>NC_133505.1:133062500-138062500 GCF_049354715.1 Callithrix jacchus
ACAGTGCTTGGACTAAGAAGTGGCCAATCTGAGTGAATTGGTGTATTCTTTGAGATTTTTTAATAATGAAGCAGAAAGAGGAGCACCTCGTTTTTCCTCCAGGCCACTAAACTGGAAGAAAAGTCTAGGTCTGCCAGCAGTTGTCTGTCACCACTCCCTCCAAATAGAAGTCTTTCTCCCTCTCATAGTGTATAAAGAAAGCCATTTTCAGATAAACAGAATGAAGCTAACATATAGAGAAAGCTGAAACTAGAATTGTAGAGGGAATAAAAAATGTGCTGTGGACACAATATTTGGCCCTGAATCCTTTTCTGTCCATCCCATTTTTGTCAGTGATAAAGCCCATATTTGCTTACAGTGGCTGCAGTTGTTTCTTTATTTGCATTTTGAAGAGATTTGATTCATCTACCTACTACTCATTGCTACTGGTGTCCTTCTTAGACCCTTGATACCTGTGGGAAGCTGATAGTCCCAAATATCCCAGAACACTGGAACTGCTAAAAGTGATGTCTCACAGCTATGCTGTGATGTGTGAAGAAGTAGGAGAATCTTCTTGGCTCTTTCTCACTTTCTTATCTGGACATGAAAAGAAACAGCTGGGTTCTCCTGTTTCAGAGTTTCCAATGAAGAAAACTTTGGCTTCTGTAACTGCCTCTTTCTTGATAGTGTGCATATGTGAAGAAAGGTCTCTTTTCTTAGCCAAAAGCCCTTGGATAAGCCTTCTCATATACCTTCCTACCAGACTTCTCAGACAGTCCTGCATTCATTTGAGTCCTGGTCCTGCTACACACAATTTATTCCTTTCCCCTTTGAGCAATCCTCCTTCTGTTTATGTGTTGCATTACTTGGTTTTATCTCTTTGTTTTCTGGGTTCTTCTTCCTAGAGAACTATAGTCTGTTCTTTGCTTTCCCTTAAAGGAAACTCCTAGCTGGGCAAACTCATTGTGCTCTCTGTTATTAGATCCTACCTATGGACAAGTATCTTATACATTTTTATCTGTAACTCAGCCTCTGTCCTGAGCTCCAGACCCTCAAATTTACCTAGTTGCTGTACATCACCTCCTAAGTATTCTATGAGTACCTTGATTCTACCCTTATTAAAAGTGATATCATCTTCACCTTCTTTCCCTCAAGTTCAGTTCATTTAAAACAAAACAAAACTTGAGGGACACATCCAGGATTTTCTTTCTCCCTTCAGATTTATTGTCTATGTGTCTCTAAAATGCATCATTTTCCTGACTATTCTTCAGCATATTAAGAAAGGCAGGTGGTGTGGGAGGTAAGGGATCACAAATGTCTTTTACATGTATTTTAAAATCCCATTTTCTAGATTAATTTTCTTTTTAACAAGCAAGTGTTTACATTTGGATCTTTAATTTATCTCAGTTTTTGCTGTAATATATAACCTTCCACTTGTTATTTGAGAGCACTATGAAGAGGTATCTTGCAGATTCTATCATTTTATTTTTCTTTTACTCTTCTTTTTCTTAACATTCTGGGCAAACTTTTCCAATGCTTTTCCTAACTGCTTACACAACCACTTAATATATGCCTTTCCATGTCTTAAAAATAAGTACTCTTCTGACCAAACTGACCTCCCACTATGCATGGAGGACATATGTGGGTGTGAACCAGAGGCCCAACCCAAGTGAATAACGTTTAGTGCATGTTACAGTCCTCTTTCCATCCTCCTACTTCCCCTTGCCATATTTATAGTGCAAAAATTGGGCAAAAAACACAGTTTATTTTTTAACTTTGTTTTTATTTATTTTTTTATTTTTATTTTTATTTTTTTTATTGGATTATAGGTTTTGGAGTACATGAGCAGAGCATGCAAGACAGTTGCGTAGGTACACACATGGCAGTGTGCTTTGCTTTTCTTCTCCCCTTCACCCACATTTGGCATTTCTCCCCAGGCTATCCCTCCCCACATCCCCCTCCCACTGGCCCTCCCCTTTTCCCCCCAATAGACCCCAGTGTTTAGTACTCCCCTTTCTGTGTCCATGTGTTCTCATTTTTCATCACCCACCTATGAGTGAGAATATGCGGTGTTTCATTTTCTGTTCTTGTGTCAGTTTGCTGAGGATGATGTTTTCCAGATTCATCCATGTCCCTACAAACGACACGAACTCATCATTTCTGATTGCTGCATAATATTCCATGGTGTATATGTGCCACATTTTTCCAATCCAGTCTATTATCAATGGGCATTTGGGTTGATTCCAGGTCTTTGCTATTGTAAACAGTGCTGCAATGAACATTCGTGTACATGTGTCCTTATAGTAGAACGATTTATAGTCTTTTGGATATATACCCAGTAATGGGATTGCTGGGTCAAATGGAATTTCTATTTCTAAGGCCTTGAGGAATCGCCACACTGTCTTCCACAATGGTTGAACTAATTTACACTCCCACCAACAGTGTAAAAGTGTTCCTTTTTCTCCACATCCTCTCCAGCATCTGTTGTCTCCAGATTTTTTAATGATCGCCATTCTAACTGGCGTGAGATGGTATCTCAATGTGGTTTTGATTTGCATCTCTCTGATGACCAGTGACGATGAGCATTTTTTCATATGATTGTTGGCCTCATATATGTCTTCTTTCATAAAGTATCTGTTCATATCCTTTGCCCACTTTTGAATGGGCTTGTTTGTTTTTTTCCTGTAAGTCTGCTTGAGTTGTTTGTAAATTCTGGATATCAGCCCTTTGTCAGATGGGTAGACTGCGAAAATTTTTTCCCATTCTGTTGGTTGCCGATCCACTCTAGTGACTGTTTCTTTTGCCGTGCAGAAGCTGTGGAGTTTCATTAGGTCCCATTTGTCTATTTTGGCTTTTGTTGCCAATGCTCTTGGTGTTTTGTTCATGAAGTCCTTGCCTACTCCTATGTCCTGGATAGTTTTGCCTAGATTTCCTTCTAGGGTTTTTATGATGCCAGGTCTTATGTTTAAGTCTTTAATCCATCTGGAGTTAATTTTAGTGTAAGGTGTCAGGAAGGGGTCCAGTTTCTGCTTTCTGCACATGGCTAGCCAGTTTTCCCAACACCATTTGTTAAACATGGAATCCTTGCCCCATTGCTTGTTTTTGTCAGGTTTATCAAAGATTGTATAGTTGTATGTATGTTGTGTTGCCTCCGGTGCCTCTGTTTTGTCCCATTGGTCTATATCTCTGTTTTGGTACCAGTACCATGCTGTTTTGGTACCAGTACCATGCTGTTTTGATTACTGGAGCCTTGTAGTATAGTTTGAAATCCGGTAGTGTGTTGCCCCCCGCTGTGTTCTTTTTGCTTAGAATTGACTTGGCTATGCAGGCTCTCTTTTGGCTCCATATGAAGTTCATGGTGGTTTTTTCCAGTTCTGTGAAGAAAGTCAATGGTAGCTTGATGGGGATAGCATTGATTCTGTAAATTACTTTGGGCAGTATAGCCATTTTCACGATATTAATTCTTCCTAACCATGAACATGGAATGTTTCTCCATCTGTTTGTGTCCTCTCTGATTTCGTTGAGCAGTGGTTTGTAGTTCTCCTTGAAGAGGTCCCTTACGTTCCTTGTGAGTTGTATTCCTAGGTATTTTATTCTTTTTGTAGCAATTGCGAATGGCATTTCGCTCTTGATTTGGCTTTCTTCAAGTCTGTTATTGGTGTAGACGAATGCTTGTGATTTTTGCACATTGATTTTATATCCTGAGACTTTGCTGAAGTTGTTTATCAGTTTCAGGAGTTTTTGGGCTGAGGCGATGGGGTCTTCTAGGTATACTATCATGTCGTCTGCAAATAGAGACAATTTGGCTTCCACCTTTCCTATTTGAATACCCTTTATTTCTTTTTCTTGCCTGATTGCTCTGGCTAGAACTTCCAGTACTATATTGAATAGCAGTGGTGAGAGAGGGCATCCTTGTCTAGTACCAGATTTCAAAGGGAATGCTTCCAGTTTTTGCCCATTCAGTATGATATTGGCTGTTGGTTTGTCATAAATAGCTTTTATTACTTTGAGATACGTTCCATCGATACCGAGTTTATTGAGGGTTTTTAGCATAAAGGGCTGTTGAATTTTGTCAAATGCCTTCTGTGCGTCAATTGAGATAATCATGTGGTTTTTGTTTTTGGTTCTGTTTATGTGGTGAATTACGTTGATAGACTTGCGTATGTTGAACCAGCCTTGCATCCCTGGGATGAATCCTACTTGATCATGATGAATAAGTTTTTTGATTTGCTGTTGCAATTGGCTTGCCAATATTTTATTGAAGATTTTTGCATCTATGTTCATCATGGATATTGGCCTGAAGTTTTCTTTTCTCGTTGGGTCTCTGCCGGGTTTTGGTATCAGGATGATGTTGGTCTCATAAAATGATTTGGGAAGGATTCCCTCTTTTTGGATTGTTTGAAATAGTTTTAGAAGGAATGGTACCAGCTCCTCCTTGTGTGTCTGGTAGAATTCGGCTGTGAACCCATCTGGACCTGGGCTTTTTTTGTGAGGTAGGCTCTTAATTGCTGCCTCAACTTCAGACCTTGTTATTGGTCTATTCATAGTTTCAGCTTCCTCCTGGTTTAGGCTTGGGAGGACACAGGAGTCCAGGAATTTATCCATTTCTTCCAGGTTTACTAGTTTATGCGCATAGAGTTGTTTGTAATATTCTCTGATGATGGTTTGAATTTCTGTGGAATCTGTGGTGATTTCCCCTTTATCATTTTTTATTGCATCTATTTGGTTGTTCTCTCTTTTCTTTTTAATCAATCTGGCTAGTGGTCTGTCTATTTTGTTGATCTTTTCAAAAAACCAGCTCTTGGATTTATTGATTTTTTGAAGGGTTTTTCGTGTCTCAATCTCCTTCAGCTCAGCTCTGATCTTACTAATTTCTTGTCTTCTGCTGGGTTTTGAGTTTTTTTGATCTTGCTCCTCTAGCTCTTTCAATTTTGATGATAGGGTGTCAATTTTGGATCTCTCCATTCTCCTCATATGGGCACTTATTGCTATATACTTTCCTCTAGAGACTGCTTTAAATGTGTCCCAGAGGTTCTGGCACGTTGTGTCTTCATTCTCATTGGTTTCGAAGAACTTCTTTATTTCTGCCTTCATTTCGTTGTTTACCCAGTCAACATTCAAGAGCCAGTTGTTCAGTTTCCATAAAGCTGTGCGGTTCTGGGTCGGTTTCTGAATTCTGAGTTCTAACTTGATTGCACTATGGTCTGAGAGGCTGTTTGTTATGATTTCAGTTGTTTTGCATTTGTTGAGCAGTGCTTTACTTCCAATTATGTGGTCAATTTTAGAGTAGGTGTGATGTGGTGCTGAGAAGAATGTGTATTCTGTGGATTTGGGGTGGAGAGTTCTGTAAATGTCCACCAGGTTTGCTTGCTCCAGGTCTGAGTTCAGGCCCTGGGTATCCTTGTTGATTTTCTGTCTGGTTGATCTGTCTAGTATTGACAGTGGAGTGTTAAAGTCTCCCACTATTATTGTGTGGGAGTCTAAGTCCTTCTGTAAGTCATTAAGAACTTGCCTTATGTATCTGGGTGCTCCTGTGTTGGGTTTATATATGTTTAGGATCGTTAGCTCTTCTTGTTGTATCGATCCTTTTACCATTATGTAATGGCCTTCTTTGTCTCTTTTGATCTTTGTTGCTTTAAAGTCTATTTTATCAGAGATGAGAATTGCAACTCCTGCTTTTTTTTGCTTTCCATTAGCTTGGTAAATCTTCCTCCATCCCTTTATTTTGAGCCTTTGTGTATCCTTGCATGTGAGATGGGTTTCCTGGATACAGCACACTGATGTGTTTTGGATTTTTATCCAATTTGCCAGTCTGTGTCTTTTGATTGGTGCATTTAGTCCATTTACATTTAGGGTTAATATTGTTATGTGTGAATTTGATACTGCCATTTTGATTCTAAGTGGCTGTTTTGCCTGTTAGTTGTTGTACATTCTTCATTATGTTGAAGCTCTTTAGCATTCAGTGTGATTTTGGAATGGCTGGTACTGATTGATCCTTTCTATGTGTAGTGCCTCTTTTAGGAGCTCTTGTAAAGCAGGCCTGGTGGTGACAAAATCTCTGAGTACTTGCTTGTTCGCAAAGGATTTTATTCTTCCTTCACTTCTGAAGCTCAGTTTGGCTGGATATGAAATTCTGGGTTGAAAGTTCTTTTCTTTAAGAATGTTGAATATTGGCCCCCACTCTCTTCTGGCTTGTAGTGTTTCTGCCGAGAGATCTGCTGTGAGACTGATGGGCTTCCCTTTGTGGGTGACCCGACCTTTCTCTCTGGCTGCCCTTAGTATTCTCTCCTTTATTTCAACCCTGTTGAATCTGACGATTATGTGCCTTGGGGTTGCTCTTCTTGCGGACTATCTTTGTGGGGTTCTCTGTATTTCCTGCAATTGAGTGTTGGCTTGTCTTGCTAGGTGGGGGAAATTTTCCTGGATGATGTCCTGAAGAGTATTTTCCAGCTGGGATTCATTCTATTCGTCCCCTTCTGGTACACCTATCAAACGTAGGTTAGGTCTTTTCACATAGTCCCACATTTCTTGGAGACTTTGTTCATTCCTTTTTGCGCTTTTTTCTCTGATCTTGGTTTCTCGTTTTATTTCATTGAGTTGGTCTTCGACTTCAGATATTCTTTCTTCTGCTTGGTCAATTCGGCTATTGAAACTTGCGTTTGCTTCGTGAAGTTCTCGTATTGTGTTTTTCAGCTCCTTTAATTCATTCATATTCCTCTCTAAGGTATCCATTCTTGTTATCATTTCCTCGAATCTTTTTTCAAATCTTTTTTCAAGGTTCTTAGTTTCTTTGCATTGATTTAATACATGATCTTTTAGCTCACAAAAGTTTCTCATTATCCATCTTCTGAAGTCTATTTCCGTCATTTCGTCACAGTCATTCTCCGTCCAGCTTTGTTCCCTTGCTGGTGAGGAGTCTTGGTCCTTTCTAGGAGGCGATGTGTTCTGGTTTCGGGTGTTTTCCTCCTTTTTGCGCTGGTTTCTTCCCATCTTTGTGGATTTGTCCGCTGGTCGTCTGCGTAGTTGCTGACTTTTCGTTTGGGTCTCGTTTGCGAATTCAACGCGGGCTCCAATCCTGGGTTGTTCTCACAGCGCCATCTTGAGTCCCCCCCTTAACTTTGTTTTTAAAAGTCTTTTGTGTACACACACATACAGAGAAATAACATAGGAATAATGTTAATATAAGGAATTCCAGAGGGTCAAAGAAAGGGTTAGAGGAAATAAAAAATATTATTTTGCTTTGCAATACTTAATTTCATCATTTTGGGTTGTGAAGCATGGTGTTGTGGTCTGTGAACATGGGACAGAGAATCAGGAAAGTTTCTTAACTAATGCTGGCTTTGAAAATGAACTCTGTGGGTGGCCATGGACAAATTACCTGATATCTTCATTTTCTTACTTTATGACTTCTAGTCTACATGGAGATAATTAGTTTGAGTGACAGTTTAGCTAAATAAATAATACAACAAGGTTTAGTTGGAAATCTAAGAAATGCTGAGCTTTTTAGAATCATAATATATTTAAATTGTTATTAATAGGTCACCTCAAATACCACAAAATGAATGGGAAGATGAACACTATGCAAGTACTCATTAAAAACATCCCCAGATGCTGGAGGAAATCCCATGGAATGAAGGAATAACTTCATTTGTGGTAGAAAATTTTTATTTCAGAGTATAGACACTGCTTGTGCTGGGTTTCTTGATTTTACTGGATATCATAATTTTCTTGGGCTGTTTGATCAAGTTTAATTTTCTCAGTGTAACATTTCTTAGAGCAAATGTGATCTGCTCAATAAAATATTTTCCAAAGCTAGATAAATGCCTTCTAGCAAGTATATTAGCATTCAATATATTTTACCAGAGGTTAAACATTTATAATCTAAAGTTTTTTACCTCAGTGAAAAAGAAAATGCTAAAAATCTCAGCTACCAAACATAGCTTTGTAATAAGATCAATGGGCAAATGGAATCAGGTTCAGTATGTTTATCAAGTGTATATCTAATGAACTTTAGTCCTAATAAATTATAACTAATTTATTTATTTCATCAGTTTACTCCTCTATTTCTTTCTTGCTTGCTTCTCCTCTTGTCTTCTTCTTGTATTTGGTAGTGTATATTTTATTGAATATCTAGTTTCAGATTATCTGAGTTCAAACAGAATTTTGGATATTGAGTACTTTTGACTGTGTAGTGGATATAACTAAGCACTTGTTTTTTTTATTGGCTGCATATTTAGAATGTAATTTCTGAATCTGTTGATAGGCATATTGTTTTAGTTTGTTTTCTGCTGCTATAACATAATGCCATAGAGTGGGTAATATATTAAGATAGGAGATTTATTTGCCTCAGAGTTCTGAGAATAAGTCCAAGATCAAGTGGCTGCATCTGCTAAAAACCCTCTTGTTGTGTCATATATGATGGAAAGCATCACATGGCAAGGAAGCATGCTTGTGGCAGAGAGAATGAGAGCTAACTTCATCTTTTTATCAGCAACCCACTCCAGCAATAATTAACCTAATCTTATAATAATGGCCTTCATGTATTCATGTGGGCAGAGCCCTTATGACCCAATCACCACTGGAAGGTTCCACTCTTAATGCTGTCACAATAGCAATTAAATTTCAATATGAGTTTTGGAGTGGATATTCAAATCATAGCATATATGTTTGCTATAAAAATGCCAGTTTTTCAAGCAAATATACCCATTTTAAATACCAACCAGAATCATTTGAGAGTTCTAATTGTTCAAAATCCTTATTACATTTGGTCTAGTCAATAATTTTAGCACTATAATAAATATTAAACTTGTAGTGATATTAAACTTGGTATTAATTTGCATTAATGACTGAAATTTAGATGACAAATGATATTGAACTTATTTCCATATACGTATTGATCACTTGGATATATTTGTGAAGTTCCTTTTGAAGTCTCCTCATTTTTTCTATTGTATTGTATTTATTTTCCATAGTTATCAAAAAGCATCCCTAAATGCTGGAGGAAATGCTCTAGAATTTAGGGATAACCTTCTTTTTTTTCTCGCTCTGTTGCCAGACTGGAGTGCAGTAGTGCAATCTCGGCTCACTTTAACCTTCACCTCCTTGTTTCAAGTGATTCCCCTGCCTCAGCCTCCAGAGTAGCTGAGACTACAGGCACATGCCACTATACCCAGCTAATTTTTGTATTTTAGTAGAGATGGGGTTTCACAATGTAGGCCAGGATGGTCCCGATCTCCTGATCTGTGATCCATCCACCTCGGCCTCCCAAAGTGCTGGGATTACAGGTGTGAGCTACCTCGCCTGGCCAGGAATAACTTCTTTTATGGTAGAAAAGATATATTTCAGAGGATAGACATTTCTTGGGTTGGGTTTCTTCATTTTACTGGATATCATCATTTTCTTGGGCTGTTTGATCAAGTTGGATTTTCTCTGTGCAAAATTTCTGAGAGCAAATATGATCTGCTCAATAAAATGTCTTCTAAAGCCAGATGAGTGCTTTCCAGCAAGGACCACTTGCCTTCCAGCAAGTATAATTCCTGGTTTATAGGCATTACATATATTAATATTATTATTTTGTCAGGTAGATATAATAAAAGTTTAATATCTCAAACTTTTATGAGAAGTGCTATTTATATATTGTTTAAGAAATAAGTACCCATCATGACAATAATGTTCTATATTTTCCTATGAAAGTCTTGTTTTACGTTTCACATTTAGGTTTTGATGGTCTTTAAATATAAGGTTTTTATATATGTATTATGTATGAATATAGATTAATTTCTTTTTATATGGATATCCAATTGACCCAGAACAACTTAACAAAAAGGTCATCCTTTATATATTGAATTGCAATAGTGTTTTATCAATGCCATCTAAGTATTTTCGAGTGAGTGTATTTCTAAACTCTCTAATTTGTTCCATTTGTTTACCTTTTGTTACATTAATACCTCACCAGCTTAATTATTTTTAGCCTTATAAAAGCTATGATATTTGGTAGTATAAGTTTTTCTGTTTAGTTTTTCTTCTTTAATATTTTCTTGACTATATAAAATCCTTGTATTTCTATTTACATTTTAGAATAAAACTGTCAATTTGGACATAATAACAGGCTGGCATTTGGATAGAGATTATATTGATTTCAGGGAGATTGCATTTTATCAATATTGTGTTTTTCAGTCAATATATAGAGTATATCTATTTAGTTATTTTGATGTTAATATTCTCACAAATGTTTTGTGGTTCTCGAGGAAAAAGGCTTGCAATGTTTCTATATATGTAATCTTAGGTAATGGATTCTTTTAGATGTTATTGTAAATGATATTGCTTTTTAATTAAATTTCATTTTTCAATTATGTCTAGTATAAAGAAATGGAGATGACTGATTACTGGAAACAATTATTTGTAAATTTTCTTATTTTAGTAATTTATAGATTCTTGTATGTTTTCTGCAGAGACAAGTCATCTTTGAGTAATGATTTTCCTACCTATCTTTGTACTTTTATATTTTTTTCTGGCTTTATTGAACTGCTTTGAAACTCCAATTAAATGTTGAATAAAAGTGATGATAGTTGATATTATTTTCTTATCCTTGTTCAATTGCATTAAACCTTTACCATCAACTATATGTTTTTTTGTTGGCTTCTTTATCAGAGTAGGAAAATACCATTCTGTTCCTCATTTACTGAATTAAACAAATCATGAACAAGTATAGAATCTTATTAAGAGCTCTTTTATTCAATATACTAAAATCATCAAATGGGTTTCCTCTTTTATTAACAGGTGTAAAATTTTACTAAATGCTTTTTTTTACATTCCACTGAAATTGTCATAAAATGTTTCTATTTTTTTTTAACTTGGTAAATTACATTGATTGATTTTTAAAACAATAAACCAAACTTACGATCCTGGCAAAAACTGCAATTAGTTTTATATTTAAAAACTATGATTTTTAAATATGCTACCAGATGGAATTTAATAATATTTTGGGTAGGATTTTTCCATCTAGATTCATGAAACGTATTGGACTATGCTTTTCCAGTCCTACATTGTTATTGTCAGGTTTAGGCATCAGAGTTATGCTGGCCTCTTGGATTCAGAAATTTTCCTTCTGTTTTTTATTTTATGGATAATTTTTTGTTAGAATATATATTTTTTCTCTTCATTACATATTGGAAAGCATTTTCCAGAGATATCATCTAGAGCAAAAGATTACTGTGTAAGAAAAGCTCAAAATTATGTGTTTTTGGTAGAGATTGGACTATTCATATTTTCCATTTTTGTGAATTATTACTTATGGTTTTTCAAGCAATTTGTCCTTTTTTTCCAAATTACCAGCATCAAAGTGTTAATAATATCCTTTATTTTCTTCTAAATTCTGTAGGAACTGTAATGATACCTATTTCACATTGTTATTATTGATAATTTGTGTTCTCTGCCTCCTTTTCTCTTGATCAGACTTGCAGAGTTTCAATCAGTTATATTATAATGAACATAAATAAGTCAATAAATATGAATTTTATATGAAAAATATATCACATATTTAATGTTAATATATCACAATAATATTTTTAAAGTTTTTGCTTTTGTTAATTTTTTTATTGTGTGCTTATTTTCTAGTGAATTGACTTTTGGGCCTGTATTGATTATCTGTTTTTCATCTGCTTTCTTTGTACTTGCTCTTCTGTTACTAGCTTTTCAAATGAAAGATTAGATCAGTAATTATCAATATTCTTTCTTACTCAAAATTTTTACTTCAAGTCTCATTATAACTTCTTGCTTGTAACTAGGATTTTTTTTTTTTTTTACTTGAAAGATCTAGTTTTTATCTCCTTAGCACAGGTCTGTGGTGAAGAATTTTCTAAGCCATTGTTTTGAAAAATGCCTTTATTGGGTCGGGCACAGTGGCTCACACCTGTAATCCCAGCATTTTGGGAGGCCGAGGTGGGCAGATCACCTGAGGTCAGGAGCCAACATGGTGAAGCCCTGTCTTTACTAAAAATACAAAAAAACTAGTTGGGCTTAGTGGTGTGTGCCTGTAATCCCAGTTACTCGGGAGGCTGAGACAGGAGAATCTCTTGAACCTGGGAGGTGAAGGTTGCGGTGAGCTGAGAGTGTGCCCCTGCACTCCAGTTTGGGCACAACTCTGTCTCAAAAAACAAAAACAAAAACAAAAAGCCTTTATTGTACCTTCATTTAAAAATAATTTTTAGGGAAGAAGATGGAGCAAGATGGCTAAATAGAAGCCTCCGGTCATCCGCTCTATGGGAACAATAAATTGAACACTATTCAAACAAAAAAGCACCTTCATAAAAATAAAAAATCAGCTTAGGTATCAATTTGGCCACAGTGGGTTAGAACACTTTTCAGAGGACTTTTCAGACAGAATTCAAAAGAGCTGTTTTAGGGAAGCTCAAAGAATTACAGGGTAACACAGAGAAGGAATTTAGAATCTTATCAGATAAATTTAACGAAGAGATTGAAATAATTAAAAATAAGCAGAAATTGTGGAGTTGAAAAATGCCAGAGACATACTGAAGAAATCATCAGAGTCTCTTAATAGCAGAATTGATCCAGCAGAAGAAAGGATGAGTGAGTCTGAAAACAGGCTACATGATAACACGCAGTCCGGAGATCCAAAATAAAAAAATAAAAAACAATGAAGCATGTCTACATTATCTAGAAAACAGCCTGAAAAAGTCAAATCTAGAGGTACTGGCTTTAACAGAGCAGAGAGAAAATTTGGGGATAGAAAATTTATTCAAAGGAATAATAACAGAGAAGTGTAAAGAAAGATATCAATATCAATATTCAAGGAGATCAGTCATCTCCCTATTTCCCTACCCCAGCCTCTATAACTACTATTCTCTACTCTCTTCTATGAGTTTATTTTAAATTCCACATGTAATTGAAGTTATAAAGCATGAAGCAGATTTAGCCCAAATTATAAAAACTTCAAGATATTTAATAAACTCCAGTGGTCAAAGATAAGGAAAGTATCCTAAAAGCAACAAGAGAAAAGAAACAAATAACATACAATGGAGGTCCAGTATGCGTGGCAGTGGACTTCTCAGTGAAAACCTTACAGGCCAGGAGAGGATGGCATGACATATTTAAAGTGCTTAAGGAAAAAAAAAGAAATTTTTATCCTAGAGTAGTGTATCTCATGAAAATATCCTTAAAACATGAAGGAGAAATAAAGAATTTCTCAGACAAACAAAAGATATCATCTCTTTAGTTATAATGGCTTATATCCGAAAGGCAGTAATAAATACTGGTGAGGATGTGGAGAAAAGGAAACCCTTTTATGCTCTTGGCAAGAATGTAAATTAGTACAACCTCTATGGAGAACAGTTTAGAAGTGCCTCTAAAAACTAAAAATACAGCTATCATATGATCCAGCTGGGTATATACTCAAAGAGAAAGAAATGCATATATTGAAGAGATTTCTGTGTTTTCATATTTATTGCAACATTATTCATAATAGCAAAGATTGGGAAGCAACCTAAATGTCCATCAACAGATGAAAAAATAAGGAAAATGTGGTAGATATACACAATGAGGTACTATACAGCCATAAATATAGAATTAGATCCTGTCATTTGTAACAACATGGGTGACACTGGAAGTCATTATGTTAAGTGAAAGGAAGCAGGCACAGAAAGAAAAGCTTCACATGTCCTCACTTATTTGTGGGAGCTTAAAATTAAAATATGTGGCCGGGCGCGGTGGCTCAAGCCTGTAATCCCAGCACTTTGGGAGGCCGAGGCGGGTGGATCACGAGGTCAAGAGATCGAGACCATCCAGGTCAACATGGTGAAACCCCATCTCTACTAAAAATACAAAAAATTAGCTGGGCATGGTGGCACGTGCCTGTAATCCCAGCTACTCAGGAGACTGAGGCAGGAGAATTGCCTGAACCCAGGAGGCAGAGGTTGCGGTGAGCCGAGATCGCGCCATTGCACTCCAGCCTGGGTAACAAGAGCGAAACTCCATCTCAAAAAAAAAAAAAAAAATTAAAATACGTGAATTCATGGAGATGGTTGGAGGTCTGGTTGAAAGTATGGTTCTCAGAGGCTGGGAAGGGTGTTTCAGGGGTGAGAGGTGGGGGAAGTGGGAATAGTTAATGGCATGAATGAAAATGTAGTTAAATGCAATGAACAAGATCTAGAGTTTAATATTAATAGCACAACAAAATGACTACAGTCAACAGTAATTTACTGTATATTTGAAAACAACTAAAAGAGTATAATCGGATTTTTTTTTGGTAACACAAAGAAAGTAAAAATGCTCTAGGTAATGGCTACCTCGTATACCCTGATATGATTATTATGCATTATATGCCTGTATCAGAATATATCATTTACCCCATAAATTTATATACCTACTATGTACCCACAAAAATAAAAAATATGATTTTTATTTTATAATAAATTGATGTTTTATTGTATATATTTATGGGGTACAAAATGATTTTATGATTTATATTATGTTTTGTGAATATGATCTAAGATAATTACATCAAGATAATTAAGATAACATTTCTACTACCTCAAATAGTTATTATTTTTCATGGTTAGAATATTCAAAGTGTACTCTCTTAATGATTGTGAAATGTACCATATCTCAATATACTATTATTAATTATATTAACCATGCTGTGCAGTATGTCTCAAAATAAATTTTATTCCTCTGTTTAACTGAAACTTTGTATTCATGGAGCAACATCTCCCTATTTCATTTAGCGCCAGCCTCTGTAACTGCCATTCTATATTGTTATCTATGAGTTTAATTATTTTAAATTCCACATATAATTGAGAATCTTTTGCCATTGCCTATGGAAAATTCAGTTAAGCATAAATATAGAACTTTTAACATTACAATCAATGAATTATGGAAGGCTACTCCTACAGGAAAAACCATTAAAAAAATTTTTTTTCTTTTTTAATAAAATATTTAATTTTGTTTTATTATACTTTAAGTTCTGGGATACATGTGCAGAACATGCAGGTTTGTTGCATAGGTTTACATGTGCCATGGTGGTTTGCTGCACCCATCTATATTAGGTATTTCTCCTAATGCTGTCCCTCCCCAGCCTTCCCCCAACCTCCGGAGGGGCCCCAGTGTGTGATGTTCCCCCTCCCTGTGTCCATGGTATTTGTCTTTCTGTGCCTGTCTTATTTCACTTAACGTAATGTTTTCCAATTCCAATCACATTGTTGCAACTGACAGAATTCCCTTCTTTTTAAAGGCTGAATAATATTCCATTGTGTATATATAGCATATTTTTCTCATCCATCTGTCTGTTAATGGATATTTAACATGGTTTCATGACTTGGGTGTTGTGAATAGTGCTTCGGTAAATGTAAGGGTACAGATCTTTTTCATTGCATCTAACTTACAGCTGATCCTAAATCTTTTGGGTATATACCCAGAAGTGAAATTACTGGGTCATACTGTAATTCTGTTTTTAGTTTTTTGAGGAATCTTCATACGGTTTTCCATAATGGTAATTTACTTTCCTACAAACAGTGTATAAAGGTTAGCTTTTCTCCACATCCTTGCCTATACTTTTTATCTTTCCTATTTTTTATAATGGCTATTCTGACAGGTGTGAGGTGGTAGCCTCATTGTGGATTTAATTTGCATTTCACTGACAATTGATTATGTTGGACTTTTTAATATATTTTCTGTCTGTTTGTAGTTGTTCTGAGAAATGTCTGTTCCAGTCTTTTGCCTATTTTTAACAATTAGGGGTTTTTTTTGCCATTACATTAAGTTCCTTATATGTTTTAGATAGTAAACCCTTATAGAATGCATGGCTTGCAAATATTTTCTCCCAATTTGAAGGTTGTCTGTCTCCTCACATGGTTACTTGTTTCCTTGGCTGTGCAGAAGCTTCTAAATTTGGTGTAATTGCATGAGTCTATTTTTGCTTTTGTTTGATTTGGGGTCAAATCCAAAAACTCATTGCCCAGGCCAATATTGTGTAGTTGTCGCTCTGTTTTCTTCTTGCAGTTTTAGAGTTTCTAATCTTAAATTTAAACACTTAATCTGTTTTTAGTTGATTTTTATACATGGTATAAGATAAGGGTTCTATTTTATTCTTTTGCATGTAGATATCCAGTTGTCCCAAGGCCATTTATTAAAGAGACTGTTCTTTTCTTTGTATTCTTGGTATCTTTGACAAAAATCAATTGAGCATACATGTGTGGGTTTGTTTCTGCATTCTTTATTCTGTATCATTCTCAATGTGTCAATTTTGATGCCAGTATCATACTATTTCAATTGCTATAGCTTTGGAGTATAGTTTGAAATAAGCTAGTGTCATGCCTCCAACTTGGTCCTTTTTGTTCATGATTGCCTTGGCTATTAGGGATATTTTTCTTTAGTTTTATATGAATCTTAGTATTTTTTTATGGATTTGAAAACTGACATTGGAAATTTGCCAAGTATTGCATTGAATTTGTAGATTGCATTATATATTATTGTACAGACATTTTAAAAATATGAATTCTTTCAATGCATGAATAGGGGATATCTTTCTATGTACTTGTGTCATCTTCAATGTCTTTCATCAATGTTTTATAATTTTCAATGCATAGGTCTTTTACCTTATTGGTTAAATTTATTCCTAAGTATTTTATTTTATTCTATGGTAGCTATTGTAAATAGGATCGTTCTCGTTTTCTTTTTATAAGTCATTTTTAGTGTATAAAAGTGCAATTGATTATTTCATGTTGATTTTGTATCCCCCAACATTTCAAAATTTGTTGAATAGTTCTAACAGTTTTTTTGGTGAAGCATTCTGGGTTTTCATTAGAAAACAGTATTTTGGGAATGTCATTTAAAAACAGTGACAATTTTTGCTTATTTGCATGCTTTTTATTTATTTCTCTTGCCTAATTGCCCTGGCAAAGACTTCCAGTGGTATGTTGAATAGAAATGGCAAGAGTGGGCATACTTGTTTCAGATCTTGGAGAAAAGGCTTTCAATTTTTCACAATTCAGTATCATGTTAGCTGTGGCCTTCTTATATATAGCCTTTATTTGAGCTAAAGAATAACACCTAACTTGTTGAGTTTTTTTTAAATCATAAAATGATGTTAAATTTTGTCAAACCTACATCTAATGGCATGATCCCAGATTTTTTGGTCTTTCTGTTAATCTATCACTTTTATTTACTCTCATATGTTAAAACAGCCCTGCATCCCAATAACAAATCCCATTAGATTATTGTATATGATCCTTTTAATGTGTTGTTGGATTTGATTTCTTAGTACTTACTTATGGATTTTTGCATGTATGTTAATTACCAGTCTGTAGTTTTTCATTCTTTTAATCTTATTGTTCTCTGATATCAGGGTAATGTTCGCCTTGAAAAATGTATTTGGAAGTATTCCCTCTCCTTCAATTTTTGAAGAGTTTGAGAAGGACTGATATTAGTTATTCTTTACATGTTTGATAAAATTCGACAATAAATCCATCAGGGTTTCTTTGATGGGAGACATTACTACTAATTGAATCTCTGGATGATTTTTGATTAGTTCAAATTTTCTATTTATTTGTGACTCAATCTTGGTAGGGTATATGTGTCTAGAAATTTATCCACTTATTCTAAGTTATTCAATTTGTTGGTATATAATTTTTATAGTATTCTTTCATGATCCTTTGTATTTCTGTGGTATCTATTATAATGTTTCCTCATTCATTTCTGATTCTATTAATTTGAATTTTCTCTCTCTTTTTTTTAAATCAGTGTAGCTGATGAGGAGCTGATTGTTTTTATCTTTTAAAATAACCAACTCACTTTTGTTGATTTTTTTTTTTTTTTTTTTTTGAGATGGAGTCTCACTATTTCTATCCAGGCTGGAGTGCAGTGGTGTGATCTCTGCTGACTGTGACCTCCACCTCCTGGTTTCAAGCAATTCTTATGTTTCAGCCTCCTGAGTAGCTGGGATTATGGGTGCCAGCTGCCACGCCTGGCTAATTTTTGTATTTTCAGTAGAGACAGCCTTTCACCAAGCTGGCCAGGCTGGTATCAAACTCCTGACCTTGTGATCCACCTGTCTTGGCTACCTGAAGTGCTGGGATTACAGACATGGGCCACCGTGCCTGGCCTGTTGATCTTTTAATTGTTTTTGCTACTATCTATTTTGTTTTACTTCTGCTATGATCTTTATTATTTCCTTCTTTCTCTTAAGTTTGGGCTTAATTTATCCTTCTTTTTCTGGTTGCTTTAGGAGTAACAATATGTTGTTGATTTTTTTTCATTTATTGTAGTTTTTTCCCCTCATTAAAAAATATTAAATTTACATGTAATAATTTTGATACATGTAATGTATAGTGATCCATTCAGGAAAATAACTATATTCATCAACTCAAACATTTATCATTTCTTTGTGTGGAGAACATTAAATATCCTCCTATTTGAAATTATATAATGTATTTTTATTAACCATAGTTACGCTAAAGTGGTATAGAACACTATAACTTATTCCTCTTATCTAGCTATAATTTTAAATCTTTTAACAAATCTCTTTCTATCTTCCCCTTTTCCCACCTTTCTCAGCCTCTAGTATCCTCTGTTGTACATTTTACTTCTATGAGAGTAACTTTTGTTTTAGCTTCCACATATGAATGAGAGCATGCAGTTTTTACCTTTATTTTAGGCTTATTTTACTTAATGTTATGCTCTTCAGTTCCATCCATGTTTCCATAAATGGCAGGATTTCTTTCTTTTTGATGGCCAAATAGTATGCCATTGTTTATATAAACACCATGTTTTGTTTATCCTCTCATCTATTGTAACCTAGATTGATTTCATATCCCAACTATTGTAAATAGTGCTGCAGTAAACATGGAGGTGAAGATTTCTCTTTGATATACTGATTTTTTTCCTTTGGATATATGCCTAGTAGAAGGATTGCTGCATTTTTATGTTTTTCTGTTGAGATGTTTGAATTTCTTGTATAATCTGGATATTACTCTCCTGTCAGATGGATGATTTGTGAATATTTTCATTTTGCAGGTTATATTTTTACTCTGTTGATTGTTTCCCTTGCCATACAGAAATTTTTGGTTTGATATAATTCTATTTATTTATTTTTTGATTTGTTACCTATTTTTGTGAGGTATTAGTTATAAATTTTTTTCCCTAGACCAATGTCCTGAAGTAATTTTCCTATGTTTTCTTCTACTAGTTGTATCATTTTGGGTATATATTTCATTAGGTCTTAGATAAATTTTTAGTTAATTTTTGTATAGGGTGAAAGGTGGAGTTGTTTCATTCTTTTGCATATAGATACCCAATTTTCTCAGCAGCCTTTGTTGAAGAAACTTTTTCCTTAAGGAGTGTTCTTGGAAACTTTGTCAAAAATCAGTTGGATGTAGATACATGGATTAATAATGGGATCTTTATTCTGTTCCATTGGCCAATGTATCTGTTTTTTTTTTGCCTGTGTCATGCTGTTTTGCTTACTATAGCTTTGAGTATATTTTAAAGTCTGGTAATGTGATGCCTTTTGTTTGTTTTTTTTTTTTGCTCAAGATTTCTTTGGATATTTTGACTCTTTGTTCCACAAAACTTTTAAGATTTTTCTTTCTATTTCTGTGAATAATGCTATTGATATTTTGACAGAAATTGTATTAACTCTGTAGATTGCTTTGGATAGTATTGTCATTTTTTTTAACAATATTATTTCTTCCAACTCATGATCATGGGTTGTCTTTCCATTTGTTTGTATCTTCTTCAATTTATTTTATCAGTGTTTAAAAATTTTCCATGTGGAGATATTTAATACTTTAGTTAAATTTATTCCTAAGTGTTTTACTTTTTTCAGGTATCATAAATGGAGTTGTTTTCTTAATTTCTTTTGCAGCCAGTTTGGTGTTCATATATAGAAAATCTGCTACTTGTTTTTCATGTTGATTATGTATCTTATAACCATTCTGAATTATCAGTTCTAAGAGGTTATTCATAGATTATGTAGGTTTTTCTATATATGAAGACAATCAGAAAATTTATATTCATTTTCCTCCTTTCTATTTGAATGTCTTTTATTTTCTTCTGTTTCTTAATTGTTCTGGCTGGGATTTACAGTTTTATGTTGAGTAAGAGTGGTGAGAGAGGGCATCCTTGTTTAGTTTTAGTTCTCAGAGGAAAAGCTTTCAGCTTTTGTTTGTTCAGTGTGATTTTAGCTACGGGTTTGTCATATGAGGCCTTTATTATGTTGATTTACTTTCCTTCTATGCCTTGTATATTGAGAGTTTTTATCATGAAGCAATGTTGAATTCTTGAGTGATTTTTATTCATTGATTGAGATGATCATATTGTTTATGTTCTTCATTCTTTTCATCTGATGTGTCATATTTATTGATTTGCATATGTTGAACCACTCTTGCATTCCTAGGATAAAGTCTGCTTAATCATGATGTATTATCTTTTTGATGTATTTGTAAATTCAGTTTGCTAGTATTTTGTTGAGTATTTTTACTTCTGTATTCATCAGGAATATCAACCTTTAGTTTTATTTTGTGTGTGTGTTTGTGTGTGTGTGTCTGTGTGTCTTGTTTTGGTTTCAGAGTTATGTTGGCTTCATAGAATAACAGTTATCTCTGCTTCAGTATTTTGGTGTAGTTTGAGAATTGGTTTTAATTTTCTTTAAAGGCTACACAGAATTCAATGCTAAAGTTATCTCCTCCTGGACTTTCATGTTCAATAATTTTTATTATTGATTTAATCTCATCACTAGTTATTATTGGTCTGTTAAGGTTGTCTATTTTCAGTTCAATCTTGGTAGGATGTACGTTTTCAGAAATATAGATGTTTTCTATGTATTTTCACATTTATGGGAATATAGTTATTCATAGTAGTCTCTCATCCCCCCTTGTATTTCTGTGTCTGTTGTTACATCTCCTTTTGCCTTTCTCATTTTATTTGAATCTTCTCTTTTTTACCTTAGGTATTCTGGCTAAACATTTGTCATTTTTTTAAAGTCTTTTCAAAAACATTCAACATTTTTTTGTTAGTATTTTCTGCTGTTTTCAGTCTCAATTTTGTTTATTTATGCTTTGATTGTTATTATTTCCTTCCTTCTGCTAATGTTGGGTTTGGAGTGGTCTTGCTATTCTATTTTCTCTAAACAAAATGTTATGTTTTTTTATTAGAAATATTTCTACTATTTTGATGTATACACTAATTTTTCTAAACTTGCCTGTTAACACTGCTTTTACTTTGTTCATGGGTTTTAGTATGACATGCTTCTATTTTCATTTGTTTCTATAAATCTTTAATTCCTACTATCTTCCTTTACCCATTGGTCATTCAGGAGCATGTTGTTTAATTTCCATGTATTTGTATAGGTTTGTATGCTCTTATTATTATTGAATTTTAGTTTCATTCCATTGTGATCTGAGAATATACTTGACATGATTTCAATTTTATAAATTCATTGAGACTTGTTAGATTCCTTTGTCATTTTTGGCATTCCATCCTAGAGTCCCCAGTCTCTTAATTTTTTTTTTCCTTTGGCAAAGATTGATTCTACCTGTTTATGCTGTAAGGGTGTAAAAGTTTTGACAAGTAAATAGAATTAATATTCCTTTGTATGTATGTACTAAATTTTGTCTATCCATTCATTCACGGACACTTAGTTTGCTTCTACCTTTTGACTGTGTGAATATTTATATGAATATTGTTTCTATAACTATTTGTTAGAGTTCCTGCTTTCGATTCTTTTGGGTAGATGCCCAGAAGTCAAATTGCTGGATTATATCATAATTCTATATTTAATTTCTGAGGAACCACCATGCCATTTTCCATAGTGCCTGCATCATTTTACATTCCCATCAGCAATGGGCATACATTTCAAATTCTTCACATCTTTGCCAATGCTTGTCATTTTCTGTTTTTTTTTTTCTTTCTGATAGTAGCCATTGTAAAGAATGTGAAGTGGTATCTAATTGTGGTTTTCACAATGATTTGTAATGTTGAGCATGTTTTCATGTGCTCATTAGTCATTTACATGTTTTCTTTGGGGAAATGTTTAAGTCCTTTGCTCATTTTGTAACTGGGTTGTTGGTTTTTTGTTTCTGAATTGTAGTTCTTGGCATATTCTGTATATTAGTCTCTGTTCAGATACATATTTTATCCCATTCCACATGCTGTCCTTTTACTGATGCTGTTTTACTCTGTTGATAATGTCCTTTGATGCACAAAGTTTTTAAAATTTTGATGTAGTTCAATTTATCTATATTGTCTTTTGTTGCCTGTACTTTTGGTGTCATATCCAAGAAACCATTTACAAATTAAATCTTACAAAGCTTTCTCCCTATGTTTTCTTTTAATAATTTTATATCTTGTATTTAGGACTTTGATCTATCCATTTTGAGTTAAATTTTGTATATGGTATAAGGTAGGGTTTAATGTCATTCTTTTCTCTGTGAATATTCAGTTTTTCCAACATGATTATTGGAAAAAACCATTTTTAAAAAAATTAAATCATCTTGGAACTCTTGTCAAAGTCATTTGACCATATATGAGAGGATTTATTTCTGGACTCTCTATTCTATTTCATTGGTGGGCCCTTTAAATTGTAATGGATACCTTAGAGTCAGCTTCTCATTCTCCACAAAACAATTGAACTCAGATTTTGACTGAGCTTTAATTGACTCTATAGACTAATGTGGGGAGGCTTGATATTATTATAATATCTAGTCCTCAGAGTCATAAATGTAGTGAATCTTTCCATTTATGTGTCTTTTATGAAAATCGCATTATAGTAATGAGACATTTAGCAATGACTTAGTAGAATGCAGTATGAGTCAAAACTTTCTTCACTTCCCAGTCCTGTGAGAATGTTATAGTCTCTGTTTAGCCACTGCTTTCTGCTCAGTACTCTACTTGCTTCATCAGCCTCTTGCTTTGTTCTAATTATAAATGCGTAAATCATTTCTAGTGGAAAGGACACAAAATATTGGGTTACTTGTAACGAGCTTTGCCTCTTTCTGAAATTTGGAACCCTCAAATACTGTCTGCTTTATTTGTTGCCTTCAAGCAGGTGCTTTATATACTTTATCCCTTTTATTCAGTTGTTTTTGGTGAGATGTTTGGTTTGTTGCAAGCTTGTCACAGCAAAAAGAGGAATTTTAAAGTTTAAATTTATCTCATTCATATTTTTTTAAGAAATAGTTTTCTTATTTATTCTGCCACTTTAAAACACCTTTTATTATACAATCTGTGCTTTCTCTTCATTGTTGTTTTAATTATATCTTCTGATAATTTAAAATTTAAATTATTACTATAATGATTACCCTTATAACTATAACATATGTAATACATTTAATTTTGTTTCTTTGGAAATAAATTATAGCTTACAATAATCAATAAAATATTTAATTTCACTTCCTTCCCCCTCCATAAACAACACTTAATTTTTGTTGATTAATTTGCTCTTTTTGGGGTTCAACTTTATGTATTTAAATACAAGTCATTTCTTCTATGGCACATTATATTTGATTATGAAACATTGTGTTCTGGAAAACTACTTTTTAGAAAGAACAAGACTTCTGAGAAGAACAGGATTAGAAGGTAACTCAAAACCAATGTAAACAAAAGGGTAACAAAAGCAATAATTAGTTTCTGATGAAATAAGTAGAACATAGAGGTAAACAGCTCACTGTGACTAGAGACTACCACAGCACATAGTTAAAATGCAAAACATAGTGAAATGAAAATGCTGTTAGCACTTTGTTTTCAGTAGGCTTTATGGTTACCAAGACAATCCAGTTGGAACGGAGCTCTGAGCCAGTGTGTCTGCTAGTATTGTTGGGATGGGAAACAATGCAACCTGACACACGGTGACAGTTATACAAATAAAGAAGGCACATTTCAGAGTGTAGATGCTTGTTCTTATTTTTTTTCAAATATGCCTTAAGGTCTCCTGTTACTGTAAGCTAGCTGAGGGTTTTTACCCTTCAGTTGAAATTTCTAATTGCACTTTTGTATTTCTCTTCAACTGTGAAACATGAGCTGTTATACAAGTGATTTCCACATTTGTCAATGCTATTTGTTTGTCAATCATCTATGAGATAACTTGTATTATAGAAGCATGCACTATAGTAGAAAACTGAACTTATACCACTCTTTTTTCGATTGTCAGCTTTAAATATGGTTTTTTGATCCCTAGATATTAAAACAAACTAAAAAGGAAATAAGTCTATTTTCAATTTGAATGATTTCCTGCTTCCCTTAACAACTTTCCCTAGACTTCATTTAACAATATTTGCATTATGTCTTAAAACCAGAATTTTCACTTTTTGTTTTTGTGTTACTCATTTTGCTGCATTTTTCTTACGGATTTCTTGGTTCATTTACTTCTGCCTTCCAATAAATTCTTTATTAGAAATTTACAGAAACTATGTTTCTCGTATTCTTGCATGTGTAAAACAGTTCACCTTTATGCTTGAACAATAGTTTGTGTAAAAAAATTTTAATCATTCTCTCTTTTCTTATTTTGTAGTCATCATTTAACTGTCTTTTACCTTTTAAATTAACTTCCTGTTGTAGAGAAGTATGAGATCGTCCTATTTTAATTCAACTTGTCACAGGTTAAATCTGTAACAGTCTATCACACTTTGCGCTCTGATAAGTATGTGTGTGTGTGTAAATGCTATTAGCATTACATATATATGTACATACATAAATACACATATATTTTTAACCCCATGATCAAAAAATTATACCATTATTTTTGAAGACCAATATTTTAGTGGCCTATATTTCACTTTCCCTACACCAGTGTTTCATGTTATTTAAATCTATAGATGCATGAATTTTTTTCTGTATTGTTAAATATAATTAAAATTTTCTGTTCCTTTATTTTTCAGTTACTTCTTCACTGATATTGACCGTTATATCAGATCTTCTTTGCTTGTCTCACATATCATATTCTCATTATCATTCCAGTGCTTTTTAACTCTGACCATTAACGTTTATTCTGCTTTTCTCAGTTCTGTTTTTATGTTTACTACTATATTGTTAATAGTATCTATTGTATTTTATTTGAATTCTAATTTTACCTGATTTTCTTTGAGAGTTTTAAAAATATATCCACTTTTCATGAGTGTGCTATCTTGATTTTTGCTTATATTATTTAACATATATTTCCTGTCTTTATATCTTTAATGTGTGCTGTTGTTTCATAAAGCTAATTACATTGTTATATTAAAATTTTCTAGTAAAATATTTTGGTAAAAATTTCTGGTAAAAAATCAACTGCTTTTTATTTCACTTGAGTTTTTTGTCATCCACTTACATTTTCTATTGTCTTCTTTTTCTATAGATCCTGTGCTGGTTATTTTTTGTTTGTTTGTTTATTCCTCATATTTGAATGACACACTTTTTTAATATTTAATTTTATTTATTTATTATTTTTGAGACAGAGTCTCACTCTGTTGCCCAGGCTGGAGTACAGTGGCCCAAACTCAGCTCACTGCAACCTCTGCCTCCCAGATTCAAGCAGTTCCCTGCCTTAGTCTTCCCAGTAGCTGGGATTACAGGCGCCCGCCACCATGCCTGGCTAATTTTGTTATTTTTAGTAGACACGGGTTGGTCTTGAACTCCTGACCTCGTGATCCACCCAGTTCAGTGTCCCAAAGGGCTAGGATTACAGGTGGAAGCCACTGCTCCTGGCCCTACACACTTTTTTTTTTGAACCAATTATTTACAAGTTGTCACTTCACTTAGGAAAGGGACAAGTTTATGTTATGGGCTAGCAGGTATTTAATATATGACACAGGGTTTTAGGTGTAGGCATTTGTTTTTATTTTCCTCTGTAAATATAGATCATCCTGATGCTCATAATGCAATATCTGCTCACTAAAATCATTTTCATATTTTCTGCTAAAGTTATTATACTCCTAGGTATACCCATCAAAAATATATGCATGTTTATTTAAGACATACATAGATAAATATTCATAGCAACATTATTTGTAGTAATTTCCAAGTGCAAAATGATCCATGTGGTTATAAGCTGCAAGTGGATAATTTGTAATATAGTTATATAATGACACACTTGATAGGAATGAAAAAAATAAATTTTAACTATATGCAACTAATTAATGATTTAAAAAACACAAATGTAAATAAAAGAAGGCAGACAAAAAAATACACACTGGATGTTTTATTTATATAAGTTTCCAAAACAGACAAAACTAAACTATTGTTAGAAGTTGTATTAGTCCATTTTCATGCTACTTATGAAGACATACCTGAAACTGGGAACATAAACAGGTTTAATTGGACTTACAGTTCCACATGGCTGGGAAGGCCTCAGAATCATGGTGGGAGGCAAAAGGTACTTCTTACATGGCAGCGACAAGAGAAAATGAGGAAGAAGAAAAAGCAGAAACCCCTAATAAACCCATCAGCTCTCAGGTAACTTATTCACCATCATGAGAATAGCACTGAAAAGACCAGCCCCCATGATTCAGTTACCTCCCACTGGGTCCCTGCCACAACA
The DNA here is from genome assembly GCF_049354715.1 of Callithrix jacchus. Lineage (NCBI taxonomy): Eukaryota > Metazoa > Chordata > Mammalia > Primates > Cebidae > Callithrix > Callithrix jacchus. Next base: position 133,089,001 of record NC_133505.1, read on the forward strand.
TGTGGGAATTCTAGGAGATACAATTCCAGTTGAGATTGGAGCGGGGACACAGCCAGTCCATATCATTCCACCCTGGCCCTTCCAAATTGCGTGTTCTCACATTCCAAAGCCAATCAAGCCTTCCCAACAGTACACAAAGTTTTAACTCATTTTAGTATTATCCCAAAGTCTACAGTGCAAAGTCTCATCTGAGACAAGGCAAGTTCCTTCCACCTATGAGCCTGTAAAATCAAAAGGAAGCTAGTTACTTCTTAGATACAATGTGAGTACAGGTATTGGGTAAATACAGCCATTTCAAATGGGAGAAAATGGCCAAAACAAAGGTGTTACAGGACCCATATAAATCTGAAATCCAGAGGGGCAGTCAAAGTTTAAAGCTCCAAAATGATCTCCTTTGACTCCAGGTCTCACATCCAGGTCATGCTGATCAAGAGCTGGGTTCCCATAGTCTTGGACAGCTCTGCCCCTGTGGCTTTGCAGGATGGAGCTGCCCTCCTGGCTGCTTTCACAGTCTGGTCTTGTCTGTGGCTTTCTCAGGCACATGGTGCAAGATGTAGGTACGTCTACCATTCTGGGGTCTGCAGGATGGTGGCCCTCTTTTCACAGCTCCACTAAGTAGTGCCCCAGTTGGGACTCTGTGTGAGGATTCTGACCTCACATTTCCTTTCTGTACTGCCCTAGCAGAGATTCTCCATAAGGGCCCCACCCGCAACAAACTTTTGCCTGGGCATCCAGACATTTCCCTACGTCTTCTGAAATCTAGGCAGAGCATTCTTAAATTCTGTGCACCCATAGGCTCAACACCATGTGGAAGCTGCCAAAGTTTGGGGCTTTCACCTTCTGAAGCCACAGCTCAAGCAGTAGGTTGGTGCCTTTCAGCCAGGTCTGGAATGGCTAGGACACAGGACACAAAGTTCCTAGGCTACACATAGTGTAGGGACTCTGGGCCTGGCCCATGAATCCAGTTTTTCCTCCTCGACCTCTGAACCTGTGATAGGAGGGGCTGCCCTAAAGTTCTCTGACATGACCTGGAGAGAATGTCCTCATGGTCTTGAGATTAACATTAGTCTCCTTGCCACTTATGCATATTTCTGCAGCCAGCTTGAATTTCTCCCCAGAAAATGGGTTTTTCTCTTCTATCACGTAGTCAGGCTGCACATTTCCCACTTTCACGCTCTGCTTCCCTTATAAAACTGAATTCCTTTAACAGAATCCAAGATACCTCTTAAATGCTTTGCTACTTAGAAATTTCTTCTGCCAGATGCCCGAAATCACCTTTCTTGAGTTAAAAGTTCCACACATCTCTAGGGCAAGGCAAAATGCCTCCAGTCTCTTTGCTGAAATATAATGAGTTACTTTTACTCCAGTTCCCAACAAGTTCTTCATCTCCATATGAGACAACCTCAGCCTGGATCTTATTATCCATATTGCTATTAGCATTTTGGGCAAGGAAATTCAACAAATCTCTAGGGAGTTCCAGACTTCCCACATTTTCCTGTCTTCTTCTGAGCCCTTCAAACTGTTCCAACCTCTGCCTGTTACCCAGTTTCAAAGTCCTTTCCACATTTTCAAGTATCTTTTCAGCATTGCCCCACTCTATTGGTAACAATTTACTGTATTAGTCCATTTTCATGCTGCTGATAAAGACATACCTGTAACTGGGAAAAAAAGAGTTTTAATTGGACTTACAGTTCCACATGGCTGGGGAGGGCTTACAATCATGGAGGGAGGTGAAAGACACTTCTTACATGGTGGCGACAAGAGAAAATGAGGAAGAAGCAAAAGCGAAAACCCCTGATAAACCCATCAGATCTCATGAGACTAGCACAGGAAAGATCGACCACCATGATTCAATTACCTCCCCTTGGGTCCCTCCCATGGCATGTGGGGATTCTGGGAGATACAATTCAAGTTGGGATTTGGATGGGGCCACAGCCAAAACATATCTGAAGTCAAAGCAGTAGTTACCATTGGTAAAGAGGTAATTAACTTTTGGGAAGGAGGAAGTAGGAAAGAAGGTTTAGTTACTCTCAGAAACTTGTGGGGTTTTCTGAGGGCACTGGTAGTATTTTTCTCTCTTAACCTGATTGGTGGTTATAGAGGTTGTCACTTCTAATAATTCATTTATCTATAATTTATGTCTTGTGTAATTTTGTGTTTGTATTATACTTTCAATTACTTAAAAAATGTTTTAAAATAAGTTGGTTTTAAAATAAATTGGCTACTGTAAAAAAATAGGAAACTACAAATACATTATAAAAATATCTTGTTCCCAGTAGTTTATAGTATAAAGAAGAATAGCAATAATAAAATTACTAATAAATGAGTTTAATTTTGAAAAAGCAGCCAAATATTTTAAACTAAAAAACAAACAAAAAAAACAGCCAAAATCAAATACAGATAATTGTGGAGCCACATAGAGGAACGAAGCTGCTAACCCTAACTATTTTCCGTCCCTTCTCACTACTCTATTTCAGAAACTTTACCTGCATACCAACAAAATTTAGAGAATGCTTCCTAAATTCTTCAGGGCTGAAATGAACAAACTGAGAGAGTATTCTCATTTATCTTTCCTCACTGAGGATTAATGGATTATAGCAAACAATCAAAAACAAAACAAGCAATCAAATAAACAAAATCAAGGTTGAGTGCCTATTCTGTACAGATGTAGTTCCAAGTACTTTAAATTATCTCATTTATTCCTTATAATAAATTTGTTACTCTGGTATTATTATTATTCCCTTTTTTACAGTCAAAAAAACTGAGGCTACAAGAATTTGAGTAAATTATCAAAAGCCATATAGCTAGTAAATGGCAAAAGTCTGATTTGAACTCAGCCAATTTGATACAGGTTGAGTACCCTTTAACCTAAATGCTTGGGACTGTAAGTGTTTTGGATTTTGGATATTTTCATATTCTAGAATATTTTCATATACATAATGAAATATCTTGGGGATGGAGCCAGGTCTAAACGTGAAATTCATTTATGTTTCATATACTTTATACACATAGCTAGAAAATACTTTTATAAGTTTTAAATAATTTTGTGGATGCAACAAAATTTTGATTATGTTTTTGCTGTGACCTGTCCTATGAGGTCAGGTTTAAAACTTTTCATTTGTCACAACTGTAATCCCAGCACTTTGGGAGGCTGAGGCGGGTGGATCATGAGGTCAAGAAATCGAGACCATCCTGGTCAACATGGTGAAACCCTGTCTCTACTAAAAATACAAAAAATTAGCTGGGCGTGGTGGTGCTTGCCTGTAATCCCAGCTACTCAGGAGGCTGAGGCAGGAGAATTGCCTGAACCCAGGAGGCGGAGGTTGCAGTGAGCCGAGATCACGCCATTGAACTCCAGGCTGGGTACCAAGAGCGAAATTCCGTCCCAAAACAAACAAACAAACAAAAAAACTTTTCATTTATTGTGTCTGTCACGTTGGTGCACAAGAAATTTCAGATTTGAAGAATTTCAGATTTTAGATTTTCAGTTTAGGGAAGCCCAACCTGCACCAGAGCCTAGTATTGAAATCAGAACATTCTATATTGATATGAACAACAACACTGACCACTGGTAAATGTTGTAGAGCTATGTATGTATCACTTAACAGTGAGGATACATTCTGAGAAATGTGTCATTAGGTGATGTCATCATTGTGCTAACATCCTAGAGTGCATTTACACAAACCTAGAGGGTATAGGCTATTCACATCCAGGATATATGGTATAGCCTACTGCTCCTGAGCTACAAACCTGTATAGTATGTTACTGTACCTAATATTGTAGATAATTATAACACAAAGGTAAGCATTTGTATGTATAAACATAGAAAATGTACAACAAAAATACAATTTTGTAATCTTGTGGTATCACTGTCATATATACGTACCATTGTTGATCAAAGTGCATTATGCTGTGCTATATGGGGTGAATGGAATTTTCCTTTTAGAATTGAATACACTTCTAGATACAAGTGGTAGCAGGAACGAGGCCTTAAAAAGAACCTCAGAAGTGAGAAAGATGCCAGGAACTGTTAATAGTTCCTGCAAAACTTCTGAGTTCTTCCCTTTTCAACATCCCCAGGCTATAAAATAAATGAACAGAACATGAAAATCTGGGCCCTTAAATTTTAGCTTTATTAAAGAAAGCAAACTGTTTTCAGATAAAGGGAAATAATGAAGTCATTCACTATGTTAGAAAAATAGAAGATCAGGACAGAACTATGCAAGATTCAGCAGGAAATAAATAGCATGGCGACTATATAAACATACTATTGTTTGCACATTGCATGCAAACAGCAATTAAAAACCTCAGTCCAGATAGGTATATACCCAATATAAATGAATGTTTTTATCCACCAAGAAACAGATATGGGAATGTGTATAACAGCTTATTGTTTATGCATGTTTAAATACTTATTTTATATTCCGGTAAGTTTCAGTAAGTTCTCAAAAACAAAATGCTTTTAACAGTTGTTCTTTAAACAAACTACTAAATAATGCAAAGACATTTTTATTATAATTAAATGTACAACGTTTTATTTTTATTATTATTATTTTTTAATTTTTTATTGGATTTTAGGTTTTGGGGTACATGAGCAGAGCATGCAAGACAGTTGCGTAGGAACACATATGGCAGTGTGCTTTTCTTTCCTTCTCCCCTTCACCCACATTTGGCATTTCTCCCCAGGCTATCCCTCCCCACCTCCCCCTCCCACTGGCCCTCCCCTTTTCCCCCCAATAGACCCCAGTGTTTAGTACTCCCCTTTCTGTGTCCTTGTGTTCTCATTTTTCATCACCCGCCTATGAGTGAGAATATGCGGTGTTTCATTTTCTGTTCTTGTGTCAGTTTGCTGAGGATGACGTTCTCCAGATTCATCCATGTCCCTACAAACGACACAAACTCATCATTTCTGATTACTGCATAATATTCCATGGTGTATATGTGCCACATTTTTCCAATCCAGTCCATTATCAATGGGCATTTGGGTTGATTCCAGGTCTTTGCTATTGTAAACAGTGCTGCAATGAACATTTGTGTACATGTGTCCTTAGAGTAGAATGATTTATAGTCTTTTGGATATATACCCAGTAATGGGATTGCTGGGTCAAATGGAATTTCTATTTCTAAGGCCTTGAGGAATCGCCACACTGTCTTCCACAATGGTTGAACTAATTTACACTCCCACCAACAGTGTAAAAGTGTTCCTTTTTCTCCACATCCTCTCCAGCATCTGTTGTCTCCAGATTTTTTAATGATCGCCATTCTAACTGGCGTGAGATGGTATCTCAATGTGGTTTTGATTTGCATCTCTCTGATGACCAGTGACGATGAGCATTTTTTCATATGATTGTTGGCCTCATATATGTCTTCTTTTGTAAAGTGTCTGTTCATATCCTTTGACCACTTTTGAATGGGCTTGTTTGTTTTTTTCCTGTAAATCCGTTTGAGTTCTTTGTAAATTCTGGATATCAGCCCTTTGTCAGATGGGTAGACTGCAAAAATTTTTTCCCATTCTGTTGGTTGCCGATCCACTCTAGTGACTGTTTCTTTTGCCGTGCAGAAGCTGTGGAGTTTCATTAGGTCCCATTTGTCTATTTTGGCTTTTGTTGCCAATACTTTTGGTGTTTTGTTCATGAAGTCCTTGCCTACTCCTATGTCCTGGATAGTTTTGCCTAGATTTCCTTCTAGGGTTTTTATCGTGCCAGGTCTTATGTTTAAGTCTTTAATCCATCTGGAGTTAATTTTAGTGTAAGGTGTCAGGAAGGGGTCCAGTTTCTGCTTTCTGCACATGGCTAGCCAGTTTTCCCAACACCATTTGTTAAACAGGGAATCCTTTCCCCATTGCTTGTTTTTGTCAGGTTTATCAAAGATTGTATAGTTGTAGATATGTTGTGTTTCCTCCGGTGCCTCTGTTTTGTTCCATTGGTCTATATCTCTGTTTTGGTACCAGTACCATGCTGTTTTGATTACTGTAGCCTTGTAGTATAGTTTGAAATCCGGTAGTGTGATGGCCCCCGCTGTGTTCTTTTTGCTTAGAATTGACTTGGCTATGCGGGCTCTCTTTTGGCTCCATATGAAGTTCATGGTGGTTTTTTCCAGTTCTGTGAAGAAAGTCAATGGTAGCTTGATGGGGATAGCGTTGATTCTGTAAATTACTTTGGGCAGTATAGCCATTTTCACAATATTAATTCTTCCTAACCATGAACATGGAATGTTTCTCCATCTGTTTGTGTCCTCTCTGATTTCGTTGAGCAGTGGTTTGTAGTTCTCCTTGAATAGGTCCCTTACGTTCCTTGTGATTTGTATTCCAAGCTATTTTATTCTTTTTGTAGCAACTGTGAATGGCAGTTCGTTCTTGATTTGGCTTTCTTTAAGTCTGTTATTGGTGTAGACGAATGCTTGTGATTTTTGCACATTGATTTTATCTCCTGAGACTTTGCTGAAGTTGCTTATCAGTTTCAGGAGTTTTTGGGCTGAGGTGATGGGGTCTTCTAGGTATACTATCATGTTGTCTGCAAATACAGACAATTTGGCTTCCTCCTTTCCTATTTGAATACCCTTTATTTCTTTTTCTTGCCTGATTGCTCTGGCTAGGACTTCCAGTACTATATTGAGTAGGAGTGGTGAAAGAGGGCATCCTTGTCTAGTGCCGGATTTCAAAGGGAATGCTTCCAGTTTTTTCCCATTCAGTATGATATTGGCTGTTGGTTTGTCATAAATAGCTTTTATTACTTTGAGATACGTTCCATCGATACCGAGTTTATTGAGGGTTTTTAGCATAAAGGGCTGTTGAATTTTGTCAAATGCCTTCTCTGCGTCAATTGAGATAATCATGTGGTTTTTGTTTTTGGTTCTGTTTATGTGGTGAATTACGTTGATAGACTTGCGTATGTTGAACCAACCTTGCATCCCTGGGATGAATACTACTTGATCATGGTGAATAAGTTTTCTGATGTGCTGTTGCATTCGGCTTGCCAATATTTTATTGAAGATTTTTGCATCTATGTTCATCATGGATATTGGCCTGAAGTTTTCTTTTCTTGTTGGGTCTCTGCCGGGTTTTGGTATCAGAATGATGTTGGTCTCGTAAAATGATTTGGGAAGTATTCCCTCTTTTTGGATTGTTTGAAATAGTTTTAGAAGGAATGGTACCAGCTCCTCTTTGTGTGTCTGGTAGAATTCGGCTGTGAACCCATCTGGACCTGGGCTTTTTTTGTGTGGTAGGTTCTTAACTGCTGCCTTGACTTCTGACCTTGTTATTGGTCTATTCATAGTTTCAGCTTCCTCCTGGTTTAGGCTTGGGAGGATGCAGGAGTCTAGGAATTTATCCATTTCTTCCAGGTTTACGAGTTTATGTGCATAGAGTTGTTTGTAATATTCTCTGATGATGGTTTGAATTTCTGTGGAATCTGTGGTGATTTCCCCTTTATCATTTTTTATTGCATCTATTTGGTTGTTCTCTCTTTTATTTTTAATCAATCTGGCTAGTGGTCTGTCTATTTTGTTGATCTTTTCAAAAAACAAGCTCTTGGATTTATTGATTTTTTGAAGGGTTTTTCGTGTCTCAATCTCCTTCAGTTCAGCCCTGATCTTAGTTATTTCTTGTCTTTTGCTGGGTTTTGAGTTTTTTTGATCTTGCTCCTCTAGCTCTTTCAATTTTGACGATAGGGTGTCAATTTTGGATCTCTCCATTCTCCTCATATGGGCACTTATTGCTATATACTTTCCTCTAGAGACTGCTTTAAATGTGTCCCAGAGGTTCTGGCACGTTGTGTCTTCATTCTCATTGGTTTCAAAGAACTTCTTTATTTCTGCCTTCATTTCATTGTTTACCCAGTCAACATTCAAGAGCCAGTTGTTCAGTTTCCATGAAACGGTGCAGTTCTGGGTTGGTTTCTGTATTCTGAGTTCTAACTTGATTGCACTATGGTCTGAGAGGCTGTTTGTTATGATTTCAGTTGTTTTGCATTTGTTGAGCAGTGCTTTACTTCCAATTATGTGGTCAATTTTTGAGTAGGTGTGATGTGGTGCTGAGAAGAATGTATATTCTGTGGATTTGGGGTGGAGAGTTCTGTAAATGCCTATCAGGTTTGCTTGCTCCAGGTCTGAGTTCAAGCCCTGGATATCCTTGTTGATTTTCTGTCTGGTTGATCTGTCTAATATTGACAGTGGAGTGTTAAAGTCTCCCACTATTATTGTGTGGGAGTCTAAGTCTCTTTGTAAGTCATTAAGAACTTGCCTTATGTATCTGGGTGCTCCTGCATCGGGTCCATATATGTTTAGGATCGTTAGCTCTTCCTGTTGTATCGATCCTTTTACCATTATGTAATGGCCTTCTTTGTCTCTTTTGATCTTTGTTGCTTTAAAGTCTATTTTATCAGAGATGAGAATTGCAACTCCTGCTTTTTTTTGCTCTCCATTTGCTTGGTAAATCTTCCTCCATCCCTTTATTTTGAGCCTTTGTGTATCCTTGCATGTGAGATGGGTTTCCTGGATACAGCGCACTGATGGGTTTTGGATTTTTATCCAATTTGCTAGTCGGTGTCTTTTGATTGGTGCATTTAGTCCATTTACATTTAGGGTTAATATTGTTATGTGTGAATTTGATACTGCCATTTTGATGCTAAGTGGCTGTTTTGCCTGTTAGTTGTAGATTCTTCATTATGTTGATGCTCTTTAGCATTTAGTGTGATTTTGGAATGGCTGGTACTGGTTGTTCCTTTCTATGTGTAGTGCCTCTTTCAGGAGCTCTTGTAAAGCAGGCCTGGTGGTGACAAAATCTCTGAGTACTTGCTTGTTTGCAAAGGATTTTATTCTTCCTTCACTTCTGAAGCTCAGTTTGGCTGGATATGAAATTCTGGGTTGAAAGTTCTTTTCTTTAAGAATGTTGAATATTGGCCCCCACTCTCTTCTGGCTTGTAGTGTTTCTGCTGAGAGATCCGCTGTGAGTCTGATGGGCTTCCCTTTGTGGGTAACGCGACCTTTCTCTCTGGCTGCCCTTTGTATTTTCTCCTTTATTTCAGCCTTGTTGAATCTGACGATTATGTGCCTTGGGCTTGCTCTTCTTGCAGAATATCTTTGTGGTGTTCTCTGTATTTCCTGCATTTGAGTGTTGGCCTGTCTTGCTAGGTGGGGGAAGTTTTCCTGGATGATGTCCTGAAGAGTATTTTCCAGCTTGGATTCATTCTCTTCGTCCCCTTCTGGTACACCTATCAAACATAGGTTAGGTCTTTTCACATAGTCCCACATTTCTTGGAGACTTTGTTCATTCCTTTTTGCGCTTTTTTCTCTGATCTTGGTTTCTCGTTTAATTTCATTGAGTTGGTCTTCAACTTCAGATATTCTTTCTTCTGCTTGGTCAATTAGGCTATTGAAACTAGTGCATGCTTCGCGAAGTTCTCGTATTGTGTTTTTCAGCTCCTTTAATTCATTCATATTCCTCTCTAAGTTATCCATTCTTGTTATCATTTCCTCATATCTTTTTTTAAGTTCCTTAGTTTCTTTGCATTGATTTAATACGTGTTCTTTTAGCTCACAAAAGTTTCTCATTATCCACCTTCTGAAGTCTAATTCTGTCATTTTGTCACAATCATTCTCCGTCCAGCTTTGTTCCCTTGCTGGTGAGGAGTTTTGGTCCTTTCTAGGAGGCGAGGTGTTCTGTTTTTGGGTGTTTTCCTCCTTTTTTCGCTGGTTTCTTCCCATCTTTGTGGGTTTATCCGCTTGTCGTCTGCATAGTTGCTGACTTTTCAATTGGGTCTCTGAGTGGACACCCAGATTGTTGATGATGAAGTATTTCTGTTACTTGGTTTTCCTTCTACCAGCCTAGCCCCTTTGCTGTACGACTGCTGAGGTCCACTGCAGACCCTGCTTGTCTGGGGTGCACCTCTAGCAGCTGTGGCACAGTGAGGGATGCTACCCATTTCTTTTTCTGCTTTCTTTGTCCCAGGATGATGCCTACCAAATGTCAGTCTTTTGGATATAGAGGGGTCAGGGAGCTGCTTGAGGAGACAGTCTGTTCTTTTTAGGAGCTCAATTTCTGAGCTGTGAGCTCTGTTGTTCATTCAGGGCTGTCAGGCTGCTATGTTTGATTCTGCTGCAACAGAGCTCATTGAAAAAACCCTTTTTTTCTCAAATCCTCTGTGTTGGGGGGTTCGGGCTTTATTTTTCGATGTCCGTTGAGGTGTCCTACCCAGCTAGGAGGCAGACTAGCCACTGTTTGCCTGCCGAGTCTCCGCCCTGCTGTTTTGTGATTCGCCCTGTTCCTGCAGGCTCTGCTGTGGTCTCCGCCATGCCCTGCGGTGGAGTCTCTTAGTTGTAGCGTGTTGCCTCGGCAACGGCAGGCTGCGTCAGCAGTGGGCGTATATCTCAGTAGGGACGGGTTGCCTCGGCAACGGGAGGCTGCGTCAGCAGTGGGCGTGTATTTCAGTTGGGGCGGGTTGCCTTGGTAGTGGTGGACGCCCCTCCCCCACAGAGCTTCTCGGACCGTCTGCTCGGGATAGTTTGAAATTGCGGTTTTGTTCGTCCCACTGGGTATCCCGAACGCTCTGTCCCTGCAATCCCCTGGGCTGGCCTACTGTCCAAGTCTTGTTCAGTCTCAAGTCCAGCCCTCTCAAGTCTCAGGTTGCCGGTTCAACAGGGCACCCAGACAAGCACGCCCTGTGGGGATTGCTGGGTAGGGCCGGCCGCCGCTGCCCCGGCTGCCGGCTTCGCCAGGCAGACTTACCGCCTGGCGTCCCATGTCTTTTTTATACTTGGGAGTTTCCCTGTTCTGTGGGCAACAAAGATCAGTCTGGAAATGCAGCTCTGACTCACCTCTTTGAGGATTCAACGAGAGCTCCAATCCTGGGTTATTCTCACAGCGCCATCTTGAGTCCTCCCCATGTACAACGTTTTAAATGAAAAAGTTAAAGTTGTATGCAATCAAACATAATAGCAAATAAGTGAATAAAACTATCTACAATGTAAGGAAACCATGGAAAAGTATAACTATATCAAAAGCTTCACTATGCATGCCCCAGAACTGAACTGATATAAGAAATATCATCTTTTTTTTCTCCCATTCCATCCCCCAGAAATAGTATCTTTTACAGGAAGGAAATATTTATATAATATTCCTTTTAGAAATTTCTTCATATTTAATTTAGGTGTCTCCTATTTTCATAAAATAAAACTAAATTTAATTCTTCTTAATTAAATAATACACATAATGTTCCATTTGTAACGTATCCATTTATTCATCCTCCATCCATATTTCTATATATGCAAAAGATAGCTATTTCTAGATAAATTTTTCAACTTGCTTTCAATATCTTTTTGTTTAAATTTCTTTAAGTTTGCAAATGCTGTTTCTATAAAGTGAAGTAATTTTTTCTTAAAAAATCTTTAAAAACATCCAAACTTGAATTTTTGGTAACTTACTTGAACTAAATTGATGAACAATTTATTTTAGATCATGAATTCACAACTTTAAAATAAGAGCTTATTTTTCTGGTGTCAGGTATTTGAAACATGACTTTAAGAATCAATGTTTTATCATTAAACCTGTTTTGTTTGGAATGTTTCTAAGTTATCTTTTCCCCTGCCTTCTTAAATAATATATGAATCACAATTTAATAATTGATTGATTGATTATTCAGTCTTTATTGCAAACTCTAATAATTAGACAAAGCCATATTTTCTTCACAGATTGTTGACATGTTTGTGCTCATACTAATTGGCCTCTTTTCCATTTTATAAAACAACTTTGTGTGTTAACATTTTCTCTTCTGATGAGACAGCTATTATTTCTTGCTTTTGGCAGTGTGTAAAACTTCAGCAGCCCTTCTTTTTAAAAAAATTAAATTAAATATTTAAATGTTTATTCTTATACTAATATGTTGTGAAGTTTGAAGTTGTATATTTTAGAGAGCTCTGAATATACATAGATGAGAATTCAGCAAAAAAAAAATATTTCTTTTGAGAAATTAACATAGATGTTATGATGTCCATACAATGAGGTGTTTCTATTATTCTCACAGAAAATAAACTATAATAAGGAATATGGGTTCCAAAAAAATTGTGTCCTCTAAGTTAAAATGTTTAACATGCCATTTAACTAAAAATATGTTTATCAAAAGTCCTATATGAAAATTTGTATACTTTGTTAGTATACTTGATAATCATATGTTCAGCTATGTTAGTTTACTTGATGATGAACTTTCTTAATAGAATCTGTGTGATATGTGAGTAAACAGTGCCTGTTATATAGTAGGTACTGAGCAAGGTAAAGCAAAATTATGACTAATGATATGTACTGCTTTGCCATTTTATTCCAAATTCTATCACTGTATAGACACAGTTTAAAGCATGTAGTACTATAGTTAAAAAGGCATTTCTAAATGCAATCAATTATTGCCAATAACTTTATCCACTGCTCAATTTAAATTATACTTTTTGATATGATATTGAATTTAAAAACTTTTTACATTTGTTTTGTAAACATACACTCTGATTATTCATATTGTGATTAGTTATACTGACTAGCTTCCTAAGCCATTTTTTCTTTCCTTGTTTAATAAAATGTTCAAGAATCCTTATAGTAAACATTTTTTCTTTCCTTGTTTAATAAAATGTTCAAGAATCCTTATAGTAACAGTTAATTCATACTTAAATTAGATAGTGATTTCTAACTGAATAATTTTGTTACTTAGAATATTTAGAACTTCACCATACTAGTATTTTCAGGCTAAACCTGAAATAAAATTCCAGAGAACAGTTCAGCTTTCGGAGATATTCCAAGAGATAGTGATTTTTACCCCATCAACTTTGATGATGTGAATATAGCTAGGTCATAAAATTATCAACTGTGAGATAATAATAGTTTTGCTGGTTAATATCAACAACTAGAGAAAATCAGTAAAAAAATGGGTAGATCAATAAGCAAGTTAAAAATTGTTTATCATAAAATTAAAATATTAATATTAAAGTCTAAATTTACCATGAAAATCTGCAGTCTAACCCTAGATTGGATTCATATAGCAATATAGTTTATAATCTCCCCAGTGATATGGAAATCATTATCACCTAATATAGCTGATTCAGTTATTATACAGCTAAGCTTGTTCTTAATTCTGTATACTGAGTCAAATTCTGTTTCATGATAATGGTCCATCATTTCATTATACTTAAGTCCTCTTGGGACAGGCATAAATTATTTAATTGCTCTTCAATTGTCTTTTAAATATTTAAAGACTGCTTTTTGTGTGACATCTGAGTCTTCTCCAGGTTAAACAGTAATAATTGCTCTACTTTTTCTTCAGAGAAAAAAATTTTTTTTACTTTTTTTTTTTCCTCCAATTGTGTTCTCATTATGTATGTCTTTATTAGGAATGAGAAAAACTAAAAACAGCAATGATATTGCTTATGACTATGACCAGAGTAGAACACAGCAATATAGATCACACGTATTCTAGGATTACATTAGAAACTTTTGAAAAACAAACATTAGATTTTTCATTATTTCATGCTTTTTTGAGGTGAATCTTTGTGTCTTTTTCACCTGAAGTGTTCCTGACATGTATGTCTCATTAAGTGCAGCTTTTGTTTTGTTTTTCTTATTTTTAATCTAGCTATAACACAATATCACTTTAATTTCACACAGATTTAGCTCATTTTTTTCAATTGTCTGCACTTGCTTATTAGTGTACTTAGACCAAAAATCAAAACAAAACTGTTCTTCATTCTTACAACCAGCTGGATGCATGTGATTCAATGTATTAATTCTCTTCCCACCTTGAGGCAGTGTCCACCTGCAAGTGTTACTTATGCTCTGTCTCTCTTCAAGTTATTGATAAAAGCATTGAAGAGAACGGGGGCCACGACAAAAGAGAAAACTTAGGAATCCCATGATACCTCCTTTCAAGACAGTATTAATCTATCATTCTTAAGCTTTTTTTTTTTAATTAAGCCCAATGCAAATTGACCTATCTATATTATCACTAGGTCCACATTCCTGTCTTATACCAGATACTAGCAAGTGAAATACTTGGCAGAAATTCATTTACATGCTGTTTCTATTCTTCCTCTTATTTGATATTTTTAGCACCTCCTTTACAAGAGGAAAGAAATTGCATTGGTTTTGTAAAGTGTATTTATAATTCTTTCAAGATATCATAACTTCCCTGTATTTTTGCACCTGTCTTTTGTTTAACAATCAGTACAATACTTTTTCCTGAAATTAATTTAAATTGAATGGGTCAATAGTTTCTGTTTTATTCTTTTTTTATGGAAGATCAGAAACATATTTGCCTAATTTGGTAATTTGTCCTATTCTATATTAATCAGAGTTTATAAAAATTTATGTAAGTATGTTCTGCAACTACACCTACAAATTCTCTCAGTAATTTGAAATGTAGCTCTTTGGGCCAAAAACTTGAGTTAATTTATTAGGTGTTCTGACCATTTCTTTGACTGTATTGGTTTTTCTTTTACTCCTGCAAATCTTTGTTCCACTTTCCAGTTGTAAAATTTCACTGGCAAAAAGCACAAAAGAAAATCATTTCACATTTTTTCCATTATCTTTTGCCATCACATCATATTTCTAAACAGAGGGGCTATGTTTTTTTCTTCAAGTGGTTCTAATATAGCTTTGTAACATTCCTCAGTATTCCCACTAATATGTAATTTCATTCTTGGAGCTAATATCTTAACATTATAAATAAGAATTTTTTTCTTTTATATTATTAAAGTACACAATTATTGAATATTTTTATATTCAAATTCTTTTATTCATAAGACTATAAATATTATATAATTATGTATATACACTATTCTTAAGCATTTCGCAACTTATACAGGACAATTGAAAAATTTTACCAATAATGTAAGGATGTTTCAACTTTAGTAAGCATTTATACTAAAACCCTTAATGAAACATTAAAGAAGAAAAATCATGATTTCTTTAATAGATGCAAAGTTGTAAAAATAAAGTTCTATGTTTGCTTAGATTAGGAAAAAACTTGAAATTAGGAATAGATCAAAACTTTATTAATCTGATCAAGATTTATTAAAATCTAGGAGAAACCATTATATTTAATGCTGAAACATTAGAAACGTTTTCAAGAACAAGAGTTCCAGGCAAAAATAAGAGTGAGATTCTTGCTGTCATTTTTTCTATAAATATTTCATTATAGGTCCTAGCTAAAATAATAAGAAAAACAAAGCAAATAAGAAGACATGGGAAAATACCAAGAAAAAGCTACTATTTGATGGTAATGATATGCTTAATTATATAGAAGATACTTAGAACAAATGCAGAGAACTAATAAGGGAGTAAAATAAGATTGCTATATGTAAGACCAACATTTAAAAAAATCATGAGGATTCCTAAACACTAGTAATGACTAATTAGAAAATGTTATAGGTAAATACAGTATTCACAGTAACAACGAAACCTCTAAGATACTTTATAGAAAAATTGTAAAATATTATTGAGAACATTAGAGAAGACCTGAGCAACTGGAGAGCTATATTATTTTCACAAATTGGAATACTCAATATTCTAAAGATGTTAATTTTCTCTATATTAATCATAAATTTAATTTTATTTAGATCCCAAAAGGAGTTTTTCTCTTTTTTTGGAGGGGGGGAGAAGTGATAAGCTAATCTTAAAGTGTATAGAGCTAAGAATGAAGAATAGTTGAAGGAATTTTGAAAAACACGACTAGGTCAGGATACATTATGATAAAATATCAAGAATTTTATGAAGGGATTCTTTAAAAAATAATATAAACCTAAAATATTAAAACTTTTGACAAATACAAGAATAATGCCTTTATAATATTCTATATTCTTAAGTACAAAAGCACACACTTGAAAAATATCTTGAATTCTATTTTAAAATATTTTAAAATGTATTTGATGAAAAATACAACACACTTAAAAGAAAAGCCACAAACTATAGAAATATATTTATAATACATATGACCAAACAAGAATTATTGCAAAGGATACACAAGGAAATTCTTACTGAATTGTCCCTTTCGAAAATGGGCAATAGTAGGGGGCGGGGCCAAAATGGCCAACTAGAAGCAGCAGCGATAGGAGGCTCCCATTGAAAAGAATGATCACAGCATGGGAATCCTGCACTGGCAACCGAGGTATCCAGGTTCTGTCATCAGAACTGACTAGGTAGGTGACGTGACCCACAGAGAGGAAGGAAAAGCAGCACAGTGCTGCAGCCCACCTGAGAGCCACGCAAGGCAGGGGAGCACCCATCCCCGCCCCCAGCCAAGGAAGGCAGTGAGTAAACATGCTACCCAGCCTGGGAAACCATGCTTTTTCCATGGAACTGTACAACCAATGGATTAAAAGATCTCACATGTGAGCCCAGTCTACTGGGGCCTAGAGTCCCAGCCATAGAGCTGTGCAGATTCTCAGCAGCCACTCAGCTAGAATCTGCTTAAGCCTGCAGAGTTTGGTGGGGGGGGAAGGACACCAGCACCACAGCTACAGCTGCCTGCTATCTAAGCCATTTCAAGCTCCTTGGAGGAGGGGCGGCAGCCAACACTGTGACTGATAGCTGCCTAATTTCCCAGGATAGGGGAAAGGTGGTAGCCATCTCTATAGCTCCAGGCCATGCTTTTCCCCTGCTGGAGCCAGGGAGGCTAGACAGCTTGGTCCGGAGAGGTATCCCCCAAAGCCCAAGACAATGGCTGTGGCAGACCATGACCAGAGTGCCTCTACAGGCCCCACCCTGATCCATCCCTCCTCATTGTGCAGGACATCCCTGCAGGAACTTCAGCAACTCCAGCCAGGGACTCAGGGGCATAACTCTGATCTCCTTGGGCCTGAGCCTCTAGAGGGAATTGTTGCCATAGTCTTAGTCTTTTCTTCTGCTAGTTCTGAGGAATCTGGGCAGTCCAGATGAGTGGGTTCACCCCAGTGAAGCACACCCCCTCCACCAAAAATAGTAAAAGTGCTTTATCAAATGAGTCCTGCTCCCATGCCACCCAAGTGGGTGAGACTCTCCAACAGGGGTTGTCAGACACCCTATATACGAGCATTTCTACTGGCATCATACCAGTATTCAGAGATCCCAGAAGAAGAAGCAGGCATCCATCTTTGCTGTTCTCCAGTCTCTTCGAATGAGATATCCACATGTGGGAACGAATCAGATGAATAGGACCTGAAGCAAACCCCTAGCAAACTGTAGTAGTGCCACAGAAGAGAGACCTGACCATTGAGAGAAAAACAAACAGAAAGCAACAACAACAACATTAACAAAAAAAAGTCCCCACAAAAGCCCCATCCAAGTGTGGGCATCCTCAAAGATTGAAACTAGACAAACTCATGAAAACTGGAAAGAGTCAATGAAAAAAAACACTGAAAACTCAAAAGGCCAGAATGTGTCTATTCCAAATTATTACAACACCTCTACAGCAAGGGCATGGAAATTGAGGGATGATGAGATGGACAGAGGATGAGATGGACAAAATAAAAAAGTAGGCTTCAGTAGGTAGGTAATAACAAACTCCACTGAGCTAAAGGAGCATGTTCTAACCCAATGCAAAGAAGCTAAGAACCTTGATTAAAGGTTACAGGAGCTGCTTACTGGAATAACCAATTTAGAGAGGAAGATAAATGACCTGATGGAGCTGAAAAACACAGCAAGAAAACATCATGAAGCATACAGAAGTATCTATAGCCCAATTGACCAAGCAGAAGAAAGCATATTGGAGTTTTATACCACCTTGCTGAAATAAAGCATGTAGACAAGATTAAAGAAAAGAGAATGAAAATGAACAAATGAAACCTCAGAAAACTGTGGGACTTTGTAAAAAGACCGAACCATGATTGATTGGAGTACCTGAATGAGATGAGGAGAATGAAACCAAGTTGAAAAACACACTTCAAGATATTATCCAGGAGAACTCCAAGTGAGCAAGACAGGCCAACATCCAAATTCAGGAAATACAGAGAACACCACTAATGTTCTATGAGAAGATCAACCCTAAGACACATAATCATTAGATTCTTTAAGGTCAGAATGAAGGGAAAAGTGTTAAGGGCAACCAGAGAAAAAGGCCAGGTCACCAACAAAGGGAAGCCCATTAGACTAACAGAAGACCTCTCAGCGGAAACCTACAAGCCAGAAGAGAGTGGAGGCCAATATTCAACACTATTAAAGAAAAAATTTTCAATCCAGAATTTTATATCCAGCCAAACTAATCTTCATAAGCAAAGGAGAAATAAAATCCTTTTCAGACAAACAAATGCTGAGGGATTTAATTACCACCAGGCCTGCTTTGTAAGAGATCCTGAAGGAATATGGATAGTAAATATGGAATAACCAAAATGGGAAGAAAAATCCATACCAGCCACAGCAAAGTACATCAAAATATGAAGACCAAAGACACTATGAAGAAACAGCATCAACTAGTATGCAAAGTAACCAGGTAACATCATAATGACAGGACCAAATTCACACATAACAATATTAAACTTAAATGTAAATGGTCTAAATGTCCTAATTAAGACACAGACTGGCAAATTGGTTAAAGAGTCAAGACCCATTGGTGTACTGTATTCAGAAGACTCATCTCACTTGCAAAGACATACATTGTCTCAAAATAAAGGGATGGAAGAAAATTTAACAAGCAAATGGAAAGCAGAAAAAAGTAGGGGTTGCACTCCTACTTTCTGATAAAACAGACTTTAAATCAACAAACATAAATATAGAAAGAAGGACATTACATAATTGTAAAGGGATTAATTCAACCACAAGAGCTAACTATATATATGTGCACCCAACACAGGAGCACTCTGATTCATAAAACAAGTTCTTAGAGACCTACAAAGAGACTTAGACTCCCACACAATAACAGTGGGAAACTTCAGCACCCCACTGTCAATATTAGATAGATCGATGAGACAGAAATTTAACAAGGATATTCAGGACTTGAACTCAGTTCTGGATCAAGTAAACCTAATAGACCTCTACAGAACTCTCCACTCCAAATCAACAGAATATACATTCTTCTCAGTGCCAAATGGCACTTATTCTAAAATCAATCACGTAATTGGAAGTAAAACATTCCTCAGCAAATGTAAAAGAATTAATATGATAACAGTCTCTCAGACCACAATCAAATTGGAATTTAGGATTAATAAAATCGCTCAAAACCACACAAATGCATGGAAATTGAACAACCTGCTTATGAATTACTCCTGGGTGAATAATGAAATTAAGGCAGAAATCAGGAAGTTCTTTGAAACCAGTGAGAACAAAGAGACAACATACAAGAATCCCTGGGACATAGATAAATTAGTGTTAAGAGGGAAATTTATAGCACTAAATGCTCACATTGGAAGGCTTAAACAATCTCAAATTGACACCCTAATACCACAATTAATAGAGTTAGAGAAGCAACAGCAAACAAATCCAAAAGCTAGCAGAAGACAACAAATAACTAAGATCAGAGCAGAACTGAAGGAGATAGACACATGAAAAAACCCTTCAAAGAAATTAATAAATTCAGGAGCTGGGTTTTTGGAAAAAAAATAACAAAATACATAGACCACTAGCTGGAATAATAATGAAGAAAAAAAGAGAAGAATCAAGTAGACACAATAAAAATGATAAAGGGGATAGCACCACTGACTCCACAGAAATATCAAGCACAATGAGAGGATAATATAAACACCTGTATGCAAATAAACTAGAAAATCTAGAAAAAAATGGGTAAATTCCTGGACACATACACTCTCCCAGGACTATACCAGAAAGAAGTCAAATCCCTGAATAGACCAATAACAAGTTCTGAAATTGAAGCAGTAATTAATAGCCTATCAACCAAAAAAAGCCCAGGACCAGACAGATTCACAGCTGAATTCTACCAGAGGTACAAAGAGGAGCTGGTACCATTCCTTCTGAAACTATTGAAAACAAGGGACTCTTCTTTAACTCATTTTATGAGGCCAGCATCATCCTAATACCAAAATCTGGCAGAGACACGACAAAAAAGAAAACTTTAGACCAGTATGCCTGATGAACATTGATGTGAATATCCTCATTAAAATACTGGCAAACCTACTCCATCAGCACATCAAAAAGCTTACACATCATAATCAAGTCAGCTTCATCCCTGGGATGCAAGGCTGGTTGAACATATACAAAGCAGTAAACGTCATCCATCATATAAACAGAACCAATGACAAAAACCACAAGACTATCTCAATGGATGCAGAAAAAGCCTTTGATAAAATTTAAAATCCCTTTATGTTAAAAACTCCCAATAAACTAGGTATTGATGGAACATATCTCATAATAATAAGAGCTGTTTATGACATACCCACAGCCAATATCATATGGACTGGGCAAAAGCTGGAAGCATTCCCATTGAAAACCGGCACACGACAAGGATGCCCTCTTTCACCACTCCTATTCAATGTGGTATTAGAAGTTCTGGCCAAGCAGTCAGGGAAGGGAAAAAAAGGTATTTAATAGGAAGAAAAAAAGTCAAATTGTCTCAATTTGCAGATGACATGATTCTATATTTAGAAAACCCCATCATTTCAGCTGAAAAACTCCTGAAGCTGATAAGAAAATTAAATTGATACAACAATGTGCAAAAATCACAAGCATTCCTTTACACCAATAGACAAGCAGAAAGCCAAATCATAAATGAATTCCTATTCACAGTTGCTACAAATAGAATAAAATACCTAGGAATACAGCTACAAGGGATGTGAAGGATCTCTTCAAGGAGAACTACAAACCACTGCTCAAGGAAATAAGAGAGGATGTAATTGTAAAAATATTCCATCACCATGGATAGGAAGAATCAATATAAAAATGGCTATACTGCCCAAAGTAATTAATAGATTCAATGCTATTCCCATCGAACTATCATTGACATTCTTCACAGAGTAGCAAAAATATGTAAATTTCATATGAAACAAAAAAAGCCCATATAGCCATAAAGAATCCTAAGAAAAAGAAGAAAGCTGGAGGCATCACACTACCTGAGTTCAAACTATACTGCAAGGCTACAGTAACCAAAACAACATGGTACTGGTACCAAAACAGACATGTAGACCAATGAAATAGAACAGAGACCTCATAAATAACACCACACATCTAAAACTATCTGATCTTCCACAAACCTAACAAAAACAAGCAATGGGGAAAGGATTCCCTATTTAATAAATGATGCTGGGAAAACTGGCTAGTCATATACAGAAAACTGAAACTGGACCTCTTCCTCACACCTTATTAAAAAATTAACTCAAGATGGATTGAAGAGTTAAATGTAAAACTCCAAACCAAAACAAACTAGAAGAAAACCTAGGCAATACATTCAGGACATAGGCATGAGCAAAGACTTCATGACTAAAACACCAAAAGCAATTGCACCACCAAAAGCCAAAATTGACAAATGGGATCTAATTAAATCAAAGAGCTTCTGCACAGCAAAGCAACTATCATCAGAGTGAACAGGTAACTTAGAGAATAGTAGAAAACTTTTGCAAGTGACCCATCTGACAAAGGGCTAATATCCAGAATCTACAAGGAACTTAAACAAATTTACAATAAATAAACAATCCCATCAAAAAGTGGGCAAAGGATGTAAAAGACACTTCTCAAGACATTTATGTAGCCAACAAACATCTAAAGAAAATCTCAACATCATTGATCATTAGAGAAATGCAAATTGAAGCCGCAGTAACATACCATCTTATGTCAGTCAGAATGGTGATTACTAAAGTTCAAAAAGTGTGTGAAGGATATGAACAGACACTTCTCAAAAGAAGACATTTATGTGGCAAAAAAAAACACATAAAAAAGCTCATCATCACTGGTCATTACAGAAATGCAAATCAAAACCACAGTGAGATATTATCAGGAACCAGAAATACCAGTTGACCCAGCAAACCCATTACTGGGTGTATATCCAAAAGAACATAAATCATTCTACTATAATGGCACATGCACACATACGTTTATTACAGCACTATTTACAATAGCAAAAACATGGAACCATCATTGGGTTGGTCTATCATTGCCCATCAATGATAGATTGGGTAAAGAAAATGTAGTACATTTACATCATAAGATACTATGCATCCATAAAAAGGAATGAGATAATATCCTTCGCAGGCACACGGATGAACCTAGAAGCCATCATCCTCAGCAAACTAACACAGGAACAGAAAACCAAGCACCACATTTTATCACTTATAAGTGGAGTTCAATAATGAGAACACATGGACACAGGGAGGGGAACAACACACACAGGAGCCATTCAGAGTGTGGGATTTGAGGGGAGGTAGAGCATTAGGCCGAATAGCTAATGTATGCAGGGACTAAAACCTAGATAATAAGTGTCAATAGTGCAGCATGTGCAGCAAACCACCATGGCACATATATACCTATATAACCAACCTACATGTTCTGCATTTGTAAACCAGAATTTAAAATTTTAAACAAATTTTCATGGGCCAAAGTATATGAGCAAGCAATTCACAAAAAGGATAATCCTGATAGCTAATAATTATATAAAGATATGCTTAATTTTACTGTTAATCAGGCAAACACTAATTTAAATGATTGGCAGGACTAATATGTCTGTTAACTTCAAGTGTTGGCAAAGAATATAAACTATCTCACACTCAGGGTAACATTCTGATTTAATAAACCAAATATAAACAGAAATAAGTCCGTTTTTCTGAAGTTAGAATTAATACACTAATTTAATATGTTTGTACCTTTTGTTATTTTGAGTTGAAGTTAAGGTCTATAGTTACAACTATTTTTTTGAAATAAAGTATCGATATCAGTTAGAACTAATATATTCAAGATATAAGATTCAACCTGGAATATTATAACATGGGCAAAAATTACAAAATAAAGTTGAAGAAATTACATAGTTTACTCAAAGTTCACAAATGTGTAAGCATGCAGAGGGTCACAATGTTAAGCTGAGAAATGTAAATAACTTGTTGTGACTGGTATATCCCTCCATTTATTCAGATCCTTTTCTATGCCATTGTTAAGATTTCAAATTTTTTCTCTATGAAGATTTTTGCTAAATTAATTTGTAGATGGTTTTTTGTTGCACTGGAGAGTGGCATAATATTTTCTATTCTATTTTCTCGGTGGTAAAAAGGGGCATTAATATTTGTGAGTTGATTAATTTTTAATTTATCTGCACTGTCTCTGGTGATTCCCTTTAATTTCCCAAAATCAAATTCTGCTTTTTTGTTTTATGCATTATTCCTTTAATGACTGTGTTTGTGGACATCTTCTAGTTTCTCATTTTGTATTTTGTTAATTTGAATTCTCCTTTTTTCTCTATTTCAAAAGTACATTCTTTAGTTTTCAGTAATTGTAATTAATGGCAGTCTTTATTTAAAATATTTTAATTTTGCAGCCAATAGTAGATGATAATTTATTTGGTTGCAGAATTCTGGATCAATAGGTACTTTATCTCATTTCTATAAAGCTATTTTCATTATCATCTGTTCTTTACTATTGCTATAAAGAATTGGTTATTAGTTAAATGTTATTCTTAATGTATAACCTTTCTTTTATCTTGGGCTTGTTTTTAGACCTTTTTCTTTTTAGTGTTAAGAACTTTATTACACTATATTTAGAAATAAATTTAGTTTTATTTATCTTATTTAGAATTTATGATTCTTCTCAAAATCAGGCTATTATCTCATTGTCGATGATCTTTCCTACCATTTATCTATTCTTTTCTGTAAGTCCTATGACAAGTTGACCATCTTGTCTTACCCTTCATATCTCTCAGACTCTTCTTTTGTTTATCATTTATTAATCTTTCTGTACTTTATTCTGTGTAAATTTTCTGATACATGTTTTTCTAATTTATTAATCTTCTTTTTACCCACATCCATTCTTCTATTTGTTTGTAAATTTCAATGACCATATCTTTATTATATAGGGATTTCTTAATATACATAGATAACATGAGTCAGAAATTGGTACATCCAATTTCTGACTCATGTTATGTATGTATACTTTATTTACTTACTTAAAACATATTTTATATCAGATTACTTTGCCTTCTTAAATTCTGGGGTTTCTAATCCTCTTCTTTGTTTTTACTGCTAACTCTAGCTTCTGATAAATTGTTTCTTCACACATTCTGCCAAGCGCTTCATGGAATAATCAACCTAAGATAAATTCTTAAATTTATTTCTTGACTTGAGGGCTTTCAGATTATAAAGAGGTGAAAATTTTAAAATTTTCAAGGCAAAAGTTATAATTTTTAGGAAAGCTTTAAAAAATTTATTAGTTTGTTTTTGATGATTCAGAGTTCTTACAGAAATACTTACATCACTCACTCTCTGGTGGTGGACAGAATTTTTCTGTTCTTAAAACAAGAGTGTGCCCTTTTGAGGGTCCTGGCTTTATTTGTGTGTGCCAACTGCCCCCTTATGAGAGGAAAAGTTCCCTTCTATTTCTGTACAGAGTTTAAAACCAGAGACCTTCAGTTTTAACTATTGGCTGCCACCCCAGAACTCAACTTTTCTCTCTTCATTTCACCTTGTTTTGACAGAAGTCACAGATTTAGCTAATTTCTATTGTGTTCAGGTCTCTCCTCTTCAAATTCTCCAACTTTTTCACCTTTATTTATTAAAAACACTGTAAAATACTTAAAATCATTTTTATGTTGCTGTTCTTCACATTTTTGTGTACATTCAGCAAAATACTTTTTTAAAATTGTACTTTAGGTTCTGGGGTACATGTACAGATCATGCAGGATTATTGCATAGGTACATTCATGGCAACGTGGTTTGCTGCCTCCATCCCCCTGTCACTTGTATCTGACATTTCTCCCCATGTTATCTCTCCCCAAGCTCCCCCTCTGCTGTCCCTCCCCTAACCCCCAGACAGACCCTAGTGTGTGATGCTCTCTTCCCTGTGTCCATGTGTTCTCATTGTTCAACATCCACCTATCAGTGAGAACATGCAGTGTTTGATTTTCTGTTCTTGTGTCAGTTTGCTGAGAATGATGGTTTCCAGATTCATCCATGTCCCTACAAAGGACATTAACTCATCATTACTTATGGCTGCATAGTATTCCATGGTGCATATGTGCCACATTTTCCTTGTCCAGTCTACCATCCATGGGCATTTGGGTTTGTTCCAGGTCTTTGCTATTGTAAATCTTGTCACAGTGAACATACATGTACATTTGTCTTTATAATAGAACAGTAATGGGATTGCTGGGTCAAATGGAATTTCTATTTCTAAGACCTTGAGGAATTGCAACACTGTCTTCCACAATGGTTGCACTAATTTACACTCCTACCAACAGTGTAAAAGCATTCTTATTTCTCCACATCCTCTCCAGCATCCGTTTTCTCCAGACTTTTTAGTGCTCACCATTCTAACTGATGTGAGATGGTATCTCAATGTGGTTTTGATTTACATTTCTCTAATGACCAGTGATGATGAGCATTTTTTATATGTTTGGCCACATATATGTCTTCTTTTGAAAAGTGTCTGTTCATATTCTTTGCCAACTTTTGAATGGGTTTGTTTGTTCTTGTATTTTCTAGTAAAATGTTTTAGTTCTTTGAAGATTCTGGATATAAGCCATTTGTCAGATGGATAGATTGCAAATATTTTTTCCCGTTCTGTTGGTTGCCAGTTCATGCTAATGATTGTTTCTTTTGCTGTGCAGAAGCGCTGGAGTTTAATTAGATGCCATTTGTCTATTTTGGCTTTTGTTGACATCGCTTTTGGTGTTTTAGTCATGAAGTCTTTGCCCATACCTATGTCTTGAATGGTTTTGCCTAGGTTTTCTTCTAGGATTTTTATGGTGTTAGGTCTTATGTCTAAGTCTTTAATCCATCTGGAGTTAATTTTAGTGTAAGGTGTCAGGAAGGGATCCAGTTTCTGCTTTCTGCATATGGCTAGCCAGTTTTCCCAACACCATTTATAAAACAGGGAATCCTTTCCCCATTGCTTGTTTTCGTCAGGTTAGTCGAAGACCACTGCTTGTTTTTGTCAGATTTGTCAAAGATGGTTCTAGATGTGTGTTGTTGTCTCTGACACCTCTGTTCTGTTTCATTGGTCTATAGCTCTGTTGTGGTACCAGTACCATGCTGTTTTGATTACTGTAGCCTTGCAGTATAGTTTGGAGTCGAGTAGTGTGATGCCTCCAGCTTTGTTCTTTTTGCTTAGGATTGTCTTGACTTATGTGGGCTCTCTTTTGGTTTTATATGAAGTTTAAGGTGGTTTTTTACAGCTCTGTTAAGAAGGTCATTGGTAGCTTGATGAGGAGAGCATTGAATCTACAAATTACTTTGGGCAGTCTGGCCATTTTCAGAATATTGATTCTTCCTAACTATGAGCATGGAAGTTTTTTCCATCTGTTTGTGTCCTCTGTCATTTCCTTGAGCAGTGGTTTGTAGTTCTCCTTGAAGAGGTCCTTTACATTCTTTGTTACTTGTATTCCTAGGCATTTTATTCTCTTTGTAGAAATTGTGAATGGCAGTTCATTCTTGATTTGGCTCTCATTAAGTCTATTATTGGTGTATAGGAATGCTTGTGATTTCTGCACATTGATTTTGTATTCTGAGATTTTGCTCACAATGCTTATCAGTTTAAGGAGATTTTGAGCTAAGACAAGGGGGTCTTCTAAATATACAATCATGTATTCTGCAAATAGAGACAATTTGACTTCCTCCTTTCCTATTTGAATACCCTTTATTTCTTTTTCTTGCCTGATTGCTCTGGCTAGAACTTCCAATACTATATTGAATAGGAGGGGTGAGAGAGGACATCCTTGTCTAGTGCCAGATTTCAAAGGGAATGCTTCCAGTTTTTGCCCATTCAGTATGATATTGGCAGTGGGTTTGTTGTAAATAGCTTTTAGTATTTTGAGATATGTTCCTTTGGTACCTAGTTTACTGAGTGTTTTTCTCATAAAGGGCTGTTGAATTTTGTTGAAGACCTTCTCTGAATCTATTGAGACAATTATGTGGTTTTCATCTATGGTTCTGTTTATGTGGTGGATTACATTTATAGACTTGCATATGATGAACCAGCCTTGCATTCCCAGGATGAAGCCTACTTGATCATGATGGATCAAGCTTTTTGATGTGCTGTTGCAATCAGTTTGCCAGTATTTTATTGAATATTTTTGCATCTATGTTCATCATGGATATCAGCCTGAAGTTTTCTTTTTTGTTGAGTTTCTTCCAGGTTTTGGTGTCAGGATGATGTTGGTCTCATGAAATGATTTGGGAAGGATTCTGTCTTTTTGTATTGCTTGAAATAGTTTCAGAAGGAGTGGTACCAGCTCCTTTTTGTACATCTGGTAGAATTTGGCTGTGAACCCATCTGGACCTGGGCTTTTTTTGGTTGGTAGACTATTACTTGCTGCTGCAATTTCAGCCTTTGTTATTAGTCTGTTCAGGGTTTCAACTTCTTCCTATTTTAGGTTTGGGAGGGTGCTATCATCCAGGAAATTATTCATTTCTTCCAGGTTTACTGGTTTATGTGCATAGAGTTGTTTGTAGTAATCTCCAATGGTAGTTTTTATTTCTGTGGAATCAGTGGTGATATCCCATTTATCATTTTTTATTGCATCTATTTGATTCTTCTCTCTTTTCTCTTTTATTAATCTTGCTAGTGGTCTACTTTGTTGATCTTTTCAAAAAACCAGCTCCTGGATTTATTGATTTGTTGATGGTTTTTTTTTTTTTTTTTTGTCTCTATCTCCTTCAGTTCTGCTCTGATCTTTTATTTTTTGTCTTCTGCTAGCTTTTGAGTTTTTTTTAATATTTCTTCTCTAGCTCTTTCAATTTCGACAACAGAGTATTGATTTTAGTTCTTTCATTATTTCTCATATGTGCATTTATTGCTATAAATTTCCCTCTAGACACTGCTTTAAATGTGTCCTAGAAATTCTGGTATGTTGTATCTTCATTCTCATGGTTTTGAAGAACATCTTTATTTCTGCCTTCATTTCATTGTTTATCCAATTGACATTCAGGAGCCAGTTGTTCTGTTTCAATGAAGCTGTGTGGTTCTGAGTTAGTTGCTTAATCCAGAGTTCTAATTTGATTGCACTGTGGTCTGAAAGACTGTTTGTTATAATTTCTGTTCTTTTGCATTTGCTGAGGAGTGATTTACTTCCAATTATGTGGTCAATTTTAGAGTAGGTGAGATCTGGTGCTGAGAAGAATGTATATTTGTGGATATGGGGTGGAAAGTTGTGTAGATGTCTACTAGGTCTGCTTGGTCCACATCTGTGTTCAGTCCTGGATATTCTTTTTAATTTTCTGTCTCGTTGATCTGCCTAATATTGACAGTGGAGTTTTGAAGTCTCCCACTATTATTGTGTAGGAGTCTACATCTTTTGTAGGTCATTAAGAACTTGCTATATTTATCTGGGTGCTCCTGCATTGGGTGCATATTTATTTAGGATTTTTAGCTCTTCTTGTTGTGTTGATCCTTTTACCATTATGTAATGCCCTTCTTTTTCTCTTTTGATCTTTGTTGCTTTAATGTCTATTTTATCAGAGACTAGGATTGCAACTCCTGCTTTTTTTTTGTTCTCCATTTGCTTGGTAAATCATCCTCCATCCCTTTTTTTGAGGCTATGTGTGTCCTTGCACATGAGATGAATTTCCTGAATACAGCACATCAATGGGTCTTGATTTTTTAATCCAATTTGC
Source organism: Callithrix jacchus (assembly GCF_049354715.1). NCBI lineage: Eukaryota > Metazoa > Chordata > Mammalia > Primates > Cebidae > Callithrix > Callithrix jacchus. The sequence goes on from NC_133505.1 coordinate 133,117,699, forward strand.
CAGTCTGTGTCTTTTGACTGGGGCATTTAGCCCATTTACATTTAAGGTTGATATTGTTATGTGTGAATTTGATCCTTCCATTTTGATGCTAGCTGGTTGTTTTGCCTGTTAGTTGATGCAGTTTCTTCATTGTGTCAATGCTATTTATCATTTGGTACGTTTTTGGAGTGGCTGTTATGGGTTGTACCTTTCCATGTTTAGTTCTTCTTTCAGGAGCTCTTGTTAGGCAGGCCTGGTGGTGATGAAATCTCTGAGCAATTGCTTGTCTATAAAGGATTTTATTTTTTCTTTAATTATGAAGATTTGTTTGGCTGGATATGAAATTCTAGTTTGAAAGTTCTTTTCTTTAAGGATGTTGAATATTGGCCTCCACTCTCTTCTGGCTTGTAGTGTTTCTGCCAAGAGATCTGCTGTGAGTTTGATGGGCTTCCCTTTGTGCATAACACGACCTTTCTCTCTGGCTGCCCTTAGCATTTTTTTCCTTCATTTCAACCCTGGTGAATCTGACAATTATGTGCCTTGGGGTTGCTTTTTTTGAGGAATATCTTTGTGGTGTTCTCTGTATTTCCTGGATTTGAATGTTGGCCTGCCTTGCTAGGTTGCAGAAGTTCTCCTGGATAATCTTCTGAAGAGTGTTTTCCAGCTTAGATTTATTCTCCCTGTCACATTCAGGTACACTGATCAGACGTAGATTAGGTCTTTTCACATAATCCCATATTTCTTGGAAGCTTTGTTCATTTCTTTTCACTCTTTTTTCTCTAATCTTGCCTTCTTATTTTATTTCTTTGAGTTGATCTTCAATCTCTGATATCCTTTCTTCTGCTTGGTCAATTCGGCTATTGAAAGTTGGGTATGCTTCACGAAGTTCTCATGCTGTGTTTTTCAGCTCCATCAATTCATTTATATTCTTCTCTAAGCTGGTTATTCTAGTTAGCATTTTGTCTAACCTTTTTCCAAGGTTCTTAGTTTATTTGCATTGGATTAGAACATGTTCTTTTATCTTACAGAAATTTGCTATTACCCACCTTCTGAAGCCTGCTTCTGTCAATTCATCAGACTCATTCTCCATCCAGCTTTGTTCCCTTGCTGGTGAACACTTCAGGAGACAGTCTGTCCCTTATTAGAGCTCAAGTGCTGTACTGGGAACTCTGTTGTTCCATTCAGACCTGCTGGGCAGGTACATTTAAGTCTGGTGCAGAGGAACGCATAACCTCCTCTTTTCCCAGGTGCACTGTCCTGGCAAGGTGGGGCTTTATTTATCAGTTCCTGATGTGCTGCTGTCTATTTTTAGAGATGCCCTGCCCAGCAAGGAGGTAGTCTAGTCAAAGTCTGCCAGCAGAGGCATTGCTGACCTGCCGTGGTCTGTGCCCAGATGCTGTGTAAACTTCCATGTAATTTTCTTTAAAGAGATACAGTTAGAACTGCCTGGGTAATGGCAGTCTGACTTAGTAATGGTGGACTGCCTCAGTAATGGCAGACTGCCTCAGTGTTGGTGGACTGCCTTGGTAACGGCAGATGCCCCTCTCCCGGGAGAACTGGACCATCCCAAGTCCAGCTGCACTTGCTGTGAAACTCTCAATTCAGAGCATTTCAGATTGTTGGTCTTTGTGGGGATGGGACCCACTGAGCCAGATCACCTGGCTCCCTGCTTTCAGCACCTTCTTATTTAGTTGAATGGGCAACCCTGTCTCCCAGGCATTCCAGGCACCGGTTGAAACAGCTGCCCAGATTTGTGTAAGTTTTATGTGAAACCCACAGCACCAATTGAAACAGCTGTGCTGGAAACTCGTGGCGCTTTTCAGCCAGGGAATCTATTGGTCTGTGGGTTGTAAAAACTATGGGAGAAGCTCAGTATTTGAACTTGAGTGATGGAGTGACTGGAAAACCCCCTGATGGCCTCTGTTGTATAGGGAGGGGTTGTCCTCCAGGGATTACACTTCCCGGGTGAGGCAGTGCCCTACCCTGCCTTGGCTTGCCCCTCTTGGGCTACACCCACTGTGCAAACTGTCCCATTGAGATGCACCTGGTACCTTGTTTGGAAATGTGGTGATCACTCACCCTCTCAGCAGAATACTTTTAGGGACAATTTCTGTTTTGCTGTAAATGGAAACTAAGAATTTTCCATCATACCTTTCCTTGAATTTGTTGATTCTCAATTTTTTTTTTTAAATCATTGTCTATTTTGGCTTTTGTTGCCAATGCTTTTGGTGTTTTAGTCATGAAGTCCTTACCTGTGCCTATGTCCTGAATGATTTTGCCTAGGTTTTTTTCTAAGGGTTTTATGATGTTAGGTCTTATGTTTAAGCCTTTAATCCATCTGGAGTTAATTTTAGTGTAAGTTGTCAATTTTAGTAAATGGGATCTAATTAAACTCCAGAGTTTCTGCACAGCAGAAGAAACAATCATTAGAGTGAACTGGGAACCAACAGAATGGGAAAAAATGTTTGCAATCCACCCATCTGACAAAGGACTTATATCCAATATCTACAAAGAACTGAAACAGATTTACAAGAAGAAAGCAAACAAACCCATTCAAAAGTGGGCAAAGGATATGAACAGACACTTTTCAAAAGAAGACATATATGAGGCCAACAAACATATAAAAAATGCTCATCATCACTGGTCATTAGAGAAATGAAAATCAAAACTACATTGAGATACCATCTCACACCAGTTAGAATGGCAATTATTAAAAAATCTGGAGACAACAGTTGCTGGAGAGGATGTGGAGAAATAGGAACACTTTTGCACTGTTAGTGGGAGTGTAAATTAGTGCAACCATTGTGGAAGACAGTGTGGCGATTCCTTAAGGACCTAGAAATAGAAATTCCATTTGACCCAGCAATCCCGTTACTGGGTACGTATCCAAAGGATTATAAGTCATTCTATTATAAGGACACATGCACATGTATGTTCACTGCAGTAATGTTTACAATAGCAAAGACCTGGAACCAACCCAAATGCCCATGGATGATAGACTGAACAGGGAAAATGTGGCACATATACAGCATGCAATACTATGCAGCCATAAAAAACAATGAGTTCATGTCCTTTGTGGGGACATGAATGAACCTGGAAACCATCATTCTCAGCAAACTGACACAGGAACAGAGAATCAAGCACTGCATGTTCTCACTCATAGGTGGGTGTTGAACAGTGAGAACACATGGACACAGGGAGGAGAGCATCACACACTGAGGTCTGTTGGGGGCAACTAGGGGAGGGACGGTGGGGGATAGGGAGTTGGGGAGAGATAACATGGGGAGAAATGTCAGATATAGGTGATGGGGATGGAGGCAGCAAACCACATTGCCATGTATGTACTTATGCAACAATTCTGCATGTTCTTTACATGTACCCCAGAACCTAAAATGCTATTAAAATATTTATATATATAAATCTTTGTCATAATATCATATTTCTCCACTTACAAACTTTGATTATTTTCTCTTTCTGCCTCTGAATTTTCTGCTCTTTGACTTCCTTCTTGGTTTGTTTCTTCATTTATGTGTAAGAATGCTTTGTTTTCTCAAAACAAAGGTTAGAAAACGTGTTTTCCAAATCATTATACTATCTTCAACACAGATTTAAAAAAAAATTTTAACAAATGTTTATTTGAAAGCTTGTATAGGAATTGAAACAGTACATATCTGCCGTGCACGGGACCAGTTCTTTAATTTCAATGCTTTCATGCTTTAAAAGAAATTACCTTTGTAATTTTTCCTAGGACTATCTTTGCCCATCTGTGGTGGTTAAATGGTTGTTAGTCTCCGCCGTGGGACACTTGTTTTTTCAGGGATTTCCAGGAATACCAGCTTTAAGTTAATTTAAGCTATTTCCTTCTTTATCTTTGATAATTTCTGTAAATTATTTTTATTTTTATTATTTTTAAATTTCTGTGGCTACAAAGTAGATGTGCATTTTTATGGGGTACCTGTAAAGTTTTGATACAAGAATGCACTGCTTAATAATCACATTATGTAAAATGTAAAATAGGATATTTATCTTTTCAAGCATTTACAAACAATCCAATTATAATCTCTTAGTTATTTTTAAATCTATAATTAAATTATTATTGACTATAGACATTCTGTTATGCTATCCAATACTAGGTCTTATTCATGATTTCTAACTACTCTTTGTACTCATTAACCATTTTTACCTACCCCCTACTATTTTCCCAGCCTCTGGTAACTATCATTCTATTTTCTATCTCCATTAGTTCAACTGTTTTGATTTTTAGATCCCACAAATACGTAAGAACATGTGATATCTATCTTTCTGTGCTAGGTTCATTTCACTTAACATAATGACTTCCAGTGCCATCCATGTTGTTGCAAATGACAGGATCTTATTTTTTTTTTTAAGATTGAATAGTACTTCATTGTATATAAGTACCACATTTTCTTTATACAGTCATCTATTTGATATACACTTAATTGCTTCCAAATCATTGCTATGGTGAACAGTGTTGCAACAAACATGGGAATGCAGATATCTGTTCAATCAATATACTGATTTCCTTTGGGTATATACCCAGCAATGGGATTGCGAGATCATATGGTAGCTCTTCTTTTTTTTAGGAAATGACAAACTGTTTTCACAGTAGTTGTACTAATTAACATTCCCGGCCGGGCGCAGTGGCTCAAGCCTGTATTCCCAGCACTTTGGGAGGCCGAGGCGGGTGGATCACCAGGTCAAGATATCGAGATCATCCTGGTCAACATGGTGAAACCCCGTCTCTACTAAAAATACAAAAAATTAGCTGGGCGTGGTGGCGTGTGCCTGTAATCCCAGCTACTCAGGAGGCTGAGGCAGGAGAATTGCCTGAACCCAGGAGGCAGAGGTTGCGGTGAGCCGAGATAGCGCCTTTGCACTCCAGCCTGGGTAACAAGAGTGAAACTCTGTCTCAAAACAAAACAAAACAAAACAAAACAAAACAAAACAAAAAAACATTCCCACCAACAGTATACAAAGGTTCCTTTTTTTCCACATCCTTGCAAGCATTTATTATTGCCTATCTTTTGGATGTAAGCCATTCTAACTGGGCTGAGATAATATCTCATAGTAGTTTTGATTTGCATTTCTCTGATGATCAGTGATGTTCAGCACCTTTTCATAGGCCTGTTTGCCATTTGTATGTCTTCTTTGGAGAAACATCTATTCAAATTCTTTGCCCATTTTAAAATCTGATTATTAGATTTTTTTCCTACAGAGTTGTTCGAGCTTCTTATGTATTCTGGTTATTAATCTCTTGTCAGATGGGTAGTTTGTAAATATGTCCTCCAATTCTGTGGGTTTTCTTTTGACTTTGTTGATTATTTCCTTTGCTGTGCAGAGCTTTTTAACTTAATGTGACCCCATTGTCCGTTTTTATGTTGGTTGCCTGTGCTTGTGGAATATTACTCAAGAAATTTTTGCCCAGGCCAATGTACTGGAAAGCTTCCTCAATGTTTTCTTTTGGTAGAGTCATAGTTTGAGTTCTTAGATTTAAGTCTTTAATCCATTTGGATTTTATTTTTGTATATGGCAAGAGATTGGGATATAGTGTCATTTTTTTTGCATAGGGATATTGAGCTTTCCCAGCACCATTTATTGAAGCAATTGTCTTTTTCCTAGCCTATGTTCTTGGCATCTTTGCTGAAAATGAATTCACTCTAGGTGTGTGGATTTGTTTCTGGGATCTCTATTCTGTTCCATTGGTTTATGTGTCTGTTTATAGATTGCTTTGAATATATGGAAATGTTAACTATTTTGATTCCTCCCATCTATAAACAGGGAATATTTTTCCCTTTTTTTTTGCTGTCCTCTTCAATTTCTTTCATTGGTGTTTTATAGTTTTTATTGTAGAGATCTTTCACTTTTTTTGGTTAAGGCAATTCTTAGGTATTTAGTTTTATTTGTGGCTCTTGTAAATAGGATTACATTTTTGATTTCTTTTTCAAATTGTTTGCTGTTGGCATATAGAAATGCTACTGATTTTTTAAAGTTGAGTTGTATTCTACAACTTTACTGTATTTATCAGTTCTGACAGTTTTTTTGTGGAGCCTTTGGGTTTTTCTAAGTATACGGTAATATTATATGCACACAATGATAATCTGACTTTCTCCTTTTCAATTTCGATGCCCTTTATTTCTTGCCATTGTCCGATTGCTGTAGCTAAGACTTCCAGTGCTATGTTGAATAACAGTGGTGAAAGTGGGCTTTTAACTTTAACTTTTCATAAAGTCCAAGTTTTCATTTTATTGATCTTTTGTATTGTTTTCTTCATTTCAGTTTCATTTATTTCAATGAAATACATTTTAATTTCTGCTTTGATCTTTATTATTTATTTTCTTCTACTAAATTTAGGCTTGGTTTGCTCTTGCTTTTCTAGTTTTTTAAAATGCATTGTAAGGTTGATCCTTTGAAATTTTTCTTCTTTTTTGGTGTAAGCACTTTTAGCTATGAAATTCCTTCTTAGCACTGCTTTAATTCTTTTTCATAAGTTCTGGTATGGTATATGTCCATTATCATTTATTTCAAGGAATGTTTCAATTTTCTTGTTAATTCTTTCATTGACCCACTAATCATTCAGGGGGATATTGTTTAATTTCCATTTGTTTATGTAGTTTCCAAAATTCTTCTTGTTTTTGATTTCCACTTTTAGTCCATTGTGGTCAGAGAAAATACGTGGTATTGTTTCAATTTCGTAAAATGTTTTAAAATTTATTTTGTTACTTAATATATGGTCTATCCTTTAGAATGATCCATGTGCTAAAGAAAACACTGTATATTCTGTAGCCACTGGGTGAAATGTTCTGTAAATATCTGTTAGATTCATTTGGTCTATAGTGCAGATTAAGTCTGATGTTTCTTTGTTGAGTTTTTCTCTCTCAGTGATTTGCCTAATTCTAAAAACGGAGATTAAAGTCTCTAAGTATTATTGTATTGGGATCTGTCTCATTTTAGTTTAAAAATATTTACTTTATATATATGAGTGCTACAGTGTTGGAGTGCATATATGTTTACAGTTGTTATATCCTTTTGCTGAATTGACCCCTTTATCTTTTTTTTTTTTTTTTTTTTCTGAGACAGAGTCTCGCTCTATCACCCAGGTTGTAGTGCAATGGCATGATCTTGGCTCATTGCAACCTCTGCCCCCACCCCCACCCAAGTTCAAGCAATTCTCTTGCCTCAGCCTCCCAAGTAGCTGGACTTACAGGTGCCCACACCACACTCAGCTAATTTTTTGTAAATTTAGTAGAGACAGAGTTTTGCCATATTGGCCAGGCTGGTCTCAAACCCCTGACCTCAGGTGATCCATTCACCTCAGCCTCCAAAGTGCTGGGATTACAGTCATGAGCCACCTTGCCTGGTCTGTCCCCTTTATCATTATATAGTTACCTTCTTTGTCTTGTTATTAGGTTGGTGCAAAAGTAATTGCAATTTCAGAATATGAATTTTAAATCATTATAACTAGGCTCAGGCACATCTTTATTAATCAAATTAGGAACCATTACAATTAACACATTTTTGCCAATGAAAAGTAAGTTTATTCTTGAATTTTTAAACATAAAAATTCATGTTTCAGGATTTTACGAACTATTGGAAAGCATTTTCTTCATCCTGCTGGTTGTGGAAGCATTTTCCCTGCAAAATGTTGTTGCAATGTCTGAAGAAGTGGTAGCTCCTTGGTGAGAGATCAGGTGAATATGGCAGATGAGGTAAAACTTCATAGGCCAATTTGTTCAACTTTGGAAGCATTTGTTGTGTGATGTGTGATTGGGTATTATCCTGGAGAAGAATTGGACCTTTTCTGTTCATCAATGCCACCTGCAGGCATTGCAGTTTTTGGTGCATCTCACTGATTTGCTGAGCATACCTCTCAGATATAATGGTTTCACCAGGATTCAGAAAGCTGTAGTGGATCAGACTGGCAGCAGACCATCAAACTGTGACCGTGTCCTTTTTTTGGTGCAAGTTTGGCTTTGGAAAGTGCTTTGGAGCTTCTCAGCTCAACCATTGAGCTGGTCATCACCAATTTTCATGTAAAATCCACTTTTCATCACATGTCACAATCTGGTTGAGAAATGGTTTGTTGTACGGGAAAAGAGAAGATGACATTTCAAAATGACAATTTTTAAAATTTTCGATCAGCTCATGAGGCACCCATTTATCAAGCAAGCTTTTTCACCTTTCTAATTTGCTTCAAATGCTGAACAACTGTAGAACGGCCAACCTTGAGTTCTTTGGCAACATCTTATGTAGTGATAAGAGGATTAACAGCTATGATTGCTCTCATCTGGTCGTTGTCAACTTCTGATGGCCAGCCTCTCAACTTTGACACTTCTCAACTTTGAGGCTCTCATCTCCTTTACAAAATTTTTTGAACCGCGATGGCACTGTATGTTTGTTAGCAGTTCCTGGAACAAATGCATCATTGATGTTGCGAGTAGACTCCTCTGCTTTATTACCCATTTTGAACTTGAATAAGAAAATCGCTTGAATTTGCTTTTTGTCTAACATAATTTCAGTAGTCTAAAATAAACAGCAAGTAATGTCATTAGCAAAAAAAAGCAAGAAATTGCCATTGAAATAACATATAACTTAACCACATTTATTTAAGAATGTATTCCAATATCAAACTGCAAATTCCAGCAGTGCAAAAACAGCAATTCCTACTGCACCAACCCATTTTCATCTTAAAATCTATTTTATCTGATATGAATATAGCTATTCCTGCTGTTTTGGTGGATCCATTGGCATGAAATGTCTTTTTTCATTCCTTTATTTCTCATCTGTGTGTGTCTATATGTGAAGTATTTCTCTTGTAGGGAACAGATCATTGAATCTTTAAAAAAAAGTCCTTCAGTTGTTCTATGTGTTTTCATTGGAGAGTTTAGTCAATTTTTATTCAATATTACTATTGATAAGTAAGGACGTGCTCCTACCATTTTATTATTTGTTTTCTGGTTGTTTTGTGGTCTTCTCTTCCTTCTTTTCTTTCTTCCTGTCTTCCTTTTAGTGGAGGTGATTTTCTCTGGTGATATGGTTTAGTTCCTTGCTTTTTATTTCTTGTATTATCAGTTTTATGTTTTTGGTTTGTGGTTACCATGAGGCTTGCAAATGCTACATTATGATCCATTATTTTAAGATGATAACAACTTAACACTATTCATGTAAATAAACAAGCAAATAGAAAATTGATAAAAACTCTGTGTCTTATTTCATCCCCTGCTTTTTAACCTTTCAATTGTACTTTCTATTTCTTAAGAAGTGTTATAGTTGTTATCTTTTATTAGTTTATTATTCTTTTTACTTAAGAGTACTTATTTTACACAGCACAGTTACAGTGTTCTAATATTCTGTGTTTTTCTATGTATTTGCTATTACCAGTGAGTTTCTTACATTTAGATGATTTCTTATTGCTGATAATGTCATTTTCTTTCTGATTGAAGTACTTCATTTAGAATTTCTTTCAGGAGAGGTCTGATGATGATGAAATATCTCAGCTGTTTTTTGTCTCTGGGAAAGTCTGTTTCTCCTTCATGTTTGAAGGATACTGTCACCAGATATACTATACTATACTACACGTATTTAAAGTGTTAATGGAAAAACACTTTAATATGTTATGCCACTCTCTTCTGGCCTGTAAGGTTTCCACTGAAAAGTCTGCCACCCAATGTATTGAAGCTGCACTGTATGTTGTTTCTTTTCTCTTGTTCCTTTTAGGGTCCCTTTTTTTAATCCTTGACCTTTGAGAGTTTGATTATTAAATGCCTGAGGTAGTCTTCTTGGGTTAAATTTACTTGCTCTTCTGTAACCTTCCTGTACTTGGATATTCATATCTTTCTCTTGGTTTGGGACATTCTCCGTTATTATCCCTTTGAATAAACTCTATCCCATCTCTTTCTCCACCTACTCTCCACTCTTTAAGGCCAATAAATCTTGTGTTTATCTTTTTTAGTCTATTTTCCAAATCCTGTAGGCATGCTTCATTGTTTTTAATTTTTGTCTTTTGTCTCCTCTGACTGTATATTTTCAAGTACCCTGTCTTCACACTCAGTAATTTTTTCTTCTGTTCATCCATTTTGCTATTAAAAGATCCTGATGCATTCTTTAATGTGCCATTTGAATTTTTCAGCTCTAGAATTTCTGCCTGATTGTTTTTAAAATATTTTAATCTCTTTGTTAAATTTGTCTGATAGAATTCTGAATCCCTCTTTTTGTTATTCTTAATTTCTTTGATTTTCTGCACAATAGCTATTTTGAATGTTCTGTCTGAAAGGTAACTTATCTTTGTTTTTCCAGTATTGGTCTCTGGTGCTGTAATTAGTTCATTTGGTAAGGTCATGTTTTCCTGGATTGTCTTGATACTTGTAGAAGTTTGTCTGTGTCTGGGCATTGAAGAGTTAGGTATTTATTGTTGTCTTCTCAGTCTGGGCTTATTTGTACCCATCTTTTTTGAGAAGGCTTTCCAAATATGCAAAAGGAGTTGAGTATTGTGATCTAAATTGTATCTGCTTTCAGGAGCATCCTAACCTCATTAACATCATGGTTCTTGTGGATTTATCAAAATACTACCTTGATGGTCTTGAACAAGATCCAGAAGAATATCTGGATTACCAGGCAGAGACTCTTGTTCTCTTCCCTTTCTTACTCCTGAACAAATGGAATATCTTTTTCTGTTCTGAGCGACTTGAATCAGGAAGTAAAGTGACATATGCATCCCTGTGACCACCAACACTAAGATTGTGCTGGGTCAGATCTGAATCGAACATAGCACCGTTTCTTGCCCAAGATCTCCTATAACTACTCCCTGGCTATCACCTACATTCACTCACGGCCTTGGGGCCCTACAGTCAGCAGGTAGCAAAGCCAGTCAGTGCTGTATCCTTTTCTTCAGGGTGGCAAAGTTTTTTAGGTCTTGGGTGCATCCAGAGGTGCTATCTGGGAGCCTAGGACTAGAGCGGAAATACTCAAAAGTTCCTCTGATGTTCTAGTATACTTAGTCTGAGCTGGCACTCATACCACAAGATGTAGTTCTTCTCAATCTTCCATCCACTTTCCAAAGGCAGAGGAGCCTCACTGTGGCCACCACTATCACAAGCCCATGGAAAGTACTACCAGACTACAGCTGATGTTCCCTTAAGCTCCAAGTGCTCTTCAGTCAGCTCCCAGTGAATGCTTTCCATCCTGGGATTTTCCCTTCAGGGAAGTGGGCTCCTCTCTGGCCCAGGGCAGGTCCAGAAATGCCATCTATGATCCATGTTCTGGAATTGCAGACCCCAAGAGCTCACTTTGTGCTTTATTCCTCTGTGGTTGTGCTGGTACCTAAAGTAAAAACCAAAGTATCTTTTACTTTCCCCTCCATTTTCTCAAGTGGAAGTTGTCTTACCCCATAGCCACTATAGCTGGGAATGTGCTCTCACCTAAAATCAGCAAGTCTCTAAGTCTCCCTCAAGGCCATCTACATAGTACCTGGGTATTGCTGCTGGCTATTCAGGGCCAAAGGTCTCCTCAGTTAGCAAGTGATGAATCCTGCCAGGACCGGGTTCTTTTCTTCAAGGAAGCAGTTTCCCTTCTAGCCCTTGGCATGTCTAAAAACCTTGTTTGGAAGCAACAGCCAGGAAAGAAGACCTCATGACTCTGGTGCCCTATCCTGCTGTGGCTGAGCTGATATTCAAGATGCAAGATGCAGTCCTCCCCACTGTTCCCTTTCCTACACACAAGTGGAGGAAAGGGGTTGTTTTTGGAGCCACAAGCTACATACCCTGGGGTTATGGGAGAGGTAATGCCAGAACACTCTTAGCTGCCCTCTGCTGGTGTCTCAGTTAGCTGAGCTTGCCTCAGTCCACTGGCTAGGGGTAGCACTAGGATTCACTTAGGCATTGCAGTCCTTGTTGCTTAGATTGCCTTTCAAGTTTAGTTGGAGCCCCAGAGCACTTTAGCCCATAATAAGACTTGCAGAACTCAAGTTCAGACCACTGAGAGGACGATTCTCATCAGAGCTGGTTTAAACACTTCCTCCCTAGAAGGGCATTAGCTTGAATTTGGTCTGGTTTTGTTTTCTGCTTTAACAGGGGAGTTCAGTGCCTTAAAATTGCTGTGTTCTCCCTCTTCCCAGTGCATAAAATTACTCTGCATCAAGCCACTGATGCTGAGAGGGATGGAGAAGAAGTCGTACTGGAGACTCAAGACTGTTTTTCCCACCTCTTCAGTGCCTCTTTCAGCAATATGAAGCTAAGACCAGGTGCTGTGAGTGCTCATCTGAGTTTTGGTTCTTATGAAGTTTCTTTTTTTGTGTGTAAATGGTCGTTAAATTGGTGTCCTGGTATAGAGGATGATGGGTAGAACCTTCTATTTGGCCATGTTGTTCTGTCCCTGAATATTTTTGGATATATGGATTTACCTTAGTTCCATATATAAAGAATCTTCTTCAAAATTATGCTATCACAATAAAAAAAACATACTAAGACCTGAACTGGAATGTTAAAAGACAAACAAACAAATCCTATATCCTATTTTCTTTTAATGTCTCTCTCTGGGCTGCTGGACTGGTTGGATCATACATAATAATTCAGTATTTTAGAATGACATACTATAAGAAAACTTTAATAATTCATTAATAGCCTTGCAAAATGCATGACTAAAAATAATGATGTTGAGATAATGATAAGAGATAATGGCTAAGAGATAATGATATTTGATTCTGGGAACTCATGATTAAATTAAATATTAAGTATTGGGTTCTCTATAGAAGGCAATTCAATAATAAGTGATCAAATGATAAAAAAGTGAATGTAAATGATGATTTTTAAAGTGCAGTATACATTTTCATAAGGACAAAAGATTATAGCTGTTTGTATTGATAGAATGATTGTAGAACATTTTAAAAGAATATTTATTTCAAAGGTAAAAGAAAAATGATCTTTGCCTTAAATTCCCTTGCTTGACAGAGAGATGCACAATGAGAAACTTTAAAAGCAGCATAATGTGTTTCAGAGCTTGGTTATTTTATTTTAAAATAATTTATTAAATATTTTAATTGAAATAATAATTGCATATATTTATTAGGTATAATATGATGTTTTGAAATATGTATACCTTGTGAAATGGCTAAATCCCAAGCTAATTCACATATATATCCCCTCATACACATCATTTTTTTGTGGTGAGAACATCTAAAACTGATAGCTGATCTTTGTGACATTTAAGAATATCATACATTGTTATTAACTATAGTTACTATGTTACATAATAGATCTTTTAAACTTGTTCCTCCTACATAAGAACATTTTGTATCCTTTGACCAATATCTCCCCAAACCCCTCTGCTAGGCTCTGGTAACCACCATTCTACTCTCTGCTTCTATAAGTTTAACATTTTTATGTTCATGTGATATTTGTCTTTCTATGGAGGATTCCCCTATATTCTGAGGGTTTTAAACTTTCAAGTCTTATATTTAAGTTTTCATTCCATTTTGAAATGATTTTTGTATATGGTGTGAGATAAGGGTCTAATTTCATTCTGCATGCGGATATCCATTTGTCCAAAAACCCTTTATTGAAGAAACTGTCCTTTTCCCATTATATGTATACTTGAAAGCTTTGTCAAATATCAATTGACCATAAATGCATAGATTTGTTTATAGGCTCTCTATTCTGCTCAATTGGTCTATGCATCTATTTTTTACACCAGTATACAATGCTATACTGATTACTATAGTTTTATAGTATATTTTAAAGTCAAGAGGTGTGATGCCTCTAGCTTTGCTCTTTTTGATCAAGACTACTTTGGCTATTTTCGGGTCTTTTGTGATTCTATAAACATTTTAGAATTGTTTTCTTCTATTTCTGTGAAAAATGTCTTTGATAATCAGATAGAGATTGTATTGAATCCATAGATAGCTTTGAGTAGCGTTACCATTGAAAAAATATTGATTCTTCCAATCCGTGAACAAAGGATATCCTTCCATTCCAGGGCTTGTTTTTAAATGTATTGTAACTAGTGACATGTCTTTGTTAAAACCTTGATCAATGATTGCTATGCCATGTCCCCAAAATTGTTCTTATAAAATGAAGGAATTATTTTATTTCACATTATCTTTTTACAGATAAAACAATAAGAACTTAATCCACTGAATGTTGAATATTAATTATACAGCACATATTATTATAAGTTTCTATAATACGTTTAATTTATTTGGTTTTATTTTGTGAGTGATAATGACTGCTTAAACTCTACTATGGATTGATCAAAGATAGTGAAATATAATGTTTAAGATTCTCCCACAATCAACATCAGACCTTTGGTAAAAGACATAAAACTGAATTTTTTCATTTATATAATTAGATTCATCCGATACAGTTTTAATTTAGAAATCCTTTACAAGGGACATGACTGATTATATGTAGACATTTTCTTGTTCTTGCTTAATAAGTTAATTTTTAAAATCAGTTATTCAGGTGAGCATTTAAGGACACTCTTGATCAAAACTGCTTTTAAAAATGTTAACTTTGTCAGGTATGATCTTCAATTATAAAGAAAACTCAAGTAGATATTAAACACCTATTTTCCCAGGGATGCTTAGGAGAATGAAGCAATACTTTATGTCTGGGGGAAAAACAAAAGCAAAACTGTTTCTTAAAAATGAGTTCCTGTTTGTAAGAATGAAGAGAAAACAAATCATAGGAAATGCAGCCTGTATTGGTACCATTTCTTAGTCATTAAGCTGTTTTTGAGACTGTCTGGTGAGAAAATATGTTAAACGTATCTAATTTTTATTCACATGAGCAACCAGAATACCAAATACTTAAACCTCTGTGGTGAACCTAGCACACTGCTCAAGTTTTCATATCATTTTTTTAAGCAAGCACCTTCCCCAAACAGTTTTTCTTTTGAGTGAAATAGTCAAGGTAAGGAAAATTTCCTTCCCACCCTTCCTTAACCATATTGAAGCAGCAGTAACAGAAATGATTGTACCAGCGCTTTCAGTGTGTAAATTCAAGCTGTAGTTCAGAGAACATCAAAGGGGTCAAAGGGATAGTAGGGGTTTTTGTGTCCCAACTTGTCCCTATTCTTTTTGTGGTAGCTGATCCCATCTGTCTCCAAGAGCCGATTGTAGCTAATTCTTTGTGAGTATTGTTCACAAGTCACCTAAGTAAAGATTAAACTTGTGGCTCCTTTCCCATGTGTTCAGTCTGGTGTTAAAATGTAAAAGCAGCCATCTATTTGTACAACCACACAGTCATAAGTAATGTGAGTCTGAAATCCAGAAAAATAAATTATTTAAATTTAATATATAAATATCTAAGATAATGTTTTTATACTTTCTAAAGATTTTAGAGATTTAGGTAGCCAAATTAGTCAGATAAAAGCTACTCTCCAGGGTGGTTGTGAAGCTGGAGGTTTCACCAACCTGCAGAAAATACTGAGTACAGTGACTAACAAACAATAAATAATAGTTATGAATTATCATAACTGAACTTCTGGCCATAATGAGATTCCTTAGCTGAAGAAAGGTGCTCTTAATGGAAGAAGACATCTTTTTATATTTTCTAAAATCTTTACCTATTTTCTAATTTATTCTTCAGCATAAGGATGACAGCTTCTATATACTGAGCAAGCACCAATTATAACATTTTATTGTTATTGCTTTACAATCATGATGTTGTGGCAGATATCTTCTAATACATTTCCCCACATCAGAGAATCCAGATACTTAACAAAAACTAGCAACATTTATCATTGAGAAACGATTGGTCATTAATTCTTAGGCTTGGTTCTAGGAGAAACAGAGTTAATGCACTTTAATAAGTCTTCCTGAGGTACATATGTGTTGTAAGAGAGCTCTAGAGACTTAAAGCATACAGGAGGTGTTTAGTGTGAATTAAACTACTTTGGTAAACGTCATTTTTCCTTCTGATTCATTTATAATGATTAAATATACTCGATTATTTTGCCCATAACCCAAGAGTTAATTGACCTGGGCATTAAAAAAAAAAAAAAAAAAAATATATATATATATATATATATATATATATATGCACACATATATTTAGTGAATATAAATATGTATATATTTAATATAATATATATAAATATGTATATATTTAGTTAAACAAAACAGATAAGTTAAATTGCTTTTATGCTCTGTGAACACTTCAGCTTTGTTCATTATAGTAAATGGGGGAAGTACAAGTCATTTGATTGCTCTTTAACCTTTCATTATATCGACAATCTGTTATTGCCTAGCATCAGTTCCATCCTTCTCAGAAGGTGGCTTGGCATTTCTGTGGTATTTTCAATCTAGGGAAATAAATCTGCATCTCCATCTGGATTGACCAGATGAGGCTCCCTTCAGAGCCAATTAACACTTTACCAATGAGGTCACCTCAGCATGGTAGGAGGTGCTTTACACCTCCAGGGCGACCATAAACTGTTTCCACAATGCCTCCAGATGCTCCAGGTCTGGAAACCAATCAATCTTTTACATAAGTGGTTAGCGCACCTACCCCAGGGTCCTAGAAAGACACACCAAAAGATATGTATGGCTTTCCAAGCCAGAACCGTTTGAATATTCTTTTGTTTGTCTCTTTACACTGACTGAGAAGAATACTCACGACACAAAGAAAAGCAAATCAAGCTTGATGCACAAGGAATAAGCCTCACTACTGTTAAATTTTATAGTCAGTGTGGTTATAACTTCTTAGCTAGTTTGACTAGAGATTTCTCAATAACCTCATTTTTGACCATTGAAAAGCCATAAATCCATATGAAAAGTCTTCCAGTGCCCAGTCCAGGGAGAAAGTTCCGGGTCACACACCTGTAAAAATGTTTAAAGCACAGCCATGGCGGCTCTGATGTCACTGTGGGCTGCCTAAGGCACTTCTTTGTGGTATCCTGGTGGTACCTGAGACATCTCTGGGGTTGTTGTTGTTTTTAGGAGCCCGGGCTTAGTTCGCAGATTTTTTCAGCTTTTCTGCATAGGCGTCTTATTTAATGAAGCAATTTCCTTAACTCTGCTTTAGCTGGGAAAGAATGCAAATTAAATATTCTTCACTAGAAAGAATGGGAGGGGTGACAAATGAAGAAGAAAAAGGGAAAAAGAAGGCACAGGGAGCACAGTGGAGCCACTAAGTTCCCTCAGGTGGCTGACTAACTAGCTTGGCCCTTTGTGTAGACAGTGTCTGCCTGTGGGATGGAGCTAAAAGACAGAAGAATGACAGTCTGGAGGAAGAAAGAGAGACAGTAATTACGGGATGCGTGCGATTAGTGCGGTAGCCAGAGAAATTAAGCCACAAGTCCTAGGAATCTTCCTTTCTGTATGGTACCTGCAGAGGAAGAGAAAAGACCTCACTACAGAGTTCAGTTGGAATCTACTCCCTGCCAGCTCAGCTTGATTGCTTTCTGGGTTACCTACTGTGGAGGTTCAGCAGCTCGACCTTCCTTTCAGTAAAGCTATATTGTCCTGCTCTGAAAAAAGGCAGATTAAGAATTTACAGGGATCCCTCCATCACTGGTCTCTGACAGGAACACTCAGGGAGCTGATTTTTCATGGTTCAATTTGCCTGGGGCCAAGATTCTTATCAAAATATATTTTGTTAATGTAAAGTACCATTGCAGTTTTAAGAAATAGCTAACTTTCTATTAAACTTTTGCTCTAATTCCTTTACTCTTCATCCTTTTGTTTTAGTGTTGGAATTCTTCCCTAAAGTTACTTTATTATTGTTGTTGTACTTGGAGGTATGTTTGCATTTGAATTCAGGTTTATAGGTTAAGAATAAATCATGTCAGTTGAGAAGTTTATAATTATTTTGTAAGTAGGTAAACTGTATTCTAACTGCTTTGGATCTGAAATATTCCTAGCTATAATTCAGATGATCCTTCAGTTGTCTATTTTGATTTAAATGCCTTAATTAAAAACTATATATTTGCAGAATAATTGAAAAGTACTTTTTGTTAATATGAAAGCTATTTAATTTTACCAAGCCAAGAAAAAGCAAAGGATATTCAATCTCTTCTTAGTTTAATACATATTTTTGAGAGCTGTTTCAAGTGGAGGAGGGGAGAAGTTAGTCAAATTTTGAGCCAAGAATCTTTTCAGCCTCTGCATATGTATCATCTTAGATAGTTCTGATTAGGTCTTAGTATTGCTAACATTTTTATTGCTTCTTTTTATTATAAGTGACTTGATATTAACCTTTTTAGCCTGTATAATTCTATTAATATCTCTGCTAAAAATTTGAGGTTATACTGGTAAATGAAATAATTGTACTATACTTGGTTGTGTTACTTCGAAAACAAGAGGTACTTTAGTGCTGTATGTTTTGTTAACAGGGCAAGTAAAAAACTGGAAATCACATTTATTCTACTAGAGATGAGAACACTTAGCAGATGGACTATAATGATTTTCCAGGAAGAGGAAAGGAAACATCTTTGCCTCCTATTCAGATTGGTTTCATCTGGCATAGTCAGACTCAAAGCAGAGGCCTTTCTTGCTCACTCAGCAACAGTACCACTGCCTATTTGTGATGTTTGATATAATCATTTTTGATGCATTGTAGTTTGTCATATATTTTACATCTTCAAAACGAGTAGTATGAAGAGTTACTCATTGAAGCTCATTTGTTTAAAATGAACAACGTACAATGTTTAATAATATACTAAATGTTAACAAAACATACAGCATTAAAGGACCTCTTATTTTTGAAGTCGGTATATAAAACACATATATGCTACTGTTCTATGTAGGCTTACATTATTCCAGAGGGAGCTATGTCATGCTCTGTCCTATTACGAGATCCTTAATAAAGATCTCCATCCCTATTACAAGACTCTGGTAATGTTGGGTCTAGGAAATGTACTTTGGAAATCCAGAATGATTCCATTGTCCTACCATGTCTTATAGCATCTTAATCTCTTCATCTTCATTCTCCTCACAATCTTACAGAAATAAAAGTGAAGAAGACCAAAGTACACTTTGTTATCTCTAAAAGACTTTATTTTTAGAGCTATTTATGAATGGTTTATACTAACTGCAAATGAAAGATCTGCATTCTTCATTCTAGTTATTTTCTAATATTCAAATAAAATATATCTGAGAAATTCAGTATGTATTCTCAATAAGTAACATGTTTTTTCTTTTGCAACAAAAATATGTCAATAGGTCAGGCTATCCTCATTACCCTCTAGCAGGTGAAGCTTCTAAGACATTACTCATTACTCGTTTTAGTGGAAAATTTTCAATTTTATTTTCTTGATATTATTAGAAGAAAATTTTGTTTTAAAAATTTCCAAAACATCCAGCTATGGCATTCTTCTAGTAATTTCTTAAATGGAGTGGATGGGATGGGGAAGCTAAAAAATGAGAGGACAGAATAAGATTTGAAACTGAAAGTGAGTTGGTTGTCATATATCCCATTAAGTAGACAAAATAGGCTAGGCACGGTGGCTCATGCCTGTAATTCCAGCACTTTGGGAGGCCAAGGAGGGCAGATTGCTTGAGGCCAGTAGTTCAAGATCAGCCTGGCCAACATGGCAAAACCCCATTTCTACTAAAAATAAAAAAATTAGCCAGGCATGGTGGTGCCTGTAAATCCCAGCTACTTAGTAGGTTGAGACAGCCAAATTGCTTGAACCCAGGAGGCGGAGGTTGCAGGGAGCCAAGATGATTGCCACTGCACTTGAGCAAGACTCTATCTCTACCACCCCCCCAAAAAAAGAAAAGACAAAATAATGTGGTTAAAAAGACCAAAGTGAAGACATCTGTCTGATGCTGAAGAATCATGTTGGGAAAACTATCCAAAAATTATGTTAGAAAAATAGGACATGATCAATTGGCTAGCAAAAAGAAAGGTGACTGAATTACTGCTAAGGATAAGTGAAGGATGTATACCAGTTCCAGATTAATTAGCTGGGACAGGCAACTATGTTGAGATGCACAGTATCAAAGAGGGTACTGAGCATGTTGTGATATTACCACTGTACAGCAGAGTGTGCTAGCATGATGAGAACCAAACTAAGCTCAAGTCTGTGTTAATGTAATAAGCAAGGAAAAAAAAAGAGCCAAGGGAGAAAAGGACAAATAAGGAAACTGGCTGTTGATAGCTTACACACACTTGCATGCCATAAAGACCTTTTGAAGTTGCAGCAGAAACAGTCCCTGTGGAACAATGATAACAGAGAGACAGACGTTGATGTGTAAATGACATCATCATCCAAAGCCACTTCCACTCAAGCAGTGTCCCATATCATATTGGGGTTCAAAGGGACTCTAATCTTACCCCGCTCATTTTTTTTTCTCCTAAGTTCTTGCCAGAAATGAGGAAAACACAGAGATGCTTGTTCATGTTAGCTTTTCTGACTTGACCTGGAAACTGAGAGTCATGTAACAAGACAAGGGCTGCCCAGAGTTCACAGATTTAAGGATCAAGTTTGTGAAGACATTGCCTTAGATAAAAGAACAGTAGTTAACATTAGCATTACATAAGCTTGAACAACTATCTCAAGAGATATCCAGTACTTTGAGAGAAACATGAAATTGTATCAACAGTTTATAAATAAATGTGAATTTATAATAATATTGATAGAACTGTCTGTGAAAGGAAAAAGGCTGCCCTTCCTGTCTTGAAAAATATTTTTCATTTCTGAATAATTTAGGGCTAGGCAATTTGATCTTTTATAGGTCATACTAGTCAACATTTTGCCATTCTTCACTAGATGATAAGCCTGTTTAGCAATATGAGACAGGTACCTCCACTTTCTGAGGCCCATTAGTTAGAATTCCTAGGGATAACCATTGTTCAAAGAACTGGATATTAATGATAGTTTCACATAACATTATATGTAACATTCACGTAGTATTATATGTAGTATAAATAACATGCTTTCTCACTGAGAGTGGTACAGAAATCAAGTCGTGAAACCCAGTACAGGAAAATTAACATTGAAAGTACAACTCAAACAATGGTATGGCCAAATGTTATCCCCTGTAATAAGGACCTTAGATTTGAAAAGTTCCTAAATTCTAATGATAAAGCCCTTTCTCAGTATAAAGTGTTTATGTAGCACAAGCTAATTAGTATTAGAAGTATCTGCTTTATTTCCTTTTCTCTGAAGCTTAGACATCTATCTGGAAGGAGGCTGAGTACATCAAGTATTCCTTTCAGTGTAAGCAATAAGTAGTTCACTTCCTGTACTTTCCATGAACTTTGTAATGGTTAAATAAAGCTATATTCAACATGAACTTGTGAATACCTCCCTTTTAATTTTTCTTTGGCTAGGATTGAAACCTCAATATAAAGTAGAAACTATTTGACTTTCTGTTCTAACACCACAACAGATTCTTTAGTAAGATGGTAATATTAATCAGATGTGGCTATTTATTACCATTATAAGTTAAGTGAGAACTTTGTCACTGTAGAAAGTTGCATTAGGTTCATGCTATTACATATTACTCAGCTGTTAAAATATTATAGGATATTTGTGGAGCTCTTTAGAAGACTTTTTTTACAGTAATTATTTAAATATTAAGCATGCTTTAATTTATTCAGTGAGAGTCTCTGGGGTGCTGTCCTTGGTCATATTCTGAAGAAGACTTTGCCCTATAAGTGAATGTGTTTATATATGCTAATTTTAAATGGGTATATGTTTCACCAGAATTCTGGCTGGCAATTTGGCAATAAGTTAAATGCGAGACACAAGGTTCATATGTAACAACTGGTGAACAAAGAGGTTAAAAGGGGAAGTTGAAAGTTAGCAGAGAGTAACTGGAGGAAGCCAGCTTTGTTAAGTCACAAAGGAATTGTATTAGTCAGGGTCCTCCAGAGAAGTAGAGGCAATAGGTTATATAGATATATAAGAGAAAATACAGGAATTAGCTTTTGCAAATATGAAGGCCAATGATGTCCTGTGATATGTCATCTGCAAGCCAGAAATCCGGGAAAGCTGGTGTAATTCACTCTGAGCCAGAAGGTCTGAGAAACAAGAGTTCTGATAACTGAGAGCAGGAGAAGATAGATATGCCAGCTTAAGGTGAGAGAGAGAAAGAAAGAAAATTCACACTTCCTCCACCTTTTTATTCCATTTGGGCCCTCAACAGATTGGATGATGACCACTCTTATTGGTGAAGGTGATCTTCACTCAGTCTACTGATTCACATGTTAATCTCTTCTGGGAATAGCCTCACAGACACACCAGCAAATAATGTTTACCAGCTATCGAGGCTCCCCTTAGTTGAGCCAAGTTGTAACATACAATTAACCATTACAGGAGTGATGTGCGCAAACATGCCCCCTTGCCTCTCCCACTTACTCTTTTACCCTTTGACCTGTACTATCTTAGCTTCTATGTAATCTATTGCATTTTTTCCTCTTAATGAGCTTATCCATGATACCCCTACTTCCGGATATTCTCCCACTCTACCTTCCCATTGGCTCTCCTTTGCTCTCCCATCTTCAATTGTGTTCTGCCAGATTTAACCCCTATAACATTCCCTGAATCCCTATGCTCATCTCCAAGTCTTCTCTCAGTGCCTTAATTTAGGTTCCAGCCACATCTTTCTCTTCTTATCTAGGCAAAGTCAGTTGAGCCCTCGTCTTCTTATTTTAATTAATTAACTAATTAATTTATTTGGAGACAAGGTCTCACTTTTTACATAGGCTGGATTGCAGTGGAATGATCACAGTTCACTGCAGCTTCAAGCTCCCAGCCTCAGGTGATCCTCTCATCTCCACCTCCTGAGTAGCGGGGACTATAGTGTGTGACACTACGCTCGGCTAATTTTTGTTTTTATTTTTTGTGATGGGGTTTCACCATGTTGCTCAGGGTGGTCTTGAACTCCTGAACTCAAGTTACCCACCCACCTTAGCCTCCCAAAGTGCTATAATTATGGGCATGAGCCATGGTGCCCAGCCTAGTCTCCCTATCTAAAGATCTACTACATAATTGACAAAATGTTCTATCTCTTCTGTCCAGGCCAAGGCAAGTGGGATAACTTTAAGTCTTAATAATTCCTTAAGTTGATATAGTGTCTTGTCTCAGGTTTGTTGGTATTTCTACTCAGAGGAAACACAACTGAAAGTGGTGCCCCATATCAGAAACTACTAGAGTTTCTGATAAATACCAACAAACCTGAGACAAGATACTACATCAACTTAAGGAATTATTAAGACTTAAAGATATCCCACTTGCCTTGGCCTGGACAGAAGAGATAGAACATTTTGTCAATTATGTGGTAGATGGACTAAAATAGTTCTTCACTATCTAGAAGATAAACTCCAGCCACTGTTATTTTATGTATATATATATATATTCCAGCCACTGTTATTATATATATATACACACGCATAGATATAATTCAGCCACTGTTATTTTATATATGTGTGTGTGTGTGTATATATATAATCCAGCCACTGTTTTTTATACATATATATGTATTATATATATTATATATATGTGTATATATATATATATATATACACATATATATAAATATTTATTGTGCTTTAAATTCTGGGGTACATGTGCAGATCTTGCAAGATTGTTACATAGGTACACACATGCCATGGTGGTTAGCTGTCTCCATCCCTCCATCACCTACATCAGGCATTTCTCCCAGTGTTATCCCTCCCCAACCTCTCTGCCCCCCCCAGTGTCCCTCCCCTAGCCCTGCACCCCCCAACAGACCCCAGTGTGTGATGTTCCCCTCTCTGTGTCCATGTGTTCTCATTGTTCAACACCCACCTATGAGTGAGAACATGTGGTGTTTGATTTTCTGTTCTTGTGTCAGTTTGCTGAGAATGATGGATTCATCCATGTCCCTACAAAGGACATGAACTCATCAATTTTTATGGCTGCATAGTATTCCTTGGTGTATATGTGCCACGTTTTCTTTGTCCAGTCTATCATTGATGGGCATTTGGGTTGGTTCCAGGTCTTGGACATAAGAACATACATGTGCATGTATCTTTATAATAGAACTATTTATGATCCTTTGGGTATATACCCGGTAATGGAATTGCTGGGTCAAATGGAATTTCTGTTTCTAGGTCCTTGAGGAATCACCACACTGTCTTCCACAATGGTTGAACTAATTTACACTCCCAACAGTGTAAAAGTGTTCCTATTTCTCCACATCCTCTACAGCATCTGTCGTCTCCAGATTTTTTAGTGATCGCCATTCTAACTTAGATATCTAATGTGGTTAGATATCTCAATGTGGTTTTGATTTGCATTTCTCTAATGACCAGTGGTGATGAGCACTTTTTCATTTGTTTGTTGGCCTCATATA
Source organism: Callithrix jacchus (assembly GCF_049354715.1). Lineage (NCBI taxonomy): Eukaryota > Metazoa > Chordata > Mammalia > Primates > Cebidae > Callithrix > Callithrix jacchus. The sequence continues at coordinate 133,141,976 of NC_133505.1, forward strand.
TGTCTTCTTTTGAAAAGTGTCTCTTTGTATCCTTTGCCCACTTTGAATGGCTTTGTTCATTTTTTTCTTGTAAATCTGCTTTAGTTATTTGTACATTCTGGATATTAGCCCTTTGTCAGATGAGTAGATTGCAAAAATTTTTTTCCATTCTGTTGGTTGCTGGTTCACTCTAATGATTGTTTCTTTTGCTGTGCAGAAGTTCTGGAATTTAATTAGATCCTATTTGTCTATTTTGGCTTTTGTTCCTATTGTTTTTGGTGGTTTAGTCATAAAGTGTTATTATATGTTTAAGACCCTCCATAATCTGGTTATAATTTCATCCCTGTCTATTTCCTGCCTTCAAGGTTCCCTTCTTGCAAAACTCTTGTCTGCAGGGCATACATAGGTAAATAATTGAAGTGTGCTGGGTGGAAGAAACAGGGAGTTATGGAAACTACAAGGCACATCTAAAGAATTCAACTTTATTTGTATTAGGGCAATAAGACAAATCTTCATGACAATTGAGCCCTGGATTACCTGTTTATGACCTGTGCTAGTAGCATTAAACTGCTTATCTTTGTCTGCACTGGCATCATGGTATTCTTTTTCCTTCTACAGGTCATTTGTTCTCCTTTGAGGATAGTGCTGATCCACAGTATGTTCCCTCTCACTTACTTCATCATTCTCAAGTTAGTCACTTCTCCTTAGTTAAGATTTAAACCAAGTAGTAGTCATCTTCTTTAAACATCCATGCATGATCCCTATTTATTTCCTATGTGTTTCTGTACATTTTCTATAGAACCTCCTGCATTTATTTTAATTAAATGCTTACCTCTTCTACTATATTATATGGGAAAAGATATATTGTATTTATTTCTATATCCTTAGGGTATAGTGAAGAGCCAGGTACATAGTATTCAACAATAGTGAGTCAAATAGAATTGAGGTTCAATACTTTAGCTTTGCCTTAGAGTCGGTGGCTGTGGAAGTCTATGGAAGTCTTGAGGAGTCATTTGACACCAGCAAGGGAAGAAAATAGCAAATTCCATCTTATTAATCTTTCTACCAATGGAACTTAGACTTACATCTATCATACTGCGGAAGGGAAAGGAGAAGGATGAAAGGCAGGAAGAAAAGAAAGAAGGAAAATATTTATGTTCTTAATGCAGAAGGGCTATGGAGGAGAGAGTGGAGAGGTAGGAGGACAACTTGAGCTGAAGTAAAGAACTAAAACAAGGCTTATTTTACAAGAATTATAAATTTTGAGATAGCCACACAAGAATAAGTCTGTACTGAGAAAAGGTTGAATTCAGAAAGTGCTCAACTGCTCTGAGTTATACTTCTTACCCTCCAGGGCCTAGATAGATTTTATTTCAATTCTTTAAAACAATATCCCGTGGAATAAAATGTGTGCTCAGATATATTTTATTTATGTAGTAACTTTCTGATTTTTCTCTCTCCTTACTTTGAAAGATGATGTATGAGAAAGGAGAGGGGGTGTTCTCAAAGGACATAGCCTCTAGGAAGGGGTCCACAGCATATAGCAACAGGAATGACAGTGAAGGGAAGTCACCTAAACATGGCATTTTACCACAGTGGCACTACTTCTCAGTTGCCTGGTCATCCCCTACCAGCAACCAGGATCATACCTAAGATATTTCTGACAGATATATCCTACCACCACCCTTAGTAAAATCCAAAATTCTTAGCAATTCATGCCACCACTTAAGAATGCAACTTTAAGTTTTGAAGGCTGTGTGTCTGTTCAATTCAGTGTACACAGTATTAAGAGCAGGAGGTGGCTTAATAATGTCATACGGTATTTCTGGTTTGAGTGGAATGATTTTACAGGTCTGCCTGCAAAACACGCAAAATAATGTTTGTTCCCCTTTATGGCAAACACAATGTGAGTGTGGACAAGACAGAAAACACCTAAAAGTCTTTCCTTGGAAGAAAGGCAAATGCAAAGGATAAGCTTCTTCCAATTTTCTTGCAACCTTTTTTCACAGGGCTGCCAAATGACTGTACTGTTTGCTTCACACTAGGGGTGTGTCTATGATGTATTTTCACAAGTGCATCAATACTGAGATAAAAAGTGTAGTGTGAGTGTCAAAGGTGGACTAAAATACAAAACTCCCTTACTTGCCAGTTTTCACTGAAGATAAAATAGTTTTGCTTTATAATAACAAAGGATATCCATATCTCCAAGTCGGCTATTTTACAATCAGGAAATGGTTCTTGAGGAGGCCCCAGATCAGAGCTGACGTGGCCTGTCCATTGGTGAGTGGTGTCATTCTGGTACAGAAGACAACATATTGTATAATTCTGGCATTTTAAATAAGCTCTTGCAGCTTGGCTACCCTTGCCAATCTGGTTTAGGAATATAATCTTAACTGAACTCTCCTCAGTTTAGAATGACCATTTTATTTTCCACCCTCAACTTCACTTCAGGCCTTAGATTTGAATAGTAAATGGATAGCAAAACATTACTAGTATGAGTTAAAACTCATGGCAAAATATTTTTATTATTTAAATGCTCAGAATTTCTGTAGAGTTATAGGCTATACATATATAAAATCTGTAATTTGAGATCCATAAGGGGATAAAAAATAAAAAGAAAACTCTTGGAATTCAGAAGAATACAAGAACAACAAATCCTTTGACAGTGAATGTTATCTAAAGGGGTTAAAAGAAATCAGACTTCCCTGTGGGCTGTGCATGGGGTATGCATTATGTGCTGTCATTAAAGTATTCTTTTCTCTGTTAAGCAAGCATCCCCTGCTGGGACATCTCTTTGATTTGGTGGGAGTCTGGAGTTATACATGAAATGTGTGCTATCAGCTAGAAATTACTCCCACATAAAAATTTAACCTTATTGTCTGAGCTATTTTTCAATTAGTGCATATGTTCTATTCACATGATTTGGATTATTAAATACATGAATTATAACTGCAGTGAAACATAATCAGAGTTGGGGTTTTTTGCTATAATATGACTAATGAAAAATTATGAACAACAACAAAAATGAATATAGTTGAAAGAAATCAAATCTTACTGTTAGCAATAATTCTGAGATGCTGAATTGTCTCAGATTGGTTAGTTTAAGGCTTTCATTTGAATTACCTTGAAAATTCTATGTATAGTGTTCAATCACTACACCTTCCTTTTTCCTCCCAGGCCGCTGTGTTTAAATCCATCAATGTCATGGAGCAGTGGGGTTTAAAAAAGTATTTGGAAGGGCACCAAACCGAATGTTTTGAGAGCGCTAAGCAAGAAACACGCACAAGACTGAATGTATTTTCATGGAGATTGAAACCAAGTTTTTTTTTTCAGAACATTATTAAAGAAGAATTCTGGCTGCTTACAGAGGACAGTAGAGCCAGTCAATATGTAGAGCTGCTTTATTTAATTAAATTCATATCTCTTTTTAAGGCTTCTAAAACATAGTAATCACTGAAAAGTCCTTGCAATCTCTTTGTGATATGGGATATTTATTTCCTTCTTTGTGAGACAAGCTGTAACTGTTTTTTTTTTTTTCATAGCATATGTCTCTTTAATGGGAACTAAGGCTGTGAAATTTGAAAATGAAATTGGGTAATCTGTTGGAGGTTATGCTGAAACTTAGTTTCTTAGTGCCCAAAAACTTAGTTACTTTGTGCCACTCTTTCTGTTCTAGTCTAATTCACACTTTTGTAAGCATTTGTATCTTAAATATCTCTATGAAAAATATAATTTTTGTAATAGATAACTCATTTTTTTGACATTTCTCGGAGTACTTTAAGACTATTGAATGTTTTTCAACAACTAGAATTTAATCTAAAACTAACTTTAGGCAAATTATTTTTCTTAGTTTTCCACAAGTCAAATGAATAATAGCTGGATATATGGATCTTTTTATTTCTTCAGAATTCCCTTTGCAAAGAGACAGATTAATTAAAGAGGGAATCCTCCAGAGGTGTATTATTCCAATATCTCTCTCAGCACCCATATATTGATCTATTTAACATCTTTTTCATGTATAACCCAGAACAACAAATTTGAGTCTCTCTAATAATAAAACATCAATCAATGCTGCAATTAGAAATTTGTCAAATGAATTCATAGACAAGTGCAGACCTAGATATGGTCTATGATAAAGTATTTCAAAATTTATCAAGTCAAATAAATTATCTTCCCCAATCTATGGTTAAACATACTCTTTTCTCCTCAGCGATGTGACTTTTGGATAATTTTCAGTGACTAAAATGTCTGTGTGTGTGTGTGTGTGTGTGTGTGTGTGTAATGTGTGTGTTTTGTGTTAGATGTGTGCAGATATTGGGAAGCCAATGTATTATATTTCCTTTCTTTTTTATTTAAATGTTCTTTTATTTCTTTTAAGAAATTAAAATACAGAGGAGTATAAAAAATTATATAATGATATTACTGTCCCAAATTACCAACTTTGTACTGCTTTTTTGGTTCAGATGAAGTTTCAATTTTCTAAAATATGGATTCAATAAGCACTAGTTAATAACTGAATTCTAATCTTTTTCATCCCATAATTTCTTACTCCTGAATAATGAGATTTACTGAGAGATCTAGAAGAGTCTATAATATGAATTCTAATAGGTTTCTGCAAAGAAAATTCAATAAACATTGGCTATGTTGGTAGATTTGGGAGTACTTCATTGAAGATAACACAGAGGGCTCTTAATTTGGAAAGCTTAGCACACTGGCATAGAAGAAAATGTAAATCAGTTTGCATGCTGCCACATGTCTTCATGATTTTATTTCTTTCACATACTTTGCTATCTTTTTTGGAAGAATTTTCCTATATTGCTTCATTTTACTTTTTCTAGCAAGTCTATGTCTTATTTAAAATATTATAAAAATGCTCAAATAAAGATGCTACCTCTTAACCCTTAATAAGATAATTCTGGTAGTTAGGTGGTGGGATACTAGTCTGAATTAAAAAAAAAATACGGGTCTGTGAGACTACTGGTCCAAGTCAAATTTCATTGTTCTCTATTTGGAAGAAGAGCAAGTAATTTTGCCAACTTTAAAATACAGTACACTCAAAAACTGTCAGCTCTAGATTTGAAGCACATCTCAGAATTACTTTGGCTCAACTCAGCTATGTGACTTTTGGTTTGCTTTTACTTTTTAATTCTCATGGTAGTTCTGAAGGGAAGAATGAATTTCACAAAAGGAATCTTGTTTGCACATTGTAAGTTGCCTTTTTATAACAAAAAGTAGTTGTGTGATTTATGTTTTCCTGGAAGAGACCTAAGTTAAAAATTGCAAAAAAGTTTTAAAAGTTATAAAAATATATTTTTTATTTAATGTAATTGTTTTCATGAAGTCTCTCTTTCCTTTTTTTTAAAAAAAATATATCAGTGGTTTATCCTATATGGAATTATAAAGATAGCTCAAATATGCTATTTAATTGCCACTATTTTAAGCATTCAAATGCTCCATGTTATTGCTTATATTTACAATGACTCTGCAGCTGCTGCTGTTATTATTGCTGCAACTGACATTGTTTTCCATTTGTGTAAGGGAAAGGGATTGAAGAATCTCCTTTCCATTTTGAACACAAATGAATGAATGTGTCCTTTGGTTCCTTCTCTGTAATTTTTGTAGTGGGTCACAGGACTTTTTTACCTGATTAGATCTCCCTCATCTTCCCCACCCTCCCCCAAGGCAGGTGGTTTCCTATGTTTCAATAAAACTGAAGGAAAACCTAATCTTGTTGTCAGCTGGTGGATCATTAAAATAATTTTTGATGATAGATTACCATGTGATTTTTGGCATGAAATGCTGACTGAGTTCAAAGAATTTTGTGACATTTCTACAACAATAACCTTCCCATTCTCATTTCCTTATTTTAGGAACAACTTTTTGTAATGCTACATTTATAAAAGCAAAAAGTGAAAATAAGATAGAATTATATGATGTGCCCTGCTTTATCCCAGCAAAAATGATGTTTATTTATGTAATAATATACCAATTGAAAAATCCTGTCTCATCTATCACATTGAGAGTAATTTCCAAAAAATAATTATGTTTAATAGTTTTTGTCAAAATTTGTAAATATGATTTTTGGCCAAATTTCACATTATTGTTAGCATTAAAAACTCAATGTATAACATTTATTTTAATATTAAAGACTTTAAGGATGAGGAAAATAGATATCATTACTATCATTTATATACTTTTTGTCAGAGAAGTGTTATAGTGACACAAGACTTCCAAACATACAAATAGAGGAAGTAAAATTATGTTGGGGAGGTGGGATCAAAATAAGTTCTACACAAAATACTAGCAATGTAAAACTTCAATAAAAGCCTATCTACCTTTATGTAAATAGATGATAGATGGCATATGTCAAAGTATATATAGGTTCTAGTAGAGAACAAAGTACACTACGTTCTATTGTATATGTGTAAAAGAGTGATGCAACAACTCTATTTAAAAAACCAACATATTCTATTTTCCAGAAATCATATTCTTTGCAAATATTTAAATTTATCATGACTACTTTAGATGTTAAAAATATGTGAAGGGGTGTCTAGTTTTCAACATTATTTCGGGTTTATGAACAAAAGAATGTTTGAATACTACTATTCTGTACTAAATCCCAATCTACTTGCCTGGAGTTTTGCTATTTGCTTCACTCTTGTCCATCCTTTTTATTACAACACCATAGATCATGACTCAGGCCTGAATCATTGTGGATTAGTCACCCTTCTTTGGACACTGAAATTGGCAATTTCTCATCTTGTCTCTCTGGTTCCCTCAGCTACACTGTGCTGTCCTCAAAGTCTAGCACTCCTTTAAGCCTAAACTGAAAGTCTGCCTCTTCTTTGATACTGTTCATAGTTATCCCAGCTGGAAGAAATTTATTTTTCCTCTGTACCTTTTAAAGAACTAGTTTGTACCAGTTACATAACTCTTATCTTACACTGCACTTTAGATAGAGTTTAAACATTTTTCTATTCTACATGAGTATAAACTCTTATGTGGAGAGACCATGTCTTTTGTGAGCTTATTATGCTTCACAGTGCAAAGTTTAGAACCTCATACTTAGTAGGCTCATTTTTGCTGGGATAAAGCAGGTCATTTGTTGAATGGATGCATGAATGAAGTAGATATATTCAAAGGAAAACATTTTCTATTATTTCAAAGATCCTTTGATGTGGCTTTCTTGTAACTTCTTTAGAAGTCATGGGGGCGGGGGGTGGAATATTGAAATCAACCCAATAAGGGAGATGGTATTAATGCTGAGGAAGACACACTGAAAATTATTCTAGATAGCTAAATAAGTTGGGAAGAAATGAAACCAGGAAAAGTATGAATGGAAACAAATAGAAACGTTTTAAATTTAATATGATACAAAATCCTGTAGGAGTGATTTTTGAATGTTATAGAAAAAAGGAAGCACTGACCCCATAGGTAAACGTATGGGGGGAAACAATATCAAAGGAGATGGAAGGAAGCAAGGGACTTTGTCAACAGAATTTTTGTTTTTTGTTTTTGATTCAGTTTGTAGGAATCCAGCCTAAGAACTGTATGGCCAGAACAGCTGTACCTTTAATTATTTTATTAGTTTTTTTTTTCACAACAAGAGTTCCAAAGTAATCAAATTACTTAGACAAATATAAATGGTTTTTTCCCATCCTATTTTATCATAAGATTTTTGTTTTGCTTAGTTTTTATTGGAGGATAAAATATTTCCTAACTTTCTTAAATTTTAAAATAATGTTTCAGAGGACAGCTATCTATAATCTAGAACCTGTGAGTTATTTCATTCCTCAAATAGTGCTTTTAATGGTCTCATAACACTTAAGCCCATGTGATTCCCAGAGCCAGAAGTCCAGTGTTGCTTAGTAATGTCTTCCGGGAATCTATTGATGTTGGGTTTTATGTTTTAACATGCAGAGCCCAGGATTCTGATGTGAAGAGTATATTTTGGGAGCTACCCTGTAATACATTCTTACATTTTTTTTGTTTTGGAAGAGGGTAATGATTATCTTAGAGTCAGTTTTGCTTTTTTGCTGATAATGTATTCTTGAAATGCAGTGTAGTTGATACCTGATAACAAACCCAAGAATTTCAACAGAAAATTTAATTATAAAAGCAACTAAATTGGAAAAAATCTTGTGAGGAGTTACCAGGAATTATATGACACTTATAAGGAAGCAATAACAATTAAGTACCAATTTCTGAGAGGAAAAATTACTTTGGAAAACTATATTTAAGTTAAACTCTGCCTTTCCTGGAATATGTAGAATTTATACTGAGATTTCAAGGTTTTAAAGATCTGTATTTTAATAGAGAAGCACATCCCTTCATCATACCGATGCAGAAATGGAAGACCAAAAAGAGAGAGAAATGTATTTATTCATTATACTTATAATATAGTCATATATAATATATTAAATTACTTAATATTTATAATGCAAATACGTAAGTCTATACTAATCTCTAATCTCTCTCTCTGTAATACATGTACGCATGTACAATTCTGTCTCTACAAATGACTTCTGCTTTAGATGATGGAATGATATAAATTGAGGTGTCCCATGCATTTAAATATAACTAGAACTTTACTCATTCATTTGGATATGACTACAAAGTTACAGACACTCATCAAGATACTCTTGTTCTAGTAACATATGTCAGTTTGGCATGATTATGAGAAACATTCTTTACAGGATGATTGCATCAGGAAAAATAAAATGTATGGGCGACATTTTTAGTAATTTAACAATAGCTTAACTGAACCTTAGGGGCAGGGATTGTAGATTACACTCGTAACTAATAATATTTGCTTTATTAAATAGAGGAATGTAAATAAAAACTGATATCTTAAAGACCATTGATAAAGTTAAAAATGATTAATTGAGCACCTACATGTACAGTATTATATGTTGGATGCTATTTTAGTCACTGAACAAAACTGACACTATCTCTGTACTTTGTAGCTTATATTCTGGATGCTAGACATTAAACAAATATGTCATGTGCAGTGGTAATAAATACTATGTAGAATAAAAAAATCAGGACAAGGAGGTAGTGAATTATGGTGCCAAATGAATGTTTTTTTCCTATTGGTTTTATCAGGGAAGGTGTTCTCCTATCTATGGAGAGCATGAGAATGAAAGACTTGGAAATATCTGGGAGCCAAGATTTCAGAAAGCAACAGTGAAGGCATACCTGAGCCTGTATTCTGGGAAAAAATCCAAGAAGCCAGTGAGTTTGGAGTTAAGTAGCAAAGGAGAGGACTAAAGGAGTTAAGGCCAGAGTGGGAACCAGGAGGAAGATCACGGGTAACTTAAAGAACATGAGTAGGACTTTGGAGTTTATGTAGAATGGGCTGGAATCATTGCAGAATTGTGAGCAGATGAGTAACTTGATCAACCTCCTTGTTGTGAGAAAACTAGACTATGAAGCAAAACGAAAGCAAGATAATTGTGTAGGAGCCATTATAATAATTCATGGGAGAGATGAGAGTGATATTGGCCAGGATGACTGTAGCAGAGGCAGTAAAAAGTGGTAGGATTCTGGATATATTTTGAAGGTTCGTCCAGTATAATTTTGAGGATATGAGAGAAGGCAAAGAATATTTTACTTATGTGTGCTTCTGAGGCATACTTAGGATAAACTCTAACACACAATAAATAAAATCACTATGGCTGCTCTGAGGAGAGTGACTTAAGAGAGACAGGTGAAACAGGATGACTCACTAGGAAGTCACTGAGATTAACTTGTTTAGTAATAAAGGTTACTAAGATCAGGATTTTAGTGATAAACATGGTAAACAATATCCAGATGCAATTATATTTTGAAATGGATGTCAGAAATTCTGATGGAACAGCTGTGACAGATAGAATCAAAATCATGCCAAGAATTTTGGTTAAAGAATGATATGACAATCTTAACAGATTGACAATATTTTTCTCTAAATTAGATATCTTTCCATTTCTGAAAGCTGGAATGCCTACTGATTATTCATTACTGCATCTTAACACAGTTGTACATTCAATAACTTTCCTTATGTAACTTTTGACTCTTGCAACAACAGTGTAAAGCAGGAAGGAGAGATATTTTATTTCAATTTTAGAGATGAAGGTGATAGATTTGGGAGAGAATATGCGTCTTGCTCAAGAGTACAGTTCTAATAATGGCTAGAGTGTGGATAAGAATCAAGAGTTGTTAACCCTAGTTATAAAAGACATATATTGTCTAAAAAACTAACACTATGTTTTCGAATCTGTGCTATTTGTAGGATATTAGATATCTCACTGGGTACAGGCTTCACAAGGGCAGAGATCTATTCTGTTACCCAAAGAATCTCAAGAGCCTAGATACAGAGTACAGTGCCTGGTTCAGAGTACTTTAGCACTGAATCAGTATTTCTTGAATTAAAGAAAAAATCCACACTCTTGCCTAATATTGTTGCTATGCTTAGATCAAATGAAATTTGATAATTAAACTCAGTCAGAAGTGGTTCTCTCTTTAAAGGAGAAATTGAAGGAGGTTGTTTTCATAAGGAAGTTGAAAACTGGTTTTAGTCACAGATTAGAAAGGCCCCAATACATAGACCTCTACTCTAAACTTCTAGTTCTTGTTCTGTTTTAATGATGTTATTTTACAGCAATTATAAGTGCTATTAATTATATGTGAAAAAAAGTCCTTTGATTACTAAAACTTTATACACCTCATTCTATAAGGTAGGTTATACTAGAAGATAGCTACCCAGCCAGTAATTCACATTTACTATTGTATCCAAGATGGCATGTGACTTGTTCTTACTACTGGAATATGAGTGGAAACAGTTTGTGCCATACCAGGGCCTGGGTTTTTAGGAGCTGGTAGAGCATCTTCATATTGTCTTGTCCTGCCTGCTAACAGAACCACTTAATTGATAAGATCAATACAAAGATTTACCATCTATAAGGAATTGGGATAAGTGTGGGAAATGAATATCTACTGTCAATAAAATTATTTTTTCTTATAGCTACTGGTATTACCAAACCAAGCTGACATTGGAAGTGGGGTTGCAGCATTCAAAAACACATACATATGTAACATTGACCTCAAGACAGGATGGTTATCAAACAGATACTGGAGGCTGGGAAAATGAAGATCCCTATTTTACAGTGGAAGACTGTTGATAAAATTGTTGCCTGTGATAACTTTGAAGTTAGGCCATATGCTTCCAAGAGTGTGGCTCTAGAAGCAGGAGTTGGAAAACAGCATTATATTTTGTGTTTATTGTTACTTGCTACTTTTGTAAGGTATTATAAGAAAGAGATGAATTAAGGCAAGAATTGACTGCTTTCAGAGCATAAATAAAAGGAAGTAGATTAAATCCAGAAATCTAAGGCCTCACAAGGTTGAAAATGCTCAAGGTCTGGACCACAACTGGATGAGACTGAAAAAAATCTCATTAAGACTTCAGTTAAACAGTTGGGCTGAACTCTGCAATGAAGATAAAAGAACTTTGGGTGTCATTATTAACACATGGAATTCACTAGCAGCAAACAGTTCAGAAGCCTTGTAACTTTGAAAGAATTGATTGGCAAGGAAATTTTGAGCCCAAGTCTAAGAAAAGAGCTTCTATAATTCCCAGGGTAGATAAAGGTCTTTACTATGTCTGCCTGACAGGATTTCATTATTGCTATGGACCAGGGACTGACATGTGTTTCCTATTCTTCCCTCTCCCAGTGGGAGTGTTCATGGTGATTATTCTATTTCTGCTGCCACATTGTATGTTGGGTTTCAGGAATATGGAGGGAAGACAACTTGCCTTTTAGTTCATGGGTCACTGGACTATAAGCTGCCACATGGCTGAAGGAGAGAACTGTGTATTACCCAGGGCTCCTGGATTTTGAGCTGGATGCCATAACTGGATTGAACTTTTTGAATAATACAGTCTGGGGTAAGAGTAAGTGTGTTTTGTGGGGAAGAAGAGTGCACAGAGATATTTAATGGCCAAAGGAGGTGACTGGGGCACAGATGGATAGCTGTGGTATCCATATGGTAACATATAGAATTTGTTACCCCTTCTATATTGTGTTTAGTTATGACGAGAAAGAAAGGTATTCCACCAGGAACTACATTGTCAGGTATGTTTACACTCATATGTATCAGCTGATTAATTGTATATTAGGGAATATCTATGAAAATGATCATTGTTGCCATGAGACCAGGTTTTTAAAATAGTTGCTGAGGCCAAGGTCAGGAGTTTGAGACTAGCCTGGCCAACATAGTGAAACCCTGTCTCCTACTAAAAATATAAAAAATTAGCCAGGTGTGGTGGTGTGTGCCTGTAATACTCAGGCTGAGACAGGAGAACTGTGTGAACCCAGGAGGCGCTGATTGCAATGAGCTGAGATCGCGCATTGCACTCCAGCTGGGTGATAGTGAGAGACTTCATCTCAAAAAAAAAAGTGGCTGAGGTGTTTCAGCTCTATTTCCTTTTTGTTTTTCTTCTTTTCTTTTTTCTTTTTTTTGAGATAGGTCCTCTCTCTGTTGCCCAGGCTGGAGTGCAGTGACACGGCCTCAGCTCACTGAAGCTTTCCCTTCCAGGTTCAAGCAATTCTCATGCCTCAGCCTCCTAAGTAGCTGGGACTAAAGGTGTGCACCACACCTGGCTAATTCTTTGTGTTTTTATTAGAGACAGGGTTCGCCATGTTGGCCAGGCTGGTCTCCAACTCCTGGCCTCAAGTGATCCTTTCATTTGGGCTTCCCAAAATTCTGGGATTATAGTCATGACCCACTGTCTGTTTTCCTTTTTGATAGATTAGGGCAGAGAATTCATCAACCATACAATGATTGAGCCACAAAATTGACACAACTTGGGTTATGAACTTACCATAATGAGAAAATCTACCCTCTAACAAGGAACATTTGCATTGGATAGTGCAAAATAAGCTTCCATTATGTTAAGCCACTTAATTTGCAGGCTGATCTGTTACTACAGTTAATATAACCATAATTTATTCAGTATATTATTAATTATTAAAGATTACTTTTTATTTGGTGCCTATTATGTGCAAGATATTCTAAGAAATGTCACATATAGTCACAGATGAGATAATTTTTTTTAAGGCTGTATAACATGCCATTGTGTAAATATACACATTTTTTAATCCACTCTTCCATTGGTGGACAATTATGTTGCCTCTAGATCTTGGCTGTTGTGAACAATGTTGAAATTAACATAGGAGTGCAGATATCTCTTCAATGTATCAACTTCAGTTCCTTTAGATATATACTCAGAAGTGGGATTGCTGGACAATATGATAATCCAATTTTTAGAATTTTGAGAAATTGCCACACTATTTTTCAAAATGGCTGAACTAATTTACATTCTCACCAACAGTGTATGTAGAAGAGTGTATGAAGAATTCCTCTCTACATCTTTACCAACACTTGTTATTATTCATCTTTTTGATAACAGTGTGGAATAAACCTTTGATTTTTAAATAACAGAGAATTTTATAGAAAAATCCTCCTACTAATATTATGTTGTTTTTCAAAATCTAATTTTTTTCAAAGACTGTATTTTCTCAATGACAGGTACAAAAGATGTACCCAGCTAAAGCACAAATGTCATGGAATAAAGTAATTCTTGATAATGCCTTACATGTACTGTTTAAAAACAGTTTCTGAAGTGAAATAAACTATCAGTTAAAAACAGGCATTCTGCTCTCCTAAAACTTTGAAATGGTTGCCTCTTCTGAATTCCATTGAATTTGCCCTAAGGCTTATCTTTAATGTTAATGAGGCTCTCTAAATTCTATTTAGATGATAATCTCGGCAGTGAACCTGAGATGTGTATGCCTTTTCTTGCTTTCCTGTTTTCACACTCAAAATTATTTATGAGCACTCATATTGTTTAATACATTTGGCACCCATGGGTTTGAAAAAAATTATTTAATTAGACAGAATTTACAAAAACAGATCAACAATGTTAAAAATAAGTTACACATTGACATATAGGCACATTACATTGACAATATAAGCATATTACATGATTACAATTTACTTTGTTAGAAGAAATGATTATGACTTATAGAAGATGGTAGGGTGAAAAGAAAATAATCCTGGAACTCCTAACTCATTAAGCCAAAGGGAAGAGTTAAGCTGGGAACTGGGTTATGTAAATTTACCCCCCCTTTTGGTTCCTGAATAAGATGACTACAAGATGAAAAGCTACATGCCTCCCCTATATTTTGTCCACAGGAAATTCCTAGTGAGCTCCAAGATCTTTACCCTCAGGTGTCTCTGTTAAAATTTCACCAAGGCAATATTATTGATAGCTTATCTTTACAGATGCAGCCACCCTCCTGTCCACCAGACACTAATACATATCTGATTCTTCCTGTGCCCCATTTGTCTATGTCATCTTATGTGAAAAAAATGCAGATTCACTGAGCCAGACAAAAGCATGATTATTTTTCACTACCCTACTCTTATATGAAAATTGTAAACTTTTCAATATGCCACCCTTTCCCCTTTATTTTATTTATTTATTTATTTATTGCATTTTAGGTTTTGGGGTACATGTGAAGAACATGCAAGATTGTTGCATAGGTACACACATGGCAGCGTGATTTGCTGCCTTCCTCCCCTTCACCTATATCTGGCATTTCTCCCCATGCTATCTCTCCCCAACTCCTCGCCCCCTGCTGTCCCTCTGCTATTTCCCCCAACAGACCCCAGTGTGTGATGCTCCCCTGTGTCCATGTGTTCTCATTGTTCAAAACCCACCTATGAGTGAAAACATGTGGTGTTTGATTTTCTGTTCTTGTGTCAGTTTGCTGAGAATGATGGTTTCCAGGTTCATCCATGTCCCTACAAAGGACACAAACTCATAGTTTTTTATGGCTGCATAATATTCCATGGTGTGTATGTGCCACATTTTCCCTGTCCAGTCTATCATTGATGGACATTTGGGTTGGTTCCAGGTCTTTGCTATTGTAAAACAGTGCTGCAATGAACATTCATGTGCATGTGTCCTTATAGTAGAACGATTTATAATCCTTTGGACAAAGGGCTGATATCCAAAATTTACAATGAACTAAAACAGATTTACAAGAAAAAAAACAAACAATCCCATTCAAAAGTGGGCGAAGGATATGAACAGACACTTTACAAAAGAAGACATACATGAGGCCAACAAACATGAAAAAATGCTCATGATCACTGGTCATTAGAGAGATGCAAATCAAAACTACATTGAGATACCATCTCACACCAGTTAGAATGGTGATCATTAAAAAATCTGGAGACAACAGATGCTGGAGAGCATGTGGAGAAATAGGAACACTTTACACTGTTGGTGGGAGTGTAAATTAGTTCAACCATTGTGGAAGACAGTGTGGCGATTCCTCAAGGATCTAGAAATAGAAATTCCATTTGACCCAGCAATCCCATTACTGGGTATATATCCAAACGATTATAAAACCTTTCCCCTTTAAATCTGGAGCCCTCAAAATTATCTTTGGAGAAAGGCGTAGACCAGGCACATATCCTTAACTTTGGCCAATAAATATCCTAAAATGATTGAGACTGGTGGTGTCATTTTTCTCTACTGACAGTAGTTTTTAAAATTCTTTGCTTTTTTTTTTTTTTTAATTTGCCAGGTAGCACAATGTTTCCAACTTTTCTGGACTTACCTTTTAATGGTAGGTTCTCTATTCTTGTATAGTGTTTGCCAGAAGAGATACATTTCCATGGAGTTTCAGTAACTGAATGTAGGTCATACTGCATACTTTTCCTGAAAGTCTGTGATTACTTTTTACCATTCCTGAGCTATTTTGATCTGAAGTAGCCATCACAATGCAACCATCAGCACATGTGCTAACACAAGTGTTTCTGTTGCTTTTTTCAGCTCTTAAGGGAACTGCCATGTCCCACAGAATGAACACCACATGTATATTCTCAGAGTATTATATCATTGATTACAAAAATTGCCAGTACTCCTAGGAAATTTACTGTCTTTGTTTTCAGAAATTTTTCTGATTCCTTGTTATAAAGTTTTTCAAAAGTGAGGCTGGTTTGGACTGAGTTTGGTTTAAGGCTTTGGATACCAATAATATAATGTAGGGAGGAGTTTCTTTTTGTTGTTATATATTACACTACTAAAGTTATCCTGTTTATAGCAAATATGTATTTTGTTTGATGCATGTTGAGAGAACAGCAGGATAAAATGTTTCCAAAATGAATGGATTTTGGCAGGCACATGACCTGAATATCATTACTAGAGAAGGAAAAACTAAGTCTGATATTATACTACTTTTTTATGACAGTCCTGTTCTTCCTAGTCATATTTTATATGTGTTAGTAGCCTTGTCTGAGACATTGAGTGGAAACTTTGGGTCATAAAAAGCAGAAATTCCTTTCTCCACTCCACTTGTTAGATATGTTTATGAAGTAAAATTATTTGGTGAGCTGCTAGTTTTCATGACAAGTAACATATAACTTACTCGAATTGATACATGAACTTAAATAGCACTTGGGTGATTGCCCAGGTGTAGTGAAACTTTTGGGGATAAAGGTGGATGATGCTGAATTCACAATAAGCTTCATCAGTTGAAACAAAATGTTAATGCCTCAGGATGCATTCCTAAATCTGGTTGGTAACTAGTTTGTCTTGTTAATAAACAACTTCAGCAGATTCAGAGGTTGCACTCGAAAAACAACTCCCCAAATTTAGCACTCTTTATTTTAACACTGATCTAATCTTCTGATTTGTCTGAAGCAATAATTTCTCCTTCCTAAGTCCACAAAGTATTATTGAAGTTCATTAAAAAGGAACCTCTTGAGGCACAATTGAAGTTTTCTTGACAATTCTATCCTTGCTCAAGAATAAGAGAGATTAGAATGACAGTGAGGATAGAATTCATCTATGAAGCAGAGCACACTGAGTTTCTCAACATAAATGATTCTTTCTAATTCATATTGTTATGTGACCTCTGTATCTTGCTTTTGTGGGCAAAAATCGCCTGTGTTCTTTTTTAAATGACTAGCTTATTTTCTTTTGGGCATTTTTTGAGTAAAATTCAAATTAAAACATACTAACAAATTGTGTTTTGTTAATTTCAACATTGCTTGTTTTTGTAACATCTATAGAGAGACCAGTCTGCTGGGCCCTTAGTTTCTTTTTAGTAAAACTGTCTGTACCAAATAAATGAATAAATAAATAAAATCAAAAGAAAAGGTGTGGTGGTCTGGCAGTGTAAGTGTGGTTTAGGTGTGAGGAAAACTCAGAGGTCAATGTGAAGAATGTGAAGAGAGGAAATGCCCCTCTGTAGTGGCATGGTCAGCAGCCTTTTGGAGGATGGTATAGTAGTTGGCACAGGGCCAGGAGTAAAGACTCAGCTGAGAAGGTAGCCATGACATAGTAGAGGAAGTTGAGGCCAGTGTCCAAGAAGAACATAGTGAGGTTTAAACAGACAGTGGTAGAAGTGTCTGAGGATGTTATAGCAATGGTGGTAGCTAAAAAGCTTATGATAATGACAAAGAGGAAACCAATGCTTTTGCCATAAGCCTATTATGCCCCTAGTATTCTTTAGAAAACATTCTCAGTGAATTGGACCACTGTTGAAGTCTGCTGCAGGGAGCCAATCATAGAAATAATCTTAGAGAGCTCAGAATAATAGTCCCATTGGCTCATATGGAAATCTCTAGTTTACTGTACAGAAGTAGATCATCCTCTTCAGGGAGACAAGAATGCCTGGTTCATAGAAAACATTCCTTTTGCCTTCAATGGGCCAATTCTTTTTAAGACTAGATGAGACCATGTGGGCTGAGGCAATCAAAGGACATCCTGAGCTGCTGTGAGAAAATTAGGCAGAAAAGGCGTGATACACCATTTTTCTCTCTGGGAAAAATTCCTGGCAATAAAGACCAATTCTGGTGCTTTTGAGCTACTGTCTGAGGACTCCTCTTTCTTCTGTTTTCATGTATCCCTCAGGTTGTTGTTTTTTCCCTCAGCATTTTCACATCTAATAGTTTCTTAGCTTAGCTCACCACTTCTGATTACTTGCTGTGGATACTTAATAACTGAACCAATGTTCATTCGACATATGTAGACTGCAACATCCCTCACTTTATAGAAATGAGAAAAAAAGGTTTTTTATTTACTTACTGTATCAATGGTGATTATTAAAAATTTCAAATTTGTTCCAAAGAAAAACATTCAAGGTAAATACACATTGAACCTAGATATCTTAGATAGCTCTTGAACATTTTATTTTGATCACATTTTGACTATAATAATAGTCCTATAGGCATCATCATGGTTTGAATATCAAAGCGCTCTCAGGATATTATTAATCTGATATTTGAAAACTCATAGAATCTCAGAAACAGAAGCTAGTCATGAAGTTTCCTTATGGCTTATTTATTAAATGTTTAGAGTTTTACTTTTAGAGATTCTTTGTTTCCTTTGATCCTGAATCAATCTTTAAAGTTTTATACATTAATTCTATTTCAGCCTTTGGAATATACAGAATCTAATCACAGGATTAATTTTCAAATATTTGAAATTTCATGTTCTCCAGCATATTTTCTCCTAAGCTAAATAATCTAATACTTCAGCCATTTATTTAGTGACACATGTTTTCAGGAACTTTATCTACGTTTGCTCTTAAAATCACTCCAGTCTGTTTTTTTTTCTAAATATATTTCAACAGAACTGAATGGCATGTTTTAGTCAGTGTAACATCACATCCCTGGTTCCGGATCTTCCACTTCTATTAGCCAAGCCTAACCTTGCATTTATTTTGTTTGCTTTGGTTCTCAGGAGCAGTATTATTTGGCTCATGCTGAACTTGTACCAAATTTTGTATTTTTGGCAGCACATTCAATTGGGTGGACTTTTTTCATCTTGAAGAGATGTTATTGTGCTTTTCAAAATAGTTCAGAACTGGGGTTTTAATCAATTATTTACTAATTCTTTCCTCTAGTCAGTAAATGTCTACAATGTTTCAAGCATAGAATGTAAAAGGTTAGGCCAGAAAGACAGTGCATTGTTTACCTCATGAAGCATTTATCTGGTTAGGTTCACTTCATGATTCTAGCCCAAGAGTTGTCAACTCAAGGAGATTTTGCTCCCAGGAGACATTTGGCAATATCTGGGGACATTTTTGGTTATCAAAATAGAGGAAAGGGGAGGTGATGTATGCCAGTAGCTTATGTCAGAAAATGTGCCTCCTTATATTTTATCAGCAAATATAATGAACCTGTCTCTATGTCTTTTCTCAAGTAGCTGATAAAAATGCTTACCAGAAAACCATAAGCACAAAACTGAGTGACACAAACTAGACAATTCATTCTCCTGATTGAATTTTCTCCATTAATCAGTACTCATAGGGCACTACCTGCAATCAGATCCCAGTTTCGTATTGAAACAGAAGAGTTCCCTTATACCCCCTGTGGGTCAAAAGGGGTATGGCTGGCTTTTGATCATCCCGCTGCTCTCAAACCCCTAGGAGGAGCATGCAGGTGGGCAGGTACAGAGGCTATAGGGAGTGCTTTTGGGCTCTGGACCCACAGCAGTGTCTATGGGTGGGTGTCTGTGACTCCTGAAGCCCAAATGGGTATGTGTTACAGTGTGCTCTTTCAGCTTTGCCATCTGCAGATAGCTTGTGTTAATCAGCTCAATAGACCCTCTGCATTATTGCAAGGGCAGAGGGCCAGTGTGATTGCTTTCTATATCCCTAGCTCTTGCCCAGTATGCCAGAAGAACTGGATCACAAGCGGGCTCAAAGTATGAATGCAAGGTTATATTGAGTGGTGGAGGTGGCTCTCAGTGAGATGGATGATGAGGTGTAAAGGAGGGGATGGAGTGGGAAGGTGGTCTTCTCCTGGAGTCAGGATGCCCAGCTGCCAGGTTCTTCTTTAACTGCCTCTGGCTGTACTCCCCTGGTTCAGATGTCCTTCCTCTTCTCTCTTTCTCTGATGTGTTGTTCTGTTGTTGCTGGTCTGCTGGTGTCTGCTGGGCTGTTCCTCTGCTCCTCTTAATCTTCAGACATTCTTGTCTATGCCCACTAAGGTATCATGTTTATATGGGCACAGAATAGGAGCTTGGTGGGCCAGACTGGTATTGGAAAACGCAATATTTGAATGTGAAAACAGGAATGCCTGTTCTCACTTAGGTCTGTGGGTCCAGGCTTGAGGGTGGAGCCTTTGCCATCCCTTCTCTGTCAGTATCATCATCATCCTGGCCACATTTCTTCTTCTTGTCAGTGACACCTTAAAAAGCTTTTTCAAATGTCTTCCTAAAATCTAGATATATGGAGGTTACCCTTTAAAGAGCAACAATAATAAAATGTAGTTTGTATAAACCATTCTCTTGTAGTGAGCTTGTAAGTTCCTAGTGACCACAGTGTTCTTTAGAAGTACCCTAAAGGTGTTTATTCCAGAATCTGCAATGGACTAATGCAAAATTTACCTAACTGGAAAGATATTTTATACCTTCTGAAAATATTTAATCACTTTCCATATTTTGGTAAGTTTTCATTTCTCAAAGATTTCCACTGATAATTCATAGCATTTTTCGAGTGTCAGTTCCTGAACTGACACGTATGCCTGGCTCTGTGCTTGGTTTTAGAAAAAGATAATTAACACGGGGTCTTATTTCCACACAATATATGAAAGAGTTGACAACATTTTAACAAGAAAAGGGAATAATGACAAGTGTAATATGCACATAAATTAACAGCAGAAGTCCAGAGATAAAAAGTTTTCTGAGACTGTCAAGCAAAGTTCCCTAGAGGAGAAGAGAGTCAAGTAGATCATTAAAGGAGGAGTGCATTTCTTTAGTCTTTTTGCATTTCATGGATAACAAATGCCACAAACAAAATTAGAATGGCATGATGTTATAAGATATGCTCAGGAAGTATCAGAAAATTTGATGTGGCTAGAGGATTTGGGTTGCAGAGATGCTGGAAAATGCAGTTGTAGTTGTGACACATCCATGAATGGCCTCGATAGCAAACCAAGGTGTTACATTATTCTGTAATGTGCCTTTTCATTTTGTGATCAGTAAAGGAGCAAGGCAATTAAAATCAAATTTACATGTAACTCCACTCTTCAAACCAGCATTTTAAAGTCATTAGTCTCAATTTTATAGATACATAAGCCAGGATTCAGTAAAAGTGATGGACTTTTTTTTTTTTTTTTCTTTGAGATGGAGTTTTGCTCTTGTTTTCCAGGCTGGAGTGCAATTGCATCTTCTCGGCTCACTGCAACCTTCGCCTCCCAGGTTCAAGTGATTCTCATGCCTCAGCCTCCCGAGTGGCTGGGATTACAGGCATGCACCACCATACTTGGCTAATTTTGTTTAGTAATGATAGAGTTTCTCCATGTTGGTCAGGCTGGTCTTGAACTCCTGACCTCAGGTGATCTGCCCACCTTGGTTTCCCAGGGTGCTGGGATAACAGGCATGAGCCACCATGTCTGGCCAGTGATAGGACTTCTTAAATTTATGTAAGTTTTGATAATAGATTTAAAAGTTAGGTTTATCTAACCAAAAGCCTGCCAATTTGACTAGATTTTCTTTCTAGGAAGATAATTTTGGTAAGAATGGTTGGATAAACTGGGAAACATTTTAGAGTCAAGTAGGAAAAGGCCACATGTTAATTTAAAAGTACACATATACAACACTGAACAAATGTTTCAATTTTGATGCTCATTTTGTATATATTTAAATAGCTTTAGTTGGAGGAAATTGATCCAGAATACACTCATTAGAAAAAGTTTGGATTCTATTTTGGAGAAAATAACAGGCAAAGTTTAGAATAACAGCACCAAAACTCATTGCCTCTTCTTCTTCTTATTCCAGTACAACACTTAGAAAAAGTTTAAACATAATACTCTTTAAATAAAATGTGAGACTGACTCAAGATGGCGTGGTGAGAACAACCCAGGATTGAAGCTCTCAGTGAACGCGCGGAGGGTGAGTCAGGGCCGCATTTCCAGATGGATCTTTGTTGCCCACAGAATGGGGAAATTCCCAGGTATAAAAGAGATGCAGGACATCAGTGAAGCGGTTTTGGCTAGTGCAGCCGGTGGCCGGTGAAGCCGGCGGCCAGCGCTGCAGCACAGCGGGGCTCCACAGTGCTCCACACAAAGTGCACTGGTCCAGGTGCCCTGGTGAACTGGCAAGCTGAGACTTGAGAGGGCAGATTGGCTTATCCATCTGATTGAACGGGACTTGGACAGTGAGCCAGGCCAGGAGATTCCAGGGAAACAGCGTTTGGGCCAGGGAAGTGGGACAAACAAAACGGTGATTTCAAATGCTCCGGGTGGAGAGTTTCACTGTGGGCACAGCTGAACCCAGGATGGTGCAGCTTGGAGGGGGTGGGGCGTTTGCCATTACTGAGGCAACCCGCCTCTAGTGAGGTACACTCCCATTGCTGACGCAGCCTGCCGTTGCCGAGGCAACCCGCCACAACAGAGAGACACCACCGTACGGCGTAGCCCGTGGCAGCAGGGCAGATACCACAGCAGCAGGGCAGAGCCTGCAGCAACAGGGCAGACATCACACCAGCAGGGCGGAGACTCGGCAGGCAAATGGTGACTAGACTGCCTCCTAGCTGGGCAGGACAGCGCAACGGACACTCATAAAGAAAACACCAACCCCCCAAGACAGAGCATCTGAGAAAAAAAGGTTTTTTTTAAATGAGTTCTGCTGCAACAGAATTAAATGTAGCAGCCTAACAGCACTGAATGAACAACAGAGCTCACAGATCAGCACTTGAGCTCCTATAAAGTACAGACTGTCTCCTCAAGCACCTCCCTGACCCCTCTATATCCAGAGGACTGAAAATTGGCAGGCATCATTCTGGGACAAAGATAGCAGAAAAAGAAACTGGTAGCATCCCTCGCTGTTCCACAGTTGCTATAGGTGCACCCCAAACAAGCAGGGCCTGGAGCAAACCTCAGCAGTCCTACAGTGGAGGGGCTAGGCTGGTAGAAGGAAAACCAAGTAACAGAAATACTTCATCATGAACAATCTGGGCGTCCACTCAGAGACCCAATTGAAAAGTCAGCAACTACTCAGACGACAGGTGGATAAATCCACAAAGATGGAGAGAAACCAGTGCAAAAAGGAGGATAACACCCAAAACCAGAACACCTCGCCTCCTACAAAGGACCAAAACTACTCACCAACAAGGGAACAAAGCTGGACAGAGAATGAGTGTGACAAAATGACGGAATTAGACTTCAGAAGGTGAATAATGAGAAACTTTTGTGAGCTAGAAGAACATGTTTTAAATCAATGCAAAGAAACTAAGAACCTTGAAAAAAGATTTGAAAAAAGATTTGAGGAAATGATAACAAGAATGGATAACTTAGAGAGGAATATGAATGAATTGAAGGAGCTGAAAAACACAATATGAGAACGTCGCAAAGCATGCACAAGTTTCAACAGCCTAATTGACCAAGCAGAAGAAAGAATATCTGAAGTCGAAGATCAACTCAATGAAATAAAACAAGAAACCAAGATCAGAGAAAAAAGTGCAAAAAGGAATGAACAAAGTCTCCAAGAAATGTGGGACTATGTGAAGAGACCTAACCTACTTTTGATAGGTGTACCAGAATGTGATGAAGAGTATGAATCCAAGCTGGAAAATATTCTTCAGGATATTATCCAGGAAAATTTCCCCCACCTAGCAAGGCAGGCCAACACTCAAATGCAGGAAATACAGAGAACACCACAAAGATATTCTGCAAGAAGAGCAACCCCAAGGCACGTAATTGTCAGATTCACCAGGGTTGAAATAAAGGAGAAAATACTAAGGGCAGCCAGAGAGATAGGTCGGGTCACCCACAAAGGGAAGCCCATCAGCCTCACAGCAGATCTCTCAGCAGAAACTCTACAAGCCAGAAGAGAGCGGGGGCCAATATTCAACATTCTTAAAGAAAAGAACTTTCAACCCAGAATTTCATATCCAGCCAAACTGAGCTTCAGAAGTGAAGGAAAAATAAAATCCTTTGCAAACAAGCAAGTACGCAGAGATTTTGTCACCACTAGGACGGCTTTACAAGAGCTCCTGAAAGAGGCACTACACATAGAAAGGAACAACCAGTACCAGCCATTCCAAAATCACACTAAATGCTAAAGAGCATCAACATAATGAAGAATCTACATCAACTAACGGGAAAAACAGCCAGCTAGCATCAAAATGGCAGTATCAAATTCACACATAACAATGTTAACCCTAAATATAAATGGACTAAATGCCCCAATCAAAAGATACAGACTGGCAAATTGGATAAAAACCCAAAACCCATCAGTGTGCTGTATCCAGGAAACCCATCTCATATGCAAGGATACACAAAGGCTCAAAATAAAGGGATGGAGGAAGATTTACCAAGCAAATGGAGAGCAAAAAAAAGCAGGAGTTGCAATTCTCATCTCTGATAAAATAGACTTTAAAGCAGCAAAGATCAAAAGAGACAAAGAAGGCCATTACATAATGATAAAAGGATCGATACAACAAGAAGAGCTAACGATCCTAAACATATATGGACCCAATACAGGAGCACCCAGATACATATGGCAAGTTCTTAATGACGTACAAAGAGACTTAGACTCCCACACAATAATAGTGGGAGACTTTAACACTCCACTGTCAATATTAGACAGATCAACCAGACAGAAAATCAACAAGGATATCCAGGGCTTGAACTCAGACCTGGAGCAAGCAAACCTGATAGACATTTACAGAACTCTCCGCCCCAAATCCACAGAATATACATTCTTCTCAGCACCACATCACACCTACTCTAAAATTGACCACATAATTGGAAGTAAAGCACTGCTCAGCAAATGCAAAACAACTGAAATCCTAACAAACAGCCTCTCAGACCATAGTGCAATCAAGTTAGAACTCAGAATACAGAAACCAACCCAGAACCACACAGCTTCATGGAAACTGAACAACTGGCTCTTGAATGTTGACTGGATAAACAATGAAATGAAGGCAGAAATAAAGAAGTTCTTCGAAACCAATGAGAATGAAGACACAACATGCCAGAATCTCTGGGACACATTTAGAGCAGTCTCTGGGGAAAATATATAGCAATAAGTGCCCATATGAGGAGAATGGAGAGATCCAAAATTGACACTCTATCGTCAAAATTGAAAGAGCTAGTGGAGTAAGATCAAAAAAACTCAAAACCTAGCAGAAGGCAAGAAATAACTAAGATCAGAGCTGAACTGAAGGAGATTGAGACACGAAAAACCCTTCAAAAAATCAATAAATCCAAGAGCTGGTTTTTTGAAAAGATCAACAAAATAGACAGACCACTAGCCAGATTGATTAAAAAGAAAAGAGAGAACAACCAACTAGATGCAATAAAAAATGATAAAGGGGAAATCACCACAGATTCCACAGAAATTCAAACCATCATCAGAGAATATTACAGACAGCTCTATGCACATAAACTAGTAAACCTGGAAGAAATGGATAAATTCCTGGACTCCTGCGTCCTCCCAAGCCTAAACCAGGAGGAAGCTGAAACTATAAATAGACCAATAACAAGGTCTGAAGTTGAGGCAGCAATTAAGAGCCTACCACACAAGAAAAGCCCAGGTCCAGATGGGTTCACAGCCGAATTCTACCAGACACACAAAGAGGAGCTGGTACCATTTTTTCTAAAACTATTCCAAATAATCCAAAGAGGGAATCCTTCCCAAATCATTTTATGAGACTGACATCATCCTGATACCAAAACCCGGCAGAGACCCAACAAGAAAAGAAAACTTCAGGCCAATATCCATGATGAACATAGATGCAAAAATCTTCAATAAAATATTGGCAAGCCGATTGCAACAGCATATCAAAAAACTTATCCATCATGACCAAGTAGGATTCATCCTGGGGATGCAAGGCTGGTTCAACATACACCAGTCTATAACCGTAATTCACCACATAAACAGAACCAAAAACAAAAACCACATGATTATCTCAATTAACACAGAGAAGGCATTTGACAAAATTCAGCAGCCCTTTATGCTAAAAACCCTCAATAAACTCGGTATCGATGAAACGTATCTTAAAGTAATAAAAGCTATTTATGACAAACCAACAGCCAATATCATACTGAATGGGCAAAAACTGGAAGCCTTCGCTTTGAAATCCGGCACCAGACAAGGAAGCCCTCTTTCACCACTCCTATTCAATATAGTACTGGAAGTTCTAGGCAGAGGAATCAGGCAAGAAAAAGAAATAAAGGGCATTCAAATAGGAAAGGTGGAAACCAAATTGTCTCTAGTTGCAGACGGCATGATGGTATACCTAGAAGACCCCATCGCCTCAGCCCAAAAACTCCTGAAACTGATAAGCAACTTCAGCAAAGTCTCAGGATATAAAATCATTGTGCAAAAATCACAAGCATTCCTATACACCAATAACCGACTTAAAGAAAGCCAAATCAAGAACGAACTGCCATTCACAATTGCTATAAAAAAGAATAAAATACCTAGGAATGCAACTCACAAGGAACGTAAGGGACCTCTTCAAGGAGAACTAAAAACCACTGCTCAATGAAATCAGAGAGGACACAAACAGATGGAGAAACATTCCATGTTCCTGGTTAGGAAGAATTAATATCGTGAAAATGGCTATACTGCCCAAAGTAATTTACAGACTCAACACTATCCCCATCAAGCTACTCTTGGCTTTCTTCACAGAACTGGAAAAAACCACCATGAACTTCATATGGAACCAAAAGAGAGCCCGCATAGCCAAGTCAATTCTAAGCAAAAAGAACACAGCAGGGGCCATCACACTACCGGATTTCAAACTATACTACAAGGCTACAGTAATCAAAACAGCATGGTACTGGTACCAAAACAGAGATATAGATTAATGGAACAAAACAGAGGCATCGGAGGCAACACAACATATCTACAACCATACAATCTTTGATAAGCCTGACAAAAACAAGCAATGGGGAAAGGATTCCCTGTTTAATAAATGGTGTTGGGAAAACTGGCTAGCCATGTGCAGAAAGCAGAAACTGGACCCCTTCCTGACACCTTACACTGAAATTAACTCCAGTTGGATTAAAGACTTAAACATAAGACCTGGCACCATAAAAACCCGAGAAGAAAATCTAGGCAAAACTATCCAGGACATAGGAGTAGGCAAGGAGTTCATGACCAAAACACCAAAAGCAATGGCAACAAAAGCCAAAATAGACAAATGGGACCTAATGAAACTCCACAGCTTCTGCACGGCAAAAGAAACAGTCAATAGAGTGAATTAGCAACCAACAGAATGGGAAAAAATTTTTGCAGTTTACCCATCTGACAAAGGGCTGATATCCAGAATTTACAAAGAACTCAAACAGAATTACAGGAAAAAAACAAACAAGCCCATTCATAAGTGGGCAAAGGATATGAACAGACACTTTACAAAAGAAGACATATATGAGGCCAACAATCATATGAAAAAATGCTCATCATCACTGGTCATTAGAGAGATGCAAATCAAAACCACATTGAGATACCATCTCACGCCAGTTAGAATGGCGATCATTAAAAAATCTGGAGACAACAGATGCTGGAGAGGATGTGGAGAAAAAGGAACACTTTTACACTGTTGGTGGGAGTGTAAATTAGTTCAACCATTGTGGAAGACAGTGTGGTCAAGGCCTTAGAAATAGAAATTCCATTTGACCCAGCAATCCCATTACTGTGTATATATCCAGAGGACTATAAATTGTTCTACTACAAGGACACATGTACACGAATGTTCATTGCAGCACTGTTTACAATAGCAAAGACCTGGAATCAACCCAAATGCCCACTGATGATAGACTGGATTGGGAAAATGTGGCACATATACACCATGGAATATTATGCAGCAATCAGAAATGATGAGTTTGTGTCATTTGTAGGGACATGGATGAATCTGGAGAACATCATTCTCAGCAAACTGACACAAGAACAGAAAATAAAACACTGCATATTCTCACTCATAGGCGGGTGATGAAAAATGAGAACACATGGACACAGGGAGGGGAGTACTAAACTCTGTGGTCTATTGGGGGGAAAAGGGGAGGGCCAGTGGGGGCGGGGGAGCTGGGGAGGGATAGCCTGGGGAGAAATGCCAAATGTGGGTGAAGGGGAGAAAGGAAGCAAAACACACTGCCATGTGTGTACCTATGCAACTGTCTTGCATGTTCTGCACATGTACCCCAAAACCTAAAATGCAATAAAAAATTAAAAATAAATAAATAAATAAAATGTATAAAGGCTCCAACACCTAGAGCATTTACTTATATAGAGAGAAATATGGAAAAAAGATTCTTTATTTTTGATATCAACTCCTATATTTAAATGTTAGTATTTCTGATAAAGTAACATTGTGTCCTAAATGATACAGTAATAGGACCTTGTGAAACCTTTTGAATAAACAGTGACATTCTGAATCAGGGCCCCTGGAAAATGATGGTCATGTATAATTTGAGAAATTTGCCTAGATGCTTGTAAATCTTTCCATTGCAGGACACATTCAGATAAATACACTGTCTACAATGGCTTGATGTGTAGTAACTTACAAATGCATTTGAATGGTAATTTGATGTATAAAAGATTAGCACAAGCCTGAATTTATTCCCATGATTGCTACTTAAGGTGTCCCTTTATTACATATGTCCACTGCTGTGGTAGCCAGCCTTCAAATGACCCCCCAAAATTCTGAATGCTTTCTGATATTTACAACCTTGTGTCATCCCTTTCTACAGTAAATATGGCTGACCTATGTAATAAAAGGATATTGACACAATTAGGGTTTGCAATTTTTGAAGCTGGTCATAAAAGACACTGCAGCTTCTGCTTTGCTTCGTTGGATCAGTTGCTTTGGGGAAACCAGCTGTCAGGCCATGAGGACACTCAAAAAGCCCTGAGGAAAGATTTACATGATAAGATACTGATGCTGTCTATGTCTACTAACAACCAGCACTAACTTGCCAAGCATGTTGAGTGAGCTGCCTTGAAAATTGACCCCTCAGCCCCAGTCAAACCTTCAGATGCCTGCAACCCTGGGAGACATCTTGTCTACAGCCTAAGGAGAATAAGAGACTCTGAGTCACCAACACTTATGTAAGCTGTCCCCAGTTGTCTGACACACAGAAATTGTGAGCTAATAAATGTTTCTTATTTGTAATCTGCTAAATTTGAGGGTTACTTGTTGTGCAGCAATAGATAACAAATATAACTGGTTTAACTTTTTGGGCTAGAACCTTGTACAGAGGTATTCACTTTATACTAAAATGGTTTAGTCATATTAAATTAAAGTTATTCACTGCTTCCAAGTTTACATTTTATGTAGAAAATGACTCAGATCAGCCAACAGTCTCCTAACTGCTTTAATCTGTTTTTCAATCTGTTTCTCAATAACAATAATAATGCCATTTGCTAAGGTGTTATTATTACTTAAAATTTCATTATGTTTTATGTGATGATGGATTTAAAGCAAAAATATTACACTTATATTTAGAAAATGTGGTGCACATTTTCATGTTATTCTAATCATTATATCATGGATATTTCCATACAAGTCTTATAAACAGATGCTGAATGCTTTCTTCACTCTTATGGGTCCTTCTTGACTTATAAATTATTTCACCCTTCTTTTTCTTGGGTTAGGCCCAGACCACAGTATGTATGTTAGAAAAAGAGAGATAATTTTCTTTGTACTATTTCCAGTGACTATATATATTTATATAAATACATATATTCATAACATTCAATATATATTTATTATGAATATATATATTCAATATATATTTATGAATATATAAATTGAATATTCATAATAAATATATATTGAATATATATAATGCTTCTGAAATGGCTTGTTACTTTAGAATTGTTCCAAAAACAAAGTAAAACA
The DNA here is from genome assembly GCF_049354715.1 of Callithrix jacchus. NCBI lineage: Eukaryota > Metazoa > Chordata > Mammalia > Primates > Cebidae > Callithrix > Callithrix jacchus. Next base: position 133,171,870 of record NC_133505.1, read on the forward strand.
CATCTATGTGTGTGTGTGTGTATGAGTGTGCATGCAGGCGGGAGTGTGTACATGCAGGCATGAGTGTGTACACACATTCACATACACACTCACATAGAACTGTATATTACCACAGTCTACATATTTAGTTTTAGAAATGATCAGCACTCAAATCCAAGAAGATATATGTTAAATCTGAAAAACTTCAGGAGACTAACTAAAACCATCAATAAAAAATTATGTGGGAAGCATTCTAATAATGGTTGAAGGAACTAGTTTTTTGTTGTTGTTATTTTTTGTTTTTCTGAGACAGAGTCCTGCTTTTGTCACCCAACATGGAGTACAGGAGCAATCTCAACTCTCTGGAACCTCTGTCTCCCAGGTTCAAGTGATTCTCCTGTCTCAGCCTCCTGATTAGCTGGGACTATAGGCGCATGCTACCATGCTCGGCTAATTTTTGTATTTTTAGTAGAGATGGGGTTTCGCCATGTTGGCCAGGCTGGCCTCGAACTCCTGATCTCAGTGATCCACCCACCTCGCCCTCCCATAGCACTGAGATTACAGGCATGAGCCATCGCTTCCAAGCAGAACTAGTTTTAATAACCTATAATTAAACATTAGTTTGAGTGAAATGAAAGATTTAATATGATCTGAAACAAAAATCTCTTTCTCTGTAATCTTTGGTTTCTATTTTGGCTGAGGAAGGTATGGAAGAGACATGGGCTGAGTTCTGCCAGATATTTCATTCAGCACTCATAATTACTGGTTTAAGGTACTCACAGTGTGCAGTATGGGAAAGAGCTGAAACACTGCAAATGTCTGCATCTCTCACTCCATGAAATGCCCCGAGGGCTGAGTCCTAGAGCGTTCTACTCACAATGTTGCAGGAGCTTTGTCCCAGTCTGCCTGCTGATTGGAAGCAGATCCATAGTTCAGCATCAGTGTCCATTTTCGGTTATTGCTAATAATGTAACAACAATAAAATAGAAAGAAAAATGACAGGGCAGCTATCTAATGAGGTGAAGGTTAGGGAGTGTTAAACTGTGGTAGACATTTCTATTTGCTGTTGTTAAATTATGCTGCCTGCTCCAAGTGCTCTCCTCATGAAAGGTTGATGCGCTGTGTTGTTCTTAGGCAATTTACGGAATCTAAGAATGGCCTGCATGCATATCCTTCTGGGAGGTGGGCTGTCTGCAGCCCCATAGTAAACCATGAAGAGCAGCAGTCTAAACAATTCGTCTTCCCCACTTTCCCCATTGCAGAGACCCCATAGTCCTTTTCTTTCCAGTCAGCCATGACTTGTCATATTGTTGGTTGACATATCCCTGAAACAACAAAGAGTCTGGTACAGAGTGTGTTGAAACAGATTTCTCCCACAGCATTTTTGCATCTTCCCCATAGACCTGATTGGAGGGGAGAAAAGCATTACATGTATTTTTCCCCTGTATCAAAGATGAAAAGAACAGTCATCATTCCTGTTAGCAAATTGCCAAATAAGGTGGAGTTTATTTTTATCATTCAACATATATTTATTGAGCCTCTATAATATGTCAGGTGTTCTGTATATACTGGTTAAAAGGATACATATGGTCTTTGATTTTTTAAGTTTTGAGGTGGTAGAAGAGACATAGTACAGGTTTAATAAGTGGATGAAAACATTTAGGATGCTATGTGAATAGATATCAAGGAGCAAAACCTATGCTAGGAGAGTCCAGTATGGGGATATTAAGTCAAGTGCTGCCTCTTTTGTTTTTATTTGATTCCTTGCTTGTTTTTACATGTGCATGAGAAACACAATGGGGTGGTAATACGATGGTTAGGAATATGCCAATTGATATGGTTTATAAAAGACTTTGAAATGATGAAGAATACCATCCTCGGTTTGGAAATGTTTATTCAATCCAAGGGGCAGTGCAGCATGCTTCCAGTAACAGTTTTAGTAATGATTCTCAATCTTGGCTGGACTTTAGAATTATCTGGGGAGCTTTAAAAAATCTGATGCCTAGGCCACCCCCAAAAGCAATTAAAAAAGAATCTCTGGGGGTGAGCCCCCAGACACCACTGCTCTTTAAAACTCCCCAGGTGATTCCAATGTGCAGCCAATTTAAGAACCATTGAGTTATAGGCTTCCTAGGTTTTCCCAATTCCCTGCAAGGACCTACAGCTGCCAATTTTACCACTTACAGAGGAAAAAAAGAATTACCAGGTGCAAGAAGCTTCTCTTTCCCATCCTAAGAAGTTTCTAACTTCATTTTTAAAAATGAAAGTATAGTTACATAATAAAATGCACAAATCTTCAGTACAGAGTTCAGTGAGTTTTGACAGAGTATGTACCCAAGTAACCAGTATGCCAATTGAAATGCAGAATATCATCATCACCTTAGAATGTCCCATAGTGTCCCTTTACATTGTTCCTCCCCATAGAAGGCAGAAATTATTTTAATTTATGTTCCATAAATTAGTTTTGGCCATTATCAGACTTCATAAGAATTGATTCACACAGTATGCAGTCTTTTGTTCTGGCTTATTTTTCTAAGCATAATGTTTTTGAGATTAATCTATGAAATTGGATGTGTCAGTAGTTTGTTTCTCTTTATTGCTGAGTGATATTCCACTGTATGGATATACCACAGTTTGTTTATTCTCCTGTTGATGGACATTTGGTTTGTTTCCAATTTTTATTAATATAAATTAACCACAGTGACCATTCTAACACAAGCTTTTGTGGATGTACATTAAAAAAATTTTTTAGGGGCTGGGTGCAGTGGCTCATGCCTGTAATCTCAGCACTTTGGGAGGCCGAGGCGGGTGGATCATGAGGTTAACAGATCGAGACCATCCTGGTCAACATGGTGAAACCCCATCTCTACTAAAAATACAAAAAATTAGCTGGGCATGGTGGTGAGTGCCTGTAATCCCAGCTACTCAGGAGGCCGAGGCAGGAGAATTGCCTGAACCCAGGAGGCGGAGGTTGCAGTGAGCCGAGATTGCGCCATTGCACTCCAGCCTGGGTAACAAGAGTGAAACTCCATCTCAAAAAGAAAAAAAAAAAATTTTATAAATAGCCAAGAGTAAAAAGCCACATTTTATACTCCTGCTAGCAATGAATGAGAAATCCTAGCTGTTTTGTGTTTTTACTAATGGTTGGTGTTGTAAATTTATTTTAGTTATTGTTTAAATTTTAGTCATTCTCTCAAGCATGTAGTAGTAACTAACTGGTTTAATTTGAAGTTCTCTGGTGACTAATGATGTTGAGCATTTTTGTGTGTATTTATTAGCCATTTGTACATTATTTTGTGAAATGTCTGTATAACACTTTTCCCCCTTTTATGTATTTGTTTGCATGTCTTTTTATTATAATTTTTATAATTTCTTTAATCTTGATATGAGTCACTTTTCTGCATATATTTTCTTCTAGTGTGGGGCTTGCTTTTTACTACTTTCAAGGTGTTTTAATTAACAGTAGTTTTTAATCTTAATGAAGTCTAGTTTATATTTTTTCTTTTATAATTATAGATATTTGTGTCTGTCTAGGAAATCTTTGCCTATTTCTAGGACAAAAAGATGTGTTTCTGTACTTTCTTTTAGAAGCATTTTATCTTTTACAGTTAGGTCTGTAAGCCATCAAACATTAATTTTGTGTGTGGCATTAGGTATGAATCAAGTTTCTATTTATTCTTCATCTGTTTTTCAACATCTAGTGGTCCACCTCCACTCATTTAAAAGATTTTTCTTTCTCTATTGAATTACATCAGAAGCTTTGTCAAGAAAAACATTTGCTTGTATCTACATGCTTCTTCTTCATTTCTCTTATGTTCCATTGATCTATTTATTTGTTATCTATGTTTATGCCATGTTGTATGAATGACTATAACTTTATAGTAAGTATTGAAATTGGTTAATACAAGTTTTTCAAATTTGTTCTTCTTTTACAAAATTATTTAGACAAATTGAGACCAATAGATTTTTACATAATTGGTACAAGCTTGTCAATATCAACAAATATGCATGCTGGGATATTTATCTTAATTGCATTATGTGTAGTTTAGGAATAATTGACATCTTCATAATACTGAAATAATACTAAACTCTCTCAACAATGCTTTGTTCCTTTTTCTTGTTCTAAATTTATCCCAGACATTTTATTTATTTACTTTTGATAGTATTCTGAATGAAATTAATTTTTAAAATTACATGTTCTATTTGTTACTTATATATAGAAGTAAAAATAATTTTTGGACAGTGGCTGGCAAGATGGCCAAATAGGAACAGCTCTGGTCTGCAGCTCCCAGCAAAATCAATGCAGAAGGCGGTGATTTCTGCATTTTCAACTGAGGTACTTGGCTTATCTTAATGGGACTGGTTAGACAGTGGGTACAGCCCATAAAGGATGAGCCAAAGAAGGGTGGGGTGTTCCCTCACCTGGAAAGCACAAGGGGTCAGGGAACACCCTTCCCAGCCAAGGAAAGCTGTGAGGTACTGTGCCGTGAGGAACTGTGCATTCTGGCCCAGGTACTACACTTTTCCCATGACCTTCACAACCGACAGACCAGGAGATTCCCTCAGGTGCCTAAACACCAGGACCCTGGGTTTCAAGCACAAAACTGGGTGGCTGTTTGGGCAGACACTAAGCTAGCTGCAGGAGTTTTTTTTTTTTTCATATGCCAGTGGCGCCTGGAATGCTAGTGAGACAAATCATTAACTCCCCTGGAAAGCGAACTGAAGACAGGGAGCCAAGTGGTCTTGCTCAGCAAATCCCACCCCCATGAAGCCCCATAAGTTAAGATCTACTGGCTTGAACTTCTCACTGCCAGCACAGCAGTCAAAAGTTGACCTGGGACACTCAAGCTTGGTGGACGTAGGGGTGTCTGCCATTACTAAGGACTAAGTAGGAAGCTTTTCCCTCACAGTGTAAACAAAGCCTCCTGGAAGTTTGAGCTGGGCAGAGCCCACTGTAGCTCTGGAAAGTACTGTAGCCAGACTATCTCTGTAGGTTCCTCCTCTCTGTGCAGGGCGTCTCTTTAAAAAAGGCAGCACCAATTAGGTGCTTATAGATAAAACTTTTATCTCCCTGGGACAGAGCACCTGGGGAAAGGGACAGCTGTGGTTACAGCTTCAACAGAATTAAATGTTCCTGCCTGCCAGCTCTTAAGCGAGCAGATCTCCCAGCACAGCACTTGAGCTCTGCTAAGGGACAGACTGCCTACTCAAGTGGATCCTTGACCTCTGTGCCTCCTGACTGGGAGACACCTCCTAGCAGGGGTTGAGAGACACCTTATACAGGAGAGCTCAAGCTGGCATCTGGCAGGTGCCCCTCTGGGATGCAGCTTCCAGAGGAAGGAACAGGAACCAATCTGCCATTCTGCAGCCTCTGCTGGTTATATCCAGGCAAACATGATCTGGAGTGGACCTCCAGAAAACTCCAGCAGACCTACAGCAGAGGGGCCTGACAGAAGGAAAACTACCAAACAGAAAGGAATACCATCAACATAAAAAAAAAAATGACATCAACATGAAAACCCCATTGGAAGCACTGGAAGGTCACCAAAATCAAAGACCAAAGTAGTGTAGATAAATCCGTGGAGATGAGGAAAAACCAGTGGAAAAGGTGAAAATTCCAAAAACCAAAATGCCTCTTGTCCTCCAAAGGATCACAACTCCTCACCAGCAGGTGGACAAAACTGGATAGAGAATGAGTTTGAATAATTGACAGAAGTAGTCTTCAGAAGGTGGGTAATAACAAACTCCCCTGAGCTAAAGGAGCATGCTCTAACCTAGTGCAAGGAAGCTAAGAACCTTGGAAAAAGGTTAGAAGAATTGCTAACTAGAATACCCAGTTTTGAGAAGAACATAAATGACCTGATGGAGCTGAGAAACACAACACAAGAACTTCGTGAAGCATACACAAGTATCAATAGCTGAATTCATCAAGCAGAAAAAAGGATATCAGAGATTGAAGATCAACTTAATGAAATAAAATGTGAAGACAAGATTAGAGATAAAAGAATGCAAAGGAATGAACAAAACCTCCAAGAAATAGAAGACTACGGGAAAAGATCAAACCTACATTTCGCTGGTGTATCTGAAAGTGATGGAAAGAATGGAACCAAGTTGGAAGACACTCTTCAGGATATTATCCATGAGAACGCCCTCAGCCTAGCAGGACAGGCCAACGTTCAAATTCAGGAAATACAGAGAACACTGCAAAGATACTTCTTGAGAGGAGAAACTCCAAGACACATAATTGTCAGATTCACCAAGGTTGAAATGAAATAAAGAATGTTAAGCGCAGCCAGAGAGAAAGGTCAGGTTTCCCATCAGACTGACAGTGGGTGTCTGCAGAAACCCTAGAAGCCAGAGAGAGTGGGGGCCAACATTTAACATTGTTATAGAAAAGAATTTTTGGCCAGGCATGGTGACTCACACTTGCAATGCCAGCACTTTTGGAGGCTAAGGCGGGCCAATCAAGAGGTCAAGAGATTGAGACCATCCTGACCAACATGGTAAAACCCCATCTCCACTAAAAATACAAAAATTAGCTGGGTGTGGTGGTGCACGCCTATACTCTTGGCTACTTGGGAGGCTGAGGCAGGAGAATCGCTTGAACCCAGGAGGCAGAGGTTGCAGTGAGCCGATATTGTGCCAGTGCACCCCAGTCTGGTGACACTGCAAGACTCTCTCAAAGAAGGAAAGAAAGAAAGAAAAAAGGAAAGAAGGAAGGAAGAAAAGAATAGAAAGAAAGAAAAGAAAGGAAGAAAAGAATTTTCAACCCAGGATTTCATATCCAGCCCAACTAAGCTTCATAAGCAAAGGAGAAATACAATCCTTCACAGATAATCGAGTGCTGAGAGATTTTGTTACTACCAGGCCCACCTTACAAGAGCTCATGAAGGAAGCACTATAAAAGAAAATTTGGTACCAGCCACTACAAAAACATACCAAATTGTAAACACCATTGACACTATGAAGAAACCGCATGAAGTAATGGGTAAAATAACCAGCTAGCATCATAATGACAGGCTCAAATTCACACATAACAATATTAACCTTAAATGTAAACAAGTTAAATGCCCCAATTAAAAGACACAGACTGGCAAATTGAATAAAGAGTCAAGACTTATTGGTGTGGTGTATTCAGGAGACTAATCTCACATGCAAAGACACACCTAGGCTCAAAATAAAGGGATGGAGGAAGATTTACCAAGCGAATGACAAGCAAAAATAAAAAATAAAAAAGGAGCTGTTGTGATCCTAGTCTCTGATAAAAGAGACTTTAAACTAACAAAGAGCAAAGTGACAAAGAATGACATTACATAATGATAAAGAAATGAATGCAACAAGAGCTAACTATCCTAAATATATGTACACCCAATATAGGAGTACCCAGATTCATAAAGCAAATTCTTACAGACCTACAAACAGACTTAGACTCCCACACAATAATAGTGAGAGAACCCACTGTCAATATTAGACTGATCAACAAGACAGAAAATTAACAAGGATATCCAAGACTTGAACTCATCTCTGGACCAAGCAGACCTAATAGACATCTATAGAACTCTCCACCCCAAATCAACAGAAAATACATTCTTCTTAGCACAACATCACACTTATTCTAAAATTGACCACAAAATTAGAAGTAAAACAATCCTCAGCAAATGTAAAAGAACAGAAATCATAGCAAACAAGTCTCTCAGACCACAGTGCAATTAGATTAGAACTCAAGATCAGGAAGCTCACTCAAAACCACACAACTACATGGAAACTGAACAACCTGCTCCAGAATGACTACTGGGTAAATAACAAAATGAAGCCAGAAATAAAGATGTTCTTTGAAACTAGTGAGAACAAAGACACAATGTACCCGAATCTCTGGGACACACGTAAAGCAGTGTGTAGAGGGAAATTTATAGTACTAAATGCTCACAAGAGAAAGCAGGAAGAACTAAAACTGTCACCCTAACATCACAATTAAAAGAATCAGAGAAGCAAGAACAAACAAAATCAAAAACTAGAAGAAGACAAAAAATAACTGATCAGAGCAGAACTAAAGGGGCTGAAGACATGAAAAACCCTTCAAAAAACTGGTATATCCAGGAGCTGGCCTTTTGAAAAGATCAACAAAATAGACAGACCACTAGCCAGACTAATAAAGAAGAAAAGAGAGAATTAAATAGATGCCATAAATAATGATAAAGGGGATATCACTACCAATCCCACAGAAACACAAACTACCATCAGAGAATATTATAAAGATCTCTAAGCAAATAAACTAGAAAATCTAGAAGAAATGGGTAAATTTCTGGGCACATACAGCCTCCCATGACTCAATCAGGAAGAAGTCAAATCCCTGAATAAACCAATAACAAGATCTGAAATTGAGTCAGTAGTTAATAGCTTACCAATAAAAAAGGTCAGGACTAGATAGATTCACAGCCGAATTATACCAGAGGTACAAAGAAAAGCTGGTACATTCCTTCGGAAACTATTACAAACAATAGAAAAAGAGGGAATCCTCCCTAACTCATTTTATAAAGCCAGCATCATCCTGATACCAAAACCTGGCAGAGACACATCAATAAAAGAAAATTTCAGCCCAATATCCCTGATGAACATCAATGTAAAAATTCTCAGTAAAATACTGACAAATTGAATCCAAGAGCACATCAGAAAGCTTATCCATCATGATAAAGTTGGTTTCATTGCTGGAATGCAAGGCTGGTTCAACATTCACAAATCAATAGACATAATCCATTACACAAATGGAATCAGTGACAAAAACCACATGATTATCTCAATAGATGCAGAGAAGGCCTTCAACAAAATTCAACAGGCCTTCATGCTAAAAGCTTTTAATAAACTACGTATTGATGGAATGTATCTCAAAATAATGAGAGCTATTTATGACAAACCCACAGCCAGTATCATACTGAATGGACAAAAGCTGGAAGCATTTCCTTTGAAAACCGGCATAAGACAAGGATGCCCTCTCTCACCACTATTATTCGACATAGTATTGGAAGTTCTGGCGAGGGCGATCAGGCAAGAGAAAGAAATAAAGGTTATTGAATTAGGAAAAGAAGAAATTAAATTGTCTCTACAGATGACATGATTCTATATTTAGAGAACCTCATCATCTTAGCCCCAAATCTCTTTAAGCTGATAAGCAACTTCAGCAAAGTCTCAGGATACAAAATCAATGTGCAAAAATCACAAACATTCACAACTATACACCCGTAACAGACCAGCAGAGAGCCAAATCATAAGAGAACTCCCATTCCCAATTGCTACAAAGAGAATAAAATACCTAGGAATACAACTTAGAAGGGATGTGAAGGACCTTTTAAAGGAGAACTACAAACCACTTGTGTATATACCCTAGAACTTAAAGTATAATAATAGAGATTTTAAAAAAGATCTGAAACCACAAAACTACTAAAAGAAAACAGGGAAAACTCCATGGCATTGGTCTGGGCAATAATTTTTCTGGATATGACCCAAAAAGTATAGGTAACAGGAACAAAAATAGACAAATGGAATTGTATCATACTAAAATGCTTCTTCACATCCAAGGATAATCAACAAAGTGATGAGACAACTTACAGTATGGGAGAAAACATTTGCAAACCATACATTTGATAAGGGGTTAATATCCAAAATATGTAACTCAAACAATTCAATAGCATTAAAACAGCCCAATTTTTAAAATGGGCAAAGGGCTTGAATAGCTTTTTCTCAAAACAAGACATACAAATGGACAACATGCATCTGAAAATATGTTCAACATCACCAATCATCAGGGAAATGCAAATTAAAACTACAATGAGATAATCATTTTAAACTTGTCAGGATGGTTAATAACAAAAAATGATGAAAGACAGAAAGTCTTGGAGAGGATGTGGAGAAAAGGGAATACTTGCACATTATTGGTGGGAATGCTAACTAGTGCAGCCATTGTGTAAATAGTATTGAAGTTCCACCCAAAAATAAAAATAGATCTACCAAATGAGCCAGGAGTCCTGTTACTGGATTTATATTCAAAGGAAACCAAACCAGTATGTGAAAAATATATCTGAATTCCCATGTTCATTGCAGCATTACTCACAACAGCCAAAATATGGAATTACTGTAAGTGTCCACTAATGGAAGAATAGATAAAGAAAATGTAGTATATACACACAGTGGAATACTATTCAGCCCTTAAAAGGAAGGAAATCTGTTGTTTGCTAAACATGGTGAACATGAAAGATATTACATTAAATGAAATAAGCCAGACACAGAAAGATAAATATTACATGATCTCACTCATGTGTTATCTTAAAAAGTTAACCTCATATAAGTAGAGAGAAGAATGAAGGTTACGAGGGATTAAGGGTTTACAGGGAATTGGGGAGATTTTGGATTAAAAGACACAAAATTCAATTAGGAGGAATAAGTTCGAGAGATGTGTTATACCATATGATGGCCATGGTTAATAACAATGTATTGTATTCTTGAAACTTGAAGTTAAGAGGTAGATTCTAAATGTTTTTACCACAAAACATAAGTAAGGTAACACATGTTAATTGCCTTAATTTTAGCCATTCCACAGTGTATATATATTTCGAAACAGCGTGCTGTACCTGATACATATATATTTTATATTTTACTAAATCAATAAATGAAAGTAAAGCAAAAACTTAACAACAAGAGATAATAGGGTAGGGCCGGGCGCGGTGGCTCACGCCTGTAATCCCAGCACTTTGGGAGGCCGAGGCGGGTGGATCACGAGGTAAAGAGGTCGAGACCAACCTGGTAAACATGGTGAAACCCCGTCTCTACTAAAAATACAAAAAACTTAGCTGGGCATGGTGGCACGTGCCTGTAATCCCAGCTACTCGCGAGGCTGAGGCAGGAGAATTGCCTGAACCCAGGAGGCGGAGGTTGCGGTGAGCTGAGACGCGCCATTGCACTCCAGCCTGGGTAACAAGAGCGAAACTCCGTCTCAAAAAAAAAAAAAAAAAAAGAGATAATAGGGTAAAAATGATGTGACTACTGATTGCTTGGAGTGTTAGACAGTTTTTAAAAATCATTTTCTGCTATTAACTAGTTATTTCATTTAATATTGGTCTATGATAGTGACTTCCCTTTTTAAAAACAAAAGCAGAGAGATATCAGTGTTCTTAATGTGAGAACAGTAATAACTGACCTTTTAACCTTTGTGTCTTGTCTTTAAGGATGTAAATAAAACTAAGGAGAGAAACAGGATCTTTGCTATTTTGGTAACATAGGACAGGTTTAGACAATAGGATAATCCTTTTTAAAACTTCTTTGTCTGATGTTTCACTAATGGGTGGGTGAAATACCTTTAGTGTGAGAAGAAACAACATAAACCTTTTTTAGCTTTTGTAAATGTATACTGAATCCCTGTGTTAAAGTAATAGATTTTAAAAAACTGAGTTGGGAAATGTAAACTCTACATAAGTGTAAGGTATTGATAGTATGTCAAGGCTTAAATTATGGATTATAACTGTAGAGATAACCTGAAGTAAAAGATGTGTACTTTCAAAGTAAGTAACTTAGTATATATGTGTCCTATTTTGTCACATCCAAAAGAAGACATTGCTAATCTGGCCAAAAAAAAATAAGAAAAATATGCCCCCTGAAGAAAATTTAACAGAACCAAGAGTAAGTAGATCATATAAATACAAGTATTTATAACCTTATATCAGTAGAACTATTCAATTGGCATGAATTTGTATTCAATTAGAAATCATCATCAAAGGCAGACCAAAAACTTAAATTTTGCAAAAAAAAATTCTGTACAATTTTTCTTAATGTGTGTAAAATGCCCAAAGAAATTCAATTCTATGAACTAGAATGAAGTCATATTTATAGTTAATACATCTATCTACATTAACTACTTATGCTGTCTGATTCTGCCAAATGTAAATAGTACATCATTTATTGATGTGTAAGAGGATTTATGTTCTGATGAAAGAACCAAGAAAGAGTCTTGCTAGTGTCTGAGGTAAAAGATTTATATTAGAAAGCCTTTATTTGGCATCAACAAAAAATTTGCTAGGTATCAACAAAGCCCTCTGGGGCCTTATAAGAAGTATGGATGCTCAAGTTTTTTATGGTAGTTAGAGATATTTTTACATAAGTAAAATCAATGAAAATTAATTCATACCTACTATATTGATAACTTAAGCCAGAAAAAAATCCTTACATGAAATAAACTATGGTTATCCAAAGGAAGGCTCAGAAAGCAACATCATCCTCATCATCTGATGTTCATTAGAAATGCCAAAGAAAAAAAAATAAGGCACTATCCCAGGCCTATTGAATCAGAATCTGCATTTAAACAAGATCCTTAGGTGATTTCTATACTCTAATGTGTGAGAAGCAAGGCTTTCACCTTCTTATTTGCATTGGAGAAGACTTTCAAGCTTTCTACTCAACTCTCAAACCTTCCTCATAAACTCAATTTGTTGTCAAATTTGGAAAGTTTGTGCAATTTATTTACTTTAGAAAAAAATTTAGCTTGCCCTGTTTCAAAAGGGAAATGAGATCTCTGGGAGTAATGAGCTTTTATTTTGTAGAAAAACAAGGGTTCACCATCAGAGCAGAAGAAGGCAAGGACCCAAAGGCCAAAGAAAATTTGTGCTTACTTCCCAGTGTATGACTTAGCCCCATAATTCATCATCTGGATCAAGAACATGTTTCTCCACACTCTGGTAATGCAGGTAATCCCCATCTTAAGAAATGACTGTGGTTCATTTGTAAGTTGATGACCTGAAACTTTGAATGTATTTCCACATAGAAATAGTGTTATACTCAGTAGGTAGATTTCTAGGCAGTTTTCAGAAATCTGTTTAATTTATAATGTACTAAGAAGTAAAGTGTCGGGATGCATTGGGTTAAAGCAAGCACATTGGAATGACACATACTCAGGTTCAAATTTTGGCTCTACCATTATCCAACACTTCACCGTGAACAGTTATTTAACCTATTTATCACATGCAAATATAATAATAATTGCTTCACAAAGTTTTTGTAATAAATGAAATGTGTATTAAGTTACCTGATGTTGAACTGTCACTTTGTATAATTGGCTAAATAATAAGAGTTTAAAATAAATTTTGTCAAAAAGCACTGGTAAATATAGATAAGGATACTTGATCCATAAGGAAAAGGAGAATGAATCTCAGGGAGGACTTGCTTAGAGAAAATTATGCCTCAAAAAGTGAGAGTATCCATATGTGGTGTTGGGTAGAAGTTTGGAAGAGGATATTCTAGGCAGGAATCATGACTTTAGAATTACAAATATATATGGGGTGCAGAGTAGAAAGGAAGATGTTCAATGAATTTGGTCTAGAGACTTTAAGAAAGTAACTACTGCTGGCATTTGCCTTTCTGTTTCTTTCCTTTTCTTCTTTGCCTCCATCTCTTTTGATATTGCTAATCTACAAACAGCACGCAGTAAGATCAATAAGAAGCAAGAGATCAGCAAGAAGTGCCCAGCAGCAAGGAAAAAAAGTGGGCAGAAAGAAAATAACTGTCAAGGGTGTAACCAGGTGGGAAAGCCAATTCCCATTGCTTCTCTGCTAAAAACAGTGAATATTCTTGTATTGAATACAGTAGCTTAGATTGACAGTTGTAATATTTGTGCTATATTCTTGATATCACTTTGTAATGAAGAGTCAATCTAACATTCTACTTTCATTTGAACCAAAGGTGACTGTGGGTCAGGGTTATGTTGGTTTTACCTTGATTTTCATAGTTAACTTTAATTTTGTTCTCCTCTTTTGTGACTATCTTTTGTTGACAATGCCTTTTTTGTAAACCCAAATTGTGTTTTTATTCACAAAACCAAGTGGAGAATTAAGACAATTATCTTTATATCAACAGATCTAGAGTGAGGAATTTGGCCCAAAATGAGAGTATATAACATTGATTGGTAATTGATTTTTGTATGTTCTCTAATGTGTTATAATTTGACATTTTAGACAATATCAATATGGAAACATATGTCTAAATTGTATTAAGCCACACAATGAACTGTAAAGTAAAATATATAATTTCACACATCAAATCACAGTGACAGATTTATGCACCCAGGGACATTCAATAATCAATAATTTTTTTGTTGTTTTTGAAATGGAGTCTCACTCTATCACCCAGGCTGGAAGGTAGTGGCATGATCTTGGCTCACTGCAAACTCTGCCTCCCAGTTCAAGCAATTCTCCTGCTATAGCCTCCTGAGTAACTGGGATTACAAGCGTACACCACCATGCCTGGCTAATTTTTGTGTTTTTAATAGACATGGGGTTTCACCACATTGGCCAGGCTAATCTCAAACTCCTGACCTGAGGTGATCCGCCCGCCTAGGCCTCCCAAAGTGCTGGGATTGCAGGTGTGAACCACGGTGCCCAGCTTCAATAAAGACTTGAAAACTGACTAAGGAAAACATCAAAAACATATAGAGCTTTCTATCAGGTTTCTTTAAGCATATTTGAACAAAAGCACTGAGATTCTTTTGGTTAAGATTTAAGAAAACAATACCATTGATGGTTAGAGAATAACTGAGGGTGCTACAAGATTGTTTATATCTACCTGGAAGTAAAATGGCAATATTTGTGTGTGCATGTGTGTGCTTCTTTCCCCAAAACTCTCATGTGATTTTCTCCTGTGGCATGCATGAAGTAAGAACATATTATTCTGTGACCCCAGAATATATTCATATTAATAATTAGAGTTTGTGTTTAGATAATGGAATGAATCATTTTGACATAGATATTTATTACTTGGTGTGTATAATTACTGTGTGAGTTATGCTTAACAAATATTGTTGTCCTCTTTTTATCTATACATAAACCTCAAAAAAGTTTAATTACTCACCTAAGGTAAGATAGGGGCTCAGTGGTGGATTGAAAACCCAAACTTTCTATTTTCCAGTTCAATATACTTTCCATGACATCACATTTCTTTTCAGTGTTTCTGTAAGAAGACAAAAAAACCCTCTCATTTATTGATGAACAATGTTAATTAAAAAGCTACTAAGCAAATCAAGTTCCAACTTAAGATAATAGTAAATTTTGTTTCTGGTAAAGTGGAAGACTAGCCTATTGTATGTAGCCTGGTTACATACAAATACTGAAAAAATAAATTTAACTTTGGTTTTTAAATGTATAGTAAAGAGTAAGCAGATTTTCTGACCTAATAGGAAAGCACAAATTCTGAGTGGTAACATGAAAGATGTAAGTTTCTTTTAGCCCATCTTTAATAGACAAGATTTTTAGTTTTCATCAACCATGTTTAAGTAACAAGAGAAAAACTAGATTCTGAGTGAGGTGAAAAGTCATATCAGAGAAACCTGTGTAAATCCAGCCCGTCTGAAAGGGTTAATGACTTAGCAAGCAAATAAACAAATATAAAACAGAAAACTCTACCTCCCAAAGAAAGTAAGTTGTATTCATCATGGGTGAGATGTAGGAGCAGGGTAGAATTTTCCCAGAGAATTTGGAGCACAAAACAGGCTTTCAGTCAGGCTTCCTGCATGACTCCAAAGTCGAGGCAATAAATTCAACATGATAGTTCTTTCCCTGAGCATCTAGAAGACACTAACACAAATCCCATTTAAAGGAATCTATCATAAAGCCAGTCCTCAAGATTGCTGTATATAATATTCAAATAAATGAGCTCACAGTCAAAAAATCACAACACAAATAAGAAACAAAAAATTGTAAATGAGAATCAGAAGAAACAAATTCCAGAACCAGACCATTTTATATAAAATCCATAATGGATATTTTATATAAATGAAATAAAATTAATAATCATTTGGGATAATTTTATAATAATTTGAGATATATTTCATATGAAAATATTTGATCCTAATATTTAAGGAAAAATTCACACATTCCTGAAAGTCAGGGGATTTTAACATTATCATTTTCCTATATGTGCTCATTTTTTTTCTGTATAACTCCTCTGTGGCAATAACAAAGTAGAGAATTCATACATATTACCCTAAATTTAGAGTTCAAAAGAATTAATCAATGAGATTGAGTATTGTTATAGTATGCTTGGAACATTGAGAGATCCAGAAGTCTTAGGATTTCTGCATTTCAAGCCATTCCTTTGTTCTTCTGCCTCTGTTTTATGTGGAGTATGGTGGTGTGATCCACTGATACCTCACCACCTGCAGTCTCAGCCTTACCCCAATTTTCTGACCCATTTGATCAAGACAGGATGGAGATCCATTAACTCAGTTCCAAATGCTAAGAACAGTCACTCCCACTTGTATATGGTTTTCAATGTCTCTTTGCTATCTCTCAGTTCCTGTGTCCCAAATGTGGCTACTTGGGTACTTTATTTCCCCATTCCCATGGGATGGCTCACCCATCAGGAACAGGAAACCACCTCAATGCCTACTTCTAGATGTTGACTACATACCCAAAATTCTTAGTTCCTCCTGAGACTGGAGCTATTTGAGAGCCCCAGACTGTAAAGTGTAGCCAGTCTTTTTTCCTAGGGGGAACTGAAAACTGCTCCAATAGAAATATGAATTCTAGAAAAACAACGTAGGTTTTCAGGAAATATAAATGAATTTACTTTTTAACTAAGTCAGATGTACTAAAGAAACAGTGCATCTAGTATGCCTTATGGTCCATCTTTTCAGGAGTAGTATTTGCATAAAACATACAGAAATAACAGAAGGTCATACTTGAGTAGTTAGACCATGTTTCAGCTACTAATCATAATAGCTTACAACTTCTTATTCCCATTTTGTTCTATGATGCCCCAACTGATCTCACTTTTTATTTCTCTAGTCTCCTGCTTACTTTAAAAAATATTTGGCATTTTTTAATAACCACCAGTTGACCTTGTAAACTAAATAATAAAAGTGAAAGTGAAAGATCTATAAGAAGTATTGACCCCATTGCCTCAGCCCAAAAACTCCTGAAACTGATAAACAACTTCAGCAAAGTCTCAGGATATAAAATCAATGTGCAAAAATCACAAGCATTCGTCTACACCAATAACAGACTTAAAGAAAGCCAAATCAAGAGCGAACTGCCATTCACAATTGCTACAAAAAGAATAAAATACCTTGGAATACAACTCACAAGGAACGTAAGGGACCTCTTCAAGGAGAACTACAAACCACTGCTCAACGAAATCAGAGAGGACACAAACAGATGGAGAAACATTCCATGTTCATGGTTAGGAAGAATTAATATCGTGAAAATGGCTATACTGCCCAAAGTAATTTACAGAATCAACGCTATCCCCATCAAGCTACCATTGACTTTCTTCACAGAACTGGAAAAAACCACCATGAACTTCATATGGAACCAAAAGAGAGCCCGCATAGCCAAGTCAATTCTAAGCAAAAAGAACACAGCGGGGGGCATCACACTACCAGATTTCAAACTATACTACAAGGCTACAGTAATCAAAACAGCATGGTACTGGTACCAAAACAGAGATATAGACCAATGGAACAAAACAGAGGCACCGGAGGCAACACAACATACATACAACTATACAATCTTTGATAAACCTGACAAAAAAAAGCAATGGGGCAAGGATTCCATGTTTAACAAATGGTGTTGGGAAAACTGGCTAGCCATGTGCAGAAAGCAGAAACTGGACCCCTTCCTGACACCTTACACTAAAATTAACTCCAGATGGATTAAAGACTTAAACATAAGACCTGGCACCATAAAAACCCTAGAAGGAAATCTAGGCAAAACTATCCAGGACATAGAAGTAGGCAAGGACTTCATGAACAAAACACCAAAAGCATTGGCAACAAAAGCCAAAATAGACAAATGGGACCTAATGAAACTCCACAGCTTCTGCACGGCAAAAGAAACAGTCACTAGAGTGGATCGGCAACCAACAGAATGGGAAAAAATTTTCGCAGTCTACCCATCTGACAAAGGGCTGATATCCAGAATTTACAAAGAACTCAAGCAGATTTACAGGAAAAAAAACAAACAAGCCCATTCAAAAGTGGGCAAAGGATATGAACAGATACTTTACGAAAGAAGACATATAAGAGGCCAACAATCATATGAAAAAATGCTCATCGTCACTGGTCATCAGAGAGATGCAAATCAAAACCACATTGAGATACCATCTCACGCCAGTTAGAATGGCAATCATTAAAAAATCTGGAGACAACAGATGCTGGAGAGGATGTGGAGAAAAAGGAACACTTTTACACTGTTGGTGGGAGTGTAAATTAGTTGAACCATTGTGGAAGAGAGTGTGGCGATTCCTCAAGGCCTTAGAAATAGAAATTCCATTTGACCCAGCAATCCCATTACTGGGTATATATCCAAAAGACTATAAATCGTTCTACTATAAGGACACATGTACACGAATGTTCATTGCAGCACTGTTTACAATAGCAAAGACCTGGAATCAACCCAAATGCCCATTGATAATAGACTGGATTGGAAAAATGTGGCACATATACACCATGGAATATTATGCAGCAATCAGAAATGATGAGTTCGTGTCGTTTGTAGGGACATGGATGCATCTGGAGAACATCATCCTCAGCAAACTTACACAAGAACAGAAAATGAAACAGCGCTTATTCTCACTCATAGGTGGGTGATGAAAAATGAGAACACATGGACACAGAAAGGGGAGTACTAAACACTGGGGTCTATTCGGGGGAAAAGGGGAGGGCCAGTGGGAGGGGGAGGTGGGGAGGGATAGCCTGGGGAGAAATGCCAAATGTGGGTGAAGGGGAGAAGAAAAGCAAAGCACACTGCCATGTGTGTACCTACGCAACTGTCTTGCATGCTCTGCTCATGTACCCCAAAACCTATAATCCAATAAAAAATTAAAAAAAAAAAAAGAAGTATTGCATGGTATATTCTCTCTTCCAATTTATATAATAAATAGGAGGTAAGTCTTAATTCTACTTTTAAAATTTTGTTTTAAGTTAGACTTTTAAAATGATATAACAATCATTATTTTAAAATTTACTGCACAGTTTTTGGTCCACTGAATTTGCTGTGTTTAGTGACAGCATTGTTCCACCTCCTGCCTCTATTACTTGGGACTAGGGAGGCTGTCCTGTCACATCCAGGATCAGACGGCACCAACTCTTGCTTACTCGCTATTCTTAATAAAAGTGATTAATACAGAATTTTGTTTCAGAGATCTATCAGCTTAAGGAAGTAACTATTTATTCATTAAGTAATTATATAAATACACATTTGCACAACTCCATTTTTGCTAAACATTAGGCTAAGATCTTTGGGAATGAAAAAATTAATTAGAGGGAAAAAGTTTCTTTCTTCAAGGACATTAAAATATGATAGGAGTGATTACACAATATTTTTAAATAATTATAGTTATAAAGCTAACTATAATTAGTTTATACTTTCTTGATTCTTGATGAACTGAAGCTGGGCTTCAACCTCAACACAGTCTGCTATTCAGTTGTGCTATACAGTTTTATTGTCATTTTACCATCACTGATCTTGTATATTATTAGTATAGATTGATCCAGGGGTTTACAACTATGTCTAATTAGCATAACAATACAGTAATACTAAAGCATATTATTTAGTCTTTAAGAGTTAAAGAATCATTTTAAAATACAGGTGAGGATTCCATATATAACTTTGAATATAAATTTCTGTATATGCTTTATATGTTTAAATGATGTCATTTAGTAAAAATATAAATGCTATTTTATTAGTGCAATGAAAAACTGGTGCACAGTTTTGATAATTAAAACTATTAAACATATATATAAAAGCAATTATTAAAAATTGACAAAAAGTTAAATGTGTGGAAATAACTTCACAGGGCAAATCATAAGACAAGGAGTGTTAGCCAAATAATTTTGTAAATGTAATATTACATTTGAGCCAAAAATGTTTTACAAAATTAAATTTTAATATAAGGCAGAATAAGAGAGGTTCTGGTATAATTTGAATTTTATAAATTCAAGTTATAAACTTATAAAAGTTGTTTGTGCATTCATATTTGTAACATCAAAATAACCTTAAGAAATGATTTTAATTTTTAATTGTTTAGGTTTTTTTTGATATGAGTAATTCAAAAAGTTTTATTTGAGATTGTGTCATATCGTGTAAGAATGAATTAAAAGCAGGATGTCAACATTGCCATCTCAAAGTTTAATTTTTAAAAAAACCCTCGAAACTATGTACAATAATATTCATAATAAATTGTCATTATTTCAGACATAAGGAATTTGAAGAAAGGAAAAATAGAAAAATGTATTTAAAATACCTTCTGTTCCTACTAATTGAAACTAAAAACAGATACAAGAGGAGCTCTTTGAGATACATTTTATTAGTTTTGAATCTACATTGGCTGAATTTTTAAACAAAGACCTATTCAAATGATTAGTATAGAATGGCAACCGGGAATCATATTAAGCAGGCACTATAAAGCTGGAGTGAGATTCTTTACCTTGGGAATATGCAGTATATTAAAAATATAGATAAGGTAAAGCATAGAAAAGTGCTGAATACCATAATAAGGAGAGACAGAGTATTATTAGCTTCATGGAATATATGACCATTTTTATGAACCTACAATGTGTTGTTATATGTTATAAAATTAATATTATTCACAATAAAAAATAAATTATTTAAAAAGAAAACATTAATTACTCTTGCTTCTACTACTATTACACTGATTTTTAAAGACTGAAAAACAACTAGGAAGGAGAGTTTCAAGTAGAGGACACAGTACACAAAAAGTATGAGGTAGGAAAGATCATGCAAACATTAGGAAACTGTAAATGTATTATGAAGGTCAGATATGCAAAGGGTGCCTGTTGTATAAATTGCTGGACCAGTTTATAAAGGTAGAGATGGGCCAGATTTTGAAGGAAATTGTAAGTGAGACCATGAAATTTGGACCTAAACTTTATAGTTTATTGGCCTTAATTAAATTCTTTTAGTTGAAGGAGTAAGATATATTTTGTGGTTTTTAATGACTTTTCTTTCTAAAATGAGGTCTAGTGTCCAGATCTCATAAATTTTAGTTCAATGCTTTGCTAAATATGTAGTTCATGGGAGAGATTTAGATTGAGAGTATAAATTTGAGAAAATGTACTGCATACATTTGAAGCAATGAGATTGGAAGAAATGACCAAAGGAGAGAGAAATAATGAGGTCTGAAAAATAAGTCTGGTTACTCCAACATCATAAGGTTTAAAAAAAAAAGATGCAACAAAGAAGGAGATTAAGAGCCTTAGAAATTGTGGCTATTTTCCTTTAACATGGGCATTATGGAATTTTAAATATGATTGTAAATTTTTTTACTGAGGTAAAACTATTTAACATGAGATCTACCCTTTTTAAAAATTTATTGT
The DNA here is from genome assembly GCF_049354715.1 of Callithrix jacchus. Taxonomy (NCBI): domain Eukaryota; kingdom Metazoa; phylum Chordata; class Mammalia; order Primates; family Cebidae; genus Callithrix; species Callithrix jacchus. The sequence goes on from NC_133505.1 coordinate 133,193,216, forward strand.
TGCAGATTTAATTCTTCCCAACCTTCATTTACCTTGAATATGCTTCTACCATTATTTTGCAACTGTCTTCAATCTGACTTTTAAAAAACATCTTTTAGGCTATTAAAAATGAACATCATTTTTTGTATTCCTTCTTTAAAACAATATATTGTAAAAAAATATATTTTTTACAGAGTTTTTTTTCTTGAAGTTTTAAGTTCCAGGGTATATGTTCAGGATGTGCCGATTTATTACATAGGTAAAGGTGTGACATGGTGGTTTGCTGCACGGATTAACTCAACACCTAAGTATTACACTCAACATCCATTTCTATTCTTCCTGATCCTCTCCCTCCTCTCAAATCCCCCAGGTCCCAGTGTGTTGTTCCCCACCATGTGTCCATGTGTTCTCATCATTCATTTCTCACTTATAAGCACTTGTTAATGAGAATATATGGTATTTGGTTTTCTGTTCCTGCGTTAGTTTGCTGAGGATAATGGCTTCCAGCTCCATCTATGTCTTTGCAAAAGACATGATCTTGTTTCTTTTTATGACTGCATAGTATTCCATGGTGGATATATACCACTTTTTCTTCATTAATGGGCATTTGGATTGATTCCATGCCTTTACTATTGTGAATGGTGCTGCAGTGAACATTCACATACATGTATCTTTATAATATAATTACTTATATCCCCTTGGGTAAATACCTAGTAATGGGATTCCTGGGTCAAATGGTATTTCTGCTTCTAGATCTTTCAGGAATCACCACACTGTCTTCCACCATGGTTGAACTAATTTACACTCTCAACAGTGTAAAAGCATTACTTTTTTTTCACAACCTCACCAGCATTTGTTGCTTCTTGAATTCTTGATAATCACCATTCTGACTGGCACGAGATCTATACTTTTAAACACATTTTCCAGTGCACAATATAGTGCTATTAACTGTAAGTACAGTGTTGTATAGCAGCTCTCTAGAACTTACTCATCTTGTAAAACTGAAATTTTGCCATTCAATAGATGTAATGACTTTATTCAACTTTTGCTCAGGGTCGTCTTTAGCAAACTTTGGGTTCACATGCATCTCCTCTATAATAATACTCACAGTTCACCTGGTATCTACATACATAGTGTAATTTAAATACGGAAGGCTGCTACTTTCTCCTAATTTTAGCTGTGGCTGGAATAGTGATGTCATCCTTGCTGTCATCAAGTACATAGTGGGTAGCCTCAAGACAAACCACATGTTTGTCATAATCCTTGATCATCTCAGATTGTTCTGGATTTCTCTCATTATCTTGTTTATTTTTTTCTAATTTTAAGCTTATGCACAGGCTTTCTGATTTTAATTACTTTTAACCACAAATCCATGATTTTTGGTTCCAAGTATTTTGTATATGTGATTATATATATATATACATATATATATGGAACCAAAAAAATACATATATAAAAGAAAAAAACACATATATAAAAATACATTTTATATATGTGTTTATATATATTTATATATGTGATATATATCATATATGTAAACACACACATATATATCACACATATATATAAACACACACATATATATATATACACACACATATATATTCTTTAGGCAACTAAAGAGTATTTCTAAGTTCATGAAGAAAGCCAGGAATTTTTTATTACTTTGGGTGATTTTGGTATTTGCAGTGAGAAATAAAATTAAGTGCACTATCATGGTTATAAATAAAGCATCTTATGGAGAGCGGAACGTTGTAGTAATTCTTGGGAGCTATTTTTTTTCCTTATAAAAAAATTAAGCTGGGTGTGATGGCATACACCAGTAGTCCCAGCTACTCAGGAAGCTGAATCAAGAGGATTGCTTGAGTCCAGGAGTTTGAGGCTACAGTGGGTTATGAAATTATGAATTAGAAAATTCTGAAAATGATGCCTGTGTATGGCCCCTGCACACCAGCCTGAGCAACATGGCAAGACCCCAGCTCTTAAAAAAACATCATCATTAAAAAATTAGGCAAAACTAACAAAGAGCATCCACTGATTCCTAAAGTGGTAGTTTGTTTCCCTCTCTCTTTCTCTCCTTCCCACTCTCTTTCTCTCTTATCTTCCTTCTTCTTTTCTTCCCTCCCTCCCTCCCTTCCTTCCTTCCTTCCCTCCCTCCCTCTTTCTTTCTTTTTATTTTTCCTCTCTCCCTCTCTCTTTCTCATGTGTGTGTGTGTGTGTGTGTGTGTGTGTATATATATATAAAACCAAATATATATATTTGGTTATATATTTAGAAGATATAATGACTTATCAACTTTGTGGTAGTAACTAAAATTTTGTTGCATAGTACATTATTTATTAGGTGTTATGCATGATTAATAAATGGTGTCTTAGATTTTTTGAATCTAGCCCATCTTCTTGATTTCAATTCCTCCTCCTCCTTTTTTTGTGCATTGGCACTTTCAGTCCAAGTCTACAGTTCTATTATTTTATTCCCTTATGGGTCATAGTCTTTAGTCACAGATGCTCTAAAAACTTATTATTCTTTTTTGTCAGCTTGCATTGGACTCCCAGCAACCCCCACCAAACTTTTGTAATAAAGCCTAAGTGCCTTAACTCACTGGTAATTGCAGCCTATTGGAAACGGCAATAGATAAAAAATCATAAAACAGACACATGCTATGCTTGCATTTAAGTAAAAAAGTTAGCTGGGAAACTTTTTATTTACCTTAAAGCCATATCCAAAAGAGAAGAACTATATTTTCCTCATGATTCTTCTGCTTTAAACTCATTAGTTTTAAATATAGGGTTTCATAATGTAAATCAATTCATTATGTTTTAATACTTTCCCAGTGTGTGGTTAAGGACAACTGACTGTTCGATTTCTCTTTCCTCATTGTTGGCTCTTTCTCACTGGCTTTGCTGATATCTCTTCTCTCTGATCTCCACATTTTGCAGTGTTCTATTCTCAGTCCTTTTGACTTCTCTCCTGTCTTCATTTAATATTTTGTCAACTCATCTAGTTTCATGGTTTTAAACATCCTATATATGCTGACAAATCAGCACAGTCTCTGTCCTAAACTGGATTTCATATTCAGTTGTCTGTTTATAATCTTCCCTGAATTTCAACAGACATTTCAAACCCAATAATGAGCTTGGATCTTTCTCTCTCAAAACCAGTTCCACTCATTCTTTCCTTTCTTAGTATGCATTGACTCGATCCTTCCAAGTTACATTCCAAAATACCTTGCGATTCACTCTTGATTCTTCTCTTCAGACTTCACAGTCTATCCACCAGCAAATCTCTTCAGCCATGTATTATATATAGTGTATGTTCTTATATATAGTGTATGTTTTACTCCAGTGTCTTCTCATCTCTTTCACTATTTACACTTTCATCTTCTACCTGGACCACCACCATAACCTCTGAGCTGGTCTCCTGGCTTATACTCTTGCCTTTCTACTATCTATAATCAACAAAAGTGCTAGAGTGAAGCTTTCAAAAATGATATCATATAATGCCATTTCTCTACTCCAAATTGTCACATAGCTCTCTATTTTGCTGAAGTCCTACAGTGACCTATAAGATCCCTAGCTGCATCTTCATGTCTTGGTATTTACATCATAACCTAAAAGTGATGAAGTTTTAAAATAGGGTGTGTATGTGGAGGCATATATGCACAAATACCCTCCAGCATTATATGTAGGTAGACAAGATGAATATACATAATTATATGTATGTAATTTTAAAATATAAAATCTGATTAAATTGTATGTGAACTAATGCATATCATTTCTTATTACTAAGCTTTTCTTTATTTGAAATTTTATGCTGTTTTGTGTCAGCTTTTTAAAATAGGATTTTTTTTTTACCCTCAGGCTCTACCAGTAGTTGCATAATTTAATCTGGATAAGCAGCCCCCATTTTTCTCTTCCTTTTGTCTAAATTATTAATATAATTAGAATAGTGATATTCTATATTTTGATATTCATATAATTAGAATAGCTCCTGAATTTCTCAGATTGGGTAGAAATTTTAAATCCTTCAAAATATTTTCAACTTCATTTTTTACTGGCATAATTTTCTCTTGGTAATATAACTTAGACAAAACAATACAGATCATCAACAACCTCCTAAAAGCCATCAGCATCTTTCTATAAAATCTATAATTCCAGGGTCATTTTCCATTTAATGTTGTCTAAGTAAGTTACTAAGTAAATTACTTCCCTCCTCAGAAATAGTAATGGTTCCTAATTCTCTAATTCTCTGTTGTCTCAAATATCAAGTCTTTAAATTAATGCACTAAAGACCACCATCAGTTGATTTTTCTCTTTGAACTACCCTATTTACCTTTTGACTTTCAACTCAGATTCTCTAATATGTGTAGAGAAAGCCATCCTACTTTCTGTTCGTTACACACAAAACAATTCTTCTCAGCATTTAAATTCATCTAAGCACTCAGTACTGCACCCAAATTGAAACCCAGGCTCATGTTTTGGTTATAGAGCACCCCAGGATCCATGCCTGCCTATTCTCCTTCCCAAGTTTTGACTTGTCTCCTCATTACAGGCCTTCCCTTCCTCAAAATATGCCACAATCATTTCCCCCTTTAGTTTTGCCTTAGCATTCTCTTTGTCTGAAATATCATACCCTAATAATAACAGCACTGGAAGATAATATTTATTTAGCAGACACTATGTGCCTGACATGCTTCTAAATATGTATGTATATAGATAGGTAGATAATGTTGGATAGATAGATAATATTGTTTTGATTTCATGATGAAAACAAAGTAATAAACTAAGGCATAGATGCCGAAGTATCTTTCCAAAGATATACATTTGGTACAGATTTGGGAGTGGAATTCATGTAGATGCTCCAAACCTGGGAATTTAAATAACACACTATACTGTATGATATTTACATGCCTGGAAATACCATTCATATCATATTCTCCTGATTCTAGTTACTGCCCTTAGGAACCTTAAAAAAAAATTATCTCTTTGAAGTCCATTTTTACCTGTATTGAATTTTATAAATCTAAATTTTGCCAAAGACTTTCCTATACGTTACATTGTGGTTAATAATAATGCTAAGGTTTTCATTTGTAGCTATTGCCAACTTTATTTTGTATTTAATTATTTCTAGTGGTTAAAGCGTGCTTTGGATTCATTTGTTTTTATAGACTGAGTACAAGAGTTGTTCTGTTACATTAATATATTGCATAGTGGTCAACCCTGAGCTTTTAGCCTAGCCATCACCTGAATAATAAACACTGTATCCATGTCTTATCCCTCACCCTGCTCCCACCACCCTTCTGAGTTTTCAGTGCCTATCATTCTGCTTTCTATGTCCATATGTACAAATTAGCTCCAACATATGAGACCATGCAGTATTTTCTGAGATATTTCACTTAAGATAATGACCTTCAGTTTCATTTATATTGCTGCAAAAGACATGATGGCTGAATAGTACTCCACTGTGCGTGCGTGTGTGTGTGTGTGTGTGTGTGTATTGAAAAAAAATTCAATATCTTTATCCAGTTGCTCATTGATGGACACTTAGGTTATTTCTTTATTCTTGCTGTTATAAATAATGCTGTGATAAACAAACAGGTACAAGTATCTTTTTAATACAATGATTTATTTATCATTGGACATATAACCAATAGTGGCATTGCTGGACTGAATAATAGATTTATTTTTAGTTCTTTGAGAAATTTCCATAGTGTTTTCCTTAGAGATTTTACTAATTTACATTCCCATCAACAGTATACAAGTGTTCTCTTTTCTCCACATCCTCACCAACATCCATTATTTTTTTCTTTTTTTTGAGATGGAGTTTTGCTCCTGTTACCCAGGCTGGAGTGCAATGGCACAATCTCGGCTCACCGCAACCTCCGCCTCCTGGGTTCAGACAATTCTCCTGCCTCGGCCTCCTGAGTGGCTGGGATTACAGGCACACGCCACCATGCCCAGCTAATTTTTTGTATTTTTGGTAGTGACGGGGTTTCACCATGTTGACCAGGATGGTCTCGATCTCTTGACCTCGTGATCCACCCGCCTCGGCCTCCCGAAGTGCTGGGATTACAGGCTTGAGCCACCGCGCCCGGCCCTATTTTTTTCTACCATTTAATAAGTGACTAGTATAAGATGGTCTCTCGTTGTGGTTTTAATTTGCATTTCTCTGATTAGTTATGTTGAACATGTTCTTCATCTGCTTCTTGATTATTTGTATGTCTTCTTTTGCAAAATATGTGTGTTCTTTGCCCACTTTTTAAGGAGTTTATTTGATTTGTTATTGTTGAGTAGTTTGAGTTCTTTGCAGATTATGAATATTAGTTATTTGTCAGAGGTATAGCTTGCAAGTATTTAATACCATTTGTTGATTTTTTCTTTTTCTATGTAGAGCTTTTTAGTTTAATTAAGTCCTATTTGTCTTTTTTGTTTTGTTGAACTTGCTTTTGAAGTATTAATCATGAATTATTTGCCTAGACCAATGTCTAGAAGAGTTTTTCCTAGGTTTTCTTTTAGTATTTTTACAGTTTCAGGGCTTACATTTAAGTCTTTCATTCATCTTGACTTAATTTTTGTATATGGTGAGACACAGGGGGGGTTCAGTTTCATTCTCCTGTATAAAATAAATCAAATTTTCCAGCACATTAATTGAATAGGGTGTCTTTCCCCAGGGTTTGTTTTTGATAACTTTGTCGAAGATCGGTCGGCTGTAGGTATGCATGCTTTATTTTTTGATTCTCTATTCTATTCCCTTGATCTGTGTGTCTACCTTTATAACAGTACCATTCTGTTTTGATTACTAAACTACTTATGTATGACAATAGCCTTGTAATATAATTTAAAGTCAGGTAATATGATGACTTCAGCTTTGTTCTTTTTGCTTGGAATTGCATTGGGAATTTGAGCTCTTTTTCCCTGTTCAGTATGTTGGCTGTGGGCTAATCATATATGGTTTTTATTATTTTGAGGTATTTTCCTTCTTTTTTTAACTTTTTAATTAATTAATTAATTATTTAAATTATACTTTAAGTTCTGGGGTAAACATGCAGAACGTGCAGGTTTGTTACGTCGGTATACACGTGACATGGTGGTTTGCTGCATCCATCACCAAATTGTCTACATTAGATATTTCTCCTATGCTATCCCTCATCATTCCTACCACCCCCTGCTATTCCGCCCCTAGTCCCCCATCCCCCAGGTTCCTGTGTGTGATGTTTCCCTCCTTGGGTTCATGTGTTCTCATTGTTCAATATCCACTTATAAGTGAGAACATGTGGTGTTTGCTTTTCTGTTCTTGTGTCAGTTTGCTGAGAATGATAGTTTCTAGCTTCATCTGTGTCCCTGCAAAGGACATGAACTCATCCTTTTTTATGGCTGCATAGTATTCCATGGTATATATGTGCCACATTTTCTTTATCTAGTCTATGGGCATTTTCCAAGTTTTTGCTATTGTGAACAGTGCCACAATAGACATATGTGTGCATGTGTCTTTATAGTAGAATGATTTCCAATCCTTAGGGTATATACCCAGCAATGGGATTGCTGGGTCATATGAAATCACCAGACTGTCTTCCACAATGGTTAAACTAATTTACACTCCCACCAGCAGTGTAAAAGTGTTTATATTTCTCCACATCCCTTTCAGCAGCTGTCGTCTCCAGATTTTTTAATGATTGCCATTCTAACTGGCATTAGATGGTATCTCAATGTGGTTTTGATGTGCATTTCTCTAATGACCACTGATGATGAGATTTTTTTCATACGTTTCTTGGGCAAATAAATATCTTCTTTTGAGAAGTGCCTGTTCATATCTTTTGCCCACTTTTTGATGGGGTTGTTCATTTTTTTTCTTGTAAATTTGTTTAAGTTCTTTGTAGATTCTGGATACTAGCCCTTGTTCAATGGGTAAATCGCAAATTATTTTCCCATTCTGTTAGTTACTGGGTCATGCTAATGATAGTTTCTTTTGCTGTGCATAAGCTCTTTAATTTAATTAGATCCCATTTGTCAATTTTGGCTTTTGTTACCATTGCTTTTGCTGTTTTAGTCATGAAGTCATTGCCCATGCCTATGTCCTGAATGGTATTGCCTAGGTTTTCTTCTAAGGTTTTTATGGTGTTAAGTCTTATGTTTAAATATTTAATCCATCTAGAGTTAATTTTTGTGTAAGGTGTAAGGAAGGGATCCAGTTTCAGCTTTCTGCACATGGCTAGCCAGCTTTCTCAATACCATTTATTAAATAGGGAATCCTTTCTCCATTGCTTGTTTTTTGTCAGGTTTGTCAAAGATCAGATGGTTGTAGATATGTGGCATTATATCTGTGGCCCCTGTTCTGTTCCATTGGTCTATATATTTGTTTTGGTACAAATACCAGGCTGGTTTGATTACTGTAGCCTTGTAGTATAGTTTGAAGTCAGGTAGCATAATGCCTCCAGCTTTGGTTTTTTTTTTTGTTTTGTTTTTTTCTTTTCTTAAGATTGTCTTGGCTATGTGGGCTTTTTTTTCTGGTTCCATATGAATTTTAAGTTGTTTTTTTCCAATTCTGTGAAGAAAGTCAATGGTAGCTTGATTATCTCAATAGCTGCAGAGAAGGTCTTCAACAAAATTCAGCAGTTGTTTATGCTAAAAATTCTCAATAAACTAGGTATTGATGGAACATATCTCAAAATAATAAGAGCTATTTATGATAAACCCACAGCCAATATCATGTTGAATGGGCAAAAACTGGAGGCATTCCCTTTGAAATGGTACAAGACAAGGATGCCCTCTCTCACCACTCCTATTCAACATAGTATTGGAAGTTCTGACCAGGGCAGTCAGGCAAGAGAAAGAAATAAAGGGTATTCAATTAGGAAAAGAGGAAGTCAAATTGTCTCTATTTGCAGATGACATGACTGTATATCTGGAAGACCCCTCATCTCAGCCCAAAATCTCCTTAAGCTGATAAGCAACTTCAGCAAAGTCTCAGAATACAAAATCAAAGAGCAAAAATCACAGGCATTCCTATACACCAGTAATAGACAGAGAGTCAAATCGTAAGTAAACTCCCAATCACAACTGCTACAAAGAGAATAAAAAACCTAGGAATACAACTAATAAGGGATGTGAAGGACCTCTTCAAGGAGGACTGCAAACCACTGCCCAAGGAAGTAAGAGCATACAAACAGATGGAAAAACATTCCATGCTGGTGTTTAGAAAGAATCATTATCATGAAAATGACCATACTGCCCAAGGAATTTATAGATTCAGTGCATCCTTACACTCTTGACAGGATCTCTTGATAGAATACCAAGTAGACATCTAAAGCACAGTAACTTCTTGTTGTCCATTGGACCATGATGAGGCACTCGTCTACTGCCACCCAAAGAAATAATACTGCAGTTGCTTCATTGCAGCTCTTTCCATAATCAACCCTCTCTCTCCACTCTGCCATATACCTCAGATTTTCTACCCTCCATAAACCCCTCCCCTGCTTCAAATATACAAGTGCAGATTAGCAACTTTGTTGCATAGACAGATGTATAATCCTGAAATTAGGTGACTGTTTTCATTATAACCAAATTATGTATCTATGTAGCTCCATACATACATAATTCTGAGATATCTCTAATCGTTTGTTTATGTGTAGTGGTGGGAACTACAATTAGGATATGAGAGTTCTGCTACTATTTAGTACGTCTTGCGCAAATGTATCTGGTGATTTCTTAATCTGACTCAAATGTTCTTTTTGGTTGTTAAAACATTTTGGAATTAATTTATTATTTCTAATATCCCATTCCCTAGCATCCAAACTTTCTGTTACTGGAAGGGTATGAACAGACTGTCCTCATGTTTATCTCTTGCCTAAAACAGAGAAGTTCATTTAACATTAAATTTTATCTCCTGAACAATGAGATAAGAATTTCATTCAATTCTTCAATTACATTTTACTTAAAAAAAAATAGGATCAAGATGGATACTGAAGTTTTTATTGTTATTGATAAAATCTTTAACAAATTTGTTTTTTTCCTCCTCCTTTCCTCCCATAGTACAGCTGATCCTTCTCTTTCAAGATTGGCTACTTTTCCTATTTAACACCTCTTACTCTGTCTAACGACTTATTTCCATAGTATTTTCAAAACATACTTGGAACATTCCTTGTTTTCTCTCCTAAGATGACAGTCAGCAATGGATGGCATATGTTACTTATAAGACTTTAGAAAATAAAGATTAAAATGAGATTTAACAAATTAATAGAAAAGAGTAGATATCTATTGCTTAAAAATTATTAAAGATCTTTTGAAAAAGTTACATTGCACTCAAAATTTTGTAAGAAGCCTAAAAAAATTCTTTGTGAATATATTTATCTTTTTCTTGAGTTATCTCTATTGACTCACTCTTCATTATTATAAATAAGAGTTATTTTTTTATTAGTGATTATTTTAAGTATATCAACTATTGTTTAAATATAAGAACTCATGTCATTTATTTCATATTTGAAAAAACTTCCAGTTAAGCATTTGATTGAATCAGGAAGTATGCATTATTCTCCAGTCACTCAGATATTTTGTATGAATTATTAAAAGTATATTCATACAAAGGTGAAAAGCCAGGAAGTTTTTAGAATTTAAAACTGCAATTTCCACTTGGATTCAAATTTTGAGGAACAAATAATATGCAAAATTTGTTGAGCTTAAACTAGTAGTAATTTCTAAGACAACTTTGAATGATAAGTATAACTGCTTACCTGAAAGTTATAAAAAGATCTGGCAGATCTGAATAGAGATCTTTTGGCCCCCAAAAAAGTGTATTTGGGGAAGTAAAATAGAGTTGAACTTCAGCGTCTGTAAGTAAACATGTTATGTTTTGTTAACATAAAATAATTAGGGATTTCTTATTAACAAATTTGACATGATTATTTCTGAGCAGAGAAAAAGCTTACATTTTAATGGACAGTTTACAAAATGAATTTTGAAATGGCTGTGATCTACTGATACAAAGTAAAAACAATAAAGAAAATCAGGCAAGGGTTATGTACTTTCCATTTACTATCTCATTTAGCTCATTACTCATATGTCTGAATCTACCCAGAAAATTTAGACAACTCCTCCAAAATCTTAGTTAGTAAACAGAAAGACCAGGGTCTGTTTTCCAAGTCAGTGCTTTTCCTGATAGGCCACATGGCTTTCTAGAAAGTAGGATATTGCTTACAGAGTTAGACAGAAGGGAATTCTGAAAGAAGTTACTCTCTGGACTCCGTGTGGACAGTGCCTTAGAACATGACAGCACGGGTCTTTGGGTGGCAGAGGGCAGGGAAAGATCATTGAAAAGATATATTTCAGGGTTAAATGTGTTTGACTCTTTTGTTAAGTTATTTCCTTATAATTCTTCAATGGAGATTTAAAAATTACTATTTTAGTGAGCCATTTTAAGAAAATCTAGGACAAAAAAAATCAGGAAGATAAACTAGAAGTAGGAGCAAAGATTCAACATTGTATTGGCCTCATTTGTAATATACAATCAATTGAATGATATTTTTTCTGTGCTTTCTATATCTTCACTTAATATGCACAGAGTTTCTTGTTTCATATACTACAAATTATATATTTTTAAACAAACTAATAAAAATGATATGTATGTGTATACATCCTTCATCAATCTTTAAATATTGAAATCCTAAAAGAATATTTATTTTGAAATATTGTATGCTGTTGAGTGTCCTTACTATTCACATGACCTAGCAGGATAGTGCCTCTCCTTTGTTAATTCTCCTTCCCAAGTAGAATACATTTAAAAGTGCATAAGATGACTTATATCACTTTCTAAATAGAAATTGTTTTCAGGTAGATAATCTTGCCATTAGGAGATTTGGAAGTTTTTCTTTTGTTATACTTGTATAGTGAAGTATTAGGAAGAGTAGCTCAAAGTCAGTATGTAAAAAGTAGAAGAGTAGGAAAATGAGTATTGTTGAAATAGTAAATGAAATTATAACTCAAGGAAGATAGTTTGCACTTTAGTGATATATGCTAATAATAAATGTAGAAGAATCAATATCAAAGACTAAAAGCTGACCCTTTGGAAACTCAATCTTCTTAGTCTTCAAATATTTCCTTGTGTCACAAACAAATCTCCCATAATTATAGAAAATACACTTCTGTAGCTTATATTTCAAACTTGATTTATGTAACTAAATTTATTCCCCTTCCCAAAATCTGCTCTCATTTCCTTTTAATCTTATCACCTAACACTCATAGGTCCCAAGGACTTTTTTCTCCAATGGATCCTTTCCTTTTTCTTCCTTTCTGACTCTTTCATTATGCATATGTCAACATGCTTTCGAAAAATCACTTAATTCAGTCAATTCAGTGAAAAAAGAAATAGATCAGTGAAGTCAGTTGCTAGGCTCCCCATAGACAAAACATGCAGTTGATTGACTAGATGTTTCACTTATTAACTGTTTGCTTTGGCATTATTTAGACATAACCTTTGTCTCCTTGTTTTCTCCCTTTATTGAGTATGCTATAATTGCTTTTATATTATCTTTTTTGGCATTCTTCTAGGTTCTTCCTTCCACTTTGGATTGTTTATACAATTCTATTTATAAATGCATTGTTCAATTGATCTATATGATATGTGTTCTAAATGGTTTAACACAAAGTATATAGGCTATTTATCTTGATATTAAAAATCTGTACTCAAATAACTTGAGTCAAAGTTTGAATTGGAATAAATTCAAGGCCACATGTACTACATTGTTTATTTTTTTATATCTGAGCCAGCTTTGTGGTATTTTTAGAAAATACATGTGTGATGGCAGAAAAAATAAAGTCAATCATCAAATATTAATGTACTGAGACCTTGCTTCTTTTTTTAATTTTTATTTTAGGCTCAGGTGTACATGTGCAGGTTTGATATATAGATAAATTTCATGTCATGAGAATTTGGTGTACAGATTATTTTGTCACCCATGTAATAACTTTTATCCTTACTTTTCTTAGATCCCATGGTCTAGCCATCATATCCATCTGGCAAAACAGTACTAATTAAACATATTTTCCTGCTTACTTTCCATGTGTACATGAAAAGCAAAACTTGACTAATAAAAGGTAGGCATGCCGGGCACGTCGGCTCAGGTCTGTAATCCCAGCACTTTGGGAGGCCGAGGCAGGCAGATCATGAGGTCAAGAGATTGAGACCATCCTGGCTAACATGGTGAAACCCTGTCTCTACTAAAAATACAAAAAATTAGCCAGGCATGGTGGCGTGCACCTCTAGTCCCAGCTATTCAGGAGACTGAGGCAGGAGAATTGCTTGAACCCTTCTTAGTCTTCAAATATTTCCATTGTATCACAAACGAGTCTCCCGTAATTACGGAAAATACACTTCTGTAGCTTATATTTCAAACTTGAATTTATGGAACTAAATTTATTCCCCTTCCCAAAATCTGCTTTCATTTTAATTTTAAAACCTTTTATTCTTCTCACCTATCACTTAGAGGTCCCAAGGACTTTTTTCTCCAATGGAGCCTTTCTTTTTCTTCCTTTCTGACTCATTATGCATATGTCAACATGCTTTCAAAAAATCACTTAATTCAGTCAATTCAGTGAAAAAAGAAATATCATTCAATTGGCTGTATAGTACAAATGAGGCCAATCCAATGTTGAATCTTGGCTGCTACTTCTAGTTTATCTTCCTGAGGGAGTCGAAGGTTGCAGTGAGCTATGATCATGCCACAGCACTCCAGTCTGGGCGAGAAAGCGAGACTTTGTCTCAAAAAATAAAAATAAATAAGGTACACACATAGTCAAACTGGCTTCAGTTTAAATCTTGAAGGGACACTCAACACTTCCAGAATACCACTACATTTTCCTGTTACATTTACCACCCTATCCTTTTCTCCTCAAATCTTCAGCAAAATCGTCCCTTTTAACATTCATATGATGACTTCTCAAGAACATTTACAGAGAAAACTAGTGTAATCTGATGAAATCAAAATCTCATATTTCCACCATCAGTTCTGAAAACCAGCCTGCTTCTCCAACTGCTTCTCAGCCCTTTATCCTGTTATGAAAGAGAAAGTGTCTGCTCCTTTGGCCAGATCCCCCTGACCTGGAACCTCATTCTTTTTCTTCTCAAAGAAATTGCTTCTACAGTTATACACTTACCTTCTTTCATCTGCATCATTTGTTCTCTTATTTTATTCTCTACAGAATTAGCCCATACATGTCTCAATATCTCCCGTCTTTAAAAACCAAAACCAAAACTCATCTCTTGGCTGCACATTCTCCTCCAGCTACTGATCTTGTTTACTTCTCTCCTTAACAACAAAACTCCTCAAAAAGTGAAACTATTCTTGCTCTCTCTGGTTTCTTACCTTTCATTCTCTCTTCAACTTATTCCAAGAAGTATTTTTAAAATTGTTGTTGTTTCCTGTTTGGTTTTTCCAAAGGTTTATTGAAGTAGAAGCAAATTAGTCCAATACTTGCTAGGAAAAAAAATCAGTTAAAACGATTTTCAAACTATTTTTTAAAAACTGGTGTAGCACCAAACTTCTTCAGAAACCTAACTATGTTTTAAACTTTTGTCCTAAGTCTTTTAGGTGTGTTAGTTTTAAGAACTGTAGCTTATTTCTATTCCAAATTTATCTTGTGCTACTAAAAAGCTGTAGAAAGGCATTTGAAGGCTGTTTCTTTAAGACATAGGCTTTCTTTTTATTCTTGCTGGTAATATATTGCTGCCGAGTGTGTGCAGTTTTCATCAAGCTAATTATGAGGCTGAGAAAGTTCATTGATAACCTGTCCATCTCCAGTTTCAACTGTCCTTATCAGAAGGGTCCTGTATGAATGGCTATCACCAGAGAGAGTTAATTCAGAATGATTTCCCTCCAGTTCTGAGAAGAAAAGTTTGGAAGAGACAGAGAAATCCTGCTCTCCTCACCTTCTAGCAGCATTCTGTAGGTGGCAATCTCAATGTCAAGGGCTCTATGAACATCCCACAGGTCCTGACATTGGTTAAGGTGTCAGGCCTTAATTACTTCTTCCTTCCTGTTCTGAATCTTATAGTGCATGAGACCAATAGTGTCTTGGTAGTTTACAGTAAAGTTCTTGTCTATTTCACACATCTGGCACTACAGAGACTTCTTAGTTTTTTTGAGTGCCTGGTCAGTGAGGGACTGGACCTATCTTTGGTACTCCTTTGACTCCTGCTTTGCCTAATGCAGGGCATCACTGTCCAGGTTCAGTTAATAGCCTCAGAGTGATCAACAAACCTGGCCTTGTTCCTGAAGGTTCTTAGTAACTACACTTTCATGCTGCTAACACACATCAGCAGTGCAGCCCTGAGGCTGAGCTTGGAAACATCATTGATTTGTATGGCTCTTCTGAATCTGGACCTGCAGCTCCCGGATTTCATTCCTGTGCAGTTCCTTCAAAAAGGCAATCTCTTATTGGAAGGAGTCCACTGTATCTTCAAGTCATGGAGTGCCAAAGAAGCATTGCCAACATCCAGTCTGAAAGTTTGCAGGATTTCTATGGGTGCTTTCAGCTTCCTCTCTTTGAAGCATCTCTTTCTGCAACTTCTCCTGATGTCCTTGCTAGGATGTCATTCTGAGCCTTGATACTGGCCTTGTTGGTGAACTGGTCCACCTGCTGGTGCAGCTCTTGCATCTCCTCTTTGTAGAAGTTCCCCAGGCTGACTTTCCCTGGTTCTTGAGCTGCTTCAGTTTATCATCAAGGTCTTGTCGTTTTGGACCAAGAAGAGCACCTTGTCGATGTGTACGAAACCATCATTCGTACACAAAACCATCTTCTCATTGGTGCAGGCATTTTTTTCCAAGATGCTGTTGATGGTACATGGTGGATTAGCTCCTGCCATACAAGAAACCCAGGAAACAAGGTATAGAGGCTGCAACTGGTGCCAAGGCACAGTGTGCTACCCAGTGTTGCAAGTGTGGTGGATGTCATCATGTAGCTTTGTCTGGAGCTCTGCCATCTTGCAGTGCCAGGGCTACTGAGCAATCTGAGAAATGAGGATGAGGACTCCTGTCTGGTAGACTGTGGCTGTGGGGGGTGACAGTAGACTGGGCCACTGTGGTGGGCAGGGCCTTCTTGCTAGGCAAGGAGAGGCCAGCAAGGGCGCAATGGGTGTGGGCCACTGCATCACTGCTGCGACCTCATAGTGAGAGGCAAAGCTCCAATAAGGCTTTTATGCTCTCACTTCCCCAAAATAGTTCTCATTAGGGTGACAAGTGACTTATATATTGCCAAAGCCATCAGGGAGTTTTCTGTCATTTTCTTTCACTTCCCAGAAGCACTTGAAAATGATGACCACTGCCTCCTGCCTCCTTTATAAAACACATACCTCTCTAGGATTCTGATATTCCTGGTTTCCCTCCCTCACGGCCTCTCCTCAGAAACCTTTCCTGGCTCCTCCTCCTCTGTCTACTGGGCTCTGGATGTTGGAGTGCCCAAGGGATCCCGCATCTAGCTTTTCTACCTGTGCCATCTCATTCTTTCCTATGCCTTCAAATACTATCCATATATTGATTCAAATATCCTATCTAGCATCTAGGTCTCTTCTTTGAGCCCTAGCATCACCTTTGCAATTGTCTGTCTTCAATCTCTGTCAGGGTGGACAATGAACATCTCAAACTGGACATGACCATAATAGAACTATGGATTTTTCCTTCACATCTATTCTTCTTCAAGACCTCATCATCTCAGTAAATTAGGAAGTTATTTTGTCTGCAAAACTAGGTGCCATCATTGATTATTCTTTCTTGTGTATATTTTAAAAATCTGTGTCTAAATTTAATCATCACTACCTTGAAAATATATCCTTAACTCTGACCACTTACCACCCCCAATGTGGGGATGCTGGTTTAATCTATGACTATCTTTTATTTAAAGTACTTTTAAACTCCATAATTGTCTGTCTCTTTACTCCATTCCTACCTCCTTATAATTCATTATATATTGGCTGGGAAGATTTTTCTAAAACACCAAATATATCATGTTTAAATTCCAACTTAAAATCTTCCATTGCTTGCTTTTTTTTTTCATTTTGCCTATTTAATTTTGTGTGAACTTGTGTTATACTATAACTAGAGGTTTGCCACTATTTCAACAAAGTGTAATTTGATTCATGTTTGATTGTAATTTGATTCGTACCCTCTCCCACTCCACCACAGTTTCAAGAATATTATCTTGCATATTATCTACTCAAAAAATATTTGTGATATTAAATTAAATAATACTCTCATAAGAGTGGTTAGAAGTAAAACATTAAAAAATTCTGAAATATTAGATATTGCTATTTACTTTTCTCTGTGGTAAATATTAGATTTGGACAAAATGTTGAATTCTAATCTTTAGTTTAATTAAGTTGGATAATTAATAGCTAATCATTTTTTAATCTGTTAAAGTGAAAACAAAATTTTAATAATTACAATTAGAATCCATAATTTTATGAAAAAGAAGTGAATATTATATGTATTGATCTTAATTTCTCTGCACAATGCAAATATCTTTACCATGAAAAGGTCTATTGCTGATTATCATTTTTATTTCACCTCGATATTCATTAATTTTGCATATTATAAATGTGATAAACCATAAACATATACACTGAAATGATTAATTTTATTTGTCAACTTGACTGGTCCACCGGGTACCCAGATATTTGATCAAACATCATTCTCAGTGTTTTCATGAAGATATATTTGGATGAGATTAACATTTGATAGTAGACTGAGTAAAGCAGATTGCCTTCCTCAGTGTGGGTGGGCCCCATCCAGAATTGAAATCCTCACTACAGGATTTATAATGAAGTCCTCACTAGAACAAAATTGCTGACACTCTCTTAAATACAAAAGAATTTTTTCTGTCTAACCTCCTTGAAACTGGCGGTGGCTTAAGCCTGTAATCCCAGCACTTTGGGAGGCCGAGGTGGGTGGATCACGAGGTCAAGAGATCGAGATCATCCTGGTCAACATCCCCGTCTCTACTAAAAATACAAAAAATTAGCTGGGCATGGTGGTGCATGCCTGTAATCCCAGCTACTCAGGAGGCTGAGGCAGGAGAATTGCCTGAACCCAGGAGGCGGAGGTTGCGGTGAGCCGAGATGGCGCCATTGCACTCCAGCCTGGGTAACAAGAGCGAAAAGAAAAGAAAAGAAACTTTGACATTGGCTTCTTTCCTGACTTTGAACTCAAACTGAAGCACTGGCTGTTCCGCAGCCATCAGCTTGCCAGCCTTCAGACAGGAAGCACATCACCAGCTCTCCTGGTTCTCAGGCCTTTCGACTTGGACTGGAACTAAACCATCAGCAATTTTGGGTCTCCAGCTTGCCCTGTAGATCTTGGGGCTTACCTGCCTTCATAATTGCGTAAGTCATTTTTTTTATAATAAACAAACAAACATATCACCTATTGATCTATTTCTCTGGACAGCTCTGACTAGCATATACCCTATGAATATTCTGTGGATTTATACAAAAATTGTATACTCCATGGGATGTGGCAATCTTTAAAATTAATTACCGCCAGAAAAAAACATTTTTTACTGTGTTTCTTAACTAATGGATAGGATTCCTTCTTCACTGGCTCCATCAACTTTAGAAATTTGGGCTGAATTGGGAGAATTAATGCTCGTTTCACATTCAACATTAAACTATTTTGATTTGCTTCTCAATCTCACAATATATTAACAGTCTTTCATATAAGTATATAGATTCAGATGGCAACTGTTTTTCTTCACTCTCTATACCATATAAGAGCAATCAGTGAAGTTGCTGCACTAAGAATACTACCCCAAATGTGGTATAGAATGTTCAGTTATGCAGCCAACAAACATGAAAAAAAGCTCATCATCACTGGTCATTAGAGAAATGCAAGTCAAAACCACATTGAGATACCATGTCATGCCAGTTAGAATGGCAATCATTAAAATATCAGGAGATAACAGATGCTGGATAGGATGTGAAGAAATAGGAATGCTTTTACACTGTTGGTGGGAGTGTGAATTAATTCAACAATTGTGGAAGACAGTATGGTGATTCCTCAAAGACTGAGAAATAGAAATACCAATTGACTGAGCAATCCTATTTCTAGGTATATACCCAAAGGGTTATAAATCATTCTATTACAAAGACACATCCACATGTATGTTTACTGTGGCACTGTTCACAATATCAAAGACTTGGAACCAACCCAAATGCCCATTGATGATAGACTAGATAAAGAAACTATGGTACCTACACACCATGGAATACTATACAGCCATAAAAAGGATGAGTTCTCACTCCATCCCCCTGTCACCTACATTAGGTATTTCTCCTAATGCTATCCCTCCCCTATCCCCCCACTGCCTGCTATCCCACCCCTAACCCCTTACTCCCCAACATAGGCCAGAATATATATATATATTGTCTCTTTTGATTTTTATTGGCTTAAAGTCCATTTTATCAGGGACTAGGATTGCAAACCTTGCTTTATTTTGCTTTCCATTTGCTTGGTAAATATTCTTCCATCCCTTTATTTTGAGCCTGTGTGTGTCTTTGCATGTGTGATGGGTCTCCTGAATACAGCATTCTGCCGGGTTTTGTCTCTTTATCCAATTTGCCAGTCTTTGTCTTTTAATTGGGGGATTTAGCCCATTTACATTAAAGGTTAATATTGCTAAATGTGAATTTGATCCTGATATTATGATGCTAGCTGGTCATTTTCTTGTTAGTTGATGCAGTTTCTTCATAGTGTCAATGGTCTTTACAATTTGGTATGTTTTTACAGTGGCTGGTACCAGTTTTTCCTCTCCAAATTTAGTGCTTCCTTCAGGAGCTCTTGTAATGCAGGCCTTGTGGTGCCAGAATGTCTCAGCATATGCTTGCTTGTGAAGAATTTTATTTCTCCTTTGCTTATGAAGCTTAGTTTGGCTGGATGTGGAATCCTGGGTTGTAAATTCTTTTCTTTAAAGATGTTGAATATTGGTCGTCACTCTCTTCTGACTTGTAGGTTTTCTGCAGAGACATCCGCTGTAAGTCTGATAAGCTTTTCTTATCAGACAAAAGTTGGTAACCCAACTTTTCTCTCTGGCTGCCCTTAACATTTTTTTATTCTTTTCAACCTTGGTGAATATAAAAATTATGTGTTTGGGGTAGCTTTTCTCGAGGAGTATCTTTGTGGAGTTCTCTGTATCTTCTAAATTTGAATGTTGGCCTGTCTTACTAGGCTGGGGAAGTTCTCATGGATAATAAAATGTAGGTTTGGTCTTTTCACATAGTCCCATATTTCTTGAGGCTTTGTTCATCCCTTTTAATTCTTTTTTCTCTAATCTTGTCTTCATGCTTTATTTCATTAAGTTGATCTGCAATCTTTGATATCCTTTCTTCCACTTAATTGATTTGGCTATTACTATTTGTGTATACTTCACGAAGTTTTCATGCTGTGTTTTTCAGCCCCATTAGGTCATGTATGTTCTTCTCTAAACTGGTTATTCTAGTTAGCAATGCCTCTAACCTTTTTTCAAGGTTCTTAGCTTTCTTGCATTGGGTTAGAACATGCTTCTTTAGCTCAGAGGAGTTTGTTATTACCCTCCTTTTGAAGCCTACTTTTGTCAATTTGTCACACTCATTCTCCATCCAGGTTTGTTCCCTTGCTGGCATGGAGTTGTGATCCTTTGGAGGAAAAGAAGCATTCTGGTTTTGAGAATTTTCAGCCTTTTTGAACTGGTTTTTCCTTATTTTCATGGATTTGTCTACCTTTGGTATTTGATGCTGGTTACCTTTGTATGGGGTTTTTGTGTGGATATCATTTTTGTAGATGTTGATGCTATTCCTTTCTGTTTGTTAGCTTTTCTTTGAACAGTCAGGCCCATCTGCTGCAGGTCTGCTGGAGTTTACTGGAGGTCCACTGTTGACTCTGTTTGCCTGAGTATTACCAGTGGAGGATGCAGAATAGCTAAGATTGATGTTTGTTCCTTCCTTTGGAAGCTTCATCTCAGAGGGGCACCTGCCAGATGCCAGCCAGAGCTCTCCTGAGGTGTCTGTCAACCCCTGGGAGGTGTCTGCTGGTCAGGAGGCATGAGGGTCAGGGACCCACTTGAGGAGGCAGTCTGTCCCTTAGCACAGCTCAAGTGCTGTACCACTGCTCTCTTCAGAGCCAGCAGGAACATTTAAGTCTGCTGAAGCTGCACACACAGCTGCCCCTTCCCCCAGGTGCTCTGTCCCAGAGCACCCCTTCTGGAGCTGCTGCCTTTCTTTCAGAGATGCTCTGTCCAGAATGGAGGAATCTAGAGAGTCAGTCTAGCTGCAGAGGCTTTGCTGAGCTGCAGTGGACTTTGCCCAGTTTGAACTTCCAGGAAACTATGTTTACACTGTGAGGGAAAAACCACCTACTCAAGCCTCATTAATGGCACATGCCCCTCCCCAAGCTCAAGTGTACCAGGTCGACTTCACACTGCTGTGCTAGCAACAAGAATTTCAAGACTGTGGATCTTAGCTTGCTGGGCTCCATGGTGGTGGGATCCACTGAGGTAGACTACTTGGATCCCTGGCTTCAGCCCCCTTTCCATAGGAGTGAATGGTTCTGTCTCACTGGCATTCCAGTCACCACTGGGGTATGAAAAAAAAACTTCTGCAGCTAGCTTGGTGTCTGCCCTAATGGCCGCCCAGTTTTGTGCTTGAAACCCAGGGCCCTGGTGGTATAGGCACCTGATGGAATCTCCTGGTCTGCATGTTGTTAAGACCATGGGAAATGTGTAGTGTCTGGGCCAGAATGCACAGTTCCTCATGGCACATCCCTCATGGCTTCCCTTGGCTAGAGAAGGGAATTCCCTGACCTCTAGTGCTTTCCAGATGAGGCAAGGCCCCACCCTACTTTTGCTCACCCTCTGTGGGCTGCACCCATTGTCTAACCAGTCCCAATGAGATAAGCCTGGTACCTCAGATGGAAATGCTGAAATTACCTGCCTTCTGACTTGATCTCACTGGGGGCTGCAGACTGGAGCTGTTTGGCCATCTTGTCAGCCACCCTGATTTGCATTTCTCTGGATGATTAATGAACATGAGTGTTTTTTCATATGCTTGTTGGCTGCTGGTATGTCTGGATGTCTACTTTTGAGTGGTGTGCATTCATTTTATTTGCCCATTTTTTAATACACATAACCAATGGAACAGAATAGAGAACCCAGAAATAAAGCTGCACACCTACAACCATCTAATCTTCCACAAAGCTGACAAAAATAAACAATGGGGAAACTGCTCCCTATTCAATAAGTAGTGCTAGGATAACTGGCTAGTCGTATGCAGAAGATTGAAACAAGATCCCTACCTTTCATCATATACAGAAATTAACTTAAAATGGATTAAATATTTAAATATATGACTTCAAACTATAAAAATCCTGTAAGAAAACCTTGGTGTATGCTTGTAAAAATCAGCATGAAATTCATCAGCAAAGAATTTTTGGATAAGTCCTCAAAAGCAGTTGCAACAAAAACGAAAATTGACAACTGGGTCCTAATCAAGTGAAAGTGTTTCTGTGTAGCACAATAAACAATTAGCCAAGTGAACAGACAACCTACAGAATGGGAGAAGATGTTGACACACTATGCACTCAACAAAAGTCTAATATCTAGAATCTATAAGGAACTTAAATAAAAAAGCAAAACACACATTTTCATTTCCACATCCTGGCAGGGAATAGAGAAGCAGGGCTGACATCTCTGGTCATAGTGAGAGGCACTTACATTTTTTAGCATCTAAAGGAGGATGTAAGACTGCATGTAAATCAAATGATAAAGCTACACTAAAGATGAACTTTGAACAGTTTCACAAACAAGAATCACAATTGAAGGCTCATTCTAAAGAAGTAATTGTCTTGCTGCAACCTCATGTGGTACATAGAAGAACTTTAGCCAAGGCTTAGAAAAGAGAAATCCAGCCAGGACTGGAAAAAGATTATTCTCTTAGCATATCTGTAAAAATTATTCACATGGTTTGTGAATAAACTCTAAGGTTTGTGAAAGAAACTCTAAAGTTATGTGAGAGCACTACTGTATTGCTTTTAGAGATTGTTTATTTGTATTTTTCTTAAGTAAATAACACAGGAAAATATATGTATTCTTGATTTTGGAATTTGGATTTGTTCATTCTCAATGATTCATAAGGTCTCAAGTTGAGTTGCCATTATTTCTAGAATTCCAAACAAAAAGTGTTCTTTTTTCTACCTGACCATTTCAGTCAAATATTTGATATACAAAGTGAACAGACCCACATGAAAATTGGTCTATCAGCAATATTTATTTCTAATACCATGTGTTATTAAAATGTGTAAATGCATGCACACGCACACACACACACACCCTACTTATAACAGAGTAGGTTGCCATTAAATTTAGTCTGGGCAACAAATATAATCACTTTTACCATTGTTTTAGATCTTGGAACCATGTCTAAGGCTAAGCATTTAAACTTGGAGCAGAAGACAGTTAGAAAGAAAGAAATCATACTCTGAATTTATTTGCATTTTCTTGGCTAGATTAAGACACTGAACTTTTCTGCCAAACAGAGTGATGGTAAATGGACGTATTTCTAGGACTCCTCCACATTTTCTTATTTTCTAATGTACCAACTATTAATTATATGATATTTCAGTTTAGATTATCCAAAATTCCTAGTGTACTGAGTCTTTAATATGGTCTTTTGATAATACATATATTAAATGAAGTCATTCTGCCTCTGGGATGAAAGTCATGCCTGCACATTGACTTCTGAAACTGCCTTCACAGCAGTACTACCTTGTACACTGTATCCTTCCAAACTGTCCCAAGTTAACAGGTACCTCATTGAAAGTGGTGTATTTGTGACAGAATTCTTTCTAATGGAGGAGAGGTCAGATACAGTGCAGTACACACCATTAACAATAGATAATCATGATTCCACATTGGGATAAATTCTGCAACCATGTACTAAACATTATGAAAATATCTTTCTCATAATCTTTGTGTCATGGTTGTTTTAAAGAAAGCTTTCTGCCCTATTCAGTTCAGCTTTCAAGAAGATAAAACCTTTATTTCCCCTGTCAAACAAATAAACAGTGGAGCATTATATGAGAGTTTGTGCCTAACGATTTCCATTTATGGTAAAGTTTACCTTAATAACATGTGTCCTTTTATTTTAAAATGCTTTTACGTGCTGCTTGATGAGAATTTTTGTGATCCATATCTGAGAAATTAGGGACTAAACAAATTGAGATTGTGTCTTCCCCTCTGTAGCAGCTTTGCAGGAGGGGAAATGTAACCTCTGGGATGTATGATAATAAGATTTCATTTTGTACTATAAAGATCCCTGAAAGAAAGGGGTCAAAGATTCTTTAAGCAAAAGATTGTCCTAAGTTTGGTCTTAAGTATGAAATTTCTGAATATAGACTATTTGTTATTTATTTGCAAAAGTATATGATAAAAAACATCAAAACGAGGGCTAACTAAAACAATCTGAAGAGTAGGGAAACCAAAACATTTTCAGTTTTATTCAATGTAAGTGTAATATAGATTCAGATTTTGAAATATCAATGTATCTATACATGAATGTGAACCACACACTATTATAAAAATGTTAAGATTATTTTAATATTTAATTTAATCTTGTTTGGGTTTGTAAATTAGAAAGTCAACAAGGAATACTTCAAGTTCTAAGTTAGATTTACCAATGGTTATAGTTTCGGAATTAGCTGAAATTAATGATGAGTTGGAAACAAGAAATATTGGTATGGATTTTACTGTCTTATCTTAGATAAGTTTAGGCTAATAAAGCTGTTGTAATTCTAAAATGTCCTGGAGTATAACTGAATCAAATTTATCCACCACATTTGACAGTCATAATCTTCCCATGAGGTTCCACAGGTTGCTTGTTTAGCAATATCTCTTTTAGCCTAATCCACTCCTCACTCACCACTTCTTCTACCCCCACTCTTGCCCACTCTTCCACAGCCGTCACCTAAACATAAACCAAAGGTCTCCTGGAAATAACTGCCACAAAATATAGCTTGTTAACATTGTTAACATTGCTGTGTGTCTTAATAATAAAGTTTAATTTTTAGAGAAATTATATAATATAATATGTGTAATAAATATTATATATAAGAATGAAACCATTTATTCCAAAATATCAATTTCCTACTGGTTGCACACAATGCATGTACATAAAATGTACTGCATTAGCCAGAAAACCAAAATCAATGGGAATGTGAAAGGAGAGAAGGATGGTGTTTACTGTTCTACAAGGTGGAGACTTAGCACTCTTGATTACAGGACTATTCTTTGCTGCAGGATCAAGGTCTACTCCTCGAGCATAATACACTAAAACCCTGTATTAACCTTCTGACAACTACTGACATAGTTTCTGATTACAGTAGTTCCTCTGCTAAAAACATGATTCTAATTTCCAGAGTCTGCTATTTTTTTCTTCTTTTGAGAGGGTTTCCCAAATTTTGTCTTCATTTTTGGAAAGAGGATGGTTGCAGTTCAGGATAAAAGTGTCTTAGGCTCTTTGAGGACTTTCAGCATGAATTTGTACTCCTTCCTATGTCAATTTTCCTCTACTGCCCTACCCTCATTCCCTGCTTGGCTCTATTCCCACTTCATTTGAGTTTGTAAGTTGTACATAAAATTTCATATGGCTTTATTTTTTTAGTTGATCGTTTTACAGCTATGGCATAATGCAATTTTAGGTAGTTTAAAAAATATTTATCATGATTCATATATTTCGCAGCATGAACATGAGTTGCCACTGGATATTCCAGATGGGGCATTCAATGAACCATTATTTGTTTAGCTCTTCTATCCTGATGTAAGTAGCATAATAAGAAAAAATATCACGGTATGATTTGGGGCATATGCAAACAAATGTTAGGGAAAATATTTTTATGATAGATCAAAAATTATATATCACAACACTGCCATAATACAGTTACTTGAATTAGTTTGGTTTATTTTAATGCCATATTTAAAGATTCCTTTGTTGAGTACTTACTGTATGATCCCATTTATATGAGATTCAAAAACCAGCATATTTAATCTACAGTAATGGAAATTAGAAGAGTTGTTTATGGGGATTGAAGATTGAATGCAAGGGTTCAGGAGGAAACTTTTTAGGGTGGTAGGAATGTTCATTATTTTGGTTGGTTAGACAGATACACATGTATGTTAAAACTTATTGAATCATATACATAATATTAGTATATTTCACTCTGTAAATTGTACCCCATTAAAATATAAAGATTTCATTGGGTAACTATAATATTAGTTTGTCAAAGTATCAGTTGAGTATCTTCTTCCATGCTATGTGCTTTTAATTGTTTCAGTCATTTTCAAAAATTAGAATTTTTCTGCTCTCTATTTAGATTTGAAACAATAATTTTATTGGATATAGTATTTCTAGCTATTTATTTTCTTTAAAATAACGAATTAATATAATTGTATATATGTCTTAAGAAATATTCCAGGTAGGACATTTTGCTTTCTCAAGAGTACTTTTTTCCACCTCTCACTTTTTTACTATCTTGGCAGTGCCCGATAGCACTTCTTTGATTTTCCTCTGATGCACAGAAGATGAGTTCAGCAAATTAGACAACCAAATATTCCATCCTGAATAGTCACATTGCAGTCTCAAGCAAATAGTAGGCATTCTGGGTAGCTTGCTATCATACATTTAATCAAGAATTTTCTGCAATTGTTTTGTAATATGTATCTGGGAAAGATACAAAAGAATTGCAGAAACATTTCCTAGAGAGGCATTGGGGAAAATTATATTCTGAATAATTATTAGTAAATAAATATACTGTATTAGAGCTCATGAATGTGCTAAGTATAGAGGACATTGTTTTTAAAACCATTTCACAGTAAAGACAAAGTCATGGTTAATTAAGCTTCTGTGATGATTGTAAAATCATGGTGGCTATCATGTTAACTCTAGGCCATTCACTTACTGAGCTCTTTTAATTATGTTATTGTATTAATCTTCTGGTTAGCTAAGGGAGATATATATTGATATATTTATTATAAAAAAAATAGGACACTGAATCATAGAGAAGGTAATCAATCCGACTTGGTTTTTATAGTCCTTTTATTAAGTTGCAATTAGGATTCAAGTCCTCTAAAATTCCTCCTGAAAAATGGATCCATGTTTGTAGAAAGTAAAATGCAGACATCTGAGAAGTCCTGCTCACCTCATCCTGTTAACTGCCTCTTGAAGTCTTTTTATCTGGTCACATAAAAGCAAACAGCAAAGCATCTGCAAAGAGATGGCTTGAGGTCAATTACTGCAGAGAAAGGAGAAGCATAAATAGAAAGCGATAAGAAAAGTTTATTTGAAAAAACAGAATTGGTTTTGGGAGGTTGTGTGCCATTTTATACTAATTATTCATGTAGAAATTTCTTAGTGGAACCTGGGTGTTTAGTAAGGTGTTTATATACAGTGTGAGAAACACTGAAGTACTTAATGACAGTCTTACTTATGCAGTCTTATTTATGCATAAGTATAATCTTATGCATAATCAAGTTGAAGGGAGAAATCTGGATAATATTAAAAAGTAATTAATACTCATAGTAAAAAGCAATTATGGATTAGTATCACAGAGGTCACAGTTTTCCAGGAATTCTGAGGAGGGAAATATTTTGGGGGGTAGAATGTCCACAGAAGGTTGAACTTTGAGGAAGGGTGTAGGCTCTATGTATAAGAAGGACAAGATTATGATTATAAAGTAGATTGGGAATGAAAGAAGAGAACATGTAGGGGAGTGGAGAGGAAGATGTGAGATTACAGTATCTGTTTTCCTTGAAAACTTTGAGTCACCACTGGGTAGCAGTAACAGAAAACTTTCCTTTTCCTCAGATCTTGGAATGTGATTGTTGCTTTAATTCTGCTCAGGGGAATTAGCATGTGTTTGTAAAGCTTATTAGAGGTGCATGTGTGTGGAGAAAACAAAATGAAACACTGTGTTGACAAGAGCTGTCTGTAAATGTCTAGGTTTGGACTGCCTCCATTCCTCTTGACTTCATAGTTTTGGCATATGCAACTCAGGTCAGAAAACATTACTGAAAGTTGTAAAGGAATAGTTTTTAATAGAAAAACTACAAAAATATATTATTAAGTAAAATAGTAAAAATTTTACATGAAAAAATGTGGGATAGCTTTTAAATTGTTTGTATAGTATATTTAGAAGACTTGTAATATTTTCATATGAAAAATGTTTAGGTTCTTTGTTAAAAGTGGCATGGAAAAGTAGGTAAAAAAGAAAAATATTAATTACCCACAATATTGCTCTTCAAACACAACCTCCTTTCTGTGGATGCAATATTAGCCTAATTAGAGAATTTTTATCTTCCTAGATCATCTTTTACTCTTGTTTATTCTAGATTTTCTTATAAATTGGTGGCTTTTCTAAACTTATGATTATGTATTTGCTTCTTGATTTATCAGAGAATGATATTTAAAAAGGTTATTGTGGGCTTCACATGTGTTGGTGAGACATTTGAGTTGATGGGCTTTGCCTTCACATGGGTTGCTGGCTATGTGTGTGAGGGACCTCTAAGTGACAGAATAGTGAGTTCTTTCCTCTCAGTCATTTACAAGAAGTAAAAATGTAGTTGCTGTGGTCCTCGTATAAATAGTGGAGAAGGGATGTCATCCTTACTTTTCTCTCCTCTTTGGAAGTGCCTGGCCTAGAAAGGCATGCTACAGTTATTTCAAAGAAACTTTCGTTATGGAAACCAATAGCTTCGGCTGTCTTTGGGGACCAATTCACTGGCATGGTTAAGTAAATGGCCTAGGTTTCTACAGGTCCACAGGTCTCCCGAGCCACTTAATATCTACAACGCTCGCATATATGCTTTAACCTGTGGGTTTACTGCAATTGGTACTCCTCTTATTCCACCCAGCTTTCAGAAGGAGGGTAAGGTTTAAGAAGGAGAATTTGAGGATGCTAATATAATGCAATGAATATTTTTAAAAGTTTGAGAGAAGGAAAAGTTGAAGGTAATATGATAATAAGTTGAAGCCAACTTGGGCGGACATCAGACTTTTCATGATAAGTAGATGTGAGAAATGCATAGGTGTTGATTTTCATTGAAAATGACAGCTACTACTAAAGCATTTGTTTTAGGTACTTAGCTGGGGAATCAGGCTGCTTATTTGGGGCCTAAATGATAGGTTATAGGAATGAGTACTAGGCAAGTAGACAAAATGGCTAGGCAAAAACTCCTCAAACATTGAGAAAATTAGTTGATTGGTTTTATTACTTAATTGTGTACAAAGTAGTTATAGTTTTGGAGTAGTATTTGGAATTTGAGAAGACAGGGCAGAAGTACAACAGAGGTTACATTCGTATAGATTCAGGGCTCTGGTTCTTTGGGTCAGACAAACCTTCAATCCAGTACCCTGGATAGCTCCCAGGGATGGCAGTTGTTCTAAAGTCTTGAGGTTTCCATTGGTTCCTCTCAGATGGAATTCCCTGCATGTGCTCTACTTAGTCACCAAGAATCAGGTTATTACCCTCATTTCACTTATGAGCTTTTGCTTTTCTCATCAAATTTGAAAGACCATATATTTAGGATTGACCTTAAACTCTACAGAATATCCAAAAAATTTAGCAGGCTTGCTGGGAAGAGAAAGTATAAATTATTCAAATCATGTAATTATTTATCATCTAGAGTTTCTATTATTTGGGGGCTAGGGATATAAATATTCAGCTCATGAAAAATGTACTCAATCTTACTTCAACTTAAACAAATGTGAACTAAAGCTATATTCATTTATCTCTTTGGGACACATGCAGATAATAATATCTGATAACTGGAAATATTTGGGGAAACAAGTCCTTCTACACAACCAAGGTAGTAAATTTCAATTACTAAAAGGTAGTTGGATATTCATATGTATAAATATACATAGAATCAGTAGTTATAATATTCTAAATTATGGAAATGACTAGAAGAAATATAAAAGGAAATATAGAAATAAATGTTAATTACAGATTTTTTAATCATTTAAAAAAACAAATTATCACTGAACAGATTATTGCTTTAGAAACCATGGCATATTCAAAAACAAAAGCTAAGCATTTAGATATATAACTATAAAGATAGACATAGAAAGATTCTAATGTAAAATCATTCATCATTTGTTTGAAAACACAGTATTTTGTGTGAAAATTACAAAACACACACATACACCTATTTTATATATTTTTAACTAGACAAACATCATTTGTCTTCAATGATGTTCACCAAAATTGAAACAGTGTGTTTGCAGTATATATTTACTTTCTTTATTGAGGATATGTGCAACTTTCAAATTTTCTGCAATAATCACATATTAATTTTGAAGTAAATACTTTATCAAGAGTATTTTATTTATATCAGCAAATTCTTGTCTTCTTTAAAATATGCTGATTATCTACTATGTTCTAGGCACTGGATTGGGATTCAGCAGCAGTGATGTGGTTCCTGAAGTTATAGAATCCACCATCTAAGAGAAGGCAGCAAAGAAGGGAGAACAAAAATAACACAATAAAATATATAACAAAAAATTATAAGCTCTATTGTGACATATATTAAGAGCAAAGACCAATGATGTGCTTCTAGAAGTTTAACTGGCATTCAAAGACTAATGAATGAATGAATAATAAGAGCCCAGATGTGTAACATTTTCTAAGGTATGTGATTTAAATATTTTCACAATGGCCAATTTCAAGCTGCCAATGTGAGGCTACAGAATATGGCATTGAAAATAAATGCTCATAATTGGCCTTTGTAAACCAGCATGAGCTATCTCTAACACACTACTAAATGAGAAGCTACAATAGGGGAAAAGAGCTATAGTGTCAAAGGGTGGGAGGAGAGGTCAGAAAACTTTGAAAGGAAGTGACATTTTAGTCCAACCATGAAGGACGAGTAATAGATACAGGAAAGGGAATGACAGTGGAAAGCATCTGAGAGGAGAGAGAAACTCAGTTGAAGGGTGGCCAGAGAGAACAGTCCATGTGAGCGTTAATGAGGGCTATGTTGAAATGGTGCTAAAAGGTTTTGAGAGAAGTCAGAGCATTATTCCAGTTAAATTATAAGAACAAGTATATTTCAAAATATATTTGACCTCTAAGTTTCCTTCCAAATTCAAAATGATATGGATATAAAAAGTATTCATCAAACTTAAGTAACCTGGATGCAAGCATTTAGTTTATATTCTACTTTAATTACACTTAAAATGTTCCAAATCTGAGCATTTATTTAAAGTGTTATATTGTCACAAATGGGCAAAGTAAATGGCAGCCACTATCCAAATGTGCTCTTTTCCCAAAGAACAGTGATTATAATATCTAAATAAATAGGTCATTTTATTTTTTTATTTACAGCAACTGTGACAGAGGTAAGTAATATATTAGCAGCAGCAGCAGCAGCAACAACAACAATGTCAAAAAGAGAGTAAAATATTGAATAAAAGCAACTTTTCCTCCCCCCACCATCAGGCAGATGTCAACAATCAGCTTTTTAAAAGAATTCAGGTCATGATACTTTAATTCCTGAGATTCCTCGCAGATTTAGAATGCAGTCCTCTTTAGGATGCTAGATAAAGCTTTCTTTACCTAGCATAGATGGCAGGAGACACCATTTAAGGAATCAACATCAATTTTTCCCCTTCTATATTAATATGATCTCCTTCTACTTTTCTAATATCCATATTTGCCCCAGAATTAGATTTAGGATGGTTTAGAAAGCTGATCTTCCATGAGGTAACATATTCTGTTTGATATTCTTACCCATATATATTTCAGCGACACCATTCAGAAAGTTACAGAAGATTCTAGAGACATGGTAGCTGTTCATGCCTGGTCCTGTAAACTTTCATCCACAGAAAAATAATTTCCATTATTAAGAAAGGAGTAAGAGTTTGATAATTATTCTTCTCAGCCCCTAAGCTCCTCCAGGATAGGATATGAAACTTTAGTGCCACCATCTTGTACTATTGTTGGTGGCTTGATCCCCCCCAAATAACTAATTTTTTACACTTGGAAAATTTGCTCTGTTTAGATTAATATTACAAATTGTCTACTGAGGCAACTTTTGGTGCTTCGTTTACAGCTCTTTTCCCTTTATTTTCCATATGGGAAAATAAAACCTTTATTTTCTAATTACAGACTTTCCGTTTGCTGTTTGTTGCAGCTACCTCTATTTTACATGTTGGAAGCAATTGGAGATGGTTGTTTCATGAGAATACTAATTCTCTAGTTAATTGCCAAGGATAAATCCATTGTATTTTGCTGTTTGGTGGACTGACAATGACTGTAACATTCATCTGAAAAGTCATGGCCCATCTGAAGTCCTATGGCATTGTTTTCCAGTAGATTGGATTAAAAAGATATCTAGGCAACAGGGCCTCTGTAACCATTTGTGGAGCTTGTTTTCTGTCCAGGAGAACAAGATTGAGGACGACAATGGAGACTGAATACAGCCAATGCTCTGAAGATGGTCTTCTGCCTAGAAATAGGCCCTCTAAAGCCAGAGGGTGGTATTACAGATCAGAAGACAGCCATCTTCCAGCTCTTTGGCAGAGGAACTCAATTAGGAGTATCAGATAAAGATTAATGAAGATACTGAACAGTTGAAACAGCTGCCTTGTTGGAAATTACCCCAGTAGAGAGGAGGATGAGTATTCCAGGAGAAGCAACTCCAAGCTTTCGAGAAGTGGAGAGGAATGAACTGAGACATGCTAAGAAGCCTGAAATAGCTTACAAGAAATAGAGTGAGGCCTTCCTGGCTTAGACAAGGGGTCTGGCATCTTATAAAGTTTCATATAGGACCCATTTGGAGATTCACCATTGCGTTAAATTTTCTATCCCATTGGTCTCAAGAGTTCTCCAGCTTATGCATAATGGAGTCAGAAGTAAAGTGGAGTGAGAACTCTTGTCTGTGTCAGTTGCTGCTGCTGATCCAGATACATGATGCTTTCTTTTTTTCTATCTCTAAATCCACATCCCTTAACTAACTGAGAGGAGCATATTATGCAGGCTACCTCAGGCTCAGGGGAGGAAATAAATGGCACCATCCATTACTTTTTAATAATGTTCTAATGACCAACATGAATCTTAGTTATAATAGCCAAACTATATAATTGTCCAGTCTTGGGTTTGATAGAGAACTTGGTTGATTAACCTCAACTGAAAAACAACACAGTGATACTGATTATTTACAATATTATTTTTATCTGAATCAGATTCTTAGCTATTAGTCCCATCAAAGTGTTGAGATTTTTTTTTTCTGTAGAATGGTAAATTTGTGAAAATTCAGCTAAATATTTATTTAGTTATTTTAATTCCTGTAGTATAATTCGATTGCCCCTTTATTTTCTTCCACTATTCTCTGTCTGTTGAGCCATGATGGCAACAGAATATATAATACACATGAAACACTGCAGCATAAAATGAGGGAATCCTGGGAAGATCCAAAATCAGAGTACCCTGAGACACTAACTAGATTAGAATTGAAAACAGGCCTTGGTTATGTCCTTCATTTTGTGCCAAACTTAAATAGAGTAAACTATGTTGTAAACATAAATTATACATGAATGATTAGTACCCAGATGGATAAAACCAGGGTTTGTATGATTCAAAATTATACTGTAAATAAGAGGACTCTTCATGTTATATGCAGGAAAATTTGATTTCTGGACCTTCGTTTGTTAGAGGCAATAAAATCACAAGACATATATCTTACCTGTAGTTTTCTAGCTGTCATATGATATGGTTGTGTGTTGGGTATAGGAAAGAGTGTTTTTTAAAAAGGCATGAAAAGTTCAATGTAAGTACTTTTAACTTGTGCCTTTTGAAAATTGCTGAAAAAATCAACATGAATAAAAAATGTAAACCTCTGAAATTTAAGTTTGTTCATTGTTATTGCTTGAGGGTACCCTTATTATATCTGGCTAAGCTTAAAATAACTATGAGAGGAAAGGAAATAGGAGTATACTTTTGATCTTAATATAAGAAAGGAGAAGAAAAATAAAAACCTATGTTCCTAAACTTCCCATATTAGGCAAAATATCATTAGCCTTTTCTGGAAGATAATCTTACTAAGCTAATGTATCTGATTTTTTTTGCTGGTTGATTTTTAGCTATTCCTTCTTTTATCTCATATGATACCTATGTTTCAAGTATAAATTTCCTGAGAGCAGATTCCTTAGAGACGTGTGTGACCATCATCGGTGTGACCATGTTACATAACAATACTTGATTTAATTATGTTATAATGTAGCATTTCCTATCTTATCCTTTGATAAATATATATTCTTATTGGCATTCATGATATGTGGTAATCACTATCCATTATAGTATGAAAATTTATATTTTGAGACGTGGATTTTAAAAGGAACTTGTCAATTCCTGATGCATGGAAAATTCTCCAGCCATATGAAAGGGATGAGATTTGATATTTATTTTAGGGATTTTGTTTTTTTTATCCAGCAGAGACCAAGTGATTTGTCACCCAAGGCTTGATTAAGTAATATTTTCATCCATTAAATGCTAAATGCATTATGAAATATGTCGAAGTAAATAAGACAATTTTTCCACAGTCAAGAAGTTCATAATCTCATGAAGGTGATTAATGCAACAGTAAACATGATGATGATGATAATGATGATAGAGAAGGAAGAGAAGGAAAGGTAGGAAGAAGAAGAGGTGAAAGGGAAGCAGAGAAGGAGAGAAGGAGAAGGAAAAGATATATCATGCATTAACTATATTCATGCCAATTACTGAGCTAAATACGTCACATGCATTTCCCCCCCCCCCCTTTTTTTTTTCCATGCCCATGCAGGGAAACTCTCTTATTATTCCCTTTTTACAGATGAAACTGAGTTTCCAAAAAGTAAATAAGTTACTTAGAATTACAAAATTGGCAGTCCAACTTCAGCTTAGATTTAAATTTATGCTATCTCTATCTTTCTTAGTATGACATAGTGATTAAGAGAGCAGAGACCATGGGGTTAGAATTCTAGGCAATTACGCCTAATTGCCAACAGATTTGGGAGTTAAGTTTCCATTTTTAAGTTCTATCACTGTTTTACCTTATATGTGCTTGTTGGTTCATTACAAAATCTTTCCTTAGCCTTAAGTAATAGTGATCCTTGCATCACATTTATTGTTCATAGAGCACTGAGGAAATTAAGTTAAAACAAGAAGAGAAAAAAATATGTATTTTGTCAGTTGTGCTATTCTCACTTTGGTTTAACAAGGTAGAAGTTGTGACTTGGGCATTGGCCCTTAACTGGAAGCCTCTATTTAGTCACTATACTTTGTAAATATTTAAAGGGCTGCAGTTTGGGGTCCACCAGAATGTGCTAAAATTTATTAAGCACAAAATATAACTTTTGGTGTTGAAAGTTGTATTGGTCCTTGTGTGTCCTTGTCATGCCAATAAATCCAGCCAGAAAAATATTTTTAATCGTTGCATGAGTAACTGGTATTTTATGAAGATATCCACACAGAGGGGAGAAGTATAGACAAACATCATATTTTCAAGGACTCAACGGGGGAGTTTGCTTTTTCTGGTAAACTTCACCTGCAGTCTAAGCAAGGAGGCCAGTGCCGAGTCTGCAATAGTGCCGCATGCTTCCTTTATGTATTGTGTGGGATCTGATAAATTTTTCAGGATTCAGTCCAGCTGTGCTCTCATCACATTGATTTAATGGCCCTTAAGAGAAACCATAAAAGTGCTTTCTGCTTAGTGAGACCCAGCTGTTTCTCATGGTATTGCATAAGACAGAAAGCTGAGTTAGCTATAGATTAATGATATTAAAAATTCAGCTTTTCCCATAACGTTTTCTTTTCATACCAAAAAAGACTTGGAACAAATATGTGATTTGTTCAGTTAGGTTGTTAAACTCAAAGGGAAAGCACCTAAAGAAATCATCTGATTTGATCCCAAAACAGCTATTAATAATTAAAATATTTAAAGCCCCCAAATAAACACTGAGTCATATTAACATATCTGGAGTGTGTGTGTATGTGTGTGTGTGTGTGTGTGTCTGTGTGTGTATGTTTTCCCAAAGGGTGATGTGAAGGCCAATGGCTGGAAGAGGGGCTCTGTTTTCATTACCAGGCAACAG
This sequence comes from Callithrix jacchus, assembly GCF_049354715.1. Classification (NCBI taxonomy): domain Eukaryota; kingdom Metazoa; phylum Chordata; class Mammalia; order Primates; family Cebidae; genus Callithrix; species Callithrix jacchus. Next base: position 133,229,325 of record NC_133505.1, read on the forward strand.
TGCAAGAAGCCAACAAAATTATTTGAGGATTATCAGGCTCTCTGATGAGGTTAAGAACACTGAAAGTCAGTACAAAATGAATAGCTGTGTAGATTTACAGTGTCATTCATGTCATCTGAGTCCTTTGGTTTTCTGCAAACAGGAAGATGATTGTACTACCAGGCAATCTGTTATGTATTAAGCTGGGGTATGAAACAGTCTGTATTGAAAATGCTTCTGCTCAAAAGCAGACATGAAGCATTTAGAACTTAAGCACTTCAGGTACTTTCAGGCAATGAAGTACTCAGAAGTAAAATGTTTTCTCACTCCTGTTTAAACAATGAGGAATACAAGAATGGGAAGGGTTATCAAGAAAAAGTATTAATTTAAAAACCATTATTTAAGTATTAACCAAATTATAGCTCCTAAATTCAGGGAGTGAAGTGTGTAGTCATTGAAACTAGAAGTCATCATGGAGACAAATAGCTGGAGAATTACAATTATTATTTGACTAATTTTTGGTGATCAACTCTGATTGCAATAACCCTTTATTTAAATAAGACCACATGGAAGTGATTCATTGTTTGTGATTGTAGGGTCACGGAATGGGAAAGACCCTACACTGCAAACTATTTCAAACTTGAAATTTAAATAGAAAATAATTATAGCTTAGATAGAAAAGAATTATTTTTACACTATCAGTGGAAAAGATGTTGCTAAGCAAAGAACAATATTTTCATAGTTTATTTTTATTTAGAACCATTTATTTTAATACAGGGTTATTTATATATCCTTTAGTTTCTAATGTTCTCAATAAAAAACTTTTATTTCAAACATAACTTGATTTAAAAATATGTAAACATTGTATATTTCAAAGTTAAGGATCCTTTTTTTCTATGAGTTTCAGCATTAAACATTGTTTTGTGTTGGTTTAATTGTTATTTTAAAATAATACCTGTTGAATATTTATGGGAAATTCAATGATAAAAAAATTTATGGAACTATTCTCCTGATGGCAATAAAGTAACATATTTGTATAAAACTAGGTAATGATTCAAGGTCATATATATCCTTCAGTGTTTTTCCTCTGGGGAAATTGAACATAGATGTTAGTATCCTTAACAGATACCTACAGATAGAACTGGAGCAAGAGAGATGCTATTACTTGGGGTATTTTAAGGTCAGTATTTCAGTAGCTGCTGTTTTTGATTATTTGTCATGTAGACCAATTCTTCTCTACTTAATAACATTAGCTTGAAAAATCAAAGGTTTGGTGGCCTAAATAGACAACAATAACCAGTATCTTAACTTTGCCAGACACTTCCATGGGAAACACCAAGCCATGTCAGTTTTGCCATTCTTACAATTCTAGCCAATGCGCTAAAGGCAAAGAGTAGTGTTGCTTAGTCATGATGTGGGAGTGGTGAGAATATGACATGCCTTTGTTCTATTGATTGCCAAAAGAGGCAAGTTTTTCTTTTGCCTCCACAAGAAATGTATCTTAGGCTTTCTGTAGTTCTCTGTGGCTTGCATTCAGTACCAAATACAGAGTCCAAGATAAGGAAGTTGTTGTCGACCAACAGCAGGCAAGTCAAAAACTGCCAAGCTGATGTAATGCAGGCTTCTACTTCACTTCAGAATGAAAATTTAATGTTTTTTGAGAGTCTGTAACAGAACAATTCATTATGGTTATCTTATGAATGATGGTTTCAGAGAACTAATGTTTGTGCTACATATTTTTGTGGCTATTTCAGAAAATTCATTACAACAGGCAAACAGCCAACAGCAAGAATCATGCGTAAGACTAAGTTAGAAGTAGAACTGGTTCAACACAAACTGGATTTTTCTTTATTTCTTTAGGTCAAAGATAAAAGGCTGAGTCATATAGGGCATATACTTTTGGGAAGGGTACCTGGTTAGGCACTGCTTTGTAAAGGTATTTTCCTTGTCTTGTTTGCCCACTCTGGGCAATTAAATCATTTTGAACTTTATTTAATTAGTATTTCTGAATATGCTCATTTTAAAATAAAACAATATGAAAATAGAGAAATTTTGGAGGAAGGAAAAAGTATAAATTTAAACCCACAAATACAACTATTGTTTCCATATTGATGTATCTCCTTCCTATAAATTCTTTTGTAGATAAAAGCTGTAAAAACATGATATGATTTTGATAGTAACAGATCAATGTAGAAACAGATATAATCATTATTAGTACCAGATTAATACAAATTAAGCTTTGCTTAACTCTTATGAAATTCAGTAGAATCTGCTGATCCAAAAAGCCTTCATATATATATTATACATATATATTACATATAAATATATTACACATATATATAGTATACCCATGTATTACACACACACACACACACACACACATATATTTACTTTTAAGTTCAGGGACATATGTACAGGCTTGTTACATAGGTAAACATGTATCATGGGGGTTTGTTGTACAGGTTATTCCATCACCCAGCTGTTAAGCATAGTACCAGTTAGTTATTTTTCCTGATCCTCTCCCTTTGCCCACTCTCCACCCTCTGATTAGCCCCAGTGAGTGTTGTTCCCCTCGATGTATCTATGTGTTCTCATCATTTAGCTCTCACTTATAAGTGAGAACACGCGGTATTTGGTTTTATGCTTCTGAGTTAGTTTGCTAAGCTCCATCCATGTTCCTGCATAGGACATGATCTTGTTCTTTTTATGGCTGCATAGTATTCCATAGTGTACATGAACCACAATTTCTTTATCCAATCCGCTACTGATAGGCATGATTCTATGTCTTTGCTATTATGAATAGTGCTGCAATGAACATACCCATGCATGTGTCTTTATGATGCAATGACTTATATTCCTCTGGGTACATATCCACTAATAGGATTGCTAGATCAAATGGTATTTCTGTCTTTAGGTCTTTGAGGAACTGCCACACCCTCTTCCACAGTGATTGAAATAATTTATACTCCCATCAAAGTGTATAAGTATTTTTCTCCACAACCTCACCAGCATGTTATTTTTTGACATTTTAATAATAGCCATTCTGACAGGTGTGAGATGGTATCTCACTGTGGTTTTGATTTACATTTCTCTAATGATCAACAATGTTGAGTTTTTTCAAAGGTTTGTTGGCCACAGATATGTCTTCTTTTAAGAAGTGTCTGTTCATGTCCTTTGCCCACTTTTTAAGGGGGTAGCTTGTTTTAATTCTGTACATTTGTTTAAGTTCCTCATAGATACTAGATATTAGACCTTTGTCAGATGCATAGCTTGTGAACATTTTCTCCCATTCTGTAGATTGTCTGTTTACTCTGTTGAGAGTTTATTTTGCTGTGCAGAAGTTCTTTAGTTTAACAAACATGTTTTCATATTTAGAAGACGTGTTACCAGGTTCTTGCTAACATTAATACTCAAATAATAATGCCCCAGAATCCCACACTATTCAATTAATAGGAAGTCTTTTGGCAGAGTCCATTCCTGAAGTATTTCTGGGGTCCTAGAAGAATGCTTATATGTTCCCATATTCATCCTTGTTTTCACTTGACACAGTAATGCTCTATGTACTCTAAGATGTTGCTGTCTGTTATGACCTTTAATCAGTCTCCAACCTGCATTCTGTCTGTCCTGACTGCTGCACTTCAAGAAGAAACACTTTAAATTTCCCAAATAAGAGCTAATGTCAGGCAATTAACAGGCAATGAAACTTTGTCAGAATTTTTGGGTTACCAGGAATTGCAACATAAAAAGGAAAAAAAGATTAGAAATACTTAAAATGCAACTGAATATTCTATTCAGGGAAACAATCTAAAATTTCTTATGTGCGTACTTTTGAACTTTTAGGTTATTTCAGTTTTTCACTTTCAAAAAAACAATTATTATATATATTTTGATGTAAAATTTTTATACTTCTATTTTGTATGTCATCTCTGCCAGAACATAGTCTTAGCTCTTAAAATATATCAAAATGTTTTGTGGGAAAGAAATCCTATATAATGCATTTTTAGATTCATTTATTTTGTGGTTAGTGATAGTTTGTGCTGTTTCCAATTGAGTTAATTTAATAAATTACGTTGTCCTAGGAACTTGACCCTTTTATTCAAGTTTTTAAATTTTCTGCCGTAATCTGTTTGTGGTATTATATTACCCATTTCATATCTGTAGTAATTATTTTACATTTTTTATGTTTTTGACAATGTATATGTATGTGCCTGTGTCTGTGTTTGCACTTTCTTGTTGTGTGGGTTTTTTTTTTTGTTTGTTTGTTTGGTCTTCCCAGAGTTTCATTAATTTTACCATGAAAAAAAATGTTGTTTTGTTTTTCTATATTACTGTTTGCTCCTAATAATTTTTTCTTTACTACTTTCAATTATCTTTTTTATATTTAAAATGTCTTTATTCGAATGCTTAATTTTCAGCCTTCATCCTTTTCTAACAAAAACCAGGCTATGCATCTGTCCCTAAGCACTCCTTTAGCTGTGCCCACGTGTTTTTATATCTAATGTTTTTAATATTTCTTATTAAATTTAAAATATTATTTAGTTCCATGTATTTTCTAATTTCCAGGACAATTTGTGCTTTCTTTTTGCCCTAGTTTTTATTTAGAAATGTTTTTCTCAATTTCTGAATTTGAAATTTTCTAGTCATTTTTTAATATTTTAACTTAATCACACAATAAAATGTATTATAGTAGTGTATATCATATGTGTTCATTATATATAATATTAAATATACAGCATATATTGTCTAATTATATATTACATCTATATTTTATAGTATTTAGCAGTGAGTCCATCTTCAATGGGAATATTTTCCCTTCTAGGAATGTTCTGAACCTTCACCTAGTATAATATTATTTATTCATTTTTACATTTCCATCTTCTAGTGCTAGAGAAATTCATAGGACTGGGACTAGTTTCTCACTAATATTTTTTGGCTTGAGGTGTCAAGCACTATGACATTAATGTAAATTTTGGACCGCAAACCTGTGTACAGCACAGGTTTGGAGTTTTAGTTTTTCAACAAGAGGTTTCATTCATCCATATCCTCTATTAGCAACAAATAAAGTTGTTTTCCGGTCAAAGTTTTTTTCTGGTTCTTTTTCACTGAAAGGATATCCCTCCAAGGACCCCACATTTTCTATAGATATGTCAATTCTACACCTACCACCTCACTTTATGTGACATTAAAGTCCCAGTACTTACCTGTTAGAGCTTTTCTCCATGTTTGATAGCTCTTAGGGGCCATATCTAATATAATATCACAAGAAAGCTATTTAGCATCTGTTTCTAAAAATTTAATTCTATTAATTCTACTTTATGTTTCTAGTATCAACTGTTCTAGCTCAGTGTCTGTGTTAAGTTTTGTAGTATTTTGTGCACATTTCTCTGTGTTTATAAGGAAAAGAGTTCTTAGGTTAGCTCAAAATATATAATTGCTAGATGTAGAAATAAATATCTATGCATATATGTGTTTAGGTTATATATATGTTTCATATATACATATATAGAAATATATATATGAAAGGTAGAGGTTACCTATATGTTCATTGAGTTAGCAGTAATCATAATTTAAACCTGAAAAACAAAAGCAGATAAAAATTGCATAGGTAAATGCAGAACCTTATTAAACAAAGGAAATAGGCAAGGTTATGGGTTTGGGGGAAGAGTGGCCCTTAGGTTAAATTCAAAAGAAGCAGTGTTTTTATTGAATCCAGAAACTGATCCCATTACTGACTAGGAATGTTCTCTAGAGCTTGCTGATTCCTGAGAGATTTAGCTAAAAGTTGTGTGAGCCACCAATACATACCACCATTATAGTATTAGTATATTCTGCATTTGTCTATATATTTACCTTTATTTGTGAGTTTTATACTTTCATATGCTTTGGTGCTGCTCTTTAGAGTCCTTCCATTCCTACTAGCATCTTCTTTTTTTGTAAAGCAAATTTAGTAATAAACTCATTCTGCTTTTGTTTGCCTAAGAATTCTGTATCTTTTCTTTATTTTTGAAGCATAGTTTTTATCAGGTGTGACATTGTTGGTTGGAAAATTTTTCTTTTGTTACTTTGAATGTATCATTCAATTTTTTTTTTTGGCCTGCAAGGTTTCTGTTAGAAAGTCTGCTGATAGTCCGATGGTGTTCATTTGTACATGGTAATTTTCTTTCTTTCTCTCTTTTTCTTTCTTTCTTTCTTTCTTTCTTTCTTTCTTTCTTTCTTTCTTTCTTTTTCTTTCTTTCTTTTTCTTTTTTTGCTGCTGTTGTTGCTTTCGAAATTCTCTCTTGGTCTTTGACTTTGGAAAATGTAACTATAATGTATCTTGGTGTAGATTTCTTCTCCTATTTGGTACCCCTTTGACTTCATGAATCTGGATGTTGATTTATCTTCTAAGATTTGGGAAATTTCAGCCATTTGGAGAAGGTGCACATCTCTGAGACTTCCTCCAATAGGAGGGGGATAGAGGAGTAAAGAGTGCACAAAGGTTTCAGGGGCTCCTAAATTTTGTAACCAGGCTGATTGGTGGAGGTTTTTAAGCCAGTCTGGAAAGACTGGGAATGGTGGCTGTTCTTCAGTTGCTCAATACCAATGCAAATTTACAAGAAACATGAAGAATTTGGAATATATGATAAAACTAAAGTAACAAAATCACTCTCTAGTAATCAATCCTAAAGAAATGGATATGTATGAACTGCTTGACAGTTAAAAATTATTGTCTTAAAGCTCAGTGAGCTGTAAGAGAACACAGGAAGACAACTAAAGCATTGGATAAATAATACATAAACAATATGAGACTATCAACAGAGCTAGAAACCATTAAAAATATCAAATAGAAAATCTTGGGCTAAAGAATATAGTAACTAAACTAAAAAGTTTAATAGAGAGCTTCAACAACAGGCCTGAACAAGCAGAACAAAGATTCAGAGAACTCAAAGTCAGGTGTTTTAAAATTATCCAGTCAGAGGATGAAAAAGAAAAAAAAGAATGAAAAAAGAAAATGATGAAGCATTAAGAAACATATGAAACATTATTAAATGAACCAATATATGCATGTCTCAGAAAGAGAAGAGAGAGAGAGAAGGAGAAGGAAAGCTTATTTAAAGATTTCTTAAAATTTTACTGAAGTTATTTTGTTTCTTTAGTTGTGTCATATATTCCTGATTCTTCATGAGTCTTATAAATTTGCATGGTATATGAGCACTTGAAGAAGCAGCCATGTTTCTCAGTTTTTACAGTCAGGCTTTGGCGAGGAAAGACTTTAACCAATCAACATAGCTAAAGATTCTAGGGGTCTCTGACACCTCTGTGCCCTATATTTTTCTAACTTCTCTCCTGGGGAAGAATGAGGATGTACACCTTCTCTCATTCTCATAGGACTGAGTGTGCCGCAGTTAGATGTCCATACCTTCTCCCTAGGGCAGTGCATCAAAAGTCTGTGATGCTGGATGCATGCTTCACCTTCCCTTCCTCCAGGGAGCAGAAGTCTGAGCATTGAGCAACTTTTCTCACTCATGTAAAGCAATCTGGGTGCAGGAAGATTTACTGTCCTTTTCTTTGTTTTTAATTGCCTCCAGCCTTCTGAACTCTACTGGTTCCATTAGTATTTTGTGTGAGGTAAGATAGAAACTAGTCCCTACGGCACTGCACTGAAAAACTGAGACATTGAATACGTTCTCCACCATATTCTCTGAGGAAGAAATCATACAGGTTGGAGGCAATCTTTCTTGGTCCTGAGATGGGTTGGCATGGGGGAGGAGGTAAGGTGGGCAAAGTAAAATTGTTCTTCTGACCTGTTTAAATGCAACTGTTCTCAGTTTGTCATTATCTGGGAGTACTGCTTCATCTGAGCTGGATTCCGAACCTCTCACAAAGGTTTTCTGGTCCATAAATTGTCGTTAAATCAGTGTTTCTCTCAGGAAACAAAGCCTGGGACTTTCTATTACATGATCTTGCTATCACCTCCTCTCACACTGTTCTTGGTGAAACATTTTATTTCCTTGTAAATGCACTCTTTATCCAGTCAATTTTTGCTTGAGATCAATAATTTTTCAAGACAGAGATTAGCTCATGCACATAGGTCTACTTAGTTGCTTTACTTTTATACATATCACACATGAACTAAAAGCACAATGTTAAGCAGTGTTTCATCTCTCCCCAAATGTGAAACATGAAGTTTTATCATTTTAATTTTTTCCATTTAAATACTGGTTAAGTGTGATATTGATGTTATTGTATAAATTAAATATAAATTTCCTCCAAAATAATGTAATTTTAAGCAATTTTTGGAATATGAGATGTTTTCATTAACTAATTTAAATTAGTGATTCTCAAATTTGAAAACTCCTGGACCCTGAGAATAGATGTGCATTTTCCTGAAGAATATACACCCTCCAGTTTGAGAAACACTGTTTTACATGTTGATTTTCATTAAAAGCTTCTTATTAAAATATTTATAAAATTTTATATGGCTAGACTTAGCTGAATTTTCTTATTTTTTGTAGCTTATGACAGCTATTGTTAGAGATAATGATTGTGGTAAACTTGTGGGAGTAGTTCTACTTCCTTTTTCTTTTCAGGAAAACTGCCAGTATCAGGAATCACTGGCTGCCTCAAAATTGCAGCTGTGGTTGTCTTCACAGATTACTAGGGAATTAAAGCAGTGTTTGTAGCAAACTTGAAAATTATTATTCAGTAATGACTTGTTACTGAGAAACACAGTTAATGAATAAAGACATTTAAGGGAAAAGATTGAGTAAAAAGAGAAAAAGCTAGTTGTTAAATTAACCAATAGATCCTGTACAAAAAAAAAAAAAAAATGAAGAAAAAGGAAAATGCTATATTTCAAATTCCTCCTCCAACTTTGGATTTTTTTTCCACTCATTTAAATTTAACCTCTTTGTAGATGATATTTACTCTAATTAAGTGAGATAATGCATAAGAAAATTAATACGTGTTTGCAAGGAATAGTAAATTTTGTAACATTGCTTCTGACAATCTCCTTAATAATGTTTTTATCATTTAATTTCATTAAAGTTATATTATTTTAATTAGATGACTTAGATATTTGAACATGCTATCCGTTTTTGATCACTATTCAATATTGTACAGCCAGTATCTAGAGCAGCATTGTCCAATAGAAGGAGAGCACAAGCTGTAAACAAGGCCACATGTAAATATTCTAAATGCCATATCTTTGAAAAAAGAAAGAAATTAATTTCAAAAAATATTTTTTCAATTTTTTTAATTGGCAGATAAAATTCTATGTATTTGAAGCATATATACATTTTAGAATAGCATTTCATTGTGTGATCCAGACCTAGATTTCATCGTGTGATACCTATTAAAAGTTTGCATATTTACTGTCTTTGTATTCTCTTTATATATAGACAATTAACCACTTTAAAAAACCCATTTCAATTCTAATAGAGATTTTAAATGTATTATGATGATTCTATGATTTATGCTACAAAATGCCATAAAATAAATACAAAATGTGACTATCTTTAATATTCTGAGATTATTATTCATTAAATTAAAGTGTCATTCATTTTATGCTACTTTTAATCACTAATTTAACTATTTGAAGAAGCTGTTTTAAAAATAATAAGATATTTATTTCCATATTACATGCTGAGTATTCTCAGTCTTCATTCCCAACCACATTCTCCCAGAATTTGGGTTGGTTAAAATTTAGTATTGATCTCCTTCCCAATTTCAATGCTTCCAAGGCAAAAGTTTTCCCCATTATGTCAATACTGACTTATTTTTTTACAAACCAAATTTTCTCAGCTCTATTGATCAACTTAAGACCACTGAAAAATCAGGGCAGATTTTGGAAAGCAAATAAGAATACAGTTTATTACTGTAAATTGCCAGTTATGATCAGCCTTCGTATTTTTTAAGGTGAAACAGACAATTTTATTTGCTGAATTGCAAAAATGGCTCTTTTTATTGACACAGAGTCTCACTCTGCTGCCAGACTGGAGTGCAGTGGCACAATGTTGGCTCACTGAAACCTCAGCTTCCTGTATTCATGTGATTCTCCTGGCTCAGCCTCCTGAGTAGCTGGGACTACAGGCATACGCCACCATGCCCAGCTAATTTTTAGTAGAGATGTTTTCACCATGTTGGCCAAAATGGTCTCGATCTCTTGACGTCATGATCTGCCTGCCTCAGCCTCCCAAAGTGCTGGGATTAAAGGCATAAGCCACTGTGCCCAGCTAAAAGTGTTTTTTGAAAAATAAATCATGCATATGGTAGATGTCCAAAACATATTAATTATTCTGGGAGTGTCAAAATAATTTTTTTTTTGAGACAGAGTTTTGCTCTCGTTATCCAGGCTGGAGTGCAATGGCGCAATCTTGGCTCACCGCAACCTCCGCCTCCTTGGTTCAGGCAGTTCTCCTGCCTCAGCCTCCCGAGTAGCAGGATTACAGGCACACGCCACCATGCCCAGCTAATATTTTATATTTTTAGTAGAGACGGGGTTTCACCCTGTTGACCAGGATGGTCTTGATCTCTTGACCTCGTGATCCACCTGCCTCAGCCTCCCAAAGTGCTGGGATTACAGGCTTGAACCAAAATTTAAAAAAAACTTTTCTGGGCAATTTTGACACCCAAAATTTGGTTGTACATTGCTCTATTAAATGTTAATTATATGGATTAATTCACTATATTATTATATGTAAATTATTTAAAATATATAGTCATTTATATGTACATATGTATACACCATTTATATTTACATGTATGTACCCAATTATTTTCTATTTTTTCTTATCTAAATATATTAGTATAATATACAATAAGTAGATAACAGAATTTGGGGAGTTTCTAGGACTATGACCCAAACTCAAAAATTCTAAATTTACTTCCTAATTTATTTAAGGCTGTTTTTAAGCTTATGACGTCTTTTTCTGTTTCTGAATTAAAACCTTCATACAAACTTAAATAAAGGGGATAATCTTTAATCTATGAGAATTTTAATAAATCTGTAATTACTTTGATAAAAATCTGAAAATAATAGTAGCATCATAATGATTTGGCATGTTATGATGTTATTTAATTGAAAACTGTGTGAGAGTTGCATAGAAAATAAATGCAGACCTTATCTAAGAAAGACTTCTTCAAATGTACTATAAATGCACAAAAAAACTATAGAAAAATATTTCTCTTGGGTTTAAAAGTATTAAATGTCTTGCAAAAATGCTTGTCAGCAAATGATTTTTTTTTATGGGTGGAGGAATGAACTGAGAGGCTATCTTTTGTTTTAACATTAAATGTTTAGATAAATAAATAAATTATGGTAAAGAGATTCATGATGGGTCATAGAATGATTTCTTGAATTGCCTCAGTACGTGAATTATATTAATGAAAAATGGTTTAGTATTAATTATACAAAAATGATAATATTTATGATGTTATCCTAGAGGACTGGATCTCCAAGTTTGATTTAGTTAGAAAACAACTGTGGTGCCATTGAAACTAAGCTAAGAGTGAGCCAAAGTGTTGAGCCAGCAGATGTCAGAGATTTGAGCTCTACCATCATAGACAGCACATTAGTATATTAGAGTGGAAAATGAAACCCCACGATTAATGCTTGCCTGATGGTTGATTGATGGAACTGGAAAATTCAAAATAAGCAAAATAAAGGAGTAGGGGAGAGGGAGACAAAAAAGAAACAGTAGGAGAAATTGAGAGTGTGTGTGAGAGAGATTCAGCAAGTTGACAACACTGATTTTCCTATATTAACATTTCTGTCAGACTTTAGATATTATGAAAAGTGAGACAAAACTATAGGGTTTACCTATGTAAAATTGCTGACAATAGTAGTTTTGACCTTCAAATATGACATTTTCATGTGCTTCCACATAATATAAAACCCTAATTCAAGGTCTAATTTTCAATGAGAATTTTACATAAGGCATTTCCTAACCTTTTCTCATGTTAGGCAGTGTACAATAACTTTTGCCCCTCTTGTATTAGCATTCTAGAATTCTGTAGAGAGTTTGTGTGATATGGTTGGCTGTATCCCCACCCAAATCTCATCCTGAGTTGTAGCTCCCATAATTTTTCCATATTATGGGAGGAACCCAGTGGGATATAATTGAATCATAGGTGTGGTTTCTCCCATAATGTTCTTATGGTAATAAATAAGTCTCACAAGATCTGATGGTTTTATAAGGGGAAAGCCCTTTCTCTTGGTTATCATTCTGTATTGCCTGCTCCATGTAAGAAGTGCCTTCCACCTTCTGCCATGATTGTGAGGTCTCCCAAGCCACATTGAACTGTGAGTTCATTAAACCTCTCCTTCTTTATAAATCACCCATCTTGGGTATGTCTTTATCAGCAGTGTGAAAACAGACTAATACAGTACATTGGTACCCATAGGGTAGGTTGTTGATAAAAATATACCCCAAAACATGGACATGACTTTGGAACTGGGTAACAGGCAGAGGTTGGAACACTTTGGAGGGCTCAGAAGAAGACAGGAAAATGTGAGAAAGAACTCCCTGGAGACTTGTTGAATGGCTTTGACAAAAATGCTGATAATGATATGGACAGTGAAATTTATGGTGAGTCTGAGAGATGAGGAACTTGTTGGAAACTGGTATAAGACTCTTGCTGTTTTAGCAAAGAGGCTTGTGGCATTTTGCCACTGCCCTAAACATTTGTGGAACTGTGAACTTGAAGGAAATGATTTAGGGTATCTGGCAGAAAAAATTTCTAAGCACCAAAACATTCAATAAGTGACTTAGGTGCTATCACAAGCATTCAGTTTTAAAAAGGAAGCAGAACATGACAGTTCAGAAAATTTTCAGGCTGTCAACGCAATGAAAAGAAAAAAAAAAACATTTCTGAGGAGAAATTCAAGCTGGTTGCAGAAATTTGCATAAGTAACAAGGAGCCAAACATTAATCACCAAGACAATAAGGAAAAAGTCTTCAGGGCATGCCAGAGACCTTTGCAGGAGCCCATTCCATCACAGGCCCAGAGGCTTAGGAGGAAAAAATGGTTTCATGGGCCAGGCACAAGGGCCCCTCTGCTCTGCACTGCCTAGAGACTTGTTACCCAGTGTCCCAGCCACTCCAGCGATGACTAAAAGGAACCAAGGTATGGCTCAAGCCATTGCTTCAGAGGGTGCAAGCCCCAAGCCTTGGCAGCTTCCAGGTGGTGTTGAGTGTGTGGATGCACAGAAGTCAAGAATTGAAATAGGGGACCTTCTGTCTAGATTTCATAGGATGCATAGAAATGCCTGAATGTCCAGGCAGAAGTTTGCTGGAGTGGCAGAGCCCTCATGTAGAACCTCTGCTAGGGCAGTACAGAAGGGACATGTAGAATTGAAGCCCCCAGTGGAACAGAACAGCAGCCTTGGAAGTAATGCCAAACATCTACAACCATCTGATCATTGACAGCCCTGACAAAAACAAGCAATAGGGAAAGGATTCCCTGTTAATAAATGGTGTTGGGAAAACTGGCTAGCCATGTGCAGAAAGCTGAAACTGGACTCTTTCCTTACATATTCTTCAAAAATTAACACCAGATGGATTAAAGATTTAAATATAAGACCTAACACCATAAAAACCCAAGAAGAAAATCTAGGCAATAACATTCAGGGCATAGATATAGTCAAGGACCTCATGACTAAAACACCAAAAACAATGGCAACAAAAACAAAATAGACAAATGGGATCTAATTAAATTAAGCTTCTGCACAGCAAAACAAACAATCATTAGAGTGAACAGGCAACCAACAAAGTGTGAAAAATTTTTTTGCAATCTACCCATCTGACAAAGGGCTAATATTCAGAATCTACAATGAACTAAAACTGATTTACAAGAAAAAAATGAACAACCCCATCAAAAAGTGGACAAAAGATATGAACAAGCACTTTTCAAAAGAAGACATTTATGAACCCAACAAACATATGAAAAAATGCTCATCATCACTGGTCATTAGAGAAATGCAAATCAAAACCACATTGAGATAGCATCTCATGCCAGCTAGAATGGTGATCATTAAAAAATCTGGAGACAACAGATGCTGGGGAGGATGTGGAGAAATAGGAATGCTTTTACACAGTTGGTGGGAGTGTAAATTAGTTCAACCATTGTGGAAGATAGTGTGGCCATTCCTCAAGGATCTAGAAATAGAAATACTATTTGACCTGGTATATACTGGGTATATACCCAAAGGATTATAAATCATTCTGTTATAAAGACACATGCACATGTATGTTCATTGTGGCACTGTTTACAATAGCAAAGACATGGAACTAACCCAAATGCCCATCAAAGATAGACTGGATAAAGAAACTGTGGCACATATACACCATGGAATACTATGCAGCCATAAAAAAGGATGAGTTCATGTCCTTTGCAGGGACATGGATGAATCTGGAAACCATTATTCTCAGCAAACTGACACAAAAACAGAAAACAAAACACCATGTGTTCTCACTCATAGACAGGTGTTTAACAATGAGAACACATGGAAACAGGGAGGAGAACATCACACAATGGGGTCTCTTGGGGGATGGGGGCTAGGAGAGGGATAGCAGGGGATGGAGGCAGCAAACCACCATGGCAAGTATATACCTACATAACAATCCTGCAAGATCTGCATACCTACCCCAGAAATTAAAGTATATATATATATATATATATAAAAAAAAGAATTGAAGCCCCCACACAGAGACCCCACTGAGGCACTGCCTAATGGAGCTGTGAGAAGAGGGCCACCATCCTCCACACCCCAGAATGTTAGATCCACTGATAGCTTGCACCATGTGCTTGGAAAAGCTACAGACACCTAATGCCAACCTGTGAAAGCAGCAGAGAGAGAGGCAGTACCCTGCAAAGCCACAGGACTGGAGCTTCCCAAGACCATGTGAACCCATCCCTTGCATCATCATGATCTGGATGTAAGACATGGAGTCAAAGGAGATCAATTTGGAGCTTTAAGATTTGACTGCCCTGCTGGAATTTGGATTTGCATGGGCCCTATAGCCCCTTTGTTTTTGCCCATTTCTCCAATTTGGATTGGGTGTATATAATGTACCCTGATTGTATCTAGGACATAACTAACTTGCTTTTGATTTTACAGGCTCATAGGCTGAAGGGACTTGCCTTGTCTCAGATGAAACTTTGGACTGTGGACTTCTGATTTAATGTTGAAATGAATTAAGAAAGTCCCATCCCATTTTGGGGGGAATGTTGGAAAGGCATGACTGCTTTTGAACTATGAAGACACGAGATTTTGGAGAGGCCAGGAGCAGAATGATGTTATTTGGCTGTGCCCCATGCAAATCTCATCTTGAATTTTAGCTCCCATAATTTCCACGTGTGTGAGAGGGGACCCAGTTGGAGATATTTGAATCATGGGATTAGTTTCTCCTATATTGTTCTCAGGATAGTGAATAAGTCTTATGTGAACTTATGGTTTTATAAGGGAAAACTCCTTTTGTTTGGTTCTCATTCTGTCTTGCCTGCTACCATGTAAGAAGTGCCTTTCACCTTCCACCATGATTGTGAGGCATCTCCAGACCTGTGGAACTATGAGTCCATTAAACCCCCCCCTTCTTTTTTTAATAAATCTCCTAGTCTTGTGCATGTCTTTTTGTTGTTGTTGAGACAGATTTTCGCTCTGGTTACCCAGGCTGGAGTGCAACGGCGCAATCTCGGCTCACCACAACCCCTGCCTCCTGGGTTCAGGCAATTCTCCTGTCTCAGCCTGAGTAGCTGGGATTACAGGCACACGCCACCATGCCCAGCAATTTTTTGTATTTTTAGTAGAGACGGGGTTACACCATGTTGACCAGGATGGCCTCAATCTCTTGACCTCGTGATCCACCCACCTCGGCCTCCCAAAGTTGTGCATGTCTTTATCAGCAGCATGAAAACAGGCTAATACACTGGAGTTCTAAAGTGTTATTGTAAAAGAAATAGAAAAAGAACTTCCCACAGGTAACAGAAAAGTGAAAAAAGCCCAGCATTCAACAAATATTTATTGAACCTTTGCAAATGACAGAGGAAAACAGAACAGACAACCTCAAAGTGTCTCTGAAACTTCAGGTTTATTGTTAAACATTATAAGACTATTGCAGTCCAATCTGTCATATGTCCCCCATTTGTTTTTGTTGTTCTTCTGATTCAATGTCTTAGAGAAAAATTATTTCCCAGTACATTATTAACCTATGCATCCACCAATGGATGAATGGATAAAGAAAATGTGGGGTGTGTGTGTATGTTGTGTGTGTGTGTGTGTGTGTGTGTGTGTGTGTGTATTCCTTTTGATGGCCATTATATATATAATGGAATTCTTTAGGCCATCAAAAAGAATAAAATCATATTGTTTGTATCAACACGGATGAAACCGAAGATCATTCTCTTAAGTGAAGTAAACCAGGCACAAAAGACAAATATCACAGGCTCTCACTTATATGTGGCAGCTAAAAATTCTGATCACATGGAAGTAGAGGTGGAAAGATAGAGAACAGAGACTGGGAAGGTTGAGTAGGGAGAGAGGAAGGACAAAGAGGAGTGAATTAAAAGTACAAATTTACATATAAATAAAAAAATCAATTCAGTGTTTGATAGTAGAGTAGGGTGACTGTAGTTAACCAAAAATGTGTTGTTCTCAAGTGAACACCTAAATGCCCTGACTTGTTCACTACAGATTATATACATGTAACAAAATTTCATGTGTATCCCATAAATTTGTACTAATAAAAAAATTTAAAAATACATCCCAAGTGACATTAAAAAAATAAAATTCCTTCTTTCTTTCAAACAGTTAAGAAATGTTTTTCATGAAGGTACATTAGTATATTCTTATGATTTCTAGCACCTCTAGATTACCAGTTGTGTATCTGCATGGCCAAATTCTCAATCAACTGTGGAAACTGTAAGAGATGAAACTTAATCTGAACTTTTAAAAATGGACATATTTGAGTACAAAAGATAGAGAAGGCATTCCAAATAAGAAAGAAAATCATTAGGAACCTATGTGTCACATAGGAGAAAGCTAATCAAAAAAGATGCACAGAAGAATGAATAATGGTAGTATGGTGATAAAAATACTAGTTAATATATAAACATAAATAACTTTGTCTGCTTTAAACTTATCCAGAACTTTCCTTGATGCCAAGATTATACTTTTGTGCACATATATTTCATATGTAAGCTTCTACCAAAATGGGTTTTGAAAAGACATGCTTGTTCTTATATGGATTGTATAAGACATAGAATAGGTGCCATCTCTACTTTGATGGCCATAGCTCAGGTTTCAATGTTATTAAAGGTGAAATGATGATAAAAATATAAGAAATTTGAAATATAGCTTTCTTCTCAAAAGCATGGTTTTCATTAGATATATTTTTGTTTGTTTATTTTGGAATATTTTCTTGATCTGTAGCATATTATTAAGACTCCTCTGATTATCAATCATTTTAGATTTGCTGACATAGAATAGTGATTTTAGTATATTCTTTAAAATTCTAGAGTATATTTATTTTACTTTAATCCATTTAGAGTACCATTCATTTTCAGCCCCTTAAATCCCCAAGATATCTTTTATTCATATCATATTTAGTTAGCATTTTATAAGTCTTTCTGTGCCATTTATTTGCATTGTGTGGAATAGCCATAGAAGTCCTTGTCAGACCTAGCATATAGGACACAGAGGAAAGGAAAATAAGAGAAAGAGAAATTGCATCAAGAAAGCAGGAGAAGCTAAAGGAAAAGTAAGAGCAAAAGGAGGAGTGGAAAAGAGATTTAATAATGAAATAAGGCATGACAGTGGGCTTTGGAATCAACTCTCTATCCTCACTGTGGTCAATGGGTCTTTCTGAGGAAGGACTAGGTTGGAATTTAGGCAATAAAATATATGTCTGACTATAATCTAATAATCTTTACCCTCTCCCTCAATGTGTGCACTTAGCTCCCTCTGTTGGACTGGTGTTGTTTACACACAAGTGATTTGTTCTTTGAAGAGACAGCCAAACAAATTTCCTTCTGGTATTTTTCATTCAAATACAGAGGAAAAATGATCTCTTCTTGGCGTTTTTACATTAGTATAAATGTTTTAAGTGGTGATAACAACTGAGATGAATTGTTTGCGCAACTCAAGACTTTTCCTCCAGGTCTTTGTTGTAGTAGAGAAATTAAAGTATTTTGTATCTTTACCAAACTGACTTTCTCACATCAAGTACTCAAAATTGCAACCACATTAAGGGAGAAGTTTGAAAACGTTCCTCTTGTAAGGCAATCACAATAGTTTTCAGTAACCACTAGACTTCTTGTGATTACGATTTTAATATAGTAACAAAGCCCTCCTTCAAAAATGGGTGAAAGATATACATTTTTCTAATAGTTCAATCATGTTTGGCGATAAAGGAACTCTAGAATTTTGGGAGATTTTGGAGTAGCCATAATTAATGCTGTAGGATATGTTAGTCTATGAATGGTTTCTAATATGCAATATATGAGGCTGGAAGTTCTATGCCTTGCTTATTATTTTATGGAGTCTCTCTCAATCATTTTTTCTTCAATTTACTGATTTTAGAAACAAATTTGACTTCTAATTTTTCCAATCATCCATTGACTCATTCAGTTAGCTTCTCAACAAATGCTTAAGAACAATCATGTCACAGGTTCAGTGCACAGTGTAGGGTATACAAACGTTAATTAAAGCAGGACGTTTTTCCATTCTCACAAGATTTACAGCTTTTGCCTACTTTGCTTCTCTCACACAACACATTTAATATTCTAAACTGGAGCATGGGTTAGGGACATTCTGGAGATCAGAAATATCCCAGTCATAAGATTTCTAGGTTCTCCCTAAATTTAATGCATATTGGACTTTCATGTATTATTTAGAATGTAATAAATTGATCAATGATCTCTATGATTTCTTTCAAGATTCCAGTGTTTGTCTTATTGAGAATGACAATGGCCCACCATATACTGACTTTTCCATGACCTTCACAAAAAGACTACCTTGTTTCAAATTTATATCCCTGGGAATTTCCAAGAACCATGGTGTGTGTCTATATGTATGTGTGTCGCAGGTGGTAAGGAGATGAGAGAGATAGATAGAACTCATTAAGAGCAATGCATAGAATTTTTAATAAAATTTTGATTCTGCTATTTTCCTTATTTATGCTACAACATACTATAGGATATTAAAAATTGAAGATCTGGTGTGACACTCAGTACCTTTATGTAACTCATGTATCACATAACTAAAAACGGGCCTCTCAAAATACATTTAGTAAATGGGATTTATTGTCAAAAAAATCAGGAAACATCATGTAATCCAAATGGAAGAAAATTGAGCTAGGCCTATACAGTTTCTGTAATGAGGGATTGTTAACGTTATTCAAGAACTGAGGATGCTCACATTTTTTTTTTTTTTTTTTCGAGACAGAGTTTCGCTCTTGTTACCCAGGCTGGAGTGCAATGGCACGATCTCGGCTCACCGCAACCTCCGCCTCCTGGGTTCAGGCAATTCTCCTGCCTCAGCCTCCTGAGTAGCTGGGATTACAGGCATGCGCCACCATGCCCAGCTAATTTTTGTATTTTTAGTAGAGACGGGGTTTCACCATGTTGACCAGGATGGTCTCGATCTGTTGACCTCGTGATCCACCCGCCTCGGCCTCCCAAAGTGCTGGGATTACAGGCTTGAGGGATGCTCACATCTTGATCACTGTTCTGAGGTCATATGAGTCTTCATTTTTATGGGTCCATAACCTTCTGTGCCTAGTACCCACTAATAACTTAATGTGATTTCTGTGTACTATTTCCATAAAGTAGTGGAAAGAATATGGTTATATCAGCTTATGTCATGTATACCCCACAAATTAATTCATATAACTGGGTATTAAGATGACCAGAGGTATTTCAATATCCATTTAGTGAAGGTTTATATCAGATTCTCCAACAAAGTGTGTGTAAAATACATCAGTGCCATATTTAAATATTTATCTTTCAACATGAAAACAACTCTTTTAAAACAAGAGACAAAACAGTCTAATTTACCACTGAAAGATAAATTGAAAATCAAGACTTTCTTTCAATGATATTCATTGTAAATTCATTTGGGTTAATGCCAGAAAACATTTTAATTTAATGGAATTAACCTGCTAGTTTGTTTTCTTTTCCACAGTGTTCTGAGATTTCTAAAATATGGTAGTTGTTGACAATAGTGTTCTTACATATCATATAGATGGCCCATTCAATTTCCTATTACTTAAATTCTGCTATCATTTCCACTCCTAGCTAAATGAAATTATAGCAATAGAAGATTATGCTATGACAAAGATAGTGTACAAGTTTAGAAATATATTTTGAGTTACTCTTGACGCCATTTCTATGTACAAAAGCAGTTGCTAAAAGATTTGGACCATTTTATAGTCTGTATTAGGTTTCAGAACTTGCATGCACACAAATATTCATTCAGTTGCAGAGACAGAATTTACAGCCAGCAATAACTTGAAATTTATTAAAAGCGGGTCACCTTCTTAACGGTGAAATGTTTGTGCCAAAGTAGGAATAGTTCTCTTTCTAAATTTGTTAAGGCTCAAAAGAGTACAGAAATGGTCATTGAAAAGGATAATTTATAGCACTCAAAATATTTCTGAAACCAAATATTGTTATTTTTTTTCTAAACAAGCAAGGATACTGATCAGTTAACAGCATTCATGTAAAAGAAATGTTAAGGTTGAAATGAACAGGTGCTAACTATCTTTTATTATTTACAATCAAGTTCTGCCTTAGAGACAATGGTAAATTAATAATAATGTCCATTAATCACTTAGCATATTAAAATATTTCAATTCTCTACATTTTTATTTACTGAATATTTCTAAATTCATTTTAAATTTATTACCCAACTTAATCTCTAACATTTCTCATTGACTATTTAGTCAGTTGTCCTAATGTTCCACTTTCCAAAACAGCATACAAATGGAAGAAAGAATAAACGAATAGTCATTGTGCACTTCTTAAAATAAACCAGATGATTTGCATAAGCAAGCATATTTAATACTTACAACACTACAGTAAAGATGTTATATTATTTACAGAAGAGAAAAATTGAACATCAGAGGAATTCAAGAAATTGTCCAGAATCAGGTAAGATAGCCATAAATATCAAAACTGGGTGCTGCTCAGTCTGCGTATCTATAAAGTGCATGATTTTAAAAAAAAGCCCCTTCCTATATGCTATGTCAATCATTTCCTATTTCTTATAATATCAGGTTAAATATGCTCAGCCTGGTATTCATGATGATTCATTATCTGGTGTTTCCTTACTTAATCAACCTTCTTTTCACTACTGTCCAACACAAAGCCTATTTTTCAGTCATCAATCTACTTCCACCTCCAGACCTTTATTTTATCCACTCTGGAGGCAGAAGATCCAAACCCTCTTTCATATACCTCTAAACATAAATTCTCCATAACAACCTCTCCCTTCACTATAAATAAAACTCCCTGCTCCTTTTTGTTTTTACCTTATTTTCTGACTGCTGTTTTCCATGCCCTCTTTTATTGTGATCTAGCAATCACCCCTGCAGGCTGATCTCCCTGCTCTCCTTTCTTCTACAGCATCCTCTATAGCATTGATAGGGTGCCTCTATCTGTCACCACCTGCTTTGAAATGGACTCCTTCTCTTCTAGATCCCATATATTACATAGTCACCATATGGCCGCACTATGAGTGCAATGCAGAGTGCAGGAGTGTACGTAGAAATGACTTAACACCTACTCTTATGAATGCTTTAATTCTTTGAAGAAATGAAATGTGCAAGTTGTTTATGTATATGAAATAGAGATAACAACCCTCATGAAGGTAGACGTTTGTCTAATGTGAAAATATAAAGGAGAACTTTTTTGTTTTTCTTGTTTTACACACACACACACAAACACACACACACACATGCGTACACATTATGGAACTTTATATAATAATGGATTACAGAAAGGAAAGAGGAAAGAGATGAAAGATCTTTTACCTGGCAGAGTACACATTTTTCAAGAACTTTCCTTCTTTTCACCAGTTCTGGTGGTATTATATATTATGTTGCTATATGTGTCTGACATTAACTTAAAGTTCTGAAAATGAGTATTTAATTAAACTACATCACATTTAGAGAAAGTCTTGCCCAGTAACTTGAGGCAACTTTAACCCAAGGCATTTTAATTTGAGGAAACTAAAGATTTTTAACACTCATGTTCATAATAAGGATCCTACAAAAAATCAGGGCCTAGGATCTCATGATTTTACTGCCAAATTTAAGAATCATCAAATACTCTGTGGTTTCAGACACCATTTTTTCCCCCAGTGAGTTGCTACTTACATGGGGCAGTGTAACTCATGTTTTCCTATATTTAGCTGCATTCCAGAGAATTTCATAAGCATTTCCCTGAGCTCACACTTTCCCACCCTCGGAGTGATGGCATGAAGCAAGAGGAGATTTTTGATGACTATACTAATATTTTGCATCTTGGAATGTAGATTAGGGATATTTTCATAGAGGGGTAAAAAGAGATTGAGAATGGTGAGAATGAAAGTGATTTCTTCTGAGAACCCTCACTATTGCTGATCAAGTTCTCACAGTGAATTAGTGATTTGTGCAATAGAAGACACAGGGGTTTCTACACTTGTGTGCTTCTCTATGTCTACCTTTTACTTTATCTGAACCTATATGCATCATATTGCATTGTACCTTCCGTTCATAAGGGACTGCTTTTCCAATCTGCCTGCAAGAATTGGACTGTGAATGAAGATTAAAGTCACTGTAAGAAAGAAGGGGAATGGAACAAATTGCTATCTTTTTATATATAATCAAAATCTTTTTCCTCACAATTAGGTCAGATGATATTAATTAGCTACCTGACCCAAAGATTCTTAAACTCAGCGTTCAACAACCTTTAAAAAAAGAGCTAGTTTTCCTTGCTTCCAATCTCCAGTATTCTGAGGGTGTGCATGAGCCTGTTTCATCTTCAGGAGCAATTTGTGAGATAGAGGCAGTGGAGCTCACCAGACTCAAACGAAGGTGCTTACTTACTAAAAACAGCCACAGCATCTCTGTCTTCCGTGAGGAACCATTTTCCTAGTTATACACATCTGGTATTTCTTTTCTTAGGTTTTAGCTACTGTACACCTGTGTGTAAGTCAAAATTGACCCCTACTTCTATACATATATAAATATAAATATAAAATATTGTTACTAAATCCAATATTTTATATTCTGCCATTGATATGCACTTACATTACTATATCATTCAGATATAGGATATTTGTGTGTATTCTGTTATTTATCTTTTTCAATGGAATGCTTTATAGAACCCAAGGCACTTTAATTTGTCTAATTTCCATTTTTCCCAAATAATCATTTTTTAACTGAATTTAAAAGTCTGTGGAGTGAGACTGTATCTTATACTTCTTTAAACTGCCCTTCGCTAAATTAATACACTTTAAATTTGGTTTTATTTGTTTAGTTTTGTTTTTACATCAGAGGAAGTCCATGCATTTTTATTGAATGAATGGAAGAATTAATTGATGAATTAATTCTGGGTTGGAATGTTCAAGTAATAAACAACATAAGATGCCTTTTTCTTTCGCCCTGTGAAAAGCTCTGATTATAATCTGATAACAGTAAATTTCCTCTTATATGACTCGTATTTCATGGGTAACTAATGAACTTAGGCACATAATAAGCATTTTGGACAACACATAAGAGTGTACTAGATTCAGTCCTTGTCTTCCATGAGCTTTCAATCTAGTTGTGAGTTACTGGAAAATATTTAATTTTGACACTAGAGAAAGCTTATGCTACAAATTTCTGCCAGTATCAATTAAAGATATTTTCCCTCAAGTTTCCTGAAGCCAAAGTATACAAGGTTTGCAAATTACTTGACTACAGAAATGAGATTGAGAGTAAACATTGCAAAGAAATCTCAAAATTACCAACCAAAGCATTTTTAAAAATCAAACATCTCTCCCTAGCGGTCCTAGGAGATACGTCCGAAGTCAAAGAATAGAAAGCAGCATTCTTTACCTGACTCCATGTATTTACTTGTCAGAACTGCTTAACCTTAGCTTTCCTGACACCAAATGTGCTTGGACTGAAAAGGGAGAAATTATGTCAAAGATCTTCCCAAAGGCCAGGAAGTATTTGCTTTCCAAATGCAGGAGTCTTAGTATAGCTGTGGCTAAAAGTGATGCTGAACAGATGCAAATTTTTAATTTCTAATTTTAAAAAATATGACTTTGTTTCTAGTGCTAACAAGCAAGAAATAACTGACAGTATCAGATGCCTAGAACTTCCTGGATCAGTGAGGTGGGACCTCAAGCTTTTCTGTTAGGCAAATATCTGTTAAAGTTGAGCCATAGAAGCCCACCAAAGCCAAGAAGCATTACCATTGCCATGCCAGCTTTATCCCGGCTATAGAAAACATGTAAAGTATTTTTCATACAGTTCCTAACTTGTCGTAAGGAATTAAGCCCAAGATATCTTAGGAAGTCTTGCATTTTGATTTGCTAAACATTAATTTCTTGTCTTCCTTCCATAGATTTGTGTCATGATTTTATTTTAAAACTTCATAGCTTTGTCTCTACTCACACATTTCCAGAAACGGTTAGATGTCTACAATATGTTCACAGTCCTTTCTCTAATCTGGGGACTGCAGTGTCCTAAGGCAGAAGGAAGTAGTGTGAACATCAAGCCAAGCAATAACTGGTCATCTGATCAAGCCTTGCTGCTGGGGCCTAGTAAAGATAAATACTCATCTGTCCAGTGCCTTCATTTCTGTAATGTCTCCCTGTCCAATTTAATAAATGCTTTCTTGCTGGTTTCTTGGCATCTCTTTGAATAAGGAATGTAAACTGAAAAGGCCTAGGAGACTAAAACTGGCACAAAACGCTATGATGCAGTGCCACAGTCTTTACCAGAGGACAAATGGACTTGCTGCCTGAGACAAGGCTGTTGCATAATTTCCAGATACATGAAAAAATAAGAGAAGAAATAAGAATAAAATTAGATCCAATTTTAAGCAAATAGAAGTATAAAGCCAGATATTTATAGAAATTATATTAAAGACCATTTAAAATCTTAATAAACAGAGCCATCAGTATGTATTTAATCTTTGAATATTGAAAAAGGAAAACACAATGTGGGTTTCTCTAAGAACACTTTGAAATTTCAGGAGAAACTGCCAGCAAAATTAGACTGAAACTATTATTTAGTTATCTCTGTATTTATACTATGTCATAAGCTATTACTGTTTAAATATCTTAAAAAGCCTCTGGAAAATCATGCTCATTTTCCCAAGTAGAATACCACTACAATAAAAAAATTTTCACTTGGTGCTATGGAGTCTGACTAGACTTTAGTTCAAATTTTATTCCCCAAAGAAGCTTTAAATGATATATTTTTAAGTTTCTATTTTTCTTTTCACGTTAGAGAATTTTCCCAGGCTATTATGTTCGAGTCTCTGATTGTAATATGGAAGCCATGCTCCCAGATAATTGAAGTGAATATTAATTCAGATCCACCCAGTAAGTGTGTAGTTTTGGTGACTCACCATCTTTTAGGCCTCTAAAATAGTTATAGAGCATGTTGCGAAGATAAAAGTGAGAAATCAGAGACAGCACTCATATGGAATAGTTTACCATTGAGACTTACTGGAAAAGAGTAGTGCTGAATTTTGTGACAATAGTCATAGAGTAAGGATGTTATTTACATTTGGGGGATTCAACTAAGGACATTCACTAGCAGTTGTTTAGGTTTTCTCCTTGCAAACTTTTGGTCTGAACAGAGGCAACTCGTCACACCTAATTGAAAGAAAGGCCCAGTAACCATTAGCCCAGTAAAAAATTGAGAATGTAGGGTATAAAGCCAAGATGGCTGTTGCATCAGGATACAAACAACAGTATGTGCCACAATGAGAAAAGGCTAGAACTAACTACATTTTAATGGAGAGCATGCTTGTGTATAATGCCTATTATTATTCTAGAAAAATAAGATCAACTTTTCTGGTATATTGAAATTATGTCAACCTTTTACTCCCTAGGAAGAAATTGTCCTCAGTTAAAATTTCCTGAGTTTTTATGCATTTTTGACAATCCTGCATAAACTGTTAACATCTTATCTCAGACATTACAATGAATAGTTCCCTCCGTAATAAAATTTTAATTAGCAAACTCATTTGCCTGCTCAAAATATTTGTCCTTGTAGCTAATGATAATATTTTATTGTTTCAATTAAATTCTAAACTTATTCTATTGTTATTTTGCTTATTGTTTGTAAAAAGAGTTATACACACTATGTGAGGAGTGTGTATTAGTGCATGAACATTTAGAGGGAACTCCAACTTTGGTGGAGGCAAGAACACATGAACACTTATGAAAAGATTCTTTTGGCCAAACTGGATGTGATAATTTCTTAAAGTGTTATGTCCTGGAGGCAAGGAAACTGAAATTGGACTGTGACTTATATTTATTAATTTTAATCCTTAACATAATTAAATTGCCAATAAGAAGGCATTTGATATAAATACTCAGTTATGTAAACCATATGAGCTGTATCAGAAATATATTATTGGTGAATAAAAGTCATGACTCCAGACTTCCAAAGTCTTAAAAACTAGCTTCAGTTTTTTCCTATAAAATAGGGATCAAAAAAACCCGTAGTTATTATGACTGCATATTTACATTTTAATAGCCATGGTTGTGAACAACACCAACAAGGGAAAGTAAGAGAAGTATACCCTTTTACAATGTTCAAGAAAAAAGTAGTTTTGGATCTAGTACAACAAAATGCATATGTAGAGTGGGCATCAACTTCATTAGGAATGTGGTTGGCTGTGAAATTAGCACAAAATAAAGACAATGGTCAGAGCACACCTGGTACCTGGTAAGAGACAGGTACTGGTCTAGCTGAGTTCATGTAATTCTTTTCCGCAGCGTTGTTTTGCCTTAGTGTAGTGTGTTACTTACATATTGATTTGAAATAAATCACCCCAAAACTTAGTAGCCTGAAAAAACAAACATTTATTATCTCACAATTCTAGGGATTCAAGAATAAGGATATATCTAAACTGGGTATCTCTGGCTCAGGCTCTCTCACAGCTGCAGTTGAAGCGTTGGCTGGGGCTGTAGTCATTCGAGGTTCCTCTGAGAGAGAATCTGCTTTTAGGCTCACTCATATGGCTGCTGACGCCTCCAGTCCTTCTGCCTCTTGACTGAGACATCAGCTCCTTGCCATGTGGGCCTTTGCATAGTACAGCTTCCAATATGGCAACTGGCTTTCCTCAGAGTGAATGGGTAAAAGATAAAGAGAGGGAGTACCACACTGTGGGAGACACCTTCTGTTTGTTCCCTTATTTCGGAAGTGACATTACATCCCTTTTGCTGTTTTTCATTCATTTGAAGAGCATTAGTAGGGCGAAGCCCACAATAAGAAAGGATTACGCAATGGCACAAATATCGGTAGATAAAGAATCATTGAGGATCACCTTAGAGACTGCCTACTATACCTTGTGAGGCAATCTGACATGAATAAAAACACATGGACCCTTGAATGGTCCCTCAGACTGAAGTTGGGATCTGAGCCTTGAAACTTACTACCTATGTGAACTTGGGCATGTCTCCCTTCTCTGTTGTAAAGATAAATAAATGAATGCTTATATACCCTACCATCCCTAGGTTTGCATGTAGAAAATGGGCACAATAACCTGTAGCTCTAAGGGCTGCAGTTAGGATTTAATAGTACAATTGTGCTTAACAAGTAGGAAGCAGCAAATATTCAACTGTCTCTAATAGAAGTAACACATTTGTTTGCAAATTTATGAAAAACAACTGTCCATAGTGACTGTCCTATGAACTTCCTAGGTTCAGCATTAGTGCCTTCTTGCAGAATAACCAACATATTTAACATATTTATGTCTTCAGAACTTAGTAAAAGTCGTGGTTATTTTGGACTACCTTCTGTCAGAAGTAGAATATTGTGACCCAACTGAAAGGAGATATTTTTTCTAAGGTTTTTTTTTCTCTCTCTCTTCCTGGTACTTGAGTTCAGCCAAGATACAGCAATTCCTCATTATTCCCAGTTAACAGCTAGACCTCAAAATGATCTATTTTGTACTTGGCACTGACAACTCAACTGCAGTATTTTGATAATTTCTAGGTGTTGTGTTTTAGAAGGGGACATGGACAACAGTGAACATGTTCAGAAAGAATAATCAGATTGAGGAGTGAATTCTAAAACCTGCAACATGTCATATGAAAAGACAAACTCCCAGAAAGAGACTGTTTAACTCAGAGGTAGAGTAGAGAGAGAAGGCTTCAAATCTTGGTTCTGCTTCCCACTAGGTGACTGATATGGTTTGGCTCTGTGTCCCCACCCAAATCTCACCTTGAATTGTAATAATCCCTGTGTGTCAAGGGCAGGACCAGGTGGAGGCAATTGAATCATAGGGGCAGTTTCTTCCATGTTGTTCTCATGATAGTGAGTGAGTTCTCACAAGATCTGATAGTTTTATAAGAATCTGGCATTTCTCCTGCTGGCACTCATTTTCTCTTCTGCTGCCCTGGGAAGATGTGCCTTCCACCATGATTGTAAGTTTCCTGAGGCCTCCACAACCATGTGGAACTGTGAATTAATTAAATCTCTTTCCTTTTTAAATTACCCAGTCTTGGGCAGTTCTTTATAGCAGTGTGAGAATAAGCTAAAACAGTGACCTCAAAAAATTCACTTGTCATCTCTGAGACTTAGTTTATGAATCTGTAACAATAAGAATTATATATTATAGAACAATCATGTGTCATACACAGAACAAGTTACTTTGAATATGGTATCAATACCGCTAAGGTTGGTTTTTTTTTTTTAGACATTAGGTGTCAATAAGTTTAAAACCCTGTGCTGAAGAGTTTCCCTCCAATATTCTTGTTGGCGCCTAAAAAAACTAGCAGAGAGTATCTTTTCTAAGTGAAGTTACTGCCTATGTTAGTGATCACACTTGTCAGTTTCTCACTTTTATTTGGATCATAGTTCATTTAAAGTTGAATTTGAAAATGAGTACCCAGAGTGGGCTTTTAAAGTCCCAAGACAATGAGATATGATTTGTAGAATTCATCTTTTTTACTTCACAATCTGTTTCAGTGAACTTAAAGACCAGAGGAAAAATAAAAATCACAGGAGAGATGTTGAAACATTAGATATTGCTTTTCTCATTGTCAATATTAGAAAACTATGAAAAAGATTTTCCTTTGGTAGAATCTTGAACAGGCTACCTAATCTCTTTGATTATCAGATGTTTTTCCTGTGAAATAAATTGCAGTAAGTAGTTCCTTCAGTGTCACTTATCTAGAGTTCCATAAATAGACTCAAAATTACTGCATGAGTTGGAAATAAGAAATTTATAGGCTTCTTTAGATTTTACTTCCTGTATTCACATAATGTAGGTGTAATTAAATGACACCTTTTTGACTTATTAAATGTAGTGTTCACCTGGTATTCCTGAGGTTCTACAGGGCTTATTCCATCAGGACTTGAGTGGAAAACAACATAAACACCAGTATGCAAATACATAACTTTGGCCATAAATATGAATACACAGTTTATTATAATTTTTTTAAATTATACAACATTTGCTATCTTACTGGAGATTTTAATAGTCTTTAAACATAGTGAGGTAGAGCTACATGAATGAAAGAAAAATAAAGAGAAAAGGTATTAGGGAAAATATGACAAACATAGAAGGCAGATAAAGAGATTCAACCTATTCATGATGAGATTCTTCAATTTTAAAAACCCTAAAACCTAACATTAAGAAAGAGAACCCATGATTATAATTATAATTAAAGATATATATTTTAAAAAATAAAATAATACTTGAGCCTAAATATAACAAATGCACAATGAATGTGAAAAAATAATCCAGAATGGTCAATATTAAGACATTATTGGACTTGAAAGTTAATGAAAGAATGCTTCATCAAGCAGTAAAATAAATAATAACCTATAACAGATAAGTGTCAGGCTGGCCCTGAGTTCCCCCACAGCAACACTGGCTGCTATTTGAATAACATTTAAGAAATTCAATATTAGAAGAGTTCACTCAGGAATTTTATATCTAGCCAAACTATCCTTCAAGTTGTTTTTTTTTTTAAAGAAAAAGCAACTAAACACTTTTTACATGCAAAAATTCCTTTGAGAATTTTTGAGAAAACCGTGTGAAGTTCACCTCACAAAAAGATGAAAGAAGGAACCACAAAAAAGGACTGAGTATTATATACATTTAAATGTTTAACTAAATCTAAGATACATAGCAAAACATTTATATAGTATCTCTTTTGTACTAGGCAATATTCTAAATGCTTGATACATATTAACTATAGAGATGAAGGTTACAGATGAGAATGTAAATGAGATATACTTTCATAATTTATACATTAGCCTCACAACTTAAAAAGTAGAGTATGACATATATTAATTGTAGAGACAAGGGTTACAGATGAGAATGTAAATGAGATATACCTTCATAATTTATTCATTAGCCTCACAACTTAAAAGTGGGCTTAAATTTTTAAGCCTCAGAACTTAAAAAAATTTCCTGTTTACTTCATGTAAATGCAAGGGACAAAATTGTTTCATTTTAAACTAAAATATATCAAGGAATGAAGGTATAAATTCATCTAACCATAGAGAAGTAAATAATAAGAAAGAAAATACATCAACTAAATTTGAATGACCAAAAACTAACTAAATAAAATGAAATACAGGAATGTTAAAGTGACTGTGATAAAGAATTATGGGGTGAATCCAAGATGGCGAAGTAGGAACAGCTCTGGAGTGCAGTTCCCAGCAAGAACAACACAGAGGCCCCTGCAGGTGATCCTCAGGCAAGCAGGGTCTGGAGTGAACCTTCAGCAGTCCTACAGCAGAGGGGCCGGACTGTTAGAAGGAAAACTTAAAAAGAGAAAGAAACAACTTCAACATCAACAAAAAGGACATCCACTCAGAGATCCCATCCAAAAGTCACCAACTACAAAGACCCAGGTAGATAAATACACAAAGATGGGCAGAAACAAGTGCAAAAAGGATGAAAACACCAAAAACTAGAATGCCTCTCCTCCTTCTAGGGATCACAACTTCTCACCTGCAAGGGACAAAGCTCGATGGAGAATGAGTCTGATGAATTGACAGAAATAGGCTTTAGAAGGTGGGTAATAACAAACTTCTCTGAGCTAAAAGAACATGTTCTAACCCAATGCAAAAAACTAAGAACCTTGAAAAAAGATTTGATGAAATGGTAATGAGAGTAAACAGCTTAGAGAATATAAATGACTTGATGGAGCTGAAAAACACAACATGAGAACTTTGTGAAGCATATACAAGTTTCAATAACTGAATCAACCAAGCAGAAGAAAGAATATCAGAGATTGAAGATCAACTCAATAAAATAAAACAAGAAGACAAGATTAGAGAAAGAAGAGTGAAAAGATATGAACAAAGCATCCAAACAATATGGGATTATATGAAAAGTTCTAATCTACATTTGATAGGTGTCCCTGAATGTGATAGGGAGAATAAATCTAAGCTGGAAAACACTCTTCAGGATATTATGCAGGAGAACTTCCCCAACCTAGCAAGGCAGGCCAATATTCAAGTCCAGGAAATACAGAAAACACCACAAAGATATTCCTCAAGAAGAGCAATCCCAAGGCACATAATCATCAGATTCACCAGGGTCGAAATGAAGAAAAAAATGCTAAGGGCAGCCAGAGAGAAAGGTCAGGTTACCCACAAAGGGAAGCGCATCAGACTCATAGTGGATCTCTTGGCAGAAACCCTACAAGCCAGAAGAGAGTGGGGGCCAATATTCAACATCTTTAAAGAAAAGAACTTTCAACCTAGAATTTCGTATCCAGCCAAACTAAGCTTCCTAAGTGAAGGAGAAATAAAATCCTTTACAAACAAGCTGTTGCTGAGAGATTTCATCACCACCAGGCCTGCCTTACAAGAGCTCCTGAAAGAAGAACTAAACATAGAAAGGAACAACCAGTACCATGCACTCCAAAAACATACCAAATGGTAAAGAGCATCAACACAATGAAGAAACTGTATAAACTAGCTGGGCAAAACAAACAGCTAGCATCAAAATGGCAGGATCAAATTCACACATAACAATATTAACCTTACATGTAAATGGACTAAATGTCCCAATCAAACAACATACACAGGCAAATTGGATCAGTGTGCTGTATCCAGGAAACCCATCTCACAGCAAGGACACACATAGGCTGAAAATAAATGGATGGAAGAAGATTTACCAAGCAAATGGAGGCAAAAAAAGCAAGAGTTGCAATCCTAGTTTCCAATAAAATAGACTTTAAACCAACAATGATCAAAAGAGACAAAGAAGGGCATTATATAATGGTAAAAGGATCAATGCAACAAGAAAAGCTAACAATCCTAAATATATATGGACCCAATACAGGAGCACCCAGATACATAAAGCAATTTCTTAATGACTTACAAAGGGAATTAGACTCCCACACAATAATAGTGGGAGACTTTAACACTCCACTGTCAATATTACACAGATCAATGAGACAGAAAATTAACAAGGGTATCCGGGACTTGAACTCAGATCTAGACCAAGCAAACCTAACAGACATCTACAAAACTCTCCACCCCAAATCCACAGAAGATACATTCTTCTTAGCACCACATCACACCTACACTAAAACTGACCACATAATTGGAAGTAAAGCACTCCTCAGCAAATGCAAAAGAATGGAAATCATAACTAACAGTCTCTCAGACCATAGTGCAATCAAATTAGAACTCAGGATTAAGAAACTAACACAGAACTGCACAACTTCATAAAAACTGAACAACTGGCTCTTGAATGTTGACTTGATAAACAATAAAATGAAGGCAGAAATAAAGATGTTCTTCAAAACCAACGAGAATGAATACACAACATACCAGAATCTCTGGGACACATTTAAAGCAGTGTCTAGAGGAAAATTTATAGCAATAAATACCCACATGAGAAGCAAGGAAAGATCTAAAATCGACACCCTATCATCAAAATTGAAAGAGCTAGAGGAGCTGGATTAAAAAAAACTCAAAAGCTAGCAGAAGACTAGAAATAACTAAGATCAGAGCAGAACTGAAGGAGATAGAAACACAATAAAACCCTTCAAACAATAAATCCAGGAGCTGGTTTTTTAAAAAGATCAACAAAATAGGCAGCTAGCCAGATTAATAAAAAAGAAAAGAGAGAAGAATCAAATAGATGCAATAAAAAACAATAAAGGGGTTATCACCACTGATTCCACAGAAATACAAACCACCATCAGAGATTACTATAAACAATTCTATGCACATAAACCAGTAAACCTGAAAGAAATGGATAATATCCTGGACACTTGCAACCTCCCAAGCCTAAACCAGGAAGAAGCTGAAACCCTGAATAGACCAATAACAAGGCTGAGGTTGAGACAGCAATTAATAGCCTACCAACCAAAAAAAGCCCAGCTCCAAATGGGTTCACAGCCAAATTCTACCAGATATACAAAGAAGAGCTGTTACCACTCCTTCTGAAACTATTCCATACAATACAAAAAGAGGGAGTACTCCCCAACTCATTTTATGAAACCAACATCATCCTAAAACCAAAATCGGGCAGAGACGCAACTAAAAAAGAAAACTTCAGACCAATATCCATGATGACCATTGATGCAAAAATCTTCAATAAAATACTGACAAACAGAACAAATTGATTTGCAGTAGCAAATCAAAACGCTTATTCAAGTAGGCTTCATCCTGGGGATGCAAGACTGGTTTAACATATGCCAGTCTATAAATGTAATCCATAACATAAACAGAACCAAAGACAAAAACCACATGATTATCTCAATAGATGCAGAGAAGGCCTTCAACAAAATTAAACAGCTCTTTATGCTTAAAAAACACCCTCAATAAACTAAGTATTGATGGAACTTATCTCAAAATAATAAAGGCTATTTATGACAAACCCACAGCCAATATCATACTGAATAGGCAAAAACTGGAAGGATTCCCTTTGAAATCCGGCACTAGACAAGGATGCCCTCTCTCATCACTCCTATTCAATATAGTATTGGAAGTTCTGGCCAGAGCATTCATGCAAGAAAAAGAAATAAAGGATATTCAGTTAGGAGAAGTCAAATTATCTCTATTTGCAGACGACATGATTGTATATTTAGAAGACCCCCATCTTATCAGCCCAAAATCTCCTGAAACTGGTAAGCAACTTCAGCAAAGTCTCAAGATACAAAATCAATGTGCAGAAATCACAAGCATTCCAATACACCAATAACAGACTTAAAGAGGGCCAAATCAAGAGTGAACTGCCATTCACAGTTGCCACAAAGAGAATAAAATACCTAGGAATACAACTAACAAAGCATGTAAAGGACCTCTTCAAGGAGAACCACAAACTACTGCTCAAGGAATTAGGAGAGGACACAAACAGATGGTAAAACATTCCATGCTCATGTTTAGGAAGAATCAAGATTGTGAAAATGACCATACTGCCCAAAGTAATTTATAGATTCAATGCTCTCCCCATCAAGCTACCTATGACCCTCCTCACAGAACTGGAAAAAAACACTTTAAACTTCATATGGAACCAGAAGAGAGCCTGCATAGCCAAGACAATCCTAAGCAAAAAGGCAAAGTTGGAGGTCTCACACTACCTGACTTCGAACTATACTACAAGGCTACAGTAATCAAAACAGCATGATACTGATACCAAAACAGAGATATAGACCAATGGAACAGAACAGAGGCCTTGGAAGCAATGCCACACATCTACAACCATCTAATATTTGACAAACCTGACAAAAACAAGCAAAGGGGAAAGGATTCCCTGTTTAATAAAATGGTATTGGGAAAACTGGCTAGCCATATGCAGAAAGCAGAAGCTGGACCCCTTCCTGACACTTTACACTAAAATTAACTCCAGATGGATTAAAGACTTAAACATAAGACCTAACACCATAAAAACCCTAGAAGAAAACCTAGGCAATACCATTCAGGACATACCATAGACAAGGACTTCATGACTAAAACGCCAAAAGCATTGGCAACAAAAGCCAAAATAGACAAATGGGACCTAATTAAACTCCAGAGCTTCTGTACAGCAAAAGACACAATCATTAGAGTAAACTGGCAACCAGCAGAATGGGAAAAAAATTTTGCAATCTATCCATCTGACAAATGGCTAATATCCAGAATCTGCAAAGAATTAAAACAAGAAACAAACAAACAAGCCCATTCAAAAGTGGACAAAGGATATGAACAGACACTTT
The DNA here is from genome assembly GCF_049354715.1 of Callithrix jacchus. Classification (NCBI taxonomy): domain Eukaryota; kingdom Metazoa; phylum Chordata; class Mammalia; order Primates; family Cebidae; genus Callithrix; species Callithrix jacchus. The sequence goes on from NC_133505.1 coordinate 133,264,672, forward strand.
TCAAAAGGAGACATATATGAGGCCAACAAACATAAAAAAATGCTCATCATCACTGGCCATTAGAGAAATGCAAATCAAAACCATATTGAGATACCATCTCATGCCAGTTAGAATGGTGATCATTAAAAAAATTTGGAGACAACAGATGCTGGAGAGGATGTGGAGAATCAGGAACAGTTTTACACTGTTGGTGGGAGTGTAAATTAGTGCAACTATTGTGGAAGACAGTGTGGCGATTCCTCAAGGGTCTAGAAATAGAAATTCCATTTGACCCAGCAATTCCATTACTGGGTATAAGGATTATATATCATTCTATTATAAAGACACATGCACCGGTATGTTCATTGCTGCACTGTTTACAATAGAAAAGACCTGGAACGAACCCAAATGCCCATCAATGATAGACTGGACAAAGAAAATGTGGCACATATACACCATGGAATATTACGCAGCCATAAAAAATGATGAGTTCATGTCCTTTGTAGGGACATGGATGAATCTGGAAGCCTTAGTTCTTAGGAAACTGACACAAGAACAGAAAATCAAACACCGCATGTTCTCACTCATTGGCGGGTGTGGAACAATGAGAACACATGAACACAGGGAAGGGAGCATCACACACTGGGGTCTGTTGGGGGGGTAATGGGGGAGGGACAGCAGGGGGTAGGGAGGTTGTGGGGGGATAACATGAGCAGAAATGCCAGATATGGGTGACAGGGAGATAGAGGCAGCAAACCACATTGCCATGTATGTACCTTTGCAACAATCCTGCATGATCTGCACATGTACCCAGAACCTAAAGTGAAATAAAATATATATCTGAAACAATTTAAAAAAAGAATTACAGATAAAGTGTTTAAAATACAGGGCTGGAAATAAGATATCAAATTATAAAAATAATCATTAGAATAAAAATGTTAATGTTAAAGGTTAAAAATTAATAAAAATGTTAAAAAAAAATTTTTTAAGACAATGTTTCACTTTTGTTGCCCAGGTTGTAATGCAGTGACATGATTCTGGCTCACTGCAACCTCCACCTCCCAGGTTCAAGTGATTCTCCTGACTCATCCTCTCGAATTACTGGCGTGTGTCACCATACCTGGCGAATTTTTGTATTTTTGGTAGAGACGGGGTTTTACCATGCTGGCCAGGCTGGTTTAGAACTCCTGATCTCAGGTGTTCCGCCTGCCTCATTCTCCCAAAGTGCTGGGATTACAAAGTGTTGTGAGCCACTGCACCCAGCCAAAAAATTATCATAATGATTACATATATAAACAGCAAACAAATGAAAAAGACCCAATACAAAAAAACTTAAAAACAGAAAACAAAACACAATGTCAAATACAGTCAGAACTATGACTGAATATACATATGAATGCCATATTAATAAAAATTACAAGATAAAAAGATTTATTAAAAGAAAGATACTTTCATATTGGGTTGCAAATCGAAACCTAACTCTGTTCTGTGTACATAAGACATGCCTAAAACCTAAAAGAAATATATAGAATGTCATATGTGTGTATATAATATATACCAGACAAATGAAAAACAAAACAAAACAAGTATTTTATGGTATCTGAAAAGGCAACACAACATGTTGCAGAAGAACCCTTGATTTGAGAACAACTGCAAAAGTAAGAAACACTCACACATAATCTGTTTGGTTCGTTTTAAGACACTGGAGAGCTAAGCATAGAGACCTCAGAGAGCACTGAAGATACTAGAGAGAAGGGTGATAACAAGAGAAAAGTCGATATTCAGCATTACTTCTCTATTTGACTTTAGTCAGTTTAGAAGCAGCAGCTTGAGAGGCTGAGAAACTGAGCAGTCATTTTAGAATGTGGAAACCAAAATTGGACTTCAGGGCCCTCCACAGAGAAAGGTCTGCCCTACAACTCAGGCTTTCAGATGAGACTTTAACGGACTGCACTCTAGGAGTAAGAGAGAAACACAAATAGATCAGGCCTCATAAAGAATGATAATAGACGGGCACAGTGGCTTGCACTTGTAATCTCAGCAGGTTGGGAGGCTGAGTCAGGTTGATCACTTAAGACCAGGAGTTCAAGATCAGTCTGGGCAACATGGCAAAACTCCACCTCTACTAAAAAGACAAAAATTAGCAGGGTATCGTGGTGCACACCTGTAGTCCCACCTACTCAGGAGGCAGAGGCATAAGAATCACTTGAACCTGTGAAGATGGGGTTGCAGTGAGCCAAGATTTCAACACTGTACTCCACCCTGAGCAACAGAATAAGACTCAGTTTCATAAAAACAAGAATAAAACCTAGATATAGAGATGGTTCAGTTCCAAGTTGGATTAAGGTAATGTGCCTTTAGCTTATCTGCCTAAAACAAAATGAATCCTCTCTTGAGAAGGAAATAACATCCTCAAGAACTTCAAATTATCTTCAAATTTTTTATTTAAAAGACTGTGATTTATTAAAAAAATTACTAGGCATATATGGAGGCAGACTATGCTACAGAAAAGCAAAGGGAAAAAATACCCAATAGAAACAGAATCACAGGAGACACCAATAATATTGGAGCAAGCAGATGCAAATAAGAATTTATTTTTTTTGGATTCCTGAGGAGAATTTAAAAGATTAAATAAAGCCTACACATACAAAGTTTACAGCTAAGAAAAAATAAATAAATTACATAAATAACTTTTGAAAAGGGATCATATATGTTTAGAAGCTATGAGGACTAAATGGGCCTGAATTACAGAGAGGAGAAACATTCAGTGGTGAGTAAATAAACAGTAAGTATTTTTTTTTCTTTTACATAGAGGAATTTTCCAATTATTGTTGTGAACTGAAGTTTGTGGCTTGGCCCAGACAGAGAGCAGCAGCTGAAAGATGTAGAAACCAATGTAGACTTTAGCAGTCACTTGGGAATAGAAAGATATTGAAGGCTTAAGGGCCACAAATATACAGCCATTTTCCACAAAAGACATTTGCTGTATTCTATGACTGTGTAAGAGGCTGAAATATGAACTAAAAGCTTTTGATTCAAAGTGAAACCTATTAAAATCTCATTGTAATTAGGAAACAAGGTCCTGAAAACAGAAAAGGCAAGAAACAAAAGCCTAGAGAGTATGGTATGTTGGCACTGAGGATCTAAAGCCTCTTTTCACTAACTAACTCTGATTGTAGCTAAAAGTTGAAAAACCAAGGGCCGACCAACACCACTGGGGTAAAATCATTGGATAAATTTGAGCAGTGGGCTATTTATACATTTCCAAAGTATCTCCCCACATATTGTTTAGTAGTTACAAGAGGAAAAAATATTATACAATGAAAATATCTGACAGAATCCACCTTAACAAAGTGATTACAGTTAGCAGCAGCAGAGCAAATAAATACCGTGTGGCTTTTGAAATGATAAGCTAAGAAGGACATAGCACACACATTGTATATGCATATCTATAATAATATATCTGTATAGTATATATCTGTATTATATATAGTACGTATATGTGTGTGTGTATGTGTATGCAGAAAGAGATAATAGTATTTTTGCAAGAATAGTCTAACCTGAATCTAATCATGAAGAAAGTAGCAGAAAATATGAATTCAGGGACATTCTACAAAACACATTTGGCATGTACCCTTAAAAAAAAAGTCATTTCATGAAAGACCACGGAAGACTAAGAAACGTACAGCTTAGAAGAGACTGAAGACATATGACAAGTAAATACATGCATGATTCTGCATCATCAGAAAAACCAGAATGTCATCAACCATATGCTGTAAAGGACAACACTGAAACAATAGAAGAAATAATCTTGGATTAATGTTTAATTTTTTGAAGTTAATAGCTGTGCCATGCTCTATGTAACAACATGTAGTTTTTCTTAGAAAAATGTAGTATTTGAGGGTGAAAGGTCGTGAGGTCGCAGACTCAAATGCTTCAGTTGATATGAAATGTATGTGGGTTTTTTTGTGTGTGTGTGTGCAGAGAAGAAAATGTGGTCACTTTAGGTATATACGTGGGTATATATTTTATATACGTTATATATATATTGTATATATGTGAGTATATATTGTATATACACTTTAGGTATATATGTGGGTATATATTAGGTATATACGTGAGTATATATATATTTAGGTGTATACGTGGGATTTTATTGTATTATTGTAGTTTTCTTGACAGTTTAAATACTTTTCAATAAAAGTTAAAAAAAAATGTTGGAGAAAAAATGTTAAGAAAAAAAGTTAAGAAAATGTTGGAGAGCCATGTTATAAGAACAGAAGCAAACAAGATGTAGATTAAGTTTTGCCATTTAAATGAGATTGTACTTATTTTTGTAACCCAGGTCATCACTGACATGAAAATGGTGATTTCTCTATAAGATCTGCTCTTTTCTTTTCTTTTTTCTTTTTTTTTTTTTTTTTTTTTTTTTTTTAGACAGAGTCTAGCTCTGTCACCCAGGCTGGAGTTTAGTAGTGCAATCTTGGCTCACTGCAACCTCCACCTCCTGGGTTCAGGCATTTCTCCTGTCTCAGCATCCCTAGTAGCTGGAATTACAGGTGCCAGCCACCATGCCGGGCTAATTTTTGTATTTTTATTAGAGATGACATTTCACCATACTGGGCCAGGCTGGTCTTGAACTCCTGACCTCAAGTGATCTACTTGTCTGGGTCTCCCAAAGTGCTAGGATTATAGGCCTGAGCCACTGCACCTGACCTAAGACTTGTTCTTATATGAGAAATCCTAAAAGATATTCAGGTAGTAGAAATATGGTACTCAACAAAAACTTAGAACTATACAAGGAAATAAAGAATGCTGAAAATTTAATAAATGAAAATAAAAATAAAACTATTTAGGTTATCTTTCTTATTTTTAATTGCTCTAAAACTTAACTGACTCTCTAAAATAGAGGTTAACAAGCCTTTCCATAAAGGATCAGATAGCAAATACTTTGTTTTGTAAACCAAATGGACTTTGCTGCAATTACTAAATTTCAACATTCTAGTGCAAAAGCAGCCATAGATAATACATAACCAATGACTGTGACTGTGTTTTAATAAAGATCATCATGGTGTGCAATTTCATCATACTGATCTCTTTTTGGCTTCTCTAAGATGCCATACTGTCTTACTTCTTCATGTGTTTGCTCGTGTGTTGCCCTTCTCTTGCATACATTGTCTATCCACATTATTCACCTTCCTAACTTGTATTTATTTTTCAAGACTTAATTCAAGAATTATCTCTTTCAAGACCCTTCCCCAAACCTTTTATTTCTCACAGGCAAAATGGAATCCCATTTTTATGATCCAATGGGAACTTATGCCTCCTGTTTTTACCTCTGACTAGATTGGTGACCTTTAGAAGTTAATTAATATCTCTAAGTCTCAGTATTCTCATCTATAAGATAATAATAGTATCTATATTACAGTGCTATTGTGATAATACATCTTAATTACTTAATACAGAAATTGACCCATAGAAAACATTCAAAGCATGTAAATGATATCTAATAATATTGTAATTATGATTATTATTCCTCTGTCATACACTTTGTGATGCACAATATTGGCCAACATAAAATAATGCTTGGCTCTTGGGTAGATATTATGTAAAGAAAAGGTTATAACGTGATTAGGAATATTTGAATTTTTAATTTTAATAGCAGTAAAATGTACTAAATCAGAACATGCCTTGGTCAGTAATATATATGAATATGCAGTTAATATAAGGAAGAATAAATATAATTCCTGTAATTATTTGAACACCAAAGCGAAGTAAGGCAAGAGCTAGCTGTAAGGGGATCAAGTAGACCAGAGGCAAAATTAGCTGTTCAGCTATAATCCCTGATTGTGCTAGACAGAGGGCTCTGTTCACACAGAGAAAGAAAGCAATTCGCATTGGAACAGCATATTATTTGGCTAATATCACCTCAAGAAAATAAAACGATAAAATTTGGAAGGGATATTGAGTGGAAGAGATGGCAGGTGGGTTGTAAATAAAAATGAACAACAAAATGCATGCTTGAGAATATCTTGGATGTACATGTGCCTGTTTTTCCTTTCATTGGTATGCTTAGGACTTGCATAAATATAATGAATATGGGGGTACATGTTGCCTCATTGTTTAGTTGCTCTGCTTTAAAAGAAAAATAAATTCATGGATCAAAAGATGGCAATAGGGAAACTTACAGAAGTTGGTTTGAATAAAATTAAAGGAGGCAAACCTTTGATCTTTCTTTCTTCAGAGAGGATTTAAACCTGCCCATAGGACATGGGACAGAGAGTCAATATATTTTAAATAGTATATTGAAATTATATCATGTTTTGATTTTTAATCAAATAATGAATGCACATAATTATTAATAGTACCAGATGATTCTTTTGAAATCAGTGTCCTCTGCATTGCTCTTCTCTAAATTACTTACAAGGAGAATTAATACTTTTAGTTATATCTTCTGTCATTAGCCATAATTTCTTCATTTTTAAAACTAAGTAACATGACTGTGTTTCCTTCCCTTGATTTATTAATTATAAATATACAATAAGCTTATTATTTTGAAGAAGATAAACTCGCTTATACATACATCAAAGGCAAAGAGAAAACCTTGAAATCAGCAAGCAAAAATGACTCACTACTTACTAACAAAAGCAAATTCTAATAAGGTTAACAGTTGACTTCTCATCAGAAAAAATGGAGGATAGAAGATAATGGGATAATTATTGAAAATGTACAAAGAAGAAACTATGAATCAAGAATTCTATACTCAGCAAAGCTATCTTTCAAAAATTAAGGCATTTTCAGATAAAGAAAAATGAGACAATTCGTTCCTAGCAAACTTGTCCTACAAGAAATACTAGAGAAACTTCTTCAGGCTGAAAGCAAGTAACCCTACAGGGTAATTGCAATCCACACAAAAATAAAGAACACCAGTAAAGGTAATTACCTAATTATAGAAGACTGGATAAAGACAAATGAACAGTATCTTAACTGATTTAAAAGATAGTGTAAAATAGTATGTATTGCTGGGCCTATAGCACATAGAAATGCAATGTGTTTCTGCACAAAGGAGGTGGGTAGGATTAAATCTGCATTAGAATTAACAATGTACTATTGGGTTTGTAACGTTAATCAGTATACAATATTAATATAATAATACCACAAAACTAAGGAGAGAAAATGGTGTTGTATGGAAGTAATATATTTCTATGTCTCACTGGGATCAAGCTGAGATTAATATGTACTGGGATCAAGTACATATTGAAAGCTGATTTTATAAATTAAGGTATACATGATAAGCTCTAGAGTAACCCCTAAAAATGACAACAACAACAACCCTCAAAAGACATAGTGAGATAAATAGTTTAAATTATTCATTAAGAAATATTTGCTTAATGCAGAAGAAAGCAGTAAAGAAAGAATAAAGGAACAGAAAAATACATAAGACACAGTAAACAAAATGTAAAAATGGCAGATGTAAATCCAACTATATAAAACATAACATTAAATGAGAATGAATTAAGAAATCTGATCAAAATGCAGAAATTGTCAGAAGGATTTAAAAAGAAAACAAGATCCAACTATACGCCATCTATAGGACACACGTTAGACATGAATGTCTATAGAATAATTATTCACAACACCAAGTTGTAGAAACAACCCAAACATCCATTGACTGACTAATGGGTAGGCAAAATGTGCTATATAGATGTAGTGTTCAGCATAAGATAGAATAAAGTACTGATATGTGCTGCAACATGGATAAGACTTAAAGACATTATACTAGGTGAAAGAAGCCAGTCACAAAACACTACATACTCAGTGTTCATTTACATGAAATATCCAGAACAACAAAATCTATAAAAATGGAAAGTAGATTAGTGGTTGCTTAGGAAAGATGGTTGGATGGAGAAAGAAAGAGAAGGTAATGTGGAGAGCCGAGTTTCTTTAGGATGTGATGGACACATTCTAAAATTGATCATGGTAATGGTTGTTGCATATCTGTGAATATAGTAAAAAACATTGAATTGTACACTTTGAATTAGTTAATTGTATGTAAATCATATCCTAATTAAGCTATTAAATTTTTTAAAGGAATAGAAGGCCATATAGAGAAGTGAATTAGCTAAATTGGGAAATTCAAAAAGAGCACACAATACTATTTTCGCCAAAACTAAGAACTCTTTAATACTTCTTTTCTAAGAAAGAATAAGAATTAATATCATCAGAACGCCATTGTATAAAATAACAAACCATTGTGTACATTTCTATTTAAGTTTCAAATTATAGACTTTTTAAAGAAACACATTTAAAAGAACAAAAACAATATATACCTCATAGGAATATTTACATATGGAATATAAATAGAAAAAAAATTGTCCATAGTTAATGCTGGGGAGGAATTTTCTTTCTCAAGCTTTATGTTTTTAAGTCTAGGGACCTCCAGAGGTCAACTGCTTGCTTTTCTCTCCCTACCCACTCATTTCTCCTGAAGGGAACAGGAGTTCATTATCTGGTTGATTTGAGAAGAAAGAATTTTGCTTGGTCTGCTTAGCCTCTCCCTTTCCTTTCTCTGCAGGTCTCAGAAAGAATGCACATGTGCTCTCCTTCACATGGTAAGTTTAGTGGAGCAGGTTCTGTTGTCAGGAGTTCAGATCAGGGAAGTGCTAGCAAGCCAAGTGTCAAGATGCAAGGCAGGCCACTCTCCTGTCTAACTTCTGTGTTTTTCTTCATCTTGGTTCTCAACTCAGGGGAAGAAAGGATTGATTCCTGGACCCCTTCAGAACCTGAAAAAAAAGTTACCTGCTATTCAGCATCATGAGCCTCATAGTTTAGTATCTTCAGAGGGTCAGAATTTCCTCCACATTCCATCACATTAACACCAGAAGGACATGAGACTCGCCTTCTCTATTAAAACTAACAAAGAAACGGACAAAACCAGCATTTTCATCTACATAAAGGAAATAGAGGTAATATGATCAGGGCAAAGTCTTCAATTCTGCTTATGATGTTTACTTGATTAAACTCAACGTTGCGTAAGTCAATGTTATTATGTTATTCCTAATGTATTTTCACTTGCCTGACATATGGTTTAATAGGTTTTTTTAAAAAGATGGTGTATAACTGAAATTTTTATGTGGAATGCTGTTACAGAAGGGGAAAATTGGAGAAGGATTTTAAGTTTTTTAAAGCTCAACATTTCTGATCCCTAGTTTTTCTGAAAGGAAGATTTCTGAACCTATATTAGAGCAAACCACCATTTGCAAATGCTTGAAAAGTGGTCTACTTCTATGTAAACATTTACAGAAACAATCAAGCAGAAAAGAGCTTCGAGCCCCCATGGTGACAGTGCCCTAGCTTTGTGCATTGAAACCAAACCAAAAAACCTCTATGTTTATTCTACTTGAAGTTTCATATATTGTCACACATCACAAATTAGAAAACTCTTTAAAATAATTCCCAGTTGGTATGTTTAAGATCATTTTTTCATTGTGCAAAAGCTTGCAGAGGGTATTTGTGTATATTTGCTTTAAGACAAGTAGAATTATACAACCACAAGAGATGGGGAGATGCCATGAAACCATGCACTGCTGCCATCATGTTGTCTAAGGCAGTACTTCTCAGACTGCCTTTGTTGAAGGCAGTTATTAAACCTTTTAACATTTTTCATTTTAAAATATCTTTACCTTTTTAATTTATAATTTTACTTTATAAAAATATAACTTTACCAAATAGATTTGGTACAAGCTCAAATCTATCTTCATTATTTTCAATGGACACAAAATTACTTTATCAAATTTTATAAACATTTCTCAACGCTTGCTGTCAAATTCTGTGCTTATCTTATTATGTACAGGTAACAGCTGTTTGTGGGCCAGTACTGGTCTACCAACCACACTTGAACAATTGACCTAAGCAATTATTTAATTTACTCTTTTTCTATATTCAGCTTCATCTTTATGGTAATACACAAATATGCCTGATATTATCAGTGTAATTTTGTTATTGCATTGCTATAACAAAATACCAGAGACTGGGTAATTTATAACAGAGAAAAGGGCTTTAATTGGCTCACAGTTCTGCAGACAGTACAAGGAGTATGATGCCAGCTTTGCTTCCATTGAGAACCTCAAGGAGCTTATAATCATCACTAAGGACGAAGTGGGGGCAGGCATCTCACATGGTGGGAACAAGGAGCAAGAGAGAGAGTGGAGGGGAGAGGGACTGCAGATTTTTTAACGACCAGATTTCATGAGAATTCACTCTCATGCTCACTCACTATCCAGGAGAATAGCACCAAGCCAAAAGAAACCTGCCCCCATGACCTAAATATCTCCAACTAGGCCCCACCTCCAATGCTGGGAATTACAATTTAACATGAGATTTGGTGGGGACATATATCCAAACTGTTAATATATCATGCCTACCCTTGCGTTTAACCTGCTTTGACCTTCATGTTTCTTCCTTTAAAACATTTCAGCAAGGGTTTCTTTTTCCAGTTTTACGTTATGCTCTGAATTTGTTTTCTTCTCTTGCCTTAATACATAGCCTTCAACATTCGATTTTATGAGAAAAATAGCCTTCTTTTCTTTCCTTCTCTTGATGGATGATTGAGCATCTCTGAGATCAGACTGATTTAATAGCAATATTCACAGGTGATATTATGGTCGCTCTATTCTTCTGTCTCTTCTTTGTCTTTCCTCCATCCTTTCCTTTCTCCCTCCCTTTCTCTTTCCCCCATCAAATTGTAGCTGTATGTCTACTCTAACTAGGGATCCTCTGACAAGTGAAGCCTTTGTCCTCATAGAACCCAGTATCTGTGAGGAAACTGGGTTCCTCATAGATGCTGGGAAAGTAATCATTGAACACAAAATTACCTAGAAGAGGAATAAATTCTACAAAGGAGAAATAGTAGCTAATTTGATAGGGTTAACATGCATGGTGAGACGTGCTAACTTAGTTAATTCTAGAGGACAAAAGGCTACAGCATTTTTTTAAAGAAATAAATTACATTTGATATGTACTGTCTTTAAAATGAAACTGTATCTTTTCAAAATTGTATTGTTAATTTAAAAAGTCTGAAATAAATGATTTATTAAAAATAATTTCATTTGGTTGAATTTAATGAGCTGAAAACAGTAATCTAATTATACAAAAAAAAAAAAGATCTCTTGGCCCAAATAATTTTAAAATCCAGATTATAGACTGGATTTAAATTAAAAATATTCCTACCCTTCTTGATCATTTCAATGATTATGCTGTGAACCTTTACTATTTTTGGCTGTATTCCTCAAATCATCAATTTAGATTTCTAGCCTGAAATTTTGGGCAGTTCTGTCTTTCTTTAAAATCATTCTATAATTGACGAATATATAAGCTCTAAAGTTTTACTCGTATATGATGACAGGAAAAACAAAGATGACTGTATCCACATATAAAGAAAATATATTGTCTTAGCTAATTATTCCAATATGGACTATTTCATAAATGTGGCCCATTTTAAATTTGTATAAAATTATTCCTGTACTTTCTTTCTGAATAAGTAGTAAAATGTCATAAAATTTGGTTATTATTATAGACTAAATATTTGTGTTTCCCACAAATTCATATGTTGAAGCCCAAGTGTGGTAGTGTTAGGAGGCATGGCCTTGGGGAAGTAATTAAGCTTAGATGATGTTGTGAGGGTGAAGTCCCCATGGTGAGATTAGTCCCTTTCTTGACAGGAAGAGGAAGAAACCCACCGGAACTTCCTCTCTCCGTAATATGTGGACACAACAAGAAGACAGCATTCTGCAAGCCAGCAAGAGAGCTCTCACCAGGAACTAAAGTAGCCAGCACCTTGATTTTGGAATTCCCACCCTCCAGAACTATGAAAAAAAAAATTGCATGATATTTTGTTATAGTAGCCTGAGTTGACTGAGACAGTCATTGATAGAAAAGAATAATATTATCTATATTTACTGTAATATTGTTTATTATATAGGAAACGTCCTCAAATGAAATACTGAAGGAGCTTGTTTCTTCAGTATAACCAGATGAGAGTGTATTTATATTAAGCTATTGTATCATTAGCTCTTATACAAATAAGATGTGTAAAAATGGTGGAAATATATGCAACATTAATATTGGCAATAAGGAGCAGATTTTAAAGTTAAATGGTTTAAATCAATTTATGTACTATAATACAAACGTGCTGCATTATTTAATAGTTCTATTCTCACTATATCCACTTTTCTTACTCTTGAGATTTTCTTTCTTACTCTAACCTCTCCCCACTTACATCTGAGAGGTTAGTCTCATATGTTAGTTTTCCTCTTTCATTTTTTTCATCCATCTCTCGTCTTCTATTTCTCAAGTATATAACTGGTTGCAAATACAGATATATTTTTCGATTTTTTAAACTACATCACCTTAACCCTACCTGCAAAGCTAGTGAGGTTCCTATGCTCACAACTTTGGTTCACATAGTCAGCTGGGACTACAAATACTAAAAATGACCACTCTAGGGTTTGCTCCATGAGTCTACAGTAGAACAAAAGGCAATATAGCTATGTATTCCACCGAAGAGTGGCGTTGGCTATTCTAGTAACAGTACATCAGTGTCTATACGAATCATGGCTTACAGGAGATGCAAATATGCAGAGCCTACAAAGAATCAATACCAGAGCAATCATGATGCCATGGTTATGCCACTCCCTAGGCACATCTGGCAAGCAATTGCGGTCCATGAACCCTGTAAAATTGTAAACGTGGCCTGTTGAGCATAAGGACCCTTTATATTTGACATTATATTGACCAAGCTATTGCTATCCCTTCTAGAGGGGCCCTTCACCCTCCTCTGTAAACAGAGAAGGAAGTCAGAGGCTTGCTCTTGCATGCAGGCAGTTGGCAGCTCACCCTGAACTTGCTTTAGCCGGAGCACGCTCAGGCGTCGTGGTCAGTGGATATCTTGAAGCTTCAAAGGTGAGTCCACTGCTCAAAGGGAGACATTTCGATGACCCAGGATTCCTGGCAGATTTTATTTCAGTTGCTGGATGGTTCTCAAAAAAACTAAAAAGCCCTCCAGCTGCCTGGAGAGTCTGTGAAATGCATGCAGTGGGTCTCCCAGACAAAGCTTTAGAAAGCTGCTAGCACCACAGATCCAACCCAGACTCTGCATCTTGATTTCACAAGAACAGATGTTATCTGCAAGCAATTAACATACTTGTCATCACCAGTGAAACAGATACAAAATTCTTCAGGTTGATTTTTTAAAATGTACCCTAAAGAAAAGTGTTTGTGCACAAAGAAAATTTTCACATTAGTATTAAAACAATATTCAGTGAAGAAGTTGCACGTGTCAATTTTTCAGTTTTTTTTAATTTTGAGGAAAAATACTATAACTTTTAGGGAATAAATGTCCCCAGCAACATAAATATTAGTGTTAGCTGCCTTTCAGTTGAAATAGTATCTATCTGTGATTATTGTGTATCTTCATATGACTGACAGAATTTGCTATTTGATATGTTTTATATTTTATATGTTCAAAATGACTTGATTGCATAGGTTTTTTATAAAATAATATTTTATTTATAGTAGTTATACAAATATCAAGTAATAACATATTGACTAAATATGCCCCATAAGATAAGTACAAGTGAAAAAGTTTGGTAACATTCAGTATGTAAATATCCTAGATAATAAAAACAAAACAGCAGAAGTTTTAAGCTCTTAAGCCGTTCAAACAAAAGTACCCAAATTACATAATTCCTTTATATTATATCAGTATATTTTGACGTCAAATTATATTTATACGTTAACTCTTATAACATGAATGTTCTGAATTATTTATCCTCATTACATTCATAGTTTTTACTTAGCATTCATACCTTCACACTTTTTTTTTTAATTAGTGGAAACTGAAAGTTCTAATTTCTACCTCTGATACAAACATTTCTGCAGAGGTTAAATAAGTTTTTCCTTAATTCTTCTTCTAAATTAAGACAATTGGTATAATTCTAAGGCAATATTTTTGCTATAATGGGAGCTTAACTGATTTGAAAATACAGACTTAAATCATGTGGTACTATGACTAACAAATTCATTCTAAACAGTAGTACTTTTATTTGAAGTGATGTAAGTATTTATGGCTACTGGTAGGCAGAGATGTGACAGTAAAAAAAAAAAGCTTTGTAATAGAGTCTAATATTCAATATCACTCTCCGATCTATAATTTACTAACTTTTGACCTTGAAAAATGACAAGTTTTTACCTACAAAATGATGAACTTCTTAAATGATTTATTATGAGAGTTGGTTAAGATAACTTATGTGAAAACTCTTCATAAATTATGGCACATTATACAAATGAAAATAACCTTTTAATCATAGAATATTTCACATGGCGTATACTCAGTAAAATACCTGATCTGGGGCACTGTCATCTCTACTAGGTGATCCTAGCTAATGTGTCCTCTTGGTTTTCGATGCTTCCTCTCTAATAGGAAGCGCTTTATTGGTGTAGCTTAAGTGCTAGCCATTTTTGTCGTTAATTTCTCTACTAACACACAGATGCCTCAGTGCTATCACACTCTTCTCCTAACTTTCTTTCTGTGTTCTTGTATGAAGTCTTATATCTTTCCAGGTCCTGTTCAAGTCTTGCATCAACTCAATGTTTGTGCGAAAGTCAGATCCTTTAATTTTCAACCTCCCTAACACTCCTTAGGTACTTCACTGCCTAAGAGAAGATATTTTAACACCTTTTAATGATTTTTTTAAATAAATAATTTTCTTTTTAGTTATATCATAGTCTCCTGTGGTTTCTCATCTTCAGAGTCTCAGCAATTACTATACTGCCCTGTAATAGATAATTATCTAAGTGTTTGATAGTAATAATGATTTGACCTCTAAAATTAGAAGCTTCATGTCGTGGGTGAGTTTTTGTCCAAGTGAGAGCAGACATCCTGATACCCTTGTTTAATCCACTTGATCTATTCTTGACCAATTATTTATCAAAAAAGTCAGTACTTTGAGGTTGCTCTACCTATTTGTGTACTTTTTAAAAAATTCTATTCCTTTAAAAATATTTTCCTAACCCGTATTCTAATTAGAATGTCTGATTTATTTGTGCATTTTTGATTCATTTGGTAAACATTTTTTAAAGCACATCTACATTCAAGGCATTGCTCTAAGCAGACTGGATAGTAGATACTGCAATAGACAAACCAGATCAGGTACTCTCTGCCCCTCAGAGTCCAATTCTACTGGGCCAGCCAAGCAGTAATTTAAGCAAACCCAGATATCAACAAAATAATTTCAGATAGTTAAACATTCAATGAAAGAAACAAACAGGACAGTATGAGAGAGACAAGAAGCTGTAGGAGGATCCTTTAAGGAGCGTCTGAAAATGACAGTTTAAGCTGAGATGTGACAGATGAGAAACCTGTCAGGCCAAGGGAGAATTAGGAAAAAGAAGGTTCAAAATCCACAGACAGATAAGAACTTGATGTATTCTAACAGTTTTCAGGGGCCAATGTGGGTGAAGCAAAGTGAGGGAAAATGAAAAAGGCATGAGATAATGCAGAGGAGATGATAACCGCAATATTACTGATGAATGTTTATTGTGGGTTTTCTATTGCCAGATACAGTGCTAATTAATTGCTTTGCAAACTATCTCACTTAATTCTCAGAACAATTCTATGAAGGAAATGTTATTGTAAATATTTTACAGACAAAGAAACTGATGATTAAAGATTAAATAGGTAGGATCTCAATCACAAAGTGACTTTAAGGATGTGGTAAGGTAATTCAACTTTTTTTTCAGTATAATAAGAAGCCATCAAAGATTTTAGATGGCAGAGTGATAAGATTTGTTTCTATTGATATAAAAATTCACCCTGAACAACAGATGAATGTCAAATCGCTTAATTTCCTACTCTTCTCTTTATATCTGGTTTGTTTTGTGCCCACTAGGTTATGAACCCATCTGGGAGAACAGAGCCTATCAATATTGTTTATCACTCTAAATCCAGTGCTTAGCATAGTATTTAACATATTGTGGCTGCTCAATTAATATATATTGAATGGCTCTACTTGATATTTGCTAATTTCCAGTTACTTGTATTCTGATTTGAGTTAGTACTCTTAAATGTGACATTGGTTCCTATTTTTTGAGTACCACATCCCTATTCCAGATTCCTTTTATCTTTCCTGAGACTTTTAGAGGAGGGAAATTATACACAGTAACAAGTGTGCATTGTTCTTTTTTGGCTTTACTACAATGATTGTGCCATAATCCATTGCAGGTGGATATCTTAGTCTGTTTAGGCTGCTATAACAAAATGCCATAGACTGGTGGCTTATACACAACAGAAATATATTTCTCAGAGACTGGAGGCTAGAAAACCCCAAGATCAAGGTGCTGGCAGATTTGGCGTCTGGTGAAGGCTGGTTTCCCGTTTCATAAATGGTGCCTTCTAACTGCATCCTTACATTAAGGGAGGGGTAAGGCAGCTCTCTAGATACTCCATTAAAAGGGTGGTAATTCCATTCATGAGGGCAAAGCCATGATAATCACCTCCCAAATATCCCACCTCCTACTAACATCACATCGGTGGTTGGGTTTTAACACATGAGTTTTGGGGGACACAAACATTCAGACCTGGGGTAGAAGTGGGGATGAAGGCTGCAGCCAGATGTGTCAGGTTGGAGGCCACAGAGATTAAAAGGATAAGAACCATCAGGCAGGCTGGGCGCGGTGGCTCACGCCTATAATCCCAGCACTTTGGGAGACCGAGGCGGGTATATCACAAGGTCAAGAGATCGAGACCATCCTGGTCAACATGGTGAAACCCCATCTCTACTAAAACTACAAAAATTAGTTGGGCATGGTGGCAAGAGCCTGTAGTCCCAGCTACTCGGGAGGCTGAGGCAGGAAAATTGTTTGAATCCAGGAGGCTGAGGTTGCGGTGAGCCGAGATCATGCCATTGCTCTCCAGCCTGGGTAACAAGAGCAAAACTCCGTCTCAAAAAAAAATAATAATAATAACCATCAGGGCAGAATCTAGGGTAGCTAGCAAAGAAAAATAATGTCTTTCCGTTTCTCTGAGCACTGCAAGGGCTCATTCCACCCAAGAACCCCTATTCTGTTTTGATTTGATACTCAGGCTACATAGCTGAGTCTTTTGCTCCACACTGAGTTAATAATACTTAAATAATAATTGTTGTATCTATTTTGCTGACTATAACAGGCTAAGTGAGTATCTAAGTACTGGTGTAAGTAAAACTTATAAATTAGAATTCAGTCCCTTCATTTACTGTGGAGTTACATCCACCTTGAAAAACAGAATTAAAGGCAAAAATTTAAGTATTTTTCTCATTATGGTCTACATCACAAATTTTGAAAAATTTGATTTTTTAAAATTTATAAAATAGAATAATATTGGATCTAGCAGTTTCTCAATGTTAATGAGAACAGGCTAGATTTTGCTATTATAATAAATTAATCTTAAACCTCATTTTCTTATCATATGCTCACACAGACTGAACTCTAGTCTGCCTGGTTTCAGTCAGTTTTCCTGGATGACAGCGTCTCCACCATTTTATAGCAGCACCCTCTGAAACATGCAGCATCCTTGATAGTTGGGAAAGAGATGTAGGAGAATTGTGAGTGGAATTTTTACCTTCTCAATCTGGAAATGATCTTATTTCATCAGCTAAAACTAGTAACATGCTGGTGTTGAACTGTAAGGAGACTGACGAATATGGGCAAGCGGATGGAACTCAGTTGCGCATCACACATATTCTACGGTGCTCTTCAAACGTGCCATTTTCAGAAGGGTAGCAAGTCTAAGACTTTTAGCTGATAGTAGATGGATCGTATTATACCTTTAAGTCTGTACTTTCAATTTCACTTCTGCTTTTCTTTAAAGTCAGGATACATTGATTATTATACAGTCATTGGAAGAACCAGATGTAATTCCATAGTTCCCATTCATGTAGAATATTAAATAAACAGATGCCATTCCTAATTAGAAATTTATATTCCTTCTTGCCTAGTATAAAATGCATCAAGGCATTTCTAAATTAAAGATTATCAAAATTGATATTTCTCATGGACTTATTGTGGTGCTCTCTAAGAAGGGTTAAGCTTAGGGCTTTTTTGGGTCCCAAGTGTACTATTTATATGCTGATTGATTTGAAACATAACTTTAAAGATTGTGAAAGCATCTTCCAATTTTTAAATGAGATGCAGTTGTGCTCTGCTTCTTAAATAATATACTGTGTTGGCACAATATCTCTATGGTATCATTATTGTAATATCAAAGGTTCAGGCAAATGTTCAGTTATGTTCTCACTTATTTTGGAAAATTGGATTACATCAATAAATTTACTGGGAAAAATAACATAACTCGAATATTTTCTAAAAGTATCTTTCAAATGCGGTTCTAGGATTCAAATTGAACATCATTATAGGGTGTTTCTGAAGATGTTAGAAGGCCATCTGCAGCCTGTTGTCAGAGGAATTTTTGTATCAATTGAGAGGGTAAACTGGAAGACTTCTGAATTTTCTTAGAAGGTTACATTCATCTCCACAGTTCTTTTCTTTATATGAAAAAAAAAATGAAATTAACCCGATGTTCATATCGAAAATAGAGAAATAAGTTGTGAACTAGTACAAGTAGACTACAGCTACACTCAATAATAAGGATAAACTTAAAAATATAATGTGAATATCAACTTCTGGAAAACTACATACAATGTATACTTTTTATAAAGTTCAAAACAAGGGCTTCATTAGTCTATACATGTGAAAAAACAGTAAAATACAAAAATAGAGAAATATATTCAGAATCTTGGTTAGTTATGCTAGTTTGGGGAAAGTCAGGAGATTTAATAGTGAAGGTTCATATTAGTATACTTAATGGTATTGGAATTTTCTAAGTCTTATGTGGAGTGTGTTCACAAGTGATTGTCTTACACAATACTTTACAACTCTCATGTTGCCTACATTTTTTTTTCTTGAGACGGAGTTTTGCTCTTGTTGCCCAGGCTGGAGTGCAGTGGCCTGATCTTGGCTCACTGCAACCTCTACTTCCCAGGTTCAAGGATTCTCTTGCCTCAGCCTCCTGATTATCTTGGATTATAGGCATGCACCACCATGCCCAACTAATTTTTTGTATTTTTGGTAGAGACAGGGTTTCTCCATGTTGGTTAGGCTGGTCTCAAACTCCTAACTTCAGGTGATCTGCCCACCTTGGTCTCTCAAAGTGCTGGGATTACAGGCATAAGCCACTGCATCCTGCCAGCCTACATTCTTTTGCATCTAATTGTACATAATAAAATTGTACCGTTAAGGAAAAATAATTTCCTTTTTTTTCTCTTGTCTTATTTTTGAGACAGAATTTTGCTCTATTGCCCAGGCTAGAGTGCAGTAGCACCATCAAGGCTTACTGCAAACTCCTCCTCCTGGGTTCAAGTGGTTCTTGTGCCTCAACCTCCCGAGTAGGTGAGATTACAGGCATGTGCCACCACACTGGGCTAATTTTTTGTATTTCTAGTATATATGGGTTTCGCTATGTTGGCCAGGCTGGTCTCAAACTCCTGGCCTCAAGTGATCTGCCTGTCTCTGCCTCCCAAAGTGCTGGGATTATAGGCTTGAGCCACCACACTTGGCCATTTCCTATTTTTGAATAATAATGTCAATCAACAATCCGATTTGTTAATGGACAAAATATATATATATATATATATATATATTTGGATGTTATAGTGCCAGATGATGCCCCAAGCCTACTAAGCAGAATTTATTGGTCCAAAAGTCTTTAATAAATATCCTCACATAACTGATTTTGTATTTGCAAATACTTTCATAACTCCTACATATTTTCCCATTTCCATTAGCTTCTCTCTTTATTTATTTATTTTGTCTTAGCTCTAATCTCTAATAACCAACTAAGCTCTGACTCCCAGGTTGGGCTTTACTTAGATTTAGTGTCAGAAATTACTTGGCTCTAACAAGGTTAGGATAAAGCCTCAGGTTATTCCAAAATGTTTTGGTTAGGAGGCAAGCAACAAAATAACCACTTATCTTTGTCTGCCAGCTAGAGGCTCCTTGGTTTGACCACTGACATTTCCATCAACTTCTGAACATGTTGATCTTTCTTTCCTTGCTGCTGCTTCCAATATCTTTCAATCCTTATCCTGACAACCATTGTGTCAATAAAACAAACAACCAAATAAATAAACAAAAACGGTAAAAATGCCACTTTAAAGATTGCAAGAGGAAAGTAAATGCTCCCACCCCTTTCTCCATGGCTACCTAGGGTCTGAAGTTATTGATGGGTTTTGTATTTTGGCCTTTCTGGGACTCCAGTATTAACCCATGTGCTGGACACTTAACCTGCCAGTATTCTCAGTTGGCTTCACTTCTGCCCTTTTTATTTCTATCTTGGTACTGAGAATATGAAGGGGCATAACTTGTAGTTTTCAAGATGGGCAATGACAAGTATGCAGAAAGGATTAGAAATTTGAAATATATGTGATTACTTTTATACTTTCTTAGATTTGCAATCTGTGGTAGAAATTATTTGCTATTACAAACATCAATTAAAATTGTTGTAATTAATGTAGCTAGAGAAGAGGATTAAATAGAAGGTAGGCTCATATAACTAAATTTAGAAAATCTGTTTCTACTATCTATCCTCTTTCTAGTGATTTATATTTTTTTAAATCAAAATATAAAATGCAGTTTTTTAATACTTTTTTTTCTGACCCAGGCACTCCCCTTTTCATAGAGGACAATTGTAGAATTGACCAGACAACAGGTAGTGAGTTCTTCTAACTGAACCTGCTGGAATTGGGGGAGTGTGTATATCCAGCTATTGCCCAGAATCCTGAATTCTAACCTGGTTCTGAATTCTAACCTGACCATTAAAAACAAGACATGGCTGCTAGTAGAGATTACGAGCTCATAAGAACAGACCCAGTAAAAAAATAATGGGAACAGAGTGTTGTTGTTTTGTATGGTCTTTATTTCTTTGGCATATGTGGTAAATAAAGATAAGAAATAAGCAGTACATATTAGAGAAAATGAATATTTTTGTCATTGAAAACATTTAATAGATAACAAAGAGATAAGCAGAGATGAGTTAAATTATAAAATTAAGAGAGTAAAAACTAACTGTGTATATTTCAAAGTTTTAATCCTTTTATATATATATTGTTTCCCATTTTGAGAAGTATATATAGCAAGTTACATCCCTTTGAAGTTTTTGCACCATGTATTTCAATGAGTAGAAATGAAGAAGACTGAGGAAATGATATATTCTTTAGTAAGAATGAGTTACTCTTTCTCAGTTTGTTTTCTCCTTCAAATTTTTTTAAGTCTACACTTTCTATTACTTTTTTATTTTACTTTACTAAATTTTTTAATTCATTTTATTTTTTTTCATATTTAAGAAAGCACTTAACCACTTTTTCTATTATATCTCACATATTCTAAAAATGTCATATTTCATTAATTATGGAATTTCTATAACTAATATTTGATATTGTGTTTGACAAGAGGTTATAGGGTATTTTTATTTTTTTAGCTATTAATTTATTGACATTTGCCTTGTGGGCTACATATAATTTCTTTGTTTGCTTTCTCCAGATAATTGGAGTCTGAAAGGTGTAATATAATCCAATACAAAACTAACTAGAATTTGATAATTCAAAGAATAAAGATGATGAATTATTTAGAAAATACAGGCAAGGGAAAAGTGAGAAAATAATTGGAGAGGACTTAATGTTTCAGAAATGTGGTCAATATTATGGCAAGAGAAGATAAATGAATTGAAATGGATAAGAGGAAGTTGAAAGAAGAAAGAAAAAAAGTAGGAACTTGATGTTATAGTGGTCAAAATGCTTTCTTGGGTAATTTCTAGAAAATACGCCTAGGAGTAAAATGGAAACTAATTACCTAGTTGATTTAATTTACTGGTTCTATACCAGTGCAAAACATTAATCCCTCACCAACCCCGAAAGACAAACAATCAGAACTAATGGTCTCAATCCTACCTACATCTTAACCTGAAAAGAAGTGTATTCTCCTTATTTATCAGATGAGTTAACCATACCTTTGAAGAGTGCCTAAGACATAGTGATTGCTTCAGAATAGATGTATAAATGAATGAGTAGTTAAACCAAGATCAAACAGTTGGTATCAGGTGAAGAAATAGGGGTAAGTGATCCTTGTCTTCTGCCTCCTCATGCCTTAGTCTTTTCAATGCATCATATTTACCTATAGTTTTTACTATTTGAGGAAAGATACAGACTTAAACTTTCACTTTATTGGGTAGGTTATTGTTTTCATTTCTGCTTCTCCTAGTTTAAGAATGAGAAATAGAAACAGCCAAAGAAAACACTGGTAGGCATTGACAACAACAACATTAAGAAAACATGCACTAAGAAGGATTGCAGAGGCATGAGGTGGTGAAGTCCAGGGAGTACAAACAAACACATATGCATCTTACGACTGCGCTCCAGCAATATACACAAGAGTTGAATATCACTCAGGCAGAATAATTTCATATGGTACAAAGATATAATATAGGTTACATGTGCATTACCATTTCTAGCAGTTTGATGGAAGCTTTCTGGAACACTCAGTTGAAAAAAAAATTCAGTGATCATGCAAGAGATCCACAGGAAGTGTATCAGGTTAATTGAGAATGTCATGGTCATGGATAGGGATATGGCAATATGAGTGTCATAAATCTTCAATCTTACTTATTATATTTTGTATTATCACTTTTACATTATTCAGTGAATTAACTTGCCTGACAGAAGATTAAGGCATAGTTGCATAGTTGACTCTCTCTCTCTCGCTCTCTCTCCATATATATATATATGAGTATGTGTGTGTGTATAATATATATATATACACACAATTAATGTTTGTTAAAATAACACTTCACTAATAGAAAGGGCTATATAGATATTTGATGAGTTATGTATATAAAATAATTAAAGATTCTTGACATATACTGATAGGAAGATACGTTAGAAAAAATAAGAGACTGTCATTCCATGGCATCGCTCACAGCACCTGGATATGAAAAAGAAGAGAAAGAACTTTTTTTATCCCAAGGAAAGATGATTGACATTGTCTTCCATACCAGTAGTCAGATGAAAAATGCCTTTTAATTGTAATATTTTAGAAAGTTCAATTCGGTCTACGTTTTGAAAATTTGGGGGATGAAGTCAATTAAAAACTACAGGCACGCGCCACCATGCCCAGCTAATTTTTTGTATTTTTAGTTGAGACGTGCCATTGCACTCCAACCTGGGTAACAAAAGCAAAACTCCGTGTCAAAAAAAAAAAAAAAACTACAAGAGAGCTAGGTTAAACTTGCGGTTGATGTGGTTGCACCACTCAGTGACATGTGGGACACATTCTTGGATGAAAGGAACCATCATCCAAGTTTATAGTTCACTGGAACCTGTGGCTTTTGAGATTTGAACCTAACCTGAACTTTTTGGTGTGTTGTATTTTCCTTTTGTTTTGTTTCCTGGCAAGAGAACGTGTGTGTGTGTGTGTGTGTGTGTGTGTGTGTGTGTATTTGTACTCATTCTACAGTTGATCAAAATTACTGTAAAGCCAGTTGGGAAATACGTTTTTGAATACACTTTGATGAGTTGACTATAAATAAATTAATATCAAGGGGATTACATTTCCATTAAAATATATAAATATTTAAAAATTGAAGGGACAGATACTTAGAAAAACATAGTTTAGGTTTTACCCAAACCAAAACACTTGTAAAAATAGCTAAAAAATATTAGATGATCTCAAATTGTGGTCTAGCTCAAAACCTTAAGTTACATTGTTTTCCAGTATTTGGATTCCCAATGATCCCCAAGCAATATTTGGTAAAACTATTGCTCCTCAGGGAAGAGAATTTCAAATCTCTGATTTTGGTCTCCCACTCATACATCAGGCAACATTGGGACCTGTCCTTGGTTGGATAACATATAGGGCCACCATGCAAGTTCTAAGAGCCACCTGGGAGAAATAATTAAAATCATGTGGCTAAGCTCTTCAAAACATATAGAAAAATTGATATGCCTGTCCCTGTGGGAGGAAAAGAAATCCACAAGAATAATGGCCTTAATGGTGCCTTGGTGTTGCTTGACTTTCAGTGTGTACTCTGTCATGCAGCCAAATCTTTTTATCTGAAGAACTGTAGTGCTGGCTAGCAGAAGGGTAAAATCAACATAAGAGATATGAGACATTGTTTGCATGTGATTTTGTGAGAATATCATCTTTTAAAATACTATGTCTTTTGCTAGTCTACTCAGTCTATTATGTTGCTTTATATTTTTTAAAAGGTACCATTTTAGTTGAACATGGTAGAGTAGAAAGGACACGGGCTTTGGAATTAAATAGGTCTGACTTTGTCATTGAATAACGGGGTGAATTTGGGCAAGCATTGTACCTGGCACACTATGAGGAGATGTTAATTGTACCTCATAATGTTACAGTTGTGAGAGTTTGACATTTTATATAATGTGATATAATGTAGGTGGTCAATAAATACTAGTTATTACAGGGCTTTTATTTTATATCTTATAGCTTCAGAACTTTTATGTGAAAGAAAAATATATTTTAAAAGAAAGAAAATTTCTCCACGATTGTCAGCATTTGTTTAATTTTCATACAATGGGTCAGATCACTAGGCATTTTATACAAAGGACATCAGAATAGAACCTCTCCTCCCTATTAAAGGATCTTGACAAAACTGTGACAAATTGAAAAGCAAATTAAGCTTCATCATAAAAGAAATAGAAACTAAGAGATCATATTTAGAATGATTCCTTGCCAGTGTTTGTGTTATGCAAGTATTCAACATTATTCTTTGATTCTTTTGTAACATCCAGCTGCTATAATAACTCTAAAATAAGTAGTGATTTTTCATTTCTTGCAGTTTAACTTTTGAACTTTCCATTAAATGCAAAACAATATTCTGAAATCTATAGTTTGGTTTAGCAAAAAAAGAAATTTCTGTTCTCAACAGGCCTCACTTAGACTTGGATATTGCTGATTGCCCTGGAATACATATATTCATTCCAGAAGCCTATAGTAATACTCCTACAGGCTTAGAGGATGCCTGATATTACAGAACTTCCAGGACATCAGTATATCCACATAGATTATTAGTCAGTTTTAAATAAGTTGGATACTTGGAAGGTATATCTTTGCTTGCCTATTTTCTACTCTGGTACTTGGGTCCTAAAAAAGAGGACCAGTGACTACTTATCTTTATACAAATTTATCTTTAACACATAACTATCTTCTGCCTTTATAGTTTCCATGTTACTTTGTGTTTACTTGTTCTCTTTATTACCACTGCTGCCTCCATATTCAAGACTCTTATATTAGTCAGGGTTCTCTAGAGGGACAGAACTAAGGGGATATATATATATATCTGAGGGAGTTTATTCAGGAGTATTGACTCACATGACCACAAGGTGAGGTTCCACAATGGCCATCTGAAAGCTGAGGAGAAAGGAAGCCAGTCTGAGTCCCAAAACTGAAGAACCTGGAGTTTGATGTTTGAGGGCAGGAAGCATCCAGCACTGAATAAAGATGTAGGCCAGAAGACTAAACCAGTCTAGTGTTTTCATGTTCTTCTGCTTACTTTTACTCTGGTCATGCTGGCAGATAATTAGATTATGCCCATCCTGATTGAGGGTGGGTCTGCCTTTCCCAGTCCACTGACTCAAATGTTAATCTCCTTTGGGAACACCCTCACAGACATGCCTAGGAACAATACTTTGCATCCTTCAATCCAATCAAGTTGACAATCAATATTAATCATCACAGCTCTCATCAGCTTATAGCCTGAATTGTAAGAGACTTCCACCTGACTTTTCTGTTTCTTTTCTCACCCATCTTATCAATTTCTGTCTGCCATAATCATAGCTAAAATACTTCCTGTAAGTGCCTACAATAATTCCTTATTGTCTACTACTATAAAACTTTGGGATTTAATTAAAAGATCTCCAAGAGTTTGGTATTAAATTTTTAGAAATATATCTGAGTTAAACTATAAAATCAATTGAATGTATGTGAGGTGTGTCAGCTGAAATGAGTCCCTGGTAACCCATTTGAATATGCTCATGTACCTTGTCAAACACTGAGCCTCTCAGAAAGAGGAATTTGTCACTCCTAGACATAAAGAAAAGAGATGAATGTCAAATGTATATGTTGGCAAGATCTATCCAAAGGTAATCCAAGGAAAGGGAAATTGGCCATGCAACCTGGAATATTTCAGTTTCTAATAACAGAGATATCACTAGGGTGCAAATAAATATGGGCAGTGGCAATCAGAGGGTTTTAGATTACAATGCCAACACCATCTTTATTATGAAGCCATTAAACAATAGGTTTGTCTAATTCTGCTTGCTCATATCTATGCTCACCAAGCAAATGTGTAGAATAAAGGTGTGCAAGAAAGTTATACTGCCATTAAAACTTTCCTATCCCTGTCACGAAAGTTGCTTCTGGAAATTCAGTGTAACTATGTCTGATTACTATTTAGCTTCCTGGTTTAGTTACTTTTGTTTGATTACATTATTAAGAGTACCCCAAATTTACTCAGGCATCTGTTCTTTTTCTTATGGCCATAGGCTTCTTAGAGGCTGGAAGCAGCCTTCAAGCAGGAGTGAATCCTGATTTGTGTACACTGAACACTGATTCCCATTTTCTGTGCCAGAAACTTGTCTATGTCAGAAATAGTTTTAACCTGTGAGATGTAAAGTCTGCTGGTGGATCTCAGGTAAGATTCTTAAACCCTACATTTGATAGAAAAGAAAGTACACCTTCTGCTTCTTAAAGTCTTTGTCTTCTGTATGATGCTTTAGAGGGATACAATGAATCCACAAGGGGAGCTAACTGAGTATCCCACAAGGGGAGCTAACTGAGAGAAAGACAGAAGAGAGAGAGAGAGAGAGAGAGAGAGAGAGAGAGAGAGAGAGAGAGAGAGAGAGAGAGAGAGAGAGAGAGAGAGGGAGAGAGAGAGAGAGCCTGTTGCCTTGATAACACCATCATCCCCTGAATTAATTAGCTCTGGACTTGCTCTACCTCTACGCTAAAACATAAAACGTGAATGTAAGACTTAGGGTTTCTGAAACTTAAACTATCTCAATTTAAGGCAGTATAATATTGAGTTAAAAGCATGGGCTCAGGAACCAACTGTCTTATTGTGAATCCTGGCTTTGCCAAATCCTCAATGCATGAATGTGGGGAATTTAATATTGTTGCGCCTCATTTTCCTTATGTTTGTCATACAGACTAAAAGTGTTATTACAAAGTAAAGAACCAAGAATTTTTATAAATGATAATCTTTTCCTAAATATTAGAGGAAAAAATCTTATGGCAGAAAGCAATGTGTTTGGTACACTTCCAAGTAGTTGGGCTACAGGGAGAAAATATAAGATTCCTGCCAACATAGATATTCCAATTCTTTTACATATTTCTTATTTTGAAAGAATATGTTGGCATTTTGATATCTGCCTCGGTTTTTGTGTATTCAAGCTAACATGGCTCATTCTCTCAAGGTCTGATAATCCCTTGGCATTGGAAATAATGAGTTTTGAATGTTAAAAGATGGTCCAACAGAGCTGCCATCACATTTGTTGTTTCCAAATGCTTCTTTGCAGACCTGTGCAGAGAGGTGCACAGCCTCCAGTAAAATGAAAATGTAAGGAGTAAGTTTTTCACAAGCCAAATATCTAATTTAAAGGTATCTCCTTTATTTTGAGATAATTTGAATACTCTATTTTTTATTCCAGATTAATATTCTTAAATTTGCTTTAATTTATTAAAAGTTCAACTCCAGAGTCTTTCCATGGCCACCCCTGAACAATTACTATCCAGTGTGTTTCCTGAACTCCTTTTAGACAGGGTTCCCAACTTTCCTCTGACCTACTTGAGTAGAACCTTCACCTCCTACAAAGCTCCACCCCTCAAGTATTTCTTGGAGGCCCTAGGATGTATTTAATGATGCCATCCCCATTGAATCTTTGGTGCTGCATGCCAAGCCTGAGAATTGTTGCACAGGCTCGACTCCCTCTACCACGAGAGGGCTGCTCCTGTCTGCTCTTGCACATGCTGCAGTTTCCTGCTGGCTTCTTACTGGCATCCATCTGGTAGATGTCAAGTTGGGAAAACTGCCCTCTCTTCTTGTTTCTTTCTGAGATAACCCAAAGCAGCATTATTTTGGGCTTATATCTTTCATTTGCGTTCAAATGCAGCCTCTGTGGAAGACTCACATGTTCACTCTCCTATTGTGACTTACATGAGTAACTGCATCAAGTTCACCAGGCTTAGCCTGCTCTCCTCGAGGGGAAATCCTTTCCATGCAACTTATTCAGGACCACGTGTTGAAACCTAGTGGTAAAACCAGTCACCAGTACTACTCGCCAGTGTTTCTCAACTACAGCAACAGATGGAATATGAATTTTTTTCTAGAGGGTACAAATTTATTTCCATTAGGCCTGTATCATCAGCTTGACAAATACACATGAAGCCCAGCCATTGGTAGAAGTCCATTCACAGCTCAAGCTGAATCATTGCTATCATCATTTAGGAAGTTTGGGATGTGGAAATAGTACCTAGAAATCTAGCCACCAGTTCTTGTCCGTTATCCTTAGGCAAATTATTTAATTTCTCTAGACCTTAGTGACTTTATGTATAAAATGGAGATTAAAAATAGTACTTACCTGCATGTAAATTAAGTAGGTTAGTATCTTATAAGGGTACATAATATAGCATACACAATACATCTTTACATCTATGTCAGATATTATGATTATGATTATTAACTCTGTCACACTGCCTCCTAAGGTAGAAGCATATGAATATTCTTAATTGACTTGGGCTAGTGCATTCTGATAGCATTTCTTTTAAAGACATACTTAATGCCTTGGAAAAGAAAATTAATTAAATATGTTATATTACTATGTTTACTTTAAACCTTATTCTGAAAGGTTTTTAAATAATCACAGAAGAGATCTTGGAATATAATATACACATATATATTAATTAGCTATAATAATGTCTTATATTACTAGATGCTTAAAATTGGTAATAGCATTACATCAGACGATGGGATATATAAGCTAATTGAATGGAAAATTTCTTAATACTGTAGGTTATCCTTACCCTTCTTGTTTATTTATCTAGCAAGTGGCAGGGAAGTTCAAATGACTGCTCACATTGTATCTTTAGTTCAAGTCACGGCTCAACCTCACAGAGGCACAACTGACAATTCCAGATGTTCATTAGTCATGGAAGCATGGAGACAGACCCCACTGATCAGTTTGTAAGCTGTGGTCAGATCATGAAATTGTCTTGCCGCCATACAGATAAACAAAACATATGTGATATTAGTTTAGAGCTAAAGGTAGAATTTGTGTGTGAACTTAAAAATCAAACAAGAAGCTACAAAAGCTGTAAAATTTTAGAGAGAGAGAAAATATAATACAAACTTTGAGGACATAAATAAAGATAAGTCATGATGTAGAAGAGAACCTGGTTGATTTTTTTGTAGAAGAAGTATCATCTTTGATTGTTGCAGGGGGCAGACACATGCTGGCTGAAATTATGTCTAGCATTTTACACTAGTGGGTTCGACTGGCCAGAGGCTTGAAACCTTGTGGATTTGTGGCTCCACAGATATGCTTCTGTATTGGAATGTGTTTGTGTTTGCCTTTATTTGTTTTTAATTAAAAAAAAACTTGAAGAAGGAGTTTCTGCCTTGGTTGATTTTCTTTGGAAACCCAGAAAGTGCTCTTGAGGGCTCTGTGGCTCTTTTGTGATGATAAACCAAACCTTTGAGCTTGTCCCAGTTGGAATTCCAGACACTAAAGAAGCCAACTTTAATTACTATTATTGTTTTCTACAGAACTGAGCCCCTTTCTGATTATTCAGGTTTATACTAACAGTCTTCTAAACATATTGCTTTTTTTTTTCCAGTTAAGCTAGGACTACAAAGCAAAGCAGGAGAAACTTCACAATAAGATTTCAGAGATGCCAAGTTTTTGAGTCTCCATGGAATGTACCTGTGGTGTGGGAAATGTTATGAGGAGGGAAATATTAATAAAAGCAGGCCCTGCAGTGAAAAACAAGTTTCTCAAACTTGTAGATGAGATTGTTACCAGGGAAAGACAGCAACTGAGATAAACTTGGATTCTGTGAATGAATATGTTTACTGCAATATCTGAATCTCTAAACTGAGACATTAATTGATAATCATAGAATCTTAGAGTTTTAAGGAAGCTTACAGATTTTCAAATCAAATCTCAATCTTCTGCAAGAACTAGCTGCACCATGTTGCCAATAGATGACTCAGTCTCTACTTAATCATACAAACTAGCAGAAGTGTCACTATCATACGAGACAGTCCTTTCCAATTGAGAACAACTCTGAAGGGAAATCTAGCCTCACACTGGGCCAAAAGTTATTGCCTTTTTAACTTTGATCCACTATTCATAGTTCTGTCCTCTGAAGTTAGTTTTTCTTTCATGTAATATCTGTCAATTATTGAATGTAGTTATTATTTCTCCTATTCCCTAAATTCGTTTCTTGTCAAGAGTCCTAACCTCCTGCAACCATTTCTCTCCTTCAAATTAAATCCATTTGAATTAATTGAATGTATACATGGGCCACACTCTGGTAGAATCTCAGAAAATAAAAATGATCTACAATCTGTAGTCTTGAGAGATCACAACTGGGACAGGGAGACTGAGAGATGTACAGTCTTATTGCAATACATTCTAACAAACGTGAAACAGAGGCTTGCAGAGGCTGGAGGTGGCCCGCAGTGATTTGATCTGCGTAGGGATGCTGGGAAATTTATGTCTAAACAATAGTGTTTTCTCACATGAAAAATTAAGAAAAGCTATTTCAGGTAACTCAAAATACATGTGTAAGACACTGCTGTGTGTAAAACAAGTTATGTTAGGAGAATGGGGCACACATACAGTATTACAAAATTTTCAATAAGAAGTTTTGGTGGACCCAGACATTTTATTAACATAATCGACTAGGCTCCTTTCCAATCGTCTAACCCATCTTGAACTTCCATTCCTTTTTTAAAATGCTTATTTTTCCTATCTAGCTTAAAAATGGCCTTATTTCACAGACATAAAAATTGAGGATGTAGGTGATCTCACAATATTCTTGAACACCAGATGCTCCTACCCCAATCAACCTATCTGTTCCTCTCTTTTCTGATTCCTGTACCCCTTACCAACACCATTCCACTCCTACTCTTTCATTTGTCTGTGATTGTTTACCCTCCCTGTGTTTCTTAACTTTATTCACATAAAATATTCCTCGAGAGAGTTATCAGTGCCTTTTAAGTGCATTACAATAGTTAATTATTTAGCAATTATTGGTCATTGTTTCAAGAGCTTTAGATGCATTATTTCATTCAATTTTACAATAGGCTTATAAAATGATTATTACTATTTTTCACAATTTACAGATGAAGAACTAAGTTCTCAGAGGATACATGATTTAACTACAAAACTTCATTTTAGTGCTGGCTTTTAAAATCTGCACTGTACTGACAAAACTGTGACTTTGGAATCTTTCCCATTTTTTGCATCTTGGCCTTACTCATAATTAAAAGTGAGAAAATGTCATTTTTATTTTCTGCTAATTTTTCTTTCTATCCTTGAGTATATAATTATGTGAGCAATCTTTTTTTCTGAACATTTTAAAATCCCATTTATTGTTTTAGCCACTCATTGAACACCCCCAGAAGGAACTAATGTGCAGATGCTCTACTGACGTTCATAGTTGAGCCCAATAAATAAGAAATTAAACTGGTCTCCTTTGGATGATTACTGCAATTCAATTGACTAATTTCTTGGAATTCATGGTTCTTATTGATACGTAATTGCTTATTTTAAGTCACACAGCCAAATCAAGAATGATAAAGTAAGTACCACAATTTAAACTTCAAATTACAAGATTAGAAAATTACCAGAATAAACATAAAGCATTTTCATTGACTCCTGAAATCCAGTATTTTGTGTACCTTTTGCTGATCTCTCAACTTTCCCGACTCCCAGGCCCTCATCCAACCCAAGGATGCCCACTGGGTAGCCACAGATATTACCATCTCTTAAGCTTTTAAATACCTCGAAAGTAGCCACTACTTTTGACCTAAAAATAACTAGGGCTTGGGATCATCATAAAAATTTGTTGGCAGATGCTAAAAACACAAATGGGTGATTCTGTTATGTTAGCTTTTATAAGACATGAAAAATGTGTTTTGTCAAACAGACATACTTGGGAGACTTTTGTGGATAAGAAGGATGGCAATTTATTAGAAGACAACAAGGGGAAATTGAGCTGGAAGAAGAACAAACAGAAGTAAAGTTGGAGACTTTGTTAAAGGAAAGTATACTTGTTATTAGATTGCATGATATAAATCTTTTTGAAGGAAAGTAAGCTCACAAAAGCAGGACGGTGTCTGCCTCTTGTTCCTGAGAACATAAGAAAAAAATGCAATCATACACACTCTATCAAATGATCAGTACATGAAGTAAATTATATCCTGTTAACAGACAAAATGGGTACCATAAAAATGGTGATGGGTCGAAAGAACGCACAAGATGTATTAGAAAAGATATGTAGTTTTAAAATAATCTCCTATGTAACTGGTTTCCTTATATAAAATGAATCACTGAGAAGTGTTTCTGATCATGTTCCTAATTTTGTTATTTCTTCTAATGTGAAAATGCCTGTCTGGCATTTTTTATAGAAAACTAAAGTAATGTCCTTGCCAATCCCAGAAGAGGAGAAAGGAATAACTCCTGGGAAGAAAGAAGGGGAAGAAGGTGCGAGGAGTGTTGAAGTAAAGGAATGCTGTTTTGGCATCTCATCCATGTCAGTGACAGCAGGTGCCACAGAGGAAAAGACAACCAAATAAAGGGCAAGGAAACCAGGAGAGCAGACACAAAGGGGGAAACAGATCCCTCTGCCCTGTGCCTCATTAATCTTGTCAAAAATACTTGCTGCTGAGAAATGCTAATCTTCTCACTCCCCAGAGTAGCCTCCCTCACAAGAATGTTTTGAAGGTCTGGTATATCTAATGACTGAGCCATTTAATAAATTACTTACTTACGTTACTATAAAAGCCAGTCCAGCAGCTGTAACCTACTTGTAAAGCACTAAATCCTTTTACCTGACTTTCTAAAGGTTTCTCTAAATCATATTTAGTGACAGGGTGAGGTACACAGGAATCAGGATTTAGTGGCAGGGCATACTTCATGCTGTTTCGAATAGGTCAGGAGGTCTGACTTGGATTTCTTCCCAGTAACCTGATCTAGGTGAATCAGCAGGTTATAAATGAAAGTCAGTTTCTAAGATCTCCTGACTTTCTTCAACCATCAGGAACTTTATAGGAACCTGGTGAGAAACAGGAAAAGACCAAGAGATAATAAATACCATTGACCAATATTATCATATTGCAATTTCTTTCCTAATACAATGTAAAATGTAGTGCCACTTTTGTAGAAGCTAATTATTTGTATAGATTCCTGATGTGCTGTTTCTATTGTTAGCCTGAATAAATACCTAAATGACTGGAAAAGGTTTAAAAGCTCATAGCCTTTTCTAGCTCACAAAGTATAACATTAAGTAGTGAGTCTCCCAAGGGTGGGTTCTAATACTTTCGTATCTTTCTATCACTCATCATATGAAAATTCATCCTTTTAAACCCTCACTTTAAATCATAGGAGGAAAGACAAGGGAGAAAAAAAGACACAAAGGAAACAAAATGTATCGAAGACTGGTTGCATTCAAAGTATTGGCATTCATTGCCTCCCTTCACTCTCACAGCAACTTCCAGATGAAGTGAGAAACTTCAGCTTAAAGAGAGTTACAACAGCTATAATAAAATTTGTTTGATTCTAGCTTTGTCTAATTGCAAAGTCAGAGCTGGAGGTAAATGTTTGGTATAAGCAACTTCCATTACCCCGTAAACCATACCTCGTTGGTAATTGTCTTCTCATCCTACCCATAGCCTGGTTCTGCACCAATTTCTGCAGCAATTTATGGAGTATTTCTAAAGTTTGTTTTTTCCTTCTTTATTATTATTTTCAGTTAAAAGATTTCTGAGTTAGCATGGCTCAGTAAATCAAAAACTTACATCTAGAAAGTCTCAGAGAAACCCAAGGGTATCGAAAGCACCACGAGTGACACGTTTCCTTCATTGTAAATGAATGATAGCACTTGCTGTTTTTGAATGCCATGAACACATTGGGAATATTCAGCTACTTTGTGGGTCAGCAGAGAAAAATTATATGAAATATGAAGAAACTGTCTCAATTTTCTCATCACATTGGATTGACAATAATAATAATAGCTCACAGATATGTTATAAGGATTGACAAGCTACTTTATGGAAAGTGCAAAAGGTGGCTCACAGCATAGGATAAGTGTTTAGTCTATACTAGCTTTTATTAATGATGTTTCTATACTTATGATTAAAATTATTGGGTTTCTATTTTCTGAAATAAGAGTTCACTAGCCCCAGAACCACACGGTAAAACGCTTCCTCTGTTTATGTCCCTTCCATTGTCACTTTCATTGCTTCTATTTTATATTCCAGGAGTGTGATTGAGTGATTAATAAAGTAAATATAAAAATAAACTATGGATGATAAGAAACTGGCTATATTTATAAATAACTTGAGATTTCTGCCTCCATATGTACCAAAACAATAATTGAAATACAGTTTCTGCACACCCACCTTCCAACCCTTTCTCACCTCTCCCCACATAACTAAACATAGAACACTGTATGACCATAGCTGAATAATAAAGCTCTGCCTGTATTGGTTACCTTTTTCTGAAGGTCTTAATGTCTTTCAGGAATGTCTACCCTTGACCTTGCTAGTCCACTACTCTGAAATGTCTAGTTTTATTCTTATACTTGTTATGTACTAGCGTGAGGACAGGCAGGTAAAGGTTAGGATTGTGATATTCAGAGGCTGGAAATTGAAACCCCCTGTTTCTCACAGCACAGATGTGGTGCAGACAGCCTGAGCTCTACATTTCCTCACTGTGCCCTAAAAATGACCTTAACCCTGACATAGAAAGAGAAGCAACATCATTGTGAAAGGCTGCTGTTGGCTGGCTGTGTGAGAGGGAGCAGTTTTCTGAGTGTGGGGCTGTGTCCCATTGCCCTCTCCTGTGTCATAACACTTCCAGTCTCTCCAAGTTGACCTGGATCCTCTGAAGCCAAAGAAAGGTCAAAGTTGATTCTTAGTGCCCATCAAACTCATTTTATGAGCTTTTCTTTTGTGACACAGTGGGAGAATGATTCAGACCAATAATTTCTCTTCAATATTAAAATATATTGGAAATAATAGGGTTTTTTTAGGGTATTTTGCCCAAACAACCTCTGACTTTCTACCTTCTGCTTTATTCTAATGAATAAATAAAAATATATGTGTATGTATGTATACATGTTTATATATACAAAATAATCAAACCAAAACCACAATCTATTGCCTCAACAGTTTCCCTTGAATTGCTTATTTTTACATATTTCATATCTTTAACAATTGTAAATCCAAATGATAATAAAAATATAGTTTTAGCTTCTTTAAAAGGTTCAAATTCTTGTTTATCTTCTCCATTTAAGACAGATGTTAGTGTTTACATGATGTCTAGGTTTTATCAAGTCCAGGTAAGAGGACACATTCATTTTTTCCTTCTATGTTTCTCAGGATAGAATAATGGAAAGTGATCAATCCAGGAAATGGAAGAGTTTAAGAAAATGATTTTTTTAACCAAAATTTATTAAAACAGCATGGACAGGTTTTCCTTTTTTAAAAAAAATGATAGGCAAAGTTAGTTTTGTACAGTTAGTTTTGTAAAGTTAGTTTTGAAACTATTTAATTAAATTCAAGTCTTACATAGTATAATTCAATTCTTATGTAGTAGTCTCTTCTTTGCAAAAAAGCATCATTTTAGGGTAAAAAGCCATTTCTCAAATGTTTTCTGTACCTTATTTTCTGTAGCAAGTTTTCAACATGCTTATGACTGTCTGAAACCCTATTTTCATTTTTGAAGGCCAGTGGATACTGAAAGAAAAAAAAGAACAAGACCTCTGATAGATTTCATGGGCTTCTTGGAGGACCAACATCAGTCAATGGACATATGATGCCTTAGCAGAGATAAAGTGGTTCTCTATTGTTCCTTACTCAGAAGTACTGGCTCAGAAAGATACCTAAGGATAAAATCTGTTTCTACTGAAGATTTATTCCTAAGCCACTGCTCTGTTAAGCATTTGTATATGAAAAGGGATATTCATGAATTGTTTCTGAATATTCTAAATAATAAGAACTTATGTAAGCTGATGACTAATCTCAGATTTTAGGGCAGTATGAGTTACATTCATGTATGCTAAAAAGGTGAGTTTTCAGTTCATGCTCAAAATCTTGGCCTGGGGTCTATGAATGGCAGACCACTAACTGTAGACATGCTGTTGTGGTTCATTTTAGGCTTCCTTGGCTGCAGCAGAGAAGATGCAATGCCAGTGGTGCTTTTTCAGAGCTCCCTCTGAAGAAGATCATGGTTCAGTTACCATGGACACCAAAAGCTATGCAGCTTTTTATTCTTTTTGCTTCCTTCATTATGTGACCTCCCTGAAAATATATTTTCATTGGTAACTAGTTTTTGAAACTTTTACCAAGACAATAGCCTAACCTATTGTTCTCTAAACAAATACCTTCAGTATCTAATACATAGGTATAGACCAGTCTGAGCCAACTATGCTATTAGGAAACTAATAAATATGTCTCCTTTGCTTCCTACTTAATAAGAAAAAGCAAGACAATACTGCTCATGCCAGATCAGGTTTTGATTGGTATGTGCTTATCCTTCATAAACAAGTGTATTTTATGTGAAAAAACATGGGGGAAATATTTTTATTTTATTAGTTGTACAAAAGCCATGTTGGCAACTGGAGAACAAATAAAATAAAATTGTCTCATGTGGTTCTTATTATGGAATCAAATAGTAATGTAAAAGGCAAGCACACACCAATCATAATTCCATCTGGCTGAAAGAACAGGAAAATGTGGCTCCATTTTCATTAGGAAAGGGAGGCATATATTTCATGATGTGTTCATATGTGGCTCTAAAGGTACTCCCAGTACACTACTGCATTTTGTACCACTCAAGGGGTGCCATATCTACTGATACAAGTTAATGCAATCAATGTAACCTGAAGGAAGAGGACTGATCTTAGCCTTCCATTTGCATTAACAGAGCACCAACAGAAGCTAGAGCATCATTTCTTGGCATTCTGGGAAGAAATGCATGTTGAACCAGTACACAGTATGTATAGTCCTTGCAATATACACTTGGCATATTTGCAGCAATTAAGTTGACATTTATGAACCACCAAGAATACATTCCAGAATGTTCAGTATTTTCAATAACCAGAGGAAACCATTCAAGCTCTGGACTTAAAAGACTGCATCCATAGATATTTTCTAAGTTCCTTTAGTGCTGCTTTTTGGTTTATCTTCAAGGAAAAATAAGGGTAGCTATTATCAATGGAAGGTTGATATTCATGTGTAAGAAGTTGGGTCAGCAAGACACTGTATTAATGAATTATCTCTGGGACAACATGGAGTGGTCATTTGGGCCTTTGGGAAGTGTAACATGGAAGACCACTAGTTCTTTACTAAGAACAAGAGAGTAGCTAGCTCTGAGAATGAAGGTTGATTTACTTTGCTGGGACTGGTTTTCTAGCCTTTGTGATTTGTTGTTGAAGTCTTGCTTTTTTTTCCTTCTTAATCTGCTTGTGAATAGATGACTAAGTGATCACATCGCCTGGAAATGCATGTGAGTCTCCTCATTTTTTACCCATGTGTGCCACAACTGGGATGGAATGATTTCCTTATCCTGAACATGTTTTGGGGTGCAGAAAAGATGATGTTAGTTTTTGACATATTTTGTATTTAACAAAATATGATATTTGTATTTAACAAGATATGAGACTTATGCGTGCCACATTTACTTGGCAGGAAAGTAAGTGCAAGAGGGGACTCAAGTCACACAAAAGCTCTGGATTTATAATCCTACTTAAACATCCATACATTTTATAAATTCATTTAAACTATAGAGTCAGCAGACAAAAATGGAAACTTATGACTAAAGTAAATGTTTTTGAAAAGTTAATATGGTGTTTTCATCAACAGCATCCATAATTATTAAATGTATCCAGAACCTATACTACTGGATGTGTTTATCTGGTAACTAAATGTCTGATCAAAGGTATTATTGGACCTGAAATGGCTCTTCATTGGATACTGGTCAGCCATAGAAGATGATGTTAGACTAATATTCCTAAAAATCTAAGAGTAGATACTAAGTGGGAGAAAAATCTGTTTGTTTAATATATCTGGAAAAATTGGAGGCCATATACAAAGGGGACTGACTGGCTTCTGACTGTATTTTTATTCTTCTTCATTGAGAAAGGCTGACAAACAAATGCTGGTGAGGTCTTGGCTTTGGCATCAGGAGGTCCTGAATTTGAATACTAGATCTGCCACTTAATAACTGATGTTTATTAACCAGATGCTTTTCCTTTGGAAATCCAATAATAGAATAGATCTTGAATATTTTTACTTACCATTTTATCTCAAAAGGATTATCCTATGTAAGGCACAGAATAGATGTTCAATATAGAGTATTAGAAAAAAAAGTTAAGTGAATGTAAAAATATCTCTAAACTTAATTTTTCTTACTTTCCTAATTTGTAAAATGCTAACGGTTTCTTTGACACAGGGTTTTGCTCTGTTGCCCACGCTACAGTGCAGTGGCACAATCATGGCTCTGTAGCCTTGACCTCCCAGGCTCCATCTATCCTCCCACCTCAGCCTCCCAAGTATCAGGGACTACAGGCACATGCCACTACAGCCAGCTAATTTTTGTATTTTTTCTAGAGACAGGGTCTCGCCCTGTTGTCCAGGCTGGTCTCAAACTCCTCCTGGGTTCAAGTGAGATACCTGCCTAGGCCTCCCAAATTGCCAGGATTGCAGGAGTAAGATACCATGTCTGGCCACTAATAATCATTTAACAGTGTTATTTTAAGGATTAAATGTGATATTTTACATATAAAATAACACAGGTGAATGTTTAAAAGATGTGATGGTAATTATTTATTTGATAGGCTACACACTTACATATGAAATACTTTAATTTTTTTCTCTATCGGATGATTTGTTTGACTGTACTTAACAATTAATTTGTCCCTCGAAGGTAAAGACAAGGTAAACTTTGAAGAAAGAATAAAAAGAATGGGAATTTAGAAATAATTTCATATACATTTGAAAAACATGAACAAACCAAAACATTTTTGTTTTACAAAATACCCAAACCCTAACCAATGTTAATATATCTTCATCAAATGCCTAGAAGCCTTTTTTATATACAATTCAATATGAGCAGATTATATTGTTAAAAAAATTCTATTATATTGATTTGAATTCAACAGAAATGAAGAGAGGAATAAACGGTGGCAATTTTTTTTCTTTCATGAAGACAATCTTTTTGTCTTGAACCCTGTTAGCCATATAATGTATATCAGCATGATTAAGAAAACAGACCAAGATGGAAGAGAAAGTGTTGATCATTTTAATGCTGTATTACAGGGTGACTAGCAACAGAGTGAAGAGGGAAACAGAAAGAGTTCGGTGAGGTTAACAGAACTGTAGACATGGGAGGTGAAAATGTAGCAAACGCAACCCTACAGGGTATGCCTGCCAAGAACTGCTGCCTTCATGGAAATGCAATACAGCAAGAATGGAAGGCACAGGTTTTCTGTACCAAATTTTGGGACTTTGTACATGAGTGGCTCCAGGCCTCCTGTGTATGGGCCACTGATTAATCTT
This sequence comes from Callithrix jacchus, assembly GCF_049354715.1. Classification (NCBI taxonomy): domain Eukaryota; kingdom Metazoa; phylum Chordata; class Mammalia; order Primates; family Cebidae; genus Callithrix; species Callithrix jacchus. The sequence goes on from NC_133505.1 coordinate 133,304,603, forward strand.
TCGAACAGCATTGCTTCTGTTTTCTGAAAGCCAGGCTGGAGCTCAGCGCAGCCGCCGTGCCAAGCCACTAGAAAGGAAAACCAGAACCGGCGCTGATCTTTCAGCACTGTGTTCCCATCTACAATGTTTATTTCTCTAAATCTTTTAACAATTAAAATACTCTCAATTAGTATACAACCATCTTTATGATTTGCTATATTCTTTCAACTTTCAGTGTAACATTATTTATTTTAACTTCAATTTTCTTTTGATGTGGTGCATGTATACAATTTACCACAGAACCCATTTTAACATTTAACAGCACGCTTCCTTTTTCCTTTCTCAAACTATTTTAAATCACATGTTTTAAATTTTCACTGGATTCAGATATGTTTTCAGCAGATAGACAGTAAAACAAACAGAAACAAATTCATTTGAGTAAACAGCGGAGATGTAACACGAAGCAAAAGTTCAATTTACACTTTTCATGTTTTGCTTACTTTTTTTTTTCCAAAGTGTACATTTTTTTTATTTTAACAGATAAGATAATCTCAACTAGAGGCAATAACTATCCTGTTACAGTCTAGCTTTTCCTTCTTTTGGGCCGATGTTCTTTCCTTTGAATTATCACACCATGTTAACGTTTCTTTGCCAGTTTGTACATGGTTGGGTGGGTAAGGGTTGTAATACAAAATCTCATGTTTGTTTAGAATACAAAGAGTTTAACTACCACCATCAGCATCAACACCAAAAATTCCCTGTTAAAAACAAGTGAACTAAAAACAAAACAAAAAGAACTGTACTTCTGCAATTGCATTTCTTTATTAAAAAATATTTTTATTTACTTTTTAATTGATACATCTAGTTAGTGAATACTGTCATGACATTCCCTTCAGGTCAAATCAAAATCAGATAACATTTCTAACTGTCTACCGAACATGAGACCCTTCCCCTAGGAATGCAGTCTTATCACTAGATATTTCAAAGGGCCCATTGGGAAACTTTCTTCCTCTCATTCCAAGATATTTGAAGCAAGTAGAATTTTGGAGAATATAAATAGAGGAAGACTTCATGACAATGATGCTTCCTGCATGGATTGAGAATCTTGGTCTCCCCATGAGTCTCTGTTGTATTAAATGATGTACAGTTAAAAGTTCTGCAGAACGCCTTCGAGTAGATTAATTTGAATGTTTATTATACATTACCTCATTCATTTTCTCTGGACACACATTGAAAGAAAGGCTTTCTCTATTACACTTGGGGCTCAGAGAGAAAGTAACTGGGTTGCAATCTCATGGGAGAGCCATCATTTGACTCCAGGCCTGAATGAACCAACCCCATGGATATCCTACTCAGTACAACCCACTTGCCCACAGAGACCACATCCTGAAGAAATTTGCCTGTACACAGAACAAAGGAGGAGAAACGGGCAGGGCAGGGGAATCAGTAATTCAGTGTGAGTTCTGCTTTGTCCCATATCACCTCCTTGACTAATCCTGAGTTTCTTGCTCACTTAAAATTCACCTTTCCTGAGTAAGTATATTAGGCTTTATTGCTTCATAACAAATAACCACAAAATTAACTCAAAGCAACATCATGCATTAGCTCTCAGTTATGTTCAGGGTATAACAAGTTAGAAATCAAGGTGTTACCTGGGATAAGTTTTCACCTGGTGGTTCTGGGGGAAATTCCTCTTCTATATTCATTCTTCTTGTTGGAAGAATTCAGTTCCTTTCAGTGGTGGGACTGATGGCTTCATTTCCCTGCTGGCTGTCAGCTGCTCCTGGATCCTATAGTTTCCTCTCCAATCCTTGCCATGTGCCCTCCATGGACAGTTCACAACGTGGATGTTTGCTTTCTTCCAGGCCAGCCAGAGCTTGTCTCTTTCCTCTTGTTCCACCAGATGGAGAATATCCTGTTTTTGTTTTTGTTTGTTTTTTGAGACCAAGTCTCATACTGTCTCCCAGGCTGGAGTGCAATGGCATGATCTCAGCTCACTGCAACCTCCACCCGCCGGGTTCAAGGGATTTTCCTGCCTCCGCCTCCTGAGTAGTTGGGGTTACAGGTGCACGCTACCATGCCTGGCTAATTTTTTGTATCTTTAGTAGAGACAGGGTTTCATCATGTTGGTCTCGAACTCCTGACCTCTTAATCTGCCAGCCTTGGCCTCCCAAAGTGCTGGGATTACAGGCATGAGCTAGTGTGCCAGGCAAAAATCCTATTTTTAAAGGCTTACATGATCCAATAAGGCTTTCCTAGATAATCTCCTTTTCTTACATTTAGCTGTACCGTATAACACAACCTAACCACAGGCCCAGAAATTAGAGCAGAAATCTTGGGGCCATCACAGATTTTATCTTGCCAGAGTGAGATATCATCTAAAGTTATTCAAATATTTAATATGTCAAATGACATTAGAGTAGGAAATAATTTATCAAGAGAAGATATATTCAACTTGTTAAGTATATTGTTAACCACATAATTATATAGTTAATAGAATCTATGGGAAAGACATTTTAGGGGTAGCACAATAAGTCATTTTAGGCTAATGGTGAATATGTGAAGTTACAATTGAAGATACAAGTCCTTGACTGTATTTAATTTCTGGTTCATGTGATCAATATGCTAGTTTTTAAGTTAAAAATGTTTATATAATGTTGATCTATTATTAAAATTGGTAATATAGTATTTATACAGATGAAATTGTTGGAAAGAGGCAAAATAAATGCAATTTCTATAGACCTGTGACTGCTGTGTGCCTCCTGGCTTCCCCTTTTTTAAGTGAAAGTGTGTAAAAAAGTTATGCTGTTCTTGCTCAATCATTGAATATTGGATATTTGGGGAGCAGATAGCTCATATCTTTAGATATTATATCTTTAGATAAAAATGAATGCTTCTGAAGAAGTTGTACTTGAGGAACTACACCCAGGAAGATTCATCTAAACCTTGATTGACTTAGATGAGGAAACCCTAGAACAGCTGCCACAGTGTGACAAGACTTGAAAGTCTTGGGGAAGAGAATGAGTACATCTTGCATGTGGGAGGGTAGGAACTGTTAAAATACACTCTGAATGGAGAACAACCACCCTCCCCCACCCACCCCCCCCCCCCGCCCCGCAAAACAGGCTTTGTGTGAGCAACATGGCTATTTATTCACCCAGGTCCGGTTGGGCTGAGTCCAAAAAGTTAGCAGAGCGTGGTGGGTTAGGAGTTGATTTTGTAGGTTTGGGGTAGATAGTGGAAAGTTGCAGAAGTTACAGTTGGTGATTTTTGCAAGCTGGGAGGAGTTTGTAGGGTCTGGAGTCATAAAGTTGACCTATCAGTTGAGCAAGGTAAGTTACAAAGTCCAGTTGCTTTATCAGTTGAGGCGGAAATAAGGAACTATAGACAAATGTCTCAAAGTTAATTAGGCACAGCATGCTTCTCCTTTTTGTCCAGTTACTTCAGACTTTCTAGCTCCAGGAACTCATCATCTGGAGTATACATGCAGGTCACAGAGGTTACCATGTGGTCCATGGCACAGTCAGTCAGCCTAAAAGACCTTACTGGAAGGATGTGAATTTTTGTAACCAGAGAGTAGACTGTGACACATTGTATTTTCCAAAGATGGCCTGCATGCTTTCTTTACAATGCATTCATTTGCTGTCAAATAAAAATCAGATCACATTTTAGCTGCCCTCAAAACCTTGATACCCCTCCCATTGAGTAGTAAAGTCCATGTCCCCTCTCCCTGCGGTGGGCAGACTTTAGTGACTGCCTCTATTAATAGAGTATGAGAAAAGTCACACTACTTGACTTTGAGACTAAATCATAAAAATGCCACGTACCTTTCCCTTGCTTTCTTGGAACACCTGCTTTTGGAACACAGAACCATGTTGTGAGGAAGCCCACGCCAGTCCATAGAAGAGACTATATGAAGAGGCTACATGCTAGTGTTCTGATTGACAGCCAAGCTGAGGTTCCAACCAATAACCACCAACAATCACCAGACATGTAAGTGAGGATGACAGGATAATGTGTTAATGAAAATGCCACAAGGTGATTTTAGCCTGAACTACTGAATAGTCTCCATCCTTAAAATCTTCCCACCTGAGATGTCACAATTGTGGAACAAAGAACAGCCATTCCTGCTTTTCCCAGTCTGAATTCCTGACCTACAAGATTCATGAGCATAATAAGTTTTCACCAAGTCTTGGGGGTACTTTTCACCAAGTTTTGAGGGGTCATTGGGGGTAGTTGCACAGCAACTGAGCACTGGAAAATTAGATAAATTTTATAGTCAAACAACTGCATTTCAGTCCTTGACTTTATTTAGATAATTCTAGGATAGTACCCTCTCAGCACAAGCTATGAACCATGAATGTTATAAGTATTATATAAATAATATTAAAATATGATATACTTAATATAAATATAATATAATATAAAAATATTATAAAATAAAAATATAAAAACTATCATTGACATCAACAAAATTATCACAGAGTTAAACGGGCACATATTTAATGATATGCATAGTCATTGCTAAGTAAGTAGGTATAAGAATAATGTAATTTAAATACGTGATTATAATTGGTATAATATTTTTAAGTTTTAATATTACTGGTTAGTTTTTATTATTTTTTCGTGTGTTGCTTATAATTTATGGTAGATTTCTATGATAATGATATAAATCTAATCTGGACACTGCCGACACAGCTAAATTTCACTTCGCTATAAGATCAGGTGAAAAAAAAGAGCATTAAGTGCCTCTGTAGCTACTTTAAGGTTTGTCATAGCCAAGTTCAGGAAACAAGAAGCTGGAGGATCTGTATGACGCAAGTGGATGCAAGTCTCTGGGGAAGCCGATAAAAGTCTGTGTTACCTTGGTGGCTAGAGAGGCTAGAAAAAGAGGTAAGGTTGAGTGTGTTTAAAATAATAAGATGGGCACAAAAGGAACTGAAACCATACCTAGAATCCTCATAATAGGAAGCTTCATTGGATAGGAATTAGTTATAGAACAGAGCTCTTTGTTGGGTAAACTCACAGGCATGGGTGGAAGTTTATTTAGTGAAAGTGAGTGAATTAACACTAAAGCCTCATTTGTATAATTTTCAACCTGCCTTCATGGTATCTTGTTTTTTTTAAGGCAGAAATTTAAAGATACTTACAAAATCACGAGCATTACGGTGCGATAAAAGAAGTATTGGTAGAAAAGAGGTTGGTATATATTCTCTGACCAATTTTTCCCTTTTCAAGCTAATCTGCTTTCTCTTGAACATTAAATGTTTAAGAAAATATTTATTACACTAAAACACCTTAGTGAAACTGCCTAAATTTGTGAGCTCTTAGAAAGATCATGAGTAAAGCTGTATTTATTGGTGATCATTAGTTTTATTCTTAAATTATCTCACAGAGGGCTTAGTTGCCTTGGAAGATAATTAATCTCTTAAATTGACTTTTGTGGATAATTTACTGCTTTTCTCTGTTGGTAATTTGGCCTGAATGATCTTTAGCAAGCACTGTTCCTTTTTTTCCCTATCTACTGATGTAGAGATTAAAAGCTTCTTTCTTTAGGGCTAGCATTAGAGATCTACAAGGTGGCTTAGCAAGGGCTTCTACCAAACAGGACAAAAGACAAGCATCTCTGACCCTTGGAGAAAGGGTCGTCTCCCCTTGACTACTTTCTCTTTCCATCTTAAAATGGAAGAGAAAGGTGGGATGCAATCCAATGAAGTACATATGCAGGAAAGTCAAAACAAACAACAAAACTGGAAAAACAAGCCATGAAGCAACAACATAGACACCTCAACTAGGAAAATATCAATGGATTTTGAAAAATTTAGAAAAATAAAGAGGTAAAAGTCCACCAAAATCCACCACCCAACAACAAACAAACAAGCAACACAGAATTTCTGCCTGCCCTGTTTTGCATCCTGTGTGAGGAGCAAGGTATCAGGAAGGTCCAGATAACTCTTCTTTAGAGATGCTGCTATCATGCCTCTGTTATGTAATGGGTAGAGCTGAACAATCCATTTCTGTGCCATACAAGGAATTATTTTCACTATAGGGAAACTGCCTTTGCAAAAATATCTCAGTATAGAAACCTGACATGGCTGACTCCATCTTGGTTCTAGCCTTGTGTCTGTTAAACGTTTTCTTTACTGCAAGCGCATGGTCTTGGTGAGTTGATTTTGTTTTTTCAGTGGGCAGGAAGACCCTGTTGGGCAGTTACAGTAGGTCATAATGAATTGATTTCCCTTATCTCATCAGCACCTTATGAGCCCGTAAACACTGTATTCCCAACATTTTGATGTTTCCCTGTCAGAAACAAGTAATTCAAAGTAGATATTTCTTCCAAGGTTATGTACTTGGTGAGAACAAATCTCCAGGTGAAGAACACCCACTCTCATGCCCCCACACCACTGTGGGGCATAGTCTTGGAGGCAACTTCAAGATGTTATGTACTTTTTCTTATTACAATATAATATAAATTTAGGCCATCAAAATTCACTGCCTGCTCTCTGCTCCAACCCTGAGGCCCCCCATCAACTCTCCTATCCATTTTCAAATTCCGTTTTGGGTTCTCAACCCCCAGTATAAGAGAACTGCTGCTTCCATAGCCTCATTTTAGGCTAGTGCTTTAAGTTCTAGAGATTTTCAGCAGCAGGAATTTTGGGTGAGAAGTGAAAGCCAACACCCTATAGAGAGGAGTACCTGAAGCAGAAAATTGAACCCAGGAAAGTGGAGACAGCACCAGGAAAAAGGGTTTGACTGCGTGCAGAGAGGAAGTGTTTGGCCAGAAGATTAAAAGTAAAGGACAGAGATGTGAAGAGGAAGGAAGGAATTAACACTTTCCATCTATGTCTGAAGTCCCTTTTAAATTCAGCCTTCACACCATCCAAAAGGCTGAAGCAGATCTAGCTGTAATTTAACTTTAAAGTAACTGATGCTTTCAAATGGAGAGTAAATGTCAAATAAGTAAGGGAGGTAACACATTAGTGTTGCAAAGGCCAACTCCTGAGAGTTAACACATCAGTGTGAATCAACCTCAATCAAAATGCAAATTATATCTGATCATTTCCTGCTTTTTTATAGGAAAGGAGTGGGGCTGTAACTAGGAACAAATAGAGATGGAAAAGAAAAGACGTGCCATATATACGTAAATATTACATATTATATATAACTTTTGGGTTAACAAAGGGCATTTTTATATGACATACATAAATATATTAATATAATATATGTATATAAAAGTGCCCTTTCTTAATCTAAGCATTTTACCTAGTACGAAGACCAGAAAATGAGTAAACAGAAATTAAATTGAGTATACTAAGTAATTATACTGCTTCATATTTTTTGTTACAAACTGAAGACTTCAAATACCTTTTCTCATGCTCTCATATTATGACCAATATCAAAATGAAGAAACTAGGGTACAAACAGTTTAAGCAACTTGCTTATGATAAAGCAACCAAGAAATTAATAGAGCAAGTATTGAGACTCAAGCATTTTGTTGTTGTTGTTGTTCTCATGTTCCTTCCATTCCACAAGAGCTCCTTACCATTTGTGGTGCCTGGCCCCAGAGGATCAGTGTACAGTGACTGATACGCTTCATTCTGAGTATTATACCATGAAGTAAACTCTATATCCCATCTTTCATATTATAAAAATGGTTGCCTGGACAACTGAGGAAGCATTCTGATGTGTGTTGCTTACTCTATGAAGTACTCATGACCTAGGGCTGATAACTATACTAAAGGTAATATAAAGAAAAGCCAGCATGTTAATACTTTTAAAATTTTGCTATTTATCCCTTAGGTAGGGATAGTGTGATTGAAATACTATCATTCACATATTTTCAAGCAAGAAAAATATGAAATCAATTATAAAGTAAGTATAAATAATTTCAGTGGATAAATGAAAGCTCTGTAGCTTCATAATAATGGCAAATTTATCCAGTGCTGACTATGTGCCAGTCACTTCCATGTGAGGTAGGTACTATTATTAGCATTTTACCAAGGAGGAAACTGAGGTTAGAAGTGTTAAGTAACTTGCCTAAGAATTCGTAGTAAGTACTAGAGCTAAAATTGGAAACTAGGTGATCTGGTTCCAGAATTCACACTCTGAATCATGATGCCAAACACATACTGTATCCCTACTTTGAAAAGTGACAATCTGAAAAGGTACCTTTTTTTTAGGATAAGTCAACTCTGCCATTGACTGTGTGGTTACTGTTCCTTGTCCAAATACACTGCAATCTTCCTGAATTCATGGGCCTCCCTAGCAACTAATTGCTGTATTTCACTTTGGTAGCTCTTTTTCTTCCATTGTTTTGCATCTTTTGCAGTCAGGAACCGAGTCTACGATTTAGTCCCACATATTACATGGGCTTGGGATATACTCTTTGAAAGACCTATCTAATTTATTTAATGAATAGATGAATAAATGAACTGGTGAATTAGAGTGAATTATCACATGAGATAGCAAAATGTTTATAAACCTGCCTGGATATAATTTTCTGGGAAAGGAGTTTCTGTTCAAAGCTTTCCATGAAATGAACTCCATAGAGAGGTCATGTAGGAAAAGTACAAGAATGTAGCTAGAAACCTAGAGTGAGAGTATAAACTAGCAAATGTAGTAAGTTAATTTTCCTAGGCTTCATTTCCTTACCTATGAAATAAAGGTTTGGCTTGTGATTTCTTTGATCGTTCTCAGTTAAAAATTACATGATGTTATGATTCTGTAAATTATAGCAAGGTTTTAATGACCCATTTGTTTAAACCCATAAGCATTTTGTTTTTGTCAGTTGACTTTTGCTGAGCTCATGAGTACCAAATCATTCTTCCCTCTCTCTCTTTTTTCCCCTCTCTCCTGCTCCCTTCCTTCTTCTGTCTCTTTCTTTGAAAGGAAAAAAAAAATATTCCCCAAGTGGTACAGTTCTTTCTCAGACTCTCTCACAGCTGAAATTATTTAACACATAAAAACCTCAAACCAAGCAGTGACATATCCCTTGTAAAGTATTCACAAGCTATTCAACCAACATTAAAAGTGGAAAATAAGTCTTTGCACATAAGGGGACATTGGCAAATATTAAACAGGCTTCTACGAAGTTCAGAGGGTGAAATCTATATTACATCATTATCAAAGCTGGATGGTTTCTCTCAAATAATGGGTAACAAGAGAGCCATCTTCATTTCTTGCTGTGCATGTAGAAATCTCTTGGACAATGATGGAAACTTTGTGTGAAGAACTGAGCATAGAATTCTTCTTTTACTTATTTATTTATTTGATTTATTAAATTTTCCTGAGCCTCTGGAGACCTGAACATAACTCTAAAAAATACTAGTACACATTAATCTAGTCCCTCTCCCAAACTCACAGTTGGAATTCTCCATATCAATCAGACAAAAGCCTGGATTCAGCCCAGGATATTAACGAAAGTTACATTCTCATTTTGCGGTCCTAAACAGAATTATATTCGTTGACACATTTTCCTCTCTGATCACTGTCCAAAATGCCTCAGGTTTTTAAAAGTTTATTTTGTTTTTCTAATTCCTTTTCTGCTTCCAAGGGTCCATTGTATTGAAAAATGAAGAAGGATTGAGGGAGGTTTTTTTCATCAGGCCTCATGTCTTAAATACATTTTCCTTAGGAAGTAGGACCCCAGGCACTCAACAGAACGGGAGCGGGGGCGGGGAGAGACATTGGCTGGCAATTTTTTTTGTAATATATATGCAGATACTTAACATTGGTAATGATATTATTACTAGATCTACTAAAGAAAGAGGTATTGGTTAACAACAGAAATTGGTTGCCTATTCTTGTTCTTGAAGTAAGGTCATTTATAAAGATCATGTAAGGGAAGGGCATGTGACTCATAAAGTCATATAGAGCTCTGTGCTCAGAAGGGCTCCATGCTTAGTTTAATGGTTTGCTACTACAATCTTGAAAGTCTTCATAATTTTTCAGGAGGAGGACCTGCATTTTTATTTTGAACTAGATGTTAAAACTTAGATAGTCAGTCCTTCTCAGACATATAATCTAACTAAGTAATTCAGTGATGTTATAGATATCGATTTGATTTTTACACCAGGACAAATTAAATTAGAAAAGCAGTAGCAGCTGACTTTCAACAATCTATGTGTACTCAAAACTATATCAGAGACTTTAAATAGCTTGCCTAAATGTAAAAACAAGTGGTAAATATTGGAGACAGAAAGAGCTATGCCTTCAGCTTCTTAGGCATACCACTTTCTGTGAGTGTTTGCCTTAAAGTCTATCAGACCATGGATTCATGGAAGATATCTGCTCTAGATATAATCCATAGGAGTTTCAGAAAGATTACATGGGGTTTTCAACCAAAATCTAAAATATCATAGGGGAACTTATTTGACCTATGTAGGGCTTCCTAAATATGAGAAGATTCTTAAACCAAGGTAAGATAACTCAGATCTGATTAACTTTTCCCATAAGAAAAGATCTCACTTTATTAATAGTCTCAGTGACAATGCAGACTATGCCTTGAATCTTCAGAGCACATGACATCCTCAGAATCTAATGACTCTAGACAGTGAGTCATTAGAAAAATTGGTTAAAATTATGTTCTCTATCTCTTCTCTATTGTGAATTATTAATACCATTTTATATTTCTCCTACCATTTTTAAGATAGATAAAGGTTTCTCTCCTAGTCACTACTCTTCACAAATGTTTTCTTTTAACCTCTCCAGTGACTCCAATGTCATCAATCCTTTCAGTGGTCACTGTAGGACATTATGGACCTCCAAGCATCTGACCAGAAGGAAACTCCTTTGTCAAATCTTCCATTTCTTTTGTCTTTTTCCTTACCCTTGATGGTAATATTTATAACTGTTGCCAGGGCTTACCACATTGCAAACTTTCCTTGACATGCTTGGATTTCTTTCTTCTAAAACTTAATTTAAATGAATTTGTAGACTAAATATTTGCTGTAGCTCATTTACCTTTTTCCTAATTTTGATTCTGTCTTCAGCCAAAATTGAACTTGCTTTAAGATCTTGTTTTTAAAGATTGATTAAAAAAACAAACATTTAACCAATTATATTCTTTCTTCTTTACCAATGAGGAACATAGCATGTTTATTGAATAAATAAGAGCTTATATATGAAGACAAGTAGCTGCAAAATCTCTCCTACAATGGGCAGTGATGAAAAAAGAAGGTCAATCTAAGAAGAGCTTCTAATAGGCTGATAAGGTTTATGTTCCTTTTGGAAACAGCACATGTTACAGTGAATGGAGAAATATAGTCACCGCTTTTAAAAATAATAAGAAATATAGTTTTATATATGATCTTATTAAAAATCTCTTATTAACAAATAACTGTTGGGAAAACAAATAAGCTTTAATATTTTTTATATTTCTTATCTTCAGCTAATTTTTTTAGGTATTCAACAAATAGTTGTTGGACTAAACAGATGTATTTTGCAATGTCTTCTCACATTTGTCTTCACAATATGATTTCAGAATTCATCTGCTCCCCCACCCCCAATGCACAGGTACGTACACCGATCAGAAACAAAGACACTAACAAACAGAGAAAGAAGTTTGAAGTTAAATTATACATGATTTCTATTGAACTACAGCCTCATTCTTTTGGATTTTGAATGTAACAGAAGTTATTTGTCCACAGAGGGAACAATATAATAATTTTTAATTATATAATTTGAGCCCCTTTCCAAGAAGAATACAAGTTACATCCCTGCCCTTTTTTCTTAAAAAAAAAAAAAAACAAAATCCAGCAGAGAAAAGAGAGCAGTGTGATGGTGCTACCGGCGGGCAACACTTTCCCGGGAGTCTGCCCACCTCTTCCATTATTTCAAATCTCCTGGTTCATCCTTGTCATTCTTCCTTTGACTCTGAGCTCTAAAACGGCCAAAGAGGTTTATCTTCTGAATTATTAACAAATTGGAGAGTCCTAGTAAAATTCAGGAAATGAAGAAAACGTTACTTGTGTGCTTCAAAAAGCATAAAATAGAACATGTGAGAGAGAAGGGGCCCTGGGGATTATGAGAGGCCCAGCTCTGGAACAGAGTCTTATGTTCATCCTCCAAACACAGGACTGGGGCCTGGAGAAGCCTTGGTCAATCCAAGAGTTCTAGAAAACTATATGCTTCTTATGCAATGTAGATTGAAGTGGGGTTTTCAAACGTATATCTGTAACACAATGCAAGCTTATTTAAAAATTATTGTTTAATTAAAGAAATTGTTTATAATTTTAAAGTTTGTCATACAACAAATAAATTATATAATAATATATAAATCTATTTATTTTACACTTAGGTTAAGAATGGATTCTTTTTAAGTAATGAGGTATGAGGTAGGTGTGAGTAGAGGCAATGGTTAAGTGTAGCAGTCTGCCAGGGACTAAATACTGTGTCCATTTATTCCTAGCTATATGAACTTGGACAAATTACTTCTCTCATCTCCATTTCTCACCTGTTGAACGACGATAATAATGTCTACCCAATAAGACCATTGTAAGGATTATATGCATAATAATAATTATTTAGATGGATTTTTTACACATGACATAAACTTGAAAAATGTTAATGCAAGCTCTGTTCTACAATAGTAGTTCTGATACTTACCTGTTAGCGGAATGAATTTGAGAGACTCATACTTTAGGATATCTAACCTAACGAAGCTTGAGAAGGAGTCCTCTTGTGCCATCATTAACAGCACACTTTATATGTATTTAACTGTGAATAGTAAGATTCTGGCTATAATTTGAGATTTGAGTGACAATTTCATCACAAAAATATCAGCAGTCACTTTGTTGCTTTTAGCTGTCATTTGGTGATTCTGCTCTAGACTCATCTCCTCCTCAGCTTCGCAGCCATATTTCCAAACAGGACTTTTCTTCTTTCCTTCATCTCCCCAAATGCTCATCATTTGAGTATGCCTCATGATAAACTTGGGACTCTGCCCTCTAAGAGCTGGAAAAATGGGCACACACAGTCTGACAGTCACATAGTAAATAGAATGCTGATTTGCTCATGGAACCCATTCAAAGGGTTCCAGAGACTATCCACAAAGGCTGTCACATTGTTATACCACATTAAACACAGGCCTGTGCAATATTGGTGTGTTTCGTAACTTCAGAAAAACAAAAACCTCAACTACTTCCAGTCTTTTAATTTCCTTTTGTAACCATTGTTAACTGACTCTTCAATGCAAAATTAAAAGCTAACCCTCAAACCCACCAACCCTCCCCCAATTCCTCCCCCTCCCTTTAATTCCCCCTCCAACCACTTAAACAATAGTCCTATCTCCTCTTAGCTTTACTTCTTAGTGGAGAACTCATTCTTCTCCCAGGCAGATTCTCTCAGTGTGGTGTGGTCTCTCAGTTGCTGTGGTCAGCCTGCATGTTCAGCCTGCCAGCAAGCTCAGCTCAGCCATGTCTGGGGCTGCTGAAGATCCTCTAGCTGGAGAATGTTTTGAATTCCCTGAGTTATCCAATGCATCAGTCTCTCCATATGCACCTTGGGATAGCCAGAGGCTCTCCTGTCAAGGGGAGCCTAGCCATGCCCTCTCTGAAAGAATCTACACTGCTCACCCCAGGAGGGAAATAAAAGAAAAGCAATATAAAAAAATAGCACTAAATTATGGTTTTTAAGAACTATCTTGCCTATAACTAACTTATCTGTAAATGTAACATATATTCTATAAATCAAAGATAAGAGGATACCATTTGATACGGTTTGGATGTGACTCTACCCAAATCTCATCTTGAATTGTTAACTCCCACAATGCCCATGTGAAATAGGAGGAATCCAGTGGGATGTACCTGAATCATGAGGGTGGGTCTTATGCTATCCTTTTGATAGTGAGTAAGTCTCACAATATATGGTTTTATAAAGAGTTCCCCTGAACAAGTTCTCTCTTCCCAGCCACCATGTAAGATGCGCCTTGCTCCTCCTTACCTTCTGCCATCACTGTGAAGCCTCTGCATCCATAAGTTAATTAAACCCCTTTCCTTTATAATTACCCAGTCTCCATACGTCTTTATTAGCAGTGTGAGAATAGACTATCACACCATTATCTGTAAGCCTAACCACAATTTCTTAAAATTTGCCTTATCTCTCTCCTCCTTCTTCCCATTTAACCATATGTTCCCTGTTTCTCCTGCTGTTCTTGATCCTCTGTGTATCCAGAACTCTCTTCAAGACACTTCAAGAGTTTCCAAGACACTTAATGGGCTTTTTCTATCCAAGTGGGCTTCACACTCTTTGACCTAGAGTTGTCTGAACTTGTTTTAGATTAGGGTTTGCTTACACCAGATCTCTCAGGTCCTTGTCGAAGTGACTGGCTGTTCAGAAAATTTAAACTGAATGAATGTGTTAAGAACTATTGACTTAATAAACTCACTTTTTGAAGAGCATTTGCATTTTTTCTTAGGAATCATGGAGATAAAATATTATATTTTAAGTTATAGAAAAATATCAAAGAAACTGAAGAAAAGAGGTTTTGGATAAAAGAATAAACACATCACAAACACGCACGCATGCACACTAGGGCTATTGAGAGACAGTGTAGCATGTATGATGACTCCAGATAAAAGATTAATGCTGGGAGTCTGGGGATGGCAGGGGGTATGAGGGGTAAAGACTAGAGTTATTAGTTAAATTTTATAGTAAATTGTATATTTGGAAAGTGTAAGTACTACTTTTTATAATATCAAGGAAAATAAAGTTTGACAAAATTTCGTAGGCAATTTGGCAATTCTCAAGCTTGAGAAATTCCATGTTCCTATCTATGTGAGGCAGGGGAATGAATATATCAGAATCTTGAAGAAATAAGTTTTAACTGCTTACATTGCTTCATTGAAATTTGTGATGAAGCACAGAATAGAGGAAAATGCATGGGTTTTAAAGGGAGGTAGACTTAAAATAAAAGTTTTATTTAGTTCTGACTAAGCTAAAGGATCTTTTACATGCTACTTAATTTTGAGGGCTCTGTTTCCTTATCTGTAAAACAGAGATATTTTTCATGCCTATCTTTTGAAATTGTTGACCTATTGTATGTGAAACGTCTAGTGCAATGTTTTACCTATAGCAGATCGTCAACAAACAGCAGCTTTTATTATCATTTATATTTCTAAGAATAAGCTCTGCATTACTGTTTAATGGCAATTGGAGGTTGCCAAGAAGGTCAGGAGCTACAAAAAAAATTCTGATTTGTCTTTTGAATAATTAAAGCATGTTTAAATGACATTATATGCAGTTATTTTCTTCCACTTAAAAATTCATTTTTTTAGTTGCCACTGAATTTAGCACAGTAAATATTCAGCAAATATTTGCTAGAATAATACATCAGTCCATTTTCATACTGCTGTAAAGAACTGCCTATGACTGGGTAATTTATAAAGAAAACAGGTTTAATTGACTCACAGTTCTGCATGGCTTGGGATGCCTCAGGAAGCTTACAACCATGGCAGAAGGGGAAGAAGACAGGCACTTCTTCACATGGCTGCAAGAGATATAAGTGGTGAGTGAATGGGGGAAAACCCCTTATAAAATCATCAGATTTCAAATAAGTCACTCACTATCACTCCCAATCACAAGAGTAGCATGAAGATAACCACCTAGATGATTCAGTTACTTTCCACCAGGTCCCTCCCATGACTGTGGGAATACGGGAACTACAATTCAAGCTGAGATTTGGGTGGGGTCACAAAGCCAAACCATATCATTCTGCCCCTGGTCCCTCCCAAATCTTATATTTCACATTCCAAAACATAATTATACCATTCCAACAGTTTCCCAAAGTCTTAACTTATTCCAGCATTTACTCAAAAGTTCAAGTCCAAAGCCTCATCTGAGACATGGCAAGACCCTTTTGCCTATGGGCCTGTAAAATCAAAATCAATGTAGTTATTTTCTAGATATAATGGATGCATAGGCATTGGGTAAATACACCCATTCCAAATTGGTGATATTGGCCAAAACAAAGGAGCTACAGGCCCATGCAAGTCTGAAATGCAATAGGGCAGTCATTAAACCTTAAAGTTTCAAAATAATCTCCATTGACTTCATGTCTCACATGCAGGGCATGCTGATGCAAGAGGCAGGCTCCCATGTCCTTGGGCACCTCTGCTCCTGTGGCTTTGCAGGGTACAGCTCCCCTCCTGGATGCTTTCATGACTAGTGTTGAGTGTCTGTGGCTTTTCCAGATGCACAGTGCAAGTTGTCAGTGTATCTACCATTCTGGGATCTGGAGGACAGAGGCCCTCTTCTTAAAACTCTACCAGACAGTGCCCCTGTGAGGGCTTCAACCCTCCATTTCCCTTCTGCAGTACCCTAGCAGAAGTTCTCAATGAGGGCTCCACCCCTGCAGCAAACTTCTGCCTAGACATCAGGCATTTCCATACATCCTCTGAAATCTAGGCAGAGTTTCTAAACCTCAATCATGACTTCTGTGGACCCACAGGCCAAACACCATGTGTAAGCCACCAAGTTTTGTGGCTTGCACCTGCTGAAGCAATGGCTCAAGATGTACCTTGGCCCCTTCTAGCCACTGATGGAGCTGAAGCAGATGGGACACAAGGAACCATGTTCTGATGCTGCACAGAGCAGAGGGGCTCTGGACCCAGCCCACAAACCCATTTTTCTTCCTATGCCTATGGGAGTTCTGTGATGGGAGGGGCTGCCTTTAAGTTATCTGACATGCCCTGGAGACATTTTTCCCATTGTCTTGGTGATTAACATTCAGCTCCTTGTTGCTTATGCAAATTTCTGCAGTAGGCTTGACTTTACCCCAGAAAATTGTTTTTTTTAATTGTATCACCAGATGACAAATTTTCCAAACTTTTACGCTCTGCTTTCTCTTGAATGCTTTGCCACTTAGAAATTTTTTCTGTCAGATACCCTAAATCATCTCTCTCAGGTTCAAATTTCCACAGATCTCTAGGACAGGGCAAAAAGCTGCCAGTCTCTTTGTTGACGCACAACAAGAGTCACCTTTGCTTTAGTTCCAAATAAGTTCCTTATCTTCATCTGAGACTACCTTAGTCTGAACGTTTTTGTCCATATCACTATCAGTATTTTGGTCAAAGCCATTGAACAAGTCTCTATGAAGTTCCAAACTTTCCCATGTCTTTCTGTCTTCTGAGCCCTGCAAATCTTTAGGAAGTTCCAAGCTTTCCTGTATTTTCCTGTCTTCTTCTGAGCCCTCCAAACTGTTCCAACCTCTGCCTATTGCCCAGTTCCAAAGTTGCCTCTGTATTTTCGGGTATCTTTATAGCAGCACCCTGCTACCTGGTACCAATTTACTATATTAGTTCATCCTCACACTGTTATAAAGAACTGCCCAAGACTGGGTAATTCACAAAGGAGAGATTTAATTGTCTCACAGTTCTGCATGGCTGGGTAAGCTTCAGGAAACTTACAGTCACAGCAGAAGGGGAAGAAAACATGTTCTTCTTCACATGGCAGCAGGAGATACAAGTTGAGTGTAGTGAAGGGTGGGAAAGTCACTTATAAAACCATCAGATCTCATGAGAACTCACTGACTATCACAAGAACAGCATGAGGTGTAAGCACCCCCATGATTCAATTACCTCCCACTGGCTCTTTCCCATGACATGTGGGGATTATGGGAACTACAACTCAAGATGAGATTTGGCTGGGGACACAGCCAAACCATATCAGCTCATCAATATTACAATTGGAAATATCTATATGGAGTAGAGGATAATTCTGTTGATTTAGTCAGAACACCCTCAAGCCTCAAGCCAATGTGGTATTCTTCAATGTCAGCAATAAAAGTTATGAGGGACGTCAGGTTTCTATTTTCAGTGAAGAAATACATTTGCATGTGAGTGTATGTATAAAATGAAAATGTTCTGGCATAAAGCAAATATCCAAAGGGCAAACTATGGGGAGGTTATTTATTATAACAAGTTATGGATGAGTTCTCAGGGCTCTCTCATAGCTCAACCATGTGTGAGAGTCATGAAACAAAAGGGCCTTAAGAAACATGGAAATTACAAAGCTTGTCTTGATCAGCCCACAAGATAGACATCCAGCACCCTTACATAACCCTGCTGGGGACAAGGTGATTTCTGGGAAGCCTATGTTTTTTGGTACTGCAGAGCACTGTAGGGCTGTCCCATATGATTGAATATTAAATTAGTAAAGGCAGAATCTACACAATACCAATGATATTAGTCATGTCTGCTGGGGCATCCAATACCAGATGTCACTTTTCTGATCTTTTAGGCTCAGCCTTCACTGTTTTTGGCACATCAGCGTTTGCATCTGAGTACAATTTAAGTTGTAACAATGCAATCATCAGCATGCCTAACTGTTTTTTGGCCTTCCTCTCCTGCTATTTTTAGGCACTGAAGCTATGAAGTTTTGCTGCCTATTCATCTTGGGAGTCAGAGATAATTTTTCTAGGTTCCCTTCCCCCATTTGTTTTAAAGGAATCAGAGAACCTGTTTGCTGCAGCCTTACAAACATGCATTTCAAGATTTACAGCAACCTTGCGAATAACCATTCTCCAATGGAACATAATAATTTATGCTGGCTGAATAGAAGAGTTCTGACCCCACTCATTTTCCCACCTATGCACCTCCTGGGAGGGAGGCACTAGTCAAAAACATGAATGTGTGTGCTGATGAACTGTTTGTTCTTACTTTCAAGATTGACTTAAAGTATGATAGTTGGGAATTCACCCATCTGCTTTACCTCTTAAACTGAATCTAATTTGCAAGTAGGAAAGGAGCATAAATCCAGCTCTACCTCATAGTTTCTAATTATTAAACAATAAGACTGAAAGCAGTGTTATCAAGACCAGGAGTCTTCAAAGTTTTGTCTGTGGACTGTGCTCTAAAAGATCCTAGGAAAATTCTCATGTTTAATCGGTTCTAATGTAATGGTTTTCTTTTCTTGGTATAGTATGCTGCATGTAACATTTGCTTGAATGGTGTCTTTTCTTTTGGATTTTCAGCTTTTTGGGAATAGGCATGTTTTTGAATCAATGTTTAGTATTGTGCTGAGTACCCACCATGACCAAAATGATACCATTGTTGAATTATACGGATGTCATTTATATGTGCTTTCATCACTCCTAAAACCCTGGTTCAAAAGTCACTTACTGCCAAGCTCCAGATCCAACTTAGAAGATCCTGTTTTCTCCCTAACTGTGCATCTTAGAAGTTCCAGCTCTAAGATACAAGGTTCACTCTTTCTGTCTCCAGGTGATACTTGACAAAGACTCTCAGATGATCCCTAAGAAACCACCAAAAAGGGGTATAAGCAGGGACCCATCCCGCAGCACTCTTTCCCTTTAGCTCATATTCAATCTGGTGAGCTTTGCTTTTTTGTATGCTTTATACATTGGCTTTCTCTTCACATTTTAGCTAAAGAAAATGGATTCTTCTACCAATGTAAATAATATACATGTTTCTATTAGCCAAAAGGAAAAGAAAAGAGACTTATATGATTTTCAGACTCCACAGAAATGTCAAAGATGGATCTTTCTAAGCAATTAGTGATAAAAATATAACTATGAAAATGTTAGGATGTTTGTCTTCCCTTTTTCACCCAATTGTCCTATTGGGCTCCCTGACACACTCAATTTTTTCCACATAGAAGGTTCACCCACAAATCACTGGCAAAGTTGCTTAGTACCACTGTTCCTTTCTGGATTTTTCATCACTCTTCCATTGGAAATCATGCTAACTTGCAGTTATTATATGTTGGAGCTTCCTTTTCATCTGTAGGGATCTGTATACACAGTTCTGTTCCAGTTGCTCTTCTCATCAAAACTATATTTCAACTCAAGCCAACTTTTCCCCATTGACTAAATTTAATAGACACCAATGGACAGAGAAACACGCAAAATAGTAAAAGTGGAGAATGCAGTACTTGAACTCAGCTCTGAATCAAGCAGACCTGATTGGTTATCTACAGAACTCTCTACCCTAAAACAACAGAATACATATTCTTCTTAACAACACATGGCACTTCCTCTAAAATTGATCACATAATCAAATGTAAAGCACTCTTCCATAAATGCAAAATTAATGAAAGAATATCAGTCTCTCAGAACCACAGCACAATCAAATTTGGACTCAAGATTAAGAAACTCACTCAAAACCATACAGCTACATGGAAATTGAACAACCTGCTCCTGAATGACTCCTGGGTAAATTATGAAATTAAGGCAGAAATGAAAAAGTTCTTTGAAACTAATGAGAACAAAGAGAAAACATACCAGAATCTCTGGGACAGAGCTAAAGCCGTGTTAAGAGGGAAATTTATAGCACTAAATTCCCATATCAAAAAGCTAGAAAGATCTCAAATTGACAACCTAATATTACACTAAAAGAACTAGAGAACCAAGAGTAAATAAACCCCAAAGCTAGCAGAAGACAAGAAATAACCAAGATCAGAGCAGAAGTGGAGACAGAGACAAAAGGAAAAAGGCTTCAACATAATCAACTAATCCAGGAGCTTGTTTTTTGAAAAAAATAATAAAATATATAGACCACTAGCTAGACTAATAAAGAATAAAAAAAGAAGAATCAAATAGACACAATCAGAAGTGGTAAGAAGGATAACCACTGATTGAATAGAAATACAAAAAAAAAACATAAGAGAATACTATAAGCACCTCCATCCACATAAACTAGAAAATCTAGCAGAAATGGATAAATTTCTGGACATATACATGCTCCCAGGACTGACCAGGAGGAACTTGAATCCCTGAATAGACCAATAATGAGTTCTAAAACTGAAGTAGTAATGAATAGCCTACCAACCATAAAAACATCCAACCAGACTGAATTACAGCTGACGTCTGCTAGAGGTACAAAGAGGAGCTGGTACAATTTCTACTGAAACTCTTACAAGTAATTGAAAAGGAAGGACTTTCCCCTGAATCATTGTATGAGGCCACCATCATCTTGATACAAAAGCTTTTCAGAAACAAAACAAAAAATAAATAAAACTTCAGGCCAATATTCATGCTTAACATCGATGCAAAAATTCTCAAAAAATACTGGCAGACCAATTCAAGCAACACATCAAAAAGCTTCCACCATGACCAAGTTGGCTTCATTTTCAGGATGCAAGGTTGGTTCAACATACACAAATCAATTAATGTAACCACATGATTATTTCAATAGACATAGAAAAGGCCTTCAGTAAAATTCAACATCCTTTCATGTTAAAACTTCTCAAAAAACTTGCTATTGAAGAAACATGCCTTAAAATAATAAAAGCTGTATATGACAAACCCAGAGCCAACATCATACTGACTGGGTAAAAGCTGAAAGAATTTTCCTTGAAAACCAGCACAAGACAAGAATACCTTCCCTCACCACTCACATTCAACATAATATTCAAGTTCTGACCGGGGTAATCAGGCAACAAAAAGAAATAAAGTGTATTCAAATAGGAAGAGAGGAAGTCAATTTATCTTTGTTTGCAGATGACATGATCTTACAGCTAGAAAATCCCACTGTCTCAGCCCAAAAGCTTCTTAAGCTGATATTCAACTTCAGCAGTCTCAGAATACAAAATCAGCGTGCAAAAATCACTAACATTCCTGTATACTGACAACAGACAAGCAAAGAGTCAAATCATGAATGAACTTCCATTCACAATTGCTACAAAGAGAATAAAATACCTAGGAATATAGCTAACAAGAGAAGTGAAGAGCCTCCTCAAGGAGAATTACAAACCACAACTCAAATATATCAGAGTACACAAACAAATGGAAAAACATTCCATGTTCATGTATAGAAAAAGTCAGCATCATGGAAATGCCCATAATACCTAAAGTAATTTATAGATTGATACTATTCCCATTAGACTATCATTGACATTCTTCACAGAATTTAAACAAAAGCTATTTTAAATGTTATATGGAGATCACAAAGAGCCCATATACCCAAGTCAATCCTAAGCAGAAAGAAAAAAGCTGGAAGCATCATGCTACCTGACTTTATACTAAAAGGCTAATGTAACCAAACAGCATGGTGCCAGTACAAAAACAGACACAGAGACCAATGGAACAGAATAGAGAACTGAAAAACCAAGGCTACATATCCACAACCATCTAATCTTGGACAAACCTGACAAAAACCAACAAAAAATGGGGAAAGGATTCCCTATTTAATAAATGGTGTTGGGAGAAAAATTGCAGAAAAATTGAAACTGGACTCATACTTACTCCTTATGCAAAAATTAACTTAAGTAAAATGTAAAGCCTAAAATTATAAAAACTTTACAAGAAAATATAGGCAATACCATTCAGGGCAAACATTTTATGACTAAAACATGGGCAAAGACCTGAACAGACACTCCTCAAAAGAACATGTTCATGCTGCCAATAAACATACGAAAAAAGCTCAACATCACCAGTCGTTGGAGAAATGCAAATTAAAACCACATTAAGATGCCATCTTATGCCAGTCAGAATAGAAATTTTTAAAAAGTCAAGAAACAACAGATTCTGATGAGGTTGCAGTGAAAAAGGAACACTTTTATACTTTTGGTGGGAATGTAAATTAGTTCAACCATTGTGGAAGACAGCATGGCAATTCCTCAAATAGTAGCAGAAATACCATTTGACTGAGCAATCCCATTACTGGGTGGGTATATACCCAAAGGAATGTAAATCATTCTATTATAAAGATATATGCACATATGTGTTTATTGTAGCACTATTTACAATAGCAAAGACATGGAGTCACCCAAATGCCCATCATCAATGATAGACTTAAAGAAAATATGGTATGTATACACCATGCAATACTATGCTGCCACAAAAAGGAATGAGATCAAGTACTCTGCAGGGATAGAGATGGAATGTGAAACTGTTATCCTCTGCAAAGTAATGTGGGGACAGAAAACCAGACATTGCATGTTCTCACTTATAAGTGGGAGCTGAATAATGAGAGCACATAGACACATGAGGGGGCACAATACACACTGGGACCTGCCAGAGGTGGGGAAAACATCAAGAAGAATAGCTAATAGATGGTGGGCTTATCACCTAGGTGTTGGATTTATCTGTGCAGCAAACCACCATGACACACATTCACATAGGTAACAAACCTACGCATCCAGTACATGCATCTAGTACTTAAAAGTTGAAGAAAAAAATTATAAAAATCAAATAATGAAAAATAAACTGGAAAAAAAATGAAGAATGAATCTGCAGGCACAGAAGATAGCTATCTGAAACATTTCTTTAGTATTTTACCTCTTCAAATAGCTCCAGTGGAGTTATTTCAGTTAGAATGTAGAAGCATATAAGATAGCTTCACTGACACCAAAACAAAAAGTAATCAGTGGATTGGCCCAAAATTATAACTAATAAGGAACTCTGGCTACAAAGAAATCTAAAACTACCAAACTTTTGTAGAAGCTTTAGAAAGATGGGTGAACAAAGATCAGAGGATAGCTGAGTCTGAAAGCAGTTAGAGAAGCAAGATGGTCTTTGTTCAAATAAGAAATTAGATCGACTTTTATGAAACCTATGGGCTGCATATTAAATTTAAATCTGGAGAAGTCCCAAATACAGAGATTACTCTGCCAAATAACAATCTCTCAGATTTGCAGTCTTGCAGACCTAAAATTGCAAAGTCTTCTGATCTGGACAGCTGTAGTCTCATTGTTTCACAGCCCAAACATTTCATACTCTGGAGACTCATAGTCTCATAGTCTTGCAGTCTTATGACATGTCATATTTAACATGCAGTCATCTTAAATCTGTCTACAGGTCTAGTAGTCTAGCAGCCTTGCAGTTTGGAGGTCAAGCAGACTCAAAGTCTTACAAATTTGACATCTGACAGCGTTTGGTCCCAGTGCAGTCCAGGAGAGAGAGAGATGAAATCACTTTTAAAGTATCTAATCCTAGAGAAAAATGGAGTATAACCAAATCTCCAATCAAAATTCCATCCAATTCAATGTCTGGTGAAATCAATAACATTTCATCTAGTGGTGGCACAGAAAAAAGATAGAATGAAAAACAAAAAGATAGCACATTAGACTTGTGGGACTGGAACTCCAAGGCTTTGTTGGAGGGGTTAAAGCCAAACAACCCTTCCCCAAAGTAGCTTAATTTATGACTAGATAAAACTGATCAGCCTTTCAACCTATCTTTCTAATAAAGAATATGCCATTCCTTACTGAGAGGGCATAATATGCTATGCTAAAAATAACAATATGTGTATGTAGTTGCATAATATCTTTTAAAAAAATCCGTTGTTTTGAATAGGTCTATTGTTTTAAATAGTTGTATAATATCTATTGTTATTTAAGATAGAATATGCAACACACAGTAAAATATTACAGGATGTGCAAAGAAGTTTTAAAATATGACTTGTAGTCAAGAAAAAAGGAATCAATAGAGAGATACACTAAATATTAAAGTAATAATAAAGGAATTTAAGATGATAATGACAAAGGATCTACAGAAAAAGATGCATATAATGATAAAAGGAAGGGTAATTAGTGGATATTAGGGAGTTTTTAGAGGAACAAATAAACAACTGGAAAAGTTTCAATAATAAATATAATATCTAAAATATAAAATTTACTAAATAGTATTAATAGCAGATTGAATACAACAGAAGAAAGAATGACTATGGAAGTAGATCATTAGAAATCATCCAGGCTGAAGTAGAGAAGAGATTACAATAAGAAAAAGAGCATTCAATGACACATTAGACAGTATTCAGAAAATCCTGAAGAAGAGTAAAGACAATGGGCCAGAAAAACTAAAGAATTATTGGCCGAAAATCTTCTACTTTGATTAAAAAAAAAAAAAGATCTAAAATGTTCAATGAATGAACCAGAAACAGAATAATTACCAAAGAAAGAACACCTAGAACAAAATTGTCAATTTGCTGTAAACTTGATAGAAAATCCCAAAAAAGTTGTTGTACATAAAAAAGAACAATGATAAGAATAATGACAGCCCTTTCATCAGATACAATAGGAGCCAGACAGCAGTGAAACACTGTGTTTAAAGAGACAAAGGGAGAGATTTGTTGATTAGATATTAAGTGAAAATATTTTTCAGAAATGAAAGTAAATTAAAGCAATTTCAAACCAATAAAGACTGAGAGACTTTGTTGCCAGCAAACCTAACTGAAATATATTCTGGGGAGAGTTCTCAGGTGAAAGGAAATGATACCAGAGGAAAATAAGGATGCATGGGAAGCAATAAAAACTGCTGAAAATAGTAATACAAGAGTAAATATGAAATTCTTATTTTCTTATTTTTTTAAGTCAACTAGTTATTTAAGTAGAATAATAATATATTTTGGAGTTTATAATACAGGTAGAGATAAATATATGGTAAACATAGAACGAAGGGCAGGAAAACACATAAACAATGTAATAAAGTACTTACATTAAATGAATTGATATAATTTTAATTGAGGATAAGCTGTGATAAAGTAGAAAAACATACTGCAAGTATTAGTCTGTTCTCACATTGCTAAAAAGAACTACTTAAGACTGAGTAATTTATAAGGAAAGAAGTTTAATTGATTCACAGTTCCACATGACTGGGGAGGCCTCTAGAAAGTTACAGTCATGGTGAATGGCAAAGGGAAAGGCACATTTTATGTGATGGCAGAAGAGATAGCACTAAGGGGAAGTGCTACAATTTTAAATCATCAGAGTTTGTGAGAAGTCATTTACTATCATGAGAACAGCATTGGGGAAAATGTCCCCATGATCCAATCATCTTCCATTAGGTCACTCTCTCAACAAATGGAAATTACAATTTGAGATGGGTTTGGATAAGAACACAGCCAAATTGTATCATTTCACCCCTGTCCCCACAAATCTCATGTCTTTCTCACATTTCCAAACACAATCATTCCTTCCCAACAGTTCCTCAAATTCTTAACTAATTCCAGTATTAACCCCAAAGTCCAAGTCCATAGTCTTGTCTGAGACAAGGGAAGTCCCTTCTGCCTATGAGCCTGTAAAATCCAAAGCAAGTTAGTTACTTCCAAAATACAATGGGGGTACAGGTATTAGGTAAATACTCTCATTTTAAATGGGATAAATTGGCCAAATGATCCATAGGCCGCAAGGTTGAGTGCCTATGCCTTTTCCAGGTGCATGGTACAAGCTGTCATTCTAGGGTACGAAAGAAGGTGGCCATCTTTTCATAGCTCCACTAGGCAGTGCCCCAGTGGGGGGACTGTGTGGAGAGTCCAACCCCACATTGTCTCTCTGCTTGCCCTAGTAGAGGTTCTCCATGAGGGCTCTGCCCCTGCAGGAGACTTCTGCCTGGCCATCCAGGCATTTCCAGGTGTCCTCTGAAATCCAGGTGGAAGCTCCTAAAGCTCAACTCTTGTCTTCTGCACACCTCTGAAGCAGATACAACCACAAGGGCAGAAATCTGATTGTGATGAACCTGGGCTGTGATTCAAACGCTTGCAAGGGACAGGGATTGGGACCCTTACTTATATTACTCTGCATTCATGTGTTACAAATCATTGACACTTTGAGTTGTAAGTTTTCTGGTACCCCATTTATGTTTTATATGATGTTTGTGGTTTTTATTTGCTCTGTGGCCTTGGACTAGCCACTGGAAGACCTTCATGGTCAAATTTCTATCCTGTCTCACAATGATGTTTTAATCCCTCAATAAAGTGCTATATTCCGAAAAAAAAAAAAAAGCCCAACACCATGTGGAAGCCAAGGTCCAACAAATGTGGAAGCCACCATGGCTTAGGGCTTACACACTCTGAAGCAACAGCCTACAAAGTACATTGGCCTTTTTTTATCCATGGCTGAAGCTGAAGTGGCTGGGATGCAGGGACCAGGTCTTGAGACTGCACAGAGCAGTGGGCCCTCGACCTGGCCCATGAAACCATTTTTCCCTCTTAGACCTCTGAGCCTGTGATGGGTGGGGCTGCTGTGAAGATCTCTAAAATGTCCCATTATCTTCGGTTTCTCACTACTTATGCAAATTCCTGCAGCAGTCTTGAAATTTTCCCCTAGAAAATGGGATTTTCTTTTCTATTGCATTGTCAGACAGCAAATTTTCCAAACTTTTATGCTCTGCTTCCCTTTTAAACATGAGTTCCAATTTCAAGACTTCTCTTTTTTTAATGCATAGAACTGTATGTTTTAAGAAAAAAAAAAAAACAGCTACATCTTGAATGCTTTGCTGCTTAGAAACGTATTCTGCCAGATATCCTAGCCCAAAGTTCAATGTTTCACAGATCTCTAGGGCAGGGGCAAAGTGCTGCTAGTCTCTTTGCTAAAGCATAGCAAGAGTGACCTTTACTCTAGTTCCCAATAAGTTCTTCATCTTTGTCTGAGACCACCTCACCTGAACTTCATTGTCCATATCACTATCAGTATTTTGGCTTATTACCCAGTTTCAAAGTCACTTCCACATTTTCAGGCTGTCTTCATAGCAATACCCCACTATTCTGGTATCAATTTTCTGTATTAGTCTGTTTACACTGCTATACAGAACTGCCTAAGACTGGGTAATCTATAAAGAAAAGAGGTTTAGTTGACTCACAGTTCTGCATGGCTGGAGAAGTCTCAAGAAACTTACCATCATGGTGGAAGGCAAAAGATAATCAACACGTCTTACACGGGGGCAGGAGAGAGAGAGAGAGCTAAGGGAAGTGGACATTTTTAAACCATTAAATCTTGTAAGAACTCACTCACATGAGAATGGCATGGGGGAAACTTCTCCAATGATCCAATTTCCTCCCACCAGGTTCCTCCCTCAACAAATGAGGATTACAATTTGAGATGAGATTTGGGTAGAAACATAGAGGCAAAACGTAACACTGTAATTCCTAGAGCAATCACTTGAAAAGACTAAAGAAATTGCTAGAGTTTGAATACGGTTTGTTTGTCCCCATCAAATTATATGTTGAAAGTTAACCCCAAGTGTGGTAGTGTTGGAGGGCGGGAGATAGTCATGGGGATGTATTTCTCATGCATAAATTAACGTCCTCCCTTGGGAGTAAGTGAGTTCTTACTCTGATAGTTCAGGATAGATGGTTGTTAAGTAGAGGCTGGCACTTCCCACCTCTTCATGGATACTTTCTCACTATGTGATCTCTGCACTTGCTGGCTCCACTTCACCTTCTGTCATGAATGGAAACAGCCTGAGGCCCTCACCAGATGCACATGCTGAATCTTGAACTTTTCACATTTGAGACAAATAAACCCTTTTTCTTCATAAATTATCCAGTCTCAGTTATTCCTTTATGGCAACACAAATGGATTAAGAAAGAAGAATAGTTTAAAAGCCTATAGATGAGAGAGAATATAATATTAGAAAAATAATGCAAAATGAAACAGGAAAGGAAAAAAAGAATAGAGGGCACAAACAGAAAACAAATGGCAAGTTGTATACTTTGCTACACATTTAGTGTAAATGGATTAAACATTGCAGTTAAAAAACTAAAGTTACACACTGTTAAAGGCAAACATCCAAGACAAACACAGGTTGGCAGTAAAAGGTTGGAATGGAATATGCCATAAAGGCACTTAGAATAAACAAGTTATTGACCATATTAAAATTAGGCAAAATAGTCTTAAGATGTGTATAAAGAGATAAAGGCAGTAGTTTTTATTACTAAAACATATTAGAAAGATAATATATTTCTAAATCATAGATAAAATATATTATAATTTTTTATAATCTTAAAATAGCAGTTAATAAAATATAAAGCAAAGAAAAAGCAAAACTAAGGGAAAAAATAGACATACAGATTTTAAGTAGATCCCACAGACCAGAAAGAAATC
This sequence comes from Callithrix jacchus, assembly GCF_049354715.1. NCBI lineage: Eukaryota > Metazoa > Chordata > Mammalia > Primates > Cebidae > Callithrix > Callithrix jacchus. Next base: position 133,333,361 of record NC_133505.1, read on the forward strand.
AGTATAGGTAAGGGATCTGAACATTAGCAAACAACCTGACCAACAGTAAAACAATTAAATAATAATAATAACATAAACCTTAAATATTTGGAAATTAGACAACATACTTCTAAATAATCCATAGTTCAAAGAAGATATCCAAGGGAGATTAGAAAATATTTTTGAACTCAATGATAATTAAAATATATCAAAATTTGTGAGAGGTAGTAAAAGGAATTCTTAGAAGGCAATTATAAACTTTTCATATTCTAATAGGTCACTTGCATTCATTGCTTATATTAGTTAAAAAGTAATAATTAAATCAATGAACTAAGCTTCTACTTTAGAAAGTTAAGAGTAAGAAAAGCTAAAAGAAAATAAAAAATAAACAGCAGAAAACCTTACTAACTGATCAAGACAAAAGAGAGAGGGCACAATTAGTAATATGAAAGAAAATGCATATATCACAACACATCCTAGAGATATTAAAAGCATAGAAGGATATTTTGACCAACTTTTTGCTAATAAACAATAATTTAGAAAAGATGAACAGTTATTTGAAAAACACAACTCACCAAAGCTGACACATAAAGATATAGAAAATTCAAATAAACATAAATATATTAAACACATTGAATTTATAATTAAACTTCTTTTCACCAAAAAATTTTCTAATTAGATTCAGTTGTAAAATCTGCAATACTCCATTTTTTTTGCAGTAAAATATGCATAGTATAAAATTCACAATTTCAACCATTTTTAAGTATATGCATTTTTGTGCAACCATCCCTACCATCCATCTTCAGAACATTTTATTATTTTCCCAAACTGAAACTCCATACCTGTATTAAATGATAATTTCCCACCCCTCCTTTCTCCTAGTCACTGACAACTACCATTCTACTTTCTGTTTTCATGAATTGAATTGCCCTGGGTATTTCATATAAGAAATATTTATTTCTTTTTATTTCATTTACAGTAATATTTTCAAGGTCCATCTATGTTATAGCATGTATCAGAATTTCCTTCCTTTTTAAGGTGGAATAATATTCCAGTGTATGTATACATTTGCATGTGTTTACCATTTATCTGTTGATGGATATTTGGGTTGCTTCCACCTTTTGGCTATTGTAAATCATGCTGCTATGAACATGGCTGTACCAATATCTGTTCAAGTTCCTGCATTCAAATCTTTTGAGTATATACCCAGAAGGGAAATTATGAGATAATGTAGTAATTCTGTTTTTAATTTTTTCACAAACTCCATACTGCATAGATCATTTTACGTTTTCATTATCAGTACACCATTTCTCTCCAATGCTTTTTTTTTGGAGGGGGGACAGAGTCTCACTTGTCACCTAGGCTGGAGAGCAGTGCCGTGATCTTGGCTCACTGCATCCTCTGCTTCCTGGGTTCAAGTGATTCTCTTGCCTAAGCCTTCCAAGTAACTGGGACTACAGGCACGTGCCACCATGCCTGGATAATTTTTTGTATTTTCAGTAGAGATAAGATTTCACCATATTGGTCAGGCTGCTCTTAAACGCCTGACCTGGTGATCTGCCTGCCTCAGTGTCCCAAAGTGCTGGGAATACAAGTGTGAGCCACCACACATGTCCTATTTTATTTTATTTATTTATTTATTTAATTTTTCCCTATTTTATTGTTTAAATAGCCATCCTAATGAGTGATATCTCATTGCTCTGATTTGCATGTGCCCCTAATAATTAGTGATATTGAACACCTTTACATATTTTATAGGCCATTTGCATGTCTTCTTTAGTGAAATGTCTATTCGAGTCCCTTGCCAAGTTTTTAATTGGGTCATTTGTTTTTTTAGCTATTGAGTTGTAGGGATTCCTTATTAGTTTTTATAATAACACTTTATCAGATAAGTGGTTTGCAAATATTTTCTCAAATTCCATAAGTTGCCTTTTTATTCACTTGTTTTCTTTGCTGAGCAGAAGGTTTTTAGTTAGATGTTATTTCATGTGTCTCTTTTTTTTTTTTTTTTGCATTTTTTGCCTGTGCTTTTGGTGTCATATCCAAGAAATCATTGCCAACGCCAATGTCAGGAAGCTTTCTTCTGTGTTTTCTTCTGGGATTTTCACGGTGTCAAGTCTTAGACTTAAGTCTTCGATCCATTTTGAGTTTATTTTGTGTGTGGGGTCAGCTAAGGGTCCAATTTTATTCTTTTCCATGTAGATATCCAGTTTTCCTAGCACCAAATGTTCATCAGTGTGTGAATAAGTTAACAAATTGTGGTACATTCACATAAGGAATACTACCCAACAATGCAAATGAATGAATTAGTATTATGCTTAGCAACATCATGAATTTCAGAAACATTATTTTAAAAGGAAATAATCACACAAAATTGTGCATACCATATGACTAAATACAAAGGTCTAGAATAGGAAAGACTAAGCTACAGTGATAGTAATCAAAACAACAAGTGGATGAGTATGGACTAAAAAGGATACGAACTAGCTTTCTTGGTGGTAGAAAAGTTCCTCATCGTTAGTAGAGTGGTGGTCACAGAAGAATATACTTTGAAATAGATCTTAAAATCTGTGCATTTTAAAAATATAAATTATACATCAATAAAGCAGATTGTTTAAAAAAAAAGTTGTTCCACCTTCTTTCCCTGAAGAAAAGCAGTTAGCCCACTGACTAGATCAGAATGAGGATTAGTGTTTCTTACCATTGTCTTTCCAGGAAGCAACATTATAGGATACATCAGACCATCTTTCTTTAATGTGAATTTAAGTGTGCTAATGTTCTTGGCAAGATTTCTGAAGACTTCCTCATGTAGCACGTGTCAATAAGGTGTGTCAGTGTAAAGTCAGCTCTCCTGGGGTACCATGTGTTTACCATGATTCCTTGAGGCATGCATGAAAATATACTGCTGCAGTCTGTTACACTGACGTCAATGAATTATGTCACTTATCATTCATCTTATTAAAAAGGGCATTTCCATATGAGTTATCTAACTACCAATAGCCCATTTATTTTCCCTAATAAGTTTACCAAACTTTTTTATTTATCATTTTTTTCAATGGCAAGCCATTATGGTAGAGATTATTCAGCAGGACCCTTGTTAGATAGCAGAACTTTAATTTGTAAATAGCCTCCATCCAGACTTTTGTTGGGGGTAGAATTGCCTTAAGTTGTTCCAGATTGATTCACTCTATTTCCTATTTTTAAGCATTCACCAGAAATAAAATTTCTGTTTCTCTTTTCCAAAATTTAGAATTACCGTCTTTGTAGCCCTTATTTCAAGAAAACTCTTCATTGCTCTAAGTCAAATCCTTTGTGCAGAGATGTAGTCAAGCAGGCAAGGCAAGCAACCTTTCACCTGGCATTGGTAAACAGCAGGCAGAACAGGTAATAAGTAGCCAGCTAACATAAAGAGGTAGGGGCCCAAGCACAACAAAGTGAGGAAGGTAATTTTATTCATCAGGATAGGCTAGTTACAGTATGATAATTAGCAATCCAAAATTTTGGGCAGATTAAAACAATAAAGGTTTATTTCTTACTCATGTTGCATTTATATCAAAGGGTGGTGAAGGTTAGAGTATGCTGATTCTATTCAAGTCATTCTCACTTAGGAACCTAGGTGGATGGAGCCTCCACTCTCAGACAACCACCGTCACTTCCAATCACATTTCACTGTCCTTATTGGAGGCAGGAAAGTCCAAACCTTCCAAAGTAGAGAAAGAATGGGTATTAATGAGTCGTAACATTGCTGACCACACTGATATTTTTAAAATACAGGATAATCGAAGGTCCTCAAAGGAGTGTGCATCTGCAAGTAGCAAAGCTTTAAGATTTATGAAGCAAATGAGCTGGAGGACAGATTCAAAGCTCCAGTTACGAAAGGTGGAACTGGCAACTGTAAGAGGAATCAGAAGACTGGACAGAAACTTGGAAATGAACAAAGTTACATTTTCAGCCTTGCAAACTGTGCCAATGAGGACAGGTGTTACTAGGGTTCTTGTCAGCAGGATTTAGATCTTGAAAATCAGAGCATCAACAAGAAAAGTTTGGGTGTAGGTGCAGCTTGAGAGCCAGAAGGCCAACCCCGGGTCACTATGTCTTGAAGCAACCAACAAGGAAAATCCTAGGTTGTACTTGGTTAGTTCCTGTTAGTGGAAACTGAAGTCTCCAAAATTCTTTGTGCTTCATGTCTGTATTTAGTAATAACTGTGGGGAAAGTAGACAAAGAAGAGGCAGAGATAATGAGCAGGGTTTGACGAGGTCTGATATCCAGTGTCTTGTAGTGTGCTTGTCTGAGGAGATGAAAGAAAGTGTATCTATGAAAAAATAAAAATTGACTGCTAGCCAGTCTTATAAATACTCTAGAGTAGATTCACAGAAGAGCAACTTTCAGAGAAAGCTTAATGGAGGAAGTTGGCCTTGTAGTATTTTCTCAGCCAGGAAAACTTCCCATGGCTGTGTGTCTAACCCAGTTTACTACAGAGATATTTTCTAGCTTCCTGACAGCATGCATGATTTTATAGGAGTCTACCTCCAGAAACAAGAGGCATACTTGATGGTACCTTCTATATCAAACTGGGGAAATGATCTTTAAGACATTTGGTTTGGTTCAACCCAAACCCAAGGAACCCTTTCTCAGGTAGATGACAATTTATACCTGTGGTATGAAAAGAAAGTGTTTCTAAGTTATTCAAGGAACTGTGTTTTGTGGCTTGCATTAGTTTATAGTAAATAGATAAGAAATTCTGGACAATGTAATGTACTTCTATTGCTTCAAATTTTTTCTCTCCAGGAAACTTTCAAACACAAATTTTGTCCTAGATACCTCTTTCTAAGCCTCAGCTACATACTGAGCTGCATAAATATGTCCCAAAATAACTTTGCATATTTCCCCCAAACTGGATTCTCCTCTTAATTAAATGCTCTAAGAAAGTAAGCCAGTTACCCAAATCAGAAATCTCTGATTCCTCCTTGCCTCTTGCTTCTTCTAAACAATCAAATCCAGTCAATCACCAAGTCCTTAGAATTTTAACAACTTAATAGCTATCAAATCTGTTCCTATTATCCATTCTCACTGCTTCAGGTCCTCAACATTTCTTATCAAGACTATATTTTTGCCCGTGTTCTCCCACCTTCATTCTCTACTCAGCCCCTGCCCCTGTTCTTGATACTGCAATAAGAGGCTTCTTTCTAGAATGTAACCATCATGTTCATCGTCTTTTTAAAAGCTGTGGCTCTAAAAAGAAACTCCGTTCCTGTCTGCCCACTGCTAATCTCTCTAATCTTCAGTTCTCCCAGACTCTTCCAGAGTCCCAGCACTCTGCTTTCCAAAGACATTGAACAACTTTCATGCTCTCAAAAGAACTCTGCCTTTTTTGGGCTCTGGACTCTCACACCCTCTGGATTCCTCTTTTTCTTCCAACAAAACCCTTAAGTAGTGCCATGGCTCAGGAAAGCAGGCTGATGTGTCCTCCATGCCTGGTGAAACCAACTAACCACATTTATATGGTAATGGAATACCATGTTCATGTATAGCTTTGGCCTACATATATCTGAATACTGCAGTTATTCATTGTTAGACCCAAAAGGCGATAGGTTAGTTTCTTACAATCTTATTGGTTTTCTCCCTCCAAACTAGAGACAAAAAGAGTACATACAAAACAATTTTTAAGTTTATTGCTAGTGACTTTACTTCTAATTTCTTTTTAACACAGTGATAAATAATCTTAAAATATAGTCAAAGGCAAATTTGATTTTTGTTGAAAATACAGTGATCTAATTATACCCACCCCATTGACTAGAATGTGCTATTTTTTTAAAAAAAAAAACTATTTCAGGCCAATAATTTTGCTCTTCAACTTAATCTAAAAAATAAAAATAAAATAAAATAACTTCAGCCAGCTGTTCTACAAATGCCAGTGATAAGAGAAATTAGGTGAAACAGTGTTGATAGATTCATATAGACCCATCGCCTTAGAAATTCAACCGAATCCTTTTTCTTAGTTGGGGGTGAGGGCAGCAAAATGAAGAAACATAGATTCTTTTCATTAAACTAAAACAAAACTCTCAAAGCCTGGTAATATTTATTGTCAAAAAACAAAGAGATACATGTAGGCTGGGCTTCATATTTTAACACAGAAAACAAGATATTTAGTCTTAAATAAGGTACATTTAATTATTTTCTTATTAAATATATGATTTATTGACTTTGAAGATATCAGTTCTAGGTTTTGTCATATGCAAATTAACAAATGTTCTCTAATTGCAAAAGGAAGCTCTGAGGGAGAAAATATTTTACATGATTACTTTCTTTGTTGCTGTAGAGGATTATGTTCGACTTCATAATCAACATTTAGTAGTAGAACTAAACTTAATTCTATTAATTATAGAATTAATTATAGACTACCAGCACTAAAATTTCAATTAATACTAGAATAAACTGAAGAAGCGACTTCTACCAGTAGAAAGTTGTGGTTTGAGAAGTCAGGAATACATCAATAAATCATAAGCAATAAGCTGAGTTTAAATTTAAAATATTAGGCACAGTAAGGTTTGACATGCATTTCACTGAGTGCCTCCTCTACTCACATACCCTTAAGCTCAGGGTTACACTGGTGATTGGGAAGGGTGGGAAGCTGAGGTGGGATGTGGGGCAAATGATTGTAGCCAGGAAATCAACTCTGAACCAAGCAGCAAAACTAAGAAATGAATTTCAGAGTGCAGTCTGATTCACACCAGCTTCAGGCTCAAAAGTCTCAGGTTGTAAATAGAACCACCAGTTGTAAGGCAGCTTCTATACTCCAAATTGTTCACAGGAACCCTGAGGGTTTTAAGTGGCCAGACATGAGTGCAAAATTCAAATCATCATTTAAATTCCATCACAATATTTAATAAGCTAATAGACAGGAAAACAGCTGGCACAAAATCAGTGCTGAGAGCAAGTAGAATTCCCAATGCAGAGTGAACCAATCCCTAGGTCATTGTGAATCGAAGCAGTAACTTAAATTCAAAACCACGCTTAGGATTCATGGACTAATACTGTCAGTGACTTAAAACTAGATCCCAAGGGAAAGGACTTTTTTCCGATGATAAAGAGGATGGTTCACTGCCAGGCAGCTGGAGACTATCTGGCAGGGGCTTTTTGCACAGCCAGCATGAGTCTCTAAATGACCAAAAAAAAAAAAACTACTTTTCAAATTTTAGACGTCCTGGAAAGCTTTTAATTCATTTTGTTGTTTGGTTTTCATTTGTTCCTATTAAAAATAAGGCACCATACACATACCATAATTTACTAACAGTTGTTGAATGTAGTCTCTAGGGAATGGAATGGTATAAGGTACCGTGCTTTGTAGAAAATAAATATAATATACTGCCCATGACAGCTTAAATCATAAAATAAGACTCACTGGTTGCATTGTGCTTACAAATATTTTCATTGCAGTTATTTGAGTTCAATAAAATCTAATAAGGTACTCTTAGCCTCTGGCCAAAACTGACACAGAATTTAATTTGCACTAGTCAGCTAAAGACACAAAATGTTCCCGGGGAAAATTCTGCTGTGCTATACAAGCACGCAACACTTACTGACAGGTTCATGGAAATCCTGTGCTTATGCAAGTGGCGAGGGTGATGCCGATAACACCACTGGAACGAAGTAAAGTGTTCACTATTTGACATAATAATCTAAATTGTTTCTAGACCTTAGTTTCCTCCCTAAAGGTCAACATTTTCACTTTTGCAACTTCTAGCTAAGAGCACTGGCAAATTAAAAAAATAAAAGACAGGGGAGGGGGTTCTCTTTAAAGAAATTCGGTAGAAAAGAGAACATTTGATATTGATTCTAAATTACTTTTTGGTGGTTAGTACATGACCTCCCACAGCCATTTGAACTAGAGGTGAAGGTGACTTTCTCTCAGCAAATGGAATAGGGGATTTTTCTTTTCTTCCTGAAGAGTCAGGATTATGTGACCTTATAAATTGGTCTCATTACAGAGCTACTGACAGACAGACATATTGGTTGCTGCCAGTAGGCATATGGGCTGAAATTTGGAGGAGGAGGGGAGAACAGATGGAACAGGGAAAAAGAGTGATGGACGGGTCCCTCACACAGAGACCAGCTGGTTGGGAGCAGGTCATGTCTATTACTGCTAAGCTGAGAAAGATAAGAGTGTCTGCAGTGGGAAAGGTGACATCCATCAATCAGCTTCTTCATTATGGCAAGAATGAGCCCTGTGGTCTGAGGGTGGAAGAAGGGGAACGGTCATCCCACACCCCACAGGTGGCAACTCTGAAGAGGGCTTATCTTTCACATTGCCAGAAAAAAGAAGAATGTGCCCTTCATGAATTTGGGTTGTTGTGGGTCCTTCAAAGAAAACTCAGTTTGATGGTTTAATATTATTTTCAATTGTTTAATATTATTTTCAATGTTGAGTCAAACATTGCATGAATGTCATACTTCATAATGTAAGAAAGCAGCATTACAGAGGTTTTCCAGGTGAACCCCAAGTTCTCTTCTGTCTGTGTGGCAATGTACAAGGCAAATGGGGTGGAGGCAGAAAGGCTCTTTAAGGGTTTCCAGAATGTAAGCTCCTTCAGAGTAGTGACTTGTTGGTCTTGCTCATCTCTAATACCCAAGTGCATAAAACAGAGATGTGGAGTAAATATTTACTGAATAAATTAAGTTGAAATTATAGAAAATACCTCAAAATGATTTTAACTCCCAAGCAAATACATTTTCTGGCTCTTTCTCTGACGTCTGTTATCACCTTACCAACTCCTCTTTTCCAACTCTGACATTCTGGGGATATAAAGGCAACTTTGGTGAGGAACAGCAGCAAATGGAACATTTGACACTAGAGGTAGTAAATAGCTACACTCAAGTGGTAAAGAGGCGCTGGAGCTTTACACTTCAGTGAGGACATGATGAAATTTGGGGAAAGGAATGCTTTTATTCTGAGGAGAATATCTTTCTGCCATACGTAAGACTGTGAGACTGGTTGTCTCTTTGTCAGGACCCTGGAAGGCAGAATAGAAGCTCATTTATTTTAATTCTCAGTATCCCAAAAATAATGATGCTCAATTAATGTTGAATCACTAGCTTACATGATTATTTTCTATTCACAAAGTTTTTTAGTGTGGAGTCCATAAACTAATTTGGCTTTCTTAAATATTTGGGGGAGAAGAAAAATGACCAGAGGGAATTAGAGATGTGATCCACACAGACATTTTATTTGAAAATATTTTGCTCTATAGTACTTATTTTAAGAGAAACATATTATCTTAGATAATAACAATGTTAATAAAAATATGGTCACATGGAAATTAGGGCTGTTTTGGAAGTTAGAATAGCAAATAATTGAATCTAAAATTTGACCTTAATTATTAATAAAAACCAATCTAATTATGAAGAAAGTGTTATTGATTTGTGGATGTATTTGAAGCTTACTGACCTATCAAATTAGTTAAATAAGTTTCTATTTGTATTTCCTTTTATCTTCTGATTGGGGATTAACAACATTTATCACCCTTTAATATAGGATAATAATAAACTTTTTTGAGCTTTCTAAGCAAATTGATTTTTTTAATGTATATCTTTAAAAATATAACCTTTCTGTTAAAAGATTATGTTACATGCTAACATTATGTAAGGGTACATATTTAATTAGTTTGTATATCCTAAAAGACAGCTATTTGATGAAATTAGAAACTAGTTTGAATAATTAAAAAAGAGTTTGACAAATTTGAAAGTGTGCTCCTATTTAAATTGTGTGAGAGAGTTAACCTAAGTGTGTAAGATTCACTTCAGGGATTCGACTGGACTCACAGGAAGGACACACTGCTGACCTCACGAAGTGGTTTAGATAGGGGATTCCTAATTGATAATGATGGGTTTGAATGAACAAATTAGTCTTGGATTGAAGAGGACTCACTGCTGAACCTGTTAGGGGAGGAGACAAAGTGATGAAATGCTTCGGCTCTGGAATGAGACGGACTGAACTCCAAATCTGGTTATACAGCCTTCCGTGAGTTAATCAATTTTCTTTTTCCTATGAGTCCGTGTGGACATTAAAACGGATAATGTGTGTGAAGCATTTACCATAGTGTCTGGAAGAGTTAGCACTCAGAGAGAGTAACGGTTTTATTTTTGCTCTACTGTTAGTTTGCTAATATTATCGTTTGGTTTTTAAATGCCCCAAGGATATTTCATACTTTTTTTGTCCCACTCTTTAAAAATGATTATTTGAAAAAAAATACAAGAATTGCTTTTCTTTCTTCTTGCTTTTCTTCACTTCTTCTCTCTCCTTCCCTCCCTTCTGTCTAGCCTTTCCTTTGATTGCCCCTTCCTTCCTTCCTTCCTTCCTTCCTTCCTTCCTTCCTTCCTTCCTTTCTTCCTTCCTTCCTTCCTTTCCTTCCATTTTTCTTTCCTTCCTCCCTCCCTTCCTTCCTTCTCCATGTCTATATAGTCAGCATATTTTTGAATATTTACTCTATGAAAATCCAAAAACTTCTGCAAGTAGGACATGCAAAAATATAATACTACAATTTAACTGTCTATAAACAAAACATTTTCTACTGTCTGAATTCTACCATGATGGGAAAATCCCTCTATAATGATAAGGAGAAATGCCCAATATTAGTATCATTTGTCTTCTTTAAATATAGAGGAGAATGTGAATTCCTAAGGGTATTTTTCATTGAGTAATATTGATCATAGTATAAAAATGTGTGATAGATTAATATTATGTCTCCTTTCAGGTTTTCTAGTGGTCTATAGGACCGTTACTCTCTTGATTATCCTGAAATGTATAGTAACATCTTTCCTGAATTCATTTGCTTCTCCCAATGTGTAACATATTCATTTATTGGTATTTATTAAAATAAACTTGCTGTCATTTATGGTGAGAATGTATGCCAGTTCCCTACCAAGGAATTCTTCTACTCTCCTGATTCAATTAGTACATAATTATTTTCATTTCTGTTGATTCAAAAAAAGACATGGAAGTGAAAATAGTAAAAAATAGATCATTCAAGTATTTATAATCTATACATTGCATCTGTTATTTGAAACTTCAAGTATCAACGTACAGAATTGAGAATTGACTACAGAGGAGAGAGCCCAAACACAATCTGGGTTATTTTTCAAATGCTTTAGGTTTGGCAAAAGCTAAAATGTTTATTGCCAAGGCCTTTTCCTCTTAATTTTAAAAAATCATGTGTGTTTCAAGGGAAATTTAATCCACATGTTTCTGATTCATTTGCACTTAAGTTGTCAAACTGTTTTGTAATCACAAGTCTCTATCTTTTTCTCTACACAGAAAGTTGAGTTTTTCCAAGTGTGCATAAACAATAACCATTTGGAAGAATAAACTGAATTTCACATTCAGAAATCAGGGATGGGCGAAAGTGTGTATATTTCACCTGTTCTTGGGAAAGAAAAATATATTTAGGCTTTTGCCTCCAACTTAAACCTTTTGATGGCTTGCCCTTGGAAATATGTGATTCTTCTCTCCAAGGAAAAGTATATTTAGAGTTCAAAATATACGGTAGTAGGTGTTAAATGACCTATGAAGCAAGAGGATTCTAAGTCTTTGAAATTATAAGTAAATATGACCACAAATAATTTTAGAATTTTATAGCAAAAACTTATTTAAAATGTTATAATATTCACAATTTGGTTTATTTACAACTCTACATCCCTTAGATATGAGCTTACCAAAGCAAATGTGATAGCTTTTTTGGCCCCAAATATTCTATCTAAAATGAGTTTAAATTACAAATAGAAGAATTTACATGGGGAAAAGCATTGATTTTAAAACTTGTGTCATTTCTGAAAATAGCCCAGAATTGACCACATTTACATATTTTTCTTATAAAACATTCTGTAGTGAGAGTTCAACTATTAAAGCTTACTATAATAGAATGTCCCATTTGGGAACATTAAGAACTTTTGTTTTATGAGAACTCTACAATAGTTACTCCCATTTGGATCTCTTAGGAAGTGCTAATTCCAAATACTTCCTTCTTTATCATGACATCAAACCATTTGGACCGCTTATTATCATGTACCCAGTAAAACTCAATCTGTTGTGTTAATTAGTTATGTAAACACATTTTATAGTTGTGGAGACAAAGCAGAACTAGACAACTGGGTAGGTGAGAAAAGATCAAAGATCTTTCTTAATAAATTGTTACGGTAATTAGTGTTTGTCTTGTACTTCTCCTCCAGGGGGTCTTTTAAGCCCAAACTTGGGAAAACCTGCTTAGTGAACAAGGAAGCTTTTGGAAAGACAAATCTTGCCAAGCTTCCAAAACTGACTTAAAATCAGTGGAGTAAGAAAAAAAGGAATACAAGAAAGGGGACATAAAAAAAGACCATACATTCTTCTGGGGGAATCCCTACTCTGTTTAATAGCTTAAGAGTGAAATATGGAAAAGAACTATCACATCACATGTAGCCTATTCATATGCTAGATAAAAGCTTTCCCTACCCACCACCCACACCAAAACATACCGTGTAGAGCTTTCTTTGAAGATAGTCAGAGTACTGTAGTGTCTACACTTCTCAAAAAAAGTTATTAAAAAGTACCTAAATTTTAGGAAGATAAAGTCCTCCAGAAAATGCCCCACCCTCCCTCAACATTACCTGGGCTTCTTCCTGCTCCTTTCTATCGGACCACCTACTTTACCAATATTCTTTGGCTATCACTTCCAATTGGAAAGCCCATGAATAATGACAGGGAGTTTTGTCCAGTTTTCCACTGGTTTGTTCAATGACTGACTGAATAAAAGAATGAATACACAGTAGTTTTCTAAAAATTTTAGAAACAGTTTATGGTAATATGGAGTGGTTTCACCATTTACATACTGTGGAATGGCCTTGAGCAGTTTACTTGATCTTCCAGAACTCTGTTTTCTCAGACATACTTCTGGATTATCTTCAGGGTTATGTCAAGATTGGAGATGATTTACGTAAACTGTCCAGCAGTGTTTCTAGCACTTAGTAGCTGCTCAGTAAATGGTAGTTGTTTTGTTGTTATTATTACTTTTCCCCTCTTTTTCTTTATGCAAGCCAAATAATCCTAACACTCTTGAGTTTAGCATTATTTCTCTCTGTTTCTACCATACTCTTCTTTTTCAAGTCATATTCATATTTTCTTAATTGAATAATATGGTTTTTTTTGGTCATCTAAAATACAAATTAAACAAATATAATAAAAATTATAATAAAAATTTAATAATTTAAACAAATATAGTAACAATTTATTAGAACTATTCTTTAACTTTCTCTTAACATTCCAACACATTTGTAAATTAGTAATCTTCTCAATTTCTACCTATAATATAGGTAGGGGTGGGCATTTTTGTTTCCAGGTATTGATGTTCAACCCCAGGACAGCAATTATCCACTTTGCCCCAGGTTTTCAAAAAAGATTTTGCATGCTTTCTTACAGGGTTGGTGGAGAAAAGCTTGTTTCAGATCTTTATCTAGGATTTGCCTTAATTTATATCTTTTATCTTTTAACTTCAGGTCTTGTCTCTAAAAGAAAGCCCTATCCTGAAATCTCCTCCATGAAGAAAAGAGGATTAAAAAGCCCAAGAAATTAAATTTCTAATATATCCTTCATCTGGCCAGATTTTCTGGCACTCTGCCTATTTCACAAGTTCCCAGTTTTTATGGGATAATAAACCTAAAAATGCTCTTTTTAAACCTATTTTTAAAAAATACATTAAAAATAGTAATATGTCAATGTTTAGCAAATCTATTATTAGAAATTATGAACAAGAGAAATGAAAATGAGTAAAAACAATTTTTAATCTCACTAGCTATACTCTTTGTTCTAGCATAAACTATATGTTTATTATCAGAAAAATTTAGTATATGTATAGTAGCATTTTGAAATCTGTGTTTTTTCTTTATAGTTTAGCATAAATATATTTTTCCATCATTAAACACACAAGCATCATTTTAATAATATTATTGTATGGACATATCATTGTCCATTAAAACAATCCTCTGTCTGTAGATATGATGAAATAAATCTACATACTTGAGTAAAAAAATTTTAAAACATGAAATTTTTGAGATAGAAAACTGAAAAAGATTTGGTAGTTTTATTTTTTTCTTGCCAAGTAATTCACATTAAATTCTTATTTATTCCCTTTCCTCTCAGATAAAAAACACACATAACAAACTATAGATCCATATTAATAACCTGGAATTCTAATAAAAATCTTCTTTGCCTTTTTCACATCTTATCCTCCCTCAATGCATGTTGCTACTCAAACAGTGCTTAATTAATATTAGATGAATAATTGAACAAATGAACTTACATCACATGCAAATACCATCTTATGAGATCTATGACTGCAGTTTTACAAGCTTGTTTGTTTTGCTCTTATGGGAATAAATGAATTGACTAAAATGGTCCTTTTTAGTCCCTGTCTCCTTAAGTGTCATTATTACCTATGGCCAGGTCAGAGTTCTCCAAAAAGCAGGTCACTTAGATGAGCGACGGGAATAAATGAAGGCTCCTGGGCCCTATTCTAGATCAACTAAAGGCAGAATAATTAAATTGAAAGCCCAGGAAAGTCTGAGAACTACTTCTAGGTGGAGTCAGCAACCAACTAAATTTTGTGTCAATTGAAAAAGTTTAGAATTTGATGCTCCTCCCAGCATGTGTGGGACTAACGTATCATGGGAAGCAGAAATGGGGGGATATCTCATCTGTGTTTTCATAAAGACAATGGCATTCCCTTTATGATGGTAAAGCTCTCATGAAGGTAAAGAAGTCAAGTGTAAAGGTCAGTTTTGTTTTGTGTGGAAACAATTTCATTGGGCAATTCTAAACAAGAGAAGAAAAATAAAACAAATAATCTAAGTTCATGAGTTTCTTTTCACTGCTAGCTCTTTTTATATCTGTGGTATCTTACAAGATTCCAGTGAAAGTTATTAAGAAATATGCCTGTCCATTGATGACATCTGTAACCTAATGTATTAAGGCTGTTTTCTGTGCTTTTGGTATACAATAAGACTTTTAGATATACCTAAGCTTTTAAAGGTATTGTTCAATCTACAAATGCATTAATTACATCACTCTGTCTAATCAACTGAACAGAACCAAAAACCAATCTTAATTTTTTTTTTGGCAGGAAGATGTGAAAATTAATATGGCATGTAGGTGCTGTTGGTTCCAATTAAAATCAATATCTGTCCTGATTTGTGCCTCTTGTCTCTATGACAGCGAGGGGGCTGGCTAAGGGGATACATCTGCTCCTCTCTCCCAAAGGGGCTCAAAACAAGTGAATGACCTGCAGTGTTTATTATTAAGTTTTCAAAGGGAAAGTTGTTTTGGTCTAATTGAAGCAATAATACGAGAGAGGTTATTTCTGGTCAGTTCCCTGCTGTTTTCACTCTGGAGAATATATTCCAGGTGTTCATGTGCCGCACTGCAGTGCAGTGCTGCCGTCTCTTGAGTGTAGGCATGCTAGTGCCAGCGGAGCAATAAACTAGCCTTAGCAGTTTAAGCCAGTCTTGGCCTTTGAGAGACACTTTTTTAGTTAACTTCATAGTAAACCAGATGGTTCACAATCACATTCATTTTCAAAAGTCAAGTTCCCATGGAATAAACTAATGAGATGTTATACATCTCAAATACATTAAACAAAATTATTTTATTTCCCTTTATTCCAAGTCTTTGCCACACTATACAGAGTAGCTATGTCACGTCAATGTCTTCCTTTTAAGTCATTTTTCTTTCCAGATTAATGAACGGCTCATCTAAAGTAAACGAGGAAAAAAAATTAAAACCTCTTTATTTAGTGAAAGTATTAGCCATCATTGATTCATAACTGCCTGTTGTATTTCTGTGTTTGCAAAATATATTCTAGCTCTATGATTTTCAAATATCCCTGAGATGTGATACATAATATCAAGGATGATTGGCAAAGGATATAGACTCTGAAACTGAATTTTGAATGTAAATGTAAATACCCAGTACATAATGTTTGGCTATAACCTGTCTAAGGTACATGTGACTAATCATTTCTAATAAAGGATAAAAGTTGTCACAAAAAACAGTTTGGGAATTTCAAAGGTAACATTCTATTTATTAGCCAACTAATGTATGTCATAACTTTTTACATTACTTTGAGATTTTTTTCCTCAAAATTACAAAACAGAAAACAACATATTATTGAGTGGAAATTAATCTAAATTCTGTGAACTAATGTGATATTTACCCAAAATAGATTAATTTCAGTTAAATTTCCAGGTAATTCTTATTGGTAATTACGGGAACAAAGACTATTCTAAAGTTAAAATTCATCTTCTTTCTAGTTCCAAGAGGAATTTTTGATCTTGATTTTGCTTATTTTCATTTGTGAACCTAATATGAACCCACAGACCAAAATAGTCACATTAAGAATATGGGCTGGATTTCAGGCTAATCAGGGGAAATGCCTGGGGAGGGTGGTGGTGGTGATGTCTGCTGCTCACTAGCTTAATCACTCAGACTTTTTGAGTCCAGGATACTTCCAGAGTCTGAGTGGTAGTGATTTCTCAGTTCACATTCCCAGATGTACAAATCAAAGGGTCTAGCACTGAATGTCCTCAGAGGAGGGGCGGCCCCGGGATGAGAATAGCTCTGCCTCTCCAGAAAGGGAATAATGAGTGGCACCCAGTGTCAAGGGCATCATATTTATAAAGCACTTTGGGTTCTTTGGATAATATTCAAAATGTTTTGCAGAATGATTACTTACGTATTTTCACAAACTCCAAGGAGAGGGCAGAAACTCAGCTCTGGTGGCTGTGTATCAGGCAAAGGAAGCTGACACGTGCATTCCTCTCATTATTCTTTCCCTGCCCTCCAAATACCACACACATAGCAACGGTCAATTACAGGGGAGCAGGTGAGGTGTGCAAATTAACACAGGGGAAAAGTGGTGAAAGTCGTGGGGGTGGGTTGGGAATGAAGAAGAAGAGGGGAGACAGGGGCTGCCTGGTCGGGAAGGCAAACCACACAATGCCATTTAATAAACATGACAGTTAATAAAAGAAGATTTAAATTCTTCAACAGGAAACAAGCAAAAAAAAAAAAAAAAAAAAAAAAAAAAGAAAGAAAGAAACCCTGCATGCTTCCATTCTGAGTACTTCCAAAAGGGTTATGATGTTATGGTCTTCATTTGAGGTAATTTGTCCCAAAGCAAAAAGGAGGATCCATTTTAATCTGTAACTACAAGAGAAATAAATAACCTTTGTAACTGAAATGATTAAAAACAACAAAAAATAGAGAAATGCCATTCTATTTCAGGGGCCATTGTAGTTAGAGTGTGCTTAGATTATTTTGCTTATTAAAGGCTGTAGTTGCAGTGCAGAACTTACATTTACTAGTCATAGAACTCTCAGGGATGATGGTGAGATAAGAAGGGAAGTATCTGTTGCTCCTTCTGTCTTTAGTAAAATCTCAAAGCAGATGATGCCAGAAACCATAGCAATCCCTGCCAATCTTAATAGACACTAACGTCTAAGGTTTTAGTATATAATGTAGACTTCATTGCACATTCAAAGTTAGCATCTTCACTGATCATTTTAACAAGTTAAATAGTCAAGTCATAAAATTCGCTCCTGAGTTCATATTGTTTTGTGGTGCAAAATGAACTTAAATCAATAAAGTCGTTTCTAAGATGAAAACTTGGAGGTAGATTTGAAAGATCCTTTGTTTTGCATAAGAACCACATTTTTTTTAGCAATTGGAGAAGGATAAATCCATGTAGTCCAACTGTGCTGAATAGAAATTAATTTATTTTATTTTTAAAGTGTTCTTCAGGATCATACAATAATTCTGAGTAGTAATGAGCTTCAATTATCACTTTGTTGGAGACATTTCAAAGCAATTTATAGTTGACAGAATGTGAAATAAAAGATCATTTACACTATTGTTCTTCAAAGCACAAAGGTGACTTTGAAGTATTTGTTTTCCTACAAACCTTCTGTAAGACATGGCAAATTACCTCATATTTTTGTTTTGCTCATATAAGGAAACTGAGTCATAAATGGATTAATTCACTATTAAATAAAATGCTTTGATCACTTATGTTTAAAACAGCTGTTTAATTATAAAGTTTTTCTAAAAGCTGCTATCACTGACAAAACAATTTGTTGAGTAAAAACAAGTGCCCTGGGCCGGGCGCGGTGGCTCAAGCCTGTAATCCCAGCACTTTGGGAGGCCGAGGAGGGTGGATCACAAGGTCAAGACATCGAGACCATCCTGGTCAACATGGCGAAATCTCATCTCTACTAAAAAATATACAAAAAATTAGCTGGGCATGGTGGCGGGTGCCTGTAATCCCAGCTACTCAGGAGGCTGAGGCAGGAGAACTGCCTGAACCCAGGAGGCGGAGGTTGCGGTGAGCCTAGATCACGCCATTGCACTCCAGCCTGGGTAACAAGTGTGAAACTCCGTCTCAAAAAACAAAAAAAGCAAGTGGCCTGAAAAAAAAGTGATAGAGTTTACAACAGTGCTTCACTGTACACAAATGAACTAGCTTAGTAATTATGATAAGCTGGGTTTATGACTTTACCATCTTACTCTTCATAGTAACTACCGTTCTTAGGTTGGTAGGGGATGAGCGACTGGCCCAGCCTTGACTGTTGTAGATAATCTGCAGGTTGTTGTAGGTCATCTGAAGCAGAGTTTGTAGAGCATGATGAGTTTACCATTGCGGAAACTGTCCTGGAGTAAATATAAATGACATAAATATCATTTTTGTGGCAGGGGTTACAGGCCATGTTTGCACATTTACTTTATTGTTTTCAAGATTTGGTAGCATATCCTCTTAGAATTTGAAGACTTTAGATCAAGTTGCCAGACCGTTTGATTTTACAACAAGAGCTGAAACCCGTAAGGTCAATTGATTTCTCCAAAGTCACATGTAAGTACATGGATACCAAAGGCTAAAGTCCAGGAATACTGATTATATTATTCCATGACCCCAGGCTGTCTTAATAGATGTATTTTATTTGATCTTTATGATATTCACGTGATATAGGCATTGCTAGCTACACTTGTTTTATAAACAGGAGACATGGATCCAAGGAGTTGTATGACACTCTAACCAAAGTCTTAAAGCTTATGAAGGACAAATGTGGTTTGGTAGCTAGGCTTTGTTCAAAATTTTAAAAGTCATGCAAAAGGGATTTCTACCAAGAACTTAAACTATTTCAGTTTATCTGTGTATTATCTATTAAGGTCAGTTGGAACAAGCACTGGTTAAATCTCTTGAAGACCTATAAAAAAACTTATGTGGTTGGTTTTAACTTATAACTTCCAGTGGACTGAAAGATTTTATTATTGCTAATTTTGCACAACAGTTATTAATGGATGAACTAAGTTATTTTGCTTATGAGTTATTTTTTAATCCTAAACTTAAAGTTATCAATCTAAAATAAAACCATTAAAAAACGTTCCTCTTTTGTATGTGTGGTTTTTTGTTTTTGCTTTTGTTTAAGACAGAATTTTGTTCTTGTTGTCCAGGTTGGAGTGCAATGGCATGATCTGGCCTTACTGCAACCTCTGCCTCCCAGGTTCAAGCAACTCTCCTGTCTCAGCCTCCTGAGTAGATGGGATTACAGGCACCCATCACTACATCCAGCTAATTTTTTTGATATTTTTGGTAGAGATGGGGTTTCACCATGTTGGCCAGGCTGGTCTCGAACTCCTGACCTTGGGTGATTTGCCTGCCTAGGGCTCTCAATGTGCTGGGATTACAAGTGTGAGCCACCACACTCTGCCTCACTTTTGTTTTTAAACTGTTCTTCTGCCACATATTTCCCATTGTTTCCCAAATACTCTAAACCGTTTACATTTCCTGGCCATGTGAGCATCCTTGCTACTCTCAATAAAGACTTTGAGACAATCTGACAGTCTGTTTATCTCACTGGTTTTCCTTCACTTATTCATTCCATGAATACTTACTGAGCACCTTGGTCATGACAGGCCCAGTTCCAAGAGCTGGGTGAAGAGTACAAAAAAACATAGAAAAGTGTCTGTCCTCCAGTTGACTTATAGTTGGGAGAGACATTGAACAAGTAAATTTATAATTTATTTGTTAAATTATTTTTTAAAAACAATTTGTTCATCGAAGAAATCAATTTATACTTGTCAGATGTGACAACTGCAAAGGGTGAAAATGAAGCTGAGGAGGGAGATTGCTGTTTTACACAGTGTTCAGGGTAGGCTTCTACTGAGAGCCTGAAGGAGACATCCGAGGGAACAGCACATTGAAGAAACCGAGGTAGGATTGTGTTTGGCATATTCAAGGAAGCAAAACATGGGGGAAGTGGAGTTTGAGGTCACAGGGAGCCAGAACATACTGCAGGGGCCGCATAGGCCATTTTAAGGACATAGGTGAGTGACAGAAGGAATCACTGAAGGTGTTAGTGCAGAGGAATATGTTCACAAGTTTATGCTTCAAAAAGGCTGTATTGACTTCTTTATGAAAATAAATAAATAGGTGCAAGGATAGAAGAAACAAGGAGATCAGCCAGGAGGCGACTGAGAAAAAAATCATGCCATAAATGATGTTGGCTTAGGGCAGGAGAGGCCATAAAATTCTACTGTATTTTGACAACAATGACAGGATCTATACAAAACTATTCTGGCAAAGTCTACCAACCTGAGAAAAGTACTTTTTCTGAGACTTTGTTCGACCTACGTGGAAGACATGATTAAAAAAGACCTCCCTGAAACAGCTGTTGCCTTTAAGGTAAGAGAAATTCCATGGAGAAAATATATTTTAAAACATAAATACAATGATTTTGTGACTATTTTAAGCACTCTGTGTGCTCTCTCTAAAGCACTCTTCTGTGCAGTCCCCCGTGAATAACAAACCTGAGTGGGTGCTTATCTATCTCATCTCAATCAATCAAAGCAATTGCAAAATAAATTCAGATGATAGACCTATAATCCATTATGAAATGAAAGAATATTCATCTTCAGAAGGAAACCAAATAAAGAGATGATTCTAATTAGATGCTATTTGCTTTTAATGGTGCTTTAAAAAAAAAATCCGTGGGGTATATAACTTCATTGTCACTAAGACACTCTATCATTCAATTGATGTCCCGGCCCTCTCCAGGCCCCACTGCACAGTCCACTGGGAACCAGAGTGGATCCCTTCAGAGCTCATTAATGTGGAAACTCTGTTGCCTAGAGACATAGTTTTGGTTAAATTTAAAATTCTCTTTTCTGTATCCTAAGACCTTGGTCTTACTGTTTCCAGTGTGCTTTTAACCACACCGGAAGGTCAAAGCTAATGAAGCCAAAAAAATCTAAAGTAGACTTCAAGCATGGAAGAGAAGAATGCTCTCCTTCTAGTCTAGGTTAGACTATAAATAAATGAGAAAAAAAAAATGAAACTTTCATGAAAAAAGAGGAAAAGAATTATTTCAATTGTCAATCCTTGACAGCTTAATTTGAACCCTACACAATTTATTTGCTATATGTTAAAAAAAATAGAATGGATTGCTACATTTAGAGTGGGGGGACTTTTTATTTGACTAAATGCAATATTATTTTAAAAGTTATAAACAGTGTGTAATAATTAAAATATGTATTAAGAATTAATTCATAAGAAATATTTCATTAGGGAACAAGGAGGTAATTAATCGGAGAGGAAATTATTTCTCCTGTTTTCCAATCGGTAGGTCTGTTCCTTTCCTTAAATGCTAAATAAAATTTAAAAATACATTTTGCATTCATGCTAAACAGATGACTTTTTAATTCAAAAATTTCCACTGAGTCCCTGCCATGTACAAAACTCTGTACTAGGCACAAGGATTATAACAATGAATAAAACATAAGCTTCTTATCAAAGGAGCCCAGTTTCTAGTTGGCTTGGACAAAGTCTCACATGACATAAGAAAAAAATGACAAATTAACTGCAAGACAGAATTAGGGGAACAAATCAAGGTACACAGAAGAAAAAGTAGGCGTTATTGATTGGTGAGCATAGACGGCTGTTGCTGAGTTGCATAAAATATTCTTGAACAGGAAGAAAATGATTCACTTTTGGTTAATGGAACAGCTGAAGCAAAGCTGTAGAGTTGTGAAATTTTTAAATTTCTTCACAGAACGAAGACTAAACTTGGGTGGCCAGAGCAGAGGGTCATTGGAAGGACAAAAATAAGGTTGGAATAGCAATCTAGAGATATCTGAATGTCATCTGAAAAATCTTAACTTAATTCTATAAAAACATAGAAAGCTATTTTGGGTAGGAGTGTGTCTAGTTATCATTAAGAAGAGATTCTTAGTACTATATATAAACTCATCATCAGAAAAAAAATTGTAATTTGCCATGTTAGCTGTAAATGATGAAGTGTAGATAATTTTTTAGCTATGCGTTCCGTCTGCTCTGAATTCTTCCTTCATCTTAAAATTTCAAACTGAATTAAATATACTTTCCTGACATTTAAAGTTACTTCTGTTCCCGACAGGGATAGGAATACCATGGGCATAATGTTCTGTAAAATGTTTAGATACACTTGGCATCTTGTCTTGTCTGCAATACATTTATTCGACAGCCTCTGTCTTTCCCAGTTTGGCTCACTGATCTATTTTACCTATGGCATAGCCTATCCTTCATATTTAGCATATTCTGCAATTAAGTCAACTCAGGGGATTTTATTTATTCTGCTGAAGTTTGGTATTCAGAGATCTTGATGTTGATCTTGGCTCTTTGTCTGCCAACCATACCCTGGATACAGTGCCCCCTAATTGCACCAACCCAACATGTATATTGCCAACTTTCCTTCTTGTCATTCCTCATTGCCAGTTTTGAAATTAGAGTTCTATCCCTGAACCCATACCAGTGACCAAGGCCTTGCTTCCCATGAACTAAGGGATCTTGGCAGCCTGTCATTCTACTTCATTTGTAATTCCTGCCCAAGTCCTAGTGCTAACTGTTATCTGACTACATTCCTAGCTAATCTATGGATGAGCTAGGAGAATTCTCTGACCTTATCTACTTCATCTTTTGTCAAATCTTAGGATTTTATTCCTTCTCACATTTTCCCATTGTTGTTAGGAACCATTGTACCTCAAATATGAGTGCCCATATGTAACAGTCAGTACAATTGTAGAGTCTGCTAAAAGACAGAAAACTGGAAACTCACAGAAGATCGACACAATATCAACTTTTGCCTCACATGAATTCACATGATGATCAAAGGCTGTTTACTCTGCATTTAGCCTTGAAGGAATCTAAAGTTTAATGCTTCCCCTTAACTTAAGCAAGTAAACATCTGTCCTGCCATGTTCTATGACAGGCTCTAGGTGGAGGTGACTGATTTCTCCTCATGTCCTGTCATCACCTTGCTTCCCAGTCAGAGTTCAAATTGTACTTAATCACAGGAACATGCCAGGAATGCAAACAGGAAGGAAAGGAAAACAGGTCAATTGATTGTTGATTGGTCTGCTGGCTGATCCCATAGCAAAAAGAAAGCCTCACTTACTTTTTTGAAATCTAAATTGTTCAACCAAAAATAAAAGGACAGTCAAGAGACGATATACTCAAGGAAAACAAATTGCAGAACAATTTTTTAAAGAAACTTTGTATCGTAATTGTATTTTCTCTGTTATTGCTAATTGCTGATTTTAGAATCTTATATTTCACAGCATGCGCTGGACTAATCAAGTCTTGTGGCTCCCAAACCTGGAGGATTAAGTGTTCTCTCCTAGATCTCTGGAATGAATCTCTCAGTGGTGGTGCCCTGGAATCTGTTTTTAATAAACACCTCAAGTGATGTGAATGATATAGTAGGAAGCATTGATGCACAATACAGAAATATTAAAATGATGTTTATTTAAATTGTATATGTATATGTATATGTATATGTATATGTATATGTATATGTATATGTATATGTATATGTATATGTATATTGAGACTGAGTCTCACTCTGTTGCCCAGGCTTGAGTGCAGTGGTGCCATCTCAGCTCACTGCAACCTCTGCTTCCCATGTTCAAGTAATTCTCATGCCTCAGTCTCCCAAATAGCTGATATTACCAGCACCTTCCACCATGCCTAACTAATTTTTGTATTTTTAGGGAAGACAGATTTCACCCTATTGGCCAGGATGGTCTCGAATTCCTGACCCTGACCTCAAGTGATTCTCCCACTTGTGCATCCCAAAGTGCTGGAGTACAGGCATGAGTCACCGTGCCCAGCTTTTATTTTAATTGGTAGCTGTCTATCTTAGTGTGTTTGGGCTGCTAGAATAAAATAGACTAGATGGCTTATAAACGACAGAAAATTTATTTATCACAGTTTCGGAAGCCGAGAAGTCCAAAGTCATGGCACCAGCAGGTTCAGTTTCTGGTGAAGGCTGCTTCCTGGTTCATAAACAGGCTTGTCTCGCTGTGTCCTCTCATGGTAGGGAGAGGAAGCACTACAAAGTCTCTTTTATAAGGGTACTAATCTTATTCACTAGGGCTGAACCAAATCACTCACTTACCAAAGGCCCTGCTTCCTAATACCTTCACACTAGGGGTTCACATTTCAAAATATGAATTTTGACGCAACACAAAAATTAGTTTACAGCAATTCATTTATAAATTTTTCTTTTAGAACTAGAATATGCTTTACAGATGAGTCAATTGTGTTCTCGATGTTTTTAAGTCATAATTACCACTTCTAAGGAGAAAAAGAAACAATTAGACAAACTGAGTGAGGTTAGTTCAGTGAGAGAAGTTAGTGAGAAACATGAGAAAATCCGACAGGGTAGTGGTAAATGAGGTTTGCAAGCATTTGCAGAAACCAGAAGGATGGTTTTATTCTTTTGCAAAAGAATAGGTTTTGCCTAGGGGAGTTAGTAAACTAGAAACTTGACATTTTACAGTTATTACAAGAGCTATTATAATTTGTGCATATTGTAGACAGAAAATTCAGGCTATAAATATCAATATCATTATTTAGATGACAGTCATTTTCATAGTTTTCAAAATTTGATTCTACAAATGCAAAACTGGAAAGTCTTGATAAAAGTTTCAAAGGATACTATTTGTTTACTGATCTCGCAGATGCGAGGAGATAAAAGGATAGGCAGGTAGCAGTTAGGGTAAAATGAGGAGAGGTTTAGTGAAAACTTACTCCTGAGCTTCTAATATTGCCTAGAATATCAGTTGAAAAATCCCACTTAAGAACCTGTCCAGATGAGTCATTTCAGGCCAATGACAGAACTGAAAAGAAAAAAGAGACTCAGTGCTCCAGGGTAGGACATAGGACAGGGAATATGAAAGACTAAGAAACAAGCTTCCCAAGACTGGAAACAGAATCTGAAGTCCTCTCACTGAAGAAGCCCAAGAAGTTACAGAGATCATCTCCCATCATAATTTAACACTGCCAGGCAAATAAATACAAGCCAAGCAAGGTTAGTCTCAATTTTAGAGCGTAGCAGAGGGGCATTTAACACTTACCTAATTATCTTATTCTAGTTTTTCACAGCCCTTGCTGCAAGATACATCTCTCATCTATTTAATTAAAATCATCTCCTTGGATCATTATCTTATTTTTTTCTTATACTCCCTTAGTGGAGATGGGGAACAGCTGGTCAACTCACCTCTCAATGGTATTTATAACTATGATATTTTCTTTTAAAATTCAAAAGCTCTAAAGAAGACATTTTAGAGACTTCCACCTCAATTCAGCTTCTTTTCTTTCTTTTTTAATATAAATATTTATCTAACAGAGCTAAATGGATAGACATGTATAAGACGATTTTTCATTTGGATTTCAGCTCTATCTGAACTTTAGTATATTTGGAAAATGGTTACAAATATGTGCAATCCTTTTGAATTGACATTTCATTATTAATATTAATGATTTAAAAGTCCCGTGGAGTCCAAACTTTAGACAGTTAGCCCATCTGCTACTCAGTTGAATTTCTTCGTGGGTACAAAGAGTTTCCAGGCAAATTGCTTTTGTCATTTCAAAACGCAACGAACAGATCATCAGTCCTTAGCTTTGTTTCCTTCTCCTTCTCTTTCTCTCACTGTTTTCTGTCAGTTCTGGAGGTTTTCCTTATTTTATTTTCTCTGGTGATCTTGCTACTTTACTTACTTCTTCATTACTTACCCCATTAGTTCTTTCCCTCCCACTCTATGATTTTAGGTGAGGCATATTTACCATATCTTTTTACTTCTGTAAAAATAACTGCCCAAACGTAACATATTGATAAACAGCAAAAATAAAATGATATTATTCTCTCCAGTGATCCAAGAAAATGAGGGAAGGCCGAAGCTGAATTTACTTACTATTCATTCATTAAGTGTCAGAGACCAAGCCCTGACGCTATCCTTAGCTCCCCAGTTTAGGAAACATACACAGCTGTTCTGATTTTTCTCACAAAGCGTATGTAGAGGCTTCACCCTTTTCCTTTATATTTCTCTATGCTGCTAATAAAATATTGTCTAGGGGAATGAGGAGACAAGGACATAGAGGGATCTCTATTTTCTTGAATAATAGGATCACACGAGGAGAAAGAACTACGATATGATCTGGTACTCATAGTCCATTGAATCTCAATTGCCCAAGAAAGGCAAATGAAGCCACCTAAACCTTACAATTGGCTATTTGGGGTCATCTGAGAGGCTACTGTGCAGTATAAAGTCTAGTTCTAAGGTCTCCAGTGTGTCTTAGTGCGTGAGAGCAATCGCTGTAGGTGAAAAACAACCACCTGAGAGGGCAGCCTGTTGCAAACGTCCCCTTAAAGAATTTTTACTTAGTGTAAAATTGTAAGTTAATGTATAGTAATTTAATTTTAGTATCTTAGTGAATGGTATCAAATGAAAGGTGTGTTAAATTTCCTAAAAAAATATTCCCGCTTAAACACAATAGGACGTCATGCTTTACTGGGAGGTTTTTCCCTCCTGCAAATGGTAATTTAGGAAATGAGCCATAAGCTCATTCTGTGCACTATGTGCACAAGTGTACCATAAAAAGCCCATTAACCAAGGTGCAAGTGAAATGGATCTGACCACCATGTGTCTAGCATGCCACCTCAAAAGGTGCCACTTAATAGCATTCCTGACATCACCTTGAACCCCCAATGAGAAGGGAAAATGAAAACAAGGGAGAGATTTTTTTCCCCACAGTTAGAAAATCAAGGGGCATTTTGTCTAAAGCAAAGCAAAGTCAGGATTGAAAAAGCAACAACATGATATATCTTGGTCTTCTTCCAGAATCAATGAGAGTCTCGCCAAAAAGCGAGAAACAGTATCTGAAATGTTTGAAAGGCAGAGCCCCTGCCAGCCCTTATCCACAAGGTTACTTGAGATGGGGATGAGGAGTTTCTGAATGATTGGCACAACTTGTTGCCATTATCAGTTAAGGGTTAGAGAGCTCACTTGATATGCCTGGCCATTTTATTCTGTGCCAAAAAGGCAGCCTTTCTCCATGGCTGAGCATGCATAAGGTCTGTGTAACATAGCTAACTAAAGGATGGCTCCAAATGCAATAATAGATTTGGTCAAATTTGCTTGACAACAGCCATTGGCCCTAAACCCAGGCCGTGAATGATGTGCCAGTTATCACACAATTTGATCATTTATCAATGGTTACCTCTCCCTCAGGTCAAATGATACCTATAAGGAGTGATACCGAGTGCATCTCACATCCTGGACGGTCCACACAAAATGCAACATTTGGACCTAGAGAGTCCTGCTCAAAGTAGCATACAGTGAGTTGCGGAGTGGGGTGCAGACAGTCTCCCATCTGATAGCAAAACTGGTGCATTTTTCCTCTACACCCTGAGTCTTTTCAGGCCCCACAGGCACATGGAAAGGGAATAATATGCGGCATGTCAAGAGAAGAATGTACAGTCTGTATCCCTGCTCACTTCTCCTGCCTTCTATGTGAATGCAAAACAGGGTGGGAGCACTAGAAATGTAGGAAATTATAGATAAGCTTATGCAAATATCAAATGTATTTTGTCCCTTCTTCTTATGGATAAGCTTATAATGAAACCAAATGTATTTTGCCCTTCTTCCTTCCTAGTCTCCATATGAAGAAATAGAAACTGAAAATGTAGTTTTATCAAATAATTTCTGGGTCCTTCTGGTAAATAGATAATTTCTTTTGTGGGCATAGACATTTCTTCATATAGCTGAATCATTCATTTTAGGGGCAAATCCTCTGTATCAGGTGAGATTCCTGACTCTAAATAATGGCTTATCTCATTCATTATTGTATATTGCATTCAACACATAAAGACCAAGAACTAAGCTAGGCTTTAGGGATATAGCAGTTTTATGATATTACATAAATGATTAAGATAACTACATTGTCTTAGAGAGATTGGCATTGTAAGTGAATTAAAGATTGATTTTCTTCTTCTTACTTATGTCGTCTTCAAAGGGAGATTGACTCCAGTTATACAAGGCTTTAAATGTTAGACTGAAGCTTCATTCCATGGGCAGTGTGATGTGGCGTCAATAAATGCAATGTTAATTTTAAGGTCAATTTAATTGTTTTAAAATATTTTGTGAAACATGTTATTTAGAGTTTATAGCATTACAATATTTCGAAACTATCTTGGAGAAAGTCTATTTTCCTCAATTCAGAGATGAAAAACTCAAAATCCAGAAAGATTAAAATGAAACTTTTGATGAAAATGGTGGATTGAATGCATTTATTTAGTTATTCTAACAATAGAAAACCCACTCAAAATACTATGAAAAGATACACAAAGATGAAGAATAGAAAAAAACAAGGACAACAACATTTTGGAAGCTAGAAAGCAGATGGCTGAGTGTAACAGACCTGGCAGATTTTAGAAAACCACATAGTAAGTTAGCAGTAAGGAAAGGAGAGCAGCAACTGGATTTGCATCTCACCTCAGAACTTCCTGAAGCTGAAGGACTGGTGGTATCAGCTGCCCCCAGAGCAGAGGTTATAATGGGCACACACAACACAACATAGCACCACTGTCATGTCCACAGGTGATTCATATGTTGAGGAAATTAAATAAATGAATGTTTTAAAGGGAGAACTGGGATAAGAGCCTAGAAATATGACTCACCATGCTGTATTTTATTCATTAGGTATTCAGATAGTGTGTGTGCATATATGAATGTATGTGAAAGGGAGCGAAAGAGAGAGGCTCTTAGGGTATTACATGCTAATAAAAATGAATCATGACATATCTCAAAGTCATCATGGAACTGTGAGTCATTATAATTAAATTTTTAAAAATTTCTGTTCAAATGCTTATACTTCAAAAACAAATTTTTGATGGAATGTACTGATGATTTTTTCTTTTGTTGTAAGTTGATTTTAATAAGTATATGGTTTACAAAAATGGCCTAAAAAGGGTATTGATAACAGTTTTTTTTTTTCAAATTGTTTGTTTGCTAAATAATGGAGCTACTGGAAGAAATCTAATTTATGTGCTAACTCAGAGACCTCTAAAAACTGGGCAAACAACCACAGTTGTTGTTCCATGTGAGTTTTAAGGTTCCCTGTGAGAAAAGAGCCAAGTCTACCTTGGGACTCTTAGGTCTCTGGGTTGTAGTTCTCATGTAAAGAGGGAAGAGAAAGGATACTTCAAAAACCAAAGAGTTTATTCTAATTTCCTCAGAGAAGAGACTGAACATGAAAAGGGAAAATAAATGTTATTTACAAGACATCAACAAAGAAGTGAAGTATTTAAAGACCAGATAAATGAAAGATTATTTAAAGGAAAAATGTTATTGTTATGGAAAAATAAATTCTCCACTGTAACAAGACCAAAACCAACTTCTGGAATTTTAAAACAGAACACACAGAAAACAAAAAAGCAGAGAGGGAAGTAAGAGAGAGTGAGCAAGTAGAGACCAGAGACCATGAAAGAAGGTGAAGAACAACCGCACTTCCTGAGAACACCAGATAAATGGAGAAGCTGTGGTATCAAGAGCAGCTTAGGAGACACAGGGAAGGAAAAGAAGCTTACAGCTGTGTGGGGAGGGTTGAGGATGATGGGAAAGAAGAGAGCACTAGTAATTTTAAAAGGTGTGCAGGGAGGCTGGATGCAGTGACTCACGCCTGCAATCCCAACACTTTGGGAGGCCGAGGTGGGTGGATGACCTGAGGTCAGGAGTTTGAGACCAGGCTGGCCAACATGGTGAAACCCCATCTCTAATAAAAATACAATAATTAGTCGGGCATGGTGGCTGTCATCTGTAATCCCAGCTAGTTGGGAGGCTGAGGCAAGAGAATCACTTGAAGCTGGAAGGCAGATGTTGCAGTGATTGCACCACTGCACTCCAGTCTGGGCGACAGAGTAAGACTCCATCTTAAAAGGAAGAAAAGAAAAAGGGGAGGGGAGGAGAGGAGGGAAGGGGAGGGGAGGGGGAGAGGGGAAGGGGGGAGAGGGGAGGGGAGGAGGAGAGGGGAGGGGAGGAGAGGAGAGGGGGAGAGGGGAGGGGAGGGGAAAAGAGGGGAGGGGGCGACGAGGGGGGCAAGGGGAGGGGGGAGAGGGGAGGGGGAAGAGGGGAGGGGAGGGGGGAGAGGGGAGGGGAAGAGGGGAGGGGAGGGAAGGGGGAGAGGGGAGGGGGAAGAGGGGAGAGGAGGGGAGGGGGAGAGGGGAGGGGGAAGAGGGGAGGGGGAAGAGGGGAGGGGAGGGAAGGGGATGCATGGGAACAAAGAACCAAATACTAAAACTGTCATCAATACAATTTTTAGGCCATTTTTTGTAAACCATACACTCTGTAAACTGCATACTATATGAACATTTGTAGTGTATGCTCTGGTCAGTCTCAGATTTATGACTTTTTCCCAGCTTAATTTTTAATGGCATCCTCTTTATTTTCAAAAGTGTCTAGGTGAGGATAGTAAATGTTATTATTGTCATGGTCTCAGGGCTCTCACAGCATCAGGGAAGAAAGT
This sequence comes from Callithrix jacchus, assembly GCF_049354715.1. NCBI lineage: Eukaryota > Metazoa > Chordata > Mammalia > Primates > Cebidae > Callithrix > Callithrix jacchus. The sequence continues at coordinate 133,364,255 of NC_133505.1, forward strand.
TAAAGTATCTTTGAAAGGAATGAGCGGAAGATTGGGATAGAAAAAAGAAAAAAAATTTCTTTTAAATTGCTGAAGACAATTTAAAAGAAATTTCATGGTTCTGTTTCATAAATACTAAGAAATAAATGAATTCCAGAAAATTGCATGTTTTCAGAAAATATTAAAGTGACATCACTTTGGGTCAAGTTCAAGTTCAGTGATAGTGATCTAGTTTATAATTCTTAGGACCATTATTCTTCACCAAATGCTAACATAACCTAGGAAGCTATGTTGAAACACTCCACGGAGTAATTGTCTGAATACAGTTTCTCTCTCTTTTTTTTTTATTTTATTAAGATGGAATTTTCGTTCATGCTTATGACATAGAATGAAAATAAAAATTTGTATTCTTTTTTCTCAAACATCATTACTTGTTTTATGGAAGATTATGCCTTTATACAGCCACTTATAAAGCAAATGTGGTTGTATCTCATACCACAGAACCAGTAGAAAAATGGGGTTATCTATTAAAGTCTTTAGTTAAGGTCAAAGATCTAATTATATAGTAATTGACATAGAAAAACTTATAAACTGAAAGACAATTTATATATATATACATGTGTCCTTAATTACATTCTCCTGTGAACTTTAGCCAGAATTTGGCCTGTTGTTGAAACATTCATATTATAATGAGTAACTGATCATAGTTTACCTGGAGCATTCCTTGTTTTGAAGCTGAGAAATTCCACATCCAAGGAAATCTCTCAGCCCTTGACAAATCGAGATGATTGTTTACCATCAGGCTATTGTAAGAAGATCGATAAAGTATCTCAGTGCTAAAAAAAAGTTTTCACAAAAATCCAAACTCTTACTGATGTTCTAAAACATTACAGTGCATTTGTTCTTTGTTAATTTCTTATTTGCAGTTTGTCATAAGAAGCATCAGAACCAGAGGTGCCAAAGATCTTTACAAAAAGGCCATGCTCATTAGTTCCAAGCCAGGTCCAGTAACAAAGAGCCAGAAATTTCCAGGCCAATTCTGAAGATTTAAAAGGTTCAGATAGTCCGGATAAGCTTTGGTCAAGCAGCCAACTTCTGGAAACATAACTGAACTTCCTCCAAATCACAAACCTTTTGAGGTTTGCTTCTCCTTATTCCAAAGCCACTGCAATAGCTACAGCCTCTTCACAACTTTGCATGAGCAATAATGAGCATGAGATTATTGGAGGCGCCAAGTCACGCCATCCCCTCGTTGTTTGGATAATAAAGTTCAGAAGTACTGAGGATAATCTCACCAGAGAGGCAGACACCAACATTTACTTATCATTCTTGCATTCACTTCCTTTTTAGCTAATTAAACCTCAGTTCTTCACAGGAAATAAAATTTTGCAACCTTAATAATAGCTTGGCTTGGTAATATTGTATATATCTTTCCCAGTTTGTCTGTAAAAACAGGAAAAGAGAGGTGCCAGTGCGAAGACCCAGAATAGTAAATTATCTTGTAAATTAGCAGAGTTTTCAGTTGCATGTGGCCAGGGCTGGCTGTGCCACTGGGTCAACAGGGATGCCTGCCCTGGATCTCTGTCTGAAAAGCTTTGAGGGAAGGGGAGGATACAGGGGGCATGATGGAAGATGCGGGAGAATTTTCAGAAGAACAAGTCAGCCATCTCTATGTGTTCCTTGAGCTTCTTGATGTGGCCATATATAAGCATCTTAACAGGCCAGATAGGAGGCTGCAGCATGCACTATATAAGAGAGGAACAATAAGGCAAACTTGTTTTCAGGTTTAGTCACATTTAAGGCCTGTTGGGAGTTGTCTGTTTTCTATCACCTTCATGGAGAAGCTGAATCCGTGTTTACATGTAATCCCCAACTTACTGTTTCCTGTCTTCTCAAAGCATAATGAGGAAGAGTGAAGAAGACAGATATCGTGGGGCTAGGACCTTCCACAATGTGACACATGGCATTATGACCTCTAGCTCAAAAACAGTCTGCAGAAGTCATTCTTTCTAATGTGTCTCTGAAGAAAGGTGAGAAGTGGAAAAAGTAGAGAAAGCTAGATTTATAGATACCATTTCATACAATGAACACATTTAATCTATCCTTGGAATTTTACACATGGAATCCAGTAAAAATTGACAAATGTTCACACAAGATAACAAACTGCCAAGAAATGTGCTAATTAAACAGATTTGGTAGAATAAAGAGGTGGAATAAATATGCTAAAATTAGAATGGAACTCAGCTGGAATGACTACATTTTTATTCAAATACTTTAGAAAATCCTGTGATTCTCCCATCCCCGATGGTTATATTATTCGCAATAAGGATTTATTATAACTACTCTGCCTATTATGTGGTTAAAACCATTTTGGTTTTTATTAGTGTTTAAGGTGATAAACATGGAATCTCAAATATGAGAAAACCATCTTATTTTGTGTAATAACGAAAAAGTATTAAATCAGCTTACTGTAAATTGAATAACAGATTGCTATTTGAAAGAAATTGTTAGAAAAGTCTATTATAAACTCAATGCTTCTTTTGTGGCATACCCAATTAAAAACTTCCTAATTTTCTCTTTTTTTGATGAATCTAAATTTTTGTGTCTTGGATTTATGAAGAAAGAACCAAATTTTAGATCAGCATAAGATATAGATACTCATGTTATAGAAAACAAAATTAGCTGTTGTCATGGCAATTCATTTAAGAATTTAGGCTTAGAATAGTGCTGAAAACTGCAAAATAATATTTTTGAATGAGAATATGGAAGAATTTAGATACCTGAAAGGACTCTGTAACACATCAACAAAATCAATTTGTGAACCTGTAGAGGAGGACAGGCCATGAGATAATCAACATCAAGGTTGGAAGAATAATTAGTGTCAGATTTTAAGCTAAGGTACTTCGATGACTATAATAATTGAGAAATGAAATATAGTTGCGTTTCAATGGTGTTAAATGAGCCATGGCTGTGCTTAGAAAATTAGGATTTTTTTTTAACAAGTAAAAATACTCATGGGTCTTAGGTTGCATGAACTAAATAAAATGTTTTTAATATTAATAGCAATTGTAGCTGGGCTAGCTCCAGTAGAATGATGCTTTCCGTGAGTGGCAGAGGGAGCATGAAAGAAAGATCTTAACTCCAATTAAGATATTTTTGTTTTTGCAATTAACAATGGGCCAATTGTTTGCTAACAGGGGTTAAAGTGGGGCTGGGTGTTATAGGCCTCCTTTGAAATATCTGCCCTTTGGTTGAAAATATCTAATAACAGGTGATGGTGGTTGCTGCAAACAATAAAATGGAAATGTGCCCATGCAGTTTCCTCATCTCCCTGTTGGCTAGATGTGCCGGGTTACTACTCTGGCCCCTCACACTGCTCTGAACTCCTCAGGCAGTGAGTCACAAGATGGGGCATGCCAGAGACTCACGCCTCTTACTAAATTTGTGTTTTCTCCATGCAACTGGTAATTGGGATAATTACCAATTACTAATTTCAGATAAAGTGTTAAAAGCTAATAATGGGTACTCTTTCCAAGCTTATTTCCTATAACAATTATGTGGTGGCAAAGACATTTTGGGCTAGAAGAAGAAAAATAGGAAGAAAAAGGTAGGGGAGAGGACAGGTTTTTTTCTTCCCCTTAATGCATGATGTGGATAAGGCTGACTGTGTTAACATAATTAAATGTTGGAGCTGAACTGAGATAGTATGTCATTTAACCTATTCATTTTAGAGTTGAGAAAACTGAGGCTTGGAGATGTTAAGTAGCTTTTTGTAGTTTTTTCCTGGGTCACAAAAATAACTGAATGGTTGAAGAGAGATGACACCCAGGCCTCCTGAAACACATTCTAGTGTGCTATACAGCTCATTTGTGCTGTTTTTTTTTTTTTTCAAGCTCTTAATTTTCAGCAAAATTTTATTCTGGTCATATTCTTCATACAATTTTTGACAAATCCAGATTGCCGGGAACATTCAGTGAAGACATACTTATTATTACATAATCTTTAGTATAAAAATATACTTCCCTGGATATTGTTTGCTTTACCCTGCTGTAACACTAATAAAGAGCATTATTTGGTTAGCAGGTGGTTAAATGTATTGTTTACAAGAACATATTATTAAAAATAAAATAATTTGTATTATATTATATATATTCAATGTACAATTAAATATTTTGAATATATTATATATGGTTTTATATCATCCCTTTGAATTATGCTTCTTATAAAAAATCAGTGGGTATATATTAAAATATATTTTTGACATATGAACCATCAATGCATATAAGTATAAAATAAGCTCTCTCTTTCACTCTCTTGTTCTCTCTTTTACCCAAGACTATTGAAAGTTTATTCAGCTGTTTTCGATGTCTTAAGCTACTCTTTCTAGCCATCTGTTGATTTTTTTTCTTTTGTAAAAATAGACTGAACCTGTACACATAACATTTGGGTAAAATAATTATTTTGACTTCATGTTGATTACATGTGAGGAGAATTTAGCCTTCAAATTTAATAAGCATATCAGGAATATTCATTCTCAGCAACCACCAGACAATGGTGTGAATTTTGTATGACTGTTTTCTTTACCCTTTCTGTGCAGACAGCACTATTCACTATAAGCACCATTAAAGAACCAAGTGTCAATGAACCCAGCAGTGAACGGAGTTAATTAAACAGTGCGGGATCCAAAGCTGTTTGAGGAATGCCAAATGCATCTTTCTTCAACAAGTTCATTTCATCCAAGGGAAAGAAAATCATTTCATTTAAAGATTTATATTTATGAGCATGTTATGAATGTTCTGGATGTTCCCTGTAATGTTTTATGAAAGACACAGATGCTTTTCCAAGAATCATGAGGCAAGCCGGCTGGCCACGGAGACAGTTTGGACCTTAGTGGGCAGATCCCAGGGATGGAAGGAGTCGGCTGAGCCCTGGAGAGAGATTATACTCAATTGGCAGCGGGTCTGCGGATCTTCCACCTGACAGTGCTCCATGGTGTTCCCCTTTGTTCTGACTGCTTCCTCTCAACTCCCCCAGATGGGCAGAGGGAAGAGACCAGCTGCCTGGGAAAATAATCAGGAAAATCATTCCTGGGAGCCCTTCCCAAGAGTCCAGGTTGAAGGCCAACCACCTGAACAGGTTGTTAGCCAAGAAGTACTTCTCCTACTCTCTGGTGACCTGCTCTCTGGAGCTGGTTAAGAAGAGAAGGCCAAGAACAGCAGAAGGCTGTCCCAGGGAGAGGGAGAGAGAGAAGCTGAAAGACCGTGCAGGCATCTACAACAAATTTCCCTCTTTTCTTAGGGTTTATATAGTTTTCTATCATTCCAGTAGAAATAGATATGCTGTCATTGGGACTTTTCTCCTAATTTTAATTTTTAGATATTTTCTTCCATTGCTTTGCCTGATTGACTTGCTGGGTTAAAGCACGTAGCTAAGTAAACGGCATAAATAACTGGTCCCTAGAAAAATCTGTTAGCATTCCCCAGCAAAGAAAATATTTGTATTTGTATGGCTGGAGTCAATATCCTTAGACCTGACCAACCTTCTCCAAAGCCATATGGTTGGTTAGAAGAGTAACCAAGAAAACCATGGTAAAAGGTTAAGCATAAGTCACTGCCCATCCTAGAGAAAGCAACAGCGTGTATCTTCCTGATGGTAGGTGACTTAGCTTTGTTTTCCCAGAAGGCAGAACCTGAGGCAAGGACTTTGATGTAGATGGCTTATTTTGGCAAACAATCTAGAGGGGTGAGATGAAGGAACTAGGAAAAGTGAGACAGGGAAGGAGGGAATGAAAAATTAGGCCTGTTAATGAGCTTATTACCCCTGGGACTCTATCCTGTTGGGAATCTTCTGAAGAGCCTTGTAGAAGGTCCTCCAAATTACCTGAGGAGTTGAAAGAGGGCACATTTACTCACCACGTTCATACCTCAAGACCAAGACTTGTGCCCTGGGATTTTAACTCCCTCATACTTTCAGATTTTAAAAATCTGGCTGAGGGGTTCAGTAGGCAATCTACTTAGCAGTAGATTGGATATAGCCTGGGATATACCAGAGGCCTGGGATAGAGCATCAGAGATAGGTGGCGCTGCTGAGGCAGGTGCTGTCGGAACACACTGACGCTAGATGCATAGACATGTGTGGTGTATAAAAGTACACCCAGTGAGTATGAGGCCTGGTATAGGAGGTATCCCAAACATTGGACTTCTGCATTGCCCGATGGGAGCACGTCTCCAGTTCATTTACCCTGTCAACTGCTCCATACTTCCTCTTCTCTTCTTCTCAGCTCCATGTGTAATGCCTTCTACCCCTACACTTTACTCTTACTCTCAAATTATGACCTTGCTTTTGAATTTTACTTAGAAAATAGAATTAATCAAAACATACACTCCTCATGGTCTTATAAGCATTAGTACTTTCATACTGGGCCTTATTTCTGCTACCATGGATGAGTTTCTATACTCTTACCCTAAGCCAATCTCTTCATTTGTGCACTGGATCCCCTCCCCTCTCACTTACTAAAGGTCTTTACTCTTGTGCTCTCTTTCTCTCTCTCCCTCATAAATTCCTCCCTCTTTACTGGATCACAAAGCATATGTACATGCTGTAATGTTTCCAGTCTTGATAATAAAACAATCTTCTTGTATCTTCATACCTGCATCTAGCTAATTGCCTATTTCTCTGCTGCCCTTTAAAACAAACTCCTCTAAAACCCTACTTTTAGATTGTGTTCACACTTTTTCACCCTTCATTTCTCTTGAACATATCACCAACCTAGTTTTTATTCCCAGCACTACGTTATAATCAATCTCATCAAGGTTACCAATTCCGTTTACTGAATGTAACGGTCAGTTTCCAATCTTTTCATCCTTGATTTCTAGGTAATGTTTGACATAGCGAATCCACATAGTTGATCTGTCCTTGTTTGAAATGCTTCTTCCTCTTAGCTTTTGGACCTGTAGATGTTGCAGACATGGCATTGGAATACTCATGGCTCACTCTTCAGATAACTAAATTTTCTTTACAATCATCTGGACACATGGTTTAAAATACCATGTATATGCTGCTGGTTCCTAAATTCCTAAATTTACATATTCTGTTTTGACTTCCTACCTGGACCATTATCTAATATAATCAATTCTCTACCTCATGTGTCCACTTGGCTGTCTAATTGGTATCTCAGACTTAACACATCCAGAATAGAGCCCTTGGATTCCTACTCGAACAAATGTCAATGTTCCCAACCTTTGTACAAAAGCTCCACTGTTGACCAGGTGCTTAGGTCGAAAACCTAGGGGACATTCTTGATTCCTCTCTGCAATAGCCTCAAAACTGATCTATGTTCCTATTTTCACTTGTCATTGGAACATTCTCAATTATAGAGCCAGAGAAAACTTCTAAAAGTATAATTCAGTGCATGTTACTTTCTGCTGTAAACTATCCCGTGGCTTCCCAGCTCATCGGATAAAGTGTGTAAGCCTGCAGTGTTGTCTCTGATTGGGTCTCTGGCTGACTCTTCAATGTTGTCTCCTACATTCTATGCCTTGCTGCACTTCAACTGTGCTGGCCTGCTTGCTATCTCTTTAACATGCCATGCTTGATCTTGCCCCATTTCTTCTGTATTTTTGTTCCTTCCCTCTGGAATGCTATTTTCTCAGACTTTTACCAGTTAGCTCCCTTACTTCAGTCAGGTCTTTCCTCAAATGTCATCTTTTTTGAGAGGTTTTTTCTAACCAGCTTTACTAGAATCCTACATGCACCCACCTCTAGTTTTGCTTTACCCAACTCTTCTACATGCCTCTGTTTCCTCTTGGTACTTATTACTTTCTGATATATGTTTTTGTTTATTTGTTTACTCTCTGTCTCTATCATTGAAAGGTAAATGACACAAGGCTATCAAAGCTGTGCATTGTATTAGTCACAGCTGACATGGTCAGTACCTGCAGTAATGTTTAGGATATTGGAGGAACTCTGTAATATTCATTGAATGAAGGAACAATTAGAGAGCTTAATTAAAATTAATTGCTGCCAAGTTATCACAGATAGTTACTCATTTGAGGTACTAAACATACTCAGAATCCTCCTTAAATAAACACCCATTCATTTGATGAAAATATACAGATTTCTATAAAACAGAAAAAAGAAAATATAAAGTTGCATATAATTTAAATATATTAGAAACATTTTTTTTTCTAATGTATCATGTGTAGTTAAAAAGCAACCAGGCCCGGTGGCTCATGCCTGTAATCCCAGCATTTTGGGGAGCTGAGATGGGTGGATCACCTGAGGTCAGGAATTCGAGACCAGCTTGACCAACATGGTGAAACCCCATCTTTACTAAAAATACAAAATTAGCCAGGTGTGGTAGCAGGTGCCTGTAATTCCAGCTACTCGGGAAGCTGAGGCACAAGAATCACTTGAACACAGGAGATGGAGGTTGCAGTGAGCTAAGACAGCGCCCCACTGCACTCCAGACTGGGTGACAGAGCGAGACTTCATCTCAAAAACATAAAAAATATAAAAAACGTGACCATACACCCTTTTGAAGAGTCCTATGAAAGAAATTAATTTGACCTCAGTTCTTGAGCCGCCTAGATATAAACTAGAGCAATGGCTTGTCAAAGTTTATTTCTCCACCAGCACCACTGACTTCTCTTCAGCCCCCTTCTTCCATCTAGAAGTGCTCTCAGACCACTGTGCCTGCTTAAGATCTTTCCTTTATCTGCTCTCTTCTCCGTGCCTGAGAACTCTTGACTGGTCTTTCTTTCACTGGAACAGTAATATTCAAGATCCAAATGAATTGACAGGGGAGGAAAATCAAGGCTTTTGGCTTGCTTTATTTTAGGCCATCTAGACCAATTCAGCCCACCTAACAGGAACTTCCCCTGCTTGTGCCCTGGCTCTTGGAAGTTCTCACTGAAATCTGGGTTAAACCCCTTATTTAGCCTTATTCTCTGTATTCATCTTTCTTTCAGGGACTTAGTGAGGAAGAACAACCAGATCAGCCTGCTTGCCATTCTCTACTTCTTTTTCCATAAGCATCTATTGCCACTCTGTTTTGACAAAGATTACATCTTATTACAGCCAGCTCCAATGTCACTATGACATAAGAAAGTAAAAACACCGGGAAAAAAGTAAACTATAAATTAACAGAAAGATGATGAATTTCAATTTTTCTGGTCATTCTTCATTTATTTGTTCATGTCCGTATTGAACAAACCATTTTTTAGTCCCCACCATGTATGAGGCACTATGCTAAGCTCTGATTATGGAGGATTGCACAGGACCGACACAATCCCTGCCGCTGTGGAGCTTACGTTGTAGAAGAGGAGGCAGATAAGCAAGTAATTTTAAATTAGGATGGTTATGCTCTCTAATTAATATCCCATGAGCCTGACTTAAAAGGAGTAGGAAATAATCATGAATAGAAGGGATGTTATGAAAGGTAAAGAAGGAGAACAGAATCTAGGGAAACAACAGAGAACAATAGCCTTCCAGTGAAAAGGAGCAGAAAGAAGACCTAAGCATCTGGTGTGAGGCGAGCAAGGGAAGAAAGGCCCACGATAAAGCAAGAGCCAAATGTGACAAGGCAGGACCATGCGGGCTGTTGGCTGTGTAGGGATTTGTGTTTTATCTGAAGAACCACTGGGGGTCATTTCAATAAATCTTAAAAATATTGTTTTGGTAATGTTACATATTAATTCAAGTAGAAATAAAATGGGATGGGTTAAGATGTGTCTCAAAATGTCAGATATAGGTTATGGTGGTCATAGTATGAAAATATAACAATACGGCCAGGCGCAGTGGCTCACGCCTGTAATCCCAGCACTTTCGAGGCCGAGGTGAATGGATCATGAGGTCAGGAATTCGAGACCAGCCTGACCAACATGGTGAAACCTCGTCTCTACTAAAAATACAAAAATTAGCTGGGCGTGGTGGCATGTGCCTGTAATCTTAACTACTCAGGAGGCCGAGACAGGAGAATCACTTGAACCCAGGAGGCAAAGGTTGTCATGGGATGAGATCATGCCACTGCACACTAGGAGGGTAGACAAAGCAAGACTCTCTCAAAAAGAAAGAAAGAAAGAAAGAAGAAAAGAAAAGATAACAATACTGACTTTAAAAAAGAAACTCAAAGTATATTTACTCCAAAGTTTAATTTTAATTTACCATAAAATGCAAAGGATTCTTTATCTTTCACTGTTTTGAAAGGGAAGGTGGTCTAGAGTCACAAGCCCTCTGAAACTGAAGTAACTAGTGAATTGTGGGGATTAATTACTCACTGGAAAGAGAAAGAAGCTAAATGTGGAAAATGCAAACTTCATTGGCTTCATAACAAAGCCACATTCCAACAACACATCGACGAACAATGGATAATAAAAATCTTCTTTTATACAACTCTTTCTCTCTTCTACATTATATAATAATTCTCTACCTGCAGTAATGTCATATAAACTTTGTACGAAAGTCTAAATTTATATATTAACTACATAATAAACATATGTAGTATACCTTAACTTTTAACCTTGATTTTGCCACTAATATACACAAATACTTATCTGTACTTTTCTCTTTTTAGATAACTTTTTTTAGAAGAAGGAGTTTTCAGTTATATTGAGGCAGCATATTAAAATCTTTTTGCAAATTTCTATCATAATTTGCATATTCAATAAAAATCTAGGCAGTAAATTTATTTCAATTTTTTTCCCCATTCTCTGTGAACAAGAATGTTTTCTCATTGTCATATCTGTTTTTTAATTTGAGCCATCTTTATGATGAGTACTAAATAATAAATAATTGCTTCCATCAACAGTTCCATTGTCTCAAGAATTTTGAGAACTTGGGATAATTTCCCAGACAAGAATATTGGGGTGTGAACCCTGAATATCTGAGACAAGTCTCAGTTAATTTAGGAAATTTATTTTGACAAGGTTGAGGATACATGTGGTGACAGAGCCTCAGGAGGTCCTAACAACATGTGCCCCAGGTGGTCAGAGCAGTTTAATTTTATATGTTTTAGGGAGACATGAGACATCAATAACATATGTAGGATGAACAAGGGTTCAGTCTGGAAAGGCGGGACAACTCAAAGTAAGGAGAGTGCTTCCAGGTTATAGGTAGATAACAGACAAATGGTTGCATTCTTTTGAGTTTATAATTAGCCTCTCCAAAGGAGGCAATCAGATATGCATTTATCTCAGTGAGCAGAGGGATAACTTTGCATAGAACAGGAGGCAGGTTTGTCCTAAGCAATTCCCAGCTTGACTTTTCCCTTTAGTTTAGTGATTTGGGGCCCCAAGATGTATTTTCCTTTCACTGGGATTACTTGGCCAGAAGGTAGGAATGGCAAAATTAAGGCAGAAATTGAGCGAATGAAAAGGCAGCAAAGAAAAGAAGAGCTTATAGAAACCAGTAGATAAACAGAAAAGTAGATGGCAAAAGTTAAAAGCAGGTGGTAAAATGTAAGGCATAAAATTATCATTAAGGAGGTAGTCGGAATCACAGAAACACAATACCAGAAACAAAGGAATCTCAAAAAGAACTTGATGTTGGCAACAAAAGCAAATAAAAAGCTTCTGTACAACAAGGGAAATAATCAGCAAAATCAAAAGGCAACCTATGGAATGGAAGAACATATTTGCAAACCATGTATCTGATAAAAGAAAATGTGGTACACACACACACACACACACACACACACACACACACCCCTCAGCACCAAAAGGAGAAAATCCTGTTATTTGTGGCAACATGGATGAACCGGAAGGATACTACACTAAGTGAAATGATAAGCTAAGCACAGAAAAACAAATACCGTGTGATTTTGCTTACATACGGAATCTTAAAAAGTAAAACTCATAGAATCAGAGTAGAATGGCCATTTCCAGACACTAGAAGGTAGGAGAAATGGGGAGATGTTGGTCAAAGGGCACAAACTTCCAGTTATAAGATGAATTTATGAAATGAATAAGTTCTGGGACTCTACAATGTAAATAATGGTGACTACTTGAAAAAAAGGACTCCATGCCTCTTCTAGTTGGCAAGGCAGAGCAGGTGCCAAGACCGCTTGTAAACTCCACTCATGATGCCCTCTGTGGATCATGATGCTCTTTTCCTGCTTTTGGTCTAGGTAATCAAAACAGCAGACATTTAGAGCAATTGGTCAGGTAGTTAATTACACCCAAGGCTGAGCTAGACTTCTCTGACCATATGAATGGCCTAAATATCTCTTCATCTTCATATTGTTAAGTCACTATGATTGAAAAAGGAGCTAAACTCTTCCCATCCAAAGCAATAATAATATTAATTTTCATTGGGCAAAAACCAGTTCATCTTTTTTTGTGGGTAATATAAAGAGGGACTTTTCATTTTGAAATCTTGAAATTTTTTTGGCTGTACTCTGCTTTGGTTTTTGCAATAAAAGAGAAATTTACTCTGATTTTGAGGCTTCCCCTTAGCCCCAATCTCTTCTGATTTAGCCACAATTAAAATTCTAGCCAGCTGCCCACTGTACTATCACCTATCCAGTACAGCAGTCATTTTGTTTCTTTCAAAGACTTTGCCTTGATGTGGTCTTTGGGATGTCACAACTGCCTAGCTTAACACATTTGATGACATTTGCAAACAATACAATTTGGTAAAAATGCTTCAACTATGCCTTTGATAAGATTACTTTATGAGCTTTTTATTTCCCTGACAGAGCTCTTGTGGACCTTTTTCTTCTATGCCCATTCATTCTCTCATTGGAAGGAATGGAGGCATAATCAGTTGATATTGGACTTCTTTCTTAGAAAGTAAACTGTTAAGGTATTTAAATTTTGCTATATGCATGACACAAGATAAGCATCAGAGAGTCTTTAAGGTTCTGCTGGGCCTTGTGATTTCTAGCAATTGGGACGTTGCTCTTTACTTTATCTGGGGACCATAGAATCTGATGAATAATAATACTAATTTTGGGACTCTCTTTTTCAAACCATGAATGGCCTCAGACTTTATTCCAAGCATTTTTTCTGTATCTTATGTGAGGAAGTTTTAGATTAGCCAAAAATATGTGTAAACAACGTTGAAGATTTTTTTTTTCTGTAATTAGTGTACGTTTTTGCACTCTGTCCCCCTCCTCGAAGATAATAAGTCTGTTGAGATCTGTGAGTTGTTAGGAGATAATCTTGTTCATAGTTTTTTTGTGTCATTTTCAAAATAAGTCTTAAACCAAAAAATGAACTGTAATAACAATGTAAGTAGAGTATTTCTTGCAAGTGGATTTCATAGAAAACCTGTCTATACTATACTCTTCATTTATGAAATATTTAAATTGCTAGATGCTTTTTTTTTGTTTTGCTAACTTTTTTTAAAAAAAAGAAAATAAATGAATATTTTTAGAGCAATTTTAGGAGCATCTCCTGTTTACTTGGTACTTCATCCATCAACACACACCTACAGTGTTTGCATGTTTTAGGATAATATTTCATTATTGCTCAACCTTCAGAAATGTATGGTTAGGGAAATGAGTAAGATATGATACTTTTTTGTGAATATGCAGTATGCAAGCAACAGTGAATTTAAGAAGCACCTTCCTTTTAGGATTTCACTAAAGTGTGCTTTGTTTTTCTGTTTTCCGGCATGTTGATTGACCCAATTAATTTCTGAAAGTGTGAGGTCCTAACAGCAGGAATTAAATCAGCCGTTCTCAAACTAAATCTTAGAGTCAGGGTCTCTTATTTTATTTTCAGGGGGGAAGAAAAGAAAGAGCCTGGGAATGAAATCCATGTTGCTCTGGGGAATTTTTTTCCCCTGAAACAATTTCACATAAGCCTACTTTATTAAAACACACACACACACACACACACACTCACACACACACACACACTCACCTCTGACTTAATTGCCATAGTAATCATCTAGAGACTCAGGAGTGGGTGGTATTAAGGGTTACCAAACCCCCAGGGAATTGCAGCAAGGAATTAACATGGCACATTACCTAATGTGACTGAGTGTTTCCTTCTCCTCTCTCGTCACACTTTCTTTCTTTCCATTTCCTCCACTGTTCCTCTGACGCTGGACCACTATGCTCCCCCAGAGTTTCCTTCAACAGTTGTTTAAGGCTCCAAGTTTCCAACTTTCTCGAGAACAAATGATTTTCCATATTCTTTATTTCCTATAATGAATCTGACTAAAGTATTCTTTAATCATCTGCTTGAACTTCTTATGAGACCACACAGAACATTTCTTCTGACATTGAACCTATAATTTGTCCTCCCCACATTCTCCATGGTAATCTACCAATCTGATTTCTCCTAGACCTATTTCTATTTTACTTCTACCTTTTTCCTAAGGTCTTTCCTTTGCTAGAGTGACTTTTTCTTCCCAGTTTGTTGCCTGCTATACTGACACTGTGCAGGTAACCGGGGCCATGTAAAGCAGCAAAATAAAGATTCTAAGATAGGAATCAACTATGGACACACTCTGGGTGGCTGGAGAGATGCCAGAAACTTGGGCTGTATTGCCAAGTCAAAGTTGGGATGAGTCCAGTGAGGAGTCCAGAACTGGAAGATATACAGGTATCAGGGTCCTAGATCAAGGTAAGGCAGGAAGTCAAATCAATATCCATGATATATCAGTACCAAAGCAGCATAGAGACTCGATTACTGCCTCAGACAGGAAATCTTGCTGCATGTGAGCCAATCTCAAGCTATGGTCCTACAAGGGTCTGCCAGTGTGCATAAATGAGCCAAGTTAGAGAGTTGGCAAATTGCTTAATGGGACTTAAAATGGAAATGTGGTTCTGTATCCTCATTCCATACTGCCCTATTTACAAGTATTCCCAACTCATCTGAATGGATAAAACTCACAATTCTGTTTTTACTCAACACCCGGCCAGTAACATAACAGTTGCCCACCTGTCTAAATGTGATGGAAATGTGTTATATATTTAAGCTTATGTCATCATTTTCAATATTTCTATATTTCCTGTAGACTTTTCTCTAGTGGGGAAAATATATTTTTAAGATAACTCTTTCTAAACTAATTTTATAGCATGTAGACCAGAGATGGCAAAACAGGTCATATACACAGAACTGCCTCTGGGGATCCCACCTCTGGCAGCCATTATTTTAATCAGGGCACAATTTCCTGCAGAGTCCAGGCTTTACCTCAACCTTCTCAACAGAGCTCTCCAGGAAGCAATGACCAATTTGACTAAACTGGGAGTGGGGTCGACACATTTACCTTCCTGATCCATACTTTGGCGACAGCTGGGGAAATGAAATGTTCTTAATGGTGATATTAGCCTAATAGTTTGGGAGAAAATTGCCCTAATTCTTTATTGAGGTATAGCCAGATTAACTGCAGAAAGCAAAAAATATCAGTATACACATTTTTAGCTTGGCTTTGAAAATGAGCACCATTGTTCCTCTGTAACAGGTACAAAGAACTCAGGTGTCAATGTTCCCAATGAGTTGAAGTCTTAGCAAGAAAGTTTCTCACTCTCTCTCCCTAAGTAGGGACGTATTTAATCCTCTTTGCAAACACAGTCCCAGCTTTCAACTTCACAGGACTGCCTACTGTGTTGAATTATATTGAAAGGTTATTCTGCCATAGACCACTACCCTTAGGGACGGGGTCAAGACTATTCGTGTTGTCTAGAACAATAAGTCAGATGGAAACCTGTATCTCTGGCAAAAAGCCAATACTTCATTCACCACATCACTCAACTTTTCTCCTCATGTTATATAAGTCAAACACAAGTGCCCAACCTGACATTTCAGTCTGAATATTAGTGGACATAAAAATTCAATCCAGGCGTGTGATGGACAAAGCACTACCAATTTTTGGTTTTTTAAAATGCAGGGACAGATTAAGGAGAGACTAAGTGACCATTGCAATTTAGTATACTGACTTGGTAGAGTTAAGTCACTGAAAATCAACAGGAATGGAACACCTGAGCGGGGAAACTTTGGAGAGCGTGTATGCATATGTGAGCATGTATGCATATATGCATATGTGTGCAACTATTCTTTGTGTGCGTTAGCAGTGGCTTAAAGCCGTTAGTATAGAGGCAGAAGGAGGAGGTCCCTTCAGTTACGGAGTTTCTCGTGAATGCCTCATTAGTTTGCTACCATATCTCCCTGTAGGTGGCAGCACTAACAAGGCTGGGGGCAGAGAAGAAAGACAGCTTCAGATTATGAAGAGAAATTTTTAGTAATATGAGTACAGGAAGAAATTAAAACTTGTGCTTTTCCTTTTTAATTAACTATAGATGCTGAGAGTCTCAGTCTCCAACCTGCTACTCAAATGAACACACATACATTCATCTCATTTAAACAAAACAGATCAACATTGGGTAATGGCATTATCAATCACACTAGAGATTTATTTCATGTTCTGTGTGCGGGGGAGAACGAACACAGTCTGTTTGGCTTGAAGTATCATTTCTCATAGATAAGCATACAGGAGAAGTTTAATGCAGAGCTTTTATTTCACTGAACACTAAAAAAAGTTAGTTATGGCAAAGTTAGTAGCTGGAGTTAGAATCTCAGACCCTGTTTATGAGGAATGAGCCTAATTTCATATATGATCATTATCTTCTTATTCAGCAATTAATAGATTACTAAAATGGTAACAAAGATAACAAAAGAAAACAAAATTTCAGCTAATCAACGAATAGCAAATAAATACCCAGATGTTACAATGAATTTAATAGATATTGTCTGCTGACCTTAAAAAAAAATACTAAAAGTGAGTGTGTTGAGAATTTGGGTTTACAAAATCTAATTATTACTAATCATAAAATTCTAAAGCTATAATTCTAGTTATGAAATTGATTTAATATTTTACAGTCTATTCTATGGAATATCTAATTTTAAAAGTCTGTTTTACTGTGTTTAAAACAAAAGTTGGTTTGTTGTATTTCCTTAAAACAAAACTTTAAAACAAAAGTCTGTTTGTTGTATTTCCTCACATAGTCAGTAAGCTCCCGAATAACCACATAGGTTCATCTTGTGCAGCAGTAGCACTATCAGCTTTTGAACAGTCATTATGTAAAATTCACTTTTCCTAATCCTCCCAACAAATGGAAGGGATCGTACTGCTTTCTCCATGCTTCACACTGAAAAACCTAAAGACTAGGAAAGTCAAGCAACTAATCCAACTGCATATAACAACTAAGGACAGACCAGCACTAGAGTGTGAATGCTGGTGTTTAGAGGCAACACTTATTTTACTTACGCTCATTCCCCTGCTTATTGGTAGTTCCCACTGACAATGTGAATTACACGTTGTAGGTGCTGAAGCAAGTTGATGGATTCTATTATTTGTAGATGTCATTACTCTACATGATTATGGTTAATTCAGCAGTTGCCTATTATCTGTGCTCAAATTAATGAAGTAGTTTTCTATTCAAAGGGAAAGATGGGGGAAGTAACTACTTTCTTGTAAACTTACCAAAGCACTAATGCTATTTTTTTTAATTGAAAAGAGGCCTTCTAAAAGTCAGGTACAAAATCTGTCATCTTCTGCATTAAAATGTTGAAAAAAATTTCCTTTGCAAACTTTATACTCTTATTATTAAATTGGAGTTGCTTTATTTAATTTGGGGGCGGCATTTTTTTTCATCTTGTAAATGAGATTTCTGTATTGCTCAGGATTATTCAGAGGAATTTGCTTTTCATGTTAGCTGACTAATCACTCTCTATCCTCCCTCAAATAAAGAAATTCCTTGGATTTCCACATGTCACTCTTGCTAGAACAACAACAACAATAAAAACCAGACTATATACTACATATGAGCTATGTTGATATGTATTCAATCTGTAAGAATTTTAGTCTGAGTACCCTCAAAGAAAAGCATTTTTGTGGTATTTCTTCTGGAAATCCCTCAAGAACAAGCAATGTGGTAATATTTCTCGTTGAAATACTGTATTTTTCTTCCAGTGGTGACAGAAGGAAAACATAAGAGAATTTGCTTTCCTAAAAGGCATCTTTTCTCTTGCACAGTGTTTCTGAGGGAAAGCAGTGGAACCTGCTGGTGGCAATGGCTACGACGGGGACTCTGCACTCACAAGTACTTTTGACTCAAGAGTTATTAAACTACCTTACAAACTCATCCTCCCAACACCCTTATGGGGTAGGTAAGTTATATACTCATGTTCTAGTATTCACTGCAATTTTGGGACATTGAGAACAGCTGCTGAGCTGTCCACTGTTCAGTAAGTTCTGTGCCACAGAAGAAAGTTTATTTTTGTTGTTCAGCCTGATGAGGAGCTAACCTATTCTATGGCAAGTGCAGTGTTAGGCACTTGAACTATTTATTCAAATTAATTTACACCTTAAAACACCTTTGCAAAAATTTATTGTTATCTCCATTTTACACAGAGGTCAAAATCTTCAGTATACTCAAATTCAAATGCTTCTTTAACAGAAAGCTCTACGTCTCCCTGTATGCCCGTATGTATGGCTCTGAAAGCTGTGTGCTTTCATAATATCACACTACTTCTTTGATTGTACATTGTCCTGCATTGAAGTCAGAGAGCTTCTCTGACACATCTTGGACATCCTTGTGCTGGTCTTCCCTTCTGCCGCTTTCTGCTGCTTGGCCAGACTGAGACATCTCTCTCATCTGTTCTGTTAGGCAAGGTGATTTAAATTATTCAGGACAAGAGTAGGAAGCCAATTTTATTATTTTGTGCACATTCTTATGAAACTGATCCTGTTTTAGGGTTGAAATTCAATGTATCCCACTATAATTCTTTTCATAGATTATGAGTACGTTAAAGCAAAGAACAAGATCTTAATTGATTCAAACCTACAAAATTTCACACCATGTCTGGCACATACTGGGTAGTCAGAAGAGACCTGAAAAGCTAACAAAAGCAAGTCTTTTATATTTGATGTCCTGACTTCATTTACTTTCTATCTACACAATGACATTTCCAAGACTATTAAAGATAGGCAAATTTTGGAATTATTACGATAATTATAAAGCCACTTTTCAACAGTCTTTTGTAATACTGGTAAATGCACCAATGCTTTGCTGTCATTTGCAATCCAGAATGGTAATATATTCTCTATTTCATGACAGCATCATGGACCTTAAAGAAAATGAAAAACAGTAGATAATAAAAGATGAATAATAAAGGTGTCTCAATCTATTGCTATACCATAGCTCTTTAATATAATTATGAAATATTTCAGTGATGGATTCCATTGCTGTACCATAGATCTTTAATTATGAAATATTTCAGTGACTATAAAAATGCTGTTGGCTACATTATATTGCTTTTCCTAAAGATAGTATAAATTACAGACATATGACTTCTGTTTGAAAATATAAACCATAGAGGAAAATATAAACTGTTTAAGATGGCCTGAAGGTTCTCGTGGCCTCCTGTTCCCTCCTTTTCTCAGGCTTATTTCTTACCATGTTCTTCTACTCACTCAAGCTGCTCTTTTCCAGACACATTGACCTCTTATTTGAGCAGACTTCAGGCCCTCTGCATGTTCTCATGCCTCTTGCTGGAATTCCCCTTTCCTTCACTCCCTGTTTTCCTCGTGGCTCCCTCCCTCACTTGGCTCTTCTCTCTGCTCAAAAGTTTCCTCTTCCACCAGGTTCACTTCTTCCTCCATTCCTCTGCACATGTGCTCAGTACCAACACTCTGGGATGCTTTACCATTTTTTCATTGCACTTATGATCACCTGTCATTATACGGAATATTTATAAAGGTATGCCTGTCACTTCCTAGTACAATGAAAAGTATATGAAGGCAGAGACTTTTGTCTATCTTGGTCATCTCCTTATCCCAGTGCCTAGAGCACATGGCAAGTGCTCTTGAATGAAAGAATAAATGAGTTGTTGCATGACTTCACAGCATAAGGAAGTTATTAAAGGCACATGGTATTTCATGATACTATGTTTTCATAATGATACTTGATTTTTTTTTCAAGGCATCGCAATCCCCATGTCACAAAAACAGTGCTTTTGAAAACGCAACCTGGCATACTGTTCCTGATGAATATTCTTTATCATAAGTAACTTTTTGCGTTTGTTTTTTTCATGGATAATATCCACAATGATATGCTAAGCAGAAGCAAAAAGCTAAGATATTTCTTTGATGTCTTAATTTGCTAAATATTATTGCAAACACAATTTGTGATACTCAGCATTTTGGGGATTAGAGATCCCAACCTAAAAGGCTGCATTGTGACAATTCAATGTTATACATTTGCTCAAAAGAATACTGATTTTTAGCTTGTCTATTTTATCCCTACACCTAGCTAACTGATAATATGTTTCTATTTTATAGAGCATTGACTCAGAACAAATAGGAAAAAATTGTTTACACTGGTTATATTATTAGGTGGGTTGAATTAGAAATGTGAATTACAGCCGTGTTTTCCACCACACTTTTTTTTTCCACGTTCAATGGAGGAAATAAAAATGCTTCCAAGGCCAATCCCGAAGGTCCTCATAGGGGGAAAAAAAAGTGTGGCTGAACTGGTCTCAGGAGGAGGACCAGCCATAGCATTAGTCTCACCACACTGCCTGTCAGGCTTTTATGAAGAAAAGTTTCCTCCAAGGGGAAAATCCACCCCCTGCACAACCACCACCTCCCACCACCGCCTCTGGGAAATAAGAAAGGCGTTATATGACACTGAATAAGATGGAGTATTCTATACAAGATTGAAAACAATTTGCTATCTTAGTTGCTTTTGATCTTTTTTAAAAATCAGCACTCTTTGTGGGAATGGAACTTTCTAACAAAGACATGTGGGCATCCTTATTTTGAATGTCATAAAATAATAAAATTTTTTAACTATTTAATTTAAATATTTTTACATTTTAAATTTAAATTTAATTAAATATAATTAAATAAGTTTTAATAAAGCTTACTGGAATCAGCCTCCTCACTACAGATGAGTGGTTCAGTGATTTGCAACTTACTTTATTTAGAAATGAAGACAGTCTTGAGATTCTGTCACTTCTCTTTAATCCATAGTTAACAACCAACTTACAACTAAAATGCAAACTCTACCAACTCTACCAAGAATTCGCTTGATAAAAATGATGCTTCTTTCTAATGCTAAAGTTCTGAAAACATTTAAATTACCCACAATATGATAAGTAAAGGGACATTTAATGGATATTTGAGCTTATAATTGGTTAGGGGTTGAACTTGAAAATCTACTTATTAGCACTACAAAATTCAACTCTCTGTATGCCGTTTTCCTGATTAAAGTTTTAATACATTTAACTCAGTAGTTACTGAATGACAGGGGGTGACGGGAGTGTTTCTTTAATATGACAGTTGACGGTCCTAATTTTTAATAGATAACATCTTGTTCAGTATATATTCTCCAAAGAATAATCACATTTATGCAATATTTTCCATTTGACAAATTTAGCCTAAAAAAAATCCTATTTATTCAACTCTCTGAGATATCATGAAGACAACTAAAGGCTGACACAATAGCCTAATTTCTACATTCTTCTTTTCTAAATTTTGATTGACAAGCTGAAGGGTACTGCATGTAAAGGAACAGTTTTAAAGAAACAGAACCAATTGCAGCTATACCCAAGGAAATGATTGCCACTTCTCTATAACCAAACCCTGTGCTAAGACTGCTTGAGAAGCTATTAGGGACTTAAATGAAAAAGCAGCTGCTAGTCCTATGATCTTTATTTTGTTACTGAGATATATTGTCATATAGAGGACAATATGAATGAATTAGTAAATGCTTATAGATTATAGAATATGCTACGAAAGGTACAGCAGCCCCCATGTCTTATTTTCCTGATACATCTGCTAACTTTACACAGAGTCCATGAATCATAGCAGATACAAATGTGCTGCCTTCCTGCAGGGGTCCTCATCCTTACTTTTGTTGTGTAGGCACTGGCAATCTAATAACTACCATAACTTCAAAGTAATGACTACGACAAGAGATATTTCAAGATATCAGCAACAAAAACAATGTCCTGTAAAGTATCTGTGATATACCATATTTGCAATTCAAGAAAACAGTAAATTTCAGTTACAGGACAATAAAAACAAAAATATATTTTTGTTTCCATAATGAATCTCCTGAGTTCTACGCACAGATGAAGGCAAGGGTCTGTGGGCCTGATAGTTACAACATCAGGTTAGAGAGCAAACAAAAAAATGACTTACTATAATTATCAGAGAAATGCAAATCAAAAACACAAGATATACTACTTCAGTTAGAATGGTTATTATAAAAGAACTAAAAGAGAACAAGTTTTGGGAAGGATGTGACGAAAAGGGAATCTCTGTACACTGTTGGTGGGATTTTAAATTAGTACAGCCATTATGAAAACCAGCATGGAGGTTCACAGAAGATTTGAATATGGAATTACCATATATGATGCAGTATATAGTGGGTATGCATCCAAAGGAAAGTAAATCAGTATATTGAAGCGACAGCTCCACTCATGGGATTGCAGCCCTATTCACAGTAGCCAAGACATGGAGTCAACCTAAGTGTCAAACAATGGATGGACGGATAAAGAAAATGTGGTATATCTACATAATGGAATAGTATTCATTCATAAAAATGAGTGAAGTCCTGTCATCTGTGACAACATGGATGAACCTGGGGACATCATGTTAAGTGAAATAAGACAGGCACAGAAAGACAAATATGGCATGTTCTCACTCCTATGTGGAATCTTAAAGCAAAGAAGTTGACATCAAAGACACAGAAGCAGAGAGAGTAGAACAGTGGTTACGAGAGACTGGGGAGGGGTGGGGCCAGGGAATGATGGGAGAGTTGGTCTATGCGAACACAGCTACAGTTAGATAGGGAGAATAAGTTCTGATATTCTATTGCATAGTAGAGTGACAATGGTTAATAGTAAAAGATGGTGGTATATTAAAAATTAGCTAGAGGGAGGCTTTTGAATATTCTCATCACAAAGAAATATAAATGCATGAGGTGATGGATACACTAACCTCACTAATTGGATCATTATACAACACATGTATGTATGGCAATGTCAAATCGTACCCTATAAATAGATAAAATCACGTGCCCATTTAAAATAATCATTTTTAAGTTAGACCACTTAAATAAACCCCCCAAAATCCTCTATTTACTATATACTGAAATGTAAACTTCCTTGTCAATATGAGATTTGTTTACTCCTCCCTAAAAGAGAATCTAGTTTATGTATAATTAATAAGGTTTAATTAATCCATAGAATAATGTTTGATAGGAGGAAAGGGGGGTCAATGTTTGAATATACACGTGCTTGCTTTACCTTCTTCACACCTTTAGTCTTTCTGAAAAACGGAAAAACCAGATGCCTTGTTAAAGCAGTAAAATATCTTCATGATAAAAATGGACAGAGAGCTCCTGGATCAGTATTTGACTCATTTACTTATTTCCTCCGAGTTCAGTAGTTTCATGTTTATATACTCAGGCTTCCTTTGGCCCAGCCGTTTCTTTGCTTTGGCTTTGTTTTATCTAGGCAACTGTCCAGATGATGTTAGCCAAAATCCACTTTGGACATTTTCTGGAGTTTAGAGAGCCATGTGTGAGTCTTGCAGCTTATTCATTAACATTTGTGTTAAGTTAAAATATACACTAAACTTCATTTACAAACAGATCTTTTAACAAAGGAAACTTGATGACTGAGGTGTTTAGCCCTCAAATTATTTTTTCTTTCTGTTTTCGTTACTGCTGAGGCTGAAATTAACTTATATGATCATTGTTTAATTAAAATTTTAAAACACGCTGAAATACATCAGTAATTAAACTGTGCATTATCATATGAAGGACAACATATTTTGGCACACATAGATTTTGCCTAAAAATTAACTGAATTAATAATAATCATAAAGCTATACCTATTCATGATTTCTTATGTATCAGATTTTGTAAATGCTATCTCATTCAATCTTTACAATAAATGTAAGAGGGAGGCATTATTATAATATTATTATTGGAACCAAGATTAAGTAATTTCCCAAAGTCACTACTAATTGACATATATAGAATTCATGCCTACGTATTTCTGTTTCCCTATGAACAATCATAACCCTGGATGTGAAGCTAAAAAAAAAAAAAAAAAAAAAAAATCGGTCATTATGGACACAATTTCCAAGACATCTCATAACAGGTTGATCTCAAGCCAATAAATATAAACACACTGCAGCCTAGAGTTCACTTTCCCCTTCTCATTTCCCAAGGAGCTAGTTCCTTTTGCACTTTTTTTTTTTACACAAAACTGAGTTATCAGTTTTTAAGGCATAAAACTGACATGTAATGATAACATTCACATGATGGTTGAATCTCCTATGAAACTATTTTTAGCTTAATTTTTAGCTTAAGAAATAAGGAATTTCTTTTTCAAGTTACATTTTTTTTCACCTAATAAAGATTATTTCCCTAACAGATCCAACAACTTCTGGACCTCCCAAATGTCTTCATTTTTAAAAAATGTCTTTGTGTTATTTTGCTCTTATAGTCAAATAGACAATACTACCAGAATTTCTTTTAGGGGGAATAGAGTAGGTGGAGTAGTGGGTGGCCCATGAAAGAGCACAATCGTCTGTCTTTGCATAAAGGTAAAAGTGTGAATCTTGTATCATGCTCATAGTCTCTCTCTCTCTCTCTCTCTCTCTCTCTCTCTCTCTCTCTCCCCCCGCCAGTCTCTCTCCCTCTCAATCTCTCTCTTTCTCTCTCTCTTGGACTGCCATGTATTTGGGGTCACTAAAAGAGCAGCTAAGCATTTGACATAGTGTTTGGATTCTCACCCCCACACCACAGACCCTCATTACCAAACTGTTAATCACTGCCAAAAGAGCAAGTCCCCTGGCAGCCTTCAAGCCCCCATCCCCCAAAGCAGATCTTTCCACACTTGGTATCAAATTGCATTGTAGTTGCAACACTGGGACTGAGTTCTGTAATTGTACATTAGCAACGAGGAAGCTTTTTTCTAGCTTGGATTTAAGTGTTTCTTCGACTATCTAATGCATGTTTGTACATCAGAAAGAAGTACAGCCATTGAAATTTGTTCTCACAAAGACATACACATCATACACAAAGCACCTGAAGACTCACTCTCTTTGAGACCAAATTCCATTTCTAAAGCTTCAACCTGCTGTTTGGGAGTTTTATGTACTTTTTATTATATTGGAAATTATCCTATCTATTATTTAGCTATAAGGTCAGTGATACAACTAGGTACTCAAGATAAAAATTTGTTTCATTAACAATCATTTTGTTTATTTGATGTCAAATAGCTAAACAGGAGGGTATTTTCCACTGATGGTTCAGGTGGGCTCATTGAATTGATGTGAAGTGTTGATAGTGTGGAAACTGAGCCAAGAGTGCCAAGAAGTGAGGAGACAGAATTTAATTTAATATAATGACTCACAGGGCTAATTTCAGTGTTTCTGGCATATCTTTGTTTTTTAAAAGCTCAATTTTCATTTTCTAGAACCTGAAGCTCGAAAAACACAGTCTTTTTAGTGGCAATGTGAAGACTAAAGATGATTATGGAAATCTGCTACTCTGTCTTGTTGTATTCATTTATCAGATTGGTTAAATGAAGAGTTCCTGTCTTACTCATGTTTAGTTCATCACCTTTATTTTCATTCCATCATATCAAAGTCATTCCAAGTGACATGTAATTGATTACCTTAAACTAGTTAATGTTCATCAAACCACCTTGAACCTATATTCAGATGTGTGGAACAATAATAATATGTAATAAAACTAAAAGTCATGTCTGATGATGATCAGTGCTGTGGTCAGTGATTGTGCATCTGTTGATATTGCAGTCTTCTTGCCAGTGGTTGAATATGGTACTTATCAAGATGCTGTCAGTTGTAAGCGACAGATTCCCGAGTGAAATTGGCTTTGACTGAAAGAGAATATATTACTCCATGAAACTAGGAAGCCAAAGAAGAATTTGCTGCCTGCAGGCATTGTTGGAACCAGGAGCTCAAAGGTGGCCACAAGGGATTTTTTTTCCTTTGCTCTATCTCTCTGCTCCTCCCCACTTTGCCTGGCTTCACTCTGGGGGCTGGAATCTCCATATGGAAGGCAAGAAGGACTCTGGCAGACCTTTATTTTTCTAGGAAGAGCAGTTCTTTCTTCCAGTGTTTGTATATTAATCCCTAAAAAGAACTTGGCTTCTCTCTGTTTGAAACGTATTCCTTCATTGGAACTATGATTTTGTCTGAAATAATTTAGAACAATAATTGGTCTAGCCTCGGTGATATCTTCTCCCCTATGACTGTTGGCAGGTTGCAATGATTATAGCCCAACCAGGACTCTATTGGCTGCAGGAGAGATGATTTCTCCAAGGTTGTGATACAGTCAGCACAATGGACACGCACTACCCTTCTACCTACCCCATACCAGTTGCAATAACAGAAACACTAGCAGTTGAGTTGATATACACTAAGTATAAAGTCTAGAAATTCAGCAGTCTATCCTTATTTGCACTCCTTCTACAAATCTAAATTCTTCAACACAAGGGCACAGTTTGGACCAAGCCAGTTTCCTCAGCATTCCTCAAACTCATTATCCTTACCCTATCCTGTAGTTTGCATTTCTCTTTCATCTTCCACCTTCCTAGAATTTGCCTTGCTTTCCTTTGTCTATCATTCAGACTATATGTATTTTTCAGAAAACAATTCATACCTTCATCTAAAAACATTTCTGCATAACCAATTACAAACATGCTTAAATGTTTTTTGTCTTGTTTCTTATAGCATTTTATTAACCATTTGTTTTATATGTCTTTTATTCCCCAAAATATTAAACTTGCTATGTAACTTTTACAGTTTTTCTTTCCTTGGCAATAATAATATGGTGGCCCATGGGCACTGGGAGAATATGTCTCTTTGTTCACACCTAGCAAGAGAGACAGAAGGAGAGAGGAGGAGAGAGAAAGAGTATGAATCTTGCTTCTCTTCAGAGAAGATCGGAGCAAACCTCTCTTCTAGTTGCATTATCCCAAACTGTCTAGGCTGACCCATCCAAGCTTCTGTCCCTGGACAGAGGAGATGAGTATTTGGTAGCCATCGATTGATAGATAAATTACCTGAGGCTAAATAAAATCAGTAACAAGATTGCTATTATATCAAATCTGGAACTAAATATGCAATAAAGAGTCAAATATGAACACAGGTTGAATAAAGTATAATGAAACTGAAGAATGTAATTGGCTAGTTAAATAAAATTCAGTGAGTAATAAATAATATTCAGCCCCATTCAATTAGAATTAGAAAGAAATATTATGCAACTGACATGAATTTTGTCTCATTCACAATGATTTTTAATAATATCTCAAAGAGTTTATCTGATTAATTCTTGTATTATTAGGCTTAATATAAATTTTCTAATAGAAGTGTTGTTCTATTTTTTTTAAATGATACCCTTAAGTAATCTGAAGAAGATTATAGTTAAAAAAAAAAAAAAAAAAGGCTCGTATTCCACTGAGGCAGTTTAATATAATGAATCATCAGTTTCAAAACATTATAAAGAATTTGATTTGGCCATGCTCAAAACATGTTTTTTAATATCTTAATTATCAAGAGATTGAGAGTGTCAGAGGGAACACTATATGACTTATTACATATTCATTTCCCATAAGACCTGAACATGTATTATGTTCTAGACCATGTTACAGCATAAAACATCTAGAAAGGCAAAGATTTGAAATGTATATGTGGGTCTTGACTTAGATGCATTATGTGCAACACCAGGACAAAACACTTTCTATTTGCCCTTCTCCATAGAAGGCCTTTTGGGGCATGAGGATCACTTACGAAAAGTATTTCCTTTCTTTTGTCAAAAAATCTCTTGGAAGATAATTTGCGTGGTCCTGGTTGCAATCAAGAACTTTTCTAATCATTAAATTGAAGAGAATTAAACCAGAATAAAGATATTAATCTTGGACAGAAATACCATTATTATATCTCAGTGAGCTTGTAACTGATGTTCACACAGTCTGAATTAGATTTTATTCTTTATTTTTCTTTCTTTCTTTTGTTTTCCAAAACAGCTTCTCCCTCTGTCACCCTGGCTGGAGTGCAGTAGTGCAATCAGAGCTCACTGCAGCCTCTCACCTCGGCCTCCAGAGTAGCTGGGACTACAGGTGTGTGCTACAATGCCCAAATAATTTTATTTTATATTTTTTAGAGAAAGGGTTTGCTATGCTTCTCAGGCTGGTCTCAAATTCCTGGTCACCAGGAATCCTCCAGCCTTGGCCTCTTGAGTATCTGGGATTACAGGATGAGCCGCTACACCTGGATATCCTTTAATTTTCAAGTCTCTGTTGTCAAACGTATTTGCCTAGACATGTGTATATGTATGTCTGTATGTGTCTGCATGCATTTGTGTGTGTCTAGTATTACTCATTTCAAGGAGAAACTGCAAATAACAACTGCTTAAATTAATAAAGTTTTAATTCTTATTTTCTTTTTCAATTTTTCTGAGGAATGCAACATAAGGCAATCTCTTTCATGATACCAATTTCCAAAAACTTCATTGAATAGTGGCTAATGGCTCATTATTATTATTTTAATCTATAGACATTTGCCATTTGATGGAGAAAGCTCAGCTTACTCTCCAAGCTTCTTTGGGAATTTTACCCTACCCTGTGCCTCACACTTTCCTGGACACTAAGGCTGAAGCTAATTAGAAAGTAGCAGATTAGAACATTGATAGATTGTCCCAGTTGACAGAATTATTTTTCTTCTCATCTGGCAACTGAGAACAATTCTAAAAGCATACTGAAATAATTTTAATGCATAAAAAATTTAAATGCAAAAAATATTTTTAAGCACTGAGAAATATCTTTATCCATTTATCCTACAAGAATTTATGACCACCAGATTTTTTAATGTAAAATATGTTTAGACATGAGTAGATGTTACTTATCAGTAAGAGAAACTTACATGATGATTAATCTCTATGTTCTAAGTAGTTCCTCAAACATAGTTTTATCCTGAATTTCTTACTTAAGAAAAGGATTAAAGAGTCAGAAGAGTATGATCTATTCTATATTCATTCACCATGACATACATTTCTATGCCATATTATAACACATTTTCCAAAAAAAATCAAGGATGTGAAATGTAATACATAAGTCTCGACTCACTATTTTGGTGTCATATATTAGGTACATAGTTCTGAAACTTGAAATGTTTATTGCATATGAGATAATCCAACTCTCAGTAAAAGGTCTAGGAGTCTGAATGTTGAATACTACATAACCAAGACACTCCATATAGATGGATCGAAATACTAATTTATGTGAAATTTATTTGGAAAATTATAGCTCAGCTCGTGTTATCTCTGAAGATGATAGCAAATGTCTTCAGATTAAATAAAAGGTTTCAGTTCAAGTTTAAATTTTTTAAATAAGCTATATTTATATTTGTATATAAATTATAAAATATAGAAATGTTTTCTCATTTTACAGAACTTGCCTTGATTTTATTTTAAAATATTTGTGGCAGATTTAAGTAACTTAAGACTTGGGGAATTAAAATGACAAAAATCCAGCATTCTATTCCTTTTATAATGCCAGGAGAAATAGAAGTCCTTTGCTAACTTTAATCCTTGAATACCTGCAATCAGGTTTTTAGTAATCACTAACTTCAGATACATTGGCTCATACATATTTTGCTCTCAAAAATTTGAAATAATTTATGATATGTCTATAATCCCAGGACTTTGCGGGGCCAAGGCTGGTGGATCACTTGAGATTGGGAATTTGAGACCAGCCTGACCAACATGGAGAAACCCCATCTCTACTAAAAATGCAAAATCAGACAGGTGTGGTGGAACATGCCTGTAATCCTAGCTACTTGGGCTACTTGGGAGGCTGAGACAGGAGAGTTGCTTGAACCTGGGAGGTTGAGGTTGTGGTGAGCCGAGATGGTGCCGTTGCACTCCAACCTGGCAACAAGAGCAAAACTTCATCTCAAATAATAATAATAATAATTTATGACAGACAAATACCATAAAGTAAACCTTTCCTCCCATTGTAAAAGCTGTAAAGTTGAGGACCCCTATTTTATCTTTACTAATTCATACTTACAGAACCACATTCTGCCAGATCTTAAGTTACTTTCTAGAACTAAGCAGGGTTTCCTTGGAATCTACATGAGCTTCTCCTTAGCATGAGGGTACTATTAAATAAATAACTCTAAGTTTCCAAGCAGAATTGATCAGAAAATTATCTAAGATCAAAACCAAAACATTATCAAACAGTAGCTGCAACACTTTAACTACTAATCAAATAGCTCAGGCTTCTGACTGAACTGTACTGACCAATAAGGTAGTGATCAGAGCCCCTTTACCCTTAAGCATCCACAAATTGCTAAGACTTTAAGAACTAGAGAAAATGTTCAAGCAAGACAAGTCTTATGTGTCATTTACTCTAATTCTCGTGGTTTACAAATAGAAAAAAAAAAGTTGCTGGGCGTGGTGGCTCACGCCTATAATCCCAGAACTTTGTTGAGGCTGAGGTGGGTGGATCACCTGAGGCCAGGAGTTCGAAACCATCCTGCCCAACATGGGAAACCCCATCTCTACAAAATTAGCTGGGTGTGGTGACACATGCCTGTAATCCCAGCTACTCAGGAGGCTGAGAGGGGAGAATCACTTGAACCCAATAGGCGGAGGTTATGGTGAGTGGAAATCACACCACTGCACTCCAGCCTGGACAACAAGAGCAAAACTCCATCTCAAAAAAAAAAGTCTCAGAGACTTCACATCAAAGCTAGAATCCAGTTGACCTAAGCCCCTTACCTCCCGCCAGGCCTCTTTCTCCTGGATCAAGCTGTTTTGGGTATAGGATCCCAGGTGACAGACACTGTTCTCATAGATTCTTCTCCTCTGCCAATTCTTTAGTCCATTACCATCATAATTTTGTTAGTTGCTGTGTTTTCTTAAGTTATTTTTGGGAATTAAATAAATAAAATAATCTAAAATTATTCTGCCACCACATGTAGAGAAGATTAAACAAAATGCTAAGTTCTGGATGAAAATTTACAGTTTCCAAAGGGAATTAATTTGCAAGGAGACATAATTTAAATCTAAAGAGAGACAATATGAAGCCAAGTGTATTCTTGAGGTCCACATTGGGATAGAAATTATTTTAGTCTTTTATCATGAAAAGTGAATTTTTGAAACAAAATGACAATAACAGTAACATTATACATTTTTATATATCTGAGGTCATTTGATCTCCAGATAACCTAATAGGCAAGTATTACTATTAACTTCGCTATAGAAAAATGTAAGTTTAAATTCATGAATTCACTCGTTCTAATAACGGAACTAGTTATTGTCAATGCTTGAATTTGAACACAGACACTTTAAATCCAAATCAGAATTTCAGCTTTCTTGTTCCTTATCAAATATCCATCAAATGTACTGTACAAATGCACATGTATTTACCTTTTATACAATAAATGAAATTTTCTCTATTGTTTGCTGCTATAAAATGCTTTTCTATGCATTATTTTCATTTAATATTAGAGCAGCCTCACCAATTAGACAACACAATTATTATGACTTCCATTTCATCAATGAAGAGATAGAAGATCAGAAAGATAAACTGACTTAATGAAGGTCATACAGTAGCTATGTGACAAAACATGGCTTGACCTTCTGTCTCTCATTTTAAATTCAGCAGTTGGGCTTGCAGAGAAAGGCAAGTTGCCTACCAATGAAAGCTCATATCCCTCCAAGAACTTTTATCTGATTCTGAGTTTTTAATGATATGTTGAACTTATAGCCTTCCAATACCAGAGTTTGTTTCTCGCTTCGAAATTCTGCCAAGGAACTCTTTCAAACAGGTGATGCCTGTCATTTAAAATGCATCCTTAGAGATGCCCAAAATTCACCCAAGTTTTAGATAATGTCCAGACAATTACTCCAATAGTTAAATATTTGTTCCACAATGATTTAAACACAAATGTGAAGTAGATAGACTAAACCAACAACATTTGCTTAATCAGCACTTTTAAACTCTTTCCTTATACATGTTGTTCTGAGGATTAAAATCTGCTTTCCCCTTTGAGGATTTATGCTATATAATAGAGATGGCTGGAAGCCATTAAAACAAAACAATCTGTGTATCCTCAAGGCAGAATAAAAATGTAAGTTCATTTTAAGCATGACACTGTTATGAAGCTGGTGCCATGCTTTTTTTGATTAATCTCTATGTGTATGTTTTTTGTAAAATATGTTAGATGACAGTGGCTTTTCATTTAGCAAATTAATTTCACTCTAATTCAACAGGGATAAAAAAATAATAAAATCTTCCCTTTTTGTGAGACATTTAAAGAGGCCTTTTCCCATGAAAAGTATAATTTTGTAAAATATGCAATGCATATTCCAGTTTAAAAATTGAATTACTTCTGCTCAAACAATGTCTCTTGAATACTTGTAGATTTGTGGTAGCAACAATTTCATTGAAAACCATTAAGGTTTGAATTTTTAAAATATTTTCATATATCGATGAAAAATGATATGATTTTAGGATGGCTTTAAAAATAGTAAGGAGAATCCAACAATGAAATGGAAAACTGTATAAATTTGCTTCAAGGTTATGATGTTGATGTTGAGTTGGCAGCAGAGGGTGGGAGGTGGGATGAGATGCTTGGGTGAAAAGAAAGCTGTTGTTAAATTCTATGTCCCTGGTAGTTTCACTCCCCTAAGGAATTTTCAGAAATCTTGTTTCTAGTGCTGATACAAGTGCCAGACTACAGTTTCCACATTATAAATTATCCTTGTTTTGTTAAAGCTTAAATTATTTTTATTAGCTGGTCACCTGGGATGTGAACAAGAGTCAAGTTAAAACTTTCAGATAAGCAAAGCAGCTGTTGCAATCAGCTCTTTCTTTGTCCGTTCTACTTCAGTCTCTCTCCTGCCTTTCCCCCAGTCTCTCCCTGTCTCCATCAGTCTCTCTCTCTCCCTGTCTCCGTCAATCTGTCTCTCATCTCTTCTTTGCTCCATCCAGAAATAAAAATAAAGTGAAAGAACACATGCATTTTAAGAGATACCACGCAAACCCAAACAGATCTACTTCCTTTCATGAAGAAATTCTGTGTCTGAGAGATACCAGGGCAAGTTTTTCCAAGAGTATAGCTGTCTTACTTCTATTATGTTAACCTCAAAAATTCAGCAGTGAAACCAAAAACTTTCTAATGGTTCGACACAAGAAAAATATAAGATTGTTCAAAAAGCCTATCAAAGAAGTTGTATTTCACGTAGAAAACTCCAACTGTGAAAAATTAGAATTTACTGGAGATATTTGGTTTTTCTAAGTAACATCTGCTAATTATAGAAATTTGGAAAATGCCTAAAAACAAAGGGAAGAAAAAATGAAATAGTATACCATACAGAGATAACTATAATTTTAGATTTTTTTCCAGAATCTTTGGAATGAATAGAGAGTGTATGTGTTCAGTAAATGTCTATGTGTGTATATGTATATATGAACATATGTATTATAAATATTCTTATGTTTTTAAAAATCATCATATAACAATTTTCATTTGCATAATTATTCTTATGGTTCATAATACTTGTAGACTAAATTTTCATTCAATTAATGGATTTATTTTAACATTTTTTATTTGTAGTAATAAACAATTAGTTTATATCCATATACTTTTGTGCTTAATATTAAAATTCTATATTTTGTGCATAGCATTCTAATTTGATACTTCAGATCATTTCCTTAGTTACATTTCTACAAGTAGAACAGATTGATTGCAGAGAGTATATTTTTTAACATGAGAAGATTTTGATTTTAAAGAAAAGTCATGTTGTAGCTATAAAGCATTCTAAACCAATGGAGTTCTGATAAG
Organism: Callithrix jacchus; assembly: GCF_049354715.1. Lineage (NCBI taxonomy): Eukaryota > Metazoa > Chordata > Mammalia > Primates > Cebidae > Callithrix > Callithrix jacchus. Next base: position 133,398,089 of record NC_133505.1, read on the forward strand.
TTACTGTCCTACCAATCAGTGTGTGCAATAATTGGCTTTATCAAGTGAAATACTACATATTAGAATAATGAATACCCCCAGAAACCCCTTGCAAATGTTTCATTATGAGCATTCTATCTCATGAAGAATATTTATACATCAGAGTGCAACATAAGAAATAAGTGTTTAGATACCTAAGAGCCATATAAAAAAAAGTAGTTTACAGATTTAAGTGTTTTTTTCCTGGACAGCTTATAAAAAGGATGGCATTCAGTTTGCTTCCTATCATTTTTAAAAGGGCATCAGAGCCCACAAATAAAACTACAGGGAAACTACTGGTTCCTTTGGTGAAAACCTTTATGTAGTCAACTGTCATCCAACCTGGAATGATCTGTCTTTATAGACACAGATCTTTTAAGCATATATTGGATCTGCTCAATGTATAAGGAGCTTCTGCCTTGTGTGGGAGGGTGGGCTCAGTGCCTCTTTCTCTATATAAAATGTATTGGTTCAATAATCAAAACTACATTGAGATACCACTTCACCCCAGTTAGAATGGCCATCATTAAAAAATCTGAAGACAACAGATGCTAGAGAGGATGTGGAGATATAGGAACGCTTTTTTTTTTTTTTTTTTTTGAGACGGAGTTTCACTCTTGTTACCCAGGCTGGAGGGCAATGGCGCCATCTCGGCTCACCGCAATCTCCGCCTTCTGGGTTCAGGCAATTCTCCTGCCTCAGCCTCCCGAGCAGCTGGGATTACAGGCACGCACCATCGTGCCCAGCTAATTTTTTGTAATTTTAGTAGAGACGGGGTTTCACCATGTTGACCAAGATGGTCTCGATCTGTTGACCTTGTGATCCACCCACCTCGGCCTCCCAAAGTGCTGGGATTACAGGCTTGAGCCACCGCGCCCGGCCAGGAACGCTTTTACACTGTTGGTGGGAGTGTAAATTAGTGCAACCATTGTGGAAGACAGTGTGGCCATTCCTCAAGGATCTAGAAATAGAAATACCATTCGACCCAGCAATCCCATTACTGGGTATGTACCCAAAGGATTATAAATCATTCTATTATAAAGGACACATGCACACATATGTTTATTGCAGCACTATTCACAATAGCAAAGACCTGGAACCAACCCAAATGCCCATCAATAATAGACTGGACAAGGAAAATGTGGCACATATACACCATGGAATACTATGCAGCCATAAAAAAGGATAAGTTCATGTCCTTTCTGGGGACATGGATGAAGCTGGAAACCATAATTCTCAGCAAACTAACACAGGAACAGAAAACCAAACACTACATGTTCTCACTCATAAGTGGGTGTTGAACAATGAGAACCATGGACAAAGGGAGAGGAACATCACACAACAGGGCCTGTTGGGAAGTGGGGCATAGGGCAGAGATAGCATTAGGAGAAATACCTAATGTAGATGATGGGTTGATGGGTACAGCAAACCACCATGGCACATGTATACCTATGTAACGAACCTGCACGATCTGCACATGTACCCCAGAACTTAAAGTATAATAAATTTAAAAAAAGAAGAACAACAAAAATGCATTTTAAATATTTCTAAGTGGCTTAAAAATAACTTTTTGGTTATAACTTTTTCTTTGGATAGTTTTGTTTGTTTGTTTGTTGTTTTGAGATGGAGTCTCACTCTGTTGCCCAGGCTGTAGTGCCGTGGCACAATCTCAGCTCACTGCAAACTCTGACTTCTGGCTTCAAGTGATCCTACCTCAGCCTCCCAAGTAGCTAGGATTACAGGTGTGCGCCAGCATGCCTGGCTAATTTTTGTATTTTTAGTAGAGATTTGGCTTCGCCGTGTCGCCAGGCTGGTCTCAAACTCCTGGCCTCAGGTGATTTGCCTGCGCCTCCCAAAGTGCTGAGATTACAGGAGTAAGCCATCATACCTGGCCTCCTTTATTAATAGTTAATAATACAAAAATAGGATAAAAGCAAGCAGTTATAATGAGGAATAGATAAAAAGTTACAATGAAGTGGCACTGTCAAACTCCTACCTATAGAATGCTTCTGTTCTTATTGTAGGATACATTTGGTCATACAAGCCTCCATGATCCTAAAGACTGACCTTCCCATTGGAATTACAAGGTGCAGTTATTACTAAACCCACTTGCTGGGGCAAATCAACAAAAGAAAGCTAGCCAAACATTTTCTTCTTGCATTCCTAAAATAGTTTGAGGTAACCTCTCGATATCCAATATCTGATTCTTCAGACTATCTTGGGAGAAAGAAAAGGAAGTCGGGACAAAGTCATGCATATTCTAATACAAAAATAAATAAACATGGTTTTTAAAGCAAAAAAAAAAAAAAGATGATGGACAAGAACAAACATCCCCTTAGAACTATAATGTGTTTGGTCTTAAAAACTTGAAGGCAACAAGGGATTTTATATTAAGATGTGACAAATTCCTCACAGATGGGAAAAGATATAAAATGCTGCTTTGTAAGCATTCATTTTAACCAGAAAGGATGTTCTCATACAATGGCAATGCACTCTGTGTGGCGAATGATAAAATAAATAGATAGCTACTGAAGAATATTCTGCTCCATTCATGTAGAGGCCAAAGCCACCAGCATAACCTCTATCCAGTTGAAACAAAAATCTATTACTTTCAGAATGGCCACACAGATAGATTTTATCCATTTCCTTGTGGGAAGAAGCTTCCTTACCCTGTTGACATATGGCATATGGGAACATGGGAACTCACCTAAACAGATGTGTTCATCTTGTGCCTGCAACTGCCTCAGATACTTCAGTTTACCATACCCTATGCCCCCTACCAAGCACACCCACAAAGTTCCTCACTCATTCTTCCTGCCATGTCTAAATAGCTGACTAGCACTGGCTCTATAACATTTTCTTATGGGTCCTTGCTTGCATACAATCTCAGTAGCACAGCTAATTTTATCTTTCTGTTCATTGTCAGGTCACTGGCATCATAGGAGGGCAGAGGATATCATTCAGAATTAGGGATAAATAAATGAGAAAAAACTGGGGTTCTGGGCTGCAAGAGGAGAGTAAATTACCTACATTTCAAGGATTGTTCACTCCCTAAGGTTATGAGATTCCATTTAGTGCAGTTTGCTAAACACTAGTTCAGAGACCAACACCAATCAATGATTCCATTGTTATTCTCCCACAGGAAGATATTTTAAAGTTTATTACTGAGTAATTATAAAAATGATTGCTCTTTATCACTGGTAGCAATTATGATTGCATTTCCCATATCCTCATTTTGTGCAGATGGGATATCACACATAAGAGCTGTACTCAAGATAAAACTTATCACTGCTTGAGTGTAGAATCCCAGGCCGGGAAGAAAATATGATGCCGTGAAACTCATGTGACTAGGATTCAAATACTGGGAGAGCAAGAACTAGAAGAGTATCAGCAAAATTAGGGGGAGAGTTGGAAATAGAATTTATGACAAAAATCTAATTATTGGAGGGAGAAAAAAATGGGTGATTCATAAGATAAGTATTATGAAAAAGTAAGATTAATTTTAGAAATCCAAATATCTTCATTATTCTGTAAAAAATATATATTTGAACACACTGTCCAATTTTCTTATGTTTCTAACATGCAATATTTTGAAAACAGCAGCAATACACCACTAAATCTCTTCTAGCATGTAAGAAATTAACGATTTGAGAGTTAACTTACTTTCACAATACAAGACGTGCATTCACTTCTTAATGGCAGGAACAGGTTTCATTTAAAAAATTGCACAAACCAGCTATGTACACGTATGTTGCATTCAAAGATTAAAATCAGATTCCACTTTATTATTAATTTCTCTTCTTCCTTCCCTATCCCAAACCATTTGCTTTGCCAGCTGTATACCATATTGAGTCAACTTGTATTGAAACACTCATGTATTCTGTGAGTCTGCTGCAAAATTCCTGTAGGTATTTTAACTTGGATTTTGTCTATATATGGAGCTCACATATGGCTATGTCTCTGGAAAATGCTGTGTCTAATCCTCTGGCAATGTACTTGTTTGGAGATGGGCCCTACTATCCGGAAAACAGCACTTAATAAACTCACATCTCTCACCTTTGTTCTAGTAGAAATAGACTGCCCCATTACTAGATAAATATCATCTTGTATGCCAATGGTTTAATTATTCCAATGTTTATTGTCTAATATCTTTTCAAGGATGCAATCGTACATATAAAAGAGGGCTTTCTGACTCACTGTGTTGGCCCACCGCAGGATTGTTTGTTTACTTCTATCACAGCAGGTGCTGTATTATATTCTAATTATTTATCTAATGTGTTTGGTTCATATTGGACTGTAAGCAACATGAGAGCAGAGACTATACTTTGTTTTTGTAACCACAATGCTTAGCTTTTAAGAGTGATATGAACATGATGTTTGTAGGGTGAATACATGTACACTGAATATGTATGCAGGGAAAATCTTTTACATTCAACGCCATAATTACCAAAAAAGGTAAAAATGCAAACTAATAGCTAATCAAAGGCTACAAGGGAGCTACAGATTATTTTCAGTCAAATGCAAACTTTTGCTGTCCCTCTAGGAGCATGAATATTAACAATAAATTTTATAACATTTATGTTATAAAATAATAACATTCTCTGGTTAGAATTTCCCCCGTGTGCTAAACCGCTTTTCTGGTGTTTGAGGTATTTGACACTTACAGCCAGATAAAATTGTTAATAATAACCAGAATCAATACATATTTTAATTAAGATGCAATGGGACATTTCATATGAAAATGAAAACATTAGTTTACATTCGAACATAAATGTTAAATGATTGTTTTATAGAGATATGCTCCATTTATACATTAAAAATAATCCATCACATTCTAAACTGAAATAACTGGAGATACATTAGATCTAAATGGAACTATTATTCTTCTAAGACTACTTACTCTATTTTGCCAAACTAGACTCAAAATGAAGAAATAAAGAATTCATAACCTGGAATTGCTTAGCTCTGTCACGTTTTCTCTCCTTTATCATGAAGGGTATAACAATCAAACATGGGCCTTGAAAACTGTCTCAGGCCAAAGTAGGGAAATATGCATCCATAACATAAAAAATATCTAGTCTTTTCCAAGCTCTGATTCTCCCTTTAATAAAATTGAGGAGAGAAATTATGAACTATTCAACAAATACCTTGGTTTTGTTTAAATAATCATAAATGATCTTTATCCAGACTCTCTCTGTGCATGACATTCTGAAGTGCTAAATCAAACACAGATTACCAGATGTGTGGTTCAAGAATTACTACAGAATATTTACAATACATTTTGGTGTGTGTTAAACCAATAATCAGGGGAATCCTTAATAGCTCTAAATAACCTTCTCCCAAAGAACAAACATATCAGTATTTATTACTGCTGACATTTTCATTTGTAATTTGTTGATGACTTTTACTTTCTATATGTAAAAATGGACTCATAGTTTTCTTTTATTACAATCTCATTGAGCAGTAAAATTTCCACTTTGCTGCTAATGTTTTTAAGTCACTTAGAACTCTGTATTATGCCAAAGGAGGTTGGGAACTGTTATTTCTAATAAGATAAATATATTAATAAATCTACAACTTTTTTCCACATTAAAATTATAATCTATCCAGAACTAGAAAATGAACTCGATTTCTTTTTGTATTCTACTGATATTTTAATTTCTCATGGAACTTTTTATCATTGTGGATTCTTGCCAAATGAATTATGTCAAAATATGCAAGAGCAGCCTGTAAGCAAGTATTAATGCAATAAAACTTTAGGGTAGAAGGAAACTGACCCAAGGAGAATAATAAAAGTTAAAATAAAAATTGTATACTTCATTTTAATTTATTTTAAATACGATTCTCCGTATTAAGATCTCATATAATTCTATTGCCTAATTGGTATCTATGGTAGATCCTGTTAGTGACTTAGTTATACCATTCTAACTCCTTCTCTCGCACATGTGCATACCTTATTAACAAAGCTCTTTTATTTAGATATGGATATGTAACAGTGTGTTCTGGAATGGTAAACCCCTCCCTGTTTTCAGTAGGTAAATCATGTTTGGTCTCAACTAGTAGTTAAAAAACACATTCTCTTTCCCATGAATAAACTGGGTGGTCATATGATTCCATTCAGAACATAAAATATAAAATGTTGTGCAGGGAACTAAGGGTACCAGGGAAAATCTACTTCCCTGATAAATAAGAGAATATCTGAGAAACTGGTTCTTTTTCTGCCTATTTTATTTCCTCTTATTGTGTAGCCAGGATGCTTAGAACTGCAGTAGTAATCTTGTGATCATGAATTGAAAATTTACGGGAAGGATAACAAGCCAAAACGCTGACAAACATAAAAGGAAAGAATGGAAAAAGCCTGAGTTTCTGTACTGGCTCTGGAACTGCCAGATTCTAGAATCCTTCCCCATCCTCACTCCTCAAATAGCTTCTTACCTGCAGCTAAATGCACTACGATATAAAATTTATGTTAAGTTTTAGAAATTAAAAGTTGAGACAGTAAAGAAAATACATTCAACATTGTTCTTTTGGTTGAAAATGAAGACTGATTGCCTTTTGTTGTCATCAGGGAGATGGCTGATTATTGCTTGAGTTGATGACAAGAGCTATCAAGTTACTCCAATTATTAGCTGCCCTCAGACTCAGGCAATCCTGCAGCTGAGAGGCAACGTCAGGAAACTTCATAGTTGAAATCCATGTGTTGCTCTATGACCTTGCTGTCCTCTTGTCATGTAATAAAAGCACCATTTTAGTGCATAAGTCAGCAAGAAGCTAAGGCAAATTTGCTTTAATATATCTTTATCAAATAACTCAAGAAACAGCTCCAACAACTTAGTTGCAAAGTTAGTGTTGGTATAAATTATATTAAGGTAAATATCTAGAGGGAAAAATGTTTAGTTCTTGTCGTTCTCTTTTGGAACTCTGAGATTTGTTGAATCTATAGTGAAAAATGCCTCAGTGTTCTGCAGTTTTCCTCTGGTACAATGTGTGGTTCAATAAATGCTAATATACGAACAATCATAGTGAGATAATAAGACAATTTTCTTTCATTTAAATCTTCATTTGTTTCCAATATTTGCGAAACCACTTAAATATAATTTTCAAATATTGTATGTAAAATATTAAGCTAGTTTTGTCAAACTCAAAGTGAGTTTACAGATATTCTCAAATATTTTGCTGTGTTATCCACAAATATGGAATATTAGGATTGTTCCTAAATTATTTTTGTAAATATAGGTGTTATAGCAAAACCAAAGATATAGATATTCTGGAAATATCTATATGTGTTTTATGATTTCGCTTTTAGTCTTGTTTGCTCTTAGAGAGAAGTGCTGGAAGAAGGAAGATTATAGTTGGGATTCTAAGATCTTACGTAAAACAAAAATGCTCCTACTTTTTAGATAGAAATTGTACTCACATGGTTAAATTTGGTCTTTGCCTGAAAGCATAGCTATGTATGTCTCATACTGTATTTCTGTGAGATAGTAATTCATATATTTATAAAAATGGAGAGGTAAACTGAATACGATGATAAGTGACAATAAGGAAAAATGAGTGAGGGGTCCTTTTCTCTGCCAGAGACTCACGTTCAATGGAGTCCTTCTTAGATTCTGACTGATTATTCAACATGCCACCCTATCTTTCTTTAGGGCTCATACTATTGTCTAGGTTCTATTGTGATGCCATGCTAAGCTTCTTATAAGAAGTAACCTCCAGAGCTTCCAACCACATAGAAATAAAGTTTCAAGTCACTGTAGGTAGGTGATAAACAGAAACAAATGTCAAACAAGGAAAGAAAGAATTGAAAGCAGAGAAATACATTTACTTATGACCTTGAAGTTCAATAAATAATCACCCTATTGTATACATAGACAGTCTGCAAGCTTGGCTTAGGGATAATGAGTGGGAATAAGAATGTACCAATCCAAAGTTTGGCTGCTGCACAATGGTTTGGGAAATGAGCTGTAAAATTGCTATAATTCCATACAATCAAAATGTATTTGAATATTAAAGGAATTGACATGCACGGCCCACGTTCCCAACATCGAATGTTTGTCCTTTGGTTACAACCTTCCTTACTAGCTCCTCTGTGGACCTTATGTAGGTCTCCCCAGGTTGTGAGTACCTGGAAGACAAGAGACATCTTTCTCCCTTAAGTGTTTACTTCCTTGGAAAACCTAACCTAATTGTTTGTAGCAATTACCAGTGATATTTCTAAATGCCACATTTAGGTGCTTTTTTTCAACTATCATTTCTTCTATTATGTGAACTTACATTATAATTCCTACAGCTTGTTTTTCCACCAGGGGAATTTTTAAGGTTCCTAAATTCTAAGGTTTATGAATTTTAGTCCTAGAGGTGATTTTAGGACCATTCAGGGACCTGATTTTTCTTTTCCATATGCAGTCAATGGCTTCCCACTCACTGGACATCCTCTAACTTGTCAGATTTAGCTGACAAGGTCACAGGCCTAGATTTTCATATCATCTAATCACATACTATTTAGAAATTATCACAAATCAAAATTTTCCAAACAACCACTGGAACCCTAAAATGTATTATGGATTGTCTTTTCCTTGCTCTGGATATTTAGATGGTCTCTAAGATGTAAAGCAAACCATACGTATTGCACCATTTCTACATTAAATCTGCATCTTCGTAGGAAACAGACAGACTATTTAACCAATGATATACCTGATTGCGTTCCAAGCCAAACAACACAACCTTTTTATTTTTGCCCATGCTGCAGGCTATCTGAAAGTATTAGAGTTAATGTGCAATCAGTTAACTAAACCCGTTTTACGTATCTGTAATTTTCATCCAGTAGAAAGAAAATATTACATTACAAGCCTCCATAATTGCATTCAAATGTAATCAAATACAAAAGTTTAAGATCCCAAATCCTTTGAGTTACAAGATCTCTTTTTCTATACATTTAACAAACCTTGTAGCTGCAAAATGAAGTTGAAATAATTCTCTAGGCATTTTTAAAACATAACAAGATTGACTCATAGTGTACTCTCTGCCCCAGGCTCTGATTCTTTTATAGCACTGTCAGCAGCAGCCATTTATATGCTTGGGCAACAAAGGCCCGGACAGGGATAGGACCAGGAAAATAGCCCTCTGGAACTAAATAAAGTTTCTTTAGTTGGGAGTGTTGGGTGAAAACCAATACTTTAATAAACAGAAGTTATATACTGTTTTGATCTCTGAACCAAGAACACAAGACTAGAGGGTTCTTGCTTAGCATCAAAAGTGAGGGAATCTGATTTAAGAGAATAGTCTTCGAATGGAAACTCATCAAAACTATAAATAAGAATCAAGCTTCAAAAATTTATAGCACATTAAGCTAACAATAACTCTAAGTATTTACCATGGCTCTCTTTCTTTCTTTCTTTCTTTATTAGTTTTATTTTTTTTAATCATGGGGGAAATATGGAATCACTTGAAACATAGGCATAAGATGTGAGGGGAGATGTTACTAACCAATGCTAAGTGCATCTGTTTCACTCTATTCTAAACTGACTAAAGGAAAACAGACCTCGTGTGTGTAAAGTGTTGGAGATATTGGGTACACTAAAATGCTACAAAACTACTTGACCAAAAGTTTTTTTCCTCAAAATTTAGTTAATCAAATTCCATGAATTAAAGAATTGTTTAAGTTAAAAATTTCTACCTTTAAAATACAAATGCTATTTTCATGCTGTGATTTCCTACTATAAGCTGTGATACCAGATGAACCTTTTCCCTAAGAACAATGATAAAGACTGAGCAACACACACAACAAGCGTTCGGGAGAGTCCATGGGGGAAGACAACTGACCTGGTTTCTTAAAAAGTCAACATCATAGGGAAAAAAGTAAGAAAGATTATAGTATGATACAAGAGACATGATAACTAAATGCAATATAAGAATATTGATTGGATGCTGATTCTAAAAATATCCATCAGATATCTTGAGGACAGGTGAGAAAATCTGAATATTGACTGATTTTATATGGTATTAGAGAAACAATGTTAACTCTTGTAGATGTGATAATAATGTGGTTATGTAGGAGAATATCTTTTATTAACTTTAAAGTTCAGGGATAAAAGTGCAGGTTTGTTACACAGGTAAACTTGTGTCATGGGGGTTGTTTTACAGATTATTTCAGAACCCAGGTATTAAGCCTAGTACCTATTAGTTGTTTTTCCTGATCCTCTCCCTCCTCCCACCTTTCAACCTCTTATAGGCCCAAGTATCTGTTGATGTATGTGTCCATTTGTTCTCTTCATGTGGCTCCCACTTTTAAGTGAGAACATGTGGTATTTGGTTTTCTGTTTCTGTGTTAGTTTGCTAAGAATAATGGCCTCCAGCTCTACTCTCCTTCCAGCAAAGGACATGATCTTGTGCATTTTTATGGCTGCATAGTATTCCGTGCTGTATATGTCACATATTTTCTTATCCAGTCTACCATTGATGGACATTTAGGTTGATTGCATGTCTTCGCTATTGTGAATGTCCTGCAATGAACATTTGTGTGCATATGTCTTTATGATCGAATGATTTATATTCCTTTGGGTGTATATCCAGTAATAGGATTGCTGAGTAGAATGCTATTTCTGTTTTTATGTCTTTGAGGAATCTCCACACAATTTTCCACAATGGTTGAACTAATTTACACTCCCACTAACAGTATATAAGCATTCCTTTTTTGCAGGAAAATATCTTTATTCTTAGGAAATGTTACTGAAGTAGTTAGGGGTCATATTTCAATATGGTTACATCTTACTTTCAAATGGTTCGGCAGAGAATAACAGAAAATGACAGAAGGAAAAAAGAAAGGAAGGGGAATGACAGGGAAGGAAGTAATGAAGGAAGAAGGAGAGAGAGAGAGAGAGAGAAAAATATATAGAATCGTGTAGAATCATAATGGTGGTTATGAGAGTATGTTTTATATTACATATTCTTTCCTTTTTTGGATGTTTGAAATTTTTCATGATGAGAATTTGAGGGAAAAAATTCTTGTAAGTCTGGTACAGGGAACAACTGCTATCTTCAGGAAGACATTGCCCTTGTCTACAAGGAGAGAGTTTATTAGGGAAAACAAACCTCAAATCAAAATTAAGTTGATTCCTCCAAGTATTCCCTTCAGAATGCCCCAGATGTAATAAACACTACAGGTAGACATGTACTCAACAGAAACAGAGTTCTCACTTTTGCTCCTGTAGTATTAGAGGACAATGAGAAGGAAACTTAATTTTTCTTCTATTCACTTCTGAACTAACTTTATAAAATTGACTCCAATATTCCTTTTTCAATCACAAGCTTTTAAGGGTCAAATAGGTATATATTTTTACAAACATATAAACATAGAGAAGTTAAAAAACAGTAGGTTTTCCTCTTACTACAATTCATTTGTTTTTTATGAAATTACCTGAAAATTAATCTCTTTATTGTCTTGTTTCAAGTATTATTATAAGAACAAAAGGATTGCATGACAAATTAAGATTCTCCTTTACTTTTTGTCACTCGAATGTTTCAAGAGATACATATTGTAAGATTTCAATGAGTTGATAAAAGTACTCAATTCTTGCGATTATGATTTTTTTTATTCTTAGCCTTTGTTTTTTGTTTCCCAGGGGAAAGGCTCAGATGACTTTCAATCCCTAAGGGCCAAGTTCAACCATCAGCTATGCATGCATGGCTCCCATTGGCTTCAGTGATTCCCACTGCCTACCATGGAAGAAAGCCAAATTGTACTTGAGGACATGTGCGTGCAACTCTATTTGAAGTTAGTGAAGATCGTATATATTCTAGGGCAGAACTTGGCCCAAAGATTATATACTAATCAATTACTGTCTTAGTATGCAAAACAATGGAAAAAATATTACCACTAAAAAAGTAAACCAAATGTTAATGACAGTACTCCAAGATAAATCTAGAAGTTTCCTTACAGAAATACAAAAACATTGTCAAGCCATTACTGCTCTGCAGGAGACCAAAAACAATTAGGATTCTAATAAGATATATGTTGGAATAAAAAAAAAATTCTTGGATGATACAACATTCTCACACAGCTCTGGCCCACACAGTCATTTCAAGCTTTGGCTTTTCCCTCTATGAGTGTGTTAATCTTCTGACCTTCCTCCATCCTTGTCTCCCACTAATTACTTTAAATGACATCATATTTTTTGCATAACTCTAAATGCAGTACTAAAAGTGGATAGCCAGTATTGTGCCTTCTGTTTTTTTCCAGTTAGTCTCCTAACATTAGATACTCCCTGATGGAATGTATCAAATAAACACAGTGCAATTACTATAGTGGAAAGAAATACAACAATAATTATTTTTAATCTGTAACTTTCATCCTATTCAAATTCTTTTCCTGGTCAGCACACAATTCCAACCAAATATACTTGCTTTATGTATAAACAAAGAATGTGATGAAACATCCCTCTTTGTTGCTATCTTAGCAATATTTCATTTTTTTATAGTAAGCAATGCTGATTTTCCATTTTATCAAAGGTTAACATATGCAAATCACAAGTGTATTTATGACTTTATATAAAATTAACGTGATCATGTAACTACCACCAGATGAAGAAATTCATCATTGCCAGCACTCCAAAAGTCTTCCTGACTCCCCTTCTCAGGCACAACTGTCTCAAAGATAATAACTATTCTGACTTTTATCACCATAGATTAGTGACAGCCTGGAGTGTTTACCAGGGTCTCTCCTCTTTGTGTCCCTTTCCAGTTAAGACCAAAAACCTCAGGTTTAATTTTTAGACTTTACCTGTCCCTTTTGACTTGGCTGCCTTGTCCTGGAAGAGCTTAGAAATAAGCAAATTCCAAAAAAGAATTAGGAATGCAGAATGTCACTCATTATCTGTGTTACCTTATCTTTGGGATTTTGTTCCCTCAAGTCCTGGCTGCCTTGGTAGCCCTGAAGCCCAGTTGTGTCTCCCTGAACTGATGAGACAGATAAAAGGCCTGAATTACTAATTTTTGCTAGGGCTCTTGGATCCCCGCTTATGAATGAAAAAAATGCTTATAGGGAAAAATGGCGAATGCTGGGCCTACCTCAATGTCTTTCCTTCTCTCCAGAATCTTAGCACCTCAATAGTAGTTTTATATTTTTGACCATCTTCTATATAAGAAGTACAATTAAAATATTAGCCCACAGCACATACTATCATAGAACAGATAATTTTACCAACATTTGGTAAACCTTGGTAACCTTGTTGCTTGTGATACACCCTAACCTATTCTCCTTCATTGTAGTCAATTTCATTTCATTTTTAAAAAGCGCTTGTGGCCAGGCACAGTGACTCTCACCTGTAATCCCCACACTTTGGGAGGCCAAGGCAGGTGGATCACCTGAGGTTTGGAGTTTGAGATCAGCCTAGCCAATATGGTGAAATCCCATCTGTACTAAAAATACCAAAAATAGGTGGGTGTGGTGGCGCATGCCTGTAAGCTACTTGGGAAGCTGAGGCAGGAGAATTGCTTGAACCTGGGGGGTGAAGGTTGCACTGAGCTAAAATTGTGCCATTGCACTCCAGCCTGGTCGAAAGGAGCAAAACTCCATGTCAAAAAAAAAAAAAAGTACTTGCAACTGATCAAGTTGATTTTAGGGATTATTAATTCTCCTTGAGGTTAAGCTACCTATTTGTTTTATTCATATTCATTTATCCCCTGATCTCAGAATTATGCTAGGCATATTGTAGGTGACTAATAAATGTTTGAGGTCTGAACAAACCTTAGAGGTATGCCCATAGGCTGCCCGCTCACTAGTTTAATGAAGATATTATTAGAAACAAATTGCTAACCAGATTACAGCTATTTAGTGTCATTAGAACGTAGTTCCCATGGAAATGTATTTCTGAAATATGGTGATAGTCATTTGTCATTCTTGCACAAATACTCTACAAATATCTGTGTGGTTTTAATTTTCACATTTATTTGTTATGAGATTATTAGATTCTACGTGACATACAGTGAAGTGTACATATTTGATGAGTTTTCACGTCTGTAAACTCGTCAGAGCCTCACCACAATCAAGACAATGACTAGTTCCATCACTTCCAAAACTTTCCTTGTGCCATTCTGTAATCTGTACCTCCCTGTACGCCTATCCTCAGGTAACAATTTATTTGAATTGTGATACTGCTATTTTCTAGATTTTTATATGTGGGAATCACTCAGCATAATTATTTTGAGATTCACTCATATTGCTGCATTTATCAATAGTTCATTCCTGTTTGTTGCAGAATACTATTCTATCATTCAGATGTACTACAGTTTGTTTGTCCATTCACCAGTCAATGAACATTTGGGTTTTTCCAGTCTGGGACTATTAAAGATAAAGCTATTACAAAAATAAATATACAAGTCTTGTTTGAGAATATGCTTTCATTACAGAAAGAAGTAGATGGGCTGGAATACACAGTAGCTATTGTATTCCTTCTTAAGAAAATGTAACATGTTTTCCAAAATATTTTCTAAAGTCTATAACTTTAATAGTCTCAGACTTCAATGGCATAAGTTACACATACCATTTTACATTCCTACAAGCTGTATATGAGTGTTACAGTTTCTCTGCATCCTTATCAACAATTGATTAGTCTTTTAATATTAATCACTCTAATGGAGTTTTTATAAGTAGAGCAAGCATTCCCATCCACCATTCCAGATATTTATTGCAGTGTACTGATTAGAAGCCTGGCTCTGCAGTTACACAGACTTGACTTCGGCATGCACCTCTCTACCTATCTAGGCTGGAAGGAATTATTTAACATTTTAGAGTCTCAGTTTACACATATTTAATGGCTGAATAGTTATAACATATAATTTCTAGAGATGCAGTTAATTCTATAAAAAAATGCAGTCATTCTCATTTTCTTTTTTCTTGTGTGTGTGTGTGTGTCTGTCTCTGTGTGTATGTGTGTTTATATAGCATTTCAGTCAATGATGGGCTGCATATACAATAGTGGTCCCATAAGATTATGATGGAGCTACCCTGTATAGGTATACTTTCTTTCATTTGTATTTTACTGTATCTTTACTGCATTTTTACTGTAGATATTTAGCTACATTTAGATGCACAAATACTTACCATTATGTTACAGTTGCCTATAGTATTCAGTACAGTAACATGTTCTACAGGTTAATAGCCCAGGAGCAGTATACATAGTATATAGTAGGATACACCATGCAGGTTTGTGTCAGTACACTTTATGATGTTCAGGCAACAATGAAATTACTTAACAACACATTTCTCAGAAAGTAAACCTCTCATTAAGCCATAAATTGCTATATAAATGATTTTTTCTAAAAAATTGAAAAATTATATTACTTTAACTCCATATTTTTTAAAAAGTCATATACACTGTTAATATAAGCTTTAATCACAGTTGACTTAATTCACATTTTAAAATTATAGTGTTGATTACATCAAATTAAATAAACCTTTATTTTTTCTTTTTCTTTTACTTTTTATTATACTTTAAGTTCTGGGGTACATATGCAGATCTTGCAGGATTGTTACATGTGTATACACATGCCATGGTGGTTTGCTGCCTCCAATCCCCCCTCAACTACATTAGGTATTTCTCCTTACGTGATCCCTTCCCAACCTCCCCATCCCCTGCTATCCCTCCCCTAGCCTCTCACCCCCCAACAGACCCCAGTGTGTGATATTCCCCTCCCTGTGTCCATGTGTTCCCATTGTTCAACACCCACTTATGAGTGAGAATATGCAGTCTTTGGTTTTCTGTTCTGGTGTCAGTTGAGAATGATGGTTTCCAGATTGATCCATGTCCCTGCAAAGGACATGAACTCATCCTTTTCTATGGCTGATAGTACTCCATGGTGTATATATGCCACATTTTCTTTATCCAGTCTATCATTAATGGGCATTTGGGTTGGTTTGAAGTCTTTGCTATTGTGAATAGTGCTGCAATAAACATACATGTACATGTATCTTTATAGGAGAATGATTTATAATCCTTTGGGTAATACCCAGTAATGGGATTGCTGGGTCAAATGGAATTTCTATTTCTAGGTCCTTGAGGAATCTCAAGGTGGTGATGGTATCTCAATGTGGTTTTGATTTGCATTTCTCTAATGACCAGTGATGATCAACATTTTTTCATATGTTTGTTGGCCACATAAATGTCTTCTTTTGAAAAGTGCCTGTTCATATCCTTCACTCACTTTTTGATGGGGCTGTTTGCTTTTTTCTTGTACATTTATTTTACTTCTTTGTAGATTCTGGATACTAGCCCTTTGTCAGTTGGTTAGCTTGCAAAAACTTTTTCCCATTATGTTGGTTGCTGGTTCACTCTAATGACTGTTTCTTTTGCTGTGCAGAGGCTCTTAAGTTTAATTAGATCTCATTTGCCTATTTTGGCTTTTGTTGCCATTGCTTTTGGTGTTTTAGTCAAGAAGTCCTTGCCTATGCCTATGTCCTGAATAGTATTGCCTAGGTTTTCTTCTAGGGTTTTTATGGTGTTAGGTCTTATGTTTAAATCTTTAATCCATCTGGAGTTAATTTTTGTATAAGGTGTAAGGAATGGGGCTAGTTTCAGCTTTCTGCACATGGTTAGCCAGTTTTCCCAATACCATTTATTAAACAGGGAATCCTTTACCCATTGTTTGTTTTTGTCTGGTTTGCCAAAGATCAGATGGTTGTAGGTGTGTGGCATTAATTCTGAGGCCTCTGTTCTGTTCCATTGGCCTATATCTCTGTTTTGGTAGCAGTACCATACTGTTTTGATTATAGTAGCCTTGTAGTATAGTTTGAAGTCAGGTGATGCCTACAGCTTTGTTCTTTTTGCTTAGGATTTTCTTGGCTATGCAGGGACTTGTTTGGTTCCATATGAAGTTTAAGGTGGTTTTTTTCCAGTTCTGTGAAAGTCACTGGTAGCTTGATGGAGATAGCATTGAATCTATAAATCACTTTGGGCAGTACGGCCATTTTCACCATATTGATTCTTCCTAACCATGAGCAAGGAATGTTTTTCCATCTGTTTGTGTCCTCTCTTACTTCCTTGAGCAGTGGTTTGTAGTTCTCCTTGAAGAGGTCCTTCATGACCCTTGTTAGTTGTATTCCTAGATGTTGTATTCCCTTTGTAGCAAATGTGAATGGGAGTTTGCTCATGATTTGGCTCTCTGTTTGTCTATTATTGGTGTACAGGAATGCTTGTGATTTTTGCCCCTTGGTTTTGTACCCTGAGACTTTGTATCAGGAGATTTTGGGCTGAGATGATGGGGTCTTCTAAATACACAATCATGTCATCTGCAAATAGAGATAATTTGACTTCTTCTTTTCCTAATTGAATACCCTTTATTTCGTTTTCTTGCCTAATTGCTCTGGCTAGAACTTCCAATACTATATTGAATAGGAGTGGTGAGAGAGGGCATCCTTGTCTAGTGCCAGTTTTCAAAGGAAATGCTTCCAGTTTTGCTCATTCAGTGTGATATTGGCTGTGGGTTTGTTATAGATATCTTTCATTATTTTGAGATACATTCTATTGATATCTAGTTGAGAGTTTTTAGGATAAAGAGCTGCTGAATTTTGTCAAAGGCCTTCTCTGCAACTATTGAGATTATCATGTGATTTTTGTCTTTGGTTTTGTTTATGTGATGTATTACGTTTATAGATTGGCATATGTTGAACCAGTCTTGCATCCCTGGGATGAAGCCTTCTTGATTGTGATGGATAATGTTTTTGATGTGCTTTTGCATTTGGTTTGCCAGTATTTTACTGAAGATTTTTGTATCAATGTTCATCATAGATATTGGCCTAAAATTTTCTTTCTTAGTTGTGTCTCCGCCAGGTTTTGTTATCAGGATGATATTGGTCTCATAAAATGAGTTAGGGAAGATTCCCTCATTTTGTATTGTTTGGAATAATTTCAGAAGGAATTGTACCAGCTTCTCTTTGTAAGTCTGGTAGAATTCATCTGTGTACTGTCTAGACCTGGACTTTTTTTGGTTGGTAGGCTATTAATTGCTGCCTCAACTTCAGACCTTGTGATTAGTCTATTCAGGTATTCAACTTCTTCTGGTTTAGTCTTGGGTGGGTGTAAGTATCCAGGAATTTATCCATTTCCTCTAGATTTGCTGGTTTATGTGCATAGAGTTATTTGTAGTAATCTGTGATAGTAGTTTGTACTTCTGTGGAATCGGTAGTTATATTCCCTTTTTTGTTTTTTATTGCATCTATTTGATTTTTCTCTCTTTTCTTTTTTATTAGTCTGGTGAGCAGTCTATCTATTTGGATCTTCTCAAAAAACCAGCTCCTTGATTTATTGATTTTTTGAGAGGTTTCAATTTTTCTCTGATCTTAGTTATTTCTTGTTTTCTGCTAGCTTTTGAATTTGTTTGATCATGCTCCTCTAGTTCTTTTAATTTTGAAGACTGGGTGTCGATTTTAGAGCTTTCCTTGCTTCTCATGTGTGTCTTTAGTGCTATAAATTTCCCTCTAGACACTGCTTTAAATGTGTCCCAGATTCTGGTAGTTTGTGTGTTTGTTCTCATTGGTTTCGAGGAACATCTTTATTTCTGCCTTCATTTCATTATTTATTGAGTAGTCATTCAGGAGCAGGTTATTCAGTTTCCATGTAGTTGTGCAGTTTTGCATGAGTTTCTTAGTCCTGAGTTCTAATTTGATGGCACTGTGGTGTGAGAGACTGTTTGTTATTATCTCCAGTCTTTTGCCTTTGCTGAGGAGTGATTTACATCCAATATTGTGGTCGGTTTTAGAGTAGGTGTGATGTGGTGCTAAGAAGGATGTATATTCTGTGGATTTGGGTGGAGAGTTCTGTAGATGTCTGTTAGGTCCACTTGGTCCAGGGCTGAGTTCAGGTCCTGGATGCCCTTGTTAATTTTCTGTCTTGTTGATCAGTGTAATATTGACAGTGGAGTATTAAAGTCTCCCACTATTATTGTGTGGGAGTCTAAGTCTCTTTGTAGGTCACTAAGAACTTGCTTTATGTATCTGGGTGCTCCTATATTGGGTGCATATATATTTAGTGCATATATATACATCCAGATGGTAAGTTCCATCAAAGCTCTAGAAACAGATAATTCTGATGTTAATATTTTCAAAAATATATAAAATGATACAGAGCTTTCAAATGTATTTAGGACCTTGATGTTAAAATCTGACAAAAATAGACCAAGAAAAAAATTATGGACAAATTTCACTTGTGAATATGGATAAAGAAATCCTAAACAATATACTAGTAAGATAAGATACAAATCCCTCAGCAAGTGATTGTCCATAAAACATTAGCTCTTCTTCTTGCATTGATCCCTTTACCACTTTGTAATGCCCTTCTTTTTCTCTTTTGATCTTTGTTGGTTTAAAGTCTATTTTATTGGAGACTAGGATTGCAACTCCTGCTTTTTTGCTCTCCATTTGCTTGGTAAATCTTCTTCCATCCCTTTATTTTGAGTCTATGTGTGTCTTTGCATTTGAGATTGGTCTCCTGAATCCAGCACACTGATGGGTCTTGACTTTTTAATCCAATCTGCCAGTCTGTGTCTTTTGATCGGGGCATTTAGCCCATTTACATTTAAAGTTAATATTGTTATGTATAAATTTGATCCTGCCATTTTGATACTAGCTGGTGGTTTTGCCCATTAATTTCTGCAGTTTCTTCATTGTTTCAATGGTCTTTACCATTTGGTATGTTTTTTGAGTGGCTGGTACTGATTATTCCTTTCCATGGTTAGTACTTCCTTCAGGAGCTCTTGTAAGGCAGGCCTGGTGGTGATGAAATCCCTCAGCAAGTGATTGTCCATAAAGGATTTTATTACTCCTTCACTTATAAAGCTTAGTTTGGCTGGATATGAAATTCTGAGTTGGAAGTTCTTTTATTTAAGAATGTTGACCGAGGCGGGTGGATCACGAGGTCAAGAGATCGAGACCATCCTGGTCAACATGGTGAAACCCCGTCTCTACTAAAAATACAAAAAATTAGCTGGGCATGGTGGTGCGTGCCTGTAATCCCAGCTACTCAGGAGGCTGAGGCAGGAGAATTGCCTGAACCCAGGAGGCAGAGGTTGCGGTGAGCGGAGATTGCGCCATTGCACTCCAGCCTGGGTAACAAGAGCAAAACTCTGTCTCAAAAAAAAAAAACAACGTTGAATATTGGCCCCCATTCTCTTCTGGTTTGTAGGGTTTCTGCTGAGAGATCTGCTGTGAGTCTGATGGGCTTCCCTTTGTGGGTAACCCGACCTTTCTCTCTGGCTGCCCTTAGCATTTTTTCCTTCATTTCAACCCTGGTGAATCTGATGATTATGTGCCTTGGTGTTGCTCTTCTTGAGGAATATCTTTGTGGTGTTCTCTGTATTTCCTAGATTGGAATGTTCACCTGTCTTCCTTGGTTGCAGAAATTCTCCTGAATATATCCTGAAGAATATTTTCCAGCTTGGAATCATTCTCCCTGTCGTATTCAGGTATGCCAATCAAATGTAGATTAGGTCTTTTCACATAATCCCATATTTCTTGGGACCTTTTTCATTTCTTTTCACTCTTTTTTCTCTAATCTTTCATTTTATCTCATTAAGTTAATGTTCAATTTCTGATATCCTTTCTTCTGATTGGTCAATTTGGCTATTGAAATTTGTGTATGCTTCGTGAAGTTTTCCTATTGTGTTTTTCAGCTCCATCAAGTTGTTTATGTTCTTCTCTAAGCTGATTATTCTAGTTAGCATTTAATCTAAACTTTTTCAAGGTTCTTGGTTTCTTTGTATTGGTTTAGAACATGTTCCTTTAGCTCAGAAAAGTTTATAATTACCAACCTTCTGAAGCCTGCTTCTGTCAATTTATCAAACTCATTGTCCATTCAGTTTTGTTCCCTTGATGGTAAGGAGTTGTGATCCGTTGGAGGAGGAGAGGTGTTCTGGTTTTGGGTATTTTCATCCTTTTTGCACTGGTTTCTTCCCATCTTTGTGGATTTATCCACTTTTGGTCTTTGAAGTTGGTGACTTTCAGATAGGGTCTCGATGGTATCCTTTTTGTTGATGTTAAGGCTATTTCTTTCTGCGTTTTAGTTTTCCTTCTAACAGTCAGATCCCTCTGCTGGAGGACTGCTGGAGGTTTACTCCAGACCCTGCATGCCTGCGAATCACCTGCAGCTGGTGCAGAATAGCAAAGATCCTGCTGTTTCTTTCCCTGGAGTAGCTTTGTCCCAGAAGGGTACCTGCCACATGTCAGCCAGAACTCTCCCATATGAGGTGACCTCTGGCTATACGGGGGTCAGAAAGTTGCTTGAGGAGGCAGTCTGTCCCTTGTCAGACCTCAAGTACTGTGCTGGGAGCTCTGTTGCTCCCTTCTGAGCTTTTGGGCAGGGACATTTAAGTCTGCTGCAGCAGAATTCACAACCACTCCTTTCTGGGTGCTCTGTCTCAGGAAGGTGTGGTTTATTTATAAGTCCCTGACAGGCTGCTGCCTTTCTTCAGAGATACTCTGCACAGAAAGGAGGGATTCTAGTCACAGTCTGCCTGAAGAGACATTGTTGAACTACTGCAGTCTCCCCCCAGCTGCTGTGTAAACTTCTTGGTGCTTTTGTTTACACAGGTAGGGTTAGAGCTGCCTTGGTAATGGCAGACAGACCTTAACCATCTCCCCCCACAGACATTGACCATCCAGGGTCAAGCTCAAATTGCTGTACTGGCTGCAAAAATCTCAAGCCAGTGGGATTCAGTTTGCTGGTCTTCGTGGGGTGTGGGACCCTCAGAGCCAGATCACCTGACTCCCCGCCTTCAGTCCTCTTTCTCTCAGGTGTATGTGCATTTCTGTCTCACAGGCACTCCAGGCACCAGTCAAAATGCCTGCTTGGATTTGTCCTGGGAACTCATGGCACCAGCTGAATCAGCTGCCCAGATTTGCCCTGGAAACCCACAGTGCCTATCGGCATGAGGGGATCTCCTGGTCTATGGGCTGCAAAAACCATGGGAGAAGTGCAGCATCGGAACCGGAGCTCCAGAGTGGCTGGATGTCCCCAGTGGCTTCCATTGGGTAAGAGGGAGTGCCTTCCAGCCTGTCGAACTTCCTGAGTAAGGTAGCATCCCACCCTGCCTCAGTTTGCCCTCCTTGGGCTACACCCACTGTCCAGCCAGTTCCATTGAGATGAAGCTGGTACCTTGGTTGGAAATGCAAAGATCGCTCGCCTTCTGCATCAGTCTCACTGGGTATTGCACTCTGGAGCTGTTCCTATTTCTCCATCTTGGCAAAAGTCCTTCAGATCTTTATTTTTTCATTATTTATATCAGTTTTTCTTTTTACTTCTCCCAAAACACAGTGATTTTTTTTTTTAAATGTCTGGTCATACAGTGATTAAAAGTTGAGTTCCTTTGTATTAAAACTTTTTGGCATGTCATACTTTCTTATCTCTGAATTATGCCTTCCTGGAAATATCTAAATCAACAGTAATTTATTTTAGAGTTAAAAGAAAATTTTTATAATTTTTGTTTCAAAAAAGTATTATAATTATAAAAATATTAAAACAAAAAAATAAAGCAAAATTTGAAAAGCTAAGAACATTTATTTGTTAGTATTTCTTTAATAGACTGCAGTTAGTCAGTTTTTGTTAAATTTATGTTCAGGATTTAATAAATTATTATAACCAACATGAAATGAAAATTCATAGCAAAGGCAAGGTACAACACTGACACTGAAAATGTGTGCAGTTTTTAAGAACAGACAGTTCTTGGCAACTAGAATTAAACTCACCACTCTAAGAACAGCACAAATTCTGACAATTTGCAAATGAATTCTATTCTGAGAAAAAAATGAGTCATAGAGAAACATATGGCTGATTGCCATCAATGGCAACTTTCAGTGACTCTCTCACCTCTTTTCAAATAACACCAACTTTCAAATTAAGACTATTCTTTAATATATTTTTCCTTTTATTTTGTTGCATGAATTCCATATGTGTTTTTAAATTTTTCATTTACCTTCAACAGGAACAGTTTTATGTAATAACTTTTTATTAGTGTAGGCTACCCAATGAATGCTTATGGAAAGAGCTTTCTCTGATTCTGTCTTTACTGTCTTATCTCCACTTCCAAAATTACAGAGCATAGGTTGGTAATGCAAGGTCAGCAAACAAAGGAAATATTTCTCAAACATAAACTGATACTACACAGCCGATGCTGCACAATGACATTTCAAGCAATGATGGGCTGTATATACTACAGTGGTGCCATAGATTATAATACTGTATTTTTGCTGTAACTTTTCTGTGTTTTGGTATGTTTAGATGCACAAATATTTTTTCAATTGTTTATAGTGTTTAGTTCAGTAACATGCTGGACAAGTTTGTAGCCTAGAAGCTATAACATATAGACTAGGTGTGTAGTAGGCTACACCATGTAGGTCTGTGTAAGTGCACTCTGTGGTGTTTGCACAACAATGAAATTGCTCTCCAAAATCCCTGTTGTTAAGCAATGCATGACCATACTATACTCCATTTAAGAATCATTCACTTGGCCTTCTTTGTTTAAGGTTAATTCACACTCACTATTTTCTAATATGTTAAATTCTGGATTACAAATATTTGCATGTGAATAGTTCTTGAACTGTACAGGGTGCATAAAAAATACCACGTTTTATCAAAGCTAAGATATTATAAATCATAAGATGCACTGATATATGACTAAAGAAGAAAAAGCACGGCAAATTATAAGTATTGCATATTTATTAAGTGTTATTGATTACAATACGCATCCCAGGTTCCAAGGCAAAAAACTTTTAGGAAAATGTTCAGGTTAAAATCAATGAAATATGGTACTTCATGTTAAGACTTCTGTACAAAATGAGCATATCATTATGTGAAGTTGGATGAATTATTCAACTCCCTGTGCCTCACCTGCTTTATCTACAGGATTAATATAATACAGATTGAGTATCCCATATCTGAAATGCTTGAAACCAGAAATGTTTTGGATTTCAGATATTTTTTTCAATAATAGAATATTTGCATATGCATAATGAGACATCTTGGGAATAGGACCAACACCTAAAAACAAAATTTATTTATATTTCATACACACCCTATAAACATAGGCTGAATGTAATTTTATACAATAGTTTTGGTCATTTTGTGCATGAAGCAAAGTTTGTGTACACATTGAATTATCAGAAAGCAAAGGGATCACTGAGCCACACAAGAGGACAATCTGTGATTGACATCACCTTCATTCCTGACTTTGAATTTATATGCTACTGATAAGCAATAATTTTCTTACACTTATTCACACATAAGTACTTAATAGTAAAAAATACATTATTAATACAGTGAAAAAATAATGTGCTCAGATAAGCAAACAGCACAGTAGCATCACTAGAATACTTGTATCCGCTGCTAAACAATAGCAACAACAAAGAAGAGCAGACTTTCAGTCTCCACCTGCGATGCTGTGTCATGATTAAAAGGTTGCTGTACCCTGAATTTTACTTTTTTAGATGAGAAGAAATATCAGAAGCAGTTGAGGGACCAGGAAGTGGGTTCTTTAGAGATAAGGAAGCATTCTGTTGACTGGCTTTTTAATGTATTTTCTCCAGGGTCATCTGCCTCATTAACAATGCTTTTGTCTTAGAGGGCTCTCTTTGATTTTATAAATGGACACAACTTCTTGTTCTTCTATGAATGCAAAGTGCTTTAGCCCCTCAATAAGTCCATAACACATTTTGCTATGTTGTCTAGGCACTTTTTTCCTTGAGGACGTTGACTAAACTATGCATTATATGCCAGCGTTTTGACTGCAACCCATCACAGGAGGTTAAGTATGGACTTTCTGACTTGTGGTGCCATGTCAGCATTCCAAAAGTTTAGGATTTGGAGCATTTCAGATTTCAGATTTTCAGCTTAGAGATGCTCAGCCTGTAATTGTTTCTCAGTCAAAGGGATGAAAGGAGCTTGTAAAACTGTTAGTGGTGGAGAACGATCCAAGATGGCTGATTGCTAACATCTTGGGATTGCAGCTCCCAGTGAAAGTGCAGAGAACGAGAGGATGCCACACTTTCAGACAAATTTTTGTTGGACACGGAGCAGAAGATTCCCAGTGGAGGAGCCGCATGGGTCATCAGCGCGACTCTTGTGGCTGGCACAGCGGTTGTGCTGGCAGCTCAGCACGGCAGCTCTTGGTGCAGAGTTCCCCTTCTGACCGACGTTTGGAGCTCCGGGAAGGCAGACTTGCCTATTACAGACTCAAGAAGGAAGCCAGACTGGAGATTCCTGGGCAGAAAAGCACCATCAGTCTTAACACCACTGTTTTGGCCAGCGCAGTCGGTTGCTCATATTTTGGCCCTGGGAATTAACAACTTGGATGTCCACTCAGAGACCTAATTTGAAAGTTGGTAATTACAAAGTCGACAGGTGGATAAATTTACAATGATGGGAAGAAACCAACGTAAAAAGGCTGAGAATACTGAAAATCAGAATGCCTCTCCCTCTAAAGAGGATCACAGTTCCTCATCAACAAGGGAACAAGGCTTCATGGAGAATAAGCACATCCCATTAACAGAATCAAGCTTCAGAAGATGGATAATAAGAAATGTCTGTGAGTTAAAAGAACATGTTGTATCCCAATGTAAAGAAACTAAGAACTTTGAAAAAAGGTTTGATGAAATCCTAATGAGAATAGACAACTTAGAGAGGACTATAAGTGAATTAATGCAACTGAAGAATATAATACGGGAACTCCGAGAAGTATGCACAGGTTTAAACACTCGAATTGTTCAAGCAGAAGAAAGGATATCAGAGGTCAAAGTCCAACTTAATGAAATAAAACGAGAAGACAAGATTAGAGAAAAAAGGATAAAAAGGAATGAGCTACATCTCCAAAAAACGTGTGAAAGGGACTATGTGAAAAGACCAAATTTACGTTTGATAGGTGTACCTGAATGCGACAGAGAGAATGAATCCAAGCTGGAAAATATTCTTCAGAATATTATTCAGGAAAATTTTCCTAAACTAGCAAAGCAGGACAATATTCAACCCAAGGTAATACAGAGAACACCACAAAGATATTCCTCAAGAAGAGCAACCCCAAGGCACATAATCATTAGATTCACCAGGATTGAAACGAAGGAGAAAATACTAAGGGCAGTCAGAGAGAAAGGTCAGGTTACCCACAAAGGGAAGCCTATCAGACTCACAGCAGATGTCTCAGCAGAAACTCTACAAGCCAGAAGAGAGTGGGGGCCAATATTCAACATCCTTAAAGAACAGAACTTTCAGCCCAGAATTTCATATCCAGCCAAACTAAGCTTCACAACTGAAGGAAAAATAAAATCCTTTATGAACAAGCAAGTACTCAGAGATTTTATTACCACCAGGCCTGCTTTACAAGAGCTTCTGAAAGAAGCATTACACATAGAAAGAAACGACCAGTATTAGCCTTTCTAAAAATATACCAAAAAGTAAAGAGCATCAACATAAAGAAGAATTTATATCAATGAATGGATAAAACAGCCAGTTAACATCAAATGGCAGTAATCCTAAATTTAAATCAACTAAATCCCCCAATCAAAAGATACAGCCAAAACCCAGCGGTATGTTACATCCAGACCCATTTCACATGCAAGGATACACAAAGACTCAAAACAAAGGGATGGAGAAAGATTTACCAACCAAATGGAGAGCAAAAATAAATAAATTAATTAAAAGCAGGCATTGCAATTCACATATCTGATAATAGATTTTAAAGCTACAAAGATATAGTGGTAAAAGGATCAATGCAACAATAAGAGCTAACGATCCTAACACCCAGATACATAGAGACTTAGACTCAATGAGACAGAAAATTAATAAGGATATCCAGGACTCAAACTCAGATCCAGAACAAGTAAACTTAATAAATATTTATAGAGCTCTCCACTTTAAATACACAAAAGATACATTCTTGTCAATACCACATCACACCTACTCATAAGTTTAAATGAAATATTAATTGGCCATTATTAATACCCATTTTTTTTAGAATAAAGCAACAATTCTGTTCTCTCTCCCCCTTTTTTTCCCCTTTCTTCCTCTCCTTCACTCCTTTTCTTTTTCTTTCCTTCTCTCAAAAAAAAAAAAAAAAACACAAAAGAAATCAACTTGTAGACCTCTAGATACAGATCAGCAATGTCTCTCTCACTGCCTGATTTCCTTCCTTCCCTCCCTCCCTCCCTCCCTCCCTCCCTCCTTTCCTCCCTTCCTTCCTCCCTCCCTTCCTCCTTTCCTCTTTTCCTGCCTTCCTCCCTTCCTCCCTTCAAAAAAAAGAGAAACTCTTAGTGGTGTACCAGTAAGTTGAAAATAACTTTAAGTGATACGTTAATATCACTTAATAATATAGTAAGTTGAAAATAATTTTAAGTGATATGTTAGTGTTATTATCTCTTTTACATTGAGGTCTCACAGCAAAAAAAAAAATGGAAACAGATTTAAAATAGAATAGATACAATTGAGAAATTGTGTAATAGGTAACAGTTATCTTACGAAGTAGGACAAGGCAGACACATGCAGTAAACCAGAAAGCTTGACAAGAGCTGACAAAAGGTTTCAATTTTACATGGGCAAAGTAGAAATAGAGTGAGAAATCCTAGTGGTAAGAACAGAGTGAGCAAAGGCATTGAGGTGCGTACAGTGTGATACTTATACGGGGTATAATACATGAGAGTTGGATTTTACCCTACACTGTCATCAATAGACATAAGTCTTCGTACAAGTAACTTACCCTCTCTTGGTATCAGTTTTCTCATCTCTACAATGCTGTGTCTGTAGAGATGACTTGTCATGACAATGATTTTAATGATATCTTCTACCCTTAAATTTCCTATGACCATGTAAATACATGTATGCACATAGAAAGTGGTGGTGGGGGGCGGCGAGGCAAACTTCCCAAGAGAAAGGGTTACATCGAGAAGAAGTAAGAAGGAAGTTTTACTATGATGCTGTAAGATAGTGGACAGTTTTTAACAAAGATGAAAGGGCAGACATGATGTAGGCTATTCCATTGGTATTTACTATTCCATTGTTCCCAATATTATTAGTGAGAGTATACACACACACACACACATATATATACTCACATGTATTCACATATGCTGATAGAGATAGACTAGAGAGAGAGATAGATTAATTGATAGATAATAGATAGATGGATAGATAGATAATAGACACATAAGGCAAATTGTGGAAACTCTTATAATAGAGAATTAATTCTGTGTCTAGTAGAATTTAAAATGGCAGCTTCTTTTCAATCTAATAGTTTGCTTGAGTTACTACAAATATACATACATTTTTAATTTTCAAAGTACAATGACAAGCAATTAACCATGATGGTCTATTAAAATAATTTATATTTTAACTGATAAATTGAGAGCCAGTTTAGGAACTTTCAGGATAGTTTTAATAATGCAAATTATTGCTTCCCAAAGTTGTGTGGA
Organism: Callithrix jacchus; assembly: GCF_049354715.1. Taxonomy (NCBI): domain Eukaryota; kingdom Metazoa; phylum Chordata; class Mammalia; order Primates; family Cebidae; genus Callithrix; species Callithrix jacchus. Next base: position 133,426,545 of record NC_133505.1, read on the forward strand.
ATTGCCATTTTATGAGCTTGTCAATGAAACTTCCACAGAAATTACTATGTCCCTTCTAATATTATATTGATACACATAAAATAGCATATATGTTTTTAATTCAATTATTTAGCTTTTAATAATGATGTTTTAGCACCCCAAAAATATTAAATCTAAAGAAGAAATCATCCACAATATAGTGTGGGAGATGGTAGTAAGTAGAAAGCAAAGAAACATGATGCAAAGACCACCTCATTGCAGTGAGACAGCCTTGCAGATGGTAGGACATAGAATAAATTTTTTTTTTTTAGTATAACTAGAGTGTTTATGAGAATAAATGTGTGTGTGTGTGTGTGTGTGTGTGTGTGTGTGTGTGTGTGATTTGACAGTTGCTTACCAGCCACTATGCACAGAGAAACCCATTATCACACACTGATGGAGACACCTTGAAGGGGTACCTTGCTTGCAGATTCTGTTCCTACACTGGCACAACAAGGCCTAGGGTGCTAAGATGATCCCTTTTTGTATGGACTGAACTGAATCCTCCCCAAAATGCATAGGCTGACGCTCTAAGCCCCAGTGTGACTGTATATGGAGACAGGGATTTTAGGAGTGAATTAAGGTTAAATAACATCATATGAGATGGGCTCTAATCCAAAGGGTTGGAGGCCTTATGAGAAGAGGAAGAGATTTCCTCCCATACATACACCCTCGGTATGCCAGCAAAAAGAGCTCTCACCAAAACAAAACCACGCTGGCACCCTGATCTCAGACTTCCAGCCTCCAGAACTGAAGTAAATAAATAAGTTTCTGTTGTTTAGGCCACCCAGTCTACGGTGTTTTGTTATGTCAGCCCAAACGGACTAAGACACTCTCCTTCTTCTGAATTTATCTGACACAATTTGTCTCCCTCAAGCTCTCTGGGGTGTTGGACTATCTCAGCTTTTTTCAGTCTTTTAACTATGATGAAACATTTAAAAATATCTTTCAAGGCTCAGGAAAAACTGCATAAAAATTATTGTATCTAAACTCATGGTACATTAGCATTAATCATTTGTAGACATAATAATTCAATAATAATTGTCAATGGTCTCTTGAGTCAAGAATGATGGTTTTCACTGGATGTTTATTTTGGCCATCTTCCTAGCCTGCTCCTTTTGTGTGGCTGCAACTCCCCACAAAGGATTATCAACTTGAATACAAGTCAGTAGAATCAGGTATTGGAAACCAGAGTTTTACCTTTTAAAAAATTTTATCTTCACTTAATTACTTTATCCAAGCAGTTCTAAAAGTCATATGACAAATTTTCACTATGCAAAATTCTCCGAAGGTATAGCCCATGATGCATGGTATAAACAAAAGTAGTTTCTTTCTCCCATAAGAAAAGAAATACTATCTATCCAAACTTTCTAGAAAAAAATAAATGTTACATGTAGTTCACCTTTCTTGAAACAAATCTTTCTTTCCTTTTTGTAAGTTAGGCAAACATAGTAAATTTCTGTTACATAACCGGCTAAAGCCAAATGGGATATTTTTCTAAAAGTAGGTTCAATAGATTTAATTTCAATAACTGTTGTAAATTGATTTTAATTAGTGTTATTTACAACATAAAAATATATTAACAATGTTGAATAGTAAAGCTGCTAAATCCATAAGTTGAAGAAATAAAAATTAAAATATAGCCTGACACAATTTTATAGACTTACAGATACACAACAAGTGTGTTTCCTTAATATGAAAGTCATGCTATACTAATACTCAATTATTAATTGAGTTTCAGATAACTACATAAAGATTCTGTTTCCAACTGAAATCAGAAGATGTCTGTACTTTCTCATCCTCAGGAATTGCCTCATTTGACCATAAAACAAACATAGTTATAATTAAAATATAAGGCATCACAGATAAATAATAAAATCATTTAAAAAGTTAAATGATGAAATGAAAAAAAATAAAATCTTCACAATGCAATTCTCTTCTAAACTACAAAATCCACATTTTGCAACATTAGCAATAATAGCTAAATGTCTGGAAATCAGCAAAGTCACTATGTATAAAATTGTCTTCTTTCAAATGAAGTATCCTTAATTTTTTTTTATTACACCAGAAGAGTTTGTTTGCTTTTGAATGTTCACTGGCAGCATATAAGAGGCAAGTATAGTAGAAGGGAAGAGCTGACATTACCTGCCTGCCTCCCTTCCTTCCTTCCTTCCATGAAATTTAATGCTGGTCAATTATAAATAGCCTTCCCCATGTCATATCAAAAGTGAGAAGAGGACCCAAGCATTGGAACACGGCCCTACTGTGTACTCACAAATGAGGCTGATGAACGTTAACTAAGTTACTAATGGGATGCTTATTAAATGCCTATCACTCTGAGTGCTCATACCACATGGCAACCAAGAACATAAAATTTTAAAAGGGTGGAAATTTTAAAATTTTATTTCCCTTTCACTCACAATCTCTTGTGGAATCCCAACTGACATTTCCTAGAATCCTAGAGTTCTGCAGAATTCGTGTTGACAAACTCTGGCCTAACTTCACATGTCAGACTCAACCAATTGCTAGTGGAGGAAGGTGCATTTTTGAAAGAACTGAACATCATAACCAGGAAATGGGATTTTGTGAAAAATGATAGAGAACTGTAGAAACCTGAATTAAAGAAGGATATGCCTTTCAAAGGGAAGCAAGGATGCAAAATTAGAAATTTGGGATTCTCTCAAAAGAGTCCCTGCAAAGAACTTTACTTCTTTCCTGTGAACTGTAAGAATAGTCATCAAAAAATAATACTTTTTCTTTGTGAGTTACCCTGATCAGGTCAGTAAAACTGATACATTTGTGCAAACTTACGTGATGGCATTGTAAAAAATAAGGTTATGAAGCAATCCTGGGAAGCCTGGCTCCCCATACTTTCACAACTCCATTGGTACCTGGTTAGAGAAAACAGAATCCAACCTGAAACTGAGTGAACTGAGTAAAACCTACAGTGAAGTGAAGAGTGTTTCCAAGTAACAAAAGAAGGGCAATTAATGAATGTACAGCCTATGAGGACTATGGGTAACCCTCCACTTGTTCCATCCATGCTAGCGCAATGGGAAGGAGCATCAGCTGAGTTGCATATATTTACTCTCTCCCCTACCTCACCTCTCATTTACATCTCACTACCTTCTGTAATCTACTGAAGTAGTTCTTGTAATCAATTGCCTTCTACTCACCAAATCTAGGGACTATTTTCCAAACACTATTGTTTTAAGCCCTCTCCTCATTTGGCACTATGATCTCCTTAAAATTTACATCTTTTACTTCCCAGATTTCACTCTGTCCTTATTCTCTTACTTCTCTACTTCTTTTCCAGATTCATTTTCCTTTGCCACTGTTTTAATGTTAGCCTATGCCAGGCCAACCTCTGTAGTTTCTCTACACAAAGTCCCTGGATCATCTTATTCTTCTACTTACACACACACACACACACACACACACACACACACACACAGAGAGAGAGAGAGAGAGAGAGAGAGAGAGAGAGAGAGAGAGAGAGAGAGAGAGAGATTGGATAATTCAACAGAAACCCAAGTCATGGAATTGCTAGGAAGGATGTAAGAGCAGGCTTCAGTGACCAGAAGGAGTGGAAGGACACTAGGCAGCAGAGAATGTGACTAACATCACCCAATAAGAAGTTGGTTTGACTTCTTTGTTCATTTTGCCTCATGTGATACCAGCTGCTGTAACTGGTGGACCACCATGGACCAGCTGCCACTGTTATGAGCACTCACTCAGTGTTCTTCCATCTTGGCACACCAGATTAAAAATCCTGAGCAGGAACATCAGAAATAGTCATGCTACTTTGCCAAAAGAGAATGTTAAATCCTTTTGGGAGCCCTGATTCCCATCTAAACACATACAATGGGAAATTCCTCAAGGAAAAATAAACACATTCAGGTAACAAGCACTCAGAACAATATATAAAAACATACATACATACATACATCACAGCATCCAAGAATTCTCAAGTCCCCTGTCTGCCCCCTAAACTGCTCTCCCATACCCATGAAAACCACTGTCCTAATTTGCAACACCATAATCAGCTTTCTCACATTTTGAACTATTTGTGAGAATTACTAGTGGCATCATGTGTGATTTAAAATCATTTATTCCCATTTTACATAAAATTTAACTACATGAATATATCAAAATGTGTTTTCACTTTGTCCATGTTCAACTAATAAGATCAGTGTTACTATGAACATTCTTTTTTTTTTGAGATGGAGTTTCGCTGTTGTTACCCAGACTGGAGGGCAATGGCACAATCTTGGCTCACTGCAACCTCTGCCTTCTGGGTTCAAGCAGTTCTCCTGCTTCAGCCTCCTGAGTAGCTGGGACTACAGGTGCACACCACCATGCCCAGCTAATTTTTGTATTTTTAGTAGAGACAGGGTTTCACCTTGTTGACCAGGATGGTCTCGATCTCTTGACCTCGTGATCCACCTGCCTCGGCCTCCCAAAGTGCTGGGATTATAGGCATGCGCCACCGCACCCGGCCTGAACATTCTTATATATGTTTTGTGGTAAACAAGTGAGGATGATTCTGCTAGGCTTATATACATGAAGAGAATTGTGCTTCTTAACATTTTTACTATACCTTTTTTGCTCACATTTAGAATTACACTGTAGATATACACATTACCTCAGTTTCCATCACAACACAAAAATACAACTGAATGAAAAGTGTAAAAAAGTACTTAATGAATGTAATACATTCTGATGCTTCCCATTCTATGTTTTAATGCCTTCAGTTTTTTCTAAACCTTGAGCAGGATAAAAGCCAGAGGCCTTGGAGTGGTTGGAGAGGGATGGAAACAGCAATGGGTACCAGGGAGCGTCACCCCTGCCTACCTAAACTTTTCCTGTCATAGCCATGACTGCTTAGGATTTCCGGCAGTTCCCCTCCATACATGCATTTGCTCATTTTCCTCCTTCTGTCCTCACTGTGCCAATCCTCATTCTCATTTAATCCAAATGCCTTCTCTTAACCAGACCTCCCATGCCAAAGCAACCTTAGGTGGTCTCATGAGTATTCCATCATGCACTCCAAGTATCTCTACAATTTTACCAACTATTCTGCATAAAACCGATTTGTGTATCTGCGAGGCCCTTGAGGGCAGCAACTGCTTCCTTCATTATTACAGCTCTAGGATTTAGCAGAAACAGAGCATGAAGCATATAGTCAATAAATATTTATTGTATGAATGATTTAACTTAAATTCAGAAACCTGGGTTTCAGTTCCAGGTCTGCTTCTTATAACCTACTTGTGTTTTGGCAGGTTGCTTATCTTAAGTGAGAACGGTTTTCTTATCTGCTAAAGAGAGAGATCATAATATCCATTCCAGCTGACTGAGATTGTTAAGATCAAATAAGACAATGCAATTACACAGCCCCTTATAAAAGTGTGGATATAGATACATACACATATACAAACACGTACTGTATATATACTGTGCCAAGAGATTAGAAAATTAGAGTCATATCATGTTTTTTTCTTTGTACATTACATTTTTTTACTCCATGTTTCAGGTAAGTTGAATCTGCTTTATGAAACTTAAAATCCTCATGTTATTAAATGTCAGACGTGGTGGTTAAATGTATAGTTAGGAGAGTCAAGGAGTCAAGTATTCCATCAACCAGTTGAATCCAAACACCATTTCTAACTTAAAATACATAAATTTTTTAGTAGATACTGCTTATCCAAACCAAATCTTCAGATTTCAATGTGTGTGGTAAGCTGTAATATATCTTAGAAGAAATTAGGATTCATGCAACACGATACTTCTGGAAAGGTTCACACTGTGTAAAAAGTCCATTTGTGTCCAGACACTACCTGATATATAATCCCAGCCCCATTCTGCATTTTTAATATAGGCAAAATACCAATAAAACAAAGATGTTGATAACATAAAAGTATCTATTATTCACCCCATTGGCTGAGTTAATCTTTAAATATTAAAAGCAAATATAACTTAATTTTATTGAAAAGAGCCTGATAGAAACAGGATAAAGTCACTAGGAATAAAGGCAAGATGGTAAATTGAAGAACGGAAAAGGATTTTTTAAATCCAGATAAAACTAGGGAAATTTAGAACAGGGTTATAAACTAAAATGTAGATGTTTACATACAAAATGGCCAGGCAGATGTTTCTGTGAGTAAGTGAAACCTGTAGGGTCCAAGGGTTGCAACTTCTGAGCACTGGTGACTGCAGCAAGCCGGCTCAAGCCCAGAGAAAAGACGGCAGGCTCTGTCAGCTTCTGCTGATAAACATGCCAGAAATACAGACCCAGCATTGCCAGACGTACTGACTTTGCACAGAAAATTATTTCAATTTTATGTAAATTTTCTAGATTTTAAATGTTACTTCCATTTTTAAGCTGTACAGGTCAAAAAATACAGCTTAGAATCAGATCCAGGCTTCTCATCTACCAGTGTGAAAAATTTAGCATTCCCCACACCCCCCCAAAAAACAGAACAAATGAGGATAGAACTGAATATAGGCTGAGTATCTGCCAGTAATAAAGTGATTTTAAAGTGAAGATAATGCTTATTGGTTTTTTAGTTAGCGTTATTTATCTCATTAGGTTATTTGATACACATTTTATTTTTTTAGTTTTAGAAGAATATTTAGGAATTAGAATATGTCTAGAAAAAATAATCTAAAATAGCATGGTCTGGAAAGGCTAGGGAAAGGCTATACCAATTTCTAACAAGACAGCTGTAGTTGTTGACCCAACTTCTCATGAACATGGAGTATGGTGCCTCTTTGCCTCATCTTTGGCCTTTTGGCCTTTTGAATTTGCTACTTTCTTTATGTGAAATGTCCTTCCATCTAGTCTTTTACCTGATTAATTCTACATGGATAACATCTCCAGAAAATCTTCCCTGCACTCTCAAAAGTCAGCCACTCTTACGTTTTTTTTGGTGATATTTAGTGTATATTGCTATCGTAGCACATCCTCTGTTATGCCTTCTTTATTTATCTTCCTCCTCTAGATCATTCATTTCTTTCTTTCTTTTTTTTTTTTTTTTTGAGACGGAGGTTCACTCTTGTTACCCAAGCTGGAGTGCAATGGCGCGATCTCAGCTCACCACAACCTCCATCTCCTGGGTTCAGGAAATTCTCCTGCCTTAGCCTCCTGAGTAGCTGGGATTACAGGCACGCACCACCGTGCCCAGCTGAGTTTTTGTATTTTAGTAGAGACGGGGTTTCACCATGTTGACCAGGATAGTCTCGATCTCTTGACCTCGTGATCCACCCGCCTCAGCCTCCCAAAGTGCTGGGATTACAGGCGTGAGCCACAGTGCCCGGCCCGATCATTCATTTCTTGAAGATTATGTCTCTTTCAAAATCTTTTTAAATCCTGGCACATAATCTAATTGCAGCATATAAAGGATACATAATAAATATTAATGAGCAGATAAATGAATCAATGAAACAATCAATCAATGGACAGATGACTCCATCTGAAGTAGATATATGTAGGGTACTATTATTTTGTAAATTTCTCACTAATTTACATTCTACCCAGGAAATATACTTGGCCTTGCAAACATTTATAATGTGTTGAAAAACTATACTTGCAAATGTTATAGGAGAATTAAAGATACTAGCATGTATGATTATCAATTATATGCCAAATTTCTTTGTTTTGTTTTGTTTTTGGAGAGGGAGTTCCACTCTGTCACCCAGGCTGAGTTCAGTCGTTCAATCTCCGCTCACTGCAGCTCTGCCTCCTGAGTTTGAATGATCCTCCAGCATCAGCCTCCCAAGTAGCTGGAACTACAGGCTTGCACCACCATGCCCAGCTAATTTTTGTATTTTTAGTAGAGACAGGGTTTTGTCATGTTGGCCAGGATGATCTTGAACCCTGACCTCAAGTGATCCGCCCACCTCAGCCTCCCAAAGTGCTATGGGATTACAGGCATGAGTCACTGCCCCCAGCCCAAAATTGCATTATGTAATCTTCAGAATAACTTCAAAAGTTATTCATTATTATCCTCACTTCACAAATAAAGAAAAAGTGTTATAGAAATTTAACAAGTTGCCTAAGATCACATATTGATGAAGTAAGGGAACCACAGTTCTGAAGAAGGTTCTTTTTAGCTCCAGAGTTCATAGTCTTTCCCTGATAGCAATACTTCCTTCATATAAGCTCTGATGGAAAGGAAGTTTTCCTTGATAGAGTTGCAGTGATGTTCACAGGATGTTTCTAAGAGTAATTTACTCTTAAAGAGCCATAACTGTGTGCATGGTAAGATGGATGCACATGTTAGAAAGAGGTTGTTACTTACATTTCACTTAAAATATGCTAGAATATCCTTGCTTCTGGAAATTTATTTGTTCTGATGAAACGCTCCATTATCTGTTATTATGTAATACTTTTCATTATCTTTCCATTATCTCAACATCCAAGCTCTTGCTAAGTGGAATACAGATGAGAAGCAGTGGACAAATCTGTGTAGGAGTTCTAAGAGCCTACTGAGAGGAAAGGGGTTAAGTCATTCATAAAACTCCTTCCCTTTCAAGTTGAACATCTTCAGAAACTAAGTTAACATGCTCCAGTTTGGACTCTTGTCATCAGATTTAAACAAAGGCTCTGTCTGCTTCTCTTATTTGCTTAGATAATGCCTTCTATCCTTGAAAGACTCAGTTCAGATTTTATCTACTTTAAAAAATTCTGTATGTATCAGGATCTAAAGAGAAAAAACAGATAAAAACTAATCTAAGTATGTAAAACATAAGAAATTAGCACAGGAAATTAACTTTGCATAAGAGGAATTGTCTAAGGATCCAGCTAGAACAGAGTAGGTCAACCCTAAGAATAAAGAAAGTAGGAAACTGTCCCTAAGCTTAGAAGACCAAAGGAGAAAATGGCATTACTAGGAAAAACTGCAGGAAGCTGGAATCCCAGAAGGGCTTGCCTGGGAGAAACTGTAATTACAAAAATAACCTCCCTCCTCATGTCCTATCAGTGGCAGCCACTGATGTCTAGCCTCGTCCAGCAGGTCAGATGACTCAGGAGGCTAGAAAACAGAGCCTCCTGAGGTTAGTCTTCCTAAGAAAAAGAACAGAACAAGGTAAGTGTGAGGAGTGGAAGGAAGAACAAAAACCCTGTCTCTAACCCTAAACACTATCCCAGCTTCTCCACTTCCATCCATGTTAGTTGTCCTTCTGATGCTCCCACGAAATATGATCACATCTCTTTGCATTGTGGTCTTCTTACGTGTGTGGGAGATGATGAGGCACATGAGATCAGGGACTGTGAATATTTTATGACTAAATGAATAAATGAATGAATGTCTCATAGTGCTGTCCTGATAATAGATGCTATTGCTTTATTTTCAGTGTCATATTACTGATTGTTTTTTAAAAGTGCACACTATTGAACGCTGAGGCTTGCCCATGTAGTGGAACCTGGAAATTAGTCAGGCCTAACTCCTGGATATTATAGTTGAATGTCATAGGATATTTTAGCCATTCCTTTCTATTCTGTTGTTCTATAAATACACTGCTATACCTTAGGGTATTTCAGAATAGACAGCATAAATTTCAGGAGTCTTAAAATATTAACTAAATAAGGTATGAGATGCATCATTTATGCAAATTTTAAGAAAAATGCCTGAGGAACAATAAAATACATTCTTTGTATTAGTCTTCCTGTTAATCTTTCATACTATATTATTGAAAAATTATGAGATCTTACTGTAAAATATTTTTTATATGTAAAGTATCTTACTTTTTCATCAAAAGTAAGATATCACTTTAAAAATAATTATTTCTTTTAATTACAAGAGGCAGTTTCTACTTTCTTATTGTGAAAATACATTCTGTAAAGTCATTTGGTATCAAATATTTGTTCAGCTCATGTGTTTCTGAATTGTTAATTGAACAATGTTTCCCAAACTATGTTCTGTGGTGCACAGCAATGCAGGGGTTTAACAAGGTGTTATATTAATAGACATTTCCATTGTCAATTAATTTTGAAAAATGATAGATTAAAAAATGAATTATCAAGTTTATTTACTGGAGAAATTATTAAGAATCTTTAATATGTTAATGTATTATGAATCTCCAAGGAAGTAAGAGAACATCATTTTTAGCAGAATACCTGTGTAATGTGAGAAATTCTACGAAAGAAGAAAATACAAATTTATGGTAAGTTAGAGAACACAACTACCAAAACATTACTTTCTATTGAATGAATAAATGAATTTATAATAGTAATGAATAGAAGTTTCAAATTGATTAGATGAAATGTTCTCTCTAGAGAGGTACTAGATGAGTAAAACAAAAAATTTACAGGCAACATCTCAAATAAAATGAGATAAAACATATCCACAAGAAACCTAGAATATGGGCAAATAGAGCTAAATCGCCAGCAGTAAATGTAAACCCTACAAACATTTTGGAAAGCAAAATTTGACAAATATAATAAAGTAGACATAAATGTCCTAAGACTCAGTCTCACTTCTAGGTATATATTTGGGAACCCAGAAAAATATTTTAAAATATCTGTAGAAACATTGTTTATAACAGCAAAAAACTGGCAACAACTCAAATAACCCTCAACAAGAGAACAAGAGAACAAAAAAAAGAACTGCATACAGTGAAATAAAATGGATAAAAAAATTAAAGGAAAAAGGATGAGCATAAAGAATTCTCACAAACAATATTGAACAAAAAGTTTTTAAAAAGTAGATTGCAGAATAATATTAGAGAATTATACTTATGCAAGTTGAAGAACTTGCAAAGACATTATATATTTTTTAAGAACATGCCCTTATTTAAGAAAAAATATATATGTATGATACATGGATTTGTGTGTATATATTATGTATATATATGTATACATATATGTATGCATATATGTGTATACTTATATGTATATATGTATACTTATATGTATATATGTATACATATATGTATGTATACATGGATTTGTGTGTATATATTATATGTATATATATGTATACACATTTACATGAAATTTGTGGAAAAAGATACACCAGTGTAGTGTATCGGTAACTCTGGAAGCAGGAAGAAAAATATTGTTGGAAAAACTTATTCATCGACCAGGTGCAGTGGCTCATGCTTGTAATCCCAGCACTTTGGGAGGACAAGACAGGTGCATAAATAACTTGAGGTCAGCCTTTGAGAACAGCCTTGTCAACATGGCAAAACCCCGTCTCTACAAATAAAAAAAATAGGTGGTTATGGTGGCACACACCTGTAATCCCAGCTCCTCAGGAGGCTGAGGCACAAAAATCACATGAACCCAGGAGATAGAGGTTGCAGCAAGCCAAGATTGCAACACTGCATTCCAGCTGGGCGACAGAGTGAAACTGTGTCTCAAAAAAAAAAAGACAAGAAAGACTTACTAATCAATTTTACCTGCATTAGTAACATCTCATTTCTGAACTAGGTGGTGGCACCATAGGCAATAATTGCATTATCTTTATGCATTTCATGCCTTAAATACTTCATGATAAATTCAAAAGCCAAGCTAATCTATATTTTTTCTATGTCTCTGTGACATAGGGATTTCTAGTTACACCTGTAGTCTGGAGAAAATCTCTCTGTAGTTTCTCCGAATTCCAATCCCTAATCTATTTACTCTCCTGTGCTACACACATGTGGACACCCCTGTTCTTCCCTTTCTCCTTAGAAGAAGTTTATCATTAGCATTTAATAACAATTGCCAAGTAGGTATAAATAATATGCTGCTCAGAACCATCGTCGAAAATGGTCCTTGCCAAGAAGTCATATTTGTGCACTGCGTAGTAGCCTGCTGTCCAACCATTTATGACAAACACACTTTCTCTGCTCAGGATTGCAGAAAACCACTAAATGATCTTCTAGTTAACATCTCTCTTGCACTATCAGACATTCTTTTACACGTGGTTTTGCACTTGCTTCTTCTTTCCATTTGAAACAGAATGACTAAAATATACAAAATTTTCCAATGCGGTTGCCTCATACCGCTCTTGGACTTCAAGTGGCTATTGGCATATTACCCAAAATGCTGTCTCTGATTTTATGCATAAACCTTGCCACTTTTCTTTAGGGGAATAAAAGACAATTATATATAGGATGGCCCTGGCCTGTCTCTGTTGTATTCAGCATACCTAGATTTTTTTCATTCCAACATGCTTGCAATTCTGGGAGATAGTGTATACTGACAAGATTTATCACCAGAAGCTCCCCAGTGGAGTAAGTGGCAGGAGATAAAATCTGGTCACAATTCACATGTGTTTGAAATGAGCATTCCAAGAGAAAATGATTAATTTTCTTTTAAAACCCAGAGGATAAAAATACCATATCCATAGACATTACCACCTCTCCACGCCCTCTGGTTTTTTTTTTTTTGTTCATTTGCTGTCATATTTACATTTCCCTCACTTTTGTTGCATTTATTTTTTCCAGGCAACAAACTATCAAGTTATTGTTATTCAGGAGAAAAACCTTATAAACCTGTCAAAGGATTTTATTCTGTCACAGATGCCTTTAGAAAATAGTGAAATAGAGTTGGAAAGTTGAGGAAGTACCATAAAATGCTAGCACTAAAAAGTACAGTAACAACCACCAAGTTCAAGACCCTTATGTTGTAAATGTGGAATCTGAAGCCTAGGTAGATAATGTGCCTTCTCCAAAGTTCTTCCACCCATGTAGAAGGCTGAGAAAGCATAGGGAACCAAGATCTTCTCATTTTGACGATGAGGAATTGCCACACTTGCAGGATGATGCCAGAAGTTTGACTACCTAGGCTTCATGTTTTTATTTTTATTTTTATTTTTTTGTTTGTTTTTTTTGAGATGGAGTTTCACTCTTGTTACCCAGGCTGGAGTGCAATGGTGCGATCTCGGCTCACCGCAACCTCTGCCTCCTGGGTTCAGACAATTCTCCTGCCTCAGCCTCCTGAGTAGCTGGGATTACAGGCACGTGCCACCATTCCCAGCTAATTTTTTGTATTTTTAGTAGAGACGGGGTTTCACCATGTTGACCAGGATGGTCTCGATCTCTTGACCTCGTGATCCACCCGCTTCGGCCTCCCAAAGTGCTGGGATTACAGGTGTGAGCCACTGCGCCCTGCAGGCTTCATGTTTTTAGCTTATAAGTTTCATCAATACTGAAATATTTGCCTACTCCTTCCCTCCCTCCAAGAAGTCCCTGGAATAATTAACATTTAAGTTGCTGACAACTACACAAAGGAGCTACAAATAAGAAGAGGAAAAGAAGAATTTTTAAAATAACTTATCTTAACCATCAGAATATATTACTGACATATGTCAGATTGCCTAAATATTTGAGCTACATTAACAAATACATGTATATATTATTGCCTCATATGGGCAAGAAAGGTACAAGGATTAACTAAGAGGATGTAGGGTAAGATTCTTGTTAATATAGTAACTCTAAGGTACTACTTGTCTATTTTTTTAGCATTGATATCTCAGTATCAAAAATATTTTATAAGCTAATGACATAGAGCATCTTTAAATAGTAAACTGTCAAAACCATTGAAATAATGATTTGAAAGAAAAAATATAAGTGCCAAGACACTTCCATTAAATTCTGCAGATTGACCTTCCTTGCTGATACAAATGTGAATAAAATCTGGTTCTTATCATGGAGCAGCTCATATCCCAATGGCTTATTTTTACAATGCAGGCAAACTCTATCTGTAGAAAAAAAACTGATAAAGCACTTGCAAGAATGTCTACAAAAGAAGCAAGTAGGCTGTAAGTAGAAATAACTTTTATCTAAAATTCCAATGGTTTTAGAGTTAAAGATTTTCAGTCAGAAAGAATCTTAAGAGGTCATTTATTTCTACACTTTAAATAATCTTCTATCTAACATCTCCCCACTGAGTTACTCTTCAGGCTCTGTGTAACCAACTCCAGTTATTGAAGCTGTGTTCCATTTTGGAACCTCTTTCATTATAAAATTATCCCTTTATATAAACTGAGTTATCCTAGACCATAACAGTCTGTGGATTCAAATAGGGTCCCATTTAAAGCAATATCCATATTCCACTGGCTCCTGCTCCACATTGACTCACATAGTAAACTGATTCTTCCCGCAATGCTTCTGCTAAGCCCTTGAATTTCTAATTGTCCCAGAAAATATCCCACAAGCACTGATCAACAGGTTAGATTGTCAATTGTCATGTATCTACCACTTCTGCTCAGCGTGGTTGTCTCACACTGGGAACTTGCTACCTTCCACTCCGTTCACTGAGACGGGAGTAGCTGAGACAACCCTGAGCTGTGCAGGAGCTTGTGGAGCAACCAGAGAGAATTTTTGGCCCTTCCTGTTGTTGCGGTACCCTCTGTCTTTGCTGTGTGCCCCATGCCACCTCTTCCCACCTCTACGCCTCTCAGAGTTTTCTTATTTCTTTTTTTTGTGAGACAGAGTCTCACTCTGTTGCCCAGGCTGGAGTGCAGCAGTGCCATCTCGGCCCACTGCAACCTCTGCCTCCTGGGTTCAAGTGATTCTCCTGCCTCAGCCTCCTGAGTAGCTGGAACTACAGCCATGTGCCTAATTTTTGTATTTTCAGTATAGACCAGATTTTAACATGTTGGCCACGCTGGTCTTGAACTCCTGACCTCAAGTGATCCCCCCTTCCTCAGCCTCCCAAAGTGCTGGAATTACAGGCATGCTGGATGCTCTCAGGGTCTTTACTTTAATGTTCAGTATCATCTCCATTCACAGCCAGACAGATGTGACTCCAAAGGGAGTTAAGTGCCAAATTAATGCGATTGACAGATACAACACTTCACTCAGAGAGCCTCCTCTCATAAAATTTCTAGGCTCTACTACTGGATGCTCCTGAGTTCTTTTTGCCCATGTACTTCTGGATGGACCCCTCTCAATCAACTGACCAGTCAGGTCTAAATTGAAGAAATAGGCACAGCTTAGACTCATGCTTGAATCTGTAATAAATTTGAGTTGAATATGTATGTTCATCTTCATCCATTCCCCTGTTATCCACATTAGGCATTTCTCCTAATGTTATCCCTCCCCAGTCCCCCAACACCCTGCTATGCCTCCCCTAGCAACCCAACCCTCCAATAGGCCCTGGTGTGTAATGTTCTCCTCACTGTGTCCATGTGTTCTCATTGTTCAACACCCACTTATGAGGAAGAACATGCAGTGTTTGGTTTTCTGTTCTTGTGTCAGTTTGCTAAGAATGATGGATGCAGCAAATCACCATGGCATGTGTATACCTATGTAACAATCCTGCATTATCTGCACATGTACCCCAGAACTTAAAGTATAACCAAAAAAGTATGTGCATCTTATTCATCCAAAGATCCCCTACAGGTAGCACAGAGCCTCACATGTAGAAAAATAATAAAAATGAACATCTACTGAATATTGAAGTCTTAGGTAATATTTAATTTAATCCTCATAGAAATTCTCTGAGGTACATACCATTATTATTGCTACTTTATAGATAAGTATACTGAGTTATGAAAGGGTTAATTCATGTGTTCAAGATCACAAGAATAATAAGTGGTGGGACTGGGTTTTGAACCCAGGCAGTCTAACTGCTGAGCTTGTGGGCTTCCTCATCCACCACATGTACTGCCTTCCTACCCTCCAAACAGAAGCAGCTCAAGAAATGTTTTGAAAAAATGACTGTAACGGTCTCTTGCAAAGTAAACACATTGATTCTTGACTTTCCCCGAGGGATATACATTAAACACAGTGGCATCCACAAAAGAAACAGCAGCGTATTTGACGGTAATTCTTATGCCCCTTGGCCATCAAGAGCTCTTCTGTTTCAGTCCTAAAGAGAGTTTAGATATTGGGTTCTCAAGAGCTTCTTAGGGGTGACTTGAAGCTCAGAATGGCTGAAACATTCTAGGAATCTGAACATTTTTCCATTTCTTTTGGAGTGAGTAGTTTGAGCACTTATCCAGTCCTTGTTAGAAAACCTTTTCCACATTTTGTTTCTTCTGTCCTTCCCTGCATCCTATTTCCCAGCAACACTTTTAAACTTCCACTGGCCCATATCCAGAGATGCCCTGCTGCATAACGACCCATGCTTTTCACCATTCCTTGCCTTTTCTCCACACTGCCTCTCCTGTATCTAATCACTGGCTCACCACGGGCTCCAGACAGCATGCTATTCCAGCTCTATCACATCTTGGAAATATGTAAAGGAGATACAGTTACATGAGGATTGTAATTTATGAAAACATAATGTAATGAGCCCTGAGGAGTGTTTGGTTTAAACAATGTTGATAAGTAAATAAGACAATACTGACTTCAAAAGAATTAATCTCTAACAATGGACTTTTAGGATTTTGTGACCTAGAGAGGATTATAGTAGTTTTAGGATAAGATGCTTAATGGAATCCCAAGAGAATAATAACTATTTTGAGATGTATTATTATTCCATTTGAAGAGGACAAAAAAATTTCACAATTAGCAGAGCTAATAAGAAGCTGAATTGAAACTTGACCTCTGAACTGTTTGATTTTTTGCCATTGTTTTATTTTCTAGCTGGCCTTGTATAAATTCATTTTTTTCATAAATTTTCAGAATAATATCCAGTTAACCTGAAAAACTATTTAACTAAGATAAAAAAAATTAATGGCATCTAGCATGTCTTCACTTAGGAATAGTGTTTAATTCATTAACCTCAGAGAAGTGATTTGAGCTTCAGAATAATTAATTAATCTTATAGGGGGCATATTTGGGGGTAAGTGGGACTTCCTCTCAAAGCACAGTGTGGGAAAGGGGCTCTTTGACTGTGACGGAACTCAGCTCTGCTCTGGGAATCTGTCAGAAAGACTGGTCTCTGACTAAATGTGGAAGGACATTGGTTATAGCAAAATTTCCTTTTGTCACTAACATGCTGTGTGATTTTACTTAGCTTGTCTGTTCTTTTGTTTCCTCTGTGTAAAGTAAGGCTGTCAGACTGGATCAGAATGCCTCAAATCTGTGAGCCCACAGAACCCACTAGCACATCATTTCCCAAAATATTCATGTCTGTTTTCCTTTTCTGTTTCCAAAATTCTTACTCAAAGCCTCTCTGTGTCTATATGAACAGTACTTGCATAATGACTAACTTTAGTTTGCTAATGCCTAGACTTAAAGAAGTATCACTCTGGGCATAACAGAGAAAATAAAATAAATCTTAGCATGTCCAAATAAATTTGTACTAGCAGGACTTTCTTTGCACTATAATTATTTTTACTCTCAGAGCAACTAGGTAAAAGGTTAACAAAAATGTAACTAACATCAGAGGTTTGACTGGGCACAGTGGCTCAGCATTGTAGTCCCAGCACTTCAGATCCCTTGAGGTCGGGAGTTCGAGACCAGCCTGGCCAAAATGGTGAAACCCCTTCTCTACTAAAAATGCAAAACTTAGCTGGTCATGGTGGTGTGCGCCTGTAATCCCAGCTACTCAGGAAGCTGAGGCAGGAGATGCAGGAGATTGTAGTAAGCTGAGATCATGGCATTGCACTCCAGCCTGGGCAACAGAGTGAAACTCAGTATCAAAAAAATAAAAACAAAAAGTCAGAGGTTTTTTGGCCTCTTTGCATTTTGTTTTTCAAACAAGAAATATCTAAGTATGATGTTGATACACTGCCATGACTTATATCACCTCAAGTTAATTTCATCCTCTCTTTGTTTTCTTATGAAAAGACTCAATCTTACATCTGGGAGTTTAGATTTTTTGATTGAATTCTACAGAAATGTTCTCAAATTCAGATAATTCTATATTGAGCACATGATGTCAAATAACATGCTTGGTTAAATTTTTCATTTTTAACCAGTTGCTTCAGCAATATTTATTTTCCATGTTTATTCTGTTCTTTCAGTATTTTAAATTTCTTAATTATTGTAGTATGATTTCAATATTTGTGCCACCCAAATCTCATGTTGAGATGTAATCTCGAATGTTGGAGGTGGGACCTGGTGGGAGCTATATGGGTCATGGAGTCAGATCCCTTATGGCTTGGTGCTCTCTGTAAGATAGTGAGTGCATTCTGATGAGATCTGGTCATTTAAAAGTGTGTGGAACCTGCCCCCCACTTACTTGCTCATGTTTTTGCCATATGACATATCTGCTCCTGCTTCACCCCTCACTATGAGTAAAAGCTCCCTGAGGCCTCCCCAGAAGCTGGGCAGATGTTGGTGCCATGCCTCCTGTACAGCCTGCAGAAACATGAACCAATTAAATCTCTTTTTTGTATAAGTTAGTGTCTCAGGCATTTCCTTATAGCAATTAAAAAATCACTTAATACATATTGATATCATGAGTTTCACTGGACATTTAAAACATCTGCCTCATGAGGGAAAATTCCCACATTGACCTGACCTCTCACCAGTTTTATGCATCTGCAGAAAAATCCTCTTAAAAGATTGATATGAACGAGAATAGGACAAACTTTCAAATGGTACTGTTGACTGAGAATACAATGGACAGTGCCAAACTGTTTACAGATGTTACGCTTGGCCTCTTTTCCAGTGCCAGATATTTGCATGAAAGATGAAGAGCATAATCTATTTACATACAATGATTTTCCTCCCCAAAAGCCTTGAGGTTTGTTATGCTTTAATAACCACTGTCTCTTGAAAATTGATTTCTTTTTTGAAGACCATCTGCATCAATGCAGATAGGCACCCATTTTTTCCATTTCTTCAAAACTGAATGTTACCCTCTCTTCACACTGCATTCTTCTCAATCCACCAGTGGATTATGCTTTGCTACAGTGAAGGAAAAGAAAACTCTGAAAGTTGTAGTGTAGTTGCTGTGGTTTGAATGTCTTCCTCAAAGTTTATGTGTTGGAAACGTAATCCCCAATGCAACAGTGTTGGGAGGTGGGGTCTAACAAGGTGATGATTAGTCATGAGAGCTCTGCCTTCATGAACGGATTGATGATGTCATTATCACAAGAGTAGGTTGGTTAACATGTGAGTGGGCTTGTTACTAAAGCAAGTTCAGACCCCTCTTGCTCTTGCTCTTTTGCCCTTCTGCCTTTTGCCATGAGATGACACCAGATGCAGGCCCCTCAACTTGGTACTCTTCAGTCTCCAGAACTGTAAGACATTTCTTTTCCTTATAAATTTCCAGTCTATAGTATCCTGTTATAGCAACACAAAACAGACCAAGACAGTAGTGTTTTTTTCCTTCAGAAGATGATGTAACCATATAGAGCAGTGGATAAGAGGACAGGTTTTGAAGTTAAATGAGTCATCTTCTTATTCTGGCTTCACCAGTTAGTAATCTTGTAAACATTACTTACCTTTCTAGGCTCCCTTTAATTCATCTTCAAAATGGAGATGATGCTACATATCTCTTTTGAGTTGTTAGGATGATTAAATAAGATAATGTATACCATGGGTAAGTGCTTAATAAAAGATAGCAGTTAAGTTCTTGCAGTTTTACAGTCTTCAAACTCACATAGCACAAAAGGTGCTAATGTGGAAGAAATGGTGGCTGTCCAATATAGTGAAAAGTGGCAGCTAATTTATTTTCTGGAAGAACCTATTTCTTAGTTTCAAAGAGACTGATGGATGGACTGAAGCATCTTTCTACATTAAAATCTGAGGTACATAAAACCTTCTTTGAAGAGTCTTATACGGGATGAGATGAGAGAATGTAATTTTCACTTGCATCTCTCTTCTATGAAGAGTTTAATATTCTTTAGCCCAGTGGTTCTCAAACCTATTTAATTATAATTATCAGTCATGGAGCTGTAAATAAAAATAAAAATAAAACAAACTAATAATATAGTTGGCCCAACCATAGGCCAGCACTCTCAGGAGTTCAGTGGGTAGGGGCACAAAAGGTAATTTTTTTAAGAGCGCTACAATTGCTTCTGATACATAACCAAAAATTGCTTAGATTTCTCAATTATTCCCTCTATATACAAAGAACAAGATACTAACAGTGACCCAGACAACTCAGAGAAATCATATTCTTAAGGTAATTTCTCTGTGTAAATGGAAAAAAAAAGAGAATCTATTTGTTTTATTTTTCATAACATAGTGTTTTAACGAAGATACAAGAACAATGATGAAACTATGTCAGCAAGTCATTAATTCTGAGATAGTTAACAGGCAGTCTGAACTGAACTGGCAAACCAATTCACTGAATAATACTTAAAAGTTTAAAAAAATAATAAAAGTATCTGAATATTAGCAGAAATACAAAGATAATTGAATGCAATAAGAAAGACCAGAATTAGGGAAGCAGAAAATTGAACTAGTAATATAGAAGTAAATTTGATAAAATTTTCCATTATGTAAAGTGTCTTAGCACAACTGTGCTGCTATAAGATACCTGAGATGGTAAATTATAATAAATAGGAATTTATCTTCTCACAGGTCAGAAGACTGGGAAGTCCAAGATTAAGGTGTCCACAGTTTTTTTTTTTTTTCCAGCAAGAGATGCTCTCACTACGCCCTTAATGGGACCCATTGCTGCATTCCCTAGAGAGAAGAAATGTTGTTTCTTCATGTGGCAAAAGAGACAGGAGGGCAAAAATGAATGAACTTCCTCCATCACAACCTATTTTAATGGCACTGAATCCCAGTCATGAGGTTCTCAATCTACTGGCCACACCTCCTAATGCTGTTCTATTGACAATTAAGTTTAAACATGAATTTTGAAAGAGACAAAAATATTCAAGCCATAGCATAGAAATTACATGAAAATAATAAGAAGAAATAAAAGAGAAAAAACATAGGGAGAAGAGATATAATTTAGAATGAACATATTTAATGTAAGAAAGAATAGAAACAAATAAAACAGAAAGCAATAATTAAACATAAAATTGAAGAAATGTTTTGAATTGGAAAAGGGAATGGGTTTTGAAGGGTGTTAATATACCCTCAGCAAAAAAATAATAATAACAACAGGATACCAACTTTAGATGTACAGTGGCAACATTTAAACATTTTAAGACTGGAGGTGGATACAAGGTGGCCAAATAGGAACAGCTCTGGAGTGCAGTTCCCAGCAAGACCAATGCAGAGGGTGAGTGATCACTGCATTTCCAAATGAGTTATTACTGCCCACAGACCAGGAGATTCCCAAGCTGAAAAGAGCCACAAGTTTCCAGCACAACTGTTTCAGCCAGCACAGTGGGTCTCCACACAAAAATTTACACAAATCTGGGCAGCCATTTCAGTTGGTGCCTGGATTGCCTGGGAGACAGAGCCACCCATTCAACTGAAACAAAAGGGGCTAAAACAGGGAGCCAGGTGATCTGGCTTGGCAGGTCCCACCCTCACAAAGACCAGCAATCTGAAATGCTCTGGATTGAGAGTTTTGCAGCAAGCACAGCTGAGAAAGACCAGCTCTGTAGGGGGAAGGGCATCAGCCATTACCAAGGCAGTCCACCACTACCAAGGCAGTCTGTCATTACTGAGGCACTCCACCATTACCGAGGCAATCCATGATTACCAAGGCTGTCCACCATTACAGAGGCAGTCCGCCATTACTGAGGCAGACTACCATTACTGAGGCAGTTCTAAATATACCTCTATAAACAAAACTGCAAGGAAGTCCACACAGCAGCTAGGCAGAGCTCACAGCAGCTTGTCAACACCTCTGCTGGCAGACTGTGACTAGGCTATCTCCTTATTGGGCAGGGAAGCTCTGAAAAAAAGGCAGCAGTATGTCAGGAACTTACAAATAAAGCCCCACCTTCCCAGGACAGAGCACCTGGGGAAAAAGGCAGTTATGAGCACCACTGCAGCAGACTTAAACATACCTGCCCAGTGCTCTGAACAGAACGATGGAGCTCACAGCTCAGCACTTGAGCACCTGTAAGGGACAGACTCTCTCCTCAAGCAGCTCCCTGACCTCAGTATATCCAAAGAGACACCTCATGAAGGAGAGACATCTGGTGGGTATCCTTCTGGGATGATGATAACAGAAGAAGAAACTGGCAGCAACCCTTACTATTCTGCAGCCACCACAGGTGATCCTAAGGTGAGCAGGGTCTGGAGTGGACCTCCAGCAGTCCTACAGCAGAGGGGTCTGACTGTTAGAAGGAAAACTAAAAAACAGAAAGAAATAACTTCATTACCAACAAAAGGATGTCCACTCAGAGACCCCATTCAAAAGTCACCAACTACAAAGACCACAGGTAGATAAATCCACAAAGATGGGAAGAAACCAGTGCAAAACAGATGAATACACCAAAAACCAGAATGTCTCTCCTCCTCCAAAGGATCACAACTCCTCACCAGCAAAGGAACAAAGCTGGATGGAGAATGAGTCTGAGGAATTGACAGAAACAGGCTTCAGAAGGTGGGTAATAACAAACTTCTCTGAGCTGAAAGAACATGTTCTAACTCAATACAAGGAAACTAAGAACCTTGAAAACAGGTTTGAGGAAATAGTCGAATCAACCAAGCAGAAGAAAGGATATCAGAGACTGAAGATCAACTCAGTGAAATAAAATGAGAAGTCAAGATTAGAGAAAGAAGAGTGGGAAAAAAATGAACAAATGTGGCACACATTTTAAAGCAGTGTCTAGAGGAAAATTCATAGCAATAAATGCCCACATGAGAAGGAAGGAAAGTTCTAAAATCGACACCCCATCAGCAAAATTGAAAGAGCCAGAGGAGCAAGATAAAAAAAAACTCAAAAGCTAGCAAAAGACAAGAAATAACTAAGATCAGAGCATAACCGAAGGAGATAGAGAGACAAAAAGTCCTTCAAAAAATCAGTAAATCTAGGAGCTAGTTTTTGAAAATATCAACAAAGTAGACAGACTGCTTGCCACACTAACAAAAAAGAAAAGAGAAGAATCAAATTGCTGCAATAAAAAATGATACAGTGGATATCATCACAGATTCCACAGAAATACAAACTACCATCAGAGATTACTACAAACAACTCTATGCATGTAAACCAGTAAACCTGGAAGAAATGGATACATTCCTGGACACTTGCACCCTCCCAAGCCTTTAGGCTGTCCTGATTTACCAGGAAAAAGTTGAAACCCTGAATACACCAATAACAAGGGCTGAATTTGAGGCAGCAATTAATAGCTTACCAACCAAAAAAAGCCCAGGTACAGATGGGCTCACAGCCGAATTCTACCAAACATACAAAGAGAAGCTGGTACCACTCCTTCTGAAACTAGTCCAAACAATACAAAAAGAGGGAATCCTTCCCAAGTCATTTTATGAGACTAACATCATCCTGATACCAAAACCTGGCATAGACTCAACAAAAAAAGAAAACTTCAGGCCAATATCCATGATGAATATAGATGCAAAAATCTTCAATAAAATACTGGCAAACCAATTACAACAGCACATCAAAAAGCGTGATCCATCATGTTCAACTAGGCTTCATCCCAGAGATGCAAGACTGATTGAACATATGTAAGTCTATAAATGTAATCCATCACATAAACAGAACCAACGACAAAACCCACATGATTATCTCAATAGCTGCAGAGAAGGCCTTTGACAAAATTCAACATCCTTTTATGCTAAAAACTCTCA
This sequence comes from Callithrix jacchus, assembly GCF_049354715.1. NCBI lineage: Eukaryota > Metazoa > Chordata > Mammalia > Primates > Cebidae > Callithrix > Callithrix jacchus. The sequence continues at coordinate 133,450,062 of NC_133505.1, forward strand.
GTAAACTAGGTATTGGTGAAATGTATCTCAAAATAATAAAAACTGTGACAAACCCACAACCAATATCATACTGAAAGGGCAAAAACTAGAAGTATTCCCTTTGAAATCTGGCACTAGACAAGGATGCCCTCTCTCACCACTCCTATTCAATATAGTACTGAAAGTTCTAGCCACAGCAATCTGGCAAGAAAAAGAAATAAAGTGTATTCAATTAGGAAAGGAGGAAATAAAATTGTTTCTATTTGCAGATGACATGATTGTATATTTAGAATACCCCATCATCTCAGCCCAAAATATCCTTAAACTGATAAGCAACTTCAGCAAAGTCTCAGGATACAAAATCGATGTGCAGAAATCACAAGCATTTCTATACATCAATAATAGACTTAAAGAGAACCACATCAAGAACAAACTGACATTCACAATTGCTACAAAGAGAATAAAATACCTAGGAATACAACCAACAAAGGATGTGAAGGACCTTTTCAAGGAGAACTACAAACCACTGCTCAAGGAAATAAGAGAGGACACAAATAGATGGAAAAACATTCCATGCTCGTGTTTAGGAAGAATCAATATTGTGAAAATGACCATACTGCCCAAAGTAATTTATAGGAAAAACTGGCTAGCCATGTGCAGAAAGCAGAACTTGGACCCCTTCCTGACACCTTACACTAAAATTAACCCCAGATGGATGAAAGAATTAAACATATGACCTAACACCATAAAAACCCTAGAATAAAACCATTCAGGCCATAGGCATAGGCAAGGACTTAGACCTAACACCATAAAAATCCTAGAAGAAAACCGTTCAGGACATAGGCATAGGCAAAACCATTCAGGACATAAGCATAGGCAAGGACTTCATGACTGAAACACCAAAAGCATTGGCAACAAAAGCCAAAATAGACAAATGGGACCTAATTAAACTCCAGAGCTTCTGTACAGCAAAAGAAACAATCATTAGAGTGAATTGGCAGCCAACAGAATGGGAAAAAATGTTTGCAATCTACCCATCTGACAAAGGGCTAATATCCAGAATCTACAAAGAACTAAAACAGATTTACAAGAAAAAAAACAAAACAAACAAACCCATTTAAAAGTGGGTGAAGGACGTGAACAGACACTTTTCAAAAGAAGACATATATGAGGCCAACAAACATATGAAAAAATGTGTATCATCACTGGTCATTAGAGAAATGCAAATTAAAACCACATTGAGATACCATCTCATGCCAGTTAGAATGATAATCATTAAAAAATCTGGAGATAATAGATGCTGGAGAGGATGTGGAGAAATAGGAACACTGTTACACTGTTGGTGGGAGTGTAAATTAGTTCAACCATTGTGGAAGACAGCGTGGCGATTCCTTAAGGATCTAGAAATAGAAATTCCATTTGACCCAGCAATCCCATTACTGGGTATATACCCAAAGGATTATAAATCATTCTATTATAAAGATACATGTACACTTATGTTCATTTCGGCACTGTTTAAAATAACAAAGACCTGGAACCAACCCAAATGCCCATTGATGGTAGACTGGACAAGGAAAATGTGGCACATATACACCATGAAATACTATGCAGCCATAAAAAATGGTGAGTTTGTGTCCTTTGTAGGGACATGAATGAATCTGAAAACCATCATTCTGGGCAAACTGACACAAGAACAGAAAATCAGACACTGCACGTTCTTACTTATAGGTGTTGAACAATGAGAACACATGGACAAGGGACAGGAGCATCACACACTGGGGTCTGTTGGGGGGGGATAGGGGAGATACAGTGGGGGTCGGGAGGTTGGGGAGAGATAAGATGGGAAGAAATGCCAGATATAGGTGATGGGGGGATGGAGGCAGCAAACCACATTGCCATGTATGTACCAATGCAAAAATCCTGCATGTTCTGCACATGTACCCCAGAACCTAAAAAAGAACAGATTATCAACAAATCACAAAAATTAAGCTCATTTAAAAATTCTCCATAACAACATCAGAATTAAATGAAATGATTTGTATAGTATGTGCATTTGAATAACTTAACACACATTCACTATATGGAAGTCACAGAAAACATTCTCAAATCCATAAGAAAAAAGAAAATAAGCCCCTCATATGTGTTTCTAGAAATATTTTGTTCTATTTTGGTTATTGTTTTTCAAGATTATGAAAATATAATTCACAAATAGAGAATATATCTATTTAGAGGAATAGAATGTGAGGATTTGATACAACTGTTCCCCCTTATCTGTAGGGCACACATTCTAAGACTCTGAGTAGATGCCTGAAGCCATGGATAGTACCAACTCCTAAATATACTGTCTTTTCATATGCATACATACCTATGATAAAATTTAATTCATGAATTAGGCACAGTAAGAACTTAACAACAATAACTAATAATATAGTAGACCAATTAAAACAATGTACTGCAATAGAAGATATGTGAACATGTTATCTCTTTCTCTCTCAAAATATCTTATGGTACTGTTTTGCAGGTATCTGAAACCACAGAAAGCAAAACTGTGCATAAAGGTGAACTACTGTGCAGGTATACATTGTAAAATGATTACCACAATCAAGCTAATTAACATATCCTTCATCTCACAGAGTTATCTGTTGTATGTGTGTCTGTGTGTGATAAGAATTCTTTAGATGTACTCTCTTAGCAAATTTCAAGTATGCAATATGTTATTATTAATTATATTCACCATACTGTTTATCAGGCCTTCAGAATTTATTAATCCTGAAACTGAAAGTTTGTACCCTTTGACCAACAGCTTCCATTTTCCCCACACCTTCACCCCTGCGTCTGAGTTTGACTCTTCTCCTCTCTACTTCTGTTTGACATTTTTTGATTCCACATATAAGTGAAATCATTCAGTATTTGTCTTTCAATGTCTGGCTTATTTCTCTGATTATAATATAGTACAATCTAGTAGAGTATAATATTGTCCATGTTCATTCATGTTGTCACAAATGATAGGATTTCTTTCCTTTTTTGGCTGAATAATAAGCCATTTTATAAATATACAACGGAATTGTGTTTGTATACATACCACATTTTCTTAATCTATTTATCTGTCAATGGACACTTACCTATTTATCTATTATATATTAAAGCAGTGCTTTGAAATGCTCAAGTATGTGTGCCTTCTTTCTATCTTTCTTTCATCCAGGGGGTGGGGGAAGCATGAAATGCATTTGAAGTGGCCTTGGGCCATTGGAGGTGTCCATAGGTGAGACATCTTGAGTGCCTCATGGACAAACTTCCTGATGGAGTCCACTGGAGCAATTTTGAGAGTCTACAGCTTCTCTTTTCTGGTTCTACCCTCTCCCAATCTCTCACCTGTGCTGATCACCTCAGTAATTTGGGTAAGATAAGAAAGAAGTGGGGCTCTTGGGCAGCATCTCACACAGCCGGGTAACTGACAGTTTATTTACTATATTCTCACTTTCCTTTATGGAAGAAATGGGCTAATGAAATCTCTCTTGACACTGAGCTGTGATGCCTTGGGGGAAAAAAGGGGCTGGTAAAGTCCAACCAATCTTCTTACTCTCTTCTCTGTATGCATACTCAGGGTTTTTGCCCTAAGAATGTGCTGAAACTTCTTTGCTGAACTCCTGAATTCCTACAAAGATACTTTTGTCCATGGGTAGTTGTAAAATTGATGCTTCTGTTGGGGAATAATAGTAGAAAACTCCCTTTTCATCATCTTGCTGATGTCCTGGAAAAATTTCTTAAGAATATATTCTAGATACACTTAAAAGCAAAACACTCATAGCATTAAAAAAAGTAGCAGTAAATACTGGAGACATTTCAATAAAGGAAGTAAGATTGTGTAAGTACTATAACTATAATTTAAAATAAGTGCAAGTATCATTTAAAAATCATTTTATAATATTTGTGAAAATTTATAATTTTTGATTAAATTTACAAAAACATAATTATATATGAAGAGAAAATAGTAAAAAATTTATATCTTATGAAGTTAAAAAGTCTTATGGTTTTTCCTGTGATAAGTTTTTTTTTTAATTGTGTTAAATTTGACTTCAAAAATTTAAAGATAACACAGAATTTTAAATACCCACTGGAACATAAAAACAAAGGAAATGTCAATCATGTAGTAAATGACAGACCACAAGGAAAACAGTATAAATGTTTACAATATAAAAAGAAAGCACTCTATTAAGAAGGCATAAAAAACAATCTTCTGCAATAACCATGAATATGAGTAATTTAAATTCCTTTGTTAAAAGAAAAGGCAATTTGTCCAACAAGCAAATTTAACCGTATGTGGCTTACAAAACGTATCTGGAAACCAAAATGGTACCAAAGGTTGATCGTTTTCATACTTTATATAAATGGTTTAATACATAAATATAAATAGACATTAGAAATGATTACATTAAAATCAAACAAATACAATTAATGGTAAAACAAATTAAAGGGGCAAGAAGGTATCATACTATTTTGATCACAGATACAATTCACAATTAAGGCAAAATAGTGATTTATGCAAGAATAAATTGACTAAGAAAAGCTTTGGTACTATTAATTACTATTGCTGTATGAGTTCAGGTCAAATGTGACAAAAAATTAATGATATAATGGATTTAATTATTGTTATGCTAATACATTAAGAAGTAAAATGCTATATTCCACAAGTGAGTATCGTATTTATATACACTCATAAAACATGCTGAAAATTCTCAACAAACTCCAAATAATACAAGTTTTTAGGTAACATTTGACCATGATACTGACTTATCTAAATTTAGTAGCAAAAGTGTAAATATTAACATCCTATTATCTGGATATATAATTAAAATTTTTGTATACAACTAGGGCAATAAAAGGAAATACATAAATTCACTTTAAATTCAATAAACCTAAGAATACTAATACCCACATCCATAGCACGTGACCAAAGCTGTACAAAAAAAAATTGCATGAATTTATGAGATTGTGTTGTTTTCTTCTGTTTTAGGATATAATTAGTAAACATAAATACCAAAATCAATTACTTAGGACACGATAAAAATGAAATACAAATATAATTAATAAATAAGCCTAAGAAGTAATTCTTTTTTTTTTTTTTTTTGAGTTTAAATGCATTTTATTTTTAGAGAACCTACATGACACGTTTTTCTTAAAAACAATGCCTCCACTCCAAATAAATCACGGTCAAAATAAATGAAGAGCTCAAGATCACATCAGTCCCACTTGTCTTAAGTCCTGGTGTGTGGATGACAAGCAGAAGCCAGTTATGATGACAGGCGATAGATTCAAAGTAATTGCCAAATTTGTTAACATTTTTCCATTTCTAAACCATCCTTAAAGAAAATCATATATGGGGTCACACCATCCTCACGGTAGTCCAATAGAGCAACCATGCCATCTGGATTCATGTTTTCACCAATAAAGAACTGGTAGTTTTTGAAATTAGGAAGGATGTGCTTGATTTGTTGGCAGCCCCCGTCATAAAAGGTTTTACTCTTTCTGGTCTCTGTTCTTCAAGTTTGCCTTTGATTGATTTCATGTAATCTTTGATGTACTTCTTGTAGGCTTCTTTTGTGAAACTTGTTTCCTGCAGGTGATGGTTCATGACAATATGGACACCAGTGACTACTGTGCTTTCGGTACCTTCGCCCTCGGGGCCTTCGGCGGAGGCATTTCCACCAATGAGCGAGTCATCCATGTTACCTTCTGTCCTACTGACCCTCTTCCCCTCCACCTCCAGGCACAGCCCGTCCGCGATCTCCCGGATCTTGTAGATGTCAGAGAACATCTCATCGTGGCTGATGAGATCCCGGTAGATAATCATGATGGCGGCTGACGGGAGAGGACTGCGGAGCTAGCTTAGCAGGAGCCCGACGCTCGGAACGAGCGCCGTGCAGCCGAAGCGCCGCTAGCGGGGAGGGGGGAACGGGCGGAAAAGCAGAAGTAATTCTTAGAAGAAAGAAAATAAACTGAAATATACAAAACTTTCAAGTTCAAATGAAGAAATTAAAAACAACATAATATTGTATTAGAATATAACAATATTAGAAATCAGAATGAAGACATAATAAAACTGAATTTATGATAAGCATCTTAATTCTCAGGGCATTGCTTTGTGCATTTTATTAATTTATAAACTAGCACATCTGTACACTAACACCTCATAGTAACACCTATAAATACAGAATGAATGAAAATGGAGGATACTCAAAAATTGAAACAGAATACTTCGCATAGCCATGTACCCATTAACTGCAAAAAAAACTTTCAATTTCAGAGTCATATGCTTAATTTATCAATCTTTTAGGGCTTAAATAATTTTTATTTTATACGACAAAGAAAACACAGAAAAGTTCTTAGTTATTTTACAAAGTAGGAAATACAAAGAAAATTTGACCAATAATAGAAAAGAAAACAAATTATTATGTGCAAACACAAACACAATAAAAAAGAAAAAAGAACAATTTCAACTTCACTTATGTACAGTGGAAGGACAATAATGTGCTAACAAACCTAATTAAAATATTAAAAATATAGTTCACCATATGAAAATAGGATTTTTTTCAGGGAGGAAATCTAATATAAGGCTGTTTAGTCTCCAATTATGAGCATGGCCTCTGGATCCAGGCAGCTTGATTTAATTCTCTGTTCTCTCACTGAGTAGCTGCCTGATCTTGAACAAATGACTTCACCTCTTTATGCCTTAGTTTCTTAATCTGTATTATGGGGATAATAATAGCAATCATCTTAAAGAATTACTTGTGAAAATTATATGATATATAAAATGCTGAGCAGAGTGCCTGATATATAATAAGTGCCATTACTATTGTTGCTACTATTAATCACTATTATTATTTTAATTCATAATATCAGGAGTCATCTTTATTGGATTTGTATTCCAAAGCAGTAATGCATACAATTGCTGCAATGTGTTGTTTTATGTTATTTGGATTAGCAATATAAGTAAAGAAAATCAAAAGAGCAAAGGAATCATGTGTATTATGTAAATGAAAATGTCAAATTCCAACATTCTCCTTTCTGCAGGACCAGAAAATGTTTCTCTAGCTGTCAGTGTGATTCATCTATGACCAGTGGTTGAGGTTAGTCTGGTAAAATCTGAAGCTCCAAGGTACATCTACATCACTGGCCCTATGATACGCTGTTCCAGAACATTCTTACACACACAGTGGGACGATTTCGTTAACTATGCTTGTGACTACTCCACAGTAAAGCTGAAAACAAAGTATTGGGTGAGCTATCTTCTAAAATCTGGAGGTGTTTTTGGAGATATTATCATTGCCATAAGTTTAAAGGGGGAATTGGATTTACTAAGGAAAAGTTGAAAGTGCAGGTAGAAGATAAGCTAGTAAATGTCATATTTGGCCAACAAGGTACAAAGAAGGGCTATAATTGGCTCCTTTAAGTCCTATATGCAGATATCAAATCCTGATGCTTACTCTTTATTGTATAGAATAAATTTGCCTTACCTTACTTTGACATATGAAATGAGAATCAAATTATACTTTCAATTATTGAAAATAGTTGTGCAAATGAAAAGATTGTCTTATTGTGGGCACTGCACAAACCCACCAAGGAATAAGTAATCTTTAAATTCTATGAAGTAATTTGTAATCTGATACAGTAAGAAAAAAAATCTCAGACTTTGATTCATTACCACCACGCTCACCACTATATCACTGTCCAATGTCATCTTAATTTCACTGCCACTTAAAATTACACTGCAGCCATAGAAAGACAGAAGTTGTGGCACTGGTGACCTATCCAAAAGAGAAGGAGAAAGGAACAGGAAGTGGAGAAATATGACCTCATAAATTTCACCCAACCACATTTAACAGCCACCTGGAGTTCACACCAACTAACTGTTGGATCTCCTATGATGAAAATGCCTCTATCACAATGCTGAGGCCACTGAGTTTCTCATATACTAAAATTGGTCTTAATGTGGTTACTCTTTCTCTCTGGGAGTTTTAAGAACAACTTCACAGTCATAAAATTCTTTTTAATATGATTCATTTATTTAGTAAATGAATGAATGAATTTATTCATTTATTGAAATTAATTCATTAATGAAATTAATAAATTCATTTGAATCATATTTAATACCAGAATCTTCAGAAGAAAAGTTACAGCTCTTACTGACTTCAGAAGCTCCTCTGGATGACTGTATAATTTATCATCTAAATGGAAGAAATCTGAGAGTGAAAGAAAGCACTAAAATAATTATATTTATATAGTTTTTGGAAAATATTCATTGCTTGAAAATATTATTCATTGTATGAAATTTTGTATATTTATATTAATGCATCTATAAAACAATTATATTCAAAAAGTACTTTAAAACAAACGTTTCTTTAAAGATATAAAAAATATTTGTGTACTTTAAAACAGGCTGAAATATGGTCATATAAACAATTAGAAAGTTACATAAGCAGAAAGAATATTACCTGTAATATTTATGTGCTTTAATCAGCTCTTTAGCTGAATATCTCTAATGTGCTTTCTAAAAAATAGTTTTTTACGTTATTTTTATTTTTCCTATAAAATTATCTATATTTGAAATTTGAACATTAAAATTTTTAATTAAAAAATTTGAAATCAATGATGCCCTTACTAGATATGTCTTTGTAAAGGAACAAAAAATAAATATAATGTAAATGTCCCAAGGGAGCTGCTTGCCTCCAAATAAATTCTACTAAATGTGTATTTTCTCAATTTCAATTCATTTTGAGCTGAAATGCAAAAATATTTCAGCTCAAATGCTTTAATGGGCACTGCCTCTTTTGCCTCCATGTAGCATAGCTTCCTCCAACAAATATTTTTTTTAAAGACAACACTTGTCAAATAAACTGTCTCTATTTATAATTTCTTTGAAAACTTCGCCAAATTAAGGTGCTGAAACATTGTAGGTTTTCTCAGTTTTCTTTCATTCAGATACAAAATACCAATTCATCCAATTAAAATTAGGAAATCTATCAACAAATTATTTCCACAAGTCAGATGTTCCAAAGCTGTTACATAATTTCAAAACTAAATGTTAGACCCTGTCTGTGATCTCACTCTGCAGTTGTTCAGCATCTCCTTGCTTTTGTAGAGGTCTTCCTGCTTGCAAGATACTGTCTTCAATAATTTCAGTTTGCAAAAAGCTAAATACATTGTTTAAAATTTTTCAGCCAATTTTGCATACAGTGTAACCAAAAGTTAGATAACTCATTTATCAAAATATGAGTATCATTGTAGGACATTAAGGTTGATTTATAAAGCAATTATTCAAATGATCAAACGTTCCTAAAATCTTACTGAGAGGCTGCAGAAAAAGCATGCTGTTATGCTGAAGATTTTAAAATTCAATATTAGCTTTATCACCAAAGTTTCATTACTCCAATTGTGTAGTTATAAAAATATTTATTGATTTTTACATCTATAACTTCTATTTCAATCAGAATTTTTTATTGTACTCAAGTTCTTGGATACATGTGCAAATGTGCTGGTTTGTTTCATAGATATACACGTGCCATGGTGGCTTGCTGCACCCATCAACCATCATCTACATTATGGTTTTCTCCTAATGCTATCCCTTTTTTTGACCCCTATCCCCCAGCAGGTCCCAGTGTGTGATGTTCCACTCCCTGTGCCAATGTGTTCTCATTGTTCAGCTCCCACTTATGAGTGAGAACATGCATTGTTTGTTTTCTGTTCCTGTGTTAGTTTGCTGAGAATGATGGTTTCCAGCTTCATCCACCTCCCTGCAAAGGACATGAACTCATTCTTTTTTATGACTGCATAGTATTCCATGGTGTATATGTGCCACATTTTATTTATCCAGTCTATTGTTGATGGACATTTGGATTGATTCCAAGTCTTTGCTATTGTGAATAGTGTGGCAACAAACATACGTGTGCATGTATCTTTATAGTAGAATGATTTATAATCCTTTGGATATATACCCACTAATGGGATTGCAAATGGTATTGCTAGCTTTAGATCTTTGAGGAATCGCCACACTGTCTTCCACAATAGTTGAACTAATTTACACTCCCACTAACAGTATAAAAGTGTTCCTATTTCTCCATGTCTTCTCCAGCTTCTGTTGTTTCCTGACTTTTTAATGATTGCCATTTCTAACTGGTATGAGATGGTATCTCATTGCGGTTTTAATTTGCATTTCCCTAATGTCCAGTGGTGATGAGCTATTATTCATGTTTGTTGGCCATGTAAATGTCTTCTTTTAAAAAGTGTCTGTTCATATCCTTCACCCACTTTTTGATGGGGTTGTTTTTTTTCTTGTAAATTTATTTCAGTTCCTCATAGATTCCAGATATTACCCTTTTGTCAAATGGATAGATTGCAAAATTTTTCTCGCATTCTATAGGTTGCAAAATTTTTCTCCCGTTCTGAAGGTTGCCTGTTCACTCTGATTATTGTTTCTTTTACTGTGCAGAAGCTCTTTAGTTAAATTAGATCCCATTTGTGAATTTCAGTGGTTGCTGCCATTGCTTTTGGTGTTTTAATCATGAAGTCTTTGCCCATGCCTATGTCCTGAATGGTATTGCCTAGGTTTTCTTCTAGGGTTTTTATGGTTTTAGGTATTATGTTTAAATCTTTAATCCATCTTGAGTTAATTTTGTATAAGGTGTCAAGAAGGGGTCCAGTTTCACTTTTCTGCATATGGCTAGTCAGTTTTCCCAACACTATTTATTAAATAGGGAATGCTTTCCCCATTGCTTGTTTTTGTCAGGTTTGTCAAAGATCAGATGGCTGTGGATTTGTGGTGTTATTTCTGAGGCCTCTGTTCTGTTCCATTGGTCTATATATCTGTTTTGGTACCAATACCAAGCCGTTTTGGTTACTGTAGCCTTAATATAGTTTGAAGTCAGGTAGCATGATGCCTCTACCTTAGGATTGTTCTTTTTGCTTAGGATTGTCTTGGCAACATGGACTCTTTTTTGGTAGAATATTACAGCTGTTTGGATAAAATTATAAATTATGAGTATACTACATCCAACTCCAAATACATTTCTCCTCCATAGATTTCTTAGTTTAGTAAGAACATTTTTGTCACCAGAATGATGTGCTCCATCAAATTTATATCTAATTTATATCTGTATTATCACCACAGAAACAGATACTTTAATTTCAGGGTTGCACTTTTAATATTCACAATGATCTCAAGATATTTCACCTTTGAGAATGAATTCCAGAAGCTCAATTTTGATTACCGAAGACACATGGGAAAAACAAACCACTTTAATTTTTTAAGACACATTAATTCCAATAATGATTTTCCATTTGAAGTATCTGCTGATACAAAACAGACATCCTTTGAGCTTGAGAAGTTCTGTTACTGATGGAGCCACATTTTCTGCTATTCTTCCTGCTTCATGCATACACAAAAACTTGGAAGTGAAAATGAGCAAAATTAACTTAAACCGACAGCCAACTAATAGAAATAAAAACTCATGCTTTAAAGAGTGATATACACACCCTCTGTGGTCGCATGCGTAAAATTGTCCTTCTGGGCATAGTCTTCCCAAAATAACAACTTTGAAGGCTGATGCTACTGACTTCCCAGAAGTTTTTTTTGTCTGCTAGTTGTCTTCTGGTCTGTGAAATCATGTGGCTTTTATGATGTATGAAAACTCTACTTTTAATTTTTTAATTAAACATGCACTTTCATTTATTTAGGTCAGTGTTGCAGGTATTGCAAAATTCAGAAAGTATTGCCAAATAATGTGATAGATAAATCACTATACACTTAAAATTGGTAGATGACATCATCACTGTAACAACTGCATTCAAACTGCTTTGCTATACATTTTAGGACTGGACTGCTCAGTCTCTATCTTTCACAAATATGTGATATTTATATAGTTATAATATTCTACCTTTCCCAGTGATTCTTCTAGGATCCTGGTTGGTTTTGTGTATCTTGCAGGACCTGCAGGCTGCAACAGAATTGGCTGTTACACTAAGGGAGCAGCATCTAATACTTCTTCCACCATCGCCAAGAAAAAAGGAATTTGTTACTCATACCTAAGTGCCTTGCTCATTCTTCTTGAATCTGGAAAGGGCTTCAAAAAAATTAAAGGGAGAGCGGTAGGTTACTGCTGATTATCTTTCCGTGTATATATGTCTTATACCTACTACCAGTAAGAAAATAACAAGAGCTGGAAATAAAGCAGAGGTCTACCAAACTTATTTTGACTTATTTTTGTACAACTATTAATAATAATACATGAATAAAAATTAATAGACTTGGATATATACCAGCTGAATAGGATGCAAGGACTATAATGTAAACTAAGACTGTCCCATCCAAACTGGGATGGTGATCACCCTTCACAGAAGAAAGCTCCTAGTGGTATTAGATATCTAAGTACCATTTACTAAGGGCCAGGCCTTATGGTATTTTGATGATAAAATGGTAATGAAAAGAGAATCCCTATTTCTTTCAGTAGGCCCAGTTTGCAGAGTTTACCTTTGCAAAGCATACAGTTTTTGAAGACCATTCTCACTATTAACTCCTTTGTTTCAAAAAGCACACTGTCCCCTCTAACATCACTGGCTTCAAGAACTTTCTCAACAACCATCCCAAAGGCAGCCAGCATAGCGGAGCACAATCTGCAGCATCTCTGTTTATGCCACTGAATATAGTACCCCCTCCCAGCACCAACAGGATGGGCCATTGCTATAAGCAGGCTTTCTCACTCAGCCTCTTCTCTTGGTGCCATTCAGCAGCTTCAAGAGCAGCCAAAGCCACAGGAATGTCAGGGTGATTATTGGCCAATGTCAAACTTACTTTAGAGCAGAGGCCCTTTAAGTTCAGGAGACAGATTTACCTTTCTTACAGGCTTAATAGAATTAAGCAAATCAGCACTTCCTGCTGAAGGCAAGCTGCACAACCACCAAGTTACCAGTATCATTAAGGAAGCACATGTGTTTAAAATAAAATTGTTTCTAACAGTGGGTCTCAAATACCTGCTATTCTGGCATACTCTTTGACTTTAGATTGCTGTCAAGCTGTGATGACTTTAACCGTAGTCTTTGAAAATTCTCCTTTCCCCCTTCTTTCTCTATTCATCTCTCAAATTAAATTTTTTCTAATGAAAAGAGAAATAGAATATACTCAAAATACTTGGGGGTCAAGTTGGTGTCATTTTTTCCCTTTCTTATAAGACATTTGCACTCTATTTCAACCAGTGGTCCCATTATTCCTCCTGTTTCTAAACAAGGAACACTGGCCTCCTCACTTTTCTCAGATCATGTAAGTTGCCAGTTTCCCAGGCTTTGTCATCATTTTCTAAAAACCGACTCTTAAATTTCCTGCTTACCCACCATTCCCATGCTATGCTATCTGTCCAGTCTGAGCCGTAACAACCTCTTCTCTGTGAGAATGGACCCAAATTTCCACCTTTACCACCCTGATGTTATAAGCAGGCGAAGCCAGGACAGCTTGGTTTCTAGCCCAATTCTGTTATCTAGTAGGTAAACTGATTATTTAACCTCTCTCTGCCTCAGTTTTTATCTGTAAACTGGGATCAATAATAATACTTGTTCCATAGGAATGTTGTGAGGATTAAATGAGCTTTATGTAAAGTACTTAGCTCTGAGGTACCTGGCTGTTATTTCACCCCTTATATCTCTAGTCTGGGGTTTTACAGGGGATCAAGTAGTGTATGGTCACCGTCCATTGACAGTGAATGTAGGAAAGCTTTTCAAAGTGCTTAAGGCAACTTTCTTATCTTAACAAGGCCAAGGTTGCTTGATATAGGATCAAAGTAATATTACAAGAAGGAATATGAGTTCCTCAAATAGAAGAGAGGGTGGTCTTCAGAAGGAAATCAGTCCTCAGGGTTTGGGAATATATGTTTGATTTCAGATACTTCAAAGAGAACTGGACCTCAATCCAGAATGCAAACCTTGCACAAAAATCAGAATTTTTTCTCCATAATTTATTCAGTAATTCAATTTAGCACACTGATCACTGTTCTTTTCCGAACGCTATAAATGTTCAAAAGTTTTTCTAAAAGTTGTTACCAAATACACATCTATTAGGTTTTCTTTTCTTTTAATGAGTCACACATTTATAACAAATTAGGTACTTTATACTTGTTTTGTGAGACACACAGAGCCAAGTCTTGGGTATATAATTAATGCACTGCCTTTTTTTTTCTCATACCTTTCATGTATAGAACAGTTGATTGATTAATTCAATGATTGGTGTTATTAAATCAGAAAAAAAATTCTTTAGAAAAGTTGCATGACTTTTCAAACTAAATTCTCTAGTAGTAAGCTTAGGATAATTATACCAGGTCTAACGTTAATCCCAGAAAGGTAATGTAGGCAAAAGTGCCTTGTATCATGTCTAAATATGTGATATTATTAAATCACATAACTGTGGTTTTAGTTTTGATGTATATGTGTGTACACATTAAGGGGACTAGTTCATGGAAATTCAAACTACTGCTGCTAGCCAATTGCTGTACACCAACTCGCCAAGTTATGCTCTTTTGTCGTCATCCTAGCCCTCTCACTTAATGAGTAATAATAATTGCTACCAATTATTAAGCGCCTTTTTTTGACATTCAGTTAGGCATTTTATACATAACATCTCTAGACTCATACCTTTGGACCTACCTTAGACACACATATGTACCTGTGACTTACTTTTGGAGCAGGTAGTTAGGCTCTCTCTGTTCTTGTGTGTTTAGTTTGTCTTCATTGGTAACTCCTTTTGCTTCTTCATTATTCACAGCAAAGGTGTCTAAAGAGTTCTGAAAGAGGATAGGCAGAAACACATCCCTAAAGAAACTTCAGTCATTTCTTTACGCCTTGTTACCAATGACCAAACACAAATTCAAGCTATTGAGAGAGGCTGAGGACTGATAATGCTCTGTTTCTGGTCAAACTCAGCCCTCAGCCCTCCTGAGTCTGTGGCCTCATCACCCTGACCTTCAGTGTGATCCTTTAATGAGCCTCCCTCAGTTGGGCATTTCTCAAGGGAGCCCTCTCCATGCCTACCCACTTGGCCTCCCACTCGACCTCCAACCAAACCAGTGCCTTGGTTCATTCATGCTCTCGTCTCCTTTTCTTTCTGGGTTCTGGTCCTTCACCAGAAGTTGTCATACCCGCTTCCTCATGTTGCGTCTTACACATCATTATGGCACCCTGAGATGAATCATAGCATTTTAATCTCCCATCTGTTTCTTCTGTCAGTAATTGGAAAGGGAAACTAGAGCTCTGAGAATAAAAGAGACCGGGGAAGACACCAGGATGGGTTTGGTTTGCTGCATATTTTTGTACTTATTGTTTTCCTTTGCATATTTTTTTATCTATTCCTCTTGTCTTAAAAAGAAGCTTCATCTCCTGCCACCAGAACGCAGTAGTTCTTCACAGAAGATCCATATCTTCCAGAAAACATAACTTTTGCATCTTATTAAGTAATAACAAAACGATTTGCTTCCTAAATGTGAGCTACATTAAAATCCCTCTTCAGCTAAGTTCCATTATTGAGGAGAATCACTGTCCAGAAGCAGAATCACTTCTTCCTGCTTGTTTGTCCTTTTGTTATATGGAAAGTAAGAGTTCTGTTACAGAAAAATGTGTCTCTAATCCTCACATCAACATTCCAAATTAGGCACTGGGTCTTAACATACGAAGACCTGCTAAATTTATTAAAATTTTATACTAAATAATTGGCAGAAGGAGAAAGTTCAATGTGTAGGAAATAAGAATTAAAAAAAGCTTCCTCTTCCAAGCTTTCCTCAGTTCATTATGAAGAAATAATAGTTTCTTCAAAGGTTAATTTACTTTAAAGCTTCTGCTAATAATTTTAAAGTAGCTGTTAGTCATAATAAAGAAATAAGTGTATCCCCTGTTCTTAGTTCTTACACTTTAACCTCGATATTTAGATATTTGCCCTGACATGGCTGGACAAGCCCAGGCAAGTCTTGGGTCACAGCTTATTCCCCTTCCTTATTTGGAAATGTTATTACTTCTCTAAGCATTCCTCAAGTAACTTCCTCTTTTCCTTTGTTCTCCTCTGCCTTTATCTCTTTAGAAAAGTTTTTTTTTTTTTTTAAGTTTTATTTTTCAGATTAAGAAAATTGAGATTTTTTAATAATGGCAAAAGAAATTCAGTGACACCTAATGATTAGTAGGTTGTAAGTTTTTAGCCAACTGGGTGCAGCCTAGAGTGTGAAGTCCAGTTCCAGCTAATGGATTCAGGACACAGCAGTAAGGCAGATGCGTTAGATATAAATGGCCCTGCCTTCTTTGTTCAGCGTCCTCTCATGACAAGATGGCTAACGGGAGCACCTTCTCTGCAAAAAGTAAAGTTACCTAGCTGAGAAAATTAAATTTATATTCAAGTGCTACTTCTTTTCTAGCACCAAAAATTCTCATATAACAAATGCAACATTTACTAAACAAAGCTTCTGAACAGGAAATAGCATCAAAATATATTCAGAAGGAAATTTAAAAATATCTGAAATTCTAACAATATGCAGAGTGCTACTAATACTGTTACTATTGCAAGTAACAAACACCATAACCATCATGTGATATAAGGACTCTTCAAAGAGACACATTGACCTCATTAGCCTAGAGTGATAAAGGAAACCCCTCTCACTCTCCTGATCATGCTCAATCTTTTACTCTTTCATGGCCCACCACTCTATTGTTCTCTTATCTGTGCTTCATGAACTGGCCTGTCCTCCTTATTATCAGAAACCAATTTACAAAGAACAGTTCTCATGAATGTCACCCTGCTAGCTAATCACAGAGAATTATTACTACAGAAAATCATTAAAAAATGATGCTTAACACTACAGAGAGCTAATTAGTTATATTTCTAAAAACAGAAAAGCTGACTCTGGGAATTTCATTGAGTGAACTTGGCCTGTCAGGGATGTGACTAGAGATTGAAGTAGGACTCCGTACTGATTATAACTTTTACCAAGGTTCTCATGCAAATATCTAACCTTGGAGGTAATCAAATGTTTATTGCTGTTGGTTTGCATCTGCCAAGATACTCTTCTATCTTTGGGCTCTAACAAAAACAAAAGTTACCAAACTCATTTTAAGTCATTTTACTTCTTACCAAACATAAATTATTTAGTGATTTCTAAATTGAGTTTAATACTATAGATATAAATAAGATCAGGCTATAAGACCGTTCTTGGCACTCGCTGTGGATAATTGCACCCTATAGTTTATTCATCAGTGTGGCTTTTATAAGGGGACATCACCATCCTGGGATGACACAATTATGTTTAACTTTGCTTTATTTTTGAGCTACTGCCTGGTGATTCTGCTGCTGCCTCATAGGAAGGTCAGGGCCCTGAAAAAGCAGCTGGCACCTTGCCAGGTGGGATCCTGGAGTAGCAGAACCTGGCCTGGCAGCAGCATGTCTTAGCCCCAGCCTTGCAATGCCTTGATTTCATGTGATATAAGATGTCCCCCAAATCTGGAAGAGTGTCTTTTGGTATCATAAAAATTTTAATGTATATTTAGTAACAGCCTACAACAGCAACAAAGATTCATGGAAAAGCCAAGCCTTCATTTCTTATTTAAAAAGAAGTTCCTATCCATTTTGAAATCACTGCCCAGTTTTTTTTAAGTTAACTATCACACCATATTCTGGCTAAACACAAAGTGTCTAAGCATTTTACAGAATGTTTTGCCTAACTCTAGTACAGTAAGGTAGAAGACAGCCAGTAGAGGTATTTTTTAATGCAGAGGTTTTAATGCACAGGGTTAAATAAAGTACTCTGAAAGACATTGTTCAATATCTTGTACTTGTCTGAATTTAAAGATCCTGAAGATAAATAGAGATTGCTGATGAGAGTGGGGAGGTCTGAGAATGGAGATCTAGAGCTACTTATCCTAAAGTGAGAAAAGCCAAAGTCAAAAGGCAGATAAATGAGTTGTTCCTCTGTAGGAGAGGGGAACTCTTAATCAGAGAAAGGAGTGCTTAGAAACAAGCAGGATGGATGTTTTGGCAAAAGGATGAATGCTGATTTTTTTATGTGAAGGAACTTGTGAAAACACAATCAGTTTCAGAAAAGGACATGGAAAAGAAAATTAAGTTCATATGGAAGAAATTGAAAACAAAATTACCCGAGTCATAGATTGTAAAAGTGGTTATCTACCTGCTCCTCATTCTCTTGCATTTGCCACCCTAACAACATATCTGAAAAATCTTGAAGCATGCAAAATTTCAAAAGCATTCTAATTTAAACTTACTGATCAATCTTTTTAATTTTGAAAATTATAATCTATAACTGCTGCAACATGGATACCCATTAGCTGACTATAGCTTAGACCTCAGAAACACAGCAAACTGATGATATGGTTTGGCTGTATCTCCACCCAAGTATCATCTGGAATTGTAGTTTCCATAATCCTCACATGTCATGGTAGGGACCAAGCAAGGGGTAACTGAATCATTGGGGTTGTTACCTTCATGCTGTTCTCCGATAGTGAGTGATTTCTCATGAGAGCTGATGATTTTATAAGAAGCTTTTCTCTCTTTTGTTTGGAACTTTTCCCCTCTGCCATCATGTGAAGAAGGATGTGTTTGCTTCCCCTTCCACTGTGATTACTAGTTTCCTGAGGCCTTCTCAGCCATGTGAGTCAATTAAACTTTTTTTCTTTATAAAGTACCCAGTCTCAGGTGGTTCTTTATAGCAGCATTAGAACAGACTAATGGAGTAAATTGGTACTAGGAGTGGAGCACTGCTGTGATTCCCAAAACTGTGGAAGCAACTTTGGAACTGGGTAACAGGCAAGGGTTGGAACAGGTTGGAGGGCTCAGAAGAAGACAGGAAAATGTGGGAAAGTTTGAAACTTCCTAGAGACTTGTTGAATGGCTTTGACCAAAATGCTGATAGTGATATGGATAATGAAGTCCAGACTGAGGTGGTCTCAGACAGAGATGGGGAACTTTTTGGGAACTGAAGTAAAGGTCATTCTTGTTATGCAAAGACACTGGCAGCATTTTGTTCCTGACCTAGAGACTGTGAAATTTTGAACTTCAGAGAAATGATTTAGGGTGAGTAGTGAAAAAAAAAATTCTAAGAGACGAGGTGTTCAAGACCAAGAAGAGCATAAAAGTTTGGAAAATTTGCCAACTAATGATGTGATAAAAAAGAAAATTCCATTTTCTGGGGGAACATTCAAGGCAGCCTCAGAAATTTCCATAAGTAACAAGGAGCCAAATATTAATCACCAAGACAATGGGGAATATGTCTCCAAGACATGTCAGAGACCTTCCCAGCAGTTTCTCCCATCACAGACCTAGAGGTCTAGGAGGGCAAAATAGTTTCATAGGCCAGGCCCAGGGACCCCCTTCTCTGTGCAGCCTCAGGACATGGTGCCCTGTGTCCCATCTGCTTCAGCTCCAGCTGTGGCTAAGAGGGGCCAAGGATATCAGTCCGTTGCTTCAAAGACTGTAAGCCCCAACCTCAGCAGCATCCACATGGTGTTGGGCCTGCAGGTGTGCAGAAGTCAAGAATTAAGTCTTGGGAACTTCTGCCTAGATTTCAAGGGATGTTTGGAAATGCCTGGATGTCCAGGCAGAATTTTGTTGCAGGGGCAGAGCCCTCATGGAGAACCTCTGCTAGGGCAGTGTGGAAAGGAAATGTAAAGTTGGAACCTCCACATAGAATCCGCATGGGGGCAGTGCCTAGTGGACCTGTGAGAAGACGACCACATCCCTCAGACTCCAGAATGGTAAATCCACCCACAGCTTACACCATGTGCCTGGAAAAGCTACCGACACTCAACGCCAGCTCATGAAAGCAGCAAGAAGAGACCATACCTTGCAAAGCCACAGGGTCAGAGTTGCTCAAGACTGTGGGAGCCCACCACTTGTCTCAGCTTGCCCTGGATGTGAGTCAAAGGAAATAATTTTGGAACTTTAAAGTTTAATGACTGCCCTATTGGATTTTGAACTTGCATGGAAACTGTAGTCCCTTTCTTTCAGCCAATTTCTCCCATTTGGAATGAGTGTATTTACCCAATGCCTGTACCCCCGATGTATCTAGGAAGTAAATAACTTGATTTTGATTTTACAGGTTCATAGGTAAAAGGGACTTGCCTCGTCTCAGATGAGACTTTGGACTTGGACTTTTGAGTTCATGCTGGAATGAGTTAAGACTTTAGGGGACTATTGGAAGGCTGTAATTGTGTTTTGAAATGTGAGGGCATGAGATTTGGGAGGGACAGCGGGTGGAATGATATGATTTAACTGTGTCCCCACCAAAATCTCATCTTGAATTGTAGTTCCTATAATCCCCACTTGTCACAAGAAAGATCCAGTAGGAGATACTTGAATCATGGGGGTAGTTACCCTCATGCTGTTCTTGTGATAATGACTGATTTCTCATGAGATTTGGTTTCATAGACATATTTCCCCTTTATGCTTGGTGCTTCTCCTTCCTGCCATTATGTGAAGAAGAATATCTTTTCTTCCCCTTCTGACATGATTGTAAGCTTCTTGAGGCCTCCTCAACCATGTGGAATTATGTGTTAATTAAGCTTCTTTCCTTTAGAAATTGAGCAGTTTTTTAATAGCAGCACGAAAATTGACAAATATACCTGGGTAGGCAGATGAAGAGAAAGATCAAGTATCTATTCTATTTTCTATAATATCAGAGGCCCAGGTGCTGGATCACTGGACAGAAAGCCTGGAAGCTACTCTTCTTTTATGAGATGTCCATGTTGATTTATTTCTTCCTCACCCACACATCTATACAAATGCTTTTAAACCTTCATACACTGACTTTATTATAACTTGCACTTTTGCTCATCTTATATTGACCTGACTAAATTACCTCTCATTCACAAAGTATCATCTTTCATCAACTGCCTGATAAATTATGATTTTTGAGAATTACCAACAGTCTGGGGATTCTGATGTTTACCTGAGAGTAAAAGGTCTCTGTCAAAGCAGTGGTGAATATCTGGGTGGATCAGGAAGGAGTACCAGCTCTTGCTAGAAAGAAGCAAATCTGTGGCTCTTTCCTACAAAGCTATAAAGCATTTTTTTAAGAAAATAGCTTTATTGATATGCAATTTATATACCATAATGTTTGCATATTTAAAGTGTGCAATTCAATCAATGGTTTTAATATATCTACAGAGTTTTACAGAGGAAGGAATTCAAAGGCTTCTGGAAATTAGGATGTCAGAGTGGAGTTGTCATTTAAGACCTACTCACCCACACCTGGGGTTTCAGACAATAGACCTTTCCCCAATACTTTGTGAAATACATTGTGAGGGGAGCCCTAGTATGCCTGGAGAACTTAGTGATAGCGATGGTGCTTACCTGTTGGCCAAACTTTAGAGAATGTGAACCACATCCAGCCACTCAACTGGAAACTCTAAATGCAACCAGAGTAATTAGATCCTGGAGTGCCCACATGGCAGCACTCAACCACCAAAGACAAGGTGACCATAGTTACTCTAGTGCACAGTATAGTCACAGCAGCATTTAGAAGACTGACGCACAGATCTGTAGCACTGGTTAGTTGATCATGATGTTCCTAGAAGTGAAACAGATAGGAAGCCTACTAAATTTTTACTTGGTCTGTATAAGCAGAAAAATTCTGGGTCAAATGAACAAAAGTCTAACCTGAATCATAAAGACATAGAGTCACTGACCTAAATTCCTAAATTCCCAGATTTGAGTCAGGTTGCAGACCTAGAATCCCTTGAATAAAGGAGAGCATAGGTCCATTCAAGAAAGGACACTGGTACACTAGCAAAAATTTATCTTGTTAATCTTTCTCCCAGTCTTCCCCAAAGAGACCCATGGCCTTTTATCAGGTAACTATGCATTGAGAAAAAGGAAATAATCAGAACTTTCAGGGACTTTTGGGCACTGGCTCTAAACTTGATTGTAGGAGATTCAAAACATCACAAAGGCTCTCCTGTCAGAATAGGGTTTTATAAAGATCAGGTGATTAACAGAGGTTTAGCTTAGGTCCATCTTAAACTGAAGTGGGTCCCTGAGTGGTCCCTAAGTAGGATCCTGAGCCCATCCTATGATCACTTCTTCAGCTACCAAACACATAATTGGAATAGACCTACTTAGCAATTAGCCAAATCCCAAAATTCATTCCTTGATCTGTGAGGTGGCTACTATTGTGGAAAAAGCCAAGAGAAAATCATTCGAATGATCTATACCTAGGAAAACAGTAAATCCAATGCAATACTGCACTCCTGGAGAGATTGCAGTGGTTACTAACATCATCAAGGACTTGAAAAAATGCAAAGGTGTTGATTCCTAATACATCCCTATTCAATTTTCCTCTTTGTCCCTGTACAAAAGACAGACGGATCTTGGAGAATGACAGTGGATTATCATAAGCTTAACCAAGTGGTGACTCCAAATGCAACTGCTGTACCAGATATGGATTTATTGCTTGAGTAAATTAACACACAGCCTGCTACCTAATACGTAGCTATTGATTTGGCAAATGTGTTTTTCTCCATCTTTGTACATAAGACCAACTGGCAGCAATTTGCTTTCAGCTGGAAAGGCAAAAAACACTTTACTATCCTACTTCAGGGGTCTGTACAGCCCTCCAGTTCTATGGCATGATTTAGTTCACAAGGCTTTTGATCACCTTTTCCTTCCATAAGATATAACACTGGTCCATTACATTGATGAAATTATGTTGATTGGACCTAATGAGCTGGATGTAGCAGCTTCTCTACACTAACTGGTAAGACGTTTGCATGTCAGAGAGTGGGAAATAAATCCTTCTACCTCAGCAAAATTTCTCAGGTCCCAGTCATGTGGAATATGTTGAGATATTCCTTCTAAGGTAAAAAGATAAGTTGTGGCATCCGATCTCTACAACCAACAATGAGGCATAACATCTACTAAGCCCGTTAGGATTTTGAAGAACTTATATTTCTCAATTGGGCGTGACTTCAACCCATTTACTGAGTTATCTGAAAAGCTTTTAGCTTTGATTGGTGCTCAGAAAAAGAGAAAAGTTCTGCAATGTGTCCAATCTGCTGCGCATGCTGCTCTGCCCTTGGGCCATACAGACCAGCAGATCCAGTGGTATTTGAAGTGTTAGCAGCAGATAAGTATGCAGTTTGGAACCTTTGGCAGGCTCTTACAGGTGATCTGCAGGACAGGCCTTTATAATTTCTTAGCAAGTCCTACCATCATCCTCAAATAATTACTCTAATTTTTAGAGACAGTTCTTGGCCTGATAATGAAACTTGGTAGTAACTGAACTCTTGACCATGAGCCACCGAATTACCATTTGATGTGGGCTTCCCATCAAGAGCTGGGTATTATCTGACCCACCAAGACATAAAGTTGATCATCATGTACAGCAGCAACACTCTATATCAAATGGAAGTGGCATATGTGCAATGGAGCCTGAATAGGCTCTGAAAGCACAAGGAAGTTACATAAAGAAGTGGCTCAAATGCCCATGGTTCCTACTCCTGCTACACTGCCTTCTCTCTCCCAGCCTGCACCTGTGGCCTCATGAGGAATTTCCTACAATGAGTTGATAGAGGAAGAGAAGACTCCGGCCTGGCTTGTAAATGGTTCTGCATAATATGCAGGCACCACTAAAAACTGGACAACGGTAACACTATACCTACTTCCTGGGACATCCCTGAAGGGCAATGGTAAAGATCAACCTTCACAGTGGGAAGAATTTCAGGTAGTTCACCTGGTTATGCACTTTTATTGGAAGGGAAAAGGATTATGTGTGTGATTATATACTGACTCATAGGCTGTAGCTAGTGATTTAGTAAGAGCATCAGGGACTTGAAGTGAACATGATTAGAAAACTGGTAAATACATTTGGAGAAGAGGTATGTGGATAAACCTCTTTTAAATGGGCCAAAATCATAAAGACATTTGTGTCCTTGTGAATACTCACCAAAGGATGATATCAAAAGAGGAATATTTTAATAATCAAGTGTCTGGAATTACTCATTCCGTGGATACAAGTAAGCTTCCTTCCCCAGTCACTCCTGTCATTGCCCAATGGACTCATGAGCAACGTGGCCCTGAGGGCAGGACGGAAATTATGCTTGGGCTCAGCAGCATGGACTTCTACTCAGCAAGGCCAACCTGGGTGTAGCCACTGATTAGTGCCCAATATGCCAGTAGCAGATACCAACACTGAGCCCCTGATATGGCACCATTCCCCAAAGTAATCAGCCAGCTACCTGGTGGCAGGCTTATTACATTTGACCACTTTAATCATAGAAAGGACAGCCTTTTGTCCTTACTGAAATAGACACTTATTTTGTGTACGTATTTGCTTTCCCTACATGAAATGCTTCTGCCAAAAATATAATCCATGAATTTACAGAATGAATTATACACTCTCATAGTATTCCATACAGCAATCAAGGAACTCACTTCACAGCAAAAGAGATACAGCAATAAGCCCATGCCCGTGGAATTCACTGATCTTACCATGTTCCCCACTTTCATAAAGTGGCTGCCTTGATACAGTGATAGAATGACCTTTCGAAGACAGAGTTATAGTGTCAACTAGGTGATAATACCTTGCACGGTGGGGCTAGGTTCTCCAGAAGGCTGTATTTGTTGAGTCAGCATCTAATACATGATGCTGTTTCTCTGACACCTGAGATTCACAGATCCAGGAATCAAGGTGGGAAAATGGGAATGAGACCACTCACTCACTCTTACCCCTAGTGACCCACTAGCAACACTTCTGCTTCCTGTTTTCATGATTTTATGCTCTGCTGGCCTAGAGGTTTTATTTCCAGAGGGAAAAATACTTCTATTAGGAAACACAATAATCCATTGAACTGTAAATGAAGACTGCCACCTGGTCACTTGGGCTTCCTCATGCCTCTGAGTCAATAGGCAAAGAAGAGAGTTATGGTATTGGCTGGGGTAATGGATCTGGATTATGAAAGGGAACTTGGACTACTTCTGTACAATGGAGGTGGAAGAGTATGTCTGAAATACCAGAGATCCCTTAGGGCAGTGGTTCCCAATCTTTTCAGCATCAAGGAGTGGTTTTATGGAAGACAATTTTTCCATGGATGGGATATGGAGATGGTTTCAGAATGACATTGTTCCACCCCAGATCATCAGGCACTAGATAGATTCGTATAAGAAACACACAGCCTAGATCCCTCACATGCACATTTCACAACATGATTCCTGCTCTCTGAAAAGCTAATGCCACTGCTGATCTGACAGGAGGTAAGCTCAGGTAACAATGCTCACTCACCCACCACTCACCTTCTGCTGTGTTGTCTGGGTTCCTAACAGGCCACAGACCAGTTGAGGACCCCTGCCTTAGGGTGTCTCTTAGTATTACCATGTCCTGTGATTATGGTCAATGGAAAACTATAACAACGAATCCAAACAGAATTACAACTGGCCCAGACTTTTCAGGAATGAAAATTTGGGTCACTCCATTAGATAGACTCATGACCTGCTGAGGTGCTTGCGGAAGGTAAAGGAAATACAGTGGGTAGAAGAATGAGTGACAGAAGAAGGTAGTTATAGGCACCAGCTTTGACCACATGACTAGTTATAGCAACAAAGACTGTAATTTTCATGAATATTTTCTCTTTTTTTATGAATGTATATAAAGCAAATATCTTCATTTTCTTTCCCTTCTAATTCTTTTATATAACATGAGATGTGTTGACTTTATATTGGTATTTAAGTATTATTAATTTCACATTATAGTATTTGAGTTATGGGCTATCAGGAGAAGAGTAGACATCACTCAAGTACTTTACCTTTCCTCCTAGGGAAGGATTTAGTACATTTTTTATTGTATGCAGGATGGTTGTATCCTATCAGACAGAATAATAACCTTGTTTTTGAAGTTTAAGTCCAGTTTAGGAAGATGTGTATGGGTGTAAAGTTAACAAGGCATAAATTTGTGATTGTTAATTTTATGTGTCAATAGGACTGGACTTAGAATTGCCCAGATAGCTGCTTAAACATTATTTCTAGGTATGTCCATGAGTGTGTTTCTAGAAGAGATTAGCATTTGAATTAGTGGATTAGGTAAATAAATTTGCCCTTACCAATGTGGGACATCATCCAATCTGCTGAGGGCCTGAATAGAACAAAAAGGTAAAGGAAGGGTATATTCACTTTCTCTGTTGTAGCTGGAACATCCATCTTCTCCTGTCCTAGGACTTCGGCACTCCTGGAGCCTCTGGACTCAAGCTAAGTTACACCACTATCTTTCCCGGTCCATCAGCTTGCAGATGACAAACCACAAATCCTCTGGTTTCCATAATCACATGAGCCAATTCCTACAATATATTTCTATGTCTTTATCAATATCTGTATCTATCACTGCAAACATTCTCACCTGCCAAAGCTGATGTATGCCAACCCTACTCAAGGAAGCAGTGTGGCTTCTACCTTCAAAATCTCACATGAATGAACCTCATCAGCAAAACTTCTACAGTATCCAGAGTTCTGCTGGCAAGGGATTTTAGGAAATTCAGTTTTCAGGCTTCCAGATTTTGTGATACAAGGAGACCAGAGGTGAGTAGAATGAATGCTATTTGCCAAAGACAATATCCAACATGAAACCACTAAGGAAAAGAATCAGCATTATTTGAAGAACAGATAAAACATAAAAAGTACAAGTTATAGTAGGTCTCTGAGAATACAGAGGAGAAGAACCATAGGAAAAGATGAGGGGATGTAGAGTAGATGTGAATGGGAGGGCCTAGTGCTCCAATCTCATTCCTCAAAGGTGAGAAGCAATACTGAAGATTATAGTAGAAATGAATTATCTTCATTTGAAAAAAAAATGAGTAGGTGGATTGAAGTTCATTTTTAAAATTCACACTTGATGTTCCGTTCCTAGCAATGTTTGATAATTTCAAGTATTATAAAAGAAACAGATCAATAAGCATGCTCAAGCAGATTTTTAAAAACTAATTTGCAAATGCAGAAAATTTATATGTTATAAATGAATGTAAATTTATACATAAAGCTTTCTGTAACTATCATTTTCTTGATATAAAGTCTCTATTGTCACTAAAGTTTAAAAAAATTGGTATATTGAAATGAGCTAATTTTAGATATGTCTGATGTTCCTTTGGGTTATAATTTTAGGTGTTTTTCTGTCAGCTGCTCCTCTCCATTCTCAAGGATTCTCTTTTCCCTCCTTTTCCCCCAGATGACATATGCACAGGGAAAAGTATCCATGTCCTCATAAGACAGAGGCCAGAGAATGGCCTCTGATCTGCATAGATCCCCAGATGCTCCACTGGAAAGTAAATTCCTTATTTCACTCAGTTATTGGACATGTTGCATCTGCCTTTAGGAAGTCACTGCTGTCTTCATTGGTTTTGGGGAGATACTGTGCAAAAACACTGGGCTGAAGTCTCTGATTTTGGTATAGCCTGCTTTCAAGAGGTCCCAGCATTCTGAAGCTTTTTTTTCTGGACCTCAGGCCTTTTTTCGTTCACAGTTCTTTTTCCCTGTTTTCCCAGCCAGAAGTCTCCTATATGCCAATCAAAGGCAATGGTAATCCTGAATCTAACTAAGGGTTCTCTGTCAAGATACCTCCCTCAGGTATTTTTACCATGTCACTTGGGTGACATCATTTTTCTTTTAGACAATGCTGTTCCACATTTTTCATTTTTCTGGTCTACTCTTTAAAAAGTGAGACACTAGGCTTTCTGCTTAGGAATTTTTTTTTAACTTTCTATTTTTGTTATGTACCTTTCCATGCCTCTGAGATCTGACCTTAGAGCAGGGATGAAAAAGGAAGAGATCTCATTTGATCTTGGAAGCTAAGCAGGGTCAGGCCTGGTTAGTATGTGGGTGGGAGACGCCTGGGAATACAGGATGCTGTAGGCTTATTTAAAAAAAAATTTTTTTAAATAAAAAAATTAAAACGAATTAAAAAAAAGAAAAATGAAGAGAAAAGAACAAATAGAAACATCTAACAACAACTTGATCCTTCTCATAACTTCCTCTTTCCTATTTTGTAGAACTTTCCTATGCCAAAGCAAACTTCACTCACTATTTTGGCACAGAGTAAAACAGTGATCTGGTCTGCAAAACTCTACTCTGATATCTAAAGGAAAGATTTGTAATTTATGGAATGCAACAAAGCCTACCTTTCAAAATTAGTGTGTCATTATATAGACTGTTTTTAATTTAAAACTCAAAGCTGAATAATCACTTTTTTAAATCTTTAGGCCCTTCTCTACCTATGAGCAATGATTGTCAGTGTGTGTGAGAGCTGTGAGAAATCAAGGAAAAAATATATGACTTAAATATCTCAAAAAATATTCAAATATATCAAAAATTATTCCTGTACATGCTCAAAGGAACAAAATTACAATTAGATCTGTCCTCTACAAAATGGAAGAAAGTGGAACTATAAATAATATTGTGAGCAAAAATTATAATTTGTGAATTCCAAATGAAGGCAATAGTAATGTATGATCAACTATGCAAGAGGTCAGAAAATATACAATTTATATTCTCCTCTTGAAAAACTCAAAATCACTGAGTGACAGACTAATTACTAATTTAAATTTAAGTATGGGAAAATAGGTTTATGAGGACTATTATTAGCATTCTATTCCAATGAAATGCTTTAACTTAAGTATAATTGTTTTATAAACAGAATATAATTGACTTCAAATAATAGTTATACTTTATTACATATAACATAAAAATTTCATTTAATAACAAAAAGAACTCAGGTATGTAAGCCTAGATTTTATTTTTAATGTTATTAAATGGTAGTGGTAAACATAAGAAAATCACTAATTTCTTATTTTACAGTAAGAAACAAAGTCTTTATATTGTTCTTTCCCTATATTATACTTTTCTCTTTGTAACAAAATTATTTTAACATAAGCTTGTGAAAATAGGTTAAATAAAATGTTGTGTAAAAAAATAGCCTATTTTATTTCACCACATCCCAAACAAACTTCTACTAAATACTAGCAGTTCCTTCTTGCCTTTATTTTCTAATTATTTTGTTTTTCAATTTTATCAGAATAGAAAATATAGGTTCTTTTTTTGTAATTAAAAGTTGGAATTTAAAACAATTTAATATCAATGTTCATGAACTTTTAAACATTGTAGTGAACTTTCAAATGCATAGGGCAAAATGAAAGCAAACAAAACATAGTTTACATCACAACAGAAAAAAAATAAATGTCAATAAGGCATAAAAATAATGATAAAAGAAATGACCAAGCATCAACCATGTCTCCTCAACTAGTTAAATCCTCATATGTAAAGCTTTGCAGATTAGGATAGAACAACTCAACTCTGTGCTACTTCCAATAACTCCAATGACAAAGAATAAAAATAAAAGGTAGATCAAAGAGTTATCTGGCGAAAACAAAATAATAGAAAGCAGTCCTAGAGGAGTAAAGAAAAACCCTACATTCAGAGGAAACTTCACAACTTTAAAAATATACATTTTTAAGGAAGAATTAACAAAACAATAAAATAAGAATAAAAGAAAAAAATCTTAAAAAGTTAATGTATTAAAATCAGGAAAAAATTGAATAAATGAATCCATGAATTATTGGCAATAAAATTAAAGTAGACAGGTTTCTTAAAAATCTGATTAAGAAAAAAACAGAATTAAAAGAAAAAGTGTATAGATGGCAAATAGAATAAAATGTTTAAGAGATTACAGTGCATGACTTTATGTAATATTCATAAATACATAAAACAGTGAAAAGGAATATGTTCATGAAATATTTAAACCAGCAATAAAAATTCAGAAAAATTAGAAAAATCCGGACTGGGTTCAGTGGCTTATGCCTGTAATCCCAACACTTTGGGAGGTCGAGGTGGGTGGATCACAAGATTAGGAGATGGAGACTATCCTAGCTAACACAGTGAAAACCCATCTCTACTAAAACTACAAAAAAAAAAAAAAAATTACCTGGTCGTGGTGGCATGCACCTGTAATCCCAGCTACTCAGAAGGCTAAAGCAGGAGTATCACTTGAAGCTGGGAAGAGAGGTTGCAGTGAGCCAAGATCACACCACACTGCACTCCAACCTGGGCAACAGAGTAAGACTCCATCTCAAAAAAAAAAAAATTAGAAAAATCTGAATTGAATAAGAACCATCTACATAATGAAAAACTTCTCAAAAAATGACACCAAATTCTCCAGGAATTGTTTTACTAATGAATTGTTTGAAACTTTAAAGGAACTAGTAAATTCAGTTCTGTATAATTTGTTCCAGAATATAGGGGGGGAAAGCATGGAAAGCAATCAAATCTATTACATGAATCAAGGATAATTCTGACAGCAAAATCTGACAAACATTATACAAAAAAATACACTAAATACAGATCTCTCATAAATATGGATCCACAATCGATATTTGGAAATGTATATGCCTGACAGTTATTAGCTACACAGTGAATGCCTCCTACATCACTAAAGAAAGCAAGGATTATCAGAATGAACTTCCTCAGCTTCCTGACCCCACATCTACACATTTGATTCACACACGAATCTATCCTCATCTCATTTCTGTTTCAGAGGGGGAAAAAAAGTCTTTTCTTTGTGCAAAAATAAAACCTTCCATCTACCCTTTGGATCCCAATCAGGATCTCTGCTCTGTCAGTTACTTCATAACTTTCTCTTAAGCCTCTTTCTATTGATTATTTCCTTTCAGCTATTGAAAAATTGTTCCTCAGTTTCACATCCTCCTTGTTCACTCATGACTTTACTTAATGAGCACTTATGAAGCATCAGATGAACTTAAAGTTGTAAAATACACTCCTTGCCTTCAATATTCTTTCCCTCAGAGGAAACCAGCTAAGTCACCAATTGTAGTGTAACATGGTTAAGTGTAAAATGTGGCCGTGTTTGGGTACTGCTAGAGCTCATGAAAGAAGGACCTGGGAAGTCTTCCTCTCTAGTCAATGCCATGTCTTTACCCTTTCCTTCTCTGATTATCTTCTCAAAATATATAGATTCCATTTGTCATTTCAATTCCTCATTTCCCGTTAATCCCTCCTTCCTCTGTCCTCAGAAATTTCCTGAAATTCCCTTGCCAGAGTCAAAAACAATTTTTTGTTCCAAAATCCAATGATATTTTATTCCATGTGATGTTTTCCTTCCTTGCTGCATTTGATACTATAGATCATTTCCTTCTTGAGACTTCCATAACTACAAGTGCTTCTGCTTTTATTTCTTCCTCTTTGGCCATTCTTACTTACTCTTTTTTACGAATTGCTATTCTTCCACACAGCTCTTTATTATTGAACTGTGCTTTCCAGGAACACTGGCTTCTTTCATTTCTCAGTCTACACACACTCTCTCAATACATATTCTCTCTCATCAAGTTCCATGCTTCCATCCACTACTGAAATGTGGCTTCTCAGTCTCTATCTACAGTCTGTACCTTCTCTTTTGCAGTCCAGATTCAAAACTATAGCCCTCTACTGAATCTCTCCAAATGAACGCCTAAATGGTATCTCAAACACATGTCCAAAATTAACTTAGTAACTTCTCAAATCTTGCTACGCTCTACACATTCGACGACAATGAAAGCATCACTGTGTGCCCCATTGCCAAACTATCCTCTGTTCCCTTCTCTAGCCCCCTCCCCAGTCAATCTTGGACATCGGTCCTAGTCTCCATACTGCTTTTGGGTCTTTTGAATTTGTCACCTTTCTTCCATGACATCCTCAAGTTCAGCCCATCAGTATTTATTACTTGCATTACCACAAAAGCTGTGTAGATTGTGTTCTTGTCTTCTTTCTTGCATGCTAATACCCTTTTTTAAAAATTGCCACTAGGAATATCTTTTAAAGGGCAAATCTGCTAAGGTAACTCCTATGTGTAAACTTCTTCAATAATACTGCCAGGTTTTTAGCAAATTATACAAGACCCTCGTGACATCACTCCTATGTCGCTCCTGTCTCATCTCACTATGGTTGATAGTTTTGTGACTACGGCTTTTTTTTTTCTTACCCACAAGAGGTGTGTGTTTTGACCAAAGTTTGAAAATCAATGTCTACATGCAACTGTCTACAATATCTACAGGTGCAAATGAATTAGATTTACCATAGTAGATAAATAAATTGGAATTCTAGTTCTTTACATCGTGTTTTGTGAGTGAGGCTTGCCAGTCTGTGTTTATGATCCCCATTTTTTCAAGTCTGGAAAACACTAAAAAGACTGAATGATTAAGTCTGCAGGGCTGAGTATAGACTCTGAAATGTACTGAATTCACCAGGAAAAAAACAATAAAATACTATGAAAGACTTGGATGGCCTTTCCAGGTGACACTTCCTTTGTCTCATTCTGAGCCTGTGTACACATTGCCCTCTGTCAGCAGAAATGTGATCTTCTCTGTGAAGCTTTCCCCTCCCGTGCAATGCAGGACCTAGTGGCCTGGTGCACTCTTGCAGCACTTTCTTACTGCCTTTTCTCCCCTTTCCTTGCAATTACTTGTTTATGTGTCTGTGAGCTCCTGTGCCTGGTACATACTAAATAGTCATAAATGTTCATTTAATCAACTAATTCACATCCTGATTTTTGGTCCAACTCCCTTTTCTTTATTTTCCTTTAATTATTAGACTGCACATGAAATAGGATACTTTCTTAAGAACCAAGGCTGATGCTATTATCAAATAAGACTTTTACAATTCGATTGGGAGCCACCGTTTTAAAAACTTTACTGCATTTACTCATTTATCTTCAAAGTATTTTCAACTTCAGTTAAACACCACAGCCCCCATAGCATGGTTACTTAACTGTTCCTGCTATAGGATCTAGATGTGACTATAATTCTTTTATTTTGTTTTGGTTTGGTTTGTAGCCATTAATATCACTGGGGTCAACTTCATCTACCATTTTGTCTCTGCAAAGTAGCCGTTTAATATAAAATAGAGGAAGGCTTTGAGTTCTAAAAGGTCTTGACTGTGTAAAATACTCTTGTAACCTGCAGCTTATAGAATCAGGGCATGTCCTAATGGTTCAGTAGTTTAAGAGGTGTTTGAATTATTAGGTGAGGGAAGTCGCTGTAACAGTTAAGCAAAATAACTAAATACATCTGAAGCCATATAATTTAATGTATTAGGAGCAGATCTTTTGAAAATTTCCAGAAAGTTATCCAATATCCTACTGACTAGCATTTTAAGACAAATTTTATAGCTCAAACCCTCAACTTAAGTGCCTATGTTGTCTACTGAGGGAGAAAGAAATGGCATAATGGTAACTCCAGCCACAGAAGGAGTGCTGTTTTTTTAGGGCAGTATTGTTTCCCAGTAAGTATTGTAATGGAGAAGAAACTTTCCTTAAATGTGCTAAATCAATTAATTACCCCCACACACTTGCTTTAACATCCTGCACTATTGAAACAACTTCCAGATGTCACATTTGCTAATAATTCTCTGTTCGTCATGTTTCAGTCAGTCTACTGTATTACTGCAGCTAGGAACATAAGAGAGGGGCAAAGCCATGGCCCTCTGATATAAGAATTATTCTGCTGATGAGCTAACTCTTGGCATGGACACAAACTAATTTGCCATCTTGGGTAAATAATTTACTTATTTTCTACCTAACTTCCTCGTCTGTAGAAAATGGTAGTAGTGATTCGTGGTGCTGAGGAAGCAGTAACAAAAATGGATATAAGGATTTCTATGTTTTGCAAAGAACTAGCCACGTGCTTAGTAGTAGTCATAGTTTGATGTCCCTCATGTTTTGCATGAGGATGACCTCATTAACTCATTTTCCCATTGAGAAAGTGTGTATGGCAACATTGTGCTCTGTTCGCTATTAAATGCAGCCCTTTTTTGTTTAGAGTCAAATGCTTATTTTAGCACATATGTTGAAAATGTTATTCTAACATGTTCAATGAATTAGATTGCTGAAGTCCAGTTCTGTGAAGAATCTGAAGAGCATCATCTTTACCCTAATAATAAGTTTTATTCATTAAATGCCATTTTACAAAGTGAAGAAATGCATTTGGAGTTGTTTTGCTGCTTTAAATTTTTTAAGAAACTTTAAAATCACATCATCATTAGCTGAATTTATTCTCAAGTTTTGGATATTCAAAAAGTATGAGGCAAATTCGCTTTCAGTAATTTTCTTCAAGCTTTGTTCTTTATTAGAAATAACTCATTTATAGAAAAGCTTTTATTGGATTGGTGGTGAGAATAAACACGTAGTTCTCAGTGACTTTTATTATTTATTATAAAGTAATTTGGCAGGGTGTTGTGTAGGCAACTAAACAAAATAAAAGATTAATCAGAACTCCCAATCTTTTTCTGATTTGCAGAGTAACAGAAAACAGCAGCCCAGCCCTGTTTTACTCCCTGAAGGTTTAGTTCAGTATGTGCCAGTGATGGAAAACATCGTCCACCTATAAAGCCACAATTAGGGCTGGTTTCCATTGGCTCAATCAGTTAAATGTAAAAATACAAAAGACCAATATAAAATAAGCCCTCTTGTGTGAGGCTTCACATGCCAGAAACGTGAACACCCTTGGATCTGTGTTACTCCTGTTATTTACCAATGCTCCAGTGGAATTTTTAGGTTTAAAGTTCATATTCTAATTGCAGAATTAAATACAGAAGGGTAAAAATCAGCAGCGTTTTCTGTCAGTTATAGTAGAGTTTAGGGGAAAAGACACAGCTGAAAGAATAGAGACCTAAACTCATTTTTTTTATATAAGGCTGTAGTCAAAGTAAGGCTAATAGAGAAATTACTAAGCTTCTTAGTGTATTCATTTTCTTATACGTGCCTTCTATTAATGGCTATAAAATATTAGAAAAAGTGCAGCCTACTCAAATTTGCCAGCATTCTTGGAAAGAAGCACAGTACTTAGAATTATTTTTTGAAAGAGATTTTATTAACATATACACAGCTCTCCATATATTTTGATGATACGGTAGCAGAAGTTATTTATATTAATATCGATCTACGCAAGGTAGAATCTTAAAATCAACTAGAAAGAAATGTTAGAGAAAAATTTCTGCCTTGAGGAAAGATGTGAAATCAAGATTTTTCTGGAAAAAGACTAAGATGATTTTAAACAGTTCTAGGTCATTCACAAATAATCAACTAGTTATTATTTACATACACACATATTTTGAGTTATATGGAATGAATTTAGGTTAAATAAACGTTTGAGTTATATAGAATGAATTTAGCTAAATATAGGAAATTTGAAAGTAGAGAATTGAGAATAATAACTAATATAGTGGTCTTCAGTTACAGCAAATAATATCTTGGTGAATTAGCTACATTTCCGCTTAAGAGGAAGGAAAGTAATTGGTGAAGCTTAAAGGGCTTTTCAATGTAACTCTGCTTTAAAAGTGTACGAAGAAGCCGCTACATTCATAAGATGTTGTTATTGTTGTTGTTGTTGTTGTTTTTAGTCACTTTATTAATAACCTTTCGACCAGTTTGAAGTGTTCCAAAAAATCAAACATTTTTACTATTTCCTCAGGGGATGTGAAAAGCACTTGAACCCCTATAAATCCTTCTACTAAAATTTTGCAAAAACTGATATATAATTAAATTAGCACAATTCTGCAGCACTTGGTCCCTGATGACATAAGGGCCTTTGCTTCAGAATGATAGGAATACACAGTTTTTGCATTTTTCTCGGTGGGTAGAATAAAATAAAAGCTTCATGTTTCTGGTTTCTCTGCCCTAGGCCAGGTGTCATGAGTATTTGTCCAGTTTTATTTCAAAACAAGAAACTAAAAGTGGAAGAGGGGAAATTTCCACTCTGGTTAGGATGAGAGAGGACATAAAACAGAGAATGACCAGGTTTCCCGCAGAACCTCCATAATTTACCGAATAAGAGTTAACACTTCTTAATGAGCTGATGATTACCAGGCCTTCAGCCATCTGGCTCTTCTTATCTCTCTTACCTCATCTTCAGTCCCTTTCCAAGTGTTTCTACCCTCTCAGCATACCAAACTACTTTCAGTCTCCTCGATGTTACATCCTTTCACCTCAGAATCTATTAAGTATGAATTCTTCTGCCCAGAGCATGCTTTCCTCTATTCAGGCAGGAACTATCTAAATTTAACATGATTTTCTTCTAAGAATCTTGAGTTAACTGGTTTTCTTTACTTGTGTTCTCATTATGTTACATACTGTAGATTAGTGTATTCAAATTCTAGCTCATTGTTCTGTAATGCGCTTTCATGCAATGAAGCATCGTTTTCTAGAGTTCTTTGTGTCTAAGATTCCGGATAAAAATTAAGATTCTGTCACTTAGATGCCTCTGTGGAGGATATAGAAGAGAAAGTGACATGGGATCATCTTTTCACACCTTTCAGTTATTTCTATGGAGACATAAATGTTTTCTATGTTAGCATGCTAGTTGCAAGGGGCAACAACGATATATTTGTATCAGACCACAGCTATGAAAAGGTGGGGTTCTTGTGTTCAATAATTACAATGGCAGCTCAACAAAAGTCCATCAAGGTAATTATTTCATACTATGTAGAAAAAAATGTGACATAAAGTTCTTTATTATTTCCTATAGTTTCTAACAACCATGTTTATCATTATCTTAGCAATTTTTTAATCAAACTCTAGAAACTTTATGTTGTAAATTTAAGAACAGTATGCAGAAGGTAACTTGATGAAGCATAAATTCATCCAAGGTAGAACTGTTACCCAGGAATTACCTTTGCTGTTTGCATCTCTGGGCAAGCCTCAATATAAGGTTATCTATGACACTCTTTTACAAGTGCTACTTTGACACTTGCAAAAGAAACTCTATTATTCTATCTTATATGATATTATTCAGATTCTCGACTACATGAGGAGAAATAGCAGCTAAATATTGATATGCTTTGGGTGTGTTCTTACCCAAATCTCATTTTGAATTGTAGCTCCCACAATCCCCATGTGTCATGGAAAGGAACTTGTGGGAAGTAACTGAATCATGGGAATTGGTTTTTCCCAGGCTGTTCTCATGATAGTAAAAGTCTCGCAGGATCTGATGGTTTTATAGAGGGCAGTTCTCCTGCACACACTCTCTTATCTGCTGTCATGTAAGAAGTGCCTTCGCTCCTCCTTTGCCTTCCACCATGATTGTGAGGCCTCCCCAGCCATGTGGAACTGTGAGTCAATTAAACCTCTTTTACTTGATAAATTACTCAGTCTTGGGTATGTCCTTATAGCAGCATGAGCATGGGCTATTTCAAATATTGCTTTGCATTTCTGTGTGAAAAAAGAACAGGAAAACACCTTATAGCACCAAAACCATTCCATAATAACTCCCAATCACCTTAACTACTAGACTAGGTAGTATCTTAATTTTCCCATTTTTTTCTGAGACTGAGCTCTGTAACAACTGAATACAATGAAGTATTAAGTGCTGATGTAAGCAAGTCAACAGAAAGTGCTCATAAAGTGACAGGTGATATTAAGAGTGTGCTGTCATAAATGTAGAAGCAAAACAAAAGGCAAATCTACTATATAAGGGGATTGGAAATGATAACAGGGTAAGTCATTGAACAACCAACCAGGTGATTTTGGGGATACTATGGTGGGAGCAAGCAGATGCTCTAACCCTTGAAGTCATAAGGTAACAACTTTGAAGCGCTATTTGAAAAGGGTGTGGCTATCACTTTTCAGCCTTTAGGCTAAGATAAAATGTAGAAAAGGATGTGGCTATAATAAATTTGAAAATAGTTACATAGATTTATTCAGTTAGACATTAGGATCCATCATGCTGTTGAGCTCTTAAATTACTCTAACCACTGTCCTATTGTGCTTTTATTTTGAAGGGCTAATTTCTTTATGATCATTTAGTTCCCAGCTAAAATCCTACTTCTGCAAAATATCTCATAAATACCTCTAGGTAAAAGGATCCTATCCCTTTTTCCTTTAATATGTTGCCGCACTCCTTGTGATGTCAACATTAGTAATGTTCTGTTGTATGTAGTAACTTAACTATGGCAGTCTGTAGTCCCTGCCTCAGTGCTGATGGGAGCATTATGCATTTAGATGATTCCCAGTGGAACTTTATTGAATGAATAAAAGGCCTGGTGCCCGGAAGCAATGGCTCACACCTGAAATCCCAGCACTTTGGGAGGCCGAGACGGGCGGATCATGAGGTCAGGAGTTAAAGACCAGACTGGCCAACATGGTGAAACCCTGTCTCTACTAAAAAATACAAAAATTAGCTGGGCATGGTGGCTCGTGCCTGTAATCCCAGCTACTTGGGAGGCTGAGGTAGGAGAATTGCTTGAACCGGACCTGGGAGGAGGCAGAGGTTACAGTGAGCCAAGATCACGCCACTACCCTCCAGCCTGGGCTACAGTGCGAGACTCCATCATAAAAAAAAAAAAAAAAAAGACCTGGTACAGTTTGCCAGAGCAGAGATAGTGAGGCATGGCCTAGAAAACAAAGACCCGTAACAGGAGTAAGAGAAATGAATTTTAGCTCAGCCGGTAGATGGCTTAGTAACTAAGGCATCACTAAGGCCTTTAGGACCTTGATTTCCTCATCTGTGAAGGGATTTCTAAAGCCTCATCCAATTTAAATGCTCCTATAATATCTGGATGCTGTCCATATACTAGAATAATAACTACTTTAATTGGCATCACCAGTATATAAGAAGGTATAGAAATAAACATTAATGTGGTAGTTAATGGAAACCACAGAATTACAGATTTACTTCTTTAGTTTGCACACATAGAAATAGGGCCATAAGATATTCCTTTGTATAAAACATGGTTCATAAAACAACTTTCCACTAAAAGTGCTACATAAACTGTAAAACTCCTTTAGCTAAAAGTTTTTCATGTGCCCTAAAAGGATATAGAAACAAAAAAGAGAAGACCAGGCTGGTGGTATGTAAACTGATGGTATGAAAGGATTAATGGCATGCAATCTTCTTTAATGAACATTTTGTCTCATAACAGAAGGAGGTGTCACTACACCAAAGGAAAACAGAGGTTAGAATCTAATTCCTCTGTTCATGGTAGCTGTTTTTTTTTTTTTTTTCTTATAATCTGGTACCATCTCTACTGATGGTTATGATTTTTATATAAAAATTGATACATGCTCAGAAATATTTTACCAACATCACAGCCTAAGAAGTTAAATTCTTCTTAAACTTGAAAAAGAAATAAAATAATAAAAGAAAATGTGAGCCGTGTGTGTGTGTGTCTGTGCACATGCACGAGTGTGTGTTCATGTGCATTGGTAGCGAGGACAAAATGGAGACATCTTTCTTTAATTGTAATGCTGGTGATTTTGCTACATGGTAGCTTTAACTTTTTAAAATACTCTATTGACTTAAAGGAAAAAATGCTCTGAATTAAGTACCAAAAATTGTGGTGTGGCTTTGAACCGTTGTGAAGTCTTTGGATATAAAGATGACATCTCACATTTCTTTCAGCCTATGGCACCTAGTCCAGTGCCTGGCACATACTAAGTGTTCAGGACATGTTTATTGAATTAGGTTTCCATTTGTGAGACCCATTCACTACTGATATATTCTTATTAGGGCACTAATCATATGAGCAATCATAAAACCATGAAATTGACACAAGAAGTACTAACTAGAAAGAAAATTTCAATATTCACAGGCCCTATTTGGCCCTAAAATTATATAGTCCCTTATGATTACATGGTTCTTTATAATAATTTTATGGACCCTATACTATATGGAAGCTCTGATGGAGAAGCCAAGGAAATCCTTTTCCCTTTCCAGGTTCTAGGATTCACCAACACCAAATTGGTTGCCATACCATTCTTTTCCTTAACCACAATGTTTAGTCATTTGTGACACAAATGAGTGACTCCAGTGCCAGCTCAGACAATATCCCAATCAGGTGGCTTATTCCCACATACAATACTAGTTGTCACATCCAACACTTGTGAATGTGAAAATGTAAACCAGTCCCCTTTCCATTTAATTTAAACTTTCGTTTTTATTAATTTTCTGAATTACCATATCCTTTCTCTTTAGTTCCCCCAACAGAACCTTCTCAAACATTTATGAGCTTTAGTCATCAAATAACATACTTACTCTACCTCACTCCACTGTCAAACTTTATGGTCTTGAACTTTCAAGTCTATTCTAACAGCAAAGATCCTCCAAATCTTCCAACAACTGTTAGAGATATCTGTCCTAAGCTTAGAAATAATATGTGAATAAGTAGGCCAATGTATAATGGAAAATGGCATTTTTATGTTGGAATTTTGTTTACAAGTAGAAGTGAAGCGGGGGGGTGGGGAAGACAGAGAAATAGAAGAGGCAGGAAAAAGAAAAAAGAGGCAGAGAGAGAGAATGAGTTTCTACAAATTCACTGAGGAATTTGGTCAAGCTGTAATTTCAGCCACTGTAAAAGCTGACAGACTTCTCATTGAAAGCTACCAGACACTCTTCTGTTTAACAACAACACATACCATGTGTTCAAGAGTAAAAGTATGCCATTCAGTTAGGAAGATAAAAAGCTGTTTGTCTGATTTCTTAATATATTATGGAAAGGAATGCAAATAAAGATTCTTTATAGTCCTGTTTTTTTTCTAGGACTTTTGACTGTTTAAGCTAAATAATGATAGTGATGATGATGGTTATGATGCATCAATGAGAATATTGCAAATATCTCTGCCAGTAAAAAAGAAATAAAGTTTTAAAAGCTGCAGAATTTCCTACCCCAACTCAAAGATAAAGCAACATTAAAAGGCAGAGATAGGTCCTTTTATATATGCGTAGCTATCCACATACATTTACTTTGTTTACCATGAATTGCATGTGGTGTTTTACTCTACTGAATCCTAGATAATGAGTCAGAGTGAATGGTACAACTAGCTGACTTAGTTTATTCATTCCAACTGCTGATCAACTCCAATAAAACCAAAACAAAAAAATTAGCCAACTGAACTCTTCAACTGTAATGGTTGATTGATTGAGCAAATAATAGAGCCAACAGTGCCAGCCAGACTAAAATCTCAGCCAATCATTGGCCAGTTAAAAGAAAGCAGCCTCCTGTGACTGGATATGCAATGGCTCTTTCTTCAGCTGCTCATTCTATCTTGGGGTAAACCCAAAACAACTCCTGTGTTGAGGTTTATACTTTTTTAGAGAACCTGAAATAAAATACTATATTTTGCTTAGATTTAGACCAGTGTCAAATCTTATCACTCTTCCCACTGGCTGGCTGTCACTTTTGAGTTTTTTGTGAATGTTAACTCAACATTAACAGTTCAAATGTTTCAATTAGGTTCATTGCAGCGAAAAGAATCATGTTATTAGATCATTCCCGATATAGATTAGGTTTTATATCAGTGGCTGCCTGCCATC
Organism: Callithrix jacchus; assembly: GCF_049354715.1. Taxonomy (NCBI): domain Eukaryota; kingdom Metazoa; phylum Chordata; class Mammalia; order Primates; family Cebidae; genus Callithrix; species Callithrix jacchus. The sequence continues at coordinate 133,491,387 of NC_133505.1, forward strand.
TTAGCAGTATGGAGACATGCATTTTCAAGGCTTTAGCTGCTACTTGTTTTTGTGCACGAACAGGAAATATTGGTAAAAAAATTGGGGCTGTGAATGACAAGAGTAGAAATTAAAAAGTATCATTGAATGATTTTCTATAGTGATGAAGAATGAAATTTTTATCACTTTCAGCTTTGCTCTTACATCTGTTTCCTGGAAAGAAGAAATTCAGTGCCAGTAACAAGTATGCTAATTACAATTTGGGCCGTAGCTTCAAAATCTTTTAAGTAAATGCTGAATGCTTTAGTTCAGTCAGGAAATTTGCTAAGACACATTTCTTCTGACAGCTGCCAAGAAGAATGTCTGTTTTTAATACTTGAAAGATATACTATATTTGCACTTTTCAATAGCCACAGTTTTATAGCTCCTATTGGAGCCTTGTTGAGCTCCTGACTACATTTTCAGTATTGAATGTCATAAGGTAGTTCACTTAAAATTGGTTTTATTATTATTATTTTTTAGTGCCAACCATACAATGTCTCTGGACAGCATTTAGTTCAGAGTCAAAAGAGCTAACTCTTTCATTTTTTTAGTCCATGTAAAGTCAGTATCATTGAATGACAATAGACCTAGATGTCCAACCTGCTGGTACCCCCAGTGACCAGGTTTAGGAGCCCAGTGGGAGTGCAGCCCGGCAGCCTATTCATCCTGGCCATCTTCATGGGCAGTAATGGTCTTCATACCCAGGTCCATTGCACCACGATCCTTATTAATTTCAGATAGTCAGAAAAATAAGCATTGCTGTACTATGATCTCTTCATTTCCTTTGCTTAAAACTGGCATAGTACTTCAGTTGAAGCAACCAAATTAGTGACAAGTAGAAAAGATTTTCCAAGTCTAAGTTTCTTGCTCATTATGTTTATAAAGAAAGTAGTAAAGGCAAAAGTAGGCTTCATTTCAAAGAATCCAGCTCATTAACGTATCAAAGAAGATTTTTGTAAATATTTTACATAAACTTCTTTCATGGCTTCTACCTATTCTTCCCTACCGTAATAAGGAAACCTAATTCCTGTCCATCAAGAAAAATCCAAATATATTTACAATTGGATGGACTTGGGCCAAGCTATGTTTTCCTTAGCATGACTTTGGGGTTGTCCTTTCACTGTACACTTTCTCAGCATATGATTTCAATATGGTTGAAATGAATGCTGACTTTCCAAAACAGGCAACAGTCTGAAAATCTTGGCAGTTTATGGGCAAATGACCTATTTTTCTGCCTGTTTAAACTGTTTAATAAAACCTCATGAGAAATACTAAAAATAGTCAATGCCTGGAGATTGTTCTTTTCACTTGCATAAAACCAGTTGAACTGATTGTCTTCAGAGAAGGAGCGGCAGCAAATGGATACTTAATTAACCATAATTATCAGCACCACCAGCAATGCCTTTGCCATTTCTACAGTCTACTGTATGCCAGAAAAATCGCAATAGATACTTAAGGTGCAAGATATCATTTAATATCCATAAAAATCATGTAAGGTATATACTCTTATTCAATTTCATAGATAAGGAAACTAAGTTAGAAAAGTAACATAACTTATGCTACACAGCTGAAATATGGCTGAGCTGAGATTTACATCCAACTGTTTAATTACAAAATATTTTCTCTTCCCAATCACTTTTCTCAGAGGAAAGAAAGTAGTAGAGGGCAGGGCAGCTTTTTCCCAGGATGAATTAAGTAGCAAAATATTTGCCTAATTATTTAACATATCTAACCACCTGATAGCATCTGGGCTTAAAATATTGATAAAATATATCATGAACTGCATAAGTCAGAAATCTTGCTTTACGTGTCTGACATCATCAGAACACAAAACGGGAAGATGTTTGTAGATGAGAAATGCTGTCAATACTTACAACTGACTGCAGACTATACCTAAGTGAACATCTGGTTCAGAACCAAAATGACAAAAAAGCTAGAGGTGTTATTGTTAAAAGAAAGAACAGTAACTTAAAGAAGAATCTCAAATTTTCTCAGATTTTTTAGATAATTTTAGATGCATTTAATGCCTGAACTACATATAACTCCAATTATGGTGAATAATCAGGTAAATAATCAGATGTGATGGAGTTATATGCAATCAATTTACTATTGCATATGTTCTCTCTATAGCTCCTCTCATTTTCCAAATCCAAAGCACTACTTTTAACAGCAAAAACCACAATTACTTTTGCACCAGACTAATAAAATGTGTTACCCAAAGCTCAACTCAATAGTTATTTCTCAGTATCACTTGGAAATTGGTTCTACAATCCCTGTGGATACCAAAATCTGTGAATGCTTAAGTCTCTTATATAAAATAATGTAGTATTTGTATATAACCTACACACAACCTCCCATATACTTTAAATCAGCTGTAGACTACTTGCAATACCTAATGCAATGTAAATGCTATGTAGTAGTTGTTACACTATATTTTTATTTGTATTCTTTATTGTTGTATTGTTCTTTTTACAACTTTTAGAAAATATTTTTGATTGGGTATTGCATAGAACCCTTGGATACAGAGGGCCAACTGTATTATATTTCTAATGTGAATAGTGGAAGTAAAGCAGAATAGTTATTGACTAATTCTAACTTTTAATTTTTACTAATATAACTAACTCTTGCATTGGCTTTTTTTTTTTAGCCCTAATACTGAATCATATACAACCTTATTTTTTTCTACAACTTTGTATTCTTTATATTTACCTGCTATGCCAAATTTCTGTTATTCTCTACATATTTAATTGCTGTTTAAACTTATTTTACTAGAATGAGTCTTTCACTCTAAGTTTTTAGTCCTAAAATATTATTAACCAGAATAGTCACACTTTCTCCCTAATTTATTATCCATAAAATTGATGAGCATAACATATATATTTTTTATTCACATCTTGGCTAAACAAAAAGCCAAGAACAAAGGTATGTCATTCTAATAACCATCTACCTCCAGAGAGATGGAAATCTTATAATCAATTAGATTGAACATTCAGTTGCTATTGTCCTTATATCTGGTTAGTTTCTTCATCACCTTCATAAGAAGAGATAAAAATAGATGTCTTAAATTTACTTTTACTTTTTTACCATATTTTCTTATTTCATGGTTTAGAACCCCACTCAAACAAGAAAACAAGACATCTTAGTTTTAGGGAAGCCATGATAGGCAAAATGAATTCTATTTTTTTTCTTATGGTATTTATAAACTGTTACTAATAACTCATCACATCATTACTTATGAAGAACCCCAAAATAAAGGCACTGCTCTGCTATTAGTGGAAACAGCTTTTGTTCTCTGTCTGCCTTTCTCCCTCTATCTCTCCTGAAGAATCAAAACTTGATAATTTCTTACTTCCCTCTCATCTCATTCTCGCAATTCTTCAGAGACCACTATATTTATCAATTTAATATTTTATTTTGTCAGTGTTCTAGAATATAACTCTACCAGATTAGGAAACTTGCACACATTTGGAGATTCTAAAGCTCTTTGATCATCTCTTTACAATTTATCTTACTTTGATCAGAACTGAATCTGCCTTTGCCATGCAGTAGTCTACAGCCTTGAAGTCAGTAACCAAACAGGAATTAAGGACTGTTGAAGTCACTCCTGCCATTTCCTTCGGATAAACTGACATCTTACTTACCGAATTTATCTACAGAGTTCAGGGAAAAAAAGAATCAAAAGGAGGAAAGTTCAGGGAATCTAGAAGCAGCTGACCAATCAGCAAAGGACAAACTGACTTTATAATTAAACTACCTCAGCTATCCCTCACTGTCTAAACCAGCACAGCACAAAAGTGTGGTCCATGGAGCAGCACCATCAGTATCTCCTTAGAGCTTACTGGAAGTACAGATTGTCAAGTCTCTTCTCAGACCCACTGACTCAGAATCTATGAAGATAAGGCCGGGAATTTGTGTTTTATTAGTTTTCCAGGTGTCTTATCCATGCTAACGGTCTGATAACCGCTCTTTCATGCCAGATTATATGGGGAGATGTCCCCAGGGCTAAATTCTCAGTATAGTTGTAGGGCTGTATGTATATACTAGAAAGGAAAGAAGGTAAACCCAATACATTTATGCTTTCAATAATGTTTACATAATGCTGCATGTTAACTCCCTCAATTCACTTCTCAGATGTTTAGAATAGTAAATCTTCTAAAGTAAGTTATGGTACATGAGTGAATTAAACATAAAACCTGAAGTTAAGATGTACTTACTCTTTGCTCAGATCCAATCCATTCTTCACAGAGTTCTCATTTGCCTCTTCTGAGTAATCCACTGGAACTCCTTTTTCTCACTAAAGTTTAGGGTTTACCAGGAGCTTGGTCTAGTAATGTGTCTTTACAATGATTCGGTTCCTGATGTCTTTTCTATTATAAGGTATTGCTAAAAGCTTATTCTTCACTGCAAAATCATGTGCTGATTCACTATTTAATGAAAGTTTGAGAAAAACCAGGGCTATGCCTTAAGAGACAAGCATAGTGGAAAGCACATCAGTTTTAGAGTCAGACTGGTGTGACTAGATGTGACTCATGGTTCTGCCACTTATTAGCTATGTAATCTTGAACAACTAAGTTTTTGAATTTCCATTTTTTTGTCCATTGGGTTTGTTGTGCAATAGTTGTTTACTTATACATCTGTCTGTTTATGGATTTATTTACATGTGCTTATCTCACTACAAACAGCTGATGCAGTGACTAATGAAATAATAAATATAAAATATCCCGCCCTTTGCCTGGAGCCCAGATGTTTAATAGTAGTTAACTCCCTCTTATGTTTTCTTATTTCTTCTGCTTCTGAGAATTATTTTCACAAATAATTCAACGCATTTATCTTTGGAACAGACTGAATGTGTGCAGTAACTAGCAACCTGACTATTACAACCCAAACATAAGAGGCTTTCCATTCTAAGCCTCTGCTATCCAATATGGTGCTCTTCCGTGACTCTTGAGGACTTCAAGTGTACCTAGTTTGAATTCAGATGTACTTTAGGTATAAAATAAATACTGAATTTTATAGTTAATATGAAAAATGAAGGAATGTAAAATATCACACTAATACAATTTTATGATTATGTATATATACATATTTTGATTATGTCTTAAAATTATATTTCAGCTCTATCAACATAAATAAATATATTATTAATTTCACCTGTTTACTTTTTCAAATGTGCCTACTAGAAAATATAAAATTGCATGTGGGGCTCACATGTGTGGCTCTCTTTATATTACTGTTGAATAGCACTGTTCTAAGTTATTGGCCTTTAGACCACATTTTCCCACCAATTAAGTGGTTTTTAGTTTTAACTCTTCTTTTCTACTTTAAATATAGCAATGTGGGGGCTGGAAAAAGAAAATATGATATATATACATTATGCAATATTCTGCATCCATAAAAAAGAACAAGATCATGTCATTTGCAGGAACATGGATGGAGCTGGAGACCATTATCCTTAGCAAACATAAGAACATGTTCTCACTTAAAAGTGGGAGCTAAATGATGGGAACACATGGACACATAGAGGGCAAGAACAGACACTGGGGCCTACTGGAGAGTGGAGAGTAGGAGAAGGGAGAGGATCAGGAAAAGTAACTAATGGGACTAGCCTTAATATCTGGGTGATGAAATAATCTGTATAACAAGCCCCTATGGCACAAGTTTACCGATATAACAAACCGGCACATGTACCCCTGAACTTAAAAGTTAACTTAAAATAAATTAATTAATTAATTTAGCAATATTCCAATCAATGGTCTCACATTAATGATTTATCAAATATTTGTTAATAACTACAGAGAAAACAAGTCCTCGATGAACTTGCTTGCATATCACTGTTCAAAAAATTAGACGCATAGGAGGGGCAGATCAAATTATGCACAGCAACTACCCACTCTGGTTTATCCTAAGAGAACTACACCCTTCATTGCCAGTTTAGTAAACATTCTACATAGGAGAAAGATAGTAGGGCTAGAAGTTAAAATTATACACCTGAACTGATATGTACTGGTAAGCTGTCATTCTTTTTACAACAAACTTTATGAGTAAGTTATTTGCTTAGGTAGTACCGTATTTCAAGGCATACACTACATTAAAACTATAGATAAAATTGCCTATTTTCCCTTCCTTTCTGCCCCCAAATTAGAAATGCCTTTATCCAGCATCTTTTCCTGTCTTTTCCTTATTGAAACTAATAACATGTCCTAGTTTACACATGAAGTCTTTCCGAGGTCAGTTCAACCTGTTATTTGACATTGTATATTTTATATATATATATATATATATATATATATATATATATATATATATAAAACAACTAGAAAAGGCATATATATGTTATATATACATGTATTACATATATACTTTATATATATATTACAAACAAAAGACATATATATGTGTGTGTGCATATATGTATTATATAAAACAGCACCTGTTACAGGGTATATGTGTGTATATATATATATGTATATATATATATACACCCTTCCCTAAACATGATTCTTTTTGTTAGCTAATTGTTTTTCAGTGTAGGTCTTATCTACCTATCAATGCTCTTAACCCTTCAAGGAGATTACCTATATTCCTTTGTGTCCCTCACATCCTTTGTTTGCGCAGAGTAGGTAACTTTGACTATAATGATAGTGATGAAGGTAAAAAAGAGCGATATAAAAATGAATGCCTATGAATATGTGAATTACAGTTACAAGGTCATTATGAACAAGAAAGATCTGTTTGGCATTTTGGCTGAAATGCCTTTTCTACATTTCAAATTTATCAAAGCTAAAACTAAATCCTTGAACTTCTTTTTCTTAACTTGATCTTGCTTTTCTGATTTCTATTTTATTGAATGGTGCTACCTTCCCTTGACTCAGATAGGTATATATATATATATATATATATATATATATATATATATATATATATATACCCTTGACTCACTCTCCCCTCCACCCCCTACATCTAACCAGACTCCAGTCCTGTTGATATGCTTCACATTCATTCAGCTATTTCAATCCTCTCTGTCAACCCCCTGTCTCCATGCCTCCTGTCTTCCCCCAGCTCTCAAGCCCATCAGTGGAAAGTGTTAAAAACACAAATTTGAGCATGCCATGCTTCTGCTTAAAATCCCCATTCCGTTTTGTTACTTTGGAGTAAAGTTTTAATGTTTTTACCATAACATGGTTCATTTATAATACTTCAATGTTAACTCTCATTCCTGTTGCTCCTGACCTCAAATTTGTGCTAACATTATTTTGGTTCTCCTAATCTACCTCTCTTTTCCCTATCTCTGGGCCTCTCCCACTGTATTCCCTCCACGAATGCCCTCATTCCTTCTTACTTTATTAACTCCTCCCACCTCCTCCAGTCAGTTGACCCTGGATTGTATGTTCCAATGACATTGCATAGGGATCTGATTATAATGTTTCTTGTCTGACTCTTCCACTGAAATGCAAACAGTCAGGGCATGCCTCTTTTGCCTTTATAGCTCTTCCCGTTAGTACTGTGTCTGTCTGGCTCATGGAGGGACTCAATCATTATTTTTGAATAAAGAAGAAAAAATTTGGTAGGGGTGAAGACAGCAGGGAGATAAAGAAATTTATTTTATTATTCTACTTGCTTTCAAATATGTAATTTGTTAAGTTCATTCCTGAACCATCATTTGGGGACATAACCTTGGGCTGTTGCTTTTTGCTGCTGATTTCATTACAGGTTTTTTCTTGAGATTAGGTTCACAATTTTAAGAAGAGATTGGTTGTAGATATGTTGTGTTGCCTCTGTTGCCTCTGTTCTGTTCCATTGGTCTATATCTCTGTTTTGGTACCAGTACCATGCTGTTTTGATTACTGTAGCCTTGTAGTATAGTTTGAAATCCGGTAGTGTGATGCCCCCCGCTGTGTTCTTTTTGCTTAGAATTGACTTGGCTATGCGGGCTCTCTTTTGGTTCCATATGAAGTTCGTGGTGGTTTTCTCCAGTTCTGTGAAGAAAGTCAATGGTAGCTTGATGGGTATAGCATTGATTCTGTAAATTACTTCGGGCAGTATAGCCATTTTTACGATATTAATTCTTCCTAACCATGAACCATACAATCTTTGATAAACCTGTCAAAAACAAGCAATGGGGAAAGGATTCCCTGTTCAACAAATGGTGTTGGGAAAACTGGCTAGCCATGTACAGAAAGCAGAAACTGGACCCCTTCCTGACACCTTACACTAAAATTAACTCCAGATGGATTAAAGACTTAAACATAAGACCTGGCACCATAAAAACCCTAGAAGGAAATCTAGGCAAAACTATCCAGGACATAGGAGTAGGCAAGGACTTCATGAACAAAACACCAAAAGCATTGGCAACAAAAGCCAAAATAGACAAATGGGACCTAATCAAACTCCACAGCTTCTGCACAGCAAAAGAAACAGTCAATAGAGTGAATCGGCAACCAACAGAATGGGAAAAAATTTTTGCAGTTTACCCATCTGACAAAGGGCTGATATCCAGAATTTACAAAGAACTCAAACAGATTTACAGGAAAAAAACAAACAAGCCCATTCAAAATTGCGCAAAGGATATGAACAGACACTTTACGAAAGAAGACGTATATGAGGCCAACAATCATATGAAAAAATGCTCATCGTCACTGGTCATCAGAGAGATGCAAATCAAAACCACATTGAGATACCATCTCACTCCAGTTAGAATGGTGATCATTAAAAAATCTGGAGACAACAGATGCTGGAGAGGATGTGGAGAAAAAGGAACACTTTTACACTGTTGGTGGGAGTGTAAATTAGTTCAACCACTGTGGAAGACAGTGTGGCGATTCCTCAAGGCCTTAGAAATAGAAATTCCATTTGACCCAGCAATCCCATTACTGGGTATATATCCAAAAGACTATAAGTTGTTCTACTATAAGGACACATGTACATAAATGTTCATTGCAGCACTGTTTACAATAGCAAAGACTTGGAATCAACCCAAATGCCCATTGATGATAGACTGGATTGGAAAAATGTGGCACATATACACCATGGAATATTATGCAGCAATCAGAAATAATGAGTTTGTGTCATTTGTAGGGACATGGATGAATCTGGAGAACATCATCCTCAGCAAACTAACACAAGAACAGAAAACGAAACACCGCATATTCTCACTCATAGGTGCGTGATGAAAAATGAGAACACATGGACACAGAGAGGAGAGTACTAAACACTGGGGTCTATTGGGGGCAAATGGGGAGGGCCAGTGGGAGGGGGAGGTGGGGAGGGATAGCCTGGGGAGAAATGCCAAATGTGGGTGAAGGGGAGAAAGGAAGCAAAACACACTGCCATGTGTGTACCTATGCAACTGTCTTGCATGTTCTGCACATGTACCCCCAAACCTAAAATGCAATAAAAAATTTAAAAAATAAAAATAAAAAAAAAAAAAGAAGAGATTGGTTGAACACAATAGCTAACATTCATACATCAAATTGGCCTTTCTAGGAACCAATCCCCAATCTTTCCCAGGAAGCAACAGCACCATGCTTTTACAAATGGAGCTAATTTGTCAATTGTAAATACCTGTTCATTACTTCCATTGTGACAGCCAATGGCAATTAAACTCAATTAGTCAATCAATCCATTTAAACATTAATGAATGCGTGTTCTACATTCAGCACTGTGCTAAAAAATCAACAAATTCTAAATGAATATGGAGAATCTGGAACACAATTGTAAGAAATTACCTGGGTGAAAAAAAACTCAATTAAATACAAGAAGTAATCATAGAGAAATACTGTGCTAAAGGGGTACTTCTGAATCCACACAACAGAGTAATTCAGAAAGAAATTTTCTGTGTGGTATTTTATCAACAAATATCAAAGAACTGTCAACATCAACTAGAACTTCAAAATGAGCAGGTGAAAGATACTGACCTAAAATGAAAAAAAAAAAAAGCCCGATGGAGTTAACAAGGTAGATGTTTACTCACCAAAATCTCTCAGTCAGTAAAGCTACAGTCATGAATGTCTGCTCTGTTCTCCCTGTTTACATGAACAGTATAATGCCAAATATAGGGCATTCAGCAATCACTAACTCAAGTCATCCTTCTCAGCCAAAAAGTCTCCCTGCATGGGAGCAGCAGCCAAGGTGTTTTGGTCAGGCACTGTGAAATTGCCTTGGCTGACTAGGCCTTATGTGATTCCAGCAAGGAAATAATACCCTGTCTTGTTGCTCCATCACATGTGCTCCAGAGGGAGAAATGGTATCAAGGATTCCCTAGCATCCTATCACATGTCATGCTCAAACTTCCAAACAGTACAAGCTAAAGAGGTATAAATGCTTTGGGCCGCTTTCTTTTTCTAATCAACAAAAGACAATATGTGTTACACTGTTGAAAGAAAACATGGCAGCTTATATAATTAGTTTAGATAAGTAAAAAGTCCCTTGGATGAGGAACAATTTTAATCCATAAACACTGAGCTTACATAGAAGCCATAGATGAGTCTACTACTTGCATGGATTGCTAATGATGGAGGCTGGAGTGTAGTGGGATGATGCTAAAATGAACAAAGATAGGAAGGAAGGGGCAAGGTCAGGAATAGGTTCTGATTATACACTATGCTGGTTCAGTCATTTAAGCTATTTCTTAATAGAGTGAAACATTTCAAATACCTTATTTTCTTCTTTTAATAGTGTAAAGTATGAAACTATCAGCAAAAAGCAATCTGTAACTAGAAAATAAACAAGTATATCTTGTGGTTCCTTTTTGCAATTAAACTTAATGATACAGAGGAGCAGGGTAGAACAATAAAGAGAGAATCTACAGTTAATTTTGCATCTTGGCTCTACTCGTTTTCAATCTTAGGCAATCTATTCATTTACTTTTATTATTTCTTTCACTCCTGTTTCTCTTTATCAGTGTTTCTCTCAAAGTACATTTTTTTCTTTAACTATATTTAACTTTACATGTACCCCAAAACCTAAAATGCAATAAAATACGTATTTAAAAAAGAAAAATATATATTTAGATATTTCTGTGTCCCCTACATTACCAAGTACAGAGTATTACACATAGTAGATGTTCAATGTTTCTGTAAAAAGCAACAAAGTCTGTATCTCAGTTTAAAATGTCCACGGCTCAACTGTAAATGGCTACGCTAATAACACAGATCCTTTAATTTGCAATAGAAATTCCAGGTCATAGAAAACTAAAATACTTCCTTTAGAGAAGTATCTCAAAGAAATTTGTTGATGGATAAAAAATAGTGTTTTTGAAGTTTAGCAATTTTTCTTGTTGTTTGATTAAAACCAATAATAATGTCACTTAATACTGAGAAATCACTAGAAAAATAGTAAGCACTTTGATAACATTGTCACTTATTAGTCCGTCATTGCTAAAATTATATATTTTAACTTTAATATAATACTATGGAAGCCCAATTAGGTTTGCATTAATTTGGCTTAGGATTTTGAAACCAATTCTTGCACTGCCAAGAGTGATAACAGAGGCAGGAGAGAAGTGCATCAGAGAATACAAAGCTCCATTGCAAGAGGTTTAATTTCATCACATATGTTGCCATGCAGATTTGTAGGAAGGAAAAAACAAATGTGTGTACGTGTGTGTACATGTTTTTTAAATAATGATTTATATACAAAAATATTCCTTAATTTGCCAGGACTTCTACCATTACTTTTATTTACCTTCCCGTAAATCCTCAAGATAGTAATGCCTCCATTTTACAAAAGACTGAGACACAAAGATTAATTAATTTATTTAACATCAAAGTGAATGCTAGCTTTGGTATTAGAAGCTATCATCACCTGATTCACACAGTCTTTGAATCTTTCTATTATTCTATTTTGACATAAGAAAGATTGTATCATGTTCCAATCCATGTTTCTACACTTCAGTAGCAAAAATACACCCCCTGCCCACTGTGACCAGCAGCCGCAGCCACAGCAGCAGCACAGTAGTGGCTATAATAAATTGAGCCATCTTAAAATGTTTTAAATCCCTCATTCGATTTTGTAAGAGTGAATTGACTTTTTAAAGCGCTCCAGTGTTTTCTTTGGGTCAAATTGTAGGGAATGCCTTTTTTCTTTTCAAACCTACTAAACATGTTCTACGGCTTTAGAATAGTTGAAGAATGCGGAGGACTTAAATTCTGACTAGAGTAGATATGAGGTGGCCTTAAAAATGAAAAAAACAAAACACGCCTCTCACATAACATATGTTTAATGCATGCTGCTTTCATAAATGAGGTCTCTAAAAAATTTATTTCTACCATCAGCTGGAATTGTAGGCAAATCCCCAGTTCCCTCCTACTTAAAATTTGCTGTTTCAAAAACCGCTTTTCTGAAAGTGAAGAAATTAAAGCATTGGGCAGATTTCCATGACCACAGCTGCTAATAGTAACTACCCCTTTTATTAACTCATCAAGCATTTACAATCTATACCACTGTTTTGCATAGGTATCTTGGAATAGATTTTTCTCTATATGTATATCTCCCAATAAAATTTTACTTTTTAAGGGTAGGTTGACACAATAAAATATGAGCAATCTATGATGTATACATTCCTCTTAACAAATGTTGACTGAGTGATAGCACATTTTGTTAACAATACTTTTCTCAAAGCGTGCTTCTGAGACCACCTGAATCAGGAGCACATGGAGTATTTGTTATAAATGTAGCCTCTGAGACCTGGCACCAAACTTCTGAATCAGACTCTCTGTGGATAAGCCCAGCAATGAGCCTCATGGACACCTGGATTTGAACATCAGTGTACTAGAGGATAACAGCGGGGGTACAAGAAGTTATAAATGCAGACACAAAAGATGATGTAAGGTTAGGGCAGGCTAAGTAAAAGCAATGCACCAAAACCAAACTGCTCATCTCTAAATTCTGCCTGACCACTTCGCAATTTCCTGCCCTGCAGGTTCATAGCCCAAGTCATTTCTCACCAAAGATTATTAACTTTCCTTATGTGGTGAGATTTCACTGGAAATTTGAATCGTTTTGCCAGAAACATCACCAGTGGGTTCTAAAGAAGCTGGCTCCAGACAGCCTGTTGACTGAACAACCATGCGTACTGCTATAACTTGGCTCCCCAATGGACTGAAGGAAGTTCTGTAGGTTGGATGGTCTCTGAAAACAGTAGTTCAAGGAGTAGGACAGAAAACACTAAATGTAACTTAATATAGCACACAATTTCAACCCTGACAAGGACCAGGTCTGATCCTATGTGGAGATCGAATTACAGAGGGACACCTCATCCCCCCGACCATTGGCAGCCTCTGTGGGAAAAGTTACCAAGCAGCTGTGCTACCTTATCTAGTCAAAGGAAAGAAAGAGGTCATCAGATTCCAGGGCTGCCAGTTGTTAAACCTTTATAAAAACCACTAGGGGGAAAAATTGCCTACAGGGTTTTAAGAAAAAGATACACAAAATAATTCTAATTCCTTTGAGAACATAATCCAGGATTTATTTTCTGAAATAAAAAGCTGGAAGAAAAAAATAAACACACATTAAACTATTAATGACCAAATAGCACTTAGGGATTTGACTATATTTTCTTTCCTATACTAACATTATGGAGCCAAAGGCAGAATTCTCTGGAAGACTAATCACAAATAAAATTAAGACTGCCAAGCATTTCATCAGCTCCTGTCAAATTTATTTAGTGTATTATACTGGGTGACATTAGTAAAAATAAATAAATAAAATTAAATCTCTTACCCTAACCAAAATAAATAAAAATAAAAATAAATAACCATTAAGTGGACCAATGGAAAAGTCTTGGTATCATACAACAATCTACTCAGTAAAATCTTTAAAAGTAAGTTAGTAGCAAACCTAACCTCGATAGTGATAAATCTCATGTATATAATGTTAACCGAAGCTAGAACAACCACACGCTGCATTGAATGTTTTATTTTTCAACTTTCCCTATAATAGCCTAAAACTAAAAACGTCAAGTTCTAAACTTTTCATGGGTCTGAAAGTAACCAGGGTTTTCTAGAAGTCGGTTTATTTTGTGAGGTGCGGGAAGTGAATAATTCCACTCTGCTTCTGCACAGCCTCCAGGGCTGCTGGCTCTCCAGCCTTGAGACTGACTCTGTTTTACAGTTATCTTACGTTTGTTTACCCCATCTTAAAGCCTAAGCCTCTTAGGTCAAGGACCCTGCTTTTGGTGGTTTATCCTTTCTGAAGCAATATACTCCTCTGTAAATAATTGTGTTTGGCCATCCCAAGACACTTCAGTTGAATATTCCCATAAAAGAGAAAGCTATTTAAAGGGTGCTTTATAGTTAAAGCACAACAGAACACTTATTGAGTCTTTTCCTATGAGTTCCATTAATACATACAGAGCTTGGGAAACTCGAGGCACAGTGAAGCCAAAGTCACAGTCAAGGAGGTTTAAGTGTTTCTTAGAGAGGCTGAACTCTGGTCAAAATACTACTGGCAGAAACTCCAAATCAGGTAAAAAGTGATTAATCTATTAATTATATAATTATTTTGTGAAGATTTGAGACCAAAGAACTTATGTATTTCAGTGAATTGGCTATTTTCTGAGGCATTAAAGATATAACTAGATCTTTGTTTGTTAGCAGAGTTACTGTCATAGTACGTATGTGATGAATTTCCCTTTTCTCTAGCTGGTATGTGTGCTGTGGTTTCAAACTTAGGGGGCATCAGAATCACTGCGAAATATTTAAAAGCATTAATACAGCAACATCCAGATTTCAGAGCCTTGCCTACCCACTGGTGGTTCTTGGGAATCTGCAGATATACAAATGCGAGATGTACAGATGTCCAGAGGCAAGTCTGGTTTCTGATGCTTTGCTGGATTGGCAACCACTACATATGCCCAAAGAGTAGAATGGATTTCCACAAGGTGCTGCCCTGCACTTATCTTAAAGACCTAGTGTCTCTCTGGTGTGTCATCCAAAAGGAGGACCTGGAGCCTCAAACTCAGAATTCAGGTGCACTTGCAATTAATCACCAATGCAATCTCCTTATATGAGAAAAAAGTCACCTGAGAAGCTTTATAAAAATACCCATGCCTGGTCTGCTTCCCAATATATTCGTATTTGATTGGTCTGAATGGAACCCTGGCATCCATGAGTAGGTTTTAAAGGCTTTCCAGGTGCTTTTAACATGTAGCCAAGTTTAAGACCCACTAGAAGGGATGAAAAGGTGCTTCTACAACAACCATCCGTGGAGTACTTAAATAATAACCAGGTACATTGCTTAGATTCTTGATATTTAAGTTTAACAATATTTTGAGGAAAGTAGCAAAATTCTCATGATGTAGATGAAAAAGCAGAAAATATGCTAGAGTATTCCTACTCAAAGTGTGGTCCATGTATCAGCCTCATCACCTGAGAGCTTGTTAGTAATGCAGAATACCATAACCCAAGCCAGGGTTTCTGTATCAGAATCTAGTGTTTTAACAAGATTCCCCAATGATTTGTATGCATCTTCAAGTTTGCAGGGCACTCTGCTAGAGTTAGGATGCACACCCATGAGGCTTCTCTGAAGAGTGAACGAACTGTCCCTGCTCAGGGCTTGCCTTGCATATAAAACTGTTCAGTTAGTTCCAATAGGAAGGCTTTCCTCAAAAGAGCATAACTGAGTGAGATGGGGCTATATCACCTAATTTTCCTACCTGAGCTTTTTTAGTCAAGTAACTACATATTACTTAGTATACCGGATATATTGAAGGGAACTTAAAAACAATAATAAAATAATCTATAACAGACCAACTTTTGTCAGATACTCTGAACTATGGCTTTTGCATTACTTACCTTGACCTTTGTTTTCATGTCTGACACTTGAACCTCTGTTTGACCTCTCAACTCCTGGCCTTGACCTTGCCTCTCCTTAAATCCCAACAGGGCAAAAGGTAAAGGAATTTTAAATCCTACATACAAATGAAGTACTTACGTTAGGTAATATTTGTTCATTGTTCACTATCTCAGCTCTGGTGTTAGGACTCAAAGATGAATAGGGCAACATTCCGGATTGTAAGTAGTTTGTAAATTAAAGGGAAAGACAGACAACAACAGATCACTGCAATATGTATGACAGATGAGAATACCGTATGTTGGTAACGGCATAAGATCCATATCTTGTATGCTGCTTGTTGGAGTATGAATTGCTGCAACGTTCCTGTAAGCAATTCAGTAATATATATTAAAAGTCTTAACATGTTCTTGAATTTGGATAGTTCACTAGTTCACACATGACACATTGAGGAGTCATTGTACGAGCTTTAGTAGGGAGGACGTGATCAGATTTATATTTTAGAAAGTTTACTTTGGCTTAATACAGGGAGTGGATTGGAGGGGTGCGAGCCTGGACGCTGGGAGATTAATTAACAGGCTGTTGTAGCAATCCCACATTTTTCATATCTAAAGAAAAATGAGAATCTGGAATGGGGCCACAATTATGTCTGGCTTCTTTGATTCTAATATGTTTCTAGTTTTACCTTAAAAGTGCCTCTTCTAGGAAAAACTCAGAGACAGACAAGAGAAACAAAACTTTACAAAGATGTTTACCATTGTGATGTTTATAACAGTGAAAAAAATTTTAAAACACCAAAATACCCAACATCCCAGTTATCCTTAAACAAATAATATATTAATTGAATAGAAATAGTCATTCAAACAATATTCATGAAGAATTTTAATTAAGTCGACCTAGGCATATGGTATGATGTGTTAGGCAAAATCCTGCGATCAAAATTATCCAAACATCTTAATATAATCTGTAAGTTCACGAAAGCTTTAATCTCTGCCTAACTCTTCTTCCTGTATCTATGACACTGCAGCTGTATAGAAATTCTGGTTCTTCTCTAAATCTAAAAGTTCTGTCACAATTCTACCCTATTGAAAATGCTGGGTTTGGGGTTTCTTGTTTTACAAAAGTACTTTTAGTTTTTCTACCATGAAGAGAAAAGCTATGAGGTTGTCGCCCCCATCCTCCCATCTCCCCTCTCATGTAAGAACAGCCCAGGTTTCTAGAGTCATTTGTTAAATTAATTTGTTAATTATGTATGCTATTATCCCTTATAATTTTATGAACATTAAATGTTCTTACTTTCCTTCAGCTTGATTCTGGTGGGTAGATTCACCATAGAACTTGGAACCGTATTCTCCTCCATGCTATTATTCAGAGCCTCTTCCTCATGGTGATCGATTACTTTACTGTCACAAAAGAATTCTTAGAGAAGCCAGACTCTTCCTTCTGCATATTTGAAAGTCACCAAACAATGCAGAATATATCTTTAATATGCTTTTCTGATTCTTCAAAGATTGAGTAAAAATGCTTATAAATAAGTTGATAAATGAATATGTTTTTACTTTGCAAATAGCTGCATGGCAAATAATCAATTATTAAAGACCCAGTATAGAGGAAAAATTCTTGGGCTTTTTTTTATGGTTGGAAAAGAAGTTTTTTAAAATTAAATCAAACATCATAGTAAGAATTGATTTTAATAGTAATAAAAAGATGCATACAAGGGAGGGGTTAAACCATGTTTAATTTATGTTCAGATTAGTGCCAAAAACATTTTTTGAGTAAAGGCTATTTGCTAAATTTAAGAGTGTAGGGAATATGGAGCTTCCGCCCTCTGAAGGCCCATAGTCTGGTTGCAGAAATGAACGTGTGTCTAAATGACACTAGCAATGTTACACCAATAGAGTACAAACACTGTAATAAGGAAGAAATTCACCTCGGAAAATGTAGAAAATCTTTTTGGAGCAACAAAGATTTTTAAAGGGCCTTTATAGAGAAATTGGATTTCAGAACTTGATGTTTACAGGAAAATGCAATCTAGACTGAGAAAACAGCCTGAGCGAAAGTCTAAAGGATTTTGCTAAGCGTGTTTGCAGTCAAATGAGTACACGGACTGACACCGTGGCTGTGTGGAAAGTCAGAGGTGGGAAAATTGGATGGACACATTTAGAAAGAGCCAAACTTTGGTATTTGAATGCTTATGTTGAAGTATTTAAACTTTATTTTATTTTTCATATCCTGGGGATTCACTGAAGGTTTTTGTATACAGGCAATGACGTGATTAGATCCATGTTTTGGAGAGACTACTAAAAGTATGTAAGAAGGATACCAGAGGGGAGAACCTGGAGGCTGGTCGCTCCTAAATTGATCTCTTAAGCCCAGACCACTGTCACATCTCTCTGTTGTGTTTCAATGTAAACATTTAGAAAAACCATATGATGTCTTATAATTTATGAGACAATGTCCTAGAATACTCCAGTACTTTTAGTGCTGAAATTTTCTAATTCCCTATTGACATTTATCCTCCCTCCTGTGTTTGCTTGCACTGTTCTATTTGAATCAGTTTCTTCCTTAACATGTTGTTTAATTCTTCTTTTTCTCAATTTTTTCCTATTTCATTCCATTGAATTTCATGCTTTGATTTCTTTCCTTATTAGCGGCATCATAGTATGTAGGCCTTTAAGTCTAAAATTTCCTTCCATTGATGTTGGTTTCTGATTGGTAGTCGACATAACTAACAATTTGCTACATGAAAAACCAATATTGTTTTGAGGCTGTGCTCCAGCCATATGCAGAGAGTAGCCATGTCCTGAACCCTTGTCTTCTTGCCTGGAACCAGGCATTTGCTGAGTACCAAGCCTTTCTCAGATTGTCTCACAAGCAGGGCTCCTTCCTCATCGAGTGTTGCCTGGGTCGCACTACAAATTATGGACCACTCAGGCTTTCAACATTGAATCAGGAAATGATTCCAGCTGCAATGCCACACCACCAATGTGGCAAGTATTCCCCTAACAATAGGGACAACAGCCTAAGACTTTCAGACTCTCACAGTATAAAAGGAGGAGGGAGTTAGACAACTACACATATAATTGTAACACAGTGTAATGGATACAATATATAAACATACTGCATTAATCTTTCTAAAAAGCTGCATCATGAATTGAATTCTCACTCTTGCAGACCAGCAGTCACTTCCTCCTAGGCTAGTCACACTTGGTTCCCATACGAGACAAGGCAGTGTATTAATGCATACTTTTGTACACATTTACACATCAATGAGTGACATAATTCAAATCTGACTTGAACATTTTCACTTGGTGAGTAAATTAGAGCTCTGTTACACTGGCAGTGAATTCACCAGCTGGCTGTAAGTAATGCATCAATTTCCACCTCTTAGTGAACTTACACAATTATGGAAGAAAAAAAATGATTTACTTTCCAAGAAGAAAAAAAAAGTGCTGAAATCAGGACTATTTTAGGACATCTGCAGAAAATGGCTGCTTGTAAGAACTTTGTGATTCTGATGTTCCCACTGGCAATTCTTCACTCCACACCAGAGATTACATGAGGTTAGAGCTACTGTGTATTCATTGGCACTTGGGCAGGAAAAAGTTTGTTCTTTCCTCCCTTGTGACATGAGAATGTTTAAGGTTTCAGGATGCATTTAGGGCAACTATCGGTCTTCCAAAATCAGTCCATCATATTCAGTGAAAAGAAGCTTAGATCATTATATTATTACTACAGATTAATTCATCTTTATGTAATGCTTAAGAAATAAACTGCTTCTCTACTATTAAGTACAACAGCCCTATAAAGTGAGTAGAATTGATTTTTATTATTGTTGTTGCTGAGGCAGAATCTTATTCTGCAGCCCAGGCTAGATTACGGCAGTGTGATCATGACCCATTGCAGCCTCGATCTCCCAGGATCAGACTATCCTCCCACCTCAGCCTTCTGAGTAGCTGGGACCACAGGCATGTTTCACCTTGCCTGATAATTATTAATTTTACTTTTTGTAGAGGTATTGTCGCCACTATTTTTCCTGGGGCAGTCTTGAACTCCTGGGCTCAAGCAATCCTGCCACCTTGGCCTCCCAAAGTGCTGGGATTACAGGTGTAAGCTACTGCACCTGCCATGGAGCTCATTTTTAGTATTCATTTTGCTTATAAGAAAGTCTGTCTTTCTCAAGACCATACAACTGGTAAAATCCTGATCCAGGAATTTAAATAAAGATACATTAATGTCTATATTTTAAAATCTGAGAATTCTTATATTGACCCAGAGCGTTCTACCCAATTAAGGTGTCTTTTCCAAGCTCCCAAGTGTCTTTTATTTCCCAGGATTGTAAGAAGGACAATAATTTATATGTTGAGGTGTTCTTAGAGAAGAAATATTATTTCAGGCATTATTCTAAAGAGCTCTGTTCTGATTCTTAAAGAAATAAAACATTCCTTATTTTTACTTTGTTAACAAAGTACTTGCAGGAAAAGAGAAAACAGCCAAAACAAAAACACATCCAAAGTAAAGAAACCTGGTAAATAACACTCTTTCATTTTTGTTCTTAAATATTATATCCTGATAGATAACATAGGTTTCTGGTTGAAGCTTGGGTTTAGAAGTCAGTTATACCAGCAATTCTAATTTCTTTTACCTTGTTTCAATTTTCCTTTTATCATTAACATTTATCAGCCTCCCGCAGACCACATAATTTACATTTTAATTATTTTGGTTTATTGTTTCTCTCCTTCAACTTGAATTTAAGCTACATGTGACCAGGGATCTTTCTTTGGTTCTCTGATATATCCCAGCACTAGCGTGATACCTGGCATATCTTAGGAACTTAATAAAATTTGCTGATTGAATGAATGAACATGTACCTGGGTCGAAATTCTCACTTTTCTACTTATCAAAAAAAGAACTTAAGAACATTATTTAAATTTCTTTGGTCTTTTTTAAAATTGTGGCAAAATATACATTACACAGAATTTACCATTTTAACAATTTTTAAGGGTATAGATCGTGGCACTCAATACAAACCTTGTTCTGTAACCATTACAGATTAAAGTCATGCACTGGACCTTTTTGGCAAAATATAGATTACACAGAATTTACCATATTAACATTTTTTAAGCATACAGATCTGTGGCATTCAATCCATAACTTGTTCTGCAACCATCTCCACTATCAATATCCAGACCTTTATCACCTGCTCCAACTGAAACTCTACACCTTTCAAACAACTTCCCATTCCCTCATCCCCTCAGCTTCATCAATTATACTTCTCATTTTGTATATGAATTTGGTTCCTTACTGCAGCCACATCCTCGTCTGCCCAAACAATTCTCCCACCTCCTGAGTAGCTAGGACCTCAGGTGTGCTTCACTATACCTGGCTAATTTATTTATTTTATTTTTTGTAGAGACAGGTTTTTCACCATGTCTTCCGGGCTGGCCTTGAACTCCTGGGCTCAAGTAATCCTCACATAAGTGAAATCATGCAGTTTGTCTTTTTGTGACTGGCTTATTTCACTTAGCAAAATGTTCATGCATGCTGTAGCATGTGCCAGAATGTCCTTGCTTTTTAAAGGTGAGTGATACTCCATTCTATGTGTGTACCACATTTTGTTAATCCATGAACACTTATTGGCTATTGTGAATAATGCAGCAATGAACATGGGTGTACAAATACCAGTTTGAGTCCCTGTTTTTAATTATTTGGGGTATATATTCAGAAGTGTAATTGTCGGATTGTGTTAGTAATTTTATTTTTAGTTTTTTGAGGAATCGCCATACTGTTTTCCACATTAGCTGCACCATTTTACATTCCCACCAGCAATGCACAAAGACTACAACTTCTTCACTTCGTTGCAAACACTTATTATTTTCTTCTGTTTATTTTGATACTGGCCATCCTCATGAATGTTAGGTAAACTTTTCTGAGTTTAAATAACTCTACTATATAATAAAAATATACCAGAGTAGGTATTCACTAAAAGGAGGCTTTCTTTTATTTATTGCTGTATTTCAGAAGAAATTTTCCATATGAATGTTGAGTTGCTTCCATTTTTCCTGTGATTATCTAAAATTCATTCAGATTGGTATAGCAGTAAATCAAACCAGAAGATTTAAAAGGAAGAGAACAGAGGTTTTGATTTGATTTTTTTCTTCTTTCACCCATGAAATTATTGATGGCTGGATCTAGTGGAAAGAGTTCAAATGATTATAAACTGAGACGTAATTTTAGTGACTTTTGTTTTATTTCAGTGAGAAAGACCTTTGAGGAAAATTTAACATATTAAGACACTCTAAAACAAGTATAAAAAGTTCTACCCTTGAATTAAAATACATAATTACTTTTGAATATTTAATTGATTTCACCATTGTACTATTTATGAAAAGTTAACACTTCATAGTTCTTCTTTCTGACCCTTTGGTGACTCATGCTTAGCCTAGAGTTAAGAAACCAAGTTTCTGGTGCTTAGAAAACTTTTATCTTTAATATTCAGTTTACCTTGCTTCAATTCAGCAAAAGCTTACCAAACAGACATCATGGCAAAGACATGTACTAAATACAAAGAAGAATAAGAACTAATCTACACCTTTGAGAGCTTATAATCCAGACAAGAAAGAACATGATAGTCATTATTTTCACCATTTAAAAATATGAGAAGATTGGACTGATATGGCAGAAAGAAACATACATCTCCACCTCTTCTTTTGCCTAAAATACCATGAAATCAAAGAAAAATAATATCCGTCTCTCTTAACAATTTCTATATTGATACCTATCTATGAACACAGTAACAGAAGGAATAAAAAAACTTTATTGTAACAATTTCCAAGTATGACAAGAGGATTGGAGCAATATGAAAGAAGAAACATGTATGTCCAATTGCTCTTCTGCCTAAAATGCCATGAAATAAAAAATATATTTATATTTAAAATAATAAATCTGCAGTAGCTCAAGAAAACCAGGAAAGAGGTCTGAAAGCTGTCTACAAAACCTGAAATATGTTTATCTTCCATCCAAAATCACAAAAGTAGTTTATGATTAAATATAACTAGAACCCATACTGAGATGGGCAGGGTACTCAAAACATATTCATAAAACAACAAAATTACTAATAATTTTAGGAAAATCAAAACAAAGACTTCACAGAAAAGCAAAGAAAGGAAACAATAACAAAAAAGAGATACAATAAAGAAAATAAACTTCTAGTATAGAATTCTGCATAGATAAGATATCAACTAAAGATAGTGAAAATGCAAACTAAGGTCGTTAAAATGGAAAAACAAAAACAAAACCCTCTATAAATGGATTGAATAGAGAATGGGTACAGCGCTAAATCTGTGAGCTGGGGAATGGAACCGAGGATATCTCCCAGAACATAGCACTAAAGATCAAAGAAATAGAGATAATGAGAGAAAGGGCAACAGACAAGTAAAAGAAATTCCAACATCAATTTGATAGGAATTCTAAAAAGAGCAAAGAGAATGGAATGGGAGAAATGAAAAAGAAATCATAAAAACTAAAGAAGAAAACTTGGAATCTAATTGAACAAGTGAAAGGTGTTAAAGCCCCAAGAAAGATGGATGAAAATAGGGACTGGGCGCGGTTGCTCACACTTATAATCCCAGCACTTTGGGAGGCCGAGGCCGGTGGATCACAAGGTCAAGAGATCGAGACCATCCTGGTCAACACGGTGAAACCCCGTCTCTACTAAAAATACAAAAATTAGCTGGGCATGGTGGCCCATGCCTGTAGTCCCAGCTACTCGGGAGGCTGAGGCAGGAGAATTGCTTGAACCCAGGAGGCAGAGGTTGCAGTGAGCCGAGATTGCACCATTGCACTCCAGCCTGGGTAACAAGAGCGAAACTCTGTCTCAAAAAAAAAGAAAAAAAAAAAAATAGGCGGGTGCAGTGGCTCATTCCTGTAATCCCAGCACTTTGGGATGCTGAGGCAGGTGGATCACTCGAGGTCAGAAGTTTGAGACCAGCCTGACCAACACGAAGAAACTTCGTCGCTACTAAAAATACAAAATTAGCCAGTGTAGTGGCACATGCCTGTAATCCCAGCTACTCGGGAGTCTGAGGCAGAAGAATCACTTGAACCCAGGAGGTGGAGGTTGCAGTGAACCAAGATTGTGTCACTGCACTCCAGCCTGGGTGACAAGAGCGAAACTCAGTCTCAATAAATAAATAAAAAATAAATAAACACCTAGGCCACCATACTGAAGTTTTAGAAATTCAAAGACAAAAAGAAAATCCTGCAAGATTTGGGAGGGAAAAGAACTGGTTAACTACAAGAAACACCCCACAAATCAGATGAACAAGAAATTATCTTCTTTGCAATACTGCTAGGTAGAAGATAACAGTGCTGTATCTTTGATGTTATCATTAAAAAAAAAAACTCTGTTTTTGAACCTAAAATGCTTAGCTAAATCGATATTCAAAATAGCAACTGTTTGAAATGTGTAACAAGTCAGAATAGTTCTCTGAGAAAATCACTCAAGTATAACACAGGAGAAAAAGAGCCCAAGCAGTAGGAAGAAGCAAGCTAGCAGAAAAAGTGGTGAGCCAAGAAACCAAGAAGCCCGGTTTAATTTCAATACTTGAAGAAGTATAGTATAAATAAATAAATTAGGAATCAAATTCTGGAATAAAAATTCAGATGATTTTAACATAGGGAGATGATAGAGGTGATAATCACCAAAAAAAAAAAGCATGTTAAAGTGATACATTAAAATACAGAGTTTATCTGGTTTTTAAAATAAGTTATATGCTATTTACAATGGGATAGAACAGAGTATATAGCAGACAAACTTTTATGACCACAACAGCATAGCTATATGTTGACAAACTCATAGAAATATATGAAAATATTAATAAATATAGTATTATAATTTGAGAATAATATGCCCATAAGAATCAACAGTATACAAAAAATAAAAATGTGGAGGCTTTAAATGACAAAATTAACAACTCTTATTTAATAGATAATAAAGAAATGTATATACTAGACACAGACTTCATATTTTAAAAAATAAAATAAATTCAATAATTCACAATTTTATTAGGCCCCAAAAAACAGAAAAGATAGCGATTAATTCTGACTGAAAGGGGAGAAGATACAGAATATTCCAGATAGACCAAAGTATTCCAGGAAGAGTGAACAGTACATGCAATGCTTATCCTTCAGTTTTTGCCCAACCCCATTTCTCTAAGTACACTGTATTCCATGTGGCTCTTTAATTACTTTCAGCTAGATGTTGGAAAAACTAAGTTCACAGCATTAATATTGTTTCAGTGGAAAAGGATGGAGAAAAGATAAGCATTCATATTTAACTTTTCCATCTCAGCTATCACTAGTGCCCTTAAATATGCAATAAACAATGTTATATTAAGTTTTTTAAAACACTTGAGATAGTTGATAATAGTTTGGATTTGTGTCCCCACCCAAATCTCATGTCAAATTGGAGAAGGTGTCCAGCGGGAGGTGACTGGACCATGGGGCAAATTTCTCCCATGTTGTTCTTGTGATAGTGAATGAATTCTCATGAGATCTTCCCTCCTCAGTTTCTCTATCCTGTTCTGTGTAAACCATAAAAGAAATTATAAAAACTATATTTTTATTCTTGTTAGCACAGAATAAAAAGAAAAAAATGTTTTGAGATAAATTAGAAGGCAAATACTGCTTGGACTCTTGTTGACATGGCAGAACTCACTCATCACTTTTTAATTCTATAAATGTTTCTTGGTTTAAAGAAAACATTGTCCTGGGGTCTGTTTGTAGTCCTACCATTTCAAATAATATAATAGTGAATAACTACTGTATCTTACTTCAGTAAGGTTTATGGACATGATAGGGCAGGGAGGGAGATAACACTCCTAAGAATAGAGCTATGGACTGAAATTATGTTCCTCCAAATTTATATGGTGAAATCTTAACTGCCAGTATGATGGCATTTGAAGATGAAGCCCTTTGGGAGATAATTAGGTTTAGGTTCGGTCATAAGGGGTCCATCATGTTGGAATTAATGTTTTTATGATAAGAGACACCAGAGAGAGATGGCAGTCATCTACGAGCCAGGAAGAGAGCCCTCAGCAGCCCTCAACCATGCAGGCACCCTGATCTCAGAGTTCCAGCCACCAGAATTGAGAGGAAATTCTTTTCTGTTGTTTAAGCCTCCCAGTCTATAGTTAGCAGAATGAAATAACTAACACAAATAGTATCATAAACTAGCCAAGGACAAGAGAAATGTTCTGGGTTAGTGAGCTTTGCTTATATAAGGATGAATTTACTTAGATGTAAATTCATATATGAAATATATACTTTATAACTCATCACAAATAACACTCAAATAAGAACCTCAATAAAATAGTATCAAATAACACCAATAGAGGTCTATAAATGAGAAGTTTCTTGGTAACCTCCCTGGAACCTTATAAACCTTGGTCTTGGCCAAATTCCCAGTAGCTGCTTTCACCCAGGTTTCTGTGTGAGACCCCAGAGACAGTCTTCTTAACCTGCACAAACCCACAGAAAGCACGAAGCTCTAAGAAGTCCTTGCCAACACTTTTTTTCTAGCTTTTGTCCAAATATGAATGAGACAAAGCGTGTCTCAGAGGTGCAGCAAGCCCATTAATTCTGCTTCTGTGGCCAACTAAATAGAATGAGAATCTTTATAACAGAGGGTGTCATACATACTATACAGTCCTCAGTCATCTAGCTCTCCTGCACATACAGAAATCAACTTTTAAACACTAGATGCCTATGATTGAAAATCTTCCTTCTTTTGAATCTTTGTGTTGTACTTTTATCCTCTTTTCTCATTTTTCCGTAGTTTTTATATTTAATCACCCTCCTGTAATATGTCTCCTATTTTCCTCATGATTGTTCTGTACATTTTATCTTTTTACATCCATTTTTAACTAATCTGCTTTTTTAGCTTAAAAACTTTTTTTCTCCTCACCCACTAACTTGAAACCAGGTAAATGGTTGCATCTTATTCATCCTAAAAACGTCCTACTTTTTTTTCCCATCTTTCCAAGAATTCCCAGTTCCTCAAATTGTTCACAGAACTCCCGTTGTTGTGGGGTTTTGGGACTTTCTACTAACAAAGATGACTTTTCCCACCCCCGTGCTAGAACAAGATTAAAGATTAGGAGTAGGGTGAGTTAACAGCTAGATGAAATTGAGAGACAGAATAAAGTAAGAAGGTAGAGGGAGTTGCTTCTCCTCACTGAAAGGATGGCTACTTTTAGGGTATCAAGCATGGAGTCTTTATGGATTACACTGGTTCATTCCCACTGCACCCCACTGAAGCCTACGTCTCTTTTATCAAAATCGAAGATGTGTGCTTGTGAATATTTCCCATAGGAGTGACATTTGATTTAAAGACACTTTCTGAATCTGAACACTTTACCATGGACTCCTTAATTGCAATAAAACTGATGAAAAACACCTGGGAATATCAGTAGTCTATCAACCTGTGATTCACTATAAGACGGAGGAAAATTAGACTTTTAAAATTTTACCAAATGCAAAGTTTCACGTTTTAATATTCAGAATCTCCTGGAAGATTGTATAAAATGCTGGTTGCTTGGCAGTGGATGATACCGGGAGGCTGAAAGTTACTCCAGAGAATAAAGACTCCCAGATTCTGAGATCTAACTTTGGCCACCTGCTTAACTAAATGTTCTGGACTAAAAAGTTTTTCCGACCACAGAAAGTGTCATGTAGCATAGTGAAGCAGCACACACAGTTGGAGCAAAGACTATGTACCGATGCTTGTCCTGACTTTGCCATTCTTATATTACCTTGGGATAATTACTTCTAGCCTCAATTTCCACATCTGTAAAATGAGGATAACACTGTTTCCTATTTCGTAGAATTTTTAGAGAATTTAAAGAGCTACTAAATACATAAAACTTAGAACAGTTCCTAGTACATACGAAACACCAAATATAATTTAGCTTTTAGTCTTAAGGATACCTCACTAGTCTTCCTTAAAACTATACTAAATCCCTCAGGCGTAATTCTATACCTCTGCGCAGTCATTTAAAGTTACAAGTCTTCCAATACTCAGGAGAAAGATCTTTGCCCTGTCCAGAAGTTGAACAATATACTGAGCATGTCCTAGAGCATGGTTTTGTGACCAGGAAGAAAGAAAACATCTGGAATCAGAAATGCTGGAGTTTTGTTTTAAGCTTTTTTTGAGAAACAAAGATGTGGTCATTAACCAATACTTTTTATTTATTAATTTTAGTAATTATAAAATGTGAACCACGGAGGCTGGCTGAGCGAAGAAACTGTGTAGTATGAACTTCGAACTGTGAACACTGGTTATAGAAACATGGATTTTGTTATTCAATAAAATTAAAAATGCAGTAGCTTATTTGGTACCTACATCATGATATGCTGCTGAATAGTTATGCATAACAAATTAATTTGTTAGCATTGCATTTATAACACCATACCAAAATTCAGCTACTCAGGAGGCTGACGCAGGCAAATCGCTTGAACCCTGGGGGTGGAGGTTGCAGTGAGCTGAGATCACGCCATTGCCCTCCAGCCTGGGCGACAAGGTGAGACTACATCTCAAAAGAAAATCTTTTTTATTAATTTTTGGAGAGGCTGCATGGATTTAAGGTGGCAGACTCTGGAGCCAAACTCCTAATACTTGAAACCCACCCCCACTACCTACTTGCTGCACGAACTCTGGCAGCTTACTTAACTCCCCTCTCTACCTCAGTTCCCTCATTGTAAATGGAGAAATAACTAAACCTCCCCATTAGATTGTGATAATAACTAAATTCCATAATATATGCAAAGCACCTAGAATAGTGCTGGACATATAGTAAACTCCCCGAAATTGTTAGCTTACATTATTATTACTCACTTAGCATTTTTCTGATCAACATTAGATATAAATTTTAATGGTTTTATTTTAAAACTGCAGGGCATTTTAATGGTCATTTAAATTTAATATATTATAATGGATCGCTTAATGGTTAGACTGTACATCATCAGCATTATGCACACCCACAAGAAAATCGGGTGAAGACACAATGGCTTGGAAACTTACTTGAAAATAAAGTGTTTTTTTTTTTAGGTTTTAGATCTTTATTCAGATTTCTTTTTAGGTTTTATATCTTTATTCAGATGTGATTCAACTATAGAATCACATCTGAATAAAGATATAAAGCCTAAAAATTGGATTTTAGCATTATAAAATCCAATGTTTTGAAATTTTTTTGCTCAGCAATACAGTTGTATTTTACAACTTTTATAATCCTGAAGAGATTCTCTTATTTGGAGTTTTCATGCATTCAGGTATTTGGCATGATGCCTGATGTGATCAGTAATAAAGGTTGCAATGAAGTAGTAGCTATGATCATAACCCTCTTGTAATCGAAAAACAACTGGGATTTTCCTTTCTGTACAGGCAGCTATGAAGCTATCAGGGGGTAACTGTTCATCTAAAAGAAACTGGTCATCTTTTCCTTGATCAATTAGTATGTCCAGCTGAGAACCTGGATAGGATTTCACAAGATGGGGAGCATCATATGCCTTCCATTTACTTTGATCTTTTCCCAAATATCCACTAAAGGCTTTTTTGCCCCAGGGACAGAGTACAGGGTTGCAAATTGGAGCAAATGCTGACACAGATTTGTATTTTCCAGGATTTTTCAAAGCACAGATCAGAGCTCCATGGCCTCCCATGGAGTGACCAAAAATAGATGTCTTTTGGGGATCCACTGGAAAATTGGCATTTATGAGTTGGGGGAGCTCCTCTGTGATGTAAGAGTACATTCTATAGTTGGTTTTCCAAGGATCTTCTGTGGCATCAGCATAAAATCCAGCACCAGTGCCAAAGTCCCAGCTCTCATCTTCTCCTTTAACATTGCAGCCACGAGGGCTGGTGTCTGGAGCAATGACAAAAAGACCATGTTCTGAAGCAGCTTGATGATAACCAGATTTTGATATAAAATTCTGTTCTGTGCAAATTAAACTTGAAAGCCAATTCAGTGCAGGGCACTTTCCAGTTTCTGCCTTTGGTGGTAAGTAGACAGCAAATTTCATTTTGCAGTTCAGTTCAACATTGACATGTTCAAAAACTTTCTGCAATCCCCCAAAGCACTTGTTGCTGGAAATCTGCTTCAATGCCATTCTTCTCCTGTCCAATTGTTGATTGCTTTTTGCTCAAACCAAAGCGTACACGATCCTTCGGCAGCGGAGTTACCAGAAGACCAAAAAATAAAGTTTCTTTTGGTCATGTCCGTGATCTATGGCTACCTCTTCTCGACACCAGTTGTTCAGTTCTACCACCCATCTCTTCTTCAGTGGGACTCACTGAGTGCATGAAGTGTTTGGGGGCAGAAGGCTCCGGATAGCAGATTCTTAGGTTCCATGGACCGTGAGTCTACCAATTTCCTTCCTGGAATTGCCTGCAAAATTAAACATGCAAGGAAGACAGGAAGAATCTAGAGATCTCAGAAAAAATGTAGGAAAAGAATATAGGGAAAATGGGCTTAGAAATAAGATAGAATTAAGGTTAAGAGTTAAGAGTAAGGCTAGGCTCAATGGCTCACGCCTGTAATCCTAACACTTTGGGAAGCTGAGGCGAGCAGATCACCTGAGGTCAGGAGTTCGAGACCAGCCTGGCCAACATGACAAAACACTGTCTCTACTAAAAATGCAAAAATTAGCTGGGCGTGGTGGCAGGCATCTGTAATCTCAGCTACTAGGGAGGCTGAGGCAGGAGAATTGCTTGAACCGTGGGTGGTAGAGGTTGCAGTGAGCCACCATAGTGTCACTTCACTAAACCTGGGCAAAAGAACAAACTCTATCTCAAAGAAGAAAAAAAAAAAAGTTGAGTAAAAGTAGGATGAAAAAAAGAAGAAAGGGAAAGGATTTTACTAGCTCCAGTATCTTTTAGCTACTTCTCATCAGCCACCCTCTAGCTTCCTCTAAAACTGCTCATCCGATTCAGATGTATGGCTGGGTGCTGGAAAGTAGGTGTAATCTTTCCCTTCCTGTAGTACTTCGGTCATTTTATCCTTCATGCATTAATTCAATATGCCATTATGTAGCACTTTCTCTGGGCAAAGCAATCATTCTATTAGACATTTCCCCTGGAGAAGGGAAAAGCAATTACCCAGATGAAAAAAAAAAAAGACACAAGGGTTTGTGGTTTGCTGGAAGAAACTGATAAGGATACAGAAACATTACAATCAAGTTAGTGATCATAAGAGAGAGGAATGACTAGTTCTGCCTGGGTAATCGGGGACATTTTCTCAGAGGACTTAACACTCAAGTAAGTCTCTAAGGACAACTAGGTACTCCTCAGCCTAAAATAAACCATATTTCATAGGGTCTGAGGCATGCAGAAGCATGATGTATTCTGGAAGCTGTAGTTCCTTATGGTTGTAATAGAGGGAGTGTGGGTGAAGGCAGAAGACGTGGAGGAGGAGGTGGGGTCGTTGAGAAATCATGCGCCCAAATAGGTTTAATATGTCTCTTTCATCTTTCTTTTCCTCCCACCATCCTCCCTAGTGTGACTAAATGAGAGATGCTTGGAAGTTCCTGTTTCTGGTTCCGGGGAAGGCGGTGAATCCATGCAGCATGGAGAATGGCCTGGGGTGACCTCAGCATCTGGAAGGTCCGTTTTCAGTTTCCAAGCTGGGACTGCTGGGTGGCTAGTGGTGATACTAAGTTACTAAACCGGATAGGGGTCTGTTATTGGATTTTCTCATGTCGTAGCTAATAGTGTCAGTAAAACATAAAGCATAACTTACTACTGTACTTTTTAAAGGTGACTTATTAAAAATTACATGTATGCTGCATTGGTATAGATGGCCAGCCCTGTGTGTGTGTGTGTGTGTGTGTGTGTGTGTGTGTGTGTGTGTAACTTTTTTAGCCTGTAAAGTCTCACAAACCCTGAAGAACAAGCATGCTTTTCTAATGTTCTTAGTTGAACATACTTCTCTGTATTCAGAACAAGAGTCCAGTGTGGGCTTTTTGTATCCATGGAAGTGTCAGACCAGGTATCAATGGCCTAGGAAATGTTGAGAATCTTACAAGACATGACCAGTTATTTATTCCCTGACAATAGAGTGTGGAAAGAAATCAGCTTTCCTCTAGCCAGTCTTAGTCTCTGCTCCTGCAGAGACTTGCAGTATGGTTGAAACAAATACTCTCTCCCCATATATTTTTACTCTAGATTGTGCAAAATACTTCTATCTAGCAGAAAGAGACAGAGAATTCTTTGCTCATGTTTTCCTGGGACTCACCACAGTAACACTCCCTGGAAACTCTACCTGCCAGGTCACATAAGAAGACAGAATAGCTTAGCAGAAAAGGAAACTGATATGAAAAGTGGACAGGAAGTTACCCAATAAGGTCTTATTTGAATCCAAGCACCAAAAAAATGAAGAAATGCACAATTAATTAATATCCTAATGTATTAGAAAGTAGTAACTCAATCTCTTGTGACATAAAATTGAGTTAAACTAGGAGAAAAATAATATAAACACATTAGTTTGTATAATGTGATGTGCTTATTAAGAAAGTCTACTGGATGGTGATGCTACACAAAATAAAATGTTCATATTTCAACATGATCTGCTTTTAAGTTACAAAAACTAAAACTGAATATACTTTCTGTTGGCATCTTATAAAAAAGTTCTTAGAGAATCTCAGCCTAATAGTTCAGTACCAGCAGCACCAAGTTTGTGCAGTTCTCCTGAACGCTTTCAGCAGTAAATCTCTAAAAATGTCCATTTAAGCAGTAGAGATCATAAATATTTCGCGAGAGCAATAAAACAGAACAGAATTTTGGAAGTTATAATTTTAGTGGATATAACTGCACTTTATAAAAGAAAAGCCTCTGGGACCCAGAATAAATGCAAAACTCTGTCTGGCTGAACTGCAGGACTAACCCATCTGCAAGTGGTAAATTATCCCCAGTCCCAGGTGTGGTACATTTTCCTAAGGGTGTCCAGTGATTAAAGGTAAGAACGTGGCTAAAATCCAAGGGAGCACTGAACATTAATGATGGCTGGAAATTGTCAACAATTTCTCTGGAAGTTTGATTCTTTTCTATTTGTTCACATTAGCCAGGCCCAAAGTTCAACGGATCGTCTATGATCAGTTCCTGGAGTGTATAGATGCACCAGTGAAAGAAGCCCAGAGCCTCTTTATTTGCCCTGGAAGGAGTTTACACAGAAAAATAAGTGATAATCCTATTACCTGTAATCCCTCAGGCTGCCAGAAAGGCAGACATTTACTGAAGCCTTTATCCTAAAATTCAACTGATGATTGCAAAGCAACATAAAAATTTCCCTACATTTGTACTTTCCCTGCTACCTTACTTATTCTGTTTAGTACATATTTGCATAAAGGTTATTTCACATTTAAATCCATGTCTGGGTGTTAGAAACTTCCAAAGAGCCAGGGTTAAGCTTAATTGATTTCCTAGACTCTGCCACTATCCCACCTTCCTACACATTCATTTGTACATAAAGAGCATTATGGATTTTAAATGCAAGTGACTATTACTTCATAGTTGCATCCATAGTCTTGTTAACATCCTTTATATTTTCCACCAAGTTGTTCAATTGTCTGTCTGCTTGGCCCAAACCTAATTTTAATTGGTATAGTCTAGGAAATTCATAATTACAGTATTGAATGTGGGTAGCAGGAATAGGAAAGTTACATCTGAAGAACACATGAAAAGAACGTTTATGCAAGGAGACCCAAGCTTCTGATTTTTAATCAGCATTTGATTGTAACCTATTAAAATGCCAAATCACTTGGCAACATTGTGCTATGTCTTCACAGTTTAAAATAGTCACTGTGAAATAGTCATTCCACCCCAGTTTTCCCATCTGAAAATAATAACACATTGTACCTTTTGCTGTTGCTTCTAATTTTTAGTTTTTTATTATTGTGTAATGGAAATGTCAGCCTCTTGAATCTAAGGGTCACCTTCTAGTTTATTTGGAAAATAAAAGGATAAGAGAGTTTTGTCTCGTGTCTCCTCCTGAGTCATTGACTTGGCAGTGCTGGCCACATCATGTGTTCCCCTCAGCCTTGCTTTCAGCATGGCCTTTGGTCACGACTCTGTTCCCTGCTGTTTACCACCTGGGCTTGGGTTTTCCTTGGTGGTATAGCACTAGCACCAGAAAGGCCACATTTTCTATCACTGACCTGCTACTTTGCTCCCATTAATACTCAACAACAAAGTTTATGTGTGTTAGGAATTTTGCTGCAGTTTTGGGGGTTGTTCCAAGTAAAACTCTCTAGAAAAAAGAAAAAGGAAAAAAACTTGCTGGATACCCTCATCGGTTGGTTTTTTTACCCATGGCCTTTTTTCAATCTGGGCACTCCTGGGATACAGTAATCATCCCGCAGGGCCTTTCCCAAAGCCTGAGATGGAGAATCCACAGCAAGCCTATAAGAACAGGGAGTGGGAGACGGATTTGGAAGGAAAAGGGCCTGCAGAAAATAACCTATAATGGGTTCTGCAGCTGAAAGTCTGGTTACCATCTCAGGCCTTCTGCCAGTGTGAGGGAAAGCCAGCCTAGGTTCCTGGGTGGATATGTGTTGCTTTTGCACACTCAGAATTATTCTCTGTATACTTGTGATCGTGACTTGAATTTCCCTGGGGGATCAACTCCACCCACTTCCATTCCTTGTGGTTTAGGTTGGGCTGGCCCAACCCCTGGACCCAGAGGTGAACTCATGACCCAAATCTGGACAACTGGTATTGTGGTCTGGCCATGATGATTGGTTAATCACTCTTTAATCTAAGTAATCCCAGGAATTTTTTTGTTGCTGTTGTTTTTTGGAGCAACTAGAAAAGACAGGTTGTGGGGTGTGTGTGTGTGTGTGTGTCCTAAGACAGCTAGCAGAGAGGATGAAGTGAGTCTGAACTGCCAACAGGCACCATAAACGCATAAAAATAAGGACAAACAAGAGGAAAGCAGGGCTGAAGTGTGAGGACAGACTGGCTCTGATGATGGCATTTGAGACCCCTGGATCTAACCATGGTCAAAGCTGGTACTGCTGGAATTTTCAGTGTGAGAACAAAGTATTTTTTTTTTTGCATTATCGATTTGAATTGATTTTCTGTCACTCACAATCTAAAGGTTTCTGAGAGATATATTTTTGAATTTTTTCCTATTTATACAAGTTCCATGAATACTCACTCACACACACATAGACACACACACACACATCTCCCAAAGACAAACAATAATCTAAAAAATATTGCAATCTATGTCCATGTTAGAAGAGAGAAGTACTTTTTTGTGAATATAATACGCAACAATATCTGTGAACAATGTCTATAGTAATTTATATTACTATGTAAAATATTTCCATTTCCATCTCTTCTTTCCAGACAATAACGCTAGCTCTTAGTGAAGCAAAAGAAATGGGCTCCATTGCAGTCCCATGACAAATAACAAAATTACATTTTTTTAAAGTTATATAAAAGTTAGCTGGAATCGAAATTAAAATTTTTGAAATTAAAGGTCAAATTATTAGGCAGGCATCCATCTTCCTAACTCATTATATCTTTGGAAGCAGGAGGTCACAGTATAGGATTTATTTCCCTGTTCAAATTCCTAAGATAAAGGAATGAGGGAGAGGCAGGACAGAATGCTAATTCTTCCAGTAACATTTGAACTTAGGCAGCTTTCACCAATGTTTATAAAGAAGACAAAATCTATTTACATTTTTCCAAATTCTTTATGATCTTTCTCAATTACACATACATTCATCTCCATTTATTAGAGAAGAGTGGTTTATATTAGATAGAAATAGACCGATGGAGAGAAGAAAGACGGAGAAATCAGTGCACCACTCTACAACAGATGGGATTTGCTGAGATATCTTTATCATTGAGTAGAAGATATTATTTAAGTCGTTATGCTCAACTTGAATGGAAGAGATTTACAAATTTTCTTATGCTGGGGTAACTATTTTTCCAAAGACTAAATATTTTAGTAAATCAGAGTTTTGTTGCCTGCACATCTATTAATTTGTTCCTGGTGTACTGTGTTGTGTGTGTGTATAGTGAGAAGGGGAAATGAAGACAGAGGAGGGAAGGTAAGAGCCTTTATTTTCTTCATTTGTTCTATCTCCCTTAAGAAGAAATAAAGTAGAAAACCAGAGATGGGATCCCAGTTTGGGTGTCAGAAATTATTCCTATTCCAATAGACCAGTCTGTGTTTCACATTCATATGATACTGAATAGCATAAAGTTCTTTTCATGGTCAGTGATGGTGAGATATGACCCTTGCCTGCAGAAAACTGGCCTCAGTAGTGAAATTTGTTTAGCTCATCAATAGCTAATTCTCAGTCCAGTGCATATTTTGACTCCATTTATATATAGTGAGTCAAAATATGTTTATAAACAACTAAACTATGTATGTGTGACATATATATAGTTAGTATATAAATATTAGTTTAATATAGTTTAACCTATAAATTTATATATATTTACGTTAGTTGATTTTTTTTAATGTATATCAAAGTATTGAGGTCAGGAGCAAAGACTTTCGGGCCTTCTTAAATACACTCTCCTTTCTGGAAGTCCTTTTCAGCAGTTCCTTTTAGCCAGTGTAAAGTTGATATAATACTTTTAATTCCATCAGCACAGAGCACAGTAGTTATTTACTTATCTTAGGCACTTTTTAACTGCCAGGATATCTTAGTCTCTGGGAGATTATTGACTTTAGCCTAATCTGTGATACTTTTCTTTGGGATGAAAACCCTTCCCCTTCTCAGCTAAGCAGGTCTGTTCCACTCCCATGAGCTGCTATCCGTTTGGTTTGTTCACTGAGGACTAATTGTTTTCTTCTAGGCCTCTACTCTTATAATAGAGCCTGTGTTGATTATCAACTTTAACTCCCAGAGTAAAATCCGAAGTCTTTAGCATAGTACTTGAGAATCTCCTTGATCTTAAATCCCTTCTTTTTATTAGATTGAATCATCTATAGTTCCCGCTCATGCAGACTTCCATGTACCTGGTTTTAAATGTGGAGAAACTTCTCTATTTATATAACATCATATACAATATATGATCCTGTTAGCTTCGTAATCAGTGATTGGCATGTTTATTATTTTTCTTGCAAATGCATTAGATTCTGCTAATGGTTTTCCTAATGTTATATGAGTCTGCTTCTTAGAACAAATTTCATATCTTCATGGTGGATAATTATTTCAATATGATGTGTTCTGCTTTAAAAATTTATATAGAATTTTCCAAAAATACTCATAAATGAAGTAAAATTATATAATCTTTTGGACATTTTATGTTTGGGTATCAAAATTGAATCTGTTTCATAAAGTGAATAAGATAGTAATTTTTAAATTAAATCTATTTCATAAAGTGAATAAGATAGTAATTTTTAAATTGCCACTTTGGCAATTTTATATTTTTGTTGGAGCATTTCTCCTGTATATATAATTGTCACGTCACTTTTATTAGTTTATTTTCTATTAAAAAGAAGATTTCCTTTGCTCCGATGTCTGGTTGGCAGATCCATCTAAAAAAGATATTTCTCAGTGGTTAAGAGCAAAAACTTCTGAAGCCAGACTTCCTGCCACATTAGTGTCTTTTTAGCTAAGTATTCAATCTTTCTGTGCCCCAGCTTCCTCATCTTTAAAATGGGGATGATGATAATAATATAAATATTGCAATGTTGCTATAAAGATCAAATGTGTTACTAAATAGAGAGCACTTACAAACACCTGGTGGGTAGAAAGTGCAGCTATTTCTTATCTACTGGTTGCTTAATAAGCATCTCAAACTTAAGAAGTCCAAAACAGAATTTTGATCTACTATTGATCTTCTCCATCTGCTCCTTCTATAATCCCTTCTCGGTAAAATGTACCACATTTTCACAAAGTTGCTTAGTCCAAAAAACCACTAGCTATCATTGATCCCCCTCTTTCCCTCATCTCTCACATCTAATTCATCAGAAAGTCTTATCTGCTCAGAATTTTAAATACCTTCTAAATTAGACAGTTTCTCACTATGACGTGATTGCTGTCCAAGTCCACAGTGCTATCACCTTTACTGCTGGCATGGCCTCTTTAATGATCTCTCTGGTCCCACTCCTATGCCACTTATTTCATTTTCCAAACAGAAGCCAGCATCTCCTCCTTAAAAAAATTGGACCAAATTATCTTTCTGCTAAAAATTGTTTGAGACTTCCTCTTACATTTAAAAGAAAACCCCAAAATTCTTTATTCTTATCTGAAAGGCCTGCGTACACTGGCCCCTTATCACCCAACCTCATTTCTTATCAGGTCTTGACAGTGGGTGTCTTCAAATACATGAAGCTGGTTTCTACTGTCATCCTTAGGGTTTGCTATTTGGTCTGCCTGGAATGCTTTTCTCCAAGATCTCAAATAGCTGTTTTCTTCTTTTCATTTTTGTTTCTACTTAAATGTGATCTCAGAGAGGTCTTCCCTGATCATCCATTCTAAAATAGTTCCTTCTGTAATTATTTGTTCTGTTATTTTCCTCATAGCACCTCTTACTTTGATCTAAAAGTACATTATTTGCTTATTATCTATATGATTATGGTCTTTTTCTCCCCTAGAGATATAGTGGCAGGATTCAATCTTTTCATTTTCAACACTGAAACACTCAGTGCCCATAACAATGCACAGAGGTTCTCAATCAGTATTTATTCAACCAGTCACTATTTAACAAATAGTTCCAATAGCTACTTTTCCCTTTGCAGCTACTCACTCCTCCCATTTTACGGTAGATGGGATCAGGCCTTTGTTCTCCAGGGAAGGCCCTTGTCTTTTCCTAGCTTGAGACTTCCACCTGGTTTTAAGTGCCTCCTAGCAGAACTGATCCAGGTTTATTCAGCACTTCAAGATTTGAGTAAAAAGTAAACACAGACCACCAGGCTGTCAATGTCTGGCATAATGCCATCACCCCATTAAAGAAAAAAAAAAGGATTTAAGGTGAAACCTTAACTTTATCCATATTATTATCCAATAGAAAAGAATACAGAAAAAAAAAATACAGTGAGAATTATATTTGGAAGCAATGAGACAGAAGGTATAAACAAAAGAAGAATTGTGTTCCAGAAAATATACCTAGGCATTCTAAAAAGATCTAGCCTGAGAATTTAAAAACACCAAAACACAGACTTCTCTGTCCACACAACAGGATACATTGTAAATATCTTACTAGGTTCATATTTGCAATGGTAGGAGAAGGAAGTGTTATGCTGTTGTGTTACACTACAATATCAAAGGACCACGGAAACAAAATCCATTAGCCACCCTTTCAAAGAGGAAGGAAAGGAGGGGGGGAGGATGGGGAGGGGAGGCAAAGAAATCTTACCTGAAGCCACTCATGAAAAGTATCAGAATCCAATTTGCTGTTTGCATCAGGCTGCTTTGCAACCCCTGTTGCTAGATATTCAAGACCCTTCTCTCGTATTCCCCTCCTTTCCTCTTTTCTTGTTCACTCTTCATTACTGTGTCTTTCCTTTACCCTGCCACGATCTATGTGCCCATGGCAAAACTAAATTCAAACAAATAAATGTATCCTATATACATCCACATTTCTTTTCGAGTGAAGCAGCTTCAAGACCAACTCCAACCACTGTGCCTAACCTTATTGTTAATACTGGTCATCTATCACAGCATAATTTTGATGCCTTTATATATAGTGGGCATGGAATACCAAGTATCCACAAATTAGATGCCCAGCATTTAAGGCTTTCATCTTTTTCTACAGCTTAATCACTTCATAAAGTTATCATTTCTTTAAACAGTAAAAAATTTACTCAACATTGCTCTGGACAAACTTGACAATTTTAGGCTTAAATTTATGAAGTTTTTGTAAGGACTAAATTTACAAATGTGCTTAAAAACTCTTTGTATAACAAGAAGCTAGTCAAATTTTTCCATGTAAAGAAGAGGTTATCTTTCTCTTTTTTCCATATATCTTCCATATAAAGACAAACTACCCATTATAATATTCCCCTGACGTATTCAGTTTATAGTGCATGATGAGAGGTAGTAGTTTATGCAGTAAAGAGGAGGGAAATGGAATTAAAAAGAGGTCATAGACAATCTTATTTCTGCTAAAATTTCACATGTTTTATGTCTTTTAACCGTCACCCCTAAATCTTGGGGTATAGGTCTGC
Organism: Callithrix jacchus; assembly: GCF_049354715.1. Lineage (NCBI taxonomy): Eukaryota > Metazoa > Chordata > Mammalia > Primates > Cebidae > Callithrix > Callithrix jacchus. The sequence continues at coordinate 133,531,385 of NC_133505.1, forward strand.
ATTTTAGGTCTGAGAAAGTTCAGACTCAAGAAAGTTGAGAAACTGATCAAAGGCACAAGCTGATAAAAAGCAACCCAAGGTTTCTACTCTTATGCTTTTATTGTAGCATTTATCCTTAGGTATATGTGGGTGGCTTTTGTTCAAATCTGAATTTCTTTTAAGTCCTTTGTACAACTTAAAATGGGGGAAAGAGTTGGAGTAGAAAAATGTTATTAATCACTGAAAATAAATAAAATCATTCAGAGGATTGAACTGAGTTGGTATCTGAGATACTGAGCACACAGAAAATCTTCTAAAGAAGATTTAAGCTCTATAATAATATATATGAGCAATGGAGTTACAAAATTTCCCTGTTGATACTTACATAGCACTTATCACCAGTCTAAGTGAGAGATTTATTCAACATAAACACAAGCTAACTCTTATTCCCACAATATGGATGCGAAAACCATGACATAGGCATTAAGGAATATTCTTAAATCATCCTCTGGTCATCTGCTGTATACTATAATAAATCTGAAAATCCAAAATTAATATTTTGTCTCCTCCATGAAAATGGACTTAGAAATAGAACTTTCTTGATTGTTTCCCTCACAGAATTTCTGACCTACTGATAGGTTCAGGATGTGTGAGTAAGCATGAAGATAAAGTTTAAATATCTTGTACTTCAAGTATATTCATCATATATTTTTAGTCTTATAAATACAACTAACATTGGAACCTTCAAATGCCAAATTTTCAATATATTAATTCAGGTAATGCAAAGAAAATTGTTGCATATGTGGCTAAGCTTCATAATAAGTAATAAATCATTTTAATTGTTTAATTAAAAGCAATTTGAATAAATACATATACATCTATATTTGTCTATATCCATCTCTATAATATGGCATTAAAATAGTTCCTTAACTGGGGACAAAGATCTAGAGTATTTTGAAAGTCAGGTAATTCTCCTATTGAATTACAAAGAAGAAAGAGACCCCTTAAGAAATATTTCTCGCTGATATTAGAAAAAAAGATGAGCCAGGCACAGTGGCTCACACCTGTAATCCCAGCACTTTAGGAGTCCAAGGCAGGAGGGTCCCTTGACCCCACGACTTTGAGACCACTGGACAACATGGCAAAACCATGCTCCACCAAAAACACAAAACTTAGCCATGCATGCTGGCACACACCTGCAGTACTAGCTACTTGGGAGGCTGAGGTGGGAGGATCATTTGGGCCCAGGCAGTAGAAGCTGCAATGAGCCATGATCTCGCCACTGCACTCCAGCCCGGGTGACAGAGTGAGCCCCATCTCAAAAAAGTAAGAAATACTTTTTTTTAAAAAGTATACATACAACTAAGCCTCCTTTTGTTACCAGGTGGTTTATTTAACTCACTTCTTCTACCATGAAGATAGAATTAGTTCACAACTGAGAACAGAGAAGAATCAATTATTTTGCCTGTTTTCAAAATAATAAAGTCAACTCTAGGACAAGATTAATTCCTTATGCAAAAATGCTTGCGTTATATAACACTAAATAGCCTCTAATAGTTGGCATTATACACATATTGATAAAGGAAAGGATATGCAAGAATACCAATTCACCTAGACACTGTAGCAAAAACACACATCTACAGCTACAAAACTATGGTTTAATATAAAAATATTTGACTTTAAAAGGGCAGTTATGTCTTTAAAACACATACTATTTTAGAGCATTCATCTCCCTTTATAAAAATTCCATTTGCATCAATGTCTGTTTCTCTCCATGGCCCTTTTAATGGCTTGCATTATGGCTTATTTATTTTTGATCCTTCAATTTCCAATAAATTGTTTGACACCAATTTATATCCAAAAAATGCACTGAATGAGTATATGAATGAATACTTACATTTGTAAATCCAAGAAGTATTTTTCCTCCTTTTCCTGGTAAAAATATTTGGGAATTTCTGAAGCATAGTTTCTTGTTATTTTAACTAACATGTAGAAGAATTGCTACCATTATTTTTGTATGAAAATATTGTAAGTAATTGATACAACAAAAGAGAACTGCTTACAGTCATTTTAAATAAATTGAATATGATAGAAAGAAAGCATTGGTGCTACAGAAAAGGGAAAACAATGAAGACTTGATATTAAAGTTACCTCCCCACCCCCAGCACAACCACATGAACCCATGAATTTACTGTACTGTAGTTTTCTACTCTCAGAAAAACACAAATTAATCAAGGATAAGAGAACTAACCTTCAGCTTCATGTTTGTGTACTGAATTGCTATATGGAATCAGAATATATTTTCTGTGGCGCAATATTTTTACAGTGAAGCAGCCAAAATACCACAAATGCATAGCACAAGCTCCAAGCATTCTGGACCTTCCAGGCATTTTTGTGGCTTGATTGATGAATGCAGGTGAGATATAGGTTGCAGTTAGGATAGAATTACCACAAACATTGCCTTTTCCAAAAATATGAGTTGCTAAAACAGCTTCCCTAATACCTGGGGAGAGGATGCCTGTCCATCAACAAGCTGGGACTTCAGATCAAGTTCTCACAATTGTATATTTTCAGTGAGCGCAAAATCTGAGCCCAGCCAAAATACAAACAGTAATAAAGGACCCTTCCCTCACATTTCCACAACAACCTTATATGGTGAACACCAGTGCACCATGTGACTTCCTTCTATCTTTTCTTCACCTTCTCTATTCTTAATGGTATATTTTTACCTGGAACTTATTGAATTTATGGGTAAGATTATTTCTTAATTTCAGAAATGTCCAAAAAAAGGAATAAGACCAGTACACGTATGTATCTTATAGAATTATTCTCATTACTTTCTAGGCCAGCCTAACAGTGACATTTACCTGTTATAGAATCCCCTAATATATAGGTCATCATTTATAAGTATGTAATTTGTTCTTTCCTTATATTTTTTTCCACTAATTTCTTCCTAGTTTGGTTATATCAAATAACAACATAATGTAGCTTAGAAAACACCACGTGTGACATATATGCTATGCTCAGTATTTTGTGGCCATTATTATGATTACTATTTTGAGACAACATCTGACTCTGTTGCCCAGGCTGGACTGCAGGGGCACAATCACAGGTCACTGCAGCCCTCAATCTGGGATCAAGCTATTCTGTCTCAGTCTCCCAAGTAGCTGGAACTACAGGCTTGTACCACTACACCCAGCTAATTTTTGTGTTTTTTGTACAGATGCAGTTTTATTCATTATGTTGCCCACGCAGATCTTGAACTCCTGGGCTCAAGTTATCCACCTGCCTTGGCCTCCCAAAGTGCTGGGATTACAGGCATGAGCCACAGTGCTTGGCCACTTTGTGGTTATTACTATGCCACTTAATATAAAATATTCTTTCTTAAGGTTAAAAAGTATATATAGCCTCTGATTTTTTTATACTCATATTGTTTTAATTTGTTTTCCTGATATAATAAACATGAGATATTTCCTATAGTTCTCCATTGCTGTTGACCATATACATTTCATATTTCCAGTTATTCTTTGTGATTGATTGTCTAAGATGAAATTTATGTTTTGAAATACAGTGACTTTTCTGAAGTTGATAGATCCCACTTCTCTTTTTTTTTTTTTTTTTTTTTTGAGGTGGGGTCTTGCTTTGTCACCCAGGCTGGAGTGCCGTGGCACAATGTCAGTTCACTGCAACCTCCACCTCCCTGGTTCAAGTGATTCTCCTGCTTCAGCCTTCCAAGCATCTGGGACTACAAACGCATGCCACCACACCTAGCTAATATTTGTATTTTTAGTAGAGACGGGGTTTCACCATATTGGTCAGGCTGGTCTCGAACTCCTGACCTCATGATCCAACCGCCTCAGTCTCCCAAAGTGCTGGGATTACAGGCATGAGCCACGGCACCTGGCCTTCACTACTTCTTATGTGGGTTGATTTCTCAGTATTTTGAGAATATGTCTTGAGAATAAGTATTTATGTGGCTTTTGACATAGCAACTAAGACTGTTGTTGCATTTCAAACAATGAACCAAATATTGTGGGGTCCAACACTTGGATCCATATAAGATTAAGCTGTGCTAAACACAGCTGTAATTTATAAGAGAAAGGCTTTAAAACATAGCAGAAAACAATATTAAATGTTTTAGATTATTCTTACATAATGAATTTTTCATACAGCATCAATTATTCTCCTTTGTTTCACTTCTCTGTGATGTTTCTTCTTACCACTTTCAACAAACTCCCCGTGGATATTTTGACCTTAAGACAACTACCACCATTCTTAATAGCTACACAAAAAGACATTTATTATAGTCAGATCAATGCAAAATGGATGCAGTTAAACCATTTTCTAATTATCTCCCTCTCCAATACATCTCTGATGAATGCTTTCCACTAACTTAAACGTTCCAACCAATTTACGTTTGGTTGTTTTGGTTTTATTTTGACAAGGATAAATTGAATTTCTCATTGCCCAGAAATATACTTGCAACCATCGCAATTATTTATATGTGCATTGGAAAAAATTTCAGCCTTTCAGAACATTTTTCAGTCATAGAAAGAAGACTGCTCATGTTGGAAACAGCAGAAAGACCACGTAGTCTAAATTCAGCCCTTGTATTGAATATTAGCACTAGCATTGTAAAAGATGGTGAGAAGTTGCTGTTAATCAAATAGAAAATGTGAAGCAAATGGGACAGGGTGGGGATTAGACAATGAAACAGGCTTCTAACTTCTACATCATTTATGTGGCCCTATAAAGTCTGATGGAACCATAATGATTCACTGTCTCCTCATATTAGAACCAAGCACTTGGGTTCTGAAGTTAGGAAAGAGTCTGGGTAGCTCAGACATAGTTTTGAAAATGCCAAAACAAGCTTGGAAAGGAAAGCAGTCAGTTTAACCAATGATTTGGCAGTATAAAAACCCAACAAGTATGTTAATTGATGTTTATTTTAATATTGAATATAGTCAAATCCTCTTTATGTAAAACCAACCCATTTAAGGAGACACCCTCTGAAGAAGCAGAGTTGAGCAACATGGGTCAAAGTATCAACTGAGCTATTCTTGAAAAGTAACAAAAAGAGGCTGAAACTTTTTGATGAGGTTTTAAAATGAAAGGGAAGGGAGAAGTGTATAAAAACTATGAATCCTTTTAGATTGCATATGTCAGCATTAGTAAACATTTGGAGAATAAAAAAAAGTTTCTCACCGAATGTTAGTGCTCAAAGGCTGTAAAATACGAATGTGCTAATTAAATATTTGCAAAAGCCTTTAAAACATTAACATTTTAATTCAACAGTGAGGATCCTTAGAGTTGTGGAATGTTATGCACTACAATTCCCATCTTTAATTTGGGGGATTTAGCTACATTAAAATATATTTTGAACAAACCTGCTTTTTCTCTTATACTGTTTCTAGTTTTACTTTGCTAATTGTGCTAAGATGTTGCAAGATATTTTCATTCGATGGATAAAATCAAGACATGTATAGGCATCCTACTAATTCCTAAGCATATCTATTATACTCAAAAGTACAGAACCACATTATGCTTGATACATGACTAGTTATGGCTTATTCTACTGTAATTCCTACTAATCAGTGCATCCTGATCAAACAAGTTAAAAGTTTCATATCAGAAAGCACATAACATAAATATAACATAAAGTCACATATCAAAAAACACAAATCAAGGTTAGTAACACTTTCACTTAACTAGGATCATAATAATGTAATAACAGCATAGTAATAACCACATGTCAAGAACCCACTGAATACCTGACATAGAAAATGGCAGTTTAGATATTATTCTTTATTCAATCATTAAACAAATCTTAAGGTCAGCATCATTATTCCAGATTTACAGATAAGGAAACTTGCTAAGTAGCTTGTCCAAAATTAATCACATAGTTCATGTGAAGCTGAAACCTAGATCCAGATGTGACTGTACTGAAAGCCAATGCCCTTTCATTCAGCAATCGTGCCTAAGAAAAAAAAAACAAAAAGCTGAAAACCAACCAAGTGAAACTCCATGGCTAAAGAGATAATGTGATATCTTTTAGTCAAGCCCATGTTGTGATTTCATACTCCGAAAGCATGCTCCCCCATCCCTACTCCACTCCGAATACAGTGGTTATAAAAAAGAAATCTTTTTTGGATAACAAAAAAAAATGATAGAATCAAATTAAGAAAAACTGAAGCAGAGATCTCTGTGAACCTAAAGTGGAACAGAAACAACCAGGAGAGAGAGAGAGAGAGAGAGAGAGAGAGAGAGAGAGAGAGAGCGCGAGTGTGTGTGTTGGTGAGAAGAGCTATGATAGTCATTTGTCTGTTTGTACTCAAATGCATTTCCTCCTTTTCTTTTGGCCTTCTTCCAGATTGCCACATTTCCCAGGGTTTCTTGATAGCTGGCTTTGGTTAGCTTGGGCTAGTGTCACGCAATAGTAAGAAACTGGGGAGCAGGAGAAAGTAAAGTTAGGGCAACTTGCCTCCTCTGTCTGCCTTACTGGCATCTGACAGTGACTGTGTCTCTCTGTTTAGCTGCTCCTCCACTCTGCCTCAAGCTCGTGCAGAACTATTTCCTCCATGGACCCAGCTCCCATCCAGGCTCTTTCCCGTGGCCCTGTGGCTTGTCTCTGACAACAGCAACTTGTTCTCATGTCTCCTCAGTCGTAGGAAAGGTATCATCTTCTCATTGTTGATAATTTCCGTTGTGATTTACTGTTCGACTTCTCAAGTCATCTGTGTAACCAGTTATCTGAATCAAATATCATCTCTGAAGTAACTAGAGTGGTTGCTGTTTTCAGGGTACTCACTGGTATGTATTAGGTGGTAGAGAGTGTTGGGAAGCATAAAAGCTATGGCATAGCCAGGCATAGGTGCATTGGTTTATGAATCCAAAAGCCACAGGAATTTTAAATGCTACAATATTACACAAATAAAGGTGTTTGCTATTCAGTGGAGGGATTGAAGAGATGTAGGAAGCTGATTCGTAGACGACATTATCAAAATCCCAAGCTAATCACAATGTGAGAACTGGGCAACAAGAACAAAACTCTGAAATTCTGTCTCAAAACAAACATAGTGCCTGAGTAGAGGTCCCAGGATGTAGGGGGAGCTAAATTGAGGGAACTATAAACTAGGGAGAGATAAACAGAGGTAGAGAGAAAGAGAGAGAGAGAGAGAGAGAGAGAATATGCATATCAGAACAAGCTTATCCAGATAAGCATCAAAACTAAAATTTCAAACTATTAGAACTAGATAATACTAAGAAGAGTGCCTGTAAACCCAGGAAGTTAATTCCCTACAACCAAATCAGAGAAAAAAATACAACAATCTCAAAAGGACTATTATAGAATTAAGACCATTAAAGAGATAAGAATAAGGTCAATTTAAAAGAAAATTATGGAAAAAAATGCAGGATTATAAAGCTAGAAGTAATAGTTATGAAAAGTAGCAATCAGTAGAAACAATACACATCTTTCCCTCTACCAAAATCTTGAGATTTTACAATTACCAAACACATATTATAAAACAAATATAGTGACCATGATCAATTCTACTCTATTGGGTAGATCCAGACAAATTGAGCATACTACAAATTTTTCTCCTTCCAGTTTTACCATACAGCTGGTCAATGTATTAGGACATTGACAGCAACCAATTCATATTAGTGGATTTTCTAGTCTGCTAATTTAACCAAACTAAATGTGATGTGAGTACATTTTTTAGAATTCAAATGGACATGGATGACATATGAATTCTGCTTTGAAAAATGTTCAAGTTGAAATCAACTTGACTGTGTTTTAAATTGTTAACCTTTGATGATTTATTGTTTATTTATTTACACATTGTAGTAAGTGATGGGCTGATTTCTATTTTTATTTATTTATTTATTCCTTAACACCATCCTGACACTGCCTATGAATACTATGATGGCCACCTCTGTGCAGAGAGGCTTGGCTATCTATTTTCATAAGAATCATAGTTGTGATCCTCAGTTTTCACAATGAACGTATCAATTCTATCATTTACTTTATTCTAGTGAATAAGCAGAATTTCTATTGATCAGCAACATAGAATACCTGGATTCCAAGCATATGTCTTCAATTGACCTAAATAAAACAAACAAGAGGTAAGATAGTTCTAATTGATGTGACAAACTCTGTATGTGCCTGGGAAGCTAATAATGTGCTTTTTTACAAGTAGAATGACCATTCACAAGATTTAATTATATAGCAACATAGAAAAAAAATCAATACAGATACAGTAACAGAAATAATACAGGTTGCATACTTGGATCACAATGCAATACAAGCAGAAATAGCCAAATTGAAAAGTAACCAATACTGCCCCTTTGAAATAAAAAAGTAAAAACTTTTCTTAAATGACAACAGAAAATTAAAACCAAAATGGAAGAATAGTTAGACTATAACATGAAAATACGCATATCAGAACCTATGAAACATAGCTAAACAATTGCTTATGAAAAATCTCAGCATAAATATTTATATTAATTAAGAAGAAATAGTAAAAAGAAACAAATTGAACATTTGCCACAGGTAGATGGGAAAGGAAAAAAATAATCTAAAGGAAAGGAGAAGGCATATAATAGTAAGAAATACAAAAAGAAATTAATAAATTAGAAAATAAAAAATACGTAGAACTACTGAATAGATTCACAAACAAGTGTTTTTAAAACTAAATAAGAAAAAAACTAATCAAAAAACAGGGGAAAGTACAAATGCACAAATAAAAATTGACAAGGGGGAAATAACTATAGATTAAGAAGAAACTGAAAGGATGGTATAATATTATTTAACCCTATTCTAATAACTTTGCACATCTTGATAAAATGGAAGATTTTCTACTCAAAAATGTACTTGAATTCAACTTGGAAAGCATAAATTTCTAAAACCATTTCCAGAAGATACATAAACAGTTCATTGTCATAAAAGCAAGGAAAGAATTTGTATTTTGCTAACTTCTTCTGCCTCCACCCCAAAGTAGAGTGGTTAGACTAAGGTTATTTCTTAGTGAATGGAAAAGAAAACTCTATTTATTTAACTGTTTCAGAGTATAGACAAAAAAAAATTCTGAATTGCTTAATTGTTCTGACCAAACATGACAATAAATGTCACTAAAAGTAAAAGATCATGCATATACAAAAATACACAAAATATATTGATAATTAATTTTTATTTATTCCTCTTTGCCCTTGATAGATTTAGTAGAGAAAGATTATTAAGAACCCTACATGTATTTTTGTGTGTGTTTGATTTTGTTTTTGCCTTAAGAATGTCAACGCTATGTTTTTGGTGAATACTCACAAGTGTCATCTTTTCATTGAAGAATGCACTTTTTATTATCATTAAAGTCTCTATTTTGTCCCATTTATTACTTGTGCCCTGTTTGTGACTATTTCTGATATAATGGTATTTGAATTGTTATAGTGTGTCATTGTCTATTCTTTAATTTTCAATCTTTCTGAGTCACTATGTGTTAAATAAGTCTCCCGTTGTTGGTTTGCTTGTGATCCAACCTGATAATACCTTTCTCTTAACATTAAGGGAAGATTAGGTCGTTTGCATTTACTGATAGTGCATGTATGTTTATTCTTCGTTGTGACAGCATACTTCACATTATATTTTCTATTTTATAGTATATTTTGCCTTCTATACTTTGTCATTCTGTTCAAGCTATATTGTTCCCAGCTGTAGGATTTTATTTATCTGTACTATTTTGAATGTACTATCAAACACTGCTTAAAATATATTATGGAATAAGAAGGCATGTTGTGGAATAATAAGACAAATAGTTACTTATGTGGATTAATGTGTACATAGAGAGTATACCATATTGAAATACATGTAACCATTTTTAAATTTCCCTGTCAAACATACATTTTTACATTGCCTATGTAAAAATGGTTGAAGAGGCAATTCTATAATTGGAAAAACAAAAAAAACACTGAAGTAAGACTCAGAAGAGCTGGATTCTTATTCTGTTTCCAAATGGTACTATCCAGAATACTTTGAAGGATGTCATTAAACTACTCTGCAATATTTTTTTCAATGCCTTTCTTGTTTCTTTTATGGTAAGAAATTAGAGACATTGACATTGTGAAAGTTCTTTAAAAAGAAAATATTTTAGGACAAAAAGTATTTTTAGAAATAACTCTCTCTAAACTTTTTTTAATTTCTCAAATGATCACCTAAAACAATGAAATTGAAATCAAAACATTAACCTTTACATGATGAGTGAATCTAACTTGGAAGTCTTCAGCTAGAAAAATTTGCAAAAATTGTATACACATCTTGAATTGTATCAGATCAGTAACCCTCTGCTGGCGATTTTGACATTTGCTCAGTCAGAGGTCACCCTGACTGTGCATATAATCTGCATAAATGCTTCTAGTGACTTTTAAGTATAAGTAACAGAAGGCACCTGATGATCATGACACTGAAAACACGTCACGAAGTCTGTTATGCAAGGACAGCAGGTGGGTTGCGATTTGGAAAGTTATAGGGTGTGAGGTCCTCAGTCTGGGGTTAGTCTCAAAGTTGCAAGAAAAGGGTACATATATCGCAATGTGAAAATAAAATAGCAAACATTCCTCACACAGAAGAGAAATAAGATGGGCCAGACTGTGAAATGTAATGTGAGCTTAGCTGATATCTGGGCTAATTCGTCATCCCTCTGTCCTTTGTTGTGCCTCAAAATAGAAAACAAAGGCCACCCGCACCCCCTGTGCAACAATCTAAATCTGCATTAATTTACAATCTCAGTTCCCCTGTCACCTAGGAACCTCATGAGCATAAATCATTGCTGTAATGTTACTGTAAATAACAGCTCACTGGGCTGTTGTTGATTCATTGACTCCTCTCTGTTTCTAACAACAGGCCATTTCATGACACAGGGAATCTCCATAGGAGCATGACAGAAAGCCGTAAGTATTTTTAACAGCACGTTATTACTGCACTTTACATGTAAGGAAAGGCTTTCTTCCTAAGAATAACCCAAAATGGCTTTTAGGTCAATTAAACTAATTGGCTATAATAAATGGAAAACTTTTGTATTTTGTAAATTAGCATATATACAAAATATCCATATAACTTAAAAGACACAAGATGCTTCCATTCAAATAAAAATTGACAAATTCTACTAAAGAAGCTAGCAATCATTTACTGCCTTCTAAGTGCGCTTAGATCTGCTCTCTTTTTGAATTTAAATGGCAAAACTGTCAAGTATGTGTTATGTTCTCATTGCACAGGTGAAAAACCTGAGGAACAGAGAGATTGAGTAGTTTTCCTAAAGTCACTCAGCTAGAGAACTGCAAATACAAGATTCAAACTTGGATATGTCCTTCTAGAACACTATACTCTTTCCTCTGAGGGCCTATTGTATAAGAGGTACAAGACAATGGAAGACAGTTCTTAAAAAATAACAACAAAAAACCTATAACACTAATTATCGGAAAAGTTAACAGATTAGAGCCCACAAATAAGTACAAGACAAAATATGAGGGGGAGGGCATTAAAGATTGCTGTAAAGAATTAGAATAAAGCAAATACCAAATTTGATTCTCAAAAATCAGAGAAGAGTTCATGAAGAAGATGGTATTTCAAATAGTTTTAAAAGATTAGAAGAATGTTGTAAACAAACTTTATTGTTAAATATAACTTATAAACTATTAAATCAGATTTGCTATTTACTTTCTTTTTTAAAGATACATGGCAAAAGATTAACATTTTACACAGTGTGTTTTGTGAATGAAGTTAAATCTTTGGCAAATGAGGGATTGCTACAGGATATTTATTAAATTTATACTTTAAAATGCTTGGGGAAATTTATTTAGGCATTTTACTGAAATTCTCGGTTATCATGTTTGCATCTTAGCCAAATTTAAAGTAATAAATCCATTGTTGTTTATGAACAAACATACCAAACATTTTCAACAAACCTAACACAAAGAAGAGCTTAGCATAAAGGTATGCCAGTTCAAGTTCTGAGGTATATATTTGGATATTAACTCCTGTATAACTTGTTGACATGTATTCTTGGGAAATTTCTCCAGCAATTTAGAATTCAAATTCTGTGTCAGAGTTCTGAGGTTAAATTTGGACTCAAAAGACGTCAACAAACCGGGTAATCTTTAGGTCTGTGGGCCAAATTCTTATACACATCTGCTATGAACATGAGGGAAAGGGATCAGACTTCAGTGGAAGGTGACCTTGAGTGATGTGGAGTAGTACTTGTCCTCAAATCTACTGTTAAATTCATTTAAAGCTGACTTAGCCCATGTAAGAATTCAAAAGTTATATTTTGGCATCATGAATGAATAATGTGTCTCTGCCTCTGTAGGAATCCTTCCACAGTAATATGGATAAATGAAGGTAGAGCCATCTACTTGGTCTTCTCATGACTGGGACCATAATGCTTTCCAAAAAATGTCCATTCTAGGTTGAAATATTTCTGTTTGTTAGAGAATGTTTTCTCCTATTTAGGTTTTTTGTTTTGATCATGATTTCTTACCTCATTTAGTTTTAGACTAAACTATATTTTGACTTTCTACTCAGAGTAGGTTTACTGTTTGTTTTATTCCATCATTTATATCCCCCATGTGTTGTTTTTACAAATATCTTTTTCATTGAAGCAACAAAAATATTGCCTCTTTCTGAATCATAAAAGAAGTCTATTTTTTAGTTGGGATAGGAACACATTTACTTGCTAGTTGTTTCTTTGATCTCTGTTTCAATCTTTTAAATACATACTAGAAACTGAGCATGACGATAGTTGAAAGGGGCATTTAATGTTATGAAGCACTCTGGGCAGATGAATTACATTTCTAAGGTAAACACACACCTCCACAAGCAGGGTCTATACAGCACATGTGCAACAGAAGTTCCTGACCAAGTTCACATCTGAAAGTATTCTGCTTCCATTAAGAGAACCCACTTTTGCTTTCCCTCCTCACCCTTGAGGTTCCAAACAGAACTGCCTCCAGTCTGAGGCCTCAGGAAACTTACAATCATGGCAGAAGGGAAAGTAAACACGTCCTTCTTCACATGGCAACAGCAAGGAGAAATGCCAAGCAAAAGGGGAAAGCCCCTTATAAAATCATCAGATCTCATGATCTCACTATCACAAGAACAGTATGAGGGTAACTGCCCCCTGATTCAATTACCTCCCATCAGGTCCCCCCAAGACACATGGGGATTATGGAAACTATAATTCGAGAGATTTGGGACACAGCCAAATCATATCACTTGCTGTTCTCATCTTCAATCATTTTTGCATGTCTTGACTCATTCGCCACCTATTTTAAATGGCCAACCATACCAAAACATTCAGATTTCAGTCTGATCATCACTTGCCATATTGCTCTTTGCTAACTTCTCTCCTCCACATTCACACACAGTCTGAGTTAGAAGACTGTTGTATTACCGTAGCTCAAATTCTACCCTTGTTGAACACTGGCATTGCAATTGCCTGCTTACTGGTCTGAATCTCAAACCTTGTGGTAATCTCACTGAGAGACGTGTATTTGATTGGTCTTGTTTGCAATTATACATCTCAGTGTCTGGTACATGGTAAGCATCCAATAAATACTATTAAATGAACAGAAGAGTGAAGAAATGAATGACTGACTTTCATGAAGTATCTGTATTAAGTATGCCAGCATGATATTTTCTGACTTTTTAATGTAATGATTGACAGTAATTCTCCAGTATACTGCTATTGTAGTAAGCAGAGAAAGAATCTGTAACAATATTATGTCTTTTTAAACAAGCTAGGTAGCTAAGCAATTGGGAATAGGTGAAATTTCTTGTACAGCAAGGATTAAGAAAATTAGCTTTCTTGATATTTCTGAATTTACCCCTTTCTTCCTGAGTCCATCTGGTCTAGTCTTTCTTAAGTTATTAAAAATTCCACAGCAATTCAATGGGAGCTTAAGTCCATTGAACATTTGTGCTGGCTCCTTAACCTGGCCTACAGTGCTAGATAGAAGAAAAGTGACAGCTTCAGGACCACACACCTGAAATGGTATTCGTTTTCAACACTCACCTGTAACTACACCTAGCCAGAGTACTTGTGACTGCTTCTCAGTGATAGAGTTATGTCAGGCATCCAGCCACATAGATCATGTTAAAAGCTCCAGTGCACTCTTGGCTAAATATTGATGGATTGGATGAGACATCTTCTAACCTTTATTGTGCTTTCCAATTTCTGACATCTGTGAATGACACATTCACAAATTTAATGCAATTTTAACTCTGAGATAGACTGGAATGTAAAATATTTTGGGATCTTGGGGCTAGGGAAGGGAAAGAAACAAGATGTCGGAGTGAAACAAAAGGACTATGCAGAGAAAGGGACCAGGACGGCAGGGGAGTAAGGTTGTCACGTATAATGAAGATTTAGTGCTTCAGCAATAAATCTAATTCAGCTAGAAGAGCATGCTGCCAAAACACTGTGCAAGAAATACCCCCAAGGTATCCGACAGGGTCCTTTTAAACCCTGTTCACTTTACAGTGCATATTTGAACACAGACAGTTGAAGTTCAGAGAGCACACATCTGGGTCACTGTGCAAATCCCCATTCTCCTTTAAAAAAATAAAATACATGCACTCCACCTACTCTAGACTTACTCTATTGCTGAGTCTGCCAAGGAAAACTATTCCATTTTAGAATACAAAAGCTGAAACACAAAGTGGAACCAACCCACATGGAGTCACACTCTGCTACTTTATGTATCCAAAGAAAGAAAAATATTCAAAGCACAAATTCTCAGATTACTACTTTAACAGGCGACTGTACCAAGGTTATTTTTTATTACAATTGTCTCCTCCAATAAGGACAAGAAATCTCCAGAAAATCACGAGCTTTAAAAAGCTATTCAACATCATCTACTTCTCTTGTGCTTAATACAGAATTAAGCTCCATAATCACAGCTTGACATGCCATGCTATTTGTCCATTATTTTTAAGTTCATTGTGATAACTATTAGAAAGAAGGAATTTGTAAGCTTTAGAATGTTATCCCTAAAAGAAAGACTTTATGATTATAAATGAATTTCATTTCATCTCTATATTGTACGTTGATATTTTAATGTAGGAAAGCAAATATGTATAACTGCTGCATTATTGAGATTCTCAAGCCCAACTCTTTGCACAAAAGTTACTATATGAAAATATCCTTTCTAGCATTTAGCTAGAAACTACCCCATGTGTTTTCCAAAAGCATTCATTTAACGAGAAACCTGTACATAAGCATGTGCTTGCTAAGAGAGTTTCATTATAATCATTACAGTGACAGGGAAAACCAAGATAAACCAACTCAACTGTTGCTCCTAATAGGGATGATTCAAGGCAAAAATTAATTTAGCAACTCAATCAGGAATTTATACATGCCCTATCTTGGAGTGTATTGACTTACAGGTAATAATGATTTATATGTGATAATTCCAGAATTTATATCTCTTAGAAAAAATATGGAAGCCCAAACAATTTTCAATAAACTATACTCTACTCTTCAATCTTTATCTAAAAGGGCTACTGTGATTATGAAAACATTGGGCTAAAAAGAGCTTAGTCTTCCCCACCATTTACATTATTTTTATTTTATTCAAGATTCTTTAATCAAATATTTTGACTTTAAATATATTTACCCACACTTTTATTTTGCTGTATTTATCAAAAACTGATCAAAAAAATATAAAGAAAACAAGAAATCTAAATTATGATGCCCACCCTTAAGTTGATTTCCATCAACCTGAGACAAGTTGTTTTGTGTTTTCCTTTATTTTTTTCTTTTTTTGCTTTCCTAAAATGAGAGACACCAAACATAAATACTTGATAAGTTAAATAGCAATATATCTTTTTTTTTTTTTGAGACAGAGTTTTGCTCTTGTTACTCAGGCTAGAGTGCAATGGCACGATCTCTGCTCACCACAAATTCCGCCTCCTGGGTTCAAGCAATTCTCCTGCCTCAGCCTCCCAAGTAGCTGGGACTACAGGCACTCGCCACCATGCCCAGCTAATTTTTTGTATTTTTAGTAGAGACAGGGTTTCACCATGTTGACCAGGATGGTCTGAATCTCTTGACCTCGTGATCCACTTGCCTCGGCCTTCCAAAGTGCGGGGATTATAGGCATAGCCACCATGCCTGGCCAGCAATATATCTTAGAAGTAACAATCAATAATGTAGAGATGATGCAAAAATATGTTTAGACAGTAATTGTTGGAAAGGCAGATTACTATAAGCCACAGTGGACTGGATTTCTCTATGAAATACTTCTGATTTTACTACTTACATAGAACTATTCAAACTGTTATTTGAATCGATTGATACTGTTGATGTAAAACGTACCTAAACTATTCTACAATGACTCTATGACAATATTTATATATGTAATGAGTACTTGCATCAACAGAGATGTTGTTGATAAAAATAATGCCTTATCCTTAAGAAACAATATAGTGTACAGAAAAAATTTGACATACAGTATCACATTTTATCTATGTAAAGCACCAAGTATCTACAGTTCAATCTTAGTTGAGGGTATTAGTCCATTCTCATGCTGCTATGAAGAAATAGCTGAGATTGGGTAATTTATAAAGAAAAGATATTTGACTCACAGTTCCACATGACTGGGGAGGCCTCAGGAAACATGCAATCATGTTGGAAGGGACCTCTTCACAAGGCAGCAAGAGAGAGAATGGAAGCTGAGCAAACTGGGGAAAGCCCCTTATAAAACTATCACTGCCATGATTTAATTACCTCCCACCAGGTCCCTCCCATAACATGCGGGGATTTTACGAACTACAATTCAAGATGAGATTTGCCAGGTGGGGGGCCATAAGCTTGGGAGAAGTTGAAGGGACTGTCTAAATTTACTTGTTCGTGAGTTTTTATTCAACCTTTGTCTGTTCATTTCTAGTAAAATGTCAATTCCATTACAGAATTATAAAGCTAATTATAATTCTAAGGTAAACATGATTTATGTAAGACTCAATTACATTTTATGTTTGATGATAATTAAGAGGTGACCATATAATTTTTAAATTATAGTAACTAACATTCATAGGTTACTAAGTTAGGCCTAAAAATATTCACACAAGCTACCTCATTAAATCCTTACAGTAATTCTCTGAGTTGGGTACTTTGTTTTTTCTGGGTTTTTGTTTGTTTGTCTATTTGTTTGCTTGCTTGCTTGCTTGTATTTTTAGTAGTGACGGGGTTTCACCATGTTGGCCAGTCTGGTCTTGACCTCAGGTGCTCTGCTTGCCTAGGCCTCCCAAAGTGCTGGGATTACAGGCATGAGCCACCACGCCTGCTGGCCTGAGTTGGGTACTTTGAATACTTCATTTAACATATGGAAAGATGGGATTAGAGTCAAAATTCCAAACTTGGTCTCAACAGGGTGGAGAGGGTTACTCTGATTATCTATGCATTTTCTGGGTGAACCTCTGCATAGAAGAGAAGCAGCAAATTTGCTATGAAGAGTCTTCATTTTGGCGCACGCCTATAATCCACCATAATAATGATAGATATACATTGTTATGTGTCTTCATTACGGCACATGCCTGTTATGCAGCATAATAATGATAAATATACATTCAAATGTAATCTACAGCAGCCCAAGAATAATTGAATGTATAGATTACATTTGAATGTATATCTGTCATCATTATATTGAATAACTTGATGGCTTGTCACACACAATTTACCACTTCACACAACAATAAAAGAAATGATGTTCATTTTAAGTACTGGACAGCTTCAAAAAAGAAGGGCTTCAGGCACATGTAGGATTTGTACCTGAAGGTATTTTGGAACCTTTAGGTTAGATGAAGCAAAGGTAGATTGACCTGTAATAAGATAAAACAAAATCAGGCTCTAGATTTTTTTTAATGTTATTTTGGTTGGAAGACAATTTCTAATTCCATCAACAATGAATTTCCAAATTTAATTCAAATGTTTCTCAAAAGTCAGTTTCTATATCCAAAGTTTGGCTCAGTTCAATCAAAATGAAATTTACCCTAGAAAGCAATGTGCTTTTACCATACTTCTGACATGTACTACTAGATTTAGTTAAGTGATTAGCAGATCTACAGTTGGTGAGATAAAGAAACAAACAGCCTACAATTATTCACACCTAAAGACAACTCCAGTCCCAGATTTCATAGTGTCTGAACAGAAGCATTTTCTTTCCTGGAGAATTTTCAATGAACGCTAGAAACGTTCTTAGCTCTAACAGAATTATATGAGACAAAAGTTATTTGAAAAAACACAGATTTCTTAGCTACATCACTAGGAATTCTTACTCAGAAGTTGTGAGATGGCATTGAAATATCCCTATTTTTATAAAGCTCCCTGGCTTTTTTCTTGTGCAACAATCCAGTGTCAATGAGGGGACCTGCATCTGGAAATTCCTGAAGTAGAACATTTCATTATCCGACAATGCTTATGCACTAGAAGTTATATTTATAGCAAATAAATCTAACAGGAACAGTTTACAGATAGCATTTTATGGTGGATTAGTTTATAGAAAATGTGCTATAAATCAAATCTTATTTTTATATGATAAATATTGGGATTATTGTTACATTCCTCATCTGCAACTCAGTATTAATAGAATTGACCACAAATGCCATATGGAGTCAACTAGAAAGTAATTGTCTCTACGCTATTTATGTCTTACTTTTAGTTATTTTACTGATAATTAATATAAGGTTGCAGGTATAGCTAAAAACATAGGTAAATTAAGGCAACGTGTAAAAAGACAAAATTAAGTAGATCTCAACTAAACTAAGAAATTTAGACTTAAATGTAATTAGTAAAGATTCGTTTGTAAACAGGAAACTGACAGGTTTGAACTTGTTTAGAAGATAACAAAAGAGGCAATTCTAAATGGTAGACTTGAAGGGGAAGAGATTAACTGTAAAGGGGACACTTAAGAATTAACAGGCTGGGTGCAGTGGCTTACACCTGTAATGCCAGCACTTTGAGAGACCAAGAAGGGAGGATCGCCTGATGTCAGGAGGTCAAGACCAGCCTGGCCAACATGGCAAAACCCCATCTCTACTAAAAATGTAAAAATTAGCTGAGTGTGATGGCATGCACCTGTCATTCCAGCCACTCAGGAGGCTAAGACAGGAGAATCACTTGAACACAAAAGGTGGAGGTTGCAGTGAGCCAATATTGCACCACCACACTCCACCCTGGGTAACAGAGCAAGGATTAGTCTCAGAAAAAAAAAAGAATTAATAGGTGATAAGAGTTCCTCTAGAGATAGAAAGGAAATTAAGAATAATAATAACATTTAAATAATGCTACCTATTTGCCAAGCAATGTCCTAAACAATGTATACATATTAACTCATATAATCTTCACTACCACCCTATGAAGTAGTGTTATCAGTTGGTATTTTCTAAGTAATAATCCCAAATATAGTGCCTTAACACAATAACCATTTATTTAGCACATTACTCTGGCAGTTATTTTGGGCTTGACTGAGACTGAACATAATCTTTGATCAGTTGCCATGTTGGCTGGGGGCTGGCTGATCTAGGATGGACTCAGCTGGGAAGGCTTATCTCTACCCTGCATGGTCCTTCATTCACCAAAGGCTGAAGTCGACTTATTCACCTGGTAACTGGGCAAATTTTGAGCAAGCAGAAGCATTCAAGGCCTCTCAAGACCTAGGCTGAGAACAGACATGCTATCATATCTTCCTCATTTTAGTAACTAGAGCAGGTCACAGTCCAGCCCAGATTCTAAGGTGCAGAAATCAACTTCATCTCTTGATAGGAGCTCCAAAGTCACTTTGTGAAGGGTAAGGGTAGAAAGAGGAAAAAAAGATTGTGGTAATGTTTACAGTCTTCTTTAGTTAGGTATTATTGCTATCATGCCTATTCTGTAGGTAGGTAAACAGAAGCATAGAGTTGTTAGGTAATTTACCTCAGGTAATTTAGCTATAAGTTCACCAAATACTCCAGCTTAGTGTCTGTTGTCTAACGAATGTACTTATATGTCTCTGAGGTTGTAAGAAAGAGAGAATGGTTAGAGAAGGATCAGTGAAAAGAATCAACATGATTTAATGATTGATAAGATTGGAAGCAGAGCGTCAGAGAAGGAGTAAAAGAGGACTCAAATTTGGAAAAATAGCAACATTAGTAAGAAGTGACAGCATTTATTGACACAATCCACAAATTGAGAAATATAGGAATATTTTAAGTCCTGGCCAGGGGTAGGAATGACATTAATAAAAATGTAGATTTGATTATTTAAGGTTGAGCTGTGCTCAGGATATTCAGATGGATGTGTCCACTGGGCTGCCTAAACCTAGAGTGTTTCTCTCAAAAGAAAGAGATTAGGATAGAGATACAGATTTTGGCTCTAGTAATTGAAAGCATGAAACTAGATGAAAAGTCACAAAGAAAGTTTAAACAAGAGGGACAAGGACAAAGTCTGGAGAAGTATAGAGGCAATGAAGAGAAAAAGGAGCCTTCCAAGTAACTTCATGGGGGTTAAAACCAAGAAACAGCAACATAAAAATAAAGGAAGAGTGACATCTCCTCCTACTAATGGAAGGCTAGGCAATTTGTCTCCAACAGAAGACTACTGAACAAACTAGATAAAATATTTTAAAATAAAACAAATCATATCCTTAAATTAGAGAACCAATAAGACAGCATAGCATTACCATCCAACAAGCTAAGCTAAAATAAGAACACAGGACAAGGAAGGTAAGAACAGAATTTAGGGTTACTCTATCATGGGAAAGTTTGACAAAGAGGGAGGTTCTGGAAGACTGACCTATGTTTCTGGCAGCCTCATGGGGGTAGTAGTACTATAGTTGAGTCTAGGGCTCTAGCGAAGGAAGATGGCTCTAGCGAATCCCCTTCACTTTGCTTTGGGACTTTGCAAAACTGCATTCTAAGTATAAACAAATAGGGCTTTGCAGAGCACTCACTACAGTTTCTTTTGAATCTCTTGCCTTTTGAATTAGATTCACTAAGAGTACTAGTATCACCAGACATCCCACAGTGCCCAAGCTCCTGGCAGAACAACATGAACATTTAAATTCTTTTTGTGAGATGACAGCATAATTCTTGACTACAAATTATTTCTATAAAATATTTAAACATGAGATCCTGCATATAAACAAAAGTAACCAGGCAAACTACAAAACAAGGCAATATGAACAAAAGCAAACAGCAAGAAATAAAAGAGCATCAGATGATGAAAAAGACCCACAGGGCCTGCAGATACTGGTGTTCACTGCTACAGACATTCTTAAAATAACTGCGAATGTTGTCCAAAAAGATGAGGGCAAGAAATTGATTAAAGAGTAAAATATTTTAAAATTCAGATGAAAATTCTAGAATTCAAAAAGAAATATAAATAAACTTAGAAATTCAATGGGTGAGTTTAACAACAGATTAACATGAATTAAAGAGACAATAACCTGAAAAAAAAAATTAGGAAAAGAAATAGCCTGAATTAATCACAGAGCATAAGGCAGGTAAAATTTTTAAAAAGTAGAGAAGACGCAATGAGGACTACATATAAGGTTTTGGAATATCAGACAAAAACAGAGAAAACAGGGAAGAACATCTGAACAGACAGTTCAAAAACACAATATCTAAGTGGCCAAAAGACATTTTTTAAGAAGTTTCACTTCAATAGTAATCAACAAAATGCAGATTGAAGACACCAGATACCACCACATACTTACAAAAATGACTAAAAATTTAAAAGACTTAAAAATGCCAAGATTTGGCAGGGAAGTAGAGTGACAGCAATTTACATACACTTATGGCTACCTAGGAAAGAAAAGAGAAAGCCATTGATCATCAAGACTTAGGATCGGGAAAGACCCAAGTACACAAGTGGAAGTGTAGCTTTGCAGAGGTGAAGTCTGCCCTTTCAATGAAGGGAAGAAATGATGGATAAAGATAGAGATTGGTTTGAGGCCAAAATGTTGAGAAAGTTTTATCTGAGGAAGTTTAGAATGGGCTCTGTGTCCTTTGTCAATATGAGTGAGCCTATTGACAAAAGGGGAGTCAAGCCAAGGTGAGTAGGCAATTTGAAATGTTGAGGAAAATGTAATAGCTGTTATGAAGTCTGAAAGTAGGATTTTACTAGGCATATGTAGAAGGGTGGCTAAGAATATTGGGAAGCAGGTTGATAAGAAAACAATGAAATTCAAGTGACTTCAATCTTAATGTTTTAGTAATGTAGTAACCATTCTTGATTCATGAAGTATATCAAAGGTATCATTCCAGCTGTTTCTGAGGCCCAAATTCTTTATTTAGTGAGAAATATTTCTACACTGTACTTGCTGTAAAAGGACATTATATATCCGTTTGGAAACAGTCATACCTAAGTTATATAGAAAAGCAGGCAAAGAAAGTGAAGACAGAGCACTTACATTGAATTTGAAATAAAGTGGGTGAATTTGACCATGGAAAGTTGTTTAATCCACGTACTTGCCTAGGGACAGTTGGAATTTAAGCTATCGTAGGCACTCTGACATCTGTGTCACTTAAGCCATCTCAAGCAAAATGGTACAGGAACGCAAATGTCACTAAACTTTTCCAGCAAGAGAGATCCAACCAACTTCCTTTGTAGACCATTCTAGTTTCTCCCAATTCTCATGGCCCGGGCATATTTTCTTATATGTTTCATGGTCTATTTAACTTTCCCTGAAGTCTGGAAAGCCTCAAAAGCATGTTGACAGCAAGGATTTTTAAAAGTCTTTCCTACGACAGCCAAAACTATAGCTCATAGCCTGCATAGAAACCTTGATTTTTACAAGCAAACTGGTGATATAGGTTTCCCTCCTACACTCAATTACATTCCCTCATTTCAGTTCAGCTTTACATATATGAGTTTTACAAAGCTGAGTTTGACGAGATGAAATGTTGTTAAGGAACTAAAAGTCAGGATCATGGAAACACCTCACTGGAGATATATTTAATTAAAATGACTCACCCTAACAGCAAAAGAACAGGTAATTTTGTAGGTTGTCCCCCAAATTTTATTCTCTCCTTACCACCAAACCTCATGTGGTCTTTAAAAAAAAAAAAAAAAAAAGGGTCTTGACCCAGAATACAGACTCTGGAAAGGCATACGTGTTGCTTGGTACCCTTTTGCATTGTGTTATTCATCTAAACACCAGAACAGTCAGGACAAAGTTTGCAAGCACAGGAGAGACTTTCAACAGCAACCTTATCTTGTTTGAAAATTTGCTCTGAGGTCACATGGGGCAAGCCAGAGCTCAGCTGACAGTGTGTCGAAAAGCCTCCAGCTAGCGAAAGAAAGCATCCTTGAGTGCACAAAGGTCGAGCATCTTTGGAAGTGGGTAAATTGGAACAATATGATATGCCTTGTGCAAAAACATATTCCATTTTCTAACTTTACAAAAACAGTTTGTGGTCTGGATTCCTAGCAGTAGAAAAAATGAAAATGAATAAACGAAAGCTAATGTCAGAAGTGCTAAACTGCTTTTTCTTGTTATTGATGGTGGTGTTAAAAATAAAAATAACATAAACACATGCCTAAATACATAAACAGCAGTTCCTTCAAAAACCTGAAAACTTTGGACAAGCCCAAAGAGCATGTATCTACTGTCCTGATTCAAGGGAATCAGGACAGTATTGGATTTCACAGATAGCACCACAGACAGCTATTAAAGTCTAATCCAGTGTCACATTTCTGCCCAGTGCTGGCTAACTACCAGCCCAATTTGCTGGCTTCACTCACTCTGTGTTTCTTCATTGTTTCAAGCCAGGCAGAGACTTATCTTAATAATGGGTCAATCCTCAGCCAAATGTGTTCAATCGAAGGCCACCATGGGAGAATGGCAGGATATTGTCTTTCCAACAGCAAGTGAATTGCAGGCAGCTTAAGGCAATATCCATTTCACTATAATGCTGGTTTATGTTACAGCCCTTTTCAAACTTCTAATTGCCCTGTATTGCTGACATTTATATACATGCCCTATTTTAAATGAAAACACAACACTGAGGTCAGAAGGAGGTTCTGGGACAGCAGAGACCCCAGGTGAAACCAAAGGGGGAAATTACGTTAAAACTTCTAAATGCCAAACATGTTTGAGAAAAAGAGGAAAAAAAATAAAGTCTTAGGGCAGAAAAAACATTAATCATGGCCCCATGGTATAAATTAATAATAGCTATATTTAATACTCCTATGTAAACTTTCTATGGTTGGATTATATAAATTTTAAATGAAAGTAAATATTATTCATTTGGCATGGTAAGTCTGGTAAGTCTCAGCTTATATAGAATAACTTTGAATATTATTTTTCCCCTCCAAATTTCACTTTTATTTGTCAAAAGCAAACCAGGTTTGTCAGCTGCTTTTGGCAATCACTACATGTTATGAATCTTTCAGATCATTCTACAAGTCACAATTAATAAAATAGTATTTCACATTTACATACAGCTTTTCACCTAGTATCTCATACCCTTTTATAAGCAATAAATCATATTCATTTCAAAATTGCAACTAAGGCATCCCAAGTGCTGTTCTAATAAGTAATTTCTTCCAAGTAGCTACAGAAGAAGCAAGGCATATATAGACTATAATTATTTTCATTTGTTTATTCCTATATTCATTCACTGAGTTATTCAGTCATTGATTCATATC
This sequence comes from Callithrix jacchus, assembly GCF_049354715.1. Taxonomy (NCBI): domain Eukaryota; kingdom Metazoa; phylum Chordata; class Mammalia; order Primates; family Cebidae; genus Callithrix; species Callithrix jacchus. The sequence goes on from NC_133505.1 coordinate 133,556,038, forward strand.
CTGAACAAATATGTATTGCATGTGCATGTGTGTTTAACATTGTGTAGATGTAAAGCTGTATACATAAGTGTTAAAGAGTTTACACTCTAGTGGGGTTCTGGTTAAGAGACTGTTTAAAATCCAACTCTGAATGATCTGAACAAATTCTTTCAATACTATGTTCTCTTAATCTCTCCATGAATGTCTTCTTGAGGAATAATACATTAAGAAGTAGTTAACGCCAACATTTTTCTCTTTATGTAAGATACATATATTCATAGAAAAAAACCTTAGAAACAAAGAAAAATCACCACTTAAAATTTAATAATGACCTTTATTTCTACTACACAGAGATAAACATTGTTAATAATTTGGCATATAGATTTCTTGTCTGTTTTAAAATGCTATCTGTGTATATAAAATATATTTACTTTTTACATGCATGAGATTATGACACACATGCTGATTTATAACTGACTTTTAAAAATTTATAAATATAAATATTTTTCCATGTTATTTAATTTTAAGTTTCAGTGTACTGAAGTTATGGCTTTTATTTCTATTTCTGTTTCAATTGTGAAAGAACGCTAGACCACTACTCAAATTCATATGAAGAAATGAAAGGCATCAATACAGTTAAATACAAGATAAATATAAAAGACAATGAAAATGTATTTTTTGTTCATAATGCCTTTTCCCCCTGATTTAAAAGCAACTGCAACATGGAATCATTATAGGTCTAAGCTGATGGGCACACAATGTATAATATATAACTGTGACTATAACAGCATGAAAGAACAGGGAAACAGAGCTACGCAGAAGCAATGCTTTTGTGTACTCCCAAAATTAAACTGGCATTCATCTGAACAAAACTATTATAAATATTTAAAATCATAGTAAGCTCCAAGACAGCCATTAAGAAAATATTTCAAAAACATATTGTAAGAGAAACAAAGGAATTAAAATGGTACACTAAGAAACATTTACTTAATGCAAAAAAAGTTTGTAATAAAGAATTGAGGGGAAAAGTATATATAACACATATAGAAAATAAATGACAAATGTAAATTCTACCTGATTAGTAATTAGATTAAATGTAAATGATTAAACTCTCTAATTAAAAGGTAGAGAGGACCAAAATGGTATAAATAATTAAATAAATAATTCAACTTTGTCAAAGAGACTCACTCTAGATTTACTCACAAGTAGATTAAAAGTAAAAAGATGTGCAAAGATTAAAAGTAAAAAGATACATCTTGCAAACAGTATTAAAAAATGAAGTAACTACATTAATAGGAGACAAAACAGATGTTAATCAAGAATTGTTACCAGAAACAAAGGACATTTTATAATAATAAAAATGTCAATCTAGGATATGATAATTATTAGGTTATTGCAAAACTGATTTTGTTTTTTGCCATTACTTTTAATGTTTTTGTGTACTACCAAAATTAAATTGGCATTAATCTGAACAAAACTGTTAGAAATTAAAATTTTATGATAAGCTCCAAGGCAGTCATTAAGAAAGTATCTTGAAAACATATTGGAAAAGAAACAAAAAAGTAAAATAATATCTGCTTAACACAAAAGAATCAGTAATAAAAAAAAGAGGGGAAAAAAGATATAACACTTTTTTTTTTTGAGACAGAGTCTCGCTTTGTAGCCCAAGCTGGATCGTAATGGCACAGTCTCAGCTCACTGCAACCTCTGCCTCCTGGGTTCAAGCGATTCTCCCTGCCTCAGCCTCCCAAGTAGTTGGGATTACAGGTAGCTGCCACCATGCCTAACCTAATTTTTGTATTTTTAGTGGAGACAGGGTTTCGCCATGTTGGCGAGGCTGGTCTCAAACTCCTGACCTCAGGTAATCCGCCTGCCTCAGCTTCCCAAACTGCAGGGATAACAGGGGTGAGCCACAGCACCCAGTCGGTATAACACTTCTAATGGCAAAAACCACAATTACTTTTGCTCCAATCTAATATAAACATAAATGCACCTAGCAACAGATTTCCAACATACATGAAGTAAAAATGGACTAAGTTGAAGGATGAAATGGACCATTAAACAATAAGAGTTGGAAACTTTAATATGTTATTGTTGGGGCTCAGAAAATGTAACCACAAAGTATGGTGCTTTGCTAGGCTGAGTATATTGAACTGAAGGCCATTAGAAGGACTTTAGAAGAAAAGTCCCTTTCTGACCTTCTTCTGACCTTCTTTCTCATGCTCCCCTTTCTCTCTCAAGACAGGTCATAAAAACTGTAATTTATCTTCCCTTAAGGCAGGTCATAGAAAATAGAACCCCTCTCCCCGAAAGCCAGCCATGAAACCTAGAAATATTATTCTAACCCTTTCCCATCTTTCTGTGTAAAAGCTGGTCATAAAGAAATTCTCTGACCTATTTTGTCTAACAGTAGGTCATAACACCTCATCCCAGAAGTTCGGAACGATACTTGGGAGGAAGAAATGTTACACAGAGAGGTCAAAAAAGAATCTGAAGAAACAGGCCTTGCTAGATTTCTCCACTCTGTTACTATTAGATCATTCACTTTTTTGTTCCATTACATTTCTACATGCTGTTCATTCTTCAAAAAAAAACCTCACTATACAAATTGACAGTTTTCTCTGTTTTTGAGCCTTCATCTATGAAGGCTCTCATGTCACATAAAACTGTAAGTATATTTGTTATACTCTTCTCTTGTTAACTTGCCTTTTGTTATACGAGAGTCAGCCGCGACCATTATGATGGGTGAGGGAAGATATCATACTTGTCTGCCCCTACACTAGTTTCAATAATAGATAGAACAACTAAACAGAATATCAGCAAAGAAATAGAAGACTTGGACAATGCTATAAACAAACTAAGCCTAACAGCAATTTATAGAATAAGTTACTCCAAACAGCAAAACACATATTCTTCTTAATTGTACATGCAACATTTTCCAGGATGGACTGTATGCTAGGCTATAAACAAGTCTCAATAAATCTAAAAGAATTGAAATAATACAAAATATCTGTCTATAATGGAATAAAATTAGAAATCAATAACAGAAGAAAAGTTAAGAAATATAGAAATATATGTGGAAATTAAACACGTTCCTAAATAATCAATGAATCAAAAAAGAAATCATAAGGGTAAGTGGAAAATACTATAGAATGTATACAAATGAAAACAAAACCTATGAAAATTTATGAGATACAAAAAAAATAAAATGCTTAGAGGAAATGCATGTTACCCTGTCTTCTAATGTTTAGTCGTTTTTGGATATTGTGTTCTCTTTTTTTTTTTATTTTCCTCTATTTGCCTTTAAGTTTGGATAATTTCTATTGACACATATTTAGACTGACTAATTCATTCCTCAGTTACGTTGAGTCTACTGATGATCCATGTAAGGTAGACATCATTTCTGTTATGGAGTTTTTTACTTAGAGTATTTCTTGGTGATTTTTTTCTTATATTGGTTCATCTCTCTGCTTATGTTATACATCTGGTCCTATGTATTATATACACTTTCCATTAGAGCCTTTAAAATATTAATCATATTTGTTTTAAATCTCCAACTGATAATTCCAGTTTGTGTTATATTTGTCTTTAATACTGATTATTGCTTCTTTTTTCATTTCTATAGGTTTTTGGGGAACAAGTGATGTTTGGTTACATGAGTAAGTTCTTTAGTGGTGATTTGTGAGATTTGGTGTACCCATTATCTGAGCAGTATACACCAATTCTTTTTCTACATATATACCCATAAAAACTGAAAACTTTTGTTCATACAACAACATGTACATGAATGTTAATAGTAGCATTGTACATAAAAAGCCAAAAAATGGAAACAAAGCAAATATCTATCAACTGATGAATCGATAAACAAATATGGTATATCCATACAATGGAATGTTAGTCTCCCACATAAAGGAATGAAGTACTGGTACATGGAATAACATGAATGAACCTTGAAAACATTATTTTAAGTGAAAAAAGCCAGATTCAAAAGGCCAAATATTGTATAATTACATTTACATTAAGTGTTCAAAATAGGCAAATCCATAGAGTCATAGCTTAGTGGTTGCCAGGAGCTGGAATAAGAAGGCATAGGCAGTGATTGCTAATGGATACAGGGTTTTTTAAGGTAATGAAAATGTTTGGATTAGATCTTGGTGACGCTCGAACAACTTTGTATATTCTGAAACCCATTAAATTGTACACTATAATGTGGTAACTTTTGAAGTATGTGAATTACCATCTAATTTTTTAAAAACTGGAACTGCAAAATATTGGCAAACATACTAGAAAGACATGGCTAATTGAAAAAAGGAAGTAAAAAGTGAAAGAATATATGAAAATAACAAAAATAGGAAAAATTCATGATGTAATCTCTTTTCTTAGAGAAAGGAGATGATATATAATAATGGGTAAAACAACAGAAAAATAAAGCCCATTGTATTTTCAGTGCATTTTTTTTCCAATTAAAGTACCTACTTGATAAGATATCCATTTGTGTGTGTTTGGGTGTTGGCAAAACATAAGACATAAACAGCCATCTTTTTTTGAAACCCAGATAATTCTAGACTTAAAATCCACTGTTTTTTTATATTTTGACTGTGATTACAATTTTTGCATTCTTTTTTTTATGTAAAATCTTTGAAATCCATTGGTATTTTACATTTTAGTACATCTCAACTTGGATGTAAAATGTTTATCAAAAATATTTGATCTGTATTTAGATTTGTAAAAATTACAGTTAAAATAATTTAATATAAAAGAGAAATAAAAGAAATTTTAGAAAAGGAATATGTAGTTAAATATCTAAATACTTAGAGGTGACAACACTGACATGAGATCAGCTACTTCATTTACTTACGATTAATAAGTTTGTATTTATTTATTTATTTAATTTTATTTTTTTGAAACAGAGTTTCTCTCTGTCACCCCATCTGGAGTACAGTAGCTCAACCTCAGCTCACTACAGTCTTTGTCTCTTGGGTGCAAGGAATTCTCCTGCCTCAGACTACTGAGTAGCTGGGACTACAGGTGTGTGCCACCACACCTGGCTAATTTTTATATTTTTAGTAGAGATGGAGTTTTGCCGTGTTGGCCAGCTGGTCTCAAGCTCCTGACCTTGAGTGATCCCCCTTCCGTGGCCTCCCAAAGCGTTGGAATTACAGGCGTGAGCGACCACGCCTGGCCAATAAGTTTGTATTAAAACAAACAAGGAAGTTCAGAAGTCACTCTATAAAGAAGTAAAAAAACATAAAATGTTAATGATATTGGTAACATTAGAATAAAAATCAGAGTTAGACAAAGTATTAGCAAGCAAACTTATTTATAATAAGAGAAAGGAGGAAATATTAAATAAGTAAGATCAAGTTACATCCTCCTGTTACAGAAGTTATTAAGAAATTATTGTAGACAGATAGAAAAAGGGGTCCTTGTAAAGCTGTTTCTTTTAAGCAGCTCCAGAAAAGTTTCTTGTCTATCAGAAAAGCCCCAGCTCTTAGATCCTACTGGGCAACCTTTGATATGCAAAAGCAGGCCATTAAAAACTAGGTCCACCCAAACATAGTGATTACCACCCTCTTCTTACCCTTGCTCCCACATGTGCCTGGCAACATGGCTGTCCCCACATATCCCCACGTGTGTAAAACATCAAGGCGCCCTGAATTTGCATATTTAAAGGCTAGGGTGGGAGGGTCAGTTTTTTCCACAGGCTACATGTATGGCATGCCTGGTCAAGCCAATCCCCTGAGCCCTATGCAAATCAGACACCACCTCCTCCAGTCTACTCACATAAGCAGCCATTTCCAAGGCACATGGGATCCATGCTCTCGGCTTTGGAGACCCCGTCCCTCTTTCTCTGTATAAGGGAGCTTCTTTCTTCTTTCCTCTCCCTTCTTTCTTGCCTATTAAACTCTCCGCTCCTTAAAACCACTCCGCATGTGTCCATGTGGTTTTATCTAGTTCGGTGTGGGACAAGAGCCCTGGTGTTCCTCCCCTGATTGGAGCCATATCACTGTCAAAATGAAAAAAAAAAAAAGTATATTATCTACCTTATTAACTTATTACTGTGTTTCTTTGTGTAATTTTCACTTGCTTTTCTTGGTATCCCTACTTGCTTCATTATTTCAAAAACTACATTTTCATGGGACATTTTAGCTTTTGCTATGTGGGCAGAATTATAAAGCCCACTTTTAAATTTTCAGCTGAATGTCACCAGCATTTTTCTTTGAGTTTGTCATTTGAGAAAACAAAGTAAGTGTGTGTGTGTGTGTGTGCGCGCGCGCGTGTGTGTGTTAGAATTACTATGAATGTGATGAGAACAAATGCAAACAAAAACAGATGGATAAGGGTATGTTGGATTGGCACTTCAATATGAAAGTGGTGTCGCAATTAATGATATGATTTTTTCAAAACGATAAACATTTAAAAAGTATATTATTTCAACTTAAACCTTATGATTATTAGAAAATTCAATGTACATAAAAATGTTCCAAAGTGCTTTTATATGTGTATTAAATGATTGTATTGACTTAGATGGCTACAAATTGGTTTTCCTCTTATGTTTTTGTCTGATAAAGTGTTCAAAAGGCATGCAGAATGGGAGACAATTTTCTACTGAATCTGATGGCCCTTTCATTGCAGGACATCAAACATCCCTGTTTCCTGCCAAATAAATATATAATAGCAATAAATGTAAAAATGTTTTTATCTATGTCTCTTTCTTGAGAAGATCAGATCAATTAAATATGACTTCAGAGACATAAGACATAAATTGCCTAAACATAAGATTTTAAAATTAATAGGGTGCTATCATTAAGGAGAAGTAGCTGAAGAATATAGTTGCTTACCAATATTAGCTTAATTACAGTTTATTGTAATCAGATCCTTCTAATAACTCCTTTTAAGAACAGTGGAAATCCCGAGGGCTGCTTCTCTCATCAAATCAAATTGTCCAAAGTAAAAATTGACTAAGGTAAAATTCACTTTAAATATGAATGTTTTAATTCTTCCTACAACCATAGCCCTTTCTTTCCCAAAATTATGCAAATGGAGAATAAAATTTGTAGCATAGTTTTCCAGTATTTATTTATTTGTTGAGATGAAGTCTCACTCTGTCACCCAGGCTGGAGTACAGTGGTGCAATCTTGGCTTACTGCAATCTCTGTCTCCTAGGTTTAAGTCATTCTCCTGCCTCAGCCTCCCATGTGGCTGGCACTGCAGGTGAATGCCATGCTTGGCTAAATTTTGTACTTTTAGTAGAAATGGGGCTTCACCATATTTGTTAAGCTGGTCTTGAGCTTCTGACCTCGTGATCCACTCACCGCAGCCTCCCAGAGTGCTGGGATTACAGGCATGAGTCACTGCACCTGGCTCTCAGTATATTTTTAAATATCAAAGGAAGTCATTGAGGTTTTTGTTTGTTTGTTTGTTTTAGATAAAGTTTTGCTCTTGTTGCCCAGGCTGGAGTGCAATGGTACAATCTCAGCTCACTGCAACGTCTGGCTCCCAGATTCAAGCAATCTCTCCTGCCTCAGTCTCCTGAGTAGCTGAGATTACAGGCACACACCACCACACCCAGCTAATTTTTGTATTTTTTTTTTTTTAGTAGAGACTGGGTTTCACCATGTTGTCCAGGCTGGACTCGAACTCCTGACCTCAGCTGATCCACCTGCCTTGACCTCCCAAAGTGCTAGAATTACAGGCATGAGCCACTGCGCTCAACCTGTTTTTTTCATTTTAATAGATTTAGTGGGTACAAATGCATTCTGTTACATAGATATATTGCATAGTGGTGAAGTCTAGACTTTTAGTGTGACTATCTGAATAGTGTAAATTGTACCCAATGTGTAATTTATCATCTCTCATCCCTTTCCCACTCTCCTACCTATTGGAATTTTTGTATATTATTCCACTTATACATATCATACATATGTCCATTTATACATATTATTCATCTACCACGTATGAGAGCATGTGGTATTTTACTTTCTCTTTCTGAATCATTTTAATTAAGATATGGGCTCCAGTTATATACATGTTGCTGTAAAGGATGTAATTTTATTCTTTTCAATGGCTGAGTAGTATTCCCTTGTGTGGAATACACATACATATGTGTGTGTGTGTGTGTGTGTGTATACACAATGGAATATAATGAAATACTACTGTGTGTGTATATATACATATATGTATGTGTGTATACATGTATGTGTATATATATATATGTATATACACACACAATAGTATTCCATTGTATACATACAAACACACAAAACCCACATTTTCTTTATCAAATCATCCATTAATGGACACTTAGATTGTTCTATATCTTTGCTATTATGAATAGGGCTGCAATAAATATGAGTGCTAGTAACTTTCCACATAATACTTTTTTTTTTTTTGTGGTAAATTCTCATTGGTGGGATAGCTGGATTGAATGACAGTTTTATTTTCAGTTTTTTCAGCAATCTCCATACTGTTTTTCATAGCAGTTGTACTAATTTTCACTCCCATCACAGTGTATACATGTTCCCTTTTCTCCACATCCTTGCAAATATCTGCTAGTTTTCGACTTTTTAGTACTAGCCATTCTGTCTGGTATAAGATGGTGTACCTGTGGCTTTAACTTGCATTTCTCTGATGATTAATGATATTGAATTTTATTTTATGTTTGTCGGTCACTTGAATGTCTTTTTTTGAGAAGTGTCTGTTCATGTACTTTGCCTACTTTTTAATGGGTTCTTTCTTTTTTTCTTAAAAAAGTCTTCTGGACATTGGCCTAGATAAAGAATTTATGACTAAGACCTCAAAAACAAATGCACAATTTGAATAAAGGGACAAAAGGGACTTAATTAAACTAAAAAATCTACACAGCAAAAGAAAGTCAACAAAGTAAACAGGCAACTTGCAGAATAGGAAAAAGTATTTGCAAACTATACATCTAACAGAGGACTAACATAAAGAATTTATAAGGAACTTAAATCAAAAAGACAAAAACAAATAACTCATTAAAAGTGAGCAAATGACATGAAGAGATACTTTTGAAAAGAAAACACAAAAGTGGCCAACAAACATGTTAAAAAATGCTCAAACTAATTATAAGAGAAATGCAAAAGAAAACCACCATGAGCTATCTTACACTATTATTGAATGGCTATTATTAAAAAGTCAAAAAATAACATGCTGGCAAGGATGTGGAGAAAAGGAAACATATATACAGTGTTGGTAGGAATGTAAATTAGTTCAACTCTTATGAAAAATAGTATGGAGATTTCTCAAAGAACTTAAAATAGAACTGTCATTCAACCCAAGCAATCCCATTACTGGATATGAACCCAAATGAAAAGACATTATTTTATCAAAAAGATAACTGCATTCATATGTTTATTGTAGCACTATTCACAATAGCAAACTCATGGAATCAACCCTAGTGTCCATCATGAGATGACTGGATAAAGAAAATGTGCTATGTAGGTTTCGGGCAAGATGGCTGAATAGGAACAGCTCTGGTCTATAGCTCCCACTGAGACCAAGGCAGAAGGCAGGTGATTTCTGCATTTCAAACTGAGGAGGTTTTTTTTGTACCCCAGTGGCACCTGGAACACTATCAAGACAGAACCATTCACTGCCCTGGAATGGGGCAAAGTCAAGGAGCTAAGCAATCTTGTTCAGTGGGTCCCACAGAGCTCAGCAAGTTAAGATCTACTGGCTGGAAATTCTGGCTGCTAGTACAGCAGTCTGAAGTTGAACTGGGACACTACAGCATAGTGGGGGGAGGGGCATCCACTATTGAGATTTCATTAGGCCATTTTTCCCTCACAGTGTAAACAAAGCCCCTGGGAACCTGAACTGGGCAGAAAGCCACTATAGCCAGACTGCCTGTCTAGATTCCTCCTCTCTGGGCAGAGCATCTCTGAAAGAAAAGCAGCAGCCCCAGAAAGAAGCTTATAAATAAAATTCCCATCTCCCTGGAAAAGAGGACCAGGGGAAGAGGCACTGTGGGCACAGCTTCAGCAGACTTATGAGTTCCTGTCTGCCGGCTCTGAAGAGAGCAAGCAGATCTCCCAGTACAGCACCTCAGCTCTACTAAGGGACGCACTGCCTCCTCCAGTATGTTCCTGACCCCCATATCTCCTGAGTAGGAGATATCTCCCAGCAGGAGTCGACAGGCACCTCATACAGGAGAGCTCTGACTGGCATCTGGCAGGTGCCCCTCTGGGATGAAGCTTTCAGAGAAAAGAGCAGGCAGCAATCTATGCCATTCTGCAACCTCCACTGGTTATGCCCAGGCAAACAGAGTCTACAGTGGACCTCCAGCAAACTTCAGCAGACCTGCAGAAGAATGCCTGTCAGAAGGAAAACTAACGAACAGAAAGCATCAACATCAACAAAAATGAGGCCCATGCGAAAACACCATACAAAGGTCCTTAGCATCAAAGGTCAAAGGTAGATAAATCTATGAAGATGAGGAAAAACCAGCACGAAAATGCTGAAAATTCCAAAAACCAGAATGCCTCTTCTCCTCCAAAGGATCACAACTCCTCGCCAACAAGGGAACAAAACTGTATGGAGAATGAGTGTGATGAATTGACAGAAGTAGGCTTCAGAAGGTGGATAATTACAAACTCCTCCAAGCTGAAGAAACATGTTCTAACCAAATGCAAGGAAGCTAAGAACATTGATAAAAGGTTACAGGAACTGCTAACTAGAATAGCCAGTTTAGAGAAGAACAGAAATGACCTGATGGAACTGAAAAACACAGCGTGAGAACTTCATGAAGCATAAGGAGTATCAATAGCTGAATTGATCAAGCAGAAGAAAAGATATCAGAGATTGAAGATCAGCTTAATGAAATAAAGTATGAAGACAAGCCTAGAGAAAAATGAGTGAAAAGAAACAAACAAAGCCTCCAAGCAATACGGGACTATGTGAAAAGACTAAACATATGTTTTATTGGTGTACCTGAAAGTGACAAGGAGAATGAAACCAAATTTGAAAACACACTTCAGGATATTTCCTAGAAGAACTTTCCCAACCTAGCAAGACAGGCCAACATTCAAATTCAGGAAATACAGAGAACACCACTAAGAACACCACTCCTCAAAAAGAGCAACCCCAAGTCACATTATTGTCAGATTCACCATGGTTGAAACAGAGGAACAAAATGTTAAGGGCAGCCAGTGAGAAAAGTCAGGTTACCCACAAAGGAAAGCCCATCAGACTAAGAGCAGATCTCTCTGCAGGAACCCTACAAACCAGAAGAGTGGAGGCCATATTCAAAATTCTTAAAGAAAAGAATTTTCAACCCTGAATTTTATATCCAGCCAAACTAAGCTTCATACATACAGGAGAAATAAAATCCTTTACAGACAAGAAAATGCTGAGGGATTTTTTCACACCAAGCCTGCCTTACAAGAGCTCCTAAAAGAAGCACTAAATATGGAAAAGAAAAACTGGTACCAACCACTGCAAAAACCTAGCAAAACATACAGACCAATGACACTATGAAGAAACTGCATCAACTAATGTGCAAAATAACCAGGGAGCATCATGATGAGAGGATCAAATTCACACATAACAATATTATTCTTAAATATAAATGGGTTAAATATCCCAATTAAAAGACACAGACTGGCAAATTGGATAAAGTGTCAAGACCAATCAGTGTCACTATATTCAGGAGACCCATCTCACCTGCAAAGACACCCATTGGCTCAAAATAAAGGGATGGAGGAATATTTACAAAGCAAATGGAAAGAAGAAAAAGCAGGGTTTGCAATCCTAGTCTTTGATGAACAGTCTTTAAACCAACAAAGATCAAAAAAGACAAAGAAGGGCATTAAATAATGGTAAAGGGATCAATGCAAGAAGAGCTAACTCTCCTAAATGTATATGCACCCAACACAAGACCACCAACATTCATAAAGCAAGTTCTTTGGAGACCTACAAAGAGACTTAGACCCCCGTACAATAATAGTGGGAAACTTTAATACCCCATTGCCAATATTAGAGAGATCAGTGAGACAACATACATCCTCCCAAGACAAAACCAGAAAATAGTCAAATCCCTGAATAGACCAGAAAATTAACAAGAATATTCTGGACTTGAACTCAGCTCCAGACCAAGAGGACCTAGTAGACATCTACAGAACTCTCCACACCAAATAAAAATAATATACATTCTTCTCAGCACCACATAGTACTTATTCCAAAACTGACCACATCATTGGGAGTAAAACACTCCTCACCAAATGTAAAGGAATGAAAATCATAACAAACAGTCTCTCAGGCCACAGTGCAATCTAATTAGAACTCAGGATTAGGAAACTCAGTCAAAACTGCACAACTACATGGAAACTGAGCAACCTGCTCCTGAATGACTACTAGGTAAATAATAAAAATAAGACAGAAATAAGGGTAAGTTCTTTGAAACCGATGAGAACAAAAACACAATGTATCAGAATCTCTGGGACACAGCTAAAGCAGTGATTAGTGGGAAATTTATAGCCCTAAATGCCCACAGTAGAAAGTGGGAAAGATCTAAGATCAACAGCCTAACATCACAAGTAAAAGAACTAGAAAAACAAGATGAACAAATTCAAAACCTAGCAGAAGACAAGAAATCACTAAAATCAGAGCAGAAATGAAGGAGATAGGCACATGAAAAATCCTTAAAAACAAAATCAATGAATCCAGGAGGGTCATTGAATTATTTGAAAAGATAAACAAAATAGTCTGTTAGCTAGACTAATAAAGAAGAAAAGAGAGAAGAATCAAATAGACACAATCAAAAATGATAAAAAGGATATTACCACTGATCCCACAGAAATATAAACCACCATCAGAGAATACTATAAATACCTCTAAGCAAAGCAACTAGAACATCTAAAAGAAATGGATAAATTCCTGGACACATACATCCTCCCAGGACTAAACCAGGAAGAAGTTGAATCCCTGAATAGACCAATAACAAGTTCTGAAATTGAGGCAGTAATTAATATCCTACCAACCAAAGAAAGTCCAGGTCCAGAAGGGTTCACAGCAGAATCCAACAGGTACAAAGAGGAGCTAATACCATTCCTTCTGAAACTATTCCAAACAATAGAAAAAGTGGGACACTTCCCAAATTCATTTTATGAGGTCAATATCATCCTGAAGCCAAAATCCAGCAGAAACACAACAAAAAAGAAAATTTCAAGCCAATATCCCTGATGAATTTCAATGCAAAAATCCTCAATAAAATACTGGCAAACAGAATCCAGTAGCATATCAAAAAGCCTATTCACCATGACCAAGTTGGCTTCATCCCTGGGATGCAAGACTGTTTCAACATATGCAAATCAATAAATGTAATCCATCACATAAACAGAATCAATGACTAAAACCACATGTTTATCTCAGTAGATGCAGAAAAGGCCTTCAATAAAATTCAAAACCATTCATGCTAAAAAGACTCAATAACCTAGGTATTGATGGAATATATCTCAAAATAATAACAACTATTTATGATGAACCCACAGCCAATATCATACTAAATGAGCAAAAGCTGGAAGCATTCCCTTTGAAAACCAGCACAAGACAAGGAAGCCCTCTCTCACCTCTCCTATTCAACACAGAATTGGAAGTTCTGGCCAGGGCAATCAGGCAAGAGAAAGAAATAAAGTGTATTCAAATAGGAAGAGAGGAAGTCAAATTGTCTCTGTTTGCAGATGACATGGTTGTACATTTAGAAAACCCCATCATTTCACCCCAAAAACTACTTAAGTTGGTAAGAAACTTCAGTAAATCTCAGGATACAAAATCAATGTGCAAAAATCACAATCATTCCTAAACACAAATAATAGACAAACTGAGAACCAAATCATGAGTGAACTCCCATTCACAATTGCTACAGAGAGAATAAAATATCTAGGAATACAACTTACAGGAAATGTGAAGGACTTCTTCAAGAACTACAAACTACTATTCAAGGATATAAGAGCAGACACAAACAGATGGAAAAACATTCCATGCTCATGGACAGGAAAAATCAATATTATGGAAATGGCCATACTGCCCAAAGTAATTTAAAGATTCGATGCTATGTCCATTAAACTACCATTGACTTTCTTCACAGAATTAGAAAAACTGCTTTAAATTTCATATGGAACCAAAAAAGAGCCAGTACAGAGAAGACAATCCTAAGCAAAAAGGACAAAGCTAGAGGCATCCCTCTACCTGACTTCAAACTATACTACAAGGCTACAGTAACCAAAACAGCATGGTACTGGTACCAAAACAGAGACATAGACCAATGGAACAGAACAGAGGCCTCAGAAATAACACCACAAATCTACAACTAACTGACCTTTGACAAACCTGACAAAAACAAGCAATGGGGAAAGGAGTCCCTATTTAATAAATGGTGTTGGGAAAACTGGCTAGTCATATGCAGAAAACTGAAACTGGACCCCTTCCTTATACCTTATGCAAAAATTAACTCAAGATGGATTAAAGATTTAAATGTAAGACCTAAAATTATGAAAACCCTAGAAGAAAACCTAGGCAATACCATTCAAGACATAGGCATGGGCAAAGACTTCATGACTAAAACACCAAAAGCAATAGCAACAAAAGCCAAAATTGACAAATGGAATCCAGTTAAACTAAAGAGCTTGTACACAGCAAAAGAAACTATCATCAGAGAGAACAGGCAACCTACAGAATGGGAGAAAAGTTTTGCAATATATCCTTCTGACAAAGGGCTAATATCCAGAATCTACAAATAACTTAAACAAATTTACAAGAAAAAAATGAAACAACCCCATCAAAAAGTGGGCAAAGGATATGAACAGACACTACTCTAAAGAAGACATTTATGCAGCCAACAAACATATTTTAAAAAGCTCAACATCACTGGTCATTAGAGAAATGCAATCAAAACCATATTGAGATACCATCTCATAGAGGTTAGAATGGTGATCATTAAAAAGTCAGGAAACCACAGATGCTGGAGAGGATGTGGAGACATAGGAACACTTTTACACTGTTGGTGGGAGTGAAAATTAGTTCAACCATTGTGGAAGACAGTGTGGTGATTCCTCAAGGATCTAGAACCAAAAATACCATTTGACCCAGCAATCCCATTACTGGGTATGTACCCAAAGGATTATAAATCATTCTATGAAGATACATGTACATGTATGTTTATTGCAGCACTATTCACTATAGCAAAGACTTGGAACCAACCCAGTGCCCATCAATGATAGACTGGATGAAGAAAATGTGCCATATATACACCATGGAGTATGCAGCCATAAATGAGAATAAATTTGTGTCATTTGCAGGGACATGAATGAAGCTGGAAACCATCATTCTCAGCAAATTAAGACAGGAACAGAAAACCAAACACCACAGTTCTCACTCATAAGTAGAAGTTGAACAATGAGAACATATGGACATAGGGAGGGGAACATCACACACTGAGGCTTGTTGGGTTCCGGGGCAAGGAGAGGGATAGCATTAGGAGAAATACCTAATGTAGATGATGGGCTGGTGTGTGCAGCAAATCACCATGGCACATTTATACCTATGTAACAAATCTGCACATTCTGCCCATGTATTCCAGAATGTAAAGTATAACAAATTTTTTTAAATGTCAGATAAAAATAAAATTTGCCTTTTTTACATAGGAAGATTTTAATGTATACAGATAAATTTTATGATTTTATTGAACATTTTAAAAAGTAGTATATATACACCATGGAAAACCATGCAGCCATAAAAAGCAATGAAATCAAGTCCTTCACAGCAAAATGGGTGGAGCTGGAGACCATTCTCCTAAGTGAAATAACTTAGAAGCAGTAAATCAAATACTGCATATTCTTACTTTTAAGTAGGAGCTAAAAATGGGTGCACATTTACACAAAGACGGAAATAATAGACAATGGGGACTCCAAAAAGGGGAAGGTTGGAAGAGGGGTAAGGGTTGAAAAATTACCTATTGTGTACAATGTTCACTATTTGGGTGATAGGTTCACTAGGAGCCAAACCCTCATCATTAGGCAATATATCCATGTAACAAACCTGTACATGTACCCCCTAAAACTAACATTTTTAATAGAGTCATCTCTCAGAATTCTATTAGCATAGCTTTATTTTATCAAGGTATCTCAGATATAAAGTTTAAAAAGCTGATATAATTTTCTTGAGGAAGTAGAAATCCATTTTCCCAAAAACATTTGACCTTACATTGATTGTCCCATTTAAGGTAGTACCTGATAAAGGGTAATACAATTTGCCACAGAAAAGTAGTGCTTCTGTTTATCTAACATTTAGAATCAAAAAATCTCTGTGGATAATATTCTATTTTATTTTTATTCTCTTTGTGAAATACTATAACCCCAAATATTTTTAAATGTCTGTTTTGAAATGCAAATGAAACATGCCCTTGGCTAGTATTGTTTTATAAAATGTCTATTGTTCGTATGACACAAAACAGTTCTAAGTCACAGTTTATTATATGTCATAAATTTAGTTGAAGTGTCAAAGTTGCTTAAAGCATTGTCACGTGCATCATCCAAATGCTCCTTCCTTTCATCCTTTCTGAACTCTTTATAGACTGCCATCAAAGTACTTAGGCCTGGCACGGTTGCTCATGTCTGTAATACTAGCACTTTGGGCAGCTGAAGTGGGAGAATCTCTTGAGTCCAGGATTTCAAAACCAGCCTGGGCCACATGGTGAGACCTCATCTCTACTAAAAATACAAAAAAAAAAAAAACTTAGCTGGGCATGGTGGCACATGCCTATAGTCTTAGCTACTAGGAGACTGAAGATCATATAAGCCAGGGAGGCAGAGGTTGCCAGGGTCTTGGGGGACTAGTGTGTCCCCCAAGCTGGAGTGTGATAATCTTGTCTCTATCACACTCCAGCTTGGGGAACACAGTGAGACCCTGTCTCAAAAAAATGAAATAAAATAAAGAACTCATATTACATATCTAACATTAGTCTCCACAACTGGTGCATGAGCTTCCTGAAGTCAGAGATTCTGTCTCTTCTGCCTCTGTATCCCACTGTCTACCTGGCATATCTTCAACTAACAGGTGCTAAATAGTCATGTGTGAATGGATGAGTAGATGGACAGATGGGTGGATGAAAGAAAAACAAATATTTAAATGGTAAGGTAATTTTGGCTCATACTTTTCTCTCTAAATATGGATACATAAAATTGTTAAGTAATTAAAATTAAAATTTATTTTTTGTCAATAGGTGTACATCACCTAAAATTACTTACCTTATTACCAAAACAAAGTATTAACTGGATCTTAATTTGGTAAGAACTAAATTTTGTTATTAATCTCAAAGTGCACATAAAGGTAACCTTAAGTCAACTGTGAACAGAAAGCAGAGACAGAACTTCAATAATTCACCTTCTCCTTCAAAGTAGAAGCTGGGTTGAGAATAAAGACTGCTGGGTGGAGAATTCCATGGAAAACATCTGCCAGTAGCATTTCAAAGAGTGAAGAAGAGACTTATTGTGAGTGTTATTGTCAAAGACCCAAAACACGTCAATGAAGTGCTATTTATTTTTTTTCTATAGTCAATAGATCAAAAGCCTGAGGAGCAGTATGATCTGCTCTTTGTAAGGAGAAAAGGTCTATCCAGAGAAATGGAGAGCACATCTGGAAATATCTGTCTATGGAGCCGCTTGAAAAAATCACCATGTAGCGGCAATAGAAGAAACATCTGTGCAGTATGCAGCAAACCAGCCAAGGAAGGAAGCTGCTGGAAGAGAACCTGATAATCAAGACAAAGTCCAGGGTGCAGACAGGCATCCCTTGAATGACAAAGCTTCCCAGATGCGATTTTTAACCACATGTAGTCAATAAGGACTATTTTCTCTTTCAAAGTATTTATATTAGCAGCACCTGCTCCAGGCATATCAGGGCAAAGGCAGAACACCATATCTTAGGGCAATTACTCAAAGAGATCTCTAAATGTCACTGAAGAGCAGAACCTGCATGTTACATGTTCATTGCAAAGTTCTAAATATTAATTATTTTAAAATCATGCATTAGAGAAACTCATAAACACAGATTTTAACCCAGCATACCTTAAACATGGTTTTCTTATAGAACTTACGTACATGAGCTTTTAATTGAAAGTAGTTTGAAGAAAATTTTCTATCAAAACTAACACCAGTTCAGCAATTTTTTTAAAAACATGGTTTTGTTTTGTTACAGGTTAGTTGGTGTCATTACACTAGTTTTACAAAATAAATGTGCAAATCAAGTCAGTTGCATAGTCTTTAGATTATTGCTCATACTCTCAATATGACAGTTCTATCTTTTTTTTTTTTTGGTAAATTAACTAACTCTGCTAATCAACTAAAATTTAAATGAAAGTCCTCATTTCCATCGACAATTTTGAAATACTGCACTGCTGTGAAATGAGATTAAAAGAATGCTTGATATTCTTGTTATCAAATTTGGCTGGTAAACGTGCTGTTCCCAATATTGGTGTTAATTCCAGCCTAATGTAAAGTTGTCACTTTACATTAGGCTGGAATTGTCTAATGCTTTCACTACATTTTGAGGCTTTGTTTACACTACAAAGTGCAACATGGAGAAAATCATTTAGATATTTCGGAACAAAAAAAAATCCTCTTGAAGAAAACACTAGGGAATCTTTTTAGAATCAACCACCTTGGCATTCCCTATTAAATCATATCACTAGGATATTCCTCAATTCTTTTCATTTTTCTTAGTTCATGTTGCCAGAAATTAAAAAGGAAAAAAAAACAATTATTTTAACTATCAAGATACACTCCAAATAGAATATATTACACCTATAATTTATAATTATATGTATACTTTCATTCATTTAATCCTTTCACATTCCTATACAGATGGTCCCTGACTTACAATGGTTTGACTTATGATTCTTTGATGTTATGATAGTGTGGAAGCCATAGGCATTCAGTGGAAACAATACTTTGAGTACCTATATATCCATTCTGTTTATCACTTTCAGCACAGTATTTTTTCAGTGAGTTACATGAGCTATTCAGTACTTTATTATAAAATAAGCTTTGTGTTACATTATTTTGCTCTCATGTAGGTTAGTATGTGTTCTGAGTACAGTTCAGGTAGGTTGGTCTATTATGATGTTTGGTAAGTTAGATGTATTAAATGCATTTTGTATTTAATTATATTTTTCATTTTAGGAACAGTCTGTTTGAAGTTGTCCTATCATAAATCAAGGAGCATCTTCACTAAGGTTTTATTAATCTTATTTTATGAATGACAAATTGAAGTTCAGAAGATTTATTTTAACTTGCCTCAAGTTATGTAACATAAGTGGCAGAGCTAATCCTGGAAACTAAGTCTTCTAGTTTAAAATCTAGTAATAATACTTTTTTCTAAATACTTTTAAGAATCTGAAAAAGCTATCAAAGATAGGATAAGAGAGGCTCACAATTACACAGTCTCCGTGTATAAACTACATATAATACAGAGTACATGTACATATATATACACACACACACATACACAGATTATATGTGTTTATATAATATGTATATATCTACACATTTCTAAGTATATAGTAAATTATTTATATATTATCTAAATGAATTTTGCCAAAATCTTGTGTGGTAGGTATTATTTTCTCCATTTACCCAGTGAGTCCCAGAGAGGATGAGTAACTTACCGAAGAGGACACAAGTGATGAGTGGCAGAGCTTGTATTCAAATGACAGCCTGAAAGACGTTGAGACCCTCACAGGGCTATGGTCCACACATAAGCATTATCAGCACTACCTGGGAACTTGGGAGACACACACAGTCAGACCCCATCCTCAACCTAATGGGCATTTTTAACAAGATTCCCAGAAGATTCACATAAACGTTTGAAAAGTACTGCTACACACCACATTAGTCTGATATCAAAACTTAATCTATCAAAGTGCATAGTGGAACACAGAGTCATCTACAGTATTTATATCTGTCCACCCCTACTAAAACTATAAGCTCCTCAAGGGCAGAGTCTAAAACTCTTCCCGGAATGTGGCATAAGACCTTGTGCTAGTAGCTGCCTGAGAGATGTTTACATCTGGTTAGTTGCATAGGTAAAACAAGTATTTGGACAACATTTGTATATAAATGTTTGTTTTATTTGTTGATGTTTCAGAGACTGTTAGATGGTCAGTTATGTTAATTCCATTTTGTGATTAAATGCATTATACAGCAATCTCAATAAAATGTGGGGTTTTTTTCAAACTGTGGTACAGATAGTCTGGGTTTCATTTTTTTTTTTAGATCCTGTGAGATTAATGCTTTATTTATTTATTTATTTTTTTATTTTATTTATTTACTTATTTATTTTTATTTTTTTAATGGATTGGGGGTTTCAGTGGGATGGGAGAATCACAAAGAATCAGGTGTTCAGAGGAATGTATTGAGTAGAGGTAAGGAACTAGGATGTTGAAAAGTAAAAAAAGGAGAGAAAGAGAGGAAGAAAGAGGAAGAAAAAGAGGGAGAGAGAACAGGAATATTGCTTCATTCTAAAAATGTGTATTAATAATGGCCAATCAATATTTTGTGTATTTAAAATGGAGAACTCTATAAATATTTATTGAGTTTACTTGTTCCGAATCTGAGTTGAAGTCCTGGATATCCTTATTAATTTTCTGTCTCGTTGAGTCTAAATCTCGTTATGAGTCTTATGCATCTGGGTATTAAGATCTCTTATTGTTGCATTGATCCTTTTACCATTGTATCTTTGTTGCTTTGAAATCTATTTTATCAAATGTGAGAATTGCAACTCCTGCTTTTTGTTTATTTATTTATTTTTGCTCTCCATTTGGTTGGTAAATTTTTCTCCAACCCTTTGTTTTGAGTCTTTGTGTATCTTTGGATATACCATTAGGTTTTGGCTGTATCTTTTGATTGGGGGATTTAGTCGATTTAAATTTAGGGTTACTGCCATTTGATGTTAACTGGCTATTTTATCCATTCGTTGATGTAAATTCTTCTTTATGTTGATGCTCTTTACTTTTTGGTATATTTTTAGAAAGGCTCATACTGGTTGTTCCTTTCTATGTATAATGCTTCTTTCAGAAGTTCTTGTAAAGCAGGCCTGGTGGTAATAAAATCTCTGAGTACTTGCTTGTTCATAAAAGATTTTATTTTTCCTTCAATTGTGAAGCTTAGTTTGGCAGGATATGAGATTCTAGGCTGAAAGTTCTGTTCTTTAAGTATGTTGAATATCGGCCCCCATTCTCTTCTGGCTTGTAGGGTTTCTGCTGAGAGATCTGCTGTAAGTCTAATAGGCTTCCCTTTATGGGTAACCTGGCCTTTCTCTCTGACTGCCCTTAGTATTTTCTCCTTCATTTCAATCCTGGTGAATCTAACGATTATGTGCCTTGGGGTTGCTCTTCTTGAGGAATATCTTTGTGGTGTTCTCTGTATTACCTGGGGTTGAATAGTGTCCTGCTTTGCTAGATTGGGAAAATTTTCCTGGATAATATCCTGAAAAGTATTTTCCAGCTTGGATTCATTCTCTCCATCACATTCAGGTACACCAATCAAACGTAGATTGGGTCTTTTCACGTAGTCCCATATTTCTTGGAGACTTTGCTCATTCCTTTTCATCCTTTTTTCTCTCTTCTTGTCTTGTCGTTTTATTTCATTAAGTTGGTTTCGACCTCTGATATCCTTTCTTCTGCTTGATCCATTCTGCTATTTACACTTGTGCATATTTCACTAAGTTCTCGTGTTGTATTTTTCAATTCCTTTAGTTCATTTATATTCCTCTCTATATTGTCTATTCTTTTCAGCATTTCGTCAAACCTTTTTTCAAAGTTCTTAGTTTCTTTACATTGGGTTAGGACAAGTTCTTTTAATTCCCAGAAGTTTCTTATCATCCACCTTCTGAAGCCTACTCCAGATAATGGAACACAGTCCTTTTCCATCAGGACTTGTTCTGTTGCTGATGAAGAACTGCAATCCCCTGTAGAGGGAGAGGGGTTCTGATTTTGGGTATGCTCGGCCTTCTTAGGCTGGTTTTTTCCCTTTATTATAAATTTATCCATCTGTCGTCTTTACAATTACCGCCTTTCTAATTAGGTTTCTGAGTCGACGTCCAATTTATTGATTCCCAGTGCTGGGATTCAAGCAACCCACTGTGCCGATCAGGTGGAGTCTCTTTCTGTCACCTGGGATGGAGCACTGTGGTGCCATCTCAGCTCACTGCAACCTCTGCTTCCCCAGTTGAAGTGATTCTCCTACCTCAGCTTCCTGAGTAGTTGGGATTACAGGCACCTGTCACCATACCTGGCTAATTTTTGTGTCTTTAGTAGAGACAGGATTTCACCATGTTGGCCAGGCTGATCTCAAACTCCTGACCTCAAGTGATTACCCATCTCAGCCTCCCTAAATGCTGGGATTACTGGCATGAGCCACCACACCCAGCTGGGTATCTTTAAATTGGAATTGCTTCTCACATTTTGGTAGATAGCATTTATGGTGGGAACTATAGAGTTGCTGAAGTGTATGGCATTTGCAGGCTGCTATTTAACCACAGTGGAGAGGAGGGAATTTATTAAGATTGGCTCAAAATTGCTTTGGAAAGGTACAGAGCTACAAAGCTGAAGGAAGGAGGTACACTGCCAAGGAAAGAGGTGACGGCTGTGCAGGTTAATTTCGTGATGGGGTAACAGAGGCTGCATGATAGAGTGTCCAGCAGAATAAGAAACAGATGGAAACTAGGACTGTGGGAAGCTTTGCAAAATATCCTAAGAAAAGGAGGAACAAGATGGGTGGGAAACGGGAAACATGATTTTGTGATTCAACATTTCAACTTAAGAAACATTCATTGAATAATTTCATGTTGAGGGTTAAAAAATGGAGAAAAAAACCAACATCTAGTAAACGCTTACCATTCTAGAAACAATACAAAGCATTTTCATATATTAACTTGTTTAAATTTTACAGTGATATAGAGAGGCTTCTATTTTTCAGAGGTGGTAGTAGAGACACAAGGAGTTGAAGACATTTGTCTAAACCCGAATTAAAATTCTACTGATCTCACTGTTCCAATCCTGGCTAAGGATTGGATTTTTCCACTGGACTTTTAAACATATAAATACATGAGCTCATATTCTGTAAATTTCAGTAGTATTTATATATTTGTCTAAAATTCCACAAATGTTTGTGATGAACAAAGTAGAGAAACATTGCTTTATACAATACTACTTATGACCTATTATGTACAAACTACTGTACTGGAAGAAATAGGAAAGAATACAATAAATCAGACAAACATCCTGTCCTCAAAGAGCATCCAGTCTGTTTGGTCAGTTAAGTCAGGTATAAACATAACACAATATATGGAGAAATTG
Organism: Callithrix jacchus; assembly: GCF_049354715.1. NCBI lineage: Eukaryota > Metazoa > Chordata > Mammalia > Primates > Cebidae > Callithrix > Callithrix jacchus. Next base: position 133,579,388 of record NC_133505.1, read on the forward strand.
CTAGGTAACATATTTTAAATCCCATGCAAAAGTGTGGTATTGTTGAAAGCTCAGATAAATAGATCAATGGAACAGAATAAACAGCTCAGAAACAGACCCACAAAAATACAGTGAACTGATATACGACAAAAAAGCAGAGACAATTCAGTGGAGGAAACATAATCTTTACACTAAATGGTGCTAAAATATTCACATTTTTTAAGAATGAACCTAGCACAGGTTATATCTTTCACAAAAATTGGCTCAAAATGGATAATAGGGCTAGATATAAGGCTCCAAACTATAAAAACTTACAGGCTATAGTATAAGATACTAGCTGACATTAAGTTTGGTAATGACTGCTTACATATAACAATAAGAGCATAATCTCTGAAAGAAAAACTTAATACATTGAACTTTATGAAAATTAAAAAGATCTGCTCCACAAAAGACCCTGTTAAAAAAATGAAAAGTCACGGCACTGACTGGAAGACAATATTTGCAAAACGCTTCTCTGATAAAGAACTTGTATCCAAAATATATGAAGAACTCTTAAAACTCATCAGTAAAACAAGTAACCCATTTTAAAATTGGGTAAAAGATGTGAACAGACACCTCATAAATGAAGAAAAACAATGGCAAGTGAGATCCTGAAAAGATGCTTCACGTTATATATCATGAGGGAAATGCAAATTAAAACACCATGAAACCCCACACTACACATCTGTTAGAATAGCCAAAACACAACCTTGACGACAAATGCTGACCAAGTGTGCAAAAGCAACTCTCATTGTTTGTGGGAGAGAAAAATGGTATGGTTACTTTGGAAGACTATTTGGCCATTTCTTAAAAGAATAAACATACTCTTAACCATACTATCTGTCAATTGAAACTCTAAGTATTTACCAAAATGAGTTGGAAACTTATGTCCATGCAAATATTTGTAACAGCATTATCTATGATTGGCAAAACCTGGAAGCAACCAAGATGTCTTTCTATAAGTAGAGGGATAAACAGCGGTGGTATATCCTTATGATAGGATATTATTCAGCAACAAAAAGAAAAATCTATCAAGCCATGAGAAAACATGCACAAAAACTTAAATGCGTATTGCTAGCTAAGTGAAAGAAAGAAGCAAGTCTTAAAAAGCTACATTCTGTATGATTCCAACCATGACATTCTGGAAGAGACAAAACTAGAAATAAAAAAGTCCAGTGCTTGTGAGGGAAACTAGAGACAAAAAAGTCCAATGCTTGTGAGGAGGTTATGGGGAGAGAGAGTGAGGGAGGGAAGAATGCGTGGAGCACAGGAGATTTGGGGGGAAGTGAAAGCATTCTACGTGATCCTGTAATGATGCACGTATGACATTATGCATTTGTCAAAATCTGTAAAGCTATATAGTACAAAGAATGAACCCTAATGTAAACTACGCACTTTAGTTAATATGAAGTGCCAATACTAGTTCATCAGTCGTAACAAATAAGCCACCATAATGCAAGACGTTAATAAAAAAGGAAACTGTACGTGGAGAAAGAGGGAGTGTATGGCAACTCTGTACTTTCTGCTCAACTTTTCTGTAAACCAAAGACTACTGTAAAAAATAGTATATTAATAATTTTTTAAATGCCCTGTGAGTTCATAGGGGGAAAAACTGCTTCCAGTCAGAATAATCAGGGAAAATGAAACTACTTGGAAAGAATGGCATTCCAAATATACTTTGACAGATGGTTAGGATTTGGATAATATGATATCCTATGTAGAGTAAGGATATCCAGATAGACAAAAGACAGAGGTAACATTCTCAACACAATAGTTAAGCAAATGTGCAAATCAGCTCATCCATGACCCAGTAAATACCAGTAGTACTTACTATTTAACATATGTGAAACTAAGTTTCCTTTTAAGTAGAAATAATTATATATTGCAAAACATAGAATTAAATTATATAATAAGGATAAACATATAATATAGTAGCATAAATGTATAATAATCCTGGAAAAATAGTCTCTTAACTATTTCTAGTATTAATAGGAATGCCTTCCATGAGTATAGGTTGCAATGGATACTGCAATAATAGAGTGGATTTGGTAGGATTGAAAAGAAGGTAGAAAAAATGGTTGATAACATTTTGTGAGAATAACTCAAAGCGAATCTGAATGCAAGCTAAAGACTTTGGACAATATTCTGTTTTTAAGAAGGAGACTGGAGAAGAATCAGTGCTTTGGTCAAATGTGCTCACATGTGTAACATGGCTAGTACTGCGGCCGTCACACTATAGATGTTAAAGATGGCAAAATGTTAAGGAAGCCACAAAGAAGAGAATACCAATGAGGTGAGGATTTTCAACACTGTCAAATACTACAAAGGTGCTGGGGAATTTGAAGAGGTATTCAAAGGCATTGGATCTACGAACCGTAGGAGAATTTCAGAACAACTGTTTCCACAAAGTAGTTGGAGCAATAGACAAAGGCATAGTTTTTTAAAGGTGTATGTAGTAAGGAACTGAAAAAGGCAGTGGAAACTTTTTTTTCTTTTCTCTTTTTTTCTTCTTTTTTTTTTTTTCTGAGACAGAGTCTCACTCTGTGGCCCAGGCTGGAGTGCAGTGGTGCGATCTTGGCTCACTGCAACCTCTGCCTCCCAGGTTCAACAGATTCTCCCACCTCAGCTTCCAGAGTAGCTGGGACTACAGGCACATGCCACCACACCCAGCTAATTTTTCATATTTTTAGTAGTAGAGATGGTGTTTCATTGTGTTAGCCAAGCTGGTCGTGATCTGACCTTGTCATCAGCCTGCCTGGGCCTCCCAAAGTGCTGGGATTACAGGCATGAGCCACTGCACCCAGCCAGAAACAACTCTTTATCTCAAAGTTTGATTTCCAAAAAAAAAGGAGATACCTAGGAAAATAACTCAGGGGGGTTGCAAAATGTTATTCCTTGATGGAAAAAGACTTGATCATGTATAAAAGTATAGAATTATTTGATAATACTAAAGAAGCAAAAGAAATAATAAATAGAGGGTAGGGAATAAAAGCATGTATGGTGGATAGATAATAAGAAGGGGTAGAAGAAATTAACTCTGAAGGGAAGAATTATCTTTTCTCTAAGAAAAAAGAAAGATGAGAGAGTAATTAAAAAAAACAAATTTTGAAGCAGAGAGGATAGAAGTTGAAGCACCTCATTCATTCTCAAATATTTTTATGCATATGCATCTAAGTGTCAGCCACCGGGCTAGAGAACAGTACAGCAAGTTCAGAAGCATAAAGAAGTCTACACTGCCAGGACAGCACAGTTAATTCTGTGATATATATCACAGAATTTGATAATGAGCGTGAAGTGTCATAGCAATCAGGAGAGAATCCACATATAAGACAAAATTTTAGTGACGTCTTTGAGGGTCATGCAACCAGGTGGAGAAGTGAAGGAAAGGCATTCCAGGCAGGAGAGACAGAAGGCGCAAATCTAGAGCATTGTGAATAGAACAGCTTATGTCTGATGGTGGTTTGTAGGTAAATTCTTGATTGCTGGCTTCTATAGCAACTGACAGGGAAGTTTTATTTCTCCAATCCAATTTGTGCAAGCGTATAGGTCATCTCCAGAGGTGACCTTTCCCTAATTCCAATTCTATTCCTTAAACCTCCCACCTCTTACTTTTTCTCCCAGTAAAAGATGGTCATTATACCAGTCTATGAATACATACAACCAACAACCTGATGATCACTAAGCCAATGCGCTCTTTGTGTTTGTCTATACCTATTAATGGTAACACTGTTTTCCCCTCACCCACTTTGGAATTTTTCATCTCTTCATTTACCTATCTATTTATTGGCACCAAATACTTTAGATTACTTCTTAAAGTTTTTCATGTTTTCTTATTTTTAATTTCCCACTGCCTTGCTTTTAATCTAAGTCATCATTAGATTATGCCTAAATTATTACAACAACCTTCTTAGACTCTGTCTATAGTCCTTTACTTTTCAAGCCCCTTCCTGTACCCCACCACCAAATTAATTTTATTAAACATCACATTCCCCAGGCAATCCTCCAGTCAACAGTCCAGTGACTATCTGCTACTTGAGATGAAGACTTTATCAACAAATTTCACTTTTTTCACAATCTAGTCAGTATTTACTCTTTACCACTTAACTTCTGTTTGACACTGAATGTTGGCAAAAATATGGAGTAATCATAGGTCTCATGTATTTTTAATGGAAATTGAAAAAAGATGTAGAAATTTCTCATAAAACTAAATACACATTTACTTCAGAACTCAATAATTTCACTACTAGGTATTTTTCTGAGGAAAAGAAAATGTATACAGGAATATTTGTAGCACCTGTTATTTATAATAGCCTCAAACTCAAAACAATGCAGATGTTTGTTAATAGACAAATAAACAGTACTATATGCATGCAATGGAATCTTACCCATAAAAGGAACAAACTACTCATACAACAAAATAAATAAATTCCAAAAACAAAATACTAAATGAAAAATAAATACATAAAAAGAATTCTTTTTATGTGAAGTCCTGAAGAAAGCAAACTGATCTATGGCTGAAGAGTATCATCAGAACATCGGTTGCCTCTGAAATGGCAATTACAAAAAATAACTGATAAGAAAAAAAGATAAATTTGGGAAATGGTAACTTTTTTATTTTGATGAAGGTTTATTTTATAAATGTATATGAAGTTGTCAGACTCATTGAATGATACATTTAAGATTTGCTTATTCATTATATATAACTGTTACTTACAAAAATATAACTAGACAACTATTGAACTCATTGATTACAGGATGAAGTGTTTAGGGGTGAAGTATACTGATGTCTGCAACTTACTTTGAAATGAATTATAATTAAGATGGATTGGCTTACAGAAAGAGGGACAGATAGATATGTGATAAACAAATATACTAAAATGTTACTGGTAAAATTAAGGTAGTGGGATATGAATGTTTACATATAGTTCTTTCATTTTTCTGAGTATTTAAACAGTTTTATGATGAAATGTTGGGAGAGGGAACCTCACTTCCCATTACTTACTCCTATATACCCTCTGCTCTAACTAATCTATTAGTTATCTAACTAATCCATGTCTATTTGAACATCCTCATTGTTTGTCATCTCTGTGCCTTTAACCTATAAATACTATCCTTCATTTTCAGTTACACTCAATCCCGACCTTATCCAAGCTATATACTGATCACTTCCAAAAAAAAGAAAATCTTCTGATGACTAATTTCATTTAAAACCATATCTCTTGAAATGAAGCTTAATTAACTTAATGCTTTTCACTTGTATTTAATTATACACTGTCACATGAAGCATTCTTTTAATTATACATTTAATTCCAGCACAGTGAGATAGCATAGGCTAGGCGTGGAGACAAATCATCTAGATTTTAATCCTAGCTTCATAATTTACTCAATTTACTAGCCTTGGGTTTCACACTTCTTGCCTAGAAAACTACCTTCCTTAGATGACTATTCTGAGGAATAGATGCATTAATTTGTGTTAATATTTTGTTCCTGGCACAGAGCCCAATAAATGTTAATAATCATTATCTTTGTAGGATATACCTCGCACGTGACCTTGTGTCTTAAATTCTGTAAGTTTCTTAATAGCAGAAGTTGTTTCTATGGGACATATTACTGTCCTATTGCATTTTTTCTATAAAAATGTGTCGTACTGCCAAACATAATCTCTACGAAAGTATTTCTTTAATGAGAGAATGAGGAAAATAAAAGCTTTAGTGTGTTTTACTAGTATGCTGTGCTGTCTCTGACTTCCTTTTGCAGTAATATAGCTATAAGTAAACCATGTCACATAAGCAGCACATAACAAAGTTACTTACAAATGGAAGACTATGCTTTTTAATTTAATGCATGCTTTTTCACTGTTGTTTTAGATGTAGATCTATGTTTGACTGCTTTTACAATCATAAAAAGAAATATTTGGTATGTATCGTGATATTGCCAGTATCTCCTTAAGTACTAGGATGCAATTAGCCATTCACCTTCTAGAGCAGGGAGTTCTGGAGTTCCAGGGAGGCTGAACTTTGAAGGCCTGTAACAGAACAGAATCAGGCAAACATAAGTTTTATGTCTTTGCTGTTTCTTTAGAAAAGTATTAAAACACTGCTGGTAGCTGTAATTTTATGAACTTCAAAAGCTAGGGGAAATCAAGTATTCTATAAGATCATGGAAAGATTAAGTCCCTTCATCACACCACAGTGATGACAACACAATCATATTTCTGGGATAGAGAATTATACAAAGCTTATGATTAACTGAGTGAGAAAACTAGCAAGTTGAACAGCAAGTTGGAGGTTCCTACCTTACCACAAAAGCAAATGGACCCTATGGAAATTATAAGTAAGTGTAGTGCATGTTGGCAAATCTATCAGAACGACAAGTTTTGGTCTCAAGGACTTCCACACATTTTTCAGAATTCCAGAACCACGGAGCAGTTCAAAATTGTAAGTGCTTATGTGCGAACAATGTTTTTTTTTTACATGACATGATGAGAATTTAAAGCTCATGCACAGATGGTTTTAAAATGTCGATAGCTACTCTGCACTTTTCACTACCCAGCACTTTCAGAGGAGCTTTGACATCTATAATTTTTGCGGAAGTCCTGACTAGACCACAATTTAAAGAAAGCCCAATGTCTTCATTCTGTTTTAAGGCCAAGGCTAGGGGTTTTCTTTCAGCCTGGCCTCTTATAAAGAAGGTTCCCAGTCATGACAAGGCCTCTCAGAGGGGAAAGTATGGCCTGAGCTCAACCAAAATCTTTGAAAGCTGGTGCCTCAAGGTCACCAACAGAGGGGCTATCCGACCAGGGTGTCAACCCTCGGCGTCTTTTACTTACCACCCTTTATTAAGAAGGCCTCTTGCACTAGGTCTTGATTCACATTGCTATTCTCCAGGTATTAATTTGCATGAGGGCTGGCAGAGCTTGTTGCTTATTAAAGCCAGAGGCCTTGCACAACAAGGTAACATAGACTCCAGCATACATTTACAAATATCCTATCTTATTTAACAGCTAAATCTTCTAGTCTATTTTCCTTATCATTCTAGTAGCACCTAGCCGTCTAACCCACTAAGAAATCTGCTTTCTAGGCCTACTTAGTAATTAAAATGTCTGATAACAGCACTTGTCCCCAGAATGATCTCTGGTTTACACTCATCCTTACTTCTCTCTATTTTATAGATTAGAATTGTTTTCCATGGGCTGGGTACAGTGGCTCATGCCTGTAATACCAGCACTTTGGAAGACCAAGGCAGGAAGATCACTTGAGGTCAAGAGTTTGAGACCAGCCTGGCCAACATGGTGAAATCCCATCTCTAGTAAAAATACAAAAATCAGCTGAGCATGGTGGTGGGCACCTGTAGTCCCAGCTACTCGGCAGGCTGAGGCACGAGAATTACTTGAACCCAGGAGTTGGAGGTTGCCGTGACCTGGGATCCTGCCACTGCACTCCAGCCTGAGCAACAGAGTAAGACTCCATCACAGAAATAAAAAAGAAAGAATTGTTTTTCATGGTGGTGGTCTGGCTTCTGAAAAGCTTCTCTCTCTTATCCCTTGAGATTTAGAAAACACTTACATATTTCAACCATAAGGAAATAGCTGCCAATACTGATACTCTTCACATATATATATACATAACTATATATACACCCAACCACCCACTCCCCCCCCCCACACACACACAGTAGATGTGCTTAAACCTAGCAACACTTATCGACAAGCAGCTTCAAGATATATAATACTGGATCTTAAAGCCGTGCATCTCCTGCTGTATTTGTTTCATGTAACAAAGTATCACAAAGTTGTTCACTTGAAACAACAGAAATTTATTCTCTCACAGTTCTGGGGGCCACAAGTGCAACATCAGTATCACTGGGACAAAATCAAGACTTCAGCAGTGCTGTACCCATGCCCAAGGCTCTAGGAGAGAATTGCCCCTTTGCCTCTTCCAATTTATGATGGCTGGTGACATTTCCTGGCTTGTGTCTTCCTTGCTCCAATCTCTGCCTCTCTCTTCACATTGTCTTTTCTGAGAGTGTATCCTCTTCTCTACTGTCTATGTTAAATCTCCCTCTACAACTGTCTTATAAGGACACGTGATTGTATTTAGGATCTACCATGATTATCCAGGATATTCTCTCTGTTTCAAAGTCTTTAACTCACTCACATCTACAAAGACATTTTTCCTTCTAAGGTAACATTTATGAGTCCCAGGAATTAGGACTTGGCATCCTTGAGGGGTCATTATTCAGTTTACTCTACATTCCATCTATTTATCATTCTTACTAGAATTCTATTTGGATATGATCACATATTAAAGACTACACAAGTAAATCTCATTCACCATGTACAGAAGAAGGGGTTAACCTGATAGATAAGTTTATTTCTGGTAATTTTTTTTTCTGAGACAAGTGTCACTCTGTTGCCTAGGCTGGAGCGCAGTGGCACGAGCTTGGTTCACTGTAGCTTCTGCCTGCCGGCTTCAAGCGATTCTCCTGCTTCAGCCTCCTGAGTAGCACCACGATGCCTGGATACGATTTGTATTTTTAGTAGAGACAGGGGGTTTCACCATGTAGGCCAGGTTGTTCTTGAACTCTTGACCTCAGGAGATATGCCTGCCTCGGCCTTTCAAAGTGACCAAAATCTTTAAGGGCTGGTGCCTCAAGGTCCACCAACAGAGGGATCATAGGCATGAGACACCACACTCAGCGTATTTCTGGTAATTCTTAGAGAAAATGAAGTAATCACACAAAAATTCCCAGAAACCAAAGGACAGCACTCCATTAGCTGTGGGAAAGTATCATGCTCCCTTTGTCTTAATCATGGGCATGCCAAGGTGCGTTATAGAGAAGGGTGTATAAAATATACCCAGGAAGGTAATTTTAAGATGGTACTAAGAAAAAGCAGACCAGGAGGTAAGTCATAACAGCCTCGGGAAAGCTAGGAGAACCCTTGGGGGGCATCTGACTCAAAACAAATAAAGAGAAAAGTTCATAAGCTTAGTGGCAAGACTGCCATTGCTGCTCTAGAAAGCTATGGGCTGTGGAGCTTATTTATTGTATTGTTTGTATTTCTTGAGGTAACTGTGTTTTTCTCTACTTGTTGTCCACTTGTGCCTTCATTCAATTCTGTCCACATTTATTTATTGAATTCCCAGTGTATGCAAGGCACATTATGCAATGGGGATGACACCTTGAACAAAACAAGCCAAATCTCCATCCTTCCTTGAACTTAAAGTTTGGAGTGTAATTTCTTGGCTTTTAGTAGCAGGAAATTACAACCAATCATCTCTATAATGAGAAACTCAGGGCCTGTGATTTACCAGGACTATGTCATGAGGATGAGAGTAGATCTAACATGTGCAAAACCAAAGCTGAATATGAAGCAAAAAGAAGCAGAGACAAAGCCCCTTGATCATCTGTGCCTCCCCACTTGGAGAGTCTCCTTCCAGGGCAAACTCATAGTGTTCCTAAATTTTGTTGCAATAAAGGAGTTAGAATTGCTATAGAGCAGGGGTCTTCAAAGTCCTCAGAGGAACTAAAGAGAAACACTGTGATCCCTCTCATGTGCCTGTTTCTAACAAAGCAGCTCTGTTTTCATCTGTTTTACATCTTGGGCTTTTAAACAAAGGGTTCTGCAACAAGAACAATGAAGATTGAAAACTCCTGCTTTAGAGTAGCAGCCCCCACAGTGACCAAGAAACTTCTCCTGCAATGCCACATGTGTGGGAAACAATTCAAAACGCATGTATAGTGGAAGGTGGGTCAGGTACCATCTTATATGAAGAATGGACTATTAAACTAATACTTAACCAATGACAGTGACTGGTGTAGATGATGATAACCTGATTCTTTGTGGTGTTTCATTTCTTCTTCATGTGACAGGAAAGATAACCAGGAAGGGAATGAAGGAAGGCAAACTTCCTTCCATCCTTCATGTTGTTTCTCACAATGCTTTTCATCCGTCAAGTGATAACTTCCCTACTCATGTTCTGAATGTCTCCTCTGGAAGCACGTTATGTCTTCATGAGTTTCTGAAGATATGTCTGTGGGGATTGAAAACACGAGGGTGATAGAAAATTACATAAGTTGGGATAAAAAAAAGAAATTGAGTTGATATCTGAAAGTTTGATGAACAAATGAGTGCAACTCATATTTTTCAGACTACGCTAATCTCTGCATAGGGTAAGGTAATTACAACATAACCAACAGTACATTCTGGCTCTATTTCTTCCCGATCTGGTCTTCAGAAAATTCTCCCCAAATGATTCTGAGTGTTCCTAGGTGGTATCTTGTTCTTCGACACCTAATACCAACAGGCCCTTTTATTCTTGCTCACAGCCACAATTTCTTCAGTAACCTTTGATGTTGAAAGTGGCAGCTATACCACTATGATGGTGAACTGGCAAAGGGTGTCATCACTTCAACTAGCCTTGCTCAGATTTCAGTCATGCCAGAACCTGAAGGGGCCTGCAGGCAGAAATAAAGACAACTCAGAGATATCTGGAAGTACTGAGCACCAGATGGAAAAATGGGTGTATTCTTTCATAAACAGACAACAGTTTGGTCATGTAGAGCCAAGGCTTGTGGGAAGGAGCATCCACACTGCCCTAATGTTTCAGAATGCAAACAGAAGTGGAGGATATATTGCCTCATACATATTTCTACCTCCAAAAGAATAATGTTCATGAAGATAACAAAGTTTTATTTTCTGATCGCCTGAATTCAAAATTATAAAAGCTATAAATTATTCAATATTATTAACTAAATGTAAGTATTTCATCATCATGTAACAAAATATTGTAGAGTGATACTTATAGTAACAAAGTATTAACATATGCATAGTTACTTTTTATAAAATACTACTAATTTTTTGATGATACTTTAAATTCTGGGATACGTGTGCAGAATGTGCAGGTTTGTTACATAGGTATACACTTGCCATGGTAGTTTGCTGCACCTATCAACCCGTCATCTACATTAGGTATTTCTCCTAATGCTATCCTTCCCTTAGCCCCTGACACCCCAGCAAGCCCCAGTGTGTAATATTTCCTTCCCTGTGTCCATGTGTTCTCATTGTTCAACTCCCACTTGTGAATGAGAGCATGTGGTGTTTGGTTTTTTCTGTTCCTATGTTAGAGTGATAAGAATGATGGTTTCCAGGTTCACCTATGTCCCTGCAAAGGACATGAACTCATCCTTTTTTAAAGGCTGCATAGTATTCCATGGTGTATATGTGCCATATTTTCTTCGTCCAGTCTATCATTAATGGGCATTTGTGTTGGTTCCAAGTCTTTGCTATTGTGAATAGTGCTGCAATACACATACATATGCATGAGTATTTATAGTAGAATGACTTATAATAATTTGGGGATATACCCAGTAATGGGATTTCTGAGTCAAATAGTATTTCTGGTTCTAAATCCTTGAGAAATGGTCACACTGTCTTCCACAATGGTTGAACTAATTTACACTCCCACCAACAGTGTAAAAGCATTCCTATTTCTTCACATCCTCTCCAGCATGTGTTGTTTTCTGACTTTTTAATACAAAATATAAATAATTTATACTATAATTCCATTTTTAATTTTCCTATATTTTCTACACTATTTAATCTTTGTGGATAATTTATTTAATCAGCTAATATTCTCCAAAGACTTCTCCCAATTTTAAAAAAACATTTTCATTGCTTTATAAGTGGCTTATTAAACCAACTGGGCCCCAATACTGCACATGTATGGAGAAAACAGTATGTGCTCTATTCATACTAATAAAGAAAAAAACTATAAATGAGGCAGTAGTGCAAGGGACCAAATTCTCAATTTCAGGATCCCAGTGAGAAAAGGCTCTCAGACATGCAAATAGAAATTTGCTCTTAAATATTCTCTTTATCTAAGGAAATTTCTAGCTAATTATGTTAGGCACAACTGATAACTAATTGTGCATCTGCTAAGGTCCATTAAAGAACTTGAAAATATATTATGTTCAAGGGGGCTCAGGCAACTCCCCACCACCACCCCTGGTCAACACACTAACCATTGCACCTGAAAATTTCAGCTGTGCTAGGGAGACTGGGCAACAAAGTATTGTTTTAAAAGAACAATGATCTTCTTGTAGATTCACTAGAGACATGAAGAACAAAGCAACTACTGGAAAGTCTGGTAAATCTCTGCATGCATCTGGAATTGATAGGAAGAAATGACATAGGACCATTATTTGTCTTATATGAATTCAAAAAGTCATCTTGTCGAGCACTTTTTTCCTAAGGATATTTGTACTTCAACATAGTATAGCTCTTTCTTGTACACAGATGCACATGATGGATGAATAGAGTGAGAGCCTATGGTTTCAATGTTCTCACCCTCCAAAACGGAATTATACCAAGATGCTGCTAATTATACAATAGTTCTTTTAAATGAAAGCTCACAGCAACAAAACTCACAGTAGGGGGTTTTAATGGGTAGTATTATATTACTGAGTAATTGAATCTTTCGCTCTTAAAGAGGGCTTCAGCTTTTAAAGTTAAAGGCAACAAAACCTGAGTTGAAAAAGTGCCATAAAATTAATTAGGAGTGAAAACAAAATAATTTCCTCTTTACCACATTTCCTCCTCCACAGAAGTTTTGTACATTTATTACCAAAGAGTATTATCTTGTTCACCATCCCATCAAGACTTACTTTACATGAGAATGTTTTATGTCACATTGAACAGAATGTCAATTGGACTCAAGATACTACAGCTTAGTTTTTTCTTACTCTGAATAATTAACTACTCCTAATGTTATTATTATTTATGATTATTAGCTACCATTTTTCAATCACCAAGGCATTGTAGTAGGACAACATTAAGCAGTTTCTCAGCAATTCGTGTTGTACTATATATTTCTTTCACAGATAGAGAAATAGAGCAAGTATCTTAGCCAGCACTAAGATACTTAATGCTGCACTTAGCCTACTAAGTGCTGAAGAGGTGTTCAAAATGAAGACTTTGTGAATCTACAAATCAAGTGATTTTCCACTAAATGATAGTTACTTCTTTGCGTGTGTGCATATGTGTGTATTTTATTTAACTAGGATAGTAGAAATGTTCAAAGCCCTGGATCCCTTGGTAGGATCTCAAGTTGGTGGATAAAATAAATTGTTGCCATTTATAAGCAAGGCCTGGTGCTTTGGGCAAATAATAAAGAACAAGCCTTTCTTCCACATGAAATCTCCTTGGCAAAGTGTCAAAGTGACTTTAGATTGCTACCTGGCTGTTCAGGCCAACGGTGGGACAATCCTAAATCTAAACCTGCTTCTCAACAGAAGGACTGTTGGCATATGAAGTTAAATAATTATTTGCAGTGCTGGACTATCCCAATCATTGCAGGACATTTGCATCACTGTACACTACCTACAAAATAGCAATGAACTCCACCCAAATACAAAACCCCATCCTAGGGTAATACCGCCCTGAGCTAAGAACCACTGACCTCATCCCGTCATGATATTCTATAGTCAACAGGCAACTGCTCTACCACTTCAAGAAGCAGTCCTGGATTTTCTGTGCAGTGTTACGTCATTTTTGCCCTAGCTCAAGAATGTCAGGAGCAGATAACATGCTACTGTAGACATATTTGGACTAAGCCACTGCTACGGGGCAAAAACTATATTAAATCAAGAAAGGAAGGTTAGGGAGTCCAATCAGAGTGTATGGATGTGAAAAGATGGTCAGTCTCCATACAGAGTTATCGTCATCAATGGTAAAGAAAGGAAAGAGAAACAGTAGGAGGTATACGTCTCCAGTTCATGGGAAGAAAGGAGCAGTAGTAAGGCTGATCACGGTCGCTCATGCCTGTAATCTCAGCACTTTGGAAGTCCAAAGTGGGCGGATCACAAGATCAGGAGTTCAAAACCAGCCTGGCCAATATGGTGAAACCTCATCTCTATTAAAAATAAAAAATTAGACGGGCATGGTGGTGGGCACCTGTAATCCCAGCTATTTAGGAGGCTGAGGCAGGAGAATCGCTTGAACCCAGGAGGCAGAGGTTGCAGTGAGCCAAGATCTCCCCTCTGCACTCCAGCCTGGGTGACAGAGTGAGACTCCATCTCAAAAAAAAAAAAAAAGAAACTTCAAGAAAAAAAAGCAGTAGTAAGGCCCAGTTCAGGCCCTATCGGCTGGCTGCCAATTTCCTGCATGCTATTGGCTCATGATACGGCAATTTTCTGTCTGGAACCCAATAGTTCCTTCAGCCTTTACAATTAATCCTCAGTCACCCAGTAACTACTCTTGGGCCCCACAGAAGACAGGCCAACTGTCGACTTTCATGTCTGCTATAACTTATTCTTGAAATATGTCACCATGAAGCCTAAAAAGCTTGATGCCCCATTCAACACATTTTGAGTTATATTTTTGAAAGAGGATGTTTGGGCAATGACACACAAATTACATGCACAAAGAAAATTAATTATTTGCAGACATGTAGTATAATTATATGGGTTTATGCTATCCATCTGTGAACCTTAGTCTCCCCTAGTGCAAGCACTGCTTATAATAAAAAAAAAAAGTTTAACAGCTTTCAGAAAAAAATGTATTGTGCTTACTTTTGCATAATTATGCAAATCATTATGCTTACTTTTGCACAAGAGTAAACTCTTCATTATTTGATGGCATTCATAGGCTCATATGGGTGGAAGGAAACTTAAAGGGCCAACTGGTCCATTCCCTGGCAATCAAGAGGGACAACTTTTAAACAAACCTTGAAAGATGGTGCCAAGGACCTGGAACTGGCACCACTTGAAGAAATATACCATTGTTTAATCTTTTACCCTCAGAAAAATTTTCTGTTACTGTGTCTATATTTGCTGCAACAATTTATAGTATCCTCAATAATATGATGATTAAACGATGCCGAATAATGGCTTGTTGCCTCCTCAATGTTAAAATGCTTCATGACTGAGAGTTGTTATTCAGTAATTTCTACCTCCTCCTTAGACCAAGTAATATCACTATGTTTAGCTTTTCCACAGAGGTCTTATTTTATGAAACAATAATTTTCAGTAAATCTCATACTCATTTCTAATGATAAAAAAAATCCTCTAATAAGACTCTGACCAGTGCAGAATTGTATAGATGAAAATATCTTTTCAGAGGTCTTTTTATGCATTTTTAAAATTTATATGGGCATCATGCCAGGTTTTAATGACAGCTTCATGTGCCCTCTATATCAAAGTGCCTCATTATTATAGCACAAAGACATAACAGCTGACTTGGTAAACGCACAAGACACAGAAAGAGGTAAAAAAGAGGGTGTTTGCCTTTGTCCTGGATATGAAGGGATGCTTTACAAAAAACATGTCCTTCAGCTTCAGCTTCAAGAATAAGAAAGAGTTTTCCAGCAGGAAAGAGGGGGTAACCTTTAGAAGAAATATATAAATGGAATCCCAGAAGAGATGCAAGGTGTTTCATGCAAGCCAGCATGCTGACATATAGGGTAGAGAATGAAGTGAGGAAAGGAGAAATGTAATAGGTATTGAGCATTGTCTATGTGTTAGATGCATCATATAGATGATTTCGTTTCATCATCATTATGGTTGCATATGCTGACCCACGTTTTGTCTATGATGAACCCAAGGTTCAGAGGGGTTAATATTTTGCCCACAGTGAGACAGATAGTGAGTAGCAAAGGCAGGATGAAAACCCCAGCTGGCCGATGGTAAAGCGCATGCTCTGTGTTCATCATATTATTCTCTCAGACCAAAAGAGGTAGATCGAGGTCAGATCCTGAGGGCCTTGATTGTACTTCTAAGGAATTTAAACTTTCATTTGTAGAATAAAAAAGATGGAAATTATTTTAAAATTTTTTATTTTTAGGAAAAGGTTATAAAAACAGCTCTTGCGATAGTAAGGAGTCATAAATTTAAAATGCTAGAAATGGTTTAAGGAACACACTTGAGGAGGCTAAGGTTATAGCCCAGGTCAGATCCAATGAAGATCTGACTTGCTGCAGTAGCAGTGAGGATAACATGGAACAGATAGAGTCATGATTTTGAGGTTTTATCTCCAGGGCTTGGTGAATGATTTGATGTGCGAATGAAGGTCTGGGAGGAGCCTGGGATCACTCCCAGGTTACTGACTTTGGCAGAGGTTGGGTGGTGGTTAATGGTTGTACTATAAATCACAGTAGTAAATGCCAGAAGAAGCAGTCAGTTTGGAAGGAAAAAATAAAGCATTTGGTTTGGGGACATACTGATTTTGAAACAGAAATATCTCATAGGTAAGTTCTCTGGGATTGGGGTTCAGAATAGCTGAGAAGAACAAAATCATCCTGGGGAAAGTCACAGAGCGAAGAAAAGTGTATGCTGAGGGGTGAGTCCCTGGGGTCCTCAGTTCATCAACTTTTTTAAAGCAGAGAACCTGTAGGGAAGAGGAAGGAGATTCAAAGGAATGATCCAAGAGGCAGAAAGTAAACCAGGAGGCATATCTTAGAATCTGAGACAGGAGGGTATTAAAGAATAAATAAAGTAGACAAAGGCAAATGCTGCAGAGAAGGCAAGTGAATTGGGACTTAAAGTAGTCTATCAGTTTGAACAATTGTAAACATCAGTAGTAATATTGACCAGAGATGCTGATGTGAAGGGACTTGGGCTAAAGAAAAATAGAATCAATAGGGAGGTGAATTACAGACAATTGATTAAAGTGCATTTTAAGAACTTGGAGCATAATCAATAAACTGAATGTGCAGAGTCTTAAGATGTAGTCATAAAACTGATTTTGCCATCTGTTTAAGCCCTGAATTTAATGGGGATGTATAGTCGTTCCCTGCCATAAGATAAAACCTAGGGCATATTTCATTAGTCTTCTAACTCATAAAAATTCTTTCAGCCACTTCAAGTCACAACTCCAATCTTATTCTAATAATTAAAATTGTACAGAACAACATATTAAACACATCTTCAATGTTCAATCAAAGATAAAAATTTGTTCCTTCTCCCTTGGCAAAGGAGGGAAATTTCAAGCAGCACCTCAACTTGCTCCACCTACCTTCCAAATCTCGGTCACTTACTCGAAGGTAAGCCTCAACCACCATCACCATTGGTGACTCTCTCTTAGCCTGTGTCTAAGAGACATAGGCTCTAAGGTGGAATCATAGCACTTAGTCCCATCTAACTGGACCTGTGAAGACTCTGACTCTCTTGCCACTTCCGCATTCACAAGGAAGCTAAGCCCTGCAAGGAAGAGAGTCAGGATTTCCTAGTGGTTACTTGGTGGTAGGGTGTAGGAGGAGCAGGCTGAGAATATAACCCATCTGAGAAGGTTGATACATAGGAAGCTTAATATCTCATGAGCTGAATTTGGATCAAAAAGAGACAAGAGATGGAGAAAAAGCCAGCTTCTTCATTCTCCAGTAATGCTTCTCCCTTACTTCTGTTGTGGGAATATTCTAAGACACAGTGATTCCACAAGGCCTGTCTAGAAGATGTGCTCTTAGGAAGAAGCAACCAGCTGTGTGTTCTTGTAAAGCTGCGAAATGCTCAGTAATGGTATATGCTTTCCTTCTTTCCTTGCCTCACTTCTCTTTTGCCTTGATCTTGCTATCTTAAGATTGTCCTTCCCAATAGTTTTAGTGCAAAAACATTCAATGGGTCTTTATATTTTAGGGCACACAGGCCTAGACAGAAGTGATTGGCTTCTTGTCTCTTTCTCCCCATGAGACAGCAGCTTTTCTCCTAAACCTTTGCGGGCACGATTTGACTGACACTGCTATGCTATGACACACTGCTCTGTTGAACACTGACTCTTTTTTTTCTTGGCTGGGCACTTGGTGGAGACCCAAGGAATCCCTAGGTAGATTCTCCAGCTATGATTCCCTTGATGGAGACAGTGCCTCTCATTTAGCAGCTTGTTCCCAAACCCCAACTGCTGTCTCTAGCAATACAGCTTACAGCCTCTTATTGCGTTGAATCCCTATGCCATGCTCTTCAGTGGGCCCCTTGAAGTCTCTCTTAGAAGAGTTAGGGTTAAGAAGTTGCACCCTCCCCATTCCCATGGGCAGGGGCAGAAAGTAGACTCACAGCACTCCAACGGTTCTCCTCAAGCAACGGTTCTCAAAAAAGTCTTCTTTATTTCCACCCTGAGTAAATTTACATTCTTAATGCGCGAGGGACTCAAAAATCAAGTTAGTTAACTACCACATGAAATTTTGCCTATGGTCTAGTATCGCCTTTGAAATTCAACATATATTGTTTTGTCCCAGTAAAATCCAACTTCAGTATATTTTTGTAATGAAAAAAGTGAGAAATAGAATGTTAGGTAAAGAAAGGTTTGGAGGGTAAGTAGTAGTATTTTTTGTTTTGATGTAAAACAAGAAAGATTTATAAAGATTCAAAATTCCGGTTATATGGACGTAGGAGAGAAAAAAGACTGAAAACATAAAAACAAAATAATTATTTTTTCAGTTATTTTTCTCTTCTGCAAAATGGAGCTGAAAATACCTACTCATCCAGAGAGGTGAAAATTAAATGAAGTAAAAATTATTAAAGACATTAGCTGGATCAGTCTCAGAACAAGAGCTCAAAGAATCTAGGATTCAAATACTAAGTTGGACAACCTAAAACAATTTTTTTTCTTTTTTTTTAAATTTTATTGCATTTTAGGTTTTGGGGTACATGTGAAGAACATGGAAGATAGTTGCATAGGTACACACGTGGCAGTGTTAGTTGCTGTCTTCCTCCCCTTCACCTATATCTGGCATTTCTCCCCATGCTATCCCTCCCCAACTCCCTCCCTCCGCTGTCCCTCCCCTATTCTCCCCAATAGACCACAGTGTGTAGTGCTCCCCTCCCTGTGTCCATGTTTTCTCGTTGTTCATCACCCGCCTATGAGTGAGAACATGCGGTATTTCATTTTCTGTTCTTGTGTCAGTTTGCTGAGAATGATGTTCTCCAGGTTCATCCATGTCCCTACAAAGGACATGAACTCATCGAGCCTAAAACAGTTTTATAGAATCATGGTGTAGAGCTCTTTTCTTAACTCAACCATAAATCTGTTAGTTTTTCAGTGTTCCAATAATTTGGATTCGAGATGAAAGGATTTATTCTTCAGAAATATTAAACCCCTTTCTTTTCAAGAGGCTGCAAATGATTCTAGTATTAATATCTCTTTTATTTTCTGTAATTTTCAATGTCATTTGTATATGTATATGAATATACATGATGCTTTAGCCCGTGTTTTTTCCCTTTTGGGAACATTCTGATCCCTTAATGGATTTCATAATGACCAGCATCCCCAGACTGGCTTGGTCCAGTTGTTATATTAAACTAGAAATAAGTCATACCAATCCGCAGACTTTACATTTCTATTGAGGCAGCATAGAAGAATATCTAACAGATACTGAGTACTTAACTACAGATAATGTACTATGCTCAGGAAGTTATTTGTATGATCTCATTTAATACACACAATGATCTTATAATATGGTATTTTTACTATCCGCCTTTCACAGATGAGAAAAATGAGGCTTAGAGTTGTTACGTTTTCAAAGTGATTCTTTTTCCAGCATTGCCGCTCTCTCAAAAGCCACAAATTTTCAGGAAGGGCAAGAGTCTTTGTATGGAGAGAAAGACGGAAGAAGTGGCTGTGCCCTCCTGTGGACGCATCTCTTTGCTCACATACAGTGAACCTCCCACGGAGGTCTTCACATGAACATGGATCAGAAGCCAGCACTTCTGCCCACCCCAGAAACATATTTCACTCATAATGCATTTGCACGTAAGGCAGATTTTATTAAAGAATTCATGGTATGATGTGGAAAAACATCTGGTAAAATTACATAAAATCCTCCTCTGGGTTTCATTTCTCCAACAATGCCTTCCCCAAAACCAGGTGTTTCATCTCCCTCCTCCTTCCTCCCTTTACCCCCTAAGGAAAATAATCACCTGTTTGAATATCCCACTGAACAGCTGAAAGTTAGGCAAAGAGCAGGCAGTTCAAGTACTATCATCCTACTTAAGCATACTCCTGAGTTGTAAGGGTTGGGGAGGAGGCTTACCTACCCATCCCCTGTGGCCTACCAAATTTGTCCATTAGGTACTCTGGGCTTATTGCTTATTAAGAGTAAGGAGTGACAAGGTCGATTTTGATGGTAAGAAGAGATTTTTCTAAGTACTCTGATGGACTGATATCAGGACCAAATCTTTAGTAACAAAGGATAAAACTTAATATAATAGGGAACAGGCTGGGCCTACCTTCTTAGACACCTCAAAATGAAGGATACCAAGCTTTCCCGTGAATTCTATATATTGAGTGTTAAGTGTTTGAACCACCATGCCAAATTCTGAAATTTAGCCTTTTTGTATGAACTGTCAGTGGCATATTTAGATGTGAGTCACTGTAGCAGTGAGGCAGAGGCAAAGGAAAAGACAGAAGTGTTAATGACTACCTGTGCCATATTTTTTTCAAGGAGAACTGCAACTACTTCCTGTTCAACAGAAAAGGAAAAAACTAAAGGACATAAGAAAGGATGATTACGATTCTGGAAATGTAAAATTTTCTCTCCCAAACTATGTTTTCTTTTTTTTTTTTTTTTTTTTTTTTTTTTTTTTTTAATTTTTTATTGGATTATAGGTTTTGGGGTACATGAGCAGAGCATGCAAGACAGTTGCGTAGGTACACACATGGCAGTGTGCTTTCTTTTCTTCTCCCCTTCACCCACATTTGGCTTTTCTCCCCAGGCTATCCAAACTATGTTTTCTAAGACCATGTCTCCAAGTTGTGTTGGTCTCTAATTTAGGTGGATTTTTTTCTTAAAACTCAGACTTCAGAAAGAGCATGAGAACAACCACAAATTTCACTTACAAAATTTAAACAATGTATCTCATATTTTTCATGACTAAATAGATAATGCTAATAATAATGGCATAATAACCAATTTATCTTCAATTTCCATACGAAGATTCTTTCTCAGAGGAAAATTTGTTGACTCGAAGTGTGAAGCATGAAATCCTCATTTTTAAAATGTAATCGACATTTCTCAGCATGAAAAAGATCTTTTGACCAGGGAAAGAAAACTCCAAAGCAATGGATTGCTTGTCTCTTTGTAAACCTAAACTTGATCTTCCTTGTAGAAGGAATGTTTTTGTCATTCCTGCTATTGGCTTGCAAGTTTAGATCCATGTGGAATGGTTAAGATCAATCTGCAATCTTTCTTTTTCAGAGATACAACGCCTATGTCTGTCCAATTGTTAACAGTCCAGAAAGCAAATCAGTCAGTAATGTTCACAAAAATATGTAGATGGTAAAATGTTGAATCACTTTTCACTGAAGTATCATAGAACATTGTAACCCAAGCTAACTACTGTATTTGCTGCTATTTGTGATTTTTAGAATGTAAAATATTAGTGGATTGAATTGACATTCCCCAGCTATTTCTGACCCTCAGTTTAAAATAAATTTCTCTCACTGTTATCTCCTTATTCAGTATCTCCTATAAGACTATATTTATCAATTTTAAAAAATGCTGAATGCTGTTTTGTGCACCAAGAAGTTTAAATTTAATTGGAAAGCTCATACAACTCCCTAGGTATCTAAATCATAGCCAATTCATGTATATCACAGTGTAATGAAAAATTATGTCCAAAATTCAATATTCTTCAGTAAGTCAGTAGTCACTAGTAAAAGTGGGTACATCAATTAGCCCCTTTCCTACTTTTCTTCATCCTAACTCTAGCATATTTTTCAGGTTCTGAATTCGTTTCAGGGCTTTAGATCAAAGCACCAATAGCTGCATGAATTCAAATGCCAGTAATATGAAACAAACGTCAACCTCTGAGGCCCGTAGCACCCCTTGAATAGTCAGTTCAGCCAGGGCAGGCCTGAACAATCCTCCTGGGAAATGGTGTTTGCTACTAGCAAGGCATCTATCTATGTGCTTGATCATATAGTATCCTCAAATTCATCACTATGAGAGATTCAATTGTTCTTCTTTCCAAATAACATATATTTCAGAGATTTTGAGAACTCCATCAAGAATTTTCCAATTTGGTTTTATCCTGAAGGAGATTTATCATTTTTAGGAAGTTCAGAGCTTGAATCTTGAAGACTGCATTAGTCTTCTGCAGCTGCCATAATGAAATACCACAGACAGACAGGTTTAAACAATAAAAATTTATTTCTCATAGATTTAGAGGCTGGGAAGTCCAAGATCAAGGTACTGGTAAGGCAGGTTTCATTCTGAGGCCTCCTCCCTTGGCTTGCAGGCTGCCACCATCTCACTGTGGACTCTTGTGACCTCTCCTTTGTGCTTATCCAAGTGGGGAGAGGGAGAGAAAGAGCAAGCTCTCTGGTGTCTCTTCTTACAAGGGCACTAAACCTGCCAGATCAGGGCCCCACTCTTATGACCTCATTTAACTGTAATTACCTCTTTATAGGCCCTATCTTCAATACAGCCACACTGGAGGTTAGGGCTTCAAAATATGAAGTGGGGGGAATGCGATTCAGACCCTGTCAAAAACCTTGTTTCATACTGGCAGCCGAGAGTTCTGGGAAATGAAGGGAAGGATGAAATATAATGTTACCACACAACACCAGTGTGTTTTACCATCCTTCTCGGGTTTGAATGATCGCTTCCTTTATTTTCCATCTTGTTATTCCTAATGTTCTTTGTTCTATGCTGGCAAATAGGAAATCCCGGGCCAGAGCTTTAGTTAAGAAGGGATATAAAGGACTCGGGGAAGGCTCAGAGTCTAAGAGATTCAAGACCATGCACATTTTAAGGTAAGTTTCAACTTGGAAGAGGATCTTTCAGTGGCATTAAGATTTACTTTAAGTTTCTTTCCATTTATAATGCATAATGAAGATAAATCCTGAACACGAACCATTTTCTAAATATTTTTCTTAGAAAACACAAAACTTTACCAGATTGAACATTCAAAATACACTAAAAAACTGAAATACAAAGAATTTTCACACTGTTATTAATTTTTTAATTATTATTCATTGCTAAGTTATTACACCTAGATTTTAAAATTGTAATAAAAAGAAATAAAAATCTTAAGAACAGAAGTCTCCATATTTTTATAACATGGTTAATACTTAACGGTCTTTGATAAATTAACAGCAAAACTCTGGTTTATCTATGATAATACTGATAATACAACAAGTTTGAGATTCAACTAAGTTCTAATGCTATTGTAATCCAGAAAATCACACATAGCAACCTCTGTCCTATAGAGGTATGTGTGTATGTGTGTGTGTGTGTGTGTGTGTGTGTGTGTGCATGTCTTTTTGCCTTTGAAAATTATTAAGGGAACAGAACCATACTCACTATTGTGTATATAGTACCTAGCATAACCACTGGCATGAGATGGGAGGTCAATAAGTATTATATTAATTAGTTAATTAACCTTTATTGCATGCTTAGTGTGTGACCCAAACTACTTTGTACAGTAGCGAGTAAAATTATGAGATATTGCCCATTGTCTTCAAAGAGCTTACAGCTAAATAGGGGAGACAAGACCTCCTGCATAATCTCCCATTAGAGATTCATTAGAGAATAAATATCTTGAGATAACAATGCAAGATGATAAATATGTGGTTAGGTGTGAACAACTGCACTTAATAACAGAACCAGACAATGGTGTTACATTTCATAAACTGTAACATCAGAATAGTTCTCTTCCTCTTGTATCCAAAACAGAGGTGTCCATATTACAAGCTATTTGCAGGGTTAGGGCAATTCCAACCTTGAAGTAGACACGGTTGAGCCTCTACTCATGCCCCGACATGCTTCTTTGCTAACGATACCTAAAGTCTTGATTGAGACTAACAGGTGTCACAGTACTTATTTAGTTGCTGTCTGCTTCATCTATGAGGTTAAAATGCTTTCTGATATCTTTAATACTGACATAATAGCTAATAATATAAGCAAACTGAAAGACTATCCCATTGTCCTTGCATGGTATTGGGCAGAATTTAGTGAGCCGTACAGCCTGTCATCAAGGTCTTTATACAAAAAAGGGCAAAAAATTCTAAAAAGCAAATAATCCAGGAAGAAATTACTTATTTTCATGAGAAGTTTCACTTAAAAAAAAGAACACTTTTATTTGAAATTTGGTAAAATTGTAATTAAAGATAAAACAAAAACAGATTAAAGCATGGAGAATATACTTTTTATACTCAGATGAAATTGCTTTATACCTAAAATAGTATGCTGAAAGCAAAGTGCCTTGAAGATTTCCTTTCATTTAATCTAAACCAGTAGTTTTCCAAGTGTGCTACAGAGAAGCTTCCAGAGTCACACAATGTTTAATAAAAATATAATTTCTAAGCATATTTAGACTTATAAAAACCAGAAAAATACATGATACAATATATGGTATATTTTAATACACTGGAGAGACTGTGATACTCAATTCCTAGGTTAACTTTTTTTAAGTGGATATTGGAATAAAGCTTCTTACGCCATCTCTATGTATATTTTAAAATTCTTACAAATGTGGTATTCATTAGGAAGTTTATAACTTTATACTGTTCCTTTTTAGATGAATATATATTCACTCTTGTAACAGTGGATGAATGCAGGGAGCACCACGGAGCACCTCAATATTGTGCATGCCAAACAGATCATTCAAATCAATGGGCTGCTGAGACTTGATATTAGAAAGTAACTGTTACTTATATGGTCACATTTCAAATTTTCATTTTCATTAGAACAGCTTCATTGTTTTTGTGTGGTTGGTAGGTTCTGTAAATTTAAAAGATGTATTAATACACATTTTTAATAAATTGAGATGCACATTTTATTTATAAATCATATCTTTTACAAAATAAACTTATGCTAGTAAAATAAGCACTAAGTTTTTCTTTTTCTTTGAAAAAGAACTTGCTTCCAGTTGTTAATAGTCTAAAGTGCCATATTATTAAAATGGCATACATTACTAATTTGCCAAAAACAAATCTCATTCTTGCCCCATTTTAGTTTTGCTCTTCACTCACGAAAGTTGGTCTGTATGAGATCAGTGTGGACCTTAGCAAAACTAATCATTTTCACTGGATCACTATTCTCTCTGTTATATACATTATTCCCACCAACCCCTTCAATAGTATCTTGGATTTCAGTGGCAATGTGTTTTCTAGTTTAATCCTTATCTCTCTGATCATCTGTTTCCTTCACTAACATCCAGGGTATTCCTCTGACCATTCATACATCAAATATTAATAGATGGTATATGTGCCAGGAATTTACTGATGCATTAATATAAATCTCTGAACCCACTTAACAGCATAAAACTACCATTTTATTTGATTTATGATTGGAGCTAAGGTGTCCACGAAGGGCTCGACTTGGTGATTTATCTTTAATATTTGACATCAGCTTGGATTGCTAGGGCAGCTGGGGAGAGACTTCTTAAAAGATTTCTTCACTCACACGTATTGCACATAGGTGTTCTTTGTGCGCATTCTCCTCCACCTCTCTCTCTCTTTCTCTCTTTCTCTCTTTCTCTCTCTCTCTCATCCTCCCCAACAACTTTCCTTGTGGCTTGGACTTCTCACAGCATTGCAGTTTCAGTGTACTTGCAGTACGGCAGCTAGCTTCCAAGAGACAGAAAGCAGAGGCTTTCAGGCTACTGAAGTGTCTGGCACCTCACCTCTTTCACATGCTGTTGTATTTTTGCCTCACTGAGAGACTCTGTGTCCACCTTCATCCCCCTGAGTTAGAACACTTTCCTTCTTCCACTCCAGTTTATGTCTCTGTCTGTGACGTCTTTCCAGATTAACTTCATATCTTTAATGTGCCCTTCCCTCTCAGAACTTCAACACCAACTTTGTATATTATTATGTGTAATGGACATCTCTAGCTTTCGGACTGTTCCTCGTTGAGCCCCTGACTATTAGTAACCGAATTTTATTTGAGAAATTGATAATTTTTCAGAAAACTTTGGAGCCACCCCCTACAAAAGAAGCTGTATTATTCAGTGTTTTCCTGAGAAATAGAACCAATAGGATGTGTTTATATAAAAGGAAATTTGTTTTAAGAAAATGGTTCACTTAATCATAGAGGCTTAAAGTCCAAAATCTACTGGAGTAGGCCTGCAGGCTAGAGTTTCAGAGAAGAGTCGCAGTTCAAGCCCAAGGGCAGGCTTCTCACAGAAATCTATTTTGCACTGGGTAGGGTCAGTCTTTGTTCTGTGAAAGCCCTTCAACTGATGGGATGTGGCCCACCTACAAATGAAGATTAATTGTCTTTACTCAATATCCACTGCTTTTCATGTTAATATCGTGCAAAACACTCCTTCAGAGAAATATTCAAAATAACATTTAACCAAATATCTGGGCACCTGGGCCCAGGCAAGTGAACACGTAAAATTAACCATGACAAAAGCCAAACAGATCTTTCCTCACTTGCTCAGCCACAGAATGGACACCTGATGCAAGTTCAGCACACTAGGAGCTTGTTTCTTAGTTGTTGAATCTTAAACAATCGATGTAATGCTATCAGGAAAACAAGAGGTCATATTCACCACAGCAGCGGTAGCAGCAGTGGTGTAGCTTTCAGTTTATACTTG
Source organism: Callithrix jacchus (assembly GCF_049354715.1). Taxonomy (NCBI): domain Eukaryota; kingdom Metazoa; phylum Chordata; class Mammalia; order Primates; family Cebidae; genus Callithrix; species Callithrix jacchus. Next base: position 133,605,938 of record NC_133505.1, read on the forward strand.
GGGCCTCAGTACTGATATAGTTTCTGCCACTGGGTCTTCAGTAGCTTCTTTGGTTGCTTCTAGCTGACAAACCTCCTTCAGTTGTGTCTAGCTGGTCCTGTGGCCTCCCACTGAGTCTGCAGCCTCTAGATATATTCCCAGTAGATTCCTTGTGTATCTGAAAATAAGCAGAATTGGTTTCTGCTGCTTGGAACCAAGTCATGCTTAATGCTTTGTTATGCTAATTATGTGCGAGAGTTGCACTGAGGATAGACAAGTTAATAAATAAGAAGTATATTGAAAATTCCTAATACAGTAGGGTGATCAGTATATTATATTAATTTTTTTCTTCCTCCTACTTCTTTCCTCTTCTTTCTCATTATTATTACTATCATTACAGGTGTTATTATTAAATTTTCCATACATTTTTTGGACAAGAAATATAACTCCTGGCATGATACTCAGGACAATATAGTCCCCAGCAGTGACCTATTTATTTCACTCCAGTAAGACTAAAGTTTTGAGACTTTAAGGGACTTAGGTCATTAACACAATAAACTATCCAGTTTAGCGCTGAACGCTTTAAACTACACTACTTTTCACTATATACTTGAAATATTTTGATTATCTACAGAAAAGAATCTTAGTAGCACAGAAATTGGAGAGATGAACAAAATCTAAGTTGATTTTCCAGAACTACAAATGAAACTTTATTCAAATTAGAAGTTAGAAAGCCCCTGACATTTCCAGCAATAAATCCCATAACACACTACTAATGGATACAGCATTTATTTTGGGGGCGTTGAAAATATTCTAGAATTAGATTGAAGTGACGATTGTACCTATATTATATACTACTTAATGAATATACTATGTGCTACTACATTTAGTGAATATACTACATACTAGTTAAATTGTACACTTTAAAAAGATACATTTTTGGTAAGTTAATTATATCTCAATAAAAAAGATTTTTAAAAAGCAAGTAACCATGCTGTAAGTATCTAACTAGAGATTCAGATTATGGGTCTCTATTTTTAAATTTATTCTTTATCACACAGCTAGGACTCCTCTATTTCTGGAGGAAAATTCAACATCACCGTTATTTATTTATTTGGCAGTTTCTAAACCTGTCAACTTATGTATTTACTTTAAACTAAAACTTTATTATTTCAATTTCAGGTAAAGTCTAGTCGTGGAATTCAGTCACTCCTAATGGACACATATTTTATTATATTTAGAGGTTTATCTGGCAGCTACTTAGTAAAGTAGGGAGATGGACTGATTCCAACAATCCCTGAAGTTGTACAGTGGGCCAAAACATCCAAATACTTAAATAAGTGAATGATACCTTTCCATTTCTTCATCGTAGCTAAAACTCTCAGCCATGCTTAGGAGTCATCACATCTAAACATGTTTAAGATAGAGCATTCATCCTTCTTTTGTTCTGTTCCCGGCATATAACTGGGGACAAATAAAGGGCATATGATGGTGACATTGTTGGTTACAAATACCACATAAGGAACACACCATTTATATATTATTTGCCTGTATTGCATTACTTGTTAGAGAAACAAAGATATAAATACTTCAATCCTCAAATGTATGTAAGAAGAAATATTTTACAATACTTCACCTGCTTCCATTCAAGGAGCCTGATGTAGCTCTCAAGACAGCTCTTTAATTGAGAATAAGTCTGTAGTCTCTCTGCCACATGAGGAGAAGAAAGGGGAGGAGGAGGAGGACAGGAAAAAGGAAAAGAAGAAACAGTTTTTAAAACAGGAAACATACCAAGATTCTCGGTATTCCACTGCATGAAATGGGAATGGGCCATTTTATCTTGTGAGTCTCTCTCTCTCTTTCTTTCTGTCTCTCTCTCTTTCTCTCTTTCTCTCTCTCTCTCTCTCTACCTCTCTTCCCCCAACCCCATATAAGCAATCTACTTATCATTGTGCCCAGACTTGATTAGATTTATAGTTTGTTTATCCGAGAGCTCAATGCTTTATTGCATCCAGAAGCCAAAATATGTGCACCTCCACAACCCGGCTGAATAAAACAAACTCATTTTGATCTTTGTGTACAAAGCCATCAGCACTGGTTCAAAGTGTAGCGCAGCCAGTTCTGGACTGCAGATGCAGAGTTGAGCTCTTCTCCTGGGCCCTTGGTTTCAATTAGGCTGTCTGCCAAGTGGCCCATGTGCCTCTGTGTGCTGAAACATTTCTTTGAGGCAGCTTTTTTAAATTAGGAAATAAAGACTTCCCATGTGATTTGCTATATATACAATTTATGACAATTGATTTTTATAGTTAAAATACGTACATTTTTAACATATTTCTCTTTCTGCAAAGTAGTGGCTTTCTAACAAGGGAAGAAAATTAGCTAAATGTAAATACTGCATTTCATTTATTCTTCCTACTCTAAAATTTACTCAAATATACATTAAAATGATACTAAAGACCACTGTGTTTCCAAAATAATTTACTTCTTTGTCTTAAAAAAAGAAGACAGTAGAATACAAATAAGTATTCTCACTTCTAGGAACTATAAATATGGAAGAAATAAATATGCACAGAAAAGAAGCTATAATTACTTGGGCTTGGTCAGTACCCCAATGAGGATAAATGATTTTTCTCTACCATTTGGACCTTTTACCTCCTGAACTTTCAAACAACACCTTGTGACCTGGTAATAGATATAACATACTCCAAAAGCCAACTTCCAATTTCTAGCTGATTCCTGGTAGAAGGGTGAGTTAAATGCACAGCAAATATGTGTACTTCACATCCCCAATATACACATTGTATGTAAATATAATTCTCAGCACAGACTGCCGCACTTGGTAAAAATCTAGAAACTACTGAAAGCATTGATTGTATTATCCCGAGCTATTGATAATAGCCCTTCTGTTACTACTTAGACAATGAGGCAACCAAGTCCTCTGAGGCCTGGATGGACAGGAAACATCCCACAGGATGTCAAGATTATGTAAAAACCAGAAACCGTTACTGCTTGTAGCCTTTTTTAAGCCTTCTGGTCAGCTTTCAAGAAGCTCCCATACAGGACTAGATCCCTCTCCTAAAGTGAATTTGAGGTCATTCAACTCTAAAGACCCGAACCTACGTATCACTCTATCACTCAGCAGATGTTAGCCACTACCGGTGTCAAGCCAAACTGAAAATAACTGGACACCAGCACTAGCAACTGAATGGTAACCAGCTGTCAATGGTGGCTTTGAGCAGGCACCATACATTGCTAGGTCACTCACACGGCAAGAACACCTAGGTGTGGCAAAAACTGTTTTTTATTGAGAAGACGTAATATTCAAATAGCCATTTCTTTTTTAAAACTCTTATTTTAAAATCAGGGTTACAAGTGCAGGTTTGTTATATAGGTAAACTTGCCTCATGGTGGTTTGTTGTACACATTATTTCATCACCCAGGTACCTATGAGTTATTTTTCCTGATCCCCTTCCTGCTCCCTACCTCCATCTTCTGATAGGCCCCAGTGTGTGTTGTTTCTGTCTATGTGTCCAGGTAATCTCATCACTTAGCTCCCATTTGTAAGGGAGAACATGTGGTATCTGGTTTTTTGCTCCTGTGTTAGTTTGCTAAGAATAATGGCCTCCAGCTCCATCGTGTCCCCGCAAAGGATATAATCCTGTTCTTTTTTGTGGCTGCGTAGTATTCTGTGGTGTATATGTACCACATTTTCTTTATCCAATCTATCAATGATGGGCATTTAAGCTGATTTCATGTCTTTGCTATTGTGCTATTGTAAATATTGCTGCAATCAATACACACATACATATGTCTTTATAATAGAATGATTTAAATAGCCATTTCTTAATACTCTTAGAAGTCTATGGTCTTATTCTCTTGCTATATGGGGAAAAGTGAATAAATCTATGTAAAAAATAAATAATCAGTTTCAGGTGCAATAATTTCAATATAATAAGACACCTACTATGTGTGAATCTCCATAGATTTGTGACACAATCTCAAGTACTTTTCTTTCACGTTTTTTCAGGAATATTTTCCAGTAAACTACATCTTGGGAGTAGGCATTTTGGGAAACTGAAGAACCACATTAAACACAGAAAGACTAAATTTACTAAATAGTACTCAAGTAAACTGAAAAGATCAGTGCAAATATCGAGTGTGTTCTGCTTGTCCTCAAGCAGTATTTTAGTTTTTATCTTGTGCACCAAAATACCATTCACACACACACATACACAACACACACACACACACACACACACATACAAACATACACACTTATATCCATGAAAGTGGAAGAACTGGTCTAGAATTAAAGAATAATGGTACCTTAACTACCTATGGCCCTACAAACATGGAAGACTCACTCACTTGTGTATTATGCTTCCACAGGTATTAAAACCCAGGAGCCAGCAAATTCTGTGTGAAGCAAAAGCCTCAGTCTTCTGGGATTCAACCTGCTACTCTTATTCTCACAGATCATATTCCTAGACTCTGGCCTCAAACCCATTAACACTTTAATTTTGGTGGCCCATTCAGAATCATTTCATTGGCTGTTGGTATATTGACCTTTCATTCAGCACTTAGCTTTGTTTGCTTTTCTGATTTAGTGTCTACCACAACCTTAGGTGACAGTCCTTCCTTAAGCCATAGCCTATAGAACCCTGGTGGTTCCAGGTAAGCTCCTGTATCATAGAGTAAGCTCTGGAAACATAATCAAGCAAACAAATTGTTAAAAAGGAAAAGAAAATGTCTTTAAATATTGACCCACTATTTCCTGTGTTGTGATGACATTGCTATAAAGCCTGATGTTCGTAATCTATATTATCAATCTTTCAAAGTAGATGTTCCTACGTGATCGCAGGTAATAGGAGTCTACAAGCTCAATCACAGATATAAAGTGTTGGCCAGTTTTTCATGGGTCAGCTAATTATTGATCATAACCCAAAATCAAGTGTTATTTGGAATCAGTTTTTGCTGATACATCAATGAGAAAAATACTAGGTGCTATGAACCTATAAAATGCTTCCCTTAAGCTACGGGGTTGTAAGTTGAAAAATGGAACCTGAAGTCCTCAATACTTTCCTGAAACAGTCAAGTCTAAGAGAAGCAAAAAAATAATTCCACCAGTAAAAGGAATGACTTTTTATCACCTGCTATTTCTTTGGCCTCAAATACTAACATGGAACCAGAATTTAGCTTGTGGCTCCGGCTGAACTACATGGAATTATATATCAGGCCACAGCCTAGAATCAGTGCTCCAGCTATTCATGTGCCTTTCTGCAACTGCCAAGATCATACCTCTGTCGCTTATTATAGGAAATTTAATCCAAGGAACAGCAAACAAGTTTGTTCAGGATATAGCAGTTCACTCGCAGGAAAGGTCACAAACCTGTTTTCCAACAGCCATACTGGTAGAAGACAGATCTTCTAAAAAAGAGGAGCCACATAGAGGACTTCTCCCTCATGAAGTAAGTGTCCTTGTCCTGGATTCATCCACTTCTGCAGTCCACATCCTTTGATTGAAGTAGATTAGACATATCTTAAAAACCTAATCAAAACCAGCACCGAGGTGCTCCTAGCGATGTTAATGTGGGAGATGACTGAAGTTAGTTACAAAGACTTTTTTAGGTATAGAGAGTGTAATTCATCTGGAATTTCTTGGCAACTACAATAGCAGCAGGGAAACCTCTGTCCTTTATAGATTGCATTAGCCATAAACAAATCCTTTACCTTATTCATAAGAATTTCTGGATCTCCTGAAAAGGAAGATCAGGAGCTTGAATATCTTACCTAAGAATGGAAAGCAAAAGAGTCACCAAAGAAGTATGTGGATGCACAAAGGGAAAGTCAAGCTTTGACCTATAAAAATCCCTTTGTGTGGACTAGATCATGTCAACACCCAATGAGACTTAGTCAGTTATTTCTCACAGTTATGTGAAGAGAACAGTGTATTAAATAATATTTGCAAATACAAAGTAAATATGTAACTTGGCTGTGAAGGCTAAACAAACATGATGTTACTAATAATAAATTTAAAGAACAGCATGGTGGCAATTTGTAAACAAGAGAGAAATAATTAAAAATAACAAAGTTTTGACTTCCCAGATGTTTGGGAAAATTATTGATTAGTAGAATTTTCCATATAGGTGAGTTATATCTCTTTCAGAATCCAAAAGTATTTCATTTTAATCACTATCTTTAAAAATACTCATTGAATTGTTTGTGTAATTCCTCAAATTTTTAAGTAGAGTTCATTCGCATGATGCAATCTTCTATTTTAATTTACTTTACCTAGAAACAATGTAAAATTCTTCTTTATTCTCACCAATATAGCATGACTACTTAAAAAATTATCAACACATATAGTAATACTATGTGCCAGGCTTTGTTCTTAGTATTTAATATATACATGATCTCATGTTAAAAAAAATCCTTACAATGGTGATTGGAAGAAAATACTCTATCCTTGTTTTTCAGATAAGTAAACAGAAAGATACAGGTTTCATAATTTGCTCAAGGGAAAGCAAATAACAAGCAACAAACCTGGGAACCAAACTCAGGAAATATGCTCCAAATCTGGGCCCATGGCTGCTGTGCTCTGCCAGTGCTGCTGTTCTTTCATCCCAATATTTATTGGCAAAGAAGCTTCTTTTACATCATGGTAACCAATCATATGTCCATGTGAATCCATACTCATTTTTTACTTAACACTGGTAACATTATCCCTTGTTTTTATATAGTTATATAGTCTTCATAATTATCGTATAAATAATTCCATCACGTTCCACTGAGATGATGGACCATCTTTTAGTAAATCTCTCTTCACTGAGAAACACTTTGATTTCTTCAGTTGTTTAGATATCACTTATATACGTTTTAAATGTTTTCAGGTCAAATTTCATGACCTCATTGACAAAAAGAGTAGGATGTCTGGTTGGGAAAGTACTTTATTCCCTGCAACATCACTAAAAAAATACAAATTGTAATTATTTGACTTATCCTTGTAGACTCCAAGCTTGTACAGAAAATTTCAATTATTTAACTGTGATGTACTGCAAAGCTGCCTTGGAAACTAACTGAAAGGTGAAGTGCTTTCAGAAAATGAACAATGACCAAATTGCCCTTTCAGTTTTGTCTGTTTCATATAGGTTCATTTCGAGTCCCTGCTTTTGCTACAAAGCTAACAGGCCTCACTTCTTTTTTCAGAGTAAATACACCTTCTCTAGTTTGAAACGACTGCAGTTCTAATTTTGTTATATTTGTGTAAACACTGAATAAATAATATCTGAGTGAAGTTGACAGTTACCTTTCATGAATGAAATGCATGTTTTTTGCCATACCTGGTTCACCTGCTAGTAGCTCTTTAACACACTTGCCTCCTTTATTTCACATAGGTGAGGGCATCAGGCAGCACATCTACCCAAAGTTGAATTACTGTAGTATTTTGATAGTGAGAGAATAGATAAAATGCCATCGAAGTAGGGAAAGATAAGAGAGTGACTTCCTTGAGATTCATAACTGAAAAATAAAATATATAAGTAAAAATCCATGACCTGAGATATATTTTAGTTAGGAATTTATACTTTGACTTTTGTTTGCTACCTACAGTCAACTTCATAAGCTAATGTATTAGGATCCCATAATAACTGATAATGGTAACAATGACTACGTACTTTTAATATTTATTATTGCCATCCATTGTATGCCAGAACTGTGCAATCTGTTGCAGGCATATCAGAGATGTAGACAACGTGATACTAGCTTTAAAAATTCAAATCCGCTTGAGGTAGCTATATAGAGCCATTAGAAGGTAATGTAGGAGAGCCTACAAATGCCAAGTAATAAGCAGTGTTGGAGTGGGTTTCCAACAAGAAGGCTTGATATTACTAAATGTATTTGTTAGTAATTAAATATTTATACTGAAATGTGACTCTGTACATTTTCATCAGGTACCGTGGATCCTGTCTTTAAGATAAACAAGCTAACAAACAAAACACTGAAGTGTTTTTCAACCGTGCAGAAAAGATAAAATCTCAGAAACAAAAAATACAATTGTCTAAGATCCCGGCAGACTGGGAAGATCTTGCCTGTGATGGATTGCGTTAGAATGTGGAAAGAGAAATACCACGCATTGTTCTGCAGCATTTTTCTTTTAGCTGCCCCTTTGCCATTTCTTTAATGTTTGCCTTATATTAATAGTGACTGATACGTAATAATCAACAGACTTGTGCTGTAAATCCAAAGAGAAAACTGCAAAGAATTTAAAGATTTGGCCTCATATATAATTCTGTCAGATAAATGGAAAAGAGCCAAAGAAATGAAATAAAATTAAAGGAATACTGCAGTTAAATTTTATGCATTATGACTTTATGTAATATTTTGGCTGAAAGATGTATGAAAATATACAAAAAAAAATACACAGAACTTACCTGTCAGCCTATGTGAATTGCTGGCAAGTGCCACTGAGAAGCAAAAGAGAAACAACATAAGTTATTATAATCACTGTCATCATCAAGATTCATGTGTTAAGTTCACATATTTTCATTGCATTGGGTTAAATGTGTTAAAAGTAAATTAAATAGGCATGATCCCTGTCGTATAGGAACTTATGATTTAAGACAGACTACAACCAAGACAAATGTAAGAGAGCATAGACAAGTATATGCACCTCAAAGAAAGACATAAATTGAATGAATGAAAGAATAAATAAACTAAATCCTTTCTATTGTTTATAAATTGTAAGTTGAGACAAAGGGGACTGGCAATGTCCCTGGCATGTTCTGAATTTGGAGTTTAACCACCAGTTGGTCTCAAAAGAATGATTTTGAAGATATATTGCTTCAATAATGGTGGAAAATAATCTCAGCAAATTACAGGTTTAGAAAGTTAGAACATAAGAGATTCTGAACCAAGATTTAGGAAGCTTTGCTTTGCCCATGGATAGATTCTTAAATAAGGATTTCATATATCATGGGCTCATATTTTAGCAGGCAGAATGACTCTGGACTATTTCAAAGAAAGAAGTAATGTGATGAAAATAATGGATAGAGAATAAAACATAACCCATTTATGAAATAAACTTTGAAATGACACCTATTTTCCCATTCAGAATTATGGTGGCATTTTAAAAACTGTATGTTATTTTAGAGATCACATTGTAATTATGTTTTTCTCTTTAGTCTTGTAATAATCTTTATCCAAAATCCATGCTATTCTGATCTGACCAAAAAAAATTTAGAAAAAATAATTTGTAAGAATTAAAATTTAAATAGTCCTGAAATTAGTTCCTTATGTATTTAAAATTTCTTCGCTAAAAAATAGAGGGTTAAATTTGTAAGAGGCAATTTTTCATGATTCAATCTCCATTATTCAATTATTTTTAAAAAATAGAAATTTGCTGGGGGTGGTGGGTCATGCCTGTAATCCCAGCACTTTGGGAGGCCGAGGGCGGCAGATCACGAGGTCAGGATTAAAGACCAGCCTGGCCAATATGGAGAAACCTTGTCTCTACTAAAAATACAAAAGTTAGCTGGGCATGGTAGCAGGCACTCGTAGCTACTTGGAAGGCTGAGGCAGGAGAATTGCTTAAACCCGGGAGGTGGAGGTTGCAGTGAGCCAAGATCGTGCCACCACACTCCAGCCTCTCCAGCACGGGTGACAGAGCAAGACTCCATCTCAAAACAAAACAGAACAAAACAATAGAAACTGCACAATCATATGATCCCCTAATAACGTCACAAAGCAAAAAGTAGCTGTAGTAGTTGCACAGTTTTATAATTTTTTAAAACACCCTTGGTGTTATTCAGTGTTTCTTATTGAAACCCATTTCTGTGATGTTTATTTTTTAGTTTGTTCTTCATTGCATGCTTTGCATTAGAACATGTGTTTGCAATTGCATTTAGCAAAATTCACCATCTTAACATTGTATACCAAAGTCATTGTTCCTTCCTGGCACAAAACAGCCAGTATTCAAACACTTTTCTAATGTTTGGGATTTCTGTCTCAATTGACAAAATTGAAAAATCTGTATTAGCCAAGCAAAACCGCTATCTCAAAGCCATGTTGAAAATTACTCCAACCTGTCAAAGCCAATTGAAATTCCCTTTCCAGCCCAATTTTCATCTTCATTTTGTATGTGAAATGGGAAAAGTTGAATTTGATTATAACCACATGCAGAAGGAATCAATAAATTGCATATATCTTATATTGCTAATACTACAAATAATTTTCAAAGAATTTTATCTACATTTTTTCACCTGCTGTGAATAAGTCATTTGTTTTTAATATCTCTACGTGAGCAGTTTGATTAGGAGTGACTTGTAGAACACATTTCAAAAGTCTCACCTAGGCCACATCATTTTCACCCTGGAGATGGCACAATTCTAAAGGAAAAAACCTAAGGTTTTTCCCCAGTGCAGATCCAGTAATTTTGAATGTTTCTCAATGTTAATCTATTATTTATTACTTTATTATAGTGTATCCCTACTGCAGTTATCTTCTAAATATGGTGCCCAGTTGCTCTGAATCCAATTCTAACAAAAAGTCACGATTCCAGCTTTGAAGTTTGCTATCGGAGTAAGTTTGGTTCTTCAAGATGAAAAGCAACGTTATTTGACACCAGAAAAAGCCTTGATACAGAATGCAGTTGGGCTAACAGAAAGCTATACACAAGATGAGGCATGTGATGAAAATATGACCCTGCTCCCAGTCGCTGCTGGGCAATACAAGCTGCTTAAAAGTTGGAGCCCATAACATCCCCAGCAAAACTTAGGATAACAACAAAAATCAAAATAATGGCAGCTATTGGGGAGAACCATGGCAGGTCACTTGGAATATATAATGTGATTTCCATCTATAAAATTACTCCGGAGCCCAGTTTGTTTAACATTTATGAATATTACATAAAGCAGAAAGCAAAAAAAATTGTCCAAAGAAGTCTAAAACATAAATACAAGCCTTGTATTAGATCTCATTTCAAGGTTATTTATTGATGAGATATCTTAGAATTTTTATCAAGATTTTGAAGTAATTATTTCTCATTTTAGGAGAGGTAATAGAGACTATGGAGGAATAAATGGAAAGTTCAAGATTAGCCCCATTATTGTCAAGGAAAGAAGTGAATTGGAATGTAACTGTCAGGCACTAAAATGATTCAAGAAATCAAACTGTTAAAGGTAAATGAAGTGTCTACTTTGATACTTGACTTCTCATCATTTATACTTGCTTATGCACGAGATATAAGCTTAAGGGAGAAAGCTGCCTATGAGATTTCATAGGCTCTCTCTTGCCCTGATACAGCAATCATGGAAGCACTTGTCATGGAAGTGCCACATGATCAAATTAGCCTGGGGTTCTGAGCTCCCACATGGAAGACAGCTGCCTTGGAAAGTTGCCTGTACCCTCAATAGACCTTGAGAGAGCAAATAAATAAACTGTCGTGTATTAAGCCACTGGGATTTGGTGGTGGTTGTTTCCAAATCATACCGTAACCTATCTTGACTGATACGCCAACCACTAAAAAACTGTTAATATATTTATATTCAAACATCCAGTGTTATTTTCTATGTACAGATAATATAGAAATTTGAATCTTGCTATACATGCTGTTTTGTAACATTTTATTTCCCAAGTAATATATTACAAATATTTTATCATCATTAAAAATTTTTTCCAACAATAATTTTTAACAGTCATGTAGTATTAAATTCGAGTTGTGCCATATTTAATCTAACCCTGCCCTAATATTGGATAATTTTGCTAAATAGTGCTACACTGGCTTACTGGTTAACATATTCTATGCCTTTGTGCAAATTTCCAATTACTTTCTTAGGATAAGACCTACAAAATAAAAATGCTGCATCAAAGTTTATTTATATTTTTAAGGCCCTTGATATACATTGCCCAGTTACTCTTTGAATAATTATACCAATTTAAAATTTTTCTGGGAATGTATACATCATCATCACTATACCATTGGCTCTGAAAATTATAATTTCTCTTTTTTTTTTTTTTTTTTTTGAGATAGAGTTTCACTCTTGTCATCCAAGCTGGAGTGCAATGGCGTGATATTGGCTCACTGCAACCTCCACCTCCCAGGTTCAAGCAATTCTCTTGCCTCAACCTCCTGAGTAGCTGGGATTACAGTCTCCCACAACCAAGTCTGGCTAGTTTTTGTGTTTTTAGTAGAGACAGGGTTTCACCATGTTGTCCAGGTTGGTCTTGAACTCCTGACCTCAAGTATTCTACCCACCTTGGCCTCCCAAAGTGCTAGGATTACAGGCATAAGCCACTGCACCTGGCAAAAAAAGAAAAAAATTATAATTTCTGAAAACTGAAAATTTCGCACATAGAAACTACCTTATTTGATATTTGATTTGCAGGCAAAGTTACTAGATTTAGCTGATTTCATGGAGATCTTGAATTAGGATCTTTCCTGTAACAGTGAAGAAGTTTATGTCGCATTCGTGACTCCATATACCTTTGGCCTCATTCTGAAAATGTCATTATATAGTATTTCATTGTCATTATTGTATAAAGGCCCTACAGATTCAATTTCACATTCAAGATAACTTTTAAATTCCAACCTTTCAATTTGTTTTTATTTGTTTACCTATCTATTATTGATTATTAGTTATGTTAATTCATAATTTGAGACTTTGATTTGCATCATTATTTAACATTTAAATAAATATTGTGTACCAATTTACACCCATTGTTTAAAAAGTCCCAGTTTCAGGATCATGGATCAGGTGGACATGGTGAATTTGGCAATGAATGTCTATTACAACTAGAGCTCAAGATGTAAATTAGATTGCACTGAAAATGCCCCCATTCCACCCTTCGATAATGGGAAAGTGCAAATAAGGTAGGGATGACTTTGTTTTGCCTCTTGTTGCTGGCAAGTAAGGACAGTTACAGAGCATCACTCTGGCATCTAGTTCCTATTTTCAAGAGCACTTGCAAGGGAGGCATCAGCGGCAACTTCCTGAACCCTGGATCACAGTTCCAGGAATGTGTTCTTGAATTTGAGAGTTTTCTATTGGTATTGATCTGATTGTCCACTTTCCTAACTATGGAAAAGGTAGCAGCAACCCTGGCAGGCCTATTTGGCTGTGTAATTCTGGAAATTGTTCCTGGGGAATCAGCACAGGGTCTACTCCTCCTGTCTCTCCAGCAATTTTGTAGGAATTAAATTAGCTGTGTCAAATGCCTTTCTGTTTAAAGTAGCTAGAACAACCTCTCTTTCCTATAACTGAATCACTCACTGATATAAATAAGTGTGAGACTTATTCCCTTTTTGCAGCTTATAAAATTTGATATATACAGATGTTTAAAATAATGCAATTAATCACATTGGATTGCCTATATTTTCTTTTGCTGACTTGCTTTTTTTTTATTGCATTTTAGGTTTTGGGGTACATGTGCAGAGCATGCAATACAGTTGCATAGGTACACACATGGCAGTGTGTTTTGTTTGCTTTCACCCACATTTGGCATTTCTCCCCAGGCTATCCCTCCCCACCTCCCCCTCCCACTGGCCCTCCCCTTTTCCCCCCAATAGACCCCAGTGTTTAGTACTCCCTCTCTGTGTCCATGTGTTCTCATTTTTCATCACCCGCCTATGAGTGAGAATATGCGGTGTTTCATTTTCTGTTCTTGTGTCCGTTTGCTGAGAATGATGTTCTCCAGATTCATCCATTTCCCTACAAACAACACGAATTCATCATTTCTGATTGTTGCATAATATTCCATGGTGTATATGTGCCACATTTTCCCAATCCAGTCTATCATCAATGGGCATTTGGGTTGATTCCAGGTCTTTGCTATTGTAAACAGTGCTGCAATGAACATTCGTGTGCATGTGTCCTTATAGTAGAACGATTTATACTCCTTTGGATATATACCCAGTAATGGGATTGCTGGGTCAAATGGAATTTCTATTTCTAAGGCGTTGAGGAATCACCACACTGTCTTCCACAATGGTTGGACTAATTTACACTCCCACCAACAGTGTAAAAGTGTTCCTTTTTCTCCACATCTTCTCCAGCATCTGTTGTCTCCAGATTTTTTAATGATCGCCATTCTAACTGGCGTGAGATGGTATCTCAATGTGGTTTTGATTTGCATCTCTCTGATGACCAGTGACGATGAGCATTTTTTCATATGATTGTTGGCCTCATATATGCCTTCTTTCGTAAAGTGTCTGTTCATATCCTTTGCCCACTTTTGAATGGGCTTGTTTTTTTTCCTGTAAATCTGTTTGAGTTCTTTGTAAATTCTGGATATCAGCCCTTTGTCAGATGGGTAAACTGCAAAAATTTTTTCCCATTCTGTTGGTTGCCGATCCACTCTAGTGACTGTTTCTTTTGCCGTGCAGAAGCTGTGGAGTTTCATTAGGTCCCATTTGTCTATTTTGGCTTTTGTTGCCAATGCTTTTGGTGTTTTGGTCATGAAGTCCTTGCCTACTCCTATGCCCCGGATGGTTTTGCCTAGATTTCCTTCTAGGGTTTTTATGGTGCCAGGTCTTATGTTTAAGTCTTTAATCCATCTGGAGTTAATTTTAGTGTAAGGTGTCAGGAAGGGGTCCAGCTTCTGCTTTCTGCACATGCTAGCCAGTTTTCCCAGCACCATTTGTTAAACAGGGAATCCTTTCCCCATTGCTTGTTTTTGTCGGGTTTATCAAAGATTGTATGGTTGTAGATATGTTGTGTTGCCTCTGATGCCTCTGTTCTGTTCCATTGGTCTATATCTCTGTTTTGGTACCAGTACCATGCTGTTTTGATTACTGTAGCCTTGTAGTATAGTTTGAAATCTGGTAGTGTGATGCCCCCTGCTGTGTTCTTTTTGCTTAGAATTGACTTGGCTATGCGGGCTCTCTTTTGGTTCCATATGAAGTTCATGGTGGTTTTTTCTAGTTCTGTGAAGAAAGTCAATGGTAGCTTGATGGGTATAGCATTGATTCTGTAAATTACTTTGGGCAGTATAGCCATTTTTACGATATTAATTCTTCCTAACCATGAACATGGAATGTTTCTCCATCTGTTTGTGTCCTCTCTGATTTCGTTGAGCAGTGGTTTGTAGTTTTCTTGAAGAGGTCCCTTACGTTCCTTGTGAGTTGTATTCCTAGGTATTTTATTCTTTTTGTAGCAATTGTGAATGGCAGTTCGTTCTTGATTTGGCTCTCTTTAAGTCTGTTATTGGTGTAGAGGAAGGCTTGTGATTTTTGCACATTGATTTTATATCCTGAGACTTTGCTGAAGTTGCTTATCAGTTTCAGGAGTTTTTGGGCTGAGTAGGTATACTCTCATGTCGTCTGCAAATAGAGACAATTTGGCTTCCACCTTTCCTGTTTGAATACCCTTTATTTCTTTTTCTTGCCTGATTGCTGTGGCTAGAACTTCCAGTACTATATTGAATAGGAGTGGTGACAGAGGGCATCCTTGTCTAGTGCCGGATTTCAAAGGGAATGCTTCCAGTTTTTGCCCATTAAGTATGATATTGGCTGTTGGTTTGTCATAAATAGCTTTTATTACTTTCAGATACGTTCCATTGATACTGAATTTATTGAGGGTTTTTAGCATAAAGCGCTGTTGAATTTTGTCAAATGCTTTCTCTGCATCAATTGAGATAATCATGTGGTTTTTGTTTTTGGTTCTGTTTATGTGGTGAATTACGTTTATAGACTTGCGTATGTTGAACCAGCCTTGCATCACCAGGATGAATCCTACTTGATCATGATGAATAAGTTTTTTGGTTTGCTGTTGCAATCGGCTTGCCAATATTTTATTGAAGATTTTTGCATCTATGTTCATCATGGATATTGGCCTAAAGTTTTCTTTTCTTGTTGGGTCTCTGCCAGGTTTTGGTATCAGGATGATATTGGTCTCATAAAATGATTTGGGAAGGATTCCCTCTTTTTGGATTATTTGGAATAGTTTCAGAAGAAATGGTACCAGCTCCTCTTTGTGTGTCTGGTAGAATTCGGCTGTGAACCCGTCCGGACCTGGGCTTTTTTTGTGTGGTAGGCTCTTAATTGCCGCCTTGACTTCTGACCTTGTTATTGGTCTATTCGTAGTTTCAGCTTCCTCCTGGTTTAGGCTTGGGAGGACACAGGAGTCCAGGAATTTATCCATTTCTTCCAGGTTTACTAGTTGATGTGCATAGAGTTGTTTGTAATATTCTCTGATGATGGTTTGAATTTCTGTGGAATCTGTGGTGATTTCCCCTTTATCATTTTTTATTGCATCTATTTGGTTGTTCTCTCTTTTTTTTTTTTAAGCAATCTGGCTAGTGGTCTATTTTGTTGATCTTTTCAAAAAACCAGCTCTTGGATTTATTGATTTTTTGGAGGGTTTTTCGTGTCTCAATCTCCTTCAGTGCAGCTCTGATCTTAGTTATTTCTTGTCTTCTGCTGGGTTTTGAGGTTTTTTGATCTTGCTCCTCTAGCTCTTTCAATTTTGACAATAGGGTGTCAATTTTGGATCTCTCCATTCTTCTCATATGGGCACTTATTGCTATATACTTTCCTCTAGAGACTCCTTTAAATATGTCCCAGAGATTCTGGCATGTTGTGTCTTCGTTCTCATTGGTTTCGAAGAACTTCTTTATTTCTGCCTTCATTTCGTTGTTTATCCAGTCAACATTCAAGAGCCAGTTGTTCAGTTTCCATGAAGCTGTGCGGTTCTGGGTTGGTTTCTGAATTCTGAGTTCTAGCTTGATTGCACTATGGTCTGAGAGACTGTTTGTTATGATTTCAGTTGTTTTGCATTTGCTGAGGAGTGATTTACTTCCAATTATGTGGTCAATTTTAGAGTAGGTGTGATGTGGTGCTGAGAAGAATGCATATTCTGTAAATTTGGGGTGGAGAGTTCTGTAAATGTCTATCAGGTTTGCTTGCTCCAGGTCTGAGTTCAAGCCCTGGATATCCTGGTTGATTTTCTGTCTGGTTGATCTGTCTAATATTGGCAGTAGAGTGTTAAAGTCTCCCACTATTATTGTGTGGGAGTCTAAGTCTCTTTGTAAGTCGTTAAGAACTTGCCTTATGTATCTGGGTGCTCCTGTATTGGGTTCATATATGTTTAGGATCGTTAGCTCTTCTTGTTGTATCGATCCTTTTACCATTATGTAATGGCCTTCTTTGCCTCTTTTGATCTTTGTTGCTTTAAAGTCTATTTTATCAGAGATGAGAATTGCAACTCCTGCTTTCTTTTGCTCTTCATTTGCTTGGTAAATCTTCCTCCATCCCTTTATTTTGAGCCTTTGTGTATCCTTGCATGTGAGATGGGTTTCCTGGATACAGCACACTGATGGGTTTTGGATTTTTATCCAATTTGCCAGTCTGTGTCTTTTGATTGGGGCATTTAGTCCATTTACATTTAGGGTTAATATTGTTATGTGTGAATTTGATACTGTCATTTTGATGCTAGCTGGCTGTTTTGCCCATTAGTTGTTGTAGATTCTTCATTATGTTGATGCTCTTTAGCATTTAGTGTGATTTTGGAATGGCTGGTACTGGTTGTTCCTTTCTATGTGTAGTGCCTCTTTCAGGAGCTCTTGTAAAGCAGGCCTGGTGGTGACAAAATCTCTGAGTACTTGCTTGTTCACAAAGGAGTTTATTCTTCCTTCACTTCTGAAGCTCAGTTTGGCTGGATATGAAATTCTGGGTTGAAAGTTCTTTTCTTTAAGGATGTTGAATATTGGCCCCCACTCTCTTCTGGCTTGTAGTGTTTCTGCCGAGAGATCTGCTGTGAGTCTAATGGGCTTCCCTTTGTGGGTGACCCGACCTTTCTTCCTGGCTGCCCTTAGTATTTTCTCCTTTATTTCAACCTTGTTGAATCTGATGATTATGTGCCTTGGGGTTGCTCTCCTTGCGGAATATCTTTGTGGTGTTCTCTGTATTTCCTGCAATTGAGTGTTGGCCTGTCTTGCTAGGTGGGGGAAATTTTCCTGGATAATGTCCTGAAGAGTAAGTATTTTCCAGCTTGGATTCATTCTCTTCGTCACATTCTGGTACGCCTATCAAACGTAGGTTAGGCCTCTTCACATAGTTTCACATTTCTTGGGGACTTTGTTCATTCCTTTTTGTGCTTTTTTCTCTGATCTTGGTTTCTTGTTTTATTTCATTGAGTTATCTTCGACTTCTGATATACTTTCTTCTGCTTGGTCAATTCAGCTCTTGAAACTTGTGCATGCTTCGCGAAGTTCTCGTATTGTGTTTTTCAGCTCCTTTAATTCATTCATATTCCTCTCTAAGGTATCCATTCTTGTTATCATTTCCTCAAATCTTTTTTCAAGGTTCTTAGTTTCTTTGCATTGATTTAAAACATGTTCTTTTAGCTCACAAAAGTTTCTCATTATCTACCTTCTGAAGTCTAATTCCATCATTTTGTCACAGTCATTCTCCGTCCAGCTTTGTTCCCTTGCTAGTGAGGAGTGTTGGTCCATTGTAGGAGGCGAGGTGTTCTGGTTTCGGGTGTTTTCCTCCTTTTTGCACTGGTTTCTTCCCATCTTTGTGGATTTATCCACCTGTCGTCTGTGTAGTTGCTGACTTTTCGATTGGGTCTCTGAGTGGACACCCAGATTGTTGATGATGAAGTATTTCTGTTACTTGGTTTTCCTTCTACCAGTCTAGCCCCTTCGCTGTATGACTGCTGAGGTCCACTCCGGGCCCTGCTTGTCTGGGGTGCACCTATAGCAGCTGTGGCACAGTGAGGGATGCTACCAGTTTCTTTTTCTGCTGTCTTTGTCCCAGAATGATGCCTGCCAAATGTCAGTCTTTTGGATATAGCGGGGTCATGGAGCTGCTTGAGGAGACATTCTGTACTTTGTAGGAGCTGAAGTGCTGAGCTGTGAGCTCTGTTGTTCATTCAGGGCTGTTAGGCTGCTATGTTTAATTCTGCTGCAACATAACTCATACAAAAACCCTTTTTTCTCAGATGCTCTGTCTGGGGAGGTGTTGGGGCTTTCCTTGTGAGTGTCCGCCTCGCTGTCCTGCCCAGCTAGGAGGCAGTCTAGTCACTATTTGCCTGCCGAGGCTCCGCCCTGCTGGTATGAGGTTCGCCCTGTTGCTGCAGGCTCTGCCCTTCTGCTGCGGTCTCCGCCCTGTTGCCACGGGCTACGCCCTGTGGCGGAGTCTCTCTGTTGTACCGGGTTACCTCGGCAACGGCAGGCTGCGTCAGCAATGGGCGTGTACCTCAGTAGGGGCTGATTGCCTCGGTAATGGCGGATGCCCCTCCCCCACAGAGCTGCGCTTTAAGAAAACCTCCTCACCGGGAGCGTTTGGAATCGCTGTTTTGTTTGTCGCACTGCGCTACCCCAAACGCTGTGTCCCTGGGATTTCCTGGGCTGGCTCACTGTCCAAGTCCCGTTCAGTCTCAAGTTCAGCCCTCTCAGGTCTCAGTTTGCCGGTTCAACAGGGCACCCATAACAGTGCGCTTTTGTATGGAGCGCTGTGGAGCACCTCTGTGCTCCAGCGTGGGCCGCAGCCGCATCATCTGCCAGCTACACCAGCCAAAACCCCTGCCTGGCGTCCCGCGTCTCTTTTATACCTGGGAATTTCCCCATTCTGTGGGCAACTAAGAACCGTCTGGAAATGCGTCCCTGACTCACCCTCTCTGCGCATACAGTGAGAGCTTCAATCTTGGGTTGTTCTCACAGCACCATCTTGAGTCCTCCCCCCTGCTGATTTGCTTTTAAAAGGCAAGAAAGTTGTGTTAAATCCCTCATTTAGATTGTATTCATTTTCTCCTTGATTTATAATGTTCTTTCTCATCAATTTTGATATTCTATTTGGTTTATGAAAACTTTATTTAGTAAAACTTCATCATGTACATCCTTCACCCAAACAGCCATGTTGTCCAGTTCAATGATTTTCTTTTTCTATGGGTTCTTTATTGTCTGATACTAATATTGTAACCTGGAGCATTATTTTGTTTGCATTGATCTAATATAAACTTGCTCATTCTTATCTTTAATCTTTATAATTTACTTTGGCTTTATGCATGCAGAAATTCATTTACAAGAAAGAAATGTTTTGGGTTTCTTTTTTAAGTCTGGGGTGAGGTAATAATGTATTTAAATAAACTACAAAACATAGTCAAACTAGAAATCATTAAAATAAAAATAGCTAAAATAAAAGGCATAGTTAAAGCAGAAATTTAGAGTGAGTTCAACTCCACGACTAGTTCAACTATTACTCAATCTTAGAAATTTCAATCTTATCTTACACAGATTGGCTGGAATAATTTTTAAAAGGTAGTATTATCAGCATGTAAGTCTTGCCTATGCCATTACATGAAAACCTAACTCCACTGTAGACTAGAACATGTCTCTAGATGCTGGCTTAAGATACAACTCCACTGTAGACTAGAACATGTCTCTAGATGCTGGCTATACATAGTGAGCAAAAATAATCATGGCTCATGACAGGTAACTTTCCACGTGGACAACAATTTTTCACATCAATGCTGCTCCATAATACTAACTTTATGATACTAACCTTATGAAATGCTAACGTTTTAAGCAACATTTAAGGATATAAATTTTCATCAGAAATCAATGGCTTATGTGATTCTGATGTGAATAACTCTAATGAACAGAAAACTGTATAAACATAAAATACCTACGAGGCTAAGTTTGCACATATGCAGGCAATGACAACTGCAGATCACCTCAGTCCTGCCTTCATCAGAGCAAATTTCCTTTGACATCTACTTAAGGTATCCCAGTTTCAGACACAAACATGATAAAATACATCACAGTCAAGAAAATAGGTAAATACATTGGGTAGTTGTTTAATTGATGGCAAATAGCTCATTTAATAAAATCACTCCTTTTTAAGGAATGCTTTGTTTTCATTAGGAATTCTTGAATAAAAAGAAAACTTTAAGGAACGTTTTAAGGCACATATCTGAACTGAGAAAACACACAGGTATAAAGGCAGAAGTGGCATGGAAAGCAGCATTTACAGAATTCTGCCTTACCACACCTGAAATCTGCTTCAGTTTGCTCTTCCTATTATAAGTACTGTCCTTGTAGTCATTTTGAGATTAATCATTTAAGACCTTCTGCTATTGCTATATTATTTAGGGCAGAAAAGGAGTGAAAAAATATATAGACAAGGAAGTTGGTCATATTAGTTTTAGTTTTCTATTGCTGCATAACAGACTAACACCAATTTAGTATCTCACGACAACATGCTCATTATCTCACAGTATCTGTGGTTCAAAATTCCAGGCATAGTGTAGCTGCTCAGTGTCAAACATGGGTACAACCAAGGTGTTGGTCAAGGCTGCATTTGCATGTGGAGCTTGGGGTCATCTTTCAAGCTCATTTGAGATATGGGCAGAATTAAGTCTCTTGCACCTGTAGAGCTAAGTTCCTCATTTTCTTGCTGGCTGTTGGCTGGGACTTCTCTCAGCTTCCAGAGGCCACTCTCAGGTTCTAGCATGGTGGCTCTATCACAATATGGCAGTTTCTTCTTCAAAGCCAGCAGTAAGACTTCCCTCCAGTCTTTCACAACAGTTTTACATAGCACAGCCTAATAGAAGGAGTCACAGCCCATCATATTCATGGGTCTTGCCCACTTTCCTGATGAGGGAATCATGTAGTGCATGTACACCAAATGGGGATACAAGAGCCATCTTAGATTTCAGCCTGCCACACAGATGAAGTAAAAAGAACACTTAGATAAAAAGAAAATCTGCAAGCAGATTAATATCAGGTTGAAAGCATGGCTTATTGTCATCTGTGTGTCCTATGAATGCATAGAAGATAAAGTTTCTGTCTTAAAGAACTGGAATCGATCTTTAGCAAAAATAAAAATAGATATGAAATAACTAAGGAAAAATAAACTAAAGTATCAAGCAGTTTAAATCAAAACTTAGCTGCAATGTAACACTATATACTATATAATTTTCCCCTTACAATCAAGAGTTAATGTTTGAACAATTGTGATTTAATATTTTTGAAGCAAAATAAAATATTTATAATTTTAAATATACTGTATAATAATAAATTAAATAGTTGGTATAGTTTCCTTTGTGACTGGCTGGGTGGGTAATCCAATCCAGACCATGTCCTCAGCTTCAGTTTCTCTTTTTCAGAAAAGACCTAAAGCTGGTTGAAATGACCTCCAACACTGAAATTTTGACTTGTGCTGAAAATGCAGTTAACGTCTAGTCCAATAACAGCTCAACTCAGTGATCAATAAATATCCTAGTTTAAGCAAATTAGTGTACAAAATTAAATAATTTTAAGTTATTGCTCAATAAATATAATTTGCTTACTCTTACCTTCCTGCTTCTTATTTTAAAGTGAAACATTAAAGGCTGCTACCCTGACGCCTATATTACTACATAGTATTTTAAATAAAAGCCTAAAGGTTAAAGATCACTCCTGCCTATTAAACCACATTGCTACCCCTTTTCAATGACACAATCTTATTAATAATCCAGGCATTTTTCTGGATAATTATGAATTTTTAATACTCAATTTTTTCTAACTTCCAAATATGTAAAAGTATGTTCTACAGTATGATTTATTTTAGGTTTTTCTATATACTCTATTTTCTAAAACCATACTACTGATATATCTTTTAAGCTTAAAGAAATTCCCTCTATATGACACTATAGTGTTAGTATATCAAATAACTTCTGCTTTTATTGAAAAGAAAATTAAAACACAGAAATAGAGTAGTATAAAACTAAACATGTGCACAAACTTCCACTAGAAAGAATACAAAGTAAAATGTTAATCTGCATGTACAATATAGTGTGTGCTATCTATTTGTTTCCTTGGCAACCCCCTTGACAGATGTTAACAGGGATATTGCTATGAAATGTAAAATAGCATAAAACAAAATTATGTTTATGTTTAATCTGTGAATAACTTACTGCAGAATGCAGTAATTAAACTATAGATATTACTGAACAAAGCCCAAAAAAGACTGTGACTAATCTGAGAGGTTTATAATATAGTATTAATGAGCTCTATATCAAGGACAAATTATTCAAATGACCAGTTGTATAGCTCTTAATAATGGCATCAGTATCAGAACCAGAAAATTTGATAGAAAAGCTATTCTTTCTGTGAAGAGAGTTTTGTCTAAGACATAGTCTTATAAAGACTTGTCTTATGAGTATAGAATATAATTGTTTTTAACTGGTATGCTGGAAATCAGACTACTGTCTTTTTTTTTAAGTTATTTTTTTAAAAGCCAATTCCCATTTCTGCTCGGCCTCATTCTGTATTCATGCCAATCCACACGTTTGGCAAGATGTCCACCAGCAACCCCAGACTCACATCCTTCTAGATAATTTATCTTAATACAAAGATATTTTCCTTCAGTAAGTAGGCATTGATAGTAGAAACATTGTTCTACCAGCCCTTTTGGATTGCATGCCTCTTTCAAACTAAACTTCATGTCCAGGGAAGTATGGCACTCTGTAACTGATTCAGCCTGGATCGTAAGATTCTATGGGAATAATACAGTTAAAGCACTAATATCTATGATCCTGCTAGCAACCCCAATATAGGGTTAGGATAGTGTGTGTCTTCAAGGAAGAATGCTGATTGAACAATTAATCCATAGAGAATAATTTGGCATTATATCTGGACATCAATATATAATCTTAAGTAGCTTCCTTACCATCCTCAAGCTCTTCTGCTTAAACTGAAGCTGGATGTCAGATGTCATACAATTTATAATTCCCTGCTAATGTACTAAGATATTCTTTGTTAAAAGAAAATGTGTAGTTTTAGACTTTCAAACAAAAAAGATTAAAAAGAAGAAGAAGAACATTATGTGATGGTAAACAATTCAATTCAATAAGAAGATATAACTATCATAAACACATATGCACCCAACACAGAAGCACCCAGATTCAAAAAGAAAATCATTAGTGATCTCAAAAAGACTCCCACAAAAAAATAGTGGGAGACTTCAACACCCCATTGACAGTATTAGACAGATCATCGGGGCACAATTTTAGGTTTTGTTTGGTTTGGTTTTTTTTTTTTTTTGCCTTTAAAAAGATATTCAGTACCTGAACTCAGCACCTGAACTCAGACCAAATGGACCTGAGAGACATCTATAGAACTTTCAACCCAAAATCAAGAGACTATCCAGTCTTCAAATTGCCATATGGCACATACTCTAAAACTGGCCACACAATAGGACATAAACCATCCTCAGCTAATGGAAAAGAACTGAAATCATACCAAACGCTCTCTCAGACCATAGTACAATAAAACTAGAAGTCAAGACTAAGAAAATGGCCCAAAACTATACAATTACATGGAAATTAATTAAACTGCTCCTGAATGGCTTTTGGGTAAGTAACAAAATTAAAGCAGAAGTCAAGAAGTTCTTTGAAACTAATGAGATACAATGCATCAGAATATCTGAAACACTGCTAAGGCAATGTTGAGAGAAATTAATAGCACTAAATGCCCACATCAAAAAGTTTGAAAGATCTCACTGTAACAACCTAACCTCACAGCTAAAAGTAGAGAAACCAGAGCAAACCAACCCCAAAGCTAGAAGAAGACAAGAAATAACCAAAATCAGAGCTGAACTGAGTAAGACTGAGAAACGAAAACCCATTCAATAGATCGAAGAATCCAGGAGTTGTTTTTGGGGGGAAAACAATTAATAAAATAGATAGACCGCTAGCTAGACTAATAAGGAACAAAAGAGTGAGAATCTAAAAAAACACAATCAGAAACAACAAAGGGATATTACCACTGACTCCATAGAAATACAAACAATCATCAGCAACTATTATCAACACCTCTATGCACAGAAACTAGAAAATCTAGAAGAAATGAATAAATACCTGGACACTTACACCCTTCCAAGACCGAACTAGAAAGAAATTGAATCCCTGAAAAGATAATAACAAGTTCTGAAGTTGAATCACTAATCAATAGCCTACCAACCAAAACAATCTTGGGATCACACAGCTTCATAGCCAAATTCTATCAGAGCTGGTACCATTCCTACTGAAATTAATGAAGAGAAATTAAGAAGGAGGGACTCCTCCCTAACTCTTCTATGAGACCAGCATCATCCTGATACCAAAATCTGGCAGAACAAAAAAAAGAAGAAGAAAATTTAATGCCAATATCCTTGAGGAACATTGCTGGAAAAATCTTCAACAAAAGACTTGCAAACCAAATCCAGCCATACATCAGCAAGCTTATCGATCACAATCAAGTACTTCATCCCTGGGATGCAAGGTTGATTCAATATATACAAATCAATAAATGTGATTCATCACATGAATAGAACTAAAGACAAAAATTACCATATTATCTTAATAGATGCAGCCAAGGCTTTTGATAAAATTCAACACCACCTCTTCATATTAAAAACGCTCAATAAATTAGTTATTGAAGAAACATACTTCAAAATAGCAAGACCCATTTAAGACAAACCTACAGCCAACGTAATACCAAATGGGCAAAAGCTGAAAGCATTTCCTTTAAAACAAAACAACAACAACAAAAAAACAGCACAAGACAAGGATGCTTCGGTCACCACTCCTATTCAATATAGTATTGGAAGCTCTGGCAGAGCAATCAGGCAAGAGAAAGAAATAAAGGGCATCCAAATAAGAAGAGAGGAAGTAAAACTATCCCTGTTTGCTGATGGCACAATTCTATATCAAGAAAACCTCATAGTCTCAGCTCAAAAGATCTATAAACTGATAAGCAACTTGGCAAAGCCTCAGGATACAAAAATCACTAGCAATCCTACATACCAACAACAGTCAAGTCAAGAGCCAAATCAGGAATGTAATCCCATTCACAACTGCCACAAAAAGAATAAAAGATTATCAATAGATTCAGAAAAAGCTTTTGATAAAATCCAATATCTCTTCATTATCGAACCCTCAACAAACTAGGCATTGAAGGAGTATACGTAAAAATAATAAGAGCCATTTATGACAAACCCACAGGCAACATCATGGTGAATGGACAAAAGCTGTAACCCTTGAGAAGTTAAACAACAAAAATGCTTATTTACCACTCTTTGTAAAGTTTCAGGATTAAAAAAAAATCAATGTACAAAAATCAGTAGCACTTCCATATATCAATAACATTCAAGCTGAGAGCCAATTCAAGAATGCAATCCCATTTACCATAAACACACACACACACACACACACACACACACAGATTGAGAGAGAGAGAGAGAGAGATACTTAGGAATACATTTAACCAAAAAGGTAAAAGATCTTTACAAGGAGAACTACTTCTGAAAGAAATCATAGATTGCACAAACAAATAGAAAAACATTCCAAGCTCCTCTTGGATTGGCAGAATCAATATTATTAAAATGACCATACTACTCAAAGTAATCTACAGAATCAACACAATTCCTACTGAACTACAAATGTCATATTTCACAGAATTGAAAAAAAATTCTAAAATTCATATAGGACCAAAAAGGCAAAAAGCCAAAGCAATCCTAAGCTAAAAGAAAAAAGCTAGAGACATCATATTACCTGTCTTCAAACTATACTCTAAGCCTACAGTAACCAAATAGCATTGTACTGGTACAAAAACAGACACATAGACCAATGGAACAGAATAGAGAACCCAGAAGTAACGCTACACACCTATGGCTATTTGATTTTTGAAAAATATGACAAATATAAGCGATGAAGGAAAGATTCCCTTTTCAATAAATAGTGCTGAGATAGCTGGTTAGCCATATACAGAACAATAAATCTGGATCTCTATCTTTCACCATATACAAAAATTAACTCAAGATGGATTAAAGATTTAAATGTAAGATTTCAAACTACAAGAATTCTCGAAGAAAACCTAAGAAAAACCACTCTGGACATCGGCCTTGAGAAAGAATTTATGACTAAGTTCTCAAAAGTGATTGCAACTAAAAGCAAAAATTGCCAAATGGGACCTAATTAAACTGAAGAGCTTCTGCACACCAAAAGGAATTATCAACAGAGTAAACAGACAACGTACAGAATGGGAGAAAATATTCACAATCTATGCATATGACAAAAGTCTAATATTCAGGAATTTACACAATTGAAGAAGCAAAAACCAAGTAACCCCATTAAAAAATTGGCAAAAGACACAAACTAACACTTCTCAAAAGAAGACATACAAAATATAAGCGGCCAGCAAACATGAAAAGAATGCTCCACATTACCAACCATCAGAGAAATGAAAATCAAAACCACAATGAGATACCATCTCACAGTAGTCAGAATGGCTTTTATTGAATGTCAAAAAGCAAAAGATGCTGGCAAGGCTGCAAAGAAACAGGAATGCTTATACACTGCTGGTGGGAATGTAAATTAGTTCGGCCTCTGTGGAAAGAAGTTTGGAAATTTCTCAAAGAACTTAAAACTACCCTTCAACCAAGCAATCACATTACTGGAAACATACCCAAAAGAAAATGAATTGTTCTACCAAAAAGACATACGTACTTGTATGTTCATCACTAAGCTATTCACATAGCAAAGATATGGAATCAACCTAGATGCTCATCCATGGTGGATTAAAGACAATATGGTACATATATACAAGAGAACACTATGCAGCCATGAAAAAGAATTAAATCATGTCCTTTGCAGCAACATGGATACAGCGAGAGAGGATTTTTCTAAGTGAATTAACACAAGAACAGAAAAACAAATACCACATTCTCGCTTACAAGTGGAAGCCCAACATTGGGTACTCATGTACATAAAGATGGCAACAATAGACACTGAGGGCTACCGATGCGAGGAGAGGAGGGGCATAGGGCTATGGCTTGGAAAACTGATTATTGGATACTATGCTAATTATCAGGATGATGGGGTCAGTTGTACCCAAACCTCAGTATCATGCCATACACCCATGTAACAAACTAACAAATACACACTCTGAATCTAAAATAAAAGTTTAAATTATTTTTTAAAAAGAGAAAATGCAAAAAGAGGGAAAAGAAGCCTTTCAGTGTTCAGAATAGATGTACTCAACTATTTGGTGGCACCACAATCCTACTTTTGGAGAAATAAGTTTTAGTCACTATTTTATAAAAACTTTATCAAACTTGGCTGTACAGTTCCTGCTTCCTAGCAAAATACATGAAAGCAGATACATACTAAAAAAAGAAACATTAAAACTATTGTTTGGCACATGAGCCCTAGGTTGTAGCAGTGGATGTTTGGCATAAAGACAAATACCCCTAAAATATTTTAGAGAACTTCAGTGTATTACACTAGACGATATTCCTAAAAAGGATCATGCTTAGATTTGAAGCACAAGAAGGATTGGACATATCATTGTTGGCTTCGAGGAGAGGGCTAAGTGTCAAAGAATGTGTGTATCGTCTAGTAGCTGAGTGTGGCCACTGGCTTACAGTGAGCAAGAAACAGAAACTGTAGTCCTACAACTACATGGAATTAAATTCTTTGATCAATAATGAATAATTTTCAAGCATGAAAAAGCAGTATTTCCTCAGAACCTCAGACGATTCAGAACAGTAACATGTTGATTTTGATACCCTGTATAAACATCTTTTAACACCCTAAGCAGGGAACCTAGCCAAGCCATGCCAGACTTCTGACCTACAGAACTGTGAGCTAAGAAATGGATGTTGTTTTAAGTGACTGTGTTTGTAATAATTCGTAAAGTAGCAATAGAGTACTAATACAACGCTGCTTTACATTTCCATGTGATTTTTTAATTGACTTGTCAATTTCTAAAAAAAAAACTGCTTGAACGGAATTGTGGTTAATCAAAAGATAACATTTGGAGAATCGCCATCTCAACACTATTGAATCTTCCGACTTATTGACAGAATATAGCTCTTCATTTACGTCAGTCTTCTTTACTTCCTCTCAATAATATTTTGTAGTTTCGAGTAAATTTACCAGTCCTTGACATCTTTTGTCAGATTTGTCCAAAGTATTTTATATTTAGATGTAATTTTAAATGGTATTTTAAAATTCCATTTTCAAATTACTCATTAGTAGGATATAAAAATACAGTGTAAAATACACTGATCTTATATCCTGTAGCCTTGATAAACTCACTTAGTTCTACAAGCATTTTTGTAGATTCTGTCAGATTTACTGCATAGACAATTATGTCAACTAAAAACGACAGGTATACTTCTGCCCTTTAAGTCTGAAGCCTTGTCTTGTTTGTTTCGCCAGAATTACTGCATATCACCTCTAGTACAGTTGAATAGAAGTGGTAAGAACAGACCCTATTTTTTTGTTTCTTATTTTAGGCAAAAAGAATGCTGTATTTCACCATTAAGTGTAATGTTAGCTGTAGGTTTTTTGAAAATTACCTTTTTCAGATTGAAGTAGTTTACTTGAATCCCAAGTTTTTCAGTGTTTTATGAGGAATGAATGTTGAACTTCATCAAATACTTTTTTTGCATCTTTTGACATGATTTTTTTCTCTTTCAGCTTGTTAATGTGGTGAATTATTTTATCACAAATTAATCAAAACCTCAGGGTTGTTTTCAAACTGCAGTATTATTTTAGAGTCTTCAAAGCTAAGAGTGGTATAAACTTGGATTAGAATCCCCTTTCCAGTAACAATTTCCTTAGGGAATTTTAAAGACATTCTCACAAGCTATTCTTTAGGCTCCATTAAGACCTTCTGAGTGTTTTCCACCCTGGCAAAGTGGCAATGGTGGGTAGTGAGGCTGTGGGAGTAACCAGTGGAGATTATGGAGGATGGTACTATTTTGAGTGTCATCTTCCTTAAGTTTTAAAGCACTATTATTGAATAAAACCAAACATATAATGCTAATAAGATTCGCAATGAAGTTGGTGAAATAAGCAAAATAACTGAAGTAGTTTAACACATAATTTGTTTAATATCATCAACATGGTGCAGTATCATGTGCCGAGGTTTGGTTTCTCTGAAATGGATAAACGTTTTGATGCTGAATATAAGAGATTTTTAAAAGGAATGATCAGAGAGTGCAAGCTGCTTTATGATTGAGCTCGTTTTTCTGATGTGGTCTTGAGTAGCAAACTAACTATATATTGAAAATGTGAAACAAATCATCTTTCAGCATGGAAAATCACACACAGCAGTTAATCATTGGTAGAGAAATGAATAAAAGACAAAATTAATTCAATGATATATTTTACCAGCCTCCCCATCTCCAAATCAACAAATATAATGTGGTTTAAAAACTGAAATTGAAATTGCCATTATGGAATTTCAATATTTTTTTTTTTTTTGAGATGGAGTCTTGCTCTTTCACCCAGGCTGGAGTGCAGTGGCACAATCCAGGCTCACTACTACCTCCGCCTCCCAGGCTAAGCAATTCTCATGCCTCAGTGTCTGGAGCAGCTAGAATTACAGGCACACATCACCAACCAGGCTAATTTTTGTGTTTTTAGTAGAGACAGGGTTTCATCATATGGCCTAGATTGGTCTCAAACTTCTGGCCTCAAGTCATCTACCCACCTTGGCCTCTCAAAGTGCTGGGATTACAGGTGTGAGTCACCCTGCCTGGCTAGAATTTGGGTAGTTTTTATTCTAGTATCAATAATTAATTTGCATTTAAACAGTACATATCTAAGTCCACCCTAGAATCCATTCGATTATGTTTGCCTTTGTTGTGTGTTTGAAGGAGTTCTAATGATGTCTTAGTAGACTGCTCATACCTTATCTGTTCTCTTCATTCATAACAGACTGAATTTTCATTTCACATGAAACTGCCAGTCTATTCTATCTGAAATGCATCTGTATTAGTTAGGGTTCTCTAAATGGACAGAACTAATAGAATACATGTGTATATGAAGGGGAGTTTGTTAGGAAAATTGACTCACATGACCACAGGGTGAAGTACCCAATAGGCCATCTGCAAGCTGAGGAGCAAGAAAGCCAGTCCAAGTCCCAAAACCTTAAAGTAGGGAAGCTGACAGTGCAGCCTTCAATTTGTGGCCAAAGGCCTGAGAGCCACTGGCAAACCACTCATGTAAGTCCAAGAGTCCAAAAGCTGAAGAACTTGGAGTCTGATGTTTGAGGGCAGGAAGCATCCAGCACAAGAGAAAGACTAAGGCTGGAAGACTCAGCAAATCAAGTGTCATTTCACTTTCTTCTGTCTGCTTTATTCTAGCTGTGCTGGTGGTTGATTAGATGGGGCCCACCAAGACTGAGGGTGGGTCTGCCTCTCCCAGTCCGCTAACTCAAATGTTAATCTCTTATGGCAACACCCTCACAGACACACCCAGGAACAATACTTTGCCTCCTTCAGTCCAATCAAGATGACACTCAGTATTAACCATCACAGCATCTAACTTACTATTATCCTACTCAGATTTTTTCAGTAAGTTCCTACTGGCCACAGAAGGAAGACCAAACCAATTAGTTTTACATCAAAGGTTCTTTAGAACCTGCTACTGAACTACCTTTCCTATTTTACTTTCCAACTTTTTTCCATTAATAACCCAAAGTGCTAGCCACATTGGGAAACTTAATACATCTTTTAAGGACTTCACATTTTTCACAGCTTTGATTCTATTCTCTTTTCCTGGATTTTATCTATTGTCCATCATTTTATGCTAAAAATATCCCTAGATAGTAGCTCAAATGATACATCCTTCAAACTCTTCCTGATGATTTTTGAAGAGAATTATCAAAATATTCATTTGAACCACCTTGTCTTTGACCATTACAGGTGAAGTATCCCTCATCCAAAATGCTTGAAACCAGAAGTGTTTCAGATTTCCTTTTTTTTTTTTTATTTTGTATATACGTATCTAAGTCTAAACATGAAATTCATTTATGTTTTATATACACCTTATACACATAGCCTTAGGGATATTTTTATATGTTTTAAATAATAAAAGATATTTTTATATGTTTTAAATAATTTTTTGCATGAAACAGAGTTTGTACACATTGAACCATCAGAAGCCATAAGTGTCACCATCTCAGCCACACATGTGGACAATCTGTGGTTGTTTGGCATCACAGTCTATAGTTGTTTGTATCAGCTCTTAAACAATAGCAACAACAATCCAAAGCAAACTTTCAGTCTCTGTGTATAATGTTGTGTTTGATTAAAAGTTTACATTATAGCCAGGTGCGGTGGCTCAAGCCTGTAATCCCAGCATTTTGGGAGGCCGAGGTGGGTGGATCACGAGGTCAAGAGATCAAGACCATCCTGGTCAACATGGTGAAACCCGTCTCTACTAAAAATACAAAAAATTAGCTGGGCATGGTGGCACGTGCCTGTAATCCCAGCTACTCAGGAGGCTGAGGCAGGAGAATTGCCTAAACCCAGGAGGCAGAGGTTGCAGTGAGCCGAGATCACGCCATTGCACTCCAGCCTGGGTAAACAAGAGTGAAACTCCGTCCCAAAAAAAAAAAAAAGTTTACATTATATTTTATTTTTTAGATAAGAATAAACACCAGAAACAGTTCCAGGACCAAGAAGAAATCCTGTAGGGATGAGGAAGCATTCTGCTAAATGGCTTTTTAAAATGTTTCCCACAGAGTCATCTGCCTCATTAACAATGGTGTTTATCTTAGAAGTGTCTCTTTGATTTTATAAACTGACATGATTTCTTGTTATGTTATAATATATTGTATTCATCCATTCTCATGCTGCTAATATAGACATACTGGCAACTGGGTAATTTATACAGGAAAAAAGGTTTAATGGACTCACAGTTCCACATAGCTGGGGAGGGCTCACAATCATGGCAGAAGGCAAATGAAGAGCAAAGTCACATCTTACATGGTGGCAGCCAAAAGCATGTGCAGGGGAACTCCCCATTTATAAAACCCTAAGATCTCATGAGACTTACTCACTACCACAAGAATAGTATTGGGAAAACCACCCCATGATTCAATTATTATGATCTGGCCCCACCCTTGACATGCAGGGATTATTACAATTCAAGGTGAGATTTGGGTGGGGACACAGCTAAACCATATCATATATGCTGCTTCAGTCCTTCAATAAGTCAAGCACATATTTTCACTATGTCATCTATAGGCATTTTTTTTCTGCAGTGTTAACATCATCTTTATCATCACTATTATCATGATTACCTTTATTCAGAATCATTTCTCCTCTTTCACTGTCAGTAAATGAAAACCTGGAGCCTTATTATCAATATTAAAAACTTCTCTAATATATACTTCTTCCATCTTACAGACAGGCTATGAAGGTCAGACGTAATTTTTTTTACTCACTTGACATATGGAGTCCTTGAAATACACCACTTGTTCATCATCGATCTCTGAACATTGTCACAGGCCAGAGGATGTGCCAGGCATGCATAACTGTGTCTTTAGCCATGTGTTCCAAGCACTGACAACAGCATATTTCATGCTAAACTCCTCTTGAAAACATTCAAACCCATGCCTCTGTTCATGCTCCTAATACACTGTTCAGAAAAGTGATTTTTTAGTATTTGCTCTTTATTTATCTAAGGATACCCTTGTCACATGTTTGAATTAATGAAATCTTATATAGAAAAAGTACATGGCATAAACATTTTTGATGAAAACTTCAGTTACAGGATAAACAGAACTGTAGTGAAGGACTAACAAAATCTTGCAGTTGTCATATGGTCCAGCTTCCCTGCAGTAAGCATGAGTCACTGGTTCAAAATCTTTGTTAAACCAACCAGAAAAAATGTCCCTGGTTATTTATGCCTTTCTGGTACCATTAACAGTGAACTCGTATGAAATTTGCTTCCTGAAAACAGCAAGGGCCCCAACTTTTGTCCATCATAAAAAATTTATACTTACGCATGCCTACTACCTAGCACATCTCAGCACAGTTATTCTCTCCCTGGCATCCTTTATTCCCACAGGGGCCGTCTTATCAGTTGTAGTCAATATCTTTCTGCGACAATAATGTCAAAACAGTTATGTTTGTCAGCATTATAGAGTTGGTCTGGCATCAGATTTTCATCAGCAATGACCTTTGCAAACTTATCAGTGAATTTCTACACTACTTCATGATCAACAGATGTTTTGTAAATATAAATCTTGAAAAATGTAATGCCACATCTTTCCTGAAATTTCTGCAACCACTCTATTAAATATTAATGGTTCCCTTCAATTTTCAGTTAATCATGACAGATTTTTGCTTGTTTCATCATCAGCATAACACTAAGTGGTATATGTTCACTGTGATACTGATGGATTCACTCTTCCAATAAAAGATGAAGATCTTCATTTTTACTTTTATGAGTTTTTCTATTTTTTGTTAACTTTGTCCATCACTTTCAACATAAACAATTTATTCTTTTTTCTTCAGACCATATATGGTGGTCATACTAATACTATCCTCTTTATAAGATGTTTCACACTCATACCACTGTCCAGTTTCCAGAATAGCTTGACTTTCTGTGCTATAAATAAATATAAATGCTTCCTCTTTTTTTACCCTCTTTTTTGCATAGTGATAGCTGCAAGTCTTTTTGACATTTTCAATAATATCTTTACACCAGAACAGAGAATAAGCAAAAAACTCACAGTGAGTCATGTACATAGAGCTTGGCCCCATGTGGTGCATTGTAGTAACCTGCCATGGACACATCCAGCCTACACATGAGCCTTTTTTTTTTGTCCTTTGTTGACAAACTTGCATGGGGGAATCTGGCTATACACAGAAAAAATATACAAAAACCAAAAGGGGTTGGGAGGGTAATTTTTCCCTTGGAGACACTGAATATACTGTGCATTATGTGCCTTCATTTTGACTATGACCCATCCCATAGGATCAGATGTGGAATTTTCCACTAGTAGCATCATGACTTTCAAACAGTTTTATATTTTGGAGCATTTTAAAATTTAGATTTCTGAATTGGGGATACTCAACCTGTATATATATAGGTCGAATACATATATAATACAGCTAATGGAATATATACAGTGTGATGGTTAATGCTGTCAACTTGATTCAGTTGAGGGATGCGAAGTATTAATGCTGGATGTGTCTGTGTAGGTGTTGCCAAAAGGCATGAACATTTGAGTCAGTGGGCTGGGGAAGGCAGATCCACCCTTAATTTGGTGAGTGCAATCTAATCAGCTTCCGGCGAGTATAAAGCAGGCAGAAAAACATGAAAAGGGAGACAGACCTAGTCTCCCAGCTTACATCTTTCTCCTGTGCTGAATTCTTCCTGCCCTTGAACATCAGACTCCAGCTTCTTTGGTTTTGGGACTCCGACTGGCTCTCTTTGCCCCTTAGCTTGCAGACAGACCATTGCGGGACCTTGTGATCATGTAAGTTAATACTCAATAAACTCCATATAATGTAATATAATATAATATAATATAATATAATATAATATAATATAATATAAATCATATTAGTTCTGTCTCTCTAAGAGAACCCTGACTAATACACACAGCCAATGAAAAACAAGATGTTTTCCATTAGCTTGTTGTTTGCTGTTAGCTCATTGAGGGCGGAAACAATTTGACTTATTTCATTCAGGAGACTGTCTAAAATAAGACCTGTAGGTAGTTAAATCAAATTAATGCTGCTGGATAAATGAATAATTGAACATCCAGTACAAGAGTTTCTAGGTTTTTATATAAATCAATTTCTCTTTAGGAATAAATTTTACAAAACATATTCAAGACCTGTAAAAAATTGTGAAGCTCTATTAATAGATAACAAACTTCAGATTCTCTCCAAGATGGCATAATTTAGCCTCTGATCCTAAAACAACCTTAAAACCTGGACAAAAGTGTATGAAAAAGTGTTTTTAAAGACACAAACATCAGGCAAAGAATTATGAAAAAAAAAACTTTAAATATAGATATTCCAGCAAATAAAAATAATCATATTTGAAAAAAATCCCAATATTGCAAACTCTAATGAATTAATGGAGTGAAAAGGGGACAGTATGAACCTCTGTTAGATCTTGTACCTCAAAATAATTTAATATATTGAATCTCAATCTAATGAAGCTCCTAAATCTAAAGGGCAATTTATAGGAAATACAGAGGACACAGGGACATGTAAAATAACACAACAGGAATATAATCAAAATAACTGCAGACTTGTAAACCCTGGAAAATCTTTCCTTCAAGAAATAAATTTCAAAAAAAAAAAAGAAAAGAAATTCAGGAGAAACAAACTAAAAATTACTTAAAGGCAAATCAACTGATCAGATGTTGCTTGCATCTAATTCAAATAAAACACTAAGCATTAAGTAACATTTGTGAAATATTTGAAACTTTCAGGATATTCAAGACTTATAGTTGGTGTTTGTTTATAATATGACTCTAGTTATTTTTTAAATGAGTTTTTTTAGAGATACATACTAATTATGTGAAAGTAGATATAAGATCTCTTAATTTGCTTCAAAATAATATGGGGGGAGGAAAATGGGTAAGGAAATACATAAAACAAGATTGGACTGAATTGGTAATTGTTTAACAGATTTGTCTGTAATAAAAATGGGTTTTTTAAATTTTTTTGATTTTATTTATTTATTTATTATACTTTAAGTTCTGGGGTACATGAGCAGAAAGTGCAGGTTTGTTACATAGTTATACACGTGCCATGGTGGTTTGCTGCATCCATCACCCCATCATCTACATTAAGTATTTCTCCTAATGCTATCCCTACCATATCCCCCCATCCCCTGCTATCCCTCCACGAGCTCCCCCCACCTCCTGACAGGCCCTAGTGTGTGATCTTCCCCTCCCTGTGTCCATGTGCTACCACTGTTCAACAACTACTTATGAGTGAGAACATACGGTGTTTGGTTATCTGTTCTTATGTTACTTTGCTGAGAATAATGGTTTCCAGCTTCATCCATGTCCCTGCAAAGGACATGAACTCATCCTTTTACATGGCTGAATATTATTCCATGGTGTATATGTGCCACATTTTCTTTATCCAGTCTATCATTGATGGGCATTTGGGTTGGTTCCAAGTCTTTGCTATTGTAAACAGTGCCACAATAAACATATCTGTGCATGTTTCTTTATAATAGAATGATTAATAATCCTTTGGGTATGGACATGGATGAACCAGGAAACCATCATTCTCAGCAAACTGACACAAGAACAGAAAATCAAACACCGCATGTTCTCACTCATAGGCGGGTATTGAACAATGAGAACACATGGACACAAGGAGGGAAACATCACACACTGGGGTCTGTAGGGGGGAAATGGGGGGGACAGTGGGGGGTGGGGAGTTGGGGAGGGATAACATGGGGAGAAATGCCAGATATAGGTGATGGGGAGGAAGGCAGCAAACCACACTGCCATGTGTGTACCTATGTAGCAAACTTGCATGGTCTTCACATGTACCCCAAAACCTAAAATGCAATTAAAAAAATAATAATAATCCTTTGGGTACATACCCAGTAATGAAATTGCTAGGTCAATGGTATTTTTAGTTCTAGATCCTTGAGGAATCACCACACTGTCTTCCACAATGGTTGAACTAATTTACACTACCAACAACAGTGTAAAACTGTTCCTATTTCTCCACATCCTCTCCAGCATCTGTTGTCTCCTGATTTTTTAATGATCACCATTCTAACTGGCACGAGATGGTATCTCAATGTGGTTTTGATTTGCATTTCTCTAATGACCAGTGATGAAGAGCTTTCTTTCATATGTTTGTTGGCTGCATAAAATGTCTTCTTTTGAGAAGTGTCTGTTATATCCTGTGCCCACTTTTTGATGGGGTTGTTTGCTTTTTCTTGTAAATTTGTTTAAGTTGCTTGTAAATTCTGGATATTAGCCCTTTGTCAGATGGGTAGATTGCAAACATTTTTCCTATTCTGTTGGTTGCCTGTTCACTCTAATGATAGTTTCTTTTGCTATGAAGAATCGCTTTAGTTTAGTGAAATCCCATTTGTCAATTTTGGCTTTTGTTGTTATTGGTTTTCGTTTTTAGCCATGAAGTCCTGGCCCATGCCTATGTCCTAAATGGTATTGCCTAAGATTTCTTCTAGGGTTTTTGTGGTGTTAGGTCTTATGTTTAAATCTTTAATCCATCTGGAGTTAATTTTTGTAAAAGGTGTAAGGAAGGGATCCAGTTTCAGTTTTCTGTATGTGGCTAGCCAGTTTTCCCAAAACCATTTATTAAATAGGGAATCCTTTCCCTATTGCTTGTTTTTTCAGGTTTGTAAAAGTTCAGATGGTTGTAGATGTATGGCATTATTTCTAAGACCTCTGTTCTGTTCCATTGGTCTATATCTCTGTTTTGGTACCAGTACCAAGCTGTTTTAATTACTGTAGTCTTGTAGTATAGTTTGAAGTCAGGTAGCATGATGCCTTCTCCTTTGGGTGGTTTTTTTTTTTTGTATTTTTGTTTTTTTGGCTTAGGATTGTCTTGGCTATGAGGGCTCTTTTTTTGTTTCATATGAAATTTAGGGTGGTTTTTTCCAATTCTGTGAAGAAAGTCAATGATAACTTGATGGGGATAGTATTGAATCTATAAATTACTTTGGATAGTATAACCATTTTCATGATATTGATTCTTCCTAACCATGAGCATGGAATGTTTTTCCATCTGTTTGTGTTTAATTCAAAGTTTATACCTAAAAATGAACCATAGTGATGAGGTACAGGGAACTTATATTGCCACAGTGTAATTAACTATACTGTGCTTAATTACATGTTCTTATTGGCTCCATTCTCTACCATCATGCATGCACATGCACACGCATACACACATACACACACACAAAGGAAGTGACTAGACTAACCATGCAAACATATATTATTTCTATATCTGAAATTAAAAATTTACTAGAATATATTTCAGTGTCAACACTTCTGGATCAATTTTTTTCTGTCAAACATGATGATAGAGATTGAATATAGATGCAAATCTTTATCATGCTTTCTCATTTTTCACTATTTCTCTAATTTCCACTTAATTGGATTTAGTTTCTTATTTTTATCATCCATCGTTTTCTCCAGTGTCTCTAATACTTGGTAGTCTTTCTAATTTCATCACTGCCAATTACCTCCTTTATTCTTCAGTTCAAGTATTTCCTATTTAATATCATTCTAGTGCTCTGGCTTCTATTTCCAAAGGATTTTTTTTCATTTCTTCTTTATACCTTTCCAACATGGAATTTATTAACTCATTGATTTTATTATTTTCATTCGTGTATTTGATCATGCCTTTCAACTACTCCATGGTGTCCCTCTTCTGGTATTTTTCATCTATTGGCATGTTGTAATGCTCATTTTCTTCTTTTTTCTTATAGTATCTTTGTATGAATTCTAATTTTTCTTTTAAAAAATTTATTATTTTTGAATTAATTGGATTTTCTGGATCAACTATTTGCAAGAGTTTCCTCTGAAGGCAAGGATAGAATGGGCCTGATTATGTTGTGTGTGTGTGTGTGTGTGTGTGTGTGTGTGTGTTTACTGTAATCATACCTCTCCAACTCCCCCTTCCCAGATAAACAAAGCCTCCTTCCATCAACCTTAATCTTATTAGTTCCCAAGCATATTGTAAAAAAGTGACTAGCCAGGGTAATATTTAAAGTATAGATAGTTTTATACTTTATATCTTTTATATCTAAAGTATAGATAATATTTATATACTTTTATATCTAAAGTATAGATATTTTAGATATTTTATATCTAAAGTATAGATAATATTAAAGTATAGATAGTTCCTTTCTATACTATAAATAGTATAGAAAGGAAGGGAGCAGAGAAAGCCAAAGCACCTGAAAGGTGGTTGGTAAATGTACTCAGGGTGCATGAAACACCAACTATTTACAAATCTGCTCTGAATTATTGCAGGATTTTAATAATTAAAACTATTATGTGCACTGAATAACATCAATGCTGAATGTAGTTTTTGCACTTTATGGCACTCCCCTAAGCTTCACAAGAACACTTTTGCTGGGACTTTTTTTTTTTTTTTTTGAGACAGAGTCTCACTCTGTTGCCCAGGCTGGAATGCAGTGGTGTGATCTTGGCTCACTGAAATCTCCATCTCCCAGTTTCAAGTGATTCTTCTGCCTCAGCACCCCCAGTAGCTGGGGTTAAAGGCATGCGCTACCACACTCAGCTAATTACTGTATTTTTAGTAGAGACAGGGTTTTGCCATGTTGGTCAGGCTTGTCTAAAACTTAACCTCAGGTGATCCGCCTGCCTCAGCCTCCCAAAGTGCTGGGATTACAGGAGTGAGCCACCATACCCAACCTTTGCTGGGGCTCTCTGACTGCTAGTGGGCCCTTCTTTGTCTTCCGCTCTTAATCTCAAATATATAATCATATTATAATTTTCTCCTATATTCATCAAGATGAAGTTTATACAGGCTTTTTTTTCTTGTTGCTTTTTAAGTGTGCTGGGAAGAAGAGGAAAAATACTCTGATTTATATTTTTCCATTTATATTAAAAGTCTTGATGTAGAAGTTCATTGTTAAATGTTTTGATAAAAAACACAGTTGTTGGTCATTTTGTTATTTATTTCCAATTTTGTCACTGAATAATAACAAATGTAACCTAAATTAAAAAGCATTGTTTTATATACCATATACACCTGTTATATACCTTAATAATCCTCTTAAAATAACATATGGTCATGTGTGCTCTCTAATTTAAGGACACATTACATATGTGCCCAAATTAGCAAGCTTTTTTATGAGTTGTTCAAATTTTCAAAACTAATATTATTTTTAATCTGCCTGCCTTATCAAATATTAGAAGAATGGTGCTATTCATCATGATTGTGTATTGGTCAATTTCTTCTTGAAATTGTTTCAATTTTTCTTATGCATAATAAGACTGTTTTGATAGGTGCGCACATGTTCAGGATTATTACATCTTTCTGATTACTATTTTTATATATAATTACTTAGCAAAATTTTCTCTCTGTAATACCTTTTGCCTCAAAGTCTATTCTGTTCAATAATTATAAAGCTGCACACGTTTCCTCTTAGGATGTATTTACCAAGTATGTTTTTCCCACTTTTGTTTTTAATTTTTCTGTTCCACCAGAGATGCAATGTAGTGCAGTGAGTAAGACAGCAAGTCTGGAGCCAGACTCCTGGGTTTAAGTCCCTGCTCTGTCACTTTATAACAGTATTATCCAGGGGAAGTTTTGTAACATCTCCATGCCCCATGTTCTCATTTTTAAAACAGAGATATTAACATAGTATATATCTGCCTTAATGTTATATTAATTATCATGCGTATGTCTCCAATAAATATGTATAATTCCAATAAATGTAAATGGATATACAATAAATGTAAGTGTATGTTTGCTGAAAGGACTCAAATAGTGTATGCTCACAAAATAGCTTTATTATGGATAAAGGATACAATGCAACAATGACAAAACAAAGGTATTCATTGAAAAGGGTCTGGAAATCTCAGATACAGGCTTGTCGTCTTACTATGGATTGCACTGGATGGACTTGTTCTCCTAGTTTGGAATCACTATCAAAATATATGCAAAGAACCTTGGTACCAAGAAGCTCAGTGTCCTTTGGGAGGCCGAGGCGGGTGGATCACGAGGTCAAGAGATTGAGACCATCCTGGTCAACATGGTGAAACCCCGTCTCTACTAAAGATACAAAAAATTAGCTGGGCATGGTGGTGTGTGCCTATAATCCCAGCTACTCAGGAGGCTGAGGCAGGAGAATTGTCTGAACCCAGGAGGCGGAGGTTGCGGTGAGCCGAGATCCCGCCATTGCACTTCAGCCTGGGTAACAAGAGCAAAACTCCGTCTCAAAAAAAAAAAAGAAGCTCAGTGTCTGCTCATGATGGGTGCTGTTATAGAGAGGTGGTCACATAGCCACGTTTCAGCTATGTGATCATCATTAACCACAAAAATCACGCAGGTTCCACCAAAAACAGATGCAAATCATCCATTACAAAACAGTGTTGACAAATTGGTGCATCCTTCCCTAGACAGGATGTATAGCTTATGAACCCATGCTTATAGAACATAATTTATCACTGATTAAAATATATCATAACATTGGCCAAGGGTGACTACTCCAGATAGTTCTGGAAGTAAGCATGAGGTCAATCCAACTGAATACTATGTCAAAAGAATTTTGTGAGGTTTGAAGAAGTTATCATTCTTAGTAAAGCACTATGAAATGTGCTTATTCCTAGGTAATACTAGTTATTTTTTGCTTCGCTTAAGGTGTGATTCTCATAAATATAATTGAATTTATTCTTGGTGTTGTAACTGAGATTATTTACCTTTAAATAAAATGTTCTTGGCTGGGCATGTTGGCTCACACCTGTATTCCCAGCACTTTGGGAGGCCAAGGAGGGTGGATCACCTGAGGTGAAGTGTTTGAGACCAGCTTGGCCAACATGGTGAAAACCCATCTCTATTAAAAATACAAAAAGCAGTTGGGCATGATGGCATGTGCCTGTAATCTCAGCTACTTGGGCAGCTGAGGAAGGAGAATTGTTTGAACCCAGGAGGCAGAGGTTGCAGTGAGTCGAGATTGCACCAGGGTGACAGTGCAAGACTTTGGCTCAAGAAAAAAAAGAGTTTACTCCATTTACATTTATTGGAATTATTTTTAAAATTTTGTTTACTTTTAGCATTGTTATCTTTTTTATTTGCTAGTTATCTTATCCAACCTAATATTGCTCATACTAGTTATACATTTTTGTTTCACATTTATACTTAAAAACTTCTTCTAGTGGCTACATTTAATTTTTATTATAAACAAATTTGCTTTAAGAATGTATGTTATTAATAACTGTAGTGTAGACATAGAAAATTATAAATCTAAATTTTGTAATTCAGCTTTAGTTGAGATTGTAGTTGTAACCCAGTCCCAAACTACATTGAGATTTACTGCAAAAATAACAGAATTTTGGAGAATATTTACATACCATTTCTCTTAAAGGTGATAAACTAAAACGCATTTGCCAAGTGATACAAAGATTGTACTTTCATGAAATCTTTGCATGTTCTGTAACTTAACATCATACTTTTACATTTCTGAGTACTTTGCTAAATGAGAAGAGCAAGAAAACTTACTGTGTTATTTGTTATTAACTGCAAAGATGTTATCATTTTTATAGAATTAAGCTATGATTACAAAAGATTTGCTTTACTTATTTACTGAAGGAAATGTATATATCACAATATTATTTTTAAAGTTGTATTTGTTAGAATATACTTATTTTAAAAAACCAAATTTGCTCATTTGTTACAAACACATCAGCATTATCTATTCCCTTGCTAATTTTCTTTTCTCAACCCATCACTACATAAATCAGGAAGTATTAAAAACCTTTATTTGTCTTACTTCCTGTCAGTCAGTTTGAGGAATAAAAAAATAAATCTTATTATAACATATTCCTCCCAAACAATATAAAAATTTTATTATGCTTAATTTTAATTATTCT
This sequence comes from Callithrix jacchus, assembly GCF_049354715.1. NCBI lineage: Eukaryota > Metazoa > Chordata > Mammalia > Primates > Cebidae > Callithrix > Callithrix jacchus. Next base: position 133,649,264 of record NC_133505.1, read on the forward strand.
TTTCTAAACTTACATGATATTCTTATTTTACATTTATTATATCTTTCCTTGGAACCTTTCTTTGGCATCTGTAAAATTACTCATTAGAATTTTTATTTTAATGAACTAATGATTGCTTAAATTTATCTCTAGTTTCAAAAATCCAATTGCATATCATGTCTTCTTGCATTGAATTTATTCCAAGTTCAATGTTCTTCTTCCTAAGGTAGATCTTTAAATAAATTTTTATGAAAACCTCCAAATGGAGAAAGTTATTCTTATTTATTTGAAAATTATCTTTGTGTTGTCATTATATGTAAATGATAGCTGGGCATGTAATTTCAAGTGAAAAGTTAACTTTCTTCAGTATTCTGAAGCTATAATATGTTCCATTGTTGTCTGTTGTGTCAGTTTGCTAGGACTGCTACAGCAAACCACCACAAATAAGGTAGCTTAAAAAAACAGAAATTTGTCATACAGTTTTCAAAGCTAGAAGTCCAAAATCAAGGTGTCAGCAGGGTTGATTCCTTTTGAGAGATATGAGGGAAGAATTTGTTCCAGGCTTCTCTCCTTGACTTGTGAAAAACAACCACTTTCTCACTTGCTCTCTTCACATCACCTTTCCTTTGTGCTTATCTGTCTCCAGATTTTTCTTTTTATAGGAACACTAGTCACACTGGATTAGGGGAACATGCAATTCTAGGGTGACTTCATCTTAACTACTTATATCTTTAATTATCCTATATCAAATAAAGTCACATTCTGAAGAACTGAAAGTTAGGACTTCAACATATAAATTTGGGGGAGACACAATTTTATCTGTAACTTATGGTCTTTCTCTGCTTTGAGAAATTTAGTTGTTTTATAGGTAATACATTTTTTATCTTTAGTTGCTTTGAAGAATTCTTTTAATCTTTCGTGATTCTGCAGTTCATTACAGTATTTATAGGGGCAGATTTTTCTTTGTGTGTGTGTGTGTGAGACAGAGTCTTGCTCTGTTGCCAGGCTGGAGTATAGTGGCATGGTCTCGGCTCACTGCAAACCCCGCCTTACGGGTTTAAGTGATTCTTCTGCCTCAGCCTCCTGAGTAGCTGGACTGCAGGTGTGTGCCACCACACCCAACTAAGTTTTGTATTTTTAGTAGAAATGGGATTCACCATGTTGGCCAGGATGGTCTCCATCTCTTGACCTTGTGATTCACCTGCCTCAGCCTTCCAAAGTGCTAGGATTACAGGCATGAAGATTTAGTCTTATATGTCCTGCTTGAAACTCAATGAGTTATTGTTTTAATATAAGTGGTCCTGTCTTTCATCACTTCTGAGAAATCCTCTTTGTATATTGGGTCTACCATACTGTTTAACAAATGCTAGATCTCCTCACTCTCAGTCTAGTACCTATGCGTCTAGTCTGTACTTCATGTTTTTAATCTTTTTCTGTTTGTGTGCTGCATTCTGGGTAGTTCCTTAGATCTACATTCCAGTTCAGAAATTCTCCCTTTAGCAGCACATAATCTGCTTTCAAGTGGTCTTTAAAAAATGATTATATTGTTTTCTCTGGAGATTATATTTGGTTATTTTTTAAAGATGCCTATTATGTTTTCATAACACATTGTCCTTTTCAATTTATTTTGTGTTCATATGATCAATTTAAACATTTTCCTTTGTAATCCATAACTTCTAATTCTGTTTCCTAAAGTTCTGTGTGCCTAATTTTTCTTTGTTATATCTTTACATACTAGATTTTTTTCCACATCTCACTGGTAACTTTTTATTGTGAACTCATCTTATTGGAAGTCATTTTCTCTGTTGGTAATTGCATGTGGCCAGGAGTATGAACATGTTCTCTCAGTTACTTCTACCAGATAAATTCAAAGTATTACTGATTCAAGATCATTTATTTCATTAATTTTATAGCTAGGAGCACTTCTGGAACTTATAGATAATGCAAAGTAGCATCACAAATCAATGCAATTGTCTTTGTTTTTCAGAGTCTAGCCTGGAAAGAAAACTATACATTATCCTTGGACAAAGAGGTGTTTTAGTCTACATTTTCATTTAGCTATACTTCTAATTTTTTCCTGAAGTTTTTTTTCTAGCACTCTTGACCCAATAATTTTTTCAAAACACCATGCACACAAGAAAAAGCATTGTTTTATAATTTTTACAATTAGGCAGGAATAGTAGAGAAGTGAATGCAGTGATGATTATAACAGCACAGTAGGTGACATAAATTCGATGTTTTAAAAAGTATTCAGTCTCTACCCACTGCAGCCTCCTTAAGAAATAGAAATGTCTAATTTATTTAGACTCTTTCTTTTTATTCATTTATTTATTCATTTATTGTGCTGACAAAAATGTAAAATTCTTTCATTTTTATTATGCAAATTGCTTATATCCTTCCATCTTCTGCACTAATTAAATTCTGGGTCTACCTTGGCAGAATCAAAATCTCACTGAGTTGCTCAATCAGCTCTGCTAGCTTTGAAATTGCAGGTTTTTTTCTTTATCATGAATAAATACAACTTGTCGAATTAAAGTCTGATTTGAGAAATAAATTACTTCACCTTAAGAGTAGTAGGTTAATTTTCATGTACACAAGTAGATATTTAATGATTCCATGTTGAGATCTTGCTTTTGCTACAGCATGCTTGTTAGTGAGAGACACTCAAGTTTTCTCAAGAAGATTCCAGACATATTTTCTAATACAATGATAGAGGTAGAATGAAAATTTAAATTTTCTTATTTAAGTAGATCACTTAATAATTAAGAAAAATTTCTAGTTTCCTTGGCCTACATGGCTTTACATAATATTCAATTATCTATTTTTAAAAATATGATTTAGTTTCATTCTTTTACAGTATTTAGGAGGGAATGCCCATGTCTGCTTTTCTACTATAAATACTCTGACTGTCGTGTGTATAGGTGAGTGGTCTGGATATTCTTGAACTCAATATTAGGGATTTCAAGCAACAGGAAAGGGCAAATCTCACTCTAACTACTCCCAGTGGGCCTCTGGCAAGTGGATTAACCATGCATGGATGTTCTCCAATGCTACTGAGTTCAGAGCCCAACTCAGGATTCTGCTTTCTCACGTTGGCCAATTTGGGTGGCAATATCAACCCTAGTATTTTTCTTAGCCACAAGCATGAAACCAATCTTAACATTAATTGGCATAATAAGAACAAAAACTGTATCTGACCTCACAAAATTTAGCTTCCCAAATGTAGGCTTTCAAAAAACACAAAAATGACAAGTTGAGAAAAATCAAGTTTATTCAAGCTTGAAATTCAAAATCTTTTGTTGTTGTTGATATCTTTGGCTAACAGACACACACACATATGTATATACACAAAACACAATATCAGTCCATTTTTATTTATATAACATATAGTTTGCTGCATTCTATTTATTTATTACTAAACAGTTATAATAACACTAGTAATATCAGCTGACCGGAACCTCTAATTAGAAGATTGATGTCTTTTGTTTATATAAGTGTAGAATTGATCATTATTTTAAAATAATAAGCACATAAAATCTCCAAATATATACAGTTTCAGAGTGACAGTGATCAGATATAACCAATTGTAATTTGAATCATTGCCATTAAAAGTAAAGGAACTACACACAATTCATACTCTGATAGTATAGTTATCTTTGATAGAGCCCTGTTTTGTTCTATAAATGCCTCTGCATCCTGTTGCATAAGTGGCAAAGTCTTTATCCTAGGTCTTGGTCTCTTCATTCCTGAACTTCTTGTAATCTTTCTTTGACTATACATGTAGATGTGCACACACAAACACCTCATTTTGCAATATTTCTCTTCAATTTTACATCTGGCATAGGTGTCTATTTAGCCAATCACCACAACGATATACAACCCTGGTTAGGTGATTATATCTCTCCCCTTACTCTGTTCCTCATCTTTATGTTTCCAGCATCTATCCCAGTGCCTGGAACACAATAGACGCTCAATAAGTACATTAAGAATGAGAAAATCTGTCCCTTCGACGTTATTTTTTTCTTTTTAAAAATAATTAGCTATTTTACCACTATACAAAAAGAGTACCTAGTTTGACCACTGAAAACTGCAAACATTTTATCTTTTTCTACCCTGTCCATATCGAGAAACACTCTTGAGTTGATAGTATTAACCACCACCTAGTGGCTAGGATGGGAACTATATGATTTGATATATGCTACCTGCAACCTTCAAGGGACCTAGAAGATTGAAACCATTAGAAATAGGGTTTATCAATAACAGCAGGAGCAGTAAATAAACTCCAGCAGAATCTAATCTTAGCTCCAATAGTCACACACCTGAACTGTCTTACTTTGGGTTTGGACCATTTAATGCTCCTTTGGGATATTTGCATACAGTAGTGAGGACCCCAATATCAGACTTCTTAAGTCCAAATCTCTCATCTCCCACTTATTATCTGAATGAGTCTAGACAAATTATTTAACATTTCTCTATCACAGAGTTTTCTCATCTCTAAAATTGGAATGTACTATATGGCCCTTCATAATCATAATATCCACATTGAGGTTCTTGTGAAGAATAGATAATCCACGTGAAGATTGTCACAATATCTGGTTCTTTTTTTTTTTGAGATGGAGTTTCGCTCTCCTTACCGAGGCTAGAGTGCAATAGCGCAATCTCGGCTCACCGCAACCTCCGCCTCCTGGGTTCAGGCAATTCTCCTGCCTCAACCTCCTGAGTACCTGGGAATACAGGCGCGCACCACCATGCCCAGATAATTTTTTGTATTTTTAGTAGAGATGGGGTTTCACCATGTTGACCAGGAGAGTCTCGATCTCTTGACCTCGTGATCCACCCGCCTCGGCCTCCCAAAGTGCTGGGATTACAGGCGTGAGCCACCGCGTCCGGCCCAATATCTGGTCCTTAATAAGAACTCAGTTACTGAGTATTGTTTCTGTGTTGATCTAGTCTGTCTAGCTTAGTAGTCTAGCTTCCTGGATAGTCTGTCTTCCTTTGTATTCAAGGGTGTGAAATGATCCCTGATTATACCCCTTACTCATGCAATTTTTCCCAGGTCGGGTCTTCATTTTCATTTTCTTCTTTTGTCTGAACTAGTGTCTGCTCTGGCCTTTCTGACCCCGTCCTCTTTAAGTCCAATCCATGTTTCAGCATCTCTTCTCCACAACCTAATTCTTTTCCTGAGAAGGTATGTGTCTGCCATAATGTTCTTAAATTTTGTATTTCTAGCACAACAGAGATAATTCAATCTTGGGTACTATCCCTTGTCTGTAAATATACCATTCTGGCCATATATCTCCTATTACATGTTAGATTTATTCAGAAACACTAATCATCCCTTCAGCATATGCATTCCTTCTGTTCTAAGGTATGGCTGACAACACAGGTGTAGGTCCGTGGAACATTGCCTGCATAAGAAAAGAGGAAGGTTAAACACTTCAAGTAAAGTTAGCCACAAATTCTATGAATGCTATCAGTCTTTGAAGACCTTGAAAATGCCAATGTAACTCCTTAAAAATCCACACAAACTTGCCATTTTTGAACTCCCTGTCTAATTAAAGCGTATTTTACTTCAAGCCCCAATCTATGGGGAACTATTATTGAATCTTTCTCATATAATTCAACTGTGAAAAACAAAACATGTTCTGTACATATTTATACTGCAGGCATGTTTTCTTGAATAAAGTAGGCATTTGTATCAATCTTGAAAAGCTAACCACCACCTAAAATATTGTTATTATAGGACGGTGTTGGACAAGTGAACTTATAGAGGACAACTTTCTTTTAAGTAAGGAACTGGATATAAGGTGAAGAATATGATATGATATTTGAGCTGAATTATTTGGGCCTAGTTCTGCCAGGCATGACCTCTTCTTTTCCAAGTTAGAGAGTAATTCACTCTTACTTTGATTTAGTTTAGTTTTCTCCTCCATGGTGAAATGACAATGCTTTGAAACAGAATGATCAGAACAGCACAATCATACTTTTTACTCAGATTCGATTAACCGTATTCTAAACATATTACTTTAGTGATCACAGTCTTTGGTTCATTGTGATATTCACAGTGTTGTGCACTTGAAACATCACTTGTGGAGGTATTACCTGTCTCAATAACAGGTCAGACTGTGGGAATTTCTTTGTTTTTTGCTGTCAGTCAGTAAGATAATTTGTTCTTATACATTTGGATGAAGGCGAAGTCACTCTCACTGATAACTGCAGCTGTACCAACATAAGGTTTCATTCCACTGGTTTCATGATCAAGACGGACATTCTTCTACTCATCATGAACCAAAGTCTAAAACTGTGAAAGGCTAGAATTGAGTTACATTTCCTTCTGAGTTTGTTCTGCTGTGGCTTGCTTGTCTTCCCTTGGTCTTCTTAGAATGCACTGGTAGAGGCTCCAGAACCAGGCATAAGGCGACCAGCCGGAGATCAACACAGACCATAACAGATACTACTCGAGAATTTACAGTGGGAACTTCTTGGCTTGCAACTTCTGCTTTGGAATAAATATGAAGTTTGGGAAGAGGTTTATTTTGTGATTCTAGATAAATGATTAAAATCATAAAAGGAAAGAAACAGCCAATGGTGGAAATAGAATCTTTGTGCTATATATGAGATTATTCGAAATGAATTTAGTCATGAGGTTTTGTAGTCTTAAACTCTTAAGTATCTGAATTTTGTACCCAAGATTTCATAATGCAGTCATGAAAGAAGGAAAGTGGAAAAAAAACCCTATCATGGTACTTTCATTACTATTCCTGGCAAGAGGCCTCTTCTGAGGTACTTGTACTTGGTCCTTCAGGTCCTATTAGTCCACTGCCTACAATTTGAAGACTTTTTAAAAAAGACTCTACTTTCCTAAAATCACACAAAAATTGGTACATTTACCTGCGTAAATGTAATGGGTACGTGTACATTTACCTGGAGACCTCTCATTATTTGGAGCACAAGTAATCCCTTAAATTAAAACTACTTTAAAATGTTCAAATTTATGCACTCATGACATATATATTCCAAATGTTGGGCAAAATCTGCATGTTTAAAAAGTAACCTGAATCTCGCTCTCAAGAAGGGAGATAATACACAAACATGTGATAGAACCAGAAAACAATTATAAATCCTTGTAGAGATAGAATAAGATAATATGGTAAGGTAGATCAGTAATCTGAATATTCATTTTCAGAAAACAAACTGTAGAAAGACAGTTAAGTGGTATCCATGTCAATATTAGAATTTACGAGAATTTAAGCACTGTAGAAAAGGGACACCATGACCTGTATGTCAGTGCAACCAGGGAATAAAATTCAGAGCAAGATGTTATATTCAAGGAAAGAGTGAAAAAGTGTTTAAGATAAATATTCCATTAGCTGATATGAAATCCCCCCCAATCAAGTTTGTAAACAACGAAAATTACCATTAGTTTTACTAGTTACCATTAGTAACTAGAAATAATTTCATTATAAATGAAGAGAGAAAATATTTCATATTGCAGTGTTGTAGCCTACTCAGTACAATGTGATATACAAAGAAATTTTAATCTAATGACTGTTCTTAAAGATTTAGGTAGGTTGGAGTTCTTGGCTATGCTAAAATCTAATACTAGAAATAACTTAGATGTGAATATTTAATCTTGGAAGTTATGTATTAAAAGAAATTAAAGATAAGGGAAATATGCCAGGGCATTTTGAAAGTTAGACAAGCAATTGAATCTTTTGGCCAATGATGAGCAATATTAATGAAATAAACAGAATCTCTATTAAGATAAACCACAGCTGCTATCACTTCTGTTAGCATAGCAACAGAGAATGATTAACCTAGCAACAAAGTTCTAAATAGCGAAGAAGGAGATATTGACTGATAAAAAAATTACTTGGTATTCAAAGAGTTTTCTAGAAGGCAGCAAGTAAAATCTCTATTTCAATAGTGAGAGATATAAAGATCTGGAGGAGACATCTCACTAGAGCCCAGGGAAAGGCAATATCATAGGAAAGTTCACTAGCTCTGATTTCGACTCATTCAATTTAAGGTGCTAATATTTAAAACATTGACTTCTCAAATCCTACAAAAATTATTGCTCCCACATTCCTCTTAGAGAAGGCTTCTTTAAGGGCTCTCTACCCCAATCCCCAACACCAACACTCAAAAAATGACTGCTTTATCTTTGCTTCACCTTAAATCCATCTCTGTCATAACAGTATTGCACATTCTTACATATTAACAATGAATACATAATTCTTATAATACATTGGGAATAATTTCTTGGGGCCAAAGTTTATTACATCTTCAGTGCCTTAAACAGTGCCTGGCATCCTCTAGGGTAGGAAAGAGGAAGTTTAAAGTTGCTCTTGAACGGGTATTAGCAGTTAGATGTAGTTTAGTATATACCTTCATACATCTTGGATTTTTCCTTCTTATCCCTTAACATTTTTTATTAAATAATTGTCATTGTAAATATTAAATGATAATGAGTGTCTTTCCCACATATCAAGATGCATGAGAGCAGTAATGCTCTGTCCTGCTCACTTGTGTGAATCTACAATTTCTAGGATAACTTAATAAAAGCTCAATAAACAATTGAGTGGACAAATGAATAAAGAAATGAATTGATACTTGAATTCCTATGATCCTTTTTATCTACCCGCTGGTTTTTCTTTCTTGACATATTTCATATACGTGTGTGTGTGTGTGTGTGTGTGTGTGTGTGTGTGTAGAGAGAGAGAGAGTAAATTTTGCAGCTTAGGCTAACTAAATAAATTATGGGGCTCAGTGCAAAATGAAGATTTAAAGTGTCTTGTTCATAAAGCATAAAAAAGTAGTATTAAAAGTTATCAAAATATATAACTTTTTCTTTTATATTGTGCTTTCTTTCTTAATCTGTCATGGTGTTTTTATTTGCTATTTAATGCCATTATAAGTAAAGAACAATTAAAATTTTAAATTACTAGTATAAATTTTACTGTTCATTTTTATATTGTGCAACACCAGTTTTAAATGCAAATATTAAAACATCCAATTGAAAGCAGAATCATTGAAATTATACAATCCCTATTTTGTAGTTTATACCTGCATGTGCACTTGGTTTTTACTAGAACAATGTAAACTCCGCTCAAAACAAACTCACTTGTTTTCACTTCACTTCTTGATATGCACACATCGTACCAACACTCTCTACCTTCAGCTTACCCATGAGTAAGGAAGGAATTAAAGAAAAAGAAACTATGGGTTTGTACTATCTCTCTCTTTCCTTCTATGACATAAAAGCTTCCATGACACACTTAACCTTATATTTACTTTGAGTCTTCCTGAAACCCCATGCCTCGTGGGTTCATTGCAACTCTGTGTTGATGAGGCATCAAAAAGGCTCTTTGCAAATGGATGGCAAGGAATTGTGAACACACATATTGCTTGTAACTTCTCTGCTCATAGGCATGCTCTATTAGCCCATCAAACTTCTGTTACAAATCACAAGTTTCAAAATAAAATTATTAAGAATTTTAAGATGGTAACATCAGAGCATTAAATCAAGTACAGGGTCTTTCTGAGGACAGAAACTTGTGTGACCTAAATCTGTTTATATCCATGAAGCCAGTCCTGCAAGGGGCCCTCTGTTGCCTTTTAAACAACTACATCAATCTAAACAAGCTAAGCTTCTCCACAATTGTCTTGGAGAAGTTATTAATATCAGAGGGCAGGTGACTTAAGTTTTGCCTTAGGTTGAAGACTGTTGATTAGTTCGTGTCCAAAAATAATATTATCTTTCAGACTGTAAAAAAAATGCTAATACGGTGATTGCCAAGAATCTTGTAAATTTGAAGCTTATAAAGATATTCTTTGTGATAATACAATCAGAAAAAAAAGGCTCTGTTACAGATATATTCATATCTGAAGTAAAGAAAGGTTTTCAAGTTATGCGATTGCTTAATTAGTGGATTCTTTAATCCATTAATGGATCTTGAAATCAAATTATTAAGTTGTAACCAGTACTTTTTTAAATAGCGAAACAGAAATAAAGAACAGAAGAAGTGATCAGAGACTTTCACATATAGCAATGATATACATAACTTCCAAGAGACTTTCTATATAGCAAAGATATTATAATCTTATGAAATGCCCGTTTCATGTATATATATATATGTATGTATGTAGATTTTATATATATATATATACACATAGAGTATATACATGTACACATACATAAATGAATGTGCAGAGTTGCGATATTAAGATGTATTTCATACTGTGGGTCATCATTACAAATACCACTGTCATAAAAATCTGTGTCCTCAGACAAAGCCTAATGTTTTTAAGCTCAGGAAACATTTTTCCACAGTATAACACAGCTTAATATCAGGACAACCACATCACCTAAGGAATTCTGAAAGTTTTTTCCCCAAGTATTGCCTTATACATTTAGATTCATGTGGAAGATTATGTTCTCCAAGATTTGTGGAAAATATACCCAGCAATTTTAACATTTTCAGCAGCCACCCAAAGACTGAACATTTAGAAGCAAAGAAAGGAAAAACATATTTATTCATTTCTGATTTAATCGTCATAATTTTTAAGATGGTTGGTATCAGCCCATTTTTATAAGTAAAAAAGTTGAAACTCAAAGAATTTAAGTAATTTGCCAAAAGTCACATATCTCATTCACAGCAAAATGAGTCTTAGAACCTAGGTTGTCTGTATTGAAGTCCAGCATTAAGTCTTCTGAGGTGTTATAATCTTATTTAAAATGCTGAAAAGATTAAAATGAAATAGAGAAATAACATAACTGATGCACAAAAATCAAGGTTTGATTGTGTTACAGTCTAGTGAAATATAATTTAATTTTAGACTCCATTTTCCCACTGAACCACACCGTAACTAATAGGCAATATTCTTTTGTGAATCAGAGCCTCAACATTTGCATTTTCTTGTGGTTACATTATAAGAATAATGTGCAATGTTTTGATTTCTTTGTACCCACAATCCAAGTCATTCAAAAACAACAACATTCCACAAAGGAGGAGGCAAAAATAAATCTTAGAGAATTTGGAAAGAACAGTATCAACTTTTTATAGCAATCATAAGAAAATCATCTACATTGGTATCAGATATCAGGTTTGCAGCACAGGAAAAAAAAAACTGCAGTACCTGCCATTTTAAATTACTCCCTGTCATGTTTTTATTCCTCCTTTTCCCCTGGGATGTTAACGTCTTGAAGAAATATGTGTGTGCTCTGAAAATATTTCCTGAAGTCAGTGGATTCCATATGTTCCTAGGGAAACAAATTATTCACTCCGTGGGTCATTCCTTATGACATTTAGATCTTCTAATCACTACATTTAGGCCCTATGCACTTTGTATTTTCAGAGCTCTCTTATGTAGACCTAAATAGGACTCATGAAATATTTTCACCAACTCAAACCCTCCTTTTATCTAAAAGATCACACAGGAACACACATATATACACTCTTTCATACATATTACACACAGAGAAACACGCAAATGCATATTCTTTATTGTTTAACTACATTGGATGTTGACACAAGAAAATTAACACCGTTTTTCTAAACTAAGCAAATAATAGTTCCAAATTCAAAGAAAAACTAGGAAAATACACTCAATACTGTAGTTCATAGAGTTAATCAGAAGGGAAAGGGCAAAAATAATAAATGACTAGAGATGGGTTTTGTTTGATTTGTGTTTGTTTCATGTTCTACAAAAATAAAGACCGAGAATTGGAGTTTGACTTTTGCTTTTCTTTGAAAAAAAAAAAAAAAGTGCAGGGCTTGAAACACTTTCTTCATTTGGTTTAAGGCATTGCTATCTTTTTAAGTAAAATCACCTTAATGACTACTCTCTTATTTTTTTACTTTGATGTTGAAATGTTCTCAGATTATTTCACTGGCCATCTTCTTTGTTAACCTTAGAAATTTCAGTGATATCTTGGGCTTCTATTGCCAGTGAGGTGCTATGAATTCACAAATTTATATCTCATTCATTTATTGTACACAGATTTGTTGATCACTATGCCCCAGACATTTATGTTAGTTAAAATAAGATCATGATTATCACCATCTTGAAACCTAAAGTGGAGTGCTATAGCCATACACTAAATATGTAAATGCACCAAACAAGTAAGTAAATAAATAAGAAGAATTGGCTGGGCGCGGTGGCTCACGCCTGTAATCCCAGCACTTTGGGAGGCCGAGGCGGGTGGATCACGAGGTCAAGAGATTGAGACCATCCCGGTCAACATGGTGAAACCCCGTCTCTACTAAAAATACAAAAAATTAGCTGGGTATTGTGGCGCGTGCCTGTAATCCCAGCTACTCAGGAGGCTGAGGCAGGAGAATTGCCTGAACCCAGGAGGCGGAGGTTGTGGTGAGCCGAGATCACGCCATTGCACTCCAGCCTGGGTAACAAGAGCGAAACTCCATCTCAAAAATAAATAAATAAGAAGAATTAAGTGGTATAGAGCCAAGAAGAAAACGATACAAAGAGAATAAGGTAGGAGAAAGGAAAGTCACTAAGGAAGTGACATTTAAGCTGAGATCCAGGAAGAAAAAAAGATCTGATATAGCAATAATCTGGGAGAAAATTGGTCCAGGGTTTCTGGCATGGAATCTCTCCCTTCCTAATAGCCTCCTGAGCTCTGAACATATTCCAACAATTGCCTACTAGACAGTTTATCTGAGTTGTCTACAATTTTCTTGATTTTAAGAGGAAAAAATGTAACTCTAATTTCCTACACAAACCCAGTTGCCTTGCTACTCCTTGCTGCTATTTCCATCTTGATTAAAAGACACTACCCAAGCTAAACACCTCAGAAGTCTTGGCAAGAATCTTCCTTCTCCCTCACACCTTACATTATTCCACGCCAAGTGCTGTCCATCCTATTCCTTCTAGAAGGTACTTAATGAGTGTTTCTGGTTAAGGAATGAACAACTCAATCAGGAATTGAATGAATGGAAATGTCACTGGACTTCTGACTCCTGATGAGTAAAATTTCTAAGTATCATCAACAAATCTGTCTCAATAGTAGTAGCATATGATTTTTCTCCATTTAGCATGCATATCTGCCTTTCAAAGGAGTTTAATCTACTTTTTGTTGAACTCATCACAATCTTGAAGGAAGATTCCTTCTACCTGGAGGAAGAAACCAGATTTCAACATGCCACCAGGTCTCACCTAGTCTGAAATCAGGTCTTGATGAATACAATTGGTAGAACCCACATTTTTATTTTAAGAAGTTCTGTTTCTGGGAAGAGCATCAGAAAAAGAGAAAATGATGCCCATCTTTTCCTACCTATACACAGTCAATTCATAGATATATACTCCTGCCCAAACATCTTCCCTGAAGTACTTGTCCACAGACTTGTATATACAGCTGCCTAATCAGCATTTCCATTTAGATGTCTAATTAACTTTTTAAACATAAAACTCCAAAATGAATTTCTGATATTCTTCCCCAAACCCTGCTCTTCAAACAGTATTATTATCTATATTAATAGCAAAGTCTTCCTTCTATTTACTCAGGACAAAACTTTCAAATCATGCTTAATTCCTCTTTTTTTCTTATATTCCATATCTAATCCTTCAGAAAATCTTGTTGACACTACTTTCGAAATGATTCCAGAATCTGACCCATTATAGCCATGCCCATCTCTATCACCTTGTCCTAAATCAACATTGTCTCTCCCTTGGATTATTGCAAAAATTTCCTAAATGGTCTCTCTGTTTCACACTGTTCCCTTACATTCTTTCTCAAAAGAGGCTGGAGAAAGAGTTTCTGTTCAAAACACTTAAATGGCTCTGTGTCACCTGGAGTAATATCCTAAGCCCATACAGTAGCATAATAGGCCCTCTCTGACCTGCCCAGTTATTCACTATCAACTGAACTTGCACCCCAGCTTGTCTCTGCACATCCACTGGTCTAACTGAAGCTTCCATGTCTTGTCAACTCTTTCACAGTACTCCTTGAAACTCATGGGTTTGTTATCTCGACAAATGCAATATTCTCAACCTCTTCTCCACTGGTCCCTTCGCCACATTAGATATAGCATAATTTGCATGCCCCTCAGTTGATGGCTTTTTCTCCCACTCACCAAGATGAGATATGCATTCTTTCTGCCCTTTATGGCTACTTCTGTCTTCCCCACAAAAACCCACATATTTTTAAGCGCATGGTTTCAGAATCTGTTATGTGATAACCCCACCTTGTTGCAGTTGTTTGCCATTCTCCAGGTCATTCCCTCTCATTCACTGAATATTTTATTTTCCAGAGAGCATCTTTCTTTTTACCATTAGCCCTGTAATATGTTTGGTGATATCAATATCCATTCAATACCTGATCACTTGGTTCATTGACCTCTCACTGATTCTATGGTATTCATGTGCCATACTCTTAAAACAAGCTGAACTAGGTAACGTTTTTCAAATAGAATCTGTGTTTTCCAGCCTTCAAATATTTGCTTAAGCTCTTTTTTCCATTCCAGAAGTCTGTCCTTTTTCATCTGTCTAGCAAATTAGTGAAATTTATATATTTGCCTCCACAAATGTCATTTTCCTAGTGCAGCCTCTCTTTTTTATTTTTAATTGACCCATTGTAATTGTACATATATGTGGGGTACAAATTGATGTCCTAATGCACATACATATTGCATAACAATCAAATTGGAGTATTTAGCATGACCATAATCTCATGCATTTGTCATTTCTTTCTGATGAGGTTGCCCAAAAGCCTCTCTTCTAGTGTATTTTAATATACAATACCTTATTGTTAACCATTGTTACCCTACTGTGCAGTAGAACGCTAGGATTTACTCCTCCAGTTGTAGCTATGTATCCATTGACCAACCTCTCCCCTTCCTTTTCTTCCTCTTCCCTCCCTAGTCTCTAATAACTACAATTCTGCTTTCCTTGCAAGCAACCTTGATTGGCTAATTTCGCTGTGAACTCTTCTTCCAATATTTTGTGCCATTCTTATTATATTTAGTCTTAAATTATATTGCTTTGTACTCTTTTCTTATCTCCTGTATCTCATAGAGATGTATGTTGTTATTATGGTAAGCCCTTAGAGGGCAATGGCTCCTTTATACCCATGGTGACATCATTTGATCAGTCTAATATAGCCCTCTTCCTAAGTAGATGCTCAATAATTATTGTAAAATTAAAGATTACAATTTCTTCGAGTTTGATGTTTTTAAGATTATTTGAATCTTGACAGACTGCCGGGTCCAGTAAAGAATATAGAGTTGAACAAAGGGTTAGAGTAGCAACTTTTTTTGAATTCTGAGGGCTTTGATATTCAAAGAGTTTCATTGAATGAATGAATTCTGTTCTGTCTTTGTAGGTCAGAGTTTTCTATATCTAACTCACTTGAAGCAAAACATGCCTAAGCAAGTGACAAACAGCCTACAAACGTATTGCAAGAGAAAAATAATCTAGAGTAAAAGTGGTGGCCATTCGCTAAAATGGCAATTCAAAACCTTGACTGGTCATAAGAATCACCTGAAGAGTATTGTAAATATATTTAGAGAGAGGAAGATGCCTGAGCTTCATCCCAGACATACTAATTATAACCTCTGGAAGTAGAACCCATCATCTGCATAATTTAATATTTCAGATGAAGCAATTTTAGAAACCCCTCTTGTAGGAGACATGGTTGAGAACTGGTTCCATTTCTTACTGGTAGATAAAATCTCTATACTCCATCTTCAGTGAGAGCTATACTTCTATATCTGATTGTTTGTGATCTTCTCACTGAATGAGCATTTAGAAAATATGCTTCAGGCAGTACAATCTGATAAGTCTGAAAATCAGTAACAATTATAGATGAATATTTTTAAAATATATCATTTGATGTGGAATTATTTTACTTAAAATAAGTATATGTAGCACAGAATACAATTTTGGTATATGAAAGATTTTCCAATCTATTATTTTTGCCAAGATTGTTGAATACAAAAAGACTAGGAAATGTTAGTATGCATTTGATATTGTTTGTTCTTGGCTTGTCGTGTATAATTGTGTCATATGAATAGGTCCAAGCCAAGTAGAGATAACTTAGCAGTGTAAAAGTAGCATGACAGCTAAGAAAGATTATTTAAGGTCACATAAGATGGCCAATTAAAATTTTTTGTTTGTCAATCTTGGGGTTAATCATGGTGGAATAATACTGATTTTACTCAGCTAATCCACATCTCTTCTATTTTCAGAGAAAACTAAGCAGCCACACCTTGTTCTCATAAAATATTTAATAACTGAGAACTAATGTGAAATTGAAATGTCAAATAACATTTCTTATAATAAAAATAAAGCATTGGGGCCAGTTCATGCCTGTAATCCCATCACTTAGGGAGGCAGAGGTGGGTGAATCACTTGAGGCCAGGAGTATGAGACCAGTGTAGCCAGCATGGTGAAACCCCGCCTCTACTAAAAATACAAAAATGAGTCAGGCTTGTCAGTGCATGTCTGTAATTCCCACTATTTGGGAGGCTGAGACATGAGAATTGCATGAACCTGGGAGGTGGAGTTCGTAAGGTTTCAGTGAGCGGAGATCACACCACTGAACTCCAGCCTGAGTGACAGAGTAATAAGACTCTGTCTCAAAAAAACCTAAAATCAAAAAAGCACTGGACAAAAGGCCAAAACAACACTTGATAATTTTTAGTCAACTTATTTAAGTTATTATATGAATTCTACCATTAAAATGCTGTAAGAAAAGTAAAAGCTGTCCTTTTAAATTTGACTGTTTTGAATTCTAATGATATTTTAAATCTAAATAGTAATTTAAAATAATAATAACTGAAGATAAGAATAAATCTTTTATTTGAATATGTTAGGCGTAGGAAACTCTGACCTATATAGACAAAACAGAATTCACTCATTCAACCAAAATAATTTGAGTATCAAAACACCACAGTAAGCACTCAGAACTACTCCATCCCTGCCTACGCCAAAATGACACCCTAGTTCTTTAGATTCATGGTCAGAATATTAAGACATAGAAGTGAATGTATTTATTAAAAATCTATTGTGTAGCTATCTAATGTTAGATGAGATCTCTGTGGGCTTTTGGAGCCATAAGACCATTTAAGGAAGAGAAATAATTTAATTAATAAATAGAAAGCTAATGAGGCCTGGAGAAGTATTCTAAGAAGTCTTCTGCTGTGGTAAATACAGTTTTTTCAAAATCATTGGGTGCACTGAGGTCATATGATTTTTGCAAGCCTGTTAACCTTTCTGAACTTTCTCATGTGACTAATAGGGAAAAATAATCCTGCCTATCTCTTAAGATTACAAGGAGGATCAAACAAAGTAGTGCCTGCAGAAGTGCTTTGGGAACTACAAAGTGCCACGAATGTGCTCCAGCTGTTTTTGGTGGGAGAAATGATGTGAATCAAGACCAAGAGGCCCTCATGAGCCTGCTATAGGGAAGGGGATAAGGCGGACAGTAAGAAAGCTAACTGCGTTGGAATTGAAGTCTTTTTGGGAGTGATGTAAAATCCAGTTAGATAGATTTAATTAGGGTCAAATTATTTCGTTTTCAATCTTAAAAAGATGTTCAAAGTACCTTTAGTAAGCAACATAGAAGCACCCCCAAGCTCATGCAGTTGGGAAAAGGGGTCATATCAAGCCACAGTATTGTTCAGACCAAACCATGTAGATGAATTGAAGAGGAAAAACAGATCAAATAGTAAATACCTATGACATTTCAGAAATTATTTGATAACAGTCTATGCTAGAATATTGTCTAAACGTTAGGTCTGAAAAGCCTTGGGAAGACTGAATAAAGTTGGCAAGTAGCTGAATTGCTAAAGTTCGATATTCCTACAGTTCCATCCATGTTACTGCAAACGACAGGATTTCCTTTTTGTGGCCAAATAGTATTTCATTGTGTATATATGCAATATTTATTATCCATTCATTCACTGATGGGCCCTTATATTGATTCTACATCATGGCTATTGTGAATAGTGCTGCCATATACATGAGAGTGCAGCTATCTCTTCAATATACTGATTTTTTCTTTGAATGTCTACCCAGCAGTGTAATTTCTGGATTTTCAGGTTTTTAAGGATGAAGAGGGATTGGTAAATGAGTACAAAAATACAATTAGCTAGAAGGTATAAGTTCCAATGTTAGATACCACAATAGGGTGACTATAGTTAAAAATAATTTATTGTATTTTTCAAAATAGCTAGAAGATTTGAAATGTTTCCAACACAGAGAAATAATAAATGTTTGAGTTGATAAATATACCAGTAGATTGTTTCACACTGTATGCTTGCATGAAAATATCACATGCACCCTATATATATATACGGAGCCGATGGCTAACCTATTTCATGGAGGTCAAGTCCAATGGCAGTGTCTTCCTCCAGGACTCCTCTCAGGTGCACCCGCTAGCTGTGCTGCTCCTGACCAACGAGGACCGGCACATCCGTGATGACGGGCGCCGGGCCACCATCTCACTGAGTGATAGTGGCCTGCTGCTGCTGAAGGGTGACTCACGCACTGTGAGGCGGCTGAGGGAGCTGCAGCGGGCCCTGGGCTGCATGGCGGAGCGGAGCCTGCGCAGCGAGCTGGCTGCACTTCCCCCGTGCAGGAGGAGCACTGGCAGCTGCTTGCGCTACTGGCAGAGCTGCTGCGAGGACCCTGTGGCAGCTTTGACGTACGCAAGACAGCTGAGCCCTCCTTCTGCTGGGGCTGTGTACAGAGTGCAAATGTTTATTTAAAATAAAGTTGTATTTATGTATCTATTATGTATCAATGCATAAATAAAGTCAGATGTTCCAAGAGAATACTTAAGATGACATATTGTTTTTATGCAGATGAACAGCAATGGACTACAAGAAAATAAAATTATTTGAAGTGCTTAAGAAACTGGAGAATCCAAGAGATAGGGAACAAGAACTGGTGAGATAGTAAGATTTGTTTTATCACATTGAGATATTTGGAGGAATAAATATAAAGTTTAGATAAAATAGAAATATTGACTTCATGAGTATAGAGTTGATAATGGGAATGTTAAGAAAGTTTGACTCATTTGTATGAGACAGAGAGACATAGGATATGCCTATGCATGTTTTAGGGAGTTTCTTAATGCTTAAGAAATAAATGTAAGGTGTGAAAGAGAAGACAGTAAGTAAAATTACTACCACTATTTTTTCAGTTATTTTAGTAAGTTTGAATATTATAAAGTATTAAAATAGCTTAAATATTTTATGGTATTAAAATATTTAATAATAATTACTAATTAAATAAAGGCTTTGAATGATTCTTTAAAGATATCGAAACAAATTATAATATCATTGTATCGTGTGATATTACAAGTTGTAATATCATTACATTACATTTAATATCACTGTTTAGTGTGTTTGTAGGCAAACAGAAGGAATCGGAGAAACCAACAAATTGAAGAAAAAAGTTCCCAAGAGGAGCTGACTGAAAGAATAAGATCAAAGAATTTTTTTTTAGAATACAATTTTTTAGATTAAAAGTTTTCTATTTCTTTCTCTTTTTCCTACTAAATAATGCTAATGCCTTTTTTTTTTTTCCACGACAGCAGCTTGAGGTGGAAGGAAAAGCAAGCACTGCAATCCTTAGCAGAGTGATACGAATCACCATCAGGACCACTGCTGATGGTGGGTACCTTGGTGAGGTTGACTTTGGGACTCTTTCACAAAGGATAAGATATTTAAGTGAAAGGAGGACTAATTTGTGTTGAATGTTTATTAGACACCCAGAATTATCCTAGCTGCTTTACATACATACATTTGAGCGAGACAGTTAGCACTATTATTCTTCGAAGAGCCTCACAGAAATCAACAATTGGCCAAAGGTAGAATAGCAACCAGCAATACAGGAATTTAAATGTGGCTGTGGGTAAATTCAAAGTCTGTGATCTTTCCCTACTACACTCTTTTGCTATCTGTAAAATGAACACCCAGGACTAAACGTTCCCTAAGATTCCTTCCAACTCTCATGTTCTCTCCATCTCCACTGTGTTAGTACCCGATCAGGCAAGACATCCTACTCTTTCATTGCCAATGAAGCAGGTTTCTAAAATGAGCCCTTTGACTAATACTAACAATGCCGGCTCTTCCCCAACTTTCTCTCTTCTTGAACTCCTAAATTCACCCATTCTTATGCTTCTCTAATTTAAAAAGCATTCTTAATTTAGTAAATATGTCATATTTAGTTTTGGGGAAAAAAAATCTGTGTCTGAATCTCTGCCTATTCTCTGAAAAGTATTAGCAGAGTTTAGATGTTAAACAAGAAATAAATCAGACAGCAGTGAAAATGTGTTGGGAAATTCAGGTGATACTATTTCCTCTTCTACTTCAGAGGTATAGAACACCTAAAGAACAGCTTTAGAAATGCTGTATTGCTCAACAGAGTTTTTTAAATGATTCATACCTACAAAATGATAGCAGGTTTGAAAAGCCCTATATGAGAATCTATGCTAACCTTTGCATTTTACAGATGAAATAACCGAGGCACAGAAACAATAAGGCAATCAAGTATTTAGTAAATGCTTGGGTTTGGAAATGAGATTGTTGGAACTAAATCTTGGATCTTAGTAGCAATGATTTCTAGGTCTAATTCTCAATCACCTCATCTGTAACATGTGGATAATTATGGCACAGAGTTGTTGAGAGGATTCAATAATTTAATATCTATAAAGCATTTGGCATAGTGCCTAGCTCAAAGTATTACTCAATAAAAGTTGCTGTTATTATGATTATAACTGCTTTATCTTCTTTATCATCAGCATTATTCACATCATCATTTGCTTCCTTGTTATTCAGTGCTAGTCAAAGGCAACACTGGAACTCAGGCCTCATGAGTCCTATCCCATTATTCTTTCACTTTAGTTTCAAGGCACGCTGCAGAATTTCAAATTAATTATTCTGAACAGGATCACAGCTTGAAAAATGCTTTCTTCTTGGGGACCTCTTTCAACACCAGAATTCCATTTCAGCAAACACTGCCATGTACGTACTTTCCACAACCCCACCCTTAGCACAGTCGATTAGGATAAATGCCCTGATAAAAATGCACTCATAACCCTTCATCACAGATAGTGATTTTACAAAGCTGAGACAATTAAATACACAATCATTTGGAGGCAGATTGAAGTTGATATTTTTCATCTTAGGAAACGTTTAGTCCTGTGTGTTAATTTTACAGTTAGGAAAAGAGTGTAGTAGGGAAAGATCACAGACTTTGGATTTACCCACAGCCACATTTAAATTCCTGTATTGCTGGTTGCTATTCCTTTCACATTTCTCAGATAGTAATAATGATAACCTCCATTTGCACAACACTCTGTCGTTTATAGAAAAGCCTTCACTTGTATTTTTCCATTTGATTCCCACACATTACTATCCAGTAGGCAGAGTAGGTGTTATTACTCTCATTTTATAGGTGAGCACATTGAAGGTAAGATGTGATTTTCTTAGAGCCACTAGGCCACTAGTAAGTAGCTGGGCCTGCTCTCAAACCCCTAAATTCTGATTCTCAGTATGTATGCGCTCTTTGTACTACAGAAAGCACATTCCCTTGAGCTTGATGTCTGACATATATAAACAATTATTTTCAAGGTAGTCAAAAAGTGATTCTTATTTTTATCAAGTTCATTTAGGAAAGAATTGCTAAGTGCATCCTAAGGTGATTGAAATGCACTAGCATCTTGTGAAACAAGTAACAAACCTAGAGAAATAATCAGTCTGGCCTTCAGGAGGGTCAGTAGTTGCTCTGTGGCCAGGGAGAATTTGAGATCTGTGAAGATAGAGCTAAAAAAATCTTCCTTTCAATTTTGGAAGTACCCATTATAAACTTTCTAGTAAAAAAAGAAAAAAGAAAGAAAACCTGACAGAACAAGCAAGCAAGGAACGATCATCTTTCTAAGTTGTTATCAAGACTTCTGTGCAACATCTGATTCTGCAATATGTCATTACCCAAAGCCAAGAAATGAAGAGACAGTGGGAGTCAAATCCCTTGAAGAAAGCAACGGAGTTGTTGGGGGCTTTGTTCCCTTCTTTGTGCCAAATGGGATGGGACTCTGGCAGCAACACTGAATTAATCGTGAAAACAGTTCTAAGGGCCAAGAAATTACTTCATAAGGGAAAGGGAGGGAGAAAGAAAAGGAGGTGCTGGGTCCTTGGGGCAATCAATTTCTGTGCTGTGGTTTGAGATTTGATTATCTTTATCTGATTTGTATAACTTCAAATGCTCTTAGTCACAAAATTCTCTGAGTTTTTAAGATCTTCGACTCACATTCTAACCTGGGGACCTGTCTCTACATACTGGTTGTGGGTTCAATTTCCTCAAGTAATTCACTATGAATTAGCTACACATTCCCTAAGAGTATTATCTTGTCTTTTAAGTAGCATTCATTTTCATTTTTGAATTGTGCAATTCTAATTCATTTCTCAATATCAAGCTAAAATAATAACGCAGGTTATAGTAAGAACAAATGTTGAATTTGATATAGTGAGATTTGCACTGAGGCCCTGGTTTTGCCATTAACTAATTGTATGACATTGATCATGTTATTTTCACTCCCAAGGAGCTCAGTTTTCTCCTTTGTTCAGAAAAAAAAAAAAGCTATTTTTTTTCTTTCTAAGGCTTTAATACATTCTAAAATTTTATGAATTTCTGACTTCCAAACAATCTGCAGGAATTCCTGTGGTGCCAAACATTGAGGTAGTATTTCTATGTAGAGCACATTCTCCTTGCACTCTGATAGGATGTGAAAAAGTCAAGAATCTACAGGAAATTTAGCTAAAGTCATGTTTATTCTGACCTTTTCCAAGAATTAAACAAAACAAAACCAGTGAAGATTTTATGTATTTGTTCAAACCTTGCTTTAATTTGTGACATATAAGACTATATAAAATATAAAAAATTAAAATAAGGAAACGTTGAGTAGAAAGCATCATTAAGATCATAAAGGAAGACAGAACAAAGACATTGTATAGGTTAAAAGGTCTTATGCAATTGTTAACATCATTTTCATATGAGTACTCAGACTATCTTTTCTACATGCTTAAATATCACAAACTGTTGTATGGAGTAGTGAAGTTACTATTTTCAAGGTCATCTGTTTTCAAATATTTGTGACCTTTTCCTGCAAAATATCTATTTCATCTAGAAAAGTCCTGTCACACATCTTCAAGTTTCCTAGGACTCAGATAACATTTGAAGCATTGAAACTTCTTTTTTAACTGTTTACATTTTAATGGGTAATTTTCAATCTGTTTTCACGTTATATATTGCTTCATAAGAAACAACCCAGAAACCAGTGGTTTAAAGTAATAACCATTTTAGTGATATCTAACAAGTTTATGAGAACTGGGAGTTCTACACATATGAAAAGAATATATCCCATATACTTTTAAATGCATATGTCTGACTCATACTGAAATAGGTTCCAAATCCAAGGTCTGAATCTTTATTGAAATAGTTTTCAAAATGTACCTCCCAAGTGTATATTACTTTTTGATTGTTGCGACTCTACTGCCAACCCAAAAGATACAAATCAGGTAAAAGCTTGATGGTTATCTGGTGGGGATTTTAAAGAGCACATTCATGCTTTGGGTAGTCTTGCCTCTTTCATAAAAGTTAGAGAAAACTGGGTGGGACCTCAACTCTGTGGACCAGCTTTTAGACAAGAAATAGAATCCAGCAGCCTGGATGGATCAGATTTGTATTGCAGAGCGCTGAACAGCAAATGTAAGCCAAAGAGCCTGCATTATTATAATCCCAGGGATTACCAGTGACTATCAGAGGAATATTATTGA
This sequence comes from Callithrix jacchus, assembly GCF_049354715.1. Lineage (NCBI taxonomy): Eukaryota > Metazoa > Chordata > Mammalia > Primates > Cebidae > Callithrix > Callithrix jacchus. The sequence goes on from NC_133505.1 coordinate 133,673,047, forward strand.
ACAGAAGATGTAAGAAGCAAATGTTAAGATATAGACAGGAAATGAGGCAAAAGGTCAGGAGCTAAAGAGATTATGACACAACTGGATCTGAAATCAGAGTGAGAGGTGGCATGCAGTGAAATGTTTACGATAGTGCTGTACTGGCTGTGAATGAATGAAGTAAGGCTGCCAGAATCTTTATCTTTTTGAATGGTGGGTAGACTGGTCAGATTATAGGAATATTAGGCTGGATATTTCCCACCATAGCTACCCAGTAGAGGAGGAATGTAGATAGAATCTTGCACCAAGAGAAAAATGCCAAACCCTCTTCAAATGTCCCAGGCCTTTTTGAGGCCATCTTAGCCCCATTCCTCTGGAGGAATATGTAATAGCCTTCTGAGATCACTCACTAAATCAAGGGTAAGCTATCTAAAGGAGAAGAATTTTTGTACATGTTATTTTAATTTTTTTCTCATATTAAACTCATGGACTCAGTGGTGTGCTAGAGCCGGGTTACACTGGCTCATGACAATCCATTGTGTACACCTCTTCCAACTTCACCGTCAATGATACCACATTATCTGCTTGAAAGTGACTATGTTGAGAGTATTAGCAAAAAAAATTACCAAATGCTAAAAATCAGGGCTTTTTATTTTTGGACTCAGAGGGTTTTTTTTTTTAATGTTTCAGATTTGGTGAAGCAATTGTTAAATACTTCTTAGAAAAACACTACTGAAAGTTAAGTCATTTCTTTATGGCCTTTTATTGGTATTTTAGACCATTAATATGGTCTAAAAATGGAAGAAATATGGCTTCCAGCTATATATGGTGGAAATACATGAATTTATCTTTCCTCCTTTCTGAAGTCTCTCTCTGTGTCTCTCTCTCTCTCTCTCGTTCTCTCTCTCTCTCTCTCACACACACACACACACACACACACACACGCACACACACATTTTCTAAAAACACACAGCAAATAAATGGTAGCAACTTCCCTAACTGAGTAGAGATGGCAAACCCAGCCATACTCAACCTACAGATTGGCCTCATTCTGCTGCCTGGAATCCTACTGATAATACATTTAATTAAATACTTTATGAGTCAAATAAACAGATTTGATCCTAGATTCTGTTGGTCATATTAATCAGAGTGGCTGGTCAAATTGTCTACTCATGGGAAAATTCAACAGAAACTAAAATGGTGCAGAAAAGGTGGATATTACTGGAGACAGTTCTCCATGGGTCTCTTCAATTTTTCCATCATCTCTCAGCAGTGACACTTTCTGTCACTTTTCCAGACTATCTTTTGAAGGATGCCTGTAACACAAAAAGCCTTGGAAGATAGAGATGATGTTTCCAACCAAAGGAAAGGGAAGGTTTGCTTACTGTCTTATATGATAGAAATTATGTCTATCTTTAGAGTAAAGGACATAAATGGTTATTTCCTGTGATAAAAGTTTCAGGTTCTCTAATTTCAGGACCCATTGCCTTTAGTAGGTATGTGCAGGCATTACCTAAATCTTGGTACTGCTTTTGGAAACTGGGGCATAGGAAACCAGCACAAAAAGTGCAGAGATTTTGCCTATTGCTATTGCTAATAATAAGGTCCTTTTTCTCTGAAACAGGAGGCTTATGCTTTTCACCAGCATCCATGAAACTCAGCAAACTAACTTGTTAGCTTGCAAGCACTGTAAAATATCAAATGAGATTTTAAAAATAATTAAGAATATCTTGCTTGTATAAACTATCTTAACAGACTCATCTCTGTTAGTTGTCTTCAAATGATAAATGATACTTAGATTTATCATAGGCTTGGAACTTAAAAGGATGGACTAATCAATATATGCCCTTCATGTGTTAGTTTTCTATTATATTTTAGATACCAAAAATATTAACTTCATATAACTTCACTTTAAAAACCCTATACATACTTACTAAAAGTAAACTCATTTACACCTAAAAATATATAGAATGCATTATTTCTCCTAAACCAGATATCCTCTTAGTTGATAAAATTTAGGTTTAGAAATCCTATGATTTTGACTCTAAGTTTCACTTAAGTTATCCTTGATTTCTGCTTCAATGCATATCTAAGTTTTATTTACATCTTCAGGATGCTGCAAACCTCAAATACTACGAAAATTTTAAAATTAAATTATATTGGTGTATTGTTTTTTAGTTACCTCGTCTACAACATTTAATTTATTTGTCCAGGTCAGTACTGCAAGTCTTTCATTAAAAGTGCCAGGGAACATGAATTATGTCTACATGATATTCTTTATAGAAATTCCTTGTAATTTTTAGAGAAATCTTCTTTTAAAACACTATCCGAATTATGTGTAAATTGGGGTAGTCATGCTGGAATATGGTTTTGGAGGCAGAGGCAATGAAGGATCAAAATACATAAGTATTAGAGAAGAAACAAAATGTAGAAACTCAAATATCAGGCAAAGAGGAAAAGAGGTCAGTAAATTCCAGAGAAGTCCATGATAGGAAGAGACAAAAGTGGCAAAGGTAGAGGTGACACTGCAGGTGAGGGCCTGAGGGAAACATGCTTGCACACACCAGGCTTAGATTGTTCTGTCTTATTGCTTTAACATTCTGAACAACTCAGTCAATGCAAATACAGCATCCTAGTTCCTTCAGCAAATCTTTGCAAATGCTCAGTAAGTTTCCATTTAAATATATCACATAGATGTTTACATTCAGTAGAGAAATTTGAGAATTTTCATCCGGATATACAAAAATTGAGTTTGGAAGTCTGCGGTCTAACAAGTCCTCCTACTCAAAAGCAAAGGCTTCATCATGAGAAATGCTGTTCAAGAAGGGACAAAGGGACAGAGAGGTTTCAGAGACAATGGGAAATAGCGGGCCCACCCAAACTTATCTATGCTAGTTTTCTGGCCACACCTAATTGAACAAGACCAGAGTTATGTGCTTATTCAACTTGGTATCACACAAAAGAGGAATTGTTTATTTCAATAACAACACATTAGAATTCATGGTTTTGCTGTTTTTCAGGACTTTGAGATAGGCCCCTGGGTAAGCAGGGTTCTTATTTCTGTCAATGGAATTTTTCCTTAGAGTTTATGATGTTTTAAACCATAATTTTCCTTTCAGTTTATAGTTTTTCACTCTCTGCTATTTATGCAATAAAAGTCATTGATCATATACTATATTTAAAGCATTGTGCTCAGCATGGGTAGAAAGGGATGAATAAAATAAAATCCCTGCCCTAAAGGAACTTAAAGTGGGCAGTTATCTTGGGAAACAGACCATCACAGAAGCAAACACATATTGCCACTCCAACAAAAATATTTAGGCTGTTAGCTGTTTCAGCTTGCCACATTTATTAAGTGATTTGCCCTATCAGAATAAATTTTAAAGACATTTTATAAATATCATATAGAGAAATATACATGAACAGTATATACAATAGTTACTATACTTTTGCAAAGTTAAAATTGAAGCAAAATTACAAGTGGCTAGGCTCATTCTTGTCATTCATTTTTATTAAATTTTAAGGTACTAGAAATATAAAAACCAGCCTGGGATTAAAAATTAACAATAATAATAACTTGTGGTTTTTCTATAACCACTATAACTCCCATTCTCCAGTCATGCATCAAGGAGCTGCTAAGTCTATCTAATTTCCTTGTGAAATTCACTACCATCATGACGTTTATATATATATATATTCATTCATTTTTACTCAAGTTCTGGGATACATGTGCAGAATGTGCACATTTGTTATATCGGTATACACGTGCCATAGTGGTTTGCTACACCTATCAATCCATCATCTAGGTTTTAAGCCCTGCATGCACTAGGTATTTGTCCTAATGCTCTCCCTCTCCTGTACCCCAACCCCCGGCAGGCCCCAGTGTGTGATGTTCCCCTCCCTGTGTCCATGTGTTCTCATTGTTCAACTCCCACTTATGAGTGAGAATATGCTGTGTTGTTTTTTTTAAGTGAATCCAAAGAAATCTTCAAACAGCATGGCCAGGATAAAAGATACAATAGATGTTAAAGATTCATCCTGCTATCTTCAAACAATATCTGACAGTCATCTTATCTATGTATTTTTGGGGTCCCTCCCAATGGTATCCACTTCCATTGTCACACACAGGATAATTATTACATTGAGATATCAGGCCATAGACAAGTGGCAACTAACAAATCTGCCTCAGATCTATGTAGGTAATCTTAGACCATATAGACAAAAATGGAAAGCTCATGTTCTAGAGTGTATTGTCTTCTGCTTCAGATAGTAAAGCCAATTTATATTCATTCCTGTGTGATATGTGCTTAATACCTAGAGCAGCCTGAGATGGGAAGAGGATAAGTAAATGAAAGCTAAATACAAGCACCTAATTTTAACCATTTGCTGCCATTCAAACCTCTTCCAAACTTATTTTACAAAAGCTAAGATACCCAATCTTCAACCAAATTAAAGTGTCTGGTCCCTTTACCCAGCTTTTCTCTCCTAGAATATTAACTATCCCACATCACATGCATTGTTTTAGTTGCTTCTGTGCACAGCCTATACCCCCATAACACTTTTATTATGTTTTTACCAGTTCGCAGTCCATGGTCCTTTTGCAGTGCCCATTTGGAAAGCCTCCAAATTTGTTTCAGTGCAAGAAATCTAGCTTTTTGCTTTGTACACTCAGGAAATAAGGAAAAGAGCATTCATTGTGAAAACTGTTGCTTCTACAAATTTATGGTTTCTGGCCTCAGCTGGACCTGTGATGTTTCACTTCACCCTGGTGTCTTCCCATCATTCTTTGCTCATGTTAACGCTTCCAAATTTTCACAACTTTTCTCAGGCTCTATGTTCTATTCCACTTGCCACAGCCCAGCAGATGATTTCTTCCTACCTCCCTACCTTTTTCTTTTCTTGACTGTGGATTTACAGTAAGCTTTCTGAAACGTGACCGATCTTTCCCTCCATTTGCTTTGTTACTGTTTTGGAAGAGTCAGTTATCATTTCTTTCCTGGATTGCCGCAATTTTCTAATTGACCTCCCTCCCTACAGTCTTGCCTTTTCCTGGCATCTCTTCCTTCCTCTGCAGCATATTCATTCACTCTAATCCTCCTTCCATATGCTGGTAACCCTCAAAACCATATCTCCTGCCCTGACTGATCTCCCGAAGTACAGATCCATAGTTACAACCACCTCCTGAATATCTCCAAATGGACATTCTGCAGACTTCAAGTGCCCAATTTATCAAAAACTAAATTTTAAAAATTCCTGCCCTGTAGCCTACTCCCCCTTTGCACTAAGCTATTGAATTAATAGTGCAAGTTAGAATCTGTTAGTCACCGTGAGCTCATTCCTATTACTCAACAGTCTCCCCCAGACATCACGTATAATTACTAAGCATTGCTACTGCACTTCCCGAATCTCTCTTGAACATCATATTCTCTTCTCTGTAATCTTCTCTTACCAATGTTCAAGACTTCATCATTTTTGGTTAGGAGCATGAATATAGCCAACGAACAATTTATGCTTCAAAGTCACTCCCCGTTGGTGCATCTTCCCTAGGGACATAATAACAAAATTGTTTTAAATGCAGAAATAATTCATTATGAAATGGCTGGAAGTCTCTGATAAATCTTCCTACTATTTACCATCTATAAAAATATGAAAAGATGATTTAAAAAAACTGATAATTAAGACAGACAGTAAACTATGCTGGAATTCAGAAAGCATTTAGAAATAATAAGTCAAGGGCACTGCCAGAGTCTAAGTATGCCTGCCCACCAGAAAGGAGAAAGGAATATACATTTATTGAGTAACTACTGTGTGTCAAGGAATCTAGTAGATACTTTAGATAGGAAATTAATTCATCACAACTCATTAGATTAAAAATATACTCTAGAGGGGAGCACACGATATCCCTAGTGGTAGGTATAGGTTTGGGAAGTCAGTAGAGGCTCTTTCCCACCTCCATCTCCTAACCTCACCATTAAGACTTCCCTGTTCACCTCTGGTCTAAGCCTCCAAGCTTAGGACTGTGTAGGCAATATAGTGTGGGTGTAATATTAATGGCACATTTAATTATAGAAGGTGTAAATTTCTTCTTTAATTCTAAAAAGCATGCAAGTAAATCTTTACAGGTATAGGTAGAGAGAAGGTTCAAGTGATTCTCCTGCCTCAGCCTCCCCAGTGGCTGGGACAGGCACATGCCACCATGCCCAGCTAATTTTTGTATTTTTAGTGCAGATGGGGTTTCACCATGTCGACCAGGCTGATCTCAAACTCCTAACCTCAAGTGATCCGCCCACCTGGGTCTACCAAAATGCAGGGATTACCAGGCATGAGCTGGCCTTAAACTGTATATATTTGATATCTTAATTAGAACACCAGAAGTCACAACATTTATGAAATGGAAAAGAGAGCCATAAGGGTGAGATTAAAAACCAGCAGAAACATATAAGATAATGAAATGGGGAATGATTGCCTTCTTAAGTTAAAATGCAGTAACTTATAAAATCCACATTGGAAGGCAAAAATGACACTCACCACTGTGGGAACTCAAACTGGTGATGAAGTAAACATGTTAAAATATTCTCCTGAAATATTGTAGAAAAAGACGAAACCTAAAAGATAGGTACGTAGAAGCAGATGAATATCTAAATAAGCAACAACGGTTCACATCTTTCATAGCATCAGAACATCTTTCAAAGTATTTCACACACACAATACATGTGGCACATTTAATTTGCCAACAACTCATTCCTGTATTTATAGATATAAAAACTGACTTAAAAAGGGGTAAAATGACTACCCAAGGTCACAAAGTTTGTATGAAGAGGATTTATAACCAAGGTCATTTGACCCCAAAGTCTGCTGTTGGTTACTATGATATAATGACCCTCAATAAGAAAATCTAGGGGGAAAAAGTCAAAGGAAAAAAGAGATTTTAGCACATAGACAACTTGAAAAATTACATCGAACATCAGAATAAATCCATAAAAATAAATACAAATGACACAAAAAATTTACATGATGAAAATAAAAACACAAAACAGCCTACATAGCTTTTTTTCTGCAATAAAAATTGGCAAAAGCAGTTGAGAGATAACTTTTTGAGTCTATAATTTAATACTCAGCCAAGTTATTATTCATCTATGAAGGCAACTGAAGAACGTTCTTAGATATTCAAAGGTTCAGAAATATACCACCCTTATAACATTTATTTTTTAAAAACGCATACTCAAAAAATGTTTGCATTACATGTGTAAGTAGAAAAAAGGTTATAAAACAATAGCTATTAAAATATTATATTGTACCCCATAAATACATGTAATTATTATTTGTCAATTAGAAATTTTATTAAAAAATAAAATAATACATATAATTTAAGCAGTTTAAAATAAATTTACATATCTTTACAAATATGTAATATGCACAAAAAAATCTTAAAAGTTACACAGCCAAAGGTCAATATATTTTTTAAGTTTCAGGTTTTGTTTATTTGTTTTGGGTTGATTTTGTTTTCTTGGCGTTTTGGTTTGGGTTTTTTGGGTAATCAATGAATTAATTAAAATTAGAAACTTAAGAATAAATAATTATGATATTTAAAATGATGGTAAGTGCTGAGCTGTATTAAACATAGAATCAAGTTGAAATATTCACTTGATGGTAAAACTAAATAGGAAAACACAAGAAAAAATAATTATGTGCTAATAACAAAGTATAAAATCCATATTTTTAAAAAAGTACCCCAGTATCAAAAGGCCAAAGAGAATAAAATAATCCCATATATTTTATCATATGTGTGGCATACATGCTACCAAAAGAAAATAATAAAAATAGAATCTTTTAGAAGAAGAAATGCTAGTGTTCAGTAAAAAAACAGAAAGTGATTGTTCTCCTGAATTAAGAGCACACAAATTTAAAAAACAATGAAATGTTATTTTTCACATGTGAACTTGACATAAAGTATAAATTTATAACATCCAGTGCTGTTGGAAGTATAGGTAAAATGAATCACAGTAAAAATTTGTGCATGATGAGAGATGTAGGACTCAGGAATATCTAATACAATTTGCAATGTGCATAACATTCACCCCCAGTTATCTCACTCATTGTACTTCATTATCCCAAAGAAATATTTGAACATGAGCATACAGAAGCACTTGTAAAAATATATGGGGGGAGCATTATTTGTAACAGCAAAAAAGGTAAAGCTTGGTTCTTACTGTTTCACTGGGGAGAATGGGCAGGCTGGGCAGAGGGTATACAATCTCAGGGCAGCAAGAGTGAAAGAAATAGGAAACTGAGGCAGGGAAGCCAGAAAGGCGAAGAGTGTGCGTCAATATGAAGCTGACATAGCCTCACGGGATACATAGCAGGCCATATGGAGCACCTCCATTTTGGAACAGTGGGGAGCTGGATGGGAAGTGGATGGAAGAACCAGCCCTCACATCAGCTATTCTTCATTGGTTAACTCTTCCTCACAAGTCCCTGAACTTCTGGCTTGTATTAGTCACTCTCTTTGACTAGTCGGATCTCATGCCCAATGCTCAGTGCTCATGTGAATGCAGAACCAGTGGACAGAGACAGAATTGTCAGGCATTTAGTGAAGCTGAGCCCAGTTTAGATGCTGCTGCAGGTCCCCCTTCTTCAGGTGGAACAAAGCTTGACTTCTTACCAGGGCAACCTGAGACAGCAAATGATATTTGGAGTGAGGTGACTCCTCAGTGACATAGCCAAAGATCTCTACTGAGAAAGTGGCTAAGATGCTGGGAAGCAAGTGGGGCCAAGTGAATCTGGGAAGGTACATAAATATTTAATTCTCTTATGTGCTTATTAAATTATGTAAATACACTAAGTTTAGAATTAAAACTGAATAACAAACCAAAGTTACTAATTAATTTTCACCTGCAATAGTAAGGGAAACAATAAAACTAAAATGTTTTTTAAATTAATGTTTATCATTACTAGAATTTAAAAATGGGATACTTACTTTCCAAATTTCTAAACAAGTGAAAACTAAAATATAGTTTATAACAGAAATAAAAAGGGACTGCAAGGAAGCATAAAATTAGGAAGCATTAAACAAATACCTATAGTTTATAACAGAAATAAAAAGAGACTGCAAGAAAGCATAAAATTAAGAAGCATTAAACAAACATCAAAAAGAAAGATCACACAGTTCAATTACACTAAATGATTAACACCCCATTAGGAGACAAGGTGACATATAATAATATTAAAGCAAACAAACAAACAATATCCAAGTATTTATTGGCAAAACACTCCTCAACAGTTCTTAGACCTTTCAATGCACAAACTAATATATTGCTTTCATCTAATAATGCAAAGCATTGCTAGCTGTCAATGGAAAGAGAGCCCAAAATGCATAGATAAATATAAGTAAACATTATTAGAGTTTACGCAGAAAATCTGATGGCCAGGGCTAAGCAATCTGGAAACCTGACTCTAAATGCGTCATTAAATTATTTGTCACAGCATCCAAGCTATCGATAGCAGTAAAAATACTAGTCTACTTCATTGGGTTTTAGTATTGGGGAAAACAAAAGTATCACTTTCTAAATCACAGAAACCAGGTAACATCGGGATTTTTCAGTGGTGTGGAGAAAGGAAGAATGGAAGAAGAGTGTGACTCCTTGTGCTGATGAAGAAGATCCATTGGGAGCTTTGCTTTTCTGTATTTTTTATTTTTAAATGTCTTGACACAGCACTCAACACTAGTATAAAGACAACAGGAGATATTCACCAGTAATAATTCAAATAAGACTTAGAAGAGAGTTTACTATAATTAAGTTTTTTATTTAGTTTTTTAATGTTTGTGGGTACACAGTAGTTGTATATATAAGTTCCTTATTTCTCTGTCTCTGCATCTGCAGCAGCGTAGCCTTTTTCTCCAAATCTTTTTTTATTTGCCCTAGATTATTGTAAATAAAACTTACCTTGTTCTTCCCTATTTCAAGAATCTTTAGTAAATTTTCCAAAGTCACTATCTACATGTTTGAGATAATTATTGCGGTTTGGAAATGTACATCCTCCTTCAAAGTTCATATGATTCATCTTTAGAAAAATGTTCACTTACAATGAAAGATACTTATTTAATATTTTTCTGTTTCTTTATTTCTCTCTTTGGTATGAACTTCACCCAGAAACATATAAAATATGAGGAACAAAAACATACACCCAGAATAAAAGCAGCAAAGACTACCAGAAACATTTTCATGGCTGTAAGTATTCCACAGATTATATGGAGAATATTCTTATGGCACTATTTTTTTTTCCCCAGAGAATGATCTTGACCCCAGCCTTATATGTCTTTGTTGATAAACATAATAGCTATGGTATGTTCAGTTTTAGGTTGTGAAAATAACCTTAGGCATTAGTGTCTCTTTATTTTAGGATACCAATCATGAAATACCAACTAGTCAGTTCCAGCCTTTAAAAGGAAAAGAAAAGGAGGGAAGAAAAGGAAGGAAAAAAAGGATGTGATGATGCACAAGGCCCTCCTTTCCAAAAGTTTCCACCACACCACTTGACATTTATCATCAGAGATTTAAGCTTTTGCAATTACCAAGCAAGGGGATTCCACAGTATAAGCTAATACTCAAAAGAAATGAAATGGTAGCTGCTTGAAGAAAGAAATACAGAAAAGCTAAAATAGAAGATGAAGAGGATAAACTCCACACATTACTCTTTTCCCTGGATAAAATTCCATGTGTTGATTAAGGAAAAAGAGCAGTGAGGCTTAAACCAAATAAATTATGCATTGTGCATCTACTATATAATCCCTTGTATGACTGTGGGCTGAAAAAAAGAAAAAGTAGAAATGAAAGTAGAAAGATAGGAAGAAGGCATAATAAAAATAAAAGATACACAATAATTAAGAGACTATTAAGGAAAATCTTATACATACTTGTACTAAATGTGAAAAATTCTGATTGCATTTCCAACTCTATTTGGAGATTTGGTTCTTTTGTAATAAAGAAAGAAATTGGTACCTGATGAGAAAAATGCTGGCTGCTTCTCATCATGAAAGGCTATGGAAGATTGACTGTGTAAAAATTGCATGCAAATATTTAAAAAGCATTCATTCAAGCTCTGTTTTGGATAGATACCAATGTTATCGCCAGAGGAATATAACTGAAGCTGCATGAGTTCTTAAAATTACTATGTACGTACAAGTTAGAAAGAAATATTATTTTTCCTCCCTCCCTTCCTAAAAAGAAAATTTCCTGAAAGTGTCTCCTCACAAACCTAAGAGCTATAAAGTCTGAGGGACTGCAATTGACGATCTCACTAAAACAGACTCCATGTCTATTTAAATAATTTTTCAAAAACTAGATGGTTATTTTAAGCAGCATTCTTTTGTTGATTTTGTCAGCAGATTTGGGTTGAATATTTACTATTAGCAAATCCCGTTGCTTAAAATGAAGAATGTAAAGTTTAGATCCCTTGATCTACACCTACTTAAGTTGTTTGAAGTTTCATTGACGAGTAAGACATGTTCCAAAAACAACTATAAGGCAAGGCAGAAAGTGATAGTGCCAAAAGAAAAGTAACAGCAAAATTTCTGTGAAGTTCAGAGAAAGTAGAAACCATTCCTATAGCGTTAAGAAGGGACAAGGGGTTTTTCACGGAGTTCATATCAGCTGAGATGGGTCTAAAGAACATGTAAGATTTCTATAACTGAATAAATTGTTATAAATAATTTATAAGATGAATAAATTTCAAGTGAAAGAAAGTGCAATAAAAGAAACAAATGTTTTAAAAAACACAGGAGATATATGGCAGAAGTACATGTAATCCAGCTGTGCATGATACAAGGCTATGTAGAACAAAAGTATATTAAGAGCAAAATACTAGACTTCCAAGATTTTTCTTTGTTTTTCTTTTTCTTTCTTTCTTTTTTTTTTTTTTTTTTTTTTGAGACAGAGTTTTGCTCTTGTTGCCCAGGCTGGAGTGCAATGGCGCCATTTCGGCTCACTGCAACTTCTGCCTCCTGGATTAAAGCAATTCTCCGGCCTGAGCCTCCCGAGTAGCTGGGATTATAGGCATGCGCCACCACGCCCGGCTAATTTTGTATTTTTAGTTAGAGATGGGGTTTCTTCATGTTGATCAGGCTGCTCTTGAACTCCCAACCTCGGGTGATCCGCCTGCCTCGGCCTCCCAAAGTGCTGGGATGTAAGTCACTCCACCTGGCCCTGACTTCCAAGCTTTTTCTAAGGCACTACTGGCTCATACCCAGATCTTCAAGATACACTTTTATACAAACCATAAACTTCCTTCTATAGAAATAATATCATAAAACTTAGACCTGGGACCTTCTAGCTCAAACTTCCCTTTTAGCAGTATTGAAAAACTAAATTTCAAAGAGGTTAAGAGGTGTTTCCAAGTTCACAAAGCTAATTAATGGCATCCTTGAGACCCATATTTGTAGTTTATTATTCCAGTCTGGAAGGAGTAATTTTTCCTGGCCCATAAATAGTCTTTACTCCACACCCTACCTTTCACTCTCTCCCTATTCCTGCCTAAGTGTGCATTGGTTCACATGCTGACCCAAGCAGTCTGTGATGAAGGGAAGGAGTATTTTCTCTGTAAGATGCTACGTGGTTCACATGTGGAGTCAGTCTCTATCTTGGCCTCATTAGATCCCAGTTCTAACCAATTCCTGGATTGTGTCTTTATTAACTGAAAGGGCCAAAACAGACAGATTGTCACCAAGAAAAGGAATTTATTTAAAAAAAAAAAAAAAAACCAACAGCACTTGAAATGTTTTAAACATAACTTTCTTAGATTTGACTCCCTCTAGAGTATGTTGAAGGGAAAGACTTGATCCAATAAATTCTTTCTCAATACACATTTTAAAATATGGAACATTCATGCTACAAAACTATCTATCCCAACCTCCAAAAGAAAAAAAGAAAAAAAAATCTACAAGTTTTCTTAAAAAGAAAAACAATGTTCAGTCTTTTTTAATGGACACAGCCAAAATGTTTCTGTTGAGTAAACCTACTGATTTGTAACTCCAGCTCATTCATCTACTGGTGCTAGGACCAGAGACCTCTAAAAAAAAGTAATTAAATACTGGTTCTGTGACGTAAAGTATAAAAATTCCAAATTTGCAGTAAGAGTTTTCATAGAATAAGTCAGATGATGTTTCTAATAAGTTAGACTTTAATACATGTCATCAAATCAAATAAACATGCCATGAAACATTTATGTCTATAATTTAAAGTTTAGCAACCAAATTCAATGAGATTTGGCTTCTCATGTCTCTGATGAACACATATTCACTTGTAAATGTGCAAGTTACTATTTTTATGGCAAGACATACATGCATTAATTTCATATTGCAAAAAAAAAGTGCAAAATCAGAGGTTGCTTAATTCTTCTAAACTCTTAAAACTTGAATACATTTAAGAGTTGTTTTATGTGGTTTGCATTTTCAACCTCCGGCAGACTTACTCAGCATAACATAAGTGTTCTCAATGTCACACTGAAGCATTCTGTACCATATATCAATTATAATAAAAGTGTTTACGAAATCCCTCATAGGAATAATATGCTAGGATAATCAAGTTACATCACATCTTTTTTGTTCTTTCCCATTCTTGCAGGGAACCTACATTTTTAAAAAGCACACACATACACAAACACACACACATAACATTTACCTATAGATCTATTTGTGAGCTCTGATGATTTTCCACTATCTTATATTGATAGACCCTATTACGGCGCCTAGTACCTACCACTCCAAAATTTAAATAGTTACATAACGAAACTTGGAAATGATATAGGAAAGAAACAATAAAATATTAAGTTGAATAATATGTTAACACTTATCTGTATTTATGCAGGAATTCTTCTACTCCATAGGAAAAACACATTTCATTCACATTTCATTTTAGACAAAATGACCATTTATACCATTTCTGTCTGTAATGCTCCTCTCAGTAAAGAAAGCTCTTTCTTGGCCTTGGGTTCCCAGCTATTAGTTGATTAGTAAAGTACTTTGGCTTTGTCTACTAATATTAATAATTAACTTGATTGATTAATATACATTAAAGGGGTAGAGGAAAGTCATGCTGATGGGAACCTGTGACGGATGGGTTATTTATTTGAACACTATGGTGCATTAAGAGTTCATTTTGATTTTCATGAATTCTGCAAGGCAGATAATTGTTCACCTTCTACAGAACTGAGAAAAAAACTTCTAGTCATTCAAAGTTGCAAAATATGGTGACTAATCCTTATAATATTGTATTACACAGTTGTGTGGTGACTCCTGATGTCAGTTGACCATTTCCCATTCCACAGACTGGACTCACTTGACTTTCTGTTTATTTAAGTGACACTTGTTTGAAATGGTGGGTGCTCCTTATCCCTTTGAGTCACACACTACGTCTGGGAGCCTCTGGCACTTTTATCACCTAATTAATTACTAACTCTAGCAAAGTCCTGCTGTTTTGCAACTCCCTGCCTTTGTTGGGAAATCACAACGCCTTGCTAGAATGAGAAGGCAAGAAAATAGTTATCAACCAAATATCCACATTGGGTGTATATTACAATCTTAGGATCTCATAATTCCTCTATATATTCAAACTAGATAAGATAACTCATTGTGTTGCTAAATCTCCTTTAAGTTAAGCACCAAGGAAATCCAGAAAATGTTTTTAATTGCATTTGCATTCAGCTATTTCTCAGAGAAGTTAAATAATCATTAAAGTTTTACAGTAAGAATTAGTAGTAAAATTAAAAAATCGTCTTAGTTCACATTGGCAAATTTTCTAGGGAGAGCACAAAACACAATGCCTATAGGCATGACAGAGCTCTTAGCGCCTTTAACGTTTACCGTCCAAATCTCCCATTTGTCTGTCAACATATACACAGCTCCATTATTACTTAGTTTTTGTGCCTAGAAGTTCTGACACCTCTGACTCCAAATAAATTTCAAGCCCTTCAGAAGCAGAGGCTCTATCCTCTAATATTTTCTATCTGCAGCACCTAGTGGAGTACTGCACATATTTTTGTAAGTAGATGTTTAAAATACATAGTATTTTTCCTACTGCCAAATAGAAATACAACTATAAATAATTCTATAAATCAATGCATGGTCTCAAAAAATTCTTGAAAGACAATTTCCATAATTTTATGAAAAGTAATTTCTCAAACCAACCTCGTACTCTATGTCGAGACAGCAGATACACTGAACAGAAGCAACGAATATGTATTATAACATAATATAATATAATCAATATCAGTATTAGAAATGTGTTATTGCCCTTTGTATTACATTTACAAGTAGAGAGATTACACATTCTCGAAATTGATATTCCTCAAACTGAGAATCACATAAGCAAAAAAAGAATCCGAAGGACAGCTTCCCACAGTCCTACAAAATATTGACTCCTTCCCTTTGTAATGAACCAGAAGACTCAGTCAAGTTAACCATTCTGATTTGATCTCTCTTTTCCCCCAAACCGTGGTTACCTTCTCTGAAACATGCCCTTTCAACACCAGTCCTTTCACAAACAAAGAGATTTAGAGTTGTTGAGAATCATTCACTGATCTAAGTGCAGCAGTGGCTTTGATTGTGACAAAGGGAGTAGAATCAGGCTGATTTGAGTCCTACCTCTTCCCCCACCCTATTGGATATTTTGGAATCTCTTTCTCTTCCCACATTCTTTCCTTCCCATGTTTGTCTCTCTACTTTGTGAGTTCACTGCCTTGTCCCTTGGCGAAGGATGTAAGGACACAGAAAAAAGAAATGAGTTCCCACAAGGTCACCAGATGAAAGAAATAGAGCCTGAGTTGCTTTTTAAATATACAGATGAACAGCTTTCTCTTCTGGAAATTATGATTTCTGATTCTGTAGGTCCTGAATCTAAACTCTGAAATCTACTTTGTTTACACGGGATTTGTGGAATTTTTATCTATAGGTCATTTTGGGAAAGAGCAGAGCAGTGTGTCCCAACCTTGGGTACAGACTATAATCTCCCGGAGAGTGTTTAAACCACACACCTACCCCAGTCACCAGAGTTTCTGACTTACCTGGGTTGAAATTGAGCCTATTTAGTAGTCCTGTTAAAAGCTCCTTCAGATAATTATATCATGAAGGGTTCTCAAACTTTAATGTGCATTCAGTCACCTGGAAACATGGTTAAAATGATCGAGTAGATTGTGATTAGCAGGTCTGAGGTGGGGTCTGATGTTCTGCATTTCTAACAAGCTCCCAGTTGATCTCTGTGTTCCTGCTCTCTGGGCTACCTATAGGCATCAAGGCCTATTAAGCTGAATATTTTGGGGGAATTGAGACAGAGCTGAAGCTACTGATCACTCACCCTCTCTCCCCACCACCACCACCACACACACACACACACACACACACACACACACACACACACATTATTTACATATTTTAGATTCCGGGGTGAATAAGGTGCACATGGAAGAAAAGGCTGAGAATAACCTGCCAACCTATCTAGAGGAACGAACTACTAGTTAAATGTAATGACACACCACAGTGCCTTGCACAGGGCCTAGAACATGAGGTCTCAGGAAATGTGGCTGAATGTGAAGCTGAACCTTATGAAGGAACCCATACAGAGAGTGGGTCATTCAATTGAGAGAGGTCACTCAAAAGAGAAAGGAAGACTTCTTATCCAAGCCTTCTCTTAAATAGTAATGTCTTTATATATTAATTGCCCTTTCCCTATATCTCCATCAGATTTAGACTTGCTTCAAAACCTGGCTTACCACTCAAGTCTTCAAAGACCGGTATTTTAACTAAACTGACCTAGTTCTTCTCTTTTCTCGGTAGTGTAAGAGTGATTCTTTTTTGGTAAGAAAGGCATAAATAAAAGAGCATTTTTATTAACATATTTCTTTAGGTTTTCTTCATGACTTAGTTATGCACTCCTGGAAACCTGTGTCCTTCATTTCTTTAGTGTCATTCTCACTACATTTAACATATTTATGTTTATTGCCCACATAGTAGGTACTCAGCCTGCTCACTGATGGCAGTGTTGGAGTAGAATCTAAGGGATTTTTATGCATTGCATCAATCTGGAAATAAATAAATAAATTTCATCAGTGCCAATATAGGATAATATATAAATGCATTGCCTTATTACTTTACGAAGACTATTTTTTCCTTAAGTACAACTGAAAAAAAAAAAACTAACTAAGGTCAGTTTGTATAACAAATCCAAAAAAGGTTCTCTAATTATAATAACAAATATTGGTGTTTTAATCAAAATAAATGCAGAAATATTAGGTCTTCTTTCTATTATATTCAGAACTTACTTGGCCCTAAACTTTGCAATAAGAAGTACATGGAAGTCAATGAAGAATTATTAAAAGAACTAGAATTAAATTATTTAATTCTAGGAAATGATTAAATTCATAATTGTTTTAAACTTTATAAAGTGGTCTTAGTCTGAAATGATAATGAGGATTGAAGATAATGCTCAAAGAAAGTAGACACTAAGAAAATGTTAAATTAATGTGAGTAAATGAATGAAATGAATGAACTGGTGAATAAATGAGTTGTTCTTAGATTCCATCGATATGAAACATGATGTGGATTTCTAAAGTAGAAGAAGTGATTAAACACTGAATGCTGAATGAAACAGCGTTCAGAATCACAGTGCAACAAAATGTATTCTAGTAATGAGGAAGAGTGCATTTTAGTCTCAGCACTGCCAATAGGGCCTTGGGCATGTCATTTAATCTTTCAGGTCTCAGTCAAAATAAAATAATGTGTAGCAATGATTTCTGAGAGTAATTCCAGTTCTAGAATTCTATGAATTTCATAAGTCAAATTCAACTAGATTTTTTTCCTAAGAATCTGAAGTCCTTCCAGTTCCTAGGCAAAGATTCCAGTTTGCTTTTGAAATTTTACTTCAGTACAGAAAACTTATGCTGGCATAACCTGCCAACAGAAGGAAATCAAATATTTTTTTAAATAAAATTTTTTCCTCATTTTTGAAAGCTTCTAAAAAAAAAAAGAGGGGAAATTCCTTCCCTAAAAAGTTTTTATAAACAGTATACATCTTTGTCTCTCAAAGTTGCCTTAAATGTTCTCCTACCTCAGGTTCAGATGGCAAACAGGTTTCTCTTCTGTATTCCAACTCCCATCCATTGCCAATGACTGCATGCTGCCCTTTACATAAAAAATTCTGAAACCCCTTAAAGCCAGTGGTGCAGAGTGCCAAGATCACATCAATAAATTGCAATTCGGAGAGAAGGATTTGAGACCTCAGACTGAAATATTTGCCAAGTGTGAAAGATTAGATTAACCGATCTGTCAAGGACCCTTCCAGTTCTATAAAATACGTGTTTCTCAACTTGGTATTAAAGATTATAATTCTTCAACAATGGGCATAAAAATAATTCATTTTGTATTTAAGTTTTAAATATCTATGAATTCAGCAACAGAAAATATATCTTATTCCAGTGGACTCAGCTGCTCCATTTTTCAGTTGTTCTTGCCCACCATCAATAAAGATCTGTTGAATTTACTCTGTAAATTATCCATTATTTCCTGCTTTGGTATTTTGGTGGAAATTGTTTATTTGTCTCTTCTTTATTCCCCATCTGCACACATGTCCTGATTTATACAGACAAGGAACTATTCTGACTGAATATATGGAAGCTGACTTAAGGGAAATCTCAGTGGCCCGATATAACTACAAAGTTGTGTTTCTCATTCATGCTGTGTCCAACATAGGTCAGCAATGGGCAGTGAGCGAGGGGGCTGTTCATAGTCACTCAAGGTCCTTGTCTGACAGAGGGTTCACTCTGTCTTATGCTTCCATGATCACGATAGCACTAGAAAGAGAATGTGGCAAGCTCAACCCTGGCTCTTCAAACCTTTATCTTGAAGTGACTAATGCCATTTCTGTCTCATTTCTTTCCATTTATACATCCCATGCCTAACATTAAAAGTGACAGGGAGAGGCAAGGAAATGCAACCTCTATAAGTGTCCTAAAAACAGAGTGAGGAGAGATAGAACTATTTGCTGAACAGTCCCATTGCTACCACACAATTCCATGCCAGGGCCAGCACTGCAGGGAAAACATTTTGCGTATTTTTCACCTGTGTTTCAGGGTAGCACAAGGCATCTCTGGCCCCAAGATCTGCCTTTGAACAATTATATTAGCTTCTGCCAGTACGGGGATGATTTCAGTTCATCTTCTACCTTTGATTATTAGTTCTCTATGAACATTTTACACAAGGTCCCAAAGGTGCATAGTAATTCTATTCCTATATAAAAAGACATTTGAATGATCAACTGCAAAGAGGAGACTAGAGTCTGATTTCTTTGCCCGATGCGCCCACTCTTTCCTCCAGTTCCAGAAAGGTTCTTCACTTCCTCTCCCTTCTGACAAGAACACTTTTCAAAGTCCTGATTCCTCACTATACTGTGGCTTTCAGTAAAACTTCATATTTGGAACCAAAACTTTGCTGGTATCTATAAAAGAAACTTGGAGTTTAGAAATCTCTTCTTCTCAACAAATCCATGGCAAGACTAACTACTAGGGATTCAGGGAGAGCAGCTCTGAGACACAAAGTGCACTAATGAAATTGTGGTCTAGGGGTTATCTCCCCTTACCCCCAACCAATGAATGACCTTGATTTAATGGATAGAGAATAACTGTAAGGCAAAATGATTTTCAGTGAATGAAAAATATGCCCCCTTAACATTTTAAAAACTAATGCCTGTGAGTTAATCTTGAATATTAAACTTCAGGGCTATATATTAAACAGAACATTTTTATTAGGTGTGGCATTCTTCTAAAAAGATACAAGTACTAGTATCCAAACATGTCTATGTTGTCACTGAAGTTTTTCTCAAAGAAGCATTTATAAGTGGGTCATGCAGAGAAAATACTTTCATACAGTCCTCAATCACAGGTATGAATAATAGCAGCAGTTTTGAAAACAGTTGATTTTAAAAAGAAAGGGAGTAAAAATAAACTATATGCATTTTGCCCCACGTCCTTGCTTTCAATAATCTATACTCACCCACCTTCCATCTTTAGTGCATGTTCTGGGTAATTTTCTTCTTTCCTATCTCATGCCAAACATCAGGTGAATTTATGTCACTGTTTTGAGAGCAATTTATGTATAATATTTTATGTGATCTCCTCTTATGTTTAGGAGATTGCCATAAGGTGTCAAATTTAGATTTTTCTTAATGCTTCATAAAACTATCTCTAGAAAACTAAGTTCATCCTTTTACTAAGTTCATTCTTAGCACACTCACACGACTCCTTTTGCTGCTGCTTTTTCTTGCAGCTTCTGCTTCTGCGCTCACTTTTCTACCTCCCTTAGTTACTCAGTGTCCTCATCAGACCCAGGTCTCCCTCATATTCACATTTCGTAATACCCCTAAACAGGTCAGACCCTCTCTCCTTGCCAAATTTCAGAGATATGTTCAGAAGGAAACAATCTAATAAAAGTAATTCACCCATTCTTAACTTTCTTGGGAATGTTTGCATTTAAAATAAATTTCTAATTGTGATTATTTCAAGTAGTATACATAAAGATGTGAATAATTTTTACAATGCTAACAAATAAATAGAGGGAAAATACAAATATACAAGAACAGTGAGAATGCAAGCTATACATACAAATACAATTACTTGGAGAAGAAATCCTCAAGGTATTAGTTGTCTATTAGAAACCAGGCTGTTCTTGAATATCTATTATACCATGTGCCTTAGTTCATTTGGGTGCCACAACAAAATACTTTAGTCTGAGTACTTTATAGAACTACATAAATGTAACTGTTACAGTTCTGGAACTGGGAAGTCCAAGATCAAGGTATCAGTAGGGCCATTGTCTACTGAGAGCTTGCTCTCTCTTCGAAGATGGCACCTTCTTGCTGTGTTTTCAGATGGGGTAATGGGCAAAGGGAGATCCCTGGAGCCACTTTAATAAGGATATGAATCCAATTTATAAGAGTAGAGCCTTCATGACTTCCCCAAATACCCTACCTCTGAATACAGTTACATTAGAGATTAAGTTTCAATATACAAATTTGGGGGAGTGCACATTCAAACCATAGTAACACATTATCTTAAAAAAAGACAAAAGATGCCATATTGTCTATAATTTACAATGTTACTTTAATAAAGTATTGATTCTTATGGTCACAAATGGTGAAAATTCACCAAAAACTCATGAAAACCCAATAGATCCTTCCTAACTAAATCAGAGAATCGAGTCACAGTGAGGAAGTAAATCCATTAGTTAAATTGCCTCCTTTCCTAAGCACTTGAGGTAAATCTATGTTGTAGGGCAAAATGATTGTACCTCATGTCATTAAATCTTAGAATTGTGGAATTTAATGAGATAGTGCTTCATGATTTTGTGCACTAAAATGATAAGTTCTGCTGCCAATTTTAATAGACAAAAGGAAGGCCTCTTGGCAAGGAGGCATTTTCACAGGGAATTCTTTTCAACGAGAAGCTGTCTATATTATATTCATAAACCTTAAGTAATACTATCCTAGCTCTTAAGACAAGAGAAAAAGGAAAGAAATAGCAGGCTGAAGAAAAACACTTGTGACTTTTCCCAAGATGAGAACATTGCAAAGATTTTTCTCTATGAGTTCCAAACCATAATTGCTTCTTATTTATGTACCCAAAGCTGAAAATTTGTCCCAGCAATGGCCTGGAACTTTGTACTGCTTTGATATTGTGAGGCTTCAAGTCTAGAATTAAAACTCAATCCAGAGAAAGAACTAATCTAGAACCGGACACTCTGTATAGGTGGTCAGATAGGGTGTATGGTAAACCTCAATTTTGCTTTCTTATTTTAATTAGGTATCAACTTTCCGACTGGTCAAAGAGTGCCAGACTTGGCTTTATACAGAGGTTAATAACCTGCTCATTAGCTCTGGGGTGTATTTAAAATAGCCTACAATTCTTTGCAGTTCCTTCTATCAAAATATAAAATCTATTGGGTAAATTCTGGAATCTAGACTGGTCTTTTGACTTGCTTTGGCCAAGAAAATGCAATAGAAGTGACACTTATAGGACTTCCAAGGGGCCTTCCTCTATCACACTTTGGGAACCCAGAGAACCCCATGCTCTGGGGATGAAATACCTGGGAAGATAGACCTGCTATCTCTACCATGTCAGCTGACCTGACAGCTGGCTGTGGTCCATGAGAGAGGGGAGACCAGCAGGAGAACCAGTCAACCTACAAAATTGTGAGCAGCCACAAATAGTTATAGTTTAAGCCACTAAGTTTAGAAGTGGTTTGTTATACAACAATACAGAACTGATACAGGTTCCCTGGGAAAAAAGTCCTTTGTTCTCCTCTATCTTCTTGCAGAATACTTCTCAGTGAGTCAATCTTATCTACAAATATAGAATACCACCTGACAAATTGGAAAAATGTCAGGATCACCAGTCACCAGAGGTTTTTCATAGTGGCTTGAAATCCCCCACACCTGTGACATACCCTACAGGCCAAAGTGAAATCGAAATATGTTTCTGGGAAGAAAAGATTATATGGAGAGAAGAGAAGGAGAGAAGGGTGGAGCTAAACCAGCCCTTTATCACTAGTAAGCAAGGATTAGATTTTAGAATAAGGAACTTCTAGGGTGGGGAGAGCTGGAAAGCAGAAGAGATGAGCCTCAGCAGGGAACTTTTGATAAGGGTGGGTGCACAAAAACACTGTCTAGGGAGAACATGTTCCAAAGGAATACTAGAAAGTATGGAGAGTGCTTGGACTTGGAGCTGGGGCAAGAGAATGGGAACAGCCAGACATTTACAAAGGCCAACCCTCATTTCTTTCATAGTTACTCTAAACATTCTCAAACATTTGTGGAAATAGGAGAAATGAAATGTCATCTTTCTCACACGAGAGGAATCTGCCCACATTCTCACTACAGTAAACTGGTCAAATCATTAACCCACACAAACCCCCACACAAGTGTCAGCCATGAACAACACTCCCACAGGATCAGCACTGAGCCACAAGGAATTACTGGAGGAGGAGAAGGTCTGATGCCGCCCTTGGAGTCTGGCTGCCTCCCTAGCAAGCATGTAGCCAACCATGACCACTGACCTCCTCAAAGCAATGCAGAAAAGGAGCTTTCTCCACCCAGAATCAGGGCCAGTCTAATGCAAAAGAAGGAATCCTTCCTATCCCCGTTAAGATTCACCATCCGCCTGGAGCGGTGGCTCACACCTGTATTCTCAGCACTTTGGGAGGCCAAGGTGGGCGGATCACAAGGTCAGGAGATCGCAACCGTCCTGGCCAACGTGGTAAAACCCCGTCTCTACTAAAATACAAAAAAATTAGCCAGGTGTGGTGGCACACACCTGTAGTCCCAGCTACTCGGGAGGCTGAGGCAGGGGAATCGCTTAAACCTGGGAGGTGGAGGTCGCAGTGAGCCAAGATTAAGCCACTGTACTCCAGCCTGGTGACAGAGTAAGACCCTGTCTCAAAAAAAAAAAAAAGATTCGCCATCAGTCCTTTAAAAGTTGCATATAGGCCGGGCGCAGTGGCTCAAGCCTGTAATCCCAGCACTTTGAAAGACCGAGGCGGGTGGATCACAAGGTCAAGATATCGAGACCATCCTGGTCAACATGGTGAAACCCCATCTCTACTAGATATACAAAAAAATTAGCTGGGCATGGTGGCGCGTGCCTGTAATCCCAGCTACTCAGGAGGCTGAGGCAGGAAAATTGTCTGAACCCAGAAGGCAGAGGTTGCGGTGAGCCGAGATCACGCCATTGCACTCCAGCCTGGGTAACCTGAGCGAAACTCAGTCTCAAAAAAAAAAAGTTGCATATCTTAGACAGGGAATGTGTCTCTTTCCTCACCACCATCACCCCCCACTCCAAGTATTGTTCCTCTTCCCATCCCCACAACACCACAACACGTGCAGAGCCCTTAAGGCATAGCACTTACCACATGGACGGAGGCCTTAGTGGTTTATGCGCCTGCCTCCCTCACTGAGGGTATTCACCTTAAGGGCAGGGCACTAGTGTCCCTGGTTTTGTATCTCTTGGGCCTAGCATGGTGCTTGCCACATGCTCAGTGAGTGCTGAAATAAAAGTAGCCAGATGGCCAAAAGTAGCAGCAGCACCAGCAGTAACAAATATAAACTATAAATGATAGTATGTATACAAGTGGAGAGAGATTTTCCTTCTGCTTTGTTTATGAAGATGGCAGCTTTGAAGATGTGTTTTCTCAAGCTTGCTGCTGGGTATGTCCTTAGGTGACATTATATGCCAGTTTATTTCTGTCATAAACCATAGCATTGCTTTTCAACTGAGCACCAATACAACACCTAATGTAATTCCTTCACTATTCTTGCCTTAAAGGCCATGCACAAAACCCTGCTTCAGTGTCTAGAGTTACCCATGGTAGGCACCATCAACAGATATTCATGGGATGAGTGGATGGCACATTGACGTTAGCTGCCATCTTCCACTGTGCTTTCCAATAAAGTACCCCTACTCACTGTGGATTGTGCAAGACTCATTTTGGACCTAGCAGGAAAAAATAAGTAAAAAGCGATTTCGTCAAACCATCCTTTAAAATCAGTGTCAGTTTTTGCTGCTGCTGTTTCTTGACTGTCTTGCTCTTTCTTTTCCTGTGACTTCTTGTTTCTGATTGCCCGGGTATAATTTTGAACATGAACTCTTGTCTTGCTCTTTGCCATCCTGATTCTAGTTAATCCTGCTGATTTAGCCCATGACCTTGCTCTGATGTTTGTTGTGTGCCCACTTCCTTACTTTATAAGCGTTCCTGGCTTATAACATACCTTGATCCTCTCCCTTCATCCAACTTAGTTTTAATCAGAGTACATTCCTCTGGAAAGCCAGGACGACATAGTAAGAAGGGCACTAGCATTAAATCAGACAACCTGGTTACAAGTCCAAGCGCTGACACTTCTGTGTCACTTAGGGACCCAACAAGAATTTTTGAAAGACACTTTTAAAAAATGGCTATTTTCTATACTGCAAGACAGGGTTGAAGAAACCAAGAAGAGATGTTGAGGCACCAAGGAACTAAGAAGAGAAGGGAGCCATTTTACCCCTAAGCCTGAGGAGTCAGGGAGGGTAAGTGGTGATACTGAAACCTACCTGAGTGCCAGAGCCATGGAAGAAGGACTGCATGACAGGGCTGTAGGCTCCTGAAGGATGTGGCAAATGAGGCCAAAGCAGGGAAAGAGTAGCATCACTTTTCCTCCCCACGATCTGATCACCCACAGGTCCCCCCACCGAGGCCTGAACTCAACCAGAAAACAGGGCAAATGAGCTCTGGTGATTTAGTTTATGGAAGTCAACTTCTTGAGGAACAGGGAGGGCAGAGAAAATAGATTTTAGGGTAATATGAAATATCCAGAATATGATCTTATAAGCTTAAGCAAATGACCTTATCTTTCTGGATTCAGTTGTCTCATCTATGAGACAATGTTTTGAGGCACTTTTGAGATAATACATGTAAAAGTAACTGCAAAAATTACTCATTGGTATTATTCCTCATCTAGCACTCTACATATTATACTTTTATGTCTGTGATAGTCACCCTTCAGCCTAAATCTGTGACCACAACCACTCAACCTTCACTGTTGACCTTCAGAAGGGGTTCCTGGGATGAAGGGTACATGGATATAAATCCTCATCCAAAGATGTGAATAGGAAAAATAAAATGTGACTTTTATTTCCAACATTTTATTCCAAAAAAGAAAGTAATAACACAAAATTTTAAAATGGCATTTAGTGAGATCCACATTCCTCACTCATCTGTGATTCCAGCAAACAGGTCTAAATGAGCGCTATCTCTATGAGACGCAGAATCCTTTTCCCTACTCTCTGTAGGACTTTGCCCAGAATCTCAGGTTTGTAATTTGTTCTTTCTTGTTGTCCCAAAGTCTACAGACATCTAGACAGATTGAACTCGGCCTGAATTTATCTTTGCTGGGCCAGAGTCATCTAGGATTCTTGTAATGGGTTAGGCATTTCCAGAAAATCAACAAGTTTGAAAGCAGATTTCTAAATCTGGGCCTATTCAATTAAACACAATTCTGTAAGTAAATGCTGTGATGTCACACAACTAGAAATAGCTTTGACATTTGCAATTACAAGTCTGTCTTTCTTTCTTAGAAATAGTTCCATTATTATCAGAGCTGAAAGGGACTTTGGAAATGGTTTAATTTCTTCATTTTTCAGATGAAGAAACCTGATACACAACAATATAAGTACACAACAAGAACTCACCTTGATCCCCAAACTCCCAATCTAGTGCCGTCTTACTACAACATACAGCCTCTTTGCATTAAAGCTCCATGATCATGCAAAATTTTTTAAGTTGTTAACTTCTTTATATTGAGTTCTATTGGATATTCACATTTTAAGTGAGCCCAGCAATCAACTGATTTGTGAAAGAAGTTTTAAGCATAGGCATACCAGATCATGCCTGCCACAATTACATAAATGTCCCATAACTTCATCTGGGAGGAAGAACATTCTTTCTTGTTGACAGAAAGTAATCCATCGTGGGTCTTGATTTTCTCATTTTCTTAATGCTGTATAACCATAAACCGCTTTTTAAATTGCTACAATAATTCTGTCTCCTTTCTTTCTCTCTCTAAAAATAGTAGTTTTCCTTCATCTACTAATTTCAATGGTGCTTAAATGCTGCTACCCGCTCTGTATTTCAGGGATGACTTCTAGCTGCATCAGTTACACACACCCCGCCAGCAGTACCCTGTTTGACTTACTGACTCAGATGCCTCCAGATCTGAGCAACTGGAGAGTTGCGCATTTTCAGAATCTGCATATTCGCTCTGTGGTATAATGACTGATGTCAGCCCCAACTTTGCCAAACATCTCTCATCACTACTAGTTATATCCCTTTCCAAACTATTGGGCTTGCTCTCTCTTTCTGGAGCACACCCCCTTTCACATATTTGCAGTATGGATTCAACAATATGACAATCATTTTCTTTCCTTAAAGTGCCACTGCTGCAATGGATAAAAATAACTTGTTACTGTTGTCACTGCCTGGTTGGAATAAGTGGAAGGAGAGATGAGAAGCTGCAGTAACTAGTCTGGATATGGTTAGCCTCCTATCTTTGTTTAGAACTATTCTGTTCTTCAGGACCAAGTCTCCCAGTTTCCTGGTTATCCAAAACTCCCTAGAACTGATGTGTTTTGGAGAAAAATAAGCAAATGTTGACCTCTATGCTGAGCCTATGCTTTTTAACTTTCTTTAGGCTTGAGCTCTGAAATTCACTGGCAGCCACAGGCTTCTGTGAGCGTTGTTTTCTTGCCTGAAGGGAAAAAAAAGGTACTATGTTGCAGAAAATGTGCCATGGCATGCTTTCCATAAGCTAAGACAGTTGAGGGAATGTAAAACTCAGCCAGGCAAGTAAACACACATTTAATACTACGGTAATATGGATCAGGAAAAAGTTATTCTAAAGCACAGCATCAAGAGAGAAAGAATACTCTCCCCATATATTTAATGTTTTCCTTATGTTTCCTCTGGGCAGAGCTTATTCCTTAACAAGCTTTTCCTTCCCACTGCATCTAGCACTTCTTTCCTGGGATGACTCAAGAACTGTAGCTTCTCATTGGGTTTGTTTATTTACTTACATCGCCATTCCTGTTCTCATCCAAACTAACATATGTCTGCACAACGCACAGTGAAAAGTAAATGTCTTTCTTCATGTTTATTTCCCCGAAGTTGTTCATCAAATTGCTTTTTCATATCCCTTTTGCAATCTCATCTCATCCAGCTCAAGTATCCCGGATTAGAAAGGCTGTCTCTGGAGTCCTTTTCAAAGGGAGCCTCCCATAGTCTTTAAATCCCCCATGTTTTATGGTGCAGATATTCAGGATTTGAGGTATTAAGCAAGAAGGAAAGCAAAGCAGATGGGGACAGGCACAGTAAAATAGAGTGGCTTCTTCTGTGGATAATCATTATTGGAATTGTCCTGTTATCCGTAACTCTGCTGGTTCAAAGTGATAAACTCAGTCATTTATAACTAGAGATTTTGCAACATATAAAGAGTGGAAAGGCTGTGTGGGAGGGGCCGTGGGGGCGGGCGCACACATGTGCATACAATGTACAGAAAAAGTTCCACCACTGAAAGAGAGATGTTGTAAGTGAACTCCTAAAAAGAAGACAAAAATTGTCATCTTGTTGGGGGTGTTGCCTTCCTCATAATATCAAACCTGAAGAAAACTGCCTACTTTCAAAATTCCAACACGAGACTGCAAAATAATAAAAGGTATTTAATTAAAGAATTAGCATCAAAAGGCCATCTCTCAGATTCTAATTTTTAGCATCTTGAAAATAATGCATATTTCAAGTTCCCTTCCTTTTGCATCCAAGCCACTTTACCTCCTCTATCCTACTTTTGGGATGTATAACAAATACACCACTGAAGTACTCCAGAGACACAATTCGTAGCATTGCAAACTTAGAAAATTCTGTACATTTTTCGGCAATCCAATACTAGGGATTACAAATGGAGGAGAGAGAAGTACAAGTGTCACTTGTTTCCCTGCAAGGCTTTAGCAATTTACTTAGACTGAATTATTTGAGCACAAAAACTAGCAAGGCACCTATGAATCAAGGACTCTTTCAAAGTGACCTCCCAGAAGAAGTTTGCTGCTGTGTTAACCTGTAGTGCTAGTGTAGTTCTTCAGATATTTTGTTAAATATAATACATAGGGCAGGCTTATGTTAAAATCACTTGAGGCTTGTGACTTTCAACTAAATCCTTCTTCAGTTAACTACTGAAAGTTCGTCAGCTACTGCTACCAGAGAGAAGAGGTGTAAAGCTCACCGTTTACTAACAACAGCCAGGGTGTACACCACTCAGGGATGCCAGAATTGTTCTCCCACCCCTGAGTGGGCCAGGGAATCTTACTCTCTGCCGCCTTGGGCCTCCACTTGCTCTGGGAAGATAAGAAAGAGGTGGACCTTCCTCCTCCTTCCCCAAGACTGGGAAAAATCTTTCCACATCTTATTCTCACTCTTCCAGATGAGAGCTCAAAATGTACAACAGATCCTTTCAAGAACACTGGGAGACCAAGGGTGTGAGAGAAAGCTCCAAGCGAGGTCGAGCTGACTACCGAGGGAATTGCCTGAGGGGGAAAGGAATCTTCCAGAGCCACAGAAAGGCTTGGTTTGGAAGAAAGCCGTAGCACAACTGCATTTCCAATGGGAAGGTCCTAAGCGCACACACTTCTGGGTCCTCCCCGCTCAGAGCAGGTAAACCTCAGAGTAGCAGATCGTCAGCACCCACAGGGTTTCCTCCCGACCACCCGCCTGGCGACCAACTGCAACCACTTTTATTAAAAGAAAGAAAGGGAGAAAGGCAACAGAGGAGAAGATCAGGAAAGCCGGGAAGAAGTCAGCAGCCAGAAACTCTCCGGCGAGCTGCCGGGGAGGAGAGGGGAGAGCTGCCCTGGGACCAGTAGTTGCGAGCCGGAGCTGGGGATGGGGTGGGGGCACAGGGGCGCACGGCCACCGACAGCCGGGTGCACCTAGCTTGAGGCCGCGGAGAGGAGCCAAACTTGGATGGGTGGGGGTCTTCGCTCTCAACACTGCCTGCCAGCCCCAGGGCTCCCAAGTCTCCCCGCCGGAGCTGCCCTTCTGAGGGGCTCTTCGCACGCACTGCCTTCCCCATTCTCCCGGCTCGGGTTCTCCCGCAGTCACTGCAGTGTCCAGAGATGCTCCGCAGTAGACCCGGGACCCCTTAGGCGCCTCTTCCCGTCCCTCTGCCAAATAGCAACGCCTGTACTTTTCCAGCTCCCTCTTTCCCTCTTGAAATTGAAAGTTATTGAGGTCGCTCAGGGTTGTTGCTCCAGCAGTTTCCTTCCCCGCCCCCGAACTCCCCCCGCCCCCCACAGCCATTCCCCCTCCCCCTCTCTGCCCTCCTCCCCCTCCCCCCTCCCTGCCCTCCTCCTCCTCCCCTATGGGGTGCTCCCGGGAGCCCAGCCCGACACTGGAGCGTCTCCTGCTCGCGCACGCCAGAAGCAGCTCGGGGTCTCTCAGCCGCCCCTTGGCCATGGCCGCAGTGCCGACGGCGCCCGCTCCCTTGCTCTCCCGGGGCCCCCGCCGCTGCAGCCGCAGCCGCCGCAGTTTCTGAGCCCAAGGGGCCGCCGCTGCCGCCGCCGCCGCTCGCCCGCCCGGATCCCGCCTGCGGCAGCTGCCGCACAACATGCTACCTGCGGCCGCCCGGGCGGCTCCTGGAACTCCGGTTCGCGGCAATGCCAGCCACCCCAGCGAAGCCGCCGCAGTTCAGTGCTTGGATAATTTGAAAGTACAATAGTTGGTTTCCCTGTCCACCCTCCCCGCTTCGCTTGCCATCACAGCACGCCTATCGGATGTGAGAGGAGAAGTCCCGCTGCTCGGGCACTCTCCATATACGCCTAACACCTACATATACTTTTAAAAACATTAAATATAATTAACAATCAAAAGAAAAAGGAGAAAAGGAAGGGAAGCATTACTGGGTTACTATGCACTTGCGACTGATTTCTTGGTTTTTTATCATTTTGAACTTTATGGAATACATCGGCAGCCAAAACGCCTCCCGAGGAAGGCGCCAGCGAAGAAGTAAGTGCAGGGTTTTTTATGCGTTTGCTCCCTCCCGCCGCGTTCACCTGTCGGGTCTCTCTGCCTGTCCGGAACCGGCTTCCAACGGCGGCTGTCCTCCCGCCCTGCGCCCTGCGCCTCGCAGAGGAGGTGCCGGTTCGGGCTCTAGGGGTTTGGACGGCGTCTTTCACGCCTGCCGGTCCGCGCCCCTGCCTTCCGCAGCATCCCAGCCGGTGCGGGGGACCGGCGGACGCGGCGCTAAGGTGGCTCCGGCCCCCTGGTAAGTTCAGGTTCGCTGGAAAGTTCGGTCCTGGGTTAGACTTGCACCCGGGATTTGTGCTTTCCTTTTGAAGATGGGACGGAGCACCCAGCCATAGGCAGTTGGGACACCCAGACGCAGGATGCCCCTGAAACTGAGTAAATGCCGGGGGAGGCGCGGCCGCGGCACCCTCTCACCTCGCGCCTCCGCCTCGCGCTAGGAGACCTCGGCTGGGCACTTAGGCTGCACTCCTATAGCCGCGCGCCCGCTACCCGGCCGGGACGCCAGGGAGCCAGCGCCTGCGCGGCCGCATCCCCGACACGCACCAGCGGAGCCAAAGCGCGAGCGAGGCGCTGGGGATTCGCGTGTCTGCGCGTTTGCAGAGCTGCCCGACGTCCCACTCCCGAGGGGTGAAGACGGCAGCACCCCAACTGTGGGAGCTGTAGGTGCAGAGTTTCCAGGTTTTCTCTTGGCTGTCACACGTGAGTGTCTGAACCATCTCGGGCCCTTTCAAGTGTGTCCCCTGAGACACACAGGTACGGAAGGTGGGGTTTCCCCTAAAGATTCGCCTCCTCGCTGCCCTTAATGCTGTTATTTGGAAGGTTGGATTGCGATGGCTTCTTAAGGCAGTGCCCTAGCAGGGGGTTAAGCGGACACTACCAGGGCAGCCTCAACCCGGGCTTCTCTGTCTGAAAGGTGGAATCTTCCCGAGATGAAGGGACAGCTGCGAAGGTGTCACCTCTCCTCGGTCCAGGATAGCCTGGCGCGCTCGCTGCTCTAGTGTCTGTTTTTCCCCTCGGGAGTCCCTTCGCACACAGCAGAGAAGGGGCGACCCTGGCTCTCGTTGGGGGCGCTTGTGGGGAGAGGGAGGAGGAAACCTCTCCTGGAGCTCGCGAGGGCGGGGAGCGATGCTGCTACTCTGGCCCCTCGCACTTCCGCGGCGTGCAGCCCGCGGCCAGCGGCCCCACCTAGTTCTCCTAGCGGATCCGTCTCCCAGCGTCCCGCCCGGGAAGCCTTTCGGGGCAGTCGTCGGAGCAGCGAGGAGGACACAACACGGGCTTGTGTGAGATGGAAATTTAATAATCGCTTCTCGGCTGCTGTTTGTCCCTGCCCTGCCCCTGGGCATGAGGGTCCCCTGAAAGCTCCCTTTGTGTTGCTGGCCTCCACCAGACAAGGTTTGATTCACCTGAAAATTGCCTTTAAAAAAGGTGGCAGGGCCAGAGCTACAGGGGCCCTGGCCGCGTTTCACCGCCTTTAGGATCGCCTAGCAGGGGGCAGGAGAACCCAAACTAAATATCTCAGGGCATCCGATTTATTATTCTTGGCCTCCGAATGGTGTGTACTCTGGTAACTCCCCACCCACTCTTTCGTTCAGGCCTGGACGCGGAAGGGGCGGCCTGGGGTTCAGCGGTGTCCCCGCGCCTGGAGGTCCCCGCCTTCTCTTCTCCCAGGGTCTGGCCTGGCGAATTGATTCTCGGGCTCTGTGGGCACAGGGAGGCCGGGTTGAAGCGAACCCCACTCTGCTTTCCATCCGCTCTTCCAGCCGGTGCCCAGAGCCCGCTCCTTCCTTTACCCCCACCGAGGACCCCCGGGCTGGGAGCCACACACTTGTCAAGGCGGGACAGGGTACCGAGTGTCAGAGGCGTCTCGCTTTGTAGCGTTGGGACCCCTGGTTATGAAGGAAGACACAGAAAAGAAAGCTCGCGGTCCATTTGCTCCCACCTCCCCCAGCGAGGACCACGGCACAGGAAGCCGTCCCCGGGCGCTGCCTCAAGGCTTGGGGGAGCTGTGGGTTGGTGCACCTCTAGGTTAGGCCAGAGAGGAGTCAAAACGCAAACTGCTTTTCCACTTGCCTTAATCGTCTCAAGGCCAAGTCAAAGGCGACCTCTGTTTGGGTTCCTGGGATGAAAGGGGATGGGTGGAATTGGGTTGCAATTCCAATTATTTTGTGGAAGTAGGACTGGGAGGCAGCTCCCGCAGCGATGCTCTTGCTCCGCACTTTTGAGTCTGCGTTTGCAGCTTGATTCGCTGGTGCAATCCTGGGAGAGGGGCGACCCCTTGCGTTCTCGGAGGAGACAGACTAGACTTTTGGCAGGTGCAGTATGGCTTAATGAGGAAGGCGTGGAGGGTAGAGAGGTCCTCTTTCAATGCCCAGAAACTCAAGGTCAAACTGCATGTGCACAAACTCATATATAGCATTTGTTTGGAAATCTCTGGGGGGAAAAAGGAATAAAAAGACTCAATTTCACAGTTCCTGTTTCTCTAGTAAGGATTAGGAAAAGTTTTTAAAATGAAAACATGTAGGCCGGGCGCGGTGGCTCAAGCCTGTAATCCCAGCACTTTGGGAGGCCGAGGCGGGTTGATCACGAGGTCAGCAGATCGAGACCATCCTGGTCAACATGGTGAAACCCCGTCTCTACTAAAAATTACAAAAAATTAGCTGGGCACGGTGGCGCGTGCCTGTAGTCCCAGCTACTCGGGAGGCTGAGGCAGGAGAATTGCCTGAACCCAGGGGGCGGAGGTTGCGGTGAGCCGAGATTGCGCCATTGCACTCCAGCCTGGGTAACAAGAGCGAAACTCCGTCTCAAAAAAAAAAAAAAAAAAAAAAATGAAAACATGTAGTGGTCAAACGTGTTTTCAAAAAAAGCCTGTCTTTCCTAATTTTTTTCTTCGAGAGACAATTAAGTGAATATTTAAGGAATTTTCTAGCCTGTAGGTAAATAGTTTCAATTTCCTAAACTTAAAATCATCAGTGAAGACACGACAGGTAGAACATTAAGGCGTTAAAAATTGTTTTAGAAAAATTTTAATGGTCTCTCTTGGATTGTTTTGATAGGAAAGTTTTTTGTAAACAAGAACATTCACTTGCAGTGTTAAATATTGTCATGTCTAAAGAAACATGCCTTATCCTCAGAAATAGCAAATAAATCCACAACAGTATTATCCTGTTTCCCTAAAACAACTGTAATCCCATTTGTCTCTACTCTGATGTAAACTAGTGCTCCTAGTTATTACACACTACTCTTTCTTCTCATAAAAGAAACAATGTTTTAAAACAAGAGTCTTGCACTTTAAAATATCTATTTAGTTATGAGTGAATAAATACACGATACATTTTTATCTATTTGAATTGCTATACAGCTCCTAAAAATGACTCAACCTGTGAATTCCAGATTGTGTGCTGATAACATTAAGAAGCAATTTTTCCATAATGGTAGCCACAATATCTTAGTGGGGCTTCACATTTTTGCTTCCATTAGTCACTTGGGCCCTGAAATAACCACTGAAATGTAGAGGCAGGTACTTTCCATCTTAGAAAGAAAAGACCTGAGAAAAAGAGGCTTAGTAACCTACATAATGCCATACATCTAGAAAGTGGAACTTGTCTCCTGCCATGAATCTCACAGTTTTGTACACATTTATTCTATATTCTGGTCATAGAGAACATATCAGGTTTATTAAGTAATAAATTAAATGGTATCCAGACCATCATTTATTCAATAGGTTTAGGGAATAAACCGTTCTCCTTGACTGGAAATGTTTGAACTGATATTATTACTTACTATACAATGGTGATCGATGTCAAAGAATGAAATACCTAATAATAAAGCTTCCTAAATCGAATATAATATTATTTGATTATCTAGAAAATGCTGTAGGATTATATTATGCCAGAAGGTTATTGTTAGAAACATCAGATGGCATTTAGTATCCTTTTTATTAGATGCCATCTAGTAACTGAGTTTTACTTGTTCAGATTCAAGATAAATACAAGTTTTTAAAAGTCATTATATGCATAATAATTTAAAAGCACCCATTGTACAATCTATAAAACCTTGCAAGTCTTTCACAAAGAAGTCTAAAGAAAGAGAGAAAAGATACAAAGGAAATAATGTTAACAGTAGTAAAATATAAACAGACTATTGGAATGTACTGGTCATTGCTCATGATATTGTTTCAGATGTTGAACCATGCTTTGAAATTATGATACACTCTTTGTGATTATATTGTGTATCCTTGAAAATAACAAGTTAACTGATAAAATAGAAAAAAATCTTTAATTCTATTATACATTTTGTAGTATTAATTTCATACGAAAGTTTTGTTTGGATATTGACTACAATACATCTTCCTCGCTTGCCTACCTTTGTCACCAATCTTACCTTATTTTGAGAGTAACAGTGTTTTAAAGATAGAGACATGAATAGAATTTGCTGAAGAAAGTATATTCTTTGACATGTCATGTAATAGCTGTATAAATCAAGGCAAATGCAAATTTATATCCAGTGGTGGTAACATGTAAATGCAAGGAAAAACATCTTTGTGAATTCAAATTTAATTATTACATTATCAGGGTTGTTTCTCAAAATATCCCATGGTGGTACTATTTTAATTCTCTATTTATTCCTTTAATAGAAGGATTTAACAAGAACATTAGAAATGGTAATTTAAAAATACTGTCTTTTTAGTCTGAAGTTACTCAAGTAATGAGAATATAAGAATGAGTATGAAACTGATTTAATGTTGTTATTTCAATATTCCTTTAAGCATGAAATATGAAGAGTGTTTGAACTTGTAAGTAGATAAGCTTTACTAAATCATTTCTCCATTAAATAATTCCCTGGTATTTAATATTGTACAAATTATGTCCCCAGAAAGCAATGAATGGAAATTACAATGTGCAGTAAAATTTTATTTTCAAGTTATGGGAAAACCCTTGCTACATTGCTACAAAATGAATTTATTAGTCATCTGATAATTTTAGATGATTTGAATCTGGACAGAGATATCCAGATTGCTATTATATGTCTAAAATATTTTCTAGTTAAATGGTTAATCTTTTTTTAGTTGCAATAATTCCTTTGAATCCTGTGCAATGTTGACAAACTACTATGTAGAGTTGTCAGAGCCCTACGTAGAGTTAAGACCAAAAAACACCTCTGCAACTATAAAAATGAACTAACAAAAAATAAAACTATTCTTGATATACTGATTTACCAAACTGTATTTCCCCATTATCTCCATCCAAATGTTTTATATTGAACATTGTCTTGATCTCTCTCTTCCTACTTCTTCACTATTCATCCACACATCCCATCCCCACCCCAAAAAATTCTTTTCCAAGTAATGAATTCTTGAAATGCCATCAGAGTGGATATTGTGTTTCGTGAAATGTAAGAAAGAACTTTGGTTACCATTAGGAAAACATCATTAAGTTTTGAGAGCACGGTAAGGACCATGCAAGACAGTGTGTTGAAATTATGTGTTTGACTTGGTTAGGACTATTTCTTGTAACAGTGCATTCTGTGATGGGATTTTTTTTTGGGGGGGGAATGAGAATTTGAAAAAATGTTGCATCGTAAATTGCATAGATTTTTTTGGCTTGGCCTTTGATCTTAAGAGAAAATGTAAACTGCTTTCTTAATTAGATATTTTTCTCAGGGCTTCACATGATTGAGTTATCTTAAATTTATATCTGTCTGGATCTAGCAAATTTGAAATGCTTTGCAACTATACCTTAACAAAATACATGAGGGATAGTATATGCATCTGTAAAAGGTGCTAGCCATCTTTTCTGTTTATCCCATTCTGCCCATCAGGTCTTTCCATTTAGGAATATTATTGGCATTCTGATTAAAGTAGTCATCCACCAATACTGAAAAGAATGGAGTGTTCCATTCTCAAAGATTGTGGGGGTGCTGAGAATGCTAAATATCTAAATGTGATCGATTGCTATGAATCCCATTTTCTGCTCTAAAGAATCAACAACATGGCACTTTTAAGCAAAATACCTGAATTCTTTTCACATTTAAACCGTTAGAATAATTTTTAGATTTTATTTTTAAAAAACAGGGGCCAGGCGCAGTGGCTTATGCCTGTAATCCCAGCACTTGGGGAGGCCGAGGCAGGTGGATCAGGAGGTCAAGAGATCAAGACCATCCTGGTCAACATGGTGAAACCCCGTCTCTACTAAAAATACAAAAAATTAGCTGGGCACGGTGGCACGTGCCTGTAGTCCCAGCTACTCAAGAGGCTGAGGCAGGAGAATTGCCTGAACCCAGGCGGCGGGGGTTGTGGTGAGCCAAGATCGCGCCATTGCACTCCAGCCTGGGTAACAAGAGCGAAACTCCGTCTCAAAAAAAAAAAAAGAAAAGAAAAGAAAACAGGGTTGCAGGTGCCTCTTATCTGATAAGAGCATTTCTGCTTTATTTGCAATCTCGTCAAGGGACCTAGTTGCTATGTGCTGTAGCTAAAATGTTTTTTAAAATTTTTTAGAGAAAATGTATTGGTACTAAAGAATATGATTGTTCAATTAAATAAATATTTAATGACTTTTAACTGTCCTTACGTTTTATGCAAGCATCTAATCTATTCTTTAAAACACCACCTTATTAATGTTTCATCTGACCCTTAGAATTTAATGAATTGCAAGTATCATAAGCTTGTGGTAGAGTCTGAGACCTGAGAAGGAAGGCTCCTCAGTGTATAAGGAGAAAAGGTAGACTGAGAAGTTGAAGACCTGGGTTCTAGATCCAGCGTTGCTGCTAATGCCTGAGTAACCCAAGAAAGTCCTTTTTCTACACCAGGCTGAAGTTCTTCATCTGCAAAATGAGGAGGTTGATCAAAAACTTAGATCTCAGTGACCCCTATAGTCTCTTCAACATTTAATCTCTTGGTACACAAATATAAGTCAGAGCTAGGGAGTTAAATAATAACTTACTTGTCTTCTTTCAACTAAATTTAGCAGCTAAAGCTTAAGAGTACACACAAACATAAACATTCATTTATTATAAGCAAATTCATCACATACAGGTTAATTGATTAGTAGTAACTGATCAAAGTGGAGAATGAATTAATTATTATATATCCCATCATTCACATCTTTTATTGTTTAAAAACCATAGTCACAGCAACAATCGGCATACTCAGTCTATAGCAGGGTCCAAGGTCTTGTCCTTAGGCTCAGGTTTAAGGAGCTGGATCGGAATACTGACTCAAGGGTCACTTCAGAGCTTCCCTAGCATGGCGGGTTTTCAGAGGTGGCCGGTAACGATGAGGAAGAGATGATTTACAGTAGTCCAGGTTTAAGAAGATAAGGCCCTATGCTACAACAGTGAATGATTGCACAAGAGAGTATCTACAGCAGATAATTTCTTTTGATCAAATCAGTAGTTCTTGGCAGTTAATTGGATATGAAAGGGAAAGAGATGGGGACGCATATTTGGCAATGAGCTTTGGAGTATAAGGACTCGGGTCTGGGTGAATGGAAAAATGATGGAGACAAAAAGAAAAAAAAAGAAAAGTAAGAGAAGCAGTTCTTATTGGAAATCTGTTTCTCTTTTGGGAGGCAGTAGGAAATTTAGAAACTCAAAACTTGAAACACCTGGGATTAGAGTATCAGGGCTGAACACAAGTACTTTAGAGTCACATAAAATGATGTTTATTATTATAAAAGTGTGTGCTCTCCTACTGATATGGGGGTGTAAAAAGATGTGTGCTGTGCTGACATTGAGACTCACTCTTCTT
Source organism: Callithrix jacchus (assembly GCF_049354715.1). Lineage (NCBI taxonomy): Eukaryota > Metazoa > Chordata > Mammalia > Primates > Cebidae > Callithrix > Callithrix jacchus. Next base: position 133,711,407 of record NC_133505.1, read on the forward strand.
GGTAATATCAACATAAGATTAATTACATTAAGGTACCTTGTCTGTTTTAAGTAGTTTAATATATCATTTTCAACTGTGTTTTTTTATGGTTTTTATAATACTCTCTGTGTTACATAAGAGGATGGTCACTGGTATCATGAGCTATAGTTGTTGGCTGCCAAATCTTGCAGCTGAAAATCATACTTAGAAGTCTTATTACCTGTGGAACTTTGCCACAGAGCATAAGGAGACCTGAAAAACTATGATAAGGAAAGGCAAGTTTCCATAAGGTGTAAAAATAAAATTTTGAACCATTGAATTTGGGTCCGGTATCTGTTCATAACAGTAAAGTGTTCTACTTTGAAGTAGATTTCTCTACAAAGTGTGCTCTCTTCATATAAGAGAATCTCAGGAAGGGATACAACTTGAAAGAATCCAGTCCTTGAAAGACACACAGTGTGGGGATCACTTCTACAACATCCTCACTGAGTAACTGTGGAGCCTCAGTAACAGCCAGCCTCCTAAGCTCTCTCCCTTTTTTCTCCTATTTTTAGGACTTCTGCATCAGAAGCAGTTTATTCTCCTAGTCCTCTTCTGAGCACTTGGCATGGGCATGGGATCAGCTCTAGTTACCTTTAAACACCTTTCTAAAATGAACACACAGTAATGCAATGTGCTATATTCACTCGCAAAAATTGTCCTTAGAAAACTAGCTGGTAAGCATATTTATAATTATACCCCAATACAAAGCACATTCCTGAGAGTAAGTGGTAAAGCAGCCCCCATTTTATAACCACATAATACAAACCACTACCGCACAATATAAAATAACAGAATTTGTGAGCTGCTTATTTTAGAACACTGTTTTCTTAACATATGCTCAATAAGTTGGTAAGAAAATGAGCAGTCCTTTCTCATTGTTTTGTTTCTCTGTTCTACAAAGAGACTTTAAAGGTAGGAACACTGTCATCTCAACAAAGGCTGTCATATAAGCAAAGGAAATATCAATCACATTTTGCCAACAAGAAACAATATGCCAAAGTATGTGTAAATGCCACATGGCAAACAACAGCTTTTTAGCTCTCAAAGCCAATATATATATATATATATATATATATATATATATATATATATATATATCTTATATATATATATATCTTAATATGCACACGTACTTATTGACGTATTATGATAATAATTATTACTCAATAGATCCCATGTTGTAATCACTAGTGAATGCCAGATTCCTTGCTTGATGCTTTTGCAAAAATCATCTCACTTGATTTTCATACATACCTATAAGGAATGTGCCAATAGTTTCGTTTTGGTTGATCACTCAAGGAAGTGGGGTGAACCTCAGATTCCAGTCTAGGCTTGACTCCAAAGTCATGATTCTTCTTTGATTCATCACCCCACCTTAACTATTAGGATTGGAGGCAATCATGGGTGCATTTTCTAAATTCTGCCTCACTTTTTCTTTCTCTTACTCTCTCTTCTTTCTTCCTTCTCTCCTCCTCCTCATTTAACAAACCATAAGTCTTTTTTTCAAACATTTACTCTAAACTTTGCTTCTGGTATTCAAATACCCTCCTCTACAATGCTTTCTTTTCTTTATCCTTTGTCCTCTCTTTTCTTAAACCTGTCTTATTGATGGCTTTTAAACATCAAAATTTGCTGATTTTTCTTCATTAAAAGCAATAGGATTGCACGGTTTATATGAAAGACTCTATGATTATTATTTGCATCTACAGTTTGCATAACCAAGAAAAGATTAATGTATGCATGAGGATGTGGACAAAGTCTATACTTTTGCAGTTAAAAATCAGAATCCGGCTGGGTGCAGTGGCTCATGCCTGTAATCCCAGGACTTTGGGAGGCTGAGGGGGTAGATCACAAGGTCAAGAGATCAAGATCAGCCTGGTCAACATGGTGAAACCCTGTCTCTACTAAAAATACAATATTTAGCTAGGCGTGGTCACCCGTGCCTTTATCCTAGCTGCTGGGGGTGCTGAGGCAGGAGAATCGCTTGAACCTGCGAGTCTGAGGTTGCCGTGAACCAAGATGGCACCACTGCACTCCACCCAGGCAACAGATTAAGATTCTGTCTCAAAAAAAAAATCGGAATCCTTCTATGTAATTTACGACCACAATAGATATTTTACTGGCTAGTTTTCGTTATCCAGAAAAAGTTATCTTTATGGCACTTCATAAAGTCTGTTATTTATATTACTTTTACCATGAGCATTAACAATAACCTCCACTCTGAATTCTTGCTTTATGGGTTTTGGTACACTGATTTTCATCCCTGAGTTCACATTAGAATCTCCTGGGGATCTTTTAAAAAGATACTAATGCCCAGACTTCACCCTAGAACAAATGGAACAATCTTTGGGGATGGGACCTGAATATCCGTATTTTTTAAGTAGTTCTGGTGATTCTAATATGCAGCCAAGACTAAGAAATATTGTAAGACCCTGAATGCAAGAATGACTATTGCAGCTAAGCAACCACTAAAAACCATGCCAATTTCGGGAAGGCTAGATGTGCGTGAAGTGTGATTAGAAATGAGATGGATGTCATTTGAACAAACAGTAGTGTAAAACATAAAGGAATCTGACATTATTGATCAACACCCTATTGATCTGTGTTGTTGATCAGTAGCGTATTGTTAAACCTGTAGCACTGGCTGGTACAGGCAAGACTGTCTGATAGAAAATTATCTCAGTCAAAAGAACAGAGAGCAAAATGCACACAGTAGGACACACTAGTGAATGTAACAAATTCTGGCTTCATAGAATAAGAACACAGCTACTAGGAGAGGTACCTACCATGGGCGAGTGTGTTTGCTGCTGAGCTATACTGTGTAGAGGAGGGAATAAGTTGGACAGTTGTAGAAGATGGGCATTAGCCATACTCAACTTTTTTTCAAAGCTACTTAATAATAAACAACTGTTTTAAATTTCTTACTAGATGATTGGTAATGTGCCCTAGATTCCTTGTTTTTAGGGAAAACTTAATGGTTAGGAAATGCCTAACGAGAAATAAATGTCCTTTTCTTTTACAGTTTCTACAATTCCTGACTCACTTTAGATTGACTACTGGTGATCAGTAAAACTACTATAAATAGCGCAGTTTTAACTATACCCCAATGGACTCAGTTTTGCAGTAGGTCATTTATTTATGAACTTATCATTTCTACTTCACTCGTAATGTGCTCTTCTTTGGGTAGTTATCGCTATTAAATCTTGTTTATGAGTCTTTTTTAGTCCATGAAGGATTTTCAAATCTTGCCATAAACTGGAGAAAGCACCATGTAAAAGTGAGGTGGAAGTCTGGGCTTCCTGACAGACTTAATTCTGCTAGTTAAGGGGGCTCTTTGGGATAATACGGGTTTCAATGAGTCACTAGGCCAAATCCCAATAACTGAAATTGCCAAAAGTAATTAGACTGAAGAAAGCCAGGCTCTTTGGGAGGAAGGTCATCACAGTGAGCTTTAGCCATTGCTCCATCGTCAGACCTAGTTACTTGTCCCTAAGGATGGGGAGCAATCATAAGTTCCAGAGAGTAGGAAATATACCAGAAAACAATGCTTTTCCACTAATTTGTTTTCTCAATAGGTTATTTACCCTAAGTATGCAAGAGATGGGAATATGTTATCAGTATGTGCACAGCTTATGTCATTATCCTCATAAACCACCTTGTCTGCCTGTGTTAATGTACATGCCCATATAGAGAATTCTTGCTTGATCACTGCAAGTTCTCCTCCCTTCCTGAGTAGATGAAAAGAACTCAAGGAATTTAATCTAAGTTCATTTTAAAACGGTGTCTGACTAGCATGGAAATGGAAGAAAGGAATTCTTATAAACATCTTAGGTCAACTTAAATATTATATTATTGAAGTAACATCTGGCAACAAGAAAATGGTAGTACATTATATCAGGCTAGCAGTTCTAAAATCTCTGGAGCTAGAACAAACTTATGATTTCTTGTATTGAAAACAATTCACTTTAGAAACATGGTGCTGTAAGTATCTAATCAGAAATTATCAACAAGTAGGTGGTCCTATAATTTTAAGCTTTTAATACTTGATAAATTAAAAGATTGTTAAACCTTTCTCTAAAAAAATATGCAAGTAGCACAAATGTATTGTTGCTCAATAGCCAAAGTAAAAGTTTGCCTTTGAAACCATTGGCTGGGATACCCAGAGAAGATACTCTATCACTTCATATGATGGATCTTTAATTGAACAACGATACTGTCCTTATAATGGTAAGTTACAAATTCAAAGACACTGTCCTTATAATGGTACGTCTTTATGGTCCAGAATGACTTCAGTATATTTCAGTACTCATTTCAACTTAGACTACCAGTTCTCTGTTTAAATATGTGGATGAGTGATATTGATTATTTTAAATCTGCAGACAGGAAGTCAAACTCTTTTTCTGGCTAGCTTTCTCTGGCAACTGGAAATCTCCAGGTATCATTTGGCAGGCAAATAAACCCTGTCCTTGCACACATTATAACCTAATAGTCATAATGACCTGATTGTCACTATGGCCAATATAGTGGAACAATATGTTTGGTTTTCTTTAGTCTTATATTGACAACAAGATAACCAAAGAATAGAAGAATCCTGATTTTTGAAACACTTAGCAGCAAAACTTTTCTGTTGTGTCACTTGTACCACTTGTCATGTAGTTTCTGCCATAAAATACAAGAGGTATAAACAAATACTTCTTGGTCACAAACTGAGGACATACTGAGAAGCTACATATTTGTTTCTTATAGATTTTAATTTTGTGCTTCAATTTTTGATGAGCTTTTTTGATCTAGAGTCCAAAAAGTCCCTTATCACATGTTTGGTAACAAGGAACAAGGTCCAAACATGGTATACTTAGCCCCTCTGACTTGAATTCACACACTCTCATTTCATGCCATCCTCAATATGGTAACTCTCAGCCCCCTCCATAAAGACTGAATATAATTTAAAAGGGCCAGCCTCTCTTTTGGATAGCACATTTCTAAGACATCCAGCCAACTTTCCAATTCTGTCCAGAGCTTGATGTAGATCCGAGCTTTTAACAGATCAGTGGGATTTCCTTGGAGGCCAATTCAGCTTGCAGCATCACATAGATGCATACTTGGCCCTAGTATAATCAATAACATTTGCTATCATAGCCAGCCTGTGTTTTTAAACCTGTGGGCATTATGTGACCATACTCCAAAGTTTAGTTTCTAATAGAATAAGGAAGAGTTGCAGTAAGAGAAGCTCCAAACCATTTCATGCTATAACTACCATCTCCAGTATCCATGTGGACTTTCCATTGACATTCCAGAAATTCATTTTAAACTGTTTGCCTCTGAACTTAGTATGTACTCTAAGGAGAGCTTACAATCCCAGAAACCTTTATGTAATAGTTTTTAGCCAAACTGTTTAATTCACAAGCTGTTGGGCTGAAGTGCTATAGTTCATCAGATAAGAACACATTCAAATGAAAATTGCCAAGATTTTCCAGTGTAGGATATTTTCATCACCCTTCCTAAGTCAAACACTTCCTCATCCACTCTCCAAATTCTAAACCACTACTAAGATGAGTTGAACAGTCTTAATTTTAGAATCTTCCAAAGAAAAAATAAAGACACAGCCGAGTTAATTTATAAAACAGTGCTACATTTATCTTGGCAGATTTCAGTTCTCCCCAACTAACTCTTATGCTGACTACTTAGCAACTCAGGGGAGGAACAAGTCATTTCTATGTATTAAGCACCTTGAGAACCATTGCACAGATTAAGTTTGGTGTGTTTCTTCATACTTATTGTACAAATTTCTTTCCTCATAGACAATTTATTTACTGGATCTCTGAAACCTAAATAATCCCTTTACTTTAAACCTGAAGCAAATGGAGAGTCATTTTTACAACAGCAATAAACTAAAGTGGCTATTCAAATACTTTACTTGAATTGCTCTGTGCACTGAAGTACCTTTTTGTTAATACAAACCCTTCATATTCTAGCTGGAAGACCCCTGAAATTCTAGGATTGCTTAAAATTATATAAACAGGAATCTCCCTTCTCCCCCAACACCAGCCCCCAATCCTGGGAGTGTGCCAGCAAGTTTGCAGGATTCATTCAGACAACTGTTCTGATATAAATATTTATAAAACTCCTTTCCATTAGAGATTAAACGAAGTTTAAGTAACTGTTCCTAAATGATAGATCTTAGTAGTGTTTGCAACAGCAGGTCTGATGCTATCTGATGCATAAATTCTGATACTGTATACTACAGAAAAGGCTAAAGGAAAAAGAATCAAGAGAGGAATTAGTATGAACTGTATGTAATTTGAACTGCAAAATATTATTTTAAGTTATCAATATACAGATGACTTTTTTAAATGTGCACAGGATACAAGGGAAATGAGTACATTTAAATTGAAAAATAGTAAAAACTGGCTGCTGGTGCTTTAATGGCATTAAACAGGGTGGGGGTAATTACAAATCATATCATCATGCCGGTTCAAATGCAATTCTTGGATAGTTCTCCAAATTCTCATCAAAATGAAGTAACATGTCTGAGATCTGATCTGATGTAAGCTTTGGTATCCATATTATTATTCAAGAACTACTAAAAAGGATAATGGCTGAGCTCTAAGCCTTATATCAAATATCATTTATTGAAACAGGGCAGCACCCTAGGCCTCAAGAGGTGAAAACAAACCAGTGTTCCCTTTCTGAGCTTTCCTGTTTGTACAGCATTTTCACGTGTTTATTCTATACTAGGGGATTACACACCTAAGCAATTAAAAACCTCAGAAACTTCATTGACTATATTTCAAATTAATGCCACAGCGTTAATTTAATACTTGACTAGGAAAGGCATATGTCTTTTAGACTAGTTAATGTTTCCTACTTCCCTTGATGATTTAAGGCCTACATTAAGATATAGAAACCCATGAATCTTAATTTCATTTCTTTGTTGATAAGTCACAATATGAGATTTCTTCTTAATATCTAGAGTTTTTTCTTCATTACAGACATAGGACTTTTTAAATTTTAAGATTTTTGTGAAAAATCATTTTAGAAAAAGTTCAGTGTAAATAATGTTAAAACATATGCAATGGAATTTTACTCCTTTTTGTTTTGCTTCAAACATAATGGCAGTCATTCACTGCTAAGTTTCCAATTGACTGCTACTCAAATACTGTATTTGCTATGAATGAGCAAGAAATAATAAAAAGGGATCTATAGACTATGAAACAGATACTTTATAAACTTAATTGTAAGAGAATCATGTCTTTCTAATTACCTTCTTAGAATCTAGATGTTCTCGATTTGACTGTAGTGAAAGAAATCCACCTTAGGAAGCAGGGACATTGATTTTAATCTGTATGCTGCTCTATAACTTAGACAAATCATTTAGTCTGTGATTTGACTGCATTCACTATACCAGTGAATTCATAATCTTTCATTTCTGTGAAAGCAGAAAAATGATCTTAAAGTCCATCCCTCCAACACTAAGATCAATGAGCTTTCCCTTTTCATTTTTGTAGTATGCTCTAACCTTAGATAGCTGTCCATCAAAATGTCTAGAATGCTGAGTTAGGGCCTGAATTCAAAACATGAAGTTTATTTTTGCATGTTCATGAAATTTTTAGATCATATTTTTTAAAAGCTAACAAGGTAAAAAAGAAATCTTGTGGGAAAATATGGAAAAATCAAAATTGAACTTAGCACTAACTACAATATCAAACATTCATTTATTTATTTAATAGCTCTTTATTAAACATTTATTATGTGCTAAAATTACAAAAATAAGCAAAACACACCTGAAACTTGCCCTTGTAGTATTTTGCAGTGGTTAGGGAAAGAAAATATGAATTCAGAATCAAAAAACAGTATTTCGCTAAAGATGAATTAGAGCACTTTAGATATCATTTCTAAGCTGTATAGTATTTCTTTTTTAGATTTGTTTAAATAGCATTGGAAATTAGTTTACAATAAACCTAATAAATACCCAGATTTTTCTCTGGGAAATAGAGACAAAGCTGAACTAGACAGCATATAAGGACGAAGCAGGAAGGTAGAAGGAAGATTAACTGAAAACATGGGAATTTATTAGGCCTTCTGGTATTTTCTTGTCCTAAAACATATGAGCAATGAACAGGAGTCATTACTTAGCATGCCATTTGTGACAATCATAGGAAGTATGCTATCGTCCACTTTAAATGTAGTTAGCATTGTTAAGTAAGCCTTGGAATGGAGTGGCATAGCTTGGCTGAGTGAATTTCCGTTTCTGGCACATTGACTAATTTCTATAGCTGAACTTTCACACTAGTTCATTAACTAGAATTACTTTTACCAAACACTAACATATTGTACATTTAAAAATAGTGCATTTTTGTCCATATCACTGAAGCATTTTCAAAACTTTCATGGTGACCCCATAACCACCACATAAAACATAGAAGTCAGTCTACTTAAAGTACCAGTTTGGCAAACACATGTCAACAAGTTATTTGGATTCTTATGTAACTCTGTTGATGACCTTTTCTAACATTAGTTGATAACTTTAAAGATATCAGTTAGCAAAATTCAGAGTCTTGAAAATAACTTGATTCAATTCTTTTCTGTATGTGATCGCTAACTCATTAAGGGCTTTGAGTAAAGAAAGACAACTACCAGCTACTTCCACATGTTTATCTGATACCACCTTCCCAACAATTTTATGATATATTATTCTACTTTTATAAGCAAAGAAGCTGAAAATAACAAAGGAACAGATCAAAATGACGGAGCCAGAGATGGTAAACCTAAAATGTACATCTAGATCTTCTGACCTAATGAATAGCCTTCCCCATTACACTCTGCTTTTCATTAAGCCTATAAGAGAGAATGCCAGAGCTGGTTTAAATGAGAAATAGCTCTCTTTGCAACTGAGATGGAACTACTAATTCCTCATTAGATAAAACGTAAGGGTGTGAGAAAATAAACCAGACTAGTTGACAGAGTGGTTGCTTGGGAAGTGCCAGGCCATGCATTTAAACTGATTTTAAATCGGAGGCCCAAAAAGATCACAACTATTGTTCTTAAAAGATCCCTCTGATTGGTAATGGTAGCAGTGCTGGTAGTAGGAAATGGAATGATGTGAACTCCATTAACTAGGGAAGTAGAATCTGCAGGAAAGGTGACTGGAGATGAGGATGAGAAGGATCCCTGGATTCCTGATTGTAGCATCTTCACGGTGCCATTTACTGCCATAGAAAAAGCACATGTCTACTAATCATGGTGGCTCTCACTGGTAATCCCAGCATTTTGAGAGGCCAAGGAGGGCAAATCTCTTGGGTCCAGGAGTTGGAGACCAACCTGGGCAACATGGTGAAACCATATCTGTACAAAAAGTACAAAAATTAGCTGGGCATGGTGGCTCACACCTGTAGTCTCAGCTACTGTGGGTCTGAAATGAGAGATTCACTTGAACCCTGGATTTCGTGGTTGGAGTGAACTGTATCATGCCTCTGCACTACAGCCTGAGCAACAGACTGGGACCTTGTCCCCCACCCCACCCCCCACCAAAAGAAAGCACATGTAAATAAGTGCACAATAGCTTTAACAGCTAGGAAGATTTTTGTGAATTACGTATGCATCATAAACCACTCATGTTCCTGAAGAAGATAGAGACCAGAGAAGTAAGCGACTTCGTTGAAGTCACTTTGCATTGGAGCCAAGAGTAGAAATAACTCCTGTGGCCATTCTGTAACACCAAATGTTACACAGCAGATGGTTCCAAGAGTTGGCATTCCACAGAAGGACTCTGTAGATCTGCTGCCAATCTGATTTCTTATTTGTTTAGTAATGGTCTTTTTGGAGATAAATATCTGTTCATTGACTGAGAAGTTGCTTCACAATCTCTTTATTTCCTTAATTCAAGAAATGCCAAACTTTAAAAAGTTACAATAACCTGTTGCCCTAAACTAAGATGGCTCATGATAAGGCACAATTTTAAAAACCAAACCAATTACACATACCATACTCTTATCAAACACAGTTTTCTCATCGAACATATTCTTATTCTATTCCTAGGAATGAGGAAGGTTCAAATCTGATCCTAGGCTGGAAAAATATCATTTTGCCCATGTTTAGCAATAACTTATATTATACAGCACATAGACACTTTCTCATCATCTTATTTGATTTTTTTGACACCCTTTTGGAATACGCAGAGCAGGTTTTATCATACTCTTTACAGTTAAAGTTCAAAGATGGAAAGTTATTTGCATGGTCTCACAAGGCTAGTAAGATGCAGAACTTAGCCTCAAGGTTCTAGTAGGGGGATGGTTGTTTTGTTTTTCTACAATCTCTGACCTTTCCTGCGCTACCACAGTTCTCATATATCTACCCTGAAGTTCCTACTATTAGTATAATTCCTTTGGGTTTGAGAAGAAAGGCATGTAGATTAGAGGAAATCATTATTATAGACATGATTCTTACTAACTGACAATGTGAACTGGCAGATCTTTCACGTCCTGTGCCATTTGAGTACCCATGAATGAGCTTATTGTGGGGAGAAGGAGATACAGAAGCAAGAGCATCAAGCATTGTTTGACAAACTATCTTCAGGAAAAAGCAGAAAAATTACTGGGTGTTCTCTATGGTAGTAGAACTTTCTGAGAGAAATGGTTGAGTTTTGATATGATGGGATGTTTATTAATAAATGTTGTTATAGGCCGGTCATGGTGACTCATGCCTGTAATCCCAGCACTTTGGGAGGCTGAGGTGGGAGGATCACTTGAGGTCAGGAGTTCAAGACCCGACTGGCCAAATGGTGAAACCCTGTCTCTGTCTCTACAAAAATATAAAAATTGGACAAGGGTGCTGGTGCAAACTTGTAGTCCCAGCTATTTGGGAGGCTGAGGTAGGAGAATTGCTTGAACTGGGAGGCAGAGGTTGCAGTGAGCAGAGTTGGTGCCAGAGAGAGACTCTGTCTCAATCAATCAATCAATATTATTATAAAACAATTGTATGGGCTTTCCCCAAATATCATATTTGCTTTACTAGACATAATCAAATAGACTGTTGTGGGGAAGCAGTTTGAACTAGATATTTGTAAAGTTCCCAAAGTTTATGATTCTATCCACTAGAAGTTGACTATATGGATCTCAGCACTCTCATCTGCAAATTTAAGGGAAAAGGAAGAGCTTCAAGAGCCTTTTAAATTCCACAGGTAAATTCATCATCCTCTCAAATGTTGAGTATGTATTTCTACATAGAGCGTTTTTGTTCAGAACATTTTCCCTCTTTCCCCCTTTCCATTTGTCTCAATTTTTCTGTTCCTTCAAGTTCCGTAACCATTCCTAAATGCTCTCTGTAGTGTTTAGATATCTTCATTATCAATAATTGCTCCTGTCTTTTAATTTCTTGTATTCTAGTCTATACATTTATGGTTTTCAGAATACAAAAATACTATTTTATTAATTCTATTCTAGGCTTCTTGAGTCACAGATTGCGTTTTGTGTCTCAGTATAAGCAGTACCTAGAAGACTGCTTCCAGTAATCATTGCGTAAACAATTATTTGTGAAGATAATAATAATGGATACTGAAAGTGTGGTATTTATATCACCTTTGTCAGATTCACCTGGGATGCTTCTTATCAATGCAGCTAGCTAAATCCACTGGATATATTTCCAAATCAAAATCTATAGGAGTGGCATCTGTACCTCTTCATTGTAAACAAGTAATCCAGGCCATTTTTACACACAGCAAAGTTTAGAATCTTTAGAACTTGGGTTTCTCTGTGCCACATAGACCTTTGATTTCTCGGTACCATACCACTATCATTTCTATGCCATTTCTTACCTTTTTCAGTCTGTTTAAGTAGGTGCATCTCTTCATTGAGCTGCTAGTGCCCCAGAGGTTTTCTTGTCCAGAATGTTCGGGACTCCTATTAAAATCTGTGTCTGCCATCCTTAAAAAGTAGTCACTCTTTATGACTGTTGGTGAGTTTCTGGCTGTATTAGAAGCCTGTATTAGAACCTTCTAATACTGCCTGTATTAGAAGCCTCAGTATGTGCCCTCTTTTCAGCCTCCTTGTTTAGAGGTTTCTAAGAGTTATTAGCGGATAAAGCTACCAGCTGCTTCAAATATGGATGATGATAACACCGGATGGGTTTAGTGCCTCTTGAGTTAAACAAAGTGTCTTATACCTATGATTTTGATGATTGCCTATGAGATTGCTAGGTGCTTTACACAGCTTCTCACTTAATCCTTTCAAATATAGGTCAAGAAAATATTCCCACGTTACAGATGATGAAGCCTAGGCTCAAAGAGATTAAACAACTTTTGTCTAAATAAATAATCAGAATGGAAATTTGTTGACAGAGATAATTGGTTATATTCATCTTTCTATGCTTACTAATTAGATCAGTGTGTGGATGTTGAATAATTTAATTTTTTAAATGAATAACTGGATAAAAAAATAAATATTGGTAATTCAGCTAGAAAACATGAGATCTGGGGCTCAAAACCAGACTCTAGATGAGTGCAGAGCCAGTACCTCTTCACCCTGTCCCTGTGCTCTTCTAGGAAGTGGGCGGGACCCATTTCTGAATGAGGTTGTAATGCAGGGAACCATGCACATAAATATAAAGATGCATTATATTTACAAAGGTGCATGTATATTCCTCTTCAATTATGTTAGCAATTTTGTGAATCTAGGAAAAATGCACTTATTTTCTTTGCTCAGGATTTTATATGAGATACATAAATCTGGATTTTTTTTAAAATGGTATACTCACTATTTGTACATCTTCTAGTGCCTGTTAAAATACCACAAGTCTCTCACTTGCTGTTTGCTTATGCTAAGGCTTCAGCCATCAGATATGCTACTTTAGCATGCTATGTAGCAAGAATATCCAAGTTTATTCATAATATAACAAAGTGGAGTTTGTTTTTAGCAGAAACTGAAGTTTGTTTCATTCAAGAATATGAAGTTAGTAGTTATGGACTCACACTCATGCAGATTCATTACCATTAAACTATCACATTTTCTGTTTATGTTGATTTCTAATTATTTCTTCCCTTAAAAAAAAAAAAAAGGAATGCCTCTCTCAGCCAGACCACAGCACATAATGATTCCCACTGTTGGATGAACACTGTTGGATCTGTCTCACGAAAAACGCTGTTATTACCACCCACTAACTCATCAACAGGTCCTGGCTCTCTACAGAATCTGGGTCTCGTCACCCCCATCCACCCCCTCTTGTCCTCTATTCACCTCCACTTGGGAACATGGCCACTTGGAGAAGGGGAAGCTTTCCCTCTCTTAGCAACAGCTGGGGATGTTGATTCAGTACCTTACATTTTACACTCGTCGCAGAGTGCATTCACTTTACCATGGATTTTTCTACTTGTGGTTAAGGAAAAAATACCTCTTTATTTTTAGTACTGTGAGTAGTTTGTAACAGTTTCAATAGCAGTATCAACTGTAGCTGGTCAGTTTGTCACAGGAAAGCTCATATGGCTTTTACTAATTTTGAAGTATCAAATTAGATATTAGCCTACAGATTTTTAATTCATTTAATGACTAAAAGAACATAATATTAAGATACTAAAAGAAAAATTAAATTAGAAGTAAAAAGCACAGTGTTGTTACTCTAAATTATTTAGACTGTTTCGATATGCATTACTAATGGTAAGAATTTAGAAAAATACAAGAAAAGAGTATATGCAAAACTGTAAATTTTTGGCTTTTTATTCTTTCTTTGTTCTTATGACCTTTTATGTATTTGATAACTTTTTTTACTTCTCCCCACTTATTCCCACACATACACATACACACTTTCGTAAAAGAGAATGAAAATTAAAACACCAAAGTAAACTAAAATTACTGTTGGAGAAAGATGGGGAGGAACAGAGGAGAAACGAGATAGTCCCAAGAGCAAAACACATGTAGATTGATGCACAGCCTCTTCAAAGATTGGATTCTGCATGTAAATTTCCAAGTTTGTTGCCAGTTAGAATATTCTCCTCTAATATAAAAGTTAATAAGAACATATTTTCATGGAATACAAGATGCTCGTTCTGTTCCAAGGTCCATAAAATTAACACAAATTAAAGTAACCATATCAGGCAAAATGTGTTCTTTCCTTTCCTTCTGATATTTACTTAGAAATGCAGAGGCTACATGTACGTAGGCTGTTTACTTTGGCCCTCAAGGGATGGGAGGAACTGGCTCCAACCGCCCTTTGTAACCCATTTCATAGCACTCACAGCACTGTAGCCTCATTGGTTCCTGTCGTGTTGATCCTGGTGCCCAGCTTCTCTCATTGCATTGTACTGTTTGCATTGCTGATGCTCTACCTTAAATATTCTTCCTGGGTTTACGTGACAGCTCCTCCTTATTCTCCAGGCCTCAGCTAAGGAGTAGCCTTAAAGGGTCTCCCCTGACCTGTATTTAACGTAGCTTCCCAGAGTTATTCTCTGCCTTATCCACCTGTTTGGTGCCTTAACAACACTCATTGCAATCTTTAATCATTTGATTCCTTGTTTACTTGCTTACTAACAGATGAACATCATGTCTTCAGGAACTGGATTTCTCTTTCCCTCCTGCCTTTCCTGCATCACATGAAATGTTCAGCACACTGAGTGAAATTTTTGTTGAAAACCTTAATCATAGTTTTCCCAATGTATCCATATACAGTGAAGCCTACTTGCATCTATCTTTCATTTCTAGTCTGATTCTGGACTAGATGTGGTTAGGCAAAGCACAGCCCTCGGTTACCAGGTTGGCATCGAGCTCCCAAATATTCATCATATCTTAGATTTCATGAATTCTACAGCTACCGTCATTTGCTAGTCATTTTCTTAATATTTTGGGCTGACTTGATTTTAGTGGAAAGCCTAGCTATTTTCTGTTTAATGTTAGGTTTGTCTTATTGCTGTGGTTTTATTTTAAAGTATTTATAGAATATAAATATTAGACTCCCTTCAGGAAATTATTATTCAGTAAAAGAAAAAGAAAGATTTTCCAAGTTCTCAAAGAAATCGTTTCCATTAAAAACAGTATGTTTCCCCACATAATAATAATGGTGGTGCACCAACTGGGCTGCATTCAGCAGCTGGTGAGTACATTCCTCTCTGAGACTCTCAGGAATTCTGTCAACCTTTGGTGTAGGCACAAACTTTCAGATTAGATGTTGGCTTAGTAGGGCAAAAGATAGAGCAGACTGTTATCCTGACTGTTACAGTTCAGTTAATGTCTATACTTTAGAATTTGATGAAAGACCAATAGAATTTGTATGTAGGTGTGTGCGTGCGTATATGGATATACAAACACATATATGTGTGTATACGTGTATACATACATGCATACATACATATGAACACATATGTGCACATATTGAAGTATGTATATTTAAATAGAATAGGTGATTTTTAATTTACTTAATGGTTACAACATTGGTATATTAAAACACTGAAACCATCAGATGATAAACAGTATTTCAAAAATGGCAAGGTCTGTATATATTTGGACATATGGACCTGTGGTTCTTTCAATAAGCTATTAATAAAAAATAATGATTAAACCTGTATTCACCCAAATATCATACTTTGATACTCCAAAAGAGTGTTATATCCCAACAAGTAATTATACTTATTCAAAATATCCTTTGTACATATTTTGCTATCTATGCCTAACTCTCTCAAGTTGCCTAAATTGTTGTAGAGACCTAGCCATTGTCAGCTCTATTTTGGAAGCATTAACATATGAACAAATAAGAAACATTCACTCTGAATATTTTCTTGGGTTGACTGAGCAGAATTTGACAGAGAAAGCCAAATAATTCAAATTTTTAACATTAGACTTCTGTTAAAGTGAACATTGCCAGATATTCTAGAGGAATCCTGAACATATTGTAATTTTCAACAAGCGTATTATTACTCTGAACTTCAGTATGGCTCAAGAATAATCAAGTCCCAAGATATGGTAGAAATGTGTTGTCCTAACTTAGGCAAGAAAAAAAAAAACACATTTTCTCTAAGGGAATGAATTACTGAAGTAAATAACCCATTATTGCTTCACTTTGAATGATGTATTTTATAATTAATCATTTAAAGTTTATGTAATTTGGAACTTGATTTCTTTACCAGATATTCATAGGCATAGGCCACTTAAATTATTATAGATACTTTCTGTTAAATAATGACTTTAACATATTTATTATTTTTATTAATCTTTCTGTTGTTTGTTTTGTTTTGTTTTGTTTCAGACAAGATCTCGCTCTGTCATCCAGGCTGGAGTGCAGTGGTGCAATCTTGGCTCACTGGAGCCTGGACCTTCTGGGCTCAAGGGATCCTCTTATCTCAGCCTCCTGAGTAGCTGGGACCACAGGCTTGTGTCACCATGCCCAGCTAATTTTTTTTTCTTTTTTTTTTTTGATAGAAAACAGGTGTTTGCTATGGTGCCCAGGCTGGTCTCAAACTCCTGGGCTCAAGGAAAGTGCTGGGATTACAGGTGTGAGCCATGCACCTAGCAACACATTTATTATTTTTTTTAATAGCTTTTTAATATGTATTGCTTTCATTTGTTCAATAATGAAAAACACTTTATTGAGAACCTTTTCAATAAGTAGCTGCTTTATATAGAAGGTGGTAATTATCCCAAGTTCCCGAGTCTATAGAGGAAAAAAAGAAGAAATTATCAAACCATGAGACCTCTTCCCTTAGAAAGTGTACAGTCAATGTGAACACACTTCTAAAAAGAGAAGGCATGGAGGAAAAGACAGATGCAAAAATAACTTTGATTATGGAATTCAGTTAGTCTCTTCTCTCTACCCTGTTTCTTAAGGCCACTGCATACAGAATATCAGGAAGTGAATGTTGTACAGACAAGTATGCTTTGGGGAGACTTTGTATATGATTTTTATTGTTGTTAAAAATAACTTATCAAATTTGTGAATTTGTAAATTTTTAATTAGATTACAAAATTAGTGTTACTTTTGTGTATCTGGCACTTCTTTTCAATTCAGTCAAACCTATTTTATTAGTCTAAAGTCTACTAAAATTTGCATTTCTGGAAGTTAGCCACAAATAAATGATCATTAGTGGTAATTGGCAGCAAGTAATAATGGATTTTTTTCATACAACTTACAATAGATGTTAGTACATTTGCAATTGAGCTTTCGAAGTGGATTAAACTGAAGCAAATGCTTGAAGCTTGCACTTAAATTGTCACGGGAACAGAATTTAATTATTGAAAACAAGTAGCTGAGGGTTGTATATTTACCAAATGTTCTGGTTCCATTTAAATTCTGTATTCTGGATGTTTCAAAGTTGAATTAGCTCTTATAACAATAGCAAGTCTCTTAGGAATGGTTGCATCAGTTATGTATCACAAGTTAAAGGTTATCAAATAGCACGAAGCCTCGTCTAACAGATAGTGAAATTGAAGTTTCTTACTCAGGGAGTGTTCACAGTTCAGGCACTGAATGTAGGTTTAAGTTATGCCTCAATTTACACCCTTTTTTACAACTAACCTTCATAAACAAGTTAAGAAATAACACTTCCCTCTTTCTTAATTTTAAGGATAGACATATTAATTTCACTGTGTATGTGACACATCTTTAGTAGAAGGTCCCAATTTAAAGTTTCCACGAATTCTGCTCATTTTCTCACTCATCTGTACCCCTATTACACATCTGAAGTTTACTTATATATAAAGAGAGAGTTACCAGATAAAAAAATCTAGATCTTAACCTTTGATCTAAACTCATTATTTTTTCAGAGGGTTACAGCATTCCTTTGAGTCCAGGTTTGAAGGTTCAAAATAAATGATTATGATAGCTTCTACTTACTTACACCGTAAGGCAATTACCACAGCTAATTTAGCTTTTGAGCATGTTTGTAAGCAACAATGGCCTGGAAATTCAAAGTATTGTTTAAAGCTGCTAATAACACATTTTGTTCTCTTGCCAAATGTTCCCTATTTTGAACAATGTCTCCTCTTTCTAAAATTGCCTAAAAAATTGTCTCCTAATTTTTCAGTAGCTTCCTCTTTCTTTCTTTTTTTTTTTTTTTTGAGACAGGGTCTCTCACTCTGTCGCCAGGCTAGATTGCAATGGTGCGATCTGCGCTCACTGCAACCTCCAGCTCCCATGCTCAAGCAATTATAGTAGCTGAGATTACAGACATGCACCTCCACACTGAGCTAATTTTTGTATTTTTAGTAGAGACGGGATTTCGCTGTGTTAGCCAGGCTGGTCTCAAACTCCTGGCCTCATGTGATCTGCCCGCCTCAGCCTCCCAAAGTGCTGGGATTACAGGCATGAGCCACCGTGCCAGGCCCAGTAGCTCCCCCTTTCAAGATGCCTTTTCTAATTAAGTAGCCACCATCAGAGACTCATGTACATCTCCAACAGTCACTCCAAACTAAGCTCCATCTAGTAAGCATCACTCTCTGGACATTTCATAAAATCTGCAAAATTAGTGATTCCAAGCCAGGTTTATGTGTTTAAACATCTGTATTCTATGCACCATTCCCTACTCTCCAACTGCAGGTACTCCTCTGGTAGCTCCT
This sequence comes from Callithrix jacchus, assembly GCF_049354715.1. Lineage (NCBI taxonomy): Eukaryota > Metazoa > Chordata > Mammalia > Primates > Cebidae > Callithrix > Callithrix jacchus. Next base: position 133,729,955 of record NC_133505.1, read on the forward strand.
CCCCTCTCTATTCACTGGTTGAACCTAGAAACCCACCTTTTCAAATCCTCTTTATTGTTCAGCCTGCATTTCATTGGCCACTATATTTGGCTGATACCACCTCCTAAATATCCTTGAAACTACATTATATTGCCTGTGCCATATTTTAAGTTATATTTTAAGATCAGCCTCCTATCTTGACCACTACATTCTTCTTCTTCCAGTTTCCATGCCTGCCACATTGCCAGGGAAATTTCCTTCCCAATTCAAATCTGATCATATCACTCACCAGTGTGATTAAGACCCACCGCCCCCCTACCGTGTTTACAGAAGAATCTCATTGGCCTGTCCCCCAAAAGTTTCTGTAATCTAGGTCTATTTTATGCCTCCAATCTTCTTGATATTCCTCATATCTTCATTTTGCTACTTATGCTCTAGCTGCATCAAACTCATGCCAGTCTTCTTCCCAGCTGGGATAATTGTAGTGTTTCCTTCTATAGCCACACATGACCACTTACGACTGATAAACTCCAACTCGTTTTCTAAGAGTAAGTTCAAACACTGAGATTCCGTGAAACTTTCCCTACCTCTCCACCAACAACTTCAAATAACAGTAGGAAAATAGTGTTTGAAAAAGGTGATTTAGAAATGCAAAATGAAGTTAATATTGAATGGGAAAAAAAAGAATGACACAGGAGAAAGTAAAATTCTATTTTCTGTTTCAGAATCACGGGATTTTATGGCTCAAAGTGTTGTTACAGTCAATCTAGACCAAAGTTTTTTGTGGTTTCCATATAAAAAGTTAAAGTTCTTGCCTTAAAATGAAGTTTGGGAAATTTGTATCTAGTTGTGTAATACTGACTGTGTAATTTGTGCGATCCTTATGTGGCATTCAAGAAAGCTGTCACTACACTATATAACCATAAAAAAATCTAGACTCATTGAATCTGAGCTTCATAGTTGCCATTTCTCTCACTTTCCACAGCCAGCATTTAAACCTTCCTGAAAAAATAAAGTTTGCCATCATTTGATATTCAAAATTCATTGCCCATATTCAAAATTCACTGATTAAAACAAACATAAAATTTTCTTGCAAGTTGGGACAACTAGGTTTTTTTTTTGCTTTTTCAAAAATCAAATTTTTAAAAAATGTTTGCCTATGAAGTCAAACTATTTTTTTTTAAAGCAAAAAGAATTATTGTAACACAATGTTGACTGTGCTGCATTTCATCTGTAAAAGTTTTAGAAATGGGGAATCAATCAAGGTATTTCGGCACATCTCATAATTTCAGTGGATACTGTCACGTCATAAGACGTATTCAGGCTCTCTCCTGGAGAACATTCCAAACATTCAAAACCGAATTTTTTAAATAAAGTTTATCTTAAGGAATGTCAGTTTTTGAAGTTCTGAATATGTAAATCATGTTTATATTAATAATTGATATATTTAAAATTATGTCATAATTGGCAAAAGTTTCAGAAGTCATAAAATTAGAATTGCGGGTTTTCTTTCAGAGCCACATTTCAGAAATAGGGATGGATTGGCATGGACCAATATGATCCATCTTCCTTAAACCCAGAGGCTCTTAGTGCCCTTAACTTGAAGCACTTTTCTTTCAAGCTGAAGTCCACTCTTCCATAGAAAATTCTATGAAAAGGTCTTACAAGTTTTTATCTACAACTCTCACTTCTTGAAATGGATAATGCTAGATTCTGAACACATGGAAATCTCTTGCCTCTTTTCTCTTTTAGGGTCTTTGCAAGCTTACAATATGTACACATTTTCTGTAAGTCACCAATGCTGAGTTACTGGCCTGAAAAATGACCCTGTTACTTGGAAAGTAGTTTCACTTACAAGTCCCCCAGGCCCTGTAATGTCTAAACCTCCTGTGCCACTTTATGTGACTGCCCCACCCCCACAGAGGAGCATGTACAGGAAAAGCAGACTTCCCTTCCCCCACACATTTCCTTAGTTTATTTACAAAACGTCTTGGAATGAGAATGAGCTGTTTGTGGTTCCTGTGGCTGATTTGGGGATGGTTTCCTACAGGCAGAGGATGCTGGTCAACTGAATGACCTCTCTGTAGCTAACCCGTGCACCCCTGTGGTAAGGCTGTTTGGTATTATGGGTACCTCTTCTAACTAAGCCTGGAGGGATTTGTTTTTGTGGTAAAGAACTTAGTAATAACCAAACATCACTGGAAAGACAGATTTAATAGTGCTAAGGCCCACCAGAGCCTACCCCTTCTAGTACCAGCAAAAGAAGTCAGAAATACACTGAGATGCCTTTAGATTCCTGTGCATCAATCTTTCTTTCTCAAAGGATCATGTTTTTTTTCCTCTGGCATCTTCAAAGGACAATAAAGCTATTTGCAATATATTTGAGTAGAAGGGACATTAGAAAAAGAAATCATCCTAAACACCAGCTATATGAGAAACATCCCTTAGTCAGCAGTTTTTACCAGCTCATATAGAGATGATGTTGACTAGTTAATAGTCAAAAGAAGATTTAAAGTTGTGATGATCTTAAATAAAGGTGAATCTCCCAAATATTTGTTTCTGTTTGTTCAGACTTGCTAATGAACACTCTTACCTCACACATTGGTAACTCTTGGAAACCCTGGAATATGCATGCCAGTGATTCTTAAGGTAGACTGGTCCATCCTCACCAAATAGACATTTCACTTGAGTAAGTAGAAGATGAGGGCACAGAAACTGTAAGACTCCAGTCCCAAAAGAGAAAATATTAAACATAAATTACCATAGCAGTCACATACAATCCATATGGAAACAGTGATGAGATAAGTATCACATTTTCACCATTATATCTGTTTTAACAGGCAGTCACTAAGCTCATGTGAGAAGAAATATTTCATGAAGGCATTGAGGAGTGCCCAACAGCTAACATAGCTTCAGCATCAGTTTGCATTGGATCAAAAAGTAAAATTGTGTTCTTTAGTACACCATAGTTCAAAACAGATACTATAAAACCCAGTGTCCTTACTCAAGTTAAGCCCTAGTGTCCATTAGTTTACTTACTGAAAAAATTAGAAACATATGCTTAGTCTCCGTTACACAAATGAAAAGCAAAACAAATGTGTATTAATTTCATTGTGTAAATGAGCACAAAATTACCAGTGCCCATTCTCCCAGGGTGCTAGTCCAGTGAGGATATTATATCTATAAAGAGAATATATAATTATAATTAGTTATACATAATTATACTATATTTAAAGAGAATACATGTAAGTTTTTTGAGGCAGTATATTCTTACTTTTCAAATGCTCAATTTTAAGCACTTTGAAATTAAAAACAATATATGTGCTAAAGGGAAATAAAAGATCACAAAAAAAAGATAGGAAATATGCAACTACCTTGCATGTTCTTCACATGTACCCCAAAATTTAAATGCAATTAAAAAAAAGATAGGAAAAAAAATCCCACCTCATTTGCCCATTACCAACAAATTGAAAGCTAATGAAAGAAAATGTATATCCTGCCCAGAAAATGTCATTTAATTTCCATATCTGTGATTTAACCTTTGTAATGTCTTTCTAAATTTGTCTCTGCAGCGCATCCTAACGTCAGTCAAGGCTGCCAAGGAGGCTGTGCAACGTGTTCAGATTACAATGGATGTTTGTCATGTAAGCCCAGACTATTTTTTGTTCTGGAAAGAATTGGCATGAAGCAGATTGGAGTGTGTCTCTCTTCGTGTCCAAGTGGATATTACGGAACTCGATATCCAGATATAAATAAGTGTACAAGTAAGTGCCTACATGAAATTGTATTTTTATCTCATCCTTGGTGACATTTCCAGTTTGAAATGATCTCTAATATATTTGTGATATTCAATGTTAAGTAAATGATGTGTATCTCTTAATTAGGCTAAACCATACTTGAACTTAGCTCTCAGAACCAGAAAATTTTTATCACTAACTTACAAGAAACACTCATGTTTTGGTTTTCTTTTTAATAATGAAACCAAAGGCTGTGAATATGATTATTGCTCATTGAACCTGTAGAAAAGTACTGCAAGCCTCAATTCCATCTGAATTCCTGTTATCAACACAAAATCCAAGTATTGACTAACTTCCTAAATCATTTCAGCTATTTTGACTTCAAGAGTGATTCCAGAGCAACTGAAACATTTATTTATCAATTAGAAATAAATATTGGGAGCACTGTCATCTGGACCCTGAATGTCTGATTTCCACACTGCAGATCAAGGGACCTTTCTCAAAACCGTAAATTAGGAAATACCACTCTACTCAAATGTCATGTGTAGTTCTGTCAATCTCTCCAAACTCATCTCCTACAACTCCTCCTCAACCATTTTGGATCAGCCTCACTTGCCTTCTCGTAAGGTCTTCCCACCTCAAGTCTTTGCAGTTCTTGTTCTACACTGGCTGTTCTAGCAGTTGGAAAGCTTTTTGCCTACATCTTTGCATGGCTGGCTGTCTTACTTCATTGCCAATTGTGTTCATATGTCATCTCAGAGAGACATTCCATGACCATCTTATCCAAAATAATCAGCCTGTTCCCCTTGTCAACCATTCTCCGTCTCTTTTTCCCACCTATTGCTGTTTCTTTTTTTTCCGCCCCCCAGACCACTTATCACTCTGGAACTAGACTGCCTGGTTTCAAAAAGCAGTCTGATCTGTCCTGGGTTAGTTTCATAACTTTGTGAGCCTCAGTTTCCTCATGTGTAAAATGAAATTATACCAATGACCAATGACTACCTTATTGGGTTGCTGTAAACCTTAAATGACTTAATACTATTATAAAACATTATAGCAATCCTGGCTTACAGTAATCACCTTATAAGGGTCAACTATTGTTATTGTTTACCGTATCTCATCTCCTAGGATGTAAAATTTCTGAAGCCTGACTCTTACTCCTCTTGGACACTGCTGTTAACCAATATGAAGAACAATGCCTAGCACATAGTAGGCAATCAAATATTTGTTGTAAGAATGAATAGCCAGCTGGGTGCGGTGGCTCAAGCCTATAATCCAGCACTTTTGGAGGCCAAGGCTGATAGATCACCTGAGGTCAGGAGTTCAAGACCAGCCTGGCCAACATGGTAAAACCCAATCTCTACTAAAAATATAAAACTTATCCTGGCGCTGTGGCGGGTGCCTGTAAAATCCCAACTACTAGGAAAACTGAGGCAGGAGAATCGCTTGAACCCAGGAGGTGGAGATTGCAGTGAGCCGAGATCGTGCACTTTAGCCTGGGAGACAGAGTAAGACTTTGTCTCAAAGAAAAAAAAAAAAAAGAATGAATAGCTCTCAGGAACTAAACAAAGGTGATGTCCTTCATGTATTTTCTTAAGGTTCTGATGGAACATTTTCACTATCACTTAATATAAACAGATACTCGATCTTATAAATATTCTTGGCTATGTATATATATTCCAAATTTTTTTTTCATAGGGCAATCAGTATAATGTTTTTAAAATCAGTAACTGATATACATCAACTAAATCACTGTGGAGGAATCCTGTATTCAATCTGGAAGAATAATTTTGGACCTCGAGTGTTTGTCTGACACTAAAGTTGCATGTGCCTGTGCTGGACACAGGCAGAACTAGACCAATAGTTATGAGGACACAATGCAAGCATATTTCTCTTTCTCTTTTCTCTTCCAGAATGCAAAGCTGACTGTGATACCTGTTTCAACAAAAATTTCTGCACAAAATGTAAAAGTGGATTTTACTTACACCTTGGAAAGTGCCTTGACAATTGCCCAGAAGGGCTGGAAGCCAAAAACCATACCATGGAGTGTGTCAATATTGGTAAGGAGAACCTCTACTAATGGAATAAATGATAATGTCAGTCTCCACGGAGGTGCTTTTCAAAGTCCTTTGTCAAAAGAACCTGAAGCTTCTTGGGCTAAGATCTCTTAAAGGCTGTATCCGTCCTTCTTTACAAAGATACTTTCTAAAGGTCTTTTTCATAACCTTATCTAGCATGTATTACAGTACAGTTTAATAAAGTAGGTGCTTCCTTATTTCTTTTTTTTTTTTTTCTTTTCTTTTCTTTTTTTTTTTTTTTTTTTTGAGGCGGAGTTTTGCTCTTGTTACCCAGGCTGGAGTGCAAGGGCGCGATCTCGGCTCACCGCAACCTCCGCCTCCTGGGTTCAGGCAATTCTCCTGCCTCAGCCTCTTGAGTAGCTGGGATTACAGGCACGTGCCACCGTGCCCAGCTAATTTTTTGTATTTTTAGTAGAGACGGGATTTCACCATATTGACCAGAATGGTCTTGATCTGTTGACCTCGTGATCCACCCGCCTCGGCCTCCCAAAGTGCTGGGATTATAGGCGTGAGCCAGCGCGCCCGGCCTGCTTCCTTATTTCTTAGGGACTGTCGATAATTGTTTCAACTGTCTCTTCATGATAGATTCATTTTTTATTATTATTTGATGAATTTTTGCTTAAATAAAAATTCAGTCTAAACATATATATATCAAGACATATATGTGTGTGTGTGTGTGTGTGTGTGTATATATATGTCTTGACAGTGATCTGTTATGTGACATACATTTATGTCTTAAATTGAATTTTTACCTTAGAGCAATAGTTTCATAAAACACCTAGGTCTAATCTCAACTAATGACCAAAGTTATTTTCTAAGGGGGGAACATTTATTCTCTTGACACAGCCCATTAATGCTCAGTAAATGGATCAAAGACCTAGAGAACTGGAATTGATTTAGTTAAAATCTCACTTTTTTCTCTCACACTGCTATGCTGAAATGTTCTGCTTTTACAGGTATTGATACATAAGAAAGAGGATAGTGGACTTACTCAAACTGACAGAATAAGACAGTCCCTGGGTCTGATTAATTGCAGGCCAAATTTCCTGAAGGGGAGGGAGGCCCCTCAGACAAGCTGTTTGTCTAAATAACAGATCACTGTCAGGATGTATTTTCCCTCTTTTAAACGTTGTACAGCTACTACAGCTACAACTTTGATGAACACTTGGGAAGCAGATGCTAAACCAAATGGGAAAATAGCCTAGGAAATCTCAAAATCCCCTGGGCAAGAACTACAAGAACCTTTGATGCTGCACCGATGGCATATCCACACAATTGCCGTCCTGATTCAGTACAAGATAGTCTCCGGGACTCCTCTGGGGTCCCCGTCTTAGGGAACCCTTAGAATCTAAAGTGCTGGAGTAATAAATCTAAAGTCGTGGTTTAACCATTTCAGGTCCACCGCAGCACTTTTATTTCAAAACAATGTTTTTGATAGAATAAAATAAATAGATATTTTAAAGATAATTTTAGAAGCATCTGGAAAACAATGGTCTTGAAATAGTTTGTGGCTCACAATGGTTAAGTTTTTTCTTCTCTAGTTGTAGAAACACAGGGAAAAAGAGCAACAATTAGGAATAGGGTAAAAAGAACAATTGAAAGCACTTCACGTTCTTTTTCTCATTGGTCCTGATGGCTGATGATTAGAGGTAATAAGTTCCAAACAGTGGAAAAAATAGAAAACACGTCTGTGCGATATTCAAGAGCAGAAATTCAGGACGAGTTGCAGAATGTTTGTGACATTTCTCTACCTGGAAATAAAAAAACACATATTTAATTTTTTTTTTTCAGTTGTTGAAGGTGTAGCATTCAGTCCAGGAAAGACTATTAACCTTAAATTTATTAATGTTTTTCTATCAGGGAGATCGTTTCACACTTGGCACTATTGGATTTGTCTTTAAAGCTTACTGGTAATTAATATTACTAGTAAGACTAAGACTGCTTCTTTCTTAACACAATTACATTTAAATTTATACATTTTGGAAGAGAGGTTAGCAGTCCAAAAGCCAGTTACTGAATTTGGCTCATTTAATGGGTGCAAATGACCTAGGACACTGTAGTATCACAAATCAACAGCTTCAGTTCAAGGCTGGCTCCTATTGTTTGCTCGATAAGAGATATCTGGTATTATATGGTGCCTAGCCTACAGGTACTACACCTGGCATGCCTTTAGGCTAGCCCAGGATGACCTGCTTCCACATCACAAAGGAATATTACAGCCTATTCCTTTAACAAATATGAAAACTAGGATCTGGAGAGGCAAAATGATGACCCCAAAGAAACATTAGTTATTTTCAGTGCTGTAATTAGTAGCTTGACTTTAGCTTCCTACTGCTCACCCAACAGAAATAATGCGTCTTTCCCATTGCTAAAATCTACACCACAATTCTAGTTTTCTATCTAGATTTTAAATTGAGAGGAAAGGTCACAAACAGAGGAAATGCTAGCCTGATATAGAGCTGGAATGAAAGAGATATGTCACAACATATCCACTCTCCATGGTTTGCAGGTCAAATGAAAGAGAAACATCCACTGAACCAAATTTTATTAAAAGACACATTCTTTTCACTTTGTGCTCCAGATATTTGCTTCCTTTCTGCCCTGTCATTTTGTCACCCCCATTGCTTCTCTTAGAGAGTTGGACTTGTTCAAGTAATCACAGAGAGAGTATATCTCACTCCAAGCACTGAGTAGCAAGTAGAGTATATCTCACTCCAAGCACTGACATACCCTTGCTATGTTCTCTATGTAATCATGCAACTAGTCAACAAGAATTAGAGCAAAATGACCAGTGAAGTCATTACTGGTAGGACATCCTATTCAACTTTCTTTCCAATTCAGGAATCCCTTTTACAGCATTTCACACTGATGATCAACCACAGCACAATGATTCCCAGGGACTGGAGCTCATTACCTTTTATGAGACATGTGCTTCATTAGCTTCATTAGTGAATAAAGATTTCCAGTGTTAAGATTGTTTTTAATACTGGAAGCTAGAAGCTAGAAGCTAGAAGGAACACAGAAGGTGAATAGTGTTTTTTCTTAACTACCTCTTCACCAAGGAGTGCCTGAATTCTACATTCTTCATTAAATGATCCGAATGGAACTTAAATCACCTTTTGTGTTGTCTTTAGCAATTTTTTTCAGTTTTCATTTTTTTTCTGGAAATAATATTTGGATGCTTACATTATAGGTTTAGTCTACAATATTTCTTTAAGGTAAATGCACCTTGTCTCAAGGTGTTTTGGCTATCTGGTCTCATTACAGCTTTTAACTACCTAAACTCATTTGTTTTGAATATTTTCTCTACTCCAATAAAATTATCTAAGCTTGTCCTTAGAATTTAATTTTTAAAACCATTCATCTTCTGACTATAATAATTATCTAAGCTGTAATTTTTTTAATCCACTTTTTGAAGTTCAAATATGCATTTGCCTAGACCACTTTTGCTATTATGAAAGAGGACCAAAGATTTGGTTACTTGCACATCAGATAATTTTTTCTAATTTAGTCCTCTTAATTCTGGAATTAAATGAATACTGGACAAAGTGACAGCTCAAAAACATTGATTTTCCTCTTTTCTTTTGCTTTTTTGGAAGTGCTTTTATTTGTAATGCTAAGGTTCCACTACTTTGTAATGATTAATATCAGAATAGGAGGCTGGAAGATAATATCCATAACCAGAAAGATATTATAATATTATCAATTGAATTAGTTACTCTATTATTGAACAAAAATTGTAATGGTGTAACTGAGCATAAAGACTATTTTAAAGTGGTTCAATCAAGTTCATTTTATTTCACAGAACCTAAAGTCATGTATTTAATCAATTCCATTTAATTCCATTTGTACTTGGGGACCTAAATGTGTCTGAAAAGGCCTGTGAAAAATGTATAAGTGGGTTTAAATTTCTAAAACATTTAGGTTATCTTTCTTGAGACTGTTATGAGAGATCGCATTCTGCTGTCAAGTAAGGAATCATTAAATCAGAAGACAGTAAGAGAGATTACTGGAAGCTTGTTTTTGTGGAAAGACAGTCTTAAGTCATCTAAAAGCGTTACTGTTGCTAGTCGTTGTTATACATTAGAAAGTTTTAGGGACATATATATAATAGCACCTTGTAGATGCTTCTTTTCTTTAGAAGTGCAAAAATCTATTAATAACCTGAGAAAGCCATTATTGAAAAATAGAAACTAATACAGAAAAAGGAAACAAATCTCCAAAAGAAGCTTCAGAAAAAGTATATCAGGTCATCTTAGGAATCATTTGGTCAGGTTTATTTTAGAAGCAGGTTATTAGCTGAAATTGACCCAGAATTCACATATAATAGACGCTTCTCTGGCTGAAACATACTCAATAACAGATATCAATATTTAAACATTCAACAGCACATGAAGTAGAAAAGGCGGTAAATTGTAGGCCAAAGACCTGGATTCATTTTCTGCTCAAGCATTCTCTAACGCGAGGTTCTCAAAGGGCATTCCCTGTACCTGCAAATCAGCATTACCTGTATTGTTAGGCATATTCACAGCCCTACCCCAGATAACTGAATCAGAAACTCTGGTGGGGGATGGGGTGGGGGAAGGTCCAGCATTTTTGTTTTAGCAAGCCCTTCAAGTGATTCTGCTTGGATACATGCTAAAATTTGAGAATCAATTCTCTAGTACTTAGTATAACAACTGTTCTTCAAACTCTGGTCAGGATCAATCAACAATTACGGCAGTGCTCTGGAAATTACCAAGAACTGATAGATTTTAGTGATTACGTTAATATGAGTGCCTGGGCTAATCAATCTGGAGAAAAAGGAAATCCAATGCAAAAATTGGTTTACCTTATAATGAGTACTAAACTGAAAACATTTAAATATCCATTTTTGCCTTTCCCTTTCTCTTGTTTTATATGTAAGTCATCTTGCCCAACTTTGGTCTGCAATTTCTGCTCAAATTTGGGCAAATTCTGATGGAAGCAAATCTTTCTTTAACTCAACAATAATGAAAGTGGTTGTGAGCCAACTGAGGCTGTTTCTTCTGTTTTGTTTCAGTGCACTGTGAGGTCAGTGAATGGAATCCTTGGAGTCCTTGCACGAAGAAGGGAAAAACATGTGGCTTCAAGAGAGGGACTGAAATACGGGTCCGAGAAATAATACAGCATCCTTCAGCAAAGGGTAATCTGTGTCCCCCCACAAATGAGACAAGAAAGTGTACAGTGCAAAGGAAGAAGTGTCAGAAGGGAGAACGAGGTACAATCATAATAACAAAATGTGCTGGTTTGAATCCTCATAAGTTCTTGCATTTTTCATTTTATTTCTTACAAAATGTTTGGCATTATCCTTCATGCCTAATATCCTGAAATGTGTACCAAACAAAAATATGTTGCATGTAAATTACAGAATATAGATGTGGTAATTCCAAAATATGGAGCCTGATGTCAGAACTTTAAACTACTATAGAAGTGTGCTAATTGAATTATGATGAACTAGGCTATATTGTAAGCATTTGGGGCATTATCTTTAATATAATCCACCTTCCTAGTACTTAGAAAACTTTTGGGAAGTCTCATAAATACAAAGTCTAATGATATTGGATACAAGAACAAGACAAAGAGACACTGCCATCAAACATTCCTTTCCCTTATTGCCTGCAAACAAAAGCAGTGAAATTGGGTGGTAAGCTTTTATAGCTAAACATTTATATTTTCAAAGACAGATTATCACTCTGCCATCCAGGCTGTAGCGCAGTCATGCCATCATAGTTCACTGCAATCTCAACCTTCCAGGCTAAAGCAATTATCCCACCTCAGTCTCCCAAAATGCTGGGATTATAAGCGTAGCCGCCATACCTGGCCAGTATATTTAGTACTGATTTTAATTTGAATTAAATGACCAAGGCCACATTTTATGAACATAGCAAAATCATTAATGACATTTGCCTCCAGATTTCTTTTCATATTGCACTAACTTTATAGACTAGATTACAGTTATTCGATCAATATTAACTATTAGAGTTTGCTGTGAAATCGGCAAGGAGAAAGATACCATTTAATATGATGCTTTGGGGTGAATAAACTTCCAGCTAGAAGACCCTCGGTTGTTGACTTTTAAAATATCATTTTTCCATCTTTCTCACTAATGTCTTCAACACCACTCTGTACAAATATGTTGTGCAGTTTTATGTAACTATTGGTAGTTATCTGGTGAGTCTATAAATGATCTTCTCAATTAATTCCAAAGGAGTTTGATTGCGTCTGTAGTTGACTTTTCTTAGCTTATTTCTCCAAAGCTGAACTTTATTCGGTAATTTCATTCATTTACCAGCTTATTTTGTTCATATATTCATTCAACATAGCTTTGTTATATTCTTACTTTATGGCCATGCACAGTACTAGGGCCTAAGGATTCACAACCGAATGGGGCACTATCTCTCTATTGTGAAGGTACACCTGAGTCCAGTGAAAGGTTGAGATGTTTAAACAGAAAATCACAACATTATAGAGTAAGGGAAATTATAGATGTGTAAACTAGTTTGAAGGAAACACAGAAGAAGACGCTGCAAACTTGAACATTGCTTATACAAAAGAGAATTTGGGTTGCCTGTACTTTGCAAAGAAAGTTCCATTATGCCGAAAGAATGGGCCATCATCAAAAGCTATAAAACCTGTTTCTGCAATTCTAATCAAGTAGTTAATGTGATAAAATTCTTGAAGATGTGGGTTATTTTAAAGAGAACTTCAAACTTTTGTAAATTTGTAAGAGGTTTTGATTAAAATTTAGTTTAAGGAATGAAAGCTGGCTAGTGAAAAAGGCTTTTTTGGCATTTGTTACCAATTAATTTAAAACATCTTAGATTTTAAAAGTTGGATTTGGAAGTCAAATATTTCATCACTCCACTTGTTGGTGTGTTCCCATTGCCGTGCATTTACTTATGTTTATTAAATTTCTTTAAAATTTAATAACTTACAAGTGGTCTTTGCTCATATCGTTCTTTTCACAAAGATTGTACATTATTAATTGGTATTCAGTATATGTTCCTTTTAAAATATAAGTGAAGGAGGTTATCCAATAGCAAAACTAAATCATGATTCTAATTACATTTTATTCCTTTTACTTGAGAATGTGATCTTTCAGTAGAGTATATTTTGGTAGCACTTGACTTAAGCATTAACATTGAAAATGTCAGCATTTAAAACTGGCATTTATCTTATCTAGAAACAGATTAATTGAATAATACCACAAAAAGTTTGAAATAGTAAACTGTGACATAAGATTTGGCTTAAAAGTGTCTTTCTGATCTGTTTTCTTCCCCTCTGAGGATACAGTGACAGTTTACATTTACAAAGAGAAGTTTATATAACTAGAAAAATGTGGTTGCTTTTTCAGATTTCATAAAATAGAGTCTAGTGAGTGGCAAATATGAATAACATTTACAATTAATTTCCAGATTTAGTCCTATTTATACTTTTCTTCATTTATCTTTCAATGTGTTTGTCAAAACCTTTTCTTAAGTAGCCTGGAAACTTAAGGTAGGAAGAAAAACACTTCTCTCTTCATTGTTTCTCTAGTCCTCCAGTTTTCTTACCTTCTCTTAAGGTTTAGTTATCAAATATCCTATTTGAACACAAAGAAATCAAATAGAAAAGTAATAATCACCTCTGGACGTCCCACCATATCCTCTCTATCAAGCATTATATCAAAATATCCAGAGTCTTCATTTAGGCTCTACTATATATTTATATAATATGTATAATATATAATAAAATATCTTGAAAATTACTCATTGTCTTGAATTTATAAACTAAATGATAAGAATCCCACATATACATAGAGAGAAGCATATCAACAGAGCAAATTTAGTAGAGGACTATAATTTATGTTTATATTTTTCGATATAAGTTGTCATTTCTTATTTTAAATAGGGTAAGCATTTAAGCAACTTTAAAGATTAAACACAATAAAGTGGTACAGACATGACTTCCCCTAACACTTAGGATAGATATTATTTGAGTTACTTTCAGACACTTATAGATTAATAAAATAAAATTCTTTTAGGTTCACAACTTGAGCATTTCTAGATGAGTGTACTAAAAGAATAAGGCTTTTCTTACAAAATTAAAGCTTGAAGTTAAAGTTAGGTCTATTATCCCTGCCTAAGAGGTTAACAATAGACAGAGGTAGATAACTCATATTTGGAAAAGGTAGGTAGCACATGTTGAGGATTTTTTTCTGCTCTGTTGAAATTGCCAAAGGAAAGATCTCCAGGGAAGAATGATAAGATCCAGAAATGACTTTTCAAAATGTACACAAAGAAGCTGAATAAAAGAAAATAGTTTGTAGGAACAGAGTGAATTCCTCTAGTCAGGAGATGCTTTTTAATATGCATGTGTTGCAAAATCTTACACACACACATTTTCCTTCATGACCATTTTCTCGTGCTTTGAGTAGGTTAACCCAAGGAGATAAATTTAATTATTGTATCCTTACATTTAAATTGTTATCAGATATATTTGTTTATACTATTTCAGATTATTTCCCTTTGCTTTACATGATACCTTTTTGTCAGCCTTATCTTCTCCATCAATTACTAACTTTAATAAGAGGTTATTACCAACACAATTCTTTCTGGCTTGAACTTAACTAAATTATATATTTGAAATGTCAGAGATATAGATTTTAAGAGATTATACAGACTAATATACAGACCATTATCACACATGTATTGAAACATCATATTTAAGTAAACAAGAAGAAAATGCACTTCCAGCAGTTGCCAGTTTTTATTTATTGACTTTTTTGACATACAATGTGTAACCATCTCAGATAAGGAAAACTAAAACAGTTCAGGAAGATGTGTGTGCACCTGCATTTAATGCAAAAGGGTACTTCTGTATATGTAGTAGTGGAAGCAGAATCAACAAACACATCTTTCATTCATTTGTACCTTCCTCTAATTAACTAAAGAGAATTTCCTATAGATGGTTTTTAAGGCAACTCACCAAGAATAAAGACATTTTGTTATTTGGTTAATTTTATGAAAAATATTCTTATTAATTACAGATAGTGTATGATCTTGGGATAGACAGGAGAGAGAAGAGCTGTTGCTGGAAGAAATGAGGTTCAGGTCTACCTTCCTAGTATAAAGATAAGCTAGCATTTATTGCAGAGAAATAGACAAGGCACACTTTAAAATAGAAAGAAATAAAAAAATAGAAGAAGTAAAATGTTCAGGGACACTCCATAGAATACACAAATGTGGGAACACCTGTATTATTATACTATTTGAATATACTGTAGATTGCCTTATGTACTTTCTCAAAATTAAGTATAGTAAAAGTCTACCAGGCATTACGTAAAGGAAAAGTCTTATATGTTAACTTATAAATTGCCATGAATCATGCCCTCTAATAGCAATAATATAAATACACATTATGTTTATTGTGAGTACTATGTTTAAATTACAATAAGGTCAGTTTTTAAAAATCTAAGCCAAATGGCAGTGAGTCTGCTGTGTGCTCCTCTGTTCTTTAGTTTACTCCTTAAAATCTTTGTAGCTACTCCACTGCAGTATCATTGAGTTCCATAGAAAGAATTTATCAAATATTAATTCAGATTTAAAACAAGATATTTAGCCAAGATTCCCAGTACGATTCATCAAAATCCAAATAGATGGATTTATTAGCTCAAAATTATGGATGCCAACTGGCTTTGGTTATTTGTGTTGTGTCTTCTCCCCACTTTCACCTCATGAAGACAAGCTGACCTTAAGACAGTCATCCTGGTTAGTGGGAGCTTTCTACTCTTTCCCTATACCTGTTAGTGCACTAGCGTCTTGACAGAGTACAGAGAAAACATTAACAAAGTACAGAGCTAATAATGGCACTAGAGAATGTAGTTCTCAAATATTGGCAACTTTGCTCCCCAAGACACATTATTATTTGCTAATTGGACCAAGGATGAGAAACCTTGGTATAAACTCAACAATCTCTCTTTGTTTTCCTTCTTGGGGCCTAGCCACTGCCTACCCAAATGGGTTGCTTGTTCAGATTCTGGGGAGGATACACTGCTACCAGTGAAAACTGTTGGTATATTTTGCTCCCCAATATAAAGCAACAATCAGTTTTACTAAAAGTTAATCTTCTTTTAATTTAAAATATTCCAGAGCCACACGAAAATATTCTGCTGTGTTTAAAACCTCCAAGAAAGATAGTCTATTATAGTAAATAACAACCTTTATTTACAGAGAGATTATTTCTTAATGTAAATGAATGTATTCTTTCTTTCTTTCTTTCTTTCTTTCTTTCTTTCTTTCTTTCTTTCTTTCTTTCTTTCTTTCTTTTTCTTTTTCTTTCTTTCTTTTTGAGACAGAATCTTGCTCTGTCACCCAGGCTGGAGTGCAGTGGCATGATCTTGGCTCACTGCAACCTCCACCTCCTGAGTTCAAGCGATTCTCCTGTCTCAGCCTCCTGAGTAGCTGGAATTACAGGTGCACGCCACCACGCCCAGCTAATTTCTTGTATTTTCATAGACACAGGGTTTCACTGTGTTGGCCAGGATGGTCTCAAACTCTTGAGCTCAGGCAACCCACCAGCCTTGGCCTCCCAAAGTGCTGGGATTGCAGACATGAGCCACTGCACCTAGCCGAATGTATTCTCTCTTAAAGGCTAAGCCACATTTTCAATTTAATGTCTTCAGTGGACAGGTCTTCCAGTTGCTGAATTACTCTTTAGCTTTTCCTTCACTAATATTAATTATATGACTATAATCATTTCTTGTTTCATGATACTCTCTTATCTATTCAGTTGAACTGTATGCAACTGCCTTTTTTGTAGGTCGTAAATAGTCAAATGTTAGCATTTTCATATGGTTCAACCTGATACCTTAAAATTTCATCTCTCTAAATTGGTTAAGCATTAGAACCAGACCTAGAGCATGGTTGTTGAGGACTGACAGTTTACAGTTTGTATACACTCACAACCTGTTTTAAATATTAAACTTTTAATAATAGTGAACTGTACAATTGTCCTTGAAAGAATATAGGCACTACTGATGAGGGCAAAGGAGACTGAAAAGTGGGGCTTAGCCTGGGAGGCTTCTTGGCTTAGCACAGAACAGAATTCAAGAAGAAGAATGAAGCAGAAGAATCACAGCCAACACCTGGAGACATATAGAAAAAAAAATAAAGTGGTAGTTATTAAGTTTCTTGTCTCTAACATATCTTACATCCTATTGTATGTTCTTAAACTTCTCAACATTAAAGAATAAGCTCTGCAGAAAATAAGAAGCCTTTATTTCATGCCTTGCAATCCTTGGTATGATATCATTTTTTAGAACTCAATCAGCAGTTTCTACCTCTTTGTAATTCAGACCAAGTTTGCTCCATATCTTTTTTATAGGCTCTCTAAGATGCTCCATATCCTTTTTGTAGGCTCTCTAAGAATTGGGGAATTTTATTAACAGTGGTCAAAAATCATGGTAGACAGTATTCACAGTGGAAAATACTTATTACTATTATCCATGTAATCCCTTCATTCCTATGGTAGTATAAAAATTATTTGTAGGCTTCTCTGCTAATTGGTGTGTACCTCAGCATCCCTATTCTAAAATAAATTTTATAATAAATGATCCCTGAAAATGCCTATATTCTCTGAGATTTCATTTAGTGATATGTATAAATATCTAGTGCTTTGTGACCCATTGGTGAGTGTGACATAACACACAGTGGTCAGATTATTGAACAGAGTGGTAGCATTCTTCAGCTCCTAAGCAAACAATGGTCTTGCCATTGTTTAGATGTGGGGCATGAGGATTGTTTCTGCTAGCTTTTGCTGAATAACAAATATCCTCAAAACATAGAGGCTTAAAACAACAATCATTTGCTTAACAATTTGTGGCTGGGCAATTGACACTGAGACCTACTGGGCAATTTTGATCTTGGCTAAGCTCTGTCACATTGTAGGATGGCTGGAGAATGAGAAAAATGCCATGTTTTATTATTATCAAGATGGCAGGAGATTCTACAGCCTTCCAAAGTGGAAACGGTGAAGACAATCCTCTTGAGGCTAGGCTCAGAATCTAGCATAGATTTTACTTTCACCATGTTCTGTCAGCCTATACTAGTCACAAGCCTAGTCCTGATTCAAGAGTTGAAAAAAACAGATCTTATCTCTTGGCAGGAGAAGGTGCAAACTTACTTTGCAAGGTGGCATGCATATACAGGGTGAGAGAAGAGAATTATAACAATTTTTGCAATCTACCCTAGAGGTGTTTCTCTTGTTTGTAGTTAGATTAGTGCGATTGCTCATTCATTTAACAATCTCTTAGAGTATGAAATACTGTCCCTTCCTTTGTAAAAACACAGTCAACTACTGATACAGGAGACATTGTGTTGTTTATTATTTCTATTGTACTTTCCAATTTGTAAAGGGCAGAACAGGAAGAATAAACAAAATATGAGGCCAAGATACCTTCATACGCTCAACTAATATATATATTTTTTTGGGGGGAGGAAGGGAGGAAGGCAGGAAGGGAGGGAAGGAGGAAGGGAGAGAGGAAGGAAGGGATGAAGGAAGGAAGAAAGGGAGGAAGCGGGGAGGGAGGGAAGGGAAGGAAGGAAATCAAGCAATGAGAGAGACATTGCCGACCTGGATCTAGAGGTTTACAAATTGATTTCTTTTTTATTTTATTTTTATTTTTTTTATTTTTTTTTTTTGAGAGAAGGAAAGAAAAAAATGAGTAAAGGAGAGGGAGAGAGAGGAAGAGAAAGAGGGAGGGTGAATGGAAATATTGCTTTATTCTGAAAAAAAAATGGGTATTAATAATGGCCAATCAATGTTTCATTTAAACCTATGAGTAGGTGTGATGTGCTATTGACAAGAATGTATATTTTGTGTATTTGAAGTGGAGAGCTCTATAAATATTTATTAAGTTTACTTGTTCCGGATCTGAGTTTGAGTCCTTGATATCCTTATTAATTTTCTGTCTCATTGAATCTAAGTCTCTATGTATCTGGGTGTTAGGATCGTTGGCTCTTGTTGCATTGATCCTTTTACCACTATATCTTTGTTGCTTTAAAATCTATTTTATCTGATACGAGAATTGCAACTCCTGCTTTTTATTTATTAATTTATTTATTTTTGCTCTCCATTTGGTTGGTAAATCTTTCTCCATTCCTTTGTTTTGAGTCTTTGTGTATCCTTGCATGTGAAACAGGTCTGGATGTAACATGCCGTTGGGTTTTGGCTGTGTCTTTTGATTGGGGAATTTAGTCAATTTAAATTTAGCGTTACTGCCATTTGATGTTAACTGGCTGTTTTATCCATTTGTTGATGTAAATTCTTCTTTATGTTGGTGCTCTTTACTTTTTCGTATATTTTTAGAAAGGCTAATATTGGTTGCTTCTTCCTGTGTGTAATGCTTCTTTCAGAAGCTCTTGTAAAGCAGGCCTGGTGGTAATAAAATCTCTGAGTACTTGCTGGTTCGTAAAAGATTTTATTTTTCCTTCAGTTGTGAAGCTTATTTTGTCTGGATATGAAATTCTGGGCTGAAGGTTCTGTTCTTTGAGGATGTTGAATATTGGCCCCCACTCTCTTCTGGCTTGTAGAGTTTCTGCTGAGAGATCTGCTGTAAGTCTGATAGGCTTGCCTTTGTGGGTAACCTGACCTTTCTCTCTGGCTGCCCTTAGTATTTTCTCCTTTGTTTCAACCCTGGTGAATCTAACGATTATGTACCTTGGGGTTGCTCTTCTTGAGGAATATCTTTGTGGTGTTCTCTGTATTACCTGGGGTTGAATATTGTCCTGCTTTGCTAGTTTAAGAAAATTTTCCTGAATAATATCCTGAAGGGTATTTTCCAGCTTGGATTCATTCTCTCCATCGCATTCAGGTACACCTATCAAACGTAAATTTGGTCTTTTCACATAGTCCCACATTTCTTATAGACTTTGCTCATTCCTTTTTATCCTTTGTTCTCTAATCTTGTCTTCTTGTTTTATTTCATTAAGTTGGACTTTGACCTCTGATATCCTTTCTTCTGCTTGAACAATTCTAGTGTTTAAACCTGTGCATACTTCTCAGAGTTTCTGTATTGTATTCTTCAGTTCCATTAATTCACTTATATTCCTCTCTAAGTTGTCTATTCTCAATAGGATTTCATCAAACCTTTTTTCAAAGTTCTTAGTTTCTGTACGTTGGGCTACAATATGTTCTTTTAACTCACAGAAGTTTCTTATTATCCATTCCTTGAAGCGTGATTCTGTCATTGGGATGTGCTCATTCTCCATCAAGCCTTGTTCTATTGTTGATGTGGAACTGTGATCATTTTTAGAGGGAGAGGCGTTCTGATTTTGAGTATTCTCAGCCTTTTTATGCTGGTTTCTTCCCATCATTGTAAATTTATCCTCCTGTCATCTTTGAAATTACCAACTTTCAGATTAGGTCTGTTGAGTGGACGTCCAAGTTGTTAGTTCCCAGGGCCAGAACAGCGGCGTTAAGACTGATGGTGCTTTTCTGCCCAGGATTCTCCTGTCTGGCTTCCTTCTTGTGTCTGAAATAGGCGACTCTGCCTCCCGGGGCTCCAAACCTCAGTCAGAAGGGGAACCAGTCTCGTTTACTCTGCGCCGAGAGCTGCCGTGCCGAGGTGCCGTCACAGCCGCTGCGCCGGCCTCAGGAGTCGTGCTGGGGGCCTGTGTGGGTCCTCCAAACCTCAGTCTGAAGGGAAGCCAGCCCTGTTTGCTCTGCTCCGAGAGCTGCCCCGCCTAGGTGCCTGCGAAACCGTTGCGCTAGCCACAAGAGTCGTGCTGGCGACCCGTGTGACTCCTCCACTGGGGATCTTCTGCTCCGTGAGCGACCTGAATTTGTCTGAAAGTGTGGCGTCCTCTAGTTCTCTGCACTTTAACTGAGAGCTGCAATCCCGAGATATTAGCGATTGGCCATCTTGGATCCTCCCTTTCAAAAAATATTTATTAAACTTCCACCGTGTGCTTTATTCTTAGGGGTGCTAAGAATAAAGCAGTATACAAAAAAGCCAAATTCTTTTCATCATAGATCCTATATTCTGAAAGGTTTATATCAGTCCACAAGGTAATGACCATAGAGGATCAGCCCTTTTGTAAACATATACCTTTGTTAAAAGTTTTCACCTTCATAATTTGCACCACAAGTAGCTGCTGTCTTCATCAGAGTTTGCTAACACATTACAAAGACATGTGTTTATTCTGGCAAAAACGAAATTTCTCTGCTTACATTTCATTTTGGTCTCAATGTGAATACATGTATTTTTTCTGTGACCACCATGTTGATGTGCTAATATTTGTTTCTAAGATGGCTAACTAGGGTTAAAGGTACAGCCTGTGGTTGTGGAACAGTGCTGAGTTAACCCACCCTTTGGAGAAATGACCCCAAGTTCTTGGCTTCCTTTACAGCCTGTTCTAGCCAACTGAGATCCCTGCCAGTTAGGAGGGTTCCCTAGAGAGAGAGAGACTCAAAGAGCATCAGCATAAGTTTAAATTCTGGACCCCCAAATATAGTTTCCAAAACAGGCTTCTTGTCCTTTGCTAATTGCAAAGTAAACATTTCTCCAGCAAAAAGACACTCCCTCCTTTCATGCTCCTGTTCTCCTTCCAATCTCCCCAATACAGTCACTCTTAAAACTGCTGGTGTTGCTGAAACCTCTTTGGTATAGGACAAACCCGGCATTTGAAGGCACCAAAGAATGATTCTTTCCACAGATCATTATCTTGCTCTCGTTTTATCTCCTCCAGCAACTTCTTCATAGAAGCTTTACAGACTAACTTTGTAGATGCCATGGTCTTCAGAAAGGAGTAGATGCCTTGTCCTTGGGCCTCTCAAGAGATGTGACTAAGTAGGCTATTATAAGCATGACAAAATGGATCAAAATGGAAAATTCTTCAAAACATCTTAATCCACTTTGTTCTCACTCTCTTCCACATGCCCTACTCTTTCTATTTAATTTCCTACTCAGTTCCAATTACTTTCATTTAAAGCATCCCATTTCTCGGGTTCCAAATTAGAAGTACTTTTCTAAAATGTTTCTGTTTTTCAGTTTCTCTAAAAACGTATTTACATGACACACTTAATTATTACTTAAATAGCAAAACAATATATTAGCAAGTATCTCTCAATGATAGTCCTTTTTCACCAAGCTCACCATTCCGCCCTCTGTATTGTGCAGGACATTTTAGTTGAAAATGAAAGATCTCAAATTATCTTAGGCAAAAAGAAAATCATTGGCTAAAGCACAGACTGCTGAAAATGCTCAAACAATATCACTGGGTTCATCTCCTTCCACTCTCTCCCTTTCTCACCATTTCAGCTCGCACTGCCTTCATTCCTCAATGTTTATTGGCCTTATTCTCCTCTGCTGCAGACTCTTTCTCCAGTTAGGAGGAAAACTGGCTCTGGCCAGCTCCAAGCCTATATATCTGCATTGCTCCAAATAAAAAAGGATAGCGCTCTCCCTCTCTTTCAGTATCTTTGCATCCAGTCTTATGAAAGGATTCCAGTGGACCCTGCTTTGAATCACTGTTGCAGAGGAATCAGGGTCTTGAGATTGGTCTGTCTGCCTAAGTAAAATGCCTGCAGTTGAAGCCAGGGTCAAGTGAGCCATTTTGATTGGTGGCTCTATGTAGAAATAAGGGTACTGACAAAAAACAACAGACGTAAATGATCCCCTTCTCTCCCCACCAAACAGGAAGCAAATTTACCGAATCTAAAAACGTATCTTCTTCTCCAAGATAATCCCTTTTTGATACTGTTTTTGAAAATAATTTTAAGTGAGGAAGAATAATCAAAGTTTTTTCTATTTCAGAATAAACACACGTTCAGGATAATGTTAAGAATATTTTAACTATTTTTTTCTAGTTTCTCTGCATTTGCTGGAAACATTTTTATGGAAGTAAACTGGCTTTAAATGAATAGAAAAAAAAATCTAAGCGTATGAATGGATTCTGGAATTGAATTGTGCAGGCTTAACTAAAGACATGTCCATGTCCATCTCTAGCTGCTGAGCATTCTGTGTGAAATGTACCAGTGTGGGCAATGACCTTTTGCTTGATTATGCACAAGGCCACTGAAACTTTAAAATTAACTCAAACCTAATTACTGAACTCTGGTGTTTATATTGTGTATACACCACCAGGTCATAACTCTAGCCTCTGTGAGCCCCAGCTGCCATAATTGAGAAATATGCCTTGCAAATGGTTGTTTTGTTTATTCGTTGTTTTGGCTGGAAAAGCCTGCTTTTCCTATTAAAGCAAAGAATCAGATGTAGGGAAGAGTTTCTGAATAAAGTTTAATTACGTTTTATATCTCAGTGCAAAACATGTACATCTTTAAGTGAGATATTCCTTTTATTTTTGCATTACATAAAATGTATTATCTGAAAGCACAATGTCACTTACTATTTACTTTTTTGAGTAATAGCACATTTTAGGTAAGGAAATATCAGTATACTAAACTCACATGCAGAAAATACGAGTAGTTGCTAATTCCAAAAATACAAGATATAGAAAATACGTGCATACTCAGGATCATCAGTTAATATCGAATTAATGATCACTCATGAACAAAAAGTATTATCCTAATTAAGAGAAATAAGAACCTAGGTTTTCATAATGTAATTAGTAGGATACTAATTAGATGTCTAAATATTTTTGATGGAACGTGTACATATGATAGTAAAATATTCCTCAGAATAATAAGTACACATTGTAAACATCTGCTATGCTGCTTATCTGTTTTCCAGCCAACAGCTAAATCATGAAGGGATTTTGTTTTATTTCAAATTTGGTTTGTTTTAACAGCTAAGATACAGTTACTAAAGTATTTCATTGGCAAACCTTTAGTGACTTCACATTTGTCTAGTTTGTCAAGGTCTTGAAATGTATCAGACAAGGGAGTTCTTAAATTTAATTTCTCCCCATCAGCCCGTTGGCTTTCTACTATATTATATGCCCTTTATGCCCTTCCTCCTACCTTGTCACCCTTTCCTCCCATCCCAGCAGGTTTCTTCAATTTTGAATTAGAAATTATCTGCTCATAGAATAACTTTCTTCTCATGTTCATAATCTTCAAAAACTAATCTTTAATATTTGCAATGTCAGCCTAGTGAACTAAAAAAGTACTGGAATCGTTTTAAAACCAGAACCATCTCAGTTAAGCTACAGGTTTGTTATTTGTTTTATTCATTTCTTTGTTTGGTTCACACAAAAGCTGTATTTTTAATATCAATAATGATGTGCATGCTCTTGTAAAAACACAAAAGCCTAAGAGATACATAAATAAAGAATTAATAATCTCACTCTCCCTCAGTCCAGTCCTTCCTGTGAGAAAAACCACGTGGAAGTAGGCTGTATATTCTTCCATATTATTCTTCCACTTATAGAAATATACATATAAAAAACATTCCATAGAGAATGTGCATATTATTTTCTTTATAAAAAGCACTTCACTTTTCTTTCTGTGTCAACAGAAAAAGAGTAAATTGTGCACCTTGGTAGCTCAATGGGGTGTGTGTTTATTTGTGTCATTTTAAAATTTGCATATCAAGGACGTCTTTCGAATTCATCTTTTTAATAGCTGCAAAATGTTACATTCTATGAATATCACATAATGTATACAACCATTTTGCTATTGATGGACAGTAAAATTGTTTCCCTTTGTTTTTGCTTTTCTTACTATAACAAAAACCTCTATCATGTTAATGACCTGATACATCACTTTCTATCAGAGGAAGGGAGGCGATGCAACATGGTGTTTAGAACAGGCTTTGGAACCACGTGGTTTCAAACTTCAGTTGTGCTTTTAACTAGCTCCATGACTTTAAACAAATTCTTTACCCTTTATATATCCCAATTTCCTCATCTGTACAATGGGGATGATAACAGTAACTACATTAAAAAGTTGTAGTGAGGAGTTATAAGTATGTATAAAACTCTCAGACTTGTGCTTGGCACAGAATAAGCACTCAATAATTGTGAGATCTAATATTAAATGGAATCCCAAATATTGGATGGATAAACCAAAGGAAGTGAACATTTTAAATATTAATATATTCTGCCAGATTATTATTCAGAAAGATGTTGCAGTTCACACATGGAATATATCAAAAATACCTGTTTCCTCATATCCTGACTCTAACTGCATGTTATTAGTCCTTCAAACTCTTGCCAATCTGATAGACTGACAAACAGTATTCTTTTGTTTTATTGACATTGTCCTTTTTTTTTTTTCTTTTTTTTTTTTAATGGATTGGAGGTTTCAGTGGGACGGGAGAATCACAAGGAATCAGGTGTTCAGAGGAATGTTTTGAGTAGAGGTGAGGAACTAGGATGTTGAAAAGTAAAAAAAGGAGAGAAGGAGAGGAAGAAAGAGGAAGAAAAAGAGGGAGAGAGAACAGGAATATTGCTTCATTCTAAAAATGGGTATTAATAATGGACATTTTCCTATTAGTAAGGCTAATCTCAGGTTTAGAGGCTATTTGAATTTCCACAGGATGCCTATTTATATGTTTTGTCCAATTTTCTAATTTTTCTGTTGGGTATTAGAAATGAACTTTTTGTCATGTGCATAGCAAATATTTTTCTTATTCTACTATTTATTTGACTATAATGAGTTTTTCTTGTCTTTTTTTACATTTCTGATATACTTGAATTAATTTATTTTTTCCCTCAACTTTTATTTTAAGTTCAGGGGTACATGTGTAGGATGTGCAGGTTTGTTACATAGGTAAATATGTCCCATCGTGGTTGTTGCAGAGATCATCCTATTGCTTTGGTATTAAGCCCAGCATCCATTAGCTATTCTTCCTGATGCTCTCCCTCCCTCTAGCCCAAACAGGTCTCACTGTGTGTTGTTTCCCCCATGTGTCCATGCATTCTCATCATTCAGCTCCCATCTGTAAGTGAGAGCATGCAGTGTTTGGTTTTCTGCTCCTGTATTAGTTTGCTGAGGATAATGGCTTCCAGCACCATTCATATCCCTGTAAAGAACATGATCTGATTCCTTTTTATGGCTGGCTGCATAGTACTCCATGGTGCATATGTGCCACATTTTCTTTATCCAGTCTATCATTGATGGGCATTTGGCTTGATTCCATGTCATTACTATTGTGAATAATGCCTCAGTGAACATATGAATGCATGTATCTTTATAATAGAATAATTAATATTCCTTTGGTATACCATATAATCCAGCAATTTCATGTCTGAGTATACACGCAAAAGAATTGAAAATAGAATCTCAAAGAGATAGTTTTACACCCATGTTTATAGCAGCATTATTTGCAATAGCTAAAAGTTGGGATGACAGCAGCTAAAGTGTTCACTGATGGATGAATAGATTAAACAAAATGTGATATATACATACAATGAGATATTATTGTCTTTAAGAAGGAAGAAAATTCTATCTCATGCCACCACATAAAGACATTATACTAAGTAATTTAAGACAGTTACAAAAGGACAAATACTATATTATATTACCTATATGAAGTACCTAAAGTAGCAAGTTAATAGAATAAAAAATAGAATGTTAGTTGTCAGAAGGTAGGGAAGATTAAATGGTGAGTGATTGTTTAATGGATACAGACTTCATATTTTGCAAGATGAAAAGAGTTCTGAAGATGTATGATGGTGATAGTTATACAACAGTGTGAATGTACTTAATGCCACTGAACTGTACACTTAAAAATAGTTAAGATAGGCCAGGCATGAGGCTCACACCTGTAATCCCAGAACTTTGGGAGGCCAAGGCAGGCAGATCACCAGAGGTCGGGAGTTTGAGACCAGCCTGACCAACATGGAGAAACCCTATTTCTACTAAATGCACAAAATTAGCCAGGTGTGGCGGTGCATGCCTGTAATCCTAGCTACATGCGAGGCTGAGGCAGAAGAATGGCTTGAACCCAAGAGGTAGAGGTTGCAGTGAGCCTAGATCGAGCCATTACACTCCAGCCTGGGCAACAAGAGCAAAACTCTTGTCTCAAAAAAAAAATGGTTAAGATAGTTATGTGTTTTCTACCCCAATTTAAAGTAAAATAAAAATAAACTAAGTGATTCTATTGAAGTAAGATCTAGCCAACGGCCAGCTCTGTACTAAAGTACAGTATTTTTAAACTGTTGAACAAGATGTTTTCTAAAACCTCTTTTATATTTTTCAGTTGTAATCAAGGTAAAATCTGCATTTGACATTCCTGTGGACCTTTTGCTACAGAAAAGCACAATATTTTTTTCTTAGGAAAATTGCTTGACTCTCAGAAGAAAAAATATATCAGTGTGCTCCCCAAGGCATTGTGCAAAGGTTATGTCAGATGTCTTGGAGTCCATTATGCTGTAGTTGTAGGATGTTGTGGGGTAGCAAGAAATAAGTAGCTGTTAGAAGTGGATCTCTCAAGATATACTAACATGCTGGCCTTTGTATTTCTTTCTTTCTAGGTTTTCTCCTCAAGTTTGCATTCATTTATACTAACTTACAGAAACGTCCCTTCCATCTTTGTCCTTATGACTACAGTAAAACTATGGAAAACAAAGATGAAACTGTAACATTCCTAACACATATACTGTACACATAACCTCTAACTTGTAGTAATGTTTAACACATGATACTATATCACTTTAAACAACATCTCTTCGTCTTATTTGTCCCAGCTAATCCCTTGGCATTATGTTTTTTTTCAGGATTTCTGTCATTTATCCTTCCTCTTTTTGATTGCTTAATACATAATCTAAAACATTAGGTTGCAAACTAGCCTCAAATTGGCTAGGAGCTTGGGAGAACTAGTCTGAACACTTTTTATATAAACTCCAAGGAGGTCAAATTTAGAAAAATCTCAGCAGCTGGACTTGGATCCCATTAACCACTGATCACTTCTAATTAATATTAATAAATGACAGATGACACACGTATATTGCTTAACTAAAAATGCATATGTAATATTAAATTTTTTTAAGTTACTTTAAGGCCCAAAGGACTTGAATATATGTGTTGGAATAATGAAAAGAATAAAATTACCAACCTGTGATCTAGTGCCTTCTGACTACAAGCCCCTAAAGTTTCAGAGGAAACAGAAGTATTTTTAATTCATCATATTAAACATTGATTGCCATGAAACTCTATACTTTTACACTAAAATGCCTATTTCACAAGCCTATATTAATCTGGACAATAGACTTATGAATCATTGTAGATATGCAGATATAAATAGATATATATACATACATCAAATGTTAATCTCCTAATCTAAAACCAAATTGTTAAATATATATAGTTTTTATAATCAGAAATTTAAAAAAATAATATCCAAATGCTGAGTTGCTTTAAATCCTAATGTTCCATAGAGTCCCACTAAATAATATAACAGCTGGCAGGGATTTATTCATCTCTAGACACTAAGAATTAGGGCACAGTAGTTCAGTTACCTGGTTATATAATTCTGGGAAACTATATGATGATTAAAATGGAAATGAGACCTCCAGTTATTGCAAGGGAAGTAAAATGGTTTTCCAGGGGAATTACACTTGCACTCAAAATCACCTTACAAAAAGCCAAAAGACAGAAAACTTTATTTCTTGGGGTTGTATGTCCTTATTCAACCATATTCATTACCATAACCATATTAACATAGATTCTTTCCAATTGGACTGTGATTTAATAATATTATTTGTTTAAATGTTGGCAATTTTACATAATTATCTCATTTAATTCTTTATTCCAGGCATATATGCATTATTGTTATCAACTGGATTTTAAAGATGAGGAAATTGAGTCTTTAAGTGTGAGTAGTGGATTTCACACTCAAAGACCAGGACTCACACCCAGACCTAATTCTGAATCCAGTGATATTTCAAGTATTTGAGGCTGGAAAGAGCGTGTAACTACCTTAAGAATGCCAGTTAATAAGTAAGTTAGTCAGTGCTAGAACCTAAATCTTTTGTCAACCTGATCTTTCCATTCTGTCTTTTCAACACTTTTGCCCCATGTTCAAAATGATCATTTATTTCTAATCATCTGCTCTTAGCCTCAACCATTATTTTATTACAGACATTGTCGTTGATGAAAAAATTGAAAACCTCTTTTTACCACCAAATCTGCTTAGTCTTTCCGTTTGCAATCATTTTGTTATTCAAAGAGCAAACTTAACTGTAATAAGCAAACTGGCCAGTGATTCCCCCTTTTGCCTCAAATCATGCTAATGTTTTAAAGCCAAATAGTTTTCACAAATTGCCAACATTGTACTCAAATGCAGTAAATGGTTATGTTAGTGCTATCATGTTATCTAAACAAAGATGCTGTCAGTCAATAGAGTCAGTGACCTTCAGACTGTTAAGCGGTTTATGCAATTTTCACAGGGTTATGTTAAATATAAACCCCAGTAAAGAATATCATTTGGCTTTTTAAAAGATTGTGAAAATTAATACCTAATCCAATTACTATAAAATAACATTGAAAACACAAAGTAAAATATACTAAAAAATGTATTTCAAAGTTTTGGATTTTCTACTCAATTTGTGAAACATACATGGTCTCCTAAATGCTCTGTGAATCATTGGACATGCCAGACATGAAGCAAACTTCCCACCCCAGGAGGCTTCTCAGCCCGAAGCAAGCTGTAAATGGGTAGAGTTCCAAGAGGGAAAACAGTGTGCATGTGCGAGTAAAGCAGATGCAGCATGACTTTTGGTTTGTTCTTTGGGAGCACACAACTATATGGAAAAATACATGCTGCTCTCAATTGCTGTAGACATCTGCTGAAGGCACGTGAGATTTAAACTAGGGAATGGTGCAGAATTTCTCCTAGAATATTGCAGTTTAACTTCAGAAGCAAGGGGAACTGGCTGTTAACAGAATAAGAGTTTCATTCTAACATGAAAATTGCACAGCACACTCATTTATGTAGGCACACAGAGGGTGTTAAGCTATTTCTTTATAAAATATGGGAGCACTGATTTCCTTTAGCAGTATTATTTGATATCTATTTACAGTTTAGTTGAGTTGTCAAACATCAGTCCATTTCTAATAGCAAGTATATTTGTGATACCTTGCTCTTGGCAAAGGCTTAAAAATTTAAAGAGGCTTTTAAATACTTTTTAGGCCTGAACTTGAGCTCGCAAAATAAGCTTGATGGCAAATTAGTCTGGAACACATGGATATGTTTCCTTTAAATCATATACAGATTTTCAGAATTAAGATGTAGTAAAACCTACTAGCAGTCTATTAAGCCTTCTAAGGCACTTGCAACATAATTAGAGATTTGCAAATTCAAGATTGGCCTAACAGAAAAAGGAACAAATTTGTGTTGGCATTTTAGCATTGCCTGAGTATTTTTACAAATACCTCATTTAGCATCATTTGGAAATGGTGCATATGTTCATATCAGAAGACTAAGAATTATGAAGTGAGCAATAGAAACATGTTCAAAAAATCAGGGTAGTAGAAATACTAAGAAACTGCTTCTATGCTAACTTTTGTTTTGTTACCATTGTCCTATGGGATGATGAGGACTGTAACTTTTCATATTGACCTCCCTGCCACCATATTCTCTAAAGCCACTAGAATGGGACTAGTCTTACACTGTTTTCCTCAAAGATTTCATTCAGTATGTGTGTGCTACACAATTATTTATCAAGTCAACAATAAAATAATTGAAAGTAATTGTATAGAGTCATAGAACTGAAAATAGTCACCAACACATTTTTTTGAAAGTATTTTGTGGTCTATTTGTTTCTTCTCAGTGATATAAGGGATTTTCATTTGAAGTACCCAGGAAAGTTTTCTTAGGGCAGTTCAAAGGGATGTCTGACAGAAACAGTGTTTAGGTTAATGGAGAAGCTTTCTACACTTGGGCCACTTTAAACTAAAACTAACCATGGAATCATATGAGTAAGGAACTCTTAGACTTCTTTTATTTATATCCCTGACTTTAAGCATAGATGCAAGAAAATTTATTTGATTTTAAGACTTCTTAGTGAATAGATTTTCAATCTTACTTCAATGCAAAAAGGGGATTTTCCCCAGCTTATCAAAAGCTTTCAATGCTCATTCTCTTTACATTCAATAATTCATTTGTCTCCTAATTATATACATTTTCCCAAGTTAAAAAGTAATTTATTCATTATATTTTTTCCTATATTTGCCTTTTGTCTGTCATAAGTTTACCCATTTGTTTTATTTTGGTTATTTGTCTAACTTAGATAACAGAATTCCTTTATTGGATATAAAGTCCCAAAGCATATTATTTAGTTTGTGCTTGGGGGGAAAAATTATGCATCTTTCTGAATAATTGAAAACCAGTAAGAGTAATGTTGAAAACCAGTAAGTAAGAGCTTTGCTAGTTTCACTAGTTTCAATTACAGAATATGTTTGAAAAACATGCAGTTGTGTTACCTTAAGACTGGTTCACCAAATTTTCTAATACCAGTAAATGTAGACACATTATATTGAATAAGGGTATTGTTAGCCAAATTCTAAGATTCATCTTAAATTGTTTTTTTACAAGAATTATGTATTTATCATTTTAAAAATCACTATTATTTTAAAACATTTAGAAAGTGACCATCTGAAAATGATATGCCTTTGGATGCTCTGTAATATTAAACAGATCCAGACATAAAGACAAAAGTAAATTCCAGAGTATTTTTGTAGCCATGAAATCACCATAAAAAGGGGTTTTTGACCCCAGTGTTACCTTAACATTGTCTTCAGAATTTCATATTTAATTGCAGTAAATTACCAATATAATAAATATAGATTTATGAGATACTTTAATGTTCTTAAAACAAATGAAAACCACCCAAGAGGAGCCTCACCAAACCTGAGGTTGTCCAGATTGCATTGACTAAGATTAAGTAAAAGATCATTCATCTCCAAAGGTCATGCAATTAATCTCAGAGTGGGAGTTAAAGCAATGACTAAGCAGAAAAGGAAGCCAAATCCAAGCCTGTAACAAAAGGAGCTGGGGCTTCAACATCAAGAAACTTGTTATTTCCTTTTTATTTTTTGAATAGACCTAAGACACTCATTTTTTACTACTAGTTTCTTTGGGTCCTAAAATTCCATTTGGTTAGGTTAGCTATTTTCCATGACTATTTTTAAGATGGTCAAACAAATACAAAGAATAAGCTTTTTAAAAAACTACAACAGGTTTTAATGCCTAGGAAAAAAACATGTCACTTCATTTTATGTGTCAACAGAAAGTAATTTAGGATGAATTTAAATAATCCAGGATTTGAACAATGAAAAAGCTCAAGATACACTCTAAGGAAGACATATTCTGCTCCAGGGTTTTTATAACTATTTTAATTCAAATAAAAGTCAAAGTTCATCTTCATTTAACTCGGGTGACACCTGTTGCAAAATATTGAGGAAAATGTTTGGGTTATCATTCCTTGAAGCTGAATCTTTATACCTTTGCTTGATCATCTCTGCAATTCCCTGTGGCAGCAAATTTTTATTTCTAGTAAACTCTACCTGTTTTTTCCTTCACCTTATTGAGATTCCTAAACCTTATATTTTAAACCAAGAATAATTTTGAACTTGGTCTGTCCTTACTGCAACACCTTCCTCTAAGTAGGGTGAATTTGACCCAAGATTAGCCTGCCTTTGGGGTTTATGATGTGACGTGCCACGGCTGATGGCCCATGAAAGGGACTGCTAAATCTATTGCTCACATCAATATTCCCACTGGATATTTTGCTCATTCCTTGGGAATTTCAAAGAATAACAAATAACCAACAAATCATCAAAAACTATAACATGTTACCCAATTCTTGGGAATAAGCCAATGAGACCAAAATCTGCTTAAGTATCACAAATGTGAATTCCCAGCATTTCAGGCTTGTAAACTGTATCCAAAGCTCACCAGTGTCTACTTCATATCTCAGCTGTACAGAAGGGGCACATTTATCTGGTAACTGTCAACAATGAGGTTCCTTCCTTCTTGAACCCAGATGGCCATACAAGCAGGCAGGAGTTGCATGTTTGACCCTGAGACAGCAGAGGATATTTTGCCCTGCTGGAAAGACAACAGGGATGCAATGTAATCTGGAATCGATTTGAGGTTAGCAACAGATGCTCCATGCCAGTAATAAGTGCTGATCATAAGAGCTTACTTTTGTGTGGTATGAGAATTCATCATAAGGTATGAGCATAGTATGTCACAAACTATAGGAATAAATAAGAGCAGAGTGAAATACTAAAATGGTAAAACAAGAATAGAAGTTTTTAAAAAAAGGTAAATTGGAGATATTTGTTTACTTTCTTTTTATAGCTTGAGCAAAAGAGTTGGAAGACAAAGGAGAAAATGACTTGCAAGAAGCCAATTTTTTTTTTTTATGAATGTGTTTGTTTTTCCTCAAAAGTCAATTGTAAATGCTCTTCAGGGAAGGGAGTCAGAGAGAGCCAAATAGTGGTCTTGAAGTTTTGTTTGTGTTATTATAGTTTTGTTGTCATTTTTTAAAAAAAGAATGATGAAATAACTTTGTAACATTAGTATTAGTCTCATAATCAATGAAACACAGTCCTTTTTTGAATCATTCCTGAAATAGAAATGAGCATGAAATGAGCCTGATATTCATTGAATAGGTTCACTTAGTTGCATGTCTAAGACTGTGTAGTCTATGAGGGATCCTTTACTAGTTATCTTGAATTTAAATATTGAAATGCTTGCTAATTATATTTCACCATGTAGATATTTAAATAGTAGATTATACAGTCGGCAAGGGGAACCATAATGTACTATTTGGCTGGACAAAAGCTAACAGTATTACAGACGACTCCTCAAGATTCTCTAAGTTCTACACATAAGCTTCTTAATTACTAAAGTTATAGCAGAATATGTGTCTTGAAGCAGCTTTAACATGAATCCTATTTTTTTATATAATTATAAAAATAAAAGACAGGTAAAAATGATTAATTTTGGTGCAAAATGGTTTTAGGTGTCCCTTCAAAGGTTTTTCTAAAATGATTGGGAATCTGGCAAATAAAATATTCCCCATGCTATAAATATGCTCAGTAATAAGTCAAAAGTAGAATATCAATTTCTGTGAATTTTCAAAGAAAAGTATGCTAGGTTAAGGGCCAACATGACATAACATTTATTGTTTTGTATTACATTACATACACACACACACACACACACACGTTTTGTGAACTTTTATAAATGGAATCGATATAAATATCTGCATAGATAAAATATTATTCCAGATCCCAACTACATTTTTTATATTATACTTCAAAAATATGAAAATAGTGCTGAGAAAGGACCATCTGTGTCTTCTCACATATAACTTTTCCTGATTATTTCTAGGAAAGCAGACTAAACATACAGTTCTGACATAATACAGCATCCCATTTTGATTTCTGGTTAGCTCAGAAGGCTTTACCAGCCGAAAAAAAGTCTCTGAAAAGGGCAAACTTTCTGACCTCAGGAGGTTCTGATAGGAAGAACTCAAGCAGTGAACACCCAGAGGAGAGAAAACGTGGGAATAAATTCCCCAAAGGTCTGTAACCACAGTGATATGGGTGCATGGAGAAAAGCGTAATTTCATTCTTAAAGAATTTCCCTGTTTTCACATTCTTTCATTTGTCTTAAAGCTGATCTTGCAGATGATATAGTCCAGATGAATTTCTGCTTAATAGGAATTCTTGTTCACAAATTGACAGAAAAATATACCAACTATGTACATAAAAATAAAGTGGAGACTATCCAAGCATACTATAATGCCTTTCCCATAATTCAGCTAATAATTTATCAGATCATTTTTAGAAAAAGGAAATGTTTGCTTCTTACAAGAATTAGATTGAGAGTAGAAGTTTATTACAAGTTTATTGTAATAAAAAATTAGAATGTTGTTTCTTTCTGATGCTCCACTTCCTTTGATTTATTAGTTTGCATCTTATCAGTAAATTCGATTTCTCCAAATTTGCTGGAACAAAGTTTTCAGAAAGGAAATTAAGGCTCTTATATACTAATATTCTGTGTAGACAAATTAGATGCTGGTCATAACCAAAGTGATCTCATTCGGTTTACCCTAGAACATTTGAGTAGTGGGATGAGGGTCTTTAAAACTGTTTTGGGCCTAGGTGAACTGAAATATAAGAAAACCATTACAAAGTTGGGTTTATATTAGGTTTCTGTTGCTGTTGTCATTCCGTTGCTGTCATCAAAAAGTTAGTGTCCTAAACAACACAAATTTATTATCTTACAAGTCTGTAGGTGAGAAAGCTGACACAAGTTGCACCACGCTAAAATCAAGGCATCAGCAAGGCTGTCTTCCTTTCTGGCGACTCTAGGGGAGAATCCACTTGTCTTTTCCAGGTTTTAGAGGCTGCTCACAATCCTCAGTTCATGGACCCTTTCTGTAGCTTCAAAGCCTCAAATGGTAGGTTAAGACCTTTTCACATAGCATCTCCCGGACACACAATTATGCCTCTTCTTCCACTTTCCACTTTTAAGGAATTATGCAATTAAATGGACCAATCTGGATAATTCCAGATAATCTCTGCATCTCAAGGTCAGCTCATCAGCTAGAAGCTAGAAGTGAAAATAACAAAGATAGCAAATATGCATGAGACTCCTTTGGAAGTTCATAATTTCATGGGAGAGTTGGTTGTAAACAAATAAATGCAAAATTGACAGATGTGTCCTTTGGAAATAGAGGTGGTAAATTATTATTGGCTCTTAAAGGCCAAGTAGAATTTTCCAGCTAAAGAGAGGGAGAGGAAGCTTCCACTGAGAAGTAGCATCAACAGTATCACAAAAGCAAGAAAGAGCATGATGTGATAAAATTGAAGTGAGCTATGTAGTTTGATCGAAGCAAAGGCAAATTAGGGAAGGAGGTGCTGCTCAATAACATAACCAAGAGTGAGATTTGAAAGGGACTTCTAAGCCATGCTGAGAACTTTGGGAGTACAGGCACCAGGTAGATTTAAAAACAAACCAAACACCAATAGGAATAAAAGACAAGCCTTCTGCACTATAAGAAGGTAACCTAACAGCAAAGTAGAAAATACCTGAAAGAAAGAAAGAAAAAAAAAACAGAACAAAACAAAACAAAACCCTGATATTTGCCAAAATACATTCCAGAGGTAACAGGCTTGAACTGAATGAGGATAAAGAAGGAATGACACATTTAAGGGATATGCAAGAAGTAAGGCAGATGGACTTGAGTGGGTTAAGGACTCTCACCAAACATCTTAAAGGAATTAAGTGCTCCTGAGATTTTACCCAAACCAGATTAAGGCTGTTCTATTTTTAAAGGTGGCCTGATTCACTCAGCTGTTTTACAGTTTCATAGAGACCATTTATTATCACTACTAATTATTCTTCTTTTAGGGATTAAAATTTTAGAATTATTTTCAATTTCAGTTACTTACATATCATTTGCTTCTCATACCTACCTCGAATAGTGAGAATAAGGGAGTTATTGATTCTATTTTATAAATGAGGCAAATGAAATACAGAAAGTGCTTTACTTAAGGTCACATTCCTGATGAGTAATTTGGTCAAGTTTAAAATGCACATTTCCTGATACCAATTTCAGATTTTTAAAATTTAATGCCCCACTTTTTTTAAGCACACATTTTAAAAGATGAGGTCTTGAGAGTTTAAGTAACATCCCCAACGGATAGACAATGACTAAATAGCTTGGCAGAAAATCAAACTCAGATCTTTCTGACTTCAAAGCCCAAGGTCATAGCAGCTATACATTACTGCATCCCTCCTCACCTGCTGGAGAAGATCAGGGAAGAATTCATAGAGAAGTAGCCTTTAAAATGTATCTTGAAGGACATATATAGGTAAGGGGTGATCCTCAAGATACTTAACAACTAGTACAGTAAAATATATAAATATGGTAGCCCATATATAAATGTGTTAAATATATTAATATACGTAGATAATACCACTGCTTACCAGGTGTTGTTAGAAGTGCAAATCATCTATGAGGTTATTCAGTGATGCCTGAAAATAGCTGCTAATTTTTAGAAATCATCTGGTATTGTTTTCTGTTTGTTAGGGTAGATTCACACACCCACACCTAGACCCATTCATACTCAAAGAAGGCTTCCCCGGAGACATTTTGTGCTTAACTCCTAGAATCCTCTCTAGTTTAAAAGTTCCAACAGAGTTTTCAGGGTCCAAAAGTGTTCTTGACTAAGGGGGCCAAGATGTTAAGGACAAAAAAAAAGGTTCACCTTCCTCGCCTCCCAAATTCTGGCATAACAGATAACTTTTGCTTTCCTTTAGTATTTTTACTCCCCAATATATGTAGTTACTTCCTGACTACTACTCTTTCTCCTAAATATTCCCTGGAGATAAGGGAATGGCTTATATAAGTCACTGATCACATATGCACTTTTTTTGTTGTTTGTTTGTTTGAGACAGAATCTTGCATTGTCGCCAAGTGCCAGGCTGGAGTGCAGTGGCACAATCTCGGCTCACTGCAACCTCCGCCTCCCGGGTTCAAGCAATTCTCCTGCCTCAGCCTCCCAAGTAGGTGGGACTACAGGGGCGTGCTACCACGCCCAGCTAATTTTTGTATTTTTTAGTAGAGACAGGGTTTCACCATGTTGGCCAGGATGATCTCAATCTCTTGACCTCGTGATCTGCCTGCCTCGGCCTCCCAAAGTACTGGAATTACAGGCATGAGCCACGGCACCCTGCCACATATCCGCTTTTCTATCTTAGTCCGTTTTGGTGTTGATGTAACAGAATACCTAAGGCTGTGTAATTCACTCAAAAAAAAAGAGGTATATTTGGCTAACAGTTCTGCAGGCTGTACAAGAAGCATAGCATCAGCATCTGATTCTGGTGAGGGCCTCAGGGGAACTCGCATGTGCAGATCATATGACTAGAGAAGAAAAGAGAGAGTGTGTGTGAGAGAGCAGAGAGAGAGAGAGAGAGAGAGAGAGAGAGAGAGAGAGAGAGAGGGAGAGAGAGAGAGAAGGTGCCAGGCTCTTTTTAACAAGCAGCTCTCTGGGGAACTCTGTAGGAACTAATACAGAGAATCACTTATTTGCTGTGAGAATAGCACCAAGTCATTCATGATGGACCCACTTCCATGATTCCCAAGCACCTCCCATTTGGCCCCGCCCCAAACATTTGGACTCAAATTTCAACATTAAGTCTGCCGGGTCAAATATCTAAACTTTAGCATTACCCTAACTAGGTCTTAAGGTACATGAGAAGTTTACTTTCCTCAGAAAATAAAAACCAAAAAGGATATTTCAAGCTCTTTACCCCTTTAAAACTTTTTTTTTCTATGTATTTCATCTAGCCTTCTTATTTCCAGGGTCATTTTATTTGACTCTTAAATACTTCAATTAAATGAGAAATATCTGTTTTCTTAGAGTTTGAGTAAGACAG
Organism: Callithrix jacchus; assembly: GCF_049354715.1. Classification (NCBI taxonomy): domain Eukaryota; kingdom Metazoa; phylum Chordata; class Mammalia; order Primates; family Cebidae; genus Callithrix; species Callithrix jacchus. The sequence goes on from NC_133505.1 coordinate 133,768,117, forward strand.
TGTTCATTCTTTCAGGAATTGTCACATTTCCCTTAATTTTCAGCTCATTTGCTTAAGCCTTTCCTAAGACTTTCTCTTCCCATTAATTGCATTGCACATAACATCTGCTGCCCTTGCTACACCCTCTTAAATTGAAAGTTTCATCATACTACCCATTGGTCCTTCATTTTGGTGGCTTTCCACTAAAAGCAAAATTCAATGGATTACAACAAAAGCCACAGTTATTCAACACTCAAGGGGAAGTCAGGCTTCTGAGACTGTGTAGTGCCACTTCAGGAGAGGATACAAAAGCCCAAGATCAGGCAAGATGGGCTAGCGTATTTCATGACTTTAAAGTAAGACTACATTCTCAGCTCCACCAAATAAGGGCATCATTTATGCCTGATCTAGAAGCTACTTTAAGGAAGAAAATGTTGTTTTGTCATCTTTCAACTTTTGACAATCATTCCAAGTCCCTTCTTCTCCTCCTCCTTTTTTTTGCGGCGGGCGGGGGCAGGGTGTAGGGGGGCCCTCTTCCTGACCACCTCTTTTTCTCTTTTTATTAGGCAACTGTTTTCCAGCTTTGGGCTAAGAGATGGACTCTGGTCCACACTTCCAAGCCCAGGGAAACTTGGAAGACTTCAAATCACTAAAACTGTTCTAGAATTCAAATGCTTTCTGGAATAAAGAGAAGAAAGTGGAATTTGTGCTAACTTCTCTGTTGCAACCTGGACTTCCTAATGCCATTTCTTCAAACAATCTTAGGCATACTTTAGCTATTGATCACTGACTTGGTCCCAAAGGACCAAGCATGGCAACTCAAAATGATATTTCTGAGAACATGATATAGCTCTCTGGAGTTCACTGTAATCTCCTGAAGCTGATATTGGAACAGAAGTATCTAACTGGCTGCGTACTCCATAATAAGTGGGACATGTTAAGACAGGTTGTTTGGGATATTGGGTAATCACAGCATGCCTGCGCATGAGAGAGCAACACCAAAAGCATCTCTGTCTATGCCTGTACTTCTCCAACTCTAACTCAAATTAAGTCCTGGCCATGAAATCACGAAAAGGGAGCATTATTTGTCTTTTTCACTTAAATCATTCAACGAATACTTACAGACTCACTACAGTTCTCAGGCTCTTGCCAAAGAGAAAGGAGGCACTACCACAGTCATCAGAGCAATAGTAGCAGTGCTTATTAATGTACGAGGAACATGGGCCTCATATGTCTCCCCTTGTGCACAAAATTACGCAAATAGATCAGAGAATCACTGCTAAAATCTCCCACTAGTATCCATCCCACCTGTATTTATGCATTCTCACCCTGCTAATAAAGACATAACTGAGAGTGAGTAATTTATAAAAGAAACAGGTTTGATTGAAGCACAGTTCAGCATGGCCTCAAGAAACCTACCATCATGGCAGAGGGGGAAGCAAATGTATCCTTCTTTATATGGTGGCAAGAAGAAAAATGCTGAGCAAAAGGGAGGAAATCCCCTTATAAAACCATCAGATCTTGTGAGAACTCACTCACTACCAGAACAGCATGACGGTAACCAACTCCAGGATTCAATTATCTCCCACTGGGTCTATACCACCACACATGGGGATTGTAGGAACTATAATTCAAGGTGAATTTGGGTAGGGAAGCAGCCAAACCATATAACCAGCCTACTCCAAAATAACCAGTCCTATGAATTGCATTTCCTTTTCCATACTTTAGTAGGTAAATCAAAATTGAGGTTGAATTTTTATAAAGAGTAAGTTCTTCATATTTGCAATTGTTACTACATTAATTGTTCTTCCTAATATTTTGAAAACTGGAAATGAAGTTCAATATCACCTTGACAAATTGCAAAAGGGCCTAGAAATATCACTCAAAATTAGTAGATAATAGAGTAGGATGCACATAGGGACCCATTCAAACAATAGAAGGAAACACACTAGTTAGTAGCAAAGAAAGAGGAGTGAAATCTACTAATGATAATGTGAATGTTGGGAGGGAAAGTCTTTGCACAGGAGATTGACTGTTCAAAGAAGGAAAGTCATTCTTCTGCATTAATCAGATGCTTATTAGAAAGCAATATTCTGTTTTCCTTGGGACATTCTGAAAGTTCGTGAAGAGAAAAAGTAGATAGGGTACAAGTCTTAATATGATATATGGAAAATATGGTTGATAAGAAAAACTTAAAAGTTATATAACTTACTGAAATCCCTAAATTTAAAGATTCAAATTAATTTTTTATCTGCTGTAGGTAAAATATGCCCCTTATCATATATTATGAGTAAAATTTATCACAAATTTTAATGTAGTAGAGGCTGAGTGGTATTATCCATATTTACCAAACTAGTTAAGAAACCAGTAGTTTGAAGCAAGATCTGCAGCAAAAGAAGAATGAGTAAAATCCTAAAGCATAGTCAAACCATTTAAGAATGCATTTGAAGATGCATGAAAATCATCTTTACATATGTAGTTAATAAATAGCTGAAAACATTAAACTATCACTATAAACGTGTGTATTATCTGTAGCTAAAATTTCATAAAGTGTGACACATGACACATGGAGTAGCACAAATAAGAAACTGGGTAGTCATTTTCCCCCATGTGATGCAATTCCAGATTAAAGGTACATTCTTCCCCATAGACCAATAAAAAACTTCAGAGAAAGACAGAGTGGGCTGTGTTAGAATGAGACTTAGACATCACAGTCAACTAGCGCATAAAATGATGAAAGAGTGGAATAACATCAAGATTTCTTGTATAATCAATCACTGGAAACATGTCAGCAAGTATGAGGCCGTCTGCTCCTGTCCATACAACCCAGTAGACAATTTGGGTAAGGGAGTGAGTATAGCAATGCCAAACGTGGCTATCAACACTTCTTTTTCTGTCTCAAAACAACAAAATTCTGAGACAAGTTCTTAGAACAAATGGAAATTTATCCAAATGAAAATCAAATGATAAATGCCCAGAGAATATTCTTTCTTTGGAATTCTTTCAATTCTTTAATTTAACCAGCTGGAATAAATTTTCAAGTAGCATTCTGCTCAGTCTTTTGAAATGAAGGACTTTGCTGTTAATTGGAAAGTTATATTTCATCAAAGATGAAGACAATGCTTTTGGCTTAGTGATTCTTAGAAAAAATAAAAGGCATTCGGTGAATATTTATCATAAACTGATTCCAGAACATGTATTTTAAGCATGAACAAATGAGCTGTGAGCCTATTTAACTAAAGAAAAACAGGGAAAATTCTAAGACAAGTTTTATTTTAAACTCTACATAAAAACTAACTTTCACTATGCTCAGTCATGAGTGCAATATGGTAAAGAGAAAAAAGAAATGGAAGCCATTAACTTTTAGAATGAAAGATTGATAATACAACTGTGGTTTCTGGTTTTCTGAAGCAAATGAATTAGATAAGCCAATACATTTAAATGTTCTTTACTGTGTTACTGGAATACGTGTTATTGGGGCTGGGGAAACAGGAGAGTCAACTCAAAAAGATCTACAGCAAGAAAATAAAAATTCACTAGGAAAAAATTCTTTCAAATATTCATATTTTTTAAGCTACCTGTACCATAGGCAGTACTTTAAACTTAGTCATTGATTATTGACATATTAAATAACCTTGTTACATTTAAATTTTAAATTGGCACACTAGGCAAACTAATATATCACAAAGAATGTGAAAAGTTGTTTGAAAATTAATTATAGTCAAGTACTAAAGAAATAATTTTTCCAGATTTCTTAAAGGAGTCACTGGATAGATGGTCTGAATTATAATTGTATATTCTGATCTAAAATAATTTTACAGGACAAGTTATACATAATACTATTTATAGTAGAAATTATTCAAAGAAGCTGTTTCACTTTTTTAATGTTTAAATTTCTGAGAAAACTTTTTAAAGGGTGATATGAGAGAAATATTTAACATTAATAAGTTCTGTAGACTCACACATGTTCTCTAGCTTGAGATGGAAGATGGCAGCCTGAAGCAGCAGGGGGCGCCCCCGGACGTAGGAGGTAAGGGAACAGGGTAGAGTATGACTGTCACACAAAAAAGATGAACACATCAATTCATTTCTGAGAGAGTCACTAATACTTTGAAAGGACTAGGTCCAAATTGAAAATTTGGGATAGGACACGACAATGTTGCTAGGCAGGCTTTAATGGTCTTTGAAATTTTAGCGCTAGGACACCCTACTGACTCAATTTCTGAAGATAGGCAATAAAATTCCCATATTATAAGTTTATAAACAGTATATTAAACAACCAAAATATCCTATTCTGGGTCATTTTTTTCTTAAGAGAACAATAATATTCATCTCACAAGCAAGTCATGAATTTCACAGCAAAAGGAATGAATAAAATTTGACCATATGGTGGAATGGAGTTAGCTTGAATGAAAGGGTCATGGATACTTCTGTCAGAACATTGAGTCAAAATTCAAAATTTTGGATTCTGAATCTTTAGTGGATAATAAAATTATTTAAACAACGGAGAAAAAAATCTGTAAAGACCTATTGGCAGTGGTCCATTTGTAAGGAAGAGATTTAATTTGGCAAAAGAGAGTCTATTATGCTTAAAGCAGACTATGAAAATACGTATTCTAAAAAATTGTGATTATTGATATTTATGATGTCTGCTTTAAGGTGAAATGATTTATAATAAGACTGCATTCAAACCTCAGTAGAATTTTAAATTTTTAAAGCTATATAATTATTCTTTCTCTTTTTCAGTATTAAGTATAACAAAATGTAAAAATATGTGATCATTTTATTAAAATTTCAAAAATGTAATGGTAATAGTCTAATGGAAAATTATTTCCAAATTAGATATAAATGATGTATAATTTTCAAGTTACATATATGTCTCATACCTCTATATGTTGAGGGGAGTAGAAATACTAAAATATAGGCTTGTAGCAAAAATAAAAAGAGAGAGAATAGAGAATGAAATGGTGCTGAATTATGCTGACTTAAATAATTTATTCTAAATGCTGTTAAGTTCTGAGTTAATTTCTGATAAGCAGCTTTTTGTTGCCCAGCAAATTCAAATTTCAAGTGATTAAGAAAGTACACTCCAAATCTTGATTTTGATAAAACTCCTTTGTTTTGAAAAGTTAGTCCACAGCTAGGCACTTTCCTTGCCTCAGTAGCTAAAGTGAAACAAACAAGGATGGCATGTCACATTGTACTCTATTGAGAAATAATATGGAGATAGAGGGGTGCTGTGGTTAAGAACCTTCATTGTCCTCATCTGTAGAACAGGGGTTGAATAGAGCTTCTACATACAGTACTCTTACGTAGAAGAAGTCTATCTGGTACATATTAAAAGTAATAGCACCAACCAAAATTATTTTACACCAACCTAATAGAAGTTTGTGTTGAATTTTAGTTATAATTATTCGTACTATTTTTAAAAACAAACTTTCCATGTTATCTTCACCTTGATTAATGCAGCAGGGTCATAATTGGGAGCTGAGAACACAGAGAGGAGAAATGTGAATAATCTAGCCTAGGAAGAGGTTAGGAGAGTGAGGAAGGTTAACCTAAAGAGCCAGAGAATTCAACAGTAAGTCTGGGTTAGGGCAAGGGATCTAGAAAGCACATTCTAGATAAGTGTATCCAATATATGGGCTCAGTAAACATTATGGTGGGACAAGTGCAGGGGAGACTAAAAAGGTAAGTGTGAGGCCAGCAAAGTAGGTAAGTACACAGGGGTCATATCACAGCGGACAAGGACCCTGAGGGCCATGTTAGGAAGCTTGGGTTTATCTGCTTTCACCTCCTAAAGTTTATAATTGATACCTTCCAATCATTACATTCTTGTTTCCGAATTCCCAAAACATCATGATACAAACAGATTGCATCTCTTAAATTAGTCCTTTGAAATTGATAAAATGTTATTTCAATCTCAATATATTTTAATGATCAGAGCTATCTTTGCAAAAATGGGCTCAATATAATATCCCAAATTAATAGCATATAGTAGAGTATCTAATGATGTATCAAAGTATTTTTCTTTGAATAATTCATCAGAAGCATCTTGACAATTAAATAGAAAGGCAATAGAATTCATGTGTAACCTACAGCACAGGTAAATCAGGTAGCTTTAAATTTCAATTTGGAACAATTAAATGTCTGCCTATTTATCAAAAAGCAAAAGATATTCATTCTTTGATATATTTACTGTGTTTGTTGTAAATTCCTAGGTTAAATTTATTGCAAGAAGAATAAGTTTTCTATTTTATTAAACAAACAAAAGACAAAAGGTGCATTTCTCAATTTACTTGGTAATAATAGTGGTCCTAAGTATGTATCTACACAATACATTATAATTGCCCCCAAAAAAGAAAAAAGTCATACTATAGCAATTTCCCTTCCATGCAGATTTTCCCAGTGATATCTTAACTTAAAACAACAGGCTGGCCACAGTGGCTCATGCCTGTAATCCCAGTACTTTGGGAGGCAGAGGCCAGTCGATCACCTGAGGTCAGGAGTTCAAGACCAGCCTGACGAACACGGTGAAACCAAACCCCATCTGTACTTAAAGTACAAAATTAACCAGGCGTTGTGGAACATGCCTCCAGCTACTCTAGAGGCTGAGGCAGGAGAATCACTTGAACCTGGGAGGTGGAGGTCGCAGTGAGCCAGGACTGCACCATTGCAGTCCAGCCTGGGCAAAAACTCCGTTCCCCGCCCCCCGGAAAAAAAAAAGAAGAACAAAAGCTAGAATTTTCATTCTCTATACATAAAAATCAGGTCCAACTTTAGATTCAAAAATGGTAAGATCAGCCCCCTATTCACACCATGCGCGCTTTTTAAAAGGTGTAACGCCATGGGCTTCCAGTTTCATTCCACACCAAATAAAATGAAAAGAAAAACATAGTACTTAGTTGGTTTGTGTCATAGAATTCGTGATATTTAGTCCTCAGTCTATACTGTGGAATATATTTTTAGCATTTAGGTAAAAATTATAACCTAGTTTGTCTTGGGAAGTGAACTACTTAACAGCTCAATGGCTCCCCTTAGTGACATTTTGCAAGAAATTCACCAAGAAGCAGCTCTTACGAAGACCTATGGGCAGATTTTATCTTAACATCAAGAAAATAGCTGATATTCATAATTTAGATGGTTCTCAATAAGTGACTTACAGTTGTGATTCTAGGGAGAGCAACTCTTTTATTCATAACCTCATTATATTTAAAGGAAATCGAACGTGTTCTATGGTTTGCATTTTCACTTGGAATATAAATATATACTATATAAATTAGGAAGAATAATTCAGGATCATTTTCGTCTCTTTATCATTTTTTACATGTTTATATTTTCTAGTTCATATATGTACTTGAATAGGTTTTAAAAAGACAGCCTGCAACTAATTTAATTTATATCTGGATAACCATTCCAAATGTATCTAATAAGAAAACTTGCCTTAAAATTAGTAGCTACAGTAAGTCAAAAACATACTTGATATTCATCAGGAAAAATAAAAGAAACAAATGAGCAACCATGCAATTTGACATAAGTTTTCAGAGGCTGTATTTAAAGAAACTGGGTCTTCTGTTGCTCTCTAGCTTTGGCTCTTAAATATGGTTGCACATCAGAATAAACTGGGCTGTAAGGGTGAACTCGTTATTGACTACAGATTCCTGGGCTCCTCATAAGAACCACTGAATCATAATCTCCAGGGGTGAGATCCAGGAATTTGAATTTTTTAAAATTTTGGGGGAACTTTGTCTGTAGAAGGCCATAGGAAGTGTTTACGTAAAAGACTGTATGTGTTTATACTCACAGAAAATAATTTCAGAATCTTAAAAATATCAATTATATATTCAATTATGTGATGCTAGGGTGCAACAAAATCTTAAATAAATATGGCTTTTTGGTCTACATGGAGATTTTAGCTACTCTTTCAAAAATTAAGACTCAAAAATAAGTACGAAACACTGACTGTATTCCCTCTATGTCTTCTTATTTCTTACAGCAATTTTCTGAAATAGGAAATAAGGTCACATGTCAGAATATCCTATTGGCTTTTTCTATACTCATCACAGAAACATCCAAACTCTGGCCTGCTATCCGAATCCGATACATGCCCTTCTCTAGTTTTCAGTACACTGATCTTCAGGACAAATTCCCAACATGGCAATTGAATCCCTCATATCGTTCCAGCTTCTCTTGGTAATAGTCTATAAATAGACTCTGATCAAACCAAGGAAGTCGACTTTCAATGCCCCAGATTCACCATGTCCTTGCATGCCTTTGGACAGTGAACATATTGTTCACTGCCTGTCAGGTCCTTCTTCCCTTATCAGCCTAGCAAACTCTGTCATTCTCTCAGGCTCACCTCAAACGTCATTACATCAGCGGAATCATTTTCAGTCTCTCTTCATGGAATTCAGTGCTTTCCCACTGTACCTCAACAGGACCTTGTACATGCCTCTCTATTTTAGTATTAGCATGTAACTATAATTATTGACAGTCTCTGTATCTCACTTGTATCCCTAGTTTTATCACACATCTTTGGCATGGTGTAGGGGCATTTTTCATGTTTGGGCAAGGGGTTAATACTATTAGCTTTCATTTGGCCCGTGAGTAACATATGCCAGGCACCATGCTAAGTACTCTACAATCATCTCATTTAACCCTTATAAAGTTTAGCAAGAAGTAAGGATTATTCACATTTTAAATATATCAGAGAGTTAATCCTGAGAAATATCAACGACTTGCCAAAGGTCACACAACTAGCTGGTAGCAGACATAAAATTTGAACACAGTGTTTTTCTGACCCTAAGGACAGTGGTGTTTTGTATTTTGGGGTTTTTGTTTGTTTGTTTTTTGTTTTCTGGTTTTTTGAGGCATCTTGCTCTGTCACCAGGCTGGAGTGCAGTGGTGGGATCTCGGCTCACTGCAACCTCTGCCTCCCAGGTTCAAGCAATTCTCCTCAGCCTCCCAAGTAGCTGGGACTACAGGTGTGCCCCACCATTCCCAGCTAATTTTTGTATTTTTAGTAGAGAGGGGGTTTCACCATGTTGGCCATGATGGTCTTGATCTCTTGGCCTCGTGATCCACCCGCCTCAGCCTCCCAAAGTGCTGGGATTGCAGGCATGAGCCACCACACCCGACAAGGACAGTGTTCTTAAATGTTACACCATAGTGCTTTCCTGCAAGGGCTCAGATTGTACTTGACTGATAATAGCAAATTCTCTTTGATGTTTTCTACCCAAACACCCTCCTCATAGCTAGAACATGAAGGGGAGATGAACACTATTTTAATCACGGGAATGTTCTAATACCCAGTTCAGGCACATATGTGCACGTGCACATGCACACATACATGAATATTCAATGAATGGCAAAGCACACATGTGTATTATATATAGAGATACACACACACACACACACACACACACATCAGATTGTCATAACTGGAATGCTTAGTTCGCAAACTTGCCAAAAAAATGGTTGAAAAAATATTAACCACATCAATGAAAAGTCACCAGAATAAAAAAGGAAGTCCCCTTTAATGAAAACCTTACAAAGTTATCCCAAATTACGCGTGATTTTTTAATGGACCACAGCCACTCTTCTGTATTTCTATTTTATTTCTTAGACAAGAGGAAAATATATTTATGCAAAGGGTAGTTAGCATTTCCAACCACTAACACATGACCTGTAAAAAAATAATAACCCCATTTTTCTATTGTGCAATAGCCCTCTGTTGAGTAGCAATAATGTACAATGTGTTAATGTCCTGTTACTTTACTAGAGCCTTCCCTTTCACTCAATGCCCAGACCAGTTATTCCTGGGATATAAAGTTATAATACTGAGTTTCAATCTACTTCCAAAAATGTTTAGGCCCGTCTTAAGAAATAATCATATCAGTTTGCTAATAAGCAGAAATGCACTGCCAGTTGAGTATGTTGTCACAAATGGCTAAAAAACATATAAATCAATCTGTGAGCAAGGAAGAAACAATACATTTCTTATGCGTCCAAAACATTATGGTTGGGATCACAGCTGTAAGATGTTGGACCATCATCAAGAGAACAATGTCAAACACTGAACTTCTGGATGATTTCCATAAAAATAACATTTTGCTTGGGGTCAGTAGTTTTTATGGAACTTTGGAATGATTTTCACTGACAATTTTTTACAGTTGAACTCAAACACCTCCAAAATGCTCCTCAATATGGAAATATTATGTAATCCAGCCTTTGCAGCCATCTCCTTCTGAAAACTAAACGCATAGCATGAAAACTTGTATTTTTCTCCTTTAGTTTTTCAGTTTTATAAAACTTAAATTATGCTACATATTCCAAAAGGTAAACTTACTCTTCGGTTTTCTTGTTTGATTATTATTATTATATGATTATATTTGAGTCAGCACATCAAACGTGTACTCATTAAATCCAGCATGGAAAGAAGGCCCTGATTCCTTCTGTAGAAATCTTATCAACCCAGCAAAATCATTTTAAGTGAAAAGAACAATGGAATCAAGTAATCAGTGTATAAGTAGTTCAGCTTAGGCATAATAATTGACTATAATATTGTTTGTTCCTCTCTGTACATCCCAAACAATTTGCTTCACCCTTGGCTGAATTCTGAGTTTTGTTAATTGCCCCTTTGGATTCCAGAATTTGAAGGTATGTTGTGCTGAGCCCATCAAGGAAAGCTTTTATGAAGTAACTGGAAGGTTTTAAAAATACAGTCTCATGACAAAGCTAGCTGTGGCATAAAATCATTAATCCAGGGAGACTGTATTGGCGTAGCATACCTATGCAGTATTAATACCACTCCCTAGGATTCTGTAACCAGAGCTCAAGAAAAGGAAAGCCAAACCACTGAATTCAATATTTGCAGCCTACTTCAGGACATGAAAATATTTTGGTTCTCCCATGCAAACAATTTCTCCAAAATATTTTTGTCAAAAGGGACTTAATTTAGACAGCCTAATTTCAAATTTTAAATGGCCCAGTATGTGGGATACACATTCAGAATTTGTCATACCTCAGGGAATAGTTGGCTCCTAGTTTTTGTTTACTATAATATTGATTTGAATCTAAGTAATCTCTCTTTGGGATATATGTGTTAATGGATGTTACTAAAACCACGCCCTCAGACATTGTAGACTGCATATATAAAATGTGTACATGATAATAAAACATCTGGTTAATTCACTATTTAGAAATAACTAAAAATAATTCATCCAATTTCGTGCCAGTTTTATCCACTTTCTTCAAATTATCCTCTTCTTCTAAAACTCTCAGTTCTCCAATGCTGACAAAATAAAATTCAGTTTCAAGTGGCTCCCTGTTGACTACAATTTACCTTCTCACATCCAAACCTTTAAAGTCATGTTGATTCCACTTTTAAAAATTCCTCCTCTCATAATCTGAGTCTGAGTTAAATCTATGCTCCAAACTCAGCTCCAGGTCAGGGGCCTGCATGAAATCCAGTATACATGTGATAAATATCTACTCATTTGCTGGATAGAGACTCAAAGTTCCTCCCCTGGTAGCTTATACCAGAGGGTTACTGATCAGTTATAGCCACCACGCTGCATGTAGAGAAATTACAATGCAAACTAATTTCAACATAGAAGTATTTGTGTTAAAATACAATTATCTTGTTATTCATCTTGAATTATTATTTCTGCATTTATTATGCAAATCAGTTCTCTTCTCTTAGATAACAGGCAAATATCTTGATGAATTTTAACTATCTAACTGCTACGTGGAAAAAATTGAATACAAAATAGTGCCTTAAAAATAGGAGCCAGATATCTCCCCCCTCCCTTTTTTGGGGTCAGATAGAATCTCCCTCTTTTGCTCAGGCTGGAGTGCAGTGGTGCTCTCAGGGCTCACTGCAGCCTTGATTTCCCAGGCTCAAGTGATCTTCCTACCTACCTCGGCCTTCTGTGTAGCTGGGACAGAGGCATGCACCACCATGCCCCATTGATCTTTTTTTTTTTAGTAGAGACAAAGTCTCACTATAATACCCCCGCTGGTCTTGAACTTTTGGGGTCAAGCAACTCCCCCACCTCAGCCTTCCAAAGAGCTGGGATTACAGGCGTGAACCACCATGCCCGGCCAAAATATGCATTTTAATAAATGTTTTCAACAGCAAGAAAGCTATCTAAAACTTTCCAAGAAACATGCATAAATAACTAACTATCATGTAAAATAAGTTTCAAACTTATGAGAACCAAACTATTTGGATTTCAAACTGTCATATATGAGTTGCTTTATTATATCATTTATGTGTTTCACATTTACATTGTTTGGAATATAACATGGACTTAATAATAGTTGAATGAATTATTAAATAGATTTTTAGCATCTATAACTATGATATATAAGAAAAATTTAAGTCATTTTTTAAAACTTAAAATAACCAAATGGAACATAATTGAAGGTAATTTTTAAAAGATTTTATCCTTTCATTTCAGGAAAAAAAGGAAGGGAGAGGAAAAGAAAAAAAGTTAATAAAGGAGAAAGTAAAGAAGCAATACCTGACAGCAAAGATCTGGAATCCAGCAAAGAAACTCCAGAGCAACGAGAAAACAAACAGCAGCAGAAGAAGAGAAAAGTTCAAGATAAACAACAGAAATCGGTATCAGTCAGCACTGTACACTAGAGGGTCCCATGAGATTATTGTAGACTCATGATGCTGCTATCTCAACCAGATGCCCAGGACAAGTGCTCTAGCCGTTAGGACCACAAATGGACATGTCAGTTATTGCTCTGTCTAAACAACATTCCCAGTAGTTGCTATATTCTTCATACAAGCGTAGTTAACAACAAAGAGCCAAAAGTTCAAAGAAGGGATACTTTCAGATGGTTGTCTTATGTGCTTCTCCGCATTTTTAAAAGACAAAGGACATTTTTGTATATGTTATCAATAGGTTATAAGAGGTAACAACATAATGATGACATCCGGAGAAGAAACATCTTTTCCTTATAAAAATGTGTTTTCAAGCTGTTGTTTTAAGAAGCAAAAGATAATTCTGCAAATTCAAAGATACAGTATTCCTTCAAAACAAACAGGAAATCAGGGAAGAGAAACATCCGTCAAAGGACAGTGTTGTTTTGACCAGGAGATCTAGAGAGTGCTCAGAATTAGGGCCTGGCATTTGGAATTATAGGATTTATCATCACAGAAAAAAACTGTTTGAAGATTAGTTCCATCACATTCATCCTGTATTTTTGTGAGAAACACAGGAGTGCATACCAGAGTTGAATATACCATATGGGATCACAGAAAGACAAAATGTGGAAGAAATCATGGAGCTGGAGGCTACTTTTGTGCTTTAGAAAACTGTGAAGGGTTGTGGTCACCTGGAACAGGTCTCTAATCTATGTTAGCACCATGTGGTTCAGCCTCTGTTACCCCTTGGATTATATAATATCAATCTGTAAACATGTGCCTGTAACTTACTTCCCCAAACAAAATCATACTTATTAGGAGAAAATTCTGATTTTATAGAAAACAAAAAATAGAGCAAGGAGAATATAACATGTTTGCAAAGTCATGTGTTTTCTTTCCCAGTGAGGGAAAAACAATTTTATTACCTGCTTAATGATCCACCTGGACCTAAAAGGGATACTACTTTCTAACAAGGTATATCTAGTAGGGGAGAAAGCCACCATAATAAATATATTTGTTAATAGTTTTTAAAGTTTTTGTTCACTTTGTTTTATTGTCTGTTTTATTGAGAATTTCTTACTTTTGAAATTTCTTGACTCATGAAGAGAATTCTGCTAACTTAGAGAACCCGTGTCTTATGTAATACAGAATATTACATTTCTTAGTAATATTTGCTTTTAGAATTCACCTTTACCTGAGCCAATGGAGATTTACTAATAGGGTATTAGGAGATATTTCTTCCATGTTCTTATTTTAATCAACATTCTAATTATAGACACATAAGCCTCCCTAACTGATTACACTGCTCCCCCTTCATTGCTTAGAAATGGGGGTCATTTCTTGTATGTCAGATCCTCCTGCATCTTCAACATTCGGTCTTTTCTTCTCTATATTTTCTCAGTCTGTGGATCTTTTTAGGGAACTGAAGTCACCCTAGCTTAAGGCCTCCCCAGTGTTTCACAGAGGACACAGGCCACCCCGTGCAGGAGGAGGTAATTTTGAGCGTGCAGCACAGAATCTCATGACCCACCTTAATCTTCCTGTTGTCACAGAAGGATGCACGGCTGCTCTGTCCACCATGATTCCTAGCCCTCTCAAGATCACTGCTTTCTGAAGTATTTGTAATGACTCTGGTTTCTGGCTGTCTATCTCTGGGCACCCTTCCCTCACCAACTGTACAGTTCCTGTAGTCTGCTTGGCTTAATTGATTTTCCACTTCTCTCTTCCTCTTCCAAGATATAAACATTTTAAATGATTTATTCCTGTTTCTTATTCTGGTGTTTCTTTCCTTGTCCCTATGAGATAAGTGTTCAACTCACTAGATCTATTCCCAACGCATAAACTAATTCTAATTCCATTTTCAGCTAGAACATATATTACCAAGGAGAAACAAACCTTACCCTACAGAATGATGTTAGGTAGAAGTATATCCCCAGCTTTGAGACCTTTCAGGTGATTTCATATACCATCTTTCTTCTGAGTGTTATCCAGTCAAGAAGTAGCCATATTATTTTTGCACATATTTCTTTGTTTCTCACGTCTTCATTTATTCAACAAGCACTTACTGGGAAGGTTTACACCTGCTGGGAAAAGGGTTAAGTAAACCAGGACACAACAATGGTGGCAAATGGCCATGAGGTCTTCCCATGTGTTTGACTCAAAGTTATTACCCTGTGGTCCTTCCAACAATGGCAAAGAGTCTAAATCCTTGATGCAAAACTTACATAAAGGTAGAATTATTACAAAAAAATGAAATATAAATTTAAAAAAACATTAATTTTAACTGCAATTCTTCACCCACCAGTAACAGATCCTTAAGACAATAAAATCATATAGCATTCAAACCAGCAGCCTTCTCAAATTTGAGCAAAAACTCTTCAATGTCTGGTAAAGTTCCTACACTTGTCACAGAAGGTGTTAACTTTTTACTCTGATTTTGTCTCCATAATGGGATAAACAGTTGCTGGTGAAAGATGGTCAGTAAACTCATGATTTGAAGAATCAAGAGAGTGCAGCAACATAAATCTGTTCATGTCTGATCCAAGCTCCTGCCCTGTCCTCCAAATTCTGCTTCATAATTAAGGGAAGGCTTCTTTCATATCCTCAGATTTAGGTTCTAGTACCAGCTGTGTAACCATTAGTGAGTCACTTTGCTCCCCTGGGTCTCCATTTCTCACATACAACAAGAAAGAGGGGAACTGGAGATGATCACTGTAGTTCCAGACAAGGGAACATTTCACAGTTTGTTTACTTTAGGGTGATGTCCCTGAGTCCTCATTAGTGACAGTGTCCTTTGGAAGTTATCCCAACCCTTCTTTTCTCAAAAGTGAAAATGTATAGACTCCTAGAGGAGATAGATTTAACTCTGATTCTCTAATGTTATTGGATTAAAAGCTGTTCACATTAGTGGTTATTAAAATATTGAAATAAATAACACTGGGAAGAAAAAGAATACATAAATACCACTAATAACAAGAATAGATACTCATCCTCACAAATGGAGACAGTAAGGAAAAGAGAAAGTGCACTGGTGCTAGAATTAGCTTGTGTTAATGTCTCAATTCTGCGGCTAACTGGTTGCAGCTTGTGTGACCTTGGACAAATTGTGTGATCTCACAGAGCCTCCATCCCACATCTGCAAAGTGGAAGTGGCAACATCTCTTTTGCAAGGTTGTTATGAGAATTAGAAGGTTCTTGACTCAATATAATAATGAATATTTTGTATATAAATGTCAATTAAAAGTTATGACTAATTCCACAAGTCAGACATATAAATAAATTTTATTTCTTGATTCATGTTATGTGATAATGTCCATAAAAATATACATGCATAATTTCAAGGAATAAGTATATATGTGAGAATCATGGAAGTGAAATGAATATTAACTAGTAACTAAAATATAATTTTGTCTTGAGTCTTCTTAAAGTTAAGAAACTACTTATTCTTAAAAGTACATATTTTATAAATGAGCATAAATAAAGAAAGTCTATCTTTTCCATGGATATATTTTCATAGAAGAAGAACTAACTAGATTCTTTCTCAATACAACTGCAACTATTTCTGGGAAAATTATGGGGGAAAGGCTTCTTTGTGGTTGATCTGTTACAAACAGGGTATAACTTCTTGTAATGCAAAGATAATTTGTCTGGAATTCATCCTCCACTGAAAAAATAAGATTAAACAAGGAAAGCGGTCAAATCAATTGAGATTTTTCCAAATTTAAGCAGTATCATTTCATCTTACTAACACAGTAGATTATTGTAATTTAATCTCAAATGTTCCTAGAAAAAGAAAGGCAAAACAAAACAAATGGCTGTTTCTCCTTTATACTAGCCACTTACCTTTGACTATATTACATTATGTAATTATCCCAAAAGCCCTGTGAGAGTCATTGATGTCCTTGTTTTACAAAAGAGGAAACTGAGGCACAGAGAAGTGTCCAAAGTCACACAAGTAGCAACATGTGAGTTTGGAAGTCACATTCAGCTCTAGTTGACTCTAAAACCCACTCTCTTTCTCTTTATCATAACCTCTAAAGTCGTATTTATTATTAGTTCCAAGATTGCCCATGACATACAATAGTGAAGTATTTCCCATGATCTAAAATAATTATTCCCCATGAAGAAGCCTGAGAAGTCAAGTTGTAGAGGCCTCAACCCAGGATAAGACTTAACTCTGAATCTGAACTCAAAATGTGACTGTATGTGGTGTGTGTGTGTGTGTGTGTGTGTGTGTGTGAGAGAGAGAGAGAGAGAGCACTGCAGGAAGCCTATGGGCTGACTGGTTGTGGGATTTGGGGATAGTGGATTGGGGGAGGCAAGTACATTGGTAGGCAAGAAGAATAGAAAGGAGAAATGGGAAATACGTGCTATTAGAAAAGGACCAACGTTTAGAAAGATAACAGCAAGTCTAGCTCCTTGGGAAGCCCTCGATTGCTATAGTCCTTTATGACTGTGGAATAGCCCTCGATTCAGTTATTTTCTGGTATAAGCAGGGTATTTACCAGCACTGTCATCTTTCTCCTGAGTCTTTGTTCAGAATTGCAATGATCCAGGAAGAAACATCAACAGATCTTCTTCACTTTTGGAACTACCAAAACAACTCTATTCAGAGGATACTTCATTTTCTCCCAGCTACTTTCTGACATTCAATATCAGGATTTTAATTGTCACATACCTTTTCTTCCCCATACTGACTCTCAAGTTCTGAGGCTAACATATCCATCACATACACAGGTGCAGAAAAAATGAAGGAAGAAAGAAAGGGAAGAAGAAAGATAGTAGAGTCAGAGGGAGGGGGAGACAAGAGAGCAAAATAGTAATCATTTTTATTTATAGTCCTCAAAATACCATGGTAACACAACTCCAACTAGTGGAAATATTTCATTAATTGGAAAATTGGCTACATAATAATTTCAGAAGACATAATTACATGACCACAAAATAATCTGACATATAAATAGTTTTTAAACTGTTACAATTACAATTGTATATCTAGAGCTGTGTGCAATGAAAATTGGTGCTCAATATGATGTTGAGACAATCCAATATACTGAATCACCTACTAAAGATTAAGTTTTATTTTAAAAACAGAGAACTGGCAGATACATATTAGAAAGTTTTTTAACAAGGTTAAATAATAACTTTACCAAAGTTTTCTGGCTAACTGAGGTTTAATTGAAGTATTAACTTTTGTACTATTAGCATCAGTTACTATTTTAGCTGCTCCGAATTTCTACCACAAATGAATTTCAAGCAAGAGCTAGATATTTTCAGCGAATTTAACAACTTCTTAAATGTTTTAAAAAGGCATCTACCTTTATAATAAAATCCAAAATAACCAAATGCATTTTAAGTGCTTTGAAATTGTAAAGCACAATAAATGTACAAGGTATTACTGTTGCTAACCACTCCCTAGCTACAGAAACAGCTTGACATTCCTTTCCCCCTTTCTCACACTGTTGCCCACACTGGAGATTTCGGTCTTAGAGGAAATTATCTGTTTTCTTCCCCAAAAGGAGCCCATAGTAGTACTTGATAAGACCACATATTTGAGAATGCAACAATGTAGCCCTTCCTTACTAGAAGGGAGTAAGGATATACTTCACTTTCTTCTAGTATATCTACATTGCCTTTTTCTGTAGCTGCTGGCAATGGAGCTATATCAAACATGGAACTAGAGACACAAATTGACTTTGTATACTGTGTGATACCCAAATACAATAAAATAAACTACCACTAAATGTTGAATCTTGAACTGCAGACATTTCTGAATCAGTTAATGCTATCACATATGGTCTCCCCACAACATGCACATTCCAGGTTGGTCCCAATCTTCCAAGAGGTAGAAAATTTAGTGACAACTCAGTCAACTATCTGGCTATGATGATCTCAAGGTTTGAAAAAAAGGTAAAAATAATTCTGATCCCAAAAGAAAGGGACCCTTATTTTCATCCTTATAGCTACCCAGTGACATGTACTGCCCTTCCACCAGAATGACATGCCAAGAATAAGTCCCATGCCCTGGGGCACTGTGCTGTCTGTCCCTAGCAGCATTCAGTCCATCCTTTTGACTTCCTTCCCTACTTCAATTCTACACTTTGCTTATATGGTTTTTGACTGACTAGCTTGGGAAGGAAAATAAACCCTACCTAACGACTTAAAAATTAACCTAGGAATAAACGGTAGAAGACATAATTAAATAAATTCCTCAATATAGAGCTATGAAAAGAATATTATTTACACTTCTTTTTTTTTTTTTTGAGACGAGTTTCTCTTTTGTTACCCAGGCTGGAGTGCAATGGTGTGGTCTCGGCTCACCGCAACTTCCACCTCCTGGGTTCAGGCAATTCTGCTGCCTCAACCTCCCGAGTAGCTGGGATTACAGGTGCGTGTCACCATGCCCAGCTAATTTTTTGTATTTTTAGTAGAGACGGGGTTTCACCATGTTGACCAGGATGGTCTTGATCTCTTGACCTCGTGATCCACCTGCCTCAGCCTCCCAAAGTGCTGGGATTACAGTATTTATATTTCTTAAAAGAAGTTTAATAAAAATAAACTAGAAAAACAAAAATAAAAACATTCTGTGTTTCACATACAAGGGATTTTCCTCATGTGGTAACTATTTAGAAGAAGATTCTATTTATCGCTAAGTCCACCCATACTGATCTTTTTCCCATAGTAAAAAATGATTATGACTCACTTTATGAACACACCAAATGCTACAGGAAAGTAGAATTTAGTTTTATCCAAACCAGAAGTGAGAATAATTTATGATTCAAAAAAAGACATAGACATGCAGAGTCATTTTAGGAAAGTGAGTCAGTTTCATGCAAATAAGTTCTAGCATTCTTGATTGCCAGGCTCCTTTTAATGTTGGACTTTTGCGAGGTGGGGGTGGGGGGGAATGAATTATTGTGGTAAACCAGTATTTCCACTTGTTGACTACGGAATATTTAAAGGATAGTTTAATATGCACATGTGAAAGGGTCAAGAGAATAGAGTTTTATTTGAATATCTAGATGATCCAATTAAATCCAAAATGGCATTATTTATAGAAGAGAAGAGATTATTAGCATGTGCCGTTCTAGTATCTGTAGATTTCTCAAATTTATTATGGAAATTATCCTTTTCACAACTGTCAGAATAGACATTTGGCCATAAACATCCTTGCAGGCCTAAGCAATTTGAAATTCAGGACCTATATCAGTTTTCTTGCCTCTACCCATGTCACCCCCAAAAGATACCAGTCAATTACATAATGGATAAATTAATACGATATTTACAAGCAAAAAATAATTACAAATTAATAAGCATCAAGAGAAATCACTGTGTACAAAAATCATTTGTTTCAGGTTTAATGTAGTCACTTCGGGACAGCAGTGTAAAGCATGGAACCTAAAAATAGTCAACAGGTGCTCTTCCCTTTCATTGATAAAGTATCATTAAATAAATAAATAATCAATCAACCTATAGGTTCTTACCGTTAGGGAATTAGCAACACTGCTTTGACGTACCAGTAGAGCTACCAGATTAGAGAATCTTCATATGCATAGATGACATAACATTCTCCTAAAATTTTCTGTCAAGTTTCTTGATGGAGGTTGAAAGCCTTGTGTTATTTTGTAATAATTGATACACCAAGCCTGGCATCCGCAATAAATATTGATGTTTTCCACTCTGTAAAAATGATACAAAAACATATTAATGCTTTTATAGTTACGTAACTTTGTATGTTTTGATACGAAAAAAGATCCAGAAAATGTGAAAATACAGATGGTTATCTTAAGTATAGTTTGACAGAGATTAAATGATTTAGCAATTTGAAAGAAAACTTTATCTGTAACAACAATCATAACAGAACTACTGAACTGGCTAGCAAATTTACTAAATACTGCCACTTAAGCAGTATTTAGTCATGATTTTAAAATGACTAAAATTAAATAAAATATACCTTTGAGGATCATTTCAACTGGAGAAGTAGCCAGTTATAAGAGCTAGCCACAGGCAGAGTGTTTACAAAAAGTCTCTTTAAGAGGTGTAAGATTATTTCAGATCCTCAAAGAAAAAGCAGCAGATGGTCCTGCTTTTCCTTCTTATCACTTGAAACATACAAAACTTAAATATTAAGTTAAAAGTGTATTAAGAATACTTAAGAAAACAAATCTATGCCCAAATCACTCCTTAAACTATGGAAAGAAAAATAATGCTAAAGTAGAGGAAAATAATTAAAAGTGGAATTCCCTATGCATTCTAATTTACAAGATGAAGCTTCACTGTTCCTGCAAAATACTACATTACAGATATGAAGATGCCACACCGGTCCTAACCAAAACATGTCCTCAGCTCTTCTCTAGCCTTCACTGGATATCACATGGCCAGCTTCTTTTTTGTCATGTCCCTGCACTTCCACAAATCGGATTTCCCAATAGAAAGGCTTAGTACACTCTGATGAACTCAACAAAGCAGAGGTAAGAAAAAACAACTTAAAAAATTCTTTATATTACAAAGCAATTTTTCAAATAAATATTAGTCACTATTACTGACGCGTTACCGAACTAGTCATAATGAAAAAAGTGAGAACTTGGTTGAATTTTCTTATACTGGTTTTACAGTTTAATTCTGTGTAAATTTGCAATACATAAAGAAAGGAACAACAGAATCTTTCAAAATCCTTGGTCCAGCCCTACTGCACAAATACAACCACCCACTGCCTTCCTTCTCTCCCGTTAGCCAATCATAAGCCTTGTTTGAGAAGTATCAGTGATTCTATCAAATACAACAGACTGCTCTCTATCTTGAGTGCCTTGAGAAGGTCTCTAGCTATTCTGGTGGCACCTTTGACAGGAAGTAGGTTGGTAAGCAAAGGTGCCAAGTCCCTGTCACTCATTCTGCCTTGTGTTTCTTTCATTTCCTGTTCAGGGTAACTGCTCAGAAATACTGAACTATTTCTCAGAGGGCAAACATATAAAACCTTACAGGATAAAAAAAGAAAAGAAAAGAAAGGAAAAGGAAAGGAAAGGAGAAAAGAAAAAAAAAGAGCTAGTGTAATGAAGAGAAATGAAAGAAATAGTAAGAGAATACATGGGAGGAAACCAGCCACACCCATTCTCTCCAGTGCTGTGTAACTTAACCCACACCCAAAGTAAACTGCCTTCACTTCAAGAAGCTATCTCTCTGTAAATAAACTGACCAATGTATCTTTAAGGCATAAACGTCTTGGACTGCCATAATAAACATTGCAAAATAAATACAAAATAACATCTGGAGGCAAAGCTTTGCTAGGAACGGGGTGAGAGGGAGTGCTAGCTTTTCTTAGCGCCCTTAATAAAGCATGAACTTCATTTTCTTTGAGCTTGAAAAATGCTTTCCATTGTTAACCAAAAACAAATCAAATACTTATTTTATTTTAAAATCCAAATAATGTAATACTGTCTCTCCATAATGTCTTTTTGCAAGTTGGACTAATCTTCTTAGTTATATTTTAATTCCCTTGTTTTCTACGATTTGAAACTAGCACTCAGTTACCAAGCAGTGAATTTAGATATAAAAATCGTTTCTATTTAGGTCTAATTATTATTGCCCTCTTAAGAGAAAAATATTTTTTTCTTTCTGTTTCGGAAAACCAAAATATCCAATGGATGTATCAGAAAAGCACAATGCTTCCATTGTAAGAGTATATCATAATGAATATGACATTCAACCACTGTTTCTCATTGCAATGGCAAGCAAGACCATGTTTCATGTGCTTCCTATCTGCATCCAACTTATGTGTAGTTATCCCATTCAATTAACATTAACCATAGGCCAACAGCAACTGGTCGAGCTCTCTACCTGTACAAAACAATTGCATCAAATGCTTGAGTGGCTCCTAGTAAATTTTACTATATTATTATGTAGATAATTTCCCTAGGAATTACTTCTCTTATTTTGTGTAATGCTCTGATAAGATTTTTGTAGATGACATAGCAAACATTGTATTCCAATACCAAGAAAAAAACCCATTAGAAATATATGTAATTTGGCCACTTATGGTGCCTTGAGCCTGTAATCCCAACACTTTGGGAGGCTGAGGTGGGCAGATCAGGAGGTCAGGAGCCCGAGACCAGCCTGATCAACATGGTGAAACCCTGTCTCTACCAAAAATACAAAAATTAGCCAGGCACGGTGGTGCATACCTGTAATCCCAGCTGCTTAGGAGGCTGAGGCAGAAGAATTGCTTGAATCTGGGAGGCGGAGGTTGCAGTGAGCCAAGATTTCACCAGTGCCCTCTAGCCTGGGTGACAGAGCGAGACTCCATCTAAAAAAAAAAAAAAAGAAATATATGTAATTTATGGCCATGTGCATTATCTCATTCCTATAATCCCAGCATGGGGAGGCCAAGGCCGTTGAATCACAAGGTCAGGAATTTGAGAACAGCCTGGCCAACATGGTGAAACCCTGCCTCTACCAAAAATACAAAAAATTAGCTAAGCATGGTGGTGGGCTCCTGTAATCCCAACTACTTGGGAGACTGAGGCAGGAGAATCACTTGAACCCAGGAGACAGAGATTGCAGTGATCCAAGATGTTGCCTTTGCACTCCAGCCTGGGCAACAAGAGCGAAACTCAGCCTCCAAAAAAAAAGAAAAGAAATATATGTAATTTGTGAGTAAATTATAATACCTCTTAAAACTCATTATACCTAAATTTATAATAACTACTACTAATAATAACAAAATTAATCATTCCAAATGTATATACTCTAACTTATTTCTTGTTCCCAATGCATTAATCTTGTTTTTTTAAAAATGAAATAAACCGGTTAACTATCTGTGGAATAGTAAATGCTTTCTATTTAGTCAAATAAATATATAAGGATATTTAATCTCATATAACTGTTTTTTAAATGTATAATTGTCTCTCTTTTCGCAGGAAGTAATGTTTGGCAGAGGAAAACTGCTGAGCTGTGTCTGAGGTAGTTTCATCTGCTCACATCTGCTCCTGATGGCACATATTTATTGTGTTTCTTACATGGCCTAAACTATACCAGCAAAATGAGGAATTCAGTTTTCCTTTTAAAAATTCCCTTTTGAAAATAACAGGCATTTTATTAAACATTCCTTTTTTTCTTATTTTGGTGAGCCAAAATGCAGTGTTGCAGGCAGGCTACATAAAGGATAATCTAAAATCCAGACTCTCTTTCATCAGATATTGCAAAGGTTGAAAATAAGATCAAATTTACCCAAGCTACAAATTGTAATAAATTTAAAAGAATCATCTTTAGCTTCCATGATTAGTCATTTCCTCTCTTTCAACAAACAATAAATCAACAAATAAAAATTTTTAAAGATCTGTCTATTTTGGGCTTTGCAGATAGAAAAACTTGCATTTAAATCTCTTTATTATTGACTGTGCACTCTTGAAAAAATAGTTTAAGTTCTTTGATTCTCCATATATTCATATGTAAAATAAATATAATATTTTTACAGACTGTATAGAGTCATGAACATTAAAGGAAACTGTGTGGCATGCCAAGTACATGGTGGGTTCCCAGTAAATTGCTACTAGTTAGAATGTATGTGCCGTGTTTAAAATAGAATTTCCAAGTCACTCTGAAACAGAAATATAAATATTTCTGTTATATATAAATATATAAATACACTCATGCCAACACACATATATACACATATTTCCTTCAACAATTGATCTTCCTATAACATTTAATTTAATCAATAGGTATTCACAGTACTTCTGTTTACTAGGCAACATACTTGATAATGCTAATACCTATCCACAAAACAAAATTCTTATTTTTGAATCTTCCTACTAGAAGAAACACACAAGATACCCAAATGCTATGAGTGTATTTTACCTAAGTATACGTCTCCTGGTGCAGAGGTCAAGAGGAATGAGCCCCAACTCAGGCTTGAATGCAGGAGCAGGAGAGGGTGAGTGTTTAGTAACATGAGCTAATTCCTCAATCGTGAGTACTTCTTTGGAGGTGAAACAAGGTAGGAAATGAACGCCAGGTTGTGTATCACAGGCTATGAGAAAAGCCTGGGATAAATGAGAATATGCAGTTTGGGGAATTATCAGTAGTAGTTTCTGTGTTCCCCAGCAAGAGATTTGGGAGGTGTGAGCAGGAAACAGATGACAAATGGTCTTATATGTTATGGGAAAGAGTCTACACTTAATCTTGAAAACAGTGATGTGTCTGTTAAGGGTTTTATGAGGAGCAATGAGATAATTCTATTTGTCTTAAAAGTGGCCTTTGGTGGCAATGAAAAGATGGATTTTTTAGAATGAAGAACACTCAGATGAGTAACAATTTTAAGTCTAGGAGTATAAAATTGTGTAGTCAATTTCAAAATAAAAAGAGCCTGAATTAATGCAGAAAAAGATGAGGGAGGGGACAGAAGAGACACTGGGATCATTTGAAGGTAGAAGCCATGAAACATGTAACAAATAGCAAGAAGCAGGAGAGCAAAGTGAGTCCCACGTTCCCCTCGGCAAGCAGTGTCATTAATCAGAGAATCACCCACAGCTGAGGGTGGGATTGCTTGTTTGCTTTGTTGAGATTGAGGTGTGAGAGAAATATTTAATGAAGATAATCTCCTAGGAGTCTGAAATATTATAGATCTGTCCATGGGCTAAACTTTATGAAAGGTAGAGATACTGATTTAGAAGTAATTATATAATAAATAAATTAGAGGGCATGTGTGGGTGATCCTAAGGGGAATTCAGTGAAAAAGAAGAAAAAAGATTGAACAAAATTAGCAATATTTAAAGAGTGAGTAGAGGAACAGGGCGTTATGTAGGAAACTGAGAAAGATGGACTCAGAGGTAAATGGGTCAAGAATAAAGAAAGCAATGCTACAGAAACATTAGGAGCATGATTATATCAAATACTGCAACAAAATCAATCAGTCTAAAGACTGGCAGGTGTCCCCAGGACTTGCCAATATGGTGTTCTTTTAGAACTTATTTCAACAAAGTTCTGAGGACAGAATCCAGGACTCAATGTGCCAAGAAAGAATGGGAGGTAAGGAGTTTGCAGATGCAGAATGAAGGCGACTCACTAGAGAAGTTCTTCTGTCGGAGGGAAAGAAGGAAACTCAAGGCAGAGCCTACAGAGAGTCAGGTATGTTTTATTTGGGTCTGCTTTATGAAGAAATTAGACTACAGCATATTAACCTACTCAGGCAAAGGAGAAAAAGGAGTAAATGTTTTAATTTAACAAAGAGTAGAATTATTCACACCTGTGATAAAAGTCCAACTATAAATATTAAGCATGAGGGACAAATGCCAATTTTAACAGCATTTCCATTCAAATGTGTTTTCCCCAATACATTTTTCCAACTTTCCCTTGACTCACAGTATCACTTCATAATTCCCAGTAAGATCATTTTTTTTTTTGCTTTCTCTTCATTTCTCTTTCTCCTTTTCTATATAAATGCATTTGAGAATGCTACTTCATCTTAACTGATTTTTTTTTTCGTGTAAAATCCATCTTGGTCGCTGCCCTCCTTAACACCTAAATCAAATTTCTCAACTTTCAGGCAATATTCCCAGAGTTGAATAGGCAATGTTGAATACAGAATACAATGGTGTGAATGTAGTATACTCATGTATACCAAATTGCTTTCTACTTTTTGTATGTTATTTTATAAATAAATTACAAATAAAATAAAAATTGATGTCAGAATCTTTTAAAAATGTAAAATATGAAGTATGATAATATTATTAATATCAATTTAAGGATGCCTTATCTTCCCCTTGATCAAGTTGTAAGCCAATATTTGAATCATTAATATAAATTATTGACAAAAAAAGTAATTGAGGCTGACATCACTGCCTAGTAGAAAAATTTCCCTAAAAAAATTTAAACCTGTTAATTATATTTTATATAATTCAAACACATATATTTTGTTCCATATTTGCATTTCTCTTTTCAAATACATGCAGCAGCAGTCTACTGTATGCAATCCTGTTTAATGCAACCAGTTATTTTTATAGCAGTTTATAACTCACATATTAGCATCATTTTAGCTATTCAATTAAAAATGAGATTTTTTATTAATGTATTCAGTTGCTGATATAAAGCATGTTGTGATTAGCATAGTCAGCAAAAATAGGGCTGGATTGCTTCCATTAACTTATTATTTAATCCTTAAAAATAGAAACCTAATGTAATGGTTATAGTATGGATCCAATACTAAATATAGAATTCTAGTTTTCTGCCCTATAGAAACTCAAATGGTCTGTAAAAAAAAATCACACATCTTTGCAGCTTCTCCTAAGCCAACAAAAGCAAAATGTTTGCTTTCAAGTTAGACTCTAAATCTTAAAATTTATTATATAAGGCCAGAAAATAAAGCAATTATCTTACCTCCATTGTAAATCTTTTTGAAAAAAAAAAATATGTTTCAGCACCCCTCCAAAACTGCTCATTTTTTAAAATTTGTTTATTTTCAAAACATATTTCCTTTTTGCCTAAATAACAGCGTTTGCACTGAGAAACAATTGTGGATTTTGAAGACTGCACTAAAGTTGTGTGTTTATATATGATAAAAATTCTAAAAAATAATATTAAACTATTGATTCGATGTTAGAATACCAGCCTTTGCCATCAGAGAAAACTATAGGACACGTGGAATCTCAACCCCTCTCAGACATCACTCTCTCTGCCTAACTAATCCTATTTTTCTGTTGTGGTTTAGCTTGTTTGCCTTTTAGAGTTTTTAAAGTAATAGATTAGGGAAGTTTTACTGAATGTGTATTGCATTAAATAAGAGATTTGGCAGAGCTTTTCTGTATAATTTATGTATAAGATTACCAAAGTGCTACAATTAGATGGCTCCATATCTGATTGAACAACCCTATGTAAGAAGTATTGATAAAATTATCTGTCAGTCTCTTTGTCCTTCATCTTGTCCTGTTAGCTTCATCTCGATAGCTTAGATGAAACTAAAGAAAGCATGCCTACCTGAATTTGGAAAAAAAAAAAATAGGACAATGCTGACAGAAATATGATACTTTGGAGGAGAAAGTCAAAACTGTAACATAGCAGATGCGATGATAGGCTGGGGCCAAAATGATACAATCAGTAAGAAAAGAAAGAATAGGCCTACATTAAAGTATGACAAATAACACAGTAAAAGGAAAGTAATGGCATTCTGCTTGGACAAAGTCAACCCTCAGAAGTTTTACTGGACCACAAGCTTGCTAGGAGCTAAGAAGCTGATATTGGTGCCCAAAGGAGATAAGGAAGCAATGGTGCTGTGGACAGCCCATCACGCCCAGGAGCTGCTGCTACTCCTGCTCCCAACCCCCACCCAAAGTCAGGTCCTGGGAACCAGCTAATCTGAGTGTCTGCATTCTTGGGCTAGAATTTCTTCAAAGGTACCATAAGAAAATCTCCATACCACCAAGTTGGAGCCTTGAAAAGTGGCGATTCATTCATGTCCTCAAACTACAGCCTGTTCAAATTCACCCATGAGCTCTATCAGGAAGCAGCATATGTAAGTCCAGGGAATTCCAGCACATGAGGTGGGATTCTTCAAGGCCATCCCTGTTTGTAGGAGATTATTCATATTTCCACTATATCAAGGAAATGGACAGCTTGATTTAGAAGAGTTATATATTGGATTCTAGGTATGGGTAGAGAGATGGATGTGAGAAGTGGCTAAATCAGACTTGAAGCAGCACAAAATAAATAGGAAAAGCATGGAATTATTATTATTATTATTATTATTATTATTATTATTTTTTGCCCGGGGTATGACCAAGAATGAGAGGGATGTACATGGAGGAAGAAGAGCCAGAAGAATGGGACTTCACATTACAGTTTCTAAACCTTAACTTCTCTTTAAAGTCAGAACATCTGGCAAAATCATGCTTTACACTTACTGTACCATTGCCACAACAGACTCATCAAAGATTTGAGCAGATCAATCCACTTTTATTCCTATTTCTGCTCATCTTGTACAACTGCCACTTCTGTGTGGACAGTATATAAGACACTTCAACCTTACTGTTTCTATGTCTCTGCCTGGACACTATAGTCCATATCATAACCTAATCCATCCAGCTCTGGATTTATAATTTCTTGATTACCATACTCTATTCACAATCTCATATGTGTCGTGCTTCCTCAACTTTTTGGTCCACTGATAATATTCTTCAGTCTCATTAAGGACTCTAGTCCTGTCTGGGTGCAGTGGCTCACGCCTGTAATCCCAGCACTTTGGAGGCTGAGGCAGGCAGATCACAAGGTCAAGAGATCGAGACCATCCTGGCCAACATGGTGAAACCCCGTCTCTACTAAAAATACAAAAAAATTAGCTGGGCGTGGTGGCACGTGCCTGTAGTCCCAGCTACTCGGGAGGCTGAGGCAGGAGAATTGCTTGAACCCAGGAGGCGGAGGTTGTAGTGAGCTGAGGTCGCACCACTGCACTCCAGCCTGGCACCTGGTGACAGAGGGACACTTTGTCTCAAAAAAAAAAAAAAAAAAGGACTCTAGTCCTTGGCCCTTCAGTTTTTGTAATCTCTCATCCTCCACCTGGCTTCATTAAATTATTCAGCTGGGCTTCATTTTCCTTACTTGTAAATGGGAGTAGGAATACTCACCTTACGTATTTTATGTGAGAATTAAATTATGTAAAACATAACTTTGTTCCTTGCTAAAAGTAGGCATGAAGTGATGGTTACCAACCTTAGTCCCCATAAAGCTCATGATATATTACTTAGAAATCTCTCTTGCCATTACCATCAGTTCCCTTGTCTTTTGTCCTTCTTCTGCACCTAATTAGCAAAACTCTAACCCTGGATCAACCAGTCACTCCCTTTCCAGTCACATATCTGGCTGCCAAGAACTGCTGAAAACAAATTCCACAACCACATGGATTGATGCCACTACAAATTTATGGTCTCCCACATCAGTTGAGCTATTAACACTACACAGTAAAATTTCTAACTATCCCTAATCCACTTCCTCTCTTATTCACCACAATAATATTTTCAAACTTTCGCTAACCTGATTTTCTCCATCATTCTCAGCAAATGAACTCTACTTTAGAGAGAAAATACAGATCATCTTGCAAGATCGTTCTCCACTTCCTTTCTCTCCCCACAATACAAACATGTGTAAATATAGTCAAAACCAGCCTTACCTCTTCCCTTTCTATTTTCGCTAAATTGTTGTCCTACATTTCAAATGTTAAACCTACCATCTGTTCCTTGAATCACATCTTCCCATTTCTTTGGGAACTTTACATTGCATGTATCTCTTCTCTTCTGTATTTCAACATCTCTTTTTCTTTCAGCATCTCCTATTTTGTCACTCTGTTTCCTTCTAGTGAACACCTTAGTTTTCCTTTCACCTTAGAACTGTGTTTCTGCAAAGAGCAGTATGTACTTACCTCCATGACTCCATTTCCTAGGATTGTGTCAACCACTGCTTCTGTGTTTTTCTATCTCTATTACAGTAAATTCAATCTTGCAAATGTCTTTGTGATTGCTAAAAACAACAAACATGTTTCAGTCCTTACCCTGCATGACCTTTCTTCTACTCGTGATATTGTTTGTCATCTTTCTTGAAATTCTTTCCTCTTATGACTGTTAAGCCACCATTTACTCTTGATTTTCCTCTTCTCTTTTTTTTTTTTTTGAGATGGAGTTTCAATCTTGTTACCCAGGCTGGAGTGCAATGGCGCAATCTTGGCTCACTACAGCCTCCGCCTCCCAGGTTCAAGCAATTCTCCTTCCTCAGCTTCCTGAGTAGCTGGCACCTGCCACCATGCCCAGATGACTTTTTCTATTT
The DNA here is from genome assembly GCF_049354715.1 of Callithrix jacchus. NCBI lineage: Eukaryota > Metazoa > Chordata > Mammalia > Primates > Cebidae > Callithrix > Callithrix jacchus. The sequence goes on from NC_133505.1 coordinate 133,798,559, forward strand.
TTTGTAAAGACAGGGTTTCGCCATGTTGGCCAGGCTAGGTAATCTGCCTGCCTCAGCCTCCCAAAGTGCTGGGATTATAGGTGTGAGCCACCACATCTGGCCTCTTCTGTCTTTCATAAGGAAAATCTTTCATTTCCTGGATTTTAACTAACAGTAACCTTAATATTCCAATATCTAACTTCTTGACTTGAATGTCCTATTACATTTCAAACATATTAGAACCTAAATTGAATTTACCATCTCTTTCGTACCTTGAAATTTGCTCATCTCCTGTTTTCCTGTATTGACAAACAGAACTACCTCTCAGCCATTTTTCTCAAGCCAAAAATTGCATTAAATCTATTGACTAAGCCCTATTATGTTTTTCCCTCAATAATCCTTAAACCCACTCTTTTGTTGTTATTATTATTCTATGATTACTGTTTCATGCTTGGCTCTCTGTGTAGGTTTCTATAAAAGTCTCCTCCTTGTGTCTGCTAAAAGCCACTGGAGCAATACTCATCATCCACACTGCTGCCAGGCATCCACCCAATCAAAATTTTCCCCATTGTTTGCCATGACTTTAAACAAAATTAGCAACAGCTACCATTTATCCAGCACTTACCAGGTATAGTAACATTTTATATGCCATTTACATTAATCCTAAAAACAATTCTTAAAGTAAAAATAAATGTGGCCAGAATAATCAGATACCCAAGATTAAATAATAAATAGAAGTAGCAAAGCCAGAATTTGACCAAGAGACTTTCTGACTGGCAAAAGTATGCTCATAATGGCTGTTATATAACTGAGCCAAAGACGCCCTCTATATCTTGGTCTCTAGGTTGTTTATTTCATCACTGCAGGCTGAAACTCATTAAATCAAAAGTCCGCTAGCACCAAACTCAAATTTTTATACATCCAATTGTTTCTGAATCGCCCAAACACCCAGGTTTTTAGCCGCTTAGAGCCTGCTTACTTTGCACACCGTAAGAAACCTCATCCTACATCTTCTGGCTTATGGTTACCAGACCCCAAAATGTTGTGGCAATTTTGAATAGAGTGGACAAGAAGACTTCAGGGAAGTGCCACTTGAGTGAGTTTGAGATTTTGCTCTGGGGTAAATGGGGAACCATTAGAGAATTTGGGCAGAGGAATTCTATGATTTCACTAATATTTAACAGAATCACTCTAGCCTCCAGGTCGTAAATCAGCTTTAGGGGACAAAGAGCAAAGGAAGCGCTGAGGAAAGTTGGTATCGGAAAACAGAGTGATCACAGTAGAACTGGTAATAGAAGGTCAGATTCTGAAACTATTTTGAAAAGAAAGCCCCCAGATTTGCTCATAGGTTGTGAGTACAATGTGAACAAAAGAGAAGGATGAGGAATGACTTCAATATTTTTTGGTCTGAACAACTAAAAGGGTGGAGTGGCCATTAACTGTGATGGAAAGGCTTTTGGTGAGGTCTTAGAGTTTATTATTTCTTTTCAAGCTTAACCTTTCCCCTCAATGAACAGAAATTGTTAGTGCACATCAAAACTTAAAAAAAAATCATCATCCCTGGAGAAAAGAGTAATCTGAACCCAGCAATCAAATTGTACTATGAAATATAGTGATGACAAGTTGGATGGATCAGTGTATTCTGGATACTCTGATATTCCATCTGGTCTAAAGAATAGTACAATTCAGACTGCATCCATATAAATGAATCCCAAACAGAGACTGTTTAAGACTTGCAAAAACACAATAAAAATACCAGAGTGGATTTTAAGGCTTATTTTTGAAAAATCTATTTTTCCTTAGTTTTTGTTTTATAACCTTCCTTTTCCTCCTCCTTCTTTTTCTATTCCTTTCTGCTTGTTCTTTTTTTCTTCCTTCTAAAATTTCATTTTTTTCTTAGTTGCTCTGTGGCCCATTAAATTTTTAAGACATCAGTTTTATCCTGAAATTAAAGTGTGATTTCTGGAGCATGTGCGAATTAGAGCTTATCTAAATCTATCATGTTTTATTTCAATCAGCCTCTTCCCATTAGCATTGCAAAAAGACCCGAATCTACTATGTAGCCTAACTGGTAACACAAGGGCACTGGTGCATCTCTCATTGGGCGTAGGTGGAGTAGGTGCTTGCCTTGTGATTTGCCTGAATGAAATACACACATTGCTTTAAAAATAGAAAGCCTAGGGATAAAGATAATCAAATATTTATGTCAGCCTGAAAAGTTGCATAAATTTTAAGTCAGAACACTTGAAAACTAAGCTTTATAGCTTGGAAACTGAGCGATTTGGGGCAAGTCACATAACGTCTTTGAATCATAGCTCCTCACTTGTAAGGCATCTTTATGTAGTGTTTGTCTTTCTTTTCTTCCTGTTTATCTTGCTTTCCTTCCCTTCATCTTTACTTTCATTCTCTCCTACTTTCCCTCCCTCCACCTCTCCTTCCCTCTCTTTTTCTTTTTTCCCTCCTCCCTTCCTTCCATTGTACCTTATGCCACATAGGATTTGAGAGAGATTTCAATAAGAATACATTCAATAAAACAATGAGAACATGAAACATAGATGCAGAAAGCCAAGAGTAGAAATATACATGCTTAAAAGCACCTACAGATATTTCCAAGGAATTAAAAGTTGAAAACTGCAGCCTCGGTTATCATATTTTGGTTAGAATTAAAGTATTCAATCGCCACTTGTAGCTGGATAGAAAGCAATCGTACCACATTATAGAAGTGTTTGCAGCCTTGGTTCTTGATCTATTCCATCCTTTGAACACATGAGAATACAGGTATGCCACCTGTAATATGTTCTTTATAAAAGTCTCTCTATTCTTCTTTTTCTTTCATTCTTTTTTTTTTTTTTTTAGGAGAAAGATCTTGTTCTGTATCCCAGGCTGCTGCAGGGCAGTGGTGCAATCATAACTTATCACAGCCTCAAATTCTTGAGCTCAAGTGATTCCTCCTGTCTCAGCCTCCTGAGTAGCTGGGACTACAGGCACATGCCACTTTGGCTAATGTTTATATATTTTTTGAGATGAGAGTCTACTATGTTACCCAGGCTGGTCTTAAACTTCTGGGCTTGAGTGATCCTCCCACCTTGGCCTTCCAAATGGCTGGGACTACAGACATAAGTGACTATGCCTGGCCTCCCTGTTCTTCTATGTACTTACTAGGTAGATAAACTTTAGCAAGTTGTTTAACCTTCCTAATCTCAAATATAAATCTGTGTATTGTTATGAGAATAAATATGTATGTGAAAGTGTTCGTATTCATTTTCTGTTGCTACTTAACAATACTACCACAAACTTAGAGGCTTAATCATCTCTGCAGGTCAGCAGGCTGGGAATGGCTTAGCTGGATCCTCTCTTTAGAGTCTCACAAGCCTGCAATCAAGGTGTTGGCCATACTATCGTTCTTCTTCAAAACTCGATGTTCTCTTCCAACCTTATTCAGGTTGTGGGAAGAATTTGGTCCCTTGCAGTTGTAGGACTGGGGTCTCCATTTTCTTTCCAGTTATTGGCTGGTGACCATTCTGAGTTTCTAGAGACCACCTGCAATTCTGTGTGTACCTCCCACAGGCAGTGCATAACCTAGCTGTTTGCTTTTTCCAGGCCAGCAGGAATGTATCTGCTGGTACTTCTTATTTCTTTTAAGAGCTTATCTAATTAAGTCAAGCTCATTGAGGATAACTTCAATTTTGAGATTTATCAGTCAACAAATTAGTAACCTCATCATGCAAGTGATATCATATTCACAGTTTTACCCACGCTCAATGGGTGGCAGTAATACAAAGTCATAGGATATTGAGAGTCATCCTAGAGTTCTGCCTATTGCATGTAGCATACCATGCCACCCACTCCCTATAAATAGAACAATTTTAAAAAGATTTTATAAGAAGTGCTAGTTGATGTAATCCTTTTTGCACACCAGAATCTTAACTACAATGATCAATTCAGTCTAGGAACCATTATGAAATAGTGTTACCTCAAGGATTTCTCAAATTCCTGATTTTTTCCTGTATTCATTCATCTCCTTGTCATTCACTTAACAAATAAGTGTTGGCTATCTACCCTGTGCCAGGCAGAGTGGTAGACACTGATGACAAGATAGTCATGGTCTCAGCCTCTTCAGAGCATATAATTAAGTAGGAAGAATAAAATGATTAATCAAAAAACCCCAAACAATGAAAGAAACAAATAGGTACAATATTTGCTAATTGTGCTAAGAGTTAAGTCATTGTAGGGCTTTTCTAGTCACTGAAGACCCTTAAATTATTTTCTGGGTCTTCTTACTATTGGATGCAATCTCAACTGGAATTTTTTCCAACCAGAATAGTTTATCACTTATGGTTAGTTTAGCTATAAACGAAATCATAGTGACTTAAACTAGAATGAAGTTTCTTTCTTTTTCTTTTTCTTTTCTTTTCTTTTTTTTTTTTTTTTTTTTTTTTTTTGAGAAAAAGCCTGAAGATATATGGTAGAGGGCTTGTATGGGACTGAGCTATGCTTCAGGGCTGAGCCGGGGTAGAGGAATAGTATAATGAGGTCATAGAGGTAACAGTGGAGCCAACTCATGTCAGCCTCTCCCCTTGAGTACAATGGGCTACCATTGGAGGGTTTTGAGCAGAACCATGGTATACACTGATATGGATTTCAAAAGGCTACTGTGTAACTGAGGCAAGAGACATTGCAGCTAAGAATCAAATGGTGGCTGCAGTGTCAGTGAGACGTGGTTAGATTCAGATTTGTTTTGAAGGGTTGGGACAACAAGATTTCCTGATTGAATGAATGTGGAAATGTGACTCTAAGGTGTTTAGTCTAATAAACCAGAAAATAGAGTAGCCATCAACTGAGATGGAGAAAACTATGGGTACAGAAACATTCAGGGCAAGGATCAGGAGTTTAGTTTGAGACATTTAGACATTCAAGTGGAGTTGTTGATGGCATTTAGATATTAAAGTCTATCCATCAAGAGAAAGGTCTCGGCTAAAGATATATATTTAAAAGTTGATAGCATGTATATAGCATTTTAACTGATGAGTCAAAGAAGAGTAGACTCAGCTCCATCAACCATAGCACATTACTTCCACCTCATGGCCCAAGAAAATTGGTCAAGTTCCATCTGGACTGCATTACAGCCAGCTGAAAAAGCAAGGAAGTGAAGGCCATATGCCAGATGACCATTATGGAGGGTTTTACGAAGCTGTAAACAAAAATAAAAAAACTTATGCTTATGTCTTGTTGACCAGAACTTAATCACATGGCCATACCTAGCCGCAAGGAAGGTTAGACAATAAAGCCTTATTTCCAGGCAACCAAACGTCTAACTAAAATCCAGGTTTTTAATTACAAGAAAGAAAACAAGAATGGAAACTACAGTAAACCACTAGCAGTCTCTGCTGTGCCATAGAAACCATGAGGTAAATTTCAGTGGAGTAAGAAAAGTCCACAACTTTCGGTCAGTTTTGTAAATAGGTCACTCATTCTAACCCAAACTGAAGGCTTAGTCTCAACTAGAATTCCAGATATAGGGTTTACAGCTGAAGCCCCACTTAGAAATGGTGTAGCAATGTATTCATGGAATAAAATGAAACAAATTGAAGTCTTGGTATCTGACATATGTGACAGAAACTGACCTTGAACTAGGTTAAGAAAAAAGATTTTTTTTTTTTGCAAATATATTTGTCTCATTTTCAGAACTTAGACAATCACGAAACAACCAAAACTTTGGGAGAACAAGTGTTGAACTAGCCTCAGGAATAAACCAGACACTGAAGAGATTTTCTAAATATGGTAATATGCTTGGGATGTTCCTCCTACCTCTCATCTTTTCTATTACTTTGGGGGACTGGATGGTAACAGCTTTATTTTCATGGATTTTCCAATATGGTGAATAAGTGAAATGCCTTCTAATCAAGGGGCACATCCCATGGTTCCTGATTAGAGAAGAGACAGAAAGAGATTCACTTCATGGAAAGAAACTCTAGTTTGCTCAGTTTGGGGAATACTCCCAGCCACAGACAAATCACTGTCAGCTCCCATCCAAACCAGGTGAATGAAAATAGGAATGAATGGGAGCCGCACATAAAGAAGGGGGAAAGCTACTGAGCAAATAAACTCAGTGGAGCTCTGCTAAATCTGGAGTTGATGTACTAACACTTTGGAAGTCCTGAAGAGCAATTCCAACAGCAGGAAAAGAGGCAAAAAGAAAAATCTATGTTCCTGTACCATTATATAATTTTAATATTTAGTCAGGAATAATTTGAGGATAACATCTATTTAAGGTACTTCTTTTGTGGGAAGAAAGGATGCTCTTGACTAAGAGAAGGGGTTCATTTTGTTCAGTTTTAGAGAAAGACAACAACTTTCTGGTACTTTGTATTTCTGGCCTTATGTAACTGAGCTAGGCTTGTGTCTGGTGTATGTTGTATAACCCTGGCTAGTTTTTCAGCCCAGCTGCGTAACAAGAGCCAAGGAAGCTCCCTTGAGGTTCTCTCACAGCCAACCCAAAAAATACAGAGGATGGGAATCCAACCAGCTCGGCCCGACTCTGAGCCAAATACTATCTTGGTTTTCTGTGCTTTCTTCTACTGCTTGTTGTTAGAGGTGTGCTTTCCTTGACTCAAGGAGTGTTGACATTCAGACAGAATTCAGATTTAAACTTTGGAGTAGAAGCAAAGAAAGCAAGTAGGTCTTCTACTCAACTTCGGTCCTAGACTACATAGGTCCAATTCACCAAGCCAAAAGAATTAGTGAATGATTACACCAAGCTCAGCCCACCCGAGATCTCCATGGGAGTTTGGAGCCAACCCCAGGTAGTAATAAAATGTTCTTTTACTTGGTTTTGTTTTCTGTATATATATATTTTTTTCTGGATTTGTGGTTACGGTACCTGTTACGAATCAAATTAAGGTGTCCAGGCATGGTAGCTCATACCTGTCATTCCAGAACTTTGGGAGGCTGAGGCAGGTAGATCACGAGGTCAAGAGATCAAAACCATCCTGGAAACATGGTGAAACCCGTCTCTACTAAGAACACAAAAAATTAGCCAGGTGTGGTGGCGTGTGCCTGCAGTACCAGCTACTTGGGAGGCTGAGGTAGGACAACCGCTCAAACCTGGGAGGTAGAGTTTGCAGTGAGCTGAGATCGTACCACTGCACTCTAGCCTGCGACAGAACAAGGCTCTGTCTCAAAAAAAAAACAAACAAACAAAATAAGAATCAGGTTAAAGTAACTGAGATGCCCTATCCTGACTAGCAATAGCTGTATCTCTTTCCATAAAATCTCTTGCAGTTCACATGTACATATGTACACATACTCAGACATTCATCTATTTTATCACAACTAAATATACACATATACATATGAAATTCAGTAAACTAATATAGCAGGATTCTAAAATAGACTTTTTACTGTATTTCACTAAGGAGCTTATAACCACCCCCACCTCCCGCTTAGCCAGTTTGAATGAGGATATCTGGTATCTGTACTGCTCCAATCCTCTTAATTCACTTCTATTGCCCTGATAGTTTTTATCAGGCCACCTACCCTGGGATTTGTGTCTTTCTTATTTAAAAGCCCTCATTACTATTTTCAGACTAGTTTTCATTTTTGTATCTACAAATGCTTAAATTTCACTAATCATCTGATTTCTATAGAGAGTTGACTCTTCTAATTTGTGCCGCAACATAATTTCAGCCTGCTTTATTTCTCAACCTTGAAATGTTCGTGTGTGCTTGTGGGTGCACAATCTCTTACTCCTCTCTCTGTCTCTCTTTCTTTTACTCTCTCCCACCTACGTTCCACTGTTTGTTTCTTTCTTTCTAAGATGGATGCATGGGTGGAAGAAAGGAAGGGGAGGGAAGGGGGAAGGAAGAGAATAAACTTCTCAAGAGAGCATTGCTATTTTGTTCCACAAATTTGGGCAAGAACATCTGGATGGGGTAATAACAACTTTTACATTGACTAAAGTGTGAATGTCATGTATGACATGTCCTATGTCAACACTGACTACAGCAGTTGAATGTGTATCTATTTAACCATTTTACTCACAGCACCATAGAGTTTGTGGTGGATGTCATTAAAACTCCATATTCGTTTTCTTCTCTCTTAGTAGAGAAGAAGCACAGAGGTGAGGCAAACATTTACAGGACACCCAGAGAAGGCAAAAAAAAATAAAAAATAGACTCAGAAAAGAGAGACTGTGGCTGCCAAATACAAGCTTCCCTATTTTCGGGCTTCATGCCCTTGCCCTCAGCTGGCCTTTTCTGTGCTTTAGACACCCTTCAGGGATTGGCTTTCCAGGGTTTAGGAGTGGGCTTAAGGATCCACTTGGCACCCATGAAATCAGGGAATCAGTAAGAAATTGTCTCTTTCTTGATGTTTTCGGGATGGCCTGGGTCACCTCAAATAGCACAATAGGATCAGAAGAAGTCAGCCCTTCCACCTCATTTTGAAGTCATGCTGACCTGAAAAGATTAATTAACCTGTGATTGAATTCACCTTGAATGATTCTTGTTCTCTTACATCATTAGTACTTGTGCTAACTTGCAAATCATCACACACACAAAACATTTGTTTGAATTAAGGCACAAATGTGCTATGTTACTAATCTAAAAAGAAAAAGGAAAGAGAAATTAGGTTCTAGCTAGTTAGATAGAACCACATTGCGACACAAAATGTAGCCACCAGATATAGGGAGGATGCCACCTGCTAGATGTTAAAGTACCACCACTTGTGAGTGACTTGTTTTTGAAAAGTAAATTTGAACAGATTCAAATTATGTTCTTAAATTATTATTACTTCCATTCCTTGCATTTTGATATATGTAGGGCCAGGACAGCCTCAGTGTTCTGTCTAGACCTCTTTGGATTGCCTTTACTATTCCTGAGCAGCCATCATTCAGTTTCTGGTCTACACCTCAAACTCTTACAAAAACTGCCTGAAGACAACTGAAGCTATTTTGCCTACAGGCTAAGAGCAAAGGAATTGAAAGTTCCTGGGAGCTTATGTACCTCCCACATCCCAGTCCTTGGCTGATTACTTACCGACGCAAAAACATGAAAGCTTGGTCTTTTCCCTCTCCAATCAGGATAATGCTGTGGTGAATTTTACATTTCAGAGAATTTGACATTTCCACAAAATCAGGCTGAGGCTCTTACTCAGCTTCTCTTGTATTCCTGTCCTGCTGACCCTATTCCCTTCCTGGAATTCTCTGCAAGTACTTTCTTTATTAATCACTTGTACACACGTTCTTGTCTCAGGATTCATATGCTTCTGAGAAAATTTACCTTAGGCAATATATTGTCTTGAATAGAGAAAAATGATAAATTTAGAGATGTTCTATCAGAAATTGCAAAAGCCCCTGTTATGGTTTGGCTCTGTCCCCATCTATATTTCATCTTTTTTGTTTGTTTGTTTGTTTTGAGACGGAGTTTCGCTCTTGTTACTCAGGCTGGAGTGCAATGGCACGATCTCGGCTCACCGCAACCTCTGCCTCCTGAGTCCAGGCAATTCTCCTGCCTCAGCTTCCTGAGTAGCTGGGATTACAGGCACACGCCACCATGCCCAGCTAATTTTTTGTATTTTTAGTAGAGACGGGGTTTCATCATTTTGACCTGGATGGTCTCGATCTCTTGACCTCGTGATCCACCCGCCTCGGCCTCCCAAAGTGCTAGGATTACAGGCGTGAGCCACCACGCCTGGCCCCAAATTTCATCTTGAATTGCAATTCTCATAATCCCCACAAGTCATGGGAGGGACCTGGTGACAGGTAATTGAATCATGGGAGCAGTTACTTCCATACTGTTCTCATGATAGTGAGTGAGTTCTTAAAAGATCTGATGGTTTTTTAAGGGACTCTTCCCCTTTTGATTGATACTTCTCCTTTTTGCCATGATGTGATAAAGGACGCATTTTTTTCCCCTTCCACCATGATTGTAAGTTTCCCAAGGCCTCCCCAGCCATGCTAAACTGTGAGTCAATTAAACCTCTTTCCTTTATAAATTACCCAGTCATTGGTATGTCTTTATTAGCCACATAAGAATGGACTAATATACCTCCCAAGTTCCCTCAGAATTGTCCCTCCTAGGAATGTCATCTGTCAGGTACGTCACGCCAAAGAAAAGGATTGAAATCCCTCCCTAGACTAAGCCTGGATGAGGAATCTTTTCATACATTGCACTATAGGAGGGAAAATTTTTAAAGTTAATGTCTATACAAGTTTAAAGATTATTATATAAATTGAGGAATTTTTAACAGAGAGAAGTGTATTGCAATCTACTCATCTTTTAAAATTAATAATGGGAGTGTTGAATTCTACTGATTTTCTCAGAAAATAAAATTTCGATATCAGCTACTTTCCAGAGACATGTGAGAAGTAGAAGAGGAAAAGACAAGGAATAGAGACAAGGAAACACGTGAGAATTAGAACTTAGAAATGATGTTTAATGTTTAGGGCTATCATTCTAATACACACATATATATGTATGTACATAGACATACATGTACATATATACACACAAGTATTTATCTAGATATTTACTAATTTATCCACACAACAATTCTGTAAGGTGAAGACTATTACACCTTCATATTTCTGATGAGAAAACCCCAAAAACACTAAGATATGAAAAAAATTTGCTCAAGGTCATTCCATAGTAAATAGCGGAGCTGAAGTCTGGTCCCAGGCAATTGGGCTCCAGTGTCTGTGTTCTAATTCACTACCTGTCCTGGGAGAAAGTGAGAGAAATTAGTAGAAAGAGGCAAGAAAAGGGACAGAAAAGAGAAATAGAAAGTTAATTAAATAGGCAAAACTGATTCATATAAACATAAAGATCAGGCAGGAAAGAATCAATGGAGAGAAACACAGACACATCCCACAGAGGCAAAGGGAAACTGATACAAAGAGAGTAACATAATTACAGAAAGAGATCCATATGCAAAAAAGGACAGGCATACTTTATAAAGATAGACCAACATGCAAACCAAGGCAGAAAAGGATATGTATTTATAAATAAGCAGTACTTGAGAGGATGGGTTTGTTCAGAGAGACTGGGAACTGGAATTCAGGTAGGAAACCTTTAAATATTGAGGGAATGACTACGGCAGTGTGTTATGAAGGCAGCTATTTATCTTTGGAGATAAAGAGAGTAAGGAAACTGAAATGAACTATCCCAGAAGCAAAAAATTGAGTCCCAGATTCAGAATATCCATATGTTTCCATTACCTATTGCTGTATAAAAGCTACACCAAAACTTAATGACTTAAAACAACAACCCTGTCAGTATGTATTGTCATTTTGTGAGTCAGGAATTTGGGCATACTCAGTTGGGCTATTATTTTGCTCTACAGGGTGCTGACTCATTAGTTTTCACCTGGAAGTTGGGCTGGGCTCAGGATCCAAGGTAGTTTTACTTCCACGCATTATGCCTTGTGGTCCGCTAGTGCACTGGGCTCAGCTAGATTCTTCAGTCTCTCTCCTCGTATTCTCAATACTCTCCATGTGGTCTCTCCAGCAGCGTGATCTGATTTCTTACTTTGTCCCTGGGAGCTTTAGGAGACTGAAATAGAGGCTGACAATCTCAAGGAAACAAGGTCTATAACTGCAATAATCCCTATCACTGCATCCCATTAGTGGAAACAGATTAATGCCAGCCCAGCTTCAAGGAGGGCAAATAGACCCCACCTCCCTATAGGAAGAATGCCAAAGAATATAGGCTGTTTGAAATCTGGTACTGTGATGCCTCCTGCTGTGTTCTTTTTGCTTAGAATTGACTTGGCTATGTGGGCTCTCTTTTGGTTCCATATAAAGTTTAAGGTGGTTTTTCCAGTTCTGTTAAGAAGGTCATTGGTGGCTTGATGGGGATAGCGTTGAATCTATAGATTACTTTAGGCAGTATGGCCATTTTCACGATATTGATTCTTCCTAACCATGAACATGGAATGTTTCTCCATCTGTTTGTGTCCTCTCTTATTTCGTTGAGCAGTGGTTTGTAGTTCTCCTTGAAGAGGTCTGTAATCAAAACAGCATGGTACTGGTACCAAAACAGAGATATAGACCAATGGAACAGAACAGAGGCATCGGAGACAACACAACATATCTACAACCTTCTGATCTTTGACAAACCTGACAAAAACAAGCAATGGGGAAAGAATTCCCTGTTTAATAAATGGTGTTGGGAAAACCGGGTAGCTATGTGCAGAAAGCAGAAATTGGACCCCTTCCTGACACCTTACACTAAAATTAACTCCAGATGGATTAAAGACTTAAACATAAAACCTAACACCATAAAAACCCTAGAAGAAAAACTAGACAAAACCATTCAGGACATAGGGGTAGGCAAGGACTTCATGACCAAACACCAAAAGCAATGGCAACAAAAGCCAAAATAGACAAATGGGACCTAATCAAACCCCACAGCTTCTGCACGGCAAAATAAACTGTCCTTAGAGTGAATCGGCAACCAATAGAATGGAAAAAAATTTTTGCAGTTTACCCATCTGATAAAGGGTTGATATCCAGAATTTACAAAGAACTAAAACAGATTTACAAAAACAAAACAAGCCCATTCAAAAGTGGGCAAAGGATATGAACAGACACTTTACAAAAGAAGACATACATGAGGTCAACAAACATGAAAAAATGCTCATCATCACTGGTCATTAGAGAAATGCAAATCAAAACTACATTGAGATACCATCTCACACCAGTTAGAATGGTGATCATTAAAAATCTGGAGATAACAGATGCTGGAGAGGATGTGGAGAAATAGGAACACTTTTACACTGTTGGTGGGAGTGTAAATTAGTTCAACCATTGTGGAAGACAGTGTGGCGATTCCTCAAGGACCTAGAAATGGAAATTCCATTTGACCCAGCAATCCCATTGCTGGGTATATATCCAGAGGATTATAAATCATTCTACTATAAGGACACATGCACACGAATCTTCGTTGCAGCACTGTTTACAACAGCAAAGACCTGGAACCAACCCAAATGCCCATCAATGATAGACTGGACAGGGAAAATGTGGCACATATACACCATGGAATATTATGCAGCAATAAAAAATGATGAGTTCGTGTCCTTTGTAGGGACATGGATGAATCTGGAGACCATCATTCTCAGCAAACTGACACAAGAACAGAAAACGAAATACCGCATGTTCTCACTCATAGGTGGGTGTTGAACAATGAGAACACATGGACACAGGGAGGGGAGCACTACACACTGGGGTCCATTGGGGGGAATAGGGGAGGGACAGCGGGGGGTGGGGAGCTGGGGAGAGATAGCATGGGGAGAAATGCCAGATACAGGTGAAGGGGAGGAAGGCAGCAAATCACACTGCCACGTGTGTACCTATGCAACTATCTTGCACGTTCTTCACATGTACACAAAAACCTAAAATGCAATAAAATAAATAAATAAAAAGAATATGTAGCTGTTGTTCATCTGCCACATGATTTAACAAGAAACAGGCTAATAATGCACAGATGTGTGAGAAACTAGGTAGGGTCAAGCTTTGGACACTTTCCAGAAGGAAGTGTCACAGGAAGCTAGAGTTTAAGAGCAGAAAATGTCTCTGATACTACTGGTAAAACTGAAGATTGGATAATTGTGGAAAAGCAAAGAAATGAAATAACAGATTTGGGGTTATATTCATGCACATTTGTTTATGCTGTAATACTTGGCCCAAAAGGTTTTCTTCATGTCCTAGATGACACGTTTACATTGTATGTATTGTCTTGACTGCCTACATGGTTTTCTTGTTCTGCTTCTGCAACTATGTTTTTAAGATAGGAAATTCTGCTATTTTTTATTGTCCTTTATGTTTCTGAAATGTCTTCAATCTGTAAATATATCTGGATACATATGATTCATTAATAGCACATAGTCTCAGCCAGAAGGCTCTTGTCCTATTTGATAATTCAGAGACATACAAAAAAAGTAGCCTTGTATAATAGGACTAACCATTAAATGATCATTTCAGCAGTAATTCCTTTTCCCAGACCAAAATAGAATAGTTCAAAGCAAAGTAGGTGGTATGGGCAAAGCATTCACTGTGTGGTCAAGCAGAAATCTGCCATATCATTTGCAAGGTGCATGACTTGTTTAATACTTAATATGAAGTTAGTACTACTTATTTTCTGGGGTTGTTAGGATCATTTGATAAAAAGTATATTAAGTACATAAGAGCCATTTAATGCATCTTAATAATTATGATGAATATTATTTCAACTATAACATAATGCAAGTAAGGAACTACAATAAAATAATGAAAACCCATAGATACAGTACATGAATCTGGTTAAATATCTGTGTTCTAGAACTTTAATTTCTAAAACAAATAAAATAATATAATATCCATATGTTACTCATATGATTATGTATTGTCATTAAATATGAAGATATGTGTTACATCATAGTTTTTACCAAAATTTATTTTTAGAAGTAGTATTTGTTCTCTTGTGGATTTGATTTAACCAGTGTTCTACTTGAAAATTTTGTTTGCGTATATATTTTTTCATGTATGTGAACATTTAAAAGGTATCACTAATATAAATAGAATGAATTTAAAGGTGAATAGAATTTAAAAGTTAACAGAATAGATTGAAAAGTAAAATATTTTAAGGTTGCAACAACTGTTTTTGTGACTAAGCATATTCTTTAGATAATTTTTGTTTTGTTTTGTTTTGTTTGAGACAGAGTGTCTCTTTTGCACCCAAGCTGGAATGCAGTGGGGTGATCTCAGCTCACTACAACCTCCGCCTCCCGGGTTCAAGCGGTTCTCCTACGTCAGACACCCGAGTAGCTGGGACTACAGGTGCATGCCACCACACCCGGCTAATTTTTTTTTTTTTTAGATGGAGTTTCGCTCTTGTTACCCAGGCTGGAGTGAAATGGCGCGATCTTGGCTCACCACAACCTCTGCCTCTTGGGTTCAGGCAATTCTCCTGCCTCAGCCTCCTGAGTAGCTGGGATTACAGGCACGCGCCACCATGCCCAGCTAATTTTTTATATTTTTAGTAGAGACGGGGTTTCACCCTGTTCGCCAGGATGATTTTGACCTTCTTATCTTGTGATCCACCCTCCTTGGCCTCCCAAAGTGCTGGGATTATAGGCGTGAGCCACTGCGCCTGACCTGGATAACAATTATTTTTAAATGATTCTCCGCAACGTAAAACTAATTTACTTAAAAATGCACGTAGTACCCCCCCAAAAAGTTTCCAATAGGTTGTCTTCTAAAACAGAATAATATTTTAAAGAGACTTTTATATATCTGTTTTTCATATTCCCTTAGTCTAGCATTTTCTCTTTGTTATATCTCCAGAATTTAGTTGCTAGGTCTGTTTTTAACTTCTCTCCCCTCTCCAGGTGTTCTCAATACTTTCCATGTGGTCCCCCGCAAGTATAATTAATCTCTCCTTCAGTATTCCTTGCTTTTAAGGGGACTATATTGCGGTTTTTCTTTAACAACTGTTTGTTGTTGTTGTTGTTTTGAAATGGAGTCTTTAACAACTGTTTGTTGTTGTTGTTGTTTTGAAATGGAGTCAAGCTTTGTAGCCCAGGCTAGAGTGCAGTGGCCTGATCTCAGCTCACTGCAACTGCTGCCTTCTAGGTTCAAGCGATTCTCCTTGCCTCAGCTTCTCAAGTAGCTGGGATTAAAGGCATCTGCCACCATGCCCAGCCAATTTTTGTATTTTTGTAGAGACGGAGTTTTGGTCTTGAACTCCTGAACTCAAGTGATCGGCTTTCCTCAGCTTCCCAAAGTATTGGGATTATAGGTGTGAGTCGTTGTGCCCAGCCTTCTTTAAGAACTATTTTGGCATTTTAATTTGATGCTTTATTTAAAAGTCATTTGTGTTTATGTCTGTCTCCCATACTTAATTATGAGCTCATGTAAGGAAGGAAACTAACCCCATGTCCCCAAAATACAAACCAGAAAGCTGTATACATAAAAGATATTCAATTTAAAAAGTTCAATTTACAAATGCACACATATAAACCAATCATGCATTCATTAACCAATGAAACACTGGTGATAATATAAAACAAGATACTAGCTTTTTATACAAACACAAATGTTTCTTATGTTGGGCTTTTAAAAACATTTAGCCTTACCAGAGTATTTCCACTAGTTTTAATCCAAAAATACATCATCTAGTGTCTTAAAACAGAATTGCAACTAGTATAATCTCCAGTTTTTAAAGTAGTACTACTCCAAGTAGAGTCTGAGAGCCCTCAGAATCATGAGGACATGGGAGCTTGTTAGAAATAAAATCATCTGGTTTCACCCCAGATCTATGGAATGAGAATTTCAACAATTTCTGATTCTCTCACAGGAGTTGGGAATGTGTGTTTTAACAAACTCATCGGGTGATTCTGATGTGTGCTAAATTTTGAAATAATAATCTAGATACATACAAAATCTCCAAGCTAGAAAAAATCTGGGGGGTCTTTTAGTCTATCCCTTTTTCAACTGGATGGGAAATTGAAATCAAAAAGGGATAAGGTTCATGTCTATGTGGCAGAACTGAGATCCCAACCAGAACTCTTGATCCCAAGCCTATGTTCTTTCACTTCAATAGTTCAAAACAAAATGATTTTGAATTAATACTAAATGGAATTAGAGTTAATACTAGGTAGAATTTGGGATTCAAAATATAGTCATCATATACTACAAATTGTCAAATTAAGCAAAAGTCATCGAATTCAAAAGAAGAATGGAAAGGTTGTCATCTTTGGCTGCTGGGAAGAAATCATGCAGAGTATAACCTATCTCTTCATCCCATCACTGAACAGTAAGCCTGTAGGCATTGCAAATACACACAGCTATACATAGGGAAATTTTACTCCCGATGTGTAAGTCTGTTGTGATGAAGTCCTTTCTGCCAATGATGAATTAGAGAAGAGCAGACATGTGTCTTACTCCTGACCTTCGAGGAAAACATTAGTTCTTTTACCACGAAGTAATATGCTTGCCATAGATTTTTACAGATGCCCTTTATCAGACTGAGAGAGTATCCTTGTGTTCTTTCTTTGCTGAGAATTATTATCAGGAATAGATGTAGGAGTTTGCAAGTGTAATAATAACATACATATTAATATATTAATGTACATAATAATGCATATTACATATGCATATTATATATTACAAAAATAATATAGATTACACATAATAGTGCTAAAGTACTTTACATATACTAAAATGTTAATTTTAATACAACTCTGTATAGCAGATTCTATATCCATCTCCATTTTACAGTTGAGAAAATAGACAATTAAAAAGATATCCATGTAATCCCAGCACTTTGGGAGGCGAAGCGGGTGGATCACGAGGCCAAGAGATCGAGACCATCCTGGTCAACGTGGTGAAACCCTGTCTCTACTAAAAATACAAAAAAAAAAAAAAAAAAAAAATTAGCAGGGCATGGTGGCGTGCACCTGTAGTCCCAGCTACTCACGAGGCTGAGGCAGGAGAATTGCTTGAACCTGGGAGGTGGAAGTTGCAGTGAACCGAGATCGTGCCACTGCACTCCAGCCTTGCACCTGGTGATGGAGTGAGACTCTGTCTCAAAAAAAACAAAAAAACAAAAGCGATATCCAAATATACACTGTAAATATATCACGGGACTTAAGATGTGTATATGGTCTCTCTGTTTCCAGATCTGATCATCTTAACTAGCCTGGGCAATGTAAATAGAATATTTAAGTGGGCAATGTAGAAAATATAAAGGATGCAATTTTTATCTATTTATAGAATCTTGAAATAATCAATTTTAATTCAAGCAAAATTAGGGAATGCACATTGTTTTTGAGTTCAAATGAGACATTTTAAAAGTTGACTAGGTTCTAAGCCACAAAGTAGTCTCAACAAAAACTAATAAGATATATATGACATTTTATAACTACTTGGCTATAAAATAAAAGTAATAATAAAAAGATAGCCTTAAAAAACAAATAAACCAACATCTTAGTGTAAAACATCTGAGCATTTAAAAGAACAAAGTTCTGGACAGGCCATGAGTCAAAGAAGAAATCATAATGAACAGTGGTTATTATTAAACATTAAGGCATGAGTTACAATTAAACTCCCACATAACAAAACTTGTGCGATGCAATTAAGGCAGTTTTTAGAGGACAATGTATAGTCTTAAATTGCACGTATTACAAAATAAGAAAAACTAAGAATTAACATACAAATAATCCACCCAAGAATAAAAATAATAATAGGGTAAATCCTAGAAATAGAGCAAAGAGAATAATAAAATTAAAATTAGTTATCCATTAATATTAAAAACAAAGATATAAAATAGAGAATAAAATGGACCAAAAATTGTTTTTGAAAAAACTAATATAATAGAAAAATCTATAATAAGTTTGATGAGAAAGAGAGAGGAAGAAAAGCAAGAAGAAGGACAGAAATAGCGGTAGAGTTGTGCTGGTAAACCAGCTCTCTCTAGGGTGCGGAATAGGTTCCTATTCATAGGGGGTCTCTGATTTCCATAGTGTAGATCCCACCACCATTGCTGATTTTAATCTACCAACATGATGCCACTAAATGCAAACTGGGAAGAGATTCATACACACTTGGCTCTGGGCAGCCAGAACAAGTCAGCTCCAGCAATCACCGGTAAGGTCACAATTCTATTCTAATATTATTAGAATACAAAAATAGGACATAATGGAATAAAAAATTAAAATATTATAAGAATATTCTGACTAACTCTGTCAATATAAATGAAAACTTGGATAAAATGGACAATTTCTTAGAGAAATATAACTTTCCAAAATAGACCCCAAAGGAAACCTGACAAAAACAAAATTACAGCTAGATCCTGTATCACTGTAGAATGACTATAGTTAAGAATAATATATTATATAGTTTCAAATAGCTAGGAGGAGGATAGTGAATGTTCTCAACACAAAAATGAGAAATGTTTAAGACAATGGATAGGCTAATGATCCTGGGACTACAGTTGCACACCACCGTGCCCAGCTAATTTTTTTTTTTTTTGTACTGGAATTACTGTTTGAAAGAAAAGGTCAACCCAAAATTATACAAACTATTTCAGAGGATATAAAAATAAGAAATTTCCCTTTTTAGAGGATATAAAAATAAGAAATTTCCCTGTAGTGATCTCATTTTGTCAGGCCAAGATAGTCTTCACCCCAGAATCAGACATAAATACTATGAGAAAGGAAAATTATAAGCTGATGTCACATAGGCCTCTAAACAAAGTATCAACAAATGGAACTCTTAAATGTTTGTGAATATGTCTCCATCTGAGTGTACCATAACTAAGCTGGTAACATCTATAACAAAAGATTTTTTTGTATCGGTAAATCTATTACTATAACTTCCACATTAACAAATTAAGAGAAAAATTATACGATAATGCCTATATGTACAGAAAGCATTTTTGATAAGTTTCAATAATCATTCATGATGATAATAATAATTGTAAACTCTTAGCAAACTAGCAATAAAAAAGTATTACCCTGACCAAAACTGTATGTTAAAACTTTCAATAAATATATCTTTAATGAAATTATAAATATGTTCCTTTTAAATTAAGAATAAGACATCTGCCATTACCACTTATATTCGGCATTGTACTGAAGATTGTAGTCTGTAGAGTAAAACAGTAAAAAGAAACAAAATGGATATAGAATAGAACATAAGAAATATAAACTTAATAAGTCATATTATTGTGAATACAAAAATTTTAAAGACCTAATGAACAAATTAATTAAATACAACAAGATTGCTATGAGACAACTATACAAAAATCAATTTTTGTATAGCAATAAATCTCATTCACAATAATTATAGAAATGTTAAGCACTTGGGAATAAATCTAAGAAAATAAACAAGATATACAATCCAAATTATTTAGTGATATAAACCCTAAATAAAAGAGAGAGTACAGCATGTTTGTGAAAAAGGTGACTCAATATTTGAAAGCTGTTATTTCTTCCAAAATTAGAGCTGCCATATTTGGCAAATAAAAATATAGAAAAACTAGCTAAATTTTAAGTCAAATACATTTGAATATAAGTGTGCCCCAAACATTATTGCATATTGTTGCCTAAAAATTATTTCATAGGATAGATATAGTTATATATATAGATACAGATATAGAGTCATGTGTCACATGACAATGGGGATACATCCTGAGAAATGCATCATTAGGTAATTACATCATTTTGTGAACATCATACAGGGTACTTACATGAACCTAGATGGTGTAGCCTACTACACACCTAGGCCAAACGGCATAACCTATTGCTTCTAGGCTACAAGTCTGCATAGCACATTACAGTATTAAATATTGCAGGCAATTGTAACACAGTGGTATGTATTGTGTATCTAATCATAGAAAAGATACAGTAAAAATACAGTATTGAAATCTTCTTGTGTATGCAATATATCATTGACTGAAACATCATTATATGGCACTAGAGTGGATATAAAATTTGTTTACTTGTACTTCAAGTTTAACTGGGCATCCTGTATTTTATTGGGCAACTCTATGTCAAATTGACCTGTCAACTCAGTACAATCCCAACAGAATTTTTTGCAGAATTTAAAAATAATTCTAAAACTCACATGGACGAGTAAGGCATGTAATGTACAAATATGAAAATTGCTTTTCCAAGAATAATGGGCAGGTTTTTGCCTTAGACCTGTATGTTTAAAGAGACACTTCTGGTAAATCTAACCCCAAATGGGAGCATTTTTCCCAAAGATAAATTCAGTATTTTACCCCAGAACTCAGAAACCTTAGCTCTGATTATATCTATATTGGCTTATTGATTCCTACCAGGTTGCAACAAGAGGGGAAAGGAGAACCCCCATGTCACTGGGCCTTACTTTAATTCATATTCTCTTCTCTTTCTGTCAAGGAATCAGAGCGTTTTCGAGTTGATTCAATAAAATACAAAAATAAAACTACTCATTTTAATTGAAAATGAGTCATGGCAGTCATTGGACCTCAATAATTACGTTCCAGCTGTGATCCTGTCCTATTCCCTACCTTGCGAGTAGATCCAGCATCTCATGAGAAAAGTAGACCACATAGACAGATAATATTGGCAAGGTGGTAGAATTAATTTACAGTTCCATCCTGGTAGACAGGTGAAACTTAGTAACAGGAAATTTAAGAAAATAATAGACTTACATAAAAGTGCAATCATAGGTAAGACTTGTATCAGTTAGGATTCCTTAGGTGCGAGAAGCAGAAATCAGCTCAGCCTAACAAGCACACAGGAATGTATAAGAGGATTGAAGAATATAGGAGACCTTTACACAATCATAGGGTCAGTCCTGAAGAAGTCATGAGCCAAAGTATCTCTGGGGAAAGGAGAAACTAATGGACAGTCACAGCCAGCTGGGATTAATCATCACAAACTACTTTTCCCATCTTTTTCTGCATTTCACATGAGCTCCAAATTTCAAGGAGAGAAAAGCATCTGATTGGTATCATTTGGGTCACATGTGTATCCCTTGGCTAGGAGAAATGGGGACATCTTGATTGGCAGTTCTATGGCTGCCAATAGTGAAGGAGTAGCTTTCCCAATACAAGTTCAGGGCATCATTTCAAAAGAAAGGGAAATGAATTTTTGGCAGGCATAAACAACAGATGTCCACTGCAATACTGAGTAGCACAGATTTTGGGAAATGCACCCATGTAGAGCAATGTTATCATTACCAGTTGAATCTTGGTGCAGAACCCTTCTTTCTTGATGAAATAAAGGATTCTCTAAAGATGAATAATTCTGGGAATTGGTTAATAGCAGATTAAGAAATGAGGTGGGTCTCTATCTGGGGGAGGAAGGGTCTTTCTTCACTCTGTGGCTGGAGGCATTGTACTGACACCAAGATGCTATTCTAAAGCTGCTTTGACCATGGTGGCTGCTGAGCACCTCTGTTTACTGTGCAAGTAGCAACAGCAACAGCCATGAAGAAAGATAAGCTACTTTTTGGAGCATCCAGTATCCATGACAGTGGTTGTAGAATCCACCCAGGTCAAGAAAGGGTACCTCTTAGTGAGTGGGTGGATAACTGGTGCATGCTGCTTTCCACACCCCAAAAAAGAAATAACAAAAACACTGCCCTCCCCATCAAAAAACAAAACAAAAAAATAGCCATTTGCACTGAAGGAGATAGTTTCTGTTGCTCAAGATCAAGATGAGGTTTCATTATTGGTGACCAGATGAGAATCTGGCCAGCAGAGTCACCTTCACGAGAATCAGCAGCAACAGTAACATAGTGTAGATGCAACATGAGAGTGCTAGAGTGAAAGAAAGCACTTCTTCCAGAGCAACTTCTGTACCCCACATATTCAGTAAAAATCCATTTAACCATACTTGTATAATAAGGTAACATACATAAACATTAAGAGGAAAACAGAAATATATATATGTGTGTGCATGTATATAAATAAATAACAGTACAAGGGTGGTGGACAGTTTGCAATCTTTTGTTCAAGTATATACATATATACACACATATACATACACATATATATATATAAAGTTTTGAATCATGTTTTATTATATATAATAGAACAAGAGAAATGTCACTTAGGAAGTATTTGCTACTAATATTTTCAAACCATTTTTTAATTTCCCTTTTTATTTGTTTAAGGTCTTTTTGATGTGCAAAAGCTTGCCAATTCTGTGGCACCAAAAACGTTATCCTTTTCCTCTGTAATTTTTTCTATTTCTTCTATGCTCCGAAAGTACTTCTGTGCAAAAGACCAATGCTATGGTGTCTATAATTAATTTTTAAACTTTGACGTAGACAGTGTGCTATAATTTATATGACAATTGGCTTAAGCTATGCTTTATATGAGATCGTTTGCCCTAATCAGGAATCCTCATACAAGGTGATTATTTAGCATTTAATCAGAAAGGCCACATTTCAAAGACTGTAAGTACTATAGCTAATTTATCTGATGAAATGGGTATTTATTGATTAAACTAAAGGCATGTGAGATATATACATTGAATAAAAGATTTCAGAGACACTTCCACAAGAATCTAGGGAGTCATATCCTAGTCACTTAAAGATGGCACCAAGGAGTGATCCCTAGTAAGATTTTTTGCATGCTTTCCAGTGGATGTATGGGTGGCAGAATTTGATTTGCAGTTGCTTTCTTCATAACTTAATAGGCTGTGGGAAAGTAGTTAAAATTCAGCTACCTCTAAACATTGGTGGCTACTACTAATTTTAAAAAAATAACCTAAGAGTTATATAAGATTGAATTGGCTTATACCATTCATAAGAGTCAGTTAAATATCCACTTGTCTTCTTCTTCTCACTTATTTCTGAGTTTTATCTTTTATATCAACTCTTGACCCATCTGAAGTTTTTGATCTCAGATGGCTACAAGAGTGGAGCCATTCACATAAACGTTTGAGACAAACTGGCATAAAACAGGAGGTGGGAAGAACTGTGCCAAATTGCAGAGCACCAGGGGAGCTGTCACTCCTCTGTTCTTGCCAAATGCTGCCATCTGGGAATGTGAGTCCAGTGTTGCTGTATCTTCTGTTTTACTTTTTCTTCCCTCATTAAAAAACAGAAAACAAAAAAATTTATAGTTTGTTGTAAATTTTTTTAAGTTTTATAATACTATGCAACAAACCATATACATTTGTGGCCCAGTTATTGTACAAGGGTGGTGGCCAGTTTGCAATCTTTGGTTAATAGTATAAGAGGTCAATGTAATATATGTGTGTGTGTGTGTGTGTGTGTGTATACATATATATTTTATCTCCGAGTAGGCAATTTTTCCCCAAATTTTTGGAAACAGCCTTTCTCATTAAGATCTTATCCTTTTGCCATCACTGTACACTCGTATACTAGCAGCTGTCCTACTAATGGGTATATTCTTCCACCACTTCCATATTTTCATAATAACAAATGCCACATTATTTTAAGTATTACTATTTTTGGAAGCATTTTAAAAACTATGAAAAAAATCCTCACCCATTTAAAAACCAGAATCCTTCCACTGGTATTCTTTTTCAAATTTTTCTTTCCTGCACACTTAAGTAAATTTAAGAATAACCTTATGCATCTTCAACAACGTCCTTTGAGATTTTAATTGAAATTTTATCTCCTAAATGGTTACTGCTAATATATATGTGTTCTTTGGTATATTTATTTTGTATCTGAACATTTGACTTACATTTCTTCTGGTTAAAATTTTTTTTCTATTTTATTCTTTTAGGTTTTCTAAGTATATAATTATCTGGTCAAGTGATAGCCCATTTTCTGGGCTATCAGACATTTTACACAACATTAAGAGTTTTGAGTTATAGAGAGCTTAAAAGTGTTTGACAGCAAACTGTCATGCCTGGATTTTTTTTTTTTTTTAGGTAATACCATGATTGTTGGATACATATTTTTGTGATTCTACTCGTTATTTTCTGAAAAAAACATTTACTTAAGACTTTTATTGATTCCAATTATGTGTCATTGTTCTATGTGTATTGGGTAACAAAGATACACAGAACCCTCTGTGTGTCCTTACATATGAAAGGAACATACAACCTCAAAAGAGAAGACAGACAATAAACCAACAAATAAAATTTTTAAATATCAGCTAATGATAAATGCCCAGGTGAAATTAAAATAGTGTGATATTGTGCTGAGTGACAGACTGAGGGACACTGAGAAAATATGTAGTCAAAATAAAAACCTCTGAGAAAGTGACATTTAAGCTGAGATATCATAGACAAGAAGAAACCATCAAAAATCCAAGGAAAGAGATTCCAGGTAGAACGCACAGTTAGTCCAGAGTGTAGGGAAAATTTATTTGTATACAGATTGGTGTGCTCCAAGATACCCATATGACTGGAATTTTCAAACTTATTAGTGCAATGTAATTTAATACTGTTAACTTACTCTGTCTTTTTTTTTTTCATTTTCATCCTTATAATGCTTGTCTTTGACATCATTCTTAATCATATTTGCTTATGATATAGCTGCTATATTGTGCATTTATTTATTTTATTATACTTTAAGTTCTGGGGTACATGTGCAGATCATGCAGGATTGTTACATAGGTATACACAACCCATTGTGGTTCACTGCATCCATCCCCCTGTCATCTACATTAGGTATTTCTCCTAATGTTATCCCTCCCCAATCCCCCCATCACTATACACCCCCTAGTATCCCCAACCTCAAACAGGTCCCAGTGCATGATGTTCCCCTCCCTGTGTCCCCTGTGTTCTCATTGTTCAACACCCACTTATAAGTGAGAACATATGGTGTTTGGTTTCTGTTCTTGTGTCAACTTGCTGAAAATGATGGTCTCCAGTTTCATCCATTTCCCTGCAAAGGACATTAACTCATCCTATTTTATGGCTGCATAGTATTCCATAGAATCTACAAAGAACTTAAGCAATTAAGAAGCAAAAAACAACCCCATCAAAAAGTGGGCAAAGGATATGAACAGACATTTTTTTAAAGTACTCATTTATGCAGCCAACAAATGACAAAAAGTTCATCATCACTGGTCATTAGAGAAATGCAAATCAAAACCACATTGAGATAGTATATCATGCCAGTTAGAATGGCAATCATTAAAAAAATCTGGAGACAGATGCTGGAGAGGCTGTGGAGAAATAGGAACGCTTTTACACTGTTGGTGGGAGCTTAAATTAGTTCAACCATTGTGGAACACAGTGTGCAATTCCTCAAGGATCTAGAAATAGAAATTACATTTGACCCAGCAATCCCATTACTGGGTATATACCCAAAGGATTATAAATTGTTCTACTATAAACACACATGCACACATATATTCATTGCAGCACTGTTTATAATAGCAAAGACTTGGAACCAACCCACGTGCATTTATTTTTAAATCAAAGTAAAACTTTTGAATTATCAATTTCACTTTGATGTTTATATTTAGACTTTTTCCCTCTATTCTTGTTTCCTTTTAAAAATTCTTTTCATTTTTAGTAATAAACATATTTTTAGTACAAATATTCTGAGGTAAGTTTTGTCCACACTCAAAAAAATAAATGCTAGTGCCTTATATTCTAGTCGTTTTAAAATTTTCTCAGAGCATATTAGTTTATCGTTGGCCCAAGATAGAATACTTTGAACTTTTGAATGATAGGATATTTTAGTTCCATTGAATACTTTTAAATTAATATGCAGTTAATTCTATCATGGTCAGAAAATATGAATTTTTGATCTGAGAAATGTATTGAAGTATTCCTTTTAGTCTAAGAACATGGGTTTATTTTTTTTCTGTCTGTTTTTGGTATTACATGGGCACCTAAATAAGTTATATTCTTATCTTGTGGATATAAAGCTTATTGTATATCTATTGATCTAGCCTTATATTATCATGCAATTTCTTCTTGTAATTTTTTTCAACTACTTATTCTAACAAAGGTTGAGATGCATCAGTTGCTCAGAATTTTCTCCTTCATATTTGCCTCATATTTCTAACCATCTAGTAGAACTGAGAAAGTAAGAGAGCCAGAAATGTGAGTTTGTAGCTAGAATATGAAACTATTTGTAGCCAGACCTAGGACCTGTAACATGTATCGGGATGTTTCCTGATGCAACTTCTACATGAAAAGCTAACTCAAACTGACTTAAACAATATAGACATTGAGCTCACAATTATGTATGAGCTCACATAATTGAGAAGTTCAGAGAAAAGTCAGCCTTTAATTGTGCTATAATGAGGCCTCCCCATTCTCTTAGTCCTGCTGTTCTTCATGTATCACTTTGAACTTCAAGTGGCATTCTTCACAGGAGCAATATGAATGAGCCAGCTCCAGGTGTGACACCTGCACTTGCTGCTAAGCAGAGAAGAGTCTGTATTCCAAATTATATAAGTTCAGGAATTTCACATGATAGCACTGAGGTCAAGTGTTCACATTTTTATGGTCACTAGTTCAGGGGTTGGCTTCATCTATTTTACATGCGCCACTTGTAAGAATGCAGTATTGTTTCCCAGAATGTCATGGCCCCTTAATGGAAATCAGGGACAATGGGTGTATTAGTCAGAGTTCTTTAAAAAATAGAACCAAAAGGATATAAATACATATAGAGAAAAAGATTTATTATGGAGTGGCTCATAAAATTATGGAAGCTGTGAAGTCCCACCATCCACCATCTGCAAGCTGGAGGCCCAGGAAGCCAGCATTGTAGTTTCCATACAACATAAAAACTCTTGAGAACCAGGGAAGCCAACAACATAAGTCCCAGTCATGTCTGAAGGCCCAAAAACCAAAAGCATCAATATCATCAGGCTGGAGAAAATGAATGTCCTAACTCAAGAGGAGACAGTGGATTCACCTTTCTTCCACATTTTTGTTTAGGCCCACACCAGACTGTATGATGCCCACCTGTGCTGGTGATGGTGATCTTCTTTATTCAATCTACTGATCCAAATGTTAATCTCTTCCGTAAATACCCTCACAGACACATTCAGAAATAATGTTATACCAGCTCATAGCTTAGCCATGGTCATCCTTTAGCCAGTAGAGTTGACATATTAAATTAATTTTCACAATGCGGAAGAGAAAAGGGGAAAACCAAATTTTAGTCAGAGGAATAGAAAATTCCTAGTCCCTGAGCATAGCATAGGCCTCTCAAGTAAAATAGAGAAGAAGGTCATAGAAGTTGTGAATTTTAAGGAGTTTCATATTTAGGATACTATAGATGTTAAAAATTGCAGGGTGATCATAACTGAAACAGACCAGGACAGAAACTAGAAAGTACCAATACTAGGTCAAAAGCTTTTTTTTCTTGTTAAGAATCTGATTCTGTTGTGCAATATGAAAATCTGCCTATGATTTCAAGAAAACTGATAATATTCAGTCTGCCATAATTTGGAATAAAATTTGACTCACCCAAAAATTTGTTTGAGCATCTTAAAAAATAAGAAGATACCAAAAGTTGCAGGGTACCCACCCACATTTGTTATGTAATAATGCACTATTTCCTTCCCTGTTACAGGGATGGGGGCAGTCCTATAATTGCATCAGGTCCAACATTTACTTGGGTCATGCATATCAAAAAGGAGACAATTTCCCAGGAATGGGGGAAGGAAATATTGCCCTAGAATAGCAATAGCACAAGTTAAATCTGAAAACCTTTAGCATAAGCCAAGATTACATCATTATAGCTGATTATTCCCTTAATTCTGTCACAATAGCTAATACTGTCTAAAGAATAATAATGACAAAGTTTAAGGGTGGATAACCACGATACTTTTGTTTGTGAGCATTCCATATTATGCAAAATAGTTTATTTTTAGGTTTTTCTGACTGCAGAGAAACTTTAGTTATCCCTAAAGAATCTTCCCCAAACTGGAATTAACAAAATTAAAAATTTCTATGTTGAAGATGACTCCTACACAATATAATTACTAAGGTTTAAATCTTGTTTATGAAAGTAATACAACTAAAATGTATAACCTGTATTACTGAAAATGTCAAGAAATTAGATATGGATTTTATTTAAAAAAAAGAGGGAGGAAGGAAGGAAGGAAGGGAGGGAGGGAGGGAGGGAGGGAGGGAGGGAAGGAGGGAGGGAGGGAGGGAGGGAACAAGGGAGGATAGGTGCGGTGGCTCATGCCTGCAATCCAAGCACTTTGCGGGGCTGAGTCAGGCAGATCACCTAAGGCCAGGAGTTGGAGGCCAGCCTGGCCAACCTGGCAAAACCCTCTCTCTACTAAAAATACAAAAATTAGAGGGTGTAGTGGCAAGTACCTGTAATCCCAAGTACTCGGGAGGCTGAGGCAGGAGAATCACTTGAACTTGGGAGGCAGAGGTTGCAGTGAGCCAAGACTGCACCACTGCACTTCAGCCTAGGTGACAGTGAGATTCCGTTTCAAAAAAAAAAAAAAAAAAACACGGATTTTAAATTTATATTCCTTGGGCAATTATAATATTTCATTTAGAAAATAATTTGATTTTTTTGCCAAAAGACAATAGAAGTTATGAAATTATAGGTATTTATTGTCATTGCTTTCTAGTAGATGGACCGAGAGGCTCTGATGGAACTAGCTCAGAATTTGAGACAGGTCAGATAATGTAATCATAATAGCTAAGGTTTTTCAACCTTGGCCAAGTACTTTATCTTAAATTTCATTATCAAATCTCTGAATGGAAGTGATAATTTACCTCTGTTTTATGGTTCCATATAACAAAACTGAGATATGGAGACAGTAAGTAGCATGCCTGAGTTAGTTTATGGCACTCCTGATCCTAGCCCTCATCATGTCTTTACTGAACCTTTACTGATTCATGTCCATATTCCCTTCAGCCAGTCTCTCCCTGTTCATCATGACTCTACTCTGGGCTACCTGTGAACACTGGTAACATCAATGAGTTCAGTTGTCACACAGTACAATGAGGAAAAGGTATCTGTGACCTGGATCATTATGGTGGAAAAATGGTTTAAGTGCTTAGAAAATAATAGACAATTAAGTATTCTAGTTCCATATATCAGAATATCTATCACCTTGACCAATATAATAAATCATTCAAACTTTGTGAACCAGATACTTGATGTCCAGTCTCACAATGGCACTTCCATGTTCTGCTTTATATCTAAGGGAGCTGGAAAAAGTTTTTTTTGAGAATCCATTGACAAATGGCTTCTTGTTTAGTGTTGTCAATGGAAGGCACTCACATGGAAAAAGAAGGTGGAAAGGAGAAGGTGATTTCTTTCCTATTCATTTCTGGTTCTGGCACTGGAGTCGCAGGTGACTGCTTATGGCTGTGAGTTCCTGGACTTCTGCAGACTCAGTGAGCATATAGGACCCTGATTTCCTATTATAGCAGTTCAAAAAAAGTAATCCAGCAGTCTCCAGGAGCTCCCAGAAGAAATACCCTTTGCTCTTCCAAACTTAGATGAGCTAATGACTTTCTGCAGTTACTGATTTCAAGGTATCCTCATCTTTCTTTTTTCATTCCTCCAGTTTCCAACACTTTTGCCAGCACTTCACTACCCTAGAGTCTCTGTCTGAAATACTTAAGGTGGTTTTTGTTTTCCAAACAGAATCTTGCTTGACATCATTCTGTGAAAATATTTCGAATTTTTAGGTTATAATTATATTAAATTAATATAGTATGCATAGTGTTTCATAAATAAATCCTAAATACAGATGCTTATAAAACCATTTAATATTGATCCCAAATCCTAACCATTTAAAGGAAAATGTGACATTGCAAAAGATAGTTGCTACCTTCATGACCAAAAGCAATTTCCTTTATGTGATGGAGTACATTGTTTAAGTGACTATTTTGTCAAAATAATAATCTAGCTTTAAAAAAATCCATTGTTAAAAAAATAAAATACAGCATTTATTCTTATGTTTCAATATTAAGCTCAATGAAAGGTTATGTCATTTAATGAAACAAGTACGGACTTCGGAGATATCTAAGCTACTGCTGTCAATATAAGACATCTAAAAATTAATAAATACATATTATATACATACAATCAGGTTAGGAAATAAATGCATGTTTGACTTTATAATCAAACCACAAAGTTTGTCTCAGTGACCTTGGGCTATTTTCTGGCCATACATTGTCCTAATTCAGTTGTAATGTCTGTGGTCCAAGTAAGATCATTAAGAACCATTAGAAGAGAAAGCACTGACAATCACATTAGGTAAAAGCAAAACACAAGCTAATCTGGCTAGTACATACTATTATTTACAAAGGAGTTCTACTAGAAAATAACATACTGTTTGATTACTGTAAGTAGAACATCAGATGGTAGGGCAGAGACCAACCTATGTATCAGTTCTGGACGCAAAATTTTTAATTAAAAATTTTAAAAAGTTTATTTCCAAAACTTCCTCTTGCTTTGATTTCCATTCATCTGCTAGCTGTAAGGACTGGTACATTCCTGAATCTGGTTGGTTCTGTTTCAATAAATATGAGAAAGCTGTGTCCATAGCTATCAGATGATTGCTGGCATGTGAAAAGGGAAATATAACTTAGAGGTGGCAAGCAAAATAGCCCCAGACAAGCATTCTCAAACTTTTTCATCTCAGGATCCTTTTACACTGTTAACAGTTATAGAAGACCCCAAAGAACTTCTGTTTATGAGTTAATCAATATTTACCAAATTAAAAGTTGACACTGAGAATGGTTTACTATAATATATACTAAATAACAGACCCATTAAGTATTAACATACTTTATAAAAAATAACTATATTGCCAGGCAGAGTGCCTCACGCCTGTAATCCCACAACTTTGGGAGGCTGAGGTGGGCAAATCACCTGAGGTCAGTAGTTCAAGACCAGTCTGGCCAACATGGTGAAACCCCATCTCTACTAAAAATACAAAAAAAAAAAAAAGAAAATTAGCAGGGCATGGTGGTGCGCACCTATAATCTCAGCTACTCAGGGGGCTGAGGCAGGAGAATCGCTTGAACCTGGGAGGTGGAGGCTGTGGTGAGCCGAGACTGCACCATTGCACTCCAGCCTGAAAAACAAGAGCAAAACTCTGTCTCAAACAACAACGACAACAAAAAAAAAACTGCTACTGTTCTAAAACAACACTAACTAAATGAGAGAAAAAGAAAAAGCAATTTTACATTTTTCTCTTTATATATATATATCTTTTTAACTCCTGGTTAATAGATATGCTGAATTCTCTTATCTGCTTCTATAATCAATCTATTGCTACATTATGTATCATACAGTTTCTGGAAAAGTCCACTGTACATTTGAAAGAGTGCAAATAAACAAAGCAACTACAGTCTTTGTATTATTATAAAAACAAGTTTCCTGGTGTGGAAGATCCAAGATGGCCATTTAGGAGCAGCTCAGGATTGCAGCTCCAAGTGAAAGCACAGAGGGTGAGTGGACGCCGGATTTCCAGACGGATCTTTACTGCCCACAGACCAGGAGATTCCCAAGCGGAGGAGCCCCATGGGTCTCCAGCGCAGCTGTTTTGGCCGGTGTGGCTGTTTTGCCAGTGCCCCGGCATGGTGGTTTTCCATACAAAATACACTGGTCTGGGTGCCGTTTTAAGCTGGTGACTGGAGCTCCAGGAAGGCAGAGTCGCCCATTCATCTGATTCAACAGAGGACTGAAACACGGAGCCAGGCCAGGAGATTCCCGGGCAAAAAAGCGCCACGAATCTCAGCGCCATTGTTTCAGCTGGCGCAGTGGGTCACCACACAGAAAATCACACAGATCCTTGCGCCTTTTCGGCAGGCAACTGGAACACCTGGGAGAGAGTCAACCGTTCAACTTAAAAAAAAAAAAAGGCTCTGAAGCAGGGAGCCAGGTGTTCAGGCTGAGAGGGTCCTACCCCCTCTACATACACAAAAAAACAGCAATTGGAAACGCTCTGGGTTTAGAGTTTCACGGCAAGCACAGCTGAACCTGGGATGGTCCAGCTCTGTCAGGGAGGGGCGTCTGCCATTACCAAGGCACTCAACCCCTACAGAGGTAGTGCACCATTGCTGAGGCAGCCCGCCTTTGCCGAGGCAACCCACCATTACAGAGAGAGTCTGCCAGTACAGAGGTGGGCCACCATTGCCTAGGCAGTTCTAACCACAACCATATAACTGCAGGGAAGTTCACAAGGCAGCAGGGTGGAGCCCACAGCAGCTCAGCAAAGCCTCTGCAGGCAGACAGTGACTAGGCTGCCTCCTTGCTGGGCAGGGCAGCCCTGGAAAAAAAAAAGGCAGCAGCATAACAGAAACTCATAAATAAAGCCCTAACTCCCTGGGACAGAGCACCTGGGGGAAAAGAAAATGGGGGTTTCTGAGTTCTGCTGCAGCAGACTTAAATGTACCTGCCCAGCAGCTCTGAATGAACAATGGAGCTCACAATTCAGCACTTCAGCTCCTATAAAGAACAGACTGTCTCCTCAAGCAGCTCCCTGACCCCTGTATATCCAAAGAATCACCTCACAAAGGACTGCTCAGACTGACATTTGGCGGGCATCATTCTGGGACAAAGATAGCAGAAGAAGAAACTGGTAGCAACCCTTACTGTTCTGCAGCTGCTGCAGGTGATCCCCAGGCAAGAAGGTCCTGGAGTGGACCTCAGCAGTCCTATAGCAGAGGGGCCAGACTGTTAGAAGGAAAACTAAGAAACAGAAATAACTTCATCATCAACAAACTGGACGTCCACTCAGAGACCCAATCTGAAAATCAGCAACTACAAAGATGACAGGTGGATAAATCCACAAAGATGGGAAGAAACCAGCCCAAAAAGGAAGAAAACATCTGAAACCAGAACACCTCTCCTACTACAAGGGATCACAACTCCTCACCAGCAAGGGAACAAGGCTGGTTGGAGAATGAGTGTGATCAAATGACAGAATCAGACTTCAGAAGGTAGGTAATGAGAAACTTCTGTGAGCTAAAAGAACATGTCCTAACCCAATGCAAAGAAACTAAGAACCTTGTAAAAAGATTTGATGAAATGCTAATGAGAATGGACAACTTAGAGAGGAATATAAGTGAACTGATGGAGCTGAAAAACACAACACGAGAACTTCATGAAGCATGCACAAGTTTCAACAGCCGAATTGACCAAGCAGAAGAAAGGATACCAGAGGTCGAAGATCAACTCAATGAAATAAAACAAGAAGGCAAGATTAGAGAAAAAAGTGTAAAAAGGAATGAACAAAGTCTCCAAGAAATATGGGACTATGTGAAAAGACCTAATCTACATTTGATAGGTGTACCTGAATGTGAGGGAGAGACTCAATCCAAGCAGGAAAATACTCTTCAGGATATTATCCAGGAAAACTTCCCCAACCTATCAAGACAGGCCAATATTCAAGTCCAGAAAATACAGAGACCACCACAAAGATATTCCTCAAGAACAGCACCCCAAGGCACATAATCGTCAGATTCACCAGGGTTGAAATGAAGGAGAAAATGCTAAGGGCAGCTAAAGCGAAAAGCTGGGTTACTCACAAAGGGAAGCCCATCAGACTTACAGCAGAGCTCTCACCAGAAACCCTATAAACCAGAAGAGAGTGTGGACCAATATTCAACATACTTAAAGAAAAGAACTTTCAAACCAGAATTTCATATCCAGCCAAACTAAGATTCATAAGTGAAGGAAAAATAAAATCCTTTGCGAACAAGCAAGAACTCAGAGATTTTGTCACCACCAGGCCTGCTTTACAAGAGCTCCTGAAAGAGGCACTATGCATAGAAATGAACAACCAGTGCCAGCCACTCCAAAGGCATACCAAATGGTAAAGAGCAACAACAAAATGAAGAATCTGCATCAACTAACGGGCAAAACAGCCAGCTAGCATCAAAACGGCAGTATCAAACTCACACATAACAATATTAAGCCTAAATGTAAATGGGCTAAATGCCCCAATCAAAAGACACAGACTGGCAAATTGGATAAAAAGCCAAAACCCATCAGTGTGCTGTATCCAGGAAACCCATCTCACATGCAAGGATACACAAAGGCTCAAAATAAAGGGATGGAGGAAGATTTACCAAGCAAATGGAGAGCAAAAAAAAAGCAGAAGTTGCAATTCTCATCTCTGATAAAATAGACTTTAAAGCAACAAAGATCAAAAGAAACAAAGATTGAAAGAGACATTACATAATGGTAAAAGGATCAATTTTACAAGAAGAGCTAACGATCCTAAATATATATGCACCCAATACAGGAGCACCCAGATACATAAGGCAAGTTCTTAATGACTTACAAAGAGACTTGAACTCCCACACAATAATAGTGGGAGACTTTAACACCCCATTGTCAATATTAGACAGATCAACCAGACAGAAAATTAATAAGGATATCTAGAACTGGAACTCAGACCTGGAACAAGCAAACCTAATAGACATTTACAGAACTCTCCACCCCACATCCACAGAATATACATTCTTCTCAGCACCACATCATGCCTACTTGAAAATTGACCACATAATTAGAAGTAAATCTCTACTCGGCAAATGCAAAAGTAAGGAAATCATAACAAACAGTTTCTCAGACCACAGTGCAATCAAGTTAGAACTCAGAATTCAGAAACTAACTCAGAACTGCCCAGCTTCATGGAAACTGAACAACTAGGTCTTGAATGTTGACTGGATAAACAATGAAATGAAGGCAGAAATAAAGATGTTCTTTGAAACCAACAAGAATGAAGACTCAACATACCAAAATCCCTGGGACACATGTAAAGCAGTCTCTAGAGGAAAATATATAGCAATAAGTGCCCACATGAGAAGCAAGGAGAGATCTAAAACTGACACCCTATTGTCAAAATTGAAAGAGCTAGAGCAGCAAGATCAAAAAAACTCAAAACCTAGCAGAAGACAAGAAATAACTAAGATCAGAGCAGACCTGAAGGAGAGAGAGACATGAAAAACCCTTCAAAAAATCAATAAATCCAAGAGCTGGTTTTTTGAAAAGATCAACAAAACAAACCACTAGCAAGATTAATAAAAAAGAAAAGAGAATATAACCAAATAGATGCAATAAAAAATGATAAAGGGGATATCACCACAGATTCCACAGAATTCAAACCATCACCAGACATTATTACAAACAACTCTATGCACATAAACTAGTTAACCTGGAAGAAATGGATAAATTCCTGGACACTTGCCTCCTCCCAAGCCTGAACCAGGAAGAAATCGAAACCCTGAATAGACCAATAACAAGGTCTGAAGTTGAGGCAGCAATTAAGTGTCTACCACACAAAAAAAGCCCAGGTCCAGATGGGTTCACAGCCAAATTCTACCAGATAAACAAAGAGGAGCCGGTACCATTCCTTCTGAAACTATTCCAAATAATCCAGAAAGAGGGATTCCTTCCCAAATCATTTTACGATACCATCATCATCCTGATACCAAAACCCGGCAGAGACGCAACAAGTAAAGAAAACTTCAGGCCAATATCCATGATGAACATAGATGCAAAAATCTTCAATAAAATACTGGCAAGCCAACTGCAACAGCACATCAAAAAGCTTATCCACCATGATCAAGTAGAATTCATCCCGGGGATGCAAGGCTGGTTCAACATAACCAAGTCTATAAAAATAATTCACCACATAAACAGAAACAAAGACAAAAACCACATGATTATCTCAACTGATACAGAGAAGGCCTTTGACAAAATTCAACAGCCTGTTAGGCTAAAAACCCTCAGTAAACTAGGTATTGACGGAACGTATCTCAAAATAATAAAAGCTATTAATGACAAAGCAATGGCCAATATCATAATGAATGGGCAAAAACTGGAAGCATTCCCTTTGAAATCTGGCACTAGACAAGGATGCCCTCTCTCACCACACCTGTTCAATATAGTACTGAAAGTTCTAGCCAGAGCAATCAGGCAAGAAAAAGAAATAAAGGGTATTCAAATAGGAAAGGAGAAAGCCAAATTGTCTCTATTTGCAGACTACATGATTGTATATCTAGAAGACCCCATCGTCTCAGCCCAAAATCTCTTGAAACTGATAAGCAACTTCAGCAAAGTCTCTGGATACAAAATCAATGTGCAAAAATCACAAGCATTTCTATACACTAATAACAGACCTAAAGAGAGCCGAATCAAGAACGAACTGCCATTCACAATTGCTACAAAGAGAATAAAATACCTAGGAATACAAATAACAAGAAACGTAAAGGACCTCTTCAAGGAGAACTAAAAACCACTGCTCAATGAAATAAGAGAGGACACAAACAGATGGAGAAACATTCCATGTTCACTGTTAGGAAGAATCAATATCGTGAAAATGGCTATACTGCCCAAAGTAACTTATAGATTCAACGCTATGCCCATCAAGCTACCAATGACCTTCTTCACAGAACTGGAAAAAACCACCTTATACTTTATATGGAACCAAAAGAAAGCCTGCATAGCCAAGTCAATTCTAAGCAAAAGAACACAGCGGGAGGCATCACACTACTGGACTTCAAACTATACTACAATGCTACCTAGTAATCAAAAGAAATCTAGTAATCAAAACAGCATGGTACTGGTACCAAAACAGAGATATACCAATGGAACAGAACAGAGGCATTGGAGGCAACACAACATATCTACAACCATCCGATCTTTGACAAACCTGACAAAAACAAGCAATGGGGAAAGGATTCCCTGTTTAATAAATGGTGTTGGGAAAACTGGCTAGCTATGTACAGAAAGCAGAAACTGGACCCCTTCCTGACACCTTACACTAAAATTAACTCCAGATGGATTAAAGACTTAAACACAAGTCCTAACACCATAAAAAACCTAGAAGAAAATCTAGGCAAAACCATTCAGGACATAGGAGTAGGCAAGGACTTCATGACCAAAACCCCAAAAGCATTGGCAACAAAAGCCAAAATAGACAAATGAGACCTAATCAAACTCCACAGCTTCTGCACGGCAAAAGAAACTGTCCTTACAGTGAATCGGCAACCAACAGAATGGGAAAAAATTTTTGCAGTTTACCCATCCGACAAAGGGCTGATAGCCAGAATTTACAAAGAACTAAAACAGATTTATAAGAAAAAAACAAAGAAGCCCATTCAAAATTGGATGAAGGATATGAACAGACACTTTACAAAAGAAGACATACATGAGGCCAACAAACATATGAAAAAATGCTCATCATCACTGGTCATTAGAGAAATGCAAATCAAAACTACATTGGGATACCATCTCACACCAGTTAGAATGGCAATCATTAAAAAATCTGGAGACAACAGATGCTGAAGAGTATGTGGAGAAATAGGAACATTTTTACACTGTTGGTGGGAGTGTAAATTAATTCAACCATTGTGGAAGACAGTGCGGTGATTCCTCAAGGACCTAGAAATAGAAATTCCATTTGACCCAGCAATCCCATTACTGGGTATAAATCCAGAGGATTATAAATCATTCTACTATAAGGACACATGCACACGAATGTTCATTGCAGCACAGTTTACAATAGCAAATACAAATGCCCATCGATGACAGACTGGACAGGGAAAATGTGGCACATATACACCATGGAATATTATGCAGCCATCAAAAACGATTAGTTCATGTCCTTTGTAGGGACATGGATGAACTTGGAAACCATCATTCTCAGCGAACTGACACAAGAACAGAAAATAAAATACCGCATGTTCTCACTCATAGGTGGGTGTTGAACAATGAGAGCACATGGACACAGGGAGGGGAGCATCACACACTGGGGTCTGTCACGGGGTAAATAGGGGAGGGACAGCAAGGGGTAGGGAGTTGGGGAGAAATAGCATGGGGAGAAATGCCAGATATAGGTGAAGGGGAGGAAGGCAGCAAATCACACTGCCACGTGTGTACCTATGCAACTATCTTGCACGTTCTTCACATGTACCCCAAAACCTAAAATGCAATTAAAAAAAATAAAAATAAGAAAAAAACAAGTGTCCCTCACTCTGCAAGGGTCACAGGACCCCCACGGGTCACTAGATAACACTTTGAACACCACCGCCCTGGGCTAACTACATCAGTGGTTTCAACATATATTCTACGGTAACACATAATTTTCTCATGCATTTTCATGGATGACCTCAGATATGAAGTAAACAAAAAAAATGCTTTGATCTTTAAGTAAAACAAATAACATCGGACTATTTTGAGTGTTGGAAAGATATATGGAGAGTAGGTGCCTGGAGATGTGTGGTATTCATGAAAGTATTTTATAAGTTGTGGGAAACAGATAATGAGCATTGGGTAATTCCTAGCAGTCTGCTGCAACTTCTTTACCTTTGATTCAATGAAGCAAAATAGAATCCTAGTGACAGTAACATTATTGCAAAATATATTTAATCTATTAGGCTCTGATTTATTTCTTTAAGCAAATAATTTGAAGTTTTGGTACTTAAAATTACTGGAAATTAGTTAATTACTGGAAGCCAGCACTCTGACAGTGTTGAGAGGTGCTATCCCATATTACTCAAAGACATAAACTTCTCACTTTCTTTCAAATGGCTGATGGAGGCAGGGTGTATAGTATTTCATACATTCAATTCTGTTTTTCATATGCAACTACTGAAAAATTAGTTCACTTTTATTCATATATACAAATGTGCATGTGTGTGTATATATACACTCACATACACGAACGTGTGTTTTTTTTGAGATGGAGACTCACTCTGTCACCCAGGCTAAAGTGCAATGGCACAATCTTGGCTCACTGCAACCTCTGCCTCTTCTGTTCAAGCAATTCTCCTGACTCAGCCTCCCAAGTAGCTGGGATTACAGGTGCATGCCACCATGCCCGGAAATTTTTTTTATTTTTATTTTTGGTAGAGACAGGGTTTTACCGTGTTAGCCAGCTGGTCTCAATCTCCTGACCTCCTAATCTGCCCATCTTGGCCTCCTAAAGTGCTGCGATTATAGGTGTTAGCCACTGCACTTGGCTATGTGTGTTCATTCATTCATTCATTTACTCATTCATGCAACACATATTTACAGAGAACCTCCTTAAATGTGTCAGGCACTATTCCTGGAAGTTGAGATACAAAATAGAACACAGATCCCTGGCCTCCTGAGTCTTGTGTTCTAATATGAAGAGAAATATGATGAAGATTAATAAGTAGAATAATTCATCCATTACATTAGAAGTATTCAAAAGAAAAGAAGGAAATATGAAATATCAAGAATAGGAAACATCATGATTTAAAATATGGTGACCAGTAGAGGACTGACTGAAGAGCTGAATGTCTGAGACAGACGAAGGAAGTGTTCTAAAGCAGAGGAAATAGAGACTGCAAAGACTATGAGGTTGGGAGCTTGTGAAGAGCTTTCTGGGAATACAAAGCTGAGTAACCAGTCTGTGGGGTCAAAGAGGTAATGAGGGGAGGATTTTAAAGCCATTATAAGGACTTGGTTTTTACTTTGTGTTGGGAAGCCATAGGAGACTTTGAGCAAAAGAGTGGTATGATTTTACTGCTTTTTAAATAGATTTATTTTGGCTTCTGTATTGAGAATAGACTCAAAGAAAAGACTAGTTCTTGGTCTACCGTAATATTATAATTCAAAAAAGAGATGATGTAGATTGTAGTGGAGGTGGTAAGTAGTTGGATTCTGGATATACTTTGAAGGAAGAGCCAATAGATTATATACCACATGCATATGAGCCATAAATGAAAGGAATTAAATATGGGTTTGAACAAGAAAAGATGCAGCCATTTTCTTAAATACAAAGACCCTGGGTATGAGTGAGAAACAGTTGTAGTTGACATCTTACTGTCTGTGCCTGGATTCAAATCTCAGCTGTGTGCTTCTTTCTGTAAAATGAGAA
The DNA here is from genome assembly GCF_049354715.1 of Callithrix jacchus. Lineage (NCBI taxonomy): Eukaryota > Metazoa > Chordata > Mammalia > Primates > Cebidae > Callithrix > Callithrix jacchus. Next base: position 133,838,803 of record NC_133505.1, read on the forward strand.
TAACAATAGTGCCTACCTCATAGTTTATTAGGAGAATTAAATGGGTATATATAAATAAAGCACAACACCTGGCACATAGCTAATTAATAATAGCATTATTTCTTCAAGTTGGAATCTTTGGGTACATTATCAAATTTTAGCTATTCTGTGTTCATGGGCTGTGTAGGATAGAGGGATAAAACTGAGTGGCTAATAAGAAGATGAAGATAGAAAACTAAGCTTAAAGGACATACACTTCAATATTTCTATATGTACAGAACTTGTAAGAAAAGCAGTTTTGCATACATGAGCAAGCATCACTGAACTAGATGGCACCTTTCAAGAGACTGGTTTACATATTGAGATATGAGAATGAGAACCCTGAAATAAACTGATTCAGAGGAATAACAGAAAACATATAAATTTCTATACATATAAGGTCGCTGAAAACTTCCCATCCTGAATGAAACATTTAATGAAATCCCAAAACGCAACACTATTGCAAATAAGACACTGTCATAAAATTTTGAAATACATACGCTTTTAAAGATAAAAGGCCTGCTCTTCCACCCTCTTCATTTTCCTACAAATTAGGAAAATTTAATCAGTTCTGAAAAAGGAAATGTACATGCGAAAATGGTGAATACTGCTAGAGTTCTGATGTTTTAAACCACAGGCTTGCGATCAAAATAACCTCTTTAATTTTAGATTCTCATGCAGATTAATTTCTTTCTCCAGTTTTTCAAGCACTATTCTGTTTTTTTTTTTTAAAAAAAGGAGGGGTTCAAAGGGAAAGTAATATCCATGCTTTTCCCGATTAAATTGCTCAACCATTAAAAAGGTGAATAAATTAGAAAGCCCTAGAATACTCTACCCCCTCGGTCCGCCCCCCACCACCCTTTTTTATTTCTTGAAAGGGAAAAGCAGTTCTTTTGCCAGGGGATCTTCAAGCCGAAACTCGGCTAGGCACCCCAGGGCTTCTCCCGGATCGCAAAACTGGATTTCTGCGCAGCACCACCTGCAGTTCCTACACGCGTTTTACTTCCTCCACCCCAAATCTGCTTGCTGGAGCTGCATTCTTTCAGAGCCTCTGGCCCCTAATACAAACAAAGTACACTCTAAAGCAGCCAGAAGGATCCAAGCAGCGAAGTCGCGGATCCCCACAGGCAGGAGAGTGCAGGCAGGCAGCGGCGCGAAACCGGGACGGAACGAAGAGACGCCGGAGCGAGCCCGCGGGTGCGCGGCGCGGCTTCCGCCCCGCGCGGCCCCGCCCCCGCGACGCGCCGGGTGGTCACGTGAGGGCCGCGCGCGTCCCCGGCCGCTGCGGGCTCAGAGGCCGGAGAGAAAAAGACTGCGAGGTGTCCGCTGCTGTGGCCAGAGAGGTGGCAGTCGGAGCGAGGCCCTGTCGGGGGAGCAGGGAGAACTCCGGCCACTCCAGGACCCTCACTGGGGGAGAGGAAGCATAGCTCGCGGTGTCACCTTCAGCCGCGACGTACTCCGGGTCGGCCTTGCGCTCGGGGCCTGAGAGGGGCGGCGGCGGGGTCAGGGGCCGGTACGTAGATGGACGCCCTTGGGCTGGCGCGGCCGCGGCTGCCCGCGCAGAGGCGGGATGGGACAGCTCAGCCTTTTCCGCCACCCCAGCCTTGGCTGCGGTCGCAGGCTAGACGGCCGTGACAGCCCCTGTGCTGCCCGAGGGCGCCGCAGACCCTGCCCTGGGTGACGGCCTGAGCTGGTCTCGGTCGGGGTGCGAGGGGCGGAGCAGCGGCCATTACTGCGCAGCCTCTTCCGCCGGAGCCCGCGTCGGTGCCTCGGGTAGCAGGCGGGTCCCTCTCCTCCCCCTGGGCCGTGGTGTCAGGCCTCTACGCGGGGACCTTCTGGCCTCGAGGTGTAGGGGCGGCGATGGTTTTTTGGCAGTAGCCTGCTCCCTGTTTCCCGTGTGGGGTCAGACACTTTGGGCCTTGGGTCAGATCGAAGCCAGGGCGTACAGTCTGCATTTTGTCTTTTCCCGGAGTGTCTCTGGCTGCTGCTTTCTCTGCTCTTTCTCTTCCTCCTTTTTCTCCTCCTGCTCAGTGTCTCGGTCTTGCCTAATACGAAGAGAGCATTCCTGCACCTTGTCCTAGTGAAGCCCCGCATTGCATATTCTTAGCTGTTTTGACGGCTGTTAAAGCATCGGAACAATTAAGAGGTCTCAGAATGTCCCTTGAGCCTCCAGACCCTCTGTACATCTTAAAAGCCGAGGCTGTTGCTTTGTTCTGGTTGTTGGGTGGGGAGTTCTCTTCCTACCCTCCATCCAGTCTGAAGGAGTGCGGGTCTTCCATTGTTGTCGCTATTTATTTTTCAAAGGCTTCTAAAGAATGTAAAATTATTTTTAAGAATGTGGAGAGGGAACCGTCCTCTCCACAGGACTGTAAGTTTACACACACATCCTGGCAACAAGAATCTTTTCTCGTTCATCATTTTGGTATACGTTTTAATTTAAGTGCCGTTTTAGTGAGCACTTATTTCTCAAGTTTTGAACATTTTAAGTGATATTTTTGTAATATTGAAACAATGTACAACTGAGGAGAGAAGAAAGCCAAAAGATGATGGGGAACGCTTTGTTCTTTGTATGATTGACATTTCAGGTGCTGGGCACATCACCCCCACCCCGTGTGTGTACTTTTCAAATGGGATGTGAACGTATAATATTGGCATTCAATGCAGTATATAATTATAAATCTGGAAGACTTAGGACATTTTAGTCAGTGAATCTATATTTAGACTTTTAAGACATGGCACGTAAGGACACATGAAGAAAATATCCCACACAAATAACAGGATTTGTGATTGTGCCTTTGCTGTTTTATGACTAGCAAATACTGTTTTTGTGGACTGTCTTGGTGCCCTAAAAACACATGAAAATAGGTCAAGTAAATCTCATTTTAAAGAGAAAACTGGAAGAGTGAATGCCACTCTAAAAATAGATTTTGGATGTGTTTGTTTTGGTGCCTTGTATATTTTAAAGTGGAGGATGTTGTTCAGCCCAATCTTTCATTTACAATTTGTGTCTCAAATGGGCCAGTGTATGCTGTGGGCAGAATGGAAATACATTTAGTTTTTCTTTTCTTCGATGGTTGTTCAGAACTTGGTAGAATTATAATCATCAGGAAAACTTTGTCCAAATAGCTGGTCTTTAGACAAGAGGAAGAAAAAACAATTAACTGTTTTGTAAAGGCGATGTCCACTTGCAAAGTGTTTTGTTTCAGTCTCCACCAACTTACATTGTCAGAAGAAAGGAACAGACATTTTTTTTTAAAAGGATCCAAAACGATATTTTGAGTTAGAAGAAAAGGATATTAAATTTTCTGTTTTCACAATATCTATCTGTTTAAAGAATATTATTTTATGTGCTAGCCATATACTAGCATGAAACGTCTAACAGCACTGTCAGTTGGGAATTCGAATGTGTATTTTTCTTCGGTGTTAGTAATAAAAGGTACTGAGCCTTTTCCATTCTCTTACCTGGTTCCCTTGTGCCTGAGGAGTCTCAATTTGTGAAAACAACAGGCTGGATCGGGAACAATCTTTTTGGGTATAGAAACCAATTTATTTAACACTTGGCTACAACCACCTGTGCTTACTTATGAACTATCTTTAGTTTTCATGGCTTATTACCTTTTGGGTTAATTTAAATCCAAAATGGTTGTTAACTGACTGCTAATTAAAGCATTTAGAACGTAAAATATAAAGTAGGACGAGATAACAAAACACTGGGGGTTATGACTTGACCAAAGTCACACAGATAATTTGCCAAAGAGCCTTTCTTATTTATGAAATGGTTGCTGGCTAAGAAACATCTGTGTTTGATATTATTAAAAGATTTGTTCACTTTTATATCTCATGTTTTGAAATAAAATGCAAAGCCCACTTTTTTGTTGTTGTTTTGAGAAAAATTGAAGGGTTTAAAGCGCTAGTATAAAGATTGTGAGGTCAATAAGTAGATTGCCACATAGTAACGTTTTTAAAGGGAAATATTCTTTAAAGTATCAGACCCCATTTAGTTGCAGTGAGTTTTGTTGAAGTTTTCGAGTATGACCTATGCTTTTTCTTAGCTCATTTTTAGCAGGTGATGATGAGGGCTAAAAATGGAAATATTAGGGCATTTAGTTACATCTCTCAATTTGGGAGTCGTTCATAAAAAATACTAAGATGTATCTGCTAACTCACACCTGATTTATCTACTCCTTTTATGTGTGTGTATATATATATTTTGAGTTGTATAGCAAAAGTTGGAATATTTCAAATATATTTTCTTTCTGTCACTGAGTGCTTTCATGTAGAACATTTCCTGTTTTGTGTATTTTGAAGAAATGGCAAAAATTTCATTAAGCATTAGCTGTTAATAATTAGAAAAATACAGGAATTTTTAAAATGTTTATAATTGATATTTGTCTCTGTTTTTATATGTATCTATATTGATGTTATATTCTCATCTTTTTCTTTGATGAAGGATAATCATTTGCTTGAATCTATTACCTGAAAAAAACTTGATTTTGAGCTTGTGACTGACTGGAAAAGTGGGAGGGTGAATATTTTGAGTCGTTACAAGTTGTAAATTGTACAATATTACTTCATTTTTTAGTTATATTTATTTTTCACTTGTTTGAGTGGGTCAAGATTTAAATTCATTGATAATCTCTAAAATCCTTTGTATATTTTTAAGTTTTGCCTGTCACTTTTTTTTCCTCCAGAATTGTTAGGGGCAGATTATCCAACTTGGTTTTAGACTTTTTCTTTTCTTTTCTTTTTTAATGCTACCTTCTTAATAGATCATCGTATTAAGTTTGGTGTAAAATTTTCAAGTCTTTCATTCCAATAGAAATTATGTATGTTTGAGTTATTTATGTTTGGCAAATTAATTCGGGCCTGTAGTTAAAGTTACACGGTTCTGTTTTACATACCCCCATTCGTTAAAATAAAAGCATCCCTTGTCCTCCAACTTTAAGATCTTTGGTTTCAAATAATATAGATGTTTTCTGAGGGCTTCTTCACATAACTGTTCCAAGTGTTGTATGTATTCCCTAGGCATGTGCCCAGTTGACATTACAGTTGACCATTGAACAAGGGTTTGAACTGTGCAGTTCCACTTATACAAGGATTTTTTTTTTTTCTGCCACTGCCACCCCTGAGAGAGAAAACCAATGCCTCCTCTTTCTCCTGCTCCTGAAAAGGATGAAGACCTTTATGGTGATCCCTTTCCACTAAATGAATGTAAACATATTTTTCTACCTTATGATTTTGTAATAACATTTTCTTTTTTCTAGTTTATTGCAAGAATGCAGTATATAATACATACAAAATGTATATTAATCCATTGTTTATGTTATCAGTAAAATGTCCGACCAATAGTTAGGGTAATAGTAGTTAAGTTTTTGGGAAGTCAAAAGTTGACATGGAATTTTGACTGTGTAGCGGGTAGACACTCTTAACTCCTCACATTGTTCAAGGGTCAACTGTATAAATTCTCAGAGTTAATAGGTGATGGGTCAGTTTGGCAGAATTGGGCCTCCCTAAACCTGTTAACTTTGCTTATAACAGAATATGCAGTTTTCTTATCTGTCTTCAGCAGAAGTTTAGGTAAATTAACATTGAATTCATTGTCTCTATTAAATGATTTCTGTAGTGACTTGACAGTTTTGTATTTAAAAAGATTAATATGCGAGACATTCTAGACCAGCTAGCCACACGGAGCTATTGAGCTCTTAACATGTGTCCAGTCTGAATTAAGTTGTGCTCTAAGTGTAAAATAGATACTGGATTTCAAAGAGTATGCATACACTTAACCAAAGAACATAAAATATTACATTAACTATACTGAAACATATTGAAGTGGTAATGTAGAAACGTTGGGTTAAATAAAATATATTATTGAAATTAATTTTACCTGTTTCTTTTTATTATTTTTGTAGAAATGGGAGTCTCACCATCTTGCCCAGGCTGGTCTTGGGCTTAAGCCATCCTCCTGCCTCATTACCCCCAAAGTGCTGGGATTACAGGCATGAACCATGACCCCCAGCCTCTTTTTATTATTACTAATGGGGCTAATAGAAAATTTGAAATTACATATGTGGTTTGCGTTATATTTCTATTAGATAATACTATTCTGACTTTTTTCTGTGAGAGACAATACATTGTAGAAATGCTTTTTTAAAGGTATGTTTGAGTTTGAATGGCATCTCCCAATATTGATGGCTTTGTGACTTTTGGTAAGTCATTTAACTTTCCGGGCTTAGGCTTCCTCATTTGTAAAATGGGTATAGTCATATTTCACAGGGTTGTTTTGAGGATTCAGTGACATACGGATTTGGTAGTGTTTCACTAACTGTAATACGCGAATCGCTTGGACATCTGGTGCTGTAGGTCAAGGGTGGCACTTCGGATTTTCATTTGTGAAAAGCTCCCAGATAGTACTGATAGTGCTGGTTGGGAATTCCAGTTTGTTAATCTGTGCTTTTTAAAAATTATTCATGAGGATATAGAAATTGAAAAAGTCACCAAAGCATGCAAGATTTACTAAAATTATAAGAACTGTAGATTCGGCCGGGCGTGGTGGCTCACGCCTGTAATACAAGCACTTTGGAGGCCAAGGCGGGTGGATCACCTGAGGTCGGGAGTTCAAGACCAGCCTGACCAACATGGTGAAACCCAGTCTTTAAAAGAAAAAAAAAAAAAAAGAACTATAGATGCTTGGGGCTACTGCAGTATTCCTGTTTACATCTGTAAAGTTTTTTGTCTGCTTTTAGCTGGAGTCACTTTTGTTGGTAGGGTAATATTGCTAAATCTCAGCCAAGAAGAACCTAGTTACATTGTTTTATACAAATGTGTTTTTGAAAGATTATACATAATTAGAGGTGACATAAAAGAATGCTCAAAGACATTAAGAGGGTCATACAATTGACCCTTGAACCACACAGGGGGGTTAGGGTGCCAACCCCTTGCACAATGGGAAATCTGAGTATAAGTTTTGACTTCCCCAAAATTTGACTACTAGTAGTCTACTGTAAACAGTCATTTAACATGTCATGTATGCTATAGGCATTATATGCTATGTTCTTACAATAAGCTAGATAAAAGAAAATCATAAGGAAAAAATACATTTACAGTACTGTATTTATTGATACTGTGTTTATATAATCTGTTTACAAGATGAATTATCTGTCTGAAATGATGGGTAACTGCAGCTGCAGGCCCATCTAGGGCACATACCAAGCAGTTTAACTTCTTGTAATGGCATAAGTTTTCTTGGCTTCTTGGGAGCACTTTTAGCATCGCTAGTGGCACTTCATGTGAGTTCCATGGTGTTATTCAAGGGTTATGGTATTGCACTAAACACGATAAAAAAAATTACACAAGGACAGGAGATTACGTTTTACTCCAATACATGCAAAGATGATTAGTGTCACATACATAATAACAGGAAATTATTACAGTATGTACTACAATTAATGTTATGCAGCTATGACTCATACTGTATCTTTACATTTGTTTAAATTTCTTCAAACAGCACCATATATGTCTGTGTTTGCTAAGTTTTGATACACTTTAACATCTTACAATACATTTTTTCATATTTTATGGTACTAAATGATAAACACTGTGTTTTATACATTCATAATATACCTACTTTTTTTCTTTTCCTTTTGATGTTTTAAGACTACATGGTTCATCTGCAAGTTTTTTCAAATTGTCATGAATCTCCAAAACAATTTCCAATATATTTATTGAAAAAACTGTATGTATGTATATAAGTCGACTTGTTCATTTCCAAGCTGTGTTGTTCAGAGGTCAGTTGTATGAGGTGTCATCAAAGATCCTTGAAGAAAGAAGTGAAATCATCAATATTTTGAAAATTAGAGAAAGCCATCTCTAAGAGAATCCTAGAAGTTACCACAGGCCAGAATTAGGGGGAAAAAAATTGAAGAAATGTTAGACTAAATAAATATTTCTTTGGCTATGTTTTCTTGGGAAATGGCATTAATATAAAAAAAGATCATACTGGAATGTGGGTTATGGTCACTGATACATTCTTTTGTTTATAGCTAAATGTAACTAGAGTGTGATGAGGGCGAGGATGTTCTTTCTATTGTAAGAGAAAGTTTATATTGAAGGAAAGTGTCATTATTCATAGATGCTTTGCTGTTATTTGGGTACTATTAAGTAAATCGTTCTCTGCTCCTGGGTGTGTGTGTGTGTGTGTTTCATCTATAAGGGGCTTTTTCAAATAATTTTCCTATTGATAAATTACTTGAATTTAATTTAAGGAGATGTAGTTCTGTTCCCTTCAAATAAGGGAAACAGAATGAGAGAACTGCATCCCCTCGGATTAATCAGAATTTGTTTTTGTTTTTGTTTTTTTAACTACTGTTGTTCTAGTGGATATGTAGCAAAGCTTTTACTTTAATATTTGTGGCTATAGCTTTATTTCAACGATGTGAAATAGTTTTACAGAAAAGATGACAGCCTATTTAGGTGTTCAAATATAGGGTTTAGAGGATTTTTTTGTACTTATTTTGAAGCTGCTTTGTTTCAGTTAACTTAGATTCCTTTAAGAATCAACTTTTGTTTCAGAGATAAAATATTTATGGATAAGACCTAAGTAAAGTAAGTGAATAGAGAGGAATAAATTAGATTTGTTAAAGATAATGTGTAAATGAATTCAAGAGATGAGGAGAATTAGAAACAAGGACACATTTTTCTATGTATTTCATAGGAATAAAAATGGTACCTTCTATGCATCTGAATTAAAGTACAAACAGTGATTAAACAAAATTTTTAGAAGAAATGTTTTAATTGAATCTTCTACACTAGAGGTTTTAAACAGTCAATCAATTAGGTTCTGAGAATGATGGATTGCTACATCTTAAAAGACTTGTAAGATAGCAAAGGATAGACAGTGCTTATGACCAACAGCAATACCCAGCAGGACTTTGTGGAACAAAAAATTTCATCTTAGAATTGTGGGTAAAGGCTGGGCATGGTGGCTCTCACCTATAACCCCAACACTTTGGGAGGCTATGAGCATCACATGAGGCCAGGAGTTTGAGGTTTAAGTGACCTACAATCATACCACCGCACTCCCACCTGGTTAACAAACGCTGTCTCTTAAAAAAAAAAAAGTGGGTAAAATAAGAGCAAATTGACTTTTGAGTGATGATCCGAAAACCTTTATGATGGATGGGCAAAGGGTAGAAAGTCTGTATAATTTATTTTCTGAACTGGAACAGTTTGGAGACAAAGGGCAAACTGGTCAGATGCTGGGCTGACCTATGTGGTCATGCTAGTGAAGAATCATAAGCTTTATCAGGGAAAGAGCTTTGTGAAGCTGTTTTGACTGTTCAGAAATCCATCTTGGTTTATGCTTAGATTTTTATCTCCATTTTGTAACAATAGCTAGGTAAATTATTTACTTGCCAAAAGATACAAAGATGGGTTGAATTTTATATTTGTAAATGTAAGAACTCCTTTAGATTTTAAGTTATATAAAGAAAGGATTAGAACTTACATATTTTTATGTAACTTATAGGCACCAGCTGGGTGCCTTGTTCACAGTTAGAACTCAAGTGTTGTGTTATTTGAATAAATAAATCTAATCCTTTGATACTCTATTTCTCACAAGTTACTTTTAGAAGTTCATTTTTCATTCATCCAAAAAGTATCAGTTCCACAAAAAATGATTGACAGTTTACTTAGAAATATAAAAAGGTCTCAATCTTAAGGGGGTTCATTATTTAATAGAAGAGACTTCACGAATGAAATTATTGCATGTAATACATTCAGTAATAGAAAAACACAAAATATAGAGGAGAGAACAATTAACTTTCTGGAGGTAGAGAAAATGGGATAACCACTTCTGTGTAATATATTAAAGAACAAATAGGCATTCATAAGCTGTAAAAGGGAATAGATTGTACCAGGCAGGAGGAAATACAGAACTACAAAGGGAGGGTTGCAGGACTGTGAGTAATGTGACACAACTAGATTATTAATCTGTGGGTGGTTGTTGAAGATAAAAAAGACTACAGAGTTATTTACACTTCCCACCTTTAAAACCTTCGGATGTTGTCCTAAGGAGTTTTGTCTTTATTGTGTAGGCTAAGGAGCCATATTGGGCTTTCACATGTGGAAAAAACCTGGTCCATTTTACCTTTTAAATATATCACTTAGTCCTAGCTATTGGGAGTAGGCTGAGATGGAAGGATCACTTAAGCCAAGCCGTTTTGAGGTTATGGTGAGCTATGATCATGCCACAGCATTCCAGCCTGGGAAACAGACAGAGAAAGAGAAAGAAAGAGAGGGAGAGAGAGAAAGAGAGAATCTCAAGGGCTTAGTAAATGAATTTGAGGGTGATACTGACACAAGATAATCAGTCCGAACAATACGTGAGTGATGATGTAGGTCTAAAATAGGACACTAGCAATGAGTAGAGCATACAGGATAGATTCCAAAGGGGTTTGGGATAAAAGTTCACTGAATTTTTGGTGGTGTTGGTTGAGGTGTGGAGAGTGGGGGCCGTGTGGTGAGGGAAAGGACTTTCTCTTTTTTTCTGTGAACATAAAGTAGATAAGGCATGAACTTACATGTCATATCGTAAGAATTATGCAGAAATGGGGGTTTTTAAAATGTGTGTATATGAAGCGGGGGCAAGGGTTCTGTCAGGAAAGAAGTAAAAAAAAGATTGGGTTCAAGAATGGACAGGAAAGAAAATGAGATCAGGAACTGGATGAAGGAAAGGAGATGATCAAGAGATTGTAGGTCCTCATGAAATTGAAGAGCAGGTATGGGAATGAGTAAGCTGGCAGGACCAGAGCTTGTGATCTGAGAGTCAGATTAAGATTTCAGACAGCAGTTTAGGCAACAGTTTCAAATGTGATCACAATATTTGGTTGCCAGAGGAGATTAATTTCTTCAAATTTTGGATTTAAGGAACTGAAAATTGAGGACAATGTTTCTCAGATTGTATTTGAAGGATTACCTGCATGAGTACCACCTTGGGTGAAATTCCTAGGTTTAAACCTATGTCTACTGGCCTAGAATCTCTAAGGAAAGGGGCCAAGAATGTATATTTCTAATATGCAATTTCAGTGATTCTGATGAACAGAAGTTGGGACAAGTCAAGTAACCTGTTCAATAAGTGTTAGATGGTTCATTTTCAAGGATATGTAAATAGGCTCATGGTCATGTCAGGAGTTAGGGTGAAGAGGATGAACAGTAGTGAAAAGATGACATTAATCCCTTAAAGGTGGTAAGAGAGCAGTTTTAGGGAATGTTAAAAGTCAGTAATAGAGACTTGAAAGAATAAGTAATGATGTTGGAGCAGTAAATTGTCTCCCCCATCGTATATACAGGGAGTGTATGGGTGTGTATGAAGATGGGCAGTTTCTGTTTGGAGTAGGCTGCAGCAAGGAAATGAACATAGCCTTTGAAACCTTTGAAGTTGTAGGCACCTAGAGGGTGGTGAAAGGGTTGGGAGGAAAGTCAAAACATTGGGGTCCATATCATCTAAAATCAGATTAAAACAAAACAACAGGATACTTAGAAACCTTGTTTAGTCAGTATATTAGGGTTGTCTAAAGACAGAACTAATGTGTCTGTGTGCATGTGTGTGTGTGTGTATGTATATATATACACATATATACATATATATATATGTGAGTTTATTAAGTATTAACTTACACGATCACCAGGGTCCCACAATAGGCTATCTGCAAGGAGTAAGGAGAGCCAGTCTGAGCCCCAAAACTGAAGAACTTGGAGTCCAATGTTGGAGGGCAGGACGCATCCAGTACGGGAGAAAGATTAGACTGGAGGTTAGGCCAGTCTCTCCTTTTCAGGTTTTTCTGCCTGCTTTATATTCACTGGCAGCTGATTAGATTGTGCCCATCATACTGGGGTGGATCTGCCTTCCTCATCCCATCGACTCAAATGTTAAACTCTTGGCAACACCCTCACACACTCACCCAGGATGAATACTTTGTATCCTTCAGTCCAATCAAGTTGACACACAGTATTAACCATCACAGTCAGTTACTTTTGAAAGTTCTCTGATTTTAAAACAAATTGTTCTGTTAAACATTTGGTAGGATAAGTCAGCTTGTATTTAGAGGCCACATATGGCATTAAGAGTATGTTTCTTTAAACGCTAAAATCTTAAGATACCTTAGGGAAATAGATATCTATAGTAAGAGAGCCACATGGAACTAAAAGGTGTTCTATCTTGTGTTTACTGTAAGATCTATCATTTCTTTAGTTATCTTGTATTCTTGATTATTAGTTCTGTGTAATGTGATTTGCGTCCAGTAGTGAACATGGTGAAGTGGAGAAGGAAATACTAAATGAGAAGAAAGAAGATTAATGACTGAGATGGTACAATCTTTTAAGAGTACAATTCCATGTGGTTAATTTCATTTACATTGTTGTACAACCATCACCATTATCAACTTCCACAACGTTTTTTTTTAGCATTACAAACTGAAACTCTGTACCCATTAGGCAATAACTCCCCATTCTTTCCTTCCCCCTGTCTCTGGTAACCTCTGATACCTTCTGCTTCTATGAATTTGCCTATTCTTGATATTTCATATAAGTGGAATCATACAATCCTTTGGAGTATCTGGCTTATTAGTATGTTTTCAAGGTTCATCAATGTTGTAGCACATATTCTTTTTTATTACTGAATAATGTACTGATGTATTTATAGACCACATTTTGTTTATCCATTCATCTGTTGATTGATACTTGCATTGTGTCCCCCTTTTGCCTAATATTTCCGCAGTGAACATTGGCATATGAGTATCTGAGAACCTGTTTTCAATTCTGTTGCTATATTCCTGGGAGTGGAATTGCTCTGTTATATTGGTAATTATGTTTAACTTTTTGAGGAAGCAGCAAATTTTTATTCACAGCAGCTACACCATTTTACCTTCTGACCAGCAGTGTTCAAAGGTGGTCCTATTTTTCTATATCCTCACCAACACTTCTTATTTTCCTTTAAAAAAATTGTAGCATTTTTACAGATGTATATTTGTGATTTTGATTTATATTTCCCTAATTACTAATAATGTTAAGAATCTTTTTGTGTGCTTATTGACCATTTGATATCTTTGAATTCTTTGCTTATTTTTAGCTCACTTTTTAATTGGTTTGTCTTTTTGTTGTTGAGCTGTAGTTCTTTACATATTCTGGATATTAAACCTTTATCAGATATATTATTTGCAAAGATATTCTCCCATTCTGCAGTTTGTCTTTTTATTTTCTCATCAATGTCTTTTGATGCACAAAAGTTTCAAACTTTTATAGGGCCCAGTTTATTTCCTATGTTTCTCATGCTTTTGATGTCATATCTAGGAATCCGTTGCCAAATCTAAGGCCATGAAGATTTGCTCTTATGTTTTCTTCTAAGAGTTTTATGGTTTTATTTCTCAGACTTAGGTTATTGATTCATTTTTAGTTAACTTTGATATATAGTATAAGGTTAGAGGTCCAGCTTTATTCTTTTGCATGTGGAAATCCAGTTGTCTCAACAACATTAGTTAGAGGCTCTTCTTTCCCTCACTGAGTAGACTTGACACCCTTTTGGAAAATCAGTTGGCTATAATCAGATGTGTCAGTTTATTTCTGGACTTTCAATTCTATATCATTGGTGTATTTATCCTATGCCAGCACCACACTGTCTTGTTACCTTAGCTTTGTAGTAAGTTTTCTCATTGGGTTTTTCAAGATTGTTTGGGTTACTTAGGGTCCTTTGCAATTCATATGAATTTAAGGATTGCTTTTCTATTTCTTCAAAAAAGGTTGTTGGAATTGTGATAAGAATTATGTTGAATCTGTGGATCAGTTTGGGTAGTATTGTCATTTTAATATGTTAAGTCTTCCAATCCATACATTACTTGTCTATTTACTTAGCTCTTCTTTAATTTCTTTCAGTAATGCTTGATAGTTTTCTGTGTACAAGTTTTTCACCTTGTTGGTTAAGTTGATTCCTGGCTGTTTTATTCCCTTAGATGCTATTATGAATGAATTGCTTTCTTGATTTCCTCTTTGGATTGTTGACTGCTGATGTATCAAAACACAACTGATTTTTGTGTGTGTCAAACTTGTAACCTGCAACTTTGCTGAATTTGTTTATTAGCTTTCTTGGGGATTCTGTGAGATCTTCTATATAGAGAGAATAGATACAGTTTTACTTCCTCTTTCCGCATCTGTATGCCTTATCTCTTTTCCCTAATTCGCTCTTACTAGAACTTATAGTCATGTTGAGTAGCAGGGACAAAAGCATGCATCTTGTCTTTAATTTTTTCCACTTTTAAGATAAAGTGTTCCACTGAATTTTGTGAAAAGTTATAAATAATTAACTGATTCTGTTGATCTTCGTTTGCAGAAAAGTTGATGTTGAATTTTTTTCTTTTTCAGCACAAAGAATGAACCAGCAGTGGAAGAGAAAATACTGCAAGCTGGCTGACTGCTAGTGAAGAAGATGCTTTATTTTTGTGGCAGGCATCTGTGGGATCTGTAATAGAAATGTAAGTGTAGCATCATGGTTTTTTTAGTGCTGCAGTGAATTAAGTGGATTGGTTTAAAGTATAGTAAATTGAGTGTCTGTCATGTTTAGTTTTAATTATATAAAATGAACATTTTCTGTTGCTTTATAAGTGCTTTATTAACAATTTATTTACATTAAATTATCATTAACATAGTTTTCCAAGTCGCCTCAGTGGGAAGAATCTCTGTAAGAAAAACTGAAGACAGAGGAGTTTGCTCATAGAAAGCTAAAATACTGCAGAGATCTCCAGGTCCTCTGGGTTCTACTTTCTTTTTACATAATAATTTTCTTAAATAACTAAGCTGGCAAGCTAGGCATTTATAAGTAAGACAGACTACTGGGTTATGAAAACACTAGTTACTAAAATCTTGTTTCACTAAATTAAAGGAATTTCTACATAATTGTTTTTTTAATGTAGTACGTTATTGCTTTTTATTCATATCACTTCAGTCGGATCCCCAGTTTTACTAGTTGTGCTTTCATCATTTGTCTTTGCATGATCTGCTTTAACGTGTTACACACTACCTTGGATTTGTTCATATTTAACTTCACACTATTATTGATAAAACATTTTTCCATTATGAATAGATTTCTGTTTTCTAAATTAATATGAACCCTATGCAACTTGATGTCATTCATGAAAAATGTAGTGAATATTTCATTGACTTTTTTTTTTTTTTTTGAGACAGGTTTCACTCTGTCGCCCAGGCAGGAGTGCAGTGTTGCAATCTTGGCTCCTGCAACCCCTGTCTCCTGGGTTGGAGTGATTCCTCTGCCTCAGCCTCCCAAGTAGCTGGAATTCGGGTACCCGCCACCATGCTCTGCTAATTTTTTGTATTTTTAGTAGAGACGGGTTTTACCATGTTAGCCAGGGTGGTCTCAATCTCCCAGCGTCATGATTCACCTGCTTCAGCCTCCCAAAGTGCTGGGATTACAGGCATGAGCCACCATGCCCAGCCTATTTTGTTGACTTTTAATGATAGTGTTTTTACTATTAGAACAAGAGTGACCTTGGTAGAGGCTATTTCACATTTTCTCAGTTGACATAAAACTCTTGCTTTCTACTCATCCAATATGATATTGATTACATGTAATGATATGTATTAATAATAATTATTAAAAGTATGACCACATTTTTGTTCCATATTGAAAATTTGATAATTGAAAAATGATACTAATGAGCATGTGTCTTTAAAATATATCTTTTATTTAATCCTGTCCACTTACCTATATAAATTTTAAAAATCTTAATAGGTCAGATAGTCCAGAAGCTGGTCATCAAGGAACTTACTATGATTTAGTAAATGAGACATATGTAATTAGCAAACAGTGGAATAGATGCCATATGAAGGTAGCAATAAGATGCAGTTAAAACTGAACAAAGGAAGAGATTAATTTCATCTGAAGGGTTCAGAGTGAACAGAATAACTTTAACCTTGCCTTTAAAGAATGGGTAGAATTTTGACAGTCAAAGAAAATTAGGAAATATTTTTCAAGCCAAGAGAATGAGGAGGGAAACAGCTGCCTAATTATCAACACATTTTACAGAAGTCTGGGAATAGTCATATGTGGGAAGGCAGGGTAGAAGAAAGAGACTTCAAAGTAACTGTTTATGAGTACTTACTATATTACCAGATTTTACATTTATTTAACATAAAATTGATATTAATTGGTTTTGATACTTAGGAACAGAGTATACTGATCAGTCTTGGAGGAGTTAGTGGACAGTACTAACTAGATGTTGATGGATTAGCTTTGTAAACAAGTAGCAGTACCCCATCCTGAGCCAGGAGGAAAAAAGATTAAGACAGAATAAAGCTAAAGATAGATTTTGAGGATTTATTTTTTATTACATGTAATGATATGTATTAATAATAATTATCTATTTCTCAGTGATACAGGTGTTAGTACATCTCTAAACTAGGAGGGAGAAGTTTTGTTATAGTCTTTGGGGGATAGAGAAAGAAAGATGTTTTGGTCGAATAAAAGGTTACTGGGATTGATGGTGTTTAGGAAACCAAAATTGCTATTAAGTGTATGGGGTTCACAACTTTTGCACCACACAAAAGTGAATTGTATGGTTAAATTTTCAGCACATAGAGTAACTTGCTTGATTATATTTTTTTTGTGAATGTCTCCCTTGTTGGCTTTTGTGGTGGTGGTTATGTTTGTTCCCTCTTCTTCTCTGACCATTCCTTCCACCCCTTCCTGGTTATTTTACCTCACAAATCTTGGAGTAATTCAAGGTTCTGTGGTTGGCCCTTGGGACTGCTCTCTCTACAGGTTTAATTTGGGCATTTACTCATTTTCATGGCTTCAAGGACCATGTATGTGTTGATGAATCACCAGATTTTTTTCAGCTTAGATTTATTCTTAGAGTACCAAACTGTCATCTGCCTATCTCCACCTGAACACCTTAATAAAGTCATTATGTCTGAGACAGAACTCTCCTCAAATACTGAATTTTGGTGAATGTGTCACCATCCATCAGTAACCATATGCTTTTATTTCTTTTTCCTTAGCATTTCTTACATTCTATAGTTGACACCTTATATCAGCATCATCCCTCTAATTATCTTATCCTTGCATTACTACCTGGATATGTATATAAATTCTAGTTTCCCTTTTGCCATACTTTCTCCCACATTACCAAACTTTCCTCCAACCTGCTGTTCAAATGCTCTGGAAGCTACTAAACTGACTGTTACTTCCTGACATAAACCTTTCAGTGAATTCCTCTTGTCTCAGGGGTTCATATGTGGACTAGCTTCATAGAAATCCTTGAGCCCCTTGAAATTATGTGTAATATTGTCCCCTTTTTTGTGTCTGTAATTGGATTCTGAATTCAGGCTTTAAAAATCTGATTTTTAATATTTGGAGGTTTATTGTTGGCTAAAAATTTCTTGAATACTGCATATACTAAAGGACTTTTTTTGCTTATAATAATTTTCCTTTCATTTGACTAGTTACCTTCAAGAAGTTTCAAGGAAATCCGACTTGGAGATTTCCACTAACTCTGCCCATACCCCTCTATATTTTGTCTTCTTGAGAAGGTAGACTCTTACTTGTCTTGCAGAAATATTTCACATGGTTTATCTATTAGAAGAAGGGGATGTATACTTAATAGTTGGAATATCACATGAAGAATTCAGTAAAAAGGTCTTTGAAAGTAAGTGATGTATTATACTTATTGACAGAATTGGACTACACTCCAAATTTCTGTGTATTAAATTTTTCTTAGTATACTGGGAATAAATTCCCTTTTTCAAAATGATTCAGAATTAGAATTTTCTGAGACATTTATGAGATAGGGAATTACCTCTCTTTGATTACCATTAATTATTTACCAAATCCTTGCTCTACAAAAAGGGAGGGATAAAGCATTTCTTTTTTACATATTGGTATGATCATCTGCATACATTTAACTTCCCACCTATTTTAAGATCATTGCAACTGCAAAATTGAGACTATGTAGAGTAGATTAAGATGGTTCTTAAAAAAGCCTTGAAAGATGTTTTATAGGGAGACTGGCAGTTTTGGGTTACTTTCTGTCTATCTTGTTACATCTTTATCTGTTTCTTATTTATTGCAGGTGCCTCATTCAGAATTATGTAAGAAATACTACTAAGGTTTTCTGTCCATTTCTTAGTGATAGACTAACAGGATACTTGATGGGTTAAACTGAATCCAAATTTAGAAATTGCTATGGCAAATTGATAGTCAAGAGTGCTTCAGATGAAATAATGACCATTTAGCTGCCTGGTGTCCATTGTTTTCAGATTAACTTTGTCCAACTTTACTTCATTCTGATGATTGGAACCAAAATACTTGCAGAAACAGAATTGTTTTGCCTTTCCAATTATGTTATAATTCATGCCTTCTCCTGGGATGACTGTAATTGCTTTCTTAGTCTTGAAATTACATGTTTTGGGTTTATTCACACATGCAAGAATAAGAGTCATGCAAAATATTGATCATATTAAGTAGGGTGGAGGGTAATGTTTAATCACTATCTGTAGATAAGTGAGTTGTATGTGATGGAAAACTGACTTCTTGGGCCAATTTTACTTAAATACAATAGGTTTGAAATTATGTATTTAAAATCTTGGCATTGGTCCATGTGACATGTTGGGTATATTATTTACATTTTACCAGACTTGTTATTTTTATTTATGGTTTAAATTTATGAGCCTGTCCTTTGCTCATAAGGTACTTAGATGGTTTAAGATACAGACTTCTTATATAAAGATGTTACTATTGTTTTTCCAAGGTAATGATGATCATAACACATTTTTCTATTTGGCTTATGAATGGAATCACGAGTAGAATCTTTCTTAAATTATTACTTGTAAATAGGTTGCTTACTTGTTTTCTTTTTCTTACTTGGGGCTTTAAATAAATACGAAACTTGGAAAAAAAGATTTTCAGGAATTTTATGGAAACTAATTTTTTTGACCCAAATTTAAAGGGATAAAAATTTCTGAAAACCTAACAAAATGTGTACACAGCCAGTTCTTTTAGGGGAGGAAATAGGCAGGGGATGTTAATTGGCTGTTTAAAAAACATATGCCTTCACTTGTAACTTACTGTTGTTTCAAGTTACAAGATCTTTGAAGGCAAATGTTTATCTCAAAATATTTGGAAGCTTTTATAATGCTTAATATATTAAGAAGTCCTATTAAGGTTGACTTAGAACAAGCTTATCCAACCTGTATGCCACATGTGACCAAGAATGTCTTTGAATGAGGCCCAACACAAATTCCTAAGCATTCTTAAAACATTATGCAATTTTTTAAACCTTATTAGCTATCATTAGTGTTAATGTATTTTATGTGTGGCCCAAGACAATTCCTTTTCTTCCAGTGTGGCCCAGGGTAGCCAAAAGATTAGACATCCCTGACTTAACACTTTTCCATAGGTTAGAAAAAAGTTATACTTTGTTGATGCCTATAACCTAGAATTTCTGGTAAAGGAATTGATTGGAAATGTTATTAAAAGTTGAAAAGTAATTTGGAAATTAAGCATTTTAGTGATTAGTTCTTCCATTGAGATTGTATTGCTTCCTTGACTAGATATGTGCCATCTTTTTAAGCTTTTTGGGTTACTTTTTGTCTGTCTTGGAACCAAGAACACAGAAAAGGCAGTAAAATTAGTAAAGATTGGGTGTGCTGTGAAGATAGCCTAGGATTATTGTTTTTCAATTTTTGATGAGTGTAACCATTCTTTTTGACTTAACAACTGGACCTATTTAGAATGGCAGAATTAACTGGCACAGAGATTGTCATTCATTTAAAGCTTCCAGTCTCTGACATCTTCATTTTCATTTCTCAGCCTCTTTTACTTGTCAGTGGTTTACTCCCTCTATTATTTTCTCCCCTTTTCAAATTTCTGGTTTTTTTTTTTTTTTTTTTTTTAACTGTGGGGAAAAATGTCAAATGTTTCCTTTGCAGGGCACAATAAGGTTTTTATGGCTTGGCTTTTGGTTACCTTCACAGCTTCATCTCCTGCTCTTCCATTGCTTGTATGACTATTTGACTCAGTGTCTTGCACATGCGTCTGCCTGGAATCTACTCCACTACCCAGGCGCCCCAAACGAACACTAAACTTTCTAACCTATGTCCATCCTCTCATCTCTCTCTTATTGCTGTTTTAGTAAGTATGTTAACACATTTTGATTACTGCAAGAATCAGGCCATAAGATAAATATCTGCATGTATATGTTTCCTTATTTAATAGAGTAGTTGTGTGTCTTCATTTATCTTTAGACCAGTTAATATTGTATCTGGATCATGGTAGGTATTTAGTAAATGTTTATCTGAATTAGTAAAGCAGAAATTATAAATTTTATGTCAATGTTTAAGTTGGATATATCCAACTTGACAAATCTCTTTTCTTCCTCCTCTTCAGGGCATCTTCAGTATTCATGTTATTTTCTCCCTTGGTCTCATGTGATTGTGACCTTTATGGAGCTTTAGTGATTATAACATGGGTTTTTTGGTCCATTTTTACCTGAGCTTTGTAAACTCTGATTTGCACTTAAGGAAATTTCGACTAAGGGTTTAACTGAGTGCCTAAGAGCACATAATTAATAAAGGACTCCAAAAGTTAGATTTTTAGATTTCTTGTCTAGCATTCATTTCAGTGTATAATAGCTGCCATGATTCAAGGTATCCTTTTTTTCTTCGCTGGATGCAGCTTTTCATTATATAGTTCTTCAGTGTATTTCTCCAGGGCTGATCTGTAAGTACACTGACGAAATTTGTATACATTCCCAAGATATGTACAAGTAAACACTTGCAAAAAGTTTTCATCAGTTGGAGAGTTTTTCCTCCACTTTCATCTTTATATCCCTATTGTCTAGTATATGGCTTGTATATAATGCACATAATAGGTGGTTAATATGTATTTATTTTCATAATTGTTGAATTAAGATATTGCAAGAATTAAAACATAACTTTAATATTATATGTATTTTTTCTTAGGATGGCTGGCTGTGGTGAAATTGATCATTCAATAAACATGCTTCCTACAAACAGGAAAGCGAACGAGTCCTGTTCTAATACTGCACCTTCTTTAACCGTCCCTGAATGTGCCATTTGTCTGCAAACATGTGTTCATCCAGTCAGTCTGCCCTGTAAGCATGTTTTCTGCTATCTGTGTGTAAAAGGAGCTTCATGGCTTGGAAAGCGATGTGCTCTTTGTCGACAAGAAATTCCCGAGGATTTCCTTGACAAGCCAACCTTGTTGTCACCAGAAGAACTCAAGGCAGCAAGCAGAGGAAATGGTGAATATGCATGGTATTATGAAGGAAGAAATGGGTGGTGGCAGTACGATGAGCGCACTAGTAGAGAGCTGGAAGATGCTTTTTCCAAAGGTAAAAAGAACACTGAAATGTTAATTGCTGGGTTTCTGTATGTCGCTGATCTTGAAAATATGGTTCAATATAGGAGAAATGAACATGGACGTCGCAGGAAGATTAAGCGAGATATAATAGATATACCAAAGAAGGGAGTGGCCGGACTTAGGCTAGACTGTGATGCTAATACTGTTAACCTAGCAAGAGAGAGCTCTGCCGATGGAGCGGACAGTGTATCAGCACAGAGTGGAGCTTCTGTTCAGCCCCTAGTGTCTTCTGTAAGGCCCCTAACGTCAGTAGATGGTCAGTTAACAAGCCCTGCAACACCATCCCCTGATGCAAGCACTTCTCTGGAAGACTCTTTTGCTCATTTACAACTCAGTGGAGACAACATAGCTGAAAGGAGTCATAGGGGAGAAGGAGAAGAAGATCATGAATCCCCATCTTCAGGCAGGGTACCAGCACCAGACACCTCCATTGAAGAAACTGAATCAGATGCCAGTAGTGATAGTGAGGATGTATCTGCGGTTGTTGCACAGCACTCCTTGACCCAACAGAGACTTTTGGTTTCTAATGCAAACCAGACAGTACCTGATCGATCAGATCGATCGGGAACTGATCGATCAGTAGCAGGGGGTGGAACAGTGAGTGTCAGTGTCAGATCTAGAAGGCCTGATGGACAGTGCACAGTAACTGAAGTTTAAATAAAAATGTCTTCAGCTCCATGCTCAAGGTTGAAAGGGTTACCTGTAAATTTCTGCCCACATAACATTATACTTATCCCTAGTAGTGCATTTTGGGAGTTGGGGTGGGAAGGGGTATGGGAAGGATAGACCCGTAATTAAAATGTCTAACACGTCTCTGTTGAGAAATTTATTTAATGTAAGGAACTTGGGTGTTAATAGTTAAGAGCCATTTAGTAATAACCCAGTTTTCTTGAGGTCTGTTTATTTTATAGTTTTTAAAAACTTCTTTAGTTCTTTTGGCCAGTGTGTTTGTATTATCTGTGCATTAATGGTCCTCATCTGACTCTTGCATTGTGTCTTATTTTTCTGCATGGATTGGCATAAGACCATTACTAAAATTTGGCACCTGTAAGATGTTTGATATCATAAGCAGGAAGCGTAATTTAATGTAAGAATAGATGTGAATTTGGGATTTTAAAATAGATGAATAACAACTATTTTATAGTAAAGTTATTGAAATGGAGATGAAAACAGCCAGTAACTTAATGTTTCAGAATCTTGGTAACACACTTCATGGCGTTCCCATGGGCTTTGCTGTCTAGTCTTATAATTTGAGGTTTTTTTGGTCTGCAGTTTTCTTTTTGATTACAAAATTTATAATTTAATAAATACTAGAGTTTATCAAAAACTATTTGTCTCTTGTTTGAGTGTGGAAAGGGTGTGGAAATATTTTGACATTTGTGACCAAAGGTCACTTACAAAGTGTTAGTCTGAATTGGTTGTTTTCAGCTTAATCACCTGCTCAGAAAAGTTTGATTTTTTTCCTTAGAGATTATTTAAACAGAATCTATAAGCAGTGTGCATATAATAAATATGTATGGAAATAAACCTAAAGCCTGTGAGACTTAAATTCCTCAAATAGATGACACCATTAATATTTTTTGTTTTCCTTACCATATTCATTAGTGGTCTAACAGTCTGGATTAAATGGCAGACTTACAGAGTTAGAAGACATGAATTCACTTTACACAAAATGTTGTAGACCACAAAATCCACTTTTATTTGGTGGTTATAACATCTATGGCCAAGTATTGGGTTGACACAGTAATCTAGAATTTACCTCTGAAAATAAGTAACGTGAGTCTGTCTTACCGTATTTTCCGAACTCAACAGTAGGATCATGATGATAAAGCAAATGCAGTGTGAAATGAATGTTACAGTAGCAAATACTTTTTACCTCTTATGATGCATTATAACTAGAACTTAATTCTTTGACTTATACATTTTTTAAAAAGTATTACTGAGATGATCATAAAAATTTTATGTTGTATATTTTTATTACATTTACTTTTGAAAGATAGTTATACAAGAAGAAAGGTTGCTTTTCAGGAAAAAAATAGAAATCTGATGTAAAATGCAAATTTATGTTGCAGGATGCTTCATGAATCCAAGTGGTTTCAATTTTAAAATTTTATCAACAGTAGTTGTTTATTACTAGTTGGAAATTCCAGGGCACACAAACGAATGTCCAATTTGTAGAATCAGTTGACTCTCTCTGTCATGGCTACCACTGTTTAGTAGATACATATATATTTTCTTTTTGAGACGGAATCTCGTTCTGTCACCCAGGCTGGAGTACAGTGGCATGATCTCAGCTCACTGCAACCTCCACTTCCAAAATTCAAGTTGATGCTCCTGCCTCAGCCTCCTGAGTAGCTGTGATTACAGGTGCATACAACCACGCCTGGCTAATTTTTGTATTTTTAGCCGAGATGGGGTTTCACCATGTTGGTCAAGCTGGTCTTGAACTCTTGACCTCATGATCCCCCCACCCTGGTCTCCCAAAGTGCTGGGACTACAGGCGTGAGCCTCCACACCTAGCCTAGGAGACAATTTAAAATGAAAAACAAATTATTGAAAAGATCAAATAAAGTTCCAAATTTGTAGTGTGTAGTGAGGTACATCTTTTTAATTTTATTCCAGCTGTTTGGAGCAGAAGAAAATAATTGATCATATCCTTTCTCATTTTCTTGTTCACTGATTCTTTCCCACTTTCGTTCTTTGACAGCAACACTCATTCAATTATTTTGGTAAATTATTTCCAGGTAAGACAGAACAAAAATTTTATGAAAGGTAACACCAGGAATAGGTTTTGTATAGCTTTTTCTTTTAAACACTGCTCTTTGGTTATAGGCTAAGAATTATTATTGAAATTGACAGCAATGAGTTTTAAGCCAAAAGTGTATATTTTAACTAAATGTTCCAGATTACACAGTAAATACCCAAGTGAGTAACTGGTAAGAAATAAGGCGAACGAATTCAGATATTCAAAAGATGTCTGCATATTAATAGCAGCCTTCAAAGTAATTCTGATATTCATATTTATCATTACATATTAATCACTGGAGCTTTACTTGGAGTACATCCACACAAAAAACAAGTTATTTATTAAATTTTCCTTTCTTAGCAATAGCCTCTAAATTTGCAGGTCCACCCCAAACTGTTCCTAAAAGATCTCTTTCATTCTGTAATGCTTCCTCCAAATACAGCTCTCTGCCTGAAGAAACAGATTTTTTCAAAGCTCTAATTACTTCTGGTGGCCCTTGGATAAACTGCCTTAGCCATTCTTGTGCCTCTTCTAGAGATTTAGCTTCATCTGAAGACTGCAAGACCTCTTCAACCATTCCTATGTTTAGAGCGTTTTTTGAATCTAATTTAAGGGCCCCACTCAACACTTTGAGAGCTTGTCTACTTCCGATTATTTCAACTAGCCGAGTGGTGCCACCCCAGCTTGGTATTATGCCCATCTCTTTGTGGACGAATCTGATCTTACTCTCTGGAGTCATTAACCTGTAAAAGAGAAAAAAGAAACTTAATTGTAACTCTCTCTCTCTCCTCTCTGTGTGTGTATATATATTCTCTAATCATAAAGTACTACCCATTCATGATCTAATGTGAAATCTCCATAGATCTTAATAGGTATATATATTAAAAATGGAATGTTTGAAAAATATGGCTGTTTCATCTAGAATTTAATTTACTGATAGCATTTAACACTTACGCTTGAAAACAACAACATTTTTTGTTATGCTTGTTTATGCTTTGCAAACAAGAACCTACTCTTTTTTGTTTTGAAATGCCCAAAGTTTAACTTTTTAAGTGAGTGGTGACCTAATGAGATGATCTGGATTAAGTGAAAGTATGGGAGTAGGAAATTAGGTTCATACTATGAAAAACAAACAAACAAACAAAAAGCATAGGAAGTTAACATTCTCCATAGTCCTTAGGGGGAAATAAAACTTTTTAAATATAGCATCTATTCAGCAAGTATTTACTAAGAACTGCCAGTGCCAGATGGTGGTCTAGGTGCTGAGACTACAGGAATGACCAAAATAAAATCCTTGTGCTTAGGAGCACAATAAATAAAATCCTTGTTTCCAGTTTGGAGAGAAAGGCACTAAACCATATAAAGTCTGTGGCAATGAGTGCTGTATGGCAAAAGACAAAAAAAGATGAGGCAAGAGACTAATGAATTGAGGATATGTTTGCTGGGAATGTGCTATCTTGGATGAGGAAGGACTCTCAATATTTGAGCAGCTACCTGAGGAAGTGAGCAATGCAAAAATCTGAAAAGGTGTTCCAGGAAGAAGGAATTGCAAGTGCAAAATCTTGAAGTAGAACTACTTAGTATCTCTGGGGACGAGTACAGTGTAACTGGAACATGGGGGATAAAATGAGTAGTAGTTTGGATTTTATTTATTTTTACATGTGAAGTTATTTAGGGGAAGTCAACCAAGGGATTAGCATCTGACATTTTACAAGGGTTGCATGAAGACTTTATTTAGCATTTCATAGCTCTTATACCAGTTGTTTAAGGAACTGGGCTATTGCAGAGCTAGGATTTAAACCCAGGCAGGCTGGCTTCAATGTCTTCACAGTACACATAATAGTTAAGACAAGGTAGAAGCAGGGATACCAGTAAGAAAATTATTGATAGTGGCTTAGATTAGACTGACAGCAGTGACTCCCTAATAGGTTTGTTTTCCCCAATAATGGGATTTTTATGAATAGGATTATTAATAAGGAAAGTATAACAAGGGGAGTTAACACAAGAAATTGGTGGGCATAGCAAAAGGCTTCACATTTGTCAACTCAACATGACACTGAGTAAAGCTACATGATTTAGGAAATGCTGCCCATGAGTTTTATTTTGACTGCATGCTTCAAGAAGTTTTCACTTTCAAATTACTCATTATAAAAAAGAAGACCTTTAGTTGGTTTGGCTTTCCAACATGTTAAATATTCAATTGCAGGTGATTTGGTTCTATTAGCACTAAGAACAACAAACTCAGTCTTTGACCCTAGAGATTGTGACGAATGCCCATTTATTAACTCACTGGGAAACTTTGTCTTCACAGTTGTGAATTTCTACAAAGGAAAATATGCCTCAATTATGAACAATTGCTTCTAGAGGCAAATAGGTATGAAAAATAATAGTTTTCAAGAAATAATTTTAAAGTTGGGAGGAAGAACAAGTTTTACAAAAAATATGAATTTATCACAACATTGTAAGGAGTACTACCTTGTTAAACAGAAAACAATGTCAAAACAAATAGATATTACAGAAACGTCTAATATTCTTAGAAATAGGAGTGTTGTCAATATTGTACCCAATCCTATAAAGCTTTTCACATAATACATTAAATATGTAACTGTTCTGAATTAAATCCTGGAATTTGTTCAGAGCTCTGCCTATAATGGAGTAAAGGGACTATGCCAGGAATAAATTCATTCAGAATTAGCTGAACATAAAAACTGGTTATAGTCCTAGATGTTGGAATAATGTAAATAAGCTTATGACAACAAAAGTTATTACCTATGTAAGCACATTCATATTTGGAATTATTCACTTCTAAAGAAAATATCTCTGGTGAAGTTTTCCATTTGCCTTATTTTATGAGGTAAAGGTGTCTTTTGGAATCATATTTTGCAACTCTAACAAATATTGAGGTAATCTTTGTAAAAATACCTTTTGTGATCAAAATCTAACATCCATTCTTTGCAAATCATATGCCTTGTGTGTGCTTGTGTACTGATATACATTAAATATGTATTAAATATGACCAAAAAATTCAATGGTGACAAAGGAACACAGTAGTGTCCTCTAAACAGAGCATTCAGATCGTGCAACCTTTCACAAGACTCTTTTAACCTAAAAAAGTTTATAAAATGTAAAATGCTAAAAAACCTAATT
Organism: Callithrix jacchus; assembly: GCF_049354715.1. Lineage (NCBI taxonomy): Eukaryota > Metazoa > Chordata > Mammalia > Primates > Cebidae > Callithrix > Callithrix jacchus. The sequence continues at coordinate 133,866,156 of NC_133505.1, forward strand.
TAAGAAGACATTAGTATATTACCACCAAGATATATTCAAAAACAGTTTCCTGATAGACACTACAGGATTATACACTAATTCCTTCTAGAGTTTAGATGCAGTTACCTGGTAATATAATTTGTTGCAAGGGATAATCTATGTAGAGTAATGGAAGACTTAGCTCTTACAATTTTGAAGACTTATGACAGACTCAATTTATAAAACCATATTAAACTCACTAATTTTGACAAGTAAAAGAATGATAAGTGTCTTCTGACTGTTAAATAGAATAATCATTATTGGCAATGTTTAAAATTTTCTGACATCCTGGGGCAAAGGAGATGAGTTTAATTAAATGTGGATATACTTCTTGTTACTGTCTGAATGTTCCAGGAAAAACTACTCATAACTGGGGAAAGTTTTACTTTTGAGAGTGATACAAAGTCAAGTGTTGTGATACCAGGAAGATCTGTTCAGTTAGTTACTACTTTTTGATAAGTTAACTATGAGTGTCAGGTCTTTGAACAAATGTATTCAAGAACATTCTAAAAAGAAATTACCAAACTTTATTAAAATAGGAACTTTTTAGTGGAAAAGTTGCAAAAAACAGCCTTTTTGAAATGTTGATTATTAAAGCAAGGTACGTCCAGTAAATTCTGCGATGAAGGATGGAAATATAAATAAATGAAATGGAAGAGTGTACAGCTTTGATGTGAAGTGCATAGACTCAGGAGCCAGACTGCTGGGCTTGAAATCCTGGCAGGGCCACTAGACTGGCTACATACCACACATTGTAAAATAAGCAAAGGCAAAAGAAACATGGTACATAGGAGAGAAAGATTCATCTCTAGACCTTAGGAATTTAATTAACATCTCTGGGTCTCAGCTTGTTTATTTATATGTAGATATAAAAATAGTTCTTATGCCATAGAATTATGAGTATTACAGGAGTTAATATATGATAGGTTCTTTGAACATATATATTCCACAATTACATATATACTCCACAATCCTTTTATAGAGTGTGTCTGTATGTTTTAAAAAAATCTATGTGAAACTGCCTCAAACACATCTACGAGAGAATACAGTATTACCTACTTTTATTTGGAAATATAAAAGTTATATATATTTTACAGTCTGATTCATAATGAACTCTATGTATACTAGCTTTTATTACTATTAAGTTGGTGGTATTGATAGGTCAGTAAAAATAATAGTAGTGTTTCTGCTAGTGAAGTAGTATAAAGTTGTCTCCTGGACTAAAATCACATAATCTCTAAAGTATTCAAAGTAAGAGCTATACTCACACTGTATGCCCAGCAAATACTCTTTTTCCTCGATGCTGGTTATATAAATGGAGACCACAAGACACAACTTTTATATTGCCAAATAAAGTTAGAAACAATGCTATATTTTACTAAGATATGGTGGAAGCAGAAGATTCCAAGCTGATCTTTTAAAAAAGAGATAAGACACTTATCCCTCTAAGATTCCTTAAAGAGAACCGTGCAATACAAGTAACAATATAAATATATTCAAATTTTTAAGAAAAGCATTGATGTTACAAAATTAACATGATGTTATACATTTAAAGTTTGGAATCACAAATTTAAATATAAATAAGCTTTAGTGTAGGGCTAGAAACTGCTAGTTGTTTTACACTGCGTAAAGGGCCAGAGACAAAAAAGCAAATTTGTTCACCTGGGGAAATACAGAAAATTGTACAATTAGCAACAGCATCTCTGACCACAAACAATACTTTAAAATTATGCCTCTAACATAAACTTCCTTGTTTACTTGTTCGCACCTATACTTTCCTGGCACCTTCTCCCTTTTGCTTTCTACCACCCATAACATCACAGAAGTGTGAAAAAAAGAACCCAAAAAATGCTCTCTCTAATCTCACTTTTCTGATTTCCAAGTCTCAGATGATAGGCTTCATAAGTTTCGATTCATTTTATGCAAAGAGACTGCTTCAGTAAGAAGGTATATAGTTGAATGTATGAAAATGTGGGGGGGTGGGGCTGTGGGGGAAGCAGACATAAAAATGTTTTGTTATATTCAAGTCTGATGTTAATATTCAGCAATCCTAGCATGATCAGAGGTAGATTTTCTTGATGCCACAGCTCTAAAGGAAGAACTTCCAAGTAAGGCGGCAACTACAAAACAAAGCAACATGGGCAACGTGACTGCTTCCTGAGGTCATCTCCTCAGGACATCTCCTGTTCAGAGTAAAGGTACTTCCAAATAAAAAATGGGATTTGTTATTTTCGAGAGGGGGATGGGATTGTGTGTGTGCATGCATTTATTTGTGTATGTGCAACTGTGTGTAATATTGTGCTTTATTTATATAAAGCCAGTATTTTTGTTTGTTTGTTTGAGACGGAGTCTGCAGTGGCACGATCTCAGTTCACTGCAACCTCCACCTCCTGGGTTCAAGCAATTTTCCTGTCTCAGCCTTCCAAGTAGCTGGGATTACAGGTGTGCCACCATGCCCAGCTAACTTGTATTTTTAGTAGAGACCAGGTTTCACCATGTTGGCCAGGCTGGTCTCAAATTCCTGACCTCAGGTGATCTACCCGCCTTGGCCTCCCAAAGTGCAAAGGGCTACCTTGTTAAGTTCCCTTGGGATAAGCATGTTTACAGCTCTCTTTCTTTGTAATATACTTTGAACTAATGGGTAGCAGCTGGAAATGCTAATACCTTGGCTGAGGGTTATTTATATTTATGAAAACAGCGTTAGAGATTGAAAACAAATTAGATAGGCAGGCTTTAAATTGGATAGTTGAGAATTTTATTTCACTAGGGAGATAAAGGAATAAAAATGTGCTTTTCATTTGGTGCATAAACAGCTCAATACCCCAAAGGAGAAATGGGAAAAGAAAATGCAGATAATTCATACACACATAAATCAACCAATATATGAATATTTATGCATCACCAAAAATCTCTAAAAATGCAAATAAAATTTAAATATAATTGTTTATCAAAATTATAAAAGGTATCTTAAAAGACTATACTCATTATAAGAAAGATGCCCTCAAACAGACACTTATTTTCTGCTGGTGGTAATATAAACTGGTAGACTCTTTCCTAGAAGACAATGTGGCAATTATCAAAAGCCTTGAGCACTGCATATCCTTTGATTAAGTATTTGTGCTACTTACTTGATTTATTTTCAGGAAATAATCTGAAATGTGGATAAAGCCTTTTGTGTAAGGTAATTATCACAACATTAATCATTTTAGAGAAAAATTGGAAACAACGAACCAACAGAAAATCTATCAACAGACCTAACTAGAAGTAGAAATCTAGTAGTGATCAGGTGTTACCTCAAATCACTGGAACACAGAAGGCTTTCTAAAACAGTGCCAGGACAAACAGCCATTTGGAAAAATAAAATAAGATCCATCATCCATATTATGCATGAAAATAAGCTCAGAAATAATTAGATATATGAATGTAAAACACAAAATCATTCAAGTACCAGAAGAAACACGCATGAACTTCTCTATAACCTTGGTATATGGAAAGGCTTTTAAACTTCCACTTGAAATCCACAGGCAATTTTTAAAAAGATTGATATATATGACTACATTTTTTTAAAAAGGCTGGCATGGCAAAAAAGAAAACAAAAAACAAGTAAAGTCAAAAGACAAGCAGAGCAAATATATGCAAAACATATCACAGATAATGATATTATCCCTAGTGCTTGAAGAACTTTTGAGGAAAAAAACAAATATCCTATTGAGAAATAAGCAAAATATGAATAGATAATTCACCAAAAAATTATAAATGGTCCTTAAGACGTGAAACTATGATCAAGTTCACTTTAACAGAAATGGGCTGTGCAGTGGCTCATGCCTGCAATCCTGGCACTTTAGGAGGCCAAGGCAGGTGGATCACTTGAGCTCACAAGTTTGAGAGCAGCCTGGGCAACACGAAGAAACCCTATCTCTACAAAAAATACAAAAATTTGCCAAGTGTAGTGGTGCACGCCCATAGTCCCAGTTACTCAGTTACTGGGAAGATGATTTGAGCCCTAGAGGCGGAGGTTACGGTGAGCAGTGATCACACCATTACGCAGCCTGGGTGGTAGAGTGAGACCTTGCTTCAAAAAAAATAAAAATATAAAAAATAAATGCACATTAAAACTATGCTGAAATACTGTTCCTTACCCATGAAGTTGGAAAATTCAAAAGCTTAGTACGTTCTGTTGACAAGGCTAAGTGAAACAGACTAGAGGGAATGCAAGACTTATGTATCTCCTATGGAAGAAAACTTGGCAATAATTAATAAATATTCATTAACTCATTAATATTTACTTTTGATTCAGCAATCCTGTTTCTAGCATTTATCCTTAAGATATGCTATTAGTAATACTAAAAAGTATATACAAAAGTTATTTACTACAACATTCTAACATATTCCAGACATAAAATAAGGCTGGAAAGAAAGAAAAAAACTAAAACTGGATGGAAAAACTAAATGAAGCAAGGTATTTTTTTTTAATTTTTTTTTTTATTGCATTTTAGGTTTTGGGGTACATGTGAAGAACATGCAAGATTGTTGCATAAGTACACACATGGCAGTGCGATTTGCTGCCTTCCTCCCCTTCAGCTATATCTGGCATTTCTCCCCATGCTCTCTCCCCAACTCTCCACCCCTTGCTGTCCCTCCCCTCTTTACCCGACAGATCCCAGTGTGTGATGCTCCCCTCCCTGTGTCCATGTGCTCTCATTATTCATCACCCACCTATGAGTGAGAACATGTGGTGTTTTATTTTCTGTTCTTGTGTCAGTTTGCTGAGAATGATGGTTTCCAGGTTCATCCATGTCCCTACAAAGGACATGAACTAATCGTTTTTGATGGCTGCATAATATTCCATGGTGTATATGTGCCACATTTTCCCTGTCCAGTCTATCATTGATGGGCATTTGGGCTGGTTCCAGGTCTTTGCTATTGTAAACTGTGAAGCAAGGTATTTTCAAATGAAATCACACTGAGGGAGAAGAAAAGGAAAAATCAGGCAGAAAGCTAAGACTAGTCTCCTTGAAGAAACAGCCTGAAAAATCACAGCTACAGCCACAAATAGAGTGGCCTGGAGAAAAACCAAACTGCAACTACACTGATTAAGAAAGCAAGGCCCAACAGAGAAGCCTTTTTCTTTGTGTGATTAATGGGCTCCCAGGAAAAAGTTTCCTCCTCTTTTCAGGCATAGACATGGTGGGCTCCATGGACACTTGCAACAGGGGTGGGCCTGTCTGAAACAGACCTGCAGTTACACAAACAAGAGAAGCTGTACTTTGTGCTTACCCAAGACATACCCACAGCTGCACACATAAGGAGAGTTACACAAATAGCTACAGAGATGAGGGGCGTTTCTTACAAAAGCTTTTGGATTCAACTAAAAACAGCAATCCACTCAGGCCCCCTCTCCACTGCGAAGAACTTTCTTCTTTCGCTTATTAAACTCTCAATCCAACCTCCCCATTGTGTCCATGCTCCTTAATTTTCTTGATTCTGAGACAAGGAGCTCGGATAACACCTCAGACAAAAGACCACTGACACAAGACCATTTTGACATCAAAGAAGGAAAAACAGCAAAAACAACAGTAAACTCATGTAAGTAACTTTTGGACACAGTACAATACTTTATTTACCCTTAGTCTGGGTGAAAAAAATATATGATACACAAAAATAAAACACAATAGCAAAATGTTAAAAATTGTTAGATGTGAGTGAATGGCACAGGGAAATTATTTGTATCACTCATGCCTTTTCTGCAAGTTTGTAATTACTTCAAAATTAAAAAATACAATTCCAGTTTCCAATTGGATATCAATAGTAAAATTCAATAGTAAAATATTAAATATTAGACATAATTAAAATGTGTACATGCTTTTTTCTTTTTTTGTCAAAAGTTGATGCTAAAAGCCAAGCAGTGTGAGTTTATCAAGTTTTGAGAGATTTTTCTCTCTTTTCCCATGTTTTTAGAATAACTGGAATTAGAAAACAGAATCAAGGAATAAGTGTTTTAAGTACTTCCTGAAGCACATTCTGGAATATTGAGCTTTAAACCAAGCTAATCATCCATAATACAGGAATAATTATGTTTAAAACAGTGTCTGTATCAGAGAACCCTTTATAAATTAGGAATATAGTCATGCACTGAATAATAACATTTCAATCAACAATGGACTATATGACAATGGTCCCATAAGAGTATAATGGAGCTGAAAAATTCCTATAGGCTGGTGATATCATAGCCATTATAACGTCATAGAACAATGTACTACTAACATTTTTGTGGTGATGCTGATATATACAAATTGCACTGCTAGCGGTACAAAAGTATAGCACATACAATGATGTACATTACATAATACTTGATAATAATAAATGACCATGTTAATGGTTCAGATATTTACTATACTTTTTTTTTTTTTTTTTAAGAAAGTGTCTCACTATCACCCAGCCTGGAGGCAGTGGTGCCATATGGCTCAATACAGCCTTGACCTCCTGGCCTCAAGCGATCCTCCTGCCTCCTCAAACCCTAGTAGCTGGGACTACAGGCATATGCCACCATGCCTGGCTAATTTTTGTATTTTTTTGTATCTCACTATGTTGCCCAGGCTCATCTTGAATTCCTGAGCTCAAGCAATCCTCCCACCTTGACCTTCCAAAGTGTTGGGGTTACAGGCATAAGCCACCACACCCAGCCTATGCTTTTTATTATTATTTTAGAGTGTACTTCTTTTACGTTTGTATATATAAAATTAAATGTAAAACAGCCTCAGGCAGGTCCTTCAGGAGGAATTCCAGAAGACAGCATTATCATCATACGAGACGACAGCTCCATGCATGTTACTGCCCCTGAAGATCTTCCAGTGGGATAAGATTGGGGGGGTGGGCAATGATATGGATAATCCTGACTGTATGTAGGCCTAGGCTAATGTGAGCATTTGTTTTAGTTTTTAATTAAAAAGAAAACACACTTTAAAAAGGTGAATAAAATAAAAATAGAAAAAGCTTATAGATAAGGATATTAAAAAAGAAAATACTTTTGTACAGCTGTACAATGTGTTTGTGTAATACATTAAGTGCTATTACAAAAGAATCAAAAAGGGTTTTTAAATAAAAAAACTTATATAGTACAAAAGTTACAGTAAATGCTGATGATGCTGTCTTCTGGAATTTCTTCTGAAGGACCTGCCTAAGGCTGTTTATATTTAATTTTCTATATACAAAAGTAAAAGGAGTACACCTAAGGTTAATTTATTATTGAAGAAAGGAAAATACTTTTTACAAATTGAGCGTAGCCTATAAAGTCTATAGCAGTGTACGTAATGTCCTAGGCCCTCACATTCACTCACTACTCACTCACTCACTCACTCACTCACCCAGAGCGACTTTCAGTCCAGCAACCTCCATTCACTGTAAGTGCCCTATATAAACATTCATTTTCAAATCTTTTATACAGTATTTTTACTGTACCTTTTCTGTTTAGAAACACAAATACTTACCACTGTGTTATAACTGCCTACGGTATTCAATATAGTAACAGGCTTTACAGGTTTGTAGCCTAGGAGCAAAAAGTTATACCATATAGTCGAGGTATGTAGTAAGCTGTGCCCCAGATGGTATCATTAGGTTTGTTTAACTACATACTATGATATCTGCACAACAAAATTGCCTCATGACACATTTCTCATAATGTGTTCCTATCATTAAGCAATGCATGACTGTATATGGGAACCATTACTGTTTCCTAAAAAGTATCTAAACAAATTTTTAAAAATAAAAATACAGTTTACAAAGTTAACTTAGAATAACAAAGTTATCACTTTTCACTGGCAATCAAATAGAAATATAAAAGTTATCAACAACTCTGACAATTATATTTCCTATGCCAAGCCCATATGTGATTGGTAGATTGGCTCTGAAGAGATGACCTAATTCCTGGGAACTGTGCATGTGTTACCATCCATGGCAAAACAGACTTTGCAGATGTAACTAAAGTTACATGCTTAAAATAGGAAAATTATCCTGGATTATCTGAGTGGGCACAATCTAATCATGAGAACACTTAAAAGCAGAGAATTTTTTCCAGTTGTAGTCAGAGAAATGCAGCATGAGGATAAATAATACAGATTCAAAGTATGAAAGAACCTTGACTCATGACTGCTGGAGGAGCCACATGGAAAACATGAGAAGGAATTCAGAAAGCCTCTAGGAGCAAAGATTCACCCCCCCAGCTGGCAGCAAGGAAACAGGGACTTCAGTCCTTCAAGTGCATGGAACAATTAATTGGAGTCTGGATGAACCTGGGACTGAATCCTCTCCTAGTGTCTTCAGAGCCCACTCCAACTGACACTTAGATTTTGGTCTCATGAAACAAGGTTTAGAAAAATCAGCTGAGCCCAGCTGGACTTCAGACCTATACATCTGTGAGATAATAATATGATGCTTTAAGCCACAAAATTTGTGGTAAATTGTTCTGCAGCAATGGAAACTACTACTACACGTATAAACATGTTCTTAATTTGTATTTCATTCTAAATATCTTTATCACAGTGGATTAAAAAGGAGAGGCTATATTATTTTACCACATTTCTAGCTTTTCATTTCTTCACATTGATTTTGTCACTAAAACAGAAGCCTAATGCTTGACTAAATTCTGACTATTGAGAAATACCAATTTTTAATTCATGTTAGTCTTTTGCTTTTAAAAATGTTTTTTAAAGGCTGGGTGCAGTGGCTCACACCTGTAATCCCAACACTTTGGGAGGCCAAGGCAGGTGGATCATCTAAGGTCAGGAGTTTAAGACCACACTGGACAACAAGGTGAAACTCCATCTCAACTAAAAATACAAAAAAATTAGCTGGGCATGGTGGTGGGTACCTGTAATCCCAGGTACTTTGGGAGGCTGAGGTAGGAGAATTGCTTGAACCTGGGAGGTGGAGGTTTCAGTGAGCCAATTGCGCCACTGTACTCCAGCCTGGGCGACAAGAGCGAAACTTTATCTTAAAAAAAAAATGTTTTTTTTAAAGCCATTTTCTCTTGGAATATTTTACATGAAAAGTATGACTCCAACTGAGGGTCTAACTATGCAAAACAGAACTGAGTGTTTCTGACTTACGCATTCATTACATCTATTATCAGCTGGTGTTCACAGGGTTTTGGGGGAAGGAGACGATGTTAGAATGCTACATGAGTTCATTTCTTTTATCTAGTCATATTAAGTGTATCTCCATCCGCTGAAGTACTTTCATTGGCATGGATGAAAATGTCATTTGAGTGAATTCCAGGCAATTCTCAAAGGTAAGAAAGTTAAACAAGCTGAAAGGGCCAACATATATAAAGAAGGAAATTCTTTTTAGCGAATGCTATGAAAGCTTTTGTTGTTTTTTTTAGAACAAACAGACATTCTTAGGAAATAATTAAAACAATCTGTCATAGAAAACAACTGATGAGGTATTGTTAAAATTGAGGGGAAAAAGTCAGCTAGAGGAACTTGTACTGAATTGATCACTTCCTGGAAACTGGGACTAGTAATGTAGTTCATTCAGTATGCAATCCTCTCTATTAGTCTCTAACACTTAAGAACTATAGTTGCTTTTGGTATGTGGGTTTTAAAAGGGCTGAGTAGCCTAGGATAGAGCTTGTCCAATTTCTCTGATCAAGGATCAATTTCTTCTTCATTTCTTAAAAAAACTTTCTAATCAATTGCAGACAAAGAATTTTGTAAATTATAACAAAAAACATACTACCAGAAAAATAAAACAAAAAACCAAGACACAAGTTTTGTGAATGGCTGTGCCTAACATATGTGGGTGCTAAAATATGTTTAATAAACAGACACCACTTTCAGAAAAGCTAGTCCAAAAATAAATAAGATTTTAGTCAGAAGCTTCTCGACAAAGGGACCTTGTATATCTAGATACTGTGAGTGGCAGTACCCTCAAACATTCTGTAACAAAGTTAAATATTTAATGAAGCTCTAGGATTCATTACATTTTCTTCAATTAGAGAACAGCAAGGCAATTTAGCAGTATTAAAGGGTTAAATAATCTCTCATTATTTTTCCTGCTACTTTGCTTTTTGTCCTAAACCCTAACTACATTTAAACGCAGATGAGGGAATCAGTATGAAGGATGGTGCAAAAGTCTAATAAAGATGAACACTGGAATCTATGTTAGAGGGTTTTTACTTGTTCTAAATGACATCTAAAAAGTCTTAATTTTCATTTTCTTTTACATAGAGGATTTTTCAGTGTGATAATGTATGCTTACATATAGCTTAAGTTTCTTTTTCTTTCTTTTTTTTTTTTTTGAGACAGAGTTCTCCCTCTTGTTGCCCAGGCTGGAGTGCAATGGCGTGATCTAGGCTCCTGGTTTCGAGCCTCAGCCTCCTGAGTAGCTGGGATAACAGGCATACACTACCACACCCGGCTAACTTCTGTATTTTTAGTAGATACGGGGTTTCACCATGTTGGCCAGGCTGGTCTCAAACTCCTGACCTCAGGTTATCCAGTCACCTCGCCTCCCAAAGTGCTGGGATTACAGGCCTGAGCCACCAAGCCCGGCCTTAAAATTCTCTATTTATTTAGATATACATTTTAAATTTATATATTATATGTGTTGAAATTATATATTTCATAACTACCTATATTTCAGTGTAAAGTGAGGAATGCATTTAATCCTTTTACACATAGAGCATTTCCTGTTTAGTCTTCTATGAAACATAAAGCCCATGACTGCTTCCTCCTCACAGAATAAAATGCAGTATCAGCATTCTAATGCAATCTGCACTGATGACAGCAGAGGGCACTGTCATATAAAATAATCTTTTTTTATTGTGCATAAAAATTCTGCCTAATTACTGAAAATACCAGTTTTCAAGTGGCAATGATTTCTGAAAATTGTCTTATACACCAGAAAAACTGGAAAATCTCTATTTACGTGAGCATGAAGTGACATATTTTAACTGATGAAATTTGAGTCATAAATTATAAAAAAGGAAAATTAACATAAAATTTACTGTTTTTCATAGTTAGCATACTGTTTTCTCATCTTATTTCTACTACTATATGATGCCATTTATATGAAGTCAAAAATATATATTTATTATCGTATATTTAGCTTATAAAACTATAAAGGAAAGCAGGAAAGGGATTACCATAAAATTCAGGGTAACAGCCAAGTTGTAAATACAACAGGAAAGTTCTTGAAGGAAATTCAAAGTGCTAATCCAGTGAATACATGAATGATAAGGAAGCAAAATAGCCTTATTGCTAATATGAAGAAAGGTTTAGTGGCCTGGATAGGAGAGCAAACCAGCCATGGCATTCCCTTAAGCCAAAGGCTAATCCAGAACAAGGTTCTAACTCTCTTCAACTCTACAAAGGCTGAGAGAGGTAAAGAAGCTGCAGGAGCTGCAGGTAAGGAAGCTGCTGACACAGATAGTGATTGGTTTATGAGGTTTAAGGAAAGAAGTCATCTCCATAATCTAAAGGTGCAAAGTGAAGGAGTAAGGGGTAACGTAGAAGCTGCAGCAAGCGATCAGAAGATCTAGCTAGAGTTACTGATGAAGGTGGCCACACTAGATAACACATTTTCACTGTATATGAAACAACTTTCTTTTAGAAGGAGAAGGCATTTAGGACTTTCATGGTTAGAGAAGCAAAGTCAATGCCAGGCCCAACTCCTTGCTAGGAGCTAGCACAGCTGATGTCCACACTGAAGCCAATGTTTATCTACCATTCTGAAAATCCTAGGTCCCTTAAGAATTGTTAGATCTATTCTACTGTGCTCTACAAATGGAACAATAAAGCCTGAATAACAGCACATCTGCTAATAGCATGCCATACTAAATTTTTTTAAGTTCACTGTTGAGACCTACTGCTCAGAAAAAAAGATTTCTTTCAAAATAGTACTGCTCATTGACAATGCGCCTAGTGGCCCAAGAGCTCTGATGAAAAGGAGATTCACGTTTTTCCTGCTTGCTAACACATCAAGACAATATCCATTTTGCAGCCCATGGACTGAGTAGTAACACTGACTTTCAAGTTTTATTATATAAGAAATATATTTTCTAAGGCTATAGCTGCCATAGACAGTGAGTCCTCTGGTGGATCTCAGTGAAGTAAATTGAAAAGCTTCCAGAAAGGATTCACCATGCTAGATGCCATTAGTAACATTTGCGATTCATGGGAGAAGGTGAAAATATCAACATTAACAGGAGTTTGGAAGAAGTTGACTCTGATAGAGGTGGAGCAATACCATGGAATACAAGGGTCCACTGATCATTCACCCGGCAAAGACAGCAATTTAACAACTATCTACATAGAAAAAGCACCTTTGTAAGAACCAAAAAAATCAGGTGAGCACTCACAGTACCTGGTTTTCACTTCATATCGCTGAAAAAGGCACTGAAGTGGTCAGAAAAACAGTCCTGAATCACTGACATCACCCTATCCCTCACTCTTCCCTGGCAGCAGTGGTGTGGTGCAGATAGCATTGCCATGTGGTGGAGAGAGGGATGGCACAACAATTGTGAGGTATTAAACTCAGTACTGCTCTGTTATAGCAGGGGGGAAATAGAGCAGACAAAACTCAGCTGACACCTGCCCACGGAGGGAGCATTTAAATCAGCACTAGCTGGAGGGGAACTGCAGATCCCATTGGTCCAAATGAGTTCTTGCAAGCTCTGCCACCATGAACTAAAGTGCTCTGGGGACTTAGATAAACTTGAAAGGCAGTCTAGGCCATAAGAACTGCAACTCATAGGTGAGTCCTAGAGCTGAACTGGGTCCAGAGCCAGTGGTCTGGGGAACACATGACCTATTGAGACAATTGCCAGGTTGGATAAGGGAGTGCTAGCATCACCCCTCCCCCAACCCCAGGCAGCTCGGCTTAGCTTACCGCTCCAAAAGAGACCCCTTCCTTCCACTTCAGGAAAGGAGAGGGAAGAGTGGGGAGGACTTTGTCTCGAATGTTAAATACCAGCACAGTCACAGCAGGACTGGGCAATGGTCAAAGCTCTGAAGCCCTCTTCCTAAGTCCTAGCTCCTAGACAACACATCTAGATACACTCTGGGCCAGAAGGGAACCTGCTGCCTTGAAGGGAAAGACTCAGTCCTGGCGGGATTCATCATCGGCTAACTGAAGAGCCACTGGACCCTGAATAACCAGTAGCAATACCCAGGTACTATGTCAAAACCTTGGGTGAAACTCTGAAACTTGCTGGCTTCAGGTGAGACCCAGTACATTCCCAGCTGTGGTGGCTACGGGGAAAGACTCCTTGTGCTTGAGAAAAGCAGAGGTAAAAGTAAAGAGGACTTTGTCTTGCCTCAAAGGTACCAGCTCAGCCACTCGGGGTGGGGGTGGGGGGGGTAGAGCACCAATCAGGCTCTTGGGGTCCTCAATGCCAGGCCTTGGCTCTTAAATGGCATTTCTGAACCTACCTTGGGCCAGAGGGGAGCCCATTACTCTGAAGGGTGAGTCCTGGGCCAGGCAGAATTCACCACAAGCTGAATGAAGAGCTTTTGGGCCTTAAAGGAACATCAGTGATCATTTGGTAGTATTCCCTGTGAGCCAGTGGTGACAGCAGCCATGGGGTGACACTCCTCTGCCTTTGGAAAAGGGAAAAAAGACTGGAAAGGACTACATCTTGTGGTTTGAGTTACAGCTCAGACAAGTAAGAACACGAGCTAGACTTCTAAAGCTTTTGACTCTAGTGTCTGGCTCCCAGACAGCACCTCTAGACTTGTCCAGAGTCTAGGGGAAATCACCACCCTGCAGGGAAGGCCACAGGCCCAGTTGGCTTTGTCACTTGCTGATTGTAGAGTCCCAGTCCCTCTAGTGAACATAGACTACCAGTAACCAGTGGCTAGTTATGGAAGGCCTTGGGCAAGACCCAGGGCTGTGCTAGCTTTGGATTTGACCCAGCACGGTCCTAGTGTAGCAGTGTCCCTAGGGGTGCTTGGTTCACGCCTCTCCCAGCTCCAGGGGGCTAAGTGAAGAGAAAGAATAATTTCATTTGTTTGGGAGAAAGTAAGTGAAGAGAACAAGAGTCTCTGCCTGGTAATCCAGAGAATTTTTCTGGATCTTCTCCAAGACCATCAAGGCAGTATCTACACAAGTCTATAAGAACCACAGCATTACTGGACTTCAGGTGCCCTCTAAAGCAGATACAGCTTAGATCACAATACCTAAGTCCTTCTGAATATCTAGAAAGCCTTCCCAAGAAGGACGACTACAAACAAGATCAGACTGTGAAGACCTAATAAATACCTAATTCTTCAGTGCCCAGATAACAAAGAACATCTACAAGTATCAAGACCGCCTAGGAAAACATGTACCCACCAAACGAACTAAATGAGAAACCAAGGACCAATCCTGGAAAAGGAGATGTGACTTTTCAGACAGAGAATTCAACGTAGCTGTTTTGAGAAAACTCAAAGAAATTCGAGATAACACAGAGAAGGACTTCAGAATCCTATCAGATAAATTTAAGAAAAAGATTGAAATGAAAAGAACCAAGCAGAAAGTCTAGAGCTGAAAAATGCAACTGAGCCTTTTTATAGCAGAACTGATCTGGCAGAAGAAAGAATTAGTGAGCGTGATGACAGGTTATTTGAAAATACAGTCAGAGGAAACAAAAGCGAAAAGATTAAAAAAGCATCCCTACAGGATCTAGAAAATAGTCTCAAAAGGGCAAATCTAAGAGTTATTGGCCTTAAAGAGGTAGAGCGAGAGATAGGGTAGAAAGTTTATTCCAAAGAGTAGTAACAAAGAGCTTCCAAACCCTAGAGATAGATACCAATATCCAAGTAAAAGAAGGTTATAGAGCAGGAAAGCAGACTGAAACCAAACATAGGTACCTCAAAGCATTTAATAAACTTCCAAAGGTCAAGGACTAAAAACATGAATAAAGAAAGGATCCTAAAAGCAGCAAGAAAAAACAAACAAATAACCTACAGTTAAGCTCCAGGATGTCTGGCAGAAGATTTTTCAGTGAAAATCTTACAGGTCAGAAGAGAATGGGATGACACATTTCAAGTGTCGAAGGAAAAACCAAAAATATCCTTCAACACGAAAGAGAAAGACTTGCAGACAAATACTGAGGGATTTAATCAACACCAGACCTGTCCTACAAGAAATATTAAAGAAAGCACTCTAATCAGAAAGAAAACGATGTCAATGTGAAATAAGAAATCATCTGAAGGTACAAAACTCACTGGAAATAATAAGCATACTGAACAACACAGAATATTAAAACACCACAACTGTGTCTTAAGTAGAAAGACTAAATGGTGAACTAATAAAAAATAATAACTATAATAACTTTTCAAGACATAGACAGTACAACAAGATAACTAGAAACAACAAAAAATTAAAAAGCAGGAGGATAAAGTTAAGGCATAAAGTTTTTATTATTTTTTTTTTTGCATGTATGTGTATCCAGTGTTCAGTTGCTATCAGCTTAAAATAATAGGTTATAAGATAGTATTTGCAAGCCTGATAAGATACAGTATTTGCAAGCCTAAAAACATAACAGATACACAAAAAAATAAAAAGAAGCTAAATCATTTCATTGAGGAAGAATCACAAAAATGAAGACAGGAAGAAAAGAAAAAAGAGCACAAAACAACCCCAAAAACAAATAAAATGGCAGGAGTAAATCCTTACCCATCAATAATAATATTGAAAGTGCATGGACTAAATTCTCCAATCAAAAGACATAGACTGGTTGATGAATTAAAAAAAAAGAAAAAAAGAATAAATGATCTGTTGCATACCAGAAATACATTTCACCTATAAAGATACACAAAGACTGAAAATAAAGGAATGGAAAAAGATATTCCATGCCAATAAAAACCAAAAGAAAACAGGAGTATCTATATTTATTTCAGACAAAATAGATTTCAAGGCAAAAACTGTAAGAAAAGATGGAGAAGGTCACTATATAATGATAAAGGAGTCAATTAAGCAAGAGGATATAACAATTTTAAACACCTATGTGCCAATCACTGGAGCACCCAGATATATAAAGGAAACATTATTCAAGCTAAACTGAGATATAGGCCCCAATAATATAATAGCTGGAGACTTCAACACCCCACATTCAAACCTGGATATGGTTTGGACTTGTGTCCCCACCCAACTCTCATGTGGAATTGTAATCCCCAGTGTTGTAGGAGGAGATGACTAGATTATGGTGGCAGCCTTCCTCCTAGCTGTTCCCGTGATAGTGAGTGAGTGCTCATGAGATCTTGTTTACAAGTGTGTAGTACCCTCCCACTTTTTTTCATTTCTCCTGCTCCAGCCATGTAGGATGTGCCTGCTTCCCCCTTCATCTTCTGCAATGATTGTACATTTCCTGAGGATTCCCCAGCCATGCTTCCTGTACAGCCTGTGGGACTGTGAGCCAATTAAACTGCTCTTCTCTAAAATTATCCAGTCTCAGGTAGTTCTTTATGGCAATCCAAGAATGGACTAATATAGCACTGGACAGATCTTCCAGACAAAAAGACAACAAAGAAACATCAGATTTAATCTTCACTATAAAAATATGTACATAGTAGATATTTATGCAATATTTCATTCAAAAGCTGGAGAATACACATTCTTTTTCTCAGCACATGGATAATTCTTAAAGACTGACCGTATATTAGGTCAAAAAACAAGTCTTAAAACATTCAAAAAATTGGCTGGGCGTGGTGGCTCACGCCTATAATCCCAGCACTTTGGGAAGCCGAGGCAGGTGGATCACAAAGTCAAGAGATCAAGACCATCCTGGTCAACAAGGTGAAATCCCGTCTCTACTAAAAATACAAAAATTAGCTGGGCATGGTGGTGCGCGCCTGTAGTCCCAGCTACTTGGGAGGCTGAGGCAGGAGAATTGTTTGAACCCAGAAGGCAGAGGTTGCAGTGAGCCAAGATCGTGCCATTGCACTCCAGGTAACAAGGGCGAAACTCCGTCTCAAAAAAGAAAAAAAAAATTAAAATAATATCAAACATCTTATGTGACCACAATGGAATAAAACTAGAAATCGATAACAAGAGGAATTTTGGAAAGTACACAAATACCGGAAATTAAACAATATGCTCCTGAATGGCCAATGGGTCAATGAAAAAATTAAGAGGGAAACTGAAAATTCTCTTAAAACAAATGATAATGTAAACAAAACGTACAAAAACCTATGGGATATAGCAAAAGCTGTACCAACAGGGAATTTACAGCTGTAAGTGCCTACATCAAAAAAGAAGAACTTCAAATAACCTAAAAAGCACCCTTAAAGAACAAGAATAGCAAGAGCAAGCCAAACCCAAAATTAGTAGAAGAAAAGAAATAATAAAGATCAAAACAGAAATACATTTGAAATTTTAAAAAAAATACTGGCTGGGAGTGGTGGCTCATGCCTGTAATCCCAGCACTTTGGGAGTTCAGGAGTTCAAGAACAGCCTGGCCAAAATGGTGAAACCCCATCTCTATTAAAAATGCAGAAAATTAGCTGGGCATGGTGGTGGGCACCTGTAATCCCAGCTACTTGGGAGGCTGAGGCAGGAGAATCGCTTGAACCCAGGAGGCAGATACTGCAGTGCACTGAGATTGTGTCACTGCACTCCAGCCCATGACAGTGCAAGATTCTGTCTCAAAAAAAAAAAGGCATTCTTCACACAAATAGAAAAAAATGATACTAAAACTTATATGGAAACACAGAAGACTCAGAATAGCCAAAACTATCCTCAGCAAAAAGAACAGCACTAGAGGAATCACATTACCTGACTTTAAATTATGCTACAGAGCTACAGAAACCAAAATAGCACACAAACAGACAACCAGTGAAACAGAATAGAGACCCCAGAAACAAATCTACACATATACAGGCAATTCATTTTCAACAAAGGTACCAAGAACACACACTGCAGGAAACACAGTCTCTTCAA
This sequence comes from Callithrix jacchus, assembly GCF_049354715.1. NCBI lineage: Eukaryota > Metazoa > Chordata > Mammalia > Primates > Cebidae > Callithrix > Callithrix jacchus. The sequence goes on from NC_133505.1 coordinate 133,884,093, forward strand.
AAATGGTGCTGAGAAAACTGGGTGTTTATATGCAGAAGAATGAAATTAGACCCCTATCTATTGCCATACACAAAAATCAAATTGAAATAAAGACAAAAAAATCCAGAAAACAACACACACACACACACACACACACACACAGAGCAAAAAATAGATTAAAGACTTAAATTTAAGATCTCAAACTATGGAACTACTATAAGAAAACAACAGGGAAAATCTCAGGTACACTGTACTTGGCAAAAATTTATTGAGAAATGTTCCTCAAGCCCTTTCTCACATTGCTATTAAGAACTACTTGACACTAGGTAATTTATCAAGAAAAGAGGTTTAATTAACTCATAGTTCCACAGGTTGTATAAGAAGCATGGCTGGGGAGGCCTCCAGAAACTTAACGATCATGGCAGAAGGTGAAGCAGAAGCAGGCACATCTTCACATGACAGAGCAGGGGAAAAAGAGTGAAAGGAGAAGTGCTACACACTTTTAAACAACCTGATCTTGTGAGAACTTAATCATTTATCATGAAAACAGCAAGGAGGAAGTCTGCCCCCATAATTCAATGACTTTTCACCGGACTTCTCCAAAATTGAGGATTATAATTCAACATGAGATTTGGGTGGGGACACAGAGCCAAACAATATCAACAATTGAATTCATGAAGACAGAGAATGAAAAGGTAATTATCAGAGTCTGGGAAGGGTAGTGTGGAGTTGGCAGGGAGATGGGGATGGTTAATGGGAACAAAAAAAAACAGAAAGAATGAGTAAGATCTATTTGACAGAATAGGGTGAATATAGTCAATAATGTAACTTAATTATACATTTAAAAATAACTAAAAGAGTACAATTGGATTGTTTGTAACACAAAGGATAAATGCTTGAGGAGATAGAAACACCATTTTTCATAAAGTGATTATTACATATTGCTTATCTGTAGCAAAACATCTCATGTACCCCATATATACACCAATATGTATACACAGAAGTTAAAAAATTTTTTAAAAAGTTGTTTTCAACCCTCATAATTGACTTTTGACCCTCATGAAAATTTAAGGAGCTCAAGACTTCAATGGAAGAAGTAACTGCAGATGTGATGGTGAAGAGGGAGACTCAGGCATCTCAGATCTACTTCCCCTTCGACTATCACACTGCATTTCAATAGAAGAAAAGGCTGACCAACTGGTGCCTCGGGTTTCACCTTCCTGTAGGTGGCAGGCTGGGTCTTGGGAAAACTCTCCGGAAGGCACTATTTTTACTTAAAACAAGATCAAACAGAAACCTTTTCATATGTAATTCCTGTATCTGTAAACAGACCCTTTTCATATATGAACCTAAAATTTTTTCACCTGTAATATCTAAAGTATAAGCCTACATAAAGGGAAAACCTCCCTTTGTTAGACGAGCTAGGTTTTGGACAAATTATCGCCCAGGCTTCCGGCCATAATAACAATAACAACAAATAACAAATAAGCCCTCTTCCTCCTGCATTCAGTGTTCAAGAGATCCATTTCCTGCGGCTGCAGGAAATATAATAATATAATAATAATAAATATATTATTATTATTAATAAATATAATGATAATAACAAATAACCCCTCTTCCTCCTGCATTTGGTGTTCAAGAGATCCATTTCCTCCGGCTCCTCCTGCTACAATGGAAGTAGCAAGACAAGTGGAATTAGAAGTAGAGCCTGAAGATGCCACCAAATTGCTACAATCTCATGATAAAACCTGAATGGATGAGGAGTGGCTTCTTATGGATAATCAAAAAATGTGGTTTCTTGAGATGGAATCTATTTTTGGTGAAGATGCTGTGAACACTGTTGAAATGACAACAAAGGACTAAGAATATTACAGAAATTTATTTGATAAATCAATGGCAGAAAGAAGTTCTACTATGGGCAAAATGCTATCCAACATCACTGCATGCTACACAGAAATCTTTTGTGAAAGGAAGAGTCAATCAGTTAACAAACTTTATTGTTGTCTTAGTTTAAGTAATTGCCACATACAGCTCAATCATCAGGAAGTACCACTCTGATCAGTCAGCAGCCATAAAAACTGAGGCAAGATCCACCACCAGATTACATCTCAGTGAAGGCTCAGATGATTGGTAGCATTTCTCAGCAATACATTATTTTAAAATTAAGATAGTTGAATTGTATTTTTCAAACATAATGCTATTGCATACTTAACACACTACAATACAGTGTGCACATAACTTTTTTTTTTTTTTTTTGGAGACAGAGTCTTGCTTTGTCGCCAGGCACCAGGCCGGAATGCAGTGGCGCAATCTCGGCTCACTGCAACCTCCACCTCCCAGGTTCAGGCAATTTTCTCCTGCCTCAGCCTCCTGAGTAGCTAGGACTACAGGCGCGCACCACCACAACCAGCTAATTTTTGTATTTTTAGTAGAGACGGGGTTTCATCATGTTGGCCAGTATGGTCTCGATCTCTTGACCTCATGATTCACCCGCCTCAGCCTCCCAGAGTGCTGGGATTACAGGCTTGAGCCATCGAGACTGGCCACACATAACTTTAATATGCACTGGGAAACCAAAAAATTTGTGATTCACTTTATTGTGATATTAACTTTATAGGGGTGGTCTGGAGAAAACCAAACCAGTAATATCTCTGAGTTATGCCTGTACCAAGATGGCAGATTTAAAACCAATTATATCAATACAACACTGACTGTATATATGGAGCAAACACTCCTATTAGAAGGCAGAAATTGTCATTCTGAATGAAAAAAGCAAAACCCTACTATATGTTGTCTACTAGAATCTACTTTGAACAAGGCAGCCAAGTTAAAAATGAAAGGACAGAAAATGATACACCACAGAAATGTTAACCATAAGAAAACTGGGATGGCTATATTTGTATCAGAAGAAATAGATCTTGATTACATCCTGAACCAGAAAAAAAAATTCAGATGATAACTGAAAATAATTGAATGAAGTCTATAGATTAGTTACAAATGTCGTATCAATGTTAATTTCCCCATTGTGTAATTGCACTGTGGCTATATATAATACTAACATTTGGGGAAACTGAATGGTATATGGGAGTTATCGGTATGATTTCTGCAAGTTTTTCCTAAGTATGTAGTTAGTGCAAATGAAAAGTTGAAAAAATTTTTAAAATTCAACTTTCTGCTCTTCCAAAGATACTACTAATAAAAAAACAAGTCACAGGCTGGGAGAAGGTATTCTTTCTCCTAAGGCTGTGAATAGTATTTAGCATATTAGTCAAATAGTGTATTTGACTAATATGAAGGAATTATATACAAAATATATAAAGAACTCCTACAGTTCAATAATAATAAGACAAATCAATTTTTTAAAGGGTGAAAGGATTTGAAACAACAAAAAGAAGATATATCTAATGGTCAATAAACACAAGACACTCAACACCAGTCACTGTGAAAATTCAAATCTGAAATCACAATGAGATCTCACAATGGTTCCCTACCCATCAAATGAGAAAATCTAAACAGCCTGACAGCGCCACATGTTGGTACTCAGGTGGTACAGCTGGAACTTTCTTCCATTGCTTATAAGAATAAAAATTATACAACCAACCTAGAAAATTTAAGAAACCACTTATTTGCTTCTTGAGTTAAACATACACTTATCATATCACCCAAGCAATTCCACTCTTAGATTTTCACTCAAAAGATATGACAACATATGCCCACACAAATATTTATACATGAATGTTCACAACAGCTTTATTTAGAATAGGCCAAAATCAGAAATAGCTCATGTGCCCATTAATGCATGACACTTACTGTGCTATATAGGCATAGAAAGCAATATTACTGAACAATAAGATGAACAAACCACTAAAAAATGCAAAAACACAGACAAATCTCAGATACAAACTGGAATATCCACACACTAAACTACTTTCCAACATTAAAAAAGTATAAAGTATTGATACGTGGTACAATATGGAAGACTCTCAACATAATCACACTGAATTAAAGGTAGACATTTAAAAGTACCTACCCTATGAATGTATTCACGTAAAATTCTTTTTTAAAAATCTACTTTTAAGTGAGAAAGTGATTAGTGTTTACCCTGAACTAGAGGTGGAAACTGACTGGGAAGAGGCATACAAAAACATATAGACAGGGGTGACAAAAATGTTCTCAATCTTGATTGTGGAGGTGGATACATGGGTGTATATATTCATCAAAATCCATTTATACTATACACTTAAAAATGGATTCATTTTATTGTATATAATTTGTAGCTCAACTAATTTTTATTTTTATTTTTATTTTATTTTGTTTTCTTTTTCTGAGGCAGAGTCTCACTCTGTCACCCAGGCTGGAGTACAATGGCATGATCTTGGCTCATTTCAAACTCCAGCTCCCAGGTTCAAATGATCCTTCCACCTCAGCCTCCCAAGTTGTGGGACTACAGGCATGTGCCACCACGCCTGGGGGATGTATTTTTAGTAGAGATGGGGTTTCACCATGTTGGCCAGGCTGGTCTCAAACTCCTGATGTCAGGTGATATGCCTGTTTCAGCCTCCCAAAATGCTGGGATTGCAGGCATGAGCCACCATGCCTGGCCTAAACATTTTTTAAATGTACAACATGATGTTTTAAAATATCTAGAGCACTACATGCCAGCACAGAACAACTTTCTCTTCAGTGTCTGAAAGTGAGATGAAAAGTTTACTAGAAGTCTTCTCTTAATGTATGTTCCAATATTTTTCTTAGCCAGGATCAAGTGTATAATGAATTGTTTTAAAAATGGCAAGGCCAGCTTTAGCCCAAAGGTTAGAAAACATCCCAAATGAAAAGACAGTGAGTTTCAGAGTATGCTAGAATGCTACCATATTGGCATTGGTAAGAGACAGCTGTATAAGGTAATATTAAAACTCTAAGCCACAGTATTATGTGAATATTAATGTAAACTTTAGGTTAAACATTATGCTAAAACTTATATATTCACTATCTTATTTAAATCTATTTATAAATATTTAAGGGAGATACTTCCATTTTATATAGATACAGAGATGAAGAAAGGTAAAATACTTGCTCAAAGATAAAAGCGGCAAACTGGGATTCGGCCTAGGTCTACTTGATGTCAGTGCTCAGGCTCTTTACTGTTCTGCCATTTTACCTCTAATTATGCAACATATACTGCCTTTTGCATTACAGAGGATCCAGTGTTCTTACGAAGGTTCCTTCAAAAATGTACTCATTATTGCCTGAAATAATCCATAGACTAATCCTATGTGAACACATAATTTTACAGTAAAAATAAATCTTTTACCTTTCCTGTTTGCAAAGATATCTGTGAGCCTGCACAGATAACTTACAGAGCATTGTATTGGTCTCCTTATAGCTAGCTGCATTAGTAGGGCTTGGGGATGGTACTGAGAAAGCAGTTTAAAGCATGTCTAAAGCATTAGTTAGATTCTACAAAATGTCATTTTTATATTATATAGCTATCAAATACTGAAAATAATTATAGGGACTGAAGAGCTATTGGTCCCAAAGAACTTTCTCTATCTTTATTCACTAGTCTTCCCAAAAGACCCACAAAGTTGCTATAAATCACAGCAGAAAGAAGACAAAGGGATCTCAGAAAATCTCTTTTCATTGATGAGAAGACAGCTAAAGCGGTCTCTCTTTCTTCATTCTATTTTTCTTTTTTAAAGTTGCTTACCTTTGTTTGTGTAATTCAGAATGGATTTTAAAGTTTCATATATTTCCTTAGCTTTCCTTCCACAAGTTTTGCTAATTGGATTTGCTGTATTCAAAATCTCAAACCATGTGTTTTGTTAATTTTTTGAAATGCATAGTAATGAAGTAATCATGAAGTTATATTAAATTAAAATTATCTACTTTAATGACTGACAAAAAGAAAATATTCAGAAAATAGGTTTATCTAAGAATATGTAAAATACTGATATTAAGGCAAAAATAAATTTGAGCATGTTAATTATATTTGTGCAAGAAATTAATGCAATTTTCATCCTACCTGAAATCACATGCTGTAGTAAATTCTGCTCCTCCACCTAATGCCCAACCTTGAACCAGTGCAACACTTATTAAAGGAAGTCTGTATATTGAAGGAAAACTGATGTTACTACTTTTAATTTCAATATTCATTTACAAATGTTATTTTTTTAAAATTTTTAAATGCAGTGGAAACAAAATTATTGCACTATCTTCATAAAAACAAACATGCATCAAAGAATAGAAGTTTGAACCTGTACATCATGAGAAGAAAAACAGTGTAATTAATACTAAAGATAAAATAGTTCACAATAAATGCCTGTAAGTTTATCAAAATACCTCCCTGAATCATTATATATTTTTAAGCTATAGCCATATTGTAACTTTCTTCCAAATAAATGGATACTTCTCAGCAGCTGGCTCTTCAGAATAATTCCATGTGATATTGCCTTTGTCCATTTTTATTGGTATCAGGTTAAAAGTTGGAAAATTAAGGCTATATCCAAAGGCTGGAAATGTGTCACAGAAGATAGAGCTTCAAAACTGTGTTACGAAGGTTCCTTCACAAATGTACTCATTACTGCCTGAAATAATCCATAGACTAATCCTATGTGAATGCATAATTTTACAGTAAAAATAAATCTTTCACCTTTCCTGTTTGCAAAGACCCACTTTGCAGGGGTGTGTGATACAAAGCAAATCAAAAATGTTTTGCAAGTATGGAATTTTTGTAGGCTCTAACCTACAATGCAAAGACGCAGGTCTACAGTAACTGAAAATTTCCTAATATACACTGCTCCCAAGTAAAAAAACTTATTTAAAAAATAATAACTTTTCAGATTTATCTAAGAAAAAATCAAATGCACTAGGAAATGGGAGGTGAACAGGGGTTAAGACAATGAAGACAGTATTTTAGAATAGTAATGTTATGATTCTATTACTCTCTCTAGACTCTCAGATACAATGAGTACCAAAAATAGATTGGTGTCCAATTAATAACCTTGCTTAAATAAATAAGAATTTCCTTAGTTTTCATAATTTTAAATTTGTCCACATTCAAAATATAAAATTAGAAAGCTAATCAGCCAAAACATGTCAGTTTGTAATCTCAAACATACCTTGATAAGCCAAGAAGAATTTTTCTTCTTTGCTTTTCTTTATCTAGGTGTAAAGTGATTTCATCTTTCTCAGAAAGCTGTAAAAACTTTCCAATCCATAGTTCTTTTTCTCCCCTCCTCTGGATACAGACCACTTCACTACACATTCTACTAATTTGGATTATTAGGTAAACTTTATGTGTCATCTCTTGATCAGTATGCTCTAATATCAGTATTTAACTTTCCCAATATCTATTCCTAAATATAGCTAGTTATATAAGCTCTTTAGGGAAAGGGAATATGTCTTAAATTCTTCTTAACTTTCACTTCTCTTATTTTTAAAATACATATGTATATACTTCATTAACATGTAATTAAAGGATTATTCTCTATGGCACACACAAAAAAATAGTGAATCATTAGAAAATCAACTAGTACAAATAATGGAATAGTAAAAAGCTACTTTTGGTCTTTTAGAAATCATATTTTAAAAAGAAGGATGCATTACCTCATAAATCTTGTTAAGGTGTTTTGCATAAACATGCATAGGGCCACTCCATCCTTTAAATAAAAATAAGCAGAAACACAAAGGTATAATGCAAATATATTACAAATTTTTAAAATTAAGATTTTAGAAAGTAATGAAGCCAAAATTATATCTTTTTTAAACAATGACATTTCCATTTAAAACTCTTTGATACTGTCTGAAATACAATGTTGTATTTGACTCTGTTGATATCCTAAGGCTCCTTGAGCTCAGTCTTGCATGATGTATTAGCAGAGACCTAGGGATAAGAGATAGACTGGCCGGGTGCAGTGGCTTATGCCTGTAATCCTAGCACTTTGTGAGGCCAAGGTGGGTGGATCACCTGAGGTCAGAAGTTCAAGAGCAGCCTGGCCATTATGGTGAAACCCTATCTTGGAAAAAAAAAAAAAGAGAGAGACAGATCACAAACCCTAGAACACTATGGAGTTCTACTCAGAGTAATGTCGGGAGGAAAGACGTAAGATACACCCATCTGTTATCCTTAAGAAGAGAAACATATAGAAGAAGGAGGGAAAGAAGGAAAAAGTTATGTTAAACTTTGATTTTTAAAAAATATTTCTAAGGCTTTATCTTGGTATTGCCACAACTTACAATTTTCTTAAACAAATTTCTTAAGAGTAGTCCAAACTCACTGCCACTTCTTTTTTAGCTCACATATTTTCTTCAATCCAGTGTAATCTGGCCTTCAGCCTTATCCCAAAAAAAACTCTCCTCAAAAGCTTTTAATAGTTGGGCACAGTGGCTCACCCTTGCAATCCCAGCACTTTGGGAGGCCAAGGCAGGCGGATCACCTGAGGTTCAGAGTCTGAGACCAGCCTGACCAATATGGTGAAACCCTGTCTCTATTAAATAAATAAATAAATAAATAAATAGATAAATAAAAAGCTTTTAATAATCTCCTACTTGTCAAATTAAATGACTCTTCTTTATTCATCTCCTCTCTCTCCATAACACATATTACCGTTCTTTAATCAGTTTCTTCATTGTTATGTTCGCTCTCACTTTCTAGCAACATTTTACACTCCTGATTCTCTTATTTCTTTTTTGCTCATTTCCGGTCTTCTTCCTTGACTCTTCTCATCCAGCTAATCCCCTAAATGCATGCAGTTTCAAAAATCCAATCCATGATTTTCTCTACTTATAATTTCTTTTTTTTTGAAAGTGCTAACAGTTACTAGACATTTTCACATTCTGCTAGCACCTCAAACTCAGCATGGCAAAACCAACTGAAAGTAAAAGAATTGAGTTTGAATCCTAGTGCTGCCATTTAATAACAACATGAACTTGAGCAAGTCATGACTATGTAATTCAGTTCCCCCTTCCATAAAAAAATTATTTTAAAAATCTGTGCTATTTGACTTAAAGGATGTTTAGAAAGATGAAAATATACTAGACACTCTGTAAAAGATTGCATAAATTCAGAGGTCTGTGTTACTGGAAAGAGTTAGTGTTAAGACTTCTGAGCTAAGTGGTCAATAAGACTCAGAATTTTCATACTATGTTTGACTTTCTCATTTCACATTCAATTAGTTACCAAGTACTTCCTCTCGGATCTTCCTTAAAATTATTTCAAATATTAATCCCTTCTTTTTATATTTTTGCTGCTGCTGCGTTAGTTCAAACCTGTGTTACTCAAGCCATGATTAGTATATAAGATGGCTTTGCTTCTTCTCACCCAAGGACTCAATCAGACCCTGCACTGATTAACTTCTGAGATCAGCAAGATTGGGTACATTCAAGGTGGTATGGGCGGAGACATCAGCTTTGCTTCCTGACTGATTTCTGTATTCAATTTCTTTTTCATTTTAAATATAATTTTCCATCCTGCTACCTAATAAACCTTCCTTAGGATGATGATAGAATAAAATCTAAATTTCTTGGCAAGACCACCGATACCAAACTATCTTATCAACTTTACTGACTACCGTGTCCCTCATCCAAGCATCCTAATTTCACCACACAAACTATTTGCCATTCCTCTAACACCTTACACTTATTGTGGCTCCTGTGTCTTTGCTTTTGTTATTCCTACTAGTTGAAATATGCTGTCCTTCTCTCTACCTATTTAAAGGAACGCCCAGATCATATAATATTTTTCCATCAATATTTTCTAAATCTCACAATAACAGTTTTCTCTTTTGTGTTTCCATAGTATTTTTATTTTTTTGCCTTAATTATAGTACTTATAAATTGTGTTGTGTGAATATGTGTTTAGATGCATTATCAGACTCATCATCTCTGCAAGGTGCGGACTAGAGTACATAATATGTTCTCAAAATTTTACCAGAGATACAGAAATACAACAACTATCAAAGTATATACAAAGTGCTTGAACAAACTGAGAAGAGTGTCAAAGAAGAAATTACTCATTTTTTATTGGTATGGGGTTAGTTAAGAAGGCTTTATAGAGAAGGGCAGGTAGCACTTGCTAGGTCTAGACAATAAGTCCCAAGATGGTGACAGTATGCCTTCTCCCGCCTCAGACCCTAGTGGTTTGGCATGTAGTAGGTTATTGTTGAACTTAACAAAATTAGATGAATTTTAAATGGAGAACTATGTTTATTTATAAAACAAATTCAGTCAAAAAAAGGTAAAAGACAATGTGGAAGGAATTTCCTAAGCCAAAGCTGTTATCAAGAAGATCAGTGTATCTCACAAATGATAAAATTAACACAGGCACAGAGAGCTAAAAAGCTTTCAAAATGAACTGATTTATACTCTGCTAAAGACCTTTCCAATAAAGCCTGTTCTATTACCTGTATCTAGTAATTTTAATATGCCTATTTTCTCTTGCTAGATTTAGATTACTTAAAATTCCAATGAAGTATCTAGAATTGGTAGACATAAAGGTGAAGCAAGTATTAGCCTGTGTGCTATTATAATTTTCATTCAAAAGACAAAAGGCACACTAAATGTGTCTACTAGAAGCCATATGAAATAAACGGTTAGGAGCATAGATTCTAAAGCCAACCTGACTAGGTTTGAATCTAGGGTCTAGCACCTTCTAATTAGTTTGACTTTGTCAAACCTGCTTAAACCTCTCTGTCCTACAGTCTCTCATCTGCAAATTGTGCTAACAGTAGTACCTATTTTATAACGGAGTTAGTAACAATTAAGTTATGGCACAAAATGAGGTTAGAACCGTGTCTAACATATAGTAAGAAAATAAAAGTTACCGACCATTATTATTAATATTACTAATACCAGCAATAGATAATGAGCATGTTTTGGTTTTAAGTGTATCATTAAACAGAAGTTTAAGCAGTATTGGCCAACATGCCCTAGAGATAAGAAAGATTTAATTAAATTCTTTCCCCAAAGCTATTAAACCCACAATGGTTAAATGCTCTGTCTTCTCACTGGGTTGAAGAAAGAAAACAAGCCAATAACAGATACCTGTGATAGAATAAGCTATGGGTAAGGAACCAATAAAAAGCTAGACCTTCTTTAATGTAGGAAAGCTGGAAGCTGAGAAGTACTAAAAGAAGGTTTTGGAAGCTGCTGCAGACAGTGATATCTTCATGCTCTCTGGATGATACCTGAGATCCAATCCTATTCCTCTAGCTCTTTCTTATAAAACAAGGATAAGGACAATGCTCAATCAAAATGCCAAAAGGAATGATTAACATCATATGTACTCTAAGTCATATTTAGAGTGGCTTAGCCTGTATTAATATCTTATTTAGAATCATAAATAATCCTCTTTCTTAAGTGCTTGTTGTATGGATTTGTTAATTTCCTCAAAATACATGGAAGGGTTTTGAGAAAATTAAAAATAACTTGTTTATTGACAAGGAACTTCTCTAAACCCTTCCATATATATGTAGATGGAATATTGCTCTGTCTCCTAGGCTGAAGTGCAGTGGCATGATCTCAGCTCACTGCAACCTCTGCCTCCTGGGTTCAAGTGATTCTCCTACCTCAGCCTCCCAAGTATCTGGGAATACAGGTACACACCACCACGTCCAACTAATTTTTGTATTTTTAGTTTCACCATGTTGGGCCAGGCTGGTCTCAAACTCTTGACCTCAGGTGATCTGCTCACCTTGGCCTCCCAAAGTGCTGGAATTACAGGTGTAAGCCACGATGCTCAGCTGCTTGTCTATAAATTAATCAGGCTATGGAACTGTACAATAGTAGTGGCAAACACAAATAAGTTACATAAGAATGTTGGGGTCACTGTAGACATTTAAGCAACAGAGATCTAAGGAATAACAGGTTGGTAGAAAAGTAACAAGGAAAGTTAAGGGGAAAAGGAGGATATAATCAAGGTAGATTAAGAGCAGAAAGGTTTCTATGTGCCAGACTTTTCCTTGAGGCATTATACCCATCCATTACAAAGTAGGCAGGTTTTTATTTCCCCAGTTCTGAAGCTTATAACTGCACTTTGATTACTTACTCCCTCTGAAAAGAAACTTCTTGTAGCCTACATAACATCTGTGGCATCAAATCCAAGTCTTAATATTTAAACATTTTTTGTTCTATTTTATTCCTTTGTCTTTCCCATAACTTTTCAGCAGTATTAATCTTTCTTTTATCCTAGTGGATCTCCTGGCCTCTACCTTCTCAACCAAGAATTAACTGCCTAATAGGGACAGTTGGAGCTCTTTTGCTGCACAACAAGCAAAGCATACCAAGCTGCAACCAACATGGGATGTTACACTTAAAAGAAAAAAATAGTAGAATAATAGATAACAAATATAAGAAAATGTTGATAGGGCTGATGCTGTTATGAGTACATGACGGTTTCACTGTATTAGTCTTTCTGCTTTTACTTATATTTGGTAATTTACATTAATAAAAGCCTTTTAAATCTTTGAAAAATATGTAGCAAAAACATCATAATAATTATCTTTTATAATAAGAAAAGCCATTTAAAAATCACTTTCAAGTATTTTATTACAATTAGAAGGGAATATAATCTAATGGCAAAACTTATCATATATTTCAGTTATCTCATCATCCTCAGAAAGCAAATTCACCAAATAAGTAGACGCTAGTGATGCATCTGTAACAACAAAGAGTATTTGGATAAAAAAGAGCCTCATTGACAAACTGTTTACAACTTAAAGTCATGGTAAGTTTCAGAATGTCTTGGTCATGAGGGGTAGATGCATTTATATGCTGCAGCTACAACTCATATATAATACATGTATGAGCCTCAAAAGTCCTGAGGACATTATAAATTTAAGCTTTACACATATTTATAGTCCCTTCTCAAGTATATAGGAATATAGTTTATAGGAAACATGGAAATATCAAGAACTCTACATAAACTATTTCTAGTTCTTGTTAAATTTAAAATCATCATGTGATAAACACACCCCATACTTTATATGTATTGTTACATTTCTTAAAATAATCCATAAAGATAATATTCAAAGTGCTTATTTTTATGCTATATATTTCTTATACTATGACTTCAGAGATTTCATAAAAGTATAATAAGGAATTCGTCTACCCTATAAAATGTTTTAAATAGCTGGGCATCAGGCCAGGTCTGGTAGCTCATGCCTGAAATCCTAGTATTTTTTGGAGGCCAAGGCAGGTGGATCACCTGAGGTCAGTTCAAGACCAGCCTGGCCTACATGGGGAAACCTCATCTCTACTAAGAATATAAAAATTAGCCAGATGTGGTGGCGGGTACCTGTAATCCCAGCTACTAAGGAAGCTGAGGCAGGAGAATTGCTTGAACCCAGAAGACAGAGGTTGCAGTGAGTGGAGATTATGCCACTGCACTCCAGCATGGGTGACAGAGCCAGACTCCATATCAAAACAAAGAAAAAAAAGCCAGGCATGGTGGTTCCTGCCTGTAACCCCGGCACTTTGGGAGGCAGAGATGGGCTGATCACTTGAAGTCAGAAGTTCAAGACCAGCCTGTCCAACATGATGAAACCCTGTCTCTACTAAAAATACAAAAATTAGCTGGGCATGGTGGCCTGAGCCTGTAATCCCAGCTACTTGGGAGGCTGAGGCAGGAAAACCACTTGAACCCAGGAGGCAGAGGCTGCAGTGAACTGATATCACTGCCACTGAACTCCAGCCTGGGTGACAGAGGGAGACTCTGTCTCAATAAAATAAAATAAGATAAATGTTTTAAATAAAATAAAATTCCAATCTGAGTTCTAAGAATACTCATTGTAAAGCAGATTCACAATTCCATATTTCCTTGATAAAACTGGCAGATGTACACAGCAACAAGTGACAAACACTCGCAGTAATATTTAAAGGATTCAGTCACACTACCCTACTCCTTAGCTGTCAGTTAAGATTAATGTCAGGCATTGAAGGAACAGATTGCTTGGAGACTGTAGGTACTAGAAAGAATAAACTTTACTAAGTGATTTCTTATTTGAAGCTGAATAAAAACTCTCTCCGTGTTTTCCTACATGACTTATGCCAGATCAATTATATATATATATATATATATAAATAAAACAATTAGCATGTTTCCACTTCCATCTTTAAATATATAGAAAAAGAATCCTGGTCACATGATCTAAAGAGACAGAAACGACCTTCTAACTAGAAGAAAATAATAAAGTAAAATAACATTCATCCTACCCAACTTATATCAAACCCACAACAGGCTATTGTCTCATTCTGTCTTTAACAGTGTCTTTCATGAACTAAGGTGTATAGTGATTCAACCATTCTGTGGGTCAAGATGGCCAGAGGCAGACCTATGTTATTTCTAGTTAAATAATTGTAAGCTTGCTTTGCTTATGTACACTGAAGTTTACACCCGAACTAAGCTATATCAAATACTGGTGCAGTAAAATACAAATCAAGCAGCAACAGGAAGCCTAAGGTAAAGACTATCTGAGAGCGCTGTAAAATGGTGAAACACCGTGGAGCAGCTGCAAAGTAGGAAATACTTTGATCCCAGGAATGCCTTCTCAACAGAGTTTGCCTGAGACTCTCATAAAGAGGGCTTAGGCAGTATCTCTGAGAAGGGAGGGGACCTCTGCTCACAAAATGCGGCAGGATCTTTGCAGATGGGAGCTTGCAAGGGGGAAAAGCCTTGCAGCGTAGACGTTTACCAGAACGCCACAGGCTCTGCCTAGGTTCTCAGAATACGGAGTAATCTTGATTGCTCTGTGTCTACTATGCTCAGGAGATAAAAACCTGCTGGTGCCTAATCCGCTAAGCTTCTGATGCAAATGCACCATGGTGTTCTAGGTTTGCATAAGAATCATGTCTGCTACTGAATACTGCAGACCATACCTCTCCCCCTTGGCTATCTTGCCCACATTAGTTTCAAGGCCTCTCCCAATAGTTTCAAGTCCTCCCCTGTTCATCCCTCCCTGCTCTCCCACCCCTCGATTAACAAGTGTTTACACCTAATAAAAGCACGTGGAGCCCAGAGCTCAAGGCCAAGCAGTTCACCCCACCAGACGGTACATTGGACCCCTGGACCCATGCTGTGAACTTCCACTCTTGTGTCTTTGTCTTGATCTCCTTTTCTCACTCCATCATCGTCATCACCGCAGGGCCACAGGGCACCCATGCACAGGGTTGGGCTGGGTCCCAACACATTGGAGAGATGAAAAATACGTGTATATATAGGTTGAGCATCCCCACTATGAAAATGTGAAATCTAAACGCTCCAAAATCTAAAACTTTGTGAGTGCTGACATGATACCATAAGTGGAAAAAAAAAGGCAGAGGTTGCAGTGAGCAGAGATCCACGTCACTGCGCTCCAGCCTGGTGACAGAGTGAGACTCTGTCTCAAAATATAAAATAAAATAACAATCAATAATGTATCTAAAATAAATATCCAGGAGTGCATATTGATATAAATAAATAACTGAATAAATAAGTATGTGAATAAAATACTTATTTATTTTTTGAGAAGACCCAAATCCCCCTTACATAAGAATAATGGACACATATGTCCACCCTTGAGGAGACAAAACTTATTTTCCCTTCCCCCTTGAGTGTAGACTAAACTAAGTGACTTGCTTCCAAGGAGTAGAGTATGGACAGTAAATTTAAAGTAGAGCTACCAGGCAAACACTATCTTGGCCAGGTGACCAAGGTTAACATCACTAGTGATAAATCATCTTGACAGCCTATATTCCCTTGATAAGATGTGATGAAAATAGAAGCTTATCTCTGGTCTTTCTCTCAGAATCCCATAACCCCAGTGTAATATGAGAAAAACACCAGACAAATTTCATTTGAAGGATATTCTGTAGAATATCTGACCAGTACTCTTCAAAACTGCCAAGGTCATGAAAAACAAGGTAAGTCTGAGAAACTGTCACAGACAAGAGGAATCTGAAACACAGGTAAATGTACTGTGGTATCCCAGATGGGATCCTGCAGCAGAGAAGGGGCAACAGTAGAAAAACTACTAAAACATGAATGAAGTGTGGAGTTTTGTTTTTAACCACTTTGTTGAATTATGATTAACATGTAAAAAGGTGTACATACTTAATGCATACAACTTGATGAGTTTGTGGCTAAGTATACACCCATTAAACTGTGCTATAGCTGGAACCTGAGCAACGCCATTTTATAAAGGACAAAAGCTGTTTTCCAAAAATAAGTAACCCCATTCTCCTCGCAATAACTGCAGGCCTTGGCTTCTGTAAATAAGACTTCTAGTTTACTTTGCAGAATGCAAAGAGGTAAAGCTGCTTACCTTCTCTTATCAGTAACTGCCAGAGTTGCTAGCCTTTGCTTACCGGTAATAACCAGAAAAGGCAGCCCAAGATAATTTCATCCTGGCTCCTGCGACTTGACTTGTATTAAGTAACTAAAGATCTGTGGATTCTAATACTGCCCAGGCAATGTATAAACTAATGTTTATCTTGACTCCTGCAAACCACTTAAGTAACAATCGGAATGACAAAAGTCCCCTGGCCCTTGGAATGTCCGGAGCCCCTCCCCACCCTCGTCTAGGCCCAGGAGGTGATTTACAGAATCCACTAGCCCTGGAAATGTCTGAAGCCTTTCATCCCCATCCGTGCTCCTCACCCCCACTCCCAAGGTGGTTTTATGGGTATAAAAAGGTCTTGTCACACTTCTCTGCCATGGGTTGGAGAGACGTGAGTCCTCCATGGTCGCCAGCAATAAACCCTACAATTTGGCATACTTTTGTCTTGGTGTTGACTTTCTATGCTCAGTGCAGTATAACAAAACCATTACCACCAAGGCCCTAGACATATCCACAACCTCCCAAAGTTTCCTCCCACCCCTTTATTACTATTATTATTAATTTTGTGTGTATGTGTAACATAAACACTTAAGATTGATCCCTGTCCATCCCCACCACCAAACCCCTGGCAATCACCATTCCAATCTTGGCTTCTGTGAGTTTCGCTTTTTTTTTTTTTTTTTTGAGAGACGGTCTCACTCTGTCAGGCAGGCTGGAATGCAGTGACACCACCATGGTTCAATGAAGCCTTAAGCTCCTGGAATCAAGCAATCGTCACACCTCAGCCTCCCAAGTAGCTGGAACCACAGGTGTATGCCACCACATCCAGCTAATTTTTTAATTTTTTGGTAGAGATAAGGACTGTCCTGGACTCCTGGCCTCAAGCAATCCTGCCATCTCAGCTTACCAAAGCATTCATATTATAGGTGTGAGCCACCCATGCTAGGCAGAGTTTCACTATTTTAGATTCCATATATAAATGAAATCATACAGTAGAGTTTCATTAATAATAAAGTATCAATGTTGGTTAACATGGTTTGGCTCTGTGTCCCTCAACCAAATCTCATGTCAAATTGTAATTCCCAGTGTTGAAGGAAGGGCCTGGTGGAAGTGACTGAATCATGGGGGTGGATTTCCCCCTTGCTGTTCTTGTGACAGTGAATGAGTTCTCATGAGACCTTGTTGTTTAAAAGTGTGTGATACCTCCCCAGCTCTCTGGCTTCACCATGGTAAGATATGCTCACTTCCCCTTTGCCTTCCACCATAATAGTAAGTTTCCTGAGGCCTCCCACCCATGTTTCCTGTACAGCGTGCAGAACTGTAAGTCAATTAAACCTCTTTTCTTCATAAATTACCCAGTCTCAGGTAGATGTTTATAGCAGTATGAGAACAGACTATTACATTGGTTCATTAGTAGCAACAAATCTATGTACCATAGAAATATAAGATGTTAACAAAAGGAGAAACTGGATGCGCAGTGTATAGGAACTCTGAATTGCATTTGCAGCTTTTCTATACATTTAAAATTATTCTAAAATTTAAAAATATTTTTTTTTTTTAAATCAATACACCTTAAAAATAAAGAGACAAAAGTGAGGCATTGGAGGGGAAGGGAGTAACATTAACTGCTAGCAAGAGAGAGATAATCCCATCCTCTAAAATATCAAACACAACTGAGAGTGTTCCGCTAAACTAGAAAAAATAATTTTAAACCTTTTATCAAGAGCCCTTTGCAGATACCATATTAGTAAAAAATTAGAATCATTTGCTTCTCTTATACTGCTTCTCCTGTAATTCTACCAAAAACAAAACAAATGAACCAAAAAATCCCTATAATCCTTTGAAAGTTATTAAAGTCATCATAATAACCATAAGGAAAATATATATAAATGTCTCAGCCATACATGTATAATAAACAAGGAGAATCTAATGCATAATTCATAGAACACTTGCCTCTGGAGTTGCTAGTGCTTTCACAGCATTCAGATCCGATCCTGAACAGAAATTATTTTTTGCCCCACGGACAATGAGGCCTTTCCCCTCTGTCCAGTTTTCCAATTCAATTACTTTCTCCAGAAGTTGTAGCATCATAACACCTGCCGGAGATGGGAGTGGGGAATCACAAGCATATGAAGGCGACTGGAAAAATAGAAATTATTTATAAATCATAAGGTGTCAAGCATACTCTTAGGTCCTATATTTTATAAATATTTACTGAATGTCTATCAAATGCCTATTGTGCTGGGAGTATGGAGTATACAGAAGAGGTATATATGGCAGGCCCTGCATTGTAAATTTAAATTTGTTATATGTCTATCTCTCCATCTATCTTAAGAAATGACACAAATACATGATTAGGAAGAAGAATAAGAATATACTACGCCAGGCGTGGTAGTTCATGCCTATACCCAGAGTTTTGGGAGGCTGAAGCAGGAGGATCGGAGGTCAGGAGATCGAGACCATCCTGATTAACATGGTGAAACTCTGTCTCTACTACAAATACAAAAATTAGCTGGGTGTGGTGGCATATGTCTGTAATCCCAGCCTCTTGGGAGGCTGAAGCAGGAGAATTGCTTGAACCAGGAGTTGGAGGTTGTGGTAAACCAATATCACACACCTGCACTCCAGCCTGTAGACAGACCGAGACTGTCTCAAAAAAAAAAAAGAATATGTCATGCTGTACGAAGAATAAGAAAATGATGATACGGTAATAAGAAAAAATTGTTTCTTAGCGTAAAGATAAAACATAGACCTTACTTCTCAGTAATACATCTTATCTCAGTCAGTATAGCTTTATGAGTATAATATAACTATGAGATCTTATGATATATTAGACATATGGTATACAGAACAAAGTGTGATTCCTAATCAGAATTAGTATAATAAGGTATTAGTTCAGGAATGAGTAATAAATACCATCTTGTTCCATGGTTGACAAATTGTCCTCTGAGGAGCTTGAGGCATACTATGGAAGTTCTTCACAGGCCTACCAACCACTGATTCTATGACTTACAGATTGTTACCTTAATATCATCCAAATTCTATTGGAGCTTCTTTATAATAGACAAATTTAAAATAGAAACAGCTGGGACTGGCATTTTAAGATCTAATCAATAACTTTTAGATATGCTTATCTTTGGTGATCTTCCAAGTTCATAAAATTCATGGTTTTCAACATGACTAATTTTATTTTCTTCCACCTAGGAAATGCTTTAGAAGCTAATGTATAAAGATCATAATAGAGGGCTAAAACCGGCAAAAAAATTTGTACCACAAGTACACTTCTTTGGAAAATAAATCCCACAATGTCAAGAACTATTATTTTCTTTGCCATTTACTAAAGTAACCAGGAGTGAGGTAGTTCCACAATAAATGTTTTATTATTGGTATTAACTCACAAATGACTAATTTAACTATCCTTTCTAATGGCTAATTATGACATACCGTCATGCACCAACAATGTATCACATATAACATGGTAGTTCCTTAAGATTATAATGGAGCTAAAAAAATTCCTATTACCTAATTAGTAACAATCATAGCCATTGTAATGTGGTACAATGCATTATTCACATTTGTATTACAGTTGCCTATAGTATTCAGAAAGTAATGCACTAAATAGTTTTGCAGCCTAGAAGCAGCAAGCTGTATCATATGGTACAGGTGTGTAATAGTTTATACTAAGTGTAAGTACACTGTCCAATGTTCACACCTAACATATTTCTTAGAATGTATCCCCATCACAAAGCAACAAATGACTGAATTTAAAACTGTAACCCTTTCCAAGGATGTCCTAGATGCTTTAGAAATATCATTCTTGCTCTCAAGTGATTTATAGTCTAGTAAGGGAAAAGAAGAAACCCACACTTTTAGTAAAAGAATCAATCTGTATAGGTTAATACGAACCTTTAATCATTCACAGTATCTAAGCTTCTAAAAAACAATGCTGGCGTTTTTTAAAAAAACCTTCCTTATGGTGTTGATTTTTCTTTGAACCTTTCTTAAGATGCTGAAATGCTGGTCGTGAGAATAAGAAAAATTTATACCAGTAGTTACTGCTAAAATAATCTTTTTTACTTTGTAAAATAAATCTCAAAAGATGGAAGAGCCGTTAAAGAGTATCTAACTGAATGATTTTTAAACAAGGGCCTGAGTGCTCATTCATCCTTTCCCAACCCAGCTTCACCAAATACCATTACCCAAATCAAAACAGGTTTGCTATTATTAGTTTTCTATATTATGCATTAAAATAATATGTTTCTGATTGAATAAAAAATTATTTGTAACTTTTCAGAAACAAATCAACACTACTGATCTAATTTAACCCTCTAGAGAAATTTTACCTTTCAATTTCTATTTTTCCTGGACTAACATTAAATTGGTTTTTATCCTCTAAACCAACTGAACATATGAAGCTACAAAGTCTAATAAGGTAGTCACTAGTCACCTGTATGTATTAAGCACTTGATATGTGGCTAATCCAAATTGAGACGTGTCGTAAGTATAAAATAAATACCAGATTCATAGACTTAGTACAAAAGTAAAAAGAAAAATGCCTCATAATTGCTTATATTAGTGACATACTGAAAAAAATATTTTGGATATACTGAGTTAAAAATGAATTGTTAAAAATAATTTTACCTGTTTTTTCATTTTTTAAAACTCTGGCTACTAGAATACTTAAAATTGCACATGTGGCTCACATTTGTTTTTGCATTATGCTTTCATTGGTCAGCAGTGGTATAGAGAAATATCTCTGAATTCCAGTAAATGGAGAGTAAAGTCATCTTGGGTTTAAAGACTCACCACTAGTAATTTACAAAGTTTACAGACTATTCAATTATGTCTATAGTATGATTATATGTAAAGTAGATATATGAAAATTTTGTGAGTTTTTCTGAGCCCCGAATATGAAATGCTACTAGAGATTATAATCATGAAGTGCACAACTAAAAAGGAGAGATTACTAAAATCAACTTGAAAATGCAAGTGGTTTGCCTTTGTGTTCTGCGTGAATAAAAAGCATAAAATAAAAAAAAAATTTTTTAATTAAAAAAACGAAAAAAAAAAGAAAATGTGAGTGGTGAGTATTCAGCAAAGCTACTCATTAGCTCTTGCATAACATAGTGGTAGCATAATTCAAATCCGAGCCTCAGCAAAATGACAAATTACCACATCCTGCATCTTCAGTTCTCTGTGTTGACCAGAAAATAAAAGGCACTCACCAGTATCTAAGAGTTAGGAAGGAGTCCACAGATGGACAAGTGCTGTGTTTCTTCTGTTAATAATGGAATTAAAAGGTTAAAAACTAACAATGATTTTAACTCAGTTCACAGAAAAAAATTAGCCTAAATAATTCTTTTCTTTCACAGGCTTTTCTCTTTAGTTTCACGAACTCTTTGAAACCTCTTTCTCCTTGTTCCCTAGTAGCATAAGCTGAAAACAAATGAAGTTATTAAAAAGTTAATGAATTTGATGGAAAATATAATCAAGATTAATTTAGATTTCCTTTTTATCAACATCTATACTAATGAGTTTTCTGAAAACTTTCAAATATCCATAATTATTTAAAAATTAAAGTATTTCTGGTTCATATAATAGAGTTGTTGTTTTTATTGTTACTTTTCTCATGTTCTACCAGAAGTACCAGGACTTTAAAACATACTGTCACCAGAGCAAGGATAAAAAACATGTGATAACAGGTTAGATTTAGTGTGATTCTTTAGGAATGAAAAGATTCTTAATACCTGAGAAGGCATTCATTTTACTTGGATTGTTCAGAGTAAGAATACCAATGCCATTGTCTTCCTTCTGAAGGTCAACAGTTCCACCAGGAAACTGCTGAAGTTTTTTTTTCACTTCTTCCTCATAAAATCCATGGGCTGTATTATAAAGTGACAATCCTGTTTGATGTAGCAATTTTGTCCTTACAGACAGAGGCGATGTCTTCAAAAGACCTGTTGTCATTTCTGGAAAAGAGAAATAAGTATGCAATAGCACAGATTAATAGGCACTCACTTTTCTAATAATATGTGTTAATAGGCTGTAGTAATGGACACTTCTGGTGGATTGTGAATACTTCCCCTTTTCTTTCTTTTTCTTTTCTTTTTTTTTTTTTTTTTTTGAGACGTAGTTTCGCCCTGTTGCCCAGGCTGGAGTCCAGTAGAACAAATTCGGCTCACTGCAACCTCTGCCTCCCGGCTTCCAATGATTCTCATACCTCAGCCTCCCAATTAGCTGGGACTACAGGGGCCCGTCACCACACCTAGCTAATTTTTGTACTTTTAGTAGAGGCAAGGTTTCACCATGTTAGCCAGGCTGGTCTCAAACTCCTGATTACAAATGATCCACCCAACTTGGACTCCCAAAGTGCTGAGATAATAGGTGTAAGCCGTGGCACCTGGCCACTTCCCCATTTTTTTAAAAGCACTGTTTCAGGAAATGATCAGTATGAAATTCCTTTCATTTTTCCCTCCTTCTCAAACCAAATAATTCACAAAGCATATCATTTCAGTATGTATCAGTGAGAGATAACAGAATAATTACAGTATCTTTACCATGCTCCAATACAATAGGAAGGCTTAGAAAAAAATACTGCTCTGTATTTTGCACCATCTCCTGCCTCCAGGTAGTCTTTTGCTTCAGATTCTTCTCTATTCTTCAACCCTTAACTTTTTCAAAATCTAAAAGTAAATATAGTCCAAGTATCCCCTTGGAAACAGCCACTATGCAAAAATGCTGCAAGAGCAATCCCACTCTCCAACAGAAATTTTATTCTTGGCATTATTCTTACCTTCTGCAAAGCCTTCAGGCTGGAAGGGTCCTAAGAAAAAGCTGGAAAGGGTCCTAAGAAAAATGGGGAAGGATATAAGAATGTGTGTGTAACTACAATATTAAAGACACCAAGATGTTTCTTAAATCTCCTCAAGGAGACTGAAGTGTTAACTCATAAACTGTGACCTAATACACTACATTAGGGTTTAGCAAAAAAAAAATTGCAAGATGATTGTTATCTTAAAAAATGATATCTAAGAATCAAAACTTGATGTTACTTTTCCAAGAAAAAAAGGTATTCTAATTTGCCATCATAAGTCTTTGTTGGGACCTGCTTTTAACTGTCATAACTTTATTATTTCCCTTAATGTCAAATTCCTCCTGGTCTTTGTATCCTCCCTCCCTCCCACCAAAACAGTCACCAGTTGCCAGCTGCTAGGGTTACCGAATAAATAATGAAAGCACTGGGTGGTCACCCACCACTTAATGAATTGTGATTAACAAGATTTGGATCGGGCCAGGTGTGGTGGCTCACGCCTGTAATCCAAGCACTTTGGGGGCCAAGGTGGGTGGATCACCTGAGGTAGGGAGTTCAAGACCAGCCTGACCAACATGGTGAAACCACGTCTTAAAAAAATAAAAAAATAAAAAATAAAGAAATATTTTTAAAAAAAACTAAAAAACAAGGTTTGGATCAATTTGATGTATAGAAGCAATAAGCAAGGAAAGTGACCAAATGTTACAAGTTGCAAAATACCTAAATATTTAGTATTTTGAATACTGTTAGATATAGTGATCCTCAAGTTTCTCTACAAAGAATCAGTATGTCAGTATGTTCAGCTCTCTTATTCTTTAATTCTCCATTTTTAAGTTGAACTTCCTTGTAGTTTGAGTAAACAACCTTTTCCACCAGTTCTAATCAGTAGTTCATATCTGTTCCCCCAGTCTCCTGCTCTGTCCTGACTCATCCTGGTCACTTGCTCCTGTCACCTGCTTTGACTCCGGGCTACCTGCTCTGACCTGCCCGTAACCATTCTTCCTGCCAAACTACCCACCTCCACTACTCTGGCTCATACCCCTGCTCCCTTTAAAATAGCCAATTGGAATTAGACTAGACTATGTGGTCTAACTCTAGCCAATAGGGGAATGACACAGCAGTAGGAGCAACCTACATCAGGCATAAGTACCCCTTCCCCTTCCTTGTCCAGGTGTGTGCCCGCCATTGTTCAGTCTGTGAGCCACACCTTTCTATATAAGTAAATTGCCTTGCTGAAAAAATTTATCAAGGGCTACTTCTTTTGTGGCACCAAAAATTTTAATTATAACAATACTTTAATGTCTTCATCTATTGCCAATTCCATACTCCTTTTCCAAAATTCATATAGTATACCTTGTGTGACATCCTTCCATCCCATCACCTGTTCTGTCAAATTAGAAAATGATAAGGTATTAACAGATTTTAAGGTATCTAAGGCCTCCTGAAGACCTAGAAAGCTAGAGGGAACAATTATCAAACATGAGCTTGCAACATTTCAGGATATTTTCAGTAAACTCAAGAGACCTTGCAAGATTTTTTAAATACACTTCAAAATAAAGGAACCTAATTAGAACATAGAAATGTATAGTAATACAATAAAGGCAGAATAAAAGGTGATATCCTAGATGTTCCCACCATCTAATTTAGTGCAATAATAGGTACTTTACCAGTACTACATGAAATTACTGGGCATATAAAAGAATGAGAGGATACTGTGAAACTAAATAAAATTTTTAAATGTCAAAGAAATTACTGCCATATACTTAAATAATAAATTATTTCATTTTAAACAAATTATTCATTTGTAAGATTTTCCTCCAAATATTATTCTCATTTGTTGAATATTATTCCCCATATTTAACTTATTTCTTTCCCTTATATATCTCCAGTACCCAAAACTGCAGTCTGGTTCAAAGACCTATCTTCCTCCTTTCCAAGAGGGAAGCAAAAGTTTTGTCTATGGAAAGAAAATATTTCTGAAATTATTATCATTAGTTATGCACCATCATTAGAAAATGAACTATTCTTGTCAAATAAACTATCTCTTTAACTGGAAAGCAAAAGTTTCCTGGGAAAGAATGAATTATTTTGTTGAGAGTTTTCTTGCTCTAAGGCACATGGAATTGTATTTTTAAAATATTTTACCATGAAGGAGAAATAAACTGATAAGCATAGAAAATTGAGGTCTATGAAAAATGAAAGGGGTCAGGGGAGTTTTACAAATGAAATGTTGTTACCAATTAAAAAGTATGACACGGTTATAAAAAAAACACCAAGGCTTAGACACTTCCTATCATTCAAATGGAAATGTCAAGTTGCCTCAAAATCTCTTAGCTAGTAGAAGAAACCTAAACTAAAAATTTCAGACATTATTGAGAAATGCCAAGCAATTGGGCTTGAAACAAATTAACCACACTGAGGACTAAATTCTGATTTTTTTTTTTAATCTAGCTGATATTCCCACCTAAAGGGTCTAGGGAGTCATGCCCAACAAACCATAAATTCTCATCAGGTGGTTTTTATTTGACCCTATATATCTTGACTTACTTTTCAATCTGACCCTGGCATAACATTAGGAGCCAAGAAAAAAAATTTAATCCCAAAATATATTTCCTTGACATTCTTTAAAATTGCTCTGTAAACTCTCCTGTGGGAAAAATCCACATTCTATGGAGCATCCCCTTCCTTCTTTGTTTTTCTTCCTTTCTTTCCAGATCCAGGAGAAAATCAACTAAGAGCCAGGCACCCTTTTAGGTCTGAGAAGAAATAGTTTACAACCTGCTCTCTCTGAAGTCTGCTGAGAGATTCCTCTGCACAAAAAAACTGGTCTCCACAATCCTTTTAATCTGAACATTCTTTTTTATGAATCCCAGGTCTTTAGACAAACTCAACTAACTGTCAACCAGAAAATGTAAAAATTTACCTATAGCCTGGAAGCACCCCCACTTTAAGTTGTCCCACCCTTCTGAACCAAACCAACTTATTTCTTAAATGTATTTGATTGATGTCTCATGCCTTCCTAAAATATGTAAAACCAAGTTGTACCCCAACCACCTTGGGCACATGTTCTCAGGACCTGAGGGCTGTGTCACAGGCCATAGGCACTCACATTTGGCTCAGAATAAATCTCTTAAATATTTTACAGAGTTTGACTCTTTTCATCATCAATACCTATATTCTCATGACAGGATATATTTATTAAGTTTTTTTGTAATCTCCATTCATAATCATAATCATTCCATACTCAACCACCATTCTTTCTGTTTCACCTTTCCTTTTACTACCCTTAGAATTAGAACCAAGTTCACTGGTCAAAGTCTGTGAGAAAAATAGGAAAATATACCAAACTATATAATTCAAAATGAGTTCTGAAGCTTTCTTTGCTTTTTTTTTTTTTAAGGAAAAGGAAGGGGAGGAGGGGAGGAGGAACTCTTTGCTTTTTTAAAGACAGATTTTTAAAAACATAATAACTTGGCCAGGCGCGGTGGCTCACGCCTATAATCCCAGCACTTTGGGAGGTCGAGGTGGGTGGATCACGAGGTCAAGAGATCAAGACCATCCTGGTCAACAAGGTGAAACCCCGTCTCTACTAAAAATACAAAAATTAGCTGGGCAAGGTGGTGTACGCCTGTAGTCCCAGCTACTCAGGAGGCAGAGGCAGGAGAATTGCTTGAACCCAGGCGGCGGAGGTGGCGGTGAGCCAAGATCGTGCCATTGAACTCCAGTCTGGGTAACAAAAGCGAAACTCCGTCTCAAAAAAAAAAAAAAAAAAAAAAACATAATAACTGGACTAGCAAGTAAGGCAAATATTTCAAAAGAGGATAGTATTCTTTCTTGGATTATTTAAAGTACATTTTAACTAGACATTTAGCTGCATTCTCAGAAATAAACAGTTATTGGTTTCTTGGCATATGGGCCATTACATTTGTACTTATATGTAGATTTTTATGGCCAGGAAATGGCCATAGACACATATGCATATGTTAAGAGCATTTGGTAAGAGGTAATTCTGTAGCAATTCAATGGCTATTTATATTGAATTCCTATTAATGATCATGCCATTGTTAGCTATTTCAGAGAGAAATAAAGCATCTTTAAAAGTTTTCCGTTTTGGCAGAGAAACAAAATATGCACAAAATATGAAAATAGAGCAAAGTCTCTCCTTTTATTGAGCTTTGCTAGAGTGTGCCATTAAATTTAATGTAATCTTAACTTCATAAAAGGATATCTTTTTTTTCCACCAGTAAACTCTGATCACGTAGTCTAAGGATTTTCTTTAGGTATAAATGGATTCAATAACATTAAATCAGTGCATTGAATTATGATGCATTATTGTGAGGAAAGAGACCCAGGCATCTGGGATCAACTTCCCCTTTGACTGCCACACTGCATTTCAATAGAAGAAAAGGCTGACCGACTGGCGCCTCTTGATTCGCCTTCCTGTAGGTGGCGGGCTTGGTCTTGGGGAAACTCTCCAGAAGGCACTGTTTTTACTTAAAACAAGATCAAACCCAAGACCTTTTCACTTGTGAATCCTAAAGCTGTAAACCCGAAACCCTTTTTTTTTTATTAAATAAAATTTAATAATAATGTATTAGAACTCAGGACAAGAGAAATTTACGAATGACCAGGGATGCCTGGGAAATACATATGGATCAGATGTTAGAGCTAAGGAATCAGTAGGAAAAATGGCCGTTAAGTAGAGAGAGAATATTATTTACAGTAGGAAATGAAGGTCACATGCAATTAAAATATGACCTGCTCATTGAGTGTGAATGAAACGTATTGATCCTATATTTTAAGATTTTACATGAAGAATCCTGAAGGAAATGCTAAGTTAGGACTTTATTCTGTGATTAATGGTTAGTCTCTAAAAGTTTTGGGAAATGGGGGTGATGGTTCCCCATGAACAAAAGTCTATAGAAGTTTTGTGGTGGCTGTAATATTCACAGATTGAAAAATGTCAAGGGCCACAATTAAATTCTTATTTCTACCCATCATTCTCAAACATACGTTGTCTTTGTGGCAAATAAGGATGTAATTAATAATAAATTCCCTTAGGATCTGCTCCAAAGACAACCTTTTTTTTTTTTTTTTTAAGAAAGGAGAGAAGCAAAGAAAAAAAAAAGAGTAAAGGAGAAGAACAAAGAGGAAGAAAAAGAGGGAGAGAGAACAGTAATACTGCTTTATTCTAAAAATGGGTATTGAAAAACCTCTTTTATGGCAATAATTGTGCTTAATAATAGCCGATCAATATTTCATTTAAAGCTATAAGTAGGTGCGATGTGGCACTGACAAGAATGTACACCTTATGTATTTAAAGTGGAGAGCTCTATAAATGCCTATCAAATTTACTTGTTCCGGATCTGAGTTCAAGTCCTGGACATCGAAACCCTTTCATATGTGATTTCTAAAGCTGTAAACCCGAAACCTTTTCACGTGAGTCCTAAACCTGTAAATCTTCATATGTAATTTCTAAGGCTGTAAACCGAAGATTCTTCCATGTGTAGTATCTAAAGTATAAACCTATATGAAGGCAGAACATTCCTTTGTTAGACGAGCTGGGAATTTGGAGCCATCGCCTGGCTCCCGACCATAATATTAATAATAATAATGAAAAACCTTTTCCGGCTGGGCACGGTGGCTCACGCCTGTAATCCTAGCACTTTGGGAGGCCGAGATGGGTGGATCATCTGAGGTCAGGAGTGCAAGACCAGCCTGGCCATCATGGTGAAACCCCATCTTAAAAAAAATAATAATAAAATAAAATAAAATAACTTTTCCTCCCCCATTCGGTGTTCGGGAGCTCTGTTTCTCACGACCACTCCTGCTACATTTTCCCTTCATTCTAATTTTTAAAATTCTAAGCAGAAGTACAACCAAAATCAAGCAACATACCAGCTTTGCTAGGGAGTAAATATCAAATGTATACTCCCCCACACACATATATGAAACCAGATTTATCAAATATATATATGTAACCAGAATTTTTGTGGTTATAAAACAGTGCAATACTAGTGTTTCACAGCTATTACTTTTGTAACAAATGACTTTTGTTCACTGACTTGAAATTTATGTTACATTTTGCAAGAAAGAAAATAAACACAGATGTGAAGAATGAAGAAAAATATCAGTTGAGTCACCTAACAGGTGCTGAAAAAGTTTCAGAATACAGGTATGTTCTATTTCTTAACCAAATAATGCATCTGAAGAAAGAGACCCAAGCATCTAAGATCACATCCCCCTTGACTTCCACACTGCATTTCAATAGAAGAAAAGGCTGGCCTCCTTATTCCCCTTCCTATAGAATCAGGGACAGTATGGGGGAATCTTTACGGAAGGCATCGTTTTTACTTAAACAAGATCAAACCCCACTTCACTCCTACTCCATCAACCAAGACCCTTTAACTTACAATTTCTAAAACTGTAAACCCAAGACCCTTTCACGTGTAATATCTAGAGTTGTAAGCCTATATAAAGGCAGAGCTTCTCTTTGTTAGACAACCTTGGCTGTTAACCATGTCACCTTACACCCAGCTGAAATACATCACCTCTTACTTCCTAGTTCAGTGTCCGAGATCTTGGCGCTCCCGCTTCACATCCACAGGTATTTATTTTCTTTTTCTTTAAACTCATCTTATACATTTTACTCTCTATATATGTGTGCTACATTTACTTCTCAGGAAACTTTTTTTTAATTGAGGAATATCATTCCGAATATTGACAGATGTCCTGTTCAGGAAATTTCTCATTTCCTAAACTGCTAGTTGCAAAGTTAGTTTCTTAAGAACTCTACTTCTTCAAACAGAAATGTAAAGAAAGAACACAAATATTGACTCAGTAGGTACCAATGATAATTAAAGATTAGAGATGTCTGAAATCTCTTTGTTGACAATTCTGGCAGCTAAGCAAGAGTCCTTATTAAAGGTAATGATATTTCTTAATAATTCATGCACAACCAGAAAACATAACAGAAAGGTACATATGAGATAAGTTGTAGTATTTTAGAGATAATCAGGACAGGGACTACATCTTATTCACAGCTCTTAGCACAGTATTTTACATTAAATTTTTGTGGAACTAAATGACACACATGTCGTTATTACTATATAGGTATTACTGTAGCTAGTCATTTCTAAAATAAAGACCTATGTTTACAAAATAATAAAAAAATAACTATTTCAGTCCAGGCACAGTGGCTTGCGCCTGTAATCCCAGCACTCTGAAGACCAAGGTGGGTGGATCACCTAAGGTCAAGAGTTCGAGACAAGCCTGGCCAACAGGGCAAAACCCCGTCTCTACTAAAATACAAAAATTAGCTGGACATAGTGGTGGGCACCTGTAATCCCAGCTACTCAGGAGACTGAGGCAGGAGAATCACTTGAACCCAGATGACAGAGGTTGCAGTGAGCCAAGGTCTCGCCACTGCACTCCAGCCAAGGTAACAGGGTGAGACCCTCCAGATCAGACAAAAGAAAGACTGAAAGATTTCACTGTAGGGTTTTTAAGAAATGCAAACCCAGGATATGTGGCTACAAGTGAGGGTATCATATTCAGCCAAATAAATTGTTTCAATGGCCTCTGGTCAGCTTGCCAAAGAGCCACAACTTCTCCATCCATCACTCCCAGCTGAGGAATCTCTACTGCTCTTAAGCATGTAATAAAAATCAGAAGCATTTGATTTCAGACTGTCTATATTATATATCACCCGTTTTTAAAGTTCTGATTCGGTTTTAGGCTGTCATAATATAAACTACCTTTCAAGGTTCATTACATGTCACCCACACAACTCTTGCCCTCACACAGCCAAAATGCACAACTTTCAGTTCCTGAAATCTTTATGATTTTCTCGCCATTTCAAGCTTTTGCATATATGATGTTACCTTTTTGTCTTCCTGAGAGTAACTTCCAATCATCTCCTCTAACATCTAGACTACATAAAGTCCCCTTACTGTCTACTCTCACATTGTATCTTTCATCACCATTCTCACTCACGTTTTGCTGTAATTAGTTCTTTAACCAGTTCTTCCCATTAGATTTAATTGCAAGACGGCATTTGCAGTGCCTAATGACAATTTTCTTAAGGTTAAATTCCATGCAAGGGTTTAAAAATCTGGCCACAAATCAACCCTGCAACTGCCCTGTTTATTATTCTCCCAACTCACCCAGTTTCAACACAAAGCCTCTTCACAGGCTGGCTTCCCTTCCCAGAATGTTAATCACCTCAGGCGTCCCAGATGATTATACAGTCACCATTCAGACCAGAACCCAATAAGAAGTCAAGAAAGGATCACCCGTTTTATTACGAGGCTGCTCCCTCCCCTCGTAGGTTTCACAAACATACATATCATCGCAAGCTTGGCTCTCTGTTTTTACTATCCTTGTCCAGTTCCTCTCTATACTACTAGCACCTAGAGCCAGATACAGGGGACTCCCAGATGTGGAATAGAGAAAAGAACAAAGGGAGTGTTGATTTAGACGTTGCCGGAAGTCCTTAACAGCCCCTTCAACCTATAACTTAACTGTGGTTTTAATCCCCTACATGTGTAATCCCTGTACGTGTGTGCAGCGTTAAAAGGATTACTGCAGCTCAAAAATTCTCCAATGAAAAACCTCTACCAGAATGGAATTGCTCATTTTTCGTTCTTGAAGAGTTGGCTGCACGATACAAATAAGTTTTAGTTAAGCAAAACAATTTTATACATAAAAGACAATTATAGAGGTCACAGAGAACATTACCTAACTTAGCAGTGCCTTGATATTCCAAAATTAAATCAGTGTGTAGAAAGCAAGCCTCCTTATGCTCTTAAAAGTGTAAGGACGCGATCTCTCCGCTTGCTCCAGCAAGACCTATTCATCTCTTTCCCACGCCCTCCTTCCCCTCGTCGGCCCGTGGCGCTAGGCACCGCGTCCCCACGTCTAGCAGAGGGCAGGACTGCGCGGCGCTTGTACCGGACAAGCCGCGGAGCTGGCGAAGCTCGCCGTGTGGGATACGTTTGGAGAAGGGAGCACTAAAGTCCATTCCACGGCGATATTGTAGAATTTTGCCACTGACAACACTTAACTGAAGTCCTAAGGCCAACTCTTTCGACCACACAGCCTCGCAGGCCGGGGCGATGACTTCCTTTTCCGTTCCCCTACACACGCTTTTCAGCTTTGAGTGCCTTTATTTCCGCTCCCCTCCGGAACCTCCTCTGCGCCGGTGCTCCGTTCCGGTATGTCCCTTCCTCTTCTCCGCGTCGCCCCGTTTACGATCCCACGCTCCTCCTTCCTCTCTGGGGGACTTTATTCCGTTTCCCTGCAGGCTCTCATGACCCCGGAAATCCCGCCCCCGCCGCGAGGAGCCTTCCTGCAGCCACGTCCCTCCTTCTAGGGCAGCGAGTGAGCCCGGGTTGGCGGACTCGTGTAGTACTTGCTTCGCGTTTTCGCTTTTCCCATACTGGCTTAGCGCTTGGAAGGGAGACCGCCGAACCCTGCTTGTTTTTGCTCCAATAGACGTGAGGAAAAAGAAAGGCAAAGAAGCCTATGTAGGCAAACAGCGAGAGGGGAGAGGACCGAAAGGTACCGAAGGCCGACCCTTTCTAGAGATCTCTTCTGAGTTATTGAGGGGAAAGGGTATTTAGCTAGTTTTTTGTTTTTTTTTTTAACCCGAAAAACTAGTGTGTGTCCTGAATGTGTGGATGTGACATGGTGTTTTTAAAAGCTCAGTAAGCGGCCGGGTGCGGTGGCTTACGCCTGTAATCCCAGCACTCTGGGAAGCCGAGACGGGCGAATCACTTGAGGCCAGGAGTTCAAGACCAGCTTGGCCAAAGTGGTGAAACCCCCATCTTTATTTTGAAAAAAAAAAAAAAAAAAAAAAAAAAAATCAAAAACGCTCAGTAAGCTTAAAATTTGTGCCAATACATTTTGTATGCCGCAGACGGGAAGTGCTTTGGAAGACCGCCTGAAAGGGGAGGTCATTTTACACCAATATTGAGACGTTTTGTCAGAGTCGTGGGACTAAGGTAGACCTTAGGTAGTCGATGTCAAAGATAAGCACAGCTGAACGTTAAGGCGGTGAAAAGATTTATTCAGTTAACTACTGACAGGAAACGGTGAAAACATTTTATTCTGTTAACTACTGACAGGAAAGAGCTGAGCTCTATTTCAATTTGTGCAGAAGTGATCTGGGCATTTTAAAAGGAGAAAGGGGATGTGCGGGAGCTCAGTAGAGAAAGTGAAAACGTACAGAGCTGTTAGTGTAATTTGTGTGTGTGTTTAACAGTTAACTAAGTTACGATTGTATCATCCTACGGAGGAATTATCCTTGATTACATTTCTTTTTTTTTTTTTTTTTTTGAGATGGAGTTTCGCTCTTGTTGCCCAGGCTGGAGTGCAATGGCGCCATCTCGGCTCACCGCAACCTCTGCCTCCTGGGTTCAGGCAATTCTCCTGCCTCAGCCTCCTGAGTAGCTGGGATTACAGGCACGCGCCACCATGCCCAGCTAATTTTTTGTATTTTTAGTAGAGACGGGGTTTCACCATGTTGACCAGGATGTTCTCGATCTCTTGATCTGGTGATCTACCCGCTTCGGCCTCCCAAAGTGCTGGGATTACAGGTGTGAGCCACCGCTCCCGGCCCCTTGATTACATTTCAAGGGAATGGCTCTCAGGTCCTTGAGAGAGAACTTCTGAATGGCAAGAAATAAGCATTTACAATTGCAAGCCCTTTAGTAAATGTTCTAAGAAAGGAAGGTCAGAGACCTATCATCAGTTGTGTGCTGGTTACATCACGTTGTTCAGCTTTCTTAAGCAGTCGTCCTGGGCACAGGGCCTTATCCTGCTAAAGCTGTGCTAGAGTTTGGGCAAGTCTCTGAGCGCAGGGGTTTGGATGGAATAGTCACGTTTGGGCAAGTCTCTGAGCACAGGGGTTTGGTGGAATAGTCACATGCCTGTAGTTCTGCAGTGGTCATAGGTAAGATCTGACTAAGTACAGGGAATATTCTAGTGGGAGGAACAGAATGTGTCAATGCGCCGAGCAGGAAGGATAAAGCTTTAGGATACGGAGATGTGTATGATAGGAGTTAAGTGGGAGCCCAGTTTGCACTGATTGGAAGAAGCCATTATTAGCAGTACCATATTTAATTCCAGTTTATTATATAATGAGCAACTTAAGCCATTACACTCTTGAACAAGAAAGTCACTTGATTAAATGATGATTTGGAAGAATTTAATCACTTTGCAGAGTGAGTGGGGATGACTAGATATATGATTTATGCTGTAAGTCTGTATATGGATATGTGATACTTCAGCCTTCCAAGGTTGGCACTTCTTTGTGTACCTCCCTGATAGTACCTTGCTTAAGTAAGTAGAAAACAAAGGGTAGGATTTCTTTGGGGATACTATCTCATGCTTTGTCTTTTTCCCATGGATTTAGTTACTTGGCAGTTCTCAAACAATTTTCTCTCAACAAGTTGAGGAGATAAAATGTGTAAAAAAAAAATATATTGAAACTATCACAAGAGGACCAAAGCCCAGTAGGAGTTTGGAGGAGGGAAAAAGCTTGGCAGCTAGTGAAAATTCAAGGAGGATGGCACAAAAGACATATTTTCAGTACTGTAACTATTTAATATACTAAGAGATAAAACAGCATTTTTTTTTACTCCCACTTAAGTAATGCCTATTTACCCACAGCTGTGGTAGTATAATTGGAAGCAGATGAGGATCTGCAATGAGGTATGTTCAGTGGTGTTAGGCAGTATACTAAAATAATGACTTCTGTTAATATTGGCTTGTATTTCATGCAGTTACCCCTAGACCCATATGTGCATTAGTAATTAACTCTGATAAATTGGAATAGGCTTTGAGACTAAACCGGTAAAGATATTTAAGCATCCCGAGAAGACAGGCACATGGGATCTAGGAGGGCCGAGACCAAAATATCTGGTACTTACTACACATACCCTGGAGAAAGAGGGAATGTTTTCAAACCCAAGACTTAGTCTTCCTCATTTAAAAAAATTTCCTCCAATAATATTCTGATGGCTTATTTATATGTGTAGCATTTTGGTTTACTGCACATACAACTTACTATAAAAATACCTTTCACTGCAATAAACATTGTGCTAAACTGCAAACTGGAGGTTAATGTACTATAGTGCTTCCTTGCAGAGCCACTGAGAAAAGCTACAGGATCTCTGATGGCTGTGAACTTAGGTCATGGGCACTCAGAAAATTTGCATAAAAATTCCTATGCCCTATCTGAAGTGTGGAATTAGAAAGCTACAAGATTTGGCTGGGCATGGTGCTCACACCTGTAACCTTAGCACTTTGGAAGGCCAGGATCAAAGTAGATCACCCGAGGTCAGGAGTTCGAGGCCAGCATGGCCAACATGGTGAAACCCTGTCTCTACTAAAAATACAAAAATTAGCTGGGCATGGTGGTGGGTAGTCCTAGCTACTCTGAAGGCTGAACCTGGGAGGTGGAGATTGCAGTAAGCCGACATCACACCACTGCACTGCAGCCTGGGTGACAGAGTAAGACTCTGTCTCAAAAAAGAAAAAGAAAGCTACAGGACTTGAAGAGGTTATGCAAACTGGAGTTGTATGGATTTCAGCAATGGATTTCAGCAATAATGTAACTGTGTTTTTCTCAGGGACTGGATTGCCTGCCTTTGCACAATTATATAAACCTCTCAGAATATTGCTGCAATACCAGGGCAAGCAGCAGCAACACTAAACATCTGAGATTAAAATTGTCCATTGTCCAGGAAGAACTGAGTCATCACAATAGAAACTAAGCCAAAGGAAAGGAAAATTAAATTCCTTTAATACTCCAGTTTATGGCTTGAGATTTATACCTGTTCTGTGTGGCTCCTTGTTTTCTCTCTCTCTCTCTCTCTCTGTGTATTTTTCTTTTTTTTTTTTTTTTTCTTTCTTTCTTTATTTTTTTTTAAAGACAGGGTTTCACCATGTTGATCAGGCTGGTCATAAACTCCTGACCTCAGGTGATCCGCCCACCTTGGCCTCCAAAGTGCTTGGATTACAGGCGTGAGCCACCTTGCCTGGCCTGTGTATGTGTATTTTTCTAAATTATAGTTTGTTATATGAACCATTGCATACATTTTTATCTCCCTCAATGCTCTAGAAGTTAGGCATTTTGCTTTTGATTGTATTATAATTATTCACATTTTCTTTTTTTTTTTTTGAGATGGAGTTTCACTCTTGTTACCCAGGCTGGAGTGCAATGGCGCCATCTCGGCTCACCGCAACCTCCGCCTCCTGGGTTCAGGCAATTCTCCTACCTCAGCTTCCTGAGTAGCTGGGATTACAGGCACGCGCCACCATGCCCAGCTAATTTTTTGTACTTTTAGTAGAGACGGAGTTTCACCATGTTGACCAGGATGGTCTCTATCTCTTGACCTCGTGATCCACCCACCTCAGCCTCCCAAAGTGCTGGGATTACAGGCGTGAGCCACCACGCCAGGCCCGATTATTCACATTTTCTAAGAATCTCTCAAAGCAATGTATAAATTTGCAATTTACTCCTTTCTTTTTAAACATAAAGAATTTAACATTTTTACTTTTACCTTCCTTTCTCTTCTTCACTCTGTGTTATATAATCTGGTATTTGAAACCTAAGTTATATTTTTAAAAACTTATCTTATACTAATGTGGTTTGGCTGTGTCCCTATCCCAATCTCATCTTGAATTGTAGCCCCCATAATTCCCACATGGTGTGGGAGTGACCTGGTGGGAGATAATTGAATCATGGGGACAATTTCCCCCATACTGTTCTCATGGTAGTGAATATGTCTCACAAGATCTGATAGTTTTATAAGGGGAAACCCCATTTGCTTGGTTCTCATTCTCTCTTTCCTACCACCATCTAAGGCATGCCTTTCACCTTCTTCCATTATTGTGAGGCCTCCCCAGCCACGTGGAACTTTGAGTCCATTAAACCACTTTTTCTTTATAAATTTATCTAGTCTTGGGTATGTCTTTATCAGCAGCATGAAAATGGACTAATACATATACATTGTATATCTTCTTTATTGCTCAATAATCATTTTTCAAAGTTGAATTTACTGTTCTATATCACATTAAAATAATTTAGACTTAATCCTATATCTAAAGCCATCAATTGTTTTATATGCCCACTTCAAACTTTTATTTGGATTCAGCTCTTATTTAGTTACAAAGGGGCTTACAATTTTTATTTGTTTCTTTGTTTTTCTTTTTTTGTTTTTCCTGAGAAATACATATATTGCCTATTTCCTGAGTGCACGGACATTTGAAGCTGTCTCTTTCTTTTGCTCCCACATGAACTTCAACTTGGCTGGCGATCAGTTCTTGGGTCTTACCTTTCTACTTTCCAAGTAGACCATTCTGTTTTTCCTTCTGCTAGAGGAGAAACCTGAAACCAGCCTGATATTTTTTCTTTTCTATGAAATTATTTCTCCCTCTATCTATGTTGTTTATACATATTACATATTTACTTATCTTTCATTGTCCACCTGCACCACTAGAAAATCTGCAATATGGAGTTTATCTTGGATGTTTTCCCAAAGTGTTTAAAAAGTTGTACTTTTATACTGTCCTTGTGGTGTTATCTGCTACCACCCAAATGTTGCCCAGGCCTAGATCTCTTTCCAGTGATTATACATGGGCTGCTGTGAACATTCAATCTGTGTATGTTCTTCTTTTTTTCCCTCCCTGAGGGGAAAAAATACCTTTCACTGCAATAAACATTGTGCTAAACTGCAAACTAGAGTCTAATGTGCTATAGTGCTTCCTTGCAGAGCCACTGAGAAGAGCTACAGGATCTCTGATGGCTGTGAACTTAGGTCCCTGAGGATAGGTTTCTTCAGTTTTATTTTTCGGTAATAGCTTTCATTCTTCTTTCTCAGTAATAACTCTAATACTAGGTGGGCTTTCTATTTCTGGCTCCCATTTTCCATCTATATTTTTTCACAGTTTGGGAAAACATCCAAGTTAAACTCTATATTGCAGATTTTCGAAATTGGTGTAGGTGGACAATGTAAGATAAGTAAGTTAATATGTAATACGTATAATCAACAGAGTGAAA
The DNA here is from genome assembly GCF_049354715.1 of Callithrix jacchus. Taxonomy (NCBI): domain Eukaryota; kingdom Metazoa; phylum Chordata; class Mammalia; order Primates; family Cebidae; genus Callithrix; species Callithrix jacchus. The sequence continues at coordinate 133,922,260 of NC_133505.1, forward strand.
AGACAACCTGCAGAATGGGAGAAAATATTTGCAAACTATACATCTGACAAGGGGTTATATTCAGAATATATAAAGAACTCAATAGTTAAAAAAAATCCAATTTAAAAGTGAGTAAAAGGACTGAATAGACATTTCTCAAAAGAAGACTGCTAATCACTAACAAGTGTATGAAAAAATGCTCAGTCAGGCATGTGAGCCTGTCTCACACCTGTAATCCCAATACCTTGGGAGTCCAAGAAGGTGGACTGCTTGAGCCCAGGAGTTCAAGAGAGCTTGGGCAACATGGCAAAAGCCTGTCTCTACAAAAAATTACAGAAATTGGCTGGGTACTGCAATATGCACCTATAGTCCCAGCTACTCAGGAGCCTGAGGTGGGAAGATCACTTGAGCCCAGGAGCTCTAGGCTGCAGTAAGTTGTGATCACACCACCGCACTTCAGCCAGAGTGACAGAGCAAGACTCTGTCAAAAATACATACATACATACATTTAAAAATATATATATATAAAATAAAACTCACTAATCATAGGGGAAATGCAAATCAAAACCACAATGAGATATCACCTCATACCTGTTAGAATGGCTATTATCAAAAAGACAAAAAATAACATGCTCACACAGATGTGGAGAGAAACACTTGTACACTGTTGGAAGGAATATAAATTACTCTAGCCATTATAGAAAACAGTATAGAGATTCCTCAAATAATTAAAAGCAGAACTGACATATGATCCCATAATCACACACCTGGGTATATATCTGAAGGAAGTAAAATCAGTATGTTGCAGAGATACCTGCATTCCCATATTTATTGCAGCACTATTCACAAGAACCAGGATATGGAATCAACCTAATGTTCATCAGTCGATGAACAAATAAAAAAATGCCATATATACACAATGATATTCAGCCAATAAAAGCAATGAAATCCTATCATTTGTAGCAACATAGACAGACCTGGAGAACATTAAGTGAAATAAGTCAGGCACAGAAAGACAAATGTCACATGATCTCATGCATATGTAGAATCCAAAGAAGTTGATCTCATAAAAGTGGGGAATAGTATGGTGGTTACCATAGGTTGGGAAGAGATTGATCAGTGGGTACAGAGTTACAATTAGTAAGAGTAAATTCTGGTGGTCTATTGCACAGTAGGATAACTATAGTTAACAATATTGTATGTTTCAAAATGGCTAGAAAAGATTTTAATTGTTCTCACCACAAAGAAATGGTAAATATATGAGGTGATGGATTTGCTAAATAATATTAAAATATTACACCACACCCCATAAATATGTAAAATTCTTATGTGTCAAGAATGAAACAAAAATATATAATGTTGGGTGGTATTAAGTGCTATGACAACAAGTAAAGCAAGTTTGTCATAATGTTGGGAGTTGGTATTTTAGGTTAAGGTAAAGCCAATTACTTTATGTTTATGAATTCTTAGGCCGCCTCTTGACAACACTGACGTTCTCAACTATTGGTCGCAAGTCACAGTAGGTAAACATGCAAATTCTTTGCCTCAGTTCCATGTATTTAATTTTGAACAAATGGTCGTTAAGTCAAAATTGAGAAATAATGATTAGTAATAGTTTTTACATCTCAAGTATTTCCTCATTCTGAGCAAAGTATGTCGACACTTATTTACACAGTTGAATGTTTGGACACTATCTTGTGATGTGATTTTACTTTTTTTTTTTTAGTTTAGCTTTGAGTATCATGTATTCTATTTTCAATCTGTTGTTTTTGGCCTACACTCAATACAATAATCTATTTAGGGGTTTTCTCTCTGAAGCACAAAATACCTTTATACTCCAAAAAGATGGAGATGGGAAGGAGATAAACCAGACTCAGATACTGTGATTTTCTTCACTCTTCTCTGGTATGAGTTTTATGAAAATATTTGTAACCCAGTCAAAGGAATCTTTCCCCTGAAACAACACATGCTTTAGACTGAATGAGTTATAGTTATTGTAAGGCTGGTTACCTCGACGCCGGGAGCTTGGACACACCCATCCCTCTCCCTGCCTGAAAATTACATCACCAGAATATGCCCATCATCTAGCTCCACCTCGGAAACCCTTCTGCACTGGGCACTCAACCCCACCCTTGGAAATCCCCTCTGCACTTGGCACTCAACCCCGCCCTTGGAAATCCCCTCTGCACTCAGCACCTAGCCCGCCCTTGGAAAGCCCTGCTGAAACCTGCCCAATAGCACATTGCCCCATCCGGAAATCCCACCTACCTCCCTATAGCAGCTGGCCACGTCCACCTCCTGTTTCTCCATAGCCAATCAAACACCTTCACTCCCTATAAAACTGGGCCACACCCAGAGGAGTTGGGCGTGACTTCCCTGGCCCCTTTCCCCCCCGGACCATGGAACCTCTCCTGGGAGCCAAATAAATTGGCATTTAATCTTTTTGTGCTGGCCTCAGTTTCCTCATTTTTAACTCGGCAATAAACCTCACAAGGCAATAACCCTTACAGTTATTGGTATGGGAAAGAAACATAAAAATGTTATATACCACAACGTATATCATTATATTCTGTCATGATAATTTTTATTAATGTAAACTAATTAAGTTCAAATGCCTTGTTAGCCTTATTTTTCCTCCTTCCCATCCTTTCTTTTTTCCTCCTGAGTTCTTTCCTCTCTTTATTTCTTTTTGAGAATGTATTTAATTTTTCTTAAATATGCCATAGAAAAAATATTAGAATGAATATCTCATGCTGTTAATAGTTATCAGTAGTAACTTGGGGGAATGTAGTGTTTGGTTAGTTAAACATACTTGGTTTTCAGATTTCTCAAAATGAATGAGAACATTTAATAACAAGGTAAAATGTTGAAACTATAGTATTAATTTCAAAAAGGCTATCTAGAATGGAAGAAGGGTGATATCAGAAAAATGGCAGAATAGGACTTTCCAGTACTTGTCCCCTCACAGAAACATAAATTTGTACCACTATCCATGTATGAAAATACCTCCACATGAGCTGAGGAATTTAGATGTGAAATTATAGCACCTAGGTGTAGCAGAGAATTAAGAAACGTCACATCCAGTCATGGTGGTTCATGCCTGTAATCCTAGCACTTTGGGAGTCCAAGGCAAATGGATCACAAGGTCAGGAGATTGAGACCATCATGGCTAACATGGTGAAATCCCATCTCTACTAAAAATACAAAAAACTAGCTGGGCGTGGTGGCACGTTCCTGTAGTCTCAGCTACTTGGGAGCCTGAGGCAGGAGAATCGCTTGAACCCAGGAGGCAGAGATCGCAGTGAGCCGAGATTGCACCACTGCACTCCAGCCTGGATGATAAAGGGAGACTGTCTCAAAAAAAAAAAAAAGACACATTGAAGATAGTAGGAAAGAGTCACGTCTTTCCCAATCCCGGGTAGCACAGAGCTGAGAGATATGGTCTGTGTGGGGGAAGGAGAATCAAGTAAGTGGTCAGCTTTGCTGCAGACTCCAGCACCAGGCCTGCCATAGTGAAATCTGGCACCAGGCTGACTCCCATGGCCCCGGGCTCTAGGCTGATACCCATGCACTGAGTCTCCAAGATCACCCCAGTGCTAGTCTAAACTCCTTGGCCCCATGATCTAGACCCACTCCATTCCCAATGTTGGTCCCCATAGTTTCAGGTACCAGGCTCCAACACCAGGTTGGCCTCTCCAGCCCCAGACACCAGTTCAACACCAGTCGATACAGGCCTCAGATCCACTCAATGCTAGGCTTATCCCTGCAGCCCCAGGTTTCAGTGAACCTAGGTTCCAGGCCTGCTCCAACAGACCCAGGGTCCAGGCCTACCCCAATAGACCCTGGCACCAGAACTACCCCTGTGGGACTAGCCTACACTCTAGCACCCACAAACCCAGCCTCCAAGATGGCCTCTAAAGAATCGGGCTTCAGGTCTTCCCCAGCAGCAAACCAGAATGCTAGACTAATGGTCCACTTTTGTCCCCATGGACTCAAGCACCAGACCCATCTCAGTACTAGGCTGCCCCCTGTCCTGTGAACACAGGCTCCAAGCCAAACCCTGTGGACCTAGATGCCTAGCACACCCACCTATCTATCTGGTCACCAGCCCTGCCTACCTGATGACTCCAACAGCAAGCTCACGCATAAAGCCCACAGATGATATACCCAGAGGCTTAATAGGGTGACTATGAGCAACATTCCCTGCTGAATTCAGTCTATAAAGACAGGAATGAGTGCCTGCATTTCACTAATGCAAAGAAGACGAATAATCAGGGAAACATACCACCAAAGGACCAAACACCAGTAAACGACCCTAAAGAATGGAAAATCTATGAACATCCTGAAAAAGAATTTGAAATAATTCTTAGAAAAGCTCAGTGACCTACAAGATAAATAGACAGCTAAATAATATTAGGAGAACAGTACACAAAATTAGAAATATGACAGAGATAGAAACATAAAAAGAACTAGGAAAATTCTGAAGCTAATAAACTCAACGACTGAACTAAAGAATTCCACAGAGCTCCAACAACAAAATTGAGCAAAAAATAGGCCATTTAAAGTTACCCAGGCAGAGGGAAAAAAAAAAAGAGTAAAGAAAATCTATGAGACTTAAGGGTCACCATCAAGTGAACTCATTAATGCACTATGGAAGCTCCAGAAGGGGCAGAAAAAGAGAAAGGTGCAAACAAACATAATGACAGAAAACTTTCCAAATCTGAAAAGGGAACTAAACATCCAGGTACATGAAAGCCAAGAAATTCTAAATAGATTAAGTACAAAGAGATCTTCACCAAGACAGATTGCAATTAAATTTTCAAAAGTCAAAGACAAAGAAATGCAAAAGCTGCAAGAGAAAAGCAAATTCTATAACGCTGTTAGCAGATTGCTCGACAGAGACCTTGCAGGCCAAGAGAGAATGGCCTGCAAGGTGCTAAAAGTAGAAAAGCTGCCAATCAAGCATACTATACCTGGCAAGGCTGTCCTTCAGAAATTAAGGACAAATAAGAAGTTTCCCAGGCATACAAAAGGAGTTCTTACCCCTAGACCTGCTTTACCTGAAATGTTAAAAGAAGTTCTTCAAGTTGAAAGGGCCCTAACAAACAACATGAAAACATACGGAAGTATAAAACTCACTGTAAAAGTAAGAATATAGTTAAATTCAGAATACCCTAATTCTGCAATGGTGATGCATAAATCACTTTTAACTCTAGTGTAAAAAGAAAAGTAATTGTAATTATAACAAATTGTTCATGGAAACACAATATATAAAAGTTGTAAATTGTGACACCAGTAGCATAAAATGTAGGAGAAATTAAAGTATTGACTTTTGTAAGTGGTAAAAGTTAAATTGTTAGAGCTTAAAATAGACTTATAACTATGAACTTTTATGTAAGTCTCATGATAACCCCAAAGAAAAATAAAATACCTAGAAATACAACTTAAAAGGGATGTGAAGGACCTCTTCAAGGAGAACTACAAATCACTGTTCAATGAAATAAGAGCATGGAATGTTTATTCCATGCTCCTGGATAGGAAGAATCTATATTGTGAAAATGGCCATAATGCCTAATTTATAGATTCAGTGCTATCCTTATCAGGCTATTATTGACTTTCTTCACAGAATTAGAAAAAACTACTTTAAATCACATATGGAACCAAAAAAGAGCCCTCATAGCCAAGACAATTCTAAGCAAAAAGAACAAAGCTGGAGGCAATATGCTACATGACTTCAAACCATACAACAAGGCCACAGTAACCAAAACAGATATATAGAGCAATGGAACAGAACAGAGGCCTCAGAAATCATACCACACATCTACAACCATCTAATCTTTGACAAACCTGACAAAAACAAGCAATGGGGAAATGATTCCCTATGTAATAAATGGTGTTGGGAAAACTGGCTAGTTATATGCAGAAAACTGAAACTGGGTCCTTCCTTACACCTTGTACAAAAATTAACTCCAGATGGATTAAAGACTTAAACATAAGACCTAAAACCATAAAAATCCTAGAAGGAAACCTAGGCAATATTATTTAGGTCATAGGCATGGGCAAAGACTTCCTGACTAAAACATCAAAAGCAATGGCAACAGAAGCCAAAATTGACAAATAGAATCTAATCAAACTAAAGAGCTTCTGCACAGCAAAAGAAACTATCATCAGAGTGAATAAGCAACCTACAGAATGGGAGAAGATTTTTGCAGTCTATCCATCTGACAAAGGGCTAATATCCAGAATCTACAAAGGCCTTAAATATACAAGAAAAAACAATTCCATCAAAAAGTGGGTGAAGGATATTAACAGATACTTCTCAAAAGAAGACATTTATGCAGCCAACAAACATGAAAAAAAGCTTATCATCACTGGTCATTAGAGAAATGCAAATCAAAACCACAATGAGATACTATCTCTTGCCAGTTAGAATGGCAATCATTAAAAAGTCAGGAAACAACAGATGCTGGAGAGGATATGGAGAAATAGGAATGCTTTTACACTGTTGGTGAGAATGTAAATTAGTTCAACCATTGTGGAAGACGGTGTGGCAATTCCTCAAGGATCTAGAACTAGAAATACCATTTGACCCAGCAGTCTGATTACTGGGTATATACCCAAAAGATTATAAATCATTTTATAAAGACACATGTAAGCATATGTTTATTGCAGCACTGTTCACAATAGCAAAGACTTGGAACCAACCCAAATGCCCATCAATGATTGACTGGATAAAGAAAATGTGGCACATATACACCATGGAATACTATGCAAGTATAAAAATGGATGAGTTCCTTTGCAGGAACATAGATGAAGCTGGAAACCATCATTCTCAGCAAACTAACACAGGAACAGAAAACTAAACACCACATGTTCTTACTCATATGTGGGTGTTGAACAATGAGAACACATGGACACAAGGAAGGGAACACCACACAACGGGGCCTGTTACGGGGTTGGGGGCTAGGGGAGGGATAGCATTAGAATTACCTAATGTAGATGATGGGTTGATGGGTGCAGCAAACCACCATGGCACATGTATACCTGTGTACAAACCTGACATTCTGCACATGTATGCCAGAATTTAAAGTATAATTTTTAAAAAAAAAAAGGAAGATTTTTTTTTTTGTATTTTTAGTAGAGATGGGGTTTCACCATGTTGGCCAAGCTGGTCTTGAACTCCTGACCTGGTGATCCACCCACCTCAGCCTCCAAAAGTGTTGGGATTACAGGCGTGAGCCACTGTGCCCGGCAAAAGGAATATCTGAAACAACCTATCTTGATATCACATGAAACTAGAAAAAGAAGAGGCTAAGCCTAAAGTTACAGGAGAAAGAAAATAATACATATCAGAGCAGAAATAAAGGAAATGGAGATAATAAACATAATAGAAAAATCAAAGAAACAATTGGTTTTTTGAAAAGATAAGCAAAAATTGACAAACCTTTAGCTAAAGTAAGAAAAAATGAGAGAAGACTCAAAATTATAAATGAAAGAGAAAGCATAACTGATATAGAAATATAAAGGATCTCCTTCCTTTCGCTGCTGCTGCCGCAGCCATGAGTATGCTCAGGCTTCAGAAGAGGCTCGCCTCTAGTGTCCTCCGCTGTGGCAAGAAGAAGGTCTGGTTGGACACGAATGAGACCAATGAAATCGCCAATGCTAACTCGCGTCAGCAGATCCGGAAGCTGATCAAAGATGGGCTGATCATCTGAAAGCCTGTGACGGTCCATTCCCGGGCTCCCTGCCGGAAAAACACCTTGGCCCACCGGAAGGGCAGACACATGGGCATAGGTAAGTGTAAGGGTACAGCCAATGCCCGAATGCCAGAGAAGGTCACGTGGATGAGGAGAATGAGGATTCTGCGCCGGCTGCTCAGAAGATACTGGGAATCTAAGAAAATTGATCGCCACATGTATCACAGCCTGTACCTGAAGGTGAAGGGGAATGTGTTCAAAAACAAGCAGATTCTCATGGAACACATCCACAAGCTGAAGGCAGACAAGGCCCGCAAGAAGCTCCTGGCTGACCAGGCTGAGGCCCGCAGGTCTAAGACCAAGGAAGCACGAAAGCGCCGTGAAGAGCGCCTCCAGGCCAAAAAGGAGGAGATCATCAAAACTGTCCAAGGAGGAAGAGACCAAGAAATAAAAGCTCCCCCTTTGTCTGTTAAAAAAAAAGAAATATAAAGGATCCTAAGAGACTAATGTAAACAATTATACAACAATATGTTGGGTAGCCTGGAAGAAATAGATAAATTCTTAGAAATATACAAATCTACCAAGATTAAATCATGAAGAAAGAGAACTTTTGGACAGAACAATAATGAATGAGAGATTGAATTTATAATCAAAAAGCTACCAACAAAGGAAAACCCAGGACAAGATGGCTTCACTTGTCAATTCTACCAAACATTTAAAGAAGAATTAATGCTAATTTCTCTTAGTCTTTAAAAAAATTAATGAGAAGACAAGACTTACAAACTTATTTTATGAGGCTTACATTGATACAAAAGCCAGGGAAGGAAGAAAAGTATAAGCCAATGTTCCTGATATTGTCTCAACAAATTAGGTATGGAAGGTGTCTTGATTTGTTTTCTCATGCTTATAGCAGAAACTGAAACTGCATAATTTATGAAGAAAAGAAATTTATTTCTCACAGTTACAGAGGCTGAGAAGTCCAAGGTCGGGGGTTGTATCTGGTGAGTGTCTTCTTGCTGATAGGAACTCTGTAGTTAACCAACACTGGACATCACATGGTAAGGTGCTGAAGATGCTAGCTCAGGTCTCTCCCTTTTCTTATGAAGCCACCGGTCCTACTCCCATGATAATCCATTGACTCATTAATTTATCAATGGATTAGTCTATTCATAAGGTCTCTGCCCTATCTTTTAGTACTTCCACAGTGAGGATTAAATTTCATCATGAGTTTTGGAAGGAAAAAATATTCAACCATAGCAGAAGGAGTATATCTCAACATAATAAAGACCATATGTGACAAGTTTGCAGCTAATATGTCAAATAGTGAAAAACTGACCATTTTTCTTCTAAGATCAGGAACAAGATAAGAATGCCTACTCTTGTGTCCCTTCTATTCAATATAATACAGGAAGTCTTAGCCACAGCAATTGGGTTGGGGGGGTGGTGAAGACAAGAAGATTGGAAGGTAAGATGTAAAATTGTCTCTTTGCAGATAACATAATCAGAAAATCCTAACAACTCCACCAAATAACTGTTAGAACTAACACAAATTCATTAAAGTTACAGGATAAAAATTAACATACAAAAATCAGTTGCATTTTTATACACTAACAAAGAGCTATCAGCAAAAAGAAATTAACAACACATCCCTTTTGCAATAGCATCAGAAAGAATAAAATACTTAGGAATAAGTTTAACCAAGGAGATTAAAGATCTATACACTGAAAACTATAAAACATTGATGGATGATGTTGAACAAGACACAAATAAATGGAAACATTTCATTTTCATGGATTGGAGATATGTTGCTATTGTTAAAATGTTCATACTACCCAGGGTAATCTGGAGATTCAGTACAGTTCGTATCAAAATTCCAACGGCATTTTTTCACAAAAATAGAAAAAGCAAATCTAAAATTTGTATGGAAAAAACACAAAACCTCAAATAGCTAAAACAATCAGAGGCAAAAAGAAATAAAGCAAGAGGCATCACAGTACTTTATTTCAGAATGTACTACAAAGCTAACATAATCGCAGCATGATGCTGATATAATAATGCTCATGTAAACCAATACAACAGAATTGAGAGCCCAGAAATAAATCTATACATTTATGGTCAATTGGCCTTTGACAAAGATACCAAAAAGACACAATGGGGAAAGGGCACTCTTTAATAAATGGTGTTGGGACAACTAGATAACCACATATAGAAAATAAAATTGGACCCTTATCTCATACCATATCCAAAATTCAACTTAATATGGATTAAATGCTTAAATGTAAGACATGAAACTGTAAAACTATGAGAAAAAAATAGAAAAAGAAAGTCTTCGTGATATGGATGTGGGCTGTGGTTTTTTAAAAAAATATGACCCCAAAACAGGCAACAAAAGCAAAAGTAGACAGGTGAGATTGCATCAAAATGAAAGCATCTATCTAAACAATAAAGGCTCAGTAGAGTGAATAGGCTTAATATTCTAGTATATCGAACCTCGCCACTGCTGCTGCTATCACCACCCAGAAACTGCTAAGTCTCCGTCCATCCACAGCCACCACCCACTCTGGAAACAGAACATCCAGTCATCGATAAAAATGATGTCGTTCAGAAGCCCAAACTGGCTGAGCAATCTGAGTGTTACAATGACATGGCAGCCTGCATTAAGTCTGTAACTGAGCAAGTAGCTGAATTATCCACTGAGGCGAGAAACCACCTCTCAGTTGCTCATAAAAATGTTGTAGGAGCCTGTAGTTCATCTTGGAGGGTCATCTCAAGTATTGAACAAAAGATGGAAGGTGCTGAGAAAAAAACAGCAGATGGTTCAAGAATACAGAGAGAAAACTGTGATGGAGCTAAGGGATAACCTGCAGTGAGGTACTGTCTCTTTGGGAAAAGTTATTGATCCCCAGTGCTTCACAAGCGGAGAGCAAAGTCTTCTATTTGAAAATGAAAGGAGATTACTACCATTACATGGCTGAGGTTGCTGCTGGTGATTACAAGAAAAGGTGTGTGGATCAGTCACAACAAGCATACCAAGAAGCTTTTGAAATCAGCAAAGAGGAAATGCAACCAACACATCCTATTAGACTGGGTCTGGTCTTTATCCTCTCTGTGTTCTATTATGAGATTCTGAACTCCCCAGATAAAGCCTGCTCTCTTGCAAAAACAGCTTTTGATGTAGCCATTACTGAACTTGATAGATTAAGTGAAGAGTCATACAAAGACAGCACACTAATAATGCAATTACTGAGAGACAACTTGACATTGTGGACATTGGATATCCAAGGAGACTAAGCTAAAGCAGTAGAAGGAGGGGAAAATTAACTGGCCTTCCAACTTTTGTCTGCCTCATTCTAAAATTTACACAGTAGACCATTTGTCATCCATGCTGTCCCACAAATAGCTTTTTGTTTACAATTTATGACAGGTTTATGTTACTTCTATTTGAATGTCTATATTTTCCATGTGGTTGTTATGTTTAATATTAGGGGAGTAGAGCCAGTAAACATTCAGGGAGTTATGTGTTTTCATCTTGAAGTGGTCAATATGGGGATGTGGAATTTTTATAAAAGTTATAAATGTTTGGCACAGTACTTTTGGTACATTGTTGCTTCACAAAGGCCAGTGTTAAAACTGTTTCCATGTCTAAGCAAAGAAAACTGCCTAAATATTGATTTGTCTTGGTGGGGAATAAAAGGAATCATTGGTTACAGTCAGAGATGTAGTAAGATTTGTAAGGTACTTTAAGGTTTGGAGCACTTACTAGACTGTGGTAGAAACAGATATCCCATAGATACCATGTATTAAACCATGTATTGCTGTGGAATAGTCCATCTCAATGTGCACACCTTTGACTACAGCTGCAGAAGTGTTCCTTTAGACAAAGTCGTGATCCATTTTACTCTGAATAAGGGCAGAAACAGTTCACATTCCATTGTTTGTAAAGTTACCTTCTTTTAGCTTTCATTATTTTTGCTACGATTATTTTATTTGCACTTAAATGTTTTAGACAAGCTAAGAACATATGTAAAAGTAAAGATATAGTAAAAATAAATCACCTGATTGTCATTACTTCAGGTATATCAAGCACAGAAGTAAAACAAACAAACTAAAAAAACCATGTATTTTACTTAAAAAATTTTTTTTGCTTTTGTGGTTTTTTTCTTTTGGTACTTGCCTAATATGCATGTGCTGTAAAATAGTTAACAGAGAAATAACTTGAGATGATAGCTAGCTTTTTTTAATGTCTTATGAAATTTTCATAAATAATTCAAGCATAATTGTTAAGAGCATGTGTATTAAGTTCACGTAAGTGGAATAAAAGTTCTATGAATGGACTTTTCAACTACTTTCTCTACATCTTTTCATGAAAATTAGTCTTCATTCTGAAACTTCTCTAAAGGAAATTGTACATTTTTTGAAATTTATCCCTTCTCCCTCTTGGCAGCTAATGGGCTTTTACCAAGTTTAAACATAAAGTTTATCATAACAAAAATACTACTAATATAACTACTGTTTCCAAACCACATTCTACGACCCCATGTCCTCCTCCCCACCCTGAAAAAAATGAGTTTCTACTTTTTCTGGGAGAGAAGAAGGTTGATTGGGAAAAAAGTAATATGTTCCATTTAAATTTTGGCATATGACATTTTCTAACTTAGGAAGCCACCATGTTCTTGGCTCATCATGACATTGAGTAGCATTAACTGTAAGTTTTATGCTTCAAAATCACTTTTTGGTTTTTAATAATTTCTTGATATTCTTATAGGCTGCCTTTGATTTTGACCGTTTATTCTTTCTATTTGTCAGTTGGCACAAGATTACCTTCCTCTTTTAGCCTTCTGTCTTGTCACCAGTCGTTCCTACTCGGTGGCCATGTACTTTGAAAAAGGTCACATGGTCTTTCTGGATACACTCAGTGTCTAAGATGCCCTGCTTCCTTTGCTTGATCCCACAAACGATTTCCCGCATCCTACTTACTGCAGCAAATCTCTTCTTAGTTTATGATATTGTGTTTATTTCCCTTTAAAACTCTGCCTATCCCGAATGGTCTATCATTGCCTGCCTTTCAAATTCTTCCTCTTTCTCTTCCTCTATTCTCTAAATAATGATCCGGCTAAGTTATACCCAAAGCTCATTTTACAAAATATTTCCTCAGTACTTTGTAGAAAACACCAAATAAAAATGCCATTTTAAAAGAGGTATTTTTTTTCTACACCTCTTTGCAATGTAAACTACTTTTCTACACCTTTTTAGAGTGTAAGCTCCTTAAGAGCAGCGACAATGTTTTTTGTATGTTCTACTGTGCCTAGTACACTGTAAATGCCCAATAAATACTGATGATAGGAGGTGTTTGATAATAAGGGTGAGAAACTGAAATCTCTTCCACCCCAAAAATTCTAGTATATAAGGAAATCAAATAATAGGAAGAAAGCAGTAACCTGAATCTAAAATGAGCTAAGGTCTTGAAAAGACATTTCTCTAAAGAAAGCATACAAATGGCCAACATGTATATGGAAAAATGCTCAACATTTGCTATTTATCAGTGAAATGAAAATCGAAACCATAAGAAACTATCATCCCATACCTATTAGAATGGCTATCATCAAAAACACAAAAAATAACAAGTATTGGCAAAGATGTGGAGAAAAGGAAACCCTTATACACTGTTGTTGGGAGTATAAATTAGAACAGCCATATTAAAAACAATATATGGAAGTTCATGAAAAAAATAAAAATAGAATGATCATCTGATCCAGCATCTTCTGAGTTTTAAAAGCCTGTAGTATATATACAAAAGGAAATAAAATTTATTTTCTTTATGAAAAGGAAATAAAATCAGTATGTCAAAGAGATATGTGCACCTTCATGTGCATTATAGCATCATTCACAATAAGATATGGAATCAACGTAAGTGTCTATTGAGGGATCAATGGCTAAAGAAAATGTGATATATATGTGCAACAGAATACTATTTAGGCTTAAGTAATAAGAAAATCTTATTATTTTCAACAACATGAAGAAAATTGGCAACATTATGCTCAGTGAAATAATCCTGGCAGAGAAAGACAATACTGTATAATATCACTTACATGTAGAATCCAAAAAAGTTCAACTTATAGAAGCAGAGAGTAAAATAGTAGTTGCCAGCGGTTAGGGTGGGGGTGAGGTGGAAGAAAATGTAAAGATGTTGATTTAAAGGTACAATGTTTCAATTAGGATGAATAAGTTCTGGGGATCTATTGTACAGCAGGGTGACCATAGTTAATAATGTATTGCATACTTAAAAATTGCTAAGAGAGTAGATTTCAAATGCTGTCACCACAAAAAAGATAAATATATGAGGTGCTAAATAAGTTGATTACTTTGATTTAATGATTTCATAATATATACATATATTAAAACATCACATTGTACACCATAAATGTATATAATTTTTGACAACTAGAGCTTAAGAAGCTGGAGGGGAAAAAAAGACAAATAATGAAATGAATGAAAACGAAAACCCAGCACAAAACAATTGTGGGATAAGGCTAAAACAATGCTTAAAGGGAGAGTTTATAGCTGTAAATACCAATAAAAGAAAGGAAAAAGTCTCCAATCAATAATAAGACCTCCAATTTTAAGACACTGAAAATAAACAAATAAACTAAATCTAAAGCAACCAGAAGAAAGGAAATAAATAAGATTAGGATATGATAAGGGTTTGGCTCCATATTCCCACTAAAATTTCATCTTGAATTGTAATCCCCACATGTCAAGAGAGGGACCTGATGGGAGGTGATTCGATCATGGAGGTGGTTTCTCCCATGCTGTTCTTGTGATCATGAGGGAGTTCTCACAAGATCTGATGATTTTTAGTGACAGTTTCTTCTGCACTGGCCAGGTCTCTCCTGCCACCTTGGGAAGAAGGTGCCTGCTTCCCCTTCACCTTTCTCCATGATCATAAGTTTCCTGAGGCCTCCAAAGCCATGCAGAACTGTGAGTCAATTAAACCTCTTTTTCTTCATAAATTACCCAGTCTCGGGTAATATCTTTATAGCAGTGTGAAAATGGACTAATACAGAGAATGGGTACTATGTTGAAGTGACTTTAGAACTTGATAACAGGCAGAGGTTGGAATAGTTTGGAGGGCGCAGAAGAAGACAAAGATGCAGGAAAGTTTAGAACTTCTTTGAGACTTGTTAAATGGTTTTGACCAAATGCTGACAGTGATATAGACAAAAGTCCAGGCTGAGGTGGTTTTGTTATTGGAAAGGGGTCCTGATCCAGACCCCAAGAGAGGGTTCTTGGATCTTGCTCAAGCAAGAATTCAGGGTTAGTCCACAGAGCAAAGTAAAAACACTTTTTTTAAAAAAAAATTTTTATTTTTTTCAGACAGTCTCTCACAGTCGCCTGTGTGGGAGTGCAATGGCATAATCTCGGCTCACTGCAACTGCTGCCTCCCTAGTTCACGCAGTTCTTCACCTCAGCCTCCTGAGTAGCTGGGATTATAGGCGCAAGCCACCATGCCTAGCTAATTTTTTGTATTTTTGGTAGAGATGGGATTTCACTATGTTTCCCAGGCTGGTTTCAAACTCCTGACCTCGTGATCCACCTGCCTAGGCCTCCCAAAGTGCTAGGATGACAGGTGTGAGCCACTGCACCTGGCCAAAAACACTTTTATTAAGAAAGTAAAGTGGTGAAAGGACAGCTACTCCATAGACAGAGTAGGATGTTCCTGAAAGTAAGAGGAAGAACACTTCCACCCTAGGTACAATGCTTGTATATACATAAGATAAAAATAGCTCTTGGAGAGATGTGCTCTGCCCCAAGGGTTTGTGATAAAGGATTAATTTTCCTTATTACTATATTTTTCAAGAATCAATATTATTATCTTTAAAGCAAAATTAGGAATGCCTTTGTTCTCCAGATATCAGGATATCTGGACACTCTCAAGTCTGGTTCTGTTTCAGTAAACGTCATAAATTTGTTCCCTTAACCATAAACATGTAGAGGCTAAGAATGCCTAATTTTCTAGAGATCCAGCCCAGCAAGTCTCAGCCTCATTTTCCTAGCCCTCACTCAAAATGGAGTCCCTTTGCTCAAAAGCCTCATCTGGAGGTGAGAAACTTTTTGGGAAATGGAGCAAAGGTCACTTATACTATGCTTTAGCAAAGGTACAGGCAGCATTTTGCCCCTGCCCTAGAGATCTGTGGAACTTTGAACTTGAGAGAGATTATTTGGAGTATCTAGCAGAAGAAATTTCTAAGCACCAAGGCATTCAAGAGGTGGCCTGACTGATTCTGAAAGCATTCTGCTATATGCACTAACAAAGAGATGATTCAAAATTGGAACTTATGTTTAAAAGGGAAGCAGAGGTTTATTCCATAGGATAGGGTATGTTAAAGTTGTTAAGAAAAAGGGCCACTTAAGAGATACTAAGTGAAATTTAGAAGACGATGAGAGGATAAAACTTATTACTAGGCCGGGCATGGTGGCTCACACCTGTAATTTCAGCACTTTGGGAGGCCAAGGCAGGCAGATCACCTGAGATCAGGAGTTCAAGACCAGCCTGGCCAACATGGTGAAACCCTGTCTTTAAAAAACAAACAAACAAAAAAAACTGATTACTATGCTTGGAAACGCTTGGTAATACAAGATAAAAATAAATACAACACACCCAAATGCAGGATGATAGTTTGTGTAACAAACAGAGATATCATTTGTAAGATTGCTTATGCCCATATAGAGGGGGATATGGTAGTCTGTGCCACATATGCACACACAGACTGCCAAAATAAGGTGTGAACATTGGCCTGACAAATTATGCTGCAGCATATTGTACTGGCCTGCTGCACTGAAGCCTTCTTAATAGGCTTGGCATGGACAAGATCTATGAAGGCCAAGTGGAGGTGACTGGTGATGAATACAATGTGGAGAGCATTGATGGTCAGCCAGGTGCTTTTACCTGCTATTTCAATGTGGGCCTTGCCAGAACTACCACTGGCAATAAAGTTTTTGGCACCCTGAAGGGAGCTGTGGATGGAGTCTCGTCTATTCCTCATAGTACTATATTATTTCCTGGTTATGATTCTGAAAGCAAGGAACTAAAAGCAAAAGTACACTGGAAGCACATCATGGGCCAGCCAGAATGTTGCAGATAACATGCACCACTTAATGGAAGATGGGGATGCTTACAAGAAACAGTTCTCTCAATTCATAAAGAAAACTCCCTAATTTAGAAGCTTTAAAGGAGAATTATTTCACCCCTGCATAGTGTCAACTTTTATGTGGTGTGGCTGGTCTCGTGTCTAATTAAACTCTTTCTTTACTGCAATGCCATGGTCTTTCTTTGTGCAGGAGGCAGTAAGAACCCCTTGGGCAATTACATTAGTATTTCTTATAAGATGGGATCACTAACAATTCTGTCAATTTTTGTTTGTCTGGGATTGTCCTTGTTTCAGCTTCATTGTGCTGCTTTTAAAATGTTCTTATTTTCTTTGACTTTCAATACTTGATGTTTCTACGTATAGTGCTCCGTGTTTTTCCTACTCGGAGCTTGTTAAATCTCTTGGATATATACATCATTTTTCCTCAGATTTGGGAAACTTTGGTTATTGTTTCTTTGAATAGTTTTTTTCCTTCTGAATTTCTCTACTCTTCTTCTAGTAATCCCATTATATGTATGTTGGTGAGTTGATTAGTGTCAAACATTCCTCAGAGACTCTTTTTATTTTTCTTTATTCTTTTGTTCTTTCTGCTTTTTGAATATTATTCTCTGTTAGCCTGTCTTCATGCTTCATGTTTGCTTATTTCTTCTTCTGCTAGTTCAAATCTGTGGTTGAACCCTATAGTGATTTTTAAATTTTGATTACACTACTTTCAACTTCAGAATTTCTATTTGGTCCTTTTTTTTTTTTGAGACAGAGTTTTGCTCTTGTTTCCCAGGCCGGAATGCCATGGCTTGATCTTGGCTCACTGCAAATCTCTGCCTCCTGAAGGGTTCAAGTGATTCTCCTGCCTCAGCCACCTGAGTAGCTGGGATTACAGGCATGTGCCACTACACCTGGCTAATTTTGTGCTTCTAGAAGAGACGGGGTTTAAAGTTTTTGTCTGCTATGGTCAAAGTCTAGGCCCCCTCAAAGGAAGTTTCTATTGCCTGCTTGATTTTTTTTCCCTGTGTGTGTGTCTGTGTCTGTGTCTGTGTGTGTCTGTGTATGGGTCACACATTTTTGTTGCTTTCCATGTCTCTTTTTCTTTTGAAAACTAAACATTTAAATAATATATTGTAGCAATTGTGGATATAACTGTCCCACATTCCATGGTGTTTGTTATTATTTTCATGTTTTATTATGTAGCTTCTGATGGTATTACTTTAGTGGGAAGCCTTTCATGTTGCTCAGAGGGTACAACCTTGGGCATAGGAACCTTCACCTGAGATGAGAGCAGCTTTAGCAGTGCTCTCTTTGACTCTTTCTTTCCTTTATCACACCTAGATGTTAGCCTTCTTTAATTGGTGACTGATTGCCTTTTTATAGTTAAGGTGCCTTTGGGCATAAATTGTTCCACATTTTGACACAGTTAACTATTGTCCTTATTTTAGAGGTCCTTTCTGTATGGCTTCCATCATTTGTTCTTTTTAGCAAACTTGTTGGCCAACTTTTTAAATTGTTGCATTCACCATCTTTCAACACCTCAGTTTAAAGAACACCCTTAGGCTTGAACTTTCTTAGACTTGGTTCAGATAAAACTAGTTCCCTTTGCGGAGAAATGTGAAACTGTTCTGAAGGCCAACTTCTTTTCCTGAGAGAAAAATCTGTGAGCCATGGGGCTTAAGGTAGGGACTTTGCTATGAATGACACCCTTCCTTTAAAAAGAGAGTTCAGGATGGAGGCAGCACCATCTGGTCACCTGGCTTTCCTCACAAAAGTGGAATATCTACCCTACTAATGAGCTGTGGTAAAGCATTAAGGTTCCGGTCTTCTCAGCCAGCCACACCTATGGTAGAGATTCTGCACTAAGCGGGCTGAATGGAAGAAGGGAGCCTCTGACCTCTTAAACAGCGGATAAATTTTGCCTCTGTGAAACATAGCTGGAGTATTTGAAAAATGCTGGAAATTGGCCAGGCGTGGTGGCTCATGCCTATAATCCTAGCACTTTGGGAGGCCAAGGCAGGTGGATCAAGAGGTCAGGAGTTCAAAACTCAGCCTGGCCAAGATGTTGAAAGCCCATCTCTACTAGAAATACAAAATACAGGTGTGGTGGCAGGTGCCTATAATCGCAGCTACTCAGGAGTCTGAGGCAGGAGAATCGCTTTAACCTGGGGGCCAGAGGTTGCATTGAGCTGAGATTGCGACACTGCACTCTAGCCTAAGCAACAGAGTGAGATTCCATCTCAAAAAAAAAAGGAAAAGAAAAGAAAAATGCTGGAAATCTACCACTTGCCTGACAGCTATGGGAAGAAGGAACCCTTGTCCTTAGCTGCTTGTCTGGAGTGAAATTTCTCACATGCTGAGTTGGAAGAAGGAAGAGAAGGAGCAGGTCGTGATTCAAATGATCCAGATTCCCAGATTCTCAGTGTTTTTACTTAGTAGATTTTCTTGTGTCCTTTTTTGTTTGTTTGTTTGTTTGTTTGTTTGTTTTTTGAGACAGGGTCTCACTCTGTTGTCCAGGCTGGATTGCAGTGTCATCCCCCTGTCTCAGCCTTCGAAGTAGCTGGGATTACAGGTGCACACAACTATATCCAGCTTTTTTTTTTTTTTTTTTTTTTGAGACTGGAGTGCAGTGGCACAATCTCTGCTCACTGAAACCTCCGCCTCCCAGGTTCAAGCGATTCCTCTGCCTCAGCCTCCCGAGTAGCTTAGATTACAGGCGAATACCATCACACTTGTCTAAGTTTTTTGTATTTTTAGTAGTGAGGAAGGAGACCCTTAATCCTCTTCAACCTTCTACATTGCATCTCAAAAGGAGAAGTTAGAAGTCAGTCAGAGGAGGGACCAGATGGAGCCACCAGCCAGGTTAAGGATAAGACCCCTCCTGCTAACCACAATCTTATCTATAGATCACGAATATGGTATGGAGGAATCTTTCTGGAAGGCATTGTTTTCACTTAAATGCAATGAAACCCACACCTAAATCATGTACACACATCTACTTCATGGAGCAAGACACTTTCACATGTAATTTCTAGAGTTGTAAGCCCAGGACCCTTGCACATGTAATTTCTAGAGTTGTAAGCCTTTAAAAGGACAAGGATTTTTTTTTTGTTGTGGTGGTTCAGCTGTTAGGCATCAGTGCCACACAGGTCCTGGCCAAATAAATCACCACTTCCTTCCCAGTTCAGTGTTCGAGAAGTTTATTTTGCAATCTTTCCTGCTTCAGTAGAGGTGGGGGTTTCACCATATTGGCCAGGCTGGTCTTGAACTCCTAACCTCATGATCTGCCCACCTCAGCCTCCCAAAGTGCGAGGGTTGCAAGTATGAGCCACTGAGACCAGCCTAGCTTTTTAATTTAATCTAATTTTATTATGTAAGGTTTTCTGTTTTTGATTTTAAGTTTTCTTTCTTTTCTCTTTCTTTTTCTTCCTTTCTTCTTCTTCTTTTTTTTTTTTTTTAATTTTTATTGGATTTTAGGTTTTGGGGTACATGAGCAGAGCATGCAAGACCGTTGTGTAGGTACGCACATGGTAGTGTGCTTTGCTTTGCTTCTCCCCTTCACCCACATTTGGCATTTCTCCCCAGGCTATCCCTCCCCACCTCCCCCTCCCACTGGCCCTCCCCTTTTTCCCCCAATAGACCCCAGTGTTTAGTACTCCCCTTTCTGTGTCCATGTGTTCTCATTTTTCATCACCCGCCTATGAGTGAGAATATGCGGTGTTTCATTTTCTGTTCTTGTGTCAGTTTGCTGAGGATGATGTTCTCCAGATTCATCCATGTCCCTACAAACAACACAAACTCATCATTTCTGATTGCTGCATAATATTCCATGGTGTATATGTGCCACATTTTTCCAATCCAGTCTATTATCAATGTGCATTTGGGTTGATTCCAGGTCTTTGCTATTGTAAACGGTGCTGCAATGAACATTCGTGTACATGTGTCCTTAAAATTAACTCCAGATGGATTAAAGACTTAAACATAAGACCTGGCATAATAAAAACCCTAGAAGGAAATCTAGGCAAAACTATCCAGGACATAGGAGTAGGCAAGGACTTCATGAACAAAACACCAAAAGCATTGGCAACAAAAGCCAAAATAGACAAATGGGACCTAATGAAACTCCACAGCTTCTGCACAGCAAAAGAAACAGTCACTAGAGTGAATCGGCAACCAACAGAATGGGAAAAAATTTTTGCAGTTTACCCATCTGACAAAGGGCTGATATCCAGAATTCACAAAGAACTCAAACAGATTTACAGGAAAAAAACAAACAAGCCCATACAAAAGTGGGCAAAGGATGTGAACAGACACTTTATGAAAGAAGACATATATGAGGCCAACAATCATATGAAAAAATGCTCATCGTCACTGGTCATCAGAGAGATGCAAATCAAAACCACACTGAGATACCATCTCACGCCAGTTAGAATGGCGATCATTAAAAAATCTGGAGACAACAGATGCTGGAGAGGATGTGGAGAAAAAGGAACACTTTTACACTGTTGGTGGGAGTGTAAATTAGTTCAACCATTGTGGAAGACAGTGTGGCGATTCCTCAAGGCCTTAGAAATAGAAATTCCATTTGACCCAGTAATCCCATTACTGGGTATATATCCAAAAGACTATAAATCGTTCTTTTTTTTTTTTTTTTTTTTTTTTTAAGAAAAAGGGTTCCACTCTCATCCAGGCTGAAGTGCAGTGCCAATGAACATGGTTCAATGTAGCCCCAAACTCCTTGGCTCAAGCAATTCTCCCACGTCAGCCTCCCAAGTAGCTGAGACTATAGGTATATGCCACTACATCTGGCTAATTTTTTTTTTTAAAAACGTAGAGATGGGGTCTGGCTATTTTGCCCAGGGTGGTCTTGAACTCCGTGACAAATGATCCTGTTTTGGCCTCCCAAAGCCCTGGGATTACAGGTGTGAGCCACTATGCGTTGCCTAGATTTTCTTGAATAAATAATTACTGTGTGCATGTATACCTATTTCCATATATGTCAAATGGCTATGGTTTTATAAAAATATATGTTTTAATTGTGCTTATGTGACTGGGGAAATAGGCCTTGTTCTGCCATCCCAGCAGTGGACTGCTGAAATGTGTTACTTTTAAGAAAGTCGCTTTAATTAAGGGGGAAAAGAAGAGTACAAAAGATTAAGGTCTCAAAGGATAGCAATAAAGTGAAGGCAAAGGCCATAGACTATTTGATTAAATATTTTGATGCAAGGTGTGGAAGAAAAATACATATTCGGAACCCCAGATCACTAAGCCAAAGGGAGAAGTCTAGCTGAGAACCCTTGCCTACCATTTTATTCCTAAATAAGATACCTACAAAAATTAAAAAACAAAACAAAACGACATACCTCCCTCATCTGCTCACAAGGGGATTCTTTGTGGACCACAAGATCTTTACCCTAAAACAGTTCTGTTGAATTTTGCCCTGGCAATGTAAATTGATGGCTTATCTTCAGAGGTGGGGGCAAAGGACAGACAGAGCTCAAATTCATCCCTCTGCTCACCTGAGACAAACGCATATCTGATTGCTTCCTCCGCCCTATTGTTTATGTAAAAATCTAGATTCACTGAGTCAGACTAAGGCGTAAGTAACTATTCCTCTACCACCCCTCCCCCCACATGTACATTGTGTATTCAGTGTAAGGCTGATCAAAGTCTCCAAAAGAATGCAATCTTTTGTCTTTTATCTACCTATAACCTGAAACATGCCCCACCCCACAGCCTCCCACTTCAAGTTGTCCTGCCTTTCCAGTCCAAAGCAATGTACATCTTACATATATTGATTGATGTCTCATGTCTTCCTAAAATGTATCGTGAAAGGAAAATATCTTGGGTCCCCAAAATAACTAAGGAAAACTCAGGCTGGAAATTGCTTAGACAAACCTGCCTGCCATTCTATTCAAAGTCACCCCTCTGTTCACTGAGATAGGTGCATATCTGATTGCCTCCTTTGGAAAGGCTAATCAGAAACTCAAAAGAATGTAAGAACGTTTGTGTATCACCTATCTGTGACCTGGAAGCTCTCTCCCCTCTTTGAGTCTTTCTCCTTTGCTTCAAATTGTCCCACCTTTCCAGACCAAGCCAATTTGTACTTCTTACATATGTTGATTGATGTCTCATGTCTCCCTAAAATGTATAAAACCAAGCTGTGCCCTGACCATTTTGGACACATGCTGTCAGGACTTCCTGAGGCTGTGTCATGGGCGAGTCCTCAACCTTGGCAAAATAAACTTTATAAATTAACTGAGACCTGTCTCAGATTTTCTGGGTTCATAATTTTTTTTTTTAAATTTTTTATTGGATTTTAGGTTTTGGGGTACATGAGCAGAGCGTGCAAGACCGTTGCGTAGGTACGCACATGGCAGTGTGCTTTGCTTTGCTTCTCCCCTTCACCCACATTTGGCATTTCTCCCCAGGCTATCCCTCCCCATCTCCCCCTCCCACTGGCCCTCCCCTTTTCCCCCCAATAGACCCCAGTGTTTAGTACTCCCCTTTCTGTGTCCATGTGTTCTCATTTTTCATCACCCGCCTATGAGTGAGAATATGCGGTGTTTCATTTTCTGTTCTTGTGTCAGTTTGCTGAGGATGATGTTCTCCAGATTCATCCATGTCCCTACAAACGACACAAACTCATCATTCTGATTGCTGCATAATATTCCATGGTGTATATGGGCCGCATTTTTCCAATCCAGTCTATTATCAATGGGCATTTGGGTTGATTCCAGGTCTTTGCTATTGTAAACAGTGCTGCAATGAACATTCGTGTACATGTGTCCTTATAGTAGAACGATTTATTCCTGTAAATCTGTTTGAGTTCTTTGTAAATTCTGGATATCAGCCCTTTGTCAGATGGGTAAACTGAAAAAATTTTTTCCCATTCTGTTGGTTGCCGATTCACTCTAGTGACTGTTTCTTTTGCCGTGCAGAAGCTGTGGAGTTTCATTAGGTCCCATTTGTCTATTTTGGCTTTTGTTGCCAATGCTTTTGGTATTTTGTTCATGAAGTCCTTGCCTACTCCTATGTCCTGGATAGTTTTGCCTAGATTTCCTTCTAGGGTTTTTATCGTGCCAGGTCTTATGTTTAAGTCTTTAATCCATCTGGAGTTAATTTTAGTGTAAGGTGTCAGGAAGGGGTCCAGTTTCTGCTTTCTGCACATGGCTAGCCAGTTTTCTCAACACCATTTGTTAAACAGGGAATCCTTTCCCCATTGCTTGTTTTTGTCAGGTTTATCAAAGATTGTATAGTTGTAGATATGTTGTGTTGCCTCCGGTGTCTCTGTTTTATTCCATTGGTCTATTTCTCTGTTTTGGTACCAGTATCATGCTGTTTTGATTACTGTAGCCTTGTAGTATAGTTTGAAATCCAGTAGTGTGATGCCCCCCCGCTGTGTTCTTTTTGCTTAGAATTGACTTGGCTATGTGGGCTCTCTTTTGGTTCCATATGAAGTTCATGGTGGTTTTTTCCAGTTCTGTGAAGAAAGTCAATGGTAGCTTGATGGGGATAGCGTTGATTCTGTAAATTACTTTGGGCAGTATAGCCATTTTCACGATATTAATTCTTCCTAACCATGAACATGGAATGTTTCTCCATCTGTTTGTGTCCTCTCTGATTTCATTGAGCAGTGGATTGTAGTTCTCCTTGAAGAGGTCCCTTACGTTCCTTGTGAGTTGTATTCCAAGGTATTTTATTCTTTTTGTAGCAATTGTGAATGGCAGTTTGTTCTTGATTTGGCTTTCTTTAAGTCTGTTATTGGTGTAGACGAATGCTTGTGATTTTTGCACATTGATTTTATATCCTGAGACTTTGCTGAAGCTGCTTATCAGTTTCAGGAGTTATTGGGCTGAGGCGATGGGGTCTTCTAGGTATACTATCATGTCGTCTGCAAATGAAATGAAGACAGAAATAAAGAAGTTCTTCAAAACCAATGAGAAAGAAGACACAACATGCCAGAACCTCTGGGACACATTTAAAGCAGTCTCTAGAGGAAAGTATATAGCAATAAGTGCCCATATGAGGAGAATGGAGAGATCCAAAATTGACACCCTATCATCAAAATTGAAAGAGCTAGAGGAGCAAGATCAAAAAAACTCAAAACCCAGCAGAAGACAAAAAATAACTAAGATCAGAGCTGAACTGAAGGAGATTGAGACACGAAAAACCCTTCAAAAAATCAATAAATCCAAGAGCTGGTTTTTTGAAAAGATCAACAAAATAGACAGACCACTAGCCAGATTGATTAAAAAGAAAAGAGAGAACAACCAAATAGATGCAATAAAAAATGATAAAGGGGAAATCACCACAGACTCCACAGAAATTCAAACCATCATCAGAGAATATTACAAACAACTCTATGCACATAAACTAGTAAACCTGGAAGAAATGGATAAATTCCTGGACTCCTGTGTCCTCCCAAGCCTAAACCAGGAGGAAGCTGAAACTATGAATAGACCAATAACAAGGTCAGAAGTCGAGGCAGCAATTAAGAGCCTACCACTCAAAAAAAGCCCAGGTCCAGACGGATTCACAGCCGAATTCTACCAGACACACAAAGAAGAGCTGGTACCATTCCTTCTAAAACTATTTCAAACAATCCAAAAAGAGGGAATCCTTCCCAAATCATTTTACGAGACCAACATCATTCTGATACCAAAACCCAGCAGAGACCCAACAAGAAAAGAAAACTTCAGGCCAATATCCATGATGAACATAGATGCAAAAATCTTCAATAAAATATTGACAAGCCGATTGCAACAGCAAATCAAAAAACTTATTCATCATGATCAAGTAGGATTCATGCCGGGGATGCAAGGCTGGTTCAACATACGCAAGTCTATCAACGTAATTCACCACATAAACAGAACCAAAAACAAAAACCACATGATTATCTCAATTGACGCAGAGAAGGCATTTGACAAAATTCAACAGCCCTTTATGCTAAAAACCCTCAATAAACTCGGTATCAATGGAACGTATCTCAAAGTAATAAAAGCTATTTATGACAAACCAATAGCCAATATCATACTGAATGGGAAAAAACTGGAAGCATTCCCTTTGAAATCTGGGTTCATATTTATGAGCTGCATTCTGAAGTAATCAGTGGCGTGCATTATTTAAAAGGGGAGGAAAGTTTGAAAATATCACTTTTTAAAGGATGTTAAAGAGTGAAGCTAATAAAAAATATATATAACAGAACCTATTCCTAACTTATGTAATATTTCCATTATTGAAAATTCTGTACTAACAAAACTTCCTCTAGAGTTTCAACATATCAGATTTTTATATCCTATTCTCTTCCAGAACTAATAAAATAAATAAACTCAAAATACCTTTCTTGAAATGAGGACAGAGACAAGCCAGAAATTGTCTTTGAATGAGAACACACACTTTATAGGGCCAATAAATTTCTGGACACTTTACCGTGACTGAATAAGGAACAGAGTCACTAACTATAGTGTGGGTAGAGAGTATTACAAATTTTAGCAATGCTGCAGCTATTTCCATGACCAAGAATATAATGCCTCAGATCCCCTCACATACAGAATAATTGGTAGGACAAGTGTGTACTACACTGGAGCGACTGCATGCCCGCAGATGAGGTGGAAACTTCACAGCAATAGATTAAGGGCAATTCAGCATAATCCACAGACAACCTATTCACCTTCCTGCCTCCCAAAGCTTATAGTTTCTCATTCGTGATTACCCTGTGACAAAGCCCAAGGCTACACCTGTGTCATGTCAAGAGTTGTCTGTGTGGATGTGTAATATTCCATCAAATATATAGCTATCTTGCCTACATAATGTCAAGCCAATAGGTATTTTTCCCTTCATTTATCACATAAAGTTTTTCTCATTTGAATGATTGGGATCATTTAAATATGGTTCAGTTCTTATTCAGAAATTTTTAAAACCTCCCTACAGTTTAGATTACCAGCTTGGTATCACGGCCTTGCTATAAATAACGAGTGTATCAGTTACCTTGCTGCCTCCCTCACAAGAGGCGGAAGACAAACTCCTACCCCTTCTCTCTAGAGGAGACTCATGTTTTGGTATTTCCAGTTTATGGTTTATAAAAGATTAATACACAATGTTCTTCTATTTTTATATCTGCAAGAACCGAGAGTAGGAGACTCAGGAGCTATTTAGGATATTTCAGCTCTGCCTGCCACTTAGACTCAAGGACATTTGAAGGACCCAGTCTTCTGCAGTGAAGCCTGGAACATTGAGATGGCTGCCCACTTAAGTAAGCTACATGACTCACTAGGACCATGTGGCTTCTCTCACAGTCATCTTGACTTATTTTGTCACTGTTAACCTCAGAAACTTGTATTTATTATACAGACTAGTAATTTTAGCTGACAGATCATCTGTCATTTATCTTTATCATTGTTAGCATTCGAATCACAAAATTTTAGAGCCAGAAGGAAACTTCTGGGTTATCAGAGTTATTCTCCCTTAGTTTAGATAGGAAGAAACAGGCCAGGAGTGGTGGCTCACACCTGTAATCCCAACACTTTGGGAGGCAGAGGTGGGTGGATCATGAGGTCAGGACTTCAAGATCAGTCTGGCCAACATGGTGAAACCCTGTTTTTACTAAAATACAAAAATTAGCTGGGCATGGTAGCTTATGCCTATAATCCCAGCTACATGGGAGGCCGAGGCAGGAGAATTGCTTGAACCAGGACCCAGGAGGCAGAGATTGCAGTGAGCCGAGACTGAGCCACCAGGACCCAGGAGGCAGAGATTGCAGTGAGCTGAAATTGAGCCACTATACTCCAGCCTGGGTGACAAAGTGAGACTCTGTCTCAAAAAAAAAAAAAAATAAGAGGAAACAGGCCAGGCTAGGAGTTGGTAGAGATACAGGTTCTCCCAATAAGGTGAGATTTATTTTTCCAAATCAGGCAGTATCAACCTCAGAGAGTCTAAACCTGGGTAAATTAGAGTTGCAGAGTTTCATAAAGAACAAGAACAGAGAATTTTTAGGTACATGATTCATGGTGTAGGCAAGGAGTGCTGAAAGGTAGAGAAAGGTAGTCTGTGCTACAACAATGCATAAAAACAAAGGGTTGTCCCAGGCCAGAAGCCAGCTGAGTTGCTGCACAACTTCCTCTTTGGGAGGAAGATCTTTCCTGCAGGACCTGACTGGCTGATTTCACCTGGTAAAGCAAGACTCTCAGATCTTCTTTCTGCCAGTGTTCTGAGTTGTTTCTAAATTTAAGAATGCTTCTTTGGACCTAGTGTATTTTTATTTTAAAAATGGTAATATGTGTATGTATATAGATATTCTATAGATTTCAAATTGGTAAAAATTCTTACCTCCTTTTTTTTTTTATTTTTTTGAGATGGAGTCTCTCTCTGTCACCCAGGCTGGAGTGCAGTTGCACAATCTCGGCTCACTGCGACCACCACCTCCTGGGTTCAAGCGCTTCTTCTGCCTCAGCCTCCTGAGTAGCTTGGACTACAGGTATGCCAGCACACCAACTAATTTTTTGCATTTTTAGTAGAGATGGGATTTCCCCATGTTAGTCAGGATGGTCTCCATCTCCTGACCTCGACCGTGATCTGCCCACCTCGACTTCCCAAAGTGCTGGGATTACAGGCATCAGCCAACATGCCCGGACACCTCCTATCTCTTAAAATTTCTTACCTGTCCTTCCATAAAAGTTAGTGCTTTAATTTCATTCTATTGCTATTCATCCATTTGTTTGCATTTTCTTCATTCTTTTATTCATTTCATATTTCTTGAATATTTGCCTTATATGATGCACATTTTATGTGCTTGATGAGCTAGAAGGATGTGTAGAAGGTATGCTCCCTGTTCAGAAGGATTTCATGGTTTAGCATGTCAGACATACATGCAAATAAATTCCAATACCACAAGAATGACAGAGCCACTGATGGAGCATAGAACAGGGTGCTACCTTTTGGAGAAACTGAACATCAGAGATGAAGAATGAAAGAATCTTGTCAGACATAAAGAAGAAAGATCCTTTCTTGCAAGTAATGGCATGTATAAAGAATGTGTTTGGGTAATAATGCATGGGTTAATGTGGGCAGAATAAAGAGAAGGACCTAACAGCCTCATTATTAGAAGTTGTTTAACTAGTTTGAGTTTCTGGAAAAAGAAAGTCTAAGACTTCTAGCTTAGGAAACAGTGTGAATAAATAGTGCATACAGTAGAAACATCTCTGAGCTAGCCCAAGGATATAGCATAGAGTTCAATTTGGGACATATGAGAATATAAAATTCATGAGGTCATCTGTAGAGGTCAATTATTGTTCCACTTTTTCCGTAGTTAAACATTTTTACCATCATTGGTAGTCTTCCTTTGTATACTTAACAATCAGGTGATAAAAGAATAGGTCAATACAGTGACAGATACTAAGTTGTTAAAAAGATAATGGCCTTGTTTCATTTTGAGACTGGAAAGCTGCACACTGCTTCTACAAATCTACTGTACTTATTTTCTTAAGCTAGGGGCCTTATTTAGAAGCATGGTCTTGCTTTCCAGTATTGTTCTTTTTTTTGGGAAATGGAGTTTCATTCTGTCTCACAGGCTGGAGTGCAGTAGCCTGATTTCAGCTCTCTGCAACCTCTGTCTCCCAGTTTCAAGCAATTCTCCTGCCTCAGCCTCCCCAGTGACTGGGGCCACAGGTGCATGCGACCACACCTGGCTAATTTTTTGTATTATTAGTAGAGATGGGGTTTCACCATGTTAGCCAGGATGGTCTCAATCTCATGATCTTGTGATTCACCTGCCTTGGCCTCCCAAAGTGCTGTAATTACAGGCATGAGCCACTAATTCTGTCTGTGTTGTTCATTTTTAAAAGTAATTCAAGCAATTACAGCACATAACTTTATCTATCTATCTATCTATTTATTTATTTATTTTTTGAGATGGAGTTTCACTCTTGTTACCCAGGCTGGAGTGCAACGGCTTGATCTCAGCTCACCACAACCTCCGCCTCCTGGGTTCAGGCAATTCTCCTGCCTCAGCCTCCTAAGTAGCTGGGATTACAGGCAAGTGCCACCATGCCCAGCTAATTTTTTGTATTTTTAGTAGAGACGGGGTTTCACCATGTTGACCAGGATGGTCTCGATCTCTTGACCTTGTGATCCACCCACCTCGGCCTCCCAAAGTGCTGGGATTACAGACTTGAGCCACTGCACCCAGCCCTTATTTATTTTTATTTTAAAGATGGGGTTTCATCATGTTGGCCAGGCTGGTCTTCAACTCCTGACCTCAGGTGATCCACCCACCTCAGCCTCCCAAAGTGTTAGGATTACAGGCGTGAGCCACTGTGCCCAGCGTAACTTAAAAATATTAGTTATTAAAATAATTGACATTAGAATAGATGCAGACAGATGGGACCTGAACAAGGTTGAAAGAGATTAATGTTAAAAAAAAATCAGATCATATAAACAGGGAAGTAAAGCCATTGTTTAAAAAGTAGTTTAATTACATCAATAAATTTGGTTTTTTGCTTATTTGGTGCAACTGTCTATAAATCTATAGATGTATTACATAATCTATTATAAACTATCATGTAGTTTTGAAATAGAATAATACAATATATTTCTTTTCTTTTTCCCTAAACTTTTTATTTTTTTGAGACAGGGGCTAGCTCTGTTGCCTAGGCTAGAGTGTAAAAGTGCAGTTATGGCTCACTGCAGCCTCAATTTCCCAAGCATAGATGATCCTCCCACCTCAGCCTCCCAAGTAGTGGGACTACAGGTGCATGCCACCATGCCTGGCTAATTTTTGGTGGGGTTTTTTTTTTTTAGAGACAGTTTTGCTATGTTGCCCAGGCTGGTCTTGAACTCCTGGATTCAAATAAACCTTCCCCCTGGACCTCTTGACCTCTCAGAGTGCTAGAATTACAGTTGTGGACCACTGTGTCCAGCCTCTCTTTTCTCAGTATTTTTGTACTTTCAGTAGAGATGGGATTTCACCATGTTGGCCAGGCTGGTCTCAAACTCCTGACCTCAGGTGATCCACCTGTCTTGGCCTTTCAAAGTGCTAGGATTACAGGCTTGAGGCACTGCATCTGGCCAAAATGTTATTTTTTTTTTAATCTGATATTTTCATCACATGATTTCCTTTGGCTTTCTTCCTTCTCATGAAATATTGTACATTTGTTCATCAAAAATATCCTTTTTCTTTTTTGAGATGAAGTCTTGCTTTGTTGCCTAGGCTGGAGTGTAATAATGTGATCCTGACTCACTGCAACCTCCCCCTCCTGGATTCAAGCAAATCTCCTGCCTCAGCCTCCTGAGTAGCTGGGATTACAGGTGCATGCCACCACACCTGGATAAGTTTTGTATTTTTAGTAGAGATGGTGTTTCACCATGTTGGCCAGGCTGGTCTCAAACTCCTTACTTCAGGTGATCCACCCACCTTGGCCTCCCCAGGTGCTGGGTTTACAGGCCTGAGTCACTGCACCCAGGCAAAAATATATTAGGTTAATTTAGATTAGAATACTCTAAGGGTTATTGCTGAGTTTAAAATGAGGAAACTGAGGCCAATATAAGAAAATTAAATGCCAATTTATTCAGCTCCCAGGTGAGGTTCTATGGTCCGGGGAAAGGGGGCCAGAGAAGTTGTGCTGACTTCCTGGGGCATGGGGTTTTATGGCCATGAGGAATGAACAAGAGCTGGGTGCTCTTATTGGCTCCAGGGGAGCAGGATTGAGACGGGGTGGGCCACTATTGGTTGGCGGGTTGTTGGGTGGGTTTTCTGGTGTGAGAGCCAGCCCGGGTTGTATCAGCCAGAGCCTTCCAGGGGAGCCATGTGGCAGAGCTAGGCGTCGAGTGCAGAGCCTGGTGCTGGGAGCAGAGTCAGGTGCTGAGTGCAGAGGTGGGTGTGTCAGGCCTCCCGGCGAGGCAACTGGCCTTACATTCTGACCCTTTTGATGATATAGGGCACTGCTTGTTTCTGGCTATTTCCTGCTTAGTAGGGGCGGAGTGAGGGAGAAGGGTCTGTTGGCTGGTGCCTTGGTTGGGAGTCAGAGGTAGGGATGAAGCAGCATCTGGTTTACAGCCACCCTGGAAATTTTTCTCATGTGGGCCTGTAAAAACCTGAGGAAAAAAGGGGCTAGGATTAACAGAAGACAAACTACGTTGATGGGAGTGATAATAGGGGTTAGACAGGTTAGCATGGGGGATTGCCACCAGTTAAGAGGTGAGACGGATGCATTCTGCTTCTTGCAGAGGTCCTCTTGGAGGCAATAGAGAGTGTTGACATTTTCTTCTACAAGGCCTGTTTCAGTGATGTAATAGCAGCACTGCTCCTGACGAAACAGACAGTTACCTCCCTTTTCTGCTGTCAGCAGGTCAAGGGCCTGTTGGTTCTGGAGAGTTACCTGGGCCAGTGATGTGATTTGTCCCTTGAGGGAGGCCAGGGAGGCAGCTGATGCTTCGATAGCCACGCAAAGCTTGTTTTTTAGTTGAATGGCTGAGGTGACACTGTAGCGTAGGGCACTGCTACCCAGCTGAAGACACCAGAGGTCCATCGGTTGTTCTAACGGTCCTGAATTGTGAATTGAAGGGTTCCATTGGGCCAGAGGGTCAGAAGACTGTCTGGAGAGGGTGAGGGTCATGGCCTGTGGATTTTGCATTAGTAATAGGGACATCCTCCATAGGTGGTGTTCCAACAGTGACAGTAGTCATGGAGCTGGTCATAGAGGAAGCACAGACCCAGCTGATAATGTGGAGCTTCTTTAAGAACACCACTTTTAGAGGTTGGGATGGTGATGGTTGTGGGTGCCTGACAGCCTGTTGTTGAGCAGTCACCCTGTGCTAGATATTGAGTGTGGGTGGACACACCATCTACCCATGACTTTTGAACATAAAAGTGCCACATGTATGAGCTGGTTTCAAGAGGGGATATCAGAAGGACTGTCAGGAGGAGGCTCTGAAGGATTAGGGGGTGACAGGTCAGGGCAATGGGTGAGGTGGAGGTGAGTGGGGCCCAGGGGTTTGGATTTCCACTGATTGTTTTGGGGTGCCAGCTTGAGGTGGGACACATGGTACCACGGAGTGTGACCCAGGAGTTCGGCCACTGTGGGGGTGGTTAGGATAACAATGTGAAGTCCCAACCACCTGGGCTGCAAAGATTCTTGTTTGAGCTCCTGGAGGAGAACACTGTCACCTGGTTGGAGAGGTGTTGCTGAGTGGGGGTCCTCCAGTCCCGGAACAACAGGGAGGGTGCAGTCCGTATGCTCCCTAAGCAAGTGGTGGAGAAGGGAGAGGAAGGGAAGGTAGGAAGCCAGTTTGGGGGGTTTTACAGGGAGATTATGAGACACCAGAAAAGGCTGGCCATACAGCAAGTCAAAGGGGCTAAGGCCCGTTGGCCCCCATGGAGTGGCCCGGACCCGGGCCAGGGTAAGAGGTAGGAGTGTGGGCCAAGAGATTTTACCTCAATAGCAAGTTTGGCTAAATGGTCTTTGAGGATGCCATGGGCCCATTCAACTTTACCCAATGACTGAGGGTGGTAAGGGATGTGTAGTTTCCAGGAGATGTTGAGGGACTTGGCAACTAGCTGGACTACTTGGGCCATAAATGCTGGACCATTGTCTGACTGGATGGTGGCAGGTAGGCTGAAGCAAGGGATGATTTCTTGAGTAAGAAGGGAGGACACCATGTCTGCTGCCTCCCGGGAGGTGGAGAAGGCTTCAATCCAACCTGAAAAGGTATCTACAAAAGTTAGGAGGTAGCAGAGCTTTTTGTGAGTGGGCATATGAGTGAAGTCAATTTGCCAGTCTTGGGCTGGCAGGTTGCCCTGCAGTTGGTGAGTAGGAAACTGTGGCCTTAAGCCTCCCTGAGGTGAGGCCTTAGAGCAAGTAACACATGCCTTGTGCACCTGCTCAATTGTTTGTTGCAGACCTGGTGAGAAAAAGAGGGGCTGTACAAAGCAGTGTAATGCCTTAGGCCCTATATGTAAGGATTGGTGGATTTCAGCAGTAATTTTAGGGGCCTGTTCCCAAGGAAGGGTGATTCTGTTATTTAGGAAGATCCAGAACTGATTAGATTCTGTTCCCCACTTTTGTATAAGGGCCTGCTTTTCTGATGGTAAATATACAGGCTGTGTGGCCATGGTAAGGAAGAGAACAGGGGTAGGGGTCAACTTGACGTTAGTTAAAGATCTTGCTGCTGTGTCTGTGTGCACATTGCCCCAGGAGATGGCATACTCGGCAGTGTATGACTGCAACCTCCCTGGGCAATGATAAGGCCTGGAAAAGTTTGGAGATCTGTGTAGCATTGATTATGGGGGACCCTTTTATGGTAAGGAATCCCTGCTCTCTCCAGAGGGCAGAGTGGCAATGGGTAATAAAAAAAGCATATTGTGAGTCAGTATACATATTTGCTCACTTTCCCTGTGCTAGGGTGAGAGCTCGGGTTAGGACAATGAGCTCTGCCTTTTGTGACATGGTTTCGTCAGGGATGCAACGTGCCTTGGGGGTGGCGAATCTGTGACTACTGCATAGGCTGCCTTTTGCCTCCCGTTGGCTGTTATTACTGAACTTCCATCCACATAGAAAGTAAGGTCTGGGTTAGGCAGGGGAAGGTCGGATAGGCCCTCCCAAGGTTTAGCAAGTGCATCCACTAGTTCAGGGCAGGAGTGGGCTGGGGAAGGGGAAGGAGACAGAAGAGGAAGCAGGGTAGCTGGGTTGAGTGGGGAAATAGGGTGAAGGCTGACTGAAGGATTTTCAATGAAGAGCAGGTGGAACTCCTGTAGATGAGAGGGCACTGGGTGAATGAGGGATGTGTGAGAGAGGAGGTTGGTAAGCCATTGAGGAGAGAACACTGAGATGGACTGGCCCAGGGTCAGTTTTAGGGATTCATTGGTAAGTTCTGTTGCTGCTCCCAGGGCCCCCAGGCAAGGCTGCCACTCCCTGGCCATGGGGTCAAGTTGCTTTGATAGGTAGGCTACAGGGCTGAACACAGGACCCAGGGGTTGGGTTAGAACCCTGACAACAATGCCCTGTTTTTCATCAGTGAACAGATAAAAGGGGCAATTGAGGTCTAGCAGATGAAGTTTGGGTGTGGTGGATAGAGCAGTTTGGAGGGTTTTAAAAGCCTGTTTTACAACCTCAGGATGGGAGAGAGGTCCCGTGGGGGTGTCCTTAGCCACCATGTACAGAGGTTTAGCTAGAGAGGCAAAGTTAGGTATCCAGTGGCAGAAGAATTCTACAAATTCTAAAAAAGAGAGAATCTGGTCGGCAATCTCCGGGGGCTGCGGTGAAAGAAGTGCCTTCCGGTGATCTGTGTTTAGGCTTTTAGTTTTGGGGGTGAGGCGAATGCCCAAGTAGACCACCGAGGTGACTGATAACTGTGCTCTGGAGGGAGATACTCGGTATCCCTGAGATCCGAGAAAGTTAAGGAGAGTGACAGTATGCTGTTGGGATAGGGAGAGGGAGGAGCTACAAAGTAACAGGCCATCTACGTGCTGGAGAAGGAGACTGGGTTGAAGGCGGCCTGCCAAGTTCGACTGTCAAGACTTGTCCAAAAATGTGAGGGCTGTCTCAGAACCCCTGGGTCAGGACTGTCCAGGTAAGCTGTTGTGACAGGTTGGTGTCAGGATCAGTCCAGGTGAAGGCAAAGAGAAAGTGGGATGCAGGGTGAAGGGGAATGGTAAAGAAGGAGTCCTTGAGGTCAAGAACTATAAAATGAGAGGTAGTGGAGGGAATGTTTGATAATAGGGTATATGGGTTGGGGACTACAGGGTGGAGGGGTACCACCAGCTCATTAATAAGGTACAGGTCCTGAACCAGGTGGTAGCTGCCGGACGGCTTTTGGACCAGCAAGATAGGAGTGTTACAAGGGGAACTGGTGGGAATAAGTAGTTCCTGGGCTAGCAGGTGGGTGATTATAGGCTTCAGGCCTTGACGGTGGGCCTTCGAGATGGGGAACTGAGGACATGAAGGAAAGTGGGTAGGATTTTTTAGAAGTATCTTAACCGGGGGATGATGTTTGGCCACTACAGGCTTGGAGGTATCCCATACCAGGGGATTAACTATGTCAGGAGGGATAGGGGGTTGGGATGAGGAGTTAAGACAGGGTGTGGTGTAGGTTAGGAGTGGCAGTAGGAGGTGGGCGGATGATGGGCTTGAATGTGGGGGGCCAGTGAGTTGGAGAGTTGCCCCCACAGTCTGGAGAATGTCTCTACCTAAAAGGGGGACTGGGCATGAGGGTATAATTTAAAAAGAGTGGGAAAAGGGGTGTCCCTCAAGGACACAGGCTAAAGGATGGGTTTGATTAGGACAGGAAGGCTTTCTGTCAATTTCCATGACTGAAACCTGGGAAGGTATGCTAGGTCCTGAGTAGGAAGGCAATACAGAATAGGTAGCCCCCATGTCCACTAAGAAGGAAATGGACTTACCTGCTACCTGCAGCATTACCCTGGGTTCGGCAAGGGTGATGGGGGTCTTCAAGTCTGGGCTGTGTCAGTCGTCCAGAAGGCCGAGAAGTTCAAGCAATGGGATTGCTTCCTGTGGACCAGCCTGCCCTCCACATAGAGGTGTGGGGGGTGGGCCTGTAGGTCAGGATGGGCAATCACTGTGCCAATGTCCAAGCTGCTTGCAGTCCAGGCTTGGTAGGTGGTTGGGGACATGGACACTGACATGCACAGTGTCCCTCCTGAATGCACTAGAAACAGGGCCCAGGCCCCTCCACCAGGCACCCGGTGGGCTGCCGACCTCAGGGCTGCCACAGAGCTTGGGTTTGGAGGCTTACCTTTTGTTGTAGACAGGCCTGGAAGGTGGCCTCAGCCTTTTCCTCTTGGCCATTAAAAACTTCAAATGCCATGTTTACCAGGTCTCATATGGGAGTTTGGGGGCCTTCATCAGCCTTTTTAAGTTTCTTTCTAATGTCAGCCACTGACTGAGAGAAGAAACGGGTGGCTAGGACTGTAGACCCCAGTCTAGAGGCCAGGTCCAGCTGGGTATGAAGGATCATAGCATTAGTTAATCAGTTGAGGAAGGCGGTGGGGTTTTCAATAGGACCCTGAGTTATTTCCCTTAACTTATCATAATTAACTACCTTTTGGGCTGTGTTTTGCATGCCCACTAGGAGGCACTGTAGCATTTGGTCTTGGCAGTGTTGGCCATCTTGACCAGTTTGATAGTTGCAATTAGGGTCAGCCTCGGGGACCGCGGCCACACCTACTGGCATTTGATTGTCTGTGAGATGTACCTGATCAGCGTGCACCCGGGCCACCATAAGGATGTGGTCACACTCATCTGGAGTGAGGGTGGACAGAATCACATAGGTATCATGCCAGCTGAGGTCATAAGCCTGGGTGAGGTAGCAGAATTCTATGGTGTAAGCAGTAGGATTGGTGGAAAATAACCCTAGGCGTTTCTCAGTGGCTGATAGATCAGAGAGGGAGAAGGGAACATGTACACAAACATCACCTTCTGCTCTGGCAACCTTACAAAGGGGCAAAGGGGGAGGTTTCATCATTAGGAGCACAGCACGAGTGGGTATGAGCACTGACAGGAGAGGCTAGGTTGGGACTAGGAAGAGGAGGAGCTGGAGGGGGTTGAGGTTCTGCATATGGTAGAGAGTTTGTAGGTTGGGCGGGTGGAAAGGACTGTTCTTCAGGTGGGTCAGGGTTGGAAAAGGAGGAGGATGGTGGAGGGGCCGAGGGCAGTGAGGGAGTTTCTTTGGCCAGGAGCAAGAGTGGGGCCTGAACGTAGGGGACCTCTGACCATTTACCATTTCTTTGACAGCAATTGTCTAAATTGGTTAGAATATCAAGATTAAAAGTTCCCTCTGGTGGCCACTTGAACTGATTGTCCAGAGGATACTGGGGCCAGCCCACAGTGGAGAGGAAAAGCAGCCTTTTCTTTTTCATGGAGAGGCCCAGCTTGGGTAAATTTTGGACTAGACATCCCAATGGCGACTTGGGGTCTAGGTGGGACTCCTGATTACCCATAGTCTACTCTCTGTCGCAAAGTAGTCAGGAGTAAGGAATGGCGTCCCAGAC
Organism: Callithrix jacchus; assembly: GCF_049354715.1. Taxonomy (NCBI): domain Eukaryota; kingdom Metazoa; phylum Chordata; class Mammalia; order Primates; family Cebidae; genus Callithrix; species Callithrix jacchus. The sequence continues at coordinate 133,960,071 of NC_133505.1, forward strand.
CTCAACACCTGAGTACCGGAGATTACGGGGATGGACAGGAGTATAGGGACGTCCCCACAATATTCCTGTCTTCCGGGACAGGCGAGCAGGGGTACGGGATGTCCCCATGAGATCCACAGCTTGAGATGGAAAGGAGTCCCTGATGTGGCAGCGATTACGGACAGGGTACCCCAAGGTTTGGAGCAAACAGAGGATGGGGTTATGGGCAATAGGAGTCTTACCGAGTGATGGCTGCAGATGATCAGAGGGGTGGTGGCTCCCTGGTTCAGCTTATGGTAGAGGAGTGTTTCCCCCAGGAGGGGTCTTGAACTCCTCTTGGCACCACTTGTAAGGGTTATTGCTGAGTTTAAAATGAGGAAACTGAGGCCAGTATAAGAAAATTAAATGCCAATGTATTCAGCTCCCAAGCGAGGTTCTATGGTTTGGGGAAAGGGGGCCAGAGAAGTTGCACTGACTTCCTGGGGCGTGGGGTTTTTATGGCTATGAGGAATGAACAACAGCTGCATGCTCTGATTGGCTCCAGGGGAGCGGAATTGAGACAGGGCAGGCCGCTATCAGTTGACAGGTTGGGTGGGTTATCCAGTGTGAAAGCCTACCAGGGTTGCTTGCATCAACTGGAGCCTTCCAGGGAGCCATGCTGTGGAGCTAGCTGCCGAGTGCAGAGCCTGGTGCCAGGTACAGAAGTCAGGTGCTGAGTGCAGAGGTGGGTATGTCAGGCCTCCCAGTGAGGCAACCGGCCTTACAAATACAAAGATGGGTACTTTGGAAAAAATCATAGAACTTGACTCTAAGGCAAACTACTACACAATAAAATGAAATTGTAGTCTGACCAACATTCTTAGCAGGATCCTCCAGGATCTGGTTTCAGCACACCCACAAGCCCCCTTCATTGGCCTATCTTCTTGATCAACTCCAGACACATTAAACTGCTTTCAGTTCTTACAGCTTATCAAGTTTCATACCAACATAGATCCTGGGTTTTGCAATTGCTTTTCATGAAAGATTCTTTCTCCATAACTTTGCTTAACTCCTATTTGTCCTCTACCTTTCAATTAAAGGACATTTTCTTGGGGAAGCCTTTCCTGATATCCTAAATTATGTAAGGTTCCCTGTGAAATACTCTCAACATCACATCCCATATTTTTCCTTTATAACATTAAAAGATTATAATTAATGATCTGTGTAATTTCCAGTTTAATATGTATCTTCCTGATCTGTAAGCAATTTTGAGGACAGTCAGCAATTGTTAAATAGATAAATGAGAAACATGAAGGTGTTGTACCTATGGAGACCCTTTCTTGCTCTAATGATTGATTACTATAGGGACTGCTCATGTCCAGGAGCAAATGACACTAGATATCTTCATGATAGGATTTTTTAACAAAAGACTTTCCAGAAAAGAGTACAACCTCTTCAGCCTCCCTTGTTAAGGGTGGGTTAGAGACTGGGAAAGAGATTGCTTTCTTGATGTACCAGTGAAAATTCCTCTATCACCTCTCCCTTCTCATAGGAAGACTAGCGTGTCTCCTCCTCTGCAATCCACTTTATGCTCAAGTCAGATGCTGGCTGAGTTGTAGGATCTACTGTTTCACCCTGTGCTTCTGGAGTGTGGAGAAATATCTTTAAAATAAGTTGTCTAGTGGATGCATACAAGGGGCAATCAAAAATAAAAAACTAGAATAAAAATGTTTAAAAAGCAACAGTAATGAATGAGATTTTTTTTGGTGAAAGAAAAGAGAAAACTGAAAGCTGTAGGCCACCTACATTTAAGGGGCCATCAGAGGATGGTAAAAAGCACCCTGAATGGGAGCAACCAAAGTTAGAGAAAGAAAACAGATTTCAGGGGATGGGGGTCAAGAAAAGAGAATCTTTCAAGATGCAAATTCAGTGCCTTCAGTGCTGCAGAAGAAGTTGATAATGATTTTATAACTTTCAAAATTACTACAAACAAGGAGATCATGGATAACCTGGGGGTTACTTATTATTTATTTATTTAATTTTATTAATTTATTATTTAGATCATATAAGAAATTTTAAATTAACTTAGAAAACAGTCTGGGTGGTGTAGCTCATGCCTGTAATCCCAGCACTTTGAGGGGCTGAGATAGGAGGATCACCTGAAGTCAGGAGTTTGAGATCAACCTGGCCAACATGGTGAAATCCCATCTCTATAAAAAAATACAAAAATTAGCCAGGTGTGGTGGTGGGCACCTGTAATCCTAGCTACTCAGTAGGTCACAAAGACCTTGCTGATAAAACAGCATGTGGTAAAGAAGCCAACCACATCCCACCAAAATCAAGATGGAGAGGAATTGACCTCTGGTCATCCTTACTGCTTATTATGTGCTAATTATAATGTATGAGAATGCTAAAAGACACTCCCACCAGCCCCATGACAGCTAGCAAATTCCATAGCAATGTCAGGAAGTTACCCTATATGGCCTAAAATTGTCCACCCTTTTCCCAGAAAACTCATGAGTAATCCACACTTTGTTTGGCATATAATCAAGAAGTAACAATAAGTATAGGCAGCTGAGAAGCTCATGCCACTCCTCTGCCTATGGAACAGCCATTCTTTTATTCCTTTATGAGATGTTGACCACCACCTGTAGTGATCTGGGCTGCTGACCCTGACTCAAGGAAGGATGAATAAATGCACTCTCATACCATTACAGTGATTCAAGTTGACTACCTATAGTTGTTGGCTGCTTTCAGAGGGTGAAAAGCAACCAATCAACAAAGACTCCCTCTCCATTACTGCATTTATTCAGTCAGATTTTACAACAGAGGTTCTAAGTAAACACACTTGTGGATAATTAACAGGGTTAAAAGAATAGTTTTACGACTGATAAAGCTTTAGGTTCTGGGCCCAGAGTAAATACTATTAACAGGCAATTCTGCTTTGATTTCCTACTGAAAGGGACACCTCACACAACATTTACATGAGCAAACAGAGTAGAAACAAAGGGATGTGGAGTAAACAGACTTAAACTAGGAAAGCCTCTTATCATCTCTCTTTCCTGTGCTAATGTAAATGAGGTGGCTACCTTCAGCTTGCTCCAGTAAAACATTTTGGCCTTCCAAAAGGTTTGAGACTAATCTATAACTTTTCCTAATTTTTTGGTAATATTTTGCCAGCCACTCCACGTGAATTTCAACACCTTTACTTTCTTAATAAACTTTCTTTCACTTTACTCTATGGACATGCCCTGAATTCTTTTTTGTGTGAGGTCCAAGAACTTTTTTAAGGCCTGGACTGGGACCTCTTTCTGGTAACACTTTCACAAAAAGTTTTACTATTTTCAAGCAACTTTTTTTCCAGACATGATCTTGCAAATGCTTATAGCATAACTTTCCAAATTGCTCTGTTGGATTGGATGAAAACAAAACCAAAACCAAAGTAAACATTCTCAATATTCAAAAGTTACTAGGGAGAGGAAGATCCAAGATGGCCTTTTAGGAGCAGCTAATGATTGCAGTTCCTAGTGAAAGTGCAGAGGGTGAGTGGACACCACATTTCCAGATGAATCTTCATTGCCCACAGACCAGGAGATTCCCAGGTGGAAGAGCCCCACAGCACAGCTGTTTTGGCCAGTGCAGAGGTTTTGCCAGCACTCCAGTGCAGCAGTTCTCAATACAAAATACACTGGTTTGGTTACCCTTTTAAGCTGGTGATTGGAGCTCCAGGAAGGCAGAGTTACCCATTCATCTGATTAAACAAAGGACTGAAACAGGGAGCCAGACCAGGAGACTCCCAGGCAAAAAAGCGCCATGAATCTCAGCACCATTGTTCAACTGGCGCAGTGGGTCGCCGCACGAGAAATCACACAGGTCCTGGTGCCTTTTCAGCAGGCGACTGGAGCACCTGGGAGAGAGTCAACCATTCAACTTAAAAAAAAAAAAGGCTCATAGGCAGAAAGCCAGGTGAGCAGGCTCGGCGGGTCCCACCCCCCCCACCACACACAAAACAGCTATTGGAAATGCTCTGGGTTGAGAGTTTCACGGCAAGCACAGCTGAACCCAGGATGCTCCAGCTCTGTGGGGGAGGGCCGTCTGCCATTACCGAGGCACTCCACCCCTACGGAGGTAGTCTGTCATTGCTGAGGCAGCCCACTGTTGCCAAGGCAACCCGCCATTACAGAGAGAGTCTGCCATTACAGAGGTGGGTCACCATTGCCGAGGCAGTTCTAACCACACCCATATAAACAGGACTGCAGGGAAGTTCACAAGGCACCAAGGTGGAGCCCACAGCAGCTCAGCAATGCCTCTGCAGACAGACCGTGACTAGGCTGCCTCCTTGCTGGGCGGGGCAGTCCTGAAAAAAAAAGGCAGCAGCACAACAGAAACTCATAAATAAAGCCCTAACTCCCTGGGACACAGCACCTGGAGAAGAAAAAAAAAAACGGGGTTTATGAGTTTTGCTGCAGCAGACTTAAACGTACCTGTCCAGAAGCCCTGAATAAACAACGGAGCACACAGCTCAGCACTTGAGCTTCTATAAAGGACAGACTGTCTCCTTAAGCAGCTCCCTGACCCCCGTATATCCAAAGAATCACCTCACAAAGGACTGATCAGACTGACACTTGGCGGATATCATTCTGGGACAAAGACAGCAGAAGAAGAAACTGGTAGGAACCCTTACTGTTCTGCAGCTGCTGCAGGTGATCCCCAGGCAAGCAGGGCCTGGAGTAGACCTCAGCAGTCCTATAGCAGAGGGGCCAGACTGTTAGAAGGAAAACTAAGAGATAGAAATAATTTCATCATCAACAAACTGGACATCCACTCAGACTCAAACTGAAAATCAGCAACTACAAAGATGACAGGTGGATAAATCCACAAAGATGGGAAGAAACCAACGCAAAAAGGAGGAAAGTGCCTAAAACCAGAACACCTCTCCTCCTACGAGGGATCACAACTTCTCAACAGGAAGGGAACAAGGCTGGATGGAGAATGAGTGTGATGAAATGACAGAATCAGACTTCAGAAGGTGGATAACGAGAAACTTCTGTGAGCTAAAAGAACATGTCCTAACCCAATGCAAAGATATTAAGAACCTTGAAAAAGATTTGATGAAATGCTAATAAGAATGGACAACTTAGAGAGGAATATAAGCAAATTGATGGAGCTGAAAAACACAACACGAGAACTTTGCGAAGCATGCACAAGTTTCAACAGCCGAATTGACCAAGCAGAAGAAAGGATATCAGAAGTCGAAGATCAACTCAATGAAATAAAACAAGAAGGCAAGATTAGAGAAGAAAGCATAAAAAGGAATGAACAAAGTCTCCAGGAAACATGGGACTATGTGAAAAGACCTAATCTACGTTTTATAGGTGTACCTGAATGTGATGAAGAGAATGAATCCAAGCTGAAAAATACTCTTCAGGATATTATCTAGGAAAACTTCTGTAACTTAGCAAGGCAGGCCAATATCAAAGTCCAGGAAATACAGAGAACACCATAAACATATTCCTCAAGAAGAGCAACCTCAGGGAACATAATCATCAGATTCACTAGGGTTGAAATGAAGGAGAAAATGCTAAGGGCAGCCAGAGGGAAAGGTTGGGTTACCCCCCCAAAGGGAAGCCCATCAGACTCACAGTAGATCTCTCACCAGAAACCCTACAAGCCAGAAGAGAGTGTGAACCAATATTCAACATCCTTAAAGAAAAGAACTTTCAACCCAGAATTTCATATCCAGCCAAACTAAGATTCATAAGTGAAGGAAAAATAAAATCCTTTGTGAACAAGAAAGTAATCAGAGATTTTGTCACCACCAGGCCTGCTTTACAAGAGCTCCTGAAAGAGGCACTATGCATAGAAATGAACAACCAGTACCAGCCACTCCAAAAACATACCAAATGGTAAAGAGCATCAACAAAATGAAGAATCTGCATCAACTAACAGGCAAAACAGCCAGCTAGCATCAAAATGACAGTATCAAATTCACACATAACAATATTAACCCTAAATGTAAATGGGCTAAATGCCCCAATCAAAAGACACAGACTGGCAAATTGGATAAAAAGCCAAAACCCATCAATCAGTGTGCTGTATTTAGGAAACCCATCTCACATGCAAGGATACACAAAGGCTCAAAATAGAGGGATGGAGGAAGATTTACCAAGCAAATGGAGAGCAAAAATAAGCAGGAGTTGCAATTCTCATTTCTGTTAAAATAGACTTTAAAGCAACAAAGATCAAAAGAGACAGAGGGACATTACATACTGGTAAATGGATCAATGAGGCAAGAAGAGTTAATGATCCTAAATATATACGCACCCAATACAGGAGCACCCAGATACATAAGGCAAGTTCTTAATGACTTACAAAGAGACTTAGACTCCCACACAATAACAGTGGGAGATTTTAACACCCCATTTTTAATATTAGACAGATCAACCAGTCATAAAATTAACAAGGATATCCAGGACTTGAACTCAGACCTGGAAAAAGCAAACCTAATAGACATTTGCAGCACTCTCCACCCCAAATCCACAAAATATACACTTTTCTCAGCACCACATCACACTTACTCTAAAATTGACCACATAATTGGAAGTAAATCACTCCTCAGCAAATGCAAAACAACGGAAATCATAACAGTCTCTCAGACCACAGTGCAATCAAGTTAGAACTCAGAATTAAGATACTAACTCAGAACCACACAGTTTCATGGAAACTGAACAACTGGCCCTTTAATGTTGACTGGAAAAACAAGGAAATTAAGGCAGAAATAAAGATGTTCTTTGAAACCAATGAGAATGAAGACACAACATACCAGAATCCCTGGGACACATTTAAAGCAGTCTCTAGAGGAAAATATATAGCAATAAGTGCCCATATGAGAAGGAAGGAGAGATCTAAAATTGACACCCTATCATCAAAATTGAAAGAGCTAGAGGAGCAAGATCAAAAAAAGAAAAAAAAACCCCACACTCAAAACCTAGCAGAAGACAAGAAATAACTAAGATCAGAGCAGAACTGAAGGAGATAGAGACACAAAAAACCCTTCAAAAAATTAATAAATATAGGAGCTGGTTTTTCAAAAAGATCAACAAAATAGACCACTAACCAGATTAATAAAAAAGAAAAGACAGAATAACCAAATAGATGCAACAAAAAACGATAAAGGGGATATCACCACAGATTCCACAGAAATTCAAATTGTGATCAGCGATTATTACAATCAACGCTATGCACATAAACTAGTTAACCTGGAAGAAATGGATAAATTCCTGGACACTTGCCTCCTCCCAAGCCCAAACCAGGAAAAAGTCGAAACCCTGAATAGACGAATAACAAGGTCTGAAGTTCAGGCAGCAATTAAGAGCCTACCACACAAAAAAAGCCCAAGTCCAGATGGGTTCACAGCCGAATTCTACCAGACACACAAAGAGGAGCTGGTACCATTCTTTCTGTAACTATTCTAAACAATTCAAAAAGAGGGAATCCTTCCCAAATCATTTTATGAGACCAACATTATCCTTATACCAAAACCCAGCAGAGACTGAATAAGAAAAGAAAGCTTCAGGCCAATATCCATGATGAACATAGATGCAAAAATCTTCAATAAAATACTGGCAAGCCGATTGCAACAGTGCATCAAAATCTTATCAACCATCATCAAGTAGGATTCATCCTGGGGATGCAAGGCTGGTTCAACATATTCAAGTCTATAAATGTAATTCAACACATAAACAGAACCAAGGACAAAAACCACATGATTATCTCAATTGATTCAGAGATGGCCTTTGACAAAATTTAACAGTTCTTTATGCTGAAACCCTCAATGAACTAGGTATTGATGGAACGTATCTCAAAATAATAAAAGCTATTTATGACAAACCAACAGCCAATATCATACTGAATGGGCAAAAACTAGAAGCATTCCCTTTGATATCTGGCACTAGACAAGGATGCCCTCTCACCACTCCTATTCAATATAGTACTGGAAGTTCTAGCCAGAGCAATCAGGCAAGAAAGAGAAATAAGGGGTATTCAAATAGGAAAGGAGGAAGCCAAATTGTCTCTATTTTCAGATGACATGATTGTATATCTAGAAGACCCCATTGTCTCAGCCCAAAATCTCCTGAAACTGATAAGCAACTTCAGCAAAGTCTCAGGATACAAAATCAATGTGCAAAAATCACAAGCATTCCTATACACCAATAACAGACTTAAAGAGAGCCAAATCAAGAATGAACTGCCATTCACAATTGCTACAAAGAGAATAAAATACCTAGGAATACAACTAATAAGGACCATAAAGGACCTCTTCAAGGAGAACTACAAACCACTGCTCAAAAAAATTAGAGAGTCTCTAACACAAACAAATGGAGAAACATTCCATATTCATGGTTAGGAAGAATCAATATCATGAAAATTGCCATACTGCCCAAAGTAACTTATAGATTCAACTCTATCCCCATCAAGCTACCAATGACCTTCTTCACAGAACTGGAAAAAACCACCTTAAACTTTATGTGAAACCAAAAGAGAGCCTGCATAGCCAAGCCAATTATAAGCAAAAAGAACACAGCAGGAGGCTTCACACTACCAGACTTTAAACTATACTACAAAGCTACCGTAATCAAAACAGCATGGTGCTGGTACCAAAACAGAGATATAGATCAATGGAACAGAATAGAGGCCTCTGAGGCAACACCCTATATCTACAACCATCTGATCTTTGACAAATCTGACAAAAACAAGCAATGGGGAAAGGATTTCCTGTTTAATAAATGGTGTTGGGAAAACTGGTTAGCTATGTGCAGAAAGCAGAAATTGTACCCCTTCCTGACACCATGCACTAAAATTAACTCCAGATGGATTAAAGACTTTAATGTAAGACCTAACACCATGAAAACCCTAGAAGAAAATCTAGGCAAAACCATTTAGGACATAGGAGTAGGCAAGGACTTCATGACCAAAACACGAAAAGCATTGGCAACAAAAGCCAAAATAGACAAATGGGACGTAATCAAACTCCACAGCTTCTGCACGGCAAAAGAAATAGTCCTTAGAGTGAATTGGCAACCAACAGGTTGGGAAAAAAATTTTGCAGTTTACCCATTTGACAAAGGGCTGATATCCAGAATTTACAGGAAAAAAAACAAACAAGCTTATCCAAATTGGGCAAAGGATATGAACAGACACTTTACAAAGACATACATGAGCCCAACAAACATGAAAACATGCTCATCATCACTGGTCATTAGAGAAATGCAAATCAAAACTACATTGAGATACCATCTCATGCCAGTTAGAATGTCAATTATTAAAAAATCTGGAGACAACAGATGCTGGAGAGCATGTGGAGAAATAGGAACACCTTTACACTGTTGGTGGGAGTGTAAATTAGTTCAACCATTGTGGAAGACAGTGTGGTGATTCCTCTTGGACCTAGAAATAGAAATTCCATTTGACCCAGCAATCCCATTGCTGAGTATATATTCAACAGATTATAAATCGTTCTACTATAAGGACACATGCACACAAATGTTCATTACAGCACAGTTTACAATAGCGAAGACCTGGAACCAACCCAAATGCCCATCACTGATAGACTGAACAGGGAAAATGTGGCAAATAAACACCTTGGACTATTATGCAGCCATCAAAAACGATGAGTTCGTGTCTTTTGTAGGGACATGGATGAACCTGGAGACCATGATTCTCAGCAAACTGACACAAGAACAGAAAATCAAACACTGCATGTTCTCACTCATAGGTGGGTGTTGAACAATGAGAACACATGGACATACGGAGGGGAGCACTACACAGTGGGGTCTGTTTGGGGGAATAGGGGAGGGACAGTGGGGGATGGGGAGTTGGGGAGAGATATCATGGAGAGAAATGCCGGATATAGGTGAAGGGGAGGAAGGCAGCAAATCACACTGCCACGTGTGTACGTATGCAACTATCTTGCATGTTCTTCACATGTACCCCAAAACGTAAAATGTAAAAAAAAAAAAAGTTACTAGGTCATTCAAATACCTTTTATAAAAATGTTGAAGTCAGCCGGGCGCAGTGGCTCAAGCCTGTAATCCCAGCACTTTGGGAGGCTGAGGCGGGTGGATCACGAGGTCAACAGATCGAGACCATCCTGGTCAGCATGGTGAAACCCCATCTCTACTAAAAATACAAAAAAATTAGCTGGGCATGGTGGCGCGTGCCTGTAGTCCCAGCTACTCTGGAGGCTGAGGCAGGAGAATTGCCTGAACCCAGGAGGCGGTGGTTGTGGTGAGCCGAGATCGCGCCATTGCACTCCAGCCTGGGTAACAAGAGCGAAACTCCGTCTAAAAAAAAAAAAAAGTTTAAGTAGATGAATTATCTTTATATTATATGATAAAAAGAGATGAGTTTAAAGGTTAAAAAAGTTGTTTTAATTTTTTTATTGTGATCTAACTAGAAGAAAAAAGCCAGTGAATATTGGTTGAATAAATAATTTTAAAATAGGATGCCTATTCATCCTACAGAAAGAAGAGTAATGAATATGTACAGGTTATATTTGACAGCCTTTGTTCTGTTTTGTTTTGTTTTTGAGATGGAGTCTCACTCTGTCACCCAGGCTGGAGAGCAATGATGCGATCTTGGCTCACTGCAACTTCCACCTCCCTGTTTCAAGCAATTCCCCTGCCTCGGCCTCCTGAGTGTCTGGGATTATAGGCTCACTCCACCACTGCTGGCTAATTTTTTTGTACTTTTTTTTTTTTGGAGACGGAGTTTAGTAGAAATTAGGTTTTTTTTGCAGGAGCTGCCGCATGAAATAGATCTCTTGGACACCGAATATAGGAAAAAGGAGTTTATTCGGCTGCGAGCAACGTGGCATAGTTGCCTGACAGCCAAGCTCCCCTAACAAAGGAAGGTTTCGTTTTTATATAGACTTATACTTTAGATGTTACACGTGGAGGAATCTTAGGTTTATAGCTTAACATGTGAAGAGGGTCTTGGTTTTTAGTCTCAGGAATTACATATGAAAAGGGTTTCAGTTTACAGTCTTTGGTATTACATATGAAAGGGATCTCTGTTTACAGTCTCGGGAATTACATATGAAAAGGGAAGATTACAGTCTTTGAGATGAAAAGAGAAAGTTGATCTGAGATGCCTGAGTCTCCCTCTTCACCACCTTCCCGCTTTGAGACCCTCACCACTTTATAATATTAGTGAGAGATCCCACTTTCATTCTCACTTTCCAGATTTTCTGAAGAAACCGATTGATAATTTTTCATATAATACACTTATGATGTCATTTTCTGCTAACTACAGTAGTGATGAATTCCCTAATCATCTGAAGGAACAGGGGGAGTAGACAAGAGAGCAGTAAACAAACACCTATTATTATTATAACACTTATGATGAGGGTTTTGAATCCTCCCAAGGATGAGAACCAACCTCCAAATAAGGACTCAGGGTCAAATCCATGCCATACCTGTACAGGCACGTGTGCCACTTTGGTCATGCCTCTCACAATATCCTGTACTGCTTTTCCCTGGTCATCTATGTGCAGATGGCAGTTAGTTAGATTGAATTTTCCACAGACTTCCCCTTTGGCTGCTAGCAAATAATATAGGGTCAGCTGGTTCTGATAAATCGCGTTTCTCATTTGAGTTTCTTGTCAGACCAAGTGGGACAGAGCTTTGCTCGTTTTATTAGTGAGTATTTGCAAAATAGCCTGCAACTGGATGATCCGGTTGAGCATGTAAATAGGGGTCTGGTATCCCCATGAGGCATCTTCAGCCCATGTGGCCAGCCCATAGTACTCAATAATTTTTTCTGGTGGCCACTGATCATCTGTCCAATTCCCTAGTTTTAGGTCTCTCCTCTCCCTATAGGAGTAAACTGGATGCCCTAACAGCTCACCTATCTTAACAGATAATAGGAAGAAAGAGGGCTTAATGATACCTATGACACAGCTACCTGTCCATCTCACGGATTACACACCTTATATTGAGTACCATTATATAAACAGGTTCTTTTCTGGGTCCCCATACATTTATAAGAACTGCAGGACAAAAGAATGGCAGTAACTTTTATGTCCTACCTGGTGTACATACTGAGGGCATTCTTCAAAATTAGTTAATGTTCCTGCTGTGCAAGTCCAAATATTAAGAAGAACAAGTCCCACGATGAATCTCCTCATGCTTCGGCCGTGCGTGGACCAGCCAGCATCTGGGAAGTGGCTGGAGCAAGTCTTGTTGTCCTTTTTAAGGTGATTCTGCAGTCCTTGCCCTGGTCTAAATCTCAGTTGTTGCTGGTTTTTACATGGCTATAGTGGATTCAGTCTGCAATTCCCTCTGCCTTCCCTGCTGTGGGATTGGTCAGGATCAGGTCTGAGTTCCTTTCCATTGTGGCTTTAGAGGGGCTGTACTCCCATCCTTTATCCACATGTGATTTCCTAGTGAGAAAGGATGAACTGGGGAGAAAAAGGCTTACAGAACATTTGTTATTTACTTAGGTTGAAGTATCCTAAGTGATTCTCCTTAGAGCTGGTAACTAGTATCCTAACTCAATCTCTCCCCACTCCTGAGGAATTCCTAGGAGTGCCCAAAGTAGGGGAGGGGGCCTATAAGACTTAATAGGGGAATATCCTGTTTTTCCTAAAGGGGTTGCCTCTAATTTTGAATAACCCCAAGGGAAGTGCCGGCACCCATTCTAATTCTGTTTCCTGACACACTTTCCCTAAGCTGTTTTTGAGGGTCTGGTTCATTTTTTCCACTTTTCTGGAACTCTGAGGTCGGTAGGCAGCATGCAGTTTCCAGGTGATACCCAAGGCCGTTGCTGTTTTCCGGACTAAATCTGCCACAGATGCTGGTCCACTGTCTGCTCCGATGTGCAGTGGCAGTTCAAGCCTGGGGATAAGATCTCAAAGCAGCACACAGGTTACTTCCTGGGCTCTTTCAGTCCCGTCCAGAGTATGTGCACACCAGGACCAACAAATACTTATGTCCCCCACACTTGGACATTTCACTAAAGTCTACATGGAAATCTTCAAATGGAGTTGCTCCATACACTTGAATTCCAGGGGGAATAGTTGGACCCTGCCTCGCATTGTGTTGGTGACATTTAATGCATCGCTGTGCCACAGTTTTGGTCAAGGCTGCTAAGTGTGAGATGTAAAAGTACTGGCCCAACATCTTTCCAAGCGACTCTTGACCTAAATGAGTGGTCTCAAGTATGGCTTGTACAACTGCTGCCCCCAGCAGCTGCAGTACTGCTATTCTTCCATTTGGCCGTTGGATCCATTCTTCTTTAATCAGTTGCCCCATTCTGTCTGGACAAAGTGTCTTTCCTCCTTAGAGTAAGTAGGTATTAGATCAGGGATCTGGGGAATCAGTGGAGCTGTAACTGCTATTTGGTAGGGGGCAGATGCTGCCTTACAAGCTGCTGAATCTGCTCAGGAATTTCCAAGGGCCCCAGAGGTGTGGGTCCACTGATGTCCTTGGCAATGCGTGACCGTCACCCTCTGGGGCTTCCAGACTGCTTCTAGCAGCTGCAAAATTTCATGCTGATGCTTTATTTCTTTTCCCCCTGAAGTTAACAGGCCTCTCTCTTTGTGCAGTTCTCAATGTGCTTGGAGAGTCAGGAAGGTGTATCAACAGTCAGTGTAAATGTTTACAACTTTATCTTTACTCAGCTCTAGAACTTCAGCTAAAGCAATGAGTTCAGCCTTCTGAGCTGACGTGCCCTGAGGCAAGGATCTGGCCTCGATTACACTGTCCAGAGTTACCACGGAATAGCCTGCACATCTTTCCCCTCATGGATTGACAAAGCTGCTCCCATCCACATACAACTCCCAGTCTACTATTGTCCATGGCTGATCCCGAAGATCAGGCCTGCTGGAATACACTGTGTCCAGGACTTCAACACAGTTGTGTTCAACGGGACCTTCTGACATCGGGAGCAAAGTGGCGGGGTTTAAGGTGTTGCAGACTTCAATGGTGATACGGGGATTTTCACATAACAGGCCCTGATATTTGGTCAGCCTAACACTTGATAACCAGTGGTGCCCTTTGGTATTCATTAGAGTCACTACTGCGTGAGGTGCCTTGATATTTAAGTTCTGTCCCAGAGTTAGCTCATGTGCTTCTTGTGCTAGCATAGCAGTTGCTACCAGGGCCCTTAAGCATGGGGGCCATCCTTTGGAAACTCCATCCAGCTGCTGGGGGAGGTAACCTACAGGCCTGTGCCAAGGTCCTCCTGTTTGGACTAGGACCCCAACTGCCACTTTTTCTCTTTCTGCCACATATAATGTGAAGGGCTTTGTTAAATCAGGCAGCCCCAATGCTGGAGCTGACATTAGTTTTGTTTTCAGTTCCTGATAGGTCTGACCCTGCTGGGATCCCCATTCAGAGGGCTTCTTTTCTCCCCCCTTTGTCACATCATAGAGGAGGTTTGGCTAGTACTTCGAAGTTTGGAAATCCACAGTTTACAAAACCCACTGCTCCCAGGAGCTCTCTTGCCTGCCTTTTAGTCTCAGGTCCTGTCACTTTGCAAGTGTCTTGCTTCTTTGCTTCTAGGCTGCGTTCCCCCTACCAGATGGTGAGCCTCGGATATTGCATTTGCTTTTTGGCAAAGCTGGGCTTTCCTTTTAGACACTTTACACCCACAGTCCTCCAGGTGCCGAAGTAAGGCATTTGTTTGCGCACCCGACTGCCGTGGGGTGTCCCAATAGAAGGTTATCAGCATCCAGAGGCAGCATGCAAACAAGAAGCTTCTGGTGGACGGTCATGGGCTGAAGCCTCCCCAAGGATGATGAGAGAGTTTTTAGCCCCTGGGAAGCTGGGTTCAGGTGTATTGAGTGGTTACACCTGCTTCTGGGTTTCTGCCATTGAAATGCAAATAGTTTTTGACCCTTCGAGGCCAGTCCAAGAAGGTATTCTTTAAGTCCAATCAAGTGAACCAACTATCCTCTGCTGGCAATAATCCCAACTGCGTGTATGAGTTGGGTTCAAAGCCATGCAAGCCCTGCACGGGCCAGGGTGATAAAATCAGTCTTCTGCTTCTGTCTAGAGTCCCTTCTGGGGGCCAACCTTCCCTAAATGCTGGTCAATCTTCCCTACATAAAACCCTTAATTTCTCTGGTGTCATAGTCACTTTATAATTCCCACTAAATCCCTTCTTGAAAATTTTCAGCATGGTTTCTAAAGGGGTAGGCTTGCTATGGGAGTGAGCCCTTTTAACACTTTAAAGAAACAATTCCCACAGTTAGGAGAGTGTTAGCTCACTCACAGCAGTTCCCGCCTAGCAAGATGCAGCACAGAGCACTCTCTGATTTACATTCACTTCAATCCTTTTACAATGCCCAGAGGCTTCTTCACTCAGCCTTCTATGGCTGTCTCTAATTCTTACAAATTGCTGGATGCATGAGACCCTTCCTAATGGGCCCAATACCTTTTACAACTGATGAGTCTGGCTGGACACATCTACACACAGACACACATCCGATTGCTCTTCTTCCAATTCAAAACCATAAGCAAAAACTTCCAAGGTTACAGAGAGCTACCTTCCAATGTGCCAATCTGGCACCCGTGGGTGATCAGGCCATGCTTACACCCAAAATGGGGTCTACTAGTTTCCTGGATTCAATCTTTTCTTACAAATTGCTCGACAACACAGACACACATCCACACACAGATACACATCTGATTGCTCTCCTTCCAATTCAAAACCATAAGTAAAAGCTTCCAAGGTTACAGAGAGCTACCTTCCAATGTGTCAATCTGGCACCCATGGGTGATTAGGCCACGCTTCCACCCAAAATGGGGTGGGCTACCTTCCCAGTTTCAATCTTAACAAATTCAGTGAGCTGGACTTCCCCAAATGCTTGTTCCTCCTCGGTGTTTAGCCACTGGGTGGATCCACAATGCAGGGTCTCCCTGCTCTGCTCTGGCAAGGCTTTTCTACCAGGCAAATACCTGCCCAGGAGCGCTTTCAGGATGTGTCACCCCAGCAAGCAGGAGTCCCCCTACAAGGATGCTCCACAGGGCTAGGCAAACCACGTAAGAGACTTTTCCCCACCATCTGCTATCTGAGACTTGCTTCCTGGCCAACGCACCAAAATGTAGCGGCCGCGGGAAACGGATCTCTCAGACACTGAATACAGGAGGAAGGAGTTTATTCGGCCTGGAGCAAGGTGGCATAGTTGCCTAACAGCCAAGCTCTCCTAACAAAGGAGGGTTCTGTCTTTACATAGGCTTATACTTTCGATGTTACAAGTGAAAGAATCTTAGGTTTACAGCTTAACATACAAAAAGGGTCTCCGTTTACAGTCTCAGGAATTACATATGAAAAGGGGAAGTTTATAGTCTTAGGAATGAAAAGGGGAAGTTGTTCTGAGATGCCTGGGTCTCCCTCTTCAGTTTCACGATGTTGGCCATGTAGTGGGAGCAGCT
Organism: Callithrix jacchus; assembly: GCF_049354715.1. Lineage (NCBI taxonomy): Eukaryota > Metazoa > Chordata > Mammalia > Primates > Cebidae > Callithrix > Callithrix jacchus. The sequence continues at coordinate 133,976,468 of NC_133505.1, forward strand.
GCGAGAAACAGAGCTCCCGAACACCGAATGGGGAGAGAGAGGGTTTATTACAGCTGGGAGCTGAGGAATAATTTGTCCAAATTCAGCTCGTCTAACAAAGGGAGGTTTCGCGTTTATATAGGCTTATACTTTAGATATTACAAGTGGAAGAATCTTAGGTTTACAGACTTAGAAATCACTTGTGAAAAGGGTCTCGGTTTACAGCTTCAGGAATCACATATGAAAGAGTTTTGGTTTACAGCTTCAGAAATCACATATGAAAGGGTTTCAGGTTTGATCTTGTTTGAAGTAAAAACAGTGCCTTCTGGACAGTTTCCCCAAGAACAAGCCTGCCACCTGCAGGAAGGAGATTCAGGAAGAGCCAGCTGGCCTGGCTCTCTTCTATTGAGATGCACTATGGATGACAGAGGTGGGAGGTAATCCCAGATGCCTGGGTCTCCTTCCTCTGCCACAGTTGTCTCGAACTCTTGACCTCCCAAAGTGCTGGGATTACAGGTGTGAGCCATCGCACCCTGCCTTTTTTTTTTTGAGATGAAGTTTTGCTCTTGTTGCCCAGGCTGGAGTGTAATGGCGCAACCTCAGCTCACTGCAACCTCTACCTTCCAGGTTCAAGTGATTCTCCTGCCTCAGCCTCCTGAGTAACTGGGATTACAGGCATGTGCCACCATGCTCAGCTAATTTTGTATCTTTTAGTAGAGATGGGGTTTCTCCACATTAGAGGCTGGTCTTGAACTCCCGACCTCTGGTGATCTGCTTCCCTTGGCCTCCCAATGTGCTGGGATTACAGGCATGAGCCACCATGCCTTTCCTAACTTTGACTGTTATCGACAGTATAACACTAATTTAGGAATATAAAATATTTTAAGGAGTAAGATTGACCTGTGTGTCTCTAAGTTCACATTCATTTGGGTCTTGATACCAATAATAATGTTTTTGTTACATTTAACCCCAATTGGAATGAGGTTCTTAAGGACTTCCAGATCTGATCCTTTTCCTTTCGTTTTTCTCTCTACCTTCCTAGAACTACAAATCAAATTTAATAGCTCAGAAAGGGGAGTGTTGCATCCCACCTGTTAGAAGACCAATCGTATTGTTTATAATGTTTCTCCCCACTTGGGCAAACAATATTCTCTTAAAAAGTTGCTTTTTTTTTTTCCTGTATCTGTTATATCTTTGGTTGCTTGGCTTCATGGCTTATTATTAGCTCTTGACTTTCACACCTCTGCTTCACATGTTTTTGTTCATACTCTGTGAGGATGCATTCTACCATCAGCTTTATTTCAAGTATCTCATTACTACTTTCTTAAGGACAATGGAGGTCCTAACACCTGTTTGTCTCTGTGGAGGAGAACAACACTGTATCCTAGGTACAATCCTGGTGTTAAACTCTTTCTTGGGAAATACCTCCCCCACAAAGTGTGTGTGTTATGGGGTAAAATGGAAGAGGGGGGAGACAGAAAAAGCAAGAGGGTTTCCTGCCTTCTCTTCTCCTGTTACCATTTTCCTTTTGCCCACTCAGTGTTATGCTTGTTCTACTCCAGGCCATGGTGAGAAGCATCTCCTGACCCTGACTCTCCCTGCTTCCCACCCTTTTCCTGAAGAAGGGAAGACCCTGTACAGATGCCTCAACACTTTTCTTCAAACTCCTCTCCTAGTGGGAGGGAAATTTACCTGCCCCCTCTGATCAACCCCCAACCCCTATCCTATTCCCAAACATCCTGAGTTTTCTGAATCCTTAGCTTATTTCCTCAGTCTAAATAATTCAGATTAAAAAAACAAAGACTCAGAATTTGTAAGCCATGCTTATCTGAATATGCTACCTGTATTAGTCCATGCTTACATTGCTATAAATACCTGAGACTAGGTAATTTATATAGAAAAGAGGTTTAATTGGCTTACGGTCCTGCAGGCTGTAAAAGAAGCATGGCAGCTTCTGCTTGGCTTCTGAGGAGGCCTCAGAAAACTTACAATCATGGCAGAAGGTGAGGTAAGGTCATGACTTACACGGCTGGAACAGGAGGAAGAGAGAGCACAGGGTGGTGCTACACACTTTTAAACAACCATCTCTCTCAAGAAATCTGTCACAAGGACAACACCAAGAGAATGGTGCTAGACCATTCATGAAGAATCCACCTCCATCATCCAGTCACATCTCACCTCCATGATCAATCAGGTATTGGGGATAACAGTTTGACCCGAGATTTGGACAAGGACACAGATCTAAGCCATATCACTTTCTCTACTTGAGTTGGCCAGACAGTAATTCATACCAGTGATGTGCTTAAAGATATAGGCTCTATCTGATAAACTATGAGCCATTTATAATAACATTCAATCTCAAGATTGTTTCTGGGAGCTCTGATGTCCCTGATTTTACAATATACTTAAGGACTTCCATAAAACATGCAATACAGTTTTATGGGAAGTGGTTTGAATCCATTACCTAATGTGACATTATTTTAGAAAGAAATTCTTTCCAGTATTCCAAGTTTCTGTGAGGAAGATTTTTCTGGGTGTGATTTTCTGGAGTCGCCTGAGATTGTGCCCTGTTCAAGGTCCTGCATCCTGTTCACAGAGCAAATTGGAATTCAGAGTCCTCCTCACCTCTCACCCTGCCCAGTCTAAAAATCGGACTCATAATGACCCTAAAGAGAAAGTTAGAAATCAGAACACAGCATAGCCAATGGTGAACTTACACTGAACCTAGGCCTGTGAAGGTTCTTGAGCTACAGCCTCTGCCCCTGACATGTTCAAATGTCCAGTCAGAAACAGGATGGAAACAGCAATGATTACAAGAAATGTTCTGTTATGTTTTCTGACTCAGAAATAAAAGGAGAAGGGGTAATAGCTCAAATTAGCTTTAGGCTGCTTAGTGTGGAGTTTTATCTAAAATGCAAAAGTAAATGGGAGTTATATATATATATATATATATATATAATTTAAACAATATATTGTATTTAATCTAATGTATATAAAATATATCAATATGTAATCAATACAGAAGTGATTAATGAGATATTTTACATTCTCATTTATTGGTAGTAAGTCTTCAAAAATTTGTGTGTATTTTATACTTACAGCATATCATTAGTGGTTTTGCCAAAGATATAAAAAATAAATGTTATGAAATGTATGATAATGTATTCATTACATTTATCTTTATTTTATTACACATCACATCACCTGTCTATCAACGAAACACCCAGACATGTGTAACAGTAATTGAATTCAATCAAATTTGGCATATTGCAGACTCTCAGTTGTAGTTTTACACATATTTTGCAATTTTGTTGCTATGGTGGTAAATGACATATGGAATATGGGTCTTCTTTTGTACTATTGCCCTAAGCTCCACTAATGTTAGGGGCAGGCCTGATTTATTTCTTTCCACACTGCAACCAGGTACAATTGGATAAGAGACTACAGGAGCCCCCATCATCTTTGCTGACAGCATTCATCACCATGCCTTCTTATTCCTGAATATTGTCTGACATAACCTATAAATCTTCAACCTCTTCCCTTTTAATGAATAAATATTTAAACTAATGTGGTTTCTTTTTTCAATCTATGGGTTCTTTCACTTTGTTATACATCTATCTGATGTATAACAAATTCCAAATAGCACATAAGGAAAAAGGCTGAGAAAGTTCAAGTGATGTGACTAACATTTAACAATTAGTCTCGAGGCTTCTCCTTCTAAGTTCTTACCCTTTCAAATATACCTTGTTGCCTTATTTTGGGTGTGATTTAGGCCAGAGGATATGGGAGTGAGGAAGCCTTTTAGGTGGAACAAACAGCATGAGCAAAGAAGCAGAAAATAGCAGGTCAGCTGAAGCCCACGGACTGTGTTAAGGAAAGATAAAAAATACGGGAATGAACAGGGCTGTGTTGATGAAGCCTTGGATGTCAGGTTTGGGGTTTTGCATTTTATTCTGATAACTGAAGCAATATTCTTTAGAGAAAGTAATTGAAATAAAATGTGTTTATTTTTTATTAATAAAAATGCTGTCAATGTACTTGAGAGGAAGCTGGTATTCATCTGAGTAGGAGTAGGAGGAGAGATCAGTAGTTAATTTGCACTTGTGATGATAAGCTTCTGCCACCTACACCTTCCAACTGTTCTACCTTCCTAATCCTGACCAACTGGTTCCTCAGTGTGTTTATGCAACTGGTCGTAAGGGTGGGAAGGTTACATAGGATATAGGCATCAGTTTCAACTTGTACCGTTTTTTTGTCACATGCCCACATGAGGATGAATTAGTCACATTTTTGCACACTAAGGACAAGGCAAAATATATATTTTTCAACTGATATATAATATTTTTATAAACTTCTTCAGAGGCAGATAAAAATCATGTGTTTAGATTTTTTAAAAAAATTATCAACACAGCAGTCAGAGTAATCCCTTTAAAACATGTGTGAGATCATGCCATTATCTTTGCTTAAAACTCTGAAATGGCTCTTCTACTCAGGGTGAAAGTGTAGCAGGAGCAGCTGCAGGAAATGGATCTCTAGGACACAGAATACAAGAGGAAGGAGGGCTTATTCGGCCGGGAGCCTTCAGTAGTAATCTGTCCAAAACCCAGCTCCCCTAACAAAGGAAGGTTCTGCCTTTATATAGGCTTATACTTTAGATATTACACGTGGAAGAATCTTAGGTTTATAGCTTTATATATGAAAAGGGTCTCAGTTTACAGTCTCAGGAATTACATATGAAAAGGTTTCGGTTTACAGTTTTAGGAATCACATGAAAATGGGAAGTTGATCTGAGATGCCTGGGTCTCCCTCTTCAAAAGCATAAATTCTTAAAACATCCTACAAGGCCCTACACAACTTGGTTCCTTATTACCTTTCTAGTTTCTCTTCTATTTCTCTCTCTCTTGCTCAACCTCTGCATCCTGGAGTCTTTGCTGGGCCTCTGATACACTAGGCATGCTCCTAGGCACACTGCTGCCTCAGGACGTTTTAACTCGCTATTTTCTCTGCCTAGAACAAGCTTGTCTAACCCATGGCCTGTGGATCACGTGGTTGTGAATGCAGCCCAACACAAATTCATAAACTTTCTTAAAACATTATGAGATTTTTTGGTGATTTTTATTTTTAGCTTATCAGCTATCATTAATGTTAATGTATTTTGTGTGTGGCCCAAGACAGTTCTTCCAATGTGGCCTAGTGAAGCCAAAAGATTGGACACTCTTGGCCTGGAACATTCTTCCACAGATACTGAAAGAGTTTACTTCCTCCCCTCCTCATGGTTCTTGCTCAAATTTCCTTTTCTCAGTGAGAGAGCCCTCTCTAATCACTTTCTAAATGGAATCCTTACCCCAGCATAGCGTATCCTCTTTCTGTTTCATTTTCCAACATATCATCTGACATTCTACATCTTTTATTTATATATAGTTTTCAGTCTCTCTTCTTCTGCTAGAAAATAAGCACCCAGGGAAGGTATTTGAGACTTTTTGCCCATGGTCATATCTCTCAAGACCTTAAAACAGTGCCTGACACATACAGGTGCTTAGTAAATAGTTGTCAAAACAAAAGAGGCCTTTTACTTCCTCATGGTTGGGCATAACATCTTTTTGAACATTTCGGTTTATTAAAGAAATTGCTAATCTTATTGATTTCAATGAATCTAGAGAAATATCTTCATCCTCCTGATTCTTTTGGGTTTCTACGTTAGATGTTACATTTTTTTTTTTCCTGGGGTTGGCAATGTCACCTGGGTTTCAGTTAGTGTGACTAAAGATAAATAGTTTCTCCTAGCTCAGAGACTGGGGCATGTCAAAGCCTGGGTGTAGAAAAATTTTATAATTTTATGTTGCCTTGGCATCCATTTTGAGAGTAAGTTTAAACTTTCTCATACTAGAATCAGGGGTTAGTTACCCTTGAAACAGTTTCCAGTTCAACACCTCACCCAAATGGCTGAAGCCAATGGTCAAAGATAAGAACTTCTGGACATCTCCCCCGCTAGCAGATTGGACTCCCTGCTTTCCTACTGCTTCCTTTAACAGACCATATAGGCATTTGCCTGTGAACTTAGTAACTTACTGCCTAGCCCCTTGTCTATACTGCTAGTTGCCATGCACACTGTTTCTCAGTGCCTGATTCTTCACGTCCACCTCATGTGCCAGGGGATGGAAGATTGCGCTCCAGATTCATTGCACCCTCTTTGTCCAAATTTTGTAAGTAAAAATCTTTGACCTTCCTATTTTGGTGGTATTTTGAATTTGCTCCATCCATTCTCAAGAACAAGACTATGGGCTAGGATTTTCCTGGGAGGCTAGGGCTAACACATAGTTGAGCTCTCAGCCCCAGAATGTTGGTTAGGTAGGTGTAAACTAAACACAGGTCAGATAAGAGCCACAACAGCATCTTCCAGTATAAATAAGTTCCCCATATGAGGAACTCCTTTTTGTGGGTCAAACAACTGGACGTTATACTCTTCCCTAAGTGAAAGACCCACATCCAACTCCCCCTCATTTATCTTAGCAGAGCTGCTAGTAGGGCGGGGTTGCTAACCGCTCTGCTAATGGAATCCCAATTTATCTGTGGGATCCCAAGACACTGGAACTTTGTGAAATCTCTGTTGGCTGGCTGGGATATGGATACCATCTGTGACCAGATATATTATTACTTAATCTGTCTAGTTCATCATTTTCACTCTAATTATATCTTATGTGTATTTAATTTGTGCTGTTGCAATATTGTTTTATGCTCACCAACCTCCTAACTTTGAAAAGGGTTCAAAGCATGTATATTTTCTGTCTGTACCCAGTTTTAATACTTGAAGGCAAAGGACCAGGTTTCTATGATGTTCAAAATGATGGTGTGCACAGAGGCTCAGTAAATGCAGGTTGATTTAGTACAGTGATTACTGTCTTTTAATGCCATAGAAATTATAGTCATAACCCATGGGTATCAATTATACCAAGCTATATAAGATCCATAGAGAAAAAATAAATTTTTTATGGCCTTAAAAATATCAATAAATGTGGAATCAGAAAATGGAAGGAAAAGAACAATTAAAAGAGTCATTTTATATTATACAGCTTCATTTTTTTTCTTTTGCGACGGAGTGTCACTCTGTCACCAGTCTGGAGTGCAGTGGCATCAATTCTGCTCACTGCAACCTCCACGTCCCAGGTTCAAGTGATTCTCCTGCCTCAGCTTCTCGAGTAGCTGGGACTACAGGTGTGTGCCACAATGCCCAGTTAATTTTTGTATTCTTAATAGAGATGCAGTTTCACTATGTTGACCAGGATAGTCTCGATCTCTTGACCTCATGATTCACCTGCCTCAGCCTTCCAAAGTCCTGGGATTACAGGAGTGAGCCACTGTACCCAACCATCAATGTTTATATCTAATTATTTAAACATTGAAAACATTTTCAGAATTCAAATAAATCCTATTTATCCTAATGTTCCTTGCTTTCATATATTTTATAAAAGTAATTGATATAATATTCATAAAAACAATTTTAGTGATCACTTCACTCCCAGAGAATTTTAGAAGTGGGACCAAGGTCTATTGAAGTAAGTACTTTGATGTAGCCTTTATTATGTTGCCTCAGTAAGACTGGAGATAACTATTTCAGTCCTGATCTAGAAAGATAAAGAGGCAATGTTTTCTATCCCAAGATCAGACCTATTGGGAAGTCTTAAAGCCCCACCCTAATAGATTCTAAACCAGTTGTTACTCCTGGTCTCCTTCACTTCCTCTCTACCATGCTTCTTCCCAGTTTCTTGGTTATCTCAAGGCCCTTGGGAAACAATACTATTCTTCAGAAAATGTTCAAGGTCCTTAAATACAGAGACTATTTATTAGAGATGATAATAACCCAAGTTTCTCATATATATAAAAAATGGTTTTTGAATTTCTGGGCACTGCTACAAAGACAGAGTTGACATAGTGTGTATCTTTTAGCTACTGAGCATCCATGAGTGACTTTGACAGCTCAATGACACCCATAACAGTCTTGCCAAGATTAGCTGTCTGAACATTTATGGTCTTGTAGTGTGGCAGTCCTAGGTTCCCAGGCATCAATTATTTAAAAATATGAAGAATAGGGCCGGGCTTTGTCGCCCAGACTGGAGTGCAATGGCGCAATCTCGGCTCACTGCAACCTCTGCCTCCTGGGTTCAAGCGATTCTCCTGCCTCAGCTTCCTGAGTAGCTGGGATTATAGGCACCCATCATCCTGCCTGGCTAATTTTTGTATTTTCGTAGAGATGGGGGTTTCACCATGTTGGCCAGGCTGGTCTTGAACTCCTGACCTCGGGTGATCCACCTGCCTTGGCCTCCCAAAGTGCTGGGATTATAGGCATGAGCCACTGTGCCCAACCTGTGCAGTTTTCTTAAATACCAATTTCTTCTTCCATTGAATTTTGACAGTAATGTCAAATTTGCAGAGCTGTTGTGAATGTTAAATTTTGTAAACTCTAGAAAGTTATGGAAATACAGGTGTATCATAATTTCTGTTCAGCACCATCTATTATTTATACTAGTTACCTTATTTCTTCATCCATTCTAAAGTTTTTAAGAGTGCTGTATAGCTCTTATAACTTGTTTCCCCAGTATGCTTAGCTAAATGTCCTTTCTATTCTATATGAACAAAAATATTTGTCAATTAATGAACCAGATTTTATACAGTGATAAAATACTTACAGATTATCTCATATTTGACATCTTATTCATTGGTTGGTAATATGTGACGATAGGGCTTAATTCTTTTTGTTGTTGTTAATTACAGGAGATTTGAGGTAATTTAAAACATAACTATTGATACGAGAGCTATATATTCTGTATATTAATTTAAAAAATTGTACACTCTCTTTTTCATCTCCCTGCTGTAAAATCAATGCTGAATTGGATCAAATGCTAGCTTTTATGTACATTCAGTTTTGAAAGTTAGGACACAGGCCAGGTGCAGTGGCTAAGGCCTGTAATCCCAGCACTTTGGGAGGCCGAGGCGGGTGGATCAAAATGTCAAGGGATCAAGACGATCCTGGCCAACATGGTGAAACTGTGTCTCTACTAAAGATATAAAAATTAGCTGAGCGTGGTGGCATGTGCCTGTAATCCCCCCTAATCAGGAGGCTGAGGCAGGAGAGTGATTGAACCTGGAAGGCAGAGGTTGCAGTGAGCCAAAAACGTGCCACTATACTCCAGCCTAGCAACACAGCAAGACTCTGTCTCAGAAAAATTTAAAAAAAGAAAATAAAGTTAGAACACAGCTCTGAGTCTCTCTGACTGCAGACCGACTTGTAATTTAACCTACCAGAGACCGAATGTGTATCAAAATACAGTGACTTTACTTAGAGCTTTTAAAAAGCTACAGAAGTGGAAAAGCTGGGGATGGAGTAGAAAAAGAGAAAGGATACTTTGTTTTAGCGACCTTTTTTTTTTTAATCCATTGATCACAAGGCATCAGTGGCTGCTTCAGAAACTTGGGCTAGTAGAGTCTCCTGGGTTTACATTACTTGGTATCTAGGTCAAACCTGACAGCCTGCAGTAGAGCAAGAAAAATATGTAATACAGTCAACTAGGTTATTTAAACAGCCACCTTTCTGTTATTCTTAGGAGGTTGAGCAAATTGTTTCTCCATATGAGTATAAAATTTATCACCCATATTCAAGGCTTTAAAGCATAGATGAAGGCAACCTGAGAATCACTCAGTATTCTTCCACCCCTTATCTTTTATATCTGCTACTGAGTTATCAGTGATGTCTCACTGTGCTTCCAATGAGGGCAGAGGGTGTTGGGCTCCCCTTAAAGAGGGAGAAAAAGGAACAACAAAGATATATATATTTTTTTCATGCTTCCTAGTGGTTTTGAATATTTTAGGGTATTTAATTGGAAGCAGAAAGAATTATTAAAGTTTCTTTAAAACTCTATAGTTGCTTGATTAACAATGAGGAGAAAAACTATTGGATACAACATAGAGTTATTTAAATAGGATTTAACCATTCAGCAACACCTATCAAAATTTTTATTATTTTCATGTTTTAAGGCTCACACCTGTAATCCCAGTACTTTGGGAGGAGGTTGAGGCGAACTGATCACCTGAGGTTGGGAGTTTGAGACCAGCCTGACCAACATGGAGAAACCCCGTCTCTACTAAAAATACAAAAATTAGGTGGGCATGGTGGCGCAAGCCTATAATCCCAGCTACTCAAGAGGCTGAGGCAGGAGAATCGCTTGAACCCAGGAGGCAGAGGTTGCAGTGAGCCAAGATCACGCCATTGCACTGGGCAACAAAAGCGAAACTCCATCTCAAAAAAGCAAAACAAAATAAAAACAACAGCAACAAAAACATTTATATCGTTAAAAAAAGGAACAGCGAAATAGATTTTTGTTCAAAGAATAAAACATGTACTGCCATGGTCATGGTTCTAAAGATAATTTAGAACCATGTAGTCTGTGGCTCCTCAACAATGCACTGAAGTGTAGGTTGATTTCAACCATGGCTTCTCCAGCTTCAATCATTTATCAAAGCTAAAACCATAGTTTAAAGATACATGTAAAAGCAAATCAAGTGGAAATTAGGCTTGATTATGGTCTTTCCTATGTGACTTTAGCTGTCCTTGATTGTGTATTCCTGTTGGATCAAATACTCTTATGTTACTGCTTGGCACCATAATGAATCAATATATATTCCAAGTGGCAATAGGTAAGCTGAGGAGGAAGATGAACCAGTGCAACAAAATGCGCATTAATACAGTGACAATAATATGACCAATCAATCTTGGAAGTACCTACTTATTTAATTTTGAGCAACATGATCTAGATCTAGCATTAATGTAATCACACTCTAAATTAGACAATGTAATTATGAAGACTGAGAGAAAAGTGATCCTGCAACAACTGAGGAGAGAGAAAACAAAGACTATGTCCTCTTCCTCTACCTATCAAAAGCTTTAAAATGTTTATTTACTCAGAAATCCTATTCCTGATAATGTTTCAAAAGAAAATAGTAGAAAACGTTATTTAGCAAGATGTCATCTATCATATGACATGAACTATAACACAATCATAAAAATACTGCCATTTAAAGTGACATGGGGTAATGTTAAGAGAAAAAAGTGAGACAAAATTATGTATATGTTGTATGGTTTTTTTGGGGGGGGGAGGAAGGCAGGAAGGGAGGGAAGAAGGACGGTAGGGAGGAAGGAAGGGATGAAGGAAGGAAGGAAGGGAGGAAGCGGGGAGGGAGGGAGGGAGGGAGGGAAGGGAAGGAAGGAAATCAAGCAATGAGAGAGACATTGCCGACCTGGATCTAGAGGTTTACAAGTTGATTTCTTTTTTTTTGAGAGAAGGAAAGAAAAAAAAAAATAAGTAAAGGAGAGGAAGAAAGAGGAAGAGAAAGAGGGAGAGTAAATGGAAATATTGCTTTATTTTGAAAAAAATTGAGTATTAATAATGGCCAATCAATGTTTCATTTAAACTTATGGGTAGGTGTGATGTGGTATTGACAAGAATGTATGTTTTGTGTATTTGAAGTGGAGAGCTCTATGAATATTTATTAAGTTTACTTGTTCCGGATCTGAGTTCGAGTCCTTGATATCCTTATTAATTTTCTGTCTCATTGAATCTAAGTCTCGTATCTGGGTGTTAGGATCATTAGCTCTTGTTGTTGCATTGATCTTTTTACCACTATATCTTTGTTGCTTTAAAATCTATTTTCTCCGATACGAGAATTGCAACTCCTGCTTTTTATTTATTAATTTATTTATTTTTGCTCTCCATTTGGTTGGTAAGTCTTTCTTCATCCCTTTGTTTTGAGTCTTTGTGTATCCTTGCATGTGAAACTGGTCTGGATGTAAAATGCCATTGGGTTTTGGCTGTGTCTTTTGATTGGGAATTTAGTCAATTTAAATTTAGGGTTACTGCCATTTGATGTTGACTGGCTGTTTTATCCATTCGTTGGTGTAAATTCTTCTTTATGTTGGTGCTCTTTACTTTTTGGTGTATTTTTAGAAAGGCTAATACTGGTTGTTTCTTTCTGTGTGTAATGCTTCTTTCAGAAGCTCTTGTAAAGCAGGCCTGGTGGTAATAAAATCTCCGAGTTCTTGCTTGTTCATAAAAGATTTTATTTTTCCTTCAGTTGTGAAGCTTAGTTTGGCTGGATATGAAATTCTGGGCTGAAGGTTCTGTTCCTTGAGAATGTTGAATATTGGCCCCCACTCTCTTCTGGCTTGTAGAGTTTCTGCTGAGAGATCTGCTGTAAGTCTGATAAGCTTGCCTTTGTGGGTAACATGACCTTTCTCTCTGGCTGCCCTTAGTATTTTCTCCTTTGTTTCAACCCTGGTGAATCTAACGATTATGTGCCTTGGGGTTGCTCTTCTTGAGGAATATCTTTGTGGTGTTCTCTGTATTACCTGGGGTTGAATTTTGACCTGCTTTGCTAGTTTAGGAAAATTTTCCTGAATAATATCCTGAACGGTATTTTCCAGCTTGGATTCATTCTCTCCATCGCATTCAGGTACACCTATCAAACGTAAATTTGGTCTTTTCACATAGTCCCACATTTCTTGGAGACTTTGCTCATTCCTTTTTATCCTTTTTTCTCTAATCTTTTCTTCACGTTTTATTTCATTAAGTTGGACTTTGACCTCTGATATCCCTTCTTCTGCTTGAACAATTCGAGTGTTTAAACCTGTGCATACTTCTCGGAGTTCCTGTATTGTATTCTTCAGTTCCATTAATTCACTCATACTCCGCTCTAAGTTGTCTATTCTCAATAGGATTTCATCAAACCTTTTTTCAAAGTTCCTAGTTTCTTTATGGTGGGCTACAACATGGTCTTTTAACTCACCGAAGTTTCTTATTATCCATTCCTTGAAGAGTGATTCTGTCATTGGGATGCGCTCATTCTCCATCAAGCCTTGTTCCATTGTTGATGTGGAACTGTGATCATCTTTAGAGGGAGAGGCGTTCTGATTTTGAGTATTCTCAGCTTTTTTACGCTGGTTTCTTCCCGTCATTGTAAATTTATCCTCCTGTCTCTTTGAAATTACCAACTTTCAGATTAGGTCTCTTGAGTGGACGTCCAGGTTGTTAGTTCCCAGGGCCAGAGCAGCAGCGTTAAAACTGATGGTGCTTTTCTGCCCAGGGTTCTCCTGTCGGGCTTCCTTCTTGTGTTGGTAGTAGGCGACTCTGCCTTCCTGGGGCTCCAAACCTCGGTCAGAAGGGAAACCGGTCCTGTTTACTCTGCGCCGAGCGCTCCCGTGCGGAGGTGCCGTCACAGCCGCTGCCGGGCTCTGGTGTCCTGCTGGGGACCCGGGCAGGTCCTCCGAACCTGTTTACTTTGCTCCGAGAGCTGCCGCGCCAAGGTGCCGGCGGAACCGCTGCACCGGCCACGAGAGTCGCACCGGCCACGAGAGTCGCGCTGGCCACCCATGTGTTTCCTCCGCTGGGGGATCTCCTGCTCCATAAGCGACCAGAATTTGTCTGAAAGTGTGGCGTCCTCTAGTTCTCTGCGCCTTCCCTGAGAGCTGCAATCCCGGGATGTTAGCGATCGGCCATCTTGGATCGTTTTCATATGTTGTATGTTAAAAGCTATAAAAACCAACATAGGCCCGGCGCGGTGGTTCACACCTGTAATCCCAGCACTTTGGGAGGCTGAGGCAGGTGGATCCCGAGGTCAAGTGATCGAGACCATCCTGGCCAACATGGTGAAACCCTGTCTCTACTAAAAATACAAAAACTAGCTGGGTGTGGTGGCACACGCCTGTAGTCCCAGCTACTTGGGAGGCTGAGGCAGGAGAATTCCTTGAACCCGGGAGGCGGAGGTTGCAGTGAGCGGAGATCGCGCCACTGCACTCCAGCCTGGCGACAGAGCGAGACTCCGTCCCCAAAAAACAAAAAATAACACATAATACATAAAATGTAAGAAAATATACCAAAATGCTAATAGAATTATATCTAGATATAGGTAACGTTGAATTTTCTCAACTTTTCGTAGATTTTGTAAGGACAAAAAAAATTTTTAAATAAGAAATATAATTATTCCTACATTCTAGAAAGCTTATCATTTTAAACAGAATTATCCTCAGTATCTGTGAACAATTGGTTTCAGCCCTCCCCCATGACCCCCAGGATACTAAAATCCAAAGATGCTCAAGTGTCTTGTATAAAATGGCATAGTATTTGCATGTAATTTACACAGGTCCTTCTATAGACTTTAAAGCATCTCTAGGTTACTTATACCTAATATAATATCTACATATCACTACATTTGTATGGACTGAATGTAGTACTTGGTATGTGGCAAACTGAAGTTTTGCTTTTTGAAGCTTTGTGGAATGTTTTTTCCCCCCAAATATATTTTATCCATGGTCGATTGAATCCACAGATGCAAACCCCTGGATACAGAGGGCCCACTGTATTTTCTTTATTCATTAAAATGTATATAAATCATTTTGAAGACTAGATAGGCCCTTTGTCAGCCCTGGAATGTCTCTCTCAATAATCTACGAGCAATCCCATTGAAATGTACACAGAGGGAAATAGCATCCTTAATCTCCCAGTTGCTGTGGGAGGACAGGAGTCTAACTTCAGTGGACACCAGGCTTCAAGGTGCAAAACTATCTTCTATCATAAAAATATGAGAATTTTGTCCTTCTCCTGGACAAGGTCAATCAGCTAACAGGAATGATCTCCCCAAATTCCAAGTAAAGTTAGGATGAATGAAGTGTGCAAATGGGGCTGCCATGTTGTCTTACCTGAGAAATCGTTATTTATCTTGAAAACATGTATGTAATGAGTTGTATTTGCTTGGCAATATAAGGGGGTATGATTACTTTCTGTTTTTACAATCTCTTAGTGGATTACCTTTGTTGTACCTCACATTCTGGCTTAAGGTTTATTCAATAATAAAATTACTTTCTTTACTACCTTTATAGAGAGAATTTCTGGGATGGGAGATTATCATTCTAATTATATTTATAATCAAATAAGTTCACATTGATATAATGAACTTTATTATGCTTACAATATACTTTATAATTATTGCCTGTTTTCCTAGTTGATGTTTTCTTTACCCTTTTGTTAACAATAACTATAACCACTTTATTGGTTTATCCTACTCTAAGCTCTAAGCTCTAAGCTCCCTTCCACTTCCAGTTCTTTTGACTTACAATTTGTTCCATTTTCTTCTGAGCTCTCCAATAGTGTTTCTAAGTCCGGGAAATACATCCCTACTATCTTGATACAACTAGGAGCTCTGCTAGTGTCCCATGGACGTCAACTTAAAACATTCCCTATTTTCAAGACAAGGTGTTTATCACTAGTTTTAGTTAGCCCTTCCTTTGGTTTCTGCTTTCTGGTTTAAAAATATTTTTTTTTCTTTTGTTTATTCTTTAATCCTCCTTTGAGGTCTTTGAGCTGCATTTTATAATTATTGTGCATAGATTTTTAAATATAACTTAACATTCAAACTGCGACACTTCTGAGAGTGAAAAGGTGGGGTTAATAATTACTGGAAGTCGTGTTGTAACCAGGACTGTCCTAGGCAAAACTGTGTAGGCAAAAGAATCTGAGGTTGGGATTACCTCTGACTCAAAGTAGTTATTTAGTGTAACAAATCGATAAAGTGATTATGAACTGATTGTTAACACAAAGATAGGTAGGTAAAGAGAGATAAATGCAATATTTGGGGTATATTCATTTTAAAACACTTTTTGTTGCTTATCTGAAATTCAAATTTAATGGAAGATTCTATATTCGTATTTGTTAAGTCTAGTAACCCCAGATGCGTGGTCATCATAAATATGTTTATTGGAACTGTTTTTCTCAAGAATGATAATTTGTTATTCATCAGTAGAGTGAATAACTCAGCATTTTTTTTTTTTAAGATGTTTCACCATGTTGGCCAGGCTGGTCTTGAACTCCTGACCTCAGGTGATCTGCCCACCTTGGCCTCCCAAAGTGCTGAGATTACAGGTGTGAGCCACCACACCTGGCCACCTAAGCATTTAAAGTATATTTTTAAAAATAATAGGCTAAACACCATGAAACTAACAAATAATGTTTACTAATTTAAATGACTAGAAAGAAATATATTTATTCCATAAAAAACCTAATTTCTTATTTTTTAGGGGAAAAGTTAAACTAATCTTCTAATTAGGACTCTAAAGGAAAAATGTGATTTGAATAGTTAAACAAGATAAATTATATATTATCTATATCTTTAAAAATTTGTTTTCTCTTTTCATATATCTGTTCTCATAAACATTTTGAGTAGAAAATACCAAAATATATTACCATATAAAAGTGATCTTATTACTTTTTTGAGATTCTGCAATATAGTAACTTTTTCCACCAGAGTCAAAAGATGCCTATTTGCCAGTAAGTATTCTAAAATTCTTCTGTAAATTTTCTTTCTCATTCTCTTGGCAGTTACAGTTCACAAATATAATGAGAGGCTAGGTCAGCTGGCTGACGTTGGTGACTCACTACCTCCCCCTTTTGGTAGCTTAGCTAGACACTCATCTGAGTCAACTTAACCAAAGAACAAGATGATAGCAGTGCCTGAGTTCTGGGACTCCCCCTTTGTCACAAGACTGTTTTCAATGTCCCATGGCATTGTTAAAGAAAGCTCTCCTTGTTACATTGTGAAAATGAAGTAGCCTACCCCTTTAACTCTATCAATACATAGAGTGGTAGTACCAGGTGAGGTGCTCCTAGAACTCTTTCTAGGAAGCATCCAGATTTCCCTACTTTAGCATGTCTCTCTGCAAGGTAACACAGGCCAATGGGATGGTGTGTGCTTTCCTGTTTCCACTGTCAATATATTTGATATATTCCCCAGGGCATACACTTTACTTTTATGCCTCTGTTTGCTAATTTTGTGTGGGCACGTGTGTCTGGGTTCCCATTACATGACATGTACTGTCTGAATTTTGGGAAGATGGTAGTGGTGTAATTTCAGAACAGAGCTGCCTTTTCATTGGACTTTAATGGGCCACAAAGGGCTTCTTGCCCCATGTCCAGACTGAAATTGGAAAATTTAATCACTTTATTACAATCACTTGTAAGTCATTCTTCTTTTCATTCTGAAAAACCTCCCTTTGCTCTTTATGACAGTTCAGAGAGTAGAACTGCTAAGGAAAAACATATATATTTATTTAAAACATATGCATATTTTACTTAAGAATATATGTATTTTTGAAATAGAGCTCACTCTGTCACCTAGGCTGGAGTGCAATATGGCACAATCACAGCTCATTGCAGCTTTGACCTACCAGGTCCAAGTGATCCTCCTATTTCAGCCTCCTGAGTAGCTGGGGTTATATATAGGTGCATGCCATCATGCCCAGCTAATTTTCATTTTTTTTTTTTTTTTTCTAAAGACAGGGTCTCCCTGTGTTGCCCAGCCTGGTCTCAAACTCCTGGAGTCAAGCAATCCTCCTACCTGGGCCTTTCAATGTGCTGGGATTATGAGTGTAATCCACTATGGCTGGCCAAGGAAAATAATATGTATTTCCCTTTTAAAATGAATTCAAGATTTAAATAATTATGGAATCTTTGTTCAATAAGCAGGAACATTTTAGAATGTAAATTTCAGAGTTAAAAATAAGTATTAGGTAAGTGAACATATTTACTGGTTTTGAAAGTTATTTCAGGATGACCTGGGTTACAGGTGCTTGCTTAAGGCATATATGTGAAATAAAGTTTAAGAAATAGTCCTCAATGGTTTATTAATCTCCTTTCCTTCCCCTTCCCTCTTTGGAATGGGTTGAGTACTTTTATGGTGAAAGTCTTACTCCTTGCTCTTCTCTTTCACATGACAAATTAATATTTTAAGTACAATATGAAAAAAAAAACCACCCAAAACCTGTTTATTCTCTTCTCTAGAAGTTAGACATTTCTGTGTAGTTCCCTCTGCCAAGTTAAGCTATAAATCCTCCTTGTTGATTTTACTGAGAGCTGTTAAGTAAATGATACTTCTACATTTGGGGAATAATTTTATTTTGCTTTAAAATATTGAAATAAACAGAAAAATCACCCAACAGACATTATCTTCTATCATTTTTTCTATAGCTTAAGGCATTTTAAAATCAAATGTTTCACTTTCAAATAAGTTCTGTAGAAACACTTGGATTTTCCCTCCTTGCCTTTACATGCTTTGCTGCATGTGGTCAGGGCTGAGACATTACAAATTATATTTCTTTGGCTCCTTTTGCACTGGCAGAAGATCAGAAGAATAAAGGAAAAGAGAAGCTTCTGGCTTATACCAGTGGGAATTGCTGGTGGTTGTTGTAATGGCATTGGAAGTCAGATGATTTCATACTTTCAAATAGAAGCAGAACTTTTCCATGTGAAATGCTTCTTACGCAGTGTTCCAGAATCAGCCGACAGTGAAGCATCAGGTGTGTGTTCCAGGCCAGGAATATTAGCAGTTTCTAATCTCTAGGTATTATTTCTACTTCCTTCTTGCTCCCCTGTCTCCCATCATTATTGTGTTCTTCTAGATATTCTAGTACCTTTGTTTCCAATTTCCTATTGTTATGTGTTTAAATTCCTAGTGTTTTTCTGTTTTCCAAACTGGAATTTGACTGATACAAGTACTGATAAAAAGCCACTAGAAATCCTACACTACAAATAGAACGTATGTCTTTGACACCAGAAGAAAGAGGCACACCTCAAAAATGATGCTCCTTTTCTAAGAAGGTATACCATTTCACAAAATAATGAGGAACTATATTCATGCTTCTGAAATGGAAATGGAAGTGGTGTGTCATATTTTAATCTCAACACAGCTTCCTAGAATGTAAATTTTACTTGAAAATTTGTATTTAAAGTACAATTTTTTTTTCACTCCAACCAAACACTGCATGTTCTCACTCTTAACTGGAAGTTGAAAAATGAGAACACATGGACACAGGGAGGGGAACATCACACACTGGGGCCTGTCGGGAGTGCTAGTGGAGGGATAGTATTAGGCGAAATACCTAATGTAGATCACAGGTTGATGGGTGCAACAAACCACCATGGCACAGGTATACCTATGTAACAAACCTGCACTTTCTGCACATGTACCCCAATACTTAAAGTATAATAACAAAAGACCCAAGTTTATGTTGTCTACAACACACTAACTTCAAATACAACAATGCAAGTAGGTTGAAAGTAAATAGATGGAAAAAGATATGTAAATATTAATTTTAAAAAAGCAGAACCGGATATACTAATATGAGATAAACTGGAAGTCAGAGAAAAGAAAATTACCAAGCACAAAGGGAGATTTTATAATGATAAAAGGCTCAATACACCAAGGAGAGGTAGAAACTGACTTCAAGATACATGAAACAAAAATTGATAGAAGCTAATCCAAAATTATAGTTGAGGATGTTAAACACCACTCTCTCAACAATTGATAGAAGGACTAGATTGAAGATCATCAAGGATATAGAAGACAGAACTACACAACCAACCAACAGGATCTAATAAAAATATACAGAACACTCTACATAAAAAAGCAGAATACACATTCTTTTCAAGTGCTCATGAAGCTTTTGCTGATACAGATCATATCCCAAGGCATAAAATAAACCTAATAGACTTAAAGCAATAAAAACCATATAAAATAAATATGCTCTCTGACCATAATGAAATCAAACTGAAATCAATAGTAGAAAAACCTCCAAAACCCTTGGAAGTCAAATAATATACTCTGAAGTAATCCATGGGTTAAAGAGAGAAATCTCAAAGAAAAATTTTAAAAGAATTAGAATCGAATAAAAATGAAAATACAATGTAGCAAAATTTGTGGAATGCAGTTAATACATTGCTGAGAAGGAAATTTATAACATAAATATTTGTATTAGAAAAGGAGAAAGATCTTAAATGAATAATCTAAGCTCTCACCTCAAGAAACTAGAAAAGACTGGGTGCATTGGTTCACGCCTGTAATCCCAGCACTTTGGGAGGCCAAGATGGGCAGATCACCTGAGGTCAGGAGTTTGAGACCAGCTGACCAACATGGAGAAATCCCGTTTCTACCAAAAATACAAAATTAGCTGGGTGTGGTGGCATCCCAGCTACTTTGGAGGCTGAGGCAGGAGAATCACTTGAATCTGGGAGGTGGAGGTTGCAGTCAGCTGAGATGGCGCCATTGCATTCCAGCCTGGGCAACAAGAGTGAAACTCTGTGAAAGAAAGAAAGAGACAGAAAGAGAGAGAGAGAAAGAGGGAAAGAGGGAGGGAGGGAAGGAAAGAAAGAAGAAGGGAAG
Source organism: Callithrix jacchus (assembly GCF_049354715.1). Lineage (NCBI taxonomy): Eukaryota > Metazoa > Chordata > Mammalia > Primates > Cebidae > Callithrix > Callithrix jacchus. The sequence goes on from NC_133505.1 coordinate 133,996,700, forward strand.
GGAGGGAGGGAGGGAGGGAGGGAGGGAGGGAGGGAGGGAGGGAGGGAGGGAGGGAAAGGAAAGGAACCAGAAGAAAAATTAGCAAAATTGACCCAAAGCAAATTGAATAAAGGAAATAATAAAGATAAGAGCAGAGATCAGTGGATTGAAAACAGAAACTACTAGCCAGGCATGGTGGCTCACACCTATAATCCCAGTACTTTGGAAGGCTGAGGTGGGTGGATCACCTGAGGTTGGGAGTTCAAGACCAACCTGGCCAACATGGAGAAACCCTGTCTCTACTAAAAAACAAGCAAACAAACAAACAAAAAATTAAGAAAACAAAAAACAAAAACAAAACAGAAACTAGAGAAAACCAATGAAACAAAGAGCTGGTTGTTTGAAAAGATCAATGAAATTAATAAAACTCTAGCAAGACTGATGAATATTAAAAAAATAGAAGACACAATTTAGCAATATCAAAAACAAAACAGGCAATATCTTTACATATTATGAAGCCATTAAAAGGATAATAAAGGAAACACTATAAACAGCTCTGCATATACAAATACAGCAATTTAGATGGAATGGACTAAATCCTCTGAAGAGTCAAACTACCAAACATCTAACCTGAATGACATGATCTAATTAGTCTAACAATTCAAAAAAAGTTAAATCTATAGTCTAAAAATATTTTTAAAAAGACATTTTCAGGTTCAGATTATTTCACTGGAGAATACTACCAAATATTTAAGTAAGAATTAGTATTAATTCCAATTCTACATAATCTCTTTGAGAAAACAGAAGTGGAGGAAACACTTCCCAACCCTTTTTTCTTTTTTCTTTTTTTTTTTTTGAGAGAGGGTCTTACTTTGTTGCTCAGACTGGAGTGCAATGGCAAGCTTGGGCTCACCATCTGACTTCCGAGCTCAAGCAATCTCCTATTTCAGTCTCCTGAGTAGCTGGGACTATAGATGTGCCCCATCATGCCCAGTCAATTTTTGTATTTTTTTTGTAGATATGGGGTTTGCCATGTTGCCCAGGCTGGTCTTGAACTTCTGGGCTCAAGAAATCCTCCCGTCTTAGCCTCCCAAAATGCAGGGATTACAGGCATGAGCACTGCTTTCGGCCCCAACTCATTTTATGAGGCCAGTAGTATCCTAATGCCAAAACCACATAGCACAAAGAAGGAAAACAACCAACTGATCAACAATCTCTCAAGAATGTAGACACAAAAATCCTCAACTACATACTAGCACATTGAATCCAATGGTGTGTGTGTGTGTGTGTGTATATGATATTATATATTAATATATATATATTTATTTATATATTTATATAAAATGACCAAGTAGGGTTTGTTCCAGAAATACAAGACTGGTTCAATATTAAAAGTTAATATATCATCTGTAAGATAATAACAAAAGATCCATTTATAGCACTGAAGCCCTAGAAAATAAGACTGGGTACTAAAGATTATTCAAATAAATAATGGCTGAAAACTTCCCAAACTGAGTGAAAGACATAAACCTACCAGTTCAAAATACTGAGTGAAATGCAAACAAGATAAACTTATTAAAGAAATCTATGCCAAGACATATTATAATGAAACTTCTGAAAGCTAAATTAAAAAAAACGAAACAGTAAAATCTTAGAACACACTGTAGAGAAACACTGCATTATCTATAGAGGGAAATTATTAAAGTTAAAGTGATTTTTTTATCTGAACTTATGAAAGTAAAGAGAAAGTGGGACAACGTTGTTCTGGTGTCAACCTCAGTAAAAATATTCACAGGAAGAACGGGAAAGTAAAGACATTCTCTGGTGAAAGGAACCTAAGAAAGTTTCTTACCAGAAGAACTACCCTTAAAAAATGTCTGAAAGGATGTTCTCTAAAGAGAAAGGAAACGCTAACAGAAGGAGGCTGAGATTTCAGGAAGGAGTATAAAGAGGAAATGGGTAAAAATAATAGACTATATTTTTGTCTCATGAGTTTTTAAACCATGTTTGAAGTTGAAATGAGAATTATAACCTCATCTGATATGGTGCTTAAAATATGTAGAGAAAATATTGAAGACATTTATATTTAAAAGTGTGGTGACTAAAAGGATCTAAACAAAGATACTGTTCCTACACTTCTCCCAAAGTGATGAGATGTTGATACTAGTAGACTGTAACAGGCAATGTCTGAACATTGTAATGAAAGCAACCATTAAAAACTATACAAAGAGATACATTAAGAAACATTAGATAAACCAAAGTAGTGTTCTAAAATATATCTCAGTTACTCACAACAGAATGAGAAATGGGAAAAAGAGTAATGAGAATGAGAAAAAAAAAATGAAACTCCACCTAAATTTCACAACTTAAAGAAACTAACTTAAAATGGATCACAGATGTAAACGTAAAATATGAAACTATAAAACTTTTAGAATATAATATAGGAGAAAATCTTTGGGAGCTAGGGCAAGGTAAAGTTTCTCAGACCTGACACTAGAAACATGATCCATTAGTGAAAACAATTAATAAATTAGACTTCATTAAATTAAAAACTTTCCCCACAAAACACTCTCTGAAGAGGTTGAAAAGACAGACTACAGATTGTAATAAAATAACTGTGGCTCACATCTGCAGTATCTGACAAAGATGCTTCAGACAAAGTCCTTCTATAAAGAACTCTCACAACTCAGTATTTTAAAAATCCCATTTGAAAATGGGCAAAATAAATGTAAAAGCATTTTCTCAAAAATGACACATGCATTGCAAATGAGCACATTTCAAGATATTCAACATCATTAGCCTTTAGGAAATGGAAATTAAAACCACAATGAGATAATAGTATACATCTATCAGAACATCCAAAATACAAAATAATTATATAGTTGACCCTCCCTATGTGACACTTCTCATTTTATGTAAAAGACTTGAACATCAGAGGATATGGTATCAGTCAGAGGAGGAGTCCTGTAATCAATCTTCTGTGAATATGAAAGGCAGACTGTAGTAACGAATACCAGGGAGGATGTGGAGAAAATTAGATTTCTTGTACATTGCTGTTGGGAATGGAAATGGTGCAGTCACTCTGAAAAATAGTCTGCCAGATTTTACAAACCTAAACATGTAGTTATTGTACAACCAGGAATTATTTTTTGGGCATTTGTCCCAGAGACATTAAAACACGTTCACACAAAACATTTATTTGAATGTTAAGAATAGTTTATATAGTAAAATACTGGAAATGGACTCAAATGTCTTTAAATGAGTATACGGTTGGAAAAACTCCGGTACATCCATACAATAGATTACTACTCAGAAATAAAAAGTAATGAACTGTTGATATTATGTAATAATCTGAATTAACTCCAAGGGCATTTTGCTTACTGAAAAAGTTAATTTCAAAATATTACATACTGTATTATTTCATTTATATAATACCCTCAAAAAGACAAAAGTACAGAGACGGAGAACAGATCAGTAGCTGCCAGGCCACAGGGACAGGTGTAGTGAGGAAGGGGAGACACAAAGAGGTATTTGAAGGGAGTTCTTTTGTGGTGCTAAGCAAATCTGTATTTTGACTATAGTGGTGGTTACACAAATTTGTACATGGAAATGGGTGCATAGAAACACATACACATGCACACACACACACAATGAATGCAGATTTTAAATGTGTCAAGGTTTATTTCCCAGTTTTGATTTTGTACTACAGCGATATAAGATGTCATCATCAGAGGAAGCTGAGTGAAGGGTACATGGGACTCTTCTATTTTTACAACCTCCCATGAGTTTATTATCAGTTCATAATAAAAAGTTTAAAAAAATGTGTTTGGTACATGCCAACTCAGTGAACCTAGAACATTTTATTTTCTTTGTTGGTGAATATTGTGTTGCTTTTATTTAAGCCTGGAAAGCATAAATTTTTATGTGCAATTGTTGATTAGAAAATTTGGCACTTCTGTTCTTGGAGAATAAAGTGGCATTAACATTGCACTCCCAAACAGTTGATTTGGGCAAGCTACTTGGGGAAGACCAGGGTGTGCTGAGGGTGCTCATGGCACTGCTTACCAGAGTAGAAGAGCTGAAAATTGTGATGTCTTTTCATGTAAACACAAAGACCCACACAGCCAGTATTTTGATAAATTACTTTGCTACTGCGGGAATCACTGTTTTAGATCACACCCCACCAAAAGTCATTGATTCCAAAGTGAAGCTTAAAAGTTTCTAAGTTACTCTCATTATATACTTTTTTTAATAAGCATGTGATTCCATTTAGTTCTACATCCTACTAATAGCAGATAAATATCACCCTTGCTCCCCACTAAGTAATCTGTTTTGTGTGTATGGTTACCATTTTTTTCCACTTGTACATTTAAAGTGTAATAATTTTAAAACTATATGTCCAATAGGAAACACATACTGTGATTTAATACAGAAAGTTCAAAATTTTAAAATTTTAGTACAATCAGAAATCTGCAAATATTGGAGAAATGAGGTTTTCCCAAAGAAATTGATGGTGAAAAATATCACAGGCCATTCTCTTTACTACTGAAGTGCTAGTAGGTGGATGCCATCTAAAAATAGCGGATATACTCAGAGGCATATTTAAAATAGCTTTAATGTTGTGTAACTGCCAAAGGTTTGATCCTTATATCTTTTAGTGGGCCGGGCGTGGTGGCTCAAGCCTGTAATCCCAGCACTTTGGGAGGTCGAGGCAGATGGATCACGAGGTCAAGAGATCAAGACCATCCTGGTCAACATGGTCAAACCCCGTCTCTACTAAAAATACAAAAAACTAGCTGGGCATGGTGGCGCATGCCTGTAATCCCAGCTACTCAGGAGGCTGAGGCAGGAGAATTGCCTGAACCCAGGAGGCGGAGGTTGCGGTGAGCCGAGATCACGCCATTGCACTCCAGCCTGGGTAACAAGAGCGAAACTCCGTCTCAAAAAAAAAAAAATATATATATATATATATAGATATATATATATCTTTTAGTGGATAAAATCCTGAGAATAATTACATAAATCTTCGTTGTTTTTTGTTGGTAACATAAAAATGAACTAAGTGCTCAAGCAACCAGAAAACATTGTATCAACAAAAGAAAAAAAATATTCACTAGGAATGAAAACCACAATTGAAAATTCAAAATTACTTGATAATTAACTTAAAGTCTATTTGCAACAACAATAAGCCCCAAACAATCATACAAAAACTTGGTAAATTCCACACTGTTAAAAAAGAATAAATTCCACAATGTAATTAGGGTCAAACTTGCATGGAGCTTGCAAAGAAACTGGTAAGGTGAAAAAGCCATACTTATTAAATGCCCAGCCACAGTTCTAACATTCAAGAAGGATAGCCTGGAATGACTGGAGGAGAGATGAATCAATCTTGATATTTCACATTGGAAAGCATGGACACTAATAATTTAGGAATGTAGTTACTGATCTTTGTTCACTAATTTTATAAGGATAATTTATACTGAAATAACCGGGAAAAATAATTTTTTAAAGATATATGAGATTTAAAAAAATGAATGGAATAACACATATGGATGGGTGAATGCATGGAAACAAATCTGTGATGCTGACTTTGGTGGGAAAGGTAGCATTTCTGTATCCTGCAGGAATCAGCAGCCCTGCAGTCACTCACTAATAATACTTCCTCTCACAGAGTTTGTCTCTTGGTTTTCTGTTTTTGTTTTTTCTTTTTCTTTGTTTTTTTTTTTTGAGATGGAGTCTTGCTCTGTTGCCCAGGCTGGAGTGCAATGGCACAATCTCGGCTCACTGCAACCTCTGCCTCGGAGGTTCAAGTGATTCTCCTGCCTCAGCCTCTCGAGTAGCCAAGATTACAGGAGCCCACCATTATGCTCAGCTTTTTGTATTTTTAGTAGAGACAGGGTTTCACCATGTTAGTCAGGCTGGTCATAAAGGTCTATTGTTTTATTTTTTGTGTGTGCTTTACTGAGCTGGAAAGAAATGCTGGATTTTGTATAATATTAGTAGGAAGAAAACATTTAGATGCTTATCTTTTTAGATTAATCTGTAAAGAAATGGGAGATAAGGCCAGGTAAGGTGGCTCAGGCTTATAATTTCAGCACTTTGGGAGGCCAAGGTGGGTGGGTCACTTGAGGCCAAGAGTTCAAGATTAGCCTGGCCAACACGTGGAAACCCCGTCTGTACTGAAAATACAAAAATTAGCCAGCTGTGGTGGCAGCCACCTTTAACCCCGGTTACTTGGGAGGCTGAGGTGGGATATTCACTTGAACCCAGGAGGTGGAGGTTGCAGTGAACTGAAATTGGGCCACTACACTCCAGCCTGGGCAACAGAGCAAGACTCGGTCTCAAAAAGAAAAAAAAGAAATGGGAGATGAGTTTGAAAACTTGCTCTTTTGACATATATACGTGCTGGTTTAAGCAGAGAAAAATACTGATCAGATTTTCAATGATTGGAATTACTCTTTTTATTTTTTATTTTTTTTGGCATATGAAAGTTTATTACTACAGTGTTTTCACCATTAAAATTTATGATCTTGGTCTTTCCTTCTTGCCTTTGTATAGGGCCAAAAGAGAGACATTGGCTACTTTGACAACCTTAAAGCGAACTCCAGGAATATCACCAACAGCATGACCTTTGCGACCAAATCCAGCAACCAGAACTTCATCGTTTTCCTCAATAAAGTTCAAACAACCATCATTGGGTACAAAGGGTGTGATTTTCTTGCCATTCTTGATCAGCTGGACCCTGACACACTTTCTAATGGCAGAATTTGGCTGCTTGGCTTCAACTCCTACTTTTTCTAGCACGATTCCTTTTGCATGAGAAGCACCTCCAAAAGGGTTGGCCTTCAGGGCTGTGCCCAAATGGGCTTTCTTGTACTGTTTATCATGCCACTTCTGGTCTCGTCGGTGGCTACGGAGCTTCCTAGCAGTACGAAGTCCACGACACTTACCCATCCTGCCGGCGTCACGGGCCTGAGCGAAAGAGCGGAATTACTCTTTTTAAAGTGAAGAACTACAAACTTTTCATAACAATGGCTAAACCATAGGTTAAAATGATGAATCATTGTTTTGCCTAAGGGTAAACTGGTTCTCAAAGTTGGCTTATTCAAGCCAAGACTTTTTTTTTCAAATGGGGTTTCACCATAATGGCCAGGCTGGACTTGAACTTCTGACATCAGGTGATCCACCCACCTCAGCCTCCCAAAGTGTTAGGATTACAGGCATGAGCCACCACGCCTGGCTCTCAGCCAAGACATTTTAAGGGTAACTTCTCCCTGAAAGTGAAATTGTGAAAGCTTTTATTGGTGAATTACACTTCGCTTTTAATTCTGTGCAATGAGATTGCAACAGAATTAAAGTGTGAGAGCTGTGAAGAGTTTTTATTGACAATAAAATTGTGAACACTAATTCAACTACATAAAATTAAAGTCTATGTAATTTCTTATTTTTCCTCCTTCAAAAAGTTTCCTGAACTATTGTTTGCCTAAGACAATAGAAGAGACAGCATTATGATATCTCACATGATGCAAGTCTTTTGACCGTGTGTTATTTTTAAGCCTGTTAATTTTAAGAATTAAAATCTTTTTTAATTCTTAAAATTCTTATTTAATTCTGTTAAATAACAGAATTTCTACCAGCAGTTGTCTGAAACATTAAAGTGTGCTGTCTCTTTAGTAGTATTCTGGTCATCTTGTCTTAGTGATTATATTATAAAATTTCCCAAACAGCAAAAAACCAGTGTCGATTTGTATGCACATGGGTTCAGGTTCTCAAAATATGCTGACACAAGAACAGAAATTACTGTACAATATAAATTCAGGTCAGTTTAAGTTTTTGAAATAAGTACATTAAGTGCAGCAAAAATTAAGCATGTGTGGCAAAAATCTGCACTCTCAATCCAGCTGTGACTATACAGAGGCAGAGAAGAAAACCTTTTTTTGTTGTTGTTGCTGATAGCAAGCAATTGAAACATTTAAAAATTTCATTAATTCACTCTTACCATAAGCGGCCTGAGACGATCTATGAAAATTGTTTGCTATTCACTTGACCCAGAAAACTCCACAAAATCATGCAAACCAAGAGGTTCAAATCTTTGTGTTCATTTTAAGAACACTCATGAGTCCACCCAGGCCATCAAGGGTATGCATAAACAAAAAGCCACTAAATATGTCACTTTATAGGAACAGTGTTCACTAGTCTGATGTCACAAGGGTGGAGTTGATAGGTATGTCCAGGACAAACAGTGGGGCTGGACACAGGGTCAGTGGTCCAGAAAGAGTGCTGAATTTTTGCTGCATGTGTTTAAAAATGCAGAGTTATGCTGAGTGAACTTAAGGATTTAGATAGAGAGTCTCTGGTTATTGAGCATATCCAGGTGAACGAAGCACTCAGGACACGCCGCTAGACTTACAGAGCTCATGGTCTGATTAAATCCATACATTAACTCCCCTACCTCACTGAGTTGATCCTTATGGAAAAGAAACAAATTGTTGCTAAACCAGAAGAGGAGGATCCACTGAAAAAAAATATGTCCCAGAAGAAACTGAAGAAACAAAAACATGGTGTGATACTAACAAAATAAAATACATGCAAACAAAAGTTTTTTTAAAAAATAGAAATCTTGATTCGTTTTCTTTCAATGTGCTTTGAAATAAGCACATTGAGTGCAGCAAAAATTAAGCATGTGTGGCAAAAATCTGCACTCTCAATCCAGCTGTGACTATACAAAGAGGCAGAGAAGAAAACCTTTTTTTTGTTGTTGTTGCTGATAACAAGCAATTGAAACATTTAAAAATTTCATTAATTCACTCCTACCGTAAGCAGCCTGAGACGATCTATGAAAATTGTTTGCTATTCACTTGACCCAGAAAACTCCACAAAATCATGCAAACCAAGAGGTTCAAATCTTTGTGTTCATTTTCCATAAGGATCTTTTTTTTGAGACAGTTTCACTCTGCCTCTCAGGCTTGAGTGCATTGGTACAATCTTGGCTCACTGCAACCTCTGTCTCCCGGGTTCAAGTGGTTCTCATGTCTTAACCTTCCAAGTAGCTGGGATTACAGGAATGCACCACCACACACGGCTAATTTCTGTATTTTTAGTAGAGACGGGGTTTCTCCATTTGGCCAGGCTGGTCTCTAACTCTCGACCTCAAGTGATCCACCTGCCTCCCAAAGTGCTGGGATTATAGGCGTGAGCCACCACGCCCGGCCTCTGCTGGCATTTTTCTAAGTGCTTGGCATAATTAGTGAATGAAGCAGATAGAATCTTGGTTTGTTTATAGACTAAACATTATCATGTTAAAACCCTTCAAAGTTAAAGAATTTTCTCTTAACAATGGGCTGCTTTAGACACTATTAGAGACCTTGAGAGGACTGTTTTCTTTTCTCTCCGATTAGAGAAAACTTTCTGGAAACAGTCAAGAAACACTGATTTAGATGTTGTGTATTTGCTCTAAGACCTAGGTAGCTAATCAAGAATCAGAAAGCTCTTAAGATGAGTGTGAAAGAAGTCAGTTGATAGAACTGGGTGACCTCCAGGTATATCTGTGTGAGACAGATGCATCTGGGGGCACTTTCTTTTCCCATAGCAGAAGGAAGTATTCCTGTGGCAGAAAATTTCTGTTCTCAGAGCCTGGCCTTTCTCACTGGACAGTAGTGGATCAACATGGGATATTCTTGCTCTTGAGGTCCCTTTTCCTGTGCTCCATGCAGCACATCACCCCACCATGTCAAAGAGCTCAGAACAGGTTGATTCAGTTTCACTCTCTTTACTTATACTTACATTGCATTTCTTTCTCCCTGAGACTATCTATTCTTATCAATGCAGTACAGGTGTTCCCTATGCTCATCGTCATATTTATATAGACAATTTTGAGTAATTTTATAAGTTCTAAAAATGCTCCTACTCTTTGTGTGCCTATTTTTGATTTCAATTGGAGAAAAATATATCTTTTAATTTTTGTTCTTATTGTCAATTATATGAAAGTATAGATGGCTTGTTTTATTTATTATGTTTTCAGGTAAAGTTTTAGGTCCTGGGGATAAAGTTACAAAAAATGACAATAAATGGAAAGTAAAGAGAAAAGAGAGGATCCGTCCCCACCGCATCAATTTTGTTTCTTTTTCAGTCTCTCACAGAAAAAAAGCCTCCTGGTGGTTTCCTATGATTTTTTTCTGAAAATGTCCCGGATGAGGGCTCAAGCTGCCTTGAGCCTCCATTTATTTCAGCTTAGTGGTGGTTACTCTCCTAATTGCCTACAAATGGGTCCTCATTTGCCACTGTAGTCTTTTTAGGTCCCAATTTTAGTAAAGATGTGACGTGCTGGTAAAGACCTCTCAATTCCTCTTTCCAGTGGACCTGCATCCTACTTCAGGCTGTATCTTTCCTACATGCTGGTCCCCAGGACCAGGATCTTGATTGCATTTGCCAGTTTTTTTTTTTCCCCTGGATACTTTATTTCTACCCTGGCCCAAGGTCAGTTCTCTGCTGTTTTAGCAAGAGGTCTCTCCTTGAGGATGGACTGCCTGTCTGACCTCTAGCACTGTCCACCCTGGAGTCCTTGATGTAGTGCTTTTCCCAGCCCCTGGATCTGCCTGGGAAGTCTAGTGCTTGCTTTTGTTAAGTAGGATACCTCATAAATTCATTTAGATCTGGCTTTGTGGGCTACATGGCCACCATCTTTAATTAGGTGGCATGGCAGGTCTCAATTTCTCTCTCCTTACCTCAGCTTTCCTAGGAAGAATCTTTATTCCCAATAATTTACCTCCTGATTTTTCATAGATGGGGACTTCTGCCCCCTATTACTCCTATATGTAACTGCCTCTAAAGAATATTGTGGGTGCTTCTCCGGCTTTCATTACAAATGAGATATTTACGACAGTTATCATTAACTCACAAAAACTCTTTACTGGGTTAACTTTAAACAGAAACTTTTAAGAACATTGAAATAAACAAATATATAGTTCAGGTTAGACAATTCGATTTTGAGATTAATCAGCATTATGTAAGAAAAAATCTGCAGATCCCAAATAGCTGGATTAAATTTGTTTAATGATTCTTATAAAATTGCCATGAGTAAGTAATTGAAAAATAAAGCTTCAAAAAGAAACTGGCAGCAGAGCACAATTACAGTCACATGGCTTAACAACAGGGACATGTTCTGAGAAAAGTGCCCTCAGGCAATTTCATCATTGAGCAAACATCACGGAGTGTACTTCCACAAACCTAGATGGTGTAGCCCACTACACACCTGGGGTTGATGGTATAGTCTGTTGCTCCTAGGCTACAAACCTGTACAGCATGTTACTGTACTGAATACTGAAGGCAATTATAACACAATGTTAGGTATCTGTATATGTAAACATAGAAAAGGCATAGCAAAAATATTGTATTATAATCTTATCATCACATATGTGCATTGAACTGGTTTTGTGTAGCATGTGACTGTAATTTCGAGTGAGATATATATTGGAAATTACTGTATGCTTGCTATGGTTTGAATATGTCCCTCCAAAATTCATGTTGAAAGTTAATCTCCAATATTAAGAGGTAGGGCCTTTAGGAGGTGATTAGATTATAAAAGCTCCTCCCTCATGAACAGGATTTAAGGCCCTTATAAAAGAAGCTTCACACAGCATTCAGCTGCTTCTTGCTATTCTGCTGTTTCTCCATGTGGGAATAGTGTTGGCCCCTTCTGCCATGTGAAGACACAGCAATGAGGACCACCTTGAAACCACACAGCAGCCCTCACCAGATACTGAACCTGCTTGCAGATATATCTTGGACTTCCCAGCCTGCAGAACTGTAGAGAAATAAATGTCTATTCTTTATAAATCACCCAGTCTTGGTGTTTTGTTATAGCAGCACAAATGAACCAATATTTCAAGCAAACTGCTCTTATTTATTCTGGAGTATATAAAACTTACAAAGTGTGAAACTATTCTCCCATTTTTTTGAAGACTGAAGTCAGGATTCAGTTGATGCTATAGATGAAGACTGCTTGGCTATTTGTTGGGTTTACTTCAACCTCATGTCCTACATACAAAATTTATATGCAATCAGGGTAAAGGCATTAAAAGTGGAAATATTTTGTTCACAACTTCTTGAATTTGATAACACCATTTAAGTCAGGGTGATGACTTTTGATGATCACTGAAAGAATGAACAGAAACTCTCAATGAGAGCAAGGATAAATAATTTCAGTGTCATGTATAAAATGCAACAAGACAGAAATGAAAAAGAGCTGTTCAACCTTTTTTTTTTCTTTTCTCTTCCTTGGGAGAAGAAGGCTGGGAAAAGAGCCTGAGCTAGGAGTCTGAAGAGTCATCTATTTAACTCTCATCTTGGAAAATATTTATACAAATTATTATCTTAACTACTTAACTTTTCCTTCCTACTTAGAAATCACTATGCCTGCCTTGAAATTTATTGTAAGAAGCATAAAAGTCAGGAATATGAATGTGCTTTGCAAACAATAAAGTCACAGATGCACACAGGACGTTTATACAGGAGAGCAGAACATGAGTGAGTCCAGGCTTAGATTTTGTCCCTGTAACCTTGGCAGCCATGCAGACCTCTTTGAATCTCTGGTTTCCCACCTCTAAATGAACTTGTTCTGAGTTCCTAGGTCTTTCAAAATCTAGACCCTTCCCTAATTTCTAGATTTCTCCATAGCTTCATATAAACAGAATTTTTCCTAGGAATTTTTAATTTAATCTATTGGATTAATACGATCATTTAAATGTGTACAGATTTTAAGTATCATGATTTTATTCCCACTAAAACAAAAAATTATTTTCTATGATGAATATGCATACAGTAAACATGATGAGAAATCATCTTTGGTACTTGTCTGTAGAACCCCTCATCCCCAATTTTTGTTTTTGATGTGCAAAGCACATTTTTTTTTGTAGGAACATATTTTCAGGGTAAGATGAACAAGTCATAGTTGTAAGTTCTGATAATATGTATTTGCTACTTAGGAAAAACATGCAGAATTTAAAGCAAATAGTACTATAATAAAAATGTGATTTTCCTGAAAGTGATTTAATTTTATGATGTAAATGCAAATCTTAAAAGTGAAAACTTTTTTCAAAGAAGACTTTTATCAGACTCAATTAGCAGTTAAATGGGTACAGAGAGGATGTCAGTGTATGAGAAGCCATACAGAGTTTAGTGTGGCCAGGAGCAGGAAGTCAGGAAGGTTTGGCTTCAATTCTACTATCTAGAGATATTTTGGAAGAGGCCAGAGTGAACAGTGTACATATCTGAATTTAGATTTCATAAGATACTCAACTTTCTGGAGTTCACTGAAGAAAAGGAGGGAAAGAAAAATGTTCTCAATGTATACAAATGCCACACACAGTTGTTTTTTATGCCTACTTTATATGATGGCTGCTAACAGCTGAAGGAGATTTCAATATCAAGCAGTTGTTTATCATAAATTTGTCTAAAAATAATTTTAAAGATCTTTGTAGGGAAGCAGAAACTCTTTTAAGTCCAGATGTTTTCTCAGGATAACTAAACCTGGTAAAATCACCTATGTAGTTAGTAGTAAATAATATTTTATGGCCACATCTGCAAAATGAAATATGATCATCTTCATTGTCTATATAAAAACAAATGAAAGTTATGGGTAATTTTTGATAAAATGAATTATACAAAGCATCATTTATATTTTTATATTTGGCTTTGGGACATAAGGCAATATGGAGAACTTATATCACACACACACACACACACACACACACTCACACAGAAACTCAAGTACTCTTCTCTGCCTCATTCTTATTCCTTTTTGAGATCAGCTCATTATATCAGTAATCCTTTGCTGAACTATAATAATATTTTTGCTCCAAAAGTCTGCTAGGGAAAACATCTATTAATATATGTTTTTAAATCAAATATTTCCAGAAATGCTTACAAGTCCCTTTAAATCTAGCAATGATAGCATAATAAAGAGTATATTGTTGGGAAGAAAATGCCCACCTAAAGTAGAAATTTACCAGTAAAAAATCACAAAACATCAAAAAATATTTTCAAGGATTATTTCCATTTACCTAATAGGCTTTTCCATTTAAGAATTATAAAATATTTAAAAAGAGAAAACAGAACATTCAAATAATCTTAAATTTTCAATTTTACAGTTAAGGGGTTGGGCTAGATGCTAGTTTATTTTTCTCAACTCTAATTTGTCAACATAAAAAGGTGTTAAAATGTGTCCCATTGGTTCATTGAACTGTTAATAGAAAAAACTGGCTTAAAATTGTAAAGCCTGAAAGTGTAGCCATTCTAATTTACAGATAACAAAGGCAAGTCCTAGGAATAAAAAAGTGACCACCCCAGGGTATCCATCCATTCAGAGATCAATCAATGTCACTGTTTTCAAATCTACCTGATCATCAATATTTTGCTTTTTTGTTTTATTAAAGGCTCCAGAGAGTCCCAGTCCCTACCCATGGAAATTTTGCTTTAGTGATTACAGGGTGAGATCAGAAATTTCATTTTTTAAAGGAGATCCTCAATATTTGAAGGAAGCACAGATCATACCAGCCTACTTGGGATACCGTGATGGAGGAACATATCAGTTGCACAGTCCTTGGGCAGGCTCTTCATTGTCACTCAACAGCATTTTCCTAACAGGTCCATCATTTTATGACCCAAGGTTCTACTTTTCTGGTGTTTCCTCCCCTCTAGCTGGAAAGCATATTATGAGAGTGATATTACTTGGTGACCGTTTTCTTTGATAGCTTCCTATGGAAAAGGATCTTCCTGAAGGAAATAAGAATTAAAAGAGTAGATTTATAGACCTTAGTTATCATCTGATCCAAATCATTCTATAAGTTTAATTGCACTTAACTCCTGAAACTGTAAAGTATGAATCTAAACATCACCATGCTACCATCTTAAGCCTTTCAAGGAAGTCTACAACTTGAAAATTATTTTCTTTATCTCAGGTCATGGTGTAAAATGAAGTAAATTTCTCTAAATGCTTCGAATACATCATAAGGAGATGACTCTTGTAATATGTTTGGCATAAGAATTTTCTTAGTAAAAGAAAAGCTTAAGTAGAATTAATAGCTAATAACATAACATAATTGGTTTTATATAGAGACAATAGAGAGCAAATTTCCTTCTAAAATCTTCCATTTAGAATTCCAAGCCCCTTAACATTCATATTTCTGTCAGTTTCAATATAGATTTTATGTGTTCATTGTATGCAAATTATAGCCAAAATATGCATTTCTATTCCTGATGCTACTGTGGGTGTCAAGGTTTAGTTTAAACCTTTTGTTTTTGTAGCACACTATAAGAAGTATAATTCAGCTCTCAATGAAATATTATTCCTGATCTTCCTTGTTAGCAAAATAGTAAATTAGTTTGTTATCTATTAATTTTAAGAAAAAGGTTAGAAAAAGAAAAAAATAATAAATGACTTACCTCTAAGTATGTATAATTCCATGTAAAGCAGCTAAACTAAAAGCTTACCACAATTTTAAGAACAACTAAAATTCGACATCATTTAATTTCTTTTTGCATTCTATTTAGGAAATGTTTGTTACTGAGGCTGATAAATTCATTATTTAGTCATGTCATTTATAATGCAGTCTCATAATACTGGCTCTGAGGATTAAATATGCAGTTAAAGACATACTAGACTACCAAATAATACATAAAACATTTATGAACATTTTATGCTTGCTTTAGACAGCTGATCTATTAAACTTGTGACATTTTTATTTAAAAAGAATAAACAAGGAAATCAGTGGTATTATTTTATCCTTAAATGGGTTAAGAAATTATTTATGAGTTATCTTTAGAAATCTACCAATGTTAGATGTGTGCATAATTCTTCTTTTTCAATGTAGCTGGGGGCCAAGGAAGTGGTTAATTAATATCCGTACTGCAAATGCCTTAAGTGCATACCTATTAAAAGGTATACAAAATATAAACAGTATTGTATATTTTCAAAACTTTGAAATAAACACAAAGAATATATAGGTATACATGTTATAATTTCAAAGTCAACAGTAGCACATAAGTTTTTCATATCTAAATACATACTAGGATACTTCCTATTTCAACACATGCACCTACAAACACAGGGCCATGCACATAACCTCGCTTTCTGCCACTTGCAAGAAAGAATATACAATATTATACAGTGTTTCAACTTATATCATATTGGAAAATTAATGAGAATGGCATAAAAAAATTCTGATCTAAGAAATCAAAATACAGGAAGATAATTATTCCTTAGATTAAAAACACTGAAGACTGATGGAAAGTTAGGATTTGAATTGCTTGTCGGAAGAGAACAGGACTGCCTATAAACACTCAGAATGCTCTATTTGACAAGTGGGACTAGAACCTCTGTAACATAGCAATCCAGGCCAAAGACTTAAACCATCGATGCTTCGGATCGCAGAGAAATGGTATAGTTGCGGGTAGTTCTCCGCACGGCAGGGGGTGCAGATGGAGATCTGGATGCCCACCTGGAGGGGAGACGGCGATTTGCTGGTCTAGCAGGTCGGGAAAATCCTTTTCCATTTGTGGCATTCACTGACATGGATTCCTAGGACACAAGTAAAGACATTCCTCTCACTCTCTGGGCACCAACAGTGGGCTTAATATATGATGGGTCTCAACTATAAGATAAATGTTAGTAAATTTACAAGAAAGAAAAAGCATTGAAAACTAAAGAAGATACTTGCCTAATATTTGTGGTTTTGAATGTTTTAAGGCAATTCAATTTTAATATGGAATATAGCACTTGATAGTCTTGTACCTTTCTTCACACTGACAAATTTTGATACAGTTAATCTCTTTGTAGAACTAATAAGCTCAGGATTTAAAAGTTCAAGTTAAATAAATTGAATATCATGGAAATACAGATGTTTCTTAGTGGGCTATTAGGATGTTATAGTGTTATTTAAAAATAAAAAGATAAATTATAAAAGAAACTGTTCATTTATGTCAAGTTCTTGACACTTTTAGAGGTAATAAGCTAAAGGCACACAAACCAAATAATCAGTGCTTTTTTTTTTTTCACTATCACTGGCATTATCTATCAAAACCTTAAAATTATCATTAAATACTTTTAAATACATCTTCATTCTAATACTAATACAGAGTTGCTGTATCTTGGACATGTTCTGATGACAGAAAACCGTTTCCTTCACTTTTTTTCTCTTTTTAAAATTTCCTTTCTTCTTTCCTTTTATTTTAATGGAAGAAAAGCATTCCTTGGTTCTTAAAATTGAAACAAGTACAAAGCTTCCATAACACACTTTATACACTGTGTTCTTACTGACGCTTCTTAGACCCGAAGAAGGCTGTGCTCTTTCATCTGAGCTAGGCAGTGAGGATGGCCTCCTATTTCTGTTTTAGCCATGGCCTGACAGTAACCTGCAGTTTCTTTTTCTTTTTTGAGACCTATTTTTTAGATTTGTTCACAAGGGGAAAAAGCAAAAAACAAAAACTTCTCCTGAAGATCTATAGTAGAGGACCTCCTCACCAAACTCTCAATGAATGCAAAAAGGGAAATCACTTAGTATTATTTCTTGCTAGTTAATGATAATTTTGGTTGGTTATTGCACAGATATTTCTGTCTCCTATCTTTAGCTACAGGATGTTGCAGATATTGATGGGCTCAACTAAAAAGCAGAGAAATACAAAAGCAGGATACTCTTTGCACCTTATGGAAATAGGCAAGATTTCTCCTAAGATGGATGAAAGCTGATATTTTTGCAGGCTTTCAAATCCACATAATAACTATTTACACCAGAAGGAAGCAACTTGCATAATAGTTTAAAATCATGCTGCATACCCACTGCATTCTATGAAACTAGGAGTTTTGAAGCATTGATTAATAACAATATGTCACCTCATAACTTTTTGTTATGTTCCTAAAAATCATATGAATAAAAGAGAACTGTTATAACTCTTCTTTGTAAATACCAATATCTTTGACCTCTTTTTCTCCTATAATAACTAAGGAAGATTATATTCTTTCATAAATCGACAGGAACAAAAAACATAACAGTTTACTTAAATGCCCATTTGAGTGGGTTTTTTTTTTTTGGTCCATTTCTATGCTAAGAATACATACAAATAAAAATAACCTTATTTATATATACTGTGTTTTAGTTCCACAGATAAGAGGACTCTGTTAGGCACTGTTTTAAATGATGTGTATTTCTCATATTCATATTAATGTGACTAATCCTATTAGAAAGAACGTAAGTCAAATGCTGAGAATGACCGAACTAATCATAGTTAATAACTGAAAAGTGAAAATGATTTTAAAAATATTTTCCATGCACTTAACCTTCATAAAGAATGAAATTCTATAAATCAAGAAACATCCATTCTGAATATTTTTTTCAAGAAAGAAAAACATTTGATCTTCTTGAGCTTACTAAATCCACTTATTGTATTTATTGTTTCCTATTTCAGGATTTTTTTTTTTTTTTTTTTTTTTTTTCTGAGGCTCTGTCGCCAGGTTGGAGTGCAGTGGCGCAGTCTCGGCTGACTGCAACCTCTGACTCCCTGGGATTCAAGTGATTCTCCTGCCTCAGCCTCCTGAGTAGCTGGGATTACAGGCATGAGCCACCACGCCCAGCTAATTTTTGTATTTTTAGTAGAGACGGGATTTCAACATGTTAGCCAGGATGGTCTCAGTCTCCGGAGACCTCGTGATCCACCCGCCTTGGCCTCCCAAAGTTCTGGGATTACAGGTGTGAGCCACTCTGCCCGTCCCAGAATCTTAAAAAAGTTATAATGTACTATCCTCAGTCTTGAAAACACCTTCAAGGTTCATGTTGAGTTATATTTATTTACAAACAGGGTCAAGAGACTAAGAAGTGTCCAAAACTTGTGCCCTCATTCTGTTTATATGAATGGGATTTATAAACTGAATTCAGAGCCATTTCTAATACGGATGCTACCAAAATGCGTGATTTGCTTTCTCACCTCTGTTATCTTTTTCCGATCTATTCCTTGCTTCACTTCCTGTCTCCCCCACACAGCTGTCTTTTGCTGAAACTCTTGTTCCATTTGGAGCATTTCTAAATGCTGACTTAATGTGGCACCACCACTGACATCAGAATTACATTTGGTCCCATTATCCCGGAAGCACTTAGAAGTTTCCAATGTTGACTCTGTTGCTGTTTCGTAAGTTTTCAGCAGCTTTTCCACAACACCATAATTTGACCTGGGATCAGCTGACCTCGGGCGGCCAGACAAATTACTTGGTCTCCAGTCATGCTCGTGGAGCATATTACGATAACTGCGAGGACTTAGGTGTCCCTGCATTTGTCTGACTAGGTCTGTTGTGTATTTCTTGGTGGGATTATCAGGCACATTTTCCATGGGCACAGGCATGTGGGCACTGGTTTTCCAAATACCAGACACCTTGTTACTTTCTGATATGCTATCTGTGTGAGTAGATGAGGTATCACAAGGCTTGGGATCCTCCGATGATTTGGAGCAGCTTTGATTTTGCTGTATTGCCTGACAATTTCTATCCGTTCTAAATACAGTCCTGTTAAATTCATCAGTCTTTGCTGCCAGCTTTTCATTCCTTATAGCCCTTTCAAAGCCACAACTGAAATTTCTAAGTGGGTTACTGCTCTCTGCCACTGAAGAGCTACAGTCATTACTTACATGAAGATCGGGATGAGATTTAGCAGGGCAATCTGGGATCACCATTTCATATTTTGGAATATTGGGGATAGAGCAGGTTTTCTGAAACCACAAAGTAGAGGGGCTCCTTTTTGCACCTATCCCAATGTCACATGACCACATGCTAAGCCCAACATCTTCATTACTTGGAGGCTTGCTATCTATTTTGACTTCTGGTACCAAAGAGGAAAAGATGATACCATCTTTCAAAGTTTTCCCTTCATTTGGATACAACATAGACATCTCATGCTGTCTCAAAGGGAAGTGAGGGTTGTAATTCCTTTCACTTTGACCCTCATGGGGCACCCAGCTGTTGTGGTCTAACCTTTCCTTCCATCTTTCATAGGCTTGTTGAGAATCCGAGCTGGGAAAATTTCGAGAGGTACTTCTTGGAGGAGGAACTGGCGGAGTTTCATTTCTTTTCAAATCGATTGTATCAGTTCCACATTTTTTCATAGAATTGCTCTGGAGCACATTGGTACAGTTCCGATTCATTCTATTTTTCTGTTTTTCTTTTTCTAAACTGATTGGAAGAATGCACTGGTCATTGTTGATCATGGGGTCCCCATGAGGTATATTAGTTACATTTGGCATTTCCTGTAGAAAAGAATCTGACTTCATCCTAAACAATGATAAAACATGGTGTATTAGTTATAACTTTATTTAGAATATGCTCTCAAAAGAAACCATGGCTCAAGCAATGAGTTTCTGCTATAGGAAAAGGAGTCACAACTCCCTCATGAATCATTTTTACATAAACCTCACAGTCAAAAACTTCAAGTCCTTTTATGGTAGAATGAAGTCTACCTCTCAGTGTTATATTCAATGTTCTACATACTCTGACTCAAACTCTTTCCAAACTCATCTCTCATTTTCGCTATTAGCTGAAACTTCACCTACCCTCAGATTAAACTATGGAGTCTCCTGGGTTTCTGCTACTGGCATTTCCCTTTTTGTAGCTTTTATCTGGCCATTCCCTTACTTCCTCTCTGCCTGCTGAATTCTTATTCATTACGTAATGTGAGCTCAAGTTCTTCTCCTTGGATTTGAAATAACATTTAAAATAGTAAGATAGAAATCTAAATAAAAGTGCAATGAGGTATGAGTAATTCCCAATGGAAGATGTTATTTGGCCTTGAAAAAAAAAGGAAAAAAATTTTTGGATAATTTGAGTAAAAGGTATACAGGCAAAGTGAGCTGTGGTTAAAAACTATGGCTATTCAAAGGAAAATGAGTACTTTGATATGGATGAATTATAAAGCAGAGTGGAGAGGATAATGAAAAACAAGAGAGAAACATTAGGTCATGTCAAATTGTAATGTCTTTGAATTACAAATTAAATATCTTAAACCTTGTTCTAAAGGCCATGTGGTGACAATAAGAACTTTTTATTATGTGTGATTTGTAGAAGAAAATTGGCAGGTAAATTTTCTAAGTTACAATAAATAAAAATCTAAATATCACAATTCAATCTTAATCACACTGATACAGGTAAATCGTATTTATACCTCTTCAAATTATAAAAAAAATAAGATAACTTACAAGAAAATGTGGGTAAATACCTATTAACAGAGAATAGAAGCAAAACGAAATGGGCAAATAGAGGACAAAGTTATGTTTAAAACATGTTTGGCTAAGAAAATATATTGCAAGTCAGCACAAAAATTCTGAGCTTCCTAACAACTAATGAAAAGGGAGTGCATTTGTGTAGCTTTCTGAATGAAGCATACTGACCCATAAGGAGAGATAAATGTTGATCCTAGAATAACTTAACTTGTAGAGAATTCAAATGCATCTGTTAATTTGGCTAAAACTTACTGTTATAAGTATATACCATTTCCAAACAGAAACAGCATTTTTTTGTGTGGCATGTACATATTTACAATATGTTGAAAATGAAAATTATGTAGGCCTCCAATATAGAAATACTAATTGAAGTGAAATAAAGTAATCTTAAGCATTAAACATTTCAGAACATGATTATATAATCAAAATGCCACACTGTTAAATCTGACATCGTTTAATGATACATTTAACTGAATTAGCTCAGTTGCACACTCTCATTGCTCAAATGCTAAGAATGCGAAAGAACTATCTTAGAGGTTACTTACTAATTTTCTTTTTTGAGACCAAGTTTTGCTTGTATTGCCTAAGCTGGAGTGCAATGGTGCAATGTTGGCTCACTGCAACCTCTGCCTCTCGGGTTCAAGTGATTCTCCTGCTCAGCCTCCTGAGTAGCTGGGATTACAAGCATGTGCCATCACACCAGGCTAAATTTTTTTATTTTTAGTAGAGATTGTGTTTCTCCATGTTGGTCAGGCTGATCTCGAACTCCTGACCTCAGGTGATCTGTCTGCCTCGGCCTCCCAAAATGCTGGGATTACAGGTGTGAGCCACTGTGCCTGGCCCACTTACTAATTTTTTTATGGAGGGTCTACCTTAATTAAACACCAAAAAGAGTAAAGAGTTACTAACAGTCAGATTACAAAGATAATTGGAAGATTTGCTTCAAAAATTAGTGAACAGAGAAATATACAATTATAGTTTCTGGCCTTGTGCTGTGGCTCACACCTGTAATCCCAGCACTTTGGGAGGCTGAGGCAGGGAGATTATTTGAGGTCAGTAGTTCGAGGCCAGGCTGGCCAACGTGGTGAAATACTGTCTCTGTTAAAAATACACAAAAAAATATATAGCTGGGCATAGCGGCTTGTGCCTGTAGTCCCAGCTACTTGGGAGGCTAAGGCAGAAGAATTGCTTGAACTGCTAAGGCAGTGGGTTCAGAGCGAGCTGAGATCACACCACTGCACTCCAGCCTGGGAAACAGAGCGAGATTCTATTTCAAAAACATGCACTCCAGCCTGGGAAACAGAGCGAGATTCTATTTCAAAAACAAACAAACAAACAAAAAATTAAAGTTTCTATCTCCCACCCTAGATAATGCATTTTAATAACTCAATAGTTCTTACATGTAAGGAGGAAGCAGTTTGGATTCATTAAAAACAATATTCTTTTTGATTTACCAATCTAAAATAATCAGATGTATCTGCCTACCTTCTATGGTTAGACCGCTTTTGAATTTCCTCTTGAAAGCTGCACAGTTCTTCACTAACCTTCACAAGTTCTTCAAGAGCCTTTACACATATAAGCAACAGCTCGTTACCACTTTGAAATGTAAATATTTCTTTAGAAACAGTGCTAGGCCAATCACGTCTTACTTACTGTATTGAGGGCGCCAGAACAGCTCTTGTTCTCTTCCTCAGAAGTACTCAGGTCAGGCCAGGCCTCACATTCTTTTTGGGTGTCTGTAGCCAGAGGATCCAAAAACCCTACTTTTGATTTTTTTGTTGCTTTTTGTTCCTTACACATTTGATTTCCTCCACTGACTAAGCTCTGTTCTGTTTTATTTTCATTTCTCAGACCATCTTTGAGATTCATCCTTGTAAATTCACATTGTCCTACA
Source organism: Callithrix jacchus (assembly GCF_049354715.1). Taxonomy (NCBI): domain Eukaryota; kingdom Metazoa; phylum Chordata; class Mammalia; order Primates; family Cebidae; genus Callithrix; species Callithrix jacchus. The sequence continues at coordinate 134,019,825 of NC_133505.1, forward strand.
TCAGGGTAATTTGGGGAAGATTCTACTATTTTGTCTGGAATGGTCTTCTCATGGTAAAGATCAATGATCTTAGCACGTTCATTCATATTGATTTTCCTCCGAAGCTTTACTTCCTGGCAAAGCTGTAAGAAAACAAAATTAAAATTTCTTTTCCCCTAATTCACTTTGTTAATAATACTCTTGATACTAAGCAAACTGCTTTGAGGTCTCTTTGCCTTATTCAAATATAATTCCCGGTGCCTCTAAAATATGGATTTGCTGGAACAAGTTTGATGAAACATAAAGGCTACTTTTAGCAGGGCAATACATGGATGCAGAGTCTTTCTGACTAGCAATCAACTCGTTCAAAAATAAAATAAATCTGTATCTGTATATAAATACAGAAACACTGTCACAAAATTAGAGTGGTCTGAATCAATTACTGGCCATACTACCTAATTGCTTTTAGGGTGTAGTGAGAATTTAACAGTAAAGTCATAGTTTTAAAATGTCTGGTCCTACTTGTACCCTAATATTTAACTGTCTAAATAAATACTTGACAATCTCATATAGTAAGTCAATTTATTCTGGTCCCTAAATAGTCACTTGTCCGTCAAAGGATGTTTCCTTTGATTGGTCAATTACATTGATGAGGGCTAAATATTACTGAGATTTAAAAAATTTGTCAAGGTGATACACATTTTTAAAAAGTTTCTCATCTAGATTAAAACAAATATGATAATACCCTACATGATATAATAGAACTGCAAGGCTTTGATCATCGATTAGTCATATTAAAGCAGACCCCAAATAACTTCTTTATGACATCTTAGTTAAACCTGCTAAACACACTCATTCACTTCACTTCTGAATAGAGGAAAGAAGTGGCTTTCTCTTTAGTCCTGAGTCACGTAAAATCTTGTCAAACTGCAAGAGACTGTCAGATGACTATCAAAGCAAATGACTCTATATTTAACAGCCACAATCAACATCTACACCACATGTATTATTCAAGTAATATAACAGATTTATTGCTGCTTAATATATACTGATAACTCAGTTGAGAGAAGCACTAGAAATTGATGCCTGAAAAATATATGTGCATTTATTTTTCTAATGCTTATAAATTTATTAGTATTTATTATATGAAGTCAGGATAGCATCAAACTGAAGCCATGCATCGATCGTTCGGTCCCTGCCAAATTATTTGTACTGAACTTCTGTGGGCATTATGATTTGGGCAGACCTTGAGGGATATTATAAGAAGCAACCCTAAAAAGTGACATGTTAAATTTAAGGATGGTGTTGGTGACACTGTCCTGTTTTTGAGAAGTCATGGGTGAAAACAAAATTGCTTTAGTTGCAAAACCAGGGGGAAAGCATGCTATTCCTGGGAAATAAATTTGCCTTATCATTTGAATTTGAAGATACATGCACCTAATAATTTTTGTTAGTTACTAGAAAGACTCACTGGTACATTTCACATATGATCCTTCCTACTGTCTTCAGCTCATCTTTCCATTTTTGTTTTTGCATATTTTATATTATACCTAATTTTATGCCATCTTAAATTTTCTTGGGGACTTAGGTGAGGTATGAATAAACAAATAACAGTGTTATTGATGGAAAACGATTTTGTTCAAGGGAATCTAAGTTACTTGGTACTCAGCCCTTGTCAATGGTTATTTGATTATTCTATCAAAGGATACAGGCAGGAGACTAAAGTGTGAAAAAAAATTCCAGATGTCTATAAATTCTATCCAGAGTTTCTATCTGGATTATTCCAAGTTTCAAATAATCCAAGTATGAACATCTTGGTTTTGTCACAGCAAATGCAATGATTGTGGATAGTGGCTGAACAGAGAACTATGAGCATCTTAATAGCCTGTATCCTCTCATTAGATGTTATCACTTAAAATCACTGAAGATATATGTGCATACCTGGGAATTTACAATTCTCCAGTATATGGCTTAATGATTTACATCTGATTTAATACAGAGAACTTTGTGATAAATGTTAAACAAATTCAGTTATGCTTATGGCATGAGGTTATTTGTCCAAGTGTTGATTTCTTAATTTTAGTTTAAAAAATTTTATGGATTCTCTGCGACATGTGAAGAAACGTTTCTCTTTTTTCTTTCTGTTTTTTTTTTTTTTTTTTGAGACGGAGTTTGCTCTTGTTACCCAGACTGGAGTGCAATGGCGCGATCTTGCTCACCGCAACCTCTGCCTCCTGGGTTCAAGCAATTCTCCTGCCTCAACCTCCCGAGTAGCTGGGACTACAGTCCCGCGCCACCATGCCCAGCTAATTTTTGTATTTTTAGTAGAGACGGTGTTTCACCTTGTTGACCAGGATGGTCTCGATCTCTTGACCTCGTGATCCACCCGCCTCGGCCTCCCGAAATGCTGGGATTATAGGCGTGAGCCACCGCGCCCGGCCTCTCTTGTTTCTTTTTACCCCTAGCTTTGAAGCCTGTAAGAAGGTATGTTTTATAAATGTTTGGCATATATATTAGTAAGGGCAGCACAGTGCTGGTATCCAAGTCTTTATTGAAAAGCATCATCTACAGGCATTAGGAGTAAGTACATTATCTAAACAAATTCACAGTTATGGAGCTGTATAGTACAGGAAGTAAAACATAAGCAGTACTACAGCTACTCTCCAAGATGAAAAAAATATGACAGCCCTTCTATCTCCCTGGAAAGGGATGTTATCTCTATGAGGTATAATTAGATGTCTAAAGCATATTTCGTGCCTGCTAATTGATAAGGCTAATAATATTTACCTTAAATGAACCCTGTAGAATTGTCAGAATACTTATTGGACAGTAATCAATTTAATCAGACAGCAGTTTATTTTGACTACACGGCTTTAAAAATTGGCTAGATGAATCCTGCTTCTCTTAGGTATTTTGCTTGGATGCTAGAATTGTCTGAGACTGTTATGAACTTCCCAAACATGTGAAAGCCAATGACCTATGACTACAGATCAGTTTCTGTTGAACTGGAGTTTTGGATTCTGATTTGACCGGGGCATCTCTTTGTTGATACAATCTCAGTATGGGTAGAGGAGTTAAAGGAGCAAGCAGGACACATTTTCCAAACTACAGGGACAAGAAGTATATTCTTTAATCCCTCATCATATACTACATGCCTGCCTTCTCAGCTCTATTTTAGAGGAAGGGCTTGATAGCTACTTTACTTCAGTTTTCTTCCTACTATGCCAATTCATATTTTATTTGCAGTCAATTACATGGCTGTTAATAAGAAAAATTACTGCACTATGAAAACATAAAGCACTTACTTTGCCTGCAAAAAAGGCCAAGAAGTCTTAAAATAACAACTTTGGTAATGCGCACAAAACCATATAAAGTCAATACTATGGATGTTACTAAAAGAAAGCAAGATAAGCATAAATTACTTCCAGTTGGTGCAAAAGCTTAAATATACATCAATGCAAATGCTTGAAGGAAATTTTCAGGGTCAACGGACTGAGGGAAGGTTAATGGGAACAAAATGACTGTCAGACTCATGATATGTTATTTTTCATAACCTCTTTTTCAATAAATGTGCCAATAAATGTATATAAGTTGATAGAATAAATCTCATGTCCACTGTCATTTTCTGTTTGATATATGATACTCCTTTTGATTATAATGAGTTATCTAAAATGTAATTTCCTTTAATAGATATTACTCATAAATCTTCTTAGGAAGGATCTATGTTCTAATGCCCAATTATAATTTTGCTAATCTATGTCCCACCAAGTATATCTTTCTTGCATTTTACTCCTGGCCCTGGTATTTGAAAACTCACGCAAAATACATACCTCACTTTTGATAAAAAGGCTCTCTAGCCAGAAAATAATAAGTTGAAACATTTTGGAGTGACATTTGAAATGCTTAATTTTCATGCAATGATATAAAATAATCCTTACAATACCATTGAGTAAGATTATGCTATATACTTCTTAGGTGGAATAAGGAAAATAAAAAGTTTCCAATCAAAACAGTCATCCTGCACTTAAACATTAGAGTACATCCACAACAAATTAACTTGTACCTCTTCTATTTTCTTCTGCATAATCTTCCATTGACTTTCCCATTCCTTTCTTTCGTTGTCAAACTGGTCCAGTAATTCCATCTTTTCCTTATGCCACTTAGTCTCTGTGTTCTCCCACTGCTTATGTAGGTCCATGGCAACAGTGTCAGTGTCGGCGAAGAAGTGTTTCTGCTCCTCTCTGCCTCCTCTTAACTGTTTCTTGGAAGCTTGAAGTTGTTTTATTTGAAGCAGTCTCACTTGCCTTTAAAATAAAGCCTAATATAAACATAACAAGAGAGAGTTCCAAATCCATGTGCTTTTTGGAAATATATTTTATCATTTTGTCGAGCCATTGACATAAACAAACTATAGGAAAATTGGACTCAAAAGAAAAGAGATGACAAGAGTCTACTTAAGAAGAAGAAACTAACACAGTCAATAAAGTAGTAAGTATTGTCCAAAGGTTTTTTTCCCTTTCTGAGACCAGACAGCAAAATTATAGTGGACAAGATAATTAAATGCACATGTGAGACAATCATTCCTTTAACCATTTATTCTAAAAATAGATTTTTTTTCATGAATATCTAAGAGGAGAAGTATACAATTCAAATGTATGGTCACGTCTACACACTGTGGCAGATTCTGCTGCAATAAAATTATTTTTTTGGTTCTGATACAACCTGCTTATATATTCTTATGACTTAAATTCCTGAGCCAGAGCTGGGTTGCAATCTTAATTCTTCATTCAGAGATCAAGCCTGTGCCAAATGTCATTACTGTGTTACTTATTAAGACCCCAAAGTTGGTAGTCAACTTGGGACTGATGTACCATTGAGAAACTAACCTAAATTATATTTAAAAATTCATTATGTCACTTCATAAAGGAAAATCTAGAAGCATCAAAACTATACTGTAAAATATATGTTAAAATTTATCCATGCTCTCTTTTCCTTTGAATAGACTATACCCCTGACATAAAGTGCTTAGGAAATTGAATACAGAGAACTGAAGAAAACATGTAGCTCAGTTTTCAGGGAATCCTCTATTACATTAAGTAGTGACTAAAATAATGAAATTTCTAGAATTCAGGGTATGCATATTTAAGGTTTGAAGTCACAATTTAAAATACCAGCTATGTAACTCTGGTATAAGTCTAAAATTTCTGAGATTTAGATTTTTACATTAAAATGGGAATAGTCATAGAGCTGTTAAAAAAGATTAAATGGCATACTGAATCCAAAGTAGTTTGAGAAATTTAAGAAAGTTTTCTATTTTTGGCTTTACAAAATTTTGTTTTGACTTCGATTAAAAATAATTTTGTATTAATAAAGTCATGTGCCTTTTTAGGAGGTAGAAAAGCATGTTTAAAATGTTTGAATCTCTGTGTAAGATAATTATGCCTACAAGATGTCTAACTCTTCAGTCACTAGGCCATTACCAAATTGCTATGACTTACTTGTGGCAGCTTATGCTAATTATAGACAAAGATCCCAATAGTCAGTAGCTTTGTGGGTTCTGGCATTCCCAAATTAAGCCCACATACCCAAGCAGCAAGTGCCAATTTTGTATTCACAAAAGATAATGGCATATTTCATATCCTAAGTATAAGATAAATATCGAAGACTAATTTTATTTTTGTCAGACTGTTCTGAACGTACATATCTGAGTGGTAAACAGTTTTGAATATACGTTTTTTTGAGTCACAGTCAATGAATTAGAATAGAATAAGAATGAAAAACATTAGCTATATATGCAGGGTTCTACCTTAAAATCACCCTAATAATTTTGGGATCTATATTGTAACTCTACTCTACTATATTGTAATTCTTTCAAGAAAAATATATAATTTCAGATCTATTAAAGGTGTTATCATGTCTCATTTTATCTACTTAGCCATGCTCAATTTCTAACCTCATTTTTCCACCCCCTCTATCACCCCTTTCTGCTATCTTTCCCACTTATAAGCCAGTAACCTCAAGTACTTGCCATAATAAATGTTAATAAAGAGCAAACAAAATGAAGATAGTAAAGAACATAGTTTTTTTTGATGTTTTTTGTTTTAGCTAATCTAATTTCCATCGATCTTGATTACCTACTAATCTTTTAGGTTCATCTAACAATCTTTCATAGGAAATGCAGATAATGTTTGTCTTGAAACTAGCAGACAGCTTTAAAACTATATGTAATTAACTGTGTGGTGAAACTATCCTGCTGACTAGAAAGTATTTGCCACTGGAACTTTTTAGGAAAAATGGTGTGGTTTGAGATAATAACAGATAACTGCAGATTTAACCAAAGAAGCTAAAAAAAGATGAGGATGAATTTCAAGCTACCTGAAAAAGAGGAGCTACGATATTCCATGTTTTAACCCAACTGTCTTTAAACACTGGAAATGTTCAGAAATCACCATAAAATCTTTTCTACAATTATGTAGCAAATGGCTCCAATTTTTCTTTCTATTCCTAACTCTTTTTGAACCGCTTCCACATGACTGTTGAAAGATGCCAGACCTTTCTCTTTTTAACCTATCAGAAAATCATCCAGGAATACTCTGAATAAGTCTTGCTCCTGGTAAAAGGACTATATCTAAACCCAGGTAACAGTCCTGAAGCAGACTGAATCCTGCACCTATTTGCAAAGAGCCAAACTCATCACTTAATATGGAGAAGAGCCAATCTATGGAGATTTTCCTTTCCAGGCCCAGAGCAATTGCTAGTGCCAAAAAATGTAATTGTTATGGATCAAAAACAAGCATTTGCAAGAACATTTCTATAGAGCAATATCTGTGCCAACTTTTTTGTGGAAGGATTTAGCCTTATTAGAATCTTGGTCTTGTCATAAATATAATGTTAGATATAATGCAGCCCAGCATACTGCTTCCACCTCTAAATATAAAGTGGGGGGCCATAGAATTGTTTTGGAGATTAAATGAACAATGCTTAAGAGAAGTGCCTAAACACTGCTCTGGATCATAGCAAATGCCTAATACATACTTGCTTCTCGTTTTCTTCCTTCCGTCCCTTGTTCCCTCCCTCCCTCTTCTTGTCTTTCCTCCCTCCTTCCCTTTCTCTTCTCTTTTCTTCATCTATCCCTCTTCCTGTTGTTATCTAGAAAAAAACCTGATTATTTTGATCTTTATTTTAAAATGAGGTAGAGGCAAGTGTAACTGTGTGAACACTCATCTTCTCCATGATCGTCTTTTGCCTTTTTCCAGTATTTTAAGGATATATGTCAAATTAAGTATTTAAAGAAAGAAAGTTTAATTGTTAGTAAAAAGTTGAACAAATCTTATGTAAAACTGCTTTTGTTATAAATCTGACTTAAATATTACATAACAGTCAAACTAAAGGGACAACTTTGTAGAGACATAATGTTTTGTAATGACAAGTTATGGGGTAAAGCAGATTCAAAACTTGATTTAAGTGCTCTCTACTGGGGCAAAAATAAAAGTTCTTTTTGTTCCTAGTTGTCACTCATTTTCTCCCACAGATACCGGCATCTATGTGGGAGAGAAGGAAGGATTTCTGCTATCTGTGCCCCCTACCCCATATCTCTTTGACTCTCCAGTTTATGTTGTTCCTTCTAGAATTCCATTCAGAATAAAAATTTATTCGAGCAAATGTAAAAGGACAGAGTGAGCTGTATTACTTACTTACACACCCCAACTCTAGACCAGCATTGCATAATCCTTTTTAACTTACTTCCCCTTTCCAAGGGCTGAAAGCCAGAATTATAAAGAGTTGTGAGTGGGTTGCATAAGTATGGTGATGGGAGGCAAATAGTTCTGCTAGCCTTCCGGCCCTACCAGTAAGCAAAGTTTAAGAGTAACACACAAGTCTCACAAGAAATTATTTTCATCCCCCAAATTAGCCTCAGTTTGGTCATGGCCACAATTTCCTTTTCTGAGAGGGGCTCCATTCTTAGGACACCTTGATCACTACCCTTTCAACCTCCATCTTGCCCATTGAAAACTGGATTATAGTCAAACAAACTCAACAGCGTTCCTTAGGGGTGGCTGCTCCATTTCTACTTCTCTCTTTTTGATTATTGTTTAGAGTACTTGTTTCTTGCTGTCCTTTTTTCCTTTAACTAAACATATCACTTTTCATATAATTAAAGACTTCATTTATAAGAGGTTATATATTCCTATAGAAATGCAAATATTAAAAGTCTTCATACTAATAAAAAAAAACCACATTCAAATAAACATACTTAGTGAAAATCAATGATGGGCAAAGTGCTTTTCAAACAACTGAGAAGCAGTGTTGGAAAAACAGAGTCTCAGACAGCGAATGGTACTGTCAGTCCAGAGTTGGGAAACCCACCCACAGCAGCTGAACAGCATTTTTCCTAAGAGTCAGTACAATCTGTTATGCACCCCGCCCACTGTTTTTAAGCCCAGACACAGACAACAGCAGAGACAGATGTTGAAATTACGCTCCACTTCTCCACTTAAACAGCATGCGTAGTTTGAAACATCTCAACAGCAGCCCCTCTGTATCCTGCCATTATTAGTCACTTGCTTGTAAACTTGCCAGAAAGAAACATACCTGTTTGCACTGGGGAGAAATCCTATGGATGCTAGACCACTGGTCAATCTAGCAATGGAAGAAAGTAGAGTGGAGGACTAGCTGTCTTAAAGAGAAAAGTCTCAGCTCGGTGAATCTCAATTCTTTACAAGAAAAGAGGATGCAAAATAAGTCCAACCATTCCACAGAGCAGTACTGACAAGTCCCTTTGAAACCTTCACCACTTTTACGAGTCAAAAAGCTGCTCAGCTTAGTGTCACAGCAGCAGCTGAGACTACTGTGACGTCAGTTACTTGGAGGCGGCCTTCAAGCCACCTCTTCCAACCAGAGCTCTGTAACTTTAGAGCAGCTCATGCTCTGGGTAAACAACTCCAGGTCCAGGACATTTTTAGCTTTTATAATGGAGCCCAGTATTTTCAAACTTGCCAAAAGAGCTGGTTGTTAACATCACACGATGACAATGGCCAATTTTAGATTTATTTTATTAGGAAAGTAAACTCATTTTTTTAACAGGCAAGAATTATCTCCCTTCTTCCATACTTCTCTTTTTCTCTTTCTCAGCTGGTGGCAGGATGTACTCTGCAGTGCCTTTAGAAGTTTGCATCTGGGTGTGGCAGAACAACATGTGTAGCAAAATTATATATATTATGTGCTCTCAAAAGATCTGTGAAAACTTATCAAACGTCTATCTTCAAATACAATGGAAATGGGACCTAGGTAAACTCCAACCTCTTAGCTCTCTGTGATTCTGACAGTGTGTTGCTTTTATCTACAGTAACAATGACATCTTTACATTAGAGAAAATCAGAGCCCATGGGGAAGGATGCAATTTCTTACTGTGGGAAGACAAAGCACACAAACACCCCGGCCCCTCAAATGAGATACCTATGGGCTTGTTTTCCATTAAAATGTGCTGCAGCCATAGGAAAAGAAAGCAGCCCAAAGGTATGGAAGAGCTCTCTAAATGATGATCAAATCAGCCTGTTCTGAAATACTAGGAGCTCTTGCCTCCCCAGGGATATTTCCAGGTTTATTATGGCTTTGTACACACAGGCATCTGATGATATTTGGTTTAATTTAGTTAAAAAAGTCTCTAGTGCAATTTTGTGCCTAACTTTCTGCAAATATACAAGTTTAAATACTAAGGTCTTATCTTCAAGTCTGAAGAGCTTCCCTGGTGTTGTCTTTAACGCAATACAACTTCACTCACATTATTTTCACTTACTTCCAGATAAACATCTCATGAGGAGCTACAGTTTAGTAGTAGTAACCTGCTCATAGTAGGACTTTAATTCATGTAGGACAATTGAACGGAACTTACCAGACAACTGTCTGGAAAGCCTGACATCATAATCTCAACAGCAGTAATAACAACAACAGTGACAGAGTAATAATAGTGATTGTTCACTGAAGGACAACTCTCTACGAGGTTCTGTGCTAAGTACTTTAAACAGACCTTTATCTGAGTTCACCCTTATAGCAATTCTGACTGTAGATACTGATAACCTGATCTTACTGAAAAACTCAAGGCTCATAGTGGTAAAGCATCCTGCAAAAGTCCATAGAAATGGACCCACGTGGAGGAAAAGAGCTTGAAACTTGAATCGTGCCTTGAAAAGGGCATGATTGCAAACCATGGAATTTTGTCACAGAGATCTAGGTTTCAGTTCTACTGCCACCACTTATCTGTGTGAGCTTGAAGACCCTGTTTCCTCCTTAAAGGTATAATTATACTTACTTCAAGAGGCCATAAGAATATGCAGGAATATATATAGCGCCAAGCACACAATAAAGGGTAGCTCATGTCTACCTCCATACTTATGAGGCTAGGAAGAAGATTCTGTGAGAGAAGAAGAGAGGGAGGAGGGATTTGCCCAAAAACATCAATACAGAATTATCTTAACACTGTTTCCGGTGGAGTGGGGTGGCTCACGCCTGTAATCCCAGCACTTTTGGAAGCTGAAGCAGGAGGATTACTTGAGGTCAGAAGTTCGAGAACAGCCTGGCCAACATGGTGAAACCCTGTCTCTACTAAAAATACAAAAATTAGTTGGGCGTGGTGTTGGAGGCCTGTAATGCCAGCTACTTGGGCAGCTGAGGCAGGAGAATTGCTTGAACCCGGGAAGCGTTAAGTTGTAGTGAGCGGAGATTGCATCACTGAGCTCCAACTTGGGTGACAGGGCAAGACTCTGTCTCAGAAAAACAAAACAAAAAACATTGTTTCCTTTACCTTTCTTCTACTACAAACTTCTTAACTTCCGTGTATCACTTGTAAATCAAATTAAGACTATTTCTAAATCCTATGAAAAATTCAGATAGTATGTGTCTAAGTTATAAGAGATGTTACCTTGGGCTATACTTCATAGTGTACTACCCATTTCAATCTCTTTTTTCATGGATGTCCCAGTAACTGCAAGTCCTTCATCTTCTTCATGACAAAGCTGATCTTAAATTGTACACAGAGTGAAAGTCTTTGACAAAAAGTTTACTCCAAGTTTGCCACTTATCCTAGTATTTGCCAACCTTTTCTATTAAATTACATATACATATAATTTATATTATGTATTATTTATATATAACTTTCATGCCATATTTCATACCCAAAAGAAAGTAAGACAATGAAATGATAGAGTGCAAAGGCAAAAAATGTTCAGCACAGGTTTTGAGACTTTCCCTTGAAAACTTTTTTTCATTTAAGAAAACTTTTAAAGGTGCCCACAATTATGTACATAAAATGAGTGGATTTAAAAGATTGGTGCTGGTATACTCAGTCCTCCCATTATATTCAGATATCTTGAACTGTCTGAGATTTTCAAGCAGGTGTCAGAATGACTAAAAACCTTATGAAGAAAATGCAATTTGTTGTGTAATAGTTTAAAGTTTATCTTTAAACCATTTGCACATTTAAATCTTCAAATATGAAATTCACAAATGATTGCCCTACGTTTTAGAATTACATCACACATACCTGATGAGATACTAATCTTATTTCAATGTATAACAGATATGTAAAGAAATGTACATAATGATACTTAATTAAAACAATTATGGAAATAACACCTGCTGTCAAAAAACAAAAAAGAAAATTCTGAAGAGAACTGGAAAAGAAAATCTATATTAATAATAATATTAAGCCACAATAAAAAACATTTTGAAAAGGGCAGAAGAGAAATAGTGCGGGCATAAATGTCACTAGCAGGTGTTTCCAGACTTAGGGAATTTTGGAGCCAGAAAGAACTTCTGAAATCATCTAGCTAACCTTCTCATTTTACAGTTGAGGGAAGAGGCCCTGATGGTAAGTCATCTGCTCAAGGTCACAAAGCCATTTACTGGCCATGCCAAGAATAGAATCCAGGTCTTCTCATTCCTGGTGGAGTGGGTTGAAGTTTAAAATTCCAAGAAGTGAAGGGAAGAAAATTGAAATAAGAATGCTGGATATGAGAGGAGACTGAGAAGTTGATTTCTGGCCCTTGGCAAATTTTAAATTCAGTTTTCTTCTATGTCCAAATGAGAGAGATGATACGCTGTCTTCCAAGTATGACCTAAGAGTCATATAAATGAGTATTTATTTTGATAATTATCTAAAGAGGCTTGTGTTCTTAGCTAATATAAACACTGGGCCAAAATAAAAAGGCAAACAGATTTTACCTTACTAGTTAAAAAAATCTGAAGGTAAACACAGCAACATGGCCTTACGCATGTCAGCACTTATTTAATCTTTAGTTTTCTGTTTGCAGAATGATCCTGCAGCGTTACTCATTTGTTCTCTTTCTGCTATGACAACCTGGTTGTTATGAGACTGGAGAGCTTCTGATTTCTTGCTTGTATTGTTTTCCCGTTGTGTATTCTTTTACCCTTTAAACATATTTAACAATAAAAGGGGAAATGTGTTTCTATTTTCACTGGAAAGAAGATAGAAAATATTGAAAAAGAGAACAAGTTTTAAAAAATTGAACTTATTCTTTTTTGTTTTAGTTTTTGAGATGGTCTTGTGCTATTAACCAGGCTGGAGTGCAGTGATGTGATCATGGCTGACTACAACCTCAACCTCTGAGGCTCAAGCAATCTGCCAGCCTCAGGCTTCTGAATAGCTGGGACCACAGGCACTTGCCACCATGCCTAGCTAATTTTTTTTTTTTTTTCTTTTGAGATAAGGTCTTGATGTGTTGCCCAGGCTGGTCTTAAACTCCTGAGCTCAAATTATCCTCCCTCCTTGGCCTCCTAAAGTGCTGAGATTATAGGCATGAACCACTGCCCCCAGCCTAAACTCATTCTTGTGTGTGTTAAAGTTCAAAGGCTACTATAAGGGTCATATTTTAAGTGATCTTTCCTTCTTGAATAATGTCTGCCCCTTGCGATTTTCAAAGTACTTTAAGATCATGTGATCTCAGTTGTTTAGCAAAACTTTTCTTTTTTAAGACAGGGTCTCGCTCTGTCACCAAGCGCCAGGCTGGAGTGCAGTGGTGCAATCTCGGCTCACTGCAACCTCCGCCCCCCAGGTTCAAGAAATTCTCCTGTTCCAGCCTCCCGAGTAGCTGGGACTATAGGCACGTGCTACCACAGCCAACTAATTTTTGTCTTTTTTAGTAGAGACAGGGTTTCACCATGTTGGCCGGGATGGTCATAAGATCTTGACCTTGTGATCCGCCTGCCTCGGCCTCCCAAAGTGCTGGGATTACAGGCCTGAGCCACCGCGCCTGGTCTAGCAAAATTCTTGAATCTTACATTATCTTTAATGCCTAAGGTCTTGGGTACTTCAATTAACATTCCATTTAACAAATATTTGTGAATACCAACTCTGTACCAGTTAGACCAAGAGGACTCAAAGAAGAGTAAGAAATCCTTGTCTTCAACAGGCCTGGTCGGCTCTGTTGAAATGTGATTCCCTGAAATGTGACATGTAGTGTGACTGTTCACCTCCTGAGTAGCCCACTACACTGGTATAAATTCACAAATTTAGAGAGTCTCTCCTGGGAGTACCCACAGCATTCCACCAAGGCAATCACGGTTTAGTGTTACTCTCACTCAGCCCTTACTGCATACGATAATCACACAAAGAATGAAAATGAAAAAAAGCAATGCTGGAACTCTCTTCCAGACTTCTGACTCAGACCATCCAGTGGTGAGTTCCAGGCTTCAAACTTTTGATAAAGTTCCACAGCTGATTCTGTCAAGTTTAGTTCTATGTTATTTGAGTTCTAGAATGGCAATTTCAACTGTGTGTTATAATTTTGATCCTCCTAAAATACTATTTTGGGGTATAAAATTATGAGGATCACACACAGAATATTTACTATCCATAGAGGTTACCTGTTTAGATTATTACTAGCTACCTAATGTACTATTTTTCCAGTGGGAGATGTTTATCCCTAGAATCATGGGACGCTGGCTCTCTTCTATTCTGAAGGCTGATGACATGTCAACAGGTTTTGTTAGCCAAGAAGATCTGTCATAGGGCTTATGCTCAGGCATTTCCAGATGACAAAAATATTCAAAAGATACACATTTGAATGATCTGTTCTTTTTAAGTAGTGGTTCAAATTCTGAACCAAACAGTTACATATTTGAGAAATGTGGGCTATTTTAAGAATAGAAATAGAGCTTGCTCACATTTTTGAAATTTGTTTTTAGCATTTCATTGTATTATTTACAGATTCTTGACTTGGAGGATATTCATACTGGTGACAATAAAATCAAAATAATAAAAAGACTGTTCGAGGGCTACCTTTTCTTTAGCCACCAGAAGAGTCCTGGGAATGTCCACCACAAGAGGGCTACCCTGAGCCACTTCTCTCTGCTAGGATGTTTCAGCAGTAAAGCATGGCTCAGACTTAGTGAGTGTACTTCGAAGGACACAGGAAGTAACTAATCCACCTATATCTTCTACGAGAAATGTTAGATTTATCACTACCGGGTGATGGCATTCTATTTTCAATAATTGCCTAGTAAAATACCACTGACAGGGGAAATAACTATTGGCTAGTCACACTTCGGCACAGAAAAGAAGAGGTAGCACATACTAAGGATTAGAAGGAACAAATCAATATGGGTAGGCTTAATTAGAGGTCGGGAAAGCCATCTGTTTCATTCACAGGGCACGGAGTGGGGAAACAGGCAGAAGATCTGAATGGGGAACTGCATGGATGGGTGTTAGACTTTGAGCATTTGGAGTTCAGGTAAAAACGAATGTGGCATCATGATATGATAACGATACAGTAAAGGATCTGGAGGTAAAGTTACAGAAAGGGAGGCCCAAAGTCACACTTCAGTGTAGCCCCCAGGCCCGCTCTAACAAGAAGATTTCTGCAGAACCAGCCAGACCCATTTTCCATGGCCAACGTCCCTCAGTAAGTCCCCATTAACACAATACCTTGATGGGTAATTTGCCCATGAACATCTCAAAAATTCATCAAGGAAAAGGGGTAAAAAGAGAGAGTTGCAAAATGGTGATATCGTGTAGGGCAAAAGCTATTCAAGTACAGGAAGGAAGCAGTAGGTATTTAGTACATCCCAAAAAGCAGCTGTGTCTGACCCACCCACTGTATTCTGTTGTTGTTGAAGCTATCAGTATATATTGCAAAATAAGATATCTATAACCTTCTTTTGTTGTTGTTGAGATGGAGTTTTGCTCTTGTCACCCAGGCTAGAGTGCAATGGCGCAATCTCGGCACACTGCAACCTTTCCCTCCTGGGTTCAAGTGATTCTCCTGCCTCAGCCTCCTGAGTAGCTGGGATTACAGGTGCCCGCCACCATGCTCAGCAAATTTTTGTATTTTTAGTAGAGACAGGGTTTCGCCATGTTGGCCAGGCTGGTCTCGAACTCCTGACCTCAGGTCACCCACCTCGGCTTCCTAAAGTGCTGGGAATACAGTGAGCCACTGTGCTGGGCTAACCTCACTCTTTTATACTCAACTCTTTTTAATCCACACTACTATTTTGAATCTAGTCACTTTCAACAAATATCAGCTATTTTCAAACAAATAGCTGCTTCTGAATCAATTATGTTCCCTCTAAAGTAAGGAGGCTGAACAGACTTGAGTTTCCTCTCTTAGAGAGTTTTCTCACATCAAGACTTGTGAGGTCCAAGGCCGGGGAGTCCTCAGTTTCCTCAACTACCTCAACTAGCTACACTGTGGCTTTTTCCACTAGATGAAATCTAAGCTTGTTCACAAATGCTAAGGCCTTCTATACCCAACAGCTTCAGCAGGTACACATTTCCTTCCAGGCAAAGGCTCAGCAGATAAACATTTCCTTTCCTGCTTAGATTCCCAGGAGTCACCTAATAGCCAGAAAAAAAAATTAATTTTGGTAACTTGTCATGTTGAAACCCAGTTATAAATGACTGATCTAGGCCAATACACAGGATGTTCTATTTAAGAAGTCTAACTCTATTTTGTCTGTCCAGGAGTCAATGATACAAAAGGAATAACACAGAATCTGAAAAACTGTTTATAAGAAAGGAAGGAAGGCAGTTATAAACTGCAGACAAAACTGAGTTTTCTGACTTTAAGAAATGAGAGTATATAAGGCATTTCTTTCAAAAAGCTCCTAAGTTATCTTCCATTACTAAATCATTTGAGGTAAGTAGGAAAATTGATAAGCTGCTCTCTGCCCCTCATACTCTTAGTATTTGAATGCACAGGTTAAAGCAGGTACTTTTGGCATAAACTTAAAGAGCTGACTTTGAAGGTAGATCATGTTGGACAACCTCAAAAAAATTAAAAAAAGATGCCATTTCCCAGCCTTCAATAATCATTTATGCAACTTGCTTGTTAACATAAACAGTTCAACTCAAAAACATTCAAAAGAGACTACAGAAAATAAATGTATAAAGTGCACTTTCTCAGAGTCAATAATTTCCACAGCCACGTATCTGGAGTATGCATGATACTGTAACACTTCAAATAGTCAAGATATTGCACCACTCCTGAATACCTCAGGGTGGTTTGTCATTTTCTTTAAGTGAGTTGGTGTTCTATGTTTTTCCGAAAAGTTCTAGTTTTTAAATTAGTGTAATGCTCTACACTGTTACTGTTTATTCGATGTTTATTCTAGTAAAAAATAAAAATTATTTAAAAGGATTTTTAATATATTGTCTAAAAACTTTACTGATAATTTAAATAAAAATAATCAAAATAAAGGCAAATTTTTATTATCTGAGTTTAATATATGCTAAATAGAAATCTGGATTAGAAAACATTGAGAAAAACATTCAAATATGCAAGCCAATAAAATTATATAAACATTTTTGTAAAGGCTGAATAACTGCTAACAAACCCTGATTATGTATTCTTATGTTAAACTAAATGTTTGCAATGTTACCCTCAGATGTTGGGTTTTTTGGGGACCTTATTTTGAAAAATAGCTACAGAAAAATATATACAACTCTGAACTAAAAAAGTTTATAACAACTGTTATAAAAAGTTTTTATAACAGTGGAATTGAATAATCTGGAAATGTCAATAGACTTAAGTTTATTAATCATAATTATCTGGGATATAAGATCAGATGGGGCTCTTTAACATAACACAGCCTGGCTTAACAGTAAGCAATGCAAGACAGAGATTTCTGAGGTTTATCTTTATTTCTAAAGAGTAAGTGTTACATTTGCTGCTCTTATTCTTTGATCAACAGTATCTACTCAAAAGGTGCTCCCAGAAATATTTAAAATATTACCCACAACTTCATTAGGACAGACACAGACTAGAACTGGCAGTGAGTACAGAAAATACACCTTTAAGCAGAGAAGACATGGATAAAAATGTATTTAAGTTACATGGAAAGGACCTTTAGAGATTCTGTGATTTGCACACACTTTCGAAATGGCTAACATGAAAAACAGCCACTACCATTTTCCCTTCTCTCAACTGATCAACACAAAAGTACTGTTTAGAAGCATTTAAGATATTATCACATTTATCACTATAACTACAAAGGTGTTCTGCCATGTCCAGGCCACGAAACATTCTATTTTGCATGAGTTTCTATTTGAAATTCTACCAGTAGACTGCTGAGAATATCAGGACATACCCATGAAATGTGAGTTTCATAAAAAATGTAAATGAAATTACCTATCAAAAGCCAGATCAAAATTAAAAACTTAGAATTAAATCTATCTTTCATTAGACCAAACTGGTTTACATCTACGGTTTAAGCAGTCATATCTTCACGCATACTGTGTTTTAACTGTACCATATCCCAGTAGTTTAATAAATGGTTGACTTTTCTTACTTTCTGGTACTATTCTCCACTACCGTCTCTTCAACCTCTACATTCAGTTATGGTATCTGAACCAAAGCATGACTCTACTAGACAAACTGGAATGCATCTACAAACACTGCACGAATATTTGGAATTTAGGCTAAGCTACCAAATTGACACTCCAAAATTTGCTGGCAGCTGATTAAATAACCATATCCCATTCTACCACACAAACTAAAGTGAAGATTGGAGAATGCAGGCCAAAACACATTCCACACTCAGGACTGAATTTTCCTTTGTTTTATGAGTTTAGTTAGTTATGCTTAAAAATAGCCAACTGAATTCCTTTTTTATTAGATCTAGGCCAAATTAACAAAGACACTTCTTCCTGTGGTTAAGAATGTGCATACAAGGGAATTTTCTAGAATAAGGCTTGATCTTTTGAGTTTAGTTTGGTGTGATGTTTAAATAGCACAGCTTCAAAGGTGCAAACAAAAGATGACACCTTGTCTTAGTAATTGGGAATCTTTGATCTCTTGGTGAATAGAGAAACCTGATTCTTCCTCTTTCAGAAAAAGCCTAATACAACAAAAATAGTGCAAGTAACAGGATCAAAGGGGAAGATGCTGGGGACTCTCTTTCTGAGGTTCTGGGCAACATCTTTGTTAATTTATCCTCCCAAATCTATGTTCTGTGCTTTAAGAGATAGGTGCATCCTGGATACTGGGTGCTCACTTTACAGCTTAAATAAAGTTATAGGGAAAAGACAGTAAGGAAAAAGGTCACTTTGTGCTTGCTGGCAAATTTGCTGACCCCATCTTCCATCAATTGGTCCCCAGCATGTCCCCTAAGATAGAGGCAGGTCTGAATGCCCTGACCCTGGATGCATTTCTCATTATATACCACAGTGTGAGGGAGCTGTGTGTGTACACACAGGCACAACTGGGAAGCTGGTCTATGTGGTGAGTGGGGCAGAGTGGAAAAGAGACTCCCTGGAATTCAACTGTTCAGTTAAGTTGATTCACTAACTTCAGAGGAGCTGTTAGAACAATCCCATATCCCCAAGAATCTGCAAGCAGTAGTCAAGTTGGTCCTCCTTGAGCCTACTTTTTGCTCCCCAGTATTTTATGGGCATTTCACATATGGAGGATCTGGATGAGGCTTAAGAGTCTCATGAAATTCTTCTACAAAATCACTGCCTGTATTAGTCTACCTTTACACCGCTATAAAGAACTTACCTGAGACTAGATAATTAATCAAGGAAAGAGGTTTAATAGACTCACAGTTCTGTATGAGTGAGGAGGCCTCAGGAAACTTACAATCATGGTGGAGGGGAAGCAGGCACCTTCTTCACAAGGCAACAGGAGAGAGGAGTGAAGGAGGAACTTCCAAACATTTATAAAACAATCAGATCTCATGAGGACCCATTCACTATCGTGAGAACAGCATGGGGAAACCACCCCCATGATCCAATTATCTACCCTTCCTCTACATGTGGGGATTACAGGTCCCTCCCTCAACCCGTTGGGATTACAATTCAAGATGAGATTTGACTAGGTCACAGAGCTAAACCATATCACTGCTTTAGAAGTTCATAGGTAAGATTAATACCCTTGTTTCCAGAATGACCATAGTTTCTAAAAAGAGATCTATAGTTGAGGATGGTGTTTTGGTTAGCCCAGACATCTCTCCTTCCCTATTCAGGTCACAAGTTATCACTGAGGTATTTGTACCACCCTTGCATATATTTATGGTGTAAGTCCACCTAAGAATGCCTAGGGAATTTATTGTAATAGCATGTTAGATCACTGTGAGATCATCTTGAATCTTGAATTCAGGGTGCACACATACCTATGTCTCTCAGTGTGTGTGTGTGACCCTGTGCCCATACACTATTCATCTTGGTTCTCTTTTCTGTTAGATATTATTCCTATTTACCTTTGATTTTGTGGTTTTAAGAACCTGTATTAATGCAAGCCAAGTTTGGTGACACCACCCCCAGTGCGGAAATAGAATTGCTTTATCCCTGAAGGTGATATCTCTTCTGCCAAAGGCTATATAACTAAGTGGAAATGCTCTAGAGAGAATCCAGACATCCACTGAGTGACTGAAACTTTGAAGTCTACTCAAACCTAGACAGCTAAAGATTCTATATCTTAGTATCACATAGTTTACTGTAAGCTTTGTTGGGGGTATATAGAATATGTATAAGTATTTTAGATAATTCAAATATCTAAAAGTAGTGGTTCTGGAGCATTTTTAAAAATATGAATGCCTAGGTCCATACATTTTATTTCCATTAGTATGGAGTAGGTCCCCAATTGAAAACATCCCAGAAATTCTGATGTGCAGCTAGCATTGAGAACTAGTGATCTAGTTGTTTCATTTTTGATTCCTGTCATGATAAAGAAAGCTAAAATCTAAAGCCAGTTTCTTAAAGTCACACAGGGTAGTGAACAGGCGTGATGTTTCTGAAGTGAATGAGTACATACCATTTCATGTTTCTCCACAAAGATAATCAGCAATTTGGACAATTTTTTGTGATGTGGGATCTCAGGGATCTTGAAATTTTGATCCCTTGCCCTAAATGCCAGCGAGCTTCCCGGCCATTGTAATAATCTTCCAAATGCTCTGTAGGTGGCTGAGAACCATTTAACTGGTATAACTGGCTCCAAAGGCAATAACTATTTCAGCTAAATTTCAGCCCTCAAACATTTACTTTTAGTTCCTGAAATGGTGGCCTGGAAACTTATCAAGGATATAACAGACTAATTTTAGGTTTTAAAGTGGTTGTTATCTCTGAGATGAAAATTTTTTTTAAAAATAAACACTTGAATTATATATAATTGATTAAACATGGCATATATCTCATTTCATTCATTTTGTTGTGATGAAGTTTTAGCTTGCTCTCTGAAGCTCTAAAATGAAAAGCCAGAAGTGCATACTGACAGATTCCAACAGTTGATTAACCACTCTTCACTGTAAGTCTCTCCTCCCTTTACCAAAAAACAAACAGAACTGAAAATCAAAATCAAACAAACCCTATAGAAAAAGCAGTTATTTGAAGTTGAAGTTTTAGATTATTGTGAAGGTTTTTTGTTTGTTTAATTAGTACTCAAATGGATGTGTGGGAGGATGAGACTATAAATAAATCATAGTCCCATGAAAGCTAAATTCCTGGGATTCCAAGGTCCATTACTAGTAGCACCTTTTATGACAAAGTTTTTCCACATATTCTTTTTGCAGAGGTGCAGGATACTTCACTTTCCACAGATTTCATATCCACCAACCAACCTGTGAATATTTACAAGTATGTGACTTTAACAAGGGCAGAGATTGCTGAATCTTGGGTGGCACTGGATAAACTATCAATGAGATGGACGGAATAGGTCCTTTGGGTAAACGGAATCTATCCAGGCCACTTTAGGTATGGGGAGAAAGGGGGATGCTCAGGTTCACTGAAGTTAGTTTATATCTCAAGAGCATCTCCCACCAGAACTAGGCTATGGGTCTTGGATTGTGATCTAAAGAAATTCTAGAAAATGACTGTATTTTAATGATATTCTAGAGAATGACCATATTTTTTTTCTACTCAAAAGAATTCACTTATCATATTTATTGAGTGTTTCCTGCTTTGGAGGCAATCTATTGTAAGGCTAGGACTCAAAGCAATAAGTTCGATTAGCAATACACAACTTCAAGTATAATAAGTAAAAGTAGAAATAGCAGGTTTGGTGGGAATCTGGTCAAATAGAGTAGGATGGGGATAATTATTTCCTAAATGAACTAAGACCTAAACCAATCTCATGCTTCCAAGCATATCTCTATAGACAAAACACGTTGGCATTACAACACATTACTTAGTGTTCATGAGGGTCACATTTCATTTCCCATAGTTTTTCAGATATTTATTGGATGTCAAAATTATCTTGTTAGTTTGATGTAACCTGGCAAAGGTACTTTACAAATTTATATACTTTTTGGAAGTGTGACCAAAATGTGAATGTCCAGCTAAAAAGATAATAATAGTTAACTACTGAGAAATACTCATGAGACATGTAGTACATTTTTATATTCAAGATGACAATTATTTATCAAGAAGAGACCGACAGGATGAAAAAACAGAAGCAAAAATTAAAATAATTCATACAGAAAAAAGACACACTTAATATCTTACCTGAAATATTTTAGTGGTTGGGCTTCTTATTGAATTTGATAGTGGTAAGGTGAGTTGTGTCTTTTTAAAGAAATAAGCAGTCTTCAGTGTTTTTATAGCATTGGTTACTACAGAAATTATACTTCTTTTACTTCTTGTCTTGAAGGGTGAACAAAATAAACAAACTGAAAATACTACAATGAATGGTAAATGACGAAAGATTTACAGTACAAAAAACAGTGTAAAAAGGAAGACAAGTTTAAATATTGTTGTGTAAGAAAGTGATGAAAATAATACAAGAATGAGAATAAGTAAAATGATAGGCTGGAACATCTGGGAAGGTAAATGCAAAGACAAAGAGAAGAGTTAATTAATAATAATTTTTAAAACTTAAATTCATATCAACTAATTTAAGTATTCATTCAACTTAAGATAAAAAAAGAATCCCCACCCTCCCTTAAGTCTATAGCTATAAAAGCTGAAAGCTTAATATTAGTTATACACTCTACTTTCTCTCACTCTAATTTCTATTATTTTCCCTGAGGGTATAACTGAAAACTTATCAAAATTCAACAAGTTTTATCATAAAACGGTATTTATTTATAGCAAAGCGGAGCAACATGCAAGATAAATAAGCGATAGGGTTGCAATCTGTACCAACAGGCAGTTAATCTAAAATCATGCTTCTGTACATAAACTGGCTTTTAACTGTCTTGCGTGTCTTAAAAGCCATGCATGCTGTTGTACTTCCGTGGGTTCTCCAATGGATACAGGACATCAGGCTTGCCAGAGGAAACAGCATTGCCTGTTTTATTTCATAAATTATCTTTCATGTGGGTAACTCTGACAAAATGTATTGGTCTTTAAATGGCCACCATACCTGGCCAAAGCAGCTCAGTCCAATTCATCCGGTGTGCCTCTACAAATCAGGATGGAGGAAAAATGCTGGTTTTCCCTGTTCTGGAATAGTTATTACTATTTCTCTGAATTAGTGTTGCCTTCAAGCTACTGTATAGACTCCTTCCCCAGTTCTGAGATTCTCCACTATACAACTGAAAGTGATTTTCTCTGGAAATAATGATCATGTTATTTCAACTTAAGGTAAAAAAAAGTGGCTTTCATTTGTTCCTTTCTGGGAGGTTGTAGACACAAAATCATGTCTCTTTGCCACTGGTTTCTACATTGACCAGCAATTATCCATCAATTCGGTTTTATTTAATTAAATTAATTTATTTGTTGACACAGAGTCTCACTCTGTCACCTAGGCTAGAGTGCAGTGGCACAATCTTGGCTCACTGCAACCTCCCTCTCCCAGGTTCAAGCGATTCTCCTGCTTCAGCCTCCCAAGTAGCTGGGATTACAGGAGTGCACCACTACACCTGGCTAATTTTTGTATTTTTAGCAAAACGAGGTTTCATCATGTTGTCCAGGCTGGCCTTGAACTCCTGCCCTCCTCAGCCTCTGTGATTACAGGCATGAGCCACAGTGCCTGGCCATCAATTCTGTTTTATTTAGTTTCAGTTTTATTTTCTTTTTCTTTCTTTCTTTTCTTTCTTTTTTTTTTTTTTTTTTGAGACAGGCTCTCACTCTGTTGCCCAGGCTGGAGGGCTGGAGGGCTGGAGGGCTGGAGTGCAGTAGTGCAATCACCACTCACTGCAGCCTTGACCTGCCTTGGGCTCGGGTGATCCTCCCACCTCAGCCTCCTGAGTAGCTTGGATTACAGGTGCACGCCACCACACCCAGTTAATTTTTTGTATGTTTTGTAGAGACGGATCTCGCTTTGCTGACCAGGCTGGACTTGAACTCCTGAGCTTAAGTGATCCGCCCTACTCGGCCTCCCAGTCTAGTCATTTAAAAAAACCCTAAACTCTATTTGGATCTTGGCTGAAAAACCGCAAATCGGCAGTTAAAGATTCCTATTCAGGACCATCTTGCAGTTCCATCTGCCAGCAGAGTAATAGAGAAAAATATTGACCTGCTAAAATAATAATACGCCTCAAAATCCTTTACTCTTTCCACAGAAGTTGAGGGTAACGGTGTTGAGTTTTCCTTTCAAACAAAACAAGAGGAAGACATGGTGACTACGTGATGGAGTCACAGAAACCTCACGTCAGCAGAAGGACAGTATGGAAGAACAGGTGGGCCGGCCAGGGTCTTTCAGGCCCCAGCGCGGCCCTGAGCGGAGGGGCTTCCCTCAAGCGGGGCGCGGCAGTCCGGGCGCCGAGACGCCCCCCAGGGACGCGGCTCCGCGGGCCAGCCTGGCCACCGCCGTGGCTCGCAATAGGCAGAACTGTACCTGACTCACGGAAATGGGCTCCTCGGCGCCACGGTCGTCCGCAGACTTGGGCACCTCGAGGCGGTCGATGAAGGTCTGCAGCTCCTTGCGGAAGGCCTTCATCTGCGCGTTGATGCGGTAAAGCAGCTCGTGCTCGCGGATGCGGCTGCCGTCGTCCTCCTCGTCCATGAGTCCGAACAGGTCCCCGTTGGCCACGTAGATGCGCGCCTCGGTGATGATGGTACTCGTGTCGGCTATGAGCCGGTCGATGGTCTTGCCCAGGCGCTCGGCCTCCGAGCGGATGTCCTTCATCTGCTGCCGGTCGGAGAAACTCTTGGGCCAGGGCCCGGGCGCCGGGTAGAAGGAGCGGGTGGGCGTGAGGCAGCGGATGTTGCGCACCTCCTCCGAGTCGCTCTCGCCGCCAATGGGCCCCTCGCGCTTGCGGTGCGGCGGCCGAGAGTCGTCGTCGCTCTCCTTTTTGCCCGCGTCACTCTCGGCGTCGCTGTCGCGGGGGCTGCCGCGGATGCCCAGGTGCGAGGCCAGGTCGTAGCGCTGCATGTTGGACATGAGCACGCGGTTCTCGTACTGCAGCTGCATGACCTTGCCGCTGAGCTCGTTGATCTGCAGGCGCGCCGCCTTCAGCTCCTCCTGGAGGGCCTCAGTCTTGGCGTTGTCGTGGTGCCGCGCGCTGTCGTGGCCACCGGACTTGTACTTGTACTTGTTGAGCTCCGCGGTGATGCGCTTGTTCTGCTCCTCCAGGTCGGCCACGTTCCTCCGCAGCAGCTCGGTTTCGTCTTCCACCAGCTGCAGGTGCTGCCGCAGCTCCGACAGGGATTCACTCTGCTCCCTCATGAGCGGGTTGGCAGAGCCGTTGAAGTCATCGCCCCTCAGGTCGTCCAGTTCCGCCTTCAGGCCTCTGTTCTCCACCTCTAGTTCGACGATTTTCCTGCCTAGGATGTTGGCTTCTTCCTCCACCAGCCTTAGCCGTAGCTTGAGCTCAGCCTCCCTGGTGCTGGGAGGGCCCCCGGCTTCTCCTTTGGGCAAAGGACTGTCCAGATCCCCATAGAAGGATCTGTACTTCTGGAGCTCGTGTTCGAATCTGTCCTTCTCTTTATCAATCTTGGCCATTTTCTTTCTCATCAAAGCGGCTTCTTCCTTAACGAACTGCAGCTGGCACTTCAGATCTTCATTGTCCTCCTCATTTGGGGGAAAAGAGGGAAAAGAATAGGAGATCATTTTTATGTAAATCAAGGAACAACCATATGAGGACACCTGGAAAAATAATTTCTTTTTCTTCCAATCAAGATTTAATGACAGAGAGAAACAGAAATAGATACTGTGTATTTTCTTCAGATCGCTTAACTTCTTTGGCAAATTAAAGATTAGAACAATATTACATCCTGGAAGCAAAAAGGAAAAGGAATATGAAAAGAGAAAAACTGTGGTCATCACCATTCAGAGGTTATTATATGTTGTAGCTGCGTACAACTGTTTGATGATCATTTCAGCAGTGTTTTTCTTTTCGTTTTGTTTTGTTTCATTATTGCAGTAATAAATATACAATCTGTTCAAGGAGCATGTGGTTCATATGCATTTGCTGCCACTTTTTTTGTCACACTGAGCCAAGTTCTGTAAATTGTTTTATAAATATGACCTAACTTGATAGTCAGAGTAAACTTAGGAATAGGCATTGAAATTCCTGGTTTAAAGATGTTCAGTAACTCTTTCAAGGTTACACAGCTAGTGAATAGCAAAGGACAAAGGTGAAATTTGAATCCAGTTCTGTCTAAAACAAATGCTCAGGCTCTTGATTTCTGTGCCACTTAGAAAATAATCTGCCCCCTCTTTTTATTCAAAGAAGAATTGTTTTAGAGGCCTTGAAGTCAGGAAAGTTTGATACTGGAATGGTCCATCCAGGGATAAACTGTTATCAGTTTCCCATCTAGATCTTATTTAAATTAGGATCTACTCCCATCAGTCTGAAATGGATAAAGTTGGCTCAGCCTGGTGAAAGGATAGTGGAACTATAGAAGTTATTCTCACACATTCTTATGACAACCTCAGAGCCCAATCATTAACTAAATTGAAAAGTACAAAAGGAGAAATGGGAATCTTTCTCCGAGGGCTATTACAGAAGCATGTCATTATGTCTAAGGACATATCTCCCAAGGACAGTTTCTCAAACTGTTAAGTTATGAGCCATTCATGTAACTTCTGTGAACTTTGGCTTATTCATTTAAAAAATGAAAATAAAAATTCTTTCCTTACCCAGTACTCCGTCATCTGTGTCTGAGATGCAATCTGGTAAAGATTGCAACCATTGGTGAATAAGGTGAGGAGAATAATGAAATTCTGCAAGAGATGCTCAGTAAATACCACCCAGAGCCTTTGAGATGGAAGAGCTGGAGAACAGGGCACAGGTCTTCTGTCTTTCTATGTGCTAATGGGAATACGAAGGGTTTGAGAGCTGCTGGGTGTGCAGAGCCTGAACATCCCATTCCATTCCATATAGTATTAAATCCTTATATCAGCCCTTGAAGATAGGTGATGCTCTCTCCCCTTTACTTATAGGAAAGATTTATTAACATGGCAGTGCACAAGTGAAAGAGCACAATCTGTATTCAGGCTGAGTCCCAAACTCATATTCCTTCTACTGCACATGTTGCCTCTAGAAAAGAAGCATAAAAGAAGAAAAATAGGGCAATGGGGTAAAATCAAAGAAATAAGATGTGTTGGCTTGTACACTTTCCTCTAGAAGAGGTTTAGAAGAAAGGAGAGAGGGACTGCTAGAAGAGATGAGAAAGCCTTAGTAGCGTCCAGAGAGGAGGAAAAGAGGGTATGTCATGGAAATCTTTGATGGGAGAACTCATTTCACAAGGGAAGAGAGAAGCTGCCTGCAATATATTATACTATGTGTTGGGACCCTCCCACTAATTCAGTGAGGATGAGACCAAGGACATATTACAATTTTTCAGATTGCATCACCAGTGGAATCATAGATAACCCTGAATTTTTGAGTTGAGGTATCTCATTGGATTGTATGGCCAACAGCAAGGATAGAGAATGAACAAAGAGAAGCATTCCATCTAGGTCACTTTTAAAATACGATGTACTCCCATTACTCTGAAATGGATATAGTTGGTTCTGTCTGGTGAAAGGATAGTGGAATGAAACCTCCAGAAGTTCTCATACATTCTCATGACAATCTCAAAACTCAATCATTAATTAAATTGAAAAGTACAAGTGGAAATTGTTTTGTATAAAGAATATGGTAAAGCTTTTAAGAATGCTGTCTGTGAGGTGTTTTGGTGGAGGGATACTGGGTGGAAACATCCATCAACAGTCATGTTGAATCTCAGTCTCATGATTAGATTACTAAGATTATATCTTGGCACTTAGAGCTCAGGTCTAGAAGTGAGGACATGTGGATGAGAGGCATAGAGGTGATGGTTGAAGCTACCATAATGGTCACAGATGCAACCAACAGAAGAGAGGAAAGGGAGATTGATAAGAAATGGTCTAAGGTTTGGGAGGGGAAGTCTAAGGTCATGTAGGCCAATAACTAGAGACAACATTTGAACAGAAACACAACCAACAATGTCAAATATGCTTTTACATAGGCTAGGTTTTATTTGACACATAAGAGTAGATGAGACTGGGAAGCAAGGTAGGGTTACATGTGGTGGAAATCCTTGATTACAAGGCAAGGCCTTTATTTGCTAGTATAAAAAAAAGTTGGCATAGACTGCAAATTGAATCTAACCAAAACAGCAGTGGATGTGATACAAGGCACAAACTGAAGCAGAATAACATTTCACTGGGCTATGTTAAGCAACTAAAAAAGAGAGGAATATCTGATTTGTGTATATGTAAGCTCTCCTGCCCAAAAGAATGAAAACAACAATTATTTTAACACTTGGACATAGACTGCATATAAGAGACTCATTATGAGGGAAGGAGCTGCATTAAGGGCTGATGGGCATAGAAATTATTTCATTTATTTAAAAATAATTTTTTTTCAAGATACAAAGTGTGCTAGTTTTTGCAATGCCAAAAGTTTACAACCTTGTATGCCAATATGCCTTGCATCCTCATCTTGTAACCTAACTATTGTAGGCTGCATTGGAAACTTGGCATAGAAATATCATATATAATTATTGAAAAAATAGGAAATTGCATGCAAAATGCCTGGTCCACAGTAATTGAGCAGTAAATACTTACTCCTATTTTCCACAGTGAGTGGTGGGCCAGAAAAATGAAAATGCTCTGAGGTATGAAGCAAGTTACTTCTTATTTTTGTGTATGGTAAAGACTCACGCATAAGAAGATGCAAATTACATGTGAAGAGGGGAACATAAAGATATGATGAAGGCCAGTAAGAAATGAGTGAAGCCTGGCTTTGACTTTAAGAGCAACTACTAGAAACTAAATTGCATTCTAATCAATTACATATGTTAAGTCATTTAGTCTGTACAACACCTCTTTGTTATGATTCTAATTTTATAGATGAAGAAATAGAGGCACACAAAAAAATAAGTAATGGGCCCAGGTTCATACAGCTAGTGTATGCCTGAGATTTCAACCTAGGCAGCCTGGCCCTAGAGCTACAGTTCTTAATTGCTGTGCAGTATCATTTCTCTGTAGATAAAGTCACTTTGCTGCAGGAGGAACATGTGAAAAAGTGATCAAAGAAGCTAAAGCAAATTAACAAAATAAAATACAAAGCTAAACAAATAATAGAGGGTTGGACCATATGAAATTGCCATTTCTGGCAGGGTGTGGTGGCTCACACCTATAGTCCCAGCACTTTGGGTGGCTGAGGTGGGTGGATCATCTGAGGTCAGGAGTTTGAGACCAGCCTGGCCAACACGGTGAAACCCCATCTCTACTAAAAATACAAAAATTAACTGGGCATGGTGACACACACCTGTAGTCCCAGCTACTCAAGAGGCTGAGGAAGGAGAATCACTTTAACTGGGGAGGTGGAGGTTGTAGTGAGCCAAGATTGCATCACTGCACTCCAGCCTGGGTGACAAGAGTGAGACTCTGTCACAAAAAATAAAAAGTAATTGCTATTTCTATAGATCAAATTCAATAGCATGTTGGCAATTTTGTGTGGTTTAACCTAGAAAAGGGAGACATGGGAGTATTTAAAAGCATGTATTGACCACATGTGGAGTGCCAATCACTAGACACAGATGATTCAAAGCTGAGTAAGATAGCCCCTGTATACACAAATGACCTGGCTAAGTAGGAGAGATGAATACATAAACAAGAATTACATTAGAGGCCGGGTGCGGTGGCTCAAGCCTGTAATCCCAGCACTTTGGGAGGCCGAGGCGGGTGGATCGCGAGGTCAGGAGATCAAGACCATCCTGGTCAACATGGTGAAACCCCGTCTCTACTAAAGATACAAAAAATTAGCTGGGTATGGTGGTGCGTGCCTGTAATCCCAGCTACTCGGGAGGCTGAGGCAGGAGAATTGCCTGAACCCAGGAGGCGGAGGTTGCGGTGAGCCGAGATCGTGCCATTGCACTCCAGCCTGGGAAACAAGAGCAAAACTCTGTCTCAAAAAAAAAGAATTACAATAGAATGGTATATTTGCAGTAATATAAATACGTGGATTGATGGCCCACAACCTTGACTGACAATGGAATCACATTATAATTTTGTAAAAATGGACCATTTTATAATTGAGATATCCCATCAGAGATAGCCTGATCAATCTCCTGGGGTGGGTTTTTTGAAAAGTGACAGGTCATAACCTCTGAAAATAAATGTGTTAGAAACAATAGTAGAAACTTCAAATGCTGCAGTATACTTATAAAGAAGGAAGTTTTTGCCCATGAAATAAAAGCTGGTGGATTGCATGGCATCTCGACTTTTGTAAGGTCCCTGACCTCACTTCGAAACTGATAAAAGGTGTGGATGTTTTTGCAGAAAGTTGCCCACATGCATAGGGAATGGAGGTCCATAAAGCCAAGAATAAGCAGTTAAGAATGCCTTCATTAGAGACTATGGTTGAAAACAATGTAGGAAAGAAGATTCATGATAACATGTGAAATGATTCACGACAAAGTATTTAGAATGAGTTGAATAAAGTGACAGTGAAGACAGAGTGGAAAAGCGGTAACGACAGGGTATGCTGGGACTTACTAAGGGAACAGAGAGAAAGGTACAAAAAATGGTGTCATGGTCTTGGTTGTGAGACTCAGGGATTTTAGAAATGCTGAGGTCTATACATGTTATAGTGCAAGTACCAGGAGAAAACAGAGCAGGAACCGAGCAGGTAGAGAGAGGAAAAAGGAAAATAATATTCAGTTAATATGTTATGCTTAAAAAATATGGTTGAGATCAACTTTTTCAAATTTTGAATATTTAAAATCACTTAGTTAAATTATCTATCTAATGTGAAAAAAGCCTTGTAGTCATAAAAGTATACTACAGTACCACGGATTCCAACTGACATAGTTTAAAGGTGAATATCTAGCCAAGTGTTTTTGGAGAGTCATAATGTCAGAGGCGTGTGACCCAGAACAACTACATCTTGAATAAGAGCTGGATACAAAGAGGCTGAAGCCTATTGGGCTGCATTCCCAGATGGTTAAGGCATTCTGAATCACAGGATGAGACAGGAGGTCGGCACAAGATACAGGTCATAATGACCTTGCTAATAAAACGTGTTCCAGTAAAGAAGCTGGCTGAAACTCACCAAAACAAAGATGGCCATGAGAGTGACCTCTGGTCGTCCTCACTGCTACACTCCCATCAGTGCCTTGACAGTTTACAAACGCCATGACAACATCAAGAAGTTACTCTATATGGTCTAAAAAGGGGAGGCATGAATAGTACACTCTCTGTTTGGCATATCATCAAGAAATAACCATAAAATGGGTAACTAGCGGCCCTTGGGGCTGTTCTATGGAGTAGCCATTCTTTATGCCTCTACTTTCCTAATGAACTTGCTTTCACTTTACTCCATGGGATCACCATGAATTCTTTCTCGCACAAGATCCAAGAACCCTCTTTTGAGGTCTGGGTCGGAATCTCTTTTCTGTAACAATAGTATTACTTTTATCTCAAATGTTTCCTCTTCCATTTAAACATCTTCATTGGAACTATCAGCACCTCTGTTTACCTTGGAAGCAGAGCCAGCCTTCACTGTGGCCGTGTTTGTAAGGTTTTTAAAAGCCCATGTTGAGTACATCTTTCAAGTTTCATTTCTATTTCTTTGTCGCCTTTCTTTTGCTTCTCAATCACTGGCATGGAGAATTACTTCATTCCAGGGCTCTCTAAAGATATAACGAGCCTTTCTCTCCCTTCTGACTTCCCTCTGCAGCATTCCTTTCTTTACTCTCCCCTAACACTATAGGAACAGCCATCCTATTGACCTTATTAATTATAAAAGGACAAGATTAGCATCATGGGTATAGTTCTCAAATATAGCAGCGTATAAAGTACAAATGAAATTTTTTACTGTGTGCTTACAATGTAAAAGCAATTATAATAGGGATGTTAAGGCTGGCTTTAAAAGTAAACATACTGATTTATAGTATCTGTATCTATAGCTACATAATTAATATGCAAATTTGACTTTGTTTTGTGTAAGTTTATCTGGCCATTGTATCTACTTATAAATGTAGCTTATTATTATATATACTTAGAGGTACTTGATGTACTAGTTGAAATTTTATTTCCACATACCTCTGTGGGAGTCTGTTGAGCCTTTTTTTCAGATTTCGGCAAATCTTTGCTTCCTCTTCTTTTTAAGGATAACTGAAACAAAGTACGAATATATTTAATTGGATAAACTATAATTTTAATTCAATTTTATGTATTTAAGTATTCTAGTCTCAAATGACAAAACCAGAGCAAATAAAAAGAGTTAGTTCAATAATCAAAAAAGAAGGAAAGGATTCCTAAACCAGATAGACTTAGATATATTTTTACTTTGGACTATGATACACATCACAGTAGAATGTAGCTGGCAATTATTTAACTAATTTGAGAAATACAGGAAACCTACTGTGAAAATGCAGAAAAACAACAGACAAAATTTACACTGATGACTCAACAGGCTACATAGTTCAAATGAAAACAAATGCTTGTTAACATTCCACATCACTCAAGAAAAAAAGTAAATTATTTCCAATGTTGGAGTTAGGTTGCTATAAGCTTATAAACACAAACGTTCAGTGAATTTATGTAGAACTGGAAGAATTTCATTCTCCTCTCACCACACATCACCTCCCTGACCCTCCCTGACACGTGCAAAATGATAGGGCACACTAGGGGTTGTAGTGAAATGGAGAAGGCATGCCCCATCTCAAAGAGCAGGTGGACCAGCAACAGCTTCAGTCAATGTGTGATACAGGAATGTGGGCTTTTACAAGAGAAGCTGGAAATCTGGATTGTTATGTAAAATCTCCCACATTTTACTGGTTGATCCTAATTTAAATTCAAACAAGCAACACTTGGAAGTCAAAGAATACACATCTTGTGCCAAGCTGTTTCAAGGACAAGTGTTATATGATCTCTGGTTCTGAATTCCATTTCTCACACCAATATAATAAGAAGGGTCTCTGTATGTAAACAATAATTATCCAGATGTATAAATGTCTACCATACACTAGACACTGAGGGGGAGACTCAAAGGTCAATGAGATACTGCATCTTCCATCAGGAGGCTCAAACTTAGCAGGGGAGGAGACAGAGAAGCAAACAATTACAATGCAAGTTGATAAATGTTATGCTTTAGGTTCTGTGAAGCAGTATTTTGTTTGTGTGGCATCACCACTGTAAGAACAGTGCTTGCCACATGGCAGGTGGTGAAAAAATACTTGCTGAACTAATAATGTATGAATATGAAATATGAGGTTCTGAGGTCAAAGAGAAGGAGTGAGTATAGACTGACAGTAAAATAGGAAAGGCTTTTCCAAAGAGGAGGCTTCATAAATTTGCAAAGAACTGAAAGTTAAATTCCTCACATGTTAATTTCTAAACCATATCCCCTAAGTAAAGGCATATGTTCAAGCACAGAAGGCAGGGGAACACTTTGCTGTAACTGCTTTCATCAGTATGAGATTGAAACTACAGAGACAAATGAATAGCCCACGTGGTTATTCATTTCTAGTTCTTTACAGGAAGAAGTTCTTACTGTTTCTTGTATAATCTTCTTAGAAAGGAAAGCTTGGGGACTGACTCACCATAATCAGAAAGTAATTTAGGAAGTAATCAACAAAACAGTCCCAAGAATAGCATGAGCATAACTAAGAAACCTGGAATATTCTAGGTAGGAGCTACCTACAAGAAGTGTTCAATTGAGATAAATACTTATTGAATGCTTGTATTTGAATTCACGCCATTATATGTTTATTTAGTGACTACTAATGCACTTCATAAGATACCTGTGACACAGTAATAATAAAAACAGTGCGATCTTTGCTCTTTTTGGGGTTCTCAGTTTACTTGGCATGATCTCTTCAGTATGCAATTCAACACAGTGTGATGAAAGCAATGATAATGCAAAAACAATATTAACTGTTATTGAGCCCTAATTCATGTCAACCCCTTCACATACATTAGGTCAACTAATTTTTAAACACTCCTTTTAGCCTTACTTTGCAGACGCTGAAACTAAAATTTACGCAGAAGTTTAAACAGACGTAGATGAATAAATTATCGAAAGCATCAGTTCTCTCTGTGTTCCTCAGAACATCATCATCAGTGTCACCCAGAAAGCTCTTGGAAAAGCAAATTCTCGAGACTCATCCCAGACCCATTGATTCAGAAACTGGGGATGGGGCCCAGCGATCTATGATTTAATAAGCTAAAGTTTGCAAGGGTCTAAAGTTACTGGTTGGTAAGCAATAGCATCAGATCTTGACCCAAGTCTTTCTGATATCTAACTGTTAGCTATTAGATCACTAAGGAGAAAGACTTAATCTAGTCTGGGGCTGGAGATGGTATGGGAAGTTGGGGATAATTTCCAAAATGAGTAACATCTTATCTAGAATCTGGTGCATGAGTGATCAGCCAATGGAAGATGAAGAGGAGGAAAAGGGAAAAACAAGGCATTCCACATAGAAAACCCATTTCTGGGACACAGAAATGCCGTATGGGTGTAACCGAGTGAAAGGGGAGGAGTGACGTGAAATCTGCTGGCGGCCTAAGTCAGATCTTAAAGGACATTGAATAAAGATTGAATTTTATCTCATTTAGGTCAAATTATTGTCCTAGGGTCAATTTGGAGCACTACATGCTTTTATCCCTTGCATAAAGAGATGACATGCAAGGGAGTCGAGGGAAAGTATGTTCTAGTTCCAGAAACGTTTTTTGGTCTTTGTGTTTCATTCATGTCACAGATATTTAGTTTCTGGTCTATATGTGGTACTGTATATATGCCAAACACATATGACTAAGAAATATTGTACTCCTTCCCCAAAGAGCTGTTTATGATGATAAAAGGATGCAATTAGCGAAAACAGTGGGCAGCGCTACCTCAGGGCAATAAATGAAGAGCAAGGGACTGAGAGAGCAAAGGAAGAGATCCCGAGAATCAGAGAAAATTATCCAAGAGAACTGACGTTTGAAAGATGTGCAAAATTTCAACAGGAATAAAACTAAACAAACTGTTTCTGGAGTAAAGATACAGAGGAACAAATGTGCTTTTCAGATGCATTAAGTTCTGAAAAGAAGTAATGGAGGTAAGGCCACTGAAGAGATGGGGTAGAAGAAGATGCAGAAAAGATTGAGGTCAGCATGTGCAGCTGAGAAATTTAGACTTTATCCTGTGGGCAATGTTAAAATGAGACCTCTAAATTAATATAAGAGAAATGCTGAAATTAGGGCATTCTTTCCTAAGAGGCATTTTCTGTTTTACTTTTATTTAAATATCACTCAAGTGGGGTGTTAAGCTCAAATAAAGCTCTGAAGTAAAGCCTTCCTCTCGAATAAAGGAACACTGGCTTTCAGGTGCCTTTAGGGCTGCTAGTACTTTTAAGTATCACATTTGCATTTTCAATAAATATTTCATCACCTTTTTATATTCTAGTAGGTTTTTATTAACTTTCTGAATCCTATGAAACAAAGATGAGACATGTCTGTGGCTACAGAGAGTTAAAGAAATAATGTAAGTCCAAGTAGTTCCTTTCCTGTGAGGATAAAATTGTGTAACATTCCCCCTTGTCTTGCTCCCCAGCCATTATCCACTAAATCTAGTAACCTCTGCTGGGAAGCAGTTTGGGAGGCCACAGTGAGATCTTAGATTTTCATCTTTGCTGGCAAAGCAGGCACTTCCCTAGATGGTTCTGTAGATAAATGTGTTGAAAACATTTCTTGTCCACTTCTTAATTCTTTACATTCCCAGCCTCGGCTTGTCCAAAAGAGGCTGCTGTTCTTTCTGATCATGTGAAGGCCAGGAATTAGAGTTCTGCCAGTAATTATGTTTGCACAGCAATGATATAAAATGGTTTGTTTGTTTTCTAAAAATGTTTTGAGATTACCTTCTTCTTCTCATGCAATTTTTTTTTTTTTGGAATGGGGTCTCACTCTGTTGCCAGGCTGGAGTGCAGTGGTACGATCTCGGCTCACTGCGGCCTCTGCCTCCCAGGTTCAAGCGATTCTCCTGCCTCAGCCCCCCGAGGAGCCGGGACTACAGGTGTGTGCCACCACATCCAGCTAAGCTTTGTATTTTTAGTAGAGACAGGGTTCACCATGTTGGCCAGGATGGTCTCGATCTCTTGACTTCGTGATCCACCGGCCTTGGCCTCCCAAAGTGCTGGGATTATAGGTGTGGGCCACTGCGCCAGGCCATCATGCACTTTTCTAAGTACTTTATATGTATCTACTCATTCAGATGGACAACAGCCTTATTGACACCATTGTCTGAAGCACACAATGGATATATCACTCAGCTAACTAGCAAGTGTTAGAACCAGGATGCAAATTAGCCAGTTTCAGAGTTACCGCTCTGAACAACTACATTATATTGTTATTTCAAAGGAAAAAAGGTGCAATTTAGAGAGCAGGCTTATATTATTTCTGAGTATATCCTCTATGGTAACAGAGCATAACTGCAAGGTTTGGGGCACTAGGTTACTTATATGACACAAGTACGGGAATTATCATATTTTCAGCATAGTGATCAGCAGAAGGGATCACCACTTACTGCTTCTTAAATCAATCTGCAAGCACTGTGATTAAAGGGTAACACTGGGAGGGAGGCCCAGGGAGTGCCAGCTAAAGGCTGGAAGGAAACTAGAAAAGGTAGGAGCTCTGTCCCCAAACTTGTCTTGGAAGGGGACAGGAGGGGCTCTTGTTCCTAGAAGTCTTCCTCTTTTCCTTCTATTACATTCTTGACACTTACCCAGACAGCCTGGCAGAGGCAGAACGGGTGAAGTGCCCAGAGAGCTTGCTGAGGACCATATTCACTCTCTACCCTAAAAGGGTGAGGCAGGATCCCAAACTTCATACTAAGGCATGAATGAGCTTAAGGTCCAGAGGGGAATGTGGGTGAAGAAGAGGCACATGCCAGGGTGATCAAGCTGTGTCATTCAATGCAAAATCTTTCAGTGGCCTCCCGTCTCACTCAGAGTCAGAGCCCATGCTTTACTAAGGTATACCAGGCCTTGACTACATACTACATTTATAAAGACTTGACCAGACTTCAACCCAGATCAACTAAAGCAGATTTTGGGATTGGGCCTAAACATTTTTTCAAAGCTCCCAGGGTGACTACAATGTGTAGTTGGCTCTGTGAACCACCAGCCCACTCTATGTGGTCACCCCACCTCGCCACCCCACATCCCAAATGAGCTCTTCAACCTCATCTCCCACCACACTCCTCACTGCTTTCTTTGCTCCAGTGTCACAGGCATCCTTGCAGTTCCTCAAACATGCCGAGCATGTGTCTGTTTGGGGACTTTGGACTATGGCTTCCTCTCTCCGCAACATTCTTCCCTCATACACTCTCATGACCTACTCCCATAGTCTCTTTCAGGGTCCCTAATCAGAGAGAACTTCCCAGGCCATTTCATACAAAAAAAGCAAATCCTTCTCCCATTTCCTTCCTCTGCATAAGCCTTGTCTTCCTAATCCTGCTTTTCTTTTCTCCGTAGCTCCTCTCGCCAACTGACTTGTGTATTTGTTTGTTTCATGTCTGTTTTCTCATTCCGCAGTGTGAGCTCCACAAGAGCTGGCTCTTAGAATTGGTCTCTGTTATGGCTCCTGATCTTGGAAACACACCTGACACAAAGTAGTTGCTCAGTCTATGTCAGTTCAATGAGGAAACAGCTCCTGCAGCTTTATTTCTTATCTAGATTTGTTTTGGAAGCATTACTAAAAGTTGATAAATGATAAAAACAAATAAGCAAATAAAAGCTCATTTGAAAAGGTCTACTTTTAAAGTTCTACTTATAGCTGGAAAAATTAAAATGTCTCCAGCTTTTCAATGAACACACCAAAGAGCAAAAATTGTATGAGCTGAAAAGTATTTAAAACAGGACATATAACATATAGCAGGCCCTCTGTATCTATAAGTTTCACATCTGTGGATTCAACCAACTGCAGACTGAAATTTTTTAAAGTACAATAATTTTCAAAAATGCAAATTTAAAAATGATACAGTAAAACCACTATACACACAGCATTTACATTGTATTAGGTATCATAAGTAATCTAGAGCTGATATAAAGCACAGGCACACCTTGACTTATTGAGCTTCACTGTATTGTACTTCACAGATATCAAAATTTTTACAAATTTAAGATTTGTGGAAACTTTGCATTAAGCAGGTCTATTGTTGCCATTTTTCTACAAGCATTTGCTCATTTTGTGTCTCTGTGTTACATTTTGGTAATTCTCCCAATACCTCAGACTTTTTCATTATTATTATATCTGTTATGAATAATTTTTGATTTTACTCTCACAATTATTTTGGGGCATGATGAACTGTGCTGATATAAAATGGCTAACTTAAGTGTTGTGTGTGTTCTAACTGCTCCACTGACTGGCTGTTCTTCCAGCTCTCTTCCTCTTCTTAGGCCTCTCTATTCCCTGAGACACAACAATATTGAAATAAGACCAATTAATAACCCTACAATGGCCTCTTAAGTGTCCAAATGAAAGGAAGAGTCATATGTCTCTCACTTTAAATCAAAAGCTGAAAATGATTACACTTGATGAGGAAGGCATGTCCAAATCCAAGACAAACCAAAACCTATGCCTCTTGTGAAAAACATGTAGACCTCTTAGCCAAGTTATGAATGCAAAGAAAAAGTTCTGGAAATAAATTAAAAGTGCTACTCTAGTGAACACACAAATGATAAGAAAGCAAAACAGCCTTATTACTGATATGCAGAAAATTTTAGTGGTCTGGATAGAAGATCAAATAACCCACAACATCCCCTTAAGCCAAAGCTTAAACCAGGCAAGGCCCTAACTCTTCAATTCTATGAAAGTTAAAGAAGAGAGGTGAGAAAGTTGCAGAAGAAATGTTAGAAGCTTGTGGACGTTGGTACATGAGGTCTAAGGAAAGAGGCATCTCCATAGCATAAAGTGTACCTAATACAATGTAAATGCTGTGTGTATAGTGGTTTTACTGTATCATTTTAAAATTTGCATTTTTAAAAATTATTGTACTTTAAAAAATTTCAGTCTGCAGTTGGGAGTACAGCAGCAAGTGCTGATACAGAAGCTGCAGCATGATATTCAGAAGATCTAGGTGAGATGATTGGTGAAGGTAGCTATACTACATAATAGATTTTCAATGTAGGTAAAACAGCCTTCTATTGGAAGAAGATGCCATCTAGGACTTTCATAGCAAAAAAGGAGGAGTCAATGCCTAGCTTCAAAGCTTCAAAGACAGGCTCTCTTACTGGGGGCCAATGTAGCTGATGACTTTAAGTTGAAGCCAATGCTCATTTACCATTCTGAAAATCCTGGAGCCATTAAGAATTATGCTCTGCTCCATAAATGAAACAACAAAGGCTTTATGACAGCATATCAATTTATAGCGCAGTTTACCAAATATTTTAAGCCCACTTTTGAGACCTACTACCCAGAAGAAAAGATCCCTTTCAAAAGATTACTGCTCGTTGATAATGCACTTGGTCAAACAAGAGCTCTGATGGAGATGTGCAAGGAGACTAATGTTGTTTTCATGCCTGCTAACACAAAATCCATTCTGCAGCCCATAGAACATGGAGTAACTTTCAAGTCTGATTATTTAAAAAGTGTATTTTCTAAGGCCATAGCTACCAGATGGTGATTCTTATGATGAATCTGGGCAAAGTAAATTGAAAACCTTCTGGAAAGGAATGGCATTCTAGATGCCATTAAGAATATTCATGATTGATAGGAGGTCAAAACATTAACAGGAATTTGGAAGAGGTTTATTCCGACCCTCAGGGATGACTTGACGGGTTCAAGACATCAGTTGAGGGAGTAAATGCAAATGTGGTGACTACAGCAAGAAACTAGAAGTATAGCCTGAAGGTGTGACTGAATTGCTGCAAGCTCCTGATAACACTTTAATGGATGAGGAGTTGTTTCTTATGGATGAATAAAGAAAGTGATTTCTTGAAATGAACTCACTTCACTGGTGAAGATGCTATGAACTTTGTTGAAATGACAACAAAAGATTTAGAATATTCCATAAATTTCCTTCATAAAACAGGGACAAGGTTTGAAAGAATTTACTCCAATTTTAAAATTAGTTTTACTCGGGGTAAAATGCTGTCAAACAGCATTGCATGCTACAGCACAATCTTTCATAAAAGGAAAAATCAACTGATGTGGCAAATCCCATTGTTGTCTTATTTAAAGGAATTGTCATAGCCACCCCAATCTTTAGGAACCACCACCCTGATCAGTCAGCAGCCATCAACATCCAGGGAAGACCCACCACCCAGGTAGAAGATGACTTGCTGAAGGCTCAGGTGATCCTTAGCATATTTTAGCAATAAAGTATTTTAAAATTAAGGTCTATACTTAAAAAATATATATATCATGCTATTGTGGACTTAACAGATGACAGTATAGTATAAACATAACTTTTATATGTACTGGGAAACTAACCAATAATGTGACTTGCTTTATTGCAGTGGTCTAGAACAGAACCAGCAATATCTCTGAGGTATGTCTGTAAATGGGAATATGTGAATAGACCAGCCTGAGTAACACAGTGAGACTTTAACTTTACAAATAAATGTTTAAAAGTTAGCCAGTAATGGTGGCATGCAGCTAGTCCTAGCTCCTTAGGAAACTGAGCCAGGAGGATAGCTTCAGCCCAGGAGTTCGAGGCTGCCATAAGCTATAAACCCACCACTGTACTCCAACCTAGGTAATCCTAGCTAGACTCCAGCAAGACCCTATCTTAAGAAAAAAAAAAAAAAAGCCAGTCTACCTCTGTACCTCTTCTAACTGAGCTGGCCTTGTGACTTACTTTGACTTGTAAAATGTGGTGGCAGAAATGGCATGCTAGTTCTGAGTCTATCCTTGAGAGATTGTACACTTCTGCTCACTCTGTCTTGGAAATCTGCTGCCCTTTTTTCTAAGTCTGGGCTAGCCTGCTCCATGAAAAGTCGTGTGGCCCAGTTGCTCCTATTGCCCTAGTGAACAGCCAGTCAATCCTTGATGCAGAGCCTTCTAGCTGTTAGCTGACCATAAATACATGCATGGACCTACCTGAGACCAGAAAAAACAAAATAATGGGCCACAGAATTATGAGGCATATAAATATTGTTTTAAACCACTAAGTTTTGGGATGGTCTGCTATATAGCAAAAACCCACTGACACACCTGGCAAACATTTTTCACCACTGGGATTAAAAAATACATTGGGTTTATGAATTTAGTCCATATTTATAAAAAATAATCCCTTATGCAAATTCCATAAAAGCAAAAACAAAACAAATGAATGTAAAAGGTTAAGAGGAAGAATTGAGAAGGTTATCAAATATAAGAAAAATAAAGCTTAATGTATTTTTCTTGTTTTTATTTCTCTCCTGCCTTTGCCACTATTTCGATTCCAGAAAAAATTTTTTAATGAAACTGAGCTTAAAGAAATTATTTTTAAAGTTCACTTTTCCAGTTCTAAATTGCAGATTCTTCCCTTAATAATAGCAGGTGTTCAATTAGCACCAAACGTATATATGGGTTAAAAGCTAATAAATTTCATTCTAACAGTTAAGCTTATTATTGGGTGTGAATCAGTATATTTTTGAAGTATTTCTTTTATTTCAACTTAGCTTTTATTCTTCATTTTTAGGAAGAAGTAATATATACATCTTCACAATGCCTTCTGTGTTTCTGACTTATATTTGTCCATTCCACCCTTAGTTTTGGCAAATTTTGTTTATCATTCTGTTTCTATAGTTCTTTTAGGCAAGAGAAGAAAAATAACTTTAAATTTTACAAAGTTTCCTACTTATGTAAATTTACGGAGTTGAAGCACAAAGACAAATGGAACAATATCCAGAAAATTCTCATAAGGATTAGATTTTTCACATTTATAGTGATAGTTTAAAAAGCGAGACTTCAGAAAATAAAAGAAGGGAGGAAAAGAAACATTATTAATTCACTGATTCTAAGAAACAATATTGAAGATGCGGGAAAGAAAATTGGCTGTCTATTTAAATCTGGAAATTGTTTCCAGAAGGTAATAATAAATTTTAAAAGTCCTGGATTTTTC
This sequence comes from Callithrix jacchus, assembly GCF_049354715.1. Lineage (NCBI taxonomy): Eukaryota > Metazoa > Chordata > Mammalia > Primates > Cebidae > Callithrix > Callithrix jacchus. The sequence goes on from NC_133505.1 coordinate 134,061,699, forward strand.
ACTCTAACTCCCTTCTGGAGATGGTCATATAGGTGCCTGTCAGAAGTGAGATCTGGCATACAGATGTTTATGTTATGAAGGCAGAGACCTGAATCTGCCAATAAATCAACCAACCCTTTTCTGCCAGGCAGCTAAACCCTTCCTCCATCCCATAAGCCCAGGCACCTTTCCTATCTTCTGAGTTATGAGGCTGCCAAACTTATTTTATCCTATCAATCTCCAGTGAATGCCTTAATAAAAGCAAATTTTAAAAGCTGAGAAAACTACTTTTCTTCCTTAAAAATTGATACAATGCCAAACTAAAATAGCTGTGATTCTGTTCTTTTGTTTTATTTTTTAAAATTAAAGAATCCAATGAATTTTCCTTTTCTTAGCTCCTCTATCTTTTTCCCATTGTGCTTAAGTAGATGTCTATAGCAGAGATCTGATTGACTACAGAGTTATATGAATTCTGGATTGTTAAGGAATATTAATGAGTCAATTGGTAGAGCATATTTTTGAAGCAGGCTACCAATAAAAGAGAGAACTTTTAAGTCTTTTTCTGTGTGAGAATAAGAATTACCTTCACAGGGCCAAATAGGTTTCAATGGCTCTTCAATTGTACAGTGTCTTTCTAAGCCATTCTTTGGTGCCAGTAATTACTAGAACATCTCTGCCCTTTTCCTAGTGTATTACTTGGTAATAATGCTTGGAACTTGTGCTTTGTAATAATTAGCAGCATTAAACATTAAAATGGCAAAACCACAATTACTTTTGCACAAACCTAAAAGTACAGTGAAATTTAGGTAAGTCAGAAACTTGGAAAGTAAAATGCTGAACTTAACTCCAGAAAATCTAAGAGATCTTAAAAACCATGAGATATCAGAAAGAAGAAAAAAACGTAGAGGGTTCTCTTGTTAATGGGATGTGGTTACAATAGAACTGGAGGAAATATAATTGACAAGGAACGGTAATAGTTGAGGCCTACAAGATCTTTATGAAAACATCACCTTTAAAGGTCAGGTTACAACTCAATATTGGCTGCCTTCCATTGTGTAGTTCATATTATATGATCAAAACATTTCCTGGATCCTTTGGAAGAATTGGCCTCTGTATTTTCTAAGCTTCTTGGGATTCTCCAGGAAACTCCAGGCTACCAATGAAATAGTTTATGATACAAGTAACTCTTTCATCATTGTAGAACCTTCTTTCGGAGCAGGGTATGGTTATTGAAAGGTCTGTCAAACTGACAATAATAAACTGATCACAAAGCAAGACAACCTTGCTTCTAAAAAAATCAAAGCCAACATGGTAAGGGCTTCTTCTTCTTTTTTCCTTTTTTTTTGAGACAGAGTCATAATCTGTTGCCCAGGCTGGAGTGCAGTGGTGCAATCTCGGCTCACTGCAACCTCTGCCTCCCGGGTTCATGCAATTCACCTGTCTCAGCCTCCCCAGTAGCTGGGATTACAGGTGTGTGTGGTGCCACAATGCCTGGCTAATTTTTTTTTTTTTTTTTTTGGTATTTAGAAATGGGGTTTCACCATATTAGCCAGGATAGTCTCAGTCTCCTGACCTCGTGATCCGCTCGCCTCGGCCTCTCAAAGTACTGGGATTACAGGTGTGAGCCACCACGCCCAGTCCTGGTAAGTGCTTCTTTAATATATCATGTATTACACTTGGATGGCACCATACAAAAACCTCAGAGAACTCCACCCAAGCAAATGGATTTAAGACTGGGATATTTCTCAGTTTAGAGTATTAAAAAATCTGAGAAACTTGTTAATGGCTTTTGAAAGAAAGATTATTAAAAATTACTTTATATCTTAGAGCCACAGTAAAGTTATGTTTATTAAACTATGGATGACAACAAATGCAGAGATGTATTCTAATTTACTCTTGTTAATAGATTAGATACTAAGCATCACTGCATTGAGTAATTAAAAGACACTTAGAAAATTATGTCTGGGTAGTGACCACAGTTCCTTAAGGCCTTTGTTTACAATTGAGGCAAAGGAAAAAACTGTGGTTGACATTTATAAGGTGAAATGATGAGCTGTCCAGTTTATTCTATGTTGCATCTCAACCAGCTTTGAACTCATTAATGCAGTGAAATTAGCAATATTGTTCTATCATGTTTAGAATCCTGTAAGAAATATGCTTGAATGTGCCATTACAAAATGGCAGGACACTAAGGGGTGGGCATTACAAGAGTGTTTAAAAATCATTCTTTACGCAATTACATATTTATGATATTTCATAATACAAATTTAAAGGTCAGAGAATTCATTAATTTCCAAAATGTACTGAAATGTAGAAGCAAGTTTCTGAGGGTAACTCCTGGACTAGGTTAAAATGTGATAGCCCTCAATTATGCTATAAAATTTTTGGAATTAGTTACCAAATTTAAAAATGTAAACCATTTACATTTGAAAAATCCAAATTTCCAGTTTCACCCGAAACACCTGAAGAACGGGTAAAGCTGGGTCCAGATTACGACATGGCAATGCTGGGTTAAAACTGAATGTTAAGACATACGCTCTTGGCTGGTCACAGTGGCTCATGCCTGTAATTCTAGCACTTTGGGAGGCTGAGTCGGGTGAGTTGCCTGAGCTCAGGAGGTTGAGACCAGCCTGAACAGCATGGTGAAAGCCTGTTTCTACTAAAATACAAAACATTAGCTGAGCATGGTGGTGGGCACCTATAATCCTAGCTACTCGGGAGGCTGAGGTACTAGAATCACTCGAACCTGTGAGGCGGGGGTTGCAGTGAGCCAGTCATGCCACTGCACTCCAGCCTGGGTGACAGAGTGAGATTCTGTCTCCAAAAAAAAAAAGACATAGATTACATACACTTTCCAGTTTGCTCCATCACTTCCAACATAGACAGCTTCACTCATTCATATACTCTGCTTGGCCTCTAGTGACACTGGAATGTTCAAACTCTGCCCTGGACTGCCAAGGTCATGTATGTGGAAAGAGTCCAAGAAACACAACCTTCCATCTGGTGCCTTACAAAAATCTTTCCTACACCACTTACACCCTACCTGTGTTTTTCTGGTAGCCAGAAGCTTGCTTCTCTATGAGGTAGCGGATGCATTACCTTTACAGATGGCTCTACTGAATAACAAAGTCTTTATTTTGATCACAAATCTACTTAAAGTTAAAAACGATTTAAAGTGATTCAAAAAATAGACATAATTTATCTTCTATAGGTGGTATATCTCTTTGAACATTGGAAGAGAGTAATTACGTCTCAAATATTTTCTTCTTCAGGCCATATGCATTCCCCAGTTCTTTCAAATATTTATCATAAAACATGAATTCATATCTAGTTTATGGTCAACAAAACTTCTTAAGCCATTTTTTTGTGTAAATACCTATGAATATTTTCTTCTTGTTCTTTTTTTTTTTTTTTTTTTTTTTGAGACAGAGTGCCTGGTGAGAACTCCATCACCAGGCGCCAGGCTGGAGTGCAGTGGCACAACCTCAGCTCAGCAACCTCCGCCTCCCAGGGTCAAGCAATTCTCCTGCCTCAGCCTCCCGAGTAGCTGGGATTACAGGCACACGCCACCACACCCAGCTAATTTTTTTGTATTTTTAATAGAGACGGGGTTTCACCATGTTAACCAGGATGGTCTCGATATCTTGACCTCGTGATCCACGTGCCTCGGCCTCCCAAAGTGCTGGGATTACAGGTGTGAGCCACCACGCCAGACCCCTATGAATATTTTCACTCCTCTTGTACTTGTGTGAATAAAAAATATCAAATTTCAAGACATTGCATTAATTCATATTAAATTTCATTTTGTAAATTCACGTTTATCATTCTAGTATGTTGACAACATTTTGATTTTTTGTTCTATCCTTGCTTATATCTTCCTTGATTCCTAGTAAGAGGAATCCTGCCTAGATCTTTTTAAATTAGCATTTAGTAGGTATTTACTAGGGACATAATTGAAGTAACCCGAAAAAAAAAATAGCAGAAGAAAAACTGAGTTAACTTTTTGTTCCAAATTTATGAAAAAATTATCAATAAAGCATAACAATCACAATTTCTGTAATCTCTATCCACATACCATTAAGTAAAAATCATGAATAAAGTATGATTATAGAATATTTTCTCTGCAAATGTTAAATGGATTAAAAATTTTTTGTCTTCATGATTTGATTCTATGAGAATCAACTATTCTTCAGGAATTGGTCTTTTCCTATTTTTAATGATAAGGAAAGTAGAGGCAGAAGTAATTAGTTTTAGTTTAAAAATTCAGAGTATATTTAAAATGACAAAGAACAGAGCCCAATCTTTTAAAAGCAAATAACACATCCATTTCAGCACACCTTAAAAACTGCTTAGTGAATTCTAAAATAAAAGGACAATCAGAATCTCTGAAACCTCTATCCATATTCCAAATAGATAGTTTTGAAATCTATCACAAATATTAGAAGACAGGCCCATTGAAATAAGTTATAATTTAATTTTACTTCATATTAGCAGGCATCTTGATATCCTCTGGAATTGTACTGGTATGTGTTCAAATGAGTCAGCTCATTTCTAAGTTATTTTAGAATAAATTGACAATCACTAAATTTCTGAAAATTGTGAGTACTATATTTTAGGCTAAGGAAACTCCTTCGTTTCTTGATATAATGCTGAAGAATACACAGACATGCACATCCATCTTTTTTGGACATGAGAGCAACTTAAGAGCTACACATATAGTAGTGCCTTAATGAATAATAAATAAGTACCTGGGGGAAGTACATGCATGTACACAGAGCATGAGATATCACTGCCATAGGAATAAAATATTCCATGTATTAATGAAGTTAAGGAAACTAATCAAAGACGAACCAGATTTATTTCCTAAAGTATTTTTTTTTTAAAGAAAATTTACCCTATTCATGTTGTTACTCAAATGGACAGAATTCTGAGTTAATATAGCATGAAGCTATCATTTACTTCTGATTAAAATATATCTGAAGGCAAAGACAAAAATGTAAACATAGTAATACCAAAAACTAAGGTGGTAGTGAAACATTTACCAGAATCTGAGAAAATTTTACTTTTAACAATAACATCAGAGGAATTCAAACAAGAAAAATAAGCTGTCTAATAAATGGCTTTCAATGTCTGAAACAGAAGGATTGGACATGAAGACCAGTAAAAACTAGACATCCTGTTTCTTAAAAGGTTAAATATAAATTTGCCAAATGACCCAGCAATTCCTTAGGTATATACCCAAGAGAAGTAAAAATGTATATCCACAAAGCATTTGCACAATAATACTCCTAGCAGCATTCCTCATAATAACCAAAAATTGGAAACAACCCAAAATTCCATCTACTGGTGAATGAATAGATAACATATGATATCAGCACAATGGAATATTTGGCAATTTACAAAAGGAATAAACTACTGATACATGATATGACACAGATGAACTTGAAAAACACTATGGTAAGTAAAAGAAGCCAAATCTAAGAGACCACATACAGTATAATTCCATTTATATGAAATGTCTAGAAAAGATAAATTTATAGATTAATGGAGTAGATTTAGTGGTTGCCTGGAGGTAGCCAAAGGGAAGGAAGAAATAGGAATTAACAAGAAATGGGCATGAAACTCTTGCTACTATAGTAATGAAAACATGCTAAAACTGATTTATGGTCATTGTTGCACAACTTGGAAATTTACTACAAATCACTGGATTGTACTGTTGGAGTAAATTAATTATTTTATATGTAAAATGTATTTCAATAAAGTTATTAAAAAATCAGTCAGCCAGATAAAACTTCTGCATTCCAATCCTGTTTTCCTCAATACATGCATAAGTATTCCTAGACAGAGTCTTGCTCTGTCGCCTAGGCTGGAGTGCAATGGTGCGATCTCAGCTCACTGCAACCTCCGCCTCTTGGGTTCAAGCAATTCTCCTGCCTCAGCTTCCTAAGTAGCTGGGATTATGGGTATGCACCACCACGCCAGGCTAAATTTTTTTGTATTTTTAGTAGAGGCGGGGTTTCACCATGTTGGCCAGGCTGATCTCGAACTCCTTACCTCGGGTGATCTGTCTGCCTCGGCCTCCTAACGTGCTGAGATTTCAGGCTGCATAAGTATTGCACAGACAATACTGTAGCTCTCTTGTTGTTAAATTTTCAAACAAGTTGGAATTATGCAAGGAAAAAGAGCTAGGTGACTGGCTGTGCAATGAATCATGAGATATATTCTTGTCTCATCCAAACCTTCAGCGGAAGAAACATAGGTAGAAAAGGCTTGGGAGTACCCATGTTGAGGTTTATTGTTTTTCATATACTAAAGGTAGGTAAAGAACAACTACAAGCTGCTTCAAATATTTCTAAGCTATGTCTCTCAGAGTCAGTGCTTCTGAGTGCTGTAGTAGCCGCCTTTCCTGCTTTAGTCAAACAAGCCAGAACTAGCTGAATGTTTGCCATCATCAGTAATTGAGCTGGAATTGTGCAGGTCAAGCTGTTCTATACCTTTGGCTCCAAGAAGGGGTAAATAATGGCCAGTAGACAGTGAGAGGGACTAAGGAAAAAGCCATACAGTGAGTATCTAAAGAATCTATAAAGAATGCTTGACATTCAATGATGATATTTTCTAAGAGAAAGAAAAAAGGAGAAAAGAAGATAAAATTGCATTGAGTCAAAGCAATTCAATGGGGAAAGGATAGTTTTTTCAACAAATGGTGCTGGGGCAATTAGAGATCCACATGCAAAAAGATGAATTTAGACCCCCCCCAACTCACTCTACACATGAACATAACTCAAATTGGATTGTAGATCTGAATGTAAGAGCTAAATCTATAACAGTCTTAGGGGAATCTGTTTTCACATTGCTGACAGAATAAAATACTAAAAATGAAAAGTCTTAGGGGAAAAAACACACACACTGAAGTGAATCTTCCTGTAGGTTTGGCAAAGATTTCTTAGATGTGACAGCAGAAGTGTAAGTGATAAAACAAAAAAACATATAAAAATTGTACTGCATCAAAATGGAAAACTTTTGCACTTCAAAAGTTGCTATTAAGAAAGTAAAAAGACAGACTTAAGAAGAAAACATTTTCAAATTATACATCTGAATAATAGACATATCCAGAATACAGAGAGAGCTTAAATTGGAACTCAAAAATAAGTAGACAATCCAGTTAAAAATGGGCTAAACATTCTGAATAGACATTGCATAAAATAAAATATATGTGTGGAAAATAAGCAGATGAAAAGATACTCAACATCCTTAGGGAAACAAGTTAAAACCACAATGATGTATCATTTGAGGCCGAGTAGGTTAACTATAATACAAAAGATACACAATCAGTATTGACGAGAATGTGGAGAAAGTGAAACCTTCATCCATTGCTGGTGGGAATGTAAAGTGGTACAGCCCCCTTGGAAAACATTTGGCAGTTTCTTTAAAAAAATTAAACACAAATTCACCATATGACCTCCAAATCTAATCTTAGCTATCTACCCAAGAGAAATGGAAACATATATCCATCCACACAGAAACTTGTGTATGTGTTTATAACAGCATTATTTATAAAATGAGAAAATATCCAATGTCCAAAAACTGCTGAATGAATAAACAAAATGTGGTATATACATACAATTAAATATTATCTGAAAATAAAAAGAAATGAATTACTGATACATGCTACAGGGATGAACCTCAAAAACACTGCTCTCAGTGAAAGAAGCCAGTACAAAAGGTGGCGTAGTTTATGATTGTAATTATATGAAATATTCAGAAAATAAAAACTACAAATTCCAAAAATAGACTAGTAGCTGACTGGGGTTAGAGCTAAGAACGGAAGGTGACTGCAAATGGGCATGAGAGATCTTTATGAAGTGATAGAAATGTCCTAAATCGGCCAGGCTCATGCCTGTAATCTCAGCACTTTGCGAGGCACAGGCAGGCGGATCACTTGAGATAGGGTGTTCGAGAACAGACTAACCAACATGGAGAAACCCCATCTCTACTAAAAATTTGAAATTAGCCAGGCATGGTGGCACATGCCTGTAATATCCGCTACTCGGGTCACTGAGGCAGGAGAATCACTTAAACCCGGGAGATGGAGGTTGCTGTGAGCTAAGATCACGCCATTACACTCCAGCCTGGGCAACAAGAGGGAAACTCCAACTCAAAAAAAAGGAAAGAAATGTCCTAAATTTGGGTTATAGTGATGGTTGCATAACTCTGCCTATTTACTAAAAACCATTAAATTGTACAATTAAGTGAATTTATGCTATGTAGATTGATTATACCTTAAAGCTGTAAAAGTAAAATGCATCGGATGGTTTAAGAAGTCAGCTTAAAAAAGGAAAAGGGCCCTCAAATATTTGTGAAAACTATTTGCTATGAGAAATAGATGAAAGCTTTAGAAAATACTGTATTCTTAAAAAGATAACAAAGATGGCCTCTATGAACGAACAAGAATGTCATAAAAGGAGATTAAGCTCTGAAGACTAGGAAGCTGTCAGGAATAAGAAAACTAGAAAAGGTCACTAAAATTCAATGCAAGAATTAAATTTTCCACTGATGGCTTTAAGAAGCACAACTGACGTGACAGAAAATGGATTCAATAATATTGAAAATAAACTTGATCATTGTCTAAGGCCACAGCGGAAAAGGATTAAAATATGAAAGAATGAGAAGGTAGTAGTAAGGAATACAAAGAGAAGAAAATGCTAAGAAGAAAAAATAAGCACAAATGATTATCAAATCTATAATACAAGAAAGTTTTTTCTGAAATAATGGATAAACAAGTATTAATTTTCAGAGTAAAGGGTCTGTATGTTCTGGATATGTTATAAACAAAGACCATCACCTAGATATGCCCAGGCAATATTTCTGAACTGAGTATTCTTCTTTAGCTACCCAGATTCATTCTTGATCCTTCTCTGCCCTGCTCTGTGTTCCAGGAGGCTGACCTTTGCAAACTTTACCCAGACTCCCTCCCACCAGTTGACTCCTCCTTGGGTTTGGCCAATAGAAAGCACTGGCAGGCACGCTGACACTGACGGATGGAAGGTGAGAGAAGAGATGGTTCAGAGTATCTCTCCTCACTTCCTTTTACAACACAGTTTTAGGCAGTAGCTAAGTCCCCTTCCGGTGATAGATCCCACCGGGAGGACCCTATTCCACGGTTAGTTTTCACTGGCCTCTATAAAACTATTTCCTTAGCTATGTCTTCATTTCTAGGGGTGGTGATGGTTTCCAAGAGTTGCTAGTTTTTTTCTCAATGCCTTGCCAGGCCTGTTTTCTTTCCATAATCCTGCCTACATCACTGTGAGTAATAATCTCTTTTCATTTGAGCCATCTTGGGTGAATTCTGTTTCCCACTGGGGAACTCAGATTAATATAAATGAGGAATAAAAATATACATAAATATGAAGAAAAGGAATCAAAGTCAGACTGATCTGATATTTCTCCATTGCAAAATGAATCCCAGGGCTAATATATAATAAGACAGAATTTTATTTGACTCAGTAATTCCATTCTGCCTTTCCTGTGTGAAATCAACCAAAGGCTATTTTCAAGAGTACTAAGGTTCAGAAAATATTATCTTTTTCCTGAAAAATAATGTCAAGTATTAGCTAATCAATGAAAGATTATTTAAAACTATGATCTCGGAATTGTAGAAGTTGTAGTTTAAAATCATTGATAGCATTAAATTGTTTAAATACATATAATTTTTAAAGTATTTATTTTTTTAACTTTAATTTTAAGTTCAGGTGTACATGCACAAGTGTGTTACTTGTATTATGGGGATTTGTTGTACAGATTGTTACATCACCCAGGTATTAAGCCTAGTGCCCATTAGTTGTTTTTCCAGATCTTCTCCCTTCTCCCACCTTTCACCTTCCCACAGGCTTTAAAATGGAAAATATACAGTATAACAATGAAACATTTAGTAGTAATAATTTTAGTCTATAATCTCACATGAAATAAACAAAGACCAAGCCATAGTGTAAGGAGTTAAACTAACTGAAAGAATTTTTAGTTTTATTTTTAGAGGGAATATTACTCTGTTACCAGGCTGGAGTGCAATGGTGCAATCTCAGCTCACTGCAACCTCCACATCCCGGGTTCAAGTGATTCTCCTGCCTCAGCCTCCCAAGTAGCTGGGACTACAGGCACGTGCCACCACGCCCAGATAATTTCTGTATTTGTAGTAGAGACAGGGGTTTCACCATGCTGGCCAGGATGATCTTGATCTTCTGACCTCCTGATCTGCCCGCCTTGGCCTCCCAAAGTGCTGGGATTACAGGCATGAGCCACTGTTCCCACTAAGAATTTTTAAGTTTCATTTTTGATTTTGGTAATTGGGAAAATTGAGAATTGTACATGTATTACAAAATAAAGTTAACACTAGTAGAATTAAAAATAGGATAACGACTTTCAGAATGATTGTAGAACATAATTATTCTAATTTAAACTTAGCCATACGGCTAAATGAATAAACCCAATAGCTATATTTTACCCTTGAAAGATAATACTTTCCATATAACAAATCTTCCTAAATACACACAGATGGATCACTTGATAAAGTTCTATCAAAATTTTTCTTTTCTTCCATATGCAAAGAGGCAGTGGATACAACTACATACTAACATATTAGTTGCTCATTATGTACCTGAATAAATAAGCAATTGCTCTATTATTTCTACTATTATTCAAAGTTCTTGGCTAATGTAATGGTAAGAAGCTCTTACTTTGAGAAGGAAAGAAAAAATTAACAGTTAATTGTATTAACTACTTACCCCCATGATTAATTGACTAGACAAATTTAAACAGCTGAGCTAGCCAGTAGATCAATGTAAAATACTTTGAATTTTTAATTTTAAGTGCTTCTAAGTTGAATCATGCAGAATATAAATGGCCCAATTAAGTGAAATATATAAATATAAAATGGAAAATGTCAGGAAAAAGGTTAAATGAAAACTTCAAATGTCATTTACCATCTGGATAAAGATCAGTTTAACTGACCCTGAAATGTAAAAATGGAATTAGAACAGAAGCATCAAATAAATAATTATATTTCCATTCAAATTCAGTCAAGCCTAAGATCTTCAAGATATAACTGAAATTTTAGCTGGAAAAATACTTTCCAATATGCAGTAAAATTGCACATTATATTTACCCAAAAGTAATACCACAAGCATTTGAAAACAAAAGAACTGAGTAAATTATAATTTGAGAAGCTAAAGATGAGCTTCTATGACAGCAATCTTATCTTTCTAAAAACTCTTCTCTTGCCCAAACATTTATTGGTAATTTTTATATGTATCACTGTGTGTGTGTGTGTGTGTGTGTGTGTATTAAATAGAAATACGGTTCTTAAATTCAGAGAATATTAAATTTAGCTGTGGAGTCAATAAAAACTACAATGTAATCTAAATTATTTTATGCTTGACCTCTTTTGATCCAAGAACAGTCCTCTTTCTCTGCTACTGTGTTTCTTTGTAGGAAGCATATTAATCCAGCAGCAAGGTAGGGAGAGACATTTAACAGGACAAATCAGCATAGTCAGCCCTGTTTTCCTGCTAATGAATGCAGTGGCAGGTAATGCAGCCAGATTATCTCCCTGTTCATCAAAACATTTGCAAATGTGAGCTAATGGATCATGAAGCAGTAAGGACTAAATACAGGCCTAGTGGAAGAAGCAATGGGCCAGATGGAAGAAGTCAGCATGGCTTTATAATGAAGTAAGATTTAAAGGGGAATTTCAGAGAGTAATAGACATTCAAGAAAAAATGGAAAGCAAAATCATTTCAAAGTTCTGTAGAAAAACGCTGAGGTCCTGGATAGCTCTAAAATTGTATTGTCATAGACTTCAAAATTATTCCTAGGAATTGTCTTAATCAGCTAACCTAGAACTATGTGGTAATAATAGCAATAGCATCTGATAGGGTACCTTACAATTTATAAAGCACTTTCACACATTTTATCTTATGTTACCCTTGTGAATAGACTGGATAGGAAAAATATTTATTTTCCTTTAAAAGGTGATTAAATTGAGAGTCAGCTATTATGTGACTTATCTGAAGTAGCATAGCTATTACATTTGTAAAAAGTGAGATAGAATTGACATACCTGAAAACATTTTTCTAGCCCTATGTTTCTAGTATTTTCTCCAAAGATTCCCTTTCTGTGAGATGAAATGGATTTTTCTCTACATCCACCTTGTAAGTCTTCTCTCAGTGTTTACTCAAAACATTCTCTAATAGATCCTAGAGTATGAGAGAGGATTATAGATTCTAGGAATACTGAGGTTCCTAAAGAGAGTAGGTTATTCGTGGGTCAGGAAGAACATGAGAGTGGCAGTGGAGGGGCAGCCTGAGTCCTTGTAGTGAAGCCACGCAGCACTGACTACTGGAGATCACTCGTTGGAGGCAGACTGACTTAGTTGTAGGCCTGGCCTGCTAACTGGTGACATTAACCTCTCTGAGCCTGGGAGTTTTCATCTCTAAAATGAGACTATTAACAACATAATTATACATAAACTATCTGGTTCAGTCACTGGCATGTAATTAGCACTCAACAAGTGGCTACTGAGCTGCTGCAGCCCTGGGGTCATTTTCCATATCTCTCCAGCCAAATTAACTGCTAAATTGATTGTCTCAGACATTGAAGATATAAAGCAAATTCCACTGAATAGTCTTTGGGAATGACAGGATCTGCAGTCTTCTCTTACTCCTTAAACCCGCATTTTACATTTTGTCACCAAAGCACAAAGCAGTTAAACTGCAGAGCTGATGCCCAAGATGTCAGAGTTCTCTTCTTGTTTTGGGGTGTCTGTCCTCATTCCCTTTCTCAAGAATCAAACGGGAACTTGTTTCAGAGAAGGCTTATTGTTTCTGGGGGATAACTGGAATTTGAGAGATGCATAGCAGAGGACTAGAAGTTTCTAGAAAGTTGCAAGATCTTGGGAGACCTCTATTTCTGGAAGTGGGGTGAGCCTGGAGTTACCTATCTACTTCCTTTTCATTGTGTTTGCATTGCACTAAGCACCATGGAAAGAGTCCTGGTTCACAGTCACTTTTTTTTTTCTACAAAATTGGGCATGAAATACCTTGCTTAATTACCATTTATTCTCTTTTCAAAATTTCTTACTGTTTATCAACTTTTTTTTTGCCCTGTTCTCTTCTGTTTTTTTGTGGACACAATAACATGGACTCAGTCTTTAGTCTCAGGGAGTTTACAGTCAAATGCAGGAATAAAGTTATATACAAATTAGGCAAGAAATAATTGTTGTAATATTAGAGAAGAAGGTGGTCTCATTGCCTATGTATATGCTGGCTACTGAACTTGATGCTGGGGGTGCCACAGTGACCAACACAAGAGGGGTACTTGTCCTCTTAGAAGTCACAGTCTGGTTGGTCTCGTGAGGACTTCATGAGAAGTATTTGGTATAGAGATGTGTATGTGCAGCTATAGTCGAAGTACAACCTGTATGAGGCTGTGTTTCCTATTAGAAAATAATTAACTTGTGGGCAAGTACTACCCACCTGGTGACATTATCTGTTATTCCTCATACATAAAATATATCAGCTTTATAAATATTTACCAAGTGAAAGTCAGATCCAAGTTTATATGTTTTTAGTTTTATGTAAAAGGCTAAGACAGAAATAAGATGTTATTTCTGCCACTACTTGGAGCAAGGCCATTCACAGGCAGCCAAGGGTGGTCACGGTAGAAGGGAGTGGTGAAGAACAGTCCCAAAGCCTGAATGCACCTCATGGACTACTTGAGTTAAATCTGTGCCCTGAGAATGTCTTAACGAAGGGATTGAGGTTGTTTAATTGGGGTCTTTTCTGCATGAGTTTGATGTTCATCACACATACAAGGGCCAAGTAACCTCAAAAAATTTTATTATGCTCTTGGAAATATAAAGACTTGCAGCTTCAGAAAACATCAGAGAAGTCATGGGGAATAAAAATAAATTTCAAGAATAACAACATACAAACATTTGGATGTTTAACTGAGGATCAGGGCTCATTAACTCAATGGCCACACTCTGTGGTAAGGGCCTGGCAGCCTTCCAGGTGTAGGGAGCAGGGGCAGATTTCATCTTAAGAATTGTATGGTTGCCGGGTGCAGTGGCTCACGCCTATAATCCCAGCACTTTGGGAGGCCGAGGCGGGTGGATCACAAGGTCAAGAGATCAAGAGGTCGAGACCATCTGGTCAACAAGGTGAAACCCCGTCTCTACTAAAAATACAAAAATTAGCTGGGCATGGTGGTGCACGCCTGTAGTCCCAGCTACTTGGGAGGCTGAGGCAGGAGAATTGCTTGAACCCAGAAGGTGGAGGTTGCGGTGAGCTGAGATCGTGCCATGGCACTCACTCCAGTCTGGGTAACAACAGCGAAACTCCGTCTCAAAAAAAGAAAAAAGTATGGTTAAAAACCCCACTTTGAGACTTTCTGCAGAAATTAGAATGTTTAGGTGCCATCATTAAACACATTGGTTTATTTACTGGAGTAGATGATGAATTCTTTGGTTACCACATTGTCTTTGTAGCTTCCAAGAGTGTGGAGCTAAGGCCACATCAAAGGGCATGGCTGGATTATTAGGGCGGTTCAACTTGTACTCATCCCCACATATTACATCTTCAGTTGTAATTTCTACAGCACTAACACAGGCCCTGAATGCTGAATAGCAATAGAGAGATAATTGTAGGTCTTACTTCTTGTGTTGAAAATAGAATCAACCTAAATGCCGATCAATCAATTATAGACTGGATAAAGAAAATGTGGTACATATACACCATGGAATACTATGCAGCCATAAAAAGAAAGAGATCACATTCTTTTCATGGATATGACTGGAGTTGGAGGCCATTATCCTTAGCAAACTAATGCAGGAACAGAAAACCAAATATTGGTTGTTCTTACTTACAATGATGAGAATACCTGGACACATTGAGGGGAGCAACACTCACTGGGGCCTTTCAGAGGATGGAGAGTAGGAGGAGGGAGAGGATCAGGAAAAATAACTAATGGGCACTAGGCTTAATACTGGGGTGATGAAATAATCTGTACAACAAACCCCCATGACACAAGTTTACCTATGTAACAAACTTGCACTTGTACCCCTAAACTTAAAATAAAAGTTAAAAAACTCAAGACACATGTTCCTCCAATGTCCATTTTTATCACTTAAAAAACGTTTATCTGGAAAAAAAACTTCCAGTAGGGACCTTCAGTGGGTGCAAACTTGGAGTTTAATGCAATGCTTTGCCATCTATATCTTTATATCCTCTGTGTTATCTACACAGCCACACTACACCAGGCATTCAAGAAATACCTATTGACTGACTATATAAAAAAATAATTACAGTATTTAAATAATAGTAATGACACTGAATTTTATACCTGACTATGAAACTTTCAGGGAGAACAGAGATGGATAACTGACAAAGTAGAAAATGATACCTTTATAGGAAGCTTTGAGAGCACTTGATTTAATTTCTGCATTAATATATTACAAACCTGAGGCCTATAAATTTTAATTTATTTACTCAAGGTCATAGATAATGACAAATAAGGTCTCAAAACTAGTTTCTAGACTCCATGATAAATGTGCTTTTTAACAATCACACTCAAATTCACAGCTAATAAAGAAATGACAATTTTATTTTCTGTAAAATTTTAACTCATAGTTTGTTGATTCTGTAGAAAAGACCTGTCAAGTATTTAGAAAGCTCATTTATCCATGATGGTTGCCATGTAAGGTCTGTGTATAACTGCAACACTTTGTTGTACTAGATTGGTTTTCTTCATGATTGTCCCAGAGGCCTCACATAAAACTCAGTGTTGCTTCTGTATCTGGTAACAGCTAAGAAAGAATTGCTTTCAATATTTAGTCCCAAGCCTTGAGTCATACTAAACCAAGAACTGTTTCATAACAATGTACATCCTTCAGATTAAGTTTTTCTTCATCTTCCCAGCATTTTTACCTAATTTTTAAATCCCTGTTTCAATAGTTTTATGGTTTCATTGTAAACCATCTCAAATACTCTTTTAAGGTAGGTTGCATACAGAAGTCAGAGAAGTAAACAACACTTCAATAACTATGTAAGCAATGTACTTCTATGGAGATACTTAACATGGGTAAATTGCTAATCTTACAGGGGTGAGTCCCTCAAAGTTCAGCCTGGAACCCTTGGACCAAGTTAAACTGGCCTCTAAGAGTTCAGGGGTTGAAGATTTAACTCATAAATATGCTTCATCAGCAAAGGCAACAAAAATGTAAATACACATCTATTAAACAATGTTACGAAGCCCATTACAGAGCAAACATCCAAATCAATAGATATTTGAGATGGGAACTAGAAATGTACTCAGTAGGAGATGCTTAATCAGGTAAAAACCTGTATTTGTTCAGCAGTTTACAGTTTCAGGAATATGAAGTGCAAAATTTCAGCCAAGAAAGAAACTGGAATCTGATCAACAATGTGGGGGTGTGTAATGCTGTCCTGTATTTTTATGTAAACAACAAGAAATTTGAAGTTTATAGTGAAAGCTCAAGATATTGCACAAAAAAATCCACCAATTTCTGATCTGTGTACTACTTTGCTTCTGATGGGGGCTTGGCATCTGGGTAAAAAGAGTCATTTACATGCAACTGAATATTAAAGATCATTTCAGAGTGCTTGCAACTGTATATCTAATTTCATTAAAAATCCAATAAGGCTCATAATTCCTAAATAAATACATCTTTAAAAATGCATTCATAACACATGGTGACTTCCTGGAAGACAAGCTTTTCTGTGCTTACCTGACACTCTTGTTTTTAATTTAGTCTCATTCCTGCCTATGTTACTTGACAAACTATTGGCTCTGAGAAGATATGACTAAAATTATAGTGTTTAATTTATGCATCTAAATATATTTATGGCCATTTCACTTAAAAATATCAATTACTGCTTTTTGTTTTAAAATGTTAAGTAAACTACCAAAACCAAGGGAAGATATTTGTAAGAAACTGTCTCTTGAGTTGCTTCTTCACTGATTTGTCACTCAACATTTCTTTTTCACATTTTATTATTTAGGTAAACATGCCCTGTTAGAACCAAGTGTAGTTAGGATCAGTTCTTTATTATACATAAGAAAATAAATAGGTAATTGTAAATATGTAGTACAAGAATTTGCCTATTAAAGTGGTCCATTTGAAGGGAATCTGGGTATATAAATATACTCTCAAAGGACTCTAAAATACAAAAAAAAACAGAGATGCTGTTAAAATTTATAGTACTAATTATTTTTGTGTTCTAGAATGAAAGTTCATTGTAATAGATAGACTCTATTATACTAAGTGCACAAAAAATAAAAGTCCCAAGATAGATGGTGCTATTTCAGTAGGCCAGTTAAGACTGGAAAAGTTAAGAAAATTATTATCTTTTAAGAATCTTGTGTATGCGTGAGGTATGAGACAATATAAAGGGCACAGATTCTGAAAAGAAAAAAGATCTGATAAACAGTTCTCATCATCATCATCTTACTCTTTCTTTTCTTTGTTCCTCTGT
Source organism: Callithrix jacchus (assembly GCF_049354715.1). Lineage (NCBI taxonomy): Eukaryota > Metazoa > Chordata > Mammalia > Primates > Cebidae > Callithrix > Callithrix jacchus. The sequence goes on from NC_133505.1 coordinate 134,079,224, forward strand.
TGGTTAATTCTTTGCTCAAATGTCTGTTATCAACACTTCACCAAGCACCAGACCTTAAAAGTGACATGAGATGACCCCTCTTCTCTTGAGGATTACAAGGAGTTTCAAAGCTTTAAAAACAGTTCACTGCTAAAGCAGCAGAACCACATGACAGACGGTGATCCTCAATTTAACTGGAACAAAAACTCACCCCTCACAGAGAATGCATTGTCTAGACCCTCCTCCACAACTACACTTTATCCTATTTGTGCATGAACCCATTCTGGCATTCAAAGAGCTAGTTGTTGTTTGCATGAAATAACTAACAAAAACCTCTGTCTCTTTGATCATTTGCAATGTTGAAAGATAGAATGCCATTTTCTACGGGTTACAGAAAGGTAAAGGCAGTCTTCTACAGCAAGAAAGCATACTGTTAGTAGCAATCAATGTTTTATAAGTGGGATGAAAATGATACTAAAATTCAAGGGCAGCATTCGAAGAGGTTCCTCTTGTTTGCCTTTGGTGAAATATCAACTATCTCAGTACAAGCAATGAGATGCAGTAGATGTAGCTACTTTCTTCCATCCTGCCTCTACTCAATTCTTCTTACTCCCAGGTGCCTACTCCATCCTCTCAGGGGGAGAAGATAGGCAGATATGAGGAGGTGCATAAGACCCTGTGCAGCAACCAATCCTGAGACCAATTGGTCAATACTCTTGAAGCTACTTAAATTCTTAGTAAACAGTTCCAAATTCTAGCAGATGGTTTATTGGTCTCAGTGGTGCTGTTCAACATCTATATGACTCCATGAAAAGATCTATAATCTTGGAATTAGAGGATTGCTTCTCTTGAGTATATTCTATTTAGTATTTTATGATTTTACTCTATAACTAGTGTCTTTTCTCTTCTTGGAGAGATTGGCCTTGTTCTACTTTTCTCCTTTAAAACAATGAAACAAAGCGATGACAATTCTTCACTTAACAAGTTAAGCAAGTTGTTTAACACTCACCAAAGGCTTGAATATGTTTCCATTTTGCAACCAATGAAGCAGATGGTTAACTGAAGTTGTGGCAAGTCATCCAAGGGAAAATTTACAACTCTTATCCACAGAGTAAGCCAGTTATTACTGCAGCTCAGTTTTAATATTTATCTTCTTAGAGGATCATAAAAATCACTGTTGCAAAAATCTTATCTGAATGAACCATTTCTGATTTCTAAACATATTGTTAAACTACTTTTTCTATTTCTGACATTTTTCCGAACACTATGAAGGTCAACCTCAAATGAGTAATTACAGAGCACTGATACCAGAATATTATTTGGTTTTCCTTTATTACATTTAGTATCCTCCAGATCTTTATCTTCCACTCTCTCCCTTCCTCTGTTTTTCTGTTTCTGTTTCCCACCACCTATCACATTCTCAAACCGTGAATGCCATTTTCCTAATAAAGGGTTACTTAAAGACTGATATTCTGCATATAAGCTCCTATATTATTTTTACTTTTATTGTTGTATTTCTTAATCAGGCATTGGCATTTGTTTTTTTATAACTCCAAGGAGAATTAAATTACCTCTTTGGTATGAACATATCTACCCACACTGCTTGGTGCTGGAACAGCATTTTCCCAACCCAGAATTAGAGCCCCGAAGGAGGAAATAGTCACAGGAAAGAGTGTGAGCAAAAGACTCAAGGAAGTGCATCTTTGCAATCTCCTGAGGACATTCCCAAGTTCTACCCCTTCCTCCTAGTGGCCAGATTATTTTGGCTTTTATTATAAGATGGGAGAAATCCCACCATTCTGGCTAATGGATAGACAGTCTATGAATATTTTCCCCTTTAATGGATGTACAATGAAAATCAGAAAGCTTTTATGCCATTCTTAAGTACAGTTTTTAGATATCCACCTGAAACATTCACATGACACCAAATTACAAGGCATTTCTTTTTTTATCTCTGGTAATCAAGCGAAGTTTGTTGGTACTTGAATGTTTTAAATTGTGTAAACAAGGAATATGAGAGAACACAAGTAAGTTATCAACAGGAAATGGAGCCTATGAGACTGACAATGAACTCTTTGCTTTCTCACAGGAAGCTATTAGATTGTTGCTGCTGTGGGTTGAATTCTGTTCTCTCCTTCTACCCTCCCTGTCGAATTCACATACTGAAGTCCTAACCCCTAGTTTCTCAGGATGTAATCTTATTTAGAGATAGGGTCTTTACAGAGGTAATCAAATTAAAATGAGGGCCAGGCATGGTGGCTCATGCCTGTAATCCCAGTTCTTAGAGAGGCAGAGGCTGGAGAATATCTTGAGCCCAGGCAGGTCAAATGAGGTCCTTAGGGTAAACCCTAATCTAATATCACTGGTATCCTTACAAGAAGGGGGAGTCTGGAAACAGACAGCTACAGGGAGAATGCCATGTGAACATGAAGATGGTCATCTACAAGCCAAAGAGGGAGGCCTGGAACAGATCCTGCCTTCACAGCCCTCAGAAAGAAGCAGGCCTACCAACACCTTGATTCCAGACTTCTAGATTCCAGAATTGTGAGACAATATATTTTTTTGCTGTTTAAGTCATCCAGTTTTTGGTGTTTTGTTACAGCAATCCTAGAGAATTGATACAGCTACGTATTACTTTTTTTTTCTCTAAATGAAAGTCAATTTTTGACACGTCTTCAACTGTACATTTTTGCTGAAGAAATATATACTTATATCTATATTAATTTCATGTCTGATCTCTTAACTTTAGGAACTTTAGGAAAAAAAAATCTCTGCCATTCCTTAAATGGCAATGCCCTGAATTTCATGAGAAAAGTCTTATATACTATCAAAGGTGTCGAGAAAAATCAAAAACGACCTTCACAGTTTAGAACTGGATAAAAGTAGACAAGTCGAAGTTACAAGCCTCTTAAAGTCACCCAGTTACAAGTGAAAATAGATCACACAGCTCCCAGTCTCTATGTTTTTCTACTATAGCATGGAGTGACTCCTAGCAGTAGCCAAGGATTTCATATTATTAAAATAATAATTTTTTACTATTTCATCATGTTAAAAAATAGTTTAAAGTCAGGATAATATAAGTAAACAGATCACAAAAAATAGTTTACTCCACTGAAACTGTATTCCGCAAAGTCCTAACACATATTCTTAGACTGTTGATATTTTCACTATTACATGGTAGATATATTTTTGTACCATTTTGAGATAAGCACAACAATGACAGGTGAGTCAATACCTCAGTTAGTCTGTGGAACAATTAGGATTTTCTTTAGAATTCTGCTCATCCAAGCAGAGGAAATTGTTCACAAGACAACTTGTGTGTTTGCTAATTCTCAAGTTGCATTGTACATGTTCAGGTAGCTATCAAAGAAAAGTATAATTTAATTCTAATTAAATTGCTATTTATCTTAAAGTGAATTATTTCCTGATAGATGTTTCTGTCTCTTTACTCCTCCATTTCTTTATCCTGATTCTGTTCTTTGAGAAGACTCACGGTATATGTGTTTGGAATCTTCAAAGAGCTAACATGATGGAGAACTTTGACTCTTCTTCCCTAAAGGGTAGAACTGAGATGACCTGGCTAATATTACAATGTAAATATATCTAATGTAAAAAAAAAAGAAGAAAATCTTTAAACAGAGCTATAATATAAAATAATTATATAATTAGCTACTCTGAAAGATGTTCAGGGATTGTCACTGGTGATATTCTAAGCATTAGACCATTGTGGGAAAGGGTGGCTTAGCTATAGAAAGAATTCAAGTAATGACTGAATTAGACCAAATGGACCTTATAGTCTTTTCCATCCTAAAAATTCATGGTTCTATGAACTCAATGTAAAAAAAAAAGAAGAAAATCTTTAAACAGAGCTATAATATAAAATAATTATATAATTAGCTACTCTGAAAGATGTTCAGGGATTGTCACTGGTGATATTCTAAGCATTAAATTCATCTCATGGGGCTAATTATTCCCCTCAACAATCACAAGGCTCATTCCTTCACACTCTTGACACCCTTTGCATTTAGTATGCTGTGTAATTTACTTAATTAACATACATTTAGAAGACACAGAGATGAAACACAGAGATCAGTCAAAGCTCATCATACATGTTAATTTAGATACACTGTTTAGATCAGAATCTCATTTGTTGTTGTTACTCATTTATAAGTATGAAATCATGTATTTTTACTATTTGGGTGAGAGTAAAAAATTGTCCTGCCATCACAAAAGAAATTTTTAATAGTCATATTAGTCCTTGGGATTCTTTTCTAAATGGCTAAAAGTACATAGTACACCATGAAATAATCAAATACTAACCTCTTTCATTTTTTCCAGTTCATTCTGTAAAGCCTGCTTTGCAATTTCAACTTCTATGAGCTGTTGCCTCAGTTTCTCATTTTCATCTTCTGTTGTTGTTCTTTTTTCTTCCACATTTTCTAATTCATGATGAAGTCTCACAGATACATCCTTTGCAACCTGAATTAAGGTGTTCGAAACAATAAAATACAATTAATGACAATATAATGAGGGCTAAAATTTTATTCCTATTGAAAGCATTAAGATCCAGTATTTATATGATGTTTACCATATGTAAGGCATTACTCTACAAACTATACATATAAGCCCTTCACATATATCTATAATTTAACCCTACAAAAATCCTATGAGATAGGTACTATTATTACTCCTATTTTGTAGATGAGGACACTGAGTCTCAGAGAAGTCAAGGTCACACAGCTAACAAGTAGACACTGACAGGCTAAGAAGCCTGGCAATCTGGCTCTAAATTTTGTTCCCGTAACTTCTGCACTACCCTGTGGTAACAAATGTTCTATTGCATTTTATCACATGTAAAGAAATTTCACAAATGTCCCTTACTTCAACAAAACAATGAGGTAGATGTTTCCATTATAATCTATGTTAAAGAATGAAAAATTGAAGTTTTTACAAGTAGTGGATTGGGCTTGAATTTCACTCTTATAACTAGAATTCCATTTGCTTAATTTTAGGAAACATTTTAGTACTTGATATTATTATTTTTTGAATGACTGCATTTTTGCTTGATTTGAGATTATCCTGGAAATTCTAGGGTTTGGAAGAAAATTGGAGCAGTATAGTGTAGAGGCTTAGGACACAGGTTGTGATTTTGGACTGGGTGGACAGTGAGTCTGGCACCTACTGTTTTCCAGGCCTGGGCACTTAACCTCCATAAAAGGTGTAGCTTCTGCACCTGTAAAATTGTTACTTAATAATCCCTACATTATAGGATTTTTTTCTTGAGAATTAAATGAATTAATAATGTATGTAACAATGTTTGCCACAGTGCTTTTTTCTTTTGTGTTAAAACACTTAACAAATGTTACGGAAAAAAGCAATACGATGTCTTTCATAAAATGTTTACACATAGTTTTCTTTAAACAAAGAATAATTACACGTGATTTTAAAATCCTGATGAAGTTAATACAATGAACAGTATATTTATTTGGTTGGTCAAGGAGATTAGATTAATATCTAGTTTGCATTGTCGATGATTCTGCCTACAGTCAAACTGAACTGGTGACCACACCTGTCTAGAAAATGCACTTCAAGGTTGAGGCTTTTCCTCTAGAAGAAATTCTGAAGGAGCAACGTCACTTTAAAAAATGAGATTCTTTCATTTACTTCACACCAAACAGGCAGTTTCCCCGGCGCCCCCACCCCCACCACCTCCCCCACGGAGTTACCTAAGCGGCAAGTGCAGAAAGGAAGAAGTCCTGAAAGAAGGAGGTGGGGTGGACACTTGCTGAAAGAAATCTTAAGTCTAGTGTTTTCCCCGTGTAGTTCCTACTCTGGGTTTCAACTTCCCCAGAGGAGTCCTTTCAGCGCGGCTCCTGAGTGCCGGATTCCACCGGTCTTCTCTCAGAAGACACACTGAAAGCCAGATCAAAGGCCTGCGCTCTGCCACGCCCTTGCTTCTGCCCAGAAGGGAGCCTCTCATCACTTCTTGAAGAGCCACCGTTGCTCCCAGGAGAGCACACTTAGCTCGTTTGCTGCCAGGCCCTCCACACACACTGCACTCTTTAGACCCATCTGCCAAGTTCTCTCCCTTCCGAGAACCGAGTATTTTGTGGTTAGCACTAAGAAACTCTCCCTAAGGCTCCTTCCCCGCTGCCACTGAAGACCTCTCAGCCTAAAGAGCACTTGGCCAAAGTCCCCACCCGCTGCCCCTGCCGCGCGCCAACGAGCCCCCGCGCCGCAGACCTTGAGGTCCTGCTCCAGGCTGCGCAACAGCTCCCCGTCGATTTCCCCCGTCTGGGCGTAGCGGAGCCTTTTGCGCTCGGCTTTGCGGAGGCGGTACTGCAGGATCCGGCAGTTTTTGTTGGCTCTCTCCAACTCGTGGCGCATTTCCTGCAGTTGACAAGCATCCTCCTCGAAGAAAGTGTCCCTCATCTCGTCCATCTCGGTTCTCAGCTCATCGATCTCGTTCTGAGGCGGTGACAGGCCGCGTGTCAAAATCAGCCTCGCTTCCAGCCCATCCGACACACACCGTGCACACCCCATTCCAATTCCAAATTCTCAGCTTTAATTGCCCCCTCTCCACGAGACAGGAGTGACAAGGAGCTGAGTGTAAAAGACGAAACTAGAATAAAAGGCCGACTTTAGGCCTTCTCTCGTTCTCTTACTCTACCTCTCTCCAGGAAAAAGTGTGACGAATCATTATAATAGGAGAAACGGAGGCTCGGATTTGAATTTAAATGAAAACCTCGCGTTACTGAGAAGCAGATTCTGTTTCAAATTTGGACAAGGCCTAGGAAACCCCCTCCCTCCTTTGCTGTTCTCTTCCCTCTTCAAGGCTCCCTAACAGGTTAGCAGCCTCTCACCCCCGCCCGGACACGCCCTAATCCTCCCAGGCCTCCTCTTCCCATCCCCCAGCCGGGTCCCCCCACCCTCCTCACCTTGAGCGTCTCGTTTTCCTCTCGCAGCTTCTCCATCTCCTCCTGCATTTCTTCCTGCTCTTGGAGCTGCTGCGGGTGCGGCTGAGACGAAGGGGGCGCTGCCGCCTGCATGCCCCCGCCGCTCGCGCTGCCCTCTGCGCTCTGCTGGGGGCCCTCCGCCGCCGCCGCCATTGGGGAGGCGGAGGGGACGGCCAGGGTCTCGCAAATGGCAGGGGCACCAGAGACCGGAGAGCTGCGGCTACTACTGCCGCCGCCGTTCTTAGTGTGCATCTGAGCCGCGGCCGCCGCAGCTGCCGCCCGCTCCTTCTTGAGATGGAACTGGATGAGCTCAGACTGCAGACATCCCTCTTTCCAGTAGCTCCCTCCACCACCGCTGCAGCCCCCCGTAACGCCGCTTCCGGAGTTTCTGCTGCCGGGTCCTGGGGTTTTGCCCGCAGAAGAGGAGGATGGAGAAGGGGAGGCCCCCTCCCCGCCACTGCCGCCCCTCTGCTGAGCGCGTACGCCTTTCCCTCGCCAGCCCCTGGGCGGCGGCGGCTGCGGAGCGCCCCCCTCCCTTTCCCCGGAGCCGCCGCCGGCTCCTCCTCCTTCCCCGCCCCCTCCTCCCCCTTCCCCGAGCGGAGGGGGTTCCCCTAGTTTCGAGGGCACCGACTCCAGCTCCCGAGGCGGCTCCTCGGGCGGTCCGGGCCTCCTGCCGCCCAAAGCGGCCAGGGTCGCGGCGGGGGCCGCTTCAGCACCAGCCAACGGCTGGACAGCTCCCGGAGCTACCCCTTTGGGCGCCAGGGGCGTCGCCTTCTCGGCCCCGCCTCCGCCTCCTCGGGCGCCGGCGGGCGGCCCTGTGCGGCTCCCTGTCTTGTTACCCTGCTGTTGCTGCTGCTGCAGCTGCTGCTGCCGAACAGAATTGAGTTTAGTGCCTGCCCCCACTGGGGACCGGGTGCCCGCGGTTGTCTGTCGCAGCGAATTGTCCCTCGGTCTAGCGGGTGACTGAGCTCGCTGCTGCTTTCTGCTGCTGCCCTCCGGATGCAGACGAGCCTCAGTGGCTGCAGCGGCGGGAGAAACTGCTGCTGTGGCAGGGGCAGCGCCCCCGGTCGGTGGCTGACTCATGGCTGTCTAGGAAGAACCTACTAGATGTAATTTGGAATAGCCCATTACTAGATCATCCTCTTCCCTCTTCACCGCCGCCAATCTTCCTTCCCTAAGCTAGGACAGAAACAAAAGAAGAGAAGAACACAACATGTCTGCGTTGTTGCAAAGCAAAGGGTGATATTGCTCTAAAAGAGAAGCCACAGAAAATGATGAGATTTGGAAGGCACTTAATAGAAGCTTTGACTTTAGGAATAGGATGCAAGGCTGTCTTTAGGAATAGGATGCAGGGCTGTCAGTTCTCATTTTGCCCAGGGTGGCGCTGTCTCCATCTCACTTCACCTCAGCAAAATGACGAATCTGAAAGCAGCTGAACTTTACACATTCATGGTAGCAGGTTTTGAAAAGGGTGAGAGTCAGATACAGAGTCAGACAGGAATCAATGGGAAGGAAGGTATAAAAGAAAAGAGGATAAAGTCGAAAAGAAGTTTCAGAAAGGAAAGATATCCATATATTAGGGTTGTAAAATCCCTGCTTTTACGACTTTGGCTTTCCTTACCATCAAATCTGTATGTAAAGCCTAGTTTAGCGGAGAAAGTTTTCATTTAATTAGTATTCCCGAATTCAATTAGAGGAAAAGGGTTATGATGTAGTGCTCCTAGAGAAAACTTTCTGTGGATAAATGACACTTTCCCCAAGCAGCTCCAACCCCTAATATTGTTTTTGGGGAAATGCACCCAATTTCCTTTATAATAAAACTAAAATAAAATATAAATAATGAATGGCTTTAAATTAGTCTTAGTTTCTCAAGAAAATAGCAGCATTAAGAATTGTCTATATGGGTTAGTTATTAGCAACCCCAAAAAGTACTTTCTCCCTTTTGGGAAATAATTTTTAAAATACATTTTGAAAAGTTGATGGTCAGTTCTGCAGTTTCTTCGGTTTCTGGTGATGAATTTTCCTAAGCGTATCCAATTTTGTAGTCCTTATGAATCGCTTTAGTTTTAAGGGTAATTGCTAGATAGAAAATATTTTCATTCTTACCCATCTTCTTACATTGCATATCATAGGCAAAGTTGTACTTTTTATAGTGCCCATTCCCTCCTATCTAGCCAAATTCTGAGATGGAACCCAGAAGGCTGGCCCATCTTCCCTCATGGTGGTAAGATCAATTTCCAGCGCGTATGTTTCCAGGATAAATCCATCACTAGCTTCTTTAATCTGGAAAATAGCAAGCTACTGCCTTGGGGGTTCTTCTCCCTAGTGATCCAGGCAGCTAGTTAATTAGTTGCCTTTTCCTTAAAATTATTTCTGTCTAAACCACTGAAAGGGGCACGACTAGGCATAAGTTGCTGCTTTTAAAATATTTGTCCTATACAGAGAGGAGGTTACTGCTAGTTACTTTACTTGCATTATTCTTGTTAACATCTCTTTTTAGCATCATAACAGCATGCCAGTAATTTCTTATTTTATAAGGAATATTACTGGAGGGTTCTTAAGCCACCTCCCTTTCTGTTCCTGGCGTCTCCTTCCAACTCACTTTGAAATATAAAGGTGAACAAAGAAGACATGGGGGGAAAATTTGCCCATCAACTTAGTTTCTACCTGTCTGTCAGCCACAATACTACTAGAATGTCTGGCCTAGTTTATCATCATGGGTGACACTAACATGGGCTAACTAACTTATATTGCCAATGCAAATTTATTTTTGTTTTTAATCAGGCAGAATAATTCCAGAGCTGAGATGGCAATGTCTAAACTCAGCTCCCAGACAGCGTTAACCCAGGAGAAAGCTTGCGTTCCAGTAACTGGGCTCCACAATCAAATGTATCTGGCTGCTGTCACGTGGTTCCCACAAAGTGACAAGATACTGCATCTCTTCAAGGCTTTCCCGATGAAAATTGCCACCCAACCAACCCCGGTACGGCTTAGACCAACACTTTTAATCTCAAGTTTTATCCGCCCGCTAACCCACCCCATCTTTCATCCCCAACCCTTTAAAAATCCAGAACCTGCTCACTTCTCAGCAGAGGCGAGGTTTCCAAGTAGTTGATGCAAATCAACAGCACTTTCCTTCTGATATTCCGAAGATCTCAGGGTTTACTATTGTGCCCTTCTACGCCGAGGAAAGTTCAACTTCGTATTATTGTATGCGACTTCGGGCTCGCTCACCCCAGTTCCACACCCACTCGATTTCTCCAAACAATGGCGGTAACGTCAAGATTCAGCTGTCCCCAGAGCGGGAGACTTCCCGGAGGTCCGCGGCTGGGTTGGAGCTGCGGTTCTCCGCAGGCTAACACGAGAGGTACCAAGCTGAGCCAGACGCTCCCCAGGAAGTGCAGAGATATTCATGAGCTGACCTCACCGTACTGGGTGGGCAGGGGAGAGAGCGGGTTTGCAAGGGAAGACAAGGTAGAAGTAGCCAAAGAGAGGTTACTTTCAAGAGGAAAGAGAAGAAGGCGGGGGTGGGGTCGGGGGTGGGGAGTGGCAGGATAAAGAGACAAAAAGGCCAGAGCCACGCCCGAGATGGAAGACTGGCAGCAGCGCTCAAAGTCCTGGCCTATTCTTTTATCTCGTACTTAGCAGAGGATTCCAAAACCGCTTGAACACGGATGCCCTGGTTTCCTGCAAAGCTTTGTCCTGGGTTCGGTCTATCTCCATCAATTATTTACTTGAGCTCCTTTTCCAAGGAGGCGGACTGGAACAACCTTCCGGGCGTGACTGACGTCTCCTGGTGCAGCTGCGAGGCGCTGGCGGGCGGCTGCTGGGAGTTCTCTTTGTTCACTCACTTTAATTCTCAGTCGAGCTCTCCACGCGGTGCTCCCTCCCCCGCCCCAGCCCGGGCGGAGTCATCAGATGTCGTTTCCACGAATAGATAATGGTTGCCATGGTGGGACCCACCGTCCCACAGACAAAGGGTTTTTGCGAAGCCAGGACTAATTTAGTGCAAACCTAAATAAATATCGGCCCACAGAGATCCTTTACAGAGGGGTTTGCCCTCGGTACATTTTCCTCTTTCCTATTGAGTGCCAGTTTCCACCGTGAAAATGAGTAATTGCTGGGATCCATAATCTTTATGGTAGAGCATGGGAACAATAACAGAAACCAGGAAGAATGTACTATATCAGCCTAAAAGGGAATGTATTTAAAAGGAGGAATTCAGAACATACATGTCTTTACAATGTATACTAACCCATACTGTTTCACAGTAATAATATATTTTAAAATTAAGTATAAATTTTTCTTTTTCAGTTTCTTCTTGTGGAGGGCATGGGAGTCTCCCTTCTACCTCTAAGAATTCCTTTGTGAGCTTGAGTATGGAAATAAAAGTAAGCACTGCTTTTGAAAGGACATTTTAAAATTTAATTTGTCTTACATTTATATGATGGTTTTGTAAGTAAAAAGGAAGAAGATACCTTGAAATAATATTTTGTGCTAACATGAATTTTAGCTTAAGAGATTGAATTTCCTAAGTGTTGATCTTGCATTAAAAATGAAATAAAAACAATTTAGGAGTAGTTTGCATACAAGCAATTATTACAGCAAAATAAAAACATGCTCAAGCTCTGGTCATTATTATCTTTAGAGACATATAAAACAAATATGGTATAACGACAAAATCATTCATGTTCCCAAATAGATTTTAAAGACAATTTTGAGCCGGGTACTGTCCAAGGTGCTGGGGCTGCACACCTGAATTAAGAAATTGTCCTTGTGCTGGGGACACTCAAGCATACTGGTGAAAACTGAGCTAATTCCTCATTTCTTTTCAAATACTTTTGGGAAAAGGAAAAGTGATTTCTGTGTCATTTATAATAAAAAGCCCACACCTCGACTAGCGTACGAAAAATAAAGGAGGGAAAAAAAGCAAGTGAAAATGTAAGCACAAGTTGGTTTGAATTTATGTTAGGCAATTTCTTATTATGTACCCAGACTTGAGTTGTAATATCCTTAAGAAATATCAAGATGCACAGGTCTCATCCAATCAAAATGTATAAAGATAAAAATATTTTTCAGCTCAATCTTTACCAATAAAATATTGATATTGTAAACATAGTCTAAAAACACAAAATTCCTGTTTCTGTAAGAATTCTTACTCTGCCCAAGCATCTATGTTTTGATTTTTTTTCCCTAAAGAGGGATTATTTATTTCAGTGCAAATAGTAACTTTAAACAATAAAATAAATATAAAAATGGATTATGTATCCTTAAATCAAACATTGTGTCTAAATGCTTCATTTTATAATTTAGTATTATGCAATTTCAAGGTTGAAAACTATAATAATACAGAATAAATATAAGCAATATTTAATGCTCGTTTACTCATAAGTATGCCATAAGAAAAATAACTTCTGAATCAGAAATTTTTCCGATTTATTCCTTTGTTTTCTGGTTAAAATTATGTTGCTTCAATTAAGCAAAACCTAAAGATGATTATTCAAAGGCTTTTCCAGTATTTAGAAAGACTTCAGCATTATTTTTACTGTGTTTCAGAAACAGACAGGCCAACCAGCCTTCTAATGTCTGCTTATGATAATGAGTTATCCACTTCATAGTACAGCAAAATGTGGATCTTTGATCAAGGAAAGAAGGCTAAACTCTCAACTTGTAAGAAATATATAGTTTAAAATTTCCAAACTTCTATTCTCATGACTTTACATCACAATATCTTAATTTATATAGCTTTATGTTTTGCAAGGCCCTTTCATTTTGTGTGCTCAAAACAAAGTGTGTGAAGTAGATACTATCTTCACTAAAACATGGAATAACCGAGTTTCGCAGATGTTAAGTGACTTCCTCTAGTTCAATTTCATAATCTCAACTTAAACATGGTTCCTATTCTCCATCAGTTGTGCTTATTATATTGGTCTCAGGTGCCTCACCTCTTTTTCATATTATAATGTAAAACTCTACATTTCTAAGCCTGATTTTGCATCTGTATCCTAGTTCAGTCTTTTCACTGATGTATAGAATATCTGCATTTGGATATAACACTATCACCTCAAACTCATATAAAGTTTTTTCCAACTCTCATCTATTTCTGTTTATCTTTTAGTAAAGAAAAACAATATATTCTATATCTATTTTTCTTTTAGTAAAATTATCATTTGATATACTTTCCCACTAAACATGCTTTTATTCATTGCTTTGTCTTTTCCCTTTACTTCTATAATCATTATATCCTTTTTATCTCCTTTGCAATCAACTATTAAAATGCAGACCCTCATAATTCTAGTTTAGACTGTTACAAATGCTTCCTGTATAAATGATAGATCTTTCCTGTCAGATCCACACTGCTTAATGCTGTCTGTTTACACCATTATTAAACAGCACTTTCCTCATGTCATTCTGTCTATGGTCATGTCTACATTTTTACATCATATCCAAACTCTTCTTCCTAGACTGCAAGGAAGTGTACTGTCCTCATTCAATATTAAGATGTACTTTCTAATACCTCACTACACATGGTCCCTGTCCTAGTCAGACTTATTGTCTCTTTTTCCCATTAACGTACAGGCTCATTGTGCCTCTGTACCTTTCCTTTTTCAAGTCCCCATACTTGGCATTTCCTTCTTCCTCTCTAGCCTCAAATCTTTCAGGTTCAGCTTAAGTTTCAAATCTTTCTGTCTCATGAACATAGGCAAGTTGTTTAAACTTTCTGAGCCCCATTTTTTCACTTAGTAATTCACTTGTTTATTCATACATGTATGATATATTGTTGACTTTTTAAATTTTTTTATTTTTTCAAATGGAGTCTCGCTGTGTCGCCAGGCAGGAGTGCAGTGGCCTGATCTCGACTCATTGCAATCTCTGCCTTCTGGGTTCAAGTGATTCTTCTGCCTCAGCCTCCTGAGTAGTTGGGATTACGGGCGCATGCCACCATACCTCGCTACCTTTTTTTGTATTTTTAGTAGAGACGGAGTTTCACCACGTTGGCCTCGATCTTCTGACCTCGTGGTCTGCCCTGTGATTACAGGTGTAAGCCACGGCGCCCGGCTGCTGATTTTTTTTGTTATTAATAGTACCTAATGGCCGGGCGCGGTGGCTCACTCCTGTAATCCCAGAATTTTGGGAGGCCGAGGTGAGCAGATCAACTGAAGTCAGGAGTTTGAGACCAGCCTGACAAACATGGAGAAACCCTGTCTCGACTGAAAATATAAAATTAGGGAGTGGTGGCACATGCCTGTAATATCAGCTACTCAGGAGGCTGAGACAGGAGAATCACTTGAACCCAGGAGGTGGAGGTTGCGGTGAGCCGAGACCGCACCAATGAACTCCATCCTGGGCTATAAGAGCGAAACTCCATCTCAGAAAAAAATGTACCCAATGTTATGTGATTATTATTATTTTTATGAAATGGTGAAGTTAATTTTTGTCACAGTGCATGGAACATAGTAATCATAATAATGGTAAGTGATAATTACTATGTATCTGGCATTGTAGGCTGTCAGTATGTATTAACTATTATTGTTATTATTATTATCATTAATTTAGCAAAATTTTTCCATTCCTAAATTTTTACAAAACTATGTCACATTATTTAAAAATATTTGGTTTGTCTTGGCTTATTTTATAATTTTTTATCCAGGGAGTAAATGTTTTAAAATCACGTTTCTGGTTTTCTCATTATCTCCAGCAGAGAGTTGGACACATAGAAGCTCGTCAATACAGATTGATTGGTAGAGTCACAACAGAGAAAAGCTGACGCTTTTGGGTTCATCTTGATTTTGGAGAGTAACTTAGCTTGGAGATATGTCATTGTCTTGACCTTTGTTGACATATATATGCAGTCACACGCCGTATTTGTTCTCTGGATGACACTTCAGATAATCATTAATGAATCATAGACTCCTCTAGCTGTAAACACCATGATTCATCTTTTTATCGCTAGGCAGGGTGCCCAAACTGTATTATACATTGGGATTATCCTAATTTCAGCCATCCCAATAAAAGCTATTCTACAATCTCTCTGAGTACGTGCACACATATTATAACTTACCTTTATGACCAATAACTTATGGGTTAACTTATATATTGGACTTAGGATGTTTTGTGAATGACAGAAATTGCTGTTTTATCATGGCTTCTTTAGTTACTCATGCATTTACTGTTGTGTAAATTTGCAGTTAGGACTTCAATAGACTTCTGTTCATGACAATTGAGTAGTCCTGAATAACTTCTGCTGCATGAGACCTGTAAGGACTCTTGGTAATCCAACCCAATGTTTAGCCACTCATTATAGCCAACATATTGTTGGATTCCTGATTTCAATCTAAACCCATTCTCAGTCTAGTCTTAATTTAGTGAAAACTCTGAACAACTCTGATACTTATTGTATAAATGCAACATACATATTTAGAATCACCATTAAACTTTCTCCTAATATCGCTAGTTTAATAACTCAGAATCATTAAGTCGTTTGTATCTGCATTTTAATAATCCTTTATCTCACCTATGTGGATCCTCTTGCTAGTTTCAGAATTCGTCACTAAAATGTCTTGAAATGAGCACAGTAGACCAAGTCTCATTATGTCAGACCAACAAGCATGTCATCCTAAGTTACAAACTTTACATTTCTAGTTCCTCTCTTCCCCCATGCTGTCTGAAAAAAAAAAGTCAAATAGTCCTCTGCATAGACATAATCTAAGAAAATAATAGAAACTGTAAATGGATTGGGCAGACATTTATATTATTATATACTGAATATCTGTTAAGCAAACTTCAAATGTAACGTCTTGATATTCAATTGATCCAGTTATGAGAATGCAAGCAAGCTGCCACTTATATGTCATACTTTGATATCTTTCTTTTCTTATTGTTCTTAAATATCAGTAGGACTTAAATTCAATTTGTAGTCACTAAAGTTTTGGGTATTATGCTATACAAAACCTGAATACTTTTTTTCTGACAGGATGCTGGATTGCTTTGACTTGATTCATTCTTCACTCAGTGATATTTATTATATATGAGTAGTTTTAGGGTCCTTCCAGAAAATAGTACATTCAGTGTAAAATAATTTGTAAAGCATTTATTTATGAAGGGACTACTTACAAGATGTGGACCGATGTCAGAGAAAAAAAATGGATAGTTCAATAAACTGGAGTTAAGTACCAGGATGGTGCTATGACCACACTTATGTAGAAAAGAAGACACGATTGACACTGGCATTAAAAAGATGGGAGAACAGAGTGGTCACAGCAACTAGAAAAATACGTGCGGAGCATGCTACTTAGAGAAGATTGATTACCTATTGGGCGACATAACTAACCCAAGATTATCTTGCTGTGATGGATTCAGTGTTACAATTATCATTACTGCAATTCTCATTCTTGTCTGTGGTGTCCTGTTGGCACTGTCCATTGGCTGGTCCCTTGAAATCCATATAGAGCCATACGATGTGGCCTATAAAGACCACCTCCTGGTTTGAGATTAGATCTTAAGAAGTGAAATGTAAAACATTTGGCACAATAAGCAACAATAAGGTCAATAATGCAAAGTCTTTAAATTTACAGTTTCCTTCACAAACTCATTTTTACATATGGCAGTGATTTAAAATGTTCAGAAAAAGCATACATTTTGAGTTATTTCTTGTAATTCTGGTAATGAATTTTTTCTGTGGGTATTTTCATTGATTAATCAATGAAATTAATCAACTGGAGAATTACAATTTTATGGTATTAAATTTACCTATATCTTCACATTGTATGTCTTTTTATTTAATTAGGTTGCCTTTCTAAATATCAATATATTTTTTCCCCAGAGATCTGGCACATCCTTTGCTAGATTTTTCCTCGGTGTTTGATATTTTTATGCTATTGTTAAAGGTATCTTTTAAAGCACGTTTGCTTATTATTTCTTGTTAGTGTATAGAATCACAATGAACTTCTTTGCAATGATCTTATGTTCACTTACCTTGCTTTATTCTTTGATCATTTCCAGCAATTTTTCTGGAGATTAATTTTTAAGCAGATAATTATATCATATGAATATAATAACATCCATTTCCTCCTTTCCAATTTTTTTGCCTTAATTATATGTTTCTTGTTTTACAGTACTAGCTAGGATCTTTGGTACCATAAGTATAGAAACAGTAATAAATGGCTGTATTAGTGTGTTCTCATGCTGCTAATAAAGACATACCTGAGACTGGGTAATTTATAAAGGAGAGAGAGGTTTAACAGGCTCACAGTTCCACATGGGCTGAGGAGGCCTCACAATCATGGTGGACGGTGAAGTAGGAGCAAAGGCACGACTTAACATGGAGGAGGCAAGAGAAGTGCTGAGCAAAATGGGGAAAAAACATCCCTTATAAAACCATCAGATCTCATGAGAACTCACTATCATGAGTTCAGCATGAGGGTAACTGCCCTTGTGATTTAATTACTTCCCACGGGGTCCCTCCCATGACACGTGGGAATTATGGGAACTACAATTCAATATGATATTTGGGTGAGGACACAGCCAAACCATATCACTGGCTATTACTAAATTAATAATACATGAGAACTTTCGTATTTTAATACAGTATATCCACTAAAAGTATCCAGAGTAAGCAGCATACTTTATGATTGATTAGAAACATTTAGTTTAAAATTAGAACCAAACATGGAGACATATTGTCATTACTTTTATTCAATATTGTGCTGAAGGTTCTACAGGGAAACAAAGAAAATAAAAGTTAAAAGATTGAAATGGAAGCAAAATTGGTTATCATTTTAAACGCTATATTGATATGACTACCAAAAACCTTAGGGATCTGCAAATAACTTATGGACACTAGAGTTAGGAAATATTGTTATATAATAAAAAGTCAACTTATAAGGCATGCCAATACACCAGTAACAAACAAAATATGTTTTAAAAGATATTATCATAACTACAAAACAGTTAATGTATCTATCAAAAATCTCTAAAAAGAATTGTATCTTTGTGAAGAAAACAATAAATTCTTAGTCAGAAAAATTAAACAAGGCCTAAGTCAAGTAAGAAATTGATGTTAATAGATGTTATTAAGAGAACTTGTTATCTAAAACACGTCCATTTTCCCCTAGTTGATTGATAGGTTCAAATAATACCAATCAAAATCTCACAGGTTTATTTTTTGAACTTTAGTATTTGATTTTTACTTTTGTACATAAGTGTCAAAGGCCAATGCTAGCCATAACACAAAGTGAGTTAACAGGTTGTACCAGACATTTATATTTAAACTGTAACACTTAGTGTATGTATCTGCCCCAGGGATAGACAACCTAAAGAAACAGACATGGTAAAGTAACATGGTGCATTAAAATCACCAGATAAATGATGGATTATTCAATAAATAGTGCTAAGGCAAATGGTTAAGTCTATGTAAAGAAAAGAAATTGAGTCACCATGTTACATCACAAAATATTATTTGACAATGGATTTGTGGCTTAACATGAAGGGCAAAACTTTAAAACAGTTAAAAGGAAGATTAGGAGAACTATATTTTAGTCTTGAATAAAGAAGGAGTTTTACACAATAAAATAAAAAAATTGTATAACACAAAGAGGAACATTAATGTAACAGACTTTATTAAATATAAAAGTTTATATTCCTCAAAAGATAATTTTTTTAAAGTACAAATATGGAAGGGTAGCTTTAAATGTGTAACAACAAAGGATTAATATTCAGTGTATCTCACTGTTCCTACAAATCAATAAAAAAGTAACAGCTTAATAAAAGATTATCAAAGACATATGTAAGCAATGGATAGCTCAGAAACAGAAAATAAATTTAGTCTTGCTATAAAACAAGGGAATATTAATAAAAATACTTGAACTACAATGTTCCCATCATATTTTTAAGATATTAAAAAGTCTGATGAAACTAAATGTTGAAATGAATATGGAGCAACATTAAGTGTTTGGCAGGTAGGATTACATATTTATGCAATCACTTTGGGAAACATTGTAATGTTATGCAGAAATATTAAAGACAATAGGTTTTTACAATCTGGGATCTTTAATCATAGGGATAGAATTTCTTTCATGTTTTCCAGTGTGTGTGTGTTCATAGAGACATTTATAAAACCAAAAACCTAGAAATTACATGAATAATGAAATTGTGACATATATATTCAATGGATTGCTATAGATCAGTCAAAATGAATGAAGTGTAGCTTAAAACAACATACATAGTGCTAAGTAAAAGAAGACATTCACAAAAAACATGAAAGAAACATTTACTCACATAATTGTAAAACATGCAACATTAAGCAATTTTATTTGGGGATGCATGCATAGAAATGAAACTAGAATGAAAAGCAAGGAAATAATAACAAAATTCAGAATAGTAGTTAACTCTGAGTGCAAGAAATAGGTAGTTCCAAGATAGAACTGGCTTTAGTGATAGCTGATAAAGCTAGATTTCAGGGTTCGAAGTACATCTTTGATTCGTGATTTTCTGCCTGTATGTCTGCTTTCCTCTGTCTTGGCTTCAATCTCAGACAGGCTCTTCATATGTGGGGAACCACCCACATTTCCAGACTTATCAACCTCAGAAAAATAAGAACATCTGTTTTTTTTCAGTTAAGTGAAATTCCAGACACCACTCTCCTCATTCTGCATTGGGTCTTGGGTTCACCCTCCAGTGATGTTGAGAATGTGTAATTATCACTACTAGATCTAGACCATGTGTCAGATGCTTAAGCTGAGTTATAGGGTAAATCTCATCAGTCCATATGGCAGGATGGAGGATTCAGGTCTTCCAGAGGAAAGTTAAGGCTTCGTTAACAAAAAAATGAGATACTGATGCTGAGATGCCCAAACCATAGTTTGTACTTCAGTCTCAAAGTAAACAATAACTGTCTTTGAACCAGGGGTCAAGCAACCCTTAAATAGTGATTGATAATATGGAGAGTCTCTAAGATGCCTAGTTGAGTTCTGACCAGAAATTAGCAGGTGGGAGGAAAGACCACTATCTCTGTTTAACAAGACACCATGCCACTGTGCAATACCCTCTGGAAAGTCTGACTCGATTGGAGCAAGTTGTAGGTAAAATTTATACCAACTTGTTACTGAGGAAGCTGAGACTTCGTTAGATCCAAGGACCACCCTCCCCCCCAAATTCTTACCATTTATGTAGTTTTTACTGTAAGAAAGGAAACCAAATTGGATGGTCTCAGGTAACAGAACTAAATTATGGGGTCAGATTTGAGTTGTAAATTCATATTTGGAGAACTGGAGCTGATATAGCCTCTACAAGCGAAATTCCTGTTAAGCATAGGCCCAAGGAGTGGACACTGCTAATAAGGAGGGTTCTGAGTGGAGACTTTCAGATTGGGAGCCTGGGGCTCAGCAGGACAACTGGCACCACTTAGACACACACTTCTAGCTTTCCTCATCTCTCTTATCCACATAGAACAGGGATAGAAAAGAAAAAAAATCATTAAGTATAATGTTTCAACTTTAAACTTAAAGCCCAGAGACTTGACTTGTTCAGTGAAAATGCCACATACTGGTTTCTTTTGGTCATGCTGGTGTGTGTGTGTGTGTGTGTGTGTGTGTGTGTGTATGTATCCCTGGGACTGCCTAACTCTGGAAATCTACAGGTAAAAAATATCCTGTTTTATATATATATATACATGTTATATACATATATATATATAGTCTAATATATTAGTTATTTTTATATATGAATATATTATTAAATTTTAGTTATAGTAATACATGTTAATACATATGTGATAATATAATTATATATTAGATATGCCTTTATTATATATTATATATTAAAGATATATATTTTATTTTAAGATATAACTAAAAATTAATATATAAATATATATAATGTTTATATAATAGTATATAGTGAATATATTAAAATGTATTGTGATATTTTTTACCTTCAGATTTCCAGAGTTAGGCAGTCCTAGGGAAAATTTTATAGCTCAACACTGTTAGGGTATTGATTGCCTTCTTCTAATATTTTCTTGGCTTTACATCTTGAGGTAGCAAACAGTTGTCCTGGCTTAAAGTATCACATCCTCATAGCACAAAATCTGAAAGGAAAGGAATTCAGTTGAGGGTTCTTAATAGGGTAGATTAGTCTATTATAAACTTATAATGTTAGTGGTATCAAGGCACTTTCAGTGTAGTTATGAGACATATTAACTCTCAACTGACATCTCAACTGTTTAAATGCTTTTAAACATGGGATTATACTACAACTGTGTATTTCCACACATGGATTTGGAGTACAAAATCAGGCAAAGTTCACTTGTTCTGCATTGTAGCTGGCAGAGGAGGGAGGTTAAAGTTCCTTGGGTGGTAGAAAATCTTACAGAAATAGAAATCAGTGAGGCTGGGCATTCCGTGGTGTTTTAGTTCATTTTCTGTTGCATATTATGTATTACCTAATACTGGATAATTTATAAAGGAAAGGAATTTATTTCTTATCGTTATGAAAGCTGAGAAGCCTAAGGTTGAGTGAGTGCATCTGGTTGAGGATCTTCTTGCTGGTGGGGATGCTCTGCAGAGTCCCAAGTATTCAGAAGGCGTCATATGGTGAGGGAGCTGAGCTGGCTAATTCAGGTCTCTCTTTTCTTATAAGGGCACTAGTCCCATTCCCATGATAACCCATGAATCCATTAATCTATGAATGGATTAATTCATTCTTGGGGGCAAATGCTCATGACTCAATCACCTTTAAAAGGTCCGACGTCTCAATACTGCTACATTGGGGATTAAGCTTTAACATGAACTTTGGAGGGGACGAAAATTCAAACCATAGCATGTACATAGCAAAAACATATAATCGACTGAAAAGGAGCCTCATACAATAGGGGTGTCTACTATGGATTCTTTATTTACATAAGCGATGCCTACATATATTATTATGAAACATTTTTAAAATAGAGAAATACAGACTAAAAACTGAAAGCCTATATTCACATCTCTCTCATTTCATTATTTAACACAAAATTGATCATTGGTGAGAGTTGAGTACTTGCACTTGCTGGCCTTTCCTATGAATTTGTATTAGAAGTAAATGAATTATATAAAATGTGAGCATGCCATTTTTATATTCCTGCAATATGCTTTATTTTAACTTAACAATATGAGGGAGATATCTTCTCCTATGTGTCATACGAATTTGCCTTATTCTCTAGTTGCTGCTTAGTATGTATACTGGAAATATTCCAATACATGTAAGACATACTGTTTATCTCTTTTTATTGTACATAAAAATATAAAAAGCCACTTTGCACACATATACCCTTGTGCTCCTGTGTTTTTCTGTGGAGTAGACATTCAGAAGTGCATTACTGATTGAAGCGTATGCTCCTTTAATATTTTAAGAATTTGCCTTTTTACTTTCTAGAACATTATTATTAATGCATTTTTCTACCAGCAGTGCATGACAGTACTTGTGTTTCCTCTTTTGTCAAAACTAGGCATCTTTTAAATAGTTTACAGTATATTTGATTAAAAACTATATGTAGGGGGTGGGAGACAAGAGGAGGGAGAACATTAGTACAAATACCTAATGCATGTGGAGCTTAAAACCTAGCTGATGGGTTGATAGGAGAAGCAAACCACCATGGCATGTGTATACCTATGAAACAAACCTGAACATTCTGCACACGTGTCCCAGAACTTAAAGTAAAAATTGTAAAAAAGAAAAAAAACTGTATATTATTTTTATTTATTATATGTTTTCCTGACTATTAGTGATATTGGGCATCTTTTAATATCTCATTTGTATTTGAATTGCTCTTTATCTCCTTTACTTATTCTTCAATTAAATTAAACTTTTCTTATTAATATTTAGGATTATTAAAATATTCTAGCTAATACACCTTTCTATAGTCTACTCATCATTTTTTCTCCAGACCATCCTTTGTTCTTTGGCTTTATAGTGTTTTGGACAAAATTTTAAATTTATATGCAAGCATTTTTCAAATCATTGTATTTATAGTGATTAGGCTTTGCATCTAGCTTAGAAAGGTCTTCTGAATAAAAAAAATAGCTTAATTTTATAAATAAGTAGATAGTGTTATTATCTCCATTTTTTACATATCAAAATTTAGGCTAAGTGAGATTAAATAATTTTTCCAAGGTCACACAGCCAATTAGTGTCAAGATGAAATCTGAACACAAGACTCTGGCTCCAGAATACATGCTCTTAACTGTATTCTAATTCTTTAATATTCTAAATTCCAATATTAATGTGAGTCTTTTTTGTACTATCTATTCTGTTCATTACTCTGCTCTTATAGTAATATATGCTGTTTTAATTACTGTGAATTTATACACCATGTTGATATCTGGTAGGGCCTATTTCCTCCTATTTATTTAAATCTTTTCTTGTCTATTTATTTTCCTTTTATCTTTTAAATTAACTTTAAAGTTGGTTTGTCAAGTTTTATGAAAATCCTGCTGTGACTATCTGACTTTATACATTTGTTCAGGAAAATTAATGTCCTTAAAATATTAGAGTATTTTTGCATAGGAACATAATCTATACGTTGATTTTGATTTTTTAAAAATGGTCCTTAATAATGTTTCCATTTTTTTGTTTCAGTGTTGCATTTTTCTTCTAGCTTTTTGTCCAGGTATTCCAGAATATTTGTTTCCATTATAAACCACATATTTTCCAATTATTTATTGCTATGTATAAAAACTAAAACTAGTCAATTTTTGTCTCTATCACATACTGAATGCTTTTATACATTCTAATTCTAATTATTTCATGTATTATATTAAATTTCTTTTACAAATATTGAATATTAAAAGCCTTTTATACTTCCTTTAGATATGAAGTATATAAAATAGTTACAGAAATGAATAAACAAAGGAAGAAGGCAAAGAGAACTATAATGTTCACTGAATCTACCCCATCAGAGTAACTATGTTTTATGTATTTTGAGCTATTTCATCTGTGTTTGAAGTAACTTCCTTCACTTCAGTGGTTTTTCTCTTCTCTATCTTTTTTTTGACTTTCTCTTTTCCTTTTGCATGAAAATTACAATAAAAATGATATGTCAATTTACATTATAATGATCATCTCAAATATTGCTTAAGAAACTCAAGTGTGGCTGATACATTGAAAACATCAGCATTGTGCAATGATTTCTTTCATCATGTTTTGTCAACCTTGGCATCTTTGAAAACAAAAGGTTCATACTATGAATGTCACTGATGGCCTGGGACAATCTAAAGGATATTTTGTTTGAAATGCACACAAAAAATTCCTAAAGTGTGAGAGACAAAAATCAGCAAAGTAACAAACTGCCATTTTGGATAAATGACCCATTTTGGCCAAAAGCATCTCACCAGAAGACAAAACTTAGCATGTTAGGTTTTACTGGTAAACAAAAATATTCTACTTTTGTAGAATGCTTCACAATTGATAGTGCTCCCATACATGGTTATTATTATTTTAAAAATTTTCATCACTATCTAGTGCTATGTGACATAGGCAAGATTTAGTAGTTCTGTATTATGGATGAGACAGCAAATCTACTAGTCTGAGTTAACCAGGTATGCAGATTAATGAGCCACAGAGCTGGAACAAAATGTAGATCTGACTGCACCTCAAGTGTAGTTTTCACCCACTCTGAAGAGGCTTAGAAAAATCAGTCTTCAGTGGCAGTTTAAATTAGAAATATTTTAGAAAAAATTAAGATAACATGCAGTTCCTGATAAAAGGAATCTTTATATCACACATCTCACAATTGATTGAAATTGTGCACAATATATGGAAATAGTACCATTTCCTGGCTTAAAGTCTGACAACTAAATTAGGGAACAAGTGCTTGACAGATTCTCTTCAACATTGAGTGGGTTCCTAGCTTGGACTGCAAAAGATATATATGCCAAAAGAAGAAAGTTTTCTTGGTTTTGGAAAGACTCCCTACCCCATTCCCCTTTTCCAAAAGCAATTTTAAGTAATGTAAAACATTTTATAATATTCAAGTATATTTTGTAATTTTTTCACAATACTTATTTAGCATCTATAAAGCTCAAAAGGAATTAAGATGAAGCTCGTGCTATCAAATTGATATTCTAGAGAATAACTAATATATACTTCTAAGTAAACATAAACATAAGTGAAAATCAGACTAGTGCTGATTGTATGTAAGTATAGAGGAAACTTACCAGAGGGGAATTTAGTTAGAGAAAGCATCATGAAACATCAAAGCGAAAGCTGGTATTGCAGAAACTGCAGGTTTGACCTATTCATTTAATTCCCCTGGCTGACAATGATCTCCTCCCACTTTAGTTCTGTTGTTTCATTTTTCATTTAATGCATTTTGAAAAACTCTTACATTCCAACCAGGAAACATGGATATCTCTTATTGAACTTTCAGCATATGCCACTGATTTCTTAAGACTCGTCATTTCTTGTTCATAATTATATCCCTACTGTATGTCTGTGGCTGTTCACTAGTTTTTGCTCATAAAAGGTCATTTATCCAGGTAACTTTGCATATTTGAATTATATTTTTATATTATTACAGGTAAACATTATTTTTCTTACATAGATTCTTAAATACTTGTGGAGTCACATCATATATTTGATGTCCTTTCAGTTTCTAATGCAGGGCTTTGCAAATTATGAGTGGCTCATAAGTCTTCTTGATTGCATGAGAGTGTTGTGGATAGACAGATGAATTTAAACAAAGGAAACGAGAGATGTAGTGTAAGCCCAGGAAGAAGGCCAAACTGAAACACATAGAATCTTTTTATTAAGGAGTAGTTGGATATCTTCTGTAGTTCTCCAGTGTCAGCTAGTGAAAACTCCATCTTTCTAGTTACTCAATTTAAAATCTTTGGCTCCTCTCTTTCTTTTCATATCCTACTTCAGTTATTCAGGAAATCTTGTCAGCCCTATATGCAAAATAATTATCTAATAGAAGAGACCCTTTTTGCACCACTTTCACTGTTACCACCACCACCCAAGGGAAAATCTTAAGGTGCCTGTAAGGTTCCACTTTTAACTTTCCTCTCTTTCTCATGTGAGTAAAGCCCACATGGTGACCAGAGTCATCTTTTCAAAACTAGTCAGATCTTGTTGCTCCTAGCTCAACTGGTATGATGGCTTGGCATCCCTCCCATAGCAAACTCTAGGTATATACATTGCTTGTGAAGTCCTGTACATTGGTATATATCTTGCTTATGAAACCCTACAAATTCTGGCTCCTGTACTCTCTCTGACCTTCTCTGATCTTCCCCTTTCACACTGACCTCCTTACTGTTCCTCAAATACTAGATGCACACTCATGACTCATGATTTTTAAAGCATCATTTCCCATTTGATAAGAATTCTCTTTCCCCATATAATTGCTTGTTTCATCTTCACACTTGCTTATGGCCTTTTTTCATATGTCACTTTCTCTGAATGTCAGGATATAATCTTAATTCTTTACATAAATTTCCACCCATTCAATAATCTCTACCCTTCTTACATGGCTTTAACATTTTCTTCATAGCAGTAATCGCCACCTGACATATTGTTACTTGTCTGCTTCCTTGCCTTACAGTGGGAGCTCCATGATGGTGGAGCCTTGTTTTTCTTCGCTGCTGTATCCCTAAGACTCAGGATAGAGGATCTTGGTAAGCAATAAAAAACGTTTTTACTTATTTGAATAAATGAATGCATGCATGAGTAAAACATACATGCATAAATAAACAAAAAGCATTGATGGAGATTTCAAATGCCAAATGGAGAACCAAGAACCCACTGCAGATACCTGAGGGAGGGAATAGAGATTATCTTCAGTCAAAAAATTCGATAAATCTGAGGAAGACAAGAAAGAGTAAAGAAAGGACTGCTATAATCCAATCTGAGATCAGGTTTAAAGAAATAGTTATGGCAATGAAGAAAACGTTATGATTTTTCATGTGGGAGAAAATGTGAGTTGGCCACATTAACTGTAGTGGGTGGATGAAAGTGGCGTTTCATAGACATTCCCAATACTGAGATTGAGAACTGGAAAATGTGGGGCCACTCACAACAAGGAGAACTTGGGTAGTTTCATTTGCTTGGGAAAAATGACGCTGTTGTGAATGAGAGTAAGGTGGGCAGCTGTGGCTTTTTCTTTAATCATTTCGAACCCACAGTACTCTTTACTGCAATGACTTAGTAAAGGGTAAATGGACCCACCGTTAAAAGACTGTTCCTTTAAACCACATTCACTTTCTTACTTTTTATACTTTAAATTGCTCCTCCACATATCAGGCAGCTGCCATTTGATCTGTATAGTAGCCAGCAGAGAAGTGGCTCTGTAGAGATCCAAATTAGCTTAGGGTATGTTCCTGCTGGGTCAAAAGGGGTCATAAAACTAATAAATGAATCCCAAGGTTCTCTGTGGCCCTACCTCATTAGCTGTGTCCCCATTTTAGGATTCTGCTTTCATAAGCAGCATATTGCCATAATGGATTCCCAAATCTGACATTTTTCCAGAGAGAGAGAGTAAGAAAAGACAGACAGAAAGATTGAGAAAGACAAAGAGGGAGAGAGAGAAAGGGAGAGAGAAGACAGACAGAGGGAGGAGACAGAAAGAGAGAGAAGAAGAGAGGGAAAAAGAAGTCAGAGAGATTGAGAGACAGGTAGGAAGATCTCCAAACTGGCTTATGGCATTGAGGTCTTGTATTGGATTAGAACCTCTGGTAACTTCTGCTATGTACTTTAGTCTTGGTTTTCTGAAAATTTAGATACCTGGGAAATACATGTTAGCACCATCTATTTTATTTTATTTTTAAAACATTTTAAATTGATATATTATTATTATTAGAGACAGAATCTCATGCCACTGCACTCCAGAGGTGTTGCCCAGGCTGGAGTGCAGTGCCATGATGTCGGCTCACTGTCACTTCTGCCTCCCAGGTTCAAGTGATTCTTGTGCGTCGGCCTCTAGAGTAGCTAGGACCACAGGCACATGCCACCATGCTGAGCTAATTTTTGTATTTTTAGTAGAGACAGGGTTTTACCATGTTGGCCAGGCTAGTCTTGAACTCCTGGCCTCAAGTGATCCATCCGCCTCAGTCTCCTGAATTGCTGGGATTACAGGAGTGAGCCACTGCACCCAGCTAACAACATCAGTATAGTAATCAAATCAGGACCTCTATAAGTTAATAGAATAAAGTTATACCACTCACCTACCCTCCAAAACTATTACAATCCCCACTAGTAAAATGTCTGGGAGGATTGAAGTATCTAGATTTTTAGAATTTAAGTTATGGTTTTAAAAGGCCACACCCATTTGCAAAGTGCCTGACTTTTATGGGCAGGTGTATCTTTTTTCCCACGCTTCCTTTTCCCCCCACCCCTGCCACTGAGATGAAGTTTGGCTCTTGTTGCCCAGACTGGAGTGCAATGGAGCAATCTCAGCTCACGGCAACCTCCACCTCCCAGGTTCAAGTCATTCTCCTGAGTAGCTGGGATTACAGGCATGTGCCACCACACCTGGCTAATTTTGTATTTTTAGTAAAGACGGGGTTTTTCCATGTTGGTCAGGCTGGTCTCAAACACCCGACCTCAGGTGATCTACCCTCTTCGGCCTCCCAAAGTGCTGGGATTACAGGCATGAGCCACCTTGCCCAGCCTTTTTTTTTTTTTTTTTTTTTTTTTTTTTTTTTGAGACGGTGTCTCACTTTTGTTGCCCAGGCTAGAGTGGAATGGCGCAATCTCGGCTCACTGAAACCTCCACTTCTCGGGTTCAAGCAATACTCCTGCCTCAGCCTCCTGAGTAGCTGGGATTACAGGTACTTGCCACCATGCTTGGCTAATTTTTGTATTAGTAGAGACAAGGTTTCAAGTGTTGGCCAGGCTGGTCTCGCACTCTTGACCTCAGGTGATCCGCCTGTCTTGGCCTGCCAAAATGTTGGGATATCAGGCATGAACCACCACACCCAGCCAGGGTATCTTTTTAAGATTATCATGCCTGAAATCCCAGTACTTTGGGAGCCAAGGCAGGTGGATCGCTTGAGGTCAGGAGTTCGAGACCAGCCTGGCCAACATGGAGAAACCCCTTCTCTACTGAAAACACAAAAATTAGCCAGGTGTGGTGGTGGGCACTTGTAATCCCAGCTACTCAGGAGGCTGAGGCAGCAGAATTGCTTTAGCCCAGGAGGCAGAGGCTGCAGTGAACTCAGAGCCTGGCACTGCACTCCAGCCTGGGTGACAGAGCAACTCCATCTCAAAAAAAGAAAAAAAAAAAGATTCTGATTAGTTCTAATGAGCCAAATCTTTAAACTTTTCCTTATTTTGCCTTCTCCCTTCTTTGCATTTTTCCTATTTTGGTGTTAAACGTATAGCTGGGAGTTAAAGTTGAAACAGACCATGTGGGTAAGCACTTAAACAGCTCCACTATTCCTCCATGGACAGAATGAGTGAGCAGCTTCCATCAGCCCTTAGTTTACCAATGTGAATAAAACTGCTCCCAAGCTGGCATTTGATACAGGAATGGGAAATTAAACTAATTTTTAAGAGCTAGAGTAGTATCTCTTTCACATCTAGGAAAGAATTGGTAAGAATTGCATTGGTTAAAGTAACTAATCCAAGTCAAAGTAGCTGGGGCAAAAGTGAATATTTATTGGAGAAATGCCTTATTATTAAGTTTGATTAAAGCAGTACATGAATGAATAATCAGCTCCTGGAAGGGCACAACATCATAGCTTCCAGGAATAGCTGGAACCAGGGACATCAACATGGTCAGGACTCTCTCCCACTGAACCCCCATTCTCTATCTTGGTCTACTGTCTGTGCTCTCTCTGCTTTTCAGTTTCATTTTTTTTTTCTTACTCAAGGGCAGCTTCCTGCTCTGCTTCCTCCAGCACTTGCATTTTACATCTTGCTGCTCCCACTACCATGGATGTACTAGCTACTCCTAAGTCCAGTTTAAAAAACCCTGGGGAAGATTTGGAGTCACTTTTTAGGTTATAGGCTAACCTTTGGTATATTTAGGCAACATCAAGAGGCTACATGGGGGATTGTGCACTATACTTCATAGATGAGGAAACTGAGGTACAGAGAGGATAACTGACTTGTCCAAGATTATTCAGTTACTATAATATTATTTGATCAGTGTCTAGAGTGGAGATTAAATATTAGTTATTGTTAAACATGTATCATTAAAAAGCCATTTGGAAAGAGCTTGAAGTAGAGAACAGGAAAATCAGGGTGAATATACCATATTCAATAAGTTGTATACTACCATCTAGTGATAGTCTAGAGAACTTCAGTGTTATACATTAAATATGTATTTAATATTTGAAGTTTTATTTTTTTGATGTAATCTTTAAAAATATATCGTAAATTGGCAATAAATGTATAACCACATATTTACACATTTTATGGTCCCAGTAAGAGAACAGCAGCCATTTAAAGGATCATTTCAATTAGTGTTTTCAAGACTTACCTTTTTAATGTTGATGTCACAATAACTTTGAAATTTAGAAAATTTGGGATAAATTCTCTTGCATAAAATATTCATTCGCTCTCATATTATGGTATGAAATGGACCAGATGTCAAGGTTTGCAACAGATAGTCTGGTATGTGAGCCTTCCTCCTAGGAGACAAATAGGTGCTCCTGAGAATGTAGCAAAATATAGTTAAGTAAATGGTCTCATTAGCTTAGCATCTGGTGGGTATGCTTGTTTATTCCAGGGCCAGCCCTGAGAGCTGTGCTGCCACTTTGGTACTAGGATTTTTAAAAAGGGAGTCACAGGGCTCTAAGCTGGCAGTCAGCCTGGTTCTCAATCCACTTCACTCTGTACCACCAAATGTTTTAATACAATGTAGCCATGTTCCCCTTTCCCCTTTTATAAATGTGTGATTTACAACAGCAGGATTCTAGCATTTATCAGGTCTACATAGCACAGTATAATTTTAATTTGAGGGATACCTGACAGGCTTATATATTAAAAAATTGAGCACTTAACCATAAATATTTTAAATACTAAATTTAGTTCAACATTACTTGATATTTATTATAAACTGACATTGACATTGCAGATATAATATTTCATAGTGCATGTGATCTATAAACTTGTACTGGGAGCACTAGACATGTACCAAGGTTTTTTATGTATCTTTAGAAAATTCATCATGTCATGACCCATATTCGGGAATCTGGCTAACATTAGAAATCCTCAGTTATTTGATGAAGTTTTTCAAATCTTGATATGATCAACAAGGGAAAAAATCAAGACAAAAGAGGTACGTTGAACATATTTTCTTCTCTTGATGTAACAATATTTCCTGGTGTGTGGAAATATTATTCTACCACTCCTCATGTGAGAAAGAGCTGCTATTTCACCTTGTTAAAAATTAGTTTAATTTCCCTTTTCTGTATCAAATGCCACCATGAGAGCAATTTATAGTCACATTGTAAACTAGGGCTGATGAATGCAATCCAATGAGTGGTAAGATTTAAAATTAGATATATTTTGAATATAAATCACAGTTTTACTGAAATAAAAGGGTTTTTTAAATGGAGTCTTAAAATATAAAATGTATACATGCAGTCATTAATGTATTTTCTTTAGTACAGATGTGCCGGTGATATATTTTAAGTATATCTGGAGTATTTATTGAAATCATCTGGCTTCTTAGCAGTTATTTTAAAATGTACCACATTAATGACAATTCTAAGAATGTTTTACTGGAATATAGAAAGCAGCAGCCTTGCAATATTGCTCCCTGCATCTCATTCCTTCCTTCCAGAGTAATTCAGAGGTGACCTAGAAGTCTCCTGAGATTCATCAAAAACCAACATTCACACACACAAGGCTCAAGATCTGGGGCAGCCTGAAAGACTGGCATTTGGTCATAGTCCCCTGATGGAGGAAAGTGTACTGGTGGGTTTTGCTGCTTCTAAGCAGGATGCAGGATTTCTGGGCTTCCTGTAGGCATATTTCCATGGGCTTGCATATTACAACGGAGTGAACACTATTAGTCACCATTTGTTCATGGCAAGACATTCTTGGCAGTAACCAGAAATAGCTGTGCAAATTATTCAGATATGCTAAGAGATAAATCAGCTCAGGTGTTGTTAGAGCATTATTCGAGCAGATATACTTAAGGCAAGGGTATGTCTGCTCATCTTCACCATACTGTAAAGGGTTCTCCTCCCCAAGATCTAATGCAGTGGAATCATCTTTCCCAGGTCAGCCTGGGGAAGCTGTGCCTGGGCTTGTTTATTTAGAAGCACAACAGCCTCTATGAAACTTCTACCCAGGGCTAACCTATAAAAGCAGAGATTAATCTCCCATGCCCACAGGAGCCTGGCCCTTAGCTGAGTTGGATTTATGATGAAAATCAGATAAAACCAGAAAGTCTTGTTTCACAGAGCCTGTCAGGAGTGAATTAAAGAGGGAAATGGGGCAGAGAAGACACGCTTTAATCCATTTTACGGACCAAATCTCTGGTTCCATGTAGTCTTTTTATCCTCTCCATGGAGGGCCATTCCAACGAGTGAACTTTTCAAGTGGATGCCTTCTAATGGGACCCCTAATACTGATGAAATCCCCCACCCTCGCCCTGTGGACCTTGTATGAGAATCAACTCCAGATTGCCAGGTTCTCCCCATACAATTCCCATGTTTTTCAGTCATCAGTTCCCTGGTGAAAACACATAGAACAAACACCTGCCAGAGAACTTGCCACTATACATTTGC
Source organism: Callithrix jacchus (assembly GCF_049354715.1). Taxonomy (NCBI): domain Eukaryota; kingdom Metazoa; phylum Chordata; class Mammalia; order Primates; family Cebidae; genus Callithrix; species Callithrix jacchus. Next base: position 134,111,871 of record NC_133505.1, read on the forward strand.
ACACACCTATCCAAGCTTTCCACAGGACCACTGATTTCTATTCCACTCTATTACCTCTTCTTTCTCTTTCCCCTTATTTGGCATCTGAATTCCTTTCTAAATGTGTCATTTACCAAGAAGTGAACCCACCATACCTCTTCCTCTTTCTCACCCTCTTCCTCACTGGGCAGAGTTGCCAGTGGAGAGACCAGCCTTTTTTTTAAAACTGCTATTTCCACTCCCCAAGCCTGAGATTGGGATTTTTGCAACCTTTGGTGACCATGTTTTCTATATCTACCCTTCTTTCTGGGGCTGAGTATAAGACAAATCTTGATAAAAAGCCAGCTTTTGAAAATAAAACATAAATCACAGGAAGAGACAGAGGCAGCTTAACAACCCCAGGAGACATGAGCGGAAGAGGCCCTCTTAGGTCCCCACTTTCTCCTCACAGCTCCACTCATAACTCCAGGACCTGGGAGATGGATGATATAAGAACACTTGACAATCTGAAGCAGGGCACACTGAAGAGAAGAGGCATGAACCTGTGGCAGGAGCAAGAGGGATGAGTGGTCATATGGGGTAGAGAACAGAGGAGAGAAGAGAGTGAGCCAAAAGGGAAAGTTTGCTTATTGCCTGCTAGTCATGATGCTTGGTGGCTCTAAGACCTTAGCTGAGAGGCCCTGGATCCCTTGATGATTTGCGCATGATTCGTATATGGCAGAAAAAAGTATTTCTGATACTTTTGTTATAGGTTAGAAGATGTAATTTAAACCAAAATCATATTATTGTTTTACATATTCTTCTGGCCTCCTAGTGAATGTGATGAGGAAAGAGATATTCAATATGGATCTCCTTATCCTCCCTTCTACAGCCTGAAGTCCCTTCTACAGTATGGACATATAGTTATACGTCTACATCTGTGCAACACTGTATCAGTCACATGCCATCAGTCTCCTCTGGGGCTCATCCAGGGCACGTCATGAAGAAGAAAACTGGATAACTACATTTCCAGCATGTTTTCTTCAGTCTTAATGCATGGCCATGAGAGACCACTACTAACATTTACCAATCCTTTCCTAGCCCTGATCTCCACACAGCCAGAGCTTTGGGGGACATACACATCTGAGAAATAAATGAAGAGAAACACATTTCTAGACATTCCTGAACAACACAAGTTTCGACTTATGTCTTTTATATTCTGGTTTCTTCTGACAACTGACATACTAGAATCTGCACAACCTCGTGAAACAGCCAGTATCATTAGTTACCTACATAATATATTCCACTAATCTGTTTTGCATGGTCTCAGATTCAAGCATTTTTGGGCAGATTATAGCAGTACCATATTTGTTCCAAAGCTGAGAAACATGTATCTGAAGACCTGTGGTAGAATTTCCTGGAAGTGTTTCATCTGCTAAGGTCACCTGCAGAACACCAGGCTTCATTATTTACTCTGAATGGGAAAGGCTCCACCGTTAAGGACATTGAATAAATTTGGTTTCCCTATCCCATTTTCTCACTTTCACTTCCATGTTTTACACTGCTTTTTTTGGCCGGGCAAGGTGGCTCACACCTGTAATCCCAGCACTTCGGGAGGCCGAGGCAGGTGGATCATCTGTGGATCAGGAGTTCCAGACCAGACTCGCCAACATAGCGAAACCCTGTCTCTACTAAAAATACAAAAATCAGCTGGGCATGGTGGCATGTGCCTGTAATACCAGCTACTCTGGACGCTGAGGTATGAGAATCGCTTGAACCCAGGAGGCGGAGGTTGCAGTGAGCCGTGATCGCACCACTGCACTCCAGCCTAGGTAGACTCTGTCTCAAACAAAAACAAAAACAAATAATATTTTTAATGAAAAATAAGCTTCTTTACAAATTAATTTTTGCTTTCTGCATTTGGTTACATAGTTGCATCGTTTTTACCCAGTCTGGGATTATTCATCAATATTTTATTCTAGCGTTTTTATATTTACATGTTTTCATTAACTCATTAATATGGGTTTTTCTTTTCTTTTTAAAAACTTTTCAATTTTGTGCTATGATGTAGAATGTATTTCTCTGAGGTAGTGGTCTAACTTGATGTTTAGTCACTTAGCCCAATTCATTATTCAAAAGTCAAACTGATGCAACATTATATACTAAATTATTTCAAATGTGTGGGTCGATTTCTTGTCTTATTTTCTTCTTCTATTTATGTTTGTTTTTAAACTATTAACAAATGTCTTGTTTACTTTTCTAGTTTCTTTCTTTGTTTTTTGTTTGTTTAATGGCAGGCTCTCACTCTGCCACTGAGGCTGGAGTGCAATTATAGTTCACTGCAATCTCGAACTCCTGGTCTCAAGTGATCCTTCTGCCTTGGCCTCCCAAGTAGCTGGGATTGCAGACATGAGCCATCACACCTGGCTCCTCTTTCTTTATTTTTCCCAAATATAGAAAAGTCTTTAATTTTCTTTTTTTTCCAGAAACACCTTGCCTTTCTAAATTCTCTCATAGGCACTGATAGCTCTTTATTTGATATCTTGGATTTTCTAGATAAATAATCTTATTGCTTATAAATAATAAATTTGACTATTTTTTTCATAATTATACTCTATTGATTTCCTTTCTCCTTCCATTCCCCCCCTCCTTCTATCCCCGTTTCTCTTTTTCTCTTTCTCTCCCTCTGTTTTCTAGGTTAAAGCTTTCTAAACAGTGCTGAAAAGGAATAGGTAATGGTGCAGTCTTATTTATATCACATTCTTCATGACTCTAATGGAAATAGTGGAGTTTGATTTGCTTTTGTTTTTCAATCAAACATAAATAGTTGCTATTGGATTGACTTACTAATATACTATTTGGGCCAACGGCAGGATAGGATGATAGCCTGTGAACAATCCTCCATGCACTTTCATAAGATGGGTGTAAGGTAAGATTGAGAACTCCCTTTCCCCTTCCTCACCCATCATCTTCCCTGCTTTAGGCTAGGCTTGCCTGTATTCCTTGCCAAGAACTTCACTATGTTTCCAGATCTTTCTGAAAACTGTCCATTGGCTTTTCAGGTGGGTTAGTAAACCTCTGGGTGGTTTGCCATTCATCCATTAAGTTTAATCTCATCTGTATCATTCTTCCAGAAATTGTTTGAAGTCACTCTTCTCTGATTTCCCTTAACTTTTTGGTAGGTCTTTTGAATTTCTATGAGAACTAAGAAAAAAAAATCATCTCAGCCAACCAACTATTTTGAAATAGTTCCTTTAAAAATAAAAATTATCATTTTTAATTTGCAAGTGTTAACATAAATAAATCCTCCCTTAAGTAATAATGACAGATGGAAATGCTATATTAAAACTCAGCTCCTATCATATATATGCAATGGTAATGCACTTAAAAATGTTATCCTGCATTGGATTAAGTGTTTTAAAATGAAAATATGAATATGAATAAACTATCCTTTTCCAAAAGAACTGAAAACTATCATATATACTGAAAAAGTGCTTCTTATTTCAATTAATCTATGAATTATTTTCCTTTTCTATGTTGACAAAGAACCTTCCTAAGAAACAATGTTGAATTTTTATCAACACTGAATACTAATTAGGAAAAAAAAAGCATCCTTATTATTCTCTCTGAATAATAAGTATTTTTCCAGTTGGATCACTGTACGTTTGCGCATGTTAATTACTTATTTTTCAAAAGATTTACCACTCTGATGTATGTTTTGCAGTAGTATATTTCTTTGTGTCCTCTACAGTGAAATGTCGTCATTGTTTGAATCACATTTTTGGCAGCCTGGTGTTCTGTTACATCCTGAGGGAATCATAGGAGCCTGAGAGAGGAGGGAGACAAATCTCATCTATAAAGCTTATTCATGAATTCTTGTTTTGGTGTGGGAAATTTGCCCCTGTGTATAACAAGGGCATTTAAAAAATTCTGTAATGCTTGTTCAAACTAAATTAGTTTCTTACAGCAAAGCTGTAAGAAGCTCTTTTCTCAGCTGTTAGTATGTTTTAGACTAAGTTCAAAATTCAAAATGAATTTGAATGCTGCCTCCAATCTATATCACTGCACCTCATCTTTGTTCTTTTTCTTCCTTTCCCAGACACCTTATAGTCTCAATTTACTTCTTCAGTGGACAACAGTTAGCATTTTGGTCCCTAACCCAGATCTGTTCCGTCGGCACCTCATGCTTGGACTCTTTCCTATTTTCATCATTTCACTCAACTAGTCCTCTGACCTCCCTGACACAGTTCCCTGAATTCCAAGGTAAAAGCTGGCTGATCTGTCAGACCAATTTTAAATCTGTCCATAGTCTTTTTCTCTATGCTGTGCTCTCATATCAACTCATCATTATGACTCTGTGTTAAAGATGTGATAGTCTGAAGGGTTACCATTATTTTTCGGAAACTGAATACTTGGTTTAACATGACTCTTCTCTGAACAGCCTGGCTGATTACCCTGACTCCCCTACTTTCAATCATACTGAAGATGTTATATAACTAATGTGTTATTAAACATATATATATATAGAGAGAGAGTTTTTTTTTTTTTGGCATGAAGTTTTGCTCTGTCACCAGGCTGGAGTACAGTGGTGCAATCTCGGTTCACTGCAACCTCTGTCTCCTGGGTTCAAGTGATTCCCCTGACTCAGCTTCCTGTGTAGCTGGGACTACAGGCGCCCACCACCACACCTGGCTAAATTTTTTGTATTTTAGTAGAGATGGAGTTTCACCATATTGACCAGGATGATCTTGATCTCCTGACCTCATGATCCGCCAGCCTCAGCCTCCCAAAGTGCCAGGATTATAGGGGTGAGCCACTGCACCGTGCCTAAACATATTTTTAATGTCTGCAAATGCCCTTCTTCTATAGCTGTCAAATTGAAGAAAGTTATCTTAGAATTCCGCAAAATCTTGGAACATGTAGTCTTCAATGACACACACTGTGGATGCTAAGATTTACAAACTCAGTAACTTCTCAGGCTGACTGAAATATTTTTCAAGAAGGCAGCTGCGCACCTCCTGCTGGCAGGTTGGTTGCCTCACTGGTGTAGCCACTCTGCTAGAGGAAAGGCCCATGTGTTCTTTAGAACTCTTTCTTCTTCTATATGGCCAGAACAATCCCCTGCTCACCCTCTTAATTGGTACACCGATATACGCTGGGGCTGGCTTTGCTGTGTTGCCCAGTCTGGACTTAAACTCCTGAAATGATCCTCTCGTCTTAGCCTCCCGAGTACCTGGGACGATAGCCATGTGCCCCAGCACCTGGCTGATGCAGTCTTTTACACACCGGGCACTACCCTTGCAAGTAAAAGTGCCAGATAAAAGAACCATACCATCTATGTTCTAGGTCTGGTTCTATTTTTGATCCAGTATGTGATTCTAGGCAAATCATTGTCTCTAGGCTGGACCTCAATATTCAAGGAAATAAAGTGAGTGTTTTGGATTATATGGTATTTAATGACCCTTCCTTTTCTAAAATTTAAAACCCTCACTCATCTCAAGGTTAACTTTGTGTTTGTTTATGACTTGCTGTCCTGTCCCATTGGCTGTTGAGAGAAGGAATGAGGCAAGTGGGACACCTGACACTCAAAGTTGCTAGGAAATTAGGTCTTGGCCCAAATATGCGTTTTATTTTTCTCCATGTAACTTATCCCCACCTAGTGGTTAAAAGTTAAAATAGCAACTCATACTTTGGAGAGAAAAGGGATTTTATTGATCACATCCAAATGATGTTTTCTTAGGGGAAATGATACACGGTGTATATATGTAGGCCATGTTTTTAAACATCAGGTTCAAGATGATGGCTGACAATCCTCCTGTATCCACTATGCATGATAATTACAAGGGCTGGAGTTAACAGAAAGGCAGAAAATGATTTTTAAAAGGTTGTTTCTAGAAGCTGCTTTGCAGATCTTTATGTCTCACATAACAAGAAATTTTTTGTGTGCCTTGGTTTATTACAGTTACTTTGAGTAATGAAATTTGAAGACAACTAATCCCTGACAAATCAGAGACAACGTTAGAGAATAAGAGTCATTTGTTTAAAGTGGACACACAGGCAGGGCAAAGTTTATTTATCCATTTTTAAATCCTGGAAAGTGTATGCAAAAAGGAACTATACTTCCTGGTTGTCTGGAACACACCCCTTCTGAACAGTTGAGTGGAGTTTCTGTTTTTTTTTTTTTCCGCTTCTTCTCATTTGTTCAGGCTCCGCCTGTGGGCCACAGAACTAGTAGGCTAGTTGTAGAACCTGTGGGACGTTCAGGAGCCTAGATGAAATTTTTGAAAAAGGAAGTAGCATAAAATAAGGTCCCAGGAAACAGATGTTTTACTCAGAATTCTGAAGCAAAAACACCTCATTATAATAGTTGTGCTCAGGCTTGTTATGGACGAGGATAAAAAGGTGGAGTCAGAATCTTTGCTCTTAGAGTCTTCTTGTTTGAGTTCTTCTAATATTGTTAGGCCACTTTTCTTAGATCAGTTGTATTCAGAAGCCAATAGTTAAATTTAGGCCAGGATTTGTGGGATCATTTATATTCCATACAATTCATCGATTTGAGGACAGAGTTACAATAATTTTTATTTAAACTATTATATAAAAGCGTCTTTATAAATTAATGACAAGATTTAGACTTCACTCTTTTACTTTGTCTTGGGTAAGCTTGCTGGAAGTCTGCGCCTTTTATTGATCTCAGAGAATCAACTTTTGTTACTATCGATTTTCTATATTGCTTTCCCATTGTCAACTTTTTAAATTCATGTTTTCATTTTGATCATTTTTTCACTTCTACTTTCTTAAATTTAATTTGTTAATCTTTCTCTAGCTTCCTAAAGTAGAATCATAGGTTATTAATTTTAAGCTTTTCTAACTTTTTAAAAAAATATGTAACAAAAGCCAAACATTTCCTTTGAAGCGCTACTTTTACTAGCTATAATTTCATTGAAAATATATTTTAATTTTTTTCAAGGCTTCTTCTTGAGCCTAGTTTTATAGAGATGTTTTGTTTAATTTCCAAATATTTGGAGATTTTTCCAGTCAACTTATTACTTCTAGCTTAATTCCACTGTGCTGTGAGAACACACTTTATCTTGAATCTATTAGTGTAAATTTACCATGTAAGGAAATAATGAAAATGTGAGCATAAATTTAAAAAGCTGAAAATGAGAAAACAGGCTGGGTTGGGTGGCTTATACCTGTAATTGCAGCATTTCAGGATGCCACCGAGGGGTGACTGCTTGAAGTCAGAAATTTGATGCCAGCCAGAGCAACATAGCAAGGCCCAATTTCTACAAAAATAAAAAGTAATTCAGATGTGGTGGCATGTGTCTGTAGTTCCAGCTACTCAGAAGGCTCAAGTAGGAGGATTGCTTGAGTTCAGGAGTTTGAGGTTACAGTGAACCATAATCATGCCTGGGTGATAGAGCAAGACCCTGTCTCAAACAAAAGAAAAGAAAATGAAAAAACAATATAGAAAATACCTAACACCAAAGGCAGTTATTTGAAAAGATCAATAAAATAGATAAAGCTCCAGCAAGGCTTACCAACACACAAAAATGCAGGAAGAAGACAGGAATTACCACGTTCACAAATGAAAGAAGTATCATTACAACTGATTTCATGGACACTTAAAGGAAAAAGAGGGGATACTATGAATAAATGTATGCCTACAAATTTGATAGGTAGATGAAATGATGAAATGAACCAATTTTTTGAGAGATGCACACTAGCAACATTCACCCAAAGTGAAAAATAATAACCTTAATCTCTGTATGTAAAATAAATTAAATCAATAACTTAAAAATCTTGGGTAAGGGGTGGTGGCTCATGCCTGTAATCCCAGGACTTTGGGAGGGTGCAGCAGGTAGATCACCTGAGGTCAGGAGTTCAAGACCAGTCTGACCAACACGGAGAAAACCCATTTCTACTGAAAACACAAAATTAGCCAAGCATGGTGATACATGCCTGTAATCTCAGCTACTGGGGAGGCTGAGACAGGAGAATCACTTGAACCTGGGAGATGGAGGTTTTTGTAAGCTGAGAACGTGCCATGGCACTCCAGCCTGGGCAACAAGAGCAACACTCTGTCTCAAAAAAAAAAAACCTTCAAAAAATAAAGCACCAGATCAAGACTATTTTTAGGCAAATTCTATCAGCAATTAATGAAGAAATAATAATTATTTTGAATTTCTTCCCAAAATAGTAGTAAATACTTTCTAACTCATTTTATGATGCCAGAATCACTCTAATACCAAAACAAGATAAAGACATTGCTAGGGGAAATAAGCTACAGACCAATATTTCCTGTGAATATAGACACAAAAGTTCTTAACAAAATATCCACAAACTGAACTCACTCTACTGGAGTTCTGAGCTTACTCTACCGGAGTGAGTTCAGAATTGAATAATTAATTAACTGGATGGTAGATCATGAGAGTTAGTTTTCTCATTTATGGAGTGGGAGGTTACAGACAAAAGAAGAAGGCTAGAATGGTCTATGTTGCAATAGATTAGAACTGGAGACATCAGTATGAACTCATAATCAGCTTAATATAGGTATAGATGGTCATTTATAGGATTATTTATGAAACCATAGGTTAGTATATATACATATTTGAGAAGGTCTAGAAGCAATGATTCTCCAGTAGTAATGAAAACACCCACTACTCAGATCTTGGTTTCCTAAACCATTTTCCAGTATGAAGAATCAGGGCTCTTTAGAGAAATGCCTGATTCTAAGATCAGGGCACAAGCATAGGCAATGAGCCTGGAACATTGTGTGGTGCCAGAAAGTAAAAAAGTGCTGAAAACACACACACACACACACACACACACACACACACACACACACACACACAACCTTGCATAAAACATAAAACACAACAATGGGGGTATGTCAATAAGGCATGGAAGCCCACCAAAAGAGCTCTCTATGGCCAGAACTGGAATAATCTGAGCAACAAAACAGCATGATGTTGGAGTAAATGCAAAGTATAAAACAAATGCCCATGATTCCACACTGACATAAATAAACGATTGAATAACTAACTTCCCACACCACCAGTGTGGACTGTGCACAGTAACTTCCAAAGAGAACAATCAGGAAGGGGGAAAATAATAATTTTACACTGGAGAAATCTGACAAGCACGATCTCAGCCATGTGCTCACAGCTGACATCAAGAGTGATGTCATGTTCCAATAATAAGTAATGAGATGGAAGCTGTAATGAAAAGTCTCCCATTAAAGAAAAGCCCAGGACCAAATGACTTCACTGTAAATTCTACCAAACTTTTAAAGAAGAACTAATACCAATTCTACTCCAACTACTCCAAAAAATAGAGGAGGCAGGAACACTTCCAACCTCATTCTGTGAGGCCGGTATTATCCTGATACTAAAACCAGACTAAGACACATCAAAAAAAGAAAACTACAAGCCAGTGAACAATAAGGATGTGTTTTATCCAGTCATGTACAGATTTATATTCTAATCCTCCCCTTCACAGGGTACAAGTTTCAATTTTTAATGAGCCCAAGTACAATAAACATCTCTTTTCTATCATATAAATGTTTCTACCTTTCAGAGGGTCACTCAGGGAAGTTCTTCACTGGGCTACTTTATCTTGCCTGTGCAAGCAAGGAAATTCAGTGTTTGTTTTATTGATGGAATGTCTTTGACACTTTTCAAAAAGACATTCTACTGAATGAACCTGTTAGCTTTCCTTCATCTAGATGGAAGTTTCTCAACCTTGGCACTATTGATGTTTCACGCTATATAATTCTTTGTTGAAGGAGAGGGTGCTATTATGTGCACCATAGGATAATTAGTCTAATCCCTGGCCTCTGCCATCTAACATCAGTAGCACGTTCCCTTCCAGTTGTGACAATAGAAAATGTTTCCAGACATTGCCAAATGTCTTCTGTTAGGCAAAATTATCCCTTGTTGCGAACCTGTTATTTAGATCAACAAAGGATTTGAAGGTCATGAGAGGCTCTCTTGAGCTTTTGTTCCTGGGGTCTACTGTTTCCAGTGGTCAGTAATTCGATGATAACAGAGTTTTTACTGTCTTCACTCAGTTTGGTTTGTATTGTAACCACCAGTTTTCCGTGAGTGGTACATGATGCCACTATGTTATTGCTAGAGCTGGTTGATTGAGCTCCAGTTCATTGATTGTGGTCTGTTTGTCCAATATATTTCCACAGAAAATGAGAAGTGTTTGTTGTCAAGATTTGGAATACATAGTTAATTGGATCCTCACTCAATCTGTGCCTCATCTACCTGTCCTTTGTGTCTTTTCCCAACTTCTTTAACCCATACGCAGACCATCATTGCCAAAACATGGACTAAAACTCAGGTGGAAAGTTGCTCTGTGTCAATTCCTTGCACATTATCTTTGTCACATTGGGCTTACTTTCTTCTGAATCCTACGATAAACACAGGAACTCAGCTCAAAAGAGTGAACAAACTGAAGGAAATCCCAGTTTCTAATGGTATATTAATTATAATGCTAATTTCTAGGCTTATTGATTTATAACTACTAATATATTGCAGATATCAGTTTGAAAGGGGGCAATTGAAGGATTTCTAGAGAAAATATAATTCTATATTGTTAAAATATGTTAATTCCTTAAGAAAAACCTGTTTGCTAAAGTTACAAATAGAAAGACTTTAACTCTGAGGCAAGTTAATGGCCATGCTTACGATGTAACTATGTAAGAGTTTATGTCACTCTAGAAAAAAAAAACCCTGCTAACAGAACTGGAGGGCTTTAAAACAATTTAAACATTTGAGTAGGTTGCATATAAATGCAACAAATGTTTAAGAAATATCCTAAAGTTTGGTAAATATTTAGACATTAGACAGGGTTAGTATCTTTTTTTATTTTATCACAGTTTCAAAATAACATTAACATAAAGGGTAGCACAAAAAACCATAATGTTAACATAATACTATAGTTAAGCATAGCATGAATTTGCTTACTATGGAATGCATAACCATAGGTTAACATTAAATTGGCAGAATTTTACAACTATGGACATGCCAACAGCTGTTCAAGGAAATTAAATGATAGTATCCAATATCCGTATCAAATGGCTTGATTCGTTTAATTTGTATAATGTTTAAAAATGACAATTATTCTTTTATTTTTTTACCATCTTCATTCTCTAAGAAACGATTTACAAAATTAACTTATATGTTAGATTTAATGAAGACATAATTGCATCAGAAAAATTTAATAACCCTTGTATTTAAGTCAACATAATCCAAGTTGAAGTATTAGTCTCATATTACAGAGAAAATTTTAATATCCAGACCATGTTATGTAAATGAGTTTTATAAGTCATTAAGAAAAAGAAATAACTTAGAAAAATAGCTAAACAGAATGAACAGTCAATTAATCTGAAAGAGAGAAACTGGCTAAAAATAATTTGTGAAGACTGTTGATCTTACTAAAGGAAGAATACAAAAGAAAACAGTTAAAACTGCATTTTATCAGATAGGCAAATATTACAATAAATATTTATAATAAATTGCTGAGAGTTGGTGAGATGTGCAAATTTATTTCATAAGAGAGGTAGTATAAATTAATATATCCTTCTTGGAATTCCATGTGATAGTCTCTCAAATTTAATTTCAAGTTGCATATATTTTAACCTAAAGAAAGTTTTCCTACTGCAGTTGCACATTTATGATAATGTTTATTCATGGTTATCTTTTATGTACCAGGCACTATGTGAGATACTGGGAATAAAATGGCAAATAATATTTACTGCAGGATCATTTTAAATACAAAAATTTGTAACCAATTAAAATTTCCATGCTAAGAGGTTGGTTATATGAACTTACAATGTAGTATTATGTCAACCTTCAAAGAACAAAGTGAGTCTATAAGAGCTGGTATCTTAAAAAATTATCAATATCTCTGGATAAACACAAAGGATTAATTATATGTAAATAAAAGTGGACAAACTGTATGACATATTTCCTTTCTGGTAAAAGAAATTTAAATATGCATAGAAAGAATACAGAAGGATAGCTACCAAAGTTTTACCATTAAATTGTTAAATTGTTGAGTTTGGTTTGAATCATTAGGGTCACTTGCTTAAGTGAATAAATAAATGAATAAGGAAGTAATTTAATCAAGGTTACATCATCAAACATTTAACTGCTATATTTTAGTATTGTATTATTCTTTACATGTTTTTCCTCAATAGCATGAACAGAAAACTTCATTAATGAAAACTATTAATGGAAATGCCTTAGCCTATAAAAATGCGTATAATTTGTTTCAATGGTCTTTAAAATGAAGTAAATCTAAAATGAAAAAGATTTCCTCAAAACATAAAATTATATTAGCCTCTTTATGTTTCCCCTCCCTGCCTTTTACCTAGGATTTGGTGCCTATTTTCTTTAGCCAAACAGTGGCAGCATTTGAACGCTGATGCTCATGGCCTTCTGGGCATGTGCCCTGTTTAGGCAAAACCAGGGTTGGTATAATGTGATTAGATAGGCAAGGCTAAATGAGACCTCTGTGCTGAGACCAGGTCAACAGGCTCCACAATGCCTTCATATGAAAATACATCAAAGAGGAAAATAATATCTCACTTTTGATTGCCATGTATGAAAATTATACATATTTTAGAATGTTTTAATTTTTAGAAAGACCTTAATATAAAATAGATAACTTTGAGAATTAGTGTTAGTGCCAGTAGTGCTTTTCACAATTAATCATATGTATTTTTTTACTTACATTCTTAAAAAATGATACTTAGTAATTCAGAGTCTTAAATTACTCCTGCTTCTCTTATTAAAAGAAAAGTACAACATATTTAATGTGTTTTCTGGAGAATGGTGAAGAGCTATTTTAAAGCAGTCTATTTTAGTTTTAGGAAATTAGATTGTCACCATGTGAATGTGCTCATTGGCAGGATAGTACATAGTTTTCATACTCACCATTCTCTTGGAACCTAACACCTTGTCTGAAATGAATAAATAAATGATGGTCTAATTTACCACCTAATGATTAATTTCTTGGAGCTGCTATTTTGGTTAATGTTAATATCATCATAGAATAATACTAAAATTTGTTAATAAAATATACTTTTATGGATTTGCCTTTTTAAAATATCTGGAGCACAAATACTTAACATAAATGTTAACAAAACAGTTTTAAGACATTTACATTGCTTTCCTTGCAGTGTGTGAGTGTGGTTTGGTAAAGCAGTTTTTAAAAATCACCTTTAAAATTTGTGGTTCATAGTAAAAACCTTGACTGAGATACTAAAATGTTCATATAACATCAATAAAAAATTATTGTGCAACTCTCAGCAATTCTATTATAAATCAAGAAAATATATCTTCTATTTAGCTATTTCAAATACAAGTTTAACCACATATTCACCTAAATGTTGCACAAAGACTTAAAATCTCTAATGTTCTGCTTCCTAATCCATAAAGTGAGGATGAAAATACATCTGTTATCTTAGGAATAGTCACTGTTTGGTAAGATTCAATATGATAATGTATGTAAAGCACTTAGTATAGGGCCTGGAACATACTGAGTTTTATAGAGAATGCTCTGGTTGGTATTACTGTCACTACAAGAGTATACATCTACAAGTGGGAAAACTTAAATGTCTGTGTTAGAGCAACATAGTGTAGCAATGGTAAATGGGGTAGATGTTGCATAGAGATTCATCTCAAATTGTAGGCATGGCTAACTGTATGAAAGCCTGTGTGTGTGTGTGTGTGTGTGTGTGTATTAACCTTTCTCTAATAGATGGAATGGATCATTGCCAATACTCAGCCTCATTCTGGCCTATGTTTTTTGTTACTTCAGAGATATTTCTATCTTGTGTTCTACAAATATATTTGAAAAGCTTCACCAGTGGAAACTGAAAAGCAATTTTTTGGTGTGTAACTTTTATATTTAAAAAACTTTTGGCCATTTTCACATGATTGTTTTCTATCATGAATTTTAGAATCTCTGGCCAAGTTCCCAAATCATAACTTTTGGATCTGTTGAGATTGAATTACATTCATCAGTCATTAAATATCCTTCTAAAGTAAAACCTGAACAGGTCAGTCAAAAATTCCAAAACTGGAGTGACATCAGCAAGATGGCAGAATAGAAGTTTTCCACCTCCACCCTTTCCCCACGGAAATCCAACTAGCAACTGCCCACAGAAAAGAATAACTGTGGGAAATCCCAGAACTCAGGAGTGAGGCTGAGAGATATGCTTGGACCACAGAAGTGAGAGAACACATGTTTGGGAGGTCAGAGGAATGCTTCTCTTTGACTGTACCATCCACACCCCAAGGCAGTACAGTGCCATCCACAGAGGATTCCCATGGACCCATGGTTTCTACAGTGAGAAAAATGAGTTGGAGGTAGACATTCAGTTTCCACACAATTCTGGGACCCTTCATAGGGTCACTCCTGTCTCAGCCTATGGGAAACATTGGGAATACCAGGAGGATTACACCATGACTAGCCAACAGCATAGTGCTATAGGAACACAGTCCACAAGTTTGCCAGGCTTGAGTCCCTAGCGAGCTGCTCTATATAGCTTTGGTACTCACAGAGAGAGCATGTGACCCCACTTAACCCAAGCTGAAGAGCAGTGACCAAAAAGCCTTGGTACTCTGCTTAAGCCCACCATAGTCTAGGAAGCAAGACTAGGTCCATGCATATCTATGAAACATGGCCTCTGGCCCTGCTTATCTTATGTGGTTAAGCAGCTACTCCAGCAACTTCACCTAGTCTCAGAGCCCAGAATATAATCCTGTACAACTACAGATTCTGAGCAACAGTATCACCCAGCCAAGGAAAAAAATCTACAACCCTGCCCATTCAGAGACAATCACAGAGTCCAGCAAGAAACCCCACTTGACAGTAGAGTCCAGTTAGTGGTCTCACCAAACCACAGAGTACAACCAGCAGTACCATTAGACCTCAGAGCAGAGGAAGTGGCCAAGCCCAACTAGGAAACCTGACACACACGTTAAGCCTCTCTGAGGTTGCTATTAGCTGATTCCTCCAGAATCCCAGGCTAGACTAAATAGTAAAGGTCTATCACCACCAAAAAACACCTACAAAGGCAGGAAGAGGTGGCTGTCTGCTAAAAAACACAGGTATCAATATAAGGACACAGGATTACAAAAAATCAGGAAAATACATGATACCACCACAGAAAAAAACAACAACAAACTAATAAAGCTCTGATAATAGACCTGCAAGAAATGGAGACCTATGTAATGACCAAAACATGATTTCAAATAATCAACCTATAAAGAAATCCAGAAAGAAGGCTTTAATAAAATTTAAATGGAAAAATAAGAAAATTTGGAAAGCAATGCATTAACAAAATTAAAAGTTTAACCAAGAAAAGTAAAAAATAAAAAATCCTGGAGATAAAGAATATAATAATAGAGAAAAATCCAATAGGTAGTTTAAATAGCATACTTGATCCAGCAGAAGAAAGAGTAATGAGCTCAAAGACAGGATATTTTAAATTATCCAATCAGAGAAGTAAAAAGAAAAAAAAATGAAAATGAACAAAGAAGACCTACATAAATTATGGGACACCATGAAGCAAAAACTGACTACCACATAGTAGGGAGTTTCAAAAGGAGAAAAGAGATATAAAGGCCTAGAAGGCATATTTAAGAAAATAGTGGCTGAAAATTTTTCAAATCATGAAATTTTCAAAAGATGATACCATTCAGATATAGAAGCTCAGAGACTGCCAGTAAAATTCAACCCAAAGAGAAGTTCACCAAGACATGTAATCAAATTGTCAAAATTTAGACAAACAAAGAATACTGAAAACAGCAAAAGATAAGAAACACATCACATTCAAAGCTTTCAGCAGATTTCAGATGTTTTCCTGTTGCGTACAGCTGAGGGACTTAGTGCCCTGTGTCCCAGCTGCTCCGGCCTGGTTAAAAGGGGCCAATGTACAGCTCAGTCAATGGCTTAAGATAGTGCAGATGCCAAGCATTGATGGCATTCATGTGGTGTTGAGCTTGTGGGTGCACAGAAGTCAAGAACTGAAGTTGGGGAACCTCTGCCTAGGTTTCCGGGAATGTATGGAAATTCCTTGATGTCCAGGCAGAAGTTTTCTGCAGGGTGAAGCTCTCATGGAGACCTTCTGCTAGGCTAGTGTGGAAGGAAAATGTGGGGTCAGAACCCCCATACAGCGTCTCCACTGGGGCACTGTCTAGTGGAGCTGTGAGAAGCTAGTCACTGTCCTCCAGAGCCCAGAATGATAGATTCACTGAGAGCTTGTTCTGTACACCTAAAAGCCACAGACACTCATCACCAGTCCATGGTGGCAGTACACTGCAAAGCCACATGGGAGGAGCTTTCCAAGGCCATGGGAGCCCACATTTTACTTCAGTGTGACCTGGATGTGAGACAGCAAGTCAAAAGAGATCATCTTGGAACTTTAAGGTTTAACGACTGCTGTATTGGGTTTTGGATATGCATGGGGTCTGTTGCCCCTATGTTTTGACCAATTTCTCCCATTTGGAGAGGGTGTATTCATCCACATCCTGTACGCCCATTGTATCTAGGAATTAACTAACTTGCTTGTGATTTTATAGGCTCACAGGTGGAAGGAACTTCCCTTGGCTCAGATAAGACTTTGGACTTAGACTTTTGAGTTAATGCTGGAATGAGTTAAGACTTTGGGAGACTTTTGGAAAGGCATGATTGTGTTCTAAAATGTTAGGATATGAGATTTGGGAGAGGCCAGGGGCAGAATAATATGGTTTGATTGTGTCTCCATCCAAATCTCATTTTGAATTGTAGCTCCTTTAATCCCCATGTGTCATAGGAGGGAAACAGTGAAAGGAAATTGATCTAAGAGGGTGGTTACCCCCATGCTGCTGTTCTTATGATAATGAGTGAGTTCTTATGAGATCTGTTTGTTTTACAAGGGGCTTCCCCCTCTTTTACGCAGCACTTCTCCTTGCTGCCACCATGTGAAGAAGGACATGTTTGCTTCTTCTTCCTCCAAGATCGTAAGTTACCTGAGGCCTCACCATTGGTGTGGAATTGTGAGTCAATTTGACCTGTTTCCTTAATAAATTATCAAGTGTTGAGTATGTCCTTAGCAGTATGAGAATGGATTAATATACAAGCTTAAACCTATCAATAATTACCTTGAATGTAGATAGATTAAATTCTCCAACAGAAATACAAAATGACCAAACACATAAAGAAAGAAGATACAACTATGTGCTGCCTACAAGAGACACACTTCTAGTGGTGGCACATGTAGACTATGAACAAAAGGATGGAAAAAGATATTCCATGAAAATGGAAACCAAAGTGAAGCAAAGGTACCTATATTTATATAAACAAAATAAACTTTAAAGAAAACTATAAAAAATATACAAAGAAGGTCATTACATTATGATAGAGAGAGGTTAATTCACCAACATATATTTATGCTCCTAAATACATAAAGCTATTATTCAATGATTAGGAAGGAGAAACAGAGTATACTATTATTTTAGAGGACCCAGGATGCAAGGGTGGTTCAATACATG
The DNA here is from genome assembly GCF_049354715.1 of Callithrix jacchus. NCBI lineage: Eukaryota > Metazoa > Chordata > Mammalia > Primates > Cebidae > Callithrix > Callithrix jacchus. Next base: position 134,129,384 of record NC_133505.1, read on the forward strand.
CAAACCAATAACATCATGTTAAAAAATAAAAAATATGTGATCATTTCAATAGCTGTAGAAACAAATATTTGACAAAATTCAACAAGCTTTTATCATCAAAATTCTCAACAAATTAAGTATAGAGGAAATGTACCTCAACATATTTAAAGCCATATGTGACAAACCTGTAGCTACTATCATTCTCAATTGTGAAAAATTGAAAGCTTTCCCACTAAGACTAGGGACTTGATAAGAATGCCCACTCTCACGACTTCTTTTTTAATATAGAAAATATTAATATAAAAAATTTTAACATAGAACTTATTTCTTTCCAATTGCCTGTATTTGCTGATGACAAGGTCTTGTATATAGAAAACCCTAAAGATTTCACCAAAAAACTGTTAGAACTTGCAAACAAATTCACTAAAGCTGAATCATACAAAATCAACATACAAAAATTACTTGCATTTTTATATACTAATAATGAGCTATCTAAAACAAATTTTGAAATCACATTTACAATAATGGTAAAATAATTAAATAATTAAGTGTAAATTTAACCAAAGAAATAAAAGACCTGTATACTGGAAACCATAAAACACTGATGAAAAAAAATTGAAGCAAACACAAATATATGGAAAGATATCCATGTTTATAGACTAGAGGAATTAATATTATGAAAACGTTTATACTACCCAAAGACATCTATAGATTAAATCCTATCAAAATTTCACAATAATTTTTCAGAGAAATATAAAAAACAGTTCTTAAATATATGTGGAGCCATGAACAATGCCAAATAAAATACTCTTGAACAAAAAGAACAACGCTGGAGACATCACACTTCCTAATTTTAAAGCATATCATGAAGCTATGGTAATAAAAACAGCATGGTACTATTGGAAAATCCAGATATAAACTCATGAATTTCTGGTCAAGTGATTTTTGACAAAAGTGCTAAGAATACCCAATGGGAAAAGGATAGCCTTAAATAAATGATTTTTGAGAAGACTAGATATCCATTTGCAGAAGAGTGAAACTAGACCCTTGTCTTATTCCATATACAAAAATCAACTCAAAATAAATTAAAGACAAATATAAGACCTGAGGATGTAAAACTACTGCAAGAAAATATAGAGGAAATAATCATGCCATTGGTCTGGGCAATAATTCTTGAGAAATGACACATAAAGCATAAACCGCAAAACAAAAACAGGCAAATCAAATAGCAGCAAACTAAAAAGCTTCTGCACAACAAAGAAAACCATTAACAATGTGAAGAAACAAAGAATGGGAGAAAATATTTGCAAACGATATAACTGACAAAAGGTTAATATCCAAAATATATAAGGAACTCAAACAACTCAATAGCAAGAAAACAAATAATGCAATAAAAAAATTAACAAATGACATTAACAGACATTATTCAGACATATAGATGACCAATAGGTACATAAAAATTGCTCAGCATTACAAATCATTAGGAAAATGCAAATTAAAACTATAATGAAATATCATATCTGTTAGATTGGTCTTTACAAAAATGATAAAAGCAAGTGTTGGAAAGGATGTTGAGAAAAGAGAACCTTTGTATACTGTTAGTGGAAATGTAAGTAACTATAGCCATTATGAAAAACAATATAGATGCTCCTCAAAAAACTAAAAATAGAACTACCATATGATTTATTAATCCCAATTCTGGCTATATATCCAAAGTAACTGAAATCAATATTTTGAAGGGATATTGCATTCCCGTGTCCATTGTAGTATTAGTCATAACAGCCAAAATATAGAATCCACCTGTCTATCAGCAAATGAATGGATAAGGAAAATGTGGCATATATGCACAATGAAATACTATTCAGCCTTAAAAAAAAACAAGGAAATTCTGTCATTTGTGACAACATGGATAAATCTGGAGGACATTATGGTAAGTGAATAAAACAAGGCAAGGCAAGACAGATAACATGATTTCGCTTATAGGTTGAATCTAAAAATGTTGAACTCATACAAGTAGAGAGTAGAAGGATGTTTATCAGGAGTTGGGGGTGGTAGGAAGGGAGGGAATAGGGAGTTGTTGATCAAATAATAAAAAGTTTCAGAGAAACAAAAGTAATAGGTTTGAAATATATTGCAATGCAGGGTGACTATACTTGATAATAACGTGTTGTATGTTTCAAAAATAACTAAGAGTAAATCTCAAGTGTCTCACCATAAAAAATGATAGGGAAGCAAGGTGATAGATATGTTAATTAGCTTGAATTACTCATTCTCATTGTATACATATATTAAAACATCACACTATATTCATGAATGTATGCAATTATAATTTATCAATAAAAATAACATTAATAATATTTTTTAATGCCCAAATTATTTCCCATTACTTGTAGAGATAAGGTCAAATTTCTTGAATGATGATATGGCTTGGCTGTGTCCCCACCCAAATCTCATCTTGAATTCCCCTCTGTGGGGAGGGACCCAGTGGGAGGTAATTTAATCATGGGGGCAGGTCTTTCCTGTGCTGTTCTAGTGATAATGAATAAGTCTCTCAAGATCTGACAGTTTTATAAAGAGGAGTTACCCTACGTGAGCGATCTCTCTTTGCCTGCTGCCATCCATGAGAGATGTGATTTGAGCTTCCTTGCCTTCTGCAATGATTGTGATGCTTACCCAGCCATGTGAAACTCTAAATCCATTAAACATCTTCTTTTTGTAAATTGTCCAGTCTCAGGTACATCTTTATCAACAGTGTGAAAATGGACTAATACAGTAAATTGGTACCAGTAGAGTGGGGCATTGCTGAAAAGATACCTGAAAATGTAAAAGCAAATTTGGAACTGAGTAATAAGCAGAGATTGGAACAATTTGTAGTGCTCAGAAAAAGACAGAAAAATGTGGGAAAGTTTGGACCTCCCTAGGGACTTGTTTAATGGCTTTGACCAAAATTCTGGTGATGATACAGACAATGAAATCCAGGATGAGGTGGTCTCAGATGGAAATGAGAAACTTGTTGGGAAATGAAGCAAAGGTGACTCTTGTTATGTTTTAGCAAAGAGACTGGTGGCATTTTGCCCCTTCCCTAGAGATTTGTGGAACTTTGAACTTAAGAGAATTGATTTAGGGTATGTGATGGAAGAAATTTCTAAGCAGCAAAGTATTCAAGAGGTGACTTAGGTGTTGTTAAAGGCATTCAGTTTTAAAAGGGAAGCAGAGCATAAAAGTTTGGAAACTTTGCAGCTTGACAATGCAATAGAAAACAAAATCCCAGTTTCTGAGGAGAAATTTAAGCCAACTGCAGAAATTTGCATTAAATAACAAAAAGCCCAATGTTAATCCCCAAGACTATGGGAAAAATGTCTCCAGGTCATGTCAGAGGTCTTCATGACAGCTCCTCTCATCACAGACCTGGAGACCTAGGAGGAAAAAGTAGTTTTATGGGCTGGGCCCAGAGTCCCTTTGCCATGTGCAACCTAGGGACTTGGTGCCCTGTATCTCAGCTGCTCCAGCCATGACTGAAAGAAGCCAATATAGAGCTTGGGCAATGGCTTCTGAGGTTGCAAGCCCCAAACCTTGGCAGCTTCCATGTGGTGTTGAGCCTGCCAATGCACAGAAGTCAAGAATTTGGGTTTGGGAACCTCCACCTGGATTTCAGAGGATGTATGGAAATGCCTGGATGTCCAGGCAAAAGTTTACTGCAGGAGTGGGGCTCTCATGGAGAATATCTGCTAGGGCAGTGCAGAAGGGAAATGTCAGGTCAGAGCCTCCTCACAGAACCCTACTGGGCCAACATCTAGTGGAGTTTTGAGAGGAGGGCCCACTGTCCTCCAGACCAAAGAATGGTAGATCCACTGACAGCTTGCACCATGCACCTGGAAAAGCTGCAGGCACTTAGTACCAGCCCATGAAAGCAGTTGGGAGGGAGGCTGTACCCTGAAAAGCCCCAAGGGCAGAGTTGCCCAATACCATGGGAACCCACCTCTTGCTTAAGTATGACCTGGATGTGAGACACAGAGTTCAAGGAGATCATTTTAGAACTTTTAGATTTGACTTGCCTGCTGGATTTTGGACTTGCATGGGGCCTGTTCCCTTTTTTTTGGTTAATTTCTCCCATTTGGAATGGCTGTGTTTACCCAATGCCTGTATCCCCATTGTATCTAGGAAGTAACTAACTTGCTTTTGATTTTACAGGCTCATGGGCGGAAGAGACTTGACTTGTCTCAAATGAGACTTTGGACTGTGGACTTTTGAGTTAATGCTGAAATGATTTAAGATTTTGGGGGACTCTTGGGAGGCATGATTGGTTTTGAAATGTAAGGCCATGAGATTTGATAGGTGATAGGGGCAGAATGATATGGTTTGGATGTGTCCCCACCCAGATCTTATCTTGAATTCCCATGTCTTGTGGGAAGGACCTGGCGGGAGGTAATTGAATCATGGGGGCAGCTGTTCTCATGGTAGTGAATAAGTCTCTTGTGATCTGATGGTTTAGAGAGGAATTCCACTGAACAAGCTCTCTCTCTTTGCCTGCTGTCATCCATGTCAGATGTGACTTGCTCCTCCTTGCCTTCTGCCATGATTGTGAGGCATCCCCAACCTCATGGGACTTTAAGTCCATTAAACCTCTTCCTTTTGTAAATTGCCCAGTCTCAGGTATGTCTTTATCAGTAGTGTGAAAGCAGACTAATTCAAATGACATGTGTGTTTAAATACTCTGATTTATGCCTACCTGGTCAATTTAATTTTCTCCACTTGACCAAATCTGTCCTAATTTCCACCAGTTGAAACTATTCCCATGAAGGCACTATTATGAATGAATTCCTAGTCATCGTTTTTATATCAGCTAATTAAACAAGAAAGGAGATAAAGAAATATGTGAAGATTTGTGGGAATATACTGAATTTACTCTGGGAAAAAATTCAGTTGATTTTTTTGTATGTCATACAAATATAAATTCTGTAATTAAATGATTTGTCCTGATTTAAGCATATTATGGTAGACTAAAGATGTAGGTTTGGAAATTTACCATTATAGATAACACAAATTATAAAAGAGTATGAGATAACTCAGGACAATTACTTTGAATGACGAAAGAAGAGAGTCATGGGAAAAGGAATATGCTATGTCAAAAGGAACAGAAAATACTGTAAATTTCATATACACAATACACAGTACTTCATTGTGTATAGTCAGAGAACCAAATCAAGAATGGAGAAAAAATTACAAAAAATTATAAAATATAATAAAGATCAGACAGATTCGTAACTGCAAAGAAAATAAAAATACTAAATTAACAGTTTAGAGTTAGCAAGTGTTCCTTGACTGAACTGTTTTGGGGTTAGAATTTGGAGACTTGCCTTGGTATGTAAATGTAAAATAATGTAACAATGAGAGCTAATATGAGTAGATCTTTAAAAAGCTTATTGGTCAGAGAAAAATAACATGGTAGCTATGAGGCTGCATATTTCATTACTTCTTCTTTTTTTTTTTTAAATCTATCTATGTTTTTTTATCTCCTTTTTTTAATTTATCTACTTTTTTTTTGCCAGGCTGGAGTGCAGTGGCATGATCTTGGCCCACTGCAATCTCTGCCTCCTGGGTTCAAGCGATTCTCTTGCCTCAGCCTCCTGAGTAGCTAGGACTTCAGATGTGCATCACCACGCTCAACTAATTTTTGTATTTTTAGAAGAGAGGGGTTTCACTATGTTGGCCAGGATTGACTAGATCTCTTGACCTCATGATCCACCCACCTCGGCCTCCCAAAGTGCTGGGACTACAGGCGTGAGCCACCGCCCCTGGCCTTATCTATCTTTGTATAAAAGATTTATCTAGCTTTTACAAAAGATAACTGGGAATTAATAGTAATTTGAATCTGAGTTAAAAGAAGAACCTCTAGAAATTGATCATTTAGAAATGAAATCTGCTAATAGATACTTGGGCTCTTTAAAGTTAGGAAAGAACCAACAACAAAAAGCATGGGAATAGATTGGGAAAAATGAAGGAATCCTTTCTTTAAGGTAGAAAAAAAGGGAGAGATGGTCATATATTATTTGTTAATTACTATGTTATTTCCTTTCAACTTTGCTATCAGAATAATTTCTCCTATAACTGTAGCAATTAATCTTTTATCAGTGTGTGTTTCTTTATCTTCTGTATACACTGCTTCATTCTTCCATGCCAGTGTATTAGAGCAAACATTAATTTTTAAGTATGTCTTAGAAAAAAGAGCTTTTTACAAACCTTTGCCAGGCTCTCTGTTAAAAGTGTGTGTGTGTGTGTGTGTGTGTGTGCATGTGTGTGCCTGCCTAAATGAGCTTCTTTTCAGAGAAATTAGGTAGACAGAGTGAAAGCCCAGGAATAGGTTTTTTTTTTTTTTACCTTGAAACCAGGATGCACATGAATTCCACCAGAGTTTTGAAAGATACTAATGTCCTGTTAATTACAGCAATTTGTTTAAGTACTAAAGAAATCTATAGAAGTCTTAAAATAACTATGTAATAAGAAGGAAATATGAATTTTTTTCATAGAAGAGTATGATATATGAACCCCATGTAGAATAATAAATATGACAAGAGTTCTTCAAAAATGCTTTATTGAGGTGTTATTGACATGTAAAAAGTTCTGCATATTTAATACATACAACTTTATGAGTTTGGAGGTAAGTATATACCCAGGAAACCATTACCACCATCAAGGCCATAGATATATCTGTCAGCTCTCAAAATTTTCTCCTGCCCCTTTTATAACCAGTGTCATTGTATTTGTTCATGTGTGGTAGGGACGCTTAACAAAAAATCAATTTTCTTAGCAAGTTTTAATTGTATGATCAGTATTGTTAGCTATAGGCATTATACTATATAGTAGATATGCAATCCCATGTTCATTGTAGCATTATTAATAATAGCCAAGATGTGGAAATAATCTGAATGTCCACTAGCAGATAAATGAATAAAGAAAACGTGGTATGTATATGTATATACACAGACACATAACACATTTATATGAACATTCACATACAACTGATTATTATTTGGTCTTAAAAACTGAGGAAAATCCTGCCATTTGCAACAATATGAATGAACCTGAAGGACATTATGCTAAGTAAAATAAGCCAGACACAGAAAACATATACTGTATGATCTCACTTAATATGGAATCTTATAATGCCAAACTCATAGAAGCAGAGGGTAAAATGGTGTTTGCCAGGGGTTAAAGGAAGGGGGAAATGGGAAGATAATAGTAAAAGTGTACAAAGTTTCAGGTATGCAAAATAAAAAAGCTCTAAAGGTCTGTGATGCAGCTAATAAAATTCCCTAAATTTTCTATTGACTGCTCTATAAAGATCCTAGTAGACTCAGCTGTCACCATTATGATAGATGAATACACAGTAACATCATGTGAATCAGTGAATGTTGTTGTAAAGGGAGATTTGTATGTAATTTTTATGATGGATAACAAAATGTATTTCAGTTAAGCTATAGACCTAAGTGATTATTTCGAATTTCAAATCTTATTCTTCATGAAATGAATCAAAAAAAAATTATTTTTATCAGCTCAGCATAATATAAACAAACCATAATGATTTATAGTCTTTAGCTCCTTAACTGTGACTGTTCATACATTTCATTGCAGAAACTTTCATGTGTTTGATTACAGGATCCTAGTTCAGTCTCTACTCAGGGTGTTACATAATGCTTATTTATATTGCCTTTTTAAAATCTAAAAAAATTCTCATTTTCAAACTCCCTTGATGTTTGTGTGACTTATTTACTGCTGTTACAAATTGCCCCCAAATTCTGTGTATTGTAAACACGTTTATGAGCTTGGGGTCTGTCGGTCAGCAATTTGTATTGGGCTCAGATGGACAAGTTTATTGGTTACATCTAAGCTCACTCATATAACTTTAGTCACGTGATGACTAGACTGAAGCCGATGGCCTACGATGGTCTCATGTCTTCAGGTTGTCATTGTCTGGCTGTCTCTTGGTTCTCTACTAATGCTTCCTCAACAAATTGGAGTTTGTTCACATGGTGTCTATATTCTAAGAGGGTTAGAGTAGAAACTTAAGACCTCTCAGTCTTAGGCCTGGAAGTTACTCAACATCACTTTTACCACATTTTACTGATGAAAGCAAATCACACATTATTATATCTGAAAAAGCAGAGAAATGAGTGTTATCTCCCATGAGTGGAGCTGACAGTAATTTGTGGCTACACACAAAAAAGACACATTACCTATAGTAGAATGAATGTAAAGAGTATAGCTGACTTCTCACCAAAAACTATGCAATCCAGAAGACCATAAAATGACATCATTAAAATGCTGAAATGACAAAGAAAAGAAACAAAATCCTATCAAATCAAGAATTTTAAAGATAATTCTTCAAGTGGAAGAAATACAATACCAGGCAGAACCTAACCTACACAAAGAAAGAGAGTGAGGTATCATATTGTTGACTTAATCTAGGGAGAGTATTATTACAAATCTCTGGCAATCACCAGAAAGTAGAAGTGAGAGTTAGCAGCATGATGGCCATATAACATGATATGAATAGGGCATTTAATGGGATTAGCTTGCATCTTGTTAAATCCGCCCCATGATTCATGAGCTGTAAGTGAATAAGCATGCCCAGGAGCTACCTACTGGGGGAAACAGTGCCAAGGAAAACATATAATAATTGTCAGTTGAGTCAAAGAGATGTAAATAAACAGAATATCTGTGAAGAGAATGAGGACTATATTTGTTCAATATTTACAATGGAGCAGAGAACATAATGGAAGAAGCTCAACAAATTTTCAGTGTAGCAAACAAAAGGTGAGTCTATGGGACCCTAAGTTCAGGTATTTGAAAGAAGTCATATGTGGTTGAGAATATTTGATACTACCATTTTATTGAAAATTTGGAAGAAAATCATTTTTGCTGACAGAATGGTATGCTTCTAGCTGTTGATTATGATTCAGGAAAAGAACATGAAGACTTAGGAAACAATTTTTGTTTGAACAATAAAGGGCAGGCAAGATATCACTGTATGTGTTCCTTGAGAAATCAATTTAATGAACTGGAAACTTCGAACTAACAACACAAGAAAAGGAACAATAAATATTAACCCACCTTTGTACAAAGACAGGTTGTATTGAATTCTGAGGAGAGAAAACACCAAAGCTAGCAAAAGACATAAGTTCAAGAGGAAAGGGGGAGATAGCTGCCATTTAAAGGCAAATCAAGGAAGAGTTATACCTCACCCCTACCATTAGGTATATATAGTAAACTTGGAAATTAAATTGACATCATGTAAACCTTGTGCCAATCCAAACACCAGGGAGTGATCTTTCTCTTTCCTTCTTTCCTTTCACCTTACATGAACTTCCCTAGTAAAAAATACTGGGGCCATGCTCACACTACCTGTAATCCTAGCACTGTGGGAAGCCAAGGCATTGAGCCTAGGAGTTTGAGATCAGTTTGGGCAACATGGTGAAACCCTGCCCTACAAACAAACAAATAAATCCAAATATTTGCCAGACATGGTGGCATGCCTTAGTCCCTCCCTACTTGGGAGGCTGAGGCAAGGGGATCGCTTGAGCCTGAGAAGTGGAGGTTCCAGTGAGCTGAGATCACACCACTGCACTCCAGCCAGGTTGACAGAGTGAGGTCCTGTCCTGAGAAAGTTTCTCCTATTGTACAGGCACAAAGGGGAAAAATAACTACTGGAAGCATAGCACAAAATTCCATTAGGATTCCCACTATCAGGTAGAAAAGCCTTAATCTGTAGAGTCGGTAGTAACCCAAATGTCAATCTTAGGGCACAGATGAAAACTGTTTGCAGCTGGGAGAGGATTACCAAAAACTTTACCTTTAATGGAAAATGAAAGTATATAGCAGGCCCAGGACTGCAATTGAAGGAGAGTCAGTAGCATTTGTAGACGGCAGACTCTTGACCAGTGCCTGTCTACCATGGAGGCTTACTCAGAGCATTAGGAATGACTGCTCTATCCCACTTCACCAGGTTAACAAATGTCCCGTAAAGGTAACCATGAAATAGTGCTGGCAAGCTGCAAAAGAGATGTCATTTCTGAATTTCATCATAGTGGGAAAATCTAATCCTGAACAAGGAGAAGATATTAAGAAAAATTCTCTGGTAAACCAGCTCTAGGAGAGGAATTTGAGGCCTGTGGTTCATGGAATACAACCACAGAAACAAAAATTTTCACATCCAGCTCAGTTAGATTAACGCAAAATGCTGTGCTAAAGAAAGATCTAACAGAGGGAAAGATATGCCTGGATCCAAGCAAAAATCTATTTATCTCATTTTCTATTGCCTACACAAAGCATCAATGTTCAACAAAAAGTTATGGAGTATATGAAAAGCCCAGGAAATGAACATACACCCAAGACACAAATGAATTAGCACTAGACTCAAAATATGACAAAGGAATTTAAATTTATTATGCTAAAGGCTGTTTGAAAAGGAGGTCAACAGACAAGATCATATGGGTAACTTCAGCAAAGTGATAGAAATTGTAAGAAATCAAATAGAAATGCTAGCAATGTAAAGCACAGTAACAGAGAAAAAAATGCCTGGGACTGGCTCATTTATACACTCAACACAGCTGAGGCAAAATGTCATTGAACTTAAAAATAATTCGCTAGAAATTACCAAATGTGAAATACAAAGATAAAGAGTAGTACTAAACTAAATGGATTTCTTCTAAAGCTACCTCTGTACTTTGAATTTCTCTGTAGTAAACTGCAACCTAACTCAGTATATAAAAACTGCAATAAAACTTGAGTATATTCTTTTAACAAGTAGCTGAGTCTCAGCCAATTATCACAGCCAAAATTCAGCCAATTACTGGCTGCCAACTGATCAGAACATGCCCAAATAAGGCAAATGCTGAGCTGGAATCAATCAAGTTGCTTCTGTATGCTTTTCTATAGACAGAAAAAGGATGTGACATAGTTGTGCCCAAGTTGTGCCCAACTTTCCGAGTTCTGAGTGCTTCCTGGTTCATTCTTTGCGCAACTAAATTCTGCTAAATTTAATTGGTCAAAACCTTTTCTTCTTCTCTGACAGAGTTTGACTCTTATTGCTCAAGCTGGAGTGCAATGTTGCAATCTCGACTCACTGCAACCTCTTGGGTTCAAGTAATTCTCCTGCCTTAGCCTCCTGAGTAGCTAGGATTACATGTGTGCATAACCATGCCCAGCTAATTTTTTTGTATTTTTAATAGAGATGGTGTTTAAACATGTTGGCCAGACTGGTTTTGAACTCCTGCTGTCAGGTGATCCACCCACCTCAGCCTTCCAAAGTGCTGGGATTACAGGTGTGAGCCACCATGCCCGGTCAAAAGTTTTTCTTTTAATAGTAGAAATAAAAAACATGGCAGAGATTAAAGAGAATGGGGCAGGAGAATTTTGGAAGAAATAATGGCTAAGAATTTTTCAAAATTAATAACAGATACCAAATCACAAGTCCTGAAGCTCAGATAACACTACACAAGATGTATATATAAAGATAATATGGTTATTATATTCAAGTTGCTGAAAGCAAAAAACAGGGAACATCCTAAAAGTAGAGAGAAGGAAAAAAAGACACATTACCTATAGTGAATGAAAGTAAAGAGTATGGCAAAAACTGTGTAATCCAGAAGACCATAAAATGACATAATTAAAATGCTGAAATGACAAAGAAAATGAACAAAATCCTATCAATCCCAGAATTCTGTATCTAGAGAAGATACCTGTAATAAAAATTAAGGGAACATAATTTTTATTTTTTTCAGGCAAAGAAGTACTGAGTGACTAAAAAAAAAAAATTAAAGATAATTCTCCAAGTGGAAGAAATACGATACCAGGCAGAAACCTAACCTACACAAAGAAATAAAGAGCACTGGAAACTGAAAAAGTAAAGTTTAAAGAAATTCCTAGAGGACAAAGTATTTCAAGAAATGCTGTGGATGAGGTGGAGGTTTAAGGCAGCAGTGGTGATAGTGACAAGCCTGAAACTAAGGCTAGAGGGTGGTGGTCCAAGTATACTAGCAATAATTGATTTTTGCATAAAAAATACATTTATGGTAAATTTTACCTGGGTTAAATATTGGCCTTTGTTGAAAGATTGCATCACTATGGTATTTTTTCTTAAATTATTCAACTCTATGGTAGAGATTAGAAATAATATAAAAGAGACTCCCTTTTAAGGCTTCAGTCTAAAAGGTAGTAAACCAATTGATGTACAAAAAGATTATAGCAATGTTTTTAAATGATCCCTCGGTCACTTCTGTTTCAGTGTCAGCACAATGTTATGGTATAATTATTGCATACTTGTAAAAAAAAAGCATCAATTTTTTTTCCGAGGTAAATTTAAGAAATTATGATAGATTGAGGGATAGAAGACATAATGAATTCAATAGAAGACAAAACAAAATTGCAGCAGAAAAAAATTTAAATATCTATTGAGAGTCAAACAATAAATAATTAAGAAAATTAAAAAGATTTCAATTAATTTAATCCCAAGTGATATTAACATCCTATGTGGATTACAGATGGTTAGCATTTGGTGACCATTGTTAAGCAACATTACTCAATACAAATACCACACCAATTAAGTTTTATTTTAAGAACTGGAAACTTAGAATGGTGAAATTTCTTTCCCAACATTGGGCTTCCAGAATCTTAGGTTACAGATAACAGAGAGCTTTTATCTGCTTGTATGCTATATCACAGAAAGGCAGACATATGTAAAGTGTCCGTAATTTTGCTCCTGTCCGTAATTTGATTACTCTTGCTATTATTTGGTAATGTACTGATCTAGATGATTTGCGGCTTTGGTCCTGTTCACATGTTCATTCATTCATCACTCCTGCCATAAACATTTACTACAGTCTTACTCTATGTCCTGGGATACATCCTAGGGATATAGAGAGGAAAAGGACACTGTTCCAGCAATACAACATTCGTATTTTGTCAAATGCATGCTCTACTTCTTTTGAAATGACCAGACAGATGTTTTTTCCATTTCATTAATATTAAGTATTAGATTAATTGATTCTGGCATGTTAAACCATCCTTGAACCATTCTGGGTATAGCCTCTGAACCACTGCATCTGAGGTAAGAGTGGGAGTAGCAATTCACTCTCTGGGAGTAGAACTCCTGCTTTACAAGATGGATTCTGGGTAGAGATTGTAGTCCCTGGTCTTTTTCTCTTGCTCCTCTCAGCCTGAAATCTCTGCCTCAGAGTGTGTTGAGGTGATTGGGAACCAGTATTCTAGGCTTTGGATAGCACTTATGCCCTGTAAGTGAGGACTGGATGGGTTATGAGAGCCCTTTTGAAAAGGAGTTTCTTTTATATTAATTATCACCTCTACTGTAGAGTTGAGTAATTGAAGAAAAGTGCCAGGGTAATGCAATCTTTCAACAAAGACAATAGTAAAATCCACCATAAATATATCTCTCCTGCAAAAATCATTGATTATTAATATACTTGGACCACCACCCTTAAGCTTGAGTTTCAACAGTGGTGTAACCGGATTTTTTTTTTTTTTGATGTTGTGGGTTCTTGGCCTTCAACCTCTTAAAGAATAAGCGGTGGGGCCGCTTCAGCTGCACCGTATGCTCGCAAAGTGAATATCGGACCTAAAAGAGTTGCAGAAAGGTGATTTTATTTAGGTAGAGAAGGAAAGGAGAAGAAGAGAAAGGCTTCTACGAAGAGTACGGAACGGGAGTCCAGAGGGGAAAATCCCGGAGGGAGTCCCACCACGTGGGAGAGGATTTCCAGAAAGCTGGCAATCCGGCGCAGGTGAGGGAGCACAGACTTATATCCTGGGAGAAACCCCCACCTTCTCCAAGACCCTGGGCCAATGAAAGGAGTTCCTTAGAACTTCCGCTGGAATGATTGACTTTTAGTTTTTTCCCCCGGCTCCCGGGAAATTCAAACCTAAACTGTTGAAGTTCCCAGATGGAGAGAGATGGAAGCGGGGCATGGCGCTGGGAAATTCTTGCCCTTAAAGCTACACCCCGTCATGGACCCGGAAAGAGAACACATTCCCTCAGTGGCACCCTCTTGTTTACAGCTTCTGCAAAACAGAGCGGTGGAAGGAGGAGCAGGTGAGTAATGAGAGATGTTGGAGACCTAATCCTCTCCAGTGACACCATAAGTAGGGGAAAATTTTTGGTTGCACCCACACGGAGCAAAGCTTTTAGCTTCTCACTCATCTTATAAATATTTAATATATTTTTTTGAAATAAATGTTTCTACTTTTGTTGTGCGCCTTTAGGTCGGCTTCCTGGGACTTTAATTGGTTGCTTTTTGGTTTGTTTGCTTTTTTACTGAGGATGTGAAATAATGTAGGGTATTGGCTTCTTTTTAAAAATATTTAAGTATTTTTAAATGCCTTATTTAAAATGTGAACAAATAAATTCTTCATCCTATATCCCTAGTAGCTACTTTTTTGCTTGTCCCATTTTCGGAGCCAAATTTTTTATTAAATTATATTTTCAATTAAAGTAATATAGATATATGCATGTGTGTATGTATATACATATACATATACACTTTTATACTTCTTAATGGTTTTCTTATACCTATGTTTTATTATATTCGTTCTTTAGATGCTATCTCTGAAGTTCATACCATGAAAGATTTAACACTTTTACTACAAACTACACACACACATTTCTTTTTATCCTATATTCCTAGAATTGTTAACTAAAATTTGCTGTGAAATAACGTTTAATTATTATAATTATGTAATATTATTGGCACCTGACCTACAAAGCATAATCCTATTTCTTTCTTATGCAAACTTTTTCTTCTTCCTTAATAATTGCTAAATTTTTCTCTTTTTTTTTTAGTTTTCTCTGTACTGAATACAAGTCACTAACTTTTATAGAGCTCTAAAAGTTTTTCCAATATCATCAGTCACCAGGTAATGTATGTTTTATTTAATATTTTTGAAAGTACTCTTTTTGGAATCCCCCATCCTCATGATCAAAAATATTATTGCTCTCTCCATCTCAAAATTCCCTTTATTAATATAATGGAAATTCCATCTCTTCTGTTTCACATTCCCTGTTTCTCAAATCAGTGTTATCCCCTTTCTTGGTTTGTCTGTTTATTTGGTAGCACTTATATTCCAGGAGTTTTCAGTGAAAGTTTCAGAGGAAGAAAATTTTTTGAGATCTTGCATATCAAAAATATTTATATTTTATCCCTACACCTGTCAGTTCGGCTGGGTATTCAATTCTGGTTCTAGCTAGCTAGTTCTAGCTTCTCAGGATTTTGTTAAGTATTGCTTTATTTTCTTCTACCTCCCAGTGCTTTATCTGAAGAGTTAGTGGATTTCTGACTCATAATCCTTTCAACGTGACATACTTCTGGAAAATTTTGGCGATTGCTATTATTATAATAAAACTCATAGGAGATACTTATTTTCTCAATGGTCTCTGCAGAAATTGCTCTGTCTTAAGTATTGAGTATTGCTGTGGTGAAATATGAATGACTCTGTTTGTTCTGTCTTTCTATGTGTTTTGTTTACTTTGCCTGGATTCCGCTTACTCTGTTTTCATCTGTTATGTTCAGTAATGTCACCAGGATATGGTTCAATGCAGGTTATTCCGTGTCTTTTGGTGCTGCCAGTTCAAAACGTTCTTAATTTCGGGAAATCTTCCTTGAGCTTTTTTATTCAACTTTTTTCTTACTCTCTTCTTCAGATAGGAAAGAAAAATTATATGTACTGGTCCTTTTCTTTCCCTATATGTAAACGTTTTAATAATTGTCATGTCTTTTTCCAATATTTATCCTTTTCTATTTCATTTTGAATGATTTCTTCAGGATAGCGTATTAAGTACCCAACATTATTTATATCATTTATAATTGTCACTTGTTGTTTTCTGTAACAATTTTATATTCTCTTCATCTCTAGAGCCCATCAAGTCTATTTATCATCTTTTCTGATATGTTGCAATTTTTTGAGAGCTTATATCACCTTTTTGTAACACTTTATCTTAGTGATCTTTGTTGTCCATAATTTCTGAGATCATACATAATTAATATCTGAACTCTTTTTTATTAATTTATTTTTATTTAGTTATTTTATTTTATTTTATTTTTTTGAGACGGAGTTTGGCTCTTGTTACCCAGGCTGGAGTGCAATGGCGTGATCTCGGCTCACTGCAACCTCTGCCTCCCGGGTTCAGGCAATTCTCCTGCCTCAGCCTCCCGAGTAGCTGGGATTACAGGCACGCACCACCACGCCTAGTTAATTTTTTGTATTTTTAGTAGAGACCGGGTTTCACCATGTTGCCCAGGATGGTCTCGATCTCTTGAGCTTGTGATCCACCCGCTTCGGCCTCCGAAAGTGCTGGGATTACAGGCTTGAGCCACTGCGCCCGGCCTATTTAGTTATTTTTATCATACTTTAAGTTCTGGGATAAATGTACAGAATGTGCAAGTTTGTTACATAGGTATGTATGTGCCATGGTGGTTTGCTGCACCCATCACTCCGTCATCTACATTAGGTATTTCTCCTAATGCTATCCCTCCCTTTACCCTCTAGCCCCCGGCAGGCCCCGGTGTGTGATGTTTCTCTCTCTGTGCCCGTATGTTCTCATTGTGTCTAAACTCTTTTTCTGTCTTCTAGTATAATTTCTCTTGTGATATAAGTTGTTTATATTTTGATTGTATTACTTCCCCATTTTCCCCCAAAATATGTTTTAAGAATATTTTTTCATCTTATTCATATATATTTCCAATTTCTATTATGCACTATCATTGCTTGCTAAGACTAAGCTTATCTTAAATGGGGTCAGTTAAGGAATATCTGAAGAAAGAACAGAGGAAGAATGAACTAGAAAAGGCTACAGCCTTGATTAAACACAGTTCCCCTAATAAATCTCTATCAAATTTGTACTTATTTTTTCCACAACCATATCTCTCCTTAACTGTCTGAATCTATGTATTTTGAATTTCATCTGGGTAATTATCAGGATCCAGGTATTTTGGGCAGCACACAGTAAAACCCCTCATCTCATCAGTTCTTAGTTGTATTATCTGGTGACTTCACCTTCTTCTCCCTCCTTTACCAAGTGTCATATCTGACAGTGTTCTCTCTCAAAGGGGAAAAATTACAGATAATTACATCACACTTTGGCCTGATGTATATTTCATGGAAGATTTTGAACCCTATCTCTAATATATTTTAAAATCATGTCTCTAATTATATTCCATGTTGTGACTCTAAACCCGCCAAAAAGGTAATGCATTACCTGTATTATGTCAAGGAGTTCAGTAAATATCTTTGTCTTCATGTGTAGTATGTTTTATATTATTTGATAAATATGCTTTATAGTCTGTGATTTTCAAATGTATTCATATCTTTGTTCCAAAGAAGATGTCATCTTGGTGGTTTCTTTCTTGCTTTCATTCTCAGTATTTCATACCATAAGGAAATGAATGAAAATCCTATTACACTGTAAATAGGAACCACTTTCAGAGAAAAAAGTATACCCATAGGGTATTTGATCAGGAAAAATATAATTACTCTCATATACGAAAATGCTTGTATAAATATATGTGATATGACCCTGCAAATTAACTGTAAGATAATACTGCTTCTTAAGTGTCAGCCAGTTAAGTGTTTTGGGATATTTGCCAAGAATGTTTATTTTATGTTAGAAAATAACATAAAATATAGCTTTTCTTTTCTTTTTGTAAATTTTTAAAAAGTTTTGATTCTTACCACTCTACATGTGTGGCCATAAGCTGCGTGTTTTGCATACAAAAGAATCTAAGCTTTTCTACTGTTACTGAGAATGGGAAAAGGAGGAGCATGATGACTGCACTGATGTAATTCAATAATATAACCAAATCATTGGTAAGTCAAGGCATATATTTATTCAGTAATATAATCAAATCATTGATAAGTCAAGGTGCATATTTATTCAATAATATAGCCAAATCATTGATAGGTCAAGGCACACATTTAAACGAATATAGAAATGGATCAAACATATACCAGAGTGGTTGTTCAATTTTAATGAAGGCTTTAAAAATAGTTTTATACTCTTTTACTCCTTTTGCCTACATCTTTTTATTTGTGTTTTTCAGTTCCTCTGTGTAACAGGAAAGAATGGTTTTATTATTCTCTTTTTGTACAGGAGCAAATTTAGAGCCCTCCAATTTACACTGCTAGTGACAAGCTTAAGATAACATAATGGATCCTCTGTCCTCAATCTTCTGACAGTTGCCTTAACATGGTCATCTAAATATACAATTGCAATCAGCATTCTAGGAAAATGAATAAAATATCTGCAAGTGCCATAAAATGCAGATTTTTGAACACAGTTTCTTCTCTTAAGTAAGTTGAAATTTCCCTATCATATTATTTCATCATTATATTGAGGCACAACCCCACATAGCCTACAAGTGCCCTTGCTTTGACATCAGGCAGACCTGGGATCAAAATTCGGCTTTCTCACCTGCAACCTGTATGACTTTGGAGAAGTCCTTAACCCTGATAAATCTTAGTTTTCTTATTGGTAAATTAGGATATTAGTATTTATTTCACATTAATCTTTTTGAGTTTGAGTAATTGTTTGTATGTGTGTGACTCAAACATACATCTATCCAATATCTAATACAAATTATCTTCCTAAATATCACAAACTTACCTTGAAAAGGAGTTATAATTAGATTTAGGAGCATGTAACACTATTTCTACTTTATAGTTTAAAAAAATGAGGCACAGAAATGTTAAAAGACAAAATTAGAGTGTCTGTTCAGATTAGGTTCTCCAAGCAGTATAAATCCAGCAAAAAATATATTGCCTTAAGTTAAAATTTTATTTCTTTCATAGAGCCAGCAATCCAGAAGTAGACAGTATAGACCTGTATGAATACTAGAAACTAAATAAAAGCCTTCTAATTTATTGTCCTTCTACCTTTTCTTGCTCCTTCATAATCTAAGACAGCGTTAGTCGCTAGTTACATTTACATTCTAGCCAGCAGAGGAAGAAATAACAAAGAATAGAGGACAAGGTGTAAAGGAGATTCCTTGAAAGCTGCAACTTAACAATTTGGCCAGAGCTTTATCACATAGCTACATCCAGCAGTGAGACTAAATAATATAATCTTTATTCCTGGAAGAGTGCGTTGTGCTAAGTATGAAGGGTGTTCGTACAAAGAAATAAAAGAAGAGTGAATATCTGGGTATGTATCTATCAGTGCATGCTGTGATATTTTGATGTTCACTTGAGGTTTATTTGTAAGCTTCTAACTTATTTCCTCTTCTATTAATAATTTTTGTATGAGAAGATCCAGATTTTACTCTTGACATTATTTCTTTTATATCTTTAACAAATATCTTTACATCAAGATATAATCTTACTTCTTTCCCACTGTATATGGGGATTCCAATAACTACAACACCAGTAGACACATAAGCAATGTCTAGATCTAGTTACAGTATGGCTCCTCACTAAATTCTTATTTGTATTTTGGTCTTCTTTTTTTTTTTGAGATGGAGTTTCGCTCTTGTTACCCAGCCTGGAGTGCAATGGCGCGATCTCAGCTCACTGCAACCTCCACCTTTTGGGTTCAGGTAATTCTCCTGCCTCAGCCTCCTGAGTAGCTGGGATTACAGGCACGCGCCACCATGCCCAGCTAATTTTTTGTATTTTTAGTAGAGATGGGGTTTCATCACGTTGACCAGGATGGTCTTGATCTCTTGACCTCGTGATCCACCCACCTCGGCCTCCCAAAGTGCTGGGATTACAGGCTTGAGCCACCGTGCCCGGCCTGGTCTTCTTTTAAAATCTTTTTCTTACAGTTCAATATTTCTGGTTGTTTTTTTTTTTTTAATGTGTAACTGGTCACACTATTACATCAGTGACTGTGGTGTGTTACTTTAATTTTTGAGACCTTATAATAATCTTCTAATATCTGTTATGGAAAGTTTCCTTTCACTCTTATTTTCCATTATCATTATTAGAGTTTTTCTATTTTCTTCATAATTTATTTTTTAGATAAACTGTAGTATCAGCTGTTTTTCTAAAAATTCTTCTAGAAAGTATGTCTAAAAATCCTGTTAATATTTTTCATTTATTGTGCAAATTTAGAGATTAATATGGTGATAATATTGAGTCTATTGAGAAACACTGTATGAGTTTAAAACTGTTAATTTCATTTAGTAGTCTTAAAGATTTTTCCAAACAGATCTGCCATAATTACACACTTATATGTTGGCCCTTTTGTAGACTTTATAATAAGGACTTTTCTTCCATTTTCATCCATTACATTTTCCAATTGCTTTTATATATAAAAGCTGTTGATTTATATATAGTAATTTAGTTCTTAACAACTTTAGTAAATTTTTTCTTTGCAGTTACCCTTCCAGTTTATTCTCTTATATTTTTTGAATACTGTCATATCATCTGTAAGAACAGCAGTAGCACATCTTCATTCTCAATTTTATAACTCTAATTTATTGATCTTTACTAACGTTATAATTTGGTATCCTGAAAGAAAAGTTAAATGATTATAATGCTGGTGGTTGGTTTTTTTTTTTAATTTCTGACTTTAAAGGGATATCTCTTAAGATTTCTGTATTGAGAACACCCCTGGCATTTGGTTTAGAGAAAAACATCTTGTAGTACATTTTCATGCATGTATTCCTATGAAGATTTAATATACTTTTTAAATTTCCAGAATGCTTGTGTTGTTGATCAAGAAGATAAGGGCAATTCCTACCATTCCGTTTTATGTTAATACATCTGAAAAATTAAATTATTAATCATCAAGTGGCTATTGGGTAAATAATATGACAAGAAAAAAGAGTGGAATCATGCTATAGGATATTTAATGTGGACCATGCCAGGAGTGAGCAGTATCATTGACCTGCTATGGAGCATATGAATCTAATTATGTGAATAATTGAGCTTTTCAGATGCATTACCTATTAATTAGGCACGAATTTTGACTATGTGTGAATAAAACCCCAATAACAGTGGTTGAAACAAGGGAGAAGGGTGTTTCTTGCTCAGGTAAAACTCATGTGTAGGAATTCAAGGACATCTCATAGCTCCACAGCCTTCTGGAATTCAAGCTACCTCCAGCTTTGCATTCTGTCATCCCTAAGACAGTGCCTTGTGTTTAGGGGTCAGGATTGAATTTCAACCATCACATCAATAATCCCAGCCACAACAAGGAGGAAAGTAAGAGGAATTGACACTGCCCTCCATTTTAGGACATGCCCCAGAAATTATGGACACTATTTCTGTTTATGTCTCAGTGGTTCACACTTAGTCACATGGTTGCTTATGCAAAGGAAACTAGAAATTTAGCTTTAATTATGGGAGACCATGTTCTCAGCTAAAATTCTAAGGCTCTTTTACTAATAAGGAATGAAAATAGATATTAAGAATTAGCAGGTGTTTTTTTCAGCAGGCTGACTTTCATTATTGAATTGAGCTGATTAGACATTTATAAAGTTTCTTTCTTGAAGCAGGAAGTTGTATTACAACTGGTTCACACATATTTTTTAGTACACCTTTGAACATTATTATAAATCCTGGTATTTCCATCGTCAGTTATTTAATATTTTTCATGAAGGATATTAAAGTCTTTTTATGAGAGGAAAGCGTTCTAATGCCATTTGTGATGTATTTTGTAATCACAATGTAGCCTGGGAAATTTCTGGAAGGTTTTTGTTTATACATAGTTTTATCTAATACATTATAAATGAGCCTAACCTTGTATTTAGGTTCTGACACAGTATTCTGACACAGAAGAGGCTGGAAAGTTTAATTATCCTGAATGTTTGCTAATACATCAATTTCCTCTATATTTTCACCCTATCCAGGAAAAAAAGCAAAGTGTTGATAAGCTGTGAGATAAGCAGATATCATGACTTCCTCTTCCATTCTCCAATAAAAGCCCTGCCACAATCTCAATCCCCAGCTCTGGCACAATGGCTTTTCTTCCTTCCTGGGTTTGTGTACTAGTTGGTTGCTTTTCTGTTTCTTTAGCAGGGCCTTCCAACCTCTCAGATTTAGAGCCCCCTCTGTGGAAGGACAGTCCTGGTCAGCTCAGTGACTACAGGGTGGAGAACAGTATGTACATTATTAATCCCTGGGTATACCTTGAGAGAATGGGGATGTATAAAATCCTATTGAACCAGACAGCTAGGTATTTTGCAAAGTTTGCACCAGAAAATGAACAAAATATTTTATGGGGATTGCCTCTGCAATATGGCTGGCAATATAGGACAGGTAAGAATGACTCTTGCTTTCATTGTAATCATTTACCAATAGATCTGTGAAGTATTTGGGAAATAAGACGCTGTATATACTGTACCATGTTTGTAAAAGTTGATTCTTTGTGTTGCTCTCTTTTCCCTTATAATCATTGTTTCCCTACATTTTCTTCTCCTTCTTCACAAATCCTTCTTTTGTGGGTTGTGTGTTACTATTAGAAACTTCATTGAGGCACAAGATATCGTTATCAACTGTGAAAGACATCACATCTCATCTATTGGCATTTTGCGAATATTTATTGAAATTCTACTAAGTGCCACACTCCTTTCTAAGGAATGAGATAAACAGAACAGTCAAGGAGATATACAAAGGGATGTCAAATTAGTTTGAATTTCTTCAAGTTCTAATTATGACTATGGATATGAGGTTATAAAGAAGCATTACATTCTTCATGAGGATCTTTCTCTGCAAATGATTGCTTCTGTTGGAAATAAGGTACTTTACAGTGTATAGACAGAAGTTACATTTTGGGTTAAAATACGGATGAATTGAAAGACACTTTTGTTCTGGTTGATAGAAGCTCATGAGAAAGAGTTGCCCACCCACTCCATATTGATAACACAGCCAACAAAGAAATTATTGTGTGAGACAGATTAAGAAAACAGCAATTTCATTTGGCAAGAAAAACGATGATTATTTTCTAATATTTACATAATGTGTAAATATAGGTGAAACATTTTTGGTGCTTTTTCCTACTTCGCATCACAACCTTATAATGTAGTTAATATTATTATCCCTATGTCATAGATGAGAAAACTAAGGCATTAGAGGTTATTTAGATAAAGCCAAGCTAGTAAGTGGTGGAGCAGGGGTTTGTTTTGACGCTTGACCATCTCTTCTCATCTGTATGCATATTGCTTCATAGTTTGATCAGGAGGTAGAGGGGGAAGTAGAAGAGAAAATCCTTACAAAGAAAGCAGTATTTTGGACCTATAATTCAAAGCAGAAAACTGTGGTGTTGTTAAAGGAAAGAAATTGATTGGGATCTAAAAAATAAAAGATAAAAAGGAGTGATGGGAATACAAACATATCATTCAGAAATAAATGCTTTTCTATCTACAAACAGAATTCATCTGGTTAAGCAACAGTTATAGCCGGTTTCAAAATGTGTATAATAAATACAACTGTGCATCCTCTCTCCTCTAGGGAGATTAGCTGATCCAACCCGAAGGACAAACTGTGGCTATGAATCTGGAGATCTTATGTGTGTCTCTGTGGACAGTTGGTGGGCTGGTATGTTCATTTAAGTGGCAAAATAGTTATTAACCTTTCCCGAAAGAAAGCATTCAAACCTAAAATCTTAAGGACAGAGACAGAACTAAAACAATCCTGTTCCTTTTTTAAAAGGGAATCTTTCACATATATCTTACAGCCTTTAGGTCACATCATAGGATTTAACAGCCACAATGTCAGTAATGATTCCTTAGGACATATCCAGCTTTTCACCGCAGAACTAAAATAAGGTTCTATAAAAGCAATGGCCTCTGAGGGGCCAGCTCTGGCAGTTAGGTGGGAGGTCCGACTGTTGACAAAGAATCTCCAGAATAAGGAAGGATGAGAAGTGAGAAACCAAGACAAGATGCTTTTTTATTTTGCTCAGACCAGATGTGTTTAATATGGAAACCAATAAATATGCCAGAGATTAATACCTACTACAATTCATTATACCAATCTGTAATCTCAGGCTTTAATCATATACTTAATGCTAAAATAACCAGAAGGTATTTTCTAATTCTTTCATTAAATTTTATGCTTTAGTAATGAAACCAATTTATACCACAAATCCTTAGAGGTATTTCTCAATAAGTAGAAACTTGATCACATTAAATTTCACTTTTTCAGAGCAACACACGTCATATGTAAACTTAGGCATTTTCCACTTACTGCCCCTAATTTTTCCCTTTCAAAGACCCACAAATAGTAGTGGTAAAGATCTAGAATTCAGAGTTTGTTATTCTTAGATTGGTTTAGTAGTTTGGAGGATCAGCTTGCTAGGACTCCATTCACAAATGCCTATATAGAATAAAATATTTGACATCACTGATTTCTAGTGGAAATCTGCATAAGCCTAATATTCAACTAATGAAAATGTCTGAGCCTGCTGGAACAGGTTTTATAT
Organism: Callithrix jacchus; assembly: GCF_049354715.1. NCBI lineage: Eukaryota > Metazoa > Chordata > Mammalia > Primates > Cebidae > Callithrix > Callithrix jacchus. The sequence continues at coordinate 134,153,787 of NC_133505.1, forward strand.
ATAGGTAAATTTTTAAACAATTTAAAAATAGTCTTATTTGATTGTTAGTCCAGTTATCCAATGTCAAAACTTATCTAAAATTTTTGCTTTAAAGGCATAAAATAAGACAAAAATTTAGTGATATTATGGTTACAAATTAAACTTACACACACACACACACACACACACACAAAACAAAAAACATTCATTTACCGAAGCTATAATCATGTTAAAATATTTTAGAAAAAAATGCAAATACAGTTCACAATAAAACCATAATGAGAGGTATTGTACCATTCTGTGGAAAAGTTGATAGCTTTCTTCCATTTTTACTTAATGCTTTGAAAAATGAATATTATACAGTCCATTAAAACATCATCGTCAACTACTTTAGCCAACATATGATATATTTATGATTATAGGGTTATTAACAGAAACACAGTGAAAGTTATATATTTGATCCTTAGGGGGATTTTTGGTCAGTTTTTTTTCCTAGTGCTTAACTTTTATCAAAATATCCTCTTTGAAATTTGTTAGTGCTTGTGGTAATAATAAGTCTTTTGTTCTTACAGATTTGAATTATTTTCTGTGTTCATTACCCTTTCTTGCTGCGGTTGATTCTGGTATAATGGGGATATCATCAGACCAAGTCAATCTTTTGCCCCCACCCAAGAATCAGAGGAAGTTTTGTTATAATGTTTCTAGCTGTCATTCATCCTTCCCTGAGACAATGAGCAAGTGGAACATCTTTTACCAGGTTTTTTTTTTAATACTCTTAGGAGATGGGAAGAGAATTTATTTTGTCATGTAATTCTTTCTAGGATTATTTGTGCATTACATAATATTTTTCTTAGTATGCAAATCTAAATTGCTATGCATGTTATATTAATAATATCTGTTATAGTAGCGTCATGAGTCATTAACACCTACTGCCTCAATATAGCATTACCATAAATCTATCCATTCTTCTTGCCTCAAATACATTATACACAAGTGGTGAGCATACAGGATACTTTGCTGAATGGTAGGCTATTCTGATTAATTGAAACTTCATGCTGACTAGGATATTAAAAAAAATTTAACTAAAATTAATGAAGAAAAAATATATTTATTTGTACTTCAGTAGATTATTGCATTAGTTTAGATTTAATGAAACATTTTAACAAGATATTTTTGTTACTCAAGATTTTATGGTAATTTTAACAATGTTAGTAGGAAAAAATAAAGACCTTCTGATCACTATAAAAATAGACCTTGAAAATACTTTATTTCAAGTTCGATATCTCTAGATGCATGTGCTATTATTAAAACTTATGAATCCTTGTGTATTCTTTAAAGAGTGTTAGGCCTTAAGGCCATATATGTATATATATTTCTTAGAAATAAAATTCTCCTTTTATGTAGAATATTGCTAAATTATATTTCTGAGCATGACTAAATTTCAGGGAGAAGGATTGTCACAGTTGCTCAATTATTAATAAATTTGACCTCTTTATCTTAGCATTTGCAGTCACCTTTTAGTAAGTTTGATGATCTGTTGAAGTACTTATGGACTGCACATACTTCAACCCTGGCAGATACTATCAAAAGCTTTGAAGACAGGTAAGAATGTATATCTAATGTATCTCTATTTAATATGCTAAATAATTTTGGGCATTATTTGTATATTTTTCTTCTTCTAGAGTGTTTTTCAATCTTTATATTAAATAATAAGCCTAACCATTAAAGATTATAGTAAATATGTGTAAATATTTTAACTTGATCAGGCTAAAAAAAGTGTTTTATGAAAGGGAAAATTTTGAGAAAAACAGCCATGTATGAAAAAACAAGCAACATGCAACACATTTTCCTAATTGTAGAAAACAAAAGGAAATATAAATATGTAGATGACTTATTATTTAATCATAGACACTATTACAAGAACAATTGTAGATAAGATAAATGTAGCAGAATTCACTTAAGCATTGATTGATTCATTAATCAGCACCATCTTGAACCAATAGAGGCTCAGAGAGCTTTGCCCAGTGATGTGGGCAGGCAGTATTCGTAGACAGAAAAAGAAAGTGACATGTAGAAACACCTTAATTGGTTATAGCTCAATATTTGCCTTATTTGGATATAGTGTGATGAGAAATTTGCCTTATATGGCATGGTTTGATTAGTTGGCAGCCTGTGATTTGCTGAAGCTCAGCTGCCATGATTGGCTGAGACTTATATTCGTTACAAGAAAATACTCTTAAATTTGGTTGCAGTTTGTTTACAGACTACATTAAGCTGCAGTTTGTTACATATTGTTGCAATTTTAGGCCAAACTTAATTTAACAATTCTCCACCTTTTGGTCTGCCTCTCAAATTTAAGAGGTCAACCAAACCTTGGGCATTGACACCACTCTCTGTCACTTTCATAATGGACTTACTTGGTATTGGTATGGAATTCACAGTTCATAACATCAGGACAGTTGACTGATTATTTATGTTCTCTTTATATTTTCATTATTCTTACTGTAGTGAGATCATTTCACATAGAATGAATAGCTGCATAAAAGGATTTAAGACTTGGGAGGTTAAGGTGCATCAGGGAGACTATTATGATGGCTATCAGGAGGCTAATACTAAGAGACTGAAGAGTACTCCTTAGCCTATGTGAATTGAATCAACCTAAATCAAACATATAAATAATAATCCAGAAGAAAAATCGACTTGTTTTTACCAAGCAACTTGTTTGTTGATTTCTTACAACTGAGTTTCTACCCTACCACATGAATTTATTTAAAAGTACAGCAAGAGGTGTTAGCTAGTACACATGTTCCTCCCTATAGGTAGTCCAAAGCAATCTAGTTACCTTATATACCCTCAGCAAGAAAATCTAAAGAAGTTTGCTGGACAGTTACAGCCTCTGCAGTAAAATCAGCTATGGTAACTAATCTATGAGACATATTTCTAACCGTAACCTCATTTATATTGATGCAAAGCCAGGGGAGAAATTTTGTACCCCACAATGCCTATTAAGAAGAATTTATACCTGCTGGTGAATTCCTCTTTATTATTTCATAGTTCAAATTAAGAGTTGTAGACCAATATCCAGTTTCCAATTAGTTATGGAGTGACCGCAGTACCCTCAGAATCCCTTAATTGCCAGTGGCTCCTTATTTTGCCATTACTGAGACATGGATTTGCCAACATATGTGGTTGGCTGTTAAATTTTCCACGAATAAAAATATATTCTGGAGGGACACTATAGACAGTCTTTTGCGTGAGATGCTTTGTACATTATGAGTCACCAATACGGGAGCATTAGTAATATTTGTCTAAGATCTCATTTTTAATCATTGAATGGTTAGAAGATACTAACAACCAAAAAATTAGGACTATAAATTTGCCTAAAAATGTTGAATTATCTTCCTTTTGTTTTTCAAATTCAATTTTTGGCTTAATTATAAAACTCTTACTATAGGTTTTGCTTACTGTTAGATTTTAAAGAGGCAATCTGAATATTTGAGTCTAAAGGCCCAGCTGTATAGGAAGAACTAGATATTGCACTTGGAATATCAATGAACTTTCTCACAAGGTGAACCAGAGTATCTCTAAGATCATGCGAAGATGTAGGTTTAATATGACATATGTAATACTCAGTTAAGTTCCATGTAGAAGTAATTGATTGTGAAATACTGACTTATCATATATATTGCCATATATGAACATAAAAGAAACATGGGCAAAAAAGGAAAAGGAGCAAAGGCTTCATGTTGACAGAGGAGAAAATACTTTATTTATGATCTTGGGAAAGCTGTCCATATCAAGGATGCCAACTTCTTCTGGGGAAAACACTTCTCTAGTCAGTTTTACCTGGAAGTTTCCAATGGGTGTACAGTACCAAGGGTCTGGAGGGGCTCTCTTGAGTTGAGAAATGTGCATCCAAGACTTAAATCCTTAAATCCCTAAATCCCTAAAGTTTTGCTACAGAAAAGAGCTTAGTATGGTCTCTTCTGATGGAGTTCAAGGGCAGTCTTTCTTTGGCGTCATTTCTAAAAGAACCAATCTCTAGGTTCTAGATCATGAAAGATATGGTTGTTATCAGTTGGTGAGCCACAAAGGGCTTTTTTTATCTGGTGAAAATATGCTTTGGCAAAATGCATTAAAGCCTCACAATTTAAAGTCATGTCAGAGTTTAAAAGAACATGAGATATATGAGGTTTTATTATTAGAGACATAGACCTTCCAATAACTATTTCATAAGAGTCAGTCTGTGTTTACCTGTAGGAGTGGATTTGATTGCTGCCAATCAGTAGGACCTTTGACCAATGCAATCCAACAAAATCTGTTAACTTTGTCTAATGCCACTGTGTTTGTAATACTTTTTAAAACTGTTTTACAACTTTTCCAGTAAAATGAGTACCTATATTGCTAGACATGCTCCAGGAATGCCGTATAAAGACATTATCTTATAACCTTTTCACTATTGTTATAGCATTGGCCTTTCTGCATAGAAAAGCACCTATAGAACCAGAAAATATGCATTGAAGGTGGCAATTGAATTAAACATATCTGTACGTGTTCAAATGATCCAGCATCTGCCAAAAGTGTATCACTTGAGTTTTTTATTGTCTTACCAGCATTATCAGTTTAACAAACCAAGTATTGTTTATAAGGCATTTCTAAATAGTCACTTCACCAATATTTTCTTCATAATTTGGATTATTTTATCTTTTCTATGATGAATACAGAGCTTTTAATAATGGAAGCTTTTAGGACCCAGGAGGGACTCGGAGGCCATCTTTGCTTTCCATGAGTTGACATTGAACATTGAATTTATATCTTTTTAAATGTCAGTTTTGTATTTCCAAATCAGGTGAATAACATCGCTTATTAAATAGGTTTTTGTAGGGAATTTGAATTGAGTCAATCTTATGACATTTGTTCAAATTGCTTATCTAAACAATTTCAGTACTGGCTGACATAGCATGAAAATCTGCCAAAGCATTTTCTTAGTAATCAATTAATTCTTGTTTTACTTGATGTTGCCTTAGAAGTTTTATGCCTTAGAAGTTTTTTAGATAGGAACTTAGAAGTTCATCTCTAAGGGCTCTGGAAAGTCATGCCCTACATACCGTACATTCTCATCAGATGGGTTTTATTTAACTCTATGTTTCATGACTTACCTTCCAATCTGACTATGGCATAACATTATGTGACAATCAGTCTCTTCATAACAGTTCTGGGAATTCTCATTCAGTCCAATGGGATGATCAGATTTCTAGGAATTTCATAAAACTCCTGCAACATATATTAATAACACATCCATACAAATACAACTTAAAGAAGGTTTAACATTACTTATTATTTGACACTGCTTCCCGTGTAATTTACCAAATAGGCCTGATTACTTTAATATCTCTCTTTTTATAAGGAGAGATATCCTTCTGAGATGTTCCAAAGGCCCATCTGCAAAGTTCCAAAGTTAATTTGAGGTCACTAAAAAGACTTGACTTAGAATTTGATTTTTGGAAGCTTGCCAAAAAAATCAAAGATTTAAAATACTTGATCAAAATAGGATCACAGATCATTTAAAAATAATAGTCATTCATTTTAACCAGAGTGATAATTTAAAGACTTTGAAGGCAAATACAGAAAATTACAGTTATAGAAAAACCTTCGATCTTTTATAGAGAGGGCTCAGTTTTTTAAATGATCAAAAAACCTAATAGGAAATTATCTTAGTAAAATGCAGAATCTTTGTTTTCTAGGACAATTTCTTTAACAATAAAGAAAAACTTTGCACAATGTCCTGCTCAGAACAGACCAATACTCTAAGAAAACCTTGGTTTAGCACAGGAAACAAATTCTAGTTTTGTATCAGTGTACCTTTGTTATTAATGCTCAATTTTTAGAAAAATATATAAATAATTCTCTTCTAATTTTAGCCAACTTGATCATACACGGAATTTTTTTTCACAAGATTTATCTTTCAGAAACCTTTTATAACTTTCTTATACATTCAATTTTTGTCCTATACTTCTCATTTTGGCACAACCGGTCATTCTATACCAGGATAAAATTTGCTCTCCTTTTTCTTTAACAAAACAAAACATCCTCATGTATTACAGCTTTTTTTTAACCAAAAGCACATTTTGCCTGTCTATTTGGATATAGCTTTGTTTTTCTTATTTCTAGTGATTTTAATTATGTATAATTAAAAATCTTAACTCTTATTAACCTTAATTTCTAGTGAACACTAGGAAAAAGCAATTGTGAATTGTCCTACCAGTACTCTGTAGACTGATAAATATATAAGTTGTACTTTCTAGAAGCATGTGTTTTCTCATGGTAAATTTGTCAATGTGGCACAAAATATATATTTAACACTCCCAAATACCTGTGGTCCCTCTGTAATAAAAAACTGTAGAGGAAGCAAAATATTATTTCTATTAAAGACTAAGCTCTGATTTTTTAATCTTGCACAAATTCCTATCTAAGGGGTCGGAGAAGTCATGCCCTACAAACCATAAATTCTCATCAGATGGGTTTTATTTAACTCTATGTATCATGACTTACTTTCCAGTCTGACTATAGCATAACATTATGTGACAAAGAAAATCAAAATATTTTATCCCAAAACATGTTTCTCTGCCATATTTTGAAATGGCCTTGCAACACTGTCCTTCCTGGGGGAAATTTGCATTTGTAAAGAATCTCTGATAACATAGCTAGAGCTTTTTTTCGAGGCCCTCGCAATCATGAAGAGATTAACTGAGAGTCCAATACTTTTTAAAGGTCTGTATAGGAAACATTTGTCACCTATTATCTATCTCCAAGGGAAGCTGCTATGAGACTTCAAAAGAACCCGTGGTCACCACAATTTTTATCTTAACCTGAACATTTCCGTTAATCCCAGGTCTTTAGACAAACTCAAATAATTGTCCACCAGAAAATGTTTAAATTTACCTATAGCCTGAAACCACCCCACCCCCCTGCTTTGAATTGTCCCACCTCTCTGGACCAAACAAGTATATTTTTCAAATGAATTTTACTGATGTCTCATGCCTCTCCAAAATGTATAAAACTAAACTGCACCCCAGCCACCTTGGGCACATGTTCTTGGGACCTCCTCGGGGCTGTGTCATAGGCCATCATGACTCATATTTATCTCAGAATAAATCTCTTCAAATATTTTAGAGTTCGACACTTTTCATTGACACTATCTTTTCAGGTTTCTTTCTTTTTGGGCTGAGAATTAAATTTTTGTTTGTATAGGCTTTTCTCAGTCTCAAGTTTACATTGTTGATGATCACGCTGTTAAGAAACATTTTGGTATAAGAAGGACATCTTTCACATGGGAATTTTATCTTGCTTATGTCCATTTAACGTATGTTTGGATGGCTCACAAAGATCAAATGTTAAACAGCTAATCGTTAGCTTATTTTTTTGTCTGACTAATTTTGTAATATAGAGTTGACATAAGCTTATTTGTCCTGCCATTAAACCTGGTAGGAAAAAATCATGCATCCTTATTGTATTTAATGGTGATAACTGTGAGGATATGCCTGTTTTAATCAAACCAACAATATTCTCATTTACCGAAGGTTACCAAAGTCATGTAAACTCGAAAAGCTTACATGACTTTGTTCTGGCTTTTCTGAAAGAATACTTAAATTATATAGGCACTTCTTTTCTTTTCTTTTTTTAAATTTTTTTTATTGTACTTTAGGTTCTGGGGTACATGTGCGGATCATGCAGGATTGTTGCATAGGTACATATATGGGAATGTGATTTGCTGCCTCCATCCCCCATCACCTACATCTGGCATTTCTCCCCATATTATCCCTCCCCAACCTCCCTACCCACTGCTGTCTTTCCCCTAGTCTCCCACAACAGACCCCGGTGTGAGATGCTCTCCTCCCTGTGTCCATGTGTTCTCATTGTTCAATACCCACCTATGAGTGAGAACATACAGTGTTTGGTTTTCTGTTGTGTCCATTTGCTGAGAATGATGGTTTCCAGATTCATCCATGTCCCTACAAAGGACACGAATGTGTCATAGTTTTTTATGGCTGCATAGTATTCTATGGTGTATATGTGCCACATTTTCCTTGTCTGGTCTATCACCGTTGGGTGTTTGGGTTGGTTCCAGGTCTTTGCTGTTGTACACAGTGCTGCCATGAACATATGTGTGCATGTGTCTTTATAATAGAATGATTTATAATCCTTTGGATATATATATACCCAGTAATGGGATTGCCGGGTCAAATGGAATTTCTATTTCTAGGTCCTTGAGGAATCACCACACTGTCTTCCACAATGGTTGAACTAATTTACACTCCCACCAACAGTGTAAAAGTGTTCCTATTTCTACACATCCTCTCCAGCATCTGTTGTCTCCAGATTTTTTAGGGATTGCCATTCTAACTTATGTGAGATGGTATCTCAATGTGGTTTTGATTTGCATTTCTCTAATGACCAGTGATGATGAGCATTTTTTCATATGTTTGTTGGCCTTATATATGTCTTCTGAAAAGTGTCTGTTCATGTCCTTCACCCACTTTTGAATGGGTTTGTTTGTTTTTTTTTCTTGTAAATCTGTTTTAGTTCTTTGTAGATTCTGGATATTAGCCCTCTGTCAGATGGGTAGATTGCAAAAATTTTTTCCCTTTCTGTTGGTTGCTGGTTCACTCTAATGATTATTTCTTTTGCTGTGCAGAAGCTCTGGAGTTTAATTAGATCCCATTTGTCTATTTTGGCTTTTGTTACCAGTGTTTTTAGTGTTTTAGTCATGAAGTCCTTGCCTATGCCTATGTCCTAAATGGTTTTGCCTGGATTTTCTTCTAGGGTGTTTATGGTGTTAGGTCTTATGTTTAAGTCTTTAATCCATCTGGAATTAATTTTAGTGTAAAGTGTCAGGAAGGGATCTAGTTTCTGTTTTCTGCACATGGCTAGCCAGTTTTCCCAAACACCATTTATTAAACAGGGAATCCTTTCCCCATTGCTTGTTTTTGTCAGGTTTGTCAAAGATCAGATGGTTGTAGATATGTGGTGTTGCTTCTGAGGCCTCTGTTCTGCTCCATTGGTTTGTATCTCTGTTTTGGTCCAGTATCATACTGTTTTGATTACTGTAGCTTTGTAGTATAGTTTGAAGTCAGGTAGTGTGATGCCTCCAGCTTTTTTCTTTTTGCTGAGGATTGTCTTGGTTATGCGGGCTCTCTTTTGGTTCCATATGAAGTTTAAGGTTGTATTTTCCAGTTCTGTGAAGAGGGTCATAGGTAGCTTTATGGGGATAGCATTGAATGTATAAATTACTTTAGGCAGTATGGGCATTTTCACAATATTGATTCTTTCTAACCATGAGCATGGAATGTTTTTCCATCTGTTTGTGTCCTCTCTTATTTCCTTGAGCAGTGGTTTGTAGTTCTCCTTGAAGAGGTCCTTTACATCCTTTGTTAGTTGTATTCCTAGGTATTTTATTCTCTTTGTAGCAGTTGTGAATGGGAGTTTGCTCTTGATTTGGCTGTCTTTTAGTCTGTTATTGGTGTATAGGAATGCTTGTGATTTCTGCACATTGATTTTGTATCCTGAGACTTTGTTGAAGTTGCTTATCAGTTTCAGGAGATTTGGGGGCTGAGATGATGGGGTCTTCTAAATAAACAATCATGTTGTCTACAAACAGACAATTTGACTTCCTCCTTTCCTAATGAATACACTTTATTTCTTTTTCTTGCCTGAATGCTCTGGCTAGAACTTCCAATGATATTTTGAATAGGGGTGGTGAGAGAGGGCATCCTTGTCTAGTTCCAGATTTCAATGGAAATGCTTCCAGTTTTTGCCCATTCAGTATGATATTGGTAGTGGGTTTGTCATAAATAGCTTTTTTTCCCCCGGGATGAAGCCTGCTTGATCATGATGGATAAGTTTTTTGATGTGCTTTTGCAGTTCGTTTGCCAGGATTTTATGGAAGATTTTTTGCGTCGATATTCATCATGGATATTGACCTGAAGTTTTCAGTTTTTGTTGAGTCTCTGCTGGGTTTTGGTAAAGGATGATGTTTGTCTTATAAAATGATTTGGGAAGGATTCCTTCTTTTTGGATTGTTTGGAATAGTTTCAGAAAGAGTGGTACCAGCTCCTCTTTGTACATCTGGTAGAATTCTGTTGTGAACCCATCTGGACCTCTGGACCTGGGCTTTTTTTGGTTGGTAGGCTATTAATTGCTGCCTCAACTTTAGCCCTTGTTATTGGTCTATTTAAGGTTACTACTTCTTCCTGGTTTAGGATTGGGAGGGTGCAGGTATCCAGGAATTTATCCATTTCTTCCAGGTGTACTGGTTTATGTGCATAGAGTTGTTTGTAGTAATGTCTGATGGTAGTTTGTATTTCTGTGGAATCAATGGTGATATCTCTTTTAATGGTTTTTATTGCATCAATTTAATTCTTCTCTCTTTTCTTTTATATTAATCTGGCTAACAGTCTATATTGTTGATCTTTTCAAAAATCAGCTCCTGGATTTATTGATTTTTTGAAGGGTTTTTTGTGTCTCTATTTCCTTCAGGTCTGCTCTGATCTCAGTTATTTCTTGTCTTCTGCTAGCTTTTGAGTTTTTTTAATCTTGCTCCTCTAGCTCTTTCAATTTTGATGATAGGGTGTCAATTTTAGATCTTTCCTTGCTTCTCGTGTGGGCATTTCTTGCTATAAATTTTCCTATAGACACAGCTTTAAATGTGTCCCAGCAATTCTGGTATGTTGTATATTCATTCTCATTGGTTTTGAAGAACATCTTTATTTCTGCCTTAATTTCATTGTTTATCCAGTCAACATTCAAGAGCCAGTTGTTTAGTTTCCATGAAGTTGTGCGGTTCTGAATTAGTTTCTTAATCCTGAGTTCTAAATTGATAGCACTAAACAAACAAGCCCATTCAAAAGTGGGCAAAGGATATGAACAGATACTTGACGAAAGAAGACATATATTAGGCCAACAATCATATGAAAAAATGCTCATCGTCACTGGTCATCAGAGAGATGCAAATCAAAACCACATTGAGATACCATCTCACGCCAGTTAGAATGGCGATCATTAAAAAATCTGGAGACAACAGATGCTGGAGAGGATGTGGAGAAAAAGGAACACTTTTACACTGTTGGTGGGAGTGTAAATTAGTTCAACCATTGTGGAAGACAGTGTGGCGATTCCTCAAGGCCTTAGAAATAGAAATTCCATTTGACCCAGCAATCCCATTACTGGGTATATATCCAAAAGACTATAAATTGTTTTACTATAAGGACACATGTACACGAATGTTCATTGCAGCACTGTTTACAATAGCAAAGACCTGGAATCAACCCAAATGCCCATTGATAATAGACTGGATTGGAAAAATGTGGCACATATACACCATGGAATATTATGCAGCAATCAGAAATGATGAGTTCGTGTCGTTTGTAGGGACATGGATGAATCTGGAAAACATCATCCTCAGCAAACTGACACAAGAGCAGAAAATGAAACACCGCATATTCTCACTCATAGGTGGGTGATGAAAAATGAGAACACATGGACACAGAAAGGGGAGTACTAAACACCGGGGTCTATTGGGGGGAAAAGGGGAGGGCCAGTGGGAGGGGGAGGTGGGGAGGGATAGCCTGGGGAGAAATGCCAAATGTGGGTGAAGGGGAGAAGAAAAGCAAAGCACACTGCCATGTGTGTACCTACGCAACTGTCTTGCATGCTCTGCTCATGTACCCCAAAACCTATAATCCAATAAAAAATTAAAAAAAAAAAATTGATAGCACTGTGGTTTGAGAGACTGTTATGATTTCCATTCTTCTACATTTGTTGAGGAGTGATTTACTTCCAATTATGTGGTCAGTTTTAGAGTAAGTGCAACATGTTGCTGAGAAGAATGTATATTCTGTGGATTTGGGGTGGAGAGTTCTGTAAATGTCTATGAGATCTGAGTTCAAGTCCTGGATATCATTATTAATTTTCTGTCTCATTGGTCTGTCTAATATTGACAGTGGAGTGTTAAAGTCTCCCACTATTGTGTGGGAGTCTAAGTCTCTTTGTAGGTTGATAAGAACTTGCTTTATGTATCTGGGTGCTCCTGTATTGGGTGCACATATATTTAGGATCATTAGCTCTTCTTGTTGCATTGATCCTTTTACCATTAGGTAATGCCTTTCTTTGTTTCTTTTGATCTTTGTTGGTTGAAAGTGTATTTTATCAGAGACTAGGATTGAAACCCCTGCTTTTTCTTGCTCTCCATTTGCTTGGTAAATCTTCCTCCATCCCTTTATTTTGAGCCTATGTTTGTCCTTGCACATGAGATGGATTTCCTGAATACAGCACACTAATGGGTTTTGACTTTTTATCCAATTTGCCAGTCTATGTCTTCTGATTGGGGCATTGAATCCATTTACATTTAAGGTTAATATTGTTATATATGAATCTGATCCTGCCATTTTGATGCTAGCTGGTTGTTTTGTCTGTTAGTTGATGCAGTTTCTTCATTGTGTCGATGGTCTTTACCATTTGATACGTTTTTAGAGTAGCTGGTACTAGTTGTTCCTTTCTATGTTCAGTGCTTCTTTTAGGAGATCTTATAAGGCAGGCCTGGGAGTGTCGAAATCTCTCAGTAATTGCTTGTTCATAAAGGATTTTATTTCTACTTTGTTTATGAAGCTTAATTTGGCTGGATATGAAATTCTAGGTTGAAAGTTCTTTTCTTTAAGGATGTTGAATATTGGCCCCCACTCTCTTCTGGCTTGTAGGGTTTCTGCTGAGACATTCTTTGTGAGTCTGATGGGCTTCCCTCTGTGGGTAACCTGACCTTTCTCTCTCTGGCTGCCCTTAGCACTTTTTCCTTCATTTCAACCCTGGTGAATCTGATGATTATGTGCCTTAGGGTTGCTCTTCTTCAGGAATATCTTCGTGGTGTTCTCTGTATTTCCTGGACTTGAATGTTGGCCTGCCTTGCTAGGTTGGGGAAGTTCTCTTGGATAATATCCTGAAGAGTGTTTTTCAGCTTGGATTCATTCTCTCGGTCACATTCAGATACACCTATCAAACGTAGATTAGGTCTTTTCACATAATCCCATAATTCTTGCAGCCTCCGTTCATTACTTTTCATTCTTTTTTCTCTAATCTTGCCTTCCCATTTTATTTCATCGAGTTGATCTTCTACCTGTGATATCCTTTCTTTTGCTTGGTCTCTTCAGCTTTGAAACTTGTATATGCTTCGTGAAGTTCTCGTGTTGTTTTTCAGCTCCATCCATTCCTTAGATTTATATTCTTATTTAAGCTGTTTATTCTCATTAGCATTTTGTCTAACCTTTTTTCAAGATTCTTAGTTTCTTTGCATTGGGTTAAAACATGTTCCTTTAGCTCAGAGAACTTTGTTATTACCCACCTTCTGAAGCCTGTTTCTGTCAATTCATCAGACTCATTCTCCATCCAGCTTTGTTCCCTTGCTGGTGCATTGTGATCCCTTGGAGGAGGAGAGGCATTCTGGTTTTGAGTGTTTTCATCCTTTTTGCACTGGTTTCTTCCCACCTTTGTAAATTCATCTACCTGTTGTCTTTGTAGTTGGTGACTTTCTGATGGGGTCTCTGAGTGGATATCCTTTTTGTTGATGTTGAAGTTATTTCTTTCTGTTTTTTAGCTTTCCTTCTAACAGTTAGGCCCCTCTGCTGCAGGACTGCTGGAGGTCCACTCCAGACCCTACTTGCCTGGGGATTACCTACAGTGGCTGCAGAACAATAAAGGTTGCTGCTGGTTTCTTCTTCTATTATCTTCATCCCAGGAGGGTACCTGCCAGATGTCATCCTGAGCTCTCCTTTATGAAGTGTCTCTTTGTATATATAAGGGTCGGGGAGCTGCTTCAGGAGGCAATCTGTCCCTTATAAGAGTTCAAGTGCTGAGCTGGGAGTTCCATTGTTCCATTCACAGCTGCTAGGCAGGTACATTTAAGTCTGCTGCAGTGGAACTCATAACCACCTTTTTTCCCAGGTGTTCTGTCCTGGGAAGGTGGGGCTTTATAAGTTTCTGATGTGCTGCTGCCTTTTTTCAGAGATGTACTGCCCAGCAAAGAGGTAATCTAGTCACAGTCTGCCAGCAGAAGTGTTGCTGAGCTGCCATGGGCTCTGCCCAGCTGCTGTGTGAACTTCCTTCTCGTTTCGTTTAGAGGTACAGGTAGAACTAACTCAGTAATGGTGGTCTGCCTCAGTAATGATGATTGCTTTGGTAATGGCAGACTGCCTCAGTAAAGGTGGACTGCCTTGGTAATGACTGACTGCCTTGGTAATGGTGGATTGCCTTGGTAATGGCTGACACCCTTTCCCCCACCAAGCTGGACCATTCTGGGTCCAGCTGCACCTGCTGCAAAACTCTCAATCCAGAGCGTTTCAGATTGCTGGTCTTTGTGCGAGTGGGACCCGTTGAGACAGATCACCTGGCTCCCTGTTTCAGTCCCCTTTTGTTCAATTGAATGGGTGGCTCTGTCTCCCAGGCATTCCAGGTGCCAATTGAAATAGTTGCCCAGATTTGTGTGAGTTTTTGTGCAGAGACCTGTGGCACTGGCTGAAATAGCCATGCTGGAAACTCATGGTGCTTTTCCACCTGGGAATCTCCTGGTCTCTGGGCAGCAAAAACTCATTTGGAAATGCAGTGATCACTCACCCTCTGTGTTGTTCTTTCTGGGAACTGCACTCCAGAGCTCTTCCTATTTGGCTCTCTGGGATCTCTCTCTGGCACTTATTTTCTTTAAATCAATTAAATACAGCTCCTCTATAATTTAATTTTAGCACTATCATAAGGAAATAGAAAAATATCACATATATATTATACATATAGACATACATAAACATATAGATGCAAACAGATCTTATTGAGATGGGAGAGTTCCCTGGATCCCTTTGCAGGACTTGTGACAGGGGTGTGGCTTGCTTACTTGGCCACCGTGTTCAAATGCCCTGTGGGATAGGGAGCATGCAAGTGAGCCAGTGCTGGCCCTGGAGGCTGGGGCAAGTGTTTTTGGACTCTGGCCCCATGGTACCATCTAGGGGTGTGTTACAATTGATGATCTTTTACTGTTACTGTTTGTGGATGGGTACGTATTAACCAGCTCAGTGGAGAGTCAGGATGTCAGCCTTTTACATCCTGCCCTTCTGGTACCCAGGTACTTGTCCAGTGTCCAGGAAGAATCAGGTCACGTTGGACTTGAAGGATGGTGAATGCAGAGATTTTATAGAGTGATGGAAGCAGCTGTCAGTGGGATAAGTGGGGAGCTAGAAATGGGATGAAGTGGGAAGATAACAACTTCTCTCTGGCCATCCTACAGTCTTTTCAATATACAGATGCTTCTTCTCTTCTTCTCTGCTACACCACTCTGCTCCTCTGCCAGTGGAGTTTGGGGTTTTTATGAGTACAGGATGGGAGGATGGTGAGCCAGAGTAGTTTCAGGAAAAGCAACTTTTGGGTGGGAAAACAGAGATGTGAAGTTCTCATTTAGGGTCGTGGGACCAGGCTTATAGGTGGGGACTTTGCTGGGGAATTGCCCTTTTCTAGCCAGTATTTTCCTGCCTCCTGTCTGTATCATTATGATTTTATTTTAAAAGTTTTAGACATGTGCCAGATACAGTAATACAAGCTCATTAATTTATTAAAGTATATCTGGATCCAAAATTGTCTTTTTCTGGCCAATGATGCAAGACTATCTGCTGATATGGCCAAAAAAAACCCTCCTTTGTGTGTGTGTGTGTGTGTGTGTGTGTGTGTGTGTGTGTGTGTGAGAGAGAGAGAGAGAGAGAGAGAGAGAGAGAGAGAGAGAGAGAGAGAAAACTTTTAGAAATGTTCACTTACAAGTTTAAGGTTCCATTTCCAAATAGTTCATTTTTTTTCTTTAGCTCTCTCTCTCTAAATTTGCTTTTCTAAAGAAATGTCTCTTACAGAAGGTCAGGTAGAAAATTTACATCTCAGAGGTAAAGAGCTTAGACTTCAGGTTTGAATAACATCATTTGCCTAAACCAACAAATAAGGGTATAGGTAAAGGCCTAGTTAAGACACAATGGCCAGGAAGAGTAACCTAAACAAAGGCAAGGCTTGTTATGTAGATGTTAACCAATGCCTTCTCCATTTTAACAGTTTCTAGTGACCTAGTCCTCCTTTTGTTCCCGTTGTAGAGAAGGAGACACTTTTACAAATTGAGATTTTCCTTAGAGATGTGATTTTTTTTTTCTTATTAGACAAGAATTTTTTTATGCCTGTACTCAGCACAGAAACGTCTAATCTTATAGTCACAGATTAATTCATCTTTTAGGTTAGTTTGTTTTCACAATTGAATGACAGACCCATAAATGGTTGTTTTTCCAAGAAAGAGTTTTGGGGCAAACAGTGAAGATTATGACAGTAAGAAAGAGGTAAACAGATTTGGCAGAGCATATAATGAGCAGGGGTTTTACAAGCAAGGTTTCAGTGGACTGAGAAGTCAACATGGGAGAAGCAGGGTCAAACTGAAAAAACGGAGAGGGCTAATTCTTACAAATGTTTTTTCTGCAAATGGTCAAAGTGTCAATTAGACAGGATTGAACACAAGGACTTTTCAGATTGATTTGAAGCCCCTCTCCTACAAAAATCCACCATTCAGAGAGTTTTTCTGTCTGAGGGAATGGTTGATTATTATACTAAAAGTGAAGCCCTTGTGGTTTCTTTTAGTAGGGAAACAGCACAGACAAAGGGAGTGGAGTCATCAGATGGCTGGTGTAAACATACTTTTTTTTTCTAATGTCTTGGCTGCTTACAATAAAAGCAGACATCTCAATGCACAAGTTTCTTTAGTTTGGGACCCCTTGGTTTGAATTTTAAAATAGGTATGAATAAGTCTTTTTTGTCCCTGTAGCTGTTGTAACTATGAAGATAAGCACCTGTTTGCATTTTGTAAGGAGTTTCCTCACTGTGGCCTATGTAATTCTAAATTATCTTTGGTAAAATGCACCCATTTCTCTAAAAAAGCATAGGTTCTGGGTCCATAGTTTTCTTTTTAAATAACATTAAATTGGCTGAAGTGCCAGATGGAGGAGTTCCAGAATCCTTGGATCCAGATGAACCCATGATTTCCTATCTTTTGGTAACCAGACCTACGTACTGACCACAGTCCAGTCTCTATCTGACCCAGTCAGACACCTGAGGCTTCTCTATAGGACCACTCCTGTTACTGTCATGACTTTTAAATGTAGTCCAGATCAAAAAAATGCTCAAGTGAATTCAAAGAGACTAAGACACAAGTTCTTGCAGCTTGAATCTAAGAAAGAAAGAACTCACAACCCCGGTTGCTGTTAAGAAATCGATGTGCACAATGAGCCCTGGAAAGGACCTTTGCTTGGTTACTTGGTGCTTCTGGGGGTCGCTAGAGGTTTATTTGTTTTGGTGTCTCCCATTCATGTTATAGGTTTTCCTCAGCTATCTAGTAATAGTAGAGTGTCTGCTCCTATTTAAAAAGAAGCACTTAGAAGACTGACTGCATGAGTAGAAGTTTTCTACTAAGAACATACCTCTAGAGTAATCTTGCTGGGTTGTTTAACTGTTGACACTGTTGTAGAAAAAAAACAGGTTCTTGTCACATGACCAGGAAAAGTCAAGCACACAGACACTTTGAAGGATGAGGGGAATGGAATTTATGGGTCAAAAGGGAAAAATAACTCTCAGCAAACCAACTGAGAGTCCTGCTAGCAGGTTTCCCACTTGACAGTTTGAACACTGGGCCAACACTCGAGTGAAAAAAGCAGGCTCCTCCCCTGTGTAAGGTGCAAATTCCCTGTGGCTTCACCCCATCCCCCCAGTGCACATGGGGAAATGCTCAGACAAGGGCCTGGGCAGGTTTCCTCATCCGCACAAAAGCATCTGATATGAACACTTGTAGAGTGGTTTGGGGATTCTCTGGGCCACCCCTTTTTATCTGGCTAGGCATTTGGCTGTCTCAACACTATAGTTCCAATAACTTGAAGTCTTTTCTCTTGAGCCCACCCAGTTTCCAGAAGAGATATTTTCAGTCACCTGCTTCAAAAGTGAAGGCCTGGCTCCCAGTATTACTGAAGTCAGGAGAGAGGGAAAAAGCAAGAGGAAGTGTCTTTGTATATCATTTTCATTTATATCCCCCGTTTCCAAGGTGGTATTTGTACCTTCAACCATGATTAGTCACACAGTTCAAGGGCCCTCTGTTCTACCTTCTCAGGGAGAGGAGTGGCAGTTACCCACTATTTGAAATCTGGGAAGAAATCTTTGTATATGATTGCTTCTTTTTTTTTTTTTTTTTTTTACAAGTTGATTTCTTTTTTTTTTGAGAGAAGGAAAGAAAAAAAAAAGTAAGTAAAGGAGAGGAAGAGAAAGAGGGAGAGTAAATGGAAATATTGCTTTATTTTGAAAAAAATTGGGTATTAATAATGGCCAATCAATGTTTCATTTAAACTTATGGGTAGGTGTGATGTGGTATTGACAAGAATGTATATTTTGTGTATTTGAAGTGGAGAGCTCTATAAATATTTATTAAGTTTACTTGTTCTGGATCTGAGTTCGAGTCCTTGATATCCTTATTAATTTTCTGTCTCATTGAATCTAAGTCTCGTATCTGGGTGTTAGGATCGTTAGCTCTTGTTGTTGCATTGATCCTTTTACCACTATATCTTTGTTGCTTTAAAATCTATTTTATCTGATACAAGAATTGCAACTCCTGCTTTTTATTTATTTATTATTTATTTTTGCTGTCCATTTGGTTGGTAAATCTTTCTCCATCCCTTTGTTTTGAGTCTTTGTGTATCCTTGCATGTGAAACAGGTCTGGATGTAACATGCCGTTGGGTTTTGGCTGTGTCTTTTGATTGGGAATTTAGTCAATTTAAATTTAGGGTTACTGCCATTTGATGTTGACTGGCTGTTTTATCCATTTGTTGGTGTAAATTCTTCTTTATGTTGGTGCTCTTTACTTTTTGGTGTATTTTTAGAAAGGCTAATACTGGTTGTTTCTTTCTGTGTATAATGCTTCTTTCAGAAGCTCTTGTAAAGCAGGCCTGGTGGTAATAAAATCTCTGAGTTCTTGCTTGTTCATAAAAGATTTTATTTTTCCTTCAGTTGTGAGGCTTAGTTTGGCTGGATATGAAATTCTGGGCTGAAGGTTCTGTTCTTTGAGGATGTTGAATATTGGCCCCCACTCTCTTCTGGCCTGTAGAGTTTCTGCCGAGAGATCTGCTGTAAGTCTGATAGGCTTGCCTTTGTGGGTTATCTGACCTTTCTCTCTGGCTGCCCTTAGTATCTTCTCCTTCGTTTCAACCCTGGTGAATCTAACGATTATGTGCCTTGGGGTTGCTCTTCTTGAGGAATATCTTTGTGGTGTTCTCTGTATTACCTGGGGTTGAATGTTGACCTGCTTTGCTAGTTTAGGAAAATTTTCCTGAATAATATCCTGAAGGGTATTTTCCAGCTTGGATTCGTTCTCTCCGTGGCATTCAGGTACACCTATCAAACGTAAATTTGGTCTTTTCACATAGTCCCACATTTCTTGGAGACTTTGCTCATTCCTTTTTATCCTTTTTTCTCTAATCTTTTCTTCACGTTTTATTTCATTAAGTTGGATTTTGACCTCTGATATCCCTTCTTCTGCTTGAACAATTCGAGTGTTTAAACCTGTGCATACTTCTCGGAGTTCCTGTATTGTATTCTTCAGTTTCATTAATTCACTCATACTCCTCTCTAAGTTGTCTATTCTCAATAGGATTTCATCAAACCTTTTTTCAAAGTTCCTAGTTTCTTTACGTTGGGCTACAACATGTTCTTTTAACTCACCGAAGTTTGTTATTATCCATTCCTTGAAGAGTGATTCTGTCATCAGGAGGCGCTCGTTCTCCATCAAGCCTTGTTCCATTGTTGATGTGGAACTGTGATCATCTTTAGAGGGAGAGGCGTTCTGACTTTGAATATTCTCAGCTTTTTTACGCTGGTTTCTTCCCATCATTGTAAATTTATCCTCCTGTCGTCTTTGAAATTACCAACTTTCAGATTAGGTCTCTTGAGTGGACGTCCAGGTTGTTAGTTCCCAGGGCCAGAGCAGCGGCGTTAAAACTGATGGTGCTTTTCTGGCCAGGATTCTCCTGTCGGGCTTCCGTCTTGTGTCCGTAGTAGGTGACTCTGCCTTCCCGGGGCTCCAAACCTCGGTCAGAAGGGGAACCGTTCCCGTTTACTCTGCACCGAGCGCTGCCGCCTCGAGGTGCCGGCGGAACCGCTGCGCCGACCACGAGAGTCGCGCTGGCGACTCGTGTGTTTCCACCACTGGGGGATCTTCTGCTTCGTGAGCGACCAGACTTTGTCTGAAAGTGTGGCGTCCTCTAGTTCTCCGCGCCTTCCCTGAGAGCTGCAATCCCGGGATGTTAGCGATCGGCCATCTTGGATCGTTCTCTCTATGATTGCTTCTTTAAAGGCTTTTAATCTCCCTGATTTTAGCAATCTCCTTTTACCCAGAGGGTATTACTCAGACTTACATCGAGCAGAATTCTACAAATTATATCAGCATTATTTTTCTATTTTCCTTTTTAGTTGCTTAGAATTTAGTTTTCTAGATTCTATTAAATCTTTTCAACTAGTTCTTTTTGATTTTCAGCTTCTAAAATCTTGTGGCTCCCCACAAGTTCTGAGTTTATTTCTTGTGTCATTTTAAAGGCAATGTGGTAGGTTGCAAAAGTACAAGTATTTGTTAAAAGCAGCATTTTTACTAAAAAACTCTTTTACCTAAAAATTCCCTTCTATTGTCTCTTTAATTGGGATCAGTTCAGAATATAATAATGTATTGTGTTATGGATATATTTATATATAGACACACTATTAAGAAAGCTAAAATTACATGTTTTCCATTAATTCACCTCACTGAAATTTTAATAAAAGTTCCTCAGACAATTTAAATATTTTCAAAGCTTTATCTTGGTGAAAGGTAAATCTTTTAATATGATTATTATGGAAGATTTTAAATGTCTGCTTATGTGCTCTGATTTGTTAATCTACCTGTTTATCAGGTCTCTGGTTTGTCAAGTTCTATGAATTCATATTATAAGATTCAAGGCTAATGATTGTTCCTTGAAATAAAGTAATAATGTATAAATTAAGATGTTTTGCTTTGAAGTTCCACAGACCTGAGTCTGAAATACTGGCTCATTTGACCTAGGAATTCAAACAGGGAGAAACTCAATTTTCTTATTTTTGAAATAGCAATAACAATAGTACATGCCACATAGGGCAATTTTGAGGATTAATTAAGAAATCTGTAAGTTATGCTTAATGTACTACTGGCAAATGAGAAATATTCAATATAAAGTAACTATTATCACCATGATAAAGCAGTAGAGAGGAGTAGAAAAGAACATGGTTTAAAGGCACAGTGCCGGGGTTTAAAGCAGGGCCCTGCAATCTACTATGTGTGTGGCCCTGAGTTAAGTTAGCTTTGTTTGAAAGAAAGCACCCCAGTCAAAAATCACTGAACCTCAGTGTCATACAGCTGTGTTTATTGCTCAGGTGTCTGGGGTTTAGCTAAGCAGCTCTGCTGATCTTTCGTGGGTTCACTCTCATGTTGGTTGATTTTGATTGGCTCCAGCAGGGATGACTGGGGAAGCTCAACACTGTTCCACATCTCATTCTACATCAGATAAACCTAGGAGTTTCCCATAGTAATGGCAGAATTGCAAGAAAGAAAAACCAAATTGTGAAAAATGCATTTTAAGTTTAAGCTATGTCAAAATAGTTAATATTGCATTTTCCTAGTCAAGTTACACGACTGAATCAGAAGTGGGAATTTCTGCCTATCACCCAATGTAGGAAGAACCAGTACTGAAAGTTACATGGCAGAAGACAGAACTGTAGGGATTGGTGAAGAACTGGGGCCATGGTTGCTATCTGTTACATGCTGTGAACCAACCTTAAACGCTCATCTGTTAGTTTCTTTAGGTGAATGCATATTAAGGAGTGTTTACTTGAGACAATACTGAATATTTTGTAGCTTGCCTATACTCATATAAAACTCTGTGGCTCTGGATCCTTGGATTGACTGACTTATGTATACCTGCATTTCAACTTTATGTGAACCATTTCAAATGTACTTTAATTCTTTTTTAGTGACATTCTGATTGTTAGGTGAACTGACCAACAAATCATTCAACTGATGCATTTAAAGAGGTTCCTATTCAATTTCTTCACTGCACTTGTGATTTCTTTGTATTGAACTGGTGCCCTCATCTCTTTTCTCCATTCCCAGTGATTCTGACTCACTTGAAATTTGTTTAATACACTGTTACTAGGGCTCTGTGGCTCTTGCTCAAAACCTTTATGACTTCGCATTTCCTTTCATCTTTGGTAGGTAGGTGACTACGATGTATTAAGGGGCATTGGATCCAGACCAAATACTTCTGTCATCAACAATCCAACTCTGCCCACCCTACCACTTCCAAGTATAGGGCAGGGAGGATCCCACAAGCATGTGAGTCAAACAGACAGGAAGTATTATCTGGGTTATGTTATAGTTTAATTTCGACAAGCATAATGCAAGCACTTTCTGTTTAATGGATCCCTTCTATGTTACTGTCAAAATAAAATCAGATAATTAATTTCTAGACATCATACTAGAATATAACTAGAGAGCAAATCTTCAGCTATGTGGATGACATGGTGTTATGGGAATATAGGAGAGAAGAAAGTGGTAGATTCCACCTCAGGTGGGCTGGAAAGTTTTGTGAAGAAGGTAACTATGATGAGACTTGAAACAGAATGTACCTGATGAACCATATGGTGAGTATACAATGTCTCAGGAAGAACAAGTCTGTTTGCAAAAGTACAGGTTGTTTAGCATGCTTAGACAGCTGATAGAAAGAGAAGACATGTATTTTATAGTTCTAAAACTACTGAATATACCTTTAATCTTTGTACTGTAATTACTTGTCCCCATTTCTTAGGAGAAACTAAACTTTCTCACCTATTATGGGGACAAATAGTTACAGAGGCTTTTCTAATAATTATAGTCTTTTTCTAACAATTACAGAGGCTTTTTTCTACCAGAGGCTTCCAGTGGTAGAAAAACTCCAATTATTTAGAAATTAGATAGTAAAAATCAGACATCTATTTTTCTAGAATGTTCTGTTTCTGGAATCTCCTGACTTCAAGAAATCAAGATTCACAAAAGATATTTGAGTCTAGCAAAAATTTTGTCTTAGACTTCTGGTATTTATCTCTATATTGCCAGAGATTATGATTTAAAAATGGCCTTACTTTTGGTTATTAGGTGATATTCAAGTATAATGTGCTTAAAGAAAATAAAATGCAATATAAAATGTAAACAGTTTATGAGATGATTCTTCCTAGATTTAGAATTTTAATAAGCCCTCTTCACATCCCCTGAGGGATGGAATAAAGTCATCACATTATCAAACCTATTTTCTAAATTATAAAATTATGAATTCAGTTTTTTGGCAAGAAACAGTTTTTTCTGAAGGCAATGAGGTTAAAATTCTGAGGTGACTAATTGTAATTAAATACTTTTCCATTTGTCTTTTAGATATGATTATTATTCTAAAACAGAAGCACATTTTGAGAGAAGCTGGGTAGTGGCTGTGGAATATATAGCTGCAGTCCACTTTCCCACAACCTTAATTAGAACATATAACTTCCAGAAGGGCCTGCCACCACGAATTCTTGTTACTACTGATGTAGCCCCTTTCATCAATGACTTTACTACTTTTCAGAATGTAGTCCTGTTACTTCTAAATATGCTTGGCAATATGGATAAGTCTACAGGTAAGAATCTTTAAGTGATACTTTTCAAAATCAGTATTATGTTGAAAAAATAGAGGAAGAAATAACAAATCAGTGATATAAACATTACAGCACTCTAAAGTTATAATTTCCTGTGGGTATCCATTGTATTTCTTTAGCAATAATCACTCTTGATATATGGAAGAACCACTTAATGAGCACACATTTTAATCTTCTTACTCATGGCCTGTCCTTGGAGTCCATGTTGAACTTGAAGTTGGCAAACCAGCTGAAACACTTTTTTTTTGTTCTACACACCCATATATATTCCTTATTTTGCTCATCAGATTTTTTTAAAGTAAAATCCTTCTTTTCTGCTCTTAAATTTAAAGAAAATGAAGACATTTCAAAAGAAACCCTACCATGATTAATGGAATGACTAGCAATTTGGCTTACCTGATAGTTCCCTTCATTCAATACTATTAGTCACGGAAGAAGGCTTTTATTTCCAACCTTCAAATGCTGGATCTTCTAGTGAGTGAAAAAAACAGAGGATTCTTTATTGACCACTTTGAAAATGACCATATCATTCCTATTTGCCATACATGCACTGAACCATTGAGCCAAACTTAAAATGTAATTATTCTATTAGTATTTTTCAAAGCAAAAACATAAAGTCTGAAAGATATAAATGGAGCAAATGAAGCATGAATAAATTAAATCTGTATTTTTAAAAACCTCTGCATCAGTGAGAGTAACAAAAACATCTAAACATTTATAGACTTCATGCAATTGAAGTTTTTCCTTTGGTGCTAGCGCAGCATTCTCTGTCAGTGGGCAGCTTTCCTTCACACAATGAGTAGCAGACCAAGTCTCCTTCATTCTGTGAAAATTTTGGCGGCAGCCTTTTTCTTAAAATGAGTTGATCCAACTGATTCTGTTTAATGGATGTATAGTGTTATTACTAGTTATTGCCAATAATATAACAATGACATTTCATATATTTTTTCTTGCATAATTTATTATTTTACCACCAAATTCATAGAAAAAACATGTAATAAAGTTGATAAGTCAGATATTGCCTAATGGTATTGCCAATAATGCAATGAATGACATGCTATGTTTACTTTTCTTTGTATAATTTATGATTTTACCACTAAATTAGTAGAAATAAAATAAAATAAAATTATGAACTATATATTGCCAAAAGGTATTTTCAAGAGTTTACATGTAATAATTTTGTATCTTTTACAGGTTATCTTTGTACAGAAAAACCTAATGAATATAGCAGTCACTTGGAATCTAGCTCTAGAGATTATGGAAATAACTCCTGAAACATTTAATCTGAAACTTCAGGAAACGATTAATGAATTAAAAATGAAAAACTCTAAATTGACACAGTAATTTTGAAAATTTAATGTAATTGTGACCATGTAGTTTTATTTCTGATATTTTTGATTTATGCTTGTTAAGATCTCGTACATGCATTAAAAACTTAAATGCATTCAAATGGAAACAATGATTATTTTGCTCACGATTTTTAAATTCATTAATAAATAAAATAAGATAAAAGGAGATTGCATTATGCTACCAAAAAATAGCTGAGAAATTAACAAACATATTAAACTTATGTAGCTTTTTTGTTATCCTATTTTCAAATTTCATTACATTTAGACTAAAATATATTGCTGATTTATAACCAAAATCCAGATCGTTTTGAAATAAAATACTGACAGGCAGTTTAAATTTTTAAAATTCATAAAACAGAACTGGATGGTAGAATACACTAACTCATGTGTCAGTTTTTTCTGTGTTTTTGCTGATCACTAGTTTATAGCAATTATACAGCAAAGTTTCTTTCCTTTCACACACACTTGATAATGAATTCATTATATGTAAAATACATTATTAATAAGAATACATTGGCCAGGAAGTGGTGATTTCCAGAGCTGACATGAAGCTTTCATACAAAGATTTTCCCAGGGTCTCATCCGCAGACTAAATCTACCTACTAACTGTTGGGAAATGAAATTGGACAAATTGGTTTGAATTTGTCCAGTATTGGAATTTGTCCAAGCAAATTGGTTTGAATACCAGTACTGGAGTAGGAAAGATGTAGTTTAAATCTCAGCAATGGCTGGGCGTGGTGGCTGATACCTGGAATCTCAGCACTTTTGGAGGCCGAGGTGGGTGGATCACTTGAGGTCAGGAGTTCAAGATGAGCCTGGGCAAGATGGTGAAACTTCATCTCTACTAAAAATACAAAAATTAGTTGGGCATGGTGGCATGTGCTTGTAATCCTGGCCACTTGGGAGGCTGAGGCAGGAGAATCACTTGAGCACAGGAGGCAGAGATTGCAGTGACCTGAGATCACACCACTGCACTCCAGCCTGGGCAAAAGAATGACTCTGTCTCAAAAACAAAAAATATCTCAATTCTGGTTTGCCAGTTGAGTTGAACTTGGACAATTTCTCTAGCACTGTCTGTGATTTCAGTTTACTTATTATTATACAACCTACATTGCTAGATTATATTGGGGAGTCAATAAAAGCATAAATACAAGGTGGCTAGTGATGTAGAAAAAACCGGGTTCCTGTTACATGACCAGGACAGATTAGGCTTGCAGACACTTTGAAGAAGGAGGACGAATGGAATTTATTGGGCAAAAAGGCAAAAACTCAGCAAAGTGAGAGGGGTTCTTGTTGACAGACTCCCATCTCACAGATTAAATCCCAGGTTACCACACAGGAACAGGAGAGGCCAGACTACTACCCTCTGCAAACAGCACGAACTTCCAAGGCTCCATCCCATCCCCTTGGTGTGCAGGCCAGTTGGACTGGAGATTCTTCAAGACCAGCAGTCTGGTTTTTCAGCCTTTGGGTTGTTTTAGGTTTAAGGGCGGGACTTGAATGGGGGACCTTTGGCTTTCTCCTGTCTCTATCATCTCCCCCTCTAAAAAAGTACAGTTACCCACCAACTAAAGAAGTACATCTAACTGCCCTTAGTATAGGAATAAGGATAAGGATGAAGACTGATCTTCACTGCTTCCTGCTGACGGGGGCATTATTTTGGGGAAATGGCAGTTAGAGCTCCCTCAGAGGCCTATCTGTGGGTTCTTGGCAAAAGGAGACATAGACCAAGGCTCTGGTTACATGATTGTTCGGAGTTTGATGGCCTGAGGTGAGAAGAGACAAACTGGATATTAGAAAACATATATCCAAACAGAAGAAGGGAGGATTAAGGACAGCTCAGAAATCCTGAGGCCTTTCACCAGTTTGCACAGTGAGAGGGAGGCCAAAAGCCTGACTGGAAAAAAAAAACAAGAAAAGCTTTTTACCGTTTTGTTAGCATGTTAGGCTTCTGGGTTCACTTCCCCTGAGCCCAATTCTAAGCCAACCAGTTTAAGGTTTGGGAAATTAACGCTTCCCATTTTGGAGGATGCATCTGAGGGCAATGTCCTGTAGTTTGGAAACACAATTACCTATCAGTGAAAGGGATAGATGAGAATAAAGGAAAAAGGAAGGATTTTTTTCAGAGGAGTCCAAGAGGTTCAGGACGCATTCAAAAGGGGTACAAACTAAAGATAAATGAATAGCCACTCATCTAGAAAGAGGGGAGCAGCAGGTGTCCCTGGTTCCTTTCTCTTCCTAGCAAATACCCAGGGCACATGAGAGAGGGAAAATGAGACATTCCTCTTTCTTTCCTCTGTCCTTGTATTCACAAATCTTGATGACCTTAACAGGGTGCCACCCATGTGTGTTAAAGAGGCTTTCACCTATGTTAACAGGGGGGCCTAGGGGATGGGAGTATCCCCTCTTATGCATATGTGTCCTATCACCCCTGCATGAATTCCCTAGACCTCATTTATGCCATGGATGTTAGCATGGTCTTTATCCGTGGAAGGAGAGGCTTGGCTTAATTGGCAGGAATCAGTCACACTCACCTGTGTTGTGCCTTTTAACTTCTGTTATCATCTGGCTCTGCATCCCTCAGATCCAATTTTCTTTTCTAGGGCTTTGACCAGAAGCTTGTAATTGAGTTTGGGACAAAAATGTGTCTTGTGGGGGTTGCAAGGACTTCTTATATCATAAGCAAAAGGCAAAGGTGAAGCTGTGGAATTGAGTCTTCCTCCAACAAGGGAGAGAAAAGGATGTCTTGTGACATGCTCAAATAACTGGTAGCCACATTTATGCTTCCTAAGATTTGAGTGCATTGTGGTTGGCTTTGGTTAGCTCCCTTTGTCTTACTTTCCCAAAAAGGAAACCTCCAAGTTAGGGGCACCCCGTTTATTCCCATCACCTGACAGGATTTGCAGGATAATTGCCCAGAACTAGAATATTGATCCAAATTTTTACATTACCCATTTCCTTTTGCTCCTTCTGAGCCGCAGTCAGAGATGGTTGGTTCACAAGAACAAGCAGGGTTAGTGTAAAATGTAGGCAAAAACTTAAAAAAACTAATGAACTAATGAGTTTAGAACTTAATGACAAATATATGATGAGTTTTTCTCTCTCTCCAGTCCTCATTTTTGTTAAAAAAACAAATCATGAGAAGACTGAGTCATTTGCATAGTAGACTTCAGTCTTATACTTGACCTGACTGTTTGCATAAAGTGCAGCAAGAATAATTATCTCTACATAGGACTTTTAGATTGGCTTTGAGGGAACTGTATTCCAAAAGGAATCTCAGATAAGAGATTAGTAATATGTTTTTATTAATAATAATAAGCTTTTAAAGCTGAGCCCAGCCATGGATTTCTATCTTGAATACCTGTTGGGTGGTCTTCTCTTAAAGTCCCAAGATAAACTTGGAGCTCCTGGTCCTGTTAGAAGCTGACATTCTTCACTGACCACAGGTCAGGAACTTTGTACAGGGACTGTGTAGAGAAGAGTATGAGGCCAGTTTTTCCCAAGAGGCTTTTATCACCTCTGCAAATTGAGCTTGACTCCTTAAAGGGAAGCATATCCTTCCAGTCAAAACCAGTTTTGACTGGTTTCTCCAATTGCGTCCTGTTGCAAAGAAAATGGATTCTTATTGCAGTGATGCAAACAACTATACTGCCATAAGTTAAGATTAGTCAAAACTACTTTCCAGATTATAGAGGAACAAGACAGAGAGAAACAAACATGCTTCAAGTTTTTTTTTCACAGAAGTGTACTTGCCCTGAAAAACAAAACAAGTATCAGCAGTATTCCAAGCAAATGTCAAAAGATTGCTTCAGTTTTCTGAGTTCAGTCCATTTAGTTAACTTGTTTTGCTTGATGTTCATGAATATTTTAGCTCTTCATAGTCCTGTACGTCTTTCCTTTATTCCAATGTCACAATTTCCAAAGTTATTGGAAACGTGTATTTGAGAGCACCTGCCAAATTTTTATAGCTTGTTATAAACCATCTTTTAAAAATGATTATAACAAGACAACAATTGTCTATGAATAACAAAATGTCCAAGGTAGTTACAATTAGAAACACATTTGAAAATGAAGTTTGGTTATGTCCATGATTTTCAATAATTTAACATAACAACCTTATTTATGACTGATAACCTATATTTTAGACATTAGAATTTTTGAAATCCCATAGAATTTTGGAACATATATTAGCATTATTCACCAAAAAAGATTGAACACCATTTTGTTAATCCCATTTACCTAAATATGTCAAATAATTCTGTTTTACCTTCCTTTTGGATACTCTAGGGGTTCTCTGGTCCTTCCAAAAGCCAGGCATTAGGAAAGACAATTTTGAAACTGAAGTTTGATTTTTGGGAAGCCTGTTAAACATGTTAGAGATTTAAAACATTATGTTATGAAATAGAATTACAGATTACCATAAATTATTTTGACAAAATGACTCAGAAATATTAAAACAGCAAATACTTTTTATTGCCCTTTACAAATTTTGCTCAAGAGCAGATTAGTGTCTTAAGAATACCTTGTTGTGCTTTGATTTCACTGCTCAATTTATAGAAATACCTTATAATATCTTTTTGAATTTAGTCAATATTATGTTCACACATGGAATTTTGCAAGATTAAGTTTTTTAATCCTTCCATCACTTGTTTAAACATTTATTCTTATCTTATCTAATTTAAAACAATTATTTAACCCTAGGCAAGAATTTATATTTTTATGTTTTTTATAACCTTTTATTAAAAACACATTTTACTTTCCTTACACACCTTGCTTGGAAATCTATTTCCAGTAGTCTCAATTACATGTCATAATGGTAAGTTTTAGCAATTAAAAAAATTTTTTTCTTGGTTTGTAGTCTTGCTGTGTTGTCCAGGCTGGAGTGCAGTGGCATGATCTCAACTCACTGTAACCTCCACTTCCTGGGTTCAAGTAATTCTCTGACTCAGCCTTCTAAGTAGCTGGATCACAGGCGCCCACCACCATGCCTGGCTAATGTTTGGATTTTTAGTAGAGACAAGGTTTCACCATCATTGGCCAGGTTGATCTTGAACTCCTGACCTTGTGATCCACCTGCCTCGGCCTCTAAAAGTGCATTAAAAAAAAAATTTTTAATGTAAAACCTGGTAGGTCCTTTTGATTATGTGCTAGGTGCAGCCAAGGTATGACTCCTTCTGGCATAATTAAGAAGATGATTGGTTTCATATGTCCCTAGGCCTTACCAATTGTGAAGATGTCAAATTGAAAAGTTCTCAAAAACCAAAAATGCGGTTTAGAACCTTAAAACATATAGCCAACCTGGTATCTGACCTGCCTAATTTAGTCAACCTATTTATATTTTGATGACATCTGCATTTTGCCAAAAATCTTTAGAGCTGTTTTTATTTCCCAAAGATTAAAGTCAAGTGAATTGAAAATTACCACAGCTTTTATCTTTTCTTTAAAAAAATATTTGATTCAGGCCGGGCGCGGTGGCTCAAGCCTGTAATCCCAGCACTTTGGGAGACCGAGGCGGGTGGATCACGAGATCGAGACCATCCTGGTCAACATGGTGAAACCCCGTCTCTACTAGGAATACAAAAAATTAGCTGGGCATGGTGGTGCGTGCCTGTAATCCCAGCTACTCGGGAGGCTGAAGCAGGAGAATTGCCTGAACCCAGGAGGCGGAGGTTGCGGTGAGCCGAGATTGCGGTGAGCCGAGATTGCGCCACTGCACTCCCGCCTGGGTAACAAGTCCGAAACTCCGTCTCAAAAAAAAAAATTTTTTTTTGATTCAAGTGCTTGTCTTCCTTTAGGTCAATTACGATTCTTTTCATAGACCTCACACATAACACACATATAACTACACAGACAGGCAAATCTCCTTTTTGGATTATTGGCATCTGAGTGGATTATCCAATGTCCTCTTTGGATTATTGGTCTCTGAGTGGAGCCCTTTAAAACACAATGCTAGGAAAACATGCAGCTTTTAAGGCTTAAGAAACAGGCATAGATGGGGCAAGACAGATTTTGAGAGGGATCTAACTGCTTTTGATTCCTGGGGTCCCATCAAGAAAACGAAACTGTCTCCCCTCTCATGCATGCATTGAGAGTGACAAGGCAAAATTGAGGAAAAATAATTAAGTCAACTGAGAAAAATACCTTTTAATAGCAAAACAAGGTCCACAAAAAGAAAAATATAAAGACCTTTTAAATGTAACTATAACTTGATGTCCACTTTTAATTAAGCTTAGCACTCCTTAAGAAAATCCTTTTAATTCACTTAGTACCCAAAAGGTGACCAATATTTCTGGCTTTCAAACTTTACTAAAGGCCCAGAGAGAAAGGAAAATCCAAGGCAGTTTATGGAAAAGAAAAGGACCAGCAGATGGCAAAACTCATACTGACACCAACCTGAAAGCACTCATTCCCTAAGTGAGGATTGAATTTGGGCTGCATGGAGACTAAACAAAGCATTGCCATGGGTCTACAGGCGACCTCCCCTTCCCACAAGGATGTAAAATGAGATGGAAGCCTGCAGCAGAGTTTGCTCTGGATCATAAAGAAAAGCATGCAAAACACACCAATTGCCTACAGCTTAAGACCCGCCCCACACATTTTTTCTCACAATTAAAACCCTGCAGAACACATAAACCATGATCCCCATCATTTCCAGCCCAGCAAAACATCTTCCAAAAGAAAAAAAAAAAAACAAACAACCACATTGTTTAAAAGTCAACAGCTGACAGGGTAGAGAAAAAGAAATGAAGGGCTGTGTTAACTGCTGACAGGTGGAGAAGAGAAAAGAAATGACTGGGAAGAACATCTTATTCTTATGCAAGTGGTTCCCCCACCAGGGAGAGAAACTTCATTGCTGTGTGACAGAATTGGACTTGGGGAGGGAGAGACTCCACAGATGCATGGTGGGGAATGCCAGGGGCCCAATGGGGCCTGGGCAGCAAATGACTCATTACTGCTCTGTGTGGCCATTGCACACACATGTGGAAGACATGGACAGCTGGTAGGGAAGGTGCGTGTAGGGAGCTGCCCCACCCAATCATCCATGCAGCCACTTGTAGAAATTGGGTTTGTGTGGACCACCTCCAGTATTGTAAAAAAAAAAAAGAAAAAAAGAAAGAAAGAAAAAAAGATAGATATTATTACTGTCCTAAAAAATAAAAGAGGAATGCCATAGGACCAAAAGGCTCAGAAGCGAAAGTGAGAGGTTTTGGGTCCCCATTTTGCTCACCCTTTCTTGGGTCCCACATTGGGTGCCAAAAATGTTGTAGAAAATAAATGGGTTCTTGTCATATGACCAGAAAAGATTAGGCTCACAGACACTTTGAAGGGTGAGGGGGAATGGAATTTATTGAGCAAAAACAAAAAAACTAACTGGGAGCAGAGGCTCATTCCTGTAATCCTAGTACTGGGAGGCCAGAGCTGGCAGATTGCTTGAACCCGGGAGTTTGAGACCAACCTGGACGACATGGTGAAACCCCATCTCTACAAAATACAGAAAAATTAGCCAGGTGTGGTGGCATGAAACCTGTGGTCCCAGCTACTCATGATAGTGAATAAGTCTCATGAGAACTGATGATTTTATGAAGAAAGTGCACATAATCTTGCCTGCCACCATGTAACATGGTGCCTTTGCTCCTCCTTCACTTTTTGCCATGATTGCGAGGCCTCCCCAGCCATGTGGAACTGTGCACCCATGAAATGTCTTTTTTTTTTTTTATAAATGTGTATACAGACACACACACACACACACACACACACACACACACACACCCCTGTTGGCCATTTGCATTTCTTCTTTAGAAAAATGACTATTCATGTCTTTTGTCGATTATTTTAATTAGATAATAATTATTTTTATTGAGTTGTGTGAGTTCTTTATAAATTCTAGATATTAATCCCTTGTCATATGTATAATTTGCAAATATTTTCTCCTATTCTATAGGTTGTTTCTCTGTTGATTGTTTTCCTTGCTGTGCAGAAGATTTTTAGTTTGATATAGCCCCATTTGTTTGTTTTTGTTTTTGTCACTCCTTCTTTGGAGGTCTTGTCTGAAAAATTCTTGCCCAGATTGATGTCATGTAGCATTTCTGCTGTGTCTTCTAGTTATTTCATAGTTTTGGGCAATAAGGTCTTTAATCCATTTTTATTTGATTTCTGTATACAATGAGAAATAGGTATCACATTTTATTTTATTTTATTATTCTGTGTGTCGATATCTGATTTTCCTAGCACCATTTATTGAAGAGTTTGTCTTTTCCTCAATGTGTTCTTGGCGGATTTGTCAACAATCAGATTGTTCTAAATGTCTAAATTTATTTCTGGGCTTGCTGTTGTGTTCCATTGGTCTTTGTGTCTGTTTTAATGCCAACACCACACTGTTTTATTATAGTTTTGTAGTCTATTTAAAAATCAGACAGTGTGATGCCTCCTGCTTACTTATTTTTGCTAAATATTGCTTTGGCTATTTGGAGTCTTTTATGTTTCGTTGTGAATTTTAAGATTTTTTTTTTATGTCTGTGAATAATGAATTTGAAATTTTGATAAAGATTGCATTGAATTTGTAGATTTGTGTAGCATGGACATTTTAATAATATTGATTTTTCCAATCATGAACATGGGATATATTTCCATTTGTTTGTCTCCTCTTCACCCTTCTTTGAACAATGTTTCATATTTTTAATTGCACAAACCTTTCACCTCCTTTGTCAGATTTATTTTCAGGTATTTTTGTAGCTATTATAAATGAGATTGCTTTCTTGATTTATTTCTTAGGTAGTTTGCTATTAAGGTTTTGAAATGCTACTAGTTTTTGTAGGTTGATTTTGTTCCCTGCAACTTTATTGAATTTGTTTATTAGTTCTAACAGTATTTTTTTGTTGGAGTCTGTTTTTTTCTCTATATAAAGATTGGATTGTCTCCAAAGAGGGAAAATTTGTCTTTCTTCTTTCCAATACGGATACCTTTTTTTTTTTTCTTTCTCTTCCCTAATTGCTTTGGTTAAGATCTCCAGTGCTATGTTAAATAGCTGTGGTGAAAATGGATTCTTGTTTCAGATCTTAAAGGAGAAGCTTTCTACTCCTCCGTTCAGTATAAAGTGGGCTGTGGCTTGATCAAATATAGCCTTTTTCATGTTGAGATATGTTTCTTTTATACATAATTTGTTGAGAGATTTTTATAATGAAGATACATTGACTTTTGTCAAATGCTCTTTCTGCATCTTTTGAAATGATTATGGGTTTTTAATACTTCATTCTGTGAATGTAATATTCCACGTTTATCGATTTGTGTATCTTAAGCATCCATGCATTTCTTGGATGAATCCCATTTGATCATGGTGAATAATCTTTTTAATGTGCTGTTGAATCCGATTTCTAGTCTTTGTCCAGGGATTTTTGCAGCTATGCTCATCACCTTTTCGAAAAACAAATCTTTGTTTTATTGAGATTTTATAGTTTTTGTTTCTATTTTACTTATTTGTGCTTTGGCTTTTATTATTTTTTTCCCCTCTATTAATTTTGGGCTTAGTTCGTTCTTGCTTTTTTAGTTTCTTGCAGTGTACTGTTAGTTTATTGAGACCTCTCTTCTTTTTGGACGTAGATGTTTATTGCTATAATTTTCCCTTTAAAAACTACTTTTGCTGTTTCCCTTATTTTTAGTATACTATGTTTCTGTTTTCATTTGTCTCAAGAATATTTTAGAATTCTTTTTAAATTTCTTCATTGACTTATTGTATTTTAGGAGCATGATGTTTAATTTCCATGTTTTTATACATTTTTCCAAGAAGTTCCTGTTGTTAATTTCTATTTTTGTACCACTATTGTCAGAAAAGATATTTGATATGATTTCATTTTTTTGAACTTTTAAAAACTTGTTTTACCATGGCTAACATGTGATGCATCCTAGAGAATGTTCCATTTGCCTTTTAGAAGAATGTGAATTTCTATAGCTGTTGAATGTTCTGTAAATGTCTGTTAGGTCCATTTGGTCTAGAGTTCAGTGAGAATCTGATATTCCTTTGCTGATTATCGGTCTAGATGATGCATTTATTGCTAAAAGTTGGGTATTGCATTTCCCTACTGTTACTGTATTGCTCTCTGTCTCTTTAGATCTATTAATGTTTGCTTTATATATTTAGGTGCCCCATTGTTAACTGCATATATATATAGATATGATTGTTATATCTTCTTATTTCTTTTGACCCCTTTATAATTATGTAATGGACTTGTCTCTTATAGTTTTGACTTGAGGTCTATTTTATCTGATATAAATACAGCTACTCCTGCTTTTTTTTAAAATTTCCATTGGCATGGAATATTTTTTTCCATTCATTCATTTTCAGTCTATGCCTTCACTTGAAGGTAAAGTGCATCTCTATAGGCAGCATGAAGTTGGGTCTTATTTTTTAATCCATTGAGCAATTAGATAATTTAATACATTTACATTAAAGGTAATCATTGATGGGTGATGGCTTGCTTTTGTGATGTTGTTATGTGTTTTCTGGTTGTTTTGTAGAATCTTTGTTTCTTTCTTTTTCTCTTACTGTCTTCCTTTGTGATTAAGTGATTTTTTTATTAGTATGTTTTGATCTGGTTTTTTATTTTTAGTGTATCTATTAAATGTTTTTGTTTTGCAGTTACCACGAGGCTTACCAAAAATGTCTTACGGCTATAATAGGTTATTTTGAATTGGTAACAATTTAATTTTGATTGTAAGAAGAAACCCGCTTTACTTTTTAGCTCCGTTACCTCCCACATTTTGCATTTTTGATGTCTTAATTTATATCTTTTTATATTGTTTATCTTTTAGCAAAGTTTTGTAATTATTATTTTCATTTGTTTTGTCTTTTAACCTTCCTATGATGGATGTAAGTGATTTATGTTCCACAATTGTCTTATTAGAATATTCTGAATTTTCTTTATACCTTCAGATGTTATTGTGCTAAACATAGCATTTTTTGGTTTCGGTTTGAAGAACTTCATTTAACGTTTCTTTAAATCAGGCCTGATTGCAATAAATTTCCTCAACTTTTTCGTTTGGGACTGTTTTTATTTCTCCTACTTTCTCAGGTATACTTTTGCGAAGCACAATATTCTTGGTTGTACATTTTATGTGTGTGTGTTTGGGGGGTGGTTTGTTAGCACTTTTTCTTCATTTAGTCTTCAATGTCTGAGTTTGTGACCTTTCTATTTCAGTAGGCTTGTTTAGAAATTCTGAGCAAATTGGCTTTTGTATTCTGTGTAACCACTAGAGGGCACCCGATGACCAGGTTAGATGCAAATCTCACAATGATTCTACCACTAACCTGTGTTCCAGCTGGATGGGCTGATAGATTTACAGAGGACCCTCCAGGTCATATGGGAGAGCCAGTCAGGCTCTAGTTTCCAGAGCATCTGTGGACTGTGCTTCCCGCAGTGTGGGACCCGTAAACAGCCTCTCTGGTGTGGGATCTCCTCTGGCCGGGATGGTGAGCCACTGCCAAGTTCCACTGCTGGCTGCCGCTAGCCCCACCCCACCCTCTGACTAGAACCAACTTCTAGTGGTTCGGCCTCATAAGTACTTGCAATGCTCCCTGTGGGCTGATGCAGAGTGAATCTCTCACTGAGGGACCCAAAATAGTGGAGAAGCCTACTGTTCACCTCTGTCCAGCTCATTTTTTCACTGTGAGTCCAGAGGGATTTTCTGCATGTGTTTCCAGAATGGCTTGGAGGGGACAAGCATCACGGTCACTGAGACCCGATTCCCTTACTATCCCACCACAATTGTATTCATCTTTGCTGTCTAGGGGGCTTCATCATCTCATTCACATGTTCAGGTTCCCTTAGCTCTTGTGAAGATTCTTGTGGATAGTGGTTCAAATTGATGTCACTGTTGGAATGAGATGGCTGGAGAGATCTACTCGGCCATTTTGCTTTGCCTGGCAGCTAGAAATAGCATTTTTCGAAGAGAAAATAATTTGTACAAAAGTGTGGAGATACAAAAGATAATAAAGTATAAGAAGTATTTTTACATGTCTAAGTATATGCGCTGGAATTGTTGTAAATAAGACTGTTGACTGTAAATAGGTGGTTGTTAACCACGTCGTGGAAGCTGATATAACTTAATGAGGAAAAGGAAAAAGAGTAAGAGTTTTAATGATGGGGTTGACATGAACCAATAAAAGTATATGTTAAACTTAGCCAATATACTGTAAATTTTACCTAGATCAGGGGATGGCAATCTATGGCCCTGGGCCAAATCCAGCCCACCACTTGTTCTCAAAAATAAAATTTTACTGAAACATACCATGCCCATTCACTTAGATACTGTCTGTTGCTTTTTTGCCCTACAAAAACTGGGTAGATTAGTTGATAGAGACTTAATAGGCTACAAAATTCAAAATATTACTACTTGGTCTTTTATACAAAAAGTCGGATGATCCCCAGTGTAGATTAATAAGCCTATAAGAATGCCCAGGGAGTATTTTTTTTCTAAAAGAACCCCCAAAACCAGGATGAGTCTTCTCTAAACACATATTAAAGTTTATCATACAGACACAATCGTTAGACATGTGAGAACTGAGTAATGCACAAGATGGACAGATTACTAGCTCACTGGAGTAGAATTTATAAAACAGAATTTCTGGATGAAAAAATAATCTAGCAATAGATTTTGTTTTTTAAAAATAGTATATGATAAATATAGGATCATGGAGGAAAGGATTATTACATTTAGGCAATTGGGTTCATTGACTAAATATAAGGAAAAAGGAATAAAGGTGTACCTCTTTCTCAAATTTATACCAAAATAAATTTCATAAACTCTATTCAGTCATTCCACTTTAAATAATATAATTTAAGGATGTAAAAAGACCCATTGTGTCACAGCTTATACAGGAAAGATATTTTGCAGCAACTTTACTGAATGTTCGTTAAGGAATTAATGGTTAAATAAATAACATATTTATATTATGGAGTTTCATGCAACTTTTTAAAATGAAACAAATTATAGATAAGCAGGTGATGATACACAGATAGTTGATGGATAGTTAATAGATAGTTGATAGGTCTGAAAAGGGAAGAACATGTTTATAATAAATCTCTTGGGAGCCTTCTAGATCTGGGAAGTAAGTGCACCTTCCAGGGCTAGCGAATTTCTGAGGGTGTTGGACAGCTAGCCTGAAATGTGGCTTCCAAGTGCAGAGAGGCCATTTCAAGGCCATCCCCACTAACATTCAGATGTGACCTCATGCACCAAGCCCATATTTCCCTGGCCCTAAATCTTTCTAAGGTCAGTTGCCAGGCAACTAGAGAACATCCTTATAGTTCTGAGCTTGCCAGAATCGTTCAATCTGGCCTATCCTAAACTGTTCACTCTGCCCTATCTTGCCTTTTCTGTGGAAATCCCAAATAAAGGGTCTGGCCTTTGACCTCCCCTTGCTTCTGTCATCTGCCTCCTGACCATCCTCACATTTCCTTTATGGGCCTGTTCCCTTCTCTCAGGAAATGTAAGTAATAAATTGTTCTTCTAGTGCAACTGGCCTTTCTGTATCATCACTCAGATATAACTCTATAAATGAAATCCTAGGTGTAATTTTAGATCAGAGGTGTCTCGAAGTGTAGAACCTATCCAGTCATACTTGTTGGAGAAGGCTGAATACCAAACACGTTCCAGCAGATGCCCTACATAGCAGCAGAGGCATACGTACCCAGGGAAGTAGGTGAGAGGTATAATGAATGACTGAAATTAAACTGTCAAGTTCCACTGTCAGGAAGCAGGCCAAACACCTGCTTAAATTAGTCATAGCACAGTGAGGCCAAGAGGATCTAGGCTTGATGCACAGGAGATGGTTTATTTAGAATCCCTGCACTACAACCTGATTTGTGGGCCCAGCCCTGCCCTGGATGCCTGTACTTTGTTTTTATTCTAGTCACATGAGTTTTCAGAAAACCCTTTATCAGAAAAATCTGTCCAAGCCTTAGATCTAATTCAACAGATATTTTTTGAGTAGTAACCTCATTCCTGGTGCTATGTCAGTACTGGCCTACAATAATGAAAAAGGTGGAAAAGATCTGTGTCTCTGAGATATTTAACAAAGGATGACTCTAAAAATGTAATCTCTAACGAAAGCAAATAATTCAAATATGTAATAGAAGAATATTACCCTAAAGCTGACTTCTTATTGTAATTTTTAAAATTACGTAGAGAAGAACCAAACACATAAGCAATGCTAGAAACCACAGAAGAAGAATACATTATTTTAATGTCAGTAAACCTTGTCATTGGCATAAGGAGGGTTATGTTATATTAGTAGGGCAGTGAAAATTTTGTTGTTGCTTTTATCATCAATTATCACATTTTTGCTAATAGCACACTTTTGCTTATAGAAGAAGTGGCAAACCATTTTTTAAAGGGCCAGATGGTAAATATTTCAATTTTGGTGGGCAGCTCTATTATTGTATGCCCAAACTAGAAATGGACAAGATGTAAACTTATGGATATGGCCAAGTTCCACTAAAACTTAATTTACACCATGGACAAGATTAGGCCCATAGGTTGCTGACCTGTGCCTTTGAAGTCTTTTAGACAATATTGATAACACTGATACTTAGAACTCAGCTTGGCCTATCTAAGAACACATTATCAAATCATTCTAAATTCAACAGAAAGCTTCATTTTATTGTTCACCGCTCTTGGAAATGATACCTTGCATCACTTTTCATTTTTAAAAAACCTATTTACTGAACATCTATTAAGCATAAAATTTATGTAATTCTCATAAATAAAAATTTTTATTTTTAGGCAGATATTTTTTAATATCCTCCGGAATATTTCCTTAAGAAAATTGTAGGTTAAAAGTTATGGAAGTTCTGATAAAACAGTGGTATCTGCAGGTTGGGCATAGCAGCAGAATCATTATGTAAGGAAAGATTTTGTGGAGAACGTGGCATAAAAAGGTTGGAGCAGTTGTCTTCCTTCAATCCATTCCCAACTGCCTCTTGAATACCGGTATTTGGGATAGAATGAGTTATATAGAAATAAGTAAATAAATAAATATTTTATTTATACACATAGCAGGTCTTTCTATATAACTTGTTCTATCCCAAATACTGGAATTCAAGAGGCAGTTGGGAATGGATTGAAGGAAGACAACTGAAGCAATCGATAGACACAGTCCAGGGCCCTAAAGTAATTCTTCCAACTCTCCTTATTGCCCTTTGAGCTCATGAATTTTATTTTTCCTGTACAAATTTCCCATTTCTCCGTTTTACATATCTAAAGTAAAAATTAGTTTGTGTGGTATTTTTATTGAGTAAAGAAGTGTTTCCAAAATAATTCTCCACGAATACTTTTGCTTCTTCCCAGTCCAGAGGCAGTTGGTGCATCTATTAAAGGATGAATTCAAGATGAACATGACTTGGATGTTAGATAGCATATTGCTCCAGAGAGAGTTCACATCTTATTCCTGCTAGAATCACTTGTTTACAGTACAGTGTAGTAATCACTCGCTCCACTCTCCAAACTAAAGGTGAGAAAGATGAGATGTTTCTTTTTTCTCTCTTTCTCCCACTTTTGTCTCTCACATGCACACATGCAGAATAGAATGATACACCAGCTGCTCCATATATGTTCCAAGTTTACTTCAGGGTTCATCTCCTGTGATGCAATGCTACTGCATGCCAGAGTGAACATCTGTCACCTATTGCACTACCCCGTGAAACTAAGCATGAATAACTCATGCTAAGGCAATCTGTCAGTAATAAATGTTCTGTTCTCTGATCCAGAGGCAAGATTTCTCTCCTGCTAGAAATTACATATACATGAAAAAATGATATTTGAAATTATATATATACACATATATGTATGAAATAGTTTTTATATATTATGAAGAAATTCTATAAAAGCACAGAAGGCTGATGGGAATAGATAGCAGACAGATTGTCCAAACTGTATGGTCATTTGGGCAATATATGAGACTTTGTTTCCTTTTAATATTTCAAGGGATACAATCACAGCTGCCAGGAGATTATGGATCATTTATTAAAAGTAGAACGTTTGAGTTCACTGACCCTTCTCTAAGTCATTGCAGTAGGGTATTGTGGTTCCAAAATAATTAAAAAGCACAAATAAAAACCTATCAATAAATCATAGGTGTTCACTTAAATCCCCAAGCACAACAATGTTATCTCCTTTGTTAAATGAACTTTAACTTGGTAACTTCGCACTTTCTGAGAATGGGCCCCCATTTCCAAGTTTTCTAAAGGAATATCTGTGGAATTCAAGAAAATTATAGTGTTACCTTTGACCACAGAAGAAATGGTGATAAGTGGTTGTATTCTGGATATCTGAATGTAGTACCAATGTGATTTCTTGACGGATTAGGTATAAGGTATAAAAGGAGGAAGGATGGCATAAGTGATTCCAGGATAAATATTTTTCTTCCCTTCTTTTTCTGAACAATTCAGTGCCAAATCCATCTGGTAGACAAGGGTAAAAAACGGTGGAAAGGGAGTCATGGTGACCAAACATGGAGATCCAGAGCCTAAGCGAGGTGAAGAAGTTGTGTTCACAAAAGGTGAGGCTGTGTGGGAAAACAGAGTATAAACCTGGATAGGAAAGCAGTGTCACAGAGGGGAAGCCCAGCATGAAGGGTCAACATGCAAGCAGTGTGAAGAGGGAATTCAGCAACAGAGGCCATGTAGTATAAGATATTGGAGTCCAAACAGGATGACAAGCCATCCATGAAGATGAGGAGGCTGTGGCACAGATGATGGATGGATTTATATACAGAAAAATTAAACAAGTGCATATTTAAAGCTAATGGAAGCCACATTCTTTCACTGTTAGAGAATGAAGTTTCAAACATTGAAGTGTGATAACTAATC
Organism: Callithrix jacchus; assembly: GCF_049354715.1. NCBI lineage: Eukaryota > Metazoa > Chordata > Mammalia > Primates > Cebidae > Callithrix > Callithrix jacchus. The sequence goes on from NC_133505.1 coordinate 134,195,790, forward strand.
AATCTCTGTGCCGTTGGTTTGGAACTAGCAATATTGGTGTGAACTCATAATTTGTAATATACATAGAAGAGATAGACAATGAGTTCTAAATAAATAAATGATAGACACAGAGATAGATGAATATAGAGGTGAATGTATGCATCAACTGAGAGAGTCTATGAGCAGGAATATCGTATAAGTCATAAACACATCTACCACTTAGAACTTGACTTCTTCAAAATATTATATTTCAATAAATGAAACAAGAGTGTCTTAGCGAAATGGATAATTCTAAGAATAAGACAGGTAAAGTATAATATACACTGTTTTGCCAGAAAGCAATAAAGTGTTCAAAAATAGATGGATATATTGTCAAAGGGAGCTTCCACTGGCCACGACAAACAAATGGAGTATCAAAATAAATAATAAAGCACAGAAATCCACTGAATAAAATGGAAAACATGAATAGAGAGATATAACAAAATAAACGAATGTTTTAAATTTTGATGAGAGACCGGGTGTTTACATAGATTCAAAATACTTCCTCATATACATCTACAATACATATTTATGCTATATAATATATAAATATACATGCAAATACATCTATAATACATGTACATAATATATAGAATATAATAATACACGTATAACATAGGAATGCATTAAATATAAAGAAGTATAACAAATATAGGTAGCAAACATGGAACATAAGCAATAACAAATAATATGAATATAGATATAAATAAAGTATACAGTATAATTGCAGTTAAAATATTGTTCTGCCATTACTGCTATAGTTCATTTTCAACAGAGAAGCTAGATTTGGTCACTCCTCTGCTCAAAAGTCTTCTCTTTCTCTATGTTCCCCATCCTATTCCAACTTTGAAAAAAAAGTTCTTACAGTAGGTTACAAGTGCCTACCCAATTGCTCTAATTACATCTCCTTTTTTTTTTTCTTGTTGCCTTGTTTAATTATCTTGCTGAGGAAGTCAGACCAGCTTCTAATTTCCAACTGCTGTGCTTCCTGTTTGCCTCAAATAGTCTAACTCCAGTTATTTTCCTGGCTCTTTCTCTCTCTTCCTTCATATCTCTGCTGAAATAACTTTCCTCAGCAAGACCTCACTGACAAACCTTTCAAAATTCAAGATGGTTCAATATCTTCTAGTATTCTTTGTTGTTTTTCTTCAAATCTTTTTCCCTTAGCATCGTGTATTTACTAAGTCTGTCATGGGAATGTAACCTCAATGAGATCACAGATTTCTATCTTTTTTTCTTGGTACAATACAACTAGGGTTTAGGACAGTGTCCTTCACAAAGGAAGTACAAATTAGTATTTCTTGAATAAAGAATGTTTTTCAAATTAAATGAGATAAAGTTTCTTTTGTGTAAAATACATTCAAAATATTTAAAAAACTTTCTAATCTCTTTCTTTATTAAACTATAAACCAAGGGATTGTATATTATTCATTCATTTTCCCCACAAAAACCACTGTAGCATTCAATAAATATTCATTTTAATTGATCAATCAATTAATAACTTCCTGAATTAATGACTTATTGAAAGGAAAGTCTAGTCTCCTGAATTCTGTACCATTTGATAAGGTTGCCTAGCTGTGTTTTATTTAGTTCTTACCTCCCTGATACATGTGGTATCAGTGAGTGTTCAGAGATTTTTCCTGCAATTGGCCCCTAATAATGATTTCATTAATACAAAAAAGAAATCATTCTCTTTGCTTCCTTACTTACTTCATTCTTCCTTGTTTTTTTTCTTACTTTCTCACTTAATTTTCACTCCCTTAGATTCCTTTCTTATATAGATTGTCTTCGACTTATGATGGCTTGATGACTTAAGATTTTTCAACTTTATGATGGTGCAAAAGAGATACATGTTCAACAGAAACTGTACTTTGAATTTTGAAATTTTCTTGGGCTGGTGATACATGACACTACGGTCTCGCCTGATGAGGGTCAGTGGCAGCGAACCACAGTTCCGGTCAGTCACACAATCATAAGGGCAAACAACTGACATTTTACAGTGTACCATGTTGCCAGTATTCAATTTATTGAATATTGTGCTCTGTTTTTGTTTCCCATGATGTCTACAAAATGCCCATCTGTGTATAGTATTCAATACTTTATTATCTAATAAACTTTGTGTTAGATGATTTTGCCCAGCTGTATGCTGATATGAGTGTTCTGAGCATGTTTAAGGTAGGCTAGGCTAAGCTATGTTGTTAGATAAGTTAGGTTAAATGCATTTTTCACTTACAATATTTTCTTTTTTTTTTTTTGAGACGGAGTTTCGCTCTTGTTACCCAGGCTGGAGTGCAATGGCGCGATCTCGGCTCACTGCATCCTCCGCCCCCTGGGTTCAGGCAATTCTCCTGCCTCAGCCTCCTGAGTAGCTGGGATTACAGGCACGCGCCACCATGCCCAGCTAATTTTTTGTAATTTTTTTTAGTAGAGATGGGGTTTCACCATGTTGACCAGGATGGTCTCCATCTGTTGACCTCGTGATCCACCCGCCTCGGCCTCCCAAAGTGCTGGGATTACAGGCTTGAGCCACCGCACCCTGCCACTTACAATATTTTCAACTTACAATGGATTTCTTGGGACATAATCCTTCAAGAAGCATCTGTGCTGAGTAATTTGATTTCTAAATGGGTCCTGGTGTTAGCAAAAAAATGTATATTAATCTTTTTAGTCAGGTTATGGAATAGAACAGGCAAATATGTTTTTATTCATTTTATTTATTTATTCAAATATATTTTGGTTATGGAATAGAACAGGCAAATACATTTTTATTCAGCCAAATTAAACATGGATAATAAGTTAAAAATTTAAAATTGAAATTCTGAAAATATTGTGTTGGGTCTTTTCGATTTATATACTGAGATGGAGTTTGGTGCACTATATATTTATAGAGATTGACACCCTGGAAGGAAGAGAGGAAAATAAGTAGAATTGGACAAAGACACAAGTTGAACTGTAGTGCAGCTCTACAAAGCCTCAGCCACTCAGCGGGGAGGTCTGGACGGAATATTGCTGAGTGTGAGCTAGCATGAGGGACTCACACACATAAAATAACTTCTTAAAGTAACAGTAGAATATTCTTCTCCATGGACCTTACTGGGTATTTGCTGGAAAGTTCAGGGACAGCTGGGGAACTAAAAAACCTTCTTTCTTGGTATATACCTGGTGGAAGACAGAGAAGGAAGACAGAGAAGCTGAAAAGGCGCATCCCACCTAGATCATTTTTCCCAATTCTGCTTGATGATACAAAGTATTTAAACTGCTAGTAATGAGGTAGCAATTCCAATTAACCTACTTCATCTGGGAAAAGGGTACCGGAAAGGAAAATCCTAACCCTGGTGGAAGGGCAGGAAGCCAAATGTAATTCAGATAATTAGAAATCCTGTACCTCCAGAAGGGGACACAGTCATTGATAAAGTCCTGAGTTAGATACTTAGAGCCTGAGTATGACTGAGGATGAAGTGATAGAACTGAAGATGAACAAGAAAACAGAGGATGACCCTGAATACCGACTACACGATAGCAAGCATCAAATTACAAGTAACAAACTACTAGCACTGAGAGAAGAGTAAACTCACGGAGAGAGACCCTCACTGAGGCATAGGCTGATGCAGAAAAAGCCTGAAGTTGAGGGTGGAAAATGGCTGTTAGAACAGTTCTCCAGCAAGCTGGGTTTCACCTTAAGCATCAGAGAACACTAGAGACAGATTAAGCTAGTGATGCACTGAGTCATCACAGCAGCAAAACACAAAGCCAGCTCAAATCTCCACAGGGCTTTCTCACCCCTTCCAAACTGAAAGCCTATCAGAATAAGACACCTGCCCCTTACAAGCATATTCTTTGCCATGTTTTTACTGTTCTACATGTGCTGATAGGCTTTCAACCAAAAATTATGTGTCACATAAAAATGTTATGAAATTAAAATCTACTGTCAAGAGACAAAAACAATTAACAGAACCAAAGTCACATATGCCACAGATGTTGAAACTCTCTGGCAGGGAATTGAAATGAGCTATGATTAAATTATTAAAGATTTTAGTGGAAAAGGTAGATAGCAGCATGAATAGATGGAAAATTTCAACAGAGACATAAAACTATAAGAGAAGCAAGAAATGTCAGAAATTAATAATAAGACCCTCAAACAGTATAGAGGTGAAAAACGTTCTTCATGAGCTTATCAGAAAACTCCACAGAGCTGAGGAAAGATCAGTGAACTCAAAGTTAGGTCGATAGAAATTACTCAAAATAAAACTAGAGAAAAAAATAGTACAAAACCAGAACAGAGAACAAAAGATCTGTAAGATAATATCAAACAACTTAACATTTGTATAATTTAAATCTCAGAAGAAGAAAGGAGATAAAATAGGGCAGAAATATTTTCAAAAATATTGATAGAGACTTTTCCAAAAATAAGGAAAGACTGGAATTCCCCAGAGCAAGGACTCTTGAAGAACACCCAGTAGGATAAATATCTTCTTCCAACATAGCTAGGTATATCATACTCAAACTGACATCATCCAAAGATAAAAAGAAAACATTAGAGGTTAACAAAAGACAAGTTACACAGAAAAAGTGACAGTGTTTCAACAGGTATCTCATCAGAAACTATAGAGATCACCAGACTATAAAGTAAAACCTATGTATTTTAAAAAAAAAAGAATGAAAAATTAAGCACATGAGAAATAATTTTTCGGTGAAAAAACAAGGCAAATGCCACCACAACTGCTACCATGAACATCATCAATATAAAAAACAAAATGGATAATTTGCTTCTGGCTAAACATGTTACAAGAAAACGTTAGAAGTTCTTCAGGAAGAAGAAATGTAGTACCTGGCAAATGCTGAAAAAAATGAATAACGCTAGATATAATAAAAAGCAAAGTAAATATAAAGTTCACATACATAACTTTAACAGGCCACTTACTATGTAAAGCAAATATGATAGCAATATGTTTATTTCATCTGTAAAAGTAAAAATTTTCATATATAAAGGTAAAATGCTGCAATCCCTAGACAACCAATATGGATTTTTAACGGGACCTGAATGACAGCAAGCTATTTAGATAAAAGGAAATAATCAAAAGTACTCATTGCAGAACAAGGCAGAAAAAGTAAAGGCAATAATTAAGGGACATACCTCTTTGCTGTTATTAGAATCTAAACATACAAAAATTAGATTGAATATAAATGACCTCAACATACAAGTTAAAGACTGTGATTGTTTAGATAAAAAAAATTGACTCAGTTATACACTGTAAGATAGCTATAAATATAAAGACAGGATAATTAGAAGATTGATTTTATGAGAATTCCAGTCTCTAAAATTTTCTACTTAGAAATTTATTTTTCTTAAAATAATAGTTCAAATATGAGAACACAAGACACAGCATTTTAAAACGTATCTTTCATAGATTTTTAGGCTATATATCCTATAAACTTTACTCTCATTCTGAAGTTTAAAAAATAATTTGTCGAAACCAATAATTCACTTCATAATTTTTCATTATTTGATTTGAATATCAGGTTGCGATGGGCATCTGTGAACAGTTTGGACATAATTATTCAGTTTGTATATCCCTTCCTGAAAACAATCCACAGATTCTCTGAATAAAGTGGAGCATTACTGCCGATTTTTCTAGTCTGTGACTGTATGTGTGTTAGTTCTCTACAGCTTGTTGGAGCCAGTGTGCACACCAAATATAGGGAAACCAATTCAGAGGCTACATTCAACTAGATCATATGTACCTCCAGGGAATGTCTATTTCGAAAATGATGAATCAGTTTTCGGCTGTGAGCCCATAACTTATAAACTGATGTGGACTCTAGAGCTATGGGAAGAAATGATGAATCACATGCAAATAGAGTAAAGGAAGCCAATCTATATAAATCAGGGGAAGAATAAATGCAAGGTACAGAGAGAAGTGAAAATGAATTTTCATAAAGCTCGAGAAACATGGAGTATTTTATTTGGCTCCTGACTTTTCAGCCTTTGGTTATCATATCCAGTGGAAACTGTTTGCTTTTTCATCCTGTTGTTTCTAAGCAATATTATTGCACTCCACATAAATTATAAACTATTTCCTTTGGTTTTCTAATTTGCTTTACTTATTCACTTCATGAAACTAAATTACTGTAATCTTTAATTACTAATTAAGATACTGCCAACTACCATTTCTAATACAAAAGAACAATTCCTATTGTCTTAAAGTGATCAGTAGAAAACACACACTGTTGACTTGAACAACGCTGGTGTCAGGGTTGCTAGATCCCCCTGCAGTCAAAATCTATGTATAACTTTTGACTCCCCCAAACTTAACTACTAAAACCCTATTGTTGACCAAAAGCTTTATCAATAATATAAATGGTTAACACCTATATATAACATATAACATACATGTATATGTTTTGTATGTTGCATTTTTATAATAAAGTAAGCTGGAGAAAAAAATGTTGTAAAGAAAATCACAAGGAAGAGAAAATATATTTGGTATTCATTAAGTGGAGGCAGATCATCATGAAGGCCTTCTTCCTCATCATCTTCATGTTGAGTAAGGTTAAGGAGAAAGAGGAAAAGGAGGGGTTAGTCTTTCTGTCTCAGGGGTGGCTGTGGTAGAAGAAACTCTGCATATAAGTGAACCCAGGCAGTTCAAACCTGTGTTGTTCAAAGGTCGACTGAACATTACTTTGTAATGAGACACTCAAAAATTTATCATATGTTTATCATAGTGCAAATACTAATGTACCACTTTCTTATATCCATCTTTGAATATATACAAAGCAGAGATAATCTTATGAATGGTTTGGTAGTAGCAATAATGCCCCACAAAAGATAGCCAGGCCTAAATACCCAGAACACATGGTATGTTAACTTAAATGGCAAAAGAAACTTTGCAGATGTGATTAAGTCAAATATTGCAGTGGGAGATTATCCTGGATAATTTGGGTTGGCCAGTTATAATCATGGTGTTCCTTCTAAGTGACAACGAGAGGCCAGAAAGTTAGAATTAGTCATTCTACTGGCTTTGAAGAAAGGGATCATAAGCCAAAGAATGAGCATGGCCTCTAGAAACCACAGAAAGCAAGAGAACTGATTCTCCTCTTGAGCCTCCAGAAGGATCTTTTTTTAAAATTTTATTTATTTATTTATTTATTATTTTTTAGGAAGGGAGGAAGGGAGGAAGGGAGGAAAGGAGGAAGGGAGGGAGGAAGGAAGGGAGGGAGGGAGGGAGGGAGGGAGGGAGAGAAAGAAGGGAAGGAAGGAAATCAAGCAATGAGAGAGACATTGCCGTCCTGGATCTGGAGGTCTAGAGTTGATTTCTTTTTTTCTTTTTTTGAGAGAAGGAAAGAAAAAAAAAGGAGTGAAGGAGAAGAAGAAAGAGAAAGAAAAAGAGGGAGAGAGAATGGAAATGTTTTATTCTAAAAAAAAATGGGTATTAATAATGGCCAATCAATGTTTCATTTAAACCTATGAGTAGGTGTGATGTGCTATTGACAAGAATGTATATTTTGTGTATTTGAAGTGGAGAGCTCTAAAAATATTTATTAAGTTTACTTGTTCCGGATTTGAGTTCGAGTCCTTGATATCCTTATTAATTTTCTGTCTCATTGAGTCTAAGTCTCTATGTATCTGGGTGTTAGGATCGTTAGCTCTTGTTGTTGCATTGATCCTATTACCACTATATCTTTGCTGCTTTAAAATCTATTTTACCAGATACGAGAATTGCAAATCCTGCTTTTTATTTATTAATTTATTTATTTTTGCTCTCCATTTGGTTGATAAATCTCTCTCCATCCCTTTGTTTTGAGTCTTTGTGTATCCTTGCATGTGAAATGGGTCTGGATGTAACATGCCATTGGGTTTTGGCTGTATCTTTTGATTGGGAGATTTAGTCAATTTAAATTTAGGATTACTGCCACTTGATGTTAACTGGCTGTTTTATCCATTCGTTGATGTAAATTCTTCTTTATGTTGATGCTCTTTACTTTTTGGTATATTTTTAGAAAGGCTAATACTGGTTGTTTCTTTCTATGTGTAATGCTTCTTTCAGAAGCTCTTGTAAAGCAGGCCTGGTGGTAATAAAATCTCTGAGTACTTGCTTGTTCAAAAAAGATTTTATTTTTCCTTCAGTTGTGAAGCTTAGTTTGGCTGGATATGAAATTCTGGCCTGAAAGTTCTGTTCTTTAAGGATGTTGAATATTGGCCCTCACTCTCTTCTGGCTTGTAGAGTTTCTGCTGAGAGATCTGCTGTAAGTCTGATAGGCTTCCCTTTGTGGGTAACCTGACCTTTCTCTCTGGCTGCCCTTAGTATTTTCTCCTTTGTTTCAACCCTGGTGAATCTAACAATTATGTGCCTTGGCGTTGCTCTTCTTGAGGAATATCTTTGTGTGTTCTCTGTATTACCTGGGGTTGAATATTGTCCTGCTTTGCTAGTTTAGGAAAATTTTCCTGAATAATATCCTGAAGGGTATTTTCCAACTTGGATTCATTCTCTCTGTCGCATTCAGGTACACCTATCAAATATAAATTTGGTCTTTTCACATAGTCCCACATTTCTTGGAGACTTTGCTCATTCCTTTTTATCCTTTTTTCTCTAATCTTGTCTTCTCGTTTTATTTCATTAAGTTGGACTTCGAACTCTGATATCCTTTCTTCTGCTTGAACAATTCGAGTGTTTAAACCTGCGCATACTTCTCGGAGTTCCTGCATTGTATTCTTCAGTTCCATTAATTCACTTATATTCCTCTCTAAGTTGTCTATTCTCATTAGGATTTCGTCAAACCTTTTTTGAAAGTTCTTAGTTTCTTTACATTGGGCTACAACATGTTCTTTTAACTCACAGAAGTTTCTTATTATCCATCTTCTGAAGCTTGATTCTGTTAATGGGATGTGCTTGTTCTCCATCAAGCCTTGTTCCCTTGTTGATGAGGAACTGTGATCCTCTTTAGAGGGAGAGGTGTTCTGATTTTGAATATTCTCAGCCTTTTTACGCTGGTTTCTTCCCAGCATTGTAAATTTATCCACCTGTCATCTTTGTAATTACCAACTTTCAAATTAGGTCTCTGAGTGGACATCCAAGTTGTTAATTCCCAGGGCTGAAATATGAGCAACCCACTGCGCTGGCCAAAACAGCGGCCTTAAGACTGATGGTGCTTTTCTGCCTGGGAATCTCCAGTCTGGCTTCCTTCTTGAGTCCATAATAGGTGACTCAGCCTTCCTGGAGCTACAAACCTCAGTCAGAAGGGGAACCAGTCCCGTTTACTCTGCACCAAGAGCTGCCACGCCGAGGTGCTGGCACAACCTCTGCACCGGCCACAAGAGTCGCACTGGCGACCTGTGTGGCTCCTCCAAACCTCGTTCTGAAGGGGAACCAGTCCCGTTTACTCTGCACCGAGAGCTGCCATGCCGAGGTGCCAGCGAAACCACTGTGCTGGCCACAAGAGTCGTGCTGGCGACCCGTGGAGCTCCTCCACTGGGAATCTTCTGCTCCGTGAGCGACCAAAATTTGTCTGAAAGTGTGGTGTCCTCTCATTCTCTGAGCTTTCACTGGGAGCTGCAATCCCAAGATGTTAGCGATTGGCCATCTTGGATCGTTCTCCAGAAGGATCTTAACTTCATCACCTTTTTGATTTTCATCCAGTGAACCCGTTTCAGAGTTATGATCTCCAGAGCTGCAATATATTGAATGTGTATTGTTTTAAGCCTCCAAGGGAGTGTTAAGTTGTTATAGCAGCAGAAGGAAACTAATACGAATGGTTTAAAATCATTAGGTTTCTTTTAATAGTGAAGTTGCTATAATTTGATATAAGTATGTCTCATGTTCTTTGATTACTGGAGTTGAATGCTATAGTAATAATTAATTTTTGATATCTTATTGGTATCTTGTTCATCAAACGTGTACTCTGTGTAACAATTACTATATAGTATGTGTTATACTGGATGCTCACTACCTTCTGATTATTGAACTAGTCATTTTTTATAATCAAAATCTGTAAAGTCTTCAATCATGTTAATTTTTTCAATAAGGATGTTGAACTACAGACAAATTTCCTAAGTTTCTTAGGTTTAAACAGCTGACACCAGGTGGAAAATGGCAGAATGTCAATGCAAACTTGTCTTTCTGACATCAGCACTTGCACTATTTTATAACACTACTTACCCGTAGGCTCATTTACTCTTTTATTTTTCCAAATAGTGTGTTTGTATATTTTGCCTGTGGATAGGGCTCTCTGTAAATCTGTGGAAACAATCTTTATAATAGCTATTGAAAGAAAGTTACCAAGAAGACAAGCAAGAGGGAGAGCTACCGTTTTGTCAGTAGACATTGTCTCTTCTTAATGGAGAGAAATTTTGCCCTCTGTTACTCTGAAATACTCCAAAAAAGTATGTGCTGAAAAGCAGACATTCATAACATAGTTTTTGGAACCTTGAGATAACTGATAATACAGGCAGAAGACAGCCAAACATGGCCCAGGTCAATGTGCACAAGGGGCTTGCCTAAACATACCCATGGTGAAAAAAATACCCTTAACTCATATGCAGTAAGAGAAATACATCCACGTGGAGTGGCTTAGACTGAGGGCCTGCATGCGCATTGGGAGAATGGGTGGAGCCACCCGGAATTCCTGCTTTATGCTGGGGAGGAACTAGGCCTCTTCAGCTCTTGTGTGGTAGCCTGGTGTTCAGTTTACTGAGATGGAAAACCTGCCTGCAGGCCTTTTTTTTTTTGTTGAGACTTTTCTTTTTGCCTAATAAATCCACTCTTGTCACCCTCCTAACTCTTTCTGGTTGTGAGGCAAGAACCCAGATTTTAGCTGAACTAAGGAGCAAAAAATCCTGTATCACGGACAACCTCTCAAAATACTGATAAAGGCCGGGCGTGGTGGCTCAAGCCTGTAATCCCAGCACTTTGGGAGGCCGAGGCGGGTGGAGCATGACGTCAAGAGATCAAGACCATCCTGGTCAACATGGTGAAACCCCATCTCTACTAAAAATACAAAAAATTAGCTGGGCATGGTGGCGTGTGCCTGTAATCCCAGCTACTCAGGAGGCTGAGGCAGGAGAATTGCCTGAACCCAGGAGGTGGAGGTTGCGGTGAGCCGAGATCGCGCCATTGCACTCCAGCCTGGGTAACAAGAGTGAAATTCCGTCTCAAAAAAAAAAAAAAAAAAATACTGATAAATCAGTAGTACATTCTAAACTATCAGTTCATTTTTAAGTGTTTTAGAATCCAAGTTTATTAACCAAATTTTTATTTAAAAAGTGCCTTTTGACTCATGACCATAAAATCTATTCCCCCAACTTTCATTAAATTAATTTAGGCAGAATAACACCCAAAAGCCCAATCAAGTTTTATTACTTTATTAATTTATCAGCACTTGTCAGTTATCCAACTGAATCAACATTGGATAGTAAACATTTTACTTATTATTGATGTTAACTCAATAATTATTAATTAGTCAAATTAGCAGCAATGTCGGTTTTAATTTTAAAATGCAGGCGTAGATAATGATAAAATTACCTAAACATGAAAAGCCAAGGATAAATTTTTGAGAGAATTGTTCCTCAATAAATTACCTTTGTATATTTTTATTTCATTATATATCTAGAAGCATTTAACTTAAAAAATAAAGGATAAATTTCAAAATTGCTAGAAAATGTTTTCTTGCAACTGTTAACTTCATCAAGAATTTCCATATAGTAAGAAACAATGTTTCTAGAAAAATAATAAATATGTTTAAAAGTTGTAGGACAAATTTCTATTTTGATCTCAAATGTTGAAAGGATTTACAACAAATTCAGTTTAATTAGTATCAAATTAACATATATTCATATACATTCTTTAATAGAACATAAAATGTTTTGCTCTTTTAAATATATATTATGCCTTAAAATTTAAACTGATAAGACACATAAGTAACTAAAAATTAAAGATGACAAATAAAGTGATGTTTAAAGAAATGAAAACCGGTAAAAAATGAAGTGCCATTTTTCACATTTTAGACTGTTGCAAATTAAAGTTTGCTAATACTCATTTTTGATGTCTACATAGAAGTGTAAACCTTAATAAATAGTTTGCATTGTCCTGTCTTTTGTTTTTGTTTTGGCAAGAACATAAGCTATAACATAGTCTTTAATTGCCACTTGGTAATACCTGATTCATACATTCATTTTTAGTATTTCACTGTGTCATTTTTCCAACAAATTAAGCTAATACAAGTACACATTAAATGACACTTTGCATTGCCTCAAAGTGGAAAAATATAAATTAATTCAATAGAAAGTTACGTGTTACTTAATGAGAATGACATGTGTAAATATTTGCCAACTTTCTAATATCCCAAAGATACCTAGCTGTGCCATATATATAATTTATTTATGCAAACACCAAAGCTTTTATCAAACTAATTTTCTTATTTATATTCATTAATGTGTGTAAGATTTTTTTGTAGGAGTGAACCCCAAACATAAAATAGTATGTATCAGTCAAGAATTAGTATATGAAGGTTAGGAGGTGATGATGGAGAGAGTAAGTTTTATTTACATTTAATAACTTTCTGTAGCAATTGAAATTGTGGTAACATATATAGAATAGATTTTTGAAATAAGTAAAATTATAGTCATAAATATCAAATGTTATTAAAATATAGGGGAAAATATTTAGTAATGGTGTGGATTTTGAGGAGAAAAAGTGAGGATGGATTGATCAGTCAATCTGTAAGAAGGAAAGATACAGAACACTTAGGCATAGGCCTACACTAGTAGTAAGCCCGGGCAGCCACACTAGATAAGCAGATTGTTCTATAGACTAAACATTACCTTGGATGACTTTTCCCATCTGGTTGAGATAAATAAATAACTATATTTGAAAATGCTAAAATAATGGAGACTTGAAGACTCAGGAATCTTAAGGCCTACAGACTTAGGATACAAGAATATCCAGTCTAGTTTATGTTGTAGATCAAAATCTTAAATTTCCTGATGTCAAAAATGTAGTTGAATGTCATATCAAAAAGTTTGTTCGGGGTGTGACATGGTGGCTCACACCTGTAATGCCAGCACTTTGGGAGGCCGAGGCAGGCAGATTCCTTGAGCCAAGGAGTATCAGAGTAGCCTGGGTAGTGTGGTGAAATGTTATCTCTACAAAAAATACAAAAATTAGCCAGGTGTGGTGGTGCGCATCTGTAGTCCCAGCTACTTGGGAGGCTGAAGTGGGAGGATCACTTGAGCCTGGAAGGCAGAGGTTGCAGTGAGCCAAGCTCTCCCCACTGCACTCCAGCATGGGCAACAGAGTGAGACTCGGTCTCAAAAAAAAAAAAAAAAAAAAGACAAAACAGTTTGTTCAGTGTATTTTTACTACTATAAATTGAACATGCTCAACTGAAAAAATATTTTTATCAATGGTATCATGTTTATTTTTTTCTATTCTTGAAATAATTAAAAATATGTGCCAAGGCATTGTTTCTGAATTCCCAGCATCAATTAAAGCATGCAATTACTGGAATAGGCTAGGATGCAAACTAGTTAGTTTAATGACATTTCAATTAATTGTTTTGTTTCTCTTTATTATATTCTATAGTTATTAAATTTATGCTATTAAGTTATATTTAACAACTCAGTATAAATACAAAGCTAATTTTAGTGAAACTGGAACTTGTAAAAATCTATAAATATAATCTTTAAATGTAATAAACTCTAAGCATTCAATCCTTGACTCTTTACCTACAAGGAAGTTAGAATATTTTATATTGTCTGAGACTCAAATGAACTTTCCATATCTGAAAATGTGGCAAAGAGAGATGGCAGAAGACCAAATGTTGTGATTTTCCTATCAGTGAGGCATAGGTAAGAAGGAACTTTTTTCAGCTAGGACTTCCAGTACTATCTTAAATAGAAGTGGTGAGACTGGATACATTCTTTCATTGTTCCAGTTCTCAAGGGCAATGCAGCCAGCTTTTGTCCATTCAGTATGATGTTGACGATAGGTTTATCATAGATGGCTCTTATTATTTTGAAGAATATTCCTTCAAGGCCTAGATTGTTGGAGGTTTTAATATGAAGGAATATGGAATTTTATTGAAAACATTTTCTTGAGTAAATCATGTGTTTTATTTTTTGTTTTGTTTATGTGATGAATCACATTTATTGATTCATATATGTCGAACCAACCTTGTTTCCTACGGATAAAGACTACTTGATCTTTGTGAAATTTTTTTTTTTTAACGTGATGCTGGATTTGGTTTGCTAGTATTTTGTTGAGGACTTTTGTATCTATGTTCATCAAGAATATTTGCCTGAAGTTTTATGCTTTTGTTATGTCTCTGTCAGGTTTTGGCATCAGGATGATGCCAGCCTTATAGATTAAGTTAGAGAGGAATTCCTTCTCCTCAATGTTTTGGAGTAGTGTCAGTAGGAATGATACCAGCTCTTCTTTGTACAACTGGTATAATTCAGCTGTGAATCTGTCTGGTTCTGGGCTGTTTGTTTGTTTTTTGGTTGGAAGGCTATTGATTATTAATTTAATTGATTATTAATTTAATTGCAGATCCCCGAAAAGACAAGTATCAGTACTGGTCTTTTCATGTATTTAATTTCTTCCTGGTTCCGTCTTGGGAGGTTGTATGCTTTCAGGAATTTATGCATTTCTTCTAGATTTTCTAGCTTGTGTGCATACAGTTGTTCCTAGATGCCTCTGAGGGATTTTTGTATATCTATGGAGTCAGTAGTAACATCCCCTTTGTCATTTCTGATTGTGTTTATTTGTATCTTCTCTCTTATTTTCTTTATTAGTCTAGCTATTGATCTATCTTATTAATTCTTTCAGAAAACCAACTCATGGATTTATTGATCTTTAGTGTGGTTTTTTGTTTCCCAATGTCCTTTAGTTAAGCTCTGACTTTGGTTATTTCTTGTCTTCTGCTAGATTCGGGGTTGGTATGCTCTCGTTTCTCTAGTTCCTCTAGTTGTAATGTTAGGTTGTTAATTTGAGCTCTTTCTAACCTTTTGATGTGGAAGTTTAGTGGCATAAATTTCCCTCTTAATACTGCTTTAGCTGTGTTACAGAGATTCTTGTATGCTGTATCATTTTTCTTATTTTTTCTAAAACATTTCTTGATTTCTGCCATAATTTCATTATTTACCCAGAAGTCATTAATGATCAGGTTGTTTAGTTTTCATGCAACTGGATGATTTTGAGTAATTTTCTTATTATTGATTGCCATTTTATTGTGCCATGGACCAAGAGTGTGGTTGGTATGATTTTAGATTTTTTGAATTTGCTGATGCTGAGGATTGTTTTCTGTTTGACTGTGTGGTCAATTTTAGAGTATGATCCATGTGCAGGTCTTTGTTAGTTTTCTGTTGATGATCTGTCTAATGCTGTTAATGGGTTGTTGAAGTCTTCCACTGTTATTGTGTATTTATCTAAGTCTCTACATTGGTAAGAACTTGCTTTATGAATCTGGGTGAACCCATGTTGGGGGCATACATATTTAGGATAATTTGTATTTTCATTGAATGGAGCCCCTTACTGTTATGTAATGCCCTTCCTTGTCTTTTTTTTTTTTTAATCTTTGCTGGTTTAAAGTCTGTTTTGTCTGAAATTAAAATAGCAATCCCTGCTTTTTCCTGTTTGCTGTTTGCTGGGTAGGTTTCTCTTCATCTTTTTACATTGAGCTTATGTGTGTCATTGCATGTGAGGTACGTTTCTTGAAGCCAGTATATCATTTGGTCTTGCTTCTTTATCCAACTTGCCACTCTATGTCTTTGAATTGGGGGTATTTAGTCCATTTCCATTCAAGGTTAGTATTTATATGTGTGGATTTGATTCTGTCATCATATTAGCTGGTTATTATGCTGACTTGTTTGTGCAGTTGCTTGATAGTGTCACTGGTCTATGTATTTAAGTGTGTGGTGGTAATGGTCTTTTATTTCCATATTTACTCCCTTCAGGTCCTCTACTAAGGCAGGTCTGGTGGTAATGAATTTCTTTAGCATTTGCTTCTCTAAAAAGGAGCTTATTTTTCCTTCACTTATGAAGATTGGTTTGGCTGGATATGAAATTCTTGGTTGTAATATATTTTCTTTAAGAATGCTGAATATGGACCCCCAATCTTTTCTGGCTTATAGTATTTTTGCTGAAAGGTCTGATGGAGTTTCCTTTGTAGGTGACTTGCACCTTCTGTCTAGTTGCATTTAACAGTCTTTCATTCTGTCCTTGGAGAATCTGATGACAATGTGTCTTGGGGAAGATCTTCTTCTATAGTTTTTTCAGGGGTTCTGTAGATTTCTTGAATTTGAATGTTGACTTTTCTATCAATGTTGGGGAAATTTTTATGGATTATAACCTGAAATATGTTTTACAAGTTATTTGCTTTTCCTCTCTTTCAGGGACACTAGTGAGTCATAGATTTGGTCTTTTTACACAATCCCATATTTCTTGAAGTGTTTGTTCATTCTTCTGTATTGTTTTTTCTTTATTTTTGTCTGAGTTATTTCAGAGAGCTGGTCTTTAAGCTCTGAGATTTTTTTTTCCTCGGCTTGGTTGATTCTGCAGTTAATACTTGCAATTATATTCTGAAATTCTCAAAGTGAGTTTTTCAGCCTTATCAAATCAGTTTGGTTCTATCTTAAAATGGTAATTTCATCTTTCATCTCCTGTATCATTTTATTGTATTCTTTGCGGTCATTCAGATTTGATTTCAACTTTATCCTGAATCTTTGTTCCTATCCACATTCTCAATTCTATTTCTGTCATTTCAGCCATTTCACCCTGGTTAAGAACCACTGTTGCAGACCCAGTGCAATCATTTAGAGATAAGGAAACACTCTGGCTTTTTGAATTGCCAAAGTTCTTGCATTGGTTCTTTCTCATCTTTTCAGGGTGATGTTCCTTAAATCTTTGAAGATGCTGTCCTTTGATTTTTTTTCTTTTATATTATTTGATGTCCTTGATTGTTTGATTGTAGTATAAGGTGGGTTCAGTAAACTGACCTAGTTTCTGGGAAATTTTAGGGGGCCAGCACTCAGCTTAGGACTTCTAATCTGCCTGCTCTAACTCTGGAGGGTTGATAGTGGGCCTCTAGCTATGCCTTCTGGCCACTCATGATTTGGAATTTATATATTTTATTTTTATTTGTTAAAAATATTCACAATTATGCATTTGAGCAAGTTTAAAATAGCTGCTTTAATGTCCCTGTCAGATAATTCCAACATCTATGTCATCTGATTGTAGGCATTATTTTTCCATCAAATTTGACATTTTCATCTCCCTACACACACACACACACACACACACACACACACACACACACACAGATACAAATACATATATATATATATATTTGGCTGTATCCTGGTGGAAATTTTGATTATTATGCTATAGGACTCTGGGTTTTACTTAAATCCTATGGAAATGTTGATATTTTGGGTTTTACAAGCAATAGCTACTTGTTAAAACGAAAGTTCAGGCTACAAATTTCTACTCATCTTCTATAGGCTATAGTTACTGCTTCAGCTCCATTTCAGAGTTTTTGCAGTGGCTCAGTACTTTCTGTATTTCTTCCTTGTGTACACTATTCAGTTGTCAGTCTGGGACCTATATAAGAACCTATTTGTTAGCTCAGTTCTCCAAAGTCTTTGGTATGCTGACTAGAATCAGATTCATGCATATGCAGGTCGAAGTCAGCCCAGAAGTTCACAAACAACTTTATGGGTGTTTTTTCTGAATTCTCATTTATTATAGCATCTCATTCTATAAAATAGATTAAGTGCTGCTCCTGGCATTGCAGCACTGCTGATTTTTGTAAGGTTGGAACAAGTAAACAGAGTAATAAACAAAAATAGATTGGTTAACATCGGGTTACTCCAGGTTACTTTTAAGGGTTAAAGCAAAGAGGACTTTTTAATTACACTGACTCAGGTAGACAGGCCCCTTCTAATTGGTTGCTGCAAATATGCCAATTTCAGAAAAGTGTTATTTAGTATTCCATGACTGAGTTAAATTAAAACAGAGTGAGAACAATGAGTCTAGATTCTGATTCCATAAAAGAGACCCATAATGCAATTTGAGCAAATGGTTGTGTTAGGAATGTTGCTTAAGTTAGCTGCTGGGTGGACTGAAGGATCTCTTAAATAATGTAAAGATTTGGGTTTGGCATGAGAGATTCAACACTCTTCAAGTTACCCACAGAAGCTACTAATTGTGAGATTCTAATGACAGTATTATACTTCCAAGCAAAAGAGGGAAGCGTAAGAAAGGAAAAAAATTAAGAAGGGTAAGAGTCTCATGATGATAAGTCTTATTCTTTTGTCTTTGTAAAAGCTGTCCACAACTTGAAGTTGCCAACTTGTCACCCTGTTTGCAGTATGAAGGTCTCTGGTTATGGCATTTCACATTTCAGTGAACTCTCAAGGCACAAGGTTGCCCCTAGAAATTGATATTGAGTTGTCCAGATTACAGGGCTTCAAGAACAGAACTGTTTTTGTCATTAGTGTAAGCCAGATATTGAAGGAAACATGAAAAGTTTCAAGATCCAGTCCAGTCTACAGGTAGATAATATAAATTCAAAAACCGCCAGGCATGGTGGCTCATGCCTGTCTGCCTGGCACTTTGGGAAGCCGAGGCAGACAGATCACCTGAAGTCAGGAGTTCAAGACCAGCCTGGCCAACATGGCAACACTCCATCTCTACTAAAAATACAAAAATTAGCTGGATGTAGTGGCAGCTACCTGTAATCCCAGCTACTCAGGGAGCTGAGGTAGAAGAATCTCTTGAATCCAGGAGGCGGAGCTTGCAGTGAGCCGAGACCATGCTACTGCACTCCAGCCTGGGTGACAGGGCGAGACTCCATCTCAAAAAAAAAAAAAAAAAAGAAGAAAAATAAAAAACAATGAATAGAGCTATAATCCCAATAACAAGTATACTATAGTTTTTTCTGAAACATAATTTTTCTCCCTACAGTCACCCTAATTTCTACCTAAGTTAATCAAAGTAAGACTAATTTGTTTACAAAAATAAATTCTCATCATACTTTGCCTGATTATGTAAGCACAACAAAAATAGTGATTGACAATATAGACCTCTTTTTTCACATTAAAAACTTCTAGTATAACTATGAAGCAAATCCTTATCTTTCTTTTTTTAAAACTTATTTTTGGTTTAGGGGTACATGCGGTATAGGTAAACTTGTGTCACAGGGGTTTATTTTACAGATTATTTCATGAGCCAGGTATTAAGCCTAGTACACAATAGTTACCTTTCTGTTCCTCTCTCCTCTCATCCTCCACCCTCAAGTAGACCCCAAGGTCTGATTTTCCCTTCTTTGTGTTCATGACTTCTCATCATTCAGCTCCCCACTTATAAGTGAGAACATGAGTTATTTGGTATTCTATTCCTGTGTTAACTTGCTAAAGATAATAGCCTCCCACTCCATCCATGCTCCTTCAAAATACATGATCTTGTTCTTTTTTATGGCAGTATAGTATTCCACGGTGTACAGATACCACATTTTCTTTACTCAATCTGTCATCGATGGGCATTTAGGTTGATACCATGTCTTTGCTATTGTGAATAGTGCTGCAGTGAACATTCACATGCACGTGCCTTTATGGTAGAATGATTTATATTCCTCTGGGTATATACCCAGTAAAGGGATTGTTGAGTTTAATGGTAGTTTTGCTTTCAGTTCTTTAGAGTTGCCATCCTCCTTTCTACAATGGTTGAGCTAATTTACACTTCAATCATTAGTGTATAAGTGTTTCCTTTTCTCTGCAACCTCACCAGCATCTGTTATTTTATGATTTTCTAATAATAGACATTCTGACTAATGTGAGATGGCATCTCACTGTGGTTTTGATTTACATTTCTCTAATTCTCAGTGATATTGAACTATTTTTCATAAGCTTGGCCACTACATACATATCTTATTTTTAGAATTGTCTGTCCATGTCCTTTGCCCACTTTTTAATGGGGTTGTTTTTCTTGTAAATTTGTTTATGCTTCTTATAAATGCTGGATATTAGACCTTTTTCAGATGCATAGTTTGCAAATATTTTCTCCCATTTTGTAGATTGGCTGATTAATCTTTTCATAATTTCTTTTGTTGTGCAGAAGCTCGTAAGTTTAATTAGATCTCATTTGTCATTTTTTGCTTTTGTTAATATTGCTTTCAGTGTCTTTGTCATAATATCTTTGCCCATTCCTATGTCCAGGATGATATTGTGTAGGTTGTCTTCCAAAATTTTAACAGTTTTGGGTTTTACATTTAAGTCTTTAACTCATCTCTTGATTTGATTTTTGTATATGGTGTAAGGAAGGGGTCCAGCTTCAATCATCTGCACATGGCTAACCAGTTATCCCAGCACCATTTACTGAATAGGAAGTCTTTTAACATTGTTTATTTGTTTAACTTTGCCAAAGATCAGATGGCCATAGGTGTGCAGCCTTATTTCTGGACTCTCTACTCCGCTCCACTGGTCTATGTGCCTGTTTTTTGTATCAGTACTATGCTGATTTGGTTACTCTAGCCCTGTAATATGTTTCGAAGTCAGGTAACATGATGTTTCCAGCTTCGTTCTTTTGCTTATAATTGCCTTGACTATGCAGGCTCTTTTTTGGCTCCTATGAATTTTTATATAAGTTTTTTTCCTAGTTCTGTGAAGAACGTCATTGGTAGTTTCATAGCAATAGCATTGAATATATAAATTGCTTTGGGCAGTATGCCATTTTGATAATATCAATACATCCTATCCATGAGCATGGAATGCGTTTCTGTCTCTTTGTCTTTTCTGATTTCCTTGAGCAGTGTTTTGTTATTTTCATTGTAGAGAGCTTTTACCTCCCTGGTTACCTGTTTCCCTAGGTATTTTATTCTTTTAACGGCAGTTGTGAATGGGATTGCCTTCCTGATTTAGCTCTCAATTTGGTTGTTGTTGGTCCTTTTAAGTTTGCTTTGCTGAATCTTTTTATAAGAAATATCAAAAGTTATGCTATTCTGGTAGCTAATCCTCTTCTGTTACTATTTAGACAAGAATTCCACTCCTCTCTCAAGATTTACTTATGGTCATGTGCTCAGAAATGCTCAAATGGGTACAACCATCACCAAGGGTAGGATGGGAGGGCAGAGGGGAAATAAAATACGAAGCATCAGTTCTTGGGAAAAAAAGAGAGAGAAATATCAGATTCGACTTTTAAAAGCCTCTCAAGCCTATAATGTCAAGTCAAGGACTCACCATCAAGCTTTGCTTGCAATACCTATAGATTTTAGTGAATTCCCCTTGTCTTGGGCTCTCCAAAATACCCTGAGGTTCCTGGGCCTGCCAGGAAGTGAAATTCCTTACTCACTATGAGGCTGACAATTTGTGAAGCTAGATGTTCTTTATATCTTCTTAAAGATGGTATTCCAGTCAGAGTCTTAGTAATATAACCAGTATTTCCAACTGTGTGCTGTTTTAAAGAAAACAGAGTCTTTCTGAACTTTTGCAAATCACTATACTGCCATAAAATAAAAAGATCAACAAGTAGCTTTACGAATTCTAGAAGAATCAGGTAGGGAGAAAAGGCAAATATTTTAATTATGTTGACAAAAGTGTGTGTTACCAATGTGCTATAGATGGCTTAAAAGAAAAAATTAAAAGTTTTCTTAGTTCAGGAAAATAAAACATTAAAGGACCTTCAAAGTTTTGAAAAGAAAGTAAAAAAACATTATCCTCAGCAGAATAAACATCACACAATTAATTCTTGTTTTGTTTGATCTTGGTATAGCAGTTGTATGAAGCCATTTGGTTTTTCATTATAATTTGGAAAATTCTTACCCAGTCCAATGATAAGATCATAAAGTTATCAGCAGCAATCTGTATTTCAGAGTACTTGTTAGAGTCTTTTTTATTAATCCCCTTGATGATAAGGCAATTTTGAACTGTAGCTGATTACAAACATTTTCAGAGAAGAATCAAAGTAAAACAACTGTGAATGACAAGAGTTAAATTGCCCATTGTTAAAAAAATCTGATGACAGCTCATTATAATAACAATGTAATTACAAGACTGTTTGGTTATTTTTGTGACATAACTATATTTCAGATTTGGATGTTACTACCTTTGAGCATGTAAAGAAAAAATGATTAAGTGAACTTAGAAGCAATTTTTTTAAAACTTGAATATTACAAATTTTAACTTGCTGTATGTTCCAGCTTAACTGAATGTTAGAATTGAATTCTATATTGTATTTAAAAAACACTGGTGAAAACACGGGAGAAGCAAGCTTTTGAGAAATGCAACTGCTTAGATTTATAAACTAGACAACTAGCAACATCTAGTGGTCATGCTCATGATCAACCCTGTTTTCATTTTCATTGTTGCTTGGAATTAACTTGCATTTCATGGTCGGCAGATATTTTGAATTAAGTAAAAACCACATGTGAAAAAACCCCCCAAAATTAAAGTAAACGTCAGTTTCAATGTTTATGTGTAGGTTTACAATAAACTGAAGTTTAGTTTCAATGTATATGTGTTGTAGGTTTAATGTATATGTGTGGTAAACCTACAACACATATACATTGTCATAGGTAATGTATATATAATTTAGGTTTACCACACAGATACATTGTGTTCACATGGTTTTTTCT
The DNA here is from genome assembly GCF_049354715.1 of Callithrix jacchus. Taxonomy (NCBI): domain Eukaryota; kingdom Metazoa; phylum Chordata; class Mammalia; order Primates; family Cebidae; genus Callithrix; species Callithrix jacchus. The sequence goes on from NC_133505.1 coordinate 134,218,428, forward strand.
CTGTGGGCAATTATTTCCATGTCCGAATTTCCTCTTCCTATAAGGACACTAATTGTATTGGATTGTAGCCCTCCATATACCTCACTTTACTAAAGTACTAGAGTTTAGGACTTTAACATATTAATTTTGGATGGTCACAATTCAACCCAAAACCCTCCAACTCTCTCTGGCCCTCCAAAATTCGTGTCCTCTTTACATGCAAAATATATGTTTCTTCCCAAAAGCTCAAAATATTTAAACCATTTCAGTATAAAATCCAAGTCTAAAAGATCATCTAAATATCTAAATCAGGCAGAGTGATATCCAAGGTATGATTATCGTCAGGCAAAATTCCTCTTCAACATGAATCTATGGAACTGCAAAAGTTATCAGCTTACGAAATGAAGTGGTAGGGCTGGCATAAACATCTTGTTCCCAAAAGGGATAAATCAGAAAGAAGAAAGGGGTCAGAGGTCCCAGGCAAGACTAAAACCTACCAGGGCAAATTTTAGTAGACTTTAAAGCCCAAGAATAATCCCTTTTGTCTCAATCCTTTGTCTTTAGGACCCACTGGGAAGGTGAGCCTGCCCTCCACTGGGGTGGTTGTTTTGCTCCCTATCCTGGATAATGGCAGCCTGGCTTGCTGAAACCAAGGAGGTGGCCCCACCCTTCGAAACCTGGGAACAGACAGTCCTGCCACCCAGGCCTGAGACTCTGGGCCAATGACAATAGTGGCAGTCCTACCTTTGGAGTCACTTTTCTCTTTTCTTGAAGATTAGCACAGATTTTCAGCCGGGTACCCCAATTGACTCATGCTATAGAATCTCAGAATTCTGGTAGCTCTTCTTCGCTCTCTCCCATCACTGTCCCTTTTACTCCAAGCTGGCAGTTTTTCTCTGATATAAAATTCTCAGAAATAACCTTTTTGGTTTCATCGGTATCCAAGCCATCAGACAAGAGTGTCCTCCACAGATCTTTCCTGGTTAATCATATCTCTATTCCTGGCTTTTGCTGAAACCGTTGATTCAATCCATGAGTCACATTGATAATCTCCTTATGAAATGAATGACCAGTCACACCCTTGTCTTCTGTTCGGAACAAGCTTTCTCATTTTTGGCCATATGAATAAACTGATCATTTCCTAAATCTCAAGTTCTGACTCCTTTATTCTTAATGATTCTTTGATATATCTCTCTTCTCTTGCATTTTACTGTAAGCATCAAAAAGGAACCTGGCCACACTTTCAAGTCTGCTTAGAATTCACCTCAGCTAAATACCAGGGTTAATCACTTACAGGTTCTACCTTCCATAAAACACTAGAGCACAATTCAGTCGTGTTCTTTGCCACTGTATCATAGATATTGCTTTTGTTCCGGTGTTTAAAACATATTTCTCATTTCCATCTAAGGTTTCACAGTGGTACTTATCAATTTTTTTTTTTTTTTTGAGACAGATTCTTGCTCTGTTGCCAAGCTGGAGTGTAGTGGCACAATCTCAGCTCATTGCAACCTCTAACTCCCGGTTCAAGTGATTCTCCTGCCTCAAGCTCCAGAGTAGTTGGGGATTACAGCCACCACAACCAGCTCCATGGTAGCACTTTTAATGTCCATGTTTCTATCAACAGTTGCTTCAAGGCAACCTAAGCATTTTCTGACATGGCTTCATCAGTCTTCCAGCCTCTACTCATTACCCATTTCCAAAGCCACTTCCACATTTACAGTTATTTTTACAGTTGGCATCCCACTCCCAGTATCAAAATCTGTATTAATTTGTTAGGGCAATCATAACAAAAAACAAAACACCACTTGCTAGAGGGTTTAAATAACAAAAGTTTATTTTCTCAGAGTTCTGGAAGCAAGGAGTCTGAGACCACAGTGTCAGCGGAGTTTTGTGACTTGTTTTATTTTTTAGGCTGCCCTTCATAGATTGTAGATAGCTTTCTCTCTGTCTTTACATAGCCTTTCCTCTGTGTACGTGTATGTCTAACATCCAAATTTCCTCTTCTTATAAAGGAACCAGTCTATTGGATTGGGCCCATATGACCCTTTTTACCTTAATTATGTCTATCCCAAATATAGTCATGTTCTGAGGCACTGGGTGTGAAGGCTTTGATATATGATTTTGGGGAGGCACAATTCAGCTCAAAATATATGATAACAAACACACAAATGCATGTATGTATATGTAAATGTATATGTACACTACCCTAAAATTTGTGTCTACAGCCTAGGACCCCTCTCCTGACTCAAATATGCAATTGTGTGATGGCTAAAAGGCATACAAAAATTAATGTGTCCCAAACTGAGTCTCTGAGAATCACTCCCAAATCAGCACTTCCTGCACTATTTCTTATTATTCAATGGTAACTCCATTTGAATGGGCCAAAATTCTTCAGGTCATCCTTGACTCCTCTCTGTTTCCCACAACTACATCCATGTCTTCCAAAAATTCTAATAGCTCTACCTTTCCAAAATACGTACGAAATTTGATTCTCATTCTTACCACCAGATTCAAGCAACTGTCATCTCTGGAGGATTGGTGCATTAGCACCCACGCTGATATTATTTTTGCTTCTGCTCTTCCTCGCATATATTGTACTCTCAGACCACAGGCATAACAGTTCTAGGAAAATAAGAAATCGACAGTGCTTTTTCAAAACCCTCCAGTGAGTCTCATCTCATTCATGAAAAGCTAAATTCCTTAATGTTACCTCTAAGGCTTTATATTTTCTGGTGTTCTTTACTTTTCTTTCATTTTTCTTAGCTATTCTCCAATTCAAGAACCCCTGGGTCAACACTGAACATATGTGTGCTTTGACTTCAAGGCTTTTGTACTTGTTAATGTCACTGCCTTGGTACTCTCTCTCCAGATGTTCATATGGGTAGCGTGATCGCTTCCTCAGGATTTTACTGGGATTTTCCTTTTCCTTGAGACTTTTTCTGCTATCTCATGAGCACTGTCACTTCTAGAGCTCCTTCCCTGTATTAATGTTTCTCCTTAAAAATTATCAATATTCATTCTACTATATATTTTATTTGTTTATTTTATAAGTTATCAAGAAACAGTAGATTTAAAATTAACTTTTGCAAAATCAAGTTATTCCTTCATGTTCATTATCCTGGGCTTATATATGTTTTGCAGAATGCTATTATCTGATCTTTGACAATTTAAATTAATGTTTCTCTATACAACTTGATGACTAATAATTTTGCTTTTATGGTCAGTAATTACATAGATTTTGTGACATAATTATAAATCTCTGAGAATATTTAAAAATAGCCATTCAATTTAATTGAATCATTTATGGTTGTTATTGATAACTTGATGTTATAAAATTTTTAATGATAGTCTTTGACAACCTATTGTGAATAGTCAAAACCTTTTAAAATAATGTTCAGATTATTTTTTAACAATGTTTAGGTTTTTAAAACTTTTAATCTTTATATGGAAAATAGAGCACACTATCTGACTCACCAGACTTTTTATAACATTAGGGCATATAATATTTGAACTTCATTATAGACAAGGTAAGAATCTTAATCCATACAGCTATGAGATCAGGGCCAGGTTTGCTGTCTTTTAAGAAGAATGTGAGGACAATGGGTGAATATTCCCTGTTTCCTTAATATCCACTGTTTCAGATGCTATATTAAAATTTTAGTATATCACACAAGTCTATAAGGAAGGTTGCTCTTTCTGGCTGAAAAAATCTGTGAGTTTTCCCTTCCTGTATAATGTCCACCCTTAATTCAATTGACTACGAACAAGCAACAGCACATTCACTGAGATGAAACAATTATACAGGGCATGTTCTCCTGTCATGGGTGTGGTTCAATGTATTTCACAGAAGCTATGTACTACACATTGACTGAAAAGATACCACCAAATTCTTAGTGGGTAGAACTCCCCAGCCAGGTCCAGAAAATAGAAAGAAATTTCTCTACTAAGTTATTAATTTGGAAACTTATTTTCTTCATTTTGTGAGTTCCTAAATTGTATGGCTTAAAAAATCAAGCCAGATAGTTTTAAAGTATTATGACCAGCTGCTTTACTGTTGTTAGTTTTTCACTTTTATCTGGAGAATTAATTAAAATATTAAGGAGATAATTCTAAAGTCTAGAAATTCCACAGCTTAAATTTTGCAGATGATACATTTTTTAAAAAAGGCAAAAGTTTGGTACAAATATAGTATCTACGCTTTCTTCATGTTTCTAGGATAGTCCTTCCTTATTATAATCCAATAAAAAGAGTTGACTTCTCATCTCACAAGATCAATAGGAAATCTAATCTCTTTCAAGGTCTCCTCCCCAAGTCTTTGGAAGGAGGGGGTGTCCTAAAAAGTGCCTATGTGATCCATAAATTTATCTAATTTATTTCTCATCACAGTAAATCTGTCTACTACTCCAGATCTTCTACTGGTCACATTTTGTAGTGTTATAACTATCTTTTTTAGCTGTGTGTGGTTCCTACGTTTCTATAACTTCTCACCAAGTATAGGCCACTCTTCTATAAATTATTTAATTAACATCTCGATGTAATATTTCAAAACACTTCATAGAAAATTTTTGGCAAAAGTAAATAATTAAAAGGTGGGAGAAAAGTACATTGTACATACTAGATGATGTGGCTCCTGATTTTCACAGGATATGTGCTTCCACTAAACATTTCCCAACTTTGCTCACTCTTCTTAAGTCTAAAAAGTGCCACCATATTGCAAGAACTAGACCACGTGGCTAGAAAAGAGATTGATAGAACAGAGATAGCAGAAACAGACTGAAATGTACATGATTCACTGGATTTCAATCAACTTGCAAAGGCAATTCAATAGAAAAAGAAGTCTGTTTAACAAATAGTGATGGCACACGTAAATATCTATTGGGGAAATAAAGTCAGGAAGCAAGAAGAAACAAAGCACTTTTACAACCTTGCCTCCTCATACCATATATAAATATTAACTCAAACAGACCACATATCTAAATGTAAAATCTAAAAATTCTAGAAGAAAATACAGTAGAAACTGTTTATGACTTGTGTTAGGCAAATTTTTTTTACATATGACACGAAAAACATGATCCATAAAATAAAATTATAAATCAAACTTCATTAAAGTTAAGAACTGTGTTTTAATAGACTATTTTAACAAGATGAAAGATAAACCACAGATCAAGTAAAAGTATTTGCAAATCACATTTCTGCTGAAGGACTTGTAAATAATATTTACATACATATTTATGACTCAAATTTCAATAAAAATGAAAACTTATTCTAAATGAGAATTATTAGAAAAAATTAATTATTTTTATGTAATGGGAGAAGGAAAACATTAGAGTAGGCTTCCTCTAATAGTGTGCTATTTAGTCTGATTAGTCTATAAACAATATCAATAAATATTTTTGCTAGTATTTCATTGCTAATCTCTGACTTAGAAATAGGAACTCTTTATGTATCTTTCCATGAATTGGAAATATGCAGCCTAGCATGAGATATCCTCAGAATGCAGAAAAGCAAAAAAAAAAAAAAAATTAAATGTCAGGGTTATGTCTAAAAGGTATAAATATCATATGCATTAAGTACTTTAAGCACTTTGATGACACAGACTAAAGAGTCAGCTTTTACTTTCAATTTGACATACATTGCAGAAAGCATTTATTTCTGACAAAATGATTTGGGCCATTTTAAGGAACATGCTGAAGAAAATGTACTTCTTATCTTTTATTAGCATGTGAGATAAATATAAGAAAATATTTATGAGATCATCTCTATAGAAAAAATGCATTCCAGCAAGATAGCAGAGCTAAAGTATGTGCCTAATAACATTACAGTTGATAAACTAAACTGCACACAGGGGATTCTAGTATGTATTTTATGGGAAGTTTGCTGAATATCTGCATTCTTTGTCAGCCAGATCAAATAGCAATGTTTTCCTTATGTCATTTTTCCTCTATTTATTTTTGTATATATAAGACATTTACATATACAAAACATACACTACATATATAATAAATAAGAAATATAACACTGTCAATACACTTCAAGTCCCTTAGGCTCTCATCTCCAATCTCTCCTCAACCTTTATCCCAGGAGCAAGTACTATTCTGAAACTTGTGCTTTATTACACATAGGCAGTGAAGAGCATAATTCTACAGTGCAAAGCTTCCTTAATTTAAACTTATGTATATTTTGATATAATCATAACACAGATTAATATATGGAATATTCTCTCTATAGAAACACCCAGATACATAAGACCTATAAAAAGACTTAGACTCTCACACAATAATAGTGGGAGACTTCAACATCAATATTAGATAGATCAATGAGACAGAAAATTAATAAGGATATCCAGGACTTGAACTTAGATCCAGAATAAGTAAACTTAATAAACATTTATAGAGCTCTCCACTTTAAATACATAAAATATACATTCTTGTCAGTACCACATCACACCTACTCATAGGTTTAAATGAATATTGATCGGCCATTACTAAGCACAATTATTGGCATAAAAGAGGTTTTCAATAACCATTTATAGTATAAAGCAACATTCCCGTTCTCTCTCCCTCTTTTTCTTCCTCTTTCTTCCTCTCCTTCACTCCTTTTTTTTCTTTCTTTCCTTCTCTCCTTTCTTTTTTTCTAATAAATAAAAAAATAAATAAAATAAAAGAAAAAAAAGAAGATGGAGTTGAGGAGTATGGGGGTTATTCTTTTCCCCAACTTTAATGGAAACTTGCCAAGTTCCACTAGGACAGAAAGAGGGATCAGAATGGAAGGCCCAGAAGATCACCAGCCAGGGCCAGGTAAAAACAAACAAAAACAAACAAATAAATAAATAAATAAATGGAATATTCTTAGCACCCCAGAGACCTCTTGTGTGCCTCCCCAGCCAGTCATAAACAAACCAAATGCAATGTCATACTTCTTTCTATTATCTTAAAGCACTGTTGCCTTTTCTTAATATTTATATAAACCAAATCATACAGTAAATACTATTTTGTCTCTCATTGTTATGGTTATGGTTTTTAAATATATTCATGCTGTTGCATTTTTGTGTAGTTTATCCTTTTTCGTTGCTACATCAATTTCCATTGCATGGTTACGCTACAATGTATTTGTCTATTCTACTACTCCTGGGCATGGGTTGTTTCCAGTTTGAAACTAGTTTGAATAAAACCTTTAGCAGTATCTTTGTACATGTCTTATTGATACGAAGCTAAACACATTTAGTTTTGTTGGATTCACACAAGTAGAAATTCTGGGTCATAGAGTAGGTGTCTGTTTAGCTTTAATAGACAGTGCCAAACAGTTTTCCAAATAAATTTATCAATTTAAACTCCCACCGGTAATATGTGAGAGTTCTGGCTGCTCCATACTTTATTCAAAACTTGTTCTTTTCATTTAAAAAAAAACGTTTAGCCATCTGGTAGGATTATAATGATATATCTTGTGGTAGTTTCAATTTGCATTTGCCTAAAGATCGCTGTGATTTTGAACAGATTTTTAAGTTCATTATCCTTTTGAACATCCTCTTTTATGAAGCTCCTGCTTAGTTCTTTACACTTTCTTCAGATTGGCTTGTCTGAGCCTTTTATACATTCTGGATACCATTCTTTTATCGGTCATATATATTGCAAATACCTTCCAGTCTGTAATTATTTTTTAATATTCTACTTCTTCTTGATTATCAGATTTTTTTTTCTGGACTTATTTTTTTTCTTTGAGTATACTCTTTAGATATTCTTTTACCAAGAATTCAATTGACAGCAAGCCTCCTCGGTTTTGTTTATCTGTTTTTTTAATATGCTGTGTCCAATCTAGGTTTGTTTATTTTTAGTTTTTAATTTTGAAAATCTTTTAACTAGATTAACGGTTCTCACTGGACAGCTTTTCCCCTTGGCACCTCATCTTCCAGCTTTTGTATTAGGCTTAGAAAAGTCAACTGTTTGTCTAATTGATGTCCCAGTCCTGTTTTATATTCTCCTTCTGAAATTTCACTATGAGTTGTCAGGAAATTACTCCTTTATTCTTCTTGAAATATGCCACTGTATTTTCTAAATCTGAAATTTTGTATTTTTTATTATTTCTAGAAAGTTCTCAGGCATCAGCTCTTTGAATATTACTTCTGCCTTGCACCACTCTCTGAATTTCTCCTACTATTCCTCCAATTAAGAAAATATTCTGCCTTCTTAAACTCTTCTCAGTGTTTTTTAACACCTCTTTAATAGTTTTCACTGTCTTGTTTCCTTGCTGCATTCTGGGTAATTAATTAAGGTCTACCATCTCAGGAACTTTCTCTTCTGCTGTGTCTAATCTGGGTTTGTTTGTTTGTTTGTTTTTTAGTTATTATATTCATCATTATATTAGTCCATTTTCATGCTGCTGATAAAGACATAACTGAGACTGGGCAATTTACAAAAAGAAAGTGGGTTATTGGACATACAGTGCTTTGTGGCTGGGGAGGCCTCGCAAATATGGTGGAAGGTGAAAGGCACATCTCACATGGTGGCAGACAAGAGAAGAGACCTTGTGAAGGGAAAATCCCCTTTTTAAAACCATCAGATCTTGGGAGATTCATTCACTCTCACAAGAACAGCATGGGAAAGACCTGCCCCCATGATTCAATTACCTCCTACTGACTCGCTCCCACAACACATGGAAACTCAAGATGAGATTTGGGTAGGGACACAGCCAAACCATATTAATCATTTCTAGTATTTTATATTTATTTTGTACTCTTGCAAAAACAAGACCATTAGAATGAGTTTTACATTCATACTGTCAATCAAACATACAAGAAACAAAATGTTTACCAAGCACTAAGTTTGCTTAGCTTTAATAAAGGGTATGAAACAGATAGCAAGTACTATGTAGGGCAAGAAAGTCCTGGAGGGCTCAGACACCAAGCTGCAGCTTCTTATGTGCTCAATCATTTCACTGTTCTCAAGAAATGACAGGAATATGTTGAGTGATGATCACATCAGCAAACACAAGCCACAGGGACTAGGGTCCCACAGCTTAACAGCTTAAGTAACTTGCTAGTCACCTAAAGGGGTATGTATCTAGCTCCCATTCTTTAGTACCACTTTGGCACATTAATAACAGAATACATGATAAACAATTGTAATAATTATGTAAAGAGTGCTTAGATTTATACTTTCATAAATACTCAGTACAAATTCTCTCTGATAGGAGCATTTGAGGATCAGATAATAATGAATCTCCTTGGCCAGGTCCATCTCACATTGGGTGCATTGGTTTTACAGACCCTACCCATGATCATTTCCTCATTTCTCAGGTTATAATCAAAACAGACACATATATTGTCTCTTGGAACCATAACAATGGTTTCTTGGTTTGTGGTGAAAGGCTATTATAATAAAAAAAGCTGAGCTGAATGAAATTACCTTTATTTACTCCTGGCCGAAGTAATAAATATAAAACAAATGTTGTATTCTAAGTATATTGGCATAAATCACTGCTACCCTCAAAGAATTAAAGAATTCATGGATGATGGACTCTGTCATATTTACATTTAATTTAGCAGCGGGTCCCTACAAAAACTTGATATATTATGTAACTGACAGGAAACTTAGCTAAGTAGTGGCCCTAATAACAGGTACTGTATTTTTACCAGACCAGTAAATTTACTAGACCAGACAAGTTCATTCTTTTTAATACCTTTCAAGAAGGATCAAAAACAGTTCTCATGTCAATTTCACCTCAGGGCAATTCTAACTCTCCTGCCTTCTGCCACTACAGAGTCCAAATGACCAAGTTCACCTGGAAATGCTATAATACATCATGATCGTTCATTATTAGAAAAATACTACGTTATTTTGACAAGGTGTAAAAACTATGGGTTCCCTCATAAGACACATACAATCCAGGGACTGTTAGATAAACCTTGCAAAAATTTAAGATGTTGCCATATGGATAAAATTTTTAGGATTCCAGTGAGCTAAGGAAGCTAGGATATCTCCTCAGACAAGAACAAGTTATGGCACTGTCTTTATTTGTTCTGGATTGCTATAACAAAATGCCTTAGACTGGGTAATTTATAAAGAATAGAAATGTATTACCATTCTGGAGGCTAAGAAGTCTAAGATCAAGGCACCAGAAGATTTGAGGGCTGATAAGGGCTTGCTTTGTTTCAAAGATGCACCTCTTGCTGCATCCTCACATGGCAAAAGGGAGAAAGGACACTTTTCAACCTCTTTTGTAAGATAACTCATCCCATTCCTGAGAGTAGAACCATCATGACTTAATTACTTCTGTAAAGCCCCATATTTTAGCATTATCACATTGGGTATTGGTTTCCAACATATGAATTTTGGAAGACACCAACATTCAGACCATAGCATGTACTTTACACCTCTTTCTACTAAGAAAGCATTTAGCAAGCCTTTTGGAGGTGGATAGGCAGTTTATGCCACACTTGAGTATACTGCTCTGAATAAAATCTCTGGCAAGCTCTAACAGGAGAATTACTGTGCAATCCCTGGAACATGGCCATAACATTTTATCACAGAACTACACGACATTTGAAAAGCAGCTGTCACCATGCTACTTTACCAAGTAGGGAACCGATATATGACAATGGAACATTGTGTAATCATATGACCGAAGCTGCCCTCTTGAGCTGGTTGCTTGAGCTGGTCAGATGCATGAATTCATAAGATCAAGTAAGCCCAGCAGCAGCAGCACTTTGCAAGATAGATGCAGCACATTCAGGACTGGGGTGGAGCAGGTCCAGATGATACAAATGAGCTATCCCAATGAGTGACTGATGAGACCTTCAAGTCACTCACCCACCATTGTTGTACCTGCATTTTTTAATTCAGCTTACACTTCCAGAGATCATGGTGAAGTTCTCTGTAAACATTAATAAAATGAAGTGGATTCATTCATGGATGGGTCAACTTGGTGTATTAGCAGAGGCCCAAAATGGATTACAGTTGCACGAAAGCCCCACTTAGGAGAGGGTCTGAAAGACGAGGATGAACTGAAATCCTCCCGGTGGACAGAGTTGCATGCATCTGGTTGTCCACTTTGTGTGTAAAGAGAAAAACAGCCTGTAATCAGGATAAACATAGATTCCTTGGCAAGCACTTCAATAGCAAATGGCTTAGCTGGTTAGTCAAATACTTGGATACAGATAAAGTTGAATATGAAGGAAAAAAATATCTGAAGAAGAGAATGACTACACCTGTGGAAATGGAGAAAAGGTGTGAAAATTTTGTATAGCACATTAGTGTTCATCAGAGAGCATCTGTACTATCAAATCAATTAGAAAGTTGACTCGATCAGTAGATATCAACTAGCCTCTGTCTTTAGTGATTCCAGTACTTACACAAAGGACTCATGAGTGGAGAAACCATCATGGCAAATATGACTAAGTCATGGGCCAACAGCACGAACTTTCTCACAAAGGCTGACCTAGTTACTGTTACTGTTAAGGGTTCAACTTTCCTGTCACAAAGACCTATGTTTGGCCCTCTCCCTGATAAGGTGCCATCCTTGAAGAAACAATCCAGTCAGTTGGTAAGAATTTTATTACATTAAATCCCTTTGATCCCAGAAGAATCTATGCTTTCTCATAACTGAAATCGAAACATATTATAGGTATTAGTTTACTTTCCCTTTCCACAGTGCCTCAGCCAGCTCTGCCACAGAAGGGTCACAGAATTTCTGTTCTCCCAACATGATATCCTGTTATATCAACTCAGACCAAGTGACACAATTCACCACTACACAATCTGCCGGTAATTCCAGCTATTTTGGGTGATTCCATCATTTGATCAAGTGACACAATTCATCACAAGGGAGATGCAACAGTGGGATATACCTATGGGACTCATTTGTCCTATCATATAGTACATAATTTGGAAGCTGCTTGACTTTGTAACAAATTTTCAAAGGTTCAGCTGAGGGATCAGCATAGTAGTATAATCCATGCTCCAGGATATCCTTAGGATCGGGCTGGAAAGATTAGGTTAGACTTCTCATGAAACCACATATTTATCTAGATATTCTCATGCCCTGCTCTGCTTCTTCCACTTCCATACAGGTTTCTCCTAAGAATACTCCAATAAACCACTGAACAAAGATCTCCCCCCTTAACCTGTGCTTCTAGGGGACTACAGCTAAGATAACAAGGAGTAGATGAGTATTTGTCATGACACATAACAGTGGAAGTGGGAAAGAGAAAACTCAAAGAGAAAAAGATGCCAGACTCCAAAACTAAAAAGCCTTGATCTAACATTTAACATATAATTTAGAACAGATATATATTATAAAATAATAACAGATAAATGTATTGAGGACTTACTTTTTGCCAAAGCTCAAAGCACTTTACATATATTAATTCACTAAATTATCACAACAACTCTACAATGTAGATTCTATTTTAATCCTTATTATATATATATATATATATATATATATAATAGGGATTAAATTCATATATATATATGTATATGAATTTGAAGCAGAAAGAGGCACACAAACTTATCCCAGGCAATCCAGTAAATAGGGAGTCAGTAGTCAGACCTGGGCAGTCTGACCTGAGTTCTCGTATTCCTTACTTTAATCAGTTCACTCAGCAAACATATATTGAGTCCCAGATAGATGCCAGACACTATTCTAAGTGCCTGGATGTAGTGCAGAAACCAATAAGAAATCCTGCCTTCAGGGAGTTTACATTCTAGTTTAAAAGAGACAGAAAAAAATGTGTAAAATATATAATTTGTTATGTTAGATAGAATAAACTATTACAGGGAAAATTAAGGCAGGGAAGGAGATAGAAAGACCAAGAGGAGTTGAGGTTACAGTTTGAGATTAGGGTGGCCTGCCCACACTGAGAAGGAAATATGTGGAAAAGCCTGAAGGAAGTATGGGAGTGACCTGTTTGGAGAGGTGAGCTAAAAGTGTTCCAGGTGGGGAGAACAGCAAATTCAAAGGCCTTGGGGTAGGAGTAGCCCTGGCCCGGTTGATGAGTAATGGTGCATTAGTCCATTCTCACACTGCTAATAAAGACATGCCCACAACTGGGCAATTTATAAAGGAAAGACTTTATAAATTGACTTTATAAAGTCAATTTATAATTGACTCACAGTTCAGCATGGTTGGGGAGGGCTCAGGAAACTTATAATCATGGAAGAAGGGGAAGAAAATACGTCCTTCTTCACATGGTGGCAGCAAGATGTTTTGAGCAAAAGTGGAAAAAAGCCTTTATAAAAGTCATCAGATCTCATGAGAACTCATTCACTAACAGGAGAACAGCATGGGGGAAACTACCCCCATGACTGAATTACCTCCCACTGGGTGCCCCCCACGACATGTGGGGATTATGGGAACTACAATTTAAGATGAGATTTAGGTGGGGACACACCCAAACCATATCAAATGGGACGGTCAGCATGACTTGACCAAAGTGAATAAGAAGAATCCAGAGAGATAATGGGAATAGATTGTGTACACCTTTCTAAAATATGTGGTGTATAATAATAGTTCATTCTGGCTCTCACAATCAGAATAGCTTGATAGGTAGCAAGAGCAGGAATGAGAAGAATTGTTACAGGGCTTTTGCAATAATCCAAAAGAGATGACTGAAGCTGGGACCACAGCCGTAGAATTAGAAGCAGTCAGAAGTGTTACAACTGTGGAAATATTTTCATGGTAAAATCAAAAGAATACTTTTATTCCATTGGATTTCATTTTTAGTATTTCAGCCTACTGGGGTTATAATTAGATCCTAATTCTGACTCTCCCCAGAGTTTTACACATTATCTTCCTTTTAGAGGCAACTTGAACCAAGGACTGTTGGATAAATACCTATAAGTCTCATTACATGTTGACTTTGATCTTAAACTGTTTTTATATTAAAATCCTGGATATAAGAGTTGAGCTAGCCCATCTCAACAATCACATTTTCCTCTTTCCATTTCTCACTCCTTTCTGACAGCCTTTTCCAAAACTGCTTGACTGATTCAATTAGGAAGAGGCCAGTATTAATAATTGGTAGTCTTGGCACCTATCTCTGCAGCTTGACCATGCTGTGAAGTTTGGTCATTATGCTTGAGCTCAGCACTGTAAGTCCACAGGAGATGGAGGGGACACAGGGAGGACAATCTCTCTCCTGGCTTTAAAAAAAAAACAAGCAGCTCCCTCCTTAGTGACCAGTTGATTTCAATTCCAGTTAAAGAATATTTTAACTTAATTGTTACAGGAAGATAGTTATTCTAGAGTTAAACATAGAAGAGAACACATCCAAATAAAAATTAGGAAATTTATTTTCAATCTTCCCAAATCTCCAATAGTTGAACATGAAGTTTATTACACTTTTCAATATTAAGACAACTGGAAATGCAGTATGTGAAAGGACTTATATTTAGAAATGTTATATATGATTTCTATTAGAAAGCTCTTGATAATTTACAACCAAAGTAAGATATGCATTCTCTTAATTCTCTAATCAAAGAGTTGTACTTACTAAAATTACAAATTTAATTGTTCTCATATTCCAAATAAAAATATTAATTATTCACTATTATTTGAAAATAACAAATTATGTGAGTCTAAAACACCCATAATGCATTTGGCCAAGGTTGTTAGGTTGAGTTAAGATTCTCTGTGGCCTTCAATAACCAAATGTGGGGCTTAGAAAAGTTTTTGTTCTTGTCTGTACAGGCAGAATAAATAAAAGTAAAACTATCCCATAAAATTCTAGAAATTGTAGATAAGAAATGATATTACCACAATCAAATCACAAAGCAATTTTTAGAACATTAGAAATCAGGATTCGTTATCATTTAAAAAGAAAAACAATAAGGGAAAGTAAGCTTAATCAGAATATAAACATTGAAAAATCTCTAACTGTATTTCTTTTGTTAAAAAGTTGACTCACAATTTATTGTCTTCAGAAACATTTTGATACAAAATCAACAAATTTCTCCATATACATAAAGTAAGTATGAGATAGGATGTTATCTAACAGATTTTGTACAGAGTATGATCTATGGATGAAGTTCAAGCTTTACTATTAAATTCCTATGTAACATTAACCAGATAGCCTGTCTCTTCATTCTGTTAGAGGAAAAATCATATTGTTCTTGTATGCTTAATACATAATAAGATAAATTATCAAAATGTTGGAGCCCTTAAAGTAATTTTTAATAGATGATGCAACTGTAAGAACATAATTCTAATGTATACTAATTAAGAATCGCTTTGGTTTATTGTCAACCAAATTTATTATATCTCATTATAATTTTATTGCCTTTTTCCTTCCATCAAATGTTATGATTAAGTAGATAATTCTCCTACAATCTTAATATACATTCATCTAAAGAATTATCTGGTATACAGGACATAAAATATTAAGACATCATCTCAGAAATCTGGTGAAATTTCAGTCATGAACTTGTTGGGCATGAAAAAGAAGGTTATGGAAAAACTCCTATGATTCTCAATGGCTTTGGCTGTTGAAATTCAAGCATATTCATCACACAGTGTATTTCATAAATACACTGAATGTGAAGCCAAACTCCTTTCCACAGTTCCAAGGGATGTGGATAAGAAACCTGGACATTTTAAATCACTCAGATACAGTTATTTTTCTTTAGGTCTTGTTAGAAATGATGATAGCACTAAAAATGGCAAAACACATTCTGAAAAAAATGAAAATATTTGGTGGGCTTTTATCCCCTTTCAGACTGGTTTTACTCAGAAACTGAAATACAAAATTATTTCTCAATTACTTAGTTGTTGGTAGCAGAAATAAGAACCCCCCCAAAAATGTGCACCTTAAATAAATATCTCCTAAGTAACAACAAAGCAATACATACAGGTTTAGACACAACAGAATAGACTGTAGGAATTCTATACCATAGGTTTCTCTAAGTTCTATCTGTTAAAACGTTTAAGGTTGTTCTCTTGTTTACAGCGATGAGTCAAGTTTCTTCTGGAGTCTGTTGGGAAATACTTGCTTTTCAGTTAGAAGGCTAGCTTCCTTTTTCACTGCAACATCTATGTTTGCTGCCTAAGTGGCTTCTGTCACATCTTGTTATATTTGATGTTTTTCATTTTTGAACATTTCTATAAATGAAAAAATAAGAAGCATTTATCAGAAACAAGTATTGAAAATAACCAGAAAGGAAACTGGCTGCTTTCAAATACTGTTGACACCCACATGCATATATGCTTTTTGAGAAATGGTTGGAAGTAAAACAGAAAGAGCTAACAAAATAAAATGGGGGGGGGGGAGGAAAACCAGAAGAAAGTAAGCTCTTCAGAAACAAGGTGGATACTTGTAGAAGGTAGGAGACAATAGCTTAGATGTAGAAGTGTTTTTCCATGGACAAAATGCTTGTCTTGGCATTTTAGTTCATCCTTATAAAAACTCTATCATATGGATAATGTAAGGTAGAAAACTGAGGCCTCAATGAAGTTGAGACCTGCCTAGAAATCACACCGCTAGCAAGATGATGAAGCTGATTGTGTCTAACAATGTCTGTTTCTGGACTCAACAGTCTTTGGCTGTGGCACTATGCCTACAGAATAGAATACAAGCTTAGTTAGGAGTTCTAAGAACTACAGAGGAGGAAAAACGTACCGAGTAATTGTTAAACTGAAGAAAAACCAATAGGACTCCAGCATAAGCTGTACTATCTAGTTAGAGTTCCCAGTTAACATATACACAGACCTGGCATTAACGCAACATGTCAGACTCTCAAATAAAGCAAGCTAAGCTACAAATAGGAATTGTGCCTGTCTTCAGGCAAGACACTTAATTCCTTTCTACTGTGGCTTTACGGAACACAATGGATGGGTGATTAAAAGAAGCCCTAAAAGTAAGCACTGCAAGTGTTTAAGAGGAACAGAAAGCCAGAAATCTCTCTGACCTTCCCCTGCCTCTGTTCTACTAGAGGTTAGTTAAGTGCTAGCTGCCTGGACCTGGAGAGAAAGTCTCTGTTGGTCTTCCTCCTGAGTACTCAACAGCCTATAACTGCTTCCCTCCCTCCCTCCCACTCTCTCTCTCCCTTTCTCCCTCTCTCCCTTTCCTTTCCCTTCCTTCCTTCTTCCTTCCTTCCCTCCCTCCCTCCCTCCCTCCCTCCCTCCCTCCCTTCCTTCCTTCCTTCCTTCCTTCCTTCCTTCCTTCCTTCCTTCCTTCCTTCCTTCCTTCCTTCCTTTTCTTCCTTTCCCTTCCTTCATTCCATTCCTTTATTCCTTCCATTTGTTTTCCTTCCCTTCTTCCCCTCTCCCATTTTTCCTCACTTTCTTCCTTCTTTTCTTCCTCCTTCCTCTCTTCTTCTTTGAATTCTTTTTCTGTCACACTAACTTTATAACCTAAAGTAATTTACCTAACCTTTATGTGTCTCATTTTCTCATATTTTTTAAAGGAGAAGGAGAGGTATAAGGAGGATAATACTGCCTATTGAATGGAATAATCACAAAGATAGAATATGTCAATAAATGCAGAAAGATTGAAATTATCTCACCATCTCTTAGCGACTTTTACAATGTATGTGAAACACAGAAACAAAATATGCAGTTCTCTGGCTCCTGAGGAGGTCACAGACTAATTTAGAAAGAAGAAAGGTAATGTCAAAGAAGAAAGAGGAGGAGTATCTCTACACACCAGGTTAATTCCCCTAATGGTCTGAATTTCTTTCTTCTATCAACATTTCCTTCAGTACTATCTGGAGCTGGGAACTGGAGTGGTCAGTGGACCGATGAGGAAGAGAACCCGGACTGCATGTTCTCCTAGATTTTCTTCCCTCTCCTCATGATCCACTGTCTTCAATGGCTGCCTTTAGATTTTTAGATGTTTCTTATATGACAAACAGTAATAAAACCACATACTGTAGAATATTAACATTTTAGATAAAAGAACACAAGATTTTTAGGCAGTATGCCCAGATTTAATTCCCACTTCTATCATTTACTATCTTTGTGACTTTATCTATAAAAAGGAATAACAGCAATATTTCTTCCTTACAGTGCTGCTTTTTCTTAGGGAGCAGGGGGATGGGATGAAGGAAAATGAAATAAATGAATTGTAGTACAGAGAATTGGAATCTGAAGACCTAGATCCGATTCCTGGGTCTACAACTTAACTGGATGTGTGTCTTGAGGAATCTCTGAATTCCATTTTCTTATCAGTGAATAAGTTTTCATTATAATAACTGAATCATAGAGAGTTGAGGAAATGTCAAATGAAATAATGATCTTGCAAGTACTTTGTAAAATGTAAAGTGCTAGAGAAATATTACTTGCTATTACCATCTCAGAGTCATATAAAACTATTACAAGCATGCAGTTTGAAAGTTCAGTCTGTCATCTTGACAGTTATTGGTCTAACTCTCCCTTGTCAATAAGCCGATTTAAGGTAGTACATAATCAAGCAGAAAAATGGGAGTTGAGGTAATTAAAATAATTAGATTATTTCCAAATAAAATACTGGGATTTAAACAATCTTAGTTTTAGAGGGGACCTTTTAGGTCATCTCGCCCTGCCTGATCTAACCCAATCTTCACCCAGTGCAGTGGTCCTCTAAATTGAATCTGTGCTCTGGTGGCAAGCTATACTTGACAGCAGAAGATTCCACATTGAATCAAAACTATGTTCCTTAGCATACCAACTTTCAAGAAATATCAAAATGTGCAAGAACTTTTTTTTTCTGACAATGATTTAGGTTTTAAAATCCAAATTGATTTAAAGCCTTTTTCTTTTTGGCATTCATCACCTATTCCTTTTGGAAATGTCACACGTTTAATAAGAAGATGACGATTTCATTGAAATGAATATTCACTGAAGTAGTTACTCAGATGATCATACTAACTGAGGTATTTATAATCATGTAGACTAAGTTCCTTGGAGATCAAATGAAGTATTTCCCACTTAGAAGAGTAGACATAGAATGGAGTTTCATTTTGCTTTTCTCTCTCAAAAACATGGGCTGAAGGGGTGTCCTTCAATGGTTAGAATTACATCTTTCTAAGAATAATCTACAAAATGAAGTTATGAGCATAAAATTACACCGATAATTATTGGAATAAGAAGGTTAAT
Organism: Callithrix jacchus; assembly: GCF_049354715.1. Lineage (NCBI taxonomy): Eukaryota > Metazoa > Chordata > Mammalia > Primates > Cebidae > Callithrix > Callithrix jacchus. The sequence continues at coordinate 134,237,472 of NC_133505.1, forward strand.
ATGAAAGAAAATTTCCATTTCCTCATATTTTGGAGGAATCAAGCTGAAGTACATCTAGAAGTAATTTACATTATCTTATAAAGCTGATGTTTCCTAAAGCGTTAATTTGAAGGAAAAATATTCCCTCTTCATTTTTCTTTTAGGGAACTTTGAGTGCCAGTCACCTGAAATTGCTCAACGTGATGGCGAACATTCAAACCTGCCATGAGCCATCTACCTCTTTTAGGATGCAACTTGATTATGGTTTCCTGGATTCTCTTCTGAGCAGTTTCAACTGGAATTTCATTCATGTTTTCGTATTTGTACCCACCATTATCTTCCCTTTCCTTATATCTTTTGTAATCAAATTGTTGGCTGAGACTGAACAAACAAGTAATACAAGTTAATAGCTGCTTTATTTCCCCTCTCATTTGAAGTGATGAAGTGGGTATTGGATTATGTTTCAGAGATGAGTCTTTGTACTCTTGGCAACTGTTTTTGCATGCAGAAAATATTTGATGGAATCCACATGTAATCTGTCGAGCACAAGATAGGAGTATGGAGTTCATTTTTGTATTCAAGAAATACTTTTTTTTTTTTAGATGGAGTTTCGCTCTTGTTACCCAGGCTGGAGTGCAATGGCGCGATCTCGGCTCACTGCAACCTCTGCCTCCTGGGTTCAGGCAATTCTCCTGCCTCAGCCTCCCGGGTAGCCAGGATTACAGGCACGCGCCACCATGCCCAGCTAATTTTTTGTATTTTTAGTAGAGATGGGGTTTCACCATGTTGACCAGGATGGTCTCGATCTGTTGACCTCATGATCCACCTGCCTCGGTCTCCCAAAGTGCTGGGATTACAGGCTTGAGCCACTGCGCCCAGCCCTCAAGAAATACTTAATGTGAACCTCTTATGAGCCAGAGACTTTCCTATAACCTAAGGGTAGAGCAAACTGATAAAAATCCCTGCCTTCATAGTGACCTTAGGTGGAGTAGGTGACCAATAATCAAAATAAAAAGAACAGTGAAAAATATGTTAGAGAGCATAAAGGGGGCAGACGGTCTCAGACAGGAGGGTTATAGTTTTAAAATAAGGTGATCACCAAGAAGGTAGCCATTGAAGAAGACCTAAAGGAAGTGAAGCCGAAAGCCAACATGGATCTCTGGGGAAAGACTGTGGCATTTAGATAAAACAGTCTGTGCCAACCTTGAGGATAGAGCTCTTCTAGGGTTTCTAAGAAACCACTACAAAGCCAACATATCCAGAGTAGTGAGAAAGGAGGAGAAGTAGGGAGGCCACTGGAGGATATTAATGAGAGGAGTTACACAATCTGATTTAAGATGATAATATACTTACTCTGGCTGTTGTGTTGAGAATGGACACTATGGACCAAGTGTGGGAGCAAATAGACTAGTTAGAAAGCAACTGCCAGAATCTGGATAAGAGACAGTGGTAGATAGCAGCAGATAGTTTAGACTTGGTTGGTAGCAGTAGCCATGAAAAAACAAATGAGCATATTCTAGATGTGGTTTGAAGATAAAGCCAATAAGACTTTCTGATAGAGTGGGTGTGATAAGTGAGAAGAACAGAAAGGTTGTTCACAATTCTTCTAGTGCATTATTTTTCAAAGTGTGATGTATAGAACCCCTATAGCAGATTCGCCTGAGATATGTTGAAATACATCCCTGTGGTGTATCTGAGAACCTCTGAATCATATTTTTTCTCTAAAGAGCCAGACGGTAAATATCTGCTACCATTATTTGACTGTGCTGAGAGAGCACTAAAGCAGTCATAGACAATGTTTAAATAAATGTAGATGTGTGCCAATAAAACTTTACTTATAGACACTACAATTTGAATTTTATATAATTTTTACATGTCAAAAATTATTTTTAATATTCTTTAACATTTGAAAATGAAAAAGCAAATATTTCTAGCTCCCCAGCCATAAAAAGACAGGCAATGGGACCTATTAATATTTTACCCACAGGCCATGATGGTTTGCTACGCTCTAGAGAATAGATCCCAAGAATATGTATTTTTAACATACACATTAAGAGATATTTTAAAGCACAAGAACTTTCATGTAAGGTAAGTATTTTTATTCTAATTGTAAAGATCAGTAAACAAAGTCAGAAACAAATGTGACATTCTTTGAATTAGAGCTTAGTCTTGGGTCTGTCTCATTGCAAAATTTGCACTTTCTATGATCCCCCAGCACCTTGTGGAATATTTTCCCAGGGGTTAATATTTCTGTTCAACCCTAGATGGAGCAGAGAGCAGAGTAACAAGAAAAGAAAAGGTTGCTTTGCCTAGAGAACTGTTTTTCCCTCTCAATATGGTACACAGTTTTGCTTTTATAATTAACATTCTGCTGATGAGATCTCCCATTGGTGCAGGCTTACGAGTAAGATTTCCATGGAGAGCAAGTACTGCAAGAAATAAATTAATCTCTAGGGAAGAAGAGGGGCCAGGTTGTCAGTGCTCACACAACTGCCTAATAGGAAATGATATTTCAGAACTGTTCAAAGAATGAAATGACTGGGTTCTCCTTGCAGCACTTTCTTAAACATTTAAATCTTCTGAGAAGAGGGAGATAGATTGATATAAAACGAAGAGCAATCTTATAATATTTTTCATTAGGGTATCAGTATTTCCAAACTAAAATAGCATTATCTAGAAATGTAAAATAAATTCTACTAAATCATTATTTTGTTTATATTATGAAAAAGCTGCATTGATGTTAAATATAAAGATGAAAGGATAGATTTTTAAATCATCACTTGAAAACTATGCAATATTTTTAATAACAGGTTTTCTAGACTTTGGAATAAGGTAATTTTTGCACTTAGAACACTACTTAGAATAACATTGAATTATTGAGGTGTTTTTTCATTAAAATTAAGAAACAGCATGTGTTTTATGATTTAAACTACCTGTCTCTTGATTACATATAATGAGCCATTCAATTAAGGTCTTTAATATAGAACGCCCGATTTGTCTAATCCTCAAAATGGTCCTGATAGGGAACTTACTTATGTTTTATTTTCCATGATACAAATAAGATCTGAAGTTTACATTAAACATTTGGGTTAAACTAAAGCTACAGAATCACTCTTTATTCTCTAGCTTCCACCTTGGCCTAAGTGGAGAGCTTTCCCAGGGAGTTTGTTTTTTCTTACCTGTTTAATTTCCCAAATTAAGTAGGATCTTAGATGTGAATCACCTGTATGTGAGTCTCTCTTAGAGACAGGACCATTTGAGTCTAACAATTTCAATGCTGTAACTCAGAATAACCCATAGAATCACAGGCTTTCAGAACCGACAGGGCATATAGATTATCTGGTGTACCCATTATTTTGGTGGGGTGTCTGGGTTTCATTTTCTAGCCTAGGGTTTTTCTTACTATTCGACAAGTCTAATTTATGAAGGACAAGCAGTAGCACAGATTTAGTGTAAAGTGGTAGGAAATTCAAAGAACATAGTCAAAGCTACAGAAGGAGAAAATTACATTAGAAAATACGGATTAGGAGTGTACAGAATTTGCTCATTAGAAAACATTTGTGTTTATGTAGGGCAAAAACAAATAAGCATATTTAAAAGGTCATCCTTCCTGGCAAAGATTTCAGTTTCTAGAGAGACATAAGGAGGTAAAAGGAAAATGGCCCCCTGTTTTGCCAGGAAGATAACCAGAAGCAATGGCAGCAATTAATGAATGACCCACATAATACCCAGATCCGCCTCAGAACTAAATAATCATCCTCTTATACCAAATGGCTGTGCCCTTGGCTGAAAAAATCCACATTGCCCATAGCCACAGACCCTTCTCAGGGACAGCTGCATCCAATGATTGTTTGATGCAGGGGGTATAAAGGTCTGTTCCCCACCTTCTAATTCAGGACAACCTTAAAGAGCCATGCCAATTCCAGAGCTCCCTACAGGATCATTTGAGGTCTTTGTTGTGACTGTGTATCATGGTTCAATTTCTCCCTCTGTCCAGACCTGCTTCTGGGACTCTGCCTGAAGCGCTGTTCTGAGACCACTTCCCAATCAACTTTCCACATGCAAATCAGCCCAGGGAACTGGATGCAACAAATAACTAACTCAATGAAAACATTTCCACTTAACACATGCTATCAACTAAAAATAGGCCTTAAGCTGAATAAACACTGAAGTCCTGTGCTCGTCCTCAGCTATTGCTGCTGAGGTAAGATGGGGAAAGAGTCCATCAGAAAGAGTCAGGGCATCCATGTCGCTACATAATTGGAGTGTTTCTTTTACTCTGAGGAATCAATGACATTAGCAAAGAGGGTTTCTCATCCTTTCCAATATTCATAGCATTCACGAAGGCCACAACATTTCCAAGAGCATACTGTTCTCAAAGGCAAAAAATGCAAACAGAAACTCAAGAGACTGAAAGATCCGTAACATCAAGTGGCCACAGCCAGGAATTTACAGAGCATACTGTAGGAAAACAAAGTTTTCCTTAGCAATCAATTTGTAAAGACTCAGTAGTTAATGATTACAGCTTGACTTCATTGTAGTTTACGATATACTCTAACTTTAAATCCCATGATATATAGCACTACCAGTAACTCAATTTTACAAATAATGGAATAGTCTTTTTAACAAATTGCTCATGGTACATAGCTACCTAATGGGGAAGCCAAAATGTACACCCAGAAATCTCGGTTCAGTCTCTAAAGGTGTGCACTTTGTCATTCTATCACTTAATCACCCTGCTTTCAGACAACTATTTTTTTAGTAATTTATGAATAAAATAACATGTAGAATTAATAATAATGTTTTTAAAATAAGGCATGGGCATCACCAAGCAACCAGAGTGAATCAAGAACCCACAGAAGAAGGTCATCGAGAATATCTAGTGAAATGTTTTCATCAGTTTCTTAGTGAAGATATCAGCGGCTGGCAGCATTAATCTTGAGTGAAGGTTTACTGTACTCTTGGCTGGAATAGAGTCTTATTACACAATTCATGTTCATCATTCACAGCAAAATTCTAGTTGTTGACATTGAATACCAAGATAAATAATTCCCTTTAGTACAATTATTAGATACATACTTGAAAAAGTTCCACCCCATTTAACTGAAAGAATTAGGTCTGGGTATCCTGAAAGAGCAATGCTAGAAAAGGAAAGCAACACCCCTATCTTAATTAGGCTTTTTTTTTTTTAAGTCCGTGATATGCTATAAATTCTCTGCAACTGTTACTCTTATCAAAGAGAATTTAGGAAATGACTGAGTTATGTCTAAGCATTAGAAAGAGGAGAAAGCTCAGAAAACACCTAATCTACCCATCCTGAACTCAAAGGAGGCTACTACATACTCCATGAGCTATCCATGTGAAGTATGGTAAGTGTAAAGTATGGCTCCAATGAGTCTTTTCTTTTTGGAAATGAAGAACATACACTATATTATATAGATAAAAATAAACTTTGAAAAATTATATTTTTGCTCTATTCCACTTTTGCATTTTTATATATAGAATTATCACACAATTATAATCCATAATGAAGAAAGACAGTAATTTATTGCATTTACAAATGGGAAAGCAAATAAAAAATATTGCCAAGATGTTCATACTGGGTAATTTCTAAATAAATGGATGTTAAAATCAAATTGATTTAGGAAAGGAGATTCCATTTTACTCTCTTGAATGAAGTTAAGGAGTGTCATTTGCCTGGAACCACTGCTTTAATTCCAGGTCATCCTTGTCTCTAAAATCATCACTTCCATGTAATATGGTTCAAAGCATGTGCTGCTCTGGTCTGTAACATACGCTGTACTACTCACTCAGGGCACAAAGCTGGGACTACTGCTGTACCATGCCCGAAAGATTCACATACAAGAGAAGATTAGGTAACATTTCCCTCTGATTGAAACAAAAACTTTGATGTCAGGAATTGTGTTATCTGGTACTTTTTAGAATCCACAATCTTAAAGAAAAAGAAAAAAAAAACAGTTTCCAATGAATTAATAATGGCTTGAGACTCTACATGCTGCAGCGATTTCACTGCAGTGGTTGTTTCTTTTATAGTCACACTTGATTAGTATTAGAAATTTGGAGGAATTGCAATATGCATGGTTTTCAAAGCCCTTTACAGAATTTCATTTTTCTCACTCGGAGAGAGTCAATGAAAAGGTAATAAGAAAAGATCTATGGGACGTATTTATAGGAGTGTCAGAAGCCTGTAAGCTAACTACGTGAAAGAACCCAGATTGTGCAGACCGGGTTTGGAGCAGGAACACTTCAGAGACTTTATATCTAGTATTTTGACTTTTACATGTCCTTGGAGAAGAAAGCGTGCTAGCTACAAAACCAAATAAGGAGGAGAAAGGAACAAACCGTATGCTTAAGAATAATTACAGTTTCAATTTTCCCATGAACTAAATGTGAAGTTTCAAAGATAAAGTGTAATAGAAATTGAGGGGGTTTGGTGTGTCTAAAATATTGGCAAGAAACAAACTTCTTATTTCCCTTGCTATCTCATCCCAAATTTCTGCCATATGGAAGTTAGTCTGGGTAGCTTAATTGAATGCTATCAACTCCTCCGCAAGTCCATTTGCTTTTGTTTTGCCCTCAGTAGAGATGAAAAATATCAGATCACAATCTCTATAAATGATAATAATTCAAGCTTGCAGTCAATGACTTATCTGACACTTTCTTAAATTTAACACGTGTCAATTATTTTAACATCTTTTCAAGAAAGTAATTCTTGTTGTTCATTGTTCTAGAAAAAATATCAAAATTTTATTATCACAACAATACAAGCAATCTTAAAACACTTCATTGGCCATGAAAACCATAAATGAGGCGAAAAATCTAATAACGAAAAACAATAAACATTACTATTATTATTGTGAGTGTTCAATATTATGCCTCATGTAAAACTTTATTTCAATGTGATTTGCAGGGCAGGGTAGTCACTTTGGCTGAGCCATATATTCCAAACAAAATAGCAGTAAGAATCTGTCCACTGCACCTTTGTCATGTGGACAGTTAAACTACTGTGGTTGAACTGACCTGTAGTCACATTAGTACTGGCTACTGCTGTGGCCCCGCAGTAGCTCCTCTCGTTCTCTACAGCCATGAAATCATTCTGACTACCAACTGGTACTTTTGAATCCAGGCCAGCTTGATTCTGGTGAAGTTTCTTGGATATGTCTACATGATGATGCTGAAATGACACAGGTCAGAGTGATTGATATTACAAGTAAATTATCAGTCCAAAATAAATGTTTCACAGAGCTATGAACGATTTATCACATGGCAAGTCATTTAGGTATGTCTGAAACAGAACATTCGACATGTCAAAGCAAGTTACAAATTATAGGTTTATCAACTTATTTTGGAAATATAGGTGTACAATTTTTGAAGCAATCTAAGTAACTAGAATAAGAAGTCATTTTAGGCATAGAAAACCATCTTCAAAGACCATTTGTGTATATTACTTTCTTTTTGTGAAACTTATAAAATATTTTTCATTTGGAACATTTTCACTTAGTTTTTATTCTTATAGTTAACTAATCCAGCACTTCATTATCTATTACATAATTACATACTATATAATTAAAGCAGATTTCATTTCTGTATTATCTGTATGCTTTATATAAAACAAATCATAACATCTGCTATAAATTAACCCACATTTTTAGGTGCATTATGCGAATTTGACAAAGTTCCTCTAGTCAATTTTAGAGTAATTAATTCATCATAACAATGAATTATTAAGGCACGGCATCAATGGCCCTATAACTCATCTCACATGTAAGAGATATCACAGCATTTGACATTATACTGACACACTGTATGCTTCAAAAGAATCATCAGATGGGAGCAAAAAATAAAGATTCCAATTGAAAATTCAACTTCCAGTACTTAATTAATTCATACCAAGTCCAGACTAAAATTTTATCAATTTAAATAAAATTACAGAATATGTCAATATTAGATAATCAATTATGGCCATTCAGCCTAGCCATGTTGGCTCACTAAAGGATAGTACAATGGACAACTTCCTGTGAAGTATTTCCAATAGACTGTATATAGCATGAAATTCATTAAAAGCCCGATTTTATAAAGCCAACGGCTTTTAAAGCTTGAGAAGGGCCAGTAAGGAAATTAGGCTTTAGAATGATTAAATAATTCACTTGAGTTAACAAATGAACAATGCTGAGCCTGAACCCTGGATGGTGTTCTTTATGATTGATTTCTTGAGATTTTTAATGCAGTGAACTGGATGCACAGATAGCCCTCACTCTTCACTCCTCTCTGTATCCATGTCCTTTCTAAAGAATTTTGCAGTGCTATCCTACTCTGACTTTTGACCTCTCAAAGTGGCTTCTTCTGGCCTAACAGAATATTGACACAGGGGCTTGAAAGAGGCTTGCACAATTGTTTTTGCTCATTCCTTAACTTCCACTATGCCATGAGGCTATGCCTGTATTAGCTGACCACAGATTAAACACGAGATGGGCAGAGTTAGGTCACCCCAGCTGTCCAAGCTGAAGCAACCAACAACCAGAGGAGCCCGAGACATTTGGGTGAAACCAGCCTAGATCACCTGAGATCAGCTCAGGTCAGCTGAATTCCACAGCTTCGTGAACAAAATGAATGTGCTTTTGGTTGTATGCCATTATGTTTTTCTGGTGGTTATGCAGCATTGTATGCTGACAGATAACTGGTACCTTCAACCACCATATATCTATAGTATCCCAGATACTGGATATCGCGTGAGAATACATTTCCAACATGACATTCTCTCAGACTCAAAATTATTCAAACACAATGTCTTACATTGTTTGTGCAAATAAAGTACGGTAAGTCATTAGTAGATATTTCTCAAATTCCTTTTCTAATGGCAAAGGAAGAGATCCTAGTGATACTACCAGAGACAGCTCAAAAGATTAGTGTTTGGATGCTGGTATTAACTAGAACTAAATACCCTGCTTGTTTATGTTTAGCTCCTCCACAAACCGTAAAAACATAAGTCTAAGGCTGGGCACGGTGGCTCATGCCTACAATCCCAGCACTTTGGGAGGCCAAGGCAGGTGGATCACGAGGTCAAGAGATCAAGACCATCCTGGTCAACATGGCGAAACCTCGTCTCTACTAAAAATAGAAAAAGTTAGCTGGGCACGGTGGGGCGTGCCTGTAATCCCAGCTACTCAGAATGCTGAGGCAGGAGAATTGCCTGAACCCAGGAGGCGGAGGTTGCGGTGAGCCGAGATTGCGCCATTGCATTCCAGCCTCAGTAACAAGAGTGAAACTCTGTCTCAAAAAAAACAAAAACATAAGTCTATCACGGTAATTTTTAAAATTTATTGTCAGGCCTACATTATCATATAGTTTTTGGAAAGAAGCAGATTTCAGCATCCAACTACTTTCCTGATTCTGAATTAGATACCTTGAAAAATATATTATCATTTCAAGTTATGACATGAGTATTAAATCGCAGTTTCTCAGAACCGAGCAATGCAATAAAGAAGGAATAAGCTTCATATTTGTTCATACCAAATTCAATTGGAAATATTAAAACATTGAGGGAAAGTTAAGAATTCATGCAAGTTATGTATATTCTAATATATTTCAGACTGAAAAGAAAGAAATGCTGAACTTATTTACACATGAAAGGATTGTTGTGAATGCCTGAGAGAGAAAATGACCCCTTGATCAGAATAGTTTCTGTATTGTAAAGGTCCTGTGCTTCCTGGTGCAAACCTCTGGCAGACTGGACATTTTATAAACATATTAGTGTATCAGTGATTAAGAACCTCATTTTGCTGGAAACCGTGCCCACAGTGGAGTCTCTTCTTAGGCAAACCCGGTTAGATTTTCCAACTTCTCTTTTACATTACATATTATAGCCAGGCTGCCGTACTGAGGTCCTAACGTAAAGGGAGGTGGGTGTCTCTTAAGTTACTGACCCTGCCACGCTCCCTCTTCCTTGTTTACTTGGCCCCTCCTTCTAGTTCCCTGGGTTTGCATATTATACTCTGGCATCTCTTTTCTGCTACAATAAAATTCCCACAACGTTTCATTTATTTATTTTTGTTTTTTGAGACGGAGTTTCACTCTTGTTACCCAGGCTGGAGTGCAATGGCGCGATCTCGGCTCACCGCAACCTCCGCCTCCTGGGTTCAGGCAATTCTCCTGCCTCAGCCTCCTGAGTAGCTGGGATTACAGGCACGCGCCACCATGCCCAGATAATTTTTTATATTTTTAGTAGCGACGGGGTTTCACCATGTTGACCAGGATGGTCTCGATCTCTTGACCTAGTGATCCACCCGCCTCAGCCTCCCAAAGTGCTGGGATTACAGGCGTGAGCCACCGCGCTCGGCCAACGTTTCATTCTTAACTGCCCAACTGCCCTCCACTAACTCTCAATTCTCTCTCTTCCCTCTTCCCTTTCCTATCTCTCAAATTCTTCCACTGTGTCTTGATAACTTTATGGTTTGCAAGCTTCACTACATATTAAACTTCTCTTCTGAACATTGTCTCTACCTTCTTACACTGACTAAAATCCCATTCTTCTTTGAAGACACCACTTCTGTGAATGATGCTGGCTGCTTATTCTACATCCCTGCCACCCTGAAGTGGAGGATCCTGTTACCCTGAGTGTCGTTCATTGCATCCTTACCTCCTTACAAGACATGCCTACTGCTTTGATGTTCCTGTCTAAACTAGCTATGCACCATCTCCCTTCTTGTTGGTATCATCTATCTACTAATCTCTATGCATCTTTCATGAAAAGGTTTGGCACCTGGAATGTTGTCTTTTCTAGCCCCAGCATCGCCATAATCTTGGACAATATCCACATCTACATAAACACCCTATCTTATTCATCCCTGGATCTCCTTATTACAAATGAATTTCTCATTTTTCTACCTCATGCTTTCAGTCCCAAGATCACAAATGAAGTCTACTGTAATCACCTGAAATGTTTCCACTTACAATATTATTAAATATGTTCCTCTTTCACTTCATCGCCTATCCTCAAGTTTATTCTCTTCACTCCAGCCAAATCTCCCTTCTCCAAGACTGCTTTTACTACAATCCCTGCCAAGGCTATTCATGGACCTCACTGGGATCCACTGATCCCTCTACTTTCTCTATATCCATCACTCCTTTGCTCTTTTTTTTCTTCTCTATTCTGTTTCTGAACAGCATCCATTTCTGTTCAGAAACTTCAATCTGGCCAATAACCTGCCAGACTTAAACTTGTTCGACTTCTCGGCAGCATCTGACATGTCTAGTCACCTCCTTTGGCTTCCAATGTTCCTCCTACCAATCTGAGTGCTTATTCTTAGACTCCTTTTCTGGAGTATCCTTAATTTACTCAAACAGTGAGGGTCAAGAGGCTTCAAGGTTCTGTTATTTCCCCAGCTTTCTTTTTACCATTCCTATATAATTTCAGCAATCATGTGGCTTATCTATCACCTGTAGAGATGGTAGGGGTAGGTAGAGATTTATGAAATGAGATGAAGTGTAGAGAGGCAGGAGCTTACATGCCTTAGTAAGCACTTTGGACTCCAATTCTAATGTCCTTTCAGGTCCACAATCTCACCACTCTACCTTCCTGTCTGAAGGCTTGGCTATTCTGTTTGCCTAAAACATTCTTAGTAAAATTTCCCCCTTAATTTTATGAAGTCTTGGTTTCCTGCAAGTTTCCCTCACTGCATAAACCTTAGCCAGCACCCTATTTTCTAATCTTTGTGCAACTCGTTCTTCTACTGTAATGCAATTTTTAGAATTACAATCAAATAATACCTGTTTTCATGGTTAATATCTATCTCCCTGGCTAAAACTCCCTGAAAGTAAAAGCTATGCCCGCCCTGTTCACTGTCCTCTTATCTCAAGGTTTTAAATATAGTAGGCATTAAATAACTACATATTAAATAAATAGGCAAATTCATGAATAAAACACAGACTTAATTTTTATGACTTTTTATTTAACTAGTTATCAATGATCACTGCTTAGTCACGTTCACAGGCATAAGCAAAGTAATGTATATCATTATTCCTAACAGTATTGCTTATCGTCATATATTAGTAGATAAAATCACATAAAATGCAATTACATTTTACCTTGTTTTATCCATAAAGACACATATTTCAAATCCTGTGCTTTTAAATAAACTCATTACTGAAATCATGCAAAACTATATTTATACAGTATCCCATATAGCTCTGAATCAAATTACGTGGGTTAACTATCTATGGAAGTTACAAATCTAAGAATGGTTATGTTAGGGAAAGAGAATTGAGAACTAAGTGTGTAAAGAGAGTGGCCCCTATTGCCCTCGGTGTGAGAGCATAGCCTGCCAGCAACTGAAGAAATAAAACCCTCTGTCAGGCCCTGCTTCTGTAATGTCAAGTCTTCAACCTGAAGGTAGGGTCCAGAGAAAAATGAGAAAACTACAATGTTTGCAAATAATGGACAGGGACATAGACAAATTTGAACTGCCACGCATCAGGCCTTTGTGACCATGCTGTAGTTGAACTTCAAAAATAAGTTCTATTTATTCTATGTAATTTCCATGTAACTTGTTATTAGACATGAAACATTACAATCCTGTCTACTAATATGAAATGACTATTAAATTATTTAATGTTATTCTTGGCTCGTAGTTCACATGTTGTTTTTAATGTTCCTGCTAAAAGTAAGGATGCAATTATAAGGTACTGAATATTTGTTTCACAAAGAAAGAAAGAAACAAATAAATATTACCCAGAGAAGTTAACCCAGATGTCCGTGAAAAAAATGGAAAGAGTTCTTCAAATCCATCTTTCATCTCATACCTAAGGCCATGCTGTTGAGTAAAATCATACTTTTTCAATTTATTGAGATTCCCAGGTCATGATTGTATTTATTTGTGCCCCTTCTCCCCAAGGGCAAATGGGCTTGTTTTTCCTTAGAGAGCAACAAAGGACCTGTCTTGGCCAGGGACTAAACATCACTCATATTTAAAGCAACATGAAGTATCCCAGATAATGTACTTTCCTTTTTACTTTGTAAAAAAAAAATCAATCCTCTCCTGACTAAAAAAAGCAACCTCCTTCTCTGCTTATATAAACACTGCTACTTTCCACTGCCTGTACTTTTTCACTTCAGAAAGTAAATTTAAGTGAAGAAATTTCAAGTGAAATTTGAGAAGAAATCACACATTAACCAACTTTCTTCAAGAGAATTAAATTCTACTTAAAATACCAACAATAACAATAATTCAGAGACTATACATAAATAAAAGAGAATAAAAATCTAATCACAACAAATACAGGCTTGCTGTGGATATGCAAACTATCATTCTAGAAAATCATGAAGTCCTGTACATAATCTGTCTCTTTGTGTGTGTGTGTGTGTGTGTGTGTATGTGTGTGTTCTATTCTGTTACATGGTTGAATCACCATAAATAATTTAGAAGATGATCAAGTGTTTTTATAAAAACTAATTAATTTCTCATTGTGCATTATAAAGGTCCATAGTGTAATAGAGGCAAATATTTTTTAAAAAGATATAAACTGTGAAAAATAATCTAAAACTGCTCATTCATATAGACAGTCATCTCTTTTGGACAATATTCTGAGGTTTCCTAAATTATCCATATATACTCAAACCGCCCTTTCTGCTCAGAATGTCTTCTTTATACCAATTCAAAGAGATGCTTCTGAGCTTGTTTGACCCTCTCCCAAAGACATGCCATCTTGACCCTTTCCTGTCCCTTGCAGCCTTACGTTGTTTACAGAGGATTTGCTCAAGCCTGTGTTTGGCAGGCCTTGCTTCATTAGCTCATCAGAAACTCATTTCCCTCTTTTGGCTTTTCCTGGAACTTTAGGCTGTGACTTTCCCAGGTGAGAGTCCGTGCTGGTGTCACCCTCCTTGGCTAGTGTTCCTCCTCCCTGAACTCTCACACCCTCTCATTCAAATGTGACCTTGCTGGCTTGGTCTGGGTTGGCAGTTGATCAGGGACTTCACCAGCAGTCACAGGTGTTTGCATGTGGCTTGACACTAAGACATTACTGGGATCAACAGTGGTTAATAGAAGGGACAGACTCTTTCTTCTGTGCTTATTCCAAGTACCTTCAGAAAGTCAGACATTTAAAAGAGTTGGCATCTACCCTGACTTTTTCTTGGGTCAGAGGAGAGCCAGTAGGCCTATGGAAAAGAAAGATGCCTGAATTTATTTCCTTAGTTGCCCTAATAAGAGAAGACAGTACCTCCATCTCAGCCCTTCAAAGATCTATTCTTTTTCCTCAACTAGCTGGGACCAGACCCAAGAAAAACCATCCTTGCTGTAACTGATTAGAAATCTTCTCACAGGCCGGGCGCGGTGGCTCAAGCCTGTAATCCCAGCACTTTGGGAGGCCGAGGCGGGTGGATCACAAGGTCAAGAGATGGAGACCATCCTGGTTAACATGGTGAAACCCCGTCTCTACTAAAAAATATACAAAAAATTAGCTGGGCATGGTGGCGCGTGCCTGTAATCCCAATTACTCAGGAGGCTGAGGCAGGAGAATTGCCTGAACCCAGGAGGTGGAGGTTGCGTGAGCCGAGATCGCGCCATTGCACTCCAGCCTGGGTAACAAGTGCGAAACTCCGTCTCAAAAAAAAAAGAAATCTTCTCACATATCACATATCAAAGATCTTACTGTGTCCTCTGGGAAAGGAATTCTTCATTACTATCCTATTTTATACTTCACTTTCAAAGATATGTTTCAAGAATATATCAAGCAATAAAGTAGGAGATTAACAGCACTCATATTTCAGATACAGCTTTCACTTGCATCTTCCTTTATTTTCCCTGATGAAAGCTGAGATCTAGGTAATTTGATATCTAGAAGTCCCACCATCTTGATTTATGTTGATTTAATCACCCTCTTGGAAAAAATCAAATCCTAGTTCATGGATGCGGGAAGAACTCAATATAATCACATTGAAACGAGTTTAAGAATTTTGATTGAAACGAGTTTAAGAATTTTAATCTACAATGCTTAGGTGGAGAACCTCTTACCATACTTCCATCAAGCTCAAATCAATGTGCTTCTTGCTACTCTAACGTTCTGTGAAGTTAGCCAAAGATGAAATGAACATTTGAAGCAAGGCTTAGCCGAAACTTTTTATTTTAAAATAACACCTGAATTGACAGCTAATCTGTACAATTATTATTCTTAAGGATATAAACAAGAATTTTTTTCTACCCTTAAAGATGTTAGCCTTGTCACTCCAGATATTGGACAATCGTGCAAAAGAATTTTCTATTTTAGAGACGCTGTGGCGAGTGCCTCCTCTTCAAAATGCCAAAGGCGGCTTAGAAAAATGCTGATGTAATGAACACTGGAGTAGCTCTTTGTGTAGAGATAAATCTTCTTCCTTATTTTGTCTTCCTGAAAATTTAGAATTAATTAATTTTCATGGTTATTGTCGTAACCTTCCTAGCTTCTATTTTAATGGGAAACCATAACTCTTAGAGCCTGTAAGTGTAATCTGTGGCCAAAGGGCAGGAAAATTAATCTTATTTCAAATTATGAAAACAGAAATTACAGTGGAATCAGCTATGTGACACATTTTTTGTTAGATGAGTTTTTGGTGAAATTAGTTTTGAATTAGTGGACATATGAATAGCATTTGAACAGTGTCCAGCAGGGTGACAGTTGCTGCAGATGGCAGATGGGAACTCTGGTGTACTTTATAATAGGTCTGTCTGTATCTAGGAAAATTATTCTCAATTCATTTTTTTAATTACCTTTGAAATCATCTTAGCCTTCTGAGTATTAAAATACAGCTTTCACATGAGTCTTTAAAAGGTTTACATCTGGCAATCTGATTTAAAACATTGCTGTATTAATATTTGAGCTAGAAATGATTTTAATGAGTATGACTCATCTCACTATTTCTTCAAGCATTCAAACTACTGGATATAAACTATTAAATGGCATTCTTGCTACCAAATTGTTGCTAAAATATAAAATGCATGCACTGTTGTGACTAGGTGCCCCTCAAGGATGTGGGTCTTGGAGGCTGCTTTCTGTCTCCTCAGCTCAACTTAAGCCTGACAATATTTCTTTGAAACCCCTTCCATAAAAGCTGCTCTTCTGACCTCTTCTAACTCACAAGCCCTATTTCTGATCCCCCTTTTAAGGTATTGTCTGGCAAGACCAACCTTTTCTAAATTTCTATAGATTCCAGGTGTGGCCCTTCATCTTCAGGATCCTTGCGCATTTTGCTCAGAATGGCCTCTAGCTCATGTTCTCCTCTTTGCTCTCCCTCTCCAAACATGACATCAACAGACCTGAATGTTAACACCACTGCTGAACTTCTTTTTAGTCTTTTTTTTTAGCCTCTTGTAAGTATAATCAGAACATGGACCTCACTGTTCATCAGAATTTCTCCATCCTCATGATCTTGGATTCTAGCACTCTCCTCTCTGCTCTCACTTGCTGCTACTAACACTGCTTTTCCCACTCAGTCTTTTTTTTTTTTGCCATTGTTTTACTTTTATTTTTCATCAAAGCAATACATTCACACTGTAATAAATCAAACAGTGCAGAAGAGTTAGAAAGGAAAGCAAAAGTCTCCTGATCCAACATTTCCAATCCCCAAAAGCAACTCTGTCTTACTATTTCTGCTTTTTAGTTTTGCTGGAGGCTACATCTGTAACACTTGCACATCTTGACTTATGAGCTTAAATTACTTTCAAATCCTAACCTAAAAGACAAAGATTTAGTTAATTTATACCACTCCGTTCCCTTTCCACAGTTGCATGATCATTTATTCATTCAGCAAGTATATAATAAGCAACAAGTATGAAAAGGTATTGGGGATATTCTACTAAGAAAGAAGACGCAAAAATTTCCCTGCCCTCCTTGAGCTTATCCTGTGTGTGTGAGTTGGGATCGGGGGTGAAGTGTCAGGGAGGAACAGCCAACAACAATACATCAGGAAAATACATAGCATAAGTGCAATGGGAAAAAAAGAAACAGAGAAGTGGACGGACAGTGTAGAGTAGGGCAGGAAGGTTGCAATTTTAGATCAACATTTGAGCAAAGATCTGAATGGGCAAGTCTTTCATTATATTTGAGCAAAGATATGAATGAAAAACATATTTTCATTCGTATCTTTAAATACACTTAAACCCCCTCTCAGTCTTTCATTATTTTTACCTATTGGCTTCTTCCTTGCCTCACTTGTCTCTCCACCCAAGGGGCTTTAAAACCTGCACTTTCACAACTTTCTTACTGTGATGGTCAGATCTTCACTTTCCATTCTACTCCTTTTGCCAATCTTTCTTTCTTTCTCTCTCTCTTTCTTTCTTTCCTCTCCCTCTCTTCACTCATCCCCAGATGTGGCAAGCACATTGCTGGTTTAGAAGAAAAACAAAACTTGAAATTTTCTATTTGTTTTTGACATACATTCATGTTATCTGGTGACATGTGGGTCCTCAATGTTGCTCAGTTTTCTGAGGATCTCTGCTTTCCTTCTTTTCGCGGGGTTTATGGAAAATATTTTAAGGTTTTTTCTCTTTCATCCAAGCTCACAATGGAAATCTGGCATTCCTCATTTTAGAACATTACTCAATCACTTAATTCATTGAGATTGTGGCCATCTGAAATCAATTCCCATAGCTCTCCTCTCTTTCCTTAGAAACAACACTTGATCTCTTCTGTTTCTTACTGACTCACAAACTGTCCAGTCCTTTTTCCAATGTAAGTGCCTCCCCCTTGGAATATGACCGCTTCTCTTCCACTCTTCCCATGACATACTTAATCAATTATTCTTCCAACTCCTCATGTATTCTCTGATGCTCTTCCTCCATTGCCTCGTTTATTTTTCTGACAAACTTTAACAAGAGCAGGAAGGAAGGAAGGTTGGTTTGAGATGATATTTAATCATTTAATATTTTTATTATTGAGTTTAAAATCCACTGCAACTCTTTGGAAGATTTTATCAAAGGTTAGAAATTTTGCTTCCATGTTTTTAAGGTTTACAACGTGAGAGGTTTTATAGGTTGCACACTATTTTCAGCAATGAAAGCACATAACATCAAAAATATTCCCAAATAATCAATTTCCAAAATATTCTCCATAGAATGATTCTTTTATTAGAGTTATGTTTTCATCTTTGAATTAAACAGCCAGCTCAAGTGTGTATGTGCGTGTTCCTGACTACCAACAGGCACTAATCCTGGATTAAGTAGGCGAATTTGAATGCTCACCATTTTGTGAAATAAAACTTAATGCTAATACATCCTTAATTTTGGAAAAAGTGTTACTTCACAAGATTATTAGCAAAATTTTAGATGATGAAAACAATTCCATAGTCAATCCCCTTCTCACAGAGTATCATGAGGTCCCGCTATATTTTTAAACCTTTGCTTCTATAAATTATGCATATTTAGTATATCCTGCAGAATTTGGTAAACGTCTGGTTATCATTTCTTTGCTGCAATAACATGTCTACAATGACACTGGGGATTTCATATGTGAATTTATTTCTCCAGACTTTTTTAAGGAACACTTTAACAATTCTGGACAATGCATCTACTGTATCAGTGGTTGTACTTCCTCAACTTACCATAAAGAAATGCTTTTACTAAAGAAGTCATTAAGGGATAGAATAATGGCTTCCCCAATACATAAAAAAAATACTTCTTTGTGTATTTCATCATTGGAACACAATCAAGTAAATATAATAAACAGATGTGTCAGGAAAAAAAGAACTCTCATGGAACTTATAGAAAAATCTCCCTCAACTGAGTCATTTGTTCATACAAACTATAGTAACAGCTAACATTTATTTTGTGCTTACTAAGTGTCAGGCATTATTCTAAGCTGTTACATGTATTAGCATACTGAAATCTTCAGCATTTTTTCCTAAGCATTTCCCAAGAGCATTTTCATGTAAAAAAAAAGGTTCTAATTTGTCACCATGTTGTTTCTTTATGTGATTTTAGCCATATTTAGGAAGAACCAGTGTATGTAGCTTTTGTGAATCACTTTTTTTTTTTTTTGAGATGGAATCTTGCTGTGTCATTCAGGCTGGAGTGTAGTGGCGTGATCTCAGCTCAGTGCAACCTCCACCTCCCAGGTTCAAGCAGTTCTCCTGCTTCAGCCTCCCCAGTAGTTGGGATTACAGGTGCATGTCACCATTCCCAGCTAATTTTTTTTTTGTATATTTATATAGTAGAGACAGTGTTTCACCTTATTAGCCAAGATGGTCTCGATCTCCTGACCTCGTGATCCACCCACTGTAGCCTCCCAAATGCTGAGATTACAGGTGTGAGTCACTGCACCCAGCCATTTTTTTTTTTAACTCGTAAGAGTTAACGTTAATTTTGGTGAATCTTAAATGTTATGCAATATTGGGTTGAGTATACCATAATTTTATACAGTGCTGAAAAACTACAGACAAGTACCTTCATATTCTTGTTGCTCAGTTTTAAAATATATTGTTAGTCATTATGGCTTCATTTTCTGAGTGTCTAATATCACATAACATGGTAAAGTCTGTTGTCACTGTGAGTGTTTTAAAATTTTCATTTCAATCATTTTAATTTCAAAATTTTGGCTTATATCTTGATGGGTATGGTTCATTCATCTGTGTTTTTTTTTTTCCTCTTAATACTAGAAGCGTTAAAACTGTCAGGTTTTTTAAAACTGTTCTCTTTTGCTTATAAGTACAATATTTTACTTACAGTAGTATATAATACTTTCAGGAAATGCACAGATAATAAAGACACAGCTCAATGACTTGATATAATTTGAATGCATCATGTAACCATTACCCATATTTGGAAATAAAATATTAATAGGCCCCAGCAGCTTCTTCATGCTTCAACCTAGTCACATTTCCAGTGCCTTTCTCCCAAAGCTAATTCTTATTCTGACACCTAGTCTCATAGTCTAATTTTCTCCCCTGTTTGGGAACTCTATATACCTTGAATCATATAATATAATCTTTTGTCTGGCTTCCTTCTTTATATCCATAGCATCATTCCATTGTATGGCTAAACCAGAATGTATTTACTTACTCTACTACTGAGGATATTTGAGTAATTTCCAATTTTTAGCTGTTACAAATAATGCTGTTGTGAATATTCCTATTCATGTGTTTTTGTGCACATGTAAAACATTTCTATTGGGTGGACATATGAATGTGTTGCTGTAGGTATGTAAGTGCTGGGTCACATGACAGCTTTAGTAGAGTTTGCAAACAGATTCCCAGAGCAATACACTCTCTCTAGGGGTACATGAAGTAGCAGTTTCTCCATATTCTTGCTAAGACTTGGTACTCTCAATCTATTTAACCGTTCTAGTGGATTCAGTGGTGTTCGTGTTATCACCTCATTGGTTTAATTTGCCTTTCCCAGATGACTGATGAGATTAAATAATTTTCAATGTTACGTTGCTCATTGGAAGTACTTACTGTGAAACACCTAAGTTGTGAAGTAACTATTTGAGTGTTTTGCCCACTTTGTCTATTGTGCTATTGTATTTTTATATTGACTGATACCATTTCTTTATATATTCTGAATACAAATTCTCTTTGGTATCCCTTATCTATTTTGCAAACAGATTCCCCTGCTTTGTAGCTTGGGTTTCACTTTCTTAATGTTGTCTCTAGTAATGTAATCTTTAATTTGCAGGTTTTCAGTAATTCTAAAAATTGCTTGTCCATCTTGTGATATTTGGTTTTGTTTAAACTAGTGAATACGATGTTCAAAGAACTTAACCATGTTTATAGAATCTGTAGTCTAATAATTCCCTGTCATCAAGAGTACCACAGTGCAACCCTTAGGTGGGGGTTCCTGCCTCAGAGACACTCAATCTCTGGAAACTAAAAACAAGATCCAGTAGCCACAACTGCCCATTAACTTTGAGTTAACAATGATTATAAACAGCTACCAGTTTTATGAGAAAGAAACAACCAGATGTTACGTAACTCCTGATGAAAATACATCAACATCATACTTACTCTCTATTCCTAAAATATCAAATCTGAATCTATCACGCCTCAATATTTACCTGTCAATTCTCAGGAAAATAAAACAAAAGAATGTTTTGGGAGGAGGCCCACTCACAGACAAAACACTCCTAGAATATACGATGTCTAGAAAAGACTATATCTAGTATATATGATGTGTAGTAAACAGAAAAGAAACCGATATATAAGAAAATCCTGTAAAGTGTAAGGAATCTAGTAACAGAAATATTTGGAAAACAACAAATGGCACTAAAATATCACCAGTTAATTCCAGTTTCTGCATGAGTGGCTCTATGTAACCAGCAAAAGGAAAATTATTTCTACTCACTTTGCAACCATAGCAATACAATCTGCAACATTCATACTGTGACAAACTCCATAAAACAAATCCAGTTTCTCCAACAAATTGACAAAAAATGGAGGAAACCTATAGATTAAAGAAGGTTTTAAAAGATAGCAATCAATTGCAACTCGTGCACCTATGTAGATCCTGATTTGCACCATAAGAAAACATGAGGCAACTACACAAATTTGAATCTTGGTAAGTGTTCAGGTGTGGCACTGTATCGTTTTAAAGAATCCCTACATTTTAGAGTCATGATCTACTGAATAATTTGCTGATTAAATTATGTGAAATGGTGTCTGTTTTGTTTTGTTTCCTCTAAAAGAGCCAGTGGGGGCTAAGAATGAGGAATATAGATGAAGCAAATTGGTCTTGAGTTAACGGTTGATGAGGTCAGGTAATAGGTACCTGGAGGTTCATTACACTACTCTCTTACTTTTTGTATATGCTTGAAATTTTTGTAAGAAAACGTTAAAAATAGTTTGGTTTAAAGCTTGAAATCAAGACAATATTTGGCTTGTGTACATGAAGACACATAAAAAATATACTGGAGTTTAGGAATTACGATATTGTTTCTTAACTAATCTCTTCTAAATTCAAAATTGAAGATCATTATTACATTAAGATGATATTGTTAGATCTGTAGTCTCAGTAGATGAGAAATTTAGAGACTTGATTCTGTACTACTCCAGAAGCTAAAACAGAAGCTATAATTTAGGCATGATTGCAAGAATTAGACAGGGACTAAGGTTGCAATCTAACAACAAGACTGAGCAAATGAATGCTGGGCCTTTAACCTTTGTAACTTGCTCTCAGAAATGTCTTGATAATTAAAGACTAAATCTGTTACAAATAGGGGTGTGTGTGTGTGTGTGTGTAGAGAGAGAAAGCATTAGTCTGTATCCTTTGTAGCAACCTGAGCTTTCCTGAACTTCACGCTATATCTGATGGGAACAATGGCCTTCAGTGAAAAGATAATCCATAGTTAACAGACAATTTGGACACACATGATTTTTTAAAAACACTGATTGCATATTTGTGTGATATGTTTGGGATTTTTAGCCTTTAAGTAGAGGATATGTGGTATTTTCCAAGTCAACATTGTGGACCATGAGAGGCACCTGGAAGAACAACTTTGGAATCAGCTGACACTGTGATCGGGAAGGCCTGGTTCTACAGACCAGGAACAATCTGCCATGTATGTTGACAACTTCAGAAAACTCTGGAATGACAGTTTCCAGGGCAGTTTTTCTGAATTTGTAGGTCAACATTAGTGGGTGATGAAGTTGTTTCACACATGGTCAACTCTGTGCCACCTGCTACAAGATGTTGGAACAGGTATATTTATTTATTTAATGATGATCAATGATTCTTCCAAGGAACATCAAGGATATCAGCCAGTATAGGCTCTTTTTGAGAATTTTCAGCTCCAAATCTTAAAAGCATTCATCAAACTACACAAATTATTTTTTGTTAAGCAAACTATCATAAGTAAATCCAGTCATATGAACCTGGAAGGATTTGCTGGTAGGTACTAACACTGACCACATGTTTCATTGTGGCCAAGCTTACCATCCATCATGGATTTTGTGCTTGGTTAATTACATGGAGTGAAAGAGACAAGGGTGTTTAGCCTAGTTGTCTTTTTTACCTGTATCTAAAATTCTCACTTAGTAAAGAACAAAACAATTAGACATTTTATTTCTCTTTTGGGGTTTTAGTGATGCATGTTTAAAACTGTGTATTTAGAGAAAATTGTTTTTATTATACATAATTTATAAATTCAGCAGAGACGAATTTATAGAGAGAATACTGAATATGTAGTTGTCTCTCACAAACACACAAACACAAACACATATATACTACCTGACATTCTGCAGAAAATGTTTCAACACATTCCCACATTCACTCTGATAGGAGTGAAATTTAGTAAATTAGCAAATAAAAATGATAATAGGGGATACTTAAGAGCTGAGTACTTATTGTTATGGTTCTCTAACACTCAGATCTAACCCCTGGATCACATAGGCACTTTAAATACGTTAAAATTTCTATGGGAGTATGTGATCTAGCATTATCATTTGCCAAGGTGACACTCAGTTGACAGAGGAACTATAAATCTGATCGAGTACAAAAGGATTAAACAATATCCTCAAATGCAAATCAAATTAGTCTAGGCTGAAGACTCATTTTCAGACCTATGTTTAGATTACCTTCTTTATTTGCCATTTAATTAATTTCTCTATTTACTTCTATTTCCTAATGTAGTCTGAGTTGTGAGTCAGGTTGCCCTTTTTGTAACAAGAGGGATTATCCCAGTTTTGAAAACTATGACATAAGAAAAACCAAATGATCCAAAAAACAAATCTTGACATGTCACAGAAAAGATAAAACAACAAAATAAAAGGATAAAACTTCTAAAACAATCAGCCAGTATACAGTTTAACTAACTATTAGGTATTAGTTAAAATGTTTCTCCTTTGATGCCTAGAGTGTTTGGTTTAAATTTTCATTTCACTCTTGCCTTTAAAGTTAGGCTGTAAACAAATGCTTAATAAAGCAACCAGGAGGTTGTGACTTGTATTTTGGTAGTAATTTTATATTCCCACCAGATGGCAGTCTTCCCTGGCTCTTGGCAACTACCTTCCAGAGTGTAGCTATTCCTTGCTGAGGAAGCAGTGTCATTCTATCTACGTACTCAGTTTGAATATGGGAAATCTGCCAGGACTCCATGGCTCCAGGATAAGATGTCTCTCATTTGAAAAGAGACTTCCATGGGCAGAGGTTTTTATTTTTCAAGTCGTACATATATCTTCAGGACAAAGACTATTTACATAAACTCTAGGTTTAAGTTGAGCCTCTCAAGATCACAGTTGGCACCTTTTCTTGATGTTCAGAACTCCGAGAGGCTGGTAAATGTGCTAGTGAATGTTTCAGAGTATTGTGTTTCTTAAAGCAGAGCCAAGTAAGTATTCAAATGCCAACCGTATCTCAAGTATTCTCATCTAATCTTAGCTCCTGGAATATTTACTTAAAACATTTTCATTTTCTTGGCAAAGAGCTATGTAAATACATTTAATTTTACCTTTTTTAATACATATTTCCCTGAGATCTTGACTAATGTGTTAGATATGAGGCTTTTACTCACTAACCACATGGGCACAAATATATTATAAACCAATTAAAGAATAAAAGGCTTATCACAATGATCGGTGACATTTGCATTCAGGAGTCATAAACAACTAAGAATTAATCAACTCTCTTTACTGCTAGAAAGAACCTTAATGTGTTTTTTAACTTACTTAATTTTAATTTGTACCTCTAACAAATTCATACCCCTGACCGGGATCAGTATTAGTGGATGGCTTTTTCAGGACAGGACTTCACACAATCTTAGATACTGTTTATACTTTATACAAGGTGTTTGTGTAGGAAAAAGGAGGGGGGCTTTGGGGAAAGAGACTTCAAGGTAGGGCATGATGATAACTCAGGGAGATACATCTGATGTGGGCCTCTCTCCTTCTCACCTTGGTTTTGTTATACTTACACCTAATAGAAACAGAAGCTATTGAACAAAGTTATGAGTAAATCCTACCCTGGCATAGGGTCTGATTCTCTCACTTCACCTCCACTCAATAATATAGTATGCTGCAATTCTAGAGAATATAAGCCATTTTAATATGCATAATATAAAGCATGAATTCAGTACAACTATAAGTAAAAAATACTCATTACCCAGAACTAAATTCACTGTGATCCACAAAGAATCAGACTGTAATACAATTGCCAAATAATTAGCATATACGGATACAATCATGCATAGAAAAGGAAAATCTATGGCTGGAGAAGTTGGGGCCAAATTATTTAGGTAAACAAAGCAACATGGACAGGCCTTAGTGTTCTTTAGGGCAGTTGAAACTGAGAAAATTTTATCTAATTTCACTAGCAAAGAGCTATAGGGTTTTTCATATACAATTAGAGTTGTCAATTTAACTTCTCTAATTCCTCTAGTCCTTCAATTCTATTGCCTACACTGTAAATTTCAGACTACTACCTATGACCTTGCAGATTATTCTACAACCCTATTTCACAACTCTTCTTCTATGCTTTGCTTTGTAATTCCCTGAGTAAGCCCTGATTTTGCTTATTTTCAAGTCTGGCCTGCTAGATGGTATGCTCTTGGGAGTCTTTCTACTTGTTCACCTTGGAAATTTTCACTGAGCCCTTGATTCACATGTGGTGAATTAATTAATCAATTAAATAACTCAGGAGAGATTTTCTGTCTGGGCCATTTCTATAGAATTTCAAAATGCCTAGAATATATATAAATATTCATATTTATATGAACAGCTATGTTCATAGCTGATAATTCCAAGCTAATTTCTTGGAAAGTCCCATGTATTATATTAGTTTCCTAGGGCTGTTATAGCCAATTACCACAAAGACGGTGTCTTAATGAAAACATTAATATAAATATACTCTAAAAGTTCTGGAGGTCATTAAGTTTGGTATTCCTTTGCTCATGGCTGCACCATTCTAACCCCTATCTTCATTTCCACATTGACTTTTCTGTACTTGTGTGTGTCTAAACTCTCTCAGCCTCTCTCTTACAAGCATATTGTGATGGCATTTAGAGTCCACCCACCATTCCATGGCAAACACCACTTCTCAAGATACTTAATCATATGTTTTGCCATATAAGAGAATATTCAAGAAGAGTCAAAAGAGAAGCATTTGGGAACTAGGTCAGAAGGTGAATAAGAAGCCCAAGATAAAAAATGAATTTCAGTTCCAAGGAGAAAATGAGTTGAGAGAGAGAGAGACAGAGAGCAAGAGTGAACAAATTATGGGAAAAAATTAAGAAATTATTTCTAGCTGCCTTTAAAACTCAGAATAAAGGAAGAACTAGCCAGTTGGAAGGAAGAGGTGATTATGTAAAACAGAGATGGCCTAGGCTGCCTATTTAATGCTGTTACCCTAACAAATCATGACAAGCTTGTCAAATAAAAGAGATTTTGTATGAATCAGCAATCTCCTATTTTCCTGATATTGTTTCACTCTAAGGTCCTAGTATATGAATAGCCAAAAACACACAGTGGTTCTTAATACCATTAATTGCAGGGCTGACATTCACTGGTGTGCACTGCTGCAGAGCAGATATGCATTCATTCTCAATAACACGGGCTCTGATTGGCCGGTGCCCATGTCAATTTTCTCCAGTATCATCTCCAACAGTACCAATGGGAGTATAAGGACAGGGTTGGAAAAGAGCCATTGGAGAAGAGAGCCCTGGACCTTGAGGTACAAATAATTCTCCCCTGATTCCTCCAGGGAAAGAAGTTGGAAATTAATTAGAGCAGTGACAACAGGAACCTAATTGATTTTTTTTTTCTGCTTTGTAGGTTTTTTCTGGGCAGGTGGGAACAAAAGATATTTAAAATCATTTAAAATCCCTGTGAAATAAAATGCTGGAAACTCAAATGTCTTCAGAGCCCATGAAGCAGGGCTCAAGACAGAAAAAAAAAGTAAGGATCATATTTGTGACTAATTCTGTGCTTAAAGTTACCAGTTTGAGACATCTGGTAGATAGCATCTAGTGGATGTGAATGTTGCTAAAAAAATCTTTATTAGAAGTAAAGTTCAGACTGTTCACAGTTATATCCCAGTGATTATTTTAAAAATGCAACAAATGTGTTTTGATCAAACTCTACTGCACAGTCAATCCAACTGCTTTTCCTGAAAGTGGTTCTTAACTGGCCTGAAACTTCCCAATGTCATCAAAAAGGGTGACTATATATAAGTCCAGGCTTGTTTTGCTGACCTGCTTTGGAAGACATGAGAACATAAATAACTATGCCATTTTTTCTTTAACTGTCTGAAAATAAAGCTAGTATGTGCTTACAAATGGCTGTGGAGAAGAAGAGAATTTATATATTGAAGCAATTTGTAATGAACATAGCATTATATCTCCAGAAAGCATTTATGAGTTACTAGAACTCCACTATATAAACTATAAACCATTTACTACTATCTTTTTTTCTTAAGTAAAAAGAAATAAGAATTTAGGGGAGATTTTGTGAGATATATATATATATATTTCATATTACCAGCAAGTACTCTAAAATTCAAAAGGCTTTTTAAAAATTTTGCTTTTGTAATAATGTTTGAAAATATTTCCACTTCTCTCTTACCCTCCATCATATACAGAGAGATGTTTGCACATTTGCTTCCCACACCTGAAAACTACTTAAATTTTATAGATAACATTTATTAGAACCCAATAAAACCCTACAAATACTGTAGCTCTGTAGGAAATTCTGTTTTACATTTGCAGACATAGTATCCAACTTTACTATTTCTCAACAAACATGAGGTTTGTAGGCACAGAAGCTACAAAAGCTAGCAGTTCGCAACACACAAATTATAAACCTATGATGAAGCTTACCATTTCCTTTAAACTTGCTGTTAAGTTTTCAGGCGTATTTTTTAACACCTTTTTAAGGGTCAAATAATGGTATGTACATCATTTAAAATTAAATTATTATTTTTATTTTCCTTGATGCCCCTTCTGATCTTGAAAATAGCTGATAGAATAGCATTGTTTGGTGTTGCTTATCAAATTTTATTTGCAATATTATAGACTTAGAATCATAGAAGGAGGAAAAATTATCTAGACATGTAACATACTCCACAACAAAATAAAGATGCGAAAATAAAGTGAAGGAGGAGAATAAACCAACTAAGGATATATGACACCTTCAGAATGAATTATTAAGGTTTGAAGCACTCAAAAATCTAGAGGTACAGCAGAGTCTTTGACTAGGTATTTAGAAACGTTGATTTCTTGAGTCCTCTAAGTAACCTGTGGAAGTCATTTATGGTTACACTGCCTTTCAGTTAATCCTTTACTGCACCAGTTCATTCTCATAACAGAGATCAAATTAATTTCTTAATCTGCAATATAGGACAAACAGCTTCTGGCTGGCCAAAATAATGGGTCAAGGTTACATGAGACTGATCAGGCTAGATATATAGAAGGCACCATTAAAACCCATTAGGTGACAGTTGGTCCCAAGCAACCGGCAGTAGTGAAAAATGATAAAAGATATTACTGCAGAAGAAGTGAAGACAATTTAAACACATTCTAGGTGGGATGGTGATGAGTATCACATGAAGTATAAGGAGAGTGGGCAAGGAGGAATTGAGCCATTGTGGAAAGCAGCGTGAAGGTCTATCAAGAAATTAAATATAGAATCGCCAGGCTGAGCACCGTGGCTCACCCCTGTAATCCAAGCAATTTTGGAAGGCCAAGGTAGGCAGATCACCTGATGTCAGGAGTTTGAGACCAGCCTGGCAAACATGGTGAAACCCCGTCTCTATCAAATAATGCAAAAAAAAAAAAAAAATTAGCTGGGCATGGTGGTACATGCCTATAATCCCACCTACTTGGGAGGCTGAGGCAGGAGAATCACTTGAAGCCAGAAGGCAGAGGTTGCAAATATAGAATCACCAAATGATCCAGCCATTCTGCTTCTGGCTATGTATTCAAAAACAACTGAAAGCAGAGACTCTAACAGATAGTTGTAACCAATGCTCACAGTAGCATTATCCACAATAGTCAAAATGTAGAAGCTATCCAAGTGACCATCCATGGATGAATGGATCAACAAAATATTTTGTAGACATATAATGGAATATTATTCAGACTTAAAAAGGAAGGTATTCTGTCACATGCTACAATATGAATGAACCCTAAAGACAGTAGGGTAAGTGAAATACACCAGATACAAAAGGACAAAGATTGTTATGATATCACTTACATGAGATATCTAGAGCAGTCAAATTCATAGACATGGAAAGTAGGATGGTGGTTGTCAGGGGCTGGGGGATGGGGAGGAAATAAAAAGTTATTATTTAAGGGGTACAGATTTTTGTTTGAGATGATAAAAACAGTTTGGGAGATGGAGATGATGGTGATGGTTACATAACAATGTGAATGCCCTTAATACACTGAAACTGTAAACCTAAAAATTGTTAAAATGGTAAAAATTTATATTATGTATATTTTTACCATGAATAAAAAAAGAATATGAAGAATATTTCTTCTTGGATTTTGCAAAAATCATTTATTAAAAAGGCCAACATACAGAAGAACAAATTATTTTAGAAATAGCATATAGCACGCAAAAGTTGATTCATTAAAGAAATGTGAGAGAGAAAATGGGCTATTCTCCTGAGGAAGGTAAACAAGCTAATAAGTAATTGGTCCAAAGAATACTAAAAGGCAAAAACACCAGTAGGTGACTGTGTTATCCAGGTTAAAATAATGATATCTCAGATCCAGTGACTGTCTGGCATTAGAGCCCCTTAATTTTATCACTTGACTGCTACTTTTCTGGGCATAAAACATGCCCGATATGAAGCCTAAGCCTAGGAAAATGCCATCACCCTCCATTTTTCTCCCACCCAAAGCCAAGTTAAATGAAAAAGTCTGCTTGACATTTAGGAATTTGTAGGTATGAATGAAATGAAGGGGAAAAGTTTATTTAGAAACATGACTGGTGTTTAAGCGGAGTTAAGAGACTGAGATCTCGGGAAAAAGAGTAAGACAGAATGGTGATATTCAGAGGATGCTCCATTCAGTCCTTACATGTAATGGGAGTATGAAGGGTTTCTTAGGATGGGGTCTCTTAAGAAAAATGTACAAGTGTTTTTTAGTTGCCATGGTATTAGCTTTGTGGGCAGATGCTGAATTCAAACACAACTATAGACATGTTATTGTGCCCCAGGCTGCTTCACATATGTGAAGATGAAAAGGATGATTAAAACAAATCCTTTAATAAGTCGTATCCCAAATTCCTCAGGTATACAATGCATCGCAAATGCAAATCTATTTAGAATCATTTCCATTGAATACAATATATAAATGGTGAAAAGCAAATCTGTTTTTCTATATTTCTCTAGTCATTTCTATATTATGACTATAGATATTTCCTTAGGTTAAAGAGTGACTCACTAGATTTCCTTCCAACAGAAAAGCATGTTATCCTTTAAAATGTTTTTGATCCAGAAAAAAAGTAGATAGTAAAGCCAAGAAACTGAAAACTGGAAATAAGACTTTTATGAAATATTGAAACTGATCCACTTTTCAACATCTGATATCAGGTACAAGGATCAGTGTTGACCCTAGGACGAACTGTTTACTGACTGTACCAGAAAACTACTCTCCAATAAGTTGCAGAAGCTTCAAGTGTCTTTATTGGGTTTACCAGAGTCTGGTCATATCGTTCAGGATGTTAAAGAGGGGCTTATTCTTTGGAAATATTTGGTGAAAACAACATAGGTTTTTTACAGTCTCTTGTTGATCATTTTGTCTCTGTCAATTCCTCAGCCTCTTAATAAACTTATGTTACCACCAGGCTCTTTATACTGCATCACCTCCAAGAAATGTACAATTGAACAGAATGAGCGTAAAGACTAACAGTGACATCTGCATGTCCATGCTCATTGCAGCATTATTCACAGTAGCCAGATAGGGAAATAATCCATATATCCATCGACATATGAATTAATAAAAAACATGATATATTTATATAATGAAATATTATTCAGCCTTTAAAAAGAAGGAAATCTGGGCTGGGTGTGGTGGCTCACGCCTGTAATCCCAGCACTTTTGGAGTCCGAGGCGGGTGGATCACGAGGTCAAGAGATCAAGACCATCTTGGTCAACATGGTGAAATCCCATCTCTACTAAAAATACAAAAAATTAGCTGGGCATTGTGGCGCGTGCCTGTAATCCCAGCTACTCAGAAGGCTGAGGCAGGACAATTGCCTGAACCCAGGAGGCGGAGGTTGCGGTGAGCCGAGATCGGCCATTGCACTCCAGCCTGGGTAACAAGAGCGAAACTCCATCTCAAGAAAAAAAAAAAAAAAGAAGGAAATCCTATCACTTGTGACAACATGGATGGACCTGGAAGGCATCATGCTTAATGAAATAAGTCAGTCACAGAAGGACAAACACTGCATGATTCCACTTGCATCAGCTATCTAAAATGGTCAAGCTTGTGAAAACAGGAAAAAGAACAATGATTGCCAGGAGATAAGAGGAGACATTAGGTGTTCTTGTTCAATGGATTTAAAGTTACATTGATACAAGATGGGTATCTAGACATATGCTGTACAACATGGTGGCTATGGTTCACAATACAATACTGTGCACTTACAGGTTTAGAAGGGTAGATCTCATGTTAAGTGTTCTTAACACACACATACACATGCACACGCAAAAAGATGTAAGGAGACTTTTGGATCTGAAGAATATGTTTATCACCTTGATTGAGGTTTAATATCACGGATGTTTACTTATGTATGTCTAGACTCATCAAATTGTATACATTAAATATATACAGTTTTATTGTATATCAGTTATACCTCCAAAAAGCTGCCAAAAGAAAAATGAAATGAAACAATGGAACTTATGTCAACATAGCTCCTGAGCTTAGAGATATTTGAACAATACTCTCTTTAATGCCAAAAAACAATCAGCCAAGCTGATCCAAGTCTCACTTTGAGGAGCTTAAATTATTCCCCAATCCTTATGGAAAGCATTTTGAAAATGTGTTTCGAGGAGTTTAAATATGACTGAACCCTTGATCAATAATAATTCTACTTGTGGAAAATATGCCTAAGTAATTAATCTTAAATCTAAAATGCTTTAGAGAGAAAAATTAGAAGCATTCAATTGATAATCAAAATACCCAAATAATGCAGAATAACTAGGGAAATTGTGGTGAATCCATAAGGTAAATATTTAAAACCATCAAAAAAGATGACATATGATGTTTATAAATATTTTTATGCTATAATTTTACATGGAAAGAGCAAATAACAGTATGGGTATAGTTGAACAATGTATCTGTACTATGGCATCAAACTACAAGTACTGGCCTGTTGCTATCAACATATTATATAGTTGTTATCAACATGATATATAGTTTTATGCCCTGAGAGTGAATTTGGAGTCCAGTTTTATTTCAACATATTCAACTATGTTCTCTTTCGCACAATGGAAAAAAATTAGTGAGACTACAGGTTGTTTCCTGACAGAAAGATGAGTTAAATAACATCCACACCAGTTCGATCTTCTATTGTTAGTCTTTATTTTTTTTTGTTTTAGTTCTTTAGTTGTGAAACATAGATAATTAGCTAATTGCTATACATGTACAAAAATTTGGTTATTCCACAGAATATGTGCACTCACAAAAGACCTAACTGGTTTCTATTAAGGTGAGAGTCATACCTGTAAATTCTCTTGCTTTGAAGAATTTAACACATTTTGTTTAATTAAAGGGAAAAGTTTTTAACTCAATGTTTAAACCTATTCTCTTTGATTTATAAATATGAGTAGAATTATCAAAGATCATTCATACTATTAGAATAAGCTTTAGAGGCATAAAATGTTTGATATTAATATGCATGTTTAGAAGACTGAAACTATTTGTTTCAAACTCAGTTTATACCCATCTATTTCTCCACGTCTTTCCAAGTGTTTTTTTGACTTGTTCTACTTCCTAGGAATAATTATCTATTAAATATAATTAGGTTTGACAGAAAACCCAAAATATTAATGGCTTAATGAAGGTATTCTATTTCTTTTTCACAGAAAAATACAGTAGAGGTAGGCTGTCCAAGGTAGCCTGCAAGGGATGCTGTGAAAGACAGTATTTATGCTAGAGGCCATACCCTAAAAATCAGGGATTCTATAGTACTAAGGGGAAGCAAAGAACAATCATGAAACTATTAGCAATCTGCCACACAGACACTGCTCTTCATTATATTCCTATAGCACCTAGCACAGTGCTTTGCACAAAATAAGTGCCCAAGAAATATTTGATTAAAATTACCTTTAAAAATGAATTTAACTGAGATAAGATTATTCAATCACAAATTTGGTAATGTGATCTAATTATTTATTTCAAGTAACAAATCAAAGATGTGCTAAAAGATTTAACAAGGGTACACTGCATATTAAAATATTTTTAACACTGAAAAATTAAATTAGAAACAATAAATGACCAACAATACAACATTGACTATATATGTTAAATATAGATATATTATAGATATCTATAATTATATTATATATCTATATATTATATAATTATATATCTATATACTATACTATATATAGTATAATATATAATAAATAATAATATATAATAAAAAATATATAATAAATCTATATAGTATGTCTATTGGAATTTGAAACCACGAAGTCAATGCATTATAAATACAAGAGCTATTCTTTTAGTAAAGGTATGTATCTGGATTTCCATAACAGTGGCACAAAACATAGTCAAACTAGATCTTTTTATCTGATTTGAGACAGAAAAAATCTGTTTGTTCTAACAGTGACTATATAATTGCTGATGCAATTTTAAGTGAATAAAGTTTATGAGAAAGTTAAAGTAGAATAAAGATGCTGCTTAAACAAGAGAAATTTATATAGTATGTCTATATAGATTTATTATATATCTATATATATCTACAGCTATCATATCTACATATTATAGCTATCTATAATTATAGTTATCTATATACTGAGAATATATATTCTCTTATATCTATATATTCTCTTATACTTTTTTTTTCTGAAACACCCTCTCAACACGCACATCCACTTTTGCACCAAAAGCAAATTAACTGTAAATAACGAAAGGAATAAAAAGAATAAACTTCCAAGGAAACCATAACAACAATTGAAAATGAAAATGGTCTCAAATATGTTACATGTTATGAAAATAGCACATACAAGAACACTCAATTTTTCCAGTTTGTTTTCTGCAATTAGCAATGATGCTGAAGTGGAGCTAATGGCTGGCAGAATCCAGTGGTGTTAGGATAATAGCTTGCCTCTATTTGGTGGATTGCATCCATTTGGGTTTATTCACTTGAAGAAAGCCATTTTCTTTTGCTATAACAGTACCTGAAACTGGATAACTAATACAGAGAAGAGTTTTATTCTGGCTCATTGTTCTGGAGTCTGGGAAGTCTAAGAATGAGTGGCTCTATCTGGTCAGCTTCTGGTGATGGCTTTATGCTGTGGCAAAAGATGGAGAAGTGGAAAGGGGGAAGTGGACACATGTGAAAAGGGGCAAAACACTAGGGGTAGTCTCACTTTATAACAACCCACTCTCACAGTAAATAATCCAGTCCCATGACAGCAAACACTCACTCGCTTTTGTGAAAATTAGCCCAGTCCTACAAGAGCAGCATTAATTCCTCTAATGACCTAATCACCTCTTAAAGGCTCTACCTCTTAATACCATCACACCAGAGAAGAAATTTCCAACACATGATTGCTGGAGAAGACAGTCAAACCATAACAGAAGCTCTGCTTTACCAACACTCATACTCAAGATCTGACAGCCAAATGGAGGTGTCATGGATACTGCAGCGAAATGGGACTCAAAAAACAAGGCTTTAAAGCGTTTAATCTCAGTTCTGTTACCACTACTACAAAACCCTGAGAAAGTCACAAACTCTCAGAAACTCAATTTCCAGGTATACCTATAATAATATAAGTATATGCTATTTAGAAGCTTGAGTTAAAATTTGATATTCATACCTGAAATTATTTAATAGTGAAAGGAGACCTAGTTTAAAAACCAGGAAATGTAAACACCCATCTCAGTTCCACTCTGAAATTTTATTGATATTAGATTAGACAGTATGCCAGGAACTAATGGTATATCTATAAATGAGGGAGTGGAGTAAGATGAACTTTAAGGTCCCATTCAGTTTAACATTCCACAGTTCTTCATGCCCGGCCTCTATAACAATTTTTTTTTTTTGAGACGTAGTTTCGCTCTTGTTACCCAGGCTGGAGTGCAATGGCCGATCTCGGCGCACCGCAACCTCCGCCTCCAGGGTTCAGACAATTCTCCTGCTTCAGCCTCAGGAGTAGCTAGGATTACAGGCACGCGCCACCATGCCCAGCTATTTTTTTTGTAATTTTAGTAGAGACGGGGTTTCACCATGTTGACCAGGATGGTCTCGATCTCTTCCCCTCATGATCCACCCACCTCAGCCTCCCAAAGTGCCGGGATTACAGTATAACAATTTTTATGCTAGAATATTACCTTTGGCAAAAATCTTACAGTAAAACTTGATCCAGCTTAGAGGATATTATGCCTTTTGAATCTAGAGCTCTCTGTATGGTGAAAGCTATTTTTCTTATCTGAATAAGACCCTTATTGTTATGGCTATACCCTTCAGAGTATAACTTAACAACAGCATAAAGATATGTGGTGGTTGTAAGCTGCAAATGAAGAAACTGGGCTCAATATTTACTAAAACTCCAGGATTGATGCTTTCTATGTCGAGTTAGTGGGGAAGAAAAGTCTTCATGAAACCAGATATAAAGTATTACACATCAGCAGCTTATTTTGAAAGAAAATTGGAGCAGAAAAGAATGGTCATAATTATTTTTAAAATGTTCTATCATGTTTTCATTTCTCCCTTACAATTTTTGCTGTGTGTGCTATATGCCTTCATAGGATGTGGCATCCCTAATGTAACAGTAAACTTACAGGTAAGTCTTAAACAGATGCTCTGACAGGACAAGTGACTTTAGAGAATTTGTGAAAGGCAGTAAGACTCCAATTAAATAATCTTATTCTATAAGATCCTGACAAAGCATTACTGGGCCATAGGGTTAAGTGTTTCTGGAACTTACTAGATTGAAGATGAAGTTTAAGCCATAAAATAGGCCTTATCCCCTGGACATATAGCTGAACTGAAAATTTATTAGAGCAAAATACATCATTCAGAATTCCTGCTAGCTCCACTGACCACAATAACACCATGTTTTATAGAATGTCGGAGTAGATTTGGAGTTTTGAGTAGAACAAGGTATTAATAGAAAGGCACTTTGCTTAGTCATTTCTCAGGCATTAATAAAAAGTCATTCCTAACCACTGCTCATTTCTGTATAGAATGGGGACACTGCATCCTAGATCACTTAGAAAGGCTTATCAGAAATACTCTAAAAAATGAAATGTTAATGGAGTCATTATAATCTTTGTTGTTATGAAGGATTATCATGTCCAGGTCTCAATCAACTAACTTTATTAAGCTTACGTTGTATTGAGGAGGCTGTCCTTACAGAAGTGAAAAAAATTACTGATATTCCTGCTCTAATGGTCATCTTTAGCTGAGAAAACATATTTTATCTTGAGTGGGAATAAAACAAGAAAATGATATGGTTTGTATTTAATTTTATTTAGTCAGGCATTTTTTTTCATAGTTTTGATCTATAAGTAAAGTCCCCTCAGCTAGACATTACAAGCACTGATTTTATTTATTTCTATACATACCTCATATAATAATTTGTATGATCAATTTGAAAAAGGAAACACAAACAAACCTACGAATTAAAGGCACAGTTTAATTCATGCCTGATCATAAATTTGAAACCAGGAAGTCAATGCATTATAAATACAGGAGGTATTCTTTTAGTAAAGGTATGTATTTGGATTTTTATAACAGTGGCACAAAACACAGTCAAACTACATCTTTTTATCTGATATGAGACAGGAAAAATCTGCTTGTTCTAACATTGACTCTATAATTGCTGATGCAATTTTTAGTTAACAATTAAAGTTTATGAGAATGTTTAAGTAGAATAAAGAAGCTGCTTAAACAAGAGAAAATCCCTGTTACATATAAAAGAATATTCATAAGACTATCAGTAGATTTCTTAGCTGAAACTCTACAGGCCAGGAGAATAAGATTATATATTCAAAGTGCTGGAAAAATTGTCAGCCTAGAATATTTCACCAGGCAAAGTTGTCCTTCAGGAATAAAGAGAAATACTTTCCCAGACAAACAAAAGTTGAGAGATCTTATCATCTCTAGACCTTACAAGATATACTAAAGGGAAGTATTTGAGGTGAAATGAAAGAATACTAATTAGCAACATGAAAACCAGACAGTATGAAACTCACTGGTAAAGATAATGGTATAGTCAAATCTAAAACACTCATGTTACAGTGGAAGTACATAAATAACTTTTAACTCTTGTATAAAAGTTAAAAACAAATGTATTAAAAGTAACTATAGCTATAATAAATTGTCAATAGAAACTGAGAGTGGTAAATAGTGGCATCAGTAACAAAATGTGTGTTGAGAAAGAAGTAAAAGTGTAAAGTTATTCTTTGTGATCAAAGTTCATTGTAACTAGCTTAAAATAGACTGTTATAACTACAAGATCTTTTATGTAAGTCTCATAGCAATAACAAATAAAAACCTTTAGCAGATACAAAAAAATAGAGAAAGGAATCAAAGCATATCACTATAAAAGTAACCAAATCACAAGGAAAGACAGATAAAAGGAACAGAAGAACTCACTTCAGCTTTAAGAACAAAGTGAAGTAATCAAAGAAAGACATTTCATGAAACAGTAACCAAAAGAATGTGGAAGTGGTGGCAATACTTTATATGAGACAAAATAGACTTTAAATAAAAAATTATTACAGGAAACAAAGAGGATCATCAATAACAATAAAAGTGTAAATTTATTGAGAGATTATAACAATTGTAAATATATATGCACCCAACATCTGAGCACCTAACCATATAAAGCAAATACTAACAGAACTAAAGGGATAAATAGACAGCAATATACTAGTATCAGGAGACTCTAATACTACACTTCATTAATGGATTTGTTATTCAGACAGAAAATCAGTAAGAGAATACTGAACTAGAACAACTATAGACCAAATGGATCTAACAGTAATATTCAGAACATTCCATCAAACAAACAGTAGCAGAATATATATTTTTCACAATCACACATGTATTATTCCCCCAAATAGATAATATTTCAGACCACAAAACAAGTCTTAATACATTTAAGAAGACTGACATCATATCGTGTATCATCTTCAATCACAATGGCATGAAATTAGAAACAAGAAGAAGATTAAATGGACCACTATTGAATAATCAGTAGGTCAGAAATCAAAAGGGATATTAAAACTTGTCTTGAGACAAACAAAAACAAAAACACAACATATCTAAACTTATAGGATGTAGCCAAAGCCATTTTAAAAGGAAAAGTTTTCATAGTAAATACCTACATGAAAAAAGGAGTAAGATTTGAGCATACCACCTAAATTTACACCTCAAGGAACTAGAAAAGAAGAATAAAATAAGCCCAAAGTTAATAGAGGGGAGGAAGTGAGTTAGAACAGAAATAAATAAAATAGGGACTAAAAAAGTAGAAAAGAGTAATAAAATGAAGAGTTTTTTTTTTTTTGAAAAATAAAATTAGCAAACATTTAGCTAGAGTAACTAAGAAAAAAGAAGAGTCAAATAAAAATGAATGTACATTAAAGAAAGACCATCACAAGTGATACTACAGAAATATGAAAGATCATAATGGACTATGATGAACAAATATACAACAACATATTGGTAAACCAAGAAGAAAGGGATTTATTCCTAGAAACATGAAATGTATGGTTGCCTTCCTAGAAACATACAAACTACCAATACCCAATCATGAAGAAAAAAGAAAATTTGAGCCAACCAATTATGAGTAAGAAGACTGAATTAGTAATCAAAACCTCTCAACAAAGAAAAGTCTAGGACCTGATAGCTTTACTGGTAAATTCTACCAAACACTTAAAGAAAAATTAACATCAATTCTTCTCCAATTCTTCTAAAAAATTAAAGAGGAAGAAATATGTTCAGGCATCTTTTACAAGACCAGTATTACTCTGCTACCAAAGTCGGACAAGGACCCAATGAAAATAGAAAACCACAGACCAATATACCTGATGAACATAGATGCAAAAATGCTCAACAAAATATTAGCAAAATGAATTCAATAACATTTTAAAAATCATTCACTATGAGAAAGATTTTCCCCTGGCATACAAGCATGGTTCAACATATACAAATCAATAAACATGATCTACCACATTAACAGAATGAAAAATAAAAATTACATAATCATCTCCACAGATTTAGAAAAGCATTTGCCAAAATCTAACATCCCATCATGATTTAAAAAAATCTCATTCATTAGGTGTAAAAGGAACATGCTTTAATATAATACAGGTCACATATGACAAGCCCACAGCCAACATCATACTCAAGGGTCAAAAGCTGAAAGCTTTTCTTCAAAGATCACAAACAGGAACTGTAAAGACTCCACTAAAATACTGTTAGAAAAAGCAAATAAATTAAGTAAACTTGCAGGATACAAAATCAACATACAAAAGTCAGTCTCATTTCCATACACCAGTAATAAGCTATCTGAAATAGAAATTAATAAAACAATACATCTTAAAATAGCATCAAAATAATAAAATACTTGAGAATAAAATTAACCAAGTATGCAAAAGATCAGTACACTAAAATCTATAAAGCATTATTGTGAGAAATTGAAGAAAGCAAGCAAAAGTAAAAGATACCTACATTCACGGATTTGAAGAACTAATACTGTTAAGATGTCCATATTGCACAAAGAAATCTATGGATTCAATGCAATCACCATCAAAATTCCAATGGCATTTTTTTCCCCCAGAAATAGAAAAAAGCAATCCTAAAATTTATATGGAAGCACAAATGATCTGGAATAGCTAAATCAATCTTGAAAAAGGACAACAAAGATGTTCTGGAGTATAATAGAATGCAGACCATAACAGAATACTGATTGCCAGGGGCTGATGGGAGGGTGAAGTGCGGAGGTGGTAGGCAAAGGGTACAATTGCATTTTGCAAGTTGTGTCCTGAAGGTCCTATGGCTAACAACACTGTATTCTTACACTTTAAAATTTCTAAGAGGATAGCTCTTATAGTAATAATAATAATAATAAATGATTATGATGATGAAAATAATAAAGAGGCCAGAAGAAATTTTGGGAATTGACAAATAAATATCCATGGCCTTAATGGTGATGATGGTTTTATGGGTTTATACTTATCCCCAACTCATTGAGTTGTATACATTGAATATGTGCAGATATTTTCATGTCAATTGTACCTCAATAAATTGTTATTTTAAAGAAGTTGCTTAATATTTATTTCACATTTTTAAAATGCTTTACAAAACATATATTATACAAATGTTTACAACTTACAAAAGAGTTTTATTTCTACATTTGGATAAAGGGCTTTTGGAGACTTTTTCTACAAAGCATTCTCAACCATAGGTTTCCAGCCTCTTCTACCACAATTACTTTAATGTAGTTGAACTTTAATACAAATAATATTTGCAAACAAACTCATATTTAGTACATAATGCTTATGATAAAATTGCAAAATATGTTTACAGTTGAAACTCAGGCTCCTGTGGCCTGATGCTGCAACAGACCCAGATTATTCCTCTCTCACCACTCTGCCATTCTTGGCATGCCAATTTTGTCCATTGATCAATTACTCTTATCATCACAAGACTGCTACCAGAAACAACTCAGCGAAATTCTTCTTTGTTCATATACACTGAAACGCCTTTCTCCCTCAAATGAAATAATATAATTTCCTCCATTCAGTCTCAAAGGGCAAGCTTGGATCATGTGCTTACTTTCAAACTATTAATAGTTGTTAGGGAATTGTCTTAAATTAATGATAAAATAACCCTAAGAGTCATGACAGAGGTATATAAAAAAAGAGAGTTTATATTAGGAAAAAGGGGGACAGTAATGCATTCTGGGTATTCAGGCTACAAAGAGTTGTGGGTATAGCAGTGGAGTCAATAAAAACAGATTAGCAAAGGGTAAATGGTGGCAATGGTTAAAATTAGTAAACTGTCTATAAATTATGGCTATCCATAATGTTCACACAAAATATGTATGGAAGGTTGCGTTTCTAGAAATTACTGCAACTCACTGGAGAACTTTCTCAAGAAATCAGGCAAGAATTATCATAAAGCTCCATCACATTCATTCTTTCCCTTTTTAAAACCCTCCTTTAAAAACTATTTGGCAGCTTATTATTTGAGTAACTTCTTTAAATAAAAATCTTGGTTTGCTGTATGCAAGGCATCTTTTCCTGAAAACTGCCAGAATCTACAGACTACATATTCCAAAACTATGTAATGCTCTAGCACTATATCTAGCTTTAGTGTCACTATCACCAATTAGATTTGGAAGACAAAATTGGAGGCAATAGCCCATGTTAGGCATTGAATCCCTAAATTTAAAAAATACTTAAACACTTTTCAATTAAAAGTTGTAAGGGATTGGTTAGTTTGGCTTCCCAGTCTAAAGAAGCTTTGGATTTCTACTGAGAAAACAACATAAAATTCAATGAACAAGAATTGTGAAGCTTACAATAAAATGTTTAATATTACACATTTTGATCCAAAATATACATTTTTTCCATTACCTTATATAAAGCTTGAAGCAACCAGCTAGCATATCAAGGCATCCTTTTTTAAAGATTTTTAAAATTTTGCTTTCAACTTACTATAAGTTTTAATTCTGTATTGTATAAACATTTTATACAATTAAAGTAACAGCAGAAAATAGCAACATTCTCATTATCCATACTTTAGCAATTAATATTCAATCCAACCCATCCAAGTACAAAAAAGTATCCATATAATCAAAATGCATCATTAAGTAACCTTTTTGTTTTTATTTTAAAAAAATACTTTATCATCATCGTCTTTAAAAAAAATTAGGAATTTTGATTGAGCTTGGTGGCTCACACTTGTAATCCCAGCACTTTAGGAGATGGGCAGATCACTTGAGTCAGGAGTTCAAGACCAGCCAGGCCAGGCCAAAATGGTGAAACCCTGTGACTACTAAAAATACAAAAATTAGCTCAGCATAGTGGTACATGCTTGCTGTCCCAGCTACTCAGAAGACTGAGAAAGGAGAATTGCTTGAAGCTGGGAGGCAGAAGTTGCAGTCAGCTGAGATCGCCCCATGGCATGCCAGTCTGGGCCACAGAGTGAGACTCCATTTCAAAAACAAAAACAAAAACAAAACAAAACAAAACAGGAATTTTTAACACCGTTTAATTTAATTTTCTAAAAATCTACTTGTAAAAGAATTGATATGCAAGTAAGTATTCATTTGCATTATATTACAATTATAATTATACAAGGCTGTTGTTGGGTGTAACCAGTAGAACACAAACATCTCCTTGATCTGTAGATCAAGGCCACAAATGCAACTATAAAATCATGGACCAATTTTACTATAACTAACGTCATTTCTAATCAATTTCACTTTTTTGCAGCAGCACAAAAGATGGAAACAATAGTTT
This sequence comes from Callithrix jacchus, assembly GCF_049354715.1. Lineage (NCBI taxonomy): Eukaryota > Metazoa > Chordata > Mammalia > Primates > Cebidae > Callithrix > Callithrix jacchus. Next base: position 134,280,079 of record NC_133505.1, read on the forward strand.
GTACACCTGTTATTTCTAATGGCTGCTTTTGATAAGATGATAATAAAAATAAAGTGATGAAAATGATCAATGTAAAAAACATTTCAGAAACCATTATGGCGCTTTGAACTGAAGCTTTTGTTTTTTTCCTCTAACTCCTCTAATTGTCACTCAACTGCATCATCTATTATTTTTACTAATTATTAGCTGTTTATGAATATGACAGCTACTGTACTTAACTGAAGAAATACAGCCTAGAGAGATTATATCTTTCTTGTATTTTAATATGCAGGTCAAATTAATTCCAAAAGTGAGTTTCATCCGACTGGTTCCTTGCTCAGCTTCTATGAGGCTGCAGTAATGTCACTTTGAACTCCTGAATGCAACTAGTTTGCCATCCAATTATTTATATCCAAATAAAAAAAATGCTACGACAATTAATCTGAGATTTTTTTCCTGATAAATGAACATAGACTTTTCAATTCATCTGTCTTCTCATTAAAACATTTCTGTCAATTTGTGATGTATGTGGCAGAAGTAATAATAAATTAGTATTGTATATATTTTTAAAAACACCTTATTTTAGAAAAAAAGTAGAAAATAAAAAATATCTGTACTTCAAGTAAAAAAAATTCTTTTATTCCATAATAAAGTTTTTCAACAGAACTTTCTCTGATGATAGAAATGTTCTATATCTGTGTTCCCCATTACACTGGCTGCATGTAGTCATTAAATGCTTGAAGTGTGACTAGTTCAAATAAGTAAATAAAATTTTAATTTTAGCTAATTTAAATTTAAAAGCCCCAGCTGACTAGTGGCTATATTAGTCATAATCTATAGTATACTCTGTGCCATGGATTTCTGCAATTATTGTTGAAGTACTGACAATGTATCTAAGCCTTGCATAAATATACAAATTTATTCCCGAATGGACAAAAATGTACTAAAAATGTGACAAGTTCTAGAGATACTAATAAGTTTAAGTACTTTGTAAGTAAAAAGAAATTAATTCACCAATGTGTAGATAAATGGCAGATAGCTATAGACGTATAAATATATTTACATATATAAATATGTAAGTGAAAATGACATATGTCACATATGTCACATTTTATTGGCCAGGTCAAGTCATATAGACAAGTTGGATATCAGTATAGCTGAGAATATTATCTTCAGAAATTACCTGGTAGAGGGTGATTAGATAAAAAAGGGAAGCAAATATTTTGACAATAATTATTCTTTATAGATTAATAGGTACATATATACATACAGATAAATTATATTCACCTGAGAACAACCCAGGATTGAAGCTCTCGTTGAATCCGCGGAGAGGTGAGTCAGAGCTGCATTTACAGACAGATCTTTGTTGCCCACAGAACAGGGAAATTCCCAAGTATAAAGGAGATGCGGGACGCCAGGCAGAGGTACTGCCTGGCGAAGCTGGCAGCCGAGGTGGTGGCGGCCGGCCCTACCCAGTGCTCCCCCCAGGGCGCGCTTGTCTGGGTGCCCTGTTGAACCGGCAACCTGAGACTTGAGAGGGCTGGACTTGAGACTGAACGGGACTTGGACAGTGGGCCAGCCCAGGGGACTGCAGGGACACAGCGTTTGGGGCAGCCCAGTGGGACGGACAAAACCGTGATTTCAAACGCTCCCTGTGCAGACGGTCCCTGAGATGCTCTGTGGGGGAGGGGCGTCCACCATTACCGAGGCAACCCGCCCCTACTGAGATACACGCCCACTGCTGACGCAGCCTGCATTGCTGAGGCAACCCGCCCCTACAGAGATACACGCCCACTGCTGATGCAGCCTGCCATTGCCGAGGCAACCCACTACAACAGAGAGATTCTGCCGCAGAGTGTAGCCCGTGGCAGAGACTGCAGCAGAAGAGCAGAGCCTGCAGCAACAGGGAGAACCACACAACAGTAGGGCGGAGCCTCGGCAGGCAAACAGTGACTAGACTGCCTCCTAGCTGGGCAGGACACCTCAACGGACATCCAAAAATAAAACCCGAACCCCCCAAGACAGAGCATTTGAGACAAAAAGGGTTTTTTTAATGAGCTCTGTTGCAGCAGAATCAAACATAGCAGCCTAACAGCCCTGAATGAACAACAGAGTTCACAGCTCAGCAATTGAGCTCCTATAAAGTACAGACTGTCTCCTCAAGCAGCTCCCTGACCCCTCTATATCCAAAAGACTGACATTTGGCAGGCATCATCCTGGGACAAAGATAGCAGAAAAAGAAACTGGTAGCATCCCTCCCTGTGCCACAGCTGCTATAGGTGCACCCCAGACAAGCAGGGCCTGGAGTGGACCTCAGCAGTCGTACAGTGAAGGGGCTAGACTGGTAGAAGGAAAACCAAGTAACAGAAATACTTCATCATCAACAATCTGGGTGTCTACTTAGAGACCCAATCGAAAAGTCAGCAACTACGCAGATGAGAAGTGGATAAATCCACAAAGATGGGAAGAAACCAGCGCAAAAAGGAGAAAAACACCCGAAACCAGAACACCTCGCCTCCTAGAAAGGACCAAAACTCCTCACCAGCAAGGGAACAAAGCTGGGCGGAGAATGACTGTGACGAAATGACGAAATTAGACTTCAGAAGGTGGATAATGAGAAACTTTTGTGACCTAAAAGAACATGTATTAAATCAATGGAAAGAAACTAAGGAACTTGAAAAATGATATGAAAAAAGATTTGAGGAAATGATAACAAGAATGGATAACTTAGAGAGAAATATGAATGAATTAAAGGAGCTGAAAAACACAATACGAGAATTTCATGAAGCATGCACAAGTTTCAATAGCCGAATTGACAAAGCAGAAGAAAGAATATCCAAAGTCGAAGACCAACTCAATGAAATAAAACAAGAAACCAAGATTAGAGAAAAAAGCGCAAAAGGAATGAACAAAGTCTCCAAGAAATGTGGGACTATGTGAAAAGACCTAACCTACGTTTGATAGGTGTACGAGAAGGGGACGAAGAGAATGAATCCAAGCTGGAAAATACTCTTCAGGACATTATCCAGAAAAATTTCCCCCACCTAGCAAGACAGGCCAACACTCAAATGCAGGGAATACAGAGAACACCACAAAGATATTCCACAAGAAGAGCAACCTCAAAGCACATAATCGTCAGATTCAACAAGGTTGAAATAAAGGAGAAAATACTAAGGGCAGCCAGAGAGAAAGGTCGAGTTACCCACAAAGGGAAGCCCATCAGACTCACAGCAGATCTCTCGGCAGAAACACTACAAGCCAGAAGAGAGTGGGGGCCAATATTCAACATTCTTAAAGAAAAGAACTTTTAACCCAGAATTTCATATCCAGCCAAACTGAGCTTCATAAGTGAAGGAAAAATAAAATCCTTTGCAAACACGCAAGTACTCAGAGATTTTGTCACCACCAGGCCTGCTTTACAAGAGCTCCTAAAAGAGGCACTACACATAGAAAGGAACAACCAGTACCAGCCATTCCAAAATCACACTAAATGCTAAAGAGCATCAACATAATGAAGAATCTACAACAACTAATGGGCAAAACAGCCACTTAGCATCAAAATGGCAGTATCAAATTCACACATAACAATATTAACCTTAAATGTAAATGGACTAAATGCACCAATCAAAAGACACAGATGGCAAATTGGATAAAAATCCAAAACCCATCAGTGTGCTGTATCCAGGAAACCCATCTCATATGCAAGGATACACAAAGGCTCAAAATAAAGGGATGAAGGAAAATTTACCAAGCAAATGGAGAGCAAAAAAAGCAGGAGTTGCAATTCTCATCTCTGATAAAATAGACTTTAAAGCAACAAAGATCAAAAGAGACAAAGAAGGCCATTACATAATGATAAAAGGATCGATACAACAAGAAGAGCTAATGATCTTAAACATATATGGACCCAATGCAGGAGCACCCAGATACATAAGGCAAGTTCTTAATGACTTACAAAGAGACTTAGACTCCCACACAATAATAGTGGGTGACTTTAACACTGCACTATCAATATTAGACAGATCAACCAGACAGAAAATCAACAAGGATATCCAGGGCTTGAACTCAGACCTGGAGCAAGCAAACCTGATTGACATTTACAGAACTCTCCACCCCAAATCCACAGAATATACATTCTTCTCAGCACCACATCACACCTACTCTAAAATTGACCACATAATTGGAAGTAAAGCACTGCTCAGCAAATGCAAAACAACTGAAATCATAACAAACAGCCTCTCAGACCATAGTGCAATCAAGTTAGAACTCAGAATTCAGAAACCAACCCAGAACCGCACAGCTTCATGGAAACTGAACAACTGGCTCTTGAATGTTGACTGGGTAAACAATGAAATGAAGGCAGAAATAAAGAAGTTGTTCGAAACCAATGAGAACGAAAACACAACATGCCAGAATCTCTGGGACACATTTAAAGCAGTCTCTAGAGGAAAGTATATAGCAATAAGTGCCCATATCAGGAGAATGAAGAGATCCAAAATTGACACCCTTTCATCAAAATTGAAAGAGCTAGAGGAGCAAGATAAAAAAAAAAAAAAAAACTCAAAACCCAGCAGAAGACAAGAAATAACTAAGATCAGAGCTGAACTGAAGGAGATTGAGACATGAAAAACCCTTCAAAAATCAATAAATCCAAGAGCTGGTTTTTTGAAAAGATCAACAAAATAGACAGACCACTAGCCAGATTGATTAAAAATAAAAGAGAGAACAACCAAATACATGCAATAAAAAATGATAAAGGGGAAATCACCACAGATTCCACAGAAATTCAAACCATCATCAGAGAATATTACAAACAACTCTATGCACATCAACTAGTAAACCTGGAAGAAATGGATAAATTCCTGGACTCCTGTGTCCTCCCAAGCCTAAACCAGGAGGAAGCTGAAACTATGAACAGACTAATAACAAGGTCAGAAGTCAAGGCAGCAATTAAGAGCCTACCACACAAAAAAATCCCTGGTCCAGAAGAGTTCACAGCCGAATTCTACCAGACCCACAAAGAGGAGCTGGTACCGTTCCTTCTAAAACTATTCCAAATAATCCAAAAAGAGGGAATCCTTCCCAAATCATTTTATGAGACCAACATCATCCTGATACCAAAACCCGGCAGAGACCCAACGAGAAAAGAAAACTTCAGGCCAATATCCATGATAAACATAGATGCAAAAATCTTCAATAAAATATTGGCAAGCCGATTGCAACAGCAAATCAAAAAACTTATTCATCATGATCAAGTAGGATTCATCCCAGGGATGCAAGGCTGGTTCAACATACGCAAGTCTATCAACGTAATTCACCACATAAACAGAACCAAAAACAAAAACCACATGATTATCTCAATTGATGCAGAGAAGGCATTTGACAAAATTCAACAGCCCTTTATGCTAAAAACTCTCAATAAACTTGGTATCAATGGAACGTATCTCAAAGTAATAAAAGCTACTTATGACAAACCAACAGCCCATATCATACTGAATGGGCAAAAACTGGAAGCATTCCCTTTGAAATCTGGCACTAGACAAGGATGCCCTCTTTCACCACTCCTATTCAATATAGTACTGGAAGTTCTAGCCAGAGCAATCAGGCAAGAAAAAGAAATAAAGGGTATTCAAATAGGAAAGGTGGAAGCCAAATTGTCTCTATTTGCAGACGACATGATAGTATATCTAGAAGACCCCATCATCTCAGCCCAAAAACTTCTGAAACTGATAAGCAACTTCAGCAAAGTCTCAGGATATAAAATCAATGTGCAAAAATCACAAGCATTCCTCTACACCAATAACAGACTTAAAGAAAGCCAAATCAAGAACGAATTGCCATTCACAATTGCTACAAAAAGAATAAAATACCTTGGAATACAACTCACAAGGAACGTAAGGGACCTCTTCAAGGAGAACTACAAACCACTGCTCAATGAAATCAGAGAGGACATAAACAGATGGAGAAACATTCCATGTTCATGGTTAGAAAGAATTAGTATTGTGAAAATGGCTATACTGCCCAAAGTAATTTACAGAATCAATGCTATCCCCATCAAGCTACCATTGACTTTCTTCACAGAACTGGAAAAAACCACCATGAACTTCATATGGAACCAAAAGAGAGCCTGCATAGCCTAGCCAAGTCAATTCTAAGCAAAAAGAACACAGCCGGGGGCATCACACTACCGGATTTCAAACTATACTACAAGGCTACAGTAATCAAAACAGCATGGTACTGGTACCAAAACAGAGATATAGACCAATGGAACAAAACAGAGGCACCAGAGGCAACACAACATATCTACAACTATACAATCTTTGATAAACCTGACAAAAACAAGCAATGGGGAAACGATTCCCTGTTTAACAAATGGTGTTGGGAAAACTGGCTAGCCATGTGCAGAAAGCAGAAACTGGACCCCTTTCTGACACCTTACACTAAAATTAACTCCAGATGGATTAAAGACTTAAACACAAGACCGGGCACGATAAAAACCCTAGAAGGAAATCTAGGCAAAACTATCCAGGACATAGGAGTAGGCAAGGACTTCATGAACAAAACACCAAAAGCATTGGCAACAAAAGCCAAAATAGACAAATGGGACCTAATGAAACTCTACAGCTTCTGCTCGGCAAAAGAAACAGTCACTAGAGTGAATCGGCAACCAACAGAATGGGAAAAAATGTTTGCAGTTTACCCATCTGACAAAGGGCTGATATCTAGAATTTACAAAGAACTCAAACGGATTTACAGGAAAAAAACAAACAAGCCCATTCAAAAGTGGTCAAAGGATATGAACAGACACTTTATGAAAGAAGACATATATGAGGCCAACAATCATATGAAAAAATGCTCATCGTCACTGGTCATCAGAGAGATGCAAATCAAAACCACATTGAAATACCATCTCACGCCACTTAGAATGGTGATCATTAAAAAATCTGGAGACAACAGATGCTGGAGAGGATGTGGAGAAAAAGGAACACTTTTACACTGTTGGGGGGAGTGTAAATTAGTTCAGCCATTGTTGAAGACAGTGTGGTGATTCCTCAAGGCCTTAGACATAGAAACTCCATTTGACCCAGCAATGCCATTACTGGGTATATATCCAAAGGACTATAAATCGTTCTACTATAAGGACACATGTACACAAATGTTAATTGCAGCACTGTTTACAATAGCAAAGATCTGGAATCAACCCAAATGCCCATTGATAATAGACTGGATTGGAAAAATGTGGCACATATACACCATGGAATATTATGCAGCAATCAGAAATGATGAGTTCGTGTCGTTTGTAGGGACATGGATGAATCTGGAGAACATAATCCTCAGCAAACTGACACAAGAACAGAAAATGAAACACCGCATATTCTCACTCATAGGCGGGTGATAAAAAATGAGAACACATGGCCACAGGGAGGGGAGTACTAAACACTGGGGGCTATTGGGGGGAAAAGGGGAGGGCCAGTGGGAGGGAGAGGTGGGGAGGGATAACCTGGGAAGAAATGCCAAATGTGGGTGAAGGGGAGAAAGGAAGCAAAATACACTGCCATGTGTGTACCTATGCAACTGTCTTGCATGCTCTGCTCATGTACCCCAAAACCTAAAATGCAATAAAAAATATAAAAAAAATTATATTCCCCTACAAATATGTATATATGTGTATATATATAGACACACACACACAGGTATATGTTATATATAAATACACATATAGGTATGTAACTATATATATTTAACAATATATATATTTATATACTTATACATGTTCATTACAAAAGAGATTTTAATTGGTTAATAATTATACATAAAATTAACAGATTACAAATATTAATAATTAAGAATAGGCCAGGCATGGTGGCTCAGGCCTGTAATCCCAGCACTTTGGGAGGCTGAGGCGGGTGGATCACGAGGTCAAGAGATCAAGGCCATCCTGGTCAACATGGTGAAACACCGTCTTTACTAAAAATACAAAAATTAGCTGGGCATGGTGGTGCCTGCCTGTAGTCCCAGCTACTCGGGAGGCTGAGGTAGGAGAATTGCCTGAACCCAGGAGGAGGAGGTTATGGTGAGCCGAGATCATGCCATTGCACTCCAGCCTGGGTAAGAAGAATGAAACTCCATCTCAACAACAACAACAAAAAAGAATAAAATAAAAATAAGATATAATTTAAAAGGAGGGAGTATACAAATATCAAATTGTAAGATATTTTATGGTTGATAGGGTTGGACTGTAAATTGGGTTATGAACTTCCTAGTATCCCAAAAGAGGAAATATATTTTCAATTGCTACACTAGTATTAATCATGACCCACAAAGAGATCAACTTCTTAGAGAAACATGGCTTAATTGGAAAAATTTATGAAAACACTTTGTAATAATGAAAAACCCATTCCTTAACAATTACATTGTAAAAATATATATTATAAATATGTAATACTACAATAAATGAATAGCCCTAATGCCTCACAGGTGCTTAGTACATATTTCTTGAATGGAAAAAAGAAAGGCAGAAATGTCAAGTTCCGTACAGAAGAAAGATGAATAAAAAGTCACTTAATGTAAGCCAAAGATGTAACATTAAAGCTGAAAAAAGTAAAAAATTTTTTACAAGAAGGCAACTATATAAATATGTGTATGAATATGAAGATTTCTAATTGCATGAGTTAATACAAAAATGTTTAGAGTATATAGAAAAATGAATGAACTGCAGGTGATACAGGTAATCACTCATGAAAGAAAGAAAAAATTATTGGATCATTTTGTGAAAAAGAAACTGTTTCTTTATTGAGCAAGTAACACAATCAGAATTGTAATAAAAGTTTACAAGACTTTTGAATCCAAAGTTGTATAATTTAAGCCAGATACTTAGGTAATTGGTACAGTATTATGCATACTTTATGAACTTATGAAATAATTAACCAACAAAAGAACTCAACGCTGGAGATGTCAAGAAGTCTGGAAAGAATTATACTATGAGATAGTCATATTAGATACTCTATTTTGAAATGGCTGTGTATTTCATACAGAATTTGGTTGTATTTTCAGAATTCAAGAAGAGTATCTTTATTTTAATTAGTAATGAAGAGGAGTTTGCTAATTAAGTATAAATTTATATGGGGGAATGAAGTAATACTTTTAAATAAAGAGGTTTGATTATAAGAAAATTTTATATTTATCATTATTAAACTTTTAGAACACAGCACAATGCTCTCAAAATTTTGAGGTTTTCTTGGTCCATAGTCACACATATGTAGGCTGATAACAAAATATACATCTTATCTGTAACCTCTTCCCTAATCACTGGATTCATATAAATTAAATATATTCAACTATCCTCCAAGGGTGATGTTGGATGTTAAAAGGGTAGGAACATTTAATTTCAAATTTAATATTTCAAAAACTTAATTTTTCACTCCTCCTCAAACATATTTACATGCCAGATTTCCCCATTGCAATAAGTGGAAAATTTGTTCTCCCATCTCTGTATGTTAACCTTGGAGTCAGCCTCAACCCTTTATCTCACATTTGTTCATCACTGAATTATGTTGACTTTGTCTTAAAAAACATCTAGCATGTAACCACATCTCATCACATCTAGATCCCTGGTCCAAGTCACCACTCCCTCTTCACAGGATTATTTAAAAGGGTTTTCATATGCTCCTTCTTTCCTTCCTTTCTTTTCTTCTTTCTTTTTTCTTTCTTTCTTTTTCTTTCTTTTCTCTCTCTCTCCCACCCCCCCTTTCTCTCTCTCTCTCTTTCCCTTTATAATCTCTCATTCACAGGGTAACCAAAGGAATTATTTCAAAATGTTAATTAGATTATGTAGCTTCCGAACTGAAAACCCGATGATTTTTATGGTGTCAAGTCTTATGTCCATGTTTCTCATTCATTTTGACTAAACATTTACATATGGTATAAGGTAAGAATCGAATTTCTATGGTTTTTGGGGTTTTTTTTTCATGTGGATTTCTAGTTTTCTCAACACTATTTGTTGAACAGATAATTCTCCCTCCTTGTATATTCTTGTCAATCTTATCAAAGATAATTTGACCACATATATGTAAATTTACTTTTGGACTTTGTATTCTGTTCTGTTCCATTGGGTTATATGTCTGCCTTTATGACAATGCCATACTGTTTTGATTACTGTAGTTTTGTAACATATTTTAAAATCAGGAAATATGGTGCATCCAGCTCATTCTTTCTCAATAGTAATTTGACTATTTATGGCTTTCATGGCTTCACATGAATTTCAGAATTATTTTTTTTCCATTTTTGTATAAACTTCCATTGAAATTTTGATAGGTATTACATTAAATCTGTATTTAATGTGGGGTAGTATGATAATTTTAACAATTTACAATCTTCCAAGCTCAGCATAGTGGCTCAACCTGTAATCCCATCATTTTGGGAAGCTTGGATGAGGGGGTTACTTGAAGCTAGGAGTTCAAGAATGGCTGGGAAAACATAGCAATACTCTATCTCTACAAAAATTTAAAAACCAGCCAGGCATGGTGGTACAAGCCTGCAGTCCTAGGTACTCGAGAGGCTGAGGCAGGAGAATTGTTTGGGCCCAGGAGTTAAAGGTTGCAGTGACCTATGGTCATGCCACTGCATTCCATCCTGTATGGCAGAGTGAGACCCTGTCTCTAAAAAGAGAGAAAAAAAATTTAAATTCTTCTAGACATAAATGTAAGACCTGAAGCTGTAAAACTCCTAGAATAAACCATATTAGAAAAGCTTACTGACATTGGTCTTAGCAATTATTTCATGTATATGACACCAAAGGTACAGGCAACAAAAAATAAAGGAGTCTACATCAAACTAAAAAAGCTTCTGCACAACAAAGGAAACAATTGACAAAATAATAAGACAACCTATGGAATGGGAGAAAATATTTGCAAATAATATACCTGGTTAGGGTTAATATCCCCAAAAAAACCTGATTAAAAATGGACTAAGGAGTTAAGGAGACATTTCTCTCAAGAAAACATACAAGGAAATGCAAATTATAACCACAGTGAGACAGCACCTCACACCTGTCAGGATGGTTATTGCCAAAGAAATCAAAAGACAAGTGTTGGCAAGGATGTGAAGAAAAGGGAATGCTGGCACACTCTGGAAATGCAAAGGTACAGCTGAGGCAGGCAAGCTGGCAGGCTTCTGGTTTTGATGTGGTTTAGAGAAAAAGAACTAATGGCCCTTACTCAAGCTATAGATTACCTAACTTCTAGCCAATCAGCAAATAAAGACCCAAGAAGCTATTAATTACAAGTTCCTGCTTTAGAGGGCTAGGGACTTCCCAGGAGCTCCACATGTGCAGATAGACTTGAACTTCAACTTACCATTACCCCTTCCTCATTTTAATGCTAAAAATCATGCCAAGGGGTGGAAATTTAAAATGCTAATGTTCCATGCAATGAATGAGGAAGTACATAAAGCTCCTGCGCAAGCACTAGAGAAACCCTTCCTTACAGAAAGGACCTATAAAACTAACACACATACTACTCTCAGGGAGCAACCCACCCTTTTCTTTTTGCAGCACTGACTTCCTTGTGCACAAGTGAAATAAATCTTTCTCTTTCTCTCTGCTGGTATATCTGGTGATCTCTCTTCATTTCCATCCTGGGAGATTACAAGAACTCAGGGTACCAATAGCACAGCCATTATGAAAACAATATGGAGGCTCTCAAAAAATTAAAAATAGAACTACCGTATGAGCCAGCAATCCCACTTGTGAGTTTTTTATCCAGAAGTACTGAAATCAGTATCTCAAAGAGATAGGAGCACTTCTATATTCACTGCAGTTGTATTCACAAAAATCAAGATGTGGAAACACCCTAAATGTCTACTGATTGAGGAATGGATAAAGAAAATGTACTCTATACATACAAGGGAATACTATTCAGATTTCTTAAAAAAGAAAGAAATTCCTGGAATTTCCTAAAAAAGAAGGAAATTTCCTGGATTCTCTGCCCGTGGTTCCCCACCCCCAGGGCTTCCTAAAGAGGGCCACGAGCTGCGAAAGCGCCGGAAAGGCGGTTGGACAGGGAGAGGCGAGCGGTTACTCACTCCATGACTGCGGCAGGAAGAGGCAGCGGTGGCCTCAGCTGCAGAAAAAAGAAATCTTCCCAAGGTTGCAGGCACCAACCGATTTGCTTTCGGAGCCGGAGTAGCTGCCGCCATCAGAGTCTGGAGCCATGAGCGAGTTTTATTTTGAAGGCACTGGGGTCGCTACAGGCGGGTTCACGTTTGGCACCGCGAAGACAGCAACAACCACAGCTGCCACGGGGTTTTCTTTCTCCACCTCTGGCACCGGAGGGTTTAATTTTGGGGCTCCCTCCCAACCAGCCGCAAGTACGCCTTCCACCAGCCTGTTCTCACTTGCCACCCAGACTCCGGCCACACAGACGCCGGGCTTTAGTTTTGGAACAGCAACTCCTGCTTCGGGGGGAACTGGATTTTCTTTGTGGACCGGTGTTTCAAAGCTAAACCTGAGCAATGCAGCTGCCACCCCAGCCATGGCAAACCCCAGTGGCTTTGGGCTGGGCAGCGGCAGCCTCACTAATGCCATGCCGAGCACTGCCACCTCCAGCCAGGGCACAGCACCCACTGGCTTTGTGTTTGGCCCCTCCACCACCTCAGTGGCTCCAGCCACCACATCCGGAGGGTTCTTGTTCACTGGTGGAAGCACGGCCCAAACCTCTGGTTTCAACATTGGCTCAGTGGGGAATTCAGCCCAGCCCACGGCACCTGCCAGGTTGTCCTTCACTCCGGCCACGCCAGCAGCCACCACAGCAGGCGCCACTCAGCCAGCTGTGCCCACACCGACTGGCACCACCACCAGTGCTGGGCCCACCCTCTTCGCCTCAATAGCAACCATTCCAACCTCGTCCGCCACCACCGGCCTCTCCCTCTGTACCCTTGCGACCACAGCAGGAGCCCCTGCTACTGGGACACTGGGCTTCATCTTAAAGGCACCTGGAGCAGCTTCCGGCACCTCCACAACAACATCCACTGCTGCCACCACCACCACCAGTAGCACCAGCAGCAGCAGCAGCACCGGCAGCACCGGCTTTGCCTTGAATTTAAAACCACTGGTGCCAGCCGGGATCTCCAGCAATACGGCAGCCGCCATGACTGCTCCACCTGGCCCTGGTGCCCCCGCAGGGGTGGCCACCACCTCTGCCATGACCTACGCACAGCTAGAGAGCCTGATCAACAAATGGAGCCTGGCGCTGAAGGACCAGGAGTGGCACTTCTTCCAGCTGGCCACCCAGGTCAACGCCTGGGACCGCACGCTGATTGAGAACAGGGAGAAGATCACCAGACTGCACCAAGAGGTGGAGAAGGTGAAGCTGGACCAGAAGAGGCTGGACCAGGAGCTCGACTTCATCCTGTCCCAGCAGAAGGAGCTGGAAGACCTGCTGAGCCCTCTGGAGGAGCTGGTCAAGGAGCAAAGCGGGACCATCTACCTGCAGGACGCGGACAAGGAGTGCGAGAAGACCTACGAGCTGGCTGAGAACATGGGCGCGCAGCTGAAGCTCATGGCCCAGGACCTCAAGGCCATCATCGAGCACCTGAACACATCTGGGGTCCCCTGCCGACACCAGCGACCTGCTGCAGGAGATCTGCAAGCTCCTCAACGCGCACATGGACTCACTGCAGTGGATCAACCAGAACTCCGCCCTGCTGCAGAGGAAGGTGGAGGAGGTGATCAAGGTGTGTGAGGCCCGGCGCAAGGAGCAGGAGCGCAGCTTCCGCAACACCTTTAACTGAGCCACCGCGGGTCCCCAGGGAGTTCCACCGAGGGAGGGAGGGTGTGCCCTGTTGTCTAGTGTGGGGTTACAGCAGCATACTTGTTTCTTGCTTTCCTTCACGTGACTGTGCCCTTGAGACAGTTGCTATGTGCTTTGACTTTCTCCACTTAGGAAGTATTCTGAGCCCTCTGCCCAGGCAACAGCCTCATGGGTGTGGTTTCTGTGGCTTTCATTTCAGTGTCTTTGGCCCCTTTTCACCCACGGCAAACACCCACCTCATCCTGCCTCAGCCAGGTACTGGAGAAGGGCTGATGGTCTTGGGCCCAGCCAGGGTCAGGTGGGCAGCTGCTCCATCCAAAGCATAGTCACAGGTGCCATGAAAAACACCAAGCGTAAGAGAACCTCCAAGGCTGGGTGCAGTGGCTCATGCCTGTAATTCCAGCACCTAGGGAGGCCGAGGCAGGCGGATCACATGAGGTCAGAAGTTTGAGGCCCAGCCTGGCCAACATGGTGAAACCCGTCTCTACTAAAAATACAAAAACTAGCCGGGCGTGGTGGCATGCATCTGTGAACCCAGCTACTAGAGAGAGGATGAGGCAGGAGAATCGCTTGAACCCAGGAAGTGTCGTAGTGAGCCGAGATTGCACCACTGCATTCCAGCCTGGGTGACAGAGTGAGACTCCATCTCAAAAAAAAAGAACCTCCCAGGAAACAGCAGCCAAGTTTTGGAGTATAAGATGTGGGTTCCTGAAAGCCGACCACCAAGTCAAAGCACAGTGTGAATAGAACAGACAGTGGGATAGAGAATTTCACAGAAGACAGGTCAGCTGAGGGGCCTGCACACAGGGTATTGAGGAACCACACACGGGAGCTGAGAGGCCTGCCTCGTGCCTGGCCCAGGCTTACCCACCTCTGGCCTCACCTCCTCCAGGAAGCCTTCCCAGCTACCCAAAGCTCAGTCTGGTGGCCTTGCAGGTCCCCATAGCACCCTGAGCCTGCACCTTGGTGGCACTACCTACACTGTCCCTTGCTAGCTGTTTGCACCTCTGTCTCACTGTTAGATCTGAGCTCCCATGGGCAGAGAGACCCATTTGTTCCTGTGCGTCCCCAGCCCAGTCCCTGTCACATTTGTTAAATGAAAGAACAATGAATCACAGCATAACGTCAGTCCACAGAACTGGCCATAGCTGCAGCGGTGGTCACAGACTTGTGAACTTCCTGGCACCAGAGTTCCCCTAGTCAGTTACGGTAAAATCCACTCCTAAGTGTCTTTTGTATTTCTCTTTACACTTCGTTTCATTGTCTGAAATACCTATTACTGTATGTTGCTTTTCTAAATAAATGTGTAAAAAAAAAAAAAAATTCCAAGATGGCTGATCGCTAACAGCTCAGGATTGCAGCTCCCAGGGAAAGTGCAGAGAACGAGAGGACGCCACACTTTCAGATGAATTTTCATCGCTTATGGACCAGAAGATTCCAAGTGGAGGAGCCCCATGGGTCGCCAGCGCCACTCTTGTGGCCAGCGCAGCGGTTTTTGCTGGCATCTCGGTGAGGCAGCTCTTCATGCAGAGTAAACGGGACTGGTTCCCTTTCTGACCGATGTTTGGAGCTCCGGGAAGGCAGAGCCGCTTATTACGGACTCAAGAAGGAAGCCAGACTGGAGATTCCCGGGCAGAAGAGCGCCACCAGTCTTATTGCTGCTGTTTTGGCCAGTGCAGTGGGTTGCTCGGATTCCAGCACTGGGAATTGATAAATTGGACGTCCACTCAGAAACCTAATTAGAAAGGTGGTAATTGTAAAGATGACAGATGGATAAATTTATAACAAAGGGAAGAAACCAGCCTAAAAAGGCTGAGAATACCCAAAATCAGAACCTCTCTCCCTATACAGGGGATTACAGTTCCTCATCAGCAACGGAACAAGCCCTGATGGAGAAGGACTGTGTTCCATTAACATAAGTAGGCTTCAGAAGGTGGATGATAAGAAATTTCTGGGAGTTAAAAAAACTTGTTCTAACCCAATGTAAAGAAACTAAGAACTTTTAAAAAAGGTTTGACAAAATGCTAACAAGAATAGACAATATAGAGAGGAATATAAATGAACTAATGGAGTTAAAAAACACAACACGAGAACTTAGTGAAATATGCATAGGTTTGAATAGCCGAATTGATCAAGCAGAAGAAAGGATATCAGAGGTCGAAGATCAATTTAATGAAATAAAATGAGAAGACAAGAATAGAGAAAAAAGGATAAAAAGGAATGAGCAAAGTCTCCAAAAACTATGGGACTATATGAAAAGACCTAATTTACATTTGATAGGTGTACCTGAATGTGACAGAGAGAATGAATCCAAGCTGGACAATACTCTTCAGGATATTATTCAGGAAAACTTTCCCAATCTAGCAAAGCAGGACAATATTCAACCCCAGGTAATACAGAGAACACCACGAAGATATTCCTCAAGAGCAACCCCAAGGCACATAATCGTTAGATTCACCAGGGTTGTAACAAAGGAGAAAATACTAAGGGCAGCCAGAGAGAAAGGTCAGGTTACCCACTAAGGGAAGCCTATTAGACCTACAGCAGATCTCTCAGCAGAAAACCTACAAGCCAGAAGAGAGTGGGGGCCAATATTCAACTTCCTTAAAGAACAGAACTTTCAGCCCAGAATTTCATATCCTGCCAAACTAAGCATCACAATTGAAGAAAAAATAAAATCTTTTATGAACAAGCAAGTACTCAGAGATTTTATTACCACCAGGCTTGCTTTACAAGAGCTTCTGAAAGAAGCATTATACATAGAAAGGAACAACCAACAATCTAATAAAATATATTAGAAAGGCTAATATATTTTAGCCTTTCTAAAAATATGCTAAAAAGTAAAAAGCATCAACATAAAGAAGAATTTACATCAACAAATGGATAAAACAGCCAGTTAACATCAAATGGCAGTAACCCTAAATTTGAGTCAACTAAATCCCCCAATCAAAAGATACAGCCAAAACCCAATGGTGTGGTACATCCAGACCCATTTCATAGCCAAAGATACACAAAGACTCAAAACAAAGGAATGGAGAAAGATTTACCAACCAAATGGAGAGCAAAAATAAATAAATAAATAAATAAATAAATAAATAAATAAATAAAAAGCAGGAGTTGCAATTCTTGCATCTGATAAAATAGATTTCAAAGCAACAAAGATATAGTGGTAAAAGGATCAATGCAACAATAAGAGCTAACTGACACAAGTACAGAAAGCCAAACACCACATGTTCTCACTCACAGGTGGGTGTTGAACAATGAGAACACATTGTCTCAGGGAGAGGAGCATCTCACCCTGGGAGCAGTTGTCAGGGGGATGGGGAGGGATCACATGGGGAGAAATGACAGATACAGTATGCACCTAAAATTAAATAAATAAATTTTAAAAATGCATAGTGAGGATCAAGACCATTTTTATCATTCTAACACCCAGATACATAAGACCCATAAAGAGATTTAGACTCAACAAGACAGAAAATTAATAAGGACATCCAGGACTTGAACTCAGATCCGGAACAAGTAAACTTAATAAATATTTATAGAGCTCTCCACTTTAAATACACAAAATATTGATTGGCCATTATTAAGACCCATTTTTAGAATAAAGCAATATTCCCATTCTCTCTCCCTCTTTTTCTTCCTTTCTTCCTTTCCTTCACTTCTTTTTTTTCTTTCTTTCCTTCTCTCCTTTCAAAAAAAAAAAAAAAAGAAGGAAATTCTGCAATATGTGGCAAAACGTATGAACTGCAAAATATTATGCTAACTGAAATATGCTAGACATAGAAAGATAAATATTTTATCATTCTATTATATGAAGTATCTAAAACTTGGCAAATTTATAGAATCCAAGAGTGGAATGGTGGTTGCCAGGTGGGAAGAGAGTGAAATGAGGAGTGACAAATTAAGTTTCAGTCAAGGGAGGTGAATAAGCTGTGAAGATATTCTATACCATATTGTACCTGTATTCAACAATATTATATTGTACAGGTAAAAATTTGTTACAATGATCTAATATCTTCTTACCACAACTGAAAGAATAACAAAAACAAAAACAAAATCCTCTATTGGCATCCTGTCTTATTTAGAAAAGAAATCTAAAGCGCTTATCATTCCTTATGCATTCTGGCTCTCTGCCAACTCTTAGATAAACTATACTACCAGTCGTCTCTATTCCAGCCATGACAAGAAACTTCTTACTTCAAGGCCATTGCACTGTCAGTTCCCTCTGTCTGGAAAGGTTCTTCTCTCAGAAGTAGACATCATAGTCTTGTTCACTTCATTCCCTGGCCACTCTAATTAAAATAACTGTCACCATCCCCATCATTTCCTCTAGTCAGTCTAAACAGTTTTTAATACTCATAATGCAGTGAAAACTATAATCAGCCTATGGAATTGGCATTGACCTTGCTTTAATTTCTCAGTTCTATCATCTCCTCTCTGTTACCTGTTCTTGCTGCCATTGTTCTAAGCATTTCTAGGTTATGTACATGGAAGAAATAAACATTCAGTGTTGTCTACTAAACTTCATAAAAATCAAAGAAAGATCTAATCAGCTATTTATCTGCACTGAAAAAAAGATAGCTAATTGGAGACCCAAACAACCATTGTGTAAGTATGAAATAATTGGATTGGGGAAATGAAAGGAAAGACAAAGGGAATGCTTTTAAGTATTCTCTTTGAAAAATTAATCCCAACCTGGGTTTATCCTTTTAGCTATTGACTTTAGACCTAAGAGTTTAAGAAAGAAAAGAATGTGTCTGATTTCTATGAATAACTTGTACACGGGAAGTCCATTTAGAAAGGAAAGGGAAAGCATTATATTTTAAGTGCACTCACCTATAACTCTCTAGGTGATAAAAATGGTCTTGATCCTCACTATGCATTTTTAAAATTTATTTACTTAATTTTAGGTGCATACTGTATCTGTCATTTCTCCCCATGTCATCCCTCCCCATCCCCCTGACAACTGTTCCCAGTGTGTGATGCTCCTCTCCCTGAGTCCCTGTGTTCTCATTGTTCAATACCCACTTGTGAGTGAGAACATGTGGTGTTTGGCTTTCTGTTCTTGTGTCAGTTTGCTGAGAATGATGGTTTCCAGATTCATCCAAGTCCCTACAAAGGACATGAACTCATCGTTTTTTATGGCTGCATAGTATTCCATGGTATATATGAACTACATTTTCTTTGTCCAGCCTATCATTGATGGGCATTTGGGTTGGTTCCAGGTCTTTGCTATTGCACACAGGGCTGCAATGAACATACATGTGCATGTGCCTTTATAGTAAAACGATTTATAGTTCTTTGAGTATATGCCCAGTAATGGGATTGCTGGGTCAAATGGAATTTCTATTTCTAGATCCTTGAGAAATCACCACACTGTCTTCCACCTCACTATGCATTTTATAGTGCTTTATAACTAACAGAATGCTCTTGTGGGCATTATCTCATTGAATCACCAAAAATCAAGATTTGTGTTGTGGCTATAACTTGATTAACTAACACCATCCTTTAAAAAAAAGTTAATTTTGAATACCCCAAAGAATTAATGCCTGTTTGAGACAAGTGTTTCTGCCTAAATCTAGGCTTTCGCATAATAAAGTAGGTTATAATTAGAAGTGACTTTAAACAAAAACAAACAAAAACAGTCTTTGTTTTAACTTTGCTACTCTCCTTACTTATCACGATCCTGTCTTATTTAGAAAAGAAGTTATCCACTTGTAAATGATAGAAAACACGTAACTATAGAGAATTTTCTTTACTATAAATTTCATTTTCTCTTCATATAAATCTATACTGTCCAGGTACCTATTGAATTCTTGAAATGTAGATAGTCTGAACTGAGATGTGTATAATATATGCACTAGATTTTCAAAATGTAAAAAAGTATTTTTTTCTAATAATTTTACATTGATTACATGTAAATCAATGAAACTGATGATACTTTGCAAATATCAGGCTAAAGTATATCACTCAAATAATTTTCCCTGTTTCCTTTTGCTTTTTTGATATCATCACTAGGAAAATTTTAATTACAGATATGACTTGAAATTGTGGCTCACATTATGTTACTATTGAATAGATCATTCAGAGAGGGCATATAACTTACAGATTCCTAAAATCTGGTTCAATCAGATGTAATTAAGGAAGTAACAAATGAGAGTATCATGAGATTTCTCCTAAGTTTAGAAAGAGAAATAGGAAAGTGTGCAAGCTATTTTGTATCAGAAAATTGGTAATAGAAGGCTTTATGACTGGTAACATTTACTGAGTGTTTACTAGGTACCTGACATTGCACATACTTTGTCCCATTTAATACTTATAAAACCCCTATGAGGTAGAGACTAAATCAGGTAAAAACCATTTTCTGTATATTTTTTCCTTTTTTTACTCTAGTAACTTCCATTTAATTCTGGCATGGAACTAAAGAAACATTAAAACAAGGCAAATTTGTTATGAAATGTATGTCTGCAGCAGACTTTTGTAATCAATAAGATTAAAATATAAAAGAAAATGTTTCTTAAGTTTATACAGAGATATCATAGCCTCAGAGAAGGCCTAAATGGGACACTAGTCCACAAATACCTCTCCTCATCCACTCCTTGACTGCTTCAGACGTTATATCCCAAAACAATGCAGTTGGTAATGACATTGATCTAAGACAGTTGTTGCATGCTGGAATTACCCTAAAGCAGTGGCAATCACTGAAAATCAGACTATGGTTCAAGAACAGTTTGTGTATTGTTCTCCCATTACTTTTTCCAATCGATCATTAGATTTTTGAGTACCTTTATTTTTTAATCTATTACAAAAAACCACAAGAAGTTATTTTAACTCTGCTTTTCCTGAAGATTGATATAAATGTTGCTATATGTTTTGCTCTCTCTCTCTTTCCACATTATCATGAAATTAGACCCCCAAACTGCAGTAGGAGTTTATGCTTCACTTTGCTCTGACATCTTCATTTGTATGGGCCCCACCAGGGAAACCTCATTAACTGTGAATTTGAAAACTTCATATAAACTACAAGTGTCTCATAAATCTAATCTTGTTATAGGAGACCCTTAGATTCTCCAGGGATACCCCTTGAGACTTTCAAGAATTCTCCAAGTCAAGAACACTATTATAGCACATAATTTCTTTCTTAAAAATTCAGTAATGTGGAATGAAAAAAATATAAGAGGTCTCTTCAGACTCTCAATGGTTCTAAAAACACAAAGTCAAAATCATGTATAAAGTTATTTGAGAGATAAGAATTGTTATTTTCTTCCACCTCTTTATTACTCACCAGCTTTATTGGCTGACTATTGTCTGCGAAGTATTTCACAATGCAAGAAAGTTTTCATCGTGTCATGAATGTAACTGGATGGAAGATGATAAAGAGAGAACAATAAAAGTCCAAATTGGGATGAATTTCCAACTAGAAAAAATGGATGAAGAAGCTGACCCCAGTTCACTAGCTGTGAGGCACAGAGATTCAATTTCAGTTGTGGTAAATTATGAATTATTACAAGTTATTGCAAATGAAGACTGTTTGTAAACAATGAAAAGAAATTTGTAATGCCAAATGTAAGGAATGCCTACTCAAGGTATTTCATAAAAATTTGAATTGACTGGGTATACAGTCATGTGTCACATTACATTCAGTCAAAAAAGAATCACAAATACAATGGTGATTCCATAAGATTATAATGCTGTATTTTTACTGTGCTTTTTTATAACTAGATAAGTTTAGATACACAATACTTACCACTGTGTTAGAATTGCCTCCAGTATTCAGTACAATAAAATAATGTACAGGTTTGTAGCTTAGAATCAATAGGTTATACCATATAGCCTCGCTGTGCAGTAGGCTATACCATCTTAGGTTTGCTTAAATACATTCTATAATATTTACACAATGAAATTACCTAATGATGCATTTCTCAGAATATATCATAGTCCATAAGCAGTGCATGGATTCCTGGGAAAAATGTACAATTATTCTTAAATTTTTATTGATACTCAATCTAGAGCAAGACTTTATGGAGTGGCTAGTGGCTAATAGAGAAGCAAACAGAACAAAATTTAGCACCCAAAATTCAAAGCATCTGACTTTTCATTTTTTGAGATAGAGTTTAGCTCTTGTCACCCAGGATGGAGCACAGTGGTGTGATCTCTGCTCACTGCAACCTCTGCCTTCCAGTTTCAAGCAATTCTCCTGCCTCAGCCTCCTGAGTAGCTGGGATTACAGGCACCCACCACCATACCCAGCTAATTTTTGTATTTTTAGTAGACAGGTTTTCACCATGTTTGCCAGGCTGGTCTTGAACTCCTGACGTTGTGATTGCCCCCGTCGGCCTCCCAAAGTGTTGGGATTAAGGGTGTGAGCTATGGTGCCCAGCCTTGACTTTCAATTGACAGTACATATTGGAAATTGCAGTCTAATATTCTCTGTCCATGGTGCCTTAATATCACAATTCTAACAAACTCTCAATCATCATCAGTCAGGCCCATTATATTGCACTCTTATCTCCTTTAATATCTTCTTATATCTTTATATCTTTTTAATGCATAACGTGAATCCCCAAAGTCACACATTCCATGTGTCTTTTTTGTCTGATTGATGTTGTAACCAACAGTTTTGCTGAATGAAACATGAAGCATGAACTATTAAGTAGCATTTGGAAATCTTTGATTTTAAACATTTAATTTGATGATACTTTTGGCACAAATAATGAGTTATTAAACAGATTTAGCCTCCTTTGTATTCTACTTCTACATAAGATAATGTTCTTCCTCAGGTAAATAAAAATATAAAATACAGTCACACATTACTGAATGACAGGAATATTTTTGAGAGATGCATCGTTAGTCAATTTTGTCATTGTGCAAGCACCACAGAGTATTCTTACAGAAACATAGATGGTACAGCCTACTACACATGTAGGATATACAGGATAGCCTATTGTTCCTGGGCTACAAACCTGTATGAATATGTACCTGTACTGAATGTTGTAGACAGTGGTAACACATGGTAAGTTGTTTTTATTTTTTGGAGATGGAGTTTCTCTCGTTACCCAGGCCAGAGTGCAATGGCGTGATCTTGGCTCACCGCAACCTCCACCTCCTGGGTTCAAGCAATTCTACTGCCTCAGCCTCCCTAGTTGCTAGGACTATAGGTGTGAGCCACCATGTCTAGCTAATTTTTGTATTTTAATAGAGACGGGGTTTCACCATGTTGACCAGGATGGTCTCGATCTCTTGACCTCGTGATCCATCCGCCTCAGCCTCCCAAAGTGCTGGGATTATAGGCGTGAGCCACCACGCCCAGCCCACAATGGTATTTTTGTAGCAAAACATATATAAACATAGAAAAGATACAGTAAAAATATGATATAAAAGATTAAATATTTTCCATTGATATAAGGCACTGACTATGAATGAAACTCAAAGGACTGGAAGTTGCTTTGGATGAGTCAGTGAGTGAATAGTGTGAGTGACTACGAAAGTCTGGGACATTACTGTATGCTCTTCTAGGCTTTATAAACACTGTAAACTTTGGCTACATTCAATGTATTAAAATATTTTCTTTTTTCAATAAACTAAATAGCTTACTGTAACTTTATTACTTTATCAATGTTTTAATTTTTTACTCTGTTAATAATACAGCTTAAAATACAAATACACTGTACAGCTGTACAAAAATATTTTCTTTTTCCTTTGTTTTTTCTTTTTGAGTAAGAATCTCACTCTGTCACCTAGATTGGAGTTCAGTGGCATGATCTCGACTCACTGCAACCTCCACCTCCCAGGTCCAAGTGATTCTCCTGCCTCAATCTCCCAAATAGCTGGGATTACAAGTGTGCACCACTAGACCTGGCTAATTTTTTGTATTTTTAGCAAAGATGCAGTTTCACTATGTTGGCCAGGCTGGTCTCAAACTCCTGACCTCAAGCAATCTGCTGGCCTTGGCCTCCCAAAGCACTGGGATTACAGGTGTGAGCCACTGCACCCAGCCAAATATTTTCTTTATATCCTTGTTCTAAAAGCTTTTTTTCAGTGTTTAAAATTTTTATTTTTATTTTTACTGTTAGTATTTCAGACACAAGAGCACACATAAATATAGGCCTCCACAGGGTCACGGTCTTCAGAATCACTTTTTACCTTCACATCTTGTCCCACTGGAAGGGCTTTGGGGTAATTAGTACACATGAAGTTATCAACTCTTTTGGTAACAATGCCTTCTTCTGGGGTATCTCCAGAAGGACCTGCCTGAGACTGTTCTACAGTTAACTTTTTTTTAATAAACAGAAGGAACACATTCTAAAATAATAATAAAATATATCCCATCAACCAGTGACACAGTCATTTATTATCATTATCAAGTTTTATTTACCATACATAATTGTATGTGCTATAGTTTTATAACACTGCCAATGCAGTAGGTTGATTTACACCAGCACCACCACCACCAAGTGAGTAATGTGTTGTACTACACAGTTATGACAGCTACGACCTCACTAGGTGATACAAATTTTTCAGCTCCATTATAATCTTATGAGACCACTGTATATATGTGATCCATAGTTGATCTAAAGTCCTTATGGGGCATGTTGACTATTTGTTCAGTGGGTCTGATACAATCTTTCGTGAGTAGCTGTGGATGATTTATGATAGAGGTCCTCCAAAATATTCGTTAATACATGTGCTGCTTTCTTACAATCACTTTCTCTAAACTATACACCCACATGCACACAAACACACAATTTACTTCTAAGCCTAGATATTTAATAAATTTTAATTCACACAGATTATAAATTAATGAACAACATGATACTTCTTTAATTGAAGACGTGTACTTACAGAGTAAAATAAATGTTAACTAACATTATTTGAATTTCAGGGATTCAGCTTCCCTCCCTTCTAGCTAACTTAAATTTCATGCTGTGTTTCTGGATTCTTTATAACTCCAAGCACATTCCCCTCCCCTTGCCTCTGTCAACCCTGCAAGCTGTTCCTTCTGACTTCAAAGTGTAAAGATTTTTGCTTCATCATCAGTTTTCTAATCTGAAGGGAGAGTTGGCTTACCTAAAAAGAAACCGTATTTTGCAACAAAAACAAAAGAATAGAGATGCTAATCATTTCTTCCTTTTAAAATATGTATGCCTTTTCCTCAAAAAAAAGAGGAAATTTTTTTTTATAAAACAATAAAGGCAAAGTGTAAAACAGACCTTCAAATATTATTAATTATATTTTTAAAATTCAGGTTATTGAAATCACAGAGCACAATTAGCTGACTTATTTCATGCATTCAGACAATTATTTAGATCGGATATTTAATATTTTCCAAAAATTAAAATATTTATAAATAAAAGTTCCCAAGTTACTCTCATCATTTGTACAGTTACCTTGATGTAGCTGGATGATGTATGCAAAATTATCACCTTTTAAATGTTGGCTTTGCTTTCTATTAACAGCTTCTAATCCCTTTGGCATCCCCGTTCCTAGCTCTTAGTACACATAATCAATCTTCCTTGTTTATCCTGAAGATCGACACTGAAGATCTTACAACTTGAGACAACATAATGTTGAACTCAATCTATAAAGCAAATGTTGCAGTGTTTCAAACACGTCACCAAAAAACAATGTTCATTTCCAATTTACTTTGCAAACTTCTTTTGCTAGCTGGCTGTCTGTGTTCTGGTCAACTTTGGACTCTGCAGGAATATGAAAACATTAATTATACTTGGGTCCATATTTTTATTTCTTAAATCCACACTTCAAATGAAAGACGTGATGAGGAAAGAAACAGATTACCATCAAATATTTTTAGGATGCAATTTAATTATGTGTCATTTGAATTGGTGCTCCTGAGCTTTCTTCACATTGTTCTAGTCAGTCATGGAAAGAGTTGCTTTAAACTTCTAAGATTGGTGTATTTATTGTGAACAAATGAAAATAGATCAGTTTGTTTTTTTGTGGATCTTGCTTGGAAGTGTATGAAATGTTGTCCAACAATATGTTCTTTGCTTTTTCCTAGGAACTTACTAAATACATTTCATCCCTCAATTTATAAGTGAAGAGAGAGTGATACAGATGAGGCAACATGCTAAAAGTCACAAAGCTTAAGCAGTCGGCATTCTTCTCTACAGCCAATCATGCTTGTTGTTTTGATTTAGGAAAGTTTTATTTCTGGTTCATTAGACAAAGGCCCTTAAAAGTTACCTTTATATTCTATGCCAAATACAAACGTCATGTTGGAAGTTAGAACTGTGAAAATAATTAATTCCAATTCACTTAAGCATTGATTGCTTAAAACCAATGATGAGATTATTTCAAGTTACACCATGGATTTTCCCCCATCCTTTTGACTTCTCCATAATTATAGTTATTATATGTATAGCCCTTGCCCCACTATATCTTCCACTTCCTTCCCCAATGGTTACTGCAATCAGTATGGTACATGTACATCATATCATATACAAGTATCATGAGGCATATATAATCATATGGAAATGTATGGCTAGGGGAGGGATAGCATTAAGAGAAATGCCTAATGTAGATGATGGGGTGATGGGTGCAGCAAACCACCATGGCACGTGTATACCTATGTAATATAGCTGCAGGTTCTAATAATAATAAAAAAATAAAAAAGACAGTATTTTGTTTTGCAACTTGCTTTTTTACTTAATATCTTGGTCACCTTTTCTTCAATATATCTAAATCTGTCTTTAATGTATTCTTCTAAAATGCTTTATAGTATAGATTTTTCTCATTTATTTAATCATCCTCCTATTAATAGATACCTAGATTGGTTCCATGTGCCCATTTTGTGAAATAGTGCAACAATGTTTAGTCTCATGAGTGCACATATGGGTATTTTTTTTATAAGACAGATAATGTTAAGTGGAATTGCTAGCTCAAAAGTACACATACAAAGCACAATATAATTTTTTTTCATACTTTCTGATTGCTTAATTAAAAGTGTTTTTGTTCATTTTCACCCCTGGTGAATTAAAATATCTTATTTAAAATGTTGCATATTCTTGACTTTTAGTGAGATTAGGCAGGGCTTTGTACATTTATTGGTCATTTAGATTTCTATAAATTTTCTTTTTATTGTGTTTCTTCTCAACATACAATGGAGAAACAGGATAATTGGTCTATTTTCCAGAGTGTTCATCTGTTCACTAAGAATTTTTAAGGAAGAGTTTAGTATCTGAGCTAAAAAAGTGTTTTTATTCCAATTTAATTGCTTAAAAATCAAGGTCTTGGTGTTATCCTTTAGAAAGAACTTGGATGTGATACTTTATTTTTGTACAGCCGGAATCGCTCACATATCTTCTTGTTTCTGTCTTGCCAAAGACGACACACTCAACCTATTTAGTAGGCATACTTGCCAACAGATTCTAATCCTGATGGCTCTTCCCTTAAAAGAAAAGTAGGATCTTTCAAATCCAATATTATTATGATGATTATACTCCCAGAGAAGTCTGAAAATGTAAGAAATTCTGGTGAATAATTTAGAGATTTTTTTTTTTAATTTTGATGGCATTTGGGGGGCAGCTCAGTCTTGAAGAAATTCCTACTCTATGGAAAGTTAACATTTGTTTATTAGATTTCTCTTGGCTCTGCCAGTCATGACCTACTTAACATAAAAATGAAGTTAGGTTAAATCAACTAGATAGCACTGGATAAGTTCCAGAATGCAGTGTCTGTATGCATACAGAGATATGCTGACTCAAACCAAGTACCTAAAGCTTCTAAGTAACTTTTTGCATGATTTTGAGAATAGAAAAATAATTAAGAAGCTAGAGGTAATCCCAAGATTTTGCTGATAAGAGAACAGAATTATGCCCTGGAAGGTACTTCCTTGGGGAATAAGACAAAGAATGTAGCTCTTTATAATAGTCTCATATAATTAAACCGATGTGGAAGCATTGAGACCTATCAGAAAGTTTTTGGAGTATCAGCTTATTAAAGAGTCACTCTTTTTGATCATCACAAAGACTCCAGATATATTTCATCTTGGCTAATATGCCAGGTTCTAATGCTAGAAACTTCCACAAGAAGAATTTACATTTTTAGAACGTATTTAAGCCTTTTTATCCAATTTTCACCATTAAAAGAACACCGAAAAATGTTTAGAAATCTTAAAAATACTTTATGTATCTTAAAAATTATCTGTTTCCCTATGACAGATATATCAGTACATATCTAAACTTCTGCTAAAGGATTTTAAAAATATATTTTCATGACAACAAGAAGATTATGGGTATTTTCATCACATATGTGACATCTGGTATCATCTTTCCTGCCAAGATCTATAAATGGCTTAAACTGTCACTTAACTTTGAAAAACACAACCTTAATAAAGAAGCCAAAAAAACCTAAAGAATAGTAATCAATACAACAACAATGTACAAAGCTCTAATATGGGTGGCTACCAATAAAATTTATGTCAGAGAAAAATATTTAAGATTAGTAAAATTCAAAGTGAGGAAATCAAAATTAGCAAACTTTTTCATTTATATTTAATAGAACCTTATGTTCTTATATAGTGAGTGACTTATATTAGAGGCCCAGTATTCTATGGCTGAATAACAAATCACCCCAAAACTTAGTAGCTTAAAAAAACATCATTTTATCATCTCCACTATTTTGTGAATCAACTAGGCCCAGCTCCATGGGCCGAGATGCTAACTGGGTCTGTAACATCCAAGATGTCTCACTACATGCCTGGCACTTTGTGCAGAAAGCTGAGTATCTCAGCTCAGCTGCTGGGATGCTGTGACAACTGCATCTCCAACTCGACTCTCCAACAAAATAGTCAACATTTTCATACAGCGTCATGGGGTTATCCTAAAAAGCAAAGCAGAAGCTACCAGGCCTTCTTATGGCTTACACCAGAAACTGGCCCAGAGTCACTTGTACGACATCCAATTGCTTAAAGCAAATCACAGAGATAGTACATATCTACTATGGTAGAACTGAGACCAAAAGAGGTTCACTGGGGCCATTTTGGGAGAGTAACTGCCACACTTAGTCCTCTAGCCAAGGATGATGCATTTTCCTCTCACTTTCAAAATACACTTACCAATCTCCCTAAATCCCCAAAGTCTCATCACCATCGGTATTATACTTTAAGTTCAGAATCTCATCGTGTAAATCAAGAAAAGCTGCTGTATTTAGCAACTAGATTCTAAAGCAAATAGGATGAGGCTAGTCGGATTAGGGTGGAACTTCCTCTTGATCAGAAGACCATCAAATAAAGAAACAAGCTACATGCCCTCACATTTCCACCTTACAATGAGGAGACATGATCTAGGGAGCCACAATACATACCTCCACTTAAAAAGAGGCAGGACAATATGAGTCCTGCATTGCAGTGACAACATTGCAGTCACTGGGATGACAAAATTCTGAGATCCAGTAGAAACAAGCTACCATTTCACCTGGCTCAGAAGGTAGGGTATATGTTGACTGGGACCCAAATATGTTCCTGGGGTGGTCACACACGCCTGGCCACTCACTATGAACTCTAGTCACTACCCTCTGAGTCATCCTTCTGTTCCTTAAGAAATGACCCACGTTTGCAGCTGAGTAGTGCCCTTAGCCTGCTTCCTGCCCATCGGAAGTTGGGGACTCAAAAGCCTTTTTATGTTTTGAGCAGTATCTGTTCCTTTCAGTACAAGCCATTATAATTCCTTTTAAAATATGTGGACTATGTACAAATTATAATCAAATTCATTAGACAAAAGTGACATCCACCTATTTCTCTGAGTGGAGTCTTTCTCTATTTGGGGTTACTTGTGAAGATGCAGAAGCTCACAGCAGAGAGAGTCAGAATCTTGTCCTTAAAATTCTTAGAAGCATTTTCTACTGAGAGAAAAAATGAGACCCTCTTCCACAATTTCCTGAAATCACAACCAAATTACAACCATAGCTTTAGTTTGATCGTGAGCCTGTGGCCAGAAATTCTACTGGCAGCACTCTGGGTTTGATCTTATTCCCTGAATTTTTTCCCATCACCCCCAAAAATTATTTCATGCATTTTTTTGCAGTTAATATTCTTCACCCCTGGCAACAAATGATCTTCTGTTTTGCCTTTCTATAATTCAGTATGAATGAAATTATACAGTATTTGCTCTTTAATATCTGGCTTCTGTGGCAAAGCATAATGCTTTTGAGAGTCATTTACGTTCTTTTTGTAAAATGACTGGTCAAATCTTTCTCTCACTTTTAAATTGTGTTTGTCTTATTGTCAAGAGTTTATTAAGTATATAACAAATTCAAGCACTTTGCCAGATATATGTATCTCTGACATTTTTGTTTTCATTTTCAGTAGAATATTGTTTTCTTTTCAATTGGTTTAAATTATTTTCTAATTTTCTTTGTATTTTTTGTCTTTGACCCATGCATTTTTAAAAAGTATATGAACAAATGCCAAATAACAGGGGATTTTTCTGTATAACTTTTTGTCATTTATTTCTAATCAATTCTATTGTTGCCAATGAATGCACCTCCATAATTTGTCTATGCTTCTAAATTTTTCAAGACTTTTTTATGTTCCAGCATATATTCTGTGGTAGGCAGCTTTTAAGATGATCCACCAGTAATCACTGGTTCCTGCATTCAGGTCCTTGTGAAACCCCTGACTTTGATTGTAGGCTGCATTTAGCGAATAGTTCTAGGAAATAGAATAAGGCAGATGTGCTGGAATCTCACTTCTGAAATTAGGCTATAAAATGACTACAGCTTCTGTCTTAGATACTCTTTCTTGGGCCTCTCACTCGCGGGTTGGTGGGGGAGCAAGCCAGTTGCCATTTTGGGTGACTGTTCCGTGCAGAGGCTCATGTGACTGACCTTGGAGCAGAGCATCTGGAGCTGCCCCAAGGCAGGTGAATGACCTTGAAAGTGGAAACCCTCTGAGTCAGCAATTTTGATGAGTGTAGCCCCGGCTGATATCTTAACTGCAGTAGCATCATAAAAGACCCATAGCCAGAACCACCCAGTTAAGCTGCTCCCAGATTCTTGACTCACAGAAACTGTGCCATAATGAATGTTTGTTGTTTTTACTTATTAAGTTCGGTAAAATTTGTTATGCAACAATAGATAACTAACACAGATATTGGCTATACGTCTTGGTGAATTTTCTTTTATTTGTGAGGAATGCGTTTTTTTTTTTTTAGAAATTCTTTTAGAATGCAGTGTTCTATAAAATCACTTAGGTCAATTCAGATGACAGTTTGTTCACTTATTCCATGAGCTAACTTTTTAAAAACTTTCTCTATCAATTACTGTTAGAGAAAATTGAAATTTTCAACTACAATTGTGGATTTCCATATTTATCTTTTTACATTAATGTTTTTATTTCATGTATTTTAACATTTGCATACACATATAAGAAGTGTGATATCTTCTTGATGAATTGATCATTATTGTTACAAAATTTCCCTCTTTATATCTTAATATTTCTTGCCCTAAAGTCTGTTATATAGCGTCTCCAGCTTTCTTTTGAATAATGTTTCAATTATATATCTTTTCTCATTCTTTCACTTTTAACCTTTCTGCATTTTTATTTTTACAATACACTTTCTGTAGGCAGCATTCAGCATACAATTGAGTATTTTTTACTTATATTGAAAATTTCTGCTTTTAAATTGGAGTATTTACCCATTAATAAAGTGGTTATTAATGTGTTTAAGTTTAAATTTAACACCTTGGTTTTTTTTCTGCTTGTTTCATTTTTACTTTTTTACTTATTTCCTGCCTTGCATTAATTGCAAATATTTTCAGATTTTGCTTTGTCTATACAATTATCTTATTAGCTTTACCTCATTTATCTATTTTTAGAGGTTGCTTTAGGTTTACTATATTGATTTACAATTTGTGGCAGAGATGTTTCAAATAATATTATGCCACTTTTATATATAGGCCATTCTTCATAATAATACCTGAGATATTACATTCAGGAAAACACATTTTTCAATGAAAATTTCCAGGGCTGAAAATATAAGACTGAGAAAAGATTTGTCATATGACTAGATAGCCTAATAAGGACTAAATCTTTATTCAAACAATTCTATTGTTAATTAAAAAGACAATTCTGGCTATCTGGGATTAGCATGCTAATTACTCTTTAAGATTATGAAAACTGTTTTTAGTGCTGGACTGAGAGCTGGAAAGCAAGGGCTGCTTACCAGATGATGGATGAATACCACTGTGCTTGAGCTAGGCTTGGTTATCTATACATTCTTCCAGGCTTGCATATTCAATTAAGAATTATTTACATGATAAAAAGAGTGGTTATTTGTTTACTACTTTTAAAACACCACTTGGGTTCTCTGAATAGAATTTGCTAAAGATCGCTTTTTCATTTTAGAGTACATGTGGAAAGGCCGAAGACATCCAGAATTCTATAATTGTTTCCAGAGGGGTGAATAGGCTCCTCAACATATGAATCACAAGAATCTACTCTTTGCACAATCAAGATTGTAGGAATGCTGTTCTACTTACGATCACAAAAGTTGGAACTTGACAAATGTACAAATGCAAAAACACAACTGGGTTAGTTTCCAGAATTTTGTTAAATGAAGATACACCTAAAATGAATGTAGAAATCTCAATGCATTCTCAGTGCTGAAGGCATTTTTCAGCAAATGCTGGAGGAATTATTGAGTGAATAAATAATTATATGTATGAATGTATATTTCAAAACCCATGCTCAAATGTAGCAAATCAGTCAGTTCTATCTAACAAACAGAAGCAAATATAAAAGAAAGATGTCTTCAGATAATCTTCCCTATAGCACAAAATATAGAAAATGAATTTGGAACTCAACTGGATTTTTTTAAATGAGCTAGTTTTCCTCCTTCTCAATGGTAGATTTATATATATATAATCAACGAACATCTGTTTCCATTCTTTTACTGTCAACATGTGTTTTTATAATTAAAATACATTATCTGTAGACAATGTGTAGTTGGGTCTCAATTTCTTTTATTCAGTCTAACAATTTCTGCCTTTTATTGAAGTGTTTATCCATTTACATTTAATGTGATTATAGACGATACCTCTTTCAGGGAGTCTACTTATTGGATAAATTTGAACATTTCTCATGTTTAATTTTTTAAAATTTGCCAGCCCATTTAGAGCAGGCAGACATCCTACAGTATGCCACAACAGCGATTTTTTTTCTTTTTTGTCATATATAAGCCATATGTTCATTAAAAGGAAGTCCCCAGAGTGTAATGTTTCATTTTCCTTATGTGTGCAGTTTTGTATTTTATTTTTAGTAAGTTATATATGACAGTAAGTACTTCATCCAACCTGACTATATTGTTTATTAAAGTCTAGTACTAAAAGTCACTCAAGTAGAAAAAATTTTTTAACAAAATGGAAGAAATTGGAGAATAAAGAAATAAAATCTATCAATTTGCTTGAACCCAAGCTTTCATTTTATGATGCTAATTTTATTATATTGCACAGAAGAAGATTCATCTAATTCAGGAGCAACTTCATGTGTTACATCTGCAGGAGGCACATACTAAGTTATTACAACATTCTCTCTCTCCTGAGAAACAAGGCAGAGCCTCCATGAAGAAAAATTTCTCCAGCAAACTGAAACTGCAGACTGCCTACATGTGAGGATCAGTCAGTTCATCAAAAAGATAGTTACTGAGCACATTCAGGGTTCAACATATTCCTCTAAGTGCCTGACCTCACTTACTTTTGACTTTATCATCTTTCAGAAGGAATTAAAAGCCCTTCTCCCTGACTGATCATTCTTTAGGCATTAAACAATGATAAACTATATCTTCAAATAGAGTCTCAGTTTAGATACATGCCCCTTAACGTCACACCATCCTCAAATCTCTCAGTGACTTCACATCAAGTTTGAATTTATTTATGCATTATCTTCCAGAGACAGAGACATACAAGTAGCATTTTCAAGTCAGTTTTGGGGAAGAGATGATTAGATTAACATAGTCTTCTGGATTTGCCAATCCTATGGAGTTAATCATCACTCATTTTATTTTGCTCATTAATTTACCAAATAAAATTTTAAGTCACTGAAAAATATACTACATTCCACAGAATAAGATACCCTCTCTGATTAAAAGAGCTCCAGTGAAAACCCGTATTTCTAATGTTGTGTAGTAAGTGCTATAATATGGGTATGAATTGAAGCTCAAAATCCCTTTTTATCAAAAATAGTGGAGCTTGTCAATCTGCAAATCAAATTAGTTAAAGCTGCATAATATAGAAAACATTTCATGACCTCTCTGGCCTTTAGTTGCTCCACCAGTAAGAGACATTTAAATGAGACCACCTGTAAAGATAATGTTCTAATTATACTGTTTTATATAGCTTCAATTTTCCTAATAGTTAAAAAATTTCTGTTTCATAAGGAGCAGCTCTAAAAGTATACTTCTCCTATGATAACTTTTCCATCAAAAATGTATCTCCTCTGAATAAACTTGTTAATTTTCTGTCTCATTACTCTGTCTAATATTGACAGTGGGGCATTAAACTCTCCCACTATTTATTGTGTGGGAGTCTAAGTCTCTTTGTAGGTCTCCAAGAACTTGCTTTATGAATCTGGGTGCTCCTGCATTAGGTACATGTATATTTAGTATAGTTAGCTCTTCTTGTTGCATTGATCCCTTTATCATTATGTAATGCACTTGTCTTTTGTGATTTTGGTTGGTTTAAAGTCTGTTTTATCAGAGACTAGGATTGCAATTCCCCCCTTTCTTTTCTGCCTTCCATTTTCTTGGTAAATCTTGCTCTATCTCTTTATTTTGAGCCTATGTGTGTCTTTGCATGTGAAATGGGTCTCCTGAATGCAGCACACTGATGGGTCTTGACTCATTTTTCAATTTGCCAGTCCGTGTCTTTTACTTGGGGCATTTAGCCCATTTACATTTAAGGTTAATATTGTTATGTGTGATTTTGATCCTGCTATCATAATGCTAGCTGGTTATTTTGCCCATTAGTTGATGCAGTTTCTTCATACTGTCAATGGTCTTTACAATTTGGTATGTTTTTGCAGTGGCTGGTACCAGTTTTTCCGTTCCATATTTAGTGCTTCCTTCAGGAGCTCTTGTTAGGGGGTACTGGTGCTGACAAAACCTCTCAGCATTCGCTTGTCTGTAAAGAATTATTTTGGCTGGATATGAAATTCTAGGTTGAAAATTATTTTCCTTAAGAATGTTGAAAATTGGCACCAGTCTCTTCTGGCTTGTAGGTTTTCTGCCAAGAGATCTGCTGTTAGTCTGATGGGCTTCCCTTTGTGGTTAACTTGACCTTTCTCTCTGGCTGCCCTTAACACTTTTTCCTTCATTTCAACCTTGGTGAATCTGACAATTATGTGTCTTGGGGTTCCCCTTCTCAAGGAGTATCTCTGTGGTGTTTTCCATATTTCCTGAATTTGCATGTTTGCCTGCCTTCCTAGGTTGGGGAAGTTCTCCTGGATAACATCCCGAAGACTGTTTTCCAGCGTGGTTCCTTACTCCCTGTCATTTTCAGGTACACCAATCAAACGTAGGTTTGGTCTTTTCACATAGTCCCATATTTCTTCAAGGCTTTGTTCATTCCTTTTTATTCTTTGTTCTCTAATCTTGTCTTTATGCTTTATTTTATTAAGTTGTTCTTAAAATCTCTGATATCCTTTCTTCTGCTTAATTGATTCAGCTATTGATACTTGTATATGCTTCACAAAGTTCTCATGCTATGTTTTTCAGCTCCATCGGGTAACTTATGTTCTTCTCTAAACTGGTTATTCTAGTTAGCAATTCCTCTAACCTTTTTCAAGATTCTTAGCTTCTTTGCATTGGGTTAGAACATGCTCCTTTAGCTCGGCAGAGTCTGTTATTACCCACCTTCTGAAGCCTACTTCTGTCAATTCATCAAACTCATTCTCTGTCTAATTTGTTCCCTTGCTGGCGAGGAGGTTGTGATCCTTTAGATAAGGAGAGGCTTTCTGGTTTTTGGAATTTTTAGCCTTTTTGCACTGTTTTTTTCCCCTCATCTTCATGGATTTAATCTACCTTTGGTCTTGGATATTTGAGACCTTCAGATGGTTTTCTATGTGGATGTCCTTTCTGTTGATGTTGATGCTATTCCCTTTTGTTTGTTAGTTTTCCTAACAGTTGGGCCCCTCTGCTGCAGGTCTACTGGAGTTTGCTGGAGGTCTACTTCAGAGCCTGTTTGCCTGGGTGTCACCAGCAGAGGCTGCCAAAGAGCAAAGATTGCTGCCTGTTTCTTCCTCTGTAAGCTTTGTCCCAGAGGGGCACCTGCCAGATGCCAGCTGGAGCTCTCCTGTGTGCAGTGTCTGTCCACCCCGGCTGGGAGGTGTTTCCCAGTCAGGAGGCATGGGGATCAGAGTCCCACTTGAGGAGGCAGTCTGTCCCTTAGCAGAGCTCGAGCACTGTGCTGGGAAATCTACTGCTCTCTTCAGAGCTGACTGGCAGGAACATTTAAGTCTGCTGAAGCTGCACCGATAATATGCTCTGCCCAGAGAGAAGGAATCTAGAGAGGCTGTCTGGCTACAGCAGCTTTGCTGAGCTGTGGTGGGCTACACTCAGTTTGAACTTCCCAGCAGTTTTGTTTACACTGAGAAGGGAAAACTGCCTACTCAAGCCTCAGTAATGATGGATGCCCCACCCCCTCCAAGAAGCTGGGGCATCCCAGGTTGACTTCAGACTGCTGTGCTGGCAGCAAGAATTTCAAGAGAATTTCAAGCCAGTGGATCTTAGCTTGCTGGGCTCCATGGAGGTGGGAATCCACTGAGCTAGATCACTTGGCTCCCCGGCTTCAGTCCCCTTTTCAGGGGAGTGAACGATTCTGTCTTTGGCTTTCCAGGTACCAGATGGGTACAAAAAAAAAAAAAAGACAACTTTTGCAGCTAGCTTGGTGTCTGCCCAAAGGACAACTCAGTTTTGTGCTTGAAAACCAGGGCCCCGAGGTAATCTACTAGTCTGCGGGTTGCAAAGACTGTGGGAAAAGGGTTGTATCCAGGCTGGAATGTACTGTTTCCCACAGCACAGTCCCTCATAACTTCCCTTTGCTAGGGGAGGAAGTTCCCCAACCCTCTGCATTTTCTGGGTGAGGCAACACCCCACCCTGCTTTGGCTCAGCATTTGTGGGCTGCATCCACTATCCAACCAGTCCCAATAAGATGACCCTGTTACCTCAATTGTGAATGCAGAAATCACCCTCCTTCTGCATTGATCTCGCTGGGAGCTGCAGACTGGAGCTGTTCCTATTCGGCCACTCCACCTCCTCTTTCATGCTCATAACCAGGAAGAATCAATATTGTGAAAATGGCCATACTGCCCAAAGTAATTTACAGATTCAATGCTATCCCCATCAAGGTACCATTGACTTTTTCACAGAACGAGAAAAAAACAACTTTAAATTTGATATGAAACTAAAAAAGACCCCAGATAGCCAAGACAATACTAAGCAAAAAGAACAAAGTTGGTGGCATCATGCTACCTGACTTCAAATGATACTGTAAAGCTACAGTAACTAAAACAACATGGTACTGGTACCAAAGCATATATATAGACCAATGGAACAAAACAGAGGCCTCAGAAATAATGCCACACATCTACAACCAACCAATCTTTGACAAACCTGACAAAAACAAGCAATGGGGAAAGAATTCCCTATTTAATAAATGCTGTTGGGAAAACTGGCTAGCGATATGCAGAAAACTGAAACTGGACCCCTTCCTTACACCTTGTACAAAAATTAACTCAAGATAGATTAAAGACTTAAATGTAAGACCTAAAACCATAAAAACCCTAGAAGAAAACCTAGGCTATACCATTCAGGACATAGGCATAGGCAAGGACTTCATGACTAAAACACCAAAAGCAATGGCAACAAAAGCCCAAATTGACAAATAGGATCTCATTAAACTAAAGAGCTTGTGGACAGCAAAAGAAACGATCATCAGAGTGGACAGGCAACCTACTCATTGGGAGAAAATTTTTGCAATCTATTCATCTGACAAAGGGCTAATATTGAGAATCTACAAAGAATTTAAACAAATTTACACAAGAAAGAAACAACCCCATCCAAACATGGGCAAAGGATATAAACAGACACTTCTCCAAAGAAGACATTTAAGTGGCCACCAAACATGAAAAAAACCTCATCATCACTGGTCAGTAGAGAAATACAAATAAAAACCACAATGAGATATCATCTTGTCAGAGCGATGATCATCAAAAAGTGAGGAAAAAAACAGATGCTGGAGAGGATGTAGAGAAATAGAATGCTTTTACACTGTTGGTGGGAGTGTAAATTAGAGTTCAACTGTTGTGGAAGACAGTGTGGTGATTCCTCAAGGATCATTTGACCCAGCAATCCCATTACTGGGTATATATGCAAAGGATTATAAATCATTCTTACTATAAAGACACATGCACATGTATGTTTATTGTAGCACTGTTCACAATAGCAAAGATTTGGAATCAACCCAAATGCCCATCAATGACAGACTGTATGAAGAAAATGTGGCACATATACACCAAGGAATACTATGCAGCCATAAAAAGGATGAGTTCATGTCCTTAGCAGGTACATGAGTCAGGCTGGAAACCATCATTCTCAGCAGAAAAACCAAACACCACATGTTCTCACTCACAAGTGGGAGTTGAACAATGAGAACGCATGGACACAGGGAAGGGAACATCACACACTGGGACATGTTGGGGGTGGGAGTCTAGGGGAGGGATAGCATTAGGAGAAATACCTAATGTAGATGACAGGTTGATGGGTGTGGCAAACCACCATGGCATGTGTATACCTATGTAACAAACCTCCATGCTCTGCACATGTATCCCAGAACTTAAAGTATTAAAAAATATTATCTCCCCTATTTGCATTTCCCCTTCTTCCAGCAAAGTCCAAACTCTCATTTAAGTGACATCCCTCTTGCTTTTTAGTCCATGTGAACTGAATGAAGTACATACCTATCTCCAGAGCAGAACATGTAATCTTGACTGGTCCATCAGCATATAACATCCTGTGGGACATGCATACACAGACATAATTCAGGGATTCATACATTACCCAACAGGTCAATTGGGGGAAACAAAACCCAGTTCTGTGGCTTCTGTTTGAGTCATTGCTGAAGCAGAAATGTTTCTTTTGTTTCTTAATAACACGGTTCTGAAGATACTGGGTCCTGTAATGGAACTGTGAATGGAACTACCCAGATGAGGTAGAGCTGAGGTGGAGTCTTTTGATGAGCTCTTTAAACCAGCAATTCTGAAAGAGCTCAACTCCTGGACTTCTCAGATTATAGGTACACATATGTACTTTTTAAAAAAACTTAGGCCTGTTTGAGAGGAGATTTCTGTCTCCAACAACTGAAAGAGCCCTAACTTTCATGAGGTTTACCTATACAGGCATTCTAATTCCAAATCTTCAAATAGCAAAGGCAGTCACACTAACTATATCTATGTCTTTTTACCCAAGGTACCTACCTACTTATCTATCTACTTACCTGTGAGGCCAATAGCCTTGCTAAGAGCCGGATGAACAACACCCACCCCTCTCTATGCCTGATAACAGTTTATCAGGCAGAACACATTACTCAGCATCTGGCTCCTCCATGTGGGCTCCCCTCGCCCACTTCTGCATTCTGCCCCTAGGTCTATATTCAGCACTAGACTATGTACTCTTAGCACCAAGCTATGCATTTGAACCTCAGCACTAAACTGTGCGCTCTCAGCACTAAACTACACATCTGAACCTGTGAAAATTGAAGAAATCCCACCAAGTTTTACCCAATGGCAGCCCACCCCATGTATCCTAGGCCAGCCCCCCTCTAACCCCCATAAAACCCCCTGCCCTGAGAAGTCAAGCATGACTTCTCTGGTCCCCCTTTCCTTAGGACCACAGAACCTTGCCCGGGAGATAAATAAATTGGCATCTGATTGTTCTTATACTGACCTCAGTTTCCTCATTTTAAACTCGGCAGTAACCATTACATTACCTATCATCTATTTATCTACCTACCCACCTATCATTACCTACCTAATCTATTGTCTACTTACCTATTCTATTATCTACCTATCTACCTTTCATCTATCTATCTATCATCTATCCATCCATCTTTATCTATTTATCTATCACCTACCTGTCAACAGTCTATTTGTCTATCTTTCTATTTGATATCTATGGTATACAGGAACAATTATATAAAACTGAATTGAAATTTTGGTCCTTAAGAAAGAAAACTTTGTCCAGATTGATGCATTTAATTAGAAAGTTTTGTGTGGAGTATATTTCTCTTCTTTAGATCTTATTTGTTTTCATCTTTACCATATGAAAGAATTATAAACATATAATAATTAAAATATTTCAGTTCACTTTTAAAGTTAAAGAACAACTGGTGAACCAGGATAACCATATTTTCTGCTGATTCAAAATTAAGAGCCTTAAGAATTCTACAAATACAGACAAAAAACTAAGAATACCTTTAATGAAGTAACTCATTATGTGAATACTATGCTTAATATTATTTTAAATAATATTAATGTCATTTAGAACAGAGGGCAAACAACTACCATTTTTCATAATTATTGTTAAA
The DNA here is from genome assembly GCF_049354715.1 of Callithrix jacchus. Taxonomy (NCBI): domain Eukaryota; kingdom Metazoa; phylum Chordata; class Mammalia; order Primates; family Cebidae; genus Callithrix; species Callithrix jacchus. The sequence continues at coordinate 134,320,465 of NC_133505.1, forward strand.
TATTCAAAATTAGTCATTGTAATTACATATTATATTAATTTACAATATTCCCATTTTCTTACTCTGACAGGCTCAAGTTTGCTGAAATTTAAGGCCCTGAAAATATCTTATCTTCTCACACACTCTCTCTTAGTTGGAGATCTATTTAGGAAGGAGCTTTATTTATTATTACAAATTTAAATATTTCATAAAACATTAATGCCTTTGATAGCTATAGGTATTCAATAAGATATTTTGCACTTTCTTATTTGTATCCTCGGACAATTCTTTCAAAAAGTGAAATTTTATAAGCCACACTGATAAAAGGATGTAAATAAATGTGGCATTCTTATTTTTCTCAGGTAACAGAAATCAAAATTACCCTGTTCCAGTCTACATGTTTGAACAGTAAGTGGAATTCAACAGCCTGGCCATCTGTTACTGTTCCAAAAAGCTTTAGGAATAGTCAGTGTAATGGAATGTAAAACATTATCAACTACTATGGTCTGAAACACTGTGGAATAGAATTTGTAAAACTTTGTAGCTAGATAAACCAATTCTGAAAAATAAAAGGTGAATATAAAACCAAAATTTAAAGAAAAAATACAGGGCTGGTGTGTTGATATCTAAACTTACATATTTAAAATGAATCTACTAATACTGACAGCCGGTGTTGGTTGAATATTCATTACATACTATTCTAAGTGCTTTTCTTGAATGATCTTTCTTAAGCCTCACAACAATTCTCTGAAGCATGTTACTATACTTGTTTTAATAATTAGAAAATTGAGAAAAAGGAGATTAAATAATTTGCCAAGACCAACAGTTAGATATGGCAGGCTAAGTACCTCTGAAAATCTATTTCAGCATAAAAGCAGTGACCACTAGCAAGATTTGTCAGAATCAACTTTTGCAGAACTCTAAAAACTAATTACAAAGAAGTCTTTAAAAATGACTAAATCTTGATAAGAATGTGAGCTTTGTGATGTTTTGAATTGTCCCATAGCAATTCTCCTCAGCTCCATGACAGCCTTGAAGACCAGCAGCCTTGCAATCACAGTAGTTGTGAGGAAAAGCAACTTTGCAACCACCAGAGAGGGGACACTGGGTTTGGAACTCTTCAAAAAACTCCATTTCTACAGCATTACCACTATGTAGCTGTTAGGAATCTTCCTTAAGAAAAATAAAAGTCCTTTTCTAGGACTTGTCTTTACTTGAGCTGACTCCACACTGTCTCAAGGAATAGCCATATCAAAGAATCAGCAGCAATTATTAACCATTGCATCTTCCAGAGGCTGTGATAGTAATTGTGGCAAACAAGAAGCAAGATATAGGTTATTTTTTCATATTCTAAATTCCCCCAACTTTCTTGCTTATCTTGGTCTCTTTCCAGCACCCTTGCATACATAGGCATGCACACACACACACACACACACACACACACACACACACATGCACACACCACCTTCTTCCTTTAGCCAGAAAACTTGCATAGATCTACTCAGGCACATAAAGGGCCTCAGAGATCACTAGTCCACTAGGTCTGCTGTCAAGATGAATCTAGTCTGCTCCTAGCTGACACCCTGCTGTACCCATGTCACCATGTACTTTGCATAACATCACTTTATCTTGGTATGTTTCAAAGAAATTCAAACCTACCACTACCACCAGGGAAATGCTTTTATCTGTATCTCAACTGTCCTTCAAGTATGTGTGTGTAAAGAACTCCATACGATACACAGATTATTACTAGGATCTCTTTTTTTAATGTATTGTAAAGAACACATGATATACAGAATATTTTGACATCTGATACCATAAAAATGATTCTGGTTTCTCATCATTACAAACATCAACATGGCAAAATAGATAGAGACTAATATGACAAAATAGATACAGGCTAATAAAGGAATGATATCTGTATTAAGTCTAAAATTAAGTCTAAATACCTACTCCATTTATAAGGTAAAAAGTCAGTCTGCCATAGTGATAGATAGGTGGGTAGGTAGGTAGGTAGGTAGGTAGATAAATACATAGATAGATAGATAGACAGATAGATGCTATTCTGGCAATAAACAAAAAGTGTCTAGATTAGAAAACAGATACTTGAATGTTTACAGAGCATCTTAGCACTGGGGAAGCTATGAGAGCCTAATGTTATCCTGCACAAACACAGGAAGTATTACACCATGGACTCAAAAAACAGTAACACTTGGAGTTTGGCTGGTACATTGACCAATCCTCTCCTCTGGTGAGGAAGAGTCCTTTATTCTGTGATATTAGCAAATGTTTATAGGGGAGATGTGTCTTCAGCAAGGTACTATCCCATCTTCCAAGACATATTTGTGATTCAACCATACTACAACCAAGTTTGCCAGTGGTCTTTCCTCAGAAAGATTGGACTTAATGGTAATCTGAAAGTATTCAGGAAGAATTGACTCTCAATAATCAGATTCAGGGATTGATGCCAGCCTAGTGACTTTGCCTGATTTATTCTACAGTTATCGTTTATTGAATAATGAAAGGTTGAGAAACTAATACAAAGGAAACTTCTTGTCCACAGGAAAACAATTAAAATGCTTTCTTTGCCATTATTGACATTTTCATTAAACAAACGAATGACATTCCTAATTATTACCTTCACTCAAACTACCAGAACTTTTGAGAGTATTCATTTATTGACAGTAACGAGGTACTCAACTATAATTCAGAATATGGTATTCTACTTGAAAATAAGTTATTTTAATATTTTAGCTCCATATAGTTTCTTGAAAAGGCATGAAAAATGACATCAGCAGAAATTATTTCTTTTATCATTAAAGAGGCAATACATTTTTACATTGTATAAATTCTGCTCAGACAAGGCGATTTCACTTAATCCTAACTAACCCCTGCCTACTCTCCAGGAAGACAAAAGATTACCAAAATACAATTAACTTTATTTACCATAATATAGTAAAAACGTATCAGAATCTCTGGGACACAGCTAAAGCAGTGTTTAGAGGGAAATTTATTGCACTAAATGGACACAGGAGAAGGTGGGAAAGATCTAAAATTGACAACCTAACATCACAATGAAAAGAACTAGAGAAACAAGAGCAAACAAATTCAAAAGCTAACAGAAGAAATAACTAAGATCAGAGCAGAACTGAAGGAGATAGAAACTTGAAAAACCCTTCAAAAAAATCAATGAATCCAGGAGCTGGTTATTTTTTTTTTAAGATTAACAAAATAGACTGCTGGCCAGATAATAAAGAAGAAAAGAGAGAAGCTTAAAAAAGATACAATAAAAATGATAAAGGGGTTATCACCATTGATTTCACAGAAATACAAATTACCATCAGAGAATACTGCAAACACCTCTATGCAGGTAAACTAGAAAATCGAGAAGAAATGGATAAATTCCTGGGCACAAACACCCTCCCAAGACTAAACCAGAAAGTAGTTGAATCCCTGAATAGACCAATAAAAAGTTCTGAAATTGAGGCAGTAATCAGTAGCCTACCAACCAAAACAGGTCCAGGACCAGATAGATTCACAGCAGAATTCTAATAGAGGTACAAAAAAAACTATTTTTTAGGTACCTCTAAAACATAGTTTTTTCCTTCTAAAACGATTCCAAACAATAGAAAAAGAGGGACTCCTCCCTAACTCATTTTAAGAGGCTAGCATTATCCTGATACCAAAACCTGGCAGATCACAACAACAAAAGGAAATTTCAGACCAATATCCCTGATGAACATCAATGTGAAAATCCTCAATAAAATACTGGCAAAACTAATCCAGCAGCACATCAAAAACTTCATCCACCACGATCAAGTTGACTTCATCCCTGGGATGCAAAGCTGGTTCAACATACACAAAACAATAAATGCAATCCATCGCATTAACAGAACCAATGACAAAAAGCAAATGATTGTCTCAGTAGAGGCAGAAAAGGCCTTCGACAAAATTCAACAGACCTTTATGCTAAAAATTCTCAATAAACTAGGCATTGCTGGAACATATCTCAAAATAGTAAGAGCTATTTATGACAAACCACAACCAATATTATACTGAATGGGCAAAAGCTGGAAGCATTCTCTTTGAAACCTGGCACAAGACAAGGATGCCCTCTCTCACCACTCATATTCAACATAGTATTGGAAGTTCTGGCCAAGGCAATCAGGCAAGAGAAAGAAATATAGGGTATTCAAATAGGAAGACAGGAAGTCAAATTGTCTCTGTTTGCAGATGACATAATTCTATATCTAGAAGACCCCATCATCTCAGCTCCAAATCTCTTTAAGCTGATAAATAACTTCAGCACAGTCTCAGGATACAAAATCAATGTGCAAAAATCACAAGCATTCCTATAAACCAATAATAGACAGAGAGCCAAATCATGTGTGAACTCTCATTCACAATTGCTACAAAGAGAATAAAATACTTAGGAATACAACTTAGAAAGGATGTGAAGGACCTCTTCAAGGAGAAGTACAAACTACAAGGAAATAAGAGAGGACACAAACAAATGAAAAAACATTCAATGCTCATGGATAGGAAGACTCAGTATTGTGAAAATGGCCATATTGCCCAAAGTAATTTACAGATTCAGTGCTATCCTCATCAAGGTACTGTTGACTTTCTTCATAGAATTAGAAAAACTATTTTAAATTTCCTATGGAACCAAAAAAGGGCCCAGATAACCAAGATGGTTCTAAGCAAAAAGAACAAAGCTCAAGGCATCATGCTACCTGACTTCAAATTATACTACAAGGCTATAGTAACTAAAACAGCATGATACTGGTACCAAAACACACACACACACACACACACACACACAAACACACACATATATATAGGCATACATACACCAATGGAACAGAACAGAGGCCTCAGAAATAATGCCACACATCTACAACCATTTGATCTTTGACAAACCTGACAAAGATAAGCAATGGGGAAAGAACTCCCTATTTAATAAATGGTGTTGGGAAAACTGGCTAGCCATATTCAGAAAACTGAAACTAGACCCCTTCCTCAAACCTTATACAAAAATTAACTCAAGATGTATTAAAGACTTAAATGTAAGACCTAAAACCATAAAAACCCTAGAAGAAACTCTAGGCAGTAACTTCATATAAGGTATACCCTTCTTTACACATCATAAAAATAACTCAGGATGAATTAAAGACTTAAATGTAAGACCTAAAACCATAAAAACCCTAGGAGAAAACCTAGGCAATATCATTCAGGACATAGACATCAACAAAAACTTCATGACTAAAACACCAAAAGCAATGGCAACAAAAGCCAAAATTGACAAATGAGATCTAATTAAACTAAAGAGCTTCTGTACAGCAAAAGAAACTATCATCAGAGTGAGCAGGAGCCTACAGAACGGGAGAAAAATTTTGCAATTCATTCACCTGACAAAGGGCTAATATCCAGAATCTACAAAGAGCTTAAACAAATTTACAAGAATAAAACAAAACCCCATCAAAAAGTGGGCAAAGGATATGAACAGACACTTCTCAAAAGAAGACATTTATGCGGCCAACAAACATAGGCAAAGAAGCTCATCATCACTGGTCATTAGAGAAATGCAAATCAAAATTACGATGAGATACCATCTCATGCCAGTTAGAATGGTGATCATTAAAAGTCAGGAAACAACAGATGCTGGAGAGGATGTAGAGTTAATAGGAATGCTTTTATGCTGTTGGTGGGAGTGTAAATTAGTTCAACTGTTGTGGAAGACAGTGTGGCAATTCCTCAAGGATCTAGAATCAGAAATACCATTTGACCCAGCAATCCCATTACTGGGTATATATGCAAAGGATTATAAATCATTCTTACTATAAAGACACATGCACATGTATGTTTACTGCAGCACTGTTCACAATAGCAAAGATTTGCAACCAACTCAAATGCCCATCAGTGATACACTTGATAAAGAAAATGTGGTGCATATATACCATGGAATACTATGCAGCCATGAAAAGGATGAGTTCATGTCCTTTGAAGGGACATGGATGAAGCTGAAAAGCATCATTCTCAGCAAACTAACACAAGAACAGAAAATCAAACTGCATATTCTCACTCATAAGTGGGAGTGAACAATGAGAACACATGAACAAACAGAGGGGAACATCACACATTGAGGCCTGTCATGGGTAAGGGGCAAGTGGAGGGATAGCATTAGGAGAAATATCTAATATAGATGATGGGTTAAATGAGTGCAGCAAACCACCATGACATGTGTACACCTACGTAACAAACCTGCACATTCTGCACATGTATCCCAGAACTTAAAGTGTAATTAAAAAAATATATATATATATATATTCAAGTAAATTTCAAAATCAAAACAAAGTGGCCCTAGTATTTAAATCACACTATAGAAACAAAGCTTCTGTATCCTAACCAATACGAATATTAATCCTTTAGAAGCCTCTTGGAGCCATAGTCATGCTTTTAAAATATAAACTGTATCATATCACATTTCTGCCTCAAGCCCTTTCATGACTTTCCAAATGGGAGAAAATTTTTGCAATCCATCCATCTGACAAAGGGCTGATATCCAGAATCTACAAAGAACTTAAACAAATTTACAAGAAAAAAACAAAGAACCCCATCAAAAGGTGGACGAAGGACATGAACAAGAGAAAAAAATCAGAGTCCTTTCATCTTCCTATATAAAAGTCCTACATGTTTTACCTGTCCTCAGTAACAATTGGGGTTTTTGTTTGTTTTGTTTTGTTACATCTACATATTCCAACCAAGTGAAAAATCATTTGATAAATAATTGAGTATGATTAGCATGGAGCTTAGAAGTAAGTCTTACGAATTTTAGCTTTGCACTGAAACTGGAGGAATTCTATATATAAGTCAAATGTTTCACTGTGAGATTTTTCAAGTGTTGTGAAAATGTGTTCTCTTGTTCAACACTAGGCAAAGACTTATTGAGTCCTTTGAGAATAGACAGGCATGCATTTAAAACATAGCATTAGTTGTACAGAATATCCCAGTCTAGCAAGGAGATAAGAACATGAATATTAATATGCCAAATAAAACATCAAAAGAAATAATTAAATGCTAATAAATTCCAACCAATAGTGGCCAAGCTCACTTGATCTAAACAGGAAAATTTTCCTGAGCAAAATAAGGAATATCCAGAAACCTAAATCTGCTTAGAGGAAGATAGAGAAGATGTAAGTGATGTTAATTTCATGATGTTAAAAAATAAGTTGATAGTGATGCCAACATAGAATCCAGATGTTCTTGCTTAACGCAACGTCTTGGTTTAGCTGGTTAGCACACAGAGCTACAGAGACAACAAGGACACTGGTATAAAACAAACCTCTGTCGCTTCAACAATGTCAGCAACACAATTTTTGAATAAAAATAAAAATGCACTTGTTTCTAAACTTTTTATTGATGTACCTAATAACAATACCTTTCACTTACAAGACACAACTTTATTTTAAATCATGACATTTACATATGAAACATGAAAATTAAGTTATCTTTTAGGTAAGGTCATCTTAATTTTCTTTTGATACATATATATATATATACGTATATATATATATATATATTTTTTTTTTTTGACATATATTGTTTCCACCTATTTTGTCTTTACAAGTATTCTGTAAGGAAGATGCTCTTCTCACAGGATCCTTTGGGTGTGTTTTCTGGCCAGAAACCCTGTGGCCAGTGATGCGTTGGTCTGAATTTTGCTCTGGCTTACTGCACTTGATCTGCCCACTCGGCCTGGCAGGCAGCACTCAGCTCAAACTGCCAGCCTGGATCCCATACCTGCCAAGGGTGAGCCAGGCACAGAGCGGTGAGGGGTGTGTGAGTGAGAAAGCATGGGGTCCAGTCACTGCCCACAGATAGGCACTCTGGCTGCAGAACAGCAGGCAGCTCCAGGCACCAGTTCCCACAAGGCTGTGGCTGGACCTGGCGTATGGCAAAGCAGCTTCCATGTCTGGCACCAGGGAATGCAGTGGCACCCAGAAGCTTGGAGATGCCAGGAACCACAGAACCCCAAAAAGTGTGTCACAGCCCTGGCTTGGGATGCTCCTAGATCTGGGTTGTCTGAAGGGCTGAAGTTCTTCTTTCCTTCTTTCTTCTCTTTTTCTTGTTGCCTGCAATGTGGCAAGCAAGGGGTTTATTTCAGCCCTGTTTGTGTTACAGCTCTTTCAGCCCCACCACTTGGCAGGTCCCAAGTTCTCGTCCTGAATCCAGTAAGAATGAGCTATGCAGACAAGTAGTGGGTGAGCAAGGTGATGAGGTGCTTTATTGAGCAAGAGAACAGCTCAGAGGGGATCCACAATAGTTAGCTCCTCTCCATAGGCAGGTCATCCCAACATCTGTTTAGCTCTCAGCGGACAGGAGACCCACAGTGGGTAGCTCCTTTCCACAGGCAGATTGTCCCCCTGCCCATTCAGCTTTCAGCAGAGAGGATACCTACCATGAATAGTTCTTTTCTGCAGGCAGGTCATCCCATTATCTGCCCAAGTCCGGCTGAGTCCAGGATTTTTATGGGCTTAAGAGGGAAGAAAGTGGGTGCTGATTGGCCAATGGGAGGCCGATGGGAGTCATGGGAGGGCCCAGAGAAAGCTCGGTTAAGTTCTCACTCCATGCAGGCTTTAAGCTATCCCTGGCCTGAAGGTGGGGCTTTACTGGGGATCCGCCCTTTCTTCCCAGAAGCCTGTTTGTGTCCTAGCACCATTAATCTGCTGTGCATAGTGCCTATGGCATCCAGGTCCTTTGTGCAGAGGGTTGCCTGCAGGAAGGTGCTGAGCTGCCTTCCCCTCCGCCCCCTGCCCCTCAGCCTCCCTCCCATGCTCATGGGCACTAAAAATCTGGAGGGGACTGAGGTGATGGGGGCTGGTGTTTCAGTGCTGTCCCAAGTATGCACACACCAGGCAGGGTCGCCCAGGCTTGGCCACAACTTTGCTCTGAAATTGGAGTGGGCACTAGGAGCAGGGCGAGGGCAGGCAGTGAGAACAGGTACTTTGAGCCTGCAAGGGCAGGGGTGTTTCCTGGGGTCCTGAGAGTGCAGAGATGCCTGGGCCCATAGCTGGCTGGTCTGCTACAGCTGCACCTGGGAAGGCAAAGCTCCAGCCCCTCCAACTTTTAAGCGGGGCAGGGCTTCCACCTGTTCCGGGCTCCCACCAGTTCTGTGGAGCACTCAGCTCCCACCAGCTCTGTAGAGCACTCAGCTCCCACCAGTTCTGTGGCGCACTCACCCCCTACTGTGGCTGGTGTCATGCCACTGCGCCATCACTATTGCTCTGTCAATGACAGAAGCAATAAATATGATGTTCATGTAAGAAACAAACGCACAGCAAAGTTGAGAAAGACACTCTTATACAGCCTTTCCAGCAGGCATCATGGGACCATAAGCATCTGGGCTCTGTTGGGAAGAGACCAGAGAGACAGGACCGCCCTGACACTGTAAACCTTGGAAACTTGGGTGAGTTTCCTCAGCTATAAAATGATGACAGTGATACCTATCTCAGGGTTATGTTACATGGGTCAAATGAAAAATACACACAACCACTATGTTTTATTATTATAGTTCCTGTGAAAGACATGATTTAAAAATTTTTTAATACAGTTTACCAATAACCTGATAGAAAAATTCTGAGAAACACGATTTTGGATTGTGTTTCTGGCCTTCAAAATGCTCCTCATTTTGAACTTATTTGAACTCCCTGAAAAACTCATGTTGCCAATCAAATATGAATTACTGCCTAGCTCTACAGGCCACTCTCCCCAAAACTGATTACCTTTTAACCATAATTTGAGATTTAGTCTTCAAAATAGGAAATAACAGTTTTGCAGCATGGTCTGGCAGGGCTTTAAAGCACAGCTTCAGTCAGGCTGACGTGTGCTTTTATTAACCATATTTCCTGTAGCTGCAGACAACAAGAAAGCATTTCTGTGAGCAGAACCAATTGTAAGTGAACAGGTACACTTTTTCCCAGGCCTGGTCATGATGTCAAATGCTGGATTAGAAATGTCTTCTGCTTTTAGCTAAATTGGAGTAAATTTCTTTCCATTTGCAAAAACAAGCCATTTCTGCCTTTCATTCCACAGCCTCTCAACATCTAAATTCTCATCTCTCAATGACAAATAGACTCACAAATGTAACCCCTTGAGATGGGGAAACAATATTGTGATATTCGTTTAAAAACAAATTGAGTTAGCTTCAGGAAGGAATAATCTGAACTGTTGCACAGAATCACAAGCATTGTGTGATCCTGGAGAGAAAAGGGGCAAGCTACATGCAAACAATGGGTCCCAGTTGGGGAAACACTGGGATGGATTTGGCAGCCATGGAGAGGAATCTCAAGAAGAGTGACAAATAAAGAAAACTTTAAGATCAAATAGATTAAAAAGCTGTTGGGGCACCACTGTGTACATATCTAATGGAGTGACACAACCATAATAAATCAGGTTTTGGAAGTGCAGGACTAAAGTGGGGGAGTTGAGGTGATTCTGAACAGAGGCAGTTCCTGGGAAAATTCTCCCAGAAAAGGTAAGAAAAGATGGAAACAGGAACCAAGTTTCTATTATATGCAGGATTAAAAAGAGAAAGCAGGCCCAATGAAATCAAGTATTACAGACAAGGGCTCCTATTTGGGTGCCAAGGACAAAGAAACTTAATAGTGAATGCCACCAAGAAGACTACCATCCCCCAAAATACTGCAGGCTCACTTCTTGCAGGGGTCCTTCTTGTTTCTTGTCTTTAAAAATTTTCAGCTATAACAAAGCAATCTACTGATATTTCAAGGAACTCAACTGAAATTTTTTATTTAAAATTTATTATTCAACTCTTAACTAACTAGTGCACAAGTACAGAATCATAGGTTGGTAGACTATTTAGCTAGAAGTAATAGTACTGATCATTTACTCAAACTTCATTTTATAAGCAATGACATTAAGATTATTCCAGACCACAGAGCAAGCCAATTACAGAGCCAGGAATGAGAACCACATTCTCCAAATTTCTAGACAAAGTTGTTGGCTTTTCCCACTATAGTTATCTAACTCCAGATTAAACCTTCAACATTTTTCCCCCCAAAGCATCATATTTAAAGCCTAAAAGAAGATAATTCTATTAATAACAGAACCCAGGTAGAAGTAAGCTAGATTTTAAGTCAGAATTGGAGAAGTTATAAAATGAAGATTACTTAATGAAAGAGGGAAAATGCAACCAGGAAGAAACATCTTTGGCTTTGTACTCAAAACAGGTGTAGAATTAACCATTTTTTATTACCTCCATTGCTATCTTCCTAGCCCACGGCAGTGTCAAGATGGCAATGTCCTTCTAATTGGCCTTTCTCTTTCTATTTTTGCTCGCCTAGTGTCTAAGCTCAACACAAAAGCCAAAATGAGCCCTTTAAGATATAAGTTAGTTATGCAGCCATAAAAAAACGATGAGTTCGTGTCCTTTGTAGGGACTTGGATGAATCTGGAAGCCATTATTCTCAGCAAACTGACACAAGAACAGAAAGCCAAACACTGCATGTTCTCACTCATATGTGGGTGCTGAACAATGAGAACACGTGGACTCAGGGAGAGGAGTATCACATACTGGGGGCAGTAGGCGGGGGTAGGGGAGGGACAGTGGCGGGGGGTGGGGAGGGTGGAGAGGGTTAACTTGGGGAGAAATGCCAGACATATGCACCTAAAGTAAAATAAATAAATTTTAAAAAGAAGATGTAAGTCAGTTTATGTCATTTCTCCACTCAATTCTCTAATTGTTTCATCTTTCATGAAAAATTAAGCCAAGATTACTAAAACAACCTCAAGGACCTACACAATCAGTCTCACGCCTTTCCTCTCTGATTTCATCTCCTTTTATCCATTTCAGTCTCTATATTTCAGCCTTCTGGCCTGCTGGCTTTTTTATTTAATACAGGGTCTTAGTATATTGTCCACACTGATCTACCTCAGCATCGTGAGTAGCTGGGACTGTGACACTATGCCTGGCTCTGACTTTCTTGAACACATTAGACACAGTCCTACCGTAATGTGTTGATTATCTCTTTCCTCTGTCTGGAACACTTCCTTTTACTATGCATATCTCATCTTACCCATTCATGTATTTGTACAAATGTCATCTTCTCAGTAAGGTACACCTTGATATTCTTTCAAAAATTATTCCACACCCCTCAAACTCTTAGTCCTTCTCCTCTTGCTCTATTTTTATAGCACTCTTAATGCTCTAACATTTACCTGATCATTTACTTCCATGACGATGTAAACATTAAGAGGAGTATCAAACCATTTACTGAGGTGTTTTGTTACTGATGACCATGTAGCACATAAAACAGTATGTAAAATATAATAACAGATATTCGCTGAAAGAAAGACTTGACTGAAAGCAGATGATCATCATGTTAAAATGCATAACCTTTGGTTTTACTCAGATGTGAGTATATAAATTCTGTACCATAGACGGTTTCACAGCATTGAAAGTTCCTACTGCTCAAGAAAATGATCTAGTATCTCCAATATGAGTTTATAGATATGTCAGAAGTACACCAGAAATCATTAGGAATGTGCACATGGCTTTTATGAGAAGATCTAGCTAAATAGACTACCAAACCATTTGCCAAGACGGGAAAACAAAATATAGAAATTCAAATTCACCCAAATTCATATGCTTCGTATAATTTTAATAAAAAAAAATCTCATCAGATTTTTTTTTTAGAAGTTCATAAAGCGTTATCGCTTCTCAGCCTTTTGGCTAAGATCAAGCGTAGAAGTTAATAAAGTGTTTTACAGGCTTATTTGAAAGAACAGGAAGCTGAGAATCTAAGTAATTACTGAGAAAAAAGATTAATACCAAGAAGAAGACGAAAAATTAAGTTGGTGCAAAAGTAATTGCAGTTCTTTCCATTGAATTTGCTTTTTCACCAACCTAATACATAGGTTGTGCAAGAAAGTTCTACACGGTGAGTAACTGATACTGGTTTAAGGCAATTAGGTAAATCCTGCTTCCAGAACAGACCAAAGGGTCGTTTAGTCAATATGTGGTACTGTAACTACTTGTGAAAATAGTTTGATCTTCACCTCATACTATATGCAAAGTAAATTGTTTTCAGCAATTAAAAATTTAAATAAGAAAATAAAGATTTAGAATACATGATAGTGGATCTGATTTCAAGGCAAGTAAGGCTCTCTAAGATTAAAAGTATAGAACTAAATATGATAATGAGCATTTCTTTTTTTTTTTAGATGGAGTTTCGCTCTTGTTACCCAGGCTGGAGTGCAATGGCGCGATCTCGGCTCACCACAACCTCCGCCTCCTGGGTTCAGGCAATTCTCCTGCCTCAGCCTCCTGAGTAGCTGGGATTACAGGCACGCGCCACCATGCCCAGCTAATTTTTTGTATTTTCAGTAGAGACGGGGTTTCACCATGTTGACCAGGATGGTCTCAATCTCTTGACCTCGTGATCCACCCGCCTCGGCCTCCCAAAGTGCTGGGATTACAGGCTGGAGCCACCGCACCCAGCAATAATGAGCATTTCTAATGAATTTGATTCATTATTATTATTATTAAGCAAACAACCAATGTAGGTTGATCGTGGGTGGAAAAGCATTTGTTTTGTGAGATGAAAAACCTTGAAGATGGTTAAGATTTAGAGTTATGGGCCATTAGGCATTGGGGATTAGAACTTTTACTTTGTGTCTCTACCTATTATCACCAAGCCTTCACCAAATTTATGTTCACCTACAAGTGTAGTTTAGTGGCTCCTTAAAAAATAAAAAAGGACAAATTTAGTTGATAGTTTGGGGCACTAAAGACCAGATCAACTTATGCAGTTGGAATGCCTGCATTGAAATGACCCAAGGTGATTGAAAACTCAAGAAGAGAAAAGAGCAAGAACGCAAAGGAGACAAAAGGAGAAAATGTAAAGATCCCACATAACTTTTTGGAAATAATGGAGGAAGTACTGCCAACATTATATGAAATTGAGAGCTTATTTGATTTTCTTTAGATATTAAAACAAAATTTGACATTCAAAGAATGACAGGAGATAATTGCATTGTACACACACATACATGAACACTAATATATGTAGACGTACACACATAAATATATGGGTATATACAATATATACCCATGTTCAGTATGCAGAACATATAAACATGCATACTCATCAACAATTTATTGAGTTGAACTTGATAGTGTATATACAAGACCCACCTTGATTTTCACTCTTTTATATCCCTTCAAATCTCTGTGAACTAGTGGTTATTCCAACTCTGCATAAAATCATGGGGAAATCTCACAGTCTTTAGTGAGTAGATGGTTTACTAAAATCCACTTGACTAGAGCTCAGTTTAGCATACTAACAAAGCTCAGAATCCTTCCCTAAGTCAAGGCTTCTTCCTGAAGTGGCTTAATCCCATTTGAGTTTTTTTTTTGAAACGGAGTTTCGCTCTTGTTACCCAGGCTGGAGTGCAATGGCGCGATCTCGGCTCACCGCAACCTCCGCCCCCTGGGTTCAGGCAATTCTCCTGCCTCAGCCTCCTGAGTAGCTGGGATTACAGGCACGCGCCACCGTGCCCAGCTAATTTTTTGTCATTTTTAGTAGAGACGGGGTTTCACCATGTTGACCAGGATGGTCTCGATCTGCCGACCTCGTGATCCATCCGCCTCGGCCTCCCAAAGTGCTGGCCATTTGAGTTTTTTAAGTCTACAGAAGAGAAGCAGAGTTTGGCTGCTTAATGATGAGCTCTGTTCAACTCCTGAATCCACTACTAACTTTTCTTTTTTGATTTCTCTAGCTTAGGGCCTTGGAAGAAGGTGGAATAAGAAGAAAGGATACACACTCTTGAGTCACTAACATATTTGTAATTTCGAAATGGCAGGAGTTGAAAACCAACACTTTTATTCATAGGATACTTCTGCAGATTAATGGGAAACCATCCCATTGGGCACCACGCAAGTTTCTTTGCCTAAGGCTAAGAATTTACCGCTATCACCCTCAGTGCTTCTACTTCAGAAAGGGCATCACTAGTCAAGGTTTCTTTCCATCTCTCAAGTTCACATCTTGTCTTTAGAGAATCCACATTTTCATTTTGTTATTGACGGAAGTGCAGTTTTCTTTCAGTGTGACTTATCCCAGGTAAAAGGGAGCTCTAGTCACAGCCTCTTACCTTTAAATTTTGCAGATATGGGTCAAATGTCAGCTCCTATTTTCTTCCAACTCCCACACCCATTGGCAAGGCCTCCAAATGGATCACTTGAAGATCCCATCATATAACTTCAAATGAGGGAGAAGAACCCAACTTCCTTTACCCATAATGCCAGGGACTAAAATTCACAGGATATGGTTAACAACCATCTGTAAAACAATCTTCTCTCTTCGTTTTGCTAACTTCTCAATGTTTCTCTTATTTGACCCAAGGTGAAAGAAAAACCCTAGCACTTAAAGAACACTTGCTTCTTGCTTCCATCATGGGAGACTAGCTAATACTGCTGGCATCGATTATAGCACATTCACCTTCCAAGTCCTGCATAGACAGTTCTGCAACCCACTTTCAAATGTGGGGGTTCATGGGCCTGCATTTTGTCCTGAGGCTTTGGGTTGCTGGTGCAATTCCAAGAAGAAAAGTCAATGAAACAGTCTGTTAGACCACACATGTGTACATATGCCTATGTATTCATAAGTCACTTTATCACAGACACAGATGAATACAGAATCATACATGTATGCGTGTCTGAGTATATATATGAATGAATAATGGAAATATAATATCAATAGTATAAAATACTGATGTGATGAAATTGCTCCTGATTTTATTTTCTTCTTTCATTTTTTTCTCTTTTCCAAAATAGCATGCCTTACTCTTAAAACCACAAGTGTATATTTATATACAAACACATAATAATGTATCTTATTTTAAAGTTGTGATATTAGTTCAAAAAGACAAAACATCACTGGAAGTGACTAAGTAGTTAAGAAACAGACCTTTATATAATAAATTTATTATGTAATAAAAAAGCATCAGCAAATTGAGAAGAATCATTTAATAAGGGATATTGGGATATTTTGGAATCACCTTTATAAATATCCAATGAGTTCAACAGTGTATACACACTCATGCATACACATATACATATATACAATCTATATGAATGTGTATATATATAAACATATATATGTATACATACACATATGTATGCTTATGTGTCTTCATATGTGTATATATGTGTGTGCATATGTAGATAAATTATTTAAAAACTAGAAATAAACGTATGTGATGAACATGTTAATCACTGGAATGAGGATAAGTTTAAAAGTGGTTTAGAAGGAAGAGCAAGTGAAAGGTGGACAAAAATTTAATACTTCCATGTACCTAAGGGGAAAAGATCAGTGTGACAAATTTTCAGGCTCTTTTTAATATATGGACTGCAAAATAATTAATTGGAAAAAAAATAAAAGAAATTATAATTTCTTCTTCCCACAAACTTTTATTGAGTGACTGCTATGTACCAGAAACTTTCCAAAACACTAAGGAAGCAAACACAAATACAGTCATGTGCTTCAAGACAACATTTCATGTGTCCTTGACAACATCAAGGACAGATCACATACACAACTGTGGTCCCATAAGGTTATAAAGAAACTGAAAAATTCCTATAGACTAGTGATGTTGTAGCTATCATAATGTTGTAATGTAACCAATGCTTTACTCACAGTTTTGTGGCGATGCTGGCATAAATGAACCTACTGTGCTGTCAGTCATATAAAAGTATAGCACATACAAGTATATACAGTACATAATACTTGATCATGATAATAAATGACTGCTGCTGGTTTATGTATTTACTCTACTATAGTTTTTAATCACATTTAAGTATAGTTCTACTTACTAAAAAAAAAAAGTTAGCTATAACCCAGTCTCAGGCAGGTCCTTGAGAAAGTATTCCAGAGAAGGCATTGTTATCATAGGAGATGACAGCATCATGGTGTTTTTTTCCCCTGAAGACCTGCCAGTGGGACAAGACATGGAGGTGGAAAACAGTAATATTGGGGATCCTGACCCTGTATAGGCCTAGGAGTGTGTGTGTGTGTTTGTGTCTTAGTTTTCAGCTTAAATAGTAAAAAATGTAAAAAAAAAACTTAGAAAAAAAGCATATAGAATAAAAAACACAGAAAAATATTCTTACGTACATCTGTACATGGGTTTGTTTTAAGCTAAGTATTATCAAAAAAGTCAAAAAGTTAAAAAAAATAAAATATTTATAAAGTAAAAATGTTACAGTAAGCTAAGGTCAATTATTTTTGAAAAAAGAAAAAGCTTTTCATAAATTGAGTGTAGAGTAAGAGTATGTATAAAGTCTACATAGTGTACAGTAATGTCCTCAGCCTTCACCTTCTCTCACCACTCACTCACTGACTCACCCAGAGCAACTTCCAGTCCTGCAAGCTCCATTCATGGTAAGTGCTCTATACAGGTGTGTATTTTTACTGTATATTTTCTATTTTTAGATACATGAGTTCTACTGTTGTGTTACAATTGCATTCAGTATTCAGTATGGGAACATGCTGTACAGATTTGTAAACTATAAGCCACCTATAATATCCTATGTAACGTATAACACCCTATCGTCTAGGTATACTATAGGTCATAACATCGAGGCTTTCATAAGTACACTATACTCTATAGTGTTCAAATAACACCTAAAGGTGCATATACCTGAGCTATTCCCATCATTAAGCAATGCATGACTGTTTTGGATAGCCCATTATAATGCTTTATAGTAAGAGCTATGGTAGTAATTAGTAAAGCCTGGACTGAAAACCCACATTAAGGACACAAAAACCAGACTTGCAAACTGCGGGCTGGGAGGTAGAAGAGCACATGGAAAATTTTCCAGAACAAGTTACAACGCAGAGTCGTCTAAATAAAGAATGATTTCGAATTCTAGCTCACACTCGAGTACTAGTTCTCTTTCCTCAGATCTTTTACAAACTAAGATTACACATTAAAAAAAAGATTCATGATTATTCTCTGAGCTTCAATGTTCATTTCTATACACTGGCAATATTAATAAATTGACAGGGATACGGGAAGGATTTAATGAGAATTATTTATTTAGATGTTAGTGAGCCCTCAATAAATGGTTGTTACAAAAATAACAAAATAAGAACTGAAAAATTAAGGACCCAGAAGAGAATAAAGTATTTGCAGACTAAAATGTTTAACATAGCCAAATACTAAATGTGTAAAAGTGAGGCAAGGTATGGAGAGCAGAAAGGCTTGAGAAATAAATACAGGATGGATGACAAACAATTGAAAGGAAAGCCACAACTGGTTCTCAGCCAGAGAGCTGGATGGTGAGATTCTCCTTTTAGAATGGTGAAATTGTCAGTAACGTGGATAATAAATTTGAATGTGATTATCAGAAACAAAACGACTAGTTAAGAGATGGTCTCAATAATCCAGACAAGAAATGACAAAGACCTGAATTAAGGAGGTATATATATTCAAGAAATGTCAAATAAATGGAATCTACAGGATTTCATAACTGACAAATGGAAACAGGAAAAAAAAAAAAAAAAAAAAAAAAAAAAAGGAAGGACTGTTCCTGAATATTTGGTTTAGGCAAGTCAATAGATGATGGCAGCATTTGCAAAGATAAGAAATAAGAAAATAAGAGAAGGAATATTAAATCTGAATAATTTTTTTTTCTTTTTCTTTTTTTGGACCTTGCAATAGTTCCTATATTGTTCACTAGTACCCAGTTTCCCTCTACTTCCAGGCTTAAGGGAATGTTATACTTTCTCACTGTAACAAAGATATGGACTATGATTTTCTTTGGCCAGTTAAATAAGTGCGATTGATAGAGATAGAAATCTCACATTTGTGCATTATTCGTAGTTCTTGATTCTCTACCGTCCTTTACCCATACCATGATAACAAGTCATATTCCTGAAAAAGAAGCCAATTGAGGATGATATATTTCAGATACACAATTTTCATTAGGAGAAAAAAAGCATCAATTAGCCATGGCTTGATTTTTGATTCTAAAATCACAAATCTTCATAGTATTGAATCCCTTAAAATGTTGTTTATTATTTATACCTGAAAAGCAATAATTAATAGATACAGTCTTGTAAAGTTATCCACTGTTGATGAGCTTATTCTAACCCGTAAAATTGGGATGATAATAATTATGGGATGAATTTCATTAGTTTTGTAGAGGACTAAATGAGTTGAGGCATACAGAAAACAGAATAGTGACCAATTCATTGTTCGCACTCAGCTAATAAGACCTCTGGTTCTTATCGCTTTTATTTTTTTTTAAATGTATTTCCCTTGTTCCTTATATTTTGGACTTTCTCAGAAAAAAAATTCAATTTTCTTCTCTCATGAGTTACCCACTCTAGCTTTATCTCATCCTCTCAAAGAACATTATTTACCACATATTTGTCGACACTTGAATCATCGTTCTTAGATTTCTTTCCAAACTACAGACCCATGGTTAACATCATACTAGGCATCTCAGCTCAGACATTCCAAACTAAACTAAACTCTATTCCTGCTTCTGTAAAACCATCTGTGATGGTTAATACTGAGGGTTAACTTGATTGGATTGAAGGATACAAAGTTTTGATTTTGAGTGTGTCTGTGAGGGTGTTGCCAAAGGAGATTAACATTTAAGTCAGTGGACTGGGAAATGCAGACCCACCTTTAATCTGGGTGGGCACAATCTAATCAGCTGAGAGCACAGCAAAATATAAGCAGGCAGAAAAATGGGAAAGGGGGGACTGGCCTAACCTCCCAGCCTACATCTTTCTCCCATGCTGGATGCTTCCTGTCCTCAAACATCGGATTCCAAGTTCTTCAGTTTTAGTACTCAGACTGGCTCTCCTTGCTCCTCAGTCTGCAGATGGCTTATTGTGGGACCTTGTGATGCTATGAGCTAATACTTAATAAACTCCCCTTTATATATATTATATATAAGAATGAATGGAATGTATATACATATATACATATATATATACATATATATATATATGTGTATATATATATATATATATATATATATATATATATATATCCCTCTAGAGAACCTTAATACAGATTTTGGTACCAGGAATGGTTCTAGAGGAACAGAATATCAAGGATTGAGTTCTTTCTTTGGTTTGGGGGTTTCTGGAGTTGGCTGCTTAATATGATTAGATCCAAAAGAGATAAGAATGCTACTTCTACTTCTAATAGTGTGGAGAACATTGATAGTCCTTGGCATGAACCATTTAGAAGAATTATGCAATTTAAATGGATTTGACACTTCGCATATACTGCTCATGAGGAGCAAGGAGTTCAGTGACTCTAAGCAAGAAACATACTAAAGCTGCTTAGTCACTCCTAAGTTCAGTGGACAAAGTGATGAAATAAATCAAGAATTCTATCTCCTGGCTTAGCCTCAAATCTGTTAGGATTGCCTGGGTTTCTTGTGCAGAAAGAGCTGAAGTTGTGGAAAAACAGATACAAGCTCTTACCGTATAAGTGCTTGACCTGCAATGAAAGATGCGTGCACAGCCTCACCAGATGTATACTGTTCAAGTGAGGGCATTGACTGGAAAAGAATGAGACACTGCAACTTGGAATGGGGATGTGTGGGAGGACACTGATGAAGCTGGGGACACTGAGTTTGTAAACTCTGGTGAAACTTTCTTGCCAGAAGAAAGAGCTTCCCCATCCCCAGTAGTGACAATATCCCCTTCCCTACCCATGTTGCCATCAGCCTTTCCAACTTTGTCTGAGGAGATAAACCCTGCACTGCTTGAGGCAACAGTGATGTCCTCCCTGAGGCAGTTGCCAGGCAAGATAATGTTGATTCTCTTCAGGAGCCACTGCCAACATCCCTGTTTTCTTCTAGACCTATAACTAGACTAAAGTTCCGGCAGGCCCCTAGAGGTGAGGTTGAGTATGTGACCCATGAGGAGGTGTGCTACACTCAAGAACCGCTTGAGTTTTCTAATTCATATAAACAGAAATCTGGAGAACATGGATGGGAATGGATATTAAGGGGTGGGATAATGTTGGAAGGAACATAGGGCTGCATCAGGCTGAATTTATTGATTTGGGCCCACTAAGTAGGAACTCTGCATTAATGTTGTAGCTTGGGGAGTTAAAAAAAGGTTCTAATAGTTTATTTGCTTGGTTTGCTGAAATATAGATTAGAAGATGGTCCACTGTGAGCAAGCTAGAAAGGCCTGATCTCCCTTGGTTTAATGTAGAGGAAAGGATCCAAAGGCTTAGGGAGACTGGGATGGTAGAGTGGGCTAGTCACTTCAGACCTACACATCCCAGCTGGGAGGGTCCAGAAGATATACCCTTGACCAATGCCTTACTAAATAGATTTATGAGGGCAGCACCTACATATTTGAAGAGCCCTGTAATTGCTCTTCTCTGTATGTCAGATCTAGCAATGGGAACCACAGTCATTCAACTACAAAATTTAAATACAGTGGGAATAATTGGATCCTGATGTGGCAGGGGCCAAGTATCAGCACTCAACCATCAAAGGCAAGGTGGGTGTAGCTACTGTAATAGACAGCAGAGGCAAAGAGGCAATCAGAATAGTCTGACCTGTGTAGAGCTCTGGCATTGGCTAATTAATCATGGTGTTCCTAGATGTGACATTGATAGAAAGTCTAATGCATTCCTCCTTAAATTATACAAACAGGAAACTTCTAGGCCGAATGGACAAAAGAGTAATCTGAATTATAAAAACAGAGAATCATGGCCCCTCAATCAGTTTCCAAACTTGAGCTGATTTACAGATCCAGAACCCCTTGAATGAAGGGAAGGCCAAGAACCCTTGAGGAAGAACCCCATTACATTACCAACAATCTATGCTGTGAATCTTTCTCCCACCCTTGCAGAGATAAAAGGAGATCTCTGGCCATTTGCCAGGTAACTACATTGTGGAAAGGGAAATGTTCTGTCTCTTTAGAGAACCCTGAATAAAACACCATCCTTCTACCTATGTTGTGTTTTTTATTTTAGTGAATTTTCTGAATGTATTTTAATCAATTTCACCACCAACCATTCTGATGCTTATGTCAGAAATATGGATGCTTTCCTTACATTGCACCTTTCTTATTCTCTATAATTTATCGGCCATACATCCTACACTTACCATATGCTAAAATTCTCTTGAGTATGTGCCTTTCATTCACAGAGGCAGGCATCCTCTCTGCTATATTATTTTAGCTTCCTAATTGGTCTCCCTGCCTCTCTTTGAATTGGTTATCTGTGCTATAATTAGAGTATTTTAATAGCTGCATTCAGGTATGATCGATGTCACCATTTTAGGTGTACAGTGCAAAGATTTTCATAAATTTATAGATCTGTGCAACCATTACCATAATCTAGTTTTAAAATCTTTTCATCACCCAAAAACATTCCTCATGCCTGTCTGTCATTCAGTAGGCAGTGTTATGGCTACTTACCTCTCTAGGAATATGCTGATCCGCTTTCTGTCTCTACTACCTACCTCAGTCTTTTACTGCAATTACATAGCTCTAGTTTTCCTCTGTGTAGCCACCATGCACTCTGGATGTAGAACTAGAACTATGTAACTACAGCAAAAGAAAAATTTTCTAAATTTTTCTTTGCTTATTATGAAAGTGATCATTATTCTGTGCTCCTGAACACATTAACCCTTTATTAATCTTCTCCTGTTATACACCCCTATCTACCTCAATGAAGAGAAAACTTTGTATTCTCCCTGGATCTTATATTATCCTCTACTCCATATGGTATTCAAATTAATAGTCCTAGTTCTACTTCTATTCTTAATTCTACTTCATTTCAGCTAAATTCTGAATTGTTACTAAAGAGTTTTGCCGATGCCAAAGTTCATCAGCTAAATTGTAATATCTCTTGGAGAGTTCAAGAAGTTCTCAACTTTCTCTCATCACTGGATCAGGAAAGAAAAGTCCTAAGCATGATAAGCCTACATTCATAAGAATACCATGTTGGTAGGAAGTCTCTTTCCTTACCTGATCACTTCCCCTGACCTTTAATCTCTTCCAGAGGTATAGCTGAAAACTGTAACTGCTGCAGAACAGACACAGAGATACAGCTAGGATCTCTCAGGAGTTGAACTATCCTTAAAAAATGACATTTACATATATTTAAGCAGATTTTAACAGAAAAATAAGATTCCATTTCTGGTTGCCTTCCTTAATGAAACCATATACATGAATAATTCTACTGACAGTCATTTTATATGCATAAAATAAGAAATTTGCAAGTGTGGATAGGAATTTTAAACGTAAGCATAGATAGACAAAAGACTGAAGACTGAGCTCAAAGGCACTTGAACATTAAGAGTTAAGGAAGACTGGAGAAGAGCCACCAAAAAGGATCAGAGAAAAATACAACCACTGCAGTATAAAGAAACCAGGATGGCACAATATTCCAGAATGCTAAGAAAGGATTTTAAAAAGTAGGTAGTGTTCAACTGTGCCATATACTACCAAGTATTCAAATAATATTAGGACTGAGGGTTGACCATAAAATCTGGCAACCTGAGAATCATTGGTAACCATGACACACCTCATATACCCCTCAGCCTAAATTACCTTATCTGCAAAATAGAGATAATCACAGCGTCCATCTCATGGATCAATGTGGAAGATTAAATGAGATTAATACATGTAAGCACCTGGTATAGTGCCAGCCCAGTAATGAGCAGCTGGTGTTTTTATTACAGAAGATTGAGATCAGTTTGGATCACAGACCTTTGGATATTTTATTATTGAACACAGGATGTCTGACAACCTTGTGAGAATTTTGTTGGAGCAGAGTCTAGTATAAATGGAAAATACAGAAATGATTTTAGCTGAGCAGAAAAGCTGAAATCAGAACCAATGAAGAGAACAATAGCTTGGATAGTGTGGTTCTCAGCCTTGGATAACAATTGGGAGAACACATCTTACATGATGTTGTGTTCTATCCTATTTCACAACTGGTAATTGCACACTTTTAAGACATTAATTACAATTCTTAAAAGCATTTGATGACAACAAATTTTTATTAAGGAAAAATGGTATGTAAAGTTTAGTGATCTGAATGAGCATAATGTCACAAGTCAGAATAATATTTGTATTTTTTCAATTACACTAAAAGAACAAATATTTATTCCTTTTATATATTGTTTGACTTCATAATTTTACAATCAGCCCTTTTCAATTTTGTGTGTGTTTTCATAAATAGCAGTAGATTTATTATACATTTCTTGTGGTCTTTAATATACAAATTGATTCTTGTTTGGCTGATTTTGTAGTCAACAGCCTTCTGATTATAGAGAATTCCTCTTATTTTGTTCTCTTCTCATCAGATCTAAAATTGTCTCTGTAATTGGCTCATGGTAAATATCTCAAATGAGAGTAATGGTAAATATCTCAAATGCTCTCATTTGAGCATTTGAGATAGTTTCACCTCTTACTAAGAGGCTAAAAGTAACTTGTCTTATTAGAAGTGTATCTTAATTAAGTATTGCTTAGAAAGTTTCTAAGACATCATGATCATATTGAGGTTAGATTCTGGACGAAGTATATGAAAAAGTTTAGGGCTGAGAGTTTTTCCTTAACGCATGCATGAACCTTTTCTTTATAAGTTTTTAGAGATTTATGCACCCTCTGGTCTCTTAAATTTAAAGTTCATTTTCACTTTCTACTCTCTTCTATTTCTAAGAAAAATCTTTTTCTTATTATGTTTTTTACTTTTCAAAATTTGGAAGAAAAATACTGATTTTAGGAAGCCTATTTTTAGGCATTCTTTCATAGCCATCTTGTGCTTATTTTCTATCCTAATATTTATCTAGCAAAATTTGGTTTTGGAAGCAAAGCATAAATATGTCTATTGATGTAGGTCTGATGATATCAATGAAAATATCACCAAAGATTAAAAGTAATGGTTAGCTTGCAAGAAACTGGGGTGTTGTAGCAAAACTTATTTGCTCAAATATATAACTTATGTCTTATCAATTTATTTTTAGGCAAGATTTTTATTCTAAAATGAACTCACAACTGACAAATATAGAAACGGAAAATTCAGATAAATCTGTTACAAAAAACTGCACAGCCAACTGGAACTTATCTCTTCTACTTTTCTTCAATTGCCCTTTTGATTTTTTTTATTAAAAAGAAAAATTGAAGGTAATAAGCTCAAACAACAGGAACGTAAATATCTAGTGAGCCCACACACAACTTATTGATTACAGGAACTAAAATTTCTATAGAGATAATAAAAAGTTGGCAATTCAAATGCCCTCACTTTATACATACTGTGTTTTGAACTGATCATTCTTCTGTTATTGCCACCATTTCAAACAGGAATTTCCAGGTAGTGGACATGTCAGTAAATGAAAACTATTACAATTTTCTTATAGGCCAAAAATATAATGCAAAGTAATTTAGTCTAAATTTTGCTCAAGCCTTTTGCCAATCTACTGAGAAAATAAATAAATTTTATGAATTCACATTTTTTTTCCTGCCAAAAGAGTAATACTCAGTAACACTGAAAATATAACATCACATATCTGGTGTTGTTTTTGTTCTTGACACTATAGATAAGAGTGGGGAAACAGTGGTAACTAATGTTTTTAATCATCGCCCCCAATGTGAGAACATTCTCAGTTGTTCTATAGTTCAAAGAAGACCAAAATTTTAGTTCATTCAAATATTTCCATTTGGAAGTGTACTCCAATCATGCCAGAATGAAAACCACATTTTTTAGCCATAAATTATCTGGAGAAAATTAGTATTTTATTATTAGTGTGATGACTTGTTCATTGTTTCTTGAAATTTCCCTGAAATCAGGTGATATTTCTGAATATTTTAGTTTAACCAATTCTTTTTCAATTAAAACTCAATTATATCAATCGAGCTATCCAGACAGAAGTAACAACATAGTACATGTCATGTACTATGAGCAAAACTAAAATTTAGATCATTCCTCTCTCACTCCAGAAGCACAAAATGCTTGTAAATATTCCACACGTGCCATCGGGCAGATTTGTACTTTTGAGATTTCAGCTATAACTCGTTTGGCTAACTCTCAACCCAGCACTTCCTTTATTCATCCTTTGCCCTCTTCTCCCACCTTTTTCACTTCCTTAGTTTTCTGTCTCACTTCCTTAGTTCCCATGCAATTACTAGACAGCAGACCTCAGGCAACTAAAAAACTGTGATTTATTAATCTGTATGTGTCTTGCCTTAAGGAAAGCTCAAATAGTCATTTTTAAAAAATGCTAAAATTGGCCGGATACAGTGGCTCACCCGTATAATCCCAGCATTTTGAAAGGGTGAGATGCGTGGATTATCAGGTCAAGAGTTCCAGACCAGCCTGGCCAAGATGGTGAAACCCCATCTCTACTAAAAAATACAAAAATAAGCGAGTCATGGTGGTGGGCACCTGTACTACCAGCTACTTCAGAGGCTGAGGCAGAGCACTGCTTGAACTCAGGAGGTGGAGGCTGCAGTGAGCCGAGATCGCATCACTACACTCCAGCCTGGGTGACAGAGTGAGACTCTGTCTCACAAAAGAAAAAAAAAATGCTAACATTTTATCTCATAGTCAAAATTTGTCTATTTGTTAAAGGAAGTTCAAAAGTTCCCCTTTATTTTTCTTATTTTCAGATTCAAAAACCCAATATTTAACTATGTCCATATCCCACCTTCATTGTGTTGGGTCTTTCAAAAACTCTATAACAATAATCTTCCCTAATTCAGAGGGAAATAAGAATTACAGCTCCTATGTTACATGAAAAGGACCTACCACGGGTTGAAAGGTGTGTGTTCAGAAGTTCAGAGTTAGCTACAAATTCAAACACTCTTAATGTATTTATATTACATCAGGTTAATGAAAACAAAAAGAAGTCACATCGTTTGTGACCAAACCCTATTGATAACAAACAAGTGGATATAATACTACTCCTCTAATGATCTAGATTTAGCCCAGGAATGTGGATTTCTCTAGCACATTTTAGCCACTGTAACTGTCACACCAGATCAGACGTGACAATTTAGCACCAGCAGCAGCTGCTGAAGTGTTCTCTCTGCATTTCCCAGAAACCATTGCTTTCCTTCTGCCTTTTTCAGCCTTCATTCTAATTCTGGTGCAGGATTTTATTTTCCTGCTCATTTCACAGTGCCTTGCCATTACTGCCTCCCTTGCTCTTTGCCTTAATGTCTCCTATGGGTGTTCTTGTCCAACAGAAATCTAGAAATTCAGGAAGCAAAGTGGACACTTGGGCATTAAATGGCCAAACAGAGTTAGTGAAATACAAGATTTCTGGTCCAGCTGCAGTCTCTGAAGACATGGAATATCTCATCTTTCAACCAAAGGTTTGTTTTTCTGTCTGGTTATAGGCCCTTTCATCAGAATACAGAAGTTGCATTTCTCCTGTGTGGCACTCAGAAGTCATAGCTATATATATCCACGACAGGCAAAAACCCCAGTGAGGATATGTTCTTCCAAACTACCTGAAACCACTTTTGACATAGAAACCAAACTTTAAGGAAGGAGAATCTACCAGACAACATTTCTATTTAGGACAGAATTTCAGGCTCAGATTCATTTATTTAGTCACTTTATAATATTGTTTCCATCAGATTAAAAATTCAGATGCACAGATTCTAAAGACATTCTTTCTGCATTATGTCATCGACCTAAAGGACATTTTGAGGAGTCCCTTGGCCTATTCCCACCCCTTTGTTAGATTCCATAAATATTCTCACAAACAGTTAACTATCACATTTAAAGAACAACTATAATATTTCACGTAAAACCTCATAGGTCTTGAAGTAGGCTGTCATCCTGTTGGTAACCATCCCCCCACTCTTGGCCTTTCCAAACTGAAATTATAATTCTATAGTTTCTACAGAAATATATTCTTTTCTTTTTAGATATTGATAAGGCTGGAGAACAATTGCCAGTCTTACCTTGGAAAACAGTTCTTTCTGTTTCCACAAATTCCTGTAACCTGTCTTCATGTATTCTTAATTTCCAGATTTTTTAGATGAGCTTATAGTGTTCACGACCAACAGCAGATGCCTGCTATAGGTTAATTTGGCTGATGCGGAGTGAATTTTAGATTCTTATTTAGACTGCCCATACCTCTGTCTGTTACTTAACAATGCAAGAAACGATTTAGTAAAGTTAATGACCCATTGGGAAGGCAAAAGTAAATTCATATAATGAAGCATCTAGGACTCTTCTCTGTGCATGTAAAACAGCATTTTAATGAGCTAAACGAGTTTGAATATTTAAACCCTGAATAATGCTTACCATTTGTTATCCAAATTTAAAGCAATGTTCCATATATAATCCATAATCTGAGAGGCTTTTCAGTGGCTGCTTCCTACCCACAAAGTATAAAAAATGTTCTTCAAATGCACACATGATAGAAGAGGGTACATTATAAATATCAGAAGAAACATAAAAGGAATATAGGAAAGAATGACTTTGTGAGAATAAGAAATAGTTGCAAGACTTTTTGGAGTAGATTATGACAGAACTGAAAGAGCTTCTGTTTAAGTTCTATAAACAATGTACTAAGCAGATTCCTGCCTTCACGGTGAAAAATAATTGCTGAAAATAAGTAGGTCAGTAGGTCTAAATACAGGCAAATTATAGCATCCT
The DNA here is from genome assembly GCF_049354715.1 of Callithrix jacchus. Lineage (NCBI taxonomy): Eukaryota > Metazoa > Chordata > Mammalia > Primates > Cebidae > Callithrix > Callithrix jacchus. The sequence goes on from NC_133505.1 coordinate 134,349,136, forward strand.
TTGACATTTTAAAGTGATTTCAGAGAAAATATAATGCTTTATCACATTAGAATTAAAGGAACTATTCATAAACAAAGAATTGTAAACTCTTCTCAACTGTCTGATAAATTCTCAACCAAAGCAGAGATTCCCTGACAGAATCACTGACATAATTTCCTATCTTCTGCTAAAAACATTTCAGTGACAAGAAACCTGTTCCACATATTACACCAAATTTGTCCTCCCTTTAACTTTCACCCAGTGTCGAAGATGTTATAATGGAATATAAGTCTATACTCTATCACAAAGCAACTATTTGTATGTATAAAATAATTAATATCATCTAGTATCAAGTCATCCAATTTCAGAGTATCACTCAATGTCTTAAACAATTTTTAAAATAAAAATGGCACCGGAACCTCTTAACATCTTTAATAGCTCTTTACAAACTCCAGTTAATAGTCACTAGAGTGGACTCAGAATTGAACACTAAGAATCCATGTGTGATCTGACCAGTTAAAAAAAAAAACCAGGAATTATTAAGTATCTGGAATCCTACTGGAATTCCAGTAGAGTGAATTTCTCTCCTAATAAAACACTTAAACCATTTTTATCTGATGGTCTGGCAAAGAGCAATTTTTAAATTTTTAACCTTTTCTTCCTATGAGTGCTTTCTGTGTGGTCTAGTATTTTTTCTTTTTCCGTTCTTCCTGATGGTAGTGGACATGTATTATTTGTATCTCAATATCTTCACATCCTGCAATTCTATATCTCTAGATAACTAGAGGCAAACATCCTCATTCTCCCCCCAACTGCTGTGGTTTAAATGTTTTATTCCCTCCAAAATCCATAAGCTGGGAACTTAACACCGTTGGAAGGGGGGGTTCTAATGAGATGTGCTTATGTTATGTGGGCAGAGCCCTCATTAATGGATTAATGCTACTAAGAAAAGGGCTTATGAAAAGGTTTCCCCCACTTCTGCTGTGTGACAACACAGCATTCCTTCTCTCCAGTGAATGGAACAATAAAAGGCCATCTTGGAATCAAAGACAGAGCCTGCTGGCATTTTGATCTTGGACTTTCCAGCCCCCGGAACCTTAAAATAATACATTTCTGTTCTTTATGAATTACTCAGTCTGTGGTATTATGTTATAATAGCACAAACAGATACCCTACAATCATGCCTCTAGTTGGAGTAAGCAATAAATTGGTCGAGTCAGGAGATGAGCATTAATCCAGTCAAGGTCCTTTCCTTTTTAAATTTTGAGCCAAAGAGATTATCTTCTTCTGTAGGTTTGAAACTATGAGAAGTGAAATGCAGGAACTCCTAGAAGGCCTGGGGAAAAAAACCTAAGAAAGTTAGCCTGGGAAAAGAAAGCCAATATGGAGTTCTGGTTCCAATTATTCCTGAAGCTTAGCTGTAGCCTTAGGTTCTCCATGGGTGCATAAGCTAATAAATTCATTTAAAGCAAAAAAAAAAAAAAAAAAAAACTTTTCCAGCAAAACTAGTAGTGACTTGCATATAGATTTTGCTATCTACGGTTTTTACTTATTCCTCTTTCTCAATTTGATGTTCTATATTAGCTTTCTATCATTACTGTAATAAATTATTAACAACTTAGTGGCTTAAATAATACAACTTTATTATTTTTCAGTCCTCTAGGTTAGTAGCTGGCATGTGTCCCACTAGCTAAAACCAAAGTGCTAAACTCCTTTCTGGAGACTCTGGGAAAGAATATGATTCCTCATCTTAAAGAGGCTTCTAGATGTGTTCCTTAGTTCAGGAATCCCTTCCTCCAGATTTAAATGCATCAGTGTTGGATCTCTGACCATTCTTATGTAGTTACATGCCCCTCTAACCCTGATCTTATCTGAAAAGATTTTTGTAAGGACTCATTAAAGTGGACCTACCTGGATAATCTAAAATAATCTCCTCATCTTGATGTCCTTAATTTTAAGCACATGTGCAAAGTCTCCTTTGCCATGCAATGTAACATATTCATAGGTTCTGCGAATTTAGGCATATACATATTTGATGAGGGTGGAATCATTCTGTCTACCACTAAAAAACAAGAAAGGCACTTCATTTCTCATTATTCAGTTCAGTAATAAAAATATGTTAAACAGGAGAAGTCAAAGATACCCTTCACAATGACAGCAACATGTTAATCAGCACTATTTGGAAACCATTGTATTATATCAAATAACTCTTTCAAAACTGTTTTTCTAGGGAGAAAATTTCTGCTGGTTTTATCTTTTCATGAAGATGCTTTTGGAGATCCTTACTGGATTTCCCCAGCTACAATCAGAATGCAATCTCTGAGATGTAGAGATAAAAGTATTTCCATATCCATATAGTTGAAGCCTAAGGCTGCTTTATTCCTGAGCATAGAGAGTAAACACAGCATCTCTTTGTTTTACTAATTGCTTTGTTTCTCTAAGCTGCAAGTACAACATCTGCCAGACCAGAATGCATTCCTTCCACACACCACAGAACCACGGCTGGATAAACGACCTACACATCATGGTGTAAGGGCAAACACTTTGCAGGCAACCAGAAGGCAGTTTTCAAGAGGCAAAGACCACAAATGGAAATGAAGCTGAATCACCCTCCAAAATCTTTACAGTGGTTATGGAGTTGTTGATTCTGTAATGATTTCATACTGTCTGCAGTTTTATTGATTTTGTTTTTCAATAGAACTGTTAAAGATTACAATTCTAAGATAAGCAGAATGTGGGCAGATGCTCACATTCTCACACACAGTTCTGCCAAGATATTTTTACATCTTTCTGCACATAAAACAAAATGAAGACATGTGCTATAGATGCATGCTACCAGTAACTCCCCCACCCCCACCATCACCATCCCCAGAAGAAGGGAGTTTACTGTATGGTAATTTCCTGGATGAGATATTAAATTTTACTTAGAAAAAAAATTAACAGCACTTCTAAAAAAAAAGACATTTGCTTCTAAGGCACTTTATAAAATATTCTTAATTACCAAAAACCATTGAAAAGGCAATTTTAGTCATCATATCCAAATGTCATCTCTGCTATTTCTAATTCAATATTAAACTTCATGCCACATCAAAATATAAAATGCTGCAACAGCTTACATACGGTTGATGTTAATTCATCTACTGCATATCAGAATAGCTCATTGCAAATATGGCATGAAAGAAAGAAAAGTAAGCAAAACACACTCAGAAAAGACTTGAAACACATTGCCTCAAGGAAAACACTCCAGAGGAAAGATTGCAAAACCATAGCCTTACCTTGGGAGACTTGGGCAGGTCCGCAGTCCTTCCTTCTGCTAAGGTTAGCAGGGTTAACTTTGTTTCTTCTACTGAGGGATGTTTGGGAGGGCGAGGTGGAGGGTGTGAGGCTGAGCTTTCATATCTCCGCATCATGTAATATTGCTCTTCAGTGATCTCTTCTACCAGAGTCCGGACTAGAAATGGTTCTGCATCCCTAGAGAAATTACTAACTAACTGAACAGTCATATTCAAGCGGCCCACAGGAATTTCCCAGCACTCCGCAGGGTTGGCAAAGTCACTTATGAGTAGGTAAGAGTCTGTGATGTTCTCCTCCAACTGCAGTCCTGGTGTAGCAGCCAGCACGTCCTCTTCAATGGAAAGATCCCTGACAGACACCTTCACATTGAAGGGCAAGCGGAACTGCTTACAGAGCTCAGAAATTGGGTACTGCTTCTTATCATGAATCACCTCTACAAAACCTCCTTCCATGTACAAAGGGAGCAGCACTGCCTCATAGGATTTTTTGAGAATTTTTTCACAGGCCAGAACATTCACCACTTTTTTTATTCCCTCACACAGGACTTCAGCCATCTCTGAGTGATGCACCAGAAACTGGTCCCCAACCGATACAGATGACAGCTTGTCATGAGGGGAATGAAAGGCTTTGGTGGCCACCACATGAAGAGGCTCCTTTTCACTCTTAGCGATCTCTAGGTCATAGGCCGTTGGGAACTCCCTCGGTCGCCGCTTGAACTTGCCTTTATAGCTTGTGGGGATCAAGAAGTGTCTTTTAGGAAAATTGCTTCTAATTTCTGAAGCTAAGATTCTTGAGGCCTGGTACTTTTTGTGAATCACAATGGTTTTTCCAGGCTGTAAAATGCTTTGGGGCAGGTGGTTTCCTTGAGGTGCTTCTATGACTTCAGTCACTATGGGGAACTCTTTACTGGTCATTTCAAAAAGGTCTTGTGTTGATAACAGCTGAAGAAACCAGTTAGCATCAGAAGAATCAGTGATGTCTTTGACTTCGACATCTAGACTGGGGAGGATGCGGACTACATCCTTTCGAACTGAAAAGAAAAAAAAATCACTATGATATTTTGTACTTCAAACTGTTTGCTTCAAGATACTCTCCTGGTGCCATAAATTTCTTTGTCAATATAAAGAACTCAGATGACCATAATATATCATTTCTTATGTGTGATTTTCATTTTTTTTTCAAATTTTAAGATGAAAGAGATTGAATAGAAAACCAATACCCATAAGTCCATACTCAGTTTAAGAAATGGCAGTAGCCAATACCTTGGAGCTCTAGGAAACCTCCTCAAAATCACATCCTCACTTCTACTGACACACAATCACTCTCTTGATTCTAGTGTAAAATATTCCTGTGTTTATATGCGTACTTTTATCATTTGTGACATACATACGTGTGTGAATATGTATGTAAATATGTTCATAAATTTTATATGAAGGTTTATAAATTACTAGGTCATTTTAAGTCAGGCTCTTGAGGTCTAGACTTTATTTATCAAATTATCATAGAAGAAAGTTTTGACCAAAAACATATATATATTCTTTATACCAAATCATATCCTGTGAGATGAAACAATACCGCAAAATCATGATACAAGCTAGTTGAGATTAATATATGAAAATAAATACGAAGATGCAATATTTTTCCAATGTCAAAGTTATTTCTTCCTCCACTGGTGTTATATTATACCTGCCTACAAAAGGAATGGTGTAGAATACAGAGGAGCCATTCAGAAGCCCTAGGTATGCTGGAGGGTACTCACCAATGTATTCATTGCCTTATGCATCACTGGGGTTAATGGACATCTGTATTTTTTCCAAGCACCCACTGTTTCATGAGTCTTTCTTTGAGACTACAGAGACACTTAAAATATTATCCTGCATTTACTTATCTGTTCCTCATATACTACCTAACATAGTATCATTATAAATGGTCCCGAATTAATAAACTTATGTATTAGCCAGGCACTGTGTCTCATGCTTATAATCCCAGCATTTTGGCAGGCTGAGGTGGGAGAATTCCTTGAGCCCACGAGTTCGAGTCTAGCCTGGGCAATATAGTGAAACTCTTGTCTTTGTACAAAAAATAGAAAAAAATTAGCTGAGCCTGGTGGTATGTTCCAGCTACTCAAGAGACTGAGGTGGGAGGATCGCTTGAGCTGAGAAGAAAAGGCTGCAGTGAGACATGATCACACCCGCTGCATTTCAGCCTAGGTGACAGACTGAGACCCTGTCTCAGAAAATAAAAATAATAAATAAATAATAAAATTATGTGTTAATATTGACAAGGTATTATAATAGTCTATATTTTCTTGATAATTTGCTGACATAAGTTTTATAGTATTTTCATGACCTGGCATTGATTTGCAATATCTCTAGCCACCCTTCTGTCATTTTTTCTTCTCTCCATGCTTTTAAAAATGAACAATATGGAAGACTTACAAGATAGAATATCTTCTTATAAAATGTTACATATATTACTTTTAATATTATTAACCATTTATGCAGCATCAAAAACCCTATGATTGACATAATATTACTTATATATCCAGTGTAATTATAGATTTTCTGAAGATGCAGCATGAAAAAACGTATTATTTTCTTGTAAAAAAAATAAAAAATCAGTGGTTGCCTATAAGCTGAGGGTCTGTAAAATCATAAAGAATTTTTTAATTTTTAGGAAAAAGAGAAATGGCTGAAAGAACACGTCTTACATTAATAAGTTATTTTATAAAGTTTAGCATATACTAACTTTTGACATTGTTCCTACTGGCTTCCCTGAACCTCAAGATAAGTTTAGAAATTAAAATCCTCATTGTTTGAATCAAAATGAACTAGGTTTAAGAATTCTAGAGCTAGCTCTAGGTAGGTTCATTCCTCAGGTCTAGGGAACAGCTAGAGATTGTTAGAATAGATCCCATCAAGAACTTCCTGAGAACTCTGAATTGATACACCAGAATATTAGAGTTTCAACACAAGCCAGTTCCCAATCTTTCTTTGTACACAGTGAGTGCTGTGGGCTAGGAATAGCTTTAACGCATTGGAGGACTTTGCTGCTGCTGGAGGAATCATACAGGCTATGCTCTCTAAACTCTTGAAGTTTTGTATTCAATTACTGACCTATCTTCAATACTTCTGTGCCTAAATCTACTGAAGTAATGCTAGCCTATCTTATTTTACTTAAGATACCAGTAGCATTTGACAAAGTAGATTAGACTCCCTCTTCTCTGATACACTTTTCTCACTTATTTTCCTCTTATCTCACTTGTGATTCTTCTCGGTTTTGCTGGATTCTTCTCCCTATCTCCACCCACCCTTCGCACACACCTTTAGGGTGTCTTGGTTCTCTTTTTCCCTCTCTACACTCACGCCTACACTGATCTTAAGTGGTCTTATGTCTTTAAATATCATCTCTATGCTGATGACTGCCCAAAGTATAGCTCCAGTCAAATCATTTTCCTGAATGCGGTATGTCTACTTCAGATCTCCTCTTGGACATCTAATAGATGTCTCAAAATTAACATGCCTAAACTGAAATCTAATATTCCCCCAAAATCTAAGCTATGCTGTCTTCCCAGTCTCAGCTTTTGGAAACTCTTTTCTTTTTTTTTTGGTCTATAAATCTCAGAGATAGCCTTAGCGTTTCTCTTTTTTAACACCTGAAATCTCTTACATCAGGACTATCCTGGTCTAAGCCACGTTATCACTTGCATGGCCTGTTGCAGTGGCTTTCTAAACAGTATTATTGCAGTCACATCTGAAAAGGGAAGGCAAATATTATTTTTAGATGCTAAATAAATTATGTCTGTCTTCTGTTTATAAGCCTACAGTGTCAGTCCTTTCACTTAGTGTAAAAGCCAAAGTCCTTATCTGGCCCCTGGCACCAGCTGGACCCCATCTGCCACTCCTGTCTCACTCTGACTCTCCACTGTCTCCCAGACCTCCTCACTGTCAGTCAGATCTTTGCATAGCCTATTTCCTCTGGCTGTTACATTCTCCACCCAGACATGTTCACAGCCAACTCCTCTTCTTCAAGTTTGCTTAAATATCATCTTGGCAATGAGACCTACTCTAGATGCTCTATTTAAAATTGCAAGCTTCTCTTCTATTTGCCCTTTTCTGTTTCTCTGTGTCATGTCACCCTCACCTTCTGTCATTCCATATAACTTGCTTTTTTATATTATGATCATTGCCTATTGTTTGTTTCCATAAACTCAAACATATGCCTTCCCAGAGGCAGAAGTCTCATTATTTTCTTCATCAATACATCCCAATGTCTAGAGTAGTGCCTGGCACATATTGGATACTCAATAAACGAATTAGTGAATAAAAAGTAATTGCCAGAGCAAAGTCCATGAGTGAGTATTAAAGGAAGCAATTCAGTAAACAAATTCTACATAAAATTTCATTGGAGAAAAAAATGTTTTCAATGTTAAAATTTCTGCTACTATTCACAGCAAGTATTGCATATTTAAGACATGTCTCTTAAGGTTGCAATTTAACTTAATCAGTGGCTGTTCGATGCAATAAATACTTGTGTTGTTTAATTTTCACAACATAATAGAGATACTGAGGTATAAATATATGAACTAAGTAAGATATATTTCATCTAAATTTTTTTTAGTAAAAAAAATTAGGCAAAATCGTGACATTTATGCCTAAAGAGAAGATTCAATACAGGGAAATAGCATGTGTGGTGAAAATCAACAACTCTTCTTAGATTAACCAGAGAATTGAGAGAATTGAGGTCACAGGGCAAACCACCACTCCAGAAACTAGACAGGTAGGTGAATACAAACAGTCATAGCTCACTGGAAGCAAAAATCACTGCTGGAGGCAGCACCTGGAAGAACACAAGGGTACCTGGCGACTAATAGTGGAATCATTTAAGAGATAAAACTCCCAGGGTGGCAGGAGCATGTTCAGGAGGACCTCCCCTACTTTTCTGAGTCTTACTTTCAGCGGCCCATCCAGGTTCTCAGGGTGAAAACTTGTGCTTCTGGCAGAGTGAGAGAAAAAGCAACCATTCTGAAATATTCACAGAACATTCTGTTCTCCTTAAAAAATGCCTGTCCTCCAGACCCCAGGTCCTGGCGGCCCCCAGCCACTGCCCACACAGCAGGGACAGCAGCAGGCTCATTGAATCGAATGAATGTAAACTTCGTCATCTGTGAAAAATCTTTATCTTTTTTTTCCATTTTGTTCTGTTTGAGGGCTCCTGTTTTGTTTGGCGAAAGAGCGATGGCTGCCAGGGGGAGTATCGGGGAGCCCTCGCTGCAGGCGGGGTGGGGGGCTTGGGGGCGTGCCGGTCCCTCGCTCTCTCGCCCATTCTGTGTCTCACATGCCTTTTCTTTCAAAATTGGGATCCTTTATGTTGAGCCAGCCAGAGAAGATAGCGAGATCTAAATCTCTGCCAAAAAAACCTTTAAAATTATAAAACACAAAGAACTAAGCAGAACTTATAAAATTATATATTTATGTCTCTATTCTTCACCCGCACGCCTTCCTGAACCTGCCTATCTGAGGATAAAGCAATTCATTTTCTCCCACCCTCGGCCCTCTTCTTGTTTTTAAAATAAACTTTTAAAAAGGAAAACAAAAAGCCTGTCCTCAAGGAAAACTATTTTAGCACAGCCTAACCAACTTGTGTTTTCCCAGAGCCTAACTGTGATGAGGAAAAAGAATTAATTACCCAACCAAGTCACTTCTAATATTCTATGTGGGGAAAAGGCAATACCCAACTCCAACCTCCTCTGTACTTCCACATAAAGGAAGGGGAATACCCACTCAAGCCTCCACCAGGCATTCTGTTTCTTCCAAAGGGGACAAAAATGCTGGGAAACTTCTGAAGGTCACAGCCTAGAGACACAGGCTCATTAAAAAACTGAAACCTAATAATACCATTATAGAAATCCCCCCTCAATACCATAGGACCATGTCAACAGTGCTCCTGTATAAAAACAGGAAATTACAACTCAAAGAATGGCATTTAATACAGTACCTAAGGAGTCTCTGGAGACTAAAGTCAACAGGGCAGACAAAAACAAGAGCGCTACATGAAAATGTAGCCACCGACACCTCCCATTATAGTAAACTATAAACACAGCCCAATTTCCATAAAGATAAACATAAAATATCACATTAAAAACTATTTAACACAGTTTTGTTTTACCTGAGACATCATGTCTCGCTTTCAAAAAAAAAAATTACGACCTATAGTATAAGGCAAAAAAGCACACTCTGAAGAGACAAATCAAGCACCAAAGCCAGATTCAGATATAGCACATATTTGGGAATTATCAGACCAGGAACTTAAAATTTAATTAATCATGCTAAGGAGTATAATGGACAAAGGGGACAACATGCAGGGAAAGATGGGTGATGTAAGCAGAGAGATGGAAACTCTAGGGTAAAATCGAAAGGCAATGATAGAAATTAAAAACAGAAAAACAGTCTTTGGTGGGTTTCTCATTATACTGGACACTGCTGAGGAAAGAATCAATGAGCTTGAAGATATGTCAGTTAAAAACTTCCCAAACTGAAAATAAAAATAGTAAAAAAAACCATAATACCCAAGAAATGTGAGACAATTGCAAAAGAGAGAGTATATATGTCCTGGATATACCAGAAGGAGGATACAGTGGGCATGGAACAGAGGAAATATTTGCAGTAGTAAGACTGAGAATTTTCCAAAATTAATGAAGTTTCAAAACATTAAGCAAAATAAATATTTTTAAAATCTGCACTTAAGAGTATCGTATTCAAACTTCATCAAATCAAAGACAAAGCAAAAATTGAACCAGAAGGGAGAAAACACCTTACCTATAGAGGAAAAAGGATGAGATTTACCATGGAGTTTCTTTGGAAACCGTGCAAGCAAGAAGAGAATGGAGTGACAAATTCAAAGTGTTGGAAAAAAACCAGCAACCTTGAATTGTGTATTCAGTGAAATCATCCTTCGAAAGTAAAGGAGAAATAAAGACTTACTTATATGAATAACAGTTGAAGAAATCTGTCACCATCAGACCTGCCTTACAAGAAATATTTTTAAAACATTCTTTAGAGAAAAGAAAAATGATAAAGGTAAGAAACTCAGATGTACACACAGAAGGAAGAGTGTTGGAGAAAAAATAAATGAAGGCAAAATAAAGCGTTTTCCTTTTCTTATTGTTAACTGAAAACAGCCTGTTAAAATAATAACTGTGGCAATATTTTGGATGATTACAGCTCACAGATAAGTGAAATGAATGATAGTACTGTTTTAAGAGACAGGAGGGAGGAATTTGGAAGACTTTCTTAAGATAACTGCAGTACTCATGAAGTTACTAGTGATATTTGAAAGTGACATATATTAGTCATAAATATATGTCATACAAACTCTAGGGAAACAACTAAAATGTTTTTTACAGTATAATTGATATGCTAAGAGAAAAGAGAAAGTGAAATCACATAAAAGCCCCAATTAAAACTACAGTAGGCAGAAAAGGGGGAAAATAGCACATTTAGTTTGAGGATGAGGATAAAGACGTTTTATGAAAGGCATGGCCAGAACACGAGACTTTCAGAATGAAAAGTAATTGCAGGCCGAGAAAGAATAGGAGAGAGTATAATTCAGATGGCAAGGACACCATGATCAATGATAAGAAGGGAAATTGAGTATTGTCAGTAATTAACAAAAAGTTCAGCATCTCAGGATGTTGAATTAGAACATAGGGACTGGATGGGAGACTCACTGAGAGAAACACTATGAAAATGAATTGACACTTTGAATGCTAGGATGAGGAATATGTAACTACTTCAGGAGGAAATACAAAATATTTTGGATTAAGAAAGACCAAATTACAACCAGGAAATTGGTAGATTAATCTGATAACTCTATGGGAGGAAGAATTGAAATCAGGGAGTCTACCTTTCTTTCTCTACTAAGTGTCGTGAAACCTGTAGATATCCAATTTACTAGCAAGTAAATCTGCCTCATCACTTTTGCATCAACTTCGAATTTTTCATATTATTCTCTCATGTCTGTTAATACATTAAAATAAACCTTTTTTGTTTCTGTTTTACTATTCTCTTGATTTTTGTATATGTTTTATGTTTTTCATAGTCAAAAGTTAAAATAAAAACTCATTATTTGCATAAGGTTACCTAGAATTTGGCAATGACATCCTCAAGTTTTTAAACTGAAATAGGTTTCATTAATTTTTATGGCACATATTATATCTAAGAATCTCTCCTAGAGAAAAATAAGGACACCAACACTTATAGTGCTGTTTTTCTTACAAAACAAAAGGTGCCATGCCTTTATAGAAATATTTTAAAATATAGGAGAGGAAAAGCAATTAAAATATTTTATAGATTTATAAAAGTTTTAGATTACTATTGCTTTTGTTGTGGTATATTATAGTTCTAATCGTGTATGTGTATGTATGTGTGTGTGTGTGTGTGTGTGTGTGTGTGTGTAATTCTTTAAGCAAGCCTTTGTTATTTTACAACTGGGAAAATGTAATTTCCTCTTCATAAAAGGACTAAAGAGTACAAGCTAAATTAGGAAATGTCACTTTCCAAAAAAGTTCTCTTTGATTCCAAAATGATAAAGAGATAAGAAGGCAACACCAAGAGCGTGAGAATGAGAGACATTCCTGGAGGTTTTTATGACAGGTTTTTCGGTTCCAAACTACACCAAAGTAAAAACATTGTGTCCTTATCAAGCTTTAGTTTAGACTTCCCAGAATTTCTTTTTGAGTGAACATGAATTATTCTTGCTGGGTATGTTTTCTTTTTATCCAAAAGGAGCTCCTGTGAAAAACAATTTTCATTCCATTTTTTTCTGAAAGGCTAACAGGTTACCTCTTTAGATTGCTGAATTGTTTCACTACGTTTTTTGGGGGGGAAAGTCTCTTCACAGGGTGAATGCTAATCATAATGTGGTGCTTTTCTGTATTTCCCACTGCAACAACCCTCTTAACTAAGTTTGAATTTGAGGAACCCCACTAAAAATTGTCTTTGAAGAAAAAATAAAGAATTGCCTTTAACCTTGGTTGGTAATGGGCAACATATGATTCCCTGGATACTTAATATTCAATTCTAGAATACTCTTGGCTTCAGCTCACTATGTAAGGACCAGTCTTTTGTGACTGGTCATAAATTAGTACAGGGTTGGAAATCTGCTGAGACACTCTTATTCAAGACTTGAAGATAATATGATATTTTCTACATATTTTTCTCCAAATCAATTTTATAAATTCTAGATCTATAGTTTCTCCCAACTTCTAGTTCCTCCATATGCTTTAATAATAGTAATCTGTGTATTTGTTAGGCATTTTTACCGTTTAATCTTTGTCATTTACTTTCTAAGACTATGGTTGTTTTTCTCAAAAGTACTTTGTGAACTTCATCTTCATCTTTTACCTACTCAATGAATTGTTCAGTTACATATTTGCATTGCATTATAATCTTTGTTATTGGATTAACTAATACTTTCTGAGCTCTGCCTTATTACTGACTTTTAAATTAAAGTGTGCTTTACAGTTAATTCATTTGATCTCAATTTTCTTTATGGATATTCTGTGAATTAATTATTTTAATTTATTCAACTTCATTTCAACTTAGGAGAAGCTTTACTGTGATTTTCTATTTTCTTAGCTGGTTCTCTTCTGGTTCATCTGTTGTCCATATTTCTAATCAAAGAGTGCCTTTTGAATGGCTCTGTAACTTCTGTATTAGAAAAATATCATCATAACCCTCACTGAGAAATCAAGAGTTATTTAAAATGAATACACTTGCACTTGACATTGGTTTATTCATAACACTACTCTGCCTTTTACATTTTAATTTAGTTTATAAAAATCTAAGAAAAGAGAATAAACACCTTTTAGATAACATAATTTCCATTGATGTTTTTAATGATTAGTTTTATATATCAACTTGGTTAGGCTATAATATTTTAACATAATTTTTAAACATAATTTCCATTGATATTTTTAATGATTAGTTTTATATATCAACTTGGTTAGGCTATATTACCTGGTTATTTAATCAAACACTAACCTAGGTGATGATGCTGTAAAGATATTTTATACTTGTAGATGTCATCTACAGTCAGTTGACTTTAGGTAATGGATGTTACCCTCCATGATGTAGGTGGTCTTTGACTAATCAGTTGGAGGTCTTAAGAGAAAAACTGAATTTTCCCAGAGAAAAGGAAAGTCTGCCTCAAGACTGCAGCATTAACTCATGCCTGAGTTTTCACCCTGTACAGCCCGTCCTACAGATTTAGATCTTATCAACGCCCATACTTGCATGAGCCAATTCCTTAAAATAAACAAATAACACTGTGTATATTAATGTACAAGTAGGTATATTTAGCACACATATATATTCTGTTTATCTGGAAAATCCTAATAAGACATTAATAGTTGGTCAGGTAAAAATAAATATATACATAATAAAAACTAGGTACCTTCCTCTGCTTGCTGTATGATATTTCTATTAACAGTAAGACTACACCTTAAAGGAACAAAATGAAACAGGAGCTGACTAGAGTATCCACTGGTACTAAATATCATGTTGTCATTGTATTTTCATGGATGCATTATGAAAAGCATCACTAACAAAAATTGAAACTATATGAATATAAATGATATAAACTTTGGTACCATGAAGTTTATGTTTTCCTAGGCTATTGAACTCATAAATGTCATCATAATAAATCAAATCTGGATATGGTGAGTGAGAAAACCCCCATGCTACCTAATGAGGAGCTTTGTACTGTGAAACATAAATATACATGCATAAACAATGTGTTTGTTGATTTATTCATTCTTTCATATACTCGACTTATTGAATGCTTACGGAACAGTTACTCTATCTCAGGCATTGAGGAGCTACACATACATAAGAAATTGCGATATTTTTATAAATTATAAAAGTTATGTTTTACTAAATATATTAAATTTATAAATTATACTTATTATTTAGTGGGCTTAGCAACCAGTCTTTGGAGAAATTTTAATAGATCCAGGCAAAACTCTGGGCTAGGACTAATTTAATTAGGTAATGAGGTTTACGGCTAAAATAGATATCTTTTCAATCCTTTCTCCCATCAAATATACCACAGGGGTAAAAAGTCAAACAAGAAAGTTTTTTTAAAAAGGTTCAATGATTCTAAAAGATATCTGCAATCCTGAATCTAAATGAAGACAGAAATCAGAGGGAAGAATGACAAATGACTTGGCAGAATAGAAAAAGGAATGCCTCTTTAGGAGGCTGAAGCAGGTGGATCACGAGGTCAAGAGATCGAGACCATCCTGGTCAACATGGTGAAACACTGTCTCTACTAAAAGTGCAAAAAATTAGCTGGGCATGGTGGTGCATGCCTGTGATCCCAGCTGCTCTGGAGGCTGAGGCAGGAAAATTGCCTGAACCCAGGAGGCGGAGGTTGTGGTGAGCCGAGATCACACCATTGCATTCCAGCCTGGGTAACAAGAGCAATAGCTCCGTCTCAAAAAAAAAAAAAAAAAAAGAAATGCCTATGTGCCTGAGGAGCCAAAATCCAAAGAAAAGTGAACCACTGTTGTCCCATAAGACCTCCAAAGACAGAATTTGGAGACTTAAGGCCCCTGGAAAGCAAAGGGAAGCTAGGGTGCTAAAAACACGGGGATTATTCAAACCTCTGAAAAATGGTTGAGCCCAGGTCTCCACACTAATCTAGGGAAGATAGGTGAACACCCCTTCCACCTCTCTGCAGGAAACAGTATATACAGGACCTCAGAACCCTGGAAACCAGACACAGGTTAGCAGGAGGGAAGCATAGGATTGAAAGTAAAGGAGTTAATTCTAAATCTATAAGTGCGAATGGTGAGATCTTCAGTTCCTTCCCCATTTAGCTCCAATAGCCTCAGAACCCCCTGAAGAAACCACAAAGATTCTTCTCAGGTGAAACTGAACTCAAAAAGGAAAGACTCACAAAACCTAAATTTGAGGACTGCTCCAGTGAAAAGGCTGGCATGATAATATCTAAAAATCATAAACACAGGGCTTATATAGAAATAGTGAAGGTGCTTGTAAATTTTTGTTTAAAGTGACCCCTGTAAATATGAACATATGACAAATAATCACAAAGTATTTGATAAAAACATTGAACACTCAATAATAAACCACAACTTTAAAAAAAAGGAGCCCAAAAAGAGGGAGATAAAATGTAGTGAACTACCGAAAACTTAAAAAAACTCTCTAAAATATTCTCAGTGAGATAAGATGTTCTATATTAAAAGCAAGAACGGTTTAAAATATGTAAAATGATGGAAGAAATAACTCTTGGGAATTAAAAATATAACTGAAATTAAAAATTCATTAAAACATTTGGAAATGTAATTAAGAAAAATTTCCCTGGAGATAAACAAAAGACAAAAAGACATAAAATAGAAAAGAAAGAAAACCCCAGAAGATGAGTATGGGAATTTCAATATGAGGTGTGAAATTAAAGACAGAGAGAAGAGAAAATATAATAGAGCAGATATTATCAGAGAAATTATTCCAGACATGAAGAACCTAAATATTCAGATTGATAACTGCCATCACAATGAAAGAACAGACCCACACAAGTCACATTATTGTTAAACTTCAGAATACGGGGTATACTATCTCCAAGGCAATACTGGATGGGAGAAGATAAAGGAGTAAAGTTTTCAAACTTCAGAGGGGAATTTATTTTCAATCTGGAATTCTGTAAGTAGCCAAACTATCACTCTTATATGTGTTTAGAATTTTTTTTAAATATGCAGGCTCTCTAAGTAACTGCTAGTCCATGCATCGTTTTCAGGAAGCAAGTGAAGGCTGGCTTCCATCAAAATTGAAGGAAGTCAAGACAGAGGGAATTAGTTATTTGATTTCAGAAATAGCTAGTCAACACAGACACAAGTGACAGGGAACCACCAGGATGATTGTTAAATGAAATTCCCAATACAGAACCTATGCAGTTGGTCTCATGAATAAGCAATTCCAACTGGAACATGAAAATGAAGAGTTACAAAGGAATACCTTCAGGAAAATAAATTAATAGAAAAGGTAGCCTTCCTGACAGTTTGGGCTCTGTGGAAAATTTCACTGGCCTTTTTTTATGGAGTTGTTGAAGAATGTTCTTAAGACTTAGGATAAGACTGAAGAAAATCAAGCAAAGAAAATGATAAGGTCATCATTACAGAAAAACAGTTATGCAGAAATGGAATTATACTCATTATAAACCACTTGGTTAAGCAGTGAATTGTTACAATAATGAAAATATTAATGCTTAGCTATAACTTACAATATACTGAGAGAATAGGGAAGGAGAAGTAGGAATATAAGAGAATTAAGTCTTCATTGTCTTATGTGAAAGTCAATAGTTACTATTTTAAAGTTGATGACTTGAAAAGAGCAATACTCCTTTATTATTTAGAAATGTACCAGAAAGTAGGGGAAAAATATATAAAGGCATTACCTAAAAAGAGCAGTATATTAGGAAAATTCGGCCCTTGTGTCAAGGCATAAAGGTTTGCTGATAAAGTTGTTATAATTCTTTTTACTATTTGACTGTTTGGACTTTGATAAATATTGAAATTATTTTTAAAAATTAAATGAGAGAAAGAGGAAGTCTCAGAATTCTAAAGACCAAAGTGTTATTTTTCTGCTATTCATCTATCACTGATTATACAATATCAGATACAACCTTTCTGATACCACTTTTCATTTGTGTGATTTCATTCCTCTGCATATTTTATATATCTGGGCTAAAATCATACCCCCAAAAGTTGGGAGGCATTAAGGTTTTTTTTATAAAAGAAAGGGAGTCATACAACTCTGAAATTTCACTTAGGGAAGAACTAATTGTCAATCTATATGTCAAAGCATGATACATTATAAAAGTTTTAATGGTCAAGACCTCTCTTTTTCGAAGGCAAATTTAAATAGCTCACTCAGTTTTCTTCATTTGCAAATATTATGTATTCCATTTATTATGCTATTGAATTTTATCTTCCTGAGAAAGGCACAATACACGTTATGAAGTGACATATATAAGACTAGTAGTTCGAGGTTTGCACTGTTATATCTATCTATTTTCCAAAGAGGGATAATTTTTTCTAAATCATTACATATGTGGTAAGGGTTGGGAGGTTCAGGCCTATAACAGAGGTTTTGGCTAAGTTTCCAGACACAAATACTTTATTTAAACACTTTCTGTTACTTTTATTTTTTATGAAGCTCAAATTTTCACATTAATAATTAAAAACTGGTAATAGGAGCAGAATTTCTTATATTCTCTCTTATCTTATTTATTGGTTATGTTCTCTTTCCAGCAAATCAATATTTCATGGCTCCCTATAGTTCTCAGTATTTTTCATCTTGCTCTTTCCCCTAAGATCTCCATAAAACTTCCTATTCCCTGCTCAGACCTACTCTTTTTCTTGTCACTTTGGAAAGGAAGCACTCTAGCCAAGAATTTGAACTGTGCCTGACATTCAAGGCCTGTAGAAAGCAATTCAGTAATGTTTCTTGACTTCAAGGCAAGTTTGAATCTTCAGTGTAAGAAACAATCATGTAGGCCGGGCGCGGTGGCTCAAGCCTGTAATCCCAGCACTTTGGGAGGCAGAGGCGGGTGGATCACGAGGTCAAGAAATCGAGATCATCCTGGTCAACATGGTGAAACCCCGTCTCTACTAAAAATACAAAAAACTAGCTGGGCATGGTGGCGCCTGCCTGTAATCCCAGCTACTCAGGAGGCTGAGGCAGGAGAATTGCCTGAACCCAGGAGGCGGAGGTTGCGGTGAGCTGAGATTGCGCCATTGCACTCCAGCCTGGGTAACAAGAGCGAAACTCCGTCTCAAAAAAAAAAAAAAAAAAAAAAAGAAAAAGAAAGTAACAATCATGTAAAACAAAACCATGATGGATTCAAAACATGGTCTACATTTCATACTTGGGGCAAAAATGCCTACAACAGTAAAAATTTTTTAAATCAGGTATTTGTGATAGACACCCATCCTCTATTTCCAGGGAATATTCTTCAGTAAATACACATGCAAGCCAGTCCCATACAATATCTGTCCTGAAATTGCTGTACAATAGGAACTAATGTTTAAAATAATCCCTATGAAATTATAATTAAAATTGAAATTTAATTTAAATAGCATTAAAGAATGGGAATTGGACTAAAACTGAAAAAGGGAGGGCTGAAAGAGCACTTCTTACATTAATAAATTGTTTTATAAAGTTTAGCATACATTAACTTTTGATTTTGTTCCTGCTGACTTCCCTAAACCTCAAGGTAAGTTTAGAAACTAAAATCCTTGTTGTTTGAATCAAAATGAGCTAGGTTTAAGAACACTAGACCTAGCTCTAGATAGGCTCATGCTATTTCTCAAGTCTAAGGAACACCTAGAGATTGGTAGAACAGATCCCATCAAGATCTTCCAGAGAACTCAGAATTGATCTACCAGAACATTAGAGTTTCAATGCAGCCAGATCCCAATCTTTCTTTGTACATGGTGGGTACTGTGGGCTAAGAATAGCATTAATGCACTGGAGGACTTTATTGCTGCTGGAGAAAGCTTACAGGCCATGCTACGTAAACTCTTAAATTTTTTGTATTCAATTATCGACCTATCTTCGATACTTCTGTACCTAAATCCACTGACAAAATGCTAGCCTATCTTATTTTACTTAAGATCTCAGCAGCATTTGACCAAGTATATTAGACTCCCTCCTAAAACTATAACACTTTGTAAAGGGTATTATTTCAACCAAGGGCTTTCTTCTGGGTCTTGGTTAACATCAATTCACAGTTAAGTCCTACTTAAACAAATATGTTAACCTCCCCTGATTTTCTGATGGTTACATTCAATAAACTGCACTTCTATCCAGTAGATCAAGCCTGAAGACTGGGAACAAGTTTGGCCTCTTTCCCCTTCCAATAGACCTTCACATTTTGTTCACTGTAATTCTTAAATACCCATAAAGCCCAACTATGTTTTCTGTCTTTCCCACTGATGTCTCTATTGTACAAATCTATACCCGGGCACCCAACTGGCCTCACTACTCTCCTCTATTCTTGTCTCTCCCTCTTAAAGCCTTTTACTGATTTGCCCTTATGACAAACTTAGCCTCTTAGCATATATTTCAAGACCCTCCATGATTGATTCCACTCACCATTGCATATGGTCATATTAGTTTCAACCCCTGCCCTCTCCATTTTTTTCCTCACATCAGCTATATTAGAGTTCCCATCTCTTGCTCACCTGCTTCCCCCACACTGCTCCTGTTTTCTCCAATCTTGCCCCCTTCTTCTTGGCCTGGTTACCTCCTAGCATCATCTGAGTATTCCTTTAAATGCCATTTCTTCAGAGAAGCCTTCTTGCTTCCTAATTTAATTTATTAAATGTTATAACCACCTTATCCGTGTGCTTAGGTTCTGGGTTTACCCTCATTTGTAACTATGCAATAGGCAGGAGATGCCAATAGTTTTAGAAAGTAACAAATTTTAAAATGAGAAAATCCTACATATTATTTATAAAAATCAAAGAAATCCAATTACTCATCTCAATTGCACAATTAGGGACTAACAGAACATTAATGTGGGGTCTAAAATTTGCTGTGGCCTCAATTTTTTGTAATACTTTTAGTATTCATTCAAGTGGAATTCCTTACCTGTACCTTTAGTTCAAAATGAATCAATTAATTTCTAGTTAAATAGTTGTTTGTGACAGAATTCAGAATAGATTAGAATTAGGATAGATTAGAATTCTAATACTTACCAAAAGATTCATATTGATTTTTAAATAATTGAATGTGGCCAACAGTATTAATGGGAGCAGAGTAAAATGCATTTTTTAAAAGATACCTTAGGATGACCATTTGAACAATTATTTTTACATACTGCTTTTTATCCTCAACTGCATAGCATAATAGTACCTTAATAAAACCTTAATTTCTCTCTCAAAACAACTTCAAAAGGTTGGCAGAAGAGTATCATCATTTTCTTTGCATAAACGGAGTTTAAAAGGTGCACTGAAACCCACCACCTATTAAGTTATTGATCTAGAATTAGAATCTAGGTCTCCAAGTTCAGGACTCTCTACTCTCCATCCTACTCATGTGTCATAATCCTGAAAACTCAAGGTATTAATAACTTTGCAGTAAAAATACTCTCTCTGGATATTCCTATTTCAAAACACAAATAATGCTATGAAGGCTGCATATTAAAACTTGCCTATGTGTGAATTAATTTAGCTATCATTTTCCCTTAAGACAGAGGAGCTCTGGGCTAGGAGAGATTTGTAGCCAATAATGGGTGGCTGGAAAAATAAAAAGGCCGTCAGAAAAATAGAAGGAATGAATGCGTTAAGGGAGCTTTGCATATTTACCTCTTTTCTTGACTACCTCCATATAAAAAAAGCCTCATTCTAACCAAATGTGTTCTATTTTTTAAAGTAGCTCTTTTCTAGCCATATTTAACTGGCATGAATAAAAATAAATTAGTATTTTGATCTATCTGTTCCTGATAGTTACAGCACCTCACATGTAAATAGCACCATACAATTTACAACGTATCTGTATATTCATCATTCAATTTGATCTTTGCAACTGATATATGGTTTGCTTATTGATTGATGAGGAATCTAACTTTCAGAGTCTTAATAGTTGAAATAAAGACCAAATCTCCTTCTTCTGGGTCTAAAACCTTTCATTCCCAAACCCCACAATGCTCATACTTATAGAGCATCATTCTCAGTGGATACTCACATTTCATCACACCTTGAATTTCATAAACAGGCTTGAGAATCAGGGTACCATAAAAGTCTTTAGGAAATGGATTCATTGAGTCCCACTTATTTGAAAAATCTGTAAGTTTTACAGTTCGTGTTCTGTTCTTGGGAATCTTCCATTCAACAATCTCCTTTAGAGTATAAATACGTTCATCTTCACACTCGTAGAATTCTCCTTCTTGTGACAAAGGCATATTAAATGAATGATTTTGATGATTCCTTACCACTGCACAGCTCACCATTATTTCTCCATCGATCTCTTCAACTGAGTTGAGCATGATTTGCTCACCTTGCTTTATGATGAGGTTCTCTAGTTTTATATCCTTCTGATGATAAAAGCAAGGATGCCCTAGTCTACTTGGTCCAATATGAATGGTCCTTGTGATTTCTTCCATAGTAAGATATGGAGTTTTATCAGCCACAGTCTTAAAAAGACCTAGTAACAGAAGTATGTGAATTAAAAAGAGAGTTCTTACAATGAAAATTCTCACAAGAAAATCACAATGAGAGCGTTAAAACACAAATACCACGTACATTTTTAAAGTGATACTGTTTAAAAGATTAGAAATGCTTGTTTTAATCCAGAATTCTTCTAGGTAAAATTATAAGGTATTGCTTATAGATCACTAGATCATCAGACAAGACAATACAAATTAAGACAAGGTGAAAATACCTTGTAATAGAAAAGACTTTTCGGCCGGGCGCGGTGGCTCAGCCTGTAATCCCAGCACTTTGGGAGGCAGAGGCGGGTGGATCACGAGGTCAAGAGATCGAGACCATCCCGGTCAACATGGTGAAACCCCGTCTCTACTAAAAATACAAAAAACTAGCTGGGCATGGTGGCGCGTGCCTGTAATCCCAGCTACTCAGGAGGCTGAGGCAGGAGAATTGCTTTGAACCCAGGAGGCGGAGGTTGTGGTGA
The DNA here is from genome assembly GCF_049354715.1 of Callithrix jacchus. NCBI lineage: Eukaryota > Metazoa > Chordata > Mammalia > Primates > Cebidae > Callithrix > Callithrix jacchus. The sequence goes on from NC_133505.1 coordinate 134,371,122, forward strand.
GCCGAGATCGCGCCATTGCACTCCAGCCTGGGTAACAAGAGTGAAACTTCATCTCAAGGAAAAAAAAAGACTCTTCTTGGAAATAAGAAATCTGGATGAGATACTGGCGGTGTTCCAACTACTTTGTGATCTCAAGCAAATCTAACCTCTCAGTCACATTTTAAATTTTTATTTTTAAAATGAGAAGATTCAATTTGGCCAACTTTTTAATGAATATATTCTCTAGACACACCAAAATTAAAAGATATTCCCAAAGGGAACTGATTTCTAGTCACATCAATGATTAAAAAGCTGTATAGCTGGGCCTGTAATCCCAGAAACTTGGGAGGCTGAGGTGGGAGGATCACTTGAGGCCAGGAGTTTGAGATCAGCCTGGGGAAAATGACAAAACCCAATCTCTACAAAAAATACAAAAATTAGCTGGGCATAGTGGCATGCACCTTTAGTCCCAGCTACTCGGGAGGCTGAGGTAAGAGGACTGACTGAGTTTGGGAGGTGGAGGTTATAGTGAACTGAAGTCACTCCACTGCACTCCAGCCTGGGCAACAGAGTGAGACTGTATCTAAAAAAAAAAAAAAAAAAGCTATATAGCTTGGACTAGATAGATGGTAGTGATGGTTGCACAATATTGCAAATGTACTTGATGCCACTGAACAGTACACTTTAAAATGGTAAAGTTCATGTTATGTGTATTTTACCACAATGAAAAAATAGCTGCATAGATCCAATTAACGCAAGACTTCTCAGAAACTTTAAATGCACTGTGACTCTCCAGAGGAGAATATGAGATGCAGAATTTCCCAAATTTCTTTGATGATAAAACTTTTGAGGAAAACACACATTAATAAATCACAACATAATATATCACATAACGCTCCTTGAAAGTACCAGGTTTTGTAGTTATTCTGGTCTGACTGCTCTTGACGATATTTCAATCATTCTTCTCATTTTCTCTCATTACTTCCGTAATTTTTCCGTCAGAAAATTGTGCTATTTGTGCTATTACACTGATATCTATTTCACTAATTTCAGTATGTGAAATGTTTTCTCTGATTCTATCATGATAATCAACTAGTACAATAAATTTTTACTATTTAAGATATAGCTTTTTGCACATTGGATGTCTAAGGGGTTCTGTTTGATTTATTTTATTTTTATTTTATGGGCTACATCTGCTTTGCATCACTTTTAGAAATTCATTTATTAAATATATTTTAATAAATTCCAGAGAAAATGAGAACAAAGAAGAAATTAGTTAATTGCATTCTTAACCCAAAAGTAATTAATTATATTATCTACTAGCATGCTCTAAGAAGATAGTTTTTAAAAAAACTTAGTAAAATTATATAGCTTCAAAAAGTCATTTATTATTTCATCAACAAATATATTTGAGTGAAATTCATCTGTATATCAAATAATTTTAACCAGATTATAGTGTCTTTTAAATAATTTTTGGTTACTTTTCAAAGATTATCCTAATCAGTTATTTGCATCCTGAAAAAGTGTGAGTGATGCATTCTTGGCAGGAATGAGCAAGGTAGCAAATGCAACCTATCCTAAAAGCTTTTAGAAAAGGAACAGTGTTCATTCACTGCATGGTGTGCCTGACTAAAAAAGGGAAAGACACATTTACTTTGAAGGAATTTCTCATTTTATTATATCTTGTATCAGGGAGAATTCAATAAAATAGTGTTCTTGAATTCACCACAGTAAATGAATTTTTTGTGTGTGTGCGTGCCTGTGTCTGTTTAATCTAATTTGTCTGTGTGTGAAGATTTATTTCTAAGAGTCCACAATCATTATCAGGAAATAGAAAATTCAGCAGTTTTTGTAAAATAAGTTTTATTTTTTTAAAAAAATAGCTACCTGGAATCTCATAAAAGGTAGAGACACATAGATTTATTTCTATCCTAGCTATATCGGTGACAAAAGTCACAGAAGAATTAATTTGGCATCATCTTTCTTGGGGAATAGAGCTCACCTAAGGTATAAAAGACCTAAAATATGAAGTAGGAAAAAGCTAAAACCCTAAGGTCCACCATTATTTCAGTTAATCAAACTATCCAGAGCTGTCTTGTTAGATGTCTCTGTTGTGAGAAAAATATTTTTGTGAATCTGTGTGCTTTTCCTTAAAAGATGATGAAGTACACAGTTTAGCATACTAAGTAGCACAATGTAGGAAAAATATTTCATTAACTTATCTCTTCATATACTATTGCAGCCAATCCAAATAATTCCTTCTGAAAGCCATAAAAACTAGGGCATGTTGTTGCTGCTTTTTTAAATATGATGCCGTATTGGAACTTCAGTTTCACAGTGAAGAAAGTTAAATATAAATTAAAGCACCATTGGGACTGATGAGATCTGAATATGACGAGTGTTTTTTTTTTTCATCTTTTTCTCAAAGTGTACAACAGTTTTGTACTAGGAAAATATGCTGTGCTATTCTTCCAAAAAAAAGATAAGACCCATTCCAAGAGTTGAGTAATCAAGTTAGTAAAATAAGCCAATATGCAACCTTTATAAAACAAGTTAACAGGAGAAAATAGATGTCTATTTCCACCTTAAATTGTTAGATCTTTATTATTATTATTATTATTATTATTTTATTTTTTATTTTTTGAGATGGAGTCTCACTCTGTCTCCCAGGCTGGAGTGCAGTGGCATGATCTTGGCTCACTGCCACCTTAGTCTCCTGGGTTCAAGCAAGAACCTCAGCCTCCTGGGTAGCTGGGATTACAGGCACACACCACCATACCCAGTTAATGTTTGTATCTTTAGTAGAGATGGGGTTTTGCCATGTTGCCCAGGCTGGTCTTGAACACCTGACCTCAGGTGATCTGCCCACCTCGGCCTCCCAAAGTGCTGAAATTATAGGTGTGAGCCACCACACTGGCCTGTTAGCTCTTAAAAGGAATTTATTTTTATTTTTGAATTAGGAGACATTGTTCATAAAGAAAATGTCACTTAACCAACAAAAATCATGGGAAATGCAATAGATTGAGCTGTTAATTAATAAATGAATGTAGTCTTTCAAGTGTTTTCCTTGAATCTTAGGTTTTGAGGGTGTTTATATTTTTAATCCATTCTTAATGGTTTATAGTTTTTATTAACAGTAATTGCAGCAACTGAAATTTGTTTAGAAATTTACAAGTTTGAGAACTTTCTTATATGCATCGTTTATCCTTACAATAATCTTTTGAGGACAATGAAAGAAATATTATCACTGTAGGGGGATATAAAAATGTCACAATTTTACAGCTGGTGGTCATAGCTCTGGAATCTCAATCTGAGCTTTGACATCTAAGTTTTACATCCTGCCACCAAGCCAGGCTTGCCTCCCTGTTGCATGCATGACTCACAAGGACATTGCTCATGAGAATAACGTTTATAGGTCTCACCAGCCAGCCCTCTCTTTGAATGGATCAGCCTTCCCCAGATGCCACAGTATGAGAAGAACAATAATAATCTCCTGGTCCCACTTCAAAGGTTTTGATAGGTCATTTCATGCACACCATTTCAATCTGAAGAAGATACTTGAGCGAAAATTTCTAATGGAAGCTGGATGTGGGGTAGTCTTGAAAAAGATAAATTTATAGAATATATCGACCTAAAAATTGCCTTAGGAATGTAACACACTGATAGAAAAGCCACAAGAAACATGTGAAATGAGAAATATATAATAACAAGGAATGTTTAGGTTGGCATATTCTACAAATCTATCAAAGCAAAAAGTTCAAAACCCTCAAAGTATTGGAATATAAAATAATAATGGCCTGAACTGAGAAGAGTCTCCAGATTTTGGTGTCAATTACAGATCACTGAACATCATCAACTAATGAGTGACTCCAACAATCTTCATAGAAGAGTCTTTGAGAGCAGAAATAAACAATGTGGGGAAAATCAAAGTTTGGGATAAAGAGATGTACAGAGTAATTTAACTGAGTATTTGGGAGGGAAGAACATATGTCAAACATGGTGACCATGTTTCTTAAAATGTTGAAGGAAGCTAAGTGAGGCCATAGAATGCCTATGTTCAATTGTCTTTACATTAATAATTGATTTGGGGCCAAGTAGGGTGGGTCACGCCTGTAATCCCAGCACTTTGGGAGGCAGAGTTGGGCAAATCATTTGAGGTCAGGAGTTCGAGGCCAGCCTGACCAACATGATGAAACCCCATCTCCACTAAAAATAAAAAAATTACCTGGGTGTGGTGGTGTGTGCCTGTAGTCCTAGCTACTAGGGAGGCTGAGGCAGGACAATTGCTTGAACCTAGGAGACGAAAGCTGCAGTGAGCAAAGATCATATCATTGCACTCCAGCCTGGTCAACAGAGTGAGACTCCATCTCAAAATAATAATAATAATTGAATTGAAACTGTCTACAATCTATTAGCAGTTTTTCATATTTATTTTACCTAAGAAGGTAAAAGAATACATCACAAAATCTTTCAATTCATTTTTACCTTATTGGTTCAACCATTGCATGGGGAAAACAAACTGCTTCCCAGTTAACATTTAAACTCCTTGAAAGGAGGGACTGCAAAATCTAACACATTTGGGATGCTTAACAAATAACTTACATTAATAATGTTAGTTCTTAAGATCAAATGACACAATCTGATTTCTAGGCCTAAAGCTTTATTGTAATCATAGCTTATTAATAAATGTGCCACACACCATACACACTTGTTCATGTTAAAACTTTCTCTCTCCCAGGCAGTGAGCGTGAGTAACAGACCTATGATGAGGAGAGAGAATGTGAAAAATTGTTATTCTCATAATCTTGCTGGCAACACAGCTCCCTGGATGCTCATTAGTTCTGCAGAGCACTGCTCCTGTGTTTTGAGAAGACACATAGAGGTATCAGGGCTAGAAAGAACCTCCACAGACCGTAGGCACCCCTAAGTCTAAGAAGATCTTCACAATACCACAGATTTGCTGTTCCTAGTCCTAGGTGATTTTAGGTAGTAGAATTTTCAGGATTCCTGACCCTAGGTGATTTTGGGCAGTAGAACCTTCAGGATAAAGGGAACACAACCAGAGGGGGGTGGTTTCAAGATTATGGCTTGCCAATTCCTATTAGCCTCATTTTTAATTCTGGCCTCAGCCCCTTCCTTAATGTGTAAACTTCAGAATTTAAACTCTCAGGGCTACAACTTCCTTTTTCATAAAATGCAAACACTTCTATCACTTACCACATAAAGTCATTGTGGTGATTTGATAAGTTAATACATGTAACATGATTAAATAGTACTTAACACTTAGTAAGCACCAAATGTTTAAAACATAGTAGTTATTAAATCTCCTCATTTTCCTTTACTCTGGGATTCTAAGCCATTGTAGGATGGTTATGAGTTTGAACTATGTAAATTCAATGTCAACGAGGACAAACTAGATATTCTAGTCTGGATCAAAATTGAGGTAACAAAATATATAGAATCTACAGCTCAGCATCTGGCACAGATTGAGCAAAAATTTCCAGCAATGATAATTTCCACAGATTTCACCAGCATGTTTGAATATGGAAATGAGCCTCAGGTGACCTCTTTAGGTGACTGCCTTTGGAGAAATAGTTCCAGGTTGCTTTGAGGAACTTGTCTGACCCCATGCTTTGATAAATTACTTAGAATTTAACCATCATAGTTTTATGTCCATAATGAGCAAATTATAGGGAGAATAAAAGATGTAAGCACATTTTAAATGCAAATATTGTGCTGCTTGTAGTTATTCTCAAGGTATACATTATACACAGTTACTGAAGTTCCCTTGAACAAAGAAAACAGCAAAATGCCAAGGCATTTTTGAAAACGTGTTTTATTCATGACTCTGAAAGGTAGCTGAAGCCAAATGAGGGAGCAGTACACTCTCCCTGTATTTTAATGATCTTAATTTTGTTAATGGAATATTAGTAGAAAGAGTTTGGGAGCCATGTGGAGCTGACTGTGTTGTTCAGTATTGATGTTGCCTGCAAATTAAATGTACCTAAGTAGCCACCTGTTTATGCTTATGATTATGTAAAGCCCCATATGTTTCTCTCTCTACACATGGGAGGTAAATATTGAAAAAATTATTCTGGTGTGAAGGGTGAAAACAGCAGCAATTCTTCTATAACTGTCGACATATGCTGTGGTGTTTCCTTGTAACGTTGTGCTTTGTCTGACATATTTGCTAATTTTTACCATGCAGTGTTCAAAAAAATCTGTTACCCATGGTTATACAAAACAATTAAAAATCAGTTTACATTAAATTCAAATTAGGAAGAGGTATAATTTCTGGATGTAACCATAAGTATTAAATGGAAAGTCAAAGCTTAGAATTTAAATAGATTTTGATTTGCACAATAAAGAAAACTGAACTTTTTCTTTCTAAATTCACCAGCATATAAAAAGGAACATTTTCTCTCTAAGCACATTCTTTTGGTTCCACATTACTAGGTAATAAAAACTGACTTTAATAGCATGAATTTGAAAATCCGCCCACCTAAAATCAGCATTGGGACTGACCCACCACTATCCCAGTGGGTTTGACTTGGAAAGGAGCTTACTGGCCCCTGACAGTCCTCTCCGGAAGCTTTGAGCTGGTATCTGGTCAGCAGGAACAACTTAACCACTCTGAGATGAATTTCTTCAGAGCGAGCACTGGAAGATCTCGTTCAGGTAACTCCTATGGAACTGCCTCAAAACTAATCAGATTGTCCCAGACAGTTGCTTTCAGGAAAGATCCCAGCCTTTGGACTTGCTATTGTTGATCACTTTAGATACTGAAGATAAACAAACTGGGGTTTTCCAAGGTTTGCATCTGATTAAGAGAGATTTAAATGCTGACCGTCTAGCAGCCCTGGTGACCTCCCAATAAAGTATACACAAAAAGACACAGAAAATCATAGAAAATGATGAAAACTTACCATATCATCAAAAGAATAATAGACCAACTATTGCAAAAAGCCAAAAGGAAGTTACTTTCATAATAAAGAGGATAGAGTTGCACTGAGAAAATTCAAGGCCAACCCATGCTGGGTTGAGCCCCTCCACATTTTTAAAAGATGATAATGAAAATAATGATGTTACCACTATTATTGAATACTTGTTATGTGCCAAGGTCTGTAGCAAGCTAATCTCCTCATTTAATTTACTTAATCCTCAGAATAATTTTGTTAGACAAATAATAGTAATGTTTTCCCTACTTTATAATGAGAAAATTGTTAAATCAAAGCACAAAAACATACCAAGGAACTCTAAATTTTTATTTGTGTGTTGGTGTTTCTCTGTATGTGTGTGTAGTGTGTGTGTGTATATATACGTATGCATATATATATATTTTTTTCTTTAAAACTTTTTTAACAAACTTAAAATAAAATTAAAATCACTCAAATGAACTGAAATAGCCTCTTTTAAAATTTTGACTTTTTTTTTTAACTTGATATATATAGAGAGAGATAAAAATATTTTGAACAACATTGGACTCTACTATAGACAGTTCATTTGAATTTAATATTGAACCATTAATAAACCCCAGGCTTTAAAATATTTTTCACAAATATTGTTGTTAATAGATGAATAATACATTATAAGGGATGTATCAGAATTTACCTGATTACTCACTTTTGGACATTTAAGTTGATTCTACTATTTTCCTATTATAAATAATTTTAAAACTGTTATTTCTTTGGAGTTGATTCTGACAAGTGGAAGCACCGAGTTAAAGCTTTAAACATTATAAAGGCTCTTTTCTCAGCAGATTGCTGGTTCCAGGATGGCAGAACCAAGATTAAGTATACCCCTGTCATCAATCATTATCTCTGTACATGCATAAGATGTAGATGGAACTTAAAATATATCACAGGCATTTTCAAAGAGGCTACTCACTCTATTATCAAATGTATTTTCAGGAAGCATACACTCTTTACTTAGGTTTAAGAGTGACACTTTTATAATATTTTTCTCAGTTTCATAATTGCAAAAGCTTAGTTAGCTACATATGTGAAACAGTTGTCACTGTGTTCGTACAGACTAATTTTCTACATAATTACAAACCATTCGAATTTCCTCTAAGCTTTGTCCATTTTCTTATTAGTGTTCCACTAGAATTTTTATTGATTTTTTCTGTTTTTCATTTTAGTGATAGCAGTCTTTTAAAAACTGAGTTATTTTTCTGTGCTATTAAACATTTCTTCCTCAGTATCATTTCATGTACTCAAATATATTGTGTCCTTATAGTTTTCCGTTATATTGGCAACTTGAAAGCTGTTTCAAACATAGACATAAGATAATGTTTCTTAAAATGTAATGTTTTCATCTATTTGAAATTTATTTTGCTCTCTGGTATAATATTGATGATACAATTTGATCTATTGTTTGCTACATTATTAACTATACTAGAACAATGTACTAAATAATTCTTCCTTTAAACACAGTTGTGTAGTAAAAACTTTATCAAACAGAAAGTAATACTGTACATTAAAGTCTGTTTCTGAGCTTAAGTGCATGGCACTAGAGTCAAATAAAAAATGCTGCTGCAATGGTTATTTTTTTCCTTTCTGAGACAGATTTTCAGTTTTGTGGCCCAGGCTGGAGTGCAACGGCACAATCTCGGCTCACTGCAACCTCTGCCTCCTGGGTTCAAGCGATTCTCCTGCCTCAGTCTTCCAAGTAGCTGGGATTACAAGCATGTACCACCGTTCCAGGCTAATTTTTTGTATTTTTAGTAGAGACGAGGTTTTTCCATGTTGGTCAGGCTGGTCTCGAACTCCTGACCCCAGGTGATCCTCCCACCTCAGCTTCCCAAAGTGCTGAGACTACTGGCATGAGTCACCACCCTTGGTCATTGCAATGCTTCTATAACAACTAGTACCACTATTGTTAAAGTAATTTATTGATGCAGTTTTTGATTTTCTGTAAGCAACATATAGTACCATTTATTAGAACTTTGTGTCAGGCGTTAATATTGTTAGGACAAGTATTCCCTCATTATTCTATTTTTTAAATAGTTGTTTGAATATGTTCACTTGTTTATTCTCCCAAGTGATTTTTACAATTACTCTCTCAAGAGGCAACATAATAATAATTATGATTATTATATGGAAATTATATTCTGCATTGTGTTGAATATAAGTTAATTCATATGCAATTGATAAATTTATAATATTCAGTTTTCTGATTCAAGCACATACATCTGCTTATTTTTAATAAATAAGTAAACTTTTATAATACTTTTCAGGTAAATAAATGAAGTAAAGTTGGAAAATATTCTAAGTGTTTATAAATGGAAAATTATAACTATGTATTTTTAGATGTAAGTATACATCCATTTATTTACATACAGCTGTTTAATGTGTTCATCTCGTCATCTTACCAAGTTTCAGTATTTTGTCTCATTTGATCTCTTTCTGGGTAATGCTACTATTTACAAATAATGATTATAATCTCTTAATATTTAATATTTTTTATTTTTTAGATAGGGTCTTGCTGTCACTCAGACTGGAGTGTAGTGGTGCAATCATAGCTCACTGCAGACTCGAACTCCTGGGTTCACGCCATCCTCCCACTTCAGCTTTTCAAAGAGCTGGGATTATAGGCATAAGTTACAGTCCCCAGCCAATTGACAATTCATTTCTAAAATATTTTTAATTCATTCATTTCTGGCCATATTTACTTACAATTCTAGAAAGAAGCAGGTCAAAACAAACACCCTAATAAGAACAACTCTTCCCTTGCACGACTCACCTAAGCACTGCACATCTTGGTGCCCCTGCCTGGCTACAGGGCATTGTTGACAGTGTGACCCTCTGCTACATTTGTCAGGCCCTGACATTTTCAAGGATGCTGAAGATTTTAAATTTCATGTTGCTAAGAAAAATGGAAACAAGGATACTAAAAGCCATTGAATTGTATCTTTTAAACAGGTGACTGTTGTTATGTGGAAATTATTATAATGCTATTAACTCAAAAAATGAGATGGGAAAGACAAACAGTTAAGACACAGCCTCAAAAAAGCAGTTAGATTGGCCCTCTCAAAAGTTCCTGATTGTAATGCAAACTGGCAGAGCCTTTATAAAATGTGATTGACAATATGTATCAGATCTTTAAACTCATTTTTACATCTATGTATATAAAATAATCAGAAATGCAGACAAAGTTTTCGTTTAAAAGGCTGTTCATCATAGTACATATTGTATAAATGGCGATGTTCAGGATGGATTGAATAAGTTATGGAATATGCATCTGATGGACTATTATCTAGAAAATAAAAATTACGCTTTGAAGAATACTTAATAACACAAGCAAGTCCTCAGAATAGGGTATTTTTCCCATTATGTTTCCTAAAACATGCGTCTAAAAGTATGCAGGTATACAATGTATTGAAAAACAACAGAAATAAATGTACCTAATATTAATGCTAGATAACTCTGGCAATGATATTATAGTGAGTTTTATTTACTTCCCTGCATTTTCTTACATTTTCTGATTTTTTAAAAGATGCATGTGATACTTGTAAAATAGAAAAATAAATATATCTTATAGCTTTAAGAACTGGGGTTCTTTATCTTCACGCAAAATCCTGCACATGAATGTTCATAGCAGCTTTATTCCTCACTGCCAAAGCTTTGAAATAATCACAATGCCCTTCAGCAGCTGAATGGATAAACTGTGCCACATCCAGACAGTGAAATATTACTCAGCACTAAAAAGAAATGACTTATTCTGTCATGAAAAGCCATGGAAGAACCTTAAATACATATTAGTAAGTGAAAGAAGCCAATCTTTTAAGGCTGCATACTATATTCCAGCTATATGAAAAAGGCAAAATATGGAGACAGGAAAAGGATCAGTGGTTACCAGGGATTAGAGAGAGAGAGGAATTAACAGGCAGAGCACAGAGGATTTTTAGGGTAGTGAAACTATTCTGTATGACACTATCAAGGTGGATATGTGTCATTCTACATTTATCAAAACCCATAGAATGTACAATACCAAAAGTGAACCCTAATATAAACTATGAACTTTGGGTGAAAATGATGTGTCATGTAGGTTCACTACTTGCAACAAATGTACCACTCTTATGTGGTATGTTGCTGGTGGGGGAGGCTGTCATATATGGTGGGTGGGAGTTAAGGAAGTATAGGGAATTCTGCTTGCATTCCAATGGCAGAACCTCTAAATCCCCAAAATGTAACTGCGTATAGTTATAGAAATGTGCTCTAACAGTATTCAGTTAAGATGCAAGGAACAGAAGATCCAATTGTTTAAGGGAAATCTAGCTTCTCTTATAAGAGTCCGTCCCTGCTGGTACTGTTAAGGTAACATCATAACAAACTTTTAGAATTGTGCATGAAGGAACGAGGGATGGTAAGGACCAGGAGTGATAAGATAAATCTTAGAAGATGGACATAAAACATTAATAGTAGGAAAAACTTGCTGGGCGCTGTGGCTCACGCCTGTAATCCCAGCACTTTGGGAGGCTGAGGCGGATGGATCACGAGGTCAAGAAATCGAGACCATCCTGGTCGGCATGGCGAAACCCCATCTCTACTAAAAATACAGAAAATTAGCTGGCGGTGGCGCGTGCCTGTAATCCCAGCTACTCAGGAGGCTGAGGCGGGAGAATTGCCTGAACCCAGGAGGCGGAGGTTGCGGTGAGCTGAGATCGCGCCATTGCACTGCAGCCTGAGTAACAAGAACGAAACTCCATCTCAAAAAAAAAGGAATAAAGAGAAAAGAAAAAAAAAATAGTAAGAAAAACTTATAGAGCAGCACTGGCTGTGGAACAGCCTCCTTTAAAATAATCTTTCTGATAGAATTCTGATCTGATGCTAAAATGCACATACGTGAGTAACAGAATCATTTTAACCTAGAACTGCAAAATCTGTTTGTCTTTCAGCTAATATACATGGTAGTTATCCAAAGATAAAGAATGCAGAGAAACAATCTGATCATGTACTAAAAAGCAAGAGAAAAACTACAGGCCAAAAGATAGATCTTAAAATTACTTTAAAAGCCTGACTTTCTTCCACATGTTGATTAATTTCCATTTCTTGCATGTTTATACAAAATACCCTTTTGTCAAGGAAAATAAGTTGTAAGGTAGACAGCTGAGTTTACTCAGCTTTAGTGATCATAGTGGGAAATATGTACCTTAAGAGAAGTTGACCCAGAAAATTTGGAAAACTGGCCCCTGATTCATTGGACAGTGAGTTATCTAAAAGGCAGGGAGTTCTATTTAGGGCTGCTCTGAGTCATGTTTCATTATAACATCCAGATGGAAAAATAGTAGCAACTTCTGACTTACATACCTTGCTTCTTTTAAAAAAGTCTCTTTAAAAACAGAAGATTGAAAGGTTATTTAAAGCTAGGAAATGTATTTTATATTTTTGCATAATGATTTTCCAACAGGTCCTCTAGAAATATATTTTAGTCAAATAAAAAATCAGCTACAATCATAAAATAGTTAAAGAAGAAAGATTGATCATTTCAATAGATGAAAACACAATGAATGATGATTCAATGTAATACATATTTTTTATTGATGGAATATATAATTCTCCAAATGAAACAATGGTGATTGTTTTTTTTTTTTGTTTGTTTGTTTTGTTTTTTTTGAGACAGAGTTTCGCTCTTGTTACCCAGGCTGGAGTGCAATGGCGCGATCTCGTCTCACCGCAACCTCCGCCTCCTAGGTTCAGGCAATTCTCCTGTCTCAGCCTCCTGAGTAGCTGGGATTACAGGCATGTGCCACCATGCCCAGCTAATTTTTTGTATTTTTAGTAGAGACGGGGTTTCACCATGTTGACCAGGATGGTCTTGATCTGTTGACCTCGTGATCCACCCGCCTCGGCCTCCCAAAGTGCTGAGATTACAGGCGTGAGCCACCGCGCCCGGCCCAACAATGGTGATTGTTAATGTGTTCGAATTAACAATGTTAATATATTATATATTTGGTACCCAGGCATACCAAAGCAGATTTTATAAATTTTAGCCATTTAGCCTTAATTAATTTCTTATAGAAACAATTCTATTAATTCAATTTCTGTCATCAGTTATTTTAATAGTTTTCTAAATTTTTCACATGTATAATAAGAATGATTTTTTTAAAAGTCTTACTGCTTAAGGGATATAGTTATATTGGAAGAGAATTCTTTATGGCATTTCTGTACACCTCGAGAGCTAGAGGTAGCAGGTTTGTTTTCAACTAGTATAAAAATGATAATGTCTCTCTCCCCAGAGATATTCTAGGATTGTAAAGTCTTTCTCCTCTACTCAAAGGAATTATTTTATATTCCAGGGTAATAAATATCTTTGCGAGGAGGGCAAAGGTTGGCAATTCTCCAGCAACCCCTTCTATGTTTGGGGTTTCTAGGCTCAGCATTCCCCAATTATGTGTTCAGCACCCCCCTGTGTTGCCTAGGGGGTCTTAGTGGTCAAAGACAACCTCTGAGACCTGACGGTTATTCTGTGTGCTGTGCAACTCTGGCTCACTGTCTCCTTAGTGATATAATTCATGGAAGGGTGGTATCAGCCTAGTAGCTACATGGCTACTTAAGAGTTTCTTGACAACTTGATGGATAAAATCCATTTATCTGGTCGAAAGTAATTGAAGTAGGAAGCACAGCCCAAAGCTTTGTTTTAATATGTGGTTTAACTCCATGAAACATATGAAGGAAATTATATATTTAATGAAAGTAAATTTTCTAACATTCATCTAAAAATTTTTGTTTCTTCTTGTTTTAGGAGTGATATTAGTTCAAATCTTTTTAATGCTACAATTTTTTATATACAGTAGAAAAATTCCCTATTATGAATTTGATGTTGCTTGACAAAAAAAAAATCACCTATTTTTTTTTCTATGATTAAACAAGAAGTGCTTGAGAGCATAAATCTCGACCTATACATACTGTTCAGATCTGTTATTTCCAATATAGTACCAATAATGTAGCCATTGTGTTGAGCATTTGAAATATAGCTACTTAATTTGGACAGTCTAAATTGAGATGCACTATAAGTGGAAAATATATATCAGGTTTTAAAGTGTTAGCATAAAAAGAATGTAAACTATCTTGATAATTTTATATCAATAAGTTGTTGAAAGTATAATATCCTAGATACAGATTTTAAATAAAACTTATTAAAATTAATGTCACTTCTCTTTTTGAACTTTTTAAGATATCTGTGATAGGTAGCCTCCGAAATGGTACCATTATTTCTCCCTCCCAGTGGTCATACCCTTGTTCAGTCCCCTCCCAGACTGCACTAGCATTGATCTGTGTGATCAAAATAGTATGGTAGAAGTGATGTTATGTCACTTCTGAGATTAGGCCATAGAAGACTGGTTTCAGTCTTGGGTTTGCTCTCACTCTCATACTACTAACTCAGTGAGACCCCTATGGTGGGAACCATGTGGTAAAGAACTGAAGCCTCCAAGAATAGCCATGTTAATGAACTTGTGAATAGCCATGTGAATGACTTCCAAATAACAGTCAAATCTTCAAAGACTCCATTCCCTGCCTACAGCTTCACTGCAACTCCATGAAAGACCCTGAGGCAGAACTATAGCATCTAAAGCACTCTCAATTCCTCACCCTCACAAATTATGTGACATAAAAAATGTTCGTTGTTTTAAGTTGCCGAATTTAGACACAACTTATGATACAAATATATGTAAGTAGTAAATATGGATATTGAACATTTAAAATCACATATGAGGTTCACATTATATTTTTATTGGACAGAGCTAGGGCAGACTCAACATAACCACTTGCTATGTGATTTTTGGTAAATTACTTGGTGATTCTGTTTTCTCATCCGTAAAATCTAAATTCAATTAGTAATTTATGTATACATAAACGTGTTTAGAAAAGTTTTATATGTAAAAATATTAAAATCAATGTCTGGCACATCGCTCATCTCTTCTTTGGAGTGTGTGCTGTGGACAGAATAGGGTAAAGGGTGGTTAAGGACGTTCCATCTCAAACATTTCCTTTATGCCTGCTACCTCCTGAAACAAAATTCCTAAATAGCAACAAAATTCAGAGTATGGTCTAAATATTAAAACAGGAAAATGTCTTGATCTGGTTTGTTGTTTGGGAAAAAAAATCTGTGTTCATCATAAAAAAAGTATTTAACATTCTCAGGCTATTTCTCATGACAAAGAGAATACATTTATTATTCATGCTTCATAACACTCTGAAAGAGGGACAAATCTTTCCAGGAGGCAACCTAGAAATTTGGAACTTCACTATAAAGCACACATGACATGATTTACCAATCTGTGGAGATAATGCAATCAACTACCGAGTAAGATATGTTTTTGTTGTGTTTGGCAAGACTGGCATGTTTTCTAGCTCATAAAATGATTCGGCTAGAAGGGCTGTTTTGTAAAAGAACAAATTGTGCTTCTAAAGCAGTATGTTTTGTTTCATTCATTACTGAAATGATTGCTTATTATTTCTTTTAATATATTTGAATATTTTTGAGGTGACAAAAGAGACATATAGAAATACGATGTTAATATAGGATGCAACCAGTGGTGTATATATTTGGAGTTTAGTTCCCCATTCAGATTTTAGTAAAAAATTAGGCTCCAGTTTGTCCCCTGAAAGTGTGCTTGTAAAACTCTTAAAACCTTTCCCTTCTTGACTTTTATTGATCTTGCTTTTGCTGAAGCTGCATCTACAGAGCTATGTTTATTGGTCAAAGGCTCGGTATCTTTCCTCGGTAGATTTTCTTTATTTACAAATAAGTAATTCTGGTCACTCTTTCCAAGGTATTATCATCGTCAGTACTTTTAAAGTATCATAAAACTGAGGATATAAGAGTTTACATATTTTAATACAAAAGAGTGGGTCAATTGTTTTCAAAATGCTAAAAATTAACTGAAGAATTGGAGCAATCTGGGAAGCATATTTATTGAAGAAAAATGGCTGAATCTTGGAAAGAACAGCAAACTTTGTGGCACTTTAACTCGTATTCCCATTTTCCCTTCCCTCACAATCGGGTCCACAGTAACCTTGAAAACTAACAACCTGTAATCACGAAAATATCATCACCTTGACAGCCACAGGAGAAAGCTATCTTCAAAGCTCAACCCCAGAGAATTGTCATTATTTGACATGTCTGGTGCCTCTCTGGAAGATCATACTTGCATGCCTCTCTTGTTGATCTCATTTTGAACTCATTATTGGGGAAAGACTTTTTCTCAGAGTACTTGCCAAAAATAATAAAAGAAAATTGTTTAATTTGTGGCTACCTGCAGTGGTGGGAAAAAAATAATAGGCTAACCCAAAAGCTTAAAGACAATAGTTGGGAAATGAGATATCCATAAGAACATTGAAAAGTTCCAACATATTCCTGAGAATCTAGAAAGTCACATATATAATTCTAAACACATGTTCAGGACTGTGCATACTCAGGAAAGACCCACGAAAGCCCTCACCTCTCAATTCCAGCTGACTTTGAGGCTCTCCCTGAGCCCAAATTCAAGGCTAAGCTAGAATTTCCAAATGCCTGGCTGAATTTTGAGAGAATGTTCCCAAATGAACACAGAGCCCTTCAACAAATACTGAAAATATGGTTTCAACTGTTTAAGTAAATCACTGTTCAGACATTAGTTGCCCACTAAGCTAACTAAGCAGGGACTTCTGTGGCCACACATGATGGCGAATGCAGATTTTACAGATTAAGTTCAGAAAATTCACTAAACAAACAACTACCAATAACACTAAGTCCTGGGAAAAGGAAACAATTTGATTCTACAATTGCCACATTATATCATTTAAAATATCCAGTTTTAAACAAAAGTTAAGAGAAGGCAAAGGAACAAGAAAGTATGACCTGTACACAGTGGAGGAGGGCAAGCAATCAATAGAAGCTGTCCCTGCAGAGTGAGATTAACCAAGAAAAGAAGAGAGAAGATTTAAATAAGCTCAGTTAGAAATGAAACTGGGGATATTGCAACTGAAACCACATAAATACAAAAGGGCATTCAAAGCTGCTATGAATACCTTTACGTGAACCAACTAGAAAAGCTAGAGGAATTGGATAAATACCTAGAAACATATAACCCTCTTACATGTTAAATAACAAAGAAATAGAAACCCTGAGCAGACTAATACCAAGCAGTAAGATTGAGTCAGTAATTTAAAAATTGCCAACCAAAAAAAGGCCAGGGCCAGATAGATTCACAGCTGAATTCTACCAGACATTCCAAGAAGAATTAGTACCAATCCTACTGAAACTATTCCAAAAGATAGAGAAAGATAGAATCCTCCCTAATCATTCTATGAAGCCAGTATCACCCAACACCAAAACCAGAAAATTACATAACATACAAAGGAAGCTACAGATAAAAATCCCTGAATATGATGCAAAAATCCTCAACAAAATATTAGCTAAACAAATCCAACAGCATACAAAAAAGATAGACAGGATTATCACATGGGTTTCATTCCAGGGATGCAGAGATAGTTTAACATACATGAGTAAATAAATGTGATACATCACATCAACAGAATTAACAACAGAAATTATATAATCATCTCACTAGATGCAGAAAAAGCAATTGATAAAATACAGCATCCCTTTATGATAAAACCCTCAATAAAATAGGCATAGAAGGAACTTAACTCAAAGGAATAAAAGCCACGTATGACAAACCCACAGACAACAAAATACTGAATGGGGAAAAATTGAAAGCATTCCTTTCCACTGAGAACTGGAACAAGACAAGAATACCCACTTTAACCACTTCTATTCAACATAGTACTGGAAGTTCTGGCCAGAGCAATTAGTCAAGAGAAAGAAACAAAGGGCATCCAAACTGGAAAAGAGGAAGTGAAACTGTTGCTATTTGCCAATATGATTGTACATCTAGAAAACCTAAAGACTCATTTAAAAAGCTCCTAGATTTGATAAGCGAATTTAGTAAAGTCTCAGATTACAATATCAATGTACACAAATCAGTAGCACTGCTTTACACCAACAATGACCAAGCTGAGAAACCAAGAACTTGATCCCTTTACAATAGCTGCCAAAAAAACCCCCACACAAACCAACCATATATTTTTAGCCAAGGAGGTGAGAGAACTCTACAAGGAAAACTAAAACATGCTGCTGAAAGAAATAATAGGTAACACAAACAAATCAAAACACTTCCCATGCTCATAGATGGGATGAGTCAATATTGAAAAACTGACCATACTGTCCGAAGGAATCTACAGATTCGATGTAATTCCCATCAAAATACTATCATCATTCTTCACAGAAATAGAAAAAGCAATTCTAAAATTCATAAGAAACCATAAAAGAGCCCACAAAGCCAAAGCAATACTAAGCTAAAAGAACAAATCTGGAGGCATCACATTACTCAATTTCTAATTATACTACAAGGCTATAGTCACCAAAACAACATGGTACTTGTATGAAAATATGCACGTAGACCAATGGAACAGAATACAAAACCCAAAAATAAAGCCACATACTTACGGTCAGGTGATCATCAACAAAGCATACAAAAAATAAATTGAGGAAAGGATACCCTATTCAATAAACGGTGCTAGAAAAACTGGCAAGCCTCATGTACAAGAATGAAACTGGATCCACATTTCTCATGTTACACAAAAATCAACTCAAGATGGATCAAAGATTTAAACCTAAGAACCTAGAACCATAAAAATTCTAGAAGATAACATCAGAAAAATTCAATTCACGACTAAGACACCAAAAGCAAATGCCACAGAAACAAAAATAAATGGAACCTAATTAAACTTAAGAGGTTCTGCACAGCAAAAGAAATAACCAGCAGAGTAAACAGACAACCCACACAGTGGGAGAAAATATTTGCAAACTATGCATCCAACAAAGGATTCATTTCTGGAATCTCCAAGGAACTCAAACATTTCAGAAACAATAAAATAAATAATCACATAGAAGTGGGCAAATGATATGAATAGACATTTCTCAAAAGATATACATACGAACAACAAACATATGAAAAATGCCCAACACCACTAATAATCAGATAAATGCAAATTAAAACTACAATGAGATACCACCTTACTCCTGAAAGAATGGCCATAATAAAAAAGTCAAAAAACAATAGATGATAGATGTTGGCATAAATCTGGTGAAAAGGAACACTTTTACACTGCTGGTGAGAATATAAATTAGGATGACCACTATGGAAAACAGCATGGAAATTCCTTAAAGAACTAAAAGAAGAACAATCCAGCAATTCCACTACTGCATATATACTCAAAGGGAAAAAGTTATTATATGAAACAGACACATGCACACACATGTTTATAACAACACAATTCACAATTGCAAAATATGGAACCGACCTAACTGTCCATCCACCAAGAAGTGGATTATACACAAGAAGTATATATACACCATGGAATACTACTCATCCATAAAAAGAAATAAAATAATGTCTTTTGCAGCAACTTGGATGGAGTTGGAAGCAATTATTCTAACTGCATTAACTCAGAAAGGAAAAACCAAGTATCATCTGTTTTTACTTATAAGTAGGAGCTAAGCTATGAGGCATTAGAGTGATAAATGAACTTTGGGGACTCAGGGTGAAGGATGGGAGAGAGTGAGGGATTAAAAGACTACATTTTGGGTACAATGTACACTGCTTTGGTAATGGGTGTACTAAAATCTCAGAAATCACTACTAAAGAACTTGCCCATGTAATCAAAAACTACTTACACCCATAAATCTATGGAAATAATAATAAAAGAAACTGTCTCTAAGGAAGCCCAGATATCAGACTTACTAGAGAAAAAAAAGACTTGTTAACTATTTTAAAATATATACAAAGAACTAAGAAAAATCATGTCTCCATAACTAAGACAAAAGTATGAGAATAATGTCTTACCAAATAGATAATATTAATCAATTTGAAGATAAGTCAATTGAGATTATACACTCTGAGGCAGAGGAAAAAAGTACAAAGAAAAGAACAAAGTCTCAAAGACCTATGGGTTACCATAAACCATAAGAATATGTGAATAATAGGATTCCCAAAAAGAGAGAGGAGAGAGAAATGTATAGAAAGAATATATTCTTTTTAAAATGGCAAAAACTTTCAAAATTTGATGAAAAACAATCTACACATTCAAGAAACTTAACATACTTCAAGTAGACTAATCTCAGAGATTCATGCCTAGACATATCATTATCAAATGGTTGAAAATCCAGACAGCTTTGGAATTAACCCAAATGCTTATCAATGATAGACTGAATAAAGAAAATGTGTCACAAATATGCCATGGAATACTATGCAGCTTTGAAAAAAGAACAAGATCACTTTGCAGGGTTATAGAGCTGGAAGCCATTATCCTCAGCAAACTAACAGAAGAACAGAAAACCAAACACCACATGTTCTCACTTATAAGTGGGAGCTGGACAATGAGAACATATGGACACAGAAAGGGAAGCCACATACACTGGAGCCTTTTAATGGGAGGGAGACCATCAGGAGGAATAGCTAATGCACGTTGGTCTTAATACCTAGGTGATGGGTTGATAGGTGCAGAAAACTGCCATGGAACACATTTACCTATGTAACAAACCTGCATGTCCTGCACATATATACCAGAACTTGAAACAAAATAAAATTAAATTTAAAAAAGAAAAATAACAAAGACAAATGAAAATCTTTGAATATAACAAAATAGAAACTACTCATTATGTACAAGAGAGACCCTCAATAAGATTAAAAGCTAATTTTTACATAGAAACTATGGAGGCCAAGAGCAGTGGGATGAGATATTTATAATGCTGCAAGAAAAAAACTGTCAACAAAGAATTCTCTCCAAGAAAACTGTCCTCTAAAAAGTAAGGAGAAATTAAGATATTTCCAGATAAACAAAAACTGAGAGTGTGACACTGTCAAACTTTCCACACAAGAAATAGTAAAGGGAATTATTCAGGCTGAAATGAAAGGGCACAAAACAGAAACTCTATCCCACATGAAAAAAATAAAGACTATAAATGAAGGATAACTACAGAGGTAAATGTAAAATACAGTTTAAATATACATTTTTGTTTGAAAATCTTTTCTCCTACATGATTTAAAATTGCATAAAGAACAATTACAAATCTATATTGATGGGCACACCACATCTGTCAAAAATTTAGATAATTGTAAAGAGAAATACATTCATCCACTATTGTAATTGGAGATTTTAACACCCCTTTAGAGACATAAAAAGATCCAGCAGGCAGAAAAACTAAGGAAGGTATTGTTGAACTCAACAGAAACACCAATGAACGGAATATAATGGACAGCTATAAATGACTTCATCCAATCACAGCAGATTTCACATTCTTCTCGGGCTCACACAGTTATTCATCAAGATAGACCACATTCTGAGCCATAAAACATACTTAATGAATTTAAAAGAATGAAAATTATATAATATCTCCCCTGAGAAAGAATTGAACAGGAATTAGTAACAGAAGGAAGTTGAAAAATCCCAAAATACTTAGGATTTTTAAACAACATACTTCTCAATAAACCATTGATTAAATACAAAATCTCGAAAGAAATTTTAAAAATATTTTGAACTCACTGAGAATAATAATATAACATCAACATGTGTGGAATTCAAAGAAACCTGTGCTTAGAGGAAAATGTATAGCAGTGAATGCATATATTAGAAAAGAAAAAGGATATAAAAATCAATAATCTAAACTTCCACCTTAAGAAACTTGAAAAACAAGAGCATGTTACATGCTAAATAAGCAGAAAACAAAATTAGAGCAGAAATAATGCAACTGAAAACAATGAACCACCAAAGAAAATCAATGAAACCTAAGGCTGATTATTTGAAAAGATCAACACAATAGATATGCCTCTTGCCAGGCTAAGTTAAAAAGGGTGTAGATAAAAAATTTTTAATCAAAAATGAAAGGGGGAATCATTAAAAAATCCCATGGATATTAAAAGAATACTAAAGCATTGTCAGGAGCAACTCTATACCCACAAGACTGATAACCTATGTGAAATAAGCCAGTTCCTCAGAGACACTATCTGCTAAAACTTACACAAGAAGAAATATACAATTTGAATAGGACTATACCTATTAAATAAATTGAATCAGTAATTAATCACCTCCCAAAACAAAAAAACATCAGGCCCATATGGGTTCACTGCTAAATTCTAACAAATATTTAGGGAAGAAATTATACACATATTTACAATATCTTCTGGAAAATATTAGCAGAGGGAATACTTCCTAACTCATTCTATGAGGCCAACATTATCCTAATGCCAAAACCAGGCAAATGTGTTATAAGAAAACTACAGACCAACATCTCCATTAACATAAATGGAAAAAACTCTCAACAAAATATTATCAAATCAAAGCCAAGGATACATAGAAAAAATTATATACCATGTGGTGGCTCATGCTTATAATCCCAGCACTTTGGGAGACTGAGGCAGGCAGATTACGAGGTCAGGAGATGGAGACCATTTTGGATAACATGGTGAAACCCCATCTCTACTAAAAATACAAAAAATTATCTGGGTGTGGTGGCACGTGCCTGCAGTCCCAGCTACTCGGGAGGCAGAGGCAGGAGAGTCACTTGAACCCAGGGGTGGAGGTTACAGTGAGCCAAGATACCACCACTGCACTCTAGCTTGGGTCAACAGAGGAAGACTCCATCTCAAAAAGAAAACAAAAAACACAACTAAGTGGGTTTTATCTGTATTTGTATAAGAAGCTTGACATTCAAAAATTAATTAATGCAATTCATCACACCAAAAGGCAAAAGAAAAAAGAATCACATGATCATATCAATCTGTGCATAAAAATTATTTGACAAAATTTAACATCCATTCATGATTTTAAAAAAACAGCTTTCAGCAAATTAGAAATAGGAGAAAGTTTCCTTAACTTGATAAATAATATCTTTTCTTAAAAAAGAAAAAAAATTCTACATTTAACATCATACTTCATGTTGAGAAATTAGAACTTTCCAGCTAAGATCAGGAACAAAGCTAGAATGACCCCTCTGACCACTCCTTTTTAATCTTGTACTAGAAGTCCTAACAAATGGAATAAGACAAGAAAAGGAAATAAAAGGGATACTGAGTGGGGAGGATAAAACTGTCTTTGTTCATAGATAAAATGATTATGCAGAAAATCTGAAAGTATCGAAAACAACCTCCTTGAAGTAATAAGTTATTATAGCAAAGTTGCACCTGGAATAAATCATAATGTATAGTAAGATTACAAGATATAAGGTTGATATGAATGCCATTTTATGATATGCCAGCAATGAAGGAAAACTGAAATTTAAAATGCAATACTGCCAGGCAAGATGGCTCATGCCTGTAATCCCAGCACTTTGGGAGGCCGAGGCAGGTGGATCACAAGGTCAGGAGTTTGAGATCAGCCTGACCAACAGGGTGAAACCCCATCTCTACTAAAAATACAAAAATAAACTAGGTGTAGTGGCAGGTGCTTATAGTCTCAGCTACTCAAAAGGCTGAGTTGAGGCAGTAGAATCCCTTCAACTCAGGAGGCTGAGGTTGCAGTGAGCTGAGATTGCACCACTGTATTCCAGCCTGAGCAACAAAGCAAGACTGTCTCAAAAAAAAATCAACATTAAAATACTCAGATATAAATCTAACAAAATATGTACAAGTCCAACATGAGGAAGACTATAACATTATGATGAGAAACATCAAAAACTGAAATAATGAAAAGGTATTTTATGTTTGTGGATAAGAGAACTCAACATTGTCAAGATGTTAGTTATTGCAAACTAGATCTATGGATTAAATGCAATCTCAACAAAAATCTCAGCAAATTATTTTGTGGATATTAACAGATTTTATAATTTATATGGAGAGGCAAAAGACCCAGGATAGCCAACACCATTTTGAAGGAGAAAAACAAACTTAAAAGACTGGCATTACCTGATGTCAAGACTTACTATCAAGCAACATTAATCAAGACAGGGTGATATTGGTGAAGAATAAGCAAATAAATCAAAATGCAACAGAATAGAGCGCCCAGGAATAGTCTCATGAAAATATGGTTAACTGATTTGTGACAAATGCAAAGGAAATACAATGGAAGCAAATATATCCTTTTGAACAGATGATGCTGGAATAAGTGGATACTCATATGCAAAGAAATGAATCCAGGCAACATACCTTATGTCCTTAGTAAAAATTAACTCAAAATGAATCACAGTCCTAAATATTAAATGCAGACTCTTAGACAATAACATAGGCGACAACCTAGATGACCTTGGATTTAGTGGTGACTTTTAGATACAATACCAAAGGCACAATCCATAAAGGAAAGAATTGATAACCTAGGCTTCATTAAAGCTAAAAACTTATCTTCTATTGATACTCTCAAAAGAATAAGACAAGCCATAGAATGGGAGAAAATATTTGCAAGAGGCAAATCTAATAAAGGACTGTTATCCAAAATATGTAATGAACTCTTAAAACATAGCAAAAAAACAAGAACCCAATTTAAAAAAATGGGCAAAAGACTTGAACAGACACTTCCCCAAATAAGATATATCAACAGAAAATAAACATAAGAAAACCATATGCTGAATACATGCCATCAGGGCATTGCAAATTAAAACAATGATATACCATAGGTGTCTACTTATAAAATGTACAAAGTCCAAAATATTTGACAAACCCAAATACTGGTAAGGATGTGGAACAAAAGAAACTCTCATTTATTGTTTCTGAGAATGCTAAATAGTACAGCTACTTTGGAATACAGTTTGGCAGTTTCTTTAAACTAAACATACTCATACTATAGAGTCCAGCAATCACACTCCTTGGTATTTACCCAAAGGAGTTGAAAACATATTCTCAATAGACAAATGAGATCTAATTAAACTTAAGAGTTTCTGTACAGCAAAAGAAACTATCATTAGAGTGAACTGGCAACCAACAGAATGTGAAAATATATTTGCAACCTATCCATCTGACAAAGGGCTAATATCCAGAATCTACAGAAAACTTAAACAAATTTACAAGAAAAAACAAACAACCCCATCAAAAAGTGGTCAAAGGATATGAGCAGACACTTCTCAAAAGAAGACATTTATGCAGCCAACAACATATGAAAAA
Source organism: Callithrix jacchus (assembly GCF_049354715.1). Lineage (NCBI taxonomy): Eukaryota > Metazoa > Chordata > Mammalia > Primates > Cebidae > Callithrix > Callithrix jacchus. The sequence continues at coordinate 134,396,239 of NC_133505.1, forward strand.
AAACTCATCATCACTGGTCGTTAGAGAAACGCAAATCAAAACCACATTGAGATACCATCTCACGCCAGTTAGAATGGCAATCATTAAAAAATCAGGAGACAACAGATGCTGGAGAGGATGTGGAGAAATAGGAATGCATTTACACTGTTGGTGGGAGTGTAAATTAGTTCAAACATTGTGGAAGACAGTGTGGCAATTCCTCAAGGATCTAGAACTAGAAATACCATTTGACCCAGCAATCCCATTTACTGGGTATATACACAAAAGAGTATAAATCATTCTATTATAAAGACACATGCACATGTATGTTTGTTGCAGCACTGTTAACAGTAGCAAAGACTTGGAATCAACCCAGATGCCCATCAATGATAGACTGGATAAAGAAAATGTGGCACATATATGCCATGGAATACTATGCAGCCATAAAAAAGGATGCATTCATGTCCTTGGCAGGAACATGAATAAAGCTGGAAACCATCATTCTCAGCAAACTGACACAAGAACAGAAAACCAAACACTCATGTTCTCACTCATAAGTGAGTGTTGAACAATGAGAATACATGAACACAGGGAGAGGAATATCACATACTGGGGTCTGTCAGGGGGCAGGAGGCTAGGGGAGGGATAGCAGAGGGTGGGAGGATTGGGGAGGGATAGCATTAGGAGAAATACCTAATGATGGGGTAATGGATGCAGCAAACCACCATGGCACATGTATACCTATGTAACAAACCTGCATGTTCTGCACATGTACCCCATAACTTAAAGTAAAATAAATAAATTTTAAAAAGAAAACATATTCTCATCATAACCTGTTCGTGGATGTTTATACCAGCTTTATTTATAACTGCAAAAACTTGTAAGAAACCAGAATGTCCTTCAGCAGATGAGTGCATATGTAAATTAAAGTATGTTCAGGCAATGAGATATTATTTAGCACTTTAAAGAAATGAGCTATTAAGCCATGAAAAGACTCTACAGGGTTTTTGTAGTGAGGAGGCTGTGTGTATATGAGAATAGGGAATACAAGAGAAATTTGTGTACCCTCTGCTCTATTTTACTGGAATCTAAAACCATTCTTAAAAAAAGATAATTTATTTGAAAAGAATAGGAAATTAAAATGGCATTCTAGAAAATGCCCACTTAACAGAAAAGAAGGCAGGAATGGACAAACATAGGAACACAAAAGGCATAATAAGATATATGGTAAACAAATGGTAAAATAGCAGCTTTTTGGAACTAGTATCAATAATTACATTAAGTATAAATAGATTAAATACTCAAATTAAAAATCAGTGATTAGGAGGTTGGATTAAAAAGCATGATCTAATCATTTTCTCTCTACAAAATATGTACTTTAGATTCAAACACAAAAATCGTCTGCTTTTCTGGTAATGGGGTTACAAGCCGATAAACCTATCATATATTCAAAATATCATAAGTCAAAATACATTTAATACTCTTAACCTTCTAAACATTATAATTTAGCCTAACCTACCTTGCATGTGCTCAGAACACTTACATTAGCCTATGGATAGTAAAAGAGCAAAATTCAAAATTTGATGTATGGTTTCTAAGGAATGTATGTTGGTTTTGCGTCATCATAAAGTTGAAAAATTTAAATCATCGCATCATAAGTTGGGGACTATCTGTAGTTTGGAAGTAGAAGAGTAAAAGATGAGAGACCTTGCAAATACTAACTGAAAGAAAACTCAAGTAATTATACAATACCAGACAAAATAGACTTTAAAACAAAAATCGCTACTAGAGAAAAAGAATATTATATAATGATAAAAGGGTCACTCTATCGAGAAGAGACAACAGTTACAAATATCTATACCCCTACCATCAGGGCCACCAAATACAGGAAGCAAAAGCTGACAGAATTGAAGGGAAAACAAACAATTCAACAATAGTAGCTGGAAACATCAACACTTCATTTTCAATGATGAATAAAACTAGACAGAATATACACAAAGAAATAGAACACTTGAACAATACACATAAACTAACAGACATCTGTAGAACTTACCCAACTAGAATAGAATACACATTCTTCTCAAGTGAATATAGAACATTCTCCAGATCATATATGAGTCCCAAAAAAGTCTCAATAAGTTTAAAAGCATTGAGTAATACAAAATATGTCATCTGACCATAATAGAATAAAATTAGAAATCAATAGCAAAAGGAAATTTGATAAATTCACAAAAAGGAAGAATGTTTTAAAATATTCTTTGACTTTTTGAGTCTAAAATCTAATTGGGAACTTAAATAGTTTTTAATATAGTATAAATAAAGAGATGCTGCTATTAATATTTTTGAATAATATTTGTGTCCTTGATTTCTATCTTTCTCCCTAGTGCTGATGTAGAAGAATTATCCCTGTATCTGGGATCCCTTCTGTCATTATCTAGGAGTTCTCCTTGAAAAAAGAAACTATACCCTGACCAGTGCCAATCACTTTAGCCTTCTGTTTACACGCTGTTCTTTACAACAAAACTGTAAACATCATTTTCAAATTGTTACTCAATAGATGCAAGATTATTATGTCAATTGAACATTCAAAGGAATATTCTACATAGCAACTCCCCAAGTTAAACTCTTAGCCAAAAACTAAGTGTTTTCACCATTCAAATAAGAAAAACTCCTTCTACCAAAAGATTCTAGTCATTTTCACTTACTAAGTACTTATTATGTATATCTTTTTCTAAATACCATGGGGATTATAGCAATAAATGAGATTCAGATTCTGCCCTCAGCAACCTTGTGGTCTATTAGACAGATGGTGGTAGTCAGACAAGTACACGAATAACCTCAATTACATGCAAAATTTAATAAATGCAATAATTAAGGCACAAAAGTCTACAGTGACTTAAAAAGGGAATTGTTACATCTAATTAGAGTACTTAAGAGAGGCGTCTTACAAAGTTATAGTTCTCAACATTGGCTTCTTATTAGTATCACACTGGGAGCTTTAAGAAATCTTGATGACCAGACTTTGCCACAGAGCAAACAAATCAGAATATCTCATGCAAGTGGCCTGAACATCAGAATTTTTTAAAGCTCCCTAGGATGTGCAGCCAAATTAGAGAACCATTATTATAAAAGATGGGTAAGAAGAAATAGAATTGAACAATGGTTAAGGTTTCAGTTGAAAGGGGACTGGATACTAGAGCACTTGAAAAAACCCTTACTTCCATATAGCTAATATATTTTCATTCTTCAAACCTCAGCTCAATTAAAACATTCCTTAAAAGCTTTTCCTGACTCCTCCAATGATAGTAATAATTTCTTAATAATGGTAATGAAAGCTGAAACTTTTCACTGCCCCTTGCTTTGCTGTATGCCACGTACCATTCTAAACACTAAATAAATATCAATATATAGTGTTCCCAATAACAGGAGATAGATACTATTATTATATCCATTTTACATGAAAGGAGGGTAAATAACTCACCAAAGTTATACAGCTAAGAAGTGACAAAGTTGGCATTCAAGTACAATGGCTCCAGAATCCCTGTTTTGAAACACAACCAACTGTAGTCTGATGTTCCTTATCAAGCCCCACATAGAACACAAATATACCTCCATCATACCATGAAATCATTATATTGTAAAGGTTTATGAGATTTTTCTCTTCCACTAGTCATTCATTCATTCATTTAGTTAACAATTACTGAGCACAGTTTGTGCCAGAAATTGTGCTTGCTATCAGAAATAAAAAAAATCACATGTTCATATTTCATGTCAAGGAGTTTTAGTCTATAGCAGAGGTCAGCAAACTACAGTTGATGAGTCAAATCCTGCTGGTCACCTTTTTTTTAAAATAAAGTTTTATTGAGTCATAGCATGCTCACTGGTTTATGTATTATCCAGAGCTGCTTTTGTGCTCCAACATAAATAGCATAGTGAAATAAGTGTGACAAAGAACCTCTGGCCACAAAGCCTAAAATATTTACTATCTGGCTCTTTATAGAAAAAGTTTGCCAACATCCAGTGTAAAAAATATGGCAAATAAGAAAATCATCAATGACTATCCAATGAGGTGTATGGTATGAGGCCCAAGATACCATGGGAACACAAAAGAGAGAAATCTAGATTAGGTTAGAGGGTCAGCAAAAGTGTTCTAGATGGCATGAAATTTGAGCTAGTTTTGGAAGGCTGAGTAGAGTCAATTAGATAAAAAGACCAGGCAGACTTTCCAGTAATATTAGACATGGAAAGTCAACAGTGATCCAAGGGACTAGAGTAATGACAGTTGGAATAGCAAAGAAGGTAGATATGCTTAAATGATGTTACTTAGTTCTACAGAATTTATGAAAATATATCTTTGATTTCTTAGTTCTCATTATTTAGCCTAATTAGTGATGTATATAGTTGAAACTCACTAAATGTTTGTTAACCAAAAAGATTAATCTTTTTTTTTTTGAGATGGAGTTTCGCTCTTGTTACCCAGGCTGGAGTGTAATGGTGCGATCTCGGCTCACTGCAACCTCCGCCTCCTGGGTTCAGGCAATTCTCCTGCCTCAGCCTCCTGAGTAGCTGGGATTACAGGCACGCGCCACCATGCCCAGCTAATTTTTTGTATTTTTAGTAGAGACGGGGTTTCACCATGTTGACCAGGATGGTCTCGATCTGTTGACCTCGTGATCCACCCGCCTCGGCCTCCCTAAGTGCTGGGATTACAGGCTTGAGCCACCGCGCCCGGCCCCAAAAAGATTAATCTTAAGTAAAAAGTAAACATCTTTCACGTTAAAAAAGGAGAAAATAGTTGCCATCCATTCGTTCTTTATCAGACTATAGTAATGTCAGACTATAATAATTCTGGATTTTTTCACTCATTATCCTCGAGTGAAAAAAGACCTCTCTTTTCTTGCTTTCAGTTGTATAGATATATCTAATATTAATATAGTTGCACAAATAATATGTCATTGCAAAACACCGTACCTGGAAAATTCATAGGCAGTTCAAATGGCTGTAGAGACTCACAACCTTCAATGTGTTCACAAATTTCAGCTATGATCTTCTTAATTTTGAGACCAGTAATTTTAATCACTTCTCCTGTCGAGAAACAGCATTCATTTCCAAACATTTCATAAATAGAGCCTAAAAGGAAAGAAAAATTAAAACAGATGTTTAAAAAGAAAACAGTAGAGAACAAAGAAGACTCAAGCTTCATATAAAGTGTTTTAATTCAGTTTCTCTCTTAGCTACCTGCTAAACAGGAATTTAATCAAGCTTGGCGAAATGTACCGCATGGACGAGAAAAATATTAAATTTTCACTTTATCCACTGGACCAAGTATAAATAAATCTTATTTTCTTTATTTTTGTAAACTGAATTTATGGTTTATTCAGCACCCTCAGTTCATCTTACCAAGGTCAAACTACAAACATATCATCTGTTACTGAGATTTATGATCTGTTTTTGCTGGGTCACAAAATTAAGCTCATATGACTCAAAAATGATCGAAGTAACGACTGCAAACAAGGTTGTCATATAATCAGGGACAAAAAGAGGGTCTGCACACCAAGGCTTCATATTAAGAGGATCATATTTATTTATTAGATCTGGTTCTCTTTATTAGCATTAAAGTAAAACTTTTTGCCCAGTTTTGTCGCTTGGTTTTTGACAAGCTGGAAACCATTCTGAATATTTTTATGGCAATAGGGGGCAGACCAACCCAGATAAACTGAAAAGCTTCGATTTAGTCAGGATTTCAGTTTCCTTCTTGACAAATCTTTTATCATAGATGCTACTGCTAAGTTTTCATTCACTTATTTTCCTTTTATATTCCCTGATGGAAGGACTGTGAGGAATAAAATAACCAGAAGATGAGCAACAGGCAAGAGCAGAAGCAAAAATTCTGGATAATCTATCCTCAGTGAAAGGGGGAAAACCCAAAAACTGTATCTCTGGCATATTATTGCTTTACAATCCAACACTAAACTTCAGGCTGGTATAAATAAACATTATAGAACTGTGGGCTTTTAAATATATCAATTTTTCCTGACCTCCAAGATGGTTTATGTTGTCTTTGCCATACTAAGTGTAAAGTATATGAGCACAGGGTTTTAGGTTTCCTTGTTTGTTTTCTGAATTTTTCTGTATCGAACCAGTTCCTCATAGAATTGTTCCTGATATACAGCATGCACCTAAAACATTTTTATGGCATTCATGGTTGTCAGAAAAGTTATTAAGACTGGCATCCAATCTAGCTCTGAACAACAATTCTGGGGTCATATCAGAGTCCCAATAGGTAACAGGGCACACTCAAATTAGAATAATTTCAGGAGGTTTATCACAGGGGCCATCTTTAAAAAGAGGCACAGTTCTAAGCAGCCAAAGAAAATAAATGTCCTGACCTCACTCTTATCCCATTAGCCAAATTCTGCCAGAAGACAGAGGATGAGGGAGCTGCTAATGTCCCCACAGAAGTCAGCCTCCCAGGCAGAGTGGATATGAAAACCCAGCACACACACTACTGTCCATATCTAAGTAAGAAGCATTTTTGCAGACAAGAAGAATACGTCCAAAGAATACATCTTAAGGATAGTCAGCAATTCCTCAATGTTTGAGTATATATTTCCATAACCCTCTCCTTTTCTCATACGATTCCCTTATCTACATATGTGCTCACACTTTCATTAACTTCAATGCAGAGTGTTATCAGCAGGCTCAAGTCCTTTGTGGAACAAATTGAGGTATTAAAAATATTAATAAATCCACAGTGACATTTTCCTCCAATGGACTCAGAATGGTTATTTGCTATGATCCTCATTTGGCAATTAATCACATACTAACATTTTATATCTTTAGTATTATCTCACCTTGTACTTAACTTTTTATGAGTTTTAGTTTTTATGACTCCCAATTCAATTTTAAACTTCATGAGAAGAAATATTGCATTACATTCTTGCATGACTACAACACATCAACTTCCCCTCTTCATTCATTCAGCAAACTTTGATTTAAAAAAACAAACCTACTATGTTGGTGATTGGCAATAGGAATCAGAGATAAAATACATTACTTCTTCTCCCCAGAAGCATTATCTTAAAGGGAAAGAACAATCAAGCAGACAATTGCAACAGATTATGAGAAAGGTGTAATAAAGGAAATACAGGGCATTATGGGAGTATACTAACGGCATTTAATTGTGCAATTACATGAAAAAGAGATCAGAAAAGAATTCCTGGAGGAGAAGACAGCAGATCTGAGTTTTAAAGGAAGAGTCACAGGACGCCAGGACAGGCAGAGGAAATAGTATTGGAAAAGGCACTGAGATGTGAAAGAGCCCAATACATTCTGGAAACTTCAAGTTCTTTGTCATATCTAAAATGTAAAGTAAGAAAGAGGAAGTGGTAAAAACAGAGACTAGAGGAGTAGAGGGAGTCCAGATCGTTCAAAGCAATCATGAAATTATCAAACAAAAAAGGCAATTCAAAGTATGAAGCAACCTCAAAGTCAGAGAATCTACATTTCCAGTTATATTGGTCCAAGAACACATTTAAGGACAGATCATTTGTACTCTAAGTGTTTGCTATATGAATCTTGGTCCACTGCATCACCTGAGAGCTTATTAGAACCTTAGACCCCAGACCCACTGAATCAGAACCTGCATTTTTAACAAGATCCCTAGATGATTTATAAGTTTATTAAGGTTTGTGAACATTGGCATAGGCAACAAATGGATAACAAAATAGTCTCTGTTTTGAAATTGTTGCAAAACTAACAGAGAGGGAGAAGCGATAAGCAGAGAAAGCATTGGGGGTCATTGAGGTAGACAGAGGATGCTGTAAGTGGAGAGGGAAAGGGAAGGATTTTAAGTAAAAAAGCAAATAGCAAATTTTTTCTTTGCACATTAAATGGAACATAATTTAACCTAGCCCATTTCAGGTGAAGTCTGTCAGGGCTGATTTCATTGCAATGGACATCTAATTGTTGATGTAATGTATATCAAATTGGCCAAGTTGGAATGTCATCTTTCTTTTAAAGGTTCAATTGGAATTCAAAATGAAAAGATAAATTTGTCTGAGATTTCATATCAGTTCACATGGAATGGAAGCCAGAGAATTCTATAAAAAGAAGTTTCATGGGTTTCAGTCACCATAAGCTTTTGACTCCTCAGGTCTTTTTCCAAGCAAGTCTTTCCTTTTGGAAGAAAAAAGCTCACTTCTTTCAGACACATAAGGAAAAGAGTATCATGTAAATGCTAATCTTTTACAATTTCCCTTTAATATTTTGTGACTTCCAGTTTTCTTCAACCAAGAAACCTATACCTTGTTTTTAATAAAGAAAGTGTTCAGAGACATTCAGCACTAGAAAGTTATGTCTATGATAGGTGACAGGGACACAGAGCAAAGCTCAAGTCGCTAAAACTGGAAATCTTGTACTTTGTTATCACCAATATAGTGTGTCTTAAAATATATTTTTTCTTTCGTGATAAATGGTGAATTTTAAAAATAGCCAACTTTCATTATCTCAAAACAAACACATAATATGTGTAATTGCATTTCAAAAAATTGCTGAGATGTGTGTCTGAAATATATCTGTGTATATGTAGACACACATATTAAAATGGCTTTCGTTTCATTTTAACCATAAAACATGTATTTTGAATATGCAAATCTCAAATCTATTAAATCTTTACAAACTGATTCTTTCCAAGTCAGAGCATATGTATTTGGGATAATGCCAAACATCAGAGAAAGCTGGAACAAAGCAGCCTGTTTTCAGTGATCAAACATAGCCCCTGAAGGCTGTAATGAAAGAGCCATGTGCCTTTGAAATCACCTTCTCTGTAATGCTACTTTGCTCAATAAAAACGACACATTAATATCCTTTTATGAGCTCATCCCTTGTTTGACAACCCATATAGCAATGCTGTGATCACATCAGAACAGCCAAAACAGTTGGTTCAATAGATTTTCTTCCATCTTCCCTACAAAGTTAAAAATGTGTGACAGTCAGCAAAGAGGAAACTGTATTGGATGTTTTTCCCCTTTACTCAAATGCACTCTCCCTCCACTACTGCCTGCCCTCCCACCCCCTACCACTATACCAGGCCACTCATCCCTTTACATCCTCATCAACGTGTCAAAGTCCAACCAATTCCAAAGCTTCAGCTCATATTCATCATTTGCTTCAAAGCCTTCCTTGATTCCCACACCTAAGTAAGAATTAATTCTCTCCTCTGTGCGCTGATAGCACTTCATGCATACCTCCATTATAGCCCTTATGTGATTATTATCCCTGCTTCAATTGTGGTATTATGTATATTTTAGTATTATGATTTTCTAGAGAAGAGACATAACCTTAATTATATATATACCTCCCCCACAGCTAGTTACACAATTTTTATCACTTGTTAGATTGTTAGTGAATGTTGTTATAAATTAGCTTTACTGTAAAATGATAATTGTTGTGAATATAATAGTGGTTCTTCTACATAAACAGTTTAAAGCATGGTCAAGACAAAGGTTTTTGCATTGGTTATATCTTTATTTGGTATGATTGACATCAAATATGCAAGCAAAGTATATACAAGCTGACCATGTTGTGAATTCCCTAGACAAGGAGTAATGGGGGTAGTGGTTCTACAATCTGAATCTCTATTGTTAAGTTTGAATGAGGAGGGAGCTCATGTGATCATCTGAGATAAGATTTTTGTAAGTTAGGAAATTACTTCTGCAAAATATGGTCGATAGTGTCTGATAGAACCATATCCACTGGGGTTGCCTGTGGAGATGCACCTTTGCTCATTGTAAATAGGTGTGATTACTTTTTGCTTCAGGATAGCACAAATTATCAAGAAGGGGCATCCCTCTAAAGAAAATGTTTAAGAGTAAAACTGTTTTATTGGCAATTGTGTACCTAGACATGGCAGTTAATACGGCATTGAGACTGTTATAATGATAAATTCAGTTTTCCAAATGAACTTCTAGAGAGTCAACCACAGGAATGAGGTTTGAAAGACTATGGTTGCAATTGATAGTTATATGGTCAGTCTTCCATAAAGAGATGGTCTGCTTTTCCTGTAAGGCAGAGACAGTGTCATTCCCACTCTATGAAGAATGTGTCTAAAAATAGGTGAGCATGATATTTTAATGCAGTGTAGGTATAAGTATACATGAAAAAGCAAGCTTTCAGCTTTACTAAGAGTAGATTCTCTCAGTTGGACACTAGATACACTACTAAGAGGTACATCTATGCAATGCTAAGAAATAATCTTTCCGGGCCATAGAGGATCGACTCCAAAATATCAGTATTAAGACGGCAAAATATTGGGATTACAGTAAGAAAAGTTACAGCTGTGCTATGAACTAAGGTAAAATCTCTCTAACCTCCAAGAATATAGGTTTCTTCTTATGAATTGGGGGTTTAGGTATTATTCAGGAAGTCGAGCCTAAGGACAGAAATAAGCAAAAGACTGTAGTAAATGTTGGTGAGTCCTACTTAACAAGTCTGAACATGGGGAAACAATAGAAGTTTCTACAGATTGGAAATGCTGAGGCCTGAGAGCCAAAATAAATAATAATAACAATAATAATAATAGTAATGAAATCAGATTAAAATAGTACTAGGACCAAAATTCAGAAAAGCCCAACATTTCAATCACTTTGGGTGATGTGCAAGAAATTCCAGTAACTAAGTGTCAGGGATAGAAAAATAAATCACGGTTTCGTGCATTAGCTAAAAATCTGTTTGTTTAATGGAAAATTTATTAATTTAATAGATTAAGTGATTGTCATGATAGAAGTCATCATTATGGCTCATTGTGTCAACATTATCAGAGCAAAGGGATTTGAGGGTGTGTGTATGAAATAAATATCCCTCCTATGTATCCACAAAATATTTATGATTGTGGAACAAATCAGTGATTCTGTGTCTTCTGACACGATTATTTACCAAATATTTCCCACATTTTGTCCCAATTTAACCCTCAAAATGACATAAATAATATCACAATTCCCTGTATAAACAGTATTGCATTGGGTGTTGACTTACAGTTTTAGGAAAGACTTGGTTTCAAATACATTTTATGTACATTGACATCTCTGCCTACATGTTATTTCTTAAATAAATTTAAAATAGACTTCTATAGCCATTTAAAAATCACAAACTTTTTCTCTATTTCCATTTAATGAACACAAATGTACTGACTGCATTGATTACACAGGGACCCTAATGGATTATAGTGTGTTCACACAATACATATAAAACAAAGCTTCATGATATCATTTATTTTCCTAAGTTCGTTAGTATTAATTAAACACTCCATTAACCATTCTGCTTGTGAAATGTAGTTTAGAAATTGAGAGTACAGGCCAGGCACAGTGGCTTATGCCTGTAAGCCCAGAACTTTGGGAGGCAGAGGCAAGCAGATAACCTGAGGTTAGGAGTTCAAGACCAGCATAGTCAACACAGCAAAACCACGTCTCTACTAAAAATGGAAAAATTAGCCAGGCATAGAGGCAGGTGTCTGTAATCTCGGCTACCTGGGGAAGCTGAGGCAGGATAATCACTTGAACTCAGGAGGTAGAGGTTGCAGTGAGCTGAGATTGTGCCATTGCACTCCAGCCTGGGTGACAGAGTGAGACTCCATCAAAAAAGAAAGGAGAGGGGAGGGGGAGAGGAGGAAATTGAGAGTAAAGACTTAAAATTCTTAATAAAAAGTTTGGAGGTCATATTCATTGAAATTGTGCTTATAATTTGCATTTTTAAATTTTATTTTTATAACTCATTTTTATTACATTTTATCAAAGTTCTAATTCATGATGGATTAGAAAAAGAAATTGACTTAGGTCTTCAGACGGATAGTTTTGGAGACACTTCCAGAAGGAATTAATTGCAAACATATGACCACAGTCAAAGCAGGAAACAGGGATTGAGTCTCAGGGAGTTACAAAGTTAAAGTAAAATTTCAACGTCCTAAAAAAGGAAATTTATAACCTAATACACAAACTCTTAATCAGTATTATTAAGTCATCTATCTCAATGAAGCAGCAGCCTGAGTGCCCTAGCTCAAAGACTCAGGAATTTTAATCAACTTGACAGGAATAGTTCTAATTGCAAGTTATTATACTGGCATCTGATTTCTACATTATACTCTTCTGAGTTGTATGCGTTAGGGCTGATCCTAATTGACCATGGGTGCTCTGAGTTGCAGGACCTATACAGCTCAGTTCCAAAACCATAAGTAGGTGAAATCTCCCAGGAAGTGTGAATTCTTTTTTATTTTTTTTGGCTCTATTGCCTAGGCTGGAGTGCAGTGGCACAATCTCAGCTCACTGCAACCTCCACCTCCTTTATTCAAGCAATTTTCCTACCTCATCCTGCCAAGTAGCTGGAATTACAGGCACATGCCACCACACCCGTCTAATTTTTGTATTTTTAGTAAAGACAGGGTTTCACTATGTTGGCCAGGCTAGTCTTAAACTTCTGACTTCTGGTGATCCACCTGCCTCAGCCTCCCAAAAGTGCTGGGATTACAGGTGTCAACCACCCCAAATGGCCCTGGGAGATGAATTCTATGCATTCTACCTAAATAACATGACAAGTAGTCTCTATGAGAGAGATAACAAATATGTGCAATATATTCTACCATTTATCTCTCCCATCACTAATCCTCCAAGGTATATTTTGAGTTGAATCCAGATATGGCCAAATAATCCTTGGCATCAAGTACGAGGTGACTATCCATCAGCTGAAGATGGCATGTCAGGTATTAATTATGCCCAGCCCAGTCCTGCACTATGACTTACCTTGCTCTCTTTAAGCCCCCTTGGCTAATATTTATTTAAAAAAAATTTAATCCTCAAATTGGGCTAATTTACTCCCAAAGCCTTAGTCAAATGAAATCTGGCAGAAGAACACAGAACCCCTCATTCAATCACTTATTCCAGGTCAGCTGTCTGAATTGAGGCATAAAACTCTAACTTGATAATAATCACAATAGTATATAACCTATTGGCAGTTGTAGAATGAGTTTATATTTCATTTATATCTCTAAGTAAAGTGCCAGCAATTTTAATGATCTCTCGAATCACTGCATCACAGACTGGAATTTAAATACTCTCTTACCCTATTAATGGATTTGAGTCTCTATACAGTTTCTGTACCAAGCAGTTGTCCAAATTTTATTTGAGCACCTTCAGTGATAAAGTTTCATTTATGTTTGAGGTGATCTGCTTTACCTTTGAGCAGCTTTCACTGTTAAACATTTCTTCATCTTATTAAACATAATCTATGTTCATATGGGATATACACACTAGAACCATTTTAGCCTTTGAAATCATACTGAAAACAATTATTTTAACTCTTCTACATAGCAGCCTTAATGTATTTGAAGACAGCTGTCCTTTCTAGCAAATAAAGCTGTCAAACAGTTGGGGTATATTCAGGGCCACTGCTTACTGCATAAGTTGCTCATTATGAAACTACTTGAACCACAACTTACATGGATGTGAATGGCATACTTGGAGTTGTGGAACATGGAATCCTGCTTCTCAAAAATATGTGTACTCCAGTGTTCCAGGAAAGACTAGACAGTAGATGTCGTTGGAGTTGTCCAAAGGACGTTTCCTGCCAGAAAACTAAACATCTTTTTATGAGGAATAACCAGCCATTTCATGCTAGTGACATTTGGCTTTGTCAACCAATGGTCAAAGTAATACCTATAGTAGAAAAAGTACAAATGTCTAAAGCAGAGCAGCACTAGGGAAATAATACCTCATCAGCAGCTGAATTCTTCCCCTAAGTCCCTTCCACCGTTAAAGCCAAGACATGAGGATTATTTCTTCAGGGAAGAAAGAAAGTGTTAGTCATTGTTTAGCTCTGAGACTCAAAGACATTTTGAATACTTAGAGATAATTATCTTGACAAAATAGGCTTTATTAAAATTGAAAAATATTTTTCACAATTGTCAAAATATTTTCATATGAATATGAGTCAAATAATGAAAGAATATCTACAGTAGATTTTAGACCAAGAGAGACACAGTGCATGACATAAAGGAATTTACCACCATGCTAAAAAATATTGGTGTTTTTCAGTACAAAGAGAAAAAATAAATCATACCATGTTTTACTTCTAAAATCAACTCTTTGTGCCAGATCAGAAAAGAAAAAAAAGAAACGTTTTGAAATCAAAGCTTTTGATTTACAAGAGCTGCTTCTTATTGACAGAAGTATAAGCCAGGTCTTGAGGAAGGTCATAGAATTTATGTTTTGCAGTTAGTTTGAAAGGGAATAGAAGAATCTTAGACTATCTTCTGCGGGAGTGCCAGGGAAGCAGAGAGGTGAGTTCAATGGAGAAGCATCTTGGAGAAGATGAGTTGGGCCTGATTTGGAGACACCTTGTGCAGAAGTCCAGAGATTTCTATAAATAGCCTACTGAGCATCCTCTGTGATCAGATTCAGGAAGCTGTCACTGTAGATTAAGACAAATGACCATTCTAACACATATTAATCAACCTAAAGACACTGAGACAAGATCAGTGTCTCAGCCTCTCAATTCTGTTTGTTGAAGGCCTCTATCAACACTTACCGGAATATCCAGCAAAATTATGTTTATCCATACATATCAAAGGTCCCATATCCACCTTCAGGTTAATGATTGATTAGGATTCATAGAAGCCAGAAAAGCTGTTATACTCATCGTTACAGTTTATTCAGAGAAAGAATCCAGATTAATATGAGTCAATGAAAAAGATGCATAGGGCAAAGTCCAAGAGAAACCGGGTACAGGTTTCCAATTGTCCTCCACCAGTGGCATCACATGGACAGAGCATTATTCACCCAGCAATGATGAGTGACAACATGTACAAACTGTTGCTAACAAAGAAAGTTTACCTGAGCCTTGGGGTCTAGGGCTTTTACTGAAGGTCAATCACAAAGGCACACACAACTGACCTTAACTACTAAATGTATAGCACTCCCTCAGAGATCGAACTCATACAGTGTGGCCAGTGACCTCAGGTGAAAAACAAAACCAATAATACCCAAAAATAGGCATTCACCAAAAATTATCTTGTTAGCATGAGCTATCTAGAGTGGCCCAAGGTCCAAAGTATATAAAAACACTCACTGGGCAGGATGATCCAGGGATTTATAAGGTATCTCTAAGGAGCCAATCAACACCAGTCCTCTCTTTGGAATGTACATAGAGTTTAAACACCCAAAGACTGCTGAGTTAACTCTTTACTAAATACCATGTTTCAAGACTTTGTTAAAATTTGTCAGGAAAAAAGTTTTCCAAGACTTGAAAAATACAAAAAAGATTACTACATATCCTCTCAGTGGAGAGCTAGATATTACTGATTCTACAGAGGTATACAACTTATATTGCCTTATAGAAAATTGATAGAAATGTAAATTATCTTTATCCATAGTAATATAAACGATTATTTTCCACTGCAATAAAAATGACTTTTTTCCAGTAGATAGGCAATTGATCAATGCCTTGCAGAAAAGATACACTAACATTTTATGTTTAAGGTTGATAATCAGGTTTGACTATACTGTGATTCATTTTGGCATTTCTCATTGTACTTTTGCTTGTGTGTATGTATGTGTGTTTGAACTGGATTTAACATCTCACGGATTCCCTCACTTAATGAGTTAAAAATTATTTGCACATTCATTGTATGTTTATTTGTCAGTGGGGTTTTTAATAAAGTGAAAAAATTTTATCACTCTCATATTAGTTGCACAGCATTTGAATGTTCTTTTCAATAAGTTTAGTCATTTGTAACAGAATGGGATCCTTGAATGCCAGAAGTGCATTGATAATATAATGAAAATCTCCAGTATTTACATTTGGGTAGAAATGCAGTGTTGTAACTCATACACCTTATATTTTTAAAATATTGTACTTGATTTATACTATAGATTTTCTTCCCTATATCTTTTTTGTCCTTTTTCTTCCCTCATTTTCTAATTTATTAGAGATTCTTTAATTGAAATAATATAATTAATGATTTAGCTTGTCCTTAAAATATATTAAATTTGATCATATCCTACACTATTCACTATAAGTTACCTACATATAGTGTCTATAGTTTCATTCAATAACTAAAAATTCTAAAACAAATACTGATGAACATCATTGTATACATATATTACTTAATAGTTTATTTTTGCAGTCAATTTTCTCTTGTAAGTCTTTTCTCAGCAGACCAAGTGTAAAACAGACAAAATTTCATTATTATTTACTTTGAAAAATGACAAATATTTTTAAACTTTGTGCTCAAAAGAGTCATTGAGAAATTTTAAAATATAATACATTCTAAAAGATTCTAAAAAATTAAATTGCCCTTTGGTGGATGAGCTCACTCTCCCTATATTTCTGTATATTTGAAACCAATGAATAAACTTTCACAACAAATTGAACTGAGCGATATAATATTTAAAAATACTAAATATTCACTCTTACTAACAGTTTCTATCATCTATAGAGGATCTAATATCATCCAATTCAGAGCACAAAACCAGATATTATCAAAAGACATACACACAAAGAAATAACCAATAAAACCCAAAAGATCCCTTTTCTTGAAAAAATTACATTCCATATGGCTGGAGATAGAAGGCACACACAAATATATAAAGAACAAAAACAAGCGGGTAGACACTAATGCTGGGCACAAAGGGCTTTGGCTAAGGCTACTAAGATTTTTATTTTTATTTTATTTATTTATTTATTCATTTTACTTTTGATATAACTCAGTAGCCAAGATAGAAAAAAAAAGTTTTCTGTGCTATAGAAAAAGAGATATGGCTATTCTTTTCTATAGACTGTTCCTTTCTTTTTTCTAGGGGGAAATCCTAAAGAATTCTTTTAGTTATATTTACCATTGTATTCTTGGTAAAACTTTGAGACAACTGATTTGAATGCAGCTGTACTTAGGCAAGCAATTTTTCTATAATATCAACTGATGTGTTTGATTCTTTGGAATACAAAGTAATAAATAGAAGAGTTGGTTATGAACTCACCCCCACTAAAGAAAAACCTAGTTCCACTACTAAAATGAATCCCAAAACAGTTGCTTAAACAACAAAAGAAAATGCTTATTTCTCTCTCTCAAGCAGCATAGAGAGATAGATAGATATGATGCATAAATTATATAGAATTAAATATGTATATAGAATTTATGTTTATATATAATTTTTATATATAATGTATATGGAATTATATACAAATATATAATTCTATATGGATACTACTTAGTGATAAGTAGTCGAGGTTTATATGGAATTATCATAGGATCAAGGACTTTTTATGTTGCTCTCTTCAACAGATCTCCCATCTTATGTTCTAAGATGACTGCTCTATCTCCTGCCATCATGTCTGAATTTCAGCTGAGAAAGAGAAATGGAGAACGGAAAACATTTCATTCATTTTATTAGCTGCAATGAATATTTGACACATCAAACACCTCACAACCCACTGGCCCAAACTTAATCAAGTGGCCACATTAAGGTTCAAGAAAGCTACACAATATCACCTTTAGTTGAAACTCTGATACTACAGAAGAAACAGAGAACAGACATAGTTTGGGAATAGCTAACAGTGCCTAACCTAAAAGGTCAGGGAAAGGCATGTATATTTAACTATTTAAATTAGACTATGCTATGCCTGTAAATTTTACATTGTCTTATAAGGAAAAATGTGTATTTTTATTTGAAACACCAAAGTTAAGAGGTGTGTTGCTGAGTATGAGACTATAGAATGAAATTTCAAGACTGTTGTTTATATCCATGGAAGGAATTACTATTAAACACACACACACACACACACACACACACACACACACACACAAATTTTCTCTCTCCATTCATTCCTAGGCATTTAACTAGTTAAAAGTCACAGATGAGAATGCCTTTTCTAGAGTCAAGTTCAAATCCAGAATCTCCTTGAATAGATGTGTGACCTCAGATAATTTCTTATTTGTAAAATAGAAATGGTGCCTCAATTTCCTTACCTTTAATATAAGAAAAATAATATTACCCCAAATGGCTTTTTTGAGAATTAAATAAGATTAAGTGCATAGCTGAGCACCTGGCATCTAGTTAGGGTTAATAAATACCAACTATTATTTAGGCTTAATAAATATAAAGTATTATTATTTTGCCATTATTACTTTACATGATGTTTAAGTCTGAGTAATCCAGTATAATATTATACTATCATATGCTGGTGTGATTGTCTTGATCAAGATGCAGGACAGTGTCCTCCTATGGATGGGGCTTGAATTTCCCTTAATAAAAATTAGTATTTTCTTTGCCAGTAATCTTAAAAAAAAAAACTGGAGAAGATGGACTTGGATTGGGAATAAAGATGCCTTCAAGATCAATGTTTCTCAGCCTTCTACAAATGAACTCTGGTGTGCCACAAATTTGTTATAGGTGCACCAACATATTGAACTTCTCATTGTTTAAAATGACCAGCTTAGATATGTCTGGGATACTGGTAGCTTTGGCTGGTGATGTCTGGCTGCAACTTGCCGTGTTTATTTATTCTCAGTGTGTCAAACAAATATTCACATTGTGTATATATGTATCTGTCATAATTTAAAGGGTTGAGAGGAATAGTTCAGGAGAATTCCTATTGGAGCAGATAAGCTATTGATTTTCATGTAGTGATTGGCTGAAAGTAACAGTTATATCAGGCAAGGGTAGAATCTAACTTTTCATAGAGAACCCATGAAAAAGACTTCATTTGTTTATGAATTGACTTTTGAAAATCGATTCAACAAATTAATATATGACATATGCCAAACAAAATAACTGTGCTATGTACTATTGATATATTGGTGATCAAATGATGTTTTCTAAACCCTTATGAAATTTTAATATATTAGAAGCAAATATATTAATCAAAGAATCATACAAATATAAGATTGCAAAGTGATAATAACTATGAATAAATATTGCAAGATTCTAGAAAAAAGGGTCTAAGCTTCTGGGCTCTGAGAATAGTATATATGTATTATATTTATTAAACTATTCAACAGTATTGATGTTCCTCAACTTACACTAGGGTTACATCCCAATAAACCCAATATAAGTTAAAAATATCTTAAGTTGGAAATGCACTTAATACATCTAACCTATTGAATATCATAGCTTAGCCTAAACTACCTTAAACATGCTCAGAATGCATAAAGTAGACACAGTTGGGTAAAATCATCTGGCAACACAGTGCACTGTAGAGTATCAGTTGTTTGCCTTCAGGATCATGTAGCTGACAGGGAGCTGCAGCTCACTGCCACTGCCCAACATCCAAAGAGAGTATCATACTATATATTGTAGGACAAAGAAAAGACCAAAATTCAAAGTACATTTTCTATTAAATGCATTCTGCTTTTGCACCATTATAGGGTAAAAATGTTGTAAGTCAAACTATTGTAAGTTGGGGGCTGCTTTTATTTGCAGAGTTCCAGGCATATTCATCTCAAACTTACAGTAAAGTTGTATTCAAAGGCTTCAGCTGGGACTTTCATTTCTGGGAAGATGGAGTAGACATACATTTTCCTACCATCATATGTTGCAGATTTGAAACTGAAAAGCTGAAAACCTAGAAATGCCAATGGACACAGACCAAGAAAACCTTCAACAAAAGCCTGTTCTCTTTAGCCAAAGGGCTAGGAAGGGAACATCCTAAGCAACAATAAAAGAAAACCTGTTAGACAATAACCATTCAACTCTAGCCAAATACACACACACACACACACACACACACACACACACACGACCTTGTGTGTATGCCCACTCACACAGATAAATGCTCAATAGAGAACTTAGGCTCTGCTCTTCACTAGGCAGTAACAAGACACTCCCCCATTTTTTGCTTGGGTGCTGTCAGAAAAGGCAGAGTAGAGAGCTGGGTCTTACATCTTTTCAAGGAAATAACTGTTCCCCAACCCCTGTCAGGGAAACCAGAAGGAAAGCCTGGACTTCCACTCCCACACAGAGGCACTAATACATCCTTTCTTCTTCCCACTGAGGTTGTGTCAGAGGATGTCTAGTGAAGAATCAGGGCCTTGTGCCCAGCACAATCAGACACTTCCCTACTGTATGATGTAAGTGGTGGCCAAGTGCGGCCCAGTGATAAGGCAATGCTCATACCCCTCCCAACAAGGGTAGTGTCAATGAAGTCATAGTGATGGGTCAGCACTCCCACTCTACATAGTAATAAGAGTTCTCTCTTCCTAAAGTGTCACAGACCCTGAAAGGGAAATCTGGCATTTCTACCCCACCTGGCAATAATGAGACACTGCTTCCTGCTGTACCAGTGTCAAAGAAACAAAAAACAGAGAACAAACAGAAAATTAAAAATAAAGCAGATGTAAGCTTTGCCATATCAATAGTTACATTAAATGTACATGATTTAAATATATTTTTTAAAAAACAGATTGGTAGAGTGGATTAAAAAACATAAACCAAAGAAACGCTATCTAAAAGAAACTTACTTCAAATATAATGAAATAGGCAGACTGAAAGAAGACGGATGGAAAATGATATATTGTGTAAATATTTATCAACAGAAAGCAGAAGCAGCAATATTAATCCCAAAAAAGTATAATTTAGAGGAAATAAAATTACCAGAGATGGAGAAAAACATTACATAATGATAAAAGTATCAATCTATCAGAAAGATAATCAATCCCAAATATGTATGCATCATCCAAACAACAGGGCTGAAAAATATGTAAAACAAAAACTGTTCTAACTAAAAGGAGAAATAGACAAATTCACAATTATAGGTGGAGTCTTCAACAGCCCTCTCTCAACAATTGACAGAAGAACTAGACAGATTACCTATAAGGATATAGAAGAACTCCACAACACCATCAAATAACAGAATCAAATCTTCATTTATAGAACACTTTACCTAACAACAGCAAAATACACATTGGTTTCAAGTACCCACAATAACGTATACTGAGATATGTGCCATAAAATAAATCTTAAAATAATTGAATCATTCTATGACAGCAATGACTTTAAACTAAAAATCAGTAACAGAAAGACAGCAGGAAGTTCCCCCAAACACTTGAAAACTAAACACAACACCTCCAAATAATCTATGAGGCAAAAAGAAACATTAAGAAAAAAATGTATATAATACATTTAATATGTATATAAAACATATAATACATATTTATACCTACATGCATATACATACACACACATATATTTATATACACATACACTGAACTTAATAAAAATGAAAATACAACGTATCAAAATTGTGGGACATAGCTAAGGCAGTACTGAGAGGATAAGTTTTAGCACTGAATGGTTTAGAAAAGAGCAATAAGCTCAAATCAGTAATCTAAGCTCATAACTCAAGAATATGGAAAAAGAAACAAAAAAATAGAGAAAATCAAAACATTGGAAAAAAACAAAAAAGAGAAGAGAAGATTATTTGAAAATATCAATAAAATTGACAAAACACTAGCACTTCTGAAAAAGAAAAAACGAGAAAAGAAACAAATTATCAATAAGGAGATATCACCACAGAACTTTTAGACAACAAGAAGGTAACAAGGGAATCAACTTTACCACATAATTTGACAATTTAGAGGAAATACACCAATTCCTCAAAAAAAGATAAGAAATCAACAAAATATACTACATCTTATCCAGTATTAAATAGATAACTTGTTCAGTCCAATAACTATAAAGAAAATTTAATTCATATTATAAAACTCCCCAAAAAGAAGTCTCCAGGCCCTGATTGTTTCACTGGAGAATTCTGCCGAACTTCTAAGGAAATATTTTCACCAATTCTAGATAATCCGTTTCAGAACGTAGAAGAAGGAATACTCACCAATTTAGCTAGTGAAGCTAGAAGCCAGGAGTTTCAGACCAGCCTGACCAATATGGTGAAACCCTCTCTTTACTAAAAACACAAAAATTAGCTAGGCACTGTGGCAGGCACCTGTAATTCCAGTTACAGCCTCTGGAGGCTGAGGCAGGAAACCCAGGAGGTGCAGGTTGCAGTGTGCCAAGACTGCGCCATTGCACTCCAGCCTGGGTGACAAAGTAAGACTCTGTCTCAAACTAAAAATAAAAGTAAAATAAAATAAAATAAACTCTCAGAAAAACTAGGAGTACAGAGAAATTGCTCAAACTGGTAACAAGAATCTATTAAACAAACAAAACAAAACAAAAATCTTACAGATAAAATTATACTTGGTGGTCAAAGCCTGAATGCTTTCTCCTGAAGATCAGAAACTAGGTTAAGTCTAGGCTATCCACTTAACCACCCTTATGCGATATAGTCCTAGAAATTTTAGCCTGTGCAATAAAGCAAGAAAATAAAAGTTATACATCTTGGAAAAAATAAAACAATTCCTATGTCTAAATGATATAATTATCTACAAAGAAAATCGAAAGGAATCTAAAAAAAAAAAGCACTATTAGAACTATTGAGTTCACCAAAGTTTTAGGATGCCAGAATAACATTCGAAAATACATTTTATTTGTATAACTAGCTATGAACATGTGGACAGTGAAATTGAAAATATTAGTAATTGCTCAAAAAATAAAATACTAAGTTGAATATGTAAATATGTATAGAACTTGTATGCTGAAAACTAAATAATACTGATATAAGAAATTAATGATCTTAACAAATGGAGAGATGTGTTGTTTTCATTCACTGGAAGTCTCAACAATGCAAAGATGTCAATTTTCCTCAAATTAATATACAAGTTAATGGAATTCTTATCAACATTTTTGCAAATTTTTTGTAGATACATAAATATTCTGAATTGAATATGGAAATACAAAGGAACTAGACAAGCTAAAACAATTTTGTGAAAGAAGAACAAAGGAGGTAGGAATCCAACTACCCAAGTCAAGACTTATTATTTAACTACAGTAATCAGAACTGTGTAGTAGGAATATATACACATATTAAGGGAACAAAATGTGCTCCCCAAAAACAGCACCACAGAAATAACACATCTGATGTTTGACAAAGTTGCAGAAGTGATTCAAAAGCAAGCTTTTTAAAGAACAACAAGGTACTGGAAAAACTGGGATCTATAAAATTAAAATAATTAATCCTGTACAGGTGACCCTTAAACAATGTAGGGGTTAAGGGCACTGACTCTGTGGAGTCAAAAATCCATGTTACAATTTTTGACTTCCCTAAAACTTCACTACTAATAGGCTACTGTTGACTGGAAGCATTACCAATAACATAAAGTCAATTAACACATATTTTTTTTATGTTACATGTATTACATACTGTATTTTTACAATAAATAAGCTAGCAAAAAAAAAAGTCACTAAAAAAAGCATGATGAAGAGAAAATACATTTGCTGTACTGCATTTATCAATACCATATGTTTACATCATTTGTTTATAATATCTGTCTGAAATGGTGGGCAGCCACGGCTGCAGACCATAATCTATGTACATATCAAGGAATTCAACTTTTTCTTGCAATGTTGAGACTTTTCTCTCCTTTTTGGGAGCAACAATATCACTAATAGCACTTGGTAAGTTTCATGCTGACTTTCGAGGTTTATGGTATAGCACTATGATGAAAAGTAAACAAGAATGAGATCACTTTTTACTACAATTCACAATTTGTGGGAGAGAATGACTACTCAAACCCAGATGATTAGTGTGACAGGGTGTTTTAACCAGACATTTCCAACACTTGAGCTCACTATAATAGCAACAGAACAGGCCTACAAAATTACTATGGTAGTACAGTACTACGACAGTTAATTTTATGTAGCTGTGATTTAACACTGCATCTGTTACAAGTGTTTACCTTTCTCTTAACTGTGACTAGCACCATATACAGTCTGTAAAGGTCTGTGTAAATTTGGAAAATTTTTAACTTTTTATAATAGATTTGTGTATATTTTATGGTAGTATATGACAAAAATAGATTAGTAGCTACATATATTGTATGGATTCATAACATATCTAATTTTCTTAGTTTGTAATTTAACATTTCTAGGCTACATAGTTTGTGAGTTTCTTCAAATTATTTCAAATCTCCAAAAAATTTCCAAATTTTAAAAAAATTTGCATATAAGTAGACCCATGAAGTTCAAACCTATTGTTCAAGGATCATATGTAGTAAACTTCACATCACACACACACAAACTTAAATGTAAAACAAAATAACTTTTAGAAATAGAAAAAATAAAATCTTCAGGACCTAGTGCTAGGCAAAGAATTTTTAGACTTGATATTAAAAGTATGATCTATAAAAACAAAACTGGACAAATTCGTCAAAATTAAGAACTTTTGCTCTTTGAAAGCCAATGTAAAGAGGAGAGAAGACAACACTACCAATTGGGAGAAATACTTGCAAACCATGTATCAGACAGAGAACTTATATCCTGAAGTATAAAGAACTCTCAAACAGAAAAAATAAAAAAGAAAAGAAAAACAATACAATTAGAAAATGGGCAAAAGATATTAACAGACATTTCACCAAGAGGATATATATATGGCAAATAAGCACATTGTTAGCCACTAGTAAAATTGAAATTAAAATCACAATATCAGTCCATACTATCAAAATAACTAAAATTAAAAAGTAGTGACAATACCAAATGCTGGCAAGGGTGCAGAGAAAATGAATTACTTGTACATTTGCTGGTCAGAATGTAAAGTGGTAAAGCCAGGCAACAAAACAGTTAGGCACTTTCAAAACAAAACAAAAAACACAAAACCACTAAACATGCTGCTATCATGTGACCAGCAATTTCACTCATGAGCATTTATCCCAGAGAAATGAAAACTTGAATTTTCACACAAAAATTTGTATACAAATGTTTATGGCAATTTAATCATAATAGCCAAAACCTGGAACCAGCCAAGATGTTCTTCAACATCTGAATAAACTATAGTACATTGATACTGAGTGGACTACCATTCACAATAAAAAAGAACCAACTACTGATACCCACCTACCCCACTTCAAAACCTGGACGACTCTCTAGAGAATGATGCTAAGGGAAAAAAGGCCATTTCCGAAAGGTTAGATAATATATGATTCTCTCTTTTACATAACATGTTTGAAATGACAAAAATTGTAAAATTTCCAAACAGATGAATGTTTGAAAGGAGTTAAGAATCAGGTGGGAAAAGTGGGAAAGAAGTAGGTATGGCTGGGAAGGATCCAAGATGGCTAAATAGGAACAGCTCTGGGGTACAGTTCCCAGCAAGAACAAAGCAGAGGGTTAGTGCCCACTGCATTTCCAAATAAATTTTCACTGCCCACAGACCAGGAGATTCCCAAGCCGAAAGCACCACGAGTTTTCAGCATGGCAGTTTCAGCCGGTGCCAGCTTGGCACACAGAAACTCACACAAATCTGGGCAGCCATTTGAACTGGCACCTGGAATGCCTGGGAGACAGAACCACCCATTCAACCAAAAGGGGGAGCAGAGACAGGGAGCCAGGCAATCTAGCTCAGTGGGTACCACCCCCACAGAACAAGCAATCTGAAACTCTTTGGATTGAGAGTTTCCCAGAAAGTGCAGCTGGACCCAGGACGGTCCATCTCAGTGGGGGGAAGAGTGACCACCACTACCGAGGCAGTCCACCACTACCGAGGCAGATCACACAGTAGCTGGGCAGAGCCTGTGGCAGCTCAGCAACACCTCTGCTGGCAGACTGTGACTAGACTACTCCATGCAGGGCAAGGCATCTGTGAAAAAAGTCAGCAGCATGACAGGAACTTATAAATAAAGCCCTACCTTCATGGGGGCAGAGCCTGGGAAAAGAAGCACTTATAAGTTTCGCTGCAGCAGACTTAAAAGTACCTGCCCAGCAGCTCGGCAAGGAACAAAGGAGATCCCAGCACAGCACTTGAGCTCCTATAAGGGACAGACTGTCTCCTCAAGCAGCTCCCCAACCCTGGTATACACAAAGAGACACTTCATAAAGGAGAGCTCAGGCCGACATCTAGCAGGTACACTTCTGGGATGAAGATAACTGAAGAAGAAACCAGCAGCAACCCTTACTGTTCTGTAAACCCCACAGGTGATCCCCAGGCAAGAAGTGTCTGTAGTGGACCTCTGGCAGTCCTGCAGCAGAGAGGGCTGACTGTTAGAAGGAAAACTAAGAAACAGAAAGAAATAACTTTATCATCAACAAAAACGATGTCACTCAGAGACCCCATCTGAAAGTCACCAACTACAAAGACGACAGGTAGATAAAGCCACTAAGATGGAAAGAAACCAGTGTAAATAGAATCAAAACACCCAAAACCAGAATGCCTCTCCCCCAAAGGATCACAACTCACCAGCTAGGGATCAAAGATAGATGGAGAATGAATCTGATGAATTGACAGAAATAGGCTTCAGAAGGTGTGTAATAACAAATTTCTCAGAGCTGAAAGAACATGTGCTAACCCAATGCAAAGAAACTAAGAATCTAGAAAAAAGGTTAGATGAGATGCTAACTAGAATAAACAAATGGAGAAGAATATAAACGACTTGCTGGAGCTGAAAAACAGCATGAGAACTTCACGAAGCATACACAAGTTTCAACAGCTGAATCGGCCAAGCAGAAGAAAGGATATCAGAGATTGACTATCAACTCAATGAAATAAAACAAGAAGGCAAGAATAGAGAAAAAAGTAAAAAGAAATGAATAGAGCCTCCAAGAAATATGGGATTATGTGAAAAGACCTGATCTACATTTGATAGGTGTACTTGAAAGTGATGGAGAGAATGAATCCAAGCTGGAAAACACTCTTCAGGATATTATCCAGGAGAACTTCCCCAATCTAGCAAGGCAGGCCACCATTCAAGTCCCGGAAATATAGAGAACACCATAAAGATATTCCTCAAGAAGAGCAACCCCAAGGCACATAATCGTCAGATTCACCAGGGTTGAAATGAAGGAAAAAATACTAAGGGCAGTCAGAGAGAAAGGTCGGGTTACCCACAAAGGGAAGCCCATCAGACTCACGGCGGATCTCTTGGCAGAAAGCCTATAAGCCAGAAGAGAGTGGGGGCCATTATTGAAAATCTTTAAAGAAAAGAACTTTCAACCTAGAATTTCATATCCAGCCAAACTAAGCTTCATAAGTGAAGGAGAAAGAAAATCCTTTATGGACAAGGAATTGCTGAGAGATTTTGTCACCACCAGGCCTGCCTTACAAGAGCTCCTGAAAGAAGCACTAAACAAGGAAAGGAACAACCAGTACCAGCCACTCCAAAAACGTGTCAAATGGTATAGACCACCAATACAATGAAAAAAAAAAATACATTAACTAATGGGTAAAGCATCCAGCTAGCAACAAAATGGCAAAATCAAATTCACACATAACCATATTAACCTTAAATGTAAATGGGCTAAAGGCCCCAATCAAAAGACACTGACTGGCAAATTGGATAAAAAGTCAAGACCCATCTGTGTGCTATATTCAGGAAACCCATCTCACATGCAAGGACACACATAGGCTCAAAATAAAGGATGGAGGAAGATGTACCAAGCAAATGGAGAGAAAAAAAAAAAAAAAAAAAAGCAGAAGTTGCAATCCTAGTCGCTGATAAAAATGGACTTTAAACCAACAAAGATCAAAAGAGACAAAGAAGGGCATTACATAATGGTAAAAGGATCAATGCATCAAGAAGAGCTAACGATTCAAGATATATATTCACCCAATACAGGAGAACCCATGTATATAAAGCAAGTTCTTAATGACCTACAAAGAGACTTAGACTCCCACACAATAATAAGGGGAGACTTTAACACTCCACTGTCAATATTAGATCAACAAGACATAAAATTAACAAGGATATCCAGAACTGAACTCGATATGGACCAAGTGGACCTAATAGACATTTACAGAAATCTCCACCCCAAATCCACAGAATATACATTCTTCTCAGCACCGCATTGCACCTACTCTAAAATTGACCACATAGTTGGAAGTAAACCACTCCTCAGCAAACATATAAGAACAGAAATCATAATAGTCTCTCAGACCACAGGGCACTCAAATTAGAACTCAAAATTAAGAAACTAACTCAGAACTGCACAGTTTCATGAAAACTAAACAATTGGCTCCTGAATATCAATTGGATAAACAATGAAATTAACGCAGAAATAAAGATGTTCTTTGAAACCAGTGAGAATGAAGACAGAACGTACCAGAATCTCTGGGACACATTTAAAGCAGTGTCTAGAGGGAAATTTATAGCAATAAATGCCTACATGAGAAGCAAGGAAAGATCTAAAATCGACACTCTATCATCAAAATTGAAAGAGCTAGAGGAGCAAGATAAAAAAACTGAAAAGTTAGCAGAAGACAAGAAATAACTAAGATCAGAGCAGAACTGAAGGAGATAGAGACACAAAAAAACCTTCAAAAAATCAATAAATCTAGGAGCTGATTTTTCGAAAGATCAACAAAATAGACCACTAGCCAAATTAATAAATAAGAAAAGAGAGAAGAATCAAGTAGATGCCACAAAAAATGAAAAAGGGGATATCACCACTGATTTCACAGAAATAAAAACTACAATCAGAGATTACTACAAACAACTCTATGCGCATAAACCAGCAAATGTAGAAGAAATGGATAAATTCCTGGACACTTGCACCCTCCCTAGCCTAAACCAGGAAGAAGTTGAAACCTTCAACAGACCAATAACAAGAGCAGAAGTTAAGTCAGCAAGTAGTAGCCTACCAACCAAAGAAAGTCCAGGTTCAGACGGGTTCACAGCTGAATTCTACCAGACTTACAAAGAGTCACTGGTACCATTCCTTCTGAAACTATTCCAAACAATACAAAAAGAAGTAATCCTTCCCAAATCATTTTATGAGACCAACATCATCCTGATACCAAAACCCAGCAAAGACTCAACAAAAAAAGAAAACTTCAGACCAATATCCATGAGGAACATAGATGCAAAACACTTCAGTAAAATACTGGCAAACCAATTGCAACAGCGCATCAAAAAGTTTATCCATCACAATCAAGTAGGCTTCATTCCAGGGATGCAAGGCTGGTTCAACACATGCAAGTCTATAAACATAATCCACCACATAAACAGAACCAAAGACAAAAACCACATGATTATCTCAATAGATGCAGAGAAGGTCTTTGACAAAATACAACAGCTCTTTATGCTAAAAACTCTCAACAAATTAGGTATCGAGGGAACATATCTCAAAACAATAAAAGCTATTTACAACAAACCTACAGCCAATATAATACTGAATGGGCAAAATTGGAAGCATTCCCTTTGAAATCAGGCACTAGATAAGAATGCCCTCTCTCACCACTCCTATTCAATATATTATTGGAAGTTCTAGCCAGAGCAATTAGGAAAGAAAAAAAAAAATAAAGAGTATTCAATTAGGAAAAGAGGAAGTAAAATTGTCTCTATTTGCAGATGACATAATTGTATCTTTAGAAGACCGTATCTTCTCAGTCCAAAATCTCCTTAAAGTGATAAGCAAGTTCAGCATGCTCAGGATACAAAAATCAATGTGCAGAAATCACAAGCATTTCTATATACCAATAACAGACTAACAGAGAGCCAAATCATGAGCAAACTCCCATTCACAATTGCTACAAAGAGGAAAAAATATCCAGGAATACAACTAACAAAGGATGTAAAGGATGTCTTGAAGGAGAACTACAAATCACTGCTCAAGGAAATAAGAGAGGACACAAACAGATGGAGAAACATTCCATGCTCATGGTTAGGAAGAATCAATATCATGAAAATGGCCATACTGCCCAAAGTAATTTGTAGATTTAATGCTATCCTAATCAAGGTACCAATGACCTTCTTCACAGATCTCAGAAAAACCATCTTAAACTTCATGAGAGCCTGCATAGCCAAGGCAATCCAAAGCAAAAAGAACAAAGCCAGAGGCATCATGCTACCTGATTTCAAACTATACTACAAGGCTACAGTAATCAAAACAGCACGGTACTGGTACCAAAACAGAGATATAGACCAATGGAACAGAACAGAGGCCCTAGAGGCAACATCATACGTCTACAACCATCTGGTCTTTGAAAGACCAGACCAAAAAAAAAAAGCAATGGGGAAAGGATTCCCTATTTAATAAATGGTGTTGGAAAAACTGGCTAACAGTGTGTAGAAAGCAGAAACTAGACCTGTTCCTGACACTTTACACTAAAATTAACTCCAGATGTATTAAAGACTTAAATGTAAGGCCTAATACCATAAAAACCCTAAAAGAAAACCTAGGCAAAACCATTCAGGACATAGGCATAAGCAATGACTTCATGACTAAAACACCGAAAGCATTGGCAACAAAAGCCAAAATAGACAAATGGGACCTAATTAAACTCCAGAGCTTCTGTACAGCTAAAGAAACAATCATTAGAGTGAACTGGCAACCAAAAGAATGGGAAAAAGTTTTTGCAATCTACCCATCTGACAAAGGGCTAATATCCAGAATCTACAAAGAACTGAAACAGATTTGCAAAAGAAAAGCACACAAACCCATTCAAAAGTGGGTGAAGGACATGAACAGACACTTTTCAAAAGAAGACATATATGAGGCCAACAAACATATGAAAAAATGCTCATCATCACTGATTATTAGAGAAATGCAAATCAAAACCACATTGAGATACCACCTCAGGCCAGTTACAATGGCCATCATTAGAAAATCTGGAGACAACAGACGCTGGAGAGGATGTGAAGAAATATGAACACTTTTACACTGTTGGTATGAGTTTAAACTAGTTCAACCCTTGTGGAAGACAGTGCGGCAATTCCTCAAGGACCTAGAAACAAAAATTCCACTTGACCCAGCAATCCCATTACTAGGTATATACCCAAAGGATTATAAATTATTCTATTATAAAGACACATGCACACATATGTTCATAGTGGCACTGTTTACAATAGCAAAGACCTGGAACCAACCCAAATGCCCATCAGTGATAGACTGGACAAGGAAAATGTGGCACATATATACAATGGAATATTATGCAGCCATAAAAATTGATGAGTTTGTGTCCTTTGTAGAGAAATGGATGAATCTGGAAACCATAATTCTCAGCAAACTGACACAAGAACAGAAAATCAAACACCGCATGTTCTCACTCATAGGTGGGTGTTGAACAATGAGAACACATGGATACAGGGAGGGGAGCATCACACACTGGGGTCTGTTGGCGGGAGGTACAGCAGGGGTGGGTGGGGAGGTCAGGGAGGGATAACAGATGTAGGTGGGGAGAAATGCCAGATGTAGGTGATGGAGGCAGCAAACCACATTTCCATGTGTGTACCTATGCAACAATCCTGCATGATCTGCACATGTACCCCAGAATCTTAAGTATAATAAAAATAAATAAATAAAATAAAGAATTATGTATGGCTATAACAGAGCAACATGAGTGATGTGACAATATAAACATTGTGTCTCTTGAATCAATGTCAATATCCTGGCTGTAATATGGCATTATAGTCTTGTAAGACATACCCATTGAAGGAAGTTGAGTAGAGTAAGGGTTTACAACCCCTGGGCCACAGCAGGGGTCGAGCAGCTGGAGAGCCAGCAAAGTTGAGCTTCACCTTTTGTCAGAACAGTGGGCATTAGATTCTCATAGATGCAGAAACCCTATTGTTAACTATGAATGCAATGCTCCTTATGAGAATCTAATAATCTAATGATAAATGTGTGTTTGGTCCATCCCATAAACCTCTGCCCCTACAGTCCATGAAAAAATTCTCTTTCATAAAATCAGCCCCTCAAGGACCTTGAAATAGAAATTCTAGGCACCAAAATTTGAGGACTGCTGGAGTAAACGATACATGGGTTCTCTTGTGTTATTTCTTACAACTGCATATGAATCTGCATTCATCTCAAAATAAAGTTTACTTTGTCTGTCTAAATTAAATAAATGTGTGTATGTATGCAACATTTGACACTAGTGACAGAGAAAGTGTGTCAAACACAGAAGCACGTATATACAAGGTGAAGTAGTAGAAGCCTCAGCAAAATGGAGAAACCCCAAAACTGCAGAAAGCCATTAGGGAAGTCAACATAGCAAGGAGAGAGGCAAATAGGTTTTCTTGATATTGGAAATGTGAGTCTTTTCCCACCTTGAGACTTTCAGAGGGATTCACAGTGGAACTGCCCAGTAAAACTTTCTGCAATGTTGGAAATATAATCTGAGCTGCCCAGCACTGCAGCTAATAGCCATGTGGAGGCTCTTGAGCACTAAAATGTAACTAATGTAACTGAGGAACTCAAGTTTTAAATGCATTTACTTCTGTTTAATTTAAATTAAAACTGCCACATATGACTACTGACTACTGTATTGAACAGCACAGTGCTATAAAAAGATTAGGTGACTTGCTGGCAAGATGGCCAAACTGGAGCAGCTCTGGTCTGCAGCTCTCAGCAAGAGGTGAGACACAAAAGGTGGTTGATTTCTGCATGTCCAAATGAGGTACCAGATTCATCTCACTGGGACTGGTTAGACAGTGAGTATAGCCCAAGGAGGGAGAGCTGAAGCAGGGTGAGGCAACGCCTCACCCAGGAAGTACAAGGAATTGGAGAACTCCCTCTATTAGCCAAGGGAAGCCATCAGGGACTGCTTCATGCACTCTGGCCCAGATACTGCACTTTTACAACCTGCAGACCAGAAGATTCCCTCCAGTGCCTACACAACCAGGGCCCTGGTTTTCCAGCAGAAAACTGGGTGGCCCTTTGGGCAGGCACTGAGATAGCCGCAGTTTTTGTTGTTGTTGTTGTTGGTTTGTTTTTTCATAGTCCAGTGGCACCTGGAACACCAGCAAGACAGAACCATTCACTCCCCTGGAAAGGAGGCTGAAGCCAGGGAGCCAAGTGGTATGGCTTGGCAGGTCCCACCCCCAGGAAGCTCAGCAAGCTAAGATCTACTGGCCTGAAGTTCTCACAGCACAGCAGTCTGAGCTTGACCTGGGATGCTCGAGCTTGGTTAGGGGAGGGGCCACTACCATTGCTGAGGCTTGGGTAGGTGATTTTATCCTCACAGTATAAACAAAGTCTCCGAAAAGTTCGAACTGTGTGGAGCCCACCACAGCTCAGCAAGGCCACTGCACCCAGACTATTTCTCTAGATTCCCTCATCTCTGGGCAGGGCATCTCTAAACAAAAGGCAGCAGCCACAGTCAGGGACTTATAGATAAAACTGCCACCTCCCTGGGACAGAGCATCTGGGGGAAGGGACAGTTGTTGGTGAAGCTTCAGCAGACTGAAATGTTCTTGCCTGGCAGCTCTGAAGAGAGCAGCAGATATTCCAGCACAACATTAGAACTCTGATAAGGGACAGATTGCTTCCTCAAGTGGGTCTCTGACCCCCATGTATGCTGACTGGAAGACACGTCCCAGTAAGGGCCAACAGAACCTCATACAGGAGAGCTCTGACTGGCATCTGGTGGGTGTCCTCTGGGAAAAAGCTTCCAGAGGAAGGAACAGGCAGCAGTCTTTGCTGTTCTGCAGCCTCCACTGGTGATACTCGGACAAACATGGTCTGGAGTGGACCCCCAACAAACTCTAGCAGACTTGCAGCAGAGGATCCTGTTAGAAGCAAAACTAATAAACAGAAAAAAATAGTATCAACATTAACAAAAAGCACATCCACTCAGAGACCCCCTCCAAAGGTCACTGACTTCAAAGACTAAATATTCACATAGATAAATCCACGAAGACGGGGAGAAACCAGCATAAAAAGGCTGAAAATTCCAAAAACCAGAATACCTTTTCTCCAAAGGATCACAGCTCCTCAAAGGAAAAAAACTGGTTGGAAAATGAGTTTGACAAATTGACAGCAGTAGGCTTCAGAAGGTAGGTAATAATAAATTCCTCTGAGCTAAAGGAGCATGTTCTAACCCAATGCAAGGAAGCTAAGAACCTTGAAAAAAGGTTAGATGAATTGCCAACTAAAATAAAAGGTCTGAGAGGAACACAAATAACCAGATAGAACTGAAAAACACAGCACGAGCCCTTCATGAAACAGACACAAGTGTCAATAGCTGAATAAATCAAGCAGAAGAAAGGATATCAGAGATTGAATATTAACTCAATTAAATAAAGGAAGAAAACTAGAGAAAAAAGACTGAAGAGAAGTGAATAAAGCCTCCAAGAAACATGAGACTATGTGAAAAAAACCAAATCTACATTTGATTTGGTGTATCTGAAAGTGACAGGGAAAGTGGAACCAAGTTGAAAAGCACTATTCAGTATATTAGCCGGGAGAACTTCCCCAACTTAGAAAGGCAGGCCAACAGTCAAATTCAGGAAATACAGAGAACACCACAAAGATTCTCCTCAAAAAGAGCAACCTGAAGACACATAATCATCAGATTTGCCAAGGTTGAAATGATGGAAAAAATGTTAAGGGTAGCCAGAGAGAAAGGTCGGGTTACCAACAAAGGGAAGCCATTGGACTAATAGCTGATATCTCAGCAGAAACCCTACAAGCCAGAAGAGAATGGGGGCCAATATTCAACATTCTTAAAGAATAGGAAAAACCAGTACCAGCCACTGCAAAAACATACCAAACTATAAAGACCGTTGACACTATGAAGAATCTGTATCAACTGACAGGCAAAATAACCAGATAGCATTATAATGACATAATCAAATTCACACATAAAAATAGTAACCTTAAATGTAATGCTAAATGCCCCAATTAAAAGACAAAGACTGGCAAATTGGATAAATGTCAAGACCCATTGGTGTGTTGTATTCAGGAGACCCATCTCACCTGCAAAGACATACATAGGTTCAACATAAAAAGATGGAGGAATATTTACCAAGTGAATGGAAGGAAAAAAAAAAAAAAAGCAGGGGTTACAATCCTAGTCTCTGATAAAACAAACCTCCAACAAAGATAAAAAAAGACAAAGCGCACTACATAATGGTAAAGAGATCAACACAACAAGAAGAGCTAACTATCCTAAATGTATACGCATCCAATACAGGAGCATGAAGATTCATAAAGCAAGTTCTTAGACCTGCAAAGAGACTTAGACTTTCACACAATAATAGTGGAAGACTTTAACACCCCACTGCTGGTATTAGACAGATCCACAATACAGAAAATTAACAAGGATATCCAGGTCTTTAACTCAGCTCTGGACCAAGTGGACCTAATAGACATCTTTAGAACCCTCCACCCCAAATCAACAGAATATACATTCTTCTCAGCACCACATCGCACTTGTTCTAAAATTGACCACATAATTGGAAGAAAAACACTTCTGAGCAAATGCAAAAGAATGGAAATCATAACAAACAGTCTCTCAGACCATAGTGCAACCAATTAGAATTCAGGAATAAGAAACTCACTTAAAACTGCACAACTACATGGAAACTGAACAACCTGCTTCTGAATGACTACTGGGTAAATAATGAAATTAAGGCAGAAATAAAGATGTTCTTTGAAACCAGTGAGAAGTAAGACACAATGTATCAGAATCTCTGGGGCACATTTAAAGCAGTATGTAGATGGAAATTTATAGCACTAAATGCCCACAAGAGAAAGCAGGAAAGATCTAAAATTGACATTCTAACATCACAATTAAAAGAACAAAAGAAGTAAGAGCAAACAAATTCAAAAGCTAGCAGAAGACAAGAAATAACTAAGATCAGAGCAGAACTGAAGGAGATAGAGATAAAAAACCCTCCAAAAATATCAACCAATCCAGGAGCTGGTTATTTGAAAAGATCAATAAAATAGATAAACTGCTAGCCAGACTAATAAAGAAGAAAAGAGAGAAGAATCAAATAGATACAACAAAAAATGATAAAGGGGATATCACCTCCAATTCCACAGAAACATAACTACCATCAGAGAATACTATAAACACCTCTACACAAATAAACTAGAAAATCTAGTGGAAATGGACAAATTCCTAGATACATAAACTCTCCCAGGAAGAAGGTGAATCTCTGAATAAACCAAAAACAAGTTCTGAATTTGAGGCAGTAATTAATAGCCTACCAACCAAAAAAAAAAAAAGCCCAGGACAAGACAGAGACACAGCCAAGTTCTACCAGAGGTACAAAGAGGAGCTGGTACCATTCCTTCTGAAACTATTCCAAACAATAGAAAAAGAGAGGATCCTTCCTAACTCATTTTATGAGACCAGCATCATCTGAATACCAAAACCTGGCAGAACACAACAAAAAAAGAAAATTTCAGACTAATATCTCTGATGGATATCAATGCAAAAATCCTTAATAAAATACTGGCAACCCAAATCCAGCAGCAAGTCAAAAAGCTTATCCACCACGATCAAGTCTGCTTCATCAGTAGGATGCAAGGCTGGTTCAACATACACAAACCAATAAACATAATCCATCACATAAACAAAATGAATGGCAAAAACACATGATTATCTCAATAGATGCAGAAAAGGCCTTTGACAAAATTCAACAGACGTTTATGCTAAAAACTTCTAATAAACTAGGTATTGATGGAACATATCTCAAAATAGTAAGAGCTATTTATGACAAACCCACAGCCAATATCATACTGAATGGATCAAAACTGGAAGCATTCCCTTTTAAAACTGGCACTAGACAAGGATGCCCTCTCTCACCGCTCCTATTCAGAAAATTATTGTAAGTTCTGGCCAGGGCAATCAGGCAAGAGAAAGAAATAAAGCACATTCAATTAGAAAAATAGGAAGTCAAATTATCTCTGTTTGCAGATGACATGATTGTATATTTAGAAAACCCCATCATCTCAGCCCCAAATCTCCTTAAACTGATAGGTAACTTCAGCAAAGTCTCAGGATACAAAATCAATGTGCAAAAATCACAAGTATTCCTATACACCAATAATAGAGAGCCAAATCATGAGTGAACTACCATCCACATTTGCTACAAAGAGAATAAAATACCTAGAAATACAACTTACAAGGAATGTGAAGGACCTCTTCAAGAAGAACTACAAACCACTGCTCAAGGAAATAAGAGAGGACACAAACAAATGGAAAAACATTCCATGCTCATGGATAGGAAGAATTAATATCATGAAAATGGCCATACTGACCAAAGTAATTTATGCATTCAATGCTATCTCCATCAAACTACCATTGACTTTCTTCACAAAATTGGAAAAACTACTTTAAATTTCATATGGAACCAAAAAAGAGTCCATATAGCCAAGAGAATCCTAAGCAAAAAGAACAAAGCTAGAGTCATCACACTACCTGACTTCAAACTATACTATAAGGCTACAGTAACAAAAATAGCATGGTACCGGTACCGAAACAGACAGACAAATGGAACAGACAAGCGGGCTCAGAAATAACACCACACATTTACAACCATCTGATCTTTGACAAACCTGACAAAAACAAGCAACGGGGAAAAGTTTCCCTATTCAATAAATGATGTTGGGAAACTGGCTAGCCATATGCAGAAAGCTGAAACTGGATCCCTTCCTTACAATGTACACAAAAATCAACTCAAGAGGGATTAAAGACTTAAACATCAGACCTGAAATCACAAAAACCCTAGAAGAAAACCTAGGCAATACCATTCAGAACATAGGCATGTGCCAGGACTTCATAACTAAAACACCAAAAGCAATGGCAACAAAAGCCAAAATTGACAAGTGAGAACTAATTAAACTATAAAGAGCTTCTGCACAGAAAAAAAAAAACCCAACAAACTATCATCAGGGTGAACAGGCAACCTTCAGAATAGGAGAAAATTTTTGTGATCTATCCATCTGACAAAGGGCTAATATCCAGAATCTACAAAGAACTTAAATTTACAAAAACAAAAAAACTGCATCAAAAAGTGAGCCAAGGATATGAACAGATACTTCTCAAAAGAAGACATTTATGCAGCCAACAAACACATTAAAAAAGCTTATCATCATTGGTCATTAGAGAAACGCAAATCAAAACCACAATGAGATACCATCTCACACCATTTAGAATAGACATTATTTAAAAGTCAGGCTGTAAAGATGTGGAGAAATAGGAACGCTTTTACACTGTTGGTGGGAGTGTAAATTAGTTCAATCATTGTGGAAGACAGTGTGGCAATTCCTCAAGGACCTAGAAATAGAAATTCCATTTGCCCCAGCAATCCCATTACTGGGTATATATCCAAAGGATTATAAATCATTCTACTATAAAGACACATGCATATGTATGTTTACTGCAGCACTGTTCACAATGGCAAAGACTTGGAACCAACCCAGATGTCAATCAATGATAGACTGGATAAAGAAAAAGTGGCACATATGCACCATGAACTACTATGCAGCCATAAAAATCGTTGAGTTCGTGTCCTTTGCAGGGACATGGGTAAAGCTGCAAATCATCACGCTCAGCAAACTAACACAAGAACAGAAAACCAAATACCTCATGTTTTCACTCATAAGGGGGAGTTGAACAATGACAACACATGGACACAGAGAGGGGAACACCAGGGCCTCTTGGGGTTTGGGGAGCTAGGGAAGGGATAGCATTAGGAGAAATACCTAATGTAGATGATGGGTTGAGGGGTTGATGGGTGCAGCAAACCACCATGGCATGTGTATACCTACGTAACAAACCTGCATGTTCTACACATGTACCCCAGAACTTAAAGTATAATTTAAAAAGATGTATAAAGAAACAAGAACAAGTCCAGGTACATAATAAATAGAAGTTATTATTGTGAAAAAATGATTAAAAACAAAGATGAGAGCTGAAGTTTTGCCATTGGTAGACTGTTTCAGAGCTTTGGTAATTTGGTTGTCTATGTGTCATGTGTCACCTTGATTGTTCTGTCATGCCAGTGAAGTTAGCAACAAACAAATCAAAGTATAATCCTCTACATATGTAGTAGTTGACATGTGATTATAGTCACATTAAGTCAGTCTGGATGTCTGGTTATTAATATTGATAGGGTATTACAGAAAGTTAAAATACCGCTTTTCTGATTTGAATAAATAATTGTATTAAAAGATTATCTGACATCCAGTGTTTTCCTAGATGATCTGGTTACAAAATAAAAATTCAGTGGTTGGAGAAAACTCAAGGAGAATATATTGGAAATGCAGGCAATATAGAATTATTATTGGAAGAAATTTTTCCTGAGTTGTCATAGAGTGGCAAGAGACACTAGAGGCAATGAGATGTGTTACAGAGTAAACCAGGCATCACAAGCATCTAAATAAGATGACAGCTGCAAACTTCAAAATGATCCACCACCAGGCACTGGTGAATTGCAAGTGAAAAAAAAAACAAGATCAAACTGACTTCCAGATTGTGGTGCTGGGGTATTAGGAAAATGATAGGGGACTAAGATTCACTGATGCAGAAAAACTGGAAAGGAAGCAGAGTTCAGTTCTTGATATATTGTGTCTTATATCAAATGGTCATCCTTAAGCAGAGATGGTCCTGTCTAGTTCATTTTCAACAATTGTTTACATACAGACTGCCTTAGAATCAATTGGGGAAAGTTTAAAATACAGATATTTTGAGTTATCTTCCAAAATTCTCAACCAGATTCTTTATGGTGACACCCAAAAACACGTAATATTTTAAAGTTCCCTAGTAAATATCAAAGATTGGCTAGGTTTACAAATATTGTAGCACATTAAGCAGATAAAGGAAAGTCAGGAGACAACATAAATCAACTTGGAATAGCACATGGATTTAGGAGTTAGTTAAGGTATAGTATGAAAACAAAACTAAACAAAAGCAACTAATTATGGCTACATCTGCCTCCACCCAGAGTGAGTATGTGAAAATAAATGTTTAAGATTATTATAATATCCTTATAATTTACTTAAAACTTCAGCTAGATA
Organism: Callithrix jacchus; assembly: GCF_049354715.1. Lineage (NCBI taxonomy): Eukaryota > Metazoa > Chordata > Mammalia > Primates > Cebidae > Callithrix > Callithrix jacchus. The sequence goes on from NC_133505.1 coordinate 134,436,048, forward strand.
ATGAGATACCTCCAGGCATACCTCAGAGATACTGCAAATTCAGTTCCAGACCACTGGAATAAATTAATATTACAATAAGCAAGTCACACAAATTTTTTAATTTCTCAGTGCATATAAAAGCTGTATTTATACTATAGTCTATTTAGTATGCCATATAATTATGTCTAAAAATAATGTATATACCTTAATTTAAAAATAATGTATTGCTAAAAACTATTAAAAATTCTCTGAGTTTTCAGAGAGTCATAATCTTTTTGTTGGTATAGGGTCTTGCCTTGGTGTTGAGGGCTTTGATCTGAATTAGGATTTGGCTAAGACAATGTTGTAGCTGATGTGATCTTCTATTCACACCACTAGAACTTTGTTTCTATCAGCGATAAGGCTGTTTTTCTTCTTTATCATTCATGTATTCCCTGGAGTAGTACTTTCGTTTTCTCATGAACTTCTCCTTTACAATCACAGCTTGGCTAACAGCTTGGCACAAGAAGTCTAGCTTTTAGCCTATCTTGGCTTTTGACATTTCTTCCACACTAAGCTTAATCATTTCTAGAGAATATGACTCCTCCTTTCACGTGAACACTTAAGAAGCCAGCGTAGGGCTATTAATTTGCCCAATTTTGATATTATTGTGTCTCAGGGAATATGCAGACACAGGAGAAAGAGAGAGATAGGGAACAAATGGCTGGTCAAGGGGGCAGTTGACACATAACTTTGATTAAGTTCACCATCTTATATGCTCACAGTTTGTGATGTCCCAAAACAATAACAATAGTAGTATCAAAGATCATTGATTGCAGATCATTCCAACAAATATTGTAACAAAGTTTAAAATATTGCAAGAATTACCAAAATGTGACAGACACAAAAGGAGAACACGTTGGAAAATTTGGTGCCAATAAAATTGCTCAATGCAGGTTTGTCACAATCCTTCAATTTGTTTTTTTTTTTAAAAGCAATATTTATTTGTGAAGCACACACAAAAAATGAAGTATGCCTGTGTGTATGGGTTTAAGAGTTTTAACCATGGAGGGTCAGGAGAATACCAGTTCACATTTGAGATGCACTAATCAGAAATAAAACCCAGGGTGGCTAGACAATATGCAAACACTAATCAGAGGTCCATGTTCATAAAACAACTACCACAGATATCACATGCTTTGGCTTCCTATTCATACAGGCTTTGTTAATTAGAATAATGGTTTTTAGTAAGGCTGCTTCCTGGGTGAAATCAGTGGTGTTCAAAATGTGTTCATTAGTTGCAAATAGAACAGGCATTCCTGTTCTCGCAAAGAGGTGTTAAGAATCTGGTGAACCCAACGTGGGCCCTATGTTCTGCAGTTCCAGCTCAGCAGCTGATTAAAACAGTTTTGTTATCTGAGTCTAAGGAGAAGGGTAGCTGAATCCTGCTGCTGAAACACAGTTGCAGAAGTCTCTAATGAACTTTTCAGGCAAGGTAATGTCAGAGAGCTTCAAAAGACAGCTGGGACCACACCAAGCTGACATGTGGGCCATACAACTGTTATTATGTCTGTTCACAAATAAAAGACAATGTTTTTACATTTGAAAAAATTTGATGTTAGGCTTTTTTTGGTTATACTAGGCCTTTACCTTTATGCGGTAAGAGACTGATAGCCATCATCTACTTCAAAGAACTTAAGGCTATTTGTATCCACCAAAAATAACCAAATTAGGGTGAATGACAAGATGAATTCTGGGCAATATGCAACAAAAGTAATTTTCTCCAGAAAGTTTTGCATAATTTTTTTTCTAGTGACTTTGAATAAATGAGATTAATATTCCTCAATATATCAATAAATAGAAATTTCTGAATATTATTAAGCAACAAGCCTATGGTTTTCTAAAAACATGACGCTGTCTTGAATAATTCTGTTTTGTCTTTCAAAGGGATCTGAATTAGAAAAGCAACTAGCATGAAGCCCAGCAGTAAAAATACACTGCTATAGTCACTTGTCAGATGAATGGCATCTATACAGTTAATTTGCACTGTCAGGTTTTTAATGAATTGCTTATTGTTCCTAGTAAGAAGAGAAAAATCTTAAGAGCAGAAATTAAAAATCATATTCTTGTTTCTGTATTTGTGGATTAAAATATTTAAACTTTAAAGCATGCATTACAATAAGTAACTTGCTAGACGTCAACTTAGAAAAAAGGTCTTTTTCAAAAGAATGCTGTTTCTAATGCATGGGGAAAAATGTTATCTCAGGTATATAATATGAAAATTCAGGTGATCTAATTATAGTTGACAGAAACAATATCAATTCAGGAATGATCATCTAACCTATTGAGCATATGTTAACGAACAGCATATCTTAAAATGCCTTTGTAACTCTTATATCTGACTCTATAATGGAAGCTTGGATTTTTTTTTTAAGAGTTAGGGCCAGGATGATTGTGTGATCTTTATTGCTCCAAATTCAGCATTCTGACAGGTATTAGGTAACCATTCAAAGAGTGTCAGCGGGATAAATGAATATTCCTGGACATTCATTTACTCACTATCTGTTTCCTTATATTTAAGTATCATGAAGAAAGATAATTGTTGATACTGTTAATATGAAAAGAAAGTTTTATTCTTCTCTTTATTGATAATGGCTGAATGGAATAATTTTCTAAAAATGTGTGTAAACACCTCTGTAAAATCAGTTTCAGTGATCTAGAATGCTGTGTCACTCTTAAAAAACCTAGCAGATTTACTAGAAATATAGAACATTACTTCTTTTAAAAAAATGAGCGAATTACTCGTGGGAAGGGTGTAGAGAAAGAAATAAAAAGAAAAGAAGGACTCAGTGCAGTTGGGGAAGAAGGGTGGAGAAGCTGCTTCTGGCCTTTCACGAACTGGAGCTGCTGAATTGGATCCTAACCCTATGTCTCACTGAGCTGGTCTTCAGCTATTTACAACTTGGCCTGCCTTGGCCAGTTCCACAGTTTGCTACTTTCCCGACCAGCACCGGAAAATGTACCCCCATTAATCTCCTTGGGCACCTAATTTCCTCCCAGCTGTGGAGCCCACCTTGCCCAGATGCTTCCACAGGGTCTAGCCCAGTCACGCGGGTCACAGCCACCTCGTTTTCCTCAGTTTTTAAGTCACTCAATGCATGTTCAGTTGATCTGCTACTATTAGGTGCCGTCTCTATTATTATTCTCTAATTATGTGTCTTGTCTTTGAATGAAAAATTTGATGGCTGAGCGTTTTATTTTATATATTTCCCTTTTCCATGTATTATGTTTAACCACAGCACACAACAGATGCTCAAAGAGTACTTTAAAATTATCCGATTTGCTTCAAGGAGTACCTTAAAATTATCCAATTTGCTTCAAAGAGTACCTTAAAATTATCCAGTATCAATTGTCTAAAGTAAAAAGGAGGACGGAAGGAGGGAGAAAGAAAGGGCAAGCCTGTATCTATCTTATCTAAGATTAGTTCAAGTTACCATCATTTCAAAATTCCATAAACTGAGCAAGCTAAATAGTTGCTATTTTTTTTTAATTACTGGAATAAATACAAATGCTATGTTTAGATAAGAAGGTTAGGACAACTGTTACTAATTTTAAAAATCAGAGTGGTTTCTGCTAATGAATGGTTATTTCTGAACTCACATGGATTTCAGGAGTCCTGAAGAAAAAAACCATTTTATTAAATATGTTTTAAGCTTTTTCTGAAACCAAAAGACAAGTGAAAGAAAAATAAGCACTTTGGTCTGTGGTTAGAATTCACACATTGTTTACAGGGCAGGTGTTCTTTCCTCAACTGACATAAATGCTGAATCACTAAAACCAACCCTTCTAATGTAGGCAAAAACCCTCTTGAGGCCTATTTATTTTCTGTAAGAACTAGAAAATCAGACAGCCAATTTGATTATATAAAGTAGTTGAAAATCGTCCCCCAAAAAACTTGTCATAAGTTATATTTTAAAATAACAACAAAAAGTATTTTTAAATAATGACTGATCGTTTCCATGTAAAAAGTTTTATATTTTGTGACAAACTACTTCATTTAAATATATTTCATTTCACAACTTTTATTAAAATCTTGGTTTTAAAAGATAAAATGATTCCAAGTATTCATTGAGTGTGAAACAAATTAGATGTTCTAACTAAAATTTAAAGTTTTTAAATTCAAAAATTTGAATATTGCATCAAAGCCGACATTTTTAAAACCCAAGTTTTATCAACTTTTTTTGCACACTAACTGGCAGTCACTTTCCCTCTCATTTCAAAACTTATTCACTAGTCATTTAGCAGTGCCTAACAAAACCTACCAGTATCATAATATACAAAATCATAAAACTACTAATCTTAAAGTAAACTTTGATTTTATTTTTCTTTAGTAAATGTTTCAGTGTTAAATAATTGACCAATAATTTGTACTTGTTAAAAATGAATTGAGCTAATTAATATCTTTAACCAAAATTTTCATCTCACAGCAATTGAAAATGTGGCAGATAATAAAAAATAAAATTATACTTACTGTCTTGCTCATTATTTGTTTATACTTACAAAATGAAGAATGTACATATATAATCTATATAGGATTATAAGAGAAAACATTTGCCAGGACTCTCTTTTGTGACTTTGTATTGCATGGTCAAAGTTGGTACATTACAACAAAGAACTTAGGTATTTTTAAGTATGAACACTCTACTATAAATGAAAATTATATACTCCATTTTACAAAAATGTCCACATTTTGGCATTTCTTCACTTAAGTAAATAACACAGAAAGTATTCTGCCAGTTATTTTCCTCCACAGCTTTTGGAAATAATACAACTGGAATTGCTTTTATCTAAGCTTACTTGCCTGTTTTTAATGCACCTATTTTAGGGTTTTTTTCCCTACAATAAGGCTTGCTTAAACTAAATTTTAGGGAGAAGTGTGTTCCATTCAAGAGCGTACAAAAAAATGCACTAAACTTTTAAACTTCAAATTTACATTCTTAAACTTCATATTTTTATTTTTAAATATGTAATGTCTACACTAAAGGTTAACTTTTTATTGACTTCTAGAATATACTGCCTAAAGGCACTCTTGTAGACAAGTTATACAGTAGCTGGGAGTGTCATCTTACACAGCAAAAAAAAAAAAATGATTTCAAAGTTTTTAAAGAAAAAACCTCTTCAAACAAGATTATCTTTTTAAGTATGTAGCTAAAATTACTATTTTTGCATATAATAAAATTGAATATTTGAAGTTTCCAAATTCTATTCTGACAGTCATTTTAGTGTCCAACTATACAAAATTGACATAAATAGAGCAAATTTAAATTTATGTAATAAATTATTATGAATTAAGTTTCAGGATATAATAAATTTTACATACTTTACAAGCTTAAATATAAAAAGTTTACAGTTTTCAACATCTGTGAGTTTAGGTTGTCCTTCCTATCTACATATAAACATGTAAAAAAATTCTACTTTAGAAATGTAATGTTTGTCTTCAGTGAAGGTTTAAAATACAAACTCATGTATAAAAATACTGGTACTCTCTTTTTATTTAGTTGAAATTGATTTTTGAAATGTGATAGACCATATTTCATTGGACTTTATACAATTTCTTTCCACTTGAGTCTATATGAAATAATACCAATGTTGTAAATTTTAAGAAATCAGAAAAAAAGCTTTTATTTTGTCTAAGTATTTAAAACCTGTGAAATATGAATACCTGTGAGTACAATACAATACTGTGATTTTCCAATTTGTCCTGATTTTACTAACACATCACTGCTTGGTTTAATTGAGCTCAAAAAAATTAAATTCATTTAGCCATAAAATAATCACATGGGCATTAATGTAGGCATGATTTTTGCTGTATAAACTCTTAGATGCATCAGATCCATAAAAGTCATGTTCATACAATACATAATTTACTAAGTACCATTATTTAATATGTGTATTCAATCCATTGTAGAGTTAATTCTTCAATATCACATTTATCAAACTTCAATTAGTAATAAGTTATTGAAAGACAAGACAAACATAGTTACTACTAGTTATTTCCTAGGCATGTTTACTTCAACAACTAAATTTGGGTAGCCAAATTGCCATCAATATTGTGTCATAAAATATCTTAAATATGGTTTTATGATGATAGCATGTCTGATACATTCATACGAGATGATTTTTTTCCTCATGCTGCCATAACAAAATACCATAGACTAGGTAATTTAAATAAAGGAATTTATTTTCTCATAATTCTGGAGGCTAGAAGTCCAAGATCAAGGTTCTGGTTGATTCTGTTTCTGGGGAAGGTTCTCTTCTTGGCATACAAACAGCTGCCTTCTCTCTGTGCTCATGTGGCCTTACATAGCCTTTCCTCACTGAGTGTGTTTGTGTGCACACGCATGTGTGCATCTTTAGAGAGAGCTTTCTGCATCTCTTCTTATAAGGACACTAATCCTGTCAGATCAGGGCCTCTCCAGTGTTACTTCCTTGAACCTAATCGCTTCCTTATAGAGGCCCTGTCTCCAAATATAGTCACATTGGGGGTTAGAGTTTCAACATATAAATTGGTGGGGGTGGGGAATACATTCAGTTTCATAATACGTATTATAAAAATAATGTATTTTTGTAGTTCCTTATTGATTGGAAATTCAAAATCCTCATTATCATTCAAAAGCCCCATTTAAAATATGACCACAAATGAGTTGACTTTCTACTACTCCCTGAGAAGTGTTTGAACCCCCTTTTGAATTTTCAAACTTGTATCATAATCTTCTAAACAATTTTCTCTCATTCTGAAAGTTTCTTAGTTACCCAGTTATCTTCTATTTGGGTTTCAGGTCCTAGTGAAATAATCATCACATCTTGTTAAGCTTTCTCTGACTTCTCTGGGCAGCAAGTTATACTCTCCCCAGTGTTCTCAAACAGTTTATGTCAGAGAAACTTCCATATTGTTTTATGAATACTAATAAAGAAATAAAAACCACTATCTACTTTTACTAGTCTTTGGAATTTTTAAGGATAAAGACCATGCCTTATTCATTTTCTAGAAGAAATTAAGGAGGGAAAGAGGAAAAAAGAAAGAAAAGAAGGAAGAAATGAAGTTAGATAGATAAACAATCTTAGGGAATAATTTTCATGATTTTAACATATTCTTTGCAGGAACAAGAAGTAGGAACATATTATTTGTAGGAACAAGAAATTTAATATATCCAAAATATAGTACTTAAAAATCATAACTCTGAAGAGGGGAATAACAGCTTCTTGGCATTTACAAATTGTTACAAGAAAAACTTTTGAGCATCATATTTTTGGGCTCAGTTAAACACAACTATGCTTTGACTTTTACAAATGTATATGTGGCTTCATCAACGTTTTTCTTTTTGATAAAAAGTAAAAATAAGTGACTCAAGTTCTCTAAATTCATAGTTAAGAAATAAGTTCTAGCATTAGGTCATGTGATTTTAGCTAATTTACTTTAGTATCTATAGTTTACCCACTGGACATTGCAATCCCCAAAAGAGCTGAATGTGGTTCTCTACCATTTTGTCTCTAATATAATTTCTGATCACTCTCCCCCTCCTTCCAGGCTCATTGGTTTCTCACTTTTCCTATAATATGCTAACACATTCTTGCCATACCATTTTGCTAAAGATGTTTCCCTCAGCTTGAAACACCATTCACCCAGATATTTGTTTGGTTAATTCCCTCACTTCTCCCAGCTAGAGACAGCCTTTTCCACCTGAGTTATTCCCAGTATGCTTTGCAAATGGACTGATGGTTGAGTTGGTTTTTCCATTAGTTGGATTTACAGATCAAGAAAATTAAGGCTAACTCAAAATAGATTATAGACCCAAAGATTAGAGAGAAAAGTCTCCCAAAAGAAAACCAGGCAGCAAAGCGTTAACTTCACAGACTTGGAGTACTCAACCCCCACATATTCCAAAGAAAGAATTCGCTCTTGACAGACCTTGGAGAATAAGAAATTGAGGCTAACTCAAAATAGATTATAGACCCAAAGATAAGAGATAAAATTCTCCCCAAAGAACACCAGGCAGCAAAGGGTTAACTCCATGGACCTGGAGTACTCAACCTCTACATAATCCAAAGAAAGAATTTGCTCTTGACAGACCATGGAGCATAAAAGTATTTTGGTGTATTTGGAACATTGGGCCAGAAGAAAGTTTATGCTAACAACATGACTTCTTAGGTAAATTCCTGCTTTTGTTCACCTGGGGTCCTGGATCACACAGTGTAAGTTTGACCTTTGCAGGGGCTGGAAACTGAATAACTAAGGTCAGTTCCATGGGCTCGCCATGTTTATGAGGCTTCCCACACAAAAAGCCTTGGACTTGAAAGTATAGATGAACTTCTCTGGTTGGAACTACTTTGTACATGTTGTCACACATCATTGGTGGGAGAATTAAGCACTGTCCATATGTTTCCACTAGGATAACTGACAACTCATGTCTGGTTTCTCCTGGACTGCCGTATACTGCCTTTTTCCTTTGCTGACTATCTTTTCCCTGTAATAAACCATAACCATGAGTATAATAGCTTATGTGAGTTTGAGTCCTTTTATAGAATTAGTAAACCTGAGGGTCATCTTGGGGACCCTTATCAGAAAAACAGGAGAAAGGTTTTCTGATCTTAAGTTAGGCAACATGATGCCAAAAGCATGAGCCCTAAAAAACAAACAAGCATAAATTGGATTTCACCACAATGTAAAACCTTATGCTTCAAAAGGCAACATAAATAAAATGAAACCACAAGTCACGAAGGAAAGCAAATATTTGCAAATTGTACATCTAATATATTTGCAAATCAAATATCCAGAATACAAAAAGAATTCTTATAACCCCATAAAAGGAAGACAACGCAATTACAAATGGGTGAGTGATTTGAAAAGACATTTGCTCAAAGAAGACAAATAAACTGCTAATAAGCATAAGAAAGAGTGTTCCACATCACTTGTCATTAAGGAAATGCAAATTAAAACTATAATGAGATATACCACTGGCTATATAAAGGGAAAATACCAAGTCTTAGTGTGGATGTTGTGAAACTGGGATCTTCATACATTAGTGGTAGAAATGTAAAATAACACATTATTCATAATACTTCCAATCATGAAACAATCTGAGTGTACATCAACTGTGTTAAACAAAATGTGGTATGTCCATATAATAAAATACTATTTACCAATAAAAAGGAACAAAATACTGATGTATGCTACAATAAAGATGGACCACAAACACATACTAAATGAGAGAAGCCAGATAACAAAGATTGCATGTTGTATGACTTACTTTATATAAAATGTCCATGGAAGGCAAATTTATAGACAGAAAGCAGATCAATGGTTGCCTGGGGCTAGAAATGGCAATAGAGATTAATGGCAAAGAACCCAGGCCAGTTATTAAGATCATGAAAATGGTCTTAAATTGGTGATGACTATACAATTCTATCAATTTACTTAAAACCATTCAGTTGTATACTTATAATGGTTGAATTTTATGGTATAAAAATTATACCTTGATAAAGCTATAAGAAAAATCTAATGAGAGGATAGAAAAACATGCTATATGTAACTTATATGTAAGAAAGAGCTAGGTGCTTCAGTACAGAAGAAAATGAAGACCAGGATATTGAAGACAGGGAATCTAGGAAAAGGGGAGTGGAAAAATTGCAGGAATAAAGAGGTAGTTGGGGTAAGTCTCATAGAGAAGGGAGTTAGTCAAGACGATATCCTGAAGAAGAGTTTTCCAGATGAAGAGTGTGAGCAAAGCTTTAAGGCAGGAGAATATCTCCAAATTTGAGGACAGTAAAGTGGTTAGTATGGCTGGAAGAAGCAGATTAATAAGCAAGAAATTCAGATAAATAATGCAACAGGGAGACAATGTAGGGCCTTATTACCCATGTAAGATGTTTATATTGAGAAAAAATAGAGTGTTTTTAACAGAGGAGTGACATAATCTGACATCCATTGCTCTAGATGCTATGTTGAGAATAGAATTTAGAAATGAAAGAAGAAAGAGCATTTAGGAGGAGATTTTGCTAATCCCAGCAGTAAATTATGATGGTTTGAACTAAGGGGATAAATGGAAGTTTTGGAAAATGATGAGATTCCTTAGAAAGCACGGGGAAAAGGAATTTGGGCATCAATTTTCTTTTCTTGAAAGCTCATTCATATTTTTATAAAAATTACAAGAGAATATGTCAAAATGTTAACAATATTTCTTTCTGTTTGGTGGTATTACGAATAATTTTGTGTTTCTGCATTTATAAAATTACCAACTGTGCACACGTGTTTTTCTAAGGCAAAATAAATTTAATATCCAGCTCATCAAAAAGATCATAATGCAAACCAATTTTGTTTTTTGCCAGATTTTTAAATCAACAACAAAATGGTTACAAGTACAAAGTAAACAGCAGTAAGTGGTAATGTTAGCAATATGAGGAGTAAAGAAGCAACAGATGTTTCCTGAATAGAGTGATAAAATCACTTTATGGGAACATGTGGTAGCATTGTTACCCAAGTAACTTTTCTGACATGATGTGACTCTCTTTAGAATATGTCTGGTTTCCAATTTTTAAAATTAATAATTTCATTTCCAGTCATAATAAAAATAATTTACTGTATCAAGAAAAGTGTAGCTCATATTAAGATAACAACCTCAAAAATCTCAAAGATTGAACAGTAAGGTAGATTTATTATTTCACTGCACATCCAATACAGGTAGGTGAGGACACGGTCTCTGCTAATTGTAGTCACTTAGCAACATAACCTATTAAAGGTTTCATTTTGTCATAATCTACCATGATGAAATATGTTTAATTATGAACTGGTTCTTAAAGCATCTGTACCAAATTATACATATTATTTTTGTTCTCAGTACATTTGCCAATACAAGTCATGTGATCATGTGACCAGAAAAGGGCTGGGAAGTACAAGCATATCATGTACTCAAAAGAGGAGGAAAAGTAGAAGAGATGAAAATCATTTTTTTCCTCAAATTTTTTCTTTGGTTATAAACTGCTGGCTTAAAGAACTGAAGATGACAAGATGGCACAAGTCAATTAATCTATGACATATTTCATACATAATTACACAGACCTTTAATCTAAGAGGGACTCATGATGGCAATTATGTTAGCTCCTTGTAGGGATCTCTAAATTGGGCCACATATTCTACAGAGTATTACAAGATATAAGGTTAAAGAGGAAAATACTACAATTTCATATTCATTTCTGCATAAAAGAAACAAGAAAATTAAATTATACTAATATTTAACAGAAACATGTACTAATATTTAATTTCAAACTTGCTAGTATTTAATATTAAAAATCCTAATTTATCTCTCCATCAGATAGTCATATGACAACCTATAGTATGCCACATACTGAGACAGATTGGGAATTTCAAAAAAATGAGTTAAAAGAATTGTTGTAATTCTTTCATTTGCTTTCAATATACTAAAACATAATGCAGTTGGAGTTAAGTTGATTTAAGAATGTTATAATCTAATTTTATCTATACTTGCTCTCACAAAAAAGACAAAACTTCACAACATGCCAACACAGTCATTTGAGAATTGAATATTGAAGGCCTTATCAGGAAGAAAATGACAGAGTGACACGTCTTCTATTAGCACAAGCTTGTCATTGCCTGCATACAATTGCTATCTAATGAAATTGCCAAAATCAGATTTATGACAATTATTCACACCCTGAAATTTATGAAGATTATTTCACATATAGAGTGGTAGCTACAACTATTAATGATAAACCTGCTCTATGAGTAGATTACATATAATGTATATTGGACCCTGATGAGGTATCTTCAATAGCTTTCATTCAAAACAAGTACTAAAATAATTAGAACCATTCGCAACACTGTGTCACATAATAATCAGCATTTTCCAAAACAGTATTCAGTAATAAAAACATGTAATATTTTAAATAATTTTCAGTAATATTACTTCCACTAATAATAGATTAATAGTTAATATGTTATATTATCATTCATATGTGGGAACTCAAGATATTGATCTCATGGAGGGAAGAGAGTAGAAGGGTGGTTACCAGAGGCTAGAGAGGGGAGAGGGGAGAAAGAGGTGAAGTGAGGTTGATTAATAGGCACAGAAATACAGTTAGATAGAAGGAACAAAGTCTGGCATTAATTAGCACAGTAGGGTGACTATATTGAGTAACTTATTGGCTATTTCAAAATAACTGGAAGAAAAATTTGAAATATTCCCAAACAAAGAAATGATCCACGTTTGGGGTAAAAGTTATCCTAATTACCCTAACTTGATCACTACATGTGGTATGCATGAATCAATATATTTTATGTACCCCATAAATATGTACAATTATGTATCAAGTTAAAAACTGATTAATATGCTATGATAGAGTTAATAGCTTTTGTGAGAAAAAAGCTTATATTAACAAAAATTAAAATTATATAAGATATCAATTTTATCTTTTTTTACAGTTTCATTATTATGTATGTTTTGGAATGAATATAAATATCAGTAAAGAAATACACATATGGAAAGATTTATTCTCTTTTTTTAATTAAGTTTTAAAATTTTTATTTTATGTATTTTTTAAATTATACTTTAAGTTCTGGGATACATGTGTAGAACGTGGTTTGTTACATAGATAAACGTGTGTCATGGTGGTTTGCCGCATCTGTCGCTGCATCATTTACATCAGGTATTTCTCTTAATGCTATCCCTTCCCTAGCCCCCACCCCCAACAGACCCCAGTGTGTGATGTTCCCCTCCCTGGGTCCATGCGTTCTCATTGTTCAACTTCCACTTATGAGTGAGAACATGTGGTGTTTGGTTTTCTGTTCTTTTGTTAGTTTGCTGAGAATGATGGCTTTCAGCTTCATCCATGTCCCTGCAAAGGACATGACCACTTGATGAGGTTTTTGGTCAAATTTCTGATCAATTAGGTCATAATGGACATTCCAACCAGAAGCATCTTATCCGCCCAAACTGGCTTTTTAATTGCCTAACTTGAAATAGCTACTTGGCTGAGTGATAAATATTTACATATATTTAATATGTCCAAAACAGAACTTTTGTTTTTCTCACTAAAACCTATTTCCCCTGGTCTTCACGACTCTGTCAAATACACAAACATTTACCCAGTGGTTTAGGTCAAAATCTTGAAGTCATCCTTTAGTCTTCTCATTTTCTCACAGCAATTTCAAGCCCACTAGAAAGTCCTGACCTTTCAGCCGGGCCTGGTGGCTCACGCCTGTAATCCCAGCAGTTTGAGAGGCTGAGGCGGATGGATCACCTGAGGTCAGGAGTACAGGACCAGCCTGACCAATGTGGTGAAACCCCATTTCTACTCAAAATACAAAAAAAATATATAAATAAATAGGCCAGCTACTCGGGAAGCAGAGACAGGAGAATCACTTGAACCTGGGAGGCAGAGGTTGTAGTAAGTCGAGATCGCACCACTGTACTCCAGCCTGAGTGACAGAGCGAGACTCTGTTAAAAAAAAAAAAAAAGCCTGACATTTTTGCCTCCAAAGCACCTCCTGAACTGTTCCTTTCTCTTTACACTACATCAAGCACCATCACCTCTCCTCTAGATTATTGCAGTCTGCTAATGTCATTCCACTTTTGCCTCCCTATTGCCTGTTCTCCCCAAAGTAGCTAGTGATCTTCCTCAAATGACAATCAGGTTTTGGTCTACTGCCTCGAACTGGTCAATTAGGTCATACATGGGACATTCTCATAAAATCCAAACTCCTGGAAATGCTCTTGCCCATTCCTTAAACCTCTTCTCATATGCTCTTCTCCTTGCTTTATACATGCTCAAGGTACAGGGTTATGTTTTCTCTTCCTCAAGCAGGCTAAGCTCCTTTTGGTCTCCAGATGTTTGCACTGTCTGTTCACTCTGGAACACCCCAGAACCTAGATCTTTACTTGGATGATTCCTTCTCAATATTCAAGTCTCTGTTCCAAAATCATTTCTTCAGAGTGACTGTCCCTTACTACATGTCTTACGGGTCCTACCCATTTCCCAGCCCATTGTGCACCACATTCAGTGTCATTCTGGCCTTCAAGACCTACAAAGTCTGGCCCTGCCCATGCCTCAGTCTTTCTCCCACCAGCCTTCCCTTAATTGCTTGCCTTCAGCACCACTGCACTGCTCCCTGTTTCTTACCCAGACAAAGCAAACTCTTCAGTAGTTTGCACTTATTCTGTCCTCAACAGGGATGTTCTTCCAGATGAGGGCATGGCTTATTTCATCATCTCATCAGAGATAATCTGCCCTGGTCACCCTATCAAAAGATCACTTTTCACCTCACCTTGCTTTACTCTCCAGTCAGTGCTTCATGAAACTTGTATATATTCTAAATCTATCATTGGTTTGTCATTTGTCCCCTTCACTAGAATATAAGCTCCAAGAGGGGAAGGCTTTATTTTTTTTCCCAACTATAATTCTTGACCCTTTGACAATGCATGATAATGCATTATTAGAATGTATGTAAGCTGGCCAGGTGCAGTGGCTCATGCCTGTGATCCCAGCACTTGGGAGGCCGAGGCGGGTGGATCACCTGAGGTCAGGAGTTCAAGACAAGCCTGACCAATATGGTAAAACCCTGTCTCTTCTAAAAATTAGAAATTAGCCAAGTGTGGTTGCACATGCCTGTAGTCCCTGCTGCTTGGGAGGCTGAGTCAGGAGAATCACTTTAACCCAGGAGGTGGAGGTTAGAGTGAGCCAAGATCAGGCCACTGCACTCTAGCCTCGGCAACAGAGCAAGACTCCATCTCAAAAAAATGATAATATATGTAAGCTATTCCATTCCAGCCTTGCTTAAAATTTTTCTATAAAACATGCTTCGATGATATAATCATTAATTTGCTTTTTGTAATTATATTTTAAAATTAATTTCTAGTGGTTGTATGTTCATAAACATTTTTATCTATAGATACATATTACCCAGTTGCAACCTAGAAAGTCCACAACTGTTTACACACCACCAACTGGGCCTTGCTTCCTTTCCACACATTCCTGCCTACAATGACTTTTGTGAACTTTTTAGTATCTGTGACCTAAAAGAGAAATAATGATTGTTTCATTTGCATTTCTGATAGATTTGCCTTTTTTAATATTAATATGGTATGTGAGCTGCCCTTTACATCTTTCTATTTACTTTTGTGTATTGTTACTTAGTAATTCCTTATACACTTGGGATAGTTACTGTCTGTCTGCCCTATATTCTATAAACATTTCCCTAAGGTAGAGTTTGTCCTTCTTCCACTTTATGTATTTTGGGTTTTTTTGGAATAAGGAAGTTTTTTATTTTTTAAAGTTAATTTTTTTACTTTTTAAAGTTTGTAGTTTCACACTTTTATGTGGTTTAAGTGGTATTGTTAATGTTTTATTTTTTACTGTTTTTCTTCATATTCAATTTACGTTGGTGTGTGTAGCAGCAGACAAATTCAAATCAGTTTTATTTTACTTTTTGAAATAATTTCCCAGTTTCTTTATACTATACCAGCATTAAAGTAATAATAATAGCTATGATTTACTAAAAGATTACTATGGGCCAGTCATTTTGATAAATACTTATATATGATAGCTCAATTAATCTTCACATCATGCCTTAGGGTTATGATGAAACCTATTTTTCCTAACAGAGGACAAATGTTGAATGCTTTAAGTTGACCATGGAATCATGTCTCATTTATAACTTATCCAGGAGGCAGAGTCCTGAGTTTATAACCCGCAAGAAGCACATTCTTATAGGCATAAGTGCTTCACATCAATAGGGCTCCTAAGATAATAAATGCTTGAGTAACATGTTCTTGAGAACATGCTCCCTATTGCCACTGCGGTTGTCAACCGGGAGTATTCAAACCAATACTTGAATTGGGTTGGTCACATGACTTGACCTCAGCCTTTTTCAAATTTCCTCAAACCTCCCATCCCCCAAAATTTGTTAGAGTATCACCACCACAGGGTGGGTGGAACCTGGCTCCACTGCCTGAACTGAGACAAAAGGCAGAAAGGGAACGAAGAATATGTTTCCTTGCACATAAAACAAAAAGGCTTCGAAATATTGGAAACATACACCTCCAAAAGGATATACCAAAAGAAAGCCGGAGTAGCAACACTTTCTAACAAAGAAAAAGGATCATCAAGGAAAAAGGATGATGATAATACAGTAAAAAGATGTAACTCTAGAATTTAGGCACATGGAACAACTAAGCCTCAAAAATAATCTGATGAAATAAAGGAAATGAAGAGTGAATGAACTAGATAGATATGCAACTATAAAGTAAATAACAGATTAAGCATATACAAAATAAGCAGTGAGAGAAATGATCTGAACTAAATAAATAAAAACTCAAGCTATTTGGCACATAAAGAGAGGTGTTATACCAAAACACAAAGCATACTTTTTTGAGCACACAGGAAGTATTTCCAAAGTAGAACATGTTTCATATCACAAAGTAAAGGAAACCGCAATCAATTCCAAAGAAAGACTATCAATCTCCAACCAAATATAATAAAATTATTAGTTAAAAGCAAAAGGATGGCAAACAAAATCTTACATGGTCACTAAATAAACAAAATTAACAGCTAGTGGATTTAAAAAGAAATACAGTATAATTAGAACTGAGGAATAATAAAAATGTTACATGGAAAAATTTATAGAAAATAGTTTTAAAAGTACTTAGAGAAAAATTACAGTTTCAAATACATTTATCAAGAAGCAAAAACAAGTATTAAACACGGCTGCTGATTTCACATAGGAGGCTGGAAAAGGAGCAAGACAGAAAAAAGACAAACAAGAAAATAAATGAGACTGAATCAGAAATAATAATGGAAACAAAACACAGAGAATATTAACAGAAGCAAATTCTGGCTTCTTTCCAAAATAATTCCATTCTCAGTAGGTCATCCAAGAGCATTCTTAACAAATTTTTAAGAAGACTGTTAAACCTATTTTTAGAAAATTATCTCAGAAAATAGAAATAACACAATTTATGTAACTCATTTTTGGAAGCTAATGTTATCTTAAATCTAAAACGAGTAAGTCTATTGGCTCATTTTAATCATGATTAAATTTTAAAATCCTAAAAATAATATCAAACTCGTACCTTGTATTTCAAAAAAGAAATACCTTTTGAAAAAAATATATATTTATATATGATATATATATATATTTATGAAAGGATTCTCCAACATTTGAAAAATCTTTAACATTAACTCACATAAACACACTAAATAAAGTAAATCACATTATTATCTTAATAAATGATGGAATAGCATTAAGTTCAGTACCTATTTATTATGAAAATACCTAGAAAGCAAAGAATAGATGGGAACTTCCTTAATTAAGTAAAGGTTTAAATACCAAAATGCAGTTCATAATATATTAATGAGAAACTTTAGATGATTTTCTTTATGACTAGGAATAAGACAAGGATATCCACTATTGTTTGACATAATACTAAAGGCTCTAACCTATAATAAAAAGGTAAAAAAACAAAAAAACAAAAAAACATTTGTGGTAAGAAAGAGACACAACCCAATGTTTCTGATATTAATATCTATTTAGGAAAACCAGTGAAATAAAAAAGATAAACTATTAGAATTAACAAGGGAATTTATAAATATCACTCATCATATTAAACTGCATTTCTTCACTTTAGTGACAACCAAGGGGGAACGGACAAAATATGATCGTCAACATAGAAACATATAGACACATATGTGTGTGTGCATTCTAGGAACTAGCCTAGGATACTTAAGAGCTCTACAGAGATACTTTTTAAAACTGTAACAAATTATGTGGAAGACATTTTATTCTCTTTTTTTAAATAGAGATAAACTATGCTTGTGGATGGAAAGACTTCACTATTAAAAAATTGAAGTCAGAATTTAAAACATTTCTGTATTAGAAAGCTCAGCTCAGAAGGCCTTCATTAAAAATTCTATTAAATATTTAAATAACAAATATTACCAAAGTTACATAAAATCTTTAGGAAAGTAACAAAAGACGCTATCCAAGAATTTCCATAAGTTCAGCTAACTTGATACTAAAGCCTGGCTAGGATATTACAAAAAATAAAGACTATAATCCAATAGCATTCCCTAAAAGAGATACATTCTAACAACAACAAAAATTAAGGCAAATTCAGTGACATATGACCCAATTGGTCATGTTCCACAATTAAAAGCATGTTTAACATTTTTTTAATGTTAAAAAAAAGTAATCATCATAAGAGTTACAAAAAGAATATTTGACAAACATCAAACAGATTCGTTTTTAAAACCTTTTAGAAAACTAGAACTAATTTAATGAAAAACAAACATATTTAATGGTGAATTACTGAAAATTGCTTAGTAGTTTTGAATGAAATAAGGAGATCTTTTTTATTATTATTACCTCTGTTTAGTATTATACCACAAGCAAAATCCATCAATATTCTCAGACAACACAAAAGTACACATAACATATCCAAAATAAGTTAAACATATATTCTTAAAATTCAATAAGTACAACAAAGAGAAAATGAATGGTTTTAAAGATATCACTTAAAATGGCATGAAAAAATCAAATAACTACAAATAATTCTGAAAAAGTAAAAGATCTGCATTAAAAATTATGAAATGTTACTGACAGAAATGAAATAGACTTAAATTACTAGAGAGCTATACCAGATTAGTGGGTCAGAACACTTAATTTAAAATGATGCCAATTTTCTACAACCAATGCATAGCCAATCAAACTTACAGGAGTACTTTTGTGGCAGTTGATAAGTTAATTCTAAAATGTATGTGAAAATTCAAAGTGCAAAACTTGAAGGGGAATAATAAATTGAGAGAACTCATTCTAAAGTGGTAGTTATCAAATTGGCTGTGTGTTATAATCATCAGGAAGATTTTTTAAAACTTGATGGTAATGCCTTACCCTTTTACATAATTAAATCCTTATCTCTTGAGCAGAATACTGGTGTTTATGTTTTTAAATTATTCCAGGTATTTGTAATGCCCAACCAAGTTTGAGAACCATGGCTCTGCAGTGTATTATTATATATAATCTAATATAAAGTATATATCAGATATTGCATATCCACATTATTTAAGACAGGGACAATTGATGTAAGGATAGCAAGTAGATGAATAGAACAGCATAAAAATAATGGAAAAAGACCCAGGCATGTATGGACACTGTTTCTGAGTAAGGTTAACAGAGTAAGGTGATAGAAAAAAGGCAGCTTTTTATGAACTGTCACTGCACCAATTGGCTCTATAAAAAAAAAAAAAAAAGCATTGGTCTCAACTTAAAACCATATACAAAAACATAAACCCAGGTAGGCTGCATATCTAAAGGTGAGAGTAAACAACAGAATTCTAGAAGATAATAGATAATATTTTCATGAACTCAGAAAAAGAAAAATAACTACATATTGACTACACTAACACTAAAGTGGAAAACTTCCATCCTTTAAAAGACAACATTTTGAAAATGAAATATGAAGCTATAGACTAAGACAGTACATTTGCAACACAGAAAATGGGCAGAGTAAGTATCCCAAATATACATACACATAAACTTTATCAAATCAATATAGAAATTTATAAAATTCAACAGAAAAATGAGAAAGAGATATAAACCACCTCTGCAAAAATGAACATCTCCAAAAATCAAATAAATATATGAAAAAGTGCTTGATCTCATTAGTCATCAGGGAGATGAAAACTAAAACCATGAGCTACCACTATACTCATGCCAGAATGATTAAAATTAAGAAGACTGATAATACTGTGTTACTAAGCATATGAGTTAATTGGAACACACATATACTACTTGTAGGAATGTAAACTGGATTACACAAAAAGCTTGTTTTTCATTACCTTTCATGGCTGATGTACACATACAATATGACATGGTAATCCCACTTACTTTTATGTCCTATTTAGTGCATATATATGTAGGCACACATGTACATAAATTTTCATGACAAAGTTACTGGAAACTCCAAACCAGAAATAATTCAAATACCTATTAGCAGTAGAATTAATAAGTTGTAATGTATCATCCAATGGAATAACATACATACTGAAAATGAATGAACTATATAAAACAGAATGGATTAATTTCACAATTATAATGTTAAACAGATACACCAACCAGAAAAGAATACATGCTATAATTTTCCATTTATGTAAGGATCATAAATGGACAAAAGTCATATTCGTGGTTATCCTTGAGGGAGACGGTAGATAATGACTGAGAAAGAGCACAAAATAGGGCTTCTGGAAAACTTGGAATTTTCTATTTCTGGAGCAGGGTAATGGTTACATGAATGTGTTTACATTGTGAAAATGATCAAAGTATTCACTATTTTTTCCTCTTAATTGAAGTACAACATAGTAGTAAAAGTAGTAAGGTGTAAAGAAGATGATCTGGACACATAGAGGGACATACTTTGTTCTTTCTTAAAACAATATAAAATGTCAATTCTTTCCAAATTAATCTATCAAATCAATAAATCCAATAAAAATCCCAGTTGGCAGGAAACTCATTTGGAAAGTCATAAGATATGTTCTCACCCCAGTTAAAATGGCTTTTATCAAAAAGACAAAAAATAATGGATGATGGAGAGGATGTGGTGAAGAGGGAACATTTATACCCTGATGATGGGAATGTAAATCAGTACAGTCATTATGAAAAACAGTGTGAAGTTTCCACAAAAAACAAAAATAGAACTACCATATAACCTAGTAATTCCACTGTGGGGTATATATCCAAAAGAAAAGAAATCAGTATATTAAAGGATATCAACATTTATATGTTTATTGCAGCACTATTCACAATAGCCAATATATGAAATCAACATAAATGTCCATCAATATATGAATAGACAAAGAAAATGTGGAATATTATTCAGCCATTAAAAAGAAGGAAATCCTGTCATTTGCAACAACATGGATAGAACTGAAGGACATTACCTTAAGTGAAATAAGCGAGGCACAGAAAGACAAATATTATATGTTCTCATTCATTTGTGGGAGCTAAAAATATCGATCTCATGAAGACAGAGACTAGAATGATGGCTACCAGGTACTGGGAAGGGTAGTGGGAGGGGGATAGAGAGGGGTTGGCTGATTAATGGGTACAAAAATACAGTTAAAAGGAATAAGATCTAGTGTTTAGTTCTATGATAGGGTGACTATAGCTCAAATAATTTACTATATATTTTTAAATTACTAGAGTAATGGAACTGAAATGTTCCTAACATGAAGAAATGGTAAATGTTTGAGGTAATGAATATCCCCATTACTCTGACTAGATCACTGCACATTGTATCAAAATATCACATGTATTCCATAAATATGCATACATATTATGTATTTGTAAAAAAAATTTTAAAGTCTATGAATATCTAAGCCAATTTAGGAAAAAAAATTGAAAACAAGGGATTGGTCTATACACTGTTTCTATACTAACATTTATTCCAAAGCTACAGTTACAAAAATAGTGTGACTTGGGGGCAATTAAGAAAAAAAAGTAAAGTAATGAAATAGAAGAGATATTTTAGAGACAGACTAACACAGAGGAGAATATATAATATGATTTAAAGGAGGCAACATAAGTCAATGGGTGAAAGATTGTCAGCTTAGCAAATGGTAACTGGAAATTAGGTGAACTGTATAGGGACAACTAAAATTGGATCCCTGTATAATTCATAGCAGTGTCCTGCAAATAGACTAAAAACTAAATGCAAAATATAAAACTGTAAAGCTGATGACAACAATATAGGAAAATTTCTTTTTAATGTAGACATAGAGAAAGACTTCTTACATAAAGCCTAAAAAACACAAAGCATGAGACAAAAATGATTTGGAGCTGGCTTAGAAATAGAGACATCAATAATATGATTGAACATGGCAAAACATAGTCTGATTCCAAGAATCAACTTATGAATAAATTGAATAAAACTGTACACTAAGCTGATGACAGCCCATATTAATTCACCACTTGCAAGTATGTGTGTATATTTGTGTGTGTGTATGTGTGTGTGTAAGTGTGTGTGTATAAAAAAAAACTGGAGCTGACATTTGTTAATTTTTCTTTTACTTTGCAACATAATATGTAATATATTATTTTGTCTATAAACAGGAAAGTCCTACCTACCAATACTTAAGTTATTTTCCTGGTAGTTTGGCTTGATCTGATTCTACAGCTGCTTCAATTCTACCATTTATTGGTGGCTAGAAATACACCTAGAAAATTGCTCATTTTATTGTATGTATTCAAACTAACTACGTAAAGATTTGGGGTTCTATATTGGAGATTTTAATATTCTTTTCCCTTAATTAAAATAATAAGTTACACCAAAACTCATTATCTTATTATTCAATAAGTTTAATTGAACTCTGAGTTTTCAACATCAATTTTTTAAAAATTATCTTGTAGCAATAATTTTTATACTTTCAAATGAAAATCTTCACTATTTAAGGAATTCAGAGTTAGGCCACTACAGAGTGAGAAAAACATGAGTATGAGCAATATTTAGAAGTTAAAAGTTTGGGAAATATTTGGAAATACTTCCTTCTAAACACTGTGCCTTTGATAGTTGCTTTTGTTTTAGCAAGCTAAATCTTTTTTACATTGTAGAAACATAAATATTGGTAACTAAATTGTCATTCTTGATTACAACCAATTTCAAAGCAAAGGCAGAAACAGTTCACCATTCAAGGCCTAGAGAAAGCTCAAGAAGCTTCACTCAATTCCTTATTTCTGTCTGTCCCAGAGTTCTATCTAGTTTCTCCCTTCTCCAACACCATTGGCTCTTGACTATTCATTTGTCAGTTCATTACTTTCTCCATTTTCTGATCACTTTTCCTTTACCAGAACTCACATATTTGCTGTTAACATTTCTGGCTGGAATGCTCTAGCCAGTCAAGGTTTTGGGGAGTGCTTACCTTCAAAATAGATGCCTGCCTGGATTTCTAGAACCCTGGGTAGGGTCCTGAGGTCCAGAGAGTGGACGAATTCTTCCAGAGATAATGCCATTGCTATGCCTTGGGTAGTCTGTAGGCCTGATGCTTACAGAAACTTGTGGCTTCTGGGTGACACTTGTCTGCAGTTGCAGTCCCTGCTCATTGTTTCTTCCTCAGGCAGGCAGGGATGTCACACTACAGTCAAAGTGGAGTAGAGTAGCTCTATGTGGGGAGGACAGTGAAGAGGAAGGGAGGCAGCAGGAGACAAAAAAAAAATGTTAGAGCTCTTTTGTTCACATTGTGGCTTCATTTCCTTCTGACTTTGAAGTAGAACAGGATGGGGGTGGCATGAACAGACAATGCCAAAAAAATGAGATGTGGTAAGTAGCTTATTCTGTCCGTTGCTAATCCAGGTGTGCATCTATTGCGGTAGCAAAACTGAGGTCAGGGTTGCTGTGGCTTGTCCACCAACAAAGAATAAGAACACATGACTAAAGTCTAACCTTAAAAATGGCACCATGTGAATTCATTATCTCTCTTCATTTCTAAAGCTTGGCTTTGTGCCTTATTAGCATACTGTCAGTGCCTTTACATTAAAATTGCTTATAAAATGCTTTGTGTCAGCTCTTTTTAGAAATCTGATACTCTGGAGAGAGTATCAAAACCACTTTTTATTCTTCACATTAAAAACGTTGCTGAATCTTAAAGGAGGATAGGGTAGGGAGAGAATATGCAAAGTGACACGGCAAATTAATAAAGTACGTTAACATGAGTTTTCTAATCTCTACACTATAGTAGAAAGTATTTACATTGTTTGTTAGGAAACCTGAGTTTTCTGGGTTTAGTTCTGCTTTTGATTTACAGACTAACTTCAGCCGTGTCTCCTCTGATTCTCATTTGTTTTACTTACTAAATGGAGATGAAGTAGAAGACTCCAGTAAATTTTATACTTTCTTCCACGTTCAAAATTCCACAATTCTGATCT
Source organism: Callithrix jacchus (assembly GCF_049354715.1). Lineage (NCBI taxonomy): Eukaryota > Metazoa > Chordata > Mammalia > Primates > Cebidae > Callithrix > Callithrix jacchus. The sequence continues at coordinate 134,459,989 of NC_133505.1, forward strand.
TGTTGTTGAAATTTAGGAGGGGAAAGCGTTAAAGGATCAGCATTAAAGGAAGCCAAAGAAACCTCATGAACATTGATCTCTTCAAAATCCTGCCCCTCTAATATTTTGCATGTAAATGAAACAATATTTAGAATATGTACAATCAAAGGTGATAGTTCCTAAGTCTCTTTAAGGATCAGTAAAACAATGTTGGTTGAGGCTGAGGCTTATACCTGTAGTCTCAGCACTTTAGGAGGCTGAGGTGGGAGAATTGCTTGAGGCCAAGAGTTCAAAACCAGCCATGGCAACATAGTGAAATTCTGTCTTTACAAAAAAATTAAAAAATTAGCTAGGCATGGTGGCACATGCCTGTAGTCCCAGCTCTGAGGAGGTTGAGGAAGGAGGATCATTTGAGCCCAGGAGTTGGAGGCTACAGTGGGCTGTGAACATGTCACTGCATTCCACACTGAATGACAGAGCAAGATCCTGTCTCAAAAAAAAAAAAATTATAATACTGGTTCGTATGTATACACCTGAAAGATGTTCAAGAAGCTGCATGTTCTCTTTAGTATATAATCCAATAAAAAATTAAAAAAAAAAAAAAAAAAGAAAACTCTAGGCTTTTGTTTATGATCTATTTTGGCCTGAAGCTGCAGAGTGCATAGGCAGATACAGAGGGTCAGGGGACATCTCAATTCTACCATAGCCATCATGTAAATTACCTAGAAAGATAAATAGTGCCTAGTTTTGATATGGCACTTACAAAACTGTTTCAACTTGTCATAATGCTATTTGACATTTTCAATAATCTGCCCAGCTTTATTTATTTCTTTATAAAAGTAGAATTTATGGTTGGCCACATCAACAGGTTTTCTATCAGTAGATTCAACTTCCTAACTTGAAACTTTTTTGTCCAAAAATTTCCTAACCTTGATCTGTCTGTCTTCCATAGCCCTCCCCACAGTTTACTGTCTAGTAGTGTATTTCATGCAGTTGAATATATGAAAGAAGCTTCTGTGGACTGCTCCTTAAAAATCATGAATCTGTTAGAATTGATGCCACAATACACTTCATTTGATATCTAATGTAAGCTGGATTTCACTTTTTTTTTTTTTTAATATTCCCAAGTCAAATTTCTATCCTACTAGCCAAACAGCCATTTCCTATCACCAATCTCTTACAATTACCTAGGTTCCATCTGCTTCTGCTCTTGGTACAGATGCCACTCCCCCTGTGATAATCTTCTTCTTTGTATTCTCAATCTTAATTAATGACACTACTATCCTCTTAGTTTCCCAAGCCAGAAGACTTAGAATCATGTGAGATGCCATTTTTTTTTCTCTAGCTGTTAAATCCATCAGGCCCTATAGATGGCAATACTAAGTACCACTCACTCTGTCTTTGCTCTATATCCCCACTGCTACTGCTTTAGACCAGATTGTAATCACTTCTGACATGCAGGCAAAAAAAAAAAAAAAAAAAATTCTGATGTAAAGCAGCCAAGATAAAGTTGACAAAGAAGAGCAATGAGAAGTACTTGAATCATCAGGCAGTGAAGTGAATTACTGAAGTTTGGTCATTAGAACAGCACTTTATAGGTGTAATAATAGATTAATGAGAATTCAAAAGAAAACCCAGACTTATATAATAATTTACTATTTGATACAGGTGAAATTCCAAAGCACTGGGGAAGAATTTTTATTCAACAAATGGTTAAATAATTGCGGGGGGAAGTGTTTTATTCAACAAATAGTTAAATAACTGGGGGGAGAGTTTCCTAACTTTCCATGAGATAAAATTAGAGTTAGATAAATTTTAAAATTAAATGTAAATAAAAATAAACCAGAGGGAAAAAATAGGAAAATGTCTGGAAAAGGGTAAGAAAATAACTATTTCTGAGCACCAGTTGAAGTCTTAAAGGAAAAGACTAATAATATATTTGACAACTAACTTATGAAATACTCCTGTAAATCAAAAAGAAGTTTGAACAAAATGGAAAAAAACCACATACTTCAAATAAAAATTGTCTTAGGTATGTAAAGGCCACTTGTTAATCAATAACCAAAATAAAAATATTCAAAGACTTCTACTTCTGGCTATGAGCTTGTATCTGACCAACTTTCCTATCAAAGGCACCTGGAAGAGCTGTATACTTTTGAAAAAGCTGTTTTAAGAAACGAGAGAGCTGTCAGCCTGCAGGACACGAGAGGCCATGACCCTGTAAAGCAGAGCAGAACCATTAGAGGAACCCCATATTCTGCACTTCTCTTCCCTCAAGGCTTTTATGGATTAGTAACTGGCACCAAGAGGAGAGGTTGAACAAAAACTGGTGGTTCAGGAGGAGAGCCCCTGAGTTGAGTTTTTGGCAATTTCACATAGCAAAGAGACCAAAATAAACTGGAATTTGGGACTTAGCAAGTCCCCCAGGAAAAGTTGGAGAAATGTGTTGCTCAGCACCATTTTTTCCCCTTAAAAAAATTTTGCCCCTTCAAAGCAGTACAAGGTTGATTGTATGAGACACAAACAAAAGCATGATTGGTATAAAGCTGAAAAAGCCAAGTAGTGCTTTTAGCAGTCTTACAGAACTGGGAAGCCAGGGCCTGCCAGCGAGCGAGATGGAATCCCAGCAAATGCCTACATTCTCAGCTGGGGATACTGAAGGCCGCTTCCTAAGAGAAAGGGTTGCCTATAAGGCCGGGTGCGGTGGCTCAAGCCTGTAATCCCAGCACTTTGGGAGGCCGAGGCGGGTGGATCACGAGGTCAAGAAATCGAGACCATCCTGGTCAACATGGTGAAACCCCGTCTCTACTAAAAATACAAAAAATTAGCCGGGCATGGTGGCACTTGCCTGTAGTCCCAGCTACTCCGGAGGCTGAGGCAGGAGAATTGCTTGAACCCAGGAGGTGGAGGTGGTGGTGAGCCGAGATCGCGCCATTGCACTCCAGCCTGGGTAACAAGAGCGAAACTCCGTCTCAAAAAAAAAAAAAAAAAAAAAAAAAAAGAGAAAGGGTTGCCTATAAATAGAACAAGCATTATAAAACCCAAAGCCCAGACTAAGATGGGCTCAATCCCTCAGTGGATTAAAGTGGCCTGCCCCTATTCTCACTGCCAGATAGAAGCAAATTTAAATCCTCCTGTTGAGGAAAAGCACCCAGAACGTCTATAATATTTAAAAATACAACATCTATAATTTAGTATGAAATGAACAGGAATGCCAAAAGACAGGACAAAGAAAGAGAGAGAGAAGGGAGACCATAGAAACAAACTCATGGGGTGATTCTGCTATTGGAATTATTACTCCTGCAATTTAAAATAATGTTGATAAACATGTTCAAAACTAGAAGACAAGAAGGAGAAAAGAAGGAGAAGACACCTGCCATCTATAGAAAGTATCATATGGAATTTCTAGAGATAAAAAATACAGTAACTGAAATTATGAAGTCAATAATTGGCTTTAACAGCAAATGGGACATATACAGTAAGAGAGGATTGTTGAACTGGAAATGGGAATGTAGGAGGATATCTGCTCTCTCTCTCTTTCTCTCTTTTTCTTTCTCTCTCTTTGTCTCTCTCTCTCAAGAAAGGCATTTCAGCCATAGTGGAAAGATCTTATGTGTAAACTGAGCCCCAACATGAGAGGAGAAATAATAGTGGGAGAAGCAATATTTTAAGAGATAACAGCTGAAGATTTTCCAAAGCTGAAAAAGACATCAATCCATAGATTCAAGCCTTGCCAACACCATCAAGGAGGATAAATGCAAAGAAAGGCATACTAAGGAACATCATACTAAAATGTTAAAAAGCCAAAGTCAAATGAATGTCTTAAATGCCATTCTGAAGAAAAGAAATCGTCAAAGCATCATTAAGAAGATGATAGCTGACTTACTAACAAAAACTAATAAGACTAGCATGCAGTGGAATAGCATCATCAAAATGCTGAAAGAAAATAACTACCAACTTGATATTCTAAATCCAGAGAAGCATGAAACCAACAGCAAAATAAAGACATTTCAGACAAACAGATACTAAGAAAATTTGTCACCAGTAAACTCTTGCTAAAAGTAATACTATGAAGGATGTTCTTCACACGAAGGTGAAATGATCTCAGATAGAAAATCAAGACCACAGGAAGGAAGGAAGAGGGTGAATAGGTCAGTAAATTGAAATATTGAGTTCCCAAAACAATAATTAATGGCCTGTGGAGTATAAAATACATTTTTACTACATATAATTCATGCAGTGTATTGTAAAACATAGCAGTAATGAAAAAGCAAAACTGATAATGAAGTTAAGATGTTCTAAGGTAATAGGCTTCTAGAGATGTTGCAAACGTAATGTTTAATATCATATTTAAATAAATAAAAACATGTAATTTCTAGGAAAGCCACTAAAGTATAGTAAATGGAATTAAACTTACTTAATCCAAAAAAGTCGAGAAAGGAAAGAAAAAGAATCTCAAAATTGCTAGCACATAGCAAGATGGTATACATAAACTCAATAATACTCTTAACTTAAATGAAATAAATATACAAATAAAAATTAAATAAATTAATAGTTCAGGTAATTAATGTTGGCAGATAACATTTAAACAAATACATTTACTTAAAAATAGGCAATTTAATTATAAGTCTCTGAAGATGGAACAATGGGAAAAGATATACTATAAAACATTAAGCAAAAGAAAGTTCATGAAACTACACCAATATTAGATGAATTAGATTTAAAGGCAGAAAGTGTTATAAAAGATAATAAGATTATTCATTTAATAATGAAAAAGTGACTGATTCTTGGAGAAAATTCACAGCTCTAAATAATATAGCCTCGAATATCTAAAGCAAAATTAACCAAATGAATAGAATCAGAGTAAAAACCTTTTACAAACTGATTCAAAACCTGACAGAAAAAACAAATATTGAATTCATAAAATTGATACTGTTAACAGTGTAATATTTATGCATTCATATATACTACAAACTGTTGTGATCTATCTTGAAATCAATTTGATGTAGCAATTTCACATTTAGCTATAATCAGATACACAGAAAGATTTGTTCATACCATCAACTGAAGCATTTATTATTTTAATGACCAAAAAAAGAAGGAGAAAAAGAGAAGAAAATGCGTTTCACATTACGCTAATAATTTAAACAGGGAAGTTTCTGTTGAAAAAAAACTTGTCCTCACACCGGGCTTGCTACTACTTAACACATCTTCTTAAAATTTCCACTGAAGAATGGAAATAGACTTGTCTATCAAATGATGATTACATTATTGTTAGTGTTATTATTGCCAATGATTTATATCCCAAAAGAAGTATTGTTGAAAAGAAAGAAAAATTGCTCAAAGCAAACTTTATATAAGATACCAATTCCTTTGCTAAACTATAGCTGCTTTCATAAAAAAGCAGAACTGGCTGAACGTTTAAAAAACATGACTCTCACAAGCAGAGAAATAAACTTCAAAAATAGAGGCTTAAAACTATATTATAATATCTGAGTGTAATGTAATATTTCTTTGAGTAAAGAATAACCCCTTATCTCTAAGTAGACAGTATCAGAAAAAAAAAGAAAGAATAAACCTTAGAGATTATTCTGACTGGTATTTAAATCATTCATTCTCATTCATTGTTCGCTTCTAAAGAAGCAAAAATTAGGCTTATAGGAATCATTCCTGTCATTTTGGATTAAATAATATATGCCATTTATTGGTTTAAGTCATTGAAAGCTTGCTTGTTCTGGGGAATCATACAATACCACTGGGGCACTAGGCTTGGATTTTTTTTTTTTTTTTTTTTCATGAGCAACATTTCAGGGAGATCCTGCTGTTGTGTGCACCTGGAAGCTCAAGATTTGTATCTCATAGATTCAAGTACAATGGAAGAGACTACCTTCTCCTAGTTATACCAGGGAAACTCCCAGGATAAGCTCTGATTAATCTAACTTGTACATGTGATTGGCTCACATGCACGTGACTCAGCCAATCACTATGCCTAGAAAATGAAATATACTAATTTCCCATAATTTCAAGTTTATGGGCTCTACTATGGATTTTATTAGGGAGTTATCTCAGCTAAATCACAAAAAGAATTGGAAGAGGAGATATCTCAAAGGAAAATCAGTGAGCTATTACCCAAAAGAGAAAGAATGGGTGTGTGATGAACAAAATCATAGTACACCCACCATAAATGTTTCCAGTGCCATAAACGGCTTCCATCTGAAATGCCTTGATCACCATTCTCTTCTGTCCCCAACCGTATGTACACTCCTAATTTGTAAAAATGAATATGAATGATTTTAATAATCTTGAAAGAAAATAAATTCCTTCTATAACAAAACAATTTATTTTATCAAAATGCAATGGCCTATGAATGTGTTCATTCGTCACCACCTGGTTTGCAATGAAGCCCTTGCTTCCCAGCACTTTTAGTTTCCTTTTGAATTAAACTCAGTATAGGACTCATGATTCTTCCCAGGTAGGTTTATTTTTCTGGTCATCCGGCCTCCCCTTTCCCTGCCCACGTGGTCTTGGGCTCCTGCCCCAAACTGCTCACACAGTTCAGGGCTCCTGGGTGGCCGTCTTTACCAGGTCCAGGTGTGCAGAGGTATCCTCTCCCGACACGCAGCAGGCTGCACGTGGTCGCTGCTGACTCCGAGATGACGGAGATGATGCGGGGCCTTCAGAAGCCCAGGACTGAATGGGGGCGGGGGGAGGGGGTGTGTTGCACAGCCGCAGCCGGCGCCGCCCTCCGCCCTCCCCCAACAGCAGGGGTCGTATAACAGCATCTCTTAGGGAAATGGTCGTGCTTTCTGTGCCCACCGAAGTCACCGTGATCCCATTAGACATGGAAGGTACCACACCACTGTTGCTTTCTTGAAGGACATTTTATTCCCTTACCTCAAAGAAAATGTTAAAGAGTATCTGCAGACACAGTGGGAAGAAGAGGCCAGCGGGAGGTCAGTCTTTGGAGAAAACAGGCTGAAGAGGACGCCCAGCTGGTTGGACTGTTCCTATCTCTGCAGCGTCTGAGAGTGGAGTGGATGATCCGCAACAGATGATCCAGGCCGTGGTAGATATGTGTGCTGGCAGATGTACCTGGATCGAAAGACCATTGCACTCAAACAGCTGCAGGGCCACGTGTGGAGGGCGGCGTTCGCAGCTGGGAGCAGGAAAGCAGAGTTCTTCGCAGATATAGTTCCAGCTGTCAGGAAGCGGAGAGAGGCTGAAATGAAGATGTATATCTATTCCCTAGCGAGTGTGGAGGCACAGAAACTGTTGTTTAGGCATTCTACGGAGGAAGATATTCTTGAGCTTGTTGATGGTCACTTTGACACCAAGATTGGACACAAAGTGGAGAGTGAAAGTTATAGAAAGATTGTAGACAGCATTGGGTGCTCAACCAAAAACATTTTGTTTCTGACAGACGTTACTCAAGAGGCCAGGGCGGCTGAGGGAGCAGCTGTCATGTAGCTGTAGTGGTGAGCAACACAGGATTAACAGATGATAAGAAGACTTGCTACAGCCTCATCACATCCTTCAGCGAACTATACCTGCCTCCCTCAACCTAGAGGAGGGTTGCTAAGGCAGACCGCACTGTTCCCAGAGTTGTCCCTGTCACATCCGGGTTTATTCTAATGGTGGAAGTAACTCACTTAAAAAACATATACATGTACACATTTATATGCAAGTATATATGTAGGCTCAAATTAACTTTCACAGGTACATAAGTGAAAGAAGATTCAGTTCAGTTAATACAAAACTTATTTAAAGATGCTTTATAGTTAGAAATTGTTTGAAATTATACTCTAACCCTTACTGAGGGCAAAGCGTAGTTGATAGAAGAAATTAAGTACCTATCTAATGTGCTATGTGTACCAAGTCGTATACTAAAATGGAAAGCTAGTTTTGAGAAAGTATTTAGAACCCTTGTTATTTTAAAAAAGAAATATTTCAAAGACTTATTTGCAATAATAATTCATTGCTCCTGTTTGTGATTTTGATTATAACAGCTATATTTTATATTTGCCTCTCTATATATAATCAAAGATGAAGGTATTTATTTCTGCTCCAAAAGAGCAAAATTGGGAAAGAAAACTCACTTAAGTCTTGATCAAACAAGTGTCTTTTACTTAAGAAGAAACTTGGTAATCATTGTGGCACCCACAACAAGCATTTGCCTTACCAGTAAAAAAGGTGCACTGATTTAACAGCTAGAACAGAGATTTGGTTCTTAATGTTTAACAGAACAGTTCTAATCCCATGGGGTGTTATCATTATAGATTTTATAGTTGCCTTTCTAACTAACATAGTTTGAGAATCTTCTTTGCTATTTACTATTAAAAAACGTTTTACAGAAATCAGTCCATAGGATTAAGTTGAGCCCTAATATGTAAGATTTTCCTCTGGAATGGATGTGAGAAATATAAATTTTATAATAGCAGTATTTATCTTGGTTTAATTCTAATAGGTTGTCATGTTAATTTCATGTCATGATTAATAAAAGCATTTTTCTGGTCATCCTTTCTTCTAAATTAATGTTTAATTGTCCTTTCAACAAACAATTGAACCCTTCCTCTATTCTTGTAGAATACGAGGCACTGAGAATATAAATAATCCCTTAGAGACATTACATTTTAGCTGATCATGCCCACAAATTAAGAATCACAATCCAATGTATACAGTTCAGGAACTTCAAGAATTAGGAAGGGGTCTCCCCAGGAAGAGTGTTCCTCAGGTTAATCTTAAAGGGTAAAAAGCAGTCAGGTAGATGAGCCTGCTTACCATGAGGAGACTTTAGTCAAATGGTTGGATCTTTGGATTTTTTACACTTGGTTCTGCCTATTGCTCGATGCCATGGAACAGACGAACAGGTTGAAATGTGTCTTGCAAAGTGCAAGGTGAATGTTGGTGTTACCGTACGAATTCTGCCCTGACATTTTCCCTTGCTATAGGACTCAATCTTTCCTCAGAACCATGAAATAAAAAATGAAGCCCCTATATTCATAAAAGATTTTCCAGTTTTTCTCTTTAAATGGTGGAGGCCCTGTGATGTAACTCCAACATTTTCCTCTGACTTTTACACAGCATTTGTTGAAAGCTTAGCTGCAATATGCCTGTAGAAAGGATATTCCCACATTAACAGTTCTTTTCTCTTTTTTGCACATTTATTATCTCTTATAACTGAGAAAAACTCAAAGATGTCATTTGCTTTTTGGTATGATAACATTTTAGAGCCTCATAGAAATAATTCAGTCCTGCATAATTAAAAATAGAACTTAAAACACTTAAAATAATTATCTATTACAAATTAAACACTGATGAGTTGCCAAATTTTTACAACAAATCAAGTCTTTCCTTTTAGATCTGAGACCTAAAATTTAAATAATATAGTAAGTATATATATTACAAAAATAAAATATTAAAATTATCTATTTTGGTAAACCTAATTTAGGCTATGTATTTCTTTAACTCGAGTTATTTTATTGGACAACAGACCATTGCTTAACCTGACAAATGTATACATGGAACTGTGAGTTACAAATATCTTTTTTTCACCTGGTGCCACCAAAATGAGTCAGAGAAGTTCCTACGTGATATGATTTGATTCTGTGTCCCCACCCAAATCTCACTTTGAATAATCCTCACATTTCAAGGGTGGGACTAGGTAGAGAAAATTGAATCATGGGGTGGTTATGCCCATGCTGTTCTCATGATAGTGAGTGAGTTCTCACGAGATCTGATGGTTTTATAAGGGGCTTCCCCCTTCACTTGTCACTCATTCTCCTTCCTGCTAACATGTGAAGAAGGACATGTTTGCTTCACCTTCCACCATGATTGTAAGTTTCCTGAGTCCTCCTCAGTCCTGTGGAACTGTGAGTCAATTAAACCTCTTTCCTTTATAAATTACCCATTCTTGACTATGTCCTTACAGCAGCATGAGAACAAACTAATACACTAGGTACCCAAAGCTTTGTAATATTAACAGCATATTTAACTGTCCAGGTCAAATGGATTAGGAGGAAAGTAATAAAGATGGCAACAAAAACAAACACACAAACATAAAACAACAGTACACACACACACACATACACACACAAAGTGGGAGTGGTGATGGAAGCAGCTTGGTAAGGATTCTTATTTCCAAAGTGTTCAAAAAACCTGAAGAACCTACTTTGTTCACTTGATAGATCATGGTTGAGGACATTATGCTTCTCAAAAGTGTTCCTGTTTTACAAACTAAGATAATGATACACCTACTTTGTTCACTTGATAGACCATGGTTGAGGACATTGTGTTTCTCAAAAGTTCTTCTGTTTTACAAACTAAGATAATGATACGCAATTTGCCTGAGATAATTTTCAAAGTTGGAAAACTCATAGATCCAGTAATAGAAAAACCTGGGCAGGAATTATTATACTTATCCACAAAATTCAATCTCTTGAGAAATTCTCCTCTCAGTAAAAAAAAAATCTCAAAGGGATTGAAAAAGTAGCAACAGAAGAGATTTACAGATTCACTTTATAGAAAAATAATAGCTTTAGCTTTCATTACTTTCTAGTGTATATAATTTTTCTTTTTAAATATATAAACTAGCTAAGAATAAATTAAGTAAAAGGCTTGTTGTAGATGATAACTTTTTTATAAAGAATTATAGTCATAGTTCAAACTACCTTCCCACTGTCTTTGTTTTACAATTAAACTCTGAGAGCATTGCAAAAAGCCTCATTTTGTAAACTCATTGTCTTAGAAGATGTATTTATTTCATTCTTAGTAATTACACATTTATCTTCAAGAATTTTGTTATTAGGAAAGAAAATTCTTGCTATAAAGAGTTACAATCTCATTACATAAGTATTTGTTTTCTGATAGCAAGTATTCAAAAGTAATTGAATATTTTTATTCATTTCCCACAATGTTATCTCCAGAATAAAGCTGTCTGAATAGAGCCAGGAATTGGAGAATCTGTTTTTACTATTACCACACCTTAGAGAAGATAATTAGATGACTGTACCTTTGAAATGGAGTTTATAAAGCGTAGCAACCATAATTTTTTAAAATAATCATTTGCCAAAGGTTATAGAGTCACAGAAAAGTTTCAGAGATAGTACAAAAATTTCCTGTATACCCATACAAACACCTGTTTCCTTAATACTTTATATTATGACGGTGTATTTGTCACAACTTAGAAGCCAATATTGAGATATTATTATTAACTAAATAATAATTAACTAAACTCCATACTTGACTAGAATTTTATTAGTTTTTTGATAATGTCATTTTTCCTTTCTAGAATCCCACTCAGGACACCCCATTGCCTTGGCCATTATGTCTCCCTAGGATCCTGGGGGATGCCGCAGTTTCTCAGTCATTCCTTGTTTCTGATGACCTTGATAAATTAAGGGATACTGGTCAGGTATTTTGTAGAATGTGCCTCAGTTTCCATTGTCTGATGTTTTTCTCATGGTTCACCTTGGGTTATGGGTTTGGGGATGAAGACCACACAGGTAAATTACGGTTCTCATTCTGTCATATTAAGGTTATAGGCTGTCAACATGATTTATCACTGATGATGTTAACTTTATCTGACTAAGGTAATGTTTGCCAGGTTTCTCCACAGTATTGTTACCCTTCTCCTCTTTTCACACTGTCCTCGGTGAAAGCAAGTCATTAAGTGTAGCCTACACTTAAAGGGTAGAAACTTACACTGTAGCTCCTTGAAGGAGGAATATCTACATAAATAATCTGGAATTTTACAGGAGATATTACTGTCTTCTCCTTTATTTATTTATTCAATAATATATTTATTTATACAGCATAGGTTCATGGATATATATTTTATACTTTAAGTTATAATCTAATGCTTTTAAAACTTATTTTGTGCTCAAATTGTTCCAACTTTGATCACTGTATATACACACATATAAATCTTTCTACATGTATTCACCTGTATTTATATAATAATGTAAACATAAGTTCATACTGATATTGCCTACTCTAATCCAATACTACATGGTTTATTCTAGCCTTCCTCCTTTCCTTATTTCTATCCTTCCACTCCAGTTGTGAGGTTTGGGAATCTCTGCCTAGATTTCAGAGGATGTCTGGAAATGGCTGAATGGGAAGAAGTTAGCTGTGGAGGCAGAACACTTATGGAGAACCTCTGCTAGGCCAGTGCAGAAGGGAAATGTGCAATCAGAACCCCCACACAGATTACCCCCTGGGGCACTGCCTAATTCAGCTATAAGGCGGCCATCATCCTTCAAATGCCAGAATGGTAGATCCACTGACAGCTTGCACTGAGCACCTGGATAAACCACAGACACTCAATGCCAGCCCGTGAAAGCAGCCAGGTGGGTGGTACCCTGCAAAGTCATGGGGTGGAACTGTCCAAGGCTGTAGGGACCCACTTCTTGCATCAGCATGACCTGGATGTGAGACATGGTGTTAAAGGAAATCATTTTGGAACTTTAAGGTTTAATGACTGCCCTACTGGATTTCAGACTTGCATGAGTCCTGTAACCCCTTTGTTTCAGCCAATTTCTCCCATTTGAAATAGATTTATTTACCCAATGTTTGTAACCCCATTGTATCTAGGAAGTAACCTCCTTTTGATTTTATAGGCTCATAGGTGGAAAGAACTTGGCTTGTTTCAGATGATACTAAAACTGCCACTGCAAAATCATAACTGAGACAGTGAAAGGGATTTGGCCAACTCCATCTTGCTTCTAACCTCCAAGCTGTCCTTGTTCATTACTGGGAGTAGACTCAGTTAACTTTGGGATGAATTTATAGTTTAAAACAAAGACAGTAACAGCCCTTTCCCAAAACAAACCTTCTTCTTGCCTGGGCACTAGGCTGCCTTTGTAGGACTAACAAATTAGCAACAAGATTAGAAATTATAGTTTAGAAATCATGCAGCTGGAGGTTAAAAGATGCTGACCCTCCCTAAACTGCTCCTGAGATCAGTGCCTGAGATATTTTGGAGACCCTGCAGCTGATGGATCAGCTGGCATCACCCAGACTGATTAACTGGCTCATCTGATTTGTGGCCCCACCCAGAAGCTGACTCAGTGCAAGAGGACAGCTTCAGTTCCCTATGATTTCATCTCCTGCCTAGTCAATTTGCACTCTTGGTTCACTGGCTTCCCCTGACCCACCATGTTGTCCTTAAAAACTTTGACCCCTGAAAGCACAGGGAAACTGATTTGAGTAATAATAAAACTCCAGTATCCTGCACAGTTGGCTCTGTGTAAATTACTCTTTCTCTATTGCAGCTCCCCCGTCTTGATAAATCAGTTCAGTGTAGGCAGTGGGCAAGGTGAACCCACTGGGTGGTTACATGACTTTAGACATGGACTTTTGAGTGAATGCTGGAACAAGCTAAGATTTTGTGGGACTGTAGGAAACCTATAATTGTATTTTGAAATGTGAGGACATGAGATGTGGGAGGAGGAGCCAGGAAAAGAATGATACAGTTTGGCTGTATTCCCACGCAAATCTCACTTTGAATTGTAGTTCCCATAATCCCCATGTGTCATGGGAAGGACATGGTGGGAAGTGACTGCATCATGGTGCAGTTTCCCTCATGCTGTTCACACAATAGTGAGTGAGTTATCATGAGATTTGATGGTTTTGTAAGTGTGTGGCATTTCCCCTGCTTGCACTCATTTTCTCTCTTAGTGCCCTGTGAAGTGGTGCCTCCTGTAAGTTTTCTGAGGCCTCCCAAGCCACGTGGATCTGTAGAATCAATTAAACCTCTTTTCTTTCTAAATTACCCAATCTTGTACATTTATTTATAGCAATGTGAGAATGGTCTAATATACTGTATTTCATCACTTAGGTGTTGGGGAATTTCTGCTGATCCCAACATTTATGTCATTCTTAGTGGATTTATCTTCAAGAGTTTGTTCCCATAATAAAAAGTTATGATCTCTTCACTCACGGAGCTTACAGAATAATGTGTGCTTGTTTGCAAGAAATAGGAAACCTGAAATTGTCTCCAAAAATGCCTTGAGTTTTACAGCCATGGAAACAGTTTGCTCACTTGGTTTAATTTTTGTCTACCTCTTACTTAAGTTCTGAGGATCATAAGTAGGCTGAAAGGAGTGAAGAGCTGTCTGTGTAAGTTACCTTGCTATTTCCAAGCTTCCATATTATCTTAGACCAGGGATGTCTTGTGTCCAGAACTGGTCTGAGAAGTGCCACCAGAAACTGAAACCTGTCTGAGAATTCTCAAACCCCTTAATCTAGAATATGACCTACTTCTATGGCCTAACTTAAATCATAAATACACATAATACATAACTAAAAAAAGTTTAAAGGTGTTAAGCAAATGTAAGAGGAAAATCTATAATATTCCTGAATATATCATAAGTTTTATTTACCTATTTGCATTCTATAATAATGCTTGTAGAAAAAATGCTGTTTTTTTGCCTTAAAAGTCCAACAACTTTAATGTTGAAGTTCAAGCTTCCAGATCATAGCCTAATTCCAATGCTTCCACCATGAATCTCCTTGTCTAAGCAAAGTGGATGACTTGCTTTTCCATATCTATATCCTTAATCCAGTGGGAAAAGATTGTTATGAATTACTTTTCTCAGGGATCTGACTAGGTTATTTTTCCATGCCCGAACGACATCAGTGGCCAAGTGAATGTAATGCTCTGCTGGCCAGATTATGTCAAAGGACCATTCTGCCATTGAACATGAAACACCTGGACAGAGGGTGGAGCATCAAATAATTCCTCATAAAAAGGCAAATAGATACTGGTTGTAAAATAATAAAGGCTCCAAATCTCATCATTTAAGTTTCAGCCTTTACCTCCATGAAGCCTTTAAATTATTTTCAAAATTATCTCTTCCTTTTTAGAGATTCCATTTGCTGAATATTTATTATGTAGTCATTTGCATGCTTTATTCTCTGTTTCTGAATTCTAAATTTGGGAGAAGGAGATTTGGGTCTATTTTGGTTGTATGAACTCAATAGCTCCAAACACCTTCACCAGCACTATGCTAAGGAATGTTATCTAAAAAAAAAAAACAAATAAATGGCCTTCACTTATTTGTCGTATTGAATTGAATAATCTGAAACTGAACCAGGTTAAATTTTACCTACATTCTTATCTTCTCCTTCCCAAGATGACAGAATAGAGTCATGACCAGACCTGGACACAGGCCAACGCTAGAGTGTTTTATACACTGAACGATTTCTCTGTTGAAGTAAACTGTACATTCAGGCTTTTAATCCCCAAAGCATTATTTAATCTGTATTTGAGGTAAATATCGACCTCATAAAGAAGCTGAATATTTTTCTCTTGTGTAACATTTTATAGTTCATGCATTAGAAATCAATCACAGATATTCTATTTTAGAATACCAGTATTGATTGGTAATGATGATCAAGGACTGTGTGCTTACTAGAACTTAATAGGGAGAAAATATTGCTCCTAAACTTCTTAGCAAACAGCACATAAAATGGTGGAAGCCAAGTCTTATACAGGTGGAGATTTTATCTGATATGCTTGGGAACAAAGGTGTTTCAGATTTCAAATTCTTTTCAGGTTTTGGAATATTTCCATATACATAATGAGATAACCTGGGGATAGGGGCCAAAGTTTAAATACAAAGTTTATTTATGTTTTATAAACACCTGGTACACATAGCCTGAATGTAATTTTATACAATATTTTATTTATTTATTTATTTATTTATTTTATTTTTGTAGAAAGGGAGGAAGGGAGGGAGGGAGGAAGGAAAGAAGGGAGGGAGGAAAGAAAGAAGGGAGGGAGGGAGGGAGAGAAGGAAAGGAAGGAAATCAGGCAATGAGAAAGACATTGCCGACCTGGATCTAGAGGACTACAGGTTGATTTTTTTTTTTTTTTTGAGAGAAGGAAAGAAAAAAAAGGTGTGAAGGAGAGGAAGAAAGAGGAAGAAAAAGGGAGAGAGAATAGAAATGTTGCTTTATTCTAAAAAATATGGGTATTAATAATGGCCAATAAATATTTCATTTAAACCTATGAGTAGGTGTGATGTGGTATTGACAAGAATGTATATTTTGTGTATTTAAAGTGGAGAGCTCTATAAATATTTATTGAGTTTACTTGTTCCGGATCTGAGTTCAAGTCCTTGATATCCTTATTAATTTTCTGTCTCATTGAGTCTAAGTCTCTATGTATCTGGGTGTTAGGATCGTTAGCTCTTATTGTTGCGTTGATCCTTTTACCGCTATCTTTGTTGCTTTAAAATCTATTTTATCAGATATGAGAATTGCAACTCCTGCTTTTTATTTATTTATTTATTTTTGCTCTCCATTTGGTTGGTATATCTTTCTCCATCCCTTTGTTTTGAGTCTTTGTGTATCCTTGCATGTGAAATGGGTCTGGATGTAGCATACCATTGGGTTTTGGCTTTATCTTTTGATTGGGAGATTTAGTCAATTTAAATTTAGGGTTACTGCCATTGAATATTAACTGGCTATTTTATCCATTCGTTGATGTAAATTCTTCTATATGTTGATGCTCTTTACTTTTTGGTATATTTTTAGAAAGGCTAATACTGGTTGTTTCTTTCTATGTGTAATGCTTCTTTCAGAAGCTCTTGTAAGGCAGGCCTGGTGGTAATAAAATCTCTGAGTACTTGCTTGTTCATAAAAGATTTTATTTTTCCTTCAGTTGTGAAGCTTAGTTTGGCTGGATATGAAATTCTGGGCTGAAAGTTCTGTTTTTAAGGATGTTGAATATTGGCCCCCACTCTCTTCTGGCTTGCAGAGTTTCTGCTGAGAGATCTGCTGTAAGTCTGATAGGCTTCCCTTTGTGGGTAACCTGACCTTTCTCTCTGGCTGCCCTTAGTATTTTCTCCTTTGTTTCAACCCTGGTGAATCTAACGATTACGTGCCTTGGGGTTGCTCTTCTTGAGGAATAGCTTTGTGTTGTTCTCTGTATTACCTGGGGTTGAATATTGTCCTGCTTTGCTAGTTTAGGAAAATTTTCCTGAATAATATCCTGAAGAATATTTTCCAGCTTGGATTCATTCTCTCTGTTGCATTCAGGTACACGTATCAAATGTAAATTAGGTCTTTTCACATAGTCCCACATTTCTTGGAGACTTTGCTCATTCCATTTTATCCTTTTTTCTCTAATCTTGTCTTCTCGTTTTATTTCATTAAGTTGGACTTCGACCTCTGATATCCTTTCTTCTGCTTGAACAATTCTAGTGTTTAAACCTGTGCATACTTCTCGGAGTTCCCGTATTGTATTCTTCAGTTCCATTAATTCACTTATATTCCTCTCTAAGTTGTCTATTCTCATTAGGATTTCGTCAAACCTTTTTTCAAAATTCTTAGTTTCTTTACATTGGGCTACAACATGTTCTTTTAACTCACAGAAGTTTCTTATTATCTATCTTCTGAAGCCTGATTCTGTTAATGGTATGCGCTTGTTCTCCATCAAGCCTTGTTCCCTTGTTGATGAGGAACTGTGATCCTCTTTAGAGGGAGAGGCATTCTGATTTTGAGTATTCTCAGCCTTTTTACACTGGTTTCTTCCCATCATTGTAAATTTATCCACCTGTCGTCTTTGTAATTACCAACTTTCAAATTAGGTCTCTGAGTGGACGTCCAAGTTGTTAATTCCCAGGGCCGAAATATGAGCAACCCACTGTGCCGGCCAAAACAGCTGTGTTAAGACTGATGGTGCTTTTCTGCCCGGGAATCTCCAGTCTGTCTTCCTTCTTGAGTCCGTAATAGGCGACTCTGCCTTCCCGGAGCTCCAAACCTCGGTCAGAAGGGGAACCAGTCCTGTTTACTCTGCACCAAGAGCTGCCGCGCCGAGGTGCTGGCGAAACCACTGCACCGGCCACAAGAGTTGCGCTGGTGACCCGTGCAGCTCCTCCACTGGGAATCTTCTGCTCCATGAGTGACAAAAATTTGTCTGAAAGTATGGCGTCCTCTCATTCTCTGAGCTTTCACTGGGAGCTGCAATCCCGAGATGTTAGCGATCAGCCATCTTGGATCGTTTTTACAATATTTTTAATAATTTGTGCATGAAACAAAGTTTTGACTGCAACATCAGTCTAGGTGTGCTATTTTCCACTGTGTTGTCATGTTGGTGCTCAAAAAGTTTCAGATTTTGGAGCATTTTGGAATTTGAATTTCCAGATCAGAAATGCTCAACCTGTATTGTTCTCCTGGAAAGGCATGTCTGTGAAGACACTAAGAAGAATAGATTTTTTTCTTGTCACTTTGTAAATTCCTAAGGAACAAATTCATTATGAAATATAGTCATATGTCACTTAACAATGAGATTTGTTCTGAGATGCATCGTTAGGCAATTTCATTGTTGCATGAATCATAGAGTGTACTTATACAAACCCAGGTGTGTACTTACTGCACACCTAGGCCATGGAGGATAGCCTATTGCTCCTAGGCCTCAAATCTGTATAGCATCTTACTGTTTGAACACTGTAGAAAATGATAACACAGTGGTATTTCTGTGTCTAGACATATCGAAACATAGTAAAGGCACGGTATAAACATGTTATTATAATCTTAAGGAACTACCATCACATATGTAGCCCATTGTGGACCAAAACATTAATATAAGGAATGAAAGGAATTTTTAAATGTATGTAAATGCCATTTGCCTCATTTGTTCCCACTTTATAGTAAAGTTACATACTTTCTACAGTAGAGCCAGGATGTAACTGTATTGTCTTCACTAAATTCTATTTTGTTTGAAACAAAGTAATTTTACAGGTAAAGTGCCAAGTAAAATGTTTCATGTGTACATGCTATGGTTATCACAAGAGTAATTGACTAGAAACACAGTTTGACCTGATTTTACATACTACCAGTGAATCTGAAAAGCTGCTAATTATTGAACCATTTTTAGAATCAATTTTATGTAATTTTAATCTTATGCAGATTGAGGTCCCATTGTAACAGTTCTTCATTGATGAATCCATCTTGTGCCCTATTTTTAGGAAATTGACTTTTAGAAGAAGCACAAAAAACACTTTTGAAGCTTTTATTTTGGTGTGAAGGAGGTTTGTCATACTTTCCCTTTGGAAAGAAACAAAATTAAAGAGAGACATAAGAAGCAGAATGATGACAGCATAGTATCATTTTGTCGTTGTTTGTTTTGGTACAACCGGGCTAAAGAACATATCTGCAATCATGGGCTAAAATTGGAGCTTCCAACCACTAACCCCCAAGTCTGTGGCTTGGTATTGACAGCTGTAAAAGTTGAAGTTTCAGATTCTACACTTAGGAACATTCACAGAATACACAGGCCTTGTTTGGGCCTATTGCTAGAAAATGGCCTTGGGCCCTGATTCGGTTGGACTTACTAAGTAAAGGCAGGGCAGATAAAGATCACGTGCTCTGTACTCTGCTGCAAGAGAGGGCCAGGGGTGGGGAGAGAGAATGTCAGAAAGAGAGAGAGAGAGAACCTGAGCTACACATAAACCTTTTTACCAGTCATGCCAGAAAAGAAACTTCTCAGGGAGAAGCACATAAGAAAAAATAATGAGCGGCCAGGTGTGGTGGCTCACACCTGTAGTCTTAGCATTTTGGGAGGCCGATATGGGTGGATCATCAGAGGTCAGGAGTTTGTGATTAGGCTGACCAACATGGTGAAATCCCATCTCTAATAAAAATACAAAAATTAGCCAGGCATGGTGGCACATGCCTGTAGTCCCAGCTATTTGGAGACAGACAGGAGAATCATTTGAACACAGGAGGCAGAGCTTGCAGTGAGCCGAGACTGTGCCGCTGCACTCTAGCCTGGGTGACAGAGCAACACTCCATCTCAAAAAGTAATAATATAAAAAAGAAAAAGAATGAGCAAACTTGTTTTTTCCCGCTAAAACTAGATGTCAGAACTTTCTACTTTGGGCTGAAGTCTGCCCAAAGTAACAGAATTAGCCTATATTTGTTTAACTAAAAATATAATTTTATATTTTGAGACCTAGAGAAAGGGTTCGAAAAAATTTAATTTTTTAATATTATAATTAAATACCTCTATGAAAGAAAAAATAAGCCTAAGGAATGGATCAGAAGTATATAGATATGTATGTATATATACATATACACATATATATTTACAACAAAATACTTTTACTGAAAACAATTATGGCTATGTTACAATAAAAATCATGCCCATCCAGTCTCCACCACTATCCTCTATCCAACTCCAATTTTCGTTTGTGTTTCCTCCTGTCATGGCAGAGAGGCAAGTAGAATTCTGCCTGTAGTGAGGTGGAGACGATTAATGGTATCTTCCTATTCCTGTTCACTGGAATGGTTGACACAGAGGTCCTTCTGCCTAGCTCAAGAGGGGAGTACATGATCAAAGCTAGAACCATATCCTCTCTGTGGGAAACTTAAATGTTGAGTACAGTAAGACAAAGAGAGCAAGAAAAATAAAATGGATAGAATTTATTCATTTCAGTGGCTGACAATGCTCAAAATAGTGAATTATTGCTTGCTGTGCTATTAGATTCTAAATCTCATACTTCCACATTCTAGTAGAGCCAGTGAACTCTCTAATATCCATAAAATAAATTTCCTTTTTGCTTAAGCCAGGGTTGGTTTCTGTTTCTTGCAGCCAAGGACCTCAAATAATATACTACTAGGAAATTATTTCTGATTTCTTGGAGTCACAGGACAAGCTATTAGGCTGGTGCAAAAGTTATTGCGGTGTTTAAAACACATTAAAAGTAATGGCAAAACAGCAATTACTTTTGCACCAATCTAATAGAAGCTGTTACATTAATGGACAGTACATCTAGGCTTAAGTCCATCAGAAACTTCAAGTCAATGACTAAAATTAAGGAGTTTGCTCCTGCAAAAACATTGATGTTAAAATTCATTCTGTAGGGTCCAGGAAAAAAGAATCGAGAAAAACAAACAAACAAAAAAAGCTTTTAAGAGTTCCCCCCCCACACACACACACAGAAAACTAAGCTTGACAAAGTGGTGGATTAGTCAGTTGGTAAAATCTTCCCAAGTCTCACAAATCTTTCTCCTACCAGGAGAAACATTACAAAATGGGATGGTCCCCAACGCTATCTGAGATGTAGCTGGAAGTCATAGAGAGCAGAATGGAGTCAGTCCCCCAGTTACATTTTGGGTCTGTAAGCATCCAATAGGTGCTTCTAGTAACAATTTCTATATCAATTAGGATCCTTTGGTTGCAAGCAACATAAACCAACAACCATTAAAGAAATATGGGGAATTTATTGGAAGAATAAAATATACAGAATGTATAGGATGCTGAAAACAGGACAGAAACCTGGGCAATAGAATCTGGAATGGGTGAGTACTGAAGCTAGTCTTTCACATTAACTCCAAAATCAGCAGGGAGAAGTGCTTCCCTGTATCAAAGATCCTCTTGATTACCATTGTTTTAGGTACTTTCAATCTATCTGCCCAGCCCCTAGTCATGAGAATTCTTCTTTTGGAGTAATCAGCAGGGATGCCCCTTTCAGCCACATTTATATCATCTGATCACTTTCAAGACCATGATTAGTTGAAAAGGGACCAACACCTGAAACAAGCCAGGCCAATCACATTCCCTTCCCCAGAAATTTAGAATTTGAACTAAAATATATACTGTAAATCAGCAATTGTGTCATTAAAGATAAAACTTCTCAAGAACTAGCCACAAATTCCTGCTTCTGAGGAAGCTGTTATCTTTCCTGACTTCCTCATTCTAAAAGCCTAGTGATTCAACATTTCCTTGGATTCCATGAGCTATAATAGGTTTCTAATAAATTTCTCCTTTCCGCTTATATTTGCATGCATCAGCTGATTTCACTGATAACTGAGAGAACCCTAATCAATACACTCTAGTCAAAGTTCTCATTGCAAGAATAAGTATTGATTTTTAAAAATCATGTACAATTAAATTTGGAAGCCATGCTTCTTTAGCTATATTCTTGAATAGGTCCTAATCCCAGCTAGAGAGTGGCCCATTAATAACTAAACACTGAAAGCTCCAAAGCAAGGACTGGCAACATTAAAAATAAACAAATCCAGGCAAAACAAACACATGCCTGTAATCAGCATTCTAATCCTAAAGAAAGAACATTTGAGGATTATCATCTTGACCCTGTTGGTAACTAATATTTTTCAGAGAAATTTTATTCTAGACTAGGTCTTTATAACTGCCCATTTAAAGCAAGAAAACCCTGAGAGTATATACATAGTTAGTGATAACCCTGGCCCATAAAATCTTATGGAAGAGGTATTATCCCACAAAGAGCTGTACCTTTGATCAGAGAGACTGATGTTAATGATCATGATCTGTGTAAGGGCATTGGCACATCCTAGGTGTTTTCCTCCTTTCCCATAGAGAATAAGGGATCCAGGAAGAGCCTCTCACGTCCACCCACCAGCCAAAAAGACTGATGTAAATATAAACCTTGTAAATGTAAGTATAAACCTTGAGCCTGCAGACACTTTATTTGTGAACCTGTTGTGTCTATGAAGTGGGTGGAGCTTCTAATTTTGACCCAGTTAAACCCATTCCTGCTGTGCTAACTGGAAATAACAGCAACCAATTCCAGTTAGATTAACTTAAAGATTAAAATTATTACAAGAGTTCAGAATTGTTTAAAGGCAAGCATGCTCTTGTAAATCAGGTAAAAACTGGAACCACAAATTGAAAGCCTTCTGGAACTTAAAGTGTCCTGTCTCCATCTTTCATACTTCTTGTCTCTGTATGTCATGAAAGAGCCTAAGTAGCTCACCCACATTCATTCAGCTAATTTGTAACAGAGGTGAAACTGAAATCCAAACCTTTTGATTTTAATGTTGAGCAATTTCTACTTTCCTTTACTCTACATCTTGAGGGCAACTATATAAAATCAGCTATGCAAATCTAACTCCTTCCATGTTTTACTAAATGGTAAATTGCTCCAAATAAATAGGTACCTAATGAGGTTGATGAGTAGCTGCACAAAAGCTCACTAATTCCATTTTTCCTCCTGTCTGCTTGTTGTACATGATATGTAGTAGTAGGTAGAGTCCTAGACCATGAAGCTATATAGTCCCAGCTCTGCACCTCACTAGGCAGATCCTCAAGAGAGAACTTTGTGCTAAGAGAAATAAGCCAGGCACAAAAAACAAATACTTCATAATCTCATTCATATGTGGAATCTAAAAAAGCTGAGATCAGAAGTAGAGGGCAGAATGGTGCTTCCCAGAGGCACCTGCTACAAGGCAGGGGGAAAGAGTTGGTCAAAGGATATATAATTACATTTAAAGAGGAGGAATATTTTAAAATGTGTTCAGAATAGGCACAATTATAGAGATGAGAAAGAGGTAAGTGATTGTCTGGGGTGAGCGTGTGGGATGGGATAGGGAGAAGAGAATAGATGGGGAGGGAGGGATCACTACTAATAGTTATGGAATTTCTTTTTCCTGTGATGAAAATGTCCTCAAATTGATTGTGGTGATGCTTGCACAGCTCTGTGACCATAGGAAGAATCATTCATTATACACTTTAGATGGATGAATGTGTGATACATGAATTATGTCTCAATAAAGCTGTTTTAAAAAAGAACAAATAATACTAATAAATTCTCCAAGTTTTGGCTTCCTCATCTTAAAAAAAAAAAAGATAGCAATTGTATCTTCCCTAGGGAGATACAACTTACCAATGAATATTTATGAAAGATTATGAATGCTGTGAGAGTTAAATGAGATAGCATACATCCACAGTGCACCAGTCCATGGTAAACCTTTTGAGGGTAGTAGCTATCAGTATCATGAGTCTCATGCCAATCCTCTAAGCAACTCTTCTATCCCATCTCCAGTTCAAAACACACATACTACGGCTTTGAGAATTCTCAAAGCAGGGAACTTTATGTTGATAAAAACAATCTTTTAATGTTTTGTGGAGGAGGAGGTGAGGTAAACAGATAAATTGACATTCATTTTGCCTTAATCCAGGTGTCAAAGTCTGGCTTCCCAAAGAGAATGGCCAGTATTTTGGGGACAGCTGTCAAATCTTCCCAATTTACGCAGATGCAGCAGCACCTGCTGAATTAACCTGTGGCATTTACCAAAGCCAACCCCTGCCAAAAACAAATCTCTCTCCTCCTGGTATACTGAATAAGAGATAGGGATACATTAAACATTTACAAAGACACTTCAAGAGATCTCAGGTAACAGGAAGTGTTCTGAGATTGATTTGCCATGCTTTGAGTGCACATAAGACAGAGGGAGACACATAGGGAACGTTCCTCAGACTTTTTCTTTTCAATCATCCTCCTCTGTGACTTTTACCCTATAATTTATTTTTAAAGAGGCATCATAGTTTTCTGGGTGCCATAACAAAATCTAAAATAAATGTTTTCACCTAGAGAAGCACTATTAAAAGGAAAGGATACTGAATTCATTTAAATACATTTGCAGAAGATTGATTTTCCCAAGGGAAGGTACCTATCCTATTTCTTTAATTATTCTTGAAGTTTTGCCTATCAACTGACAACTTCTTACAGAAAGAAAGCAAAACAACCTGGCTTTCCTGACAGCGAAGAATTATAATAATACTAGAATAAAAACGAGTTTGTCACATTCCTTATCTGTTCTAATGTCTGAGTTACTGGGAGTCAGAAATGTAGTAACCCGATCCCAATAACACAGTTATTCAGAATATGTTAAATTGAAGGATAAATTCAAAGTCAAATTTCTCTAGCTTTTAAAGATCAGTATATGCATTCCTAACGACAAGCAGCCAGTATGATTAGTTATACAAAATTAGAGAAAATTTGGTCATATTCACTTTATTTTTCCAACTGATTATCTCCTGATTAGAGAGAAGCCCATTTTGTTTCACATGATTTACACTCAGCAACAAAACTGTTTACTGAAGCATAGGAAGGCTAATCTTTGTACTAAAAAAGAGCTGGGAAGATTAAACTGCTTATGATCTTCATTGCTTTGGCCTCTGCTGCACAGCGTCTTTGTGAAAAATTGGTCCTGATCCTGGCAATCAGTGCTTTCCCACTGCAAAGGGTGGCCTGGCTTCATTGTGCCATTGTGACTGCTAAGGGAAGGGTTTCTCTGCAGTACGTAAGCACCAGAACAAGCCCTCCCCAACCATCCACCAAGGACAGGTCTGCAGTCCTAAATTGTTTCCCCATCTTATTCCAGTTTCTCTTTGGGAGCTGTGGTTTCTTTCTTGTGGTTGAACATGGTTCAGCTCTTCCTGAACCTGATCCTCCCCCACAAAATAACTATCTGTTGGAGAGTGGTGGTGGTTGGAGAACACTGTGAATATAAAATACCACTGAATTGGACACTTAAATAGTAAAATTTATGCTATGTATATTTTACTACAGAAGAGTAATTATCTCCAATGAGTATTCCTAGGTAGCAGAGAGGCTGTCTTCTCAGAGGACCCTGAGCTACCTTTTTCAGTTAAGTCCACCACCTCTGTATCTTTGCATGCTAACAATATTTTTTTTTGAGATTTCACCTCCTGGGTTCAGGCAACTCTCCTGCCTCAGCCTCCCAAGTATCTGAGATTATAGGTGCTTGCCAACACACTCAGCTAATTTTTGTATTTTTAGTAGAGATGGGGTTTCATGTTGTCCAGGCTAGTCTCGAACTCCTGACCTCAGGTGATCCTCCTGCCTCAGCCTCCCAAAGTGTTGGGATTACAGGCATGAGCCACCACACCTGGTCAACAAAGACTTCTTCTGCTAATCACAGATATACCAAATGAAATACCCTTTCCCTTCCTCAAGAGATGAAATATGATTTTTCTCTCCTTGAATCTATGTGGGCTTATGATGCTGGACAACTTCTGAAGTTCAAGAATTACAAGCAATTAATTCATCTTCTTTTTCACTTGCTTGAACTCCCACATTGGATCCCTGAAGTACAACTGCAGCAGTTCAACTGCCCTGCAGCCACCATGCTGCAAGAAAGCCCAGAGTAATGCATGCAAGGAGACCAATAGAGAAGCACGAAGACTACATGAAGAGCCAGAGAGAGTGCAGTCCTCTGTTGCAGCTCTTGTCACCATCTAACTGCAACTTATAAAACCCAGAGCCAGAACTACATAGTCAAACCCTTCCCCAATTCCAGATGGGCTGAAATCATGAGGTAATAAAATCATTATCATTTTTGATGCATTTTTGATCATTTTCCAGATACAGGTAACTGGAACTGAAAGTGGAGTGTCATAATATATATGAAAAATACACGACTTTGGGTATGGGATTAGGCAAAAGCTGGAAGAACCCTGTGAACTATTAACAAAAGCATAAAGGGCCTGGAGAAAAACTTAGCAGAATTTTAAAAGGTCTCAAGCAGACTGTCAGTCAAAACTTGGAGGAAAGTGAGAACATTATCAGATGGTTCAGGAAAATAGATCCTTTCATGCAGTTACAGAACCCTAAGCACAGCTGTCATCTGAGGTAACATGGAAAATAGAAAATGTATCTAATGAACTGGGTGATCTATCTAAGGAGATTTCCAGGCAGGGTTGAGATGGCTGCCTAGTTTTTTCCAGCCACCTATAATAAAATGAAAAGAAAGACATGAACTAAAAAAACAAATTATCCAGGGTTTGAATTGAATTTGAAGAATTTGCAAAGACCCCCCAAAATAATCTTTTCATCTCACAAAACTTTCCAAAATAAGAAAGTGTCTCAGGCCAAAGATCAAATCCAAAATGTGACTATGAGATGATCAGAAAGACCTAAGAGAACTAACGTGGACCCTTAAGACACTTTTCAGACAGACAAAAAGGATCTAAAGGTCCTTAAGAGTATGGCTCATGGATCTTTTCAATTAAACAAAAGGGTTTCTAAGAATCATAAAGGCAGCAGCCTCACAGGTAAACCCCAAATAGAAAGGGGTATATATGAAAGAGATATGTGGGTGTGGCTTTTGTCAAATGAGGTAAATCATAAATTAATGCAAAGAAAACCTACACAATTTTTAGAATTGTATTAGAGAAAATTCAAAATTAAAAGAGGCCACTGGACTCTGAAACTTCTAAAGGCAGAAAGCAGGAAGAGAAAACTAATCAACAGCAAACACAAGAGACTTTAATTAGGAGAGGAAAGCTAACTCCAAAGATAGAAACAAGAGCCTACATATACGACCAGGCCACATAGAGAACAACTTGCAGGAGGCAGGAATAAAATCTAATCAAAGAATTGTAATCATGCGTCTGGCTAGATTCCAGAATTGCCACAGATCAGTGACGGCTGTTTGGCTCCCTTTTGCCCCCTCTTTGAGTGGAACGTCCATTGCTGCTCTTGTACACCTGTTTCACCACTGTACATTGGATCTACATGTGGAAGAGAAGACCTCTCTTTGGCTCATAGATTTTTTGGCAAAGAGCAGTATTAAGGGACCAAATCCACCTGACAACCTTTAATTGCCACTGGACCTGATTTAAATGAGGAGATCCTGGCCTTTGAGCCAAAGCCTGATGCTATAATGGGATGAGAATTTTGGTAGGTCTTGGGAGGGTGGATGAGTGTATTTTGCATTCAGGAGAGATATAAATGGAGATCAGAGGTCACTCTGTGGCAGACTATATTTTTCAAAGATGATTGCAAGGATATATTTCATTCCATTTTCTCTTATACAATACTACTACTCTTCCATCAAGAGGGGAGGTCTGATTTCCCTTCTTGTGAATCTAGGTAGGCTTGTGACTCACAAACTCACTTAAAACCAATAGAATGATGTAGAAATGACATCAAGAGACTTCTGAGTATAGGTGATACAAGGTTTTTTGCTTCAATCCTGTTCATTGAAGCCATAAACTGTTCTATGAAGCAGGTTGACTATACTAAGTTTGCCATACCTGATGGAAGTCCAAACTAGCCCACACAATGAGATCATATGGAGAATTCCTGAGGGCTTATGAAAAGAGAAAGAGGGAGAGAGGGGGGTGAAGGGAGGTGGGGAGGTGGGGAGGGGAGAAGAAGGGGAGAGGGAGGGAGAGAGAGAAAGCAAGAGAGAGGGAGAGGGAGAGAAATCAAGAGCTAGTCTTCAACTGCTTTAGCTCCAGCCACCATTTGACTGTATGCAACCACATGAAAGACCCCGAGCCACAGCCCCTTCACTCCATTCATGAATTTCTATCCCACAGAAACAAGGTGAGTTAATAAAGTAGTAGATGAAAGACACAATTTTGGGTAGCAACAGACACCTAAATACCCAGTCTTCCTTATCTCAACAACATTACCAACCAAGTTTTCTTCTTACTCCATTTGCAAAGCATTAGAAAATAAAGCCCATTCAACTTCTAAAACATAAACTGAAGCCCAATGCTTCTCCTTTTCTCTCCTGCTTCCTCAGTCCATATTACTATTATCTGTTTTCTGGCAACCACCTTTCTATTCTCCCAGCTTCCATGCTTGTCTCCATAAAATCTATTCTTCACACAGCCCATAGAGTCATCATTTACAATGTAAGTTATATCACTTATCTACTTGCCTAAAACCTTCCACTTTTTGCCTTGCAATTAAAATAAAACCTTAATTTTTTTCGTGGTCTATAGGTGTTACATAATCTGGCTCTGAATCACACTGTAACCCCACCTCATGTGGATCTCCCCCTTGTTCATTCTTATCTAACTTTACTCAACTAGTTTCAGTTTTTTGAACAAGCCAAGCACTTCCCTAGCTAGGGGGTTTTCATTCATTTTCCCTTTGGAATGGAAATGTCTTCATTTAGATCCTCCTGTCGTTGACTTCTCCTTATCATCCAGTACCAAATTCAAAGGGTATCTTCTTAAAAAGACATCCTCTGACCACTAATGCCATCTGCTCATATCTCACATCCACCTCAGTCACTGAATCATTACTGCATTTTATTTTCTTCATAGTACACATGACAATTTGAAATTAATTTGTTCACCTCATTTTTTGTCTCCTCCTAAATTAGATTATGTGTGTCATGAAAGAATAATTTCTCTTCTACCTACAACTTAGAATATTGCATAACATATAGTTGAGATACATTATTTGTTAAGTGAAGGAAGGAATGAATGTGATTCCCATGACCTATTCTGTTAGAGTAACTGTAGCAGACACTGCTAATTGGATGACCCTAAACCAATTAACAAAACCTTACTTCCTGCATATTTCTCAATGACTGCTCTGCAGGTAGCCATGTGACCCAGCTCTAGACAACGTGATGTAAGTGGAAAATACTGCATGGCAATTCTTAGAAAACTTTTTTAAAGATAAAATTTCTTTGACATAAACTGTTTGGTTTTTCATTCCTTCTTGTTCTTGACAATAAGTAATGTAAGACAAGGAAATGGAGCAACCACCCTGCAGCCATAAATACAAACCCACATGCTAAGGATGGCAAAAAGGAATGATAATACAAAACAGCCCTCACCAAAAGAAGCAAATGTGCTCACCTAAATAACTTTGGAAATGAGTGGAGTCTGTAAGACTAAAGGAAAAAGGAACTGCATATAAGCATTCTACTCTTGATGGCAAAGTTGTTTCAGAGGTATTGCTTAACAAATCATCTATTGTTATACATGTAGACTTCTATTAAACAATTAAGTAAATAGATGGCAGATGGTAGGAACTAGGTTTCTCAATGTTGGAATAGGAAGCTAGAGATAAGCAAGAGGAGGAAACTAGAATGATTCATGTGGTAATATCCTTATGGACTTATGTTTAGCTTAATATATGCAGATATATATAAAAATAGTTACAAATGTATGTGTATATATGGGATACTATATACGCATATATATTTTTTGCCCTGTCATCTGAAAAAGCCTACAAGCAAGAACACCTCAGCAGCAATGAGCACATCTAGGACCCAGATCTTGGTTACTAATACCATTCTCCAAAAGGAACAACGGTTCCTTGGAGAAATGGTTGCTTTTAGGACTAGGATAAAAAAATACAAGAAGCCTGTAGTATTCTGTAATGCCAGAAAGGAAATATTGGAAAAAAATAAACAAAATAAAGCACACACAAACATTGATGGGGTAGGTCAACAGGACATAGAAGCCAACTGAATGAGTATCAGTGGCCAAATCTGGAAAAATTTGGAGCAAAAACTTAATA
Source organism: Callithrix jacchus (assembly GCF_049354715.1). Taxonomy (NCBI): domain Eukaryota; kingdom Metazoa; phylum Chordata; class Mammalia; order Primates; family Cebidae; genus Callithrix; species Callithrix jacchus. The sequence goes on from NC_133505.1 coordinate 134,490,036, forward strand.
ACATTAGATTATAACCCTATGTACAAAATAGTTATGAGTCTATAGCGATGTAAAGAAATGATTGAATAAATAAATGAGGGAAAAGAGACAAATATCTTAGGCAGGATAATTTCAAGTATTTTATATAGACATTGACCCCTTCAAGGGGATGGACCATAATTTCTCACACTTTACATATGACATGTGCATAATGACTTCCTTCCAAAGGGTACAGTATGGAAAGGAGAGAAAAGTTTAGCTTTCCAGTTGAGAGGCTTAGGATTAGCAAACAATACCTTAATCAGGTAATCAAAGTCAACATCAAAAAGTGATAAGTCATGTTGATAGCACACACCCTTGATATTGATGCAGGACTTTTCTTGGCCACTTTCCCTGCTGGAGACCTCCAGTTGGCAACACCTCTGCACAGTGGGCCCAGTTTCACTGCTGGAGACACCTGGTCTACTCAGACCACCAGGCTGCACCTGACTTGCACTCCAGTGCAAATCCTGTGGCCGCTGAAACTGCAAGCTCAGCCCCTGTGTTTAATGCATTCCAAGTTCTTGTCCTATGTCCAAGAAGAATGAGGTTACACTGACAATTGAAGGATGAGGAGGGTGGAGAATAGTATTGAGCAACAAAACAACTCTCAGCAGAGAAGGGACATGAGGGTGGTCTCACTCCCTGTGTGCCTGAGTACAGGGCTTTTATGGGCTCAGAATAGGAAGTGCATCCTGATTGGTTTGTGAGTATACAAAACAGGCTAAAACAAAGGCACCATTCAAAGGTGGGCTTGGCAATGTAAAAAACTAATCAGGGAAGGCTATGAATATGTAAAACAGGTGAAGGGTGAAGATCAATCAGAGGAAAGCAAGCTTAATGGAAAGAGAGGTTCTCAATCTGGTCTGTGGATTTGACTCATAGCTTGGCTTTCAGACTTTAAACTGTCTTTAGCTTGAAGGTCAGGGTTCACTGGGGACTCTCCCCTAGCTGCCGATACATATATCTGCCTCCTGCCACTACCAATATGATATAATGTGAACAGCACTTTACCTGTGTAGTCTTCCTCCTAAAATTCTATAACTCCAGTCTAAAAATGAGAAGAACATCAGACAAATCACAATTGAGGAACAGTCTACAAAATTCCTGACTGGTACTCCTCAAAACTTTCAAGATCATAAAAAAAAATAAAGTTAAGAAAACATAACAAAGTAAGTGTGATATGGCATCCTGGAACTCTAATAGGACATTAGAAAACAAAGAAAATAATCCAAATAAAATATAATAATAATAATGTTTCTTTTTGTCAGTTGTGACAAACATGCACTCTAACATAACACATTAACAACAAGAGGAACTGGATGTGAAGTATATGAGCAGTTTGTACTATCTTTGCAGTTTTTCTGCAAAACTAAAACTATTCTAAAATTAAAAGTGTATTTAAAAGAAAAGTAATTTTGGAGGGAACTCGGTCCTATTTTGACATCATAGAGGTGCTATACCAATCCTGTATTGCCTGTCATTGGACTTATTGCATCATATAAATTCTTATGTTTTTAAATTACTTTGATATAAAATTCTCCCTGTCAGAGCAAAGCAATGATAAATGAATAGATTGAGTCTCAGAGGTGTGAGAAGAGAATGGCAGGACTGAAAAGAAGAAAGAGGCATAGAAAAGACCAAGTTTTTTCAGAAGCAAGGCTATTATCTCATTTACCCAGATTCTAATGTCATAATTATGAGAGCAGCTACAGTTTTTTTTTTAAAACCAAAAGTAGTCACTTCCCATGGTTAAAGAAAAACTCTGTTGTGTGTTGTATGAAAAACATGAAGATTAGAATCTAGAGACATTAGGAGGTAGCAAATGGGGTTTGCTGGAGACAAGATGAACAAAGCTGGTAGAGTAATTAGGGGAAATTGTTTAAGATGTGCTGCAAAAGGAGGATAATTGCATGTAAAAGTCCATGTCACCTTAGTCAAGGATACCTGGTGTTGACCTGTGAATCTCAGAGAATTATTCTGGTTTGTCAGGCTTGAAGCCCTTACTACCTGCAGAGCAAAGGAGGTGATGAATCCTGCTGTTTGTCTTTGAGATATTAAGCATCTCTAAACAGGAGCCACAGAGACCCACTTCATGAGTGGATGTCTCATGAGACTCTCCAGAAAGGATCTAGGCCCCTCTTGTTAACTGTTTGGGTGGTTCAACCAAGGTCAAGAATGCCACATCCAAATCATCACTTAAAGAAGCAAAGAAATGGGCTTAAGTTAGAAGGAAAGTACAAGCAGCAAAAGAGAAACACAATGAGATCAGAAGTAGAAAAGCAGAATGTGGTAACCAAGTGAAGCTTGAGGTAACCCCAGCAGTGAGGGTGTGGTGAAGCAGAGGGATCATGATTTTTGTTTCTGGGAAAATAAGAAAGAACACCCAAAACCAGATCCATTCAAAGAGTTCATATCTGTTTGCTTTCAGTTATATTTCACCTTCTAGAAGCCTGTGAAGATCATCCCCACATCATCTCCATGAGATTTTTTAAAGGGGTGGATATGGAGGGACAATTGTGGTTCCAAATTTTGATACCCTAGGAATGGAAGAGGTTCTAGGAGAAAACTTCGTATTTTATTTCCTTTCTCAGAAAGCCCCATGTCTCATTTCATAAATTATAAACTTGGCATTATATATTTAATTGTAATGTCTTCCTCGGCCTATGTAAAGTTCAATCTGAAACAATTTCAGAGTGTTTCATTTTAATGACTGAAATGTGTATTCAATTCCTATAAAAATCCAAAGTTCCATTCCAAATGTAGTTGACATTCTCCAGCACATCATTTAAATTTCTCTTAGTAATTTTGTGCCTTCTGTGAGACAGTGATATTACATTGCCTCAAGGCATTTTGCATATTTTGTTGATTTTAACATTTAAAGTCCTGGTGGTTTCTACACTCTCATTATGACTCTGTTCATGTCCCAAATTTCCCTTCACTCCTTGCTAAGGAGCAGTGAGAAGGTTTAAATAATTTGTGTGATTTTTAAAAAGCAATTTTTCTGGGATGGGGACAAGTGAGGGTCTGAGATGGAAGTATTGATGAAGATGTCAGAATTCAGGGAAACTTGTTCTGCTTATGATGACTATCAGCAAAAATAATGGGATCATTCTACCCATGATGCAGATGTCCTAAAAATAAAATGGAAGCCAAGGGCTACAATTGATTTAAGAGTTTAGGGAAAGAAATAAATTAAAAATTAATTTTAACTTTTCACAGGTAAACCCTGTTGAGTACAGAAGAAATATTTGGATGAAAACAGCAAACAAGAATATGCTAATTTCACCCAAAGGCAGTGCCAAGAGCTATTGTGTCTATCACATTTTTCTAGAGAGTTCTATTCCAATGTACTAATCTGAAAAGGAAGGCCCTAGCTCATGTCTGCTCATTACTTATATATGATATATTTTACTTTATATATTTTACATAATAATATCTAGGCTATAACTACACTATCTGGTCTATAATATGTAGACTATGTTTTTAAATAGTAAGTATATAGAGGGGAGACATTATGATACAACATATGAGCGGGTTCAAATCCTATCTCATCTTCAATAAATATGTATCTACCTTAAGAAGTCATAGTAAGAATAAAATGGATAATACATTTACACTCATTAAGATGTGATGTTAAATAAATATTAGTCATTTTTATCATCCTTAATGATTATTACCACTGGCTAGTAAAAGTCATATAGTTCAGGTAACATGCTAGTCATTTTTATATGTTATTCATAAGCCATTTAAACCATCCTCAATTGTAATCATTACCATTTCTATGGAAAAAAGTTGAGCTTCAGAGACAGTCAAATTACTTTTCCATTTCTAGCAAATAACTGATGAAGTCAGATTTAACTCATATCTGGCTCATTCCAAACCTCATTCCCTTTCTACTCTGTCATTGCTTCTTCAAAAACAATACAATTGAGCATAAACAGGAAACAGCACACATATTCACCTTATTAGGGTTGCCAAATTTGGTGAGTAAAAATAAAAATTGTTGTCTGGCCCCGGTGGCTCACACCTATAACCCCAGCACTTTGGGAGGCCAATCACTTGAGGTCAGGATTTCGAGACCAGGCTGGCCAACATGGCGAAAACCCATCTCTATTAAAAACACAAAAATTAGCCAGGCTCATGTCTGTAGTCCCAGTTATTTGGGAAGTTGAGGCAGGAGAATGGCTTGAACCCGGGAGGCAGAGGTTGCCTTGAGCCAAGATCAAGTCATTGCACTCCAGCTTGAGCAACAAAGCAAGACTCTGCCTCAAAAACAAAATAAAAAAGTAAAATAGGGGCTGGGCGTGGTGTCTCCAGCCTGTAATCCCAGCACTTTGGGAGGCCGAGGCGGGTGGATAATGAGGTCAAGAGATCGAGACCATTCTGGTCAACCTGGTAAAACGCTGTCTCTACTAAAAATACAAAAAATTAGCTGGGCGTGGTGGTGCGTGCCTGTAATCCCAGCTACTCAGGAGGCTGAGGCAGGAGAACTGCCTGAACCCAGCAGGCGGAGGTTGTGGTGAGCTGAGATCACACCATTGCACTCCAGCCTGGGTAACAAGAGCGAAACTCCATCTCAAAAAACATAATAATAAAATAAAAATAAAAAATAAAATAAAAATTTAATCATTTATCTGAAATGCAAATTTAACTAGATATCTTATATTTATTTGGCAACTCTACAGCTCAAAATATTTTTAGCTTTTAAACCTAGATGCTTTCTTGCTAACAATTGAAAATCAGGGATCTCACCTTTTGGTAGGTATGTCTTCATTTGTTAGGTGAAATTTAGTTGAGGAAGGAATCTTGTTCTTTATTAGACATCTCCCACCCATAGACTCACAGATTAATACCCAAAAAGATAAAAATTGCTCCTTGGAGACTCTGCTTCATTCATGTTTGTGTCTCCCAACACAATATATAATATATATGGCCACTCAAAACACTGCCCAGGGAATGAAAATGATCATCAAGTGTTCTTAGGAGTACTTGAGCTGGGAAGATTTGTGTGGCAAGAAAACATTTAGCACATGGTGTACACAGCAAATATGAACCAGCAAGAGCTTTGTGTAGCTCTTTGGCAACTTAGAAATTAACACTCTCCTCCCTTCTACAACCAGAATAAACTTCAAATTCACCTGTCTACGCCCTATGTAATTACATTAACTACTCTTATTGAGTTACAGCTCAAAACAGAGAGAAGAGACTAATACTATTATATCTGGAATGTTGAACTATAAATTGTTAGTTTATACAACTATACAACTATTCTGTTGTAGTAGAAATCATCATAACCACCACCATCATCATCATCATATCACATTATACCTAGTTGCTCATTGCACCATCTTTTGAATTCTATTCAGTAAGAAAATTATAAAATAAGAAAACCTTTTGTAAAAGGCAAAGGAAGCCCTGCTTGGTTTTGTCACAGGGAAGGGCAATGGAGTCTCTAAAATAAAATCACAAGAGACAGAGGCAGTGGTTTGGCTTGGAGGAAAATAAAATAAAATCGTTTTTGATCTGTGAACTGGAAAAACTGGAACAAGAGCTGACAAGAATAGACTCACACTCTGGGAGAGTAAATGCATCTAAAGAGCCGCAGTCCTCACAGCCCTGGCCAGTTTTTGCCTGGAGCTCTTTGACAGACTGTCTCTGGAGGGATGGGCTTATCTTTTCTCATGATGCTGGGAATATCTGCACTAGTAGCCATCAGAATAGCAGAAGTGGGTTAATCCAACCAAACTCTCTGAACTTGACCATCAGCAATGGTAATTATTTACTACAAGCAATTCTTCTGCCTTATATGATCTTACGCAATATTCTTACCATTTCTGTGCCCCCATTTCCTCATCTGTAAAATGGCGATAATAATGGTACCTATGTCAGGTCTGTTGTATGAGCTAAGGTACTCAAATGTTCACTGTTACTATCACCTGTTTTTCATGGTACAAACCATCTTATGCAATGACAGTGCTTTAGTATTATAATTTAAAAAAATGCTTTAGCCTTTTGAACCTAAAACAGTTTTGGCCTTGAACTTCCCTGATTCCATACTGAGGAAGTGGGAGGGGATTTCTCTCTTTGAAGACCCATCTCTCCTGGGTTGCAGAGGAAAACAGTGTTTTCAGCCTTCCCTCTGTTTCCCACACCAATTCTCAGGCCCAGTGACATAGAGAGTGCCCGAGCTCCTCAGAAAACTGACAATATGGTGGATGCAGGGCATTCCCCAACTTCAGAATATGCACTTGGGTGTAAATACCAGCTCTGAGACCTGGGAGTACACAGGATGGCTACACATGAAGATTCCTGGCCACATAAAGGGAGCTCTTGATAAGGTTAAGCACCTGTTAAACCATTAAGCTTTCATCACATCCCTATGTGTAATAGATACTCCTCACCCAGTGATGCAGGCACAGAAAAATAAATAGTAGCATCAGATATTTATTCAGAAAGGAGCAGAGGTACTTTTTATGAAGAGAAAAAAGAGGAGCATTGCTGGGGTCAAGAGAGGAGAACAAGGTCCATCTTTTCCTATGGACCACTGATAATGAATGTCTCCTATATGTTACATTGTGATCAAGGAAAAAAGGACAAAACCTCTGCAAGTTCTTTTGCAGTACCAGATCCATCATTTTTCTTAAATTGTGAAAGCTGTAAATAGATTATTTTATGTTTTAATCATGTAATATAGCATGTTTTAAATTTTTAGCAACTTCTAATTATGGATAGAGACAGGAATTTAATAATAGAATAGCAATGTGTGACATTTGATTTTTTTAAAGCAATATAGGAAGATGTCTTTACCCTTTGAGATTTTATTTGCTTAAATTCCAAAGAATTTATTTTGAAAAATGTTAAGACTAGTAAAACAAAAAATAATCTGGTATCTGTTCATTATTTCCTTCCTCCTGATGAGTCATCTTGTTTTCATTTTTCTGACTCACTATTTCTGGGAGTGTTGTGATCCTAAGACAATTAACTCTCATGTTTTTTGTTTTTGAAACCACAGTCTCCTAGTTAAAGCACAGTTACAACTGTTTATTTTCTTCTTTTTCCCCATCAGCTCTCAACACAAATATAGCAGTTACAATTGATAAAATTACAGTATGCTCTGCCCTTTTCAACACTTTCAGAAATACATTTAGTGGTATGTTTGTGGATGGCAAAACAATGTCAGTGCATTTATCCAGCTGCCTTTCTAATAAACTGTAGATGGACTCAGAGTGTTTGATGTATACTGTGGATTATGAGTGCTGTCCTCAACTCTTCTGAGAATGGGTTATACCAAAAGCTATACATGTGAATTAATCATATTTTATTTAGAGTGGGAAATCTATAATCTCAGAATACTGTAGAGGAAGTATGATCTCTGGAGATTATTATGGCTAGAATTTTCTCTCTGAAAAACAAAGCAGGCTGGACGCAGTGACTCACACCTGCCCAGCACCTTGGGAGGCAGAGGCAAAAGGATCACAAATTCAAGAGATCTAGATCATTCTAGCCAACATGGTGAAACCCTGTCTCTACTAAAAATGGAAAAATTAGCTAGACATGGTAGTGCATGCCTGTAGTCCCAGCTACTCGGGAGTCTAAGGCAGGAGAATCACTTGAACCCGGGAGGCGGTGGTTGCAGTGAGCTGAGATCACACTACTGCACTCCAGCCTGGCAACAGAGTGAGACTCCGTCTCAAAAAAAAAAGAAAGAAAGAAAAACAAAGCAAACAAACAAGATTGTAGTAACCTCTTTCTCTCTTTCTTTCTTTCTTTCAGAAAAGCTATTGTAAGTTTTTCTAGGAACAAATAAATAAAAGCTTATCAGATTAGACTTCCCGGTTCACTTCTGTCACATAGACAAGCTGTGTGATAGCACAGGTTAGGGCTGACCAGTTATTCCACTGAGAACACCTAGAATCACCTGTATTAAATAAATAAGTAACATATTTTTTGAAGGCTTTGGAGAACTGCTAAGACTCGTAGAACTTGACTATCTGAGATACTGGAAAGAAGGAAAATAGGTATTTCCTTCAGGGCATTTGCCAAATTTTGGAGCACAATGAGAGGCTGACTGGGAAGAGGCAGAGAAGCTAAAACACTTTTGAAAATATCCAAGTGCTAGAGAGACAAAATTTGGAGTTCAGGACTGCCAAAAACTAACACTTATAATAACAGATAGGTTTTTAATTGTAGAGGCCACTTTTTCCACATCACAATGGCTAAACTGAAAAAGACACAGTACCAAGTATTGCTGAGTGTGCAGAGTGACTGAAACTCGTATGCTGCTCAGGGGTGTTTGAAGTATTACAGCCACTTTGCAAATCTGCTTGGCCCTCATTATTTACTAAGGGCAAACATGCATATTCCACTCCTGGGTATATACTTAGTGTAACTCTTAGCAGAAACTACCACAAATGGTTATGAAAAGACATGTACTGTAGTGCATAGCAATGCTATTCTTAATAGATGAAAAGCAAGAAATGATCCAAATGTTCATCACAATAGAATGGACAAGTTACATTATATTTATCCAAGAAATCCTATGAGGAATGAGGAGGAATGAACTACTTCAAGATGCAACAGCAAAGCTTATCTTCATTAACATTGTTGATTGAAAGAAGCCAACAAAAAGGAATTTCTCCTATTGGTTTTATTTATATAAAGTTCAAAAACAGGCAAAAGTAATCTATGCTGTTAGAAATTAGGATAGTAGTTACCTTAGAGAGAGTAATGACTAGAAGTGGTCATGAATGAAGTTCTGGGATGTTGCCAGCATTCTACTTCTTGATCAGGTTGCTGGGCACATGGGTTTTTTTTTTTTTTTCTCTTCATGAAAATTTATTGACCTATACATTTATAATTTCTAAATATTCTATATGTACAGTACACTTTAATTAACAATTACTTTAAGAACTTGCCCCTATAGTTTAATGGGTTTTTCCTCCAGACACTTTATTGAGTTTCTACAGTGAAGAGCCAAAAAATATTCTATCTTGGTTCTAATATGGGGAGGACAAAATGTAACCATTAGAAATACACTTAGGGTACTCTTTTTTTTTTTTTTTAAAGATGGGGTTTCACCATGTTGGTCAGGCTGGTCTTGAACTCCCGACATCAGGTGATCTGCCCACCTTGGCCTCCAAAAAGGTACCCATTTTAACAAAGACATACTCCCCAGCAAGGGAAAAAGACTTTCCCAGAGCCTTATCCCAGCTAGAAGGAAGGGAATTTATCCGAATCCTGTTTCTTCTAGTCTTCCTGTTCCACTTAAGAGAGAAAAAAGAAAGCCAAGAAACATTGGTGAAGGTCAACGCCCAGGGACACAGTTTGACTGAAAAACTGAGATTTAATCATAAGATTATAGTCCACTTCCCCTCACTTACACCTTACTGCCACACCAACAGAACTTCAGTGTGGCCATAACAGATTACAGCAGAAAGAGCTGCAATGTGCAGATCCTATCTAAGGAAGAGTTCTTAGGGAGGCTCAGAAACAACAGGGATATAAAAACAAGGACATGGGAGGAATCTAAAGATGAGGTACCTACAACTATAGTAAACACTAAACACAGCTCAACTCCTAGCCAGACCAACAGAGAGCCTCACAGTAAAGTCATGTTTCCCTCAGTTCCTATTACTTCCTATTAGGCTTTCAACAAAATATGACGAAGCATGCTAAGAAGCAAGAAAATTGTTATATATTGTTATGTTATATTATGTATTAAGTTACGTACACTGCATAAACCATCTCCTGAAAAACTGAGTTAATTTACCCAACTTAAGGTAGTGTTTCTTCATTGCGTATAAGGCTTAGTTACCTGTTGGAGTCATAAATAATACTAAACTTTTGGAGGCTGTACTCCTGAATTTACTGAACACATTTTCTGCTGACATGCTGAATAAAATATTCTCTACCTCCCATCTCTGCTCAAATGTCACCTCATCAATGAGTTCTTCCATCAATTAAAATAGCAGCACTTCTCCAAACTTTTGACCCACTCTCCCTGCTTTATTTTTCTCCCTAGCATGTGTCTTTTTCTGATATATTCTTACTGTTATGTTTTATTAGTTGTCTCTCTCCTCTAAAATGTAAGATTCATGGAGCTATCTTTTTAAATTCATCAGTCCTCCCAAAGTTCTTACAACAATTAAGTGTTTTGTAAATATATGTTAACTAGATGATTTAATATATATGGGTATCTATCAAAAGATATGTTTAGTTAAGTAAATACACCCTATAATATAATAGTAGCTAACACTGATTATATTATATTCTTAGGGTGTTGTAAAAACTGTGCTGAACATCTATGGATTTTGCATGGATTATTTTGTTTAGGCTTCACAGCAACATAGATACTACTATTGTTCCTTTTTTAAAAAATGAGAAAATTAAAGAAAAAGATTAAATTATCCAATGTCCTCCACAGATAAACTGAAACTTTCTTGATTTCTCATAATTTTGGCTAAATTACCAAGACAATTATCAAAGTTATAACTATAAATGATAGAACCCACTCATTTTAAAGCAGGGCCAATATATACATCTCTGTAAAACTTCACGGAAAGTATATTAGTCTTACCATCGGTATTAGTCCATTTCCACGCTGCTGATAAAAACACCGAGACTGGGTAATTTACTAAAGAAAGAGGTTTAATGGACTTACAGTTCTACATGGCTCGGAGGCCTCACGATCATGGTGGAAGGCAAGGAGGAGCAAAAGTCACGTCTCACATGGATGGAAGCAGGCAAAGCGAAAGAGCTTATGCAGGGAAGCGCCCCTTATAAAAACCATCAGATCTTGAGAGACTTATCACTATCACAAGAACAGCATGGAAAAGACTTGATCTCGTGATTCAATTACCTCCCACCTGGTCCCTCCCACAACAAGTGGAAATTCAAGATGAGAGTTAGGTGGGGACACAGCTGAACCATATCACCATCATCAGATCATCACCTACATCCAAAGTATACAAAGTGAAGACTAGGAATTTGCATTGTCTTTTCAGGTAGTCATTAGTAGATTGATGGAGATGACTGTGGCTTTTCCCATCTTCCCTATTCCTTCCCCCAACCCCCCTCCAAGGGTTATGCTGCCCAAGAGAACAATCCAGAGATGCCGCATCTTTCTCCTCTACTTGCTGATCTTCAGAAACTCACAGAGCAGCTGTAGCTCATTGCACTAAGATGAAGTGCAGTCAGAGAATTCTCAGTAGCTTCATTGGTGTCCTCTGAAGTTTGGGAGCATGCGTGACCATAGAACCAGACATCTGCCTCCCACTGCAGAATGCTAGAGCTAAACTGATAGCTGAAGCAGCCCCTGATGGTAGGACTTGAAGATGGGGAGCCACACTTGGCTACAAGTTTCAACAATTTGCCATGGCAGAGCCAGGCTTAATCCATTTTGAAGGCCTCTATTTATGAAGGTGGACTACTGGGTTAATGGAAGGTCAACAGGTAGAGAGACCATGGTAAAAACTCCTAGGTGTTGGATCTAAAATAGGCATGACCAGAAATCAGCCAGAGAAGACATCATCAGTATCAGACAACCTTGCTGTGCCGAAGTCCCCACAAATCCTCCAAGGATCTAAACGTGATACAACCTCGAATCTGGATGTCTCCCCCAACTCAGATGTTGACAGCCAATTGGTTATTGGTAGCCAAGGGAAAATAAAATAGCAGGACCGAAGAGGTAAAAATAAGTAAATAAAATGTTTGCACCCTTGTTTTTAATTCCTTCTCTTCATTATACTATTTCAGATTTCCTGTAAGTCAGGTAGGAAGGAGGGAGGATAAATGAATGGGCCCTCCACCAATGCAAGGCCACAAGCCCCACACTCAGCATGAGGTGGGATAGAGAAGATAGTTGCTTTTAACTAGATTAATATTTAAATCATGTTGTTGCAGTCTCTTCTGAAAGGTATACAGCTCTATGTAAAAACTCTTTTAATTGAAAGTTGTCAGAAATCTAAGCAAACCGTCCTAAATCTTACATAATCAAGGGATGAAGAAGGCAAGATCAAAACAAACATGTTGAAAGCAAAGTCAGAAAAATGTTTCTCTCCTTTACCCTGAGATCAAATCATCCTATAAACAAGTTATAATGATGATATGCATGCTATATAGACCTTAACACATAATAAAATGAATAATTAAAAAGGAATATGAAATAATCCTCATGATCTTTAAAAACACTAAAGCATTGCAAAATCTGAGCTGGAAAGTCCAGTTTTCTAGCTTGGTATCAAGGGTCTAGATTTCTGGTGTCAGTCCTGGCATAAACAAACTATTTTGGACACAGACTCCACAATTTCAATTTTGCATCTGTTTCAATAGTTATATATGAAATCTGAAATATACAGCAAAGAACAACTTACTAGGGAAGACACAGTTAATATCATACTTATCTGTTAGGAAAGCATAAGATTACCAAGACTAAAACACCTTCATAAATACAAAATAGCGGTACGCCAGTCTGGTAAAATATATTGTGTTTAACTTTTTAATTCTCAAACTCCTGAGGTAGGTTCATTGTTATTCCCATTTTACAGATGCAGAAACTAGGCATGGAGAGATTAAGAAAATTGTTATTAGCTAGTAGGTGACAGACAAGATTCAGTCTATGCTTCCTCTTACATTTATGCAAATGAGACATCTTAAGTAGCAAAACAAAACTAGCCCAAATTCTTCAAAAGTTGAGATGAAATTATAAGAGAGTTACTCCCTTGTGTTTCCCTAAGAGCCCAAGAATCCTAATGCCAGAGGTGTCAGTTTTGAAAAATTTCCGCTGCCCATAGTTGATTATAACGCTATTATAAAATTCTCAATGCCTGTCTCTTCTGAGTTTTCAAACACAGTACAGTGGGCAGGGATTCCTTTAAAGCCAAATTTAGCTGGAGGGAATATATTAATCATTAATGTTTGACTGGCCCCAAAGGCTTGGTTTTTCTATTCTTTTATCTTTATACTTACTTCTTATAATACAAATTGTACAAGGATACATATTCCTGCATATTTTTTTTATTCAAAAGCTTGAATATATATTGTGTCATGTTTTTGATTATTACTTTAGTAACAGTCCAGCTGATACAAATGTTAAGTGTTCAGAACTAATGCATTAGCTCCCGAAGCTGCTAGGAGTGTTACTGCCAATGGCTCCCAGTTGAGTTTATCTCTAGGAATTGTCCTTGGTTGAAAGAAGTTGCCTCAGTCAAGATTAAGACATTTCCTTGAAGGCTGCTTGAATTTAGTGAGTAGTCAGAGGTGTGGTACAAAGATCTGGATCCCCTGACTCCATAGATACAATCATGAAGGGCTACCCCAGTTACAGGAAGCTCCACGGGATCACTTGAAGCCTCTGGTGCAATATGTCGCAGCTTAATTTTACCTTCTGCCCAGTCTTGCCTCCCTCATCCCTTACTTGTGTTGGTCTCTAGTAAAGGCACTCAAAATAAATCTACCCTTAAATCCTAGAGTCCTGGAGTCTGTTTTCTCAGGAATCCAACATAAGAGAGTTGGTTCTGGGAATGTTCCTAGGAAGCAAACCCCAGAAATGTGATTTTAGAGCTAGATTTGCTGTGGGTCATATGGTAATAAGGACACCATCACTGGAAGTAGATGAAGCACTCTGGCATGTATTTGCAGGGCAATTAAAACTTATACCAGTGATGAACGAGGATGAGATACTAGTGAAATGTAATGCACTGGCAGGTGTAATGTCTTAGGATTTGTAGATACTTGGGGGAAGTAATAATTATAAGAATGATAGGATCAGATGGTTACTGATGAAACAAATGACATTGGAAAAAGATAGTGGAAAGATGAAGGTTATTAATCACCAACATAAGGTAAAATGGTAAAGCCCAAGAGTTTCCTTGACATCACATAGAGGCTCTCATTTCCTTCAGCTACAGAGTAGAAAAGGCTGAGCATGAGACCCAGGAATTAATTATAAGAGAACCTGCTTCAGAGCAGGTTGCATTCTCAACTCTGGCAGATCTGATATGCCAAGGTCAGAGCACTGATTGAGAGAGAGTGGGACCCTGAAACTTGGAATGGGAACTCCTGGGACAACGTACTAAAGGATCCTAAATTTCAATAATCCTCTGAACTCCTAGGCTGCAATGTCTCACTTCTCATCCTTAATAATCATCAATCTCCTCTTGTTTTGAAGACAATGTATAGATTTTTGATTGACAGACACCAGTTTCTCTACTCAAGATATAGCACCACTTTCTCTACTGACTGCTAGAAAAGTAACTGAAATTGGTTTATAATCCAATCCATAATTCCTAGCCATAAGCAGGCCAGAAAAGTGCAGGGCCTTCTAAGGGAAGAAAGCCATTATATACCAAAGGTACCAAAGGTACCAAAGGACCTAGGCAACATGTATGGGTAGTAGCTTGGAGATTACATATGAGCCTGAATCTTGAGAGTGCTACAACAGGAGGAATGGAATGCGAAACTGGGCAAGGACGTGTTTATCATATGCGATCACTCTCTGACATAGACTTAATATGCCAGCACGAGCCCTGGAAGATGGTACTTTTATACTGCTAGACTGGCCTTAGGATGCTTGGATGCTTGGAAAAAGTGGTAACCCACACTAAGTGAAGTGGAAATTATGAAACTATCAGAACAAACGGTGAAGGAAAGAATTAAAGAGCTAAAAATACCATGTTACGTTCATAGTCTACTCTGATAACAAGTCACAATTCACTCCTCAGTTTCCAGACCCTTAGGTCTGGAAGCTAGTTCTTAAATCTGGAACCACTACCTGAAGGAGAGGCTGATTGACAGTGAGAAAGGAACCTGCAGCACCATGGCAGGCAGACAGATGACAATTTCGTCAGTCCCTCTCCAAAGGGAACCACTACCATTTGCTCAAGTAACCGTGCATTAAAAAAATGAGAATACTCAAATGTATAGATGACTGTAGAAAGTATCCACATTCCTTACCCTTATTAGATTGATGGGTATGGGAGTAAGATGATAAATGTAGTCCTGTCCCGGATCCAACTCAGAGTGAGATCACTTATTCCATGGACACAGCCTGTAGTCATTTGTCTAGTCTCCAAACGTCTGATTCAAATGGATATCTTGGTGGATGGCAAAATCTCCACATTGGTTTCTTGAGCTATAAGATAAGAACTATGTGTAGTGAGGGAAATCAGGGGAATTCTCTGAAATTTTCTCACAAGAGAGTAAGTCGAGACTAATATTGCCCAACTCAATGAATGTGCTAAAACACATTGAATTATGCAGTTTAAATAGATGAATTGTATGATATGTTAATTGTGTCTCATTAAAATGTTTAAAATTGCAATTTGGGAAATGGCATACATTAATGTTACCTTTAGACACCTAGAAGATGCATCTTATCGTATCTCTATTTCATTTACCAATCTGGCACTTAGAGATACCAGATACATCCTCTAGGTAACAGTGGTTACTGAAAACTCAGTTAAGTAGCAACTCCAATTAAAATTGGCATTTCAGATATATTATCTTTACTAGCATAAATTAACATGGACTTGGGGACATGATATATAGCCACTGACCTAGCAAATTTGTTCTTTACATTTCTATCAGGGAAGAGGATCTGAAGTAGTTTATATTCACATGAGATAAACAGTAGCATATAATTATGATCTTGCCCTAGAGCTGCAGTATTTCTGACACTCTGTTGTAGTATAGCTGGAAGTAACCTGCACATTTGGACATTTTCAAAAAAAATCAGATTTGTTAAATTAAATGAAAAAATGCCAATTACACCCGATGAACAAGAAATGGCAAATACATTTTAGGCTTTGATAAGAAAATTATTTCTGATGGCAGCAGAAAGACTCTACAAAGCATCAGTGACATGCAACATTGGTAAAGATTTTGAGTTCAAGAGGGAGGGATTGGTTGGAATCCTGTCATGACCATCATTTTGAAGAAAAATAAAGAGTTCAGTGGTCTGGGTCAGACTGAGACATACAAATATAAAGCACAAAGAATTGTCCAAATTAGAGAACAAAGAACTGCATTTTGAGCTAAAGTAGAGGGATGTGTAATGCCCAGCAGAACTCTTCCAATTCTGGAGGCAGTATATACACCACGCTTGGGAAAACTATATCAGCCCATTTACTGACAAGGAAGTTTGCCGACTTTGAGTGGGGTCCAGAGCAGGAAAGGGCACTGCAACAGTTCCAAGCTGTAGTGCATACAAGCTTTCCTGCTGCTTGGGATCTGTGACCTGGCAGACCCTCTTATATTAAAGTTATCTGTGGTGGGAAATATGCCATATGGCATTTAGGATACCTCCAAGTAGAAGAGTAAGAGGATGGGTTCTGGAGCAATTCCATACTGTCTCATGTTTAGATGATTGAGCATCATTCTAAAAATAGATGTTGGTTTTCAACTAGGTACTGGTAGAAATGGAGCATGTGAACCTGGATGCACAGTTAAAGAGCTACCTACCTTGAGTTGGGTTATCTCAGACCCCCCAAGTCATAGGGTCAAACAGACCTAGCATTAATCAATCCATTGTAAATTGTAATTGGTATCACTTGGAACAAGCAAAAGTAGTGAAGCCAATTGCACAATGGAATAGTTCAGAAGTCTGTGACAGGACCACTGCTGCACCAGTACCCGTCTCTCATCAAGCAGCTATAGTGAATGAGAAGTCTCTTATGGCCAGCTGACACAGGAGGAAGAGAGCCAAGTAAAGTTCACAAATTGGTTGGTTCAGCACAAGGGTGCACGTTGACCATAGACTTTCTACTGCAGGGCCCCTTAGTGGTCGCCTTGAAAGACGATGGCTAGAGGAAATTATAGCACTTAGTAAAGTTTTGGGCAGTGCCTCTGGTCATGTACTTTGCATGAAAATATAAGTAGTCATATATGCATGGTTTCACGGATAATGACCAGTGGGTTGGGTATTTGTTTGGGGCCTTGGAATGAAAAAAATTGTAAGATTGCAAACAAGGAGATTTGGGGAAGATATATGTGGGTAGAATTATCAAAGAAAGCATAGAGTATGACCATTTTTATATTGTATATTAATACTAGAGAATATCCGCAGAAACCAAGTGGAAGAATTATGTAGCTAATCAATGGTTACACAGCTTCTGTTCTTAGCCAGTGCCAAATGGCTGGGGTGATAGCCACTGACAGGGAGCTGCAAGTTGAGTACACTGGATTTCGTCTAGGCTGGAATAACCAGTGACTTGTGTTGACTGAAATCAAAGGTTATTCTGGGTATAGGTTACCTTTTCTGCTTGTATGGCTTTAACCAGTGCTATTCTCCAAAGGCTTACAGAGTTTTGATCCACCAACATGGATCCCACATACAGCAAATAAAATTAAAGGAACCATTTTGAAGCAAAGGAAGTTCAGCAGTGAGTTCATGGTCATAGGATTCACTGGCCCTCTTACATTCTATACTACCCAGAAACCACCAGCTTGATGGAGTAAGAGTAGCTTATTAAAAGTACAGATGCAGCACCAACTTGAATGTATGGATGAGGCACCAGCTTGGATGATAGGGCATTATCTTTCATGACATGACACCACATTGATATTCACTATATTGTATTGTGCTCCCAATATGTAAATACGCTGCAACAGGAACCAAGGGGTGCAAGGAACAGTGGCCTCAATGATCATCAAGCTGAGTGACTTACTAGTTTGTGTTCTGAACCTTTAACTCTAAGCTCTTTTGGCTTTAGAGATTTTTGTTCACAGAGAAGGAACACTTCCTCCCATGAAAGGATACTGTGAGAATCCCTTTAAACATTAAGTCAAAGTTGACCTCTGGTCACTTTAGTCTCCTTACACCTGGAGCTCAGTGGGAAGGGAATGGTGTCCACACCTGGCAGGTATAATTGATCCTGATCTTCTGGGACAGACAAAGCTGATGGCACACAATGTGGGCAGGGAAGGATTCATCTGGCATCCACCTGATGCTCTGGGGTATCTATTAATAGTGGGGGCTCACTATTAACAGTAAATAGGTAAAGCAGCTGTGCCTGAGAAATACATGGGTACTAGGAGCTCTCACTCCTCGTGGATGAAGGTCTGTATCATCCAACCACGTAGGCATCAAGACCAGCAGAGGAGCTAGACAAGGGTGAAGCAAATTTATACGATATATATCATTGAATTTTGCCCCACATTGGAGTTTGTAGTTTGTGTGTGAATCTTCCTCTTGTATGTTTCCCTGGTAGTAGAGACCAACCATAATATTGTAGGAGCTGCCTCCAGACAGGGTGAATTCACTAGATGATATGAAGTTAAAAGATCAGAGACACACAGCAGTGAACTGTAGTGAATGCTGTAGTGTTACACCCAAAACTTTCTTTAGGATCATGCACCTATCAGTCACCTGCTGGAAACGTTGACTATTGACAGCACTTAACTGAATGCCTCTCCAGGTATCACCCATGGTTTGTGGAAGCTTCCTCATTTAAGGTTCTGTCCTTTGCCTCTGGGTAGCTTGCAGCCAACGACTGGTTCATGAAGGGATACAAAGGCTTGGCCTCTGCCTCAATAGAGGCAGCCCTGAAGAGGCATCCCAGCTGTTAGAACTGCCTGGTGATTAAACTCTTCCTTCTGCTCAATCCTGCTTCCCTCGAGCAGATCAGCACGTGTGTTGTTCTCGAGATCACTCCCCAATGCACTGCCTGCACGCTAATCTCCATTTTAGGGTCTCTTTTTGGGGAAACTAACCTGAAGTGTTTGCCAACTCTGCTAGAGTAATACTTCTTTTATTTCTTACCTAGTCATTGTAAAAGTATACCTGATGTTATTCTTTCTAGGACAATAAATAGTCCTTTTAAACCCATATTTAAATAATTCTTTCGGGTCTCCTGAAAGTCTGGTGTCAAATTTCACTGAGCCATCTTTTCTTTGCCTCTTCCTAAGATTGCCAGACCCGGGTACCTGCAGGCACAGCTGAGGAGACCCGTCATTGACTCATCTACTGTTCAAAAGTGCCACAATCTAGTGCCTCTATTGCTACAGCAATGGCATCAAACCTTGCAACAGCCTCTTTTAATATGAAACAACTCAGTTTTTGCTTTACCAAAGCCACCAATTTCCTGTGCTTTTAAGCCTTTGTCTCACTTCAAGAACCACAAAACACAATCATTAACAAATGCCAACAGTATTTCTCAACCTTAATTCAAATTTGATGTTTCAGTTTAGGTTCTACCACAGGAAAAATGTCTCCAGAAAACTGCCTTTTTCGGTTGCATGGATAACTTCTCATTGATAATAAAATAAAGTCCAAACCCCTGTCAATGTTAGGTCCTCTGTGCTTTGTCTTTAAATGAATCTCTGCTCTGATTCTGCTAAACTGGTTGGTATTCAATTAATATCTTGTTCCTTTTTTGTAGTCCTCTCCTCTCTTATAACTCTTCCACCCATTAGTCAAGCCCTGTCTCTGATGTCATTGTGATGAAGTTTTGTATGACCAACAGAGAAAAACAGAGTGGTGGGTCTCCATTGCTCATGGGAGAAAAAACATCATCCCTCCCACAGCTTGGAAGGTCCTGTATGGGACAGCTTCTCTGTCTAACTCCAGCTTTCTCTGGAAACATTGCTTTCTGAGCTTCAGTTCCATTCACATTTTTCTCTTTATCGCACAGATGTTCTTCCCACCAAAGGGTTATTTGGATGCCTTTCCTCATTCTTCTAACATTACTTCTGTCCTGGAAGCTCTAGTCTTTTGCAAGAGCTTCCTCATATTCTTTCAGATCTAATACCATTTTTCCCTTCTTCAGGGAAATTTTACCTTATTTCCCAGAATAGGTAAGAATTCCATTATGTGCTCTCACAGAACATATAATTCTGCTCATAGCTGCAGCTATGTACTAGTTATACTGTATTTCTTATTTAGTGCTTTTCTTACTGACTTAGTCAAGGTTTGGGTAGAAAATCAGAAATAGGTACTTTAGGCCTGGCATGGTGGCTTGCACCTGTAGTCCCAGCAATTTAGGAGGCCGAGGCAGGTGGATCGCTTGAACCCAGGAGTGTGAGACCAACCTGGGCAACATGGCTAAACCTCATTTCTACAAATAATACAAAAAGTTAGTGGGGCATGGTGGCATGCACCTGTGGTCTTGGCAACTCAGGAAGCTGAGGAGGGAGGACTGCTTGAGCACAGGAGGTCGATGTCGCAGTGAGCCATGTTCATACCACTGCACTCCAGCCTGGGCAACAGAGTGACATCATGTCTCAAAAAAAAAAAAAAAAAAAAAAAAAAAAAAGACATACCCACTTTAGGTATAACGAGGAAGAAGGAACTAAATATAGGAATGTAAAGCTTACACAAGACTTGGGAAGGGTGAGAAGAGCAAAGCCTGGGAGGAAACTGACATCAGAATTCAGGAACCCATAAAGTGCGGGAGTCATGTGTGATCTGGGCTGAGCCTCTGTGGTGAATTTCCGAGCTAATGCCTAGAAGCTGCTGGCAAAACCTCCTATGAGCCATCTGCCGAAACCCATGCAGTTTCCTTACACGCCATAGGAGACTACTACCTTCTGCTTGTTTTCTTCCTTCTAAATCTCTTGTAAACCCCTCTCATTACCAAAATCTAATATTCTGGTAGGCATTTTAACCAATGTAGTTCCAAGGCATCTAGAATAGTTTTGACAAACATTTCTATAAAAAGCCAGATAGTCAATATTTTAGGCTTTGCTATTATAGTGTATAAAGCACCCATAGACACTAAAATTTGAGTTTTGGATAATGATTACATGTTACAAACTCTTATTTTTCATTTGATTCTTCCCCGAAACCATTTTAAAATTAAAAATGATTCTTAACTTGTGATCAGGACAAAATAGGTAGCAGGTTAGACTCGGCCCACGGGCAGTTGTTTGCCAACCCTTCTTCCAGACCCTGTAAAAGAGAAGGGTGGAAGTGGAGCTGACATGTCAATAATCTTATACCTAACTAAACAAAACTGCAATTATTTTAGCATTTCAACGATGTCATAGATGTGAGTTCAGGAAGAGGCAGTGAAGAGCAGGAGCGGACACTATAGCAATCTGAGCCACCATTCCTGAAATTTACATGTGGCTTCTTGACCTCCTCAGACTCAGTCTTATGTTAATATATATCAGCTACAGTCAATCATGAAAAATTTGCACACATCCCATTTTATACTTCTATGGTTCAGATAGCACTCAGTTCTTTATGGAAGCTCCATTCCTTTAGTCACTGGTGTTCCATACCACAGTCAGCTGCTCCTTTACACTCAGGGCCAAACTAAAAGCAGCCTAACCAATGGAGGATAGTAGTTTGCAGAAGAGGAATTAGCCTTACTCTAAAACCTCAGGGGTCTGTGTTGTGATGTCATTGTTGCTGGCAACAGACTTTCTCCCTTTCTGCTACAAATACTTCAAGTACAATTCACACCGAGGGGTCACAGGCCTAAGTGATGGGTCAGCTTGCGCAGAAGCCTGGACATGCTGCATAACCTCATTTTGCTCTAAATATGTCTTGGAACAGGTAGCTGTATAGGTTACCTGGTAGAAGGACCAGAGCTGTATACCCAAAGGTGGAATTTGTTGCATCCCAATTTCAATGGCACATGCTGAATGCTAGAGCTCTTTTTTCCATGGGCTTTGAAAAGTGAGACAACTTGTCTCTCATTTGAAAAAGAATATTCTAGCATTTTCACAGCACTGTCACACTAGAAACCTCATATTATCACAAGCCTATGAACTTCCACATAGTTTGTCTCCTTTACTTGGTCATGTGTTTTTCTTCCTAAGGCGCCGGGTTAGTTTCTTCCTGATGACATGCTAAAATTAATATGCTCCAACATGGTATTCTGTAGGGTATCAAGACAATCAAGATCCCTCTAAACCTGGAAGCAGCTTTTCAAAGTACGTGTCTGCAACAATAAAGTAAGGAGCTTCCACCAGCATATAAAGCAATGTACTACTCTTTCATCAAAAAAGGAAAAAAATTGTCAGCTGTGCAAAACAGTGTGCTTAGCGGTATAGTTCACATTCTGGTGCAAACTTCCTAATTCACTGGGGACAAATAAGAAACATGGACCGGAATACAGTGCACAGATGACACTTTGAGGATCATTGCTCTAGTCCAGACCTCAACACGACAGAGATCAGATATTGTCTTGATAAAAGACAGCAAAGTTGTACTGCTAACCCTCTGGGCGAAGGTGAGGTGTTGTAGGTTATATTTGTTGATGGAAACTAAAAAGGAAGCATTTGCTAGGTCAGTAGGTTCATATTGCATGCCAGAGGCTGATGTGTTTTAGTAAAGGTACCAGCCATTTCTTGCTTCAGATTTCCAGGTTTCCACTTCCTCAGGGCAAAAACTCTGTCTATGCAACTCATCAAGTGTTTAAGTGACTCAACTCCATATACTATTTGATGAACTGTGTTTTAGGGGAACTTCTGGAACCAATTATAGTACAAGTCAAGAGATCAGCAGGAAATTGATGGCATACTCAAATAGTTAACTGAAGGAAGGATGTGTTTACTTTTTAAAAAAGACTATTCACAGTAGTGCTAGAAAGGCTAGGGGACCAATAAGGGTTGGTAAAGCACCCAGGAAGTAACAAAATCTAGAAGTTATTATCATCCCTGGGCCTGAAAGGGAACAAGAATAAAGCAGTATTATTGGAACCTGGAGAGCTGAAGCTATGGGACAAATGGCTGCCTCCCAGGACATTGGTAGAGGAATGTCAGCCATTATAAAATATGTGGACCAGTATGGGGAATGTGCCACTTCCGTTTCCTCCCACCAACTGGTCTTTTGTTGGTGCCTCTTTGGCCAAACCCAACTCTAAGGCAGACGGCAAGGGACCCCAGGCAATGCAGTTAGTTCCAAGAGGTTAGCCTCTCATGACAGAGAACTAAGTAGAGAATGCAAAAACTGATGCTTAAGAGGCAAATAGAGAATAACATTCATTCATCCATGAGAAAGTTTTGCTAAAATAGGTTATATCTCAACAATCAAATATCATACAGCAATTTTTAAAATGAACTAGATTTCCAATGTAAATAAATCTCAAAAACATCATAAGAGAAAAACAGCAAGCAGCAGCAGGATACTCACAGTCTAACATTTACATAACATTTAAAATCCAGTAAAACCATATTTTATGGATATATAAATATGGAGGAAAAAGATGTTCTTGCAGCTGGGAATGCAGTTCTGTATACATTACTGTTATGGGTTGAATATATCTGAAAATATCTCCATTCTATCCTCACACTTGAATAATTTGGCTGGGTGTGTTACATATTGCTGCATGTTGTGGGTTGGGCTGTATCCTCCAAAAATATATATTGTCTGAATCCTCAGTACCTTAGAAGGTGATCATATTTGGAAATAGAGTCATTGCATATACTATCAATTAAGTTAAAATGAGGTCATATGATAGGTGGGCCCTTAATCCAATATGGCTAGTATCATAAGGAAAGAAGAGACGTTGGGAGAACAGCGTGTGAAGATGGGACAGAGAGTGGCGTGACGTGGCTACAAACCGGGAATGCTAAGGATTGGAAGCTAGGAAGAGGCAAGGAAAGATTCTCCCCCTACAGGTTTCAGAGGAGAAATGATCTCGCCAATGCCTTGATGTCAAACTTCTAGCCTCTAAGAACTGAAAAAATAAATTTCTGTTGTTTTAAGCCACCCAGTCTGCAGTACACTGTAACGGCAGTGATGGAAGTCTAATACATTCTCAGGACTGTTACCCAAGATGAGTGACATGCTTTGAGGCTATCCAGCTCTGATGGGTACAGATGGATGACTCAGTCCAGCTTAAGCTTTCAGACAAGGGCATCTATTTCTTTCCTGCCTGCTGTGCTTCAGGCTCCAGCTGTGCAGACACAGTTTGACTCTATTCTCTCCCATCTTCTCTGGCACTCCCCAGGTCACACAATTTCAGCCCCCGTTCACTGCTATGGCTTTCTCTATGTTTCTTTTTGGAAAAGCTTCTCCATTTCTGATTTATGAGATTTATCTTTCTAGTTTTCACAGTAGGCTCTATATTTATAAAATATGTTTGTATATTGCTATCATTTGTGAGTTTGGACTGGAATGGAAGAAGATTTTGTTTATGTTCAATCTGTGATATTGAACTGGATGCATGCAATAGTCTCCTTAGGCCAGATTTATTTTTTGTTTCTCATGGTCCTGAGTTAATTTACTTACTAAATTCATTGAATTCAGGAATACTATAAATGAAGTGCCAAAGTACTTAGGGGAATGAGCTATCCAGTGTACTCAAAGGAAAATCCTGGAAAGTTCCCAGGAGCTGATGCCTTGGGGTTTCATTTATTTGTCTGCTTTTTTAGAAACAGAAACATTGTATGATATAGTGGGGAAAACACAGGAGAAGAAGGAAGCCTGGATTCTAGGCCTGGCTTAAATTATATCTAATAAACATGTATTGAAACTTACCATGTGTGATGCAATGCGTTAAGCTCTCAATTATGCAGTGTGAGGATGGAAAGAATAGAAGACAGTGATGAATAAAATATTCAAAATCCTGGCTCTGGCTTGCAAAGCTCTGGGCACTGTGGACCACTCTCACTGACCTCATGTACCACTGCCAGTGTGCTCCAGCTTTGTTAGCCACTTTCTCTTTCTTGTACACATCCAACTTCTTCCCATTTTTAGAGCTGTGGATTGAAAGCATCCTTTCCCTCATTCTTTCTGGAGATTCAGGTCACTTGTCAAAACACCACCCTTTTTGAAATCACTCTGCTTAGCACATATCACTATCCAACATTTATCTTGTTTATTTGATGTACATATTTTGTTGGTCTTTCTGCCTTTCCTCTCTGGTTTCATTTCCATGGGTATCATTTTAGACAGCACAAGATTTTGATTTAAACACTGTTCTATATTCCCTTTCTTTGCATACTTCTGTTAGGTTGGCGCAAACGTAACTGCGCTTTTTGCATTGTTGGAATTTGCCATTTGATATTGGAATACATTCTTAAATAAATGTGGTTAAGTTATACATCATTTTAATGGGAATTTTTTGCTAATGACTTATTACTTGCTGTTTATTTTAGACTATGGAAATGATGCTGGACAAAAAGCAAATTTGAGTGATTTTCATATTCAAGTTCAAAATTGGTCATAAAGCCGTGGTGATAACTTGCAACATCTACAGCACATTTGGTTCAGGCACTGCTAACGAACATAGAGTGCAGTGGTGGTTCAAGAAGTTTTGCAAATGAGCGGAGAGGTGAGAAGCTCATTTTGCAAATGAGCTTGAAGGTGAGAAGTGTAGTAGCTGGCCATCAAAATTGAAGGTGAGAAGTGTAGTGGCCGGCCATCAAAAGTTGACATTGACCAATTGAGAGCAATCACTGAAGCAGATCCTTTTAGAGCTACATGGGAAGTTGCTGAAGAACTCAGTATTGCCCATTCTGTGGTCATTCAGCATATGAAGCGTATTGGAAAGGTGAGAAAGTTTGATAAGTGGATGCCTTTATGGGCTGAGCAAAAACAAACAAACAAAAATCATCGTTTTGAAGTGTCATCTTCTCTTATTTTATGCAATAACAATGATCAAGAACCATTTCTTGATTGGATTGTGACATGTGATAAAAAGTGGATTTTATATGACAACTGGTGAAGGTCAGCTCAATGGTTGGACCAAAAAGAAGTTCCGAAGCTTCTTGCACCAAAAATAGGTCATGGGCACTTTTTGGTGGCCTGCTGCCAGCCTGATTCACTATAGCTTTCTTAATCCCAGCAAAACCATTACACTGGAGAAGTATGCTCAGCAAATCGATGAGATGCATTGAAAACTCCAATGCCTGCAGCTGGCATTGGTCAACAGAAAGGGCCCAATTCCCATGACACTGCCCCACCACACATCACACAACCAATGCTTCAAAAGTTGAATGAATCAGACTACAAAGTTTTGCCTCATCCGCCATATTCACCTGACCTCTTGCCAAATGACTACCACTTTTTCAAGCATCTTGACAACTTTTTGTGGAAAAAACAGTTCCACAACCAGCAGGATGCAGAAAATGCTTTCCACGAGTTCGTTGAATCCTGAAGCACAGACTTTTACACTATAAGAATAAACAAAGTTATTTATCATTGGCAATAATGTGTTGATTATAGTGGTTCTGATTTTGATTAATAAAGATGTATTCAAACCTAGTTATAATAACTAAAAATTCATTGTGCAAAACCACAATTACTTTTGCACTAACCTAATACTCTAATAGTAAGAAAAGGACTATACTGCAAAAGGGTACTTCTTCCATTTGAAAAAGAGATTATGGACTCAGGGGTTAAAGGTTACATACCATTTTTTTTCTCTAGATTCAATAGGTGGGATTTTATTTATTTGGATTATCTACCACTGGAGAGTGGCTAAAATTTTTTATGATTTTATATTGGAAATAGTTTGATGATCTGGTAGGTCATACATGTAGCGGGGCATATCTTTGGAAACATGTTAGAAGCATGTATTCAAACATACACACACAGGTGCACATATATCCCAGGCTTCCTAGGAATGGTGGCTTCCTAGATCCAAGTGGATCCCCACATGGCTGTGCTTGTGCTTCCTGCCCCTAATTGACTGGACCAGTGATACAAGCAGCTGGAACAAAGAATGAAAGTAGAAGAGGTTCTTCTCATTACAGCCCATGAAGCAGTCACAGTTTTCTGCTTTCCATCCCTGACATTTTCGTTTTTTTGATCTTGGAATTTTATTTCTCAGAGGACCCAATAATGATTTCATTGAGCTGGTAATTGACTCTGCTGCTTGGCTTTCAAGGCTCCTTTTGAGTTAAACAATAGATGTGGAAATGGACAGGGTGTTGGGTTTTTTGTACTCATTGGGTGATTGATACTAATTGTCAAGTATATGGTTGCTGGGGCCAGGATAACTGTTTAGAATTCAAAGGCTTTTCTGGAGCACCTCTGTTGTGGCTTGAATGTGCTCCCCACCCCCAACCCAAAAAGGATACAGCTATCTAGACATGTGAATGTAATATTATTTGGAAAAAAGTGTGGGTTTTTTTTGTTTTTGTTTTTTTTACACTCTAAGTTAAGGATCTTGAAATGAGATCATTCTGGATTATCAGGGTGAACCAAATCCAGTGGCAGGTGTCCTAAAAGAAGACATGATCAGAGGAGGAAAAATGCAGAGGAGTAGTCCACGAGAAGGTGGAGGCAGAGATTAAGGTGGTATGTCTACAAGTCAAGACTGTTAAAGAACCTAAGAATGCTAAAGGTCACCAGCAGCCAAAGAGGCTTGGAGAGAAGCCTGGGACAGATTTTTCCCTAGGAGCTTCAAAAAGGAATCAACAATGCCAATACAGTGATGTCTGACTCTGGCCTCCAGAACTGTGAGAGGATAAAGTTTCATTGTTTGAAACTACCAAGTTTGTGGTCATTTGTTACAGCAGCCACAGGAAACTGAAGAAACCTCTTTGAATTTCCATGTCCAATACTGAGAGTTAATGGGAAATAAAAGCAGCCCAACAAAAGCAGTTCTAGATGCTTCAGAAATTAAGATTTGGGTTACCCCACCCTCTGGTGCTAGTTGAGGGCAATGGGCCAATGGGCCTGTATCTCATAAAAGGGAAACCATAAATACCAAAGATGGCCTGATGGCCCATTACGGAAATGAGGATTATGGATTATAGGAGCCATGTGTATTTTCTTCATTGTTTATAATGCATAGTTTTATATACATTAATTATATTCTTCTTTTTTTTCCACTTTTGCTTGCATTAATTTTCCATGCAATGTAATGAATTACCACAAACTCAGAGACTTAAACAATAGTATACTTATATGATCTCACAGTTTCTGTGGATAGGAAGTCTAGTCATGACTTAGCCGGGTTCTCTGCAAAGCTGCAATCTATGTACTTTCCTGTCCAGATCTTGGAAGTTCAAAAGTGTTTTCTCCTCTCCTATTTTCTTGGAAAAGATTGCATAAAATCAGTGTTAATTCTTTACATGGTTAGTAGAAATTTCCAGTGAAACAATCTAAGCTCAGAGATTCCTTTTTTGAGGATTTTGAATTATAAATTCAATTTCTTTAATAGTTCTGCTTTCATTTTCCATATTTTCCAAAATATCAATTTTATCTTAGTTGAGTTTTAACTGTTTATAGTGTTTCAGAAATTTTTCCATCTTTTATAAATTGTTCAATTTGTTAATATGAAGTTTTTTTGCAGTATTATCTTTTTTTCAAATTTTGACTTTTATTTTAGATACAGTAGGTATATATACAGGTTTGTTACATGGGAATATTGTGTGATTCTGAGGTTTGGGGTACAGATCCTGTCACCCAAAAAGTAAGCATAGTACCTGATAGTTTTGTAATGCCCCCCATTCTCCAGTAGTCCACAGTGTCTGTTGTTCCCATATTTATGTCTGTGTACTGTATGTTTAGCTCCCATTTATGAATGAGAACATGTGGTATTTGGTTCTCCGTTCCTGCATTAATTCACTTAGAATTATGGCCTTCATCTCCATCCATGTTGCTGCAAAGGGCAAAATTTCATCCTTTTATGTGGCTGCATGGTATTCTATCATGTGTATGTACTCCATTTTCTTTATCCAATCTATAATTGATGGGCCCCTGGGTTGATTCCATGTCTTTGCTATTGTGAATAGCATAACCATGAACATACAAGTGCATGTGTCTTTTTGGCAGAATGATTTATTTTCTTTTGGGTATAATGGGATTGCTGTAATGGGCTGGTTGTTGGCTCAACTATCTTTTTAATGTGTGTGGTATCTATAATGATGTCCTGTTTTAACCTTGATATTAATTTTTATTTTCTTTCTTTTAATTTTTGTTTGTCTTTTTAGAGATTTATTTATCGTATTGATTTTTTTGGGAATGATATTTTTGTTTCATTGATATTCTCTAATGTTTTATTATTTTCATTACCAATGATTTCTACTCTTATATTTATTATTTCCTTACTTCTGTTTGCTTTTGTTTTGCTTATTCTTTCTGTATTTTCTTGAGACAGGTTCTGAGGTAATTGATTTGAGAGCTTGCATATTTCAAATGTAAGCATTTAATGCTATAAATTTCCTGCTGAGGACTATGTCAGTTGCCTCTTAGAAAATTTTGATTTACAGTTCTTTCATTTCTGTTCTTAAAGAGTTTTCTTTGAAACTTACTCCGTGACTCATGAATTACTTAGTAAAGTATAGCTTAATGACCATATATTTTAGACTTTCCTACTGTCTTTCTGTTAATGAATTCTATTTTGATATCTTAATGGACAAAGACCGTAATCTACAGAATTATTTTAAATATGTTTTGTTGAGGTTTATGTTATGGTCCATGATATAATTTATCTTGGCAAATGTTCTACAGGAACTGGAATAAAGTATATTCTGCTGTTGTTGAGTATTCTATGTTTCATCAATTAGATCTGTTGATTGATTATATTGTAAGATTTCTATATCTTTGCTGATCTTCTGACTAGTAATTCTACCAGGTGCAGAAAGGGGGTGTTTGAAGTTTCCAGTCATAATTGTAGATTTCTCTACCTTTATCTCTATTCGTTTTTGTTTCATGCATTTGGGGTTGTGCGTTTTGGTATGTATAGTTAGCACCATATGTCTTCCTTTGGATTAGTTAACATTAGTTAATCGCCCTCTATGTCTGTAGTAATTTTATTTGTGCATGAGTCTACTTTATCAGATGTTACTACAGCTACTCATGATTTTTTAATTCACTGTTTGCATTGTGTACACCATTTTCCTTCCTTTTACTCTCAACTTACCCATTTCATTGAATATGAACTGAGATTCTCATATATACTATACAGTTGCATCATGTTTTTTATTATTGGCTTTTATCCAATTTTTCAAATTACATGTTTTATTGGCTTAAAAAAAACAACTTTTACAGTAATGATTGATACATCAGCAATTGTCATTTATTTGTTTTCTGTTTATTTTCTCTGGTTCTTATTCATCTGTTTCTCTTTCCTTACCTTCCTGTGGGTTATGTGAGCATGTTTTAGGATTCCATCTTGATTCATTTATAGTGCATGTTTTCATATACTTTTCTCAGTGGTTTCTTTGACAATTATACTGAAACATGTGATGTATTTACAATCTAGTGGTATCAGTACTTTACCACTTCAAGTGAAGTATAAAAACCTTACTTGGCCAGGTACAGTGGCTAATGCCTGTAATCTCAGAACTTTGGGAGCCTGGGGCAGGTGGATCATGAGGTCAGGAGTTTGAGACCAGCCTGGCCAATATGGTGAAACCCTGTCTCTACTAAAAACACAAAGATTAGCAGAGGGTGCTAGCGCACACCTGTAGTCCCAGCTACTTGAGAGGCTGAGGCAGGAGAATCGCTTGAACCTGGGAGATGGAGGTTGCAGTGAGACCAAATCTTGCCACTGTACTCCAGCTTGGGTGACAGAGTGAGACTCCATCTCAAAACAAAAACAAAAATAAAAACAAAACCTTATTTCTACTTAGATGTCTTCCCTTTCCCACTTCTAACTATCATTTTATTGAGCATCAGATGGCACTGGAATTTTGTTTCAATAATCAAAAATGATCTGTGGGACAAATACATGTAAAGAATGTTTTCTTAGGTACCCATAATTCTGCTATTCATTGTTCTTTCTCCTTTCCTGATAATTGAAGATTCCTTCCTTTTTCAATTACTTTCTGTCTGAAGAACTTCCTTCAGCAAATCTTCAAGGGAGGGTCTCCTGGCAACAAGGTAACATAAGCCAATGGCCCGCAAAGCTTAAACTATTTACTAGATGGCCTTCTTCAGATAGACATACGACTTCACTGGGTTTTAATTTCTTAACGACAACAAGGGCACAAGGTTAGATCATTTCTAATGTCCATCTAACGTTCTATAATTTCATGAGAAAAAAATCAATTCTCTAATTTCAAAATGAGATTTTTTTCCCCTCAATGACCACGTTTGATCACAGGCAATAAAAAACGTGACACTGGAAAATAAGTAATAAATGAATACACATTTACTTTATCATTCCAAGAATATAACATGAAGGTGAAGAGAAATCAATTTTGGACTGCTGACTGCTTCAGGTAATTACATTTATAGAACCAGAGTTCAGGTTCCCATTGTGAGCTGGCAATGGCCCACACTGCTTTACACCTGCCATGGCAACCAGCAGGTATCATCACAATCTGGAAGTGCGGGCTTCCACAGATGCTGTTCTGCACTTGTGACTAAAATGGCTCTGGCCATCCCACTGCTCACAGAACAACTGCTCCTCTTTTGAGTTCTCAGTACTATTATTTCCAGAAGAATTATTTCCTAGTCATCATTTTGGGGAGTGCTTACTAGGTAAAATGTGAGAATTATTTTCTGAAACATGCTTTTCTGAAGTCAGTTCAAATACAAAGGAGCAAAAAGAGAAGCTGATTTTGTTTTTGTTGTTTCGTTTTTACCTTAGGAGTCAAGATTCATCTATATGTATTTTTAAAACAGAAAAATATGTGAGGAAATAAGGCAAATAGGAAAAAGAACAAGTATGGAAAACAGCTATGATAGCTATTTTAAGACCGCTAAAACTCATATTTCTTTCAAATGATTTTAAAAGTCAAAACAGTAAAACCAGTTATTCCATAATGGAGGTCACAGACTGGAAGCCTGCAGCTCTTGTATGACTGCAGCAGGTGTAGCCTTCGGATAGGTTGTTTGTTCAGCACAGAGTTGGGCCAGAGGTTTGTTTTTGTCTATATTTCTAAACGTAATTGTTTACCAACATTCAAACAATTTTTCAATTAATCTAAACATTTTGATTTCTACCTTCTCTTGGGAAATGGGACGTGCTTGGGTCCATATTCCTGTGCAGCAAAGGCTGCTGGGAGGTATGTGCTGCTGCAGGTGCTGAATGTGCTTGTGAGTCCCAGTGGGGGCAGCTTTCCCACTGCTCCCTTTGTCACCATGTCAAACAGCAGGTATCATTTATCATCACCCACATTTTTGTGTTTCTTATTGTACAGCTGAAGATTGCAGAATATCTAGTATCCATTTTTGAATCAACAGTGGGAAAATGCAAGATTAATCAGTAGGAACATGTGTTTTAATAAAACCAGGAGGCAGAATTTTTTTCTAGAGATGAAAAATATTTCTATTAGGAAACATACAAGCTAAGGACATTTGTTGTAATAATATGACCTGAGTGACCATTCTTAAATATACATGGCTCACTTCCCACACTCATGGTTCCTGCTTGTCTAGCAGGCGTGAATTTCCCACTCCTTTCTCAACAAATAACAGGTGGATGTCATGACATTCATATTTTTCCTCTACTTTCTTAGTTAGATTTTATCTCCACAACCATGCAGTATTGTTTACATGCATAGTTTTTGGCCACCTGTACATTCTAATTTCTATTTAAGAAAAGAGGCTGGGTGTGGTGGCTCATGCCTGTAATCCAAGCACTTTGGGAGGCCGAGGTAGGCAGATCACCTGAGGTCAGGAGTTTGAGACCAGCCTGGCCAACATGACAAAACCCCCCCATCTCTGCTAAAAATACAAAAATTAGTTGGGCATGGTGGCACATGCCTGTAGTCCCAGCTACTCAGGAGGCTGAGGCAGGAGAATCACTTGGACTCTGGAGGTGGAGGTTGCAGTGAGCCGAGATCATGCCACTGCACTCCAGCCTGGGAGACAGAGGGAGATTTTGTCTCATAAATAAAAGAAGGTACTGGCGACTCAATTTAGATATTCCTCTTCTTCATATTCTACATCTTAATAGACTGCATAGATTACATTTACGTACTGAGGGTTGGAGTCTTTTGGCCTAAATGCTACTTATTCCTGATGTAATCAAGACTAATATAACCTAAAAGACTAAATAAATCTGCCCAGAGAGCATGAGGGGGAAGGCATTTTATGACAGGTAACATCTCATGATGATGGACTTGCCAATTGTATTAAATGATTGATAATACTTAACATCTAACACAGAATATTGAGTGCTGATTTATTCTGATGGAGTTGATTAGTTTCAACATAGTCGTAACATTAAAGAGGGCGCTTTCAAATACTCCATAGGGACCTATGTTTGCTTCAGTGGTTTCAAAACTCTCCATTGGTGTCTTTCTGGATTTGATAACAACAGGGTCTCTCTGTGGTTTGTTATCTTCCAGGTTAGCACTTCAAATCACGTTGGAGGAGACTGGAAGTTCAGAAGTGTCATATAGATCTACCACATTTCCATTGATTTTTGGGGAATTTATATTCTGAAAGCCACTTATAACTTACTTAAAGTGGATCATCCCAAGACAGAGCTTTTCCTTTTAGTTTCAGAGATATAATAATACTCTACAGACTGCTTGAATAGACCAGAGTTGTAAACAAATTCAGGTATCTCTACTACTCCAAACCTCCCTACACTGTGAGACTATGAAATAATATGCAAATAGAAATTATTAAGGGAGGCATAGCCAGTTGCCTTCTATCTTCACTTAGTGTTGAATGAAATAGCACACGGACTCCACATTAAATAGGGGTGTTTACTAAAACACTAAAATAAACCTAGGAAGGATGTAGAGCCTCTCCCTGTAAAAACATTTTACAAGGTAAATATTACATATTATACCCAGGGTATGTGACAGATTATTAATTTCTGGCTATTTTATTATCAAAAAGAAAGCTTGCCAAAGTGCAAAGAAATTAAATAAAAATGCTCAATTGTCATTCCTCTATGAAAGTTAGGCAAATCTCCAGGCACGGTGGCTCATGTCTGTAATCCCAGCACTTTGGGAGGCCTGGGATTCCACCTTGGTCTCCCAAAGTGCTGGGATTACAGAAGTTTGAAACCAGCCTGGCCAACATGGCAAAACCCTGTATCTAAAAATACAAAAAATAGCGGGACATGGCGGTAGGATTACAAATCCCAGCTACTTGGGAGACTGAGGCAGGAGAATTGCTTGAACTCAGGAGGCAGAGAAGGCAGTGAGCCAAGATCGCCTCATTGCACTCCAGCCTGGCGACAGGAGTGAAACTCCATTCCAAAAATAAAATTAAAAAAAAAAAAAAAAAAAAAAGGCAAATCTCAAAGGTGGTCCTTTAAAGCTAGTAGACTGCCCATCTCATATATCCAGTTGAGCTACAACCTGCCACTGCTCTCCTGCATTTTAGTATTTACTGGTATCTAGTAAGTTCAGATGCTAAGAACCTCTTCTTTCATACCATTTTCTGGGAAAAGAGTAGATATGAGAAGGAGCGGCAACTGGTTATCTGATTCCAAGTTTACAACATGAATGCCTGGAATCCAAGAGATTCTTGTGGTAAGATGAATACTGAATGAGCACATCAGTATGGAGGGAAACATGTGGCCTCTCCATGTCCAGGCGAAAAATATCCTCTGTTATTTTTTTATCAATGTCAGAGATCATTTGGCTGCAACACAGCAAAACTTTTATCTAAAAACTGATGGTTAATACTAAGTGTCAACTTGATTGGATTGAAGGATACAAAGTATTAATCCTGGGTGTGTCTGCGAAGGTGTTGCCAAAAGAGATTAACATTTGGCAACACCTTCCGTGGGTTGGGGAAGGCAGATATGCACCCTTAATCCGGTGGGCACAATCTAATCAGCTGCCAGCCAATATAAAGGAGGCAGAAGACTGACCTACCTGGCTACATCTTTCTCCTGTGCTGGATGCTTCCTTCCCTAGAACACTGGACTCCCAAGTTCTTCAGTTTTGAGACTCAGACTGGCTTTCCTGCTCCTCAAGCTTGCAGACAGCCTATTGTGGGATCTTGTGATCATATAAGTTATTACTTAATAAACTCCTTTATATACTTATTCTATTATTTCTGTCTCTCTAGAGAACCCTAACTAATACAGACTCCAAAGCCTAAGTATTAGAAAAGGCTAGAAGACAGCTCTAAGAGAGCTAACACTTATTTTCAAGAATGATTTTAAAACTTAAAAATTCCCAGTTGCTGGTTTGTCTCTGGCCCATATACTTCCAACATTTCCTTAGTGATAATTATAGAAAGGCGATCTATAAAATTCAATGACATAACAGCCATTTAACAAATAACTAATTTAGGAATAGGATGCCATAAACGAATGAAAAAGCATGTAGAGCTCTGCCAGGACATCTGCCCAAAGGGGCATGGCTGGGGGTTTGGGAAAGCATAGTTAAGACTACTTGGGGAACCCCTTAAGGATATATAAAGCACGAGCTTTTGAATTTGAGTTTTGAGAATAGCAGGCAACCCCTCTCCCATTGTCTCCTGATAAAGTGGCTTCTATGGTGCCCAAACAAAGCAAGCACGATATTTTGTTGCAAAGAAAGAGAACTCTTGTTTTTTGCATTTCAGGGGCTGCATAGACCTCTGAGCTTTGTGGAAAGTTGTGCTCATAATGATTTTGCTGGTGTGTGGTGCAATCATGTGAGTAGAAATGAAGTCGAGGTCACACAGTGAAACAGAATCCTCTATAGAATAATATAGTAAACATAACTGGGTAAAAAAAATTTTGGGCAAGTTTGTGGATTTTTTGTTAAATGCCTTCATGATTAAATGAAAATCAGCTTTACTAGGAAAAGTTTGCTTTATCTGAATTTTTTTCAAAAGAAAGACACAAGTTTTCTAATAAAGCACATAGCAAATGGGAGATTGAAGATGCCCATGAGGATACTACTACTTTAAGAGAAAATTGATGAAGAACCATAGAAATGAAATTCTGAATTTTCTTTGTCTATCTTTGTGACATTTGGGAAACAATGTGTTTAGTGATAAAGACATAGATGCTAAGTAAGAATGAATCTGTTGACAAATCATATACCTTTTCATTAGCTTCCATTTCACCATCTGTAAAATAGGGATGATAAGTACTATTTGTCATGTTTGTTATAATAAAAAGATGTATATTACATAAATGGATAGTGACATACATAAATAGAAAACACATATTACATAGATAGATAAATATAGAAACAAACAAAAAATGATGTCAATCTCCAGGCCTTTTCTGCCTCCATGTACTGGATATTTTGGCATTCAATTAAGAAAATAAAAAATGAAAGAAACTAGAGCTTGGAGATTAGTTTTACTTTGAATAGAGTTTTTGTGGCCTACTTGTATCAGTGAGTGTAGGAATAAGCTATTCATTTAGTACTGAAGGCATGAACATTAAGAGGAAAAAATGATGTGCAAACAGGAACTATGATAATTATAAAAACTTTATTTCATTCTTACTTTAATTAAATCTTTATAAGCACCATGTCATGAACTGGCAATCTAGAAAGAGGACACTGGAATGCTTTAGTCAATTACAAACTGCAAGCTGATGATGTGAAGTTACAGCTACATAGAGCATGTGAACAAGACCACAGTTAGAAAGGTTCACTTAAGAATCCCATGATGATGCGCAAAACAGGAATCTGGCATTGATTTGTTCACACTTTTTATAGTCAGAACCCAAAGCTTGTGCATGTAAACATCAAGAGAAACATTTTATCATCCTGACAGTTTACAGTTTGCTAAAATTTGACCCTGAAAGCATATATGTTGCCATCTTGTTTTCTTGATCAGAGATGGCCCACACACACGGGGAAAAAATCAATTCCTTTAAAATTTAAATGATGCTTAAAGATTATGTTCAACATTGTGCAAGTTGTCAGCAAGGCCTTTTAATGTGTACATTTCTCATGTATGATCACCGAACCATTATTTACCTAATGAAATTGTGAAAAACTATACATTTTCAGCAAAATGTTTTAATTTGGTCCTATATTAAAAGACCAATTGCCAAGGGATTTTACACAAATTTAATTCACAAGCATGTACACAGGAGAATCACTATAAAGAACATTGCTTCCTGGTTTATGAATAAAAAGTTTATCCTCTACTTACACTAAAACATACAAAAAATAATCTACAAAAATCGTTTACAATTGATTTCAGCTAAAGAAAAAGCTTCTTCAAGAAAAAAAAGATGATTGTGTGGTGGTAGTATTTTAGCCATCAAAAAAGGAATGTAAGTAACCAATAAATATAATGTGCTTTCTCCATATAGACATATTTACACGTGAGTCTTTGGCTTATGTTATTTTCTAAAAAGAACTTTAAATGATCCAGCCATCATTGCACATTAAAAGAAAATAAGCCAGTTATATATATTTATATATTTATATAGAGATCTGCTACACTTGAAACATATAAAAAATGAACTTTACTATGAATTTGCACAGCTTTTCTTTTTCCTTTAAGATTGATCAGCTTTCATTTTACAAAGGGAGAAAAATGCCACGTAGAAAGTATGAACTCATGCAACATGTGGTAGCTGCTCTACTGAAACCACGAGAGCAAAGGTGGCATGTTCACTGTACATACACCGATAAGTTCTCATTTGAATCTGGTTCTTATTCAATATAATTTATGTGGCATGAAATGTTGATGCTTTAATATAGTAATAAAAACTAATTAAGTCCTTTTTATTAAGATACACAACGTCATAAGAAAAATACTTTTACCTCTCAAATGTAAAAGTCTCCCACCCCCCACATTAAAATCTTTCTGCACAAGTGTAACAGGTACAACAGCTGCTGGCTCAATAGATGAACAGGTTTCCTCGTGGATGCACTTTAAAGAGTCTCACCCAACTAAGATGATTCCAGGTACTCCAAAGCTACATCATAGCAGAAACGGTATTGCTCCTGAAAGATATCAAAACCCAAAGACTGAGAAAAGTTAAGAAAGAGACTAATGGTGAATAACAGTTACCAAATGAAACTTGATAATCAATTTAGATTATTCGAGGATTACAATTTAATTTTTTCTATATACAAGATTAATAGCTAAGCATACATATTTTATACTTGAGTCTAATGATCCATTTAAGAAAAAGATTTATCTTAAAAAGACATTTTATCTTTGCCTCATATTTTCCATCAATTTTTAAACGTCTAGAATTTTTTTATCTGATTATAATAGTAATACTTGATCATTACAGAACAATTCTTCAGCACAGAAAAATACAAAGAATGAGAAAAAGAGCTATAATTCTATCATCAGAAGAAATTGAGTAGTTTGCCTCAGTTCTTTTTGTGCATGGTTGAAATAATTATCTTATAATAAATATAACTATGTATATTTCAAATATAATTTTAAATGTAACTTTTAAAATTTAACATTGTTACAATTCTTTTTCCATGTTATAACATCTATTAATACCACATAAAAATCAAACATATGGATTGTTTGACTATTAAGTTACTTTTATTTTTTTTCTCAATTTTATAATGCTGCAGTGATCAACTTCAAATGTTTTTCTCCATATATTTCAGACAATTTCCTTGAGAAAAAAAAAAAAGCCAGCCATTTTAAACAGCCCTTTACACAATTTCAAGTTCTTGACTTTTGGCATTGTTTTCTTCCATCAGAGTAAGGACAATTTTGAGGAATGGTTAGTGGGTTTTAGATTTTGACCCTACTCGTATCTGAAAATTTATTTCTGCTGCATTTATATGTTTAAGACAACATAATGGCAATACAATTTTTGAGTTAAGACTGCCTTTCCTCTAAGCTCATCTATGGACTTGCTTCATAATAAGATTGTAGAAAAATTCAGAGACCATATCATAAATTATTACTTAAAATATGTAATTCATTTAAAAATTCCCAACTCAATTCATTCAAGTGGGTAAAATTCAGGCTGGAGAACAGTCTAAAATACATATTATTTTAGAAGACAAGTTCCAGGTGTCTCCAGCAATAAACTAGGGCAGGAAAACTTTCCTTAAGAGGTCTTTATCATTCCAACACTATTTACCAAGTAGGTATGTTTCAAATTCACCTACCACTGTAGGAGTGCATTCAAGGAACCCAAAATGTGCCTAAAAATAGTTATGTCTCTTTAAGCAGTCTCCAGTAATTTTGCCTACACTCTAAATCTCCTCACCAAACCTGTCAGCTCAACTCCATAGTCCATTAGATTAATCATCAACACTGATTAAATACAAATCAGAGGTGGGGTGATCAGGATTCATGAGACATGAATGTAAAGGAAAATAGTAACTTTTTGGAAGGTTCCAGAATGGCAGAGTTTAACCATAGATTTATTTATTTTTATTTAAAAAGGTGGGAAATCAGTTAGATTTGGAGGTAAAAGTTGAATCCTGCAGTCAGAAGTGATCCCAATAATGATTTTAAGACTTGATCTGCAAAATGGAGGCAGAGTTTACATCAAGAACTCTTCAAACTGAAAAGAGTTTAAAGACATAACCACTATTCAGTCAGTTGCTAAGAGGATCTGAGAGTTCCACCTCAAAAAATCCCTCCAATTCATCCCCCTTTCTCATCTCCACAGGTAACACCCCAGTCAAAACCAATGTAATCTTGTGTAGACAGCTGCAACAACCCAGGGGAATGAGGTGGTGCAGAGATGGAGCTTAAGGGCACCTGTAGAAAGGGTGGAAGTCTGGTACCGCTTGTCAAAGTGAAACAGTATAAACCTAAGTCTTCAGATTTTTGTCTCAGGAAGCAATGCAACTCTTGTGTGAGCAATCCATGAGCAGGAAGTGGTGAAATACTTTAAAGGTTTATTGAATTGCTCATTCTAGTTATCTGATCATCTTGATAAATGTAGGGCAAGAAACAATGATGCCTTGGTTTTTCTGGTTTACTTTTCTGTGAGCATAAATTACACAGGTGCTCCTAACCTGATCCCACCATGCACATACATACACTTAACCCACAGATAGCTCTTTTCAGAAGTAAAATGTGTTACATAAGTGTAACTTTCTTTCTTACTCTGCACAGAGCTTCACCTAGATGAACTGTCACACACACATATCTATCAGATCTTATTTTGTAAGCTATGTTCTGACTTTATGAGCCTTGATAAGCTCAAGTAGCATGATACGAACTGCCCTCTAGAGTTGGTAAAAGCTGAAAACTTAAAAATGATAGTTTAAGCATTTATAATTTGATTAGAAAATGAAGAACTAATGACAAAACTAAATTTCAGTTGCCCTTTAAAAACACTGGTATCTAAGGTACTGAAGAAACCTATATCCCTTAGACATACACTTGATGCAGGATTTATTCTTATAGGACCATTTACTAAAGTTTACGGCAGCAAATATTTATTGGTTATAACAGAAAAAAAATCCTGCGAATTTCCCATATTAAATGAAATTAGTTTCATGATTAGCAGTTTATGTGATATGTGATTGTCTGTGGGTAGAGGGGGATGTTCAGCAATCCATTAATTAGGCAGGAAAGTCCCCGCAACGTCTCATTTTCACATCGGATTCCCTATGTCTGTGTGAAGTCAAATCAATAAGTAGGTATATGACTAACTAATCTCTAAGATGCCTTCCAAGTCTAATGTTCTGTGACTCACCGGGGCTTCCACCATGTTTGGCTTGCTGTTCCTTAGTGTTTTTACCGCATGGAAAACATCGACAACATTTTGCCGCTTCACCATTTCAACGACAATGCCGATAGCACAGAACATGCCACTTCGTCCACCACCGTTTCTGAAAGCAAAGAAAGCAAAGGCATTTTACATAGCAGCACCAGGTGACCACATGTCACATCATCACATATGTTTGGGAAAACAAAAGATTATATTTTTAATTGTTTTTCATTTGTGTCTTAATTTTGCTTTCTATGTGTACAAGGCAGAGAGAAGGAAACTTGAGGATGAGATTATATCAGTGGCTTATACTTAGGAATATGCTATAGGCATAAATTGTTGCAATCTAGACCTTGAGATTCTGATATACTAGTAAACTGTGTAAATCAGAAGTTGTTCAGAGTAGTGTTCCAAAGAGTCTAAATAATATAGCTATGTAATAATATTTAGAAATTATACAAAATAAACTTAATTATAGACTGATGAGACAGGAAGACTGTTAAAAGATAACATCTATGGGAGGTCCATAAAATGCAGGTCAGATAGTCTTTAACACTGAAAATGAGAAAATAAGCATGAAGGCCCCGTGAATGCCAGGCTGAGCTGCCCTACTCACAGGCAGTGGATAATCGTCCGGCCTTCCCCTTCCTCGCATTCCTCCTGCCACTTTTCCACCTGCAGTATCAGTTTCAAGAATGACCTTTTGGATCCAGGCACTTCCCGATGAGAAGCCCATCCTAGGTACTGAAACTGTTGTACCATCAGATAACCCTCCTGTGGCTGTAGAGGGAAAAATGTTTTTATGTAAATAAGTTGGGACTACAATTTTTACTAAAAAGTAAAAGGTGCATACAATTTACAATACAAATGACATTTACCTTGGATTGAGTCTAGCTGATATAAATCCTAAACATGTACATGCTAATACAAAAACATTCTAAGTGACAACAGCAGGAAACATAGCAATCATCCTTTATACCTTCTTCTCCCTCACACTATGTATCCAGTAATTCATTCCTATGATTACATTTCCTAAATAACTTTCAGATTCATTGCCTTCTCTTTATCATCATTGACATCAATGCACTACCAGTCATAGGTTCTGATAATTACTTCCTAGTTGATCTCCCTGAATAAACTTTGATCTCCTTCCAAACCATTTTTACTATAGGCATGATGATTATTTCAAAATGCAAATGCAATCTTGTCATTTCCTGCTTTAATGGCTTTCAAATGATTTTAGCATAAAATCCAAATTGTTGTCATGGCTTAAAAAAATTTATGTGATTTGGATCTACCCCCTTCTTCAACCTTCTCTTGGTCTTCTTTTAATCCATTTATTAAGTCACTTCTTGCCTTGGGGACTTTGTATATACTGTACTCTTTGCCTTGAATACTTCTTTCTTGCTTGCTCTTCTCAACCCCAAATAGAATGTCCAACTTGTCCCAGGTTTGCCTGGGACTTCTCTGGTCTCAGCATTGAAGCCTGTGTGTCTTGGGAAAGCTCCCATCCTCGGCAAACCAAGTCGATTGATTACCTCAACCCCCAAACTAATTTCTATTGATTCATTAAATTTTGGCTTAAATACTATTATCTCAAAGAAGTCATCTCTGATCACATAGCTATGCCAGATCACCCAGTTAAGCGTTCTATATTCTTTACTTTTTTGCTGTAAAATGCATCATCTTT
Organism: Callithrix jacchus; assembly: GCF_049354715.1. Classification (NCBI taxonomy): domain Eukaryota; kingdom Metazoa; phylum Chordata; class Mammalia; order Primates; family Cebidae; genus Callithrix; species Callithrix jacchus. Next base: position 134,532,123 of record NC_133505.1, read on the forward strand.
TTACAACAAGGATTATATAACTTTTGTTTAATGCTTTCCTTCCTATAAAAGATTCCTTAAATACACAGAAATGTTTTTTTCCTACACTCTGCATCAGTAGAACTTTGCATAATACTTCCCAAAAAGTAGTATCATTGAAAGAATGAATCAAAACCTTAAACCTTAAATAAAAATATCAGGAAGAATATGAAATACATGAATAAATCACATTAGACTGACAGGGGCCTATGCATCTTTTGGTACTTTACAAGCCCTACTTAGTACTCCATAAACTTGTTCCTGGTACATGTTAAATACATTAAATATATTAAATGATGAGAGTGAGAATGGAAAAAAAACATAATGTACTACTAAGGACCAGAATATCCAATACTGAGGCAATTCAATAAGTAAGCAAACAAATAAATAAATATGCAGACAAAAATATAACATTTCAGTTCCCATTCCTAGAATATTTTTTCACAGAAACTGCTCAATTGACAAGCCTTACTGTCTTCAGCAGCTCTGGTTTTTTTAACCAAAATATTACTAGAATCATCACGCAACAGATGTGCAGACATAATGAGATTCCATTTAAGTTAACATCTAGGATATGCATGAATATTATGAGATGATTGAAGTTATCCTCTTTTTCTCCACTGAAATGAGCAATAGGAGTCTATATGATTTCATTCCCTGCTCATAGCTATATACATACAGACTTATTAACCAGATGCACACGCAGTCATTTTGATATGAGAGACACTGAAACACGACAGTCCTAATCACACACTCAAAATAATACACATCCATGGAGCTGGTGCTTTAAAAACAGAGTAATCTTTCTCTCTAAAAAAGAGCTTAATTCCATGAAAGTTACTAATTCTTTTCAAATTCTGCTTGCTATTTGGTTATATAATCTAAATCATTTTTATTAGTACTTTTTTTTTAAGATCTTCCCCACCCAAATTTAATTTGTCATGTAATGGAAAGCAGACAAGGAGTCAGGGGAAGAAAGACTTCTGAGAAATACAGTTACTACCTTACTGCTGGGAAAAGGTATCATCGTAGCAGCATTGGTTCTACCTTTAGATGTACGTAGAGCCAGAGGTTTGGCCATTTAGGGAGATGAAATTGCAGGTAGGAGGATAGGAGAATCAATAATGAACTTGGAACAGTGACATGAAATGCTTCCATTATAATGGCTGATCCAACATATCTCTCTTTCCTCCTTCAGTACAGCTTTTCCATCGTTATTGTTATTGCAATGTTCTTATTTTTTGATCGCATGCCATTTCTGGGATGGATGTCAATACTAATAAAGCATGAAGTCATCCTTAAGATAAATCTACATACACTCAGAGGCCAGGCCTAGGCTATCAAACTTCATTGAGACAGTTCATCTCTATTTCCAGAGGGAATATGTTAGTCTACAGACTGACCAAAAAAACCTAGCTTCCAGCATTTCTGCGTTTCTGTATTTTTGTTTAAGTACTAAGGCATAGGATGGTTACTAGCTTTAAAATGGATTATAGGGTGCTTATTAATTCTAGTCTCCCTGTTATCTGAATGAAATTATACCACATCTTGGTTATGACTGACCTATTCTAGATGAGCTCAAAGGATCCAATAGTGACTTACTCTTGTTAGATTGCATATCCTAAAAATCCGGTTGATCACATCACAATCCATTGAACAAGACATACATTCCACTTGGATGGGGCCATATCGTAGCATCCCTTCCTCTGGCCAGTACTGAGGGCAGCCCTAGATGATGAAGGTTTTAAAAGGGAAAAAAAAGCATTATTTTTTCTAATTACGATAGTATAAAGTAGATTTTAGCATTTCATTATTACTTTATTAAGTTGTATATAAGTACACAAAAGCAACCCATAGCCATTAACCTGGGACAAGTCGACTTCATTTAACATCACAATGGAGGTGCAGCCATAATCATATACTAATCTCCAGAAGTCTTTCACAGTGTTTGGCAGAGGGTATTGTGTGACGATGAAAGCAGCTGGTTGCCTGTAGCTCTGTGAAGAAACAAGGTAGATGGAGAAACATAAGAACTTAAAATGTATGATCAGTTGTACAAACAGATTCAAAACACTTCAATGTAGGACCAGTAAGACGGAATAGCTTCACATGCAGAGGGAACCAGAGTGATGCTTAAACCATGGAATTAGAGATTCAGGCCACTGGAATGAACAGAACTAGTATGGTAATGAATCCATTTGGTGGAAGACTTCAATGTGTCCGAAGCAATTCAAGTCAATAACTGAATTTTTACTTTACTGAAAGATGTAAATACAGGACAAATACAAAAGAAAAAAACCAAAGAGCTTCTGAGGTTAACATCCTCTGTAAGGTACCTGTTGGGCTATTTCAATTTTCCAAACGTAATCAGTCTCTGAGAGGCTGAAGGCAAAGTAAGCACAAAACCCCTGGTATGTCTATCAATCATTTGTATTTGTGTATAGTGTGTGTGCCTGCAAGTAAAACTGTTTTATTCTTCTCTACTACAAATAAGAAAAACCACAAGTAGCTCAAACACTTGTACTTTTACATTATGTGGACAATATCAGGATATTCTGCACATCTCATAGGCAATCCACCTCCCACAGCTTCCTGGGCATTTCTAACATATACCAAAGTTCAGAAAGACAGTTTCAACCATTTAAGATCCCAAAGCACCAAAGAGTAACAATGCACTTCCTGGTCCCACAATGTGGAGAGATAGCTCCTTGTTTATCTCTTAATAAACAATATATTATTTCTTCCCAAAGGGAGAAATAGTAAAAGGAATGTTTATCTGGACTGGACAATATCATTTGATTTAAAATAATTATATGTAACAACAATAATAATAATTAGACGGTAGCCTGGGATAGGTTTTCCTAATGTCGATGAAAATTTTCAATGACTTTATAACTCATTTGTATCATACTACTATTTAAGTTGTTCAAGAATCTTAACATCAGCATAGGAACTGGTTCTTGGGCTTCATTTGGGAAATGCTGCTAACCAAGGCATTCCATCCTGCTGAGGACTGCAAGATAAATCTAAGTAGATGACAAAAATAATTTACCTTGCTACTTCTAAATGACCTCAAGACCTTACCAAGTTATACACGCCACTGGGATGAGTGCCTCCTAAGAAAGGTACAAAGGTTTATGAGTGATATTGTTCGGCTATATGTGCCCACCCAAATCTCACGTAGAATTATAACAATCCCTAATGGCTCAAGGGCAGGACCAGGTGGAGATAACTGAATCATGGGGGTGATTTCCCACATGCTGTTCTTGAGATAGTGAGTGAATTCTCATGAGATCTGATGGTTTTATAAGGGGCTTCCCCTTTTGCTTGGCACTCCTTCCTCTTCCTGCCACCGTGAGAAGAAGGACAAGTTTGCTTCCCCTTCTGCCATAATTGCAGGGTTCCTGAGGCCTCCCCAGCCCTGTGGAACTGTGAGTCAATTAAATCTCATTCCTTTATAAATTATCCAATCTCAGGTATGTTTTTATTAGCAGCGTGAGAACGAACTAATACAGTGAGAAAAGTTAGAAGAAATGAAGCTCTCTTCCCAATTGAATGTCTGCTCCATGGAAAGGTAAGTCAAAGCAGACTGCTGGTTATTTACTCAATTTTTGAGTCAAAGTGGAGGGGACATGCATGAGGAGGAGCTGATAAGAGAAAAGACTGAAGATTTCCTATTCTTTTTCTCTCTAAATGTAGGAACATATGTAAGGCTCTGAAATCACAGAATCCTCGGCCTTACCTCCTAATATTCCATAGGCCTGGCAAAAGGGTATCACACTAATGATGGGGATAAAGAATAGGAAGAAACAGGATCAAACCAGCTTTACTTTTCTGAAGGTTCATTTGCACTACTAAATAATGTATTTTTTTAATCACAGCGGAGTATGCAGACAGTAAGAACAGGCGGATTACAAGGTTCAGTCTTCATGCTGAAATGAAGACAAGCTTGGACAGAAAGCAAGACCCAATCTTTACAAAAAAATAAAAAAAAATTAGCTGGGCATGGTGGCATGCACCTATAGTCTTTGCTACTTGGTAGGTTAAGGTGGGAGGATCACTTGAACCCAGGAGATTGAGGCTGCAGTCAACTGTGATCATGCACAACACTCCAGCCTATGCTACAGAGTGAGATCTTGCCTCAAAAAGAAAAATAAAGAAAAGCAGACAATCTGGAAATTGAGAAGAATTTGACAAAGATGCCAATGGCAAAAATTTCAAAGGCATCAATGCTTTTCTAAATATTATTTTTCTTGTTTACACATGCGTTTTTTCATTCCAAATCTAGATGCAGAAATGAAAAAGCATTGCATGCCATCTCTGTATATTTAGTGTATTTGCCTTTCCAGACAGCCTATTACAAAAAGAAAAGGTATAATTACGATCTAATGTGATTTAAGTGGATGTGATTAATGGCCAGGCAAGACTCCGATAACAGCAAGGATGAGAGCCTGCCTTTAGACTATTCCACTTTGTGGCACCAAAAAGAGCAAAGTGACTGGTGAAGACGACTCGTAGAAATAGAATGTGAGCCTAAAAGGAAGAACAACTTAGAAAGCCTGCTTATAGTCAGAAAGAAATGAACCGTGGCTTCTAATTTCTTCTTGCTATGGTTTTATAGGATAAAGGGCAAAAGCTAGAAATGAAGCCAGTAAACTCTTTAAAAAGATTCTAAGCCTTTATGGTTTTCTTGCTTCTTTCTAAGGTAAGCAAAGTAAAGTGGTCAAAGTCATAATTTAAAACTTTCTTTCCTTGGTAGGCCAAGGTGGGTGGATCACGAGATCAGGAGTTCAAGACCAGCCTGGCCAACGTGGTGAAACCTCATCTCTACTAAAAATGTTAAAAAAAAAAAAAAAAAAAGAAATAGCTGGGCTTAGTGGTGTGTGCCTGTAGTCCAAGTTACTCAGGAGGCTGAGGCAGGAGAATCGCTTGAACCCAGGAGGCAGAGGTGGCAGTGAGCCGAGATTGTGCCACTGCACTCCAGCCTGGGTGACACAGGGAGATTCTATGTCAAAAAAATAAATAAATAAAAATAAAACAAACAAACAAAAAGCCTTTCTTTCCATATTGTTCTGTCTATGGGCTACAACACTCTGCAGTTTAAGACTAGAATGGGGCAAGATCGTTCTTTCATTATGATGGATGTTTAACATAATACTATCCATCCCTTCTCTAGTTACTTATAATAGTATTTCTTGTTTAATAACCAACAAGTTAATTGTAAACTATGAAAACAAATGTCGGAAATAAAAATTTCCCAAATTAACACAATTTTTGTAGAATTTGGCATTCTGTAATTTAAAAAATTTATTTCTAATTATATTCAAATAGGTAAGGCATGATTTTCTTTTCTGAAAATAATTAAGATGAAATTTATAACATGTAATATTTACTCTATGAATATAATAACTGACAATCTCTAAATCTATAATAAAGCTATAAAAATGATAGTTCTGAAAAATTCCTATAGGGAAAATCTAAAATCATTCTCCAAAAAATATATTTCAATAAAAGTTTCCATTTTTCTTTTCAGGTTATTTCAATATTCTTGAAAAGAAAACTAGCTAGTGTTCAGTTGCATTACATAGCTTTTCACAGCACTCTACACTAACAAAGAGGGCAGTCTCTTACATCCATAAGAGCAGCATTGATGTAGTTACTGCTCTCCCCATCAATTGTAATTAAAAAAGGCAGACATCTGTCAGGTGGCAGCATGTCCATGAAACGGTTCTTGTCATGGTTCCTTGGCAGGCATGCTATACTGCAGTCTTCAGCTTGTAGTCGAGGGGTGACTGAATTCAGAGTCTAAAACGAAAAGGGAACCCAGGTTAAATGACAGTGACCCATTTAACAGTATAACACAGATCCATCAGATATTTATTAGACCAAGTGGAAGTGAAGGATTTGTGCAAGGCAATGGCATTTGCTACTCTGACAAGCTGATAGACTTTGGGTTAAAGCTAATGACGCCTGAGAAGTGAGAAAGTGAAACAAGACACACATTGCTCCTCTTCTTAAAAGGAAAAGGGAAGCTAAACAGCATTGCTACATGTAAAATGCATTGCCTTGACCAAAGAAAATACAATCAGGAAGTCCATGATGATAATGACCCTTTATCACAGTGGGAAACGGTATCATGTGTAATAACTTCTGGGCTTACCATATTTGAAGATAAGCTATGGCATGTTGGAAAGAGCACTGGGCCAACAATCAAACAATTTGGTCTTTCCTATTTATTTTTTCAGTCACCTTCAGAGATGTTTTAAGGGCAGTAAAAACATTTAGGGCTATTTTGAAATAGTATTTACTACCAACTTCATTTATTATTATTTTTTGAGACAGAATCTTGCTCTACTCCCCAGGTTGGAGTGCAGTGGCGGTATCTTGGGCTCACCACAGTGTCTCTGCCTTCCAAGGTCAAGCAATCTTCCCATCTCAACCTCCTGAACAGCTGGGACCACAGGCTTGTGCCACCATGCCTGCCTATTTCTTTGTATTTTTTTTGTAGATGAGGTTTTGCCATGTTGGTCAGGCTGGTCTCGAACTGCTGACCTCAAGATCTGCCTGACTTGGCTTCCCAAAGTGCTAGTATTATAGGTGAGAACCACCACTGCGCCCAGACTTGGTTATTGTAATTAATGTGCTTGAACTACTCGCATTGTGAGTGACACAGGTCAAAATCTGTATGACTGTATGAAAAAAAGTCTATAAATACACAGAAATCACCACTAATTTTGACTTTTATGATACCTTTCCCTCTTGCTCTTCCCTCAGTCTGAACTTATTTTAGATATAGTAGATATGAATTCATTAATAGAAAAGTGACTATATAATATGTATAATGAAAGAGACATGTATTATATTTAAAACAGAATCAAAGGTTATACATTTGACTTGAGACCTTCCTTAAAAGGACTGATAGTATCCAGAACAAAATGAATTAAGTCATAACAGAGGTTTGAGAAATAGTTAATACCTGAAATTCATCCTTGAGATGTGAAGAGTTAGTCTGAGAGTCTATTCTAATCATATCAAAATATGCAGCTTTAAATTCACAGACAGGTATGGCAGTTTCTCCACATAAGCAGGCTTCTAAAATGGCATCATGAATAAAAATGTATTGTTCCTACCAAAAGAATGACAAAGAAAATTTTGTATTATTTTTGGTACCACTTTTCTGTCATCAAAGGTAGAGAATACAGAAAATTTTCTCTATATGAAAATATGAATTGAAGTACCAATATTTTTCTATATGACTGAGCTAATATTGATTACATATGAAAAAAAATCTACTCTTTTGGTTGAGTAGAGTATATATGAAAGACATCTACCCTTGCTTGTTTTTTTAAAAAAAAAAAAGTCCACTACAGGTAAATCTACATACCTCTGTCTGGACCATATTGATACGACGAGACCTTAAGGCTTTGACACAATTGTAGATATCAACAACGCCCTCTCTTTCAGCCATGTCCAGCATGATGTCAATCACAATGTAACAGCCAGTTCTTCCAGCACCAGCACTGAAAATAATTAAAACAATTGTAAGAAGCATGTTAGTTAGCCTTCATAACCTTAAATAAGGAGCACTTCTGAAGCAACCAATTCATAAGGAAGTAAACCTCTCTGATAAATCAAGAAATCCCTAAACTGAAAACATATTTATCTCATTTTCTACTAACTCATATCTGTAGTTAGATAGGCTAATAACATTATTTCCTTGTTATCCAGATTTGGTCACTTCTCTTAAACTCACTGTTCTTTTAGAAATTTAAGCAAAAGATATTATGGCTGTCTCTCTTTATTTTTGTCCTCTACCATCTTCTCAATCATAGTTCCCAGAGTTGGAAACAGGGATGTAATTGAAGAGTACATCAGAGTTCATGAGGAGGATTGAAAGGAAGATTTTTTTGTTTGGTTTTCAGGGTACATATTATCTGATCCTATGGGATGTTTTACCTTTATTTCATTCTCTGCTTCCCCCTCCCCTTTTATATATGGTTATCTAAATCATGAATAGATTGGATTTTCAGAAAGCAAAAAATGCTTAATTACAACCTATTATGTAGCTTGGAGGGAAGAGCATTTGAGAATGGTGTGCAGCATCATTTAGGAAAAGCTTTTCAGATTCAGTACTTATTTTTCTGGTCACACCTCAAAATGAGCCCATGTAATTTGCTTTTAGAATCTCTAAATGCCTGTTTTAAGAGAAATTTCTAATCAGAAGTAAGTCTGGATATAATGTTTGTGTTTTTTTGGCATATATTTGCTGAATCTCACTGATGCAGTTCTCAAGGTCCTCTAATGTGAAGTCTTAAAAAAAAAATTAAATTGCTGTTTTATAGCACAAATTCTTGCAATTTAGGCCATTTAGTAACTCTGTGTGTCTCAAATTTAGTTTTAAAAGCTGGAATTCTACTGGGAATTTTCTAGATTGACAAGAAATGTCTATTTCAACCTAGCATTCTATACAATATGGGATTTGCAAAAGTGATAAAAACAGAAAACAAAAAAACACAGATGTTGCCACTAAAAGCAGAGTTTCTACATTTTAAATTGTGGGTAACACTACACACATTAAGATGAATGTAAGTATTTCTTAAGTTCCTGTTTTATAGCCTACTTACAGCCAACTTTTACTTTATTGCTGTTCTGCTTCATCTGTAATACAAGCAAGCTGAAACTTTGTAAGCAACATTAGTTTTTATGCTCAAATGCCTTGTTTTGACACTCTTAAAAAAAGCTGATTGGATACAGTGAACTTAGACCACCACTCACCTGCAATGTACAACGATGGGGCCGGCACTGGGAGGGTTGGATAACTTGACTCGCCGGATAAAGGAAAGAAGCCCTGTAGCATGGTAGGGCACTCCATGGTCAGGCCAGCCCGTGAAATGGAACTGTTTAACTTCACGGATTTCATTGTATCCCCTCTGTGCAAAAATGGAAAGAAATGTTTTCAAAAGCCATTTTCATGGCCAAAATAAAGCCATTAAACACAATTATGGGTACAGACCCAACTGACAATGATAACAATACAAATTTTACCAAAGATTACGTCTTTTCTTAAAAAAAAAATTTAAAAAATGAAGGCCTAATGTGGATTAGGAGCTTACCTTTATTGTCAGACAACTGCCAAACAAAAGAAAATTAGAAGTCTTGCTCAGTTCTAAAAGTCTGGGTAAATTTTATTTACTTTGACAGCTTGTTTCTTGCTGAGAATGACAGCACATTAAATTATTAGGGGAAAAGAAGGAAACGCGAAATCTAAAATGCTGGCCTATTGACCCAAAGCATTGAGTTCTCAAGTGGTGTATAAAAGCAACTTTCCAGCTTCTCACCTCACAAAGAGATTTTAATGCCTTGCTTATCCATGTTGAAAATGGTTTTGAAGCATAGCATGTAGGGATTTTCCAGGACAGTGCTGCTCTAGATTGGCTTGCGAAAATATACAGGCAGCTAAACTGTTCTTTGGGCAAACTATTTTTCTTAGCTCTGTGAAATAATTCAGCACAAAGTATTATTTATAGTAACAAAAATACAAAATGAAGTAAGTGAAGCATCTGCTGTTTGCTGCTCTTCTATTGGGTTAAGAGAACCCTGTAAATGCACATTTCAAAGCTTTTTCCTTCCTTTTTGTTAAGTCTGTAGACTGAGTTAGCACAGCTTGGAAGGTATAGATGAAATATTGCAGAATTTATTTTTAAGAATTCACATTTGTAGAAAAAGGAAAACAAATCCCACTATAATCTATATAATTCAAATTCTACTGTGAGCTATCTGTGAAATCTCAATCTCACTTGTTCAATCAGAAAAGGTAGACACATTATATGAAATAAACAAAATTGAGAAAAACAGTTTAATTTTAGATTCAATCTTATACAGACCAGTATCACCAAAACCTTGGAAGTTAGTGATCATTTCTTAAAGGTTTTCTTAATTCTAATTCCTAGCACAATACCCTATACAAAGCAGGGATCAGGAAATATTTGTAATAGTCACAATGATAAGCATCACCATGAAATCACCCCAGTGAAAAAATCACCTTTTTTCTACTTCTCCACTCTAGTGAGGAAGGTCAAAAACAGTTTCGAGGCCTATTTCAGACAATTACTTTACTCCTTCTATATTAATTCTTTTACTGGAGTTGCTGGATGAGCCTTGCTCCCTTTATCTTTCTATTACATGCTTAGGATTTGCCCTTTTTAGTACATTTTTATATGTCAGTGCCTATTCTCTTATTTTTTTAAAAATTTTTATCTGAGTGATTTTCAAATATATGGTTAAAAAAAAGCTCTCTCTATTTTCTAGTTCTAAATAACAAGAAAAATAAAAATCCAATGATTTTCCAAATAGGATTGTATTAAATCCATAGTGTTATTAGTATCAAGTACTCCCATATTCTGGAACATGGTGCATGTCTCTACTCATTCATATTTATGTATATTCATAAGTACACTTTTGTGGTTTTATTCGGTCAGGAACTGTGTAATTCTTATTTAATACATTCTGAGATATTTTGGCACTTTTTATTATTTTTAAAGATCACTTAGTGATATTTTCTTACTTCTGTTTGTCCCTAATATAAAGAAAGCTATAACTTGTGAATATTTATGCTGATTTAGTCATTTAAATAAATGTTTATACATCCCAGTTAAAAATGTTACCTCTAGTTTTCAGTATAAAATCCTTTTATCTTAAAATAATTTGTCTTTTCTAGTAGTTACATAGTTGATTCCTTTTGCTGACTTATTTATTTGCTAAAACTTCCAAAAATGTTGAAAACTAGTGAGATTGATTATCCACATAACATTCCTTATTGTAAAAGCAATAATATAGTCTTTATACTAGTTTTTTATGATAAACTAATAGTCTTTGGTTCTTCATTCCATAACATGACTGCTACTAGGTAATGCTGAATTACCTTTATCGTGTTTAGGATGCTTCTTTATTTCCCTAATTAGAGTATTACTGTAAAGATTTAAAAAATAAAATTAAATGCATTAATCTATTAATAAAGTCATACAGTTTTGGTCCTTTAAGGTACTGACATAATGAAATATCCTGTTAGATTTTCTACTACAGTTGAAATATTCTTGTATTCTTAGGGAAAAAAATAATAGGTCATTTAGTGATATTTTCTTAATTCACTATTAGATCCAAATTTTCAATATTATATTTTAAATTTTTTCATGTTCTTGAATGAAATAGGTCTGCAATGTGTGTGCCTGGAGAAGAGAGGGACAGAGAGAGAGAGAGGGAGAGAGAGAGAGAGAGAGAAAAGACTGTGAAAGAGAGAATGAAAGCTTGAGAGAGTGCTATCGTTATCTGATTCTGTTATCACCATTATGCTTTTTTTTTTTTTTTAAAGATAATGTCTCCCTTGGTTGCCCAGGCTGGAGTGCAAACTCTGTTTCTGGGCTCGGATGATTCTCTTGCCTCAGCATTCCAAGTACATTATGCTAACTTTTAAAACATATTTTGGTTTTTAATTTTTTTATGGCCTAAATAGTTTGAATAACATAGACATTAGCAATTCCTTAAAGAATAAGGGAACTTCAATATTAAACCCATAGTGCAATTTTAATGATAAAGTTGAACAATCATTCTGTTTTCTTCTACCATCTATTCTGGCTTCTAACTCTTTGTGACCTAATTTTTGAGAATTAGTATTTGCTAGAAAATCACTATCCCAGATTAAAATTTGTATTTCTATGTTTATACATAATATTTTCTATAGCTTTTCTAGTAGCAAATATAACAGCTATGTCCCTCTGTGTTTTCTAATACTGTATATTTTGTTTTCATTTTAGCTCATTTAGAATTGATGGTGGTTTAGTTACTTTATTGATCTTTTCAATAAACAAGATTTTAATTTCTTTCTCATTTGTTTCTTTTTTATATTTAATTTTTCCTTTGTTCTATTTTTTTTGATTTTCCAATTTTATAATTTTTCACATGATTTCAAAGCACATTTCAAAACAGAAATTATGAATGGATATAAATTTTTCTTATAGAATAACAAGGTAAATTTTGATATAAAACTGTTGATCTATACAATGTAATTTTAGTTTTGAGAAAACAATTCAAGGATTATTCGGAAGGGGCAATTTCTAAGAGGCTACTTTCTGGGGTCATTGGTCTGTGATTTCTTATTGCTTTCTAATGAATTTTTGAAATATCTAAACTTTTTGTTACGTATTCAGGTTCTTCATTGATTTATATAAGACTTGTATAAAGTTAAGAGACCACATATTCCATAGTTTATTTTTAATAATATGATCTAGTTATTCATTAAATTAAGCTTAATGGTTCCGAAATCTCTCATATCAATTGCCTGTTTTATTCTACTTGATTTGTCTAAGAATTTTTCATATATATTTATAGTCATAATAATCATGATTGTGTTGTTCTGTATAATGCTGCCTTCAACTTAATATTTGATCTAATTATTTTCATGTTGGTAGAATAACTTACAAATATTTTTGTAAAATACTATTCGACTATTTCTCTATTTCTAGACATGTATGGTTATCTGTAATTTTCTAATACTATAAATGAAGTCATTGTATTTTAAATAAATTCCTTAGGAAAGACTCATGAAAGTTAACTTCTCAAAGAACATAAATATTTTAAAGCTCTGGAGATACACTGTTTTATTGACTTACAGAGGGTTTGTAGTGATTTAACTATGATGAGTAATGTATAAAAATGTTTCAACACACTGTAACAATCAATGAGGATTATTACTCTTTTTAAAAGTTCTTGCTGATTTGAAAGGACAAAATGGTATGTAAGTACACTAGGTTGAACAATTTTAATAGGCATGTTAACAGCTGCGTTCCTTCAGAGATTCTAGTGTTTTCCCTTCTACTGGTACGAGCATTATAAATTAAGGACATTAATAAATATTCACATGGTTCTTTTGTGTGTATGTACCTTTGATGTTTTTTGGCCACAGGTAATTTCACACTTTTGTGTGGTCAAATCTACCAAGTTTTACCACAAAATGTATGTCACTGTTACTATGTTCCACTTCAGTCTACTATACTGGCCACTCCACCTTATTCTTTGCAATATAACACCTTGAATTATCCTTTTAGAAATAAAATTCAGAACATGTTATTCCTGGGTTCACAAACCCTGCAATGGCAGCCTAACTCAATTTTAGTATGAACTAAAATCATCATGGCCTACAAGGTACCACTTATCCAATTTTGTGATTTCTCTGCATTCATTTTGAATTTCTTTCCCCTTCACTTATGGATCTCTGAACATCCTGGCCTGCTGACTGTCTAGCATCCTAACAGCTTTACACAGGTCTCCAGGCTTCTGAAATGACTCTTCCCTCTGTCAGAAACTTTATTCCCCTGGATATAACCTGTCACTCCCTCACTTACTTCAGGTCTCTACTCATATTACTTTCTCAGCAATGAGTTCTTTCTTGATCATCCTTTCAAAATTGTAAGCCATTTCTTCCCCTGCCTCAATAATATTCCCTCCTTCCTTTTCCAACATTATTTTTCTCTATAGCACTTGTCAGGATGTATGATATAGCAGTTGATTTATTTATTTTTATTGCTGTCTTAATGCAACAGTCTATAAGATCCACAAGAGTAGAGATTTTAACATGTGTTCTATGGTTTTGAAACATATCTGGCACATAGTAAACTCTCAAATAAACAGCTGTAAAATTAATACACAAATGAATGGATTTTATGGAATCCATCAAAAGAGAACTTGACAAAGATTTTAAGAAAAAAAGCAGTTTTGATATAAATTTTTAAAGTACAATTTTAGAGTACCTACCCTTTCCAGGGTAAATGTCCTAACTACATATTCTGCAAGTGGTTCCATCTCTACACAGGTTACTTTGAAGTCACCATAAACTTCAGTATCATCAGGCCAGTATTTATAGCATTTAACCTAAGAAACAAAAAGAATACATAGATGGACATGAATACATAATACTAATTAGCCAAGATGATTTAATTCCAGCAGTAACTCTTTGGATCACAATTAAAACTTATTTAAAAAATCTATACATGAGAAAAAAATCTAGTATACAATAGAGTTCATATAATCTCAAAAAAATTCACAAGCCTGATAATGCAATTAGATTCCAGTACAAAATTAAAGCTTACCTTGTTGCTCAATGAGAAATCAAATAATTTCTCAGCCATTTAAAGTCTACTTAGAAGTCAACCGAAACGTTGTGCCTGTAACTTTTTCAAACAGTTGGATAATATTCTACTTTAAATATCTATATGTTGCTTTACAACTATACTCATTTTTATGACAAAAAAATAGTTTTCTTCCTCTTACCCTGCCAACTTCAACTAAATTTGTAACCATCACAATGCAAGCAGATTGTTCTTGCCAAATCATCCTCCAGAAATCATACACTGTTTCATGAACGGGACCTAGGAAGAAATTAATTTGAATATTATGTTATCAAAGGAATTCTGTAGTTAGTAGGAAGTTTAGCTAAGATAAAAACAGAGTAAACTAAGTGATTCCAAAAAAAGGTCTAATAAAAAATGTCACTGAAAGTACTTAAATTAGTTCATATCTAAATTCCCACAATAGGCAAAAACATAGGCATATATAAATTTATGTATTTTTTTCAATTTGCCCTCTATACTTCCCAATTTAGAAGAAGTTATTGCTAGTTTCTTGGGTATTTATATCTGTCACTAAGTCTCTTTAATGCATCGTCAAATATAAGTAAAAAAATAAAACTCTTATGCTATCATTAAACAGACAGCGTATATTACCAATTTAAAAAATTCCCATCATTTATAAATAGTGCATGTTTAGGGATTAATAAAAACTTATCCTTACACACAAGGATACATCCTAATTTTACCATATATTATAATCTGTAAACTGCAAAAGCATGTGCTGGGCTATTCTCTACTGAATACCACAAAATCGAATATCATTCACCACCGTGGTTGGTCTTTCTAACTTTAAAGAGTACACAACTGAACTCAATTACTCCAAAGATATATGAAAAAACAGAATAACGACCCCTGTCAAAGGAGTAAACCTAGTTTTTGTTTTACTTTCCTTTTATATAAAATAGATGTACAGGTTTCTCTTCCGAGGGCTAGTAGTCAATTTAGAGAGATAACTACAGATGCTTTTTTTTGGTTTTGATACTTTTATTCCCTAGTGTACCACTATAAGAACATTTCCCTACTTTCTTTTTATTTTCTATGAAGAATTAACTTGACTAAATACCCTCTAGCTCTTTGTTTTGTCTCAGTCTTGACTTATCAAAAAATTGCTCAGTATAACATCTCATTATAACAATAATGGTCTTGGGTACCATTAACAAACTTGCTGCAAGAAGACAGGCCTCTTATTTGAGACTTCTTTTTCCTTTTCTCAAAAATGAGTAATTCCTCTGCCTGGCACTATTGACTAATGCTCTGACCTATCTGTATAACAAGGATTAAATCATAACAACCACTAGTAGCTTTTCTTTTACTTTGAATTGAAAATTAAATCAAGCTTAAATTTATAGAAGCTTTACACACACAAAAAACTGTACCATACAAATGAGTAATGAGCAGTATTAATCAGAAGGGCTAATGTTTTTCAGTTACTAAGATTAAATCCACCCCCCCCGCCAGAAAAAAAACCCACCATATACATGAATAAGCAAGTTTGTTTTTCTGTAACATTTAACAAAGCAAAGTTTTACCTTGGGTTGCAATGTAATGACTTGGTCTCTGGTAGCCCTAAAACAGGAGAACAAATTAGTTATCATTTTACATCAATAGCAGAAATAAATAATGAAGGCATAAAAGGATGAAGACAACCACCTGTTAAGATTAAGTTATAATAAAAAGTCCAAAAATGAGTAGTGAACACATAGTTCACTTCTCAAACCTACATTATCTGAAAGGTAAACATAAAACAACAATTTTAAAGGCTTTGATTGGAATATATATTGTATAATTGATTTTTATTTGCCATGGAATAACCTCATAGATTTTGTTTAGTTTCACTAAAATGTTTATGCCTTCATGTTCATCTTTAGTCATTCATTCCTGGTAAAATAGTGTTTAAAAATATTAATTCTCATTTTATCATCCAAAAGTACAACACACTGCATTACAAATGGACGAGGACATATTAGAACCATAAAAAAAATAACAGAACATTCCAATGTTAGAGCTGGACAATGCATGTGTGCATCCAATCAAACTCCTGCTGAGATTTTTCAGAGAATATTCCTGTTCTATAATATGTTCAGAGATAAGCAAAAACTATTTTGTGTGGGCTCACCATGTTAATTTACACACACAAAATTATAGGTACACACATATATATAGGGAAAGCAGAGTTTTTAAAAGTACATCTTATCTCAAGCAAAAATTTAGTATTGTTTTTCAATGTGCCAAAAGTTCTGTTGCGGGGGAATAAATTGTTAGTTGCTCTCAATTGGTTTGAATAACAATAAGCCATGAGTTGCAAAAATCTTAATAATATGATCCTAAGTTCTGGATTTGTTGCATATCTACAAATGGGTCTTAGTAAAAGTCTGTGGTACAATTTGTCCACATATTGGTGTGGGCAAGTCAATACACATATAAATACATGTGAACTGAGATCTCCAACATAAAGTTTAATAGTGTGAGCATCACATTCTTACAAATTTGGAAGATTTCAAATTTTTAATATACCAAAATAGTACAGTGTTTTATGGAAAATTTTTTCCAAGCTTTACAAGTATTTCATTTCCAGTTCTTAAAAAAATACCAATTGAAGAAGTATATACTTATATCTTTTACATATAATGAACTAATGGAAGAGGGAAAATTATGAAATTGTATAGAAACTGGCCAAAATACACTGGGGCCTTAACAGAAAGGTTGGACAAGAAGTCTTATTTAAAATACAGTCCTACCGTATGAACAATAAAATAGTTTTATAACAAGGCTCCAGTGTACATGTCCTAGCAGAAAACCCAGGTTAAATTAAATAGGTAAGAACAGTTACAAATTTGTCATAGAACTGTTGATTATTTTATTCTAAAAATTAGACCATTAGCTTAGTTTTACATAATGACATGTTTGACAAATTTATATAATGAATAAGAGTGCAATTCGGATCAGAAATTGAACCCATATACTCATATACTATGCTTTATAAAATATATAAATTCAACTAAATACATAATTACAATTCATAAAATAACTGTAAATGTGAACTTAATAAATATGATGAAAATTATTTCCTATTTATGAAAATTAGAAATGTTGGGTCCTAGGTTTCCTACCTTTCATGTCTATAAAATTATACATATGCTGCCAAACTTAATACCTCTAACTTCTGTCTTATAATTATACATATTATGAATTGGTTTAATTACAGCACACCTCTATTTTAATTGTAAAAAATAGTTGAAGTTTAACGAGTGCTAAAAATGAGCTAGGCATTGGGCAAAATGCTCAACATGCATTACTTCATTTAATTCTCACAACAAAGTGATGAAGTTAATACTATTATTATTATCCTCACTGCAAAGATAAGGAAACTGAGGTACAGAGAGAGAAGTAACATTCCCAAGATCTCCAGTGTGATTATGGACCAGGTGGTATGACAAAGATCTGTCCTCCTCATAGGTAATGTAAAATATTGCCCTTTAAGAATTTTTATATTTTGTTTGATAGTTACTTCCTTTAAATAAAGAATGTGCATGTAGATATATGTGACCAAAATTTAACAGTGAGATATATGATCTAAGCAAACTATTCCATTTCTGTGATTCGATATATATGTGTGAGATGTGTATTTTACAACTGCAATTTAGTAATTATTTTGCCTGAGTAATTTTATTACTTTAAAAGCCAATACAACACATCACAAAATAGTCTCCCTACTCATTTTAACATCAGAAGTCTAATGTAAAAAGTAAAATTTCAGTAACACTAATACACATTATACTATCCAGCTTCTCACATGTTTAGGGAAGGGTAAGAATAAAAGCCAGAAACAGAAATCATCAACAAATAAAACTCGAGTACATAATAAATTGTCAAAGCTAAAAATGGTCCTGTTTTTCTACACAAGAAAAGGGAAGGAGGTAAAATAGGTTTTTACGCATGTGAAAGAATTACAAAAAAACGAACAGAGATATACTGTATGAAGCTAATTAGGTGAAGCATGCAGAAATAACTAGTAGTAAGAAAGCATTAGTAATAACTGTAATTAAGAATATTTGTATTTATAATAGGGTGCCGTTATTTACATATAGTGGTACTTACATCCCTGTACAGCCAAATCTACAGGCAAACCAAAGTCAGGTGTGAAAGAAAGCACAACAACGTCAGTAAGTACTAGGACGTAGAACAAGGAAAAGTGTACAGTTTGCACTTTACTTAAAAAAGCTAGCAATCACTTTATAGGTAATAACAAGTGAAAATATATAAAAGTCAATAAAGTAGACATACTGAACTATAAAAATACTTACATCAATATAGTTGGCATTAATATAATCTGAGGAAGGATCATCCTCTACAGGTTGCAAAATTACTCTGGAGTGATCATCTAAAAAATTTAAATAATAAATAAAAGCTGTTAAGTGTTCCCCTGTTCTGAGGCAATGTCATTGGTAAAGAACAAAGAATTCAGTGTTGCTCATCGTCATCTATAGTATACTACTACCCAATCAGTCCTTTGAAGAAATACAAGAACTTTAGCGAGCCTTGCTATTACAGTTATAATACTCTGTGACTGAAGCTTCACTGACTTGAACCTTCATAGTTAGCAAGTTTTTAGGAGACATAAAATTGTCTGGTAAGGAATTATTTGAGTGACAGAATTGTCTACATAAATGAAGTATACTTAACTTCTAATTTTGCTTCTTAGTCATAATCTTTAAATCGGTTGGATCCTTTTCTTCTGCACTTTGCAGCAAATGAACCACAAAACTAAAAATTGATTTCTGAATTCCTGCTATCAGTTTCTTATTCCCTGAGAATCAAGGTCAGATTTTGAGATATTCATAAGATACTTCAAAATAATTTAAATTCAGAATAGAGTGGTCTAGGTAAATCAGCAGCTAGTTACAAGCTAAACTATCTGCTACTTTCCTTACCAATCCTGTGGGTTTTTTCTGCTAATGACTTTATTATCCCATATATATCTTGAAGACTTACTCAGGAGGAAGTTCCTAATGATAAATAATATTGAACAATAGGAGTTTAGACAGTGGGTCCAAGTAAGAATTAAAGGCATGTGGAAAGAATAACACCCCAATCTTGAATATGTTTGATGGGAGTATTAAAACAATTTATAACTGAAAAGATCTTATTTTTTTCATTAGCCCAATAGTCTCAGCTGTTTAATAATACCCTATGCATTTATATACACATGAAATGAAAGAAGAAGTTATCTCCACAGGGTGAAGTGACTGACTCAATTTAATTAATGAGGATGATGGCAATTGCAGAATCATTGCTAATAGCCAATGCTCTTTTCCTTTGTTGTTGCTGTTTTTTGAGGAGTCTCACTTTTTCGCCTAAGCTGGAGTACAGCAGCACAATCTCTGTATACTGCAACTGCCACCTCCTGGGTTCAAGCAATTCTCCTGCCTCAGCATCTTGAGTAGCTTACAGGCGCATGCTACCAAGCCAGCTAATTTTTGTATTTTTAGTAGAAATAGAGTTTTGCCACGTTGGCCTGGCTGGTCTCAAACTCCTGACCTCAGGTGATCCACCCCTCTAACGCTCCCAAAGTGCTGGGATTCCAGGCGTGAGCCACCACACCTGACTGTAAATGCTGTTTTAATATTAAATAAATTTCTTCCTAAACAGACACACCACTCTCTGGGATTTTTCTTAATGTTTAAAACCATAAAAGTAGCTCACTATTTACCTTCGTATATATAACAATTTACATTCATCAAGAACTGTATAAGAACTTACATGCTATAATGTTTCCATATCGGTTTTTTGCTCTATTTTGATCTTTTTTAGCTACATCCCAAGATGCTGACTGTCCTTCAAAGAAGCTCTGGGAAAACAAAATAAACAAGTAGACTGAATTTAATTCCTTCTTAAAAATCAGGTTTATCTGTTCTGAAGCCCTAAATAGTAAAAACCACTTTCTGAGAGAGGAAAGGAGTCCTACAGTAGTAAACAAGGTTCACTCTCAGACCTCAAAGCCGCTTTGTTGGATTCATACTTGTTCACCTTAATTTGGATTGAGGTCAAATTAAAGACAAAAAAAAAAAAAAAAAAAACAAAAAAAACTTCAGAGAAAAAAATGGACCTTGAAAGTATTTCAAATTTAAGATCACTATAATGTTGAGAGGTAGAAGTAGAAAAGTATCATTCTTTTCCAAATGTATTGAATGATAATGCATCAAAACTGCAAAAAAACTTTTAATGAGTATCTTTCAAATGTGAATCGTTTAGCATTTATAACAGTGGAAAGAAAACCTGATTCCTTCCACAATTATTCATTAAATTGTGTGCAATACATCACATTTGAGTTTCTTTGAAGATCACGAAAAGGATTGAGTCTTTACAATAAGAGACCATATGGAAATTAAAATGGGGTCCCCTTCTTCAAGAATCTGGGAATAGATTAATTCGTTGACTAGTTTAATTACCATATACAGCAATTTAAAACATGGGTCTAAATTTCATTTTGCAAAAGAACTTAAACTTTGCTCAGCACAGGAAATGGGGTCTTCTAAGAGCCAGTGGTCTTTGAAGAAAGGTACGCAGGAATACACATGAAATGAACAAATAGAACCAGGTCTGGCAGAATAGTCTAATTCCTTGTACTTATTTTGTTTTGATGGCGTAGTGTTTCTCGCCATCAAATGGCGAGAATTTTTGAGAAAATCAATAATTTTGAAAATTATTTCAAAATTCAGAGATAATTAACACTCCGAATTTAAGGTATAAATGTAATCCACAAATAAAAATATTGCTTGGATTCTTTCACTTTAAATGTGTGCATACTGTGATGTGTTCATGGGTGGTGGACTGGCTTCCTTCCATGTCCCAGATTGGATTTCTCAGTAAGTGAAGGGTGGCAAAGGAACTATTTCCCTTTTGCTAAATTATATTTGTTGGAATGTTTGGTTTTAAATCACTGCCTTTGTAAGATACATCCCGGTATTTTGGTTTGAGTAGGAAGGGGAAATAAGGTTGGAAGAATTTCCTACTGCCTTCTTCTGGCTTCTCAATGTTGTTTATTGGATTTGCAGTGCTCTCTTTTTCTTCTCAGCCACTGGCAACCAATAATCCATAATTTAACTGCGTGACAAGTAGTACATTTAGAGCACGAAGCTTTATCTGATTTCTCAATCATAGGGTCAACAAACAAAGAGGCAGAGAAGTACCTTCTACTTGATTCATTCAAATGATAGAATCTGTAATGGTACAATGGGACCCAAGGTATCTTGCTACTTGATTTTTACATGGGGAGATATACAAAGTGTTTTTTTAATACCATAGTAAAATAAATTATGGAATCCAATATTAAAGATTCTTGTAATGAATTCAGTAGACTCAGATATATCTCTGGAAAGTGTAATTTTCTCCCCCATACTACTTTGTTGTACATTCCTAAACACTAGATTAGATAGCTTACAGAGAACTCCTCTCCTTGCTGTGTTAAAGAGAGGGAAAAGATGTTAAAATCCACTGAGCAACCTATTTAAAAATCAAATTCAATACAGTATGGAAGGAAGCATAGTCACCTCATATTCCTCTTTGAACCCATAGCTGTCTGAGGTCTTCATGAGATTAATGTGCTGCAGTAAATCAGCTACCCTGATGGCTGGGTGCAGCTGTCCTGTCTGGTAAGGGGATTCCGTCCCCTCACAGAGGTAGCGAGGTACGTCTAGAAGGCGACTGGACTCTGCTGCAGCACTGTGGTTCTCATCTGGCATTTTTCAGATTTCAGAAGATTAAAAAAGAGACAAAGTTATCTTGTTTAATATACATATATATACGTCTATGCAATGAAGATTTCAAGACCTTAGGATCTTTCTGATAACAAGAGGAATTCTGGGAACGAAATATCAGACATTTAGGCCTAGGCAGCATCCCCAAAGACAAAACTCAAGGTTTGAGGTCAGAGTATATTATGTGTGTATCAGCAAGACAACAGATGCTGTGAGATGCAGGGAGACATCTGATAGACCTTTTAAAAGCTTAAATGGGAGATTTTGCTGAGTTCTTTTTCTTGCATCTGCAGTCACAGCAGTATAGCGTGGGACCAGAGGACCCAGCTGTCAAGTGGAGAGGTATTTTCACTGTCGATTAAGTTGACCAAACTCCTTCCCACCCATATCCCAACCTCCCTCAGAGAACCGATATAGGTGACCCATCCCCAAAGGGCTGCTCTTCTTGTTCTTATGGCCCCTATTCTCTGGGGCTTCTTACCACAACATACTGCACTGGGAAACATGGGCATTCTACATAACTATCCCCTGATGCCACTCTGTCTGCTAGACAGACTACATGTGCATTTATATTCAGTATCTGCCACCTTGACTTACTACTATTACTGTTTTTATTGAAAATGTATTTTGAGTCTCCTGGCCACTCTGTGAGAGAAATCAGCATGTGCTTCTCAAATTCTTTTCTGGCCCCTCCAGGTTGAGTTACAAAACTCCTTATGTTCCCATGACCTCTTATTCATTTTTACATGTCATTTCACTTACTCTATATTTTGATCATTAATTTACTTGTCTATTTTCCTCATGAATTCTGAACACAGAGGACAGAGACAGAATACTTTTCTTTCTATTCCTAGTGCCTGATGCCTAACAGTCACTCAATAAATATTCCAATGAATGAATTAAAGTCAACTGAATCCCTGACCACCCACGATTAAGTGTAAGTCCATTCCCAATTGTATTATTAGCTTAAAAAGAAAAAAAACTTTAAATTCTTTTTCTGTCATAAGAAGGAAGAAAAAAACAAGAACATTTTTGCCTATGAAGAATAAACAGTATTTTAATGACCAAAGTACTAAACATTACAATGAGAAGCATGCTCATATTTATCACATTTAAACTTACCACTTGAAAAAAAAAAACAAATGTTTTAAGAGGTGTTACTTTGAAAAGCATTATACTGTCATATTCATTAACAGAAGAGAAAATACACTCTTGAGGGAACTTTTTTTTAATGATAATGCATACTGTAGAGAACGATATTTAATTAACAGTGAAACATATTTCAAGTGCTCGTACATTTGCCTGTTCTATTACCGACTCTACAAATAGGATATGGCAAAAAATGAATTGTTGTCCCCATGATAAACATTTTTTCTTCCTGGAGAAGGAAAAAAAAAAAGAACCCTACAATCAGATTTGTGTGCCTCTATAATTTAGCCTGATTGCATTTATCTTTACTCCCTCTTATTAAGATGAATGCTTTTTTTTTTTGCATTCATTCCTAAAAATATCACATTGAAAAAAAAAATCCCTGATAGATTCTGTTGTGACCTAATCACCCAAGTGAATGCATGTCTTTTACTTAGATTTTGCCCACCCATCTACACAAAAACATTAGCTAGCAAACATGATTCATGAGAGTTTCTTCTTCTCACTATGAGAGCAAAGTCAATGGATCTACTTCTATTATAATATTACAATCAAGAGACTCACATAAAGAATATACATCTCCGCAGAAAAATTAAATTCAGAAGCAACTGATTTGGGCACTGCCGCGGAATACACAGTTAAGGATGAGAAGTAAAGAGAATAGATAACGTCAGAGAGGAAAAATGCAATCACTCAAGCTGGAAGAAGGCAACCAGCCCCAGAGCTCACTTTTACTTGCTGGAGTAGCAGAATATTTACAATTGAAAAAGGCTCAGTGGGAAACACAGAATTCACCCATATTCTAAATCTTACAGATGATTGTTTCCTAATATAAAATAGACAGTGCCTTATGTTTTGCATTAAGCTTTAATACAGTAGTACAATGAACAGTAAGGTCTTTAAAATAATCACAAATGCATTATTAATCTCAATACATTTCCACCTCATTAAATCACCGAATAATGTGACTAGTAGTGAGGGTACATGTACTAATCATTATTCTTATTATACATTTAAGAATAATAACTTAAAATACATTCTTGATTGAAAGGTTTTCTGGAGTTCTTTGCAATACACTTACCTGTTATAGGGACTTAAACCCAATGAAGCAGTAAAACACAAAAAACAAAACTATGAATTAATATGAAAAGTTTCTAAGCCCTTTTAAATCAATATTAGCATTAAGCAATATTTGAAGTGATTTCATAAACTGCATTATAAATGCAAAATCGATTGGATGCAAAACTCTAAAGACCACAATCCTAGGAATAATGAAAAATACAGCAAATCATTTCTACATCTAATATAATTAATGAGATATTTAGCCTTTAAAGAATGCCAGTATTTTTTAAAAACCAGCTTGACTTTCAATATGAAATAAAATGCATAATGAATGTTTACATAATTAGATTTTACGACTGTATTATATTAAATCAAGACTTCCTTGAACATGAATATCCTTTTTCACAGGGAAAATTATAATAATTACTTATAGTTTATAAAACTTGTACACATGATCTAATTTTCTCTTTATAATAAAACCCCATGAAAAAGGTATGGTAGGAATTATTATGCTGTTTTACAGATGGAAAAACAAAGATGTAAGGTATTTTTATGATTTCTTATTGTAAATCCACAGGAGGGCGAAGACTTGGACTTAATTCTATATATGTATAGAAAAATTAACATTTAGGCAATTTTTTTTCCAATTAGTTGTCAATATTTTAATTGAAATTTATTTATTAACTTTATACTGACAGCATTTGACAGTGCTTAGCAGAAGATGATATTTTCAGAGGCATCTGATGTCTCCCTAGTGATCCCCAACGATTATCATTTATGGCTCCTCCCTGGGTGATCAGACCACTCCCTGGGGCAAATCCCCCAGTTCACTTCCTATCCATTATTGGTGGACATCAAAGGGAGAGTGCGAGCAGAGATGAAGAACACTGACTTTCAGATTATTTTTAGAATATATATCCTTTATAATAATTATAAAATTATAATTTTAAGCATTTATTTTAGTGAATAAGAGGCATATTTTACCTAACTCAGTTAGTTGTGTTATGCCAAAATATTTTAAAAATGCAATTGAACATTGATTGTGTGGATAGCAAAAAAAGAGTATAAGTTAAAGTTTTATGTTCATAAGAAATATTAAATATAAATTACATGACAGTTTAGAATTTTAAATATATATTTATCTGATAATTTCCATATTTCTTTGGTTAAAGTTTAACTAGAAACACTGGTAAAACTGATATGAAACCTGTGAACATACAGGCAATCCGATTATGAATCATCAGTGTATAGTTAGTCAAGGAATAGGGTCCAAACTGAAATGAAACCCATTCCATTCTTAAATATAAGGGTAGATTTAAAAGTTAACAAAATTTTATATCTGAAAGCGTCTTAATTGTCATTAGCAATAGTAGTTTCTTAGATGTTGCACAGTAGTAACCCAAGTAGCTTGTTCTAAATTTCTTGAAAGATAACACTACTTATCAGATAAGGTTCATGTAGAATGTCAAACCCCATGTCAAGATTTTAGCAACTTTACCTATATTAAAACATTCTTAATAAAGACAAAGACTAAAGCAAATGCATATAATCCTAGTGTTCACTTGTAAACTTGTTCTTTTGTGGTTATAAATTAGGATTTAGAAAAATCCCTTTCTATCATGTAGACTTTTACATATGAACTAGTTATTCAGGCAACACTGAACCCTGAGACATATGCATTTGGCTTCATTCTACTAATTTTGACATATTAGTATTAGTCATACATTAAGGGCCATTGTACTTTTGCTCCATATCTAACAACCAAGAATTAAGAATACATTAAAAAACATGCCTTGCTAATTTGAAATCCAAACTAGATCTGATATTGTGTTGAACATAATTGTTCTCTTTGATAATACCATGGCTGTCTATTTTCAAAATCAAGCTGCTTCCTGCACTATAAATAAACTCTGTGTAGACAAACCCATGCAAGGAGGTGTGATCCATGCAATGAAAAGTGATAAAGATTAGGGCCTCACCTAACACAGCAGTCGGTACAAGTGGATCATTGGGCACTGCAGAAAAACAAAGCTCATGAAGGAATATATTGCTCTAAAGTTGTTTCAAAAAATTTTTTTCTTTAATTTATGCTTTCTTCAGCAATATAATGATTAAACTTTCTCAGATTACTGTATTCTGCAAATGTAAAATTTTTCTCTCCTAGCTTGGGTTATATCTAAACATGCAGAGAGGTATATCTATATTTTAGTTCAGAACTCTGTTTAATTAAAAAGCCAGAAGATTCAATTTGACATTATAAAAATTATGAAAAAAGAAACCATGTACTTTAGATCTATCAAGTGTAAGATATTTAAAGAAATAATTATTGCATAATTTTTTTCAGTTAGCTGTGGGAAATAGATTTAATCCTTTCTGTAAGTACATAAGCTGATGTTTACAGTTACACTGCTGAATTCAAACTTCTGAATAAGGTCCTAGCATAGGCAATAGATAGACAAGTTTGGGATACATGAATGCTTTTAACTCCTTAATTGACTAAATATAAATTAAGCAGTAAAGAGATAATTCATTTTTATTTTCAGTAAAACTTGCTTTCAACAGTAAGTATATTTTATGTTTTTCTCCATCATTTATCTACAGTGACCTAAAAATAAAATAGATCTGAAAGGCCCTGTCATGATTATAACTAAATTCCAAAATGATTTATGCATAGCATTTCTGACTACTAATTTGGTATACATATATATCATAGAAAATGATGGGCTTCATTTTAGGTCCTATAGTCAAAAATTTTACCAAGCTGAACAATTCAGAAAAAAATTTCCCTCTCTGAAAAGATACACAACCATACAACCTACAAATACTTTGTTTCCAGTCTTACTAAAACATATGTTCATAGTTCCTAGAGGAGATAATACTTATATTGTTTCTTTCCTTATACTCATGTTTTCCAAACTGGGGTGAGCATATATCTGGGATCTGTGCCAAATATCATAAGGCCCAAGTTATACAAGGCCAGTATACTCAGGAGATATACTTGATTTGCCTGCCCCAAGCATCAATTTTACTTGAGGATTTGAAGAAACAAAGTTAGGCAATTGACTAAATTTAATTAACTTAAACAGATGCACTATAGAACAGAATACAAAATTCATATGAAATTTGAAAATAAACAGTAATATTAATACTGGGATAATTATTAAAGTCATCTGCTTTTAAATGGTACTTCAGTGGAAATATTTTAAAAGCCTTGCCTTCATAGACCAACATTAGAATTTTCTAGACAAATGGATAAATAAATTTCACTATTTCTTGCAAATCCCCCAATTCAAGTATACTTTTGGACTTCGCACCAGATACTTAAGAGCATGTAGACTAATCTTTCCCTGAGTTAACTTTTTAGTATTGCAATCCTCCAGGAGTTTATAATATACTACTTTAATGAACTGATTTTACATGTGGTAATAATTCCCAGGAAGAATTACTGTTTCCTCTTATCACAAAAGAAACTTTCATCTTACACAAAGGAAGATGCAAATAGAAACAATTGTAAATTCTGACATGAAGTAAGTTTAGGTAGGCAATCATGTATTCTCACTTAGAGCAATGACATGTGCTATGGACTGAGTGGTATATGTTTGGTATATCTCTTGGATACAATAATAAAATTAGAGTTTGAAGCTGAACTAAATCCAGTATCAATCCTGTTGAGAATCCTTGTAAGTTCCATAATATCCTCCATCTCTTTTTTTTCTTTCTAGCTGCTTCTTCCCTCTCTCTTACTTTCTCATTATTCAAAAGGTAACGTGTAGAATTGCAAGCGAACTTAATGAACTGCAACATCATTTATTAAAATTTTAATGAAAAACTTACATCTTGGACTAAAGTTATGTTGGTCCATGAAGGTGATGGAAAGAGGATCTTCTGCGTGCAGAGTGCTCTGATCAGCATAGCTTCGATCCATTGCATTCACCATGTGAGTCATCTCCTGCCGGGTATTCCCCATGGCATCTTTGCGTTTTTTAGCAAGTTTACTGCCAAGGCAAATACAAAAGGGAATCCTTAGTGTTTGAGGGTTGCAGGAGAGTTAACACCAGGAAAAGGCGGTTCAAGGGAGCCAGAGGATAAGGTTACAAACATGGGTTAGAAACCCCAAGTGTTGGTCAGAATTTCAGGAATTAAGTTTGACATTGAAACAATTATATTTGTTCTCTGCTATAAAAGTATTTTGTCAGATGGATATTTCAATATTCAAGCTGTCAACTCAAATCTCTCATCATTTCCTATATTTTATTCCATTAATATCATAAAAATTATATTTATTAAAAGCAAAATGAATACCTCTTTACAAGAGTAATTCAACAAATATTTCATCTTAAGCCAAGTTTTGTTATTCCTCCTGGGTAATTCATTCTTTTAGTTCTTTTTAGAAATAACATGACTAACTTTTCAAGTCTGTTTTACTGTGGCCACGAAATTAAAACAAAGAAATGTCTCATGCTTCATTCTCTGTGCTATTATTAAGTAAAAATGCAACGTGTAGTATTAACTTATTTAGGAATATATTTATAACATTAATCAGAAGCTAATCTTAAGACTTTTAGAATAAACCACTGCTAGAAAATTTCAAGTACACATTAATACATGGGATTAAATTTTATGCTGTGTAAGAAAAGTACTGAGAAAAGTTTTAAAAATGGTATGTGGAGATATGCAAATTATCATCGTGGAGTATTCACATGGTCGAATCTTAAAAATGTGTTTTCTAAGTAGAACCACATGGCATGCTATCACCTACTGCAATGCTTTATAAATGCAGAAAGGCATATGATTTAAGGGATTGGAAATGAACAGCATTAGAATTATGAACTACTCAAATATTGGCATGTTTATCTTACATATCATGGATGTAAAATATATTTTAGTTCTTTGTGAATATTACACATGAAACATCCAAGAAAAAGGCATATAAAATATTTAAATAACACTAAGAAGAACATCTATATATAAATAAAGGTACTCTAAAAAGCCTGTAATCGGCAAATTATGTTACTGAGTTTATGGCAGCAGTTTATATCGCCTTGGAAATAGTCTTTAGCTGTTTTAAGAACACCATTCCTCCACTAGGTTATAAGCTAAGCCATTTTCTTCTGATCGTCATTAGTATCTAAACCAGAGTAAATGTAGTACAAATACTACAAAGTCTCACTTAATAGACTGAGTTTATATATAAAGACTTTTCCTTTAAAACATGAATCTAGCAATTGGAGGACTGCTCCAGTGTAGGATATTTTTCTCTGAGAATTATAATATTTGGCTTCAGGGTGGTACATACACAACACACACAACACATGGACACATCAGATCTTACGCTATGTTGTTTAAGGTAGTCAAAAATTAAGATTCAAAGATGGAGATGGCTATTTTAGAAATAATGAATAAGGATAATCACAGAGTCACAGTATTAGTAATAAGAAAACAATGACAAAGTATAACAAGAACTATTACCACCACTAACATAACTACCACTACACCATCACCACCATCATTAATTAGCAACAGTTGCGCTATACATTCAAAGAGCTATGAATCTCCTTTTTCTAGGCTTGAGGGTAAAAATCCTGTATGAATATGTAGGTTTCTGACAGGTAATGTAAATGGGTGCTGCTGTCAGGGCAAGATGCCATAAGGAAGGGTAATGGTTGTGAAGAACTGGAAAGCAGTTTAGGGGCAACTTTCCTAAGTGACTACTGGCATTTGATCCTAATGTTGAACTTCTGACTTAATTTTTTTTAAAGACAAGCTATGAATCTGATTGTTTATATTAATTTTCTTGATTTTTTTTTCAAGTCGTTTTATTTTTCAAAACAGTGTATAGACCAAATGAAACATCATCAGGCCACTTTTAGCCTATGAGCTTTCACTTTCCAACCTTCCCTCTAGGCCATCATACAGATGTTTGTTCTTTAACCTACAACATTATTTGCCTGTAATATCTGGCTAACTTCTACCTGTTCTGTTTCAGTGTAATAGACACTTCATCAGGGAGGCTTTATATGACTGACTTCAAAACAACCTTTCTTGCGTTAGGCTAGGTATTTTCTATAGCACCACATTCTTCACCTGTAATGAATCTTATTGATTGATAAATGCAAATATCTTTCAATCGTTTTCCCCACTGTGTGCTTCACAAAGAGAAAAATGATCTGCATGGCCTTGGCACTTGACGCAGTGTCTGGCACATAGGAGGCATTCAGTAAATACTTGTTGAATAGATGAATTAGGCCTGTTATATACTTGGCACTTTTCATTTGTTAACTCAATTCTCAGATCAATCTGCTGAAAAAGGCACAAGGATTCTAATTGTATAGATAAGTTCAATGAGGCTCAGGGGAGTTAAATAACATGCCCAAGGTTATTTATCTAATAAGCAATGACGAATGACCTGATTCTACAGCCAAAGCTCTTATACTATATCTGGTTGCTTACACTTTTTAAACTGCCACATTTCAAAGTGGAATTGCTTACTCTAGCAGTTGAACACTAGTTAATATAGAGCACTATTTACTCTAGCAGTTGAACACTA
Organism: Callithrix jacchus; assembly: GCF_049354715.1. NCBI lineage: Eukaryota > Metazoa > Chordata > Mammalia > Primates > Cebidae > Callithrix > Callithrix jacchus. The sequence goes on from NC_133505.1 coordinate 134,562,836, forward strand.
GTTAATATAGAGCACTATTTACTCTAGCAGTTGCACACTAGTTGTTATCAATTTCAGCAAAATATAAATATAGCATAAATGTTTTGCCATTTTAAAATTTTAAAACAGCAAAAATTGCTTTAGGAAATAACTTCCAATCTTTGTGCCTTGGAAAAGAAAAAAGAATAAATTCATTTCTCAAAAAACATGAGACTGTATTGAATAAAAATAAACTGAAATTTGGATTCAAAATAACGTTAAAATTTTGAAGATGGGCAGTTCAAAGCCAATAGAAAAGACAAACTTAAACCCTGAGGCTTTACTTTAAAATATGTTTAATTTATAGGTATTTCAGAATTGGGGAAAAACAAGAAGTAATTAATTTGTCAAATGCATGACAGGTTAAAATTTTCATGCAATGATGGACTTTAACTTTTCAGATTCATAAACCTAGATTAGTTGACAAATTATGGGGGAATATAACCTTTGTTAATATCTGCCAGCCATGAATTATCAGCTTGGTTTTTATACCTTAATCCTCACAACAACCCTGTGAGGTAGGCTTTCATTCAGGTTTTTCTAAAACAAAGAAAAATTAACATCAGTGTTAAGTGTTGTTGGTGAAAACCTGATAGTTACTATGACAATGCCAGTGAATAGTAGCTCAAAGACCACATCTGATTTTCCTTTAATCTCTCCTCTGATTTATATCTATTTTTATTTTAAAATACTCTCTAATCAAGAAAAGCATCACTAGGTATGATTAAGCATCCTTTAAAAGCATATCTCTGTGACAACCTTTGTAGTTTTGATTAAAATTGCCAGTAGCCCTATGTACTACAATAATATTAGTACAACCTGTTACATTGTCTGGAACACAGAAATGCTATCTATCCACCAAAAAAGGGAATCCCATTCTAACATCAGAGCTACACAATGGTTAATGTTAAGCTTATTGACGGTCTCATAATTAAATACTTATTGATTCCAGTATGTTTGATGCTTTGTCTCCTTCTGAGCAACTAGCATATCTAATGTGCACTTCAGAACAGTTAAGCAATTCATTTTGCAACTACTTTGAGTTTGACAGATGTGCAAATGACTTTCATTATCAAAGCAGCCAACAGCATAAACTTCTGCAGGTGGATGTATGGGTGGGCCATAAAGGGGAAAAGTGTTCCATCACTGTATGAAATGGTACAGCTGATTATCTCTGGCTTCATCAAACATAATTTAACAAGGATATTATGATTCATCACAATAAGTTAGGAGCACTGTTAGTGTACAGCTGCTTGGTTTAGCAGATTTTAGGAAGCAAACCCTTTATAGTATTTAAAATGTTGGCAGAATTGTGTTATAGTCATGGAAACTCTTATAAAGGTTTTTTGGTAAAGTTAGCCTAAGTTTACTTAATGGTTTAAATGCTGTGGGATACATATTCCAAACATACTTAATTGCAACCCTTAAACCTTCAAAGTCGGTGGATCAAATACTCGTCAAGCAAAGTCCAAGAATGCTTTGCTGTATTGTTCCTTTATTTGGATGAAAAACTACTCTGGCATATAAGGTGATAAGCTGAAAATGACTCAGGAAATAGAATGGACCATCTTCTCTATCCTTATCCAAATGAGCCATTCCATGCTTGAGTCTAGGAAGAGTAACAGACTCTGGAAGAGACAAGAGCAATGTGATGCCTCTATCTGTTTCTAAATAGGTCGACAAAGGTTTTTTTGGCTCTGGTTTTAGAAAACATTTGTCCTACTTAAGTTACAATAAACCCATTTTTTTCCTTTAAAAATAATTTTTCTTTGTTGCTGTAACATCATGATTTTTCCACTTTTTTTCTTTAACGAAAGCACAATAATTGCCTTAATGGCCAGACCAAAGATCTTCTGAAGTTATAACCCATCCTATATTCCTAGAAACACGGAGAGAGATGTTATTACATGCAGACCTGCACTAATTTGTATCCTATGAAGGCATTTTGAGTGTTCCATAAATACACTACTTGGCTCATTTTGTCAGATACAATGATGCTACATAAAGATAGTGATTTGTGAGTTACAACCACTATCTCTTCTTTATCAGATGAATGAAGTGCCATATTGCTCAGATAAGGTACAGGTTTAACTTGAGTAAATAAATGAGTTTTTGGCTCTAGACTAAAGCTACTTATGGAAAATTATAAATAAATTAAAAGTAGCTAGACATACAGAAATACAATATCCCTTTTTAAAAAGACTGGCAAAATAGGTAATAGAAAAAGTTTATCGTTTTATAGCCTGGAAAAACTTTTTTTTTGAAATGTCACCAAAATTGTAAACGTTCTGTTTTGTTTTTGAAAAGGGATATTGCACCTTTAACACATGTAAAGTTGTACATCACCCATTTTCTACTTACAGGTAGTAGGAGTAAGAATAGTAGCTCCTCCTGGCAAGCAAATCACAGACAGTGGAAAAAGAGAAGCAATGGTGAATGAAAAGCGTGACTCTGTCACATTCAATAAAGCAGAAAAATGTGCGTTAAAAAATGAAATAAAATAAAATAAAATTCATGTTTTTTTGCTTTGCATTTCAATTTGCTCATGCATTGTTAGATTTTTTTGCCATGCAATTAAACAGACAGATATGCAATATAAAAATAAAATTTAAAATACATAATTTGGAAAAAATAACATGCTGATATTTATTATTGCCAAAAAATTGAAAAATTAAATGGATCATGTATTTTCAACATGCAGTTAAGCGTAATATCATCCATTACCATCTAAATATGTGACAGATGGAACAGCTGTGTATAAAACTTGTGTACTATATAGACTATTTTTCTTTAGATACAAAACATAAAGATCTATTATGTTAATAAATATATCATATATACAGAATAACACCTAAATTTCTACAAACAAGTTATTATATCTTAATGTTACACAGGCATATACATATATTATGTGAATATACATATATACCATATACTATATATACACAAAGAAACTTCTACAGTAGATGCATGTGATTATGATATCATACACATTTACTGTATTAAAACATAATTTCAAATTTATGCTTGAATTATTAATGTGTTCATGCTGTGTATGTAAAATATAATACACAACCAATGAAAAAATGGCATACATTTGGAAATAATTGAACAGCAATTAAATTAAAAAATGACATTGCTTTTTGAATGATGCAATATCCCTTTTCTCAGCCTAAAAACTTACTTCATATATATCCTTAGCTATAAAACTTAACTCAATTGAATTACACACCATTCGTTTGCAAAACAACCAAAAAGACATGGAACTGTTTTCCGTATAAGAAATATACCTACATATATTCATCCCAGTGAGGGATAAAGTCAAACTTAACAATTTCCCATTAAAATGTAGAAAAGAGGCTAAAGTAATTTGCTTTTCCATTATTTTTATTATAAATTTATATATTTAAAGGGAAAGATTTTATATTAATAGTTTTAAGCTATCTTTGATGATACTATCCAATGCAATGCCACTATAATATCTATGCTTTTTTGTATGTATGATAAACATACTTGTGATTAAAGCATATATGGTACATGTGTGACATACACTACATATAAGTAAAAGTCATCACAAAGTTGCTTTGGTAAGTAAGGAATTCAAGTAATGTAGATATAGTACTATATGTCAGAAGGTAACACATCTAAATAATGAAACTATAAAAGTGCAACTTTTCCTGGTTATAAAGGTGATGGTGAGGAGCAGAAGCAAAAGCCCTAGCATACTTTCTATAAAAAGACAATCAAAGCATAATTATGAAAGCCCAAATGTTAACTATTTTAATAGAGAGGCTCATTAATTAACCATTTAATATATCAACCAGAAAAACAAGTTGTCATATTACACAATTTTAGAGAGCTGTCAGAGCATTTCACCTCCCCGCGCAAATCTTGCTTAGTGATGGCTTTAGCTTAATTTACAAAATTTATTTTTCATTTTTTTTCATTATTGCTAAAACAGAGCCCTGGATAAGGAGGGTTATCAAGACAAATGAATGTTTTCAAATAAAAGTGAATAGTTTAGCCCAATTCGAACTGAATGATGACATAATCAGAAGCCACTTTCCTGTGGCACACAATCTGAAGTGACCAGAACATTGTGAAGCAATGTTAACTCTACTCTCTAAACTGTTTAGTTAACTGTCCAAATACAAATTTAAACTAAACAGAGAAATAAGGTCTGAAGGTTATAATTGGTGATTTTTATTGATCTTTACTGGCAAATTTTTATGGCTAAAATACTTAAAACTTTTGCCTCACATATGATGTATTTTCCAACCACAGAGGGAGACAACAGCGAGAGAAAGCACTATTTGGGGAAAGCACGTATGTAGCTAATTTAACACAAAACACTATAATGCATACCTAATGTTTCTAATGCAGATGTGTCTTCTCCAACATATATATCTCCAGGGGATAATCGTAAAGAGGCAATATATTAAAATAAACTCTGATGGAATCATTAAAACATGTAGTATGAGTCTTATCTATAATGTTAATGCTTTATTTCAAATATAAAATAATTATAATAGTATACTAAATAATTTAATGTAATATAAGCAACATCATTTATTATATTTCTCAATAGAGTTCACCGATTACAACCATTCTATACACCAAACTACTTTAGGACTTTACTTTTGCATATAAAGATGTTTTTTTTAAAGTCCTTCCAAATTGCAACAATATCCTCCCAAATACATGATGGGAAGGATCAGAGTGTTATATTAGTTTCTAAGACAGTGCCTTAAAGATTTATGACATTTTACATAATCTAAAAATGCTCAAATTATAAAAACTGTGTACTTTGAAATGCTTTTCAGCAGGAATATACTTTGGTCTCCAGAGCAAAGCCCAGTTTAGTTTCCAGTAGGTCTTAATATCTTCATGTAATTCCAGAAGATGGCGATATTGGTTGATATAGTATAAAAAATTAAGGTTCAATTAAAACAATTTACTCTCTATTTTAAAAGGCTAAAATTTGTAGTCAATGAATATTTAATATTGAAATAATGTTTATATTCTTTTCACATCTTATTTGTAGCCAAGATGTAGAAAAATACAGAGAAAGAGCACAAAATAATTCATAGATCACAGCCCAAGTATCACAATATATCCATATTTTGCTATTGTTAATAATAACACTTCAAATATAAGATAAATTATCTCAAGTACCTTTGCATTTGAGAAATTTAAATTTGGACATTAATTTCCAGGTCAACTTAGCAAAAAGCGTATGTTTATATCCAAAATTAAACTGCAAATAACCAAATAAGAATTGATTAGAAAGCATGTCCAATAGACTCAGGTGCCGAAAATGTTGTTAAAATTAAATTTTTCTTCTTGTTGTTTGTTCTAATTGAGAGGATCTTGAGAAAAACAGGTTTTTAAAACTAGAGACACAAATGGTAAGTGAGCGGGACAGGACAATATTAGGCCTTACCTCTTTTTTACAATTAATATGACAACTAGGAGAAGGAGGATGAACACCAAAATTCCAGCACTAATTCCTGCTATTTTCACCACTCTGTCTGTCTGCTTGGCGGGATCTGGGATCACTTCTGGCTCTTCTGTTGCTGCTGCTAAATAAATAAAAATAAATCAGTTACTGAAAACCGCTAATGATCACAGGAAAAAAATATTCCCAGTAATTATTCCCAATAAACATAACTTGTTTATTGCATATTAATAACAAAAACCCCACAATGTAAATACATTGAAGAAGCAGGCTAAACTACAATATGAGACTTAGGGTAGAGGTAAGAAAAACCTTTCTGACAGGAGGTTTTGTTAATATATATATAAAAAAACAAACCTCCAAAATAAATATCAAAGAGAACGATGAACTACTTTTCTGCAAGTGTCCTTAAAAGTCAGAACACAAGGTTTTCTAGAAATTGGAAAGAGATGGGGTCAGATTTCAAGGTTTATCAGTCAATGTAGCAAGTGCTTCTTGACTCAAATGCCAGGTGCTGTGCTTGGTGCTTTGAGGCAGTATCAATGGCACTTGTTTCGGACAGAAAGGTTTAGATTAAATAAATGCCTACTCTAACTGCTAGAGGCATGAGTTCATGATTTACTATACGAAATTTGAGATGAATAGTTGATTTGGCATGAGAAGAATAAGCAAAGAAAAACAGACACATCAAGAAATATTTCAAATTATTTTATTAAAACGCAGATGATAAACTTCAAAAACAACTTTGAGAAGATGATTATTTTAAAAAACTTTGTATGCCCTAACTTTCTTTATTCCTCAAAATCATTAGACTCCTCATCATACACACACACAATTACAATTATAAACTTTAATTAATTTACAAGCCCCAGTAACTCTCTGAAGACATTTTTCTTTTACTTCACTTACCTTGAAAATTGACAAGGAAAGTATTATCACCACAATTTGAAGGAACTATCCTTAGAAAGGATAAAGAAACTGAAGCTTACACAGATAAGGATAGCTTATAAATTGCTCAAGAACAAGGAAAAAATCAAATATATCTTCTGTCTTTTAACACAAAATTTCTCAATGTTTCTAGATCTATGGCTCCTACTGCTAAAAATTGGTGTAACAAGAGTCCAGTTGATTCTCAGGATTAGACACATTTGTAAAACTGCCTTGAAGCAGCCATCACAGCGCTTTCACCAGGAGTCAAGAGACGGTGTCCAAATGAACAGAACCACAAATCTCTAAACCTAACCTCATATCTTTCCAATGGACATTTTGTTAATTAGCTTTTAAAAACCAACAATTTTTCTACATTCTGACCCTTTCTTCTTTACCTTCTCCTCTTGGCTTATCTACCCCCAACCCATAGTTCTATACATCCAAGTATCTGCTCTACTTTTCCAACCAGCCAGAGATTTTGTCAAAAGGAGACTGTTGAGGTTAACTATTCCTTTCTCAAAGTAAAAATGTGAAAGAGTAAATATGTCTAATGTCAATATCATTATATAAAATAGTAATTTAAAGCTAAACCAGTGAGAAAGACTGGTTTCAAATAAAAACCAGTTCAAATAAAAAAAATAGTTCAAATAAAAGCATCAGAACAGTTAACTTTGTAAAACAATTCAGTATAGCTGTCTTAGTTTATCTTATTTCAATTGCATAAAACTTCCCCATGGACTAGATTCAGTAACTATTTTTCTCAAACAAAAAAAGCAAGTCTTTGACTGGTATATTTTGGAAAACTAAGGGAGTTTTTTTGTTTCCCTTTCTGACTTGACACTTTCCATATATTCCGGCTGTAGGGAATATCTAACCTCATAATTATGAAAACAGGTATCTTAATGCTTTCAAACTATTTTATGATTCAATTTATCAAAACATGTAAATATGTTAGAGATCTTTTCCTTTCCCAGGGCAACTTTAGAAATATATATATATATATACACACACACACATATATGTACACACACATATACATACACCTACACGTACATATTGAAAACAAGTGGAATATATTACAAAGTTGAATGTAAAAATCTAAAAGGAACATAGTCATTGCTTGTAACTCTCAAATAGGATTGGTTTGGCACAGATACTACTTCAAACAGGAAGAGAAACAGAATGTTTGAGGTAGAAATCCCTAGAAAAAACTTTAGTACATGCAACAAATCATCACCATCCACTAATTAAAGCCTATTTTCTTCAGGTTCTACATTATACTTGGCTTTCAGAGGGTAACGATAATGATCCCTTAGTGATTTTCTGACATATCTGAGTTACAGAATTAAATGTTTCTAAAAATTCTCTGGAAGAACAGTTCTTGCTTAATGAAGCCAGTATGTTCCATAACATTTTAATTAAATAAGATATATGCTATTATTGTATAATTTTCTAAATATATTATACTATATGTAGCATATGCTATGTTTTACAAAAATCTTCAGAGCTGCTAATCCCCACCAGATGCAGATAATGTATATAGGTACAAATATATTATATATGATGGTGCAAATATAAACTATCATCATGAAGTAAGAACAGCAGCTTTAATACTACCTAGGTTTAGTAATAAAATAACAAAACTGACATGAGGGCGATGGGTAAACAATTTCAAAGTCAGGGGATTCAGAAACTGTTAGGGTCTCATAAGTAATATAGATAGGATAATGAATTCATGTAAACATATTTCCAGAAATAAAAAGACAAATCTGAAAGTAAATTTTTTTTTAACACAGATTCATACTAAAATGCTTGCAGGTGTACTAAGAATACAAAGAGTTGAGACTTTCATAATCTATTACGCAAATCATAGACATTACTTTAAAGTCATAGTCTATATGTCTTTAAGACAAGACTTCAATTCACATTTACCAAATGGTTAATAAAGAAAAAAATGTCCATTAAGTTATTTATTCAAGTTGGGTAAGGGTGCCTGTCTGTGATGATAATTCTGTGCCAAGAATTGTTCATTAATCTACAACATAATGATTAAACTTAAGTATAGAAGTCTAATAAAATTCTCCAAATATATGTGATTTGGTGGTTGTTTTCCTTGATTGTGAATTCTCCTCAAAGTCATTAGCTGTGGCATTTATTATCATTACTATCACTACCATGAAATGTGTCTGTATAGATTTATTAGTTTGGATACTTTCATCACATGGATCTTTTAAAGTTCTTGGCCTGCTATAACCAAAGAACATAAATAGCCTATTTAAAATCATTCAAGCTTAGAAGATTCATTAAAGAAAATACAAGCAGTAGCCCCTAAGTGAGCATTTTCTATTTTCTTCAAAGAGAGCAAAAAGCTATTATGGTGGCAGCGCCCCTGAGTCCTGTTCATAATTTATGCACATACACAAAGACAATGTGGAGCACCTTTTTCAGAAATGCTTTCCTTGGACATAAATCTTTCCTTTTTTATCTGCCAAAGAACATTTAAGGAATTCCCAGTGTTCTGAAGCCAAGTGCAGCATAATTCTTTGTACAGTGAAAAAAAGAAAACAAAAAACTAAGGCACAATTATAGTTTTATTGAGCAAATTTCTAGGATGCATTTTGGGGGGCAAAAATAACTAAAGTGACTTCATCAATTGTGTCCTTGCTCCCACTACTTAAAAATGACATAGCTTTAAAGTCACACAAATTCACCTAAAACTGTTTTAATAGCTGTGATTAGATAAATTCATTCTTCTACTTTCATAATGGACATTAGATACGGACGCCTCTAAGTACAATGTATTAAGTAATCTTATGATGTCTTCAGAAATATTACTGTCACTCAAATTCTGCAAGTCCTCCTGGTATTTCATCAGTGCTTTCTTTCTCAGTTATAGATCTGAGAAATTGTTCACAGTTATGTCCCAATCATTCCTTAAAATCCTACCAGCAGGCTTATGTCCCCCATCCACACTAAACCACCTAATGTCTCTAATGACTTGCTAGTTACTGAATTCAAAGTGTACTTTCCTAGTCTTATTTTTTGTGACCTCTTAGTAGAATGTGACATTTCTGTCTACTCCCTCTTTCTTGCAACACCCTTTTCCTGGAACTTTGATGAACTTGGGTATCTCTTAGTTTTCTTAGGACCCTGGTCTCTCCTTTCCAGATTTTTGTTTGCTCATCCCTTAAAAATAGGTGTCCCTTTGAGTTCCTCAGGGACATAGGCCTCTTGACACCATGTTCCATACTTTCTGGCTTGGTGATCTTAGCCATTTTCATCTCTTTAGTTATCATCCTGATAGCTGATCACTCTCTAATCAATATATCTCTGAGCAAAGTTTGCAACCTGAATTCCTGACCCATGGAGTCATGTAATTAGTATGTCTTCACGTCAATGTATGACAGTCACCTTAAGCACACCATGTCCAACCTGAACTCATAATCTTATCTCATGCCAGTTCTTTTTCTAGTGTATCCCCTTTCATGAACTGGAAAAACTATCCATACAATTCTTCAAGGCAGAAATCTAGGCATCATTCTTGAATCCTTCACTTTCCTTATCTCTAGGATTAACATTTATCATCCAAATTGGGATGCTTTTGAAGGAAAGCAAAAATTGGAATTAGCTGGAGCAAACTGGGATGCATAATCACTTTACTTCTCTTTCTCATACAATTAGTTACAAAGCACTACTATTCCCTAAATATTCTTTGTTGTCACTTTCCCCATTCCCACTGCTACTAACTTCACTCAGATCAGTATCATCTCTCAGCCAGATCACACAGCAGCCAACTATGTTAAATCTCTAAACATACCTACCTTCTGCCTATTCCACCTCAAAACCTACATTGTAGTGCATAGCATTTTCTAGGGTTTCAACTGTATCACATCACTCCATTGGTTAGAGACCTCTGATAGCTTTCCATTGCTGTTAAGGTAAAGCCCATGAAAGCAGAAATCATATTTATTTTGCTCACCATTGAATTTCTACTAGGACCTAAAAAGGAGCAACACAACAGAAAATATCAGTTGAAAGAATGAAATAACATCACTAAGCGCGCCTTAGCTAGGTTGCACTGGCATACAGAAAATCAGTTATGTCCTTAAAAACATAAGGATGTCTCTGATCAAACATTTCTCTTACTGTTGTGGATATTAACATAAGGTGAACTTGATACATACATTTCTGAGTTGTCTCTGAAAATTTCAAGCCCCTTTGTTACATTCCTTTACAGAGCTAACCGTTTCCACCATGTACCACCACCTATCACCAAACCAACGTGCAAGAAAAGTCCAGTGTCATGGAAAACACAAGAGATGGGATCAGCAAGACCCTGTTTTGATTCTTAGCTCTTTCCCTTATCTGTTGTGCAACAATGAGCAAGTGAGAATCTTTGAGAGTGAATGCCTTCATCTATAAAATTAATAACATTACCTATGTTACATAACTTTTAGGACTATCAGGTAACATGATGATGTGAAAGGTTTTTGTAAACTAAAACACTTGGGATAGTAGAAATAGTAGTAGATGCTGCTGCTCTAGGTAGAGGTAACCTAGATGTCAGTTCTTTGGGTCCAATATATAGAAATGAAAAACTATGAATAGGAAAAATGAAATCAGTGAAAAACAGCTTTTAAAAAAATCTTAGCTATCTATTATATAAATATACAGTGAAGGGTTTTGTAAAACACGTTATTAATTACACATGCTGCCACAGTGGACGCCTAAAACTTCTGGGTGTCTTGAAGTATATGTTATTTAACTCAATGATCCTTTGAAGTAATTTGGCTTCCTCATTGCATGTGATCTTATGAAACTTGCCCCGTATTAGATCACTGACTAAAACAAACAGAGTCTACCAGGGCTTTTACTGGTGAGAAATTGTTTTAACAGTAGTTGGAAAATAATTTATTCTCCTTTAATAAAGATATGAAACCCAAAGATTTCTGATGTGGAAAACAGTACAAAAGTCTATGAAGCCTTTAAACAACTAAAAAAATAAAATTAGAGATTAATATTGCAGATATTTAAAATTAATTTCACATTGCTTAAAGCATCTCTAGTCTATGAGTCTCTAAATTTGTTTTGGTTTTAAAGGCACAGCTCAAATGCTGTATAAAATTCTGAAGTGACATAAGTGACTTTCTTAAAAAGTGACTTTTTAAGAAAGCAGTAAGTATCATGTTATAGGAATGTATATAATGGTAAAACAAACACGTAAAATATTGTTTTGGTTCACAGTAACTTAATGAAGAAGAAATGTTGTAATGTGCCTATTAATTTTTCATCAAGCTTCCCATTAAATTCATTCAATTATGTAAAACAGAGCGTTACTGTACTGTCTTACTTCTTAAACACAGATGATTCTATCTGCTAAGTTCTCTCTGAAATTGGTTCTGAATTCTCCACCTCACCTTCAACTGCCTTCAAGACCCAGTCTTTTTTTTTCACTAGTCCTCCTGCTTCCCATGTTAGCTACCTCAGGTTTATCCTAGATAATGCTAATTGGATGAGTTTTCTAAAATGTAAATGTGATGAAATGACTACTTGCTTTACAAGAGGAAAAGGCAAAAGTTATGGCATATAAGGCCTTTCACAAACAGGCTCCAATCTTTCAACCTCATCTTCAGAGACACTTTCATTCACACACTCTTATCATTAAAATCATCCACCATTTCTCAAATACTCTTTATTCTATTTTAGGAGTTGACAAACTCTGGTCCTTGGGTTGTATATGGCCCATTTTGATGAAACAAAGATTGTAAATATTCGACTTTACAAGATAATACCAAACTGTTACCAACTTATATACCCACCAGCAGTGTATTCCAACCCCATTTAAATTATATCTTACCACTTTCCTAATTTTTGTCACTTGAGCAGTAGAAAATATGTAATGCATATTTGATTACTACTAAAATGACTTTTTGAGATACTTGAAATATCCCTAGCTGTTTTTTTTTCTCTGAAATGCTTAATATATAGCTTTGACTGAAATTTGTATTTGAGTATCTTCTCCTATCAGATTGTGTAAGGGATGAAAACCATCCTTTCCTTTCAAGATGTTAAAAGTTTGTGGCTAGCACCCCTACTACAAAAGACAGATTAAGAAGAGAAAAATATAAATTTATTAATATAAGTTTTACAAAACATGGTAGACTCATGAAATGAAGACTTCAAGCAACAGTTAAACCTGAGTGTTTGTGTAGCAGATTTGATGAAGGGTGAGCATTATAGGGGACTTAGACGGAGCAAGGAGTATGTGCTAAGTATAGTAAACTGCAGAAATCTCAGCAAGGTCTGTTTGTTCAGATTCCTCTCTGTGTACCTTACCTTTGGAAAGAAGGGTGCATTTTTTTCCCCTAGCTATAAGGAGGACATTTCTCATATGAGGGTATTATGATCTGCTTCAAAAGAAGGTCGGAGAGATCTTTTGTTTCTGTCACTTTCTCAAATATTTTTTAGGTAAAAATATTTAATATGCCAAGGTGCCATATTTTGGGGTAATGTGTCCTGGAAGCCATCAGCACCTTTTTTTTCCCACTTTACTTATGGTATGAATAAATTAATTTTAATAAAGTCAAATATATAAATCTTTTTTTATGATTAGGGCCTATTGTTTAAGAAGTCCCTTTCAAACCTGAATTAAAAAAAAAAATCCTCCTCCCTCCCCACTACATATCCAGTTACCTGTGGATAACTTTTAAATTGATCCAGTGATCTACACAGCCACTTCTGTGCCATATCAAAATTATGTAAATACATGAGTCACTTTCTGGAGTTTCCACGATTTTCTAAGAGGAAGCATATTATTCTGTGCTGATATTACATGATTTCAATTACTACAGTTCTGTAATATGTTGTATATATGATGGAGATATTTCCATGCTTAGTTCTCTTCCTGAGCATCTTAGCTATTTTTTATGTTGTATTCTGAGTAACTTCTTTAGATTTATACGCTAGCTAATAAATTATCTCTTCACTTTTGCTGAATCTGCTATTAAGGCCATCCAAAGAGTTGTTTTTAGTTTGAACAATTATGCTTTTTCTTTCTACAAGTTCCATTTAGTTCTTGGTAAACGGTTCTTTTAGTTATTCCTAATAGCATCTTGTTAATCTTTACGATTTGCACTTTATTTCTTGAGAGGTTTTGTACAAGGCTATTTGTATTTGACAATCCCAATACCTGCAGTTTTTTGAGAATTTACATCTGTTGTTTTTTGCTAACTCTCACAGTGAGTTACTTTCAAGAATGCTTGGTGACCTCTGATTGTGAGTTAATTGCATTATGTTAGTCTGTGGGAACCCTGCAGGCCTAAATTGATCATGCTTTCATCTCAAAGATAATTTACATCTCCTACCAGTAGCTATGAGATGTCCCAGACCTCAGACCACCTCTGCCAGCTCCATATGGGAGTCCCAGGCTAGGCAACATTTTTATTACCAGTCTGAAGATAAAAATCTCAAGGGCAATATAGTTTTAGCATCCCCCTTCAGGGATTACCAACCTCTCTTTATGCTGTCGCTCACTGTTTTCAGCTCCAGTCATATAAAGACAAATATATATGTGTGTGTATATATACACAACTGAAAGTATATATATATATACACACACACACCCATACACATATATATACACACACACACACATATATATAAGTGTATATATATATACTTTCATATTTATATGACTGGAGCTGAAAACAGTCAGCAACAGGCATAAAGAGAGGTTGGTAATCCCTGAAGGGGAATGCTAAAATTATATTGTGTATAAAGTATAGATCTGTGTGTATATGTACACGTGTATATAGCAGAATAGTGGGTCCTGAGATATCTTCCCCAGCCACTCTAAGTCCAGCAAAGTATCCAAAGATATGTCCTATCCAGGATAGGATTGTTCTGCAGAGGTCCTCTGAGAACTGAATTTGCCAGGCTTCCAAAATGGGAAGTCAGATCATGGGCTTCTATGTTCTTTAGTTTTCCTAACACCTTTCTTTAAACTACCCTCTCACATCTAAACAAAAGTTAATCATTTTCCCATAACCCAAATAAAAATTGTATTGCAAGTATTTCTCAGCAAGTCTACAACTAACACTGGTTCTGGAGAAAACTGAGGGCAAAGATATAATCTCATTCAGGTCTTTATTTCTAATAATTTTTGCATAGTTACCAATACCTTATAAAAGTTTAATATATATTTGTCCAATGAATAGGTAACAAATGAAAAATGCTCATAATTTGTCAAGGTATGCTACCTATATAAGAGCATTTATCAACTATAATACACTGTTTAAAGTTTTAAATTCTTTTTGAAAAAATACATGAATGCTAGGGTTAATTGAACTAATTTATAAAATCTATAACATTCTGAAGAGAAAGAAATTCTGCTCTTCATAGTATGTGTTGGTAAAGAACTTCAACATCTCTGAAAAACATTCAGAGAGAACACTCTCATCAGGCGGCCTTAAATTATTTTTGATAAAACAAAATTATTAATCAGAGTCTGAATTCCAGCTTTGCCACAAGTTGACTTTAAGTAAGTTAACCACTGCTCCTCACTTTTTTATTGGGAAAATGGAGATTCAGTATACCTCCTAGATTGATTCATAGATTAAATGTGTTGAAACATGTCAAGTGCTAAGGACAATATCTGGTACTTCATAAAGCCTAAATAGGTATTAAGGAATGTATAAATAGATTCAAATAAAGTTCTCTTTCTAAATCTAGATTTCTGCACCATAAATACTATAACATCACAGAAGCAGTATTAGATGGAGAGAAGTCTACCCTCTAAAAATATAGAGACAAGAGTTTGTTTATGTTTATCATTTAGTACATATTTGTTAAGTACCTGATGGGTACAAAACACTGTACTAGGCTAAAAAACCAGAAAGATGAACAAGTATTCTTCCTTAGAGAGTGTATAAACTAGAAGAAGAGTATGGTAAGTACTCAAATGACTGTACTTATTAGCAGAATACTGCAATACATACAATGGCTACTGGTATTAGAGAAGAAGCACAGATGGGGCTCCTCCACAGAAGGATGAATTTGTATCTGATTTGTTGATACCTTAAAACATTTCAAAAGAAGACATTTATGCAGTCAACAAACATACGAAAAAAAGCTCAACGTCACTGGTCATTAGAGCAATGTAAATCAAAACCACATTGAGATACTATCTCACGTCAGTTAGAATAGCGATCATTAAAAAATCTAGAGACAGCATGCTGGAGAGGATGTGGAGAAACAGGAATACATTTACACTGTTGGTGGGAGTGTGAATTAGTTCAACCATTGTGGAAGACAATGTGGTGATTCCTCAAGGATCTAGAAATACAAATACCATTTGACCCAGCAATCCCATTACTGGGTATATACCCAAAGGATTATAAATCATTCTATTATAAAGGCACATGCACAGGTATGTTTATTGGGGGACTGTTTACAATAGCAAAGACTTGGAACCAACCCAAATGCCCATCAATGATAGACTGGACAAAGAAAATATGGCACATAGACACAATGGAATACTGTGCAGCGACAAAAAGGGAAGAGTTCATGCCCTTTGCAGGGACATGGATGAAGTTTTCTCAGCAAACTGACACAAGAACAGAAAACCAAACACCACATGTTCTCACTCATAAGTGGGTGTTGCACAATGAGAACACTTGGACACAGGGAGGGAAACATCATACACTGAGGCCTGTTGGGGCATAGGGGGACTAGGGGAGGAATATCAGGGGGTAGGGGGATTGGAGAGAAATAACATTAGGAGAAACACCTAACGTAAACGACGGGGAAATGGATGCAGCAAATTACCATGGTATGTGTATACCTATGTAACAAACCTGCACAATCACACATGGACCCCAGAACTCAAAGTATAATAATAATAATAAAAATCATTTCTTAGACTCATTCAACATAAAAGTCCAACTCTGGTTTTCAGATAAAGAAAGCAAAACTCAGGGGAGGGAAGTGGCTTTTTCATAGTCGCAGTATTAACTTCAGGCACAATTAGAAATACAGCCCATGCTTCCTGACTCCCATCTGGCACTTTCCCTTGGGAGGAATGTGATTCACCACCTATATTAGGTGCAATTTTTAAAGTTGCCTTTTCAAACAACGGGGTGAGGTGGCGGATACAATAGCGGTATCAACCCCACCCTAGCTAACAAAAACCTCACTACCTAACAACAAAAAAGAAAAAGTTCGAGTGATATAAATATGAATAAATTAGCAGTCAGTCACATCAAATCATTTTGGGGAGAAATGAAAGCAGACTTAAATGGATAGACGAATGAATGGAATCTGGGAGGGTTCTGAAAGGAAGCCTTAGAAGCAAAAAGAAAAAAAAAATACATATTCCATGCCCCATCTTTTTTTTTTTTTTTTTTTTCAATACTTTGGGCTCTGCGGTACATGTGCACATTCTGCATCCTGCAGGATTGTTGCATAAGTACATACATGCCACATCCCTCCCGCCACCTGTTGCCTACATCTGGCATTTCTCCCGGTGTTATCCCTCCCCATCATCCTTGCCCACTGTTGTCCCTCCCATCCCCTTCCCTCCCCTCCCCCTCCCTCCCCTCCCCTCCCCTCTCTTCTCCTCCCCTCTCCACCCCTTCCCACCTAGCCCAGTCAGTGTTGTTCCCTTCCCTGTGCCCAACTGTTCTCATTGTTCATCACCCGCCTATGAGTGAAAACATTCTGTGTTTGGTTTTCTGTTCTTGTGTTAGTTCGCTGAGAATGATGGTTTCTAGATTCATCTATATCTCTATAAAGGACACAAACTTGTCATTTTTTATGGCTGCTTGGTATTCCATGGTGCATATGTGCCACATTTTCTTTGTCCAGTCTATCACTGATGGGCATTTGGGTTGATTCCAAATCTTTGCTACGGTAAACAGCACTCCAACGAACATACATGTGCATGTGTCTTTATAATAGAACGATTTATAATACTTTGGGTATATACCCAGTAATGGGATTGCTGGGTCAGATGGAACTTCTATTTCTAGATCCTTGAAGAATCGCCACACTGCCTTCCATAATGGTTGAACTAATTTACACTCCCACCAACAGTGTAAAAGTGTTTCTTTTTCTCCACATCCTCTCCAGCATCTGTTGTCTCCAGATTTTTTTAATGATAGCCATTCTAACTGGCATGAGATGGTATCTCAATGAGGTTTTGATTTGCATTTCTCTAATGACCAGTGATGATGAGCATTTTTTCATATGTTTGTTGGCTGCATAATACCACAACAGAGATATAGACCAACGGAACGGAACAGAGACCTCAGAGGCAACGCCACACATCTGCGACCATCTGATCTTTGACAAACCAGACAAAAACAAGCAGTGGGGAAAGGTTTCCCTGTTTAATAAATGGTGTTGGGAAAACTGGCTAGCCATATGCAGGAAGCTGAAACTGGACCCTTTCCTTACACCTTATACAAAAATTAACTCCAGATGGATTAAAGATTTAAACATAAGAACTAACAGCATAAAAATCCTAGAAGACAATCTAGGCAACACCATTCAGGACATAGGCACAGGCAAGGACTTCATGACTAAAACATCAAAAGCAATGACAACAAAAGCCAAAACAGACAAATGGGAGCTAATTAAATGTAAGAGCTTCTGCACAGCAAAACAAACTATCATTGGAGGGAACCAGCAACCAACAGAATGGGAAAAAATTTTTGCAATCTACCCATCTGAGAAAGGGCTAATATCCAGAATCTACAAAGAACTAAAGCAGATTTACAAGAAACAAACAAACAAACAAACCCATTCAAAACTGGGTGAAGGATATGAACAGACACTTTTCATGCCCCACCTTAAACCCAAAAAGGAAACATTTGTTTTTATTTTTTTTGTTTCCTTCTTTTCATTAATTAAATTATTTGCTGTCTCTGGCATGTGCCTAGCACATTTCTAGGCTTTGAAGAATCATCTCTGAACAAGACAAAGAATATCACCCCTCTCGTGTAGTATACATCCCTGTGTTGTTTAATAAATGATAGACAAGTAAACAAGGATCACCTGATGGCGAAGAGTTCCATAGTGAGAATTACAATAGAAGGATAAGGTTGACTGCCTTGGTGACCATGTTAGATTTGGAGAGGAGACCTTTCTGAAGAAGACACAGAAGTAGATGGTGTGTGTGTGTGTGTGTGTGTGTGTGTGTGTGTGTGTGTTTGAGATGAAGTTTCATTCTTGTGGTCCAGGCTGGAGTGCAATTGCATGATTTGGGCTCACCACAACCTCCGCCTCCCAGATTCAAACGATTCTCCTGCCTCAAGCTTCCGAGTAGCTGGGATTACAGGGATGAGCCACCATGCCCGGTTAATTTTTTTTTTTTTTGTATTTTTAGTAGAGATGGGATTTCTCCGTGTTGGTCAGGCTGGGCTCGACCTCCTGACCTCAGGTGGTCACTGGCCTCGGCCTCCCAAAGCGCTTACAGGTGTGAGCCACTGTGCCTGGCTGATGGTGTGGCTTTTTAATAAGTTGAGGAACTGCATCATCTCAAAAGCAAAAAAGCTTGAAGTGCCTTGTTTATGTAGTAGGTGCTAAAGGGAGTTCAGTAATTATGGAGTTGTTTAATTGACAAAGAAGACTTTTCTGCACACCTGAAATAATAAAAATCAGAGAAGAACAATAGGATGAAATTAAAATTTAATTTGGGGAAGTAAAAAAAAGAAGTGAAATAATATAATGCTATACCCTTGAAAATAATGAGCTGGTTCACATTTATGCCAAAGGGAAGGGAAGGAAAAAGTGTAAATAACAAGAAACTACACCTTCCACATGCTGATTATTATATGTGGGACATTCAAGTAGTAGTGGCCTATTATGAGTAAAACAAACTGAGCTGAACATTAGTGGGAAATAAGTGAAAGAAGTTCAAACAAACATTGCGTGGTTATATATCCAAACAGTGTTTATGGCAAAGTAGGCTACAGAACAACTAAACCTGACCCTTAGAGTGAAATTTTTTTGAAATGATAAATGTGGATATCTGAAGATGTTGGGGGGGGGGAAAGCTTTATGATAATGTCAATGATTTTTTTCTCTCCCACAAACTACAGGAACAGAAAAGTCTCATCTTCAGGGAAAAATCTAAAATATTAAAATCTAGGCACTGTATGTAATTAAAAGACAAATGCACTTGACATTTTTGTTGGCACAAACTCAGAATGCCAGATCTGGGCCAGTCATCCAAACATGCCATTTAAAGCACAAACCGGAACAAAATCACATTTGAATACTAGAGAAAGAAACAGAAAACAAATAGAGCCTTTAATAGTGCTCAAATTACAAGAATGTGATGTGATCTAAAATAGTAAATGTGGTCTACCTTTTAACCTATTCCCCCTGTTCTTATTTAAGAAATGAAGGGTTAAGATTAGCAGTTTTTTGGGATGCTTTTAGTTATGAATTCTATTTTCATTTTGAGCAGGTCATTTTCCACCAAGGCTTGGATAATTCATTAATCTGGTATATCTCAGGAGAACATACAACATAGTTTAAATCACATTAATAGAGGTTGGACTGCAATTTTCCAAGGTGTTTATTTACTAAATTAGAGACTGCCTTAATATTAGATGAACCAGATTTAAAAATAATTTTAGTTGAGCTCTAGCCTTTCCAAGATAACTTAGTATAAAGTCTAAATTATTAATAAACATTTTAGAGTTTGAGATTGGTTTTTAATCCTAAACTATTTTTTGGCCTTCAGTGAATGAAAAGATTGGGAGCCTTATTTGTTTCTTTGTTTGTTTATTTATTTATTCTGAGATGGCATTTTACCCTAGTTGCCCAGGCTGAGGTGCAATGGTGCGATTTTGGCTCACTGCAACCTCTACCTCCCAGGTTCAAGTGATTCTCCTGTCTCAGTTTCCCTAGTGGCTGGGATTACAGGCGCCAGACACCATGCCCAGCTAATTTTTTGTATTTTTAGTAGAGATGGGCTTTCGCTATGTTGGCCCGGCCACCTATATCCAAAATACTTTTATAGGCTATAGATTGTTCAATTCTACATAATCGACCTTTTTATACTCAGCAGCTTCCCCTTGTCTAAATTGGACCCTTTCGATAAGAAAGTTTCATCTCTTCCACAAAGCCTTTTCCAGCTCCTCAATCTCCCCAGGGTGTTCGGAATTCTTATGCACTTGGCTGTATTTCTCATCTGAACTCTGAATCACAGCCTACCTAGAGGTAGGCTGGAGTTTTAGAAGGAGCAAGGCTTTCTGAAGTCACCATTCACTAATGTATAGACCTGGAGAAGTTACGTAACTTGAATCTCAGTTTCTTCATTTATAAAATGGGGTAGCAATATTTTTTTATATAGATGTTCTAAGGATTATATGAGATAATGTTGGAGAAAGTATATAAAGGTTTGTTTCCTATGTGTATTTTCCACTTTTTTCTTCTTGGAGGGCACAGGAGCAGCACCTATCTTGACTCTCTAGCAAAGAGTAAGAATTCAGGAAATATTTGATTCCCAAATCTCTGCTTACATTAGAGATTTGACCACCAACATTCTGTATGCCACTGTTTGGAAAATAGAGTTTTACAGTGTAAATGCAAATTGGCTTTTGCCTGCTATTTCAAAAGCTAGGGTAATTGGTATAAATTAGTTCTCAGAAGAAATTAAGTGCCTGTTAGTGGCACAGTTGGATCTCTTATACTCCTTTCCTCTTTATGGCTGCTTCAGATTCTCCTGCAACCACTTTATAAAACACTGTGTGTGCTGATAGAGGGGCTGAAAGGTGGGGGACAGAGTTGTGCTTGTTTTGTCTTTTTGCTACGCAAACTTTTGGTTCCTTATGTTTCTTCTCTTAATATCTAACTATCAGCAACCTTTAAGCGGGTGACTTCATTTTTCTTTGATCTTTAACATATTCACTTTTTCAATTATTTTCGAATGCACTGAATCCAAGTGGTTCACATATCCCACTTAGAGTTTTGCATTCCTTAAAGCCAGTTTCTATGCACCTCACTCCAAATGTGTCCCACTACAGTCAGTGACTTCTAGCTTATAGAATAAAGGAAAAGTCTTCATTGATTTTGAAGAGATCGCTGAGGCACTGTCCTCCAGATTGCCAGATCACACAGCTGCCTGGGAGTCTTCAGTATTCCCTGGAACAACTATATCACCCGGATGATCTGAATTATTCCTCTTGCATATCCCTCACTCTGAGTTTGCTCTTTCTCATGGATTTCACTGAATTTATATTTTATGAACATGTTTCTTTCACAATCTACCCCAATATGTTTTCACAATTTGGGAGAATAGAGAGCTAAAATATTTAAAGGAAAATTGTGTCCTCTCAAGTTTACACATACTTAGCAGGCTAAGACACTGGAACCTGCCTCACCTCAGCTACTTGGGATCACTGTATGAACCAAAATGCTCAGATACGGAGATTAAAAACTTAACTTACAAAATCCCATCCTCACTGCATTTTCTGCTTTACAAATATTGAATACTTCTCTGACCTGTAGTAAACTCAGAAGTGGAGCTGGAGGAGCAAAAAAAAAAGAGGCAAAAGAAGAGTCAAAGCAAAGGCTAAAATCTGTAAAACCAAGAACAATTTGAGAAATAGGATCCATAGAGCTATCCAATAAATTGTTAATAACATCACTTGTGATAATTAACAATTTTCCCCAAATCTTAGCTGAAGAGTGATTTCTAATTTTTTTGAAATTAGAAACTTCAAGCTGAAGTTATAAGAATCGGGTGAAAGGACAGACCTTACTCTGTTTTTCTTACTAGTTTTTTTTGCAAGATAGTAATTCCTTCAGATTTGCAAGAATAAAGGCTAGTCTTTTAGGCAACACACCTCAGAAACATAAAATTTTTTGCTTGTTCTGCACAGCTGAGTGAAAAGACCCAGTCCAGGGCAAGAACAAAATGGGTGCCTAGCCATATTTGTGTTTCAATTTAGGAATGGAAAGGAAGGCAGAGCACCTCTATCTGAGATCAGTGGTCACCAGTCTCCTGGGAATTTGTGTGGCCTAAACGAGATGTAGTAGTCAGCAGCAGACCTCAGATATCACTCCTCTGTTTTTATGACGTAAAATCTTTCTGTATACATAACTCACTTCTGACCTTAAATTCACAACTTCCTAAAGTCAAATTTTCTTCATCAAACCTCTCTGAATGTTAGATTGGCAGTCTCAGCCCGTTCTAACTTTCTCTGCTCTCCTTCTGCCCTGGAGCTGGTGTTGCCCACCTTTTCTTAACATTCAGATTATCTTCACTTCAAATTTGCCTCCAGCATGTTCCTTATTTTGCTATGGTTTCCCAATAAAACTCTACTGGGAAATATTCTTTTAAACAACATGATAAAAACAAATAATCACTTCTCACCTAGTATATTTTAAAACAGAACTATTCGAGATCTCATTTTATTTTTTTGAGACGAGGTCTCACTCTGTCTCCCAGGCTAGAGTGCAATGAAGCTATATAGATCAGCAATAATAGTTTTGCAATTTTTAAACATGTACCAAAAGGATGAATATGAGAGAACAGAATGTAAATTGTAATATTTACCTTTTCAACTAAGATCACATAGTACTAGTTTATTTTGCAGTATAATAAATGTGTCTTTGACATATATGGAATAACTTCTACGAAGCTGAATTCTCAATGCAGCCTCATCTTCCTGGGCTCAAGTCACCCTCCCAGCTCAACCTCTGGAGTAGCTGGGACTATAGGGACGTGCCTGGCTAGTGTTTGCTTTTTATTTTATTTTTTCGGTATAGATGAGGTTTCTCCATGTTGTCCAGGTTGGTCTTGAACTCCAGGATTCAAGCAATCCACCTGCCTTGGCCTCTCAAAGTGCTGGGATTACAGGCATGAGCCACCGCACTTAGCCAATCTCTTATTTTTAGCTCAAGTGGAAACATCTCTAGGGCAATCAGATAATTCACAAATTTTAATCTCTGTTCACTCATATTGTTTTTCTTTCCCAAACAGGCATTTATCATACCTGTGCAATTCAAAGCTACTTAAATATTCCAAGTCATCACAGTAACTCAATCCTTTAAGCACATAACATTTCAATCCATATGAACACACTAAAATAATTTAGGAACACACTAAAATAACTCCCTGTAAGAGCTTTGTAAACATCTGGACAAATCTTATTCTACCATATCACAATGTACTTTAATCAATAAGTCTATTCTAAGCACATGCCCACAACTAGTATTGTAACAGATGATGTTCTCAATATAAGATTATGTTGCTATGGCATCAACAAACCATGATCTTACGAATCAATTCTTATTTACCAGGATCATTTTTAAGGAAAATAAAAGATTACTGGTTCCCTATGATATGTTTACATTTACGATAAATTCAAATTTAGCACTAAGTATGAAAATTAGTAATGTGACATTTTCTTACAGTGCAAAACCAGACCTATGGCCAGGCACGGTGTCTCATGCCTGTAATTCCAGCACTGTGGGAGGCTGAGGAGACTGGATCAGTTGAGGTCAGGAGTTTGAAACTAGCCTGGCTAACATGGTGAAACCCCATCTCTACTAAAAATACAAAAAATTAGTGGGGTGTGGTGTCAGGCACCTGTAATCCCAGCTACTCGGGAGGCTAAGACAGGAGAGAATTGCTTGAACCCGGGAGGCGGAGGTTGCAGTAAACTGAGATGGCGCCACTGCACTCCAGCCTCGGTGGCAGAGCAAGACTCCATCTCAAAAACAGACAAAACAAACAACCAGGTCTATAATCACTAAAATTGCTAGAATTTATCATTAGACTTTTCAGGATCAACAATATAGTTTTGTAATTTTTTAACATGTACCCAAGGAGTGAATATGAGAGAACAGAATGTAAATTGTAATATCTACCTTTTCAACTAAGATCACACAGTACTATTTTACAGTACAAGTGTGTCTTTGACATATGTGGAATAAATTCTACAAAGCTGAAAGAATTTTCCAGTCCTTTTAAATTAGATTATCTCAAGCTATTTCCAAATTCTCAACAAACTGAAACATGGTTTTTGCATTCTGCATGTAAGAATGTGGCTGACAACAAAGATTTCATAAGACACTCTACTCTCTCCCTGTGAGGCCAACTTTTGCATTCCTTCATTAGTTTGTATGAATTTATATTCTGAAGTCTCTGGTTCAGACAGATTGTTTTATCTAACGCTTGTTATATCAAGATTATTTCAGCTGAACCTGAAAGGAGACAACACATTCTTACACATTTTTGCAAAATTGTCTTATACGTCTTTTGCAAAATTAGAGGAAGAATAAGTAAACACGTTTAAATCAAGATGAAATTCAATGGTTTGTAGATTACAAAACCTTGGTTCTATCTAGCTCAAATATGATAAAATGCTGACTAAACAACTGCGTCTAAGAGAAACAGTCATAAAATAATTTTCTATGTCTGTTTTAGTTTCTCATGGCCACTGTAGAAAACTGCCACACACACGATGGCTAAAAACCACATACATTTGTTCTCTTATAGTTCTGGGAACTAGAGGTCCCAAAAGCAGTATTACTGGGCCAAAATCAAGGTGTCAGTAGAGTTACCCTCACTGCTGAGGCTCTAGAAAAGAATTCATTCCTTGCCTTTTCTAGCTATCAGTGGCTGCTGGCATTCCTTGACATGGAGTTACATCACTCCAATCTCTGCCTCTGTGGTCACATTGCCTTATTCTCCTCTGTGGTCACATTGCCTTCTTCTCCTCTGTGTGTCAAATCTTCCTCTGCTTTGTTTTTATAAGAATACATGTAACTGGATTTAGGGCCCACACTGTTAATCCAGTAAAATCTACCTCGTCAAGATCCTTTACTTAATCACATTTGCAAAGATCGCTTTTCCCTAAAAGGTAATATTTACAGCTCATGGGGATTAGGACCTGGTAGCTTCCAGTGGCTATTATTCAGCCTGTTAAAATCTACATGCTTTCCAATGTATTTTTAAACAGAATTTTTCAAGGTATAGGCTTTAAAAAAGAGAATCCCAAGTGATCTAAATGGTAAGAGAGAGGGGCCTAAGTGATGATATTGAATCGTAATGAACAAAGGAAGACAAAGATGATCGTCTGCCATGTTTGATAGGTGTTGGTAGGCAACATCTTGTCTTCATGTTCCATTGTTTGTTATTTGTTTTTATTGCTACCAGAACCTCTTATCATTCTCTATGCAGTCATGTAAATACTAGCTGCAGAAGGCCTGGCAACTTGGCTCAAATGTTACTTTTCTCCTATTTGTTTATGTGTAAAATGATCTTTCCCTTACATCAAGTAAAAATTAAAAATTAAAAAAGATACGGTTGTAATAGCTAATTCTCAATGGCTGATGGGTTGCATTTGAAAGAGGAATGAAAATCACTCCAGGTACCAGGAAAAACCACTGTGTGATCTGGGATAAGTTACCTCCTTTTTTTGAGACCTGCTTTTCTCATCTTTACAATGAAATAACTAAATCTTGCTCTCTGTGCTTGTTTTGAAAATTACTGAATATACATTTAAAGTACCTAGAGGTATTTAGCACACAGCAGGAACTTAATATACAATTATTGGTATTACTATTAGAGAGAAAGAAATTACTGGCATGTAACATATTGTATATTTGATACGATTAAATCATCTTTAAAAAAATAAGAGGGATTCTTTTTGAACAGTCACACCAACAGTCCTGTGTTTTCTTTTAACAGAAAGGGGGGTCAGTAGTAGTTTAAGGAGGCTATTATTTATTTTATAATATTTTCCTTCTCACTGTGATATGCAGAATATACACTGAAATTGTGGTTGACCCAACACTCTAACCAGTGTCCTCTTTTATTCACGCTGTATTTCTTTTTTTTTCTTTTCTTTTGAGACAGTCTTGCTGTGTTGCCAGGTGCCAGGCTGGAGTGTAGTGGCTCGATCTCGGCTGACTGCAAACTCTGCCTCCCAGGTTCAAGCAATTCTCTTGCCTCAGCCTCCGAAGTAGCTGGGACTATAGGCACGTGCCACCACGCCCAGTTAATTTTTGTATTTTTTAGTAGAGGCGGGGTTTCACCATGTCGGCCAGGATGGTCCCAATCTCTTGTCCTTGTTTCACCATGTTGGCCAGGATGGTCTCAATCTCTTGAACTTGTGATCCGCCTGCCTCGGCCTCCCAAAGTGCTGGGATTACAAGCGTGAGCCACCGCGCCCGGCCTCACTCTGTATTTCTTAATCCATTTAATAAACATTAATAAATCCACTTGCTGTGCTAGATGATAAGGGAGGTGTAAGTATGACACAAGCCTTGCTCTCATGCAGCCTGTAGTCTAGAAGGGGAGGCAGACATTAAACAAATAATTAACTACTGTCAATTTTTCCTGCTACACAGGAAAAAGACAATTCACTCCTTTCTCTGACTTCACTTACAGTTCACAGTGCCTAGAAAACTGGGATTCTTGATAGACTGCACCACATTATCTCCTAATAACCAACACTCACTAGTTTGGCCCCATAATGTACCCAGCTAACACACACTTTCACTGGCAAGAGAAGAAAATACTTATCACCATGTTATGACCAAAGTATTTTTACTTACTCATTATTTCTTAGAATACTGCATATAGCAATTCCTTTAAAAGCAGACTCTACTAGCATGCTTTCCACTGAACAGAATTGTTTGTCCATTTGACCAAAAGGTATTTATTGCCTGGGAATTCATTAGTTCATTATTTGAAGAAATATATATATTTCTTGCCATATATATAATGAAAATGTATAAAACAGCATCCATATTCAAAGAATTCAAAGAGTACTTTAGGAAATTGGATGCCTAAAAGTCAAAGTGAATCTTTAAAAATAAAATGTTCAGTGCTTCCTCTGTTAAATGAATGATCATTTCAGAGCTTTGTAAACTGCCAGACTCTTTTAGTATATTATTTCAATGAGCTTTCCCAAGCACCTATGAGGCTTGTTGTATCTTCTTCTTTTTTTTTTGATATAGTCTTGCTCTGTCACCGAGGCTGGGGTGCAGTGGCAAGATCTCAAGTTACTGCATCCTTCTCCTGGGTTCAAGTAATTCTCCTGCATCAGCCACCCAAGTAGCTGGGACTACAGGCACGTGCCACCATGCCCAGTTAATTTTTGTTTTTAGTAGAGACAGGGTTTCACCATGTTGACCAAGCTAGTCTCATGCTCCTGGCCTAAAGCGATCCATCCACCTTGGCCTCCCGCCTTGCAGCTCTTAAGGTGTCATTTTTCTAAAACTTAAACATGATCCTATCATTGTTCTGCTTAACAGCCTACAATGAATTCAGGGAAAATGAAAATGGGAAATGATGTAAATTACAGTGCACACCCTATTTATAATAATATTTAGCCACTTAAAATGAAAACAAATAACAATGTGAGTAAAGCTCATGGTAAAATAGTAACTACAAATAATCACAAATTACAATCATTGCAATTATGAGGAAAAGTAAGCATTTGATAAAGGAAAAAAGCAAAAGTGGTAATAGTTCTTTAGAATATTGTATCAGAACACTTTTTAATGTTACTGTTTTAACTTTTAAAGCAGAAGAGAAAGTGAAACCCTAAAGCACTGCTGATAGCTGCCACCCGCTCTCAAGATAAAGTAAATCCTGAGTCTTTCAGCCTTTTCTCATATCTGTATCAACATGTTTGAGCCTAATTTCTTGCTAACTCCTCAATGTACTCTTGAACACTGCATTAACTTTCATGTCTAACAGCACACTTCTGGCCATGTTGTTACCTGTGTGGATATGGTCTCTGGTTTTTCTACCCATTTAAATGCCACTTTGTATGGAATTCTATTTCATGTTTAGGAACACTGCATGAAATTATTAGTTCATCTCTCAGGCTCTTTCACTATTCACAACTTCTTGGGAGCACGGAACATATCTTACTTATTTCAAATATTTTCTCAATGCCTAGTATAGGGCATATGGCAGAGAGTAAGTGTACAACAAAATTGTGTTGATTTAACATTCTTATAATTTTTCACAAGTGAAAACAATTTTTTTTCCTTGTCACGATGCTTTGGTGGTTTCTGATTTAAGGTTAGGATGTTAAATGGAGTCCATTTTTACATGACCAGAATTCTAGTCCTCAATTCTGCCATGTTCCTAAGTCTTCAGTGAGTGAAGAATTCGGATTCAGGGTAAGGTTAGAATTGTGTGCTGGACTACTTGTGACTTCAACTATCAATCTTCCATGGTCACCTATTGGCCAACTAATATAGTCTGGGTATTTGTCTCCTCCAAATCTCATGTTAAGATGTATTCCCCAATGTTGGAGATGGGACTTGGTGGAAGGTTTTTGGTTTTTGGGGTTGGCTCCCTCAGGAATGGCTTGGTGCCATCCTCACAGAGTAATGAGTGAATTCTACTAAGAGTTCTAGTAGGATCTGGATGTTTAAAGAGTGTGGACCTTCCCTCTCCTGTCTTCCTCTCTTGCCATGTGATATACAGCTCCCCTTCGCCTTCTGCCATGATTGTAAGCTTCCTGAGGCCCTCACCAGAAGCAGATGCCAGTACTATACTTCCTCCACAGCCTGTAGAACCATAAGCCATTTAAACCTCTTTTCTTTATAAATTACCCAATCTCTGACTGGGTGCAGTGGCTCACACTTGTAATTCCAGTACTCTGGGAGTCCGAGGCAGGTGGATCACTTGAGGTCAGGAGTTGGATCCTGAGGCAGGTGAATCACTTGAGGTCAGTTTGGCTAACATGGTGAAATCAGATCTCTACTAAAAATACAAAACTTAGCTGGGTATGGTGGCAAGGCAGAAAAAGTACTTGAACCTAAGAGGCACAGGTTGTGGTGAGCTGAGATTGTGCCACTGCACTCCAGCCTGGGTGACAGAGTGAGATTCCAAGAAAAAGAAAAGAAAGAAAAGAAAAGAAAAGAAAAGAAAGAAAAGAAAGAAGGAAGGAAGGAAGGAAGGAAGGAAGGAAGGAAGGAAGGAAGGAAGGAAGGAAGGAAGGATTATGTACTCTCACATATTGCTTTAGGGCAATGCAAGGACAAACGAATACAGTGAACAAAAGCCAAATTTCCTACTTTGCTTACTCTTCAAAATACTTGTAAAGCATGATGATCCAGATGTGCTGGAGATTGATGATGAAAAACAAAAGAAGAAATAATCTATGCTCTCAAAAATATCACTGTCTTAGTTTAGGTTCCCTACAGGCAGAGCTTGAGACAAAGATTTTGATGCACATGATTTATTAAGGGATAGTTGTCAGGTGAAAAGGAGAGAGGAAAGTAGGCTAGGAAAGGGAAAGCAGCGAAGTGAGAATGTGCTCTCAGTGTAAGTCTAACTTCAGCCTGCAATCATGGGGAGCTCTAGAGCATGAACTGTCTCAGAGTTGACCTAATCATGAAGTGAGGGCCCTGGCCTTTGTATTCCCCATGTCAGTTAGTCACTGGACATGAGCTGATAGTGTTGGGAAGTAGGCACATAAAATTTGGGTAAAGCAAATGTTTTTCAGCTACAACTGACTCTGAAGAGAAGTGGGGGCTGTGAGCCATTAGCAGCTAACACTGACAGAAACTGGGGGCTTTCCAGGCTTGCTAAAAGGAATCTGGCCAGCACAGCAAAGGTGACTGTAGTCACAGAAAAGCATAACCTCCAAGTAACAACATAATTGGCTCTTTAAAAAAATATAAAGCAGCAAGAAAAGAGACATTTTGAAGAGTAAAAATCATAAGATTTATAACTTAACCAGCAGTGTTTCTAGCTCAATCAGCAGTTGCTCGTATTTATCTGTATATCCTGACATTATCTGTAGATGGTCCTTAAAACCTGATTCTTCCCTTAGCTGAATGCATCCTGTAAGACATGGATATTTCTTAGCTCCTGTTTCTAGCTGTGCATCTTGAAATTGCCTTCTTGGATTATTTTAATCTTATCAAAGCCTTTATATACGTGACTCTGACTAAAAAAGGAGGGCTTCTTCATTGCCACAGAACAAGTCCTACCTGGCTGATCAGATAGCAGCTGGATTATTCTTTTAAAAGCAGCTGATTCTCTGTATAAAGCATGTGCACATTGGGTTTGCTTTTTTACCCCCAAGCCAGAAATCAACTTCAAGAATTTCAAGCTGACATAAAAATAATTCCTCTCAAAAGTCTAAAATGTCATTCTCTACAGCCTAACTAAACTTTTCACATGGAAATGGTAATGAACATCTGAATATTGCATGACTGAACTACAGCATTCATTTTTTTCTCCAGCAAATATTTATTAGACACTTATTAGGTCCAAATATATACACTAAATGGCATGACAGATAAAATAACTAAATCAAATGAAACTTCATGTTTGAAAGAAATACTAGACACTATCACATCTGTGAAACTTTTATTAGTGGAAATTTAAAAAATAAAATCATACATATGAAACACTGAAAGCGCATACACAATAGCTGAAACAGAAATAAGATGCCCAAGTGTTAAAATGCTGTGACTTCATTTTTCCCCACATTCTTGAAAATCATTCATTCAAGTGGATTTATAGTTTGGGGAAACTAGACTTGAACGGTGATTTGGCTAAGGGCACATAACTGCTTTGTAGAATCCAGGTCATCTGACACAAAGCTTGGTACATTCTCTTTCAAACTACAGCTAAAGATGTACTTCCCATCCTCTGGCACTTTGCTTGCAAAGAAAATAAATTTTCAATAATGATACAAATCGCATGACACTAATGCCATATAAATGCTGCAGATTAATTTACATAAGACTGGGAAATGTAAAATAAATCATTCGCAGAGGAAACTGATGAAGCAATTTCAATGTCTACATAAAATTTCTCAGTGTTCCACGTGAGAACAAACCATGGCAACTATCTTTTGTTGTTATTGTTGGGGAGGAAAGTAACTAATGAGTAAATGACAAGTAACCCAAACTCCAAATCCATTTTTAAAAATTAACTATGCTCCTTTCTGCTACAACTCAAATACTCCCAAATGTTTCTACAATCAAAACTGCTTGAGCTGGGCTATATTTATCCTCCCTTCTTTAGCTTTCAATTTGTAGATCTTGAACTAATTTATGACAGCTTAAAAAACACTAAAATTTAAGTGACAAAGACAAAGAGATGCATTGCCTCCTACACTCTCCCTATAAGAAAAACACTGGAATGGTCCAGTGACCTGTCTGAGTCAGCATCCTCAGTCTCATGTCCTGTCTTTTCCTGCACCCTCACCCAGTGTCAGGTCCGCTGGCTGTGACAAGCTCCCAAGCTGCAAGTGTCACAGCTTCAATGGACCAGTATAGCCACAGTCACAACAGCAAGGACTTCCTGTGGGAGGCAGGTGCTATTTCAACAGTTCAAGTGCTTCTGGTTTGCTGTGCCTGCTCTGATCTCAAAATTCTATCTGCTTTTGACCTGTGACCTATCTCTAATGTCCAGCTTCTTGTATAGTGCAGACTCCTGAGGCATCCTCCAGCTGCTGCCTCTCACCTTCAGATGCCCTTTGAGCCCTGCCTCCTGACTTAATTTTCCCTTCCAGTCACTGCCAGTTGGTTTCTGCCCCACCTTACCACTTGCTTCTGGACTCAGGACTGTGTTTTTCAGCCCCTTTATGGTTTTCTTCTTTCTGGCATCTGGTTCTGTGTGAAGAATCATGCTGCTTGCACGAGTTTAGCCAGTTACACAATTCATATCAGCAACAGGAGATGGGTTATTCCATTAAAGGACTGTAAAGGCCACAGCTCTAATAGCGTCCTCTTGACACACTTCTAGGAGGATAATTCTAAACTCTGATTATAGATAATCCAGGAAATTTCTAACCAAATATATAAGTCATTATTTATTATGTTAACAGCCTATCTAGATATAAAAAGTAACTAGATATAAAAAGTCAGGAAAACATCACATATGAATAGTCAACTTAACTATACAGGTGAAAACATTCCCCTCTTTAAGAAATAAAAAGATGCAATAATCCCAGCTTCCAAGGATGAAAGGCCTCCAAAGTTTTGTAGATTCTACATTTTAAAAAATATTTTAGATCAATACTACTAAGAAAGGAGTCAGTAGCACATATCACAGACATAGACATGGTTACTGAAGCAATATCAGCTTAGCACGTATTATATCACATTACTGCAGGAATATCAGCCACGTGGAGAAGAAAAGAACCCTCAGGACAATACTGCCTGGACCTGGCCCCAGATCTTATTTCCTTAAATGATATATTTTTAAAAAATAATTTTTGGTAATCCAGAGGTATATCGTGAACTAGTTCTAAATTATGTAATCTTCCCAGGAAGAAATCAGCCGTTTTTATGTCTGAATTGCTGATAGGAAGGTAGGTGAAGGTAGTCCAGGGCTCTTTGGGAAGTTGATAGGGATAAATGTGGGAAGCCTAGAAGAACACGGTTCTAATATTTCTAATTTTTTCTAGTTGGTTACATTTCTGAGTAATAACTTAGAAAAGCACTGATTTTGGAATATAAGGGTATCACTTGTGGCCTGGCACACATGGCAGAACTAAGCTTTTAATTTGACAGTGGATTTTGTTGGGGAATATCAGGAGACACTGAGGTATAATGGATACATCTTGGCAGAAAGTGAAAGTTGTTGAAGTCAGATTTAGAGCATGAAAATCCAGCTGACAAATCTCGCATTCCAAAGTGTCTAGGACTATATTCACACTTCATGAGATCATAACTATCTTCACAGTTTTCACTGCCAGATTTCTGAAGATTTTAGAAGAGCATATGTCTGCTATTATTGCAATGAGATAAATTTTCGTTTTATTTTACTGACACACAGATTTGGAAGTCAAATGAAATGGTGACTTCATATTTAATGAAAGATTTTTGTATTTAAAAGGTAAAGTTGGGGTAGCTGAACACAGCAGCTCACGCCTATGATCCCAGCACTCTGAGGGGCCGAAGTGAGAGGACTGCTTGAGCACAGGAGTTTGAGCCCAGACTGGGTTATGTAGAGAGAGTCTGTTTCTACAAAAAATACAATTATTTAATTAGCTGGGTGTGGTGGTTTGTGTCTGTGGTTCCAGCTACCTGAGAGACTGAGTGGGGAGGATCCCTTGAGCCCAGGTTGAAGCTATAGTGAACTATAATAGGGCCACTGCACTCTAGTCTGGGTGACAGAATGAGAACTTGCCAAAAAAAAAAAAAAAAAAAAAAACATGCCAGGCGCAGTGGCTCACGTCTGTAATCCCAGCACTTTGGGGGGCCGAGGCGGGTGGATCACGAGGTCAAGAGATGGAGACCATCCTGGTCAACATGGTGAAACCCCGTCTCTACTAAAAATACAAAAAATTAGCTGGGCACGGTGGGGTGTCCTGTAATCCCAGCTACTCAGGAGGCTGAGGCAGGAGAATTGCCTGAACCCAGGAGGCGGAGGTTGCGGTGAGCAGAGATTACGCCATTGCACTCCAGCCTGGGTAACAAGAGCAAAACTCCGTCTCAAAAAATAAATAAATAAATAAATAAAATTAAAAATAAAGATAAAATTGGGGATAAAAGATGAATTTCACACATCAGAAATAGTTTAGTACACAACATTGGGTTTGACTAGAATCCTCTGAATGCAAAAGAGGATGTGGTCACCTCCGATACCACTCATATTTCTATTATTTATATCTCCATATGAAAAGATATACTTCTGTACACTTAGTTTCATTTTCTTGAATACAAACTGGTCCTCAAGTGCAAGCTGTGCCTCTTGTCAATAACTGTGTAGACTAAACCATTCTCAAACTTATGTTATTATCGTGATCATGTTTTTAATACAAAGGGCAGTACATTCTTTTCACCAGAAACATCTATGTGCACAGTTAGAGGGATTAAAGTCTAAATGCCTCTCTCACTATAGAAAAAGGCAGCTAAGGCAGCTCAATCAACTTCTCCCTTGCGTTTTCAGAAATAAACTAACAACACGATAGAAAAGCTGTAAGATGTATTCAGATCGATGACCAATTTTTGATCAGCAGCATTTCAACCGCCACAATGTTTAATACAACTTCCCTTTGGTAAGTAAAAAGAATCGGTAAGATCTTCTTGAAGAAATATACTTGCATGTTTAACAAGCTGTATTCATTCACACATTTGTACATTCATGCAGTAGTACAAAATTTTAAATATACACAGTACAGCAAATGTTTTGGATTAGGGAGTGATACAGGGGAAATAAAATCAAAAGCAAGCACACCAAGGCTGTAAAACCACAATCCCTTTAGATTTATTAAGTAGGCCATCAAAAAAAAAAAAATAAGACTGTTAAAAGTTTTATATTTTACAACTTCCCTTTGGAGAATGGAGTAGTTGTATAAGACAGTAGTTTTGTTTTGTTTTGTTTTTAATTTGAAAACAAAGGATTAGGCAATCAGAAGTAGGTGTGCAAGATTTGATGATTGAAACAATAATTGGTGTTATGTGAAGTATGTCAGTCCTTAATAAATACTTGTGGATTCAGTGAAATGTTTAAACTGAAAAGTGAAAAATTTGTTAAAGATGCACATTTTAAGTGATATTAAATGTTTCACAGCAATGTCAGAAAACACATTACCAAGGAGAAAGATGGAATAGAAATAGACATGAAAATTTGAAAATGACTTAGTTTACATCCATTTATGCTGGTTAAAGAAAATTCAGGAAGTGGACATTTTCTGACACTTAAAATGTCTTTCCATTCAAAAGATGTTGCCACTTAAAAACAATAACATCAGTTCGTCATGGTGGCTTATGCCTGGCAGCACTTTGGGAGGTCGAGGTGGGCAGGTCACTTGAGGTCAGGAGTATAAGACCAGCCTGGCCAATGTGGTAAAACCCCATCTCTACAAAAAATACAAAATTAGCTGGGTGTGGTAGTGCATGCCTGTAATCCCAGCTACTTGGGAGGCTGAGGAAGGAGAATTGCTTGAAACCAGGAGGCAAAAGTTGTAGTGAGCCGAGATCGTGCAATTGCACTCTAGCCTGGGCAACAAAGCAAAACTCCATCTCAGAACAAAGAAACAAACAAAAAACCAAAAAAATTACATTAATGATCTTTCTATCGAAACATTAATGAATCTTTCGGTGCTTACTGACAATATCATCTGGACACAAAACAACAACATGGTAATGATACCCTATAAGGCAAATTGAGATTTCATGATATGATCTGCCACTTGAAGATACACTCATAAAAATATATCATATTCCTAAGTGTGGACATATCTGGGTTCTATTTTAGGAAACAGAAAAACAAATCTTCCAAGTTTCTATGTGCTCACGGAAAACTGAGAGCAAAATCTTCTTCAGAGCAACCAGAGACGGATGTTACAAATCAGAAGTTGCATCAAAGGCAAGGTTCTATAGCAATGGTTCTCAGCATAGCAGACAGTGTCTTCTGGAGGCCTCTAGGAAATGTGTAGGGATACTTTGGTCTCCCAATGATTAGATCAAGGCTCTATAATATTTAGTGAGAAAGTAGGGCTGACAGGCCTCCTGAGATCTGCAGGACAGTCTGCATAATTAGTAGTTGTATTTAGTGATGCTAAGAATAGTGGCAAACATCAGAGCATTCTTTACGCCTTCTAATGTGGTTGTGTGCAATAGTTCAGGCAGTAAGCATATATTTTGTTTCCTTTAGCTCTTTTTAATGTTAAAGTTAGGTAAATTTGGTTATCTTTTAAAAATATGTATGTTGGTAAATGGAATGGAATGGATTTTGCCTTATCACAGTACAGAGAATCTTACAAATGGTTGTTATATGTGGGGCCTCATAGGGTTGGGAAACCTTTGTTTCATAAGCATGCCTCATAATATGAAAAAGAGATACAGGCAACCAAGGGCTCTCCCAGGGCTGTGAGAGAATAAGCCCAATAAGACTACTGAGTTTTATATCGATTCATACTCCACTGTGGCTATATTGTCTTCATGGAAGCAGCTACATCCAGGAGATGTTTTTTTTAGAGACAAAGTTTGTCTTATTGAAGATGGTTGCTAGCAACAGAGTTGTACAGAGAATAGTAATTTTGTAGGCAAGAAATAACAACAACCGCAAAAGAATTTATTAAGAAAAAAAGTGATAATTAATAGCCATGAGCAAGAGAGAAGGTAACCTTCATCAATGGAAAAAGGCAAAAAAAAAAAAAAAAAAAAAACCACAGAAAAGTACTATGATGTGAGTGCCTTAAAGTTAATAGACATATCTTAGTCACATTATTCTTCAGTCTTTCAGTTTCTCTATGTTTAATAACATTGCAAGTACTTAATAAACTAAGCTACTGAAATAAATATAAGAAAACAAAGAGTTAGCAAAAATGGCGAAAAAAGAAGATACATAAAAAACTATAAAGGAACCTACCACTCATTCTTTATCAAATTTTAAAATAAATAAACTGATTTCTTTCCATGTCCTTCATGTCCTTCCTAACTCTCGTTCTTTTTTTTTTTTTTTTTTTTGAGATGGAGTTTCGCTCTTGTCACCCAGGCTGGAGTGCAATGACTGGATCTCGGCTGACTGCAACCTATGCCCCCTGGGTTGAAGCAATTCTACTGCCTCAGTCTCCCTAGTAGCTGGGATTACAGGTGCGCACCAGCATGCCCGAATAACTTTTGTATCTTTAGTGGAGATGGGGTTTCCCCACATTGGCAAGTCTGCTCTCAAACTACTGACCTCAAGTGATCTACCTGCCTCAGCCTCCCAAGGTGCTGGGATTACAGGCATGAGTCACCGCACCTGGCCCTTCCTAACTCTTTTTTTTTTAGTTGTTAGTGGGTGCAAATCTTATTTACTGTGCTGCCACCTCCCTTCCCTTTCTCCTTTGGATTAATCACATTTTTCTGCCTCATCTGAGTCAATAGGACTATATATTTGATCTCTAGACTTAGGTTTCTGTCACCGATAAACTCTCTTTTAGAGAAACAAGAGACATTATATACTAAGTTATTTAAGTCATCTCAGACTAAGACTGAATTAATTTGGGTCTCAGGGGAAATTTAAAACTGGATTCTCCTATTCTGAGGTTCCTCTACTTCCTGCAGACAAATTAATTTAGGTCATTTTATGATACCCTGCATGATGGGCAACTTTGTCTGTGAATGAAACCAAACACAAGCATGATGCAAATGTGGGGCAAGTCAGTCCTCTAAGAGGGTTACACAATTGAGCTCTGTTGGAGCCTCCTAGAATGTCTGCCTATCAAGATTTAAGAATGTATATCTTAATATTTACAAAATAAAATTTGGAGTTTATTATTCACTTAACATCAAGACTTTTGGGAAATAAGTCTAGCATTATTCGAATTTTACTATGTATTTATTTCAATGAAGTCTTGATTAGCAAAAAGAAAAATGAAGAGAAATCCAGTCAGATTTAGAGTATCTGCAGAAAACCTCTTAGCATCATGTCAGTAAATAAATAACATGCTAATGACAGCAGATGAGGAAGATGCACACATTACTGGTTATTTGGTTAAATCTAAAACTGAATTCTTCTAAAAAAAGGAAGTAATCCGGAGTTGAGTAATGTATAACATTCTTCTATTTGTCACTCTAATAAACTCCTCAGACAGCTGTATATATCATAGTGAAATTTAACATTTTTAAAAGATGTTTAGAACAATTATTATACTGAGAGTAAAACTAAACTTTTTCACTTAAAAATTTTCATGTGGTTTTAACACTGATTTTCAAAACCATATGTTACTTATTAACAAACAGGATCTATAGCTTAGATGTTTCACAGCAACGTGAAGGCACAGGCATTATATTGAACACTGAAAAAGAATTCTATCAAAACATCTGGTAAACAGAAGTCAAAGTGAACTTAACTGGTAATATGCATATTTATCTAACTTTTTTTTCTAATTTGGTTATATATCTTGGAAGAGATGTAGCAGTTTTTTTCCAGGAGAAATTTAAAATACTAATGTACTTTATATACATTTTTTATGATTGTACTGGCATTTACCTTATTGTCATTCTTCAAAGCATTAGGCAAATTTAAAAAATAGCAACTTTAAGCTAACATTTTTAAAGAAATTTATCTTACAGTGAATTTAAAAATATTCTTCACATTTGCCTCTACCAATTAGTTTATCTAATGAATCTCAGTTTATTTGTATGGCTACTCATGCTTTCTTCCACCTTGATTATTTTGAGACACTTTATTTTTTATTAAGAGTAAAAAGTACAGTTCTTACAACTTCTAGAGATATCGCTCCACTCAGTGACAATGTCTGTAGAATTCTGAAATCAGACTGTCAGTGATTAAAAAAAAAAGCCTATCTTAAATCAAGATGATTTAGAATCTACTGCAGCTCAGGAAATATGACAGGACCACTATGCACTTAAAGACATTCCAAAGCAAACTAAAGTATTTCCAAGCTTTTTGTAAGGAGCAGCTGTCAATTAAAAAACTTTAAACATTTAACTTTTTTCATTTATCAAATTGCAACAAAATGCACCACATAAAATGAACAGTTGACTGCATTTGTCTTTCATTTTTCATGCAACAGTTTTACAACAATCAGTGGGATCATTAACTGAATCATGTTATAATGAAACGTCACAAAATGTTAACCATATTTGCCCATCAGATAAGCAAAACTTTTAAAGACTGGTACTATTTAGTAGTGATAAGGATATGGAGAAATAAGTATTCTAACATATTGTTTAGAATGTAAATTTGTATAGTTATTTTTGAGGGTGATTTGTCTGTAATTATTAAAATATACACATATTATATGACCTGGCAATGCTGCTTCTAGGAATTTATCCTATAACAGAGAATGTAAAGGTCTTAGCCAAGGAAGTTTATTGCATCATGGCATGTAATAGCAAGAAATTTGAATAACCTAAATATTCTTCAATATAGAAGGTTTAAACATACACTCATGCTATGGAATATATATATATTCTTACTTAAAAATAAATCCTAGATATTATTTTAAGTTAAAAAATGCAAGCTTCAGACCACTATTTTAGGTTAACAATTTAAAAACAGCCTATTTTTCTATATTCAGATAGATGTAGAAATATAGATAGGGTCTACGACCATAAATAAGTCTAAAAAGAGATGCCCACATTAAGTAAATATATAATAAATGCCAACTGAAAGTACATATAGAAAATTTTCTATTTAAAATACAACATTGAATTAGTGATTTATAAAAGTGAAACCAAAAAACCTATATACATTTTGGAAAATCATATACTTGTTTAAATGAAGTGTTAGTAAGTTCTAAGTTATAGGAAATCTATAACTTGGACTGTAAATATTCTACCCAAATGAAAAGTGAAGCAACTTCTTCCAAAGAACATATCTTGGCATAGCTGGGGAACCGTTGTGAGAAGGGTCATAACTCATAATTTAACACAGATGTGACCAATGTCTATTTTTATCCCAAACCTGCTCTGCATAGTAACTGCATACAGGTGTGATGCCTTCCCTCCTACAACCCTCTTCTTTGGAGTACAATAACTGATCCAGTGCCTTACAGACAGGAAGCACATAATACTTTCTGAATGGATGACCAAATAGTACCAATATTTAGTAGCTGGTGGAAGAGTTAGGTGTAGGAAATTAAGCAACTAACAAAGATATATTCAAAGGATGGCTGTTGTTACCATGATGACTTGAATTCTAAATAAAAAAAAAACAAATTAATGAAGTGGTTGCTGTTATTATCATTGCTAAGAAGTGTCGTGCTAGGAAAACCAAGAGAAAATACCTGAATTACAAAAGGCAAAATTTTAGCTACATACGTCTTAGGAACTTTAAATTTTATCCTCTGTTTTCCTTCTCTCTACTAACATTTTCTTATTTGCATTAGTCTTTAGACATTGTTAGGCCACAAACAATGAGCCACATTTACTTCAAACTCCAGTGGGTGAACTTGTCAGAAAAAGAATAGCTGCACAATATAAAGCAGATTTTTTTTTTAAATAAAAGAGTCAAAACCAAGATGATGGTCATCAGGGTGAACAGAGGAAATATTTACTAGGACAGTGAAACTGTCCCTACCTCAAAAGCATAGCCCAATTCGGTTTTCACCTGGGAAATAACAGCTGCAAATAGACCAAGAAGGCAG
This sequence comes from Callithrix jacchus, assembly GCF_049354715.1. Lineage (NCBI taxonomy): Eukaryota > Metazoa > Chordata > Mammalia > Primates > Cebidae > Callithrix > Callithrix jacchus. Next base: position 134,603,303 of record NC_133505.1, read on the forward strand.
GAGGTATACAAGAATCGGGTCGTTTACTCAAACAGAGGCCAAGACTTGTAAGTAGCACAGATGCAAAGCCAGGTGCTGTAAACAATTGCAGACAGCAATTACATTGTCTGAATTGAAAATATGGAAGGCACACCTGTACACATGAACATCTCTCAGGAAGAGTAACATTGTTTTAATAAAAAAGATAATCTGTATTCATACATAAGGGCTAGTAATACTCATACTGTAAACCTTTTCCTGCTACTACTAAGTATATACAAAATGTGACGAGGATCACTTTGTCACCTCCACCACCATATCTGCAAGCACCTGAATTTCTATTTGTTAAACAATGAATAATATAGAGTTTCTACATAAGCCAAGCATAAATGATAACGTCTTTACCAGTTAATACAGAATGAGCTCTTGAATACAGAATAGAAAACATAAGAACTGGAACAAGATTCCAAAATTAGTTCAGTTGAGATCTGTGTCAAAAATAGTAGGTGACAAATCTAGAACTAGCCAGATGTTTGGGATAATATTCATTTTCTCTGTGTGCAAACTAAAAACACATTAAACTACACATGTGTTCCAGTATGTGACTTTTTTATAACCTATTTTCATAAAATTTAAGATATTTTTATTATAAAATGAATTAAAATTTCTCCATGGTTTTTGTAAGTTCAACAGGGCTTACATAATTTATTTGAGAAAACTGATCATACAAAAATTAATTTTCTAATCTTAAAGTTTTAAACACTTAAAATAAACTCAAAGAATATGACATTCTATCTTTTCCTCCTATCAATCACCACATAGTGGTCACCATTCTTCAGGAAAGATCCAATTAACTTTCTACTCTAATGCATTTATTAAATCAGTTAGATAATCTTTGAAATAATCCACATTTCATTAAAAACTGAATAGAAGCCATAATTTCAGTCACTAAACTGATAGAGGATAAAGAATACTTTGTCTATAATAGAGCAATAATCATAAACCAATGCACTATAATACTCTGCAAATGTGCTTCAATGAGGCCAAACTGGATTTTAATATTTTTCCTTACAATTGGATAAATATAGAAAAAAGAGAGACAGAAATCATGTGATCATAATACTGCAATAAAACTAATGTAATCCTTTTCGTGTAGAGATTTAATAAAAGGCCTGTTTTTAATTGCTAAGAATAAATATACCTAAGAATTTTCTGTAGCATTTGCCTACTTCATGATCAAAGTGGAGGTTGAACTTCTACTAATATAAAGGCAATAATATTAATAAATTATACATATATGTGTATATATATATATTTGTGCATGTGAGACTGTGTATGTGTGTGTATATATATAGTTTTATAAAAGAGTGTATATATATAATACACATTTGTGTGTTAATGTCTGTGTATATATAGCTATATATATAGTTTCACAAAAGTATGTATATAGAATATACATTTGTGTGTGTGTGTCTGGAGAGGCTACACCTTCAACATTGCTTGGAAATAACCTTACCTCATCCATATTCATAGTTTATAAATTTGGCTTTCCACAGTACTGCACAATTCAGCTAAATTTCTGCCCCCTAATAAGAATCCCCTCTCCTCTAGTTTCCAATATGTTCTTTATCTTCTTCTGTACCTTTGCCACACAAACTGTAACATTCATATTTCTAACAGTCTGTTGAAGGCAATCTAGGCTATGCATTATGTGATTCAAAATTATTCCCAGCTTCTGCCCACTGCCAGATTCCAAAGTCACTTTCATGTTTTTAGATATCAATTAAAGTAAGACCATACTTGCACGTGCCAGAATCTATATTCATTACCCGTTATTGCTATAACAAGTTATAGCAAATTTGTGGATTAAAACAACACAAATTTATCATCTTACAGATCTGGAGATCAGAAGTTGTAAATGAGTCTTATGGGACTAAAATCAAGGTGTTGGCAGGGCTTTGTTTTTCTGCAGGCTTGAGGGGGAGAATCTGTTTCCTTGATTTTTCCAGTTTTTAGAGGCTGCCTGCATTCCTTGGCTCATGGCCCCAATCTTCTTCAAAGCAAGTCACTTCTGCCTTTGCTTCTGTCATCACATCCCTTCTCTGACTTTGATTCTCATGTATCAGCACTCTTGTGATTACACTGAATCTAACTGGAAAATGCAGATTAACTTTTTCATCTCAAGAGCTTTAACTTAATCAACTGCAAATTCTTTTTTTTAGGAATGAAGGGGAGGAAGAAAGAAGAGGAAGAGGGAGAGAGAACAGGAGTGTTGCTTTATTCTAAAAATGGGTATTGAAAACCTCTTTTATGCCAATAATTGTGCTTAATAATGGCCAACGAATATTTCATTTAAACCTGTGAGTAGGTGTGATGCAGTACTGATAAAAGTGTATATTCTGTGTATTTAAAGTGGAGAGCTCTATAAATGTTTATTAAGTTTACTTGTTCTGGATCTGAGTTCAAGCCCTGGATATCCTTATTAATTTTCTGTCTCTTTGATCTATCTAATATTGATGTTGAAATCTCCCACTATTATTGTGTGGGAGTCTAAGTCTCTTCATAGGTCTTATGTATCTGGGTGCTCCTGTATTGGGTGCATATATATTTAGGATCGTTAGCTCTTCTTGTTGCATTGATCCTTTTACCATTATATCTTTGTTGCTTTAAAATCTGTTTTATCAGAGGCGAGAATTGCAACTCCTGCTTTTTATTTATTTATTTATTTTTGCTCTCCATTTTGTTGGTAAATCTTTCTCCATCCCTTTGTTTTGAGTCTTTGTGTATCCTTTCATGTGAGATGGGTCTGGATGCACCATACCGATGGGTTTTGGCTGTATCTTTTGATTGGGGAATTTACTCGATTTAAATTGAGGATTACTGCCATTTGATGTTAGCTGGCTGTTTTTGCCAGCTAACTGCAAATTCCCTTTTGCCATGTAACTTAACATATTTACAACATCTGGGGATTAGATGTAGACATCTTTGTGGGGGGCATTATTCAGCCTATTGCAGAGGCCCAACCAAGAGTTACCATGATTACAAGTAACATACATATCCATTTGACGCAACATGATTCTCTAGAAATGTTAACTGGCTCAGTTTTGATTGACAGCATTAAAATATGGGTTGTGAGGATGGATAAATTCATCATCAAGTATTTTTCCATCTTTTCTCTGACATAAATGTCTATGAAGATGTTACATGGGCAGTAGTTAATTCCGTTTCAATAGTCACTTAATACAACATTCCTAGAATTAAAGGTAATAAGTAATTTAGACTTTACTGTTGATGAACAAAACTATAATTGTAAAACTCTCCCTAATAAACAAATGGCATCTTCAGTTTGATGCTATCAGTATACTCTATCAAATAAAAGTCTCTGGCTTGTTCTTTAATCACACTGAAGAAATAATTATGAGAGACCTCTGGTAATTATATTACTCGTACTACTCTTGTTGATATGAAAATAGGGATTGAACAAATAGGAGCATTTTAACTCATGATTCTACATGGACAGTGTGAAATACATGTGGTGCATTGAAAAAAGCAGAGGGAACTGATTTGTTCCCACACTTTCAACTGTCTGTCCTACCTCAGAAAATCAAATCATCAGTGTCTTCTCATCCATAGGAAGAGAGTATTGACTTAGGTCAGGGATTCCAAACTTTTTAGCATGAAATCATTTTGAAAAAGAAATACTAAATGGAGTATAAGTATTTTTTTAATAAATTTATAAGTTTAAATTCACTTATGACCAATATCATTTGCATTTCCTACTATAAGGCCAATCAGTGAAAAGAAGTGTTGTAAATTTGAAACCAAGGATTAAAAAAGATAGTTGTATAGGGTTAAAACTAATTCATTTTTGTTGCTTGAAGGGGCAAAAAATGAGAAAGATAGCTGTAATATTAATATCCTATTTGGTTGCACGTTATCAATATATAGAATGTAAATGATATTACATATTATCATCTTAGTAACTAACATTGCAATTTTAAATTATACATATAACATTTAGAAGAACACTTTTTTTTTTACATCTCTTCAGGAATAAAGAAACTTTATGGCAAAACTTAAGGGACCATATTAGTTAATATTCTGTATATGACAGATTTGTGTATTTAAACATTGTTTTTAATTTTAAAAATAGTTAATTACAAAATTAGAGCAAATGCTCTTGAAATCCCTAAAATGCCTACAAAAGAAAGTAGAAAAATATTTGGAATATATAATGTTAAAAAACTCAAATTTGAAAATTCTATAATTCTATTTTCTAACAACAATTGATTTTCCTACTACATCAAATCCAGCATTTACCATCCTCACCCTATCTGTGAAAGAACTCATAGATTTCAACTTACTTAGATTTCAAAGAGCTTATTTTTTGCATAATGTCACAAAGCCAAATGAAACCGCAAACTCATCCACTTAGTTGCTTATGCCAAAAACCTATCATTTCTCATTTTACTTTCCTTGCTACATTTCATTTAATCTATCAACAAGTACTATGTATGTGTTTCTAAAAGTATTAAATATATCCATTTCTCTCTCATGCTACTGCCATTTCCTAGTCCTAGCCACCATTATAGTAGTGTGTGCTCTAAACACACCCTGATGAACTTACAATTTCTTCTCCAGGGAGCATCCAGAGTGTTCCTTACAAGCACAAATCAAACCATGATTCCCTGTTTATGTGGAGAACCCTGCTCCAGTGGTTCTCCTTCACACTTAAAACACAAATTCTATACCGTGGTTTTCCAGGCCTTCATGATCCTCTCTATTCCTTGAATATCCAAAGTTTGTTCTTGATGATCAAGGCTTTTGCATCTGCTTTGCCTTCTCCTTGGTAAGTTCTTCTGGCAACTTATATGATAGGTTAATTTTTTTTTTCCATTTAAATTGCAGCTGAAACATCAACTCAGTGAGGATTTATCTGAAATCCTTTCAAAATTAGTTTTACTCAGGGAACTCACTTAAAATCACATTATACTGCTCTTTTTTTCTTCACTAAATTATGTATCAAAACTTTAAAACTATGTTGATTACTTAATTTGTGTACACACACACACACACACACACACACACACACATATGTATAGTTGGTTTTCCCATCTGAAATATAAGCTCCTTGAAGTGACATGTCTTGTTTACCATTTTAATGCTATCATCTAAAATCATGTACATAGGGAGAGTTCAAAATTTTTTTTGTTGAATAAATGAATCATTTTTGGGGGAAAATCCTCCTATAGCCTGTTTGTGACAACCTTTCTGCTTCTGCTTCTGCTTCTGCCCAGTCCCAGTTGAAAGTTCAACTGACTTCTTAAGGCGTAGATGAGAATTCATCACTTCCAAGAAATATTCCACAAATAATCATTGCTGTTCTTGAAAACTTTATATCTCTGTAGTAGAATACTTACATATAGTATGCATACTTACATTACATACACACATTTTTGAGGTATTTTTTCTAGACTTTAATTTTTTTCAGATCTGGTTATGTGTCATGAGTTGGAACATAAACTTCTTGAAGTCATGGGCTTCTATATCATTTGTTTCCCCTATTTACAGTAATGACAACAGTCATTACTCTATCCAGTAGGTGGAGGCAAGGTAAAAAAATCAATTACCTTTTAAACCTATTTTTCTTACAAAAACAGGAGAAAATTTATATAAGATGTAATGAAATTAAGAACTCAGGCAAAAGTTTTCTCCCTGTATTTTCTCCATTCTAAGAGGGTACAATAGGTTAGATGGGTGGAGGGAGGGGGCAGAAGCAAAAGCAAAGGCAGAACTTCTATTTATAAACATTTTCTTTTTCTGTATTAGATTAAAAGAAAAATGACCATTTCACATTGTTTCTAAGTTATGTCAATTAAATTAAAATATAGCAGAAAAACCACTGATACATCTTCAGGGCATTGAAAAGAATAATTATAAATTATTGTACTAAATAACATTCTGAATAATATTAATTAATTCAACCATTCCAAAGAGATTAATACATATCTTTTAAATATCAGGCACAATTATAAGGAGGCTGATATCCATACTGTCATGAACTTTACAGTCTACCCAGACAGTTCTTCATTTCAATTAGAAATTCCTGAATAATTAACAATTTGACCACTCGTTAGCCTTTGAACCCACTGTGGTAATATTACATTTAATTCTTTTCCAGTTTTTCAAAAGAAAAGAGAGACTTTAGCCTTGCAAACAAGTTGAAAAAATCTATTCGCTGTTAAATTTTTAGTACCTTTATATTTACACAAAAAAGAATTTATAATGATAAAGATATTGACAAACAAGCAGGCAATATTAGTGCCTAACAATAGTCAGTTCTAAGTTATAAACCACTGATTTAAATTTCATTAAAATTGTACTTGTTCCTGGCTTTGCTTTGCTTAGATATGCTTTCATCTGCCCCAGGCTGTAGTATATTCCTCTATTACTAATATACTTTTCTGTAATTTTCTCCCTTCTGAGTTCAGGAAAATAAAAACCTTAAATCACATTAATTTTTGACAACTAGTGCATAGATCCAACAGGCAGGAAGAATGATACACACTTGTTCCCTTGCAGGAGAAAAGAGTGTATGTATCAGCAAGAGTGCTTAGGCCCTCAGAGGAAAACTACAAAATTCTCCACACTGATTACAAGTTTTCAGAAGGGGTAGCAGCTTCCCTCAAGGCAATCCCATCCTAGGGACCAAGAAAAGCCACACCTCTTACCAAAGTTTCTGAGTGGCTGGGCTAACCTACCAGAGTTGATCCTAACTTCTATCCCTTTAACAAAAATGGTAAAAAAGTATCTGAAAAACTTATTGCTAATGCTTTCCTATTTCCTTCAATGTTCAGCAGGCTAAAAATAAAGCATCTTAGTACAATTTAAGAAATTAAGATTAGGGTTTCAGGCTCCGAAGCCCACTTAAATATGTATTTTTTTTCACCCTTGCTTTTAAATCACCCTCATCCTTTATAAATTCTGTGAGGGATGAAACACAAGAGTGCAATTTAAGAGTAGAGACTGTGGAGTTGTACTCAAATTCACCAGTGGTCACTATGATGGGAATAAATTCAATCAAACAGTTTCTAAACACATCGAGTACAACCAAATGGAGCTTCCATAGTTTTACTGTATCTTCTTGACAGATAAGACTGTTCTTTCCTTCTCATGTTTGTTAGTTTTGAATGTCTGTCACTTACAAAAGCATTTCATCCATCTGCACAGAAAAAGGGGCACCAATAAAAGATTTGACAAAAGCAGCATCAGACAAACTTAAGATTATGAAGACAATGGTTTAAAAAAGCATATTCTTCGTCAAGTAATTAGGTATTAGATCACAAAGAAAAGAAGAATGGAGAAATTAGACAAAACATTATCAGTGCTTGTATGTCTTATGTATTTGGATAAAATCTTCCATGTACTTCTAGTCTTTTACTCTTTTGTGACAAGTGAATTTTTCTTAATACTGGAATACATGTTTAAAATGCATGCTAGCACTGAAGTCAAAGATTTTTAGAGGGAGTGGGGAAGGACTTACATCATCATTGCTTACCATAGTAATTTCCAGCTATATCTGGAAATCAGGTGCCAGTGAGGATAAGTTCCACCAAAGTACCTATGGCAAGGCAGTCAATGTGTTTCTGGTATTCTAGACTGACACCAAGAAGGACAATCACTATTTAAAAAATATTATGGTAATGATTAGGTTACATGAATTTTAAGTACTTTCTTGCTATCATTTGTGAAATTCCTGAAACTTTACACTTCATATTGGAAACCAGCCACTATTTTTACTAAAATTCTTAAGGGAAAATAAAAATCTAACATCAGTTCAGACATGCTGCAAATAACAGATTACCCGCTAGTAGTGATTTCCATAATAACCTTGTTTTTTTTCAAACACAGATAACTAAAATTAAGAAAGTCCAGTAATGGATAGCTCAGAACCTTATGGTTGTTAGGGCTCTGAGTTGGCTAATTTGTTTAGTCAATTTGGCTCAACTTTCTGAATTCTTATCCTGATAAAACAATGTCCCAAAGCAAAAAAGATGAGCTGATGGCTGTCCTTGTCACCTGTCTGTTTATAAATCAGGAAGGGAAATATTTCTTTGAACACCTGCATTCTAAGAAGATGTAGCCTTAGATCTCTCATGCCAAGACTGGATTACCTCTACAACACTAACCCAATCACTGGCAGAGGGTGAATGGGATTTGTTGAGAGCAGTTGTTGATCCAACCAGCAGCATCGGGGGTAACCTTGTTAGAAATGCAAATTCTTGGGCCTCTTCCCAGGCCTAATGATTTAGAAACTGTGGAGTTGAGGCCCAGCAATTTGCTTAACAAGCCTCAAAGTGATTCTGACCCAAGCTTAACTTTGGGAAGAGCTGATTTAGACCTTTCTAGCTCATCCCCTTGGTTTGACCTACCTTCCCTGAGCAGCTAAGAAAAAATTCTCCTCAAGGTTCTGCACACATTCCCTCTGCTTCCAATGCTCCTCCCCCAGATGGGTGATGCCCTTATTCCTTCAGGTTTCTGCTCAAACATTACCTCACCAGCAAGACTTTCTCTGATAACTGTATATAAAGCAGTAATGCTCTAGACACATTCTTCCAGCACTTCCTATCCCCTGACCCTTTATTTTTCTTCAAAGGATTTATCACCATTTGACATGCTACATACAGCCAGCCCTTTGCATTTCCAGGTTTCTGCATCCAAAGATTCAAACAACCACAGACTTACATTGTATTTGGTATTATAAGTAATCTAGAGATTAAGTATACAGGAGGATGTACATAGGTTATAGGCAAACACTATGCCTTTTTATATCAGGGATTTGAGCGTACCTCATTTTGGTACCCTCAGGGTCCCGGAACCAGTACTTCATGGATACTAAGGAATGACTGTACTTATTTGTGTGTGTTTGGTCTATTTCCCTCAACTAGAATGTAAGTTCCATAAGAGCAAAGGCTTTACTCTATTAATCCACTTTTCTATCCCCAGGACCTACAACACTGTCTGGTATAATATGGACATAAAATAAATATTTTCTATAGAAATATTGATATCCAAATGAAATTAGAAATAAAAAATGGCTCTTGAATAGACAAGCAACATTATTAAATTTAAAAAAAACCGCTTTCACCATAAATACTATGTTAAAAATTTTCATATGGAAATTTTTCCATTCTATCAAATTTTACAGGCTTTATCTATGGAAATATCAGGCTTTTTAAGAAATAGATTTGACTAACATGCTACATAATCAGGTTTGTTCTAAAAAATCCAGAAATTCACAGGAGGGGGAAATTGGATACAACCAAAGTAGTTTCAAAATGTAAACTACTTACATAAACAGATTACAATACTTGCAATTTCCCATACTGTTGGTTTTGTTTCTTAGTTTTATTCTAAGGATTATTCAACATTCTGATTTCTTATCAATGCCCACTTGCTTTACTTTAAGAATAATTTTATGTAAATAAGTACATGGTTCCACAAATAACTATATATTGAGAAAATTTTAAATGACATAATATGTTAAATATTATTAAAAAATATAAAATATTCAATTGAAATGTACTTTTTGTTAGTTTAATATGGATAAAGAGTATTTCTAGTGAAGTTCTTTTGAAAATCCCTTAAATTTTCGTGTAATTTATATATTTGCATGATTCAGAACATTTAAATCTAACCATAAAAATGTTACTTGTTAAGATACTTTCCTTAAGAAAAAAATATTCACAGTATAAATTCTGGATGGCATCATGGCACAAAATTCTTAGCTGTTAATTTACAAATAGTTGTGTGCGTGCATGAGTGTATAATGAATTAGGGCACTTCATAAATTATATATAAAAAGATAGAGCAAATCAATATCAAATAACACAGTATTTTTTCAGTAGAGAGAACTGAACCTAAAGACACTGAGCATGCAAGTTGCACAATGATCCTGTCTTGTTGTACAAGTGACTCTCTAGTGTTGCTCCATGTTCTTAATGTATCACAAACACTTTTCCCGAGACTTACTCTCCTTTTTGCTTTCAAATACACAACTAACCAAATTCCCTTTCATATGTTAGAACAATTCTGGTTTTGAATAGGTTATTTTATAAATGGAAAGCCGTTCTTGATTTCTAGCACAATTTACCTTCACTGCATTCTTGAAGCATATCTTCTCAGTGACTTCTTGCCTAAAGGAGTTAACAGGCAGAGCCACTGGTCTCAACTGCAATGAACATAACTACCAGAATACCTCTTCTCTTGCATCATAATATGTAACCACGTGACTATTTATTTTAAACACTATGATGCTGATTATTTAATACATATGTTCCTTTAACAGTCAAACCGTTGTGTGTATTCCCTTTATGTGCTGGCTGTCACCAGAGATGTAAGTTTCAAGAAGGCAGGAAACAAACTATTACACTAAGCATTGTTAATTTTTAATTTAATTTTTTGTAGAAATGGGTCTTTCTATATTGCCCAGGCTGATCTTGAACTCCTGGGCTCAAGCAATCCTCCTGCCTCTACCTCCCAAAGTGTTGGGATTACAGGCAAGAGTCACGGCATACAGCCTATACTGGGAATTTTTTAGAATGATTCTCACATGCTCAAAGAAATTTAAAAAAAAAATTTATTTATTATACTTTAAGTTCTGGGGTACATGTGCAGATTATGCAGGTTTGTTACACAGGTATACATGTGCCACCGTGGTGGTTTGCTGCATCCATCACTCCATCATCCACATTAGGCATTTCTCCTAATGCTGTCCCTCCCCAATCCCCTCACTGCCTGCTATTCCTCTGCTAGCCCCCCACCTCCCAGCCACTGGGGTGTGATGTGTCCCTCCATGTCTCCATGTGTTCTCATTGTTCAATACCCATTTATGAGTGAGAACATGTGGTGTTTGGTTTTCTGAAAATTTTCAAAATGATGTTATTTCAGTATGTATGCTAATTGTTCTTAGATTTAAATTCTTTCACATTGTCCTTCAAGAATTGTCACTTTGTAAAATTTCCTGGTCTCTTGTTCCACATCTGATACTTGTACTCTCTGCACAGGACTTCATTTAATTTGTTTAAATGGATCATCTAATATACTTCTCAATTTTTTTAATTGGTGTCACTTGTCCTTCTGCCAAGGAGGTTCAATTATCCCCTATTGTTAAAAAATAAATGTTCCTGCATTTGTTTAATTCTATCACTTCTCACTTCCTCTAGAAATTTATTTTCTTATATATATTCAATATTTTTGGCTCCTCTGGCAGGTTTCCTCTGATAAATAAAATGTACTCATGTCTCTATCATGGTTAATAACTCCTAAATTAAATTCCTAGTAATCTTCTTTCTATCAGTAAGGTATTTCTGGAAAGGATAATCTCCCTAAACCACCTTTATTTTCTCAGCTACTGTTCACTCTAAAGTTTTGTTTCTATCCACTATCTTTGTGCCCAGTCACTCTAACTGAATGCTCTCTTTTCTAAACTCAACCAGAGGTATCCCAATTTGCAAACCCAGTTGCCTCTTCTCAAACCTATTTTATCTGAGCTTTCTATGCTGCTTAAAACTATTCACTATCGTTTGTAGGCTCCTTCTTGGTATATCTTCCTTTCTTCAATGTTGTGACAAGGCATTCCACTAGTTATGCACCTTTCAATGTAGTTGCTTCTATTCTAGCTTCTCTCCAACTTCTTTTCTTCCTCCTACTGTTTAAACATAGGTGTCCTCCAAGAAGCTCTCCCTGTCTTCCTAGTCTAAGTTCTCTAGTTCCAGACATTCTCCAAATTTTTATTTGTTTTTCCAACTGCATTTAAGCTAGCTATTTTTTTGGTACCCCATACTTGGCTTTTCCAAAATGAAACTTTTTTTTTTTTTAATTTCAGCCTTTGTTTCTAGTCTTTTCTGTCTTTTTCACTAACATCACGTCTTCCTTGTGTGGTTGGTTCAGGACAGAAGTTTAGCATCATATTTAAATCCTCAGCTTTGTTCTCAGCAGATGCACACCAAGGCATGTTAACTGGTACTCCACCATTACATCCTCCATATCCTTATTCCTATTCTTTCACGTAATCACTTATCTCCTCCCATATTTTAGTACAACAGCTTTAAAATTCACTTTTATGTTTGAAAAAACACACAAACTTACAGATAATTTACAAATACACTACTCACATTTTTCACTTTACTAAGCATGAAGAGTAAGTTACTGCCCTGATGCTTCCCTTATCCAGAATACAGCAGTATTTCCCATAAACAAGAACATTTTCCTATAGAGCACAAAATGATGTTTAAACTTAAGGAAATTAATTACTGTCTAAAGTCCAGATCCCATTAAAATTTTGCAACTGTCCTGATGATGTCCTTTTTCTCTAATTGACCCAATGAGGATCATGTATTATATTTAGTTGCTAGATCTCTTTGGTTCCCTTTAGCCTGAACAGTTCAGACTTCCCTTCACTTTCAAGGCCTTACATTTTTGAAAATTATAGGTCAGTTATGCTATAGAATGTTCTCACTTTGGATTTGTCTGATATTTTTTAAATGTTAGATTAAGGTTATACATCTTTGGCCAGAATATCACAAAAGTGATGCTGTGCTTTGTCTGCATCCTAGTGGGAAACCATAGTGACTCTCCCAATATGTTGACTTTCATCATTTGGTCAAAGTATCTGCTAGGCTCTTCCACTGTGAGGTTAATCTGTACCTTTTATAATTATTAAGTTTTGGGGAGTTACTGTGAAACTATGTAAATAACTGGTTTCTCATCCATCTTTCTCTATATATTAATTATATCAGTAAGTACGTGTGCTTTCCTATTTTATTCAGTGTTATCATCAATCACCATCTTTATTTTGATTCTCAAGTAACAGACCTCTGGTTCAGCCAACGAGGGGGCCCCTTGAAGTTGGCAATGGTATTCTCTTGATATGCCCTTGTTATTTTTTTAGTGCTTTCTGGCAAAAAAAAAAAAAAATTTAAATCTAGTTTCATGTTGTACTTTCCTGGATCCAGCCCTGGATTGAGCTATTTCTCCAAACATCCCCAGGTACTTTTATTGGATAATGCTATTTAGACACCAAAATCTGGATGTTAGGGGTATTTACCATCAATGTGTTATTGCTCCCAGACTCTCACTCTCAACGGACCATGTGTATGGAACACACGCACAGAGACACCTATACACACACAGTTTCATCTGTGTTTTTTTTTTAACTTTCTCCCCACCCTGCCACATACACACATAATCTCTGCCATCTCTGGTGTCACATTCTCCCCTGTGTGGCTGTGCTCTTCATTCCATGCAGATTCAGGTACTCTGCACACGACCAACCTCCACCTGGAAGTTCGCCTTGGGCTCTCATTTCCCATGCTGGACTGTCTACTGTGTTGATATTCTACATGCCCTAGTTGTGCTCCTAAATCCTAGCAGTTCACCTCCACATGTGGACATTCTTCTCCCTGTTCAAGTTCTGATTTCCCACACAGGATTGTGCCATCCACTGTCTCCGTGAAGATGAGCTGAATTTGATTAGTTTCTGAGATGCTGCACAAGGCTGATCCTCTATGAGACTGTCTCCATCTGGCTCAGGCTCTGACAAGGTCTGTGGGGCCACTGCTGCTGCTTCTGTCTCCCACTGGTACGTGAGGGTCCAACCATGCTCTGCCCACCCCAATGGTTGTGAGATGAATTGTTAAGGAAAAACAGTAAGAAAAAAGGTTGAGAAAAAAGAAGAGCTATACCAGGCTTTCAGCTTGTTTCTTTACCTGTACTATTTTACTGCATCAATCTAACATATATGCTATTGAGATTTTTTTTAACCCAAAATGTTACATATAACTGGGATTAAGTTACTTTCACTTCAAAAGCTTTCAGTGATGTGCTGTTGCCTTTGCAATGTAGTTTGAATTCAAGGTGCTGCCAAATATGAACATAAACTTTCCAGCTTTTCTTTCTCTGCATTGATGTGAATGAGACAGAAAACTTTTATTCTTTAGATGTAAAATATATTTTCTAGTCCTATAGCTTTTATTCTACCTAATTACTTCTAACTGGATTATCTTCCCTTTCATTTCCAACTGTCAAAATAATGTCCATCTTGGAATGTATGATTTAATGTTACTTCTTCCATAAAATTATTCTCTTAGCTTCTCCACCACAAGTAATTATAAATATTAATAATAGTAGCAATGAGTTATAAGAATGTATTAAAAACGTCTCACATGTACTTTACTAGAAATTTCACATCTAATATTTCTGCTCTTTTGTTAGTCCTGAAAATTAATTATTTTTGACTCCAATTTCATTTTACATACAATAAGAAAACATCAGCATAGAGAGTTCAGATGAGTTGTTCAAGGCCTAAGAGCCAATAAATAGAAGAGGGAGGGTTTGGATCTAGAATTTAGTCTGAATTGAAGGCTAATGCTATTTGCAGTGGGACATAAGCATTGGTCACTACAGGTCTCCAGCCACTTTGTCTTTTTTCTTCTGAACATAGCACATTTGCATCATACTTTACTTAAGTTTCACATATTACTTAGAAGAATAAAAGCTCCTTGAGGACAAGGTTCATTCACGTTTAATTTCATATCCCTACCATCAGAGAGCCTTGATCATGGAGAACATTTAGCACAAAGAAGAATGAACCATGGACTGGGAGTCAGGAAGACCAATTTATAATCCTGCTTTGCCACAGGTCATGAGGATATGAAATGATACTTTAAATAGACACTTAACTTCCCTGACCCTAGAATTCCATGTTTCTAAAAGGTTATGGTTATGAGACTGTATGACTTTTATTTCTATCCAAATTAAACTCCTGAGTTGCTTGATTTAATAAAGAAATAAATAACTTTTAACATAAGAGAATAAAAAATATTCAATCACATCCATCATTCTCTTTCCATATATTTGAAAGTTTTTTGGTGCTTTCAATTTTGAGAAACTACTTCATTAAAAAGTCAAATTTGATCATTATCTTTAGTGAACTGAAAAGTCACAAAGTTTATTTTGACAAACAGCAATGTGAATTCAGTTTTTCAAGTAAACATCCCCCAAAGCACTTACAAAGAACTTACAGAATAAGAAAAACATATTACATATTACAATAATAGCAAAAACTAAAAAGGGATATATATATATATTTAATTTCTGGGGTACATGTGCAGAATGTGCAGGTTTGTTACATAGGCATACACATGCCATGGTGGTTTTCTGCACCCATCAACCCATCATCTACATTAGGAATTTTCCCTAATGCTATCCCTCCCCTAGCTCCCCAACCCCCAACAGGCTCTGGTGTGTGATATTCCCCTCCCCGTGTTCATGTGTGAGAATATGCAGTGTTTGGATTTCTGTTCTTGTGTTAGCTTGCTGAGAACAATGGTTTCTAGCTTCATCTATGTCTCTGCAAAGGACATGAACTCTTCCTTTTTTACGGTTGCATAGTATTCCATGGTGTATATGTGCCACATTTTCTTTATCCAGTCTATCATTGATGGGCATTTTGGTTGGTTCCATGTCTTTGCTATTGTGAACAGCACTATAATAAACATACACATGCATGTGTCTTTATAGCAGAATGATTTATAATCCTTTGAGTATATACCCAGTAATGGGATTGCTTGGTCAAATGGTATTTCTGGTTCTAGATTCTTGAGGAATCACCACACTGTCTTCCACAATGGTTGAACTAATTTACACACCCACCAACAGTTTAAAAGCATTAAAAAGGGATATTTTAATCTGAAAATGATGTACAACTAACATATAAAAAATGAACTGGCCCTGTGGCATTTGGTTTCATATTTATAATTTAAACATGGCTTAAGACCTAAGTAATGGGTGGAGAGTTGGATATATTTTTTCTATTGGATTATAACCATTCATGAATTTGGGATTCCTATCTCCTCTTCATTTTCTTAAGGTCTTGTATTTGCCATGATTGTTGCCTAAATATTTCCTGCATTGCTTATTTTTTTTTTGTTTTGCTTTGTTTTTGTTTTTGTTTTTTACAGATGGGATCTTGCTCTGTTGCCCAAGCTGGAGTGCAGTGGAGTGATCATGGCTTACTACAGCCTCAAACTCCTGGACTCAAGTGATCATCGTCCTTCAGCCTCCCAAGTAGTTGTGACTACAGGTGTGTGATACCATGTCCGGTTAATTTTAAAAGTAATTTTGTAGAAATGGGGTCTCACTATGTTATACAGGCTGATCTCAAACACCTGGCCTGCAGGGATCCTCTTGCCTTGGCTTCCCAAAGCGCTTGGATTACAGGCATATGCCACCATGTCTGGCCATGTTTAATGCAATGTGTGTTTAAATTTTTCCAGCTCCTTTACTAGAAGGGTCCATTATTTGGGAGATTTTTTTTTTTAATCTTGTAATTAGACTTGTGTAGCTCTGGCAATGTGGTCTTTCTTTTCTGTTCTTATCTTTTTCTTAATTTACATCACTGCTCATACTGAGCATCCTATGGTTTTGGAATGACCTGTGGATGCCTTAGTGAAGCTTCCACTTTGTTTTTCCATCCCTCTTTCCTCTTTAATTCCTCTGGTTTCCTAGCTTTTATTCAGCATATAGCTAAAGATTAAGGAGTAGTCAAACTCCTGAGACGAGCCTACGGTCAGGTTTTTAAAGGGCCTAAGGTCAGGTTTCTTTTTTTCTTTTTTTTTTTTGAGACGGAGTTTCGCTCTTGTTACCCAGGCTGGAGTGCAATGGCGCGATCTCGGCTCACCACAACCTCCGCCCCCTGGGTTCAGGCAATTCTCCTGCCTCAGCCTCCTGAGTAGCTGGGATTACAGGCACGCGCCACCGTGCCCAGCTAATTTTTTGTAATTTTTAGTAGAGACCGGGTTTCACCATGTTGACCAGGATGGTCTCGATCTGTTGACCTCGTGATCCACCCGCCTCGGCCTCCCAAAGTGCTGGGATTTCAGGCTTGAGCCACCACGCCCGGCCAAGGTCAGGTTTCTATACTTCCTTAAACTTCTGTTCAATGCTATATCTACTTAGCACCACAATTCAGACTTCATGTCATCATGTATTTTTATTCCTTAATCTTTCTGTTGTTTTCTTTATCCATACCTGAAATATGCTTTTAAATACCTGTTCTTATTTACTCAAGTAAGAGTTTGAAAATCTGAAGAGTATATATATTGGGTGTAGAGAGATAGCAAAAGTATGAATGAGTAATGGATAAACATAATTTTTTAGGATTCTTCAGCAAATAATTAATGAATCAAGGTATTATATAAGCAGGTATACAATCTGAATGGCAAATGACTAAATGGGCTGTCATTTCTTAGAAGGTTCTAAAGACGGTTTTCAAGAAATCCTTTTCACAAATATTTCATATGGAGTAGGCCCACATCCTCTACTTAGAGAAGGATTTGGCAAGATACAGGCTCTGGGTGACCTTAGCCTACGTCAAAACTCTTTATGTAAAGGTCTTTAAATCATCACTCAGATTCCTCTTTCCCTTAGTGTCAATAATGATTAATTTTCGAATTATTCTTCATACATCCAATTCTCTACTTCCTTAATTGTATTTCTAACATTTGGGATTTTCTCTAATTTCTTCAAATATTCTTTTAACTAGCCCTTGAGACACTAGATATAGATATTTTACAAAAAAGAGTTAGCATAGCAGGACTAAGACTGAAATTCTTGGAAAGGGCTGCTTGCAAAGTTGACCTTGGCCTGATGTCCAGAAACTCGAATTTGGGAGGGTTTCCATCATTCCCTAACTGAGAAGAGTGGTCCCTTGAGCCTAAATTGTACAAACAATGTGTTTTATGCTAAAAATCTGCTTTCCTTCTGGGAGTAGGGAATCTTGGTAGATGCTAGCAAGAATGGGCCCATGTGACCAGTCTCACTAAAAACCTTAGAAACTGAGTCTCTAATAAGCTTCCTTGATAGACAACATTCCACATGTGTTGTCCCAATTTCGTCCTGGAGAAATTAAGTATGTCCTGTGTGATTCCGTAGAAGGATGCTCTTGGAAGCTTGCACCTGGCTTCCTCTGAACTTTGTCCATGTGACTTCTCCCTGTCCTGACTCTGTTTTGTATCCTTTCACTGTAATAAATCATAGCCACAAGAACAGGACAACACACAGTATAACTGAGTCCTCCTTGTGAATCAACAAATCTGAGGGTAGTCTCGGAAACCCCTGAGACAGATACATATCTGGATAATATGATATCTAAGTCATAATACATCTATATAGGTACTGCATATACCTTTTAACTTTTATTAGTTATTTTATCCCTTTTTTTTTTTTTTACAAATTAAACAAGAAAGTGTATATTCTTTGTTGTCTGGCTGTCACTCAAATAATGTTTGTTATACTTATGTATATTATTTTGCATAGTCTTAGTTTGCATTCTTTGCTTTAGAGCATGGCATGATGTGAATATACCCAACTTATTTACACAGTGTACAACTGGTTACTGCTGGGTTATTTCCAGTTTGTTGCTTTTATAAATAGTGCTGCCATAAATTTTGTAGTCCGTGTTTTTGGGAGTATTAACATAATATTTCTTTGGTGAGTATTTCAGGAATGGAATTTGTGGAACAGAGGTTAGTTTCCTTTCAGTCCATGTTGCTAGACAGTTTTCCAAAGTGGTTGTACAAATTTATATCCCCACCAGCAGATGATGTGAAACTTCCCATAAGTTTACATGCTTCTTAAGACTTGGTATTTTCTACACTTTTTTATTTTAGTAATTTTGGAATGGGTGTAGTGGAATCACACTGTGGTTTCAATTTGCATTTTCCTGTTGAGTACCATTTCATAGGTTAATTGATCATTTTATATTTCCTTTTCTCTTAAGTGTCTGCTCAATTATTTCCTCTATTTTCTAATGGATTGTCTCGTTTCCTTACTAGTTTCAGTAGTTTTAAAGTACATTTTTGATATGACCTATTTGATATATATTTATTACAAATATCTTTTCGTCTCTGTAAATTCTATTTTACTCTCATAATGGTATCTTTTGATGGAAAAGAGGTCTTAAATAGAATTTATCATTTATTCATATTTAGCATATTTCTGTCTCCTATCTAAGAAATCCTCACTTATTCTTTTTAAAAAATTGTTTAAATTTTATTTATTTATTTTTTGTAGAGGATGCAGGCAACAATCTTTGCCTAATATAACATCAGAAAAGACATTCTCCTATATTCTTCTAAAAGCTATACTGTTATATCTCTTTTAGGTAGCTCTATATTTTTTATATAGTGTGAGTCACGGGTCAAATTACAATGTCTTCTATTTAGACATGGAAAAAGTACCATTTATTGAAAAGAGTATCCTTTCCCCTCTTCCCAACAGTTTCAACTTTGTCATAAATATGGTGAACATGTATGTGTGCTTCTATTACTGGAGTTTCTCTTTCACCGGTCAGAATTTTTATTCTTGTGCTATTACCAGACTGTCTTAATTACTGTAACTTTATCGTGGACCTTGATAACAGCCAGGAACCCTATTTTTGTTGAAGAATAGGCTTGCATGTTCTTGGTCCTTTGCATTTTCATTTGGTCTTTAGAGTCAGATTGTTAAATTTTTTTAAAACAAAATTGGGATTTTTGATTGTTTTAAATTTATACATTAATATAGGAGAACTGACATTTACCAGTATTGAATCTTCTAATTCATGAACGTGGTGTGTCTTCCCACTAATTTAGGTATTGTTTAATTTCTCTCAATAAGGTTTTGTAGTGTTCAGTGAAGAGTATGTATAATCTATCTTTTGCCAGATATATTCCTACTCTGATTTTTAAAGATCCATTATAAATGGTGTCATCTTAAAATACTGTTTTGTTGCTGCTATGCTACTCATTTTTGAATACTGATGATATAATAATCAACCACCTTAGTGAATTTTTTTCTGAAATGGATTATAAGTTAGTTCTCCGAGGTTGTACCAATTTATGTTTTTCCAGTCTCTTCTAAGTATGTGATTATAGCATTGTAAATTAGGTTGGAAACTCCATCCTTTCCACAGTTATCAGCGACAGTTTGATCAGTTTACGTATAAATGTCATCCCTCTTCTCCTGTAGATGTAGCCATAAATGTAAGGTACCTGCAATAGGCTTCTCAGGAAAGAGAGGGTCATAGATCAAAAATTATCCCATAAAACAGTTTAATTTCCATAAAAGCAAAATGCTTGAATCATCTTCAGGTCAGTTCTAGTTTTTCCATTTCTCTCTACATCTTAGCATCCCAGTTACTATCATTCTGTATGAAATTATTAGAATAGTAATATTCCATATGCAAACAATAATAGTTTGTTACTTTTAAAGCAAAGAAATAGTTAACTTCCATCTAACTTGTCATTGGGATGAAAACAGTGATCATGCATCTTCGAAGGTCTTTACCTCATATCTTTTCTGTTTCAGTGACTTGGCTATTTCTCTAGGAAATGGTGGAGAAGAGTCTATTTATATTAGCAATGAGAGAAGAAAGAGAGGTTCCAGGGTCCATTTTGAAGTGAATTAAGAAGAAACCAGTTAGACACAGGGTATTTCAGACATAACAGTTGTAATGGGAGAACTGTCATCAACTTTAAGAATAATTCAAAATGTTGGGAAAAGCTGAATGTTGAAAATTAGATGTGATACTCCTTTTTAATTTCTCGTTCTGATCTTATGCTTGAGAACCATAAAAATATTCAGAGCTATTATTTTTACTTTGCCTGTAAAATTTAAAGACATCCACCAATGAAGTCAGAGTTTCTCATTTTCAAAACACAGTACATTCTTGTGCTACTTAGTTATGTTCATCCTTATGACACTTAATAGAATTTTAATCTCTCTCCATAATGTCCTGCATCGCGAATTTAAGTAATAAGAGGTAATAATAGCTAGATTCCCTTTGGATTCGGTGCTCTAATACATCATCTCGTTCGTTCTAGTTAATTCATTTGAAATAGGTCCTTCACATCGAAATGAGAGTACCAGGAAAGCAAAAAGACTATAGAATATAGTCATAAAAAAAGCAGTGATTACATTGAAAAGAGAATTTTCGCTAAACTGTCTTCCTATTAAGTAGCCATTTGGGTTAATAAGAAGTCACTGATTATCACAGAATTCAGCAGAAGAAAACTCATTTGAATAAAGCTGATGTAAACACAGACTAGGATTAAATTAAATTTAATTCACATTAGTTTATAGATTATATTTTTAACAGACTGCTTTCTTACTAGAATCAAATAAAGTCTTAGCTTTGGCCAAAATATATTCTATATTAGAATGTGAAATATATATCACAATATAAATACACAGTTAAATAAAAAAAAACTCTAGTTATTTAATAAATTTGCCTTAACTCGCATATAAACTGCTCTAATAATGTCCATAATTACAGACAGTACTATAACTAGTTTCACTAAACATGAAAGCTGAAACATCTACCTTAAGTTTTGTTCAAATTCTACTACCAATTCAACAAATATTTATTGTATCTAATATGACTCTCACTTTATACTTGTCCTTGGCATATAGTGATATATAAGACTATTAAATCAGAGCTTGAAACTTGGCTAAATAAGTATTTTTTTTTTTTTTAGTTTTAGTAAAATGTTTTATTTTCTATTATAAATATGATACTAACAGGTAACAATGAACTCTTCGGTGTTTCCATACAAAATACAACTTTTTCTAAAATAAAGGGGCTAGGCTGGGCGCGGTGGCTCATGCCTGTAATCCCAGCACTTTGGGAGGCCGAGGCCGGCAGATCATGAGGTGAAAAGATTTAGACCATCCTGGTCAACATGGTGAAACCCCATCTCTACTAAAAATACAAAAAAAAAAAAAAAAAAATTTAGCTGGGCATGGTGGCGTGTGCCTGTAATCCCAGCTACTCGGGAGGCTGAGGCAGGAGAATTGCCTGAACCCAGGAGGCGGAGGTTGCGGTGAGCCGAGATGGCGCCATTGCACTCCAGCCTGGGTAACAAGAGCGAAACTCCGTCTCAAAAAATAAAAATAAAAATAAATAAATAATAAAATAAAATAAACGGGCTAAAAAACAATTTCCTGAGGAGGAGAGAGTGAGTGAAACACATACTTTGTTCAAGATACTTTGTCCCAGAGTACATTTGGAATGTTTATAAGTATTCATTTTAAGTTTTCAAAAAATGAGAGAAAAGCAACAGACTGTTGCACATGGTCTGAACAGAAAATTTGTGTGGTAAAGGTCACACTGCAAACTGGAATGTTTTATGGAGGGACACCAGATTTTCCAGAGAACTAAGTTATTTTTAGCAAAATTGATATAAATACAAAGGATATTAGGAAAGCAAGGTCCCAGCTCTTCAGTAATTACAGCCGAGGCTGGAAAGAGGGTGGGAAGGCAGGGGAGGGTTTGACTGTGGGACCGGTGGAACACAAGACTTGCCCATAGGAGTCATCTAGGAAGAAAGGTCCTTTCTAGACCCTTTCCATTCAGCCCAGGGATTCCTGGACAGGGTTGTCCTTCTCGTGGGAAGTGGCTTATGTACTGAAAATGCACTTCATCCTATAGAAGGAAACCTTTACTAAAGCTAACAAGGGGAGCCCTTCAAACTCCAGAGACTCTTCTATATACTCAGTGCTATTTCTAACTCTGGTCATGCAATTTTTAATGTTTAATTCATTTTTTATATTGGGAAATACTTTACCTATCTACCCACATATCTATAAACAAATTTATAAGAGTGAAGTGCATACATTTTAAATACGCAGTTCAACAGATTTTTACCTATGTCTGCACCTGTGAAATATGGAACCATTACTTCACCAGAAGGTTCCTTCATGCCTCTTCCCAGTCATATAAGTATGCCATTTTGACTATTAAATGTGTCTTCAAAATGCCCTGTCAGAAAACTTTTTCTTTTCATATGGAAAAATTTCACACCAAAGCTGACCATACTTGCATGACGTTAGTTTAAAATGTAGGGCTGGGTGCAGTGGCTCAAGCCTGTAATCCCAGCACTTTGGGAGGCCGAGGCGGGAGGATCATGAGGTCAACAGATCGAGACCATCCTGGTCAACATGGTGAAACCCTGCCTCTACTAAAAACACAAAAAATTAGCTGGGCATAGTGGCGCGTGCCTGTAATCCCAGCTACTCAGGAGGCTGAGGCAGGAGAATTGCTTGAACCCAGGAGGCGGAGGTTGCAGTGAGCCGAGATCATGCCATTGCACTCCAGCCTGGGCAACAAGAGCGAAACTCCATCTCAAAAATAAATAAATGTGGTAGTTTTTTTTTCATCTCTTTTCTTTTCTTTTTTTCTTTTGAGACAGAGTCTTAGTCTGTCACCCAGGCTGGAGTGCCATGGTGCAGTCATAGCTCACTGCAGCCTCAAACTACTAGACTGAAACAATCCTCCAGTCTTCCAAGTAGCTGGAGCTACAGGTGCATGTCACCATGCTTGGTTAATTTTTTTAGTTTTTGTAGAAATAGGGTTAGTTTTTCACATGTGGAAATAATGATAAATGTTCAGAGAAGAAAGTGTATTAGATCTGAACAGAAACATTAAAAAACAAAGAAACAAAAACCCTAGTTTCTCCCTTTCCCTAACAATCTCTATCATGAAAATTTAGTTTTGTTTTTATATATATTTCATTCAAAACTGTCTAACATAAATTATGTTCCTCTTAAGTAAAGTACAAAATTATTAGTATAACGATAAGATAGTAAACACATATACTATTTATAATATGCTAAGCACTATTTAAACACTTCATACATATTTTATTTTTTCATTTTTAGTGAAACAAGGTCTTGCTATGTTGCTCAAGCTTATTTCCAACTCTTGGTCTCAAGCTATCCTCCCACTTTGGCGTTGCAAAGTGCTGGGAGACACCACGTCTGGCCTCTATATGCTATTTTAATCCTCACAAAAATAAGTATGAACACTTTATTATTTAATGTTTGGAATGAGTGTTTACATAATTTGCTCAATGCTAAAACACTCCTAAGAGACCCAGTCAGTATTTGAACTCAGATAATGTAAGGCCAGAGTCCTTTCTCTTACTCAGTATACCACACTGCCTTCCTGAGATCCAGAAGTGCAACAGACCTAGATTATTAGAAAAATAATGGACTATTTCTTACCACCTCAAAGTTTCTGGCAATTATTCCATGCCACATGGGTAAGACTATTTCCAGGATCTCAATCCTCGTATAGTTTAACTATCATATGATATTTGTCATATGTTTCTTATTTGTATTGAGAGAGAGATATAAGGACACAAACATCTCAGGCAAGAGCAAATAATGAGATAACTGAAAAAAAAGTTATGTTAGGATAATATATATCTATCATTGCTCAGTTGCAGAAACATTCTGTAGCATGACATATCTATAGAACTTCACAGGTCGATTTGGGACCCTTTTACAATTTTGGTTCTACTTTAAATCTGGAAAAATACAGGTGATATAGACCTAAATGCCTCTGCTATTATCTTTTAAAAATTTCAACTCTAGTTCCTGATTTGTAAGCTAAATTTTTAAAATAAAATAAATCCTTTATATCATATGTATCTGTACATATTTTCTCTTTTAAAATTGCTTTTTTACAAACGCTATCAAAAGGAATTTTAATATGTGAATTGAAAAAATTATGTATTTGTTTTCTTCCATGGAGCTTCTTTAAATTATTCACAGGAGTCAAGGGGAAAGTCTTTCTTAATCATTGTCTTACAAATCAGGAGTAAAGCACAAATGCTGATTGAGCCGATTGATGGAGAAAAATGACGAAAGGAAAGATCCCAGTACAGAATATGGCCGTTCATTTCTATTCCAAATGAATCAACTACTCACAAATGTGGATCTCCTACTAATTCTGACAACAAACTGAGGGACTACATTAACTTCTCTTCCAGGGTCCACAAGGGGCGTGGTTTCAAGAACTTCCCAGCCCCACGCCTCCATCCACTTGCCCATCCAGGAACCTAGAGTTCTTTGTCTAACTTTCCCACTCTGGGGCTAGGTAAAATTCCAGGTGAGCTTCCTTTGTTCAGAAAGTCCGCCAAAAGCCCTGGAAGGAGGGGCTCTGTTGTGGGCCCAAGCAACCAATCTGGGATCAGAGTCAAAGATCAATCACTCCAGAGGAAGTTTGAAAGAACTCCTCTCATTGGATAAAACATGAATGGTGGGAATAACTTCAAAGCTAAAACTCCATTGTACCTTATCTGTGCGGATTTTCCCTCTCTGGGATCCCCTCCCACAACAGTGTCGGAGCTCTCTCTATTTCTCTCTCTTTCTCCCTCTCTGCCAAGTAAGTCACTCTCTGCAAAACTCTTTGGGTGTGGTATTTACTTGACTGGTAAGCTCACGGCACCGCCAGGGCCTCTTTCCCATTCCTGGGGCCAGAGAGCCCAAGAACCTCAGGGCACATACCATCCGGGAGACAGCTGAGTCCCATCCACGACCCGGTTACAAAACCACCCAAAGAACCAACCCTCTGAGGAGGCCCATGTCTGCATGCAGACAGCTTTTTCATGTTTCTCTTGCTAGAATACATCAAGTAGCCATTTCTCCTTTGTTGGCACAATCAAGTAACTCTTGAATGAAGAATTAAAAACACAGAGAATGTAGGAGACTTTCTCTCACTTGGAACTTTACATACTCACTCAAAGACACAAGTGTTTCCTCGTCAAAGAAACTAGGCAAGTAAGCCATAATACTCCCGGTTAGCAGGTATTGCCCTGGCTATTAGCTAGCCACCACAGATCTGATTTCTCAGAATAAGTTTAAAAAAAGTAAATGTAACTGTACTACTGATGAAGATATGGACCAATCTCTACCCCTATAATCTTATATATATATATATATATGAATTAGCTTGGTTCTTTTTATGTTTGATTGTCTACAATGGAAAGTAATAGAGGTTTTTAAACAAGTGACTTGCTATTTTCTTCGGCTGGATATGCTGTTCCTAAGATATTGGTTGATCAGCAGCACAAGACCTTTCAGATACTAAATGGCAGAAATAAGCTCTTTCAAGGTTTTCTAGATCTTTCTTATTCTGATAATAGGATTCCTTCAGTCAAGTACTACAGGATGGAAAGTAGCACCCCATTACTTGTTAAAGATGCCCAAGTGAGTCACAGAACTAACTGTAATAGAAATGCCACATTGAATTAGCCCTGAAGCAGGGAACAAAGTCCTTCCATTTTAGAAAGGGGGAAAGTGTAGTTAAAACAAGCAAAAAAAGCAAACCTCTTACCTTTTGTAGCAATGCGTACACACTGGGTTTTAGTTTCCTGATAGAGTAAAAATGAAAGAAAAGAGTCAATGGATAGATAATATTTCCTGTTTCATAAACTATAATTATTATGAAGATCCATCTGGGGTCATAAAAAGAGATTATAAACAACAGAACTTTAATATTAAGAAAACTTTAAAAAATATCCATTTCTAGGGATATTTTTTAAAAATCTAAAATAATAACTTTGAAAAGTATTTGTTTTTTATAAACATGTAAATATCTGTTTTCACCTTGCAATGAAATAGTCTAGTTTGTGACAAGTCATATAGCATTCCACTTTCATGTATAGTACTGTGTAAACTATCAGAAAGAAAAATGTATTTGCAAAGCTAATACAAATCCGGTCTAAATATAAATTTAATTTTCATCTGAAAGCTGTAGACTCAGATCAAAGCTGGTCATTACATACTTTCATTTGGATCCTAGCATGACTAAAGAGCTAAATGATAGTAGTTAGAAAGATCATCAAAACATTGCATCATAGTTGCAGTGTAATTTATTTGTTCTTTTAATGTAGCTATTAGGAGTTAAATGTTTCTCAGCATTTATAATTTTCCTCCTCTTGCTAGACAGAGGGGGTAGACAATGTAGAAGCAAGAGGAAAGGACAAGAAAAAATGTCTTTATTATTTTAATGCTGTAGGGTGGCAGTAGGAGACACATATTCCCGCCAGCTACTTGTGGGCCTACTCTTCACTTCTCCAGGCCTTAGTTGATTGAGTGTATATCCTTGAATAGACAAGAGGTGAGAAAAGGTATCAAAGCTTGTGAACAAACCAGAGGCTGTTTGCAAGTTGCATTTATAACTCCAACTTGGGTAGTTCTATATGTTGATAATTTATAAAGGAGTTTATAATTTCTGCTTAAGCATTTTTTATTTTTAAATTAAAATAAAGCAGTGAGGGGAGAATTAGTAATTAAAAATAAAATTTTGCACTTCTATTACTTGTGACCTCAGACCTTCATGGTAACCTACAAGAGATTACTTCACATTCGCATAAAGGCTCAAAAGGATATTCATTTCCTAAAAGCAATTGCTGTTAACTTTCTATCAGCATTACCAAACTCTGCTGGCAGAAGCCATATCAACTTTAAAACTCTTTGCCAAGATAACTGTGAAATATATTGTTGCCATTCTGTATTTTGATAAAACTACAGTGTAGATATATTAACAATTGGAAGAGAAAATTCATATCAAAGCTTTTAAAGAATGACAGAAAATCCTTTATAAGTAACAGATATTCATTAACACTCCTCTGGTATAATAGAACAAATAACCAAAGTTAATTTGGAACCTCTCTAAAGATGAAAACCCTCACACAAAACTATGCTTCCTACAAAATGCTACATTATACTCAGAATGGATTAATAACTTCCATAGTGTTCTGTTTTTAGAGCAGCCTCCTTGCAGCAGTGGTATGGAATGCTGTATGCGTGGGAAGTGAACAATAGACTACTCTCTAAAGAGCCCAGTTCTTTAAAAGCAAACCAGAAGAAAAGAGCATCTTCAACCGTGAGCAGCCTCTGACTCTGGAGCACACCTTAGAAGATGCTGTGCCCTTTCTCTTTGCTACCTACAAGCCAACCATAAAGGCAAGTGAACAATAAAGCTTTCATTCAAAAATAGCTAATCAATACCCAAAGCTCTCACAGCCCCTGCAGAAATGCAAACGAATTGTTATATCTTCCAATTAAACTCTTCCAAGATATAATATGACTGACGCAATTGTATATCATGTATCACTCCCAGGTGCTCACCTTAGGGCTCAATTACATAAACCCAGCAATTTCCTATATGGCTTCAAGTCCATTAAAATATCATCATTCTATTGAATTTTAAATTGTGAAAATTTCTATCCTCAACATTTGTTTTCCCTCCATCTCTGTCTGTCAATAAATAAATAAATAACAATAAGTTTTAGGAAAGAAAAATCTTTCAAATAGAACAACATGAGGCATGAAAGGCCAGGTTGTTTCCTCACATATGGAACTGCTGGTTGTTTCTAACGTCCTGTTGTGTTTTCCTCTTCAATATTCATTTGGGATCAGCGGCAGTGTTCAAAAACAACTGTGTCCAAAATGGGAAAAGGAGGGGCAACCAGGGAAACAGAAAGCAGCCTTTCGTAATGGCTCAGCAGCCAGTCATCGCCAGGCTGTCTTTTGTTTAGGTTCTGTCAGATATACCACAGGCGCCCTATTACTTTGTAATCAGAGGATTTTTACTTGTTATTTACTATTTGGCTTGAAAACCCTGAAAAGTTTATAAGGGTTTATTAGCCTGCTGTGGAACATGCATTCTGTTTATCCTGCAGTAAATTTAATCTCTTGAAGTGTGCCACCACTGAACAAGGAAGACAGAACAATGCCTGAGCACTACTCGGGGTGGAGTCCCAGCAGCTGCACACCCACCTTTTCAAATCCTTTTACTCTCAATTGCTGTTGTGGGTTTTCCAGAGGAAGGCTCAAGTAGAAGCAGTTACTAGGAAACAGGAACCCTGTGAAATGGACCTGGCGTGAGGCCTCAGCCCTACAGTAGGCCTAAAACTGTGCACACTGTTGACAACAGAACCAACACCCACTACACGCCAATTTTCTTTTTCTTTCTTTCTGTCTTTTTGTTTTTTCCTTAACAGATGCTACTGAGTATTTATAAAAATTTGACTCCAGCTTGTTTTTCAAAGCAGGGAAAAAGCAAATATTGGAGGAAGCTCACCTTCTCCACACTGCTCATCGCCTGGAAATAGATGTTGTATCCTTTGCGTGGAGCCAAAGGAGGGTTCCAAAAGCCTTGGTAGGTCCTATTGTCACCCACAGTGAATGGGGCAGGCTCAGGTAGGTTTCCCGGGGGGAGCTCTGCAGCAAAGTAATAGGGTGCACCTCCGCTCATGGCATTTTGGTATGTGACGGGAACCTGGTAGCATTCCATGGCTCCAGCTTCTCTCTTGGTTCGGTGTGGGTGCAGCTCTTCCACAACAATCTGATAAGCACTTTTGGGAAAAAAAAAAAAAAAAAAACCACACATATACACACACATTTAGAGATTTGAGACGCTAACTTTTTTTTTTTAAAGGAACAAGGGGTTTAAGGGATTGAATGTTGACACACCACATTTAAAAGTATTTAAAGTCAGTCTTAACCTGCTACAGTCTTGTTTTCAGCTAAATAAAATAGAATTTTCACATACATGCTGCTCTCTCTAACATCACTGTAGTTACAAGGAAACTGAAAAAGTAAGAACAATCACCTTAGGACTTTCAACATTTTTAAATGTTGAGGAAGAAGCCACCTTAATAAGGATTCTGACATTAACCAGAGACACATCATAGATTCAGTTCTTTGTCTGATATTTTTAAATGTTTAAAGTTAACATTTTCCCTGGAAATGATATTATGGAAAGTCCAGCTCCAAGGTCTAACAGAGTGACTGCCTCAGGGCGGTGCTAGAAGCACCCATTTGTGGTTGTCACAGCCTTAGAGACAGAATGTACTGACAGGCTTCTCCACCTCTTGACCTTGCCACGGCATCTACATTGGCTCAGAGCTATGTAGATCTAAAATACAAGTGACATGCGGCAATACGGGCACAGATGGACAGAAATCTGTCCTCACAACCAAAATAGACCGCCTCCTTCTTCTGGAGTTGTTAATAATAAAATGTTACAAATTGTAGAAACAGATGGCATTTGGCCTATTAAAACTCTAACCTAAACCTTCTGATATCTAAGTTTTAAAACTTTTCTGTAATTACAATTACTTTATAGAGGAGAGAAAAAAAAAGAAAAACAAGAAAAAGGCAAATATAAAGTAAAGATCTCCAATAATATTTTTTTTAACAACTCCTGGAACGGGTATGTTAATAATATTCTTTCTCAGTAGAAAATTCTTTAGGTCAAAATTTTTTCAGATAACATATTACCAGGAAGGTTGATACTATTATTATAATGTATTTTATATATTATGAATATTTTTAAAAATGTTTTAAAATTTCTAAAAATTCTGGAAAAATATATGTGATATCTTTTGTAAATTGAACATAAATTGTGTGTAGGGCTGCATGTTGATATTCAATGAACCTCCAGGAGGAATAGAATATATTCTTTAAAAGACTTTCATGAAAAAGAAAGAGGTGGGTAAGTAGAGGAGAATGAGGAGGAGAGGGCGAGGGAGAGAGAAAGAGAGATTGAGATTGATAGATATACTGAACATGCATCTATGAAAATTAAAACGGTTTAGACTCTGGTATGAATTTCCAATTTGATATAAACTTTTAAGCCTACAAATAAAAGATCTTCATAGATTAAACAATAGGACATCAAAAGAAAGAATTAAATTATAATTTAATTGATAAATTGAAGATGTTCTTTTCTTCCTAATTATTCAAGCTCCCATTTTCCATTAAAATATTGCAAATAAATTGGTAGGTTGGTATCCATCTCCTTTCCTCTAAAGAGAGAACAGAAGTTGTATTAATTTCAGAAATCGAAATTTGAGCAAGCAAGGCGGAAGTCTATGTTATTTCAAATTATGTGTGCTGCATCATTCCCTATACCTTTGCCAAGTTGGGTTGCTAAGCTTCTAAGAACGCTACTGACAAGATGCATGTTCTCTGAGGCATCCATGGAGCAGGCATTTGTCAATTTTAAGATACACAAAATACATAAGCATAGCCCTGGAGAAAGAAGAGAATGATCATAG
This sequence comes from Callithrix jacchus, assembly GCF_049354715.1. Taxonomy (NCBI): domain Eukaryota; kingdom Metazoa; phylum Chordata; class Mammalia; order Primates; family Cebidae; genus Callithrix; species Callithrix jacchus. Next base: position 134,634,238 of record NC_133505.1, read on the forward strand.
CTGACATATGCTATCTTTTATTTTAAATTTATAATTCATATTTGTATATTATACATTTGCATGTCCTGTGTATACATTCTCATATGCATATAAACTCTCTCGTACATGCTCTCCAAACAAATGTAACCTTATATTCTTGCTCTAAAGAATAATAATGATAATTACCTATCCTTGTTAATCATTAATCTAATCCTTAAAAATAGATTTCTCATTAATTATCCCATACCTCTAGAAAAAAACAGAAAATCTAGTGAACATTCAATCTTAACTAATTCTATTACATTGACAGAGATTCTACATTACAAATTAAGGATACTTCATGCAAGACAGCTTGTCTAACCAGATCTATTAGGAGTAAAGTAAATTGCCAGTGTTGGAGAAGAGTGAAGGAAGAAAAGAGGCAAAAGGCTCCTTGGAAAAGAACTTTAAGTATGGTCCTACAGAAAAAAAATCTACACCTTGGGTTGAACGTTCAGATTTGGCCCTAGTCCCAATTAAATGAAAGATAAATTATTTCAATATTATACATAATACACTAAATACAAGTGACATGCTTGTTTCATAAAGAATAAGAAGATGATTTCCACATATATACAAATATAAATTACAGTGCCATGCACTTTAATCTTATATATCTTTTCTCTACCAGTATTATTCATTTATTCTTTGAATGGTCATTGCAGAAATGAAGTATTATATTTTTGTTACTATTGAAACTGAGGCAAAGAGAAATTGAGCTCCCATTAAAACTTACACCAGGAGCCTCACTTTGTTCTTTCTCTATTTTATACTATAGTGTTAGCAACTGAATATTTGTGTCCCCCCTCAAATTCATGTTAAAACCTGAATTCTCAATGTGATACTATTTGAAGATGGGGCCTATGGAAAATAATTAAGTTTAGATGAGGGGCCCTCACCAAGAACCAAATTTGAGAGAACCTGGATCTTAGACTTCCCAGGGTCCAGAGCTGTGAGAAATATTTCTTGTTTAAGCCACCTAGTATTTTGTAATAGCAGCCTGAGCAGACTAAGACACATACATACAAAAAGACTTCTGAGAATTGGCTTCCAAGCATACTTTCTAAAACATTTTTTTGTGCAATGAGTGACATTAGATGGAAAGCTACTTGGAGATAAAACCTGATCACCACACTCTAAACTTCGCCCACTCACCACCCATACCTGGAGAAATGTCTTCATGAAATAACATTCACCTCAGTTTCTAAATGTTTTTTAACCTCAAATATGCTTAAATCCAAAAGCTGAAACAATAGCACTTACATTTTCACATATTATACTTGCTTTAATGTCCATTATCCTATTTGAAACCACACTTAAATATGTTATTCAAGCTTGAATATGTGGTTTCAAATAGGATAATGGGCATTTAAGTAAATGTTTGTGAAATGAATACACCGCTTTTGCCTTTCCTCTTGATATTTTTGCTTAGGACATATCTAAGATATTCTTTTTCTTTCTCCATCAAAGTATATTTTTCAACTGAAAAATCCTGAACATTATTTGAACAGTAAGAATTTTCCCAATTATCTTTCTTCCTGTGACACTGTATCCATTCATTCATTTTTATTCAACAATTATATACTTAACAGCTATTATGCAGGCTCTAAGGATAGAAAGGTTAAAAAAAACCCCAGCTTTCATGGACCTTGTATTTACTTTTCTTTATTGAAATTTCTAGTGTTCTACTATTGTTAGAATGCTTTCTGCCTCTCTCAAGTTTGATACAGTTTAAAACAACAACAAAACTAAAATATATACTTTCTTTCAAACTTTGTCCACTTAGGAACCTGTGACTGTCCACTGTAAGCATTTAAAGTGACTCAGACAGCTACCCAGGAGATCTTCAGAGTCATTTCTCATATTCTCTTTTGCTTTTACACCCAAACCAAACTGAAATTATACTACTAGTAATAAGCATCACCCAGAAATACCCCTTTCAGTTTATAATCTTGATACACACCTGTCTGCTGTATTGCTATCCTTCCTTTCAGGACCTCCTCTGCATGCTACATTTTCAGGATGCTGAAAATATGAAAACTATTTTTCCTTGTACTTGGGTATTGTTCAAAATCCTCTAGTGGCATTTTACTATCCTTAGCTGGGCTTGGTCTTTAGTCAGTGTCTTTCCGGATGCCTCACTTTGTGCATCTATTTCTGCCTTTTTTCATGTGCACTGAAGAGGCATTTGTAGAACTCATACACAGATGAACTGTAATCATGGTGAATCTTTAAGAAACATTTACATTTAGTGAAAAGCAACTATAAAAATAACAAAAGTCATAAGATAATCCATGTTTAAAAGAAACTACCTTTCCTTCATTGTTCAATCTGAGAAGTTGTTCCCTAACCACATTTCCACTTTTTAAATGTTTCTGTCCTTGTTATTGTCTTATTTATCAATACAAATTAATTAAAGGATAGAAATAAGAAATGAGAAATTACATTATAAGTGAGTTGACTAATTACATGAAATGGGCTTGTGCTTCCTTCATTCTTCTGGTTGTCTAATTACCTAATGATACTACACTCTAGCTAAATCTAAATATTACGTGAGCTCAGTACTTTTTTTTTTTCTTTTGTCGTTGTGTTGTTTATTGTCAGTTTCCCATTCTAACTTGCAAATTCCATAGGGAGGCATTTTTGTTTGTCCTGTTCCCTGATGTATTCCAACCACCAGCAACACTGTTTTCTCCATCCCTATTTCCATATTGAAATATGAATCTAGCTACGAGTATTACTTGCTTAACCTTTATGTGTGATTAGTCTTCTTTTTGCTCACAGCAACAACAGCAAAGATCTTCCCAACTGTCTCTTCCATTCAGATAGTTAATAGCTTTGATGACAGTGGGTTGCCTATACCAAAGTTAGAACCTGCTGTTTGAGTCTAAGGACCTTGGAGCCAGCAATCTATTATTTTTGTGCATACCAGAGTTGCCACTGAAACAACTTTTCTATGATCTTAAGTGCTTGATTACTAATAAACTTAATTCCAAATTAATTTGAAAAAATCCTCAATTCCTTTTGCAGTCTTGTCAAATTATTTTGGAAACAAGGTCAATATAAGTAAATGTATAAACTTGCTGTTGAATTACAATTTCTTTTTCTACTTACTTTGCATTTTTTTTGCTAAGGGAAATCTTTTCCTTAAAAGCAGTATCAAGATCCTTTTATTTCAAAGAACTGTAGCATTGTGCAGATCTCATGTTTTCCTCATTTACCATTCTTTTTTTGTTTTTTCCTATCACATGGGACATTTCTCTGTGCCCATCCTGTTCACTGAAAGTGCTGAATAACTATTTTCCAACAACACTGCACTGTGCCACCATGTACCCCAAGTGCATTTTCTGTTGTTGTTTTTTTTTTCTTTTCTTTTTTTCTTTTTTTTAATGGATTGGAGGTTTCAGTGGGACAGGAGAATCACAAGGAATCAGGTGTTCAGAGGAATGTATTGAGTAGGGGTGAGGAACTAGGATGTTGAAAAGTAAAAAAAGGAGAGAAGGAGAGGAAGAAAGAGGAAGAAAAAGAGGGAGAGAGAACAGGAAAATTGCTTCATTCTAAAAATGGGTATTAATGGCCGATCAATATTTTGTGTATTTAAAATGGAGAACTCTATAAATATTTATTGAGTTTACTTGTTCTGGATCTGAGTTGAAGTCCTGGATATCCTTATTAATTTTCTGTCTCGTTGAGTCTAAATCTCGTTATGGATCTTATGTATCTGGGTATTAAGATCTCTTATTGTTGCATTGATCCTTTTACCACTGTATCTTTGTTGCTTTGAAATCTATTTTATCAAATGTGAGAATTGTAACTCCTGCTTTTTGTTTATTTATTTATTTTTGCTCTCCATTTGGTTGGTAAATTTTTCTCCAACACTTTGTTTTGAGTCTTTGTGTATCTTTGGATATACTATTAGGTTTTGGCCGTATCTTTTGATTGGGGGATTTAGTCGATTTAAATGTAGGGTTACTGCCATTTGATGTTAACTGGCTATTTTATCCATTTGTTGATGTAAATTCTTCTTTATGTTGATGCTCTTTACTTTTTGGTGTATTTACTGGTTGTTCCTTTCTATGTATAATGCTTCTTTCAGAAGTTCTTGTAAAGCAGGCCTGGTGGTAATAAAATCTCTGAGTACTTGCTTGTTCATAAAAGATTTTATTTTTCCTTCAATTGTGAAGCTTAGTTTGGCAGGATATGAGATTCTAGGCTGAAAGTTCTGTTCTTTAAGTATGTTAAATATTGGTCCCCACTCTCTTCTGGCTTGTAGGGTTTCTGCTGAGAGATCTGCTGTAAGTCTAATAGGCTTCCCTTTATGGGTAACCTGGCCTTTCTCTCTGGCTGCCCTTAGTATTTTCTCCTTTGTTTCAATCCTGGTGAATATAACGATTATGTACCTTGGGGTTGCTCTTCTTGAGGAATATCTTTGTGGTGTTCTCTGTATTACCTGGGGTTGAATAGTGTCCTGCTTTGCTAGATTGGGAAAATTTTCCTGGATAATATCCTGAAAAGTATTTTCCAGCTTGGATTCATTCTCTCCATCACATTCAGGTACACCAATCAAGTGTAGATTGGGTCTTTTCACATAGTCCCATATTTCTTGGAGACTTTGCTCATTCCTTTTCATCCTTTTTTCTGTATTCTTGTCTTGTCATTTTATTTCATTAAGTTGGTCTTCGACCTCTGATATCCTTTCTTCTGCTTGATCCATTCTGCTATTTAAACTTGTGCATATTTCACTAAGTTCTCGTGTTGTATTTTTCAACTCCGTTAGTTCATTTATATTCCTCTCTATATTGTCTATTCTTTTCAGCATTTCGTCAAACCTTTTTTCAAAGTTCTTAGTTTCTTTACATTGGGTTAGAACAAGTTCTTTTAATTCCCAGAAGTTTCTTATCATCCACCTTCTGAAGTCTACTTCAGATAATGGAACACAGTCCTTTTCCATCAGGGCTTGTTCTGTTGCTGATGAGGAACTGTAATACCCTGTAGAGGGAGAGGGGTTCTTATTTTGGGTATGCTTGGCCTTCTTAGGCTGGTTTTTTCCCTTTATTATAAATTTATCCATCTGTCGTCTTTACAATTACTGCCTTTCTAATTAGGTTTCTGAGTCGACGTCCAATTTATTGATTCCCAGTGCTGGGATTCAAGCAACCCACTGCGCCAGCCAAAATAGCAGCGATAAGACTGATGGTGCTCTTTTGCCCGGGAATCTCTGGTCTGGCTTCCTTCTTGAGTCCGCAACAAGCGGCTCTGCCTTCCTGGAGCTCCAAACACCGGTCAGTAATGGAACCAGTCTCGTTTACTCTGCATGAAGAGCTGCCACGCCAAGGCGCCGGCAAAACTGCTGCACCAGGAACAAGAGTTGCACTGGTGACCCGTGGGGCTCCTCCACTAGAAATCTGCTGGTCCGTGAGCAACAAAAATTCGTCTGAAAGCATGGCATCCTCTTGTTCTCTGAGCTTTCACTGGGAGCTACAATCCTGAGCTGTTAATGATCAGCCATCTTGGATCTCTCTCTACCATTCATTTTTATGCAAATGCAAATTAGTCTCGAGCTCAGTACTTTAGTAATTAAAAAAATCCCAAAGTAATCTTAATGTTTTTAATCACTCTATCCATATTTTATATGTTCCCCATTCCTTTTAATAAACTTCAAAAATATTTCTGTAATTAGGTTAAATCAAAATATTGGTATCATGAATCTTCATTCAGTATACAAAATGTGACTTTTTTATTTTTAAAAAAATTAAAATGACATAGTTCACATTATTTGGATGTTTTTAGACTTATGATGGGGTTATGCTCCAATAAACCCATTAAAGTTAAAAATATTGTAAAGTGAAATTCATATAATACACAACCTACTGAACATTATAGCTTAGCCTAGCCTACCATAAATGTGCCCAGAACACTTAATTTAGCTTATAGTCAGCAAAATCAGCTAATACAAAACCTATTTTATAATAAAGTATTTAATATCTCATATATTATGTATAGCTACCACAGGATAATATCAATATTTAAAATTTGAAGTACATTCAAATTTCAATGGTTTTGAACTATCATTTTAAAAACATCATAGTTGAACCACCAAAAGTTGAGGATCATTTGTAATCTAATTTGATTACAAACATTGGTATATAGTCACTTTTTTGTTTTTAGAGAGACCAAATAATGACTTCTCATCATATAAATTCCCCTTAGTTGTAAGACTGTAAAAAAATGCATAAAGGGATCTTGCCATTAACTTAAAAAGAAACTATGTGATGCATAAGGTAGATAGTATTCTTAATTTAATGCTTAAAAAGGTTGGGGCTGAACCCAAAATTACCTATAATAGCCTGCCATAGATTTTTAAAAATCCATTACTAAGTAAATACTCTGTCAACATGATTATAGTTTTAGTTTGCACAACCTCTTGGCAACAGCAAAATAACAAGTTATACAGTGGTACATAAACAACCTTAAATATAATCTAAAATGTCTTGATAAGGTTTTAGGAGAAATTCTCTAGCTCCAATATTTTACTATTTATCTTATAAACAATCTTCCCAATGTCCCAAAGTCATAGCTGCTTGTACTGCCAATATTTTAGTGCTCCAGGGGGTAAAGATTTAATTATCATCCCTGGTTATCTTTCCAATCCCTGTTCTTTACCTTAACACTCCTGAAACACATAAGCCAATTCTCTCATGACTAACCTCTCTGTAACAGAAACTAATAGTTACCAAATGAATACGGCTCAAATCCTGGAATTAACTGTAATAATTCCTATCTTTAACCAGGTTCTATCTCCCTGTAATTTTTCTTAATAATGCCTTTTAATATACTATTTCTCTCTATCCTCATTTCTTCCATTCCTTCATAAGTCAAAGTTTTTACACTGGGGTTGATAAATGATCACGTTCCTTAGCTGACATCTCCATTCTTGTTTTATCTTCTGATATTAATTTTCCATTTGAAGTTGGTATGATCATAGTTACCCAAATATACTAAACATACAGTCAAGCATTTCTTCCTTTCTTGTCTAGGTTTTCTACTTCTGCCATGAAGCCTTTTTGAACTATCTCATTCTTCAGCACTCTGTCTTCTAAAGACAATGGAGTAATTTTTGAGGTGAAGATGATTGAAGGATGACACAGTGGTAGAGTCATAATCACATGGACACATGTTTAATATAGTTCTTCACCCACTGACAACAATTATAATGTCAAAGATCCACTGATCATAACCATAGTGGTATCCTGAAAAACTCTGGGGTTGAAAACCAAAGGCCCAGCATTGCTCTCTTATAATATGTATTGCTTAAATGATCCATCACTATATGACCATCGCACATTACAGGTACCAACATGGTACATTATAAATATTATTTGATATTATACTGTTATAAATAGTTTTTCAAGTATATGTCTTTCTTTAGCAGGTTATAAGTTTACTACAGAATATGGCTATTATATTTTTAGCTCCAGTTCATTTGTTCACCAAATATTTATTGAGTATCTGTTACATGTCATGCATTATTTTAAGTACTGAGGTTAAAATAATGAAAATAGTAGTGAAAGTATCTGCTCTCATGAAGTTTACATTCTAGTAAATGTAAATACAAATAAAATAAATTCAGAAAACCAACACACATCAAGAAGGGGTAAATGCTCTAAAGAAAGTTAAAGCAGGCAGAGGGAAATAGGGAATGATGAGAATGCAGAGAGCTATTTTATATGGGTTGGTCGAGAAATCCCTACGATAAAGTAGTTATTGGGCAGAAATCTGAAGAAAGAGAAGATTTACACTACGTAGGTACATGTATTATCTTCTCCTGCACAACATATTACTCTACAATTCTGTGGCTCAGAGCAAGAAACATTTATTATCTCGCAGCTTCAGTGGGTCAGGAATTCCAGAGTAGCTAGGCTAAGATGGCTCTGGCTCAGGGCTTCTCATGAGGTCTCAATCAAGCTGTGGGCTGGCACTATGGTAATCTAGAGGCCAGAAAGAAGATTTAACAGGAAGGGCATACCTCCTCCTATTTTCTGTTAGAGAAATCTACCAATTCTACCTACTATGATTCTAGAGAATAAAAATAAAATTAAAGTAACATCTATTTGATCTAACTTGGACCATATGACCTTTATGCCCATAAAATAGGGCAAAAATATTATTTTCATCTCTGGTTAAATTTCAAGACAGTTTTATTTGGAATTCGAGTATGCTCTAGGTCAGGATAGTAGTTAAAAAAATCAGAACTATTTAGTATCTTTAAACTTATGTGATAAAATAGACTATTCTGCAGGTGGATAAGGATAGCAGCCCCAAATTTTAAAGCTGTAAATATGTAACCAAGTGACCCAAGGAACACATACAACCCTAACATACATTTGCCTGTTAAGCTATCAGTGTACTTAGAACATCAATTTCTTTTCCTAATTTAACTGTGGAGGTCATGGTGGTTTTGACTTTATTTCATGACTATATTTTAATTATCAAACTAAATATTTGGTGTTTAATGTTTTGAAATGCAAATTAGATGTTTTCCATGAAACAAAGTAACCCTAGAATGGGTAGCTTCCTGCAGCTCAAAATGGGTAGAGTTTCTATTTGGAAAATGCTGAAATAAAATACATATTCATTTATTAACTTTACAATAAACAGCCTCAGTATAGAGGAACTATTTTGTGTGTTTACAATATGCTGCTGTTATTCTCATTCTTTCAAAACACAGCTACATTGTGTCAATCTTCTAATAAATGGGACATTCTATGCATTATAACTTGTAATTATATTTCCTCAGGTTAGAATTTCAATTCATTTATAAAGAAATCTTTTACAAAAAAAGAAAAGAAAAGGAATTATGTATTCTAGGGAATTGATTCTAAATGTAGAAAATATTCATTTTGAGTCACAGTAATGATTGTCAAGTGATGACAGTTGTACCGATAGATCTCAAAAAGTTGGTAAGGAGTTTCAAAGTTCTACTTAAGTCAGGCAACAATATTCAGTTTTTAGAATGATTATAAAATCAAAAATTAATTTTGTCAAAGAACCACACTTGCCAGCACTGTATCGCACATGTTCTACATTAGCATAGGGAAGCAGTAATGGGTAACAGAAGGACAACATGATTGGTGAAACTTAGCACTGCATTATGCAGAATGGGATTTTTCACTGTGGTCATTACTTCTTATGTAAACACCATGATCTCTTAGAGATTAAAACTTGGTAAAAATGTTGGTGAGATAGGCAAAAGATACAAAATAACTCCTCTTTTCATAGATACAGCATTACTTTTTTTGATTTGTGGTAGCAATACTAAAAATATTTGCTATTATTTAATAACCTCAAAAAACAAAAACTTGAATTTTGAGATGTCGTTTTACTCTGCTACCACTTCAAAAATAAAAGCTACCATCTTCTTCCTAAAGTTTCCACTCAAACTCTCTTCCCACTAAGCTTTACACATCCTACTGATCTAAAACCTTATGTAGGAGGCACAGCCTTGCCTGAATTTCCATTGCTACTTTCATAATATGGCCCTAAGCACTTCTCACACAGACCACTTCAGCCTTCTGGATTATCCCAAGTCCATTCTCTGTGTTTCTATCACAGTGATCTTTCTAAAAATGTTAAACTGCTCATGGTAATTTCTGCTCACAGTCCTTCTGTGCCCACTTTAGTTTTGGGGCTGGCACTAAACTACCTCTCCCTTTGCTCCCTGTTCATCATTCCAATTTCAGCTGCTGTCAATTCTCCCACAGACCCTTCACTCTCAAGAACCTAAGCTATTTGCAACTTGTAAATGCATCATTGTATGTCACATAGCCCATCATTTGCATTGCAATTGTTTGAAAGGCCCCCTGTCCCTTCTCTTCTGAGTAACCTGCCCTGTCTAGTGAAAGTAATCCTTGGCCATGGTCATTTCTACTTCTCCTCACAAATTCAGCTTTAGCACATTTTCTAGCTGCTATCATTGCATTTATCATACAACACTGTTACCAGTCATTAATTTAGGACTCTACCACTCACATGAGTATACAGCTTAGCTCCTGACACGTACAGAATGTTATTGAATCAAAAAATTATAGAAACCATTGGCAATTTTAGCTTTCCTAATAGAACTAAACATGTGAACTCTGTATAACAAGATTTCCTAGTTGCTATGACAGAGACTGTAGAACTAGAGTTTGTTCGATACAAGGAAGACCAGGTAGAAAGAATACTTATTTCCATTGGAGGTGGGATGAACAGCTGGTGAAATGCAAAATGGCAGAGGCTAGTAATGGTATAATTAGGGAAGGACAGAACCCAGAATTTAGAGTCTATGACAGTCGGTAAGATAACTTCTGGATGCTCTCATAAGATAGTTGGATAATATGTAGTCCTGGTTTATGTGAGAAAGTGAAGGGGTTGTTGGGGGAAGGGTCACAGAGTAGAATAGCATCAAGCATTAGCAGAGAAGCGATTTTGGTAGACTGACATGAACAAAGAAAAAATTGAGTGGGAAGTAAAATCTCTTAAGTACATTTGAAGTGAGTGATGGGAATCCAATCAAGATTTGAGATACCAGACCATAAATTCAATACTAGGAAAATTGATTACATCAAATTGAATCCTCATTTTCAAAAAATTAGGGCACTGAATCAGATAAGCCTCACAATAAGGCTACAGTTGCTGGTAGGAGACTGATGGCAGGAATGTAGTCAGAAGAAAGAAAGACAGTACTACCTGACTGAAGGATCCAGATTACCTGACTAGACCAGTTTAGTCCCACCACCTGGCACCCACCTGTAGGTGATCTGGGCAAGTCATTACAAAAAACTTAAGATTAACTCAGTGGGATAAGCATATCAGTTATAAAACATATATATATATTTTCCTGATGGTAACATTAAATTCCAAAAAGTCTGTTATTTGTTTATATTATTATTGGATTATTTCTTCTTGTAATATTCCAGGATTTAAATTTATTTTTCTGAGCATGAATCTCCAACAATGTATAATTTGAAGTTCTCAGCTGCTGGCTCAATTCTAGAAAAGGTCAAAAATCTTGCCAACAAATACAAAGAGGGGTGTTTCTAATTGATCACTAGAAATTATGTAATAAATAAAGGTAATAAAATAAAAGACTTTAAATTTTAAAATGTGTATTAATAACATACTGAGTTAACAAAATTCCCAAACACCAGTTACAAGGCTGCAGGCACCTCTGACAGTCTATGACAAACCTGGGCAAAGATTCTGTGTTTTGCTGTGGTCACTTCATGTTTGATTTACAATACCTTGCACAGTGCCTGGCATAATAAATAATCAATGAATGTTTATGGAAAAAATTGATTAAATGAATAAAGAGTTAATGTAAGTTATGTTATATAGTATAACATAATTATGGAAAATTAATAAAATTATGCTGTGTTTGCAACTTATGCAAAATAAAGCTGAATTCACCCAAAAATCTAACTCTTAAAAGATAAATGCAAATAGCTGGTAGTTCCTTTAAGCACCAATAACAGAACTGAAGGCCTAAAAGGTAAATTTTATCACAGATAGGAACATGTGAATGACCCTGATTACTTGTCAATAGAAAAAGATGTTGAGTGCAGGCATTTTCCTTTTCTACTTTGGATCAGCAATCAGATTCACTCACAGATCATTGATTCATGAATAGCACTATATACTTACTTTGAATTTTCAAGTAGCCAGTGTTTCATAAGTGTTTATATTATAAGTACACCCTCAGCCATCTCTTTTTCTCTGGTACAGTGTTCTTATAATTTTTAGCCAGATAAGACCCAAGAGTTTCCTTTATGACTTGCATTCTTTAATCAATACATTTTTTTAAATTAAGAAAAAAAATTTCTTCATTTCCAGTGATATAGGATTATTTTTGGTTACTTGAATGGCTAATATGTGTTTATGAAGTCAAATGTATTCCTTTTACACAAAGAACAAACATTGGTTTTATTTTTAAGTGACTATGTAAACAACTTGATATAACCCAATTATGAAGTGCCTACATGAATTTCTGCGCCTTCATTTATTTCTCATTAAAAGTTTGATAACAAAATGTCCACAAAATGATTGTTTCAAATGGAAACCTGTTTAAGTTTTGGATATTCATCTAATTACAAATGTGCAGAAGTTAAATTGGTTGAAACAATCAGACTCAGTTCCTAAAAACAACATAGCTCACAATTTTTTGAAAGATGGGGATGTTAGATAATATGAAAGATTTTGCTATTGAAAAGATAAACAAAATGGCAAACTGAACTTTCATATTTACCATGGAATACTTGATAAGGAAAAATTCGGAAATTAAATGGTCCCACAAGGTTCATGTGTTATAACTATTCTGCTTTTATTTCCACAAAGCTTCCGATTTTTCAATCATTCATACGAAATTATTTATAACTGATTTATTGCATTGAATAGGAGTTATTTTCTCATCCTATTTCTGACAAATATCTTCAAAGCTCTTATAACACAGATACCAAGAAAGAAAGTGAAATGAAATGGTAATACGGGGGGGAAAGGGCAAGGCTTTTAAGTCAAACAGCACAGAGAGGTGAATGGTTTAGTGTTTGAATATCTCAAAAATGTCCTTAGAATTTTGCTTTTAACTACATGTCTATCTGCAGGCTTTGTCGAGATGAAAAACTAACAAACCAAAGCAAACCAAACCAAACTAAACTAAACACAAATAAAACTTTCCTGACAGAAATTCTCCAATGAATGTCTCTTAGAAATGAACCACTTTATTAGCTGCTAAGCAACCTTGAGAAAACACTTTTCCTTCTGGCTCCTTTTTCTTTAACTCTTACAGTAAAAGAAAAATTACTCCCTGCCCCACCTACCCACAGTTTCTTATATCTCAATTTTAGTTACCTGTGTTTCGATTACCTACAGTTAATCACCTACAGTTAACTGGTCCAAAAATAGGTAAGTGCAGTACAATAAGATTTTTGAGAGATCACAATCATGTAACTTTTATTACAGTATACAGTTGTTCTATTTTATTATTAGTTATTGATGGTTGTGAGTCTCTTACTGTGCCTAATTTAAATTAAACTTTATCATAGATTTGCATATATAGAAATAAAAACATAGTACAGTCTGTATAGGGTTTGATATTTTCTCTGGTTTTAGGCATACTTGTGCGTCTTGAGAAGTATATCCCTGTGGATAAAGCAGAACTATTGTAGTTTTCTTCTCTTACCTGATAGGAGCACCTTTGGCTTGTGCTGGTCTCAACAATACAGTTATTGTGGTAGCAGTTTCATTGAGAGAGGCATCAACTCCTTCATAGTCAGGTAAAGTGGGAGCTGATGAGTGATTAAAGAGACAAAAAAAGTTCAATTAATTTACAGTTATATATCATAGGTCAAAATGAATAGATGATCTTTAGTTAGGAAAAAAAACAATTCACCAAATTATCTACAAAGTTCTTTGTTTTATAGCGTAACATCTGTCAATGAATTTTAACTCTGGAAACCTAAAACATCAAAAGCTAGAAAACCAAGATTTGTTGTGGAAATTTAAATAATAATCTGGCAATTTATGACACATATTCCAAATATTTTGTGAAGATGCTTACCTTTTAGTTTCCTGAGACCTTCAAGTGAATAATGATGGTAGGGAAGGAAGGTAGTAACTGAGAAGACTGGGCAGTAGTGATTATGGAGTCACATATGGAGATCAGGAGCTAAGAACAGCAGGGATTGGGGTCAAGCGCTACCTGATGAGATAGTGCCATTTAAGATCTTACGGTGTTGAAAGACCCAGTATTCTTATCCTAATGTTTTTCACAACTGTAGTCACAAGAGAAACATATCAAGAAGTGTGGTGAATAAGAAGGGAAATCTTGGATTTTGTTCATCAGGGACATTAGTTGCCAGATTCTTGAAAAGAATGAACGTATAAATTTTTAAAATATTTGATAATGCTTAACTGGGGACTGGGATCTTGAGTGGGAGAAAGAGTTACCTCAAATGGCTTTGGATGACTCCCATGTAGAAAGGTGTGTAAGCAGTATATACTCAATGACATGTGTGCATTATCTCTATCCATTCATCGAACATTTACTGAATATCTACTATGTGCCAAGTTTTATGAGAAATGCTATGACTATAAAAACAAAGCATGGTCCCTGATATTTATAGAATTAAAGGTAGGAATTTACACTTTATGAAAAGTGAGAGTCTTAGAAACAAAAAATTATAGCCAAATGTTAGTAGCCAAAAGCTGAAGACCATTTGCCAAAACAGTGGTTCCCAAACTTGTAAGATGAGAAGCACAGGAGGGCTTCCTAACACACAGATTACAGCCCCTCTCCCCTAGAGTTTCTGATTCAGTAGGTCTGGGAGGGACCTGACAATGTGCATTTCTGGACAGTTCCCAGATGATGCTGATGACGATAGTCTGGGGGTCACACTTTTTACATTAGTATTGGCAGTGGGATGATGAAACCAGAAGGCTCAGGTGTATATTGATGTTTAAGCCAAATATTAAACATAAGGATAAAACCTCATCAGGAAGAGAAAGGACGAACTAGAATTCTGAGAGAGGAAACAATATTTGAAGGGAACAATATATGAAAGGACATGTGTTTTAACAGCTATAAGCCATTGGCTGTGCTGCAAACTTTGGGTTACTGGGGAAAAGTGGAGGATGGGAGAAGTCATGCAAAGAAGGACCCTGAATGCCAACACCAAGTGGATGTTTAGATTTCATCCTGCTGATTATAAGATGTGAGATTTTGAAAATATTTAAGATGGAAACATCTGTGGTAGAAAGATAGATATAGAAATACAGTGAAGAGGCTGGGCATGGTGGCACACACCTATAATCCCACCACTTTGGGAGGCCAAGGTGGACAGCTCATGAGGTCAGGAGATTGAGACCATCCTGGCCCACATGGTGAAACCTCATCTCTACTAAAAACACAAAAATTAGCTGGGCATGGTGGTACAGGCCTGTAGTCCCAGCTACTCAGGAGGCTGAGGCAGGACAATTGATTGAACCCAGGAGGCAGAGGTTGCAGTGAACCAAGATTGCGCCACTGCACTCCAGCCTGGTGAGAGTCAGACTCTGTCTAAAAAATAAAACAAAACAAAAAACAGTAAAAAGAGTAAAGATGAGTAAGTCTGAAAGTAGGGGTACCACTTAGAAAGATATTTCAATAATTTATTTAAAATACTGTCCAGATGGAAGAAAAAGAGCAGTGACATTAGAAGGAGCTAATTATTATCTGAGAGTTTTTAGGAAGCAGAAACAACAAATATTAATTCAATACATACACAATATGTAGTTGAATGTGTGTACATGTGTATGTGTATGTATGTGTGTATATAAATAATTCCTCTAACCATTATGTTTCCAATAACTTGATTTCATTGTTATTTAAATTATTTTTAAAAATGCTGGGGAATATAATTACTGGCCTCAGGGAATAATTAACAATAAATTATGTGAAAAGCTCAAGTAATGCTGAGAACCACACTACCCATAAATTTTATTAATCTTAGATGTGATTAATAATTGTTCTCAACATAAAGTGATTGCAACCAAGTTTTTAAAGTACAATCAAGTACTCATTGCACTTAGGTTAATACAAGTGAAACTGAAGTGAAGTAATTAAAAGAAAAAACTAGATGGAAGTTCTGGTTCTTTCTATATACTTTCTGAGTTCAACACACTATCTGAGCCTTGAGATACACACACACACACACACACACACACACACACACACACTGCTCTCAAAAATTTACATTTGTTCAATGTTCTCAGTTTTATAAGTTTATGTAAATTTTGTAGCTGCCTCTCCTGAAAGATCTTACTACTAATTCCAGAGGGTAGAAAACCTGTCTCAGTACATCATAAAACATCACAAAGTCTTATTTTCTGGTGAAGTGATTCAATAAATATTTTAAATCATGATTTGTAATTGTTCTCAGGAAAGAAAATTGCAATTTTAAAACATTATTATTTTATAATATAATAAATGATACTTTAAAATTACTTTTTATTGGAATATTAAGATAAATGCTACTCCAAGCAATTATAGCTCATAATGGAATAGCTAATTTTATTTATGATATAAATTTTTAAAGTTTGTATTATATCGAACACATTTGCAAATAACATTTTTGACTCAAATTTGGAGAGTACATATCTTCCTTTTGATTCAAATGGTATAGATTTAGAAAAATGAAAGAAATTTTTATGGGTATTAATGATGTATCATTACTATTTGCCATGTAGAACTACAATAAAAATGAAAAAAAATCAACAAAAAGAGTTTACAAAGTCAAAATTAGTGCTTTATTATATTGTGTGGCTGACCTTTAAATAATTTTTGTTTCAAATTTAACTCTTCAGCTACATATAGAGTATGTATTTATTTTAGTAAGAAAAGATATTATATAAACTTTAGTAGATTTAGGGCACATTACAATGCTAATTCCTTGCAAAAATTTAATCAGGTTTAATTGATGATCTGACTGAAGGAGAAATAAGATCTGTAAATAATCTAGTCAAATATAAACTATGACTGTGAATCCAATGGAATGTAAAATTTAATTTATCAACCTAAAATTCTCCTGCATGTTCCCATTCTGAAACTTATATATATTTATGTAAGATTTCTAAGTACAAAAGAAAAGCCCATATTTGTTTAAAATCATCATAATGTCAGGGAAAAAGAAACAGAAACAAGGTACATAGTACTATAATATCCTCACCTCTCTCAGTTTTCATAGAATTGAAGAGTGTTACAGACTTGGCTGGGTTGGGCTTTTGCCTAAGTGAATTTTGTAGCTGATTTGTCTTTGACTCAGACAACTGAAATTTTATCCCTAGGGAAAGGATCTTCTACCATTTTTTGATAACATTCATTTATGGTAAAGGCCTGATACCATAATAATTATCAACTCCTCAAAAGTATTGTAAGGTCTGTTAGCATTTGTAATCAATGTTGAAAGATTTCTAATAAAGATATAGTATAATTTTTTTAAGACCACTGTCAATCAAAAGTGACTATTTGAGATGTGTTTTGGTTTGGACATATAATGCATATTCAAATAATTCTTTAAAGTACCTTCAATTATGCATAACTCTATTAAAGCTTCAGTAAGCAAGATGAACCACACTTGGTTTATATGTGATTCTCCAGGATGTGCCATTAGAAACCAGTGGCATAGTCAATCCTATTTGTATTTTATTCATTTGCATACCTGAGATATTAGTGGTGACATTGATGGCCGTGGCTGGCCCGAAGCCTTTGACTGTGCTGGCCCTTATGAAAAACTGGTATGTGGTTCCAGGGTGGAGATGCATGAAGACATGGTGCGTACTGTTCCACAAATTTGATACAGTCTGGGGAGGTCCAGCCACCGGAACTGCAGGATCAAATGACCTTATACTGCTATAGCTGATCTGTTTTAAGAAATACATTTATTACATATCTGGTATCCATCATAAGAAACTGTAAATAAACTCTTTTAAATAAGGTAGTATGCAAGGGCATCCATGTGGAGTCAATGGTAATTTTTTTCTTCTTTTCTTTCTCATGTTGATATTGTTATTTCTCTTATTCTGATGTTCTATCTATATATCAATCAATCAATCATCTACTTATCTACAGATACACCTGGAGATATATCTGACCAAACCAATATACATCTATTTTTATCCATCAAAAAAACCCCACAATAAATTATGTATACATAAAAAATCATATATCTACATACTTTAACTCATATGAAACACAGAAAGTATTTAATAAATGTTTATTGTTAACATATTCTATACTTTGTTCAAGTTACATAACAAATTTCATGTAAATATTATTCAAATATGTGAACACAGTTGCAAGATATAACATTGCACTAGTGATCCCATTTCCGTAATCCTCTCTGTAGCCATTAGAAATTTAAGCATTTATGCTCTAATCAATGCTGACTATGTAGGAACAGAACTACACAAATTAAATTTGTGTAATTTAAATGATTCTTTCATTTCTTCTATTTAGTTTTTTATATTTGAAAAGATAATGATTTATATTCAAAGTTGAAATGAAGCTCCGGAAAAGTCGGCTTTATAATCTATTTTGCTTTTTGGGTGTTATTCCTTAGTCTTAAACAACTGAAATTCAATAACTTCTCCTAAATCACAGTAGAATTAGAGTTTCTTAATTTTATAAAAAGGAAAATGAGGGTTTTTAACATGTGATTATTTATTACTACAACCATCATAAATCTGATAAGGACTATCCTGCTTTCTTAAATCAACAAAACAGCAACAGAAAACATGCATTGACTTTAAGAATTTGAAAATTCTAGATGCCCTACAAAATATTTATTTTGATGCTTAATTTTGGAATCAAAGAATTTGTAAATTAAAACAAAGGAGAATAATGATTTTAATCCCCTAATCCTCACTTACTTCTTTTTCATTATTTCCCTCTAACTTTTCCTTTTTTTCTCCCTTTTATTCCTTCAATCCACATTTCAATTAACTTCCTTGTTCTCCCAATACCTCATATTGAGTGATGATTCCATTTGGATCCAAAGGTTCTTTCCAGTTCAGGAAGATCTTATTTTCAAAGGATGTTCCTTGAAGAGATTTTACTGGTACGGGACCAGGCACTACAAAACACATGAATTTTTTTGTTATGAAAATGCTTACATTAGAAACAGAAAAAATAAATCAGACAAGCTAGATAAATAAGATTAAAAATAAATAAAAATAAAAAGAAAAATGTATCCTTAAAAACAAAATAAACTATATGACTAGTTATCTGATTTTACTTTGATTTATGGGAATTTAAGCAAGGTTCTAAAGCAGAAAATGTAGAAATGCAAAGTTATTTATATTCAAAAGATATTCTATCACCTTAGAGAGCTGCACAAATTAGGTATTCTAGTTTTCTCTGTTGTATACCTCTAATAACATGAAGATCTTATTTGTAATTTGTTTCAAGAACAGAGCAGTATTTCCCTGAAAGATTTTTTTGAAGATTATGCTAATCCCCCGAAGAGTCTCCATAAACAAAGTTGATAAAATAAGGAATTACAATAATAATTAACACTCTTTGGTCTAGAAAGCTGAATCACATAGCAATGAATTGAAATATCCATTAGTAGCCAACCTGACTTTTATAGCTATACTTATTAAATATTCTGTAATTTTTAAAAAGGCAGTGTTGATTATTACAGTATTCAAAGAGTTATTACAGATGAATAGGTTCAAATGTCACTGCTTCCACCTTTTAAAGGAAATTCACTTTTTCAAAGCCAAAAGAATCAAACTAGTTTATAATGGCAGACTTGTTTAGAACTCAACAATCTGCACAACTACTTTTGAACTGTCCCCAGCTATAACCATATTTAAGAGCCTTCACTTCAGTCCTTATTTGTAAATGTCATATAACTGGCAATACCCAATGGCGACAATGAATGATGCATCAGCTTCTATTGCCAAAATACCAGATATAAATCTTTCGCTATTGTGCATTTTCCTTTTACATATTTTATTTAAATACTTAGCTGCTATTTATTCACATGAATATCCAATTTCTAGTTCTGGTAATGTCTTAAAATATACATTATCTACCCCACTTGGCTCAAAAATGTGTTTCTTTTTGAAAATATCAACTGAATATTGGGCAAGCATAGTTTTTAATTAATGTTTTCCCTTAATCTAACGTTTCAGTGAACTTGACACATGACATTATCTAGAAATGTAGTTTCAAAGTATATAGCAATTTTGTGAGGACTGAAATAAATTAAAAATCACTGGATCAAAGGAAATGCATTGCATCGTGGCTAGGAGCATCAAGAAATTCTGAATGATATGTCATGAGAGTAAGCTTTATTTCAATCTACAAAGAGAATGTGAATGATATTATGACCTCTGAGACAGGCAACATAATTTGACACATTAAGGAAAAAAACCCACAGTAAACAGAAAAGATGCCAGCACTAAACTTCAGAGGATATGTTCAACCATTGTCAGCTGAAGACTCAGAGAGAAGTTAACTGAAGGCATCTGCTCCCTCTCTTCTCCATAGTATCAGCAAGGCTGTGCAGCTGATCCAGGCAGGGGCCACTCAGAGCCCCTCTGCACATCTGTGGCAACTACTGAGGCTGCCATGGGCATTGGTTTGTTTTGCAAGAGTACCTGTTGTTCTATTACATACAGATGACATACACTTATGATTATATTGAAGGAAATGATATTTCTTCTTCCTTACATAGCTCTCATAGAAGGTGGCTAATGGGAGGAGGAGGGAAGAAAATATCTAATTTAATGAGTAAATGCTGATTTGATGGCATTATAATGACAAAAACTCCCTATGTTTACCTAACACAAAGTAGTCTACAAATACTATAAAATGGAATGGATTTATTTTATTAAACATCATTTAATAATAGGGATGGTTTAAAATATTTGTATAATTCTGCATTGAAATAGGGGTAGAATTGGAAAGTACCTTCACTAGAATTTTTGTATTTCTATGCTCTTATATTTTTTCTATTTTGATGATAGAATTCACTGTGAGTACCTATAGGTTGCATTTGTAAGAGAAAAAGTTTGTGGGAAAGTTGTGGACAAGAGAGTGCCATACTATTTGTCGTGTACTTTGATGAGCAGAGTAGATGAGAAAAGGAACTACACTCAGATGAACTAAAAAACACACACAAACAAAGGTGAGGTGAGGTGTGGGCAAAACCCAATTACATTCAATCACTTTCTACATTTGAAGGAAGATCGTGCATACATTATAGACAGAAAATGTCTCTATGTACCTATGATTTGTGTAAATACTATATAAAGTTACTAAAACCATTATCATGGCAGTCTATAGATTGTAGGGAATGTCACTTCACATTTCCACATCAACAACTTTTAATGGAAAAGGAATGCTGACTTTTTTCCCCTGCTTGATATTTATATGACAGCTGTTCCAGCTACTTTTTTTTTGAAAGTCCTTTAAAATATAACTCTCAAAATGGAAAAGAGGGAAAATAAAATATGGGTGGGACAAGATTATGTTACATGAAGCATTATAGACTTTAAAATGTAATAAATGTTCATTTAAAAATAGTTTTGTAGTCTCAAAAAATGTCCCCAAACCAGGCTTTTCTGCTGAGCTAACTTCATAATATTGATTTTTATGAATGCTGGCATAAAAAATGAAAATAAAACCTCATACAGAAAATTCTGCTCAAGCATTAAAAAATGTATGCAATAAATTACATACAAATTCTACCTTAGGGTTCTGGTGAGAAATGGTTCTAGCTTTGCTCTCATGATTTATGGATGTTCCCAGAATTCTTTTTAGAACATTATGTCTTTCTATTAGGTGGTTGATAATTTATTCTTTTTCTATGTATATAGGGCAGCAACAATTTAGTAATACTGACTTAATCAGATCATCATAATCCATCAATCTCTGCAACAAAAGATTATGATTTAGGTATTCTTTCCCACCTCAGAAACATTAAGACACAACAAGTTTCTATGTAGAAAGTGAAGCTCATGTGCCGATATGAAGACTTATGAGTTACTTGTAAATACTTCATGGAAGAGTTTACATATCAGTCATTAAATATTATATATATAACAAAAAGAAAAAAATTACCCTCATAGTAGAAGGGATTAGTTTGTGACAATACTATGAAATAATAATATAAAACAATATCATTAAAATAGGTAAAAATTCTTCAAAGCAGAGATTAAAATAAAACTAGGAGTGAAAATAATATAAAAATTAGAATTTATAATATATTGAAAAATAATGTCATTTTATTTTTACAAAACTATTTTAAATAAAATAAATAGCACAGTCATGAGTTTGATCAATGTAGGGCATAATTTAAAATTTCAAAGCAATTCATTCCTTATTAGTCTAGTCATATGTATACTGAAAAATGCATTTAAAAATTTAATGCAATTTGAAAAAGATTATATAAGCCTGGCTGCATTCTTTTGTTTGTGGGAAAGAAGGGCAAACTAACAAACCATATCAAAGAATACCTTCAAAATGAATTGTATTACTAGAGAGTGACTGGCTAAAGCAGCACAAAACTCATGTAACGGAGTCTATCATTACCCATTAGGACATGATTCTTTTTAAGTGCAGGCAATAAAACATGTGAATATACTTTTATAACTGAAAACATGGGCTACAAAGTGCCTAGTGTGACACAGATCTTGTAACATCTATCCCATTTTAAAAGAAAAGATAGAGATTTTTGGAGCTTTTGAATCTGTACTTAGACTTCTCATTTTTCTCTTGTTTCTGTGAAACAATTACCCCTAATCATTCTTTCTTGCATAAATATGTGTTGAGTTTTTTGCGTGTGGCAGGGGTGAGATATATGGATGTTTGTATGCTTATAAATTAGAAAAGGGAGTGTTGATTACGTGTTGTTGCTGCTTCAATTAGGTGCCAGTTCAAACACGATAGCTAAGGTAATCATCTCCGGTTACCTCAAACATGACAAAAGTGCATTCATCAAAAATAAATCTTAGGTTTATTTGCAGAAATTTTAGGAACATGAGAATAACTCCATGTATAATTTTTGAACTATAGTCTTTCCTTTAAATTTTGAGTTAAATGTTGTTAAAGGGCTCTGTCTTCCTTTGTTATAACAAAAACAGTAAAGCAAATGAGGGTCATTTTTACTTTTCAGAGTGGGAGAGTTTGAAGTTATAAGTATTTATAGAAACCATGGCATATTAACCTATTTTATGGCAAGCTAATAGTAGGTAGGCACCAAAAGACACACCTGACCTAAAGTTCAGGACTTGAGGGAACTTGGGAATACATGGTTATAAAATATATCCTATTTTCTGAAACCCAAATAAGTAGCCCTACTGTCAAGCTACTTAAGGAGAACTTTAGAAGGGGGCAGAACCTCAGAGATCACTGACTTTAAGCCCTTCATTTAGATGAGAACTGACTCCTAATTTAGCTTTGCCTCAGTCCACCATATGGCATACCTTTTTTATTCCTACATGCCTTTATTCATAAAAGAAAATTTTGAAAGGAAATATCTTACATCAAAAGAGTGCCTTATTGTTCTTATTAGATTATCATTTGTAGATATTTTATATATGTTTTTGTTAAATTAGGAAATATATTCTTATTTAAATTATAATATACTATAGTGTTATAACAGGTATGCGAACATTAAAATACTAACATAAATATTTGTTTCTCCTATTTACAAAGAAGTAACACACAATGAAATTAGACAAAGTACAGTTTAGTTATTTGGATGGCAACAAGATATATAAAGAACAGCTAGCTAATGTCTAATAAAGGCCATTATATTAAAGATATGAATGTTTGCTTTCTTTTATATTTAGACTCACATAAAACCATCTAAAATGAATAGAAAGGGTAAACAGTATAATCTCTGTTGTTTGCAAATGTGAGAAAAATAAAAACAGCTACTATTGATTTATAAAATACAAAAACCTAAAATTTTTTATCAAGTGCATTTTACCAACAGGCAATTGATACAGTGCCATGGATAGTAAACATTATTTTTGAATACTGGATTAAAAAAAAACCTTCATTTAAGTTTTTAGTGTAGTTGCCACTTCCGTATCATTGTATAAGAAAGGACAACAGATGTACATTGCATTTAGTATTTGGATGCTTCTCTGAAGAATATTAGGTTTTATAAAAGGCAAACTTTTTCCAAAGTTAACTTCATTAATAACATTTAGATGATTTCAGAATCCAATTCAGTATTGGACAATCTTAGGAAAATTGTAAGCAATCACATTATTTTTGTTAGAGAATTCCCCCTTTTTAAAAGTATGAGCATACCATCTTCATCAGTTTGAATAATTGTCTCTTCACTCTCCTTCCTTCCCTCTGGATTGGTTAGGATCATCTTGAGGCTGACATTTGTATAAGGTGGCAGATGGTTCACAACATGCTGAGGGGCTTTGGGGTCCATGTCCAAACAGTCTGCCTTACTCTCATTGTGACCACGGAAGTAATGGTAGCAGATAGTGACATTAAAAGTGTGGCAACGTGTAATATTGTAACCCAAGGATTCCCAGTCCACAGCAATCCGTCTTGCCTGTATTTCAGCAATCTTTAATGTCTTTGGGGTTCGCATAGGTTCTGAAAAATAAATCAAAGTTGCAGACAGCTGTCAATTTTATCATGAATAATCTTGGAAAAATTAAACACAAAGTATAATATAGCATATGCAAATCTAGAAAATGTGAAAGTCATGTTTTATTTTCCTTTGCTTTATTTATTCATGATGCTATTCTGGAAGGTTTTAATCAGGGACTAAGTTTTAACAACAGGACAAGAAATGAAATATAAAATGTCAACAACTCACAGTACTCAGGAACCTGGCAGAAAAATAAAAACTGGAAAATGTAGCCACAATGCCTTTATAGTTGTTGCTGTTATTACTGCCCATTTCTCTGCCTTTCTTTTGTCTTTATTGAGCAAGTGAATTAGCTAATATATCAAAATGGGTAAGAGTCAACACATTCTACTCTGTGATTTATCACGTCACTAAGCTATGCTGTATACTAATTATTCTAATTGAACACTATACTACTATTTACAAAAAATGACACAGATATTAATTAACATTAATTATTTACATAATGATGTTGTTCATCAAAGCAAAAAACAATGGAGAAAAATTACAACAACATATGTAGATATTCACATTGTCTTCTTTCCTTATTGCTCTCTTTCTGTCTTTTTCTAGAAAACACTCAGGTCTGACAATCCATTCACTGTCACCCAAACCAAATTGGGAGGTGAATTTTCCATTCAACGGGAAAATATTGGCAGAACTAAACACTCCAAAGACTAGAATCCAACCTTCACTGCTTCCCAAGTCCATTCTCTCCTCATTCAAGACTAACTTTAATCATCTAACTTAATCAACATAATTACTCTATGAAAGTCATGACCATGGCAATATTTACACAGTAAAGAAACTAATACAAAACAAAAACTCTAATTCATTGATCTGACAAAAAGAAAAAAGTCATGGCATTTCTGATGCCCCCCCTTAACTCACTAAAGATCATCAAACCCTTGCTAAATGGAAATCAGTAGGGAAAGTAATACAAAAAAGTCTGACTTGAGTGTTTTCATAAATTATTTTTACAGTTCTGTAAAAATAATAAGCATGCTACACAGATGGCAAGCCCAAACTGGGATTCTAGTTCAATGTATTTAATGTGCTGTCTGAAATGAACTCTGGTGGCCATTTAATTTAAAATCTTAGAATTACAAAAATCTATGCATATGCAAATTAGTCTTCCATAGAATCTAATGCTTAGGTTTTAAATGCTATTTGTCAGTCTTATGACTATCCATAGTATCCAGCCTCACTACTTTACCACTTTTTATTTCAAATGTTACCTGAAGCCCACAGGCTAGAAGAAAGATGTGGCTTTCTAATTATTTAAAAAATCGTTTTATATGTTTAGCTCTATGCTAAGATTTTCCCCACCAGACACAAGAGTGAAGGGATACTTTGTCAGTTTCGTCTAGTTAGGCTGAAAACACAGTCTTTGGTATGCCTGCCCACCAGCTAACCAGGCAATGAGAACTAGGATCACCCTAAAAATTCCCAGGTACTCTGTGATTTTGCTGCCTGCTAGGTAGCAACTAGATACTATTTAGTAGCCATGGTAAGATTCAGCCATACCTTGTTCTAAAATTATATAGAATGAGAAAGTAAGATTTCCCATGAAAATACCTAGAGTATAAAAACAAACAATGACCACACAGCAATGAGAGAAAACACCATAAATATTTAATTCCCTAGTTTTTAAATTTTTTATTTCTTTAGGTCTAGCTCTCTTATACACTTGTTTTAACACACCCTTGATTTTGAATCTGACATTTTCTCCTTTTGTAAATTTCTCTATTTCTAAGTCATCACTCTCTCTCACCAGGTGTTTTTATTTTGTCTATTTAGTCTGCACTCACTCTGCATTTTAATACTATTTTCAAAAGATATCTAGACATCTTACACACTATAAAGAAGACAGAGTAATTCTGCATCCCCAATTCTTAAATATCTAAGAGTGGGCAAATGATTTATTTATTTTCTATTATGCAGAAAATGCATAGGATTTACTGTGAATGAGAATTTTATTTTGGTGTATTTAAATGCTGCTTACTTTGGCACTCGTATTAAAAATTCATTTAAAATTGGGAAACAGTAGCTTTATTAGTCCTACACAATGTATATAAAGTGCAATCATAATTTCAGTGACCAATACATTATTAACTGATATAGAAAAACAAGGAGTTGTGGAAAGAAACAGCTTTCTAAGAATCAACAAAGTCAATATGTTATTTGAAACTGACATTTTTTCCCACAGTTTGAATGTATGCTTTAAAGTGCCCCATTGTTGATAAAATAGTGACTTGACATAATTTTGCTCTCACCTTAGGATAGTATTCAGAAACATATACACAACCAAAGTACATACACAGGATTAAAAATCAAAACTTGATTCGTTTGAGCTGCATTGAATTAATAACTCAGAGGAAATCACTTTGTAACTGCATTTTTTTCTTAATTGGCATGTACCTTAAGTTTCTTCAGTTTTTATTGAGGTGGGAACTTCTCAGGGTTGTGTGTATTCATACATACATACAAATATACACATATACATCACATACATATATATCTATATGTGTGTATGCTATTCAAAGCAAATTTTCTCAAAGAATCAAACAATAAAATTGCCTAAATTGTTTACCTTAACCCATTATTTTTCATGCCTAACAAATAACTGCATTGTATTTCTGAGGTATGAATACATAAATAAAAATAATTACTTGAATTGCTATAGAATAACTGAAAGTAGAAAGACATTGTTTGGAAACCACTGATATTTACAAACTGGCCATAAGGGCTATTTTAAATATTAAATAATTTCAAGATATGACCTAGCTGGGTCAGTCACTCATAGAGGTACTGCAGCAAATTGTATTTATAACAGCATAAAAAACCATAATGGTGGTAAAACAATGGAGAACACATTTATGAATGCATTATCTGTAAATTGTTTTGGAAACTGCTACATGTTCTTTCTTCTCAATTTTTTGACTTCCTTTTTTGAAATCTTTATTGGGTATCCCATATATTATAATTTTATATAACATTTCTTTTTTTTTTTTGCATTTCTAGTAAAAAGAAAGAATTGAAAAGCGTTGTAGGGTAAAATTTTATCAGAAACTTTGAAAGAAACAAAGTAATGTTGGGCATGGTGGCTCACACCTGTAATCCCAGCACTTTGGGAAGCCAAGGTGGGTGAACTGCTTGAGCTCAGAGTTTGAGACCAGCCTGAACAACATGGTAAAACCTTGTCTCTACTAACAATACAAAAAATTAGCTAGGTTGGTGGTGCACGCCTGTAGTCCCAGTTACTTGGGAGGGTGAGGCAGAAGAATCACTTGAACCCTGGAGGCAGAGGTTGCAGTGAGCTGAGACTGCACCACTGCAATCCAGGCTGGGAGACAAAGCAAGACTCCCTTTCAAAAAGAAAAAAAGAAAAAGAAACACAGTAATTGAGTGACCTTCATGCAATGAGTGGTTATATTTAAATGTTTAGTTCAAGTCATCCATCTATAATGAAACATAAAGAGATTTTATTATTATATCTGGTATATTATCCTAAGTATTCTGGAAGGTACTAAAGTGAATAAAGTATAATATCTGACCCCAAGGAGCTTCCATTTGTTTATTCAAGATGATAAGCTAAGAAAAAAAGATAAACAATATGTATAAGTGCCATATAAGTAGAAATAAAATGCTATAGGAATTCAAGAGGGAGAGAGAACTTCCACCATTCAAATGGAGGAGATATTTGTGTTAGGTTTCAATGGATAGAAGCAAGATCTTTAGACCTCATTTGGCTAAATGATATAAAAAATGAAAGGAATGAGATGAGTAAAAATGTAGAATACACTGGAGAAAATCTGTAATCTCGTTTGGTTGCTATAAAAGTATCATACAGGAAATAATGTAGGAAAAATTGGTTGGGAAAAGGCTCTGTAAACTGGATGTCATGGTAAGAGGTTGAACTTACTTAATGGGCCATGAGAAGTCACTGAGTGTTTCTGAGCAGGAGGTTAACATAGTAAAATAACATTAACAAGATTAATTTGAAGCCTATCTCTACTGAATGTAAAGAAATCAAAAGAATTCAATGTGTTAGCGGAGAGGCTGGGGCTAAGCAAGGAGGGGGAAAGCAGGCATACGCAGGATGGGGGCTACTGATGTGGAAGGACAACTGAAAAACTTGGTAGTCACTTGGATTTGAGTTATGTGGATGGATATAATACAGCTAATGTGTTCATTCCAAATGATGAAGAAAATTAAGGTACTCTTAAATGAACAGAGAAGTTCAAGAAGAGACACATTTTGGGGGGTAAAATGATTCAATACTTTCTTACTATTTATTTATTGCTTTCTGTTGGCCAAAAAGTATACTAGAAACTAAGGAGGCAAAGATCAATTTGATAGTGTCCTTGGCTGGGAAGCAAGGTATACAAGCAATACTTGAACTGATTTCTGTGTTTTAGATAACTTGGGGAGCATTAGGAATTAAAAGAGGTCTAAGTGGAGGCATAAATTCACCTTAATCAGGAGTTGGGGACTCCCAATCATTCCAGAGATAAGAGGAAGAAGGAGAGAGAAGGTAACAGATAAGGAGAGGGTGAGAGAAAAAAGAGAATAAGAAGAAGGAGAGGGCAAAGGAGAAATGGAGAGAAGAGGATGATCCGAGAGAGAGGGAAAAAGAGAGAAACAGAACAGAGACAGAGACAAGAGCATGTGCTAGTGAGCATGGCAGGGAGCAGGTGAGCTCAAAGGGAAGATGGTGTTAAGCACATATCATGTTACAAATTCATTCACAAGAGAGGACAAAGAGAATTACATAAAACTTAGTGTCTGCCCCATTTTTCAGATTAAAATAAAAAAAGAATTGTAATGAAAGCAAGCTGACTTTTCTAAAAAGACTCATTAAATCAAAAGCAGAGGTCAGTACCAGAAAGAAATCAGACCTCATCACAAAAAAATATTAAGTGTTTGAGGTGATGGATATGTTAAGTAGCTTGGCTTCAGTATTTATACGTTATAACACACTTTGGATATTATACACTTACACATTTATAAATTGTCAACTTATAACTTTAAAATAGAAATACCATGATGTCACTTTCTCAGGTCATTCTACATTTATTTTTTTGAAATTTGTGTTCAGTGTACTCAAGCTTGTCCAACCTGCCTTATTTTGTTGTTGTTGTTGTTCTGTTCTGTTTTGCTTTAGTCTTTTAGCAGCCTGAAGCCATGTTGTTTAGTTTCTATTTATAGTGATTAGTGGAAAAGAGGGATGAGGAAAGGGTTTACTGGCCCAACCAGAAACATAAACTAGAAAGCTATCACATGACTCTTTTGTTTCCCTTGGACCCCCCCCCCCCCGCCCCATCAATCAGGAAGTTCAGACTGGGTAAAAGCATGACATTGGACAGAGGGAGGAATTAATAAGGCTGGAGGTCTTGTATGTTTTGATATACTTGTGGAACAAAGTGGGGTAGAGGGTGGGAGTGCAGACAGAACACTGAGAAGCTGGTAAAAGGAATGGAACTAGAAGTAAAATCTAGTCCTCTTCCCATTCTTCTCTTTAGCTGATGAATCTTGACTTATTTTACTATGCACTCTTATCTACAACCGAAAGGCATAAAGCTCTTTTCCATTATTTCATTTCCAGTAAGCCCAAGGAAAACAGTTACCTATTAAATTAAAAATACATACGGGCCATAGGAACTGCCAACATCACCTGGTTTTCTTTATCTTCCTTGTTGACCAGCAAGGTTTACTAACCTTTCCTACTTCTTTTTTGCTTTGATTGTCCACCTAATTCTTAATTGTTACAGTGAGAAAGGCTACATGAAATCAAGATGAAATATAAATAAATGGAAGAAAATTTATATATTAAATCTTTGACCAGTATTACATAATTAGCAGGTAAATAAAGAAGTAACATATCACTGCCCTCAGTTAAATTCTAAATAGATCAGTTATGGTATTTATGCCTGTAATAATTTGTGTGTTAAATGTTTAACCCAACTTGATAGGATAAAATGAAGAACTTAATAATTCTCTCAAGGTTAATAAAAGTGAAGACAACATGAACAAATGAGCAACGTGAACAAACAGAACCTGTCGACTCTGAGTCACCTCTCAAGAACAAGATGATTTAATATGCAGTTCTAAATAACAGATAAAGGAAATTTAATTTTGTTTTTGGTATCTTCTAAACAACTCCGGACATGACAGGTCAATATCCCTGTTTATTGTAGTGATAATCTCTAGTTATTCTGAAAAAGTTGTGAAAACAAAAGCTTTAGCATCGATAAAAGAATGGAAGGCAGGGATTATATTTCCCTAGGATCAGTTCTTAATGATAAAACTTATTATGCAGCTGTCATTCAGAGAAAAACAGAAGATGTCCCAAAGCTCGTGCCAAGGGGAAAAAAAAAGAAAGATCTTGTCAAAGATGTACACAAACTAAGAACACTGAAGCATGACAGGAGCTTCGTGCTCCTGGCTGCCTTTTCATCAGAAGTCTTAGAAGCTGACTGCAAAATACAACTTTCATTCCATTTATCAAAACAAATACAAGAAAAGTGAATTTTCTGACTGCCGGAGAAAATATTTGTTAGTGTAAATAAAAAATAATTGAGATGAAATTTCTGGACAAAGGTGAAATAAAAAAGAATAAAAATAAAAGCAAAGAAAACAGTGCTGCACCTTGGGGAAGGAAAAACTTAAGGTCTTTGAAAGAGATTGTCTTTTACTCTTATTTTTAGGTGCTTTGTAATTTTTATTCTTTTCCCCATGGTAAGGGTTGCGGATAATCAAGGTTTTACATTTTACATCTTTTCAGTGTTACAGCATCATTAGTCTTGCCAAAAAGATTTCATCTCTGCTCCCCTGGGTCAAATTGAGTTAATGATAAGTCGGTGAGATGACTTGATTAGTACTGTAACATGAGGGAGCCTCAGGTCCAGGAATAATCACAAGCCAACTGTCAGCTATTTAGGCTTTCTGGCTGTGTTGCTGAAATGACATGCTTGGACTCGAGGGATATAAAGCAACAGAGGGCGGATGGCTCACTCAGCTCTCCTGCAGAATCACAGTAACATTTACCCAGTGCCATCAGAACCACACTGAGCACATCATCAATTTAAAACAAAACAAGTCATCACCACTGCTCTCAAGAGTCTTACTGAAGTTTATCAGATAATTCTAATAAAATTAACTCTTGGATCCTCTCTGCATTAATGCCAAACACACTGTTTATTTTAAAGGACAGTACTACCAAAATGACATGGAAAAAAGGCAAAGATAATTTTTTTACCAATAGATAGATAAATCCCACTAAATGTCTTATCATGAGAACTAATTCCCAAAATGTGGGTGGCTGAAAATTTGGGGACCCTTTAATATTTTTCACTTACATTTATTGGCAATGTTATTAGACTATTGAAAATTATGCAACTACAATCAATGAATCTACTTTGATTCATCTCTGATATTGCATATCACATTTACGTGTTATTTAAAAAAAGCTTAAAAAATAAAACCTTTTTCTTTTTCTTTTCTGATTTGATGTAAGTTTTTTTTTTTTTAATTTTTCATTGGATTTTAGGTTTTGGGGTACATGAGCAGAGCATGCAAGACAGTTGCGTAGGTACACACATAATAAAACCTTTTTCTATAGGTAACTGTCTAGACTTGGAGGAAACATAAAAAATACATTTTCTTAATTTATAGAATAAAATAAGAAAAGAATAATCTACTTCTGTAGGATCAAGCTTTATTTTTCATAAAATATTTTAGCAACAGTACAAATCATAAACATGAATAGGTAGAGTGACTTTTGTACAACCCTAAAAAATGCAATATGGAAAACACTGCTTCATAATATGCAGTGTAGAAAGTAAGGTGGCTTCAGAGGAGCTGTACATAGCAATGACAAAATTCTAACGGGGATTTTCAAAGTCTTCTTCATCTCTAAAGGAAGATGAATTACCTCTTACTTGGGTTGTTCTGAAACTGAGGTAAATATTTTGCATGCCAAGTACACTGGTTGATCCATAGCATATGGTTGGAGTTTTTTATTTTCTGAACCATAAAGTAGGTAGTTTCAATACATTTCAAGCTTAAGAGCTAATGAACATGAAACCTAAAAACCCAGTTCTCTGTAGCAGTTGAAATAACTCTAATTACTTATTTCTTCTTGTAGTCACATTGTTAGCCATGTGACTTTGCAATTGCTCACCCCGAATGGGGTCTGCTTCCCATGCTTTAATTTTGGCCTCACTGTGTAACTTGCTTTAGTCAGCAGAATAAGGCAAAAGTGTGGGTGTACTAGTTGTCAACCTATGTCTCAAAAAGTCCTGTGCTCTCCTGCTTGCTCATATCTCTTTAAGAATATGAAGTACATGTGGAACAGAGATGAGTTACCCCAGTCATACCAGCAGAAGCCAATCTATATCGGCCAACAACCAGTCCATCAGTGGATGTGTAAGCCAGCCAAGGACATCAGAGGCTACCAGCCAACCATCCTATAAGTATAATCAATGCATACTTGCTCTGTGCCACTGATGAGAGTTTGTGGTTAGTTGTTACTCAGCATTTTGACACAGGCATTATTTCTAAAACCTTCATTTGGTAAAATACCTTAATATTTATGTGAAGATTCTATCAGCGATATCTACAATACAGTAGTACAGTAATTTAAGAATTGCATTGATCTACTAATTTGTTGAGCTGAACTTAAACAGTATTCTGTTTTTAAAAACAGAAAACACTTACTAAGTGCTTAAATGTCCCAGACACCATGGTAGTACAGTGTATGCCTTAAAACATGACTTTTAATGGATATATTTTTGTCTTCATTTTCTGTATGCTCTTTGAGGAGGGGTTTATTTCTTTACCATCCTCCCACAGAGAATAACAAACTAAATATTGGAATAATAATAATTCTATAAGTAATAAGAAATAGCAATACTTTGTTACAGACTGCAGCAGGTTACCAGTAACTTACTCCTCCAGCACTGCAACATAACATTTATTAAAATATTTTAATTTTTATGGCAATATGACTTTGTAGATATATAAGAGAATCTGTAATATAGTTGGAAGGTCTTTATTCTTGAATAGGACTGACAGAAAATAAGACATTTATTATATATTATTTTTTATCCAAATCCTTCTAATACTGCTTAGGTGCAGAAATAGTACATGTTTTTCTCAACTACATAACTCCATTGCAAATATTTTATATCTCGCCTTAAATTGGTCAGTCAGTTCAGTCTATGAAAATCATCATGAAGTATACTAGTTGATAAAATGCTAAAAGAGGGCCCAGTTTTAAGTGAGACTATCTCGTGACATGGAGCTCCCCTCCCTGCTCCTAAATAAACCATTAAAATTACATTATAATAATATTCCAAGTATGTACTTCTCATTTGGTTCCTTAGAAAGATTATGATTTCAATACATCAACTTAGTTCCCTCTTTCCTTCTAGAAACTTATTAAAGAGACTAATCTGCTTTTGACCACACATCTGGAAGATAAAGGGAGCAATTCTAAATTATAATAGAAATAGGACATACTATTCAAAAGTGAGCATGACTATTGATACACACTTTAACACCTCATTTGATTTTATAAAATGTAAGTGTCTGGTAACATGCTTGCTTCAGGGAAGAGAAAGACAGATAAGGACTGCAGTGTTGATGATTATTTGTCCATTTCCTTTTCTGAAGTCACCGTTTATTCCATGCCTTCATGCATGATTAACAGCTTGCGGATCCTTCACATATAATCAATAGTTGTGAAGTCTTATATTAGGTTTAGAGATTAGACAGCCTTGATTATAAATTTTATTGATTTTTACAGCTTAGCTGCAGAAATCCCTCTACATTTTTCAGAGATTAAATTAAAAGGAGATATATGGCCTGCACATACTAGAAATGCTAGTGTGATTATAAGGTGTGACCTCTTTATACTGATTCCTCTAGATGAATAAAAGCTATCTAGTGCACTAAAACATGAATCAGCATGTCAGCAAGCATCAAGCTGAGATAGTAAACACAGTGATAATGTGACAAAAAGAATTACAAAACTGCAAATAAACCTGCCTTAGTCTATAATTAATGCAGGCAACATGTAAGGATTAATTTCTTCAGCTCATTTGTAAATTAGGAAATGGACAGAGATAAGAATAATGAACTCTTTAACTTCTACCTGGAAAATCTGAGTACATATTAAAATTGAAGATTCATAATCTTTTTTGAGATAATGTAATGAAGACAAATTTTTTTTAATTACTAGAAAATATATGGTCATTTGAAAGTTAGCAAATAACTTAGGGACTATTAAAATCATAACAAACTCAGCCTTATGAATGTTCTCATTTTAAAAGCTTTTATAGTACTGCTATATATTTTATGTCCAGTAATTTTAAGGTCTGAGGTTGTCCAGAAAAATATTAATAAACATCCATATACTGAAACATTAGAGGCTAATATTTTCCAATGTCAAAGTCTCACCTTTCTCTTTTCACTTTTGTAATTTTTTTAACATTAGTTGACCTTTGTTCCTTTTGAAATCTCTTTCATTATTCTAACTGATTATATCTCAGATCTGAATAACTCTTTTATAGGAAGACATATAAAGTGTAAATAAATAAAATGAAATTCATCTTGATATATATCCTAAATAATTCATTTCTTTTGAAAAGGTATTCAAAAATAAGTGTTAGAGCATGGACTGCCTGAAGCCAGTCTACAGTGTTAGTCAAATGTTCCAGTGTCTTTTATATTGGACTTAAAATAAAATCCCCTTACATTGTATAAATAAAAAAGTAATTTATGTATGAAATACTTTATGCAAGGTATTTAATGAAGATATCTTCTATTAAAATCTACTAATGTCTTCAAAGGGTTCTGTTCCACAGGAAATCAGAAAATGTTAACAACACATAGAGATGACAATCTAGAAGACTGCTTTCCTTTATTTCCACAAATATATCTAGGTAGGGCTACCTTTTGAAGTATTATGTAGAAGGTCCTAATCTGTATAACTACTCACAGAAGAATAATAAACAAAGAAGCAAGTATATAAAAGTATAAAAGGACTGGGGGATTATTTCATGCCTATTCTGTAAATATACTACCAGTATTCACATTTTTTTTTTCTATATACAAATCTATACTACCAGTTAAAAGCTATCTCTTGAATTCTGGCTCTGAATTTCAAACTGCCTGTGGATTTCCATCTGGTGGCTAACATACTGTTTAAAACAAGATTCATCAACATCTTCCTTTCACAAGCACCTCATTCTAACCTACCTGCTTCCATTAAGGGTGTTAGTTCCCAGGTTACAGACATCATTGGCTCCTCTGTTTTCCACATAGTCCCTCATCTGTTACCAAATCTACTTAATACATCATTTAATAAGATACCTAGCATTTCTATGTCCTTTTCTTTAATTCAGGTCCCAATTTTTTCTCACCTGAACTATTAGGAGTTCTTACTACCACCAATATTTGTAGTGTATTGTTTACCTAGACCTTTTAAAGGTCAGTTCTAATTACATAACGTGCTCATCCAAATAATTGTTGGAGATTTTCTATGATGAACAAAATTCAGTAAAATTCCCTTGCCCTAGAACCCAAAGATCTTTTAATGCACAGTGCCACTTCATCTCAATCATTCTCCCAATGCCCTGCACTCCTGCCAATGTATTCATCTGCTACCAAAACTAATGTAGCACTGTCCAACATATGTACTATTATCTATTTCATTCCATCTATTCGGAATACATTCCCCACTACTCATTGCCCTATTGAAACACTTCAGTCTCCAGTGAGAATATACTATTTCTTCAGTGAAAGTTTGGTCAGGAAATCTGACGAAGTGACAAATAATCCGCAGTTCTCCTGTTTTTATCTGTACCTCCATTAAAGAATTTAATGCATCATGTCTTCCATTCATTTGGGTTTTTGGGTGTCCTACATTAACATGTAAACTTAAGGTCAGAACTATGACCTATCTAGAGATAAATGGTTTGGGGAAACTGAGTCTTGAAGAAATAGAGCTCAATAAATGTTAAAATAGTCAGCTAATATATTTGCAATATATAGCTGATTTAAAAAATATAGAAAAACTCCAACATCAGTTGCCTAGTAACCATTTAAATGTCAAGAACAATTATCTTTATCAAATAATTAGCAAGAAATTACAAATTTGCTTAGGATTCATAAGTGTATAAGACATGACTCCTTTTCTTATGCAATTCACCATGCGATAAAAGTGAAGGCCCACAGAAAGGTAAATTGTATTTTAATGTAATAAGGTGAAAGCGCTACTGGAAAAGATAGGTAAATAAAATTTTTTAAGTCTTAAGACAGGAAAACTAGGTTGTTTCCTCACAGGAGTTACAAATGAGCTTTTTCCAAAACATGACTACATGCTTTCATTGTAAAGTAAGGGGGTATGAAAGACCTTCTGAAACAATAGGGTTGCAGAAAATCCTCCCTGCCATTGTAGACAGGAAAGGACTTCTATTCAAATTGCCTGTATTTTTCTACTACTATAATCATTCATCCCAGGTGGAAGAAATTACCTACCAAATATTTCAACTTATTTGTTTAAGGAGTATCTCAAACAAAATCTCCAAATTCGAGCTAATATGATTCCATATCATGTTCCCTGACCAAGCTTTCCTGTCTCAGTAAAATCAGTCCATTATTCCAGATGTTAAGTTCTAAAACCTGAGAATCATCCACAGGCCTTCCTTTATCTTGATACAGACAGGAGGCAGGGAAATACTGGGTAGAAGAGGGCAGTTTCCCATTCAAGGCCCCACCCTCAAGCCTGGAAACACATGGCCCTAAATGGAAACAGGTAATACCGTTTTTGCATCTAAATGTTGCCTTTTGGCCTGCCATACCCCCTTATCCTGTTCCCATATAACCCCCAGGCTCCATGAGCAGAAGAGCAGACAAGCAGAAATGCAGAGGAACAAAAGAGTGGAGCAGCAGAGAAGGAGAGAAGACAAGAAGAGTCTGAACACTGAGTAGTCTGGCTGGGGAAAGTTGGTGAGGAGATTAGCAGTGGGACAGTCAAATTTCATGGGAAGATCATCTTTGCAGCTCCCCAAACATTTCACCGAGAGCCACAACCACTTAATAAAACCCCCTCATACACCATCCTTTAATCCATGTGTGACCTGATTCTTCCTGGACACCAGACAAAGACATGGGTACTAAGAAGGCACTGAGCTGGTTAACACTTAAGCTGTCTGAAGATGGCAGAGCTAAAGGAGCACTGTTAACACACCCACTGGGGCATCAGGAGTCACAGATATCCACCCCAGATGCTACTGTGGGGCTGGAGCCCAAAATTGTTTGCCCTGTTCCTGCACCTGCCTATCTGCATGTTCACTTTCCTGTAAGGGGTTTCAGTTGAAAAGCTGAGCCACACCCCCATCACACATCCTGAAACGGGGGTCAGGGAACTCTCCCATTTCAATCTGACACATCGCATCCATTTCATCAGTCAATTCTTTATCTTCCCTGCAACATGTTTAGATTAGAATCTATCCACTTGATCATGACTTCCACCAATGCTATTTATTTTATTTTAGCCATTAGCACCTGAGGCCGCAATCAGTGATACTCCTAACAATATCACAAATGAGCCCTGCTTCCTCTTTGACCCCTCTTCTCCCGAGATTTGTTACGGGGATCCTGAAAAAGGTCCCAGTGACTTCCCACTTGAGTAACAGTAAGACAGGAAGGCTAGGTCCTGCACACTGCGTCTCCCCACCTCATCTCACCTTCACTGACCTCATCACCTCTACTCAGCCTTGCTCGCTCCACTCAAACATGCCAGCTATACTTCTTGCCTCAGGCAGGGCCTTTGCACTTGCTTTTCTCTCTGCCCAGAATGTTACTCTGCTAGATATTCATGTGTCTCCTTTCCTCACCTCCTGTAGGGCTTTATTCAAATGCTACCTTCTTAATGAAGCTTTCCTTGATGGCTATTTACTTCTTCATTTTTCTCTCAAGCACTTCTCACCATCTAATATCATTTATATTTTACTTAACTTTATTATATCCTGTCTTGCCATACTAAGATACTTGATACATAATCATTGCTCAATATATGTTTGGGCTGATAACTGACAGAATAAGCAGAATGGATCATCGTGTATTCTTCAGTCAGTAAGTTTGTGGCCTGTAAGTGACCTACACATTTTTGCTGATTGAAGGTTACTTACTCTTTGATAACAGAAAAGTCGTCAATAAAAGTTTATGTCTGAATGTCGTTATAAAATAAAATTTAAACAACTGATCAGAGCAATGCTCTAGAAAAAGCTTTAACATGTTTGAATGTTAAAGAAGCAAAGTAAAAATTTTAACTAGAATAACAAAGATGTCAAATTACTGGGTGCAATCAACTGAGAGGAGAGGAAAAGGTCATTGTAAAACTTTCAAATTTTCCAAAGGTGAAATATCTTGGACTGAAAAAAGCATACACATAAGATGAAAATTTGAAGAGCTTAAAACATTTTATCTATCATGAACATCAGACTAGTTTAATAATATTCATTTTTAACTCTTATTGTTTCTTGATCTTTCAAATATTTTTCTTGTTTCCTCAACTAGAGAGCAAGTTCCCTCAGGGCAAGAAATATATTTACTACCTCACTTATTTCTTATTCAGCTAAGCGTAGAGTAAGACAGTGATGAATATATTATCTTTAAACAATTTTGCCCTAAAGGAGGTGTTACGAAATCTAACGGCTTTGAACATAAAATATCAAATAAACCTCATGAAGACAGAGAAAGAAAATTCTTGAAGTCCATGGTGTTATTTTCACAGCAGAGGAAGAACAGATTAGTGGTATCTTAGATTACTTGATGTTCCTGTTTAAAAATTAGATGCCCTGCATAAATTAAGTTTAATTCATAAGGAACTGATTTTGTTTCAGGTTACAATGTAGAACAGATGCTGCCATTAAATGCACATTAAGCATCTTTTTCACTCACATGGAGACCTAAAGAGTTAGTTCTTTAGAGCCTGAATCATTACCATTTACCTTGAATTTAATGTCAATTATGTTCTACGATTCTGGAGATCAGGTCCCATTGTACATTGCTTTTAATTTTACCAGCCTGAACAAGTTTCCCAAGAGTATTTCCTGTTTCTATGTGTTTTCCTCTATTGCTGAATAGGTCATACATATATATGAAATTCCTTAGTGAATATGCTGTGGAATCAGACTACAGGTTACTTAGTGCAAGTTTCTTAACATCCACAGGCATCCTTCCCAAATCTATGAAATGAGAAGAACAAAAAACAAACAAGCAAAAAAAAACTAGTATCTACCTTATAGAGTTGAATTAAGGATAAAATAAGATGCTACATGCAGAGTACTTAGAAAACTACCTGGCAAACTTTATGAATAAAATGTGGTTATTAACTTTATTGTAGTTGTATATTAGTGATCTACTAGCATTATCATTTATAAGAATAAAATCCTTGAGAATTTTGGAAAGAATTGTTTAGTGGTTTTTTTTTTTTTTTTTTTTTACTTTTTCTTTCCCTAAACCGAATTAAGTGTCGGGCTGTTTATCCATCTTCTACACTCTGAAGAAAGCAAAAGCATTGAGTTTTAATTTTCAAAAGGTCAAGCTAAATAATTCTGGGAAAAAAAGCATGATTTCTGGATTACTTTGCCCATTTTCAGGTGCTTGAAAAAGCATGTGTAGGGTGCTAGGAAAAACATCTAACTTGAAAAATAAATACTAAAATCGAATAGAAATCTGACATATAGAGAACTACACAAAAGACTAGACAACACTGATGAACTCAAAGCTTTTCCTCTAAACCAAATCCCGTGGGCCCACCCACTCATTTTCATACGTGAATGCAAACTGTCTTCTTCTCTGCAAGTGAAACTCTCAATATATCATTAAACATTAGTACTGAAGATTTCAATAATTCTTTTGAATGTAAAACTATAGGGAGAAATGTTTTAAAAGTTTTGTTGTTTATTTATCTTCAATATAAATGAGAGCTCAAGAACATTTCTAGCACCCAAATGTCACGATCAAACTTCAGCTGTTTATAATATACCAATACACGTTAATTATTTCGTAGAATATTTTAGTATTTTTTTGTAATAATTAAGAAAAAAGAATTTGGTAAGTATAAATGATCTGAGGATCTAACAGAGGTACTTTACTATAAATTCTTCAAAACGGGGTTTAATTTAAATAAATATCCACATAGATAATTTTTGGATTGTTCTGAAATTATAATGATTTGTTTTAAATACAGGACAATATGCCTAGACATTTACTAATACATTCTGATAAATAACTCAAGCAATCCAGGTCATTATACTTCAAAAGGATACTCATAAGTCACTAGCATATAAGTTTATCTCATATAGTATTATATAATATATAAGCATATAAATGGTCTGTTTTTAGTAAAATTTTATGGCATAAATGGAGGGCCTTAAGAAAATCATGAAAATGTAGTACTTAGCAATTAGAGTATGACAGTTTCATCTCTCTTTCTTTTTTATATGCTTTGAGAATACACTTTTGTATACATTTTCTAAGAAAGACTATAATTCAATTTTCTGATTCACCAAGGAATAATGTATATCAGAAATATGTATTTTAAAAACATTTTGAAACACCTCCCCTAAAGCAGAAGAATGTATTAATTCCTCTAGCCCAAAGCTGTATAATCTAAAAAGGAATAGAGAAATAAATAGTATTTATTCAAGGCCTTTAAAATTATTCATATTTGAGTAAAAAATACATAATTTTAAGCAAAAGAATAATCAGTTATTTCATCAAAGTTAAAATATAGAAAAAGCATTTGTATATCAATTTGCCATAATTAAGTAACACACATACTATTTCATCAAATTTCTTTTAAAAAATGTAACAAAAATATCTGTATTAAATCATAATACTTGTGACAATTCAAGAGATGCGGATTTTCAAGCTTCTTCAATAGAAACCTGACTCTCTCACTGTGGATCTGCATCATTGGACAAGGATTCACATGGAGAGGCATAATTGAGATGGCACCTCCTGATGAGCAAGACAGAAGTCCCCTACATGGGCACATGCCAGGGACTGTGTTACAAGAGCCTTCCATTTTCTCCTTGACATAATCATATTTCTTTTCATTTGTCATCCATCTCATCATTGCAATCCCCTCTCAATTTTACATGGATCAGAACGTGATCTCTCAACCATTTCATTATGTTCCAGGCCATGCCAAAAACAAACCAAATCCCTAAATAACAACACACACACACACACACACACACACACACACAAATTTCACTCAGAATTAGTTATTCCTAAAGCACAATCTTTAACTGCCAACATTGTTTTAGTGTCAGTATTGACTTTTTAAAAATTGTAATAAGTTTAGTGATTCCTTCATATGAAGTGAAAATAACAAGCTGATATAATCATTTTAATGAATAAAAAATAGCTAAGACATTGTAAATAAAAATGCAAAAATGCAATAAAATAACAGAAGAAGAAAAGAATTAACTTTTGATTGTACCTACTGCAGAAAAAGAGAGTGGAGGGAACAAGGTATGTGCTAGGTGCCATGGAAAAAGCTTTATATATATGTATTATTTCATTTAACGCCCGTATGAACTCTAAATGGCAGATTTTCCTTGCTAACTTTTATAAAAGAGGAAACTGAGTAGCTTACTGATAGGGGATTAAATAATTTCTTGATAGTATCTCTGGCGAGATAATTCACCAGAACCTGTCCTCACATGGCCAGAATTCAAATTCAGTTTTGACAGATGCAAAAACAATGTTCTTTCTAACACTGTAGAGTTTAATTTAAAAATATGGAAAATGTAAGTAATACTATAAAAAGAGTTTTCCAGTGTTTTAGTCTGCTTGGGCTTCCATATCATGGTCTGGGTGGCTTCCAAAGCAGAAATGTATTTCTCAGAGTTCTGGAGGCTGAGAATCTGAGATTCAGATGCTAACAAGGCAGGTTCTGGTGAGGTACTTCTCTGAGGTTACAGACAGCTGGCTTCTATTTTTGTCTTTACACGACAGAGAATGAGCTAGTTCACATCTCTTACTCTAATAAGGACATTTATCTAATCATGGGGGCCACATCCTTATACTTCATTTAAACCTAGTTGCTTCCCCAAACCATGACCTCCAAATGCCATCTCACTGGGGTAGAGGACTTCAACATACGGATTTTGGGGGAACACAAACATTTAGCTCATAATACAGAGAATAGAATCACAATTTTCAAGAACATTTTCAAAAATAAAAGAAGTACTGTGTGTCAGTGATTACATTTAATTTATACTATTAAAACAGTAAACTTTAAAAAATATTACAGCAACAAAATGCAAATGAACAGCTTCAACAGCCTTCTAAAGGCTGTGATGAGCCCCATGCTTGTTATACTTGCTCTTTTACATGTTTCAAAAGTTTGAAACGTAAGATTAATTATGATTTTCAATGTAACCCACATACATT
The DNA here is from genome assembly GCF_049354715.1 of Callithrix jacchus. Taxonomy (NCBI): domain Eukaryota; kingdom Metazoa; phylum Chordata; class Mammalia; order Primates; family Cebidae; genus Callithrix; species Callithrix jacchus. The sequence continues at coordinate 134,676,924 of NC_133505.1, forward strand.
CTTAATAATCATTACATTATTAATGGCTCACACCTGCCACAAGGATTGTGCTGGTCCATTTGTCTTATCTACCTTATTTTTAAGTTGTATTCATTATTTACATATGTTAAATGTGTTTATTTAACTTATTACCCTTTTCTTGCTATATGACAACAATTTAAAAAGACATCAATGTTTCAGAATTGCTTCTGGCCTCAAGTCATTCTCCCACCTTGGCCTCCCAAAGTGCTAGGATTACAGGTGGGAGCCACCATGTCCAATCTATCAACCTTATTTTTGAGTTGGCCCGTGAGAAAATTAATGATAAATATTATGCACTCAAAGAATCAGGATGTGCTCCTGACAAAATGTCTACATCAATGAAAAATGTTAGATATTGTCTAATGTCAAGGTGAAGGGGCCATACAATGTGGAAAAGTACTCAATCCCTGTCTTTTGGAAGTAGTGGCAGACATTTCATTTAACAGTTGAACAAGCCACTGATGCGCAGAGGATATACTCTTGATAGAAGTGCGGAATGAACTAGAGGGCAAAAGGCTCCATATCTTTTGGTACCAGTCATCCCATAGAACTAGGACTACATATGCAGGAAAGAGGCAGTGGATTCAACACTAGAGGAGCACAGATATTTATCCAGAAGGGAAAGTTGGCATTTTGAAGAATTAAATAAAACAATGTCAATATCGATATATTTCATTCACTTGCGAAGAGCCAAGAGTCAAGCACAGTATTATCTGATCTTGATTCAATGTTGAAGGAAATGATAAAAAACAGTGAATATAATCATGTATTTTCAGTGTATGGAGTGAAAAAATGGCAATAAATGCAAGACTGCCTTACCAAACTGAAGTATATTGACTATCAAGGGGAAACATGCTCACATGCAGTTTCAAAATGAAGGTTGAGATTATCACATTGCTTGCTGACACAAATGCTATTTAAGACCATTTGAATTATTTCAAGTGGTGTGCCCAAATAGTCCAATTCAGCAATATTTTCAATTTACTGAATGTCAGGACCTATATAACACCATGTTTGATGGTGAGGATCAGCAGTTCAAATGACACAACTGTTGCAAGTTTAACTCTAATCTACATCAACATCATAATAGTTTTCCACGTTTCTGAGAAAGAAATTGATGTCCTATTGGTAGGCGTATTTAAAAATGCATCCAATGCTGTAACCAAATATAAAAAAAGTTTGACCCCTGAATACAACCAAAGAGCATTAAAAATCTATTTATCATTATGTCTTGGTTTAATACATTTAACCCTCTAGCTTTTGAGACAGACATGCTTGCCAACTTAGAAACTGACAGTTTGCCAAAAGTATTGTGCAGTAAAACATCTCTTCACTATTTCTGGTTTAACTCTAGATTGAAACAACCAGAACTGCCAGTAACTAAATATTTGCTAGAGATCATTCTTATTGATCTGGTTAGAGGGAATAAGGAAGAAGAGAAAAAACAGACTAGCTGTAGAACTTAAGCTGTATCTCAGAATATTTCTCTTAAATCTGCATACAAATGACAGTAAAAATTGCTATTATTTACAACTTTTTTTATATTAAACAAATATCACTTTAAAATTGAAATATACTTCTATATTTACTTAAAATGTACCTTTAACTGGGTTTTTCAAGTTTCATTACATTCCCTGTGTCACTTGTAGATATCAAAGTCAGGAAAGCACTGACCCACTGGGGTGAAAACAAAATTCCTTAGCAAATTATGTCATATCCTCAGTAATGCAGGCTCTGCTTACCTCTTTTTTTGTCTTTTTTTGCCAGTGTCTACCTCCTCTTTATGTTTTGGCATACCAAACTACCTGCAGTTTTCCATATCCACATGTATTTTTCTTATCTTGATAATTCTGTTCTTGCTGTTTTCTCGGATGTAACACACCTCCCTCCATGGGAGTTCCTCTCTCACCCAACCACCCCATCTGGCTAACTCTTCTTAATTATCCTTTAGTATCACTCAGCTCAGGTGCTCTCCAGGATTCTTTATTTGATTCCATATCTTCTCCATGCTCAGCTAGAGCCATTTATAATGCTTTGTGGTATGGGTATGGATCTTGTATTTTTAGATTATCAGTTCATATGCTTGTCTCTACTACTGGAGTGAGGGCACTTCTCATTTCTTTTCTATTTTTATATTTCTAGAACCTAGCATGATATCTAACACATAACAGGTGTTAGATATGATTGAATGAATGCTCAATTTTTCCTTTGAAGATGAAAGGGAGGGTGTTGAAAAAGGTTTTACAGCTTTAATAAATTATTCTAATGTTATTACTACTCTTACTATCCATGTTTGAGCATGAACAGTAAAGTAAATCTTGACGAGTCAGAAAGCTGGTTGTGAGGGCTAGTTACAGATTTGCCCAACAAATATGTTAATTTTAGAAACTGACTTTTATTTACTATCCAAACTTGTTACTATAGCATTCTTGAAGGGTATTTTATTTTAATGACACTAAGTGTCTACTTCAGCACTTAGTTTGGATCACACTGAAGAGAAATGTAGTAAAGAGTAAAGAGAATGGGAAAAATAGGTAAAAATATGTAACTGCATGTAAGGCTATACATATGATATAGTTTCTTTAAGTGAATATTATAACTTTCTTGGTTGGAAACACATTTAAAAAATTAGGTATTGAGTCATTAGTACTTTTATGTTAATATGAGATCTCAGCATTTGATTTTAGGATGGAGAGAACATAATTTAGTAAGTTACAATGAAATCTTGGCTCAGCAAAGGGAAAACACTTACAAAAACTGTGGCACACTAAAAGCATGTGACAGAGGAAACATAAATCTAAGTGTATCACAGGTTCAGAGATCTGGAAGAGCTCTTGACAGGTTATCTGGGCTGGCAATGCCCTGCCTTGGCAAGTTCATCTTCAAAACACAGCAGACAAATGCTTGTGTGTACTTACAAAATATCTCCAGGGGAAGAGGAGTCATAATCTCCCTTAATAATTCATGAAGCTTTCCTAACATGGAAGCTAAATATAGTTAAACACATAGAGTTCAGAGGCCGTTCTTTTGCTTTCACTTAGATGGTGAATTGGAATAGACTAATAATTAACTGGGTAAATGCAGTTTGATTGTTTACAAGCAACTCAAACTCATGTTGGTAACTGAATTCATGTTTCCTAACTCTTTTTCCAAAAGGCTCCTATTTCTATAGTCATTTACTCACTCAAACCTGGGAGGCATCCTCCATATGCTAGTGGTTCCCCTCTTCCATACACTTTACATCAAATAAAATTCCAAATCTTGCCATTTGTTACTCTGAAATCATCCTTCCTCACAATTCTGAGATCTCACTAAGAGGAATGAAATAGCCTCCTAACTAATAATCTCCTCGCCTCCATTTCTATCAGCTTCTCTTTGTTTCTAATTACACCAGAACATACTCAGTATATTAGTTATGCAAAGATGGACACAAAATGTCTATGGTATTGTGCCAAGTAACTACATACAGATAGAATACACATATTTACACAGACAGAAAATAAAACTTGAAAGAATTATACCAGTATTAACAGTGTTAGCTGTTTCTTTGTGCACATACGTAATTTCTAATATAAGTATGTATTAGAAATTACATAAATACATATTATATATATAATAATATGTATAGTCAGACCTCAATATCTGTAGGTTCAACCAATTTGCAGATTCAACCAATCATGAATTGAAAATATTTGGAAAAACATTTTTAAAAACATAAAAATACAGTAGAACAACTATTTACATAACATTTACATTTTCTAAGTACAATAAATAATCTAGAGAAAATTTAAAGTATATAGGAAGATATGCTCAGGTTATATGAAAATATTGCACCATTTTGTGCAAGAGACTTGAGCATCTGCAGATTTTGTTATCCTTTGGGGTCCTAGAACCAATTCCTTGTGTATATTCAAAGGCAGTTGTAAATATAAATAGCAATTCTCCTGCCTTGGCAAGATCTTTTTAAATTCCAGTAAATAAATGCTTCTGTGTACTTAAAAAATACCTCACAGGCAAGAAGTCACAATCCTCTAAGTACATACAATGTATACATACATGCACACACACATATATATATAAGTGCACACACATATACATCCATCCTTAATAACAGAATGTATCTTTATGGCATCCAACAGTGTTTGAGTGAAATTGTGATTAAATTGTTATAAATTTTTATAACAACTGTTATAGAAGAAAACTGTTAGGAATTATAATTATAAAATAACAATTATAAAAGAAATTGTTATAAAAGAAAACTGTTAGGAACTATGACAACATATAACAAAGAAACCTTGATTGATAATAAGACAGCAAGAAAGGCTTCCTTGAAGAAAGACCATTTGAGTTGCATCGTGAAGGCTGAGAGGCAGAAGTTGATTAGTTAGAGGTTTGCGGGGAGTGTTCCAGTTTGTATTAGTTTTTTTTTTCACACAGCTATAAAGGACTGCCTGAAACTGAGTCATTTATGGAAGAATAAAAAGGTTTAATTGACTCATAGTTCTACATGGGTGGAAAGGCCTCAGGAAACTTACAATTATGGCAGGAGGTGAAGGGGAGGCAAGGCACATCTTACATGGCAACAGGAGAGAGAGCGCAAGTAAGAAGGGAAGTGCCACACTTTAAAACCATTAGCTTGGCCAGACGTGGTAGCTCATGCCTGTAATCCCAGCACATTGGCAGGCCGAAGTGGGTGGAAATCTGAGGTCAGGAGATCAAAACCAGCTTGGCCAACATGGTGAAATCCTATCTCTAGTAAAAATACAAAAAAAAATTAGCAGGGTATGTTAGCACACACTTGTAATCCCAGCTACTTGGAAGGATGAGGCAGGATAACCACTTGAACCCAGAGGTGGAAGTTGCAATGAAGTGGAGATTGCAATGAAGCAAAGTTGCACCACTGCACTCTAGCCTGAATGACAGAGTGAGACTCTGTCTAAAAAAAATAAATCAGTTCCAGCAGGAACTCACTGACTATCACAAGAACAGCCTGGAGGAAACCACCCCCATGAACCAATCACCTCCCACCATGTCCCTCCCTTGACATGTGTGGATTACAATTCTAGATGAGATTTGGGTGGGCACACAGCAAAACATATCACAGGTATACAGCTCAGAGGAAAGACCCAGAGGTAGAGCAGGCCCAAGGGGCCACTGAAATAAAGACATGCCAGGAGCAAAAAGAAAGGCAAGTGTAAGTGGCGTCTATGTCCACTTGTGCCATATATATAAGTATCACAGACTTTGGTTTTCTTCAGTCATTCCTCTGTTTATATATGCATCTTAATCTATGATTTTTAAAAAATAAACCAAGACACAGTCCCCCAGAGTGATATTCCTAAAATGAAATTCCATTATGTCACTCCTTTACTCTTTGTCACATTCAAGATAGTATCAGGCATCCCAGGACATATACCAAGCACTCTGCATTCTGGCCAACTTCCAGCTACTGGACTGCACCCTGCACCATACCCCACAATCATACATGTCTCCAGCCAACTGAACAGCTCAGTGTCCCTGACTGGACACAGTCATTTACTCTTGGTTTCTAAGTCAAACATACTTGTCACCTAGGATCTTCTGGCTCATAATGTAGGACATTAAGAACCAAGGTCCCACCTCCTATAGCAAGTGTTCTAGGAAATGTACCTTCTATACTCACATATAAAACTGGAAGTGCCCACCTTTCTTCACTTTCCCATACATGTCTCCTTGCTACAACTGAAACAGACACTTAGGTAAAAATGTACAGAATGCCTAAAACATACAGACAGGTACAGCCACAAGAGTAGTGATTTTATATTAAAAAGCTGATCATAAAAATAAAATTAGGAAGTAGCTGGTATATAATAAAAGTGATTTAAGAGTAGTTAAGAGAGTGAAGAGATAAATTTCACACTAAAGTTTTATAGATGCTTTTCTCCATCAGTAAAATGGGAATGTGAATCCCTATCTTATAAACTTTCAAGGTTAAAATGAGTACGACTTAGAATAAGACATAAAAGGGATTTCAAAAAATAATGTATATGATATACATTTTATTATTAGTTTATAACATATATTAAATTCTGAGTGTTAATGTTCACACAGTATTATAGTGAACAAGTCTTATTTTAAGATAGTACAGATGGGAAATAAATGCATTTCTTATTAAATGTATACTTCTTTTACTCTCCCATATTTAATGCATACTAGTCACTAACTTGAATATATTTTTTATCTGCAAAATCAACACATAGAATGATATACATTCACAAGTAAACATCCACTTCACCCTGAAACCTCACTAAAGCCCTCCTCAACATTCCTCCCCAAAACTAATCATAAACTATGGCTAATATATGTGAAAGTCACAGCTTATCTCAATCATTTATTACTTTTTATAAGATTTCTTCTATTCTGTTACACTTGGTGCTCCTAATTGTATCTTCTATACTTGATGGTCTAATCTGTCTTTTATTTACAATATCAGTTACTGGTCAGGGATGGGTTAAGGTTAACAGGGACACAGTATTATTTAGATTTAGGACCTGCAGCCTCTTAGAAATAAATTTTCTATGCTTATCTGTATTTAATTTAAAATTAATTAATTTTATCTATACCTAATCTTTGAAATGTAGTGCAGATATAATCTGACCCTTGTTCAAAATATCAGGCCATTTGATTTATTCTTGAATTATAAAAGGGTCATGGGACAGATATATGTGAACATATTATTAACTATATATCTCTGGAAAAATCAGATGTTTTCACACAATCTTTTAAACAGATAAGATTTGTCACAATCAAAGGGGGACAGATAAGATTTGGCAGAAAAGACATGGTGCAACCAAAGAGGAAAGAATCCAAAGTTTGAGTAAAAATAATTTATTCTTTCTAAGACTGCAAAGGAAATTCACATCCTTCTACCTATAGCAGCAACAACAACATGGTGCACTGGATAAGAGGAGAGTTTTGGAATTTGTTGGCTTCCAATTTGGATCCACAAATAATCAGGTGGACATTGGCAAGATATGTAATCTTTCCAAGCCTCAATTCATTTGTCTGTAAAATGCAGGGAGAGAATAGATCTTGTATTGAGCAATCATTTGTGAAGAGATAAAATTGTCATTATTGAAACCTAGTTTCCAAGTATTACCATTAATATATAAACTAATTAATGGAAATAGCAAAGCTATGATGAACGAGGACATGTCAATTCCAGATTTATGGATTACAGCATTTATGATCCCCTAAAGCTCCTCTAGGAAGACATACAGTTCTGTAAAACACAGTTTGAAAGCAATTTTCCTGTTAGTGTTAGGGAGATTGTAATTTGGAGTGCTAACCAATATGTAGTCAATAACAATGAAGCAAATCAAATTGACTAGATAAGGTTTTCAAAAGGAATATAACATTTACAATGGTACAACATAAACTTTAGAAGAATCTCAAATTAGTAGGTTTGAATCCATTGTCAACAGAAATAGTTGTTCCCCAAATATAACATTTTATAATCTGCTATATTTAAATTCTGCAGCTATCTGTACTTTTTAGTCTCCAGATTAGTTCTATTTTACAAATTCAGATTTGCAAAGCTTTTGTTTTATGCAATCTAGTTTTCAGGATATAAATATTCATATTATTTTATTTATTTATTTATTTTTGAAATAGAGTCTCATTCTGTCACCCAGGCTGGAGTGCAGTGGTGCAATCTCGGCTCACTGTAACCTCTGCCTCCTGGGTTCAAGTGATTCTCCTGCCTCAGCCTCCCAGGTAGCTGGGATTACAGGCGCCTGCAACCATGACCAGCTAATTTTTGCATTTTTAGTAGACGTGGGGTTTTGCCATGTTGGCCAGGCTGGTCTCGAACTTGTGACCTCAGGTGATCCTCCCACCTCTGCTTACCAAAGTGTTGGAATTACAGTTGTGAGCCACTGCACCTGGTCCATATTATGTTAAAAATTCTTGTATTTTAATAATTTATTTACTCGTGACAGGGCAAATACAATCCAAGAACCAGTAAATGCACACATTCAACAAGAAGTCCTCCTCATTGTGGAAAACACAAGAAATCCACTCATCAGTCAATGATTCTTTGATTATGAAATGTTCCTAGGCAAACAACAATAATATCAATACATAATTGTCATAGTGACCTATGATTCCAATCACTTCATTTGCTTTTCTATCCATCAGAGTTTCTGATAGAGGGATCAATGGCATGATTTGCACCTAATGGGAAAAAAACCAGGTCACAATGGACTTCCATGATGGCATGTTTGTGTTGCACAAATGCCCTGGCACCTGCCTTGGCCATCCAGTTCCAATTTTTGAAGAAAGTATGCATGCATATATTTTTTCTCTAATATGGCCACTTCCATTTGACAAATACAGGACATAGAATTGAGAAAAGCAAGAAGAATGCTGAATTTTACATCACTTTTTATACTAACAATAAAACTAAAGAAGTGTTCCCTTATCAATTTCCTTTGAAGCATGAACACAGGAAAGCCACATGTTTGGAATGGACTGTTTTGACTTTGATGTTCATAATGACCTCTTAATTTAAAAAAAAAAAGGTTTTTCTTTTAGCCATGTTCTTAATCTATCCTTGTTATTGGTATGAGAGGCAAAATGATGACATCAGCAAAATATCTCCAGCTTGTCTTCTGACTCATTAATAGCTTTCATGCTACCGCTATTAAAATTGATCCTGAGGGCATTCCCAACATTAACCTTTCCCACTTGAGAAATCTGTCACATATTTCTCAGCTGCTTTCTATTTACTCTACTGTTTTAATCTGAGAAGAAAATTTTCCTCTTAATCCTTGGTCATTGGCTTTCCTCAGCTTTATTTTGTAAAAAACTGTTTCGGAAGTTCTGAACACTGGAAGTCTGAACTGCAATGGCATTTTCTTTCCCAAAGAACATTTGCCAGTTGACTTCATTTACTGAATTTCTCTCAGGTGAGGTTCTATTTAGGCTTGAACAGAACAGTCAGAAACATTATTTAAATACTCTAACATCATAAATCAGCTGTTTCTAAAAAGCCAGGTGAAGATATTAAGTGATGACGTGTGTAAATTTAAATTTCTAGTCTATTGGCTAGACTAACATATAATCTAGTAATTAAATGAAATCTAAGCTAGTAAAGTGTATTTACAGGGTCTTTATTCTCTCTGGAAATAAAAACATACTGAAAAAACTTAAATATATCTAAACAAGCAACAAACAACACAAGTCATGGATGTGTTTTAAAAAACTTACATTTCTTTGATTGCTGTTTCTTTACATTACATTTCAAAGATCACAATAAATTGTTTTAGATATCGTTACTTAAGTCCCAATTTTATACTCCAGATGAAGAATGCAAAAATCTCCTAAAATATAAAAGGTTTTGAATAATAACCTTCTTGCTAAAATATGTTTCACAAACTTCTTTAGGTATAATGATAAGTTCAAGACTATATAATAGAGCCTTGAAAATATTTTCTCAAAAGATTTATTTTTCATAGAGCTGTTGACTTTGTCTGTTATTTCCAGGAGTAAGCTAAAGCTGTCTATGATAAAATATTAGCTAAAAATAAAAATTTACTCAAGACCAAATTTACTTTATCCCAAAAGAGAAAAACTTCTGTTTTACAGAGTTTTCTCAATCATGATTTCTTCTCCTTCCATATTAATTCCAGAATACCATGATGAGGTTAAGTATAATGGAAAACCAGTAACTACAATGCTTATGAGAACAGATCGTAAAATATTTATGCTAGATATTCTCTATTTTCGAACAAACCAATGGACATATTTTAAAAATTAAGGACAGTGTGGATGTATTAAGCAACTGCTAAATCTCAGGCAATTATTTAGGTTCTATATGTGTCATTTTCTTTGATTCCTACACCAACCGCACAAAATGGTTCATATCCTTCTCTTTGTATTAAAAATAAGGTTAAATATTTTTTTCTAGTCTCAGTGTTTCAGGAAGAAGTCTGATTCTTCAGTATTCCATTGTAATCCAATGAAATCTGAAAAAATGTTAACTGAAATAAATGTTCTTAACTAATTTCCCTGTAACTTTTCAATTTGATATTTTGTTATCATTACACAATTTTAAACCTAATCCTACTTTCAAGCATGACTAATATTAATTTTTTTGCATGTCAATTCTAGTATTTCCTATGCAAATTTATTCTCATAGATATCTTTAGAATTGACATTATATTACTACTAATAATTTTGGGGTTTCAGATAATATATAAAAATATTATTCTTAAAGGTATTCTATGCAGAAGTACAACTTTTTTCTTTAACAATTTCCACCTCAGAAACTTCTAAATATTTCTAATATAAAATGAGAGTATCATGAAACATAAATCTTTATCTTAATTTGAGGCTCTTTATTTATTTTGAATATAGTAATCCCAATACTGGAAATCTATCGAAAAGACAATGCATACATGTTGCCACTTGGCAAGTTGTGACAAACGTTAAATGCTAAGAAATTACCAAACTCATAAGCCAGTAACCAGAAAATATTAAAAGTGCTTACTGATGGTGCATTTTATGTATGTATTGCTTATGGAAAATTTCCTTTACTAACTGAATATTAATCACGAACAATGCAAAAAAGTATAATATTCTTAACTGCACAAGAAAAAGAAGAAAATGAAAGCAACAGGTTTGCTGGTTAGTATCTTAGACAAAGAAGTCAAAACTTACATTTCAGTTTAAATTTTTTTAAGACAGTATTTCAACGTGTACTTAATTTCAGTTGTTATAAGGAATATAAGGCTAAAGGAAAAGTATGGCATATTTCACTAAAATAACATTTCTACTACTAAAAACCTAACTTTTCATTATAGGGGAAAAGAGGACTATAGCACAATAAACATGTTTCCCCGTAACAATCTGCTTCTGTATATAAGGTGGGTAACTTACTTTAAACAGTGTTACCAAAAATGTGTTCTAAAGTAGTAAATGAATCTAAAGTTTAGAGGAAAGAAGCCCATTATCTTATTATCTTTTTTTTTCTGAGACAGAGTTTTACTCTTGTTGCCCAGGCTGCAATGGCGCAATCTCGGCTCAATGCAACCTCCGCCTCCTGGGTTTAAGCGATTCTCCTGCCTCAGCCTCCCCGGTAGCTGGAATTATAGGCATGTGCCACCACACCTGGCTAATTTTGTATTTTTAGTAGAGGTGGGGTTTCTCCATGTTGGTCAGGCTGATCTTGAACTCCCAACCTCAGGTGATCCGCCCACCTTGGCCTCCCAAAGTGCTGGGAGTACAGCCTGAGCCACCGCACCCAGCCTATCTTTTTTCCCTCAGAATTGGAAGAGAAGATAAATAATTTTAGAAAATGGTTATTTGAAATAGGCTTTTATTAATCAATCAAAATATTTATTGACTACAACTATTATTCAGCCATAAATAAGATATTTGAGAAGAGACATTCTTGTTTTCTAGAATTTTACCAAGTAGTTGTAAAACTATTACTATGTATAACAATAAATTCAAAAACTTTGAAAACATAATTAAAAAAATAAAGGTAACATAAATAAGTCTTAAATTATAATGCTGAGTATAGCTCAAATTCAGAAATTTAGAGATAACTCAAAGGTAGAATAGAAGGGAGAAAATTTCCAGTTTTAACCAGACAATATAACTTCTAGTAGGGATTGATAGTCATTTAATATTTCCCTGGACAGATAGCTGCAAGTGATACAAATGTTAAATGGAAGTAACAAATATTTACTGTTCACAGTAGAAAATAAAAGTAAAATGACAACAGTTGAATGCCATAATTTGTGTGTGGGGGGAGTGGCTATCTACGTTTTCAAATATTTCTGGTCACATGTTTGAAACATTATAAATGGTAACATTAAAATTATATTTTCTCCTCATTCTAGTAAAATAATCTAAAGGCTATAAAGAAATGTAAACTTATCTGCACAGAAAATTTTTTTTAAAAAAAAAACAAGCTTGGTAATACTATTTTGCATATGAAACTAAGGTAATTTAAAGAAACTGAAAGGAATAAGTCTTAACAGCTGCTTCCTTCTCTCTATGATTGCCTTTTTGGACTTTGTACCTTCCAAATGTTGAGTGAATTTTAAATGTCTTTTAATGTGCTGAGATTTTTTTCCCATCCCAGCAATCATCTTGAAGATTACACCACACCTGCTCTCCTGTTTAAGTTTCACTTTTATTGAACTTAGCACTATGCTCCAAAAATTGAATTTAGTTTTCTGATTCTTTCCTAAAAAAGGAGCCAATACAAGTTTTACTAACTTGTGACCATCAGTCATTTAATCGTGCTTCTCTAGTGTTCAGAGATGTCTCATTCCATAAAGGACAGTTAACACCTGTAAGGTAATTATACCTACCAAATGCTGTTGGCCAGGAATATGAATATATAATTACTGCTGCCATCTGTTAATTGTTCTATTTGAATCACTTAGTTCATCATATACATTTACTTGACATCTACATATTTTAATAGCCTCTAGAAATGTTACGTCTGCTTGTAGCAGAGTTTAAAAGTTTTTACATTATTAAAACGAAATTTTTAAGTCTTTGGGGGAAGACATAAGTTAAATAAATAAAATAGCACATATGTGCATGTATAGGGGTGGGGATGGAGCTTGTGGTTATTCTACCGAAAAGAAAACCTGAATAAGAGGTAAATGATTTTCAGAGGGAAACTATTCTTTTTAAGAAAAAATGTCTATTATTTATTACACTGAACAATTCTGATCACCAATGACCAACAGGGAGTGGGAGAGAAAAACATCTTGCTCAGAGAGAAACATTTAATAGAGAAGGTAAGAGTATATTAGAAGATAGCTGGATAACAGAAGTGGAATCTTACCTGAAATCCTATATATTGAAAGGCACCATTGAGTTCTACCATAAGACCCCTCCCCCGACCCACAAAAGAGACTGATAAAACTTCATACCAAGAAGCTGAAAAAACTTTCAATGTAAACCTCTCTCTCATGGCTTTAAATCTTCAAGCAGAATCCTCAAGTTCCACAGAAGGATTCGGAGTTTCTGCAAATGTTTGATATACATTTTATTTGCAGTTTTAACTGCAATAAATGCTGTTAACACTGGGAAAAAATTTACCAGCTGTATGGCTTTAGGCAAATTTCTTCACTACTCAGTGCTTTGGTTTTATCACCTACAAATGAAGGATAACTGCAGTATGAAAATTAAGAGAGAATGTAAGTAGAGCATGCATTTCAGTGAATACTATATAGTAAGAGTTCAGCAATTATTACCTACTATTATAATTATTATTAAGAAAATTCTAACACTTGGTAGAGCAAAAATATACTCAATTGTACTGTAGATTATTTTTCTGCAGGCTTCTTTTGCCCAGTTTATGCAGATGGTTGAACACTTTATGGACATGGCATGGTGTAGTGGGTGGAATAGTTGGTTCCAAAACAGAAGTCAATACCTGAAACTTCAGAATGAGACTTTATTTGGAATAAGGCTCTTTGCAGAGGTAATTAAGGATCTTAGGATAAGATCATACTAGATTTGGATGGGCCCTAAATTCAATGATGAATATCCTTTTAAGAATCTGAGAAGGAGAAAACAGAAACACAGGAAAGGTGAACATAAGAAGATGAAGGCAGATTGGAGTGATGTATCTGGAAGCCCAAAAATGCCAAGGAAAGCCAGGAGTCACCAGAGGCTGGAAAAGGCAAGGAAGCGTTATCCCTAGAATCTTTAGATGGAGCATGGCACTGTAGACACATTGATTTTGAGCTTCTGGTCTCTAGAACTGTGGGAGAACAAGCTTAGGTTGTTTCAATTCACCCCGTTTGTGGTACTTTAATAAACAGTTGTAGAAAACTAATACACAGATTAGGAAATTTGTTTGTACTGTTTTTTTTTTCTTTAACGGTCAAGGCTGCATGTACACTCCAATAACATTGCTCAAGCAAGAGCATTACTTTTTTAAAAAATAAAGTTTTAGAATAGTTACGGGTTTACAGCAAATTTGTGAAGATAGTACTAAGTTCCCATTTATCCATATAGCATTTCCTCTTACTAGCATTTTACATTAACATGGTACCTCTGTCAAAATTAATGAACAGATATTGGTACATTATTACTAACTAAACTCCTCATTTTATTCAGACTTATTTAGATTCACTTAGTTTTTACCTGTACTTTTTCTGCTCCAGGTTCCCAACCAAGAAAATTAATTATGTCATATCTCCACCTTCTCAGTTCTGTGAGTTTCCCAGACTTTTCCTTGTTTATAGGACTTTAACAGTTTTGACGAGAAATAGTCATTAGGTATTCCGCAGAATGTCCCTCTATTGGAATTTGTCTGAATTTTTTTCGTGATTACAAACTGAGCCTATGAGTTTTGGGGATGGAAACCAGAGAGGTAAAGTGCCATTTTCATCATACCACAGCAAGAGCACATACTAACAACATGACTTATCACTGTGGATGCTGACCTTCATTACCTGGGCAAAGTAGTCTTTAGAACCTAGACAGTTCCAAATGATCTTTTCATTAAAACTTAAAAAAAAAACTTTTTTTTTTGAGACAGTCTCACTCTGTTGCCCAGGCTGAAGTTCAGTGGCACTATCTCAGCTCACTGCAACCTTCGCTTCCCAGGTTCAAGTGATCCTCCTGTCTCAGCTTTCGAGTAGCTGGGATTACAGGCATGTACCACCACACCCAGCTAATTTTGTATTTTTAGTAGAGACAGGGATTTGCCATGTTGACCAGGCTGGTCTCAAACCCCTGACGTCAGGTGATTTCCCACTATGGCCTCCTAAAGTGCTGAGATTAAAGGTGTGAGCCACCATGTCAGGCCCTCTTCATTAATTCTTAATCAGATGTGGCTTTAGTCCTTAATCATATAAACACATCTGTTTAATAAATTAGATAATACATAAGGTGATATTCACGTTTTTGCCATATAAGGTAATCGCATATTCTAGGAATTAGGATGTGGACATATCCTTTTGGGGGGTCATCAGTCAATCCACTACACCACAATTACAGTGTTTCAGGGCCCTTAAAAAATCCTCAGTATCTTACCTATTCAAATCTCTTCCCCTCCACAAACCCCAGGCAACCATTGATCTCTTTACCTTTTGAGATGGTTATTTTTTTTTCCTGCCAACTTAAAAGTTGCTTGTGTATGAGACTAACATTTAAAATATGCTTAAGTAATCATTTTGTCCTCCATAATGTGGGTAGGTCTTATCCATTCCGCTGGAGACCTGAATAGAACAAAAAGCCCAGCCTCCTGGAGCCTAAAAGGAATTCTCCAGCAGACTGCCTTCAGATTTCATCTGCAACATTGGCCCTTTAAAATTCATTCGCAACACTGGCTCCTCCATGAGTCATGAGACTGCTGGCCTTTGAACTGTAACTGCACTATCAGCTCTCCTGGGTCTCCAGGCTGCCAGCCTTCTAACTAGAACTACCATTGACTCTCCTGATTCTCAAACCTGCTACTGCAGATTTTGGATTTGCCAGCCGACATAATTTTGTGAGCTGCTTTCTATAATTAATCCCTTTCCACAAATAGACATATTCTATTGGTTCCATTTTTCTGGACAATCCTAACTTATATATTGTCTCTACAGTTTTGCCTTTTAAAAGATGTTATATAATTCTTTAGACTTGGTGATATAGCTTCAATCTG
Organism: Callithrix jacchus; assembly: GCF_049354715.1. Taxonomy (NCBI): domain Eukaryota; kingdom Metazoa; phylum Chordata; class Mammalia; order Primates; family Cebidae; genus Callithrix; species Callithrix jacchus. The sequence continues at coordinate 134,692,612 of NC_133505.1, forward strand.
TGTCTCCACCCAAATCTCATGTGGATCCCCGATGTTGGAAGTGGGACCTGGTGGGAAGAGATTAGATCATGGTGGTGGTTTCTCAGGAATAGTTTAGCTCCATACCCTGTGATACTGTCCTCATGATAGTGAGTTCTCATGAGATCTGGTTATTTAAAAGTATATAGCATCTTCCCCCAACCATTGCTTCTGATCCTGCCATGTAAGACACCTACTTCCCCTTTGCCTTCTGCCATGATTGGAAGCTTCCTGAGGCTTCCCCAAAAGCAGAAACCACTATACTTCCAGTACAGCCTGCAGAACTATGAGCCAATTAAACCTTTTTTCTTTATAAATTGCCCAGTCTCTGGCCGGGCGCGGTGGCTCAAGCCTGTAATCCCAGCACTTTGGGAGGCCGAGGCGGGTGGATCACGAGGTCAACAGATCGAGACCATCCTGGTCAACATGGTGAAACCCCGTCTCTATTAAAGATACAAAAAATTAGCTGGGCATGGTGGCGCGTGTCTGTAATCCCAGCTACTCAGGAGGCTGAGGCAGGAGAATTGCCTGAACCCAGGAGGCGGAGGTTGCGGTGAGCCGAGATCGCGCCATTGCACTCCAGCCTGGGTAACAAGAGCGAAACTCCGTCTCAAAAAAAAAATAAAATAAAATAAAAAATAAATTGCCCAGTCTCAAGTATTTCTTTATAGCAATGCAAGAACAGACAAATACACTTGCCTTTGGGCTTTTAAGAAATAGTTACACAATTTGAATCATACAGTATTTAGCGTTTGCAGACTGACTCCTTTCACTGAGCAATATATATTAAAGACTCAACCATGTTTATGTATAGCTTGATAGCTCTTTTTCTTTTCTCTCTATTTTAAAGCTGTCTTTTTTTTTTAACTTTAATTTCTGGGATGTATGTGCAGAACATGCAGGTTTGTTACATAGATATATATGTGCCATGGTGGTTTGCTACACCTATCAACCCATCATCTAGGTTTTAAGCCCCATATGCATTAGGTATTTGTTCTAATGCTCTCCCTTCCCTTGGCCCCAACCCTCTGAGAAGCCCCAGTGTGTGATGTTCCTCTCCCACATGTTCTCATTGTTCAACTCACACTTATGAGTGAGACAAGCGACAGCTCATTTCTTTTTATTCCTTTTCATTACTGAATAGCATTCCACTGTGTTCATATAACACCACTTCTTTATTCATTTGCCTATCAAATGAATAGAGGCATTTGGTTGCCTCTAGCTTTTGGTGATTTTACATAAAGCTGCTTATAAATATTTGTTTGCAGGTTTTTCTCCAGAAATGAGTGTTTTTTGTTTTTCTTGATACGGAATCTCCCTCAGTGGCCGAGGCTAGAGCACAGTGGCATGATCACGGATCACTGCACCCTCGACGACCCAGGTTCAAGTGATCTTCCCAACTAGCTGGAACCATATGTGTGCAGCTCCACACTCAGTTAATTAAAAAAAAATCTGGAGAGATGGGGTCTCATTATATTGCTCAGGTTGGTCTCAAACTTCTGGGCTCAAGCAGTGCTCCCATCTCAGCCTCCCAAAGTGCTGAGATAATAGGGATAAGCCATGGCACTTGGCCCAGAAATAAGATTTTGAATCAATTAGGCAAAAATGTAATTGCTAGATAGTATGTTAAGACTATGTTTAATTTTGTAAGAAATATCAAAGGAGTTGTACCAACTTGCATTGCCACTAGCAATAAATGAAATTTCTGTTTGCGCCACATGCATGTTAGCAATTGGTACTTTCACTTTTCTTGATGGCTATTAGTCATCCTAATAGGTTTATAGTGGTACAGTGTTTTGCTAATTTGCAATGTTGAAAAGACTACTTTCTTCTTTGGCTCATATTGTGTCTTTGTCACAGAGCAGTAAACTATATTTGTATGTGTCTATTCTGGGTTTTCTGTTACGTTTCACTGATCTATGTCTAGTATTTCCCCAGTATCACATTATCTTGACTACTGTAGCTTAACAGTTATTCCTGAAATTGGCTGGTTGTAGGACTCCAATTTTTTGGTTTTTTTTCTTTCAGTACTACTATGTTGGCTATTATAGGTCTTTGCCTTTAGAATCAGTTTATTGATTATCTACCAAACAGACACTGAGACTTAAATTGGAATTTTGTTGAATCTTAAGATCAAGTTAGGAAGAACTGACATTTTAACAATATTGATATCAAATCTTCCATTCCGCAACACAGAATATCTCTTAATTTAATTAAATGTGTTTGTATTTCTTTCATAAGCGTTTTATAGTTTTCTCAATACAGACACTATATGTATTGTATTAGATTTATACCTAAACAACTACAACATGGATGCAATGTCTTGGCCTGCTTATGACTTAGGATTTTATCTAGCTGAACAAGCTCACTTTCTTGAGGCAAGGTCACAATGTTACCTGCAGGGAAAGTGTCTTTGATAAAACTAGAACTTGTAGTTTAGACTCAGAATGCAAACTAAGGTAAAAATGACTATTTACAAACTCTGAATATCTGACTGAGCAGAATATTGACATTTCTGAGGTTACATTAATATTTTGTTACATTATCTTTCAATAATGACTGGTGTACTCCATCCAAATTAAACTCTTTGCCTGGTAAGCACAGTAAGCAGCAGTTACATTCTTTTAATGACTCAGCATTAAAATAATTTCCAGTTATTCCTCTTTAGCTTATGGATCAGCTTCCTAAGAGACTGTCCTGTGTTTCAAAATAAACTATTACTATACCCTTCAGTATTATTTTTACTAATAAGGATTTCCCAGACACCATGAAACCAAAACAAAATGTAGAAATCAATGAGATGTTGAGGCCAATATATGATGGCTGCTGTCATCTAAAACCAATAAGGTTTTATTTTTGTTTTTCTCAAAATACTCTATTTTCACTTACTGGCTTATAAGAAAATTTTATAAACTTTTAAGATAATTATATATTTATAGAAGTATTTTTTGAGCTTTTATACTGATTTCATTTTTTAAAGTAACTTTCAATGCTAAAGAATCAATGATGTATTATATAAGGACTGAAATCTGTAGTTTGCATAGCAAGTCAAACAAGGGGATCTCCAGTGATCTTTCCATCTTCTTCTTTAGAATCTCACCCCATCCTCCAGCCTCACTGCTTAGGCAAGCATAGGCACTGTGCTTCAGCTTGGAAGACCCTCCTCTTCTTTTTCCCCTAGTTTACGAAAACCATTCCTATCCAAACTGCCTTTCAAATGGACACAGGTATAGCTGTCGATTACCTTCCCTTGATTCCGAGAATGCTTTGAGCGAACATCATTTTAGCACATCATGGTGAATTCCTTCATAGAACATCTGCACAATACTGTGCTTCTCACATGAGAATACTTGTGTATCCACAGGAGAAAGGAGAAACCACAAGAGAAGTGTGGTGAACCTACTCTGGATTCTAAAAAGGTTGAGGCAGAAATCACAATAAGATGCCAGAAGAAAGAATACAGAATTCCAATAAAATTTTAAGATGCAGTAAAAACTTTTGAAGAAATTTTTCTGTTGCAGATGAAGAAGTCAAGCCATACACTCAACTCTCCAGAGGTAGTCATTCCTTTCTAACACTACATTTACTTGATGGAAAGGTTACTTTTGTAAGTTCACAAGCTAATATAAAGTACCAAAAAGATGAACTTGAAATAGATGATAAATGAGTGCTGCAAAGAAATGACATGAACCAATACTTCAATGTACTGCAACAAGAATTCTTTCTATCAAAGATGTTACTAGTGCCCATTTTGAAAAGTAAGGCCAAATGGGGCCTACTGATTTTATCAGGATATACTTCCACTAATTGCACATACTGCTTATGGGAACCATGATTGGTACAGATAGAGATCTTGATGTATTTTAGGTCTTTCTTGCTTTGAAAATTATTACCTTGACTTGATTTATCAATAATCTGTCTAAGTTGGCTTGTAATTCTGAATACATGTATTTACTTATTGTTATTCTGATTACTACACACTTAAGCTCAATAATCTCCTCAACTGACTTTTCTGTACCTCTCAGAGTAAGCCATCTCATCACTGCTATTCAAGAAAGAGGTAATATTCACCAATGTTATTCATGTGTGGTACATATTTGCATTAATAATGTGGCTTGTCTGAAAAACAAATTATTTCTTGCCTTATTACAACAGATTCTACTGTTATTTCATGATAGTGCTAGACTTTTTTTTTTCATTAGATCACCAATTAGCTTTGATCACCAGGAATTAAGTTTTCACCTAAATTTCATTGATGTTTTCAGGTTCTTTTTGTTACATTCATATTAGAAACACTTGGCACAGTAACTTCAACAACAACAACAACAACAACAAAATGCTCAGTAAACATCTGCTAAATTGAACTGAAGTGAATAAGAAACACCATCACTTTTCTGAGATACAGGAGTCAAGCAAAAGTAAGGTCATATATCACTCCTAATAAAAACAGTGTATACACATGAATGTAGAAGCATAATGGCACATTTACAAGTTGAACATCATTACCTTCAGAACAATCTCAAACTAACAGTATTTAGAAAAAAATTAAGGTAGTGCATTTTATTAGGCATGTCCGTACTCCCATTTTGTATATACTTTATTGTCATTTCATGGCTAGATGTGTCATCATGTCAGTTGAGAACATTAATCTTGCTTAGGCTGAAAGGAAAAAATGCCATCCAAGGAAAGCAATGAAGCATTTCTCTATATCTTTTATGTTTAAAGGCTTTCTGAGTGTCATCAGATAATGTCACATTCAGAGAATCATCTTGCCAGTTCTGAATGTACAACTCTGTATTGCTTGGCAAAAAGACAGAAGAATACAGTTACAGTTACAATATAGTATATTTTCTCTAAGTCATAGAATTTTTTTCAGATGACAATATTGCTGACATTAAATAACTGCTTAAGTCTAAACAGCAGGGCATCTTGATGTAGAATGTAATTTGTTCTAATTATTCTGGTTATAGTTTTTCTAGCTCATATTTTAAGTTTTATTTCCTTACATAGCTAGAATACCAAATCTCTTTCTGCAAAGATTATATTTTCTCAAAGGTCATGCTCTCAATAATAAATCTCGCCTTTCTTCAAATCAAAAATACTTGAGATACATTGTTGCCAGGACATACATGAAAGTCCTAAAAAAAAATACTCCAGTGTCTCATCTCTGAATAGTCCCACTGAGTTACAAGTTAAAACCTAGAAGACTTCCTCACCTAACCCTATATTCCTTTCTTACCAAGTCCTACAATTTTTTCACTGTATCTATTAAATCTGTACAATCATCATATCTACACATTAATCCAAGATGGTGACATATTAATATATATTATGGGGTAAAAGGGTTTTATTTAGGAAATGCTGGCGAAACAAATTAATCCTGATTACCATTAGACTGTGAGCCTTTAACATGTTTTATCGTAACTCTCCAAAGCACATTTTGAAAATTCGTTTGGAAATTGCATTAAACACTCAGGGACTGCTTAACCAAACAATGCGATGGTTTTGGTATAGAAATGGAGAAATTTCACCTATAATTTAGATACCCAAGGCTCTGGAAACAGACACATTAAGGAATAAGAAACTAGTGGATATTTAAAAAATTGAATAATTGAGTTATATTCTAAGGAATTTTGTCTGAATGCTGCAAAATTCTGAGATGCTCCTCCTCTCCAGCATTATATAATTTATTGTTCCATTAATGAGTAATGTTTGTCTTCTGTCTTATACTTTCCATCCATTTCATATCCTTATGGATTTACACATGCCTACTTTTTGTTCTACTTCTCAGACACCTTGTGCACCATTTTCTTTCTCTTCCATTTTAAGGAGAGATAACTGAAAGGGGTGTGGTATGCTGAAAAGAAAAATCAATTCCCAAGAAGCAGTAAAAAGCACAGCTGAAATAACATACTACAGATTGAACAGGGACAGAGCTTTGAGCATTCTATTCACGCCATGGCTTTCTTTCAAAGTCCCTAGAAGATAAAGAAGCAATTGTGACTTTAGAAATTTCCAAATATAAGCTGTGTGTTGCTTGAAAAACTGCTTCTCTGGTAGCAAAATATGGGTGATCAGTTTCAGGGGTGGGGTGGGCTAAATAACCATGCCTGACTTAATAAAAATCAATGGGGAGCCTCATTAGATGAGCAATCATCACTATGAATGCTCTAGTTTGCATATTTGGGGTGGCGGGGATGGCAGGTGCATATTTGGAAACAGGTAGCCTATTAACTACTTTTCAACAGTAAAATTAACTCTTCACTTTTTCCTTTTTCTTTTTTTTTTCTTTTGAGATGGAATATTGCTTTGTTGCAAAGCTGGAGTGTAGTGGCGCGATCTTGGCTCACTGTAATCTCCCCCATCCCCACCCCCGGGTTGAAGAGATTCCTCTGCCTCAGCCTCCCAAGTAGCTGGGAGTACAGGTGTGTGCCACCACACCTGGAAAATTAGCTTTTATCTGTTTCCAGGCATCTGAGCATCTCAGCATAAATAGGAATTTATCTCTCACTGCAGTTCTGGGTGAAACTCTTCCAGTGTCCCTCTGACCAGAAGCAAAATTATGATGCCTACAGAAAATTATGCCCTCCTATAAGTCAAGTAGAATTGTATAATAGTGTTTGTTTTAAATCAACGAGGCTCAGTTTTAAAAGGGGTATCTCCAAACCACCATCTCCCCAATTATAAGAAATCATAAGGCCGGGCGCGGTGGCTCAAGCCTGTAATCCCGGCACTTTGGGAGGATCACGAGGTCATGAGATCAAGACCATCCTGGTCAAAATGGTGAAACCCCGTCTCTACTAAAGATACAAAAAATTAGCTGGGCACGGTGGCGCGTGCCTGTAATCCCAGTTACTCGGGAGGCTGAGGCAGGAGAATTGCCTGAACCCAGGAGGCGGAGGTTGCGGTGAGCCGAGATCGCGCCATTGCACTCCAGCCTGGGTAACAAGAGCGAAACTCCGTCTCAAAAAAAAAAAAAAAAAAAAAAATCATAAATAATCTTTCAAAGATTTTTTTTACTGTATTTATTTAATGTCAAATTAGAGCCATTGAATACTATGATAATGTTTTATAACAAAAATTGGAAGTTAAAAATAAGTCATTTTTTTTTTGTTATTGTTCTTGGCTCTGATCGCTATAAGAAAAATATCATACTGGTTAATAGTTTTGTATGTAAACTATTTAAACCAATTAGTCCCACTGATGCACAAAAATTATGTCTTTAAAGGTCGAATCAATTTTTTAGACAAATAATTGCTGGATGCTGTGGCTCATGCCTGTAATCCCAGCTCTTAGGGAGGCACAGGCAGGAGGTAGCTTGAGCGCAGGAGTTTGAGACCTGCCTGGGCAATATACCAAGACCTCATTCTCCACAAAAAGGAAAAAAACAAAAAAACAACAAAAAAAAAGTGTAAGACAAGTAATTGTAAACAACTTTGCTCCTATAATCTCCACATTTGTACTTAAAGCTGTGAAATAAAATGCTCAGTAAAATGAAATAAAAGCACACTGAAAATACTATGTAAGACAAAGGGTCAAATAGTTATAGGCTGTGTGTTTTAAAAATGAGAACTAGTGCCATCAGTAATAGTCTCTTTCTCGGACTCTCCCTCTCCCCAACTGAAGCCCCCACTGGAGAACAACAGTCATCTTGGGCTGAACTGTACATCTTTCCTGTATTGCACTGATGACACCACTATTATGTGAAAACATAAGTGGCATTAGTTAAATTTATGGCATCCTTGACTTTTACTTAGTATGTGAGTATCATACTCATTCTATCCTCTACAAAACTTTTCCCACCACACACAACCTGTGTTCTACATATGCTACTATGAGTCTAATAGATAAAAATGGCAAAGACTAATGGATATGACAAACCATCCTTCATGTACTTTTATAATGCTGTTACCTTATAAAATACAAAATTTTCTTGATTTTTTTTCCATCAGCCACATTTGAACATCTAGGTGTCAACATCTTCCATTTTAGTATGATAACAACTTTCTACAGAAAGGCACTCAAAAATTACTGAGACTGACTCACATGAACACCTCAGCTATAAAATGAAGTAGAACTAATATATTTCTAACAAAAACTCATTAGTCAAAAATTCCATCTTAAAAAAGATAGGTGCATGCTGACAATTTCCACTCAGGATACTTATACAGAAAGAGATTAGTAACACCTATTTAAAATTGTATGTTGAAAAACAAATAGAGCTTTGACATGTAATTTATAGTTTGATTTTCTTCTTATGCTATGCTACATAATATTAGTTTAGACAAGATGAATAGAATGATATGATTTACAAGGTATGATCCTAATGACAGATCTCTAAGGTTTATTCTAGCCTTAAAATTTGCATTATTTTATATCTAATGATCAAAAAGAATATATTTTCATATATGACACATATCAATAAAAAAAATTTGAGAATATTAGGAATCTTGGTATTTCTCATTTTTATGGACAAAATTTTAAAAGTAGTATGCAGATATTTTAGATTTCATTTTTTGCCTTGAAATATCCATATGAAGTGGTTATATTCAACTTAAGTTTACAAGTTAATCATTTATGATCAAAATTATATCTGAGCTAATATTTTCAAATTTTTGGAAGATAAGAAACATAAGACTTATGTTTTGGTAAAACACATTTCACAGTGCCAAAATTAAAATTGGATTTACCATGTGATAGAAAACAGAAAAGTTACAAGACAGCAAAAACCAAAAATACTTTCATAACTTTCTGTGTGAAATAATAACTAAAGAAAGAGTTATTTTTATTTTCTCTTTTCCCTGAGACAAGGTCTTGCTATGTTGCCCAAACTGGTCATGAATTCCTGGGGCTCAAGTGATCCTCTCATCTTGGCTTCCAAAAGTGCTAGGATAATAGGCATCAGCCACCACACCTAGCCTTAAGAAAGATTTTAAACAACAAGAAATACATTGATGTTTTGGGGCCTCACATATTTATGGTAACCCCTTATCCTTTATTTCCTGAAATTAATAAGAACAATATAAAATTCCAATATTTTAAGATTCACAGTCTACCCCTTGCAACCAAAGTCACAAAACGGTTTTGGCAACCTATGAGTTTTTTTTTTTTTTCTTGGCCCTAAGTAGGTCTAATAATACTATTACTGTAATATCAAATAAATATATTTAACAATAATTAGCAATAAACTATATTTGTGGGAAAGGATATATTTCTATTTCCATACTCAAATGCATCTGTATAAACAAAACAAACATACTTGTATATTTATAGTATTTATAGCTTTTCTTAGGACATGCATATATTTAAAAATTATTCCTGAGTTTGAATTGCTCCTTGGTCTGTCTTATCTCTTGTCTCAGAGCCCATATATTTCTAACTCTGCTGATGATATAAAAATAATATTTTCTAGAGAGTTTTGTTAAACATCTTGTTCTACTCTGCCTTGTGATAACTGTATTTTTCAATACTTAAATTTCAGAACATTTTATAGTCACCTGTGATGGTTAGTTTTATGTGTCAACTTGGCTAGGTTACGGTACCCAGCATCGGGTCAAACTTTAGTCTAATTTGCAGTGAAGGTATTTCTTAGATGTGATTAACACTTAAGTGGAGCCAGGTGCAGTGGTTTACCATGTCTATAATTCCAGCACTTAGGGAGGGTTAGGCAGGCAGATCACCTGAGCTCAGGGGTTCAAGACCAGACTAGGCAATATATAAAATCCTGTCTCTACAACATTATACCAACATTAGCCAGGCATGGTGGTGCATCCCTATAGTCCCAGGTATCCGAGAGGCAGAAGTGGGTGGATTGCTTGAGCCCAAGAGGTCGAGGCTGCAGTGAACCATGATTGTACCACTGTACTCCAGCCTGGTTGACAGAGTGAGATCCTATCTTAAAACCATCCAACAAATAAAGAAAACAATCAACCACTTAATCAGTAGACTTTGAATTAACAGATTCCCTTCCATAAAGTGGGTGAACCTCATTCAATAAGGTGAAGGCCTTAGGAGAAAAGACAAAGGTCCCCCCAGTAGAGGAAGAAATATGCCTCTAGACTGCCTTTAGACTTAAGATGGCAACATCCACTATTGCTAGAATTTCTGGCACGCCCTGCAGATTTCAGACTTACTAGCTTCCATAATCTTGTGAACCAATTTTAAATTAATCATTCAATCACACACATACATACATACACACATGCACACACACACACACACACACACACCCCTCCTAATAATTTACTTATATTTCTCTAGAAAACCCTAGTCTATCACCACATTTCCTTCTTTAGTCTTAGATAAGGCAAATTCTAATCTTGATAGATGTGTATTCACGAAACATATGTGAGGATTCCTTTGTTCCACTCTCATTCTTCCTTGAACTACCTTTGAACTCTGTTTCTTGACCAGCTGGAGGACTGGTTGATGGAGAAAGCTGGAACCAAGAGCAGTGGTGCTCTTCCCTGGTGGTTTTGTAAAGCCACTGTGCTGTGGTCCACCTTTCACTTTGGCTCCCTTATATATAAGGAGTTGCTGTGTCTAAGCAACTTTATGTTGCTTGTACAACAAAAATGCCTGTTTACATTTGACTTGTTATCACAGGAATATAAAACTTGGGGATTCCCAGAACTGTTTTTCAGTGCAGTTGAGATTCAGCCTAAGAAGTGACCCTGAAAGGTGTACAGCCAGCTTGCTCCACTGAATTCTCATGCCCCTTTGCTCCATTCACTCTGTTTTAGAAACAAGGCCTTCTTACCTAATCCTGCATTAGGATATCACTGTGTCCTCTTAGCCTCAAAATGCTGCTAATTCCAAATGTTGTTATTTATAACAGTGAAACCAAGTCTCTGCGATGTGCTCTGGGTTTACCCTGAGTGCCACAATCACGTTTACATTTAGAGGTTGGCCATTGTGATTAAGTACTCAAAATAATAATAATAATAATAATAATAATAATAATAATAATAAAACAGCATCTGGTAGAGTTTTAAGAGGTCATCAGATACACCAATGAATATGATGTTATGAGCTAAACTTTGTCTCCCCAAAATTCATATGTTGAAGCCCTAACCTAACTCTTTGTACCTCAGAATAGGACTTCATTTGGAGATATTAAAGTTAAATGAGGTTTTTAGGGTGGGGTCCTAATCCGGTATGGCTGGTGTCCCATGAGAAGAGAAAGAGATACCTGAGATGTGAATATGCATAGGAGAGACCACTGTGAGGACACAGTGAGGAAGTGGCCATCTGCAAGCCAAGGTCAGGCCTAGGAGGAACCGAACCTGCTAACACTTTGATTTCAGACTTCCAGCTTCCAGAACCATGGTGTTTAAGCCACCCAGTCTGTAATATTTTGTTATGGCATCTTAGGTAGACAAATACCTATGGTATCAAAAATAAAGAAATAGAATATGTGAGAAAAGCATTACATATAGGTATTAAGGTGTTTCCCTGAGCTGCACAATCTACTTATCAAACACGCATCCCATCTAAGTTTTTGCCATCAAGGATCAGAATGTGCAAGGGAAGATGTACAATTTGTTTAATAAAATGGCATCCTTAGGCTCTTACTTTTGATTCAAGTATATGTTTTAATGATGTTGCATTGGGGTATACTTTCTAATCTTTAGCTTTTTTAAAAATGCCTTTTTATGGCCTTCTCATGTGAAGAGTTATCTGAGCTGGTATAAAATTCTTGGCTAGGTACCTGTCTGCAATAAACAGTTGATGCAGTTGTATTTTCTCCAGGATTTTACTGTTGTAGAGTAATTCTGAAGTATTTTTTTTAAAGCCCCTATCTTATTTCTTTTTGTTTATGTATTTCTGGACAAGGGTGGCGCTATACTGAACTTGGGTAATAGCCAACAAAGAAAATACGTTCTCTGCTCTTTGCCCCACTCCATATGCCCTTGAGTGATGGCCAAATCCATTACTTAGAGGGAGAAATGGATAGCTAGTCCATGTGTATGTTTCTATCCACACCCCAGAATCTATCTTCTAATGAAGGTCCACAGTTCTGAATTGGACCTTATTCTTCTCCAATAGCCCAGTGCACTAATGTTCAGAACTGCTAGAATGTGTACAAAACTAGATACTGCTGCATAAACCACGACCTAGCCTCTTCCTATCTGTTTTGCTTGTTGGCTTCTACTTGTGAGAGCTATACTCTGCAGGGGACAAAAGATAACCATGTCTGCTCCTCCCTATTTCTCATTCAATTACTTTCTGAATACATACTGAAACAGACAGGTACTTGCAGAAGGGGTTTGCTTTGAAAAACAAAATTTATACAATATATGAGTAGCTTCCCGTTTTCCAGTTTAAAGAACCCTTTTATTTTGAGCCATACAGCATTTTATTTATTGCCTTAGGGCAAACTTAGCACTACTTCCGGAAGTATATATAGGTAAGCCACCAATTGCATTTGAAAATCCAGTTCCATCAACAGAGTGGTAGATAAGCACGTAGAGTAAAAAGATAGCAGTTACATATAGGTGGTGGGTATGCAAGTGTCCACTACAAGATTATCTTGGTTGCTATAGTTTTGAAATTGTATGTAACTAAACATAGAAAAACAATTCCAGAATTCCTTCCAAATTTTGGCAGTAACCTGACAATCAGTCTATATTTTCCATACTGTGAACAGGTATCTTTTTGTGTGTCTTTATACTCAATTTACTGAAAACTTTTGGGAGGCTGTGCCCAGGGCTGCTAGCCAGACACCATTTAAAATAGAAATCTGGGAGGGGGTAGGGAGGGCGCCAACATGGCTGAGAGAAGCCAGCACCAGAATGCAGCTCCCAGCGAATGGGACGCAGAGGGCTTGAGGGTTTCACAATTCCAAACAAGGTGCCCGGTTTGTTTCTGTGGGACTGACAGGGCACTGAAATTAGGCCCAGGGAAGGAGCCGCAGGATGAGAGCCACCCAGGGGGGCAAATCAAGATGGGGGGAGGGGCACATCCCCACCTGAAATGTGCAGCCAGCTCGGAGGGTCAGGGAACTCACCCCCTCGGTGCTTTATTTCAGATCCTGTGCTTACCTCATCCCTCCTGCAAACCACGGTCCATGAGAGCCCTGCCAGACAGTGGAGCGCTGTGGGTAGTCAATGCAAATCTGAGCAGCAGCTACTGCCAGAGGCAGCAAGCTGTTGCAGGGACCTGCGTGGGAGTTTGGAATAACGCAGAGGGACAGACCCCCCCACAGAGGGAGGCAGAGTTGAAAGCAGGGAAAGAGACCATAAAGCCTGGCAGGTCTCACCTCCACAGAATTCAAACTGAAGCCCTCACTAGAGAGCTTGGCAGCAAATACACCAGCTTGACCCCAACCAGGAAGATTGAGCTCTGGGAGAGACGTCATGGGGAAGGCGGGGCCAAGCTCACCTGCAAACAAACTCCAGGGAAGGACAACCCCCCCAGCAACCTGACTGAACCAGAGAGCCCAGCAACGCCCTCTACAGGCCAAAAAAGATACAGCTCCAACCTCAACAGAAAAAAACATCACTCAAAGACTCCTCCTGAAATCACCAACTTCAAAGATTAAAGGAAGATAAAACCACGAAAAATAGGAAAAAAAACAGTGCAAAAAGGATGAAACCATCAAAGAACAGAACACTTCTTCTCCTCCCAGGGATCACAACTCCTCACCATCAAGGGAACAAAAAAAGACAATGTATCTGACGAATTGACAGAATCAGGCTTCAGAAGGTGGGTAATAATAACAAACTTCTCTGAGTTAAAAGACCACGTTCTAACCCAATTCAAACAAACTAAGAACCTTGAAAAAAGGTTAGACGAAATACTAACTAGAATAACCAGCTTAGAGAAGAACATAAATTACTTGGAGCTGAAAAACACAGCACGAGAACTTTGCAAGACATACACAAGTTTCAACAGCTGAATCGATCAAGCAGAAGAAAGGATATCAGAGATAGAAGATCAAATCAATGAAATAAAAAGAGAAAGCAAGATTAGAGAAAAAAGAGTGAAAAAAGAAACAAAGCCTCCAAGAACTGGGGGATTATGTGAAAAAAACCTAATCTATGCTTGATCAGTGTACCCGAATGTGACAGGGAGAATGAATTCAAGTTGAAAAACACTCTTCAAGATATTATCCAAGAGAATTTTCCCAACCTGACAAGGAAGGCCACCATTCAAATCCAGGAAATACAGAGAACACCACAAAGATATTTGTCAAGAAGAACAACCCCAAGGCACATAGTTGTCAGATTCACCAGGGTTGAAATGAAGGAAAAAAAAATCCTAAGGGCAGCCAGAGAGAAATGTAGAGTCACCCACAAAGGAAGGACCATCAGACTCAAAGCAGATCTCTCGGCAGAAAGCCTGCAAGCTAGAAGAGAGTGGGGTCCAATATTCAACATCCTTAAAGAAACGAACTTTCAAACCAGAATTTCATATCCAGCTAAAATAAGCTTCATAAGTGAAGGAGAAATAAAATCCTTTACGGACAGGCAATTGCTGAGAGATTTCATCGCTACAAGACATGCCTTACAGGAGCTACTGAAGGAAGTACTCAACAGGGAAAGGAACAACCAGTACCAGCCACTGCAAAAACGTACCAAATGGTAAAGAATAATGATGCAATGAAGGAGCCCTGTCAATTATGGGGCAAAACAACCAGCCAGTAAAAAAATGACAGGATCAAATTCAACCATAAAAATATTAACGTTGTATGTAAATGGCCTAAATGCCCCAATCAAAAGGCACAGACTGGCAAACTGAATAAAAAGTCAAGACCCATCTGTGTGCTGTATTCAGGAGACACATCTCACATGCAAAGACTTACACAGACTCAAAATAAAGGGATGGAAGATGATTTACCAAGCGGATGGAGAGCAAAAAACAGAATGGGTAGCAATCCTAGTCTCTGATAAAACAGACTTTTAACCAACAAAGATAAAAAGAGACAAAGAAGGGCATTATATAATGGTAAAAAGGATCAATGCAACAAGAAGAGCTAGCTATTGTAAATATTTATGCACCCAATGCGGTAGCACCCTGATACATAAAGCAAGTTCTTAAAGACCTACAGAGAGACTAAGACTCCCACACAATAATAGTGGGAGACTTTAACACTTGACTGACAATATCAGACAGATCAACGAGATAGAACGTCAACAAGGATATCCAGGACTTGAACGCAGATTTGGACCAAGCAGACCTAATAGACATTTATAGAATATTCCACCACAAATCCACAGAATACACATTATTCTCAATGCCACACTGCACTTGCTCCAAAATTGACCATATAATTGGAAGTAAATCACTCCTCAGCAAATGAAAAAGAATGGAAATCATAACAAACAGTCTCTTAAACCATAGTGCAATCAAATTAGAACTCAGGATTTTGAAAAGCACTCAAAACCGCACAATCACGTGGAAACTGAACAACTTGCTCCTGAATGACAAATGGATGAACAATAAAATGAAGGCAGAAATAAAAACGTTCTTCAAAACCAACAAGAATGAAGACACAACATACCAGATCCTATGGGACACATTTAAAGCAGTGTCGAAAGGGAAATTTATAGCAATAAATGCCCATATAAGAAACAAGGAAAGATCTAAAATAGACACCCTATTGTCAAAATTGAAAGAGCTAGAGGAGCAAGCAAAAAAACTCAAAAGCAAGCAGAAGACAAGAAATAACTAAGATCAGAGCAGAACTGAAGGAGATAGAGACACAAAAAAAAACCCTTCAAAAAATCAATAAATCAAGAGCTGGTTTTTTTGAAAAGATCAACAAAACAGACCACTAGCCAGACTAATAAAAAAGAGAGAAGAATCAAATAGATGCAATAAAAAACAATAAAGGGGAGATCATCACAGATTCCTCGGAAATACAAAGTACCATCAGAGATTACTAAAAACAACTATATGCACGTAAACCAGTAAATCTTGAAGAAATGGATAAATTCCTGGACACTTGCATATTCCCAAGACTGAGCCAAGAAGTTGAAACCCTGAACAGAACAATAACAAGGTCTGAAGTTGAGGCAGCAATTAATAGCACACTGACCAAAAAAAAGTCCTGGTCCAGACAGGTTCACAGCTGAATTCTACCAGACATACAAAGAAGAGCTGGTACCAATCCTGTTAAAACTATTCCAAACAACACAAAAAGAGGGAATCCTCCGTAACTCTTTCTATGAGACCAGCATCATCCTGATACCAAAATCTGGCAGAGACACAACTAAAAAAGAAAACTACAGGCCAATATCCATGATGAACATTGATGCAAAAATCTTCAATAAAATTCTGGCAAACCAAATCCAACAGCATATCAAGAAGTGCATCCACCACAATCAAGTAGGCTTCATCCTGGGGATGCAAGGCTGGTTCAACACATGCAAATCTATAAATGTAATTCACCACATAAACAGAATCAAAGACAAAAAACGTGATTATCTTAATAGATGCAGAAAAGGCCTTCGACAAAATTCAACAGCCCTTTATGCTAAAAACTCTCAATAAACTAGGTATTGAAGGAATGTATCTCAAAACAATAAAAACTATTTATGACAAACCCACAGCCAACATCATACTAAATGGGCAAAAGTTAGAAGCAGTCCCTTTAAAAACTGGCACTAGACAAGGATGCCCTGTCTCACCAATTCTATTCAATATAGTATTGGAAGTTCTAGACAGAGCAATAAGGCAAGAAAAAGAAATAAAGGGCATTTAATTAGGAAAAAATGTCAAATTGTCCTTCTTTGCAGGTGACATAATCATATATTAGAAGACCCCATAGTCTCAGCCCAAAACCTCCTTAAGCTGATAAGCAACTTCAGCAAAGTCTCAGGATACAAAAATCAATGTGCAGAAATCACAGGCATTCCTACACACCAATAACAGATAAACCGAGAGCCAAATCATGAGCAAACTCCCATTTACAATTGCTACAAAGAGAATAAAATACCTAGGAATACAACTAACAAAGGATGTAAAGAACCTCTTCAAGGAGAACTACAAACCACTGCTCAAGGAAATAAGAGAGGACACAAACAGATGGCAAAACATTTCATGCTCATGGTTAGGAAGAATCAATATTGTAAAAATGGCCATACTGCCCAAAGTAATTTATAGATTCAATACTATCCTCATCAAGCTACCATTGACATTCTTCACAAAATTGGAAAAAAAACACTTTAAACTTCATATGGAACCAAAAGAGAGCCTGTATAGCCAAGACAATCCTAAGCAAAAAGAACAAAGCTGGTGGCATCATGCTACCTGACTTCAAACTATACTACAAGGCTACAGTAATCAAAACAGCATGGTACTAGTACCAAAACAGAGATATAGACCAATGGAACAGAACAGAGGCTTCAGAAGCGACACCACACATCTACAACCATCTGATCTTTGACAAACTGGACAAAAACAAGCAATGGGGAAAGGATTCCCTGTTTAATAAATGATGTTGGGAAAACTGGCTAGCCATATGCAGGAAGCTGAAACTGGATCCCTTCCTTACACCTTATATAAACATTAACTCCAGATGGATTAAAGATTTAAACATAAGATCTAACACCATAAAAACCCTAGAAGAAAATCTAGGCAAAACCATTCAGGACATAGGCACAGGCGAGGACTTCATGACTAAAACACCAAAAACAATGACAACAAAAGCCAAAATAGACAAATGGGACCTAATTAAACTGAAGAGCTTCTGCACAGTAAAAGAAACAATCATTAGGGTAAACCAGCAACCAATAGAATGGGAAAAAATATTTTCACAATCTACCCATCAGACAAAGGGCTAATATCCAGAGTCTACAAAGAACTAAAGCAGATTTACAAGAAAAAAGCAAGCAAACCCATTCAAAAGTGGGCAAAGAATATGAACAGACACTTTTCAAAAGAACACAAATATTTGGCCAACAAGCTTATGAGAAAATGCTCATCATCATTGGTCATTAGAGAAATGCAAATCAAAACCACACTGAGATACCATCTCACGCCAGTTAGAATGGCAATCATTAAAAAATCTAGAGACAACAGATGCTAGACAGGTTGTGGAGAAAAAGGAACACTTTTACACTGTTGGTGGGGATGTAAATTAGTTCAACCATTGTGGAAGACAGTGTGGCAATTCCTCAAGGATCTAGAAATAGAAATTCCATTTGACCCAGCAATCCCATTACTGGGTATATACCCAAAGAATTATAAATCATTCTGTCACAAAGACACATGCACACGTATGTTCACTGTGGTGCTGTTTACAATAGCAAAGACTTGAAACCAACCCAAATGCCTATTGATGATAGAATGGACAAAAAAAAAATGTGGCACTTACACACTTTGGAATACTATGCAACCATAAAAAATGATGAGTTCATGTCCTTTGTAGATATATGGATGAACCTAGAAACCATCAATCTCAGCAAACTGACACAAGATCAGAAAACCAAACACTGCATGTTTTCACTCATAGGTGGGTGATGAACAATGAGAACACTTGGGCACAGGGAAGGGAACAACAATCACAGGGCTAAATGGGGTTGGGAGGGAAGGTGGGACAGAGAGTGGGGGGTATGGAGACAGCAAACCCCCATGGCATGTATGTACCTATACAACAATCCTGCAGGATGCAGGATGTGCACATGTACCCCAGAACCCAAATACAATTTAAAAAAAAATAGAAATCTCAGTAGTATACCTTAGCAATAATACATAGTTATTTACTGACCAAACAGCATCCAAGATAAAGCTTTTAGAAGTAAAGAGAGGCTCATAATCCAATAAAGAATAGCCAAAGTAATTACACTAAATGTTTCCACTAGCTAAGATAATATAGTAATGACAATTTAGTAGGTCATATGAAATGTTCCAAGCAGTAAAGGTAGATATTATATAGCTCTTATGAATTCTTTAAAATAATGGCAAGTATTAATAAAAAAATGAAGATAATTCCACAAAACTCGTATATCCCACATCAGGTATTTTTCTTGCCCATTTGAAATATAAACACTGCCACATATTTGGAAAGACACAGATATTTGATTTACAAAATATACAGCTTTATAAAAATAAACGCTTATTATGACCAAGGGAGGATGTGTATTTGGACCTGTGCCAAATGACATTTCCTGAAAGAGCTAATATATATACCTGGTCCCCAAATTAAAGATGGAAATAATCCATGTGTTCTTATTTAGATATTATGAAACAAAGGAGTTATTGAATATGTATTTTCACTATAAATACTGGAGAGTGGTCACAATAATTTCATCATGCTTAGCAGAGATGGTTTTCTGGCCAACCCCAGATGAATATAAAGTAGTTATACAAACCCTATTATTAAGTTACACATCTGATTATTTCCCTTTTCAATTCTTTCCTGCCTTACGACAGAAAAAAATAGAAGTGCAACCTGGCTCACTGAGCAGTGATAAACAAGGATGGGGTAATCCTCATGAACTCTGATTTATGTCTATGACAATTCCATAATTTCATTCCTTATTCAAGAAGGTTCAATGGTTCTGATACCTTAAACATTGTTTTCCTATGGACTTACCTAAATTCTTCCTTTCTCTAAAATTCTCCTTGGTGTGTTCACCACACTGATTTTTTTATTCTTATGTTTTAAAAACAGCTCTGACTTTTCTAATCTCTTCTTCAGTTAAGTTAAATCACCCTCACTTGTCTTTATTTCTATGTGATTTGCTAATCAATTTCACTTTTTTTATACAAAAGCACTATTTCTATCAATCATCTGGGACTCCAAGCAACTAGGTAACCTGGCTTTATTGCATCAGCCATACTGAGCCTTTCACAGCCTACGTTTAGTTTTCAGAGTGGCAGCATAACAGGAGATAAAGAGTCTTATAGTTGGGAAACTTAATGGACATGTTCTTTAACTTAATTACTTGAGTGCTCTCTCTGCAGACAGCACTCCTCATCATACAAGTCACATGGGAAATACAAAGGAAATGCCAAGTCCTATGCAGCCCCAAGAGTGATGTGAATAAAATGGGGTATGGTGTATAGGCAATTAAGGAAAACACACAGTGGAATCTATCAGTGAAAGTTCAGAGAAGTGGGTAATAATGTGAGCTAAAGCAGCCTATAGAAAAATAGCATGAGGTCAGGGGACAGTGAGGAATGAATAAAGAGAATGTGTCTGGCAAGAGTTTATGTTCTGGTCAGAAAACAATGGGAGGCACAATTAGACGGATGGAGAACAACAACATTATGAAGAATCTTAAGCACTTGATAAAGAATTTGAATTTCCTACAAGCAGTGGTAAACCTTTGCAGGTTTTGAGCAAAGGAATCAAGAATGCTAAAAACAGTATGAAAAAAAAGTAGCTGCAATAACCCATCTGTGAAGTGGTGAGAGTCCAATAGCTAAAAGCCATCTAAGACATTTTAAGAATAAAATGTCACATACACAAAGTCACTAATATAAAATGAGTGAAATTTCACTAAAGTATAGTTTAAAGGGCTCCTCTCCTCTTTTTGTTCTCTTACTGAGAACATAGATAGGAAAACAGGTTTTAACACTAACAAAGAAGTGTGAAACTTTGAGGAAGGGCTTTTGAATGGTAAGGGTTCCTTTTAATTATAAAGTCAATGAAGTCAATAAATCTCTTGTCTCCTCTTCCCTTTTCTCCCCATCCATCTCTGCCTCTCTCTTTCTAACACAAATCTGAAGGTACAAACATATCTAAATCCATGTTGCCCTTCATTGACAGTTTCTGAGGAGTCATCTGGACTTCAGAATCAACATCCGGGAGCTCTGGGTAAACCACACAGTACTAAAGAGTTCACGAGAATAGAATCTGTTCTACTTCTCTAAGTCTAAATTGTATGAGATACTAATAATTTGGTTTCAGTTCTATACTTTACAGTGCCAAGGTTTTGCTTTTATTTCTCTAGCAACAGTTTTTAAAAATCCAAATACACTGGCATTGATTATTTTTTAAAAATGCCAACAAATGCTGGGAACACTCTTGGACTACTCAGACACTGTCATCCCATCTCCTGTTCCGCAACAGAGAAAGATGTTTACCCATCTCCTGTATAAAACGCTATCCCCTCTGTTGCAACATAAGTTGCAACATTGCTTCCAGACTCCTTAGCACTAGAATTGTTTAGAACTCATTCTATACCTAGCCACCTACATGAATAACATTTATGACAGCTAAACACCTTACTTTACATTATTCTGAAGAATAACCCTAAGCCTAAGGCATTATTTGCAGTCATATCAACAAATTGAAGGAAAATATATTTAAAATCCTATAGGGGTGAAAGAGAATTTGTACAAGTGGCCTTTGAAAATTAAAGAATATATAAACAGTAATTTTTCCTCTTAATCTGAAGCATTACTTTTCAAATAAATACCTCAAAGTATGCTTTTTAGTGGTCAAATATCTCATTACAAATATCAAGAGCTTGTCTACAATACTTCTACTTTACCAGGTCCATCCATAGGTTGGATTGTTGCTACAGTGTCTTTAGTTCCATGATTCTTGCAACAAAAGTGATTTGAATACACTGACCATTGAGTTATATACCTGTAATTTCCCAACAATTTATATAAAAATATTTTTTCAAGAAAGAGTGAATTATTTGAGCTGCTAGATTTATGCTCAGAATTATCATCATCATCACTGTCATCATCCAGATGCCCATTTTATAGTGTGGGCCAAATCAATACACAGTTGACTTTTCATACTTAATTTTTCCTCGGTTTTCACACTAGACAATCCCTTAAATTCACACAAAGGCTTAGTTTTTATTTTAAATAAATAGTTTTATATTGGCAGGAACGACCTAATATCGCTTAATGTGAAGGATTAATTATCCAAAGATGAAGGTGGACTACTGCATTTTGCTTTTACCCAAAAGCGTAAGACATTATTTAGTACCATGTATGAGGAAGAATTATTTCTATGGCTTTAAGACTATCCCTGTGTCTCTCTTTTCTTCTAGTACACCTAATAACTTGTATCTTTATACTTAATGAAGTTTGGTTACCTATTAAACACAACTTGATGTCTTGATTGGTGAGAAAATTCATGCACAGGAAGACCTGATTCTTGATAGAACTAAACTACAAGGGAAGATCTAGATTATTTTATATTGCTTGCTATTTAATTAAATAGCATTCAACACTCTTGTACAATAAATGAAACCTTGAAAATGTATAACTAACAATTTATTCTGTTACAGTAATACAAATTTCCCTAAAGGTCAGGGAACAGTCTTGACTAAGAAACAAAATTTCAGTACAAATTGTTAACAAATAATAATAACCTTTAACAAGCACTGGAGAAAAGATATATATAATAGGTTAACATGGAATGAATCATTATTCATATCTTTACCTCTATAAAAGTTACTAAGAACATGATGGCATAAACTCCTCTAAAAGACATAAATATGTGAGGTGATTTTAGCTGTCCACATACACCTTAGAAAGAAAAGTAAAAGCATAAACAAAACAAAACTTCTCAACCAAAATCCTGTTGAGATTTGGGGTCTGGAGTCCTCCAACAGCAAAAGCAATATAAAATAATATTGATCTGAGTGCAAACTTGAGGTATAGCATTTTGACTATCTTTTAAACAGCTTTACTATGTGTTAAAGCAACGATTTTGAGCAGCTAGAGATGTATATATTAACTCAATTTTGGTCGCAAAAGCATTTTATATTTATTTGCTTTGTTAATAAAATTGTTCCACTTCATCTTGGGCTTGGGTCTATTAAACTGCCCTTTTTGAGCCATTGGGATGAATTTTACAATGTGTTCAATCCTCACATATAGAAGCCAGAATATTTATTTTCTTGTTTTGCTTTCAATTTTATAAGACTGTTCATTTGTAAACAGCAGATGGTACAATATATTGCCCCATCTAAATTAAGATAAATTTTTCTTCCTTCCAAACATCGTTTCTGATAATCAACAACCACCTCTTCTCTCTTACTCCTTAAACACATATTATGCATTAATGTATATGTGTATTTAGTTATATATTATCACTATATGTATATATATACACACATATATATTCATATATAAAGTATAATGTAGACCATGTAGATACAATACAGCCATTGTAAATGACAATCTATGGCCTTGCTTTCTCTACTTATCACCCTAGAAATTGAGAGCAGAAGCCTTTCAGAACATAGGCTCAACAAGCAACACAAATGTATTCATTTTTACTTTAAAATTCAAATTGAGAGGCCTGCAAAGAAACTGATAAGCTGTCTTGTAGGGTATAAAGTCTACCACAGGCCATAAGATCTTGCACAGATAGATTATGTGTAATGAAATAAAAGGAATACATATCATCTACGGTGAAGAAATCTATTATAGCTTTCAGCTAGATGAGTCAAACATTGGAAATGCACTATAACGTTCCACTAGAAGTAAAGAAAACAAATACTGCCAAGTGTATGTGTATATATACATATATATACACACACACGTATATATACACGTATATATACATACACATAAATATATACATATACATGTGTATATACACATATATACACACACGCATATATATACATACACGTATATACACATGCATATATATGTGTGTATATACGTGTATGTATATATATACATTAGATACACATATATATGTATAGTTTTCACAGACATGTCTCTTCTGAATGCAAACATATTTCTTATAGATAAAATTTAAGAAAAAATTATAGTTTTTTAAAAAAGAAGTGGACTCAAGAAAATTAGAATGTGGGCCGGAAGTGGTGGCTCAAGCCTGTAATCCCAGCACTTTGGGAGTCCAAGGCGGGTGGATCATGAGGTCAAGAGATCAAGACCATCCTGGCCAACATGGTGAAACCCCATCTCTACTAAAAATACAAAAATTAGCTGGGTGTGGTGGCATGCACCTGTAGTCCCAGCTACTGGGGAGGCTAAGGCAGGAGAATTGCTTAAACGTGGGAGGCGGTGGTTGCAGTGAGCCGAGGTCTCGCCACTGCACTTCAGCCTGGCGCCTGGCGACAGAGTGAGACTCTGTCTCAGAAAAAAGAAACAAAAAGAAAATTAGAATGCGTAAAGAAAAAAAGTAGCAGTAAGTCTTACATTTCAAGAAAAATAAAGATTAATTTTAATAAGGTGTGATTCCCCTTCTATTCATGCAATGCCTTATCATGACACTAGGATAGTGTCATGCATATAAAATGCATTTCTACACACAAAGAAAGCTTTGATACTATCATATAGAGGGCATGCTATATTTTAAACCAAAACCAAGTAGCGACAATTTGGCCCATTGTTTCTTCACATAATCATAATTTCAAATTACTGTAATATAACTAAGATATTTATGGGTTTTGATTGAAAATATTGACTTATTTCTCAAATACTTTTCAAAGTTACTCCCCATTAAAGGAACTGAAATATTCAACAGTTTGTCTAAAGTTGATTGGTCCTGAAACTTACTACACTTCTCCCCTTTCTCTTCTATAACACAGATCTCTCCATAAATGCCTTCCTTTCACCTTCCAGACGAAAGAGAGGCTAAAGGCAACAGCAACAGATTGACACTGAAGTACAAGACAGTAGATACTAACAGAATAACTCAGCACCTCACCACCGTTTCCATTCTCCAAGAATTTTGATTCATCTCCCTACATTCCTCTCCAAATAAGTTCACCTCTCACCATATGCAGAAAAAGACAGGAACTATACATTCACTTAAGAAAAACACTTGATAAAAACCTTTGTAATTATGTGATTGTTAATGCTAAATGTCATAATACATGAATGATTTATTTTTGATAGCAACTGATTCCACCTAAAACATGGTACTACAATAATAATGCTACTCTGACCTACGTAAGTCTGAAACTGAGGCTTTCTATCACTGTTTCAGAATATTACCACAGTAAGGTGACTTCTTTTCCATCTCAGTCATTACCAACGATTGCACTATTTCAAAACACAATTTGGGCATCCCTCTCGCAGAGTTCTTGCCCTTACTTTTCAGCTCACAGCCTCATTGGCACTTCTAGTCCACTGGCCTTTCATTGGTCATAACCTGCCCTTATTTCACTCCTTATCCAGCTTTGGTTCCAAGGAAATCATTCTAATCACACCCTTTTATAAGCTTTCAACTATTTTTCCCCTCTTAAAATATTTTGCTTGAGAAACCCCAAATCTGAGTTAAATCTTATTCTCTGCCTGCTTTGCACTTGTTATGGGACCACTGAAATTAGCTGGATTTAACAAGGACAAACTTTTAACTATAATGACTAGTTTCACATTCAATTTTTGATTACAAACCTGAGGTGGGTACTCCCCACAGTCAGGCAACTCTACTTCCTTAAATATTAACTCTATTTTATACCTCCTTAATTATTTTTTATCCATTTTCACTCTTAGCTGCCCAGGTTGATTCCTTTTGCACTGAGAAGAGAACATCCTCATTGTCCCACCACAGCTAAGTGAACCAAGGTCTCTCTCCTAACTCACCCAAGTGGCCCTCCTCTCTTCCTCAAACATGATGCTTCTCAGATTATCTGTAGGGAAGGACAAGCCGCCTTCCTGAATTGAGTGTGAGCCTAAACTACTGTGAAATACAATAAAAATAACTTATCAAATAATGAAATAAAAAAGTAAGACATGCAACTTGTATCAATTACTAGTTCAATGTATACAAATATTACACGAAATTGCTTTAAATCTTGTTGTACATTAGTAATAAATGATCAACATAATGAGCACACTTCAAGTAGCCCTGCCCCACTACAGCAAATATTGCCCATGGCAGGTCTAATGCATGTTGTTTACTATGCTGGAACATTCATCCCCCAGAGAGGCACATGGCTTGTTTCTTATCTTTTTCACTTCAGTAATCACCTCAGAGAGGACCCATCTGATCACTGTATCTTCTTTCTCAAAATAAAATCTTGCCATCACTTTCTATCTCCTCACCTAGCACTATTTTTCTTAATAGCACTTAAAATTCACATGACATTCTTATGTAATTATTTTGTAATGCTTGTTCTTCAATATAATTTCAATTCTATGAAGACAAAGCCTGTGTTTACTACTGAGTTCTTGGTATTTAAATTATATTTGTCACAAAGTAGGTACTTCACAGTATCGAATAAATGCACATATTGCACAAAAATATAACCAAAGACAACTAGCATGTTATTATTACAGATTTTTGGAGAACTGCAAAAGGTTTCCACAGTTTCATAAATACCCATGTATGGATTCAGTTGCAATAACATATGTTCAATACTTCTCTACCATGTGTCTCACAATTAGGGGAAAAAATCAATGACAAATCTCTCTCAGGAAGGACAATATTGTGGTGGTAGTGGCTAAATTTTAACTATCAGATGTGCTGTTTATAATAAAGTTGAATTCTCAACAGCTACACAATAACAGGATTTTTTAGTTGTTTTAGGCTGCTTAGGGTAAAATCAATTGGAATAAACCTTTAGATAGAAAAATCTCCTAACGAAATGAAGGTATGAACAATCAAAAGGGTACTGCCTTTCAAGAAAGCTGGAGGTGAATTTGTAATATTCTGTTCCTTAAAAATTTGTTAAGGGAGTAGTTCTTGCATTCCTATATCTCACACACACATACACACACACCCCTCAGTAATACCAATAATAATAATAAATATAGATGGTGAGAGAAATCTTGTGGAGCTGATGGAGAGATTATGGTATAGATTGTAGTGACGGGTACATGAGTATACTCTTAGGTCCAAACTCATAAAGTTGTGAATATTAAAAATGTACAGCTTTGACATGTCAATCTTGCCACAATAATGTGGTTTAATAAAAATGTTAATGCTCCTTCATTTACAAAGGAATCTGAGTCTATTTTAATTTATTTCAAAACTGAATTATTGTGTACTCTCTACATTAAAAAAAATATAGGTGAAATTCAGAATAGGAAGAAAACATATTGAAGAAATAATTGAGTGTTTATTCTTGAGATTTAAAACAAAAACAGAGTGTAAAATGTATTGTTTTGAGGAGTTAAAAATGATCAAAAAAGATTACTCCTATTAAAAAATTAACCATAAACTCTTTGAGATTGTATTTATGCCTTGAATATTTTCTATTACATTAGATATAATGTGCATTCTATTACCTCGCAACACATACGTCTTAGAGTTAGCATACTAAAAAGTCATTTCTATCATTAAAAAAACATTTTTAACTATCTCACTGAAAGTTATTAACTGATTTTTATCAAATTGGTATAATATGGGTACCCATTACTTCATGTTCCCAGCACTCCAAGTCTCTGCCTAGGGAACAGCAACCATATTCTGGAAAATGCTTCTTCCTCCATTTGGTGTGATGCCAGCTCCATCTCTCTCTGCACAAATGCAATCTCTGTTACAGCTGGGTCAAGTGTGATACCGCAGCCTGCTAACTGGGGTTGAAAGGTCTAGAAGTAGCCCTTTCCCTAGATCAGGCAAGCCAGGGCCTTCCAGCAGATCAAAGGTAGTGGTTTAGTCCATTTCTGGCAGCAACACTGTAGGATGGGAGAGAAAAAGGCTACTGACATTGACATTTGACTACTAAGGGGCATGAATGAATACTTTTTGGGGTGATGAAAATGTTCTGTATTTATGGTAGCAGTTTGTGAAAACTCATTTATAGACTACAAAGAATCAGTTTTATTCTATATAAATTATATTTCAATAAATCCGATTTAAAAATTCAAAAATCCAATGTACTTCTTTAGGTAATTTGTTTGGTATATATACCAAGCCCGTTCATACTGCTCTCATCACTCCTCTCTTCCTCCTTGTTCCTGCCAAACTAAATCAGCCTTGGATTTGTGTACATGTAAATGATAGGTAAGAAATAGTTATACCAATTTGGCTAAAATTTATTGTTTACATTCTAATCTGCAAATATGACATAAGAGACCATGCCAAGGTACAAAATTAATACTTTAAAACCATTCTGTGGAGCAGTGTATAATACTTAACAATTACACATCTTGTTTGCAAAATCTACAAGTATCATACAATTGCTTCACTTAGGAGCATGTTTTAATACAAATGAATAGTCTGCAAACCAGGCACGGGAGAACCAAAGTGGGAACATTTTTCCTGTTCCAATCCAATTAGCTCATTTTTCTACTCAGTTTGCTCTACTGTTATCTTCCGAGATATTGTCTTTGTATAAAATGAATATTGCTTTCATTTCTGTGTGCTAAGTAGTAAATATATTGTTAGTTATCATAGATAAATGTATGCTGTATAGTATGTGAAATTTATACAGAGATTATATGAACGGATATGGGAAACATTTATGAATAAAGATGATAATATTTAGAAATGCTTAATTATTCTGGTAAAATAATGATTTGGTTAAAGCTAAATAGCTACAATAATCTTTACAGAGTTTTTTACCTGGAATTACAAGAAACCAGGAACATTTTATGGTTTTGAAAAAACCATTCATCATTCTTTGGTACTAAATAGCAAAACTTTAATTCTTTCAGGACAGACCTTCAGATATTCATATTCAAACACATTTATCAGTGTTTCTGTCCCATAGATTAGCTATTTCCAAATATTTATACATTTTTCACTCTTAAAATTATAAAATAAAAAATATCATTAAAAATAAAAATTATATAAATAAAATGAATCCCATAAGAAAATCTCAATAGTTTTCAATACTCGCACAGAGGCTTCTTCCAATCAGCAGCATGTCATTGATGTGAGGGTTGGCCACAGATTGCTGCAAATGTTTTTAAAATTCTATCATACAAGTACATGTGAGGTTACCCTGGCTCAACAATAGATCATACGAAAACAACACAGGATAAAACAAAACAATAAAATCTTAGAAGTGAGGAAGTGCTCTGCAAAATAAAATATCTGATGGACCAAAAATCATTAACATAATCTCCTTTCTTTCTCTCCACCGACTAAAGCAAAGGCTTTTCTTTCTGCTCTATTTTCTCCCTTGTTTCAGTAATCTTAAAATGTGTAGATTCTTTGTTATTGTAGACAAGGTTAAAAGGTAAATTTGTATGATAATAATGTGATGGAGAAAAATAACAACCACAACAACAACAAATACAAAAGAATTTGAGCTGACTGCTAAACTTGAGCTAAGAAAAGGCTGACAAGAATGTAATCTTGGTGACCAGAGAAGGGGAGGTGAAAAACAATTACATGCCATGTTTAGTTGAACCACAGCATGTGAAGTTCACTTCTCCATGTCATATTTTAAGAGGGGCACTGATGAACTTATCTCAATGATGAGTATATGCTGGGCCATCATGGTAGAAGAATCAGTTTTGCTCTTTAGTACCAGAAAGATAAGGAGAATACATTTTGCTTACATAGGTAGATGCTGCCTAAAAACAAGAAGGGTTGCTTTGTGAGGTAGAGAATTTCTGATTACTGGAAGTTTAAAACAGTCATCGAATAATGTCTTTAGCATATATTATGTAAATACTATGCAAAGCATTATGAAATTCCAGATAGTAATAATAATAATATATACTTCTTCCCTCAAAGCATGTCTACTACTGCATTAATTTGGAAGATACAGATAATTGCTGTGTTGGGATTACTGTAGGTTATCCTCTCTTGACAGGGAAAGGACACAAATGTTCCTCTATAATGCTTTTCAAACAGTTAATGCTGATCATTAGCATTTTATTATTCCTTTCCTGAAGAGACTTGATATTCCCTAACAGGTTACAGTTATTCCATTAGCATTTCTTCAATGTAACAATCAGAGCAGAAACCAAGAGCTGGCTGATTGCACAAAAAGAATACATTAGCCTTTCGTTCCTTACCTTTGCAAAATTTCAAAACATTTTAGAGTTATCAAAACATAAAAATAAAAAAGTTCTGCTTAAAAATGATATGTTTGGTTACAATGATTTACTTAGTTAAAAACAATCACTAGGCCGGGCGCGGTTGCTCAAGCCTGTAATCCCAGCACTTTGGGAGGCCGAGGCGGGTGGATCACGAAGTCAAGAGATCGAGACCATCCTGGTCAACATGGTGAAACCCTGTCTCTACTAAAAATACAAAAAATTAGCTGGGCATGGTGGCGCGTGCCTGTAATCCCAGCTACTCAGGAGGCTGAGGCAGGAGAATTGCCTGAACCCAGGAGGCGGAGGTTGCAGTGAGCCGAGATCGCGCCATTATACTCCAGCCTGGGTAACAAGAGCGAAACCCCATCTCAAAAAAAAAAAAAAATCACTAGTGTATAGAAAATGTATTTGAATATCAATTAACTTTGGGGGAATTAGACTTGGTTTACTCTAGGATTATATTAAGTCTTTCCAGGAAAAGAACAAAGCCAAAGTTTAGGAAAATGACAGGATTTAATTACCTGCTTCCATCATTTCAAGGGGGATTCATCAACCATATCTGACATAAATGACTGACACATTTTAATCAAAGTGAACCATGAACCAAATCAGACTGCTTGATATAATGGTATAGACTGCCAATGAATAAGAAAATCTTTATGGCATAGCATAGCTAATGAAATAATAATAATAATAATGACAATAATTCTAAAACAAATATATTAAATGTAAAATGTACTAAAATGGTGTCTTAGATTTGTCTTACTTGAAAACAATATTTTAACTTTTGAATAGTTGTTATATTGCAGTCACAATGTAATGTTACAAACATGCAGTAGACAGCTTTGGAATTGGATAAGCATATAGTCCAGTTCTAATCTAGTAGTCACTGTGTGACACCTAATCTTGCTAAGGTTATTTCTTCATTTATTTTAAATGGGCTTAATAATACTTACATCACAGAGCAGTCGTGAGAATTAAAATAGATAAGGTCTGCATGCAGAGTACTTGGTAAAGAACCTAGAACTTGGTATGGTTTCAATAAATGGAAGTTGTATATAATGTTTATAATATAACTTTCTATTTTGATAAATGGAATCCCATTCATATTGCTCTCATCACTTCTCTCTTCCTCCTTGTTCCTGCCAAACTTAATCAGCCTTGGATTTGTGTGCATGTAAATGATAGGTAAGAGAAGAGGTAGTCATTGCTGAAGGCCTTTAGAACAGAGATTACCTCCAACTAATCGTAGATGGTCACTATGGCGGTTAGTGTTCTGGGAGTTAGAATGACAAAATCTTCCTCAATAACCCTAAGTGAATCTTATTCTACTGGATGATGAAACAGACATATGTTTGCTCATGAGCTGGAAGCATGATGTAGTCTTAAGACAGTCATTAGTATCAATTTGGGTTAAAAGGAATGCCAAGAAATTTAGTGGATTTGGCTGTGATTTTAGCTACAATCAATACAGCAGTAAGCCATAGAGTCAAAACCCCAGGGCAAGAGTGGGGGTGGGATAACAGACCCATAATTACTGCACTGGGCTTAGTGTTGTCTTTTGAAGCTTTAAATATCACATAAAATCATTTCTGATTTTATTCCTTTTGACTTACACAAATATATACTGGGCAATAGGCCAAATAAATGAACAGTTCCAACAAAACTGGATTTAAGAGAGGAGCTATACAACTCTTTTATTGTGTATAAAGCAAACAAGTAAAACCTAATAAATTGGTATGTGTCCTACATTCTAGCCTCACTGGACCCTGAAGGGCACATACTTTGTACTCACTATTCCCTCACTCGGGAATATGTTACCTTTTCCCTCCCCGGCCTTCCCTGCTCATTTTTCTAAAGGCATTCCAAATGTTACTCCTTCTGTCAACACTTCTCTGCTTCCTTTACACTTTTAAACAGCTGACTGCTATTAATGCTTTGAAAATGTACCCTGTTAGAATATTACATAAACATCTGTTTATCTCTTTCTTCCTGGATATTGCATTTTCATTAAGGAGTCACAAGTGTATAAGTATACAATTATTAAAGACAGGAAGGGCAATGCTATGAAAAAGAGATTTTATGTCAAATCTTGGCTCTATCTGTAGACCTGGGAAAATTTACTTAAATTAGAGGAGGATGAAAACATTCTTTTTTAGGTTTTAGGTTTTTATAAAAGATGAGTTATAAATTATGTAAGGTGATTAGCATAGTATTTGGCAAAGACAATTATGGTATAAAATGTCAGTTATTATTGACAATAACTGAAATATGAAATATTACAAGGGTTTCAGTGGGACAAAAACAAAATATTAAAGGAATACAAGGTAAAAAAGTAATTTTGATTGAGATGTCAGACTGTGAAGCTTTACTGAATTCAACAAATGTTTGTTAAATTGACTTGAATTTCTACATCTGTTGCAAATTAAACTCAGAATCTAAGCATAAACAGAAGTTAATAATTCTAAATAGAGAGGAGGAGATTTTTACCCCATTTTATGGATTTCAGCTTTCCATTTGTCCATTTGTAATGTATTTGGAACTATATCAAAAAATCCTATATGATTACTCTATTGGATTTTATGAATGTATACAGCCACAACAAAATTAAGCCAAGGGTAGGAGAGAAAGGGGGAGAAAAATTAAGCATTCTTAAAGAAAAATAGCCCTTCATCCTTATCTATATACAGCTTTAAACATCTCTTTAGTAGATTATTTTGTTATACTAAATATGAAGAGATATAAATGGTGAAAGAGCCCATATAAAGTTAAACATACAAGTGCAAGAAGTAGTAGAAAAAATCATAAATTCTTCACAGATACAACTGTGGATCAGATAGTTCTTTTTTAAAAAAAAAAAACCACACACACACAGCTATTTGTCAGAAGGAAGCATAAATATAAGCAAGCAACATTCACATAAATTAGATTCTATAAATCTATGCTTCTTGTACGTTACACAAAGACTTCCACTGTAGAGAGGTGATATCTAAGAAAAATTACTTAGATTTGCTTTCTAGAAGGTTATTACAAACTTCTAAAAAAGAAGTTTGAGTGGCATGATCAAGGAAACAGAATAACAGATGATTAATGAGTAAATACTATAGAGGCAAGAACTATAAAAAGGTAATTCTTTGAAACTTTTATTAATGAAGGAAAAATAGAATAGAGTAAAATAAGAGAAAACTGAGGTCAAATTAAAGGGCTTTTTTTTTCTTGATGATATTTAAGAATATGAATACTTGTGGCTGGTTTAATAAAAAGAAATATTTAAGATAGATTGGTTGATAGAAAAGGTCCCTGCAGAGACTACAGAACCAAAGATTAAGGAGACCTAGGAAGGGGCTATTATCTCTGAAAAGGACACAGGATATAAACGCCACAGGGTCAGGAAGAAGGTAGGAGGAAGGGCATTCTAAAAAATGTTTTGTCGAGAACAAAAAGAGTAATCGTGGAGTTGACATTAGATGCCTTTGATTTTTCTCACTAAAATCAAAGGGAAGATTTGTAGCCGAGAGTTAAGAGAGTGGTTAGATGTTTTAAAGAACAGGACATCGTCTGAGCCATGAGCTTCTGTCAGAAATAAGAAGTGGAAAGAGATGAATCAAAGTACTAATGGTAAACTGGGCGTCTACTAGAACCAATCAGCACAGTGAAAGGACTTCAGGTCACATCATATCATGGAGGGGGATGGTGGGGTTTATTCAATGACGTCTGACAAAAGGAGGGATAGCAGCGGAGAGACGCCCTAGCTAGAGTGAGTATATTCGTGAAATAATCCAAGAACAGATCCTGACAGGGTGGGGAGAGGAAAAAAACTTAGACTAAGGGTTTTGCAAAGAGACTGTGTAGGAAAAAAAATATGTAATGGGGAGGAAGAGGTTTCTTTGATAAGTTTAATCTAGAAATCAAATGGTCTGAGCAGTGCCTGGGTGCTCATAAAAACAGAAAAACTAGGAAATGGGTTATCCATTTGGCTACTTAAGTCTCCTAAGACAGTGATAATGTGAAAAGTGATGGGAAAAAGCATGACCCACATGGCAAAAGGGTGATTAAAAATAAATAAGTTCTGCTTAGAGTTGACGGATCCTGACAGAGAAAGTGTTAAATTATCAGCATTTATATGATGTGACTCACAAAGGGGGAACAGCTTGCGAAAGACAGAGTCACAGAATTATCAGGGACATCCTCTAAGTCTAGAACCTGGTAAACTTCATGGAATGGCCTGGAACTCAAACCTACAGGACTGACCCTGTAACACCTCTTTTTTTAAATTACAAAATTCAGTTAAACTAGAATTTGTTACGTGCCTTTCATCTCTCTAAAACTGAGAACCATGAGGAAAATGACCCTGAATCTAGGACGGTTTTTGCCCTCGAGGTAAACAAGAATGTGGTTTGGGAAGAAAAGTAAAATATGTGAAGAAATTAGTTGATTAACAAGACAAAATATAAATAACTGCTGTGTATGATACGTGAAATCAAAATCAAAGAAAGACCAGAGACATGAGAAAAACGGGACTTCATTAAGTTACAATGATAATGGTAAGAAATGGCAAGACAGTGAAGACTGATTTAAAAGAAAAACAGACAATAATCTCAGTAAGGTATAGTACAATGTTCTGCAGCAGCTGGAACATGGTTGAGAAAGCTATTAATTTATAGCATAAGAAAAATAATTTAATCTATTCAATCATGTTCATCATTCTCTAGCATGTGGGTTTTCCTATTAGTTAAGGCATATTATGTATATGCCAACAAAAGAAAAAAAGTGTTTTCCGGAATTTGATTTAAATTATTTGGGTGTAAAACTACTATAAGAAGGTGCCTAGGCTTTTCAAACTACAATTAGCATTACATTTTTCACAGCAGCTCTACAGTTAGAAATCCATCTGTCAAATTAACAATCAAAGTAAGCAAATACATTGTCCTCCTCTTCAAGAATCAGCTAGTTTATAAAGAATTTAAGACAAAGGCAATAGAACACTGTTCTGACAGACAAGACAATATTTAGATACAATACCTGCTTAAAAAGAAACATGAAATTCAGCAAGACTTTGTTAATCATTTCATTTTATGGAAATTTGTTCATTCAATATTCCCACAAAAAATGGGCTTTTCCTGTGAAATATTAAAATAGCTAAAAAGGCTTCTATACTATCCAGCATAACCTGTATGGTTTGCACCTTCCTTTATGAAAAATGTGCTTCACTTTCCATGGTCCCAAGAAAAAAGTACAACTCCACAAATACTATTAATAATGATGATGGAAGCTTCGGAATTCAGAAGCATGTATTCTTTGGCTAAGAAATGATTTATGATTACAGCAGGCCATGATTGTAATAGAAGAATTACAGAAGAAGGATAGAAAAAGCTAAGACAGGTTTACTTCCTATGACTTAACACAAGAGTCATAATTGTTATGAATAATTTAGTGATCTCAGTTGCATGTCACATCTTATCTAGGTATTTGTTAATAAATCATTGATATATTAATAATTAAAATTGAGAATTTGTATATTGACAAAAGAGAAAATTCAATTCATAATGAAGGCATAACAAATATTAATCTCTACAGAAGCATATAGCACCAGAATGTCAATGGGAAAAAAGAAAAATTGAGCAAAATTTAGTTTTATTGATGTCAACCATTAGTATCTGTTAAAAAAATCACTGCAACCAAAAATGATCTAGCTGACTTTAACAATATAATGACAAAGAAGGCTTAATGATAGTAAACAACCACATTTTAGGTAAGAATTTCTTCTTTAATAGTCTATATATCTTTTTTGTAAACAACAAAAAACCCCAGCATTTACATGGTTAATGAAGTTAAAAATGTTCAAAAACACACAAATAACACTACCTCATTTTCTGATCACATGTAATACAATAATCAAAACCAACAAGAGAGTTTTTCTTAATGGCTCACCTAAGGGATTACTTCATCAAAGAGGAAATAAAAATGCAGTTAGATAATTTCAAAAATAACGAAAATAACCCAATTTCCAGCTGGTATAAATTCTCATAATTTTTTACTTGCATAGTGATGCAAGATGAAAATACAGGTAGATGTATAAAGTTTACTCCATTTTAATGTTTGTTTTGGAAAATGTTAAACATAGAGAAAAGTAGATAAACAATGTAACAAACCCATATGTACCTAGCTTCATTAATTATATTAGTCAATTTGTTAAAATTGGAATCCAAACAATGTCCATCCATTGCCTTTGATTGATAAGCCATTTAAGTTGATCTGTAAGTCATTTCTCTCCCTCCTTCCCCATTCTCATACCAAACTTTATTGTTTAAAGAAACCTGAGTATTAGTATAAGAGTATTAGTACATCTTAGCATTATTTATACATTATATAACAGAGTTTCCTACATCCCAGATTCCTTTGCTTAGTATTATTTACACATCTCTCAATGTCCAGAATATCTTGTAAACTGGTGGTTATACTAGAAATTTGATAGGATTCGAGCTTGAATATTTTTGGCAAAAATATTTCGTAGGTGTTATATATTTCTATTAGGAGGCTCAGAATGTTCAGTGCTCCCTTTTTTGAAATATTAACAGCCATTAATGGTCATCACCTAAAATCCATTTAAGTTTTGCATAGTGAAAATATTATAATTTTATCATTTTGTCTTTATTCATTCGTTGGAATAATTCTATAAATGGAAGCTTCGCTCTTCAGCTATTTAGTTATCTTGAGTTATGGTTAATATAGGAAAGAAGGTTAAATGTTTCTTTCTCTTTAGGTTTTCAGAATATGTTGGTTTCCTACTATCATCCAAATATTATCACAATTTTATAATTTATAAGTTGGTACTAAATAATTGCAGGTTTTGCCATTACATTCAATTACCCATGATTACTTTTGCACCAACCTAATATTAAGACTTTTAAAACATATTTTATGTGATTCAATCCATTACAGTTTCTTCATTTTTATTTTACCTCAAACTGGCTAGTGGTAGCAATTTCAAGCTGGTTCTTCAATTCTTATGACAGAACTTTAGTAAGCTTTGATACTTTCCTTATTTTCTAGTGTTATGAGATGTTTCAATAAGTTTTTTATCACTTAAATTTTATAGTTTTGACTATTTTATTCTCATGATTTACCATGAGTGTTTGTGTTTGGTCATCTATGTATTCTTCTTTAATGAATATGAAATTTTTCATGTCACAAACATGAAATTCCCAATATAAGCTAATATTTTATAAATTGGACCTGAAATAAAACCAAAAATATGGAGTGTCTTAAATATCAAGCTAAATACAGGCTTTGATAATAATCTGGAGAATAAAAAGCATAATACATACTGAGTATTTGTCCATTCTCATGTTGCTATTCAGAACTAACTGAGACTGGGTAATTTATCAAAAAAAGAGGTTTAATGGCTTCTATACAGTTGTATGGACCGAACAGGAAGCATGGCTTGGGGGCCTCAGGAAACTTATAACCATGGGGGAAGGTGAAGCGGAAGCAAGCATATCTTACCATGGTAGAGCAGGAGAGAGAGAGCAGAGTGAAGGGGGAAGTGCCAAGTGCTTCAAGCAACCAGATCTTGTGCAAACTGACTATCACAAGAATAGCAAGGGGGAGGGTGCCTCCCCATGATTCAATCAACTCTGACCAGGCCCCTCCTTCTACATGTGGGGATTACAATTCACAGTAGATTTGAGTGAGGACACAGAGCCAAACTATATCATACTGGCAACAAAAAGATGAGAGCAATATGCAATAGTTATTTAAGAAAATAACCTTTATTTAAAGTAATTATATAAATGTATAGAATTTTTGGGATCCACTTCTAAATGGTTCCTGAATGCTTATTTATACCTTTGTCTGTATGTATATATACATGCATGTCTGCCATACTGGCAGTGTAGCATCACGTTTAAGAATACGGATTGTGGCCAATGCGGTGGCTCACCCCAGTAATCCCCAGCACTTTGGGAGGCCAAGGTGGGTGGATCATGAGGTCAGGAGTTTGAAACCATGCTAACATGGTGAAACTCCATCTCTACTAAAAATACAAAAATTAGCCAGGTGTCGTGGTACGCACCTGTAATCCCAGCTACTCAGGACATTGAGACAGGAGAATTGCTTGAACCCAGGAAGTAGAGTTTGCAGTGAACCGACATGGTGCCCCTGCACTCCAGCTTGGGAGACAGAGTGAGACTCTAGTCTCAAAAAAAAAATAATAATAATACAGACTGTGAAGTCAGACTGCTTGATTCCTTTTCATAACTGTGTGACCCCAAAAGAAGTTACCTAACTCCTTTTTCTTTGGGTTTCTATGCCTTTAAAATGGGTATAATAACATCATAAGAATGCAAATGAGTTAATACAGGCCCATCACCATTTGTCCAACGTCAGGAATATAAGCTCTGAAATCAAAGTTTATTCAAATTCTAAACTATGGTGAGGCAGTTTATAGTATTTAATAATCCCTCTTGCTTTTGCTGCAGGGATACTAATATGTCTGATCAAAGTAAGTTGTTCTAGACTCCACTGGAGAATTAATAAGCTTTCATGTCTGAGCATAGGCTATTGATTTTTCATAAAGTCTCTTTAAACGCTACTGTATCCTTTCAATGCTTTCTTCTACTTTTTTCTTAAATGGGAAAGATTTTTAAGACTGTCAGGGTTACCTTATTTCTTAAAACATATAAATGATATTATTTGTATTATCTTTTGTTAATATATATTTATATCAGCATCATGAAGCACATCACAGTTGACTAAATAAACCATAAAACCTATAAAGAATAACATTTCTCTTCTTAACTAATAAAGTGACTTGATATTTGTTTTGGATTATTATGTGTTATTACACAGCTTGTGAACAGTTAAAAACATTCCACAGTCATTTAAATTTCTAATTTTATTTCTTTTCCAAGAGCATTAAATATAAATACTCA
This sequence comes from Callithrix jacchus, assembly GCF_049354715.1. NCBI lineage: Eukaryota > Metazoa > Chordata > Mammalia > Primates > Cebidae > Callithrix > Callithrix jacchus. Next base: position 134,731,404 of record NC_133505.1, read on the forward strand.
AGAAAAATAAGGTTTAAGATATCTACAGGGAAATGACAACTTATTAAGTGAATGGCTTCCCTGTCTACTTCCTACTGGCTGAGCTGTACATTCCCTGGAAAAGGAACAAGCTATGCATTTAATAGGGTGAAGAGCACTGGAAGAAAGTCTAAATTTTTCATCCTCAATACACAGGCACTTCAAAATAAAATAAATCATCAAGAGTTAATTTATGTAGGTCTTCACAAACTTCTGGTTTCTATTTCCTATTTTCATTTTTTCCCCTTCATATAAAAACCACTTGAAGCATTGCTGCTCTCAAATACTTGACCCGTTAAGTCACTGAGACTGTATCTGCACAGTGGCCACTTCAGGTTTCCCTTTCAAAACCTTTATCAAATAGTTAAGAGTTATAGCTTTTTAAAAAACCTTCATTTGCATAGGAAGTTTGTTTAATTACTCCACTTTACTCAGATATACAGTATACTTCTTTTCTATATGTACCTGGAAAATGTAATGGCTGGCATGGGCTCCCTCACAGGTAATAATTTTTGAAGTTCTTCTTACCTCCTCAAGACTAATACAGATCAAAATCATTTAAGGGGTCAAAAATCCTTCACTTAATTAATTGACTATATAGAAATTATTTTAATTTCTGAACATACACGGGGTAGTCAATGAAATAAAAATTAGTTTTGAATTACAAGAGACACTATAAAAATGCTTTATTTATATCTGAAGGGTTGTAAAATTCATTATAGAACAACAATAAAAACCTTCATGAAAACAAGAACTGGAACCATTATAGAAAAAAAGAAATTCTAAAACCTAAATAATCAGTTTCATCTATATGAATTCACTATTAGGTATAATTATGAAATGATATAGCAAGTTTCAAATATTTAATTTATCATGTTTTTGATCCAATGAAGTAGATCATGAAGCCCTAGATTAGGAACTTTCTATAAACTACAAATATAGTGCCAAGTAATTTTCATCATCTTCTGGTTTCTCTCCCAGTAGAAGAACCTATCAATGAGGTTTCATCCCTAACTGCTGTATTTTTGCATAACATGATAAAGCTGAATATGTTCAGTTACCACAGTTTCTTGGTCACAGGTTATAAGCTCATTTTATATTTAAAGTATGAAAGTTGTGGAAAACCCATTATTTGAATTTTTTGCAAAGAATCATAATCAAATGTGGTTTTTGAAGGAAATTACGGAATGAAAAGCGAAATCTTTACACTTCCTAAAGTATCAATTTGCAACTCCTGAATTTTAAAAAAAAGACAGATGTAAAAACCTGCACATGATCTTTAAAAGTCTGCTGGTACCAATAACGTCTATTTCTTCCTGACAGTCTCCTTATGAACCTGCTCTGAAGACATGAAGATAAATGTAAGCTATCAATCACTTCCATGGCAATAGATTGTGATGTCAAAACAGAGAGGACTATAGATTTACAGTAAGATGGGATGTCTGTGGATAAACAAAAAATTTAGCGAAAGGTTAAAAATAGTTAAAATGGGCAGGATTATATTTACTTACATCCTGAGGGTTTTTAGTAGCGCAAATTATATACTGTTATAAAAGAATTAAACTTCATTTATATCTTGATATTTATATACTTCTTCAAAAACATTCTTATTTCAGGGCATTGGAAAGCTCAGGTAACCTAAAAAGTGGATAATTACTATTGATATTTTAATATTCTTCATACTCTAACAAATTAACATTTCATATTAAGTAAAGGAATTGTGTACTTATGTAATCAAAACGGTAGAGTAATAGTGATACACTACATTCATTCTAAAATGGAGCAATAATTAGTCCCAACGGGGTAAGTGATTCTGAAGGGACAAAAAATATTACTCATTTTACTCATTTTATACACATACATAAACAGAAACACAGCATATTTGTTGCATTAACATTTTCATCAGAAGAGATTAGAAAAGTAATTTCAAAATGACTGGCATGCATGATAATAAAGAAAAGTTTGAAGAATACAAGGTGTACTCCCATTAGTTGAAAAAAGAGCACTGTAAGATGCTACAAAGTGGATGAACAACAACGCGATGAAAATTCTGCCCTAAGGAGTTAAGACTCTAACAGTGAAGAGGTAGGTCAGTAGGAAAAAGTTTACTCAAAAAATTTAAGTTACAGCAACTCTTTTCATCAGCCATGTACTTGGCCACATTACTTAACTTTTCTTAATCTTGCTTTCCTAAATTCATAATGGAGAACAAAACCTAAGCTCATTAGGCTGTTGATTTGAATGCAACAATGGAGGTGAATACTTACTACGGTGCACTGAAAATAATAATATGTTAGAAATAAATACTGATAATACATATTTTGATATAAATGTATATTGGCAAATAACTTAAGGCTAATCTTCCAAAGCTAATACATGTTAGAAGATGAACTTAATATTAAAATAATCTAAATATAAAATAGGATCCCTTAACAGCTTTAGTGACCAAATTCAAGAATAAGATACAGAATGAAACTGTAGAACCTCCATTTCTATAAAATTTTAAGTGACTATACCTCCATCTGCTCAAGATGATTAATACGTTTATAAGTCTTAAGGAGAGGGCTAGACCAGATGGTCTTGCATTCTCTTCTACCTCTATTATTAATATTTTTTGAGATGGAGTTTAGCTGTTGTTACTCAGACTGGAGTGCAATGGCATGATCTCGGCTCACCGCAACCTCCGCCTCCTGGGTTCAAGCAATTCTCCTGCCTCAGCCTCCCGAGTAGCTGGGACTACAGGCACGCACCACCATGCCCAGCTAATTTTTGTATTTTTAGTAGAGACGGGGTTTCACCTTGTTGACCAGAATGGTCTCTATCTCTTGACCTCGTGACCCACCCACTTCAGCCTCCCAAAGTGCTGGGATTATAGGCGTGAGCCACTGCTCCTGTCCCCTACCTCTATTATTTTAAAACCCCAAATAATTTTGGTTAAACAAATATGCTCACTCAAAATCATATATAAGGAATATAGTAGAAAAGATAAAACTTTTTAGCCCATGTTTAAGAACACGATAGGTTATATTTTGAAACAATGTGTCTTGCATGTGAATTTAGTCAAAATAACAAATGATAACTGCATTCATAATTAACAGTTCCGTGACTTTCTTTAATATAAATCAGAAAACAACAGTATTTGAGTAATGCATTAATGAAAGTTCGTGTTCTAGGAGCCTTATGCGAATTGTCAGTGTGTATTCTATAGCTCGTTATGATTTATCTTCATCAGCCATAGGCCAAAATTACTAGACTCCAATTACTTTGCTTCCTAGTTTCAAGAAAGAGAGAGAGAAATGATGTTAGTCCTACCACAGGAGATGGTTTAAAATGCCTGAGGTAAAGAAAGTAATCTACTGTTCTCTGACATTCACTGCCTGAAAGTCATTCACATTAACAACCATTCAAACTTGTTTAGTGCAAGCCAATTGCTTCTATTTCCCTCTTGTCAGTTACATTAGCTCCAATTCAAATTTAACTCTAATAAAATTAAAAAAAATAAAACTTTCTCAAAGCCAGACAAGGGTATATGTGGGTCCTGACAGAATATAATACTTCTAAATTTACCAACATTAATAAAACAAATTTCAAAGTTTGATTTTCAAAAAGAACTCTGTACCCTTATATGCTCATATTTGTTCTTTTCTAACCCTCATAAACCTGGGTGTAATAAATGGGCAAATAAACATATTTGTCAATTTAAAAAGAAAAAATAAAAATTCTCATTTATACTATGGACAGCATCAACAGGAAAAAACCAAATGTCCCTAATTTCAACCAAGACTATGTCATTACTTATGATTATGAGGTAGAGATCAAGTTACATTTCAAACTGCATAATATAATCTAATATTCTCTCACTAAGAACTATTAAACTCATGTAACAGACCATTAACTTCCAGACAATTTAGAGCTTACAAGGTTAACATCAGCACTACAAAAAGGAAATGGAGATGACATTTAAATAACAGTAAGTGCCAACATACCATTATACAACCTAATGAGGATACTAGTTTTGATGTTTATCTTTTATGTTGAACTATAAGACTTATGTTTTACAAGCAGATGAACTGTTTAAAAATACTATTCAACACATAAATCTTACATGTGTGACTAAAAATATATGATACAAAATACAGATACCAGTGAACTGAATCTTACATTTTTTTCTCTAAATTTACTCTACTGTATCTTGTTTTGTCCTCTGTGTCTTTAGGTGTGTTTATGAGTTTGTGTATGAAAGAGAAAAAGAGAGGATTCTGATCTCTTTTTGGGCTTTCCCATGTCTGTATGTGTTGGGAAAGCCAGAATGTGGGAACAGTTCATACATTCCTTAAAACTGTCTTAACACTTTTCATATATACAGAGAGGTAAAAGCAATAGATTCCAATATATTTAGAAATAATTGATTGTCAAATCCTTGCTGAAAGCTGTATTTCAACTTAAGAATGAGCCACATACTTTATGTGCTCAATTAATGAAAGGAAGAGTAGACATACACAGTAAAATCTATTTGGGAGAAGCCCATTCATCGTGAACTTTGAGTTGTAAAACAAATTGCAGGAAGCTGCAAATATTGATAAGATCTGCACAGACTCTTGCTCAGAGATTGTGGGTAACCCCCCATACAGGCACCGAGGAATGAGAGCTAAGCAGAACCGTGGCACAGTTAGGGCTTGAGGAATATCTCACTGTATAGTGTTACTACTCAGCTATTATATGATTATATATAGAGGGTTATATAAAGGGATTCGTCAAGCCTTTATATTAGTTTATATTATAAACTAATATAAACTTTATATATTAGTTTCTATAAACTAATATATGATTATGTAAAGGATTATATAAGAGGAAATAGCTGAGTAGTAACACTATACAGTGAGATATTCCTCAAGCCCTAACTGTGCCAGGGTTGTGCTTAGTTCTCATTCCTCAGTGCCTGTATGGGGGGTTACCCACAGAGATGGTGATCAAATCCTCTGAAAACAGCAACATGGACATCAACACTGATAGGCTTTTGTGCTTTCTGTTTTTCTATGTGATTAGCTCAATTCTAAGTGTTACTTATTACTTGAACACTGTGCCAGTTAATCTTAAATTATTAAGATCATCAAAATGAAACCTGTTTTCATTTATGTTTAATATGTTAATATTTTATATAAAACTTAATACATTTAATATTCATTATTAATATGAATAATGTAATGCTTAAAATATTTCTATTTATTAGATACAATACCTTTTTCCTACCAAGACCTATTTGTAAAAGCAGTTATCATTCTACCTTTACTTCATTGTGATGTTTTGACTGCCTTTGGGCTGGGATGGCCTTAAATGAGCTAACAATTTTTCATTTTCCCCATTCTATTGGGTAGATTTATTCTATTTAAAAAAATGCATGATTAAATAGCTTGGTACAAACATATTTTGCAATTTCTCTTATAACTTTATGCTTGATGACAGATAAAATGAAGAGATGTTGTCACATTAGGAACAGAATAAAGGTTAATAACAAACTGAATTAGCTTACTGATTAGAATAAGGGTTTTATATGTTTTATGCCATGGTTCCCTTTGGCAGTCTACTGATGCTTAGTCCTTTGTGAGAATAAGGTTAAAAAGTACTTAAAATGCAGAGAATTCCAACAGAAACTATACTACATAACTATATTGCTTTACCAATGCATTAAATAGAGGAAAGTATAATAAATATTATAATTTGAAAGTAGGGAACAATAAATCATATTCTAAGCTATCTGGAACATCTGTAATGTGATATAAAAATATCTGCAATGTTTGTTGAAATGAAGTCATTGTTGCTACTAACACTATTGCAGTTTGTGGACTATTTGCAATTAAAGGAAATGCTAAATTAGAGAATAGTAAAATGAGATATATATTATTTTCATATACAAGTTCTCCTATGGCCTAAGTACAAATGATGGTCACACATGTTAAGAATTCTCATTTTAGAATTCTTTTCAGTCCTCTCCATCATCTTCCCTTGACACATCCAAATCCCTCACTCCTCATTTTCCTCTGGAAGACACACCATCACCAACTCTAATTATGCATTTCCCATTAATGGCTAAACTGAAACTATTACACAGCAACCACTGTGTTTACATATAAATATGTATACAAAGATAAAGATATTTGAACAGGAACATGAATGATGAATCAGAGATAAAGATAATACTAAGTCAGTAATCATTCAAGCTCACTATAGAGAAAGCATGTTTACTGTTCTTAAATAAAACATGACACTGTAATCTTAATTCTTAAAAGTTATGACCCTATGCTTATTCTCAGATGCTCTATTAATAAAATAAAGTCTTCACTTACTCGTTGTATAGAATTATTATTTGAGACGAAGTCTCGCCCTGTCATCCAGGCTGGAGTGCAATGGCACGAACTTGGTTCACTGCAACCTCGGCCTTCTGGGTTCAAAGGATTCTTTTGCCTCAGCCTCCTGAGTAGCTGGGATTACAGGTGCCTGCCATCATGCCCAGCTAATTTTTTTTTTTTGGATTTCTAGTAGAGATGGGGGTTTCACCTAGGCAGGTCTCGAACTCCTGACCTTGTGATCTGCCTGCCTCGGCCTCCCAAAATCTGGAATTACAGACTCTATAGGAATATTAATTGGGCTTTTGTATATGATATTACTATTAAATTAACTGTCCAGTTCTATTATGATGCACTTTGATAAAACTTTAACTCTCCAATGCCTCTAATTTATAATAAAGAACTAAACAATATGAGTTCGCTTCAATACTAGTAAAAAAGATTAATATTTTCATCTTTAAAAAGATTTTATAAAACATAGAACTAAGTCTTAAGTTAATTTCTGCTTTTCAATCTTTAGCTGGCATAAACTAGTTTGCTTAAGTGCATATAACCAATAATGCTTTAAAACGCACAAAATTAAAATACGGGAAGGGGGGAAGATTAAAAATGTAACAAATTGTTGGTGGTAGAAGAAAGGCCAGAGGAAAAGAACATTTAAAAAATGGCAGAGAATATATATTACTTGGAATGTAATATACATTAGAATGGAATTAGCTGAAAAAAAAAAAACAGGGAAATACTCAAATATTTTGAACATTTTCAAATACATTTTAGGAAATAAAAGCTATCTAAATTATCAAAATGGAAGTACAAAGACCTCATTGACTAAAGTGGTTTCCCCATATTACAGCAAACATAACAGTCCTTCATACAAATTTTACAGTTGAAAGTTTATATGTTTGCTTTAATTTATGTCTCCCCATGAATTCTATGTGTGCAAATTATGCTAAAATTATTATTAAATCCCACAAGACTTTGGTCTACCACATTTAAAAAAAAACCTAAATAAAGGGAGAAACAAATGACAGAAACACATGTGATGGGAAAGTTTTCCCTAGCCAACAATATTTCAGGTTTCCCTTAGTTTCCAATTTTGTGGTATGAAATAAAAATAATTTTTACTAGGAAGTAGTACATATAAAGTATATTGTGTACATTAATTTAATCCAACCATTAATTCTTTCCCTTTTTCCTCTTTACATACAGTATGCATACAGGAAGAGAGGTATGAATTTCACCAAAACATAATAATGTTTTCTTTCTGCATGAGAGAAGTTTTGGTTAATTTTTTTTCCTTTACTTTTTAAATGGAGAGGAAGAAAAGCATTCTATCCCAAGATAAGGTCTCGGTCATTAGGTAAGCCTGTGTCTTTCTGGATTATCAAGTCAACCATGGCTTTGCAGTATTCTTATATAAATATATAATAGATATTGATATGGACATGTAAATACCAATGTAAACATAAATACAAAGTAGAGCCAAAAGGTACACAGAATTAGGAAAGTAAAATTATGGAGCTGTTCATAAGATAATTTTTTTCTTCATTACCTTCACCAAAATAAATTTTCAAATATTTCTCTTCCTGAATAAATCTGTAATAAATTTATCATAAATTCATAAGGTACTATGAATACACAAGCATTTGTGAAAAATTAATAAAACTAAAACCAAATCTATATTTTTTGTAAGAGTTTCTATCACAGAACAACTGTAGTTCTATAGGTAAGTGAAAGATGATACAAAAGTAAAACATATATGTAAAGAACATTTAAAACTAAAAATAGCAAAATTCTGCAGGACAGATCAATTTCTGGATTTAGCTCTCAGTTGCAAGAGTATTTCTCCTAGATATCTGTAAGGACAAAGTTACCATAATTTTGACCAGCAACTCTTCCCCTTGGCTTTAATATTAACTGTTCATAGGAGACACAGCTTTTAGAAAGTCAATTTGCTCATAGCCTTAAGACATAATAATTTGGTAACAGCAAAGAGTAAAGAGATATTCAGAAGGATTGCCTGAAGGTTATATATTAGACATTCCCCTAGACAGGCTCCATTCTACCCTTGAACCAAGCATAATTCCCACAGAATTTTTTTTTCTTATCCTTAGAATTAATACAAGGTATGTTTTTCTGATTTATTAATATTTTATTCCCTTAAAAATGTTTCTTCTATGAATAAGAGCATGGATTTTGGACTCTGACTTCCCAGTTTAACCAATTAATAGCTGTGTGATCTCCGGAAAGACACTTAACTTCTTTGAGATTCTGTTTCTGCAAATGTAAAATATAACAACATCAGGATGTCGCAGGGTCATTGCAATAATTAAGTAAGATAATTGTATCAAATTCTGAACAAAGGTTTTAGAATGTTATGAATGACTGGTAAGCATTAGCTGTTATATTATAAATAATAAATACTGTAGTAATTGATACAGATTTTGCTTTCATTACTAGTAAATTTAGCATCAAATCTGTGGTGCCTTCTAATAACATCAGACTCTCTTCTAGTAACTCTAGAATGCTTTTCCTTCTCCCCATATAAAAACATAAATTTTTGTTTACTCTGATCCCCTAAGTTTATTTATTTTACCTTCAGTATCACTTTTTCCCCAAAATTACTTATCAACTTACTATTTTTCTGCTAAATCTTTTGCGTTTTAGTAAATAACTTAGAATTCTTCTTGAAATTAGGAAGGATGTAAATTACACATACGTATATTTGTGAAGGATGTAAATTACACATATGTATATTCCTATGTAAATAAAGAAGACTAGTTGACTAACATTTTATATTCTGTAAAATTAATACTGATATTATGTTTTCTGTTACCTTGGGTACCTGGAGTTGTCAATACCATGTGGAGAGTACTAGAAATAAAGTATAGCACTTCTGGAAAAAATATTCAACTTCCCTCAAAATGATTAAAAATGATAGAAAAAAACTTTCTTAAAATCAGTCAAATGTTTTACTTGAAACGCAGACTGTGCTATGACTTAATATAAATGAAAAACTCACATGAACAAAAAAAGATACTATTTTAATTATTTGATTAGAAAGCTAAATGGCACAAATAGGTAAACAACCAAAAAATCCATTTTTAATAGTTAAGATTACATTAACACAGTGTTTCCTGGCAAGCACTCTAAACAAACAAAATAAATCTTAAACATACAAGTTTAAATTAAAAATCATCTCGGAAGTTAAAAACTTAATTGCATTAATATTTGCCATGCAAAATATCTGTGATGACTTATTTCTTAATTGAACAGAAAGAATATATAAAATTATTTTCATATATATTATTCTAGTTTTTTTTCATCTGAGGTATTTTGGGATTGAGTTTGTAAATGTCCATATTGCATCCCTCCACTAATAGGGTTAAATTAAACTTTGAGTTACTTGATTGCTACCCATGAGTAATATAGTTCATATAAGTAGGTGGATTATAGCAAAATTTCCTATAAAGATAATTTCTAGATAATTTTAAGTTAAACTGAATTACCAACAGTCCAACTGCAATAAGATTCACTGTGACTAAGTACTCTAGTAGAGCAAGATTTTAAATCTGAATAGACATTTCATAAACTTGATTCTTGCAATTATCACATGTTCTATTTGTTAATAATATTTCTATCATACAACTGATGATTCACCTTCCTAATATTACTTCTACCTATATGCCTTCCTCAAATTCAATTTAGGACCAATTTTACCTCCTGTACCTGACCTAGTAGTATTTTATTAAATATTAAATAAAAACTTGTCAAAGCATTTACTGTTACCAAAAACCCACTTTTAAATAAACATTTAACTGGGTTCTAGTCTGGGGTAAAATGTTTACAGTTTTGAGAAACGTTAAAAAGTTTTATTTAAAACAATATCCTAAAAGCAGAGCAAAATAAGCGTGGTACTCAGAAGTTAAAATCGTCTTCAAATGAAGTCACTGGAATGAAATGCTTCTGGATGAACAGCAAATGTTAGAAAATGTGTTCTTCTCACAAACGCTTAGGAAGTAAATCTTGTGCCATCTCCTAAATAAGCAGCACCACAATTTAATTCTTTCATGCATTTTGATTGAAATGAAAGTGAAAAAGGATTTTGCTCAAAATATAAACAGCCCTAAGTGTTGGTGAGGTGGTAGAGAAAAGGGAAACCTTGTTCTCTTTTGCAGGTGGAAATGTAAATTGATTGAACCATTACAAAAACAGCATGGAGGTACTACAAAAAAATGAAAAGTATAACTATTATATGACTCAGCAATTGGTACCTTGTGGCGCTCTCTGTACTCCAATGTTCACAACAGGAGAGGTCTCCAAACCACTAGTGACACACTGGTAGTGGTCCATGGCCTGTTAGAAACCGGGCTGCATACAGGTGAGCAGCAGGCTAGGGAGCATTACCACCTGAGCATCACCTTCTGCCAGACAAGTGGTGGTATTAGATTCTCATAGGAACACAAACCCTATTGTGAATTGTGCATGCCAGGGATCTACGGTGCGTGCTCCTTATGAGAATCTACCTAATACCTGATGATCTGAGGTACAAGAGTGACATCCTGAAACCATCCCCGCCACCTCCCCAGTCCATGGAAATATTGTCTTCCATGAAACTGGTCCCTGGTGCCAATAAGGTTGGGGACCACTGCTCTCACAAAGGCCAACAAATGAAAGCAAGATAAATGTCCATCAGTGGATAAATAAAGAAATTGTGACATATATCTATATAATTCTTTCCTAAAAAAGGAAATCCTGCCATTTGTAACATCATGGGTGAAACTGTAGGACACTATGCTAAGTGAAATAAGTCAGACACGGGCAGAAAATGCAGTGTAACCTCACTTATATGTGGAATTTTTTTTTAAGTCAAATAAATAGAAACAGAGAATAGGAAGGGGAAGAAAACTGGAGAGACAGGTTACAGGGTATACATTTGCAGTTAGGTTGGACCATTAAGTGGAAGACAAAATGTACAGCATGAAGACTATAGTTAATAATATCATATTGTAGACTGAAAACATGGCCAAAAGAGTAGATTTCAGGTGACCTGACACCCCACAAAAGGAATAACAATGGAAGGTGATGGATAAGCAAATTTGCTTAACTATAGTAATGATTTCAGCATCTACATGTATATCAAAACGTTACATATTTTAACATATACAATAGACAATAAACAACCCCAAGCCTAAGTCAGTTGTACGGTTTAAAGCACATGACTTTATAAAACCCTCAATTATACTTCCTAACAGAAATGTGTGTGTGTGTGTGTGTGTGTGTGTGAGCATGCGCGTGTGTGTATCCTGACTCAGAGTTGAGTGACTTGTAATATCATTAACATATTTAGTCCTTAAATAGGCCCTTTATAACAATACTTTCATGATGATTTTAAAGATAGGAAAACCCATCTTTAAAAGAAAAAAAAAAAACAAAGAAAGCTTAAGTAAGCCATGTGTTAGTTAAATTCATGCCTATTGCTATAGATCAATTTCTTTATTTTCTTTCTGCTATATTTTCTCCTTCAAAAATATTTTTATTAATGAAATGACTTCAAATAAAGTTAAGAGATGAGAAAATTCTCCATACAATTATTTCCTGATCTCCACAATTATTACATAGGGTATTTTTTATCCTTATTTCATCACACCTTGATTCTCTCATTTAACACTGTATTATATTCATCACTGGATTAAAACGTTATACATGGAACTTCAATAGCTAAAAAAATGCTTAATATATAGATATAATTTATAAAGGCATCTTGCTATTGTTAAGCATTTAACTTCTTTCCAATTCCCACTTAAACATGTTAATTTTTAAAGTGTGTGTGTGTGTGTGTGTGTTATTTTAAGGCCACTATTACAATGAAGACAAGGAATATCCATAATTTTATAATAAATGCCAGGTACTGCCCAGAAAAATATGGGATAGTACATTTTACTTTTTATTTGAAAAATAAAATAAATTAATGGTGACAAAATAAATGTTGAAATCTTAGTGAATGAGTATTTTCAAATTATAGTAGGCATTTTTCTTTGGTGTTTTTTACTCAAATTTTAATTAAATTAGACTCTGAACAAGTTTTAATAGTGGCAATATGATTTTCTAAATTATTAATTGAGCTATCAAACATAAAATTTTAATTTTGAGTAACACAAAGCCTAATCAGAAACTTCATACAACAAACACCACAAAATAGACCAAGGCAGATTCTAAATACTGCCTGTAGGAGCTTGAGTGTTGGGTATGAGTTAAACTCCCCTGCAGGTCACAAATCAGTGACTGGGAAGATATCTACATCTCTGTCTCTACCTCTACGCTTAATTTATATCTATCCATTTCTACACTGATAAGTCTATTTCTATGTTTTCACTCAGCCAAGACTACTTTACTAGGTGGTAATGATTAAAAAAACAAACAAAAAAACCTCATGACAAGGGTAATTCCTTTACAATCTTATTTGGGAGGGTGAAAAAAAAAACTATTGATTTGAAGTGGCACTTTCTAAAGGTAGTATTTCCTAAATCAATCACTTTATTTAAAATACAAACAGATCTTACCCAGCATATTTATTTACGTGAGAAATTACTTCTTTCTTAAGAGTGCCACTTTGGGTGTTAGCACTGAAAATTCATGGTCATCTCCTAAATTAACAATATTGTTTCTTTCATTTTCTTCCATAATAGATGCAGATTTGTCACAAAAGAAGGAGAAATTAAAACTATAATTCCTTCCAAACTACAAAGGATTGTAGAGAATATTTAAGGAGTACAAAACTTATGACTAAAATCATAAAAGTAAAAAGGCAGAATGTTTATAGTTCATATCAATTGACAGATTATGAATGACTTTAAAATGCTAGGGTTATAAATACCGCAAACTAACCTTTTTAGACATAAGCCCTAGTAAGAAAGCAAAAAGAAAAAAACTATTAACACTTAGATTGTGCAGTGATGCATACGGACACATGTGCAAATACACAGTGAGAAAATAATAAAAGAAGCAAATTATACATTTCCATGAAAAGCTTCCTTCAGTTTCACTATAAGATTTTCTCCCATAAAATGTATAATAATGTACCTTACAAAGGAAGTAGGATGAATCTAAGTTCAGGGAAGGAGTGAGGTCGGTGGGATAGGGAGAAGAGTGAGAAATGGAAAGAAAAAACACTCCAAGTAAAATTTTACTTTCGTCAATACAGTGGATCCAAAGTCATTTCAGTCAGCATGTCACAACCTACTTATACATCAACTAGGTTTGAGTGACAAAAATTCGCCAAGCCAGAAATGATGCAGTATTTGTCAAAAAGATTGAATTGCACTTTCATATTAGTACAAAAAAACCGACAGTGCATGATTATTGCCAGAAGCATGAGGTTGTTTAGGGGATAATGCAAGTACCTTAACAGTAGGTAGCAATGGAAAATGTCTAACTCTCCTGCTTCCCTTTCAAGGCAGGCACTTGTAATATGCCTTGTTATACTGCCAAACCATTTCTCACTCCAAACTCTTTAAATACCACCTGTCCAAGCTGAGAATATATTTTTAACTGAAGACATATACAATGTTCCTCACTAAAAACCACAACATAACAAATGCTTCACTAGTCTCATGAAAATTAAAATATTATGTACTGTTTATATTAAGGGAGCAGCTCTGTTTTGCTGTTGTGCTGCATGAAGTAGACATTGATTTCTCTATTATTCAGAGACTGCTGGTGATTTGTATATTAAAGAGCTATAAGTATGCCCTATTGTTTTAGAGAAGAATATTTGTAATTCTGGATGAATTTCTTCATTAGATCAATTCTTGATGTTAAACTTAAGATAAAGGTAACATTTATCTCATTTTAACTTTATTGTTATGAGTATATGTATGCACATTCCTGTCAAAAATATATTTCTAAAAGTGTAGATTTCCAAATTTGATTCTCTTAGAGCCAACTGCATAATTGAGGCACTACTAATCTTCTTAAAAAATAAGAAATTGGTCAACCAATTCCTTAGTATGTTTTGAAAATCTTTTCACTACACAACTAAATAACTGATTTGACTAAGTAGAGCTTTAAAAATGGGCTTACTGATTATTTACAAAATTATAATTATAAAAATATTGGAACTGAGATAAAAAGAGATCGGCCATAAAAGTAGAAATCAAATTAACCTACCCAGTGTAATTAGCATCAAACTCAAAGACTGGAACAGCTTAGAGAATGAGTCACTAACAATTCTTCCTACCTTTGTTTTAATAATAGGCAATTGTACAGTCATTTTCTTAAGATGATATTTGTACTGCTGTTCTTAATAAAACAACTCAGTCTTGCTGACCTACTTTTTAGTTTATAATAACATTGCACTAAAATCTGAAAGGGTAGAAGCATTTATTTTCTTCTCTTCACTGAAAGAGAGATAGGTGCTTTATCTCCCCTGTGCTACTGAAAATCCTGGGAAAGTCTAAATATTTAAGTTTGTTCTACAGAGGCTTCTGACTCAATGGTTTAAAGGAACCAGGGTAATTATTTTTGTTCATTACCAAAACACTCAAGTGTAGAACTTGATTTAAAAAAAGTTTAAAAGTAAGTTGTTCTCATTGGAAGTTGTAGTAAGATATCAAGGTAATATGGATATGTAGATATATCTAGTACATATACATAGATATAGGTATAGCTATGATTGTATCTATGAATATATATACTAGATACATGTGTATGTACACATATATTCATACATGTACATATATGTATATGTATATGTACATATGTACTTATGTCACATATACTATATATATCTAGTATATGCACATATATATACCATAGATATATGTATATCTATACACACACACACACACACACACACACACACACAATAGGTATATCTACATATTCCAAAGAACAGGCATGCCAGCACTGCTGTTAATCATATGTTCAGGTCCTTCACCTGTCATCCTGTGGAGGCACCTGAAGGGTATGCATACAGCACATGAGCACCAGGAACCACTGGGGTGAGGGACAATGAGAAGTAAGAGAGCAATAAAGGAAAGGATATAGAAATGTGCTCAACACACATTCAATTACTTGCAAGTATGCCTGAGATTGGATGATGAAAACCAACAGTAAACTACATTTGATTATGCCCTTAGCATCATGCTCTGAGCTACCCATTCTGGGGAATAATTAAAATGCAGCTACAGAAATCACAATTCAACAAACTGATCACTCTATACACTACATATTGAACAAATTTAATATACTTGTGAACACAAAACAATCTGCCATATATTTCTAAGTTGCCTCTATGTAAAATCATTACCAGTTTCTGCCCTTGAGCAGGGAGGCTTGAGTAATCAGAATAGTTCATGCAATAAGATAATAACGTACACAGTATAATTTTTCCTACAAGAGTATAATTTCTAAAAATGTGGTTGAAAGAAACTTACTTCAATTTCCAATTCAAGGAAATTACAGTATACTCATGACTCTCACAAGAAGAATTAAATGGTGGTGACACTTAAATCTGTATATCCTGCTCTCTGCCATCTCTAAGAACCATAAACCCAGAAATACAATTGCCTACCCAATACCTCATTTTTAAAAATAAGCAGAGATTTTCCTTCTAATTTTTTTTCCAATGTTTGAGCCCTTCAAGTTAACACCTGTCACTACACCTTAATGTTTCAAGCCAGAATTCACTTCCAATGTGTCACCAAATTCTACTGATTCTACCTATCAAATCTCTTTCAACACCTGCCTCCTCATTGAAATTCTTATCTCCTCTGCTTCAGTTGAAGCGCTGATCAATTTTTGCTTACACTGAAGTGGTAGCCTTCTAATCTCTCTGAAACCTCCTTTCAGTCCTTTTCCTAAACTATCACTAGAAAAATCTTTCTAAAAAACAAATTATTTTAAGTATTTTAATAAAATTTCAAACAATCCATTCTTTAAAAAATTTATTCCCCTACATAAAATATTTTAATGTATTAATTTAGAATTAAGATGAACTGATGGAGGAATAAAAAATACATAGGTAGATAAACATGTGATATAGCAAATACAGCAAAGGTAAATTACAATGGCAGACATAGGAGTGTTCACTGCATAATTCCTTCAGATATTCTGCATTTTTATAGTTTTAAAAATATTAGAGAAAATTATCTTTAATGAAATGACTTTTAATGTAGTAATGGCTAATATTTACTATGGATTTCATACATGGTGCTAAGTAAGCACTCTGCAGGAGTCATCTTCATTTACGTGAAGGAAAATGTTTAATATTTTAAACATGTTCATGGCTATCAAAAAAGAAGGAGGAGTGGGCAAGGAAAAGAAGCCCTGATTTGTACCACTTACCAATTTCCACGTTGTAATGCTGCCACTACAGTAAAAATTAGGAAGAGGTGAGCATTAGTGGATCATTATTACTACTCCAACATATGGATAAAATAGACATAAATAACCTCAAGAAAAGAAATAATGGTAAAATATCTTAGAATAATTAGGAGATTTAAGTGCATGTTCTTTTGTTTAAAATATAATAAACGTGTGTGTGTGTGTATATATATATATACACACACACACACACACACACACATTTATTTCAAAATAATCATTTCACACCAGCTGGCAAAATTCCTGCAAATTTAATAATTTATTATTAGCTTTAGTACATGCTTAAATAACTCAAAAATATCACATTGGGCAGGTTCAGTTATTGATTTTTATTTTAGAGATGACGAAGTGAAACATTAGATTAAATTACTTGCACATCAGTAAGCATTACAGCAAGATTTGGACCTAGATTTTACTGGCTCTCAAACCTTAACATAAACAATTTTACTGATTGGCTGCTGATGAAATTCTACTTATGTTTTAGAGATGTTTGGTGCAGTCATAGAGCCTAAAAGCACATCTATTTTGCAGCTTATTGGTTTAATTATTAACCTGTATGTCTACCTTACAACCTTTTTGGGTGGCTCAGCACAGAAATGCATTCAGGCAGCCTCAGTTTGCATTTATGAGTTGACACTAGTGTCTGACACACAGCAAGTACTCAGTACTTGTGAGCCACTGTGATCATAATCCTCTAGACTTTGAGTAACTAGAGAGCAGTGTTTTCATCTTAGAATATCCAGCAATTTAGACAGAGTCTGTAATACAGGAGATACTCATGTAAAAGAAAAGTTTAAATATGCGAATACAAATGATAATCTTGGTTTTCTCATACAATAGCTGTTTGATATTAATTAAATCACCTATTGAGACTAAATGCTCAAATGATGATTAATAAAGGAGTTGGACTTGATAATTATAAAGCATTTTCTTGCACTAAAGCCATGTGATTGGCCTCCATGGTGTAGGTAAAGTGCATTGATACAATACTTTCAGAAAGTAGCTGAATAGCATTTGTCAAGAACTTTTAGTTACATGGAAGAAAGATACAATCATAATCTTCACTTCAGTGTTTACAATGGCCAATCGTGGGAGTTAGTTCAAACGTTCAGTAAGATCAGAATGGTTAAATAAATTCAAATACATATATATCCAACAGAATATTAAGCAATCATTTAAAGTCATGGTGATAATGTCCTGCAGAAACACAGGAAATGGGTTGGCATGATGGGAAGTAAAATAAACACAATGTAAAATTGTATATGCCTTTACTTTAAAACACTCCCAGGCACAGAGAAAAATAATAGTGCACTGAGAAAAATGACAATAGTTTAATAAACATTGTAAAATAATGCATTTTCTTCTAAATTCTACTTGCAAAATTTGATATATTATTTTAATATATAAATAATTATAAAAGTAATTTGGGTATATAAACTCTATGCAGTCTTCACAGAATCTGGGACATCCAGTAAGGGCCCTCCAAAGAAATCAAGGTTAAGGACAGCTAATTCACCCTTGCCACATTTTCTCTACCTGAACAGAATAGAGGTGGTTGTTGAAGAAAGAAAACTCTAAATCAGTGTCTGCCCCCTACCCCAAATAAAAGCACCCAAACATGCAAAATGCACACACATGCATGAGATGCAAAATTCGCTGGAGAAGAGAGATGAAGAAGCAGGAAGGAGGACTCTGGGACCATGATCCCACTTTAGTATTCTTTAGCAATATAATATTTAAGGTGGTGTCTAAATTTTTTAATTTAGTTTTTAAAATTAATTACTCTTAAAAGAAGTGTGTGCATATATATATATATGTATATATATATATATACACACACACATATGCAGATGTTTGTGTATATATTCCTTGTTTTAGCAAAATGTATTATAGGTTCATATGTAACAAAAATATGATGTTTAGTAAATTTCTGGTAGGTTGAATTGCAAGGCAATTTAGCACCTGTTTAAAATAATTTAATTAACAGGTTACAATAAACTGTTATCTGCTTGCTTATTATTATTTTGTTATAGTGAAGGACTATGTAGAAGTAGGAAATAACATAGACAAAGAATGAAATACGAGTTCTTTAAACTCAACTTCATTGAGATGATTTGGCTGAGACAATTAAAATGGACATCACTCAATGATTTCTAGGCCATATCATATGTAGTGACAGTTAAATTTGCACAGCTCTTGCTTAGGGTGACATGAAAAGCATGAATTTCTGCCCTTTGAAGTTCATTTTTTACTGTTTCACAAAGTCTACTATAAATTAGAAAACTTGGGATTAGAATTCACTCTTTTTCTCTTTCCTTTGAATATGCTTTTTTCCCTCTGCAGTTTACATTCAGCTTGGTGGAGAGGAAAGAGGACTGAAGAGTTATCCTCTAGCAATTAGCTATGATAAGGCCGTATCTTGCAGGAAGACAATAAAGACCAGAAAGTGAGATCCTAAGCTGATGATTCCATGTAGTTTGAGTCAAATTAAATGATGTTAATAATGAGAAACATCCTTATGTCATTTTTCTTCCACCAAGAAATTGCACAGAATGACCAACATTCCCCCGAAATGCTATTGATACCTAGGATAGGTATGGATAAGTGAGATCAAAAAATAATTATGAAGCTGTGCTCCTCCCCTAGCAACCTCTGCCTGAAAAAAAAAAAAAAAAGTGGCTGCATTTTTTTCCTGTCAGAACCTGATTTAGAGATTTCTTTCATATTTCAAAGCAAAGAAAACAAATCACAATTCAACAAAGATATGAATTTGGGAGTGAGAACTAAAGACAGAAGTAAATTCTCAGATAAAGAGAATTAAAATCAAGAGCAAGTCTATATCTCATAGTGACCCCAATGGCACCATCAAAGAAAAGTCTCAGACTCACAGGCTGCATCTCTTGAACGTGTCTTTGTGACTAACACATCCCTTTGAGTTTGATGCCTGGATCTACATCTTGAAAATTCTATCTAGGTCATTTTCTTCATCAGATCCTCCTGGTGTTATCATCTTTTAAGACATCATAAATATGCCATTTTACTTCTGCCATGGGCTATAAAAGTAAAACCCAGGACTTGAGGTGAAAGAAAATTTCAGGAGATTGATGCTGTTACTGAAACCATTTCTACCTGAAGATTTATTGTAGTTATGCAAAATTCAATAAAAACAAATGAAGCCAATAAAAAGAGTACTTAATGATACAGTTAACTGAGTCCACATGTGGTAAAGTACCATGAATAAATAAATACAGTGTCATTAACACTGGTTCCCAAATGCTTTTCACCAAAAAGTCAGTCAGATGACCCAATTTTTAGCCAAAAACAACCCAACTCTGTTAGTAAAGTTAATTACATTGCTACTGATGATGCCACCTATAAGGAAATGTGTCATGAATTGGGATGTACACCTAACTGTACAACCTGCTCCAGAGATAAAACCCAAAAGGTACTGGACAAGACTATTTCCTATTTGCTCAGCTTTCATGACTCTTAGGCTGGGAGCTCCTAACATAATAGACTATTAGCAGAATGTACAGGTGTTGATTACCTTATAAGGCAGTGTGTCTGTCTGTCTCTCGATTTCCATAGAAATTTTGAGTAACATTTCTATACTTCTATGAATCCCAGAGGTTTTAAAAAACACAAACAACTTTGATAATTTAAATTAGAATATGAATTATATCTTTTTTTTTTAATTTTAATTTTCATTTTTTTTTTGAGATGGAGTTTCACTCTTGTTACCCAGCCTGGAGTGCAATGGCGGGTTCTCGGCTCACCGCAACCTCCGTCTCCTGTGTTCAGGCAATTCTCCTGTCTCAGCCTCCCGAGTCGCTGGGATTACAGGCACGCGCCACTATGCCCAGCTAATTTTTTGTATTTTTAGTAGAGACGGGGTTTCACCACGTTGACCAGGATGGTCTTGATCTCTTGACCTCATGATCCACCTGCCTCGGCCTCCCAAAGTGCTGGGATTACAGGCTTGAGCTACTGCGCCCGGCCTTATATCTTTTATTTTAATACTTTCATCTGTCCATATAGATTTCCTATTTGTGAGTAGAAAGGAAAGAGGAAAGGCAAATCATCCGTAAGGTGATTACTGACTGGACATTGTTTTATGCATTATTTCACAGGTAAGGAATTATGGATAAAGCCATGGCTTTGTTCAACAGAAAACCATTAGCCTAACTCTGTTTACCAAAATTAATAGAGTTAGACAAAAATTATTTTTAGTCAGAAATTATCCCTCTCTTCCTTGGATTACTGAAGTATATCATAGTTTTAACAACATATATCAGTTATTATGTTATTTTTTAATTATGGTTATAAAACTAGCTTGTCAATTCCTACTAAAGAGTAGAAATATTGTCTTCTTAATGTTTTATCTTCTGTAGTCCTGGGTGTGGCAAAGTTTACAACTTGGGCCCTCACTAAAATTTGTGAGATAATTAAACATCCCATCAAATACACAGTAGCTCTTGAATTACTCTACAATCTCTCATGATTTTTCCCCTCTAATATAATGTATTATATCATTTTTCATGTTTATGAATATCAGACAATTCACATAGTTGAAAAAGAAAGCAATTCAAACAATGAGGTTATTCACTTATAAAATATCTTTAAAATCCCTTTATAAAAGAAGCCTTCCTGATTATTTATGAATGACAATGTTCTCCAGGAATTTATGGATTTCCTTTTTCCAATTTGAAATGCAAAAGATGCTGCAGAGAAGACAACAACCATATATACATATATATGCATGTTTTCATGGCCTTTCTGCTTCTAGTCCTTCCTGAGCTTCCAGAAATAAGATCATCCCTTTACAAACAAATTAGTATTGTCAGTCTCTCTCATAAAAAACATCTAGGTATCAGGTGGATGATGTTAGACTTAGCTGCAGCTTACCGGCCAGCCTCAGTTTTACCACAAGCCCAGAATTAGCCAGTAATCCAGCTGAATCCATCTATTTTCAGAACCCCCAAAATATCAGCAATATTTACAAGTAGGTAAAAACATGCAGTTCACTCTAATTTTATTCATTTCATTTTGCATTTACTCTTTTTATAGGACTGGTCCCTAGTGACTTCTAGGAGCTTAAGTGCGAGACATTGGTTGTATCACTTTGAAGACCTATTAATTAACACAGCACTGTTAACAAAGAAGCCAAGAGAAAGTTTTTTCTGAATAAATATTTGTCAAACAGAAATGCTCTCTACAGAATCTAAAAACCAAAAATTAGGTTATTACTCACACAAAAAAAATCTAAATGGGATTTTATTCTTAGATTCCTAAGAAATTTGAAAACTGTCTTCCATTACGGTTCTTATGGCTTTTTACCTTTAGTTTCTTTTTTTTTTTTTGCTTCAATAATAATGATAGTATTGCCTTTTAAAATTCTTGCTCTATAAAGAGCCATATAAAGATCATATATAAGTTCATACATTTCAAAACATTTTAAAACAAGCATTGACATAGCTGACAGTTTCAATCAAATAGTAAGCCACCCTTACATTGTGAAGCTGAACCAATTCTTAGAAGAGCTGTTTATTTTGTTTTAACCTCTAGGCTCAGTGTTAATGGTTACTAGTCTTTGTGATTGATAACCATTAAACCACAGTTAAAATCAATGTATGGTACCACTTTGCTGATAATGCTATAAAGGCTAAAATTTAACTTCTCACTTTGTGGTTTCTGGCATATGCCCGAGTATTCTTTTGTTTTGTTTTCCCTTCCATTTTGGATTTAGGACAAGAAAAAAATGCATTTTTAATAAATGCTTACGTTTAAAGTAAGACACTCTCCTTTTCACTGCTTCATAGATCTAAATGTTTCACTGAAAATTGCCAACAGCACTGAACTTCAATATAAGAGTAGAGAGTAGTTTTCCCAACTGTGTAAATATATTATGTTCTGGACACTCTGAACTATTGACCTTCCCTATGAGAGAGATGCTGCTAAAATGTCAGTTAATCATAAAGCAGTTCCACAATTGGTTACCCAGAAGCAGAAGGCAATTTAAAAGAGCAATTTTAACATGCAGTTGCCAAAGCATGCAACACAGACAATTTCTGATGATGGCATATTTTATTTCCATTTAATAAGAGAAAGAGAAACTGTGTTTTTCTAGCTTCTATACCAGATGGTATACCCAGAGGAAATAGACACACAGAACAAAAGCAAGCATACTTTCTCTGATTGTTCATTGGAGTTTCTGAATTACTTCCCTTTTAAGACAACTTCACATTTATACTTTTTTAAAAATTTATGAAGTGCCTGAAGAAACATTACATGAACAATAACATGGGTCAGGGTATAATGTAACAGTGAAATAATCATATCCCTCAGGTTTCTAAAGAAGCATGAGGTAGGCCTCAGTGGCTTCAGCCACCAGAGGCTGTAATTACCACCTCTCCTAAGTCAGAGACCCTGAAGCAAGTAATTGCTGTTACCAAATGATTATAGTGCACTTTGGGAGGAAAACAAAAAATAGCTTTGTCAACCAGACAGTATATTTTCAGAAAAGGATAAAATAAAATACTCCTATACTTTAACTGTTTAAAGTATTTAAAACACAGCATTATCTGAGAGTTAAGCACCAATCAATTGGGTTTTCAATAAATGTGAAGTTGCAAATATTAACCTACGTTTTCTCAGAGAATAAGATAGCCATGAAGATTCTATTTTTAAAATGTACATCTCTTCCAGATTTTACTTGTTGTGCTTTAATTTACTCACGGTAGGTATACTATTATAAGGGGGATGGGGGAAATCCCCTATGACAGGAATAAGAGAAAATAGTATCAAGGCCATTAAAGTCCGAGAAAAGGAGCTGAGGCCCATCTGTCTGATATAGGACAAGGCACTGTTTCCTTTTGGTTTCCCGAGTCTTAAATTCACCAACTAAAAAGTGAGAAAATAATATATCTAACTTACAGAATTGGTGTGAAAATAAAATATGACAGATTTACTTCATATGTTGATTTTAAAGTAGCATTAATCAATACTTGGCCACAAAAAAATCTACATTTTCATTTGAAAATGTAAAATTTATTTATGAATATAAATAAGGAAAACCTTTGTATTGACTTCTGGAAGATTATTTATTGACAGATTTCCATCAAATATTTACTAATACCAGAAACAGAAGGTCAATGCCTCAAATACCTTAAAATGGAATTTTAAAAACAGTAAACAGTAAGTAATTTACTTTTTGATTGGTACTTAGTAAAAAATAATTGTTCCTCTATAATATACCAAAATAAAATGAGAATTTCTGAAAAGCAGAAGATAATTATTATTCCTTTGTTACTTTCAAGAAATTCACATGAAATTGATATCTCAAACACACATATAGCCAAGTATTTATACTTATTTTTAAAGCCACCTAGTCTAACATGCAGAAGTATTAAAATAGCTACTTCAAAATAATCAGCATTTATTCAATCAGGCGATATTAATGGCAAACTCTACACTTACAACATAGAATTAATTTTAAAAGAATGATTATAAATCTAGTATTCAGTTCCTCTTATAGAACCAGTATTTAGGCATGCAGAATTTAACAGAATTAGATGATAACTTCCTCCAAAGGTTATGTTTGGAGTCTCAAAGATATTTCCCAAGATTATGAAGCATTTAAAGGTTTTGAAATCTGTACTAAATCTCAGTTAATATCACAGTTAACAGAAACTGTGTTCTATTTTGTTTATATGAGCTTCTGGGTTGAGGCCAGTAGTGGTACTGGTAATTTCAAGTCTACGGACCTGAGATTTGGGGTAAGGAGATGGACAAACATCATAATTCTAATGAACACTGATTCTGTATTAAATTATACAATATATATCAATTATATTCAATTTCTCCTTTTTAGAGACTGTTTAAAAATTAATACAACGTACACTTCTATAAGCTTCTCCTTCTTTTCTAATAATAGAACAAGATTAGGAGACATTCCTGATGAAATGGTAACCATGGTTTCTCTCAGATTTACAGTCTACTTGAAAATTTAGTCTATAAGCACTTCCCTCTCCCAAAATATTGCAGATATACCTTATGAGGACATTAATTAACTATAATAAACATGTGTGATAAAGACTCATTACGTGTGAAAGATAGTTTTAAAAACAAATAAACAATACAGTTAGGAGTAAAACTACAAGTAATAGAGCCTGATAGCAATTTATGCCACAAAAAATACACAAATTAAATGTTTCTCAAAAAAAGAATCAGATAAGAAGACTAGTATAATTCCAAAATACCAAGGCATTTATAACTTAGAAAGTAGCTATGGGCTGGGCAAGGCAGCTTATGGCTGTAATTTCAGCACTTTCGTAGGTGGGGGTGGGCAAATCACTTGAGGTTAGGGGTTCAAGACCAGTTGGCCAACATGGTGAAACCCCGTTTCAACAAAAATACAAAAATTATCTGGGCATCGTAGCACATGCTTGTAATCCCAGCTACTTGGGAAGCTGAGGCAGGAGACTTGCTTGAACCCTGGAACCAGAGGTTGCAGTGAGCCAAGATCATGCTACTGCACTCCAGCCTGGGCAAAAAGCAAGACAAGAAAGCAGCTATGAGTTAAGTTAATTTTACTCTATCCCCTCTCACATAGATAAGGTTATTCTCAGAATAAAATACTTCAAAGCACTTTATAGTCATATTTTTGCTTAAACAGTTCACTCAGAACATAGGCATAGGGATAAATCAATATTCATTAGCATGTTTTTATGCACTTAACATGGTATAACTAGATTTAAAACACAATATTATTTACATGCACTCACCATGGCTTTCACATTAGGAATCAATTTCAAATAATTCCTAAGTTAAACAAAAATTACCTCATACTAACAATACACTGTGTGGTACTGCTAATTTTTTAAAGACCTATTTTGATGAAAATAAAAAATAAAGCAGGTGAAATATTTAAAAGAAAATACTTTGGGCAAAAGAAGTCAAGAGGGAAACCACTGGAATACCAAATTGTCAACATTGTTATGATTTATATATAAGTTATAAATATATATATATAAATGTAATTTTATTAGAAAACGTATGTAGATAATATTCTTAGTAAAATGGACTTCATAGTTCAACCTTTCACATCAGCATGGGATATTAATTTTGGAATAGAGAGTGAACTAGTTTTTAGTTTCCAAATTGCTTCCTCTTTAAATGATTTCTCTGACTAGTTGAGGTTATGGCATCAACTTTCCTCTCCCTCAGAAAGTTTATCTTCTACCATAAAAACAATTTGTCACATGACCTTGAATGAAAGGACGTATCCATAGAGAATATTTGAAAAGCAAATTGTGATATTTAGGCTGAACCATGGAGATTTGCCCAACATATTTTAACTTAAGCTCCTTTTCAACCACCAGATAAATGTATACAGCAATAAGCAAACTATTGAACTCTCTACCTTCTAAATCTCAGACTAACAGTTGAAAAGTTAAACTTCCTATTAGTGAACATCTTTCAGCAGGAGCTTTTGATACATAAGTATTATGCTGGATTAAAAACATTTAAGTATTATAATATATCAAGTAACTAAATGGGTTTTGCTTGGGTGGTAGCTCAGTACTCCTGGTGGGTAGCCCAAGAATGCGTCAATGATAAATACATGCTCAAGAAACAAACAACAAAATAAAAACTCCACTAAAAATGTACTCCAGTGACTTAGATATTTAAACTTTATACTGGCTTTTAATTAACAGTTAACAATTCCTCCCACTGTAACATGGTAAAGAACCAGGATGTATGGTAATATATAATTTTTTTAATTTTTATTTTTTGTGTTTTCTCCATATGCTATTATTTTCACTGCCCAGTTTTAGTCATGAGGAAGGCAACAGCAAGGCTTGGAGTGTAAAGGTAATATCCCTGTGTTCTGCAGCTGAGTGTCAAGCTGCTGAGGTAATCCTCAACAACAGGACATTCTGAAGAAAATAGTTATCTCACCACAGCATTGTCCAAAGTAACTTTTCTTATCCATATTATAAAATGTGGCCTTTACACTGACCGTAACAAAATTATTGAGGTAGAGAATTTCCACATGGTAAAAAGTATTCAGTATTTGCTTGAACTAAAATGATCTTTTGTCTTAATAATACTTTAAGTTGCAGCTATCAGAGATTTTTGTACTGAATATGTAGCAGGCTCACCAAAATTGCCATGTCAAAAGAAGACTCTAGATTCATAATAATAATGGATTGATAATAGATAAGCATTCCCATGCCCTCAAATCAGTAAAATAATGACATAAATAAGATGACGATTTACTTAATTCATTATAACTCTTAGAATAGTGTGACTATATCAGAAATCAAATGAGAAACCTTAATACTGCGTGCATTTGTATGTCTTATGCTAGATTCCTCCACAAGGTAGAATGGTCTACTACTCAGTCTTACCTGCACATTTTGTTCTGGTGATTAGTGGAGGTCCTGGGAGCCCCGTTCCACCTTCACCAGGTCTTGTAAGTAGAACTCGGATCTCATATTCGGTATCTGGATCTAAATGCCATAATTTGTAAGTTGGAGCATTGACTGCGTGGGTTTCTGTCCAGGATCCTGATGTCATTCGGTACTCTACCTCTTTTAGGATGATAGGACCATCACCAATGATGGAGTTGGCATTTAGCTGGATCAGCAAATATGTAGGTCCAACACCAAGCAGCTGAGGAGGAGCAATGGGTCTTGGTGGTTCTAGGAGAGATGAGTGTGCACTCCAATTAGTGAGATTTAAAACAATATATAGATGTACTAATGTCTCATAAGGCCTAAATGCTTAATGGATCATTTATTAGAAATGCATAATAAATACTTAAAACTAGAACATGAATGATCTGGCAACTGCACTTTTAAAGAATGTATAATTTTGCAGGTGCATATGACCATTTTAACATAACTTTTCCTTTACTGAAAATACATTGTTTTCAGGAGATACACTTGTAAAGGCACAGTATACATAGGAAATAAAAAGAAAACATTTAGAAATGGATAGCTCTATTTAGCTACTAGGAGAGTAGAGTAGATCTTTGACAATTTATTTCATTCATGAACTATGACCAAGTGGTATTTTTCTTTTTGCTTTCCTTGTTACTTCTTCACAGTTTCTACAGATGAGTAAAAGAAGAAAGAATAGAACAGCTGAACTCAGAAACTGATGCCAGGTGCTACCTTGTTTCTACAAACCTACCTCACAGTGTGACAAATTTAAAATTACACCTAGGCACAATCACAAATCACTACATATCACTGGTCTTTGGGAGCAGCATAAGATAAGGCAATGCACCAACTTTTAAACTCAAATGTCAAAGGCACACTGCAATTAAATTTTGGATAGCTTAAAATATTTGCTTGAAAGAAACTTTGGAAAACATTTTTTCAATGTTTGAATTTACAGAAATGATGAATGATATATTAAGGTACTTTTTTTCTTTCATTAGAACAATGTCACTGAAATAAGACATTGGACTTTATGAAGGACTCAGCAGCTATCACTCTGTTCATATGGTCTGTCCACAATTAAGTCATGAAGTTCCTCTAATTCCTGAAATACTTCTCACTCTTCTCAGAAAAGTGAGAAGACCTGAAGAAAGTGTTAATCTTAATAAAACAGTAATTGCTCAAAAATTGATTTAAAAGTTTTTCTTAAAGAGTTGGAACAAATCACATAAAGAACGACTATTAAATACAACCACAAAATGCTCCCTCACCCCAACCCACTCCAGGAATGGGCTGGACTGAAGAAGGCACAAATAGAGGGAAGTCGTGAGCACATAACCAATATCTTTCTAATTGGATTTTCTATTTCAGTGGTAATGCATTGCATGATTAAAAAAAAATACAACGCAAACAAGTCCTGCAGACAGGTTTTACCTCTTAAGAAGGTTTAAATGAAACAAGAATGTCCATGTGCAGACCACAATTTTCTTTTAAACCCTGATTGTAGAAAAGTGCAGTTTCTAGCTTAGAAGCCTCTGAATTACAAACGACCTTAAAATTAGGGATAAGATTACCTGGTCTGGATAGCTACAAAGGCTAAAGAAATTTTCAAGAGATTATTTCAAAATGCATATGACAAATATTAATTGTTAGGCTGTCCTACACATTGGGTATCCATATAACATTGTAGAAGAGACACAGTAAAAAGAAAGTGATGAATTCATTATTTTAAACAGAGATTTATATAGGAAATGAAAAGAAGACTGTGATAAATGATGAATGTAATATTTTTTTCAGTCCAAAATCACTTGAAGGACATAAGTTACTCCCCACAAGTATTCATGGCTTACTATGGCAATAACTTTTAAACTAATTACTGGTAGAACCACATGACCTTGGGATTCACTGTGCTCATGTTTAAAACAAAAACAAAACTAATATCAAAGATGATAACATACGCTATATAAAGTGTAAACATTTATATTTTCTACAGAAAAGTGGTTTTTAACACGATTTATAAACTTCAACTACAAAATCCATTCCTGATAGTTTGTAAATTGTTTCAACAACATGTAGTAAAAATTGCATAGCAGGTGAACTCTTTCCACTTTCACAAATGAATTCAATGGAGAAGTTATGCACAAAAGAAAAAAGTTTGAATAAAATAAACACAGTTTAAAATTTTCATTTATCAGCTACAGAGATAGACATTTCATACCATGGAATTTTACCAACTACTCTAACAACTTTTATACTCAGAATTTTAAAAAGATTTAGTAGAAAGTTGGTATATTCTCAAACCCTAAACTAAAATGAAACTGAATTGAGAAATGAACATAACAGATAAAATGTAAATGTCTTCCGAGACTACCTAAATGCTGCACATATTTTAAGAAGCAGTATGTATTTTGTGAATAAACTAAGTTGCCTCATATGTGCAATGTTTGTTTTCATTCCAGATGGCTCATATACTAACTAATTTAAGTAGAAAACAATGCTAAATTCACAGCTCACTGGGGTTCTACCCCAGCGTATCAATGCCCTGTTCTTTAACTCAACAATGAACTAAGAGGTCTGATACTTAACACAATAAATATACAGGAACAATATGCCAAGTGATTATAAACAGCAAACCTTGGTTAGTCACAAATTTATAGATATTCTGAAACCTGACATTACGCGTGTATATCAAATGTTAAATCTCACCAATCAAAACTCTGTACACTCTTGCTGTGGAAAATAAAGAGAAAACCTAAGAGGTGAGCAGAGATGGCAGAGGAAGGAAAGAAAAAATAGTTAGACCCCAACATAAACAAGTGAAAGAAAGAGAAACTAGTGAAAAAGTAAAGCACAACATTTCTATCTTTAAGGAAGTGAAATATAAAAGAAAACAAAAATTCGTAGTCCAGAAACCTAGTGTGAAAAAAATGCATATACATTAATAGCTGTGTAATCTTAAATATGTTATCTAACTTCTCCATATTATAATTTCTTCATTTGTGCCCTAGGCATTATTTGAAGAATTTTTAAAGATTCTACCCTTAAATACAACAAGCCCTATGTGATGCTAGGTTGCTTTGTTCTGTTTTGCCATATGGCATACACATTTTAACACTGAAAATTAATATTCAACACTAGTGCTGTTTTTATCTGAAGAAATGAGTTTGATGTAATCAGTCTCTTGGTCAGAAGGGCAGCAGTTCACTTTGACTAGTTTTACATTTCACTTGCCATAGTCAGGCCAAAAATGGGGTCAGTCCAGCAATCTAAGCAATAGCTCGAATTTGGAAATGTGGCAATGGTAAGAGAGGCTTAAAAGCATACATATTGATTAAAAGCATGATTTTAAGACGTAAGATCTAGCATTACTGTGGCTAATATACAACTACATATTAAATTTTTATGACAGAGGTAAAAAGTAGCTTTATATTAGCACATGTATTTTGTTTTCAGGACCTTGAGAACAAAAGGACTTATTTATAAAATCTCTATTCATTTCAATAAATTATGCATGAATTTTAATCAGTTCGCAAATGAACAAGTAATTGTTCTGCAGCAATATTAATATTCTTCATAACTTAATACACAACCAGACCCAGAGGTGTGGTGTGAATAAATCCCAGTTGTACTCGAGGTATCAACTGAAGCGTGCAATCCCCAAAATATAAGATAAACTTTGCCGATGTTACCAATTAACTTTCAATTAATGACTTACATTCATTATTCTAGAACGGAACCTATTATAAAACCCCAATTATATATTCAAATTGTTTTTATTTCAAATAATTTTTAGAAGTGTTTTGAAATCAAGCAAATCATTATGAAATACTCCCACTCAGTTATTCCTATTATAATGCTATTTTATAAACACATGTGTCACTTACCAAAATTCAGTTAATTAATAAAATGCAGAAAAAGTAACATAAACAACAAATCCAGGAAAAGTCAGCAACATTGTAAATCTCAAGGCAAAAAAAAAAAAACAAAAACCACTTCTACATTGATTTCCCAACTAGATAAATTACTTTTATTTATCAATGAGGCCTTGACATGAAGTATTCTAGGATTAGCCCTACCACTATAGAAGGAGGCAATGATATTACATCATTCTCCTATAGCTGCTGCAACAAATTACTACAGACTTGGTGGCTTAAAACAACAGAAATTCTCTCCAACCCCTGGACCGGAAATCTGAAATCAGTACCACTTGGTCGAAATCAAGGTGTTAGAAGGCCACATTTCCCATAAAGGCTTTAGGAAAAAGTCAGTTGATCCTCTAACTTCTGGTGGCAGCTGGTATTCCTTGTCTTGTGGCTACATCCCTCCAAATTCTGTTCATTTGTTCACATTGCCTTCTCTCCTGTCCGTATAGTCAAATCTCCCTCTTCCTTCCATATGGATATGGATGCTTGCGATTGCAGTTAGGCCCATATGTATAATCCAGGATCTTCTCACATTTTGGACATCTTAACTTAATCACATCTGCAAACATCATTTTTCCATATCAGGAACATTCATAGGTTCCAAGGATTAGAATCTATTTGGGGGCCATTTTTCAGCTACATGAACTATGATCTCATCCTTCTTCTGGCTAGATATTTCAACTCCACTTTTTCTCCAGTTGGTAGAAAG
The DNA here is from genome assembly GCF_049354715.1 of Callithrix jacchus. NCBI lineage: Eukaryota > Metazoa > Chordata > Mammalia > Primates > Cebidae > Callithrix > Callithrix jacchus. The sequence continues at coordinate 134,763,232 of NC_133505.1, forward strand.
CTTGTGAGCAGAAAACACTTCACCTAAGAAAGTTTTCACGGTGGCTCACGCCTGTAATCCCAGCACTTTGGGAGGTCGAGGCGGGTGGATCAGGAGGTCAAGAGATCGAGACCATCCTGGTCAACGTGGTGAAACCCCATCTCTACTAAAAATACAAAAAATTAGCTGGGCGTGGTGGCGTGTGCCTGTAATCCCAGCAACTTGGGAGGCTGAGGCAGGAGAATTGCCTGAACCCAGGAGGCGGAGGTTGCGGTGAGCCGAGATCGCGCCATTGCACTCCAGCCTGGGTAACAAGAGCGAAACTCCGTCTCAAAAAAAAGAAAGAAAGTTTCCAAACTAGGTCCAAAGTAGCAGATTGTTTAAAAGTTAATAACTTATCTATATCATATTTTTATTTCTACTATTTATTATAAAAGGAAATGACAGAGATGATGAAAATTATGTTTTATAGGAGTCGATTGCTCTACTAATACATTCAACACTAGAATATTTGCCTTGGAGATGGATTTTTTTTTTTTCTTATTTGTTACCATTTGTTTGCTTCAATGAAAAAAACACTTCAAAGTCAATTTTATTCTGTTTCTTTATTATTTTCCTCACTAAAATTTTTATCCAGTTCTGGTTCCTGTTAGACAACAAATTCACAGTGTTTCTCATTGTTTAATTTTCTTCCTCGTTACCTACTGGAAGTGTCAGTAAAGGGGAATAGACATGAGAGAGGCTAAAGGGAGAGAAAATGATATCACTGAACCATCAAATTCAGGCATTTATCAGCTACCCTACATTAATTTTTAAATGATTTTAAATTATGTCAACAAGTTGACAACATGATTTAATAGTACTTGAGCATTTCAAGAATCTTAATATCACTGATGAATAGAAAGGTGACCTTTGCTCCCATCAGAAACAGAAAGCAGATTATTCATATTTCAAAGCAATTTATTTGGACATTTAATATCATATGCATAACAACGCAATTTATTTTTTCCTTAGATGTTAAAATGAGAAGTATACATTTGAAATTTTTTAAAATTAATATGGTTTCTCCTACACTGGCAGCTAAAAAACTGCAACCCTGATATATTTATGAGAATTATTTCATTATTTCATACTGTTATTTTTCTGATACTTCAAATTTTCAGTCCTCACAGGATCCTTAGACAGCCAAACAACTCATCATAAATTTAGCTCATATTTTAGATCACAATGTAGTCAGCAAATTCTGTGAATCTTTTAATATAAATTACTAAGTTTTGTTTACATATTTATACACTCAACTATATTTGTAACTATAGAATTGAGTTAAATCTGTTTTTACTTACTATATTAAAATATATTTTTAAATCATCAATTCAAGTGATACTTTTTTTTTTTTGAGACAGAGTCTCGCCCTGTGTTGCAGGCTGAAGTGCAGTGGCATGAGCTTGGCTCACCACAACCTCAGTCTCCCAGGATCAAGCAATTCTCCTGCCTCAGCATCCCAAGTAGCTGGGATTACAGGCACCATGCTCCACCATGCCCAGTTAATTTTTTTTGGGGGGGCGGGGGACAAGAGTTTTACTCTTGTTGCCCAGGCTGGAGTGCAATGGTAAGCTCTTGGCTCACCGCAACCTCCACCTCCTGTGTTCAAACAATTCTCCTGCCTCAGCCTCTCTCAGCTGGGATTACAGGCACGCACAACCACATCCAGCTAATTATGTATTTTTAGTAGAGACGGGGTTTCTCCATGTTGGTCAGGCTTGTCTGGAACTCCCGTCCTCAGGTGATCCGCCCACCTCAGTCTCCCAAAGTGCTGGGATTACAGGTGTGAGCCACTGCGCCAGGCCTATAATTTTTGTATTTTTAGTAGAGATGGGTTTCTTTGTATCAGCCAGGCTGGTCTCAAACTCCTGACCTCAGGTGATCTGCCCACCTCAGCCTCTCAAAGTGCTGGAATTACAGGAGTGAGCCACCAGGCCTCGCCTGAATACCTTTTTCAAATGATATTACTCAGGTGACTCATAAGCTTGTACTGGTCAAATAAAATTAATGCTAAGACACCACAAAATTTGGATGTTGGCCAACCTGAGTCCCCTTTGCCAGGTAAGTGTACCTTCATAGGTATAAATCAGAAGGAGCTAATACTATCTATTACCACCTTAAGAAAATTAGATAGGTGTCTGTATACAGCTATGATGAACTAAGGAAAGAGTGTGTACTGTGCCCCACTGACTATGCTTACAATATTCCACACATAAATAACTTCTAAGAGCCATGAAATAGGCATACATGATTTCGCAATGGGAAGTAGGGTAGGAAATTTTAGATAAAAGGGGAAAAAAAAGACTTCCAAATAGTCTCCATTTAATAAGATATTATATATGTTTGTTTATACTATGTAGTTTTGTAACTATTAATTATATTCAGCTAAACAGTTTCTTCATTCTCTCCCAGTGGCTCCCCACTGGGGCAACTGTTCAAAAGCCAGGCATAGGAAGACAAATACTGCATGATCTCACTTATATGTGAAATCTAAAAAACTTGAACTCATAGAAGCAGAGAGCAGAATGGTGGTTACCAGGGGTACCAGGGTCCGGGTGGGGTGGGGAGTTTGTAGGGAAACAGGGAGATGTTCAAAGCATAAAGAATTTGTTAAAATGAATAAGATTTGGAGATCTACTGTGCAGCATGGTAACTATAATTAATAATATGTATTGTATACTTCAACATTTCGATGAGAGTAGATAATAAATATTCTCACCCTGTTGAAGAACATTAAGTTTACCCTGCCCCCATGGCTCCTTTGTGGAGGATACCTTTTAGTTTGTAATTAGTGGTAGGCAGGTAACAGCTGCCTACTTGGTATATTCTGAAGTTATGTGTATATGTAGAACACCTGTGTATTGATGAGAACAACCTGTCTAAGAGCAAATATATACGTGGATGAAAGTCTGCTCAGGACCTTCAGTCTGGAGAGCTGTGATAGATCCACTCTGTTGGCTATCTGGGTGTCTGCCTCTCTCAATACCTTCAGCCCATCTGGGTGGGGATCTCCCCACTGAGCTGATTCTTGGTTTCACCCCAAAATTGGTAAGTATGTGAGATGATAAATGTGATAATTAGCTTGATAATTATTTCAAACTCTGTGTGTTTGTGTGTGTATACACATCAAAAGATCACATTGTGCAACTTAAATATATTGAATTTTATTTGTTAATTATAACAATAAATCTGAAGCAAAAAATAAATAAATAAAAACAATAGGTTCCTCTGGACAAACAGCTCAACAATGTAAAAAGTAATTTCAACAATATTGAAAATAATAAATTCACCTCTTATCCCTACCTAAAACTATGTCACTTATATTTCTATTCTTTTTTTTTTTTTCAAAGCAATGGAGCAGAATTTTGAAGAGGAGAATGCAAGCTCTGTGCCAGTGAAATACAGGTAAACGGGCATGTGAGTACACAAATTACTCATAGGCAAGTGAACTGATAACAATATTTTTGGAAAATAATTTATATATCAAGAAATAAATATGTATACATAAAGTAATAACACTGAGAAATTTATCAAAAGGAGATATTTTCAGTCTTTGCTTAAAAGAATAAAAACTGATCAAAACAATCAATGATGGGAAAATGGTATCATGGTATAACTTGTCAACAGAACACAAGTTATAAAGATTATTAGTTTTCATTTTTAAAAGTTAAAAGCATATCCCTGATAAAACAAAATCAGCAATCACCAAAACCAAAGAAAAAGCTAGTATCATTGGCCAGGGAATTCCAAGATCATGAGTAACTTAGCTTTTTCTTTTATCTTTTTTTTTCCCAATAAAATTTGTCATGGGCCCATAAAACAGTCTCATCATTATATTCCCAGTGTTTCTTGTAGCAACTGACAAAGTTTAATGCTATTATTATAGAATGAATGATTGACTTAACAATGCCCCAAAGAAAAAAGTTACCCATGACACTGTAGGAAAATATTATCAGATGGGAGCAGCGGCTCATGCCAGTAATCCCAGCATTTTAGGAGGCTGAGAAGGGCAAATTGCTTAAGCCCAGGAGTTTGAGACCAGCCTGGGCAACATGGTGAAACCCCATCTCCATAAAAAATACAGAAATTAGTCAGCTATAGTGGCAGCTGTGATCCCAGCTACTTAGGAGGCTGAGATGGGAAGATAACCTGAGCCTGGGAAAGTTGAGGCAGTGAGCCAGGATATGTAACTGCACTCCAGCCTAGGCAACCGAGTAACATCCTGTCTCAGTAAAAAAGGGAAAAAAGAAAGAAAGAGAAAAGCTACACAAATTCTACCTATTGATATTTTAAAATGTACATCTCAGTATAAGAATAGACATTTAGAGAACACAATAGCAAAACTTTATTTATTTACTTATTTAATTTTAGGTGCTAACGTTAAGCCCTCAAAAAGTTAAGATTTAACATCTCACACTTTGAACCATGTAGCAAGCCAAATGCCCTGACATTGATACACAGCACCTACAAATTGTTACTATTTAATTAAAAGAGTTAGTTGACTGGAACAAAAGAACACTTTCTAAGCAATTGCTTAGTGACCAAGTGGCAACAAAAGATTTATCCAGCTTGTAAAAAAAAAGGCACAGCTACAAATCTAGCAAATATATATATTTATTTTTTTTGCCTTTTTGACAACTCACATCAATTAAAATGTTTTAAAAAATATTTTTCATGTCAAGACATTTTAAAAATAATTTGACTTTATAAGATCAGTAAGAAATTGTATCAAAATGTGTAATAACACTAATACATGTGTGTATGTGTATGTATGTATTCCTTGAACAAAAATTTAATTCAGGGTAGGAGAAAATTCCATGCTAAATATTCGGTTCTTCATATTCAACAATGATTTTGTCTCTCAAGCCCCTGTGTGATATGTGTTCATTTTTTGAACTGCAAAATCTGTAGGATTACAGTATTTATTGTCTATGACATGGCTCTTTCCTGCTACCTAAAATGCTGAAAGAAGAAGAATCATTTCGTCAATGAAATTGCAAATTTTGCATACTGAATTTTATATCCTATGCATTGTCATGTCATTTTATTCACCTTGATTTGAAAACACTGCTGCAATAACTTTATTACCTGCTTAAAATAAAAAGACACAGCTGCAGCACACTGTTTGAGATGTCAGCAGAAACTAAAACAAGGTTAGGTTCATATTTAGGGTAGATGAAAAGGTGGTGGTATTTAAAAAAGTGAAGTTTATTTGTCCTTTAGCCCATAATCAAACTACATGAAAACTAAAAATCTGTATCTCATTTTCTCCAAAACTACTCTCTTCTTCATTAATATCCATGCAGTGAATTGGTTTAGAATTATAAGTTATCGCAATAATTTTTAAAACTTTATGAAGGCCTCTCTCAGTACTACAGTCCACATCGTGGCAAATCATGTTATGATGAAAATTATGAATCCCTATGAATGAGTTATAAGCTAACAAATGTAGAATATTTTTCTTGTGGTCATTTAATACCTCATTCCAGCTTTGTCAGAGCTCAAATTGTTCATAGCATTTCAAGAAAAGAACATCCAGTGGATCCCAGTAACAACAATCAAGTTAGTAATGACACTGGGAAAGCCTTTAACTCTGTAGAGTTCGCTGAAGTCTAGGGCCATAAACAGGTGATCACCTCACCATATCATCAGTCACCTTTATGAGTTAGGAGATTTTTTAAAAATATGGTTGGAGAAAGGAGAGGAACTGTGTTTTGCAATGATAACATATGTTCCAGTAACATGTTGAATATGCCTAGACGATATAGTACTGGCTACTACTGCATTCTAGATTATAGGCAAAAGAATTTTCAGCACAATAATACTATTCACATTCATTTTATGTTGACACATATTAAGATACAATAGCTAAATCCAGTAAACAAGGAGATACCAATTTTATTTTTAAAAAATTCTACTGTAAATTGTTTATAATGAGAATATAATCTCTCTATAGATGTATGTGTGTAGTATATGTATATGCAGATATATACACATATAAGTATATGTACTATGTATATATAACAAAAAGTTTAAAAAATATCCTCAATCTTTTACATCTAGAATATAAATACATTTGTAAAATGTAATCAGTCTAAATTCCAAATTTTAAGAAATTTTAAAACTACGTAATTAGATTTTTCTGACACTTAATTGTAATCAAATATAATCTAAGTTTTCCAACTTGCTTCCTAGGTCTAAACACTCCATTGTGTTGAATCTTTATAGCATATAACATAACAAGCATATGTTCATTATAAATACATACTTCGTAATCATTTCAAGTCAATATCAAATAATGAATGAGGTTATTATGTACATGAAGCCAACAACCAATGACCATTTCTTCAATGTAATGACACAGACCTGTAATAAATCAGGAGGCATTACCTGCTTCCTCCACTCAATGACCCTGACTTCCAGTCAGGTAAAATATTTATTTACCCTGTTAATCAGGGGAATTATTATTTACCTATTATTTCTACATGCCTATGTAGGGTACAGAGTTGCCATCTCTTAGCAAGGCATATCCCTGTATGTACTACTAATATATTCACTTTTTTTTTTTTTAATGAAAAAGGGATTGTGATGACATAGTAAAAATAATGGAACAAGATCTCAGTCATATATAAAATTCCACTAGATAACAGGATTGATATGTTTACTACTAACTCCAGAGCAGTCATAATTACAAGCCTCTCTTTGGCTCAAAAAAACATAAATCTTCAGATTTATTTAAAAATCTTCATAGCAAAGAAAATTTGTCATTAGCTTATAGAGCTACAACTCAGTTTTATAATGTTAAAATTCCCAATATGTATTTATTTAGGAACATCAAATGATATAAATTAGGAATTGTCCAAAATAGCCTCAATTTTGGAATTAAAGCAAAAAAAAAAACCATATGTCTTATTAGATTAAATTAAGAGAGAACTTTCAAGGAGAAATGAGTTCAGCACATGTAGTCACTGACTTTAGGTAAGCCATTCCTGATGGCAATGATATAGAACAGTCAGGTAGACTGGATCTGGGAACCAGAGGACAAGTTATTATGCATGTCTAATAAGTCCTTCAACTAAGAAAGGCAGGTTTTCATGCGTAATTAGAGAGTATACAGGTATAATGATGGGTGGGGAAAAAAAGAGAACACAGTAAAAGCAGATCTATCAATATGGTTACTATGAGGACTTCTGAAAAATCATTTTAATCATCTAATTCCATTAGCATTCCTTCGAGGGCCAAAATACCTGTGCTCAACAGTCAAAGTGCTATCAAAATCACCACACCTAGTTTTATAAACAGATGGAAGCTGAAGGCAGGCAATAGTTGTAACTATTATAAAATAACAAGTTAAATGCTTAATAATGTAAATAGTTACTGTTCAAGGACATTTCATACCAGTGTGACAGCTGAGCCAGCAAAAGACCTTCTATTTCAACTCCCTTTGAACACACCCACTTTCACACCTTAATGGGGCATATAACATTCATAATATCAAAATAAGTCATATTATCTAAAATATGAAATATTGGAAGGCAGTCCTAGTTCTACAATCCATTAGTGCACAGAAACATAAAGTTTCTAGACTAGTAAAATAGTTTCTAGAGCTTAAGTAATGCAGTTACACAGCTAAGGAGTTGGGATCTTCTTTCACAGCTACTGTTCCTAAGTGACAAGAAAGCTTCCTAGTCTACTTTGATGAATATCATGTACTTAAAAGAATAAGGACATAAAGTGGCTACCAATTCAGACTATTCATATATTATTTTCTGTGAATTTCAAATTCCCTATCCTTTTCCATACTCAGCCAGATCAGCTGAAAATTTGGAGGAAAAAAACTATATAACACATAAAATGACACTAATATTTTCATAGATACTGAAGATTCTTGAAAATATTACCTCAATCAGTGGATGTAAGATGAATAAAGAATTGAGAATGGAAGAACGACTATTTAAAATATTATAGAAGAAGGTCCCATGTTTCTTTGGCATGAAATTTTGTAAAATGATGCAGTAATGCAAGTTGATAGCTCAGAGATCTCCATATTGTAACTGAAGGGTATCAATTCCTGCTCCTCCAACCCCATACAATTACATTTTTAAATCTCTCTCTCTCTCTCTCTCTCTCTATCTCTCTCTCTCTCTCACTTTTTTTTAAAAAATTACTTTAAGTTTGGGATACATGTGCAGAATATGTAGGTTCGTTACATAGGAATACACGTGCCATGGTGGTTTGCTGCACCTATTAACCCATCATCTGGGTTTTAAGCCCCCCATGCATTAGCTATTTCTAAATGTCTATGTCCACATTAGACTTTGTTTTAAATTCAAAGTCTGACACTGGACAAATTTCAAGACACTAAACTGGAAATTAATCAGAGAAGTATACCGTATGTATTATTACTATGTGGCATAATGATTTGCTTAAACTATAAAGGCACTAATTTGTACCTGGATATTTTAAAATCTTCTTTCAAAAGTTGTTTTATTTTAATATACAAATGCAAACTATGTTAAACAGATATAAATATACTTGTATATTTTCTTCTTTATAAAACCAATGTCAATTATGGTTAAGACTGTGGTCTCTAAACCAAGGTGTCACCTAGGTGATATTCAAATTATAGTCAGAATGGCTAGGGAGGGGGGACAATCAAACCATACTAGACAGATTTTGTGACTATTACAATAGATAACACAAAGAAAATGAAAGGCACAAAATAACATTAGTCACTGCAATGGCTTGAAAATGCAGCTACAAATTCTCTGATAGCACTTGCATTGAGAGGGTCCTTCAATCCAGAGAGACCTCATTCCTGCCTTAAAAAGTAGAGTGCAGAGGAAATGATGTAATGAGACCTCTAAGGCTAGTCAAAAAAAAAAAAAAAAAAACCACATAACTTTCCCTTTGTTCACTGGAACCTACAAAACTTTTTCTTATAGGTTCTGAACTCTTGCTCTGAGCCACAATTTTACAATTTTTAATTAGCCAGTGGCATCATCCCACCTCAAGTGCTAGACTTGTGCCAGATGATTTTAGTCTCCAGGAGTTTAAATCACCTTTAGCTGTTTAATCTGAGACTCCTCAGCTTGGGACTCAAATATCATATTTGACTGATATATACATATCACCCAAATTTATAGCCCATAGAAGATGTGAGCATTATAAAATGGTTATTGTTTTATGCCACTAAGTTTTATGGTGTTTTATCATGCAGCAGGTGATAAATGTAACTCTATGTCTTATTAAGACAGCTGAAGGTAAACTTCCAAGAAAGATGCAAACATTCTAAAATAAAATGCACTGTCCTTTCATGATCTGTCCCCTGCTCACCTGTCCAGCCTCATGTCTTACCACTCAAGTCCAATCATATGTTCGCATTTAACAACTTGTATTTTCCATGGAAAACTCTTCTTGTAAAATCATCCCACCTTTATCTTATACTTCCTGGAGTGTCTTTTTGCCATTTATACACTTAGCAAAATTATCTATCTTCAAATCTCAGTTCACTTATTACTGTCTCTGAAAACCTTTCTCAGCAAATTCTCGTCAGCCTGAAATAAATGCACTTTTTCTGGTAAGGGATTTACCTATATTTTTTGCCTCTCTCTTCACTTACTGAGTTTCTTGAAGGCAAGGATTGTATCTTATTTGCCTTTGAGTTATGTTTATGTCTTTAGTGTAATCATTATTTGTTGAATGAATGCACTATGAGCAAATAAAAGAATTAACATAAGAAAATTAGAAATGGAAGGTAAGATAATGTCAATTGTTGGTGAAAATGTGAAACTTTGCGCTTGCAAGCTGGAGTATAAACTGTATAAGAAATTCAGAAATTATTTTGCCAGTACCTTCTTGAGCTGAAATAAGCATACCCTATGACCTAGCAATTCCACTTTCAGGTACATACCACCCCAAAATGAGCATGTCTGTTCCTGAAAAGTCATATAATAGCATATTCATATACAGCTATTGTGAGCTCAAGGTAAAAAAGAACCAAATGTCTATTATCAGAAAAATGGATAAATTGTGGCATGGTTACATAATAAGATTTCATAACGATGTTGTATGATGCATAGCTGAATCAGAAAAAACAGATAAGAGTATTAACTATTCGTATGTAAGAAGCCATTTATCTGTTATTTATTAATATTATAAAGCAAGAACAGTGGTTACTCTGGGGGAGGAGGTTATTAACCAGAATAGAATGAGGTAGCACTTCGGGGTTGCTGGCAATATTCTAAAAGCTATACATTTATCAAGCTATACATTTAATATACACTTCTCCATATGCCTACAATATATCAAGGAAGGGAGGAAGGAAGAGTGGGGAAAGGGTGGCGAAAGGGAGGAAACAAACTAAATTCTTAACCAGAAAATTCACCAACCCCCACAAAGGTACAAGTGGACTCTCATCCTGAGATTTAACATTTAAAGTCAGCATTTATGACAAAATCTAATTTCTTCAAAATTTCTCTTGAAAATTCCTACAGCAATCACAAATATGGGTATATATGTTTTTCCTTATATGTTTCATTGCACCAGATCATTTGACTTCAAAAGTATGAGATACCCCGAAATCAAAAGAAACATGAAGAAGAGCCATTGGCAAAAGTTTAGACATTCAAATGTTTCTGCCTAGAAGAAGAATCAAGTACAGGTCAGAAGGAGCAGCTGAGTTCTACAGCCATCTTTTTATGTTACATACATTGTGATGTGACGATACCACATAAAGGATCAAGTAAACTCTTTTCTGCTTTGTAACTATAAGTTCTTTAGAATTACTTATTTGAATTCATCTATATATGATAGCTCATGCATTTCCCATAGCACCTCTCCGTTATGAGAATATATTTCCTTTATGTAACATTATACTAGAATCATGCCAAGTGAGGTCTTCAATGTCTTGACATTATTTGTATTCTTATTGCATTGCCACTGTTAATTCAAACTCTGTGAACTCATCGAAAAACATCTCTTAAGTAAGGTAAGCAAATGTAGAAATAGAACTGCTCTGCAAATGAGTCATGTGAAAAAGAGATTTAACTCATGATTTGACATTTATCATGAAGAGATATTTAGACTACGTCCCTACATTAGATGTAAAAATAGAACAAACTTTCTCCACAGCATACATTTAAAGATCTCTAGGCCAGGCACAGTGGCTCACACCTATAATCCTAGCAATTTGAGAGTCTGAGGCAGGAGGATCACTTAAGGCCAGGTGTTCAAGACCAGCCTGGGAAAGAGTAAGAGTCCTGTCTCTACAAAAAATAAAGATAAAAATAAAAATAGCCAGTGTTGTGGTGCATAGCTATGGCCTTAGCTACTCAGGAGGCTGAGGTGAGACTGCTTCTATCTAGGAGGCTCAGGCTGTAGTGAACTACCCTGGGTGACAGAGACCCTGTTTCAAATAAACAAACAACAATAACAACGAAAGTTTTCTAATGCTATTTTATCAAGCTGAAAATAATAAGTCTACAATCTGTAATAATAATAATAATAAAGAACAAGACAGAGGGTCTGAAATTTTCATCTGACTTAATCAAAGATGGCGGGGACATCAAAAAAACCTACCTTACTAAGTCCATCATGGAAGGTGTTTTTAATTTTAATATTAAATTTAGAATAGGTGCTTATGGACTTTCTTTGATTACCAAGCACTATGACTTTAAAAGAGGATAGGCTATTAAATTCTATGTGATTTATTTTCTCTACAAACAGGAAAGTGCTGAAAGTCAAAGAATCTCATGATATTATTAAATACATTGAAAGTATTTCCAAAGTTTTCTTAGAGCTACAAAGGCAATTCATAATTCTTGACATAAAACCCAAGAAAAATGTTCAGGGAAGAGGGGAATAAAATTGCAGGAGGAATAGCAGAATAATTTCTTAACTTTTCATAAACCACATTTATGCCAGACTCTGCCTAGATTCTAACAAAGGCATGCTGAAATCAAGGTCGAGTGAGCACATCCGTCCATGTGCATGAGTGTCCGCCCATTTTTACAGTACATCAGAATCTAAAAAAAGGACATGTATGGTAGTCCTAAATAGTTTCAAATATAAACTACACTTGATTTAGAAAGAACCACACATCTCAATCCTGTATTGAGAATCTGCTATAAAATGATAGGTTTGACTGAGTGTGGTGGTTCATGCCTGTAATCTCAGCCCTTTGGGAGGCTGATATGGGAGGATCACTTGAAGACAGCATTTCAAGAACAGCCTTGGAAACATAGTGAGACCCTCTATCTATTAATTACGTGTGTGTGTGTGTGTGTGTGTGTGTGTATGAATATGTATATATGTATATACAATTAAATTTTAAAAATTAAAAGTATAAAATAAAATGGTAAGTAGTAACTATCATGATACTTGTTTGGGCAGGAATCAGTTAAAAATAGTAGCCAAGCAACTTAAAGTAAATGCATCATTTCTAAAGACACAAGATAATGATCACAGTAACACAGTAGTAAGAATCACTGAAATGTAAGAGGTAAATCTCACAAATTTATGCCTTATTTATATTTATGTAAATCTTGCTTCAAGTAGCAAGATTATTATTAATAAAATAGTTAATAATCTTATTAGTTGGAGGTTTGCTACCAATGAGTATAGAAAGTGAAGACATTGATATATATGCTCAGGAAAATGGCTGAATAGAAGCAGATGCCATCTGTGGCACTTACAGAGAGGAATGAAAGCAGAGAGTGAATTCAGCACCTTCCACTGAAATTTGTTCTCATACTGGGACTGACAGGCAAGCAGCTCAACCCATGAAGAATGAAGAAAAGCAGGGTGGGGCAATGGCCCACTTGAGAGAGATACAGAGTCAAAGGAAGACCCACTTTCAGCCAAGAGAAGCAGTGAGTGATCAGGCAACCCTGCCTGGGAAACCATGCTTCTCCCACAAAGATTTGCAAGCTGTGCATCAGGAGATCCCCTTGTAAGTCCAGGCTACTAGCGCCGTCGGCACAATACACATAGCTGCATGATATTCTGGCAGAGCAGCCACTCAAGCACATAATGAGTTTTGTAAACTCTGGCCCTGGGATTCTCAGCAAGGTGGGAGTTGGGTCCCTACCTACTCCTAGGAGGGGAGCTGAATCCAGGAAGCCAAGCAGTGTTGCTCTGCAGGCCCCATTTCCATGGCACTTCACAAGTTAAGACCCACTGGGTTGGAATTCCAGCCAGCCAGTGGTGACAGGCTGGAGTCCACCTGAGAAGGACAGAGCTCCCCAGAATAGGGGTGGCTGCCATCTCTGCAGATCAGTCAACTCAGAAATTGAATTTGAAATTGAATTCCTGAATAGACCAATAACAAGATCTGAAATTGAGGCAGTAATAAATAGCCTACAAACCAAAAAAAAGCCCAGGACAAGACGGATTCACAGCTGAATTTTACAAGAGGTACAAAGAACTGGTATCATTTCTACTAAAACTATTCCAAAAAATTGAAAAGGAAGGATTCTTCCCTAAGTCGTTCTATAAGGTCAGTATCATCCTATACCAAAACCTGACACAGATACAACAGACAAAAAGAAACTTCAGGCCAACATCCTTAATGAACATTGATGCAAAAATCCTCAAGAAAATACTGCCAAACCAAATCCAGCAGCATATCAAAAAGCTCATACACCATGATCAAATTGGCTTCATCCTAGGATACAAGACTGGTTCAACATAACACAAATAAATAAATGTGATTCATCACATAAACAGAACCCAAGACAAGAAAAACACATGATTATCTCAATGGATGCAAAAAGGGCCTTCAATGGAATTCAGTATCTCTTCATGTTAAAAGCTCTCAATAACCTACGTGTTGACGGAAAAGACCTCAAAATAATAAGAGCCATATATGACAAACCCAAAGGCAACATCAGCAATATCATACTGAATGGGCAAAAGCTGGAAGGATTCCCTTTGAAATCCAGCACAAGATAAGGATACCCTCTCTCACCACTCCAATTCAACACAGTATTGAAAGTTCTGGCCAGGGCAATCAGGCAAGAGAAAGAAAGATTATTCGAATAGAAAGAGAAGAAGTCAAATTATCTTTGCTTGCAGATGACATGACCCTATATCTAGAAAACCCCATCATCTCAGTCCCAAAGCTTTTTAAGCTGATAAGCAACTTCAGCAAAGTCTTAGGATAATCAATGTGAAAAAACTGCCAGCATTCCTATACATCACCAACAGGTAAGCAGAGAGCCATATCATGAAAAAAATTCATTCACAACTGCTGCAAAGAAATACACCTAACATGGGAAGTGAAGGACTTCTTCAAGGAGAACTACAAACCACTGCTCCAAGAAATCAGAGAAGACAAAAACAAATGGAAAAACATTCCATGCTCACGGATAGGAAGAATCAATGTCCTGAAAATGGCCATACTGCCCAAAGTAATTTATAAATTCAATGCTATTCTTATTAAACTACCATTGATGTTCTTCACAGAATTAGAAAAAAAAATTAATTCATATGGAAACACAAAGAGCCTGAATAGACAAGACAATCCTAAGCAAAAGAACAAAGCAGGAGGCATCACACTACACAACTTCCAACTATGCTATAGGCTACAGTAACCAAAACAGCATGGTATTGAACAGACACAGATCAATGGAACAGAATAGAGAATTCAGAAATAAGACTGCCCACCTACAACCATTTGATCTTTGACAAACCTGACAAAAGCAATGGGGAGAGAATTTCCTATTTAATAAACAGTGCTGGGAGAACTGGCTAGCCATATGCAGAAAATGGAAACTGGACCCCTTCCTGACAGCACACACAAAAATTAACTCAAGATGGCTAAAGACTTAGATGTAAAACCCAAAATTATAAAAAGCCTAAAAGGAAATCTAGGCAATACCATTCAGGACATAGGCATGGGCAAAGATTTCATGATAAAGATGTGAAAAGAAATCTCAACAAAAGCAAATATAGACAAATGGGATCTAACTAAAGAGCTTTTGCACAACAAAAGAAATTATCATCAGAGTGAACAGACAACCTATATAATGGGAGAAAATTTTTGCAATCTATCCATTTGACAAAGGTCTAATAACAAGAGTCTACAAGGAACTTAAGCAAATTTACAAGAAAAAAACATTAAAAAGTAGGCAAATGACATAAATAGACATTTCACAAAAGAAGACATATATGCGGCCGACAACCGTATGAAAAAAAAGCTCAACATCACTGATCATTAGAGAAATGCAAATCAAAACCACAATGAGACACCATCTCACATCAGTCAGAATGGCTATCATCAAAAAGTCAAAAAAAACAACAGATGCTGGCAAGATTGTGAAGAAAAAGGAATGCTTATACACTGTTGGGGTGTACATTAGCTCAACCCTTATGGAAGACAGTGTGGCAAATCCTCAGAGACCTAGAGGCAGAAATACCATTTGACCTAGAAATCCCATTACTGAGTATATATCCAAAAGAACAGACTCATTCTTTTATAAAGATACATGCATGTGTATGTTCATTGCAGCACTATTTGCAATAGCAAAGACATGGAATCTGCCTAGATGGCCATAAATGACACACTGGATAAAGAAAATGTGGTAAATACACACCATGGAATACTATGCAGCCATACAAAGGAATTAGATCATGTCCTTTGCAGGTACACGGAGAGAGGTGGAAGCAATTATCCTCAGCAAGCTAATGCAGGAAAGGAAAACCAAAAACCACATTCCTTACTTATAAGTGACAGCTGAATAATGAGAACAGGTGGACACATGGAGAGGAACAACACACACTGGAGCTTGTTGGATAGAAGAATGTTGGGGAGAGAGAACATCATGAAGAATAGCTAATGGACTCTGGGTTTTAAATCTAGGTGATGGGACAGTCTGAGCAGTAAACCACCATGGTACACATTTATCTGTGCAACAAACCCAAACATCCTGCACATGTACACCTGAACTTAAAAGTTGAAGAAAAATAAAAGGAAAGAAAGTGAAGAAATTTTAAGCAAAGGCCAGGCACGGAAGCTATGCCTGTAATCCCAGTACTTTGGGAGTCCAAGTCAGGTGGATCACCTGAGGTCCAAAGTTTGAGACAAGCTATGGCCAACATGGCAAAACCCCATCTCTACTAAAAATGCAATATATATACACACACACACACACACACACACACCACTCCGGGAGCAGTGGTAAGCGCCTGTAATCCCAGCTACTTGGGAGGCAGAGGACGATGAATTGCTTGAACCCAGGAGGCAGAGGTTGCAGAGAGCGAGATCGTGCCATTGCACTCCAGCCTGGGTAACAGAGTGAGACTCTGTGTCAAAGAAAAAAAAAAAAAAGAAATTTCAGGTAAAAGAAAAGAAAGAAGGGGAAGACAGTCCCTGAGGACATGCCCTGCATATTGATCTATTTCATTCAAAAGAAAAGTCTCATTTCCAGATAACTTCACATTTTCCATATAGTTGTTAGCAACTGAATATGGAATACACTTTCTTAGTTAGAAATACAAAAACACAAATAGAAGTTTCATTTGCTTTTTGGACCCTCATGAAAAGAGCCTAGTGGAGAGAAAGAAATTGTAATTTAAAAACTAGATTATCCTATAGTTACTTATGGCACTATAACACCCTAAAGACTGTGTATAGTACTCATTTTATTAGCAACATATCTAATAATTCATCTATGGTGATCATCAAATTTGTTAATCAAATCAATGAATATATAGGGTTTTTATGTTTATAATAAAATAATATTATTTAAAGTGACCTAAAAAGAAGGTGAAGAGAACAAAGTCTGGTGATATTTTAAAGAAACTTTTATTTTGGTATATCAGAAACAGTATGAGAATCAAAACGAAGACACACATTCAGCAAGAGGGCACACTTTCATCACCCAGCAGAAAGTTACATGCTGCTAATGATAAAAGGTGTACATTAAAAAAAAAAAAAAAAAAGAAAAAAGAAAACCTCAGAGTATCTCACACAGTTCCTAAGCCATTCAGTCAAGGCACTGGTAACAACAAAACACTATCCTCAGTATAAAAAAGGATTATCAGTATTAATTGCTGAAACTCACTGTAGATAAACTAGAGACTTTAAAAAATATATAAGCAGATAAGGCAAGAAAATAAAAAATTGAAGTGTTAGAAATTATACTTTAAAAGGGATTATGATACTTTTTTTTGTGATCATCTCAAAGGTAGCTTCATATAATACCATAGGCTCAAAATGATGAAAGGTCAGTGATGTATTGCCAATGCATTTTTATGAGACAAATTCAATTATAATTGCTGTGCCTATTCCAGCCACAATGTAGACATAGAATCCAATTATCCATTTCATTTTCATTTATACCTCATGGGCTAGATCATTTATCATGTTTCATGATAATGATCAGAAGACACATGGAAAGTGATTTCTGGAGGTAACAAATTACCTTCCATATTAGCATAGCTTACAAGTTCCTGTCAACAACTACTATGCATAAATATGAGGTAATTAAATTTACAATGTGCAGGAGTGTTTGATATGCTACTTGCTTCCTTCACAGCTGCCAAAAAACTGGGTTGTTAAGTGCAGCAAACCCCTTTGGTTGCAAATCAGGAATCATTATGCCCCAGAACTCCAACAGGTAGACAGCAGGCTAGGGCTCAAGGTGCTGAGATGCATCTTTCATCACCTGGTATTGTTACTTCTTGCCACCAAACCATCCATCATTACTGCTGAGACAGCTTGAAATAACTGTCCAGGACCCTCACATTACTGCTCCTTGAACTCTGTCTCATCCATCTTTTGCATCATTCTTGATTCACAACTAAGTACCTTCTCCCAGCTACAAAACCAAGTGTGAACCTATAGTCCCTTTAAACTACAATGCTTCTCTAATAGTAACTGACTTCTCTTTATTATGGAGCTACTATTCAGAAAATACTATCCATGATTGCTGATGCTGATGGTTGATTTTTTAAAAACCTGATGTACAGAATTGTAATAGTTGTAGGCAAACGCACTCTTTTACTTGCAAGCTAGGTTTCAGAATTGCATTAGCATTTCTGTTTGAATATTTACCTATAAACCTTAACAACACAAATATAAACAAAGACATATAAAGATGCCTCTGAGTGTACACCAAAAAGAAAAGATAGCCTGTACCATATATACAGAAGTAGTATTTCAATCTGAAAATTACTGATCAAAGTTTCAATAATATTTCACCGTAAAATTCAAAACTTTATGGTACCTAATATGTTGAAATTGTAAAACATGTTTAACAGTGACACAATGCAAACAAAAGAGGGCTTTAAAGTTAGATGCAAGAATACAAGTAAAAGCTTCCTTTTAAAGTAAGTATCTCAGATATACACCCATTTTTTCCCCTTTTCACTGACGCTAAGAGAACCTTCAAAATGATACCAGTAACACAGTGGTTGGTGTCCCATAAACTATCCAAGACTAAAGGTTTTAATTCAGCTCCATCTGAATGCTGTTATAAAAGTTTAATAAATCAAAATGATCAAAATGTTCTCAGTTGCAGACTGGGATTCAGTTTCCAATTCAAATTCTCTTTAATATATGGCTTCTCTGACATCTTGCATTTCTACCATCCATGTTGAATTCCAAACACCCTGCTTTATATAATTACCATGCATCAACCAGTCTGTTCATGGTAACTACGTTTTAGCAATCCTGCACAGTACATAGAAATGTCAAATTGAGTGTGGATTTTAACATAGAAAGATTATGGCAGGTGGGAACCCTTTATCCACCCTTCAGTAAATATTTTCAAACCACCCACTACAGTGAATGACATCCTCTGATGATGAGAAATGCTGTTAGCCAAAAGTCCTACCAAAAGAAAAAAAAATCCTCTCTCCCAACCCTTTAAAACATTGATGTAAGTAAAAGACAAGTCTATGAGCATTATTATCATGGGCAATCAAATTCTAAAGAGCAGAGAAAGTAGAAAGCCTTTAAAGAGTTTGTAAAACTTTTCACTTTATAGAAATAAAGCAAAGAGGAAAAAGATTTCCACTTAACAGACAACCACAAATACAGTCAGGAATTTACATGAAGCAGTAGGGGAAATATTTGCATATGATATATCTTACATGTGTTTTTATGTACAGATAATGTCAGGAATAAAAAAGACATCATATTTAACTTTGGTTTCTCTCTAAATTTCCCATTTAGCTAAAAACCAATGCTTTCATCCAAAGTTTAACAACATGAAAAATTCCAATAGTATAGGCTAATGGCTAAGAAATAGAAGGTTAGGAAATACAAATAATTTCCATGCACTAAGCACCTATTATTCACTTCATCGTGTGTTGTATCTTTACTTAATGCCCTATGATTAGTTTAAGGCTTACCCACATACCTAAAGATTTTAAAACTGGATATGTTCCTAGCACCCAAATTGAAAGTTTACAATTAAACATATCATCTATGCTCTCAAATAAGTTATTCTATAAGGCTTCCAAATCTCTGACCATAATAACATATTTCATCTAGTATCCCAAACAAAAATCTAGAAGTCTCATTTGACCCATCTTACTGTCATTCCACAATGCTTTAACATTGCTGCCTAATCTCTATCCTTGACCCAGTCTTTCTACCATAACCCCCCACCCCAAGACACTTAGCTCAAGTTTTTAAAATTGTAAGAGCCCCCTTAACTTACTCCCTAAAAATGCACCATTTTCCAAATCATCTGCCATCCTGGTTTTGAGCCAGATAACATGTAAGTAACCTACTTCAAAACTCCTAAAGGTTCCCAAAATGATTAACACAATGTATTTATATTTCTTAGTAGCACTCAAATTATTCCACAGTAAGGCCTCAAAGTACAATTTCAGGATCATCTCAGATGTTTTCATTGGAAAACACTGTTGTAAATCAATATTTATGACTAGTCCACAAGAACATGTTTTCCAGTGACAGACCCTCTACCCAGAATGCCATGTACTTGTCTTCCACTATCCAAATGCTACCGCCCTTGAAGGATCAGAAAGAACTTCTACTCCTTCTCAGCACATTACCTGACCAGTCCCTCCTCATTCTATACATGAAATTCATTCTATACATGAAATTCATGTCACGGCACTTTATACCCCACAATTTTTGTTTCTTTGACAAGTATTTGATGAGATCTGCTAGACTTTGATCATGGTATTGGCTACAGAGATCTAACCAACAGTAAGCAAAAGGAAAGGGTCGCTCAGTACATCAGTCTCATGGATGAGGCAGATGTTGTGAATGAAGTTATATCTTGAAGGAGCAGAGCAATTAGAAAAAGCCAAGACCCTAAGGCAGGAGAGATCAAGGTATCTTCATGTAAGTGAAAGAAAACCAGTGTTGCTGGAGTTTGGTGAGCAAAGGAGAGTCTTATGAAGGACTGAAGGCGGTGAGCACAGCTAAAAGCCTAAGAACAAACAGAGCCTTGGAGCTATGATGGCACATCTGGAATTTATACCTCATGAACAGGAAGCTGGCAGTGCCAAGGAGAGCATATTCTGACTTACTGTGTCATATAGTCACTCCGGTCTCTGTGTGAAGACTGCCTTGGAGGAGGTAAGAGCTCATGGAGGGAGATCAATATGAAGGTTTTTTTTTTATAGAAGTACAAGAAAAAGAAGATGGTGACAGAGACAAGTGGTGGCAGTGAGAATAAAGAAAAGTGCTGGGCACTCAAAGGCTATGCAATAAAATATGAATAAAGGAACCTATATACATATTACAAACAAATTTCAGACATATAGATTTCTATTCACTGCATTTCCAACAGCACAAAAATCTTTGAGACCATTTTATTGTTCTGCATATACTTACTGGGATAGTAGGCATTACATAAAGATCTTTCAAAAACTTTGACCTAAATAACTCTGGAGAAAAAAATGGTAAAACAAAAATCAATGAATTCTCTCTGTATTAGAAAATAATGGCCATTTGGCCTTTAGGTGTTTTGAGGGGAAAATGAGAAGAAAGCTGAAAGGAATAAGAATGTAAAAGCATGCATCTAGTCCAGAAAAAACAGGCGAGGGTGGAAAGAACAGGAAGTGTAAAAGCCCAGAGACAGAAGTATACTTGGAAGAGCGGGCTTTGGCTGCTGTGGATCAAGGAAGGAGTTGAGTGATAAGGAACAAATGTGGAGTGGCAGCCAGGAGATATTTCATTTAAGGCCACTTACAACAGGAAAATACTTTAATTTTTTTATTCTTTCTTTCCCTAATGAGAGGGGAGGCCAATGGAGGGGGTAGCACAGCAACATCAGAGTAGCAATGGTACCCTTCATATGTGTAAAAGGACTGAAGAAAATGCCAGTGGCAATTAGCAACATGTAAATAACCAGGTGGGTAAAATTTCTTCCCCAAAAAGATGTAAGTAATTATCCATTTGTTGTTTTGTTGTTTAACACAAGGACAGATTCTGTGGCATCACTGCTAAATCTATGACTCCAAATCAAGCAACAATAAAGAAAAACATCAAAATATTTTCTCAGTTTAGGGCTCAGAAAGCAGAAACTAAAGAGGAAAAAAAAGTTATATGCCTATAACTAGAATAAATTATATCCGAAAGTGTAAAATAACTGTTCCTATGTGTTCATACAGCTTGTAAGAGATGAAAACACATCTACAGGCCATAATTTCTCTAAAAACAAATATCAGAGCTAAGGTAAAGCCTATATAAGAAGATTGTTTTACACTTAAATGTTGAGGAAAGCCACCATATTTTCTGCCTTATTATTTAATTTCTGTCCAGCTCTCCATCCCCAAGTTCTCACTTTTAATACTGAAATGGTACATTTCCCTTTTTTTAAAATTAATAATGAACTAAACACAATCAATGCTGAGGAGTAACAAAATATTCTTTTTCTGTATTTGTGTTGATCTTACACTTGGTTTTAATTCTTGTTAGACTAAATATTTCCTAGAAAAGGGTAAAACATCATTTATCTTAACCCAGATGGGAAAGCAAGCAATTTCTGTGCTACTATCACAAACTTTGAACAAGCCAGTTTTGATCAACATATTAATAATAAATAATTACATATTAATATCTGCTTTCTTTATAATGCTTCTACCTAACATTTTATTAATGTTTTCTGTTTTCTGAGTATTTCCTTGTTTGCATTCTTAGTAATGGTCAGGTTCCTGATCATGCTTTACCGGTCAGCAGAATGTATATTGGCTAGCTTTTTAAAAGATGTGACTACTTAAGTGGCAAATAATTTATGCTAACTGCAAAGCTAAACACAAAAACTCACCTATAAGTCATATACAGTAGGAAATCCTGCTACTAATGACTCTCTTGAAGACGAAGTGGAGGGGAGAGTGGGAGAGACTCAAGAACTCAAACTAATGAAGTAATGTCCCACTACAACACTTCTATTGCCCATCCTTACTCATTATACCACTAAACACTCTGATTTATCTCTCTGGCCTCACTGATTGATTCCAGTTTGTCAGCTATAGAGCTTCTGTTCAATTAACATTCTATAAGACTGCCAGTGTAATTTTTTTTAACTAAATTAGTTCTTAATGAGGGGTTTCAATAAATATCTGCTGTGGAAGACTTTTTATTTGTAAGGAAACCTTTATTATTCTTATAGAATAAAATTTATTATAGAATGTGATCAAAACCTAAGTAAAAATTCTGAGCCATGATACTCAGTAATTATTTTCCTATAGAATTAATTAAATTATGAGTTTCTTAAGCACTGAGACTACGTATGTGACTTCTTTGGCATTTGTCTTTATTGAATACTTAACATCGTAAAATGCACTTGCCTATTACCTCGTTAAGAACTCAATAAAGGCTGCTAGCTGAATTTTTCAATGAAGTTGCAAAGAAACCCAGAAGGACTCCAAAATCTTAGTTCAAATTGACACTGTTGCTTTCTCTTTCGTTTGGGGTAAGAGAAAGAAAAATGATTAACAGGGAGGAGAATATAAACTATGAACACAATCAGTCCGTGTAGTAGATACAAGTCCCTTGGTAGACAGAAATGGGCCCAAGTCACATTTATCACAAACTCGAAGAGAAGAGAATTGAAACTTAGAAAAAGTGTACAGGCCTACTGTCAGCAATCTGAAATCAAATTCCCTTGAGTTCAGCAGAAATAATTATTTACTATGCAAATGATTTTGCTTCCTCCGGTTCCTTTTCATATTCTTAAGATGAAAGCTCCATCAAAAGCAAACTCCCCTAAGATTTATTCCAAAGAGCAGTGACCAGTACCCTACGCACTCAACACATGAATTGCCTAGGAAAATAAACTGAGAATTCTTTAGGGAAAGAACTCTCACTGCATTTTTATTTTAAAAGCAAACTGAAGGAAAATAAATAAAATGAAAATAATCACTCTCACAAAAACAACTGCTGCACTTTACTATCCTTTTAGAGTGGCTATAAGGAAATTCAGAGAAGGAGAAAATTAATAGAAAAAAAGTGGCCAAGGCGGGTGGATCATGAGGTCAAGAGATCAAGACCATCCTGGTCGGCATGGTGAAACCCCGTCTCTACTAAAAATACAAAAAAATTAGCTGGGCACGGTGGCACGTGCCTGTAATCCCAGCTACTCGGGAGGCTGAGGCAGGAGAATTGCCTGAACCCAGGAGGCGGAGGTTGCGGTGAACCGAGATCGCGCCATTGCACTCCAGGCTGGGTAACAAGAGGGAAACTCCGTCTCAAAAAAAAAAAAGAAAAAAGAAAAAAAGTATTTGGTATAACGGTGTACAGAAGTGGACCAAGTAGAGTTTCAGTAGTAATATGAAGTCCCAGTCAATATTCATATTATATTTAAAAGCCATAATTTTTCTATTTTTAAATAAACATAGATACTATCATTATTTTTTAATGCATTTCAGATTTGAAAATATAAGCCTTAATGGACTATATGAACAATTCAAATGAGCATTCAGTTTCTGGTTGTACCAGAATATACTACCTGAAATAAGAACATCTAGTACTCTTTTGCTCATTTAGAATTTAAATAAGTACCAGACATCTTGAGCACTGAATCACCTGAATTACAAGTAGGTACTATGAATGAGAGGAGACTTCAAATGTTTCTTTTATCATACTCAAGGGGAGTAAAGTAAAATTTTTAAATATGAGACATTTGGAGATGCCTCAAAATTTGACACATTTGGTATCCACTGGCTGCATAGGCCTTTTTCCCCCTAATATTTACGGGTATTTAGGGGAAAATTAATATCTGACTCAGTGTGTTCTGAAATGTTCATTATATTTCATTTTTTATAAAACATAGCTGTTTAAATTACATTCTCCAAGATAACTACAAACTTCCTGTCAAGTTGACCAGTTTTCACAATAGAAGAAAAGGAATCTCAAGTCACCATTAAGAAAAAAGATCTTTATATGAATTCATGAGCCTGAAAGCTTTGCTATGAAAACTAGTTAAAAATCAATACTACCTGGTATTAAGCAGCTTGCTAAAGGTCTCAAGCTAGAAATTCCATGGTCTTTAGCCACCAACTAGCAAAATCCTTATAAAGTGTTTTCCATTTCCCAAATGACCTTGCTTCTTACATTAAAAAAAATTTCAGATTTAATTTTATGTGCTAAAAGATTATAGTACTGGAGTAGAATACCGATCAAATTGATACTATTTTTCAAGTGAAAAGTATTTATACTAAACTTAAAAGTCATCCTTATTGGTCCACTTGAGAAAGGAAAGAGTCTGGTTCAGACACTACAAACAGCAACTGGCATCATCACTTCCTTTATGCCAGAAAACTTGACTCCATCTGTACAGAGAGAATATGTGTTTCATCACTCATCCCCTCCATATGCCAAGGTCAGTCCCACTCTT
Organism: Callithrix jacchus; assembly: GCF_049354715.1. Lineage (NCBI taxonomy): Eukaryota > Metazoa > Chordata > Mammalia > Primates > Cebidae > Callithrix > Callithrix jacchus. The sequence continues at coordinate 134,788,077 of NC_133505.1, forward strand.
CTGATTTCAACTAAACAATTGTATTTGTTGATTTTGATAAAAGTGCTGAAAATCTTTGTGTAAATATTGTGCTAAGTGCTGAAGCAAAGATGAACTAGATAGGCTCTGATAGGACATAAACTACAGCCAATTACAGTAAAAGCAGAATCTGAAAAGTTCAAATAGGTTTTGACTACTTTCCTTCTTCATATGCATAGTAAATAACTGATATAAAGCAAACATTTCATGAACCATTCACTATTGATCAAATCAGCTATGATTCTACTGATTACCTATAACTCATATCGCTAGTTGACTTAGTACAGTAATACCCTTCTCAATAGTACCATATTCCAAACTCTGTATGTCCTTCAAGATTAAGTTGTACCTTCTCTTGAAATTATTTCCTCAGTTAGCATCTTATCTGAATAAAATAAGGATCTACCTCTGAGTAATACTGCTTATGCTCTGGAGTCCTGTGTACAAAAGCTCTCTACTGGAGATACTAGTTTTTTATCCAATAACCAGTGATGCATGTTTTTTAATATAGTTGTGGTAGGTACTGCCCTCTTTACCCCTAACTGGATAAGACCAGGGAAGCATGTGGTCATTTTGCTGTCCTATGACTAGAAGGTGGGTCTGACTTATGGTAGAAGCCAAAATCATAGGCTACAAAGTGAAGAATTAGAAAGAACATGCATCTTTGATGACTTGATTAATAAACACAAAAGCCTATCCTACACTCCCCAATTAAATACCAACTCCGAATAAGGTTGGGTAATTACCCTGAGAAAAGTTAGGTAAAGGAATTGATATTAACATCAATTTATAGCTAGAAGTCATTATTATTCATTAGGAACAGGCTAAAATATTAACTAAATACTTTTGTGTCCAGAGCATTTTGATAATGGCTAACAGTTGACACTAAAATTTAAAACTCAAGCTATTAACAATGACAAACAAAAACCTGTGCTTTCAAACTGAAGTACTTAATATATAGTTGTAGTTTCACAGGTAAAACATAACAAACAATTTGGAATAGAAATTGAGTGTAAGGTATAGCAATCACAGAATTTTATAAAAATTTACTCAGGTCAGCTGGTTAGAGACTTTTCTCAGGCTTTTCTCCCAGTACTTTGGGAGGCCGAGGCGGGTGGATCACGAGGTCAAGAGATCAAGACCATCCTGGTCAACATGGTGTAAACCCCGTCTCTACTAAAAATACAAAAATTAGCTGGGCATGAGTGGGTCTTTGATTTAGACAGACGGAAACTGATGGAGGAGAAGATCACAACTGAGGTAGGGAATGGCAAAATGATCTGCAATATAATTAGACTACAAAGTTGATGCTTTCAGTTTGAAGCTTGTGAACACCACTTCAACCTGTATCTCACACATTTTACACTTCAATTTTGTAAAACACTGAGAAAAAATAACTGCTCTTCATCTCATCTCTATAAAAGCTTCCTTGTCAATAAAAATTGGCTTCCATAAGCTGAAGACATTATCATTATTCAAAATGATCAGGAAGTGAAGCTAAAGTCATGACAAAGTAAATTCTGTTTCTTGGTACTTTTTAAAAATTCCTCTGTGGGAAAACATAGATCAATACTCTTCAGCATGAATATTTTGCAGTGAAATTGTCATTTGTAACAAACAGCAACAAAAAAGCCTTAAGCATTCCCTGTCACTTTCAGTTTAGGAGAAAATGCACTAATAAACTCTTACCCTTGGGTCATCTTTGACAACAGGCAATACCATGCCAGCTCTTATTAAAGACTATTCATATCACTGCCCCAAAAATTTCCTTTAAAATTACCATCTTTTGTATCCATGTAACAGGATGTCAGCTTTAAACGTGCCAATGAGAGATAGGACCTGTCAGCACAGTTAATACTCAGCATTGTTTCAACACCAGGACAGCTGACCCCCACGGGTATGTTTTTGGTTAGTAATATTTATTTGGTGGTTATCTCAACAAACAAGAAAACTTATTCCTCTTTATTGGTTTTCAAATAAAACAGTAAGCAAAGTCTCACCTGTAAGTATTAAGTATAGAACAACCCAAAATGTGTTGAAAGAAAAATAAAACTGCCAAAACTATCAAAAAAATTTTTTCTAAAATGATAGCAGACTCTGGATAACAAATTCAAAATGCCATCATCTTTAAACTCAATCTTTCCAACATAAAAATCACAAAATTCATGGCAGGACTTTCTTTAAAAAAAGGAATAAGAAGGCCAGTTGCAGTGGTTCATGCCTGTAACCCTAGCACTTTGGGAGTCTAAGGCAGGTGGATCACAAGGTCAGGAGTTCAAGTCTGGTTAAGGAGCCTGAGAAAAGTCTGGCCAACAAGGTGAAACCTGTCTCTGCTAAAAATACAAAACTTAGTGGGGCGCAATAGTGCACACCTGTAGTCCCAGCTACTCAGGAGGTTGAGGCAGGAGAATTTCTTGAACCCAGGAGGCGGAGGTTGCAGTGAGTCGAGATTGTGCCACTGCACTCCAGCCTGAGTGACAGAGTGAGACTCTGTCTCAAAAAAAATAGAAAAAAGAAAAATAGGTCAAATTTTTCAATGAAAATTAAGAATCCTCTTTTTATAAATTTTATTGAAATAATTATTAATTTAACAAGTAATACTGAGGGAGTAGCTGTAATGTAGTTGTCTCCAGGTAAAGAAAATGAGGCTTTGATAAAAACGACAAAATCTACTTATCAATTAAGATAAAGAAAGAAGATCTAGTAATGACATAATGACTCTCTTTTAAAATAAACAGGCAGAAAATGTTCATACGAAAGAAGAAACTATAGATGTAAAGGGAGCACCTGGATAAAAGCAACAACAGGTCTTCTACAGTCTTTTGATGAATAGTCATCAGGAGTGACTTTTCTTGAAAAAATATAGATAACTATATAGAACATATGTAACTATGTATTATATGTAAAAGCATTCTAGGTACATTATTAAGACATTATGTCCTTCAGTGGTTGCAAATTGTGAATGCATATACAATAAAAAAAAAGTTCCAGTGAGCATGATAATTCAATAGCATACCCACATTCCTGTATCCACAGCATATTAATCACCCTGAAGATTATCCAAGGACACCTTCAGGCTTTCCAAACTAGGCTCGGTGAGAGGGATGCTGGAATGGGACTTAACAAAGATGCATGTGTGAACATGTGATAAATTGTTTCTCTCCCTAAATACTGAAGTCAAATACTATCATATTTTCTTAATTGGAGCTGTGATCTCATAAATTTGTGCAGGTGATATGAGCTAACTATAGAGACATCAGAGAAGTTACATTGAAAATAGTCATATTTAATCTAGAAAGTTTTTTTAAAAATGAGCCATAGAGTCTACCAAGACAAAAGTTTACAAGAGGTTGATAGCACTATCCAATAATGTTAATGTGAGGGAAAACTGTATTGGAAAAGAATGAGCTCACCATTAGTAATCAAGAAACAATGGGCTCTATTCTGGCTCGATTGATCATTAGATTTAATTGGCTCTGGGTAAATTATCAAAAAGTCTGAATTTCAAATTCCTTTTCATTAAAAATATCAAAGGTTAAAGTATTAAAATCAAGAAAATATTAAGTAATATATGTAAAAGATATTTGATGCTAAGTATTACAAAATACATTGACTAGAATATGGACATATCTCATACTCTCCTTCTAGCTCACAGGCCTTGGCATGTGCTGTACTCTCTTGCCCCTGACCCTATGTCCATAATCCCTAAGTGAGCACCCTTCTCTCAACCTTCAGATCCTTACTCAAAGAAGACTCACTTGCAAACGCCTTGCATGATACAGTCTTGCATTTACAGTCTCAGCTCCAGTTTAGATATTTTTGCTAGAGACTCCCACACTTCTCCTTGAAAAGACTTAAACAGTTTATAATTATTTTCATTTGTGTCAATGTTGATTGATGCTTGATGTCCTCCTCAATGGAGCTGCTTTTCATATGACTGAAGTCTCTATTTTTTTTAAGCTTTCAGCTCCGTTGTTGCTTTCTCAGAGTGGCCTTCCAGATCGCCTTAACTAAAATACCAATTTCCACATTTTGTGTCTTTTTTTTCCTTCATAGCACATACCATGACTTGATACTATGTTTTCAATACCTGTCTATATAGCCTGCCTTACATACCTCAATATGGTGCTCCATGTGGGCAGGAACATTGTATTACATTTACAATTTTATCTCTAATATCTATAATCTAGAACAGTGCTTAGAATATAAGAGACTCTGTACATTTTAAATGAATGTAATATATTTTTTATACTTGTATTTTTCCAGTATTCACTACAAATATGTACTGATATGTCATAATCCCTGACATTCTTCTAGTAACTTTGGTATCTAAGAATATTGGTGAGGACTGTTTGGTAGTTCTAATTTTCTGAGATTCTACAACAGACATGCATCCGTGAAAATTCACTGTTGGGTTTTGATGCCAGTAAAATTTGTAAGTCTACATGGAAATAGAAGCTTTGACCTTGACTTGATTGCCACAATGCTTTGAAGAAAAGTAGGTATCTGAAGAACTGTTTTAAACAGGAAGAACTAGATCTAAAGTTAAAACACAAACTAGGTGATTAAATACTTTATTCCAATGGGGAATAAAGTATTTAATATATTTAGTCCACTTAGAGCATTATAAAATAGATTTCTTTCAATGGCTAACACTTATTAGAAACTTCAAACACTTTACAAACTACAGTCTTAATTCTACCTTCACACATTCTCAGAAACAATAATGATATTTTTATAGTGATCTGACACCAAAAACATTACGGTTTAAAAATCAATAAAAGTATCTATGGAGTTGCTTTTGTTCTAATAAAGCCATGCAATTTTGTGAAATGAAAACCTTACCTCTCACAATAAGTTGAGCAAAATTGGACACACCAGAACCTCGTTCTGACTGAGTTACACAGCGATACAAATCCTGGTCAGTTTTTGTCACTTCTTGCAATCTGAAGGAAGCGGCAAATCTTCTGTGATTGATGTTCTTAGTCTGGGCTACTGGTATATCTTCTCCATTTCGTCTCTGCAAACAGAAACCAATCTTTAAAAACAGTATCTTAACCTTTCCATAAATCTATAAAGCATCTTAGCAAGCAATATCTGTGATAAATTATTCTTGTTGCAAAAGATCCACACATTTTTTTCCATTGTCATTCAATCACGAAAAGGATGTAAGTAAATACTGGTATCCTCTAAAGCAGTGGTCCCCAACTTTTTTGGCACCAAGGACCAGTTTCTTGGAAGACAATTTTTCTATGGAACAGTGGGGGAATGATTTCAGGATACAACCGTTCCACCTGAAATCACCAGGCATTAAATTCTCATAAGGCATTCACAACCTAGATCCCTTGCATTCACAGTTCACAGTAGGATTTGCTCTCCTATGAGAATCCAGTGCCACAGCTGATCTGATAGGAAGCAGAGCTCAGGTGCCAATGCTTGCTCACCTGCTGCTCACCTCCTGCTGTGTGTCCCTGTTCCTAACAGGCCACAGACCAGTACCAGTGTGCAGCCCAGGGGTTGGGGACCCCTGCTCTAAAAGGTATACAGCTGACACTATGGTAGTAATCTCAGTTCTCAAAAAAACTGCTATTACATCAGAGTAAATGAATTAATAAGAGAATTAATGAGTCTATGGCAAATGATTCATTGCCCCCATGCTCTCAGAGTAATATATAGAAGCTTCTTTTAGCCCTTATGCCATACTACATGTGCTGTAGCATGTTTATCCCCATCAGAAGAGTAAGACCATGGCCTGTGCATCTCTATATTCCAAATGCATAGCATGTACTTGCCACAGAATGATAATATAGTAATGATGAATAATTTAGAGTCAACCCAAAATCTGTACTCTTTGCAAATGACTCTCACTTTGGCATTAATGACAGCCAATTTATACATTTTAGAGAAGTAGTCAAAAGAGCCTAAACATTAAAAGCATACCTGTCAAATTTCAAAATGAAATACTGGAAACCATATTTATGATATCAGCATATCCCAGAAAAGAGTAATAAGCATAAACTAATAGGAAATGACTGAAAAAATTCAACTATAAAAGTTTATAACTTCTGCATGTTCAAAGACATCATATATAAAGTGAAAAAAACAAGTCACAAATGGTGATAAGTTATTTGTCAAGGAAATGCCCATCAAGAAATAAATAGCCAGAATATATAAAGATCTTCTATAGCTCAATAAGAAAATAGATAATAAAAAAAATAGGCTATAAAAAAGAGAAAATGTGTATTTCTAACCACCATAAAACAAGACTGTCAATCTCAATTTTAAAACTTCTATATGTCAAAGACAGCAAAAAGGACAATGAAAACCCACAACCCTGACAAAGAATTGGTCATGATCCACAAGTTCATTTCTTGTTGGTGAAATGCTAACTACCCCGGTACATTTCATACTACTTGAAATAACATTTCATAGGACTATATATGGTAAACAAAAATGATAACATTCCTGTTGCAAATGTAAACTGCTAGAGTGACTTTAGAAAATGATTTGTTACCATCTAGTAAATTTGAGGATGCATAAACCTCAGGACCCAGCAATACCACTTACAGATTTCTACATCTGAACCACCAGTGTATATGTGATCAAGGAGATATGTACAAGAACTCTGAATTATCTGTAATTGTGAATATGGAAAATGTCCCAATATTTCTGAGTAGCAAATAAACTGAATTTTATTCATTCAATAAATTGCATTATAACAGTTAAACTAAGAAAAGTAAAACCAGCAATGTATTGATAAAATTTGAAACTGCTAGTTCTTCACTTAAAAAACATAAAATGCAAGCCTGTAGTATTTGTTCATTTCTGCGGAGTAAATTCTCCACTATGGCAACTTCAGTTTATCAGGAAGTTATTCAAACTTTCTGAAAACTTAGCACATTTTTGGTATTCAGTGGCTCCAGCATTCCACTGATTAGTAGCACATGTATGCATGCTTAAATGTTAAAAAAAAATCCTTAAGAATAAGATGACATGAGATAAACTGCTAACTTCATTTAAATTAGGGTGGAGGTACATTAATAGCTATTTTATTGTTTCCTATGATTTTTTGTACATTTGAAATAATTTGTATTTTTTAGAGGAGTAAATGATAAAGAGAGGATATTCTATCACTTTAATAATTTTCTAAATCCTAAATATACTGTATCTTTAAATATCCTTCTCCATATCTGAAATCATGTATATACATATTGTGTAATAAATACATATATGTGTCTGCATATCCACACTTAAATATCTAATAACACCAAATCCCAATTAGGATTTTGCTATTTTTTATTCATTGTTTTTATTAAAATTTCTCTGCTTACCCACCTATTTCATGATTTTTGCAGCAAGATACCCTGATTATTCTCTTGGATAATAAGGAAGTGAAAAAGCAGCTTATAGTCAAAAACCCTTAAATACAAATCCATAAAATCAGTCTAAACTCTTTCTCTACAAACCACATAAACAAACAAACCAAAGTCATTACACATACAAATCTCGGACTGCTTGTTTTTTTTCAATTAGCACGTCATTTCCACACAGTCTTCCTAATTGGAAAGCCCACCATGACTCCCTGCTCCTTACTTTTGTTAAACAACTCATCTGGGTATCCTCTGTCTTCTCTTTCCAGGTGTGTTCTGAGACTGTCTCCTTGCTCCCTGCCATATGTATTTCTCAGTTCTTCGGCAATACTAGCCAATTCCTGCTGCCTGCTTTGCCTTCCCAATTCTCTTGCACATGTATACACCTACCCAAGTCTTTTCATACTATGCTTTTCAAAATCCTTCTCTTGTGAAGAGATTCTGAGTATCCTTAATGTTTCCTTCTCAATAATCATTATTCCATGTTTTCACCTTAATTGGCATTCCTCTCACAACACTACTACCTCAAAGGAGGTACATTTTCTAGTACCCTACACCCTCTTTCAGGGAGAGCTACCATTTGAAGACAACTCTTCCTCGTTCCCACTCAACCACCTCCCAAACTTTGGAATTCCCAGTGTGCCCATATATCATTCCCATCACTGGGAATATTCACAGACCAGATTATCCTCCCTATCCCAGTTCTGTGAATACTCCCATTGATTCTCAAACTCACTTTGGCCTCAGTGATCACCAACAGCTTCCTCTGCCATCTTGCAATACCCAAGTTCTTGTTCTGCAATAGTTTCCTCTCAAATCACAACCGTCTGTGCAATTCAGTCTTCACTCCTTCAATCCTCTGCATTGGCAAAGACCTCATTTTGTGACCCTTTACTTTATAGTAGCCATTTCAAAGAGACAATCTCTAGCCTGAAAGAGCTCTATATTCTTTCAACTTTCTATTGTTTATGCATTGCCAATATTGAATTTGCACTATTTTATCAACTATTCTAAAACTACTGACCTTTAGAGATATTGGTCATTTGTTCTTATGAAAAATTTCTGTGTTATCCAAAACTGGAGATTAAAAACTTGCAGAGATTCCTACTTGATTGCCACAGTGACCTGATCTATGGTATCTAGCTCCTTCTCCTCTGCCTCAAGTTCATATTCCATCAGCTCATGTATACTCTTCCCTTTCTACTCCTGCTGACAGGGTCATGGATACGGCCTTAAAAACTCTATAAAAGATTATAAAAACTTATTAACTGGCTTTTCTATCTTAAATCCTTTCTACCAGGATACTTCTATAAATGTCTTTTCATCTCTTTGTATACTGAAATCATTTTGAAGGTAGAGTGTCATGTCTCACTTATACATAGTTTTTCCTCCATGACATCTAATATATATTATCTTTATTTAGTGGGTGGTTCAAGTAGTTTGTTAAAATAAATTAAATTCACTGAACATTTTAGAGATAAGAGTTGCATAAATCCTCCTCAGGCTTTTATAAGTTATAATAAAATACATTTTAATCATCAATCTAATTTAATAATAAAGGGAGGTTATAAAACTATTTAATTTCTAGGACATCAAGAAATCACTATACCAAGCTATTTATTTCAGAAGTAATTATACCACAACTCAGAGACTGAGGAGTATACTTAAGCTCATCCAGTCAAGATATCACAAAGTTGATATATTACATGACATTTATATGTGTATTAATATACTAACATAAGTTTATATAGGATATACGTTACACAATGAGTTATAATTAATATATCACAAAGTTGATATATTACATGTTTATATGTGTGTATTAATATACTAATATAAGCTTATATAGAATGTATATTATACAATTAATGAGTACAGAAGACTTATGTAATATTTCTCTCTTGAAATAACAAAATTAACAGTCATAATATTCAGGTTTATCTTCAATAATCATTTAATAAGCACTTCTATGTATCTTATGTTAGCTATTACTGGTTCTGTCACTTCTCTTTCTTGTGAACTTCTATGATATAGTGATATCCAATTAAAGTTCAGAAAGATTAGAAATGTGATACATAGCCTGCAAGCAGCAGGACTAAAACTCAAAACTAGGTTTGATGACCTAAAATCCAGCAGATTTTCCTCTAAACTAAACCAAAGCTGTTATGTTCATTTTGGTTACAGTTCCTATCCAACAAACTGATTGTTGTTGAGGTTTAATCAAGGCATTCTTCCAATGGGCTAATATAATCTATTATATTAGACATTGCTTTCTTTATTCAGCTTCCAGTAACTCATTAGAACTAAAGGTAACAATTTAAAACATGTACATTCTAGAAGTCAAAAATATTTGTTTTAAATCCAAAATTACAGGTCTTTCCCTGACTACACATCATCAACTTATCAGAGCAGGCAGTGCCAGTGGAGGACGACGTAAGAAGTAATGGTAACTTTCTCTTTTATGAAGCAATGTTTGCATATTTCTCTGCCTTTGCTATGTTTTTCAGTTCTAGGATCTTTATTCTGCTTTGAGTTTTTATATATGATTTCTCCATTGCAAATATATACCTAACTCTGAGAAGTACTGAAAAATGAATCACACAATTATATGATCCAAGGGATTATAACCTAGCATGATTTTTTTCCCTGCTTCCCACCCCACTCCCCAAACCATCTCAGGCTTATGTACTTATTTTGTCTCCAATACAAGTTGTTAAATAAAACTTGTCACTTACCAAGTAACCCTGGGCAAGCCACTGTAATTCTCAATGTTATCACTCCTCTCCTCTACTATACCAAGTAAGCTTCATCATTCATAGTACATGCAGTGTTCATTTGACAAGTTCCATTCCTAGTAGAATATAGTGATAATAATGGTTGATTCTCCAACATCTATTTCAACCAACCAGGCTATTAACTAAACCCCTTGCAATGTGATCTAAAGACCAGTAGCATCAGCATCAACTGGCAGATGGTTAACAAATGCAGAGTTAAGAGATCACTTGATCACTTTAGATACACTGTATTGAAATCTGCATTTTAGCAAAATCTCTAGGTTATGCATCAAGATATTACACGTGGAGACACACTGGGCCATTAACACTAGGTTAATGTATGTCTTTTTTCCATTAACAGTGACATGCTTTAAAAGTGGAGTGTATGTCCATATTCTGGCCAAGGAGGTATAATAGGAATTGGTCAAGTTATTTCTAGAAAGGTTTCCTCACTTCTGAGGAGACATATAAGAAAAATGGGTTTCTTTTGCTTTTTCTTACTGTCATGCCTAAAATGGGAAGAGCTGACTCATCACCATGAAGCAGACCAATCTAAGGGAAATGCTGAGGCACTCAGGATGGCATATCAGATAGAAAGACAGAGGAAGTTATTGATCAAATTTCTGAAATGACATCAACAATTACTAGAGCCCACTTATTTTTGGACTTTTTGTTAAATGAAATAATACATTTGGTTTTCTATTACTTTCAGCTTGAAAGTATCCTAAAAGAAATACAGTACAATTAAAATATGGTACACTTTCCTTCAGAGTCTCTGTTTTCAAAATTTGAGGAATAAAATTAATCCACTTTCATTTCAGACTAAAAAGAGCGGCACTGACAATACATGCCGAGATTATTTCAACCCTATTAACTTGAAAATAATCAAATTATATTTATTATATATTTATTTTCTCATTGACTTTTCTGGGAACATAATAATACATGATTCTCTCATCTTCTTAAAATTGTAGGACTTAGAAAGACACTATTTTCTTATATTTGATATTTAGGTCCTTGTAGAACAGCATCAATAAGACTGCTTATGAGTTGCCAAAACGAATTCCAAGGTGAATTCACACAACTATGACCAAGCGAAGCTGAAATGAAATTTACAATATTCCAGCCAAATTAATCCCAAGGACCTGAGAGTTTTTATTAGGGCTTGTCTGATCTACGAGGTTTATATAAAATTTTTTCAATCTCCCAGGATGATAAAGATATTTTCATCACTATCTCTATTATTGAAGAAAAAAATAATTCTATAATTTTAAAAACATGAAATAATTTAAATGACAATTTTAAAAACATAAAAGGATTTCACAGAAAACTTAAAAATAATTTAGAAATTTCTAAATTTAAAATACTATGTTATTATTTTGAGAAAAGTACTTATTCTTATTTAGGGCCATAGAAATGATTATAATTATTTCAGTGGAGTAAGCAAATAGTGTTCTCCTAGAAAAAAATATGCTGAAATGACAGTAATAAGTTCAAAGTATTGACGTTCTGGCAATAGGATGGAAGAAGGTAAATGGCATCTGACAGAAAGAGAAAGAGGTGATGAATATTATAATTCTGAAATAAAGCAGGGTAAAAATGTGCTGGAGATAGCAAATACTAGAATCAGAATTATTAATCAAGTGTAACAAAATATAACATCAGCTATTAAACAAGAAAAGGAGTTTCACTCTAAGAATCATGGGTGTCTTTGAATGTGGAGAAAGGTGACCAATAAGATGAGACACAGAGAGAGAGAGCATGTGTAAGTAGACAGAACCATGTCTGCTGGGGATGATACCTAGCTTCTAGCCCTGAAGCAACCATTTGTGAGCTGAACAATTTCTCATCATTTCTCAAATCTCTACCTTTTCTTCTAAAACTGGAGATATGTATTTGGACCTGCTTATTCAACAGAGATGATGAGAATACTCTGTGAGATTATTGTGCAAAAATATTGATAGCAAATAATGATAATCACAATATTATGAAGATGATAATCCAAACAATATCTAAGCACATCATCTGTTTGATAACTGTGACAGTCTTTTGATGTTTGAATTTGCCTATGCTATAACCTCCAGTTATTTTATTAAACACTAAATTAGGTGATCCTGTGAAGGCATATTGTGGTTGGACTTAAAATCCAAAACCTAGCAAGTAAAATTAACCTATATAATCTGAGTGGACTGGACTGAATCAGTTGAAAGGCTTTTAGATAGGAAGTGAGGCTTCTCCAAAGCAGAAAAAATTCCACCAGTGAACAACAGCTTTAGTCTGTGCATGAATGTTTTAGCCTGCCCTTCCCAAGGGCTTACCCTACAGACTTCAGAATTGCTTGGCCAATCTGCACACGCACATAAACCAATTCCTTGAAGTAAATCTCTTCAATTTTGTATATAAAATCCTACTGTATGTAATCTTATAATTATATATATACATATACATATACATTTCTATACAATCATATCTATCTCCTACTGCTTGTACTTTACTTTCTTGAAGCCCGAGGGATGCAGATGATTTTATGACCAGAAGTGCTTCTAGAGAATCAGATTTTTATGGATGAACTTTCTGATTTGGTTCTGACTCTGGGTTTACTGAAATTTATTTTTCAATCTGATTAGACTTAAACCTGTCTTGCCAGTGGCAAAGAAGACACTACTAGTTCATGACATGATGTAGCAGTGGAAGCATGTAAAATATCAGTATTAGATATACTCCTAATCAAGAATCTATGGAAGGCAAAGTTTTGGTAACCATTTATTCTACCTTAGAACATTTTAGTCAAACAAAGAAATATAATGGGATTGGCTGGTTGCTTCCAACTGCACTGTAGAAGGCAGAAACATGAGGCACATGAGTCCACAACTATAAAACCATGCAATTCATAGTGAGAGGGAAGGTGGATGAAGCAAGACGACAAATGTAATGAGACCATCAGATCTCAGGGATTCTGGGAAGCTGATGGCAGTAGCATAGACTTTTTCATTTTTCTGAACCTGCCACATATAAACAGACTCACAAGAGAGTACGGAAATAGAAGGACTAGACAAAAGTGGGGAAATCTCAGAAATCTCAAAAGGTAAGCTGCCATATTTTTAAAACATAAAACAACAGAAAAGAGAATCTGTAAAATCAGGTAAAATTTCCTGAACCCCACCTAATTTTAAAACTTCCAGAAAACTTATTTCACATAAAAATGAATAACTTAAAATTATCAAGATCAAACCTCACATAAAGATTTTATAAGATTAAAGGAAAATAAAGAGCAGAGTATGATCCTTAGTTTCAATGAAAGTTGATCAGAAAAATATGTCCACAAAACAGATCAAAACCACAACATAATGTTTCAAGATAAGCTAAAACATATTAAGAATATGATTCATGAGATGTAACAATATAAACAATAAAACTTAGAAAAAAATGACAATTCAGGAAAATTAGAAATTAAAGAAATATTTCAGAAATTACGAGTAATTACAGTAAACTTAACAGATGAGTCTCGAAGAATGACAGAATGTGAAAAAGGAGAAGTTAATGTTTACAATAAGGAGAATAAAAATATTTAAAAGTAATCAATGACGATAGGCAAAGATTAAACACAGAGCTAACAAGTCTCTACAGGATCAAGGGAACAGAAAAAGTACTAAAAATTATAATTTTTAAAAACTTCTAAAATTTACAAAATGTTTATAAACTATACAATGAAAGAAATACAACATTCCTGATGATAATAACTCAGAGTGACCTACTTTGGTACATACTCTGGTAAGAGTCAAGAGAAAGAAAAATTATTTCTGTATCTAGAAAAAATAGGTACAGATAATCACCAAGGCTTCATGGTGACTGACTGTTACCTATTCTGTCTGTAAAAGAAAATGAAGTAACATTATTTAAGTTACTCAAGAAAAGAAAATGTGAGGGAAAGATTTTATAAATTGACTTAAGAATCAAGGACACAAAAAAACTATCATCAACATTTAAGATCTCCGGGAATACTATTTCCATGGGCAGTTCCTAAAGAATCTGAAACATAGAAAATACATTTCTGACATCCAAAATTACTAGACATGACAGGCGAGCTAATATTGAATATTAAAAACATAGTTACATTTAGAAGACTAAATAGGAGCAAAGTAGAAGAGACTATATTATCCATGCAATAGCTATATGGTGACAATGAAGCTTTAGTACAACTTTTCAAAATAATATTAGATAAAACTAATGTATAATTATGATATATTCTAAATCTATCTTCTTGTATCACTGACAACCAAGAATATCAATGTGGAAATAAAATGTAACTGAGAAGTTGTAATAGGATAAATACAGAGTAAAAATCTTTAGGCTTCAATTTGAAATATCCCTATGAACTTATTAGTTATTTTATCATTAAATACATGTGTATATATATTTTAGTTCTATTCACTGAAAAGATCTAGAAGTGAGTATTCCTCAGAACCCACATTATGATCTTGAAATATAATTTCTTACTAAAACTAAACAGGGCATCATTGAAAAAACAACTGATCCCACATCCAGAGGAGAAAGTGAAACATCTCACAATACCAGGTAGCAAGGAAGTTCTCAAATCCTACTATAATCACATCAAAAATAATCAGGAGCAAATTTGGAGAGATGCCCACTAAGCAAAGATGGGACAATTTAAGATTTAATAATAGTAATATTTGCAACAAATTAAACTCCATTAAATATGTGTAAATCCACGAGTTTATAATGACATTAAAATAAAAAAAGAATAATATGTCATTTTTGCAGGATGATAGGGAACCAACTCGTTATATTAAAAACTAGTAAATAAAGCAAATACTGGAGCATTTATCTTCTCTTTCCTTAATGATCTGTGTTATTAGGTAACCAAATAGTAGATTAGAGTGATTATGTATCTCTTCATTAACTAAACAAATACGAAAGAAATAAGAAACAAACGAACAAAAAATGTTAGCATGTCACAATTTTCTCTCCCCAGGAATAAATATAGACATTAATCATCAGAGACTGCCAAGATCACAAAAATAAAGATGACACATTTTGTTCCTCCTGTTATTATACCAAGCACCTCCTACGGTGTTGCCAATGGATCAAACTTGACCCTGGATCTGGCTGCCAATTTGCAGGAAATAAAGAGGAAAGAGGCACATGTGGAACTGAAGAGGGTATTAGTATGCAATCAGCAAAATGTGGATAGGGAATCTAGAAGTAAAACATCCTAGGCTCAACAGATAAATTGTGAGGAAAGGAATAAAGGACAAACCTACGGATTAAAAGAGACTTAAAAAGATGTCTACTTTAAAAAACTGATAAGACTATGGTGTCTAGGGATGCATATACAAGTGAAACAAACTGCAAGGGCTAAAATTCATTGTTATTTGTAGGAGCAGGGAGACTCTCTCTTGTGCCTGGCACACAGCATATGGACGACACCTCTGGGATGGCTGGCAAGCTCTATTTCTTGTCCTGTGTGATGTTTACCTGATAAAAATGCATTGAGTCATAATAGTCTTTATTTTTGTGTGGTTTTCTGTATCTATGTTTTATTTTATAATACAATAATTTTGTAAATTTTAGATCTTTCTAGCAGATTACTTTTCATAAAGAAGAAACCAAGCCTGCAAATGCTCCATGTTGTAATACCGATCCCAGGAGCTCAATGGGAAAGCTATAAAGTGCTTAACATGACACACCTAGAAACACACTAAAGAGGCAACTCTACAAACAGTAGGAGATCATATTGTTTTTGCACAGAAAGAGAAGTAAATTGTTATTTCTAGATACCAATAAGAAGCAATTCTTGAACTTCTATGACTGCCAGGTTTTTACAGTCCTGTTCCAAGAATAGATAAGAAAGGTAAAGAATATTATACACATTATTCATCTATAATCAGTTATGTAATCTGTAGACATTACAGAGTTTATAAATTATTAAAGAAGGAAAAGAAAGCATTATATCTGTAAGGCAATGAGCTCTTTATGATAGAAAGCCACACACAAAATCAACCAAAATTACCTCAGCGTATTTATCAATTCTAAAAATTAAATATTATTAAACTTTCTGATGCTCATTGTTATATATCCAAAATGCCAGAAAGTGAAATAAAAACCTTATAATCCATGATAGGAGATCAGTGACTTTATCTCAAGACCTGTAAGCAGAATTCTTTATATAAAGCTATGCAGGAAGAAGATAATGCCGTGAATTAGAATAAACCAATGGCCCAGGGAAAGCAGGACTGTAAAGAGTGTTGGCTGTTAGCTACCAAAGAGAATATGGTCTCTTAAGTGGATCAGAATTAACTGTAAACCAGTATATACATGGCAAAATCACTACTGCTTAAACAAAAGATAGAGAAAATTCGAATTAAATAGCAAGCTAGTATTCATCTGTCAGCTAAAGTTTAGAGCAGATGACAAGAAACTAGGAAAGCACAAGGGATATGGTTTGCACTATTCACACTCTTGTTTTATGAGCCATAAGTTACAAAAGCAGACAGGGCTGAAGGCACCAACAGTTTTCCCATTGATTTGTTCTCCTCAGTGACACCAGGGCCACTCAGAGGTTTAATTTGGCCACAAGCTTCAAATTATATTGGTAAACTTTTATTCAAGCAAAAAGAGTCAAAAGAGATTAAAATATCTCCTCATTTTCACTCCTAATAGGATCACTTACATGCAATTATGAAGGTAGAAAGAGGTAAAAAGTAAACAATGGTTCTAATAGACAAATGAGCTCCAAAAACAGAAATTGAGAAAATAAACTCATTGACTATCTTTTAAAAAGACACTCTGAGAAAATGTACAAAGCTTTCTTTACTATTTCATTTTCACATCTTCCTAAATACTCTAAAATGATACAAACCAGGCCCAAAACCGTTTTGTTTCTTAATTTGTCCTCTCCTTTCCTACTCATGGATTTTCCAATTCCACTGGCACTGTCCACAATCAGGGCCTCATTCCCTGACGACTGTACTGAGAACAGAAACCTCTTCCTCTTGCGGCAGTCTCCATCATGGTCTAGTACCAACTTTTCCATAAACTCTGTTTACCTCCATGCCTCATGGTGAACCTTCCACTTCAGTAAGATCCTTCTCCTTGGGTTTAGATCCCATGTCGCCACACATACACACAGCGTGCTTTCTGCCTTCTGTATCTGCAGTAGTAACCATGCCCACTTTTGTTTATTAAAGTGCTATGTACACTTCAAGGTTTCAATATCAAGTCTTCTTTAATGATTTCACACTCCAGCCTGTGTTACTCATGCTCAGCTCTGAAATAGTATAGTCCTTAAATTCTGTATGGACTTCCCATACTCAGTTATGGAATCATCTGTCACAGCAAAAAGTATCTTAAACAGTATTTAGCCTCAGGCTTGAATGTCTTCTACATCTCTAGCATGTGCTTATCCAGATTATGCTTGGATACTTGGACTAATTGTAATTTTACTACCTCCTGGAGCAGCTCATTGCACTTTTCAACAGCCCTACAATTACAAATTTCTCCCTTATAATCAGCTTAGAGCTCTCATCATAAGCTTCAAATCGTATCATTATTATATTTAAGGATCTATAAAGGGCAAATTAAATCCCTTTTGTATATTTCTTACATTACAAGGTAGTAAGTCACTTACCCAGTCTTCCTCAGATCTCAAGATATATTTATGCCAGTTCCCTTCAGCAATTCTGACATTGTTCTTCAAGTTTACTATTGGTCTTGGTAATTATACATTACCTTTTGTTATTTTAATATTTCAGAAGTGTGTCAGCCATTCTTAAAGTCTCTTACCTAGAAAATGTCAGAATTTTGACCACATCCAGACATTGGAACAACTTTTACTATATTGCATTGCATTGTTTTTTCTTTAAGCATATTACCTAATATTAATCAAGTTGACTTTAAAAACGTCCTCTCAAATTAGTTTCCAAAGAATTACCCACTGTAAACTGCAGTTTCTAAGCATAAAGTAATTTCTTCAGAAAGCTTACCTTCATTATAAGTGGAAAATTATCAAATTTGTTTTCTTAAAATAAACAGTGTCAGGATAGTAAAATCTCTTGCAGAAATTAAATATGTTACAAACATCTGGGCCTGCCAAATGGCAATATAAATAAGCACAGAAAAATGCAATTGTATGGGGACATCAGAAAGAGCACTGTGAGCATAACTACTAGGCCTTTGAAATGGTGCGGTGCTATGTTTTCATCAGTTACATCTTTGTGCTTCCAAATTAACTCAGTTGTTTAGATCATGCTTTAGATTTCCACTATTATGTGGTGATGTCTGCATGAAGTACAAGAACAAGGCTTTGGCATTTGCCTAGACAGGTAAAACACTATTTGGTCAGAAGTTTCTGACCAACCACTTTCACTGCCCCTTCACTGACTAGGGTTGTACTGTAGGGGATCAGCCTCTCTCTGGTTGCTTTTGGAAGCAATTTGCATCTCATTTTACTGATTTCACTCTCCAATTACTACTCTCAAGCCATTGCTTAAATTATGTGTGGCTCCATCAGGAATGACATTTCCTTTGGCTGAGCAACGAGCTGTATCACACTATTCTAGCAAAGATGAGCCTCACCAAAGGCAAAACGGCGGCTGACTCTCCTGTTTTGGCAGGCCCATGGAGGAGGCACAGTGCCAGAACCTGCAGCGATCACTGACAGATTGGCCCAATTGCCACAGCTTTCATGGCAATCTGCATAGGATTACCAGTCACACATTAAACAGCCTCATTTCAATTCACCAAAACAAATGGTGCCACCAAATCTACCCACACAATTCCCTACTTTCAATAACTCTGCTGTTGGATTTCTCTGCCCAATTCAATGATGCATGCCAGCCAAGTGCTGTAATGATGGATGGAGTCATTAGTATTTTAGTTTCTACACTGAACCTGAAGCCAAAGCATATGGTCTGACAGATGTTCCAGCAATAGGCTCTATTTGATTTACCATGTAGGTGTCCACTTATGCTGGACCTTCATGACAGAATACTAATGTATAACTTTCAGTCCAACCCCAGTTACAACCCTTTCATATCCTCAAGTTATAAGGGGTTCTTAAAGCAGAACATTCAGAACACGTTTATTTCAAGTGAGAGAAATGACTGTAAATTACCTTTGAACCTAATCAAATCACTTGAAATGGACAAGATGGATGAAAGTGCAAGTAATGCCTGTAGGCTATTTCCATCTATGGCTTGATTAGCACTGCCAGTAAGTTGGTTAAGTTGGTTATTTAATAAAATGTGTCATATACTCACTTTTTCCTCATATGTGTTTTATTCAGGTAAAAATAAAATACATATACTAAATTGGACAGATCTTAGTCTTTTACAAATACATGTACACTCACAGACCAACATCCCAGTCAAGGTATGTGACATTAACATTACCCTAGAGAATTTTCCTCTGCCCACTTCCAATCAATCCTTATCCCCACAGGCAACAAGTATTCTAATTTCTATCATCATAGGTTAGTTTTGTTTCTTCTCAAACTTAATGTAAATGAAATCAGAAAGCATACAAGTTTGGTGTCTGTCTTCCTTCCAAAACCTAATATTGCTGAGATCCATTCATGCGGTTATATTTATCTGTAGTTCATTGTTTTATTGCTAAGCAGTATTTCACTGCTTGAATGAGCCATAAATTGTCTATCTTTATCCTGTTCATGGACATTTAGTTTTTTTCTAATTATCAGTTATTATGAATAAAGCTGTTATAGGCATCCTTGCACAAGTCTTTTTGTGGGCACATGCCTTAATTTCTCTTGGGTAAATACTTATAGATGGAACTGGTACACTTTTGTTCATTTGTTGCTTATTCACTTTTTCCTACAATCACTTTATCCAGTATTCATAATAGTAAGAGTTACAATCTAGTGTTCAGGAGCACCATAGGGTGACTACAGTTAACAATTTATTGTATATTTCAAAATAACAAAACGAATGGAACTGGAATGTCCTTAACACATAGAAATAATAAATACTTGAGGTTATGGATATCCCAATTACCCTCATTTGATCATTACACATTGTATGCTTTTTCCAAAAATATCACTTGTACCCCATAAATATATACAACTCGTCTGTAGTGATAATTTCAAATTAAAAAATAAAAATAATTCAAAAATATTAATAATTCAAACATTAAAATATTTGAATAGTTTTTAAATTTTTGAATTTGAAATATTTTCAATATTGTAAATAATTCAAAAAATAATTCAAAATGTAAAAATAAATACATAAATTACC
Organism: Callithrix jacchus; assembly: GCF_049354715.1. Taxonomy (NCBI): domain Eukaryota; kingdom Metazoa; phylum Chordata; class Mammalia; order Primates; family Cebidae; genus Callithrix; species Callithrix jacchus. Next base: position 134,808,507 of record NC_133505.1, read on the forward strand.
AATATTATTAACCTTTAAAAGTGTACTCTCTAATTTTTATTTTTCCTGTAAGAAAATTATTTGACATTTCTCAGGAATATAACCAGATGCTTTTATTATTTCATTTCAGTATAAATTATGTTATGATTTCTTTTCGATCTTATTTCTCATAACCAGAGCTTTATCATAGCTTCAAGTTATGAATCACAAATTCCCAATCATTGAAATGTCCTCAGGAATACAGAAATCCTTCCTTATCCAAGGTTGCACTTTAGGCAGATGTAGTTACCTTCTGTCAACCACAGTCTGAAAATATTAAATGAAAAATTCCAGAAATAAACCATTCATAGGTCATAAATTGCACTTCACTTTGCATAGTGTAATGAAATCTTGCCATCCCTCACTTGTTAGTCTTCAACATTGTGTGTTTCTGACATCCCAACCATCAAAATTGTCATGGCTCAATGATGCAGGGTCACCCCAAGCAAATGAACCTCCCTCTGACATATTCTCAGGAGGTTAATAGTGGCCTAATGCTGCATCATACTGCCTATGTCATTCACCTCACTTCATCTCATTATGTGAGTACTTTATCATTTCACCTTATCCTAAGAAGCGTGAGTAAAGTACGAAGATAGGCTGAGAGATCACTTTCACATAACTTTTATTACAGTATATTGTTATAATTATTCTATTTCATTAGTTATTGTTGTTAATCTCTTACTGTGTCTAATTTGTTAGTTAAACTTGACGTACAAATGACTTGATGCATACGTAGAAAAAAACAGAATATGTTGGGTTCAGTACTATGTGTGGTTTCAGGCATCCATTGGGTTTTTTGAAATGTATCTCCCATGGATAAGAGATAACTACTATAAAATTAAAATGGCTTAGTTCTAAAACTTATAAGATTTGAAAAACATCTGTTCTTGTGGGAAAAAAATTACAAGTATTGTGTTTATATCCAGATTATATGCTACTTCACTGAGCTCTCAATTAAAAAATAATCTGGAAGTTCTCTAAGGGTGACTAAAGACTTTATTCTAAATTTCCTTTACTGCATAAACGTACTGCATAATATACTTTTAAAAACTATGTTCCAGAAAACCTCATGATTTTATCATATTTTAGTCTACTGACACTCAGACTTATAAAAATATTAAATGGTGTTTTATATATCATTAGTTCATTTAGCATGTGACTGGTTTATGTATTTTGTCACATATATATATATATATATGTTAATATATTTCCATATACCTACAAATTTAGAAAACCTTCAAATACTTTATAATTATGTAATTATAATTATATTTTCTAAATATCTAGAAATATAGAAAACCTACTTCAAATACTCCATAACTATATAATCTGATTCTTACAAGAAAGAACACTCCCTATAGATACTTTCCAAACCATCATGATATGCATTACGAAATTATCCTAGATTAACTCAGGCAACTCATTGTTTGTGTTTCCCCCACCATTTTTTAATTTATCCAATTAGTATTTCATTTTAGACAAAAAAATTGATATATGTATTATAACCTGGAAAGAATATACTAGTGAGAAAAATTATTCAGTTTTTCCAAAACAAATTATTTAAAATATCAAATATGATCAAGTATATGTTCTGTATACCTTTTACAGAGTTATAGTGTATCATTTTTCCTTTGAAATAGAAAATTGGCTCTTTTTCTAGTTTCTGTTACTTTAGCCCATATTTAGACAACATTTTGCCAATTGAAGCTCAGTACTACATAAGCTAAGTTATTTGAAGGACATAGAAAGTTGATTGCCATTTGGTATTTTGCCTGACCATGGCATGTATAACAACTATTCTATTCCGTTACCTCTGTGATAGACTGCAGTGACCTTTCATTGAGTTGCTTCAAGTACATTCATTCTCAGTACTATCAGCTGATATTTTGAGCTTTTGTTCTTACAATGATACTTTATTTAAGGTACCATTTTTTCCCATGCAAAATAAATACCAAGACTTTTACATTCTTCCACACAAAAAGGCTATCAAGGTCATGTTTAAAGCCACCAAACATAATGTAAAGACCTAGTTTAGCATATTACAGCTAGAAGAGATTTTAGTGTCTACTCAGAATCTCCTTTTATAAATAAGCAACTTAAGGCCCAGAACACTTAAATGAACCTCTAAGGCCATGGCAATTAACTGGGTTAAAAGATTTATGAGGGTTAGAATTAAGAACTAGTCTTCCTGAACTCTAGGCTGTTATTCTACATGAAATGGAAACAATTTGACATCTGTTTGCCTGAGTTAGCTGGTAATTTCACTTTGGAACCAGAATTCTTTCTGCTTTATTATGGTTTTACTACTTTCAGCAAAAGGTGGGCAAGATTTTTATGTCACTGCCACCTTTTAATTGACTGACATATGGATAATGATCAATTTTATCTGGTTCATTTTTACATAATTTCCATAATAATTACTTTTTATTTTAATTTGAAAATGCTTAAGTAATTGATAGATTTCAATATTTCTTATACATGGAGAATAGTGATATAGGAGAATAGTGATATAAGAGAATAAATTAAGGTAATTGATGTGGCATTACTGAAAAAGGCAAATAGCTTTTGAATAAATTAAGGTGAATATGTACACTACTAAGAATGAGGCAATGCCCATGTCAAAGTGGAAGAGAAATACACAATTTCACCATTCTGTAGCAAATGCCAAAAAAAAAAAAAAGAAGAAGAGAGAGAAAAAGTGAGGTGAGGTAGGGGAGAAAGCAACATAGAAGTCTCACCTCTGAAAAATGGCAGGAGGAGAATGTTTTAAAAACCTCATGAAATGGATTATCTACAATATAGGAAGCAAACAACAAACAAAAATGAGCAGTATTTGGCCTACAACCTACTCAGACCAGCAGGGTCCAGAAAGTCTTTGTTGCCACAAGGCAGCTGGTGACTGAGGATACAAAACCCTTTTTATTTCAATGTCACATTAAATCCTGAGGCATAAAATCAAGGGCAGACCCACAGAGCCTCTAGCTCTCCAAGAAAAGACTATCTAGCTCACAACTAAAGCCAAATGCCAGCTAATGTTCCCATCTAAGTGAAAAAATACCTAGCAAAACAATTAGAACATATATCTAAAATCATTTTTAAACTGTTTATTTAGGCATAGAAAAAGAAATAAGAAAACTGACTTGACATTTAGTTGATAAGACAGGTTGCACATTATGCAATATGCTTTCCAGGAAAAATTATCCTATTTTTCAATCTCTGCGGGATAAATTAGCACAATCACAGAAAAAAGGGACCCTCATTTCCTTTTTCATATTTGGACACAAAATATGGTATCCTGATACTTGAAAATCAAATAAATTATAAAAGTGGCAATAATTAGATTAATATGAAGTACACCTGTTGTAATCTCCAACTGGAATGCTGTAAGAACTTGATGAAGCAACACACATATAACACCCAGCAAAGTATCAGACATTATATTAGGTATGATTTCAATATTCATTTATTAACACCTTTATTACAAGCATCTGCAAACTAATAATTATCCCCAACACTACATTCACCTATCTAAAGGATGTCAAAATAAATCATGATGCCTAATGTTGAAGAAACTAAGCTCATCTTATGATTTTTTTTGTTTGGGTCTCTATTGGCATTCTCATGAATTTAAAACTCACAACTAATGAAATCTCTTTCCTCATTCTGATGCAGAGAACCTAAAAAATAATAATAAAGGTGCTCAGAGAATATTATTACTTACATATCATCTAGCTTCAAATATTTAGCCCAATTAGCCATCACTTTTAGGTTCAGCCTCCCGGCTTTAGAGCTGCTCTCAGCTCCTCCCAGCCCCCCGGCACCCTGGCACTGACAGATTTACTTTCTATAAATTTTCTGAAGGCAAGTCATATTTCTTAGTCTACAGTTTTCTCTCAGATTCTTTTAAATCTGTTTACATGCACCATTTACAGTTCCCCAACATGTATGTCAAATCATAATTAAATACAGATGTATTAAGGACTTAATATGTGCAAGGCAAATGTCTTGACCTCAGACATGTGATTAACCCTCAAGCACAAAAGTTTAATTGGCTTTCTTCCAATTCATACTTCCTGAAATATTCCCCAGGGTTTCTTAAAATACTTAAAAAAATTTAGAAGAGCATGACACCTCCTACTTATTTCTTATAAATTCAGTTTTTAAAATGCTATTAAATAAGAAAAACATCTCATTTTTATTCATATTTCAAATGGATCTAGAGAATTTTTTGCAGTTTGAATATAAAATTACTATGTTACACTAGATACTAACAAAAACACTTATTAATTATTTGTCTATGCATTTTATTCCAGAAAAGGAAATCTCTAACATATGCAGTCAAACTCACACAGACAGCCTGCCCTACCACATGCACACACACACACACACACATTCAAGAGGATGAGACCACAAACAGTCCAGTTGTAATTTTTTTAAAAACATAAAGTATACTCTTTAGCTCAGCTGCCAATCTGGCCTTACCTGCAGCCATAACTTGTTATGCACAGCATCTCTCCCTGTGGCAATGCACTGAAAGGTAGCATTCTGCCCTGCATTCACCTCTACATCCCCTAGACGGAGGAAATGAGGAGATTTATCTGCGGAGGGAGAAAAAAATGTTTGTTTTCATATGAAGAAAATATGCCATGTTACTTTTCTCCAACTAAATATTATCGTTAGTGCTTTTACCTTTGGTTGAGACTAACATCATAAACAAGAAAACTGAGGGGCTTTTTTTGCACTGGAAGACACCATTTCCTTTGTGACTCTCATAGTTCTCTTTTTCTCAGTAGCTCTATTACTTACTGTTTCATAATTGCTGGAGTATTGTTCTCTACAAAGTGAGCACTCAACAATTGCTGCTGAACTGCTGCCATAGCTTGTTGCATATGGATGATAATAAAACAGTTACAAGTCAAAGCAACCCAGAGATTAAATTGATACAAAATCAGAGTCTAATCTAAAAATATAATGAAAACATATAATGATTTCTAAGCTGCCGACAGTTACATGGCCATTGAACTTATTCGGCTACAATTTAAGCAGTTAAATCTTTCTTTTAAAAAAATCAATGGTTATAACCCTCTAGCACTTCAAAGAATAAGGGAATATTTTTGTTTCTTGCAAATAGAGCATCAACTAAACTGTTAAATTTGCTTCTTATTCCATTAGAGCCATAGTCTAGTAGTCCGGAAGAAATATCCATATTAGACCAACAAAAATGATGATCGCAGTCAAAATGCAAGTGAGATTTATGACTGTCAAACAAGTATTCTCTGAAATTACCTTTTAAAACTGAAGCCTCATCCATGTTTCCCACTGAAAGGAAATTTATATAAAAAGCAAAGGCTAAGCCTCAGAAGTAATAAGAAAAGCTCATAGAGGACCATATCACCCTAAAACGGCTATTGGGCTCAATTCACAATTTTCTATGTACTTATGAAATCCTTTCCTTGATACTTATCATTCAATAAGAGAAAAATGAACAGTAGATAAAAACACAGTTCTCTTAAACTACAGACTTAAAGAACATAGTAAACCGGCTTGAACTTTAAGTGAGATGATTTTGTTCTCTTTTTTCTTAGAATTTACCAACAAACATATGGTATATATAATTTGACACTGCCTACATCTTTCTCTGGTACCTTACCTCTCAGGAAGAGATTTAAAATAAGGAATCCCTAAGTTAGAACATGAGCTAAAGCAGCAGTTCTCAATTTATAAACTCTAGACCAGCAACATCAGCTGCACTGGAATCAGAAATGCAAATTCTCAGGCCCCCACCCCAGGCCTATTGAATCAGAACCAGGGGAAGAGCAAAGCAATCTGTGATTTACCACAGCTATAGTTTATCTAAAGCACACCTGAGTTTAACAACCACTCAGCAGAAGTACAAGCCTTGGCCCTCACAAGGGGCCCCAGACTCCTGCTTACAATGTGTTAGACATGCTTCTACTAGGGAGGATTGAAGAACAGTAATTCGGAATTTGCAGGCCATATAAAATGCTGCCGTTGGGAAATATAGGTAAAGTCTGAATTTATGCCAGCTGTTTTGTGCCTGGCTCTATTGAATGCATGCAGTAATGAATTTTCACGGAATGTGATGTAAACACAAATTTAGGTACACCATATGAAAACCAATCAAGGTGCATTAAAGGCATAACAAGACTGTATTAACAAACCAAGTTTCTTGTTTTGTTTGCTCTCTGTCTCTTTTTTTTTTTTTTGAGACCGAGTCTTCCTCTGTTGCATAGGCTGGAGTGCCGTGGCACAATCTCAGCTCACTGCAACCTCCACCTCCCACATTCAAGTGGTTTTTCTGCCTCATGCTTCTGAGTAGCTGGGATTACAGGTGCGTACCACCATGCCTGGCTTATTATTATTATTATTATTATTTTAGTAGAGACAGGGTTTCACCATTTTGGCCAGGCTGGTCTCAAACTTCTGACCTCATGGGTTAGCCAGATATTTATTATAATAAAGAAAAAAAAGTCGTCCTAAATTTGGAATGAGGTGAACTAATTATTTCTCTTCATTTCACCCCAGTCCTCATTAGCAGATCAAATAACTTCATGAGGCTTCTTTTTACTTTCCTTTCTGTTGAACTCTGATTTGCTACTCTTCTCTGTTTTTCTAGACAATTTAATAATGCCAAAAAAGAACAATTCCTAGTAAGAGTTGCCTTTGCATGTATATTTTTGTTCTCAGTAATGTAATCATTTAAAAGAATCTCCTAATATGTGTGTAATTAGTTGCAAGTCTGAAAAATATTTGATTCAAAAACTCTAGAAATATATCTGTTTTCTTTTAAAACTCAATATTAGACTAGGACTAACAATAACAAGAGAGACAGCAATGACCAAGTGATAAACAATCAATAGTCACTGCCAATATAAGGCAAGTGGTGAAAGGACATAGAAAAACACAATTCTTAATCACAACCTACCACAAGGATAACTCAGTACTTGGATGTCATCAATGGCAATATAACCACTTCTCCCTCCTGAGACTTCAGCTTCAAATATTACCTGTCAAAAAGAAACAGAAAATATTTACAACAGTCATTTTCAAGGGATGTCTACAGTGGAGGGGAGTAGTTATATATATGCAAAAGTAAATCTAATTTTTGTTCAATAAAAATTAAAAATTTAACCTTTAATGTACAATAATTTCTTAAAATTTGTACATGTAAACAAACCAAAAACCAAAATTTGAAGAACAGTTACATTACTGAGGTTAAGCAGTTTAAATTTTTAAAGCAGCTATTGTCAAGTATTGTTATTTTCCTGAATAGGTAACAAATAGAAACAGAATGACTAGGCAGACATAGCTAGTCTCTTTAAAAGTAAACTTTCACATACTGACTTTCTCCATTTTTGTTGTTTACTTAACATATATGGAGCACCTACTATGTTCCAAGCAGTATGCAAACCACTGAACACATCAATAAAATAATCTGTGTTTTAAATAGCTGAATTTTCAAGGATGGGTGTCAACCGATTGATTATTGGTGTTCCAGACCAAAGGAACAAATACAGTGAAAAAGATTGGGATGGCATGTTTGAAAAACTAAATAAACATAATCTCTGTGGCTACAAAGGCTCAAATGGGAAGAGATGAGATTAGAGAGGTAGGCATGGAAGGTCTCAAATACCATGGGAGTGAGGTCAGGAGTAAGGCACTCAATAGTTCCATATCTAAGAATGTTAAGAAAAAGAAGGCTTCTATGTTTAAATACGAGCTCATCTTACAGAGTTTTGCAGTTATAGTCAACAGCAAAGCTTCACATGACCTTTGTTTTAATGTGTACTGTGGCTGGGTGCAGTGACTCACACCTATAATCCTAACACTTTGGGAGGCTGAGGCCAGAGGAACACTTGATCCCAGAAGTTCAAGACCAGCCTGGGCAACATAGCAAGAGACTGTCTCCACAAAAAAAAAAAAAAAAAAAAAATTAGCTGGGTGTGGTGGCATGTGCCTAAAGTATCAGCTACTTGGGAGACAAAGGTGGAAGAATTGCTTGAACCCAGGAGTTCAAGGCTGCAGTGGATTAGGATGGCACCACTGCACTCCAGCCTGAGCAACCGAGCAAGACCCTGACTCTTAAAAAAAAGCATAACACTAATAATGTGTGCCGTGACTTTCAAGAGAAAACATATTTAGCATTCAGCATTTCAATATTGTATTGGGTTCCTTTATTTATGGGGATACATACATTATATTAGAGTATTTGCAAAGCATTATAGAAAATGTAATGAAAATAAGAATAGAATAGGATCAAATTGGTCTAATAGAAACTTTTGGCTATAAAGTGAAAGATGACCTGGAAGAAAAAAGTGATAGTTAATATGCTAGAAGTAGTGTGAATGGTGAGATGAGAAGAAAAAGGAAAGATAAAAATAATTCTAAGGAAGCAGAGAAGGTAGAACGCATTGACTCAGTTGTGAAATATGGGACAACTCAGTGATTTCTACTTAGACTACTAGGTGAATGATGCTGTCAGGATTCCTTGTCAGGACTAACAACACAGAAAAGGAAACAAATTGAGGAAGAAAATAATGAAGTATGTTTTGGACATTTCAAATATCATTTGCCTATGATACAGGGGAAAATGCTTAGGTGATAACTAGATAGATTTGGAAGAGAAAATTATGAGCATACAATAAAGGCATAAATTTTAAAGTTGTCTGATGAAGGATATCAGATAATTCCATGGAAGGGAGTCAGCTACTGATTGAAAGTTAAAGTGACTGGTGAGTAAGATGCCATAAGAAGATAAATAAGAGGAGAAAACTACTAGAAATGAAAGGTCAAGACTGAAAAGTCCACCAGGAAAGATAAAGCCAACAGCAAACGGTTAAGAAAGGAAGAGTGGTACCAGGAGGTTTCAAGCAGCTCAACACTCTCAATAAAAGGATTAGAAAAAGCCAGGAATATTATAATAACCATAACTTAAAGATTTCAGATATGTGTGTAAACAATGGCATCTAGATGCACACAGATTTCAGGAGGTGAGAGCCTCTCTGGTGTTATCTAATAATCTCTAGCCATTTTATTTTTTCCCATAGGAGTATTTGCCAATTCTGAGATCAGGCTACGGTTCTAGCTTAGCACAGACTGAAAACCTCTGGTAGGAGGAGGTGAAAACAGTCAAAGCTTGGTGCAGCTGTGCAGAAACAGAAAAACAACTTGAAAATTTGGGAGGCTGACTTTTGCAAAAAGACAGAGGTAAAGGCAAATAATGTCTAACATAAGAAAGAAGTCAAGAGAAACTGAAAATAGTAAGTATTACTTGGGGTTAGCTCTTAGGTAATCTCTGGTAAACTCTGCCAGGACATTTTTATTCTGGTGGAGGAGAAGCTTGATTGACTGGGTTAATAATGAGTAACATTTGTTGAGCACTTACTATATAAACTAGACTGTCCCAAGCTATACACACTTACACATTTACACAAAAATGAATACATTTAATCCTCATTACAATCATACCAGGTAGGTATTATTTTCATGCTCATTTTAAAGAAAAGTAATTGAACCAAGGCCTAAAAGCTAACAAGTGGTGAAGGATGGCGTGTGCCATCCTGCCTCCAAGTTGCTTTTGAAAATTTTACTACATTGCCTCTCAAGAAAAAGAAGACACAGAGTATTTAAGTAGACTTTAGAGTTTAAATTTCCTTTAAACATCTAAAAATGTTAAGTAAATCTTAAATTTAAAACATGAATTTTTTTTTAACTAGCGCACTGACTAGATATTATATTGACAAGACAGCAGTATGGTTCCATTAAACTCTTCCCATTCTCACACCATACTCTTACAACCAACCCAAAGTCAATAACAATGAGACAAGGTAAGCCGCTGGAATGGATGGCTCATCTCCCTTCCATCTCACCCAATCATAAACCACCTATGTTACTTCTTTTCTACTCCAATTTTGCCCTTTGTGACAATTGATTTTACTGGAATAAGTTGAAGGTGAAATGGAGGATGGGGTCTTTGTCATGAGCAGGATGCTTCATGATAGGATAGTATCTATAACACTGAAGTATGTGTAATATGTATGTGTATATGATTTACATTTCATATAAATGCATTTAGTGTGAACGTAATTCCTACGTCATTTTCTAAATATTGGAACAAGGGCTTAGCAAGAAATAGAGGATAGGATCAAAAACTTTAAATAGTGTATAACTTGAGACAACTGTGGTACAGACGACCTTCACACGAGTGAAAAAAACCTGTGTTATACTCCAAGCCCTCCTGTTTACAAATTCTTGAGGATTTACATAAATTTGAGATTTGAAACTTTTAGTGCTGTCAACCCTATAACATGAATATAATACAGCTTTCAAAACGAAGCTTTCTAAGGATTAAATAGTAGCATATGCAAAGGTGCTACCTAGACTAAAAGGTGTGATTATCAACATTGTTAATACCTGAAGTCTGTATAAATGTATCCTAGGAAAATAGGTTTTATTTGTTTGATTAGTGGTTTAAGGAAAAAAAGTTTAATAGAAAAAAAGTTTTTACAAATGATTTTTTGAAAAAAATTACATTCTAATGAATAAATCACACATATTGTTGGTTATTTCAGTTTTGTTGTTGTCAGTATTCATTAAGTTATTTTAACTTCTAGGTCTATCTTAGCTTCACTTTCTTGTTTAACTTCTTGTACTTTAAACAAGATTACTACACCCCTGAGAAAAAGTTTCTTATGTGTTCATTTAAACTGAGCTTTATTCAGGACAATAAATTGAGGCCTTGATTTAAAAGGAGGCAAAATAATTGGTTCTTTATTTAAAAAAAAAAAAAGTTTCTCTTCTTAGTGACCTCATTTTCCCTGCTAAATGTTGTCTTTGCCTCATTAACGAGAGCTAGAAGAAATTTCTAAGATCAGATTCCTTTACTGCTAAGGATCTAATCAGCTTTATCACTTCAACAGAGCCCTCACCTTGTAGGGCTCTTCTGTCCAGTCAGGGAAAACAAATCTCAATAGCTTAATTATGCAAAGCGTGCTTGGGCTAATGCTTAGGTCAGATCTAATGCTTGATGTCAAGTAGTCAACCAGCCTTCCCAGAAGAAGAGAGCAGTGTAAGCCACACCAGTTGTCAATTTTAAATCATCCAGGAGGCCAGCCTGGGAGCAGAATGAATGCGCTCTGCTTTCCAAACCATTTTTACTCCACTCCATTACCTGAAACACTGAAGGTGATGATTCTAATCAAATTTTTGCTACTCCAGCAACAGTCCTGGGTTATTAACTAAATAAGTGAAATAAAGTTGAATTAAATTTGGGGGAGATGGGAAACCCTAAAGAACAAAGATAACTTTATCCTCTAGGAAACAGAATTAACCCAGAAGAAGTGTCTCCTAAAACGGAAAGCTGAACTGGATGTCCAGAAGCCTGGGATCTGGTTGTTGGTCTACTAGCACATGTAACCCAAGCAAGTTATTAATACTTAACTTGGGTCTTTGTAGTCTCATATTAACAATACTGCCTTTCCCTACATCATAAGATTCTTGTGAAGACTGAATGGTATATATGAAATGATTAAATAATATGTGAAATATGTAATACAAGATATTATAGATACTAGAAAAATCTGAAAAAAAAAAAAAAAAAAAACTCCCCTTAATATTCTTTCAATATATCATAGTGTTAAGAGCCCAGGCTCCAAAGTCACACGTGTATATAATTAATACTCTTTTCCTTTTTCTTTTTTTTATGAGGCAGACTCTTGTTCTGTCACCCAGGCTGTAGTGCAGTGGCACAATCTTGGCTCACTCTAACCTCTGCCTCCTGGGTTCAAACAATTCTCATGCCTCAGCCTCCCCAGTAGCTGGAATTATAGACATATGCCACCATGCCTGACTAATTTCTGTATTTTTGTAGAGACAGAGTGTCAACATGTTGGCTAGGCTGGTCTTGAACTCCTAGTCTCAAGTGGTCTGCCTGCTTCAGCCTCACAAAGTGCTGGGATTACAGGCATGAGTCACCATGCCCAACCTAGTTCATATCCTTTAACTGTAACTTTAACTTATACAAAATGTAAACTTCAATTTCCTTTTCTATAAAGGAAACTTTATATGGAAGATTAAATGAGATAATGCACATAAAACATTTAACACATCTCCTGACACACAGTAAGCATGCTATGTTAAGTAGCACCACTGTTATGAGCAGAAAATAACCATAAAAGACACACGTACTAATTATATTTTTTCCATTCCCTTCTTCCTCCACTAAAAACCTAACCCCCAATCCCAGATTGAAAAAACATAGAATAAACTAGTGTTCAATTCCTATAAACCTCCTTAAATTCATGGTTTTTTATTTTAATATTTAAACACTAAATTTTGCTAAAGTTCAAAACAAATTACACATCTGCCTTCAAAGAAAGAACAAATGTGCCAAAATCAAAGCCTATTTTTAAATATGTATGTCCAAATTTCAGTAACAAAAAAGATAGTCATCTGTAACATATACAAAGACAGATCAATGCTGCAGATCCAACCCTATGAATACATCGGTATCTCTCATCATAAGGTGTGACCTCCAATTTAGGAACTGTAGTTAAAGTTGTATCCTCAGAGTTCATATATTGTCTATCACAAAGCAGAAATTCAACAAATAATAACAAGACTATATATGTGTGTATGTATATGTATGTATGTATTCACATTACTTAGATGTATATATATAAACATCATTAAATATAATTGAATTCTACCATGTGAAACTTAAACACTGTAGTTCCACAAGATGTGTCCTCAGTCTTTTTCTCTCTTTGCCCTATACTTTCAACTCTGATCGAAGATTAAGGAAGATGAGGCTACAAAGAGGACAGAGGGAAATGAAAAAAAATTAAATATGTAGAAATACAAAAGGAAAATGGAAGTACAAGGCATCACAAAATCTGATGAAAGAGTTTCCACAGGAGAAGAGATGTCAGGAACTAAATGCTGGCCAAATACTACATTAAATGGTTATTGAAAATGCCCCTTATTTGTGCCATTGAGATCAGAAGTGTTCAAAGAAAGAGTGGTCTGTATGAAGAATAGAAGTGGAAACCATATTGGGCAATGAAGAACACAGTGAAGGCACAGAGACAGCATGTTTAAGAATGCTTACAGAAAGTTTGTCTGAATGGATAAAGAGAAATTTGACTAAGAACAGAAGAAGATATGAGACCAAGGAAGCGTTCTTTTCTTTTTCTTATTATTTTTAAGATAAGAAACACTTAAACATGTTTAGATATTGATGAGGATAATTCAATTTGGTAGTGAATATTTGCATGTACATATGAAAAAAGTGATAACTGTTAGTGTGAAACAGGATAAGATTCAAATCACAGGTTGTAAGAGAGGCTCTGCCTTTTTTATAACAAGAGGAAACAAGAAGATGCATGAAGATATAATTTCTAGGACTGACAGCTAAGGAAGTTCCTATCACATGGTTTCAAGTTTCTTAGCTATAAGTAATGGGCTGGTGAAAAGAAGGAGTGGTTGAAGTCTGGAGAAAATTGAAAGGAGCTGAAATAGAGAGTAGAAGAACAAAGAGAAGAGAAAAATATAGTAGTAGAATTTCCAGTTATTTGGATCCAATTGAAATCGATAACCCTGAATTTCTTGTGATCAAATCTATCATTAGTGAGATTTTTTAAAAAACAGTATATTTTTTTCATTTAAGCCCAGAAAAAGTAGATAGAATAAAAGAAAAAAGTTTATGCAAACAGCAATTGTATAACAAAAATAAACCTAATGAAATCAAATTTTGATATGATAAGCAGTTGATGATCTAGCCAAAGATAGATGGTTTGATGGCTTGGAGCTCTCCATAAAGTTATTAGATGATCTAAGCAAAATGAGTATAGTAGAGAAAGATAGGTTTACATTTAGTCAGTAAGGTACATATGCATAAAGTTGGAGCAGTTGTGAGATATTACAACATCCAGGTAACCAGAGTAGTAAACAGAGAGGTGACCTTTGGAAGTGGTGAAGTCAAAAAACTATCCAGGTGCATTCCACACATATAGTGATGTCATCAAGAGGACAGTGAGTTTTGAAAGTGGAGAGAGAAACTCTAAATTATGCTGGTACCCAAGTTCATGATGAGTAAAACAAATTTAAAGTCCAGTGAAAAGTAATAATAAGGATGATGACATGGCTGAAAGAAAAAAAAAAACCTCAAAGGTGCAAAGGTGTTTCCCACCTGATATGGTTTGACTGTGTCCCCACTCAAATCTCATCTTGCATTGTAGCTCCCATAATTCCCACGTGTTGTGGAGGGAACCAGTGGGAGGTAGCTGAATCATGAGGGCGGTTTCCCCCATTCTGTTCTTGTGGTAGTAAATAAGTCTCACGAAATATGATGATTTTCACAGGATCTGAAGTTTCCGCTTTCACTTGATTCTCATTCTCTCTTGCTGCGCCATGTAAGACGTGCCTTTCACCTTCTGCCATGATTGTGAGGCCTCCAGCTACATGGAACTGTGAGTCCATTAAACCTATTTTTCTTCCCAGTCTCAGGTATGTCTTTATCAGCAGCGTGCGAATGGACTAATACACTACCCATTGATCTAAGCTACTTGGAAATTAATATCTTCTCTCTTAGAGAATATTGGGAAAAAGTGTCTCTAGGCTATACACACAAAGAGATTATGATTATAATTACATAATTAACTCTAAGTAAACATTTGGTGTTTATCTCCTCTATTAAAATATAAACTCATTGAGGACAATGGCCTGTCATGTTCCTCACAACATCATTGAATGACATGAATCCCATTGAGCGTCGGGGCTGAAAAAGTCCCAATATATTACAGAAAATAACAATGCAGTATTTGTGGATTCTAGTTAAAGGTTTTGCCTGAAAGGAAACTATGGGGATAGACATTTAGCTCATTTTTACTTAACTCACAAAATTGTGCTGAAATAATATAATGACACTCCCTTGAGAAAGTTCTAGATAATTTTCCCAAGCTATAGTAGTAATTATGAAAACATAAACCTCCCTTGCACAGCTAAATAATGCTACAAGGCATAAATTTCTGCTGATAGGTTGCAGAAGATTTTCTATAGAGTAAGTCAAGTACCTACTTGAAAACTTAAAATTCTAGAATCTAGTTACTTTTCAAATGTGAAAGTTCTATTTTCATCCATACATAAAGATGAAGATATATATAACTGACAGGTGATACCAAAAGTGCAATGCACAACTAGCAGTTACTGTCACTCACTGTAGCTCCTCACATAGACACTGTCAATTTGAAATTGTGGTTTCTCAACTAAGGATCAGCAGAAAGCATTAGAGAAAAGGAACTTCTGTTCGTCAGATCCCTGCAAGCCAAGCTGGTTTGCCTATTGACCCATGTCTGCTTCTAAGAGTCTAAAGTGTGAAAGGACGTTAGTCAAGGACTTCAGACTTTGAAACTGATGAATTCTTATTAACCTTTTCCTATTGATTGTTTACTTGTTTATTTAGTTCATGAAGGAGATATATACCTGCAATTACAAAAGATACATAGATAAAATATGTAAGCAAGAGAAATATTTGTATACTCTTTGACTTTAGAGTTGCTAAAGTTAACTATTTGACTATTTGTAAACTCTTTGATTTTAGAGTTGCTTGAGAAAGTAATTAGGGGGTTCTAGTTATATGTCAACTAAATATGGAAGGCAATTAAGACATATAATCAAGCCCAAATCAATTCTTCATCTAACCCCTATGAAATTTCAGATTTTAGCTATCCTTAGCACTTCCATGACTCATAGATGTATAATTTTCCTTAAGATGTCCTGAGATTAAAAATGCCTAGTTCTTTAGAAAAATCAGTCCTATCAAAACTTTGCATCAGGATTTTACTGTCTACAGGGAGTAATTAGGGCTCCAGAGATTCTAAAAACCAACATTCTTGTACCTGAATACATATAGGCCTTTTGCATAAAGCATCTGCCACTCAGCAGAAGCTACCACATAAATTTAAATATTCTTTCACTTTCACTGTGTACAAACACACACACACACACACACACACACACATAATTCTATGTATCCATCTATCAATATAATTAATATTACAGTGACAAGTTGATTTTAGAATGCTAATACTATGTATAATGTCACCAGCTATTCTTTAATAAAACATCAACGTATCCAATTACAAGGGCTTTGATTACAAAAATATCCTGAAGTTTAGCATTACCAATTGCCTACATGATGAGAAAGACTACTACATTATCTAACAGGGATGATATCAGGTATAACCAGAGTGTAGTTGCATGAAAAGCAGCTACAGCATCCACCCAACTGCAATCCTTTCAACAGTGATGTTGTGTTTTGCCTAAGAAACAGCAGAATATCAGTCAAAGCACATGGCAGTGTCCAGGTAACTGTAAAAAGTCAGGACCACAGATCAAAAGGAGAAAATAAAACCTAAGAGAGTCATACCAAGGAGGCTGTGTAAAGAAAAGCCCAAAGAAGGAGATTTTCAGAAGGTTCCATACTGAAATGAATATGCAAGCATAGTACATTCCTATGTTTCAAATTAGCCCAGGGAGTTGGCTATCCCTAATGTAATCACTAAAACTATCTAGAAGATCTAAATAGAGGAATGAACAATAATCATTTCAGAGCATTGCTAGAATGTTAAAGTTATAATAATAGTCCATTAGTTACTTAAATTAATTCTGCATTCCTGAAATCTTACACTTGTAAAAAATTATCAATGATGTTTTTAATTAGAAAGATGTTGATGCAGGTTTATATGTATAAAAACACATGACTTCTTATTCTTAAAGTGACTAAGACAGACTTCTCACAAACCCAAAACCTGAACTGAGAATGAATGATATAACAAAATAACCCATAAAAAGTGTTTGTGTTCTCTGCATGTTCTCTGTATCATTAAGATGCCTTTGGGGGTGGAAAGGATCATATACTTGCTTTCTCAAAATAGACCCTTAAGGTAAGATGGAGACACACACATGCACACCCACTCAACACAGAGCACACCAGAGTTCCCAGCCGCAGAGCCCCAACTCTGAGCCACAGACCTCAAGTCAGGTCCTAGTTCTGACCTCATGAGGTCATTGTAGGGATTAAAAGAATTTATATACAATTTAGGAGATTTCCCATAAATGTTAGCCCCTTCTTCCCTTTCCTAACCTTTACCAGAAACTGATTCATCATAGGTACACCTTTGAGTTCTTCTGTGCTTTAAAAACAGCACCACAAACTCACTACCTTCCTCATTCCTAAAGTCTGACATCCCTATCACTAAACCCCCTTTCCATGATTCCTTTTCCAGTTCAATTCAGAGCCTAAGGGTGGTGAAAATGCCCGAGACTAGAGGCCACAGTATAAGGTATGCCAACCCTCTTCTCTCTTTAGAGGCTTCCCAATTCCAATATAGGCAGATGGACAGGCAGAGCATAATAATATATCCCAAATGCCTTAAAGATGAAACTCAGAAATAAAATTGAAATAGGACCCACTATTCAAGGCTCAGTCTAATTTATGTTAGAATATGAGTTTAGCAAAAATTGAGGAAAAAACAAAACGGCAATTAGAAGAGGAAAATAAAAGTTTACTGAAATAATCCAAGATCTAAAAATGTCCTTAAACACATTTTTCATCCTATGGATCTGTCCTTAGATACATAAGCAAGCAACTTACACCATAAAAGATCTGGTATAAAACCGAAAGCAGGGAAGCAAAGAGTAGCAGAAAATTCATCAGCAAAATGTCATTTCTGTATCTTTACTATCATAGCTCCACCATCTGGGTTATATTTTATAGTTAGTTGTCTGGGCCAAAAATAAAAGATGACTGGTTAAGGTTTCTATTTCTATCAACATGACACTGAATTACAGTACTATCTTTCCTCGCTTCCAGAGATGTGCCATTTGTCTTCCTACAATCCACAAGCAGAACCTTTTAAATTTTAACACCAATAGTCCAATCTTACACATAGCAGAAGTAGATCACTTCACCTGCACAACTACATCTGAAAAATAATGCTTTCGAACTAACACAGTAAGTCTGTTCTTGACAAATTTAAACAACTCACAAGAGCTTTAATTTATACTTATGAAACTTAGGAAAATTAAAATTAGTAGTTCAACCTCCACGTACCATCATACTAAATATCTATTAACATATGATATCTGATGACAGTATGTACTTACAAAGAAAAGCAACCTTTAAGTAAACCAGATGATTGTTAGTGAAGAGATAAGATAAATGGATTTGTCTACCTATAGGCAAAGTTGAGCTAGATGCTAAACTTGAGTTTTCGCATCACAAATTCAGACATATTAATGAGTAATTGTTTTGTTTAAAACTCTTGTAAAAAGAGACCTCTCTACTTACATAATATTGATTTAGGAATTAAGTAATTTTAAAAGTACCATGAACTTTTCTATTGAAAAAAATAGTTACGGTTAAAGGGGAGAGGGAAAGGTTTTGACATAAAGTTTATAAGAGTAACAAGTTTGTGTACTCTTGGCTGGATTTAGGGACAGAAAGCCTGTGAACTTTTATTTTCTATTTTATTTTAGAAGACAAATAGTCAAGTAGTGATATCTTTATATAAGATTTAAATAGTACAAATATAATTACATATTATTATATAATTTATTATGTTAGTGCTTTTAACTAGTAAAAAACCTAGTCAAAACTGAAGGAGAGATGTAACAAACAATACATTTGATGTTCAGTTTCGACAGGAGAAAATAATGAGGAACTTTGGAAGATATCCCAGTGCAACTAAAAATAATGGGTGCATATACACAAATATGCACATCTGTATTTGTCTTGACTTTTTTTCTTAAAACATATTCAAGATGAAGACACTAAAAGTATATGGTTCATTTGATTCTTTGCAGAAGATGAACTCAAACTTTTGTCTATATGCTTAAAATATTCATGTGTCATAAATCAGAAAAAGATGAAGTTTGTAAGACT
Organism: Callithrix jacchus; assembly: GCF_049354715.1. Lineage (NCBI taxonomy): Eukaryota > Metazoa > Chordata > Mammalia > Primates > Cebidae > Callithrix > Callithrix jacchus. The sequence goes on from NC_133505.1 coordinate 134,827,492, forward strand.
TTAAGAATCTTGCTAAAAATTATAAGGCAAGACATTTTTACCTAGAATACTCATAGATTATTCAGAAGTTAGTCGAGAAAAGAAAGAAACGACATCCTTTCCATATCACAAACTTTCTGAAGAATACCTATAACATCTCTGGGTATCGGACAATCAGTAAAAATGGGTTGACATAGGTAATTTAAGAAATACTAGGGAGAAAAAAATCCTTGGAACTCTTTGTGCAGTTACGACGGCTTGAAACTATATATTTAAAATGTGGCTGATTCACAGACCAATTTTGTTACCCATATAAAGCAAAATAAATGGAATAAAATCAGGTTTTAAGGATAGTTGGAGAGAGATAAACTCCTCTTCATTGAGAACACAATATGGCAGATGGTGAAAAAGACAAGGGAAAGCATTAATTTTATAGGCAGGATTTAGTTATAAGTGAGAGAAAGTGATCAACATTATAATGACCAAGTATGTCCTTTATTGAAGAGTGTATAGAATAGAAACTAAAATCACTAACTAAAGTGATTTTGGAGGACTGAGAGAGCCACTCAAATGATTTTAGATGTTGTCTATGAAAATAGAAGGCCTTTGCCAAAGACATCAGGAGACATTTAAGCTGTTCAACCTTTGCACTGATTCCACCTATTGGCATTAAAGTATGAACAAATTATCAAGATGCTGAAGGATGAAAAGTACTGGTAAGACAGATCAAGTCAAAAGTTATCAAAACATAGTCCTGGCATCAGTAGCATCAACAACACCTGGAAACTTCTTAGAAACTCTGTGGGTGGGACCCACTGATCCATGTTTTCACAGTTCCTGCAGGTCATACTGATGCAGGCTAAAACTTGAGAACCACTCATCTAGGCTGATCTCCAAACTGAGCTAAAAGTTACGTGACAGTTTCTTCTATCGGTAGCTGTGGAGGAACTGGTTCCAAAAACCAGTTTGCTTTCTTCAGTACTTTTTCCTTTTCAAGAAAAAAAATAAAATAAATCCATAAATGCATTCATGAGTTTTCTTTATCAGATACCCAGCTAAACAAAAATATAAGCCTGTATAAAATACCAGTTTTTAAAAATTTGAGCAATTGGCCATGTGTTTATTCAACAACAACAAAAAATTTTGGAGTATCTAATATTTGCGGGACTAATATTTGACAGAAAGAAATACCTAAATTTTGGTCCCTGTCCTCAAGAAAGTCACAACGTGGTAGAAGAGATAAGCATGTTAGGAAATAACTAGAGCACAGTTATTTGTGATAAAGCAGTTAAGAGAGCTAAGAGAGTTCAGGAGAGAGAGAAAATTACTCCATCTGGGAAAAGTGCAAGACTTCAGAAGAAGCGACCTTTGAAACATCCTTCATTTGCCCAGCACGTAGTAAGCATACACTAAATATTCTAACCGCTAAGGAAACAAAGATGGATAAAAGGCTGAGCCACACCTTTTATGTGGTAAACATCTATGGCATATGTAGAGCAGTAGTAACATAGAACAAGAGAGAGTGAGCAAACTATTTTCTATCTGGGAAAGCAGAGGATGATTCAAAAAGGAAATGATTCCAAGCAGTTTTAAAACTGCAAAAAAAAAAAAACAACAAAAAAACAAAACAGGGCATTACAGACCAAATAAGGTGTATTTTCAAAAGATCGACAAAAGGAAACATAATGATCTATTGCCACAGCAATTTTATAGAACATCTAGTTAAGACGAAGAGATAAGACCTGGGAGACTGAAACCTGGGACCTTATATTACATGGACTTCTATGCTACAAAAAAGAGTCTGCCCTTTTTGTTTTTTGTTTTGAAAGGTGTTGTAATGCCTTTAAAGAGTTTTATAAAAGGGATAATGTTATTTGCACCTTAAAAATGTCAGTGTGGTAGCAACAAACAAATCAAAGAGTTGGAATCTCTTCAGAAAGACCTAAACATGTAATAGTATACCTGAATATGCTTGGATGTTAGTCAACCAATCAGGAAATATTTATTGCATACCTACATATACAATAATGTGAAAAGACTTAGATTTTAGTGCTATATTAACATATGTATTTATGGAGAGATCAAACATATTATATATTCACGAATACAAATATGTCTGTATGTAATTTTTAATCCAAAATATAATAACAAAACAAAAACTGTTTAAGATAAATAAAAGTCTCAGAAAGGCTTTACTTAAATTTAATTTCAGACTTAATGTTCATTAACATCATGTTCACTCTAAGATTTATAAGATAAGTGAAATGATGTAATAAAATGCCAACTTTTCACCCCTTTCAATTTAAGCTAACTCCAGTTTTCACAGATAGGAGAGTGAATAGAATTCATTTTTAATTTTCTCTATACTTCATGTCACCAGAAAAAAAAACTTGATTTACTCAACTAATCTAGTTCAAAGTTCCAGTTCTCAAAAATATGAAGGTTCTCTGATTTGTAAAAAGACCTAAAATTTACTGTCATGGCTCATAATAAATCCTGGGAAAAAGAAAAATGGCCAGAAGATATTTTATTCAGAAATCGATTAGAACCACTGAGAATTATTTAAATGTGATAATTTGACGAGAAGCACCTGGGGAGGAAAGTGTCTGGAAATAAAATCATTTTCTTTATACGTAAACTAAATTTTATTCTTTTTAAGAAATAATGCTTTTAAGAAAATCACCATTCTGTTTGTCCCTAAATTCTTCTATAAGAAAATAGTGGTTTTGTGAAATTTCTTAAAATTTCTATAATAAAGACTAAAATATAATGCTAAATCAAGCAAGGTATTAAAACATCCACTTTACTATGTTAAAAAGATCAAAATATGTTACATTTTCACTGATATGACATAGTAATCGTGCATGGTTTAACTGGCTAATATCTCTCCTTTGCCTCTTCCTGAACTGCTCATGCTAATACTAGAGATAATTGACCAGGAAAAATGAAATAAAGTAAATAAATATGGAATAAAAATGAAAAATGTTAGTTTTACTATGTACTTTTTTCATTGCATATTTGCTTTTTTCATTGAACAACTATTCATCGAGCACCTGATATGTACGAGAGATGAACAACATGAAACAAAGCTGATGTCTTCATGGAGAACAGGCTAGTATGGAAGAAAGACAATAAACAAGCATATGGAACAGTGATCAAAGTGCTAAAGCAAGAGGCAAAGGAGTAAACGAACAGACGCATAGAGATGGGGTAAATAAGTCAGCCTCTGAGAAGTTAAAATATGAGTAGAGACTAGAATGGGAAGATAGAGGGAATGCTATTCAAGGTGGAGGGAATGACAGGCACAAAACCTTTAAGACACAAACAGTCTTGGAGCATTCCAGACTCAGAAAGCTAAATGAGGGAGTCAGAGAACAGAAGACAATTTAATGTGGAGCTAGACAGGAATTAGACTTGGATTTTATTGACTCCATTGAGAAGCCAGTGGAATATCTGGGGTAGCATTCCTAAATTCCTGAAATCTGACATGTATTTTTAAAAGATCAGTCTGCTGTGAGGAGAAGAGCCTCTGAGAGGTAACAAGGGAAGCTGGGAGGAGCGGGGGGAAGTCCATGTTTGAGGTGAGAGATGGGGAAAGCATAGATTTTTAGCAGTGCTTCCCTAATGCTTTTATATTACGAAAAACAGAAAATGACAACATCTGTGTGGCACTTTGAAGTAAATGGAAAACTCTTAATAGTTCCAGGCTTCATGCTATAGGCTAGGTTATCACACTACAAATTTCCTCTATACCTGTAATACCACTGCCAGAAAATACCTGTATGCCACGGCTCAAAACCACTAAACTAAGAGTGAGACATGGTCAGATTGGGACAGGTTGCTTACAAATAGAATATGAAGAGGAAAGCTCTTCCCAAGATGCTAATTAAAGAAACCAAAACATCATGTATTATGATTCAATTGAATACGTATTTTAATGTGCACATGTACACACATACATGCATGTACATATATGCACATACATATGTGCATATGTATGTCCCACTCATCAAAATATTAGGGTCATCTCTAGAAAGAAAAGAGGGTGAGATTATGGATTACTTTCACTTTCGGGATATTTCTTCAATGATTTCATTACTTATAGTAAATTTGTACAATGATTTCATTACTTATAGTAAATTTGTACTGGTTTAGTAATAGTAATAGAGGGAGGCAAATAATTTCAAGTATGTTTTAGAAGTATGATTCAGTGTTTCTTCAATTTTCATTCCTTTATTGGAAAATCAAAAATCCTTAGGAAAGGACCATAAAAATTCTACTTTTCTAGCAGTTGAAGATAAAACTTAAAACATTCTTTCCTTTTCATTTAAAGAAAGTTAAAATGAAACTTAAAAATGTCACTTCCTTCTGTAACATAAGAACCCTTCCACACAATTGCTTTCATTTTCAAGTTCATAGCATATGTAAAGCAAATGTACGACATAAATGTAATTTCATAGAAAAGGCCTTAAACTATAGAGAACCAATTAACAGTAGTCGTCTTGGGGGAGAAATTGGATGAAATGGGTGAAATGAGTCTCACTTTTCATTTTACTGACGTTTGTGTTTGAATATTTATAAGTATTTATCAAAATATAATTGTATAATTTAGAGAATCTTTTCTTAGACCTAGAGAGTATATTATTCTCTGGACTACACTTCTGATGACATGACTTTCTAAAATATATATGTATATATTTTAAATTCTATTTTGGAAAAGATTGGCTTTTATTCTAATTGTAATAGAACATGCTTACAGCAGAGGAGTGACATAATCTGAATTATGATCTGAAGAAGTTTGTTTTGATGACTATGAGAAGTGGCTTGTGGGAGAGCAAGATCCAGAAGCAGAAACAAGATTAAGGAGACCACTACAGTTGTTGAAAGAAATGATGATGGCATTAACCATGGGGATGGTCCAAAAAAAACGGAGAAAATGGCCTTTAACATTGCTACCCACAATATCTAGCATAGCGAGTGGCATGTAGTATGCCCCCATTAGAGTAAGAAAGTTAGGAAGAGAGGCCAGCCATCCAGACAGCTGGGCTGGAGATTACTGCTTTTCTAATTGGAGCTGGAGAGGTGGAACATTTTTCTTAAAGATGCTTTCTTGAAGATGCTTGTATAATGTCCATTTATGAAAGCAGTTTCCTAATCTGCTAATAAATTAAAGTTTATATAAACACTATCACAACAAATTTAGAAGCACATACAGCAAAAATTATTTCAAAACAAACTTATTTCTCAATTCAACTCCAGTATTAAAGCATGTGGTCACTGAAATTTCAAGTACATTAGAAGATGTTGCAAAAAAACATGAAGTTGTAGTAAGTTACTTTAAAGACATCTAAAAAATACTGCTTTAGTAGGCTTAACATTTAATGATATAGTTGTCCTCGAAGATCTGAAAATAAAAATTTAAATTGCAAAACTAATTTGCATTTTCTTAGCTTTTCCATCTCTTTTTAGGTCTAGGCTAAGGTCTCTAGTTAGTATTTCACCCTGACCTTACATAGCAATAGTTTCCTTTTTATCCCTCTTGATCTGTCAATCTGTCAAGCCTCTAAACTTCACTTTCTATTTTACCCATCCAAAAATAAATTCCTTGTAGTCTTTATTTATTTTCTATACCAATAAAACTTTCAAAAAAGAAAAATCCTTCAATTTTTGTTCAAACGTATTAGATGATTCATAGTTGTATTTCTTTTGGCTAATGTGATTAAAGATATAAAAGCAGAAATCAATACAGATTTTTCAATAGTTATATGGACTTAAAATCTGAGAATAATGTTCTAGAGGGCAAAAGATCTTAAAAATACTGTAACAAACAACAGCAAATTTTCCAAGCTAGCATTTAAGATACTTTATTAGATGATATAGGTGAAACACTACATTGTACATTGACAGGTATGTTTTTTTATAATTTATTTATGAAATCTGTTGTCTCCAAATTTGAATTAGCAAAATGTTTGTAACACAGTAGATACTAGCCAGATGTCTATAGTTATTAAAGGGGAAGTACTGTCTGCAGAGCTTCTGTCTAGAGCAGAACTGTCCAACAAAACTGTCTACCACAATAAAAATGTTCTGTATCTGTTTACATAGTAGCCACTAGCCAGCCACCTGCAGGCATCAATAACTTAAAATGTGTTTAGTGCAAATGAATAAATATACTTTAAATTTTATTTAAATTTAAATAATTGCATCTGGCTAGTGGTAGCTCATTGAACAGCATAAATATGAATTTTGACAAATTTGGGTAATAGCTTTTGGAGATACATTAACAGTTAAATCAAAAGCAAAAAGAAGCAACTGGTATGTCAAGCAAATTTTCATATAAAACATAAATTCTGTAAGAATTAAGAATATCCGCTCTTCTCTCAAGCACACTGTGAAGATGGGCCCTTACATGGTAGACTAATTATTTCATGGCACCAACAAGCAAGAGTGACATGATTATGCCTAGAATCCAATACCAGGAGTTCCACAGCCTGAGAAAAATCTCTCCATGTGTGGAAATGACAAAACTGATCAAGTGTGCTTTATGTGGATGCTGTATGGCTTGCTATTACAGTCAAATATTACTTTCCAGGTTTGGATTCATCCCAATTTTATGGATGACAAATTAAGCCGCATAATGAAAGTTATACTGCAACTCAAAACTGTTGATACACCAATTTTATGTAGTTTTCAACCTGTTTCCTCCCTAGAATCAAAATGTGGGACAGCCTCAACATTAAATTATTGAAACCAAATAAGTTCACAAAAGTGAAAATATAAACTATACTCTCTTAAAAGAGGATTTTTATCTCAAGGGAATCACATTGAGAGACTTAAGACGTAATCATTGATCGTCAATATCTGTTACCTTATCCTACATTTTTGGTCTTTTATTTTTGTTGTTTTCTAGAAGTGAGTTGTTTTAAAGAGTATTAGACTCCTCAGATACTAAAACAACACTAACTCCCAAAAGAAAAGAACATTAACTTACCAAAGTTTGCCCAAGTCTTTCATATAGGTAAATTCTAATTAGACCCAACTACAGATCTATGGAGGGGACAAGGTAAAGAAGGAGAGAGAGGGAGAGAATGATAGACACTATCTCCAAAACCAACTAAATGCTTAGTTGCTTTGGAAATTCAGTTTAGGACTAGAGACTTAGACATTAGGAATTCCTACCATTTTGTTTAATGTGATACATTTATATGCAAAGTTTATTTTGTGAAAAAAAAATTTTAATGAAATACTCTTTTGTCCTTTTTTATAATACAAAGTTAAATGGTACTTGTATATTTTTCCAAGAATTTTTAGGTGGGTCCCAAAACCAATGACAAAATGAAACAAAAAATTCTAAGTGCTTTACATTCTAGATAATTCATAAAAAACTGAGCCAATCTTCTTTGAATATTTGCTGGGAGGTGGCAGACCCAGCCCTACCACAGCCCTTCACCTTCAGACACCCAGCCGATCTGAACTGAGCCCTAAGGACAAGGCAGAGAAGTCCAGTACCATAGTGATGAGCTTCCCTGTATCCATGAAGGAAGGGCAGCAAGTGCTTACCCCACAGGAATGTTCCGTGGACCAAACACAAGGAAGACTCTAGAAGCATCACTTAAGACTGGGGTGCCTATGAGAAGAGGATGCTGGCAACTGGCTTCAGGATAAATGCTTCATGAGAGAGTTCTTGAGAGGACTTGGTAAAAAGTCCTAAGAAGGAAGAAGCAGTTTCTTTCTTACTGTAGAGTATTAACAGGGGAACACTTGCTGTTGTAGCTTGTAGCAGTAGAACCGGAAGAGACCGGAATACAGTGAGCCCAGTGGTCTGCTGGTAAATGTTCAACAAATGGTGGGGAATGACAGATTATGGTTTGTGCCACTTGTTGATTTCAGAGGTAGAAATGCTCTCACCAAGGCCAATTTCAAGCTACTAGTGTGAAGTTTAAGAATGTGAAATTGGGAGAGATGTGCATTAGCATCATCTTTGCCATGGTGAGAGCATTATACAGGATTTTCTACCATAAAAATACAGCAGATAAAAAGCAGTGTCAAGGGCATAGGTAATAATAAAATGCAGAAAAACAATAAAGTGGTATTTTAAATATTTATTAATGTTTCTAAAATAATCTATTTGATTAATCACTTACATGATACATGATATAATTAGTAATGACTGTGTTAACAAGATCACAACTTCCAAAAAATTTAACAGCACATAAGAGTCAGTGCAAGCTGCTCTTGCCATACCACTGGTGTGCCTGATAAGTGGATGAGGATTTCTCTGCTGTCATGAGGACACAGAAGAGGTTCCCTGTCTTCACATGAAAGAACGCCTTGTGAGGTGGAACAGGGACTCTAAGGGCTTCCCAGGCAGCATCTAAGTGAGATACTACCACTTTTGGAATGGCCAGAGTAGTGAATCACTTTGCTCTGGAAGAAGCACAGCTGTCTCTTTCCAAGGAGGTCCTTGAGGACAGAGGAAGTTGGTATGAAGCAGACTACTACATCAAGCAAACTACCCTGCCAACAATGAAAACCATAGCCATCAGTAGATATTTGCTGCAAAGCTAAAACATTGCAAAAGAAGAAAAGCCAGAGTAAGATCAGGGTGTCCTAGCCAGAGTAAGATCAGGGGGTCCTCCCCAGATACGTAGGCCCAGTTAAAGAAGAAGATACCTGCCTCCTTTATATCTATTCCAAACTCAGGAGTGATATTATTTGAAATACTGTACTAAGCACCCACTACTAACAAGGAAATTAAAAATAAGCAAAGATAAGTTTTTCTTTAAAGAAAAACAGTCCACTATTTTAAATACTGGTATCAGATAAATAGTGATATATGTAGTTCTGCTATTTCTAGGTATTTTCCCATCATGTATTTACAGCAAATGCAGAGAACTGTACAGTGCTTTAAATACATGTCATCATCATTAAGAATATATTTACTTTGGATAGGTCTTTATAGTTTACAAAGTATTTTTATTTATTTATTTTTTTAGAGATAAGGTCTTACTGTATTGTCCAGGCTGGAGTGCAGTGGCTAATCACAAGCATGATTATAGTGTACTACAAACTTAAACTCCTGGGCTCAAGCAATCCTCCCACTTCAGTGAAGAACTGGGACTACAGGCATGCACCACCATGCTTGGCTCATAGAGTATTTTCATGAACATTATTTCATTTGATCCCCATAAAACACTTGCTAGGTGTTAATATGGTTTGGCTGTGTCCCCACCCAAAGCTCATCTAGAACTGTAATTCCCACAATTACTAAATGTCCTGGGAGGTACCTGGTAAGAGGTAATTGAATCATGGGGGAGTGGAGGAGCAGAGATTCCCCATACTGTTCTTGTGATAGTGAGTAAGTCTCATGAGATGTGATGATTTTAAAATTGGGAGTTTCCCTACACAAGCTCTTTCTTTGCCTGCTGCCATACATGTAAGATGTGATTTGTTCCTCCTTGCCTTCCACCATGATTATGAGATTTCCTCAGCCACTTGAACTGTAAATCCATTAAACATTTTTTCTTTTATAAATTGCCCAGTCTTGGGTGTGTCTTTATCAGCAGCATGAAAACAGACTAATACACATGTGTAGAACAGCTGTTGATAGTCACATCTTATTAATACTAAAAATAGAGCTGAGAGAAACAAACTGACAAGCTCACTTAAAAGCCAAACTTTGAATCCACTCAAAGATATACACAATTATCCAATATACCTTGTCCTACTCTGTATATCATTATATTACCAGAAAATCAGTCCTACATGATTTAGGACTGATTTCATTATAACTGAGAAATAAATTCTGCTAAGATGAATAATTAAGTTTTGAAACAGACTCATCTTTCAATGTTCAGAAAATTATAAATATAAATAACTTCTTAATTATTTATTAACAAACAGATAATAGTGATCACGTAGTAGAAATTCTTCTAATCTCTTTAAAATATTAATTCATTTGTTTCTCTTAACAACCCTCTGAGGCAGGGGCCAATATTATTGATCAAGACATAGAAGTAAAGAAAGGTGAGTACCTCTCCCAAGGTCATACAGCTATCCAGTGGCAGCACCATGTTCTAACCCAGATACTCTGGTGCCACAGTTCTTGCACTTTGCTTACTATGCAGTGTCATATATAAGTGAATTCATCAAATGGAATTACCTTTCGAAACTGTTTCCTGAATTTAAGTTTGAAAGTATTTAAATCTCTAAGTGGTACAACATTTAATTAATTCCTTTTAAGGGTATTTTAGAGACATTAAAAATTTTAAAATTTGTACATGCTGTGATCTAAGTATCTGTGCCCCTCCAAAATTCTTACATTAAAATTCTAATTCCCAAAGTGATGATATTAAGAATAGAGGTTTCTGGGAGGCTATCAGGTCATGAGGACTCCACCTTCATGAATGGGATTAGTGCCCTTCTTTATGAGAGACCCTTGCCTCTTCTGCGTGTGAGAACACAGTGAGAAGGCACTGTCTATTAAATGAGAAAATGGACCCTGATTTGGCACCAGTCTGTTGGTGCCTTGACTTTGGATTCCCCATCCTCCAAGACAGTGAGAAATCAATTTCTGTTGTTTATAAGCCATCCTGTTTATGGCATTCTGTTATAGCAGACTGAAGTCACTAAGCTAGCATACACATTTTCTTGCAGAAAGGACGGCAGTAGGTTGTGGATACAGAACAAGAATCAAACAAGGCTAAAGCTGCTAGAAGAGCAAAAGGTCCTGAGGCTGGGAAAGGACACAGAAGTGCTATTGCTTGAATTTTTGAAAATTATCACTAAAATGCTACACAGTGGCACATAGCAAATGCCTACCAAATGTATGTTTCCCTCCACTTTCCAGTGGTCTGGCAGTGACTGGAGACCCAGACAAATGGGCTAATGAGGTTCAGTACACCAGTGTGGAAAAAGTCTAAAAGGCCCTGGATCAGGCAGTTTTTAAAGAATAAGGTTCCACACAATTTGCTAAGGAACACTGAATTTAGAGGTCAAGCCTGAGTTTGAATCTTGGCGATGCTATTTATTCTCTCCAGAACACAATTCCTTATTCTATGAATTTTCATCCGTGGGCCACAATATCTAAGGTCTTTCCTAGAATAGAATCATGAGACTATAACTCCAACATGGAAGGCAACGCGTCCAAAAGCGCAGGATACTGAATACACATCTAAGCACACACAATACCAAAAGGAAGAATCCAAGCAAAGCTCACAGGGAGTTAAGAAACAAAACAAACTTGTGCTGAACCAGCTCTCAACTCAGAAGCTTTTATCTTCTTCCTGAAAACAATGTTTCCAAGCTAGCCTAACCAATAGAGCTTGTGCATGGAAGTGAAAGACCAAAACTGAAGTGGGATATGAAAGAGAAATACAGCAAAGAGTAATTTCTCGGGGGAAAAAAACTTCCAAACAACCTGAGTGAAAATTGTATCTTACTTTGTTCTAGAAATTACCAACAACTGTAAGGAAACTTATTTATTATGATATTGAATATTGTATCATTAATCTCATAAAAATATGAAATCACATAACTAATTCAATGCTAATTTGATATTTAAGTTTTTCACAAGCAGAAACAAAAAGGCTCACATATTAATGCTGATTTGTTATTTTTCTGGGTGTGCATCAGTGATGAGTCAGTATAAAGTAAATGGAAAAAAGAATAAAGTGTGTGATTTATCTACCTGTCATAAATGCATCTTTGAACAGGCAAAAATGTAACTCATTTTTTCAACCAATTTACCAAGTAGAGAAATCACTAGACGAGTCAACAAAATATGAATTATTTTATGTCCTTTCTCTCTCATTTCTTCTATGTTATTTATTATTTCACCAAAACCTATTGGCTGCTGTACCGTTTAAAACCTATGTATTCCGTAAATAAAGGGAAAAATCTCTCCTTTATTTTTGTACATTATATCCATAACAAAAAAAGAGAAAAAAAAACACATGGACACATATATGTAAAACATACAAACCAAAAATAGTGCCAATTATGTAACCTGGTAAACATATAATATTATCTTCTAATATGAATAAGCTGACTTTGTAAAGGAAGCCTGGGTTTCTTACTTAGTTTATCATTCATCCTTATGCCACCCGGGCTGAGACCCAGGGCCTTCACTTAAATTGTGACTCTGAGAACATTGCTTAGTCTTCCCACAGCCCCACTTCATTGTCTGAAACACAGGGCTATTCAGAGGAGGTCATGCAGTAAAAAGTGATCTGTTCTATCATGGAATACTCATTCAATAAATTCTTATCTTCCTATTAAATCCCTGTTATGAAGGTCATATCTTCAGTGAAGTTTCCTACACATGACAGCTCTCAGCAAAGACTTTCAGTATGATGACAAGAAACTGTTATACTGACCTCGCTGAGGAGACTGAAGTCACTCCTATTATCCCCAGGATTTAGAAGCAAAGCCTGTGTGTCCTTATTCCTGTTTCTTATACAAAGCTATTAAAAACCAACTCTACCCACCCATCCACCCAACACACATACTCCAACAAAACTTAAGAACACAATGGCAAATATGAGAATGAGAAAACAAACTACTACCATTTCTTGGGCACTTATCTGCCAGACATTGCCTTAGGCATTTTTGAACAGAGTCCCAGACACAATAAACAAGCTGTAAGGAAAGAGATAGCAAGTGATTCCACTGGAATTTTATTATAACTGGATTTGATCCTAAAGCCAATGCTTTTTAAAACTGTGTAACTCTTTCTCCAATATTTGGCTATTACCAATAATTCACAAAAACCCTTCCACAAAAAAGTTTACATTGAGTAATTGACTAAACAAGCCACAAGACACCACAGTTCACAGTAACAACATATACAATCCCTTGTCTACGATCCTGGAACTATGGCTTTGTAAAGTCCTTGAAATACTGAGTACCACGGTAATTTTTAGCCTAAATATTCTACAGATAGTAAAAACTTACAAACACATGAACGTACATCAAAATTGAAAGTAGCAACAGAATATGAATTCAAATTGGAGATTTCTGGAAAAAGGAAATCTGATAAGTTCTATTGGGAAAAGTGTGAATGAAAGAGTTCAAGATAAATTACATCAACTACCGAGGCTAAGAAACCATTCCTATTTCCAAGTGATTATATGAAAATGTACAGTTCAACTAAAATGTATACTGAACCATCATGAAACTACCAGCATCATATTTTAGCACACAAGAAAAACTATATTATTCTTCTCCCAGACTAACAGAATGGGGGGGAATGGGATAGTAGTGGTAGGGAAAAAAATGGAAGCATTCATTTATTATGAAATAATCATTATGTCAAAGGAATAGATACATTTACCTGAACCTTTTCCATCCTTATGCCCTAGAGGTGTGTGATTATCTTATAATCATTGCTGTTCCCCAGAGAAACACATTTTGCTTCATGATACAATTTTTAAAAGTGAAAAACGTATTACCAGAGGTGCTTGTTAAATTGATGGTGATGACTTAAATTAACCCACATTTGTCACTAAACTCTAAGGGTCATCAATTATTAAGCACAAAAAGACATATTTTCTACATGAGAGGAAACATAAAATGCAGAGAAAGTGAGGGAACCATTAATTAAATTTTATATGAAAGAAGATAGAGCTATTAGAAATGCTTGATTTCAGCCTTTCTTGGGAATAGGGTCCACATTCAAAACGACAAAGCATCAAAGACAGACAAAAAGTGTAAGACAGTTTACTTATATTTGCCAACAAAAAGTCATTATTCTGTAATAATTACTGTGCCCCAGTGAACAGTAAAATTATTTTTAACCATTCATTTGTTTTACAATCTCTAAAATACAATGGCTCTAGTAAAATTACTGTACAATCACTTGATCACCTACCTACCTTTAAATCAGTCCTTTGGAGTACTAAGTGCTCTTTAAATATAGCCATCTAAAGTAAAAGATTTTCAATATATTGAATTCATACTTTCTATTTTATTCTTTGCTAGCTATATATTCTCTTAAGATAAACTAAGATTACTAAAGCGTTTCTTGAAGAGTTTATGAACAGACACAGAGGATTTAAATATGCAATTGAGAGATACTTTTCAAGCTTTTTTCTGCCTTGGTAGGAAATCAGGAATTGAATGCTTAACATTTCTGAAGGGAATAATTATTAATTTTATTACTGGCTTTCCACCAATAAATTGCAAATATGAACTCTTAATGAAGATGACTTGTGACCATTCATCTATTATGTGATTTTCTTCAATCATTTCCTGTACTATTACTCTCATCAAAAGAAACGATCTGGGTGAAATAATATGCAATAAGCGATCATTTTTATGTCACATACAGAAAGAGAGATCACATCAATCAGTAATATCCTTGTCAAGTAAAAATCAGGAGAGAACAACCTGGTAATAAGTGTCTCATATCTCACATGCTAAGGGCTAATTAGTTCTAGCAAAGTCCTGGGGAGCAGGACTCTATTCTCTTCAATAAAAGAAAGGCAGTTTAATGAAATGTTCTCTAAAACTCAGCTCTAAAACACCAGAGTTTATCAATCTTATAAGAAAAGAATTAGTATCTATATGTCCTGCAAAAACATAACTAATTTATTCATTATATTTATTAATTTTTCTATTATTAGACTAGGGATTAAATTGCCTAATTCTACATGAAAAACTATAAGTAAATGCTGTAAATCTGTCAGTGAAAAACATGAAGAAACACTGTTTTCAAAATTCCATTTATAAGAAAACTTATAGGATATTTTAAGTAATAATACTAATAAACAGGTAAATATTGGTGAAACAATAAAACAACACATAGCATAAATCAGGAATATCTAAGTACTTAAATTGTGATGAGGACTCAAGGGGCAATTCTTAACTTTAGCACCAAATTTTATGCCCAATACTGTGCAAGGTAGTGTGCAGAAGGCAGGATAGAGTAGAATACATGGCTCTTGTCCTCAATAGAAGATAAATTCTCTTAGAAAGCATCTGTAATGTGTCAGGCACTGCTGCAGGGCACTGGGTTACAAAGCTAAAACAAAGACAATCCCAGCAGCCAAAAAGCCAGAGACTAGATAGAATAAAGGTACAAGAGGACATAATTTGGCCTATAACAGAGATATCTACATAAATCTGCTGAAACACAGAGGAGAGACTGTCAGGTGAAGCTGAAGAGGCCCAAGAGAAGGTTAAAGAAAAAGGGGGTATGATTAGAGAGGCTTAAAAATCAGGCAAAAGATTTTGATTCTGCAAAGATGTTTAAAGAAAACGCACTTAATGGCAGCTTGCAGGGTGCTCTAAATTTGGATGTTGATGCCCAGGGAGGGCAGTTAATTGGGCGAATATAGAACTCTATATGATGACGGAACTAGAGAAGTTTACTGAGTATGAAACACATTACAAAGACAATGTAATTCATCAACTGGTTAATCTAAAAAATGGAGGAGTGAGAGATTTAGATTGTGATAAAAGTTGACTCAATTCCAACTACAAAGTTTCCAGCTAATTCCAACAACAAAGTTTGCTAAAATCATTGGTTAGTCTGCAAAGGTATTATAGTCTTCAAAAGCAACTCCTCTTATATAACGTGCTACAGTTTTTCTATAGAGAAAAACAAAATCAATTTAGCACTTTCTGTGGCTGCAAGAAAGTCTTTAAACCAAGTAAATTCACTTTCCTTTTTGCTGATTATACCTGCTAGTCAATTATCCTTAGCCCATAATAGGCAGTCCTGGCTTTTGGGCTATGATCGTTTCCTGGAAACCACTTCATAAAACAAGATAGCTGTAAAGGGGATTATGCTTCCTCATAGTTATGTTACAATTTTGTTTTTAACATCAATAAATGACAACAATATTGACTATGTATTATTAAAATGAAAGAAAATGCAAATATGTAATCATCATAAATATAATCATTTTGAGCAGTAAAATTATATTCTAAGTCACCTCCTAGGATTTTTATACTGAGGAAACCTTAGAAAGTATCTAAAATGCATCATCATATTTTCCAGGATGAGAAAAGTGACACATATAGCTTAAATAGGATTCCAAATACTTCATTACATTAGAGACAAATAAAAATGTAACTTAGTGCTACTGGTTCAAAGGTTAAGATATTTTACATTCTGTTATACTTCAACCCCTAACATTGCAAAGGCACATACAGTGACCATAAATCATTACTGCACATTGAATATAAAAGAAGAGTTGATGTATTACAAAGTGAACATATTCCATGAAAAATACAATTCTGCCATATTCAATTCCAAGCATTTTCCATGTACAATGCAGATGCTAGCAATCTCAGAAACATCAATTATATATGTGTCTTTAGAGAATGTATAGTATGCAGCACCCAGTTGTCTTAATTTTAGAATGTATTTTTGCAGATTTTTTAGGTAGTATACATTTCTTCAAAATGCTATTCAGAAAATTTTAATTTATTTCTCAGCCAAAACCATCTCAGGAATTATTCTGTTTAAATATACCAACCATACCATTTGGATGTGAAGAAATCAGTGTACCAATCAGGCATTAAGAGACCAAGATTCTAACTCTTGCTTTGCTTTTTAGCTGCACATATGCTATATAAAAGGAGAGGGCAGGACTGGTTAGCTAAGATCTTTAAAAAGAAAGAAATCTTAAAAAGCTATGACTCTGACTACTTCAATTGTCCACTTTGGGCAAGTAAGATTTGTTTTCTTTAGGTCCTTAACATCAAGAATAGCCTTGAAGGAATTTTAAAAAAGTATAGACAAAAGGCTACACATGTTCCGACATCTATGGAGGTAGGGGATAGAAGCTGCAACCCAACCCTCAAAAAAGTCTTCTGTCGTTAATCCAAGGTAACTGAGGTAGCTGGCAGAGAACTAGCTGCTGAAGAAGCCACAGTGGTTGCCAAGTCAAAAGCAAAGGAAACATGGTACCTGATTATTACAGTCAGAGCAGAGATTACTAGTTAAGTGCTTTAAACTCTGACAGGGATGGAGAGGGGACCAACCAGGTGTCCAATGTAGACATGGTTCTCCTTGGTTCTTAATACAAGATGAAAGCACGGCAGGGAGGTTGAAAGCAGATGATTTTATTCACCCCTATCCTGTTATCAGCTTTATAAGAGCTGTAGCTGGAAAATGGCTGATAAAACCAATATACTAATCTCCCCTGCTATGCTTTGATCTGGTTTTCTGGCAAAAGTAGCTATTAACTACTCAAAAAAAGAAAGGTCTGATCAGGTGCAAATCCCTACTGGCAGCCTGGCCAAAGCTCAGAAGACCCCCTTCTCAATCAAAGTTTAAAGCATTCACAAAACACTAGCAACACATTGGTGTTGTCAATTTTGAAAGAGTCATTAGACTTGGCAAATTGTTATTATAGTACCTTTGGTTCTCCTCCAAGACTATAGATGCATAATCTCTGGCCAGTGCCTGTGCTTGTGCCTTTAGCACATTTGACTGGTTTATTTACTTTACTTCAAAGAGTTGGAACAAGTACCCTTAAAATTAATAATAAACTGAAAGGTTTAATGTGAAGTTTATCAAGAAAATAAAAAAAGATCACATTAATAGAACTCTTTAATATAATAATAATTCAATTTCCTAAAGCAAGGATCTTCATGTTAACTATAATGAAATTTTGCATGAGTGATTATAACGGATTTATCCACATATGCATTAGTCACTAAAACATAAAACCAACAGATGAACTTTACTTTGTATCAACTGTTTACAGAAAGCAGTGACACTTAATATTTGCAAACCCCTATACCCATTCTGTGAAAAGTATCTATCCTTCTTCCTATGTAAAATTGAGTTGACATGTCTTTGAAGCTCAAAACTAAACAACCTACTGAGATTCACTGTTCCTACATTGTGAACCTGAATCTCTAAAACACCATCAGACATACAGCCTAACATGCAACATCTTCTGCTACAATCACCTCAAGATTGAAATCCAGACCAAGACATTTCTATGTGTCCGGGGCCAAGAGTCCTTCCATTTCAGATTCAGTAATGAAATGTCTAGGGTCATCTTTTTTAGTACACTCGTGGACATCCTAATAAGAAACATTCCAGTAAAGGTTACATGGAAAATTAGTCAATACATAGTCATAATTTATTACTGTAATGTCTCCAAAGCAGCAAAATAGTATGAATTTTACATGCTTTCTTCTCACTATAAAAATCAAACAGTGGTTCAGCAAGCAAAATAAAAATTATTAAAATGTTATACTCCCCCTTTTCACCAAATACATACAGAAAGAGATGTGCCTCTTTATTCTTAATGAACATATTTTGTTGAATTTCTTAATAATATGGTAAGAGTGAAAACAATAGAACCTACCAGATTAACAGCCCTAAAGGATCAAGACTCCATTATGCAAGGTACAAATTTTTCCTCTTCAAAATATTTACATTATACCTTTACAATGTGATTAAAATGAATATTTGTCAATAGAATTGCAAGTCTAAATAATGACCCACCACTTAAAAGAAACAATATATTTTAAAATTATAACAGTAAATTGTTGTTTTTGCTGCTATTGCCTTAAGTTTCTTGCAAGAACTGCAATCCTACAACACAGAATACAGGGTTTACTTGCTCAGCCTAGAATGTTTCATGACAAATCAAATTCCATTTTCCAGCACTTAAAAATAGTCACATTACCTAAAACTCAGAAAACTACAACTATAAACCAGTGTTTTGCTAAGTCTATTATGGGCCTATGAAGATAACTTATTAATTATTGAAAATATACTGTGAAAATACTACTGAGGGCATTTTAAAATTTACTATTCATCTCATAATAAACTGCATTCTGGGATCTACAATTTCACGAAGTAAATCTAAAATTATGTTACAGCCCCATGAGCAGATTATCTAAAAAGCAATCATCAGCATTCATACCTAGATTTAAAAACAGGTTGTTCATTGATCACTAAATAAATAAACTTGAGAATATTTTTACTCTGCATCCAAACAAATGGTTTAGAAATGCCTCCAAAAAATGACAAGTATGTTGTCTCAATATTACATTTGTAAGCCAGATTATAAGAGAGCATAAACTGAAATGGAAAAAATCCAGCTAAAATTAATGTCTGTTTGAACCATTTTAGATTTTCAAGAAAAAATTAAAAAGACAAATTTCTGGCCTCAACTGACCAATAAAACAATATAAATTAACATGGCCTTTTTGGTGCTGGTGAGGTCTGACAACTATATTTAATAGACTCCTCTTTGAAAAACCTTATAATACTATAATTCAACTATAGGATAAGCCAAGTTATGTTCCTGTTTCCAAAGAGAACAAAAAATAAATCGGTGTGAATGCAATATACTAAATGCTAGAATGAGCACTTACCATGCATATCTCCTTAAGCTTTACTAGCACTCTACAACACACACTTTTATTTTAGTCAGAACAAAACACTTATGATATAGGTATCATCCCTATTTTACAGATGAAGACACCAAGCTACAGTTATTCACTCACTTGACCAAGCTCACAGGAAATGACAGAGAATGAGGACGTGAACTCAAAGGATTCTGATTGGAGCTCTTACGTGGTACACAATGTTGCAAGCATTATTTCTCTAAGTTTGTTTACCTTTTTCTATGTGAATCTGAGTGTTCAGGTCCCTGATATGTTAATCTATTTACATTTATTTGTTTGGCTGTATTTTTCTTTGTTTTTTTAAATCTATTTATAACCAACGAGCAAACTCCATAATGTTACATGGCAAAAGTAAAGAAAGAGTTCAAGGGCCTGTGGCAGCATTTTCACTTGAGGTCTATTTGGTTGTAAAGAAAAAAGAACTAATCAATTGCTAACTGAAGACAGTACAGTTTAGTTATAATAATGGTTACAGTAATGAGAGGTTAAAAGGATCAAAACACTGAACCCGGTGTTAAAGTTCTTCATGGTAGTCTTTGGGAATAAACATTAGACTACTCAACTCTACTTGAAGTTATACAGGGGATGAATATGGTGCTAGTGAGTAGGGCTTCTAATACATGTCTGAATGTTAGAAAATTAGTTTGTTTTCATTCATAAAATGGGAAGGCTGGACAAAGTACTTTCTAAGGTCCCTTTCAGTATTAATGTTTCATAAAACTAAAAGGCAAACTATACTTGATGAGTTATGTCTAACTCGTAAGGTTCTTCAAAATTTAATGTCTTATTTATCTTTGACATGTGATATATTCTTTGCTTTTTATTTTCTGGCAAGTCATAACCCAACCACACCTTTAAAATGGGGGTAATACACATAAACCATGCCTACTTTATAGAATTTTCCCATCAATATGATGATATATGTAAACTTAAAAAAAATTAAGAATGCACATAACATTAAATATTTAATTAAATATTAAATGACTCACTATTAAAATCATGTTAAAATAGGATGTCTTAACGCAAATGCCAATCTACTAAATTATTCAATAAACAAGAGCATAAGATTCTATTTGAGGCAATAGATATAAAGTTTTATGGTATATGTAAGCAATTTAAATACTAATTTCTTTATTTGTCTACTGACAGCATTTACCAGGCCATTTTAAGACAGCAGAAATATTGTCTTTGACCACAGAAGTTCAAAAGAAAAACAAATTCATTTTTTTCTCATTATCCTTTTCTACTACAGATGTTTTGTATTTGTTTATTTAGATTCTGCCCCCATTCTAGAAAAGATTAAAGAAAGCTGAAAGGATATATTAACCACAAGAAAATTTCAGAAGTGTAAAACTGGATGGAAAAAAGAAAGAAAAACAAGAATAAAGCCATTAATTAGAGCCAGGAATAAAGCTCAAACTGTGTTTACCATAAACATTTATATACTTCTTATTAGAGAGCCATAAACTGGCTCTAAGCTTTCTGGCAATAAATGCAGCAAGCAGCTCCCAGTGTAATGTGATTCAGTAAAACAATTCCATTGGGAGGTAAATTGATGTCTTCCTTGTGCCAGTCTCTGCAGATCTGGCTTGATTTAGGGATACATTTTTAGATAATGAAGAAACATAGAAGTAACTGCATATCTTTCCAATAATCTTCCCCAAATATTATTTCTGTAAGCTGTGGGCACTATTGAGTTCAAGACTATTCCCTGATAAAATGTACAGCATAAAATTACTCAACAGTGGCATTAAATGCAGATCCATGCATCTCAACAAATTCTACATTTTAAGAAACTGCGTATATGAGCTATATACACTCTTTCAAAAATTGAGGATTTGATCTTTAAAAAGACTTGGCCAAGTCCCAGAAGGCTTTGTAGAGGGCAACACCACGGGAGCACTAGCTTAGAAAAGTTTTTCTAAATCTCTAACTGACCTCTGACTGAAGAGTCTGCTCCTTATAGCTTGGCACAACAATGTCAGTCTGGAAAAAAATTCTCACTAACATAAAAACAGCTGTCCACTCAAGGTCATATAGAAAGTAATTCAATAAAACACATATGGAACGTTTAACTTGGCACTAAGCGTATATAAACTACCTATTAAGTATAAACCAATTTGCAGAATGGTCTTTTAAATAAAAGTCAGTCATAGTACATTGAACCGAATGAAATAAATTAACTTGTACAAGTAGTTGTCAATTCATGCCACTGTTAGATTGAGATAAAATACGAAACTGTCATAAAAAAATGATTGTCTTATCCTCTGTTAGGGAACAGGCATGCAAGAACTCTATCAAAACACTGATAATTAAGTTAAAGAGAAGAGAGGTCACAAAATAATCACGTTACTCTAATGCAGTATGTGACCTGTTCTCTCAAAACAATATTCCTGCTGTCCCTGACACTAGAAACAGTAATACGGGGTAGATTCTGATAGGAGATCAATACTCAGGGTGGGAAGTCCACGTTGAGCTTTGGTCTCCTGACCGAAGAAGTGAAGGTTGGGGAAAGGATGCATATTAATTTCTGTGAGGTTAAAACAACATTTTAACATGATTTATGAATCGACTTCAGCCAAAGGCTTAGGTTTGAAGTAACAGCTGTCTTGAATTAATGCCAGTCTTCTAGTCCAAACAAATAACATTCTACCTGGAGAAAACCTGCAGAAGTACCTGGCCCATCTGAGGTACTTAAAACTGTTGAATGAATGGCTGAATGACCTAATGTGCTATTTGCTAATACTGAGAAAAATTTGCATGATATGAGAACATGAGAACAAATACAGTCCCAATATTTTTAAAATGGAATAAATTGAGTTTGTTTAAAAGAAAAAGACTACAAACCAGTGCTTCCAAATTATCAGTGAAATCTATTGACATTTTAAATGAATACTTCCTAGCTCTTTTCCCAAAAAAAGCTAGTAGTACCATAATAATAGGTAAAGGAAATGATGCAGGTCTTAATATGTCTACATTTCAATAAAGCATTTGAAAGAATCTCTCACCCTCCACTTATGGGCAAGGTGCAGAAATAAAAGCTGGTTAATAACAAAGTAATGCCATTTTATGAGCAGTCTAAGCTCTTCACTGGAAGAAATTGATTAATGCATTGTTATCAACCAGGAGGATGCCATCCTGCACAAGGCCACAAGGCTTGGTTTTTAGACTTTGTCTATCTGTTACTTGATATTATTATCAAACACTTGAAGAGAACATAACTAGCTAATACTTCTCAAACACACAAGACTATAGAAAACATCTAATGCTCTGGATGAAAAACTTAGTATAAAAAATTCTTAACAGGCTACGAGAATGAAATACATCCAATAAGAAAAAATGTAGTAGAGACAATGTACAAGCTTGGTTCAAACACCAACCTCCTCAGTTCTCAGGTCAGTGCTCTTGTTACTACACTTCAACACATTCAGACAGGTCAGTGCTCTTGTTACACTTCAACACATTCAGACATCAAAAGAGAGATGACTTCTAATCAGTAATAACAGTCCAGGATGGGTCCTGAGCAAAGAGGCCAGGGATGGGGATAGAACCCAGACTGGTTTGATCTGGTCTTTAGTTCACCAAGTGCAGTGTGTTTAGCTTTCCCACTCAGTCATTAATCACTCTGAGATATGGCCTAAGCACTTATTCAGAGGCTCAGATTGTGAGCCATTAGAAGTTGACTGTAACAGAGCTGGAAATCATACAAATCCCTGGGGGAACAAGTCTCCCAAATTCCTACTGAGGGTAAATTAAAAAAAAAAAAGATATCTGGAAAAAGTGTTTATCACGTATACCTGTTCTATGAATGTGTTACAGCCCGATCTTGATTAACAAAAAAAAAAGTAGTCAGCCCCTAGATTAAGAAAGGCTAAAAAAAAATATTGATTTGTGATGTTTAAGAAAATGGAAAAACAACAGGCATTCCAGCATTAGACACCTTTAATTAAAAACACAAAGTAAATGGACGCATCCCCCAATGAATGGCTTTCCTTAGCTGACTGTACAATTGCTTATCAGTTAGATCTGTTACGGCAACAGCCACTTTCAACAGAGATCAATGCAGTTGGAAGCCAAGTAGACATATATGCCAGACATTAACCAAAGAGCTATTCTTTTTTCTTTTTTTTAACTTGAAGCCACTGGAAGAAAACACTCTTACCAAGTGTCTTTTGAAACATTATTTCAGAAAGTTAGGCATAATGGGGAATGTAAAAAAATGCATACCAAAAGTGAGGATTAAAATATTACCTATTTTCATTTTGACAAAAATGGCCATACAATTTCTGCTACATGTTTACCTCCAAAATTTTGATGTACTGAATGGAAGAAAGTATCCGTGGATCACAGTTAATGCCTTTATTATTAACAACTCCTCACATTCCATCCCAAGCCATTTCCCATGTCAATGACAGCATATTTATAAATACTGGTTACCATCAGCCTGGAAAAGCTTATCATCAGGCAGTAAAGTCTTTGTTAATCACTGACTGACTAGAACAGAACCATTGGGCATGCATGTGTGTAGGTGAGTTGTGTTAAGGGTTTTTAATGTTTTCCTTTATTAGCATTAATTTTTTTAATTCATGCATTTGTGAATAATATACACAGAAACAAAATTAACCTCTACCTCATCTCTTAAATCTGAAAACACAGCTTGAGTTAAAGTACTATATTTCCTTATCAGAGTTAATACCTCCTACTCCAGCTCCCAATTCAAAACTCCAGGACTGCACGTAGCAAGCTTCTTAGTAACCAGCTGTCCTATGCCAGAGTCTCTTCTGGACCTGTAAAGTTAGGGACAGAGTTCTGCATACTCATCCCTGGGAGGCTGGCACTTATTCCAATAAGGAGCTCCTAGTAGCTTCTCAATGTCAGTGAATAAATTTTAAAACACTGTTCCTATATGATGTCAGTAGCCAGAAAATTATCACCGTCCTTTTCCTCCTTGTGACTATCCTGTCAGGAAATGTTATCAGATAAAATACTATTATCTAATAAAACAGAAGCTTAAAAGGTAACTCGTAGTGGCATGATGCTTTAAGAAAGGAACTTAACAATAAGCCCATTGGCCATACTTTCTGAGTTCAAAAGTCACCTTTGGAGAATTAAGTTTATGGAAATAATATAAAATGTGTTTTTAAAGATAAATGTAAAATTTAAGAGAAAAAATATGGAACCATTAGGATGATAAGTTGGTCAACTGTAATAATTTATGAAGCATATGTTCCAGACTTTGAAAATTATGATCACAAAAACTGTATCAAAATAAGGTGGAAAAACATTATTTAATTAAAACATTTAAATTTTCAAACAGAGTATGTTTAGAGTACACACAGAATGTAAAACATATAATTTAGAAAAATCTGGAAAATGTGAATATATTAATTGTGGCTGTTTTCGATGTTTAGGACTTTGAATATTTTTAAAGCCTATTTTTATACTTTTTGTAGCATACTATTTGAGTAATTATTTTCAAAAAATACTTTTCTAATTAATCGAATTAAACTTTTTGGGAAAAACAATCTCAGTGATAGTGATTTCTTATTTTGACCCTTTAAGAGGATTATAGGAGGAAAAAGAAATCTGTATTTGCAAACATTGGGTCATATTATAGCACAAGGCAGCAATTATTTCTCTACATCAATACAGAAAGGCAGTTTGATATCCTGCTGACCCCCGTAACATGATCCAATCTGCTGAACCCTGCAGAGCTTGGCAGTTCAAGGCCAAGTAGACAAGGCCAGTATCTGAGAACAGGGCCAGCCAGATGTGGACTTCTCCAAATAAAGCAAAGGCAGGAGGTGCTGACTGAGCTTTCAGGTCTAATGGTAAAGAAAACAATCTTTAGGTTTCACTTATCCAAAAATGATCTGTATCTTATGCATATTTTATAAAGAATATAATTATCCTTCCCCATTCCTTTTTCTTCCCTCAAATATTCCTTCCAAATAAATGTGGGGCAAAGGCTGAAGGAAGAGAGTTCAGGTGTCAAACAGGAAGCCTCTGAGGTTAAGTTGATAAATTAGTTTTCTCTTAATTTCACTTTTATCACCCTATTCTTCTTCTTAGAAACCTCCAGGAACACCCCACGCCTGTCACTTCAGTAGTCTAGAATCAGGGAATATATACATATATATATATAAAGTAGTCTAGTGAATTGTGTGCTAAGTACCCTACACAGCCCTATTTACCTCATAGGGATTCTGTAAAGATTAATTAGTAGATACCTCCAGAAGGCACTGTGAGCTTTTCTGCAAAATTAGTGTACTATATATATGCATATATAAGTATATATATATACACATACAAATCTTATTTTCCACAAGTCCTTCCCTGGAAGCAGCACTGTAACTCGGTGATTAGAAAACTTCCCATCTTCCTGGAGCCCCTTGCCTACAAATGAAAACCCCCTATCTCTGCACTTACCATCCCACCAATTCCAAACACACTCTACATCCCTCTCTCTTGAAACCCTAATGGATGGCAAAGAGGTGCTGACCAGTGGCCATATACTTATCCACAGACTAAGGTTTCTTTCAACATCCAAGTATCCCTGTCAGAATTAATCTGCTATCTTTGCATATTTCACTGAAATACGAATCCACAAACAGCCGCAGTTTTCTACATGTTCATTAGCTAAAAGAGTTAAGAAGGTAAAGAGAGACACACAGAGGGAAAAAAAAAAGAAGGAAAGTGATAGCACAAGATTAGCAAAGAACTGATTCTCTAGCTTTTCTTTTCTGCTGCCTGGTTTATTTGTGTTTTTCCCCAGTGAATCCACATGCTACAGTGGGGGAACCACCACTAAAGCATCTTATGACTATCTATTCATGGCTGTTGACTGAAAAGAGTGAAGCTCCCTCCCTAAAGGAGAAAACTCTTCAGGATGTTTGCTTTTGTAGAAAAGGTAATGCAGATAAACCACACCAAACTCTATAAAAGCATAAAATGCCTGACTAGGTTTCCACAAATATTATCACTATATAAACATAAAAATACTAATTATGTAAGTCAATTAAACTATTATATATATGTAGATGAATTACACACAAGCCAGAGGAGCTTGCTGTAATTTTTAAATAATGTGATCAAGAATCCGGGTTTGTCACTTGCTGAAATCCCAGAAGTTCAGTAGCTTACTGCTCCCTATCACTCCCCAAGAGGCAAGATAAAGAAAACAAGCTATCCAACAGAGGTTTAATGTGCAGATCTGGAACAATTCTTTAAACACCAAAAGTTGATAAAAAACCTGCTTTACAATTGCAATTTCATGCTACAGTCACGTTTGTATTTTTGCCAAGGGATTCGGTTTACATCCATCTCTACAAATTTATGTATTTGGTGTATAAACATTTTAACATAATAATAATCCTTTATCATAATAGAGAAATAGCATGGTCTAGTGAATTGTGTGCTGAATACCCTATCCAGCCCTATCTACCACATAGGCATTCTGTAAAGATTAATTAGTAGATAACTCCAGAAAGCACTGTGAGCTTTTTTTGCAAAAATAGTGTACAAACATCACTTATTTATCATACCACAACTTGTGAGATAAAGAAAGGGCTGTTAGTGTAAAAAAAAGGAACGGTAGTTGGGATAAAAATGAATGAGATGACTGCTGAAAGAGATTAGAGGGCAGAATAAGTATAAAAAATATGAATATACGAGTCCTACATAGAATACAAGAAAGAGTGGTGCCTTTCCGCAGTAGTATTGCAACAAAACACCCCGACCACAAAAGGTTAAAACAGGTCATACTCTCCTGCAGCAAAGTGTCCTGATTTCTCCAGGAAGGTGAGGACAGGCAGAACTCAGCTTGTGTTTGACTTGTGCTCACCCCTAAGGCTCACTCCTTACCTGCCCTGGTTCCAGAGTCCTCAGTGCACACTTGTCCTTCACAGACCATTTCCTCCAAGGGTGCCCCAATCAATTTAGAGAATGACAAGGTGAAACAGAAACAAAAAGCAGAAGCTCTGAAATAGAGCCCATTCTAGTCAACAAACAGGACTCGGAAATATATATGAACCAAGAAGCAGAAGTGATTTAGGAGGGCTCAAAATACAATTAGTACATTTTTGATTCGTCAGAGGAACTTCTCAGTTATAAAATCACATATAAGGCTGTACTTCCTTCTCATATCTCAGAAGTAATACTGCTGAAGGAAAGAGAGGGCTTTTTAAAAAGCATGCACTTTTATATGTAAGTGATTACCACTATAAATTATTAAACATTGTCTGGTAAATTAAATAATTTCCAATGTTCCAATCAATAAAATATAATCATTCCTAAAATATCATTTTCAGATACAAGTATATAGACTGAAAAATAATGTAAATAGAAGCAATGCACATATTCACACTAAAATTAACATCAAGAGCATTTATTATATTAAGAAAATAGGTTTAATAGTTAGAAATAGTTAGACTGCCCTTGAAAGAAGCCACAAAGCAGCAATTTACCCAAAAATTTACTCAATTTGTAGTATGGTATCAGCAATTCCTAAGAATATTTCTGGTATCTATCCTTCATTTTTCTTTTGCATTGTATTTCACTGTTAGGCAATTAGCTCACTATACCTAGACTACCACAATGACCCACTAACAAGTCTTCCTGATGCCATGTGGCCTACATATGGCAAAAAATTAAATTTCCCTGAAGCAAGACTCTGAAGATATTCATTGACGGTTAAAACTTAAGGTTCTCGCTCTTTTTCAAAAACTGGATGCAGCTCAAACTTATTAGGCTGGCATTCACAGCTCTTCACAATCTGGCTCCATTCAGCCTCTTATGTTTTCAATTTTTTGTTCCAAAACAAAGCCCAACTCCTACTTAATTTGGACTTCTATAATTCACAGAAAATGTCCATCTCTCAATTCCCAAAGCACCTTTTAAATGCCAGTGCCTGTGCCTATGATGTCTCTCTCTCCTGCTGTCACCAGGGTAAATCCTAACAATTGAAATGCCTTTCATCTTCGTCATCTTTTCCACGTTATGTAGATTTGATTTCCACCTCCATTCTCAGCACCCTGACCCCACCCACCCTTCACAATCAGGGCGCATATCCTGGACTCATCACATGATACTTTTCACATACTGATTTGTTTATAGATACCGACCCATGTGTGTTTGTTCTGAGAGGACAGAAATTCTCTTTTATACAACTCCGTCTCATGTGGTACCCTGCTTCAAATGTTCACTCAATGAGAAGTGTCCAATGCAAGAATGAAGTTTTCTACTTTGCAACAAAACTCCTAAAGATTATTCTGTATTTCACTAGAGTTAGGAAAGATGAAAACAAGATGACCTCTTTTTTAAAATCTGCATGATATTTATAGAAAAGATGCATTTACAGAATATTTTTTAAAGTACATGATGTCTTATAATTATTGTTCATAATGCATACAAAGTAGGTCAGAAGCATCACCTTCCCTTTAAAGCTAAGGAAACTAGACTGCAAATTTCTGTAGGGCTTCACTATACAATTATTTAATAAAACTTCATGCCATTCTTCCTGTGCTTGACTGGGAAGTATGTGGGGTCTGTTGTCAACTTGAAAAACTTTAATTTGTTTCAGGTACTAAAGAACTGCCACCAATTAAAACTGAGTATAAAGAAGTTCATTAAATATCTAAGTCCCAAGTTATGGGCTAGACATTGTATTACACAAAAAAAGATAAAGTTGAAGGCAAATGTAGACCTTATTATTTCTCAGTTTAGGTGTCAATACTCTCTATACATACACAAGATACTAAGAGGAATACTCTTGTCTTCTTAGCCAAATTTTACAAGAGATTAAAAACTGACTTTTGCCATCCCTGTGCAAATGTTGTGGCAAATTCTAATGTTCTCAGGCCACACTGGTCATGATCTGAGAATCTCAGCAGTTATACTGAAATGTCATAGGAGGCCAGGCATAGTGGCTCGTGCCTGTAATTCCAGCACTTTGGGAGGCCAAGGAGGGTGGATCACATGAAATCAGGAGTATGAGACCAGCTTGGAAAATATGGTGAAACCCTGTCTCTACTAAAAATACAAAACTTAGATGGGCATGGTGTTGGGCACCTGTAATCCCAGCTATTTGGGAGGCTGAGACAGAAGAATCACTTGAACCTGGGAGGCAAAGGTTGCAGTGAGCTGAGATTGCACCATCCCACTCCAGCCTGGGTGATAGAGCAAGACTCCGTCAAAGAAAAAAAACAAAATCCAGGTGCAGTGGCTCATGCCTGTAATCCCAACACTTTGGGAGGCCAAGGCAGGTGGATCACGAGGTCAGGAGTTCAAGACCAGCCTGGCCAATATGGCGAAACCCTGTCTCTACTAAAAACATAAGTTAGCTGGGCGTGATGGCACATGCCTGTATTCCCAGCTGCTTGGGAGGCTGAAGCAGGAGAATCCCTTGAACCCGGGAGGTGGAGGTTTCAGTTAGCCGAGATCAGGCTGCTGGACTCCAGCCTAGGCGACAGAGCAAGACTCCATCTCAGAATGTCATACGAAAGTTAAAAATACTGAGGTCATTCTTTATGACCTCAATCCTTAATCCTAGACACCGGAAAGTTCTACTTAATCTTATGGCTCCTTTACTTCCCTGTTCCAACCCTGATCCACATACCCTCTGGAAGATCCTACTATTGTTAAATACCCCTCTGTGTGGGACCCAGAGTCACCTACTTTTAAAAGTTGTTGTCTGTCTAAACCAAACTCAAGTGAAGACTGGGGTCCTCCCCTGCCTCTATTATGCACCTTCCCTCCCCACAGCAGCAAGTGGTGACCCTGTCATTTTTTTCTCCAACTGCTTATAAAATTTTCTCTTTACACCAGTATTCAGCCACTGGTGTTGTTTTCTTTATATTTACTCTGCTTGGGATTCATTAGGCTCTTCGATCTGTGTGTTTATAGTTTTCATCAAATTTAGAAAATATTTGGCCAATACTTTTCCAAATATTTTTGTTCTCCTTCTCTTTTGCTGTGACACCCAATTACATGTCAGACTACTCAACACTGCCCCACAGTGCACTGAGACTATATTAATCTTTCTTCACATTTTTTTGTTTCTGTTTCATTTTCAATAATTTCTATTGCTATGACTTGTATACAAACTATCTCTAGAAGTTCCATTTGATTCATTTGTGTACCTTCCACTTCTTTCCTTATTATGTTCATATTTCCTGTCTCTTGAGTACCTGGCACATATTTTTAATTGCTATTTATCATCTTTGCTAATCTGATCATCTCCTCCTTTCCCAGCTAGGTTTCCATTGATTGTTTCCCACTACTGGTTACCGTTCATGTTATTCTGCTTTTTTGCATGCCGATTTTACATTGTTTCATGCTGGATATTGTTGTATCCCTTTAAAGAATATCAATCTTTTTGGGGGTACACACTGTAATGTGTCAATTAATATAATCCTCACAAAGAGTAATTTAAAGCTTTGTTAGTGTGGCTTTCAGACTAAAGCCAATTTAGTATCACTAAGGCAATATCTTTTTGAACACCCTATCCAATGCTTTGTGTATTATGAAGGTTTTCTAGCCTGGCTAGTGGGAATGCCAACTAGTACCCAGATCTGGGTAAACTTTGAGCATTGTTTGTCCTACTGCTTTTCAGTGGTTTTCTGTCCTACCTTTTAAAGTTTTACCTGATATATATTCCAATTTGAAATGACTTCTCTGTTAATCTCTGGAGGTCTTTCTGTGCAGCGTCTTTCTCTCTCTAGTTCCCTGCCCACAACTTGTCACTGCCTCAGCCCTCCCAGCTCTGATCTCAGTCTCCTCCGCTCAAGTGAAAGTGCTAGATGCTATTAGCTTCCTCTCCCTCTGCCAGGCCCAGATACCACCAAAAGGCTGTAAACTGGGATAAACATAGGGAGCACCTCATTTGTTTCTCATCTTTCAGGAAGAGCAGTACTGTGTTTCCTGAAGACCAGTGTCTGAAAACACTTGCTCAGAAAGACAAATGCAGCAGTTACTCCTTCATGAACAAAAGTAGGGTTTCTCCCAAGCATGGTTATCCAAAACCTCCTTTCTCTGTCTGCCCTTTCACCTCAGAGGGACTTCCAAACTTTTATCTACCTTCAACCCCACAGTTGATCATCTAAATTTCTCTCACCTGTAACCTCAACATCACAAACCACAGTATAGCCACTCTCTTGTTTCAAACTTTATCAAGACAAATCAACAAAAGCAGACACCATTGGCCTTAACTTCTCGTCACCAAGCTAAAAGTCTTCTGTGCATCCTCTCTATTGTTACTTCCTTTCCATCATTCTGGGAAGAGGAGCTGACATTAGTTGTTCATGGCTAAATCTATGCATTTGAATATTTACTTTTCCTGGATCTCATTCCATCTGTCATCAATTTATTCTGTATGTTGAACATCCTCTTTCTATTTATTGCTTTCCAGTAGCCTTTTGTAAATATGCTAAAGTATTTTCTTTCATTTTTAAAAGCCTTCTGATCATAGTTATCCTGTGGCTACTGTCCAAACATTCTCTTCTTATCCAAATTTCTACTCCCCACTTACTTTCTATTTTTTATCATCTCCAACTGTCTTGTCATCCCACTGAGATAGGGCTTCTTCACTCAAATCTCTACTGGAGGCTTTCTCATTGAAGCAGACTGTATAATTAAATACAAAGATTATTCTTCAAATTTCTGGCTCTGTAATAGCTCACTTCTTGACACTTAACTATATTAGCTTTCACAAAACTGAAAGTTATTTCATTGTATACTCATTGGCTGTTCCCATTGTGGGATTCCTTGTATTTCTTTTATAAATATGGATGTTATCCAAGATTAATTTCTTGTCTCACACACATGCCTTTCAGCACATTAAATACTAAATTTAAAATCAGTTCATTGACAGATTTTTTTGATGTCTACAACTATATGCTTTGGATCTTTGGATATGATAATACAAAAGTTACTGTAGATTATCTCCCCATTTCATGTGAAAATGTCTGTCTGCATGTTCAATTTTGTACTGAGAACTTTCTAAAATAATCATTTTCCATTTATGTGCTGAAGAATCCTAGAATTTCCATAGTGATGCTTTAAGAGTCATCTACTTTAGAAGAGTATGGAATACATGAAACAGAAGATAAAGGAGCATGGAATTCAGCTCTGTTAGAAACCTAACCAAAGATTTTAGGCATCTGGTTCTGCTTTTGATGTTAGAATCCCAAGTAAGATAGCTCTCAAATAAAGATGATGATACCAGAACATTTTAAACCTACGATATTAAATTACAAATACTCTCAGGAAAAAACTGTTTATTCATCCTCATATTCTTGAAATACTCTATAGTCAGTTAACATTAAGTATATGTTATATAATTTAGTGGAACCTAGCTTTGACAACTGAGAATTCCTTAAAAATTGACAGACACCACTTTAGCACTTTTAAATTAAAACTTATGAAGTACCTTTATAATAACTTCCTCAAGCTCCTGACTTGTCTTCTCTCTTATCACTGTGTTGGCTTTCTTCCATTTTCCATCTGAATCCCATGTTCAGCAACACATTCTTACTCCCACCAAATCTATGGTCACCGTGGCTATAGCATACACCAGTGCCTCTTGAGGTGGGGTTTCTGAATTACTTGCATTAGAACCATCTAAAATATATATTATAAATGAACATTTCTAAGCTCTACTAAAGATATATAGTGAGTCACCATTTCTGAGTGGTAGGGCCCTTGGACCTGCATTTTCGAAAAGCATGCCAGGTGATTCTTAAAGACTCTAACATCTAAACCACTAGAATAGACTTGAAACTCTTGTTAACAGCAAAGTTCTAGAAGCAGTGTCTCTTTCAGGGTCAAGAAATGTCCTATTATATTGTCTTACTAAGATTTCAATCATTATTAACACTACACCATTATATGTACTACTACATCATTATATGTACTACTCTTCCAGGACATGAGCATGAGCCACATATCAAATGTATAAAATCTAAGTACAGTCTTAGTTCAAAGTATTGAAACAGAATGTCTGACTTACAGAGTTTAAATTATCTAAAGGTCAAATTTCTTTAATAATGTGTTTTATTCACTATTGTTGTTCAATCAATGCAATGACACTAAACTTATTTAAAAAATCATGGTTTTAAAAAAAGAGCAATTGATCCTGTGGGACACCTTTTAAATAACATACTTGAAGGTTTTAGTGAGTCATCTCTGGGCTCTTTTTCCTCCTTTTAAAGCCTTAACTGATTAACATATAGATAAATCCAGAAAATTTGATCTTTGCCACTATAATATATTTTATGGAGACGATAAGCTTTCAGCAACTTATTCTAGGTTCCTATATCAAAACAATATGAGTTTAAATATGACACAAATTGTTAGGTATTTTATACTACCATAATTCAAGGACAGTTTCAAGGATGTGTCAAACAACATTATTAATTTAACACTTTATTTTTCATGCCTTATATAACAATGAAGTATCTTTGCACTGCATAAATGTCATGTGGCAAAAAATGGCACTATGTTTAATAACTTCAAGACAGTATTATTAAAAGACATTTGATTTGTGAAGCAGCAACACAATCGAATGAAAAATCATTCCATTTTTACGATTGAAAAACAGTCAGCTAAACTGACTGAACAAAGATGGGTAACAACCAAAATCTCCTTTTGAATCCTGGCCAGATACTCTTCTTTGGCTAGAAAGGCACAGATTCTGATATCTACTCTATGGTTACAATTTGCTTTACTTCATTCCAATAACAGTGCTTTTGAGGACAGATATGCATTCTGGGATAAAGAAAAATGTTTATGCATTGCCACTTAAAACTGACATTTACTACCACTTAGCAGACCTTGTTAGTATTTGGAGAGCTAGCAGCCAAAATAAAAAAACACACACACAAAGATATGCTTAACCGCACATGGGAAGAAAGCCAAGTTAACCCCATCATTTCTGTAGCAGTAGTTCTCAAACTGGTCACAGAACAAAGGCCTCAGTATCCACTGATGACTTGTTAGAAATGCAAATTCTCAAGTCCTTCCCCAGTTCTACCCAGTCAGAAACCCTTGGCATGGGGCACAGAGATTTCAGTTTACCATGTTCTACAGGCAGTCATCAGAATACCTTCTTGGACTTGGGAAACCCTGGTGTAGAGATTAGAGGAACAGGAGACTTAGACTCTCTTAGAGGACTGGAGCTGCTTTAAAGGATTCTACATATTAACAATTTAATTTTTTAAGCTCTCAGCATTTCTAACTTATTTAAACTTATACCCCTGCATGTTTATTAGTGTAAAAGTAGCATACTGAAGGAAACTCCTAATCAGAGAAAAATATCTGAAGATTGATTTTGAAAATAGAGGATCACTATAAGCCAAAAACTAAGGTTGTAATAGGAAAAGCAATGCAGGAAGCAACATCAGATAACACTTACTGAGTTCCGACTATATGCCAGCCATTAAAAAAGCACTTAACATACTTTCCTTTTTTTGCTGTTAATCTTCAGAACAGCCTCATTTTACAAATAAGGAAACAAATTAAAAGATAAGTGTAGTAGACACAATGGCTCCTTGAAAAACGCCTACATATGAATCCCCAAAATGTGGGAATGCTGTTACATGGCAAAGAGGATTTAAGATTACCAATCAGGTGACCTTGAAATGGGACAATAACCTGGATTGCCCAGGTAGCTCCAATGTAATCATAAGAGTCTTTAAAAGTAAGAGAGAAAAATGAGACTCAGATGCAATATAGCTACAGAAGTGGTCAGAGGGATTCAGTGGGAGAATGGCTCAACCCTGCTGCTGCTGCTGGTCTCGAAGACAGAAGGGGCCATGAGCTAAGGAAGGTCTGGAGCTGGCCTTTTGAGGCTAGAAAAGGCAAGATTCTTTCCTGGACCCTCTAAAAGGGAACACATTCCTGTCAACACCTTGATTTTAGACCAATGAGACCCATGTGAGACTACTGACTTATTAGAACTGTAACATTATAAATGTGGTAATTTTAAGCCACTAAGTTTGTTACCATTTGTTATGGAAGAAATTAGAAAACTAATACTATAATTTATATGTCCAAGATCACAGTACTAGTAAGGAACTGAGTTATAATTTGAACTCAGTTTCAAAATCTCTGTTCTTTCATTGAGCCCTCTTGTTTTGCAATCAATAGCCATTGATATCAGATAATTTAGCCCCTCTTACAGCACAGTGATATTTCTCCCACTGCTCTGTTTATAATGAGCAATCTCTTAAGGAGTACTGTACCCTTTCTCAACGAGGCTCACCTCCATCAGTCCTTGACCTGCATCAAGCTTGCAGATACAAGCTTATGTTGTTTGTTTGGCATGGTATTTTAAAACAATACATTCTCGATTTCTCTTGCTCTGCCATTTTCTAAGTTCTTACCATTGTCCCTGTTCACATATTTATGCTACAGTGCAGTACTGGTAGGCATTTGTTTTTAACTACTCTTGTAGAAAAAGGGCAAAATTCTCTCACCATAACTTTTAACTCCTTCAACCACTTGGAGAAAAATCTATGGTTTTAAAGTTCATACTAATGTAATATATCATGAAAAAGAAATAAAATATGCCACTGTTAGAAATAAAAAGATAAATATGGCATTTTTTACAGACAGTATCATCAGCTACCATTAAACAACTTAAAAAACTATTTTAATTAAATAAATAGGTCAGATATCAATAAGATACATTACTATATATTACATGGACTTGTAAAAAGCAATTGAGGATACCCAACGAAAAATTATTTTGTTCGTAGAAAAATAAAATAAATATCAGTAATACATATATAAATAAGTTTTAGATAATTCTGTATTGCTGACTTCACACATTACTCATGGAAATTACGCCACATATTGTAAACATAAATCTTCTCATAGTATTTATTTAGAAAAGTCCAAATGCATTTTTAAAAAGACTTTAAAGAGTACTGACCTAGATGAATAACAGAATATTTTAAAAATATATTAAATAACAATCCCATTGCTATTCTAATTGCAATTTTATCAAAACTAAAAATTAATTTGTGAATAAATTAGAGCTTAACATATTTTCCCATTGGAAATACTGGTTTCTATTTCAGATATTATTTTACATTTATTTTCCCCAGGCAACAGACACAAAGAAATGTAATTCTCAAAACATGTCTTTCACAACTTGGTGGATTTATATGTGTTATTTTCTCTTGTCATGACCTTCCTCCTCTTTTCCTAAAAACAGGATGCAGTTTATAGGGCATCTGTCCTATGAATTCTTTCTTTGCCAGTCTCATGTAATACACAATCCTACTCTGTGTTAACTATTACATTGACATATATTCATTATAGCATTTGAATTTTAATGCAATTTTTTGTTGACAAATTATTCATAATTATTTGCACCCCCTACAAGACAGGAAGCTACACAATGGCAACAGATGTGGATCATTTATATTTTTATTCCAACATCCAAATGAATGCCTGTTTTGCAAACAGAACTTCAATAACCTTTGCTAAAGAAACAAAAGTGTCCTGGTGGTCAAAGAATAGCCAAATAGTGAGATGGTTTGAGGTTCAACAGCCAATTGGTGTTTACTAGCTTTGTGACCCTGGTTAAGAAAATTTCACCAAGACTTTTATTTTTTTCTTTATAAAATGAACATATTTCACTTAATCTAATTGTTATGAAAGTCAAAGTAGATAATGCAATACATATATCAGTATAGAATAAATGGAGGTAGCCATTGTTTTGCCATAGTTCATTTTATGCTGCTATAACAAATACCCAAGACTGGGTAACTTAAAACAAGTTTATTTCTCACAGTTCTAGAGGCTAGGAAGTCCAAGATCAAAGCACTAGCAGGTTTGGTTGTCTGGTGAAGGCTGCTCTCTGCTTCCAAGATGGTGACTTGTTGCATCCTCAGCGAGGAGAAATGCTGTTTTCACATGGTTAATAGCAAAAAAAAAAAAAAAAAAAAAAAAACAGCCAGCACCTTTCATTCAAGCTTTAAACCCATTTATGTACACAGGGGCTCTCATGACTTAATCATCTCTTAAAGGTCCTACCTCCTAATATTATCACATTGGCAACACCAGAATTTTGGAGAGGATATATTCAAACCATAGCAATAATGATCCTCTATGGCAGATCTCCATAAACCTTCACTCCCTTATTGTTTCATTGGACTGGGATTTCTAAGACCTTAGCAGAAATACCAAACATCATTTACCAGTCTATCTTATGACAGAACTAAAGTAAGTAATAAAATTTTAGGAAATGCAAAGGTCAGACCTATTCCAAACCAATATGCCTGATCAAAACATTTTTCCAGGAATTATCTGAATTACTGGCTCTTAAGTTCACAATAATTAAATAACAATAATAATAAAATTATCTGAGGAAAAGAGGTACAATTCAATTCATTTCAAACATTTTTTTGCAACTTTCTAGTACAGACAACTCATGCAAAAAGCACAAAAGAGACATACAATCATAACATAGACTCAGTTCTTTGCACATGCATTATAATCAGATGGACTCAAGCAGACAATAACGCATATGACAGAACCTAAAGGAAACCTGCTTGATATCCCTGTGATGAAGGCTTTGTGCTTATAGCTGTGGATATTTTTCTTTCTTTTAATTTTTTACTTTTTTGTGCTTCCCCATCTCCATCATGTTACCTATTTTTCCACAAGGACAATCAAAATGTTTATTGTTCCTTTCTTTTAATTTCTGATTTTTTTATGCTTCCCCATCTCCATCATGTTACATATTTTTCCACAAGGACAATAAAAATGTTTATGTTTGAAACATTAGCATACTAAGTACATTATTTAAATGTACACTGTAAGTATGATTTATTTTAGGAAATTTGATCATATAAACAAATTTTAAAAAGAAGAAATCAATATTTGCTTTGCCTTCTGTGAGCAGATTACTTTGTTATTCCTAACCCTGGTGCTAAGAATCAGTCTTTCTAAGGTGTCCATTATTGATTAAATCACAGCCTTTCCTCCAGACACAGGTTTCTTCTCCCTATTTCTCTTGGAATAATGTCTAAAAAAGTCCCTCTTTCTTTCTCCAGTGTACCCTCAAGTTGAAATGCTGTTTGGTGTCTATTTCTCTTCTGTCACCTGAATTACCAAGCTGGTCTTCTTTAGGGTCCTCTTGGGTTTCACAGACTCTAGCATCTTGTTTCCATTTATAATTCTTGAATTCTGGAAATGTTTGCCTGCATATTGCATACAACATGTTTATTAATTTACCACATTACAGTTTTCAGACAAGACACAAAGTGTATTGTGTTTCATCTCTTTATCATTTCATCTCTTTATCATTTTGGGAGAGGGAATATCTGAAATTAACTAAAAATATATCTGCAGTAACTAACAAAATTTTAAGATTTACCTAAATTTCACATTGGCTAAGACTCCAATTTTTGCTTTTTTATCTACTATAATGGCTTAAGGCATGCTAAGTTCGTTTCCATAACATGTGTATAATATACATTCTACTTCTGCTTTGTCATAAATTCAATTAAGTTTTATTAAACAACTTACAAATACAGACATAATGATAATTTTGTAAATATGAGTAAGTAACAGAGAGCTGACCAACTCAGAAAGAAATCATAGACTTTTAGGAGCAAAGCCAGAGTCATTAAAATATACATATGTTTAGAATTAAAATATGAAACAAGAAATATATAGCATCCCACATAAATAGATACATAATTGCATATGCGATTCCATTATACTGTTTGGAAATCCTTAAGTCAGCAATATGTAATTTCCTTTCAAAATTTAACCATGTGATTAATTTCCATTTGAAATTAAAACTATGAAATAAACTATGAGTCAATATATGAACATGTTCAAACTACTGTCCTCCAAATTTAAAATATTTTTCTAAAAACTTGGTAGTACCAGGCTGTTCTAACAGGGGAAAAAAAAAGAAAACAGCAAAACAAACAAACAAACAAAAAAACACCATTTCGCTAGACTAAGGAAGAGATTGCTCAGAAAATTAAGATGTAAAATATTATTAATGTGATTAACTATCATTTGTATAAAATAAGAATTTTCTTCAAAGACACCTAAGTCACAGGATAAACAAGAGCATA
This sequence comes from Callithrix jacchus, assembly GCF_049354715.1. Classification (NCBI taxonomy): domain Eukaryota; kingdom Metazoa; phylum Chordata; class Mammalia; order Primates; family Cebidae; genus Callithrix; species Callithrix jacchus. The sequence continues at coordinate 134,866,953 of NC_133505.1, forward strand.
AAGAAGATTTTATGTAGGAAAGAAAGATTGGAAAAGGGGGAATGGATAGATATTTTTATATTCAATATACTCTGATAAATGTTGAGTATAATACATCATCTTAGAATAATCTTAGAATAAATTTCAAAGATTCTTAGAATAAATTTCATTCTAATAATCTTAGAATAAATTTCTAAGATTCAATATGCTGGGACTAGGTTCAGTGCTTGGATTAGAGACAACCCCTTTGACCTTCTTCCTTCAAAATCAATGAATTACTATAAGATGGGGCAAGATAAACTAAGATAGACAAGAAGTTCCAGAAAGCCCACATTAGGGCAGGGCTCAGTCTGCATCAGGTAGGATCTGCATCATCTGTGAACTGAAGTTTGGAAAAATGGAGCGTCTCAGGCTCCATCCAATAGTGATGAAATCAGAATATCTGGAAGTGATGCCTAGGAATATAAATTTAACAAGACTCCTGGGCAATTTTATGCATAGTAAAGTTTGAGAAGCATTGCTCTAGGACAGTTGTGGTTGACAAACTTTTTCCTAACAAGCCTAATAAAATAATTAGGCTTTTCAGGCCATATGCTCTCTGTCACTGTCACAAGCATCAAGTTCTGCCATCTCAGCCAACAGCACCACAAATAACACAAACAATAGGTAAAGGAATGAGCACAGCTACGTGCCAATAAAACCTTATTCATGAACACCAAAATTAGATTTTATATAATTTTCACTAGTCATAAAGTATGATTCTTCTTTTTCCCACCACCCCAACCACTTAAAAGTGTAAAACCCATTGTTGGATAACGAGATAGACACAAACAAGCCATAGGACTTGGCCTCTGGTTGTAATTTGCCTTGTAATTGATTACAGGTATTTCTCAGGTAAGTAAAAAAGCAAGATTTTTTAAAAACTTGGTACTAAGAAGGAGGATGGCTTTTTTTACCTAGTAATTAAAAAGTAAGACTAAGTAGTAAAAGCAATTATATACTCACGCCTGGCCAAAGAAATGTGTAAAAGATGCAGCAATGTCATTTAAGTGGGGAAAACTGAGCCGAGATTTGTACAAAATAAGTAAAGCACTGAATACAAATCTAATCACGGTTGATACTTTTTGGTTCTTGCTTCTTATTCTCATTTATAGTCAGGAGACCTAAACCTTAATTCTAGCTCTAGTCAATCCAGTTGAATAACCTTAGGCAAGTTAGTTTTCCAAAACTACAAATTCAGTTGATTATTTTACGTAAATCTTGCTTCTCCAAAATTAAATTTTTATGATTCTGGAAACAGGACATAAGCAGAGCATACCTCAAACTTCAGGACAATTCTGTTTATGGCCAGTAGGCTACACTGTAACAGTTGTGTATAGCTCACTGTTGTAAACATTAAGAAAAGTTTAGACTTATATTCTTTCAGAGTGTGCTCTAAAAAACATAAAAACTGATTAACATCACTGAAATCAAGTTCCTAGCAAGTCTCTCTACTCAGAAGCTTCCGGTGACTCTCCATGGCCTCTGAGTCAAGGACAAGTCCTTCGAAGCAAAACAAGTTTATAAGTGACCTTGCCCAGTTCCTTCCCTGATCTTACCTCCTTCTCTTTCTCCTCTTCCCCTGCTTGCTCACTGCCATCTAGCCGCAGTGGTTCCTTGCAACCTATAGACAAGCATGCTTCCACTACAGGGCCTTTGCCCTGGCTCTTAAGAGTAGATATCTATCCGGCACATACCCTCGTCTTTTTGCTCGAGTATCAACTGAGTGAAGCCCACTCAGACTGCTCAATTTAAAATTACAATCTGTCCTTAACTCCTAGCTTTCAACAGACATACCCCACCCACACCACATTGCTGTGTCTTCTTTTCTATAGCTGTACTACCACCTAGTCTTACTTATAATGTTAGCTGCTCTCTGTTTGTAAACCTTCCCCAACAAAAGAGCTTTTTCAGAGTCAAGACTTGTTTCTTTGATCCACTATTACATTTTAAGCACTGAAAATAGTAAAGAAGATACTAAAAAAAATGTTTCTTCAATAAACAAGTGAATATTTTCCTTAATGGAGGGTAGATATCACTATTTCTATTTTTAATAAAGCCACAAAAATACAGCAATGTATCCAACTGTAAAAAATTTCAGCATTTCTTTTAATACAATTCATTTTTCCCAAAATAATGCTTTTACCCTTAAAATCAGAAATTTTATTTTGTTTGCTCAAATGCTTAAGCCAAAACGATAATTTTTCAATACCCTCTTAATTTAAAAAAAATAGGTAAAAGTATGTATCACTTTAGAGTGTTGGTAACTTTTTTGTTTTACTTGTTGCTACTTGCTTTAAAACACAGGATAACATGTAAGAGGCTGAGAGAAATGTAAAGCACATACATTAATATTATGAGTTATGATAATAATAACAATATGAATCACTAACATTTTATTTCACACTATGATCCAATCAATTTTTAAAAATACATCACAACTTTAGGCATATAGTATCTTCATTTTAAAAATAACATTAATTTATTTACATTATAAAAAGTCTTTTTTCCTTTTCAGAAGAAAGCAATTCTGTAAATGCACATCTAATCATCACATACACTAAATGAATATGTTTTTAATTCATCTGAATATACACACTGTTTGAGTTTACTTTAGAGTTGGAGATCATCATTACTGATATATTATTTGATAATTAGACTGCCTTTCTTCCACTGCTGGAAGACTATATTACTTTACTCTTTCTTTTAGGATAGTGATATTATCTCATGATTTATGTTTTGGATCTATCTAAGCAAAAATAAAATTATTTACATTGTCTTGCCTGCTTTAGGTAGATTATTTTGTAGCACATTCAAAAACTTGCCTCCTGTTAAGAATAGCAGATAATGCAGATAATTTTATTGTAAGTTCCTGATGCTAAATTACAAATAAGTAAAGAAAAAAAAAACTCACCAAAAACAAACCAGAAGAGCTCATCATTTTCATAAAAAAAAAAAAAACAAAAAAACAGGAAAGAAACAATATCATCTGCTTCAGAACTACCCATGCTTCCTTTGCTCTGTTTATTTACTCAAAACATGCATTTAGAAGAAGTTAAAACCAGTCTTCTAGGCTAAAGTTAATAAATCTTTTTAATTTTATCTTCTTTGAGATTTCTGTAGGATCTCTCAGTATTACCTGTTCCTTTCTTGAAACCTTCTCTTCCTTTAAACTTCCTGTCACTGTCACTCAACATTGTGGCTTGTTCTTAACTCGTTAGATCTTGCTTCTCTGGCCCCTTTTGGAGGCTCAATGTTCTGGCTCTTCTATAGACTACCATAGCTCCTCACTTCTATCACTATCTTTATGCTAATGGTTCCTTAGTTAAGACCCTTCTCCCAACCCTTAAGATATTCAAATTTTGAGTCAATGTCACATGGCTGGCCCATAGTCACCTAAACCAGCATCTTCTACCCCCACAACTCACAGTGTACACACACACACACACACACACACACACACACACACCCCAACACAAAATCTGCCTCCTCTCAACCCATGTATCAATAAATGGCATCATGATTCACTACACTTACATAATTAGAAAATCAGGCAACATCTCTGCCTTCTTTCCCTAAACTCACATGCCAGTAACCTTCTACTCCTATCAATTTCATCTCCAAGCCGTTTCTGAAATCAACTGACTTCACTCAATCTACATCACCAGTATTTCAGGCCTTCCATCCCCATCTCTGACCTATAGTCTCTAAATCAGCAGTCTAAATCCAGTCCTGCCTATTGGCTTCCCATTTCCAACTAGAGCTTCCAAAGCTGGTCCCCCTTTTTGTTCCACTAAACTCTACACCCTAGATTTGCTGGGATATTTTCCTATGAATCCCTATTACTGGCATTGCTTTAAGGAGTTGAGGTCTCTATCAGACTATGAGAAACCCTTAGGGAATGAAGGCAGCCCTATGGCTAAGAAGCAAGACAGAGAATAAACACTTGGAGCTTATATCCATTAGTGTGTTAGACCTACTATATTTCTCTTCCATGCCACTGCCTAGGTTATATTTGTAATTAAATGATTTAATTACAAATATTGATGCTATTCAATATTAGTGCATGGTATTCTGTTATAAATCATACATTCTCTAAGTAGATATGATTCTTTGCTACCTCAAGATTTTAAAATAATCTCTGTTATGGTTGATTAGAGCTGGAAGCCTTGTTAAAGCTGTGGCATAAAGAGTCATTGATTAATTTCATTCCATTAAAATAAGTTGTTCAAGCACATTTCTGTTTTTAAAATGAAAAGGTTTTCTTCAAAACACTTAAGACTATTTTATATAGACTTTAAAGAGCATACAATTTTCACAACAACTGTAGTTCCAAGGGCTGATTATCTCGATTACAACACTCCTTTAACAATTATTTGAAGTCTAGATACCTGTTGAAACAACAGAGTTTACCTTAAGAAGACAAAAACAACACTGAAGTTAGCCTGAAGCGCAAAAATGGAAGATGGTTGTTTCACAACCCCATGACTTAGGCAATTTTGGAGAATTAACATTATTCTGAAATGTGCTCCATCTTTTGCCTGGGGCTTACTTAAAAAGACCAAGAGAGCAGCACCAGTGCCTTTTGCTCTTCACTGCTAAGCTGGGGAGACGTAAGACCTCTTTCCACACAGGCTTGCCACGTGAAACCTAAGTATACCATTTAGAAGGAGAAACACAACTGTTTTTTATGAGAGAAAGTATTTTAGAATAACTCACAAAGTAACAAGTTTTCTTTAATTAATGTCACTGAAGGTCGCAGCATTTAACATCATGGAGGCCCAACTTTACCAACTATATTTTAGCTTAAATAACTATGTATGTTTTATTATATCATATAGAACAAGTAATTTCAATGGATGTAAATGATAAAAATATACAAAACACCCCTTTGGTTGGACTTTAAGAGAAAAAGTTATCAGTGAAATGCATAAAACAAAGTTTTTTGGAAAGTAGTTAAAAGGCTCACTAAGAACTCTTTCTATGTGTGATACACACAAATCCAGTGGCTTCTTCTAAGTCTCTAAAATCAGGTTGTTAGAGAAAATAATCATTAAAGCTTTTCAGATGAAAACATATATAATTATACCAATTGCTAAGTTTGATAACCATTATTACCTCTTTAAAGAAATGCAACTGTGCACAAAGGAAAGCATCTCCAGATTTATTTGTTCAAGAGAATTCAGAAGAACGCTAAATTCCCAAGGAGTTCATTATCACATATAATCAGCATATGCTCCCAAGTCCTGCTAGGAAGACCATAACAGAAAGATAAACAAGAAGGGAGAAAAAGACAAGACTTTAATAAAACAAACCTTGTGAGAACCAAGACACTCTAATTCACCATGGCATTTTAAGAAATGGATTGTATAGCACTGTGCTGCTCAAAAAGCAGTGGCAAATGGCAGTTCTCTGTCATGCCTATTTTGTTGCTTCTCTATTTCTTAAACAAACTTTTTCTGAAGATAAAAATAGCTCTTTATTCTACACAAGCATTCTTTTTCTTCAATGCTATGAAGATGACCTAAATAGTAAGTTTGAAAAAGTAAACAAGAAAGAGTTGATATGCTTTTAAGCAGATTTTTGAAGAATTCTCTCTTCAAAGTCATCATTTCATTGGTTTATCACTATCATTTTAGTGCAGACCAATTAATATCTGAAATGAAGTTGACTAATGGAGGTGGCTTGAACCAGATTTTTCTCCTTCCTTTATTATTCTTCTTTACATGAATCACCAAATGATATTTGATTCGCTTTCTACAGCATTAGTAGCTTAGAAGATTTAGTTTCCCTTTTTCCACAAAGAGTCCATAAACACATCAGGCTTGAATAGTTAGTCTAGGTACTTTTACAATGACTCAGCCTGTTCATACAATATGGAAATGTAAGAAAACAAGTCTACTAGAATCTAAATTATTTATTTCTATGGTAGCATTACTTTTCTCCAGCTGAGAAAGTCAGGAAGCATACAAAAATAAAAGACATCAAGAAAACAAATAGAAATGTTGCACTTACAGTTATCATTTAAAAAAAAAAAACAAGTAATTTAGGAAAGAAAGGCTGTCCAAGCAGGTTGAAAACTGGATCTCTCAGAAAAATATAGAATCTATCGATTATGCTAAGTAAAACTCAAATAGTTTATTTTTGCCATAATAAAATTAATAGCATCTTGTAAACTCTAACTCCACAAATGAATTGTTTTTTAAAAGAATTCACCCAGAGAAGCCCAAATACAATTTCATTGAATAAGATCAGTATTCTTCTACTAATCAATCACTCAATATTTATTAATTATCTGTTATGTGCTAGGTATTATGATGATGCTTTAGGGAATGTATTAGTTTGTTCTCAAACTGCTATGAAGAAACACCCAAAACTGGGTAATTTTTGTTATGGCAGAAGCCAAAGGAGAAGCACCCTTCTTCACAGGGTGGCAAGACAGAGTAAAGGGGGAAGCCCCTTATAAAAAACCATCAAATCTCTTGAGAACTCACTCACTATCACAAGAGCAGCATGGGGGAAACCGTCCCCATGATTTAATTATCTTCACCTGTTCAGCCATTGGCATGTGGAGATTATGGGGACTACAATTCAAAACAAGATTTGGGTGGTGACACGAAGCCTAACCATATCTGGGAATAAAGGAAATACAAGAATCTGTAACTTATTTATTTCAACAAAAACATTCAAGAATGTTATAACTCACTGAATCATGAATGCAAAAAGAATGATAGAATTCTCTTTGCTAGAAGTAGAACAATGTATACAATGGAATGAGCTAATAAGTGAAAACAAAAACACAAGATAATTTAAAGAGAAACTAAGTTAGAAGACAAATGTTGTAAAACAGAATTGGGGCTAGACAAGAAGAAGAGAGAGCTTTAGGGGCAGGCCACTTTACCATGACAAAGAGGAATTAATAATGTTACTTTCATTTGAGAGAATTGGCCAGGTGTGGTGGCTCATGCATATAATCCCAGCTCTTTGGGAGGCTGAAGCAAGAGGATCTCTTGAGGTCAGAAGTTCAAGCCTAGCCGGGTCAACATAGGAAGATCCCATTTCTGCAAAAATATTTTTTAAATTAGCCGGATGTGGTTGCACGTGTCTGTAGTCCTAGACACTCAGGAGGCTGAGGCAGGGAGGATCACTTGAGCTCAGGAGTTGGAGACAGCAGTTAGCTATGACTGTGCCACTGCATTCCAGCCTGGGCAACAGAGTGATACTTTGTCTCAAAAGAAAAAAATTAAGAGAATCAAAGTTTTGCTTTAAAAAGATTAATACCAACATGGTGTCAGCTGCACATTATCTATGTGGGGAAAATAGAGATGCAAGAAGTGTACTTCAAACATTTCAGAGGTCTGAGGTTCAGGTCACATGGTATGAATAGGATGGTAGTAAAAATAAAAACTATCAGAAAAACTCATTTCCAAATCACATGTTTAAAGGATCTACATGCCAGTTAGATGTAGAGGGACTAAGAAAGTGAGAAATTGGTTCAATTTTAGATATGATGAGTTTAAGGTGATGGAACATGGAAATTTCTAGTAGGCAGATAGAAAGAGGGCTCAGAGCTCAGAAGAAAAAAATATATAGATAGGATAGACACTCAGACAGACACACACACACACACACACACACACACACACAGAGACACAGAGAGACAAGAAAAAAATGTTTATGCATGAATCCAGCACTAAGGAAAAGTATCATAAAAGACCCTACTTACTTTATGCTATATATAAAATCAAACGGAAAGTCATCAAATATTTAAATTTGAAAGGCAAATCATAAAATTTTTAGAAGAAATATAGAATAAAATAACCTGAGTGTTAGGAAGAGCTTCTTAACCAAATTATATTTTTATAATTTGTAAAGTAAAAAAAAAAAAATCAATAAAATCATCAACACTAAAATTAAAGTGGGCCAGGTGTGTGGCTCATCCCTGTAATCCCAACACTTTGGGAGGCTGAGGCAGGCCAATTGCCTGAGCTCAGAACTTCGAGACCAGCCTGGGCAACACAGTGAAATAAAATAGACCCCTCTCTACTAACATACAAAAAATTAGCCAGGCAACATGGCAGCGTGTGCCTGTAGTCCCAGCTACTTGGGAGGCTGAGGCAGGAGAATTGCTTGAACCCAGGAAGCGGAGGTTGCAGTGAGCCAAGACTGTGCCGCTGCACTCCAGCCTGGGCAGAGCAAGACTCCATCTCAAAAAAAAAAAAACAAAAAACAAAGAAAAGAAAAAAAATTAAGGCTTTTTGTCCAAAGAACTATAAGGAAGTGAAAAAGTAAGCCCAAACCAAGACAAGCATGTATTATTTTCAAATGATTACTATATAGACTAGAAAAAAGGCTTCCCAATTGATAAGAAACAGATAAACCAATAGAAAACTGAGCAAAAGACATAAATAAAACCCTGAAAGGGGTAGAAACACAAAGAACAAATATTTGGAAACATGCTCATCCACAACAGTAGTCAGAGTGACTCAAATTTGGACCACAATACTACCCTCACCGAATGGGAATCTGAAAATGTGCAAATAAATACTGAGGGTTGGTCAGCATATGTATCAATAGAAATGTATAGTGCCAATTGGAATGCCAATTGTTCAATCATTTTGGCAAACAACTTAGAGTCAACTTAATAAACTGAATACATATACCACATGCCTCAGCAATATCACTACTTAGCAATATCATACACATGTACCAGAAGGCTCATAACAACATTTTTAAAAATATAACACAAATAAAATCTGGAAACAATCCAAATATCCGTAGACAAATGACTGAATAATCAATTTTAGCTTATTCAAAAATAAAATGCCATTCAACACTAAAAAAATAATTAATTACCACTACATAAAAATCCTGGTGCCAGACGTGGTGGCTCACGCCTGCAATCTCAGCACTTTGGGAGGCTGAGGTGGGTAGATCACAAGGTCAGGAGTTTGAGACCGGTCTGACCAACATGGTAAAACCCTGTCTCTACTAAAAATACAAAAATTAGCAGGGTGTGGTGACTCACCCCTGTAATCCCACCTACTCAGGAGGCTGAGGCAGGAGAAACGCTTGAACCTAGGAGGTGGAGGCTGCAGTGAGTCAAGATCGCACCAATGTACCACTCCAGCCCGGGCGAGAGAGCGAGACTCCATCTCAAATAAAAAAAAAAAACAAAAAAAAACTGGATGTTGACTGAGAAAACAAAAATTGAGTAGCCAAAAAATATACAAAACATGATAGCATTTATAAAATATTTGTTAACTGTATAAAACATTTGCTTAAAGTAAATTTAACAAAAAAGAAACAAAATGATGAACAAAAATTCAAAATACTGTAATTCCTTGGGATAGAAGGAAAGTTTTAATGGAGAGGAACACTTGGGAAGTTCTGGTGAGATTATTTAAGTTGATTTCCATGAAACATTACATATTTTATTATTATTTATATCTCCTTCATACTCATGTATTATAAAATATTTCACCAAAAGTAACTATTAATAAAGAAAAAACAAATACAGAGAACTGCAATCAAAGATGCTGGAGAAGGCAGATCATTGTTAAGGTTGCATGCCACTTATAAATAAATAATATTGTAACTTTGGGCATTAAAAAATGATAGGGTGGCTATTCTCTATATTAAATGTCTCATCACTCAATAATCAAGTCAAAAGGTTATCAATTACAATCCTGCTAGAGAACAACTTCTTAGTTCAAGTATTTAACATTTCTCTTTTCTTTTATTTTCATTTACCACACAGTTCAATCCAATTCATTAGACCTTTTGAAAAATTGAGACCAACTAAAAAGGACATGGTACAGGCATCACCTCTCCTACTTTCCAATTCTCCCAGCCCCTGGTGCAAGCACAAAATTTTTTCCTAATCGGGACATGGTTCCACTAGGAATAGGAGTGGGAGGTGAAAGTTAGGGTATAAATGGGGTTTCCTGGAACAAAGCTGAAGGCAGAGAGGGTTAGGAGAGCCTAGAGTCCAGGAGGAATCAGAAGTCAATATGGAGCATCTAAACAGGAGGGAAGCATTAGAGACCAGACGCAGGAGTCATAGTCTGCAAGCAAGGTTCAGACCCTACACAAGGCGATGGCCATGCTGAAGTGTGGTAGCTGCTACATAAAGCAGCTTGCTGACCTCCCCTCACTGGAGTTACTGCCTCTAAAGTCTGTTACATCAGCAGCTGAAATAACTTCTCATTAGCCTCTTTGTTTTATATTCTGGAAGGAGAGAACTTTAATAACACTTAATTAAATAATTTTATGTGGCCACCTTGTAATAAAAAGTACAAGTGTCACTCTAATTCATATTTTCCAACCCATTCCCTCTGAATTAAGATATTCAGATTTTTTTAATTTCTCCTTCTTCAAGGTTAATAAATTAACACCATTTTTATAGAAAATATTCCATTCTTACTGGTACCAGTTCACTCCCTCCCAACAATATGATAAATAATGGTTTAAGTAATCTCTCTTATCCACTGTTTTTCTAGTAGAGGAAAACAAGATTGAAAAATAATATGGAAAGCTCCAATCTCAATGCCTACCAAAAAAAAAATGTCATCCACTTATATGAAGGCTAATCAGAAATACAAAGGTACTGGACAATGAACACCCTTTCTCTTACCTTTCTTTTGTAAGCTTAGTGAGCTACTCTGCCTTTACCCAACAAGCGCATGCTTTATTAAGTTAGTTAGAGATGACCAAGCTTTTACCTAGATAACAGGCTAAGTAGATTATGCCTTCTTTCTCTCTGATTTCTGGTCACTCCCTAAGATAGCTGATAGATATACATGGTCTCATTTGGTGTAGAGATGACTTGTTAGGAGGATGTATTGGGTGAGATGAGAGGATTGTTTCTGCAACATGAACTCTCTTTGAACTAGAGTGAGACCCAAGGCCGAAACTCAATACAGGGTATAACCTCTTGACAAGGGTAGTCCACTGAATTTCACTTAGCACAGTGATAACTAAGAAGCATAGGATAACATTGACTTCTATATCCTTTGCTTGATGCTTTTCTAGAAAGAGAACCTGACCAAGGAAAATCCGAAAACAAACTCATTTAAAACTGCTGTACTTTATGCAACTCAGACCCATAACTAAATAACTCAACTGGCTCCAAACTGGGAAGCAAATGGCAATGAAAAAAGCAGAAAGGACCTTTTGCTACACTGTGAAGGCAGCCCACTGACAATTCTCAGAGGCAAGCAGCACTGCAAAAAGGAACTCTCAACATGAACGAGGAGCTTCCTGCTGCCAATCAATGGGGCCCTCCTGGCTGTATACTGAGTGAATGCCATTTATTAACGGGGCTGCATTAAAACCAGCAGGTCCATTTGTGAACAGCAAACCACTTTATTTTCCAGGAGATCTTCGGGAGTAGCATGCCCTTCTGTGGCACAATAAATCTTACTTGGCATATTGGACACAGAACTTGTCCGACTTGGAACCACTTAGTACTTAAAGCAAATAAAGGATTAGAACACCCAGGTGTAGGAGATTAAGGACTTAACAGGCAGATGGAGGAGAAGAGCATCATCTGGACATCCTTCAGTTTTTATTATTAGGGAAATTCCTCAGGGATCCCAGCAGAAAGAACAAACTTAAATGTCCAAAATTTAGCAATTCTGCAGACAAAAGAATCTTTGAATAGACTTTTAAAAAATATGAGTTTGTCTGCCAAAAACCTGATTACCTTCATAATAAATAAATAAATTTCTACCCAAGAGAAAGGGAACTAAGTAACAAAAATATGCCTTGCCCTCCACAGGTCATCATCTAAAAATGTGAATGACACAACTTCACGGGTCTAGTTCAGACAGATGGGGCTTGAATCATACAGTGTGTGGATGGCCAGTAAACACTGTGTTATGGGCCCCCTTTGATCTGCTTAATTCAGTCATAAGAACAACTTGTAAAAATCATCACTGTCATTACACTGCTCTGATGATTAGTCTCTTCTGAGTGGTCCAAACACCAAGGAGTCAAAAGACAAATCTCCCATCCTGGATTTGGAAACTTCTAAATAAGTTACAACTTACTCGACATACTCCTGACCTCCTCATGGACCCTCCATGTGGGCCAGAGAGAGAGGTATGGCTGTCCTCTGACACAGTATGATCACTCTCATTTCTGACCACCTGAGACTGCTATCTATACCTGATAATTGAGAAACCTCAACTGCCTTTTACTCCTGCCTTTACACACCCACCAGTTTTATGCCCACAATACTACCTCAATGTTTTTAAGAGACAGGGCCTTGCTATGTTGTGCAGGCTGGATAAGAACTCCTAGGTTCAAGGGATCCTCCTGCCTCAGACTCTCGAGTACCAGATCAATTTTTACCTGACCCCAGAGCTTATGTGTTTCTTCCTTCTTGGAGCTCCTTTATTAGTACTGTTTTCTCCACAATACTAATACTGGGATCCTTTTCCTTCCCATCTAAGGATCGTGACCAACACCCCTATCACAAAAAACAGGTTAACAGGAGAAAAACAACAAATGTATTTGATCATAGTTTACATGACACAGGAGCCTTCAGAAAGAAGACCCAAATATATGGAAAAAATTCCATTTTACGTTTAGGTTCAATGATGTGTGGACAGCCATGTAGAAATATGATTTCACATAAAGGGTATGGTCTAATTAATGTTAGTCGACTGAGGTGGAGAAACCCAGCAAGGTCAATCTGTTCAAATTCTTCTTGGCCACTTGTGCAGCATTTCTTCCTTCTGGGTACAGGGCAAGATGCTTTCTAGTATTTGGGTCTTTTGACCTACATGCAAACAAGATAGGTCAGAGAATTTCTTCACGGCCAGTTATTTCACAGAAAGGAAGGAGAAGGTTAGAGCAATTGTTTTTAGGTGTTGTGGCTGGCTTTGAAGAAAAAAAGAGGTTATGGTTTCTATGCCCTGCCATGGCGAAGATGTTCCTGTAGAAGCCAACCATAGTTTCAGTGGCTAAAGTTGGGGGAGTGGAAGTGAGAGACAGGAGGGAAGGAGGTCAGAGATAAACTTTTATTCCTGAAACTGCTTTGGAGGCCGTCATTTTGGAGATTCTTTTCTGAGCTCTAACAATTCCTTTGGACATTTAATTAAACAAAATACAAGGCTGCCAATATGGATGTTTTATCTCTCTCAGAAGACTTTTTTCCCTCATTGTTTAATTATGGCATTTTCAAACATATTTGGAGTTAGAGATAATAGTATAACCAAGTCTCATTTAACCATCATTTTCCATTAAAAATTAATGATATATAAGCAATTGCCTTAGTGGACTTTATATTCCCTAAAGAAAAGTATAAAATTGTTTCCAGACTTTTTTGTTGATTTTGTCCCTAAACCCAGACTAGTACTAACTATGTAGTAAAAACTCAACACTTGGTTATGGGAATGAATTGAAATCCAGTTAATCGAAGCTCTGAGCAGTCCATGAAGTATTCAGCTTTGTCCAATCAATTCTTGGACACACAACCCATGAAACCATTCAGTGTTTTTAAAGAAACATTAACACACAAAATTAAAGAATAAGTCACCTGAGAAAGTATGTGTATATGAAATAATTATAACTTTACTCTTGTACAATCGCTGAATACTTAATCAGCTAGCCAATTTTCTTTTGACACCAAGACTGGAAAATCATCAATACAGCCTGGCGCAGTAGAGAGGGACAAGAATTTCACAAGAGAGAAGAGAACTAGCTCAGTTCTCAATAGAAACATGACCTTAAGCAAGTCACTTATCTTCTCTCAGTCCTTATCTCTAAAATAAAAATAGTTGTACTTTTCCCAGTGACCCCATAGTGCTATTATAAGAATGATTTTCTTTTAATTTGTACAATTGCTTTCTGAAATATAAAGCAAAGTATTATTATATTGTCTTTATGGGACACCCAGACCCTTTTTTAAAAGGGTCTATAATACCTTTGGGGGGAAAATACCTGACATACATGTGACAAGCTAAATGTCTAATGAGCAATGCAGGCAGCACACAACCAAGGAGAAGGGAGTGACCACTGAAGGTGTTATGCAAAGGCTACATGGTAGAAGTGGATATACAGTTGGGTCTTAAAGGATAAACAGAACTTGGACAAGGGAAAGGAATAAACAAAGACATTTCAGGACGTAGATATATTACATCCTAAAAAATGAATGGTAGAAAGTTTGGAGCAGTTGCCTGAGGCTACATGACGAAGGACCTCAAATAAAGGTTGAATGTTTTGACTTTAAAGGAAACACTGGCAAAATCTGAGGAGCTCAATATTAGCAAATTAACATCCCCCAACAAGTAATTGACATATAATCGATTTTAAGGTGAGAGAAAACTATTACAGTTATCAAGACTGGACATAATCAGAGCTGTGAGTAAACAGCAACAACAAAAACAAAAAATACTAAAGAAGAATATAAAAGGGAAGCACGTACAAGATGAGACCAAGAATGAGTAATTAAGGTCCCTTGATAAAAATCCTCTGAAAGCATTAGAATCCTTTCATCGGACTGCAAATCTCCACATGACTGGAATCTGCCCATCTCATCTTGAAAAAGGTAACCTTTGATCTCTGTACCTGTGTCTGTCCCTCTGCAATGCGAATTTCCTTCCATATTTAGGTCCTTTTTTTTTTTTTTTTTCCTGTCTCTAATACATTTCTCCTGATCTCTGCATGCCTAGCTCATTTTCGTCATTCAGATCTCCAGGTGACAGTACTTCCTCGACCACCCGGTCTAATGCAGGTTTTAAGACTTCTGCTTTCATATATTTTTTTAACTTTAATTACCTCTTAGGCACTTACTGCATTCTAATCTTTTTCTCATTTACTAAACTGGGTTTCCTCCCCTAGAATAGAATTCCTGGGAAAATAGGAATCTTGAGACTTACTCAACACTGTCCAACCCCAGCACCCAGAAGGGTGCCTGGCATGGATTATGTTGCTCAATAACCACTCACTGAATAGGTAAAATAAACAAGTCAGTGTAGGAATCCTTCAGAGAGAAAGTGTTTCTGTTTTCTTTGGATCTATTTGGTTCCTATGCCTTCTTCAGGATGGGAATTCCACTTCCCTTAAATGCTGTGAGTGATTCCCAAATCTTTTCATTTCTGTTTCTTTTCTACTTAACTAGCTCTAGTTGGTGTCTTGTTATTTGTAAATAAGAGCTTTAAATAGACAGCTTTGTGAACCTAATAAAACACAGTAAACTAGCTATCATCCCATATTGCAGGGACTGAAACTCAAAAACTCCCACAATATAGTCACTCAATGAGCAAGGAGGCCTTGACAGAATGGACAAGAACACATGATAATGGATATTAAACACAGGTCAAATGACAACTAATCCAAACCTTTACCCAATATACAAAATGGCCTCAACTTTTTCTCCATCACTATTAAAAAAAATGAGAACTTCTAATTCTCACATATAATGTGACAATAGTAATAAATAATCTACTAGTAAATAGGTAATATAATATACATACCAGAGAAACAATTATTTGGTTATCTTTATTGTTCTGCTTACAATGGGTTTCACTCCATCCCCCGAAGACACAGAAAGAGGGGGTTAAATGAAAGAAAAAAAAACAAAAACAAAGAAACAACAACCAGGAACAAAATACAGAAATTCATCCTGGTATTTATGGAGCTAAACTGACTTCATCTCTTTGTAAGCCTTATATTACTAAAGTTTACAACCAAACCAGAAGTGTCTTTTAATAAATATAAGCCCAGAGACCTGTGGTATCTGTTTTCTAATTATTATATTTGTGATGTTGTTGCAAAATGCCAGGATCTGAAGATATTTAAGCTTGAACCAAACTTTGTCTCTAGGTACTAGAATTTTTTCTTTCTTTATTATTTTATTGAATTATTACTCAGTATAAATTTGACTAGAGACCTTGTTTTTAAACATAAAATGAGAATTGATTTACTGCTTCTAGAGGGCTGAGAAGAACGATTTAACAGATCATTCAAAGAGTATTAAGAACCTAATTCTCATAAGAGAATTCCAGTGGTGTGTGCAATGATAATTTATAAGTAAGTGCAGAAATAACATGTAGTAGCTAGTTTTATAATGACAGTTTTAAGAACACCTTTTGAAGATCAAGACAGCTAAAACTATAAATTGTCTGCCAGATGATATAAGTAGAATTTAGCAACGAAAGTTTGTTTTCCTTTATATTTCAACCCCAATAACATCAGCATAATTAGACTCTATGTAGTATAATGTCAAAAATAATAAAATTGAAAAGACTACAGTGTCAGACATTTGCTGTATATTTCCTTCTTCCTACATTCTCTCAAATGAAAAACGTATTTATTTTGTAAGAATTGAAACTGAAATCACCACAGCACAAAAGTTAAATTTTAGATAAAAAACACATTCTTTTTTGTTTTTCCTTTATACCACCAATGTTTTGTTCACATATTATATGCAGATTAAAGTGAAGAAAAATAGGTCTTCAAAATGAAAATGGAAGTCACACAGAAATTCAAGTTGTTCAAAAACCAGAAAGCCCTAAAAACTAGACCAATTCCACTTAACTACCAAAGTCAGCAGACAACATAATTGAAGAAAAAATAAATTAAAAATTGTTATCTATTTGTCATGTATTATATGAAATGGTATATAGCATTTTCAAAACATCATTAAAATGATTAGAAGAAAATGGTTCTCACATTTATCTGCCTGATCAATGTATGCTAAATAATTAATAAAGAGGTATGCAAAACAAGAAATTAGAAATGTATTTTTTCAGATTCAGCAAACTGAAGTGAGTTCAAATTGAGTACATAAGCGAAGAACTGGCACCTCTTTCACTGCTCTTTTTAGCATCTGTCTTCCCTGTTCCCCTTGGATAAAACAAATTCCTAAATTAAGAAAAAGTCATACATTGAATGAACAATGCCTATTTCTCCATTCTGCTCATTATTTGCAATCAGTTACAAAAAGAGAATTGAACTAATTTATGGACATATTTCTCAAAAGAAACAAGGAAGGGTCTGTGGCAGCTCCCACCACCCTACATAACAGCACATATG
Organism: Callithrix jacchus; assembly: GCF_049354715.1. Lineage (NCBI taxonomy): Eukaryota > Metazoa > Chordata > Mammalia > Primates > Cebidae > Callithrix > Callithrix jacchus. Next base: position 134,884,017 of record NC_133505.1, read on the forward strand.
ACTGAGGAAAATAACAAGAGGCTTGTCACATATTTACAGTAATTATTTTGTTAACAGGATTCTTTTGTTCATCTGTTAAAATTTATTTACACAGCCATAAGTTTCATCAATGAATCAACCACAACCCCTTAAAACCAAAGTAGAGCATTTTGTAACAAAAGCAAATCACCATCAGGAACCAGAGAAGTCACCTCACAGCGTTCTAAGTTTTAAGAAAACAATGACTATAATAATATAAGACCCTTTCCAACCAATTTGAGGTACTCCATTTGCAATGAAGAAAACTGCGAAGATTAAAAAGCAGCAGCAAAGGATGCTTTGTTAAGAGCTTATCAAATAAAAGGTATTCTGCAAGTGTAAAAATAAGCCACGATGACCATGTTAGGTAAATACTCTTCCCATAAGTAAAATAAGTCTATCAAACTCATAAAAATCATACTATTTTCCTAAAGACGAAAAATGGGAAATAATTTTGATCCACCACTAAATAAGTATGACTTTAACCATGCATGAAGGTAAGAAACATTTACTTAGCACACGTTCAAATATTAATACAAATAAAAGATGACAAACATGAAAGTATCCAGCCTAGAATCTCACATACAGTAGATACCCAACAGATTTTTCGTTCCTTCCTTTCTAGTGGTTTTAGTCAGTTTTCCTAAATTAAGGCCTCACAGCCCTGTTTACATTTTCAAGTATATAAGTGTGCCTTCTCTCTCCAACTAGACTGAAAAACAAAAACTGCTTCATTCATTGGTAGATATATACATATATTTTTAATTCTGACATATGTCTTACATGTGCTATCCACAAACAGTATGTGCTGATAGGTAGGATTGCTTGAAAGCGTAAGAAAGACACAATATGATGTATAACAATGCTTTTGGTTGCAGAGCAGAATATTCTTCTACAAATTATTTAAATAATAGTTTATTATTATTATTACTTTGTATGAGCACAGGACCTAGGCTACTTGAATGCCTTCTTCTGTCACCCTCAGTTTGTCAGGAAATCGCTGACAAAATGACCACAATGGCACCAAGAGCCATGATCCCATACAACAACACTCTCATTATTACTGGGGAGGAATATCTTTCCCAGAAGTTTCCTGGCAGACTTTCCTTCCTAACTAACTGACCAGAACTGTGTCACATATGGCCATCCTTACCTGCAAAAAAGTTAGGAAAGCAAGTAAGATGGTTGGAACTCCTGCCACTATGGAAGAAAGTGATGAGAATAACTAATAAATAGACAACAAACAGTATCTGCAACACTACTATACAAGAGCATGAGCCAGAGTCACTTACAATATTTACACATGAAGTTACCTCTATATGATATATCTAGAGAAAAAAGATCCTGCTGCATGCCTTTCTAACATGGGACTTGATATGGGTGAATGCAGATCAGCAAAAGATTGGAAGAGTTCTGAGAGCTATGACAGAGGAGGGACATCCCCTCTTTTTACTCTTTACATGGATGGTTCATGAGTATGTTCTTCTTACACAGGCCACTGTGCCTGATGATCAATGTTTTAGAGGCTTTTTATTCAAGTAAACAGTCACTTGGTTTAAGCTCTCATCTATTCAGATTCAAAGCCTGTGGAATCTCTGAAGTCCAACAATCTTTCTAATCTTTCTATTGCCAAAATATCAATATAATACACATTAATATAACCTTTAAAAGGAGACAAAAACAGAGAATCTCAGGCCTGTCAATTCTTAACATTTTTTTCAAATCAATGGAAAATGTTAAGAAGAAAATGCATTGCAAAAGTTGTGTTTGTTTCTCCATGTATGGGGAGAGAAAAAGGCACTTTGTGGTATATTATCACATTCCAATTTCTGGCCAAACCCCTGTAGTTTTCAGCACGCATCATTTTTGTGATTAATGATGTGCACCCAGTTAATGGAAAACAGCAGATTAGGTTTCCACTAATAGTTTTCCAAGTTACATATGTCTGCCTGCCTCATTTAGTAACAACCTCACTGTTCAGTAAGAAAGTAATGGATTTAATCCCAAAGCAGAACTTAGTTTTATGAATACAAGACAGGTCAGATTTCCAGAGTGGAGAAAATTATGCTTTTAGAGGTATGCTGATCTTCAGTTGAAATTTAACATGGAGATGATACCTCAGGATATGGGTTTTTTCCTTGTTTACTTCTATTTAGCAATCAATTTAAGAATCTACAGCACTTATCTGCAGCCTATAAAATAGGTAGAATAGGCGTCTTTCAACCATAGCAAAATAAAACAAATGAAATACGATAATTTCTATATTCAGTATACTAGGCTGAAAAGACATCTATTGTTCTAAAGACAGAGATGAAAAACACCTTGTTCCTTATATGTTAGTGGATCACTGCAATGATTGTCAAAAAGCAAAATTTACACTTGCTTGTTCGGTTCAACCATAGAAAGTGTTAGCTCTAAGTAACTGTGATTTAAGAAAAAATACATAGTACAGTGGAAAGCATCTAGGAATAGAGGAAGCAACAGAAAAGAATTCTAGTCTCATTTCTGCTTCAAATTACTTTGGAAACTAAACTATCTTTAGTTTTTGCTTTCCCCGCTACCTTTTATATTTACCTCTCTTATGTCATTTAACAATCGCTATGGTATTTCAAGTTATATCTATGTATATCTCACATTTCCCATCTGGACTAGGCTCCTTAAGAGCAGAGCAAACATCTGATTTACATTTTTATCTCTTACAGTGCAAAGCTAGACTGCGAGTTTCATGAGAAGAGGGACTTTGCCTGTACATCCCCAGGGGTTGGCATGATGTGACCTCACAATATGTGTCTGATAGTAGATGTTACAATAAATGAAAAACTTGAAAAGAATGCCATGCTTTCAAAATAAAAGAAAATGGGGATATTCTTTAAGAACCATACTAAGTTAACTAATACCAAGATGTTAGGGAATGATCCAAAAATTTCAAAAGAAGAAACTAAATAAAAAATACAAATGGACAATGACTAGCAAATTTGTTAAGTAGACTAAGATTATATCATTACAGCTGCAAAAAGGAAAAAAAAATAATAAACAAAACTTGTCAATGGCTCTCAACACCTACTAAAATTTCAAATTACTTTGTCTTGGTGGATTTTCCCTTCAAATTCTTCACCCTGTGTACATTGATCCTTCCTCAGCTATCTTCAAGAGAAGATTCAAATATCAAACCTCCATTAAATTTTTGCTTCTCCCTTGATTCACCTGGACAGAACAATAATCTCTCTATCCTCTAAACTTCCAAAAGGGTTTATCTGTGCTTCTCTACTAAAATATAGCACTTATTTATGATTTTTTTCCATAGCACTATGCAAACAAGACTAAGATCAAAATAAAATGACTATAGCTTAGGAAAATAGAGAACATAAAGCAATAATAATGCTGACTTTTGTAAGCTATTCTTTTTTTAACTAGGTATTTTTAATGTATATTACTTAATATAATATATCACATATTCAGTATCCTGAAGTTTAGCTGGTAGAGTTTCTTTTTTTTGAGACAGAGTCTTGCTCTGTCACCCAGGCTGGAGGGCAGTGGCATGATCTAGACTCACTGCAGTCTCTGTATCCCAGGTTCAAGCGATTCTCCTGCCTCAGCCTCCTAAGTACCTGGGATTACAGGCACACACCACCAGGCCCTGCTAATTTTTGTATCTTTAGTAGAGACAGGGTCTCACCATGTTGGCCAGGCTGGTCTCAAACTCCTGACCTCAAGTGATCCGCCCATCCAGCCTTCCAAAGTGCTGGGATTATAGGTGTGAGCCACCGCGCCTGGCCTAGCTGGTACAATTTCTAAGTGAGCAGTACTTCAGCATTTGCATTTTGTTATAACTTCCCTCCAATCTTAACAATAAATGTGCCTTTTCAGAACATTCTTGAGGCGAGTTCTAGAATTGATAAAGCAAAGAATAATTTACAACTGAACATAACCCTCTTGCAAAATGTAGTCAAGGCAAAAGATGCCCTTGACTTGCTCAAAGGTAGCTGAACTGAAAAACACAATCTGCTATTCGATGTAGCCAGTATTCTCACCCATTCATGAGTTGGACAAAGCTTGAAGAAGAATAATTATTGTCAGAACAAACAGATCTCCATAAATCATGCCAAAAACAAAGTATGAAATACTAAATAATGAAATCCAATGAGTCAACTCCTGGTTAAGATAGTCTACAATCTGAAGCTAATTCATTTTGGCAAGTCTAAGATGTTTAATACAAAGTTAGATGTTTCACAGGGGTCAAGACTGAATTGTTTTATGGTCAAAGCAGTCAGATAGCATTGTTTCTTCACTAAGGATAACATTATTTTCTTTAATACTTTTTTACTTAAAAATCTTTTTAAAAATTATATGAAATATTTATGAAACTTTATTCAATTATTTGACAAGGCTTAATAAGAGAGAAAAGAAACTTCTACAGGTGTGTCCCTATGTAAAGCAAGTCTGACACATGCCTCTGTATACATATGAAGTGGTTCTTTTCTTACACAAGAATAGAAATCAGGCCTCCAAATTTCCTTGTGGAATCTCAAAACTGGCCTCTGGTATCTGGTATTTAAAGCAGTTGAGTTTCTCTTTAAATGTGGAGACATCAGCACCTAAAACACCTACCAGAAAATTCTACCACGTTTTGCCTGCAAACCAGCACCTACCAAACACTTGATAGGTATTTGATTTTGAAAGCTATCAAAATGTATGGGAGATTTAATGTTTTTCATGTTACTTTCCAAGAGAAAAAAAAGCACATGTTATGTTGGTTATTTCTAACAACTAATATACAGGTACAACTAATCATCTAAATGATTGAATTGATAAAAACATCAAGTAATTTACTGAGCACTAAGCATGAGAATTAAAAAGTACTCTGTTGTTTGCTCTCATTAAGTTTTACAAGTTAACGAAAAAGATGTGAGAGCAAAATAATCACTTAAGAAATTAGCTATGGCTCAAATTTTAATCTACAATAATGAGACACTTACCCACAGGTTCCATGTATTTATTTAGTCATCTTTTTCTCTGACAAAACATCTCCAAAATGATCTCACTGGCCAGCCTAAAACTCACTCAGGCACTTTTTGCACTTCTTGCTTAAATACACCACAAGCACATATAATGAAGGGGGTTTTGCCATGCAAAATGAGACTGAACAAAGAACTATCATCCAGTTCAAAGTACTGTAACTTAACAGTAGAATTAACACCGCACTAATCTGTGCCATAAGAAAATATTATTAACATCAATGATTCAAAGATAGATCTTTAACAACTTAGAAAAAAAACTATATGTATGTTATTTCTTAGTTACGAGGAAAAAGTGTATCATAGATTATTTCCTGCATTTATCATTTACTTCTATGTTGTTACTGTTGTTGTCTTAAGGTACAACTAACAGTCTGATTCCTTGTTTCCACAGGAAACAAGTTGTGAACAGGGTTGAATACAGGCAATCTGACTTCAAAACCCACTTTTTAAATGAGTTTGCTAGACGATTAATTTTTATTTGGGGCTTTAACTTGTTTTGTGGAGACTGACTCCGTAGATAATTTTATTCTGCTGAATCAGAGCTTCTTTCCAGTACTATGTTAAAGCTCCTATGACAGATTCTCATGAAATCAGTGTAAAGATAATGCATTCTGAGAATGACCAGGAGATGACAGCCATCAACCCACTTTTGTCAACCCACTGATTTTGCCACCAGTGCTCTAGCATTAGTTTCACACACTCCCATCCACCTACTTACCATATCATGTCATACATGCAGCCCTCCTGAGGCTGTGGGCCCTGAAAAAGCAGACGGCTCTCCCAGACTGAAGAGAAACATCTTTATGCTCCAGAATAATGGAATTAACTAGTACCTAATGAAAATCCATTGAAAACTCAATAGACACATAACCTTGTACTGAAAATCTTATCCAAGGAACCACGGCTACAACGTAGGAGGCTTTTAATAAAATAGAAAAATCAACTCAAGACAAAGCAACTAAAGCCAAGCATTTTTCTTCTTCAAAAATAAAGACAAACCTAACTTAAAGAAATAATTTACTTTTAGAAGGCAGAAATAAAACTGTTATTTTATATACTGCTCGTATTTACCATCATAAAATACACTTTTACATGAATGCATTCTCATTAGGCTTTAAAATAAGCTACAAAGAAAGAAGTTCTTTAAAAGTTTAAATCTCAAGGTCTAACACAAAATTGACATTTTAAAGAGATAACAGTTTCCAGGGACTGAACCTCATAGTGAGAGTTCCTGAACAAACTCTCCAAACTAGTAAATGGGCCTTTTTCTGTTAGAGCATATAGACTCATTCACAGAAACATAAAATCAACAGGAGTGAGAAAGAAAGAGGGGTAATCTCTCGTTACCATGGGATGCATATTTATATCAATGTATGATACTTCCCCAACAAAGGGGGTCGGGGAGGCAAGAGGGACAATCTCTCATAACCATGAGATGGATATTTATATCGATGTATTACTTATATAGTGAGATCTGATGACATCAAAACATACACCAGAAAAGTACATATGATTACCTGATATTCATTGGGCCAAAAGGTGCTCACTGCTAGCTCAGCCCGAAGCCAATCTCTACCGGTGAATCCAGTCACATTCCAAATTGGGTTGGCAAGAGGTCCTTTATTCACCCGAACTAATATGTTCAAAGTGCCAGGATTCAGCCCTTTCTGGCTATATAATAGGTAACTGAAATCAATGCAATGAGTGTCGTTTTCCTTCATTGTAGGCAGTTGAAGTCTGGCTTTTTCACCAGGGTCATGATCTGAAGAGTCCACTATCATATAGGAACCTGAAATGACATTAAAATTATAAAGCTAAAGAGATATACAACCAAAGGGAACATATAACAACAATAAAAATATGCCAATCCATTCTGAACATTAAATTTAACTCAAAAAGACTGTTTTCCAAAACATAGCCATAGAAATATATCAATCAAATAAGTAGATGAATTGAATTCTTACTAGAGAACAATGTTCAAAGTACACATTATTATTTAGTCTGCACAATAACCTGTTATTATCCTATTTTACAACTTAGGAAATTGAGGCACAACTGGTAATACTCAAAGCCAGGTTCAAATTCAGATCTCACTCTAAATCTCTGGTCTTACTGGACACGAGTATTTAATATAAAAAATATATATAGACACAAAAATGATACCTTATTGGCCTGGTTTACATAGAGGGTACCTTTCTTTTTCACTATCCAGAATATTATTGCAGGGAGATGTGCTTAGAGTGCAGACAACAGAATCATTTCTAATTTCATACTGCAAGATCATCATATATACAAGTCACATGATAATTTGTAACACACTAACTTTGAACCTCAGTCCATGGAATGAGGCTAATTTGTAGTGTCAGTATGAGGGTTAAAGTTAAAAATGCCTAGAGCTGAGGATCAGGACATAGTAGATTTCCCCACTTGGAGTCTCACCCACTAAGCTGTCAACTAATCACCACTGCTGTTGGCCCTAATTATGTAGTAGTCCTAATTATGTATAGTAGAAAATAGTTGGGCCAACTGCTGTTGGCCCTAATTATGTATAGTAGAAAAAATACTTTTTTTCTACTGTGCTCTAGTAGAAATACAAGAAAACCAGTTTAAAATCACCAATCTACTCCATTCCCTTTGACTTAACAAGTGTTCATTGGTTATCTATCATGTGGAGGCATAGGACATAAAGATTCCCACTCTTACAGCTCACATACAGATTTTCCATTGCAGGCAAAGGTCAAATAGTGACAAATTACAAAAATGATACTTGAACATTGGGCTGCTGCTTTTAGTCCCAGAAAACTCTCCAGTAAAACAACCAATTGTTCTCATGTCATTACAGATTTTAACAAAGACACATATCACAAAAATGCAAATATACCTATTTATTACACTGAAGACAGAACACAAGTTTTGTTGTAAAATACCTTTTTTTTCCTTTGCTAGGGTGTAATTTTAACCAAAATATATCAGATGTAATGTTACAGAACCCAGTGTTATAAGAGTTACGCTTGACCTTTTCTTCCTAACAACATGTAAAATCAATCAATCTTCTGTATTCCCTCCCCAAAATTTGTACACATGAAACATTAAACATTCAGTTACTACTAGTCTAACTAGTTCAATTAACCCTCAACAACAGATGCAAATCATGGCAGAGAGGATAGCATCAACTGTTTGAGAAGCCAAATTTCAAATGTGACCAATTCCACTGAGTGGTAGGTACCCTCTGGTTCAGAGCTTTTGGGAAGTTTTCTATAGTACTTTAGTAAAATCGAATTACTGAATAAACAGATCATAGTGATAGTGGCTGATATTATTGTTCACTTCATTTTCCTACTTCCCATCTTCTCTTGTAAGCTAGGATTCTTTTTTTTTTTTCTGAGTCTCACAGATGGCACATAAATAGAATAATTGTGTGCATGTTATTTTGGAGAAACTGTGTCTTTATTTTTAAAGACAATATCCCAGATCTCAACCCAATTTATAGAAGCAGGATGTTTCTATTCTTTATTATATTCACATTCTGAAGTCAATGGATGATTTAGCAAGATGTCTTTCAGATTCACCACTGCATAGCAGACCAATTACCGCTTTTATTTATTTTTATTTTTTATTTTATTTTTTTTTTGAGACGGAGTTTCGCACTTGTTACCCAGGCTGGAGTGCAATGGCGCGATCTCGGCTCAGGGCAACCTCCACCTGCTGGGTTCCGGCAATTCTCCTGCCTCAGCCTCCTGAGTAGCTGGGATTACAGGCACCGCCACCGTGCCCAGCTAATTTTTTGTATTTTTAGTAGAGAAGGGTTTCACCATGTTGACCAGGATGGTCTCAATCTTTTGATCTCGTGATCCACCCGCCTCGGCCTCCCAAAGTGCTGGGATTACAGGCTTGAGCCACCGCGCCCAGCCCAATTACCGCTTTTAATGAGGACCAGCCTTGAGATCTAGGATAAGTTACTTAGTGTTTGTTATTGGGCCTCAGCATCTTCACAAACCTGTAGCATATTTCTCCACTACTGTAACAGTTTTTTCCCCCAATGGATTATTATGGCAGTAGTGCATTTAACTTATTTTTAGAGGTCTGCATCAATTATGGCTTCTGAATGTCAATTTTAAAGGAGTAGTCTCTAAATGATTTACTGGCTTTTTAATAGTCATTTTCTCCTGTTATATAATAAACTTTGGAGGAAAAATATGCCTTGTGTTACATTTTAATTATATGGCACAATATTTACTATAAATACCTTTTAGGAATTTTCAGTCAGTTGCACTCTTAAGCTACAGTAATTATTTTTCCTATCAAGGAAACAGAATGGTCAAAGTATATTCATTTATAAGCATTATCCATTTAATCATTAGGAAGACAAAAGTCACAAAATAAAAGCATGTCTACACTATTTCAGCATTTCAAGCAAGTTAAATAATAAAGAAAAATAGTGTTGATAATTCATCTCTATAGGATGTTTCTGCTAAATGGCCCTCTTTGAATGACACCTCACTACTGCCACATCTCTGAGTGCTCTGGAATAATAATGCATTTATCGCACAGTTCCAGAAAGGAAGAAGCAAGCACTAGCACCAAAAAGCCATCTAAATCCTTTCGTCTACTGACTTGATATAATGGCAATTTACCCAGTAGGCACTATGGAGGGATCTGCCTGTCTGACACAAGGTTCCCTTCCATCATCCCAAACACAGAAAATACTGTGCTATTTTTATCAACATCTAAAAATTACTTCTGTAGTCTCCCAGAAAAACTGTCGCCCAATTCTTACACTTGGGAAATAACACAATATGCACTTCCTTCAACCTTTATGTTATAATTTAAGCTTATTTACAATTGTTCTGTTACCAGAAAACTAATTCCTCAGATTTCTAACAAGAGTTTAGTTACCTCAAGCCTTAATGAAATATCCATGTTCACACACATACAATGTGTGTGAACATATTAGCTTTTAATTAATACAACTTCTTTAACATGGCCTTACAAATATTTCTTGCAGTCTCTTGAGCAATAGAGTTCTCAAATATATCATTCAAGACAGAGAAAACTACAGATGCTTTTTGTTTGTTTTATGTGCAACCTGCGCAGAGAGCAATTTGACATCAAAAACCTTTAAGAGATATTCATGACTAAAACAACAAAAGCAATGGCAACAAAAGCCAAAATAGACAACTGGGATCTAATTAAACTAAAGAGATTCTGCACAGCAAAAGAAACTATCATCAGAGTGAACAGGCAAACCGCAGAGTAGGAGAAAATTTTTGCAATCTATCCATCTGACAAAGGGCTAATATCCAGAATCTACAAAGAACTAAAACAGATTTACAAAAAAGAAAAAAAAAACAAAGAAACCCATTCAAAAGTGGGCAAAGCATATGAACAGACACTTCTCAAAAGAAGACATTTCGGTAGCCAACAAACATGAAAAACAGCTCATCATCACTGGTCATTAGAGAAATGCGAATCAAAACCACAATGAGATACCATCTCATGCCAGTTAGAATGGTCATCATCAAAAAGTCAGGAAACAACAGATGCTGGAGAGGATGTGGAGAAATAGGAACACTTTCACATTGTTGGTGGAAGTGTAAATTAGTTCAACCATTGCAGAAGACAGTGTGGCAATTACTCAAGGATATAGAACCAGAAATAACATTTGACCCAGCAATCCCATTACTGAGTATATACTCAAAGGATTATAAATCATTCTACTATAAAGACACTTGCACACGTATCTTTATTGCAACACCACTATTCACAATGGCAAAGACATGAAACCAATGCAAATGCCCATCAATGATAGAATGGATAAAGAAAATGTACACATATACACCATCAAATACTATGCCACCATAAAAAAGGATGAGTTCATGTCCTTTGCAGGGACATGGATGAAGCTGGAAACCATCATTCTCAGCAACTAATACAGGAACAGAAAACCAAACGCCACATGTTCTCACTCATAAGTGGGAGTTGAAAAATGAGAACATATGGGCACAGGGAGGGAAACATCATACACCAGGGCCTGTCTGGGAGTGGGGGGTGGGGAGGGAAGGGGTAGCATTAGGAGAAATACCTAACGCAGATGATGATGGGTGCAACAAACCACTCTGGCACATGTATACCTGTGTAACAAACCTGCATGTTCGGCACATGTGTCCCAGAAGTTAAAATAGAGATTTATACCTTCTGATCTGGCAATTCCATATCTACAAATGTATACTAGATAACCAATCCGGTATATATAAAAGATACAGTTTTAAAAGATTCCTAATTCATTACACTATTTAAAATGGAGAAAAATTAAGTATTCTCAATATTCAGTAATCAGTAATTTGCAAAATTACGGCACATCAATTTAACGAACAATAATGTAGTCATTAAGAATTGTATTATTTTAAAACATTTTGTGGAAGATATTCACAATACATTAACTAAAATATGCAGGTCATAAAATATTACACCCACTTATGAAAAATACATATCTATGTTAAAGAAATACATCTGTGTAAATGTATATGTATTCACAAATGCACACACATAAACTTGTACATATGACTTGAAAAATATATAGCAAAATATTAACAGTATATGATCTGTAATTGTCTTCTAGGTTTTTAAAAAAGTTTTTGCATATGTACAGTTTCTGAGAGTTCTATAATTAATAGGCACTAGATTTGCACATTTTTTATTAAAACAGAAACTAAATGAATACTATCTTACAAGAGGAACATCAAATGAATAATGATAAATACTTAGTAAATAAACACAGGTGGGTGTTTTTAGTCTTTTAAAAATAAATCCTATTTGTATCCTACAGATTAACAGCATCCTGCCATTCAAAAAAAAACACAATATAAAATCGAGCACTTCTTATTCCAACTGATTAAAAAAGAGAAAGGCAGAGAAGACTTAAAACAAATGACAGTTTTTACTAAAAAGAATGGCCAAGGAAAATAACATAATCTAATATTTAGATGAATATGTAATGTCATATGGATTTTATATATTAATATTAATGACTGTTTTATCTTTAAGCTACAGTTCTATGAATAATGTATTAACATGGGAAATTGCATTAATAGCAAAGAAAATAGTTAATGATAAATAGATTTCCATACTTCTAAAACTCCTTTATATATGTATGTGTTGGTATACTTTAGTACACGAATATAATATTTCTATTGTCAGTTCTTATTCAAAAATCTATTGAATCTCCCCTATAAACTAAAAGAAAAATTTCAACTTCTCTGCTTAGTATTCTCAACCTTCCATGATCTTATTCCAAAGTAACTTTGGCCATTTTACCTCCTACTTCTCTTCACAAACCTCATTCTCCAATATGACAGGCCCCTCAACTATTTTCTCCACACATCATGCCAGTTTTCTTTCCTTGAACTGTCTCGCAGTTTCTAAATGTCTAATTTTGGCTCCCAAATATACACTGATTTTGTGCCAATTTTAAATGGTTTATATAGACATTATTTGTCACCCTCAAAAGGGTAATTATGTTCTCTTAGCACTTGACTTATTCAGAGTCCAATCAGAAGGGTGAAGCCACACAGTAAATTTAACAGTGAAAATGTAACATAAATAATTCCTACCTATAAGAGGGTAGAAACTTTAAAGCTGTGAGGAAAACCTTAAAGAATAATCAAAGTACCCAAGAAAGAAACAAATGTAGAGCCAGGTGCGGTGGCTAACGCCTGTGATCCCAGCACTTTGGGAGGCCGAGGTGGGTGGATCATGAGGTCAAGAGATCGAGACCATCCTGGTCAACATGGTGAAACCTGTCTCTACTAAAAATACAAAAAATTAGCTGGGCGTGGTGGTGCGTGCCTGTAATCCCAGCTACTCAGGAGGCTGAGGCAGGAGAATTGCCTGAACCCAGGAGGCGGAGGTTGCCGTGAGCCGAGATCGCGCCATTGCACTCCAGCCTGGGTAAGAAGATCGAAACTCTGTCTCAAAAAAAAAAACAAAAACAGATTTCCTTAAAGAAGGTGCAGTTGCAGCTCACAGGATGATAAAGTCTGCGGGGTCACAGAGCCAGTCCTGCTCTAGGGAAGCAGGGAAAACAGGACACATTCTCCCTGCAGCAAAATGGCATGAGGCCTGGGGTATGTGTGTGCCACAGCAAGGTGGTCACCAGGCCAGGCTGGGGGCTACAATCTCACTGAGGGACTATGCGCAATACATGCACACAGCTCTGTCCACTAAACAGTACTACTAAGAAAAAACAAACTTAGGATCAAAAACAGACGCTCCTTCTTTCTTAAGTGTCCCTCCAGTGCCCTCTACTGACAAAGCTTAACACAGCTGTAAAGCACAATCACTTAAGGGTCAAGTGCTACTATTCCATAGCAGGTAATGAAGGGTAAATCTTAAGCTCTAGGGCAATAAATTGATAACTGGTACCCTATCTAACAAGTGCTTTGCATACAGTAGAAGTTTTATAAACGCTTGTTACCTGATTAGTTAGATTACCCATTGAAAGAGGAGACAAGGACAGTAGTTAATAACATTAACAGTTGAGGGAATGCTAGCTCTAACTATATGTGAGATAAATTAACAGAAAATGTCAAAACAACAACAAAAAGAAAAACAAAACTAGTTTACGCTGCTTCCAAACATAATGATTTAGTGAAACAGTATAATGTTTGGAAGTACATACGTAATGTATTTGTCAGAGCCACCTGGTATATATAAGAAACCTTCTACTAGAACAAAGGTTCTCAAATGTTTCAGTCTCAGGACCCCTTTGTACTTGTAAGTAGTATTGAAGATATCAAGCAGCTTTTGTTTCTGAGTTAAATCAATCTTGATCGTATTAGAAATTAAAATGGAAAAATTTCAAAAATAAGAATTTGTTTAAGATTAGCAATGATCTCATAATTTACTAACATATTTTCATGAAAAATAATTATTTCCCACAACAAACAAAAAAAATACAGTAAGAAGATAGACATTGTTTTACTTTTTGCAAATCGCTTTAGTGTCTGACTCAATAGAAGACAATTAGATTCCCATTTTTACTTCACCTTTCTTTTTTTCTTTTCTTTTTTTTAAAGAAAGAAAGAGAAAGAGAAAGGGAAAGAGAGAACAGGAGTCTTGCTCTATTGCCCAGGCTGGAATGCAATCCAAAAATAGGTATCGAAAACCTCCTTTATGCCAATAATTGTGCTTAACAGCGGAGACAGGAAGGAATAAGGGAGGAAAATAACAAACAAACAGCCAACCAATATTTCATTTAAGTCTGTGAAATGCTATGCAAATGCTGAAGAGTGATTTACTTCCAATAATGTGGTCACTTTCAAAATAGGTGTAATGTGATACTGAGAAAAATGTATGATCTGTGGACCTGGGGTGAAGAATTCTATAAATATTCACTGAGTTTACTTGTTCCAGTTCTGAGTTCAAATCATAGATGTCCCTGTTAATTTTCTATCTCGTTGATCCATCGAATATTAACAATGTGGTGTCAAAGTCTTCTGCTATTATTGTGCGGGAGTCCAAGTCTCTTTATAAGTCATTAAGAACTTGTCTTATGTATCTGGGTGTTCCTATATTGGGTGCATATATATTTATGATCATTGACTCCTGTTGTTGCACTGATCCTTTTACCATTATGTAATGTCCTTGTTTCTTTTAGTCTTTGTTACTATTAAAGTCTATTTTGTCAGAGATGAAAGTTACAACTCCTGTTGTTTTTTTTTTTGCTCTCCATTTGATTGATAAGTCTTCCACCAACACTTTGTTTCGAGACTTTGTGTGTCCTTGCTACTTCATCTTTCAATCTGTTGTGGTATCATACATTACGTAACCTCTGGGAAATTCTTTCACACATTTATGAGAAAATTAAAGAGAAAAAAAGAAAACAATATCTCAATGTTATTGATATACAATTTTGACCTCAACGATCACCCAAAAGAGTATGAGGGTCTACAGATGCCCATACTCTTTCACATGTAGACAGGATCACATGGAGAGAACCCTGTATTTTAATACGCATAATTCATTTCATTGCCCTACTCTAATAAGAGCATTATTAGTGCTTTTATTTATATTAAGTCTATTTCATTCATTCAGTCTCTTCAGAGGATAAAGATGTATGCTATAATATCAGTCAGAAAACAAACACTTCACAGGAGTGTTGGATGTCTGAAGAATGAATATGAAAAAAGCTGAAATTTTTTACCCTAGTACAAAGGATTTATTAGTCAGGGTTCTCCAGCGAAAAGGAATATATAGATAGATACACACACACACACACACACACACACACACACACCACACACACACACACACACATATGAAGAGATTTATTATAAGGAATAGTCTGATATGATTGTGGAAGCTGAGAAGCCCAGACTCAGGAGAGCTAATGGTATAATTCCAATCTGAGCCCAAAGGCCTGAGAAATAGGAGAGACAACGGTATAAATTCCAGTTCAAGTCCAAGTCTGAGTCCAATAACCAGAGGAGCCAAGGGTGTAAGTTTCAATCCGAGTCCAAATCCAAGGGCAGGAAACTGATGTCCCAGCTTGTAGACAGTCAAACACAGGGGGACTTCTTTCTCCTTATTCTACTGAATACTTCAAGCGGTTGGATGAGGCCCACCCACATTGAAAAGGGCTATCTGCTTTACTCAGTGTACCATTTCAACTGTTAATCACATCCAGAAACACCCTTACCACACCCCCATATGTACACCCAGAAATAATGTTTAACCAAATATCCAGGAACCGTATTGCTAAGTCTAATTGACACATAAAATTAACCGTCACAAGATGCTTTCTTCCACTTTAGTCTCCCACCATCAGAGAATCAGATTGTTATGTATGAGCAGAAGAGTACAGAGGATGAAGTAATATTATATCCTCATAGGAAAAGTATTTTTATGTGTTCTTAAGACCATTTTGAACAGCTACCAAAGCACCAACGCACTGTGCAAAACAGTTAGCTCTTGGCATTGAGTGAGATTTTCCCAGTAGTAACAAAGAACATGCCAGAAACTGTTGGTGTGAGAAAACTAGACACTATACAATAATATTGCTTCATGCTCAGGCAGCTTAAGAAGCAATAATCAGGATCTGTAAGTAGAAAGAAGAGTGACAAGTGAAATCATGATTTGGGTCTCAGCCCATCTGGGATATTTTTTTTCTTTGTAATAAAATTAATCTCTCTAAGTATTTCTGTTGCTATTACCTTTCTGCTGAAGGCAACACCATTACCTCTTTTTCATATCTTCCATCTTTTCATTTCCTCTTCTCCTACCACCATTTTTTTTTCATCTGATTAAGTGGCAACAAATATATCCAATTATTAAAACTAAGGACACAGGAATCAAACTAGGAATCAGTCTGATTTTTCCCTTTTCTTCACTTCCCTCTTGTAACTAACTAGCAATTCTTATAGTTTTTACTTCCAAGCTCTCTCCTCAATCCATTCACATCTCTTCATATTCACTAGTTTTACCAAAGTCCTATTACCTCGCATGATGACAAATAGAATGAAAGACTAGCAAGTTTTATGATTACTACACTAGCAGCCCTACAATCGTTTCTGAGAGGCAGCCAGGTTAATTTTTTTTTAATATTTTCTCATCCTCACATAGCATTGAGAATAAAATCCCAACTCTTTAGCCCACCCCCTCAGCTTCAATATGATCTGGTGCCTGCTTTCCTCTCCAACATCATCATTTCCTACACCTCTCTTACCTTACAAAAGCTGTTCTAGATACAGTGGGCTTTCTTTTGTCCTAAGAAAAAAAATCTAAGCTTATGCTTGCCTCAGTCTCCTTGTACTACACCATCCTCTGAAATGCTCTGTCCTCAGCTGGCTGATTTTCATCATTCACCTATGGGTGAAGCATTCCTAGGTCTGTTAAATACAATAGTTCCTTCTAAGATTCTTTTTAACATATCACTTTTTATTGTATCCTTTATAGCACTTGCCACTTACTGAATTTATTTGTCTACTTAACTGAAAAACTCCATGAAAAGTTGGGATTTCATGTATGTTTTGCATCCAAAAATCTACAACAAGGTCTGGAGTATTCAGTTTGAAGTTGGATGTTTTTATAAAAAAGTCGGACAACTATCTATTTCTGTTGCCTGCTCTGCATTCCCATAGCACTTACATAATGCTCTTTTATGTATGAAATATACCATATCTGTCTATGCATCTCCCAAACTCTAGTGCAAGCTTTTTAAGATTACAAACCTCTTTGGCCTCGCCAGCCCCTAACAGAGGGACTTTGCAACTTATAAACTCTCAGCAAGCTCCACTGAAATAAGCAAAAAATAATTTTTTTAAGTATTGTTTTTTTCAGAGATAGTTGAAGAGAAAAAAAAAAGGTAAAATTTGGAAGATATTAAGCAAAGTTTTTAATCTTGAGGATACCCCTAAAATATTCCATTAATTTGGTAAGATGGACATCAGTGCATCACTTTTTGTAGTCTATTTTTAATTCTTCAAGCTTTCACAGTCTATCATTTCTTAGTGCTTCTCTTCTAAGGGAAGTTTATCCCCTACATCATACAGTTTGTTTCTAAAAGACAGTATGAGGCACATATTACAAAATGTCAGAAAAGGTTAAAAAAAGTAAACTTGTTCCCCAAACTCTAAAACAAAAGAACTGCATTTGCATCTTTGCTGGACTCTCCTTCCAAAAACTTTAGTCTCCCTAAAATGTCCCTCCCATTGCCTTATAAAAATATAAACCCATATCATTCACAGTCTGAAGGACAAAATTTCTCTTACTCTCTGGTTAAGGGCTCTATATTTGTTTTAGGTACCCAGCTTATATTTGAAAATAGAAGAATGTATGCATTTCAGATAATAGCTTCTAAAAACCTCCAGGCAACACAAAAAAACTAAAATGAAAGTTTCAGTAGAAAGTAGGACATTTCTCCTTCTTGGGAAGCTAGTGTCCTCATGGAATTTACCTGCTACACATTAAGCTTTAGAAACTTGGCCAAGCATTGTTCTGTAGTTTAATCCCCTTCCCCTACTACATCTTAGGGGGAAAAAAGCAAGTACTCGGCCATTACTTTGTCGATCATAATTTCCAGTTTCACCTTTATGACATATGACATAAATTGTTAAAAGGATTACTGTCATATGTTTCCTTTTTAAAAGTGGCTAATTTTATAATAGGTTGTGCTTTCCTTTCCAGTACCTTCCAGGACTCCAGTTTTCCCTACTTCCTATACATCTATTTACTTGTCTAGCCTGGGCAAATAATTTAATCTCTCTCTGTCTCGTTTCCTCATCTTGAAGGGTCCACCCCTCTGAGGACTTGTGTGAGGACTAAATGAGATGACCTCCAGGCACACTGACTAGAGGAAGAGATGGGACCTCAATACTTGTTCTTTTAGACATATTCATTCCTTTCTCCATCAAACAGTAAAGAAAATAAAACTAGAAAATGTATGAAGAGAACACTTTCGAAGTTTAAAATAAGATGACAATGTTAAAGGGCAGTACACTTAAAAACTTCCAATTTAGTGGCACTTAACCTTCATAATCTTTCTTAACCCTTCCCTTCACAACTCTTCCTAACCCCTTTCATCCCCCTGTGAGGCAAGCCTTTTTCTCAATCCTATCCTTCCTATTCCTCTCTAACCCTCCCTCTCTCACTCTTTCTTTGAAATCTGAAGTAAACTGCCTCAATGCCCACTCCCAGAAACACACACACTTACTTCACCAACAATTTTAAAGGACTCACAGATCTGAGTTTAAGAGCTCTTGTTTTAAGATTTCTCCAATTTATGAAATCCTGGCACTCTCCTATAGCTATCCAACATGCATAGCCTTTATGTTACATGGTAGTGAAATGTTTTGAGAAGTGGCTGCTAAAATGAAAAGCAACTTAAGAGAAAATAATCAGAGTTACATGACCCTAAAAGTCAAGAAAGTCTTTGTCCTGTGGCCAATTTTGTAATCATCACTCACCTTTTCAATACATCCAATATTGAAATGAACAATGAAAGGTAAGAAAAGTTAGTGTGGCCTGTAGTCCCTGGAAACTGCCTGAAGAATAAAATTATGCTAACAGTTCCCACCTGTTGTCTGGATATACTTCAACACTTAAAATTTAAAGACCAGAACTCAAGGTCTAAACAGAATGAATGTACAACATGTCTATAATTTCCATGTAAATGAATATTCTCAAAGTCAAAATATTCTACTCAGCAGTCACATTGTATCTGAAGGTATCAAAATTTTATTTTAACATACCAGCATACAAAGATATTGTGGGTTTGGTTCCAGACCATTGTGATAAAATGAGTATCTCAATAAAGTGAGTCAAATGAATCTTTTTGTTTCCCAGTGCATATTAAAGTTATACTTACACAATACTGCAGTCTACTAAGTGTGCAATAGCATCATGTCTTAAAAAAGGTATGTAAGGTATATAAAATGTATACCTTAATTTTAGAACAGTTTATTGCTTAAAAAATGCTAACAATCATCTCAGCCTTCGGCAAGTCATTATCTTTTTGCCAGTAGAGGGTCTTGTCTCAACGCTAAGGGCCTTGCTGTGGATTAGGCTTTGGCTTATGGGAATGTTGTGGCTGGTTTCATCTTCTAACCAGGCTACTAAAAACTTTCTTCATTGTCAGCAATAAGGCTGTTTCACTTTCTTATCATCTGTGTGTTCACTGGAGTAGCACTTTCAATTTCCTTCAAGAACTTTTCCTTTGCATTTGAAACTTGGCTAACTGGCACAAGAGGCCTAGCTATCAGCCTATCTTAGCTTTTGACATGCCTTCCTCACTAGGCTTGATCATTTCTAGCTTTCGATTTAAAGTGAGAGACCTGCTGTTATTCTTTAAGTTGAACATGAAAGGGCCACCGTAGAGTTATTAATTGGCTTTATTTCAATATTGTTGTGTCTCAGAGAACAGGGAGGGCTGAGGAGAGGAAGAAAGATGAGAATAGCTGTCAGGTAGAACAGTCAGAATACATACAACATTTATCAATGGAGGTCACCATTTCATAAGGGAGCTGTTCATGATGCATGAAAAAATTAGAACAGTAACATCACAGATCACTGATCACAGGTCACCATAAGAGATATAATAATAATAAAGTATGAAATACTGTGAGAATTACCAAAATGTTACAGTTTGTTACACAAAATGAAATACTGTGAGAATTACCAAAATGTTCAATTTGTAAAAAATGCAGTATCTGCAAAGTACAATGAAGCAAAGCTCAATAAAACAAGGTATGCCTGTAGTTGTACTGAATGATGTAACTTTCCTTCCAACTCAGCTAGTCTATTATTCTTAAAGTTCCTACCTTTCAGGCAACTATAACGTAGAAGAACTAAAGTACTTTTAGTACAAGAAGTACAAGAAGAATGAAGCCTTACTGTAACTCAAAACTAATAACAATTATAACTATTCAATTTTATAATAGTAACAATGGCAACTGCTCCTGAGTAAGTAAATGGCAAGTAATGATCAATTAGAGAAGAATTCAGATTGAACAAAGTTTTTCAACTCAGTTCTCAGGTCCAAGGATAATCAGGTCATAGGGGCAGTTTAACTGACAACCAAAGTTTCTTCCTTTATTAAACTTTAAGTCCACTAAAGTTCTTAATTACAATAAAAGACACTTTACAAAATATTCAAAAGGAATGAAAAACATAATCTCACATCATCCAAATGAAAGCGTATTCCTGTTTATGAAATGGTTAAGGCCAGGTGCGGTGGCTCATGCCTGTTATTCCAGCACTTTGAGGCCGAGGAGGGTGGATTAAGAGGTCACAAGCTCCTGAACAGCCTGGCCAACATGGTAAAACCCCGTCTCTACTAAAAATACAAAAATTAGCCGGGTGAGGTGGTGGGCACCTGTAATCCCAGCTACTCGGAAGGCTGAGGCAAGAAAACCACTTGAAACGGGGAGGTGGAGGTTGCAGTGAGCTGAGACCACACCATTGCCCACCAGCCTGGGTGTCAGAGCAATACCATGTCTCAAAAAAAAAAAAAAAAAAAAGAATGAAAGAAATGGTTAAGAATTCAGGCTCTGAAATCAGAGGCCTAAATTAACAGCCACGATCTGCCACTTTCTACTACATGTCATCTCTATTATTTTACTGATGAAAATATCCCAGAACAGATAAAATGTCTTAGATATAATAAAAGCACTGTTTGAGAGGATTGTTGCAAGGATTACGGAAGTGGAAACTGTCAAAGGAAAAACAACTTTTCACATTTTTATTTACAGAGTACTATCACCTAAACCAAAACTCGGTCTCCTTGTTTGAAACAGTTCTGCCTTAGAGGTTCTAAGACAAGGAAAGAAAAAAATAAGCAAAAGGGAATGATAACAACAACAACAAAGAGAGATTGGGCATAACAAAATAAAGAAAAGAGTTCAAGTAGTGGAAGAAAAAAGAGATGAAATAAGTGCTTACACTTTAAAATGTTAAGTTCTGGGAAGAAGAGAGAAAAAAGAGGAAAACAGGGTGGTAAAGAAAATAGGATTATTTTATTTTTCATCTCACCAGTAGCTTCATAAACCATACAAAATAACAAAAGAAACTGAGGTCCTAGGATATGAAAAAGTAAAAGAGAATGGTGTCGTCTCCTCAAATTTTGAGACTGTTGCTTTTGATCACAAGATAATTAATCTTCTAGAGCTCAAAGTTCTGGTATAAAATATATACTTTTAAAAAAACCTGAAAGCTTTAATGGAATTACTGGTCCCCAATAATTGAGCAAAATATAATACTAAATCATATCCTAGGTCTCTGTCATAAGCTATTCTACTTTCAGTGCTAGCAACACAGTTATTATTTTGAAAAACAAAATTTAGAAAATAGCCAGAACACATCTGGTCAATTATGAAATGCCACATTCACCAACAGTGAGGAAAAAGAAGATCATGCAAATACTTCTCTGATTGTAGCATACGATTAATTCAACTTCGTCTTAGCAAATACAATCACCCAAAGATATTCCTTCAACAAAACATTCCTTTTAAACATAACCAGAAAAGCTGCATGACGCAAGTGACCTCCATTCCAACAGTGTTTTGTTTTTTGTTTTTTTTTTGCCCTAGAGAGCAACTGAGAATTGTACTTTAATGTTTTCATAAATGCTAAGTTAAGGCTCAATGGGTAAACACAAACATTGAGAAACTGTAGAGCTTTAGTTCCCACACTAATTTTTTAAAGCTTCCCTCTGGGGTGTACTGTAGAAACTAAAATAAAAAATAACTTCAGCCAAAACAAGTAACAGTTGGAGCTCTGACCAACAATCATGCACAGGTGTCCCTCCCCCACCCCAAGGCGATGGGAAAATGGGAGGTGATTTTTCTCTTATAGGAGGTAAGAAGAAACTTTCAACAGTTTCAAAAATTTCACTGTCACATCATTCAATTTACTATTGAGATATACTTTCAGGTTTTCAATAACAGACATAAGCTAAATGGATGCAACTCAAGCACACAGATAGGATCGGATTTCTCTCCCTTGAGAATAACCATAAGCAAGAATATATCTCAAACATTTTCTTCTTCTAACTACAATATTACCAAGTATCTCCGTAAGAACTACTAAGCAAACAAATAAACAAACACTTCTTTTGCTTTACAGTGATCCTACAAGCTTTGCAAACACAGAACTGGTAGTGATTGCCTCAGTGATATTGACACACATTCACCAGTAACAACACAAATTCTATTGGTTGAAGGAATTAATTGTATGCTCAAGCACAGGTAAGAACCACACATTCCATCTGGCACTCAAAATTCCTCGTGAACTTGGTTCATAAAAACTTTGCAATGCTAACTTTCCATGAACCGCCAGCAGGAACTCATAGCTTGTAACAGTTCACAGTTTATAATAATAATAAGCATTTTTGCCTTGGTGTGCCCCTCCTTCTTGCAAAGCTTGTATTCTCTTTTCTCCCCTAAGAACCTTTATTCCTACCTTCTTCATAAGCTCTTTATCTGATTATACAACTTTTTAGTTCATTAACAAATTTTACATTTCCCACTTTGTATTTCTTAGAATGTGTGGAATTTTCCAAGCTCAATAGTCAATAGGTAAGGGCTATTACCTCTCATTAGGCCCTTTTGTGTAGAGATCTATAGAAAGCTGATACTCCATAAATGGAAGTGTTGATGGCGACTTACTGGCATATAATTAAAAGAATAGCTTAAGACAGTAAAAATATTTAATTCATCTACTCCTCCAGTGATAAAGGTACTGAATATGTAAAATGCTAAATACTGTACAGGCAAATGGGAGGTGCAGAAGAGTTAGGTAACTTTCTCAGATCTCAATTTGAATCTAACATTAATCTCATCTTCCTTAGCTCCTATATTATGCCTCCTATCAAAGTGAACAAGAAGTTTATTGGCTTAAGGATTAGGTGATGTAAACATTGTTTAAACTGCATGGAAAACCCATGAGGATGAATCTAAAGTAATCTGACAGACACCATTTCAGCTGTTTTCCTTCATGGCACTTCTTCCGAATGGATGCAGCATCACAAGAATAATCAAAGCATCAACAAAATGTGTGTCAAATAAAACTGTGATGACCTCTACACAAGACAGTCTGGCTATGAAATCATTTAATGGGGAGATATAACTTCATCTGGAAGGTGAGAAAATCTCTCTGAAAAAGTGATGTCTGAGCTATGACCTGAAAAATGAAAAAGAGTTATTAGGAAGATCATCTCAGGCAGAATAAACCACCTGTGCAAAGGACCTAGAAGAGGGCGGAGTATAATGAATAAGAAAGACTGCAAGTTTCGCAGCAGAGGAGAAAATGGGGAAGATGACGATGGAGATGATAGAAGTAAGTAGACCAAGCAGGACTTGCAGGCAAAGATAAACAGTTTTGTTTTTATCTTAAATGTTATAGCTAAACACAGAAAAGATTTAAGCCGAATGAGCTGAAGGTTGCTATCATAAGTCAGATTTTCATTTTGGGAAATTACTCTGGCCACAATGTAAAAAACAGTTGAGTGATAGGGTGGTGAGCAAAGTAGGTTTGGGAGACTTGGAAGATAGTAGCTGCAGCACTCAATAGAGGAAAAATGTTTTTAATTATGGTAATAGACGATGGAGATGATGTGGCAGCTAATCAATACCTATACAGGAAGTGAGAACAGCAAAATTGGTGAAGCATAAGATATACATCAGACATGTATCCAGAATGTACAACTATATTTCTTGTTCCTATACACAAATAAATAGCGGTGCCATTCTCTGAACCACGGTACACTGGATGAAGATCAGGTCTAGGAGACAGATCAGTTCAAGTTCTTCAATGTGAACAGCAGAATCCACTGTATCACTCTCAACACAAACAACCCAAAGAAAGTATTAATGTGAGGAAGCCCAAATAATAACCCAAGTATATCTCAACCCCCCTACCAGTGGAGACCTACTGCTAGGTGCAGACAGCATTCTCCCAACACCCAGGATGGATCCTGTGCTTTGCTGCCCCTGGATGTCTATGCTTCCCTCTCTGCAAGAGGAAATCTTTATGATGCCTCCTCCTACTCGATAGCTTCCTAATCGGTGTTCTTATAGGTGTTCTGAATTGTGAATTGGTCTCCTGTTGATATCATAGTTATAAGGATGGCTGAGAAAGTGAGTTTTTTACTTGTTTCTGGGACCATAAAAACTCATAAGGCAAGAGATTCACCAAATTTAGGAAAAACTGTCATCAACAAAAATAACAAATACCATCTAATGAAGGAAAGGCATTAATTTTGTTGAGACATCCCAGGAAAGACGCTACAAGCATATCTGTAAATCATCTATATATGCATTTACACATATATATCCCATAATGCTATTGTTTTTTGCTTTTGAAAAGTTTTCAAAAAAAAATCTTAAATAATTTTAAATAAAATACAACAGAGTAAATTTACTTTATCAAAATAATGCTGCTCTGTATTGCATTATGGAGCATGGAATGCAACAATCTGATTACAAGCCTTTCTTCACTAAAATACTACAGAGGACAAGGGAAATGAAATTCATTCTAAACTTCTAACTTCCACAGCTAAGTTTTACAATTATAAAATTTCTTATTTTTTGCCAAAATGTTATTTCAATAGTTATTAACAATTTGGGTGACTTCCAGGAATCCACAACAGACTCTATCGGCGGTTAAATTAAAGCCATTTAATCTTGCACTATCAAGCACATGTAACTAGTTCAAGTATCTGAAACATAGTCACCTCTTGACCCTCACTAAACACATCTTGAATCTGAATGGCCATCTACTTATTTATTCTTCCCAAATATAAGACAAAAATTCCCCTATGAGTATGTTATATATTCATCCTGATCAGCATTCAACTTAAAAGACAATGTGTGTAGGGGAAGAAAAACTGACAAGCTGCTACAACAGACATATGTATCTGAAGAGGCAAAATTGGAACTAATTGTGATTGAAACACAATCATAATTTTCCTCTCCACAGTAGCATTGACAAAAATTGCTTCCTGGAACACAGAAAAAAAAAAAATATCCTTCTGTACCTAAGAAAAATAGCACACGTAAATAAATGAGAATCTTAACAAATAAGTTTATGGTGAAAAATTGCTGCAGATAAACTTTCTGCCAGGCTTCCAGAAACAGCTTGACCTGAAGGACTTATTTAAACTTAGAAAAGGTCCCACAAGGGACATCAATAATATCACAGGACATCTGCTTCTTCTTTTATAGGTAACAGTAGTCCAACAACCAAGTTTCTTAGGGTGAGTAACGAAGAGTAGTTTTGGTCACTGTTCTAGTTGCCCAGAATCAATATTTGGACTAAAATCCAAAGGTCAAAATTACTGCCATCACCCCACCCCCATCCAAAATAAAACCAGTACAAGAGAGTGGGGGTGCAAGACAGGCAAGTTGTTAAGGAGCTAAGCAAAAGGAAGATGCAAAAATATGAAGAATCTGATTCTTAGACAAACTTAACAGATTTATTGAGAACTTCAAGAAGCACTGGATTTCACCAGTGGCTAAAATAGCCTCCTAAAATAAGTCATTTTGTCTAAGTGTACACTATTTCTTGGATCTCTATCAAATTTTTAAAAATAGCTAAGAGTTCACTGGTTCAAACTCTCAGAATATAACCATATGGCCCTTAGCATAAACATGGACACCAGACAGGGCTTTAAGACTTTCTCTGTTGACAAACATTTCTTTCAGACACCAGTCTCAGTAAACCAATTTCCTAATGGAATTCCCCCATTCTAGCAGACCCAGCAACTGGGGAAGCATTATTACTTTTACTTTAACAACCTCCGAGTGTACAAAAAAGCATGCTCTGTTAATTCCCTAGGGGAATGAAAAAGTTTAGAGTTTAAGGGTGAACTCCTGATTCAGTGTTTCTCAAACATACCAAGCTTTGAAAAAGAAAACCTTCTCACAGACTTCAGTGTTAAACTTTGCACAAATATCTGAATATTAACGTACTATAAGTTTACTCATACAACAAATGTATAAGATCAACAAAGTTTAGGCGGGGCACGGTGGCTCATGCCTGTAATCACAGCACTTTGGGAGTCTGAGGCAGGCAGATCACCTGAGGTCAGGAGTGACCAACCAGCCTGACCAACATAACATGGAGAAACCCCATCTCTACTAAAAATACAAAATTAGCCAGATGTGGTGGCAGGAGCCTGTAATCCCAGCTACTCAGGAGGCTGAGGCAGGAGAATCACTTGAACCCAGGAAGTGGAGGTTGCAGTAAGACCAGATTGCGCCATTGCACTCCAGCCTGGGCAAAAAGAGCAAAACTCTGTCTCAAAAAACAAAGATCAATAAAGTTTAAATTAACATCTTTTGTTATTTAATATAAAACGATGTTTTGTAGAACCAAAAATGCAAATAGATTTAAGAGTGGAAAATATGTACTAGTTTTTATATTTTACATTTCACTTTCAGGTTTCATTCTTTTGGTTTTCATCATAATGAAACATCATTTAAGTCAATGTCATCATAATTTTTGTTATTTTTCTTTAATAGTAATTTTTAGCCACAGATTCATGCTTTTGATAGACTAATAAATATAATTGTACATTCCAAAATAAATAGGAAAAGTTTAAATCTGCTTAATAAAAACAGTTCTCTAGATATTTACTATATTTATTATTAGTAAACTTTTCCAAGTTATTATGTACAAAATCAGGAATTGCACAATATCGGTAATTTTAAAAAATCAGTATGATGTCAACTAGTATTTCACTGCTTATCATACCTTTTGCATGCTTATGGTATGCGTTATCTGCCACTTTTTTGCTTTTTTCTGTATGTACTCTAAAATATGATACAATTCATCCTTTCACTTAGCACAGATATAACAAACACAAATGCAAATAATGCCTCTGAATTATTTCTCAATGATTAAGAAATAATTATCAGCTAGGGCAGTGGCTCGTGCCTGTAATCCCAGCACTTTGGGAGGCTGAGGTGGGCGGATCACGAGGTCAGGAGATCAAGACTATCTGGGCCAACATGGTAAAACCCCATCTCTACTAAAAATACAAAAAAATTAACTGGGCGTGCTGGTGCACGCCTGTACTTCCAGCTACTCAGAGGCTGAGGCAGAAGAACTGCTTGAACCCAGGAGGTGGGAGATTGCAGTGAGCTGAGATGACACCACTACACTACAGCCTGGGAGACAGTGCAAGACTCTGTCTCAAAAAAAAAAACAAAAAAAAAAGAATTATCTTAACTATATGTATATTAATTTTAGACTCATAAAGTAAAAAATATATAATTTTTAAAGCTTCATAGAATTCAGATAATTCTGCATTCACACTAGTTTGTAACGCATTGCCTTCACTCAGTAATAGACTTAGACTCAAAGAAAATTTGTCACATACAATACCAATAACTGTAGATTAACAAAAAAAGTACAAAAGGCATATTGGAATAAAATTATGTCTACACAAGCCTAAATTAATTTTTGTGGAATAAAATCCATAACTTTCTTTAATTTTTCTGGAGAAAACATTTTTTCAAAAAAAATACTTCAAGAGATTCAACCCCTTAAAACATGTAAGAATCACTTTATTTTCTATGCCTTTCTCTTTGTTTGCCTACACCTTTAGAACTTGATGCTAGGAAAGGCTTTCCTTCCCTTAAAAAAGTAAAGTAAAAATTAAATAAGTAATAATATGTTTCCTTTTCAAGTTGATTGGCAGGAAGCTTAGTATCTCATTTAATGTTCAAGTGGAACAGCAACTCCAGCCTTACTGCCTGGAGAATATAGGTTTATTAGGCATGAACTTGATTTTATAATTATATTTGCATTCTTACAGCTCAAGAGTCATTTTTCCTTATTTCTCTTTGCTATTTGGCCAGTTATCTTAGTTATCTGAGTGATAAGTAACTTCAAATTATTTGCATAACAATGGAAGGTATAAGAAAGTCTATAGGTTGGGTGCAGTGGCTCACACCTGTAATCCCAGCACTTTCGGAGGCTGAGGCGGGTGAATCACCTGAAGTTAGGAGTTCAAGACCAGACTGGACAACATGGTGAAATCCCTTCTTTACTAAAAATACAAAAATTAGCTGGGTGTGGTGGTACATGCCTGTAATCTCGCTAGTCAGGAGACTGAGGCAGGAGAATCGTCTGGGCCCTGGAGGCAGAAGTTGCAGTGAGCCTAGAACTCACCACTGCACTGAAGCATGGGTGACACAGTGAAACTCCAACTCAATAAATAAATAAATACATATATACATACATACATAGAAGGTATGTAGATCCCAGGTTTCAGCACCAAAAACACAGGTATAAAAATTAAATAATAATAATTAACATGAAGATAACTTCTACTTGCTAATTAAATAATAATTATTAACATAAAGATAGATTCTACTTGTTAATTAAATAATAATTACTAACATGAAGATAATTTCTACTTGTTTCAAAGACCAAGGTTTCTATAAGTGCCTACTCCAGCTCACCAAAGCCCCAAAAGCCAATTATACATAAAAATGTGAATAGAGATAGTCAGCTGTAATTGCCTGCTAAGCAAGACCCAAGGAGGATTAAAACCAGGTACTGGTTATTTATCTCAGTATTGAAGTATCTAAATTGAACACAGTTATGACCAAAAACAAAAAAAAAAGAAGGCCATTAGGTAGTTATAGCTCTGTCCCATCACCACCCTAAATAGCTTGTGTATGGGCTCTCTAATACATTTTCATGAATTATATAAAAATGTATTATAAATTGTAAATTGATTTCCACTTTTAGAGGAAAATAGGAAATCTAAATTGTGAACAAAAGTAAAATGGTAGAGCCAAGGGAAAAGTTATAAATTCAAAAGAAATATGTACAAATTATTAATTTTTTTAAAGAACAGATTTAAGCCATGCATAGTAGCACACACCTGTAGTCCCAGCTACTTGAGAGGCTGAGTCAGGAGGATCGCTTGAACCCAGGAGTTTGAATCCAGCCTGGGCAACATGGCAAGACCTCATTTTTAAAAAACAACTTAAAAATTAAAAAACAGATTTCTTACAGAACATTTTTAAAGAAAAAACTTTTGGTGGGGGAATAGAGACTGTTTGAATTAAATCTTTCTTATTCTAAAAAAGCACAGCTACAAAAAACTATATTAGTCAACATTTTCATTGGTGAAAATTCAAAACATTTCTTTTAGGATCAAGAATGTACAAAAGATGTCTACTATCTTTTTATTTAATGTTGTTCTGGATGTCTTAATGCAGTAAGAGAGATAATATAAATGTCTACATAAAAAATAGTTTGTTATTAATAAGAGTAACACAAGGTTTCTAGCATTTAAAGACATAAATAAATATCTAGATGATGAATAAATTTAAATAAAAATTTATTCATACATGTTAACTCTATAGAACAGTTAAAGTTCTATTAACAAACTCCATTCAAATTAGGAATTTAAATATAAAGTCAGTTGTGAAATGGTTTATCCAGAAACATTTCATAAATTTTGTGAAACAGTTGTTTGCATTTTTAGCTGCTTGACAAAATATACAAAGCCAAAGTTCTTATATCTCCCAAGTCCAGCTGAAATAAACAGGACAGATCCTAAGCTAAGAAACATCTGCAACTTTGTCTATTTTTCTAAGCATATAGCTAAGAGAATGAACTCTGGGGTCAGATCAACCTTGGTTCAAATCCTGGCACTGTAACTTAAAAGTTAAGTGATTTTCCTAACACTTCCCTCTGTACAGACTTGGACTCTTTATTTGTAAAAGAGAGATAACACTATCTGCCTTATAGGAATGTTGGGGCCATACATAGAACGTGTTTATTCTATTAAATGTTCCAAATTTTACATAGAAACAAAACAAAACAAATTTCTATGCTTTGGCTTCTACTGTCTCAGCAATACTGCCCTGGTCTTCTCACCTAAAATGAAGGTAAATTCCTCACATGGCTTCTCTGTTCTGAATGGGTAAATGACTATATTCTGACCAACAGCACCAAAGTGAATATGTTTCACTTATGCCAGCCTCTCACTATCCACTAATACTGCTCCCACTCTCAGAAACCCTCCATTGCCATTTAGTCAATGAAATCACACTCATCTTTCAAAGGTCAACTCCAGTTACATCAGGATTCTGATGCTGAATTCACTGACAATTAGAGATATGTGTTTATCAAAATAGTGTAAAACATAAGATGATACCCTACAATGTGGGCTTTATGCAGCCTGATTCAGCAAAACTAGACTATGATTATTCAGACTTTTATCCACCCTCTCCAATCACGCCTCATGACTTTTTTTTTTTCAAAGGTCTCCCTTTGCTGCCCAGCAGATCATGGTGATCACCGCTCACTGCAGCCTTTGACCTTCTAGGTTCAGGTGATCCTCCCAACTCAAGTCTCCCGAGTAGCTGGGACAACAGGCACGCACCATTGTGCTGACTTTTTTTTTGTATTTTTGGTAAAGATGAGGTTTTGTCATTTGCCCAGGCTGGTCTGGAACTCCTAGGCTAAAGGGATCTGCCTGCCTCAGCCTCCCAAAGTGTTGATATTACAGGTGTGAACCACGGCACCTGGCCAGCCCCTCACTTCTACAGAGGACTTTTGTCTGCAATGCTCAGCTTTTGTTGGTACCTCTGCAGACAAAAGAAAAAATGGTGAGAACTTTTTAAATTAATCTAGAGAAATAAATTTGATTACATGATAAAGGGCAAAACGTTACTTGGGGAAAAGAAGAAAATTATTCTGAATGTAGGAGAATGGGGGGGAAAGAAAGTAGGTAGCAACATAAACCAAGTGATTTTTTTTTTTTTTTTTTTGGTGGATACACACAAAATCAGAGTAATCACTATGGGACATGAAACTCTGAGAAGTTAGAGAAAAAAAATTTTTTAAAGGAAGTTTTCCTGCTTATTATATGTCATGCATACATCCAAACATAAATTCATAGATGTATGCATTCATACACATGCTGAGGGAATCTTCAGTGAATGCATGCTATTTTAAGCACTTTCTTTTCTTTTTTTTTTTTTTTTTGGAGACGGAGTTTCGTTCTTTTCACCCAGGCTGAAGTGCAATGGCGTGATCTCAGCTCACCGTAACCTCCGCCTCCTGGATTCAGGCAATTCTCCTGCCTCAGCCTCCCAAGTAGCTGGGATTACAGGCACGCGCCACCATGCCCAGCTAATTTTTTGTATTTTTAGTAGAGATGGGGTTTCACCATGTTGACCAGAATGGTCTCGATCTCTTGACCTTGTGATCCACCCGCCTCGGCCTCCCAAAGTGCTGGGATTACAGGCTTGAGCCACCGCGCCCGGCCTTAAGCACTTTTTAATATGGAATATATACACTTTTTTTTGATGTGACACCAAAGGGAATTACACATTTACATACAAGCAAAAATATGTACTTATGTTACCACTACATATATTAAACAAAATCTCTGAGAGTGGCATAATGTAACTATCAAATAAACAGTAGCTGCCCTCATCCTGTCATCTGCTTAATTATTCTGAATATGTTCATGATCTCCTCACGAAGAGATGTCATCTTGCTGATGGCAATACCCTGTACTACTTCAAACTACAGAATCCAGCATTGTACTAAAGATGGAGTCAGGGATCAATAAGTATTGGCTAATTGAATCACTGACATTTGAGAAAATCCCAACATCTGAGACACAAATAATTAAGTTATGATGTGAAGCTTAGCTTCAGGAGAAGCAAGAACGTTTTTCAATTTATTTCTCCTCCAATGCAGTCCAGAATTCCTCTTCAGTACATAACTTGGGCTAGAGAGATAATATATGTGCTAATCACCATACAAGGGGAATATACACTACATGCATTTGTATCCCTTCTCACTGATATATCTTGTTTCCCATTAAGATGTTCAATGAAACCTTGTCTGTTACACCAAAGGCTGTGAGATAATGAATCTAAATGTATAAACCTTATTTCCATTAGAATTAAATATGTCTAACTCTCAAAATAGAAGCACTCAATCTTTAACTACAAAGGAAAGTGGTAGGTGTTTTTTCTTAATATCCCTTGTATCTATTTTTTTAAGTTATATTTTAAAAGGATATATATTTCAGGCTATACATGTCTTCTTTATCTTGCAGGAAAGAAACTACTTTCACCTTGGTATAGACTTGCTTTCTGAAAAATTTTCCAATGAATAACAATCAGAAGCAGGAAAGAAAAGTATACCAGGATATTATATTACTGGTGTCTTCCCTGCCATGCTCTGAGTGGCCACAATCTCACAGAATTCTATGGTTTTTAGGGACCATGGAAGATCATTTGATTATGCCATATATTTTATGAATTAAAAATCTGAAAAGCACTGAATTTAAGTGACATGTAGAAAAAATATTAATATTCAAAGAAGGAAAAAGATAAAAATGAAAACTGAGAAGCAGTCTTTTATTTTTGTCAGATCTTAAGTAATTCTGTCATTTTTAATAGTTGAAGTTTTCAACCAATTTTCTGATACATTCTATCGTATAATAAAACTTTACTAATAGACAGTCTGATATGAAGTCCCAATCTAAAATATTTTATACATTACATGCTTTCTTTTTCAGTTGCCTAATAAATTAATCCAGTGAAGATTGCATTTCTCTCAGTAAACAGACAGATCTTACAGAAAGATGAAACATTTACATAGGTTGTAATTGTTCCCTTCAATACAAATGGAGTAAGACCAGTAACCAGTTTAATTACCGGAACCCTCCTTGTCAAATGTGCACTCTTGACCAAGTTGTCTCCCCATTCTGAAAGAAAGACTTTTCATCTGTCAGACAGAGATAATACAGCCAGCTTCATAGGATTGTCATGACAAATATATTAGAAAACATCAGCAAAGCGCTAAACATAAGGCTTGACACATAAGTAATCTACAGCAAATGACAATCTCATGATTGTTATCCCTATAAACATAGGAAAGGAATAAAAACATTAATTTACATGCAATAAAATGCTGATCTTAAGTGACAATACTTTAACTAATTAAAATGCTAAAAACACTAAGATTTGCTTGTTTGCTGAGAGACATGGAATCTGCGTTGTATTGTCAGCAAAAGAAAAGGAAGACGATTCTATTTCATATAATTTATAAAATGTTTTGGATTGAGATCCTACACCAGTAAATAAATGACTAATATAATGTTGTCTCACTAGAAACAGTAATACGACTTTATATTTTAACCTTGATCTTTGCCTGCAAAAGAAATCTTAGTGATTCACCAGGAAGCTTGATGAGATCAGAGGGAACAAAGAGAAGAGAGGTGAGACGAGGAAACACGTAAACACGCTGATTCAGAGAATCTGGTTCTTTCCCCTTGTGACAATGAGAATGATATTATTACAGGACTATTTATACCTTCTCTCTTATCATATGGTATCATAAAAATCCTGCCGACTCATGCACACTGCCATGTGTGTACCTACGCAACTGTCTTGCATGCTCTGCTCATGTACCCCAAAACCTATAATCCAATAAAAAATTAAAAAAAAAAAAAAAGTCCTGCCGACTCAAGCAACTGAAAGAACTGACTAAATTAATTGCAGGATGAGTGTATACCATCTTATGGTCCTCTAAACTTACAGAAACTGGAGATCAATTTACAGTGAAGGGTCAATGTGGTATGTTGACTTTTTTTCTTTTGTTTGTTTATATGTTTTTAAGAAGAGGAAAGTTATATGTTTACCAGGGACCTTTATGTTTTTCATTTAAACTGTAAAAGTCCCAATGTGAGTATGTGTATCTGGACAAGGAGACAATAGATACACACAAGATAAAGCAATCTCATATCTCAGAGGTTTTTTAAAGCTCATTTATTGTTCTTTTTCTCATACAAAATATGGTTTTAAAGGAGAGAAATATATTAATATCCAACCGATTACAAACTGAGCTACTAAGTTACATTATCTAGAAATAAACTTTTTAAGGAATCTGAAAATTTCCTACATTTTATTTATAACACTCCGATCTCTACATTGTGAATAAAATTTAAAAGTACAAACAGCGTAACATTTCATGAAACAGTAACATTAATACATTGATTTTATTTTTGTTCATAAGGTTTATTCTAAGTTTCTGAAATCTTGCAATATCAGAAATACAACAATACCCATGGGAATTAGATTATGTCAGTAACCCTAAGGATATGACAAACAATGCTAAGATATGGCTTTCAAGTATAGATCACCTATTGTAGCTTTGACACAACATGTATACTTTAATAAAAAGCTGTGGAGAATAATAATATTCAAAAGTCATTATAGCACTATTATTATAGAAACATGAAATAAGGCTATATTATTTCTAAATATGTACTTATTAATATAATATGCGAATAAATTTCCAATTAATCAACTCAGTATATGAAAGAATGTAATATTAAAGAACAAATCAGATTAAGCAAAGCCACAAAATGTAAATTTCTGCCAAAAATAAGCTACTTTGGTCAAATCCTGATGGAGACTACTAAAATTTTGAATTCAATATCTACCATCTCTAGGTCAATAAAAAAGTGTCTTTCACTTGCAAATTAGTTGTTAGATATATTAAAATAATTTCTTTTCATTATATTAGCATAACAAAAATCCTTCCCCAAATGTTTAAAATATATTTGCACTTAATAACTGTGTTTATTGTATTTTATTCATATTGAATACTTAAGCCATAAGTCTATGAAAAATTTCTGTAAGTGTGACAATTCAAGGATCTTTCTGTAAATTAAAATAATTTACTTTGTTAACAAACATATAATCTATTGTTTTCCCCTATTTCCATTCTTTGAGAAGTTTCACTGGATATATAATCCAATATAATGGTCAAACTAAAGAAAATTACTTTTCATCTACTTATTATTTTTAGCTGTGTCTTTACTAAGTTATGTATGAAAACTTGAAAGCTCTACAACAATTTAAATTAGAGGTGGAATAAATCAAACTTCCTGTTGAACACTAATAAGAAAAATAATCACTACTTTGGCTACTGATGAATAAAAATATGTAGGCACCACAGCATAGAAATGACTGCATCCTTATTAAATAAGAAAGCAAATAAAAATCCACCTATCTAAGAATGTTAGTAATTGCTAAGGGCTTTTGCAAACCGATTTTTATATTACACTCGCCCCCCTTATTCTACATCAGAAGGTAGTTACTAAAAAGAAAGAAATGATGGTAAAATCATGAAAAGAAGTATGAATAAGGTGTAAGACAAAATTCCCAAGAGGATCCTAAAGAACTCAAATCTGAAGTCCAGAAACATGAACAATACTTCACAATCAACCTCGAGCAATGGAAATTATTATAGCAAACCTAAAATCATGGGCTGTTACTATTCCTCACACCTCTTCTGTATATCCATTTAATCAAGTGTAAGCAGGAAATAAAACATTGAAATATATTTGCCCATAAATATTCCCTAGTAGATTTTTTTTTCGAGAACTAAATCTCCCTGGATAGTGGTTTATAATTGAATATACAATTGCAGATGAATGAGAGATTATATCAACAGGAAAACACAGAAATTCATTGTAGTTTAATGCTTTCGTGATGTCTGCCTTTTTATCTTCTCTTTTATTGTACCAAATATAAATAATTGAACAAACAAAATGTGAGGTGAGAGGCACCCACTGCAACATTTTAGGTGAAGACCTGCTGTTGTTTTACTGCTTTAGTTAAAAAACAAGCCAGCTTATCCTCAGAAGCTGATTCTGTTATAAACAAGAGAAAAACAGAAGTATATTCACACTTAAAAAAAAAAGAACAAAAAAAATCATTGTGTCATAGGCTTTATTTGTAAAATACATGAAAAATTCTGATGGAAAGAAGAGTTGTTGAAAGAGTGTAGGCGTTATAGTCTATCTGTTCTGTTTTACTTGGGGAATAAGGCAATTTTAAGCATTTAAAATTATTTAATCATTGGAATTTGAGCAAGGTTGCTAACTGTGGAAACTCCTTAATGATTATAGAAGGCTCAAAAGCAAAACACAGAGTATGCACAGACAAATAGGGCATTATTAATAAATATTCCCAGGCTACAAGTATGAACCACTACTGTCCCAGGAAAATTAGCACATATGGGCAATCCACGCACTAGTTTTAGAACATGGAGTAGCACTGAGAAACAATCACGTACTAAGAAATCTATGTACTAAGTCCATGTCTATTCACTTGATGGGGATGGCATTCACTTGATGGGGATGGCAGAAAGGGAGAAATAAAAACTCCAGGTAACAGGATGGGAGCCAGAAATAACAGGCCAGAAAAAGGAGTTGGAAGATCAAAGAGACTAGATTTTTACAAGGTACCCATAGACTAGCTCACAGCAAGGTAGAAGGTATTAAAGGTAGCAATCAGGGTCAGATATAAAAGTGTTGTTAAAAATGTAAAGGCTTCAGTCTTTTGTAAGAAGCAATCAGCAGGTATTATACATATTGGGGTGCAAAAGTAGAAGTGGAAGATGGTAATTTTGTTAAAATTCAAGGGCAGGAGACTTATCAACAGCATCAACTGCCCTTAAAGGAAAAAGAAAACAGAAGGTAGAGGCAATGCACAGAACAGTATTCATCAATCCAACTACCACTGATAGAATCCAGTAATTCATATGCTAGATCAAGGCTTCCAAATAGGTAGATAAAAGGTGCAATCTGTCCCCAGAAATGTTTTGTTTGACCTGCACAGTGCTTTGTCAATATTTAAGCCAATATTTTTTAAAGAAAAATTCAACATAACAATTGGGATTTCTAGTTACTCTAGAATAACTTAAAGTAATGCAAACAATGGGCCTATACTTTCATGAGGAAATATGCAGAATTTGAACACACTTTAATATTTACTCTTAAAATGAAAAGTTATCACCAAGAAAACTTATATTACCTGTTAACTAGTAGATCTTTAAATTTGCAAACCATATTAACTCCTTTAGAGCCAGTAAATGAGTCTTTAATCTCCAGTTTAATGTCATACTCTTAGCCTTCTAACCTAAAAGAAGCTAAGCAAAATTTTTAAAAAGTGACAGAATATTTGAACCCTTCTTGAATTTCTAAGTACCTCTATAAACAAGTATGTCTGATAGTTTGCTAGGTGCTGAATCATAACAGGGAGGCAAAGCCTGAAATTAGCTAGGAATCTAAAAGAGACAGCCCTGAGTCTACAGTTGAAACATGACTCATTCAGTCTTAGAGTTGTAACTTCTACCATCTTCTACTCTTTGAAGTGCAAGGGCCTGATGAATGAGATTGTTAAACCTAATCTTAGCACTTAAAGTAAATAAGAGGTGGCATTACTGTGTCAAAATAAATGGTGGTGATACAAATACAGAAGGATATCTGCAAATCCACATCAACAGTATTCTTATTTTATAGATGCAGGGAGGTTAGTGTGTATTATGTGGTAGAAAACGAACTGTGAATTTAAACAGGACATGTTCAGACAAAAAGGAAAGAGAGAAAATCATCACTATACTTCCTTAAAGATTTGAAGGAACATTTGATAGAAAACTGTAAAAGCTAAAAACTTCAGCTTCAAAAATTAAAAAAATATATATCATAAAGTATAGATCATCAGCTTTTCACACAATTTTCACAAGTAAATTGATTAAATGAATGTTCCTGGTAGTTCACTTTCTCATCTACTTCTTACTAAAAATGTACCCCCAAGTTTAAAATTCTCCTTCTTGAAATTAGAATTTACCAATCTGAACTCCCCAAACTCTAAAACAAACATAAACACCAAAACAGCTTTGAATATAAACACTACTATAAAATATTAAGTGCTTTGGCTGCACTATCTTATAATTCATTTTCCATTTTGCAGCTAGAGGGTTCACTGTACAGTCCAGATTTGATTGCCTCTTTCTTTGCCCTAGTATAAAGATAAGGTATTTTACATAGACTATGTCTTTTTGACCCACCCACTCCTACCTTCAAAGCTTATTTACTGCCCTTCTTGGTCTATGCTGCAGCCATAGTGAAATTCCTTTACTTTCCCTCTAAAGGGCCATGTACTATAATTTCTCCAAGTCTTTCACTTTGCATGGAGGACCACCCTCCTTCTGTCTCTGCCTGGAAAATTTTATTCAAATACATATCTCAATTGAGACATCAAATTCTCAAAGGCAATGAGTTTCCACAGCAGTATCCCTAACAAAGCACATATTACATCTTTTAATGACTGCCAGTCTTTACTTTGCTAGTAGCACAGAAATATGAAAATGATATGCTTGTCGAAACTGCAAATAAATCTTCGTAATAATAAAATAGATTTTCAATGTCCTTTGAAAATTTGTCAAAAACACTAAAAAAACTCTTTTTTTACAAATGTATACAGAAAAGAGGCAAATTGTGAAACTCAGTTATTTACTATACTGAAATATAGAACATTAAAAATGTTGAAAACATCAATGAAGAGGACACTCAACACTTTAAGAAAATATTCATTTGGCAAATACAGACATTTCACTAAAGATATTTCAAAGTTGTTTAGCAAGCACATGAAAAAGATATTTGATATCATTAGCCATTGGAGAAATGCAAACTAAAATTTCAGTGAGATCACTAAACAACTATTGGAACAGCTAAAATATAACACAATGCTTAGACCAAATGCTGGTGAAGATGCTGAGAATATGGATTACTCATACATTACTAATGGTAATGTAAAATGGTACAGCTACTCTGAAAAAATAGCTTGACAGTATTTTATGAACCTATACATGTATTTACCATGCTAGATAGCAATTGTACTCTTGTGAATTTATTGCAAAGAAATAAAAATTTATGTTCACACAAAAACATGTAGATGAGTGTTCGTAGCTTTATTTGGAACACCCAAAAAGAACAACAAAAATGCCCCTCAATAAGAAAACAGTTTAACAAATAATCGCATAAAGTGGAATACCATTCAGCAGTAAAAGGAACTATTAGTATGCATAACCACTTGCATGGATCCTCAGGGAATTATATAGATTGAAAAAAGTTAACCCAAAAGGTACACAGAATATATATACAGTATACATACATATATATACACATATATATTCCATTTATACAACAATCTTAAAATGCGACATTACGGAGAAGTAACGATGAGTGGTTCTAAAGGAACAAGGAGAAGGGGCTGTGTCTATGAAAAGGTAGCCCTTGTGGTGACAAAAAAAAAATTCTATTATATATCTTGATTGTAGTTTTAGTTACTATGAATCTACACATAATAAAACTGCAAAGAACTTAATACACATGCACATATGACTGCATATAAAACCGGTGAATTCTGAAAACGATCAGGTTTTATCAATATCAATTTTCAAGTTATGATAGTATACTACAGTTAATGCAAAATGTAAAATAATATATTTGAGGGAAAATGAATAAAGGTTCACAGAAACTTCCTGTATTCTCTCTTACAACTGCATGTGAACATAAAATTTCTCAAATATAAAAACTGAATTTAAAAATGAGTAGTTGAATAATGCTACCTTTGTTTACTTGGTAAAACTTAGCATAAGGAAGCGAGTATATATTTTATGCCTCTGAAAATTGTCACATTCCTTACTAAGTTGGAATAAGCCTCTAGCATTTAATCCTTTACACATTTAATGTTATGAAATATTTCCACAGATCTTTTAATTTGGATATTTTACTAGTGTGGCTTCTTCTGGGACATCTTTTTCCCTTTTGTCACAACTGCTCTCCTTTATGTGAATAAGTTCACCTTCACTAAGTTTCTCTGGCTACATACATACAGGCTCTTGAATGTCAGAAAAGTCAACATTTCTATAGTCAGCAAATTCTTTCATAACTCCATTTATGTTTGATTCAAATTTTACCTCCAAGTTATCACTTTCATTTCTCTGCTTCACTTTCATCTTTGTCAACCAATTCCTTTGTAAATTACCCATATTTATAAAATTTGATGTAAGCTTTAAACTGAGACAAGGAGGCAACACAAGTAAATGCTTGCTGTCTGTGCCTGACCTGAATAACAGATGAGCAGAGACCACTCACTAACAGACATAAGTTATGTGATTAGTCGCTTATCCTAATATACATCTGCTATTTACACAGTGATTTCGGGGCTAAAGACTTAACAATAAGGTTAGCCCTTCATGCAATTACTCACTGTTAACATATCATGGTAACTAAAATTTGGACTGTGTTGTTAGGGGACTGGTATCACTAAATGTAATAGTACAAGTGAAGAACGCATGTGTGTCCTTGCTTCATATACTGACTAGTATATGATCTCTTGTTTTTTTAGGAGATCACATATTAGTACCTATTAACATTCACAGGAAGAAGTTCTTCATCCTACCCTTCCTATTTCCTCCTAGGTAAATACATAGACTCTGATGAGTGTTTGTGATATATTTGCACTCTCATAACTAATATAAAAACATAAGCTTGGAAAGAACACAGTCACACTGGTATTAATAAACATTTTAATAATGAACTCTAGTGAAAAAACACTATAAAAATAAATCCTGGGGTCTAAAATCATTCCATGATTATCTATAGTTAAAAACAAAAGAACAGCAAAGCAAAATACAAAAAACAAAAAAGCAAAAAACAAAAATACCAAACCTCCATAAATAATTTCATTTATACATGGTGTGCTTGTTTTATGTTTTTTATTTTATTTTATTTTTCTTTACTCAGCAATGTCCTTGATTTCCATGCTAAAATGCTGGTTTTCACTCCTTGAACAGATACCTGCAGACATCAGGTTGAGCCATCTCAAAATTGTACTGCAGGGTGGCAAAAAAAGTTATGGTAAAAGAATATTATCTCAGGATGTGAACTCTGCTAAACATGTCCATTTAATTACTATGCTCATTGATTAAATCCAGAAACTGCTTCAGTTTCTTAGAAGGGAATTGCATCTGAAATATAAAAAGACCTATACTTCTAACTTTGCTTTTAGTGTTCAAATATTTCATATATGGGAAGAACTGTATCATTTTATAACATTTGATACATATATTTAACAAGGGTAATATGCATTCCTTATAGAAAATATGAAAAATGCAAAAATACCAAAAGAAAATTAAAAGCATTCATAATCACATCACCCAAAGACAAAATGTTTATATTTTAACATATTTATTTTTTCTAAATATAGAAATACTATTTCCCACACAAACAAAATTGTATTCCTATAATACTAATTCTTATAAATTACATTTATTTACAAAAAACATTCTAAATTTGTTGTACTTTTACTCCTCTTTTTTTTTTTCCACCTAACATAAGCATCCATATAACTGGCAATATGAATAGCGAACATAATTAGAAAGAGTAAGGCAATGTGCTAAGTATTTTATAAGTATTAACTCATCCAATTCTTATGACAGTATGAGGGCACTAGTATTATTCCTGTTTTACATGGACAATAAGGCCTAGGAATTTAAACTAACTTGCTTCAGATTACACAGCTAATACATGATGAAGCTCACATTCAAGCCTAGGTGACTTCCATCTAGACTAATTTTAATCACACATGCTTTCGGCTTCCAATGGTCAGTACTTATCTGTTCAAGGTCAAGCTGAACTAATTACATGAAAATTATAGCATGTTTTTAAAGTAAATATAGTTATTTCATCAGCAAATATTTTACAGAAATCAGAACTCATGTAGTAAAAGTTTTAATGAATGTTAACACTTACCGGAGAGTTACAATTATTTTTACAGAAACAAAAAAGCTGGTTTCCCTTATAGTAACTTAACAGCTAACTCTAAAATTCTTAAGGGTATATTGACTTCTATGTTTTACACCACTTAAACACTCTTTAAATGTTGTTTACAATCAAAATATTCTGATGTGAAAATGA
The DNA here is from genome assembly GCF_049354715.1 of Callithrix jacchus. Taxonomy (NCBI): domain Eukaryota; kingdom Metazoa; phylum Chordata; class Mammalia; order Primates; family Cebidae; genus Callithrix; species Callithrix jacchus. The sequence continues at coordinate 134,926,371 of NC_133505.1, forward strand.
AAGTTTTCTTACACCTACATGCAGTAATTATACAATGTCCAAAGGTGAGAATAAAGGGTAAAGCTGCCAGCAAACCATTTTATCAAAGATTATCAAAAAATAAATTTCTATCCCTGCTATCTAAATTATTTGAAATTTTAAATGGTAGAATAAAAACACTTAAGATTTGACATTAAGTCAGTCCTTTAATTTCCATTTCCTTCCTTATTCAGAGAAAAAAATATTTTTTGTGCCTTTAACACACATTCAATACATGTGTGTAAAATAGCCTCTCTTTATCAAATAATAATAATAATATACACACACATTCATGTGGGTGTATGTGCATGTATCACATTGTAATACTTAGCAACTGGGAAATGAAAAAAAAATCAAGTAAATTTTTTAAAAATATATTTTTTACCAAAGTTCCCAATTTTTCTACACATAAACATATTTTCTACTAGAATTTCATAATCTAAGAATGCTGCTGAGGGCAGTTTTCCTTTTGTCATTTTCAACTCATCCTTCTCTGAAATGGTTAAAAATCAGTGAGCCAACTAAAAGGCAAATAGCATTGGAAAAAGTAAGTAAATGGAAAACCAGTCTATACACAATATATTTATCTTAGCCAAATAGAGAAATGTCTAGGTCCCAGGTGTTACTTATACTGTTTAGGGCTAACCCTTCTCTCTATTTGCAAGATCTCATTCCCTGTATTTTCTTCCAGGCCCTCTCTCCACATCAATTATCCCCCTCCCTCCTGTTTGTTTACTCTACCTCCTTGACTAATCTGGCCCCTGCATAGAATCTCCTCCCTCTTAACAACAGCAACAACAACAATTCAAGTCCAGATCTACTCTTTCTCCTTTCTTTAACCAAGCTTATTGAAGGTATAATCAGTGGGCTTCCTCATTTGCATGGCGAGCTCATGTCACCGCAACTTCAGTCTTGCCCCTTTGGACAGCTAAAACCAGTTTCATCAAAGTCATCAATGAGCCCTTAATTAATGATTAAATTAGGCATTTTTCATTTCTCATCCTACTATATCTTTCCAAAGCAACAAGATGAATGTACTTTTTTCTGCTACTTTTCTGATGATCCTCTTCAATTTTCTCATGAACTTCTCTTTCTCTGTCCATCCTTCAAGTAATTATTTTCATTTAGGTTTCTTTCTCATATCATAAATTGCAATGTTTAATGGACAACTTATCACACCCCATGGTTTCAGCCATCAATTCATTCTGATGATGCATAAATTTACATTTCTACTTCGGGTGGCTTTCCAAATTAGAGTGAACAAAAAGGGTCTGGAACTATGTTATTCATTCTATGTCACTCTGACAACCAGGATCAGAGTTGAAATTGTAAGCCATGCCTCCTGAGTCCACTTTTAGTCCTATGCTTTCTAACATAGTATATAGCTTCTCTAGTTCTACAATTGCAGCAATGCTGTTTCAAAGAAGTAGTAGATGAAATACAAACTCCAAGATGTTACACAAGAGCAGTACTCTATGGTGGAGTTGGAGCTTGAATACTAGAGAGGCTCAAGAAAGGTAAAAAAGAGAACTTCTAGACACAATTTAAGAAAGAGGATGGAGGCTGGAAGTCCAATAAGATAAGACAGGGCACAGGGATCCATCCTTCCTAAACCAAGAAACAGAAAAATTTTCTCTTTCACATTGCCTGTTGCCTGTATTTTCAAATACCTAATGAAACAGTGAAATTTAGCTACTATCAAGCTTATATTAAATCTGAGTTTTTTGTTGTTGTTGTTTTTTGTTTTTTTGAGATGCAGTTTCGCTCTTGTTACCCAGGCTGGAGTGCAATGGTGCGATCTCGGCTCACTGCGACCTCCGCCTCCTGGGTTCAGGCAATTCTCCTGCCTCAGCCTCCTGAGTAGCTGGGATTACAGGCACACGCCACCATGCCCAGCTAATTTTTTGTATTTTTAGTAGAGACGGGGTTTCACCATGTTGACCAGGATGGTCTCGATCTCTTGACCTCGTGATCCACCCGCCTCAGCCTCCCAAAGTGCTGGGATTACAGGCTTGAGCCACCGTGCCTGGCCTAAATCTGAGTTTTAATCCTGCTTACTCCCTAGGTATATCTCAGGAACTGTTTAATCAGCTATGATTACAGTGCAGATTTTAATAGTTTCATATGGTATCACAATATTAACCACAGGAAATAAACAGACAGAGATCATAGACCTCTGATTACCAACTGCCTTTTACAAGTTGTATAACATGATCTAGGAAGTAGTCACTTCTCTGGGAGGGCAAGAGAGGTAGGAGTAGAAGAGAGAGAGATGGGGAGGAGACCCACATTTCAGGCCTAGGTGGGGACTCCATATCCCAGGCATCTAGCTCCACTCTAAGTCTTAAGGATCAGCATTTCTGGCCACTGCCACTGTACACGCTGTTCCCAGCCTCAGTCTATTTATATTTATAGACTAGTTAGCTTTTTGTAGCCAGAAGAAATCAACACCACCCAAATAATTATAAATATTCATAGTCAAGAGCAACTGTCTTTGTTTTTCAAAATGATAGAAATATAAAAGCTACAGTGTTCCCATTCCTAGCACCTTACTACAATTATCTTACTGCTGATTATGCTGATATTGTAACTATTTATAATATCTCTGTCCAAATTAACTGTAACCATTTCTTTTACCAGTGCATCCTTTCTAGAATGCACTAGACATTCTGGACACAGCCTCACCTTTGTAAATAGGTAACATATTGCTACATTTTAACAGTAAGTGGTAGTGATGTTACAGAGATATTATACCATTCAATCACCTCTTCTGCCATCCCTACTCACATAGCATATATTCATGAAAAACATTAGCATCTACCCAGGATAAGGCCACTCACAATTTACTTCAGATCTGTGAGCTTATCCCAAAAGTTAAATTCAACATATTTTTATAACTTTAATACTGAAGTACATCAAAATTGGCTACCTCCTTCACAAATTAGAGTGGTCAGAGCAGCCAAATGAAATTTAAAACAATTATGATAAGTCAGAAACCCAATTCCATTTGACTTATAATAACCACAATTTTCTATAATGGTCCTTGGCCGTGAGCGGAGAGGGCATATTCAGGCCAGGCCCTACAATCCCATTCAGACACCATCAGTGGTGAGGGGTGGCAGTGCACCCGCACTCCCTTCTTCATACAGTCCCTTACTTTCCATTCACCCTGGGTCATAGGGTTTGTGCCAGTTGAAGAGTTCAATACTTGCTACCTATTCAGAGCAAAGGAACAGTCTGCAGCTGAATAAAAACACTGCTCCAACCACAGTGAAATTTTAATAGATGGGGTCATGCATCCCGAAGTTTCAGACACAGTACAATAAAAAGAATAACACTAAAGGGAGAATCTTGAGCAGAGCTCTGGGTATTTTTCAAATAATGGGAGGTTTTGTCTACCAAAAACTCTCACTGGACAATACAGTACAATAACTCAATAATGCAGTGCCGTCTTTAGTAGCAGACTACCTAAAAGTGAGATGTCTAAGTCTGCTGTTTCAAAGCAAATAATTATCTTGATAAATCATGCAAATAGAACCCTTGCTCAGCTGAATGACAAAAATATCCAGTGCATTATCTCAGCACACAGATTGGTAGAAAGATAATATGAAATGAAGGGCTTGTTTCAATTTTTAAGTATCTGCAGGCAGCAGCTGGAAAGTAGCAATATATTTCAGTTAGAAAGAGCAGCTCCTAAAATTATAATAGACTGTTCAGAATTTGAAGGCACAAGGAGGAAAGTGGGGAGAATGATATATATGGAGATAACAGCTTTTACTTATATGATACTTATTGCTCATGGTTTCTATCATGACAGCTAGTTAAACAGGATGTGTGCTATAGACAATACCCTATTTGCCCTTGCTTTCACTGAGATACAGACTCCTTCAGGCAACTGGCACTCAAATGTAGCATAGGATCTCACTGGAGGGCAACCGTACAACTCAATGGCTGCCTGTTAAAAAGAATGATTTCACCTGGGCGTGGTGGCTCACACCTGTAATCCCAGCACTTTGGGAGGCCGAGGCGGGTGGATTTACCTGAGGTCAGGGATTCAAGACAAGCCTAGCCAACATGGCAAAACCCCATCTCTACTAAAAATACAAAAATTAGCTGGGTGTGGTGGCAGGCACTTGTAACCCCAGCTGCTCAGGAGGCTGAGGCAGAAGAATTGCTTAAACCTGGGAGGCGGAGGGTGCAGTGAGGTAAGATCACGCCACTGGACTCCAGCCTGGATGACAAGAGTAAAATATTGCCTCAAAAAAAAAAAAAGTTGGGGGTAATTTCCAGGTTCCACATCCAGGTATTCTGATTCTTGGCACCAGAGTCTCCCTTTTAAAATAAACACCCTAAGAAAATCTGTTGGGTTCCTGAAATTACACTTTGAGAAACAGTGACATGATCTCCTAGCACCCTGTACCCTCCCCATCCCTGGCAGCCTAAGAAAACAAATGGTGGATGATGTCATGAAAATTTCAGGAAAGCTGGTTTAAATAACACTACAAAAATTACTACCTTGGTGAGCCTCAGAGAGTTTTATTAAGTAAGAAACAGTTAATTTTAGAAATGGTTTCCCTTTTGAAGTTTTATAGCCACATCATATTGTTAATGTTATGCTTTCACCTTGTGCTTCATGGATTACTATATTATACTGTATTTTGTAGATACAAATAAGTATTTAAGAATCATGCACTTCAACTGCTTACAAAATTATTGTTTTAAATTTACCATAGTACCTATACTCTACACTTTATTAATATTTTCATTGTATTCCATTTAAAACAGCGGTCCTCAACCTTTTTGGCACCAGAGACCAGTTTCATGGAAGACAATTTTTCCATGGGGTCATGGGGGGACATGATTTTGGGATAAAACTGTTACAACTCAGATCATTAGGCATTAGATTCTCATAAGAAGTGCACAATCTATATCCCATACGTGCACAGTTTATAACAGTGTTCATGCTTTTATGAGAATCTAACACACCACTGACTGATCAGACAGGAGGTGGAGATCAGGTATAATGCTGGCTTACCTTCCACTCACCTCCTCTTGTGCAGCCCAGCTCCTAACAGGCCATGGCCCCAGGGGGGTGGGGACCTCTAATTTCAAAGGTGGTATTTTCTATTTTCGTTTTTCTTTTCTTTCTTGGTTTTTTTTTTTTTTTGAAACAGAGTCTTGCTCTGTTGCCTAGGCTTGAGTGCAGTGGCACAATCTTGGCATACTGCAATCTCTGCCCCCCCAGGTTCAAGTGATTCTTCTGCCTTAGCCTCCCAAGTAGCTGGGACTACAGGCACACACCACCAAACCCAGATAATTTTTGTATTTTTAGTAAAGACAGGGTTTCACCATGTTAGCCAGGATGGTCTCCATCTCCTGACCTCATGATCCACCCACCTCGGCCTCCCAAAGGGCTGGGATTATAGGCATGAGCCACCGTGCCCGGCCAAGGCAATATTTTCTATCTTTGCATACAACATATTCTCTGTAAGGTGGTATACTTCAATTTTCCCTAAAGAATAACATTTAATAGTAATCCAAAAATGAAAATTATCTTTTTGTTTTTGCAGTTCAATAAAAAAAGTCCACAGCTGGGCACAGTGGCTCACACCTCTAATTCCAGCACTTTGGGAGGCTGAGGCAGGCGAGTCACCTGAGCTCAGGAGTTCGAGACCAGCCTGACCAATATGATGAAGCCCCATCTCTACTAAAAATACAAGAGTTAGCCAGGTATGGTGGCATGCACCTGTAATCCCAGCTACTTGGGAGATTGAGGCAGGAGAATGGCTTGAACCTGGAAGGCAGAGGTTGTAGTGAGCCAAGATTGCGCATTTGCACTCCAGCCTGAGCAACAAGAGTAAAACACGGTCTTAAAAAAAAAAAGTCCATAACACATCTGTGAATGAGTATTTGCCTACTAGCTCAATTAGTAAGTGAAGAATTAGCCATAGGGTACATGGCAATAATTCAGTAGATTGCTCAGGTGGCATTATCTTTTGGTCTACAGTCAAAGGAATGCTGGTCTCCTTCACTGGCATTTTCCAAGGTATTAGTTCAATTCACTGCTTCTTGAGTGTCCAAGTTAGAATGCCTTCTTCATCAATAAATATCTATTTCAAAATAAAAACTAGTTCTCTTTAGACATAAGCAATTATAACAGAAAAAAGCATTTAAGACAACCCATGATCTCTGGAGAATGGCAGTGCTTAAGAGATGATTTCATAAAATTACAACACTGTGAGAAAAATGTATCAAAGTTTAAGAAACTAACTCCTCCTATTACCCCAGGACCTGTTCACTTTAAGTGAGAAAAACAAACAACAATTTATAAGACCAGAGTACTAAAACCTGGACACATTATCATTTCATTTAACCCTCATTAATCTCTGTATTTCAGATGAGACACTAATATTCTTAAAATCATGGGCCGGTAAGGGGCACAGACAATTTCCAACACTTTCCCCTACTCAACACCATCTCCAGAAATTTCATCAACTGGAGCCAAAAAAGTAGTCACAAAACATTGAGATGTGATGACAGCTGCTATTATATAATGTCCAGCTAAATCACTAATTAGCATTTGAGAAACATATACAGAGTATTAACCTAATAAGTATGGTGAATATGAAGCCAGTAATTCACCTCCAAACCCATTCTTCTATATCTTCTACTTTCCTTGGCAGAATTCCTAGACTAATTCTGCAAAATGTTTATAATCCAGGATTTAATATGTGACTCCCTTCATGTTGATACGAGCATCATTTAAACTTTAATATGCTTTTAAATAAATACTGATAAAACTAATAGCTAGGGAACTAACTAAAAAGGGTGGGATGGCAATGTTATTCCACAACCCTACACAACCAAAACTAGCCTTAGTTTGTTTTCAACATACTACAACTGGCATTAGAATTCTTTTTAGTTTCAGTTATAAATATTACCAAACAGAGCCCCTGAGTAATATGAAATAATCTGTAATTCAGAAATAATACAATCTCAATTATATTATATTTCATTTTTCTGAAATATTTAAAATGGAATATAGGTCCCCCACTGCCCCACTATAGCTTTCTTACACCCCTGTCTTGGTTTATAAATTGCAGTCTCACCAGAAACAAACATAAACTTTGTTTCTTATTCAACCGGGGATCAGTTAGCTGGTCCAGCATTTCTATCTACCAGGTTTACCACCAGTGACTAAGCAAATCATGGCAAAGTAAAAATATTCTCAAAACAACTCCAACAGTTTTTTAAATTCAATCAAAAAGGTGGGTCCTCCTTTGTAAACCTATTTGGAGAATTTTCTGTGTGTCTACTTTCAGGGCCAGAATTTAGATTTACAGCACTCTCTTTTTACTTGCTGCTTTTGACAGAAGACATCCTTCCAAATGGCATTTCCATACAAACATCCATAGTTACCGTATCAGCCAATGCTACATTTCAAAAGTAGAAGAAATAGATAACTTACTCTCATTCTTTTATAGGTGAGAGAACAAAAACCATAAGGGTTAGTAATTAGCAGAGTCAAAACCTAAACTTTTGGGTATTACTATTAAAACTCTGTATTACATAGCTGTTTATCAAAAAAAAAAAAAAAAAACCCAGACCATACTCAAATTTTCTCCTTCAATTTTTATAAAATCATATTATTCAACATGAAAACACTTTTTATCCTGTGATATATAACAAAATTCTAACAAAATTGTGATTTTGAGACATGATGGGTTTAAGTTTCAAATTTTAATATATTTATCAAAAGCAAATGGCATTCAAACAATTACGTTTTTTACCTTGTCCCATTGTGGTGACAATGATCCCTACCTAAAATTGCCAGTTAGTTATAGAAGTTTGCATTACATTTACTGAATACCTTTTATATATAAAAACATATACTTAGAAACATATAATTGATTTGAAACCTGAATGCAAACATTTCAGTTTATTGTCATGAACATCTCCCAAGTCTTGCTAAGCTGCTGGTAACATTCACAAAGGAAAGCAGGGGACTTAATAAGGCTTTGTTAAGTAAGCTTTATTAACAGTTAGTAACGATTATTGACTTCTTCCAAATAAATTAAACAAACAAACAAATAACCTCCTTCTAAGCAGCAATGCTTAGCTATTTTAAAGTATATGGATAATTATTAATCTCACCTATCTATCATTTCACATATATAAACACAGCCTAAATGTGAATATTTTTAAGAAACATATAGTAATGGATAGTCAAAACCTTGCTCCTGCACACTGGTTTTCCTATCAGGGTAACACAAAGGCCCACAAAGTCTTTAAAATTGTGAATCAAGTTTTTAAAACTTTCCTTTTCCTATCATCTTGTATATCTAAATCTGAGCTTATTAAACAGTGCTGCTATAAACAGTGCTGTGATAGAATCAATGACTTCATTTTTTCCCAGTTATGGTATGAGTTTGATAAGCTGTATTTCTGTATTATTCATGGTAAATTTAAGAATAGGTTTGTAAAGTAGACTGTATCTGCATATATCTGCATTAGATATATTTTGAAAATGGCAAAGAGTATCTAATGAGCACTGTGATTCAACCTCTTCTAATTTCTTGGAAGTATCCTACAGAGTCTGGCATAATATACGACACAAAGTAGATGTGAATAAACACTTGTAAACTTGTAAACATTATAGGCCAAATTCAGGCTCTTGTCAGGCATATTGTCTGTATATTTAATTTTCTTTTTTCTAGGAAAATTATGTATATCTCCATAGACAAAAACAATCAGTCATTTGGTCAGTTTAAAAGTCATTTCTGGGTTTAAAGTTTAAGTGCCTGAAATGCCATTTGAGATTTGATTTCATTTGAATGGAGATAAGAGAAAGAAAGGCTGAGGTAATATTTAACTGAATAGCAATGAAGTGGTAAAATAAAAATACTTTCAGAGAATCAAATATTAGATTATAAAAGGCTGTCCAAAGTCTTTCATAATTGATATGAAGTGGAGATGGGATTATTTTTTTTTCCTAGTCAAGTGACCATTCATACTCACATGCCACAAGCACCTCAATTTTATATCCCCATCAGCCATGGTATGCATAGCTTCAGCTAATGATAGCATATTAAGTGGCATTTATGAGTTTGTTATGTAATTTGTTATCAATATCAGCCTTATCTACATACTTTCAGAACACAGAGAACAGGACCTCTTTCTGGCTGAAGAATTTAATGGTTTCCAAGCCAATGATCTTATGCAATGTTTAAGTTAAATCAGTAAGAGAAAACGTGATAAGATTGGTTTAAAACCTAATCAGGTTTGATACCCAAATGCTAAGCTATTCTTGACTATGTTCATTAAATGCTCCCAGTAGTGCTATAGATGTAATACTTGTGACACAGTCTCAAACAACAAAGACTCATGTTTTAGTAATCTCTGAATCTTTCTGCAAACATTAGGTAACAACTGAGCCAGATTTCCTCTAAGTTTCAGATCAGTCACAGGGAATGAGCTATTTGAGTGGAAGACAGATAAGCCTTTCCATAGAATATACCTGATGAACTAGCCCTTACCATTAGGAAAACTTGTCAGTAAAGGGTCACACAAAGATAAGCACAAAAATGAAGTGAGCCTTAGATACTTGTGGGAGTACTATGCCACTCTAGCTCTTTAGGTACTAAATTGTAGGTGTTATATGATACTTTTGGAATACTGCAAAATAGAAAACTTGGATCACTTAAGAAAACACACTGCAGTTATCTAAGAAAGTTCTAACTAATACAACAGATTTAATTAAACCCTTTAAACCCTAAATGAAACAATGTACATAAACATATCTTACATCTCTTCTGTTGTGGTGTTAAAGTTTTAATAATTTCCTTATTTCTCAATTTCAAGTATTAAATAAAAATTGTGGCTCTTCCGATACTAACAAAAACATCTTTATTTACTAACCATCTATTTGTACCAAGTACTGGGCTAAAGGGGTTGCATATCTCAAACATTCAAAGACCCTTACAAAGTGGATATTATAGTATCCACTTTACGGCTGAGTAAATAAAGGCTTAAGTTTAAGGTAATTTATCCACTACAGGAGACAGAGTTGAGAAATGAATCAAGTCTATGATCCCAGAGACTGTGACAACAATGCCTTACATATTTACAGCATTAATAACACACAATGAGGATGTGGAGGCATGTCAAGTGTGCATTCAACATATACAAAACCAACTGTGTGGGTTTATGAAACAGAAAAGAGAGCGAATTAGAAGCATGGGGATAGTTTGCCTGCTTTTAGACTTAATGAGCATGCAAGTCAGATTGCAAACACAGATCTGCTACTCTCTTCATCACGTTACTTCGCTCCTACCTCTCATAGTATTAGCTTCTTTGGATTCAGAGAATGACTCCAGTGTTAGAAGATACATGCCTTCATAGAAGCAGGCTCTCAACACCAAGCAAACTTCTCATTTGATACTCAGCAGCCCCGACCCTGCAGGGAAACTAGCTGGGTTGGACCTACTATATTATAGTACCTTGGTTTCTATGTGCCACCTTCTTTAAGGATGTAAACTCCATAAGGGAAGAATATTTTACTACTCTGTTGACTTTTCTAACCCATATGCCTGGGATATGGTAGGCCCTTAATAAATATCTGTTGATGTATGGTTAATTTAAATGCAGTTCTACTATATTCTGCGTGCTGATTTTCCAACACTGATGACTGGTGATGCTGAATTATCCATGACTCCATTCCAACCACTCCCCATTTAATTCTAGCCAGTTTGGCAGCATTTACTCAGAGAGATTTCCAATATCACAGGATTCTAGGATTCAAGGAATATGTAAAGCCAGCCATTAGAATACCCACTTGGGCCCAAAGTAGTAGAAGCCTCAAAACCAACTATTGACAAATTCAGTGACTTAACCTAATGTATCCAATATTATCCAATGTGACATAACTTAAAGCACCTTTAAAAACACCAATACCTTGGCCCTCATTTGAATTTAAGTGATCTCAGCTCAGGCCTGGCACAGGTTTCTTCTTTAGCTTTCAAAAGAATCTAAACTGTCAAGTTTGATCACCTCTGACCTTTGACTAATCTCTGAGTCAAGTGTTGGCAGAAGGCCAATATTACAATAAAAGATAATATTAATTGTGGCAATAGAGAGTGTTTCTCCTTCTAAACTGTTTCATATATAAATCAAACCACTAACTTGGGCCTCATTAATACTAGGTCCCTATATCAAACACAGATTTCTCAGCACATAATAGCAGTACTGAAATGGAAACCATTAACTACTATAAAAATTACAAAGTAATGTCCTACTTGAGAGTTTGAGAGAGCCTTCAGGAAACAATATTCTCACTTTAATGATTTACAATGTTAGCTCAATTTTATAAAGCAATTAAATGAAGCAAGTCCAGTACTTAATTTTTGAAATTTGACTCTCTAATGTGCATGTATAACCTTCCCATGTTCACAATAAAAAATAATGCAAAATGCACAGATGTCCTCTCATTCCAAAATTGCTGAGTTTATTTTGTAAGTCACTGGATTTAAACCTACAGGTGTCAGAAAATTATTAGGTCCCAATTTCACTGAAATTTACACATGAAAAGCAAAGGCTATTGGGGTACACAGGGACAACAGAAAGCAGAGACTAAATTTAAAGAATAAATTTAGGGTGACAGAGAGCAGAGAATATAAACTGGAGGAGGAACTGAGATGAAAAAAAAGGCATAGGGCCATGATCAGTACTCACTCTATTTAAACAAACAAAAGAAAATCAATTCATGTAAGAGCAATTCCAATAAAAGGAGAGCTGTCTTAACAAAGAACTATTCTGTTAAAAAAGAAAAAACAAGTCAAAGTGCACACAATGATGTGACAAGGCAACGACCAAGATCCTGCTTTTACAGGCTGCTTCCTCTGACTAGTGGGAGCTTCCTTTGAATAGTCCTCATTTTTCCCCAATGAAGCTTTATCATTCTTTTCAGGTCACTTCCAATTTATTTTTAACACAAAATAATGCTACTTACCTAAGATTGCTACTAACTGGAATGAGGAGTATCTGAATCTAAAGTTATTGTCCTTTAACTCTTTAGGATCACAAAACTTAGAATGAGGGATGAGCCATGACAATTGTACCCTTCACTCCAAGTAGCTACAAGCTCTCCATCAAGCAAGTACTGCTACTTCTCTGCAACTAAGTTTTCATGTCTGTAAAGTAAGGCAATTGGACCAGGTTTCTACAGTACTCTCTAGTTCCAAAGCACTATACAATTATAGACTACAATAATGGTCTTTAAACTGCAGGCACCAGGAAATCTTTCCATTATTCAGAGGCTACAGAAGAATAAAACTCTTCACTTTCTTCAAAAAAAGAAAAAAAAACAGCAATAACAACAAAAAAAATCACCCAAGAGCTAAACTATAGAGTTGACTTAATTCACGTTCTTTTAAAGAGACTTGGCTTTGCATGCAATTGAAATTCTACCATCACTTCACAAGTCAAGCTTCCTGCCTTTAAAAGAAATACTATGCATTTTACCAAGGGAAAGAAGTTATCCTGAAAGTACATTTATATACTGATATTTCCCCATTACTGTCCCACCACTCTTTTCTTGAAGTTTTACTGATTTCCCACTTCTATATTCCTGAAGAAATGGTGGCAGTTTTGAGAAGTGCAGAAATGATTATAGAATGTGAGCTCTTTTCCAAAGTACAGTTTAACTGTGAAGAGCTTGGAAGAGAAAAATGAAAATCTTCCATATGTAAATAAAGTTTAAAGGCAGGGAACCCTCGGTAAAACCTCAGCTATAAAAACAATATAGATGGACATTTTACAAGAAATTCAAAATAAATCAGACCTTGGTGTGATAAACAGGAATTCAAGTTAGCGTTTTACCTGGTAAGACAAAATACCACACGTGAAAACTGACTATTCTTTATTCTTAAATACTTGACATACACAAGAATATTTAAACAAATCTAGCTGTATTCTATGTTCAAAGAACCATATATAGTAGATTAAATCTTAATAAATTTATAGAAATTACTGTCTTCCAAACTCACATGTATTGAGAAGTTGGATAGTAAACGTTTAGCAAATTTTTAAAAGCTTTAGAAATTCATTTAGTTTATATCCTTTCTCTTATATTTTAGTTAATGTTCTTATAGTATATGCCACAAGGATGCGGATGTCATGTTTCTAAAGAATATTCTGTAGCTATGCTTGTGAGGAAATCTATTCCAGAACAGATCACTTTGTTCCAATGATGGGGAGTAAGAGGATAGTAGCAAACAGAAGTTCCTTTCTTTGAAAGCTGACAGACAGTCTTGTAAGAGAAACAAACCATTCAAACTTTAAAACAGTTCAAAATATTCATGGTCTAAATAAACATTAGTTGATTTTTTTACCATGTAGAAGATTAAAAGCAAAGCTTGAATGGACAGGATACAATAATGAGTAAGAAATGAAAGCTGCATTTCAGAGGCTTAGAATTTACAGAAAGGCATGTCATTTGTTCCCTGGTACATAACAGAACCAAAATAAATATTGTTAAAGTAAGTATTAAAACAGAAAGTGAATCAATGATAACAGCTTCTGTTCGTATTGTAGTACATGCCTTCCCACTCACAGAGCTTAATGTACAAAATTATAAATATCATCACCCACCGGGGCATCCCTGTTATTGATGTAGCTGGAAAGTATTATCATTCCTTACCCAAATGAGGAACAGATTTTGGAAGGTTAAATTAGTTGCTCACAGCTACAGAATAAACAGTAAAATAGGGAATAGAACTCAGGGGTCCCTAAGCTATTGCTCCCAATATATATTTTTTCATTTCCTAAATAAAATATTTCTTCTTTATAGGCCTTTAGAGTCTCAAGTATTTTTACATAGTAATATTATTCATAAGGAGAGCCTTTTTAACATCAAGATAATTTATCATATCATGTTAGCATTTTTTATTTAAAATTTACTTAAATGAGCATTTCTTTTCTCATAAAAAATTTCTACCAGTAAAACTGTTATTTGAACTATCTCACAATAATCCAAATTTTTACATAAAAGTTCTACCAAAATCATCATTTGCAAATTAGTTTTAGACTTTGTCATTACCATTTTAAAAGTCAATTCACCTCACAAAAAAGCATGTTTAGCTTATTATTTTGAAGATTAAAAGATTCCCTTCATGATTTATTATCAAAATTCATCATAAAAGTCAAATCTGTTTGCCTCACAAATACTTTTAAATATTTGGTTCCAAGCAATAGCACCAACACTACTAAATACAAATCATGTTTTCCCTTTTTGTCCTTTGTTAACATCAGCAATAAGTTTACCATGTCTTGTGGCTATTGTTTCACTACAATTGAATTCTTAGAAGAGTTCATTTTCCTCAAAACATTTCAAGAGAACAATATGAACAACTCAATTACAATCAGACAACTCAGTGAAATGAAACTGAATACACAGAAATACTGAGATTTGTCTATGAATTACACCATGCTTTCCCATATTCTTTCACTCTCACCACCCAATAAGCAAAAAAACTCAAAAAACACTTGCTTTGCCTTTAATTCTTCCCTTTACAATTATTATACTGTCAATTCATTTTATTAGTTACATCTGTTTAATCAGTTTGGATTCTAGCTGTACTATAATGTGAAGTTAGTAAAAAACAAATGGCTACTTTAATATCAATCAAATGAAACAACACTTTTATTGCCAAACATTTCTAACTCAAATTGATAGCTTGTTAGCATATGTTAATTTTACATATTCTCATAAAATGTTTTAATGCAATCTAGATTTAGTATTTTGACTATAGTTGCAATGTTGTCATTACAGATTTGAAATATAGTTCTACTATTAGTTACTATTAAAACCTGGAACACTTCAAAATCCATTACAATCTGCTGCTATCATTCCCATATTTCATCAATATATTTCAACTGTAGTTTATACCTTAGTTAAAGAGCCTCCTACCTTCCAACTGCGGTTGTAGCGTCAACTCTATGATACTGAAAACACCCTAACTACTAACTCACCCAGTGAACCACCATCTTTATCTTTCCTGAAGAAGAAGTAAATGTATTAATCTCAAGAAATCGAGGCCAAGGGCAGCCAGGCACCATGATGCACACCTGTAGTTCCAGCTACTGGGGGCAGGGGAGGCAGAAGGATTGCTTAAACCTTGGAGGTTGAGGATGCAGTGATCCCAGATCGTGCCACTGCACTCCAGCCACAGTGACAGAGTAATAGCCTGTCTCGAAAAAAGAGAGAGAGAGAAGCCATTCTAGATTTTGTTCTTCATCACCAATTTCTCAGCATTTTTTTTTTTTTTTTTTTTTTGAGATGAATTCTCGCTCTTGTCTCCCAGGCTGGAGTGCAATAGCTCAATCTCGGCTCACTGCAACCTCCACCTCCTGGGTTCAAGCGATTCTCCTGCCTCAACTTCCCAAGTAGCTGGGATTAGAGGTGCCTGCCACCATGCCCAGCTAATTTTTGTATTTTTAGTAGAAATGGGGTTTCACCATGTTGGCCAGGCTGGTCTTGAACTCCTGACCTCAGGTGATCCCCCCACTTTGGTCTCCCAAAGTGCTGGGATTACAGGCATGAGCCACCGTGCCTGGCCAGCTTTTTAATTACTCTGCTTAAGCTACGAATTCTTACTACAAGAAAAGCTGCTTAGAGATTAGAAGCTCTGAGACACACAACTGCATGAAATGAACATTTGCCTAGTCATCCTATATTGGTCCATTATTTTGGGTCCTTTCCAGTTACTGCTTTTCTCTCACATCAACTTAGAGATTTCCCTAGCAGTAAGTCTAAATTCTCTTTCTATTTCCAAGTTCTGACTATAAGACTTTTAAATTGTCAAAAAGGGTTTTTCAGAAATAGGTCTGCTAGCAGTTGCCTATGGCATAACAAAGGAATGGACTTCAAATGCACAGCACAAGAATACCAGCAAATGGTGATAAAAATAAATTAAAAGTGAAGAAGTAGAATTGAGGGAGAATCTGTAGAAAGGAAAGGATTTTTTTAAATGCTTTGGGTGTGGTAATTAAAATTATGTTCATCCTCAAGAACAAAAGAATCAAGACAAAAATTAGGCTTCAGTATATTCCAACATTCAATCTATCAAGAAACCCAAAGATAAAGTGACAGAGGTACATTAGGAACATTGTATACATTGTTCATTTAATCCTCAAAAAGAATCTCCAGAGTTGAAAAGTAGGCCAGAAACCTAAGGGTAAATAAGGTCTCTATGCCTGTAGTTGGTCTTTCCTATAAATACTTGATTTTACGTTATTGAGGACACATAATGATAATAAGGACAGTTAAGTTTCATTATGTTGTATTTGAAGCACTCACACATGATACTCTGACAAGCATGAATGACTGGTATAAATGGCTACCCCATAGTACATGGACAAGACCCCTACCTGGCTCTCAGAAAAGTGTCTAACTTTCTGGTACAATCCAAACACATTTCTGATAAGTCAGTGCCCTGAGTTTCTTCACTATACGCTGTCAAATTTTGAAGAGAAAAATGAAATGAGAAAATGAACAAAACAGAGTACTCTGGTGTACATGAGTATATGTGTGTATATTACACAATGTGAATGTACCATATGCTGTAATGTTGGGAATTAAGGAGGGAGATAATTTTTTTTTTAATGGTAACCTAAGAATGGAAACATTCCAATACATTTTTAGTTAGTATTTTCCAGTAAAAGCACAAAGTGTATGTGGCACATGTAAGGGCCTATCAAAGATTTTGTGCTAAAACTACTAACCAACCAATCAGATTAATTCCTAGTGGTCACATGCTGTTTTTATAAATTTTCTATATACTATTTAAATACAATTGGAAGGCTTAGGCCTTGGGCTTTATTCTTTGCAAAGCTGTATTAGTTCACATTTTGATGCGCAGTACACAGATACCAATTAGGCACAGATGCATATTCAATAATCTACAAACAAAATCAGGATAACATATTGCAACACAAAGTGCTACAAACGGTTGACACAAAACACACACATCCTCACACACACTGCCTTTGTTTCCATTACCTTGATGTCTATCATTAGTTGTACATTAAAATCACCTAGAGGACTTTAAATACTAGTCCTAACTCAAACCAAATTTCAGGAGGTGTGGCAATAGAACTTTATAAAGAATGTCCAGTTTTTCTAAAATGCAGCCAGCTTTGAGAATCTCAGTTTTGCTTGAAATTATCTTTTTTTCTAGGCCTAGTATTCTGATTTTTCATTATGCTAATAATAACAGATAACATTACAAAGTACTAAAGGTAACTGTACAATCAATATGCATCTATGTACAGTGGTCTAGAATGCAGGCTTCTCCATGATTCATTCACCCTTGTGGTAGTGACCACTCCAAATTTCTGCTTATGACACAAATCTTTGCCTGCCTATGAGTATCATTTAGTCTCAGTCCTAACAGTAGTCACCAATCTCTTGAGCAACAAAATTGTTCTACTGATGTTTGATTGTCTTTTAGCTTATGTTGCAATTGATTATATTCCATTTTTTTCTCTCTCTCTGTTTTTTGTTTGTTTGTTTGTTTTGTTTTTTGGATTTTTTTTGACGCGGAGTCTTGCTCTGTTGCCCAGGCTGGAGTGCAGTGCTGCATCTCAGTGCACTGTACCCTCTGCCTCCCAGGGTCAAGCAATTCTCCTGCCTCAGCCTCTCAAGTAGCTGGGATTACAGGAACACACCACCAAGCCTAGGTAATTTTTTGTATTTTTAGTAGAGATAGGGTTTCACCATGCTGGTCAGGCTGGTCTCAAACTCCTGACCTCGTGGTCCATCTGCCTCAGCCTTCCAAAGTGTTGGTATTACAGGCATGAACCACCATGCCCAGCCCCGTTTTTCTTACTATGAAACAAGAAAGGGGAAAAAGCCCTCAGAAATACAGATGTAGTCCCCATCCTCTGATTTTCCAGTACCTTTCCAGTATATATTTTAATATTAATCTCACACCTTGTTTGTTATTTTCCTTCTTTCACTGATAAAGATAGAAAGGCAGACAGATGTTTAATCATTCTATTCTAAATTCACCTGAATCATTCTTAATATTTATTGGTATATTTGTCAATATATCACATATTCCCCTGATGGCACAGTCCACTAGTGTTTAGTTTCCTTTGTATATTTCTCTAAATTATTGAACTCTAAACACTAGAGTAATGAATGCTTCAGTCCTTGCAACTCTTCTGCTCTCTATTTGTTTGTGATCTCATCCAGTCTCATGGTTTCAAACACCATCTCTACAATAAAGACTCCCAAGTTTGTATCCCTAGCATGGTTTTCTCCCCTGATAAGCAGGCATACATATCAATTAAGTATTTCAAACTTAACATTTCTAAAACTTGACTCCAAAACATCTGCCTCTCTCACATTCATCCTCATCTCAGTTCACAACTATTATGTCCTTCCAAGTGCTCAGGCTAAAACAATATTTATTCATCCATGACTCCTATCTTTCTGTCACACCAGAAATTCAATCTGTCAGCAAATTCCATTTACCCTAATATTTAATAACCACCTCTGATTATATCCTGGCCCTAAATTATAATCTTCTCTGACTTGGATTATCATAACTGCCTAACAGCTGGTTTCCTGATTCCACCCTTGCCCCATCCCAATGTCTGCTCTGCACATCCTGCACTCAGTATGACCCTGTCAAAATAAAATCATGTCACTCCATTGATAACCTTGTGAAGTCCCAATAATAGCCATATACAATTAGTCCCCTATCACTACTCACACCTGATCTCCTATGACAACACTTTCCACTCTTTCTTTAAACCAAACTGGTCAACTTACTCTTCCTCAAATGCCAGGCATGTTCCTAGTTCAGGGACTTTTCACTTGCTGATCACTGTGCCTGGAATGCTTTTCTCCTGATAACTGCATGGATACTCCTCCACATCTTGTAGGTCTTTAATTGTCTCTATAGTACTTAGAAACACTCCATATTTTACTGATAACTCTTTATTATCTTCTTCCCCTTCAAGGTATAAGCTTCTTCAGGGCAATGAATTTTGTCTATTTTGTTCAGGGACTTAGCCTAAGTACCTGGAAGAATACCTGCCACACATATTGTATTAGTTAGTTTTCACTCTTCTGATAAAGATGTACCTGAGATTGGGTAAATTATGCAGGAAGAGGGGTTCAATGGACTTGGCAGTTCCACGAAGCTAGGGAGGCAGAAGGCAAGGAGGAGCAAGTTATGTCTTACATGGATGGCAGCAGGCAAAGAGAGCATATGAGGGCTCTCTTCAAAAAGGCAAAAATCAGATCTCATGAGACCCATTCACTATCATGAGAACAGCATGGGAAAGACCTGCCCCTATGATTCAATTATCTCCCTCAGGGTCCCTCCCACAACACATGGGAATTATGGAAGCTAGAAGATGAGAATTGGGTAGAGATAGGGCCAAATCATAACATTCCATCCCAAGCCCCTGTCAAATCTCTTATCTTCACATTTCAAAGCCAACCAGCCCTCCCCAATAGTCTCCCAAAATCTCAGCTCATGTCAGCATTAACTCAAAAGTCCACAGTCCAAAGTCTCATCTGAGATTAGGCAAGTCCCTTCCACCTGTAAGCCTATAAAATCAAAAGCAAGTTAGTTACTTTCTAGGTGCAATAAAGGTACAGGACATTGGGTAAAGACAAACCTTCCAAATAGGAGAAATTGGCCAAAACAAAAAGACTACAGGACCCATGCAAGTCCAAAATTCAGCTGGGCAGTCAAATGTTAAAACTCCAAAATGATGTCCTTTGATTCTATACCTCACATCCAGGTCATGTTGATGCAAGAGGTAGGTTTCCATGGTCTTGGGCAGTTCCACCCCTGTGGCTTTACAGGCTATAGCCCCACTCTGGGCTGCTTTCATGGGCTGGGATTGAGTGTCTGTGGCTTTTCCAGGAGTACGATGCAAGCTGACAGTGGACTACCATTCTGACATCTGAAAGACAGTGGCCCTCTCCTCGCAGCTCCACTAGGTGGTGTCCTAGTAGAGACTCACTGTAGGGGTGCTGACCCCACATTTCTCTTCTACACTTCCCTAGCAGAGGTTCTCCATGAGGGCTCCGCCCCTGTAGCAAACTTCTTCCTGGGTATCCAGGCATTTCCATACATCCTCTGAAATGTAGCTGGAGGTTCCCAAACTTTAATTCTAGACTTCCATGTAACTGCAGGCTCAACACCACCTGGAAGCTGCTGGGTTTCCACCCTCTAAAGCAAAATCCCGAACTACACCTTAGCCCGATTTAGCCATGGCTGGCACCACTGGAACACAGAGTACCAGGTTCCTAGGCTGCAGAGAACAGGGGAGCCTTGGGCCCAGACCACAAAACCATCTTTTTCTCCTAGGCCTCTAGCCCTGTGATGAGAGAGGATGCCATGAAGACCTCTAATATACCTGGAGACATTTTCCCCATTGTCTTGGTGATTAACATTCAGCCCCTTGTTACTTATGCAAATTTCTGCAACAGGCTTGAAAAATCTCCTCAGAAAATGGGATTTTCTTTTCTATCACATTGTCAGGCTGTAAATTTTCCAAACTTTTATGTTCTGTTTCCCTTTTAAAACTGAATACTTTTAACAGCACCCAAAGCACTCTTGAATACTTTGCTGCTCAGAAATTTCTTCCACCAGATAACCAAAATCACCTCTCTCAAGTTCAAAGTTCCGCAAATGTCCAGGGCAGGGGCATAATGTCACCAGTCTTTTTGTAATACATAACAAGAGTCACCTTTGCTCCAATTCCCAACAAGTGCCTCATCTCCATCCGAGGCCACCTCATCTATATTTCATTGTTGATATTCTTATCAGTATTTTGGTCAAAGCTATTCAACAAATCACCAGGGAGTTCCACCCTTTCCCACATTTTCCTGTCTTCTTCTGAGCTTAACTGTTCCAACCTCTGCTTGTTACCCAGTTCCAAATTGCTTCCACATTTTCAGGTATCTTTTTGGCAGCACCTCACTCCTGGTACCAATTTACTGTATTAGTCCATTTCATGCTGCTGATAAAGACATACCCAAGACTAAGTAATTTATGCAGGAAAAAGGGTTTAATGGACTTACAGTTCCATTTGGCTGGGGATACCTCACATGGCAGAAGGCAAGGAGGAGCAAGTCACATCTTACATGGATGGCAGCAGGCAAAGAGAGCTTGTGCAAGGAATCTCCTCCTTTTTTAAAATCATCAGCTCTCATAAGAGCCATTTACTATTATAAGAATAGCATGGGAAAGCCCTGCCCCTGCAATTAAATCATCTCCCACTGGGTCCCTCCCATAACACATCAAAATTATGGTAGCTACAAGGTGAGATTTGGGCAGGGACACAGAGCCAAACCATATCCTATATCATTAAATATATATTTGTCAAATGAATATATGACTGGCTTACAAGTATAAACTGGAACTGCCTAAATTTTCCTCATGATAATACTTTGATTTGTATTTCAAAATAATATTCAACATCTTGAGAAAAGTTAAAAGGGATATGAAAGTGATCAACTTCATTAAAGCAAGAAGCAACCAAAAAAAAAAAAAAAAACCAGAATCAAAGTTTACTAGAAAAAGAAAATGTTCTTAACTACAAAATAAATGAAAAAAATGTCCTAATTAACATGGAAGGTCAACTAAAATGAGAACTACATGTAATTTTCATTCACTCTACAGACTTTAATCAACTTCAGAACTGTTACAAGCATATAAATTAGGTTGAATTTTAAACACATTAAAACTCTTTCTTTCTTAATGTTGGAAAAGAGCACATGTTTCTTTGCTCTGCTTAACTCCAATATAGTCAAGAATTATGTTTCAGAAGTAATATGTGATCACAGTTTGCTTTTTAGGCTGTGCTTCACAAATCTTCACAGAAATAGAATGAATTTAATCACATATATTAAGGTGAAAGTTATATTTCAATAAACACAAACCGTGTTATTTTTTCTATCTATATATTAATAAATTATTACATTTATGAAATAGAAAACAAATATAATTAAGTAAAACATTAGTTAGGCCTTGCTTCTGGACAAAACTTAGTAGTCCCTATTGAATCAATCTTCCCAAAGATAACAACTATAAATAACAGAATTTTTGGATATTTGATGCAGCATTAATTTTGAAATCCAAAATAAATATGTACATGCTATTTGGCCATGATTTCATATGTAAATATAGACAGACATACACAGAGATATACACACAAACAAGAATGCACACAGACTTATTAAGGGTAAAAATGACATCAAAAGATTGATGGTGATTTCCTCTTGCTTATGAGACTTACGTATAATTTTCATGTTTTCTAATTCATTTTCATTTCATTCATATACATGTTCTAATTTTAACATAAGAAAATAAGCACGAAAAAAATTTTCACTGAAAATACAAATAAGATTTGAGAAAAACACCATCAGAAATCTGATAACAAAAATCAGATTCTAAAATAATTACTGCTAATGTATATGTATACATAAGGTATGCATAATCTTTCAAAGAAGTATACATATACATAATATATGCATAATCTTTCAAAGAAGTCCAAAGAATACCATCTGAAATATGCCATATAACTGAAAATATATACATATCTCACTTTGGGAGAAATTTTACAGAGTAGAATTTGTAACTTCCTGATTTCACCTATTTTTTTTTTTTATTAATGCTCTTTTTACCTATGCATAAATATCTTCTACTTTGGTCTCCACTCCAATATAATTGTCACCCTATGCAAAGTTCAAATAACATTGAAAATAACACAGTATAGTAATAAGTTATTTGTTATAGTTAAAATGACCTTAGAGATTAAAAGGATATTTTAATCATTGAATGTCTATCACAGTAAATTAGCATTCAAGGCACTAGTAAGAAAGAAAGAATATAAATAATATAGTACCTGATTATTTGCCACTTGCTGCATCTTCCTGATATCTTCCTACTAGTCTATCTAGTTACTGACTAAATGTTCTACTCCCTGTTCTTTGGAAATTGGACTCCAATTCCAGTTTACTTGGTTCTTCCATTCTATTCTCTGTCTCTACACTCTGCCATTACTATCTATAGTCATGGGATAAAATACTATGAGTCGACTAAATGTTATATGAAGTACTGCCATGAACCATGTGATTGAGTCTCATTCTTTGAAGTACTGACTAGTAAAATGGCATGTAATAATTAAAGATTCAAGGACCACTCCATTTACATTACCACCACATTTGTTACTTCATGGGATAATTAAAACATACTTTCACTGTTTTCAAAGTATGTTCACAATCATGTATTATTTTGTTCCTTACAATTACTTTCTGGGAAAAGAAGGACAAATAGGAAAGTCTTGATATTACCTTTAAGAAAGAGAGGATAACCAGTCCACATCATATGGTGTAAGCGCTAGAGTCGAGAGCCTGAGTCTTCCAAAATAAGAAGTTCTTTGGTAAAAATGCCTCAGTCGCTTTCTTTTACTTCATAAGGTATTGAAGAAAAGGAACAATTTTTTATATTTCCCCAAATATTTAAATCCTTTACAAGTTGTATATATTCTCAGACTTTTATGAAATATTTGCTGAGTCACATATTCCTTTCTAAAGCTAGTTGGCTAAACCGAGGGAAAAAGCCTTGACCTTCCAGGACATTCACTTTAGGAATGCATGGCAAACTCTCTCAGTGTTTGTTATTTAATAATATTTGCTATCTAATATTTTGTTGTTTAATAATATCTGTGTGCTCATTTGTTTTTACTTATGGCTTTGCTTGTAATAATCAACAGTGAGTTGCAGGAAATGAGAAACACAATGCTCAAAGTAATTTATCTAAGCTTTCCCATAGACAATAGGTAACTACATGGAGGAAAAAGGATGAATGGGATTTTCCAAATCTTTTTGAGCTTGGATATAAGTCCTAGAAAAACGAGGCTTTCATCCCAATAGTATAGCAAGCAGGACATAAAAAAGATGTGTTCATCGATAACAAAAAAAAAAAACCCTACAGATATTAGTCTTAAGAGAGAAAAAAATTCACACAATAATTCTTTGAGAATAAAGAATTTCAAATCCTTTAAACTCTGGATATAACTAACTCTCCTTGAAAGGAAGAAAATAAAATTAAATGGGTGCAAAGGAGACTTTGTAAAAAAAAAAAGTATCATCTTTGATTGAATCAGCACAAGATACCAGACTAGAAGATAAGCAAAGTGGGAGTTTCGTTTCCCATTATAAACTCAACCTTCCCTAAGGACTGTGCCTTAGGTACCCACTCAATTTTGTATTCTAAAGAGTTCTGCTACTATTCTGTGTGATTATTCTGATATTCTGTGTCTAACATATTCCTGGAAAGTCACATACCTTCCTACACACAGATATATACAAATACATAGATATGTAACATTACAATTTAAAGGATTTATAACCCCCCTAAACACATCTATGGATCTGCACGTTTAAAAGAATCTGCATTTGACATACAAGGTAACTGAAAACACATCAATTATCACATTATGTAAAAGAGACCTACAAAGAGCAGAGATAATTTATCCTTCTCTCAATCTTCAACATACATAATCAAGGCATAGCTAGGACAGCCAACCTAATCAAATTTCTCATTTTAGAGCAATAACTCATAACTAACAATCTCGGCACAGCCCTAACATCTGATAACAGGTTCAAAAAATTACTCAAATATGTAGAAACCAAGTAAGGATCTTTACAAGTTCTACTTTAAGCCATAAAACCAAAATGTTTGCATGATAGAATATCCAGATTTTTAAAAAAATGACAATAAACCCTATCAGATAGTTTTAGACCCACTTTTTTCAAATCTAGATATTTGCTGGTGCTTGCTTGTGTTTCTGCAGGGTGAGATACTTTTAACAATTTTTCCCAGTGTCTCAGCTTTAACCTTTGTTGCATAACTTCTTCCTCTGCCTTAAAACATTATAGACTGCAGCTGCTGTCAAGATTAAGTAAAATTCAAGGTAAAATGTTGTATTTCATTAGAAATTTTTTTTAATTAGAATCATCACAAATCAATTCAATAACCCACATGGAATAACTATGTAAAAACAGTCTTAAGACTTGAAAATTAATAAACCTTTTCCCAAACTACTTCCATACCTCATTATTCTATCTTTGTTATATAAAAATCATTTCCAGATATCATTATGTGTTAGAGTACAAAGCAACTGTACTCTGTGAGTAATTATGTAACAAAGGTAATTTTCAGAATTGGACATAAAATAATTCCTAATGAGTTGCTGAAAAATTGTGATGAGAAAATGAAATTTATTCCTTGATTTAAAAAAAAAGTAAGTGAAAATAATTCAAATCAATTTCTTATAGATTAATGAGATTACTAACCAGCCATGTCACCTTGGGCCAGTGGGAAAAAGGCAAATAATATTCATTCACCATCAGCTACATCCCAGATACTATCCCAGATGCTGCATAAACACTGTATTTCACTTCACTGGTACAACATTTAGAGAGAGAGAAATGTTATTCTTCCGAATTTACTGATGGGAAAATGGAAGGTCAGAAAGGTTATATATATCATGACCAAATCTCAAACAATAAAACCTAGGTTTAAATTCAGGTTACTCAAGTTCCTGTGTCAGTTTGTCTATTTCCACATTATTCTTTATTTGTAAAACATAAGTTTAGACAGAGAAAATCTCTAGGGTCTCTTTCAGATTTAACATAAACTAATTTCAGGCCAGGCATGGTGGCTCATGCCTGTAATCACAGAACTTTAGGAGTCCAAAGTGGATCACTTGAGCCCAGGAGTTTGAGACCAGCCTGGGCAACACGGCAAAACTCCACCTCTATGAAAAATACAAGAATTAGCCAGGCATGATGGCATACACCTGTAATCCCAGCTGCTAGGAAGACTGAGGTGTGAGGATTGCTTAAGCCATGACTGTGACACTGCACTCAAACCTGGGCAACAGAGGAACATCCTATCTCAAAAAATTAAAAAAGGTAGGGGGAGAAAAAATCAATTTCAATTATGTTAAAAGTATTATACTGATGCTAGTATCAAAATGATTTATATGATATGATGAGTTTGGAGATTTTGTGTGTAAAAATACTAGGAAAATTGAGCACAAAGAACTATGACTTCTATTACAGAAAACTATCATTTCAACTATATGTAATTGTGTGTCCACTTAAAAATGGACAATAAATATTTAAAAGCAGCAAAAAGAAAACCTATATGAAAATTATATATTATATATATATATGTATGTATGTGTGTATATATACATATATGTGTGTGTATACATCTACATAAATATATATATATATATATATATATATATATATATATATATATTTTTTTTTTTTTTTAAACAGAGTCTCACTCTGTCACCCAGGCTGGAGTGCAGTGTCATGATCTTTGCTAACTTCAACTTCCATCTCCTGGGTTCAAGAGATTCTCCTGCCTCGGCCTCCCTAGCAGCTGGGATTAAAGGTGCATACCACCATGCCTTGCTAATTTTTTGTTGTTTTCTATTTTTAATAGAGACAGGGTCACCATGTTGGCCAGGCTGGTCTCAAACTCCTGGCCTCAAGAAATCCTCTCATCTTGGTCTCCCAAAGTGCTAGGATTACAGATGTTAACCACTGTGCCTGGCTGAAAATCATAAATTATTTTTACTGACCATCCATTTCTCTTTATTTCTTCCACTCTAATGATTTCTTGGGACCTGCACATGTCCTCTTCCTAAGCATAGATGTAGAGCATTTAAAATTTCAAAACAACTTTTGTACCACTGCTACTGGTTCAGTAAAAAAAAAAAAAACTGCTTAGCCTGTACAAATAGAAAGTAACATAAAAACCATCCTATTTTTCCAATAAGGTTTTATATAAATTTTATTATTAGGGAGAAACTTAGACTTTATGATAAGGAATGTGACATATAGCAACAGTGAGCTCTTCCTACTGGCTTTTCTTCATTGACTTTAATTTTGAGTCAAAGAGAGCAGAAGAAATAGTCATCACTACTAAGCTAAGAAGATTCTGTTTCTTGGTTCCAATGTCAATGAATACACCTGAATAATCCAGTTTAAAAAAATTAAAATCAGTGCCTATTTTATAAAGCAAGATATTCTGATCACAATAACATTCTTAAGAGCAAAGTTAAACTAACTATAAGACATAACATGAAAAATATAATCTTCCAATACTATGGCAAAGATCTAAATGTCCAAAGATTTCACAGAACATGCAGAAGAAATCATAAACACAATTAGTAGTTTTTACAGTGTTACACAGGGCTGGAATTAAACTCAGTCAGACAATCCTCTTGACCAGCTCCACCACATTCATTCATCTACATTAAGAAGCTTCAAAAGGCCATTTTACAATTGTATAGTGCATTAAGAGCAGTTAAATCCAAATCATTTTCTAAAATATTCCCTTGTTTCCTTCATGCAAAGTTATCATTCCATTTATGTATTCATTGAAAAATAATTTGAGTTCCAACGTAGTTAAGACAGGTTTTCAAGAAGAAAGTTGAGAAAAACATGTTTATATTGTTTAAACTTTTAAGCTATTCATAAAACAGTTATTTATTGTAGGTCTATGTGCCAGACACAGTACTAAACTGTACAACACTGTATGGTGGTATTGGTTCACCTTATTCTTAATTTTAAGTATCAATTTCTTAATTTTATTGTCAAGAACACTGGTATTGTTTCTTATTTTTTGGCACTTGTCTTAATCAAGTGACCAATGTCCTGTGATAACTCTTCTGATTCTTCCTTGCATGATAAACAATAAATTCAGAAAAAATAAAAATTTCAAGAATTATTTTCTTCTAATCTGCCTTTGTGATTTCCTATGGGTCTTTGCACAGCCACAGGAATTCATTTTCTTACCTTATAAGATTAGGAACAATAAAAGTAATTAAACTTGTTTGGTATGTTTCATATTTTTTAATTAGCTCAACACCATTATAAGGCTTGCATAAAAAGAGCTTCAAATCAGAGAGGTTCACTTTCTGTGCACTAATTTTTTCAGGTAATACAAAATATGTGTCCAAAATAATTCATCATGCTAATCTAAAATATGTGTCCAAAATAATTCAATTTGCAGGAAGAATATGGCAAGCTGTTAATACAGTCACTGTCCATATATTCTTACTTTCAGAGAAGCTGTTAAGCAAATCCTAATTAAATAGTAAGTCTTACACCCTGATAGAGAATTCTTCTCTTTTCTATTCTGATATGGTTGATTACTATAATAAATTAATCACAACCATTCAGTCACTCAGCAGGTGGTTTCTGCATTCCTCCATACTTGCCTGAAGGCTCTGCTGTTAACTATAGGTTCCAGAAATTAGGTCCTCCAATAGTGACCTCAATAGAAAGTACCAGATCAGGTACATAACTATGATGTCTTCAAGGACCAGACTCAAAGGTACAAGCTTCAGAGTTGATATCACTTACACATATCAGCCAGACTATACTAAGTTACCAAACCAGAATTTCTGGGACTGATGACTTCATGAAATAAAATATAATCCCCAAATTCAAGAGATCAAGAATTAGTTAAATATAACTAATGGGCCGGGCACGGTGGTTCAAGCCTGTAATCCCAGCACTTTGGGAGGCCGAGGCGGGTGGATCATGAGGTCAACAGATCGAGACCATCCTGGTCAACATGGTGAAACCCTGTCTCTACTAAAAATACAAAAAATTAGCTGGACATGGTGGTGCGTGCCTGTAATCCCAACCACTCAGGAGGCTGAGGCGGGAGAATTGCCTGAACCCAGGAGGCGGAGGTTGCGGTGAGCCGAGATCGCGCCATTGCACTCCAGCCTGGGTAACGAGAGCAAAACTCTGTCTCAAAAAAAAAAAAAAGTAAAGAAACTTAAAAAAAATGTTTTACTGAATATCTGAGATGTCAGTTGGAAGCAGATATCAATTAAAGGACCTTTATTAAGTCAAATATTAAAGTTAAATAAAGATGAATAAAAAGCTTTATTGTTATAAATACCAATTAAAAAAACAGGACAGGCTTGAGCCACCGTGCCCGGCCAGTTTCTTTACTTTTAATGGCAGTTAACTGGATACATAAGAATCTGCCTTTTTTTTTTTTTTTTTTTTTTACCAGAATATAAGTTGACGAATCAACTGTACAAATTGATTAAGAAGAACTTTTTACTAAAACACATATGATAAGCTCACCAAAGAGACAAAGCCTGTATATTTCATATATGGAACTAATCAATACCAACAGAGTCCTGCCAGTAACTGGATCTGTTTTCCCTAGTCTGAGTTTATAGGGTCTGGCCTGAGAGGAAATAAGGAAGGTCAATTTCTGGCAAGCCAGGAATCTCAGCTCATTTGGGAGACATAAACGAGAAAGGAATTTATTCAAGTGAAATACTCCTAATGGAAATGGTTATTTTGAGTTTGGTTCCTAAGCTTCTGAAAAGCAGAATAAACCAAGATTTGCTTTTTAATATACTGTGAAGTAATAAAGGCTACTGAAAACACAATTCTAGATTTCTAATGAAATCTTCAAATAGATCCGCTCTTACTAATTGTATAATATTGCATGGCATTGGATATTTCAATCCTACTACAAAGCTATGTCAATAAACACTTCTTGCTGCACCTATTTAAAGGAATGAGACCAGGTGCAGTGGCTCATGCCTGTAATCCCAGCACTTTGAAAGGCTGAGGAGGGCAGATCACATGAGATCAGGAATTTAAGACCAGCCTGACCAACATGATGAAATCCCACCTCTACTAAAAATACAAAAATTAGCGGGGCATGGTGGTGCACATCTATAATCCCAGCTACTCGGGTGGTTGAGGCAGGAGAATCACTTGAACCAGGGAGGTGAAGGTTGCAGTGAGCCAAGATCATGCCACTGCACTCCAGCCTGGGTGACAGAGGGAGACTGTCTCAATAAATAAATACATACATAAATAAATCCGACAAAAACAAAAGGAGATCATTTTTTGTTGTTTTTAACAAGTATCATCCTTGGATAATATTGACGATCCTAGGGGAGAAGTTTTAAGAAAAATGTTCAAAATTTGGGACCCAGCACAAGAATGACTTTATATACATATCCTTCACCAAAGGATTAGCTAATTCTTTAAAAGTATATCACTTCATCTGAATCACTAATTACCACTGATTAAGGTATTTTATACCTGTGAAAAAAGACTTAATTTGTAGAACATTCATTGCAACATAAATGATACTTATATAATAATAATGCAAACAAATTCTGTCTAGTACAGAGGAAAATGATTTGTCTGTTAGTAAAGATAGACTTATGGTTTCACTTTGATTGTCTTATTGGACATTTAATATAAAATTTAGGAATCTTATTCCACTATTCTTTCTCTCACTGATTATAAATGTTTCCCTATTCCTACAATCCTTTTACCCAATCGTACTATCCTGCTGGTTCCCCCAATAACAAATTAATCTATCTTTAGCATACATTCACTCACGTATATGCTGCATAACACTTGACTCTTTTTGAAATTTTTGACTAGTTTTGGAGTTTTTTTAAATAAAGTATGTTCCCTTATTTATTCCATGCCATAACAATCTTAAGGAAAACAAGAGAGAATGAAAAATCATTGTGAGTAACAATGGCAGGTTAGAAAGGTAAGATAAGCTTACTAGGGGTAGGAAGATTTCCTGCTTTTCATGTTACAGATGCAGTAAATTCATGAAATTAAGGGAAACCTGATGCTAGGCTGCCCAATGCATTAGATCAGGGGTGTCCAATCTTTTGGCTTCCCTGGACCACACTGGAAGAAGAAGAATGCATTAACACTAATGATAGCTGATGACCTTACAAAAAAAAAAGAAAGGGAAAAAAAATCTCATAATGTTTGAAGAAAGTTTACAAATTTCTGTTGGGCCAAATTCAAAGCCATCCTGGGTAGCATGTGGCCCACAGGTTAGATAAGCTTGCATTAGAGAATACCATGCTGTTCTAATAAATGCTTTATCTGTGGATTCTTCTAAATCCCACAGCTTTGAAATTCTACCTACAGGTCTATACTACCTTATCTGTATCAAAGAATATCCCAGAAAAGTTTTCTGTGTTTATTCATATGTATAAGACATAAGGAAGAGACAAATAATAACCTCTTTTTCTTCAGGATACAGTCCTGTCTGAATTTGGTACCTACAATAGCCATAGATTTTAGACCTTTAAAGGGAGATAGCCTGAGGTAAAAAGTTGACCTACTGGAATAAAGAAGCAAAGAGATAAGAAAAATCTGAATTCTTGATAAAATCACTGAGCCACTGAATCAGCCAACTCTTGTCCTTTTGTTATGTAAATGTAGCCTTCCTTATGGTTTAAACACATTCTAGTTGTGCTTCCCATTACTTGCACTGAAAGCATAAGAGATACTTGAAAGCATAAGAGATACAACTTCTACCACACCTCCAAATCAGCCCTGCAGCTTTTTGCTGCAGTCTCTAAAGAAGGATCTCTACATATACTTGTTTAATAAAGTTCAAAGGTTAAATCCTTATCCTATATCTCTACATACCTGATTCCCAGCCTTGCCTTTCCCAAGACATAAAACTCCTGGCAATTTACTTAAACTCGCTTGACTTCAGTTCCTTCATCTACAGAATGAGGTTAATACATACTCCAAAAGCATTTTGGGAGAATTAAATGAAATGACATATATTAAATGTTTGGGATAAGACATAAGTAGTCAGAGGATAATTTTTTAAGTCTGCAATAAGTCTGACCTAACATGGATAAAAATCACACACTCAAAACATAACTTTTGAGTAGTCAAATTTGCCACCCTACTTTCCTATTTAATCTCCAGCTCTTAAATAACTGAGGTGGGAGGAACATACAGAAATACATAACCAGCTTGATGAAGTTTGTAAAACAGTCCTATTTAATTTTATTCTCATAAACCTAGAAAAAGCAAGCCAGCCACTTTTTAATCAGCATTGCTAGGTGGAGATTTCATGATGTTCTTAACATTTCTAAGTTGTCGTATGCTCTACATTTACAGAATGTTCACTTTTCCTTGAAAAATATATCTCAGTCAATAATTTCCTCTTTGGGGAGAGAACAGAGGTAGTACACTTGGCAGTAACTAGGTTTGAAAACTAAGATTCTTTGAAGATTTTAAAGCATCTTTAATATGTAATGATAATCTAATATATAATCATAACTCCATATTTTTCATATTAACTATATGAGATTAACATTGCATATTTATTTTTCATCATATATATATTCATCATATATTTCCCTGGTATTTTGTTGTGTTTGAAAGATAAGCTTTTAAACTGAGATAGTCCCTAGCTATCTTAAGTCAAGTTTATTTTTGGAGAAGAGACATATAAGGTCATAACTGTATTTCCGGTCACACTCCTCCCAAGGAAAAGTCATTTTCAGTCTTTGGACTATGTATTGATTTTAAGATATATGTTAAAGGTGACAATATAGTCTTTGAAATTGCTATATATTCTTATCTTAATTCATCTAGGATGTTGGAAGTACTCTAGCGCTGACACCTACATTAATATTTTTCTTTTCTTTTCTTTTCTTTTTAATACAAAGCTGTTCTTTTCCCATGAAATATATTGGGACATATCTAACTTAGATGCATTATATGCCTGAAATATCAGGGAAAAATTCCAGTCTCAGCATGCCATTTCTTTCCACTGTAATTTAGACATGCTTCATTCTGCATTTATGTCCACAAAGGTAATAGTCCTTACATTAAAAACCAGCCTTCATTAAGTGGCTCACCCTTCAAGTAGTCTATTACATCCTTTTACTCTCTCACCTTGCACTGTTTCCAACTCCCACTGTTTTTAATAAGCAACTCTAATGTGGCAAACTATCATCTCGGCGCTGAGGGAGAAAGCATCAATAGACAGAAGATAACATGGTTTTGAAGAGCACACTGAAACAAGCCCATAATTCTCATCCTAAAATACTTCACTGTAAACAAAGACTTAAAATTATTTTCAAACCCTAGCCTTTAGTCTGATTCCTTTCGTCCATGATTTTTTCTTTTACCAAACGTGCTCTAATGAGACAGCAGATAATATACATGTTTCTAAAGGTTTGCTTAGACAGACATGCAGCAAGTGTTTACCAAATAACTAAAAATAACATTCAGGTAAATCAAAGGAAGGGCAAAGTGTTTCCCCAAGGGATGAAATAATAGAGAAAATTCTGAAGTTTGACAGCAGTTTCAAACAACAGTGAGTCTTATTCCATTTCCCATGAAGAGTAAGAAACAGTCATTTAAAGCTTTCGAATTGTGGAAAGAAATATTTTAAATGAAGTGGTAGAAGATCATTCTGGATTAAATCAAATTAACTATATAGCTCATTATATAGTAGATTTAAATGCCCATGCCCAAGGCAAGGAAATTTGTCAACTCAACTACAATGATGAGGCAGGGTGCTACTGGAACAAGAGTAACTCTTATATAGGACAGATATATGTTCCTATTCTGTCCCTGGGTCACATTTATTCTACCACTCTCTGCCATGTTTTGTCTCTAGTAGATTTGCTGTTAAAATATTCACTCCACTTATCTCTAAAATATCACCAATTTTATAAGGCTCTTGTGGGGATTAAAAGATACATATCATGTCCCTAGTATATAGTAAAATTCAGTAAGTGACCAGTAAGTGGTAGCTAATAGTAGTAAGTGCTTTCATCTCAAAGATGCTTATCTGAAAGTGCTTGAGTTTGTAGCATCATTGTTTTCAAACTGCCCTTTGGAGACATGTCTCTTAAGTGTTTTTCAGAGAAGCTACCTTGATGGAGGCAAGGCAGTATAGAGAAAGGGGTAGGGGTGAGAGTTTAGGGAATTATATAACAGATCATTTTCAATCAATTCATTCCTTGTCGTTGATTTTAAATATTAAAGTAATGGAAAATATTCTTTTTGTAAAGAAATAATATTACTTAAAAAAATCTGAAAATCATGGCGTGATATAAAACCTTCCAGCTTTAAACCTCTGCAGTTTTCAAGCTCCTTAGAATCTAACACTTAGATCCAATACTTATTGAGGTTTTCCTATTTAATGGCCTGATGTTAAGCTATTCCCTTCCCTTCTTCCCCCCACTACCACCAAGTCTCTCACTTCCCCTTAGGACAACTGCACATGTAATGCATATGTTCTCTCTCTCTCTCTCTCTCTCTCTCTTTCTCTCTCTCTCTGGTTGTGTTAACAGAAAATGCTAGCCAGATGATGAAAAGAAAGTAAACCAACATTTTGGCCTGATTTTCTAAGACAAAACTAGCCATAAAATTGCAAGTCAATATTCATTGCCAATACTATATGCACAGAACTTTATTCTACCACTCTCTCCCATGTTTCGTCTCTGACAGATATGCTGTCTAAATAATTATGTTAATTCAGCTGTGTGAGATTTTTGGCAGTTATGACTTTGGAAAAAAAAACATACTTTATTATTAATCATCTATAATAGGGAGATGAAAACATTAGTCAAAGTGATCCACTACTTTTAGTAACTGATCACTGTCCTCAGAAAGAAAGCACAAGTCAACATAAGAACTTCCTTGAAATTTCTTCTCAGATGTATTAAAATGTGTTACATGGCATACATAACATTATTTTAATAAATTATTACTAGGTCTTCTCCTATAAAACTAAGGGACTCATCATTACTTAGAAAACTAAGCTGAAATCATGTTACCTATACCTTTTATTGTATGCGTCAAATTATGGGCACCAATGTCTTATTTAATAATCACTTCATCATACTATCAGAAGAAAGCCAGGTACAAGATCATGTGACCCATGAATGCTCCCAATTGAATAAAAAAGCACACTAAATCTCTCCAAATAATTGAAGAAGGGAACCCTTATTTTAACAACCTGGCTAATAAATCTAAGGGAAAAAAAGATACACAGTTCTGAAAGTAACAAATTAATAAAAAGGTACCTTTCTTTCCTTTTCTTTTTTTTTTTTGTTTTGATGAAGTCTTGCTCTATTGCCCAGGCTGGTGTGCAGTGGCATGATCTGGGCTCACCACAACCTCCGCCTCCCGGGTTCAGGCCATTCTCCTGCCTCAGCCTCCTGAGTAGCTGGGATTACAAGCGTGTACCACCATACCTGGCTAATTTTTGTATTTTGTGTAGAGACAGAGTTTCACCATGTTGGTCAGGCTGATCTTAAACTCCTAACCTTGTGATCCAGCCACCTCAGCCTCCCAAAGTGCTAGGATTATAGGCGTGAGCCACCGTGCCCAGCCAAGTCACCTTTCTTAACATCATTCATTTATCTCCCTTTTCTGTGTAATCTCATTTGCTCTCTAAATTTTAGTTTTGAGGCTCGACAAGGGGGTAGAATTGAGATTTAATTGAGATCTAGATAGGCCTTAACCTACTGAATCAGATCTCACTAAGTTTTATAAGGGAGGAGGAATGATTCCTTACTTTAATCTTCAGAGTAATTTAATGACACAGGGCTTTCATTTTTTACTATATATACAGTGTGTGCATTTTAAATAAGAGACCCTGTGTAGTTATTTTCATTATTATCAGTGAAAACACTAGAATGAAAGTGGGATACAATGCAGTCATAATTTTAAATACTATCAAATAAGTTCTCTAGAGAGTCTCAACTAAAATTCAATTAGCCATTGTACAAAATCCTTTTTAAAAGAAAAAGCAGTTATAATTACAGTCAAACATAAACATATTGACATGTCAATCACAATCCCTACTCTCAAATCTACGATAGAACATATAGTAAAATGGTCAAATAAATTTGTTTCATGAGGTCATAAGCATAAACAAAAAGACAAACAAGGTCAAGAACACACATGTCTTTGAGATCAAAGAACACTTCCTAGTTCCATGCAACAGCTCTCATTCTCTATGGGTTTTGAAAATATATACACAATAGATTTTTGAGGAACAGAAGACTGGGATTTGACAAGCAAAGGCCAAAAACAAAAAGAGAGAAATATGAAAAGAGCACACTTTTTTGGTAGAAATAGTAACATTTAAGTGTATCCAAAATAGATAATATTTATAAAGACAAAGATCAAATCTTAATCATTATGTGAATGTTCTAATTACATAAAAATCTCAACTCAATATAATGTTTGGTAAATGGGGTATTTTTTAATTCAATTAATTTTCTAACAAGAGGAAAACTTCTTAATTCTTGACAAAAAAATATTTTAAAACTTACATTTATAGAAGCTGACATTTTGTCTAAGTAAAATAAAATGTTGTCTTGAGAAATAAAGATAAAAAATATGGTCTATATTAATAAGGACTTTACAGTCTAATGGACAGAAGGACATACAAAATATATACTATAAAACAGCTACAATTTAAATGCTACATAGTACAGTAGGCTGCATATTCTGATATGAGGATAGAAGAAACAGAGTTTCAAGCCAGTCAGGAAAATTTTCTCAAAGCAGGTAGAATGTGAGTAGACACAGTAGGGGTAAGAGACTGATGAATGGATAAGCAAAGAAATATTTCAGCAGAAGGAAGAGAACAATACAAAGCCCACATAAAGATATCGACAAACACAGTATTTTTTTAGTAGGGAGGAGAGAATCCAGGATGGTAAGAAAACAGGAAGTTTGGACTCATTTGAGTATTTCTATTTTATATATTTTATTCTAATCCATGACATTTTATTTGTTAGTTTCATTTTTTTTTTTTTGAGACAGTCTCGCTCTAGAGTGCAGTGGCATAATCTCTGCTCACTGCAACCTCCACCTCTGGGGTTCAAGTAATTCTCTGCCTCAGCCTCCTGACCATCTGGGATTACAGGTGCCTGCCACCACACCCGGCTAATTTTTGTATTTTTAGTAGAGGTGGGGTTTCATCATCATGGCCAGGCTGGTCTTGAACTCCTGACCTCGTGATCCACCTGCCTCAGCCTCCCAAAGGGCTGGGATTGGTGTGAGACACTGTGCCCAGCCTGTTATTTTAGTTTCCTAGCACTATCCTTGTGTGCACTTGTTTTATATATTTTTATCAATTTATATTGACATATCAGATGCATAAAGAAAAGTATACAACTCATCACTGCATAGCTCAATGACTTTTTACAGATTTCAGCACACCTCAAACTGTAAAATGCCATTCAGATTAAGAAATAGAATATCACCAGCATCTGGAAGACTCCTTCATGCAACCAACGAGCACTAACCATTTTCACCTAACCCCTCCTTCAAGTAAGCAATATGCTGATTTCTAACATCATCAATTAGTGTTGCCTGATTTTGAAACTTATATAATTTATATAAATGTATACAATACATACTCTGGTATGTATTGCATCTGGTTTGTTTTCCTTAAGATTGTGTTTGTGAACTTCATTCATATTATTGTATAAAGCAATGGTTCCTTCATTTATTTGCAGTACAATTTTCCACTTTATAAGTATGCTGCCATTTATTTATACATTGTACTGCTGACAGAAATTTGGGTTGTTTTCAGCTTGGGACTATTATGAATGCTGATGCTATCAACATTTTTGCACATGTCTTTTGGTGAATAAGTATACTCAGCCCTACTGGGCTTATACCCAAGAATGGATTTGCTGGTCAGTAGATTGTAAAGATTTATGCTCCAACAGTAGTATAAGAGGGTTTTACTTGCTCTACATTCTTACTAACACTTGGAATCATAATTTTCACTTTTCCACCGCGTGTACAGTAGTTTCTCATTGTGTTTTAAATTTGCATTTCCTTGATGACTGAATTAAACAGGTGCTAGTAATTTCATATGATTTGGGGACATTAGGACTACCTTATAAAGTACTCATTCCTTTGCATGCTATTTTTTATTCTATTTGCCAGACCTTTCAATCATCACCATTGTAATCTGACAAAAGTATATATGAACTGTAGAAGTAAGCAGGAACTGCTGCAGAACATTTTAAGTAATGATTGATAGTACTGTATCTCTTCATGAGTAAACACAATTTTCTTTCTTTCTGTTCTTCTCTTCTACTCATCTTCAGTCTTCTTTCATTCTATTTATTCATCCTGTCTTTTTTCTCTTACTCTTGGCTTTCAGTCCAAAAAGGTCAATAAACTGAAGCCAGTTAACAACACCAAGAGTCATACAGTTCAATAACAAGTTTGCTTTGGAAAGCCAGCCTTCATAGAGTTGCCAAACATTTGGGGTTTTTTTTTTGTTGGTTTTTGTTTGTGTCTGTTTTTAAAGTAAATAAAGAAAATAAGCATGCTTTCTAATTTACGTGACAATAAAAAGATCATAACATTTTAATATGATAAATCTAAATGTCTCCTTTTAGCCAATTTATGAGCAAGGAATGTCCAGTCAGCACTTTAAAGGAATATCAGAAGGTAAATGGAAAAAAAAAATGGTATATATTATACAAAGAGGCGAGTAAAAGAAGAATATACATGAGTGTTTTCTCTCACCTCTCTGAAGACTAAACACAATTTCATTTGGCAAAAATAAAGTGGCTGTGACCTCTTTCCTCCTCTGCATGATTAATTACTTAATGTCCTATGAATTGGAAGATACGGTTGAATTTCAAACACTGTCTTTTTCTGTGCATATCATCCTGTACTGTAACTACCGATTAAGCTGTTCATCAAAGGTGAGCCAACAAGGTCATCTGAGCAGTAATTCTTCAACTATTCATTACCCACCATCAATGGTAATTAGCAGTGGTAACATTTCCATAAATCAACATCTTTCTTATTATTCTCTGATTATAAACAGTCAAAATGTGTGCATCCCAGGCCACCCCCTTTAATTTTATATGAAAAGTTTAGTCTAAATGTACCAGAGAAAATTCAGTTGAAAAATTACAGTAGTTTCTTTAATTAAAATGAACCAGGAAAATAAGGTTACATGCCTTTGAAAGAAAAATACAAACCTATGCACAAAATTAAATGAGCCTGCTGACAATGTAGGGTCAAACATAAGAAGTAAAAATTGTCTGCCACATAGTTCCAATTTATCCCTCTGCAAAGGAAATTATGGCTCCGTTAAGCCTCAAAAATAACTGTTTGCCTACTCAGTCATGGAAAGTGACAATTCAAAGTAAAAAAGCAAATTTAATTCATTCTACTATAAGTGTACACAGCACAGGGAACCAAAAAAAAACTTTTCAAGGACATATTTACCATATTCATTTACAAACAAAAAATTATATCTAGAAACGTCATATTTGGGTTTAATTTGTTTTGCACACTTGTGATAAATGGTTTATTGTTGATGTTTTCCTTTTCCGGGCTGGAGTGCAGTGGTGCATGCTAGGCTCACTGCAACTTCTACATCCTGGGTTCAAGCAATTCTCCTGCTTCAGTCTCCTGAGTAGCTGGGATTACAGGCACCCGCCACCACATCAGGCTAATTTTTGTATTTTCAGTAGAAATGGGGATTTCACCAGGTTGGTCAGGCTGATCTCGAACTCCTGACCTCATGATCCGCCCCCGTTGGCCTCCCAAAGTGCTGGGATTGCCAGGTGTGAGCCATCATACCCAGCCTACCTTGTGTTTTTTAAAATCATATTAATCAGCAAGTTCAAAGATGCTCCTAATACAATTTTCTCTCTTCAATAACCAGAATTAACATTTTCCCTTCTAATGGCTATGTCTAAAATTGTCAGGAAGGACTCACAACACCCAAAATCAAAGGATATAACAAAGTTAGGTAAAAAAATGAACAGATGCTGGGCCTGATGCCTCATGTCTGTAATCCCAGCACTTTGAGAGGCCGAGGCGGGTGGATCACATGCTCAGGAATTCGAGACCAGCCTGACCAACCTGGTAAAACCCCATCTCTACTAAAAATACAAAAATTAGCCAGGCATGGTGGTGCAGGCCTGTAATCCCAGCCACTCAGGAGGCAGGAGAATAGCTTGAACCCAGGAGGCGGAGGTTGCAGTACGCTGAGATCACACCACTACACTCCAGCCTGAGCAATAAGAGCAAAACTCCATCTCAAAAAGAGAAGAAAAAAAAAAGAACAGATTTGGCCCTACTTCTCTACAATTTCCACATAAAATATCTCCATTTGTCACTTTTTTCTCCATGCTGCTTCCCCTCAGAGTCATTGGCTGCTCATGATCAGTGGCAGAAAGACACAACCTCTCCCTGCTATGTAATAAAAGCCTTTCCCTTCCGTCTGATTGGACCCAACCTATATAATTTAATTGAATAACTACCAAATGAGCTGATCCCAAATTAAAGATTATTTTGATAAGGTTTTTTTTGTGTTTATTCTGTTTTATTTTAATCATTTTTATTTTTGGTTTGTCACTGCGGTTTTTATTAAATAGAAAAAAAAATAATACCTTTCTTTTTCAAAGATGGAAATAACAAAGGTATAGTGAGCATTCTTGAAGAATAGAGAATTACAGAAAGTTATTATAAGAAAGGCAAAGAATAAGGCTCCTAGATGTGACTCAGTAGCACAATAAATTAGCTTATTATAACCATGAAATTATTGTCGTGACACCTAAAATAAGAAAATCATAGATATTGCAAAACTATTCCCCCAACACTGAGTAAACAGAGTGACTCTCACCTTGAGGCATCTCAGGTGGTAGATAATGAGGCTCCTGAGCGCTAACATGCACCCATTCAAAGTCATCATACAGATCCTGGTGGTAATCACAGGCTCCTGGACCATCATCAAATGTACAGCCACCTAGAAGGAGAAAAGAGGACTACTGTTACATTCTAAACGGGTTGTCCAAACATTAAAAAAAAGCTCTGGAGAAGG
This sequence comes from Callithrix jacchus, assembly GCF_049354715.1. Classification (NCBI taxonomy): domain Eukaryota; kingdom Metazoa; phylum Chordata; class Mammalia; order Primates; family Cebidae; genus Callithrix; species Callithrix jacchus. The sequence continues at coordinate 134,967,170 of NC_133505.1, forward strand.
AAATGTTATATTGAGATATATATAATATATATAAAATACACACACACACACACACACACATATATAATATGGTACTGACAATCTGAATAATAAATGGTACTCCTGTTTATCACTATTTTTTTTAATTTTCATAGAAAAATAAATTTCCATCAGTACTCTCTGTTTGGAAAGGAAGCCCATTTGAGCCCCAGAAGGAAGACTGCAGCATAGATTTTGAATTATTAAAAATAATAGAAGATACATGAATAAGTGAGGCTTTCTTGAAATATACAAACTGTTATTGGTAGAGGGACTTGACTGCAAGTTGTACAGGTTCTTAGCATTCTTAACCAAGAATTGGACAAAACCCACAACAAAGCAAGGAAAGAATGCAGAAGGAAAGCAGAGATTTGTTGAAAATGAAAGTACATGCCACAGTGTGGGAGCTGCCCAACCAGCAGCTCAAGGGCCTGAATACAGAATCTTCTCCGGTCCAAATAGCTCCCTACAGGTTTCCCATTGGCCACTTGGTGTTCACTTCATGTAACTGAAGTGGTGGCCTGCAATCAACACTTGACAGAACCTTCTGCAACCAATCAGAGATACTTTCAATTTTTCCTTCACCTCGCAGAAAAGGTGGAAGTTAACAAAGGGAGTAACCTCTGGTCCTTTTGTTACTTGGGCCTGGAAAGTTGGGGTTGTCCTTTCTATTTAGTCCTAAGAAGTCAGCTGAATTGGCCTTAGGTTACCTGCCTCCAGACCCTATTCTCCGGCCTCACAAACCAAGTATAGTCTAACTAGTTTTTAATAACTTTATTGATGAGAAGAAGAACAAGAGTGAAAGTTGTCTTCCTCTACCATGCAAGTTCAAAAAAGTGAAATAATTTAAGTTTACCAAATCTTTGCTTTAAAATAACTCTTTGAAATCTCATAATAGCCAGTTAAACATAAAGCTTTTAAGGGTCTAAAGTGTTTGAGGTCTGTGATATCTTTCATGCTTTATTTTTTTTATTTTATTTATTTTTTTATTTTTTTTTTGAGATGGAGTTCCGCTCTTCTTACCCAGTCTGGAGTGCAATGGCGAGATCTCGGCTTACCGCAACCTCCGCCTCCTGGATTCAGGCAATTCTCCTGCCTCAGCCTCCTGAGAAGCTGGGATTACAGGCACGCGCCACCGTGCCCAACTAATTTTTTGCATTTTTAGTAGAGACAGGGTTTCACCATGTTGACCAGGATGGTCTCGATCTTTTGACCTCGTGATCCACCCACCTCGGCCTCCCAAAGTGCTGGGATTACAGGCTTGAGCCACCGTGCCCGGCCTCTTTCATGCTTTATTTAGGTTACCTTCATACACAATTATGATTTAAAAGTAGGTGGTGACTCAAGCATAAAACCAATCAGATTAGCCCACAATCACTCTCAATGCTCCTACTTTATTTAATAACTTGGTCTTTTTACATGGGGGTAGCATTTCCCTTTTGTATCAGTCATGGTTTTTCTAGCTTTATTTTCAGGAGTAATTCCATGGCAAAAGTTAGAAGGATTACTTTTGCTTCTCAGTCTATGTGTACAGGAACACACGACTCAACACATTTAGTTTATTCAAATCATGAAAATAAGAACTGGCCTATATGTCTCATCTTGAAAGAAAATGCATTAGAATTAATGAAAATCCAGCAGTGGGCTTAATGAGAAAAACCAATAACTTGTCTCCTTTCAAATAGCTTATTTGTTTAGTTTCCATGGGGATCTCTGTGAAGAAACGCAGTGAATTCTCTGACCAAGAAGCAGACTAAGTAGTAAACGTCAATGCTGTAAATTCTTCTCTGTAAAAAAGAAATTTACTTTCTTCATCAAACATTTGGCAATTTGAATATGAGTGAAAGTTATACTCTTCACCAATGACAGAGATGGGTCAATGTCACAGGCAAAGCAGAAAACATCAGAGATGTCATGATGGCACTATAAGCTCTAAAATATTTTCCAAAAGTAGAATATGTTGAGCATATTCTTCAAACACTCTTATGACTACAGCAATCCTACAAAATAACCAAACTCAAGAACTTGAAAGCTTAAAATTTCCTTTTAAATATGCTTAAAATAGACCTTTTATAAATGCTCTCATTAAAAAGATGTACTTTTTAATTTAAAATTAATCAATGAAAATAGGTTCCTAGGAAATGTATCTTCCCATAGCAAGGGGAAACTTTTTCTCAAAATATAATTTGCTATCAAACCCTAAAATAATTTACTGCTTTGTAATACGGGCCTTCAGGCCCCCATTACCCTTTATAATAGTGAGAATGCCCTCTGTATATAAATTTAAACTACCTGTGGGACCCACATGGAATCATTTGAAAGACAAATGGCCTTAATTGCTCTCCTTCATAGCCATTGTTAATTTTAGACTACAGGATTCTGATTAGCAATAATAGCTAGGAGTAACTGTAAAAAGTAAGTGGGTCAGCCCATGTTATTTGTTGCACATCCCTTCCCTATCTGAAACTTGTCAAAAGAGTTTTGAAAATCATTACTGGTCTGCTTGACTTGAGCAGTAAGAAAACTTTTTAAATAATTTTTAGGAGGGATCCAAGATGGCCGATTAGGAGCAGCTCAGGATTGCAGCTCCCAGTGAAAGAGCACAGAGTGAATGCCACATTTCCAGACGGATTTTTATTGCCCATGGACCAGGAGATTCCCAGGCAGAGGAGCTCCACGGGTTTCCAGTGTGGGCGCTTTGGTGCCTTTTCAGATCCAGCACCTTTTCAACAGGCAACTGGAACACCTGGGAGAGAATTGACCCTTCAACTAAAAAAAAGTCTCTGAGCCACGTTATCAGGCTCGGCTGGTCCCACCCCCACAAAAAGCAGCAATTGGAAATGCTCTGGGTTGAGAGTTTCACAGCAAGCAAAGTTGAACCCAGGATGGTCCAGCTCTGTGGGAGAGGGGTGTCTGCCATTACTGAAGCTCTCCACCACAACGGAGGTAGTCCGCCATTACTGAGACAGCCCACCATTGCCGAGGCAACTCTCCATTACAGACAGAGTCTACCATTACAGAGGTGGGTCACCATTGCTAAGGCAGTTCTAACTACACACCTATAAACAGGACTCCAAGGAAGTTCACACAGCAGCTGGGTGGAGCCCATAGCAGCTCAGCAAAGCCTCTGCAGGCAGACAGTAACTAGGTTACCTCCACGCTGGGCAGGGCAGCCCTAAAAAAATGCAGCAGCACTACGGAAACTCATAAACAAAGCCCTAACTCCCTGGGACAAAGCACCTGGAAAAAAAAGGGGGTTTATCAGTTCTGCTGCAGCAGACTTAAACATACCTGCCCAGCAGCTCTAAATGAACAATGGAGATCACAGATCAGCACTTGATCTCCTATAAAGGATAGAAGGTCTCCTCAAGCAGCTCCCTGACCCCTGTATATCCAAAGAGTCACCTCATAAAGGAGAGCTCAGACTGACATTTGGAGCATATCCTTCTGCGACAAAGATAGCAGAAGAAACTGGGAGCAACCCTTACTGTTTTGCAGCCGCTGCAGGTGATCCCCAGGCAAGCAGGGCCTTGAGTGGACCTCAGCAGTCCTATAGAATAGGGGCCAGACTGTTAGGAAGAAAACTAAGAAACAGAAAGAAATAACTTCATCATCAACAAACTGGATGTCCACTCAGAGACCCAATCTGAAAGTCAACAACTACAAAGACAAAAGTTAGATTAATCCACAAAGATGGGAAGAAACCAGCACAAAAAGGATGAAAGCAACCAAAACCAGACGCCTCTCCTCCTATAGGATCACATCTCCTGACCAGCAAGGGAACAAGGCTGGATGGAGAATGAGTGTGATGAACTGACAAAATCAGTCTTCAGAAGGTGGGTAATAAAAAAGTTCTCTGAGCTAAAAGAACATGTTCTAACCCAACACGAAGAAACTAAGAACCTTGAAAAAAGATGTGATGAAATGCTAATGAGAATAGAAAACTTAGAGAGGAATATAAATAAATTGATGGAGCTGAAAAACACGAGAACTTCGTGAAGCATATACAAGTTTCAACAGCCAAAGTGACCAAGCAGAAGAAAGGATATCACAGGTAGAAGATCAACTCAATGAAATAAAATGAGAAGGCAAGATTAGAGGAAAAAGGGTAAAAAGGAATGAACAAACTCTCCAAGAAATATGGGACTATGTGAAAAGACCTTATCTACATTTGATAGATGTAACTGAATGTGACAGAGAGAATGAATCCAAGCTGAAAAATACTCTTCAGGATATTATCCAGGAAAACTTCCCCAAACTAGCAAGGCAGGCCAATATTCAAGTCCAGGAAATACAGAGAACACCACAAAGATATTCCTCAAGAAGAGCAACCCCAACGCACATAATCATTAGATTTACCAGGGTTGAAATGAAGGAGAAAATGCTAAGAGCAGCCAGAGAGAAAGGTCAGGTTACCCACAAAGGGAAGCCCATCAGACTGACAGCAGAACTCTCATCAGAAACCCTACAAACCAGAAGAGAGTGGGGGCCAATAGTCAACATCCTTAAAGAAAAGAACTTTCAACTTAGAATTTCATATCCAGCCAAACTTCATAAGTGAAGGAAAAATAAAATCCTCTGCAAACAAGCAAGTACTCAGAGATTTCATCACCACCAGGCCTGCTTTACAAGAGCTCCTGAAACAGGCACTAAACATAGAAAAAAACAACTAGTACCAGACACTCCAAAAATATACCAAATGGTAATGAACATCAATACAGTGAAGAAACTGCATCAACTAATGGGCAAAACAGCCAGTTAGCATCAAAATGGCAGTATCAAATTCACACATAACAATATTAACCCTAAATGTAAAAGAACTAAATGCCCCAATCAAAAGACACAGACTGGCAAATTGGATAAAAAGCCAAAACCCATCGGTGCGCTGTATCCATGAAACCCATCTCACATGCAAGGATACACAAAGGCTCAAAATAAAGGGATGGAGAAAGATTTACCAAGCAAATGGAGAGCAAAAAAAAAAAAAAAATGCAGGAGTTGCAATTCTCATCTCTGATAAAATAGACTTTAAAGCGGCAAAGATCAAAAGTGACAAGGACATTACATAATGGTAAAAGGATCAATGCAACAAGAAGAGCTAAAGATCGTAAATATATATGCACCCAATAAAGGAGCCCCCAGATACATAAGGCAAGTTTCTAATGACTTACAAAGAGACTTAGACTCCCACATAATAATAGTGGCAGACTTTAGCACCCCATTGTCAATATTAGACAGATCAACGAGACAGAAAATTAACAGGGATATCCAGGACTTGAACTCAGACCTGGAACAAGCAAACCTAATAGACATTTATAGAACTCTCCACCCTAAATCCACAGAATATACCTTGTTCTCAGCACCACATTGCACCTACTCTAAAATTTACCACATAATTGAAAAGTAAATCACTCCTAACCAAATGCAAAATAACAGAAATCAAAACAAAGAGTCTCTCAGACCACAGTGCAATTAAATTAGAACTCAGAATTCAGAAACTAACTCAGAACCACACAGCTTCATGGAAACTGAACAACTGGCTCATGAATGTTGACTGAATAAACAATGAAATGAAGGCAGAAATAAAGATGTTCTTCAAAACCAACAAGAACGAAGACACAACATACCAGAATCTCTGGGACACATGTAAAGCAGTGTCTAGAGGAAAATATACAGCAATAAATGTTTTCCACATGAGAAGTAAGGAAAGATCAAATATTGACACTCTATCGTCAAAATTGAAAGAGCTAGAGGAGCAAGATCAAAAAAACTCAAAACCTAGCAGAAGACAAGAAATAATTGAGATTAGAGCAGGACTGAAGGAGATAGAGACACAAAAGAACTCTTCAAAAAATCAATAAATCCAGGAGCTAGTTTTTTGAAAAGATCAACAAAATAGACCACTGGCCAGATTAATAAAAATGAAAAGAGAGAATAATCAAATAGATGCAATAAAAAACGATAAAGGGGATATCACCACAGATTCCACAGAAATTCAAACCATCACCAGAGATTATTACAAACAACTCTATGCACATAAACTACTAAACCTGGAAGAAATGGATAAATTCCTGGACACGTGCATCCTCCCAAGCCTAAACCAGGAAGAAGTTGAAACCCAAAATAGACGAATAACAAGGTCTAAAGTTGAGGCAGCAATTAAGAGTCGACCACCCTATCTGAACACAGGTCTGGATGGGTTCACAGCCAAATTCCACCAGACATACAAAGAGGAGCTTGTACCATTCCTTCTGAAGCTATTGCAAATAATCCAAAAAGAAGGAATCCTTTCCAAATCATTTTACGAGACCAACATCATCCTGATACCAAAACCCGGCAGAGACTCAACAAGAAAAAAAACCTCAGGCCAATATCCATGATGAACATAGACACAAAAATCTTCAGTAAAATACTGGCAAGCCAATTGCAACAGCACATCAAAAAGCTTATCCACCATGATCAATTAGAATTCATCCTGGGCATGCAAGGCTGGTTCAACATACACAAGTCTATAAATGTAATTCACCACATAAACAGAACCAAAGACAAAAACCACATGATTATCTCAATTGATGCCGAGAAGTCCTTTAACAAAATTCAACAGGACTTTATGCTAAAATACCTCAAAAAATTAGGTATTGACATAACATATCTCAAAATAATAAAAGCTATTTATGACAAACCAACAGCCAATATCATACTGAATAGGCAAAAACTGGAAGCATTCCCTTTGAAATCTAGCACTAGACAAGGATGCCCTCTCTCACCATTCCTATTCAATATAGTACTGAAAGTTCTAGCCAGATCAGGCAAGAAAAGGTAATAAAGGGTATTCAAATAGGAAAGAGAAAGTCAAATTGTCTCTATTTGCAGATGACATGATAGTATATCTAGAAGACCCCATCGTCTCAGCCCAAAATTTCCTGAAACTGATAAGCATCTTCAGCAAAGTCTCAGAATACAAAATCAATTTGCAAAAATCACAAGCATTCCTATACACCAATAACAGACTTAAAGAGAGCCAAATCAAGAACGAACTGCCATTCACAATTGCTACAAAGAGAATAAAATACCTAGGAATACAACTAACAAGAAATGTAAGGGACCTCTTCAAGGAAAGCTACAAACCACTGCTCAACGAAATAAGAAAGAACACAAGGAGGGGAGGACTCAAGATGGCGCTGTGAGAACAACCCAGGATTGGAGCTCTCGTTGAATCCGCAAATAGGTGAGTCGGAGCTGCATTTCCAGACTGATCTTTGTTGCCCACAGAACGGGGAAACTCCCAAGTATAAAAAAGACACGGGACGCCAGGCAGTAGGTCTGCCTGGCGAAGCCGGCAGCCGGGGCGGCGGCGGCTGGCCCTACCCAGCAATCCCCACAGGGCGCGCTTGTCCGGGTGCCCTGTTGAACTGGCAACCTGAGACTTGAGAGGGCTGGACTTGAGACTGAACGAGACTTGGACAGTAGGCCAGCCCGGGGGATTGCAGGGACAGAGCGTTGGGGATACCCAGTGGAATGAACAAAACCGCGATTTCACACTATCCCGAGCAGACGGTCCAAGACGCTCTGTGGGGGAGGGGCGTCCACCACTACCGAGGCAACCCGCCCCAACTGAGATACACGCCCACTGCTGACTCAGCCAGCCGTTGCCGAAGCAACCCGTCCCTACTGAGATACACGCCCTCTGCTGATGCAGCCTGCTGTTGCCAAGGCAACCCATCCCTACTGAGATACACGCTCACTGCTGACGCAGCATGCCATTGCCGAGGCAACACGCTACAATGAAGAGACTCCGCTGCAGGGCGTGGCAGAGACCACAGCAGAGCCTGCAGGAACAGGGCGAATCACACAACAGCAGGGCAGAGCCTTGGCAGGCAAACAGTGGCTAGTTTGCCTTCTAGCTGGGCAGGACACCTCAACAAACATCCAAAAATAAAGCCCAAACCCCCCAATACAGAGCATTTGAGAAAAAAAGGGTTTTTTTTAATGAGCTCTGTTGCAGCAGAATCAAACATAGCAGCCTAACACCCCTGAATGAACAACAGAGCTCACAGCTCAGCAATTGAGCTCCTAAAAAGTACAGACTTTCTCCTCAAGCAGCTCCCTGATCCCTCTATATCCAAAAGACTGACATTAGGCAGACATCATTCTGGGACAAAGAGAGCAGAAAAAGAAACTGGTAGCATCCCTCGCTGTGCCACAGCTGCTAGAGGTGCACCCCAGACAAGCAGGGCCTGGAGTGGACCTCAGCAGTCATACAGCGAAGGGGCTAGACTGGTAGATGGAAAACCAAGTAACAGAAATACTTCATCATCAACAATCTGGGTGTCCACTCAGAGACCCAATCGAAAAGTCAGCAACTACTCAGACGACAGGTGGATAAATCCACAAAGATGAGATGAAACCAGCGAAAAAAGGAGGAAAACACCTGAAACCAGAACACCTCGCCTCCTAGAAAGGACCAACACTCCTCACCAGCAAGGGAGCAAAGCTGGACAAAGAATGACTGTGACGAAATGACAGAATTAGACTTCAGAAGGTGGATAATGAGAAACTTTTGTGAGCTAAAAGAACATGTATTAAATCAATGCAAAGAAACTAAGGAACTTAAAAAAAGATATGAGGAAATGATAACAAGAATGGATAACTTAGAGAGGAATATGAATGAATTAAAGGAGCTGAAAAACACAATACGAGAACTTCGCGAAGCATGCACAAGTTTCATAGCCGAATTGACCAAGCAGAAGAAAGAATATCTGAAGTCGAAGACCAACTCAATGAAATTAAATGAGAAACCAAGATTAGAGGAAAAAGCGCAAAAAGGAATGAACAAAGTCTCCAAGAAATGTGGGACTATGTGAAAAGACCTAACCTATGTTTGACAGGTGTACCCGAAGGGGACGAAGAGAATGAATCCAAGCTGGAAAATACTCTTCAAGACATAATCCAGGAAAACTTCCCCCACCTAGCAAGACAGGCCAACACTCAAATGCAGGAAATACAGAGAACACCACAAAGATATTCTGCAAGAAGAGCAACCCCAAGGCACATAATCGTCAGATTCAACAAGGTTGAAATAAAGGAGAAAATACTAAGGGCAGCCAGAGAGAAAGGTCGAGTTACCCACAAAGGGAAGCCCATCAGACTCACAGCAGATCTCTCGGCAGAAACACTACAAGCCAGAAGAGAGTGGGGGCCAATATTCAACGTTCTTAAAGAAAAGAACTTTCAACCCAGAATTTCATATCCAGCCAAACTGAGCTTCAGAAGTGAAGGAAAAATAAAATCCTTTGCGAACAAACAAGTACTCAGAGATTTTGTCACCACCAGGCCTGCTTTACAAGAGCTCCTAAAAGAGGCACTACACATAGAAAGGAACAACCAGTACCAGCCATTCCAAAATCACACTAAATGCTAAATAGCATCAACATAATGAAGAATCTACAACAACTAACGGGCAAAACAGCCACTTAGCATCAAAATGGCAGTATCAAATTCACACATAACAACATTATCCTTAAATGTAAATGGACTAAATGCACCAATCAAAAGACACAGACTGGCAAATTGGATAAAAATCCAAAACCCATCAGTGTGCTGTATCCAGGAAACCCATCTCACATGCAAGGATACACAAAGGCTCAAAATTAAGGGATGGAGGAAGATTTACCAAGCAAATGGAGAGCAAAAAAAAGCAGGAGTTGCAATTCTCATCTCTGACAAAATAGACTTTAAAGCAACAAAGATCAAAAGAGACAAAGAAGGCCATTACATAATGGTAAAAGGATCGATAAAACAAGAAGAGCTAACGATCCTAAACATATATGGAACCAATCCAGGAGCACCCAGATTCATAAGGCAAGTTCTTAATGACTTACAAAGAGACTTAGACTCCCACACAATAATAGTGGGAGACTTTCACACTCCACTGTCAATATTAGACAGATCAACCAGACAGAAAATCAACAAGGATATCCAGGGCTTGAACTCAGATCTGGAGCAAGCAAACCTGATAGACATTTACAGAACTCTCCACCCCAAATCCACAGAATATACATTCTTCTCAGCACCACATCACACCTACTCTAAAATTGACCACATAATTGGAAGTAAAGCACTGCTCAACAAATGCAAAACAACTGAAATCATAACAAACAGCCTCTCAGACCATAGTGCAATCAAGTTAGAACTCAGAATACAGAAACCAACCCAGAACCGCACAGCTTCATGGAAACTGAACAACTGACTCTTGAATGTTGACTGGGTAAACAATGAAATGAAGTCAGAAATAAAGAAGTTCTTCGAAACCAATGAGAACGAAGACACAACATGCCAGAACCTCTGGGACACATTTAAAGCAGTCTCTAGAGGAAAGTATATAGCAATAAGTGCCCATATGAGGAGAATGGAGAGATCAAAAATTCACACCCTATCGTCAAAATTAAAAGAGCTAGAGGAGCAAGATCAAAAAAACTCAAAACCCAGCAGAAGACAAGAAATAACTAAGATCAGAGCTGAACTGAAGGAGATTGAGACACGAAAAACCCTTCAAAAAATCAATAAATCCAAGAGCTTGTTTTTTGAAAAGATCAACAAAATAGACAGACCACTAGCCAGATTGATTAAAAAGAAAAGAGAGAACAACCAAATAGATGCAATAAAAAATGATAAAGGGGAAATCACCACAGATTCCACAGAAATTCAAACCATCATCAGAGAATATTACAAACAACTCTATGCACATAAACTAGTAAACCTGGAAGAAATGGATAAATTCCTGGACTCCTGTGTCCTCCCAAGCCTAAACCAGGAGGAAGCTGAAACTATGAATAGACCAATAACAAGGTCAGAAGTCAAGGCAGCAATTAAGAGCCTACCACACAAAAAAAGCCCAGGTCCAGACGGGTTCACAGCCGAATTCTACCAGACACACAAAGAGGAGCTGGTACCATTTCTTCTAAAACTATTTCAACCAATCCAAAAAGAGGGGATACTTCCCAAATCATTTTACGAGACCAACATCATCCTGATACCAAAACCCGGCAGAGACCCAGCAAGAAAAGAAAACTTCAGGCCAATATCCATGATGAACATAGATGCAAAAATCTTCAATAAAATATTGGCAAGCCGAATGCAACAGCAAATCAAAAAACTTATTCACCATGATCAAGTAGTATTCATCCCGGGGATGCAAGGCTGGTTCAACATACGCAAGTCTATCAACATAATTCACCACATAAACAGAACCAAAAACAAAAACCACATGATTATCTCAATTGACGCAGAGAAGGCATTTAACAAAATTTAACAGACCTTTATGCTAAAAACCCTCAATAAACTCGGTATCGATGGAACGTATCTCAAAGTAATAAAAGCTATTTATGACAAACCAACAGCCAATATCATACTGAATGGGCAAAAACTGGAAGCATTCCCTTTGAAATCTGGCACTAGACAAGGATGCCCTCTTTCACCACTCCTATTCAATATAGTTCTGGAAGTTCTAGCCAGAGCAATCAGGCAAGAAAAAGAAATAAAGGGTATTCAAATAGGAAAGGTGGAAGCCAAATTGTCTCTATTTGCAGACGACATGATAGTATACCTAGAAGACCCCATCGCCTCAGCCCAAAAAATCCTGAAACTGATAAGCAACTTCAGCAAAGTCTCAGGATATAAAATCAATGTACAAAAATCACAAGCATTCGTCTACACCAATAACAGACTTAAAGAAAGCCAAATCAAGAACGAACTGCCATTCATAATTGCTACAAAAAGAATAAAATACCATGGAATACAACTCACAAGGGACGTAAGGGACCTCTTCAAGGAGAACTATAAACCACTGCTCAACGAAATCAGAGAGGACACAAACAGATGGAGAAACATTCCATGTTCATGGTTAGGAAGAATTAATATCATGAAAATGGCTATACTGCCCAAAATATTTACAGAATCAACGCCATCCCCATCAAGCTACCATTGACTTTCTTCACAGAACTGGAAAAAACCACCATGAACTTCATATGGAACCAAAAGAGAGCCCACATAGCCAAGTCAATTCTAAGCAAAAAGAACACAGCGGGGGGCATCACACTACCGGATTTCAAACTATACTACAAGGCTACAGTAATCAAAACAGCATGGTACTGGTACCAAAACAGAGATATAGACCAATGGAACAAAACAGAGGCACCGGAAGCAACTCAACATATCTACAACTATACAATCTTTGATAAACCTGACAAAAACAAGCAAGGGGGAAAGGATTCCCTGTCCAACAAATGGTGTTGGGAAAACTTGCTAGCCATGTGCAGAAAGCAGAAACTGGACCCCTTCCTGACACCTTACACTAAAATTAACTCCAGATGGATTAAAGACTTAAACATAAGACCTGGAACCATAAAAACCCTAGAAGGAAATCTAGGCAAAACTATCCAGGACATAGGAGTAGGCAAGGACTTCATGAACAAAACACCGAAAGCATTGCAAACAAAAGCCAAAATAGACAAATGGGACCTAATGAAACTCCACAGCTTCTGCACGGCAAAAGAAACAGTCACTAGAGTGGATCGGCAACCAACAGAATGGGAAAAAATTTTTGCAGTTTGCCCATCTGACAAAGGGCTGATATCCAGAATTTACAAAGAACTCAAATGGATTTACAGGAAAAAAACAAGCCCATTCAAAAGTGGGCAAAGGATATGAACAGACACTTTACGAAAGAAGACATTTATGAGGCCCACAAAGATAGGAAAAAATGCTCATCGGCACTGGTCATCAAAGAGATGCAAATCAAAACCACACTGAGATACCATCTCACGCCAGTTAGAATGGCGATCATTAAAAAATCTGGAGACAACAGATGCTGGAGAGGACGTGGAGAAAAAGGAACACTTTTACACTGTTGGTGGGAGTGTAAATTAGTTCAACCATTGTGGAAGACAGTGTGGCGATTCCTCAAGGCCTTAGAAATAGAAATTCCATTTGACCCAGCAATCCCATTACTGGGTATATATCCAAAAGACTATAAATTGTTCTACTATAAGGACACATGTACACGAATGTTCATTGCAGCACTGTTTACAATAGCAAAGACCTGGAATCAACCAAAATGCCCATTGATAATAGACTGGATTGGAAAAATGTGGCACATATACACCATGGAATATTATGCAGCAATCAGAAATGATGAGTTTGTGTCGTTTGTAGGGACATGGATGAATCTGGAGAACGTCATCCTAAGCAAACTGACACAAGATAAGAAAATGAAACACCGCATATTCTCACTTATAGGCGGGTGATGAAAAATGAGAACACATGGATACAGAAAGGGGAGTACTGAACACTGGGGTCTATTGGGGGGAAAAGGGAAGAGCCAGTGGGAGGGGGAGGTGGGGAGGGATAGCCTGGAGAGAAATGCCAAATGTGGGTGAAGGGGAGAAGGAAAGAAAAGCACACTGCCATGTGTGTTCCTACGCAACTGTCTTGCATGCTCTGCTGATGTACCATGTACCCCAAAACCTAAAATCCAATAAAAAATTAAGAAAAAAAAAAAAAAAAAAGAGAGAACACAAACAGAGGGAGAAACATTCCAGGTTCATGGTTAGGAAGAATCAATATGAAAATGGCCATACTTCCCAAAGTAATTTACAGAATCAACGCTATCCCCATCAAGCTACCAATGACCTTCTTCACAGAACTGGAAAAAAAAAAAAAAAAACGCCTTAAACTTCATATGGAACCAAAGGAGAGCCCGCATAGCCAAGTCAATTCTAAGCAAAAAGAACAAAGTGGGCAGCATCACACTACCAGACTTCAAACTATACTAAAAGGCTACAGTAATCAAAACAGCACAGTACTGGTACCAAAACAGAGATATAGACCAATGGAGCAAAACAGAGGTCTCGAAGGCAACACAACATATCTACAACAATCCGATCTTTGACAAACCTGACAAAAACAAGCAATGGGGAAAGGATTCCCTGTTTAATAAATGGTATTGGGAAAACTGGCTAGCCATGTGCAGACAGCAGAAACTGGACCTCTTCCTGACACCTTACACTAAAATTGACTCCAGATGGATTAAAGACTTAAACATAAGACCTAACACCATAAAACCCTAGAAGAAAATCTAGGCAAAACCATTCAGGACATAGGCGTAGGCAAGGACTTCATGACCAAAACACCAAAAGCATTGGCAACAAAAGCCAAAATAGACAAATGGGACCTAATCAAACTCCACAGCTTCTGCACGGCAAAAGAAACAGTCATTAGAGTGAATCGGCAACCAATGGAAAGGGAAAAATTTTTTGCAGTCTACCCATCTGACAAGGGCTGATATCCAGAATTTACAAAAATCTGGAAACAACAGATGCTGGAGAGGATGTGGAGAAATAGGAACACTTTTACACTGTTGGTGGGAGTGTAAATTAGTTCAATCATTGTGGAAGACAGTGTGGTGATTCCTCAAGGACCTAGAAATAGAAATTCCATTTGACCCAGCAATCCCATTACTGGGTATATACCCAAAGGATTATAAATCGTTCTACTATAAGGACACATGCACACGAATGTTCATTGCAGCACAGTTTACAATAGCAAAGACCTGGAACCAACTCAAATGCCCACTTATGATAAACTAGACAGGGACAATGTGGCACATATACACCATGGAATATTATGCATCCATCAAAAATGATGAGTTTGTGTCCTTTGTAGGGACATGGATGAACCTGGAAACCATCATTCTCAGCAAACTGACACAAGAACAGAATCAAACACCACATGTTCTCACTCACAGGCAGGTGATGAACAATAAGAACACATGGACACAGGGAGGAGAGCATCACACACTGGGTTCTGTTGGGGGAAATAGGGGAGGGACAGTGGGGGGGTGGGGAGTTAGGGAGAAATAGCATGGGGAGAAATGCCAGATATAGGTGATGGGGAGGAAGGCAGCAAATCATACTGCCATTTGTGTACCTATGCCACAATCTTGCATGTTCTTCACATGTACCCCAAAACCTAAAATGCAATAAAAAAATTTTTTTTAAAAACTTGATCCCTTTAAATACCAAAGAAAAAAGATTTTTTAATTTCTAGTTTACAACAAAGTCTAATCTAAGAGGTGTAAAATATAGCATACTAATAAATCTTTTACAAATCTTTTTGCAAATATTTTGGTATTTCAAGGTTAAGAGCAAATACAGTATACTGCAGTAGATGATAGGAAGTACCAAAATAATCATACTGGACTGATAAATGAGACTGACTATGGGGGACTTATGTATTAAAATAAATACAATGTGCTATGTGGGATAACAATATAATGAACATTCCAAAGAACACACAAGAATTGGCTACCCACACCAGGGTTGCTTAGGGAAGGTTCCATTGAGTTACTCGTAGTGAATATGAGGAAGGATATACCAACCACTGGAAAGCCAGATGGCAATGGGACTAAAAGTAGAGAAGAAGCAAGAGCAATGGCATATAAGTCTAAGGGAACATCATATATTGGGAAATCTCAAATAATTCTGTAAATTAAGCATGCATAATATGTAGGAAACTAGGAAGAAACAAAACTAAATATGAAAGATTTTAAATGTCAGAAAAAGGAGTTCAGAGTTTGTTCTACAGTTGTATTAAGTTGATTCCTGAGCTAATTCCATGATATACAGTTCATATTGACCATTTACGACTGATTAGAAAGCCCAAAACACCAAGTCTACTATTATACACAGTGTTCTATACACGTTGAGTTCAAGAACTTATATATATACATCTTTATGTATAGTATAACATAAATCTATTTAAGAGAGAAATGTTATAGCAAGGTCCTAATTCATAAATTAAAACAATACCTTATGAATTTAAAGTTTCTCTGAGCTGGATGGCAGATGCAGAACAGAAAGAGGTAATATCAAATTGGTGTTCAAGAAATTTAGTTAGGCAGAGGGAAAGAAAAATGAGCAAGGAAACATTCCATAGCTGTTGCATCTGCTACTGGTGATAAGGCTACAATGAGTAGCCGCAAATCATGCCAGAGAAATGGTGACCACAGTTCCTTGACCTTTGGAGGAAAATTACTTCTAAAGAGCATTTCACAGATTGCTAATTCTTCTACACCAATCAATCAACCAGAACAAATCTATCGCCAAAATGGTCTGCTTCTGCTTCAGCAAGCCACTTAAGGCGTTGGCAACCTGTTCATCTAAAAATAAAAACCAAGCTGATTTGAACGTGCCAGAATTTCTTTTTATTCTTAAACTGCTCATTGAAAAATCTGGTGTTAAGTAATATTAGACATCAAAAAAATTAAAAGTAAAAAAGAAACGAAAGTAAGTATCCATGGCCCCAAAACTATATTGCCTAAACATCTAGCATTTAGATTCTTGAGTACTTATTTAAACAGAGAGTCAAAAGCTCTATGAGAGAATATGGAATTAGAGACATTTTCTGTAGAATCAGGGAAAAAAATAATACTAAATGTAAGTCCTTTCTGAAGTCAAACTTTTTAATAAAACCTGGGGTCAGGTTAGTTTAAACAAAGTTGAATTAAAAAAAAATGAGTGAAACCCCGTCTTTACTAAAAATACAAAAAATTAGCTGGGCATGGTGGCGCGTGCCTGTAATCCCAGCTACTCGGGAGGCTGAGGCAGGAGAATTGCCTGAACCCGGGAGGCGGAGGTTGCGGTGAACCCAGATCGCGCCATTGCACTCCAGCCTGGGTAACAAGAGTGAAACTCCATCTCAAAAAAAAAAAGAAAAAGAAAAATGAAAAGTCATTAGATCACTAGAGAGCTGTGAACATTTTGTGAGGGTTTAAAATCTTTCACATTCTCCCCTTCGTGGCACCTATATATTCTTAATTTTCTGACTGAGTAGAGTAGCAAGAAACAAATAGAATTGTCTTTCATGTCTCTTAACTGTTTGTAAAGAACAATCTTCCTTTAGCTTAAGATAATAAATATTTTCTTAAACTTTTGGAATATATGTCATTTTTTTCAAGTAAAAGGTAAGTCCCAAACCAAATATGATGGAAAATACAATATCCTTAGCAACGTTGCTTGATGGTCCTCAAAAATGGACAAATTAATCTTCTCCAATTGTGAATTAAGCTGTGATACATAACTTTGCTCATTTAAGTGATTATCGACTTGGAATGAGTTTCCTTCCATTTAGGACAGAGAGAAAGATTAATACATGTCACATTAGGATGCATGCAATACTGAGTTTAACTTTGAATGAATGATCTATCTACGCTAATCAGAAACCGTAACATAAATTTGTTGGTATAATCTCCAAAATTCATTATTTAAAAAGCCAAAATATTTCACAAATATTTTGAAAGAACAAAGAAGGAATTTATTACTAAATATTTAAATGCAGCTCTTTTGATAATATGAATAATACAGTTTATTTCCAGAAAAATACCTTACCGAAGTATAGAAATTAATACTTTTAAATAAATTTCATATTTCCTATGAAATATACTGAGATATCTTAATAGTTTTTTTTTTTCTTTTTAGCTCTACACATCTTAAAGTACTAAAGGACAAAATAAAAACTGGCATACCATGATACATATTTAGGTTCTTTATACTTGTTCTAACGACAAGCAACACTTTTTTGTTCCAATTTAAGTACTGAAATTAAAATACAAAAAAATTCAAGTAGATACAAAGAACAAATGACTTAAAGGGCATATTAATGAGTCCCTGGTCATAATATATTGCTCTGGTTCAACACCAAAGAGGATCTACTAGAAAAAAACAAAAATTTGTGAATAGGAGTTCTTTAAATGATAATCACTTGAGATTCAGAAAGTATCCTTTGCCCTATTTGTAGTTAATTAGGGTGTGAATATTATTTGGCTCTAACTCCTTCTAAAGGAAAAAGAACTACAGACACATTTTAGGAAATCCAGACCCAAGATTTATTGATAGGTAGAAATAACTTTTAATGATGAGTGAAGAACTCATTTCAAACATAATTATTAATTATCTAATTGTTCATCCCTAGAGTTCTATCGCTAGCCAAGAATGTATGTTTATATAATCCAAGATTATTTCGCTAGTAAGACTTCTATTCAATTTGTATATTATTCGAAGCACATGCTCCACTCCAACTAAACAAGCATCCTTCAATAAGAGAGAATTAACCAGAAAGGAACAACAAGTTCAATTCCACTCCCCTCCATCTTTAGAGAAACAACATTAAAATCCCTTATATCTCTCTTAATAAGGCTGTAAGAATTTTAAGTATGGGCCATACATCATCCACTTAGCTGACACAAGAGAGACAATGTATCTAGACACAGCTAGGAGTAATGGCTAAATACATACATAGCTTTGATATTTTACTTCTTTGAGCTTCAATTTCCTCCCCAGTACAATCAAAATAAATAGTTATAGCACAGTGGTGTTAGGATTAGTCATAATGCATTTCAAGCTCCTAACACCCAACAAGTTTTTTTTTGTTGTTAAAAAAGCATCTTTACTTTTTCATGTTTTATTCTTTATAATTTATTCTGTATATGCAATACAGATGTAATGCTATGCACATATTTGACAGCTAAGCCATTAATAAAAAGAGAAATAGGGTTTCCATCTAATATACCCAGAAAGAGTAAAGAGAATTTATATAAAGGCAACAAACCAATTTTACCTGAACACTCATCAGATATACTTTCAGTCAGGAAATGCCTTCCTTTAGAGTAGGAGTCAGCAAACTTCATGTGCAGAAAGCAAGTTAGTAAATGTTTCCAGTTTTGTGGGTCATGCCATTTTTGTTGTAACTACAAAACTCTTAGAGTATCAAGAAGCCACAGAGAATACCTAACAAATGGGCATAGCTAAAAACTGTATTCACAAAACAGGCCACAGTCTGAATTTGGCCCAAAGTTCACCAACCCCTGGTTTAGATCACTCTGATCTTAAACTGTAGGCAGACCATAGGCAGAACATAGTCTGGTTAAAAGCTTACAACCAAGAAACTTTGACTTCTGTATCATCTCAATATTTTCTTTCTCACATATTAAAAGTAGTAGCAGTGAGCCACAGCCAAGCAAGTGAACCAGAAATGGAGTCTGAATGATAGTGCTACATCTGAAACCAAATCAGTTGTCTTGCTGGCAAGCAGTATGAGCAATGAAGTGAGACTAGAAAAAGTGAGAACTAGAGACACTTTCAAGGGCCTCCAGTCCAAATGCTTCAAGCTTGTAAGGTCACAGAAGGAAATATCTCATGCCCTAGCATATACATGCAAACCTGCATGCAAGCTATCTCCTACTATGCTTCACCAGTTTAGTGCCCTTTCCATAAATGAAATAAAATGAACAATAGTTAGGTAAATCAAGGAAGCAGCTATTAAAAGGAAAAAGGTCAGCAGTCCTTCATTTTAAATACATGTAACCACATGTCCATTGTAGCAGGGGATCCAGAAGTGTGATCAGTCCAAATCTTACCTAATTTTTAGGTCTCAGGTACAAGTTGGAATTCAAAAATAAGCCTCTGAGACCTGGGCAGCTCTGCCAGTTTGTATGTGACTTCATCCAACCTCATTATGAAGCTAATGGGTAATTAATTATATGCCAAATACCCATAGAAATGATTTCACAGATGAAAAGAGGTTTTGAAAATGTAAAAGGAACATATTAGTGAAAAGTACCCAAAGCAGAAAAAAAACTTGCCAAGAGTCACAGAGCAAGAAAGTACCAGAACCAAGGCCTAAATCTAGGCACTATGGGTTCTTTACTCTTAAATACTACATTAAGTATCTTCTAAAAGTGAGGCAGGATTAGCCATTTTCAGAATGATTCAGTACAGTTGCCTCCAATGGGCACAACCCGCCCATTGTGTGCATTGGAGGGAACAATGTTACCCATCAGAGAAGGGTATTCCCCATCTCACCATTTGATTGGCACGGTGGTGCTGCATCCTGTGAGAATAAAAATGTGGTAAACTTTGAACCATATAATACGTCAAGGTCTCTCAGGCATCCTTGATATCAGAGAGAGGAAAGGGTCTTTATTTGAAAACGCTGTAAAAGCCTAGCTAATTAACTAAAATTTCTACAAATAATTTTATTTAAATAGAGTGACTTAAGGCTGAAATTTTATATGATCGTTAACACTGTCCTATCACTTTTGCTTGGCAACCTTCACTTTTCACCTCACCTCCCCTAAAACATGTATAAACCAGTGAATTTTCTATCTTTAAAGACATTAAAAACAATTTTGTTTGGACTATTTTTGCAGCAGCCCTTGCACTAACCGTAAGGTAATAAACCAGGTGTTTTCCCAAATATCATTAGTGAATATATTTATCCAAGTTTCTTTTCCTATTTTTTTATACGTTTAACTATTCCAGTAAAAGTTCTTTTTCATTTAGTGTTAGATACACAATCTAGAGAAACTCACTGAACAAAGTAATAGAGTAAATGTAGTGAAAAATAAAATTCTCAACTGAAGTCATATTTACATTTTGGTAATACTGGAAACCACCCAAGCTCACATTTAAACATTTCTTTGTTTTGTTTTGATTCTCATGGAGGGATTACTGATTACTGGAAGGCTCCACTTCATCCATGTAAGACACTGGCTTATTTCAGCAATTGCTTCTGACTTAGCTTAAGCATGATGGGAGAGAGATCATTTCTCTTTTACGAAGGGAGTTCTGTGAAAGGCCGAAAGTATGCAAAACAGAATTCCATGACCCAACCTCCTAGAGGAAGGGCAAAGACTTGCTTTGAGGCTTTGAATTTCAAGTTTTACAACAGATTGGCAAAGGAAATTTAAATATACGCAACTGCATTTTAAGGAGGTCAACAATTAAGTTTTGTAGGACTGTGAAATACACTTCAAGAAAATATATAACCAATTAATTTAAATAAATAAAATGCATCTTGAAATTTAATAAAACGAACAAAACAAAACACTTTTTAAAGCAGGATCACTTGGGCCCAGAGTTGGAGACTACCCTGGGCAACATAGGGAGATCCTCACCTCCTCAAATAAATAAAGTAGCCAGGTATGGTAGAGTGTGACTGTAGTCTCAGGTACCTGGGAGGTTGGCTGCTTGAACCTAGGAGGTGGAGGCTGCAGTAAGCCATGATCACAGCACTGTACTCCAGTCTGGGTGACACAGTGTAAACCCCATCTCAAAAAAAAAAAAAAACTTTAGATAGATAAATAGACAGACAGATAGATATAAATATACCTTTATCTTCCTATGTTTTTCATTAATATAAAACCCCTTGCATACTAGGTTAATGTAGAAGGTATATGGGCCAAGATTTGGGTTTTTCAAACTTCTTAAAACAAAATTCTTAAGAATAAAGAATAGTAAAGCTTTTCGCACTTCTTAAAACACAGTTCTTAAGAGTAAAGAATGATGGTTCTTTCTGTCTTCTTTGGTTTGAATAAGATAACTGGATATCATCCTCTTTACAACCAGTATATTAACTACTGCTGTTGGATGCATTAACCAGTTTAGCCTTCTCTATAGTCTAGAGCAAACAAGCCACTCACACAAACACCAGCAAATCGTTTCATGAATGTTGACTGACGTCAGAACCCTGAATGTCAGGGGCCTTTGCTCCCTTCCTCATAAAGACAGCATTCTGGGCTTTAAAGGAAGTTTTAGTGAGACTTCTAAGACAATCTTTACGAGTGTCAACTTCTGACCAAATCAATGCTGAAACCTGAATCACAGTCACTTTCTCCTCAAATTTCTTCCCTCAGGAGAGTGCATATGGTTACTATTTAGTGGAATCATCACATAAAGATTTTTCAAGCAGCAAAAAGCACTGCTTTGCACAGACATTTAAGTGACATGTAAGTCAACAGCCATTCTAACCTAACAAAGACAGTGTTAAAGGGGAGAATAGTGAATAAAATTTTACATTGGATCTCACCAAGATTCAGGTTTGTCTGTGTTTTGATTTCCTCATTTCTATACCAACAAAGAAACTATATGGACTCACCTTTCTTTTCTACTTCCAAATACTACTTAGAAATGATGTGCCAATTAATTGGAAAATCTCTACACAATATCCTATGATATTAGAAGCTACGTGCTGTGTATATTTAAGTCATTATTAGTTAGGATTTTAGTTGGGAAAACATCTAGATCAAGCTTGTCCAACCCACAGGCAACAATTCAATGGAAATAAGAAATTAACTTTCTTTCGCTGTTTTAAACTCTAGTATACATATGAAAAGATCTCCAAACCTGAAATATCCTAGTCTCATCAGATTTAGATGATTAGGACCAGGCACAGTGGCTCACACCAGTAATCCCAGCACTTTGGGAAGACAGGGGATTAGATTGCTTGAGCCTAAGTGTTCAAGACCAGCCTGAGCAACAAAGCGAGACCCTCATGTCTACAAAAATTTTAAAGTATTAGCCAGGAGGAGTGGCACACACCCATTGTCCCACCTACTTGGGAGGCTGAGGAGGGAAGATCTCTTGAAGCCAGAAATTTGAGATTGCAGTGAACTATTGCACCACTGTATTCTAGCCTAATAGAGCAAGACATAAAAGAAAGAGAAAGAAAGAGAGAGAGAGAGAGAGAGAGAGAGAGAGAGAGAGAGAGAGAGAGAGAGAGAGAGAAAGGAGAGAAAGAAAGAAAAGAAAGAAAGAAAGAAAGAAAGAAAGAAAGAAAGAAAGAAAGAAAGGAAGGAAGGAAGGAAGGAAGGAAGGAAGGAATATTCGCTAAAGTGAAAGAAAGGAAGGAAGGAAGGAAGGAAGGAAGGAAGGAAGGAAGGAAGGAAGGAAGGAATATTAACATTCCAGTAAACTTAGGAAAAATATCTCAACTTCACTATACAAGTAAGGGCAAACTGCAACAAAAATGAAGAGTTCATCCATATCATTTGCAAAAAAGCAAAGGATTGATATACACGTAGAACTGATCAGAAAGGAACTAGTAACAGAAGGACAATTGGTACTTTCTTTGTTTGAGGACAACTTGGTTTTATTTACCAAAGTTGTTAATATACTTGCCATATGATCCAGTATTTCATTTCTAAAAATCTACCCTACACAAATGTTGGCATATGGTTAGTCCTGAGTCCTACAAATACAAGCTAGGGCTACCAATACTTCGAGAAACAAAAGCAAAATGGGTCTTTTGTTTCTATGGGTCTTTTTAATGAACCCAATGGCTGGAGGGAAAAATGGAAAGAACAGACTCGAAGGGCAATGACAGCAAAATGGCTTGCAAACATACCCTCAAACTTTGGACTAATGAATAATAGTAAGGTATCATAATAGTCAATTCATGAGGAGAATCTAAATATTCAACATTATCAATTAATAAAGACAAAGCATATTTTAAGAAACAAATAGGATCTAGCAATTATTTGGCCAACTGCTGACAGAATAAAAGATCCAAAGATGCTACAGAGATAACGAAATGTTGACTCAATTACTAAAATGAAAAGAAGAAAGTGTCATAAGAGATCCGTGACATAAAAGGATCCCTTCCTAGCCAGGAATTGTTTCAGCTAGCAATTTAGTGGATTGAGAAAATAAATACAGGGAAACTACTTATGAGAAGTGACATTTTATGATAAGCTATCCAAGATAAGATTGATTACACCAATAGCATTTTAAGTCAGCCAACAATAAACTTATCTAAAAAATGGCTGTGAGTATAACTTCCTAGTATTCTCCTGACATCTAATAAGAAAACGTCCCTCCTTTTCACTTA
The DNA here is from genome assembly GCF_049354715.1 of Callithrix jacchus. Lineage (NCBI taxonomy): Eukaryota > Metazoa > Chordata > Mammalia > Primates > Cebidae > Callithrix > Callithrix jacchus. The sequence continues at coordinate 134,990,909 of NC_133505.1, forward strand.
TCATTTCAGTAACTGCAGGTCTTATCTGATGATACAACCAGAATGCAAAATAGATTAGGTATAAAAGAGATAGACACATCAAAATTATTTCCGATGCTGCTTTATCTAGATGGGATGGGTTTATAACTTTGCCAGAAGATGTAAATATGTGTATTTTCATTAAGAAATGCTTGAACTATGACTGTAATTATCTAGCTACAATTACTCATAACATTATTTTTACTCATAGTCTGGCATTAGTAAAATAAAATCTGTTCCTAGAAGTAGCATTTTCAATTAGTGGCCCAATACAATCAACTTGTAAAGTTGAATTCCCAGGTGCTGTGGGAGGGATCTGGTGGAAGGTAATCAAATCATGGGAGCAGGACTTTCCCATGCTGTTGTAGTGACAGCAAGTCTCACGAGATCTGATGGTTATTAAAATGGGGAGTTTTCCTGGACAAGCTCTTTTTACCAGCTGTCATTCCATGTAAGATGTGACTTGCTCCTCCTTGCCTTCCGCCATGATTATGAGGCCTCCCCAGCCATGTGGAACTGAAAGTTCATTAAACCTCTTTCTTTTGTAAATTGCCCAGTCTCAGATATGTCTTTATCAGCAGCATGAAAACAGACTAACATACATGTTAAATGTATTAGGAAAAATAAGAAAATACCTTCCAAAGTCAAGTCCTTTCTTAACCCCTCCTCTTAGCCCTCAGCATTATGATTAATTTTAGTCTGCAATTTGGTTATTACTATAGATTTTACTCAGATCAAGAAGGTACATGGAAGAACTCAGGCTACAGGAAGTAAGGTATGAAAATCACAGTACAGAGCAAACAATTAGCTGATATTTCAAGTAACTGTTATTGTCTAAGATTCTTTCATGAAATGCATTCAGGTTGTTATTACAGCTCTTAACCTCCAGCCAGTGAAGGACTGCCATATCTAGAAGGAAATGTGTCCACTTAGGAACGCTCTCCTTGCTGTGATCAGGTTTAGTAAATTTACTCCCAAAACAAGAATCATCCATTTATAGGAGTCTACAGTTCACCCTCAGTCCCCTTTAGTAATCTATAAAAAAGGATTGACTATGTTTCACATGAAGATTTGTTTTTCATATATTCTGACCATATTGTAAAAGAGACAAAAACTTCTTTTTGCTGAGGAGATATTGGCAATAACATAGTCATATTTTCAAGAAATATTATTTCTACTAAAACATTAAAAATCAATAACAATGATTTGTCATGTGGCCTTGCAGCAGGCTGTGGTAACCTCCACAACAGGCAGTCCTAAATTGGAGTATTTGTGATTTCTTTAAAGACCCTAACAGCGCAATGAGTGCTACTGAATCTGACTCAGCGGCATTAATTACATCTCCAAGGGTGATGTGAGAATTGTGTGAGTCAAAGAAAACTTTATAGTACTATAAAATACTAGTGAAGAAGTCACAGGGGAGGGGAATTGCAGGGTAAGGAAGGGTGAGAGCTGACTTTCTGCCCAATCACTAACTTGGCTGAGGCTGGGTAAAACCCCCTTCCCAGCCTTAAGTTTGTTTGTTTGTTTATTTTCTTTTTGAGAAGGGATCTCGCTCTGCCGCCCAACCTGAAGTGCAGTGACATGATCTCGGCTCACTGCAGCCTCAGTCTCTAGAGCTCAAATGATCCTCCCACCTCAGACTCCTGAGTAGCTGGGATTACAGGTGCAGGCCATAATGCCTGGCTAATTTTCGTATTTTTTTTTTGTGTGTGTAGAGATAGGGTGCTGTCATGCTGCCCAGGATAGTCTTGAACTTCTGAACTCATGCGATCTACCCACCTCAGTCTCTCAAAGTACTGAGATTACAGGCATGAGCCACCACACCCAGCAAACCAGCCTTAAGTTTATAATTGTAATCACAACTACAGCAAATGAAGCATTTCAGACACAAAGTTAAGCTCTCCAAAAAGTCAGGGTGCCAGGCATATTGTACTTTTTCTAAATTTCAGTGTTACCTGGAAGAAAAGTTAGATGTAAACTAGTCAACATTACTATATACATTGAATGCAGAAAATATAAACACACATAGAAAATAGAAACATCTTTTCCCACAGATAAAGTAGGTGGGGCTTTAAAATTTTCACTCCTAAATTGAGAGCAATTTTACTTCAGTCCTATGATCAAACGTATTCTCTACATATTGACAGCTTCAAGCATATATAAGTAGCAGCGAATGTGCCACTTGGAATGCAGTTTTACAATTACAATCTTTAGATGCATTACAATTTACAAAACTCAGAAAGGCTTTATGGATCTCAAAGAGAATTAATGAAAATATTTGGTGAGAACACAAATGAAGTGTAAAGCCAATAGTTATTTTTTTTTAATACAAGAAATATTTAACACAGTTCACAGCACATAATAAGTACTGAGTAAACCATAGGGCTTTTTAAATTTATTTAAAAGATCACATATATTCCCAATAAACAGAAGTAGTAAGTGGTAACATTTTCGTTTACATTTATTTCTAGCATTTCCTACATTATATTTTATTGTTGATTGATGATATTTGGGAAAGTCACCACTTTTTGAAAATTTGCAGTCTCTAATCATTTTGCTAATGATCTAAATCTAGAAATTTTACAGTTGACACTACTTGGTCTTCTAAGTATAAATTCATAATGTCTAAATAATACTGTTTGTTTTCCTCTGTGTATGTGTAAAATTATTTAAATCCATAAAACTTTCTAAAACAATATTAGTAACGGTGATATGGAGCCGACCTTAATTTATTAGTGCTCTTCCTATGAGATGGAGTGTTAATTTGTTGGTAAATTAATATCTCTTTCCAATCATCTTCAATGCTACTTTCAATACAGAATATTTAGCAGCCATTGATGGCAGAGTGGCCACATGCCAGGCACGATTCTAAGCGATCTGAACAATTCATTTAATTCCCACACCTTGGGGCTGGGGAAAAGGGGGAGGGCGGTATGTTAACATGAGGCAATTTATTTAATCCCCACAACACCTAAAAAGATGGGCATTATTATCATTCCCATTTTATTGGTGAGGAAACTAAGGTAGAGAGAGCTTGAGTAATTGGCACAAGGTCTCATCACCAGTAAAGCACCAAGTCATAGTTCAAATCCAAGTGAAGGTGACATTTCCAAACTTCTTTTCAGATGCATGGAAATAGGTACTGCAAGGGAAAGAGAAACATCACACTTCAGGAGAAAGCCAACAAGCAGGCCAGGTTTTATCAAGTCAAAAAAATGAATTAAAATGATAGGCCAGCAGCCGACCTCAAATGATAGTCTAGAGAACACCAGCATTCCTGCAATACAGGAAAGATATCTGGATAAAGAAGATACATTTTTGTACAAACTATGGCCAATGATAAGAGTTCTCTAAGGAAAGGCAGATTTCATGCTTAAGACATTCCACATAGTAGAGTTATGGCTTCCCATAGGCCCAGGAATCTCATAGACTTCTCAAGCCAGTGAATTTTAAGTAAGCTGTTGGCACCTATTCTCTTTCACTCCTTTCTCCCTATTTCTTCCCCTCACGAGAGGGAGGGAGGCATGGTCTCATTTTAGCAGCTGTGACTCAGCTGTCTACTCTACATGCCCACACTAGGAATTTGGACAACTCTTTAGAGATGCCATTTACAAGTGAGAAACTGCTGGGAGAACAAGGATGCATGCCTCTTTCAGTTAGCATCTCTTTTGTATAATAAATATTTTTAACCTAGTTTATTTCAGCGTCTATAACCCATATATTTCCTCAGGAAGGGCATTTAGTTTACTAGAACAAGCTATTTGAAAATGATAACTGTATTTAAGCCCGCCTACATATCCCTAAAGCAGGACAACTGTCTCCTGCAAAGTTCAAAGCAATCCCACACAGGAAGAGAAAGGAAATATCAAGAGTATCTGTCAAGTGTCCATATGCATACAGTACTGCACAGACCAATGCATAAGAGATCCTTCACTGGTCCCTTTCTTTCACGAATTCCGTCCTAGTTTTTTAGGAGAATGCAGAGCTCTATTTATTCTAAATGCTCATTTACTGAAAATGAAAAAATAAATAAATAAATGTGAGGAGTTGCAAAAGATACTCAAGCCTACTTAGTACAATTCTCCACCCATTATAGGAATGTCCTCTAGAGTCTCAAGACAGATGGCCTCTCTGCATCTGCTTGGATATTTTTCATACCCTTCATCTTAAGAAAGGGCAGGACTTCTGTACTATCAATGGTATTCCTCCACGATGTCTTTGAAATCACTGGACTACTCAGATGGAATGGTACAGCGCGTTTCAGAAATTAGATCTTTCCAAAGGCTACACCCTATTGAATGTAGCATAACCACTAGAAATCAGAATTGAAAATGACTTTAGGAATCATTTAAGCACAGGTTGCCACAATGTAGGTCAGTTTAGTAAGAAGTCCACAGGTGTATATATGTGATGCTTAACTAGAACGATCACTTTGTAAGGATTACCTTCCTGTACTGATCCAACGTTTCAAAACATGGTTTTATTTCTGTTGCCTTTTTCTTACTCAAACCGATGTCTACTTCATTTTTTCTCTTTCCTTCCTGTTTAATTGACCTTAATAACCCTATAGAAAAAGACTAGCAGTAGTTAATAAATTACTAAAAGAAAAGAGAAACTATATAGTACTGGAATTCTTATAGCCTGTGGGTCACTGGGAGAAAAATAAAAATAGATTCATTCAGCCCTTAAGAAAGAGAGCAACAAATTTCATGTGATACTCCCCAAACTGTAAGGCACAATCATATTCATCCTAAATATATTTACAACAGTAAGTAAATAGATGCTTACAGAAGAAGTCCACATTTTCTCCCACTCCTAGTATTAAAGTGTCACAACCAGAAGGAATGTTAAGATTTTACCTGAATCAGCTCCCCATCTCCAGGTAGCAAAGGTATCACAGTCTTCTTCCACACCCCAGACTCTCTAAGGTTAACTAACTTTCTCAGCCTCAGAGTAAATGATGAGGGTCTCCGTCACAAGACCACTTCTTCCTAGTGAGGTAATTCTTTCCCTTGTGCACACCACCTGCAATGTTTAATTATTCAAGTTGCCTCTCTCAGCTGATTTTATTTTTTTAAGTATATTTTGCTAGTATCTACAAATGAAATAACCCCAAAGTGAATAAAAATTAAAGACAGCAGTTATTTTATATCATTCACCTAATTTTTAAAAAAATGAATCAAATATGAGAAGTTGGATTGTCTTGCCACTACTTATTTGTAAAACCTTATCTTCTGGAGATTTGTTCTTTTCTTGTTCTGTCCAGTTGATCTAATGTAACAAAGTCATTTCTAAGCTTCACTAAGTACAGTACACAGAATATGTGAAACCAAACACTTGTTTCATAAAGTAACCTAAACTGTTTTATTAAGTCACATATTATGTGTTCAGAATGTAGGTGGTACTTTCTCTTAATATTTACAAACATTTCATTTAATATTTATAAATTTTATATCATTTAATGTTTATAAATATTAATTTCCATTTTTCACTTGGTATAAAATTTTAACATTTCATTTAATAGAAATATTCAATTCCATTTAATATTTACAAACCAGGTCAATGAAAAACTTCTCATTTTGCACTCAGAAAACTCATAGACAGAACTGTTCATTGACTTGGTCAAGATCACATAGGTATTAATCGGTCAATTGAAACATATTATCTGATGCCAAAGCTTGTGTACTTTTTAAGCAAAAGCAACAGGGGTCTTGATGACATATCGGAATGAAGAAATGGCAAGGACTCTTCAGTAGCACACAGTTCAGACTAGGGAAGTCTTATTAAATCAGGTAATCTTGTTTTTTCTTTGATAAAATTTCTTTAACTTGCACTCACTTGCTCATATGATTCAAGGTTTGGTACAACCTGGCAGAAAACCTAGACAGTCAAGAGCTATTATCTACAGATCACTGTCAAAAGTTCCTTCCAACAATCTCAGAATTATCTAATGGCAAGGCTTCTATGTGAAAAACTGAAAGAAAAAACGGTTTTTCTCTAGGAATCTTAGTTTTTAATCCTCAGAAAAATCTGGATGAGGAATCATATAAAAATTTAATTTGTATTTAATGTCCAAGGCCATAAAACAATTGCCACAATTAAAAATGCCTTTTCTTTTAATGAATAAGTTAGCTATTATTTTTTAATAAATACAAAAGGACCATCTTCCTATTTTCAGTGGTGAGAAACATGCTATTTGAGATATGCAGTGAGAAAAAAAGAAAAAAAAACGTTATTCTCACAAATCCCTTCCACAAAGCCTTCTTGCAAAGGTGACTCTTTAGGATAATGTCCATCTGCTAAGTTCTCCTCTCCTTAGAGAGAATAGGCTAGAGCCACGGAGCAGCACCTGAACCCAAGAGGCAGCAGATGAGCCTTGTTGAAGATAATGGCATGATAAACAAACCCTAATCCAATCAGTATTATGATTACAATAATATTAAATCCCTCTATAAACGATTCTTGATGTTTATTCACTGAATCACAGTAATCTATTTGAAACCAGCAGGGTCCATGACACATAGCAAGGCTTAAATAAATTACTATTCAAAATAACTGAAAATAAAGAAAAAAAATTCCATTCCTATATATATATGATAAAATGGTGGTTGTGCTAAATTTTTGATGGTTGAGATTAAAATGTCTGGGGTTGACATGAAAATGTATTTGTATTTGCAGATGACATCACAGCTCACTAAATCTAGTTCACGGTAAAGAATTTAATTCAATAAACATTTAATGAAGTACCAGCACTGCATTTGATTTGGAGAATACAGAGATGAAAAGTGGCTGTCCTAAACAGGGCTAGAGAAATATAAGTAAATAATTACAGTATAAGAAATATATGCCATGTGTACAAGCAGCAATAGGATACAAGGTTAATAGGCACTTATACTTTGGTGGGTAGTAAACAAATGTCACAGAAGATCATCACATATTAACCAATTTTTGAAGGAAATGACCACCATAAATAAACAAATCAATAAATAAGTACAAAAGCAGCATGATTAACAATTAATGCAGCATTCACTTTGTTGAAAGACAAGAAATGGAGAGGTAAGCAACATTCAATAACAACTGGCTTTTATGCCACGCTGAGTATCCTGGATTGCCTTACAGTGAGGTACATCAGTGAGATTTGTGTTTTAAAAAGGCGACATTAACAATAGTATGCAAGATGGATTGTTGAAGGCCATACACAGAGACAAAGACAAAATTTGAAGATGTGATAGCAATATGATACCAATAGTCTGGGTGAGAGTTGCTGAAGAGCTAAACTAACTCAGGTTTAAAACCAGATCTACTGTTGGTACCATGCTATACACATAATTTTATAGATATAATAATTATGTATATAATAAAATTATATACATAATTATTATTTATATAATTGGTAATTATATAATTACCTCTATAATTATAATTATCTCAGATAATTATCTCTATAATTTCATGTATATATGTATATATAGACTGTAAAGTAGAAAATTTTATCTAAAATCTATATTTTCCCCTTTTTTTTGTACAGTACTCTGCAATTTCATGAAAACTAATTCCTTTTTTTCCTTGGGCTAATGTTTATATTTTCAAAACAATCTCATTAGTTTTAACGAGTGATCAAGTATTAAAGATGCAGAGTATGTGTGAGGGGTAAGAGAGCCAAGAAGTTCAAGTACCTGGACAAGATAAGCCACTATGCAAGTCACGCCTAGGAGGACGATAGAGCACTAACCGGTAATTTCAAAATTTCTCTATGGCTAATAAATTCTCCCTGCAACCTTTCCCAAGAATAGGCCATTAAATATCAGCACCTCCAAAGAGAAGTTTATACACTATTTGTACATAGAAAAAAAGTAATGGTTAATAATGCAAATTCAAAAGCAATCATGTTAGAATGGAAAGCATGGGAGTCATTTAATAATGTCAACAGGTACAGATCATTTAATACAAGAAAACTAATGTGTTGGCATATCATTAAAGGTTCTTTCTGGGTCTATCACTATTATAAATCATTCTGACTTCACCAACAAACATATAATAATTAGGCAATAAAGCTGGGCCTTCCATTTTAATTTGCTTAATAACAAGAAAATTTCTTCAATCATCATAGTATTTTCATCACTCACTATCTCTTCCTTAATTTTCTCATTGCCAATAATATTTCCAGGAACTCAGGGTTTGCTTTTCTTCCCCGAGGAACAAGAATTCCACAGCAAATCTTACTTATGTGGTATGAGAAGAAAAAGGAACGTGGTCCTTTTCATGTCTAATTCCCAGACACACTCTCAGCAACCACTTTGTGTGTGTGTTCCTCTCACACTCTGGACATTCTGGGAAATGTGTCACATTACTTCCCACCACATACAGAGAGATGAAAGGGAAAGGAAAAATGCCTACGTGCAAGTGAATTTATTTGTTTTTAAATTATTTTTAGATGCAAAGATAGATGCTAACATTCTATTAGACATTGTATCTTGCCAAAAAAACTGGTTTATATTTACTAATACTAGGCTTTATGAATTCCATTTAGTATAAAGTTACAACCATTTAAAACCCATTAGTTGGTAATTTTTTTTTCATGACTCTGATTCAATTTATTTTTGGCCCCAGGTCAGGTCTCCCAAAGGGTTTCCCACTGGTCACTTCAGAGTCTCCTGCAGTCACCATCAAGCAGACATCTTCCTCAGGAGGCCGTGTCATCGCCCCAATCTTTGACTTCTAGTCATTAGGTGGTAATTTTTAACATAATCACAGTTCCTTCAAACCACCCCCCACCTCCTGAAAATTCTAAACACTCCAAATAAAATGTTACCTTTAGGAAAAAATTTGGTCTGAAGTAGAGGTCACAGTCCTCATTACAAACTTTTTATTCATGTCCTAAAGCAAGGGTCCCTAACCCCCAGGTCACAGACTGGTACAGGTCTGTGGCCTCTTAGGAATGGGTCTGCACAGTAGAAGGTGAACAGTAGCCAAACGTGCATTACTGCCTGAGCTCTGCCTCATGTGTCACATCAGCTGAGGCATTCGATTCTGATAGAATTGTGAACTGCACATGTGAGGGATCTAGGTTGTGAGCTCCTTATGAGAATCTAACTAATGCCTGATGGCCTGAGGTGGAACGGTTTCCTCCCAAAACCATTCTTTTTCCATCCCCATTTTTATGCCTGTCCTTGCTCAGAATACTTCACTGTAATGATCCCCTCTAGCTTTGTAAAGCACTCTATTATGTCACCAATCCACACTACTCCCCAATATACTCCCAGTCACCTAAGAGCTATGCCTTCCTTTTCTGAAAATTCTTAACAGGACTTTATGGAGAAATCTCCAAATGTCTACGAATAACTAGTATCCAGTAATTCAATGAAGTATAAATGGTAACACCAAAGTTATTCTGTTTTGTTGGTTTCTGAATGCTTTTAATGTTTTTGTTTTACTACATGATGTCTAGAGAGCTGCAAGAAAAACATATGGGGCATGGGGCCATTACTTGAAATACTGGAGTCTACTAAATTTGTGCACTACAGGCCAAAGAAAGATTAAATGAAGCTAAAAGGGTAGGTGGCCTTGAGCTACCTCTTTTAAATAGTAGAAAGTGAAAAGACAGAGAACGGAAATTCAATAGTAAACCAATCTGAGAACCTGTTTAAAACTTAGATTTCCAATAATCTTGCTGTTCTGGGAACCTCTCACTGCCAGTGCTGAGGAGCCAAGGCAAGACTGATTCTGGGGCTGAAGAGGATCATATACTCTTTATGTTCCCCAAAAGAAAAAAAACTGTTAAGCAATAATAGTGACAAGAGTATCTGTTCCTCTAAAGTCTGCCCTCTAAAAGAGAAGGTAACAAAGGATCCAAAAACTGTGCTTCCAAACTTCCCAAGATTAACTCTTTCTTCTTGTGGAAAAACATAATGTTGGTTTAGTTAGGGAGGAAATCCTTCATAATAGCTGTCTAGTACTGAAACCCGATTAGCACCTAGCCAATCAATAATCACAGGTAACACTGAATATGTATAAGATCTACTATGTTGTGGGTTTATACCACTATATTTCCAAACTTTTTTTGAGTGTATTCAGCTTACCTTGCATTTTGCTTAAAATGAAGTTACCTGTTCTCCCCCAAATAGGAATGAGAACACTGTATAAAGTATGTCGAGGAAAACAGTCATCTCAAATAACTGAATCAAATTGAAAGAAAAAATATAAATTGTCTCAAAGAGGTTAAAATTCTTGGAACGATCCTTTTTTCTATGCATAGGGAAATTAATCAATAAAATAAACACAAGGCTCTAAACTGAATTATTTGCACAATTTTGCCTGAAATTCTCGCAGCAGAAAGCTAAAATATATATTTTTTCCTTCTTTATGAATCAATTGTTGATTTTCAATCAACAGAAGTTTAATTACCACCCACTAAATCCCAGACCTTACCTTAGGTATATGGAACATGCTTTGATGAATGAGACTTTGCTATTGCCCTCAGAATGCTTAAGAGTTCCCTGGAGAAGCCTGGGCAAAGAAGCAAATAATGACAACCCAAGGAACTCATGGTAAGTATTAATACAACAGAAAGTACAAGCAAAGTGATGTGAGCATTTAGAGAACAGCAGAAATTTTACATTTGCCATTTATGTTCAGAAAGAATTTACAAATATGACAGCACTAAAAATAAATCATAAAAGAGTTTGTCGATTAAAGCTGAAGAAGGACATTCCAGAGGTGGGGAAAGTATAGACAAAAAGCACACAGTGTATGTGGAGAAAAGTGTAACACATAGCTTAGATTTGAACCAAAAAACAGTGGCAGAGATAAAGATAGAAATAAGGTGGTGGGACTCCCAGGCCTCTGAAATCCCCTCCCACATGGTGGGAGCAAGCAAGCAAGGAAAGAAAGAAAGGAAATAAATAAATAAATAAATAAATAAATAAATAAATAAATAAATAAATAAGGTGGTTATTCTCAGTATAATCAATTTCAACTCTGGATAAAATTATAAAATTCAATTTTGGTATTTGGAAGAGACTTCCTGTGCCAGGTAAAATAGCCCACTTGCTATGTATTTGTTATCATTTGCTAGCATGTCTTAAACATCAATGTCATCTTTCTATATTGGCTTCTAGTTGCTTATAAGAAACACAATCATTCTTTTCCAGATTCTTTAAAATCAGTATTGATCAAATCTGACAGGTGTATTTTTCCTAATGTCATTTATAAACAAGTAAAATTCACTGGTCTTTAGTACATCAACTGGTAAAGAAAAGTATTAGAATATTTTATCTTAAAATTATAAAGCAATAATGTTTGGGGGAAAATAAATCTTACCATGTGGAATAAAGTTTGAAAATATAATTTGGGGTTTATGAGTTTGGAAAGATGGGAGCAAAGGGGGATATGAAAACAAAATAGGGTCAGTTGCCAAAAGCAGTCCCATAAATATTTTTAAGAGCATTGGTATTTGTGGCAGAAGATATTAGTCAGTCTATCTTCCAAAAAAGTGAGAATAAGAGAATGGAGAGATTTTTAAAAAGTGTTTGTTGTTTGCTTATATTCCTTTTTTTTTTTCAATCTAATGCTAACACTCCTCTGACAAAGATTCAAAACTCATTGAATATAAGAACAGAATTTTTTTTTACAAATCATTCAAGACTACTCTTCATGAGTATTCACTTTTCTGGAGTTACAATTCATTTCAGGAAGCCAAGAACTGAGTAACTACAAAATAGAGCACCTCTCCACTTTCCACCTTACACAACATACCCAAAATGTACTGCTGCACTCTTTTACTCAGGATTACAACGATAGGCATACAAACGGCAGAGAGGAATTGATTATAAATGGCACAGTTATCATGAAATATTTCTTCAAGCTCCACAATCAATCTAAGAAGCTAAAATAATGTTCTTAAAATCCTTCTAGCATAAAAAGTGTTTGGGTTTTGTTAATGTTTTCATCCAGCTCATAAGAACACCTTACTCTTATAAACTAACAATTCATGATTCATGAGGCAAGGCCCATTCAAATAAGAAACACACATTGCTAAGCAAAATACAGAGGCTCACCCACCTAAGAGCCCTGGCCAGCAACCAGGAGCCAACAGAGCTGCTTTGTATTTCTTCAGGGAGATCCCTCTGCCTACAACTATATTTTTGTGTTATGTATTTCCGCGGTGTGTTGTTGAAAGTTATATTTAGTTTTTCATGATGCATTATTTTTCCTCACGCACACATTTTTAGTATGTTATTTCAGGTATGAATTTAATATTTTAGTTTCTGCATGTGTGCACATGCATAGGTATGTGTAAATTGATTTTGATACTTTCAATCAGTAAAAACTTGCTCCTCCCACACCTTCTCCCAACAAATATAACTCTACTGTGAAAAGCTGAATCACTACGAAATTCAATGGTCATACTACTGCATGGAGAAAAAGAGTGTACCACCAAGAAGAAAAAAATGAAGCCAACATGCAAAGAGAAATAGGTAAGTAAGATGAAGATATCATTAGGGTGTGTGTACCATTTCTAATTGTTCCATTTCTAGTTGCTCTCCATGGCTTGTTTATCATTCACTTCATCTTTGGACTTCATTAGATTCCCATGTACCTTTCCAGTATATTCCTTTTTCCCTTCCAAATAGTCTGATCTTTGTTTATAATCAAAAGGTTTGCATTATTGGTTCCATTTGTTACAGCATGGGAGAATGCTTTTTCCTCAAAGAACTCAAAATAGTTTGTAACATTTCATGGATGTTTTAAAAAAAACTGAGCATTTCTGATGTTTAGAAATATTAAAAAATAGAAGAGATTGAATGTCTAACATATTAATCTGGTCAGTTACTGACACAATACTGAGCTAATACTAACGTTTTCAAAATGACTCCTCTTCATTCCCTAATCTATTTGGTTCAAACTCAAAATGGGCATATGGTCATCTTAACACAGGTTCAGCTCTCTCTAGCAATTAAAAACCCTTTTAATGAATAAACTTTTTCTAAGCACCTTAGATCAAATGAATATGTCTGCCTGACAAAAATTTGGGAAGTCCAGCTTTCTGATTTAAAAATAAGAAACTGTTTGTAATTTTAGTCCCTTGTTCTTAATGCAGGATCTGACCATTGGTTAGTAATGCAACAGCTGTGATTAACAATGAAGAAGAACTATCTTCTGACTCTTCTCACGACCTAACCACATTAGCAAACTAAAAATAAAAAAGGAAGTTTTAAAAAGCTTAACCTTTTATAAAGTGACTAAACTTCATAAAGCCATCACAAATAGATTTCTAGGACTTTTTTTGAGAAGAAGAAAATAGAATCATTAATTTAATGAAAATAACATTTGTGCAGGTATACAAACAACATATATGTCAGAACAATTTAAGAATTATATACTGAATATGCTTTATGCCTTTTTACAGTATATTGTTGAATCTATATTTGTTTTAGGGAGTTTTGTTTTACGTTTTGTGTGTGTGTGTGTGTGTGTGTGTGTTCTCTATTTTAAAACTATTTCTTGAGTTCTTTAGACCATAAGAACATAATGTATAATAGTAGACACATATTTCAATTTATTTAAGTCTTTTTTTAAAAAGTAACATAGATTGGCCAGGTGTGGTGGCTCACGCCTGCAATCCCAGCACTTTGGGAGGCATAGGCGAGAAGATCACGACGTCATAAGTTTGAGACCAGCCTGACCAAGACAGTGAAACCCTGTCTCTACTAAAAACACAATACTTAGCCAGAGGTAGTGGCACGTGCGTGCAATCCCAGCTACTAGGAAGGCTAAGGCAGGAGAATTACCTGAACCCAGGAGGCAGAGGCTGCAGTAAGCTGAGATCACACCACTGTACTCCAGCCTGGGTGACAGAGCGAGACTCCGTCAAATAAATAAATATATAAGTAAGTAAGTAAGTTACATAGATCAACTGACTCGTAAGAGAACTATAGCAAATAATATGTGGTACATAAAAACATTTATTATGGCTGAGGGCAGTGGCTTACACCTGTAATCCCAGCACTTTGGGATTCCAAGGCAGAGGACTGCTTGAGGCCAGGAATGCAAGAACAACCTGGTCAACAGGGAGACACAACCAGTTTCTACAAAAAGTAAAAACAAATCAAAAAAATTTAGCCAGGCAGGCTGGCAGGTACCTGCCTACCAGCTACTTGGGAGGTGGAGGGAGGAGGATCACTTGAGCCCTGGAGTTCAAAGCTGCAGTGACCTGTGATCACAACACTGCATTCCAGACTGGGTGAGAGACTGAAACCCTGTCTCTTAAATAATTAATAAATAAATAGGCCGGGTGCAGTGGTTCACGCCTGTATCCCAGCAATTCACGGGGCCAAGGCAGGCGGATCACTAGGTCAAGAGATCGAGATCATCCTGGCCAACATGGTGAAACCCCATCTCTACTAAAAAATACAAAAATTAGCTTGGCATGGTGGCGAGTGCCTACAGTCCCAGCTACTAGGGAGGCTGAGGCAGGAGAATTGCTTGAACCCAGGAGGTGGAGATTGAAGTGAGCCAAGATTGCGCCACTGTACTCCAGGCTGGCGCCTGGCGACAGAGCAAGACTCTGTCTCAAAAAAAAAAATTAATAAATAAATAAATATTTTAAAGGTTAAATTTTACAGCTACAGACAAAGATACAGTGCAGAAAAAGAATAGTGGCTGTGGAAAAGTCATTTTGAGACAGGAAATTCAGGTTTGCTTATCTGGGCAAGTTAGTATCTGGAAAATGGAGGCTAAAGCCCACATCTCTCAAGAAAGTAGCATTTTTCTTAAAATTACACAATTCACAGCTATATAAATTCAGGCTAGTAAGTAAATAAATGAGATGTGGAAGTTCAGAGGGATTCCTTCTATTTTACTGACAGGTCAAAAAGTCTTTTAAGAGCTGCAAAGTCATGAGAGAATCCTGGTTCTGACATTCATTTGCCCTTTTTCACTGATCCAAATCAGCATCTCCTTTGGCCCAAAGGCTGGAGGATACTCTTCTAGTGTCACTTCTCTTCCAGAAAAGGGAACAGTTTACTGTTAGAAACTGCTAAGCCCCAAGTTACTGTCAGGCTACTGTACTGCTTTACCTCAAGAATGTCCCTGACAATACAGTATTTCAGTAAATCTGACTTTATACATCATTAAGAATGAAGGACACTGGCAATTAAACAGTGACTAAATGCTAAGAAACTTCCTGATTTTAGAGATGTTAATAAGTGAAAAAAATGCATTTAAGAATCTAAAAACCATGTATTAGCCACATACAACTAACCTCAAAGAACTGCCAGCTATACTCCTTTCCTTTTATATAGGTTTTTTGGGGAACAGGTAGTGTTTGGTTACGTGAATAAGTTCTTTAATGGTGGTGATTTCTGAGATTCTGGTGCAGCCATCACCTGAGCAGCGTACACTTTACCCAAGGTGTAGTCTTTTATCCCTCACCACCCCTCACCCTTTTCCCCTGAATCCCCGAATTCATATGCCTCTGCATCCTTACAGCTCAGCTACCACATATGAGTGAAAATACACAATGTTTGGTTTTCCATTCCTGACTTACTTTGCGTAGATTAATGGTCTCCAATTCCATCTACTACTTTCCTTCAACTACTACCACAACTATCCCAGGTTAGACCAACATTACCTCAGGCCTAGTCTGCTAAAAAACAAAAAAGGCTTACTATTGGATGCATCCCTACAAACCTCCTCCAGGTCTCTGATCCATTCCATGTTACATACAGTCTCCAGATTAACCCTCCTTAAAAAGCATACCAGATCATGGCTCATCCATGTATCTGAAAAGCTTTCATTAGAAAGCTTCCATAGATCCACCCACTGACTCTTCACTGATGTTCAGGCATTCTATTACTTTGACCCAATCTACCTTTACAGGCTAACATTTCCCAGTAAGTATCAGTAATAAATTGTTTCAGAGCATTTTTATGTATTTTGCTTAAAAAGAAGGTTTCATAATTAAATAAGCAAGCATAAATACCATTAAATACTTTTTTTAGTAGAAGACTGTTCAGAATCTTTAATATGTAATGTTTGAAAAATCTCCAGGAGGCAGATATAGTACCCAGCGTTTCCAAAACTAATTTTACCATAGAAACCTCTGTGGGCATGTTATTTCTTGGGACTAGTATTCTTGGTGAAATGAACTATGACTTACTGCTTCCCAAAATTATTCCTCTGATTTCTAGTTCTTGCGCATTCAAGTCGCTTTAAGGATGCCTTCCCTCACGTGCCTCCAATGCGCATCAGTATTTATCAATTTCACTTTTTTTCTAGGCCTAGTTCAAATATCAGTTCATTTTAAAAGCTCCCCTTGAGGTCTCTAGCTGTAAGTAACATCTCCCAGAGAACACAGATTCTACTTTTCTTTCATTACATAATACTTTCTGCTTTTCTATTACAGCTATTTTTACAGTATTTTATTCAATCCCTGTAATCTCTTTGAAAGCATCATCTAGACCTTAACATTTTATTCTTCTCAGCACCCAACAGAAAAATTCAAATATAGCTTAACCCTTTTAGCTTCTTATAACTCTCTCATGACCTCTACACAGACCAAGCTCCTTCAAATACTCTCTGCTTTGAAAACAAATGAATGAAAAGAGTCATCATAATACTGTCACATCTTCAAAATCATACAGGAACAAGATATAACATTTTCAAAGAAAAATAATGTAGTTTTAAAATTGTACTGAATATCTTGCCACTCATCCTGTCATTTGTAATTAAAATGGCTTTTCTATAGCCCATGTCTTAATGGGAAATGTGAAACAAAAACATTTGTTTCTCCATAAGATTGGCTTACAACGTTTTTTTTTCTTGATTTATCTTAAATTAAATATATAATGTCCCTATTGCAAGTAAAAACTATGAAGGAACACTTTTTACATAAACTGATAAGATTTCAGAGCCTTGATGTTTGCTGGTACTCCTCAATTTCAGGCTTTCCTTGATGGAATTTTCCACACAGCCAACACTGCAACTGGTGAGGCCTAAGTTTTCTTTTCAAAACATAAACACACTACTAAGTTGAAAGATTAGATCTTCCTTTCCTGTAGCTCCCCATTATGTGTTCTAACATGCATTAGTACCGAACAGGCACAGGTTAAAGGTGTAGAGCTAGCATTGATTTAGTAATAATAACAGTAATAGCTAACACTCGATGCCACTCTGCACCAGAGAGTACTTATGTGCTTTGTGTGCATTATCTCATTTAACCCTCACAACAACTCTTTAAAGAAAGTGCTATTATTACCTCCACAAATAAGAATACTTTAAGAGGTGTCATGTAATTTAGCCAAGTTCACACAGCCAGTAATGATAGTTCCAAGATTTTAATCCAGGCAGTCTGACTCCAGAGCCCAAACTCTAAGCTACACCACTTCCTTGTCTGCCTTCTATTTGGGAACACAGGAAATACTGTGCAGTTACATTCATGGCTGAAGAGCCACTCCTATCAACCCTATCAATAAGCAAACTTCTTGGTGCCATTATTGACAATCAGATGATATGTCACAATATCGGAAAGCAATAATGTCTGTGCTTCTCCCAGACAAGTAAAGTATGTCCTCTTGGAGAAAGACAATGTAACATATGAACATGATTTTTAATTTTTTATGATTTAATTAATCCATTCATTAAATACATTTAATGAAGCTGTTAATTACTTCTGTATTGCTCAAAGTAAAGCTAGGTATCTTCTTCAATTCCTGGATAATTCATCAAAAGCAGTCCCTTCTCCTTAAGCCCTCCATCCACATAGCCTCCACAAAGCCAGGACCAACCACCACCATCAGCTAGCAAGACAATATAAAACAAAACATTTGGCATCATGCTTTCCATGTACAGTGAAATAAGAAATCATATGAGAATCTGTGGACACTGTGAAATGACAAATCCTCTGCCTAAGAATTCCATGGAGTTATTCACTCAGGGATAAGACCAAGTCTATTCTTCAATTGAAGAATTAGCTGCTCAGAATTATAGAGCAAGATTTCAATCACTGAGCATTGTATCCCAGCTTAGGAGAAAGCAATTATAGCAATTTAAAGATGCACATCATTCGTAGAGTACTAAGGTCTAAAGCCTATCCTTATCTATTCTTTCAACTTGCTCAGTAAATATGTATTAAATGTAGACATTATTCTAAGCATACTGATATCAGCAAAGACAATGAAATGTTCATGGAGTCTACATTCCACAAGCAATGGCAGTTAGATCTGGGAATGTCTTACAGAATGGTAGAGGAAACCTCCCTGAGGAGGAACTAGGATGACTGGAAGAAAAATGTCAATGTGGTAAATAGTCATTCCTGACAAACTAATAGCAAGTAAAAATTACATCAATAAGTTAACTCATCTAAAAACAATTAAATACTCAGAATGAATTTCAATTATCTATCCTGACTAGAGTACAGAGGGTCCCCAACCTATGATGGATTGACTTGCAATTATTCTACTTAACAATGGTGCAAAAGTGATATACATTCAGCATAAACTGTTCCTAGAGTACCCATACAGCTATCCCGTTTTTCACTTTCAATACAGTATTCAATACATTGCTTGAGATATTCAACACTTTATTATAAAATAAGCTTTATGTCAGTCGACTTTGCCCAACTATAGGCTAATGTAAGTGTTCTAAGCATAATCAAGGTGGACTAAGCTAGGCTGTAATGTTAATTAGGTTAGGTGTATTAAATGCATTTCAACTTACAATATTTTTCCTTTTATGATAGGTTTATTGGGATGTAACCCCTTCGCAAGTCAAGAAGTATCTACACATTTGTTAAGAAAATTTAAGGCCTTAAATACAAGCTATGGTACTAGAAAACTAAGGTAAGTCACTTAGCTTCTGTGCATGTCAATTTCATCATCTTAAAAAGAGGGACAGGAACAAGTCACCCTCTGGTACCTTCCAAATGGAAATTCTTACAATTCTATGGTCATGAAGTCCGAACTTGGAGTTGCTTATTCGAAGTAGATAATTAATGTGTACTTCCACCACAGCCTTGCCCTACCTCCCTGGTGACAGAGCTGACAGGGGCTATGTCAAAGATGTGCTCAAGAAAGGGCTAACGCTATGGTCCACCATGTGATAAGCCTATGACCTCCAAGTGACTAATACATTATTCCAAGCAACTGCGCTAATGGCTGATATAAAAACATTCTTGGTTTTTTTGATAAAAATAAAGATCTATACTTCCTGGTTCTGACCTACTAATTAAACTACAATAAAACAAAGGTAATAGTGCCACTTTCAAAGTTATGGCAAAGTAAAATCTGACAACCAAACACTTCACCATCATCTAATTTATAAAATATATATCTTTTTACAATGCATTCCATTGCATTCCAGTGGCAAGACATGGGAGCAGAGAAATATTTTCTGTTTAAAAAAGAAAATCCTAGAGGCTCTTCTAGAAGTTTGCCTTAGTGACTCAGAATGTAAACTTACTCTATTCAGTGAGGTGTGCATAATTAATTAGATAATTTCTACCTTGAGAGGCTGACAATAAAGATCAAATAGACTGAGAACATCAACCATAATGAGATATATTTATATAATCATCAATGCAATACAAAGTTAATTTTAAACTACAGGCATTTTATCACTTTTGAATTCACTTATTAGGTATGAAACTTTGTTTACAAAAGATCAGAATGAAATCTTGAGTAGTTTGTAAGAGATTTTACATGGAATTGTGATGATGAAAAGGTTCCATGTGGGAATAATAGAATCACCTTGATGGATGAGTATTGAGTATGTTTATATAATATGAGCGATTTAAGGGAAGAAACTTAGTTTTGAAATTGTACACTCCACCAAGTCACTTAGCAATGATTAAGAAAAAACGGCTCTAAAACCATGGAAATTCAAACTCTCAGGAAGCAGCTCAGTACAGCTTTGACAGGAAACAGATGGGAAGAAAGCCTAATTATGTACTTTTTAGCTCCTTAGTTTCCTCAACTGTAAATAGAAATAGTGTCTCCTTTCTCCCAAGATTATTTGAATGACTGTATGGGCATTGAATTATAAAGTAACTAATGAAGATATTAACATATTTTATGAAATCAGTATGTGTTAGCTGTCCTCCCAAGTCATCCTCTTTTGAACTCTTTGACTTTACTTGATTGAACAAGCATTTAGTGTTGTACTTAATGTACTCTATAGTGTTCATTCTATATCAGAGAGTATATTAAATACAAATGATACAATGAGACTAAAATATATGACCTACCTTTAACAACAGCAGAAAAGACACGACAGGATAACTAATGAAGCAGCTTATGCACTGGCATGAGAGTATATAAAACATATGCAAAAAATTTATTTCTGCTTTAAAAAAATAATAAACAAGAAAAGTCACAAGAGGGTGACTTTAAGATTTAACCTTGAAATATAAGCAAAGACTTGTCACAGCAAAGAAACAAAAAAGCCCCATCAGGATAAATGAGACATTAATTCAGGAAAATTTAGATTAGGAAGCCTATTGTGTGCTAGATTCTGAACAGGCACCACGCACCCCCAGGCAGATACATGGAGATGTGAATATACCTGGTGTCTTCCACAAAGAACAAGCACATCCCACACACACAAACATTTAAAGAAACCTTTATTAATAAACGTGTAATTTAAAATTTTTCTTTTCTTTTCTTTTCTTTTTTTTTTTTTTTTTTGAGACAAAGTCTCACCTTGTGACCAGGCTGGAATGCAATGGTGCGATCTCAGCTCACTGCAACCTCCGCCTCTCAAATTCAAGCAATTCTCCTGCCTCAGCCGCCAGAGTGGCTGAGACTACAGACACCCACCACCATGCCCCGCTAATTTTTGTAGGTTTCACCAGGTTGGCCAGTCTGGTCTCGAACTCCTGACCTCAAGTGATCCGCCTGCCTCCGCCTCCTAATGTGCTGGGATCACAGGCATGAGCCACAGTGCTCGGCCAAATATTCCTAATTATTGTGCAAATGTGCAGACTTTGTATTGTGCTGGGAATGTTTTTCAGGGTTCTTTATACATTTTAAATAAATATGAAGGCTTAAAAACACAAACAACCATGATAAATAAAATATATTTTGAAAAAGAATTCATAATATCTTGGTGAACTAAGAAGTCTGAAAATGTCTTTTTTAATAAATAATGATTTTCATTATAAAAACTGATATCTCCAGCTCAACTAGTGGTCATAACTGATGGTATAGAAATGAAATCGGTTTTTAAAAATAAATATGGTTTAGAATTTAGCAGATGTCACCAATAATGTCAAGAGCATATCAACCGAAATGAAATGCCATTTTAGTTAGGGCAAGCCTCATTATGAACTGAAAACGCTCATGACATGTTCATGTTAAACTATCAAAAATCCTAGCATTTCGCTGGATCTAATTGTTTGTTTTTCTTTCTTCCTTTTTTAATGAAGCAACAGTCTTTTACAAAACCTCATTTAAGTGCATCTAACACAGTAAAAGCTCAAAATGAGATCTCCTTTTCAATCATAAGTACCTAACACTAAAACTGTTTCCAAATGTAAAGCCAAAAGACATAGCCAACTGAATAACGGTTCACCTATCAGGTAAAGCTATGTGGCAGGCTGACATTTTCGTGGAAAATGTACTGTTCTCCACCTCCAACTCTTTTAGACATAGTGGAAAGATGTAATATTATTTATGTTCTTACCCCAATGCAAAAAGGAAGGAAGGAAGGAAGAGGGGAAAAAAGGGAGGGAAGATAGAACAGGAAGAGAAAAAACACTGTTGAAAACATAGATTTTTCTAATACAATTTGTTAAAATTGTCATAAACTATTGCAAATCACTAACTACTATTTTCAAAAAATTTTAAGTGCCCAAAATAGGAAATCCAAAACCCCAATGAAAAATAAACATTGCTCCTCACTTACAAAATAGTTAGACTGTGATAACTTTTTACTGTATGAATAATACTTGGATATATTTTAAATAGGATTCCATTTTCAAATTTAAAAAACTTATATAAATTAAATCTTTCAGGAATTACTACTGCAATATATAAATCAAACTGCACTTTTGATGCCTTGGCAAATGCCATAACAAAAGTTCCTAGGAGACAATGGCTAAACAAATGTACATTTTTTTCATTATAAAACTCTGTCCATTTATAGTTATGTAGTAATGAGTCTTGACAATTTAACATGCTTTATATAAAACTGTAGAATCATCTAGGCCCATTTACAAACCATTAAGATTACCAGCTCTGATTTGAATCATACAAAAATATGCCTATGTCCCTGTTTCATTCCCAAGATAAAACTATTTTAAATGAGTCATCAATTCCAGATTTTCAAAGTCAAAATATCCTCAAAAAGGGCTGAGATGAGTCTTTTGAACACAGGTATGAAGTATAGATGAATCTAAACCAATGTTACCCCTACCATATAGGTATGTTGTGTTCACAAATATACACATGTACATACACACACACACACACACACACACACCCCTAACTCGATGCTGTTTATTCAATTTTATTTTTACATTTTTATTATAAATTTTTATTCGGTATTTATGTTATTTTAAATTTTATTTCCTTAATCCAGGTATATTCATATATCGGTCTTATGATTTTATAACTATAGTTTATTTTACCCTGATTTTAATATTATTTTAAATATTTTATCCCTTATTCTTTATTATTCAATTTCCATGGTATTTCCTTTAACTATTTCATTAATATATAATGTTTGTACACATTTATGTGGTACATGTGATATTTTGATACAAGTATACAATATGTATTGATCAAATCAGAGGATTTAGGATATTTATCTATTCAAAAATTTATCATTTATTTGTGCTAGGAACATTTCAAATCTTCTAGCTATTTTGAAATATAAATATATTGTTGTTAACAATAGTCACCCTACAGTGCTATCAAACACTAGAACATACGCCTTGTATCTAACTGGATGTTTGTACCCATTAACCAACCTCTCTTTGTCCTCCCTCCTCACCCCCCAACCCACACACACCCTTCCCAGCCTCTGGCAACTATCATTCTACTCTCTACCTCCATGAGATCAACTTTTTTAACTCCCACATATGAGTGAGAACATGTGATGTTGTCTTTCTGTGCCTCACATGTTTCACTTACCATAGTGACCTCCATGCTGTTGTAAATAACAGAATTTCATTCTTTTTATTCCAGGGAATTTCTGAGAGGCTTTTTGTGTGTGTGTGTGTTTTGTTTGTTTGTTTGTTTGTCTTTGAGGCAGGGTTTTGCTCTACCACTGAGGCTAAAGTGGGACCATCTTAGATTTCAGCTCATTGCAATCTCTACCTCCCATGCTAAAGTGATCCTCCCACCTCAGCCTCCCAAGTAGCTGGGATCACAGGGGCATAACACCACACCCAGGTAAATTTTTTGTATTTTTGGTACAGACGGGGTTTCACCATGTTGCCCAGGTTGGTCTGGAACTCCTGAGCTCAGACAATCCTCCTGCTCGGCCTCCCAAAGTGCTGGGATTACAGGTGTGAGACACCACACCTAGCCTCTACGAGTTCTTTAAAAAACATTTATAAGTAACTTTTACTTCTAGATACTTGAGCACAGCTGAGAAAGTCATAGGTATACAGTCCAAAAGCTACAAAGAAAAGACAGAAAGAAATCTTTGAGTGATTTTGTATTAAATCACACCAAATCCCAAGTCAGTGATCTCTTAGGCTAATGCTGGATAAGATACTTTATCCTAAAACCATTATTAGGCAACAATGGCTGACAAACCCATTTTGTTTCCATTTAGACAACAGTCTAAGAACTACATGGATAAAATTACTCCTGCAGGAAGATGACACACTGGCCTCAAAAATAGCCCAGGTGAATGGAAACCAAAAGATTATCTTGTCTCTGGGACAATTCACAACCTCTCTGATGACTGATGAGGCAGGTAGATATACAAATAACATGATTTCCTAGCACAACTGTATAATTGTGAACTTTTCTCCTGAGCAAACCAGCCATAGACAGACAAGAAGGCATATAGGGCTTTCCTAAATGAGACTTTCTACTCAGTTTCAAAATGACTCATAATACAAATAACTGAATAGTTCTGAACCTCCCTTTCAACATTTTTGGAAAGATACACAACACAGAGGGCAACTGAATATAGCTGTGAACAATGGCAGAGCAGATTCCAACACTACATAGCCATATGACTTGGAGCAAACTGCTTACCCTCCAGAAATCTCAGTTTCTTTACTCACTATACAGCTCAGTCATAGAATTTGCCTCACATACTGTTGAAAGTGTTAAATGAAACCACAAATGTGGAGTATGTCTGGCACTCAAAGAAATCAATAAATATAATTAGTTAAAAAAAAACTAAGCATCAAAATTAAAGTACTGGAATCTTCTTTATGCTGGCCCATTCCAGAATAAACTTGAATAAATAGAATTATTTCACTTCAGGGAAGGAAATTAGCTGGGTACAGTGGTTCATGCCAACACTTTGAAAGGTCAAGGTGGGAGGATCACTTGAGGCCAGGGATTCAACACAAGACTTGGCAAATAGCAAGATCCTATCTCTACAAAAAATTAAGAAAAAAAAAATAGTGGAGCATGGTGGTACATGCCTGTAGTCTCTGCTACTCAGGAGGCTGAAGTGGGAGGATCACTTGGGCTTAGGATGTCAAGGTTGCAATGAGCCAAACCACAGCACTACACTCCAGAATGGGAAAGGCAAGTCCCTGTCTCAAACTTAAAAAGAAGAAGAGAAAGAAGAAAGAAAGGAACAAGGAAGGGAGGGAGGGAAGGGAAAAAGATTGATTTAAATATTCCTCATACTTGAGCCTCTCCAGTCTTCTATGTTTATAACAAGAATCAAGAAAATGCCTTTGTTGGATATGCTCCAAAATAGGTTCTACAATTTCTTAAACCAATTTCAAACTTTAAAATTTTCAAAATCTTAATTTGCAGTGGACCTCCTGACTGGGTCTAAAATTGCAAGTCAAATGAATGGGCAATAAATAGTTTCCCCTAAACTAGTTGGTCTTCTGAGGATGAAACAAATAGTATGGATTTACTTTTTGTTATTTAAAAAAGAAACTTATTTTCTTGATATGGAATTGATCTCGACATAACTAGCCAGTGGTTTAAATCTGAATTTACTATAGCACCCAGGGAGAGGCTGGGCAAAGACCAAGAGTTGTACAGAACAACGTGAGTCAGCTGATGAAAGCAGAAGAAAATGATAGTTTTCTGTCTCTCTGGTGTATAGTTTTAAAGGAGTTCCGTATCTGTTACTTGAAAGACAAATGCTAATCCAGAGAATACTCAGAGACTTCTCTTAAGAGACCAGTCACAAAGAGATGATGAATAAAGGCTGGGGCAAGACAGGACTGCTTGTGAAGGACTATACCCCTCTAATACTGGAACAGCTTGGCCCCTGGGTGAAGCTGGACAAAAAATTTCAGAAAAGCCCCAACTCAGAAATTATAATGAAAGTAAGTTGTGGTGTGCTTTCTAGTCATGAAAAGCGTTCTCATAAAAAATGAGCTCTCACATAAACCACATGAGAAATAAACATTTTGGCATTATAACAGCATATAGTTTAATTAGAGAAGTCAACTAATTGACCAAATTATTCAGTCAACTGGCCAAAATGAGAAAGAGAAAAAAGACACACACGACAATATATAAGGCAACAATTATACCTCTTAAAAGTCTGTGAGAATCCCAGGTTAAGCAACAAAAGATATGAAAAAATATCAACCCCATGCTTTAATCCAAAAATATAATTTGTAAGTTGCTCTTTGAGTCTCAACCAACATTTTTCCTAAGCACTGTTTTAAAATCCCAAGATAGCTCCCAAAAGACTGGTAGATAGTTTAAATTTCATTTCAAAAAGTTTTATATTAAGATTGGAAAATAATAAAGGAACCATACTCGCAATTAAAACTATACTAACAAGTAAAATAATCCAACGGAAGGAAACTTTTACAATATATTTCATGTATTGGTAATTAAAGAAAATCAGATTTGAAAGTTTTGTGGAGGAGGAATATTTAGAGACATATAGTTTCTAAAGACAACTTCTGGCATTGTTGCTTACTTTAGAAAATTGGTGTAAAGCTACTTTCTCTAAAACAAGTTTTATTTTCCATGCTTTGAGTATATACTGACACTAATTTCATCAATTGAGATTATTTATGGGACTTAAATAAAAAGGTGCAGTGGCAGCTAAATAATAAAAGCTAACAATCACTGTTGAATGATTTTTTTTCATAAAATGATATGCTGAGAACTTCACATGCATTATTTTATTTTAGCCTCCCATTTTATAGGAAACAAAGGCACAGAGTACCAGGTAACTTGCCAAGATCATGAGATAGTAAGGGGATTAAAACCCAGGTATTTGTCCTTTTGTGACTAATATGATTTTGCTTTGAGTTATCTAAATTAGTCAAACTCACAGGAACAAAAAACAAAATGGTGGCTGCCAGGGTCTGAAGAGAAGGGGAAACAAGAGTTGCTGATCAATGGGTATAAAACTTCAGTTATGCAGGACGAATAAGGCCCAGGGATCTGCTGTACAACATTGTGCCCATAGTTAACAATACTGCATTGTGCTCTTAGAAATTGTTTAAGAGGGAAATCTTGTGTTTTTAATTTAAAAATAACCAGAGCGACACCATCTCAAATAAAGGCGGAAGAAGCCAATCCGCTGGGTTACACATTCCCAGGCAGTTCAGCACTCTTGGTCACAAGATATTTATGGTTGAGGGACTGAGTTAATAGTGCTAACTAGCACAGAACTTAAGCAAATACCCTAGTACTTTAAGAACAAAAAGCATTCCTAGTTTCAGAATAGGTTTGCTTTTAAGATAACAGTAACGTAAGAAAGTAGCAATACTAACAGCCTGCCACAAGCTAATCGTATACCTTTATAAAAGTATACTATTCTTAGCAACCTATCTATACAAGCAACAATATGAAATAGGCGTGTGCCTCCTCTTGCATTCTAAGGATATCCTACTCTGTAACTTAGTCTTAGACTAACTTAGTCTTAGACTACTTAGTCACTAATAAACTATCCTAACTTCACTATACTATATTCTGCTACTGCCCTGAATTCTTTTCCATGAGAGATCCAAAAACCCACTCTTGGAATCTGGGACAAGAACCCTTTCCTGGTGACATTACCACAATAAATAAAAATAAATTACATAATGAAATACATTTTTTAAACAAAAAGGTGAACTCCAAAGCCTTAGCCATTATTTAAGTTATAATTAAGCTGACCCAAAGCAGGAGGAGAGAGTAGAATAAAGATGTTCTCGCTAGAAAGAATAGAATGAGACACAATTAAATGAGTAGCAGGTGGAGAAATAATGAAGGCACACACAAAATAACAGTATGGGCAGGACTGATGATTGTATAGCATAGCAAATGAGGTACAGCATAGCAAATGGGCCATAAGGAGAGTCAATTTGTGCAACGTGAAACAGCTCCCACCTTCAGCCAGATGTGTTCGCGATTCCCAGAAGGGCAGGGTTCAACAGGACACACTCATCCCTCACATAGGCAGGAGAGATAGGTTCCAGTACCTCTGCCTATACCAAATTCTGCATACTAAAGTCCCACAGTCAGCCCTGCAGAACCTGAACATCCAAAAAGTTGCTTCTTCCTATAGATAAGGGTTTCCCACCAGGGATACTATAGTTTCAATCACCATTTGGATGAACAAATATCTGCATTGACCCACACAGTTCAAGCCCGTGTTGTTGAAGGTTCGACTGTGCATACACGGGGGCTGATTCGCTCAGTCAACCACCTAGTATCACAGACATTTCTGAAAGGGAGGCTTGTTCTACCCTTGCTAAGGAGGAAAGGAATAAATGAAGATTCTGCGTGCCACTTTTGAATGGATGCCAATCCTTGGCTCTTCACTCTACCTACTCTTATACACACAGTAACACTCTAAACCATAATAATTCTACTGTAAGTTTCTTCTTTGAAATGGCAATCGCCAGCAGGGAATTCTCTAAGAAGAATCTACTTTATCACTGCCAGGGCGCACAGAATTTTGAATTAAGGAAACAGCTGGCTGCTTGCCACAGGCAGGAAATGGAGAAGAGAGAGCCAGTCAGCATTCATCTCTCTACTTCTGTCCAACTACTTCTAGCTCTCTTCATCTGCCTTCATCTTACCGCTTTTGATTTGGGGATGGAATCAAAGAACTGTTATACACCTCAGATGCAATGCAGTATCAACTTACAAAAAGATACAAACAGTGAACTAGGGCTGCCCCAGGTGCCAAGTTAGGCTGAGAAAAGCCTAAAGACAAAGGAGTTCGGGCTCCAAGACTGAAACCTGAACACACTGCCAAATACAGTACCACTGCTTAAGCTTTTACTGATCAGTTGCTTCTGAATTAATCACCAAATAATGGTCAGCATTTACAGAGCTCCTAGTATTCCTGGAACACAAAAGATACTTCCAATATTTTTATCAACTCTGGCAAGTAGTTTTGCTTTTCCATTGAAACAAAAGTTTAGAGGAAAAAAAGAACCTAGAATATGGTCATATAATTATTCAGTGGTGGATCACTATTCCAATCAGAACTCCAAACTTGGGTTCTTTCCATTATTTCTATTGTGTAATGGAATAATACCAGGGAAACACTGAGAAAGTACTTGCTTAGAAAGTACTTTGGAGTAATCAAGGAATTGCTTTTTAAAAATGGTAAATTTTCTTAGAAGATCAAGATTCCAGTAAATGGTCATATGTTCTTTATTAGACGAGAATCAAACACTTAGGGGTTTTTGATTGAACAGTTACACATTTTCCCTCTCCCTTCCTGCATCACACATTTTACTAAAGACTATTTGTTCATCCAAATAGTGATTGAAACTACAGTACCCCAGGTGGGAAACCCTTATCTATAGGGAGAAGCAACTTTTCGGATGTTCAGGTTCTGCAGGGCTTCATACATTTTTCTGCATCACACAAATTACTAAAGTGGTGGGGAGACAGGTGGGGATGGTGGGATATGAATGAACACAGTAGATAAACACCTATATCTAAAAGACTACAAAGAATACAATGAGTGAAGAGACTTTGATTCACAACTGAATCCCCAGAGTCAAGAACAGAGTCTGGCCAATATATGTTTTATATATAAAATAATTCATTAAGAAAAATGAAAAACTATTCCCACTAACATAATTTGAAATGATAATCCTTAGTACATAGAACTAATTCAAGCATGAAAAAATTACAGTAGGCTTCGGATAATAGAATCTCCTTCAAAATGCTTTATTCATGATTTCTGCTATGGTTTAAGAATTATAAAACCTTTGCTTAGGGCTAAAGAGAAAGTATCATGAAAACAGGCAAAACACCATGGACAAAAGCCCACTGATTATAATGAATGACAATCTGTGACCTTGCAGAGAATTATATACTATCCCTAATTAGTCTTCCAAAAGTTTGAGAATTCATTTGCTGAAAGTGAAAATGCAGTTGGAAATAGATAGACTTCTAAACATCAGAATGGTTTCCAGAGTAGATAATTAAATATATTTGGTCTGTAATGGAACTCAACCAGGTGCTAATTCAAAGCTATGACTTTATATTCACATTCTGATTGTGATTTAAATTCTGATTCACACTAGAAGCAGAAGAATAGATAAGAAATAAGAATATACCCTCCTACTGTTCCTTAGTTGGCTGTAGAAAATATTCAAAGTATCCTTGAGCCGTGAACAACAGAGCTTCAACTGCACAGGTCCAAATATGTGTAGTTTTTTTTTCAACCAAACTGGAGAAAAAATACAGTATTTGTGAAACTCAAAACCTGCATATACAGAGGGCCAACTGCAAGACTTGAGTATACATGGATTTCAGTAAAGGCAAGGGGTTCTGGAACAAATCCCCGTATCTACCCAGAGACAACTGTGTTGTAAAATAGCCTTTGGCATCCTTTCACCTCCATTTTCTTGCAAAGCTCATGCCACTTAATTTCTTATCTCTCAAGGGTTCCAAGCTGTCTTCATGGTAGGTTATGGGTGAGAGCCTGCCTCACCTAAGGATTCAATGCTCTGCAATTGCTTTGATCCTCTTTCCTTCTCAATCAAAACTCTTTTCCCCTGATTTCAGATGAGTGTTAGAAAGGAAACAATGTAATTAACTCATGCTAAAGTATGATTTTTAAATCTAATTTTTCAAATATATTTGTATGTTTCAAAAAATTCTTTTAATATACTAAATGCAATATAGTGAAATTTTCCGATTCCGTAAGTAACTGCTGCCAGTAGTATCTTGTGAATACATACTAAATTTCTATGTATGTATGTATACAAACTAGTAGAAATATACGTCATTTCTCTCCTTCTTAATAGAAGGTAGTACACTATATATGCTGTCAGACACCTTTATTTTCATCTTTAATGAAATGCCTTGACCTTTCCATATCAGTATATAAAGAACTGCCTCATTATTTTAAATTTTTTAACAGCTGGGGAGTATTCCACTCTATAAATGGACAGCAATTGATTTAAGTAGCTCCATGCTGATGGACATTTAGTTGATTTTCAATCTTTTCTATCAAAAAAAAAAAAATACTGCAATGAACATCTTACACATAGACATTTTGAATAAATCCCCAGGGAAGGTTGTTAGATAAACCCATCTGTATTTGATGGATGGTGCCAAATTACCCTCTACATTGTATGTTCCAACTTACACACCAAACAACAGCATATAAGAATGACTGTTTCCAAAACAGAGAGCCACATCAAATTTCTGGATATTTGCCAACCCTCTAAAGGTTAAAAAAAAAAAAAAAAAAATTCTTATCATTTTAACTTGCATTTCTTTGTTTTAAGGATTATTGACCCTCTTTTTAAAAATCTGCTTAAAGAGGCCGGGCGCGGTGGCTTAAGCCTGTAATCCCAGCACTTTGGGAGGCCGAGGCGGGTGGATCACGAGGTCAAGAGATCGAGACCATTCTGGTCAACATGGTGAAACCCCGTCTCTACTAAAAATACAAAAAATTAGCTGGGCACGGTGGCGCATGCCTGTAATCCCAGCTACTCAGGAGGCTGAGGCAGGAGAATTGCCTGAACCCAGGAGGCGGAGGTTGCGGTGAGTCGAGATCGTGCCATTGCACTACAGCCTGGGTAACAAGGGCGAAACTCCGTCTCAAAAAAAAAAAAAAAAAAAAAGCTGCTTAAAGGTTTCTATTTCCTTTTCTGTAAATGGTTAATATCTTTCTTAGAAAGAGTATGAATTTGGGGTAGCCACTTAAACCTCTGAGAAGCATTTCATGTTTTCTAAGGAGACTTAATCACCCAAATTAGTCCCTAAGTGGTGCTATTTGGAAAAACATGATGTGACATGAAAACCTTATGCAGTTGTGGGGAGAACATACTACTGGGCTAAAGTAAGTAACTAAGAGATAGTTTAGCCTGGTCTAAGTGTCTTTGAAGTGCTCTTTTGTTAATTACCAAAACCCAAAGATTAGAACGTTAAAACAACTGGCAAATAGCATTGGTTTTCACGTCAAGGACCAGAGCCCGCCCTCCAGGCCCCTCTCCTCTCCGCCCTTCATCCCTGCCCAGCTAGTCTCTCTAGACAACCTAGGAAAAGGCTAATAAACATAAGCTTCTGAGTCATATCTGTCTTCCATGAAACTAACAAAAGTATAACACAGTCCTCAAAAAAGGATTCACAAGACAGATTCACTTGACTCAATCACAAAAAAAAGATACATACAGAAGGGTTTACACATGAAAGAAAGGTAGACAGCTGGTAGGTAGACACTACTGCAGTAATTACAAAAGATTAGGAAAGCACACACTGTCTGTACTATCATTCCAAAGAGAAGCCATCAGAAAAGAAAGCCTAGAAAAACAGTTCAGAAGAGACCACAGCAGACACCGACACTGAGTAGCTACAATAAGCCCAACAGGTAAATAACAAGCAAAACTAAATCTCCAGAGACCTTAGACTTCCAAACCCAGACCAACCTAGGAGTCATCAAAAGTCAGATATCTCAGGTGTTAATTCCGTATTTGAATAAATATCAGAAAAGACAAGTAAAGATGAATACTGGTAGACATGTCTTCAAAATACTTCAAATTGTTCTTTAATTTTGAATAGAGTTGTACATTTGTTTAAAGTTTAAATATGCAAATGATGGTTGTGGAATGAAGTAAAGCAGATAGACTTTCCTCCCTTAATTTCCTCTACTCTGTCAGGTTAAATCATTCTAGTTCTTGGAACCAGAGTTACCTCATTTTTCAATACATTGCCTACCTCATTTTGTAGCTCCCTCTTGCATTATTTTATCTCTGTCCACCTTCTTTTCCTTCAGTGGTGGTGGAATCAGCATTGACTAGGGATCTATAGTCCAATTTCTAACCTCCTCCTAGACCCCATACTCACCTCAAGGAAACTCTACTTCAAATAAGTAAACATTTGCATGTTATCAAATGCAGCTTCCAAACGAGTCCATGGCCCTCCCATCTATAACTATATGGCCACCCATAAGCCCTCCTATATAGAAAACTGGCCACCAGTGCCCATAAAATATACCTAATTATTTCTGGCCCTATATACTCTACCAAATATCTACCTCATTTCTCCCACACCACGGTGAGCTTCTAAAGAATACAAGTGTGTCCTCAAACATGACAAAACATATCTTCAAATTAAACTTGTGCAAAAATGGTAGCACCGTCTGTACTATGCAGCCTCTACTATGTCATTAGTAGAACAACTGAGGACAGTTAGAGGCATATAAAGGGTTAAGAAAACAAAGTCTAATTCATTCACCAATGGACTCTTCCATCTTCATGGCTCTAATTAACATAGCCAGTACATTAATAGAGTATCAGTTAAAGAACATACAAGAAACTTAATGACTAATTGAGATGAAAAACTAAGAATTTATCGTAAAAAGAATTTGAATTTTTATAGCCTTGGTGAAGTGCAAACATATGTGTACTTTTACCAGAACTATAAAGTTCAGAGCTTTAGTAATTGTTACCATCTTAAAATAAAGCTAGCAAATCAAGTTAAAATAATGTAATAACACAGTACACTTCACAAAGAACAAAACATACAAAAAACAAAAAGATTAATTATTTTAAATGGTAGCAGAAAGGAACATTGAGGTCACTCTGAAAAACATAAATTTTTTGAAATTTCACATGGTTATCAGTACACTGTCTTTAAATATGCTCAGTCTGAATCAGTAATAAGTACCACTGTTTACTGAAACACACAAGTCTTCATGATTCCATCTGCCAGATACATGAAGAAGTGAGAGGTAAGAAGGAGATAAGGGAAGAGGGGTGAGGAAGAGAATTGAGAAGATAAAAAGGGGAGAATAAGGGATGCAGAGACTAGAAAAATAGAGGAGGAAAGGGGAAAGAGGAAGAACAAAGTGGGAAAAAAAATAAAATTATGATAATTATAATTCAAAGGTACAAGCTGTCTGGAGCCTGAATTTGAGGGAACACTAACTAGATTAGGGAGCAAGTATAGTCATTTAAGTGGCATAGACTTAAATGGTAAGGTTGGAGTGAAATGCAAAAAAAACCAGAAAGATCTGATATTAAACTAAATAGAGCTTAATACTTGAAAGTGAAGCATAAGAAAGAAGGAGAAATTATGACTCCCAGGTTTCTAATATTAATCACTAACTGAATCAAGGCTAGAAAGGAAGACTGGAGGAAGAAAATACAGATTTGTACAGGAATGTAATTATTTCGGTTTGCTATGCCTGGGAAATAAGCAAATGGAGATATGGAATGAGTGAAAGGTTCTGGGGCTTGACAGAGACACTCTCCTAGACCAGATTTTATTCAGGCTCTTCTAAGCCCATTTCTCAACTAGGCCCCAAGTGTGCCAGATCTGAATAGCCCAATGTTAGCAAAATCCTGCTTATCAGTTTAGTGAGAATCCTCCACCCTATTACATATCTGATCAAATTCCTCATTCCCCCACTCCCATCCCAAGGTGATGTCCCATCACCCTGGCTTGCCTTTAGCAAGAATCCTGTTAGGTCTGTGTAACCAGAATCCCCTCTTTCCTCTGACTTTTCCTCTTAGTAATTTTCCATTCACTGACCCCCAACCCTGCTTCTTTGGCTATAAATCCCCACTTGCCCATGCTGTATTTGGAAGTAAGCCCCTTTATATGCTGAGCCCTCTTTCCCTCTATTGCAAGACTTCCTCAGTAAAATCTCTTTTTTATCACTTTAACTACTGTTCAGCTCCAGTTTTCTTTAACAGGTTCAAAGAGAGGTCAGGACTGTAGTAATAAATTTAGAGTAATGAATGGATTTCTAGATGGTAAGTAAGAGACAATGACTTCCCAGGTTGAGCCAGGAAGAGTGTCCAGAAAGGTAAAAGAAAAAACAGAAATGAAATTATGAAGAAAATGGAAATAGCTTCCTAAGGAACTGTTGCCAAAAGAGTATTGACAATTCAAAGAACAATAGGTCTTCCTCCAAAGCCAGGATTTTCATGCACCACTATATGAGCAGGTGAAATTATTAAGGAAAAAGATTAAGAATTTGAGTCTTATCTCTTCATATATAAAAAGTACTTCATTAGACTGCTAAGAAAATTAATGTACATATATTCCATATTTATATACAATAGCAAAAATATATTTACATATAAAGTATGTGTATATAATATATATATATATAAAATTTCTGGCACACACCGATGCTCAAAAAATGAGAACTCCTTTCTATTATAGAATAAAAGGTCCAGTTGCAGTAGCTCATGCCTATAATCCCAGCACTTTAGTGGGAGTATAGCTTGAGCCCAGGAGTTGGAGACTAGCTGGGCAAAATAGCAAGATCCCATCTCTACTATTATAGGTAGGTAGATAGGTAGATAGACAGATATATATGTAATTTATTTATATAATAGTATAAATACTACATATATAATAATATATAACTACTATATAATAGACCTTATTCTCATCCTTGCACATATGCGTATGCAATGTACCTTATTCTCATCCTTGCACATATGCGTATGCAATGTACCTTATTCTCATCCTTGCACATATGCGTATGCAATGTACCTTATTCTCATCCTTGCACATATGCGTCTGCAATGTACCTTATTCTCATCCTTGCATATGTGCAAGGATGAGAATAAAAATGCATTAAATGCATGTAGTTCTACTTATAGTATACGTTTTTCTTCCTAACATTTGAAAAACTTTTAGAAGCAAAGCAAGGGCAATTATATATTTGATTTTTGAGTTTTTTAGTTTTGCCTTAGGAATGTATACTGATATTTATATTATCATTAGAGCTCTATGGCCAGATAAACCATATAAACAATAAGGCTGCTTACTGTCATTGATGGAGTCCTCCAAATAATGACTATTGGATGGGTAATAAACTGCTCACGATGCTGAATTGTTTTGCCTGTTTTGTTGTGTTTTTGCAACTGAACAACAATTACCCTTGATACGGTTGCTACAAAATTGAATGTGTATATAGGCCTAACATGTTCTATCTTATATAGGTTAAGACGGGGCCAGTTTTCTTCACTTAGAATCCTACACTGGCCTCTCACCAAAAGACACAATAACTGCAGAATCAGATGTAAGAGAAAAAGAGAAAAAAAATCTACAGTTCTCTAAGTAATGGTGAACTCACCTATGACTTTTCAACCTGCACTTCTCACTAATGTTCTAAGATGTCTGGCTAGATAAGCGATTTCCAGATAAACAAGAGAAAGGGTAAAACCTCTTTCAGAAAACTCCCTCAATTAGCAATCACCTTCATTTAGCAGCAGCACCTCTACCATGCCAGCTGCAGGGGGAATTAATTAAATTTAATAGAAGCCACGGGGGAAGTAATTAAATTTAATAGAAGTCATGGATTCCAAATGAAGATAAACTGTATTTGTAATCAGACCTACTGTGTCACTTACTAACAGTACTGTAAAAGCATGAGCCAAGTACTGTACAAACCACCTTCCACAGACACACCAAGTTTCTGAATTACTCTTTCATTCTCACTTCAAAATGTAGAATAATTGATACGGCATACTATGGTAAGCATCTCTAATTTTTTAAAAATTCTTTTTGCAAAACGAGAAATCTGTGACACTGTTACATGTCAATTATGTGTAAACGAGCAGATCTGAATAGCACAGAAGCCGTAGCACAGACAAGAAGTAATGAGAGGTTGGCATGTTTGCTTTGGGAAGGAAAACTAGCAGCCCATTCATCTAAATGCAGTTATGTTTCAATTTAACTAAATTACAAGGTTTGAAATTAGCAATGCTTCAAGCGCTCTGGGCTACTGCTCCCACCAGAACACTTCATCTTTAATACCTGCTCCAGCTTGCAAATAAAAGTAAGGAAAACAGTAGGAGAAATGCTCAAAACATCTTTTTAACAAAGGCCTTTTCTAACAACTGCAATCTTGTGTTTTTTACCCCTCAGAATATCTAAAGCTTAAATAAGACAAAGCTAAGTGATACTTTTTTGTTTCAAAACTATATAGTATATTCTACTGCATAGTTACTTAAATATTTATCTTATTTATCATAATAAAGTGTAAGCTTCTTAAGGACAAGGATAATTCAAGTTTCAAGTTTCTTATTTCTAAAATACTTAGCACAGTGCTTTGTACATGGTGAGGGGTTAGAAAATGCTTATTATCCCACTTTAATGAAGAAAAGATAGCATCACTCTCTATGAAATCATTACCAACACTAAAAGCAGCTCCTGGTTTGAATAAGCAAGCTGTTATCTTGGTTGATAGTGAAGAGCGCTGCAAGAATGCCAAGATTTCTACCTGACCTGTGAAATAAGAAAAATCCTATTTTGGAATTATTTTGAGGATCAAATGATATGCAATTTATTAAAGTACTTTAAGAGAAAATAATAAGAGCTAACATATAACAAGTTTCTACCATATGCCAGGCACCATGCTAAGCACTTGACATAGATTATCTCAATAAATGCTCACAAAACCCCTAGGAGTTGCCTACTTTTTTTTTTAATCTCTCATTTAAACAGAAGAAAGTAAGATTTAGAGATGTTACATAACTGATCCAGAGACCCAGTAAATAATTAGTGGTGGGACCCAATAGCTAATGAGTGGTGAAATTTGACCCATGTTTAATCTAAGGTAGTGGGAAAGCCATGGCCATTTTTCAGTCTGCAGATTCCAAACCGTACTTCTTAAAGATAAGAAACACCTGTAACACAAAAGCAAAGACCCCTTTTTATTTGGAAATATTGTAGCGAAATAAACATAATTAAAAACTCCATGACTCATAAATATCCTTCTTTACATTGTAGTTAACGCAAATGTCTCGTTCACATCACCAGCCACCAGCCATGTTAGATGCCCCATTATGCGTTTACCACTAGGGCATGTACACACTACAATGACTCTCCCAGTAAACGATGGCCCGCTATTCATACCAGCATCTAGGGCCTGCCATGTTACAGATGCTATAGATACTTCATAAATGTTTCTGAAATAAAGAACTATTCATTTTTTATAACCTTGGTTCTAGAGTTCTGGAGAGATAATAAATGATGGCTACTTATAATTATTAACTTATCTGAGTACATCTAATTCCAACTGGTTAGTTGTTCTGCAAAGAATGTTTGGTCTTTTCATTTCACAGCCTCTCTCCATTAAGCTGAACTGTAACCAAGTTCCCCTATACATATTCCTATTATAGAACTCATAACATTTTTTTGCCCACTCACATCCTCCTCTGCTAAACTATAAAGATCTTACCTTATTCCTCTTTTATCCTCAGCACTCAGCACAAAGCCACATATTGGGCACTAAATAATTACTGGAAATAATTTATGCACAAGGTTTTTTATTAATAAAATGCTAGCTCCTTACCAACAGCAATCAAAGATTTTTTAATGTTTGGTATGAGATAGAAACAAGAAATTATGAATACCATTTACAACTTAAACTCTAATCACTAAACAAGAACAAAAATACTAGCCAAGCAGAGCATTTAAAGGGGTTCCCTAACAAAATATTTTGCCTTTTCTAAGTTGCAAAGATGAAATCAGTTTCTTATGTGTTACTGTCCAATGCCACGCCAGTTTTATAAAATATGTTTAAATGTTTGTACTCAAGTGATTTTTTTAAGCATAAGCAAACACACATGCTTCTGGAAAGGGCTTACAAATCTCATGCTGTACACCATTGAAAAAGAGACTTCTTTAAAACCCTTTTAACATTTTCTTCACCTATATCACTTAATACTCCTGAAAAGAACTTAATACCTATACTTCATGTGTTATTTTATGAGAATTTACTATTTTGGTCACTCATGGTGTTTGATATCAATCTATATAACCATTCTTAATGCACCGAGAAGGACATCTTTTTTCAGGGTTCTACCTCATTCTTAAATGTTGCTTTTTCCTCCAAAAGGGAAACCTGATTTTTAAAAAGTAAGGGGAAAATAAAACAGTAGAAAATTCTGGAAGAAATTCTAATAAAATAATCTCATCTCCACTCTCTAGGTAAAAAACAATGATTTTTTTTTCTAAGGTGCAATTTTTAAAATTGACTATTAAGCAAGGGTAGGGATAAATATTTAATACTTGCATGTGAATTAGGTGCTGTGTTAACTGAATAACTGAAAAGTCCAACACATTCACACTTAGGCTATTTTTGCCCATATGCTTACTTTGTGAGATTAAACCATAATAGCACAAAAATCATACAAAGAACTCTATAAGCTGGCTGGGTGCAGTGGCTCATGCCTGTAATTCCAGCACTTTGGGAAGCTAAGGCAGAAGAATCACTTGAGGCCAGGAATTTGAGAACAGCCTGGCCAAAATGGGGAAGCCTCATCTCTATTAAAAATGGGGGAAAAAAAAATTAGCCAGGCATAGTGGTGTTCGCCTGTAATTCCAGCTATTTGGGAAGCTGAGGCACCAGAATCACCTGAACCTGGATGGGGCAGAGGTTGCAGTGAGCCAAGATCATGCCATTGCACCCCAGCCCAGTTAACAAAGACTCTCCATAAAGAACTGTAAAAGCAGAGAAATGATTAATACTTTAACAGTGGAGAGAAGTATGTCACCTGCTTATACCATATTTGTTTCCAAGGATGTGCACACAGTTATGACGATGAGCAAGATCACTATTAAGAAATTCACTGTGAGGCATTATTGTACTTAATTTGTTTGAGAATTAAAAACAAATTATCCTCTTCTCTGTAATAGCAATTTAATTTTTCCAAGCTGTTAATGAACCAATTAAACAAAACTACTTATTCTAATGCATGGAAGAAATTCTACTCTTAGAAACATATACCAGAAGAATTTTTTGACATACAAGTATAATTGCTTTATTGTACACAATAACCTCCCCTACACCAAATCAAAGATACTCAAAGTGAGTGTTTCCCAGGCCCCTTTTCTAGGGGTCTGTGAGGTCAAAACTATTTCCATGTCATATTAAGACACTATTTACCTTTTCCATTGATGGTACAATGAAACCCCTGATGGGTAAAACTGTTGATTCCTTTAGCAAGAATCAAGGCAGGGGCAACAAATTTTACTGGCAGTCATTCTATTCTTGACTGACATGCAATCATAGCAAATAGAATGCAGTTTCACAAGGACAATATCCTTGATGAACCTGTAAAATTAGTTAACTTTTAAAATCACAATCGTTGAGTATGTCATTTTAATATGCTGTATGACAAAGGAAAATATACATAAAGCATTTCTTCTGCATATCAAAATAAGATGGGTTGGTTATCTCAAGGAAAGCACTTATAAGACTCAGATATGAGCTGAACTAGTTATTCTTTTCATGAAGCACCATTTTTACTCGACTGATTGAAGACAAACTATTCTGAAGTGGTCATGACCAATATTTATGAAAAAAAGAGTAAGCCTGTCACCTCAAGAAAAATAACTAACAATATCTGATGCCAATGATAAAATTTGAGTTTTTAAGCTGAAAATGGCATACTGAAAAATTTAATCTACCATCCTGAGCTTGATAGCTTTCCAACACTTAAAATGCCTTGATATTAATAAATCTGATCGTTTGATACATAATAAAATATGCCTACATGGGAAACATCTAAATAACTTAGTTACTTGATACTTTCCAATTGACCAATACATGATGTTACCAAACCACGCACAGGTAAAAGATCCATCCAAACTACAAAAAACACCAATGTATTTTTAACAAAACAGCATATAAACTGCTCACTGATAAAGTTTTAGATTCTGATTCAAACTCTTAAGAAATTATAATCTGCAGAGTTTTGGTATAGTATCAAAGAAGGATATACACAATTATTTGAAAAGTTTATAAAACACACTTCCTTTTTCCAACCACATATCTGTGGGGTGAGATTTTTTTTCATACATTCAAATAAAACAAAATATGAGAATGAATCCAAAGGAAATATAAAAATTTAGTCTTTTAATAAGCTAAAAATTAAAGATTTGCAAAATATGTTTTTTAAAAAGCCTTCTCAGTAAATTTGTTTTGTTTTTGTTTTGGATATGTAGGGTTTTTTTCCCTACAAAAATACATTTACTGCTAATATGTAATGGGTTTTTAATTATTGGTTTTTTAATCTCTCAGTTTTAATTTCTCCTATGGTAAATACAGACAGACATAATCACATTAACAGAAATGATTTTAGACTGTCAGTAATAATTTTAGGAGCATAAATGGGTACTTGGGACTGAAAAGTTTGGAAACCATTGAACTAAAGTCTAGCTATCTACCATATAGCATGATTTTCAATAGAATTTTTACCACAATCCTCTAGTAAGATGAAAATACGCTTTTCATGCATACACATAAAGAGAACCTAGCAAATGCCAGGCACCATGTTTAGTCTTCATGATGCAAGATGAACATACTTCATTTTTGCCAAGTTGCTTATAGTCTTGTAAAAAGATATGCTAGTAATTCTAGAACTATTTGAGGATAGGCCATGTAACAGCTGAGGCCTCTGCCAAAGTCTCCACCACTGTTCTACCTGTTGAAATGCTACTTACAGTCCTATTGACACCATTTATCTCTGTTTATTTCATGTGTATTCATTTTGATCCCGTTTCACTTTCTCTGTATTACTCAAATCTCATATAAAAGGTCACCCTCCCCCTTAACTAAACATGGTCATCGTCTGAGTCCTCTCTTCTTTTCACTTCAAATATACACAAGTGCATTTGGTAGTTTTTCCTCAATTAATATGTAGCTGGTTGTTGGTTTTGTCTTCACTTCCAAAGAGGCTTGTAGGAATGCATTACATTCTCTTTACAAGCATTTAATTATCAAATATTTTTGAAAAGGTAAAATTACGTACCTATACAACCTAAACTTTAATTACTGAAAAAAATAATCCAAGCTTACTTTTCTTAAATTCACATTCCACAAGTATAACGAGGCAAACTACTCAAGACACAACAAGATCTTTTACTGAGTGCTCAATTCCAAATAATGAGCAACATCTATTGAAAAATCACAGCAAAATTCCAAACTGATCATGCTTAGTCAACACCTTATTCCTTCACTGTCCAACACCAGGGAGAAACTGAAAAATGAAAACAAGCACACTATAGAGATATGACCATGTTTTCATGCTGAGGTAATTAATTGGATCATATTCTATAAAATTTGTGTTGTTCATTGCTATGTAGGTCTCCTGTTTTGGCTAGAAAACAACCTTAAATTGGCTTCCAGAGAAGGCTACTCTCCAAACACTCTTAATTCCTATTAACTCTTCCTCTGCCTAGTCAGTATAATGTGATTAAGAATAAAGATTTACGTAATGAGAGGAGCTTTGGTTCCAAGTTCACTGTGTCACACTGAACACTCAATTTTCTTAAGCCTATTTCCTCAGTCACAGTTAATAATAGCTAACCTGCAGATTTAGTGATTAAATGCTATCAGGAAGGTAAGTAAATAACATTGTGTCCATCACTTTATAACCACTTTGAAAATGCTAGCTATAATGGTCTAATTAAAATACCACCACTATAGACAATGGTATATATTTCCATTTTCCTATGGCAGAATCTGAATGTTACAAACCCATTTCTTTGTCTCAGAATGGAAATAGACAAAATCTGCAGGGGAGATGGGATTAGACATGTGAAATATCCCACTCTGAGAGGAGCAGAGAATTGGGACCCACTGCATAGGCTTTAGGTCTCCCAACGTCTGCACCCCTTAGCTCCAGCTCCACCCTTTGCTGGACCCATAACTTTAGACAAGTAAATAAATTTTAGCTTCTGTTGCATGAAAAATTAGATTACCTATCTCATGAGAGTAAATAAGCTAACGGTTGTAAAGGGTCATGCTCAAAGCCTGGCACAAAATAATTCCTGAACAAATGATAACATTATTATTTTTTGGTTGCCTTTGGAGTGTTTCCTCCAGAATTCATTTACCTTAGTTTGTAGATTAGCAAATATAACAAAGCACCTCCCAAAACACTCCTATAGAAATGCTTCAAAAGAAATCCATATACTCTGACAAAGTTTGGCGAGAGAATATATAATGTGGCAAAAACAAAACAGCCATCCTGTAAATGTACTTTTATAATAAGTAATAAAACTTTGGAATCTGGGATGTATCCAAGCTCTATATTGGTGTTCCTCTACCCAAGTTGCATGTAAGAATCACCTGGAGAGACTGAAAACTATGATGCGTGCAGGGCATCAATATAGTATACTGAAAACTGATACATAGAAAAGAAAATTGTTCCACCTTACCATTACAGACTGTAGTTCCAGGCAACCAAATAGCCCTGGCAGGTAAAGCAAAGTTCTTCTAAATAAAGTCATTGCAGATACTATGTGGATAAGAAAGAATAAGACATGAAACACAATAATATATGGATATATAATAAGAAAACCTCCATTTTGCAGCCTTTAATGGAATAAAGCAACAGCAACAGTCTTCAGTGAAGGGCAAAAGCTTTAGTTTTAAGAGATCCCAGAGAGCTCCCTTGCCCCTTCGGCCATGTGAGGAGATAGCCAGAAGACAGCTTCTATGAACCACGAAAAAGGGCCCTCACCAGACATCAAATCTGCTGGCACCTTGACCTTGGACCTCCCAGCCTCTAGAACTGTGAGAAATACATCTGTTGTTGATCAGCTACCCAGCCTATGGTATTCTGTTATAGCAGCCTGAGCAGACTAAGAAAATTTTAATGATGATTCAAAAAGAGTTAACTAAACAGCAAAGATTTGTGTTGTAATAATGAAACATCTCAAAAGACACAGGTCTTAGGCCAGGCTAACGCTAATCTGCCACCTTTTTTTTTGCTTTATCAATCCATTATTTAAAAGCATTTGTTATTTATTTGTATTGCAATATGATTTACATACCATAAAATTCATCATTTTCTAGTGTACAATGCAGTGGATTTTAGTGGATTCATAAACCATCTTGTCTAACTCCAGAACATTTTCATCACCCCAAAAAGAAACCCATACCTGTCAGGAATCACCAATTATCCTTTAAAGAGATATGCATAATAACAAATGCTGTATATACTAATATAGGTATCTCAGCACTGTTCTTTTGTGTAGATCCATATTTCCACCTGGTAGCATTTACCTTCTGCCTGAAGGAAATACTTGAATATGTCTTATAATGTGGGGCTACCCATGATAAGTTTGCTCAGCTATTTTGCTTTACTTTTTGAAAGCCGTATTCACTTGATACAGAATTATATAACCAGCTATCTTGTCCTGAAAAAAAAATTTTTTTTACTGTTCTCCTTTTACTCCAGATTGACTAGTCTGAAAAATAAGGATTTTCTTAGGGATTAAATGTAGGGTTGTATAGGAAAGCCTTTTGCAAAGAGTCAATCTCTAGGTAAAAAATATTAAATATTTTAAAGGCAATTAATAGCATATAAAACAACCTATTTTAAATAAGTAGCTCAGAAGCTTAGTTTTTCTAGCTCCTAAATGTTACATTAACTATGTATCAGAAAAATAATAAAACTTAATTTCTATAAAATTATTCTGTGATTCAGACTTCCAGTTAATTCAAACAGTTGTTGCCCACAAGACAAATAAATTAGAAAGTTTTTACTGCCTTGTTATTAAGTTGCACAGAAAAAACATTAAATGAATCCAAAATGGGTATATTTGCTGATTTGAAATCTCATTATAAATTCTTATTATTAAGTACACTCATTTTCTTCTTAGTCTCATGTTAATTCTTTGCTTTTCTGACCTCAAAAGCAGGTATATTGCAGGTAGAGAACTACCGTTCCCACTTAGGGGCTACAGTAA
Source organism: Callithrix jacchus (assembly GCF_049354715.1). Classification (NCBI taxonomy): domain Eukaryota; kingdom Metazoa; phylum Chordata; class Mammalia; order Primates; family Cebidae; genus Callithrix; species Callithrix jacchus. Next base: position 135,035,236 of record NC_133505.1, read on the forward strand.
TATATGCTCTGAATTTGGAAAGCTCTCCTTTTAATACTGAAAACAGTTAAAATTAAAGTATAAGCAGCATATCCTACTTTAAAAATGATCTATCAATCTCTGTATGAGCCCAGTAGCAAGTGACCTGACTCTAGAATCAGACTCAAATCCCAGCTCCTCCACTTATTTCAGTGTGTGATTTGAAGCACGTTCGTGCACATTTCTCTACCTCTCCTTCCCTCTCTGTTTTAATAGGGAGACAACAGTCATATATAAATTTGTAATATTCACACTCTAATATCGTAAGTGATAATTAATGGAAGGTCGAACATATACAAGCCATTTTAGAAGAGGGAAGAACATAATTTTTGGTGGTATTTGTCCAGCACAGTTAAGAGTAAGAAAACACTTTCATCCTAGAAATGGCTATCAGGTACCTGGATAGAAAAAAGTGCCCAGAGACAAGTTATACAGCAACCACAATAATTTTGAACACCTACTTTAGGAACACCTAATTCCAGGACTGGTTCATCTAGGAGCTGTATCATCTACAATGTGATCCCCAAGTGTGAAATCAGTCATCAAACGAAGTTAATAAAGAGAATCAGGGAATTATTGCTAATTATGCATAATAAGTCAGTCTCTTCAGCTTATTTTATCATGAATCAGGATCCTTAAAACAGGAAAATCAAAATTTTAACCCTGCAAAACTCAGGAATTATCACCAATTATTCAGATAAGTCAGTCTCTTTTCAGTTTGTTTTATAATGAATCCAGCTCCTCAAAACAGATAAATCAAAATTTTAACCCTGCAAAACTCAAGATCCAGCAGTGGAATGGAGTGACATCATAGATAGTCTGAAAATCTGCCCTGACAAACTGTGAGATCATAACTACTTTTCAACATACAGACTTAAAGTATCCACTATGTGCCAGACACTATGAGTATAACAAAGACATACTTCCTGCCTTCACATTCTAGCCAGGGAAGGTAGAAGCCCAAATACACTTGAATATAAGACCAGCCTTGACAAGTTACATACCAAGGGTTACAGAGCAAAAAAGAATGTATTAGAAATATTTGTAGATTCAAAAAGTTTGTTAATAGGAATCAAATTTAATTGTTTACTCTGAATAATAAAAAAATGAGTAAAACCATATCGGGGTAAGTAATAAAATACTACATACTCTTCAATGCAGCACAAAAATGACATAAAAAGGAAGGCAAAGTACCAAAACACTCTGAAGTTCTGCAGTCTGTCAAGTATGGAAGATAAGATGACTATAATTATTATATCCTAAACCAAAGACACAGAGATTACGTAATTTAAGGCTGGGGCAACATATACTTTTATTTATATGCATTACTTAACTAAAAGTATGACAGTTCCGAACATGTACTATTGACAACTGCTCGAGTCTTTTATGTTTTTAAGCAAACTTTAGATCAGTTTCAAAGTTTTACTTGCAACCGCCACAGAGAAAGCAAATGTCCTTCACTGTCTTTTTACATATAGAAAGAGAGAAGAACATTCATTTATTCACTTTATAATTTAGGCTTCAAAGGTAAGTCTAAATTTGAAAGATACATTCCCAAAATGTTTCTATTTCCCTTTCTTAAAGACTTGTGTTTCAATAACAACTCCCAACCCACCCCTGTAATCCAAATCCTATTTGGTCCTGCAGTGAAGTCAAACGTAGGATCCTGACATCAATTTGTTGCCATGGAAATAATTGAGATGTCAATGTTTCTGCATTATGACTGTACCATAGGCGCAGATGGGCTGAGAAGGGGAAAATTGGCAAATATCTCTCTAATAATTAGCCAAAATATGAGGCAATATTCAAAATTTACATTATTATAAAAATTTCAGTCTTATCTATCTACATAGCACAGAATACAACCAATTTCAACTTCAATATTTACTATGGAAAATACTTTCAAAGTATACAAACAGGAAGGTTTGCCATACTCTTTTATTCACTTGATTACATTTCTTGCTTGTTGCATCACTTTTGGTGCTGCAGAAAAATCTATAACCAAGTTCAGAATAAATCAGATTTGACAAAAGCAAAACTCATTTCACATAAAGAAGTAGGTAACAATGTTGAATAAGTTGAAGAGACAGACAGACCATCAACTCGTTTTTCTGTCTTATTAAAAATATTTCCTTTGTGAAGAATACTGGACTTAGCTAAGTAATCATATAGCTAATTACTTGCAATAAATTTTTGCCAGGTCCTGTATTTGCTATTATGCTTTGAATTTGTCCCAGAATACTGAATACTTGAATACAAAGGCCAAATTCTTTTCTACATCCTCCACAGTACTTAGCCACATCTCCCGGACCAAGCTGAATTAATAGTCACTTATGCATTCACATACAGATAATTATTTTTCCTAAAAATTACAAGAGTTAGTTTACTTAGATAAAAATAGGTCTGGAGATTATATATATGTGCACATATGCACAGATATATGTCCAAATCATGAATACTATCACTTGCCTGATCTTTATAAGATACTGTCATTTGGAACCTCTTATTCTACCACCTACAGTGTGCCCTTTTTATCCAAACACGGAAACATTGTTCTTCCCCATTGTGGGCTAATTGCACCATCTGTTTAGCCACAATACTATTAATGTTAACTCCTTAACATTTCCACATGCACTGCCCTGAAACACCTTACACTGCCAAATGTACAAATAGCAGAGAAGGCAAGAATATTATTCTCACAATTATATTCTCAACTTTCTCTACTGGGTCAACACTAAGGTCTCCATAGGGACTTGAGCATTCAGAAAATTTCTCTCCATCTCTTAGTTTAGTGGTACAAACTGTCAAGATGAATAGCAACAACAAAATCAATCTCCCTACCTCCATCAAAACTAAAACTCAGAAAATATATAAATGATTTGGGCAAAAGAAGGAAACAGAGCCAATACATAGAGTGGAGATGAAGAGTCAATCATCTTACAGAGATTGCTTATTCTTAAGATTAAGCCAGCTGGTTTATTCACTTTATTATAAAATAAGTTAATAAAAAGATAAAACTCTCCTTACAGATATGAGTATGCAGCAATACATCCAGAATATGTGGAAGAGAGCATTACACCAAAAAATTAAAAATATAATCTCAGAAGAACATAAACTACACATTTGTATAATATATTGACTCAAAATAAATGTCTACCACATTTAAGTTATTTATAGTAGGAAACCATGCCATTTGAAGCAGATTTTAAGTGTCCTATCCATGTGTGCAAATACACACACATGCTCAAAATGGCAACTGTGTGAATGGTGTATTAATCTGATTGTAGTACTCACTACACAATGTATACATGCATTAAATCCTCATGTTGTACACCTTAACTATATACAATTTGTATTGGTCAATTAAAATTCAATAAAGCTAGAGGAAAAAAAGAAACCATACCATTCAAGAGAACCACAGAGCATTTTTCAGTGTATTTCTTTGCTTACATATGTGAAAGAAATCTATTATGCTCTTCTGATGCTCATCTCCACCACCAATGAAAAGGCACACACACAGAATTATTAATGTTTCTCATGGCCATTCAAATATTCTTTCTATTATTAAAGCTTGCAGAATTTTGGAAATACATGCATTGACACTAACATTATATAGACACTTAAAAAGCCATCCTCATGGCTTGATAATTTGAATGTTTAAATATGAGTACTATAGGTTAAAAGTATAGGGAATCTATCCCGAAGGAAGAAAAAGATTAATGGTAAGTGTGTTGGAAATCTTTGACAGGCTCCTCATTTGGAAAATGAATAAGATAAATTTCATTATCTCTATGTTCCATCAAGTTTTAATGTACAATAAATCAGTAACATCTTATAGTTATATGAGCACACTAAATTAGTATACCGGGCTTTTTTTTTTTTTTTTGAGATGGAGGCTCACTCTTGTCACCCAGGCTGGAGTGCAGTGGCATGATCTCGGCTCACTGCAAATTCCACCTCCCAGGTTCAAGTGATCCTCTTGCCTCAGCCTGCTGAACAGCTGGGATTACAGGCTTCCGCCACCATGCCTGGCTAATTTTTATACTTTTAGTAGAGACAGGGTTTCGCCATTTTGGCCAGGCTGGTCTTGAACTCTTGACCTCAGGTGATTCGTCCACCTCAGCCTCCCAAAGTACTAGGACTACAGGCATGACTCACCACACTGGGCCTTTACCAGGGTTCTATAATAGTCAGGGCATGCTACCAAAACTTGGCAAATTTCATTGTAGCCCATAATTTTTAGGCCCACTGCTTACAATGTGACAAAAGAATAAAGGAAGACAGGCAGTACACCCACACCACCAGTGCACCTTGTTCTACCTCACCAAGTTTCACCTTGAAAGCCATTCTCCCACCACTCAGATCTCTGTGGATCACCTATGAACTCTGAAGTGATGGCTTTGACAGCTTCATACCCAAAGCTGCTACTAAAACACAGACACCCACAGCAATCACAAATGGAGTCATTTGGACCAGTGAAACAGCACAGGCCAGAAGTCTGGCCCTTCCCTTTATAAACTGCAAGAAGATGCTGATAGTCTACTGCTATCATTCTTTAAGTTCCTCTAAGTAATAAACTTTCATGGGCTGCCATTTCTAATAAACAAGACAATCATGGTGCTTATCTATCAAATAAATAACATTACACTGAAGATAACAGTTGTCTATAATTAATGGGAAAATATTCAAAGAGGTTTTATTAGTCTGTTCTTGCATTGCTACAAAAAAATACCTGAAAGTGGGTAATTTATAAAGAAAAGAGGTTTAATTGGCTCAGGATTCTACAAACTGTATGGGAAGCATGGTAGCATCTTGCTTCTGGGGAGTGCTCATGGAGCTTTCAATTATGCAGAAGGCAAAGAAGGAGCGAATCATCTCACATGGTAGTAGCAGGACCAAGAGAAAGAGGCAGGAGGTGCCACACAATTTTAACAATCAGATCTCATGAGAACTCTATCAGGAGAACAGCACTAGGGGGATGGTGCTAAACCATTCAAGAGAAACTCCCCCATGATCCAATCACTGCCTACCAGGCCCCACCTCCAGCACTGGGGATTACATTTGAACATGAGATTTGAGTGGGGACACCAATCCAAACCATATCAGTAGTGGAGAATCAACACACGTTATTGATTAGAGTCATTGCACAGCCCAGCTGTGGTTTGAAAATCAAGAATGCCATTTTCCAGCTGGGCATGGTGACTCACAGCTATAATTCCAGTGCTTTGTAAGGTCAAAGTGGATGGATCTCTTGAGCTCAGGAAGTGAGGACCAGCCTAACAACACAGTGAGACCTCATCTCTACTAAAAAGAAAAAGAAAGAATTATCAGGGCATGGTGGTGCATGCCTAAAGTCCCAGCTATTCAGGAGGCTGAGATAGAAGGATCGCTTGAGCCCAGGAGGTTGAGGCTGCAGTGAGCAGCTGTGATCATACCACTATACTTCAGCCTAGATGAACTTGTCTTTAAAAAAAAAAAAATGAAAGAACACCCTTTTCCTTCCAAAAGAAGTAATCATTAAAGACAAATAGAGTTGTCAATTTGGGGGTGTTCCTTCCTCATTAAGTCACTGACACAAGTCAACTGTCTAGAAAATTCTTCACTCTGGAGAATCAAAGCACACCTAATTTAATGGAGACACAACAGCTGTACCAGTGTAGCTGATAGAGAAGAGGAAAGCAAAAGGCTTCAAACTTCTGTAAGGAACTTTCATTTCTCCATCTTTGCTTACTTAAGGTCAAGCTGATCAACATTTATATTAGTTTTACACTGGTTTACTTATATATTTATTTTGAAGGTTAAAATTAGCCATCTCAAAATGAAGGACAGATAAAATAATGAACACTTAGTGTTATAAATATAAAAAAAATAATAAAAATGATAAAGTTGCCAATTTGGGGGTATTCCTTCCCCATTAAGTCACTGACACAAGTCCACCATGTTTCCTGTACTATTAAGTTAATATTAATATAACAAGTTCACAGGAATCTTTAAGGAAAGACAGCAAAAGAAAAAAATGAAGCTGGAAAGAATTATTTTTTGAAATACTCCTTTATATTCATCTTTTTTCATTTCTTATAATGGACAAATTTAATTAAAGTGTTTCTCTTCAACACACCAACCCCCATATTGTCAAGATTTGTTAGAAAAAAAATACATACTTCTACACTTGTAGTATAAATAGATAGGTATAACCATCTTGTGAAAATTTTTTCTTTTTTTATTCATACACACACACACACACACACACACACACACATATATATGTGAAATCCAGATGTCCTAATGAAAAGCCACAATGCATCAGATGTTGTAACATCACTGAGGCATAAAGGAACAAATTAAAGCTAAAAAAATGCATTAAAAGGACACTTAAATACATTTGCCTAACAAGTTTCCATGGGGAAAAAAACTGCACTAAAATAGCTTTTGCACACACAGACACCAATTATATAAAGGAAGTGATTACTTACAAAAGTTCCAGCACACAGTGCCTGGTTTTTGTTTTTTTCATTTTTAAGATGAAAGCACCTGACCAATATTGACATCAACAAAAACATACACTTAAATTCTAGCAAAGTTAAATTGATTTTAATAAAGGATAAGGCAAATTTGTTTTAACAGTTGTTAAGACATAATTTACACACCACAAAATTCATCCTTTTAAAACGTACAATTCAGAGGCTTTTAATATATTCAGAGTTGTGCCACAATCATCACTATCTGATTTTACTTTCCCTCTCCTAAAAGAAACCTAGTGCCTACTAGTAGTCTCTACACATTTCTTCCTCCCTGCTATCCTAAGCAACTGCTTCCCATCTCTACAGATTTACCTATTCCAGACATTTTATATGTAACCAGAATTATGTAGAATAAGGTCTATTGATTTGTTTATTTTGGCATAATGTTTGTGATTGCATTTATCAGTGCATCTCTGATAAATAATATAACATCTAACATTTTTAAAGACAAGTTTTAGATTTGTTGGTATTTTTTTTCTTTTCTTTGTTTTTCTAAATGACAGGGTCTTGCTGTGTTGCCCAAGCTAGACTCCAACTTCTGGGCTCAAGCAATGCTCTTGCCTCAGCCTCCCAAGTAGCCAAGACTATAGGTGTATAGGCCACTGTACTTGGCTAGATTTGTCAGTCTTCTAATTTCAGGTCCCCATGAAAATATTTTTTGAGTAGAAGAAAATGGGCATGAAGGTGTCCTAAGAGAGTTACTAGAAAAAAATAAAAAGCATCTAGAGCAGCTCTCGCCAATAAAAATATAATTAAATCTACATACATTACTTTAAATTTGCTAGTGAGTTGTATTTTAGAAAGGAAAAATCACATGTAATTAATTTTAATAATTATGAAATTCAATATAGCCAAAATATTTTCTTCAATATGTGAATAATATAAAAATTCATGAGATATTAACACACTTTTGTTCTTATACTCATGAGGTAACTTAACATTTATTACAGATCTCAATTCAGACTACCCACATTTTAATGGCTCAAAATAGATCTAGAGAGTAGAGGGACATCAGAGATAGATGACAATGACTAGAAAGGTTGAGCAGCATGAAGTGAAAACAGTGGAAAATGACAGATTATCAGGGGAAAAAAAGGTAAGTTTTATTTATTTATTTATTTGAGATGGAAGTTTGCTCTTGTTGCCCAGGCTGGAGTCCAATGGCACGATCTTGACTCACTGCAAACTCCACCTCTTCAGTTCAAGAAATTATCCTGCCTCAGCCTCCTGAGTAGCTGGAATTACAGGCGCCCACCACCATGCCCAGCTAATTTTTGTATTTTTAGTAGAGTCAGGCTTTCACCATGTTGGCCAGGCTGGTCTCAAACTCCTGATCTTAGGTAATCCACCCACCTCAGCCTCTCAAAGTGCTGGGATTACAGGCGTTAGCCACCATGTAATGTACCCAGACAAAACTAGGTACATTTTAATTTCTACATTAAATATTTTTTTAGTCCCACATCTGGCTGCACCTAGAACACTAATCACAGCACATGACATATGGCAAATTAATTCACTGAGTTATCAAGGGACTATAAAAAAGGAACAATATATGCCTGTCCTCAATAAGCATATCATCACGAAACGTAGAACATTTAAAAAACTGTTAGAAAGTAATGCCCCTTATACGACAAATGCAGACAAAGTGTGGAAGAAAAGGTTCAGAGTTTATTCACAACTAGAAAAATAAAGCACTGCCCTTCCAAGTTTGTCCTATATTCTCTCTGCTTGTTTATACTATCCATTGTCTCTCTTACAACAGTTAAAATTAAGTCTGTTCGGCGCTAGTGTTTGGATCACCTGGCAGTCTCCAATGTGCTATTCCCAGGGTTAACAACCAGTTTAGGATTGGGGGTTGCTGCTTACAAATGTTGAATGCCTGTGATGTACATTCCCTTCTTCAAACCACAAAGGCATCAACTTACCTGTAAACTGCACCTTGATGCCACATCTACCCAACTTTTACCAACCATTCAAGGCCCCTTAACAGCATTTAGCTCTATAACATTGGTAATCTATCTTAAGTAGTTTTATATAAAATAAATTTATACTTTAAAGATATGTACCTTTCTAGATAACAACATAAAATTAATATAGCTATTAGAAAGTGGGAAATAGAAGTATTTTATTCAAATATTATTTAGTTTCTGCAAAATAATTCAGCCTTCTGTATAAAAGTCAAACTTTACTTTTAAATAAATGATTCCTCCATGAATTACAAGACGAAAATTAAATTATGCCTGGAATACAAAGCACGTACTCACTATTGCATAATATTTTAGGCAATGAGCCAAATCACAAAAAATACAAAAAAAAAGTATATATCTTTAGATAGCTAAACAGTTTCTTCAACTGTAAAGTCAGGTAAAAAGTCATAAATTCAACTATTAAGTCAAAAAGGCAGTCTAGTCACTAGATGGAAAGAAAATGTGAAGACATAAACTAGATGAAAGTGGGCACAGAAGGCAAAGTAAATTACTTAAGATCCCTAAGACTTTTGAGCAAGAAAAGTGTGCATTAACAACCTAAAATATTCATTTGTGTGATCTGCCTTAGGAGATACAAAAGGAAGGAAAAAGTTAATTTGGAAAAAAAATCAACAAAGCAGATCTCTGAAGTCTGCTGTGCTGATAGGACCATAAATCAAAAGTAATAAATTAAGAATTTTTAACATGTTACTATGTACTTCACCAGGAGCCCTCTAAAGACTTTATTTTAGTTTTTAAAAAAAACAACAACAACAACAACAACAACAGATGGTCACACAACAGCTCCAGCACATTCCCCAGTGAGTACCTGTAACACCAGCATAACCAAACCTTCCAACTTGTGACAGAGGAGAAAATTTGAGCTTTAACACCATGTTATTTTTTTTTAATTTAGAAGAAAATAAAATCACTGTAGTTTAAAAAAAAAAAGACAATAACAACACAACAAAAACATTGCAGGTCTACAGGAGTGGGAATAACAGAGATCACAAAGGTTATGGATGGAAAGATTAAAGACAATTTGTTCTCTCTCTTGGGTTTGTTTTTTGCTCTGAAAAAAGGTCTGGGATTTTGCCATGGACAGCCCTACGCTACTCTAATGTATCAAAAGTCCTCATACAAAGCAAATATGTCCTACAATAAAACAATCAAATAAAATTTATAATTTCCAACAAGAGCAGTTTGGTAAAAACCAATTGAGGGTAAAGGCAAGGCTGAAATGAATGTGAGGGCCCAGGGAAAGGTAGTGAAAACACGGGAAAGCTTTATGTAAAAAAAGTCTTCACATACTAAATCACGAAATAAAATGAAAATTTAAAAAGATCGTGAAGAATTTTAATTAAACAAGTTGCTTATTTTTTCAACAATTTTAGGGTAAAATAAATTGTAAGTTTTTGATATTAATTTTGCAAATTCATGTTTTAAATTCAAATTCCTTTTGTTAGTACTATAAGGATATAAATAGCTCAATTTCAAACAATTTAATCTGTGGAAAGACAATTCTTATCATACAATATTTGGGAAATCTGTGGAAAGACAATTCTTATTATAAAATATTTCGGAATTCCTTAGGGTTCTAAGTACAACCAAATCTATTCAAATACCATGTTTAAAAAAAGAAGCTGTAAAAATGATGGGAACCAATCAATAAGCTCTAAGGTGAGGTTTGTTTCCAGGCACTAGTTCACTATTAACAACTGTCAGGGCCCACTTTATCACTTGACCAGAACAAAATGAAAAAGCAGGCCTTTTATTCAAAAACCAGGAAAAAGAATTCCTTTATCTTTCTTCCCAGGTATCTCTCTCAACTTGTAACAGTATTCTTTATTTGCTACTGAATGACAAGCTCTCTTGGGCATGGGACTATCCATGAGGTAATTATAGACCCTCACAGGTACCTGGGGCCCTGTATCATAACACAGTAAGCACCTGTCAAACTCAACCATCCCCACACCTGTGCCCAAGCTCCCTGTAGGGGCAGAGGGTAGACAGTCCCTGGGCTGGGTGGGAGCAGGAGAGTAGGTAGCCAAGAAGTTACCCTAGGAAGGCAGGAGGCATGGGAGGCAGACTATATGTGAGCTGAGGGTCCAGATCTCAAGCTCTTGGCTCATTGTCTCATGGGGCTTCATTTATAGCACCCAAATCAAATATAAAATTAATTAAAATATCAAGACAGCAATACAGGATATTAAACCCCAAGTGTGGGCCCTCTTCTGAATTTGGGGTCCTGTGTCACTGCACTGGTTGCCTGCCTATAAAGTAAGTCTTGGCAGTTGTTACTCAGACTAAAGGAAAAAATTACTAAATGTTTTTTCCTGAATGTTTTCTTGTAGCAACTACTGTCAGTTTACTTGGCTAAATCTGTCTTCATAGTATCTACTGCCAGATTTTTGTCAATGCCACAATTACAGAAAAAGAAATCTAACAGGAGAAAAAAAAAACACTGGATATACAATATTTTACCTATTAATTCACGTGTCAGACAATCCATACTAAGTGTAAAGCAAATTAGGTCTGAAGCTTAAAGAAGACAATAGCATAGGCAAGAATGGCAAAGATGAATATACCATCAAATAGATTTTCTTCATCTAGCAATTATATTGAAGCACTTTCTATGCATAATGTACAAAAGCCTCCTATAGGCACAGGGTAACAACTGTGAGTAGATGCATTTCAGGTCTTTGAAATGTCAGAGTCTAGAAACACAGAACAGTTAGGTTCCTAATAACTAGCAAGGGAGATAGTAGGCATGGCCAGATATTTAGACATTTAAAACTAAATCATTTTAATTTCAGATGAGAAAAACTGATTTTGTGAGTATACAAAAAACCAAATATGGCTCATTTTAATTGAATGTACAATGAAAATGAATCAAGAAGAAAGGTAGAGTACACTTCAAAGCAATGCACACAGTATTTTTTAGCTAAGGTACTTAATAAACATAAATTTTAAATAAAATGTAAAAGAATAATAATATACAAATGAATAAACCCTTAAAAAAACATCAGAAAGACTAAGGTTGAGAATCAACTAAAACTGAAAGATAGTAAAAAATCACAAAAGAGGCTATCATATTTTGGACAAGAGGATTAAAGAAAATTATGCTCATAACAGGGCAGACAGTGTACTGTTTGTTTGTTTGAGGCAGAGTCTCACTCTGTCTCCCAGTCTACAGTGCAGTGGTGCAATCAGAGCTCACTGCACATCCTTGACGTCCCCGGGTGATCCTCCCAACTAGCCTCCCAAGTAGCTGGGACTACATGTGCGCACCACTACACCTGGCTAATTTTTTTGTATAGACGGGGTTTTGTCACATTGCCCAGGGTGGTCTAAAACCTCCTACCTTGGCCTCCGAAAGTGCTAAAATTATAAGCACGAGCCACTGCACAGGCACAGTGCACTGTTAAAATGGCAAATGGCAAATGGCAAATGGCAAAATGAAACTGAGGGTAAGTTTGATTCTGAGAGGTAAGATAAATATCACATACAAAAAGAAGAAAGTCAACCCTGTGTATAGATGAGACTTCTACAAAATAGCAAATGTTCACTTCCAATAAGTTTAGATATCCACTCCCAGAAGAATTACATTCTATCATTAGAAAATTGTGTCATTGAAACCACTTTGTCTAAGGTCAGATGACTTTCATATCACCAATACAATGCAATACATGTTTTCAGTCCTCACTGTTCTTCATATTTCAGCAAAATTCAATATCAGTGATCACTTACTTCTCTTCACATTCTTGATTTCCATTATGTAAATCTACTAGTTTCTTCCAACCTTTCTAGCCACTTATATGTTTCCTTTGCAAATTCTTAGTCCTCTCATTGGCCTCTAAATGTTGGAATTCTTCCTTAGTATCACTAGCTTCAATAACAAGCAAATGTAGCTGAACCATTAAAATTCTTAAAATTCCATAATCTAGACATAATCCTTTACCCTCTATAACTATATATCCAACCACCTAATTGATTTATTGACTTGTGTGTCAGTATAAACTCCAGGAGGTCAAGGACCACATTTGTTTATATTCAGTATCCTACATCTAACTTCTAGCATCATGTGTAGCAATTAGTGTACACATAAATTCTTATTAAATAAATAAATTAAAACTATTCTGATTAGAGAAATCTTAGTTGACAACAGAGAGGGCAACACTTTAGCTGCTGATTGAGCCATCAGTACAAACTAATTTGGGGCTCACATTTTGTAGGAATATTAACAGGTTGATATGCATATGTTACTTAAACTTGCGCACATATACACACACAATCTTCAACAAAATTTCAGTATGGAAGCATCACACACATCCTGAATTTCAATTTTTTAGTTAATTAAATTCGTTTATTAGGACTTTCATTTAAGTGCCTGACAATAGAATACAATAACATTTCTTAACAGTAACGTTTATTTTGAAGCAATTTGCCTCTACTTAGACTGACATTTTTTTTTCTGTTCTCAAGTTTATATTACTGTTAAATGTTATCTTTGATAGAAATTTTCATGAATAGAAAACTTTTCCTAAGATAGCTTTGCAGAAAAGAATTTCCCACCTTGTTGGTAATTCATTTTTAGAGATGTCTACACATCAAGAAACAAATTTCTATTGTCTCTATTTTATTTTCTCCTAAATTATCTCTAACTTAACTAGTATTTGGCACTTCACTTTAGTCAGAGATTTCTCTAATCCTTTGACAAATTCCAGTGTTTCTATTTCAATCAGAAATAATTTCCTAAAATCTCTGTACCAAATGAAAACACTGCCCCAAGCCAGGGAAATTCAATATACACATTAAACACCTTTTCAAAAAAAAAAAACTTAATGTATTTAATTTCACTAACACAGGGTAAGTTTCTTTTCCACAGAAGTTCTCATTAATAAAGAAATATCAAAACTTTTTGAAATAAGGTATTTAGTTGATAGCAATGATAAATGTGCTTTTCACATTTGTAGGAAAATAAAATCACTGTATCCATGGCAAGATTAACAAAACCAAACCAGTATCTAACCTTGAAGAAATAGAAATGACCACTATAAGAGAGTGCTTTCCTCCATTTATTTTATCTAGCTAGAAAGCATATATTAAACCATCTAGCAAAAAACAAAAGGTTATCTTGTGTACTTAGCTGTAGATGTATGCCAAGGGAAGCTGCTGTTAAAATTAATAAAGTAAGAATGCAGACAAAGAGAGCATGCTTGATGCACTTGGCTTCTATTAACCTAAAAATACCTCCAAAATAATATATATTCCAATGCAGAAACCCACTTCAAATCCATGAAACAAAATGCTGGCCATTTCTTATATTTTTATTATTTATTAACACCCTAGACTAACTTTAAAGAGAAATCCTAGCATGAGGATTGAGGATAAGAGAAGAAACAGCAGGGTAAAACAATCAAGTAACTTGACATCTATGCATCCAAACAAATAAGCATTTAGCTGCTTCAAGTCATATTTTTATTTTAATGTGAATATTTAGATTAGACTTGTGGTAGGCTGAATAATGCCCCCCAAAAAGTGTCTATATCCTAATCCCTGGAATTGTGAATATGTTAGGTTATCCGGCAAAGAGGAATTAAGGTTGCTAATCAGCTGACTTTGAGACTGGGAGAGTGTCCTGGATTACCAAGGTGCACCCAATATAATCACAACTGTCTTTAAATGTGTTAGAGGGAAGCAGAAAAGAAAAGAGATGACAGTGTGGGCCTTACAGACAGAGAAAAAGGTCCATGAGCCAAGAAAGATGGGTGACTTCTAGAAACTACAAAAAGCAAGGAAATGGATCTTCCCCTAGAGACTCCAGAAGGAACCTAGCTCTGCAGACATTTTTATGGGGCCAGTGAGACTCATCTGACTTCTTACCTCCAGAAATGTAAGAGAATACATTTGTGTTGTTTTAAGCCACTAACTTCGTTGCAATTTCTTGCAGCAGCCATAGAAAACTAGTATAATACATACTTCAACAAGAAAACAACAAACTAACAACAACAAAAACATTATACATCCTGTTATTCCTAAGCAGAATAATAAACTAACCATCTTATATAACTTACAGTTGAGGAGATGGTCTATTTCAGACCCCATTAAAACAATTAGTTAATTATCCTTCCGTCTCAGATTTCTTTTACACACACACACACACACACACACACTCATATATATATATATATATATATATATATATATATATATATATATATGAGTTTATTGGAATGTTCTACGGTTTTTCAGAGTTCTGAAGTGTTTTTGTGTCCTGAATCCTAATTTGAAGTGTTGAGTTTTGACTTTTTCTATGAAATCGTTTCTTTAACCTCTAATGAGCTTCTTTTTTTTTTTTTTAACAAAAGTAGTCATGTTACAATAAATCCATTGTAAGCTCACAAAATTATTCATAATAGCCTAGTGCCTTTCACGTTAGGTCTCAAACAAAATCTCTGCTTTACTATAGCACTTCTGTCATCTTTCAAAAACACTAAGTTCAAGTAAGAGAACTTGATGTTGAAAGAAAGAGAATGCTTCAGTTAATACTTGCCTGCAGCTTTCTTCTATGTCAGAAGAGGCAAGACAAAAAAAGAAATCAATATTGTGCAGAATTTTGCTTTTAAATAATTCTTAACATACATACTTTACAGGTTCAATAGGCATTATCTAGAAGAAGAAACAATCTCTCTCTCTTTTTTTAACGGCTAAGAAGCCTTTCCTGTAAACTATGACAAGCCTGGACTGTATAGCTTAATGTCTACAGTTAAAAAGAAAGAAAAAAAGGCCGGCCACAGTGGATCATGCCAGCACTTTGGGAGACCAAGGAGGGTAGATCACGAGGTGAGGAGTTCAGGACCAGCCTGGCCAATATGGTGAAACCGGTCATTACTAAAAATACAAAAATTAGCTAGGCATGATGGTGGGCACCTTTAATCTCAGCTACTCAGGAGGCTAAGGCAGCTTGAACCTGGGAAGCAGGGGTTGAAGTGAGCTGAGATAGCGCTACTGCACTCCAGCCTGGGCAACAGAATGAAACTCTGTTTCATAAATAAATAAAAAGAAAATAAAATAAAAAGAACAAAAAAAGAGAAACTATAGTATACATTTTCACTGCATTAAACCATGTAGTTAATTCCTTTCTTTCTTTTTTTTTTTTTTAAAGAGAGTGAGTCACCAAACTGAAAATAAGCCAGACAAGGAAAGTTAAAATTACATTATATTAAGAGCTAGGCTGCCTCCTATAAGTTAGAGAATCAAAATATTCTTAGAATATATGATAATGCCTTCAATAAATATCACTGAAGTACATCATTTAAAAGCAAATTTTATGCAACAATGTTCTCTGGGCTTTAAAGAAATTTAATATTTCTGGGAATAACTGACAGTCAAGGCCAATAGTTGAAAGTGGTCAGAGAATATACATATTCGACATTTTCCCAACCACTGTTATAAATATGTCACATGTAAATGTTTTTTACAGGACATCTAGTTTTCTGATTTAAATACTATTAAGTTCCTTTTACATTTTACTCAACAAAATAAAACTTTACTTTTCGAGACATTTGGAAGTAGAAACTGAGGCAGTAAATGGATAGGGGAAAAAAGTGAATGGGGCAGAAGATTCTAGCTATTAGGGAATATGAGCAGAAAAGGCTGAGAAAAATCCTGTTCAAGAAAAAAATAGTAATGATAGAAAGTTCCCAGAAAGAGTTTGGGGCAATAAGAGATTGATAGAGATAATATTACAGAGGAGAAAAGAGAAAACTTTAAAGAAAAGCAATTATAAATTAATGAAAATTTTTAATTAGAAATGCATTCACTAGATACAAAACAACCAAAAAAAAAAAAAAAAAAAAAAAAACCCACAACAAAAGCAGGTCAATCAATAAGGAGAAAGTGGCCTGGCTGTGAAATGGACCAGGCAAATAGACTCACTGGTAAGGTATATTCCTTTTTGTTTTTAATCACAAGCTAGTGGCCCACCAGGTATATGTGAGTTTGTATGAGGTTAACACTGGATATTTTCATGCTGCATTTTGAGTTGGGTTTCAAGTGAGTTGAATATCATCATGATTATGGTTTCTCTTGAACTATTTTAACTGAGCTAATGTATAATAAGAATATAACATAAGCAAATAAGTCTGTGTGCCAGCTTATAAACAGGTGATAAAACACAGCCAAAGAAAATAAGATTGAAAAAAGACAGTTGCAGAAACAAAAGAGAGAGGGAGAGGAAAAGAGAAAGGGAGGAGGAGAGGGTGGAGAATGGGGAGATGAAGGAGACAGCTAAAGAGGTCAAATAGAAGTTGACAGCAACACAGCCACACCTTGCCATCTCTCCAAGGCTGCTTCTTCCTTCAAGAGAGGATAAAGCCAAGTGAAATCAAGCAATTCTGCTGAGCTTTTGCTTCTAATTCTGTTCTTTGTTTCTCTGAGTTTCTCTCCTCATGAATTCTGTGATTTATTTGAATAGTGCCCCAGAAGCCTGGTTGTGTTGCTTCTGTTTATTCATATGGTTCAATATGTCACAGATGGTGCAACTGAGCTAAATGCAGCAAGAGGGTGTGTGTACATGTGTGTTGCTTGTTTGTTTTGTTTTCTGACATCCCCCCCACCCCCCTCATTTAGTTTAGGGAACTCCTGAATTTGTTATCTTTTAATTTTGAAACAATTTCAAATTTACAAAAAAGTTGCAAGACTAATACAAAGAACTCCTGAATATCCCTTACCCAAGTTCACCAATTTTCAATGGCTTGTACTAAGTATTTTCCATCTTTCCATATATTTACCATTTATTATATATAATGCTATATATTTATATTTTCAAAACAATTTGATAGTGGTTGCATACGACTTGCTCTTTAACCTCGAATAATTCAGTAATATATATTTCCAACCTATAAAATTATCTTATATAACCACAATACTAATACCAAGTTAAGAAAACTTAACATTGATATACTACAATTATATAATCCAGAGTCTGGGAAACCTGTGAACGAAATCTAGTCTGCCACCTGATTTCATTAATTCAGTTTCACTAGGACACAACCATGCCCCTTCTTTTCTGCATTATGTGTGGTAACAGTGTAAACAACAGCAGAATTGAGCAGCTGTTACATGAGACAACAGTATGGCCTGCAAATTCTAAAATATTTATTTGTCCCTTTATTTTAAAATTTTAGATATCCCTGATATAATCACAGTCCATATTTAATTGCCAATTTTCTCAATAATGTCCTTTTTAAGTGTAACTTCCAGTCTAGGATTAAACTCAGGATCCTGCATGGCATTTAATTGCAACTCACATCTCTAAATCTCATTTAATGCAAAACAGTTCTTCAGCCTTTTTTGTCTTTCATGACATGGCCATCTTGAAGAATACAGGCCAGGTATTTTTTAAAACAATTTCTCTATTTGGATTTGTCTGATATTTCCTCATGATGAAATTCAGGTAATGCATCCTTTATCAGAATGCTACAAAAGTGGTTTTGTGTTCCTAAAGTATAATACCTGAAGGCACACATGATATCTGTCTGCCTCCCCTCAGTGATGTTAACTTTGACATTCAGTTTTTCCACTATACAGTTACCAATTTTTTTTTCCTTACAATTAGTAAAAAGTCTGTAGGAAGGTGTTTTAAGACCATGCAAATATCCTCCTCTCTGTCAAATTTCTACCTACTCCAATTTAATATCCAATGATGATTCTTTCCCAAATCAATCTTTGCATCTATGGATGCAAAGCAGTAATTTTCCTAATTCACTTTTAATATCACAGAATCCAACATGGTATCAGTTTATGATTAGAAATCAGATGTTCAGAAATATTAAATGACTCACCTCTTGCTATTTTTCAAGGATTCTTTAGTGAACTTGAGAACTTTCAACTCTTAATTTCCATGACCTTAAAGTCTCTCAGAGTACAGAATGCCTGAACAAATGCTCTCAAGACTATTTCAAATAACTAGAATCTCCTGCTCATCAGCATACAAACCTATCTTGTGAAGCTACTACTGTGTTAAAAGTTACATTTTTGGGGAAACTCCATTATTTTCATTTTAGAATGAGCAACCATAATGCAAAGTAGAAAACAAACATTCAAGATGAAGTAAAACAAAAACAAAACCTGACATATTTTGTATAATCTGAATTTTGAGTCTGTTCATGAATCACTCCTTTCCATTTAACCTACTAGAGTCATAGATCGTCATGCAATAACCGCCGTCTTAAGCCTGGGAAATAATAGAACAAGGTATAGGGACCGATAACTAATTTATAAGATCACTGTCAGTATTTATCTAGGTAACACTAAACCATATCCAATTATACCCTTGAGTCTCCTAATTCAAAGGGAGAGCAGGATGGTGGGGAAAAAACCCTGAAAGTCACGTTGTAAAAGGAACATGAATGTTTATTTAAAGCAGATGTGACACCACAGGACATGATGGCTGTCATCTAATAGATGGGTTCTCATATGAAAGAAACATTAGAAATTGACTTAAGAAATTCACAAAAGTTTGAACTGTGTCCTAGAAAACACTACAATCTTCAATGGGGGGAAAGAAAAAAAAACAATCTTCCTAACTTGCCTGATCCTAGAAGAAAAACCAGTGACCTCAGAAAATAAAATAAATGCTTAGAATAACCTGCAGACTAAATAAATGGCAAGGAGTTGGCAAAATAAGGCTATGTATTTGTATTTATATACTTCTTTTCTCAAATGAAAATTAACTTCAAGACAAAGTTTTCAGTGGCTCTGTTCATCAAAATATAAAAGTTTTCTGAAATTCTGCAACAACTGAAAACTCACAGCTGCCTCAGGCAGAAGAAAGAAGGGAAATAACTTCATACCAATGCTCACTGTCATTATATTTTTCTCTGCAGCAAAATGTATGCCCTAAACTGTCAACAACACAAGGGCAGGAAAAGATGCTGCTAAAAGGAAAATGTCATGTATAAGTGTTGGGAATACATTTAAAAACACCCAATGTCTCTACTAAAACGGAAGCCATACAAGGTAACAAATAGCTTAAGAACGATTAATACTTGTATCAACTCAGGGGACAAGAACTATTGCCTTTCAGCATTAAGTTTATACCATTAAATTTAAAATAATCTCCTTTACACACCGTGGCAAGGCAGGCCACATTCATTGGTATAGGATGGCACAAGATGAGCCCATCCTCTCTTGGTTCACTTTGAATTTCTAACTCTGCCTTTATGGGAAGCTAAGAAACTAGAAGGATCATTACATAGTGTTTATACACAGGGTATCTATCATCAGACTGCTTGGGCTAAATCCTGGCCCTGCTATTATCAGCTATGTGACCTTGAGCCAGGTACTTATTTTCTCTGTATTTGTTTCCTCATTTGTAAAATAGTGATAATAAAGGCAAGTACCTCATTTAGTTGCTGTGAGGATTATACAATATAATATTCTTAACAGTGTCTTGCACACAGAAAACATTTAAGAGGTAAAGCTATATTCTGTTGGCAATAGTGAGGCAGTGTACATTTAACACAGGACTCCCATGATTAGATTTGTATTTCAGATAGATCACTTTGAGAGAACAGTGAAAGACAGACTGGTTAGGAGACGTTATTTCTGCAACCAAAGAAGACGGGAGACTACTGCTGTGGTCTGGGAATGATACTGTGTAGTCTTAACTACAGCAGTACTGGAATATGCAGGAGGCATAGGCATGAGAAATTTTAAGGAGACAGTGCAAGATTTGATGTAAGGAAGATAGGAAGAATCAAGGCCAATTGACAAGTTTCATCTGCAAAATTAGTAAGAAACTAGCTTGGGCACAAATAATACAACTGCTTTTAAGTATGTCGAGATTCAGGTACTCTTGGGCATCCCTGTGGGTTATGATCTTAGATAAATCTGAAGCACAGGCTGGGCTGAAGCACAGAGGACTGGGCTGGGATATTTATTTGAGAGTCATCATTTCACTAATGAGAAAAATATTTTAAATTTATTTTAGAGAAGAAACAGATAGCACTTCCTTAAAATAGATAGTATATGGCCATATCCATTATACATGATGTTCAGTGTCAAGTATTTTTGTATAGTATTTAATACTGACACTAAAATCCTCTTATCAATAGCATTCTACTAAGTCTTTGAACTCAGAACTTAGAATTTTTTCTTAAAAGAAATTTAGAAGGGATATTTTAGCAAAACAAGTTTGCCATTATAGTTCAGTCATCATGTCATTCTACAATTCTCCAAAGAGGATATTCACAGTACAGATTTACTTCTTCTGCCCAAGAACTACACCCTCCCTCCCCATGGCAGTCTCTGTGCATTTTTCCCTCTGATATCAAGAGCCTATCTCCATCATTTTTACTGGGGTTATATAATCAGACATTCAACAATATCTTGGGACACACACATATACAAAAATGGTAACTATGGATGAAGATAGATGTGTTAATTGATTTGATTGTGGTAAACATTAGACAATGTATATGTATATCAAATCATCATATTAGAACCTTGAATATATATTCTTTTTATTTGTCAATTAAATATTTAAGAAAACAAACATCTTAACAGAATGTCCTGTATGCTGAGAACCATCCTTCTTGTATGTGGTCAATGAATCCAAAAATATGGATGAACTATCAGCTAAGCACAAATCTTTAGAAAGAATATGTATAGAGGAGAGGCGAGAGGTGAAAGAAAAAGAAAGAATGTGTATAAACATACACTGGAGATGCAACAAAGTCATTTTAATAAAGCAGGCTTAGTTCTATAAGTGTATACCATATGTATACTTAATTTTATTTCACCATTCTTTTTACTGTGGCTGGGTAGTGATTTAAAATTATTTAGTCTTATTCATAGTTAAGAAAACAATTTCATTTTGGTTTGATTCGTAAGATGCCTCCATAATTTTCAGGTTTAGCACATATTTAAGTCCTGGAAATCTGAAAATAATTAGTGGGGAACTTAGGATATGTGATATTAAGGTCTAGATGATGACAAATTTCAACAAGTATGGGTACTTTCTAAGCTGCTGTTCTTTAAAAAAAATTGAGAATGAAAAAGAATAAAATCTTACTAGGATGTTCCCACAGTATGTAAAATAAAAAGGCTTCCATGTGTTTTCCAAGCACTTAATAAAGAGGCAATCAAAAGTTAAAATATGATTTCCAAATTTTATGAAGAAGTCAGAGCAATCATGAAAGCCAAGAAGAATAAAAATGTTTACCCATTTTGGTGTGAAATTACCCTGAACTAAATTTTAGAAAAAGCAACAAACTTACGGCAAATAAAGCAAGCTAATTTTATTTCAGGAAGCGAACAAATTCTATTAAAGAAAATATACACGTTACACTTAGTAACTAGCAGATGTGTTACAGCTAGGCAAGAGATCTGAAAAAAGGTAACATTGTTTTCATGGTTGCAGTCAACATTTACCACAAAGTTGCAATCTCTTTTCTGTACCCTATAAACAAAATTCTAAAAGCTAAACTTCAAGAATAACCGCCATGTTTCAAGTAATAATATTTAAAAGTACCAAAGAAAAGACTTAGTTCATTCAAAAAGGCTAAGTAATGAAAACCTGTGTAACTCTTTTCTACTTTTTCTACTATTTGTTACTGTTTTTGCCTTCTGATATTTGTGATAAAAATGATATACACATGGCCGGGCGCAGTGGCTCACGCCTGTAATCCCAGCACTTTGGGAGGCCGAGGCGGGTGGATCACGAGGTCAAGAGATCAAGACCACCCTGGTCAACATGGTGAAACCCCGTCTCTACTAAAAAAACAAAAAATTAGCTGGGCATGGTGGCGTGTGCCTGTAATCCCAGCTACTCAGAAGGCTGAGGCAGGTGCCTGAACCCAGGAGGTGGAGGTTGCAGTGAGCCGAGATCGCGCCATTGCACTCCAGCCTGGGTAACAAGAGCGAAACTCCGTCTCAAAAAAAAAATGATATATACAAAAAAAATTCAAATATACAATTTAAACACTGACCATTTTTGTCCATTAGTAAAAATCCAACCTGATTATTTAAAAAAGATTATAATTAAAAGCCATCTTTCTTTCACATGACAGAAAGAAGAAACAATGTTCAATTCTGAGGCATTTGGGGATAATTTAACAAATCTTCCTCCAGCTATCACTCTCCATATGCCATTGCCACTGCCACCAAAATGAAGAGGCCTAGGAAAGGAACTGCACAATATATGTAAAGATACAGTTTAAGTATCACCTTACTTAGCGCAGATGTGTTGACGTCATTAAAAACTCATTGAAAGAGGGGGTGTGGTATTCCTACCTACTTGGGAATTAATGAATTCAGGCAATCTTTGGAGATAGTTAGTGTTCTGATACCTACCATTCAGTGAAAAAGAAAGTAGAACAAAGATCGAAGAGTGTGATTTTGCTTATGGCTCATAAACTCCTTCACAGCTTACTTACACTCTCCTTCCTTACTCTTCTCTTCTGATAGAATACCAGCAAATACACAGGACCTTCCTTTTGTGCCTTCTCACCGGATCCATTCTGGAGCCATCACTGTGCCTGAGTATTGGTGCATCTGCAAGGGGGTGCATCTGACCACACCTCAAGTACTGCTTGGTACTTTTATTTGATGTGCTTTTTCTGGGACTGCTCTAATCTTCTTTGGTCTTCTTTCCACACTGGAGAGTGCAATACAGATATTCAGGTAGCCCAAACATGACCTTCATACTAACAAATGCAAATGAAATAATGTTACAAACAAGACCATGAATACAGGCCATTTTGGATTTTTATGATACGCTGCCACTCTTAGGAAAAGATGATTTCAAATACATGTGAGTTTTGGGAGTTTTCTGTTTTTTGTTTTAGCAAAAGTAAAGATGACTGTGCCTTGGGCATTTGTTAGCAGAACATTTTCAGTTACTTTCCTTTCACTTGCCCATATCAGAGAAAACCAGTATTATGGATACAAAAATAAAATTGGTAAGACAATGTTAAAGTTTTATTAATTTACAGGCAAATAAGCAAGTGTCTCCAGTTGCAGTTTAAGGTATATTGCTAGGAAATAAAATTCTTAAGGTACAAAATTCCTTATAGTACTTCCTCTTTCTGGACTCACAGGTGAGTTAGCAATCAATGTCACCTTAGCCATCCAGCTGGCTGACTCTTCCTCACCCAGTGCAGCTGGGCTCCCACTCCTCCCTAGAGAGCTACAAAGCAAGCCAAATGTTCGCAGTAGGTAGGGGGATACATTTGAAGCTGGGATAAATGCTCAGAAAACTGACTCTACTAGGGATTAGCTGGTATTGTTCTAGTTGGGAAAAGGGTGCTTAATGACTAGCCCAGAAAACTTCTTGTCTTTCCACCAAGTTTATGGTTTATTCAATGGCCCAGTTCGCTGAGGCTTTACTTGCCCAGCATCAATAAAATTGTATGATTCTGGTGCAAAGTTATTGCAACTAATTCAGTGTCTCAGATGGAAAAAAAAAATCTGCATTTTATTTCTGAAATAATTATGACACTGAAAATTAGGCAGAGGGGAACTCAGTAATTTTAGCCAACCTCGTGTAGATCACTTGCTTTAAGCCCTTATGAACTAAACAGTTATAAAATTCTGTTGACGCAATCCCGATCAATGTCCAAATTCCACTGTAACAAAGTCCATCTTAATTCACACATAGTGTTTACAGAAGGTGGTGATGACACCAAGTGGACACTGGGCCTCTTTGTAGTAAACAGGCTGGGAGAGGGTACATTTTTAATTGCAATAGGAGTATTAAGAAGGAGGTTTCACACATAGGTTTTTTTCTTTCTCCACCTTCCTAAGAGAGAGATGCTTTACACATGGGTAGATGGTAAAGCAGTACAGATAGGATTTGAAAGAGAAATGATAAGAGAGGATTGTTAATTGCTCATTGAAAGCAGAATTAAAAGGGAAAAAAAGCTTTTCTTTTCTCACAGCAAACAAATTAATTAAGTGTCTTGAATTTTACTTAACACTATTTTCCTATCTGCTAGAATGTCAAACTTCTGTTTTTTGGTTAAAATAAAAACTCTAATAATTTTCATTATTTCTCCACATTAATATTCAAGAAATAGCTCAAGGCAGTTGCCCAGAATCCACCTAGTATATCTCATAACCAAATCAGTGGCTTTCTCAACCTCTCAGATACCTTTTGCCTTTTCCATTTCTCTGTTTGCCCTTGACTTCGACACATACTGGCTCTGAATTACTCGAAAGCACTTCCCCCACTCCCACTCCAATACCACATCTTAGGCCAATGTTCTTTTTTTCTGATTCCTTCCTCAGTGAGTTCACTGATCTCATTCACTTTCTGTTCTAATGACAGCCTGACTGTGGATGAAACCCAGGAGCCATCACCAGGCTTGACCTCCCTCATTCCCCTTTCATGCTTGTTCTTCCAGATGCCTGCAGGACATCTCACTCACATGTCAACTAAAATTGGACATGTGAAAACCTGAGCTCTTCTTCCCCCAACAATAAGCAAGTATTGGTAAATTCCCCATAATCTTCAGTGTTACTTTTGTCTTCCCAAATCCCTGGGCTCATAAATTTAAAGTTATCTGTTGTTCTTTCTCTTCTTTATCAACATTCAACCCATCTAACAAATTACCATTTCGACCCCTGCCATATCTCCCTGCATTCTCCTTTCTTCTTCAGTTTTAAACGCGGTTCAAGCTCAAGTCCTTATTCCTCAAATATGAATTAGTCCCTAGCTCATCCACACACCTTCAGTTTCTTCTCAGTACTGAATTGACAGAATAACCTCACACAACAGGTAAGGCATCTTATAGAGCAGTTTGACACCCTCATTTTCCTTATGAAAAGCTAAGACTCAAAAAGACAAATTAACTGTCACAAGTTCATATATATAGTTGGCGGTGAAGCCAAGTCTACAAAACCCAGGGTTCATAACTTCCAGTCCAGTGTTCTGCCCTCTTTATCAGAATAATTCAATACCACATCAGCCACCCATGGCCAAGGCCCACTCTGAATCTTCATGCATCACAAGGAGCAAAACCTAAAATCTTACACTGTACTATTCAAGCCATTAAAAGTACTTTCACTGCTTCTCCAAATTCACTTATCATCACTCATCACTAAAATCCCTCTTCCCTAAGTCACTCTGTTTATCACACTCTTAGCAATATAACTTTAAACTCCACTGATAGATTGGTACACATACCATACTTTGGACAGTCCTCTACTTTTATACACAGTACAGTCCTGAGAACAAGCTGTAAGACACATAAAGAGTCAAAGAGGTTTGCATTTTCAATTCTAATTACAGAGAGAAAAAAAATTTTAAAGCTCAAATTATACCTTATCTTTTGAAGTAATTTTGAAATGTATTTTCTTCATTCATAAATAGTCTTTAATTTTATTCAGATGTTAACATGAAATACATAGCCAATTATTTAGGTTCAACTGTTAACTGGTCACTTACCTTACCTCACTGCCAAGATTTAGAACATGAAATCCTGTATCTTTATTCATATTTGCCATTTTTGCATGCCAAATGCTCTGTGTTTTAATTGCTTTATGTTGATGGATGTTTACAACTTGCAAAACTCCCAAGAGACTAACAACCAATGCAGATTTTGAGATGATAAACTAAGATCAGAAAAATGAATGGAAACTTACTCTTTAAGTGACAAAGTAATTCATTATTTTTCTATTATAATGATGTCTCTTTCCCCATGCAATACTGTAACTGCATTGCAAGGATTGAGGTATTAAAACCTCCTTTATTAAGAATCCCTTCCACATCCTTTTCCTCCCGTTTTAAATCTACCTCCCTCTTTCTTGACCCAATTCAATATCATTCTTCAGTTGCCTTGGAGATATTGTTTTAAAATATTATAATTTTAAATTATAATATTGCTAACTTCTTGATAGGTAGTCTACATCTTCTACCAAGAATCTTCATGAATATACATTTTAAAAGAATCCAACAAGACTTACATCCTTCAGAGAACTGGGTCTATGGGTCTTTTATCTTTTCCAGGACTATATAGATAGCATTTGGCAAAAATCAAGCACATAACAAAGGCTTGCTAACTAACTCAAGGCGGGAGTTCTAAAATGGTCTGTTTGGCTACTGTACATTTTCTTCTTGGAACTGACTTTTGTTCTAACCAAATATGCTATCCCAAAAATAAATAAGAACTAATGAATGAATCCTGTTTGCATGGATTTCAGGCAGTAGCACAAATTAGCAATTTATACTGTTTCTTTTTTGTTGTTTGTTTTTAGCACTTGCTCCTAGCAGTTCAAACAAGAAAATTGACTGTGCCAGCCCTGACGAGACCTAGAACTGTGCTGAATGATGTTGGAAAACATTCCCAGACCTTTTAAGAGGTGAAGTGTAAGTGAAATAGGCAGCACTTGTAATATCCACCCAAACCTACAATGAATTTGGAAATACATTTCAGAGTTGCATCTCTTTCTACATTTTCTCATAGTTCATATTGCACTGTAATATATTTGTTCTTAGCCACAATGTATTGCTTAAGCTACTCTGAAATGGGAGCAGCCTTTAAGAAAACTCTGCCTGTGAATTAGATGTGGTCAAAAGATGAGAAGGAAAAGGAGGTGGAGAAAGAAGAGGACTAGAAACAGAGACCTGTTTCAAATATAATGTATACACCAGAAGAGAGAAATAGAAACACACTTTAGGAAAAAGGCTCAACGGAAAGGCTAAAAGTAAACTAGTAATGTGGTCATCTTAGATAGTGAGCAGTTAACTCAAAGTAATAACCGCCAAATCACAGAAAAGCACCTCAAAAGCCACCCATATGCCACTTCAGCTCGAAGGTCAGTGAACAGTTTCTGCTACTGATGAACACACACCAACTGAAAAAGCAAGGTGCTAGGAAATACAGAGAATTCACTCTTCTACTATTTGCAATCAACAAGACACCAATTGTTCTTGGTTGAATGGCTTATTCTGGGAATTATTCTGACAGGAGGGATCAGATAGCATCTGTCTCTTGCAAGCAAAGGCATTAAGCCAATGAAGAGTTCTTATTATTCCAGACAACAACAAATGAAGTCAGAGCAAGGAGGAACCAGGTGATATCCTGCTCATAAAACCACCTGATGCATTAGCATCATCCTTTTTTCTTAGCTGAGCCAACTAAGGGCTAACTTCCTTAGATGCATAATTCTTAATTAAATTAAAATTTTACTAATCTGAATGTCTATTAAATATTTAGACATAAGTGCTCAACAGTGTACTAATGCCAGCAATACTGGGCCCAGCAACTTACCTATTTATTTTCAAAAGTTTGAGCAAAGTACTACCTTGTTACATTATCAAGGCCCACAAGTCATATTTTTTCTACAACATTTTTTATCCAACATACTCATTTACATCTTGTTTTCTACCACTCCGAATGTTTAAAAGCAAAAAGGAAGCATGTCTTTCATTAAAATAATGTAATTCAATAATAATATAATTCTGATTTTACTTCCTATGAGAGGTACTTTTTTTTGTAGCAACTTGCTTTATCCTATCAATTCATTTACATCTGATA
Organism: Callithrix jacchus; assembly: GCF_049354715.1. Lineage (NCBI taxonomy): Eukaryota > Metazoa > Chordata > Mammalia > Primates > Cebidae > Callithrix > Callithrix jacchus. The sequence goes on from NC_133505.1 coordinate 135,063,289, forward strand.
CTTTGTGTGTTTAAAAGCAAAAAGCAGCATGTTTCTTATACAAATAATTTAATTTTAAAATAATACTAATTTTTATTTTTAATTTCATTTTCCTTTTCATCTTCTTCTCCCTCTGATGTTACAAATTTGCCTGGATTAAGTGTAGTAATATTGAACCTGACTCTCTTACTGAGTAATTATGTATTCATAAGGCGAACAAGAGAAGATAAGAAAACATAGTATTGGAACTCTAATGTGACTAAAGGAACTCGCAGGTTTCCCTAATCTTAGGTCACAGATGTTACACAATGCATTCAATGTAATTTTGCACCCAATCATGGCTATCCCTTGATATGAAGAACCAGCCTGTCCTAAATAAAATGTCTGCACTCCCTCATTAGATACTTAGTGCCTGCAACTAGTTTGGAATTACACTATAATTAAACTGAAACTCTAATTAAAAGTACTAGGCTAACATGATATGAAATGTCTACAGCCCAATTATGTCTGCTTGCCATTGTCCTCTGGTGTGTATAGATGGTATCTTTTAATAAAAATAACGGAACACAGATTTAGTAATGACATCCTGGGCAGGATGTCCTAATAATTTCCAGGGTCAGTCATTTCCTTTCCAATGTATTTTCCCCTCTTCGTGGTTCTGTTATGCGGCCCTGGTTTCTTTTGATTCCTCAAACACATCCTAGCTACTGACCAAAGTGCCCTTCAAACATAATTAACTGATAAATCCTAGATATACACTTTATGGTTACCATGTTTACATACATGGTATGTAAACAAACAAAACAAACAAAAAACCCCTGTTTTTTCTCATTTGATATTAATGAATGTATTCATCATCATTGGTCCTATATTATGCTGAAGACATATTAAAGTACATTTAATGAGCAGTGATCTTTTAGCAAACATATATTTTCTCAAAAAATAGTGGGTTTCAGAATCACCAACCCTCCTTTTTACTTCCTTCTCTAGAACCCTTAATGATAAATGCTTAGCAAGATTTTTAAACTCCTAACAGTAAAATTATAACTATTTTGAAAAAGTAATGCTTGCTACAGTTTAATTTCAATCCTGTTTGCAATCTTAAATTTTAAAGTAAATTATTAACCTTCAATAAAATTCTACCTAGAGGCTTTATACTAGCTTCAACAAATTTGAATAAGTCTGAGTTTGTGATGCTAATTTCATTGTTGTTGATCCAGTTATCAAGTGATAATACTTACATATATTTGTTCCCATGGTTAGAAGTAAACTAGAGAAGAAACCATATCCTGACTAATCTTTCATAAAGTAAACTTTTAAAACACAATTAAGTTACTTGTAAATTTTGTTAATGCTTTATTTTAAAAACAAAGTGTTGAGAAAATATTGAATTATACTTCTGAAATACAAAATGAGGCAATGGAAAATTGCACCAATTTATATTTTTTCTGCTAATAGTGTCCTCAAAAATAAATTTAATTAGCATAGTTTGTTCAAATCAAATCACATTTTTAAACTCAACAGTTTATTTTCCTTTCAGAAGATACAAATCAAATCCACAACTCTAAGTACTATAATTTTAACTTGCTGCAAAACACATACAAACCTCATAAAAATTAAATGTCCATTTAACAAGCAGACAGTCTCAATAGGAGGCACATGGGATCAAATGCATTAGCGAGGTCTCTGAACCCACAATGAAAAGGAAGAATGAGGTCCATATACCAAATGTAAATTATATGAAGTTTTAATGCTACCCACAAATAAATACAAGCTATATAATTACAATTCAACTATATGATTAGGAAAATTATCAGAAATACCTAGCAGTCTATAAAAACGTTAACCTATGACATTGTTGCAATCAACCCATAATCACTTTTAAAATCACTTAAGTAATGACATTCTAAATTTAGAACAATTTGTTATATTAGTACACACCACAAATTTATGGTCAGGTTCTAAGCAAGTAACCAGCTATTGTGCTATTTAGTCTTCATATAGTTTTGCTGCCACCAGATTTTCAATCACGTCTTTCACAGGATGAAACAAAAAACAGAGTGAAGGGAAAACTTTCCTGGTTCCCAGACCAATGTAACCTTATAGAGATCTATATAATTAAAATGTTTTATCTAGTAAATCACTCATTGAAAATGCATGCACAGGCACAAACAGATAATGCCTGATACATAACAATCACTGTTATTACAAAGGCAAGTTCCCAGTCATGAAGAGACACAGAGATAATGTGTCTCGTGTGTTGCTATGATAACTAAAATAAAGTAAAAGGAAAGAGGACTATTTTACACAGTTGCCATCCCCCTTGAGGAATGCTAGTAAAGGAAGGAAGAGCCCATGGAAGAACAATGGAGTAGCTATTCTAAGGGGACTAAGATTGAAGGTAATCACCACCAAAGAAAGGATTTCCAAGCAGAAGAGGGGATGTTGACAAGGTCCAAGAATAAACAGAATGGTGCTTGTGCTGGAAATATGTTATTAAGTAATAAATTACCAATCATCAGACACAAGCAATGTCTGATTCTATGAAAATACTTGTAAAAACAAAGAATAATCAGCAGTCTTTCTTGGGTGATAAATACACTTTTTTAAATCTACATACCCTCTTTTCATTTCATTTTTGTATCAAAGCCAGAAGACAAGCTATACTCATTTGACCAAGAAGTAAACAATTGTCTAACTAATGCCACTTAAGTAGTGACTGGAAGAGTTTACATTTTTGTTCAATTTTATTTGAATTCTAAAATGTATGTTCATTAAATAGCTTCATCTGTTCTCAATAATCCAGCTGTTAGAAATAAACCCACTGAGTACTACTAAAAATACACAATATTCTGTTTTTAATTTTTCTAAAAAAAAAAACTAATAAAGGGTGATAGAAAACCTAAGTATGTAAGTAACATGGCAAAGTGGTAAACTATGACAATAATTAATAGACAGACTTTTAATGACAACCATAAAGAAAAAGTTTAGGGAAAAAAATCACGTGTCTATTGAATGTATTACTTCAAAAAACAGAAAACCAAATTCTGTCTATACTCTGATAATTATTGAAATAATTTATGAATATGGCCAGGCAAGGTGGTTCAAGACTGTAATCCCAGCACTTTGGGAGGCCAAGACCGAAGGATTGCTTGAGCTCTGGAATTGAGACCAGCCTGGGCAACATGGAGAAACTCTGTCTACAAAAAAATACAAAAACCAGCCAGGCAAGGTGGCACATGCCTGTGGCATCGAGCTACTTGGAAGGCTGAGGTGAAGGTTGCAGTGAGCTGAGATCATGCCACTGCATTCCAGCCTGGGTGACAGAGCCAGATCCTGAAAGAAAAAAAGAAAAAGATAAAGAGAGAGAGAGAGAGAGAGAAATAATTTATGAATATGAACACAGAAAAAATATTTAATTGACATAGATATCACTTTGGTTGTGACAGAAATTGAACTCAAACTTGCTCAGAAAAAAGAAAAGTATTGACTTGTGGAATCAAAGGAAATGCTGAATAATTAAACTGCAAGATACACAAGAAAGCAGCTAGCTCTCAACAACAACTGAACCAGGGAATTTTAACATGGCAGAGCACCTCCAGTTTCTCTCTCTCTCTTCTACTGCTTGCTTGACATGGCAGGAAAGCTGCATGCCATGAGTGCTCGTATTTTAAATTTTACAATGTTCACTACCTCTGAGAGGATGGCTTTCCCTCTCCCTTCTCCATCCTTCCCTAAAGAACTTCATTCCAGAGGGGCCCTACAGCATAGCCCAAAGGAAGCAATACTACACAGAAAGGTCAAGAAGGAGGACAGACAGGTTTTCACAAAAGGGAATGATCTAATCGTAACAGAGTGATGGGGGAGTGTCCATTCTTCATCAATCCTAAGCATAAAAATAGAGTTTTCCCTGAGTCTTTAGGTTTTCATTTCTGAAGACTCCCAAGTCACATAAAACTTGATTAAATAAATTTGTTATGCTTTTCTCTTGTTAACCTGTCTTGTGTAATAGGAGTGACGGATGACACCCTTAACACCAGTAAGAAAAGGTATCAAACCTTTCTGCCCCCAAAACTGCACTCAATGAGGTGTAGATTCCTATATTAGTCAGGGTTCTCTAGAGGGACAGAACTAATAGAATAGTTGTACATATTAAGGGGAGTTTACTAAGGAGTATTAATTCACACAGTCATAAGGTGAAACCCCACAGTAGACCCTTTAGAAGCTGAGAAGCAAAGAAGCCAGCCTGAGTCCCAAAACCTCAAAAGTAGGGAAGCCAACAGTACATCCTTCAGTCTGGGGCTACAGGTCTGGGAGACCCTGGCAAATCACTGGTGTAATTCCAAGAGTCCAAAAGCTGAAGAACTTGGAGACTTATGTTCAAGGGCAGGAAGCATCCAGCATGGAACAAAGATGAAGCCCAGAAAATTCAGCAAGTCTGCAATTCCGCTTTCTTCTGCCTGATTTTTTCTAGCCTCACTGGCAGCTGATTAGATGGTGCCCACCTATATATATGGTTTGCCTCTCCCAATCCACTGACTCAAATGTTAATCTGCTTTGGCAACACCCTCAAAGACATACCCAGTAACAATACTTTGCATCTTGCAATCCAATCAAGTTGCCGCTCAATATTAATCATCACAACTCCCAAAGCAAAATCTGGATGCTGTTACTAGAATGGAAAATAGTACTGGGCATCCACAAGCCAGATGCCTACTCTCTAGGTGCCAAGAGAATATGCTATTTCTAACATAAACAAAAGCAGATAATTTTCTTTGAAATAAGGGTTCCACCCCACCTTTCTTATTGAATATGCTGGATAATTACATGCTAAAATTGCTTACTGGAGCACTCAGAGCAAAACCTCCACATTTACAGTTAGTTTTGCCAATAAGTAGCCTGTATTTAGTAGCATTTCTGGGAGTAGATAGTAAAGGCATATGGTTCAAGAAGAAAAGCATCATACGTAAGTTGGCATAATGGTACTGAAGTTTTGCAATAAATAAATATAATGTCATTTAATTCTTTGAATGCTAAAGGGAATTCTTAAAAGTGAATCTCAACTATGAAGAAAATGAAATAAATATTTTTTCAGCTTGTACGAACAAATAGAGAGTTTTAAAACTAGGATATGTTTACTCACATAAAAAAAACTACATTAAGCTATAAAACCACTGAGCTCTAATGGGAAAGGAAGAAAACTCTCCCGTATATTAAAATAATCTTTTTCTCATAATTTACACTTCTTTATTTTTACCATGAATAGGCAGGAGAAAAAGGCATACTTAAAAAAATTAATAATTCATGTGATTCTCTGGTACACTTTCTACAAATCATAAACTTGAGTTCTGAAAATATTTCCACAGCAACCAATACTAGTGCCATAAGTTGAGGAGTGCACCTTCAGGTATTAAATAAAGTAATACATAAGGAGAAATATTTTATTTAGAATATGGAACATATTTTCTACTGAAATTATATGCAGAAATAGATAACAAATTGGTTCCATGATGGAAAAAAAAACTGCATAAATTATTCCAAAGGCAGTTTATGTTTATTTTCACAGTTAAGAGTAAAACTCAATCCTGTTTCATCTTATCCTGGGAAGAGTCCTGTACACAGAGCAGATAATAGTTGATCCATGAGCTGGGAGCAAACTTCACTTGGAAATGATACATATACTCAGGCCTGAATCATAATAACTAAAGTGATAGTAACATGGTTTCAGAAATTAAACAATACTTCTCCTATAATGCTTAGTCATATAAAATTAAGGCAAATATAAAATCTAATTTTATTGTTTTGTCTGTGCCTATGTATCTGTATTAAATTAAACTACATGAAAGGCACATGACCCTGTATACACTGTATGCTTTTCATTTAATTCCATCATTAAAAGGAGGATCAGGAAAAGAGTCCATGTACGCATTATAAGTTTTGTTTTCCTATACAACTGACACAACTTCAAATTTGTAGGAAATGTTTAATGAGTACAGAAATAAATTTTTTATAATTTCCCAGATCAACCTCAATGTAGATATGTATACAGTATAATCCATTCTGCATCTGCATTTTCAGGAAAGCTTCTCACACTTACTCACCCTCAAAGGTCATTGTATTGCATTTTATAACTGTATCATTTCTTCAGGTTTGCTGAAGTTCAAGTGTCTACCAAAAAAAAATGCTACTACATTTTAAAGACTATTTTAAAACATGTAACATACTAAACATATTCAAGTAATTAAAAAGTGCTCAATTCATCACACCAATCATAGGTGCTTACATTGTCAATTTAATCGAAACAAATGCTCTTCTCTCCTTTTTCCTTTTTCCTGTCCTTTCACCAAATACCTCTTCCAAAATATGACAGGCAAGAATAGACTAAAAAGCATTCTTTAACTGAATCAAGGAGACAAAAGTGGGGCAGGGGAGGAATGAAGCTGAGTTTTGCTGTTATTTGAAAAGTTAATTCACGATAAAGAATGTTAACAGTGTTTGCTGACCCTACTCATTCTGAACCATGAAATTGCTCAAGCCAGAGCAAACTGCCAACCATGACAAGAGTAAGGGATTCTGCAGATGCATCATTCCTACAGAGTATAGCCCAAGGTAAATAGTCCACGAGTATTATACACTAGAATGCAGAGGGCTGGATACAGAAAATAAGAGGAGGGAAAATGCCAGAGGCAGTATATGGTCATACCACCCAGGCCTCAATGCTGGAAAGCTCTATCTTCATGAGAAGCGGTACAGCATGGTGATTAACAGCACGGATTCCATAATCCCACTCCCCACATGTGAATCCTAATTCTGTCATTTTCTAGCCATGTGACCTTGGGCCAGTCACTCAACCTCTCTGCCTTCATTTTCCTACATAGCAAAATGTGTATGTATTAGTATACCAGGGCCAACATAGCAAAATACTGCAGACTTGAAGGCTTAAGACATTAAGTAATTTTCTCATAGTTTCAGAGGCTGGATCAAGATACCAACAAGGCTGATTTCTCCTGAGAACTCTCCTTGAGTTCTGAAGAGCCACCTTCTGGTCTTCTGTCTTTATTTCTGTGAACACACATTCTTGGAGTCTTACTTTTTTTTAGAAGGCCATCGGTCATAGTAGATTAGGGCCCCACTCTCATGACATTGTTTAACCTTAATGACCTCTTTAAAGGCCCTATCTACAAATACAATCACATTGGGGGTTAGGGCTTCAACATATGAATTTTGGGGAATACATTTCAGTGTATAACAAACAGCATAAAACAATAATAGCTACCTCACATGACTGTGGTGATGATTAGATGTATTAATATACATCAAGTGCATGGCACATGGGAAGTTCTACACAAATGCTTACTATTAAACTAAGCGCCATTAAATTTACATGTCTAACAAGTATCCACAAATCACAGCATCAGGTGGATGAAAACAGACATTTGTAGTCTGTCTTTAAGATTTCTTGTACTGGGATAATGATATCTTTGGGGAAAATGGAGGACATATCTTGCTGATAACATCTGTCTCAATTCAAAACCTGGGTGGTTAATATAGAAATGTTAGTGGTTCCTAACCAGGACCAAAACCAATAAATAGCTTTGATTTTCTCACATTCCCAGTGGGAAACAAAGGCTTTTTCTGTCTCAGGATTATGTGCTGATAAAGAATGCAGAAAGAATGTTTATGAGGAAGCAGACAAAAGAAGCCTGGCTCCCGTGTATCCACACTTGGCAGCTGTAATGCAGTTTCGGCTACACCAATAATTTCCAATTATTTTACCTGAGGTCAATTCCTGAGCTAAAAGACTGTGGTGAGAACATAAGATTAATTTAGACAGGCTCAGATACTCATGTGAACACCAAAATCTGCCAGTGAAACAAACATCAGGCTTACGTTAACCTATCATTTCTTTTCTCTTGTTACCTTTTCAATCACCCTTTATGATCCTGGCTAAGGTTCTGTGTGAGTGACAGATGGAGAATGGAATGGTGGACAGCAGAAGAACAAGTGTAGCAAAAGTTACCAACCACAAGCACAGACACTAAAAACAAAAGCTGCTTGGTAACTAACAGGCTAATCTTCAAGGCAGGAAGAATACTCGGCAATGAAACGTCCCATGGGAATTGATTCACTACTGTTCAAATTTGTTTAAATGAATTTCATAAAATCTTCTAATTGTGGAAGTCTGATCCTATCATTCTCCTGCCTACCTGCCAAAACCCTTCCACATCATCAGGTTGCCTCCAAGATAAAGTCATCATTCCCTTCATAACACCCACAAATTGCCACATTCATCTCTATTACAGAATCTTCAAATATACCAGTAGCAATTCCTAGTGCTTTACTTCTGGGCTCTTCACATGCTGCCCTCTCTACCAAGAAAACCCTCCTCATTAGCTCTCTCTTATCCTGATAAATGTTCTATGTCTTCGGGTCTTAATGCTGATATCACTTCCTAGGAAGATTCTATCCATCCACCCCCAACTGAGTAGTTTGCCTCTTCAACATGTTCCCAGAATACCCCAAATCTAACATTATTATGGAATTTATCATACTGTTACATTGCGCATATTTAAGCAATTGCCTACTCAAAATTTTCAACAGTAACTTGTAGCCTAACCATCCAAAAACAAAAATTCCAATATATTATGGTGGTTGAGATCAAGTATTTCTACATCAGACACACCTGTGTTTGAAACTTATTTGTCATTTACTACTAATGTGGCCCCTAGAGAAGCTGTAACATAAAGACACAGTAATATTTATTTTATGGGATTTTTGAGGGATTTAATAAGTAAATTCACTTGCCACAGCCCCTGGCATGAGGACAAGTTCATAGCTGTTATTATTTTCATGCACAGTATCTAATTAATTCCTCATACTCTATTGAATATAATCCACCCTTCAAGTTGGACTGTTTGGCCTGAAAATAGTCTTAAGTTTTCTCTTCATTTGAAATGCCCCATCTCCCCATCTTTGCATATGGAAACCCTTGCCTTTCAAAAACCCCCTGCTAGCACACTTTCCACTCAGCCTTTCCAAGCCTAGACCTGCTTTCTCCCTTCTATAGGATAGCCCCCTTATGCTTTTTTGGAGAGGGTGCGAGAGACTGATGTTTGCTAATTTTTGTGGCAACCCATACCCCAAATTCTCCCCAATCCAGAGGGTGGTGTCCCATGTGCCACAACATGTAAGCATTTTAGAAGCCAGAATATGTATTTTTACTGCTCTCTCACAATATCTAGCACATGCTAGGCACTCAACAATATATGTTAAATGAATGAATGAGTTGACTGCTTCTACTGCAAAAGAAAGCCAGCACTCACCTCCTTTACTTTTTCCCAGGAGCAAATTCTATTTACCAAAATTCACTAAAAACTGGAAATTAAAATTGCAATTTAAAAAAATTTATTACATATGAACATCTCAAGCACCTCCCTTCTTCCTACACACACACACACACACACACACACACACACACACTGTACTTATACTGTGGTCAATTCATAGAACTAGAAGAGAGTTTAGAAATTACCAAATCCGGCCGGGCGCGATGGCTCACGCCTGTAATCTCAGCACTTTGGGAGGCCGAGGTGGGTGGATCACTAGGTCAAGAGATCGAGACCATCCTGGTCAACACGGTGAAACCCCGTCTCTACTAAAAATACAAAAAATTAGCTGGGCATGGTGGCGCATGCCTGTAATCCCAGCTACTCAGGAGGCCGAGGCAGGAGAATTACCTGAACCCAGGAGGTTGCGGTGAGCCGAGATTGCGCCATTGCACTCCAGTCTGGGCAACAAGAGCAAAACTCCGTCTCAAAAAAAAAAAAAAAGAAAGAAATCATCAAATCCAAGTGCTTTATTTGAACCACGTGGTAACCAAGCACATTGGGTGACTTGGTGTCATCAAGGTACATTTCCTCCATCTCTTCATCTGGAAACTCCCAAGGTAACTGTACCCTCATCTATGATACTTTATCCAGCTTCTCCAGATACAGTCAGTAACTGTCAATCTGTCTTCTCTAAGCACTTCATTTCTATGTGAGTTGTAACATTTATCGACATGCCCATTTCTCCAAACAGACTGAAGCTCCTAGAGGGCAAAATCTAAACAAAGACTAACATAGTGCCTGGTACACACTAGTGTTTTACCACATTTGTTAATGTTAAATAGACAAAGAGTAGTTACTAGAACAGGTGTCTGTAGTCCAGCTACTTGGGAGGCTGAGGCAGGAGGATCGCTTGAGCCCAGGAGTTTGAGGCTGCAACGAGCCATGACCTCAACTGTGAATAGCCACTGGACTCCAGCCTGAGCAGCACAGCAAGACCCTGTATCTTTAAAAAATAAAAAAAAAAAGCATAGTTTATTGAACCTGCTAATTGATAAATTTGCTCTATTTTTATAAGATTACGTGTTATGCTGATGTTCCCCATAACCATTTTTTAAGGATATAATGATTTAGCTAAACTAGATTTTATATTTAAAAGATAAAATAAGCTCCATTTTAATAAATTTTGACAACAATTTTCCTTCAAAATATATGCCTGAAATCAGTATACTGTGCTTCAGATAACATATAGGAAGCTTTGTGATCAGCCAGACTTGCAGTGTGTAAATAGGGAACAACTTTGAAACTGCTGCCCAACAGCTGGAGTACTCAGCGGGAGCACTGAAGTGAAAAAAACACTTTTGTTTCCCAGGGTCAAAAGGCTAGAGCCAAACACAATAGTATAACCGAAACAACAAGAGGAGAAAAAATGTTTACAGGATTTATCTTGACTCTTTGGGAAGGAAAATAAAATATTACAAGACTTCAATGGAAGTGGCACCATGCCATCATGCAATCCAAAAGCATTTTAAAACCTGCCCATGATGTTTTTTCTAGTAAACATTTCCAAAAGATCCTAAAACTTGATTTATGTGCATGAAAGAGAATTAGAGTATACCTCCCTACATTTTACAACTCACATTAAAACTGTCATAATGCCCTGAAAGTATAGGGGAGAAAGTAAGAGCTGAATTGCTATTTTTCTGACATTAGTAAGCAGTCACATTGCAAAGTTTTTGCTGTTCTCACAACAGAACAAAAATCTCAGTTCTCAACTCACTGGCATGTGTTCATTTTCCAAGACAAACCATGAAAGAAAATATAACAATTTTTAAATATTTCTTTGTTTCTTCATATTTTATTATACATCAACTCTCCACAATTTAAAGCAAACTATCTGTGTGGGTGAGTATCTGTATCTATCCATTCATACACAGTGTAAGGAAGAGAAAGTGAATAGGCAAAGAACTTCAAAAATAGCAAAGCTTATTGTTCAAGGAAGTTAAAGGAGAATCAATATAGAAAGGTGCCTGGGGTAAAGACCCAGTTGTTTAGAACCAAATTTTAAATGACTACATTTTAAACAAATGCGTATGTACATAAATACATGCCTTAAATCATAAAATGACATCATTTTGGGAAAAAAGATAAAAGAATATATAGCCATGTTGCCTAAAACAGAATTATGTAAACTGTAAGGAAAAAGTAATTTGCACATTTGTTTTTAAATCCTCATGGAGGCAAGGGCCTAAAAAAATCCAACTTAAATGTTCCTTATCTTTTAAATGTTACAGTTAAAATCAAGTACTCAGGGAGCATCTGTCATCCTTCCCTCTCAGTAAGTCCCCCCAAATCTAGTAGCAAGCCCTATTACTCCCACTTTCAAAATACCTTTACCTTTACACTTCTCTCTGACCCTACAATCACTTAGACTGCAACAAAGTTCTTCTAACTGGTCTCATCAAAATCCATATGGCCCCTCAAAACCCTTTATCACATTATGCTGAGGGCAATATTTATAAAATGAAAATTTGATCATGTCTTTTCCTTAAAGGCGTCAACATTACTTACAAGGTCCCATATGGTCTGGCTTTTACCTGAATCCTTGGCCGCTCTCACCAGACTTCCTTCACAGCCTCTTGCCCAGCTATGGTGGGTGGGATCCTCTCAGTTGCTGCAATGCCCTGCATTCTCCAATCTCCATGTCTTCACACAGGGTGGGGCTCTTTGCTTGTATCTCCTGCCTAGCTTTCCTAGTGTCAAAATTCTTATGTACTCCTTGGGTAAGACACATTCTCCTAACCCGCCTACATTTTTCACTGGACTTTCCAAATTTAGGATTACATATTGACAAGTATATGTTTACCATTCGTCTACCCTAGATTGTAAAAGTCCAGGATGAAAAGTCCACAATGAAAAGGACTATGACCTCCAGTCCCTAAGGCATGCCACAGTGAAGGTGCTCAATATGCAGTTGAAGACTGAGAGTGTCTTTCAAAATCTTGAGAAAAAAATGCAGACCTGATGAGGGAATTCCTCTTACATTCCAGCAATGTGATTATCGGAATAAAGATTTTCCTAAATCTTAAGGTAGAAAAGTAGAGCAGGGATGGAGACTAGACCTAAAACCCAGTCCAGTAGTAAAATAGAGAATAGAGATATAAATTATAAAATTCCACCTATGATTATTATATACTATATCTAAGGAATTTGTCATATACTTTGTAACCCTACAGTTCCTCAGAGAATGTTGTAAATATGGTTAGCATTTACTGAATATTTGATGAATAACCATTTTTCAGATAAAATATTAAACCAAAGTGAAGTAACAATTTAAGACCTTGAGATCTGAGATTAGGTCCAGATATTATCGTTACATGGTCCTGTCCAGAAGGATCAGAAAGGCAGTCATGTTTGAAATAACATAATTTATTTTAGTTTGATCATTAGTAACAACATTTGCAGCTTTTAAAATTATTAGCATCCTGCACGATTTATTATCTTCTAAAACAATATTGTATAAGCCAACTCTAACTGCTTCTTGATTTATGAAAAGGACTAAGTGTTACACAGGTATAATAAATTAATGATGTTTTAATATGACATTTTCAGGTATGGCTTTTAGAATTACTCTCATAATTATTTATAAACAAACAAGACTATAATTTTTCTCACAAATCTTACTCAAAATATAACAGTGCTTGGCATTACAATAAACCAAAGAAAGCCAAAGTGGTTCTGGAATCAGTAAAACATCATCAGTAACAAACATAAGGTTAGTTATAAAATAAAAATGGCAACATCCAAAAAGGACACCAAAATAACTCTAAGCCATAACCCTTCCATATGCACAAAAGTATGTGATTAAACACTTATAAAATTGTCTTATGTCAGCTGTCAGAAATGAAGGTGACTATATTCTATACGACCAACAAGTGTTCACATTAGAGGGAAAAAATAAACATGCAGAATCCAGTTGGTAGCAAAACGTTAATTTTAACATTAATCATTTTGTGACGCCAGGAAGTGGAGGAAAGAAGTAACATTAAACTCACTTTTAAACTATTTTTAATTTAATTATGCCTGGAATTTAATTATATACTTGAAAAACAACCATTTTATGCTTCATATGGTGGTTCACATCTGTAATACCAACTACTCTGGAGGCTGAGGCAGGGCTATCCCTTGAGCCCAGGCATTTGAGACCAGCCTCAGCAACAAAGGGAGACCCTGTCTTTAATAATAATAATTTGAACACAAACTAGACTGAAAATACGTTGCTCTAAATACTTGAGATTTTTATCTTGCTTTGAAATGAGTAAATAGAAAATGTCAAATTTCTCTCAGATAAACATTAAAATGAAAGGCTCACCCATTTAAACACCTTGGCTTTCCTGTTTTGACTGAATTCATCCTATTCCCTTCTTTTAAAATTTTTTACTCCATCATTCTTATACCTTCTCTCCCATTCTTATAAATACTAGTATTAATACATCCATATTTTAACGAGCTCTGTTCTCTTAATTTGGATCCAAATTTTAAGTAATTATCACCTATCAAAAAGGTTGTTTTTTTTTTTCTTTCTATTTGATGTAGCTAACAAATAAACAGTAAAATCTCATTAACTGGAGGTGGAATGAGATGACTCCAAATCACTGTAAAGTCTGAATTGCAGAACAGTTTAATATACTACGTTGTTTATATTATGAAGTGTTTTTAATACGTATTTTTAACATGTTGACTAATATGCATCCTTAAAAATTTTTTCTCATGAGTAGCTATAGATACTTTGCTATTAGCATAGTGTTTATGTCTGAATTGTGGAAAAAATAAAAGAATTTTCTTAGGAGCTGTAAATAAATCCCCTGTAACTGTAGTCATCCTGCTTCCTTAACCCTCCTTTTCTGTCAAGAATGTTAAAAAGACAAATCATAGCCTAGCTTCCATTCTAAGCATTCTCCCATCTAAACTATGGACAGTTTCAAAACATAGCCCTTCCCAACCTGGGCTACGGGATACTGGGGGGACTTTTCAGGCCTGCTCCTCATTGATGTAGCCCAGAGAATCTACATTTGGAGTATTTATTTAAGAAACCTCATCACTTGGAAGAATACTGGCTTTTTCCGCCCGCTTATATGAACCAGCTCTCTCCAACCCATGGAAGAGACATTTACTCAGTTCAATAAACAGCACTTGGCAAAGAGCCCTTCCTCTACCTTATTTGCATCCCAATATCCTCCTCTGCTTTTAGCAACAGGAGGCTGAGGGAATGCTGGAGAACAGTGGCATCAATGCTCCTCTGTCCAGATAACTATCTGATCCTCTAAAGGCTGACAAATACGGCTAAGTATGGCAATGTGCATAACTCAAAGTCCTCAGGATATATACCGAATTATAAGGTTATGCCATACTAATACATAAAATGCAATATATATATATAAATTATATTTTATGATTATATTCTGGAATTAAGCCACAGAATAACTATGGAATAAAAACATATATCTTGACAAAAATTCAGCTGGATGTCCACTTAGTTAGATAAAGAGAATGAATGGCAGAGTGACAGAAGACAGGCAGCAGACAGCTAACTCTGCTGGCTATTTTTAATTACTGAAATATCTCTACTAACAAGTTTTACAGTTGATTGGAGGTTTTATGTTTCTTTTTTGTTCCTTTGTTGTTGTTTTTAAGTCTTCGATATATTTTTATTAGACAAAATTATGTCAATGTTTCATTGAATATTATCATGGGTATTTCAACATACATTTTTTAATCAGGTTTTATTTACAGAGTGTTATTTTGTTTCAAAATCAATATGCAGCTTTATTTAAAGACAAATGCGAATAATGACTTCATACAGGTCTGTCCAAAGTACATTTGCCTTCCATTGTTTTCGTCAAGAGTAACACCAAAATAGGAAAAGTAAATAAAATTTAAAAAAAAAAAACTTTATTCACAACATCCTGTCATAAAGAAGAAACAAAAGACTGTGTAAGAAGTACTCAACACGACTGATCTCTACAAGTGAAACACTGAATTGTAAATCTTTAAGTTCTAAAATGTTTTAAAAGACAATCCAGTCTTCTCAAGTGAAACCTGGTAGTCAATTAGTATTTGAAGACCGAAGAGCAAAGCATTACAATCATAGTAACTTACATATGTGTAGCTCAATTTGGAAAAGAATATCCAACATAAATTACCTGGTTTGATTCTTGCAACCCTGTAAATATCTACAAACTATGAACGAATTATGGATAAGGCAACAGGCTATATAAGTTAAATTACTCATTTACCAAATTACGCAAACTCTGTGCTCTTTGCACTCTACCAGGAAGTGCCACGACATAATAGTTAAGAGAATAAACTTGGAGTTCATAAAGTTGTGTGAATAGGATTTATAGTGAACATTTTATAAAAGAAGTGTAGTAGCTTTCCCACATTTTTGGCCAGAGTTAGAAATCCTTTTTGCACTGTAACTCAGTATACAGACACATAAAGATACAGAAATCTATTCCATTAAAACCAAAGTTTCATGAAACAATAATTCTCTCTTCCTCTACAAAATGTATGGTTGTCTTTGCTGTTGTTTTTGTTATATTCTATTCTATTTCATGGTTGGTCTGTTTTTTCTTTCCCTAAACTGGTTGCTATCTAGTGTATTGAATTCAATACTCACCAAATGGGTGGTTACATACAATTTGAAAATAATGAACTGATACTTAGCTCAATGCTAGGACCAGTAAACACTAAAATGTTAGTTATAGAAAATATATTTTTTAATTATGTCCCTATAGGTTGGTGGACTCAAAACATTCAAAAGGGATATAATGTTTACCCCTGAAATACTCAGGTAAGACATGTAAACGGCCCAGAGAAACATATCCCAATGAAGTGAGTCTCTGAGGCAGAGGCAGGTAAAATCCTGAAGCCCATGCATTGTCATCATATCATCAGGCTGCAGTGAGGGAGTGGCTAAATATAGTGAGAAATGAATTAAAAATCTTTATCAGGCCCCGCTGAATAAACAGAAGGTTGAGATACAGAGTAATACAAATTAGAAGTTGTCTGTCAAAAACAGATGCTCTAAAATGGGTCATCCTAGTTAATATAATCATGTGATTAACTGAAAATTTGGGGTGGGGGTGGTGTCTCATTCCAATCACTGTGGCCACTACTGGTAAGCTTTCCAGCCTTATGAATTACAATTTACCTAGCATAATTACATCTTTGATTATGCTTAGCTAATTCAGCCATCACTCTGAATATCAATTAATTGTTAAAGTTTTATAGGCATAAAGGGAAGAGATTGAGTTTAGAGTCTACTGATCCCAGGTCATACAGTAGAGATTGATTTTAAAAAATAAATCCCTGAGAGTTTATATGAACATATGTATTTTTCCTATTACATAACCATTTAAGTGTAGAAAACAAAGCTTCCAATCAACTTAGTGTTATATATTTATTAATTCTGAAAAATATTTGTCTCTCTGTCTTCTCCCACTTGGCTTCTTCAAGAGGAGAGACTACTAATTGCGAAGAGTTAAAAATCTACATTTTGTTTTGCACAGTCTGGGAAATATTTGTTAGGAAATCTACACCCTGTTGCCCAGGATAAGTACAGGCATAATCTCAACTCATTGCAATCTCCATCTCCCATGCTCGAGCAATCCTCCTGCCTCAGCCTCCCAGGTAGCTGGGACTACAGGTGTGTGCCACTATATCCAGCTAATTTTTCTATTTTTAGTAGAGACAGACTTTCACCACGTTGGCCAGGCTAGTCTTGAACTCCTGACCTTGAGAAATTAGACTGCCTCAGCCTCCCAAAGTGCTGGGATTACAGGTGTGAGCCACCACACCTGGCCTGATCATTTTTAAACTGTATTAAGTTTGGAACACTTATTCTTGAAATGGTTCATATATAAGGGAAAGTAGAATTTTTTCAATCTACATAATAAAAGATTTTATATAAGACATACAAAGAGAAATCATACGGAGAAAATCCATTTTCCCAAAATAAGTCACTTGGGGACCGTCAGCACTTTGTCATATATTACTAAACTCAAATAGCACACACACACCCTTCCCATTAAAAGGGGAAAAAAATACATATACAACATATTCACAATGTCAGTTTCAAGAACTTTTTTACAATATACCTTAAAACGTAAGTATCTGAGTTTTAGACACTAGATTTTTTGCGGGCAGGGCCTAACAAAGGCATGTGGAGCATAGGACTTTCCATTTAGCACTACATTAATCTTAAAGGACACTTTTTTGGAACATAACATATTTTTGTCCTATATAAACAAATATTGTAAAGCATATGCTAAAACAACATTCCACTATTTTAACACTGATACAGATTAAATAATGAAAGAATTTTGAAACTCAAGTAAAATAATCTAAAGTAACTTTAGCTAACACATAAATAGTAATAACTGCTTAAAAGTAACTGATAATTCAGTAGAAAATAATGATAAAAGATCATTAAATCAAAAGTCTGAGTGAAGTATTAAGATGAGAAACATGCTCTATATTTAATAATGTATGTTTTGTATTTGTTAACAATTTCACATACATACATCCAAAATAAAAATCCATCAAAGTGACAATATATAGCAGAATTGGAAGAAAATCTACCTACTTTTACTGACATGTTTATTCCTCCAATATTTCTGAATAACTTAAATAATGGGTGCTCTTGTGAGCCACACGAGGTTTGTTAGTACAAGGATTATGTAGCAATTTACAAGGTATATTTGCTGAAAACTCACCACCTACTGTGTAATGTTAGGGACAGATGGTGTGTTTAGCATGAAAAATGTACGTAATTCAAAGACATTAAAAAGGTTGCCTTTTACATAGATAGTCCTAGCAAGGCTCTAACTGAACAGGCCTTAAGGAGAGCTTAAAGAGTCATATCCACACCTACGACCAAAGAGAGTCATCCTGTGCAGTGGGGAAACTTGAGTTAAACAGAAAAACAGTCTTATTCTTGGGGACTTATTCTTGAGATTAAGATCCACAGTATATGCATCAAAAGCCTTCTGATATCAACATTTTGCATCAATGAACCTAAAGTTTTTTTTAACTAAACCCCAACCAGGAAGTTTCAAAATGGACCAGACTTTCTTACTGTAAACTTTTCAATTAGGAAATTGTTACAGAAAGATCCCATAATTAAAGAGGATTATCTCACTGGATCCCTCACATCCATATCCCAGATTATAAGGCATGGAGTAGTGAGCTGAAACCAGCCTATACCAGCTCCTGAAAGTCAGTTGCTAAAATGTTCAGGAATTTTGTGGACCAGTTATTAGTCAAAATCACTATTTAAAATTAAATTCTACAAACTTACAGCTATATTAAAAACAGAAGTAATAACTCAAAACATCACTTTCTAATTATTCTACTATTATTTGTGTTTGCCGGTTATTTACTTCTCTTGTATCTGTATGGTGGAAGTACTGGATAAGGGTGTGTCACTATGTATCTCTTCCTAATTTTGTGTTCAGTGATGTCACATTGGTCCTTTGAATTCAACCATGGTGGCAGTATTTATACCATGGAAACTGGCAAGTGCTAAAACCTGAACTTTGGCCGGCCTCAGTGGCTCATGCCTGTAATCCCAGCACTTTGGGAAGCCAAGGCAGGCGGATAACAAAGTCAGGAGTTCAAGACCAGCCTGACCAACATGGTGAAACACCATCTGTACTAAAAATACAAAAATTAGCTGAGTGTGGTGCTGCACGCCTGTAATCCCAGCTACTGAGGAAGTTGAAGCAGAAGAATTGCTTGGACCGGGGAGGTGAAGGTTGCAGTGAGCCGAGATCACACCACTGCACTCCAGCCTGGGTGACACAGTGAGACTCCGTCTCAGGAAAAAAAAAAAAAAAAAAAATACCTGCTTTTTGAGAGCTGATTATTAAACATTTACCACCAACACTATTACTTCTTTATTTTCCCAAGTACATTTTTTGCCCATTCATAAGGACTTTGCCAATTGATGGCCCTCTGATCCAAGAAGCCTAACTAATCACCCAGGAGTAAGTGACTACACTTTCTCCTTGTCCTGATGGCACTTCTTACTGTACTTCCCACTCTTAATTATATCTTACTTATCTAGATCTTCTAAATAGTCTGTGAGGTCATTAAGTGCAGGGACTTAGTCGACTAAATCATTTTGCCCTTTGTGCTATACACACTGCCTGGCACAGAATGAACATGCATTTACTATTTGATTAACTTTACCAAACTAACATGAAATCAGATAAACTCTGCCATACATATTTTGTTGAACAAAGAGACCACTAGCTCAGCAGACTAACTTTATGTATTTTGTTTTAGAGACAAGGTCTTGCTCTGTTGTCCAAGCTAGAGTGCAGTGCCCAAGCATCACTCACTGCAGTCTTTAACTACTGAGCTCAAACAATCCTCCAGCCTCAGCCTCCAAAATATTTGAGACTACAAGCATGCTCCACTATGCCTGGTTATTATTTTTTTGTGTGTATGTAGAGATAGGGTCTTGCTATTTTGCCTATCAGCCTAACTTTATTAGGGATAGTAATCAATCACATAAATGCACAAATCCATGGTTCTTGCCCCAATAAGGTGTTGCCAACAAGACTATATTAATAACTTAGACTGCTATCACCTGTTTTAACAAGTTTTGAAAGATACTAGATTTGACACTGTGTCATAAATGCAAAAATGTGCACTGCTCACATAACAGCCAACACTTGATGTAACTGTAATACCAATAGAGTAGATGACAAAAACAATAAGAGTCTGGACCTAAAAGGACACCTCTTATTCTTTAAAAGCATTAGCCTCTGAAAAGGTAAATGCTAATCTGACATCCTCCCCTTCACTCTCCCCTACCCTTTACTTGACTACATTTGAAAGCAACAGGAAACACACTTAACAAAATTACATGCTTTTCTAAAATGTGTTGGCAACTGGAAGAAGTCTGTAGTATAATTGTCAATGAGCAAAGAACAAGAATAGAGTACTTTCAGCCAATAGTGTGCCAAATTGTGAACAAACTATGGAGAGAGTCCAGGAAAGATCTCAAGTGGATACTTCAGTGAACAGTATGTAACTGAGAAATTCAAAGGATTGCCCTACAGACTCCTGAACCTAAATTAAAAGTAAAAACAACAGCCCTCAAAGCAATTCGAAGGCTTCACCTGGCATCTGTATTTCTGATAAGAATTAGCCTGGAAAGGGCACAATGTACGTTGCAAAATCAGAAACATTGCCTGAGGAATAAGCAATCAGAGCACCTGGGTTCTTCTGAAGATATCTGCTCTCACCTTTCCTGGTTGTGGGTTTGTTCAATACCCTAGTGCAAATAGATTGAAAGCCAGAGCCTGAATCACACTGGTTAGAAGTTATGGTTTCTCGTGTACATTAATTATATTTAAGTACATTACTATCTAGTGTTTTCATTATATAGATCTCCCATTCTCAGTTAATCATTTTCTGATTCAATATCTTTTAGGTATTATTTTGACAAACATATGTAGCAGTCCACTTTCCAAATAATAAGTGAGTCGTGATTCTGAGTCCAGGACATGCAACTATATACATCCCTACTTTTAGAACTGTTCCATATTTCAATTTAGATACACCACAGAAGTTTGAAGTTTTGTTAATTGCTTCCTTTTATTAAGTCTGAATCTGTCCGGTGGCTCAAGCCTGTAATCCCAGCACTTTGGGAGGCTGAGGCGGGTGGATCACAAGGTCAAGAGATTGAGAGCACCCTGGTCAACATGGTGAAACCCCGTCTCTACTAAAAATACAAAAAATAGCTGGGCACAGTGGCGCGTGCCTGTAATCCCAGCTACTCAGGAGGCTGAGGCAGGAGAATTGCCTGAACCCAGGAGGCGGAGGTTGCGGTGAGCCAAGATCGCACCATTGCACTCCTGCCTGGGTAACAAGCAAGAAACCCCGTCTCAAAAAAAAAAAGCAAAAAAAAAAAAAAGACTGAGTTTGTCAAACAGTATACCCAAATGATAACAATTTAAGTAATTTACTGTTTAAATGAAAATGAGTTTGTGAATACAGCGGCTGCCACCACAAACACAAAGACCTAGGCCAGTAGGAGCACTCAGTCAGAACACAAAGTCACAAATATTGTAAAGACGTTATTCTCAGTGAGATTCAAGCCTGCACTGTAAAGAGAATTTCTAATATCTGAAGTGCAAATATTTTCACAAGTATAACACAAGGAAAAGAGAAGTTGGTGTCAATTAAAGCCAGAAAAGATATTGTTAGAAAAAGGTAGAAAAATAAAAGAAATCTAAAGCTTGAGTCAAATATAAAATCCTTCTCGAAGTTTAGAAAGGTTTTCCTCTGTGTTGATAGGCCAAAGAGCAATTCTGGAAATGAGCTAGTAATTGTCAAAACTTTAGCCAGACCTTTCCACCATGTGCCAGGAGTAAGTGGCTTTACCCAGAGGACAGCAGCTTGAAAAAGTCTTGGGGTTCAAACAGATTGGAAACTATCTCATTGCTTTGTGAACTAAGAAAAATTAAATAACTAGGCAACCTTCAAAAAGAAAAAAATGTTATATAGAATTCATAGATAAATACATGTTCTAAAAGCCAGTGTATGTGTTTAGCATATGTGTCAAATGCAAACAGAAGCAATAGTGACATCTTTCTCATTCTACAACCTTTGGGGAAACAACATACCAACATTCTTAGGCATTAAAGAGACCCCTCTTATCTTGTTGATTAATTCTAATTCTCATTTGTAAATCTGAGTGCTGCTCCCAGATAGGACATAATATTTACTGGGATGGGCACAGCTCTGAGTGGCAGAGATTTCATTCCTCCACTTTCTGGTCAATTCTTACTTTAATCATATTCCCAATTTAGAGTTTTCATATTTTATCACCTGAGATTAAATTATTCTAAAAGATAAGCAATTCCTTCTACGCCAAAACTTCCCACTTCCCCCAACCTGCCTAGAGAATTTTAAATGCATTTTCCAAAGATGTTGGGTAGGTTTTTATACACAGCGAGACCCTGATTTCTACAAAAAAAAATTAAAATTTTTTAAGTAGCCAGGTATGGTGCCGCACACCTGTGGTCCCAGCTACTCTGAGGGCTGAGGCAGGAGGATTGCTTGAGCCCAGGAGGTTGAGGCTGCAGGGAGCTATGTTCACACCACTGCACTCTAGCCTTGATAACAGCAAAACACCGTCTCAAAAAAAAGGTTATCATAACCTCTAACATAAAGAAAGAATAAATTTGCCTCTTGTTTTCATAAACACTGGATTATATTCTACAAAATGATGCTTGTGGTTTTGTTCATCAGCATATTGAGTTGATTTACTTCGAGCATCCTATTATCTATTCCTTGGTGGTTTTATTTTAAAGTAAAAAATAATGAATGTGGTTAGAAATTTTAAAAGAAAACAGCATGAAATTAGATATGTTACAAACATTGGCAATTTCATTAACAATAACAACTAAATGAACTAAAACTAAACTAACTAAAACAAATTTTATTTGTGTTAGGTACTCATTTAAGCACTGTAACTCAATATTCCTCAAAACTTATATCTTAAATAGGTACTTTCCCATTTTGAAGACATGGAAACTAAAGGAAAGTGGTCAGATCATGCAGTAAGAACATGTTGAAATGTATATTCTCACTCGAGCAGTCAAGTTCCAATGTCCACACTCTTAAACACTATGCTATATATTACGTGTGGTCAGTATTTGATAATTATTCTCTTGCTTAAACATAAAATGGGCATAAAATATTACTGACTCAGCTAACACAAAATGGTTTTTTAAATTTCTATTTTTGAACTTGGGTATATGTAATTTGGCAATTTTTATTTGGCTTAGAAAAAATTTACACTTCCCCAAAATTGCTTTTCTCTCCTTAATTCACATACTAGAGGCCATGTGGACCTCCTTTAAGAGAGAAGTTCAAAATCCCCATTTCCTGGCAAGACAATGAGTGTACTGAAATAACTACTGTCATCCCCGTCACAACGAATGACCAAAAAGTGCCTTATGTGATGCAGGTACCAGGGCAATTAGGTGAAGGTCACAGCCCACCCTCATTCCTGGCTGCTAGGACTCTCTTGTGGCTGCCCACTGTATAGAGCAGTGCGCTACAGAAACAACAGCAGAGAGAGGGCTGATCAAAGTCCAGGCAACAGTGGCAGTTCATAAGCAGCTGAAGGTCAGAGCAAAAATGATTCCGCAGCGAAACAACCAATGATTCTGCACATAAATGTTGAGGTTGTAAATGCCCATTGACATACACTGTAGTCTAAGAGGCTGTCCACCAATCTTCCTGATCCTGCTTCCAGAAGGGAGAGTTAGTGACAGCGGACCTCCAGAAAACAAATGTGCTCTCTCCTCTGCCTGACTTTGTTTACATTTCAGATTACTCAACTTTTGGGAAATTCCACTTGGTGGAATTTTACTATCATTGTGGCAATGTTTTTGGAATTCTTTTTTGGTAGTCTTTTACAAGAATATGGAAAGACTACTGATGGACTGGAATTATCCTAGGCAAGTTCTGAAGTGAATCACCAAACTGTGAGACAGACAGAGCTTTGAGACTTGCCACATCTCAGCAGTATGGTCAGTTACAAAATATATGGTCAGCTACAAAAAAACCCCAAGCTTCACTTGTGAATCACTAGATGTGGGCAGCTATGCAAAGATTACCATGTTTTAAAAGTCATTAACATTATAAATACTTCACAGGCACTGGGACAAGGTCTGGCTAACTTGCCAACATACCCAACACCTAGCACACCATGGACACATAGTAAGGTGCTCAAAGATACACAGAGTGAAAGAATAAACGAAGGGATATAAACCTCATCAGAATCATGCTCTCAAAAAACTAGGCAGAACAGCTCATATGGCAAGAACATGTTCTAGCCCTTCATGAAAAATTTTAAAAGGAAAAAAGTACACACACAACTTTCTATATGTGTGATATATAAGTACTTAAAACATGCTTACATTTCTTCAATAACTTATTTTATAATCACATAATCTATATTGAATACCTGGAGGAAATACAAATACAGTAGGACCTCCTTACCCACAGTTTCACTTTCTGTGGTTTCAGTTGCCCTTGGTCAACTGTGATCCAAAACTATTAAGTGAAAATTTTCAGGAAGGGTGCTGTGGCTCACACCTGCAATCCCAGCACTTTGGGAGACCAAGACAGCACTTGAGGTGAGGAGTTCAAGACCAGCCTGGCAAACATGGCAAAACTCCATCTCTACTAAAGACACAAAAATTAGCCAGGCATGGTGGAGGCAGGTGCCTGTAATCCCAGCTTCTTGGGAGGCCAAGGCAGGAGAATTGCTTGAACCCAGGAGGCAGAGGTTACAGTGAGCCAAGATCATGCCACTGCACTCTAGCCTGGGCAACAAGAGCGAAACTCCATCTCAAAAAAAAAAAAAAAAGAAAAGAAAACATTTTAGAAATAAACAACTTTCAAATTACACACCGTTCTGAGTAGTGTGATGAAATCTCATGCTGTCTCACTTTGTCCTACCCAGGACATGAATCATCCCTTTGTCTATTGTGTCCATACTGTACAGTCCACTTGCCTGTTAGTCACTCAGTAGCCATTTCCATTATCAGATTGAAACAACATGGTATAGTGTATATAAGGGTGGGTTCTATATGAGTTTCCAACGTCCACTGGGCACCTTGGAATGTATCCCCCACAGATATTGGAGGGCTGCTGAACTATTTGGTAGCATTAAAGTTTATTTATGCATATATAGAAAATATATATACATTAAAAAATTGGGGGGACTGCGCTTTATAATACATGATTGCAGAATCACCCATTATTCACAAGAACTCTGCTCACTCTTCTTTATTACACTACCTCTCCAACATCAAATCCACTAGCACAACATGTGATTAAGACAGCCTGGGTAAATCTCTCATTAGGAGAGGAGGTAGCTAGGCAAACAGCTGCCACTTCTCTACATTTTATTCATTATTCAATACCCCAAGATATTTCTTATAGCAACTCTTGCTAATATCCCAAGTTGCTCAGAGATCCATAACAAAGTTAGGGAGCAGAGGTTAGAGGATCAAAATTATAAATAAAATCACCATCATCTCTTGAGGTTTTCAAAAATAGTATAGTTAGTAAGTTTTATTTGTCTATGTCAAATATACCATTTTCCCCCAACATTTTTTCCTTTTTCTTTCTTTCTTTTTTTTGAGACGGAGTTTCGCTCTTATTGCCCAGGCTGGAGTGCAGTGGCACTCAATCTTGGCTCACTGTAGCCTCCGCCTCCTGGGTTCAAGCAATTGTCCTGCCTTAAACATGCAACTATTTGAAGCGTTTATTGTTTTCATTTCCATTCTTCAGCATATAAGCTTTTTGTGCCTTCGGCAATACCTTCCTTATCATCAAAGTTTCTATTCCTGACAAAATTTACATTTTTATGGTAGTTTACAAATATAAAATTACTTTCACATATATTATTCATTTTCACCTTAAAAGTGTCTGGTTCAGTAGACTAGACAAGACACTAAAGTCATTCTTCATTGTAATATTCCCATTTTGATGATAAAGAAATGAGGGATCAAGCAGAAAGGACTGCTCCCAAATCTCAGAAAGTGACAGAGCTTAAGACTGGAACACAAGACCTCCTGTAGCAAGGCCAATGCTCTGTTCATTAAACAGCCTCCTGCACAGATCTCCAAAGGCTTTAGCTCCGAAGTAGGTTGCTGCCAGCCCTTTCACCTGATGCATTTATTTCCTGAGTATTTAAGTGTTGGTTTAGATAAAGGGGCATAATGAATCAACACCAGATAGCAATCTGCTCCAACTGACCATGTGGTTAGGGCAAATTATTACAAACTTCATCATTTAGGACTGACAATCATCACATAAAATATAAATAAGAAAGGGAAAGAGTCATGCCAATAGCAGGCAATAAACAGGGAAGAAAGTGATACTATAATAAGTTATTTGTGATAATAGACAAAAGCGTATGAAAACAAGCCTCCAGTGACAGAGGGAAGCGTCACGAAGTCAGTAAACTTTCCTCATCAACCACTGTCTTCACCCCTATGTGCCAGGCCACCTGCTCTAGCCATAGAAGAGCTATGATGGACCTTAAAACTGCCTGGGGACTTTTCTCTGGCCTCAACTTGCACAGCCATGGTCATCAGTCAAATCCACTAGCACTAACATGTGATTAAGACAGCCTGGGTAAATCTCATTAGGAGAGGAGGTAGCTAGGCAAACAGCTGCTACTTCTCTACATTTTATTCATTATTCAATACCCCAAGATATTTCTTATGGCAACTCATCCTAATATCCCATGTTGCTCAGAGATACATAATAAAGTTAGGGAGCAGAGTTTAGAGGATCAAAACTATAAATAAAATCACCATCATCTCTCGCGGTTTTCTAAAATAGTAGTTAGTAAGTTTTATTGGTCTGTGTCAATATCATTTCCCATAGCTTACCTTACCCTTTATTTTATATTAAAAATAAATAAATGCATGTATGCAAACACCTATACATGCATACATGTATAAATTGTCATGATATCTGAAAACCAAGCAGTTATCTAAGATGGTCTCTTACATTTACAGACATATTATCAACTTATATTCAGATTACTATTCTAATCAAATACAATCATTAAATCAGGTTTATATTTGGAAACATTGTTCCAGAAATTTACAGTACAAACCAAAATATTTTTTAATCTTAAATAATAATTATCAATATAGATTACTCTTAAGGAAAATGATATCTATTATATATATATATATATATATATATATATGAAGAACACTGACCTATACATTAAAATCTTTAACTTGAGCTCAAGTTCTTCCTACCTGTGTGACTGAGCAAGTTATGTCAAATGAAGGGATCATTAATTTCTAAGGTCTTTTATAACACCAAATTCTATGACTTTTTAATGTCAAATTCAATACTGAGGCAAGGAAAATAAAATAATGGAAATAAGATAAATTCATACCTTAAAGTCGTTCTTAAAAGGAAAGCCAATAAATAAATACTCCCAAATTATGAACAGATAATCTGTAAATGTATACAGGCCTGACAGAAACAAATTGCCTCTTTCCTCTCTTTCTCTTTCGCCCTTCGCCACTTAGAGATCACCTAGTGGTCCACAACAGAGAACTATCTGATCCCACTCTCTCCTCCCCACCATCTCCCATCTTCTTTCTTCCCCATCAGACAGATTATAAAACCTGGGCTAAGCCAATCAGCACACTAACTTCCCCTCAGAGTCTTCAATTCAATGGTTGGATACATAATCTACTACTGGATTCAATCACTGTAAACCTTAGAGCCTTATCAGGTGCAACCAGCAGATAATTCACATTTCCTTAAAGGACTTGAACCTGGGATCTTGTTGGGTGGGCGCTGCCATAGCCATCGTGCCTCTATATGGAGCCTAAGAAGCTCCTGGAATACGCTAGAGCTAAATTGAGCAGGCAGAGAAACATCATGTCTCAGTGGAATTATGTCAACTTCTGAATCAAGCTCCATCTGAATTGCATTTAGGAGAGACAAATAAATTCACCTTTTGTTGCAACCAGTCTGGGTTACATTTTCTGTCAAGATGTAACCAAAAAAAAATGTCTACTCTTTAAACATTTGTGTACATTCATTAACGAATCTTGACTCTACCAGTGACTCATATAGCCACTTGGGACAAGTTATTACTTAACCCCTCTAGGCCTTAATTTATAAAATGGAGATGATCCTCATCTTAAAGGATATTGTGAGGATTTAAAATTATGTAAAACACTGATTACAGGGCCTGGCAGGTCATGGGCTCTTAGTAAATGGCAGCTCATAAAAATTGCTGTTTTTGCAATTGCTTTGGGAAAAGCTCTCTTTGCCAACATGTAAGAGAATAAATGAACCTAATTATTGCTCATAAGCATATAAGCAGGACTAGTAAAAAAGAGAAGTTCTAGAATTTGGAGTAAAATCAGTAAAAGTAACTGTAAAGTTCTTGAAGATATATGAAAGTACCCTCTCAGAGTTTCTCCATCACTATTTCTTTAAAAGTGATCAGGCTCCTAAGTAAACCTCTTTCTTTAAACATCAGTTTCTAAATTAAGTAAATATGAAAATCATACTGATTTATAGTTTATTAATTCAATAAATTATGTTTTATATTTAAGACAATATAGGTTAGACAGACATTTATTTACAGTATCAAAGATGTAGAGAATGTTGCTATTATCCCAAACTCCAGCTTCTGATACAGCCAACTGTAATGGGTTAACATTAATTTTTACTTGTTTTTTATTAGTCTCTGCCATAAACATGTCATTATGCCAGTATTTTCTGAATCACTAGTGAATGGCAAAAACAAATATAGCAGTTGTGATTTAATCAGAGACATCACTGTTCAAACAGCTAGCACAAGTAGACACATTTAGAATAGTAAATGGATAACAAAAAACACTTACAGGCTCATTAATAAGAAGGCAATTAGGTCTTCTGGGAAAATTGATTTTCTAAAAGAATGCTAAAGCAAGCTATAAAATGCAAGTAAAATTGTGTTTTGACATGAATAGTATACACTGTCTATTACATCATAATTTTTCTCTTGAGAAAACTTACAAGAATCTCTGTTCTTAAAAACGAGCACAAAAAATACTAAAAAGAACACCAGTTATATTTAATGCATTCTACCTACTAACTCTCATTCATTAAATTTCACTGTCCTATAAATGAGCTCCTTATTACAAAGATCATAAATTACACTTAGATGAAAAAGAGAATTATAAAGCAAGAGACTGCTACTAGTAACATCAGAGGGAATAGTATTTTCTGTATCAACATAACATTATGCTAAAAATGATTTGCATACAGCATGTTTGGTTCCTTAAAGAGTATGTTTATCTTTAAATATTCTTATATAAAATATTCATGACCAAAACTACTTAGTCTTATCATTAGTTACAAAAATATTTTTTATTTCAAAATTGAGTATTCTTTTAAATATCTTATATAGTACTGTTGTCTTGATGTGTCTTAAATGATAAGTAAATATTGATCAGAAATATAAATCCAGGGCTGGGCACTGTGGCTCACACCTGTAATTCCAGTACATTGTAAGACTGAAGCAGGAACATTGTTTCAACTCAGGAGCTCAAGACCAGCTATGGTAAAATCCCCTCTCTACTAAAACTACAAAAATTAGCTGAGCATGGTGGTACACCTATAACCCCAGCTACTTGGAAGGCTGAAGAAGGAGAATCTCTTGAACCCAGGAGGTGGAAGTTGCAGTGAGCAGAGATCGTGCCAATGCACTCCAAGCTGGGTGACAGGGCAAGACTCCATCTCAAAAAAAAAAAAAAAAAAAAAAAAAGAAAAATCCAAGTAAATGTGTTTCATGTTATAATTAATCCTTTTGCAATACTCTTGAAATTCTATAGTAAAGTGCATGTGACAGTCTTTTTAAGCTGCGCTTTCTTTTTTGTTGTTGTTGTTTTTGAGACGGAGTTTCGCTCTTGTTACCCAGGCTGGAATGCAATGGCGCGATCTCGGCTCACCACAACCTCCGCCTCCTGGGTTCAGGCAATTCTCCTGCCTCAGCCTCCTGAGTAGCTGGGATTACAGGCACGCGCCACCATGCCCAGCTAATTTTTCGTATTTTTAGTAGAGAAGGGGTTTCACCTTGCTGACCAGGATGGTGTCGATCTCTTGACCTCGTGATCCACCCGCCTCGGCCTCCCAAAGTGCTGGGATTACAGGCGTGAGCCACCGCGCCCGGCCTTAAGCTGGGCTTTGTTTGTCCTAGAGCAGTGTTTCTCAGAATTAAATATTCCATCAAATCACCTGGGGATTTCATTAAAATGCAGATTCTGATTCAATAGGTCTGGGGTGGCTCTGATAGATGATCACAGATCATTACAAGTTTCCAGATGATGCTAATTATATTGGTCCATAAACCACAAAATCACAGGACATCTTGCAGTGAAGCATCCAATGACCACGAAGCAATCAGGCATCAATCCCTGGGTGGTTGAGGTCCTCACTTTCTAGTGAGGACCCTAGCAAGCCTTCCTCTCTACTCTTGAATTTACTGAATGGCACATCAAGAAACTGTTGCCAGTCTGCCACTTAAGCAGCTGCTAGGTCACCTCCACTGTCCAACAAGGATTAGGGGAATTTCTGTGGCTGGTCAGCTGCTGCCTCGAACAGTGCTTGGAGAATCAGTCCATGAGCAGCTGGTTAAGGGGCAAGCTGCACTGTGAAGGGTTTATATAAATAGATACCAATCTGGAGAAAGATGTATTAATTTATCCTTAAAAGTATAAAAGTATGGTATAGTATACAGTATAGTATAGAATATATACAGCTTATTTTCCACTTGTTTCTCCATCTACAAAATAAAGTTTTCACTACTCTTTCCAAAAATGTATCAAGTTTTGATACCATCTCTAGATGCCCTTACCTTCTTTCTAACCTAAACCTTACTACAACTAAGTCCTAGTATTGTTAAAATGTGTGTTTGTTTTCATACAAAGGACTGCATACTTACATCCTTCACCTTCCCCAACAAAATAAACAAAAGCAATAACTCCACTACACACTATTTTATTTGGCCTTATTTCTGAATTCCCCGTATTAAAACAATTCCTAGAATGACACCTGTTGGAGGATTCAGCCAGCATTGTCCTGTTGATCATTTTCATTATCAGAGCTCACTAATCATATCAAGTGGAAACACAGATTATTCCATTTAGGACAATTTAATTTGATCCTAAAACAACTCTAAGTGACAAAATAATCCACTTGTAATTTTTATGGATTATCAGCGCACAAAGAAGAATGCCAAAAAATTCAACCAGAGTTAAGTGGGGAAATGGCAATGTTCCACGAGAGGATCTATGTGATCCTTAGATCCCAGGCCCAGTGTTTTCCCAGAACCTCAACAATCTAAAACAACCTCATAACATGCAGTTTTAAAATTGCATACAGTTAGTTTTCATTATTAAAATATTAAATACAGATCAAAAGAATTCCCACAAGAATACAAAAAAAAAAAAAAATACCTCCTACAACGGAATCTTCATGAAACTTTAAAACCTTTTATGTGAAACTATGTTTCTGTAGGAATATTTTCACAAAATACATTTGCACTAATGTAGAGTGTGAAGTTTATAAACTATTTACAGTTCACACTGATATCAAACATTCAAACATAACATTTTTTAAGTTTTCCAAAGCATAGTTGCATGTAACTTATCTCACTTACCTCAAAATATCAAGCAATGTGATTCTGAAATTGTCTACCCCCATTTACAGAAGGGAACGTAAATAGTTTCAGAGACAAATAGGCACAACAAGTAAACATTCCGTGACATTAAAAGATTAGTTTATGAATATGCAAGTTTGCTTTTTGCTTCAATTGAAATAAAAATTAGCCTGATTAATGTATTATTCACTGACATTGTTATCAAATACTGTTTTAAGACCTATCATGAATTGGTGTCTTGTACTTTTTTTATTCAGTACTATGACAAACAGCATGAGTTTTGATTAAAAAAACAAGTCATGTTCAAAAGCAATTACAACCTTTTTAGGCAAAAAGAAACACTATTTGATAAAGGAACACAGACCAGATACATATGATCAAAGCATAAAGACTGAGAGAAATACACAGAGGGAAATTTTTACATTGACAGAATAAGAAATAAATGTGTTTGGGCAAAGGCTGATTTCAATAAACAAGTCAAAAATAGAACTTTTTTCCTCCTCTGAAAATTAAGTAAAAGATCAAAGACACACACACACACACACACACACACACACACACACAGAGAATCCCTGTGTTCTTTGTTTTGTCTTTAAGAACAATCTGTAAACTCTCTTGATGCTTCCTGCTCTCAATCTTCCCGAATCTCTCTTCCTGCCCTCCATGAAGAACAAGTAGGGGAAATAGGAGCAGCATAGAACCTTATTTTGCATGATTTACACTGTCTTTAATACCAGTTTGAGTAGACCCGATACACTGTGCTTTAAAAATATTAGTAACCAATACACTTTTTCTATATGGAATCATACCACATGAATTAAATATTCCCTAAAGCCCAGAAAAACCTGTAACAAACCAACATTGCCAGAAATATGAGATTTGGTGGGAATGTTGGCATTAGCTTTGGTTAGTGCATGAGTCATATTTCCAGTTTTTAAGGACATGTACAGCACTAAAATATATCTGGCAAAAACAAAAGGGCTGCAATCTTGTGTACATGTATGTGGGGGCTCTGTTTTTGCCAGAGAAGAGTAGGAGGGAGTGTTGGAGAGGCGCAAAGCGGCAGAGGGGTTGATTCATTTTTCAAATTCACATTTATGAACACAGAGAAGAGCTGTCAGCAGCTCACATGCCAATGTCCAAACAGCAGCCAGACTTGCCCCTTCCCGTCTGGGTAGGCCAGACACAAAACTACATCTCGCGATTCAGGGAAATCAAGAGTCAGATATAAGGGGACTAGAGAAAGAAAAATCAGTCCTGGAAATGTCCAGCTACATGTGATAGCTAGTGATTAGAATGTGGAGTTTTAATGAATTGAGGGACTGAGGGATATTTAGCCAATAAAAACCAAGAAAACTAACAGGCAAACCTTAAAGCAAGCTTCTTAGTAGGTAATAAGTATACGAGAAATTAATTTCACATAAAGCGACAATAAGGAGTTAGACACCAGGACAGTGGTATTGCTTAGATGAGTTCCAGGGTCCTAAGGATCAAGTGAGTGCACATCAACAGTGTGACACGTAAGGAACTATAGACAAAGCAAGATTGCGAGCTGTATTTCCAGGCTCCTATCATACAAGAGAGACAATAGTCCCTCTCTAGGTCAATGATAAGACTGCATCTAAAGAGCTACATATTATTCTCAACACAGAGTTGAAAAGGCTGGACCAACAGTTATACAAACAGCTAACGAAACTGACTAAAAATATTTTTTTCTGTAGTTAGAATACTAGGAATGTTAATAGCGACTCTTCCACAGGTTTAACTCAAGTAAGGATTTATATGAGGTAAGTTAAAAAATTTAACGATAATCTATCATTGTGCTGACAAAATTATGGTCTGGCCAATCTAGCATGTTTATGTTTAACAATAATTAAAATGAATGAATAGCTCAGTGAAAACACACACACACACACACACCACACACACCACACACACACACACACACACACACACTTCTTGAACAGCCTGTACTTACTGGAGAAAGAATTTGGGAGTAGTAAAAAGCAGAAACTAAGGCACTTAATGATGATTACACTCCAAGCAGCTGCCCAGTGCTTTACAATTTACAGTGCTAGTTTCCATAAATTACTTCATTTAATCACAAAAACCATGTGGAAAGGTCAAGATAAGTATTATTATCCCCATTTTACAGATGAGAAGGCTGAGTTTCCAAGTCACCTTACCTGCATCTGGTTTCATCAGTCATCTAAGTCCTTCTACCGACAACTTTCTTACATTATGATATCAAGGGATCATAGCTATACAACCCAGTGAATAAACCTTAATACTTCTGTATTCTTCTAGGCTTTGGTTTCCCCAGATATGACATGGCTGTCATTTTAAGTGAGAGATTAAACTGAAAGAATATATGAGTTGAGATTTATAGAAAGTTCTGGTTTTAAAAAGGCTCACCATGCAGCAGTTTTACACTTTAACTGCAAAAGCTAAGGAAAAAGTCACGATAATGAAAACACTCTTACATTTTTGGTTTTAAAAAAGCAGACTTTACGTATATGATATATTGAAGTCCCAACAATGCTCTGCCTTTCAAAATTTGCTTTTAAAGCTTATTACATTAGGAACCACATAATAATATTGGAGAGTAAACTGACCTTAATGGTTATGATTTGAAAGGCATATTTAACAAAGTACTTTTAAATTCTCAACATGAATTTGTCTTGGACTTTTAAAGTGTGCTTGTTTAATTTTTCAAAAAGAATAAAAGTTCACTATTTAAAGTAAAATATAAGAAAAACCAGCAATATAGAGTACACCTCCAATCTCCAATACATCTCTAATCTATGTCTGCAACAAATCTGAGTGCCATAGAATTTTATAACAATAAATTATCAAATGATTTATGACAGCCAGAAAAAGGAAGTATTTACAAAACAGACTTATAATTTGTGGAGAAAGGCAAATCTACAATCTGACTTTAAACTCTCAGAATAAAAGACATTCACTTCTGGGCATATATTTCTAAAGGGCAAAATCTTGAGATACAATCCTGTGATTACTAGTTTTTAGGACTGCACATTTTATTAATTACATATAACAAATGTCAAATGTTATCCTTTGTCACTAAAGAAAAGCCAGGCATATTTAGTTAAAGTACCTAGAACTAGGTATCTAAGAACTCAATTGTTTATTGTATGTATCTAAACTCCAGGCATCAGAAAAGCTCATCTGCACATTCAGCTGGAGGAAATGTAATATTTACTTGTTAATTAAACGGTAAATATCATTTAAAAAGAGAAAAAGAAAAGTTTCTTTACTGCTGAAAATATACCCATCAGCTGTTGAGACATTAATAGCTGCAGCTCTTGAATACATGTAAGTTTAATCATGCCACTGGTAGAGTTCAAACTTTCAATTAACAAACTACAAGCCTTTTCAAGCGTAGGTTCTCCGTGCACTGACAAACACTGTGCAGAAATCAATACTCGCTCCAACTTGCCTGCATATAATGAGTTACATCAAGCAGGGTTTCAATACTAACGGGCATTATATGTCAGAGATGCCTGTAGTAATGCTTACTCCAGGAAGAATTCAATAAAACCATCGGATGATTCCTTGCATAGAGTTGTTACCCTCTGCATACATCACCTATATACAGGGCTTTTCCTCTGCATGCTGCCATTTAATAATCTCTGCCTGAATGTACGATACATGATGCCACCTGAATCTGTTGTTTAACTCCCTTTACAGAGTTCTAAAGGGGGCAGAAGTAGGAGGGCAACGAAAGGGAAATGAACGATTACTCCCGAAAACAATTTGAGTTTATTTCCAGGAAACAGGAGAGCCACAATAACGTGAGAAACTGTCAGGTACAAAATAAGTTCTTTGCATTCTGCGGCTTCAGCCAGGAGCGCGGCTGTCGCTTTTCCCGTCTTCTCCATCACCCTGTGGCCACCTCTGCGCCTCCATCTGCACCGCGAACCCCAGCAGCAGATGCGCTCGCCAGCCGAGCTGAGCTGGATCGGTTGGCCAGAAAAGTTGTCAGGACTGGCGGGAGGTAGACGAGTGCTCGAGAGCCCGCTCCCCAGCGTCCACCTGGTGAAACTTCAGAGCCCCCAGAGGAGAGAACGAAAGAAGCAACCAGCCTACAAGAAGGATAACAAAACTGGAGGGGAACAGAGGGCGGGACCGGGAGAGCTGGGGTTCACGGACTCTGAGCGGCTTAACCAAGAACCCCGACAGCTACTGCAAGACCGCTCCCTGTCCCTCCTTTGGGGTTCCCCGGAGGAAGGCAGTCACTTAGAGCCCGCTTCCAGCCCCAGGACGGATCTGGGGAGTACGGGGCCAGCCTGGCGGTGGCTTTGCCGGAGGAGCGGGCTCCCACGCGCGGATCACGTTTCCTCCCCCGGGCGCCAAAACCTCGATGCCCAGGACCGCTCGGCGTGGGTCCTTAGAACCGCGTTTCAACACATCTCACAGGGCTCCGCCAACACACACACGGAACAAGCTCCAAGCAGTGCCCGGGCGCATAGGGCAAGCCCGGGAGCGACCGAGCTCTGGGGGAGGAGAAAGGCGACTCGGGGAGGGACCAGGAAGTAGTCAGACAATAGTCAAGGGAGGTTATTCCCGGGACAAAAAGCACCTGGCAAAGCGCGCCGAGGTCAGTCCCTTCAGATCTCCACATTTCTGACAATGGCTTCCCAGGGAATTTGTTTAAACACTCAAGTGGCAGACAGCAACAAGCCGCACCACAAGCAACAGAGTAGCCGTCACCGGAGTCGAAACTACTTTTTCTCTCTTCCCCACTAGCCCGGCGCAGGCCAGGCGAGACGCGGAGGCCAGCAGGTCCCCACACTCTCCGGCTCGACCGGGCCAGTCTGCGCCCGGAGCCAGCTTCGGAGAGGAACAATGGGTGCCCCGCGTCCCACCTGGCAGGAACTCTGGGGACAGCCCTCCTCCCTCTACCATGTGTCCCCCACCCCCGGACCGCGATAGCTCCCCCACATCCCCGTCCCCAGCCCTGGCGGGGAGCCGGCTCACTCCTCGTGAGCCCAGGACTCCGGGCGTTCGTCGGGGACGCCCCCGGGACACTCACCTGCGGAGAACTGGCCTTGGACCGACCCCAGGAGAGGCCAAGGGGAGAAGAGCAAGAGCGCTACAAAAGCAGGCAGCGCCGCCGCCGCCGTATCCATGCCGAGTTTGGGAGAAGTTTCAAGCAGCTTTGCAAAGAGCTGCCGGGGGTATCGCCGCGAAATCCACTACGGAGGCGCGGGCCGAGCCTCGCTGGATGAGGACAGGGAGAGGACAGCCGCCCGCCCGCAGTTTTTCCTTCTTCACGTTCGCCAAACTACCTCGGGGGCGAAAGCGTTGCCAGCGTCGCCGGCCGGCCGCGGCGGCAGCTCTCCATGCTCGGCGGAGGCTGCTCCTGTTAGTCAAGAGTTACTTTGCTCGGGGAGGGACGGAGGCGGAGCCGAGGGTGACGTCGCCCCGCGGGCTCCGGGCGCTTCTGAGGAATGCGAGCTCGGGCGCGGCGCTGCCGCCGCCTCCTGCCAGAGAGACGCGCGCCAGCCCCGGCCGCGCGCCCCGCGCCCCTCGCGCCGCCTTTGTTCACCGCCTGGGCCCCGCCGCCAGCCGCTTCTGGTGGGGGAGCGAGCGGGAAAGGGGACCCGGCACAGCTCGCTTCCCTGTTCCAGAAATCAGAGTTTGAGAGGAGAGAGTTCGGTAAGCCGTGCGGCCGGACTACTGAGGACCCCCGCCGTCTGAGGAGAGGCATCTGGGGGTTCCGTCCCCAAGGTGGAGGTCCCCCGAGCGGTTGCGGGTAGAAAGGAAGGAGCGTGTGGGAGCGCCCTGAGGAAACACCCGCCCGCCCCGAAAACCCCGTTCCCTATTCTTTTAATATGGAATAAGACACCCCACCCCCATCGAAAACTTGTCCCTTATTCACAGAATAAATAAAACTTGAACCAAAATAAGCATTCGGTAACTTTCCAGCGTGAACAGCTGGCGTGTCTCCTTTCTGGTTTGTCATTTGCCAAGTATTTGGATTTCCTCTGCTTCACCGACTTTGCTTGTTTTGAAACCTTCCGGCCTCTTTCCACTTCTCACCTAAGAACTGCATCAGGGCTTAGTATCCTTCCTTGCACCTAGTTCTGGTGGCGTAGGAAAGGTTTTGTGTGTGGTGTGTGTGTGTGTGTGTATGTGTGTGTTAATATCTTGTAGCTAGTTAAGACATTTAACAAAAGGACTTTACACTGACCATAAAGACAGCAAAGAATGATTCATCTAGAGGAAAATAATGCTATATTATGACAGTAAAATATTTCACAGTTAACTACTTCAGCAGCTTGAAGTGGTTTCGCCATATGCCATCCTGCCTTACTTCTGTGGTAAGACTGTACGGTGCATACTTTATTCATTTTTGTAAAATACCACCCAAAAAAAGGTATGGTCGTAACCGAGTAACATAATAACTTTGATCCAGAATTTTTGTGTGTTATGTACAATCGCTAAAACGAGTCTGTTGATTGACATCTCATCAGTTTCTCAGACATCTTAACCTTTGTAAATCAAGACAATATGAAGTTCATTTTAATATAACATTCACATAATTTACCAAGCCACATAGTCCTTTAATCAAATGTATGCTATTAATGACCAGGCATATGACAGAGCCTGTGGAAATAAAAATTAATAAATATACACACAAATATGTACATATATATTATACACACATACATATCAGGCAGAAAAGGCTGTTAAAAAATTCTGTGAGAACAGTAGCCTGTTCATTAGCACACTGACTAGCCCAACACCTGTCAATTCAGTTCAGTATAGTTAGGTTCATCCTTCCTTAGGGTGTAATGTAGTTTTGTAAAAAAACTCGTTAACCTATACCTTTCAGCACACCACCACCATTCCATTTCTTTAATTAAAGAACATTCCTAGATCCCAGGTAACAAGAAAACTGAAGGATGTAGTTTTCTTTTTGAGGACAGCAGAAATCCTAAAATTTAGCAGCTATTTGTCCCAGTAAAAACAAATGAAACCCTACCATCTATATACTAATTCATCTGTTCTACTCTTGTAAGAAATGTAAAAGCAGTTCATGACGTGGTAATTTTTTTGTTTAAACATACAACAAAAAACTTCTTTAAAGATTTTCACAAAGTGCCAGGACAAAGTGCACACAATTCTTACCTCACCCATTTTGGGCGACAGCTGATAGAAGATTGATTTCATGAAACCTTATTGCTTTCTCTATCATGGAGGTAGGAATTGTAGCAGGTAATGTTTAGAAAGTTCTTCAAATGTTCTAGACACTGTCTTAGGATATACAATGTCACATTGAGACATCAAGATATTCAGTGTTTCCCTGAGTACAGACAACAATTCTAAGAAGACATTGGTGCAATTATTATTCCCATTTGACAAATGAGGAAACAAGGTTATAAATTAAGTAACTTATCCAAAGACACATACGTAAGTGAGAAGTGGGGGAGGCAAAGCAAAGAGAAGAAAGGAAATTCTCAAATCAGCAAACAAACAAAGACATTTTCTCCCTAAAAATCAAAAGAATGCAATAAAACTTTTGGGTGAGTACATCATTCCTTTAGTTCATAACTAATGCTGACCAGTATGGATTGAAATCACTTGAGTAGAAACGTTGAGGATCTTCTACATAGCTAAGTGCTTGGCAAATAGGAATTAGTAGACTTTTGTTTGAAACAGTAAATGAATACATCAATCAATATAAATTTTGTTAAATCATCAAGTATAAATTTTGTTAAACTTTTAGAAAAAAAATTGTCAGCCTTCATTAAAAATTACCAAAATTTTCATATTCTTTAATCTAGAAGCTATTGCAAGTAAATAATCCAAAATGTGAGAAAATGTTATTTATAGTAAGTTTATCATTTACAAAAGGGAAAGGTGGAGAAATATAAATATTCTATAATATGCAGATTCATAAGCATTATATGGTAAAATATCTCATAGCCATTAGAAATGAAAGTTATGAAAAAAGAGTAAATTGAAAGATGGAAAAATGCTTATGATCAAATGTTGCGTAAAATAATCTTTCAGTTTAGAAAGATAAAAAGTTTCTGGAGAGTCATAGTGGTAATGGTTGCCTAACAATGTGAATGGACTCAATGCCACCAAACTGTATACTCAAAAATTGTTAAAATGGTAAAGTTTATGCTATATATATTTTACTACAATAAAAAAAAGAAGACAAAAGTCTGTGTACTATGATCAAGAAAAAAAAGAAGACTGAAAAAAATGACAAGCCGTAATATTAATATAATTAGCAATAGATGTCGGATACCAAAATTTTATGGCAGCTCTTCTCTACTTTCCTGGCATATGGTTACGGTATTTCTTTTAAAAGAAGACAGCTTTGTGTTTTGATTGCAGATCTACCACACCCTAACTCCAGTCATAAGCTTAGATCTGTGATTGGCAAGAGTTTTCCATGGAATCCCAGTTATTTCACATTTAAATAAGTATAATTCAAAAATACGGTCTCAAGATTAAATTAGCTTGGAGAACTCTGGACTGAGCAAAGTTTAACAGAATTCTTCAATATAGCAGGCTTCTTTATTATAGGATCTTTCCCATGGTTACCAATATGGTTTTTTGCACTATAAGTCTATAGGAGAAGGAAAAAGAATGCATTGTTTCTCAAAGTTTTGGATCACA
Source organism: Callithrix jacchus (assembly GCF_049354715.1). Lineage (NCBI taxonomy): Eukaryota > Metazoa > Chordata > Mammalia > Primates > Cebidae > Callithrix > Callithrix jacchus. The sequence goes on from NC_133505.1 coordinate 135,103,546, forward strand.
GAACCCTTTAATAGAGGAGTAGGTATCAGGACCAGGGTTCCAGGTAACAGAATTTGGGAGCACTGACTTAAGCAACATTTAATACCACTGTATCTCAATTTCCTTCATGTGAAAATGAAGTAATCATATTTTTAAAGGATTAAATGAAACATATATGTTTTGTCATAGAGCTGCAGATTTGCTTATAAGTATAGACATGAGACTGGGCATGGTAGCATACGCCTGCAATCCTAGCACTTTGGGAGGCCAGGGTTAGAGGATCATGAAGTCAGGAGATCAAGATCATCCCAGCCAAGATGATGAAACCCCGTCTCTACTAAAAATACAAAAATTAGCTGGGTGTGGTGGCACACACCTGTAGGCCCAGCTACTCAGGAGGCTGAGGCAGAATTTCTTGAATCCTGGAGGCGAGGCTGCAGTGAGCCGAGATTGTGCCACTGCACTCCAGCCTAGCGACAGAGTGACACTCCATCTCAAAAACAAAAAGTTTAGACATGAAAGGGCCTAGTTGATAACAGCTGCTAAATGTTATTTTCCTTCTCTTGTTCACTGAAGGACTATGCACAAATTTATACTGAGCAGAAGCAAGGTTTTATTTACACAGTGGCAGATCATGAGTGTACACACAGCATGTATTTATAAGCAATTAGATAATATTCTCAGCTTGTTAATAATAACTAATTGCTTATATTACGCTTTTTAGTTTGTAAAGCATATTCACCCACATGAATATGATAGATCATGATCTTTCCTCACTCCATCTCTGCGAAGGAGGCAAGGCGGGTATGATTAATTTCACTTAACTGAGGAGGAAAACAAAAGCTTAGAGGGATTAGAGTACTTGCCCAAGGTTATGCTGCTGGCTAATAGCAGTACTGTAACTCTGACCTGAGTCCTCTAAGAATTCTAAATTTCATTTTCTTTCAATTCCTATGTACCTATTTCTCATCTCTAAAAATTTTTATTTGAGTCAGGTGTCAAAATCCTCAAGCCAATTCTTCTTGTAGAACCTCTTGACCTGATAGGTGGAAATAAACTTCTATTTTCTCTTTTAAAGAAGAAAAACATACCTATAAACATTTTCTTACAGTAAACTTTTTGCATGGCTATGTATGTTGTCAAGAGAATCCCTAGGGACAAGAGGGACGGGGAATTTCTGACAATAAAGCCCATGAATAGAGCAGGGACTTCCAGAGGGGAAAAAAAGTGCTTGTCATACCCTTAAAAGCTATTGCCCTGGATGGGCATTGGAGCCTTGGATTGTAAAACAAAGCCTAACTCTTCCCTGGAGTTGCACTGTGACCTGTTCCGTTAGCTCAGCTCTTAGATCTTGACAACAAAGCATCCAGGAATAAGAATGGTGATGCCACTTGCCTGCATTTCTCAGGAAATTCTCCTCTTTATGTGGTCTTGGGCAATTTCTGATCAGATGGAAAGACATACACTGTATTCCCAACCAGAATTATTTTGCAAGTCCCTTGAACCCTTAAAATATCCATAACTGAGGATTAGTTCAGAAACACTAGTCAAGAAAATACATGCTCCAAAGGTTTTATCAAGGGAAGCAGAAAATGTGAGCAGCTTGAGAGCTCAGTATTGCCAGTTTGGAAGAGCAGTTTGCCTACAGCTGGATATAATTAACAAGCATGGGTCAAAAAGGAAGCCAGTCGTAAAAGTGTGAATTGGATTAGGGTGGAGGAATGGGACAGGGACAGTCACTTCCAGAGCTGATAGATTCCCACTGGCGAGTCTCTCCCCATTTTCAAAAAGCCTAGTCCAATGCTGTTAATAGCAGAATAATCTCTGAAGGAAAAAATCCCTGGTCTTCACAGTAACCCAGTATGTGTTTGACAAATTCTTTTTTTCTGATACACTAAATGAGTATTTTCTATGCCCACCAAAATGTATTATGTGTTTCCTGGCTCACTGTAAGTAAAAAGGTACCGCCTCCAATTGAATCCTGTTTGAATTCTTTTGTTCTGAATGCATAAACTATCATGAGGAATTTTGTTGTTGTTGTTGTTGTAGTTGTTTGTTATTTTAGTAAAAACCAGGAAAGAGGATAACTTAAAACTAATTAAATACATCATGCATTCAGTAATAAATAGATCTTGTGTGGTTAAGAGCTCATATGCAAAGTTGTAGAATGGTGAGAATTAACACAGATGAATAATAAATTCTCTAATAATTATTCTCCTTTCCTCCTCCCACCTACTTCTGAGGGGGGCTGGGGGACTGGCTTCACATATGGAACCCTGTGGATCTTGCCATCTTTCTTCTCTGCTTATTCTAGTCTTGAGACAGAAAGAAATAGAAGTCTGAACACAAGATGCAGTGCCTCCAAAGCTTTGGAGATTTTTCTAATCCTCCAAATGTTCTCCAATAAAATCCTCCCTTTATACTGCTGATGCTGCCACAGCATTCATAACCAGGGGAAGTCTGACAAGAAAATGAACCATTAAAACCTACACACAAACATAGGGGCTCATTTCCATGCTGAAGTCATCTTTAACCGAAGCCAAGAATTCATTTTGTCATTTGCAAGCACTTATTAAGTGCACAACACAGTGCTAGTTACTCTGTGGGGGATATAGGAGAATTAGTAGTTTACATTTGAGTTGAACAGGCAAAAATAATAATAATGATAAGAGACAACAAACCATTTGAGGGAAGAGGAAGATAAATAAATAAATATGTATTAATGTATGTATATGCATGTGTACATATATATGTAATCTAAATGTGACGGAATAGAAAGCAAAGTATTAATTCATGGTGAAGTGCAACTAGCGGAAGAAACTTTCAGATATGGCTAGTTTTGAGCAAGATCTGAAAGAAAGTGATAGTTGTTGCAGGCAGGAAAGAAAAGGCCTGAGGGTTAAACCACTACATGAAGCTTGAACTTGTTACTTGAACAGGCTTCCTGGGAAGTAGCTGGTTGTTAGTATCTGACCAAAGTGTGCGTTTCGTTGACTGAACACTTGTCTATCCTGGGGATGAATTCTCATTTTTCATTGACACATTTTTTAAATCACTTAAAAAGTCTTGTTGGAAGATGCATAAAATACATAACAGATTTCTCATAACATCAGTTTATAAGCATTTAAAACTTCACAACTGTCTAAATAAGCCCAGAGAAGAGTTCATTAAGAAATAGCTGCACGAGCACTGCGGAGTATTAAAATCAGATACAATTTCTTTGGGGCCATAACGAAATAGTCAATTAACTTTTTTACTTGTTGACAGCTACAGCGGATGTAAACTAATGGTCTACTGATTTCAGCAGAAAGTCAGAGAACAACAAGTTAAAACAGTCTGGGAAAAGAATCAGAGGCTAAATTGGCCAAAGCATGGTTTTATTTCAGTTTCCACGAAATGTAAAATGGCCACTTAACTATTTCATATACACCTTAGAGATGCTTGGTGAGCAACATTTCTAATATTTTTCTTGTATATACCTCTAACACTGATCAAAAGAATGCAGACTTACTAGTCTCATTTTTATATTCTTCCTGCTGTCTGAATATGAAATATTTTCCTTTATGCATAACAAACAGCCATTAACATCACTCATTTATACCTAGAGATATTGAAGACTTATTTTCATAAATCATGTGTGATACCCAGAACTCAGTACCTGCTGGAGCAATGAGAGCTTCGAGTCTAAATCCAAGGCATCAGGGGCTGGGCACAGTGGCTCATACCTGTGATCCCAGCATTTTGGGAGGGCAAGCTGGCAGATTTCTCAGCCCAGGAGTTTGGGACCAGCCTGGGAAATACAGCCAAACCCTATCTCTACCAAAACAAAATAAAAATATGAAAATTAGCAGATGTGGCTATAGTCCCAGCTACTTGGGAAGCCAAGGTGGGAGGATTGCTTGAGCCAGGGAGGTAGAGACTGCAGTGAGCCAAGATCGCACCACTGCACTCCAGCCTGGGTAACAGAGCGAGAGAGACCCCGTCACAATAATAAGTAAATACATAATTAATAAATAAATAAATCCAAGGCATCCAGGATAAAGTGAGACCACACACTAAGATAGTTTAGGGTGGTTTAAGTCATCTTAGATCTCAGATTATTTAAGGTTTCCCCTTTCCTAGATAACTTCAAGAAAGGAAAGCTAAGTTCACATCTCCTATTCACTATGCTGTCTTTCAGTGGTAAAATTCCTTAGTAAGCAAACCATGATCAGACTGACAGCCCTAGGATCCAGGAACTGGTTATACACTCTTAATTCAGGGTGGTTTGACTAAGATATGGCTTCTGCCAGCCTGCCGCATACAACCTTATTTCTTCATTTATTTGGTAACTATTCACCATGTGCCTCACAGGTGCCAGTAGTATTCTAGATACTGCTTATATAACAGGGTGCAACAAGTAGACAAAAATCTGTGCCCACAGTTACATTCTAGTGGAGGGAGACAGTCAATACACAAATAAGTAAAATGTATAGATGGTCTAGAAAGAATAACTGCTATCGTTACAATTAGTATTTTAATAACTGAAAAACATCAGGAAAAAGAGGGACTTTTTTTGTATTTTGCTCCCAAACCAAGATTAGATTTAATGTGACAATGTTATCAAAAGTAACATTTTAATTCAGTATAAGAAAAGAATAAGTTATGAATAAATTAAAAATTTTTTTTCTTCTCAATTTTGGATGTTTATAGTTTATAAATTATAGTGTGACAATTTGGGTTTCCTTTTTTACTTTGGCTGTTAGGAAGCTCGGATCTAAATTTTTAGTCACAGTAATTGTGCACAACTTATTGGTCTTATTGGTCGGCACTGTTATATGCTGAACTTCCAATAGTAATATCTTACTATTCTGCCCTGGTTTTTCATTCACTTTGATTTCTCTATTTATTTGTATATTAATGTAATTGGTTTCATTTTTGTTAACCAAGAGCTAAGTCTACTGACCAATAATGAAAACTACCCCAGGAAAACAGGTACTTCAGTTTTATATACTCACAGAATTAAGGAAGAGATTCTGCCTTCCTATTTCTTAAATCTTTTTGGCTGAAAAATACCAGATCACACGAGGGTAAGGTGCCTTATCCAAGATTTCAGAGTGAATCCTTAAGCGTGGCTTATTAACTACCTGTTAAACAAGTAGCTAATTAACAACTTAGGGTGAAATGGGAGTAAGATTGGTTTCTACATTATGAAGGCCATTGGTTAAAATGTAATCTAAGGTTATTCTTCTCTAAATCACAAAATGATATGAGCTTTTAAGTTTATGTCTGTTCTATGTGACATTCTGCCATTTATCTTTGAGTTTCCATGAGAAAAAGAGATTAGAATGACCAACTGTGTTCTCCATATTTTTACCAAAATTGTGAATAAGAATAAATGTAGATACAGAATATATAAATCACAGCACATGGACATGTTTGAGGAGACTGGGTATGCCATTAGAAATGCCTTTAAACTATTGCAACATACTCCTGCCTTTAAAATATATTAATTATGCGATTCAAATTCAAAGGTATGGTTTTTCAAAGAAGAAAAATGACATCTGAGTTGGTGGTAAGTGACAAGACCCATCACAGATATACTTCGTCCAGTAGCAACACAGCTGCTGTTCAGTTTACTAAAGAGCCCAAGGGGCAGATTAATTATTTAGCAGTGGAATAAATTGAAAAGTTGGCCCTAATGACTTCAATACAAAATGAAACACCAGATTCTGCAAAACTCTCAGCAATAATCACAGAAAATGTGAGTGAATTTGAAACCAGGTTTTGCAAATGGTCTGATGTCATCAACTTCTTTTCTTTTCTCTTAACACTCAACCTCCAGTTTCCCATACTCCAGCTCATCCAATTACCCACTTCCCCCAATCCCCACCTCCACTAACATTGCACTAACCCATACCTTCCTAGTATGGCAATTCCTCTTTGCATCTTCAATCCCTTCCTTCCTATATATAATGCTTTATATTGGACATTGCCTGTACACCCCTGTACCAAGATAGGACGCAGGATATCATCCTCCAAAAGCATAAATTGCCATCTCATGGAAAATACAGCAGGCAGGGAGAATGCCATGTAAAACAAAAAAGTAGGAATGAATGCAAAAATGATAGGCACAATGGAGGTACAAACAACCTGCTGTGAAAACACAGAAGAGGCAATTAATTCCTGTCATTTTCTAGCAAGAGTGGGTGACAAATATCTTCACTCTGCTTATTCCCCTCCCATCTGTTTCTCTCACTTCTAATGGGGACAATTTGGGATCTGGGTTGTCAGTTTCTTCTACTGAAATGTGAAACTGGAGGATGAAATTTATTCTGATGTCAACCACAGAAGATGTTGTGTTTAACTTAATATAGTGAAGGAGCAGTTTAGTGACCAATTTTCTGTAAGAAATAAAGATCCTACATCACTGTCGTCAGTGACTGCTTTAGGGCTCCCAATACTAACCACTTTCAGCCAGGTTTTCTCATTTCTCCCTCTCTCCTCCAACTTCCCAATCTCTTCCCAGGATTTCCCAGTGTTTTTCTTTTGCTAACTCACTAGTTTCTTGTACCAGGCTATTCTAGCTGACTTAAACTATAGACCAGTCTGTGTATCAAGATGACCTGTTTGCCTATGTGTTATGAGTTTAGAGGCACTCTCCAGAGTCACTTTGCCTAAAATGCCAACATTTTATGTGTCTTAGACATCCAAATGTCCCCGTGAGGGCAAAGCAGAAGGTCCATCAATCATTTACACCTCAGTTAAAATTATTACATAATATTATTTTTTTTAAACAGCTAGCAGAGATGAGCTACCCTGGGGAGGCTAATTCACTCATTCAGCCACTATCTATTTAGCATCCTGTTATATGTTAACTTGTTTCTAAAATGAATAAGACTTGTCTGACTCATATGCCAGTTGGGGGAAGAAATACAATTGTAATTTTAATAAGTGATAATTGCATGGAGGAACTGCCAACACTGCCCTGGGCATTGGGTAAAGGCTTAAAAGAGGACCAAAGATTTTAGGTAAATCTTGAAGTGTAAGTTGGAGTTGGCCAGAGTGAGGGAAGGAGGGAAAATAACTAGAATTATGAACACCCTGAAATGGAAAGTGTTTGAGTGAAAGCTGAGGTAAAGACTTCAAACAACCAAGAATAGCATAAGACATTATGGATAAGGAGGAAGAAGTAGATTCAGTATTTGGAAGAAAATGTTTAAAGGAAAAATGGGTTATGGGAGAATTATAAGATGGACTATAGCGTTTCGAATTTTTGCCATTAAGAGCTTGTTTTAAAAGGCAAAGAAACAAAGCAGTTAGGATTAGATTAGTAGGATAAATTGCATGGAATTAGAGTATGAATAATGAAACTGACAGTGCATGAATTGTCAACATTCCTTTTAATCAATTCTTTCTCCCAGTCCCTCAGGTCTGTATTTGTTACACATAAGCATATTGAAAAGCACAGGAGTCCTGGTTCTATCATTAACTAACTGCTTGCAAGTACCCTAAACACCCGGCAATCCAATTTGCATATTTCACAGGAAAGCACCAGAAATGATGATCCTTAAGATCTCTTTTAGTTCTAAAGACTATTATTATTTTTATATCTTGGAAGAATTCCACTGTGTACAGCACTGCCTAAATAGATACTATCTCCTCCTACTAGAAGCCTAAGCAGTACCAGAGCACTGACATTAAAGAACTCAGGGTTTTATTATTTGAAATTTTAAAAATAACTCCTTATTTTAAAAATAATGCATGTTCATTACAGAAAACAATTAGAAAATAAAATTGTAAAACATCACAATTTCTACCCACTCAGATATAACCACAGTTAATACTTGGTATAGAGCCTTACTAAGAAGATTATTATTGCATGTAAGATTATATTAAATAATGGTAAATTATTCTTGACTAGAAAAAGGTTGTTTGTTTGCTTTTTATAGAGCCAAGTAATTTTCACACAAATAACTATTGAAGATTTCATGGGGCTCAATGAATCTAGGCAGATTTCTTTCTCCCTACAAAGTCAATCAACACATTAACTAAAAATAAATAGAATTACAACCCAGTATAAATTTCTACCCTGTAGCTTCAGATTTATGCTTCCTAAGGCCCTTTCAAAGAACACACTCAAATGTTAATAGGAGGGGAATTGTGGAGTATGTACTAGGTACTGTACAAGGTACTTTCTATGTGCTAACTTTAACCTCATAATAATACGCTAGAGCAGGTGTTTTGATCCCAATTTTACAGATAAGATTCAGTGGCTTAGAAAACATTAATTGACTTTATTATAGCTACATTGCTAGTAAAGATCTGAACCAAGATTTGAACCCAAAACTGCCTCGTGCCAAATCTCCTATTTTTACCACGATACCAGCATTCACTGAACAGTTTTCCAAATAATACTAGTATCGAGTGAGATAATGTTTCATGAAAAAAGGCTCCATTGTCAACTATGTTTGGGAAACATGACATTGCAGGAAAGAAACATGTTTTCTCAGTTTAACACTTAGTTCTTATTTGTCAGTGAAAATTCCCTTTTTCCTAGAAGCATACATTGGTTATAAAGGATTTGAAAATCTTTCCCTCTTTCCATCAGCAATACAGAGATAATGAAAAAATACGGCATCACTTATGATCTTTTACAGATTCAACTCCATGGCTTGGAGTTATTATGGACTGAAAGGAAGGATTTGGAGACCAAAATAAACTTACTGTTTACCTTTAATTCAAGGATGATTACAGGTTGCTGAGCCAGATGTAAATCTGTGAAAATTTCTCAGAGGGCAATATTTTTCCTAACTGAATGAACTTCAGATTCCTTGTCTGTGAAATAGGGTTGATGATGTTAATACATAACTAATATTAATTATGGGAGACAGGTACCAGATTGTGGGAAGATCTTAACTGCTTTAAATTTCAAGACAAGAAATGTGGACTTGGCTGCTACACAACAGGAAGCCATCAAACTTTTTTTTTAAAAGCAGTTTAGTTTTAAGAAAATTATTGTGATGGCAGTGCGTAGAAGAGATCAGAGCAGGTTACTCTATTCTGTATCTACAATCTGGGGAGTCTGACATTACACCCACTGTCTTTCTCCACTTCAGCGCAGGCTGTACCTACTGACCAGAAGATGACCACTTTTTATTTCAGGATACTCAGTTATTGCTTGTCACAGGGATTTAATTCATTGGCTCAGAGTTTACATCCCCAAGTTTCACTTTACTGTACCGAGAACTTAAAATTTGATAATGTTATGACTACAATTTTAAGTTGTTTCATAAAGGGGAAGATAAAATTGTCTAGACCAGGAAACTTGAAGTGAATATTTTTAGAGGTAGCAAGAACTGTCAATATGAAAGAGCAGGAGGAGAAGGAAAGTTGGTCTTGGCTTTTGGACCTCTTTCCAAAATTCTGGGAAAGCCATAACAGTGTCTTTGTACAATTACACACTTTTAGTAAAATTTGTAAATAAAGATATTGTACCTGCAAAAAGACTTTGTTTCTTTCCTCATCAACTTGCCCTGTGTATTTTGGTATGAGAATAGTGGTGGGCATTTTTGACATTTAATTAATAAGATGAGGCGGGACGATGGTGAGATTTGTATAATATAGTAGTTTTTTTGCCCCCTGCCCCGGGAGACATTTGGCAATGTCTGGAGAAATTTTAGGGTGTCACAACCAGGACAGTCAGAGGAGCTACTCACTTTTGGTGGATAGAGGACAGGGAGGCTGCCAAGCATCCTGGAATTCACAGAATGGCTCCTCTTTCAACAAAGAATTCTCTGGTTCCAAAGGTCAGTAGTTCCAAGGTTGAGAAACCTTGGTTTAATGGAAAGAATTTTAGTGGTTTGCAAACAGTTTTAGGTAGAGTTAAATTTCTGGTTGTCTGGATACAGAAATGTTTACCAGAAATACTCTATGCTGACTTATCCTATGTCATGACCTGAAGATAGAAGACCAGAGATTGTATCATTATATGCACTTGCTCTACAGTAATTAGCACAAGAGGTCTAAAGGTGGTGGAGGAGAAAGGTTTGAAATGAGCCAGGACCTCGTCTGTGATTATTTTTCCAAACATTAAACATGTAAAATTAAGGGGAAGATGACTACTTCAAACAGAAGTCCTCTTCTGTCAGGAAAATAAGCATGAACAATTATAAATATACCACATTTTTTTCTCTTTTGTGAGATGGAAATTATGCAAAATTGAAATTATGGAACTCTTGTGATGATAGGGTACAAATCTAGAGCAAATAGTACATTGAGCACCATGTATGTCTGTTTTTAAAGTCACATATTTTATGCATGCAAACATATAGGGGAATCTCGATGTGACTGATATTACCGAACATGGATTGTGAAGCTGCAAGAAAGTTTTCTAGACTATTCTTTGTTTAAAACATTTTTTGATCTATCAGCCTAGAAGACAGACTGAATTATCTTTCTACTGCTGCTATAGAAAGTGTAAGATTGTCGTTACTGAAGGGACCAAAGGTATGCGACCTAAAACGCCATGGAAAAAGTATTAAAGAAGCACATTAGGCAACTAAATAATAAAAACCATTACTCTTGAATTTTTGTAATGTTCATTTTGCCAGGTTTTAAAAATGTACAATTTATTGTGATTTCTTTTATCAATTTAAATATGAACTTTTAATCTCATTTTTAATTTGTAACTTTAATCTCTTTTTCTTGAAAAGGATCCACAAATTTAAATCAATGTCAGATGTCGCTGAACCTGGATATTCTCCTCCATAGACATTTTATTTTAAAATGAAATATTAAATTGAGATTTTCTTTGTTTTTTAAAAGACAATGCTTGTTTCCTGCTCATGGCTCATTTCAAAAAGCAGCCCCACTGAGAAATCTATTTTTTCTCTCTTTTGCTCTGTCTTTCTAGGACTAAAATATTCTCTTCCATTTCCCTTACTTATTGGAAAATGAAGAGGCAAGAAAAAAAAATCCTATTACCTCTGTGAAGCCTGCTGCCCTGAAGTCACAAATATAATTTATGGATTCTAGCCATGCTTGCATTCCGTGCCATGCCAATAAAGTTTATTGAAATTGGAATTGGAATCTAAAAGCTTAAACCAAAAGAACCAGTCCAGGAATTGGAAAAATATATATATGTAGCCTATACCCAAAATCAGAATATTGTTCTACATCCAGACAGACTGCAATGCAAGTTAGCAAAAAGTAATCCGTTTGATTTTCAAGCCAATCTAATCATGTTAACATTGAAGAGAAAATTTTCATTTTGATTTAATATTTTATGATCTAAGACTTGTCATTTCATATTAGAATTAGGGTCCAAGAGAAACAGCACTTTTTGCCTTATGGTTCAGAGTTCTAGGACTTTAAGATTTAAAGAGAACATGACAAAAAATATCTATGGTAAGGCTAAAATTACTAAGGGTGAACATTATAAAAAGGTAAGTAAAAATGAATTTTAAAGTGATATGAGTACATTGAATTGGTTGAAATGTAAAATCCCACAGAGAAGTATTTGAGGATTGCTGCAGGAAATGTACATTAAAGTACATTATTTCACGCAGCGAGAATCTTACTGAAATTATAAAGTACTCCTATGGCAAAAAGGAAAGAACAACCCACAGCTTTACAGCAGCAGTCAGAGTAACAGCACACATCTCAAAATAAATCCCTCACACTTTCTGAGGAATAACTCCTGCTAATCAAATGTTTCAAAACATCTGGGCACTACTTGCAGTTGCCTGAACATTCTGGCCAGAGACAGAAATATAGATTGCAATAGGGCATAATAACATTTCAGAGACTCTGATTCCTAAGCATTTCTAACTTCATTCAGTCTCAGAAAACCCCAGACTAACAGGGAAACAGAAAGGTGATGGGCATCAAGAACCTCAGATTGCAGATTAGGGAACATTTAAAGCTAAAATCCGTTTGGAAGGCTGGCTGTGTGTGGATAATCGCACAGATAAAGTGTTTGAGCTCCTCATTCAACTTCCTATACTGTACTTCGTATAGCTCTGGAGCGATCAGACCGTCTTGTTCTCAGAAACTTTTAGGGAGTATCTGTATACTCTGAGCTTTTAGTGGAGAATTTAGTTGAGAATTCTACCAATCACCTGCCATTAAGAAAAATACTTAGATGGCTCTATACACTTAGTATTTTGCAGAATAAAGAAAAAAGAAAGTGGTTTGCTACAAAGAAAAAGCTACCAATCCAGAGACAGAGAAACTGTGCATGACTGTGACCTGGCTACATTTCTTAAACTTGTCTGCAAAATATTCAAAAGCACACATCTGAAGGAATGGCGATGAAGGTTAAACAATAGTATGTGAAACAACTTCACATGGGGCCTGGAACAAAGTGGTTTTGTTGTTGCTGTGGTTTTAACAGCGATCCTTCTCTTCCTTTCTCTGCCCCAACTGTTAATACTTAGGTAATGATGCTTGAGAGAAAGCTGTTTGTCTACTACATTTTCTTTTCATTTTTAAAATATATGTATTTTACTGCATTTTAGGTTCTGGGGTACATGTAAAGAACATGCAGAATCGTTGCATAGGTACATACATGGCAATGTGGTTTGCTGCCTCCATCCCCATCACCCATATCTGGCATTTCTTCCCATGTTTTCCCTCCCCAACTCCCCACCCCCCCCACTGTCCCTCCCCTAGTCCCACCCGACAGACCTCAGTGTGTGATGCTCCCCTCCCTGTGTCCATGTGTTCCCACTGTTCAACACCCGCCTATGAGTGAGAATATGTGGTGTTTGATTTTCTATTCTTGTGTCAGTTTGCAGAATGATGCAAACTGGTTTCCAGGTCCATCCATGTCCCTACAAAGGACACAAACTCTTCGTTTTTTATGGCTGCATAGTATTCCATGTTGTATATGTGCCACATTTTCCCTGTCCAGTCTATCATTGATGGGCATTTGGGTTGGTTCCAAGTCTTTGCTATTGTAAACTGTGCTACAATGAACATACGTGTGCATGTGTCCTTATAATAGAATGATTTATAATCCTTTGGATATATACCCATGTCTACGACATTTTCTAGTTAATCACAATTACTTTGCTTCCTCATATGGGTAAATATTTGAAATTTGAGGGAAAGAATGCTAACAAAATGAAGAGAAAGATCTGCTCATTAGATGATTCACAGGATATCATGAGTTTTTCATTTTTTGTTTTTGTTTTTTTGCTATGAAAATGCTTTATTAGGCAAAACTGCATACTATAAAAATGCTTTAGAATACAACAGAAGATGTAAAGACACAAAGAAGTGTGTAGTGACACGTGGCTGTCAGAACACACTAAAAAATGCACACTGCTTCCTCCCTTTACCCGGAAAAGGAAGCTTCTAGGCTATCTCCTCCTCAGCACAGTCCTCAAACTCCTACTCCTCCTCTGCTTTGGGGTCCTGGTAGTGCTGGTACTCAGACACCGGGTCGTTCATGCTGCTCTCAGCGTCGGTGAACTCCATCTCGTCCATGCCCTCACTTGTGCACCAGTGCAGGAAGGCCTTGCGCCTGAGCATAGCTGTAAACCGTTATGAGATACGCTTGAAGAGCTCCTGGATGGCTGTGGTGTTGCCAATGAAGGTGGCCAACATTTTCAGCCCTGGGGGTAGGATGTCACAGAGGGCTATTTTTTACATTGTGAGGGAGACAGTAAGCAAAGTAGTGGCTGTTCTTGTTCTGAATATTGAACATTTGCTTGTCCACCTCCCTCATGGACATGTGACCTCTGAAAATGGCAGTCACCGTTAGGTAGCAGACATGATGGGGGTCACAGGCAGCCATTATATTCTTAGCATTGAAAAGTAAGAATAAAATACCTTAACCTTTATAAGTGCCCAATCTCTGGCTCAATGCAACCTCTGCCTCCCAAGTTCAAGCGATTCTCATGCCTCAGTCACCCAAATAACTGAGATTACAGGCCTGCGCCACCATGCCCCGCTAATTTTTGTATTTTTAGTAGAGACTGGATTTCACCATGTTGGCCAGGCTGGTCTTGAACTGCTGGCCTCAAGTGATCTACCCATTTCCATGTCTCGAAGTGCTGGGATTACAGGTGTGAGACGCTGTGCCTGGCCACTCAGACTACTTTGTGTGCCCAGTATTTCTTTTTTATCAAATAACTAAATGGAAATCAAATTTTTAAACAGAAAAACAATATTACATATGAAAGCTATGCTAAAATTAAGTCAAACTATTGGAAAAATAGGTGCATATTTTAATTTAAGGGAAACTTGAGCTAACAATTTATACCATCACATGTAGAAATGTCTAGTACATTATTCATCAGAATGAAAAACTCTTGGATTTCTTTCTTATTTACTTTATTAACAAGCTTCTGATGAAACAGAAGGCAGTTGGGCCTCAATACAATGTACTAAGTTTTAGGTCTAAAAACTTCTGTATTTCAGTATAATAGTCTTATCTGTAAGGTTGTCCTACATAGACCCTAATCACAGCATCAAAAGGAGGTTCCAATGTAAAAGAAACATAGTATGCTGTCTTAAATATAGTGTAGAAAGTATACATAAAAGTATTCTTAAATATGCTATCTGAAATGTTATATTATATTTCTTACAATTCTGCCTAAGCTACCAACATTCATAATTCTTGAAAGGTTTTCTCTAAAAATAGCATCACTGGTAGACAGACACTAATCCATCTGTATTCTTTTTTTGTCTGGTTCCCCTTCAAACCACTAACTAAACCAGCTGTTATTTGATTATAATTGCTGGTTTAAAATGCACAAAGTAACCAGGAATGGTGGCATATGCCCATAGTCCCAACTACTTATGAGACTGAAACAGGAGGATTATTTGAGCCCAGGAGTTTGAGGCCAGCCTGGGCAGCATACTGAGACCATGTCTCTAAAACATAAACAATAATAAATAATAAAATACACAAAATATAGGCCAGGCACAGTGGCTCACTCCTGTAATCCTAGCACTTTGGGAGACTGAGGTGGGTGGATTACGAGGTCAAGAGACCAAGGCCATCCTGGCCAACACGGTGAAACTGCAATTCTACTAAAAATACAAAAATTAGCTGGGTGTGGTGGTGGTGTGCGCCTATAGTCCCAGCTATGCAGGAGGTTGAGGCAGGAGAATTGTTCAAATACAGGAGACAGAGGTTGCAGTGAACTGAGATGGCACTACTGCACTTGAGGCTGGGCAACAGAGCAGGACTCCATCTTAAAAAAAAAAAAAAATATATATATATATATATACACACACACACATACATACACGTGCAAAATGTAAATATTGGTTTCATAAATCCATGACACTTTTCAGAAACTACATGGCCATTCTGTAAAAACCCTGGAAAAACAAAATTGAAACATGGTAGTGAAATGCTTAGCTGTAATTTTATATTATTAGAACTCTTAAAGTTAAAGGAGTCTGTTAATATGCATGCATTTTCAAAAAAAGGTTTAAACTTCTCCAGTTTTATGCTATGACTTTCTTCTCTTCTTAGGGTATTAAATGATAGGTCTGCAAAGCCTTATATGCATATCTGAAATCCAATATTATATGAATACTAAAAGTTTTTCTGAAACTCATTTGATGGCAAGTCTCCTCTGATGGCAAATAGTAGTTTATTTCTAATCTCTTATTTTGCACAGTTAAGGGTAATCCTACATTTCCATGCAAAAATAAACATGTCTCTCATAATGGTGGATGTATATAATCTAGGTATATATACTACAACACTGTTTTAAAATCCTAAAAGTTCTTAACTTCGTTATACATCTAGACCCAGAGTTCAGGACAAATTGTAGACTTGGATTTCCTTCCGAATTGCTCTTGTCTCAACTCAACTTTTTTCTTTATTTCTATTTTTAAAGATTCAGTAATTTGGATTTCATTAAAGGTCATGTGTGCTTAGAAATTTGACCAGGAGTTAATAATTCAGGACATCTTGTGAGTTATTATAAGTAGAACTGAAGTGATTTCTGTTAGAGGGATGGGGGGTGGGGCAAACACTAGATACCAAACAGGAGTATCCATTTGAAAACAAAGAAAAAGATACAATTCCTTATGATTGAAGGAAGCAGGATACTAAATGTACGAGTTTTATTTTATCAATGCATCTCAAACAGCAGATGCCTGTCACTGTATACTAACTGCTAAAAATTGTGTGATTTTCTACCATAATCCAGCTGTTTTTAAAGTTTTTGATAGATGGCCCTTGCTGCTCTGCCACTCTGCTCTGTGAATCATGTAATTGTTTACTGTCCTGGTCCATTTAACTCCTATTTAGGACCATATCTCATACATATCTAGAGCATTTATATTTCCTTTCTTTGATCATAAAAGAAAACATTTTATGTTTTCTACATATGGGATTTCAGAAGTCAAGTTATTACTGCAATAAAGTAAGTTTTTTGATCTATATTAGAGCCCTCCCTTCCTCCCCCCCTTTTTTCTCTCCCTCCTTCCCTCCCTCCTTCCCTTTTATTCTCCCTTCCTTCCTTCAAATTAATATTATCTTTAAGGAACTTTGATACCTATGGAGACTTTCTCTTGAAATACAATGCTTTTTTCCCACATGGAAGTTAAATGTACATAAATATTGCTCTATTTAAAACAATTGTAAAGAACTTTTGTCTTTCTTATGGAAATGCTATAAGAATAGTACTGGATTAAGTGATTATATTAATTAAGCAAATGGAGACCATGAGTTAATAACATTTGGTATGGATGTAACATAGGAATTTGAAAGAGAACCTTTCTATCTTGATATAATTTCCAAATTAACTCAGAGAAATGATAAAATATTACTCAATAAACTGCACAGATTTAAAGTGTGCAATTTCAGAAATGTTGAATTATGTATACACCTGTGAAAACATCAACACATCAAGATCATGAACATATTTATCACCCCCAAAAGTTTCTTCGAGATTCTGTCAGCCTTTCCTCCCATCCCTCCTGGCTCTTTTCCATATCTTGTCCCCAGGCTGCTACTACTGATCTGCTTTCTGTCACTATATACTTTGCATATTCTAGAATTTTGTATAAATGGAATCATACAGTGTATACTTCTGGTTTTTTACTGACTTCATTTGATATAATTATTTTGAGATCCATCCATGCATTGAGTGCATTGGAAATTCACTTCTTTATGATTCTGGGTGGCATTACATTATATGGATATGCCACAGTTTCTTTATCCGTGTACCTGTTCATGAATCAATTAGGGCATATTTCAGTTTGTGATATTACAAATAAAACTACTGTGAAGATTTCTGTATAAGGACATATGTTTGAGTAAATATCTTGGAGTGGAATAGATGTATCATCTGGTAGGTGTAAATTTAACTTTTCAAGAACCTGCCACACTGCTTTTCAAAGCAGTTAGACCATTTTACATTCCCGTGAGGCGTCTATGAAACTCCAGTTAGTCTACATCTTCAACAACATTTAGTATGGTCAGCCTTTTAGTTGGGGACATTCAAATAAGTGTATAGTAGTATCTAATTATACTTTTAGTTTATGTTTTTCTAATGACTAATAATGTGTAGATCTTTTTATGTGACTGTTTTTCATCCATATGTCTTTTTATGGAGATGTGTCTATTCAAATTTTATACCCATTCCTTAAAGGTACACTTTAGTTTTTAGAACAGTTTTAGATTTAGAGAAAAACTGAAAGTATAGTCCAAAGAGGTCTCATATATCCTGCATCTAGTTTCCCTTAACATCTTACATTGCTATAGTATTTTTGTTCTAATGAATCAATATTGATATTTTATCATTAGCTAAACCATATAGTCTATTCATATTTCCTTAGTTTTACCTGATTTTCTATTTTTTTAAGAATTCCATCTAGGATACCATATTACACTTAGTCATTGTTTCTCCATAGACCCCCCTTGTCTGTAACAGCTTCTCAGACTCCATTTTTGATGGTCATGGCAAGTTTTGAGAAGTACAGATCAGGTGGTTTGTAGAATGCTTCTCTAATTTAGTTTGTCTGGTATTTTTCTAATAGTTATACTGGGCTTACAGTTGTTTGGGAAGAGGACCACAATGGCAATGTTCCATTTTTATCATATTATACTAAGAATGTATACTATCAATTTGATTTATCATTGTCAGTGTGAACCTTGAGCACTCAACTAAGGTAATGTTTGTCAAATTTGTCTGCTGTAAAGTGACCCTTCTCCTTTTGTCTTTCCATAATTTTCTCCTTGTAAAGAAGTCACTATGTGCATCCCACACCTAATGAACAGGAAGCTATGCTCCCCCTCCCTGAGGGTGCAGTGATTACATACATTATTTGGAATTCTTCTGCACAGGAGAGTTATCATCTCTTTTCGGCTATTGTTCATTTGATCATTTATTCATATCAATAGGAACTGATAGATAACGTTTTATTTTATACTCTGGGTTACATTTCTTTAAATAATCTGATTTGTTGTTGTTGTTAACACTCAAATTGCTCCAGCTTTGACTACTGGGAGCTCTTTCAGTTGGTTCCTGTATTTCTTTGACACAATTTCATCAATAAAGGGTTGTGTTTTGTTTTGTGTTTGAGCACCTCCTTCCTTTCTTGGATAAAAGGTGTTTCATCCTTATCCTGCTTATATCTATTTTTAATGTGATTGTTATTTCCTTATTTATGAGATTTGATGAATCTTTATGTATTCTGTATAGTCCTTTATTAACTATATAATAGGCATATATTTTCTTGAAGTCTTTGGTTTGTCTTTTCATTCTCTTAACAGTGCCATTTGTAGAGGACAAGTTTTTAATTTGATAAATTCCTATTTGTTTTGTTTTGCTTTATGGATGATACTTTTAGTGTTGAATCTTAAAAATCTTTGTCTAACCCATTGTCACAAATTTTCTACCATGTCTCGTTAGGATTTTTATACTTTGGAATTTTATGTTTAGGCCTGTGATTTTCTTTTCATATATGGAGTGAGGTATGGATTGAGGTTAACTATAACATCATTTTGGCATACAATTTTTTCAACAACATTTGGTGAAGAGAGTACAGTAGTACCCCCTTACCTACATTTTTGTTTTCTAAGGTTTCACTTACCCACAGTAAATGAAGTTCCAAGAACAGGTAAGAACAATATCATAGGATATTTTGAGAGAGAGATCACATTCACATAAATTTTATTACAGTATATTGTTATAATTGTTCTATGTTATTCATTATTTTTGTTAATTTATTACTCTAATTTATAAGTTAAACTTAATTAGATATATGTTTATACAGGAAAAAACAGTATATATTGGGTTTGGCACCATCCATGGATTTAGGCATCCACTTGGAGTCTTGAAATGTATCTCTTGTGGATAAAGGGGAACTAGTGTATGCTTTCTTTAGTAAATTCCTTTGCATCATTGCCAAAGCACATTCCGTTATATCTAAGTGCATTTATTTGTAGGCTTTGTATTCTCTTCCTTTGATTTCTTTTTCATCTTTATCTCACTGTCTTGATTACTACATCTTTATATTGTCTGGAAATCGGGTGGTATAATTCTCTGAAATTTGTTCTTCTTTCTCAAGTTTGTTTTGACTATTCCAGGTTCTTTGAATTTCCAGGTAAATTTTGGAATTAATTTGTCAATTTCTACAAAGCAAAGATTGATGTATCTTTTATTAGAATTGCATTGAATCTATATCTCAATGTGACAAGTATTGACATCTTAATAATATTAAGCTTCTGATCCATGAACATAGTGTATATTTCCATTTGTTTAGGTCTTTGATTTCACTTAGCAATAATTTGGAGTTTTCAGTGTACAGATCTTGTATGACGTTTGTCAAATTTATTCCTTATTCTTTGTTATATTTCATCCTATTGTACATGATATTCTACAACTTCAGCTTGATTGTTCATTGCTAGCATATAGAGAAGCAATTGTTTATGTATATTGAACTTAGATACGAAATACATGCTAATCTAACTTATTAGTTCTAGTAGTTTTTATAATAAATTCCAAAATATTTCTTCCAAATGCCCACATCACCTGAATATAAAGATAATTGAACTTTTTTCTTTTCTTTGTGCATTACTGTGCTAACTAAAACCTTCAGTATAATATTGAATAGAAGTAATGAGAAGAAACATCACAACCTTGTTTCCGATTGAGGGAAAAAGAATTCTGTCTTTCTTCATTTAGTATAGTGTTATTTTATATTTTAATCAGAAAGCATTCAGTGTTTTACTGTAAGTAGCTGTAGATTAATTGTACATTATGGCCATCATCAAAAGATTTTCCTCTTTTTGGGAGTGAGGAATAATAGGGTCTTGCTATGTTGCCCAGGCTAGCCTCAAACTCCTGGGCCCGGGTGATCCTCCTGCCTCACTCAAGTAGCTGGGACTACAAGCTTGCACTACTGCCCCTAGCAAAACTTTCCTTCTATTCCAAGTTAATTGAGAGAGTTTATCAGAAATGGATGTTGGATTTTGGCAAATGCTTTTTTTGTATTTATTGAGATGTCCACAGAGTTTTTCATTTTATTTTGTTAATATAGTGAATAACATTAATTTATTTACATATTATTTGTTTCAATTTCAGTAACATTTATTAAAGAATTATTTTATCTATGTTTATCATAAATATTTATCTGGCTTTGTTATTAATATAGTATTGCTAGAATTATAGAATGACTTGGAAAGTATTCCTTCATCAGTTTTCTAGGAGATTCTGTGGACAGTTGATTTTTTCCTTCATTTTTGTTTTAAGCTCAAGGGTACATGTACAGGATATATGGATTTGTTACATAGGTAAATGTATGCCATGGTGGTTTGTTGCATAGATTATCCCATCACTTAGGTATTAAGCCCAACATTCATTAGCTGTTCTTCCAACAATTGATATTACATCTTCATTAAAGATTTGATGGAATTTAGCAGTGAATTTAAGCCCAATAGGGGAGGGTTAAATTATCTAACAAATGATATTAAAAATTGGCTATATTAAAAAGTAAATTTAAATGCATCAAATTATAACATTATTGGAAGGAATATGAGTACATATTTAATATAGTGTTGGTGTGGAAAGTTCCTTTTTTTTTTTCCTTTAAGCAGTATGCCCTCCCCCTGAAAAAACCCTTTAACCATTAAAAAATGATGGACAAATTTGAATACCAAAAAATTAGTCATCCAAACAGCAATAAACCAACTAATTTGCCAGTATAGAAGTTCAGAAAACAAACAACAGATTGGAGAATAAGAGGAATAACTCATATTTCAGAGAGTACAAGGTACTAAAAGCAGAGACTTGTGCCAAACCAACTGGGTTCAGATCCCACCTGTGCCACTTTATTGCTTATTAGGCTTTGGATGACGGATATAAACACTCTGCCTCAATTCTTATTCTAAAAAACTGATAGTAAGAATACTTTGTGTATGGGAGTTAGTTTTTAATACTATGATTTCTATTATGAAGGCTATACGAAGTATGCCCATTATAGTTTTGGGAAGTTATTAAAGTTTTGAGAAATCTATTGGAAAGATGATTAATCCACTTGAAAAAAGGGACAAAGAGCATTTAAAAAGCAAATCAGGAAGTAAGAAATACAAATAAAAACAAAAAATGCCTCAGGTCATTAATAATCTAAGAAATTAATATTTGTGAAATAAGATACTTTTCAACTCTTGAAAAAAAAATGTATTTTAAATAATTACAAATGTCCAAAATTGAAAAAGGCATGGGAAAAAACAGGCATTACCATATACTCCTGGTGAGAGGATAAATGGTCAAACTTTGTGTTTTTTTCTCTGTTTTATATGTTGAGGTTTTTCCTCAAATGTGTTGGGATTTAATGCTGGTGTTCTTGGACACTGACAGTGGAAGAATTGGTGGTTCGTGAGGTGGGAGTTAGAACTATTCAGCAGCCTTTCACTTAATTGATTTCATTTTCATCCAATGCCTTCCTTTCAATGACCACACCTAAGGTTTTCTACTGTTGTGGAGGCAGTAATCTGAGTGTCAGCCGGTTCCATGGCATATCGAGGCCTGCACCAGTACTGCAGATCTCCGTGTTCCTAGTCTTTCTGGGATTCTGAAGGGTGAACCAGCTAGTTCCTCTTTAATATTCTCCTTTGTAGGTCTTGGATTTTATCTTGCTCTGACAATTTGATTACCACTCTTCCATCTGCTCTTCAGCTTCCAAACACTTGTTTACATCTCTTGCCTACTGTCATCTTCTCTCTAATTCTCTTGTTCTTATGCTTTTATTCTTTTATTAGCATTATTTTTCAATTACTTTTATTTCTAGAGGGAGTGTAAGTAAATGGAAGAGTTCAATCTTCCATGCTTGAGTGCAACCTGTTTCCTAAAATTACCACGAGGAATATGATTTAATTTAAAACTTTAAAAAGTTATTTAAAAATTTAAAAATGAATTCATTTTAAAATTCATTTTTATCTGCTGGCTTTGACAGATAAGACAATCTCTTTTTACATTTCTAAGATCCTATAACTAGTCCTGAATCAAACACAGAATAAATTGATTGTTTTCCAAAACCCACATCCCATATATTCAACAGAACTCTATCAAGTATAATATTTTCACAGTTCCCTTTCTGGTTGTAGGTTTGATTCTTAACATGCTGAACTGTTGTTTATATTTGATGCATGCAGGGATGTCTGTAGAGTACTTGCATATCGAGGGACTGTCAGTACCTTGGGAAAGAAATCTTCTGGACTAGATGGTTGTCTAGTCGGTATTTTTTAAAGTCCAAATTATGGAGGTATTTATGAAAGAAATAACTTATTAACCAAATTAAAAATGTAAAAGCCAGGAGCAGTGGCTCATACCTGTAATCCCAGTTGTTTGGGAGGCCAAGGTAGGAAGATCACTTGAGCCAAGACTGCCAGGCTGCCATGAGCTGTGATGCCACCATTGAAGTTAAGCCTGTATGACAGAGTGAGATCTTGTTTCAAAAGAAAGAAGAAAAGAGAAAGAAAGAAAGGCGGGGGGGGGGGGAGGGAAGAAAGAAAAAGAAGGAAGAAAGAAAGAGAAAGAAGAAAGAAAAGAAAGGAGAAAAGAGAAAAGAAATGTAAAAAAGTCAAATAACTACCAGTAGTTTCTAAGAAAATGTTAATTGTAATAATAATTGTTTTGAAAAGTCCCCTGACTTATGTATGATGTTACTGATTTGTTGGCTTGGGTCAGCTCTCGCAGAGCCTGGGTTACATTATTTTGTTACCTACAAAATTTAAAAATAGAAATTAAGTTCAACTAGTGCCATCTGATGTGTAAATGCCTACCTTATATATGTATTTGTCAGTGTATATATTTTCAAGGGGTATAATACAGGACTTTCAATGAAAAGCTTGATCTTTTCTGCTCTATAATTGTTTTCATTTCCATTAAAAGAGAAAGGCACAGATAACAGATAGAATAAAAGCATGCAATCTACGTTATGTCAGTAAATCCTTGATTTCTATTAAAACACCACCTAAACTTGCAATTCTTTTGACAGGGCATGTAGGAAAGCCTTTCTCCAGCTGCTGTTTTTGCTGATGAGATGCCAAGTATCTCTATAGATACATCTTCAAGGAGAGAGAAAGAAGGACAAGAGATAGAGAGAAAGAGAGTGAGTAAAAGCAAGAGATACGGGAAGGCAATCACAGAAACTCTGCTTTTAAAAGAAGTGGTTCAGAAAAGGCGAGTGAATTTATCTTATTAGATTACCATGTAAGGATGATTTTAAATAATGTTCATTAGCAATAAAGGAGAATCTGATCTGCTTTTAAAATATTAGTTTGTATCTAACAAATAATGTGTGAAATAGCCATCATCTGCCACTCGAAAATATGGAGCATTAGCCTGTCATAAATTTTTCATTAAAAAATTTTGCAATTTTAAACTTCGTACATTCTTTACATTTACTGGGAATTCAACTTAGTTTTACACATCAATACTCCCGAGCTATACTCTGCAGACCTGTTGAGTATAGAGGCACTTAAAGTATGCATTCTGTTTATTTTCAGGCATATTTAATTTGTATATGTAATAATGTAACAAGGGAATAGTGTAGTGTTAAAAATATAAATTCTATAGTTTAAAACAAAAATTTCAAAAATTTTCCTTTTTCAATTATAAAAATCCATGTAAGTTTCATTACTCCTGCTTCTCATACTACCTACCTTCCAAAAAACTTTCTCCTTCTATATGAAGGGTGCTGGTTTGCACCAATATTCATATTCGTGAACATAGTATTAATAGTCTTTGATGAGGATCAGCACATAAAACTTGCAAGTTCAAACTTGGGATTTTGGAAGTATTTATTGTTTGTTTATTGCTATATTCTCTAGGAGTTTACAATCAGAGTTATAACTTGGTACAGTTATGGCAAAATAAATAAAAATCTTAACAACAAAAAGTAAAAGAAAATGACAATATTCCCCATTACTGGTTTTCTCTCTTCTCTTCATTTTCTTTCTCTCCCTTTTCTCTTCCTCCCATCCTCCTTCTCCCTCTCTACTTTTTTTTCTATAATAGTAAACACAGCAAATTGAGTTCACAGCTATTTGAGATTGGAAGATATTTTCTATTCATCACTTTCTAAGTTAGATTATACATCTGTTCTTTAAAGCATCAAACTGATACAAAACTGTGTATAAAAAATAAAACTGCCTTTGAGGCCGGGTGATACATTTTTAGTGTTCTTGAATATAGGTGTAAATTGAAATGGAATAAAACAAGCAAGAGCAAACAGGGTAAGAATTAAAAACACTTTATCTTTGTTCTTTCATTTCCTTTACTACAGAATACAATCAATACTTTACAACAGGGTTAATATAGTCTTCAAACATGTTATTATTCTTACACAAGAGCACAATAACTTTATTAGTTATGCTGCCTGCAATCTTCCACAGTGACAGGACGAGTGGGCGTGCTGATCACAGGCAATTCTTGGTGCCCTCTGTTGGAGTATTTTCAGTGTATACCAACAATAGCAACAAGCACAATACAGCTGCAGGTAATTTTAATGGTGGGAGTTCTAATTTTAATTAGCATAATTAACGGAAACAAATAAAAGAGAGGTTTACTCTTTCTGCTCATTTGTTATCGAATATTCAGATCTTACATCTGCTCTCCATTCATGGGAAACCTGAATGCATTACTTTGTTTCAAAGCAATCTTAATTCATTTGAAGATAACTCAACTAACTCCCAGATATTTTAGCACAGTTCAATGTAACTTTTTGTAAGTAACATTCATATAAGGGTTGTAGTGTTTCCAAAAATATATTTAAAATAAGTGAAACATCATTTGAGCAACATATAAGACCTCATTCCTAAAACAGGTATTTCAACTTGTGTGTTTTTTTTTAATTGCGATTTGGGTTTTGGGGGTTTTGGGGTACATGTGCAGAACATGCAAGATAGTTGCATAGGTACACACATGGCAGTGTGATTTGCTACCTTCCTCCCCTTCACCCACATCTGGCATTTCTCCCCAGGCTATCCCTCCACAGCTCCACCCCCCGCCACCGCTGTCCTTCCCCTATTCCCACAATACACCCCAGTGTAGTGCTCCCCTCCCTGTGTCCATGTGTTCTCATTGTTCAACACCCACCTATGAGTGAGAATATGCGGTATTTCATTTTCTGTTCTTGTGTCAGTTTGCTGAGAATGATGTTCTCCAGATTCATCCATGTCCCTACAAAGGACATGAACTCATAGTTTTTCATTGCTGCGTAATATTCCGTGGTGTATATGTGCCACATTTTCCCAGTCCAGTCTATCATCGATGGGCATTTGGGTTGGTTCCAGGTCTTTGCTATTGTAAAAAGTGCTGCAGTGAACATTTGTGTGCATGTGTCCTTATAGTACTATAGAACGATTTATAGTCCTTTGGATATATACCCAGTAATGGGATTGCTGGGTCAAATGGAATTTCTATTTCTAGGTCCTTGAGGAATCGCCACACTGTCTTCCACAATGGTTGAACTAATTTACACTCCCACCAGCAGTGTAAAAGTGTTCCTATTTCTCCACATCCTCTCCAGCATCTGCTGTCTCCAGATTTTTTAAATGATCACCATTCTAACTGGCGTGAGATGGTATCTCAATGTAGTTTTGATTTGCAATTCTCTGATGACCAGTGATGATGAGCATTTTTTCATATGTTTGTTGGCCTCATTTATGTCTTCTTTTGTAAAGTGTCTGTTCACATCCTTTGCCCATTTTGAATGGGCTTGTTTGTTTTTTTCTTGTAAATCTGTTTGAGTTCTTTGTAAATCCTGGATATCAGCCCTTTGTCAGATGGGTAAACTGCAAAAATTTTTTCCCATTCTGTTGGTTGCCGATTGACTAATGACTGTTTCTTTTGCCATGCAGAAGCCGTGGAGTTTGATTAGGTCCCATTTGTCTATTTTGGCTTTTGTTGCCAATGCTTTTGGTGTTTTGTTCATGAAGTCCTTGCCTCCTCCTATGTCCTGAATGGTTTTGCCTAGATTGTCTTCTTGGGTTTTATGGTGCCAGGTCTTACGTTTAAGTCTTTAATCCATCTGGAGTTAATTTTAGTGTAAGGTGTCAGGAAGGGGTCCAGTTTCTGCTTTCTGCATATGGCTAGCCAGTTTTTCCAACACCATTTATTAAACAGGGAATCCTTTCCCCATTGCTTATTTTTGTCAGGTTTATCAAGGATTGTATGTTGTAGATATGTTGTGTTGCCTCCGATGCCTCTGTTCTGTTCCATTGATCTATATCTCTGTTTTGGTACCAGTACCATGCTGTTTCGATTACTGTAGCCTTGTAATATAATCTGAAGTCTGGTAGTGTGATGCCTCCTGCTGTGTTCTTTTTGCTTAGAATTGACTTGGCTATGCGGGCTCTCTTTTGGTTTCTCATGAAGTTCAAGGTGGTTTTATCCAGTTCTGTGAAGAAAGTCAGTGGGGATAGCATTGAGTCTGTAAATTACTTTGGGCAGTATGGCCATTTTCACGATATTGAATCTTCCTAACCATGAACATGGAGTGTTTCTCCCTCTGTTTGTGTCCTCTCTGATTTCTTTGAGCAGTAGTTTGTAGTTCTCCTTGAAGAGGTCCCTTACGTTCCTTGTCAGTTGTTTTCCTAGGTATTTCATTCTCTTTGTAGCAATTGTGAATGGCAGTCCATTCTTGATTTGGCTCTAAGTCTATTATTTGTGTATAGGAATGCTTGTGATTTTTGCACATTGATTTTATATCCTGAGACGTTGCTGAAGCTGCTTATCAGTTTCAGGAGTTTTTTGGCTGAGATGATGGGGTGTTCTAGATATACTATCATGTCGTCTGCAAATAGAGACAATTTGGCTTCCTCCTTTCCTATTTGAATATCCTTTATTTCTTTTTCTTGCCTGATTGCTCTGGCTAGAACTTCCGGTACTTTATTGAATAGGAGTGGTGAGAGAGGGCATCCTTGCCTAGTGCCAGATTTCAAAGGGAATGCTTCCAGTTTTTGCCCATTCAGTATGATATTGGCTGTTGGTTTGTCATAAATAGCTTTTATTATTTTGAGATACGTTCCATCAATACCGAGTTTATTGAGGGATTTTAGCATAAAGGGCTGTTGAATTTTGTCAAAGGCCTTCTCTACATCAATTGAGATAATCATGTGGTTTTTGTTTTTGGTTCTGTTTATGTGGTGAATTACATTCATAGACTTGCATATGTTGAACCAGCCTTGCATCCCTGGGATGAATCCTACTTGATCATGGTGTATAAGCTTTTTGATGTGCTGTTGCAGTTGGCTCGCCAGTATTTTTTGCGTCTATGTTCATCATGGATATTGGCCTGAAGTTTTCTTTTCTTGTTGAGTGCTCTGCCAGGTTTTGGTATCAGGATGATGTTGGTCTCATAACATGATTTGGAAAGGATTCCCTCTTTTTGGATTATTTGGAGTAGTTTCAGAAGGAATGGTAGCAGTTCCGCTTTGTGTGTCTCGTAGAATTTGGCTGTGAACCCATCTGGACCTGAGCTTTTTTTGTGTGGTAGGCTCTTAATAGCTGCCTCAACTTCAGACCTTGTTCTTGGTCTATTCATAGTTTCGACTTCCTCCTGGTTTAAGCTTCAGAGGACACAAGTGTCCAGGAATTTATCCATTTCTTCCAGGTTTACTAGTTTATGTGCATAGAGTTGTTTGTAATATTCTCTGATGATGGTTTGAATTTCTGTGGAATCTGTGGTAATTTCCCCTTTATTGTTTTTTATTGCATCTATTTGGTTATTCTCTCTTTTCTTTTTTATCAATCTAACTAGTGGTCTGTGTATTTTGTTGACCTTCTCAAAAAACAAGCTCTTGGATTTATTGATTTTTTGAAGGGTTTTTCATGTCTCTATCTCCTTCAGTTCTGCCCTGATCTTAGTTATTTCTTGTCTTCTGCTAGGTTTTGAGTTTTTTGATCTTGCTCCTCCAGCTCTTTCAATTTTAACATTAGGGTGTCAATTTTGGATCTCTCCATTCTCCTCATGTGGGCACTTATTGCTATATATTTCCTCTAGACACTGCTTTAAATGTGTCCCAGAGATTCTGATATGTTGTGTCTTTGTTCTTTTTGGTTTCGAAGAACTTCTTTATTTCTGCCTTTATTTCATTGTTTATCCAGTCAACATTCAAGAGCCAGTTGTTTAGTTTCCATGAAGCTGTGTGGTTCTCAGTTAGTTTCTGAATTCTGAGTTCTAACTTGATTGCACTATGGTCGGAGAGACCATTTGTTATGATTTCAGTTGTTTTGCATTTGCTAAGGAGTCATTTACTTCCAATTATGTGGTCAATTTTCAAGTAGGAGTGATGTGGTGCTGAGAAGAATGTATATTCTGTGGATTTGGGGTGGAGAGTTCTGTAAATGTCTATCAGGTTTGCTTGTTCCAGGTCTGAATTCAAGTTCTGGATATCCTTGCTAATTTTCTGTCTGGCTGATCTGTCTAATATTGACAGTGGAGTGTAAAACTCTCCCACTATTATTGTGTGGGAGTCTAAGTCTCTTTGTAAGTCATTAAGAACTTGCCTTATATATTTGGGTGCTCCTGTATTGGGTCCATATATATTTAGAATCGTTAGCTCTTCTTGTTGTATCGATCCTTTTACCATTATGTAATGGCCTTTTTTGTCTCTTTTGATCTTTGTTGCTTTAAAGTCTATTTTATCAGAGATGAGAATTGCAACTCCTGTTTTTTTGCTCTCCAATTGCTTGGTAAATCTTCCTCCATCCCTTTATTTTGAGGCTTTGTGTATCCTTGCATGTGAGATGGGATTCCTGGATACAGTACACCGATGGGTTTTGGCTTTTTACCCAATTCGCCAGTCTGTGTCTTTTAATTGGTGCTTTTAGCCAATTTACATTTAGGGTTAATATTGTTATGTGTGAATTTGATACTGCCATGTTCATGCTAGCTGACTGTTTTGCCCATAGTTGATGCAATTCTTCATTTTGTTGATGCTCTTTAGCAGTTGGTATGTTTTTGGAATGGCTAGTACTGGTTGTTCCTTTCTATGTGTAGTTCCTCTTTCAGGAGCTCTTGTAAAGCAGGCCTGGTGGTGACAACATCTCGGAGTACTTACTTGTTTGCAAAGGATTTTATTTTTCCTTCACTTATGAAGCTCAGTTTGGCTGGGTATGAAATTCTGGTTTGAAAGTTCTTTTCTTTAAGTATGTTGAATATTGGCCTCCACTCTCTTCTGGCTTGTAGGATTTCTGCCGAGAGATCTGCTGTGAGTCTGATGAGCTTTCTTTTGTGTGTGACCTGACCTTTCTCTCTGGCTGCCCTTAGCATTTTCTCCTTCATTTTAACCCTGGTGAATCTGACGATTATGTGCCTTGGGGTTGCTTTTCTTGTGGAATATCTTTGTGGTGTTCTCTGTATTTCCTGGTCTTGAATATTGGCCTGCCTTGCTAGGTTGGGGAAATTTTCCTGGATAATATCCTGAAGAGTATTTTCCGGCTTGGATTCATTCTCTTCGTAACATTCAGGTACACCTATCAAATGTAGGTTAGGTCTCTTTACATAGTCCCACGTTTCTTGGAGACTTTCTTCATTCCTTTTTGCACTTCTTTATCTAATCTTGGCATCTTGTTTTATTTCATTGAGTTGATCTTCAACTTCTGATATCCTTTCTTCTGCTTGGTCAATTCGGCTGTTGAAACTTGTGCATGCTTCGCGAAGTTCTTGTGTTGTGTTTTTCAGCTCCTTCAATTCACTCATATTCCTCTCTAAGTTATTCCTCTCTGTCCATTATTGTTATCATTTCCTCCAAACTTTTTTCAAGGTTCTTAGTTTCTTTGCATTGAGTTAGAACATGTTCTTTTAGCTCACGGAAGTTTCTCATTACCCACCTTCTGAAGTCTGATTCCGTCATTTCATCACATTCATTCTCCATCCAGCTTTGTTCCCTTGCTGGTGAGGAGTTGTGATCCCTTGTAGGGGGAGAGGTGTTCTGGTTTCAGGTGTTTTCCTCATTTTTGTGCTGGTTTCTTCCCAACTTTGTGGATTTATCCACCTGTCGTCTGTGTAGTTGCTGATTTTCAGATTGGGTCTCTGAGTGGACGTCCAGATTGTTGATGATGAAGTATTTCTGTTTCTTAGTTTTCCTTCTAACAGTCTGGCCCCTCTGCTCTAGGACTGCTGAGGTCCACTCCAGGCCCTGCTTGCCTGGGGTACACCTGTAGCAGCTGTGGAACCATAAGGGTTGCTACCAGTTTCTTCTTCTGCTATCTTTGTCCCTGAATGATGCCCACCAAATGTCATTCTGATCAGTCCTTTGTGAGGTGACTCTTTGGATATATGGGGGTTGGGGAGCTGCTTGAGGAGACTGCCTGTACTTTATACTTGAGGAGACAGTCTGTACTTTATAGGATCTCAAGTGCTGAGCTGCGAGCTCCATTGTTCATTCAGGGCTGCTAGGCAGGTACATTTAAGTCTGCTGCAGCAGAACTCATAAAGCCCCCTTTTTTTCTCAGGTGCTCTGTCCTGGGGAGTTAGGGCTTTATTTATGAGTATCTGTTGCACTGTCCTGCCCAGCAAGGAGGCAGTCTAATCACTGCCTGCCTGTAGTGGCTATGCTGAGCTGCCATGGGCTCCACCCTGTTGCCGTGGGCTCCGCCCTGTTGCCGTGGTCTCTGCCCTGCTGTCGTGTGTAATTCCCTATAGTCCTGTTTATATGAGTGTGCTGGCCTCTGTAGTGGCGGACTTTCTCTGTTATTGTGGGTTGCCTTGGCAATGGCAGGTTGTGTCAGCAATGGCAGTGTAGCTCCGTAGGGGTCGAGTGCCTTGGTAATGGCTGACGCCCCTCCCCCACGGAGCTGCACCATCCTGGGTTCAGCTGTGCTTGCTGTAAAACTCCCAACCCCGAGTGTTTCCAATTGCTGTTTTGTTTGTTTTTGTGGGGGTGGGACCTGCCAAACCTGATAACCTGGCTCCCTGCCTCAGAGACCTTTTTTTTTTTTTTTTTAAGTTGAACAGTTGACTCTCTCCTAGGTGTTCCAGTAGCCAGCTGAAAGGGCACCAGGATCTGCGTGATTTCACATGCAGTGACCCACTGTGCTGGCAGAAACAATGTTGCTGCCCAGGAATCTCCTAGCCTGGCTTTCTGTTTAAGTCCCATTTAAGCAGATGAATGTGCTAATCTGCCTTCCAAAATCTCCAGTTGCCGGTTTAACAGGGCAACCAAACCAGTGTATTTTGTATGGAGTGCTGCTGCGCTGTGGCCCTGGCCCAAACAGCTGTGCCGGCCCAAACAGCCATGCTGGCGATGCGCGGGGCTCCTACACCTGGGAATCTCCTGGTCTGTGGGCAATGAAGATCCGTCTGGAAATGCAGCGTCCACGCACCCTCTGCGGTTTCACTGAGAGCTACAATCCTGAGTTGGTTCTACAGTGCCATCTTCTCCGAGCACCTCAACTTGTGTTTTACAGATGTAAGCAGAATACTGTTTCTCTCTGACAATTACCTTATGACCATTACCACCAAAATGACTAATAAAAAGCATTATAAGCATAGCAAATGAAATGAAATAATGTGAATTAAACATCAACAGTTTACATAACATCATATTAGATAATTTATCACTGTGATTTCAAATGAATAAAAAAAGGAAAGAAATTTTCTTGGGTTGAATTGTGTCACCAAAAAAGATGTTGAAGTCCTAACCTTGATATCTATTAATGTGACCTAATTTGGAAATAGGATCTTTGCAGATGTAATCAAGTTAAGATGAGGTTTTATTAGATTAGAGGAGACCCTGATTCAGATACTAGTGTCCTTATAAGGATAAAAAACAGAGACACAAAGACATAGGAAGAAGGTCATGAGAAGATGGAGGCAGAGATTAGAGCCATACAATTTGTGGTATTTGCTATAAAAATACTTAGAAAGGTAGTAAAGTATCCTCTGGCTAAGTGACATTACGCTTACCCAAGAAGATTCTGTTATATATTAAGGTCCTTAGAGCCTTAATACCACACAATTCTGCTGGGAATGCAGGCAATGCTGAGAGAACAGTTTGTAGAAGAGACAGAGCAACTACTTTTGTGTAAGAGTCAAGAGGACAATTATTCAACACCCAATTGCTAAAATTAATAGTATCACAATAAGAGGTCTCATTCCGACTTTCCTCAAATATCAAGTTTCTAAAAAGACAAAATGCAACATGTGCATCATCACTAATAGGGTTTCGATGTGTGTTCCCTTTGAATCTCATACTGAAATGTGATCTCCATTGTTGGAGATGGGCCTAGTGAGAGGTGTTAGGGGGCAGATCCATCATGAATGGCTTGGTGTCCTTCCTTTGGTGATAAATTCAGTCGAGCTGGTTGTTTGGTACTTCTCTTGCTCCCTCTCTTGCCAGGTGACACGTCTGCTTCCCCTTGGCCTTCCACCATAAAATCTTTGTGGGTCTCACCAGAAGCCAAGCAGACACTGGTGCCACGCTTGGACAATCTGCAGAATCATAAGCCAAATAAACCTCTTCTCTTTATAAATTATCCACTCTTAGATATTCCTTGGCAATGCAAACTGATTAACACAATCACCTTATCAACTACTTAACACAACTGGTGTTCTCTTTTAAAAGCATTCTTTCAGCAATTATTGAAGTAGAATCATCAAATATAAAACAGACCATTGAGTGAAAGTTTCAAATAATTTTAGGGCTGAAAATCTTAGTACCAATCCTTGTTAATTTAAGAACCTGTCTGGCCTTTTCCCCTAGTGGTTGTTCTTTTGCATACAAACCCTGGCCTATTACAGTCCACAGTAGGCTTGCAATATTATTAGGTTGGTGCAAAAGGAATTGTGGTTTTGTCATTACTTTTAATGGCAAAAACCACAATTACTATTGCAGCAACCTATTTGTAACTACTAGGAATTTTCTAACATTGAGAGAGCAAAACACAGATGATCCAGAGAGGATCATGGATTAGACTGAGAGAATAGAGGAAGAAGAAACAGAACCTTATAATTAACGATGGTATACTACTTCAAAAAGAGGGAATCAACATTGGAAAGAAAGCCGGAGAAAGAAAGAATTAGAAACAGTGCCCTGGAAAAACAGGAGAGATTGAAACTACATCAGAAGTAGAAAAAAAAAAAACAACCTAAACTGCATTTGAGAGCAATATTTTAAAATAATATATAGGATTATAACTTCACAAATATCTTTAAGAGAGTGATCATTTAATTCCAAAGAATTATATAATTATGTATGCATAGTTTCGTTTTAAAAATCAGATGTGCTATTGCAGAGTTGTAAAATAGAGGAGAATCGATGTTTAGAGGTCATAGCACTATTGAAATTGGTGTTTTATTTATACTTGTCAAATCTCAGGATTTATAGGTTCACTATGTTGTTTCTCTTTTGATATTGTTAGGAGGATCTTCTGTGATATTTAGCTCATGAGTGTTTATAAAATACTCTAATCAATTTCACAAACTATTATCGGAAGTTTGTGTATGTGCTCTTCGTGTGTGTGTTTGCATGTGTGTCATAGTATCCACCAATAAGCAGTACAGCACCTTTTTGGCAACAAGCTTTATTTGCTCAAATAATGTTCACACTCAATTACTCATGTGATAGGAACAAGCTTATCTGTCATTGTGAACAGATAAGAGGCACAAAGTATCCAAGAAGAGAATGGAGTGGAAGAAACATTTTACAGTTAATCAAGATCTGCTGTCAGTATTTTAAAAAAACATAAACATTATTATTGCAAGACCATTTCATCCGTTTGCTTTTCTACCAGCTACGCTGTTTTCTCCCCTTTGTTCCAATTATTTTCCATTTTCTACATTTTGACAGTTAACTAAACCTTTAAAATCATTAAGTTTCTAAAATGCTGTTAGCCTGGAAAATGTATATTCTCTCCACCCACATTGATCTACTGTACCTCATCTCCCATTTTTAGTCATTTTTTTTCTATTTCTTAGAAAACTGTCCGTTGTGTCAGAATTCTTCCTGCTATGTATAATTCCATAAGGTAAGGGCAGATCCCTTAACTCTAGGATAAACAACTCAAGAATGTGGAGTGATGAGGGATGAGAAATATTAGATTTAATTAAAATCTCCTTGAATTACTCTACATTAGAGGGATATAAAATACTCCTTTGGAAGGGCATCTTATTATATATTTCTTTCTTTCTTTCTTTCTTTTTTTTTTTTCAGACAGGATTTCACTCTGTCTCCCAGGCTGGAATGCAGTGGCATGATCACCATTGACTGTAGCCTCAGCCTCCCCAGCTCAAATGATCCTCCTAACTCAGCCTCCCAAGCAACTGGGAGTACAAGCAAATGACACCATGCCTGGCTAACTTTTTTTCTTTATTTTTTGTAAAAATAGATTTTTGCCATGTTGCCCAGGCTGGTCTTGAAACCCTGGGTTCAAGTGATCCGCCTGCCTTGGCCTTCCAGACTGCTGGGATTACAGGTCTGAGGCATCATGTCCTAAAATTTTTTAAAAAGGTATGTATGTGCCTTAGCCAGCCTCTTTGAGACTTTAAATTCCATTCAGTTGCTTTTTGAACACTAGTACTAGATGCATTTGTCTAGTTTCTAAAAGGGCTTGAACAACTGTTTTACATTTAAATGCAAAACACATTAATTTCTTATCAACTAATATTTAATGGAGACTATCTATGGAGATTACTCCAGTGCAGGCCTTGGGGAAAAGAGATGGAGAACTTAAAATGCAGTGAACCTGGGAGGTTAGAGGGCCTCAAAGGGAAGGAAGGTGAGGTGGGACGCGCTTGAGTCAAACTGCCAAATTTTGATGATCCTGCCAAGCAAATGTGCTAGAAATGTCCCGTTATCCAAATCTTTGCCACAATTTCCCTAATATTAATATTTATTTCCCACCTGTTGCTATAATTTAGTTTTTTTCCACCTGATTTGTGAGCACAGGCAGGTTCCCCTGTTCCATGTCAGGTCAGGTACTTTCATTCTGACACTGTTGAAAGCCTATGTTTGTTTTGGCCTCAGATATATTAAACAAATTTGCTAAATGTTATGTGAAAATGTGTCGTAAGTATTTGCGTCCTTCTTCTGAGTTTTGTTGTACTTTGAATTCTCTAAATGATTAATCTTTTTTCTAAGTTCAGTTATCCTTTCTCTAGCACCCCATCCATTCCATTGCTTCCCTCAGTAACTTCTACACAATAATATTAATTTTACTAACATCTCTTTGGCTACTTGTTTTCTTTTCACTATTTTTTTAATGTTTAATTTTTTTCTTTTCCTCGGTAAGCCTATATTCTTTACATTCTTTTACAGGGTGTTCAAGTTGCCACCAGTCAAGATCAGCTTTCTGCTCATTCTTGTTTATCTCTCTTTTTTTATCAAGCTGCCTATAATCCTCCCTGCTTCTCATTCTAAACTACACTCCGTCTTAGCCCTTAGCTCTCAGTAATTGTTAAGAGCTCCCTCTTCTTTGCTCTGATACCGATCACCTCCTTGTCTTTAATTTTCTTGACGGATTCCTTTTAGTCCATTAGTCTCCCACTCTCCAAAGACTTTGTTCTTTCCAAGTGTTACATTTACTCAATTTATTTCTATATTATTCGGCATTATAAAGAAATATACTTCATATCTAAGGTTCTTCAAACTCCTTTGCCACTTCCTAAGCTTTCCCTTTAATATCCGTATTACTGATTTTGTTAATTAACGAGGTATATTGTGCACCTATTGTTTCATTTTTGTTTTTGAGACAGGGTTTCACTCTGTCATGAAGGCTGGAGTTTCATGGCACCATCAACAGTCACTCTGGCCTCCAACTCCTGAGCTCAAGTGATCTTCCCAACTTAGCCTCCCAAGTAGCTGAGACTACAGGCATACGCCAATCTTCCCAGCAGTGTCTGTTTTTAAAGCCTGATCAGTCTAAAGAGAACTGGCAAAATAAAGTGTAAAATTAGGAAAACAATTCAAAATGGTTATAAATGTGCAATAAATGCTGTTTATTCAATAACAGCTAACAACAGACTCATTGTTGAAACTGCAAGCATTGAGGGTTTGAGTAGCTTGATTATGTGGATGAGATAAAGCCTGATTTATATATTCAACTTTAACAGGTATTTATTAAAGTTTTGTTATATACATGAGTGTGCTCCTATGTGATGTAAAAACAGAGCCATGGTTGAGAAACTATGAATACCTTGTACAAACAATTTAGTAGCTTTATCTTTGAACTTCTTGTATTACCATGCCTTCTTTCTGTTTAAAAGGAATTATTGCCCGAGTCAGTGATTATCTGGGTGACATAATTAATGTTCTAGCTACAGCACTGCACCGTTTCACAGGATCTATTGATTTTTTTTTTAATTCTCATCTGTCCTGTTCTCACTATTCTACTATTATTTACTTTTTGGGCCTTATTTAACAATTAACTAAATAATGATATTTGCCCCTCAAATGGTCTTCCTGCCACTTATATTCTCTCTCTCTCTTTCTCTCCACTCATCACTTGTCTACCGATATATTTATTTCTACTATTTTACATGTTCCTCATTCATTTCTGGTAATACTAAACTGATGCCAAATGTTGCCTCCCTTAAGAAACCGATAACCTAGTCCAATTTAGTACTTTCAATAGAAGCTTGCATCTTTCTTCTTTAAAAATCTTTAACATCTTGCAGTGGCTTTTAGAAAAGGGTTCAAATTTATCAAAGCTTTTGATGCTCTTTACATTTTGACACAATATATTATTATTATTATTATTATTATTATTTGGGGGAAGGGCAGGAGTCAGGGATGATTGATTTCCTACAATGTGCAGGAGAGTTCAATATAACAAAATTCTTTGTCCGACATTTTACATGACTTTCAAATGCCCCACAAAATGTTCAAAAACATCAAAATTTCATCTGAACTCAGAAGTCAGCACTGTTTTTCACGATGTACAAAGCTTTGATTTTATTTATTTTTTTTGGAATCCTTTAAATATACACTGATGTTGATGCTAATTTCAACCCAACTAAAATTCCTAGCCCAACTGCTAGATCCATCTTCCATTTTTAAACTTTAGGAAGTAGAATAAGTCAATGAAGAGCATTGTGCTAAAAACGCTGGGCATTTTCACATGATTGCCTTCTCAACAGGTTTTTAGAGTGTGTGTGTGTGTGTGTGTGTGTGTGTGTGTGTGTGAAGGTGGCATTTGCTGGGATCGGATGCCACCCCACAAAACAGTTGGAGAATAAAATAGAGTACAGTTGGCATCCTGTTCTTGCTCTTCTTACCTCCATTGTCTTGTGACAAACAGTGCCTGCTCCAAATCCCCACTCAGGATTCTTAATTCAGTATCTCAGGAGTGAACTCTGGGCAGTAAAGGGGTTCTTTCCTTCAGAGGAGCTAAGAAAAACAGGTGGAGACAATCTGATCTCAGGCAGGTGATTCTCTGCCCCTCATTTTCCAAATTCTTGGAAGAGTGGTATTCAGTCTTACTGCACAGTGATTTATCAATGGGACTTCAAGAAATACTAATGCCTAGGTCTCATTCTAATGGCTTTTGATTTAATTGCTTTAAGGCGTGGCCTGGTGATTCTGAAGTGGTTCTCTCACAACCTAGGACTAGGGAGTTATACCCTAAAGTGTATGTCCTCCAAATGCTGATTCTACTTAGGCTGGTGAAGAGTGGAAACTGAAGACTTGACCTGAGATTTTGGCATTGTGGAAGAGAAAGGATTTTTCTGGCATTTTAGGCTCTTCAACTTAAGAGTCATCACTCTCCTACTTACACTGTCAGACACATTGGGCTGACACATTCGAAATACACATTGCCTGACTGGCTAATACTCCTAGAGAAGCGATTTTTAAATTTTATAGCCCATTGGAATCACTTGGACATCTTTAACTAACACTGACACCTGACTCCTACTCTTAGACATGCTGATTTAATTTCTACGGAGTGAGACCTGGCTTTGGGATTTTAAAATGTTGTGCAGCTTATTCTAATTAGCAGCAAAGCTTGGGACCCAGTCCCAGTGAAAAAGAGCTCATAGAACAATACAACAGGACATTTAAGGAGCACAGCCATTTCAGAACAATATTCTGTATTATAGATATCCATATAGCAGAAATAGTAAGACAGACTGTGAATTTAAAACTAGGGAAGATATTTGAAAGATAAAAGAAGACTAAAAAAAGGAGTGGGGCTGGGCGAGGCGACT
The DNA here is from genome assembly GCF_049354715.1 of Callithrix jacchus. Taxonomy (NCBI): domain Eukaryota; kingdom Metazoa; phylum Chordata; class Mammalia; order Primates; family Cebidae; genus Callithrix; species Callithrix jacchus. The sequence goes on from NC_133505.1 coordinate 135,142,138, forward strand.
CACACCTGTAATCCCAGCACTTTGGAAGGCCGAGGCGAGTGGATCACAAGGTTAAGAAATCAAGACCATCCTGGCCAACATAGTGAAACCCTGTCTCTCCTAAAAATACAAAAATTAGCTGGGCATATTAGTGCATGCCTGTAGTCCCAGCTACTCAGGAGGCTGAGGCAGGAGAATCACTTGAACCTGGGAGGCAGAGGTTGCAGTGAGCGAAGATCGTGCCGCTGCACTCCAGCCTGTCATCAACAGAGTGAGACTCTGTTTCAAAAAAAAGAGTTGGATAGCCAAATTCATACCATATATACATATAAAGGTTTCCAGGTCAGAATACCAACAAAGACAGACATTAGATTTTTCAACAGTAAATCTTATATGCAAGAAGATAACAAAGGGATATTTTATAAGTTCCGAAGGAAAATAATATAAAACACAGAATTTCCTATCAAGGCAAAGTGTCTTCTAATATTTCAGCATAATAAAAGTATTCAGAAGGATGGAAAGCCCCAAGAGGTTTGCCATGCAGAGACTCACATAGACAACAGTTTTGGACAAAGTTAGTGGAAAGAAAAACACATGAGATGCTGCAAAAGATATTTGAATAAAAGGTGATTGAATAGATTGACAAAGTTTTCTTTTGTCTTGGCAATTTACTTAAAACCAAATAAAAAGAGGAAAAATATTCATAATCCAGAATTAAAAGTCTAGAAAAAAATGTCATGGGGATTTTTGTGAAGAACTAAGGAACTTAAGAATTTGCCAATTTCTTGTCATAATAGGGAGTAAAATTTTTTTTAGGGGAATGCATTAAAAAGAAATGGAAAAGGTAAAAATAAACAAAGAATGTTAAGTTTGGAGAAACATGTCCAAATATATCAGTAATAATGATTAATGTAAATAGTCTAGATTAATCCATGTGAAGTCCAATATTGAAAGATTGAGTATTTAAAAAAAGCCAGATATATATTGTTTAAAAAGCATATGGATGCTGGGCATGGTGGCTCTAGCCTGTAATTCCAGCACTTTGGGAAGCCAAGGCTGGTTGACCACTTGAGGTAAGGAGTTCAAGACCAGTCTTGCCAACATAGTGAAACCCTGTATCTACTAAAAATACGAAAAAAAATTAGCTGGGTGTGGTGGTGCACACCTCTAATTCCAGTTACTTGGGAGGCTGAGGCAGGAGAATCACATAAACCTGAGAAATAGAGGTTGCAGTGAACTGAGATCTCACCATTGCACTCCAGCCAGGGACACAGTGTGAGATTCCATCTCAAAAAAGAAAGAAAGAAAGAAAAAAGCATATAGACTTCGTTTGTATCCAACATAGAGCAACAGAAACCAGATTTACCCTTATATCTGAAACAATGGATATATATATCTTTCTATATGAATATATATCTTTCCTATATGGATACATATAGGAAAGAACAGTTTCAAGGCATTGGCATCAAACAACTGTGATTCCTGGCAGACAGGAAACAAATGAGGTAAGCCCTCTGATCTTCCTCAAGAGAACATCCAGGCCATCAGAAGGGGAAACCCAGGTGGAGACAGGTGGACTCTCTGAGTGAAGGGGATGAAGCTAAGAATCTAGGAAAAAGAATGCAGCTAAGGTTAAATAGCAGCTCTAGCACCAGAGGAGATATAGCCATACAGCAAATTATTGATCAGTGCATGTATTTGAAGAAAAAAACCACAATCATAATTGACGGAAAATAAACTACCCCAAATGATTAAAGGGAACAGGACTCAGCACTCGCCCAGAATGGGGGAAAGTGCTTGTCCCCCACGAAGCAGACTGGAAAATCACACAACTCACAGGGCTTTGGGTAAGGGATCTTGTCTTAGCAGTGGGGAGTAACTAACCCTAGACTGAACATGGTGCTGTTGTTGCTTAATAAGTCTTAAAAGCAGGACATCAAAGGGTCAAACTATTTCAAGTAGCTTATTTGCATCTCAGAAAAAGCTCATGATACTTTTAGAATACAAAATATTCAACATCCAACAAGGTAAAATTAACAATTCCTGGCATCTAATTAAAAATTACTAGGCATAAAATAGTGGAAAAAATACAGCTCATATTGTGGAGAAAAAACAGTTGATTAAAATTATCAATCAATCAGAACTGATAAATCAATCAGAATAGATAAAGATGTAGTGATTACCAGACAAGAACATTAAGATACTTAAACTCTACCTGCTAAAAATAGCAAAAGAAAGATTGAACATGTGTTAAGAGAATTGGAAGATATAAGAGAACCAAATAGAACTTTCAGGGATGAAAACTGCAGTGTCAGAGATGAAAAGCACACTAAATGGTATTAACAGCAGACAAAACACTGAGAAAAAAACAAGTTTAGTGAATTTATAGGCTTAGCAACATAAATTATCCAAAATGAAAGAAGTAGAAAAAAAGACTTGAAAATGAAGCGTGTTAATTAGCTGTGAGACAATTTCAAGTTTCCTAATGCATGTGTAATTGTAGTCTCCGAAGGAGCAGGAGCAGAAAAATAGTGGAAGAAATAATGGCAAAATATGTTCCAAATCTGATGAAAGCTGCAAACCCACAAGTTCAAAGAAAAGCAATTAACTTGAAGTATAAGAGACATAAACCTGGTTGGGCGCGGTGGCTCACGCCTGTAATTCCAGCACTTTGGGAGGCTGAGGTGGGAAGATCATTTCAGGTCAGGGGTTTGAGACTAGACTCACTAACATGGTGAAACCCAGTTTCTACTAAAATACAAAAATTAGCCAGGCACAGTGGCAGGCGCCTGTAATCTCAGCTACTAGGGAGGCTGAGGTAGGAGAATCGCTTGAACCCAGAAGGCAGAGGTGGCAGTGAGCCAAGATCGCGCCACTGCACCCCAGCCCAGGCGACAGAGTGAGATTCTATCCCCCCCCAGAAGAAACAAAAGAAACATAAACCTACATATAATCAACTTTCTTAAAATAAGTGATAAAGAGAAAAATCTTAAAAGTAGTCAGAGAAAGAAAAGACATTACAACTGAGGAACAAAGATAAGGATAATAGGAGACTTTGCATTGGAAAATCTAAGAGGATAGTAGAGCAGCATCTTTAAAGAATTTTGGGAAAAAATAAACTTGTGTACTAGGTGTTCTATGATTAACAAAAATATATTTCAAAAATAATGTGAAAATAGAGATTTTTCAGATTAGGCACCAGAAGGAAGAAAACCACAAATAACACTGTGGGTTCATGTAAAATAATTTTTCTTCTCATCAAAATCTCTCCAAAAGATAATCAATGGTTTAAAAAGTTATACAGTGATTTTGGGAGGTTTAAAACATATCCATAATTAAAATGCATATTATCAATTGCATAAAGATGAAGAGGTAATGCACAGAAATATAAGGACATAAGAGTGTTATATGTGAAGCGGTAAAATATTGCTAGAAGTAGGCTGTAATAAAATAGAAAAAGGCTCAGCTAAAACATAACAACAATCAAAGGTTGGAAATAAGGTCAATTAAGAAAAGCAGGTGTAGGTATGTTAGGATTAGATAAAATAACATTTAAACATTAGAGATAGAGAGGAGCACTCCATAATGATATAGGCTTTTAAAACATGCTTACACTTAATACCATTGTTTTCAATTATATGAAGCAAAAGTCCATAAAATGCTATATAAATAAACTGATAAATCCAACATCAAAATGAGAAATTTTAATACACCTCTTTAATTTTTAGTTGGTCAAAGTGAAGAAGATAAAAGCCAGTATATAAAAAAGATGAAAATAAAATCAACAAAGTTGACTTAATCAACACGCATAGAATTCTGCATACCACAATTGCAGAATACACATTGTTCTATTGAAGACACAGAAAGCATATAATAGGCCCTTAAAAAACCATGCTTTTTCATAAGACAGTTAAAGTTTATAACCAAAGCAATAAATTACTAGAAATTAAGAACATTTTAAGAATTTTCTAAGCAGGTAGCTTTGGTGCAAATAACAACATATTTTGTTTGAAATTTTATGAACAGTGTCTCACCATTTTGGAAAATGATGTCACAATGTCACATTAACTATGTTAACGGTATGTGAATTGGAGTGAGGAAAGTGAGGCAACAAAAGTACAAAATTCAAAAAATCAACCACCAGTGGAGTCATGTAAATATCTCTTCACATATTTTTGTCCCACAAGCTTTACATGTTCACCCTAGTTCTGGCCCTAGTATTTGAGTCATCTCAACAAGTCATTTGTATTAGTCTACATTGGTAGTGTGGCATATAAATATGTTAACTAGGAGATTTGTGGCTCATTTTTAGCAGATTTAGAATATCCTTAAATTAACAGTGAAACAGCAAAGTTAGGTATGCTATTACATCTCACTAGTAAAGGTCACTTGAAAATACTTCATATTTTCCAACCTACATATTTTATTATTTATTCTGGAATCCATTCATAAATTAATCTGCTGTGAAAGAGCACAGTAAAATTATTTATATAATTTTGAGTTGGCAATCTTTTTCAAATTGACTCAGATAAATGTCCTGGAGGATAATTTTACAGTTTCTCTATATTTTCATATTTTATAGTTGGGTTGTTTATATTTCCTCTTAATCTATCCTTTATTACCCATCTTCAATAGATATACTTCAAGTTTTAAGCACCAAAGCCTAATATATGCTTTGACAAGTAGTAGGCTTCCCCGAGATGAGGTGTGCCTTCTGTCATGATACGTTACTGTCTCATTCCATGCGGTGATACAAGGAAGTATTTTGACTTTAAAATCTCAGCTCATTTGTGAGGGTATTATATTTCCTTTTCCTCCCCTATGTCAGTTTGTCATTTGTCTTATCATCCCTACTTCAATTAAGGTTATGACCCTCTTTCTTTTATCATAGAAGTCATACTAGTCTGTTTTACTTATTGCATCCATTTTTTTTATTGCTGCTGTGACAAATCTTCGCAAACTTGGCTTAAAACAACAAATATTTATTACCTGATAGTTTTAGGTTTTACTGGGCTAAAATCAAGGTTTTGACAGGACAGTGTTCCGATCTAGAGGCTCTAGGGATGAATTTGTTTCCTTGTGTTTCCTCTAGAGGCTGCCAGCATTCCTTAATGCGTGGCCTCCTCGGTCCATAAAGCCAGCAAAGGTGAGCCATGCCCTTCTCTCATCTGCAGCACTCTCACCTGGCTTCTCTCTCTACATTTCTTTCTCTGGCTCTGACTCTCCCTTACACTTTTAATGACCCTCGTAATTACACGGGGCCCACCCAGACAATCCAGGAGAATCTTTTTAAGGTTAGCCAATTAACAATCTTAATTCCGTCTGTACAACCTTAAATTCTCGTTGCCAGGTAACATAATATATTCACACAGTCCAAGGATTAGGATGTGGACATTTTTTGGTGGGGGCATTATTCTGCCTGCAATATATTTTTTCTAGCACCAGTGGTCATTCTAGCGTTCATGCTTGTGTTTGCTATTTCATTTTCCTAGGCTTCTACAAAATGTGTTCACCTCACTTGTCACACATTGTATCTTACTCATTTCTTGTAGGTACATGCATTTGAAACTGTTATACATCTTCTGGTGTACACAAGTCCCTACATAATGAAATGTAAATTATTTTAAATAATTTTCTGATTAGGCTTTAAAATTGTGTGGTTAGGGCATCCTCCCTCCCTCTCTTCTTCCCTCCCTCAATTCCTTCCTTGAAATTACATGTGTTGGTAGGTTAGATTAATCATCAATTTTATTCCAGGATCACAAAAGGAGTGTAACAAAATAAGTATAATAAAAAAGGAGTGTTGGATGTTTTATGACTGAGAGGTACCTTAGTAGAAGCCGAAAGTTGACTTTTTGGAGTATAAGAGAAGCCTCTGCAAGGAAAATGGAAGTGCTCTGTTCATAAAAAACTGTGCAAACACTACCTACCCCCACCGCCAAATACTTTGGTTATTCAGGCAAACCCAGAGCTACTGTCAGTGGAAATATTGACCTTAGTATGTCATTTAATTATCTTAGTTCTATCGAGAACCTTGCAGACCTGTGAGCATAATGTGAAATAGAGCTTGCCTAATATAGTTTGATAAGAGCTCCACAGAGTAATAGTGGAATTATTAATCAAATTCCTGGACAATTTCAATAAAATGAAATTTTAAAAATGGTCTATTTTAAAAGTTTTTTTGAATAAAAATTAAAAATTTTTGTTAATTTTATTTTGGTTACTAAATGATAATGGGTATACCTTTTCAAAATTAAAATAAGGATTACATTCTTCTTGTGATAGTTTTAATTTCTGCTTGGATGATTTATAATGAAATTAATCACCAAAACATTCTTAGATTTTATGATGGTAGTTTACTTATCAATTAGAAACTGTGCCCAGTTTTAGGTTGGGCACAGTGGCTCACACCTATAATCCCAGCACTTTGGGAGGTTGAGGTGGGTGGATCATTTGAGGTCAGGAGTTTGAGACCAGCCTGACCAACATGATGAAACCTCGCCTCCACTAAAAATACAAAAATCACCCAGGTGTGGTGGCTCTTGCCTGTAGTCCTAGCTAATTGGGAGGCTGAGACAGAAGAATTGCTCGAACCTGGAAAGTGGAAGCTGCAGTGAGCCGAGATCACACCACTGTACTCCAGCCTAGGTGACAGAGCGAGACTCTGTCTCAAAAAACAAAAGCAAAAAAAAAAAAAGAGAAAGTTTTAGGTTTAACTTTTTTTTTTAATTCTCTACATTTCCCAATGGAGTAATTATATCCCTGAGTTACAAATCAAATACTAGCCTCCACCAGATTTCTTGGCTGTCTTCTTAAAGACAATAGAGCAACTCATTATTCTGTTTCAGAATTTTCCTCCCAACTTTTACCCTTCTCTAGCTATGTAGTGATGGGAGGAGAGGTGGTGGTAGGAGAGGGTAGGCACAAATTCCTAATTCCTAAAATTCCTATTCATTTCATGACTGTTTCACAGTTGCTTCATTGCAGGCACATGCTACAGAAAGAATACACTACACGATCCAGAAAGAGTTAAATAAAGATAATTGTGGAAATTGTATCCTTTAAATATCCTCAGGGAGAGGTGTCCTCAGCAATTTCCTCTTTCTATAGGCAAATTGTGCCTGGGTAGGTGGTGGTCTTCTGCTTCCAAGAAACTGGCAGGCAACAACTCAAATTGCCTAACTTCCCTATACAAGTCCCAGCAAGAGCCTAGACAGATTCAGTGAAGTAATTCATCTTCCTGCCTTCTTCCTGATTTATGCAATAGTAATTATAGATCAGTAGTGCCAATTATTTTTTGTCAGACATGATGCTTTTTACATAGTTTCATCTAATGCTCACAGAATCTCTATGTGGTTAGAAATACCATTATTTTACAAATGAAAGAAAGCAAAATACAGTGAGGGATGTACATAACTCTCTCAAGATAACACAGTAAATAAAGAGTGTTATTGTTTGGCTGTGTCCCCACCCACATCTCATCTTGAATTATAGCTCCCATAATTCCACATGTTGTGGGAGGGACCTGGTCAGAAATAATTAGATCATGGGGGCGGTCTCCCCCATCCTGTTCTTGTGATAGTGAATACGTCTCAGGAGATCTGATTGTTTTATAGGGGTTTCCTCTTTTGCTTGGTTCTCATCTTCTCTGTTGTCTGCTGCACGGAAGATGTGCCTTTCACCTTCCACCATGGCTGTGAGGCCTTTCAAGTCACGTGGAACCGTGAGTTCACTAAACCTCTTATTCTTTATACATGACCCTGTCTGCAGTATGTCTTTATCAGCAGCATAAAAGTGGATTAATATAAATGGCAAGTCCCATAAATGAACTCTAGTCTGTTTAACACCAGTTTGTATTATTCAGCAAAATAATTCAGTCACTCAAAATGTGTCAAGCAGTGAGTTAGGGATTGAAAATGAAATTATTAACCAGACAAGAGAAGATACCTGTCTCCTGGGAGGTTAAATTTTACTGAATGAAATAGAGGGAAGCAAGGAAATAAATTAAGTAGTTACAATAGGTAATGATTTTGATGAAGAAATAGCATAAAGATCCTCAAGAGAGCAGAAAGGTATTTCAAGTAGAAAGTTCAAGGAAGGTGTCTCTGAGTAAGGACCATTTAAGCTAAGTCTTTTGGAAGACAAAGGATGTGGCCTGGAGAGGCTGGTGGGGGCAGAGAGAGGGTTGCAGGGTGCACACCAGCCCGTGTAGAGGATGACTCACCTGCAGTTCGGTGAAGACTGAAGGGTTCATAAAAGTAAAACATTTTTTGGAGTGTAATTTGGCAATAGCAATCTAGATTTTAAGCATATTTAAATGTTTTCTGGGTGTGGCAATTTCTTTTCTTGTGGGCTTTAAAGTAAGTGCTGCATATGCGAACTAAGCCACACCATCAGGTAGACTTTCCCTTTCCCAATGGTCAGGAGGACGGGGATCTCAGGTTTTTCTTGCTGTTTTTTTTTTTTTTTTAATAATCTTTTCTTTTCCTTCTTCTTTTTTTTGATCTTTGGGGCTGTAAGTTATAATGTTCCTTTTAGACTTTTTTTTTCCCTACCCTGCAGGCAGTCACCTGATAGAGTACTTCCCTGTAATAGAAAAATAATGTACAGCAAAGCTGACACACCACATGCCAGGCTATACTGAAGGCACAGTCATAATTTTTAATAACAAAATTTATTTTGGTAAAATAATTTATTTCCAGCTGTCCTAACAGATACTAATGTAAAATGCTCCCTTGGGACAGGAGAGTGGAGAGGAGTCACCCCAGTTCCAAAGGGGCATGACCTTGGCACAGAACCTCTGAGCACTAACACACTGTAGTAGTAAGATTGCGGCGACACCAGTAAAACCTGCTCTGTAGGACTGTACCGGGCTAGATTTTTTTTATTTGTGATTTTGTTTTCCTGTAAATCACTTCTAAGTTTCTGTTTCTCAAGTCTGGAAGCAGCAGGCGTGTAATTTCGGCAGAACTTTTACCAGTCATTATCCAGTGGTTTATTGTTTATTAGAGTGTGGCAGTGAGTTATAATAAGGAGATTGGCCCTATAGGTTAAGACTGGGCACATTTCTATTTACAGTCTGACCAGGTCTTCACATTCTAGGCAAATGAAAGGGTTAAATCAGTTATCCAGACAGTTCAGGCCAAAAGGTAAACACAGAGGATGACTTAGCACTGCCTCACCTCCTGCTTATGCTACTGAGGTAACAACAACAGTGTTCTGCTTTGGTTTGGCGATGAAAACCTGAGTTCTCCTGGCTGTGACTTGTGTTGGGAATGTAGAATGTAGACTCTGTCCAGCTCAGTAGGCTGTGATACAGAGAATACATGAGGTTAACTTGGGCCTGGAGATAGACATGATCCAATTCCTGGTTTAAAACTTACCCCTGTGGCCGTGCTTCTTTTCCTTTTGTATGCTCCTACGTCTCTAGTGAAGCTTGCCATCAATATATTTAGTTCTATGAAAAATTCTCCAGGTTCAGTTCATGTGGTCCTTTTGGGTACACTGTGACATATATTTGCATGAATTTGATCTCCCTCCCTTCTTTTCCCCCTTCCCTCCTCCCTTATTTTTTTCTTCCTTTCTTCCTCCCTCCCCTCATCACTTCCTTCTTTCCTTCCTTTCTTCCTCATTTATTTAGTGTCTATAACCATAAACCATGCTACATATTAGAGAAACAAAGTGAAACAAAGCATAATTCACATTCTAATAAACTCACAGTGCCATTGTTGGGGAAAAAGACAAATAAAGAAAGAATTATAATATTTTGACTAAAATATACATTAGAAGATGCTGGAAAAGAATTCATGAAAACAACTCAGTTGTTTTTAGTTTTACAGGACATGAACCTGATATACAACTATTGGTGGTCTAGAAATACAGATGAACCAGATAAAATAATTTTGAAAAGAAGGTTTAATCTGTCTTTCTTACTGAAAGTCCATAGCAGTATGGAGCATACTTATTTCTTCTTTGAATGATATACATTTTCTAACACGTAATAGATGCTTAATTAAAATGTTAAAAAGAAGGGAGATGTAAATACTACAATTTTAAAAAGTGACGATTTGGTTGGGCACAGTGCCTTGTGCCTGCAATCTCAACACTTTGGGAAGCTGAGATGGGAGGATCTCTTGAGCCCAGGAATTTGAGATCAGACTGGGCAACAATGTGAGACCTAGTGTCTACAAAAAATAAAAGAATAAAAATAAAATGTAGCCAGGCACAGTGGCTCATTCTTGTAGTCCCAGATACTCAGGAAATGGAGGCAGGAGGATTGCTCTAGCCTGGGAATTGGAGGCTGTGGTAAGCTAAGATCATGTCACTGTAATCCAGCCTGGATGACAGAGCAAGGCCCTAGCTTAAAAAAAAAAAATAATAATAATAATTCTTTTTTTGTAGGGAGTATTTAGAAAACATTTTATTCCATGCTTTTCTGTATTACTAAAGACAAAATGAATATAATTTACCTTTTCTTTGAGAACTCAATGATTATTATGAGCAAGGATTACTTAAGTGAACTTTAGGTGTTCAGGCAGAGGAAGATGTAGGGTATAGGGCCAGTGGGTACCAACATGAGCAAGTGCATCATATTCTTTCTTGAAATGATCTGGATTGCTGAATGCTTGCTTTCAGTTTGTTTTTATTGGTTAGTTTTCTTTCTCACATATGTGGAAGAAAACCAATGTATTGCTTGGTCCCCAGGGAAGTATAATGTGGCTACTCTTTCTCGATGTAAATCATGGAATAAAAATACACAGCCTTCTCTCAAATTATTTTCTTGCCCTCCAGAAAAATTTTTCTCTCTCATAACCAGTTGATTTCTCAGTAGCATTCAGATCGTTATCTCTTTTTCCAAACCGTCACTATTAACATATCAACCTCAATATATTTTACATTATATTTACACTAACATTTATTGAACAAATATTTATTGAACACCTGCCATGCATCAGACATTGTTCTATGAGTTGAAGGTGCATCAACGAGCAAAAGTTAGAATCCCTAACTTCACAGAGTTTATGATCCAGTACATATAACCGAAGTGTCTCTCTCACTGTCAAGAGTTTATGTTAGTGTAATTAGTAGGGCCCTTCCTTCCTTCCTTCCTTCCTTCCTTCCTTCCTTCCTTCCTTCCTTCCTTCCTTCCTCCCTCCCTCCCTCCCTCCCTCCCTCCCTCCCTCCCTCCTTCCCTCTGCCTTCCCTCCCCCTGTTCTTTCTCCCTCCCCTATCCCCTCTCTTTCCCCTCTCCCTCTTCCCCCTCCCATCTCCTGTCCCCTCCCCTCCTCTCTCCTCTCTTTTGAGATGGAGTTTTGCTTTTGTTGCCCAGGCTGGAGTGCAATGGCACAATCTTGGTTCACTGCAACTTCCATCTCCCGAGTTCAAGTGATTCTCCTGCCTCAACCTCCTGAGTAGCAGGGATTACAGGTGCCTGCCACCCTGCCCAGCTAATTTTTGTATTTTTAGTAGAGACAGGGTTTCACCATGTTGGCCAGGCTGGTCTTGAATTCCTGACCTCAGGTGATCCACCTGCCTCGACCTCCCAAAGTGCTGGGATTACGGGCGTGAGCCATTGCGCTCTGCCCCAGGGCTTTTTCAAAGTGTATTTCATGATAACAAGAACGCCTGTTCTTTGAGGATTTTATAATATTTTACAGTTGACAATGCTCTTTTAGGGAATACAATTTCATTGGAATTTCACAGTAACTTGTAAGATACATAGGATAGGTATTATTATTGTTTTTGTAGTGGGCAGATGCAGAACTTGAGTCTAGGCAGAGTATATTACTTCTCAAGATCCCACAAGTATAAGTAGCAGGGCTGATGCTTGAGTCTAGAATTTTAAAAAATTCCAAAACTGCCTTCGTACTTTTTAGCTTGAAAAATATTTTTATATTTATTATTTAATTAGTTCTTCAAAATGATCTTAGTGGTAATTACTGATTTCTCTCTAATCTTTGTACCTGATGATGTGGAACCGTTGCATTATCTGCCCAGATTTATCTAGCTGGTAATGGTGGAACTAAAAATCCAACTATGTTCATCAAAAAAATCAACTGTGGATGCTGAACACAAATATTCTTTAATCTATATTCTTATAGGAGAATGGAATTGCAAACATTTATTATAAATATAATAGATTTTAAATGCTTTATAAATTAATTTCCCATGAAGTTAATTTTTCTCCTAACATTATATAGTCTAAATAACACCCAGGTATACAGTTTGAACATGAGGTGACAGTGGCAGGGAGTAAAATCATGAAATTATTACCTGACACATTCTGCTTTTCAGAGTATATCCTACAATTTTCTTAAGTCAACCTGTCAGACAAGGTTTAAAAAAGCACATTTCAGGTTCCAAAATAAGGTTAAAACAACTAGAAAAACAAAACAAAACAGAACTGTAGCACCCCTCCATTAACACATACCTTGTAAATATAGAGCTGGGAATGTACATTATTTTTGATGGATAAAGCTTTTAATAGTGAAAGTTGTATTACATAAAAGACAGCAGGAATGGTATATGCAAAAGCTGTTAAGGTCTCCCTTTTCTTCTTAAACTCAGCAGTTTCTGATTATTACTATTTGGCAAGCAGGAGTAAACTGGACCACAATTTCAACAGCCTTGTAGAAGTATTCCAGTAGACAGTGTTGATAAATGAGTCCTAGAATGTCACATAATTTTCCTGCAGCTTCATTGTTTGATGACTGACTTTTCATGGACACATTCCACCCGCAGGTTTCATGGCCTGCTGCCAAATGTGAAAGCTGTTTGTCAGAAATCAACAGGTTCAAGTGGCCCATCAATAGCTTCTGCCTTTTTGTTAATAGGAAACAATGTATAGGAATCTGCTTTCTGGAGAACTCATTGCTATCCCTTTTGTATATATCTGAACCTTGTCCTGGCTGTTATTATGACTTCCTTTGCCAGGGGATTCCCCAGTGAAGGGTGCTCTGCCCAGTACTGCTTGGGATAATCAAGATGACAACCCCTCTAATACAGCAATGACCGCAAAGCTCCTGTGGCCAATAGGATTCAGAGTGTCTTCTACCAAAAGCCTGAGCTAAATATAGCCTAAATATATCTTTTTATATTTTGTTCTACGGGGTCATTGAGGTATTTAGGGTAAGTGACAGCTAGGAAATTATCATATGTTTTGAACCTATTATGTAGCAGACACTAAGGTGCTTTCCACATGCTATCTTATTTAATTGTTACACAAAAACTCTCTATAAATTATATATTATCCCAATTTTACAGATGAGCAATCTGTTACTTAAGAAAGACGATGTTTGCTGAAATCAAATAACAGAGGTAGGATTTCAAATCTAGTTTCAACTCACTCTCAAGATCATGTTCTTTCTACTTAGCATGAGGTTAACTGGGCTTAATTTGTGCTGAGACCAAATGACAGTGAAAGAATTTCTCTTCTGACAGGCAAACTGACAAATCATATTTATTTTTTTTAGTCTTTTACTTCCCATGACTCTGTTTTTTGTTTGTTTTCTATTGGTGAGAATAGAACACATCCAGTCAAAAGTAAGTCTGGTCAAGTTGGGATTTTGAAAGTTGGGTGGAAGTGAAATGCCTGACTAGGTAGTTTTGTCCACTCTTTGTCCCAAATCTCCATTGTGACGGATAGGCTCTCCTCAGTCCAGGTGTCTGTATGTGACAATAGGTTAGAAAGATTCTTATACTTGAGGCTTTATGAAGTTGACCAAGAGACTATTAAGAGTGACTAGGCAGGGCATGGTGGCTCATGCCTGTAATCCTGGTACTTTCAGAGGTCAAGGCAGGCAGGTAGCTTGAGGCCAGGAGTTCGAGACCAGCCTGGCAAACATGACCAAACTTTGCTCTATTTAAAAATACAAAATTTAGTTGGGTGTGGTGGCCCATACCTGGATTTCCAGCTAGTCAGAAGGCAGAAGGCTGAGGCATGACAATCACTTGAACCCGGGAGGTGGAGGTTGCAGTGAGCCAAAATTAAACCACCTTATTCCATCCAGCCTGGGTAACAGAGTGAGCTCCATCTAAAAAATAAACAAAAAACAAACAAACAAACAAACAAACAAAAAACCCAGAGTGACTAATTGCACTTAGGAATGGGGAATACATTCATTTTCTGTATAGATACTGGAGGTCTTAGTAGGGGGTTGTGGTAACAGTTTTCATATGTAATTGTTCGAAATGCTTTGCAGCCTCATAGTTTTGAGTCTTTTGATTCCTTTGGTGGTATATCCAAGCTTAACTGCCTGGAACTTTGTGACACTTAGTTTCAGAACTCTTTGTTGTTTCATTTTTGTTTTTGTTTTTGAGACGGAGTTTTGCTCTTGTTGCCCAGGCTGCAGTGCAGTGGCACGATCTTGGCTCACCGCGACCTCCGCCTCCTGGGTTCAGGCAATTCTCCCACCGCAGCCTCGTGAGTAGCTGGGGTTACAGGCACGCACCACCATGCCCAGCTAAGTTTTTGTATTTTTGGTAGAGACGGGGTTTCACCATGTTGACCAGGATGGTCTCGATTTCTTGACCTCGTGATCCACCCGCCTCGGCCTCCCAAAGTGATCTCGGTTCTTGCATCTACAAATAGCTAAAGTTCACTTTAAGTAGCAAGCCTATCAGTAGATTTTTATGGAGACTGTGCCTCCCTTCAATATGCTTCTTGCTTGATTTATTTATTAGCTCTCATCTCTTCTTGGCTTTATCTCTGTCTAAGTAGGAGTTTTTTTTCTCTTTTGATTTGTTGTTTTATTTTTGGTTAAAGTAACAGAAAACCCAACTCAAATTGGCTTAAAAAGTGAAAGTGGTCAACGTTTTTGTGGTATTGTAGGCTTTAGCTTCTGATCAATGAAGAATCTGGCTCTATTTCTCTGGTATTCTTTTGGCTCTGGTTTTGCTGTTGTAACTTTGCGGTAAGTCTGGCTTGTCCTATGGTTATAAAACAGCTGCCAGCATCTTCTGAAGTGACCTGTTTCTCTATTCAGGTTTATAAAACAGAAAGGGAATTGCTTCTCAAGCCATTGAATTGAAGTTCTACATTTTTCTCTGAAGAAGTCAATCATGGATGCTTGGGGTAAGTGAGATTAACCTAGCTGATTTATTCTAATTAAGGTGCATCCCTGAAAGAGGTCAATATTCTTTCAACAAAAGAATTTTCTTGTTGTTTTTTTCTTGTCTGTTTTCCTACTAGCAATGGAGCAGAGAAAGTCGGAGGAAGGTTATTGGGATCTTTTTGAAGAGGGAATCACATTCTCATTGGTAAGCATGATGAAAACCTATTTTCTTCCATGTGTAGGTCTGAGACAGTGTCATAAACTGCTTTCAGCAGTAGTTAGTATAGTCTAACCAAGTGGTTCTCAATCAGTTCTAATCAGTGGCTCTTTCTCCCAGGCCAGCAGCATCAGCATCTCCTGGAAATGTTTAGAAATGCAAACACTGAAACAGAAACTCTAGGGATGGGGCAAATCTGAGTGTTAATGAACGCTGCCGTTGATTCTGATCATGTTGAACTTTAGAAACCACTAGTCTGATGCTTACTTGCATGGTTACTCTGTGGTTTACGTATGAGTTTGACAGGCTCATTTACTTTCATTTACTTGCTCTTTGAGATTGTGTGTGGCTAGACAACTGAGCCTCAGATAAATTATTTTCTTACTATATTCTGGTAAATACCAAAAAAATTTGAGTACAACCAACATGAGACAGTCAGTTCTGCTATTATGATTTTTAAAATGGGAATTTGTTTCAGTGCAATTAATATATTTGGAAACAGATTTAGCATAAGGCAAATTTTGCATTTATTTGTGCACTATTTCATCTGCTAGACCAACTAGGTGAATGCAGGAAATCCAGCACAGCTGAGCCGCATCTCATAGGAACACACAAAACACACACACACCTCACAAGGACAATCAGTGGCCCACACCCATGCACATCTACTATTACAACTTCTTGTTCATTTCTACCACTCACTATTATTAATACAAGCTGCAATTCTTCCACAAACAAACTTCAGGTGGTTTTCAAGATAAAGTGACATATTTCCTGTAGTCTTTATGTATTTCTTAATCATTTAATGAATATAAAACTATGCTACCGTTTATTAGCCACTTCTTTCTGAAAATGTTCCACTGACAAATGTTTTGAGTATTATGCCCCAAAGCCTGTGATTTTTATTGTGTTCTTTTGCATTGCACAGAGATTTTTAACATTTCCTATGTTGCATAAAAGCAGAATTCAGACTAATTTGAGCAAAACTTAGCAACTTACAACTGTTAGCAATCCTTATTTCAGGGCAAACGCTTCATTTTATAATCACAATTTTTCTCCTCATGAGTAGTGCACATGTGCATGCGTGTGTGTACACACACACACACACCCCTAAGGTGTTCACCATCACAGAATAATAGCCTTTAAAATGTTTGTCAGTTTTCATATTGATATATTTTGTTTGACTCTGTCATTCCAGGCTTTAGGTACTAAAATATATTAGTGTTTTTCAGAAAACATTCCAAGAAAAAGTTGAATTTCCCCCTTAGTTTCCTCTCTCTTTGATAACCGATTATCATAGTTATATACAAATACCTGAAAATTGCCCCAATTATTCCCTTCTTCTTGGAACACAGATTTTTTGATATATGCCAAATGATTTTTACAAAAACATGAGCAGTTTGACATCACAGTAAGATTTAAAAGAAAAGGCTTTTTATTATTATTATCATCATTGCTATTACTATTCCTTGAATATATATTTATTCGTATTATTTATCCTTTTCCAAAAGATTTTTGTTCTTATATTTTTAATTAGCTCTTTAAAGAAATCAAGAAATGCTTGTTGATTATAGATCATCCTTATTGTAAAAAGTGGGAGAAGTTCTTTGGCAATGAGCTGTGTATATGCGCTATTCAAACAATTGGCTTAAGTGAGGTTATCCAGAAAGAACCCTTGTATTTCCTTGTTTTTCTGTATATTCTCCACTCCATCACACCTCTTTTTCCAATGATGCAGTGCTAAGAAAGTACAATCTCTGGAGTAATTAAAGCTCAGTGAGAAAATGATAACACCTAATGGCTCTATGAAGCATTTAGCAATTAAAGGTGAGTTGTCCAAAATGCATTTATCCTGAACAGGAATACAACGAAACTACTAAGTTTTATCTGTATAATTATTTGTTGCTTATTATTTTGTTGTTTGCATATGTTCTATTTCCCACATCAGTGTTGTTTTAGATTATGATTTGTCTTGACCTAGGCTCTGTTCTCTTTTTTTTTTTTTTTTTTTTTTTTTTTTTAATTTTTTATTGGATTATAGGTTTTGGGGTACATGAGCAGAGCATGCAAGACAGTTGCGTAGGTACACACATGGCAGTGTGCTTTGCTTTTCTTCTCCCCTTCACCCACATTTGGCATTTCTCCCCAGGCTGTCCCTCCCCACCTCCCCCTCCCACTGGCCCTCCCCTTTTCCCCCCAATAGACCCCAGTGTTTAGTACTCCCCTCCCTGTGTCCATGTGTTCTCATTTTTCATCACCCACCTATGAGTGAGAATATGTGGTGTTTCATTTTCTGTTCTTGTGTCAGTTTGCTGAGGATGATGTTTTCCAGATTCATCCATGTCCCTACAAACGACACGAACTCATCATTTCTAATTGCTGCATAATATTCCATGGTGTATATGTGCCACATTTTTCCAATCCAGTCTATTATCAATGGGCATTTGGGTTGATTCCAGGTCTTTGCTATTGTAAACAGTGCTGCAATGAACATTCGTGTACATGTGTCCTTATAGTAGAACGATTTATAGTCTTTTGGATATATACCCAGTAATGGGATTGCTGGGTCAAATGGAATTTCTATTTCTAAGGCCTTGAGGAATCGCCACACTGTCTTCCACAATGGTTGAACTAATTTACACTCCCACCAACAGTGTAAAAGTGTTCCTTTTTCTCCACATCCTCTCCAGCATCTGTTGTCTCCAGATTTTTTGATGATCGCCATTCTAACTGGCGTGAGATGGTATCTCAATGTGGTTTTGATTTGCATCTCTCTGATGACCAGTGACGATGAGCATTTTTTCATATGATTGTTGGCCTCATATATGTCTTCTTTCATAAAGTATCTGTTCATATCCTTTGCCCACTTTTGAATGGGCTTGTTTGTTTTTTTCCTGTAAATCTGCTTGAGTTGTTTGTAAATTCTGGATATCAGCCCTTTGTCAGATGGGTAGACTGCGAAAATTTTTTCCCATTCTGTTGGTTGCCGATCCACTCTAGTGACTGTTTCTTTTGCCGTGCAGAAGCTGTGGAGTTTCATTAGGTCCCATTTGTCTATTTTGGCTTTTGTTGCCAATGCTCTTGGTGTTTTGTTCATGAAGTCCTTGCCTACTCCTATGTCCTGGATAGTTTTGCCTAGATTTCCTTCTAGGGTTTTTATGGTGCCAGGTCTTATGTTTAAGTCTTTAATCCATCTGGAGTTAATTTTAGTGTAAGGTGTCAGGAAGGGGTCCAGTTTCTGCTTTCTGCACATGGATAGCCAGTTTTTCCAACACCATTTGTTAAACATGGAATCCTTGCCCCATTGCTTGTTTTTGTCAGGTTTATCAAAGATTGTATAGTTGTATGTATGTTGTGTTGCCTCCGGTGCCTCTGTTTTGTTCCATTGGTCTATATCTCTGTTTTGGTACCAGTACCATGCTGTTTTGATTACTGTAGCCTTGTAGTATAGTTTGAAATCCGGTAGTGTGATGCCCCCCGCTGTGTTCTTTTTGCTTAGAATTGACTTGGCTATGCGGGCTCTCTTTTGGTTCCATATGAAGTTCATGGTGGTTTTTTCCAGTTCTGTGAAGAAAGTCAATGGTAGCTTGATGGGGATAGCATTGATTCTGTAAATTACTTTGGGCAGTATAGCCATTTTCACGATATTAATTCTTCCTAACCATGAACATGGAATGTTTCTCCATCTGTTTGTGTCCTCTCTGATTTCGTTGAGCAGTGGTTTGTAGTTCTCCTTGAAGAGGTCCCTTACGTTCCTTGTGAGTTGTATTCCAAGGTATTTTATTCTTTTTGTAGCAATTGCGAATGGCAGTTCGCTCTTGATTTGGCTTTCTTTAAGTCTGTTATTGGTGTAGACGAATGCTTGTGATTTTTGCACATTGATTTTATATCCTGAGACTTTGCTGAAGTTGTTTATCAGTTTCAGGAGTTTTTGGGCTGAGGCAATGGGGTCTTCTAGGTATACTATCATGTCGTCTGCAAATAGAGACAATTTGGCTTCCACCTTTCCTATTTGAATACCCTTTATTTCTTTTTCTTGCCTGATTGCTCTGGCTAGAACTTCCAGTGGCTCTGTTCTCTAAATTGCTCTGTGCAATTAAATGCTTTGTGATCATGATAAAAAGCATCACGATAACTGAGGTCTCCATACAAAGCTGGGTCCCATGAAGAACAACTACTGTCACTGAGCAACAGCTAGAGATACTCTACATAGGGAAGGGACTGACAATCATTCAGCTTAAATCAATCACTTGTGCATATATATCAATAGAGAACACCAGATTAGCGCTGTGTGTGTGTGTGTGTGTGCCTGTAATTCACGGCTTACTCTATAACAGAGGGAATACAATGAAATTGGGCCATACAGGAAGATCAATTAATGCATTTGTTAATTGAGGACTTTTTGGTGGCCTTGTTGATCTCTTATGGTTTGATCTCTTAAATCTGTAGTGTTTATTAGACTCACTACAGACTCTCAATAAATCATAAGGCATTTACATCTATAAATGTATTTTAAAATATCAATTTTTAAATGTTATAGCACTAAAATGTTTCAGACAATATTCTCAATTAACTTGCATTAATATTTGCTTAGTTTCTCATAAATTATTGGACAAAATATTCTACATATCAACAAAATACTCTTCCAAAATTAAACTAAAATTAAACTAGTATCTGTTAAGACATTCACTTTTTTTACTTTATTATTTTTTAAAAATTTATTTATTATACTTTAAGTTCTGGGGTACATGTGCAGATTGTGTAGGTTTGTTACATAGGTATACATGTGCCATGGTGGTTTGCTGCATCCATCACCCTGTCATCTACATTAGGTTATTTCTCCTAATGCTATCCCTCCCCAATCCCCCTACCCACTGCTATCCCTCCCCTAGCTCCCTACCCCCCAGGCCCCAGTGTGTGATAGTCCCTTCCTGTGTTCATGTGTTCTCATTGTTCAACACCTACTTATGAGTGAGAACATGTGGTATCTCGTTTTCTGTTCTTGTGTCAGTTTGCTGAGAATTATGGTTTTCAGTTTCATCCATGTCCCTGCAAAGGACATGAGCTCATCCTTTCTTTTATGGCTGCATAGTATTCCACCACATTTTCTCTATCCAGTCTATCATTGATGGGCATTTGGGTTGCTTCCAAGTCTTTGCTATTGTAAACAGTGCCACAATGAACATACATGTGCATGTGTCTTTATAATAGAATGTTTATAATCCACTGGGTACATACCCAGTAATGAGATTGCTGGGTCAAATTGTATTTCTATTTCTAGATCCTTGAGGAATTGCCACACTGTCTTCCACAATGGTTGAATTAATTTACTTTCCCACCAACAGTGTAAAAGCATTCCTATTTTTCCACATCCTCTCCAGCATCTGTTGTCTCCAGATTTTTTAATGATGACCATTCTAACTGGCATGAGATAGTATCTCAATATGGTTTTGATTAGCATTTCTCTAATGACCAGTGATGATGGCCTTTTTCATACATTTGTTGGCTGCATAAATGTCTTCTTTTGAAAATTGTCTGTTCATATTCTTAGCTCACTTTTTGATGGGGTTGTTTGTCTTTTTCTTATAAATTTGTTTAAGTTCTCCACAGAGTCTGGATATTAGCCATTTGTTAGATGGGTAGATTGCAAATTTTTTTTCCCATTCTTTTGGTTGCCAGTTCACTCTATTGATAGTTTCTTTTGCTGTACAGAAGCTACAGAGTTTAATTAGATCCCATTTGTCTATTTTGGCTTTCGTTGCCATTGCTTTTGGTGTTTTTGTCATGAAGTCCTTGCCTATACCTGTGTCCTGAATGGTATTATCCAGGTTTTCTTCTAGAGTTTTTATGGTGTTAGGCCTCATGTTTAAATCTTTAATCCATCTAGAGTCAATTTTTGTATAAGATGTAAGGAAGGGATCCAGTTTCAGCTTTCTGCATATGGCTAGCCAGTTTTTCCAACACCATTTATTAAATAGGGAATCCTTTCCCCATTGCTTGTTTTTGTCTGTTTTGTCAGTGATCAGATGGCTGCAGTTGTATGGCATTCTTTCTGAGGTCTCTGTTCTGTTCCATTGGAATATATCTCTGTTTTGGTACCAGTATCATGCTGTTTTGATTACAGTAGCCTTGTAATATAGTTTGAAGTCAGGTAGCGTGATACTTCCAGCTTTTTTTTTTTTTTTTTTGCTTAGGATTGTCTTGGCTATGTGGGCTCTTTTTTGGTTCCATATGAAGTTTAAAGTGTTTTTTTCCAATTCTGCAAAGAAAGTCATTGGTAGCTTGATGGGGATAGCATTGAATCTATAAATTACTTTGGGCAGTATGGCCATTTTCATGAGATTGATTCTTCCTAACCATGAACATGGAATGCTTTTCCATCTGTTTGTGTCCTTTCTTATTTCCTTGAGCAGTGGTTTGTAGTTCTCCTTGAGGAGATCCTTCACATCCCTTGTTAGTTGTATTCCTAGGTATTTTATTCTCTTTGTAGCTGTTGTGAATAGGAGCTCACTCATTATTTGGCTCTCTGTTTGTCTATTATTGGTGTATAGGAATGCTTGCAATTTTTACACATTAATTTTGTATCCTGAGACTTTGCTTACATTGCTTATCAGCTTAGGGAGATTTTGGGCTGAGACAATGGGGTTTTCTAAATAAACAATCATGTCATCTGCAAACAGGGACAATTTGATGTCCTCTCTTCTTATTTGAATACATTTTATTTCTTTCTCTTGCCTGATGGCCCTAGCCAGAAATTCCAGTATGATTTTGAATAGGAGTAGTGCGAGAGGGCATTCTTGTCTTGTGCAAGGTTTCAAAGGGAATGCTTCCAGTTTTTGCCCATTCAGGATGATATTGGCTGTGGGTTTGTCATAAATAGCTCTTATTATTTTGAGATATGATCCATCGATACCTAGTTTATTGAGAGTTTTTAGTATAAAGGGCTGTTTACTTTTGTCAAAGGCCTTCTCTGCACCTATTGAGATAATCATGTGGATTTTGTCTTTGGTTCTGTTTATGTGATGGATTTTGTTAATAGATTTGTGGATGTTGAACCAGCCTTGTATCCTTGGGATGTAGCCTACTTGATCATGATGGGTAAGCTTTTTGATGTGCTGCTGGATTTGGCTTGCCAGTATTTTATTGATTTTTCCATCAATGTTCATCATGGATATTCGCTTGAAGTTTTCTATTCTTGCTGAGTCTTCGCTGGGTTTTGGTAGCAGGATGATGTTGTTCTCATAAAATGATCTGGGAAGGATTCCCTCTTTTTGGATTGTTTGGAATAGTTTCAGAAGGAATGATACCAGCTCCTTTTTGTACATCTGGTAGAATTTGACTATGAACCTGTCTAATCCTGGACTTTTTTTGTGTGGTAGGCTCTTAATTGCTGCCTCAACTTCAGACCTTGTTATTGGTCTATTCAGGAATTCAACTTCTTCTTGGTTCAGTCTTGCACTTGAGGGTGCAAATGTCCTGGAATTTATCCATTTATTCTTGATTTACTGGTATATTTGCATAGAGGTGTTTGTAGTAATCTCTGGTGGTAGTTTGCATTTCTGTGGGATTGGTGGTGATATCCCCTTTATCATTTTTTATTGCATCTATTTGAATCTTCTCTCTTTTCTTTTTTATTAGTCTGACTAGTAGTCTATCTATTTTGTTGATCTTTTCAAAACACTAGCTTCAGGATTTATTGATTTTTTTGAAAGGTTATTTTGTGTCTCTATCTGCTTCAGTTCTGCTTTGATCTTAGTTATTTCTTGCCTTCTGCTAGCTTTTGAATTTGTTTGAGCTTGCTCCTCTAGTGCTTTTAATTCTGACGTTAGGGTGTTAATTTTTTATCTTTCCTCACTTCTCTTGTGGACATTTAGTGCTATAAATTTCTCTCTAGACACTGCTTTAAATGTGTCCCAGAGATTGTGATACACTGTGTCTTCATTCTCATTGGTTTCAAAGAACATCTTTATTTCTGCCTTCATTTTATTATTTATCCAGTAGTCACTCAGGAGCAGGTTGTTTAGTTTCCATGTAGTTGTGCAGTTTTGAGTGAGTTTCTTAACCTTGAGATCTAATTTGATTGCACTGTGGTCTCAGAGAATGTTTGTTATGATTTTGTTCTTTTGCATTTGCTGAGGAGTGCTTTATTTCCAATGATGTGGTCAATTTTAGAATAAGTTCAATGTGATGCTGAGAATAATGTATATTCTGTGGTTTTGTGGTGGAGATTTCTGTAGATGTCTATTAGATTAACTTGGTCCAGATCTGAGTTGAAGTCCTGGATATCCTTGTTAATTTTCGGTCTCATTGATCTGTCTGGTATTGACAGTGGGTCTTAAAGTGTCAATGGGTCTTAAAGTGACAGTGGGTCTTATTATTGTGTGGGAGTTGAAGACTATTTGTAGGTCATTAAGAACTTGCTTTATGTTTCTGGGTGCTCTTGTATTGGGTGCATATATATTTAGGATCGCTAGCTCTTCTTATTGCATTAATCCCTTTACCATTATGTAATGCCCTTCTTTGTCTCTTTTGATCTTTGTTGGTTTAAAGTCTGTTTTATCAGAGACTAGGATTGCAACCCCTGCTTTTTTTTTTTTTTTTTTTTTTTTTTTTGCTTTCTATTTGCTTGGTAAATCTTCCTCCATCCCTTTATTTTGAGCCTATGTGTGGCTTTGCATGTGAGTTGGGTTTCCTGAATACAGGACACTGATGGGTCTTGACTTTTTATCCAATTTGCCAGTCTGTGTCTTTTGATTGGGGCATTTAGCCCATTTACATTTAAGACTAATATTGTTATGTGTGAATATGATCCTGCCATTTTGATGCTAGCTGGTTGTTTTGCCCGTTAGTTGATGCAATTTCTTCACAGTGTTGATAGTCTTTACAGTTTAGTATGTTTTTGCAGTGGCTGGTACTGGTTGTTCCTTTCCATGTTTAGTGCTCCCTTCAGGATTTTTTTAAAAAAGAACACTACTACACAAATGAAGCCAAGGAGCCCAAGTCAGTTGACAGAAATAAATATTTGGGACCCCTTTTCTAAATATGTTATAAAAACACTTGAAGAAGATGGGTAGTAATTTGCTTTCTTATTCTTAAAAATCCGTTCCCCTAAAAAGTGTTTAATCTTCTACTTGCTACCAAATACGAACAGGACTTTAAAAAGGAGAGGGGGACAAAACAAAACAAAACACCAGACACAAATGGTTCATTCATGAATGTAAACTTTTGGTTTTCTTTTCTCTTCTCCTCTTCTATTCTTTTTCTTGTTCTTTTTGAGACAGGTCTCACTTTGGCCACCAAGCTAGAGTTCAGGGGAACCATCTTAGCTCACTCACTGCAACCTCCGCCTCCCATGCTCAAGCCATCCTCCCACCTCAACCTCCCAAGTAATTGGGATTAGGTGCAGCCACCATGCCTGGCTAGTTTTTTTTCCTATTTTTAGTAGAGAGATGGTTCACCATATTGCCCAGGCTGGTCTCTAACTCCTGGGCTCAAGTGATCCCACCTCAGCCTCCCAAAGGGCTAGGATTACACCCTGCACCTGGCTAAACCTCTGAAATTAATGAAGTGCTCCTAAATCCTTGATGAATGAACATCTTGAATGACAAATTAATTTTCAAGTGACATATAAACCAACAAGTATTTCTAAATTTCTAAAATAAATTTCCAAATTTGAAGTCTTCCTTCCTTTCTTTCCTTGCTTTCTTTCCTTCTTTTCTTCCCTTTCTTTCTTCCCTTTCCTTCCATCCTTCTTCCTTTCCTTTCTTTTCCTTTCCTTACCCCTTTCCCCTTTCCTTTTTTTTTTCTTTTTTGCCGGTCAGTTTTTAATTGAGGCGGGGCTACTGCGCGCGCGCACACACACACACACACACACACACACACACTCTCAGACTTCAAATCTTGTTGAAAACTGCGTTGTTGACACTGCACATGCTCCTCAAACTTGGTGATCTTCTTCTCCCGCAAATCTGTCCCCACCTTGTGGTCCTCCACCGCACACTGAATCTGCAGCTTCCAGATACCGTAGGCAACGCGCATCAGCTTGAAGGCCCCGCTCATCAGCCGGTCCATCTGGATGGAGTGCACACATGCCTCCGGCTGGGCCATGTCTGTCTCATCGTCCCAAGGCTCGACATCCAGCAGGATGGAGGACTTGGCCACTCACGTGGGCTTCTTGACCTCTGCATACTGCTGCAGCTGCTCCTCCCCCAGCCACGCTGCCTCCTTGTCCTCCTTTTTATTACCGCTGCCAAAGAGGTTAGTGTCATTGTCCTCCTCATCCTCTGCTGGTGTGGATGGCTCCTGGGGTAGGGGGGAGCTCCACTTGGAGCATGGGAGACATGTGCTGGGTCTGCAGGGCTGTGGCACGGTGGCCGGGCGAGCTCTTCTCCAGCATGTTCTGCCCAGCCTCCAGATTGGAGACCGCCGGCTGCAGCTCCTGCACTAGGCTGTGCAGGCTCTGATTCTCCACTTCCAGCTGGCGATCTGGATGACGAGCTCGCTGTGGTCTCCACTGGGGCCGCTGAAGGTCTCCAGTGCCAAGCTCTGACAGGAGGGCCGGCCACAGGCCCATTCATCTGCTCCTAGAATTTCCTTTCTGCATTGTCATGTTTGAATTTGTCAAACCAGAACTTCTCATGTACTAGGAAGTCCGTAGCCATTTTTCTTACGCCAGCCAAGGACACCGCTACCAGAGAGGAGGAATCTAAGGACGTGGGATGACTAAGGGCGAAGTTATTTTTTCATAATGTACAAAACCATAAGTTTTCAACATAAAGTACCTTTTTTATTTAAAAGAAAATCCTGCAGTTTGAAAATAAAAGTTTGTATTTCAGAGAGTTGGTGAGGAAATAATCCATTAAAGACTGCTTTTGTAAACATAAACTGATGGGAATAAAGTAAAAATTTTTAAAAGACAATGAAAACATCTGACATCTCAACAAGAGTTAGCCTGATGAATACATCTCATACCAGAAGTCTTTGTTTTCTATTTCTGGCTTCTTCAGGAGTTCAAGGTTTGACCTTAGACAGGTCATTTCGTCTCTCAGAGC
Source organism: Callithrix jacchus (assembly GCF_049354715.1). NCBI lineage: Eukaryota > Metazoa > Chordata > Mammalia > Primates > Cebidae > Callithrix > Callithrix jacchus. Next base: position 135,168,438 of record NC_133505.1, read on the forward strand.
CTCGTTTCTCCCTTGTCAAAGGAAGAGTCTTGTCTATAAAATCTTTAAAATTCTTCTGTTTCTAAAATTCAAAATTATTATTCAGCTCCTCATGAAATAATATTTTTAAAATTATTTAAATGTTTACAGAAAAATGTTTTAAATATTTTTCTATATACTGAGCTATGAGGTTGAGAAATCTGAGGCAACATTTAAACATACTGTTGCTCTAATGAACAGCTACTACTGGAGAGAGGTACTATTTTTTCTTTAAAACTTGTGTATTCTCCTCAAGTACTGATGGAGGAAAAAGTACATGAATCTTTATAGTAAAATACTGACAATTAGATGTAATTGATTTTAACAGATCTGTAGATAATATGGACCATTATCTACATATCATTTGTTAAATTGAATGTCCTCTAGTGCTCACCAAAACTAACTGTATTGTGTATGTGTATATCTTAAGTAAAGTTTATTTCATAGATCAGTGCCCCTGGGCTAGACAGGAAAAGGTCAAAGCTCTTAAATCAGTCTAGTGTATGTCAACTAAAAGCCTCAGAACTAGTAATATTTCTCATTAGTCTTTCAACTGCAGGGTAGAGAAAGAAAGCAAAATTACAAGGCAGATATTTTACTACAACAGTTTGATTCAGCAAATGTTGGACGAATAAACCATTAATTAAATAAAGTATTGCAAGTATATATAGTTTTGTGTGTTTATTTTCTTGTCTGACATCCTGACAACTAAAGGGAAAATAATGTACTTGTAGAAGTAGGTGAACTTTGTGTCTCTGAGTTTCCTGGGCCTGAAATAATTGGCAGGGTGAATCTGAAATGCAGACACAGAAAGTCACCCTTGGTTTGATGCCTCTTTTTTTTTACTTTTCATATTTATATTTTGGTGCATTTTCCCCGATATCAAATATTACCTTGGTACTAAAAAAAAGTCAAGAAGGGAAAATGCAGGCAGGAAAATGAGGAAAATCAGCTCATTACTTCTCTCCCATGTATGATTGGGCTCATGTGATTGGTGCATTAGACTTTGTAGTGTCATTTCACTCCTTTCTCTGTAGACATCAATACTAACAAATGAACAGCAAAATCCTAAAGTGTGAGGATAAACACCAATTATTTATGTATGCACATCGTTTGTACAGATTTCTAACTATTGATCTTCAGGTAAATGTCTAGACAGAAGTAGATTTAAATGTATAGGCAGTTGTGCTATATTTTTACATTTATAGTAATATAAAGATATTAATATCTAGAAAAGCAAGAAGAGAAAGACAAAATGTCACTATTATTATTTTTCCTACTTGCATCTGCAAATGAAATAAAAGGATTGCTTTCTGTCTACCTGAGACAGACATTTAGAGTATAGCAAATTCAGAATCTTTAGGCATTCTCCTCAAAGTTTCCTTCAGTGAAAATTGATAATTGACATGAATCAAAAAATTATGTTAAAAAAATGGCAGGGCTAATGCTCCTAGCAGAGTTATCTGAATGATATCCTAGGTCAAGCAATCTGTCAACTATTTTCCTCTAGATCATAGGATTAGTACATCAGCCCAGATTCTTATCCTGTGCAATGTTGAGCAGTTATTTTTGGAATCTGAGAGATTGTATGATTTGACACTCCTAAAGGAGACTTTCTAAGACTTTACTTCACAAAAGCTGAGTGGATATTATAGTAAAATATAATTTCTATACTAAAATACAGCTGTAAAAACCAAAATGCAGTTTGAATACATTCAGAAGGAGTCTTCAGTGCTTTGTCCATTAGATAAAAAGATTGCAAATTTAAAGTACTCAAAAATTGCAGTTGACATTCAGAAACTCATTAGCTTCATTCTTTTCCAAATCACCATAGCAATTAGTCTAAAATTTAATTGGTCACAATTATTCATCATTAAAACACTGATTTCTAAAAGACTATTTTTTTCCCTATGCCTTAGACTTAAATTTTTTAGGAATTTAAATCTACTTTCTCTATCAGTTCCTGAAATGATTAAGCACATTTGCATTTCATCTGTCCGGAGAAGATATTCCTTCCCTTGATCTCTTTCATCTGGCCTCATCTGCTTGGTCAAATATGTGTGGAAATTCTGCGCTGATCATCTACAGATTACATGCTAATCTATATATATTTTTTTTAAATATTTTTTTATTTTTTATTTTAATTTTTTTATTGCATTTTAGGTTTTGGGGTACATGTGAAGAACATGCAAGATAGTTGCATAGGTACACATGTGGCAGTGTGATTTGCTGCTTTCCTCCCCTTCACCTATATCTGGCATTTCTCCCCATGCTAATTTATATTTCCTAAGAAAAATATGTACATAGGGTTCAATTTGTATTTAGAAATCTCAGGATCTTTTGTCAATTTTTACCCCGTTTTCATGAAAATCCCTATATTTTTATCTAAATTTAACTTCTTGAGTTTAAGATGCAGCTTCCTTATTAAAATATTTATCACCTTAAAATTATCCACTACAATTTAACATATACAAGATTTTATATTTCTTCCTTCCTTCATTTGTCCAGTCAATTAGTCATTTGTTCTTTCACTATCTTCCAGTGACTGCACTGTGCTAGAAACATGGAATAAAAAGAGGAAAAGAGGTGTGTTCTATGATCTAAAAATGCTCTTAAAGGTCAGGTAAACAAATAAGTGCATTTAAATGTTAAGAGAACAAAGACAAGAGAATATGCAGGACATGCTGCAGGTCCAACAGAAGGTAGAAATTTCCCCATCTGGGAGGCAGGTGGTGAACCAGAAGGGTTGTAGGTACAGATGATGCTTAAACTGAGTGTTCACAGGTGATTTTTGCCAGATAGTCAACAGATTAAGGTGCTCTCCCTACAGAGGGAGAACCAGAGGGCTGGAAACTGAAGGATGAATTCAGGGAAAATGATAAGTAGTGCAGTCTGGGTAAAGCAGAAAGGCATATCAGTGAGGCAGGGACCAATTAATATTATCTGGATAATAAAAAGATAGTGAGTCTGGATTTCAAACCACAAAATATAATCAGAGGAAGAATAAGCAAAGTTAAGCAAGAACAATAATCTGATATGTATTTTTTTCCCTTTAGACAAAACATACTGAATATTTAAAGAAATAAAAATAAAATGTTTAAGAATCTAGCTTTCCCTTCTCATTGACAAAGTCATCATTAAGACGGAATAAAAATGAAAGCATGGAACAGAGGGAGAGAAGCTGAGTTTCGTCATGGGATGACAACGAGAGTAGATGAGGCTAGCCTAAGTACAGTGATGTTTACAACTAATTGATCACAACCAGTTACAGATTTCTTAGTTCCTTTTCTACTTCCATTGCTTCACTTGACTAGCCTTACAAATGAAAAAAGAAAAGAAAAAGAGTGGATTATAGAGTTTAGGATCTGTGCTTGGACCTCCATATTTCCAATCCTTTTCACCAATGCTTGGTAAATACGTGGTAAATAAAAAATTATATTTAATTAATTGATTTTTTTAAGTTAAACAAAATTGGCAAACCTTTAGCCAGACTAAGAAAATAAAAGAAAATACAAATAAATAAAATCAGAACTGAAAAAGAAGATATTACAACTGATACTCCGGAAATTCAAAGGATCAGTGGCTACAGTGAGCAACTATATGCCAATAAATTTGAAAATTTAGAGGAAATGGACAAATTCCTAGACACATTCAACCTAGCATCTTTGAGCCATGAAGAAATTCAAAACTTGAACAGACCAATAACAAGTAATGAGATTAAAGCTGTAATAAAAATTCTCTTGGTAAAGAGAAGCCTCAGACTTGGTGGCTTTATTACTAAATTCAATCAAACATTTAAATAACTAATACCAATTCTACTCATACTACTATTAACATTCTGAAAAATATAGGAGGAGAGACCACTTCCAAATTCATTATACAAGGTCAGTGGTTACCCTGAGACCAAAACCAGACAAAAGCACATTAAAAAAAGAGAAAAATACTGGTCAATGTATCTGATGAATATTGATACAAAAATTCTCAACAAAATATTAGCAAACAGAATTCAACAATACATAAGACAGATCATTCATCATGACCAAATGAGATTTATCCATAAGATGCAAGAATGGTTCAACATATGCAAACCAATCAATGTGATACATCATATAAATAAAATGGACAAAAACTATAGGATCATTTCAACTGATGCTGAAAAAGCATTAATAAAATTCAACATCACTGTGTGACAAAAACTCTAAAAAAACTGGGAATGGAAGGAACGTACATCAACATAATAAAAGTCATATACATCAGACCCATAGCTAGTATAATACTGAATGGGGAAGAACAGAAGGCCTTTCCTCTAAGATCTGGAACATGACAAAGATGTCCACTGTTACCACTGTTACTCAACATAGTATTGGAAGTCCTAGCTAGAGCAATTAGACAAGAGAAGGATATAAAGAGCATCCAAATGGAAAAGGAGGATGTCAAATTATTCTTGTTTGAGATGATATGATCTTATATTTGGAAAAACCTACAGACTCTGCAAGAAAACTATTGAAACTTATAAGCAAATTCAGTGAAATTGCAGGGTACAAAATCAACATATAAAAATGAGTAGCATTTCTATATGCCAAAAGCAAACAATATGAAAAAGGAATAAAATTGTAATCCCATTTGCAATAGCCACACATACAATTAAATACTTAGGAATTAACCAAAGAAGTGAAAGATATCTGTGAACTATAAAACACTGATAAAAGACATTGAAGAGGACACAAAAAAAAATGGAAAAATATGTCAAGGAATTAATATTGTTAAAATGTTCACATTATCCAAATCAATCTACAGATTAAATGCAGCCCCTATCAAAATACCAATGACATTCTTTACAGAAATAGAAAAAAAAAAAAAACCCTAAAATTTATATGGAACCACAGAACACACAGAATAGCCGAATCTATCCTAAGCAAAAAACAAAACAAAACAAAACAAAAAACACTGGAGGCGGGGAGTAAGTTGAAGATGGCACTGTAGGACCAGCTCAGGATAGCAGCTCCCAGTGAAAGTGCAGAGTGTGAGTGGACACTGCATTTCCAGATGGATCTTTATTGCCCACAGACCAGGAGGTTCCCAGGTGGAGGAGTCCCACAGGTCACCAGAGTCGCTGTTTTGGCCAGCATGGCTGTTTCAGCTGGTGCGGCTGTTTCAGCCGGCGCCACAGCGCAGTGGCTCTCCATACAAAATACACTGGTCTGGTTGCCCTGTTAAACTGGCCATTGGAGATCCAGGAAGGCAGATTAGCCTGTTCATCTGATTAAACGGGACTGAAACATAAAGCCAGGCCAGGAGATTCCCGGGCAGTGACATTGTTTCAGCCGGTGCAGTGGGTCGCCGCATGGGAAATCACACAGATCCCAGCGCCCTTTCCACAGGCAACTAGAACACCTGGGAGAGAGTCAACCATTCAACTTAAAGAAAAAGGGCTCTGAGGCAGGGAGCCAGGTGATCAGGCTCAGCGGGTTCCATGCCCACAAAAACAAACAAACCAACAAAAATCAGCAATTGGAAGTGCTCGGGGTTGAGAGTTTCACAGCAAGCACAGCTAAAACCGGGATGGCCCAGCTCTGTGGGGGAGGGGCGTCCACCATTACTGAGGCACTCCACCCCTACTGAGGTAGTCAGCCATTGCTGACGCAGCCTGCCATTGCTGAGGCAACCCACCGAAACAAAGAGAGTCCGGCATTACAGAGGCAGGCCAACATTGCCGAGGCAGTTCTAACCACATCCATATAAACAGGACTGCAGGGAAATACACATGGCAGCAGTGCAGAATCAGCAGCAGGGTGGAACCCACAGCCACTCAGCAAAGCCTCTACAGGCAGTGAATAGGCTGCCTCCTTGCTGGGCAGGACAGCCCTGAAAAAAAAAAAAGGAAAAAAAAAAAGAAAAGGCAGCAATGCAACATATACTCATAAATAAAGCCCTAACTCCCTGGGCCAGAGCGCCTGGGGAAAAAAAGGGGGTTTATCAGTTCTGCTGCAGCAGACTTAAACAGACCCGTCTAGCAGCCCTGAATGAATAACAGAGCTCACAGCTCGGCACTTGAGCTCCTATAAAGTACAGACTGTCTCCTCAAGTATAAAGTACAGGCAGTCTCCTCAAGCAGGTCCCTGAACCCTGGATATCCAAAGAGTCACCTCACAAAGGACTGATCAGACTGACATTTGGCAGGCATCATTATGGGACAAAGATAGCAGAAGAAGAAACTGGTAGCAACCCTTACTGTTCTGCAGCTGCTGCAGGTGACCCCCAGGCAAGCAGGGCCTGGAGTAGACCTCAGCAGTCCTAAGGCAGAGGGGCCAGACTGTTAGAAGGAAAACTAAGAAACAGAAATAACTTCATCATCAACAATCTGGACATCCACTCAGAGACCCAATCTGAAAATCAGCAACTACACAGATGACAGGTGGATAAATCCATAAAGATGGGAAGAAACCAGTGCAAAAAGGAGGAAAACACCCGAAACCAGAACATCTTGCCTCCCACAAGGGATCACAACTCCTCACCAATAAGGGAACAAAGCTGGACGGAGAATGAATGTGATGAAATGATGGAATCAGACTTCAGAAGGTGGGTAATGAGAAACTTTCATGAGCTAAAAGAACATGTTCTAACTCAATGCAAAGAAACTAAGAACCTTGAAAAAAGATTTGATGAAATGATAACAATAATGGACAACTTAGAGAGGAATATGAGTGAATTGATGGAGCTGAAAAACACAACACAAGAACTTCGCAAATCATGCACAAGTTTCAACAGCTGAATTGACCAAGCAGAAGAAAGGATATCAGGTCAAACAATCAACTCAATGAAATAAAACGAGAAGGCAAGATTAGAGAAAAAAGCACAAAAAGGAATGAACAAAGTCTCCAAGCAATGTGGGACTATGTGAAGAGACCTAATCTACGTTTGATAGGTGTAACTGAATGTGACAGAATGAATCCAAGCTGGAAAATACTCTTCAGGATATTATCCAGGAAAACTTCCCCAAGCTAGCAAGGCAGGCCAATATTCAAGCCCAGGAAATACAGAGAACACCACAAAAATGTTCCTCAAGAAGAGCAACACCAAGGCACATAATTATCAGATTCACCAGGGTTGAAATGAAGGAGAAAATGCTAGGGGCAGCCAGAGAGAAAGGTCGGGTCACCCACAAAGGGAAGCCCATCAGACTCACAGCAGATCTCTCAGCAGAAACCCTACAAGCCAGAAGAGAGTGGGGGCCAATATTCAACATCCTTAAAGAAAAGAACTTTCAACCCAAGATTTCATATCCAGCCAAACTGAGCTTCATAAGTGAAGGAAAAATTAAATCCTTTGCCAACAAGCAAGTACTCAGAGATATTGTCACCAGCAGGCCTGCTTTACAAGAGCTTCTGAAAGAGGCACTACACATAGAAAGGAAAAACCAGTACCAGCCTCTCCAAAAACATATTAAATGCTAAAGAGCATCAACAAAATGAAGACTCTGCATCAACCAACGGGCAAAACAGCCAGCTAGCATCAAAATGGCAATATCAAATTCACACATAACTATATTAACCCTAAATGTAAATGGGGTAAATGCCCCAATCAAAAGACACAGACTGGCAAATTGGATAAAAAGCCAAAACCCATCAGTGTGCTGCATCCAGGAAACCCATCCCACATGCAAGGATACACAAAGGCTCAAAATAATGGGATGGAGGAAGATTTAGCAAGCAAATGGAGAGCAAAAAAAAGCAGGAGTTGCAATTCTTGTCTCTGATAAAATAGACTTTAAAGCAACAAAGATCAAAATAGACAAAGAAGGTCATTACATATTGGTAAAAGGATCGGTACAACAAGAAGAGCTAACGATCCTAAATATATATGGACCCAATACAGGAGCACCCAGATATATAAGGCAAGTTCTTAATGGCTTACAAAGAGACTTAGTCTCCCACACAATAATAGTAGGAGATTTTAACATTCCACTATCAATATTAGATAGATCAACCAGACAGAAAATTAACAAGGATATCCAGGACTTGAACTCAGATGTGGAACAAGCAAACCTGATAGACATTTACAGAACTCTCCACCCCAAATCCACAAAATATACATTCTTCTCAGCACAACATCACACCTACTCTAAAATTGACCACATAATTGGAAGTAAATAGCTCCTCAGCAAATGCAAAGCAAAACAACTGAAATCATAACAAACATTCTCTCAGACCACAGTGCAATCAAGTTAGAACTCAGAATTCAGAAACTAACTCAGAACCACACAGCTTCATGGAAACTGAACAACTGGCTCTTGAATGTTGACTGGATAGACAATGAAATGAAGGCAGAAATAAAGAAATTCTTCAAAACCAATGAGAACGTAGACACAACATACCAGAATCTCTGGGACACACTTAAAACAGTCTCTAGAGGAAAATATATAGCAATAAGTGCCCACATAAGAAGAGTGGATAGATCCCAAATTGACACCCTATCATCAAAATTGAAACAGCTGGAGGAGCAAGATCAAAAAAACTCAAAACCTAGCAGAAGACAAGAAATAACTAAGATCAGAGCAGAACTGAAGGAGATAGAGACACGAAAAAACCCTTCAAAAATTAATAAATCCAAGAGCTGGTTTTTCGAAAAGATCAACAAAATAGACAGACCACTAGCCAGATTAATAAAAAAGAAAAGAGAGAATAACCAAATAGATGCAATAAAAAACAATAAAGGGGAAATCACCACAGATTCCACAGAAATTCAAACCATCATCAGAGAATATTACAAACAACTCTATGCACATAAACTAGCAAACCTGGAAAAATGGATGAATTCCTGGACACTTGTGTCCTCCCAAGCCTAAACCAGGAAGATGTCGAAACTATGAATAAACCAATAACAAGATCTGAAGTTGAGGCAGCTATTAAGAGCCTACCACACAAAAAAAGCCCAGGCCCAGATGGGTTCACAGCCGAATTCTATGAGACACACAAAGAGGACCTGCTACCATTCCTTCTGAAACTATTCCAAATAATCCAAAAAGAGGGAATCCTTCCCACATCATTTTATGAGACCAACATCATTCTGATACCAAAACCTGGCAGAGAGTCAACAAGAAAAGTAAACGTCAGACCAATAGCCATGATGAACACAGACGCAAAAATCTTCAATAAAATACTGGCATGCCGATCGCAACAGCACATCAAAAAGCTTAGCCACGATGATCAAGTAGGATTCATCCCAGGGATGCAAGGCTGGTTCAACATATGCAAGTCTATAAACGTAATTCACCACATAGACAGAACCAAAAACAAAAACCACATGATTATCTCAATTGACACAGAGAAGTCCTTTGACAAAATTCAACAGCTCTTTATGCTAAAAACCCTCAATAAACTCGGTATTTATGGAACGTATCTCAAAATAATAAAAGCTATTTATGACAGACCAACAGCCAATATCATACTGAATGGGCGAAAACTGAAAGCATTCCCTTTGAAATCTGGCACTAGACAAGGATGCCCTCTCTCACCACTCCTATTCAATATAGTACTGGAAGTTCTAGCCAGATCAATCAGGCAAGAAAAAGAAATAAATGGTATTCAAATAGGAAAGGAGAAAGCCAAATTGTCTCTATTTGCAGATGACATGATAGTATATCTAGAAGACCCCATCATCTCAGCCCATAAACTCCTGAAACTGATAAGCAACTTTAGCAAAGTGTCAGGATACAAAATCAATGTGCAGAAATCACAGGCATTCCTATGCACAAATAACAGAAAACAGAGAGCCAAATCATGAGTGAAATTTCATTCACAATTGTACAAAGAGAATAAAAAACCTACAATACAACTAACAAAGAATGTAAGGGACCTCTTCAAGGAGAACTACAAACCACTGCTAAATGAAATAAGAGAGGACACAAACAGATGGAGAAACATTCCATGTTCATGGTTAGGAAGAATCAATATCGTGAAAATGGCCATACTGCCCAAAGTAATATACAGATTCAACGCTATTCCCATCAAGCTACCAATGACCTTCTTCAGAGAACTGGAAAAAAACACGTTAAAATATATATGGAACCAAAAGGGAGCCTGCATAGCCAAGTCAATTCTAAGTAAAAAGAACACAGTGGGAGGCATCACACTACTAAACTTCAAACTATACTACAAGGCTACAGTAATTAAAACAGCATGGTACTGGTACCAAAACAGAGATATAGATCAATGGAACAGAACAGAAGCATCGGAGGCAACACTCCATATCTACAACCATACAATTTTGGATAAACCTGACAAAAACAAGCAATGGGGAAAGGATTTCCTGTTTAATAAATGGTGTTGGGAGAACTGGCTAGCCATGTGCAGAAAGCAGAAACTGGACCCCTTCCTGACACCTTACACTAAAATTAACTCCAGATGGATTAAAGACTTAAACATAAGACCTAATACCATAAAAATCATAGAAGAAAATCTAGGCAAAACCTTTCAGGACATAGGAGGAGGCAAGGACTTCATGGCCAAAACACCAAAAGCATTGGTAACAAAAGCCAAAATAGACAAATGGGACCTAATCAAACTCCACAGCTTCTGCACGGCAAAAGAAACAGTCACTAGAGTGAATCAGCAACCAACAGAATGGGAAAAAATCTTTGCAGTTTACCCATCTGACAAAGGGCTGATATCCAGAATTTACAAAGAACTCAAATAGATTTACAGGAAAAAAACAAACAAGCCCATTCAAAAAAAGGATATGAACAGACACTTTACAAAAGAAGACATATATGAGGCCCACAAAGATAGGAAAAAATGCTCATCATCACTTGTCATCAGAGAAATGCAAATCAAAACTACATTGAGATACCATCTCACACCAGTTAGAATGGCGATCATTAAAAAATCTGGAGACAGCAGATGCTGGAGAGGATGTGGAGAAATAGGAACACTTTTACACTGCTGGTGGGAGTGTAAATTAGTTCAACCATTGTGGAAGACAGTGTGGCGATTCCTCAAGGACCTAGAGATAGAAATTCCATTTGACCCAGCAATCCCATTACTGGGTATATATCCAAAGGACTATAAATCGTTCTACTATACGGACACATGCACACGAATGTTCATTGCAGCACTGTTTACAATAGCAAAGACCTGGAACCAACCCAAATGCCCATCAATGATAGACTGGACTGGGAAAATGTGGCACATATACACCATGGAATATTATGCAGCAATCAAAAACGATGAGTTCGTGTCCTTTGTAGGGACATGGATGAACCTGAAGAACATCATTCTCAGCAAACTGACACAAGAACAGAAAATGAAATACTGCATGTTCTCACTCATAGGCAGCTGATGAACAATGAGAACACATGGACACAGGGAGGGGATCACTACACACTGGGGTCTATTGGGGGGAATAGGGGAGGGACAGTGGGGGGAGGGAGTTGGGGAGAGAAGATAGCATGGGGACAAACACCAGATATGGGTGAAGGGGAGGAAGGCAGCAAATCACACTGCCACGTGTGTTCCTAAGCAACTATCTTGCATGTTCTTCACATGTACCCCAAAACCTAAAATGCAATTTAAAAAAAACCAAAAAAAGGCACTGAAGGAATCACATTACCTGAGTTCAAATTATACTATAGAACTATAGTAACCAAAACAGCATGGCACTGGCATAAGAACAGACACATAAACCAATGGAAATGAATAGAGAACCCAGAAACAAATCCATGCACCTACAGTGAACTCATTTTTGACAAAAGTGTCAATAACTTACCCTGGGGAAAGGACAGTCTCTTCAATAAATGGTGCTGGGAAAGCTAGATCATCATAGGCAGAAAACTGAAACTAGACCTCTATCTCTCACCATATACAAAAATCAAATCAAAATGAATTAAGCACTTAAATTTAAGACCTCAAAATCTGAAAGTACTACAAGAAAACTTTGGGGAAGATCTCTAGGAAATTGGTCTGGGCAAAAATGTCTTGACCATTACCCAAAAAGCATAGGTAAACAAAACAAAAGTGGACAAATGGAATGACATCAAGTTAAAAAGCTTCCACACAGCAAAGCATACAATCAAGAAAGTGAAGAGATAACCCACAGAATGAGAGAAAATATTTGTAAACTTCTCATCTGAAAAAGGATTAACAAACAGAATATATAAGGAGCTCAAACAATTATTTTCTATAGAAAAAAAACTAATAATCTGATAAAAAATGGGCAAAAGATTTGTGTAGACATTTCTCAAAAGAAGACATACCAGTGGCAAACAGTCATATAAAATATGCTTAACATCATTGATCATCAGAGTAATGTAAATCAAAACTGCAGCGAGATATCATCTCACCCTAGTTAAAATGGCTTTATCCCAAAGACAGGTAATAATGAACGCTGGTGAGGATGTGGAAAAAAAGGGAATCTTTGTACACTATTGGTGGGAATGTAACCACAACCACTATAGCGAACAGTTTGGAGGTTCCTCAAAACAACAAAAATTGAGCTACCATATCATCTGGCAATCCCACTTCTGGGTACATAGCCAAAAGAAAGGATATCAGTATATCAAAGATATTTACACTCATATGTTTATTGCAGCACTGTTTACAATAGGTAAGATTTGGAAGCAACCTAAGTATCCATTTACAAATGAATGGATAAAGAAAATGTGGCACATAGAGACATCAGAGTACTATTCAGCCATAAAAATGAGATGTGGTCATTTGTAACAACATGAATAGAACTGGAGACTATTACATTAAGTGAAATAAACCAGACATAGAAAGACAAACATCATATGTTCTCACCTATTTGTGGGATATAAAAATCAAAACTATCGAACTTATGAACACAGAGAGTAGAAGAATGGTTACCAGAGGCTGGGATGAGTAATGTGAGGCTGGAAGGGAAGCAGGGAATGAAGAATGGGTCCAAAAATTGTAGTTAGAAAGAATGAATAAGACCTGCTATTTGATAGCATTACAGGGTAACTATAGTCAGTACTAACATAATTGTGCATTTTAAAATAACTGTGCATTTAAAATTAAAACAGCGTATTTGGATCATTTGTAATTCAAAGGATAAATGCTTGAGGGGATGGATAACCCATTCTCTATGATGTGCTTATTTTGCATTGTGTGCCTGTATCAAAACATCTCATGTACTCCATAAATACATACATCTACTATGTACCCACAAAATTAAAAAAACTAAAACAAATTATATATGTGTATGTACTAATAACAGAGCTTCAAATTTAATAAAAAATAACCCACAAAACTTGAGAGAATCAAAAAAAGAAATAGTCAATTTCAATAATTTTTATCAGTTTCTCTCATTAATGTAGACCAACTAGACAAAGGAATCAGTAACTGTGTGGGATATCAGAACACAAATATCAGATACTCTCAGCCAGCTGACATCAACAGAATACATCCAACAACTGCAGAATATACATTCTTTTTAATTGAACATAGAACATTCACCAATGTACTAAAACATGTCTAAATAAATGTTAAAACCTTGCAGTATTGCTTGCAGGATTCTGAATTATAATCTCTAACCACAATGGATGTCAATTAGAAAAAAATAAGATGCCTAGGAAAGTCTAAAATTTTTGAAAATAATCAACTCTAACATCATCCTCAGCAAACTGACACAAGAACAGAAAATGAAACACCGCATATTCTCACTCATAGGCGGGTGATGAAAAATGAGAACACATGGACACAGAAAGGAGAGTACTAAACACTGGGGTCTATTGGGGGGAAAAGGGGAGGGCCAGTGGGAGGGGGAGGTGGGGAGGGATAGCCTGGGGAGAAATGCCAAATGTGGGTGAAGGGGAGAAAAAAAGCAAAGCACACTGCCATGTGTGTACCTACGCAACTGTCTTGCATGCTCTGCTCATGTACCCCAAAACCTAAAATCCAATAAAAAATAAAAAAAAAATAATAATCAACTCTAAATAACATTAATATCTGGCTCAAAGCTGAAATCTCAAGAAATATTAAAAAACATTTTGAAATGAATGATAATGAAAGTATAACATATAAAAATTTGAGAAATGAAATGGCAAATTTATTTTCTTTCATGAGGGAGTAACTAATATAGAATTGCCCCGTTTCTGTAAATAATTCGAAAACTGGACTAAACGTGTAAAACACTTATTTTTACAGATTCGCCTATAGATAACAAAGGACTACTATTTTTATAACAAATGAGTTAAGCCCTACCAGCCAGAGGAAAAACAGGTAAGGATGAGCACAGATTTCTCTTCATAGTTCAACACCAACTATGTGTTGTCTACATGAGTACACTTCTAATGTAATGACCCAGAAATACTTAAAAATAAAAGAATGGGGATACATATACCATGCATTTAAAAACTATTATACCAAGAAGGCTGCAGTACCACTTCTGTGGTATTCCTGCCAAAAGTGTGTATCCTGAATCTAATCATGAGGAAATATCAGACAACCCAAGGTGAGGGAAACCCCACAAAATGACTGACCTGTCCTGTACAGTAGTGTCAAGATTATAAAAGTCAGGGAAAAGCCGAAGAGTTGTTCGAGACTAAGAAGACTAAAGGGAACTGTAAAGGGTGATTCTGAATTGAAGTTGTTTTTTTTTTTTGAGATGGAGTCTCACTCTGTCACCCAGGATGGAGTACAGTGGTGCAATCTCATCTTACTGAAACCTCCATCTCCTGGGTTTAAGTGATTCTCCTGCCTCAGTCTCCTGAGTAGCTTGTATTATAGGCACCCAGCACCAGGCCTGGATCATTTTTGTAATTTTAGTAGACATGGGATTTCACCATGTTGGCCAGGCTGGTCTTGAACTCCTGACCTGAAGTGATCCTCCCCAATTGCTGGGATTAGCCACTGCGCTTGACTTGAACTGGAACTTTTAAATATATGTCCTGTTGGAACAACTGGTCAAACTTGAATAGGATTCAAAGAGGTGGCCTAAAGAGTTAAAAGAATTAAATGATAGTATTGCATCAGCATTAATCTTCTGATTTTGATGGCTGCATTTATTATTGTAAAAGAATGTTACTGTCTTTCTTCATAGGAAATACACATTAAAGTAGTCAGGGTGCTGAGGCTTTAGGTTGATAATTTATTCTCAGATAGTTTAGGAAAAAATTCTTTCTGCTGTTTGTGCAACTTTTGTGTATGTTGGAAAAATTTTGTACAAAAATCAACCTCGATATTGACCATATAAATGAATACCATTAAAATCTCATTGTAAAACCATTGAAACTTTCAGTAGTAACATTAGATGCTAGAGATAGTGGCAACTGCTGTTCATCACTGGATCAGACCCAGATCACCTCTCAGTCAAGCGTGAGGTTAAAAACAGCAACATCTTCAGAGATACGAGAACTCAGAATGCCCATCCCCTCTATTAAAAGCTGGAGAATCAACCTATGCAAATGAGGCAATATAAAATGCATCCAGTGGTGAAGAGAAACATTAAAATGACAGTGCTCTGTTGGCCTAAGGAGCTAAAAAGAGGGGCCAAAGAGTAGCAGAATGCGGGAGCGTGCAGAGATGTCTGGAAATTAGTATTTTCCAATGTAGATATTTAAAAATGGGTGTAAGCATTACTTAAATGATGATTTAATAAGTTATATTTAATATGAATTTAGGGAAGTGAGTGGGGAAGTGAAGATGGTAAGTTAAGGCTATTCTTTTTAACAGCAAAAGAAAGGAGAAAGCAGAGAAGGTAGTTAAAAAGGAATCTGTGTTTGAGAGACTGTTTTTCCTGCTAAATTAAGAGAAATAAGCATGGTACTGTGATCTGAAGGAAAGCCAGAAACTGGGTGACCAAATAAAATGCACTAGAAAGTGCTTTTTCACTGAGGCTGATAGAAAGGAGGTGGTGTACCATGTAGATAGAAATAATTTGTAGTCTAGTGTGCTACAGAGAGCCTCACTTTCCTTTATACAAAGGCATATTCTAAGAAAAAAATAGGGCATAGATGGATGAAGAGGGTTGCAAAGCTTTGCAAAAAGTTGAAATAATATCCGTGCCTCATAGTTGAGGGAGCTAAAAGAGGAACACATGGAAGAACTGCCCAGCAGCATGGATGGTCCCGCTGAGGAGGAGAATGTGAATTTTTAACAGCATTAGCCACACATTTGTATGGTGTTTTTAAAGTTTATATTCGAATGTTTTTGGCAGCCTAGGTGTAGCTACTAAATTTAGATTGGGGATTTGCCCAGTCTTGCAAACAAGTAATAACCCAGGGTATGTCATAAACTAAAAAGAAAAAAAGGAAGAGAAACTATGCAAGTATGTCAGGCAGAATTCAACTGGAGGTCAAAATTTGCTGAAATAGCGGGTGAAGAGGGATTAAAGGAGCAAAAAGTGGGGATTCTGTGAAGTTGTGGTCCACAAAAGAATGAAAGAAGGAGGGGGAGAAATTCAGAATTGAAACAAACTACTCAAAAGACTTGCTGGTTAAAAAAACCGTCAATAAAAAATCAAGCATCCTTGTATACAAAGAAGAAAATCAAAGAGAGATGCCTAGGGACCTTCAGTTGTTTTCAGGGAGTTAAGCTGGCCTAGAGCTTCTGGGTATCCTTGCATTCTTGGGGATGACATTTCTTGGACAAAGCAAACTTCCACCACATCAAGCTACCTGTGGATGTTAAAGCAAATATGACGAAGTTGGCTTTTTCCAGGTTTCTGCCTTGGCACCAATTTAACACTCGAGTCCTTTCTAGCAAGGCTGTTTTTTATTTGTTTTGGATTTCCTCTGCATTTCAGTGATAGTTGTCTTGGCACACTGTCCAAGCTGCAGACAGTTTTTATTTTTAGGTTTCCCTATTCAGAAAGAGTAGTCCCTGTTTAGGGATTTCACTGTCATTCTAAGCTTTCCACTGAGCTACGACCCTGTAGCTTTCTTCAAATTCAAGTCACTGGGGAGGGCTTTTGAAATGCTCAAAGAATGAGACAACATTTTGTACAAAGAGAAAAAAGCAACCAAAAAGAGTTTCCAGAACTGAGAAGATACCATGAAAAGGAAGGAAAAGAGAAGGCAGTGACAGGATCCAAAAGGACGAAAGACAGTACATAGAATCTGTAATAAGCCAGCCAGAAGCCCCAAGACAAGTGCAGTAACCTGTAGTTAGAGGTTTGCACACAGGGAAAGAAATTCTTATGTCGTAATTCCCAAAAGTACCATCCAAGTTACCAGAGGTGACAAAAATACTTCCTTTTATTAAAATAAGGAAGTTATTTTGGGACCACATTATTAGTGAATGGGTTAGTATTAGAGCGCTCTCCTAAAAACTCACGGAGGTATAGATTTTCAAAGTAGTTAAGTACATTATTTGAATAAAATAATATTATGTTTAACCTAACTTACAAAAGGAAAAGCATAATTAAATAGACTCGTGCATGGAATTGAAAATATACTTAGCTAAGCATTGCTGTATTTTACAAAGGATATTAGAATCCCCTTTCCCTGTATTTAGCAATCCTAGCTGTGATGCAAGACAGATTAATAGATAAGCCACAAAGTAATTGTAATAAAACGTAAAGGTACAATTTAGGAAATGGGCAATGTACCTATGGATGCCTGAGCCAATATTTACTTCATATGACACCCTAATATGCTGCAGTTTTGGTCTGTTGGAGTAGCATGAAACCAGTGAAGATCAGGAAATGATTCAGAAAGCAAGTCCTAAGGCAGTTGCAAAGCTGCAGAAGGAAAGTCCTGGAAAGCTTTAACATTTTGGGCTTACAAATGGGTCTCTTTGTTCTCAAATGTTTTAAGAACAATTTTTCAGTCAATCGTTTTGTAAAAACCAATGGTATTTTCATCAAAAATATTTTGGCCTCTTGACTTGCAAAATATACTGCAATGCCACTTTTGTGCCCCCGCTAACCATTCAGATGAACTCAGCTGCTGCATCTTCTTTCCTGCCCTCCCCCACTGATTCACTCCTGGTTACCGCCCTTTGTTCTTAGTCTATATGGTACCCTGCCATGGCTCATTCATTCTCAGCAGGGAGACAAGGAACTCAAGAACTAGCAGCACCAGAACAAGCTGCCTCAGCCCAGGGCCCACACCTGGCTGTGGGTCTCGCCTTGTCTCCTCTCCACTTTCTCCATTTCTTTGGTTCTCCTGACAATTTCTCATAGCCTCCCTGTTTGATCTCACATTTTACTTTTCCCTTTCCATTTCTATTGATCATCCAGAAGCTACTTGCTGGGGCCTCTACAACTCCCAGCTTGCAATATTTATGTCCATTCTCTTGATACCTCTGTGTATCCATTTCCCTGACATTTTAAAATGTTTCCCCACAGTTTTTGCCCTTCTTCTGACTACCACTTTGCCCTGCCCCTAGATATTCTGCCATAATTAATGCTGAATGAAAATCTAATAAACCAAGACTTTAAATTCATATGGGCTTTGAAATGGGAATAAAATCTTACATTTGTTTCTAGTGTGTACCCATAGATTTGACTATTACCCTTTATACAGGGGCATCAGTGGCATTAAGTGAGAAATTAATTCTGGGAGTTGTGGGATGATTCTGTGTCAAGCTCTCCACTGAGATCCAATGAGTCACTAGTTCCTGCTTATGAACTTGCAAACTCCAGCAAGAATTTTGAAGACAGTCCACAGTTACCATAAGAACTGGCTTTGGAATAAGTTAGGCTTTGGTTCCTATCCCAGCTCTTCCATGTCATAACTTTGATCAGGATAACAACAATAATAATACTTCTCCTGAGACTTACCGTAGAGTTTGGTACATAGAAAGCACTTAACTACATTTTTATGAGGAATAAAAATAGAAAGCACTTAAAAACATTTTTAAGAGGAATAAAAATGTTTGATTAATCTCCAAGATTTAAACTGAGTTTTAGAGGAACTTTCTTAGCAGGTACCCAGTTCTTCAAAGTTTCTCATGTCCATTGCACTCACTATAACCTTAGCAAAGGTTATCAGGATCTTCTAACGACGGTGCTGTTCTCTCTGTATTTTTGGCTTCATGTAAACACTGTCCCTTCCAACAGTCCAAGCTGACAGTTTCCAGCTGGTGTGATCCTGTCTAGTCACATGCTAACTTTCTGCCTCCGGAAGTATGTTTCTCAAGGTTCATCAGCTGACCTGAGGAACCGCTTGGAAAGATTCCTTCCTTCAATATCTCTGGACGAGCCATGCATACCTCCTCATCAAAGACAAATAGAAAACAAGGTCAATAGGAAAGCAGTGCTCACCTGTCCTACTGTCTGTACCTTTTCCTATTATGACTAGCCTCATAATCTTTAGGTTAGAATGACTTGTGCTAACCTGTTCCTAGAGTCCTTCCTTGTCCCTTGTGGCACTTGCTGTTTTTGATTGCAGCTGGTGTTTTTAAGCATGTCTCCACTTCGAAACCATAAGCTTGATGAAAATGAAGATGTATGTACCATTTGATTATTGTTATATCCCCAGTTTCTTGCCCAGGGATTGGCATTATTACATAGTGGTTAAGAGCTTGTGATCTGGAGCCAGCCTTCTTGGTTCAGCTTACAATTCCACTCCATACTATTTAGGTGAATTTAGGCTTAAACTACTACTATTTTTTTTATGTGAATTTAGTACTTAAATTACTCCTACTTTGGTTTCCTTTCCTAAAAAATAGGTATTTTCATAATAGTGTTTACCTCTTAGAAGAGATTAAAGAAGTAATATGCATAAGCACTTAGGACAGCGCTTGGCACAAAGCAAATAACTATTAAAATAGGTACTCAGTAAATATTTGCCGGATTAACAAATGCCACAGTAGGTCCAGTCATCAGCATTCTGCGTACATCATTTAATCAACCTGAATAGTCCAGCTGCTCTAGAGTCTCTTGATTTTTTTTCACGAATTTTTTTCATTGACTGCTTCTTAGGCTTTATTGTATTTGTGTCAAATCCACTTGTCTAAACATTTAAAAAAGCAAAACTGTGTTACATAGTTTTAAAAATCATTATAATTTGACTCTATGAGTTCCTAAAACTTCATATACAAGGGCTTGTCTCATTTGAGGATTTACATTGCTGATGAAATCCACTCTGTAAGAGATAGGTAGTAATGCAGTGTGCAGGGTGTAAAGTTGCTAGGGGTGTGTGTAGGTATGTTTGCATATATGCGTGCCTATGTATATTTTTATGTGTGTGTGTTAGGGGTAGAGCTGGCTATGTCAAAGGTGAATCAGATGAAGTTCCTGCTCTGTAGAATCTTGAAATTTAATAAAAGAGATATGCAAACAACTAATGAAATCACAAGGCACAATCCTCCGTGAGCCTGTGAGTATCTGCATCCTGCTCTGGGAAAGTGTAATAATCTCTTTTTGTGTCTGCAGTTTTACCTCGGCTGGTATCGGAGTTAGACTGCAGGCTCCTAATGTTTCACTTTATCAGTTTCTACAATGTCCCACATCTCTGTGAGCTAAAATAAAATGTTGCTATTAGCACAATGTGAAAAGAATGTTTTTTTTCCACTGAAAGGACAAAAGCAGTACCATGAAGCTATAGAATAGGCAAGTCTGTCAGTAAAGTAGCTTTCCCTAAAAGGATTTCCTAAGGAACATCTGAAGGTATTTAAATAAACAAAAAAGTAAGACAACTGAGTAAAGTTTAAGTCTGTGCCCCTTCCATATTTTCTAGTCCTGGTTCTTTTGATGTTCAGTGAAACATTTTTGGGGTTATTTATTTCCACCCCCACTCTGTTGTAATATTAAGAGAATTCCCAGAGGGGAGACTATAGAAGTCTGTCAGCAGCAGGCTCTATTCTGGCAGGAAGACTATTCTATACAATAAAGAAGAAATGGATTTCCTCTCCTTGTAGTTCAATATTTTCTTCCTCTACACATTGGATCAATTCCTCCATCCCAATTCCTTGAAAATGTCAGGGTTGGGCTGCCCCAATCTCAGACAGCTCTCTTCATTATGATTATCAGTGTTAATGCCATGTCATTAATCCTCACGAGTATATGGAGGCCTCACACTGAATGAATGGGGAAGGTCACCATGGAAACATTTGTCTCCATAGATGACTCACAGCAACCCCCATAACTGCTGAACCACATCCTCTCTCCCAAATGCACTGGATGAAGCCACAAATTTGGCATTTCCTATAGGACCATATTCTTTTTAAAAGCTATTAAAAATCTATGCCAGGGAGACATTCTTCAGACTCATGGTAGTAATACTCTTTGCAATGTGTTTAAGTGGGTGATGCTATGCAATTAGTTGTTAACACCTTTTAATAAATGCACACAGTAAACATTACCTTTGGTTTTTTCAGCTCCTGGTTTCTTTGCAATGCTATCATCTCCGGAGACAGGCACTGGCAGGGAGAAAAGTGCCCAGGTAGAAAATAAGCAAAACACCAGCATTCTCACATTTCAGAAATGATCCTCCTTAGGGGTTAGTGTGGTCTATCAACCTGCATCACAGTGAAGTGGAGGGGAAAAAATGGTCTTTGCTGGATTTATTTTTTGGCTACCTCAATGAAAAAAGCAAGCAAGATAACTCATGCAGAAAAATTACATTTGAGGACTGCAGACTTCTCACTTAGCCTTATCATGGAACGGCAGGATATCAACATTTCCTAGATGAAAAATTAGGTCTATGTTGGGAGATATCAGGCTTAAGTAAAATCACATGAGAACTACTGTGTATATCCCAGTCACCTCGGCACAGCTACAACGAGCAGTCTTTCTAGGGTTGCTATGTTCAGAGTTGGCTGTAACTATGCAGACCCTAAGCCCAGTTGGAGAAGCAAACCTGGGAGTGAAAAAGGGAACAGACTATTTCCTAAGCTGTACACATTTGCTGAATCTTCACTGAGGCAGGTTGTCATTTCTTGTTTATTTCTTGAATCCTAGATGGAAGTCTTGAGTGCTAATAATAGTAGACATTAGCTAACTGTACATATAATTAGCTAATTTGTTTCTGTAAATGATCATATGGGGAGTATTCTTTACTTCATTTGACAGATTAAGAGACTGAGGCATGAAAAGATTTAAGTAACTTTACCATGGTCACATAGCTCTTAAGTAGCTGAGGTGGGACATAAACCCAGGGGTAGCTGGCATCCAGAGTATATTTCCTTTAACATGAAGCCATATATTTAACTCTGATAGAGACATATTTATTCATTTTCTCTTCTTTCCTATCTTCTTCATCTCCCTCTCTCTTTCTTACCATTTTTCTACTACTCTATCACACCTGCCTCCAATCTTTCCCCTCAAGCCCACACTTGCTTCTCACCTCTCTCCTCTCCTCCCTATCATTGGAAGTGGTAGGCCTCACCTGGGTACACCAGCTGGCCCGAGACAGGAGATTTTGGCCTCTCTTACACTATATCCTACTTGTAAAGCAGGAAAAGCTACTTCTCGCTTCCATATCTCCCCTTCCCAATAACCTTCTCTTGTCCCTCTGGCACCTTCCTTTTTTTTTTTGCATAGGCTTCCAGTTCTCTTGTACTCTTCCCCTACACTTTTCTCCAGAAAAAATGAGATTTCTTAAAGTCATCCGTTATGGTTTGGCTCTGTGTCTCCACCCAAATCTCATCTTTGGTTATAATCCCCACGTGTAGAAGGAGAGAGCTGATTAGATTGTGGGGTGGTTCTCCCCATGCTGTTCTCATGATGGTGAATTCTCACGAGATCTGGTGGTTTTATAAGGCAGTTTTCCCTGCTCTTTTTTGCTTCTGTCTCCTACCACCATATGAAGACGGTCCTTGCTTCCCCTTGTCTTTCACCAAGATTGTAAGTTTCCTGAGGCTTCCCCCGCCATGTAGAACCGTGAGTCAATTAAAACTTTCCTTTATAAATTACCCAGTCTCATGTAGTAGCTTTATAGCAATGTGAGAATGAACTAATATATTATCATATAATAAATTCAGTCTCTTCATTTACATTAAGGTTACCACTTTATGAACATTTGCTTATTTTAAAAACTTAATTATTAAACTACAGTTAACCATATAAATGCTGTCATGGACTGAACTCTGTCCCCAAATTCATATGTTGAAGCCTTAACTCACCATGTGAATGTATTTGGAGATAGGGCCTTTAAAAGGGCAATTAACGTCAAATAAGGCCTATAGCATGGAAACTTAATCCAATATGACTGATACCCTTATAAGACAGGGATGTGTATAAATAAAGAAAAGACCATGTGAGGACACAGTGAGAAGGTAGTCAGAGACCTCAGGACAAACCAAATCTGTGAACACTTTGATCTTGGAATTCTAGCTTCCAGAATTGTGAGAAAATAAATTTGTTGTTGAAGCCACCTAGTCTATGACATTTTGTTATTGCAGCACTAGCAGATTAATACATATGGTGAAATACACAGAAATACACAAATCTTAAGTGTACAGCTTGCAGGATTTTTACATATTTATAAACCCATGAAATCACTGCAGATCAAGAAATAGAACATTTCCAGTACCCCAGAAACCTCCCTCCTACTCCTTCCCACTCACTTTAGCAGTCTGTGCCCATATTTTCAGATGTGCTTGCCTGCAGAGAGGGTTCACTTAGGCGCTCTCTCTCTCTCTCTCTCTCTCTCTCTCTCTCTCTCTCTCTCTCTCTCTCTCTCTCTCTCTCATACAGGAGTGTTTTTCTTCTGCAAGTGCTCCTGTACCTGGGCCTGGATATGTGAGTCAATTTTGGGAGTCAGGGTTGGCAGGGCCACTTGGCCAAAGATTTAAGACAACATTTTCCAAGCTGTTTTCATAAGTGATAAAGATGACACTATAATCTTCATCTGATTTCTGCATCTATTTCTCAATTGTTTCTGAACTAGGGAGAGGAAAATGGTATCATTATCTCCTTGAAACCTAACGTCTTGGTGGTTGGCTGTGTTCAAGTCTGGAATTTTAAAAAATAACCTACTATTTTTATTATAAAATATTTTAAACATTCAAAAATATATATACCAATATAATGAACTACCACCCGATTTCAATGAAGAAAGACAATTTACTGTATTTGCTGAAAAACATTTTAATTTAAACTACTTTAGTAAATCAGAGTTTATTCTATTCTTGAAACCTGAAGGCTTTGGGTCTTTTGAACAAATAATGAATGCCTCTAACAATCAAATAAAAAACACAACATGACACAAAGCTCTCATAATTGTTAATTCTACTTTTTATCTAATGCACTTTCCATCATGTTGCATACCATCTGTTAACTAATGAAATGTTCCAAGGCTCAAGTTGATAAATAGAAAAATCTCCCTTTCTTTGATATGTGATTGAGGATTCCATGCTGGTTTGGGTTAGATCTTTAATGAAGTAGAGGCAGCTGAAAGTTTAAGCAAATTTGGGATTGTCCTACATCACTAATATTCTCCAAGCAGAAATGGGTCTTAGAATCAGTTTACTTGCCCTTCTCTCCAACCACACATATAGGAAGAGTACATGGTGCACACCTTGATGATCAGGCAGCTACACCAAATGGTTACAGAAAATCTGAATAGACTTGAGAGGGGAAGAGCATCATACATTCTTCAAAGAATTGCTGTATGGGTGTAGAGGAGATACAGCTAGTTGGTGAAGAGTCTTCATGGAAAGACCTGTGTCCTGAATGAAAACGCTCAAAACAATGAGAAAATTGGGACTTCAAAGATAGGCATAAACAAATTGAAGCATATTACAAGTGAACCAGGCAAAACATCAAATTCAGGCCAGGGGTAGTTATAGTTTTGGAGGAATTATCTAATCTAGGGCAGTGAATATGAACAACTGCGAATGATTTGGAACATAAAGAACTCACTGACTTCATGACATTACTCAAGAGATCTAAACAGCATATTTGAAAAACAAATGGCCAAGCTGAGAGAGAGAAAGAGAGAGAGAGAGAGAGAGAGAGAGAGAGAGAGAGAGAGAGAGAGAGAGAGAGGAAAAGAAATGACTGAAAGCCTGCAAATGGTGAGAGCCCTACATTAGATTGAGAAGAAACAGGATGTTTTAAGAAACAAGTTAAACTGTTAACAGGGACATGTCTTGATTTTCTTGTGTGATTCTTTTAATTCTTTGGAATTATCAATATGAATGATAACTCACATGAATCCAGTAATAAAAAATCCCAGGCTACAGCTGGTGAAGGTACTCAAAACCCATTTTGGTGTTTGAGTGAGATACTTCTGCCAGCATGCAGCAGTAGTTTTGCAAGGACTTAGTCTGGCGTCACATCCCTAGTCTCGATCCAGCCCTCATATCCACCTTCTCTCAGGAGGAGGAGGAACTTACCTGATTGGTGGGTTTAGGAATAGTTAGAGATAATCAATCCAGCCCATTCCTCTCTCTTTTTCTTGAGTCTGTGTGCCAGGAGAAGGGATGTATTGTGTGTTCTTTGCCATTTGATATATACCCTGCTAAAGTGTGGTGGGTCTGCAGCTTTCTGGCTGTACTTATGAACAGAAGGGGAGGGGGTAAATTTGTTCATTTCAGAGGTGAAGTCTTAACAAGTTCATGCTGCCAATATCTAAGCCATAGTCTCCAATCATTTTTGTTAGTAATAAAAATGTATTTTGTTAGTAATATACCTTTTTCACTTTTGTTAATAATAAAGGTATATTTTGATGTTATCCCAAAGTTGAACATAGAGGAAAGGTATATTTTTTGCCAATACTCTTAGCAGTACTCTGCTTTATTTCCTAAATGACTGCATAGAATTAAAATAAATTTGTAGTGATGTACTCATATAAATAAGTGAACTATCAATAATGAATATATGAATTAAGATAGAGCATATAGCCTTGAACAAATTGGGGAACAGAATATATGGTCTTGTAATAATAATATTAATGGCTAATATTTGCCAAGTGTTTATGCTGTCCAATTAATTTTGGTAATATTGTGAACCCCACTTTTTGTGAGTCCCAATATGTGAGATGAGAGCCAAAAAGAGGTGAAGTCTCTTAGAGTATACTGGAAATTTCTGAAGACAAATTTGTCTCTGAACTTCCTGAAAAATACTTTTGTTATCAGTGCAAATACTTCTTTCCTTTTTCCTTTTTATATTGAGATATATTGCCAGGAGAAAAATACATGATCTGTTAGGGCATCCTGCAAGAGTATACTTCAAAAAGTTTCCTCTAATTTATTCTGTCAGTAAGGGGACATAAATGTGCAAATTTTAATCTTTGGATTAAAATTTATTTAAATCAAAATGTATTTAAAAATAGGCTGTTGTCACTCTTTATATTTAATTTCAGTCAGGACAGGCTATCGTCATCCACAGTATCAAGCAGCCTCAGAACTTCAGTGACTTAAAACAACTTAGATGTATTTCTTACTCAAACTACATATTTTCTTGCAGGCTAGATGGGCACTCTGTTCTCTAGCATCATTTCTCTGAAATCCCACGCAGGAGAGCTCTATAGGGTTTCGCATCAGCTATTCAATGTTCTTTTCCAGAAGTAAAAAATATCACTTAGTTCACAATCCCATTAGTCATAACAAGTCATCTGGCTTCACCCACTTACAAGTTGCCTAGAAGTGCAAATCTACCATGTAACAAAAAGGAAGAAAGCTAGACAACACTCTGTGATCAGCACTAGGATTGCTACATGTTTTTACAAGTTTTATAGCTGAAAAATGGCAACTAGCCTTATTTGGCTTTTACATTACAAGAGAGGTTATGCAATTATTTTCTCTTTTGTGAATTGTTTGTGCATGCCCTTTTTTTGTCTGACATATTAAAATGGGTATGTTGGCAGAGTTCAGTAGAAAAGTTGGTTGAGGAATTTAAGTTATTCTTAAGTAATTAATAAGGATTATCCCTGCTTCTCCCTGCCCCTTACCCCCTGCTGTCTCCCTTTTCCCTTGAAACTGAGAAGTTCCATATAGGAAAATATTCCAGAGGGTGGTGATCACCTCATCTGTAACATACTATAAGCTACATGTCTTAGAATGGTTTCCATGGGGGCATTGATCATTTAGTGTTTCTTAACCTGTGATTGATTCATAAGTACATCAATATCATATGTCAGGCTACTTCAGGTACTCTGTAAAAGATACCTGTTTTTTCAATGTGTATTTCTTAGGCCTCTCTCAATTTGAAGTGACATAATTCCAATCTGAAACCAGTTTTTAAAAAAGCAAAAAGGTGTGTCCTCAAGTAAAAGTTATAGGGATTTCCTAGGTTTAGGCATGGCTGGACATGTGAAGTCAAATACTATCATCAGAACGTATTCATTTACCACTAAGATCACATTGGGAAGTTATGTGAATCTTCACTTCCTCATCTGTATGAGGAACATCTGCCTCCCAGGTTCAAGTGATTCGCCTGCCTCAGCCTCCCAAGTAGCTAGGATTACAGGCATACACCACCATGTACAGCTAATTGTTTGTATTTAGTAGAGATGGGTTTCACCATCTTGTTCAGAATGGTCTGGAACTCCTGACCACTCCTGACATGTGAGCCACTGCACCCAGCCCATGCAAAACTTTTAATACAATGCATAACATAGTAATAGAAATGGAAGATAACTGCCTACTATTATTCTTACTACACCTACTATTACTGTTTATTGTTCTTAGGTATAGATTGTTCAATACACTAAAATGACCTAATTGCATCTGTTATTCATAGATTTGAATTTAGCTGAACTATTATCTTTAGACTTTATCATTGACATATAGAGGAAGGCGATGGGTATAAAAGACTTGAAATATGTTTTTCAAATATGTCCTATAGCAGGTTTCAGGAAGAGACTAGAAACTGGACTTGCCAGATGACACATATCTCAATGTTGAGTGTGTTAAATTTGATGTGCCTATGTGGTAACAAAAGGCATATATCCAGTTTACAGCTGGAACTCTGATTCTGTACATAGGTCATGACAGGTCAGGATAATAAACAGTAATTGCAGAGTCATTTACTTATGTCAGAGATTGCAGACTGCAAACTGGAGGAATGGAATGTGTACTTTCCCCCCCTAAATAGATCTTAATAATAAAGGGGCTACTTTAATATCATATTACATAAAAATTAAAAAAAATTGAGTTTTAAAAAATAAATTTGCTTGACATGACAAATATCAAAGGGAACTGAGGAGCAGCTACTTCTCTGGCCATGATTCCAACTCTTCATTCAGTATGTGTGCACGCCTATTCCCCATTCATTTGGGTCACTTTCTTCCCCTCTGGAGGAATTTGAGTGCTGAGTCTGATCAAGGGTAATAGAGTCCTTGGCAAAGTTCATGGCTAAGGCTAGAGATGTAATTGAGGTTGCCATTTGGAAACAGAAGAAAAGGTGGCTAATTATGCAAGTGGGGAGAAGAGCCATCCAAGGAAATTGAGAAGGATCAGGTAGTAAGAACATCAGGAGAGAGCAGTTTCACCCAAGTCAAAGTAGGAGATGGTGTTATTTATTTATATTATTATTGCATTTAAATTTTCTAGATGAGGTTTTGCTCTGTCGATCAGCTGGAGTGCAGTGATGGAATCATAACTCACTGCAGCTGCAATCTCCTGGGCTCAAGCAATCCTCCTGCCTCCATCTTGCAAGCAGCTGGGACTATAGGCATGCACCACAGTGCTGGTTAATTTTTTGTCTCTTTATAGAGAAGAATGGTCAGTGCCATATTCCCAGGTAAATATAATAGGCTGAGTTAAAATAATATATGAATTTCATTAATTAAGAGATAATGACATACAATGAAAGCAGTTTCACTCTTGTCATAGGGCTGAAATGTACAATAGTTAGAGGACATGAGGATGTCTTTTTTTTTTTTTTTTTTTTTGAGACGGAGTTTCGCTCTTGTTACCCAGGCGGGAGTGCAATGGCGCAATCTCGGCTCACCGCAACCTCCGCCTCCTGGGTTCAGGCAATTCTCCTGCCTCAGCCTCCCGAGTAGCTGGGATTACAGGCATGCGCCACCATGCCCAGCTAATTTTTTGTATCTTTAGTAGAGACGGGGTTTCACCATATTGACCAGGATGGTCTCGTTCTCTTGACCTTGTGATCCACCCGCCTCGGCCTCCCAAAGTGCTGGGATTACAGGCTTGAGCCACCGCACCCGGCCGAGGATGTCTTTTTAAAATATATTTCTAATTTTTTAAGTCTTCTGTCTAATGGTATGACAACTAAATGGGGTTGTAAGTAGGATTGCTTTTTTGAATTATAGAATCAGAAAATATATTGTTGCCTAACTGAGAAGACGTTCAAACATGAGTTGCTGCAAATAGAGTGAAGTCACAGAAACAACTAATGGAGGCTGATTCCAGTTGAGATGGATTTAGCAAAATTTTAATCACAATGATATTTATGAGTTTTAAGACTTGTTGTTCTTAAGGTGAATCTTCAATAAATTCTTGGAGCTCAAATATTTTGCAATTAATTTCATTCATTAATTGGTCCTACCCACCCTCAAACAGAGTTCTTTATCCCCTCTCCTAGCTACCCAATCTCCAAAATAACATGAAAGTCATTTTATACTTCTCTCTATTCCTCTTACCTTTCCTGACGCCTCCCATGCAATCAGACACAAAGTCCTACAGATTCTTTTTTAAAAATATATACTGAGTCTTCACCTTTTCTTTTCTTAAAAACACGATTCTTATATTTTCTGTCATCTCCATTAAACTGGAACCTCCTTGAAAATGATGCTTATACTTATTCATGTTTTCCCTCACTTTGTAAAAATATATGTAACATAATATTTAGTAAGTTTTGTAGAGATGAGCTAAATGATCCCATTACTAGTTTTCACCCTTGCATTTTACGCTCCAGCCATAATGAACAACCAACTCTCCCCCAATACTCCAGAATGTTCTTTTGTCTTTGTACGTGTTTCTTTGTCTTTTCACAAGCTCTTATTTCTGCCTGAAAGGCTCTTTGATATGCATTGTTCACCTGGAAAATGGACCTCATCTTTGAAGAATTGGAAGAATTTACTCCCCTGTGAAATTTCTCTTTGTCTCTCTACTTTTGTGCAGCCTCTGCTGCAGAATACCAAATACATTTTTTCTCCTTTCTGGCACAGCCAGAATTTCCCAGCCTCATTTGTTGTTTGAAATGACCACAGAAGGTGAATGGAAACAATGTGTGGACTCTCAGACTTGGTGGGTAAATTCCTCCCAGTTGTGATCCTCCCTATTGTTTTCCATATTCTGGTGGCTGATCTAAAGAACCCTCTCAAGGAGATAAAAGGAACTACATCTTGAAAATGGTAGAGCTGTTAGAGAAAAGAGCTCAGGTCCCCCAGTCTCCTTAAAAGAGAGCTGCCCAACCAGTAACTCCTGCACAGGACCATTGCGAGAGTGGGAAATAAAGTTTTATTGTGTTAAACCACAGAGTTCAAATTTATCTATTATAGTTGCTCAGGTAATTTTAACTAATGCAG
The DNA here is from genome assembly GCF_049354715.1 of Callithrix jacchus. Classification (NCBI taxonomy): domain Eukaryota; kingdom Metazoa; phylum Chordata; class Mammalia; order Primates; family Cebidae; genus Callithrix; species Callithrix jacchus. The sequence continues at coordinate 135,198,802 of NC_133505.1, forward strand.
CTCTCAATGCATCTTATATGCACCTCTATCATAATTCATTATGTTAGACTATAATAATTGGTGGATATGGCTATCACTCCACCAGACTATGCCTGTCCTATAAACTTTGTGTGTATCAATGTCCCCAGTATCTGCTACAAAATATGTAGTGTTTTACAAACATTAACCCTAAATTGTATGAGTGCACCACAATTTATTATCTTTTTCTCAAATTTACTTTCTTTCTGGGAAATTTTTTTCAATTCTTTTATTGTGGTAAAATACACATAACATAAAATTTACCATCTTAACCATTTTATAACTGTACAGCTCAGTGATATTAAGTATATCCATGATGTTATGCAACCATCACCACCATTCATCTCCATAACTCTTCTCATCTTGTAAAACTGAAACTTCATACTCATGAAACAATGCGTATTGCCTCTTCTCCCCGCTCCTGGGAACACTGTTCTACTTTCTGTCTCTATGATTTTGCCTACTCTAAGTATCTCATGTAAGTGGAATCATATAGTGTATGTATTTTTGTGACTGGTTTACTTCATTTAGCATAAAATCTTCAAGGTTCATCCCTGTTGTACCATATATCAATATTTCCTTCCTTTTTAAGTTTTGTATTTAAAAAATGTTTTTAGAGATGGGGTCTTACTATGTTGCCTAGGCTGACCTTGAACTTCTGGACTCAAGCAGTCTTCCCACCTCAGCTTCCCTAGGAGTTGGGACTACAGGCATGTACCACATTTTGCTCATCCATTCATCCCATTGATGAACACTTGAGTTACTTCTTTGTTTTAGCAATTGTGAATAATGCTGTTGTAAAATTGGTGTATAAGTATCCCTTCAAGACTGTTTTCAATTCTTCGGGGTATATACCAAGAATTGGAACTTTTGGATCATATGGTAATTCTATTTTTTAATATTTGAGGTCTTGCCATACTGTTTTCCACAGTGGCTATAACATTTTGCATTCCAGTAACAGTGCAGAAGAATTTCAATTTCTCCATGTTCTTGTCAACATGTTATTTTCTATGTTTTAAAAAAAAATTTAGTATCCCTCCTAACAGGTGTAGGGTGATATCTCACTGTAAGTTTTGGTTTGCATTTCCCTAATGATTAGTGAAGTTGAGCATTTTTCATGTGCTTATTGGTCATTTACATATTATCTTTAGAGAAGTGTCTGCTTATGTCCTTCGCCCACTTTTAAATCAGATTGTTCATTTTTTATTGTTGAGTTTTAGGAGTTCTCTATATATTAATATATTATCAGATATATGATTTGCAAATATTTTGTTCTGTGGGTTGCCTTTTTACTCTGTTGATATTGTCTTTAAAAATATATATTTAAAAAATTCTACCCAGCTTTAGTAATATTTTATTGACAAATAAAATGTATACATATTTGTAGTATGCAACATAGTGTTTTGATGTATGCATACAGTATAAAATGATTAAATCATGTTAATTGACATACATATAGCCTCACATAAGTATTTTTTTGGTAGTGAGAACATTTAAATTCTCAGTGGTTTTCAGGTATATAATTTATTATTAGTTATCATGCTATACAAGATATTATCTTTTAATACACAATTTTTTTTTCATTTTTATAAATTTCAATTTGTGTGTTTTTTTCTTTTGTAGCCTGTGCCCTTAGAATCATATCCAGGAAATCACTGCCAAATGCAATGTCATAAAACTTTTGCTGTATGTTTCTTCTTAAGAGTCTTATAGTTTCTTAAGATTTTAAATGTGCATCCTTGATCCATTTAAATAAATGTTTGTATATGGTGTTAAGCAAGGGTCCAACTCATTCTTTTGCATGTGGATATACAGTTTTCCCAGTACCAGTTGTTGCAAAGACTCTTTTCCTCATTAAATGGTCTTAACCCTCTTGCAAAAATCATTTGACCGTAGATATAGAAGGGTTTATTTCTGAATTATTTATTCTGTTCCATTGGTCTATATCTTCCATTGGTCTGTGTCTGTGGTTATGACAGTACTACACCATTTTGATTACTATAACTTTGTGGTAAGTTTTTTCTTTTTTTTTTGAGACAGAGTTTTGTTCTTGTTACCCAGGCTGGAGTGCAATGGCATGATCTCAGCTCAGCGCAACCTTCGTCTCCTGGGTTCAAGCAATTCTCCTGCCTCAGCTTCCCGAGTAGCGGGAACTGCAGGCATGCACCACCATGCCCAGCTAATTTTTTGTATTTTTAATAGAGACGAGGTTTCACCATGTTGACCAGGAAGGTCTCCATCTCTTGACCTCGTGATCCACCCGCCTCGGCCTCCCAAAGTGCTGGGATTGTAGGCGTGAGCCACCGCACCCGGCCTGTGGTAAGTTTTAAAGCCAGGAACTGTGACTCCTCCAGATTTGTTCCTTTTTCAAGACTCTTCTGGCTATTCGGGGAACTTTGATATTCCATATGAATTTTAGGATAAATGTTTCTATTTCTGTAAAGAGTATCATTAGGATTTTCATAGGATTATATTGAATCTATAGATCATTTTTGGTAGTATTGATATGTTAAAAATAATTGTCTTCTAGTCCATAATCATAGGATGAGTTTCTACTTTTTTAAGTCTTTAATTTCTTTACGAAATATTTTGTAGGTTTTTTTTTTGCACAAGTCTTTCATCTCCTTGGGTAATTACTATATATTTTATTTGCATTCAGAAATACTTATCAGGTGCCTGCCCTGTTCCCCATGTTATCCCAGGGAGTTGTTACAAAATGATGCACAAGACAGGCAAGAGCTCATGGGGCTTCCTTCCGCATGTCTTTTGGAATTGCCAATTTACCTCCTGTGGCCTGTGGCAAATGTATCATGTCATTCTAGTCCATGAGCTTAGTGTACTTATTTTCAGGTACTCAGCTGTACTTGTTTTAAAAAAAAAATACCTGAAACTTGATTTAATTGTGTGGATATTAAGAGTAAATAAACTATTCCACACATGTAAAGTACATTTTATTCTCCCTGTAAAACTCTAAATGTTTTTCATCAACATATACTCTATGATGTATATATTTACTATTATTTTGAGATAGCTGGGAAAACGAAGGGCCCATAATTAGAAAGAGATGGAATATTTGATACATTATGCACCTGCCTGTTTTTACTCTCATCACCTAGTCTCAGTTTTTCAGTTTTTCTAAAATGTTAGAAATGCACAGACATGTACACACACTTACTTAATTTCTTCTTAATCTGTGATCTTCCAGATTTCTATTATATAGATTAATCCAAGTATATTTGCTAGTCTTTTTAAATTAAAGAAAGTAAATGACAAAAGGACCATCATGTGGACAACCAGTGGGAAATGTTTCGCTCACTTTTGCGAGTTACTTGTTCTCAGTGCAAAAGTTTAAAAGGAAGTCCTTTTATTTCTTCAGAGTTTGAAGGTTTAAAAATCATTTTCTTTTTAGCATTGGAAACTGTCAGGAAAACCAGTATATACCCCTAATGACTATTTCAGGAAGAAATATGTCCTTGTTTTAAATAATCGGATACAGTATATAAATGCTGTTTTGTAAAGTCTAAATTCTACTATTAACTGAACAAAATATAAACCAGAAAATTAACGTAGAAGAAATAATCACATTCACCTGTTCCTCTCATTTCTAACATTCTGCTCTTCCTTTGCTCTGTAGAGTAACCCTGGTGCGAAAGGTGTTGATGGCTTGGATGGAGAACAGGTACAGAAATTTCTCATTCTATGTTCCCCCTCTACTAGTTTGGCACTTACACATGTCCTGATTAATCTAGAAATGTAAACACGCATATTTAATAATGTTTAAAGTGTATCTATATGTTTTTTCTTATCCCAAAGATACAAGAACCCTAGAAACCTAGCTCGAATCAACCTCTCCCATATTATGTTTATTTCCATCTTATTTTTGTTAAATCTTATCACATAGAAATGTTTATTATTATTGTTTTGTATAGTCATGCTTATTTAGCTCCACCATCATATTTCTTCAATTTTCTGGAAGAGTTTGAGAAGGATTACTATTATTTCTTTAAATGTTTGGTAGAATTCACTGAGGAAGCCATCAGGTCCACAGCTTTGCTTCAAGAGATTTTTTGATTACTGATTCAATCTTCTTACCAGTTATAAGTCTATTCATGTTTTCTATTTCTTCAGGATATAGTCTTTGCAGGTTTTGTGTTTCTGGAAATTTTTCCATTTTATATAAGCTACCTAGTTGCTGGCACTTGTTCTTAGTATTGTCTTATAATTTCTTTTCTTTCTTTGAAACTGAGTCTTGCTCTGTCACCCAGGCTTGAGTACAGTGGTGTGATCTCGGCTCACTGCAGACTCTGCCTCCTGGGTTCAAGTGATTATCTTGTCTCAGCCTCCTGAATAGCTGGGATTGCAGGTGTAGGCTACCATACCCGGCTAATTTTGGTATTTTTAGTAGAGAGGGGCTTTCACCGTTTTGGCCAGGCAGGTCTCAAACTCTTGACCTCAAGCTATCCACCTGCCTCGGCCTCCCAAAGTGCTGGGATTATAGGTGTGAGTCACCCAACCCAGCCTATTATAATTCTTTTTGTTTATGTGGAATCATTAGTAATGTCTCCACTTTCACTTTTGATTTTTTTTTTTTTTTTTGAGACGGTGTTTCGCTCTTGTTACCCAGGCTGGAGTGCAATGGTGCAATCTCGGCTCACTGCAACCTCCGCCTCCTGGGTTCAGGCAATTCTCCTGCCTCAGCCTCCTGAGTAGCTGGGATTACAGGGACGCGCCACCATGCCCGGCTAATTTTTTGTATTTTTAGTAGAGACGAGGTTTCACCTTGTTGACCAGGATGGTCTGGATCTCTTGACCTCGTGATCCATCCGCCTCGGCCTCCCAAAGTGCTGAGATTACAGGCTTGAGCCACCGTGCCCGGCCTCACTTTGATTTTATTAGTTTAAATTTTTCTTTTTTTCTTAGTTCATCTAGCTAAAATTTTATCAATTTTGCTGATCTTGAGGAATCAATTTTTGTTTATATTGATTTTCTCTAGTTTTTAATCCTCTATTTTATCTTTGCTCTAATCTTTATTATTTCCCTTTTCACAAGTTTTGAGTTTAGTTCTTCTTTTTCTAGTTCCTTAAGGAATAAAGTGAGGCTGTTGTTTTGAGAGATTTTTGTTTAACATTAAGCATTTAAGGCCACAGTTTTTTACTTTAGCAACAATTTTGCCGTCTACCGTACATTTTGGTATGTTGTAGTTTCATTTTCATTTGTCTTTAATTATTTTATATGTTCTTTTGTGATTTCTTTGGCCCATTGGTTATTGAAGAATGTGCTGTGTGATCCTTTTATAGCTCACAAGCCTGATGATTGGGTTTTCATGTACATGGATGAGATGTGCCTTTCTTAAACCTGGTTCTTGAAACATAGGCACATTACTTGCCTGATGTGAAAAATAGGAAAAAGAAGTGTGTTGTGCAGTTTCCAAAGATTTGCACAGTTTCTGGTTTACCTTGTGTTATTGAGTTCTAATTTCATCCTGTTGTGGTCAGAGAAGACAATTTGCATAATATTTATCTTTTAAAATCTATGGAGAATTTGTGACTTAATATATGATATATCTTGGAAAATATTCCATGTGTACTTGAGAAGAATGGGTATGCTGTTTATGTTGGGTAGTGTTTTGCATATGTCTGTTAGCTCTGATTGGTTTATTGTGTTGTCTTCTATTTCCTTTCTTACCTTGTGTCTGATTGGTGTCTTCATTATTGAGAAGGGAGTATTGAAATCTTTATTATTGTAGAACTACATTTCTCCCTTCATTTCTGCCAGCTTTTACCTTATACATTTTGATGGTCTGTTATTAGATGCTGGAGTGTTTAGAGTTTTTATATCTTCTTGCTGTATTGAACATTTTAATTTATAATGTCCTTATTTATGTCTTTTTAACTTTTTGGATTTAAAGTATATGTTGTCTTATATTGGTACAGCCACTGCTGCTCTCTTTTGGTTACTATTTGCATGGAATAACTTTTTCTTTTATCTTTTCTTTTTAATAAACACACTTTTATTATTATTATTTTTTTTTTTTGGGGGGAGACAGGGTCTCCCTCTGTTGCCCGGTCTGGAATGCTGTGGTACACTCTCAGCTGACTGCAACCTCTGCCTTTGGGTACAAATAATGCTCATGCCTCAGTCTCCAGAGAAGCTGGGATAATAGGTGCCCATCACCACCCCTGCTAATTTTTTGTATTTTAGTAGGGACAGGGTTTCACCATGTTGCCTAGGGTGATCTTGAACTCCTGACCTCAGGCAATCTGCCCACCTCTGCCTCCCAAAGTACTAGGATTACAGGTGTGAGTCACAATGCCAGGCCAGAATAGCTTTTTCTATCATTGCACATTTTTTTTTTTTTTGAGATGTAGTTTTGCTCTTGTTGCCCAAACTGGAGTGCAATGGTGCAATTTCAGCTCACTGAAACTTTCACCTCCCGGGTTCAAGTCATTCTCCTGCCTCAGCCTCCAGAGAAGCTGGGATTACAAGCCTGCGCCACCATGCCCAGCTATTTTTTTTCCTGTTTTTAGTAGAGACAGGGTTTCCCCATTTGGCCAGGCTGGTCTCAAACTCCTGACCTCAGATGATATACCCACCTTGGCCTCTCAAAGTGCTGTGATTACAGGTATGAGCCACTGCACCCGGCCTATCATTCCACCTTTTCACTTTCCATCTGTTTGTATTTTTTAATCTAACATGAGTCTCTGTAGACAGCGTTTAATTGGATCATGTGTTTTTAAAATCTATTTTGCCAGTATGTGTCTTTTGATTGGAGAGTTGACTCCACATTTATTTAAAGTAATTACTGATAAGGAGAGTCTTACTTCTGTCAGTTTGCTATTTGTTTTCTGTATGCCTTATATTTTATTATCCCTCAGTTTCTGCATTATTTTTTTCTTTTGCGTTTAGTTGATCTTTTGCAGTGAAGTGTTTAAATTTATTTCTCATTTCCTGTGTATATATTCTGTATTTTCTTTATGGTTGTCAAGAGGATTGCATTTAACATCTTAAAGTAATAATACTCTAATTTAAATTTATATCCGCTTATCTTTAATAATATACAAAACCTTTGCTCCTTTATATCTTTATCCCCACTTATTTCAGTGGCTGATGTCATAAAATTACATCTTTATATATTATGCACCCCAAAACATAAACAAATAATTCTTTAAAATACATGAGTGTTTTAAATTATATAGAAAATGAAATGTGGAGTTACCAACCAAAGTTACAATATTAGGTTTTTGAGTAATAATTTTTAAAATGTTTTCTCTTAAATTGTGTAGAAAACAAAAAATGGAGTTATAAACCATTACTACAACAATACTTGATTTTATGATTGCACATGTATTTACCTTTACTGAGATAGTTATATTTTTTCATATGTCTTTGAATGACTATCCAGTGTACTTTCCTTTCATACTGCAGGCTTCCCTTGAGCATTTCTTTTGGGGCAGCTCTAGTGGTAATGAACTCCTGAACTTCATCACTTTTGTTTTTTGTTTTTCTGGGAATATTTTTTTTTTCCTTAGATGCAAGATCTTGATCTGTCACGGAAGCTGAAGTGAAGTGGCATAATTGTAGTTCAGTGCAGCCTCAAACTCCTGGACTCAAGTGATCCTCCCACTTCAGCCTCCCAAGTAGCCAGGGCTACAGGCATGCACCATCATGCCCTTTTTTTTAACTATTAGTTTTTGTAAGGATGAGGTCTCAGCATGTTCCCATGTTGGTTTTGAACTCCTGGCCTCAAGCAATCCTCCTGCTTCAGGCTACCAAAGTACCGGATTACAGGTGTGAATTACTATGCCCAGTCATCTGGGAGTATGTCTTAATTTCTCACTTTAGAAGGACAATTTGGCCAGAGATAGAATTTTTGGTAAATAGGGTTTTTGTTTGTTTGTTTGTTTGTTTGTTTGCACTTGGAATATACTGGCCCAATGCCTTTTGGCTGCCAAGGTTTCTAATGAGAAATCTACTTATGATCTTGTTGAAAATCTCTTTTATGTAGTGAGTCTGTCCTTGTCAACCAAAGATTTGATTATAATGTATCTCAGTGTGGTTCTCTGTGAGTTCATCACATCTGGATTTTGCTGTGTTTCTTGGATGTTTATATTCAAGTGTTTCATCGAGTGTCAGAAGTTTTTCAGCCACTATTTCTCCAAATATTCTCTCTACCTCGTTCTCTCTTCTTCTAAAACTTCCACAATGTGTATGTTGGTTTACTTGATAGTATGCTACAGGTCCCTTAGGATTTGTTCACTTTTCTTCAATATTTTTTCCTTTCTGTTCCTTAGACTCAATAATTTTCGTTATCTTACCTTCAAGTGAACACTGATTATTTCTTTGCCTGTTCAAACCTGCCTTTGAATCTCTCTAGGAAAATTTTTTTGTTTTAGTTATAACATTTACATCTCCAGAATTTAATTTTGGTTTCTTTTTAGGTTTTGATATCTTTACTGATATTTCTATTTTGTTCATTCATCATTTTCTTGATTTTTAGGTTTTAAAATATATTTAAGGTAATTGTTTTAAAGTCTTTATCTAGTGGATCTTCCATCTGTGTTACTCAGGGACAGTTTTGGTTGATTTATTTATTCTTTCCTTTGAATGAGCCATTGTTTTGTGTTTCTTTGTATGCCCTGTGATTTTTTAATTGGGCATCTAAATTTAATAAAGTGGTAACTCTAGAAACCAGATTCTCCTCCCTTTCCCTGCGTTTGCTGCTTTTTGGCTATTTGTTGTTTAATGATTTTTTAAAATTTGAGTGTTCTAGGCTATCTCTGTGTCAAAATCAGACTGAGGTATATACTTAAGGTCTTCTCAGGTATCCCATGGGCTTGTGTGGTGATAAAAGAAAAATATCAGCTGAATGGAATTTAAAGGAGTTTAACTGAGCAATGAATGTTTTGCAAATTGGGCAGCCCCCAGTATCATAGCAGATTCCCAGAGACTCCAGCACAGCCATATAGTGGAAGAAGATTTATAGACAAAAAAAGGGAAATAGCCTGCAGAAATTGATGCTGAGGCACAGAAACAGATGGATTGGTTACAGGCTCATATTTGCCTTATTGGAACACAGTTTGAACACTTAGCAGTCTATGAGTGGTTGAAGTATGGCCTCTGGGATTACCCAAGACTGAGTTATTGTTACAGGTGCATACTCTTAAATTAGGTTTTCACTCTCATTTGACTATTAAGCTAGGTTCATCCACAAGGATGCAAATATAGAAGTACAGAGTTCTTCTCACGCTATATTTAGTTTGCTTTAACAGTGGTCACTTTCTAATTTTCCTCACATATACAGCTGCTTTTGAACGTCACAGACTTTAATGTCTGGCTCCCAAAAAGGCAAAAAGAGAAAAATAAAGGGAAGAGGGAAGAGGCAGTGGCCCTTAAAATCCCCTGGAAGTCGATTCATTTGGAGGTAGGAGGGAATAGCAGCAATTTGAGAAGGTACAAAGCAATAGCTGCCTGCTTCTTTGCACCTCTGAGATCAGAAACAACAATCAGTAATCAAAGCTCAGATCTTGATGCTTGGAGAACAGTGTCCTTTTTGTCACACTGATTCCCACAAATTGCATTCAAGCTGCTCCAGGAACATGTGCATGGCTCCCTGCCAAGGAACTAGGTGTGGGGGATGGGTAGTTACTCCTGTGCTAAGAACTAAAATTGACAAAAGTAATAGCAATTCACTAAACAAGCATTCCTTTGGAAGGTGCAAGCCTTCAGTAAGCTCCACAGTTTCAAAATAGTTACATCAGATAAATTCTGTCAGTACAGTTGTTGTTTAGGTAGGGAGCTAGATTTCTGGTTATTCTTAGTCTGTCATCCTGTCTTCTAAAAATACTCCTATTATTATTATTTATTTTTGAGACAAAGTATCTCTCCATTGCCCTGGCTGGAGTGCAGTGATGCAATCTTGGATCATTACAGCCTCAATCTACTGGGCTCAGGTGATCCTCCCACCTTAGCCTCCCAAGTAGCAGGGACCACAGGCATGCAACACTACACCTGGCTAATTTTTGTGTTTTTTGTAGAAATGGGGTTTTACCATGTAGCCCAGGTTGGTCTCAAACTTCTGGGCTCAAGAGATCTGCCTGACTTGGCCTCCTAAATTGCTGGGATTACAGACAATGACCACTGTGCCCAGCCCTAAATTTATTTTTTAAAGGGAAAATTCACAAAAAAATTGACCTTACAATTATAGGTAACTAGATTTTTTTTGCACATGAAATTTGCCTATTAGAAAGTATATTAGGTATAAGCAATCATATTTTTACCCAGAACCACAAGCTGTTCTTTCTATTCAGAGTAAAGAGTAACACTGGGCATATTTCCAAATTCAAATGTCATTCTAAAATATATTTGTATTTTTATCAGTGCCAAGTGCAATGGTAGTTTGTGCAAATTAGTGCTCACAGTAGGAGTGTTTTAGTACTATTAAATAATAACAATGTAATTTGAAAGGTAATTTTATTATGGCAAGCTTCCTGGGAAAAACAAGTGGTCTGGCTTATAAATTTGGACTCATTGTTAGAAATTACAAGTTTATTGAATAATAAATACAGCAGTCACTGGGCCTTTTAGAAGTGAAGCTTTAAATTGATGATAAAAAGAGGTAGTTTCATAGAATTTCTTTAACTCTTGTTTCTTTTTTCCCCAAATTATCAAAACTTGCTTTGGCTGTAAGAATGAGTTGTGAGGGGAGCAAAAGGGCGACTGTTCTTCATGGCAAAAATAATCACTCATTTAGTTTTTCTAAACATTCTCTTTGCTCCAGGGTAAATAAGATTTTCAAGCCACTTTAATTATAATGAGTGATTGTTAAAATCACAGAGAACAAAAATGTTATTGTTATTCAGAATTATTCTAGAAAGTAATTAGTATAAGTAGATCTAGGAAATATTGGCTACTAGAATCTAATAAAAGGTCATGTAAGCATTATTTTTATATAGAACTTTTTATATTTTATCTTCAGAGTAAAAGCTTATTAATTTGAACTGACGATTACTTAGAACTTCTAAGTCAAACATTTCAGTCTTAAGTTTATTTTATTTATTTATTTTTAAAAGTTGATGGTAGGCCGGGCGTGGCGGCTCAAGCCTGTAATCCCAGCACTTTGGGAGGCCGAGGCGGGTGGATCACGAGGTCAAAAGATCGAGACCATCTTGGTCAACCTGGTGAAACCCCGTCTCTACTAAAAATACAAAAAATTAGCTGGGCGTGGTGCGTGCCTATAATCCCAGCTACTCAGGAGGCTGAGGCAGGAGAATTGCCTGAACCCAGGAGGCGGAGGTTGCGGTGAGCCGACATGGCGCCATTGCACTCTAGCCTGGGTAACAAGAGCGAAACTCCGTCTCAAAAAAAAAAAAAAAGTTGATGGTAAACATAAAATTTCAGGAAACTTGTTTATCCTACTTGCAGTGTTTAGAAAAAGAAAAAAGGCCATAGGTCCTGTTCCTGGAGTTGGTGCCAATTACAATGAAATCACAGCTGTTTACCAGAGTGAATATAATGATATATTGATTTACCAAACTGAGTTTATGTTAGTACATATAGCTGGGGTGGATGCAACTTTATTTCTTTCAAAATATCATAGAATTTTAGTTTTCTTTGATTCATTTTTAAAATTAAACAATAAGGAACAAGCTGACAGAGTTTAAAAGATGCATATTGAAACTCTTCTGTTGGGAAAAAAGAAAATGCCTCTTCAAGTTAATGTGCAAAGATTCAAAACAGGAGACTCTAGGAAGACAGTGACCTGAACTGGGTGCTCTTCTTCTCTGCTACCTGCTCCATTCCAACTGTGTGCATCTCCTGAGGCAAATGGCTGCTGAGACCTGTGAAGGTAAGGGGAAATGAGGTCTTTGTGTATCCTCCTCTGGTGTAATTACTGCCCAGGGCCCTCCAAAGGAGCCTTGGACTAGATTGTTTATCACTGGATTTTATAGAGATCTGTGTAGAGTCTAGTGGAAACTCAGTGGAAGGTTAACATGTTTGTGGCTTTGTTTTTTAGTGGTTTCCAAAGGGGAAACTTACCTACACACATATACGTGTACAGGGTGGGAAAGTAGACAGCACAATGGAATTAGAGCATCTTGGCTGAGGAAATGGTTATTGTACCAGTCAGTTCTCACACTGCTGTAAAGAAATACTGGAGACTGGGTAATTTATAAGTGAAGAAGTTTAATTGGTCCATGCTTCTGCAGGCTATGTAGGAAGCATAGTGGCATCTGCTTCTAGGGAGGCCTCAGGACGCTTCTAATCATGGCAGAGGGCAAAGGCAGAGCAGGCATATTACATGGCAAAAGCAGGAGTCAGCAAGGGAAGGCAGGGTGGTGCCATATACCTTTAAACAACCAGATCTAGTGAGATCTCACACACTATCACTAGAATAGCACCAAGAAGATGGTGTTAACCATTCATGAGAAATCCACCTTCCACCAGGACTCACTTCCAACACAGGATTACAATTCAACATGGGATTTGGGGGAACACAGATCTAAACCATATCAGTTACTATTTGTTTTTTAAACAGTAGTGGGGAGACAAAGATAAAGTGTCTGATTAATAATATCATTAATCTAAACGTTAAAAGTAGAAAAATAGAAAAAATACCAATTAACATGAATAAAACAATGAATTGAATCACAACCATCTGGCCAGAAAAAATAAAGAAAAGGAAAGAAAAAAAAGATAATATAAAATGCAGCCACTTCTATATTAATATTCATTGCAAGAAATGACTGCCCTCTGCAAAATAATGAAATTAAAAAATAGGACCAGGCATGGTGGCTCACAACTGTAATCCAGGGTAATACTGGAGACTGGGTAATTTATAAGTGAAGAAGTTTAATTGGTCCATGGTTCTGCAGGCTATGTAATCCAAGAAGGCCAAGGTGGGCTGATCGCTTGAACCCGAGTTAGAGACCAGCCCAGGCAACATGGCAAAACCTCGTCTCTACAAAAAATAAAAAAATTAGCCAGGCATGGTGGCATGTGCTTGCAGTTTCAGGTACTTGGGAGGCTGAAAGGTGGGAAGATTGCTTGAGCCCTGGGGTTGGAGGCTGCAGTGAGCCATGTTTGACCCACTGCACTTTAGCCTGGGTAACAGAGCAAGACACTGTCTCCTAAATAAATAAGTAAATAAATAAGACAAGTTTTATGGGGAAAATGGGGTTTGAAATAGGACATTCAAAAACTTCATCAGTTAAATATTAATAAAAGATAAGCGCCTAATAAAAACAGAACAGTTTTATACATGTTAAATAGTTAAAAAATACGTCAATATTTACAATATGACAATTTACTTTGAAATAGTCTACAGTTTGCTTGTGAAAATGAAAGTTGGAAGGATTGCAGCTTGTGAGTTACTACGTAGTAGTGAAAAGAGGGTTGTCAAAATTTGTAGTCTTTTTGCAGCCTTAAAAATTGGGGCACATTTGCTTTCCCATTGAGATGCAGTTATTTGGAAGCCTATGTTTATTATAGATACCTATGTCATAAATATTTAAAATTTGATCCAATGCGTAGTGTTCTCCTTTAACTAACTTTGGTAGCCCTGCTGGAAGTCTGTGACTTTCTCATCTACACTCATAGCTTTACTGATAAGAAGGCTTTAGGAGTTGTAATGGTGTTTGAAACCACCAAACAAGCCTCTAGTAGTACTGAAAGGAGCCAATTATGCAGGATTTGGTGATTACGGTCTTTGTATGGAGATAGTGCTTTCTATTTGAGTATGATTTTTCTTTGATTGTCAGAAAGGTTGTTTTTGATCATTGCACTATTTGGTCTTCAATTCATATGCTCAACAATATTTCAATTTCTTGTATTTCTTTCGGCCTTGTTGTTATTGACTTCACAGTGCTTGAAGTCATTCAAGATGTAGCCATGCATTTTTGCAGAGTTGTCCCTGATGGTCGCTATGTGGATTCCTTTATGCTTGTTGCACTGAAGATATCACATATTCTCTACTTTCTTTCAAAACACTTTAGTTCAAGATGATCTTCAATATCATCAGTACTTAAAGATTTCCTTTCACATGAGTGGCTTGTTGGTTTTAAACACAGATGCTTAGATATGTTTGAGAGGTTAATTAAAAGAGTGTTTTTTGGATAGAAAAGTTCATAAATTCAAAAGAATGGAAAAACAGAACCATGTAGGCTAACACATGCTGTGGACTGAGGTAACTGGTAGACAGCTCAGGTCTGAGGATGTATGTGTTTTACGTATTAATTCCCTCATGGCTTCATCTAACCATACAGTTTTCTGCCTTCAGTATTTCTTAAGAGGTAGTGATTTATAAGGAGATACAAAATTTGTTTTAAGCTGAAATCATTCCCTTGTATGTCAATCATGTTGAAACAAATTTATGTTTTAAAACAAGTGCTACAGCAGAAATGACTGTGATAAAACAGTTTAAAAAGGAATAAAAACTTATGTCTGTCATTACAGTAAGTGTTAATTGACTGAAATCTCACTTTACAAGACCATCAGATTGTAAAAAAGCACAACTATGTACTGCCCTTACAGGAAATACATTATAACAGGAGATGAGCAGAGAGATGTGTGCCAAATAGAAACAAAATAAAGCAAGTGGGGTGGTATTATAAATATTAGAGAGGCTAAAATTTAATGGTAATAGCAATAATCAGGATAAAGAAAGACATGATATAATAATAAAATTACTATTAATGGAGTACACTGTCATAAACTTTTATGCACCAAATATAACAACTAAGCATAGAAGCTAAAATCTATTAGAAAAAAGTTAAAATCTATTTGAATTTATATAATGAAACTTTGGAATACTGGTTTAAATTTCAAATACGTCCAATAGAAAAAAATTTTTAAGAGATGCTTTGAATAAAACAATATTAGACAAACACATAAACAACACACATACATACTTGAATATAAACATAAATTTAACATTTTACAACCCTTAAGTAGAGAAAAATATAGTTTTAGATCTTAACAGATGGGTAAAAAATATTAGATAAAGAATCCTAGAGTTTATCAAACAATTGATATACTATGATAAAGGTTTTGTTTTGGGAATGAATGGTGGTTCATTGTCAGGATTGTCACCAAAATTGTTTTTCATCAACTTTTAAGTTCTGGGGTATATATGCAGAATGTGCAGGTTTGTTGCATAGGTAAATGTGTACCATGGTGGTTTGCTGCACCTATCAAACCATCACCTAGGTATTAAGCCCAGCATCTGTTAGCTTCCTGATGCTCTCCCTGACCCCACTCCCCGACCCCACTCCCCCAACAGGCCCCAATGTGTGGTGTTCCCTTCACATGTGTCCATGTGTTCTCATCGTTCAGCTCCCACTATACGTGAGGACATGTGATGTGATCCTCAACCTGACAAAAACAACAGTGGGGAACAGATTCCTTATTTAATAAATGGTGCTGGGAGAACTGGCTAGCCATATGCAAAAAATTAAAGCTAGACCCCTTCCTTACACTGTACACAAAAATTAACTCAAGGTGAAATAAGACTTAAATGTAAAACCTAAAACTATAAAAACCTAGAAGAAAATCTAGACACCAGCATTTAATACAACATTTAATATTAAACTTAAAGGGAATAATCATTTGATCATAACAGCAGATGATGAAAATGACATTTTAAAAATTTATCAGGAATTTCTAATAAAACTTGAATTAGAAAAAACAGAAAGACCATTTACCAAAAACATAGGTGAAGTTTTATTTTCTTTTGTAAGTGAAGAAATACTAAAAATTCCTTAAAATTCATTGAGGGTATAGTTTCCAAATGAAAAATTGGACAAAGGACATGAATGGGCAATTCACAGAACAGCAAATCCAGAAGAGCAACAATATATAAAATAATGTGCAAATAGGCCTGATGCAGGGCGCATGTCTGTAATCCCAGCATTTTGGGAGGCTAGGGTAGGCAGATCATTTGAGATCAAGAGTTTGAGACCAGCCTGGCCAACATGGCAAAACCCCGTTGCTACTAAAAATGCAAAAATTAGTTAGGCATGGTGGTGCACACCTGGAATTCCAACTACATGGGAGACTGAAGCAGGGGAATCGCTTGTGCCCAGGAGGTAGAGGATTCAGTGGGCCAAGATAGCACCACTGCACTCCAGCCTGGGTGACACAAAAAGACTCTATCTCAAAATAAATACATAAATGATGTACAAACTCACTGGGAGTCAGGGAAATGTGAACCCAGGAGGCAGAAGCTGTAGTGAGCCAAGATCACACCACTGCATTCCAGCCTGGGTGACAGAATGAGACTCCATCTCTAAATAAATAAATTAGTAAATAAATAAATAAATTAAATGATGCATAAACTTACTGAGAGTCAGGGAATGTGAATTAAATTGAAAATGACATTTTTTTTTTTTTTTTGAGACGGAGTTTCGCTCTTGTTACCCAGGCTGGAGTGCAATGGCGCAATCTCGGCTCACCGCAACCTCCACCTCCTGGGTTCAGGCAATTCTCCTGCCTCAGCCTCCTGAGTAGCTGGGATTACAGGCACGCGCCACCGTGCCCAGCTAATTTTTTTGCATTTTTAGTAGAGACGGGGTTTCACCATGTTGACCAGGATGGTCTCGATCTGTTGACCTCGTGATCCACCCGCCTCGGCCTCCCAAAGTGCTGGGATTACAGGCTTGAGCCACCGCTCCCGGCCTGAAAATGGCATGTTATATGCACCTAATTAAATTGGCCAAAATAATAAAATACCCATATCTTCCTACTATTTGTGGTGGCACAGAGAAAAGAGTATTTCCAAATATTGCTAGTGGATATATGAGTTATTACTTTCTTGGACAGAACATCTAGCAATAGATATTAAAATTTTCTAAAAGCTGTCATATGCCCTTTGATCCAGCAATCCCAAACCAGATATATAAGCTAAAGAGTTAAAGCACCAGTATGTGAATATAAGCATATAAGGATGTTTAATTAATAATATAGTAATTATTTTTCATAGCAGCAAAAATGGAGGAAAATGAATATCCATTGTAATGGTTAACTTGTGGTACCTGCACATGATGAATTATTTTGCAGCTATTAAAACTTGTCACTGTGGACCGATCCAAGATGCCGATCACTAACAGCTCGGGATTGTAGCTCCCAGTGAAAGCTCAGAGAACAAGACGACGCCACACTTTTAGATGAATTTTTGTCACTCACGGATCAGCCGATTCCCAGTGAAGGAGCCCCACGGGTCACCAGCGGGACTCTTGAGGCCGCTGCAGCGGTTTTGCCTGCGCCTCGGCGCAGCAGCTCTTCATGCAGAGGAAACAGGACTGCTACCCCTACTGACCTGCTCCGGGAAGTCAGAGCCGCTTGTTGCGGACTCAAGAGGGAAGCCAGACCAGAGATTCCCGGGCAGAAGAGCACCATCAGTCTTATCGCTGCTATTTAGGCCACCACAGTGGGTTGCTCGGATCCCAGCACTGGGAATCAATAAATCAGACGTCGACTCAGAAACCTAATTAGAAAGGCGGTTCATCTACAATGAAGGGGAAAAAACAGCCTAAGAAGGCCGAGTATACTCAAAATCAGAACCCATCAGCAACAGAACAAGTCCTGATGGAAAAGGACTCATCAGCAACGGAACAAGCCCTGATGGAAAAGGACTCATCAGCAGCAGAAAAGTCCTGATGGAAAAAGACTGTGTTCCATTATCTGAAGTAGGCTTTAAAAGGTGGATGACAAGAAACTTCTGGGAGTTAAAGGAACTTGTTCTAACCCAATGTAAAGAAACTAAGAACTTTGAAAAAAGGTTCGATGAAATGATGAAAAGAATAGACAATATAGAGAGGAATACAAATGAACTTATGGAGTTGAAAAATACAACAGGAGAACTTAGTGAAATATGTACAAGCTTAAATAGCCGAATGGATCAAGCAGAAGAAAGGATATCAGAGGTTGAAGACCAGTTTAATGAAATAAAATGACAGGACAAGAATAGAGAAAAAAGGATAAAAAGGAATGAGCAAAGTCTTCAAGAAATATGGGACTATGTGAAAAGATCTAATATACGTTTGATTGGTGTACCTGAATGTGATGGAGAGAATGAATTCAAGCTGGAAAATATTCTTCAGGATATTATCCAGGAAAATTTTCCTAATTTAGCAAAGCAGGACACTATTCAACCTCAGGCAATACAGAGAACACCACAAAGATATTCCTCAAGAAGACCAACCCCAAGGCACATAATTGTTAGATTTACCAGGATCGAAACGAAGGAGAAAATATTAAGGGCAGCCAGAGGGAAAGATCAGGTTACCCATAAAGGGAAGCCTATTAGGCTTACAGCAGATCTCTCAGTGGAAACCCTACAAGCTAGAAGAGAGTGGGGGCCAATATTCAATATACTTAAAGAACAGAACTTTCAGCCCAGAATTTCATATCCTGCCAATTTAAGCTTTACAATTGAAGGAAAAATAAAATCTTTCAGGAACAAGCAAGTACTCAGAGATTTTACTACCACCAGGCCTGCTTTACAAGAACTTCTAAAAGAAGTATTATACATAGAAAGGAACAACCAGTATGAGCCTTTCTAAAAATAAACCAAAAAGTAAAGAGCATTAACATAAAGAAGAATTTACATCAACGAAAGGATAAAATAGCCAGTTAATATCAAATGGCAGTAACCCTAAATTTCAATCGACTAAATCCCCCAATCAAAAGATACAGACAAAATCTAACGGTATATCTAAAGATATAAAAAGACTCAAAATAAAGGGTTGGAAAAAAACTTACCAATTAAATGGAGAGCAAAAATAAATAAATAAAAAGCAGGAGTTGCAATTCTCACAATTAATAAAATAGATTTCAAAGCTACAAGGATACAAGGGTAAAAGGATTAATGTAATAATAAGAGATCTTAACACCCAGATACATAAGACCCATAATGAGATTTAGATTCAACGAGACAGAAAATTGATAACGATATCCAGAACTTGAACTCAGATCCAGAACAAATAAACTCAACAGAGCTCTCCATTTTAAACACACAAAATATATATTATCCACTTTAAACACACAAAATATTGATCGGCCATTATTGATACCCATTTTAGGAATGAAGTAATATTTCTTCTTCCCTCTTTTTTCCTTTCTCCCTCTTTCTCTTTCTTCTTAAAAAAAAAAGAAAAAAGAAAAAGAAAAATAAATAAAAAAATAAAAAATACCTTATCTCTTAAAAAAATTTTTTTAGGCTAGGCACGGTGACTCACTCCTGTAATCCCTACACTTTGGAATGCCAAGGCAGTGGATCACTTGAGGTCAGGAGTTCAAGACCATTCTGACCAACATGGTGAAACCCCATCTCTACAAAAAAAAACAAACTTGTCACTGTTTGCTGATGCTGATTGTATACCTAGAAAACCCTAAAGACTCATCCTAAAAGCTCTTAGATCTGTTAAATGAATTCTGTAATGTTTCAGGATACAAAATCCATGTACATAAATCAGTAGCACTGCTATACACCAGCAAATGGCCGAGCTGAGAATCAAATTAAAAACTCAATTCCCTTTACAACAGCTGCAAAAAATTAAAGGGAAAGAAAAGAAAATATTTAGGAATAAACTTAACTCTGCTGAAAGAAATCACAGATGACACAAACAAATGGAAACAAAGCCCATGTGTCATGCATGGGTAGAATCAATATTGTGAAAATGACCATACTGCCAAAAGCAATCTACAGATTTAATGTAATTCCCATCAAAATACCATCATCATCCTCCACATAACTAGCAAGAACAATTCTAAAATTCATATGGAACCAAAGAATAGGCCACATAGCCAAAGCAATACTAAGCAAAAAGAACAAATCTGGAAGCATTGCATTCCCAACTTCAAACTACATTACAAGGCTACAGTTACTAAGACAGCATGGTTCTGGTATAATAATGAGCACATAGAACAATGTAACAGAATAGAGAAATCAAAAACAAAGCCAAATAGTTACAACTAACTGATCTTCAACAAAGCATACAAAAACGTAAAGTGGAGAAAGGGCGCCCTATTCAATAAATGCCAAGATTAACTGGCAAGCCACATGTAGGAGAATGAAACTAGATTCTCATCTCTCACCTTATACAAAAAGTCAATTCAAGATGGATCAAAGGCTTAAATCTAAGACCTAAATTGGAAAAATTCTTCTAGACATCAGTTTAAGCAAAGAATTCATGACTAAGGACACAAAAACAATGCAACAAAACAAATAATAAATAAACAGGACCTAATTAAAGTAAAAAGTTTCTGCACAGCAAAAGAAATAATCAGCAGGATTAAATAGACCACACACAGAGTGGGAGAAACTATTCACAAACAATGCATCTAACAAAGGACTGATAAGCAAAAAAGTGGGGCCAGGCACGGTGGCTCACGCCTGTAATCCCAGCACTTTGGGAGGCCGAGGCAGGTGGATCACGAGGTCAGGAAATCGAGACCATCCTGGTCAACATGGTGAAACCCTGTCTCTACTAAAAATACAAAAAACATTAGCTGGGTATGATGGTGCATGCCTGTAATCCCAGCTACTCAGGAGGCTGAGGCAGGAGAATTGCCTGAACCCAGGAGGCGGAGGCTGCGGTGAGTCCAGATCGCGCCATTGCACTCCAGCCTGGGTAAAAAGAGTGAAACTCTGTCTCCAAAAAAGAAAAAATGTATATCAGATTTTACTTTTATGTTGTGAATAATTATAAACGTATAATTTTTGCATGTATATACTGAAAATATGGTAGCATAGTTACTACATCTTAAAATTGTTGAAACATGTTAAAATTGGAAAGGAAAAATAGAATAAATGTTATAAAGTGGGAAGGGGAAAGTGGAATCAAGAATAGAGAAAAGCAAGCAAGTGATAACAGACTGCAAAAGAAAAAACAAAATGTTTGGGAGACTGAGGCCGAAAGATCACTTGAGCCAGCAGTCTGAGACCAGCCTGAGCAAGATGGCAATATCCTATCTCTACAAAAAAATACAAAAATAGCTGGTGTGGTGGTATGTGCCTGTAGAACCCAGGTACTTGGGAGACTGCAGTAGGAGAAATGCTTCTTGAGCCCAGCGGGTGGAGGTTGCAGTGAGCTGAGATCGTGCCACCATACTCCAGCCCGGACGATAGAATGAGACACTGTCTTGAAACAAACAACAAAAAACCAAAATGTCTTATATATGGTGGTCTCATTTATGCATTTATGTAAATTAGTATTTTGCTAGTTTTATGCTTTTTGGAAGAGAAAAATTGATATTTAACAATTATTAGGCTTAATTATGAATGCAATGAAAGCCCTAATAATGAGCAATCTTAATCTACCAGAATATGAGTTCCAAAAATGTCCAATTATATGAAAAATTTGGGTTTTAAAATGGTGTATTTTGTCTAGGCTACTCTTGTATCCTGCAGACCAGAGAGGGCATAGGCAAGATGCTGACCTTACCTTGTCTAGGAAATAGTAGTGATGACTGGAGGGTTACCCATCCAGTTGGATGGGACCGGCAGGGTTATAACTAAATGAGGGGGTGTCATGAGCATTGGCTCATGCCTGTAATCCCAGCACTTTGGAAGACCAAAGCAGCAGATCACTTGTGGTCAGGAGTTCAAAACCAGTCAGGCCAACATGGTGAAAACCCGTCTCTACTAAAAATAAAAAATTAGCTGGGCATGGTGGTATGTTCCTGTAATCCCAGCTACTCAGAAGGCTGAGGCAGGAGAATTGCCTGGGAGGCAGAGGTTGCAGTGAGCTGAGATCATGCCACTGCACTCCAGCCTCAGCGATAGACTAAGACACTGTCTCAAAAAAAAAAAAAAAAAAAATTAAATGGTGGTCTCGTTCTGTTTTGCTTTCTCCATTGGCCACTAGAACAAATTGCTTTGAAGGTTATGGCAAATAGGAATATATGTATAGGAATACGAAGAATTCCTACCTTACTGAAGGTATCAATTTCTAAGTTTACCAAAAAATTCTGATGCCCAGCCTTTTGTTCCAGAGATTCTGATTGATTGGTGTAGGAGGCGGGATTGGTTTTTTGAGGTACAGAGAAATAGAGAAATTTACCTTTTCAGGTTTGCTCACTCGAACTGTAATTCATTTCAACTCTATCTAAAATTCCTGTCATTACAAATGATTCCACATTGTGCTTAGTTACCAGATGAAACAAGAGCCAACAAGGGCTGAATTATTTAATTCTCATCTATTAGTAAACTAGGACAAAATAGAGTAATTAAGTAATTATTATCTCAAAGGCACTCAAAGTAGGGATAAAAGGGAATGTCATCAAGTGAATATACATGAGGTGAGACACAGACTAGTACAGAAAAAATGAACCTCCCGTGACAGTGCATTGGAGTCACTGGGGAACTTTAAAAAATACTAATTCCCCACCCCCAACCCGTTCAAATTCTGATGCAAGTTGTCTCCTGGGCATAATGATTTTAAAAGTTACCCATGAGATTTTATTATGAAGTGAGAGTTGAAAACCAATAACTTAAAAGGAAATAGCATGAAAAAAATTATCTTTGTAGAGGTTCAAAGATCCTTTAAGATGGGTGTCATTCATTCATTCATTCATTTATTCATTTCAGGTATTCAGTTTAGTCATTCTTTTCACTACATTCAATTAATTCACTATTTACAAAGTACCTACTTTGTATTTGTCACTGAATTAGAGTCCCCAACATCACCACTTGATAGCTGAAATGCAAATTTATTTTTACTAATTCCTTTGTGCCTGGAAGGCATCTCTTATTCTGACTCTGGCTCTATAGAAAGAAAGGCAAGTTTTCTCCTCTTTTCTCTTCTCTCTTTTTCTTTCTTTCCTTTCCTTGTTTGGTTTTAGTTAAGTGGGAAGATCAGGGAACAGAGAAAGAAAGATCCTAGGAAACTTTCATTTGGTCTCTGTTAGCTACGGATTCACATTTCACAGGTGGAATCTCACAAATCTGCAACAGAGGCATTATTCACTCCATTTTACAAATGAGGATTCTGAGACAAAAAAGATTGAGTAACTTGTTTAAGGCCAAAAAGCCACTTATTGCAAAACTAGGATGTAAACTGCAAAGTTACTTCCCCTAACATTTTTTCTTCCACTTTCTCTAGTCAAAAGAGAGTGTAATAATGTCCCCACTGCAAATTGTATGTGTATGCATGTATTTGAGGAAGTTGTTCTGGCAATGTTGTTTCTTTGAAATTTCTTCTTATATCTTTAAAACATGCTTGAATTTTTATTTCACCCCCTATATTATGATTAAAATGCAAAAAATAGGTTTAACTTGCCATTAGGAAAAAATAATTTGTTTCTGCTTTAAGGGATGCAATTGCATTGAGTTTATCCATTTCAGAAAATTGTGTTGACTAAAGAGAACTGACTCAACATTTCAGCATCTAGGAAATTGTTCTGCTCTGGCTTATAATTGCTGAATTTCATAGATCTGGGGATACAAATGGTAACAGCTCTCTTTCTCTGTATTTCCGGGTCTCTGACAAGCCTTGCTGAAAAGAAACCCTCAAATGCTGCCTGAGTTGAAAAGGCCTCTGCATCCACTGACCAGTCTCATGTAACTCAATGATCCTGATCTTTCCACCCCTCCTCAATGATATAATTCTCATCTCATGAATCAAGAATCTCGAGACCCAGGCAGATGGATCGCTTGAGGACAGGAGTGCGAGACCAGTCTGGCCAACATGGCAAAACTCCATCTCTACTAAAAATACAAAAATTAGCTGAGTGTGGTGGCACATGCCTGTAATCCCAGCTACTCTGGAGGCTGAGGCATGAGAATCACTTAAATACAGTAAGCAGAGATGGTAGTGAGCTGAGATCATATGTACACTGCACTCCAGCTGAGGAAATACAGTGAGATTCTATCTAAAACAAAAAAAACAAAAAACTCAAGTGAGCCATAGTCCCTATTAGTAACTCTCTTCATCCACTTGCAGCTTAACTTTTTTGGTAGTGATTCTATGTATATTTCAAACACTCACTTGGCAGCACTTTGTATTCTTGCAATTATTTATTCAACTCTTGTATCTGTTTAGTTTGCATATTTTCTGCTGGCATAAGCTTTAGGAAGGAAGAAGCTTAATCTATCTTTCTAACTAATATATCCTCCACACCTAGCATTTTGCCTGGTACTATATACACTGGGCATTTAGTATTTGTTGAACGATTGCAGCATAGGATTTTCACAGATAATTTACTCCTAAAATATGCTTTTGACATGTGAGGCTTCACTGACCTTGAGGAAAGTCTGAAGTAATTTTTAGTTTAATTGATTTTGCCTTTTTACTTTATTGTTCTATTCATAATTTCTTTCCAGTTGTAAAACATTCTGAAAAAATTTTGAGAGACTTGTTTGAAATGTTGCTATAAGAATGATTACCTATGGATACTTTTTTCTTTTTTTCTTGAGACAGAGTCTCGCTCTGTTGTCCGGGTTGTGGTGCAATGGCATGATCTCTGCTCACTGCAACCTCCACCTCCCGGGTTCAAGGGATTCTCCTGTTTCAGCCTACCAACTAGCTGGGACTACAGGCACATGTGACCACATCTGGCTAATTTTTGTATTTTTTAGTAGAGACAGGGTTTCACCATATTGGCCAGGCTGGTCTCGAATTCCTGATTTCCTAATCTGAAGTTCTTGGCCTCCCAAAGTGCTGGGAGTATAGGCATGAGCCTCCGCACCCAGCCTAGAGATTTTTAAAAAGCAATATCACACTCAATATTTAGGATTATTTGTGTCTTTACACTAGTGAAATTTAAAATAAAAATAAGCATCAAAATTTACCAACTTGTTTACTTTCGATAATTTCTATGTTACCACCAATTCACAAATTTAGGTTAAGAAAACATCCTTGGGTCGTTTCTTCTGTCAAAATCATTTCAATGACATCTGAGGGGTAACTGACTCCATAATAAAAGATTTCTATGCCTTTCCATTGTCTTGTATGTTGTTATTGGTTTCAAGTCTATTTTCAAATTACTGGTTTTTAAATCCTACTCAATATGGCCAGCTGAACATGTAACTTAAAACTTACTTCCCTTCTTAAGGTATACAAGAGATAACAAATTTGCCTACCTATTTATAGTTCTTAAAATTTCATGTAATTGGGAAGCTCGTGATATTGAGAATTAGAGTAGTCTCAAACTTGCTCTGTGCATATCTAGTATCCAGATATATACAACTACTTTATTTCATTCATGGTGTTATTTTATATGTATTCTTTTTTTTTTTTTTTTTTTTTTTTTTTTTTTTTTTTTTGAGACGGAGTTTCGCTCTTGTTACCCAGGCTGGAGTGCAATGGCGCGATCTCGGCTCATCGCAACCTCCGCCTCCTGGGTTCAGGCAATTCTCCTGCCTCAGCCTCCTGAGTAGCTGGGATTACAGGCACGCGCCACCATGCCCAGCTAATTTTTTGTATCTTTAGTAGGGACGGGGTTTCACCATGTTGACCAGGATGGACTCGATATCTTGACCTCGTGATCCACCCGCCTCGGCCTCCCTAAGTGCCGGGATTACAGGCTTGAGCCACCGCGCCCGGCCCTATTTTATATGTATTCTTTATTGACCATATGTTAAACTAGGTAATTTTATTACACACACACAGGTATCTATATCATTTTTAGTAACACAGGACAATTATATATTATTTCATATTATCCTCACACTGACAGAGAAGATATTCATTTTTCCTTAAAAATAAATAACAGAAAAGCAGCTGAGAATATTGAGATTCAGTCTTGCCCAAGGTCACATATGCTCACACAGAGCTGGAACCAGTCACAGATCTGCTCTTCGCCTGCTGTTGTTCACTCTGATTTTCAAAATAGTGGCTCCTGTTCACTCTCTCCTATTTTAATTTCAGAGTTCTGGCGGAATGGAAGGAATGTAAAGATAATGGTTCACTGCTTCCTCTGGTATACACTTTATCTTGTAAGAATTT
Source organism: Callithrix jacchus (assembly GCF_049354715.1). NCBI lineage: Eukaryota > Metazoa > Chordata > Mammalia > Primates > Cebidae > Callithrix > Callithrix jacchus. The sequence goes on from NC_133505.1 coordinate 135,224,763, forward strand.
ATGGTAGGTGGTATTGGAGAACAGTGCATGCATGGCAATTCCTGCAGCATCTCTGCTGCTGTATATCATCCTGTTTTATTTGCCACATTGTAAATCAGCTTTGCACATAGCTGCTCATACAGCAGAGTAACACTTTAGGCTGGATAGTACTGTATTTTCCAATCTTGTAGATGTTTTAGGAAGCTCTATGTGCTGAATATGCCACGTTTCTTATCACTGTCGTGCCAAACCATAATTAATATTAATCCACAAGTGATGATCAAAGTAATAGTCTCAAAACCCTTTTGGCAAATAAATAATGCTGTTGCAGCACAACTTTGTTACGCAGGATGTATATAGGTAATTAATACTTTTAAGATATCTAAATAGCTATTCTGTGAGGTAGAGGTTGAGAAAACCTTCACCAGGAGAGTGGCAATTAAAAAAATGATGCAGGCCGGGCGCGGTGGCTCAAACCTGTAATCCCAGCACTTTGGGAGGCCGAGGCGGGTGGATCACGAGGTCAGCAGATTGGGACCATCCTGGTCAACATGGTGAAACCCCGTCTCTACTAAAAATACAAAAAATTAGCTGGGCACGGTGGTGCGTGCCTGTAATCCCAGCTACTCGGGAGGCTGAGGCAGGAGAATTGCCTGAACCCAGGAGGCAGAGGTTGCGGTGAGCCGAGATTGCGCCATTGCACTCCAGCCTGGGTAACAAGAGCGAAACTCCGTCTCAAAAAAAAAAAAAAAAAAAAAAAAAGACGCAGTACAGCAAGCTACTGCTGAAAAATAATCTTTGCAGAAAGCAGAACACAAAGTACATATTTGGAGCTCTTTTCAAGAAAAGTTTTAAGCTGATCCAACTGAGTATAAAGTGGAGCTGCATGCTCAAGGTAAGGCTCTGCAGAAAGCATTGACTGGGTGTGTGCTTATGGTTTTCAAGGCTAGAACTAGTTACTGTGCCAATGGCTTTGATACCATCTAGTAGGAACCAGCGTGAATCATCCGGGGAGCATTGGACTAGCTGGGGCACCCCAGTACCCGCTAAAGAGCTGACCTAGCCTCTTGCCTGGGGCTAAGAAACTGCGGTCGGTCTAGATCAAGGTCCTAGGGAGGAACTAAGCAGGTGGTTTGATCTGAAATACTTGAACTGGCACAATGTCAAGTAGGCCAGACAGGTAGGGCAGAGGCAGGCATAGCAAGAACACCATGAACTGGTGACTTAGTAGATGCCTGGCCTCAGTTCTTTCTGGCTAAGAGCTGTTCTGTTGTTCTTTGCTTTTTCTGCTTCCCTGTGGGATAGAACTTGCAGGTCTAAAAGGTTCAAAAAAGCTGAGAAAAGTCCTGTTACCTGGAAAAAAGATCATATTCTTAGTTCCCCAGGAAAAGCCTTCAGATTCTCAATTAGAACTTGTTATTGACCTTTGTCGTCACTGGTAAAATTGTTCCCTGGTGTTAGAAAAAGTGAAATTTGTTCTAGGAAAGGAGAAGAATCTTAAAGCCAAGGATGCATCTGTCCTCAAGCAGTAAAATCCTAACCCGAGAGGATCCATGAAATTGCAGCTCTCCTTACTTTGCCCTTGACTCTGTCAGTTCGTTTACTTAAAAAGGCAATGTGGGGCAGACTGATAAGATGGGGTCCCCAGAGTGCATCCACCGCCTCTTCAACCTGGCTGCAGGTTGACAGTTTATATAACACTAACTCTGAATATGTGGAACTGACAGTTGTCAAATTAATATTTATACAGAATTTGCTCCATATGTGAAACCAGTTAGGCTCAAGTTTTAAAACACTGGACATTGGATTTATACTTTCTGATACTTTAAATACCATCCTGGTGTAACCGAGCCTTCCTTTGGCCTAGAATTGTGGTAGGATAAGTGCTGGGTTACATTTAGGGCACAGTCATTAAGTACCTCTCATGAGATAACTTTATTATTATCCATCAAAGTAACTATGGGCTTTTTAAAGCTATTCTTCCTTTTCTATCCTGTCAAGTTCCAGTCACAAATTCTCAAAGAAGAGGCTTAACTAAAATTTCATTTTCCCCATAACTTTTGTACAACCCTGTATAGAGCTTCAGCATTTGGAACAGGCCCCCAAACTCCCTTTAATCTATTAATTGACTAAAAGTTTCTCTTCTCTGCATTCACAAAATGAACAATAAGTTAATTGTGACATTTCTGCAAAAAACTGTGCAAGCCAAAAATATACACGTTAAAAAAAAACATTTTAGATGCATCTGAGCGATGTTGTTGTCACCATTTTTAAACATCATGGAAGACAATTATTCTCATAACAGGTCTCAATTACAGTAAAATGGTCAGAGCCAGCATACCTGAAAGTTTTGGAGATATTTGAGAAACAAGGCTTTAGTCAATGGCACCTGCTAAAAGATTTCTGAGCATGGAAGTATATAAAACTAAAAGGAATTAAGAAAGATAATGTAATAAAATGAGGAAGAAAATCCTTTCTCACTTCCCTGCCAGACATTTTGATCATTTTATATATCTTCTCTTATATAACACTTGGTAAATTTAGAATTATATATAGGTAAATGAGTCTTTGAAGAATGCCTTATTTCCCCAAATAACTATGAGATCCACAAGGGCAAGACCATTGCCTATTTTCCTCATCTTGAATTCCCCATATACTGTGTATGATGCATGGAGCCTGTACAAGGTAAGTACTCAATTTATTTTTATCAAAGAATAAATGAATTAGCAAAAGAACCAATGAGTCTAGTAGATAATTAGGGGCTTAAACATTCAAAGAAGTAAGTCCAAGGATGCCACAAAGAGTCTAAAGAGTTGACAGTGAATAACAGACAAAAGGGTTTATGCTCTCTGCCCTGATTTATAGCCTGTTGGTTACCAACGGCCCTGAGTGCCCGGATATTGACCATGACCAACAAGCATTGGGAGAACTGAAGGTGACTCTTTCCTCTGATTGTGTTGGTAGCTGCAAGCTGTTATCTTACTCTGGATTCTGATTACATATTCTGTAGACAGTAGTGTGTAACAGGCCAGGTGAGCATTAAACAAAGGCTGTTTTCATTTCTTAAACTTCCTGTGCCATTCTTTAGCATGAGATGATAAACAATTTTGGCAGACGGTCTAATGTTTTAAAAATATTTTCAGGATGGTCATTAAGATATCATTGTTGTAGCTCCTTAAAGTTTATGGTAACTTTTAATCATATGTTCAACAGGAACAAATCCAAGCTGACCTGTTGAACTGGTTGGTTGAGCAATAATTAATATACGTAATAAAGACATTAAAGGACCATCTTAGCTAATAATAGCAAGCTTATCTTCCTTAAGTGGCTATTTTTTTTCCAAAACAATTTGCAATATAACTTATTTAGGCTAGTTTATATTCACCAAATTTCTTTACGTACTGTCTACCAGAAGCAATTCGTCTCTTCTTCATAGGCTTATAAATTTGAATTTTAAAGCCAATTAAAGTGAAAAATCACCAGATGAACTCAGCATAATTTATTTAACAGCTTTTACAGAATAAAAAATATATGGAATTTTATGTTTTACTTTGTCTTTAATAACTTTCCTTTTAGTAACTTTAATGGCCCATTATATAATTTTTAGAATTGAGTTAATAATTTAATAAATCTTTATTTATCTTCTGTATATAATAGATGTGTTATATTATAAGCTATAAGCTCCTCTAAATGATATCAAATATGAAATGTTCAACACAAACCTGTATTAAAGAATTTGTTTTTACCTCTTATTTAGTAAAACATTTTTTTTTAAGTCTTAACAGTTTTAGAAAACATTTATTCAAAAACCAGGCTAGTATGTTGAGGATATAGTGAGGAAAATGTAATCTTAAGTTCACTGTGTATTGGGAATATAGATAAGGAAGCCAAGCATTTCATTATACCATGATGAGTAATATAACAGGAAGTCACACAATCTGTGATGAGAGCAGATAATAGAGGCATATTTTTAACCTAAAAATTGACTTTGTTGTCAAAGAACATTTTCTATAAGCAACTAAACTTGATGGGTTTCTTGAAGGAAAAGAAGTTATCAGCTAGGAGGAAATATGTGTGTGTGCAGGTGTGTGTGTCTGTGTGTGTGTATGTGAGAGAGACAGAGAGAGAGTGCTTTGGGTATTTCAAGTATGTGCAGAGCATGTGCAAAGACATTATGGCATCAAATAGCAATTTCTCACTTTTAGTTCTGTATGGTGTTTAGGTTCAATAACCATTGGTGAAAAGTTGGGGGAGATAAACAGGAGACAGATCATGAAGAAACTTGTAAAACATGCTACAGAAATTGCTCTTTATTCTGAGAATAATGTGGATCCACTAACGAATTTTACACAGAATAGTTTTTATTTTTTAGACAATGTGCTGTCCTTCAATATATATATAAAATAATATGGCCTCCTTTAAAAAATGTTAAAGTTCAAAATAATCACTTTTTCTAAGACTGAAACAATTGTAATCTCTGATAAGATTTTCTCAATTACTCTATCATATGATTTGTTTAATTAAAGAAGCCTCCTTTCTTTCACCCTACCCCTTCCTCAACGCTTAGATGTGATTATTAGATGATTTCCTGTTATTCTCACTCAGTTGAGAATAACAGATTTAGGATCGGTGTATAGTGTGGATAAAGAAATCTCAGAATGAACTGGGGAGATCTGTTAGCAGGCTAGTGGGTATTGCAAATAAGAGTAATGTGTACCAGTGCTGACACAGCAGTGGTAGGAACTGAGAGAATGGGATTGGTGTGAGAGACACTATGGGGGTTGCATCAGTAAGACTTGGTGGTAGAGTGAATGGGGGATGGAAAGACAGAACAGTTAAAGTTGACTGCCCAGTTTCTGGCTCAGCCTATTGGGTAGATGATCACACATATCACAGTGTTTTGAAGGAGTGAGTATGGAAAAGAAGTAGAAAAGATGGTGAGCTCAGTTGGGTAATGATTGTCTTAGAGATAAATAATGTGTAATAGGCATATGTAGATATGGGTTGGAGCTCAGAAGAGGTATCTGCTAAGCAGTTATGGATTTGAAACTCATTGCTGAACAGACAGTTGAAGTTACAGGTTTGGCCATGATGTTCCAAAAGAGAGAGTTTACTGGTCAGAAGAGGACAAATCAAGAAACTTTTGGGAAAACTCCCATAAGGAGAAAGAGGAAGATAAAACTGAAAAGCACTGAGAAAGAGCAACCACAGACATAGGAATGAAACCAAGACAGCAAAATCTTGGAAGATGCTAGAAGAAGTAATCATAGTGTCAAAAGTGACTGAGAGGTCAAGTCAGATGAGAACCTAAAGTGTCCATTCAATTTGGAGTTAAAAGTCCTTAGCAGCCAGATTGCCTCATTTGTAAAAATTTAGGTGGCATTTAAAAAATTTTTATTAAGCAAAATAATGTTTCTTGAAGAGATAAAAACCAAGCCAACCTAAAAAATACTCTGATAGCATAAAAGCATTTCCTTTATTAATTTTTCTAAATGTTACAATACATTTTGGTCTTTTGGTTGAAGAGAAAGGAGAGGGAGGGGAGCATTGTATTTATGGTATTAATATCCTTATTATATCAGTCACTTATAGATTTTAGTAAATCTGTATATTCAAAATGACAAAATTTGCCCCTCCAATCTATTTCTCTTTCTTTTCATGGCAGTACTTGTAATTTCTTTTTATAAATTTAAATAATGAGTGTCATTTTCTAGAATGGCATCAGTGACTCTAGATTCATAATATAGAGATTATAATGTGAAATCTAACACCATATTAACACTTTTGGAAGAAGGTAAGAGATAATATAACTTAAAAAAAAATGATTACAGCATCCCTTAGACAGAGGGGCTATAGATTTCTTCAAGATAATTAGTAAATTTCAAAGTATGAAGGAAGATTTATTCCCAGAGCAAGATTGGGGTTTTCCAGTTTAATTCTTAAACATGGGAAGCAACATACATGAAGTTTGAATCTGGTGACAGGACAGGAAAGAGAAAGGAAATACAGAGATTTACCAGTGTTACTTAACAGTATTGTGAACCACAGGCCAACTTCTATTTCAAAGTAAAGTGATCACAAAAGCTCAAAATAGCCTTGGGCAGTACAGGAGAGTAGAGAAAGCACTGAACTGGATGCCAAGATGAAATCGATGAGAGAGAACAGTTGAAAAATTGTCAGTAAGGGTTACATGTTGGGCCTAGGAAAGAATGTGATGGTTCCAAAGGGCTACCCACTCTCTGAAACGGGATTGTATGAATTATATTTCTTAGCTATATAGCACCTGCAGTGTACATGGCTAGGAATTTTGGAGAAGTTAAATTGATTGCTTATTTCATTGCATGTCAATGCAAACATCTTTCAATAATTAGAACATGTCCACGATTAACAAAAGAAAGTTCCAGAAAATGTAGCACTCCCTAAGGGGTTTTCTTGGTGAATAACTAGATGTGTGTGTGTGTGTTTTTTTAATTAAGGTAAAGTCTTGCTCTGTCATCCAGGGTGGAGTACAATGGTGCAATATCAGCTCACTGAAACCTCTGACTCCTGGATTCAAGTGATTCTACTGCCTCAGCCTCCCGAGTAGTTTGGATTACAGGCACCTGCCACCATGACCAGCTAATTTTTGAATTTTTTAGTAGAAATGGGGTTTCACCAAGTTGGCTAGGCTGGTCTTAAACTCCTGACCTCAGGTGATCTACCAGTCTTCGCCTCCCCAAAGTGCTAGGATTACAGGCGTCATCCACCGTGCCCGGCCAAGTAGATTTCTTCTTATATCTTTGATCAACAACACCCAAGGGACAGAGGGAGGACTGATGATGATTTCCATTCTCTCAATAAGTTTAGCAGAGCTGGTTGGAGCCATCTGCCTTAGAACATCCACAGAGCAATGTCTATATATCTCAGTATATTTCAGATGTCCTCTAGTCGAATCCAGATTTAGAGTCAGAGGGCATGCTGGACACTCTAGAAAGTTATGTGCACAGAAACGTTCCAGAAACCCCCCATGGCACCCATCTGGAAATAGTAATTTATTTGCTTATTGATTTAAAAATATCTCAATCTGGAAACCAATTAGAATTTTTACCTAAATATTTCAATAATCTAGCGTTGTGTGTCTCATTTAAGACACCTTTGAAAATCACTGTAAGGCTGGATGTGGTGGCTTATGCCTGGAATCCCAGCAGTTTGGGAGGCTGAGGCAGGTGGATCACTTGAGCCCAGGAGTTCCAGGCCAGCCTGGTGAATATGGTGAGACCCCAACTCGACAAAAAATACAAAAATTAGCTGGGTGTGGCAGTGGGTGCCTCTGGTCCTACCTTCTCGGGAGGCTGAGACACACAGGCATCTCCCAGGATAGCTTGAACCTGGGAAGTCAAGGCTGCAGTGAGTGGTGATTGTGCCCCTGCACTCCAGCCTAGGTGACACAGAGAGATACTGTGTAAAAAAGGAAAAATAAAAGGAAAAGAAAAAAGAAAATCACTACATATATCCAAATGAGTACATGAACATGGACACACACGATTTGAAAATTTGATTCTGGACATGACTCAGGGAAATATGAGATTAAACTCTGCTGTGGAAAGTGTTCAAGTCCTGATATTTAAATCTATACCATAATTTCCATCTCGCTAAATGTAAGAATTTTTAGAAGAACTATACAAAAGATGCTTGGAAGAGCAGCATACTTCTCTAGAAAGATTATTAAGCAAATGTTAACCAAACATTATCAGTAAGGAGTGGGCGATTGTTCATATTTCTAGGATCTTTTCAAACATGATAGGAATAGTTAACTATTCCATAAAATTTGTTTTCCATTTTATATGCGTGAGGGTTGCTGGAAATAAATGAAATGGCATTAGAAAGTATCAAATTCTCCCCTTGGAATGAATCAATTTTCCACCAGAGACATTGAGGCAATTACTTAGCTCCTGGTTGTCAAACCCTGGCTTCAGAGAGTGACATCCTTCTGAAGTCCTACCCTTCTTGTACAAAAATATTCACTGACTGCATATTAGTTAGCAAATAACCCTCCCTCCTGCTCTCTCTCCCTGACAAAATTTGAACTCATTTTCAGATTCTTTCTGAAATGTCATCTCCTTCCTGAAGCCTTTTCTGAGTCTTTTCAACCAAATATACTCTCCCCTTCCTCTGACCTCACAAACTATCTCACTCTTCACTTTGTGACATTTATTTGTTTAATTTGTTCATTTGCCACACGATTTGTAGCTTCCTTGAAGGTAGAGTTTCTTCTTACAGTTTGTATTCTCCATCTCATTAGATCAATATTAAATAGATAGATAGATGATAGACAAATACATAGATTGATATAGAGCATGCATGAGAGAGATAAACAGTTACATAACTTATGTTCAACTTTATTTTTAGTGGAATTAAATTATGGAGAGAAAAGCAGATAAACATAAAAGGATTTTGAAAGATAAAAGACATTTTGGTCAAAAATTTATCAGCAGCACACTAATGAGCTTAAACATGGAGGCATTATGCCAACCCAAATACAAACTAGTTCTTTTTTTGTCAACACAGTTTTCACTATTGTCACAATAGCTTGTTCATCCTATATTTTTCTTCACTCACTTGCCTCCTACTATTAGATCCTAGAATGATTATGTTCCTGATGGACAGAGCAAGACATGTTTACAAGATTACTTATGGAGATCAAAGTTGTTACAATTTCAAGGTCATCTTATCTTCGCACTTTAAATCTACTATTTCATTTGTCTTAATCTTTAGCTTTTGTATACTTCCAACCTCTGAAAGCAATTTTACTTCTCACTTTGAACTCCATCCCTGTGTGGTGTTTCAGATGGCTCTTGGCTCTCTTCCAGTCCTGCCTCTCAATGACTCACGACCCTGGCATAATCTTTAGTAATATTCTTCTTAGGTATTTTTGGGGGGATTAAAGGGCAAGGTGGATAGGGGAATGGCACAGAAGAATGTACAGCTGGTTGCTTTTCAGGGTACCTAAGTTTATGTGATTATCATCAGGTAGCTCTTGCCCTTTACTTGATTTGATGGTCGTTTCTCTGCCAAGTTGTCTTGAAGTCTTGTCAGGGACACTTCTGCTTCAGCAATGATTTCCATAAGAAAGTGAAGCCCATGACATTCAAACTTGGGTTTTTTTATCTACTTGATTACTAATTAGCTCTAACTTCCAGTATCCATAAGTAAAACTTCAGAGTCAAGTTAAAATTCTTTAATTGATTACTTTAAATTTGAAGGGCATGCATATTTATTTCCGTGGAATTGCAAGATCAAAGGGGATGAAATTCTTGAAAGCAGTACTGTGGCCCTCAAGTCTTCTGATATTAACTGCTCTTAAGGATACAGGGAAGTGGGATATTTTGGGATGGTCTGTATCATAGCTCTTAGGAAATAAAAAATAAAAATGGAATGGAAGCTTCAAAATACATTAGGAAGAAGGTAAATTACACATTTAAAAACTTAGATATGTGTGAAAATGATGTTTTTAACAAATTTTAAAATTTAAATAAATAAATTTAATTTTAAAATAGTTCTACTTTTTGTGTAAATCATTTTATTTCTTCCATAATGATTTAGAGGAACTATCATCAAACCAGTACAAATATTTCATAAATAATACCTGACTGTTTTCTAACCAATTGAGTAATTTGTTGCACAATAAACCACTTCACATCTTTCCGCAAGAAAAACATTAGTTGTGAATAGCAAAGACATTACACAATAAATTGGGACAAAATTAAAATTTGCTTTAAGTATTTCTTTAGAGGAGGGAACACCACACTTCCACTTAATGAAAGGAACATTTTTACAGTCCAGAGATCTTTTGCTTCTTTTACACCTATTATGCAATGAATGCACAGGGGACAGGTTCCAACAGCTCAGGCTTCTTTCCATTGGTTCTCACAAAACATGCTTCTCTGGGTGGAGCGGGCTGGTGCTTCAGTTGAACCCAGAAACCTTTCCCCTTTAGCTCCCTTCTTTTTCTGACCATTTTCCTTTATGTGTTTTAGAAGGCTTCCTGGCACTTAGAGAGTTTAATATGCTCAATATGCACATTAATTTCCTTGGCAAGAATCTTGACTTTAACTTGTTTGCATCAATACCAACAGCAAGCTGGGTAACGCTGTAGACTCTTTCAGTTTTGCCATGGTAACGCTTGCGGGACATTCCATTTTGAACAATATCCATTGCCTTGATATCTACAGTATCACCTTTCCTGTAGGTTTGCATGTACATGGCCAAAGGAACAACTCCCTGTTTTCTAAAAAGCCTAGAGAACATGTATCAGTGCCTATTCTCTTTCCCTTTGTGTTCATCTTTTCGGTGAATTACTGAAAGAGGATGGCTCTGGCTGAAAGGCTATTTTTTTACTTAAAAAATTTCTAATGATTCTATTTTTATAATTTCTAATTAGTTTCTAAAAATCAATTGTATATTATTAAGTAAATTTCACTGTTCAGAAATGATCTAACTTTGTTTTTCTCTAAACATACTAATATACAAATTTCAGATTCAGATTGATTCTGTTTAGTAAGCTATTTAAAATTTGCTTGTAATTACTGGTAGTAGTATAAGAAGGCAACTTCTTCTTATTTGTTTATTTATTTTCAGATTCAGTCCTATTCAATTCATACAGTATTTACTCATATCCTATTTTAGTTTTGGTTAATTTCTCTTTGGAGAAATATGGGAGACAATGAAATCTCACATTGGAAAAGAAAAAGAGAACTAATTCTTATTCAGTACCTATTACATACCAACCACTGTGTCAGAGACTTTAATCTCACCACTCTCCTTTGAGGTTGCAACATTTTTGTACATTTTTATACGGTTGAAGAAATAAAGTATCAAGAATTAAGTAACTAAGTTGGAAATAACCTAAATGACTCAAAGCTAATGGATTGAGTAAATTGTAGTATATTCATGTGTTACAATGCAAAAAAAGCAATGAAAAATTAGTATGTTATTATTTGATATCATAAAATGCTTACTAGATATTGCCAAATTTAAAAAATGGTACACACAACCATTTATATGTATATATATGTGTGTATACTAACACACACACACAACGACTTTTAAAAAAAAAACAAACAAGCTAAAGACATACAACACAAGACTCACAGAATCACATAAAATCAGAAAATCACATTAAAACAGAGAAACCTGGTAAAAGTTGCTTTAGTACTTATATCATGGTAATGAGTTACAGATGACTTTCATTATTTTGTTTATTTACTGTAGTTTTCTAATATGAGTATTTCTCAGTTTTATGTTTTAAAAAAGCAATATATCAATCATTTAAAAATACATATTCCAATGTTATACAGTTATAAATATTAGAGCTCAGATTTGAAACATAAAGTCATATTCTTTCCTCTGTGATCAAGGATAGACTATTCAGACCTAAAGAAAAACACTCAAACACTCTTGTGTGGGGGTGGGGGCCAAGGAGAGAAAGAAAGAGGGGGAGAAAGAGTCAAAGACACACACACACACACACACACACACACACACACACACAGAGAGAAGGAGAGGGGGTGAGAGAGAGAGAGAAGAGCTTGCCTTTGGCCGTTCTTTACATTAGACTACCTTCACACTAATTACTGATTGTAGAGTTGTAAACATCCTTCCCAAATTACACATATGGATATTTTTGAGTCCTGCTAGTTGCTACTGCAAAGCTATAAATATATTTATAATTACCTTAAGGCAGTTAAAAATTTAGAGATCTAGAGAGGTCTAAGTATAGACTATTTGGAATAGCTGGGCCAGCTGAAATAGTTAGGAGGTTAATATTCAGTACAAGGAATTTTGGCTCTTCCTGTTTAAATGGCAAATTTAACCAACACATAGGTTAGAAGATTCCAAACCAAATCAATTGTATGTAGAGAAGAACCTAGAAAAAAAAGAAAGGAATCCATTTAAACAGCAGAGTATGTCTAGTCATTGGCTCTGTAGATTGCAGGCCCAACCAGTAAGATTGCATTACTAAGCCAAAATTATCAATAAAAGAAAATAAGGCAAGTGACTAGGTCAACATTTGGTATGACAATGGTCATGAATCAGCACAAATAATCTTGGCACAAAAGTTTCAGGACAAGCTGCCCCAAAGCAGGCGAGTGGAAGTTTCAAGTAAGGTTCTGCCTGTGGTATGTTCCCCTGATCTTCCTCCCTCACTTCCTTGCTTTCTCTTTCCCTCCTTAAACTATTCCTCTCTCCCTCCCTCCCTTCCTTCCCTTTCTTAACTTCCTTCCCTTATTTTCCTTCTTTTACAAAAATAATCTCTACTGTGTACATTGTTTGAAGCACTTATAACAATAAATAAGATGTGTCTCTCACCTAGAGTTTACAGAATATGCGTGTTGAGATCCTAGGTTAATATTTGTGTTTACGTATTATATCTTGAGTATAAATTTACAGTGTTTTAGTTGTTCACAACCTGAAATGTGGAATTAATGCTAAACACATGCATCATGCTGTAGAAAGTTATAGGCCTTTGGGCAGAAACCCTACTCCTGACCTTCAAACTGAAATGGATGTCCTAATTTATGTAATGTGTATAGTTAATGATGTTGTGCAGTAGAACCCATTTGTAATAGTGGTATTGAGAGACTTGGCTAATGGCCACATGTAGACTTAGTGATAAAATGAGAGAAATGCATGATGGAACTTTAAATAAGAGGACATGATTTTTCTCCCAGTATAACTGAATCCTTGCTATTATAAGAAACGTTAGGATGAGATTTGATGGAATTACACAAAACATATTGAAGTACTGTTGGAATAGTATGAAATGTGATATCAAAATCATGCTTTGATAGAATATAAGTTTAGGCTTGAAATATATTTCAAGTTGAACTTCATGACAGCTGAATAAGGGATATGATATTGCCTTTTAATGAGCTAATTTCGTCCCAATTTTAAGAGTGTCCGAAGGTCAGCCCTTTTGAATTGCACTGCACACACTTGTAAGAAACCCTTATAAATCATGCTTATGTTCAAGTGCAAGGCAACTATAACACAAGTCCATGTGTTAAATCAAAAGTGCCTTTCAAAATACGAGAGAGAGAAGCAAATGTTCACAGTAACAATATGCTAAGGCCTTTATGAAATAGAAAATTAACCTTGGTAGTTCCTCAGTGGACAAGGCTTAGATAAAATAAAAAAGTTATTCCTTTGGTATGCTTAGAGGATACCAAACCATGTAGAACCATTTGCATTTTAAGGTGGATTTTGTGCTGTCTGTTTATTTCTGAGTGTCAGTTCTTCTGCCTTATCCTCATTATTTTCAAAAATGTAAACTACGTACGTACAGCATGTCTCTAATGAATTGGATTGAGAGAAGTTGCTAATGCACTGGAACATTTCTGAATGTTCACTCCAGAGAAATTGAAATTTAGCAAGTGCCATATCTGAAACCAGTACAGAACCTGGGGGTGGATAGTTGGTATTTGTGGTTGGTGGGAATTTGACACCCATCCCCAAACTTCAAAAGGCATTCAGAGAATTGTTTCTAATAAGATTGTCATTAAAAGGATATGGCAACAGAAATACCAATTGGTGTAATCCATTTGAATGAGAAATTATTATTAAGAATTAGCTAGCATTAATTTAAGTACTTTATATTTGCCAGGGACTATATTAATTTATTTATATATATTTTAATAACCGAATTCTTTACTATGGGTCAGGAGTCTTAAAAGTATTAATGCTCTTGATGTAGTATTTCTACATCTAGGCACTTATAGTAATAATTAATGACCCATATAAAGAAGTATGCACTAAAATGTTTTCCTCAGCATTATTTACATAGCATAAAGCCTCAAACAAATGTCCAACAGTGAGAATGCTTATGTAAAGTTACTTAATATTATACAGTCGTTGAAATCATGTTTGCAGTGAATACTTAATAAAATGAGAAGATAATCTCTGTGCAATGTTAGGAGAAAAAGTAGGATGCAAAATGGTATGTATAAAATACTTCAAATTATAATAGACAATAAACATAGGAACTTTTATAAAAAGACTTAGAGGAGTTATAGCAAAATATCAATTGTGGTTTTATCTGGGTAATAGGAATTATGAATAATTTTAGTTTTAAACATTTATTTCTGTACTTTCCAAGTTTTTTTTTTTACAAAGACTTAACATCAATCAAATTATGTAATTTGAAAAATAAGCTTAAACATTTTCTGGCTGAAAATAATTCCTGGCTTCTGTACAGGCAGATTCCCTTCACACGGCTCCCTGCCCAACTACCTTGTCAGGGGGACCCCTGCTCGTGTGGATATTTCTTTGTGCTAGTTTTTGGATCTCCAGGCTAGAGCAATTTTCTCCTGAGCTTCAGAGCATTTTGTTTCCTACCTCTTAGTAATACACCCCCAACAGTTGACCCTTTTATAAAGCTATTCTCAAGTTGAGGTGTTAAACCATTTCATTCCACTGTTAGTTGCTCACTGCCACACTAACAGTGGAATGAAATGGCTTCGTGCTTTACTGAAGCTTGTAAAACTTCAAGCGACGTACCAAGTATCCCAAAAGGTACATAAAATTTTGGGATGACCATGGGGCATATCCAGTCATCTTCAACTCTCAGAAGCTTGGCTACACCTCTCTACCAAGAAGCCTGTTTATACTGAGGACTAAATGAAACCTAATGTAACCCAGCTACTGACAAGATGGGTTACAACAATGTTTTCATGAAAGTTCCTAGGACTCCTGGGTAAATTAAGGGTATAGGACTTTGGGATTAAAAGTTGGTTACTCTCAGAGACCTTGGAGCATTAGAGATACTCAAGAAGTATTTGATGACGGAAAGAATACTAGGCGTGATAAAGATAGTCTTTAATATAATATATTTACTAATCAAAAGAATAAATACTATTTTTCAGAGAATAGACAGGAGACAGGAAAGACATATGAAGGAAGCAGGGAAATCATTCAGGGACAGGGATAATTGATGGAACATGTACCCCATCTTGGGACCAATATTCAGGGTTAATAATGAAAATTAAGAGAATAGTTTAGTGTGATATGTTGTCAATGGACATGTAGATAACTGATATCAGTCCTTTAACAAAGGAAATTGCAAATTGTTTTTTCAAGGGTTTCAAAGAGGTGCCATTTTTATGGCCTAGATCTTCTATGGATAATCGTCGTAAGGTGAATAATGGCTGCCCCAAAATATCAAGTCCAAATTGTTGGAATTTGTAAATGCTATTTTCTTTGAAAAAAGGTCTTTGCAGATGTGACGAAGTTAAGGATTCTGAAATGGATAGATACTACCTTGGATGACCCAGGTGAGCCTTAAACACCATCAGAAGTGTCCTCATAAAATACAGGCTGAGGGAGATTCCACACCAACATGTAGAGGAGATAAACAGAAGAGAAGGGGGCAATGTGACCATGGAGACAAAACAAGACAAAACCAGAAACACTTGAAGTCACCCAAAGATGAAAGAAGCAAGAGCGGATACTCCTCTAGATCCTTTGGAGAGACTGTAGTCCTGCTGGCACCTTAATTTCAGACTTCGGGCCTTCAGAGCAGTGAGGGAACACATTCCTGTTGTTTTCAGCTATCAAATTTATGGTGATTTGCAAATGAGCACTGTGAATAAAACAACTCTTGAGTGGGAGAACAGCCTCATTCTCATTGGTTGTGGAGGAAAGTGATTGCCAACAGTTTA
This sequence comes from Callithrix jacchus, assembly GCF_049354715.1. Lineage (NCBI taxonomy): Eukaryota > Metazoa > Chordata > Mammalia > Primates > Cebidae > Callithrix > Callithrix jacchus. The sequence continues at coordinate 135,240,437 of NC_133505.1, forward strand.
CCTTTGAGATGATGGAAGGTGAAATCAGCTGTAAAGCATAGGAAGGCAGTGGTGGTAGGTGTCTAGGAGTACTGAGGCCACCATAGCATCTGCTATTATAAGAGCACTGGGGAGTAAGGGGGCGAATAAGAATGGAAGGGTCACTTTCCTGAGTGCCCTAATCCCTCTTTTAGTTGACACATCACACCTAGCCATCCAGATGAGATGAAGTTGTTCTATTTCCAAGACTGGATGGAAACTGGAGCCAGGACACCCTGTGGGGTTATTTACCCAAATCCTGGCTTATTATTCAAAAGCACATGGCTGGGCAAACAGGTTTATGCCATAGTTTATCAAGATGGAAACCAACAGAAGGAAAGTTGCCTAATTAATTTTTGGGGGCTCAAAGAACAGTTCTTTGTAAAGAAATGGTTTAAATTACAAATTTAAAAAACAGCAAAAATCCCTGCTGCTTCAAACCTCAAACTAGACCACCTCCACAAGCATTCTTTCCTCAAAGCTACCTTGTAGACGCCAGACCTAGTATTTACATTTGACAGACAAATGGGAAACTTTTTCATGTTACACAAAGGCAACATTATAATCTAGCTGTTAGGCCTTAGCTCCACTGATGCACTGAGATGTGGGCCAGATGAAGATAATTCAGGGAATCTAGCTCCAGCGACAGTTTCAGGGAGCCCTCCCTCTGTTAGTTGAAATTCCAAACGCTTATCACAAAAGCAAGAGAAATTTGATAATGACCTGGCAGTTGTGACCAGACTTATTCTTCCGAGAGCAAGAAAGTGATAGTCAGAGATTGACATACCTTTAAAACGATCAAAAGTAAAAAGCAAGCATTTTCTTTTTAGAGGTTCAAGTCATGCTGAGTTTGGTCAGATAGTGTGAGGGGCCCAGTCAAGTCACTCGGGAGAGTATATAAAGTAAAGTTGGAAAACAAAGGAAAAGAGTGAAAAGAATGAGGTATTTATTCACTAAAAGGACCAATGAAACGGATCTCCTCTAAGTGTAAAAGGAGGGGTTGAGATTACTGCGCCCATTGTTTAAAATGAGTAGACAGAAGATTATTTCTAGAGGGCACTTAGTAGATATTTACCATGGTATGCACCAAAGGCAACAGAATTTTATGTCATTTACCATAAAATAATGGAATAAAAAATCAATATTGATATTTCTGTTTTAAAAAGTAATACATGTTCATTATTTAAAAAGTAAACAAGAGCTGTCATGAAACTATATAGTACAGTGACTTTCTCAGAGACGTCTACTTCTTGGTGTCAACCACAATTAACCATTTGGTGTACAAAATCATAGTAATAAAGGCTGATAAATTTGTAGATACCATCTAATCCAATTCCCTTATTTCATAGTGAAGCAAGATGAGACACAAGCAAGGCTATTGAATTATTGAAGATTGTCCAGTTAGAAAAAGATGCTGGTTTGCTCTTCTATTACCTACAGATACAGATAATTTTATTCACCTGTTTTTTTTCTGTTGAGCTGTCAGGGAAACACGTCCTGGCTATTCAGAACCCCCAACTAGGTTGACTAAAACAAAGCAAGGAAAGAAATTTTAAAAATAGCAGAGGGCCTCCGAGGCAGCTGCTTGAGGTAAACAAATGAACAGGTGTTTATGATTAAATTATTAGCCTCAATAAATTGAATAAAACACTATTCTTTTTTCAAATTGAGGTAAAAACACAATAACAACAGAGTATTTATCACTCTCCAGAACTTTCTTTGTTAAATACAACAGTATATTTTGAGCTTTTTTACTAGGAAATTGGCTTCCGGTTTCTGAATCATTTTGGCTAGTTTTTACATGCTTCCAATCTATCCTCTGAAGCACTTACTCAAACTGTTTATTCTGTGGCAAATAATACCAAACAACTTTTTAATTTTTTTCAGAGATATCCAGAATTTCACCAAATGCTGACTTTTTTCCTCTGAAAGAATCCTTATGAAAATCTCGTACTTGTTTATGTCTTATAAAAGCCATATTTAATATTTACTTTCTCCAGGGAAGATGTTTGAAAATCTCAGAAGAACAACTAGAGTAATTTAACCTACTCTTAATATGTCCTAATGCCATTTCTCTCTTAAATGTGTCTCCATTTTTTTCAGCGAGTAGGTTGAGCAGAGGAAGGACCAGTACAGAGCTTGTTTCTCTCATACTACTGAGTATAGTCATCAAAAGGTCCTAAGATATGTGTATGAATAATCATCTAAGAATATGTCTATATTCTCTTCTCGATTCATATAGAATATATTTATATATGTACACATTCTCTGATACATATAGGGTTCACAATTTTTTAATAGGAAATGGACTTGGACTTTGAGTCCTATAGATTTGGGATCAAATGTGGACTTCTACTTCATGGCTATGTGATCTTGGAAAAGTCATTTAGCTTCTGAACCTTAGTTTCTTCACTTGCAAAATGAGGATAATAATGACCATCTTAAGGTGATATTACAAGGATTATATATGGTAATGAAATAAAAGGTCTGTCTGATAAATGCCCGACTTATCATGGGTATCAACAAATGGCAGTTATTATTATTATTTTCTCATATAATCACATATATTTTCAAAGGACTAAACTGCCTGAAAATTTTCAGCATTTGCCCTATTTCACTTTCCCTCTAGAAAATCCTACTTCTTTGAGGTCATTTGCAAATTGTAGCATTGTTCAGTCTTTCTTAAGCTTATATTTTCTCCTCTGCTCCATCTTTGACAGCTGTAGCTGCTTTGCTATTATCACTTTCTGGCTCTTCTTGTTCATGCATCGTTTCAGATTGGATAGTAACATGCTCTGGAACCACTTCAGGTATTCTGCCCTCTGTGCAATTGCCTTAGAATCAACTTCTCCCACAATTGGTTGTCACTGGTTACATTTTTATCAGTTGGCCAGAATGCTTAGTTGAACATAGATTAGGTTGTCATTCTTCTGGAGAGCCTGTAGTTCAGAACTTTTTTACTGGACACTTTCTCTTGTCACTTTATGCTAAGAGGAACATGTCAACAGCGAGACTTATCTGGAAGCTGAATATGATGTAACTGATAGATTTAGGTGTCACATTATATAGTAGAGAGTAGTGTTGCTTGATAGAACAATGTTTGACTCTATGCCAAAAGGCACACTGGGTTCACTATAGCTGTCTAGCTCTTCCCACATCACGGTGTCATTTAGACACTTGCTAAAAATGTAGCAAGAGGCCGGGATTATTTTTAGTTGGAAAAGCTTCATTTACTTCTTACAGGCTAGATAGATCTTTAATGAATAACTTCTTTAATTTAGTTTTGTTTTTAACACATAAAAAGGGAATAAATTTTCAGTGATTTGAATGATGGATTCTCTGTAAGGATGAAATATTTAAATGCTCTTACTAGGAGCATTAATTGACCATAACATTTCTTTCTGACACTTACAAGTATTTTCTGTTAAGTGTGGTAATGTTTTAAAAACTAAACATAAAACCACTAACATAGAGCATTTTCTACGTGAACTTTCAATACTTAGAAGTGAGCCTTTATTCAGGAAGCTCATAGAAATATTTTCCTTAATTGTTGCATCCATAGGGTTTCTTCTAAATTGATATTAGTTTTATGATTAATTTTGAAACAGAAACCTAATTTTTAGTCACTAGCATGAAATATTTCTTGGAACAGAAAAGAGAAATTTATTTTTCTGACTAACTCAGTCATCAGTTAATGCCATCTAATATTAAATGCCATATTTTCAACAATCTAAAATGATGAATAATTTACAAAATATTTTCATTATATTGTTATGATATCAAATGTGGTAGGCTATGTATAGCAACAGAAGCTCACCAATAATGAATTTGCTGAGATTAACTGTGAAATCTGGTTGAGAGATATGCCTGTGGAGGATTGTCCTCCCTTGAGAGTAAGAACCATGAAAGTGGTTTATTCGTTTGACTAAAGCTTTGAGCTCATGCTCATGTGGTAGACTGCTTTTCCTCCATTTTCTATCAAAAGAAAATGTAACCAGAGAAAAACAGTATTTTCAAATATTTCTTATAGTAAATTAAGACAATAGCTGCTATCACTTGGATGCTTGTTCTCTGCAAATTTCATATTAAAATTTAATTTCTAGTGTGGCAGTATTGAGAGGTGGGGCTTGGGGGAGATGTTTGGATCATGGAGCAGATTATGCATGGGCAGATTAAAGCTCTCTCTTGATACTGAGTGATGTCTCACTATATTAGTTCCCATAAGAGCTGGTTGTTAAAAAGAAGTTAGCACTTCCTCCTTCTTTCTTTTGGTTCCTGTCTACGCATATGATCTCTGCACAATCCAGCTCTCCTTCACCTTCCAACTAGTGGAAGCAGCCTGAGGCCCTCACCAGATGCTCAATCTTGAATATCCCAGTTCCAGTCAGCAAAACCATGAGCTGAGTAAATTTCTTTTCTTCATAAATTACCCAGTCTCAGCTATTCCTTTAGAACAACACTAAGCAGACTAAGCGAATAGCTCTTCTGTTTCCTGTAGATGCCGTGCTTGAGATGGACCATTATGTAGCAAAAATTCCTGATTTTTGACTTTACCAGAACTGATGAAGAGGTATTTTGTTGTTGTTGTTTATTTTTTTTTTCATTTATATGGTTTAAAGAACTATGTATCAATCAATTTTTGGCCATTTCAAACTTGTAGTATTTTTCTGTATTGGTAGGTTTTAGTAAGGAAACTAGAAGTAACTCTGGATGTTCAGATACAGAGTTTTGATACAGTAATTGTAGGTATAATCATTGTTAGAGCTGCAGACTGAACGTCAGGGAAATCTCCCTGTTGATTCCAGTAGCCAGTAGACTTACAGAGCATTCTCAAAAGTTCATCTGGAAGCTGCTGTGAATCTTAAGAATATTCCTGCTGCCTGAGGCATTCAAAGTGGCTGATTTGGAAGCTGTCATGCACAGAAGCTCGTGTCTGCATGTGCATATTTCCTTAATTGTTGATAGAAAAGGCTGCTGTTTTCTTCTCTGATACATTTGCTACTAGCCTGCTTGTCATTTGCTAACTAATCTGTAGCCATCCAGTTAAATGGGTCCTGGGGAAGGGAGTTTTGGGTTTCTCTTTGTTGAAGCAGACAAAATGATAAAACAGGCACAGTAATGATGTCAAGTTGAAGACAAATCTGGCGTAGCCATATTTTATCAATCTAGCATTCATGTACTCTTCTGCCCATATTCTAACTTCAAAACAACCATCCAACTTTGTGCTTCCACATGATACGATATGACTATGTCTTATCCAGCCATATATACATATACATATACATATACATATACATATACATATACATATACATATACATATACATATACATATACATATATCTCTCCCTGGAGGGGTAGACACAAAGTTTTATAAATCACTGTATGCTATTTTTAGGTGATGGGGTTCATTCTTTTTTTAACTCAGTTCCAGTTATCCTTTGATATCTTTTAAATTATAAACTAAATTAGGAGGTAAATCTCTGTTAATACACTTTGTATTAGATAAAAGATGAGGATGGTGGCAAAAAAAACTGTTTAATATATGCAACTCTGTATATCATAAATCAGAAAATGAAATAGGCTTAACTTTCACATGCTTCATTTCTACAAGTGAATAAGAGGACATAACTGGTCTTTACAATTTCATTCTCTCGCTACCCATTTGATTTGTTCTTAGTGGGTACCTTATCTGGTCATGGTTCTTTACCCATGGGGGTGGTGCAAAACCTCATTTTTGAAGGACTAGAGTCACTAGTAGCCTCGGTTTTTGGGCTGCTCTACTCCTTTGCTAACCTTTTACACTAGATATACAAGTGCTGAGGGGCAATGAAGAGAATCCTTTGAATCCTCTTTGCCTGTATTATGAAGCAGCAACTCTACTTCTCCTTGACAATCAGTATTATTCACTCCAGTTAGTACAGCAAACCCTTCTTTGACTTTTGTCTTAGTGTCATGAAGAATTCAAAGCAATTGTTTAAACTTCACATTCAGTAGAATCATTGTTAGGTCCACTAGTTTAAGCATTTGTTTTTTAGAAAGTAAGTCCTCTAAGCCTGCAGAGCCAAAAAGTAGTAAACAGAGTGATATGGTTTGGATCTGTGTACCCACCCAAATATCATCTCAAATGATAATCTCCAGGTGTCAAGAGAGGGACCTGGTGGGAGGTGACTGGATCATGGGGATAGTTTGCTCATGCTGTTCTCACGAAAGTGAATGAGTTCTCACAGAGCTGATGGTTTTAAAAGTGTTTGTCATTTCCCCCTTCATTCACTCTCACCTGTCACCATGTAAGAGGTGCCTTACTTCCCCTTTGCCTTCTGCCATAATTGTAAGTTTCCTGATGCCTCCCTAGTCATGTGGAACTGTGAGTCAATTAAACCTCTCTCCTTTATAAATTACGCCATCTCAGGTTGTATCTTTAGAGCAGTGTGAAGATGGACTAATACAAAAAGCAAAGCTTTTGTGATTGTGTCTTTAAGAATAACAAAGAGAGAAACCACTCCCATTTCTACTTCTTGTTTCCTTTATCCATGTTTTCTGGCCGTGGGAGAAGATAGTGTCATATTGTCATATTGTTTGCTAGTTCAGAACATATACAAAATCTTTCAGTACAGCACATAGCCAAACTAGGTGTTATTAGCCAGCACCCATAATGGATGGGTTTTTAATAGGGTATTCCACTGTTATCTCAGGCAAGCCAACTTGAGGTAATGTGGTACATGATAAGACAAATAAATTCTATAGATATGAACATTTTCTTTATTATTTGCTGGTAAATGTATTGTTTGGCCAGAGGCAGAATTATGTGGGCATCATTAAAGAGAATCCGATATTCCATTGGCCTGCAGATACTAGTACTTTACAAAAGCTGAGCAAACAGGATGGCACATTCATATCTACTGTGTTTATTCTGGTAAAACATGCTGCTCTTTCTTCCATGATGAAAGTAGTCAACATGGCTAGCAAATTCCCTCAAGAATGATGCCCCAAAAGGAAGTCAGCATCAAATTCAGCTGATGGCATACTAGGTGTTTAGCAACTGTGATAGCTAGAATAGACTTATCGAAGAGAAGGCCCTGCTTTTAAGCCCATGCATTGCCTCTATCCCTGACACTTTGACCATTTTGTTTGTGAGTCCATTGGTCAAGCTCAAATGGCTAGGAAGAGGGTGGCTAATATTCACAGAAAGTGTTATCATCTCGATTTTATTATTCAAGAAATGCCCTGCAGTTGTAGCCTGTTTGTGAGCAATTACTTGGGGCACAAATAATTTCAAACTCTTACCATTACCAGAGGTTTACTACTTAACTCAGGCCTTCATGTTATCAATCCTTTATTTTGTTTTTTTCAAAATCCAGAGAAATGAGAAAATCACTGTCCATTGTCCATTGTGTAGATATAACATCTCTTTCCAAAAAAAGAAAAAAAAAGAACACAGTTCTGCCCACTAGGAAGATTTTCTTTCTCCCCAAATCTTAAGGGCCATTTCATAGTGGGACTGAAATGCTACATGGTGGTACGAGACTATTGTGAAAACATATCTACAAACCGGGATTGATTTGTTTTATCTCAGTCACTTGATCATGAACTCCTCCAGAGGTCCCAAATGTGGTATGTGGTATAGTTGTCAGTGCAAGCTTTTGATGCCAAAAGTTCAAATTTTGGTATCAGTTCAAATTCTGCCCCATCTCAAGTTTCTACTCTGGCTGGTGGGAAGGGGAACTAATGCCGAACTTATGTGAGCTTGATGAATTTTTCTCTCTAATGCAACACACCTGTGTTTTCAGGACTAATTGAGCTCAGTTGCACATATGCCATTTAAGTTTGATAATGGAGTGCTGCTATACACTCTAAAAAATTAAGTCCATTTTATTGAGATTTAATTTATATAGATAAATGCATTTATTTTAAGAGCATAATTTGATGAGCTTTGGCAATTGTACTCTCTGTATGACCTTCAGAAAACCCAATATATAGAATATTTCCTTTATTCAAAAATTACCCTGTGCCTCTTTGCAGTCAGTACCTGCACTTATTTCTGGCCCCAAACACTGATCTGATTTTTATCACTGTAGATTGGTTTTGCCTATTCTGGATTTTTGAATAAGTGGAATCATGCAGTGTATAGTCTTTTATGCCTAGTTTTACTTCACTATCTAATGTTTCTGAGATTCATCCATGCTGTTGCATATATCAATAGTTGGTTCGGTTTCACTGCTGAGTAGTATCCCATTGTTTGAATAACTTACAATTTGTTTAACCATCACCATGTTGGATATACTTCTGTAAGTTCTTTTTGTAAACAAATATTACTAATTTTCTTTGGTAAATAATTAAAAATAAAATGACTAGTTCATATGTTCAGTGTATGTTTCACTTTACAAGAGACTCACAAAATGTTTTCCAAATGATGGTTGAATTTTCTATTTCCATCAACATTATAGTAAAGTTTTCATTGCTTCACATTTTTGCTGATATTTTGTATTGTCAGATTTTTAATTTTAGCAGTTTCTAATGGGTGTTTGGTGGACTTAATTTGAATTTTTCTGTTGACTAATGATGTTTCATGTGCTTATTATCGATTTATGTATCTTTCTATGTGATGCATCAGTTCAACTCTCTGTCCATGTAAAATTTTATTGCTTTTCTTATTATTGAGTTGTAAGAGATCTTTATATATTCTGGAAACTAATCCTTTGTTAGAAATGTGTACTGTAAATGTTTACTCCCAGATTTTATCTTGCCTTTTTATTTTTGTAAAAGTGTCTTTCAAAGGCCATTTTTAACCTTGATGAAGTACAAGCATCGGTTTTTCTTTTATGTTCATATTTTCTACATAGTATGTAAAGACAATACACAAAACAATATGAATGGTATAGCAAGATCACAAATAATTTCTACTATATTTTACTCTAGAAGTTTAAGTTTTAACTTTCACACTTAGGACTATGATTTAAGTTAAATTATGTGTGATTTGAAGTAAGCATTAAAGCTCATTTTTACTTTGTTACTTTTACTTCTGGTTCGAGTTAGGGCTTCTTCATACCATCCATGTCTCTATTTAAAATGCTTAATATTTCCTCTAGGTTCTTGAACACCTGGATACAGTTGTAATAACTGTTTTAATGTCTTCCGTTATACATTCTGTCATCTTTATAATTTCTTGGTCAGTTTTAATTTATTTTTTTTCTCTTCATTATGAGTCTTATTTTCCTGCTTTTTTAGAATATTTGTATGGTAGGCTTTGTGATAGATATTTTTGTATTACTATAAATGTTTTCAAGCTTTGTTCTGGGACGTAGCTAAGTTATTCGGAAACAGATGGGTTCTTTTGGGTCTTGAATTTAATCTTTGTTAAGTGGGATTAGAGCAGCTAATTTTGTTATGCTACTGAAGAAAAGCTATTATGCATATACTACTCAATGTCCCATTTTCCACTCTGACTAGTGGGTAGAGAAACTATTCTTGACCCTGTGAAAACTCTGAATTTTCTCCTCTAATCCTTTTGGGTTGTTCTTTTTCCATCCTCAGAGAGTTTTCTCATGGAAATGCCCCGATTAGTACTCCTCCAAAGCCTTGAGGGAAAGGGGATCCTGTGAAGGTTTCTGAATCTCTGTGTAACTTTCTCCTGTCTGGTACTCTGACCAGCAAAATGTAACCTTCTCTAAAGAGACCTGAGCAATTTGTCAGGAATTAGCATATGCTGGCCCCTGAGTGGGTTAGCCAGGGAAATGAAATGTTTTGTGGTGATGTCAGTCAATTTTAAGGCACCATTTCCTCATTGTCAGACATATCTCTCACATAGGCAAGGAAGCTCATGTGAGCTAACTAGACATCCTCTCTCCAAGACAATGGTGGAGACTCCCTATGAATCCAGCCCTTTTCGTCTTGCCCTTACTTGATAAACTCTCTTTCATTTGTGATAACTTTGTAGCTCTCTAAGTCCCAGTGACATTACAATCTTTGCTAATTAGTCATCTCACTTGGGGTTTCCAAAGCTCTTTATTCACAAAAACTGAGTCACATGAGTCATTCTTATATATGAATGATTAAGTAATTATGTGTTGATTTTTACCAGTTTTATCTTTAAAGATCAATTTTATTGTAAAAGTTGTAGCTACAATTAGTGAATTAAGAATTTTTGACTATATTCATATTTCAAAAAAAATCTTTACTAGGACCCTCTATATTATTTGTATGAGCTGCTTTATAGTCTAGATTTTTGGGTATCATTTATTTGTTACTATTTTCCAGTTTGATCTTGCCCTTATTTTAGTTATATTTCATTGGCTACAGAATTTAAATGATTTTTTTTGTGTGGTTGATTGGTCGGCGCAGGGAGGCAGTGGCAGACAATGTCTTGCTCTTTTGCCCAGGCTGGAGTGCAGTGGCTCAATCATAGCTTACTCTAACACCAAACTCCTGGGCTCAAGAGAGCCTCCCAAGTATCTGGGACTATATACATGCACTATGCCTGGCTAATTAAAAAAATTGTTTTGTAGAAATGGAATCTTGCTATGTTGCCCAGGCTGGAACAGAATTAAAATTTTAATATAGTAAAAACTATAAAATCTTTACATTTATTGATTTTTCTCTTTCTTCAATGCATAGAAATGAATTAATATTTATTCCAGAGACCTGAAAAGCATTACATTCTATTTTCTGGTAGATTTTTGAATATCCATTTTATATTTGTAGACATATTAGTGTGTCATTCCAGCTCTCATATTTCCCTCCTTCCTGACTATTCTCTCATCATTTGGCTAATTCATAGCAGCATGGGGGTGGGTCTATAACAGCCCTGTTGGCACAATCTGATTCTTCCTCTTCGATGATAGTTTATATTAACCCAGTGATTATCTGAATCAGGTTGGCCTAATTAGCTTTATTTTCTTGGGACTTTAAGTCTGTGCTGTAAAATTTAAATTGAAAACAAGGAGAGCCACTTGAATGACTAAGATGTAATGTTAGGACACTGTAGAAGAGATATCTTAGTTACCATATCACTGAGGTGTTCAGAGAAAGAGGCGAATACATGAACTTAATGCTCAGCAAGAAGCAGAAGTGAGAGGAGAAAGAAAATTTTCTGAGGTTTTTTTTTTTTTTTAATGTCTTTTTCATCCTAGTTCTAGTGTTTTCTAAAGCCAGCCTGCATTTCTGTTCTTGGTCGTTAATGAAATGTACTTATATCTTCATAATAAATTCTCCGTTTTGCTTAATTTAGCTAAATTTAGTTTATGGTACTTCTAATTTAGGAGTTTCAACTAAGAAAGAATTTAAGATTTTTTCCTTTTTTGTAAGAAGTTTGGTATAAGCTGTCAGATGGAGTATCCAACATTCACCCTAAGAGTAGGAACTAGATAAACTATATACCATCTTCTGGGCAGCATATGAAGACAGTTCACAAAAGAAAGATGCTGAGGTCAAGGCAGAGACTAGTTATGTATATTTCTATCAGAAAATATATTTCTATATTTCTAAGACAAAAGAGATTAAGCTTCAGCTAGTTTAGAAAACTTTGCATGGAGAATGGCTGTTTATATATCAACACTCGGCTGGGAGTGGTGGCTCACGCCTGTAATCCCAGCACTTTGGGAGACCGAGGCGGGTGGATCACGAGGTCAAGAGATCGAGACCATCCTGGTCAACATGGTGAAACCCCGTCTCTACTAAAAATACAAAAAATTAGCTGGGCATGGTGGCGCGTGCCTGTAATCCCAGCTACTCAGGAGGCTGAGGCAGGAGAATTGCCCGAACCCAGGAGGCGGAGGTTGCGGTGAGCCGAGATGGCGCCATTGCACTCCAGCCTGGGTAACAAGAGTCTCAAAAAAAAAAAAAAAAAAAAAAAAAAAAGTCAACACTCTAGACCTGGAGAAGGGGCAGACACAAAATGGAAGAGTGATAAGAGGTAACTGGAGTTACTGGAAGTAACACTTAGTAAAACCCGATAATCCATACAGAGTCAATCTAGAAAGAGTCTCATGATTAGGAAGTTTCGTTAATCCTTTATTGTTTTCATTTAGCAGCTATGTAGGCATAGGGCCCTGAACAAAATCAAGATATACAACAGAAACCAAGGCAGACACAGCCCTTCCATTATGGAGCTCATGTATTTGTGGGATGGAGAAGGAAGGAATTAAATATTAAGTGTACATTGATTCATTCATCATTACTTTAATGAGAACTGTAAGGAGAACCATTAAAGTCTAAGCTGAAGGAACTTGAACTTGACCAGGTCTAGGCGACAAGGAATGATTCTTGAAGAAAATGAAATAAAGAATCTTTGCATATATTTTCTAGGCCAGATGTTTAAAGTAGTAGACTTGTTCCAGTGGGCATGTGGATTTAAAAAAAATCACTTTATAATTGTAACAAAAAGTGGCATAAATGCAAAAGGGTGTGGATTTAAATTTCTGTGTTTTTTATGCCTTTGACATTAATTTTCTTCTTGAAATAAGTGTTAGTCTTGTGACTTAAAATGCAGACAATAATACACATTGTCTAGCTTTGTCAGTGGGATGCAGTGAATGCAAAGAATTATCCTGCCTAAGAAATCTAACAGTCTAAATGGAAAGGCTGTAAATATCAAATAAACCTGATGCTACTTTACTTGATACTTCCTTACACCATTTCATTTAGGGATTTCTTTTTTCTGCTTCCAAACTCACATGCTCAGACTTTCTCCAAACCTTCAGGTACTGGGAAGGAAAAGAGAACAAGGAAGCTAGAAGATTTTAAGTATGAGCTGTGCACCAGGCTTAATAGGAGCTGCTTGGCCATTTTTGGCTGCACCTTTAGCATTAGAAATCCATTTTTTTCCTCAATGATCTTGTTAGGTAATTCTCCAACAGAACAAAACTTTTTCACCAAGGCCAGGAACCTTTGGAGTTATTGTGTGGATTTCAGGGGGTCAGTGAAAATTTGGAAAATGTATATATTATCATATGTTTATACATTTCTATAATTTACAATCAGATTTAATTATTCTTATAAATTTTTTTTTGTTAAAAGTATGTTTAGCTTAAAGAATAATAGAGTTAGTTCATTTTGTTATTACCTGATATTACAGGGCTATTTAGAAAAGGACCTTGTAAATGTCCATTTCTTTTCCTATCATGCATAGTTGTAAAATGTTCCGGTTAGTAGAGTAAATAATATTGTTTAACTACTCAGTGTGTTGTAGGCAGAATAATAGCCTACGAAGATATCTACTTCCTCATCCCTGAATCTGTGAAGACGTTGTATTGGCATAACTTTATGGCAAGGGGGGTGTGAGGTTGCAGGTGAAAATTAAGGTTGCTAATTAATTGGCCTCAGAATAAGAACATTTTCCTGTATTACTGAGATGGGTGTAATATAACCACAAAGGCCCTTAAATATGGAAGATGAAGGCAGAAGGATTGAAGTCAGAGTTATTCAATGTGAGAAAGACTTGCCAGTCTGTCGCTGGCTTTGAAGATGTTAGGAGACCACAAGCAGGTGTTTTCTAGCAGCAAGCAAAGCAGGAAAACAGATTCTCCTTTGAAGCTTTGAGGAAAGTATACAGAAAACACTTTGATTTTAGTCTAGTGGGACCTATTTTGAACTTCTTACTTCGGGAATTATAAGGTAACAAATCTATTTTGTTTTACACCACCGAATTTGTAGTGGCAACAAGAAACTTACTAATACTATCAGGTAGGAACGTTAGATTACTTTTATTGTCCACACATTGTGGGGAAAGTAAATAATTAAGTACTTTATGTACATATATTTTTTAGTTCTATCCGATTCCAGAATGTACAGTTTTGACCACTGTGCTGTACAACCTCTATTTAAAATTAATAATTCAATGAATAATTGAAATACGTAACACCTAGCCTGTGCTCATTTGGAGCACATATGAAGTACTCAGCAAATGCTTATAAATACTTCTCTGAAGAGCAGCTTTTTGGCCCATAGGAATATTCAGAAGGCCAGAGTTATTCTGCCTCCCTGGATAGAGGTGTCATGGCTGGAGCAACTTTGAGCTGAGCACATTCTATTTGAGCTGTTCATTACATTCATCATTTTAGATAGACTGAAGCCTTTGAGAATTTATTTCTTATAATTCTGAAAATAAGAAGATATATGAACCTCCTAGTACACCCTGGTGAATCATCTTAATCAGGGTGTTTCCCTCAAGGTATTCCAAACAGACATTTTTTATAATATGAGAAAGTGAAAGCATATTGAACCTAAGCCCAAGTTATAGATTCCCTAAAGGTAAGCATCATATAAAACAACTGATCCATTTTTTCTTCAACTTTCCAAACTTGTTTTTATCCATCTGCTTGAAATGTTTTCTCTCTTGCTCTATAAGTATGTTTTGTGTAGTGCCTGATTCTCCCTATGGTATTTGCTTTCCATTAACTTCCTATTGATTTTCAGTTATGTGTACACAGTACTGCAGGAACATAAACTGCAAACACCAGACTTAAAGAAGTCTGAACTCTGTTTTATCTTGGTGACAGAGCACTACAACATGAATATTACCTGTGGTCTCTTTTAAAAAATGTGTTTAAAGGCAGTTGTGACAAGTAGGGTCAAGTTTAAATAAATAATGATATATATAAATTACAGTAGGAAAATATCTGGTGTCTCAGGATGAAGGATGTTCAAGTTGAAAGGACAGGTTGAAAGAGATAAAGATGAGTGTTTGAAAATATGGCTTGCAGAAGGTGAAGCAAAGTATAAGTCATTGTAAAAAAAAAAAGGTACCAAAAGATGAGAAAAGTGAGGAGGAGTGGGAAGGAAGTAACACATAGGAAGTTCACATGACACCCAAATATCGTTTTTGAAACAAGGGAAATTTAAAGTTAACTTAATCTGATTAATAATTAATCTCACATTTAAAAGCATTCACATTTTATTGTTTTGCTTTATGACAAGCTTGTCCAACTAGCAGTGTGCAAATGTCATGCAGCCCAGGATGGCTTTGAATGAGGCCCAACACACATTTGTAAATTTTCTTAAAACATTATGAGTTTTGCCAAAAGCAATTACAACAAAAACCAGAATTGACAAATGGGATCTAATTAAACTAAAGAGATTCTGAAAAAAAAAAATTTAAAAAACAAAGTGAATGGGCAGCCTACAGAATGGGAGAAAATTTCTGCAGTCTACCCATCTGACAAGGTCTAATACCCAGAATTTACAAGTCAGGAAACAATAGATGCTGGTGAAGCTGTGGAGAAATGGGAATCCTTTTACACTGTTGGTGGGAATGTAAATTAGTTCAGCTATAGTGGAAGACAGTATGGCGATTCCTCAAGGATCTAGAACCAGAAATACCATTTGACCCAGCAATTCCATTACTGGGTGTATACCCAAAGGATTATAAATCATTCTACTATAAAGACACATGCACATGCATGTTTATTGCAGCACTATTTACAATAGCAAAGACATGGAACCAACCCAAATGTCCATCAGTGATAGACTGGATAAAGAAAATGTGGCACATACACACCATGGGATAGTATACAGCCATAAAAGGAAATGAGATCATGTCCTTTGCAGGGACATGGATGAAGCCGGAAGTCATCATCCTCAGCAAACTAGCACAAGAACAGAAAACCAAGTATTGCATGGTCTTACTCGTAAGTAGTTTAACGTTGAAAACAAATGGACACAGAGAGGGGAACAACACACACCAGGGCCTGTTAGGGGTTGGGGAGGTAAGGGAAGAGAACTTATAGGATGGGTCAGTAGATGCAGCCATCAAAGCACACATATATGTATGTAACAAATCTACATATTCTGTACCTGTACCCTTTTTTTTAAGAAGAAATAAAAAAATTATGAGTGTTTTTGTGATTTTTTTTTTAGCTCATCTGCTATCATTACTATTCATGTATTTTATGTGTGGTCCAAGACAATTCTTCCAGTGTGGCCCAGGGAAGCCAAAAGATTGACACCCCTGCTTTATAATCTCAAACACAGTAGCACACTTGAAAATTAGAAAGAAAGCACCTAACTTCATCAGTCCTGGTTATGTCACCTGTAAGATGGAGATAATAAATATTAACTCAGAGATTTATTGAATGGCTTATCTGTATGTAGAGAAACTAATAAAGTGCCTGTGTAGCTTATATATATATATATATTAGGTAATAAAATATATAAGGTAATAAAAATAACAAGTATCCATATTTATAATATACTGAAGTTAACTAAAATGAAAAACAATAAATTAATATAAAAGATTACTCATAAATAAAATGAGTTGAACTAATCAAGCAAAAAACATGTGTTTCAATTTCTTTTAATTATTTTATAGATTTTGACTGAAGTCCACAGTGCTGATTAAATTTTTATCTATATTAAGAGGCATTAATAATACAGAAGAAATAGACAAGCCAAAGAGACTAATGACAGAAATAGGATTAAGTTGGTGTTCTATGAAAACAATCTAAAATGAAAAGATTTCAGTGAGATTCCCTTATTTTATAAGCTCATGTTTCACAAAGTTGTGAGTATATGATTGTACTGAGCTAAAATCGAAATTGAACATTTTTTTCTGTTTTCTGCATCAAATCGGTAACAAGCAATTTTCTAGAATTTCGAGATTGTATTCCTCTTTCATATAGTATTTTTAGAAATGGAACTAAGTTATAAATATAAGAAAATTTTGTCACATTACTGAAATATATGTACATAAAAGACTCAAATTGCATGAAGAACCTTTAAACAATGTTCAACTCCATAAACATAATGTCTGCTCTGAAACTTCTTTCTTATTAGAGCCTGGAAATAAAGAAAGGTATATTTTTGGAGGAAAGATGAATTGCCTGTGATATCTTAGCTTTATGCCTTTTTTTCCTATATATCATTTATACTAATGAGAATTTTCTATTTATCTTTTATGAGTTGATTGTTTGAAACACTATTTTGTTATTTTTACCACATTTTCTTTGAAGCATTCGAGACTCTTAAGCAAGAAGTTTAGTTACTGAATATTTAATATTAATCTTGTTTCTTTTCTTTCCATCATAAAGTTCTTAAAAATGCGTCAACTATAGGAAATAATACTTTGATGTTTTTCTTCTTTGGGCTGGCTGAGTTGGGGCTGAGTGAGTTGCTGGAATATGATCAACAGAATGACTGTTTCTTGCAGAATGACTTCTTAAACTATGAACTAATTTACAAAGACTTAGTTAAATTTTCCCTAGCCCAATTGCAAGCTGCAACCAAATTAAGCATTCCTGATACAAATTATTTAAAAAGAAGAAGTTTTTAAGAAAATTTGTTGAGTGCCTATTTTCCCAGTCTTTTTCTCTTTCAGGAATGTCCTCCTTGTTGGAAAAAAATTGCCTCTTGATAGGTTACTTGATATTGCTATAGTATTGAAGCCTCCTTCTTGACCATGGTTCAGTACAGTAGGTCATCATTTTTTCTGACAGGTGAAGAGAAAGTCTAGATTTTCAAGTATCTTGGAAGAGAATGAATATGCTACCTGTGGTAGTCCTGTTATTTGATCAGGGCTTAGATCTTTTCAAAGGAGCTTTCCTTAAGAATTTTCTCTCTCAATATGGCTTATCTTGATAATTGGTTCACCTTCCACAATACTGTTACATCAAAGGAAAGTCTGGAAAAATTGGGGTGGATTTTGTGTGCATGTGTGTGTATGTGAGAAGCACATGATTCTTATTGGCTTATTTCCTCATAATTCAGCCAAAGGAAAGTGTATGGTGATGATCTAACTACTCTTTAATTATCTACCTTATATTTGCAAGAATAAGAATATTCTCAAGTTCCATTTACCAAAGTAAATTTTAAATCATCCTAATTTAGAGCCAAAACATAATCACTACTCAAAATTACAATTCCATGAATTTTAGCTTTATTTTCCAAGATGAGAAAAACAACAGAAAAAAGTTCCCACTTGCAACCTAACTCAGTTATCAACAGAATGTTAAAGGCTGAATCTTCTAACCAATATTGAGGAAGTATCTCCTACACTGGAAAAATACTCCTGGACCTGTCTTTGGTTTATTTTGGGTTATTCCCAGATTGGAAAAGTGTGTAAGTATGGCAAGTGAATCTACTCCCTTCCCCACATATCCTTCCCTCTGTAGTGAGGTCAAGCTTGGCTCTTTCATTGTTTCATGTCAGCATTTTGCATTAGAAATTTACGATGGGAGTTGGGGTATTACAATGCATTCAACATTTTTTTTTCGGTGCCTTCTATGTGGAAGTATGGTGACATGTGCAGCCAGCACTGAGTAAAAGTTTGAATGGGAGGGGAAACTAGTGTAAGAATAGGAACAGGGCAACAGGAGGTGTAGCTGTCAGTCCTTCAAGATATATTTGCTACAGACAGCACTTTTTCTGTTTCAGGTAGACCACAGTTAATCTTAAGGTAGAAGAAGAAAGAAGCAGAGCTGACACTATATATATATGTGTGTGTGTGTGTGTGTGTGTGTGTGTGTATGTACATGCATATATATGGAGAGAGAGAAAGTTAAGTTGAATATTGCAGAGTTAACACTTAATAAGTATTTGGAATGTTAGCAGTACAACTTTTATTAGCAGCTGCAAAAATCAGACTGCATAGTTTTTTGATAACAAGATGACAAATTCAAGGTGACACAGAGGCTTGTGCTTGGAGAATGAGGTCTTGTAGACTATTGACCCATAGGACAGAATTTCTCTTAGTACGTTCATCACTGTTTAGGTCTAACTTGCATCCTTTTAGGCACAGACACCTGACCCATCATACCCACAGAAGCAGATCAGATCAATCTCAAGCAATAAACTTAAACTGACCAAAAGTACAGGAAATGCATAAAAAAGTAGATACCTCAAGATAGAACTGACCAGGGTATTCATTATTTGTTATCGAAGACTCTGGAAAGCATTGAATGGGTATCTTATAATTGTTTTTTCCTCCCCATCTGAAGCTGCAGACACCATTTGAAAAGTCGCTACATTCCAGTCTATGACTGTTCTTAGGTGGCATTTTTGTTCTTCTATTTTCTAAATCTTGATGGGTACCTCACTATTATTCCCATATTTTAACAATAATGTTTATATTATACACTGGTAATTGAATGTGGGTTCCATATTCTACATTCATTTGCTAGACAAATGATTGAGATTTGACTGTATGTCAAGCACTGGAGTAATCTGTAAATTAATTTATTTATTAGTTCCTTTAAGGCATACTGTATTTACTATGTATTGGGCACAAGGTTAGAAGCTTGAAATATCACAGAGAACAAATTAGACAGTGGCTACTTTCAAAGTGTCTCCAGGAGAATTGAGAAATCAAGTGAACAATCATAATACTTCTGATAAGAGGTAACACAGAGGAAGTAATAAGGGTTGTTTTTGAAAAATATATATAAATATTGTGGCTTCTGTATTGTAAAATTTAGTGGCAATGTAATTTGTTTAAAACAAGGGAACCCAAGTGGATAAGGTAGGAAATCAAAATATTAGCTAGTAGTAAAATAATTAAATGGCATTCTCTGGTTTGGAAATTTGGCCAAGTCTTTTGAAATAAAAGAAGAAACAAAGAAACCAAAAACAAAACTTACCTCGATTTGTTTCCCAACAAGCCAAAAGGAAAACCGCAATTCAGCAACAATGCAAGCGATGGAAAATCTTTAATGAGGCTGAAATTATCTTATAACTTTAATAAGTAATAGTAGAAACGTGGAAATAAACAGAAGTTTGGCAGAAAGGACAGATAAAAAAAATTCAAACCTTGGGAGAAAAAGGAAGTCGAGATATTCATGAAACAAAGCTTTAAAAGAGAAAAGTTAATGTTAGAAAACCACACAAAAGTCTAAAACTTAGAATGTTCAGATCCCTAAAGAAATAAGGAGAGCATCATATAGATTTTATGGGGCATTTTATTTTCACAATAGTTGATGCTGAAAGTAATTTTTTTCCAGAGAGAATGTGCCATATAACAACTAGTAAAATAGCAAAAACAACAGGCAAAATTGGATAAAATACTCCAGTTTCTAACAGTTCAGGAGTTTACCCTGTCATTTGTCTTTTAGTTTTTATCTTAGCCCATCCCTGACTGTCTCCTATAACGATTGGTTTGTAGATGGTCCCATTATTGAGTAGTTTGTCTCTGAATCATAGGCCAGGTGCAGAATTCAATCTAACCTAAAAACATCACCCTTTTGGTTCTTTAAAAATATTTTGTGAAGGAGAGGCCACAAGCTTTCCCTTAGAAGCACTGTGGAAATCATCTAGCTGGTGAGCTATTTTTAGATACATTATCAAAGATTCTGCTTTTTTGTAAGTCTCTTAATACAGTACTGGCACACGATGCCAACAGCCCGTGTTATTATCGCGTCATTCTGGTACTTTAATAGGTCCCTGGGAGGAGGAGAATTAGTTTATTCCTTTGAGATTATATATAGATTTTCTTTCTTAATTTTATCTACAGTGTAAACTTATACCCAGATCATGTCTTTTATTTGTTTTGTATTTTACATAGCACTATTTTTGCCTTTAGACAAGTTTAGAAGAGACAATGAGGAAAGATAGTTTAAAGGGTAGTAGAAAGAAGTTGGACTTGAGATTTGAGATGGATGTGAAAGGGCTTGACGAGGTAGTTGCTGAGGTAAGAGGCAAAGTTGGGACTTTGACTTTGGAGCAGGCTTCTTGGACATGCAGAACAAAATCTTTGTCAGAGAACATTCTGGCCCAGGTAAACTGTGAACATTGGTCTAGATTAGTACAGGACTTTGAACATAATTATGCCTACGTGACTTGTAAATTGGCACATCTGTATTTTTCCGCTGTCCTTAGTTAACTTTGTATTTTAAAATACTCATCTGAATCTATCTACTACTTTTGGCCACCCAGAACCCATTACCTTTTCTTCAGTGCAACAGTGTTCCCTTCCCCACCTTCTTTGGAAAATGATGCAGCTCCAACTTTTAGGGCTTTTGCTTTGGAAAGGCAGACCCCAAACCGCGATCCAGATGTAGCTGTGATCCAGGCCTGCCTACTGAGGTTATTCGATTTCCATACCTACAAACCATGGTTGAGAGAAGGAAAAAACCCCACACTTTTCAGAGGCAATCCTAGGTTTGAACTTTTGAAAAGGAGGAGCTCCTTCCACTGTGGTTGTTCAAAGTAGAGGGCTGCCTGCAGCTGTCAGCAGCCATCTTGCCACTCCCTGGAATAAGCTTGATGAAACAAAGTTTATGCTGAGGAAAGCAGACTTGAGAGAAAAAGAGGGACCAAGTCCCTACTGATCTTATTTGATCCACTCTATCTACTGCCTTCTGAACTTTCCTGAACCTATAGATTATCCTACCTCCCTTATTTCCTGTAAGTCACGGTGACTTGCATTATTCTGTCATAACCAAATCAGTGCTAGGTAATAGAATGTTTGTTTTGCTTCCACCCCTACAGAGGGGCTTGGGAGCATCTATATTCAAAGCTGAGAATTCTCCACAGAATCCAGTTCCCTTCTGTCTTGCTTTACTTTCAGAGGAGAGGACCATGAAGGCAGCGTCAGGCATACTGCACAAATGGCATCCGTGTTTCATCTCTTTTGTGCAGGTAGTTTAATAATAAATACCCCTTCCCTTATTAGGGAACAAGGTAATTTTATTTTACATTGAAATTTCTTCTGTAGTGAATAGCAGTGACAAACTAATATTTTTAAAGAGAAATTACTACTCATACCCTTAAGCGAAGCCCAAGAGGCTGTAAGAAAAAAGGAACAAATGGTACCTCTACTCTATAAGCTGTCTAAATTGAATCTGAATGTAGAAATTGTTGCTTTGTAGTCTTTTTTCTATCTAGCAAGAATAGTGTTAAAGAGGATCGTGGATGTTAATAACTTGTTCTTGACAACTTTTGAAGAGTAGGATAAAGGAAGGAAACTGCCCCCAGTGAAAAGTGATGATCTGCAATATCTGAAGAATTATTTCCCTGCAAGAAAATGTTATCATGAGACACTGAGATATGACTATTTTGGTAGCTTAAAGAAAAACAAATTTATAATACTAGATATTAACTATATTCAATGATATATATCAGAAATACTAGGATAGAAAAAAATATTTATTAATTTTCAAGTAGTTACATCATTTTTTTTCTTTTCAGTTCTCAGCATGAAGGCCATTTATGTACTGGCAGGTGAAATGTCAGGTTGAGAAGGCTCTAAGTCATTTGACAGTAGGGAAAGTGTTGGGTTTTCAACTTGGCGGCCAACTTTTTATTTTATTATTTTAAAAAAATTATATATATATATATATATATAACTTAAAATGGAAGATTGCATAAATCATAAGTAGACAGCTTGATACATTCTCATCAAGAGAACATATCAATATAACAAACACCCAAATAAAGAAACGCTATGAGATTAGCTCCCGAAAATCCTCCATTTGGTTACTGTCTAGCCAATTACCGACCAAGGGCAACTGCCACACTGACTTCTAACACTGTAAATTAGAAATTGGCAGAGATTTTGAAAGGCACATTTCCACTGAAATGTGAAGGAAATTCCACTTATGATTTTACACCTAAAACTACATGAATATCTTTAGCAACAAAACCTACTTTCCTCCAGAGCACATAGGAACCCACCTATGTCTATATCTCATTTCCTTGGGAGCATCTTTAGATTAAATTTTAGATCTTGTAGTCTGGTGATGACGCTTTGACATAACATGGAGTAAGGATGCCATCGGGGTGCCTGGCTTACGTAGGGAGTGCCTGGATTGTCTGTGATAGTCACTGGGAGAAAGGGTTAAGGGGAGAGCAGCTATGTCCTTTCCTTCTCCCTTTCACCCTGTTCCATAATGAGCACCACTGTTTATTCTTTAAATAAATGAAAAGGGAAAGAAATAAAAGTGTCATTTAAGGGTTCCAATTTAATTTTCCTGCTTTATTCTTAAGCCCTGCTTAATCTTTCTTGATGCTATCTTAAGGAGTACAAATCTCTTTTGGCCGATCCACTTTCCTTCAAGGAACCAAAAGTGAACACAAGCAAACAGGTTAAAAGATAGCTCAGGAGCACTGGTCAATGTATGTCCTGTGTGTTTGGCTCAAGTAGAGGGAAAACATGATTTGCTTCAAAAGAATAATGCTCATTGCAATGTCCTGCTGCTGTTCTGGGGCTCATAGTGTGATATTCTGCAGCCATTTAAAATAATCTCTTGGCCATTTACCACAGCTAATAATGAGTAATTAATAGAACCCACTGAAAATGCAGATGCACCCTTTTCAAACTACTAAGAGTTACTCCTCATGTTGGAACATTGAGAGAGCGTTGACTTTGAGAAGCGTGGATAAATGATTTGGTTTAAAACCAGAAACTCTGGATTATACAATACTCATAGCATTAAGCAAATTCAGAATTAAAAGAATGTACCTTCAGAGAGACAAATGCCATAGGATCTCTCTCATATGTGAAATCTAAAAAAAGCCAAACTTGTAGAAGTAGAGATTAGAATGGTGGTTACCAGAGACTGAGGATGGTGATGTGGATGGAGAAAGGGGAGATGTTAGTTAATGGGTACCAAGTTTCAGGCAGTAGGTGTAAGTTCTGCTGATCTGTTACCCAGCCCAGTGACTGTAGTTAATAATAATCTATTGTATTTCAACACTGCTAAAAGAGGATTTTAAATGTTCCTACCATAAGAAAGGATAAATATTTGAGGTGATAGATATGCTAATTAGTGTATTGGATCATTCTATGATGTATACATGTATTGAAACAACCTCATACCTCACAAATAGATACACTTATTATGTCAATTAAAAGTAAAATAAAATACTTAAAAAGAATGCACTTAAATAATATATTTTTACATTAAACAATAATCTTAGTAACACTACAGTGAGAACCTATAAATTTAGCAATTTCTAGAGCAGTCATTTTATTGGATTTAAAATGGTTATTATAGTGGATAAACCCTCAAAATATTTTATATAGTAGTGCCACGGTTTATTATTCAGAATTCATTTAAAGTACACATGCAATACATTGTGTCAGCTTCTTGTAATCCTTGCAATAAGTAATTATTGAGAACAGTTGAGAGGGTGACTTTATGAGTTTAACAAAAAAGGCCTCTACCCTTAGAAACTTGCAGTCTTGTTGAAGATGGAGATTCTGAATCAGTTATGGCTCAGTGTCACTCTTGTCTGAAATAATATGTGGAAAGCCACATTAATGGGAGTGAGCATAGTGTATCTGGAGGAGGAGTAGACAGGTCAGTCCAACTGAATGCCATGTGTATATGTGTCTGTTTATGTGTTTATATACCAAGAGTAAAATAAAATAATGAAGAACTCATAAAATTGGACATGTTTTGGATAGTTTTGTATTGTCATAAACACATTTACACTCAATAAATGTGGAAGGAATAAATTAAAGACAAAAAGCTTTGAATGCCTTAAGGAAGCTGAGAGTGTTAATCTTGAAGGTAGCCAGAAGATATAAGTTATTTCTCTCTTCGTGACCAGAAAGGCTAGAATTCCTTTTATAGACAGAGCAAAGTTGCAAGTTTTCAGAAAGATGGGAACTGAAACAACATTTTAGCTTTTAAGACAAAATCCTACCTAATATTGTACATATTTAAATTTATGTGAAGTTGCCCAGAGGCAGTGGAATAAGTTAATCAAATGCTAAAAAAATGTCAAAATATTGGCTTACGCCTGTAATCCCAGCACTTTGGGAGGCCGAGGCGGGTGGATCATGAGGTCAAGAGATCGAGACCATCCTGGTCAACATGGTGAAACCCCGTCTCTACTAAAAATACAAAAAATTAGCTGGGCATGGTGGTGCGTGACTGTAATCCCAGCTACTCAGGAGGCTGAGGCAGGAGAATTGCCTGAACCCAGGAGGTGGAGGTTGCGGTGAGCCGAGATCGCGCCATTGCGCTTCAGCCTGGGTAACAGGAGCTAAACTCCGTCTCAAAAAAAAAAAAAAAAAAAAAAAGAAATGTCAAAATATCTTATAGTTGAATATAAACTAGGTGGTTCAGTATCCTATAAGGTATAACAAATCCATCTGTTCCAAAGCCTAATGTACCTTTTTTTGGTGACATTAAATGCTTTAAATTATGTCGGCAAGATTTGTAGAAATATCAAACGCTAGAGTGATCAATATCAAATGTTAGACTGATTAAACCCACTCAAATATCATTATATATAATTATATGTTGGTATGTATATAGATACATGCCAAAATGCTATACAAGTCTATACAGACTTTTTTTTTTTTTTTTTTTAAGATGGAGTTTCGCTCTTGTTACTCAGGCTGGAGTGCAATGGCACGATCTCAGCTCACTGCAACCTCCGCCTCCTGGGTTCAAGCAATTCTCCTGCCTCAGCCTCCCGAGTAGCTGGGACTACAGGCGCGCACCACCATGCCCAGCTAATTTTTGTATTTTTAGTAGAGATGGGGTTTCACCTTGTTGACCAGGATGATCTCGATGTCTCGTGATCCACCTGCCTCGGCCTCCCAAATGCTGGGATTATAGGTGTGAGCCACCACGCCCGGCCCGTGTTTTTAACATTACAAAAATATTAGCTCATTAGATTTTTTTTTTCTTTTCTCTTTTTTTTCGGACAGGGTCTTGCTCTGTCGCCCAGGCAGAGTACAGTGGCATGATCTCAGCTCACTGCAGTCTCCACCTCCCAGGTTCAAGCAATTCTCCTGCCTCAGCCTCCTGAGTGGCTGGAATTACAGGCTAATTTTGTATTTTTAGTAGAGACAGGGTTTCACCATGTTGGCTATGCTGGTCTCAAACCCTGGACCTCAAGTAGTCTGCCCACCTAGGCTTCCCAAAGTGCTCAGATTACAGGAATGAGTCACTATGTCCAGTCAGCCCATTAGAGTTTCTGATAGGATTTCAAATATTATGTCTTTGTCTGAAATCAGATCAATAACTTAAAAAATATAAACTAGTTATTTTACTCTATTTGCTTTCATTTGCCTTTTTTTCTGATTTTTTAAGTAATTAGTTCTAACAAAATGGTCCACTTGGCTGTGCTTATGTATATAGCTGATGTCAGCATATTTCTTTTTGCGTGTGTATCATCTTTTTCTTTCATCTACAAAGAATAAAATTAATTTTTGAGTGTGTACAGTTCTCTAAGCTTTAATATCTATAGATCTGGACAAGCAACAATCAATACAGAACAGTTCCATCACCTCCTCCCCAAATTCTCTCACACTACCAGTTTGTAGTGAGACTCTGTCTCTGATACCTAACCTCTGGCAACCACTAATTAGTTCATCATCTCTGTAGTGTTACCTTTTCCAGAATATCTTATAAGTGGAATTGTACCATAGTTAACCTTTGAGACTTGTTTCTTTCAGAAACCTTGGAGACTGGGAACTTAGCAAAATGTCTTTGAGTTTCATCCATGTCATTGATCATATCAATACTTTGTTCCTTTTTATTGCTGAGTATGATTCATTGAAGGAATGCATTATAGTTTACTTAGCCATTCACTCATTGAGTGGCATTTCATGCATTTCCAGTTTTGGATGATTATGAATAAAGCTGCTATAGACATTCATGTACAAGTTTTTCTGTAAGTATCAAGTTCTCATTTCTCTAGAGCAAATATCTAGAAATAGGATGACATGGTTATACTACAAGTACAGGTTAAAGTTTTTAAGACTCTTCCAAACAGTTTCAAAGTGTCTGCCACCGTGTATTTCCACCAATAATGTAGGAGAGTTTCTTCCAGCTGCTCTGCTTCCTCACTAGTACTTGGTATTCCGCCCCCTCCATATATAAAAATGCACTTTAGGATCAGGGGTACATGTGCAGAACATACAGGATTGTTGCATAGGTACATACATGGCAATATGGTTTGCTGCCTCCACACTCCTGTCACCTATATCTGGCATTTCTCCCCATGTTATCCCTTCCCAACCTCCCTACCCCTCGCTGTCCCTCCCCTATTCCCCCTAAACAGACCCCAGTGTGTGATGCTCCCCTCCCTGTGTCCATATGTTCTCATTGTTCAATACCTGCCTATGAGTGAGGACATGCAGTGTTTGATTTTCTGATCTTGTGTCAGGTTGCTGAGAATGATGGTTTCCAGGTTCATCCATGTCCCTACAAAGGACACAAACTAATAGTTTTTTTAAGGCTGCATGGTATTCTATGGTGTATATGTGCTACATTTTCCCTGTCCAGTCTATCATCAATGGGCATTTGGGTTGGTTCCAGGTCTTTGATACTGTAAACAGTGCTGCAGTGGACATATGTGTGCATGTGTCTTTATGATACAACGATTTATAATCCTTTGGATATATATCCAGTAATGGGATTGCTGGGTCAAATGGAATTTCTATTTCTAGGTCCTTGAGGAATTGCCACACTGTCTTCCACAATGGTTGAACCAATTTATACTACCACCAACAGTGTAAAAGTGTTCATTTTTCTCTGTGTCCTCTCCAGCATCTGTACATTCTCTACAGCATCTGTTTTCTCCAGATTTTTTAATGATCACCATTCTAACTGGTGTGAGATGGTATCTCAATGTGGTTTTGATTTGCATTTCTCCAATGACCAGTGATGATGAGCATTTTTTCATGTTTGTTGGCCTCATCAATGTCTTCTTTTGAAAAGTGTCTGTTAATGTCCTTTGCCCATTTTTGAATGGGTTTGTTTGTTTTTTTCTTGTATATCTGATTTAGTTCTTTGTAGATTCTGGATATTAGCCCTTTGTCAGATGGGTAGATTGAAAAAATTTTTTCCCATTCTGTTGGTTGCTGGTTTACTGTAATGATTGTTTCCTTGGCTGTCCAGAAGCTGTGGAGTTCAATTAGGTCCCATTTGTCTATTTTGGCTTCTGTTGCCAGTGCTTTCAGTGTTTTAGTCATGAAGTCCTTGCCTATGCCTATGTCCTGAATAATCTTGCCTAGATTTTCTTCTAGGGTTTTTATGGTGTTAGGTCTTATGTTTAAGTCTTTAATCCATCTGGACTAAATTATAGTGTAAGGGGTCCAGGAAGGGGTCAGGAAGGGGTCCAGTGTAAGGGGTCAGGAAGGGGTCCAGTTTCTGCTTTCTGTATACTGCTAGCCAGTTTTTCCAACACCATTGATTAAACAGGGAATCCTTTCCCCCATTGCTTGTTTTTGTCAGGTTTGTCAAAAATCAGAGGGTTGTAGATGTGTGCCGTTGCCTCCAAGGCCTCTGTCCTGTTCCATCGGTCTATATCTCTGTTTTGGTACCAGCACCATGCTGTTTTGATTACTGTAGCCTTGTAGTATTGTTTGAAGTCGTGTAGTGTGATGCCTCCAGCTTTGTTCCTTTTGCTTAGATTTTCTTGGCTATACGGCTCTCTTTTGGTTCCATATGAAGTTTAAGGTGGTTTTTTCCAGTTCAGTGAAGAGGGTCATTGGTAGCTTGATGGGGATAGTGTTGAATCTATAAATTACTTTGGGCAGTATGGCCATTTTCACGATATTGATTCTTCCTAACCATGAGCATGGAATGTTTTTCCATCTGTTTGTGTCCTCTCTTCTTTCCTTGAGCAGTGGTTTGTAGTTCTCCTTAAAGAGGTTCTTTACATCCTTTGTTAGTTGTATTCCTAGGTATTTTATTCTCTTTGTAGCAATTGTGAATAGGTGTTCATTCTCGATTTGGCTCTCTTGAAGTCTGTTATCAGTGTATACAAATGCTTGTGATTTCTGCACATTGAGTTTGCATCTTGAGACTGACAAAGTTGCTTATTAGTTTCAGGAGATTTTGGGCCGAGTCAATGGGATCTTCTAACTATATAATCACGTCGTCTGCAAATAAAGACAATTTTACTTCCTCCTTTCCTAATTGAATAGTCTTTATTTATTTTCTTGCCTGATTGCTCTGGCTAGAACTCCCAATACTATATTGAATAGGAGTGGTGTGAGAGGGCATCCTTGTCTAGTGCCAGATTTCAAAGGGAATGCTTCCAGTTATTGCTCATTCAGTATAATATTGGCTGTGGGTTTGTCCTAAATAGCTTTTATTATTTTGAGATATGTTCTGTCAATACCTAGTTTCTTGAGAGATTTTAGCATAAAGAGCTGTTGAATTTTGTTGAAGGCCTTCTCTGCATCTATTGAGATAATCATGTGGTTTTTGTCTTTGGTTCTGTTTATGTGATGGATTATGTTTATAGACTTGGGTATGTCGAACCAGCCTTGCATCCCAGGGATGAAGCCTACTTGATTGTGATGGATAAGCTTTTTGATGTTCTGTTGCAATCAGTTTGCCAATATTTTATTGAATATTTTTGCATCAATGTTCATCATGGATATTGGTCTGAAGTTTTCTTTTTTGTTGAGTGTCTGCTGGTTTTTGTTATCATGATACATTGGTCTCAGAAAAAGATTTGGTTAGGATTCCCTCTTTTTGTATTGTTTGGAATAGTTTCAGAAGGAGTGGTACCAGCTCCTCTTTGTATGTCTGGTAGAATTTGGCTGTGAACCCATCTGGACCTGGGCTTTTTTTGGTTGGTAGGCAATTAATTGCTGCCTCAACTTCAGCCCTTGTTATTAGTCTATTCAGGGTTTCAATTTCTTCCTGGTTTAGGCTTGGGAGGGTGCAAGTTTCCAGGAATTTATTCATTTCTTCCTGGTTTACTGGTTTATATGCATAGAGTTGTTTGTAGTAATCTCTAATGGTAGTTTGTATTTCTGTGGAATTGGTGGTGATATTCCCTGTATCACTTTTTTATTGAATCTGGTTGATTCTTCTCTCTTTTCTATTTTGTTAATCTGTCTAGCAGTCTGTCTATTTGTTGATCTTTTCAAGAAACCAGCTCCTGGATTTATTAATTTTTTGAAGGGATTTTTGTGTCTCTATCTTCTTCAGTTCTGCTCTGATCCTAGTTGTTTCTTGTCTTCTGCTAGCTTTTTAGTTTTTTTGGTCTTGCTCCTCTCGCTCTTTCAATTTTGATGATAGGGTGTCAATTTTAGATCTTTCCTTGCTTATCATGTGGGCATTTATTGCTGTAAAATTTCCTCTAGATACTGCTTAAATATGTCCCAGAGATTCCGGTACCTTGTGTCTTCGTTCTAGTTGGTTTCAAAGAACATCTTTATTTCTACTTTTATTTCATTGTTTATCCAGTCAACATTCAAGAGCCAGTTGTTCTGTTTCCATGAAGCTCTGTGGTTCTGAGTCAATTTCTTAATCTGAGCTCTATTTGATTGCACTGTGGTCTGAGAGACTGTTTATGATTTCCATTCTTTTGCATTTGCTGAGGAGTGATTTACTTCCGATTATGTGGTCAATTTTAGAGTACGTGTGATGTGGTGCTGAGAAGAATATATATTCTGTGGGTTTGGGGTGGAGAGTTCTGTAGATGTCTATTAGTTTTGTTTGGTTCACACCTGAGTTTAAGTCCTGGATATCCTTGTTAATTTTCTGCCTGGTTGATCTGTCTAATATTGATAGTGGAGTGTTAAAGTCTCCCACTATTATTGTGTGGAAGTCTAAGTCTCTTTGTAGGTTGTTAAGAACTTGTTTTATGTATCTGGGTGCTCTTGTATTGGGTGAATATATATTTAGGATCATTAGCTCTTCTTGTTGCATTGATCCTTTTAACATTATGTAATGTCCTTCTTTGTCTCTTTAGATCTTTTTTCTTCTAAAGTCTATTTATCACAGACTAGGATTGCAACTCCTGCTTTTCTGTGCTCTCCATTTGCTGGGTAAATCCTCCTCCATCCCTTTATTTTGAGCCTATGTGTGTCCTTGCATGTGAGATAGGTTTCCTGGATACAGCACACAGATGGGTTTTGACTTTTTATCCAATTTGCCAGTCTGTGTCTTTTGATTGGGGCATTTAGCCCATTTATATTTAAGGTTAATATTGTTATGTGTGAATTTGATCCTGCCATTTTGATGCTAGCTGGTTGTTTGCCCATTAGTTGATGCAGTTTCTTTATTGTGTCAATGTTCTTTACCATTTGGTATATTTTTGGAGTGGCTGGTACTGGTTGTTCCTTGCTACATTTAGTGCTTCCTTCAGGAGCTGTTGTAAGGCAGGCCCGGTGGTAATAAAATCTCTCAGCAATTGCTTGTTCATAAAGGATTTTATTTCTCCTTCACTTATGGAGCTTAGGCTGGATATGAAATTCTGGGTTGAAAGTTCATTTCTTTAAGAATGTTGAATATTGGCCCCCACTCTCTTCTGGCTTATAGTGTTTCTGCTGAGAGATCCACTGTGACTCTGATGGGTTTCCCTTTGTGGGTAATCCGACCTTTCTCTCTGGCTGCCCTCAGCATTTTTTTCCTTCATTTCATCCCTGGTGAATCTGATGGTTATGTGCCTTGGGGTTGCTCTTCTTGAGGAATATCTTTGTGGTGTTCTGTGTGTTTCCCAGACTTGAATATTGGCCTTGGTAGGTTGGGGAGGTTCTCTTGTATAGTATCCTGAAGAATGTTTTCCAGTTTGGATTAATTCTCTGGGTCAGATTCAGATACACCTATCAAATGTAGATTGGGTCTTTTCACATTATCCCATATATCTTGGAGGCTTTGTTCATTTTTTTTCACTCTTTTTTCTCTAATCTTGCCTTCTCATTTTATTTCATTTAGTTGATCTTCAATCTCTGATATCCTTTCTTCTGCTTGATTGATTTAGCTACTTAAACTTGCATATGCTTAGTGAAGTTCTTGTATTGTGTTTTTCAGCTTCATCAGGTCATTTACATTCTTCTCGAAGCTGTTTATTCTCCTTAGCATTTCATCAAACCTTTTTTTCAAGATTCTTAGTTTCTTTGCATTGGGTTAGAACATGTTCTTTTAGCTCAGAGAAGTTTGTTATTACTCACCTTCTGAAGCCTGTTTCTGTCAATTAATCAGACTCATTCTCCCTCCAGCTTTGTTCCCTTGCTGGTGAGGAGTTGTGATCCTTGGAGGAGGAGAGGCATTCTGGTTTTCATCCTTTTTGCACTGTTTTCTTCCCATCTTCACACATTTATCTACCTGTTTTCTTTGTAGTTGGTGACTTTCAGATGTGTTCTCTAAGTGGATGTCCTTTTTGTTGAGGTTGAATTTATTTCTTTCTGTTTTTCAGTTTTCCTTCTAACAGTCAGTCCCTCTACTGTAGGACTGCTGGAGGCCCACTCCAGACCCTGCTTGCCTGGGGATCACATACAATGGTTGCAGAACAGTAAAAGTTGCTGCCAGTTTCTTTCGTTATCTTCATTCCAGAAGGATACCTGCCAGATGTCAGCCTGAGCTCTCCTTTGTGAGGCATCTCTTTGGATACACAGGGGTCAGGGAGCTGCTTGAGGAGACACTAGGGGCTCAAGTGCTGAGCTGTGAGCTCTGTTGTTTCATTCAGATCTGCTGGGCAGGTATGTTTAAGTCTGCTGCAGGGGAACTCATAACTACCTTTTTTTTCAGGTGCTCTGTCCTGGGAAGGTGGGGCTTTATTTATAAGTTCCTGATGTGGGTTTTGAAGACACTGCCACCGCCTGGAGCCTTGTAGTATCAGCCATGGTCAATGTTCTTCAACATTGCCATCGACAGTGAGCCCTTGGGCCGCATCTCCTTCAAGCTGTTTGCAGACAAGTTTCCAAAGACAGCAGAAAGCTTTCATGCTCTGAGCACTGGAGAGAAAGGATTTGGTTATAAGGATCCCTGCTTTCACAGAATTATTCCAGGGTTTATGTGTCAGGGTGGTGACTTCACACACCATAATGGCACTGGTGGCAAGTCCATCTATGGGGAGAAATTTGATGATGAGAACTTCATCCTAAAGCATACAGGTCCCAGCATCTTGTCCATGGCAAATGCTGGACCCAACACAAACAGTTCCCAGTTTTTCATCTGCACTATAAAGACTGAGTGGTTGGATGGCAAGCATGTGGTCTTTGGCAAGGTGAAAGAAGGCATGAATATTGTGGAGGCCATGGAGCACTTTGGGTCCAGGAATGGCAAGACCAGCAAGAAGATCACTGTTGCTGACTGTGGACAACTTTAATAAGTTTGACTTGTGTTTTATCTTAACCACCATACCATTCCTTCTGTAGCTCAGGAGAGAACCTTTCCACCCCATTTGCTCTCAGTATCCTAAAATCTGTGCTCTCACTGCAGTTCCCTTTGGGTTCCATGTTTTCCTTGTTCCCTTCCATGCCTAGCTGGATTGCAGAGTTGAGTTAAATTTATGATTATGAAATAAAGACTAAATAACAATTGTCAAAAAAAAAAAGTTCCTGATGTGCTGCTGCCTTTTTTCAGAGACACCCTGGCCAGCTAGGAGGTTGCCTAGTCACAGTCTGCCTGCAGAGGTGTTGGCTGAACTGCCATAGACTCTGCCCAGCTGCTGTGTGAACTTCCTTGCAATTTTGTTTATAGAGGTATAGTTATAATGGCCTGGGTAATGGCAGTCTGCCTCAGTAATGGCGGACTGTCTCTGTAATGGCAGCCTGCCCCAGTAGTGGTGGACTGCCTTGGTAGGGGCGGACGCCCTTCCCCCCACAGAGCTGGACTGTCCTGGGTCCAACTGCACTTGCTATAAAACTCTCAGTCTAGAGCATTTCGGATTGTTGGTCTTTGTGGGGGGGAGGACCCACTGAGCCAGATCACCTGGCTCCCTGTTTCAAGCCCCTTTTTTTCAGTTGAATGGGTGGCTCTGTCTACCAGGCATTCCAGGCACCAGTTGAAACAACTTCCCAGATTTGTGTAAGTTTTTGTGTCGAGACCTGCTGCGCCGGCTGATCAGCAGTGCTGGAAACTCATGGCACTTTTCAGCCTGGGAATCTCCTGGTCTGTGGGCAGCAATAACTGGTTTGGAAATGCAGTGATCACTCACCCTCTGCATTGTTCTCGCTGGGAACTACACTCCAGAGCTGTTCCTATTTGGCCATCTTGGATCTGCCTCTGATGTCAGCATATTAATAGCCGGATGTAGATGACTTATCTTGATCTCTGGTCTCATCACTGCTGTCACCATCAACATTGTTACCAAGCATAAGCTGGGCAATGCAAGGCAATTATTTTCTGACCCTTGTAATCTGCATAGTTTGGTTATCTCCTAGATACAATCTCCATAAATACTGTTTTTTGGGTTCTGGAAACTAAAGTGGACAGATGGCATGGGGGACATAACCACCAATTTTACCCAAGTATATAATAGTTCTGAGTATATAAAGAAAGCTTGAGTATTTCTTGTAGTCAGCATGACATTTTGCTCATAAGTTTCCAACATAAGGTAAATTTTGAAACAGAAAGGTGAGGAAAATAAAGCTTTAGGACTGTTTTCAGCCTGGTATTTTTGAGGAACAAGGGACAGAGTCTGGTCATCATTCCAATTTGCATCTTTGGATTATCATAATCGACTATGTCCCAGATGGATATTAGCGTATTGGTAGGGCACGGGCAGCTAAGTGGGCAAAATTTTTAAAAAGCTACTGGATTGGCTTGAACCATTTCCTTAAAATGGCAGATTAGTTTTACAAGTGGTGTTTTTAATACAGCTTCATTGCAAAGCAGATTTGTGTAATTTGGCCACCTGCTATAAACATCAATTTTAATCAATCACATATATCTTTGCCAATATAGTTTATCAGTGGTAAATGTTTAAAGATTTTGAAATAAATTTCATGATAAAATTAAGCAGCCATCTGGAATTATAATATAGATTTTTTTCTAAATGGTTTGCAAGTCATAAATTCTACATACTGTATATAGAGAATACACACAGTAAGTGTATGTTCATTTTGTCCCTGTTTACAATATTATTTTTGAGGATATTTTATTGTGAATAATACAGAAAATTTACCTTCTGAACAGGTCCTATCAACAGTTACAGACAGAAAAACATTTGAGCTCTGCCAGTCTAGACCTGTGTGTTTAGATAGTGAGTCCAGCTATTCTTGCCATAACTGCTTAGTGATTATGATTCAATCTCTGCAGCTTTTCAGTCAGTGTGAAATTATTGTAAAAAACAAAATCTGCCTTCTGATATATATTTCAAGTGATACTGCTTTAATAATGTACCCCGAATCCAAGTATAATTTATAAGAAAAATGTTGTATTATCCTGCATATGCAAGTTAGATATCCTCCCCATCAGAGTAGTAACTTCCCAAACTGTTTAGGAAAGATACAGCCAAAGACTTTGCATAATGATTATATTGCAATCTGGATTTGTGAAATCAAAGGTCTTGGATATCTAAATTAGTAGGAATAACACAACCCCTCAATCCACTTATTTCAGTACATGGCTTATTTTAGGTTTTCTTTTCTTAGGCTTGTTTTGGAATAATTGATTTATTCATTACTAGTAGTAAGGAATGTGGGGATTTTTACCTCTTATTTTATACCCCTTTTAATACTTCTTTTATGGCTCATTTTAACATGCCACCTGTGGGGGTTTCTCCTTAACATATCTAGTATTCTTCCAGCTAAAAACATATTTTATTAGTATTATGGCTTATCTTACCATTATTCAAAATCACAGGTCTTGAAAAAAAGGCTGGATGCAAATGTAAAATGTAAAAAAGAACAAAAATACACTTTAAAAAAGGTTTTGGATTACCAATATAATGTTCATTATTAGCACTTTTAAATTAAATTATTTTAAAGCCAATAGGGATGAAATCCTCTACTTTTGATTTCTGTGTCATTATTACAAATACTGTATATGGGATATATCCTACTTTATAGGGATTAGCTGTAAACATGCAAAGAAAACAAGAATCATATAACCAGTCTTATGGTATTTAAGATTTCATCTAAAATCAAAATATTTTATATATTTGGTGTGTATCCTTAGGTTATCACTTTATATAGAAAGATGTGGAAGTCTTCAATACTTAACAAAACACATATAATAGGCTGGATATTTACCTATATAATCTGATATAAAACTCCTATGAGGTAACTAGGGCTGACTCTAGATAACAAATCATCATCAATGTACCACAGGATGTCTCATGTAAGTGATATTTGCGACACAACTTGATGTGTGGTATAATATTCACAGTTAGGAATAAGCATATGTTTGGAAATATACAGGAGGAAGCAACTCACTCTTCCTTGAATAGTAATGATTTCACAGAGAAATTGATATTTATACTGGGCCACGAGGAATGTATAGGAATTTATCTGGTCAAAGTTGGAGGTGAAGAATATTCCAATAAAGAGTATGAAATAATATAGTCAGTTAAGGGAAAGCCAAGAAATTGAAGTTCATAAGATTGGGAAAGTAAACAAGATGGTGAAGAAGTGGAATAAGGGGCTTCAAATTCATCTAAGGTCAGATTATGAAGGGCATCATTGCCAAGATAAGGAAATATTCTGCAGGCATGCAGAGCTAGCCAGTATTTTTAAAGCAAGAAGACTGACATCAATTTATAAACTTTTATAAAGAGATTATCAAGTCATATTGTGGAGGTTCTACCAAACAGGAACAGATTGATAGCAGTGCCAATTACACAAAAATGGTACTAATCTATTATTTTATTTTTAGCAGAAAATGAAGCCGTGGGTTTTTCTAGGAAGAGTTCTCTTATATGTAACTAATCAGCATTGGTTTACTGCTAGATTACAATAAAATATATAAAGATTAGATAACATTGTTTATACTTAATTTTTTGCATTTTTTTAATTTTCAACAAGACAGTTTATCATCATGATTGAATATATCTTCATTCTTGTTTCTTCACATTTTTTAAAATAATTTTTTTCATATGTCCAAGTTACTATTAATCATCCATGTGGTTGAAAGAGGCCATGAGGTTGATAAATGAACTCCATTGTAGCTAAAACAACTGTTTTTAAAAATAAATATGTCTTCTCTATCAAGATTTTGAAGACATCTAAAAGCAAAAGCAATGGATCTGTTTTACCTTCCTTCCCTGACACTTCCTCCAAGGCAAACACAATGTAAATTGTTAGAAAAATATTCAAAAGGCAGCTGACTGAAAAGAAAAGGTGAAGAAAATACATAAATGAGGAGCACACCAAAAGACAATTTAATTCTTGTACAAAGCAAGTTGAAAAGACAAAACATCATTGACTTTGGAAAGTAGGAACTCTTGCTATGAAGATTATTACTGTTATAAACAATGTCTTTATTTTTTATTCTGTCTTGTTTATACTATTCAAAATCTCTACTGTGATAGATTATGAAACAGAATATTCTTGTGCCTGAAATTGATGGTCCATGTCAAATATTGTTTGATGGTTTTGACTTGATTTGACAAGTCAGGTAAATCAAAACAATCAGGGCTCTATACCATGTCTAGTGCAATTAAACTGTCAAAATTTAGATGTTTTGTAATAGCAAGGCATATTAATTGTTTGCTGCAAGGAGTTCGAAGTCCTTAGCTGTCCTTCCAGTATGGAAAATGTTAATTTTAGTGAATGTGTAAAGGAATAGTTGGATTAACTTTTGAGCAAAGCAATTTATTTCCTTACTTAATGCAAGACTAGTACTAATGATTCTGGTAACAATTGTCATAAAGATGATTCATATTTTTCTATGTGGCTTTATAAATGCACCATCTAGCATAAGATAGAAGATTCTAGTTTAATTGCTAACATTTATCTTTTTGGGTCTCATTTTCTCCCTGGAGTAACACTTCTAAAAATGATTTAAAAAAATCATTACTTAAAAGATTGGGCTTTAAAATTGGAATTCAAGGTTATTAGATAAAAATTTCTGTGGGGGAGGAAAGCACATGTATTATCCCGTTATATGTTATTTTGTCTGTTAAGCCATAGATATAATTAAAGGGTTAATTGTTATAATTGTCTTTGGAGGTCTAAGTTTAGATTGAATAAGCAATTGAAACTTTCTCTTTTAAATGTAAAAAAGTAAATGTAAAAAATTTGCTTTACAGTTATCCTTTTAAATAAGCGCTTACATGAGAGTTCTTTTCTGTCATTCTCCATCTCTTGCCCTCTGCCTCCTCCAACCTCCATTTCTTCCTTTTTGCCTCTTTTCCCTCCATAAATATTTACTGAGAGATTACTGAATGAATATAAAATGTATTAATGTAGTGATGAATACATTGCCATACAAACAAATGCAAAACTTTCTTAGATGAAAAACGCTGTTAAAATTAGTTTCGAGCAATATTTAAAGAAGGGAAGGGCCGGACTATTGGGGGAAAGACATCATGAGTGGGCAGTAACTACATCAGGACAAAATTGACCATGCAGGAGCAAGTCTATAAGTCCAGTTACGTAGAAGGAGTCTTAGAGGCACTGTAGGACTGGTGGGCAAGAAGTAATGTTCAAGCTAGCAGAGAGGGAAATTCTATTAGATGACAGCACAGCTCGAGTAAGGAAATAATAAACAAAACTAAAGTTCTATATGGCCTTTTAGCAAGCCCTCATGAGGGAAAATCACATGGTACAAAAAAGGGCATTGGCAATAAGGAAAAGGGAGGCACAAGCAATATTGGGCTATCAAAGAGGATAGATTCATTTTAGGAGAAATCAAGTCACTTTGGCTTCAGCAGGGAACATTGGTTGGTCCATAGTGTGGATAGGCAAACAGGGTGAACCTTTGTGAAAAATATTAATTTAAATGGATTGGTTGACTGCTATTGCTGTTGTTGTTTTGTGGAGAGATTATGGCTATCATGCAATTAAAATAGTATCTAAGGAGGACAATTTCAGAAAACATAGTGATTAAGAGCATGTACTTTAGAGTTGGACTGCCTGAATTCAAATCCTAGTTTCACTGTTTACAGACTGTGACTTTGGGCAAATTATTCAACCTCTTTTTACCTCAGTGTTCTCATATTTAAAATGGGGAAAATAATAGCACATACCTCCAAAGATTGCCATAAACATTAATTGAAATATTTGTAAAGTGCTTAGAATAATACCTGGCCAATAGTAAATGGTTGTTAAGTATATACATATATATGCGTGTATGTGTGTTGTGTGTGTAAGAAAGTCCGTCTGCTTGAGTAGTTCATGACAGAAATAATAAATACTACCGTTTTAGGGGAGAAAAAGGCAAAAGTATAATAATGTTTGAATCTGAAGTAAAGCTTGCAGTATGTAAATGATGGAGTGGATCTAGAGTTTATTTCTTCTACTTTTACAAGGCCATTCTAGCATGTTCTTGCTCAAACATGCTAAATTAGCCTAGAAGTGTTCTTAGCTCGGCCACGTAAGTATTAACAGGATCTAAAGTTTCAGATTACTACTCGATGGAACAAGGACTATTGAGATTCCAAAATCTTTAGAGTCAGCAAAATTAGACCAAGCTTCTCTTTCTAGGAGTCTTGAGAATATTCGGTGCTAGAAACCTTGATACTTCTGTGAACACCATATTGCATAGTCTACATAAATCCAGACTCCAAACAAACATGTCAAACACAAGACCTAAAAGGATTTTAGAGCTGTTTCAGAGGCTATTACCTGTATTTACCTCATTAATGAATTGCTCGTCCTTGTGATTTGTGAAATTTTCTGTGGGTGGCACATGGGACTTTTTGACATTTGCAAGTCTCATTCAAATATTTTAGTCTGCGATGTATCCATTTGGAGAGTCCTAAAAATATGAAGATATTTTGTAGAAATTTGAGAATGATGCTGATTAAGAAATGGTTAATTGCCTGGTTGAGAGGTTGATTCAGATTTTCTGTTATTCTAGGGAGAGGTTCTATTGATGACAAAAATGTAAATTTCTTTCTATGTCATGTTGTTCAGTCTGTGGAGAGTAGCAAAGAATTATTCTTTACAGTATGTTTTCTAATGATTTGTCCAAACTGATTTTGTATTCCAGAGTCACATACTGCTCTTGGGTGTTTCTCCCCACATTTCCCTTCAGTGGATTATTTATACTTTTAACAAAATGATGAATGGGTCTTTGTATATTCTAAATGTGTTTGCTTTCTCTGGAGAATCTGAGTGAAACAAGTACATTCTTGCAGAAGAATCCTAATATGGTTACCTATTCCTTTGAAATTGGTTTTATCTTTGATTCTGAGAATTCTCTACAAATTGAATGCTGTATATTAAAAAGCTACAATATTTCATATTTTTAATAGCAGAGATAAAATTGTAGAAACAAGTTACAATAGAGAAAGGATTTGAGGTTTTTTTCTGGAGAGCAGTATTTCATACCATAAAATAAATCCACTTAGGGATTTATAGAATATTTTCTCTACATATTACTATGAAACTTTTAAGACATAAACTTTTTATACTCTTTCCTGGAAATCCTTTCTCTCTGTTGCCCTTCTCTATACCCCTCCCCATTATTATACTTTGATACTTAAGCATTTCACTGCAATTTTGACCTAAGAGATGTATCTGTTTGTTTCCATAGAGTAACATGTTTATTTTAGAGAAGAAAGAATATGGCAAAGTAAAGATATAGAGCAACTGAGACACAAAATTCTGCAGAGACTTGCTTCATTTTTTCCTTCCTATTTAATCAAAGTACTATCAAAAGTTCTATATAAATTTCTCAAATTAGAATGTAGGAAATATCATTCAGAGATATAAAAAATATAATTATGAACATATGCATAGGTAATAGTACAGAATGTTGCATGAGCTGAAAATGTATATAAGCTTAGCAGTCATTGACTGTACTGAAAATTATTTCTAAGATGGACTTCAATAAACTACAGATGTTTAAGTTTTTTAAAATTGGAAGCTCAGATCAAGGCACTGTGTTACTTATATGGGGATGTATGCATATGCATGACTTGGTCCATACTTTCCAGAAATTTATATTTTAGTTGAAGAGGAAAGAAGTAGATACCATGAAGATACAATCTACTTTGGGTGTGGCACAGATTTTTCTGTAACTCAGAAGAATAAAGGCATTTTTTTTTATTGCAGTAGTTTGTGGGAAACAAGTGGTGTTTGGTTACAGAGACAAGTTCTTCAGTGGTGATTTCTGAGATTTTGGTGCACTCATCAAAATCAGTGTACACTGTATTTGATGTATAGCCTTTTATCACTCACCACTCTGCCACTTTTCCCCCTGAATCCCCCAAAGTCCATTGTTACCATTCTTGTGATGCCATTGCATTCTCATAGCTTAGCT
The DNA here is from genome assembly GCF_049354715.1 of Callithrix jacchus. Lineage (NCBI taxonomy): Eukaryota > Metazoa > Chordata > Mammalia > Primates > Cebidae > Callithrix > Callithrix jacchus. Next base: position 135,281,458 of record NC_133505.1, read on the forward strand.
CCCACATATAAGTGAGAACATAGGATGTTTGGTTTTCTATTCCTCAGTTACTTCAGTTAGAATAATGGTCTCCAACTCTATCCATGCTGCTGCAAATGCCATTATTTTGTTCCTTTTTATGGCTGAATAGTATTCCATGGTATATATATGTATATACCACATTTTCTTTATCTACCTGTTGATTGATGCTATTTGGGTTGGTTCCATAATTTCAGAATTGCAAATTGTGCTGCCCTAAACATGCACGTGCAAGTGTCTTTTTCATATAATGACTCCTTTTCCTCTGGGTAATACCTAGTATTGTGATTGCTGGATCAAATGGTAGGTCTACTTTTAGTTCTTTAAGGAATCTTCATACTGTTTTCCATAGTGACTGTACTAGTTTACATTCCCTCTAGCAATGTAAAAGTGTTTCATTTAAAAAAAAATTTTAGTTATGGCGGCCAACATCCATTTTTTAAATTTTTTAATTATGGCCATTTTTGTCCGAGTAAGGTGGTATCTTGTGGTTTGAATTTGCATTTCCCTGATAATTAATCTTGTTGACCATGACCTATTTTGGGTAAACGTTTGGTTTTGGGAAGTGCTTTGGAGCTTCTGAGTCCAGCCACTGAGCTCGTCATCTATGGTTGTATAAAATCCATTTTCATTGTATGTCACAATTTGATCAAGTAATGGCTTGATGTTTTTTGTGTTGAATGAGAGACTGACACCTCAAAACAACATTTAAAAAAAATTTTCACGCAGCTCATGAGGCACCTACTTATCAAGCCTTTTCACCTATCCAATTTGCTTCAATTACCAAATGACCATAGAATGGTCAACATTGAGTCCTTCTGCAACTTCTTGTGTAGTTGTAGGTTGATTAGCTTCAATGATGGCACTCAGTTAGTCATTGTCAACTTCCGATGGCTGGCCACTACACTCCTCATCTTCAACACTCCTGCCTCCTTTGTAAAACTTATTGAGCTGCCACTGCACCATATGTTCATTAGCAGTTCCTGGGCCCAATGTATTGTTGATGCTGTGAGTAGTCTCTGCTACTTTATGACCCATTTTGCACTCAAATAAGAAAATTGCTTGAATTTGCTTTTTGTCTAACATCACTTCCATAGTCTAAAATAAATTGTAAGTAAGTCATTAGCAAAAAAACACAAGGCAAGAAATGCTTATGAAAATGATGCATAACATAACCACATTTATTTAAGAACATATTCCAATATCAAATGGCAAATTTCAACAATGCAAAAACCACAATTACATTTGCACCAACCTAATAACTGTGAAATATACTTTGCTCTAGGTTGTTTCTGTCAATGCAGCTGACTAGTTACAGTCATACTAGGCACTGGGAATTCCACGGAAGGTGCAACAGTTCACACAGATCACCAGTCCTACACTCTGCTTGGTGTAAATTTATATGCATTTCAAAATTTTAAATTAAAAAATATTTATTAAGTACTTTTTATATTCAAGGGGACTGTAAAGGGCAATGAAAATAATTTTCTAGAAGAGTAGAAAGCAGAATTTGTCTCCAAAAAATTAACAATCCGTCTAGGAAAGCAATCATACTGAAAAGTCAAACCAAACAAATCAAAGTTTTAATGAAGCATAGTTAAAGAAACTCAGAAAAAAAGATGTCTAATTCTGTTTGGGGGTGTCTGGTAAGCTATGACCAGAGGAGTAAATCTCAGGATAAGTCCCAAAGATAGACCAAGTAGGAAAGGGCATTTTAGGCAGAGGAAACTGAATAGGCAGATACACCAAAGTGGTGCAGAGAATCCTAAGGAAATTGTAAACTAAATAGTAGAGTGCTGATGGAGTTGTCAAAGGCATGACCCCAGAGTGTGGCAAAGGCCAGCTCGTGTGAAATGTCTGGCACATTAGCCTGAGGTAAAGTGTTTTGAAGTGTAGTCCTTTGAGTCCTATAATGGTAGAAGAAATAATGTTGTCATAATCCCTAAACATATTATGTCAAGACATAGCACAAATCTATGAAGTGTTATGAAACAGGATGTTGCAGTCTAATGTTAAGCAAGTGGTCATTTTTCATGGTGAATCTAGATTCCCTGGGGTGAAGAAGAGTCAGAGCATAAATAGATACAGAAAGTTTAATGAGCTTTGAAAGGCAATCTTTATCAAGTCAGAGTGTAGAAGAGTCACAAAATGAATAACACAAATGTATTAATTTATCTAATAAATATTTATGAATTGCCTTTAATGTATCCCTGTAGGAGACGAGAGTCTTGCTCTTGAGAATTTCATAGTGTACCACAAACATTAAGATCTTTGAGTCTTAAGAAGAACCAAAGTAATAGAATTGGCTAGATGATGCTGTGGCTACTTCTGACCCCCCAGGTGTCCTGAGTGAATAATATTGCTGATCTGGCAAGAGTGGGAAGTTTAATGAACAATTGCATTTCTTAATGTGCTTGTAAGTGTTTCTTTTGTGAACTGAATGTTAGCCTATTTATAAGACATGCCATAAAGTGATCTAGTAAGAACTCTTTAAGCTCATGCTACAAACTTGGGGTTGTGAAAAATAAAGCAAATAAGTTAGTATTTTTCATATATAATGAAAGGATAAAAGTTGTGGATGAGTAGAACAAAGAGATAGGTTTAGCAATCATAATACACAAAGTCATTTGGTGGGCTGTATCCAAACGTTCACTGATTTTTTTTTCATGTTTTGTCCTAGGACCTTGAGACTCAGGTGAATCTGGTTTCCTCCCCAACCTCAGGGGTGAAGCTTGATTAGTCCAGGCCAGTTATGGTAATTCCATACCTGTGTCAAGTGACTCATTCTGGTATGGACATAGGATGACAGAATTTTGACAAGATGTGAAGGGAAATCAGTGGAGTAGCTTCTGAGATAGTTTTAGCCATTCTTACTTAGGATAGAAAGATGGGAAAATGCCCTGTCTTTATTCTGACTTTTCAGTATTACTGCGTGAGGATGTGCTATTTGAAGCTGTCGCAGCCATCTTGCTATCATGAAGGGCCAGAGGACATATTTCTACTTTCTAATGATGGCAGTATGGAAGGGATGAAAGGAAGAAAGTTATTTTTGATACAATGAACAGAGGAATTAACCAGCTAACCATTCTTGCCCTGCCATGACTCTAAATTCTTATGTAACATAGAAAATGTATTTACAAAAGCTGATTTTGTTTTAATTGTTTTTCTTTTCCTTGGAGTTGAAAGCATTCTGGGGAGGGAGATGTTTTTTCTATCCTATTATTTTTAGCACCTGGAAGCCTGCAAATTAAACAACAACAACAAAACTCCAGATCTATAGGTGTAAGTGTATACACTTCTTAAAATTTTATTGAAGTATGATTGACATACAAAAAATCTGTACATATTTAATGTATGCAACTTTATGATTTTGAAGATAAGTATACATCCATGAAGCTATCACTACAGTCTATGCCATAAACCTACTCATTACATACAAGAGTTTACTTCTGACTTATCTATTATTCTTATTATTTCATATGATACAAAAAAGAAAATAATTTAAAATGTCACCATAAAGAAGCATCAAAACACAAAGATGGACAACATGAGATGAAGAAAGGAACACAATAACTGCAAAATATTCATTAAAAACACTTAACAGGAGGGAACAATCCAAGATGGCTGATCGCTAACATCTCGGGATTGCAGCTCCCAGTGAAAGCTCAGAGAACGAGAGGATGCCACACTTTCAGACAAATTTTCGTTGCTCACAGAGCAGAAGATTCCCAGTGGAGGAGCTCCACGGGTCGCCAGCACAACTATTGTGGCCGGCACAGCGGTTTCGCCGGCACCTCGGTGCGGCAGCTCTCGGTGCAGAGTAAACGGGACTGGTTCCCCTTCTGACCGAGGTTTGGAGGAGCCACATGGGTCACCAGCACGACTCTTGTGGCTGGCGCAGTGGTTGTGCTGGCACCTCAGCATGGCAGCTCTTGGTGCAGAGTAAACGGGACTTGGTCCCCTTCTGACCGAGGTTTGAAGCTCCAGGAAGGCAGAGTCGCCTACTACAAACTCAAGAAGGAAGCCAGACGGGAGATTCCCACGCAGAAAAGCACCATCAGTCTTAACGCCGCTGTTTTGGCCGGCAGTGGGTTGCTCATATTTTGGCCCAGGGAATTAACAACTTGGGCATCCACTCAGAGACCTAATTTGACAGTTGGTAATTACAAAGATGACAGGTGGATAAATTTACAATGATGGGAAGAAACCAGTGTAAAAAGGCTGAGAATGCTCAAAATCAGAATGCCTCTCCCTCTAAAGAGGATCACAGTTCCTCATCAACAAGGGAACAAGGCTTGATGGAGAACAAGCGCATCCCATTAACAGAATCAGGCTTCAGAAGATGGATAATAAGAAACTTCCGTAAGTTAAAAGAACATGTTGTAGCCCAATGTAAAGAAACTAAAAACTTTGAAAAAAGGTTTGATGAAATCCTAATGAGAATAGACAACTTAGAGAGGAATATAAGTGAATTAATGGAACTGAAGAATACAATACAGGAACTCCGAGAAGTATGCACAGTTTTAAACACTCGAATTGTTCAAGCAGAAGAAAGGATATCAGAGGTCAAAGTCCAACTTAATGAAATAAAATGAGAAGACAAGTTTAGAGAAAAAAGGATAAAAAGGAATGAGCAAAGTCTCCAAGAAATGTGGGACTATGTGAAAAGACCAAATTTACGTTTAATAGGTGTACCTGAATATGACAAAGAGAATGAATCTAAGCTGGAAAATATTCTTCAGGATATTATTCAGGAAAATTTTCCTAAAGTAGCAAAGCAGGACAATATTCAACCCCAGGTAATATGGAGAACACCACAAAGATATTCCTCAAGAAGAGCAACCCCAAGGCACATAATCGTTAGATTCACCAGGGTTGAAATGAAGGAGAAAATACTAAGGGCAGCCATAGAGAAAGGTCAGGTTACCCACAAAGGGAAGCCTATCAGACTTACAGCAGATCTCTCAGCAGAAACTCTACAAGCCAGAAGAGAGTGGGGGCCAATATTCAACATCCTTAAAGAACAGAACTTTCAGCCCAGAATTTTATATCCAGCCAAACTAAGCCTCACAACTGAAAGAAAAATAAAATCTTTTATGAACAAGCAAGTACTCAGAGATTTTATTACCACCAGGCCTCGTCTACAAGAGCTTCTGAAAGAAGCATTACACATAGAAAGAACCAACCAGTATTAGCCTTTCTAAAGATATACCAAAAAGTAAAGAGCATCAACATAAAGAAGAATTTACATTAACGAATGGATAAAACAGCCAGTTAACATCAAATGGCAATAATCCTAAATTTAAATCAACTAAATCCCCCAATCAAAAGATATAGCCAAAACCCAACGGCACATTACATCCAGACCCATTTCACATGCAAGGATACACAAAGACTCAAAACAAAGGGATGGAGAAAGATTTACCAACCAAATGGAGAGCAATAATAAATAAATAAATAAATAAAAAGCAGGAGTTGCAATTCTTGTATCTGATAAAATAGATTTTAAAGCAACAAAGATATAGTGGTAATAGGATCAATGCAACAACAAGAGCTAACGATCCTAACACCCAGATACATAGAGACTTAGACTTAATGAGACAGAAAATTAATAAGGATATCAAGGACTCAAACTCAGATCCAGAACAAGTAAACTTAATAAATATTTATAGAGCTCTCCACTTTAAATACACAAAATATACATTCTTGTCAATACCACATCACACCTACTCATAGGATTAAATGAAACATTGATTGGCCATTATTAATACCCATTTTTTTTTAGAATAAAGCAACATTTCACTTCTCTCTCCATCTTTTTCTTCCTCTTTCTTCCTCTCCTTCACCCCCTTTTTTTCTTTCCTTCTCTCAAAAAAAGAAAAAAAGAAATCAACTTGTAGACCTCTAGATCCAGGTCAGCAATGTCTCTCTCATTGCTTGAATTCCTTCCTTCCCTTCTCTCCCTCCCTCCCTCCCTCCCTCCTTTCCTCCCTTCCTGCCTTCCTCCCTTCCTAAAAAATGAAAAAAATTAAAAATAAATAAATAAATAAATAAATAAATAAATAAATAAAAAACACTTAACAAAATGGGAATAGTAAGTCCTTACCTAACGATAATGTAATGCAAGTGGATGAAACACACGAATAAAAAGACACAGAGTGGCTGAATGGGTTAGAAAATAAAACCAGGATGCAACCATATGTGGTCTCCTTTCTCTTTTCTGTATCTGTTACAAGTTTTTTCTTTGTGGTTATAATGAGGCTTGTATAAAACTATTATTATAACAGTCCATTTTGACTAATGACAACTTCAACTGCATACAAGAACTATACTTTTATTCCCCTGCACCACTTTAGCTTATTAATGTCAGAATTAATTTATCATTATCCACTTTTCTGTTATGGTTTCTCTCAATATTTTGCCTTTTAAGCTCTACACTAGGGTTAAGGGTGATTTATCCACCATCATTACTATTTTACATTATTCTGCATTTGTGTATATATTTACCTTTACCATTGAAAGTTATGTTTTCATTTTACTGTTTAGTGTCCTTTAATTTCAATTTGAGAACTCCTTTTAGCACTTCTTGCATGGTAGGTCTAATGGTGAGAAACTTCCTTAGTTTTGGTTTGTCTGGGAAAGCCTTTAAGTCTTCTTCATTATTAGAGGAAAGATTTTCCAGCTATATTATTATTGGTTAGCAGTTTCTTTCTTTCAGCACTTTCAATATATATCATCCTATTATCTCCTAGCCTGGAAGGTTTCTGCTGAAAAAGATCATTAATAGTTTCATAGAGATCCTTCCTATGTGATGAGTCACATTTCTCTTGCAGCTTTTAAGCTTCTCTCTTTGACCTTAGCAATTTAGTGATAACATGTCTTGGTGTAGACCTCTTTAGCCTTTAAGTTCCCCTTGGAGTTTTGAGGACTTCATAAATCCAGATGTTCATTTTTCTTTTCAGATTTAGGTAATTTTTATCCATTATTTCTTTAAATAAAGATTCTGCCCCTTTATCTTTCACTTTTTTTCCTAAGGCACTTATAAGATAAATGTAATTTTTTTCCTGATGCATCCATAAGGTAAATATTGATTTTGTAGGATGGCGTTCCATAAGTCCTGTAGGCTTTCTTCACTTTTTTCATTTTTTATCTTTTCTTTTCTCAGAATTGACAATTTTAAATAACCTGTAGTAGAGCTAATAAATTCATTTTTCTTCATGATAGTCTGCTGTTGAAATTCTATACAAATTTTGAATTCAGTTATTTTCTTTGGCTATAGAATATCTGTTTTGTTCTCTTTTATGATTTCTATCTCTGTTCTGTTTTATGATTTCTATCTCTGAGGAACTTCTTATTTTGCTCATGTATCATTTTCCTGATTTGTTTGTCTATCTGTGTTCTCTTGTGGCTCACTGAGCTTAAGATGATTATTTTGATTTCTTATCAGGCAGTTCATAGATCTCTGTTTCTTTACTGTTGATTACTGGCATTTTGTTTTGTTCCTTTGGTGGTGTCGTGTTTCCCTGATTCTTTGTGGACTTTAGGCCTTGCATTTATGTCCCTTCATTTGAAGACATCATTTGTTCCAGTCTTTACAGACTAATCAGTCCAGTCAGAGATTTTGGGTGGGCTGGTTGGTTGGTTGGGGGCAGGACTGCTGTTGATATCTTTGGGAAGGTAGGCCTGTAACCTGGGTTTCTGGGAGCAGGCCTGGTTCTGGTTTCTACTGAGGTAGGTCTGGTCTTCGGGTCATGATAAGGTCTAATATACACTTTCCTCTCCCTTTCTTCTACAGGCAAACTCCTGGCCCTGTAAGATCTATTCCAGCACTTCATTAAGTGGGCTAGGGAAACACTGATGTGGAAGTGAAACCATCCTTTCTACTCTGCTTATTGTGTGTTTTCTAATTTCTGTGCTCTATTTGTGTGCTGCAGCCTTTTGCCCACATTCCAGAGTTCTTATAAAGATATTTTGTCCATGGATGTTTGTTACACTTGTTTCTGTGGGATGACAAGGGCTGGAACCATCTATTCCACCATATTGCTGATGTCATTTCCCCATTTGTTGCTTTATTGATATTAATATTGTATATGCTTGAGGCCTCAGAAAAAGAAGTGAAAACCCCAAAAGGTAGTTAGACACAGGGGCATATATACCACTTTAATGAAAGGCAATGCATTGCAGAGAAGAAATCAGCAATTAAAAAAGGGATTTGGGCTCCTAGAAGCAGTAGATTGTGAAAATGTGATGAGCATTGTGACATTTTAGTATGGTTTGTCATACAGATACGAGTTGTTTACCTCTTCCAGGTACAGGAGAGGAGAACAACTTTGAAAATGGAGATTTATGTCACTATTATGAAGAAAAATTTATGCTCTGATTTTAGGCAGAAAGTTGCCACCAGAGAATTGTTCCTGCTGCTTCTCAATTTCCTTCAGCTCAAAATCATCCTTATGCCAATATGGAATATTTTTGAGGTTGTATATTTTGGTCCTCTTCAGCATCCTTCCTGGTACGTCAATTGCCCTACTCTTGTGTTCTCAGAAATTGGGCTTGAGCCTTTTGTTCAGGCTTATGGGTACATTTTGTACTCTCTAGGAGCTAAAGCAGATGGTAAGGTAGTTTTTAGCTAAGATATTTTTGCAAATCATAATTTTTATGTCTATAGTAAAACCAAATTTTAAGTGTCATTACAGCAAATCTGAAGTGGATGAATGAGTTGAAAATTTTTTTAAAAATTAAAATAGTTTTTAAAAAATTGACATGTAGGTTCTAAACTAAGATTTATTAGCTAACAATTAAGACATCTTTCTTATTTTTATAGCTGCTGAGAGTAAAAATATGAAGACCTAAAGCAAGTAATTGAAATAAAAAATAATGGATTGGGCAGGCAGCTATTCTTTAGATGTAAACAAAAGCAGTCTGTCTTGGATTTAAAGGGATCGGGTTATCCCTCGCCCTTCCTTCAGCTAGATATATAAGAAAAACAAAGTTTAACCCTTAATAAATAAAGCCTGCAAGTAAGGAAATTCAGAAATTTGTATCATATGACCAAGAAAAATGTCTTTTTATATCACTATTGATATCATTTGTGTAGGGGTTTGAATGGCATTTAAGAACCTCTTGGTTGTATGAAATTGAATTTCAGTGAACCTAGGCTGTTATTTTGTGAAGTATCTGACTTAGCATTTTTTAAGGCAGATATCATTTTAATTAGTGTATCTGAAGGTCGAGTGGATAGCTTTACTCTTTTTAAGTAGTGATTTTCTTCACAAACTTCAGTTCTGTGTCATATATTACTGACCTTTACAATGTCTCTGTGTTACTGCTGTGTTCCCTTCTTAAATTGGGAGAACTTTATTCCTGATTGAGAAGCAAGAACCAAAAATGTCACTATTCCCTTTGAGGTATGGAGGAAATCTTTTGGAAATGTTCTGTCTCTAGTTTCATGATGTGTAACTTATATTTGTACAGAATGTTAGGTCAAAATTCTTTTTACCAGTGACATTTCTCATGTTCAGATGTAAGGGCTTGATGCTCATGTAGATACAGGAGGTGAAGCTCACAACAAGTCTCCACTTGTTTTAGGGAATTCAGTATTCAGCCGAGAGCAATTACAGGCAATATTAATATGTTGGCAAGAAATGTCGAAGTTCAAATGACCAGTCTGGGTGTTCACTTTTTCCTTTACTTGCTCTGTAATCATAGCTTCAGAAGGTTCTCTTTTTTTTTTTTTTTTTTTTGAGACAGAGTTTCTCTCTTGTTACCTAGGCTAGAGTGCAATGGCGCAATCTCGGCTCATCGCAACCTCTGCCTCCTGGATTCAGGCAATTCTCCTGCCTCAGCCTCCCGAGTAGCTGGGATTACAGGCACGCACCACCATGCCCAGCTAATTTTTGTATTTTTAGTAGAGACAGGGTTTCACCATGTTGACCAGGATGGTCTCGATGTCTTGACCTCGTGATCCACCCGCCTCGGCCTCCGGAAGGTTCTCTTTTTAAGAAAAGCTGTGACCTCACCTGAATGCAGAGGGGGAAGTAATGTTTCTTATCATGTGTGACATGGCCTCTGGTCAGGTGAAAATTATTCACTCTCTTGGAAAATGTCTTCAGTACAGGAAATGATGTCCTGAAATTCATTAAGGATTTACTGTGTGGTTGGATTGTCTATATGAAGTGATCACAGAACTTTGAATATCATTCTATTAATAACAGCTTCCTAGGCTGCACGGAGAAAAACTTCATTTTCTCAAATATTTATTGGGTACCACCACAGGACATGGGCCTGTACTAAGTTATTGATGTCTATAGATAATTAAGGATATATAGACTAGTAGAAGGAAATAGATCATACATGCAGAGATACCTACACATAATGAGCAGCAGTTGATGTATTTGAGGTACAATTAGATGCAGGTAATACAGTTATAGCTGAGGTGCCAGGGACAGAAGTTAGATACAATTTGATGAAATAAAAATCATCCAAGTAACAACTATTCATTGAACATCTTTAATGTGCCAGGGATCATGCGTTGTACAAGAGTTATGATGTTGAACAAAATAGACTTTTGGAGTTTATTCTTGAATGGTAATGTATTAATTAAAAGGTCTCATTAATGTTTAATTGCAAACTAGATTAAGTATTGTGGTTGAAGTGTACAGATGGGTGAGGGGTGGACTATATCTAGGATAAAGAATTTAACCTCTATATTTTTTTAATTAACTGGGAAACCAGGAGGTGTGTTCTATACTTAGGATGAGGTGTGTGGCCTTTTGTACTTCAATTTCATCATCTTCAAAACCAGGAGGAGCTATATTCATTTTACCTTACAAAGCAAATTAACATAAATGAAGGAACCTTGGAAAATGGAAAGCATTATACAAATGTAAGTTGTATAGAGTTTCATGGTAATTGTTAAAAATACTGAGGCAAAGATAATCCTTTGTAGACAGAGATTTTAGTTAACTTTTGAGAATAGAGTTAGAATGCTAGACATAGAAAACAGATTTCAGTGATTTCAGGAGAAAATCAGAGGGAAGGAAGAAACGCGAGGTGGGGCCAGAAGTAGAAGTCTTCCATTACTTTAGAAAAGGCATATGCTAGTCCAAATACCTCCTTTTGGGTTCTGATCTGTTTCCTTAGGGAGAAATTATTCCCCTCAAGCTCTCTTTCTAAGAGTGGCCAGAAATGTCTTATCTTTCCAGTGGGTAATTATGACTTCTCCCTACACTAAATAGGCAGAAAAATTCCCTAAGGACGTATGCCTAGAGTGTTGTAGGTTTAGGTCATACTTGAAAGGGATCCTCCTTCCTTTTCCAGAGTATTCTATACTGTTATCTATTTCTTTCATTTTTTTTTTCTGAATATTTTCCTAATTTATTTTGTCCATATGTTGTTCTACAGTAAACCTTTAAAGATTAAATTCTATTGACCTTGTGCTTTCTTCAGTGTAACTCCATGGCGTAATGAAACCACGTTTGATGTTGCATGTTTTACATAATCTATTTCAGGAAGTAAAAAAATTCCTAGAGCTCCCTGTTATTTTCCTTTACGTTAAATAATCACCCTTTCTGACACTGCTTTTTAAGGAACACACCATGTAGAATTGATGGGGTCTTTTGGTAGAATTGCCAACTGTGATATTTATTTCATGCCTACACATAATTCTCAGCAGGTCAAAAATCATTGTATTATGAACATCTAAATTGGTTCTTCAATATATTTGTGTTAGCAGCAGCACATCTCCTGAAAAGCAACACAAGTTGATTCCGCGGACGTATGGATGATTTGGCACTGACATCTGTCCGCCTGTTATGTTGCTAAGGAGGATTTGGCTAAATGAATTTGTTTCCTGGTTAGCTCCTTTTCTACTGCTCCATTATGTCCTTTACTATGTTTCAACCTTGAGCAAATTAAAGATACATTCCAAGACATGAGAAGACTTTTCATCAAAGGAATGAAAATCAAGTACAAAAACACAATTGAGAAATTCAGTTTCCAAAATGTAGGACATCATTGTGCATAAGAACAGCTTTTTAAACTTATCTGCAGAGAAACACTTCCAATTCTATAACATTTCTTCAGACAGTTAATGTCAGTTTCCTCTGTGCCAGGCACTCTCTGTAAGGTGAGAGAGCTCAAGCTGGGAATGGGAGTGGGAGGGGAGTGAATGGGAAGGGGGTGGGGACAAGGAAATAAACATAAGCGCGGGTGTACAACAAAAAGGCCCTTTCGGGCCTTTAATTTTGTATCACCTGCTTGTATTTCTATTCAAACATGAAAAATTGTTGAAACAAATTTGAAAGGGGAGTGGTCTTTCACCAACTAGGGCTGAGTATTTTCTCCTTTGTACTTGCAGCCATCTTTTCTGTAGTTTATGCTGTGCTTGCACTCCATGTGCCTGTTTCCCATGGGTTTTCCCCCAGAGATAACCCTGCCCCTTTTCTGTTTTTATGACCATTATTCAATGGAAAATTGGAAGAAAGTAAAACAGGACAAGCCTGAATTACTTTGGGCTCTTTGTTATGACTGGCCATTTTTTTGGTCCCTTTTCTCCACTACCTTTAAAACAAAAAATAACCTTTACCAATACTTTTCTGTCACTTCTATTTTTTTTTTTTTTTTTTTTTTTGAGACGGAGTTTCGCTCTTGTTACCCAGGCTGGAGTGCAATGGCACGATCTCGGCTCACTGCAACCTCCGCCTTCTGGGTTCAGGCAATTCTCCTACCTCAGCCTCCTGAGTAGCTGGGATTACAGGCACACACCACCATGCCCAGCTAATTTTTTTGTGTTTTTAGTAGATACGGGGTTTCACCATGTTGACCAGGATGGTCTCGATCTCTTGACCTCATGATCCACCAGCCTCAGCCTCCCAAAGTGCTGGGATTACAGGCGTGAGCCACCGCGCCCGGCCCTTCTGTCACTTCTAAATATGGTTTTTTTTAAAACTTTTCATTCTTCTCTTTTGTATTTGCTTTCTCAGTTAACATTGCAAGTTTTCTGTTTTTTCTAAAGCTAATTTTAAAAGGAGGCCTATAATGTTTGTGTAAAGTTTTTCATTCTTCCAGTCATCACATCTTCTATGTGACTTTAATGTGTTATTTGACAGCACAACTAGAATAGATATCTCCATTATTTCTACACAGATGATAGTGTGAACGAGACTTTTTCCTTGTAATTTTTATCAACAAAACAAAACCACTTACTGTATATGTATTGTCATTCATATTTAAGTGCTCAAAAAACAATCTTGGAGCCTTATCTCAGCACTATCACTTATGTACTCTAACTCTTCTTTATTTGCGTAAGGAATCCTTCTAGTGACTTCTTTCAGGGTGTGGACACATTGAAAGATTAATTATGCACATATCAGCTCGAAAAAAGTCAGGTGACAAGTGTTGACATTAGCATTTCTGAAAGAGGCACATTATTATATCAGAAAAAGGATAGTGCCAATTAGGATTTTATGTGTTGTTTCATTTTCACAATTGCAAAGTTAGAGGAAAGCTCAAAAGTAAAGGCTTTTATGAAAATGATCGGATGATAAATCTTGATACCTAGGAGGTAAAACCATCACAAATTTTTTAGAAGGTGAAAAATGAAAAAAAAAATGAAGAGAAAGCAACTAATTTGGCATTGTTAGAAATTCTACACTGGGAGTGAAAAAGCATGAAATAAAGGGAAAATAGTTTTAATCAACTCCAAATTCCTTCTTTGAAAGTGCTGTGTGTAATCTCCATAAAATAATGCTGGTGTACATTTCCCTCACCTCTATTAAAACCATCATTATCCTTGCCATCTTCATCATCATGATTATCATCATTGAACACACACTCCATACAAAGTAAGGTATTATGTGTTTGTATTATAAGCAGAGATGAGACAATAACTCTGATCATAAGTATACTATAACTAGTAGTATAGACGGTAGATGTGTACAACAATGAAGGAATGTTTGGTGGTATCTAAGTTGTGTAATCATTAGGCTTACTTGAAGAGTTCCTCCCAATTTTTCTTTTTCTCTTTTTTGTTACTTTTTCTCCTTCCTTCCTTCTCTCCTTCCTTCCTTTCTTCCTTCCCATCTGTCTTTTTCCTTCCTCCCTTCCTTCCCCCCTCCATCTCTCTCTCTTTCTTTCCTTTCTTCCCTTCCCTTCCCCTCCCTCCCTCCCTCCCTTCCTCCCTTCCTTCCTTTCTTCCTTCCTCTCTCTCTTTTCCTTCCTTCCTTCTTTTCTTTTTTCTTTCTTTTCTTTTTTTCTTTCTTTCCTTAGGGTCTTAGTCCACACCCAAGCTGGGGTGCAGAATCACCAGAGCCTCCTCGACCTCCTGAGCTCAAATGATTCTCCCACCTCAGCCTCCCAAGTAGCTAGGACTACAGGCATGCACCACCACATCATCTTATTTTTTAATTTTTTTACAGAAACATGGTCTCACTATGTTGCCCAGGTTGTTTTCAAACTCCAGGACTCAAGCAGTTCTCTGTCCTTAACCTCCCAAAGTGCTAGGACTATAGGCATGAGCCACTGTACCTGACCAGAATTTTTCTTGAGTGTGATATTCTCCTTCATTCAATTGCACATAATTTCTCTAATCTTCATAATTTATCATTGAATTTCAGTCTATCTGATTCATATAAAGAAAACATGATTTGTCCTTTTTACAAAACTAATCTGATATGAACTGTATTTGACTCACTAGAGAATAGAGTACAGTGATTCCTCAAGTTATTGATACCTGCATTGATCAGGTTAACTAAGGCTTACTACCGGAACAAGTAACCCTGTAAATCTCATGGGCTTAACATAAAGTTTGGTATGGGTTTGGGTGGGGGCTTTCCTAGGGGGCTTACCTCCAAACGATGACAAAGGTATATAGGTGTTTTCAATTGTGTGGCTCTGCCATCTTCAAGTCCGTAATTTCCTGCCTTAGCCATAGAAGACAGAAATAATGAACTAGCAAATGAGACTTTTAGGACTATATCACTTCTGCTGATGTTCTGTTGACCTGAATTTAGTTATGTGGCTTAAACTCAACAGCAGGGATAGCTGGGAAATGTCATCTTCCTGTGGACCTCCCCAAAAAGAAAATGGGTTTTGTGAATACATAGCATTTTCTCTATTACAGTATAGAATATCCAAGTAGAGATGATAGTAGGCACTGGAAATTGGGAAATTAGGGTTAGGACTGAATGATAAATATAGCCTTTGAAGACAATGACAATGATATACAGTTGATTAGTTGGATATTAGATAATAAAACTCATCGCCTAAAGAAAGAGCATAGCAAATGATTAAAAAGAGGATTTAAAGAATGGTTTTTACGATGAGGAAAAATGATAGAAGCTTGTGGTACGGACTTGTAATTACCTCTTAATTTCCATTTTTTTTTTTTGTTTTCTTCCTTTGTAACAAAATTCTGATTGTTGGCTAACTAAAAGACTGTCATGTACCCTTCTTTATAGTAAAGTATAACCACATGATTAATTTTACATATAAAAATGGAGAATGGGTGCACCTTAAAGAGTAGGTAGGTGATCAATACACTTTTTCTCTCTCAATCCTTCCATCCTGCCCTCTTTCCCTTTATGTCCCCAAGATAACATGTTTGCTGTTTAATAGAAATAACGTTATCCTACCCTAAGGCTTAACTTTCCTGTACCTTTTGAGTCGCACTTTGCCAAATTTTTATTCAAACACTGGAGGTTCAGATTGCCTCTGAAAGAAAACAAAAGAGCAAGCAAAATATTTCTGACTCTCAGTGTTCTTATATTGGCATCTTAGTGTGAATTTTGGGTAGATGTTAGCATTGACTGTTTTCTGTATCACCTCAGGTGTATTTTGTCTTTTCTCTCTTGACTTCACTTACCCAAACACTCTGACTAATATCCTAGTGGGGAAAAGTATGTAGATGTCTAAAAATGTAGAAATTGTAAGAAAGAGACTATTTCAGGGCAGTTTTGGAAGTGGCTATTGAGTGGGGACTAGCCATTATCTGTCTTCTGCCAGAGGTCATGACTTTAGTGATGGTCTCTAGTCAAAAGCAATCCCATTAGTAGAAAAAAAAACAAAAACCCACATTGACAATGACTGCTTCCAAATATTATCCTGTCTGCTACTATAGAGTCTCCTAGTATTTCCCATAGCGTCAATTCCTTTTCCTCACCTTTCTTTACACTGGGTGGACAACTTTTATTTGAAGTGTTTCTAACCCAGTTCTTTTCTCACCATTCACTCTGCTTCCTTCTTAAATGCTTCCTGCTTTGTAACCCTCTGCAGCTAGTGATGAATTAGTTTATGTTTTCTTAAGAAGTGAAACTCTTGTAAGTTGATCTATTATATAGAAGTAAATACTCCTCAGTAGAAGGCAGTTTATGATTGTAGCAACTGGGTCTTTGGTGAGAGGTTGCTGCTTAACTGACCAATTAGGAAAAGGGGCACAGAAATGATTGACACCCCCAAGGAGAAAGAGATTCATTTAAGTTGAGTGTACTGCTTCAGACATCATTTTGAATATCTGTATTATGAGTAAGTGGTGGAAATTCAAAGATAAATCCATACCTTATGAAAGTAAGAGGACAAGTAATTTGTTTCCCTAAATCTGAGAGCATACCCTATAATTCATAAGAAACAGCAAATTCACAAACACAAAATTGACCGAAATATGCAAAACTTTTTCAACAGTTTACTTCTGAATACATTAGAAAATGTGACGGAACATAGTAAATTTCTTGTCATTTTATTTCCCAAGGGAAGTGCTAGGTTTGTAAATCCTAGAATATCATCAAATTATATTTTCAACTTCATTTCTCTTTGAGCTGGAATTTTAAAAGATTACATTTTTTTTTGCAGAATATGTTCATCCAGTTACTAATAATGACGCTGAAGGAATGGAAATGTAATTTCTAGAAATACTTACCACTTTTTAAAGTTTATAGTTTGTGAACTGGAATACTGAAGATTGAAGTATGATTTAATATTTGGTAGAAACAGGAGAGTTTATTATTTATAGCTCTGATATTAGAAATTACATGAAGTTTCTGTTACCAAACTTCAAAAAATATATTTCATAAAAATGATTCTTGACTCAGGTTATACATTTCAAAAAAATTATTCTGAAAGGTATTAGATATTTAACATTGTAGCTGACCTAAATAAATTGGAGAAAGTTCTTAAACAACTGTCTTTCATTTTCCCATCAATAAATGGAGCAATAATAATAATTATTTATTGCACAGGAGTCTTGCAATAATTAATTAAAGCTTTAAAGTACTTTGAAGATGAAAACAATTTTATAGGCCTCATTATTAAAGGTAAATTTTTTATGGTAAATATGAATCCATCAAAGTCATTCATTTGGTCTCTCAAACTTGTTTTTAAATGCTCTATTCGGATTCATGTGTTAATTAAAAAATTTAAAAATAACACTTAGGAAACAGATATGAAATTCTTGCTTAACTTGTGAAATCATGAGTAACTTTTTTCTGAATTTTGTTTTTTTTTTATGTTTCTACATCTTTCCCAAATTCCATTGATGAACAAACAGTTCAGTATTACAGAAAGAGGTTTGACATGTTAAAGCCCCTAAGATTTTTCTTTTCCTGAAGCCCTTTCCTATAAGCAAAGACAAAGTATCATTTATGATAACAGTTTTGCATATGGAAAACACAAGATTATTTATCCATTTAAACAAACATTTATTGAGCAAATGCTAAAGCTTACAAAAGATAAACCGTCTCCTAATGTAGATGACGGGGCAATGGAGGCAGCAAACCACCACCAGGCACGTGTATACCTATGTAACAGACCTGCAGGATCTGCACATGTACCCCAGAACTTAAAGTATAATAAATAAATTTTTAAAAATCCGCCCCCCTCCAAAAAGAAAACCTTTTACTGGAGAAGGTAACCACTAGTGTCTAGAAACTGGAGAAAAGGTGATTCTTCTTACAGGAAATGAACTACAAATGTGGGCCCTAATAGATTGAAGCAAGAACTCTATTTCCCTCTTTTGATCTTTGAAGTATCTATATCAAGAAGGATCTTGTTGGTGATGGGAATATACCATATGGAGATGGGCCAAAGACTACAAAGAGAGACTTAGGTAAAATCTCTTTGTGTGAGGATCCCACTTGAATTCAATAGGCCTCTGTCCTGGAGAAAATAAATACTTATTGCAAATAATTTTAGCTTAAGTAAAGGTACACATTTTGGTTTTTGTTGTTGTTGTTGTTGTGGTTGTTCAGTTAAATTAATTTCTACTTAACTGGGCACCATATTTGCCAATCACCATATTTGTCATCAATTCAAGGAATGCACAAATGAATAAAATATAATCCCTGTCTTTTCTTTTGTATCTTCTGTGAATTTTCCACTTCCGTCATAATGGTACCATGGGGAAAGAAGAACTGAATCATTTATTCAACTTTTGACAAAAGAAAGACTGCTAATAGTTAGCATAATGGTAGTAGCAATAGTCTGTAAGAAAACCTCAATCTAGTGTGAACCACTGAAGAAAGTGAGGATGGTTAGAGTTATCTAGCCCAGCCTCTGCATCAGGATACACTCTCCATGAATAGGCAGGGAGTGTCTTTATTATTTTTTTCCATTAAAGATGGTAGCATTTCCTTTTCGTTAATGCTGAGATCCCCCCACCAGTGAGGTTATAATAATTATAGTATAATAAAGTTAGTATCAGGTTAATGCCCATTTTAAAAACTTATATTTTCATTTGAATACTTTTCTGATTAATGAAATGTCTATTATTCACATAGCTTTTGTTAGCAATCAAAACTAACAAAATTGTATGATGAACCCAGATAAATATTTGAGACACTTGTATTCTATAACACTTCATTTTTGAAGATATGTATTTTGTAATTTCCAAGTTTTCTTTTTTAAATTGCTATTCAAATCCTTCTTCCCCTCAATTCACCAGCATCACCAAATGCCTACAACCTTTTCCAATAGTTTATGTATTCTCTTTATTGAGGTACAATTTACATATTGTAAAATGCACCCATTTTAAGTGTACAGTTCAATTAAATTTAGTCAAGTTTTGTAATTGTGCAACCATCACCACAATCCAATTATATAACGTTTCAGTTACCAAGAGATTTCCCTTGTGCCCCTTTGCAGTTAATTGATCCTCCCACTGTAGCCCCAATAACAGCCACTAATTTTTGTCTGTGTAATTTTGCCTTTTCTAGAAATTGTATATAAAAGGGTCTATACAATATGAAGTCTTTTGTGTGTAATTATATTTGTATGTTATTGAACTATTAAATTGCTGCATATATTAGTATTTTCTTTTTTGGGGGGGCAATTTTATTTTTTTTATTTTTTTTTGTAGGAAGGGAGGAAGGCAGGAAGGGAGGAAAGGAGGAAGGGAGGGAGGGAGAGAGGAAAGGAAGGAAATCAGGCAATGAGAGAGACATTGCCGACCTGGATCTAGAGGTCTACAAGTTGATTTCTTATCTTCTTTTTTTGAGAGAAGAAAGGAAAAAAAGGAGTGAAGGAGAGGAAGAAAGAGGAAGAAAAAGAGAGAGAACAGAAATGTTGCTTTATTCTAAAAAAAATGGGTATTAATAATGGCCAATTAATGTTTCATTTAAACCTATGACTAGGTATGATGTGGTATTGACAAGAATGTATATTTTGTGTATTTAAAGTGGAGAGCTCTATAAATATTTATTAAGTTTACTTAAGTTTATTAAGTTCTGGATTTGAGCTCGAGTCCTTGATATCCTTATTAATTTTCTGTCTCATTGAGTCTAAGTCTCTATGTGTCTGGGTGTTAGGATCGTTAGCTCTTGTTGTTGCATTGATCCTTTTAACACTATATCTTTGTTGCTTTAAAATCTATTTTATCAGATACAAGAATTACAACTCCTGCTTTTTATTTATTTATTTATTTTTGCTCTCCATTGGGTTGGTAAATCTTTCTCCATCCTTTTGAGTCTTTGTGTATCCTTGCATGTGAAATGGGTCTGGATGTAGCATACTGTTGGGTTTTGGCTGTATTTTTTGATTGCAGGATTTAGTCGATTTAAATTTAGGATTATTACCATTTGATGTTAACTGGCTGTTTTATCCATTTGTTGATGTAAATTCTTCTTTATGTTGGTGCTCCTTACTTTTTGGTATATTTTTAGAAAGGCTAATACTGGTTGTTTCTTTCTATGTGTAATGCTTCTTTCAGAAGCTCTTGTAAAGCAGGCCTTGTGGTAATAAAATCTCTGAGTACTTGCTTGTTCATAAAAGATTTTATTTTTCCTTCAGTTGTGAAGCTTAGTTTGGCTGGATATGAAATTCTGGGCTGAAAGTTCTGTTCTTTAAGGATGTTGAATATTGGCCCCCACTCTCTTCTGGCTTGTAGAGTTTCTGCTGAGAGATCTGCTGTAAGTCTGATAGGCTTCCCTTTGTGGGTAACCTGACCTTTCTCTCTGGCTGCCCTTAGTATTTTCTCCTTCATTTCAACCCTGGTGAATCTAATGATTATGTGCCTTGGGGTTGCTCTTCTTGAGGAATATCTTTGTGATGTTCTCCATATTACCTGGGGTTGAATATTGTCCTGCTTTGCTAGTTTAGAAAAATTTTCCTGAATAATATCCTGAAGAATATTTTCCAGCTTGGATTCATTCTCTTCGTCACATTCAGGTACACCTATTAAATGTAAATTTGATCTTTTCACATAGTCCCACATATCTTGGAGATTTTGCTCATTCCTTTTTATCCTTTTTTTCTCTAATCTTGTCTCTCATTTTATTTCATTAAGTTGGATTTCAACCTCTGATATTCTTTCTTCTGCTTGAACAATTCGAGTGTTTAAACCTGTGCATACTTCTCGGAGTTCCTGTATTGTATTCTTCAGTTCCATTAATTCACTTATATTCCTCTCTAAGTTATCTATTCTCATTAGGATTTCGTCAAACCTTTTTTCAAAGTTCTTAGTTTCTTTACATTGGGCTACAACATGTTCTTTTAACTCACAGAAATTTCTTATTATCCATCTTCTGAAGCCTGATTCTGTTAATGGGATGTGCTCGTTCTCCATCAAGCCTCGTTCCCTTGTTGATGAGGAACTGTGATCCTCTTTAGAGGGAGAGGCATTCTGATTTTGAGTATTCTCAGCCTTTTTATGCTGGTTTCTTCCCATCATTGTAAATTTATCCACCTGTCGTCTTTGTAATTACCAACTTTCAGATTAGGTCTCTGGGTGGACATCCAAGTTGTTAATTCCAAGGGCTGAAATATGAGCAACCCACTGCACCGGCCAAAGCAGCGGCGTTAAGACTGATGGTGCTTTTCTGCCTGGGAATCTCCAGTCGGGCTTTCTTCTTGAGTTCGTAATAGGCTACTCTGCCTTCCTGGAGCTTCAAACCTTGGTCAGAAGGGGACCCAGTCCCATTTACTCTGCACCAAGAGCTGCCGTGCCGAGGTGCCAGCACAACCGCTGCGCCAGCCACAAGAGTCGTGCTGGCGACCCATTTGGGTCCTCCAAACCTCGGTCAGAAGGGGAACCAGTTCCGTTTACTCTGCACCGAGAGCTGCCGCGCTGAGGTGCCGGCAAAACCACTGTGCCGGCCACAAGAGTGGCGCTGACGACCCGTGGAGCTCCTCCACTTGGAATCTTCCACTCCGTGAGCAACGAAAATTTATCTGAAAGTGTGGTGTCCTCTCGTTCTCTACGCTTTTGCTGAGAGCTGCAATCTGGAGATGTTAGCAATCGGCCATCTTGAATCTGTCTGTCGTATTTTCTTCCTTTTATTGAAGGCATTCTATGTTTGGGTATATTTTGTTTATTCATTCATCAATTGATAGTCATTTGCATTGTTTCTAGTTTTTGCCTATTATGAATTGTTCTAAACAAGCAATTATGAATAATGATTTCTTGCACACAAGTGTTATGTAAACCTATGTTTTCATTTCTCTTGGGTAGATACCTGGCAATAAAATGTCTGGGTTATATGATAAGTATATTCTTAAATTTAAAGAAACTGCCAAGGTACCACTTTTCCAATGTGAATATACCATTGTATATTGCCACCGACAATATAAAATGGTTTGTTTTTTCACACCCTTACCAACACTTGATATTGTCAGTTCCTTGGATTATAATCACTCTAGGAGGTATGTCATGGTATCACCTTGTGGTTCAATACCCATTTTCCCAATGGTTACTTATGTTGAACATATTTTTAAATGTTTTTGCATATCCTTTTAAATGATATATCCATATCTTTTTCTCATTTTTAAATTGGTATTGTCTTCTTGTATTGTAAGGGTTCCTTTATATTCCAAATGCAAGTCCTTTATTAGATATGATTGGCAAATATTTTGTCACAGCCTGAGGCTTGTTTTTTCTTTATCTTTTTTTTTATTGCATTTTAGGTATTGCGGTACATGTGCAGAACATGCAAGACATTTGCATAGGTACACACATGACAGTGTGTTTTGCTGCCTTCCTCCCCTTCACCCACATTTGGCATTTCTCCCCAGGCTATCCCTCCCCAGCTCCCCCCTCTGCTGTCCCTCCCCTGTTCCCCCACAATAGACCCCAGTGTTTGGTACTCCCTTCCCTGTGTCCATGTGTTCTCATTTTTTATCACCCACCTATAAGTGGGAATATGAAGTATTTCATTTTCTGTTCTTGTGTCAGTTTGCTGAGAAAGATGTTCTCCAGATTCATCCATGTCCCTACAAATGACTCAAACTCATCGTTTTTGATGGCTGCATAATATTCTATGGTGTATATGTGCCACATTTTCCTAATCCAGTCTATCATCGATGGGCATTTGGGTTGGTTCCAGGTCTTTGCTATTGTAAACAGTGCTGCAATGAACATTCGTGTGCATGTGTCCTTATAGTAGAACGATTTATAGTCCTTTGGATATATACCCAGTAATGGGATTGCTGGGTAAATTGGAATTTCTATTTCTAAGGCCCTGAGGAATTGCCACACTGTCTTCCACAATGGTTGAACTAGTTTACACTCCCACCAACAGTGTAAAAGTGTTCCTGTTTCTCTACATCCTCTCCAGCATCTGTTCCTATTTCTCGACATCCTCTCCAGATTTTTAAATGATCGCCATTCTAACTGGTGTGAGATGGTATCTCAATGTGGTTTTGATTTGTATCTCTCTAATGACCAGTGATGATAAGCATTTTTTCATATGTTTGTTGGCCTCTTGTATGTCTTCTTTTGTAAAGTGTCTGTTCATATCCTTTGCCCATTTTTGAATGGGCTTGTTTGTTTTTTTCCTGTAAATCTGTTTGAGTTCTTTGTAAATTCTGGATATCAGCCCTTGATAGATGGGTAAACTGCAAAAATTTTTTCCCATTCTGTTGGTTGCCGATTCACTCTAGTGACTGTTTCTTTTGCCATGCAGAAGCCGTGGCGTTTGATTAGGTCCCATTTGTCTATTTTGGCTTTTGTTGCCAATGCTTATGGTGTTTTGGTCATGAAGTCCTTGCCTACTCCTATGTCCTGAATGGTTTTGCCTAGATTTTCTTCTAGGGTTTTTGTGGTGCCAGGTCTTATGTTTAAGTCTTTAATCCATCTGGAGTTAATTTTAGTGCAAGGTGTCAGGAAGGGGTCCATTTTCTGCTTTCTGCACATGGCTAGCCAGTTTTCCCAACACCATTTATTAAACAGGGAATCCTTTCCCCATTGCTTGTTTTTGTCAGGTTTGTCAAAGATTGTATGGTTGTAGATATGTTGTTTTGCCTCCGATGCCTCTGTTCTGTTCCATTGGTCTATATCTCTGTTTTGGTACCAGTACCATGCTGTTTTGATTACTGTAGCCTTGTAGTATAGTTTGAAATCTGGTAGTGTGATGCCCCCGCTGTGTTCTTTTTGCTTAGGATTGACTTGAGTATGCGGTTCTCTTTTGGTTTCTTATGAAGTTCATGGTGTTTTTTTCCAGTTCTGTGAAGAAAATCAATGGTAGCTTGATGGGGATAGCGTTGATTCTGTAAATTACTTTGGGCAGTATAGCCATTTTCATGATATTAATTCTTCCTAACCATGAACATGGAAGGTTTCTCCATCTGTTTGTGTCCTCTCTTATTTCGTTGAGCAGTGGTATGTAGTTCTCCTTGAAGAGGTCCCTTACGTTCCTTGTGAGTTGTATTCCTAGGTATTTTATTCTTTTTGTAGCAATTGTGAATGGCACTTCGTTCTTGATTTGGTTCTCTTTAAGTCTGTTATTGGTGTATAGGAATGCTTGTGATTTTTGCACATTGATTTTATATCCTGAAACTTGCTGAAGTTGCTTATCAGTTTCAGAAGTTTTTGGGCTGAGACAATGTGGTCTTCTAGGTATATTATCATGTCATCTACAAATAGTGACAATTTGGCTTCCTCCTTTCCTATTTGAATACCCTTTATTTCTTTTTCTTGCCTGATTGCTCTGGCTAGAACTTCCAGTAGTATATTGAATAGGAGTGGTGAAAGAGGGCATCCTTGTCTAGTGCCAGATTTCAAAGGGAATGCTTCCCATTTTTGCCCATTCAGTATGATATTGGCTGTTGGTTTGTCGTAAATAGCTTTTATTACTTTGAGATACATTCCACCGATACCGAGTTTATTGAGGGTTTTTAGCATAAAGGGCTATTGTGTATTGTCAAATGTCTTCTCTGTGTCAATTGAGATAATCATGTGGTTTTTGTTTTTGGAACCAGCCTTGCATCCCCGGGATGAATCCTACTTAAGCATGATGGATACGTTTTTTGATGTGCTGTTGTAATCAGCTTGCCAGTATTTTATTGAAGATTTTTGCATCTATGTTCATCATGGATATTGGCCTGAAGTTTTCTTTTCTTGTTGGGTCTCTGCCAGGTTTTGGTATCAGGATAATGTCGGTCTCATAAAATGATTTGGGAAGGATTTCCTCTTTTTGGATTATTTGGAATAGTTTCAGAAGGAATGGTACCAGCTTCTCTTTGTGTGTCTGGTAGAATTCAGCTGTGAACCCATCTGGACCTGGACTTTTTTGTGTGGTAGGCTCTTTCATAATTGCTGCCTCGACTTCAGACCTTGTTATTGGTGTATTCATAGTTTTGGCTTCTTCCTGATTTAGGCTTGGGAGGACACAGGAGTCCAGGAATTTATCCATTTGTTCCAGGTTTACTAGTTTATGTGCATAGAGTTGTTTGTAATATTCTCTGATGATGGTTTGAATTTCTGTGGAATCTGTGTTGATTTCCCCTTTATTGTTTTTTATTGCATCTATTTGGTTGTTCTCTCTTTTCTTTTTTTATCAGTCTGGCTAGTGGTCTGTCTATTTTGTTGATCTTTTCATAAAACCAGCTCTTGGATTTATTGATTTTTTTGAAGGGTTTTTTGTGTCTCTGTCTCCTTCAGTTCTGCTCTGATCTTAGTTATTTCTTGTCTTCTGCTAGGTTTTGAGGTTTTTTGATCTTGCTCCTCTAGCTCTTTCTATTTTGACAATAGGGTGTCAATTTTGGATTTCTCCACTCTTCTCATATAGGCACTTATTGCTATATATTTTCCTCTAGAGACTGCTTTAAATGTGTCCCAGAGATTCTGGTATGTTGTGCCTCCATTCTTGTTGGTTTCGAAGAACTTCTTTATTTTTGCCTTTATTTCATTGTTTATGCAGTAACATTCAAGAGCCAGTTGTTCAGTTTCCATGAAGCTGTACAATTCTGGGTTAGTTTCTGAATTCTGAGTTCTAACTTGATTGCACTATGGTCTGAGAGAGTGTTTGTTATGATTTCCATTGTTTTGCATTTGCTGAGGAGTGATTTACTTCCAATTATGTGGTCAATTTTAGAGTAGGTGTGATGTGGTGCTGAGAAGAATGTATATTCTGTGGATTTGGGGTGGAGAGTTCTGTAAATGTCTATCAGGTTTGCTTGTTCCATGTCTGAGTTCAAGTCCTGGATAACCTTGTTAATTTTCTGTCTGGTTGTTCTGTCTAATATTGACAGTGGAGTGTGAAAGTCTCCCACTATTATTGTGTGGGAGTCTAAGTCTCTTTGTAAGTCATTAAGAACTTGCCTTATATATCTGGGTGCTCCTGTATTGGGTCCATATATGTTTAGGATCGTTAGCTCTTCTTGTTGTACCGATCCTTTTACCATTATGTAATGACCTTCTTTGTCTTTTTTGATCTTTGTTGCTTTAAAGTCTATTTTATGAGAGATGAGAATTGCAACTCCTGCTATTTTTTGCTCTCCATTTGCTTGGTAAATCTTCCTCCATCCCTTTATTTTGAGCCTTTGTGTATCTTTACATGTGAGATGGGTTTCCTGGATACAGCACACTGATGGGTTTTGATTTTTTATCCAATTTGCCAGTCTGTGTCTTTTGATTGGTACATTTAGCCCATTTACATTTAGGGTTAATATTGTTATGCGTGAATTTGATACTGCCATTTTGATGCTAGCTGGCTGTTTTGCCCATTAGTTGATGAAGATTCTTCATTTTGTTGATGGTCTTTAGCATTTAGTGTGTTTTTGGAATGGCTGGTACTGATTGTTCCTTTCTATACGTAGTGCCTTTTTCAGGAGCTCTTGTAAAGCAGGCCTGGTTGTGACAAAATCTCTGAGTACTTGCTTGTTCGCAAAGGATTTTATTTTTCCTTCACTTATGAAGCTCCGTTTGGCTGGACATGTAATTCTTGGTTGAAAGTTCTTTTCTTTAAGGATGTTGTATATTGGCCCCCACTCTTTTTTTGCTTGTAGAGTTCCTGCCGAGAGATCTGCTGTGAGTCTGATGGGATTCCCTTTGTGGGTGACCCGACCTTTCTCTCTTGCTGCCCTTAGTATTTTCTCCTTCATTTCAACCCTGGTGAATCTGATGATTATGTGCCTTGGGGTTGCTCTTCTTGTGGAATATCTTTGTGGTGTTCTCTGTGTTTCCTGGATTTGAGTGTTGGCCTGCCTTGCTAGGTTGGGGAAATTTTCCTGGATAATATCCTGGAGAGTTTTCCAGCTTGAATTCATTCTCTTTGTCCCATTCTGGTACACCTTTCAAACGTAGGTTAGGTCTCTTCACATAGTCCAACATTCCTTGGAGACTTTGTTCATTCCTTTTTGCATTTTTTTCTCTAGTCTTGGTTTCTCGTTTTATTTCATTGAGTTGATCTTCGACATCTGATATTCTTTCTTCTGCTTGGTCAATTCGGCTTTCAAAATGTGTGTATGCTTCACAAAGTTCTCGTGTTATGTTTTTGAGCTCCTTCAATTCATTCATATTCCTCTCTAAGTTATCCATTCTTTTGATCATTTCCTCAAATCTTTTTTCAAGTCTTTTTTCAAGGTTCTTAGTTTCTTTGCATTGATTTAGAACATGTTCTTTTAGCTTACAGAAGTTTCTCATTACCCACCTTCTGAAGTCTGATTCTGTCATTTCGTCACAGTCATTCTCCATCCTGCTTTGTTCCCTTGCTGGTGAGGAGTTTTGGTCCTTTCTAGGAGGCGAGGTGTTCTGGTTTCGGGTATTTTCCTCTTTTTTTGCACTGGTTTCTTCCCATCTTTGTGGATTTATCCACTTATCGTTTGAGTAGTTGCTGACTTTTTGGTTGGGTCTCTGAGTGGAGGCCCAGATTGTTGATGATGAGGTATTTCTGTTACTTGGTTTTCCTTCTACCAGTCTAGCCCCTCTGCTGTACAACTGCTGAGGTCCACTCCAGGCCCTCCTTGTCTGGGGTACACCTGTAGCAGCTGCAGAGCAGTGAGGGATGCTACCAGTTTCTTCTTCTGCTATCTTTGTCCCAGAATGATGCCCACCTAATGACAGTCTGATCAGTCCTTTATTTTTATTTATTTTTTTTTTGAGATGGAGTTTTGCTCTTGTTACCCAGGCTGGAGTGCAATGGCGCAATCTCGGCTCACCGCAATCTCCGCTTCCTGGGTTCAGGCAATTCTCCTGCCTCAGCCTCCCGCGCAGCTGGGATTACAGGCACGCACCACCATGCCCAGCTAATTTTTTGTAATTTTAGTAGAGACGGGGTTTTACCATGTTGACCAAGATGGTCTCGATCTGTTGACCTCGTGATCCACCTGCCTTGGACTCCCAAAGTGTTGGGATTACAGGCTTGAGCCACTGCGCCTGGCCTGATCAGTTCTTTTTGAGGTGACTCTGGATATACAGGGGTCAGGGAGCTGTTTGAGGAGACGGTCTGTACTTTATAGGAGCTCAAGTGCTGAACTGAGAGCTCCGTGTTTCATTCAGGGCTGTTAGGCTGCTACGTTTATGTCTGCTGCAGCAGAACTCTTAAAACCCTCTTTTTTCCTCAGATGCTCTGTCTCAGGGAGTTGGGGCTTTCTTTATGAGTGTCTGTTGCACTATCCTGCCCAGCTAGGAGGCAGTCTAGTCACTATTTGCCTGCCGAGGCTCCGCCCTGCTGATGTGGGGTTCGCTCTGTTGCTGCGGGCTCCCCTGCAGGCTCTGCCCTGCAGCAGAGTCTCTCTGTTATGGCGGGTTGGCTTGGCAACGGCAGGCTGAGTCAGCAATGGGAATTTACCTCAGTAGGGGCAGATTGCCTCAGTAATGGTGGATGCTTCTCCCCCAATGAGCTGCACCATCCCGGGTTCAGCTGTGCCTGCAGTGAAACTCCATCCGGAGCATTTCGAATTGCTGTTTTGTTTGTCCCTGTGGGGGTGAAACCCACCGAGCCTGCTCGCCTGGCTCCCTGCCTCAGAGCTCCTTTTTTTTTTTTTTTTTTTATGTTGAATGGATGGCTCTCTCCCAGGTGTTTTGGTCGCCTGCTGTTAGGGCACCGGGATCTGTGTGATTTCCCATGCAGCGAGCCACTGCGCTGGCTCAAACGCCACTTCCCAGGAATCTACTGGTCTGGCTCACTGTCCAAGTCCCGTTTAATCAGATGGATATGCTTATCTGCCCTCCCAAATCTCAGATTGCTGGTTTAGCAGGGCACCCGGGCCAGTGTGTTTTGTGCGGATTGTAGCAGAATGCCACTGCACTGTGGTGCCGGCCGAAGCGGCTGCAACAGCCAAAACGGCTGCGCTTGCATCCTGTGTCTCTCCTACACCTGGGAATTTCCCTGTTCTGTGGGCAACAAAGATCAGTCTGGAAATGCGGCTTTGACTCACCCTCTGAGAGTTCACTGAGAGCTGCGATCCTTAGTTGTTCTTACTGCACCATGTTGAATCCTTCCCCCTCTTTTCTTTATCTTAATGGTGTCTTTAAAAGCCATGCTTGTGTAAACAGAGGTAAACACTAAGGAGTTTCATTTGGTCTTTTTTATTTTATTAAAATGGAATCTGACTTTATATACCTATCTGCATTTTGATTTTCTTATTCAACATTACCTCATAGAAATTCATCATTAGTTTCAATTCTTTTTTTATTTTTATTTTTGAAATGGAGTCTCACTCTATTGCCCAGGCTGGAGTGCAGTGGTGCAATCTCAGCTCACTGCAACCTCTGTCACCCAGGTTCAAGTGATTTGCCTCAGCCTCCTCAGTCACTGGGATTACAGGTGTGCACAACCACACCCCACTAATTTTTGTATTTTTAGTAAAGACAGGGTTTCACCATGTTGGTCAGGCTGGTCTTAAACCACTGACCTCATGATCCTCCTGCCTTGGCCTCCCAAAGTGATAGGATTACAGGCGTGAGCCCCCATGCCCAGCCTTCAATTCATTATTTTTAATGATTGCATACTATTTCACGATATGCATTTCCCCATTGATGAGGATTCAATTTGTTTCTAGGTTTATTCCATGCCTCCAATAGCCAGTAAAACAGTAACCACATTTGAACCCATTTATATATCCTTAAGTATGGATGCTATTTATTTCTATAGTTTCAAGCCCAGGAGTAAAATTTTTGGCTCAAAGGCTGTCTATGCTTTTATTTTTATTTATGTTGCCAGATTGCTTTCTGAAATGTATGTGATAATTCACTTTTCTCAGATGAGACTTTGAACTTGGACTTTTGAGTTTATACTAGAATGAGTTAAAACTTTGGCAGACTTCTTTGTTTCTAACACTGCAAAATAATTCAGTCTCTGGTATTTCTTATAGCAGAGTGAGAACAGACTAAAACTGTGTTACTTCATAAATTGCTTACTAATAGAAAAGGGGAAAATGTATTAATACCTTTAAGATAGAAAGATCTGACAACCAAGTAGACATAAGCATCAGTAGATACTGTCACAAGAAAATTATCTTCTTTGTATTAGTAAAATAATTAAAATTAAACTGTACATATACAAAGCAGAGGATTACAAAATTTGAGTATCCTAATACTATTATATTAATTTTATGCTACTATAGTGTATGCCCGTTTAGATATATGATACCTGATGACAGATATGTTTAGGTAGAAATTATGTATATCAGCTATTTCCCCCATTTAGATATCATGAAGTTGCAGTGAATTAAATAAATATTTGTTTGATAAACTGCAATAACCTATATTAAAGTGTTCTTTACAAGGTATGTATATACATATATGCACAGACATACATATTTGTGCATCTTTTTTACAGATTATATTTTAAATGAATAGTATATATTATGTGATGTATAATAATATATTCTATAAAATGATTTTTTTTCTTGAGTTTATTAAAATATTATTTTATGTAATCCCAGCACTTTGGGAGGCTGGGGTGGAAGAATTGCTTGAGCTCAGGAGTTTGAGACCAGTCTGTGCAATGTAGTGAGAGCCCATCTCATTAAAATTTAAAAAATATATATCATTTTCAGTTTTAGACTTGACAGGCTTTACAAGAATTTCAAGGACATATAAAAATAATGCAAATTGTCTGGAGGAACTCTTCCTCTCCACTCCTTACTCCACTCTGCTATTGGGAAAAAGATTAACTGATGGTGAGGGGTGAGCCCATAACACCATCACTCCACGCTCCTGGATGTTAAAAGTCACTCACACATGTGACTTCTATCTTTACAACACATGAAGTAGGTGAGGCCAGAATTCTGCCACCAGCTAGCTTGGAGAGGTAATCTGTTCCCAAAGACTTAAAATATCCTCAGGTCAGGAGTCTCAAGGTCTACACTTAGAGGGAAGAACCAGGAAGTCCTTAGAGTTACAGGTTTCAACTGCATCCTTCAATTTAGTATTTCTAACAAAATGCTGGTATTTTGATATCCATCTCTTTAATACCTACTTCTATTTTCAGCTTGTTTAGAACTTGAAGAGGGGGATAAGGTTTAATTTAGTGCCTTCCCCAAGCCCGATATTTAGAATTGCAGAGAGATTATGTATTTTAAGCATGTGCTGCAGTAGCCAATGGGAATCCAGAATGTTGTTGTTTATTTGAATTTCAATTTCACTACAGGATTGTTTATTTTAGGCCCTTTGATCCAATGCTAATTTAAGTCATTTTCAATAGAACATTGTTTCTTTCCCTTCATGCTTTATAACTCCAAATAATAAAAGATACCATCATTTACTTTAAAGTCCAGATTTTCCAGGCATGATTTTTAAGCTTCACATAGACTTAGAAAAGAAATTGATGAATGGTAGTGATGTGGTGGTTATGGAAGCAGTTGCATAGCTTAAACAGCTCAGGTGTTAAATCTTAGCTTTGCCTTGTGTTAACTGTGTGAACAGGTTAAAATTTCTTTGATCTCTCTACACCTGACTCCTTGTATGTAAAATAAGAATAACAAAAGAGTAGCTGGGAAGATTACTGAGCTAAGACATTCACAATGATTGCCATGTTTATTGCCAAACACGCCCCCAAAATTTAGCTCTTATTATACTTGTTTCGTTCATAGTAGGCAAAGTATTAAGTAGGAAAACTGGGAATTCATTCCCTCCTTGATTAGAGTGAATGATGATCCATTTGCAGTAAGCTGCTGAGAGACCTCTCCAGAAATAGAAAGAGGCAACCGCCATGATCTATGCTCTGGAGAATTGAGAACGAACAGGAACTACGCTCTACAAAAGATAAGGAAATCAAAATGCCAAGAACAGACTTTTGAGAAGGGGAAAAAAAAATAACAGAAAAATTATCAGTTATGTAGGGGAGAAAAATCTGAAAGAAAAAAAATCTCAAAAAAAAAAGGGGGGGGAACTAAAGAAGTACAAAGCTGATTATTCTACATTGATCCACCCATCAATGTGCTAATCAAGCAGTAAGCAGAAGGTTGCAGGGTGGAAGTATGGATTCTTCCTGACCATTCTTTACACAGTAGATGCTTTCTCTACTTAATGACAACAGTGATAGGCAACTGGAAAATGTCACTTTGCCAGGGTGTCCAATTTTTTTTTCTTTGACTTTCCTGGTGAAAGCTTTGTCTTTGTAGAGACCGTATATTTTATTCTAGATGCCAGGTTGACCATAGACGTAAGACATGAAGTACTTTGGAGTTTGTATTTTCTTAATTTTTTTTGGTTGGTACTTTGCAGATTTGGAGAGAAAATTTGTTGAGAAAAATTATAGTACTAACGTATATAAAAATTCAGCTGCTACCTTTTTTATGTAAAAATAATATGGCTTTTTAATTATACCCTTTCAGGTATAATCTGTCATTTCTATAGCATTATTAGTAGCAGTATTTAAGTCTCTAAGCCTGACAGTTCACTTTAACAAATGCAAAGAAAAATGAGCACTGATTTTTAAGAATCTAATAAGAAGGAGTTTAAGAAACAAATTTGCTTAATTTGAGTTTATGATAATCTAAAATTTTGCAAAGATTTATTTACATATTTCAGTGTGCTTTTGAATTAGATGTTTCTTAGAATAACATGCTTATTTTCAGGGGATTGCAAGGATTCAAACATTCCATTTGATGCACATAGCTGTGAACACATTTAATATTGAAAGTTTCAAACACTTTCTTTTAGAATTTGGATTTTTCATTTCACTCTTTTTAGCAAGATAACTTAGAGATATGTATGAGAAATATAAAGTAAATGACAAAATAGAATGCTATATGGGGAAAAATTTGATGAAAATGTAATTGATTCAGAGATTTTTGTTGAATAAATGAAACCAATGATTTTTTTCCCCATCAGAAACTAATTGCATTTCTTTTTTATTTCCTTGGAGACACATGTGGAATAAAATGTAATAAATACTGTACTTGTGTGTTTACTTACCAGAATGTTCTCTTCAGAAAAAGTAATGATACCCTTTCATTGACATCATCCAAGTGATAATATACTTTTGTTTCTGTCATTGGAGTAATAATAACCTTTCAACCACATCACTGCACAGTGCTTCTTTCTTTTATTGTACATAATGCATAAAAATAAAGAGGGTATATTATTTCTTAAGGAAATAGGTTGTTATTTAGGTAAATTCCAGGCATCAGAAAACTACAGTTCTTGCTGATATGTACTAAAATTTCTATAGATACTTATAACTTTGTACAAAAATTTAATTTTAATATTCTTTCAACTGTCACATCATACTTCTCTATGGATCTCCATTATTTTACATCTCAAAATATGACTTAAAACCAATTATAGTTGTTTATACCCCAACGATAAGGGATTAGAATTTTTTTTTTTTTTGTCAAATACTTCTTAGGCTAACTTTCAAAGTCTGGTTTGTATAAAATATTACTAGCATATAAATAGTTTGTTAATGAAGGACAAATATTACATTCAAGCTTATGCTGATAGGTGAATGTGCTATAATTTAATAATGGCTGACACTACTCATAGTGATAATTTAACCTTTTTCTCTCAGAATACCTTATTAATTTAAATGAATTCATAGGTTTAATGTAAAACATTTGATATATATTTAATATGATCCTTTAGAAATTGTTTCCTTGCATAATAAATTGAATACATTATGAAATAAATTGTGACTTTGATTTTTTTACTCAGTATCTCTTAAGTTTGAACAATATAAGTTCTTCATTTTGGCTTAAGTTTGATTTACTTTATCATTAATCATAATAGGAGTTGTGTTAGATGATGGAAATCCAGTGTTACTCTGTATAATAAGAAAAGTGAACTAAATATTGAATGTTTAAAATAACGAACTAATTTTAAACTAATCAGATAGTTTCATGATGCTGACAGGAATCTCAGAAAATAGGCTTAGAGGAATTTTCTGTCAATTAAGTATAAAATTTTACATGCTTTAAGTAAATAGTTCTTAAACAAGTATCTATTTCTGGTCTCATTCCATGCTCCAAAGAGCTTCATCTGAGCTTAGTAATGTTGATTTGAAGGCATACTTGCAAATAGAGGGCAGAAATGTTACCAATATTTCCAAATTTCTGCTACTGCAAATGTCTCTACATTATAGCCAAAGCTGTTGTCTATTTTATTGGAACAAGGGAATCCTGATTAAAGCTTTTTT
Organism: Callithrix jacchus; assembly: GCF_049354715.1. NCBI lineage: Eukaryota > Metazoa > Chordata > Mammalia > Primates > Cebidae > Callithrix > Callithrix jacchus. The sequence continues at coordinate 135,315,759 of NC_133505.1, forward strand.
CAGAATACATATTCACTCAGCAGAACCAGAAAACTTTGAAACTGACATATAGCTGTTCTAAAAGTCATCTTTTTTTTTGTTGTTGGAAAGAGCGATTGTTCATCAAATCGCTGATAATAAGAGTGCTTAGATGACACTGTTATTTAGTTGATGTTACTAAAGGCCAGTCTCTTTCTGTATGTATTAAAAGTGATATATTGTTCTCAGCTAAGACTGTCTAATAAATTTTTTTTCTGGCAAGAGCTTTATTGAGATATAATTCACAAACCATACAATTCACCCATTGAAATTGTACAGTCCAGTGGTTTCTAATATATTCACACTTATGCAACCATCACTGCAATCAATTTTAGAATATTTTCATCACTCCAAAAAGAAATCTCATATCTATTAGCAATCACTCCTCATTTCCTCCTAACCACCCCTCATCCAATCTCACAGCTCTAGGCAACCAGTAATTTACTTTCTATCTCTATATATTTCCCTATTATAGATATTTAATATAATTGACATTATTTAGTATGTGGTCTTTTGTGACTAACTTCTTTCACTTTGCATATATATCAGTAGTATATCAAGGTGTTTTATTGCCAAGTGATATTCCATCATATGTATATATCACATTTTATTTTGCTGTTCTTCAGGCAAAGGACATTTGGGTTGTTTCCACTCTTTGGCTAATATGAATAATATCACTATGAGCATTTGTGTACACATTTTTGAGTGGATATGTGTTTTCATTTCTCTTTGGTAATGCCCAGGTGTGGAATTCCTGGATTATAGTAACTCTATGATTACTTCCCTGAGAAACTGCTGGACTGTTTTACAAAGAGGCTGTGCTATTTTTCATTCCTGTGAGTGGTATATGGGATTTCAGTTTCCACATATCCTCACCAACACTTGTTATTATATGTATTTTTTTATTATGGCCACACTGGTGGTGGTGAATTAGTATTTCATTGTGGTTTTACCTTACCATTCCTTAATGATGTTGACATTCATCTTTCAATGCTTATTGGTTGTGTGTATATCTTCTAAGAGAAATGTCTATTCAGATCCTTTGCCTATCTAAAAAATTGTGTTGTCTTTTTATTACTGCTGTAATAAGAGATCTTTATATATTCTCTTACCAGTTTTGCTTTTGTGGTTTACTAAGATAACCCTGTGTGTGCAATTAATAAGTTCAATTGTTAGTAAAATTATTAAAACAATAAATTGTAATTTTAGGTTCACCTGAAATAGGGAAACTAATTTGACTCAACTTTTCTTTCAATTGTTGTGGAGTCTAGTTGACGATCAAATTTTGTGAATTTTAACATTTTACCCAGTAAAAAGCTTATTAAATAATAGGATGACCTGATTAGAGGTTACATTCAAGAAATTAAATTTTTTGTGTGTCTTCAGAAAGAGTTCTCTTTTTGGAAAGGTGCTACATGAATAAAGAAGTAAATTTTTATGTACATTTTTAAAGTTCATTTTAGTTATTTTTTAAAGGAGCATTTAAATTTTAGCATTTGAGCAGCTATCTTTCCTTCTTTCAAAATTTTCTTATTATCCTTTCCTTGTACATATTATTATTTGTAGGCTGCAAATGAACTCTAAAAGAACATAAATGTTTTTCTATTTTAACAAATGCAATCACCTCCACTCCTCACTTTCTTATCTTCAATTAAATAAATAAGAAAAAAGTGAAAATCATGGTTGCCCCTTGGTTTTGCTGGTCTGACCCATTATCCAAGCACAATGGGGTAGAGATATAAATAAGCCTGCTTTGCATAGAAGTTCTCTTAGGAACAACCAATGACTGGGGAAGAAATCAGTTGCCACTAAAATGTCAAAGTATCAAGTATTTCTGCCTGTGTAACTAGAGGAAATGGAGAAGACAGCAGTGCTTCTGATGAGGCCCAAGGTCTTTGGCATTTGAAAGAAAGGTGACAGCTGTTGATGGTCGCTTTCTTTGGGTCTCTTTCCTTGGGTCAGGATTGTACATGAAAGTCGCTTTAGATACACTGGCGAGAAAGAATGTGTAGCCTAATACAAACATGACCTTCTTTTGATGAAAGGTAGAAATTCTTGGGAGGTATAACTGAAAATTATTGTCCCAATTTACAAATTCACTGGACAATATGAATTTCTCTTAGGGTTCCTAATGTATTTCTATCAGACAATAAGTCTTTTCCATGAAAAGAAAAACAAAATGGACTATAAAACTGAACGGGCTGGGCTTCATTATAGTTCTGGTTGTTTGGCTATACACAGAGAACTAGCATTTAAAGTATAATTCCTACTTTAATCTGAAATAAAGCAAAATCTGAATGTATGGCATAGCTTAGTAATAAAATAAACTTGTAAATATCTATAAATATATTTATAAATATATAAAAAATTTTTAAAGCAGATGCAATTATTTGTCACAAATACAGATGTGATCATAAATATCAGCATATTTCGGCTGGGTGCAGTGGCTCATGCCTAAAATCCCAACACTCTGGGAGGCCGAGGCGGGTGGATCACGAGGTCAAGAGATCGAGACCATCCTGGTCAACAAGGTGAAACCCCTTCTCTACTAAAATACAAAAAATTATCTGGGCATGGTGGTGCCTGTAGTCCCAGCTACTGAGGAGGCTGAGGCAGGAGAATTGCCTGAATCCAGAAGGCAGAGGTTGCGGTGAGCCGATATCGCGCCATCGCACTCCAGCCAGGGTACCAAGAGTGAAACTCCATCTCAAAAAAAAAAAAAAAATCAGCACATTTCTACTAAGAAAAATATGCAAACAAAAGTCATGATCCAAACCTGGGCATAGTAATAATTCTGGTATCTGTTTGAGTTTTAGCTCCTTTCATCAGCTGTCAGCAAAATCATCCTCTGAAGTCTCAGTCTTATTCCTGCCCTTCTTTATTTTAACTCATAGACAAGCAGTTGGAATTTTGCCATTTGACAGCTAAGCCCTGTGGCAGGATAATCGGTAACAGTCCACTAACATGAATGCAGGGAAAAGCATATGTTAGGCCAGGAGGGATGAAAATTGTCCATATAGAAGAAAAAATAGAAAAAGCAAGTAAGAGAGAAAGAAAAAGTAAGAGAAATAAAACCTTAAGGGCGATAATTCTCTGTTTACAAATATGCTCTCCTTTAGCCTCGCTTTCTGCAAGTGGATGACTGCATTTTGTAGTCTTAGTAAATCATGGCTGCTTAACCATGCATTTAAGGCTATTAAATTAAGTCACCAACAGCGGATCCCCCAAAACGTATATGGATGAAAAGACATAAAAATAAAGTAAAACAATAAAGAAAATGTTCTATTTAAAATTTAATGCTGATATGATTAAAACCATAGATCAACAGCTTAAAGGCAGTCAGACTTCATAATCAAGGAGTAGGCGTGTTATAATAAAAACAAGCTCTAGTTTCCTTTCTGGTGCTGGTTTAATTTATTATTATTTTTTAAAAAGCTGAAAATGGTAGGAGGTGATTCATTTGTTTGGATTGAGGACTACATCTGGTTCAGAGTTAATAGTCATCTAAAAGTAAAGTCTCATTTGAGAAGGCTTAGGGGTATGCCCGAAGTTTTAACTTTTACATCATTTGCTAATGTGCTAGTTATCTGGAAGCTATTAAATTAGAATATTTGATTTTGCTGAGATTAAAAAGAAATGTTAGACTCATAGTTAATTTTTTGTGCCGAAAACTTCCATTCCATTCTGCAAAGTTTTAAACATCCAATGTAACAGCTTGTTTTTGTTTGTTTGTTTGTTTTCTGCTTTAGGAAATCTTCCTCAATTTGTCGTTTAGGAAATAAGTATAACATTTGAAGTGGGATAATATTCTGAGCTTATGTTTTACGAAGCTTCGAACATTAAAACTGTGCATGGTTTAAACAATTTCATGGTTAATATTTGTGCTGTATAAATTCACTGGTTTACTCTACTAAGACATGTTAAATTTCAGAGAACCTGAATCTGAAGAATTACTTGTAGTAAATGTTTTTTTCTTCCTTTCTCTAATGGGAAGATTCCTATAGTATTGTAAGAATACTAATGAACTACTCAGAAATAAACTAAAACTGTGAAAAAAGTAAAGAAGTTAGAGGTGAGAGAATGTCGTGACCAGCAATGGATTCAGACTGAATTGTGTATTTGGCACACTGATGTCTGTTGTTGGTCATTTATAAGTTTTTAGACTGCAATTTTTAATATTTGGTTTTCTCTTATTTCATTTTCCTTTCTTAGGACTGTTTCCTCTTCTTCCTTTTCATTTCTTCCCTTATTCTTTATTTCCCAGTGAAATTATTTCTAGTACAAACAAGGCATGATTCCACTCTGAGGAGAACTTTAAGATATTGATGTTTTTCTATTTAGTTTTGCAAGCTCAAGTCACACGGGTACGAGTCTGTGGAGTGTGTATACATATCAAAGAAGTTTTTATTCTAAGAAAATTTTGAATATAAGTTTGAATTTTTTACCTTTCTCTTTTGCCTAGTATGTTATACACATTCTACACAGTTGTAGAGATAAATGACAGTAATCAGTTCAAAATCCCTGTGATCACATTCTTATCTTAAATTTTTTTTTACTTATTCAAAATGACTATATTGACTTATTTTATAGTGAAATATGGGCACAAACAGATTTTCCCATAAGGCTTTTCTCAAGGTTCCAGCTGAGAAACTGCAAATATGAAAATACCACAACTAATTTCTTCAACTGCTTATTAAATATCATTTTAAGTTATAGCTCAAGATCAACTTCTTTGGGACAGGCAACTAATGACTTATGAATGAGATTTTTAAAAATATCACTCATGATTGTTTTGGTGTATGAAGGATCCCGCCACCCAGGTAATAAGCGCTGTATACAAGCAAAGCTCAGCAACATGCAATTTACCCATGTAACAAACCTGTGCATGTACTCCCAAACCTAAAAGTAAAAAAATAAAAATAAAAAATGTCTTCCAATAACGTAGTCTTTTAAAAAAAAAAATATTGGTTTTTTAAATTTTGGAAGTAGTTTTCCATTGCAACAGTATTAAAAGAATGGGATGTGGTCCAATTATTTATCTCATAATAAAGCTGAATTGTGGGAATCTAGAATCTAACTTCAGTGCATTGTTTTCAGGGAAAAAAATGTATTGGAGCACTCTTTAATTTCTTAGTTTTCTAATTTATCAGAATTTTGCTCTCCATGTGCAATCCAGTTCTTAACTCTGGCTGCATGACCTCATAGGGAAAAAAAATTGTTCAGTCCTGGCTCACCACAATTTCATGCTCATTTTAACTGAGCCCTTACCAGTGCCCTTGTATTTTATTTTATCTATTGCTGGTTCTCTAACAAAATATCCAAAGGAGTTGCTGCCATGGATATTTTATCTTTCCAATTCCATATTCCCTTCCTCCTCATCTTCCATTTGTATTCCTCATCAAATGATTATTCTCCCTGTTTATCTGAAAACATTTAGGGCACTTTCCCTCCTCTTCAGCTTGTCAATTTGTGATTTCCTTTGATTTCAGAGAAAAAGATGATTCTACTATAAAACCAACCTATCTCTCTGTCCTTGACCCAGCTTTCCTGTTTCATAAGAGATATTATTTTTATACATATTCTTTTCTAGTCTTTACATATACATTTATTCCCTCATCCCCCTCTGGCTACTGTCCTCTTTCCTCTTTTCCTTTAGTGAAAATATCTTCCGTGTCCTTCGCATCTCTATCAGCCTGGATGTAAGTTCATTTAACTGTTTTCTCTTTGCTCCCTTTCTATGGGGTTTGCCTTCTCAAGAGCAACTTTGTGTCAGCTCTAGCAGCCACTTATTTACTCTCAATCTGGTTAATTCTTTAGTGTATTTCACAACTTAAAACTGCTTTTTCTTTGACTTCTGTGAAAGTGCATTATATTGCCCCACAATACTCAGATTCTTCTCTTCCTACCACCTAAATGCTCAATCATTTTCAAACATTTCACTCCTCTGTGTTTTCTCTACTAAATACGAAATCTCAGTGATCTTGTCTACCCCATTACTGCAACTCTCCCTTCTATGTGAAAAAGCACAAAATAATCACTTCCTGTTTTCAAAGAACTTTTCTTTGGATACTTATATTTAATCTTCAATAAGTATTTATGAGGTAGATATACTCATTACACAGACTACCAAATTCCCATTTTCAGTTTCCTACTATTTGGTCATTCTCTGTGAGTCAACTAGACATGTACTGCACTTAAGCATTCGCTATGGCGTCGTAACGTATCCAAAATTAAATCTACCATCTTTTTATGTATCCAGTGTTCCTTCTCAACTTTCCTATTGGGATTAAATTGGCCAGGCTACTGGCCAAGTCTGTTAGTTCAAAATCTTAAGAGTTAAGCTTGATTTCAAACAGTAGAGGCTTCCAATGGGATGAACTTGGATTATTACCTATTGGTGACCCTCCCTTCCATCTGTCAACTCACCCTTCAGAAGCCCACTCAAATGCCAACTTCTTCAAGAGTCATCACCTTGTCCCAATGTTCCTAGGAACATTTTCACAACTCTGTGTTCCTGTGGCACTTTTTTGTCCCCATCCTGATATTGCTAAATAGTGTGGCTGTCAGAACTCTTGTTCTTGGGTGGGCTAGGCTTGTGCTCTAGTTTTTGTGCTGCCACTTACAAGGTCGATGACTTGTTGCAAGTCACATTTCTAAAGCTTCATTTGTCCATATTACTTCACAGTGTTCATAATCATAATGTCTAGTTTGTGGGATGCTTAAAAAGATTACATCAGATAATCACATGCAGAACTGGAACATACTTTAAGTGCTCAAAAAATTGTTAGCTAACTCACTATCTAAAACGTATATTCTGAACACACGCAGGACCTGACTTTTAAGATCCAGTTCTCGGTTTTGTGCTTGAGGCTTTACAATGCTGCAATCTAGTCATGACTCAGAATACTTGGATTATCTTTGCTACACAGTGGGATGAATTATAGTTTAAATAAGTGTTTGTGGGGCCGGGCATGGTGGCTCACACCTGTAATGCCAGCACTTTGGGAGGCCAAGGTGGGTGGATCTCTTGAGGTCAGGAATTTGAGACCAGCCTGGTCAACAAGGAAAAACTCTCTACTAAAAATACAAAAATTAGTGGGTCGCGGTGGCTCATGCCTGTAATCCCAGCTCTTTGGGAGGCCGAGGTGGGCGGATTACGAGGTCAAGAGATTGAGACCATCCTGGCCAATATGGTGAAACCCCATCTTTACTAAAAATAAAAAAATTAGCGGGTGTGGTGGCATTGCGCCTGTGGTCCCAGCTACTCGGGAGGCGGAGGCGGAAGCGGAAGAATCACTTGAACCAGGAGGCGGAGGTTGCAGTGAGCCGAGATTGCGCCACTGCACTACAGCCTGGGCGACAGAGAAAGACTCCGTCTCAAAAAAAAAAAAAAAAAAAAAAAAAATAGCGGAATGTGGTGGCACACACCTGTATTCACAGCTACTCATGAGGCTGAGGCAGGAGAATTGCTTGAACCCAGGAGGCGGAGGTTGCAGTGATCCAAGATCACAGCATTGTACTCTAGCCTGGGTGACAGAATGAGATTCCATCCCAAAAAACAAAAAAAAAAGTTTTTGTGGGATAGATGAGAAAAGTTTCTATCAAGATATTCATGAACTATAAGATTCTTGTTAAATCGCAAGTGATTAAAATCAAGCATCTGAACAGCAGAATGTGGTTTTGTAAATCTTTGCATTTTGTATATTACATGAGCAAAAACAGAGTGGCTTATATTAAAAAAAATTTAGTTATTTGTTGATTGAATTTATTTTGATGTCAATCCTCCATTTTTCATATATAGGCCCTTTCAAAATCCCACTGATCAAAAAAAAATCTTATTTTCATTACTTTACCTTGTAACCCAAAGCCACCCCTCTAATCAGACCCCAACTCCCTTTAACAATAACTTAAGTATCTCCTACTTGACCCTCATATCTCCAGCTTTTAACTCTATTAATCCATTTATTACAGAGATATAGAATAAATAATCTTCTGTACACACTCATTTGCCCATGCCCTTCCCTTATTTAAGAACTTACAATGGCTTGCTTTTTCCTAGCACAGCAAAGCAAAATTTCTCCCTTGAATTTTAAAATACTCCATCTGTTTCTACTCTTCCTATGCAATATTATTTTCCATTATTTCTTAACAAGCTTCCACTGTCCTACTGAGACAGGTATATTTTTTGTCTCTAGTAAACTAGGCCCTGAAGATAAAAATTTGCATAAAATATTCAGTAGCATGTTTCTTATTTTCCTCTCACCTTCTATGCTTTTACACATGCTATTTAAGTCTCCTGGAATGCCTTCTCCTTTCCCGTCATCTTACATAGAGGTACCTAAACTCCGTGACCCAATACATATTTTTTCTCTCCTGTCAACTATTTCTTCATTAATCTCCTCCTACTCTTAATGTTGTTACATAGTCTATAAATATAGTCTAAAATAGATTATTTAGTCTCTTGGAATAAGATTCAGAAGGTGTCCTGGGCCATGTAGTTAAAAGTCTCTTAACCTTAGCAACACACCTCCCAGATTTCCTCCTTCTCCCAGAGATATTCTCTATATAAACAAATAATATATATAGTCTTCCCTTGTCCATCTTTCTCTCCTCTTTTTAATACAAATGATTGAGGGAGTAATGAAGCTGTTCCTTAAAGAGGTCGCATTTAAGTAGAAACCTGAAGGAAATGCTTGAGCATGTCAGGTAAGGATCTGCAGAAAGAAATTTCCAGGCAAAGTAAACAGTAATTGCCGAGTCCTTCAGATGGCAGCAAGCTTGTACTCCAGAAAGAATAAGCTGGCCTGTGTTGTCTGAATGGAAGGTAAGGAGGAGATGATGGCAGAAGAGGATGGGGAGGTAGGAGGGACCAAACCAAGGAGGGTGATCTAACCGTGGCAAGTTTGGAATTTATTCTAAACTTGATGAAAATCTATTATAGAGTTTTGAGGAGAGCATACTATGAATTATTCATATTTTAAAATGACCATGTGGATGCTCTGTTGGGATTTTTTTCAATAGGCAAGTATAAATAAGCCAGGAAGATATTTAGGGATCTTGGCAAAGGATGAAAAATCTCCATAAGAAAGCTGTGAAAATACTTTCCTAAACTGCGTGTGACATTGCAAATCAATTGAAATTACAGATTACTTAGAAATGAAAGACATTAAGATTACTATATATTAAAACCTATAGGATATAAGCATAGCAGTATTTGGTGGGAGGACATTGGTAACAGGAGATATATATATTTTTTTTTTATGTTGAAAGTAAGTAACTAAAGAGCAACCAAACAAAAGTATAAGGATTAACAAAGTAAGGTAAAATAATTTGGTAGAAAGGATGGTACAAACTATAAACAGGAATTAAATATAAATACAATTAAAATTGGCAAATTGGAAGAAGACAAAAAGAGAAGATGCATGAATACCTGTTATAGGTAACTCTTGTGAAGGTGGTTCAGCTCAAAATTCTCCCTTTTCTGGGACTGGTTTCTAATATATAGCAATTGATGCTTGGTAGCTCCATTTGTGATATGAATTCCTATCCAAGTAACCATGATTCATAGAGGAAGGATTGGTCCAGTTTGGGTGAGTTTTTCCTGGACATTTGACATTTTAAATTATTAAGAAACAGAGTGTGATTAGAGAAAGCATAGAGCAGTGGTCATCTGGGGATGTGCCTTTGCTGATATGAGTAAGCACTCCAAATGTTCCTTGCATCCATGGATATTTTAGCAAGCTTATCCAACCTGCAGCCCACGGGACGTCTGCGACCCAGGACAGCTTTGAATGTGGTCCAACACAAATTCATAAACTTTCCTAAAACATTATGAGATTATTTTGTGATTTTCTTTTTAAAGCTCATCTATATTTACATTATTCATATGTACTTTTGCCTAAAATCCATCTGTTTATAAGAAGTTCAATTTTTAAAAATTATCCTTTTCTCACTTTCATTTTCATAGTATCCTTTCTCTTCTTTACAACAGGCATATGCCTCCCTCAATACTATTGAGGTATGGTGCATTGTATTAGAGCATAACACTTACCAGAATGCCAAACAATGGACAAATAGAAATATTGATGTTGATACTGAGAAAGTGAATGCCTAATGCCTGGGTAACAAATCCTCTTGCAAGTCAGGGGATTTCTTTTTCCCTGAATTAAATAAAATTCAAAGAGAACCTAATAGAATTTCTATTGATTAATCTTTAAAAATAATTTTTGAAGAAATATCACTAAGTAATTGTTGTCATATCCTCAATAATGCATTCAAAGAACTGAATACCATTGCTATATCAAAACTCCCTCTAGACCTATTGTTACTTTATGTGAACAAACTTTCTCAGCACTTGTATCTATGAAAATGAAAATAGGGATAATATGGATTGTGAACTCTATCTCAATTGACAATAATAACATTCATCAATGAACATGTGAATTAATAGAAAAAATAAATGAGAAATCAGTAAAGCTTCAGTTCCATCTATTTCATTAGGAAATACATTTTCAATTAAAGTTTACATTTTCATGATTGAAAATCATGAACATGGCAAATTTGTTGTTAAAGTCACCTGCATACAACTAATAATTATAGAAATAATTTAGTCCACAAAAAAGTAATTCAATACTTAGAAACTTATAATCAAAGGAAATTAAACTTTAAGTTTATATACATAGAAGATGCCCAAACATAAAAATATATATTATCTTAGTATAAAGTTTTATGGTGCAAGTAAAAGATAACTAAGAAGAAAATAGTGAGTTAAATTTTTTACTTATCAAAAAAGATTTTAAACAATAGATTGTGGTGGGTGTCAAATTATTGCGATATTTAGATTCCAACTACATAAAGTGACATGACAGTTTTATTTTTAACGTCACATATTTACAATAAAAAGAAAGGTATCTTTTGTAACTTCTTATAATGAAAATTTTAGTTCTCAACCTAAAAATTCTTATGTAGATGCACAAGAAAATGTCTAGAGACTCATTCTGAAGAGAAGACCTAACCCTAAAACTTGTGCTGCAGAAGTCTTACAAAAGAACTTCTTTCTTTCCAAAGTAAAAGAGATTTGCAACTGAGAGATCCTAAAGAATTTCCGGCTTTTTGTTGGTATGGGTTAAGAACACGGACTCTGGCAGGGTGGGCGCGGTAGCTCATGCCTGCAATCCCAGCACTTTGGGAGGCGGAAGTGGGCGGATCATGAGGTCAGGAGTTCCAAACCAGCCTGACCAACATGGTGAAACCCCTTCTCTACTAAAAATGCAAAAATTAGCCGGATGTAGTGGTGTGCGCCTGTCATCCCAGCTACTCAGGAGGCTGAGACAGGAGATTTGCTAGTACCGGGGGAGGCAAAGGTTGCAGTGAGCAGAGATCGCGCCACTGCACCCCTGTCTAGGCACAGACCGAGACTCTCTCAAAAAACAAAACAAAACAAAAAACCAAAAATCCCCACAGACACTGGGTTCAAACTCTTGTTAGGCAACTTGTTCTCTCTCTGATATCAGACAAGTAGCATACTAATTTACCAATTTCCTTATCTGAAAAATGGAAAAAATGTGGTACCTATCTCAGAAGGTTAATATGAGAATTAATGCAGTGCCTGACATAGAGATCTGAAATAGTAGGTTTGTTATTATGACAAAGAAATGGACTCCAATTGAAAATATGAGCAGCAGAGAAAACATTAGGATATTTTAAACAAGTGTTTGACAAAATAACTGAAAAACTGGATTATTGATATTGCCTTTAAGAATATACATATTACAGATTTTGAGTCATCTAAAGAAGAAAACCTGAACAGAGTAACAATTACAGAAGAAACAAGCACCTAGGAAAGATACCAGGATTAGTTGATTTTTTAAAAAATATATACTTTATTGCATTTTAGGTTCTGGAGTACATGTGAAGAACATTCAGGATTGTTGCATAGGTACATACATGGCAATGTGGTTTGCTGCCTCCTTCCCCATCACCTATATCTGGCATTTCTCCTCATGTTATCCCTCCCCAACTCCCAACCTGCCTGTCCCTCCTCTAGTTCCCCCCCACGACCCAAGTGTGTGATGCTCCCCTCCCTGTGTCCATGTGTTCCCATTGTTCAACACCTGCCTATGAGTGAGAACATGTGGTGTTTGAGGATTAGTTAATTTTATGACCAAGCTCTTCTGAACCTGTAGGCAAGGGAAAATTCTTAAGTTTTTAATAACTGCTTCTGAAAACAGGACAAGATGGAAATCTTATTGCTATATTGACACTACAAAACACTGATAAGGTAAACCTGTCCAAGAAAGGAATCATTCATATATACATACACACTCATGACAAATCTTACTTATAAAATATGATTTCAAAATCAAAGTTTACTTCAAGAATACAGCCATGCTTATGCATTAGAGAACCTATTGTGATAATGGGACAGAAAGCAGAAACCATAACAAATGCCACATCACATACTCATATGAAGTCACTGACTTGAGAGAGACATATGGAATATTCTAGATAGGAAAAATCAGTGTTTACAGCTAGTCATTGTCCTTAAATTAATCTATGTATTGAATGTGATTCAAATCCCTTTCAATAAAATCTTGAATATTGATTTTATTTGAATTAATCAATGTTTGCAAAGAAATGGGCACCCTCAGTCATGCTTGATGGGAGTGATATTTCCTGCATTTGGGTGGGGGTAATATGGCATTGTATATCTAGCTGCATAATGTACATATTCTTTGATTCAGCAGTGAGACAGATATTTATTGATTAATTGGTGAGTGTATTAGTAATGGAAGAAAGCAAGTTGATAAACCGTGTTTAGTATTTTGCTAAAGGTCCTTATCTATATATTTAGGCATATTTATGTATATAGAGAAAAGTGTCTCAAAAGATGCACATCTAATATTAACCGATGAAGCACTAAAAACTCTTTACTACTTATTACATACAGTGCTGTAATGTTAGTTTTTTTTAAAACAACAAGAACACAAAATTTTCATAAGTATCAAGTCTTGGGAAGGGTCATAAGTTTGGCAGTGGCTATTGGAAGAATCAGGTCACTTAGCTTGGAATTACAGTCAAAGAGACTCATGGAGAGAGGTCAGGCTCAGAAAAAGCATTTCCTTATAGCCTCTTTATTTAGGAATTAGTGACAGAACTGCTTTAGAAACCAGACTCACTCTAATTTCAGCTCAACTACACTATCTCTTTTGCTTTTGAATGTTTAAATTTAAGCATAAGACCTCACATTCATCTCATTTAATGTTATGTTTAAATTGCCCTGTTCTCTTAACCTAATCCAGAAGGTTTGGGGATTTTGGTTAAACAAATCAACATAGTTTCTTTATAGTTTTATGTCACATTACAGATTTATCTAAGTTATTGCTTGAATGTTTTCATCTTATTGAATAAGGGATAGGATATGTCTGAGTTTTTGTATCAAAAGTCTCCTTGTTTCAAGAATATGGATGTTAAAAAAAGGTAAACTGTCACAAAACGGTGCTGCTCTCAGCCACCTGTCCTTGGAATGTTCCCATTCCTATCTTTCCTTTTGTTTCTTTGCCTTCCAGTCACATCTTTCATTGTCAACCCAGCCAGAAGCATCGGACTCACGTTATTCCCAGTTTGTCCCCATGTGGCTGAACCTATTTTCCCTATACAGCCTTTATATATGGTTCTCATCCTCATCAAAGTGCTTGCTCTCTTTCAATCTCTTTCTCCTGTTTTTCTCTCTATCATCTAACTATCATCATCATCCATCCATTTACCCACCTATCAATCATCTACCTATATATCATCTATCATCTCTCTCCTCCCCCTCCCCCCATTTGTCTGTCTCTTTTATCTACCCATGTATTCTGTATAGGCAGCTGTTCTTGATTTTCACATGGATATGATAAATATGCTTACACTTTGATTTAAAGAGCTTTATATGTCATCTCTCTCAGGAGAGTTTAAATTTGAAAAGAAAATTTGGCCTTGAAGTTTTCCAAAGATTTATTCCAAATAGAAGAATAAAAGTCTCTACCAACCCAAAGGATTTGGGAAAATAGCTAAAGCACTCCAACAAATACTAAATGTCTCTATTTAAAATACATATTAAATACTAAATATCTTTGAATCCCCGTGTTTTATCTAATTCAATTATTGCTGAATTATACTTCATGTTTATTTTAATATAAAATTGTGATTTCAACTATGAGATAAAATGAATCATTTCACCAAATCTTTAATACGATGGATTATCCAGTAAGATGTCTTCTGTTTATACCATCACTCCTCATGCTTTCTTCCATATCACATCCCCAAAGCACAGTATTTACTAATATGCATTTGCGTTGGAAGAGTATGTGTTTGAGTAGGGTGTTATCTTGTGGTATTATTTGGTAAAGAGAGGTTGCCTTCCCAACATTTCTCAGGGGCCTGCTATGCTTACTTCCAAGAGTTACATGTAAAGAAAAGCGTAATGTCCCAAGGCGGGTGGATCACGAGGTCAAGAGATTGAGACCATCCTGGTCAATGTGGTGAAACACCGTCTCTACTAAAAATACAAAAATTAGCTGGGCATGGTGGCATGCACCTGTAGTCCCAGCTACTCGGGAGGCTGAGGCAGGAGAATTGCTTGAACCCAGGAGGCAGAGGTTGTGGTGAGCTGAGATTGTGCCATTGCACTCCAGCCTGGGTCACAAGGACCAAACTCCGTCTCAAAAAGAAAAGAAAAGAAAAGCATATTGTCTGCATAAGTTCCTTCTTGAGATTTCCATGCAGTTTGAAAGCTGAATTGCTAAGAGGCCATTTCACTGTCTGATGAAATTAGTCACTGGAAGGAATTGATGCAGCTTTTAAAAGAAACAGAAGTTCCCAGAGAGTGCTAATGCTCTGGTAGAATGAGCATCAGTAGGCAGGTAAATCAGTCTTACAAAATGAAATTATGTATGCACCTATTAAAATTACCTTCTTGCTAAATAAATGAAAAATTTTATGATAACCATATTGCTTGTAATTGAAAGTCCTTGATTTCAGGGGTGCAATGACAGCAGGAATTCAAGGGAACCTGTTTGAATGAATTCTTTTTATTAAAAATGTTGAAAATACACATTAAAAGGAGGTATTTTACTTCCAAATGTTTAAATCAGAAACACAATTGAGTAAAATAAATGTCTTAGTGCTAAATAATCTTAGCGAGTAAAATCTTGTTTTTTGTTAATATAAATAAAATTACTTCAGAGCATTATTTTAAATAATTTAGCAAGTGTGATCTAAATAATTTAGAGTTAAAAGGTACATAACAGATATTTACCAGGAACCATTCATATGAAACAAAAAAGGGGTGCCTTTCTTGATAAAGGTTAAAGGGCATTACAGTATAAAGTCAGAGGATATAGGAAAAAAATAAATTTAAAAAATCTCCTTGGAACCAAATTCAGGGATGTTGGTAAGGCTTGGAGGGTTTAAATGACTAACACAAAATGTTTGCTGGTAGAGCTGGCACTTAGAAAGCATAAGATACCAGCTGTAAAGATCTCATCAAGCAAAGGCTCTCTTTTCATGGAAGCACTAGAACAGTGAGAAAATGAATTCAGGTCCTAAGAACTGTTGCATAAATGATAGATGATGTGTCTTCAGTCATTGTTAATATAGAATTTCTATCGTTCTTTTAAATTCTACCTACCATATTAAATCGGAAATTTCATCACCATATTCCAATTTCTTCTGATCCTTAATTCCCTCATTATTCTGTAATTTTTCTTCTCATTTCCGTTCGAGTACAAGGAGGTGGAAGAGCTGTTCTCAGCACAAACTTTGCCTAAGCATTTCTTGCACCCCTTTGGCACCTGAGACTCAAAAAGAGAGCATGAAGTGCCTAATTTTTGCTTAGATCTGTGCTGGTGCCAAGCCAGCTCCAGTCAAGAGACTTAATAAATAATGGCAATAAAACTGAATAGGAAAAAAATGCCAGGGCTTTCCTACATACTATATATTTTTTTCTCCAGGAAAAATTTCCCTTCAAATGTAAGATTTCCCTGCCCCAGCAGGTGCACTTTATGCCAAAATCTCCTCTTGTTGAGTGACAATGAGTTCAAATGATACAGTAAGTCACTTTTGACCTCTCCTTTCATTTCATTTTTGTCACAAGTGACAGGTGTTTAAGCTGAACTGTTTTCCATCTTCTGCAGGACTAATGACCTTGAGCTTGTGAAGGTAAATTTTTTGAGGCAAAAACTAGTAAGGGAGTAAGTGATTCTCTTAAGATTTCCTTACTAAGTATATCACAGAAGTCTAATGCTGTGGCTTAAGTATAAATTGCCATCTTCAGTACAATGTGGAGTTCATGTTTAGCCTTTGCTTTTTTCCTAAACTGGTTTTCTCTTTGCTCACTCAAGCAAATCCTGTGTCTTTTCCTTTTATGTTATTCTTTTTTGATTTGTACACTTTCCATGAGTGAAGGGGAGTTTATGTGGGAGGAATTGTTGTCATTTGAAAGATTCTCTTAAAGCATTTGAATAATACCTTAAATAATAGTGATTTATGTTTCTAAAGGCAATTAAGGTAAATAAATTCAGTATTTTGACTTTTAAAAATAATGCATGTTATTGAATTCTTCCCCCACGTTGTTGAAACTTTGCCTGAATTTGGTTTCTAAAGGCCAACGCTAGGGGTCACCCTTCCTTATTTTAAAGTTTTAGTCATTGTCCAGAACCCACTGACAGCCGGTTAATCTCCGAAGAAAGTAAGCAATTTTGTAAAGAAAAGCAAAAGACTTTTGGCTCTAAGAGTGCTAGTAATGTTGCTTTTTGTCCTTGCCCTGCTGTGAAGCCCAAATTTGTAACAAAATTTTATGAATGAGAAAATGATGTTGAGCTTCTCAGGGCCAAAAATGTTTTGAGAATAAAAATTTATTTGACTTGAGTAGGACTCAAAGAAAATAAGCATTTTAGGGTATAATTTATTATTTGAAACCATTAAATTTAAAAATACATTTTATTTAATAATCTATATTATAGATATGATACTGAGTTTGCTTAAGAAAAATGGTACAAATGTCTTCATAAAATGAAATGGGGGGACTTAATGATTATGCATATCAGACTACGGGCTTATAAAAGTTAGCTGAGAATGAAATTACAGATAAAAAGCGTATGCTTAAATATATAATGTCTGTTCATGCTTTGTTTAGTGTGTGTGTGAGTGTCTGGTTTAAAGAATATTTCCATCTATAATGATGCAAACAATTTGCATAGTAGAAATTGCTAGTTTATAGATTTGCTGGATTTACTCTGCAGCTTAGTTTTGAAGATAGGTTTAATAGTTTTATCAGGAAGCTTGTGTCTCTCTGTTCCTATTTTTTCTTAGATGGATTATTTCACACATAATGTGGCTCTAAAAGAGATCACAATACTGTCCAACAGTCTTGAACTGTTTTTGCTTTCATTTTAAAACTGTTACCTCTTCCCTTACACTTTTTCCTTGTTTCGAAAGTGTTCCCATTGATCTTTCATTTCATTCATCCAGATCATAAAGATAATAATCTCACTTATGAAATGTTGATTATGTGCTAAGCACGGAGTCTTCACATATTCATTTAGAGATGAAGAAACTGAGACACAGTGGTGTAAATGGAACGCCAGAAGCAGGATCTGAGCTGAGGCTGCCAGATACCACAATATGTGAATCTATTCCTAAATTTTAGGCTGTGCCCAGTTGGTTACCCAACCACAAAACTGCATGTCAGTTACACAGCACACATGCATAAGTGCCCAAGAGCACTTAAATATTAGGTGGGAAATGCACAATTACCAGAAACTTTCTGAAGATATTGATGTAATTTTAGATAAATGATTCTAACAGTGGCATTTTGGACACAGAAGTGGGATCAGTAGAGTGCCTATCTGAAAAAAGTGGGGATCATACAACATCCTGAATTTTCCCACAAAGGAAGCATATCATCTAGCAGAGCCAGTAGCCTTTGTAGCAACAACTTTGAGCAACAACTCACTCCCCCTTCTTACGACGGTGATGTTTGAGTGTATTGGGAAGACAGGGAATTGTTCAAGCGGTTATAATGACATTTAATTGATTCTTTAGCCAAGATTTCTGCCATCTAAAGCTTTTCCCAAATCCAGAGGAACAACAAATTTCTCCTTTGTCTGTGCACCTTAGAAATTTGTATATATGTTATTACTGTAATTTTTCTCATTAACCTCATAATTATGTCTTTGGTTTCCTGCACCTAATCTATATGCTTGCGGAAGTTGAGACTATCTCTTGTTCTTTATGGCATTGTCAACATATATCACAGTGTCAGACATATGAGAAATAGAAAATGGTTATGAAGAAATGAATTCTTAATTTTAAGACAGTCTTGCCATATTTTGCAATATGAGATTAAAATATTGCACAACATCAATAGGTAAGGATAGGGGCTGGGTGTACAGGGGTGCTATGCTAGACAGATGCAGCAAGTTACAGGTGATTCAGAGAAAGACCGAAAGGTGGGGAAAAGGCGGCGGGGGGGGGGGTGGGGGTGAGGAAAAAGGGAAAAAAAAATGATGAGGCTCACCTCATACCTGAACCAAGGTAGCTTTTTTGTTACAGTTCCCAGGTGGCATTTTATATATAGCACTGGAAAGGTTAAAATATTTCTTTGCCAAACTGAGTTTGGTATAGGCAATTAAATCTCTGCTTCCTTGTTAGCATTGACAGAAACTCTATCTGGGGGCTGAGGAAACATCCTCTTGTCATCTAGATGCCTGATGAGACATCTGTCACTCTGCATCCATACCTGCTGCTTCTGTTTACACCACATCAGTCTAGTTATAAAATCTGCCAATGGCCCATATTTGCTCACAACATTTTTACTCAAACTTGATTTTTCTGGAGTTGAGAATTCCTCTTTGAGATTTAAGAAGTCATAGAGAGCAGTCACATGCTCACCTCCATACTGGCTTTCTTCTATATATTTGACTCATCCATCTCTCTCCTCTCTTCTCTGAGCAAATCCTTCTCCTGGCCTTAGGCAGTCTTGGCAGTAGCAAGTAGAGGGAAGGGAAGACATGAGCAAGCAAGTTATTCATTGACTGATGCTTTTAAGAGCTGGCATTGAGCTCTCCAGATCTTGATCTTGTTTTGAGCTACCTTTTTCCTCTTAAAATACTTTTGGGGTTCCTTACAGTCTCCCACTTCTACCTCATGTTGTAGATGACTTCACACTGGCAGTTCTCTTGAGAGGGAAAGTTTCTTCCCCACCTTTGAATTTGGACATACATTACTCTCTAAATGGTTTCTCCAAAGACCCCTGCTTTGTTTTGAGATCAAGTAAAAACACACAAAACCTCCTAATTCTATTTCTCTTGTAGAGGAGAAGCACAGAACACAAACTTGCCAAAAATTCTCTACTAATTCTCTCCAACACTTTTATAAACTCAGTGGGTGAGGTACTAAAGACAACCCCAAGCCAGAACATACCATTTTCTGCAAATTTCACTGGTAGCGTTTTACCTGATTTTAATAGGTAATCTTTTACAATTATCTTTTATATATTTAACAATTATCTTTTACATATTTATCCTAATGATTTATATATATATATATATAAATCATTAGGATTTATATAGGGTATATATATATATACACACACATATATACCCTAATAGTTAGCTTTTACATATTTTCTACCATTAGTATACTAATGGTATATATATAAAATATATAAAAGCTACCTATTGTTAGGATATTCTAATGGTAGAAAATATATAAAAGCTAAAGTTTATAAGTGGATGTGAAGAAAAATGATATACCCTCTTCTTTGCTCTTTAGACTAGTGGCAATCAGAAGATGTGATAACCATGAGTATGACAAGTTTAAAATTAACCAGTACTTTTTAATACACTCTTGCTAGGAGGCTAAATTGGTGCAAAATTTCTGGAGGATTAGATTCATTCATTCATTCAAAAATATTCTGTGTCTGCAGTGTGCCAAGTATTTATACTATTCTAGGCACTGGGGTTAAAGCACGAAACATGATTGACCAAAATCTCTGGCCTCATGCAATCTCATTGTATTAAAACTTAGTGTGCAAATCATTTTACCTGATAATAGCACTTCTAGAAATTTATCTTACAGAATAGCTTGCCAGTGCATGGAGGTTTATGTAAAATGATATTCACTGTAGCACAGTTAGTCATGTGAAAAATTAGGAACAAGCTAAAGTTCATCAATACAGAACTGATTGAATAAATTATGGTATTCATTCTGTAAAAAGTTTCTGTAGCTATTAAAAATAGCTGAGGTAGATTTAGGTATAAAAATATTTACTTCTGTATAGGTATATTGCACTGCAGAAAATTTGGCAAAAAAAAATCACCAAAAATGGTTTCATCTGGAGGCAAAATTTTTGGCAGAGTTTCATTTCTTTGTGCATTTTAGAGTGGTGTAATCATGTTTTCCAAAGGGCTTGGGTTGTTTGTACAATTAAAAATTTTTAAATTACAATCTTATTTCCATTAATAATAAAAAATACAAATTAAAACAACATAAGAGTTCATTGTTGTCTCTCAAATTGGTTTAAAAAAGAAGAAAAAGAAAAAGATAACATAACGTTGGCAAAGATGTGAAGAAATAGACATCAGAATATGGACGTTCTATTGACACCACTTTTCTAGAGCACAGTAAGCAGGGGCAGCTCTGTCAGGCTAGCTCATGGCATTAGGCAATACTGCTCCCTAGAGGTCATGATCATTCTCTGGTCATACAAACTGTCTTACATCCCAGGGACTTAGAAATAGATGCCCAGCTAGGATTCTGGGCTTAAAGCCCATGCATCAGGATGTTGCTTGACCACCTAGTAATCCAGCAATCGGTTCATCTTCAATCCTGCCTTTGTCAACTGAGAAAGAGGTCAGTGATTTGAAAGTAGAGACATGTATCATCAGATACCCAATGCTTGTGAAAGAGCAAGATCTCGGAAAAGGAAGGATTTCTTGTTGGCTAACAAATGAATGAAAGCACCAGTATTCAGAGTTCCAGAAAGCAGGCAGAGGCTGGTCTGTGGGAAAGAGCAGGAAGGTTGCAAGATCAGAGGACAATTCAGCAGGGGGACTGCAGACTGTTCATATCTCCTTGTAATTCTCTAGCCCAGTACTTAAATGATTAACAGTTATGAGAGCAAAACTAGAAAACACCAAACTCCTACATTTGTATTATCACATTGTGATACACTCATTTGTATTTACCAGCAAGGAGGCCAGTGATAAAGATACACATACCAAGGCCAAAAAACTATCTGTTCACCTAACAATTTCACTGCTAGGAATTTTTCCTAAAAAAAAATACTTGGCATGACCACCGGTTTGTGCCCAAGAATGGTTACTGCAAATAGCAGAAATAATCTAAAGTCCAATCATAAAAGATTACTGAAATATATTTATACCATTACAATGTGAATGAATGCAGGGGAACCTTAAGAATAATCCTGAACAATACTTATTGTCAAGGGAAAATGTTGAAACAATTTAAGTAAAAAAGTGAGACTGCAAAGCATATATATCCAATGTTGTAAGAATCTAAAAAGGAGGAATATATTCATATGATTAAAAGAGTATATGTACCAAAATGGTAACAGTGCTTGCTCTGTTGCCCAGAATGGAGTGCAGTGGAGTGATCTCAGTTCACTGCAACCTCTGCCCTCCGACGTCAAGTGATTTTCCTGTGTCATCCTCCTGAGTTGCTGGGATTACAGGTGTCCACCACCATGCCTAGCTAATTTTTGTATTTTTAGTAGAGATGGGGTTTCACCATGCTGGCCAGGCTTGTCTCGAACTTCTGACATCAGGTGATTCACTCACCTTGCCCTCCCAAAGTGCTGGGATTATAGGTGTGTGCCACTGCACCTGGCCTACTTCTAAAATTTTTAAGTAAACATATATTCCTTTTATAGTTAGAAAATATTTAATCCAGAGAAGTATCACTGCTTGAATTTTAGGTATACTTCAGATTCTTCCTGTTATGTAATTGTTCTCAGAATAGTTATTTACTGGCTTAATTTGAGAGTCCGTGATTTTAGGTAGCCTAATATGTGTCTTTAAGATTGTCCTTTTATTATTTAATCACAGAGAACATAATGATATATATCATATGGCTTAAAAAATGTCTTTTTTTAACTAAGGAAAATGCTGTATATGAGTTGGAGACAAAACTTCCTCTACAAAATAGACCTAATGTCACAATTTATTCCATAGGCTTTTTTTGAGAAGTAAATGAAATTAATTCACCCAAAAAGCCTCATGAAGTGTCATCCTCATAGTAGTCTATATTTATTACCTATGAGCAGTGCAACATGTCTATTATGTTACTGTTTCTTCCTTTGTTTTCACCAATAATTCATGCTTTGTAGAGATTTGTATATATTTATTGTACTTCTAGTTGTTTGGATAGATAGTGGTGAGCAACATGTTCACGATTCAGCCGTTGTTTTTTTTTTTTTGAGACAGTCTCACTTTGTCACCCAGGCTGGAGTACAGTGGGATGATCTCAGTTTACTGCAACCTCCACCTCCTGGGTTCAAACAATTTCCATGCCTCAGCCTTCCAAGTAGCTGGGATTACAGGTGTGCACCACCACACCCAGCTAATTTTTGTATTTTTAGTGGAAATAGGGTTTCGCCATGTTGACTAGGCTGGTCTCAAACTCCTGACCTCAGGTGATCCACTTGCCTCGGCCTCCCAAAGTGCTGGGATTACAGGCATGAGCCATCATGCCCAGCCCCAACAATTTTTATTCCCAGCCTTTCTGAGTAAAACTCTTAAATCTTCAGTGATAAGACAGATGAAATCTGTTGCCAAAGTTCATATGGCTACCACACTATTAAATGCTGTTTGGCTCTTCATTTGTCCTCATTTTCATCAGTAGTTCAAGGAAAGTGCCATCTTCTTGGCAAAATATTATAAGGTCTGTCAACTTTTATTCTCGTATGAGCTTGTTTCTTGACATAATCAAATTTTGCTCAGTTTCTTGACATAATCAAATTTTGCTTAAATATATCAACCAAGTAGAAAGCAATTTTTAATGGCTCTGCATTATACTCATAAATATACTGTGGCTAACACTGAAAATGGATCACTAAGGAAAAGATGAACAAATACAACAGGCACACACAAATAATGACTTTATATTTATAGTAAAAGTTTCCCCCACCCACACTTATACCCAAAAAATTTAAGGAAGGCTAGGCTTTCACTGTGAAGCATTTTATTTAACATTTCAATATTGCAATATTTTTAAATAAATATCATGTAAGATTCCTATCAGTTGCTCTATGACATCTTACTAACAAGAGCTGAGTTGAAAAGAAAAAGGATCTCTGATCATTTGAGATATACTATCTTTGTTTGAAAAATAATTTTTGCAGTTATTTTTTTGCAGTTTTTCTACATCAAACTATTGGTTAAGCAAACCAGATTTACTACAATACACAAATGTGCAAAGTTAAATAGATGTATTAAAATGCGAAACACATACCCTCATATAATTATATAATCACTAGCCTCTTAAGCCATAGGTAAGACACACATAATTTCAATGGAGTAATACTAACAGAAAACTTTGTCGTGGGAATGAGAATTATCATCTTTTCAAAGTCTGAATTATTTATTAAGAAGGAATAATTATAAAATGGCTCTTTACTGTTCTCATGTTTATAGGGCCATGATGTAAAAAAGAAGCAATATTTAAAGTGTCAAAAAAAGCAGCAAGCTCATCTATACTAAGAATCCAAGATTTTTAGCTCGCATAATTTCTGATCTAGTAACTTTGAAAAATCAAGCAGGACAGAAAGATCTACTCCTGGCTTGTGAACATCAAGTTATTAAACTATCCAAGTAGTGTTAGTCTCTCTCCAGAGGCTACATTAAACTTGCTTACTGATTTGTTATGCACCTTTATGCTGCTAACTGGAAACAGTAATCTCTGGAAATTTCTCTTCAAGTTTTTACTGGAAATTTGGAGAAATAATTGTTCTTAATTATATTACATAGATTTGCTACTACTTCCAAAAATAAGGTGAGTAAAATACCCTAAATGACCCTCTCAAATCAAATAAAAACACTGTATTTGGAATATTTAAACATCTTGAAACATATTATCTAGCAGAAAGGAAAGAAATTTAAAAAGAATAAACACAAAATGAAAATAGAAACCCTAGAAGTAAGAAAGAGCTTCACTCTGAAAGACATGGAGTGCAGGGAGTAAGATATAAAGTCTAGAACCTTCGCAGGATCGATAGTCTTACAGCAGACACTTTCACAAAGTTCAGACTCTAGTGTAAAGATTTCAGAGTAAAGATTAAAGAACCCACAATGCTGAAGGGGATAGCAAGGAAATTTTTCTGTATCAACTTCTGTTCTGGGATGAAGGGAAAGAATACGTCCATAAACCAACCCTTAAGTAAGTTTGAGGTCCAAATTCCCACTGAGTTGTTCTAAAACATTTAAATGGAGAATTTAGCTTATAGTTGTCCAGGGTCGGTAATGCCTTCAGAAAAAATTTGCAAAAGCAAACACAATTCCTCTCTGGTGAAATACAACTTCAAATATGTCCTCAAGAATTTACTCATATCAGGTTTTTAGCTATATGAGTACAGGGTAAAAAAACAACAACTCTCTCTCTTTCTCTCTCTCACACACACACACACACACACACACACACACACACGACCGTATGAGATATCCAGATGAAATAATAGACTTCAGAAAGAGATTCAACCCTTTAGACCTTGTTACAAATGCATCTTAAGTTATTGAGGATAACTAAAAATGTGCATACCAACAGATTATAATTTTCAAACAAGTAGAAGGAAAAATGTGATGAAGAAAACCCAACTCCAATCTCAAAATATAAGAAATGAATGAAAGTGAAAAGAAAACAGGAAAACAAAACAAAAAAAACCACCTCAGGTCAATAACAAGTACATATAAAGTTGGTATAAATAAATTCAAATGCAGCAGTAATCATAATACAATAAATGGGTGAGTCTCTCAAGTGTATCATTTCCAAACTAGCAGTAGAATGTAATGAGTAAACAGGACTCTAATCGAAAAGAAGACAAGAAATTAGTTAAAGCAAAATGAAACAGAAAATATACACAGAAACCAATAAAAATACATAGGCAGTTGGTGCAAATATATCCAAATGTAACTGTAATTGCAATAAATACAAATGATTGAACTAAACGTTCTAGTTAACAAAAAGTTATCAGATTACAATAGAAAACTTGCTGCTTGTATAACAAGATAAACTTCATATTACAAAGACATAAAAGTAAAGGGATGAGAAAAATATAGGCTAAAAATATACTAAATTTTAAAAAGTGATGTTATTATGAGACAATATAGACTTTTAAAGCAAAAGGCATTATTAGATATAAAAAAGTACTAAATTGGCTGTAAAAATGATTTAAATGATAAGGAAACAAATCCACTATTTTAGTAGAAGATTTTAAAACATACTCTTTAGGAACTGATAGTTCAAGGAGACAAAATAAAAAGTGAAGACCCAGAGCATTGATATGTTTGATCAAATAGACAGAAGGACAGAAGGATCCTCCAAAGGTACCCGTATGGACTCTGCTTGGATGGACTCGGTAAGAGGTATTTCATCATTCACCACTGATCTGCATTACTCTTGTTATATATATTTTCCATAAACATGTAGCTCTATCTCTAGGCTATTCTCTATTTATACCAGCATTGAAATAATATCAATGTAATTGTCCAATGTTTAAAATAAAAACAGTGGTGGAATAGTATTTTCAATGTCCATGAGGCATGACACTTGTAAGCAGAATACAGGCAAATGAATATATATGCATATATATTGTCATTACTTTCTATATAGATTTGATATGCAAATACTCTTTTCTATGTCTCCATTAGCATACTTAATGATAATTTAAAATCCAATTCTATAATTTTTAGTATTTGTTTTTTACCTCTTAGCATGATTTTCTCATAGAACAATATACAACATGTCCATATCTTTTTATTTCAGTTAAGAATTTTGATTTCCCTACTTTTAAAACACAAAATTAATATTTATACAGTGTAGTTAATTACATTTATTATGCTATTTAATCAAATTTACTGCTCTTTTGTTTTCATTTCTTGATGTGAAAATTTTATGTGTTAGCTAGACTGCTTTAAGAGATGCCTATGGCTGGTAAAACATTATTTCTGGATAAGGTTATTTCCAGAAGAGGTTGGCATTTCAATCATCGGAGTAAATAAGAGAGATCTACCCTCAACAAGGTGGGTGGGCATCATCTAATCTGTTAAGCGCCCAACTGAATAGAACAAAAAGGTAAAAGAAATGCAAACTCTGGCTTTCTCCTTCAGCTGGGACATTCACTTTCCCTGGTTAAAGCTTCTGGTTTCCTTGGAACTCTACTGGGACATACAAACCACTTCCCAGCTACCTCCACCATCTTTGACCTCAAACTGAGAGTTAAACTGGCAGTTCCCCTGGTTCTCAGGCCATTGGACTTGGATTCCTTTACAACACTGGCTTTCCTGGTTCTCCAGCTTGCAGATAGCACATAATGGGACATCTTGGTCTCCATAATCATGTGAACTTATCCGCATAATAAATTTCCTCTTATGTGTGTGTGTATATATATATATATATGTTCTGTTGTGTAGATATATATGCACACACATATATATCTGTGTCATACATGTATGTGTGTATGTGTGTTTATATGTACATATATAAAATATCCTGTTGATTTTATTTATCTGATAACCCTGACTAATATTCTGACTTACCTCCTTTTTTGCCATTTCTTTGATATAATTCATGGATAAATTTTCTTTTGGAGAATAACTACTGGGTAAAAGATCTTAGATGTTATGCGCCAGAAAATATTTCTATTTTGCCTTCACTCTTGAATAACATTTTAGTTAAGTATGTAAATTCTATGTCGATAGTTTTCTTTTTTTCCCTTCCATCTTTCCTTAAATATAATTATTCTGTATAATTCTGAAGTACATCATTGCAGATGAGAAGTCTTCCTTCTGTCTGATGATCATCTGTATGTAATTTTTTGTTTGGTTCTGATTTCAGGATTGTCACTTTTTCCTTGATGTTCTCATAGGGACAGAAAGGTGTAATATTTTTCCTTGCCCATCAGAAGGGTCATAGTCGACATTCCTAACAAAAGACAGGTTAGCAAGAGAAGAGCATAACAAATTTATTTGGTCAACATTTTACATGACACGGGAACCTTCAGGAATAAAGAGCTCAAAAGACCCGGAAAAACTGTTTTTGTGCTTATGCTTGTTAAAGAATAGAAAACTATCTAGAAATGTAACTGGAAAAAGGTATGATCTAGTGATAGCAGACAGGGGAAAAGCCCACTGAGGCCTGTCTGTTCAGATTCTTCTTGGCAACTCTGTGAAGCATTTCTTCCTCCTGGGTATGGTGCAGGACCTTTCTGGAATGAGGGTTTTATGACCTATTATCAGCCAAGGTAGGTCAGAGAACATTTTTATGGCCAGCTTCTACAGAAAATGGTGGGGGAAGGTTATAGTAATGTTTCTAGGTTTGTTTTATGGCTGGCTTTGGAGGAGAGGGGTTCTAGTTTCTATGATTTACTTGGGAGAAGAGAAACTGGTTTCTATGATTTGCTTTAGGGAAAAGGGAGGGGCAGGACATAGTAGAAGATTGGAGAGAGACTTGGATGCTTTTGCGGCCCTCCAGTCTTTTTTAGTTCAAGGTAGTCAGCGGAGTGCTAAAGTACTATACTATGGGGTGTTATATTCTGAGCCCCAATACTGTAGTATCAGCACACTTGTATATGTATGGAGTTTGCCAACAAATTAGAATACAGTAGTCCCCTCTTATCTGCAGGGAATATGTCCCAAGACCCCCCCCGCCCCCCAATGCCGTGGATGCCTGAAATGGCAGAGAGTACTGAAATACCCTATATATACTATTTTTCTCCTATCACACATTTCTACAATAAAGTTAGTTTATAAGTTAGGTATAGTAAGAAATTACCAGCAATAACTAGTAATAAAATAAAATAATTATAACAATCTTCAGAATGGCATACAATCTAAAACATACATTTTTTTATTTCAGTAATTTTCTATTTAATGTTTTTGAACTGAAGTTGAGTGGCAGTAACTGAAAGAAACCACAGAATGTGAAACCATGGAAAATTCTGGAGAATTCTCAAGCAGTTATCACTTCAATATTACATCTCTAACAGTCTTTGTCATTAAAGAAGACTTTTAGCCTTTCAACCCACTTTCTATACTTCTTAGTGACATTTTTATATTTATTCTAGCTTCTCTGAACTGTATGCTAGATGAGTTCCATCCTTATGTCATCTCCCTAGTCATTCCGTAGTTGTTTCCATTTTTATATTAATCATACGTATTAAATTTTATTTTAATGGCATTATTTTTTATTTTTAAGATTTTAAATGATCTTTTTATATTCTTGATGTAGTTATAAGAATCTCTATTTTTTTCCTTTTTTTTTTTTTCTTTTGACAGAGTCTCACTCTGTCACCCAGGCTTGAATTCAGTGATGTAGGCATGGCTCAGTGCAGCCTTGACCTCCTGGGCTCAGGTGATTGTCCTACCTCAACTTCCTGGGTAGCTGAGACTATATGTATGTGCCACAACACTAGCTAATTTTTTGTATTTTTGGTAGAAATGGGGTTTTGCCATGTTGCCTGGCTGGTCCTGAACTCCTGGCCTCAAACCATCTACCTACTTCAGCCTCACAAAGTGAGGAATTGAATCCCATTTCTGGGATTATAGAAATGAGCCATTATGCCTGGCCTGGATTTCTAAATTTTATAATTTGTTAAATTTAAAGCAACCTATGCCTCTTTTTTCCTTTGAAAATCTTCAGCATATTCATTTTAAAATTCTTGTCCCAAATTTTTTGCAAGTTTAAGTTAATTGAAACAAATTTACATTTTAATTGTTGACTTTTCTTAGCTATGTTTTGTATTGTATTTTTATATGTTTCATATTTTCACTCTCTCTCTTTCTCTCTCACCCCTCCCTCACTTCCTCTCCCCCTTCCTCCCACCTTCACTTTCTCTCACACTGTCACACTCCATCACACCTCCCTAACCAGCACTCTGAATTTGCTTCTGGCTAGCCCTCTGATTCTTCAGTTGAGAATCAGGTCAAATAACCAGATAGTTATCTGACTGGTGGTGATATTGGAAATATTAGATAAATTCACAGCCAGTGAATGGCATAGTTCAGCATCTTGTCATAATTCTTGTATTCTTTTTGTCTATTTCCTAGTCCTGAAACATGAGTGTCTTACAGTGTTTTGCATTTATATTCTACTTCTGGTGAATGAAGATACTTACTTTGAATTTGAGTTTGGCTATGCCATTTTGTTTCTCTGTATTTTATTTGCTGGTGTCATGAAGGGGAGTTTATCAAAGGCTGTATGGACACTTCCTTTGTCTTGGGGATCTGTGTATTCATCTTAATGTTCGCTTTTTCGTCATCCTTTTCTGCCTTGACCCATATTTTGTCTTCTTGATATTGTGATAATTTTTGAAAGTTTGCTACAGGTCTTTAAGCTCCTTTTTACTTTGCTGAGTGTCTTGCTATTAATTACAAGTCTTTGCCACCCGTCCAGGGGTAGTTCTATTGTTCTTGGAGCTGCTACTGCGGTTTCTTGGTCCTCTGCGTTTTACTCTGTGTCACACTTCATTCTTCTTTTACACCCTTATGTTCTGCATTTTTTTTCTCAAATGCACTAAAGGGGAGAAAAAAGTAATATCTTTTCCTCACCTACTGGTAGGTTAATGAGTGAGACCCCTATAATAAAAGCCAGATTAATGAAAAAAGCATACAAATTTATTT
Source organism: Callithrix jacchus (assembly GCF_049354715.1). NCBI lineage: Eukaryota > Metazoa > Chordata > Mammalia > Primates > Cebidae > Callithrix > Callithrix jacchus. The sequence goes on from NC_133505.1 coordinate 135,345,671, forward strand.
ACTATTTTATATGACATGAGAGCCTTCAGAAATGACCTTAAGAAAGAGGGAAACCTGTGTATTTTTTTACTCAGATTTTTAATAGTCAGGCTTGATGATAAATGTGCAGTTGTAGAAAAGTATGATTGGACAAGGTGGTTAAGATCTAATAATAATAAACGGGGAGGAATTTAGCAAGGCCTGTTTGTTCTGATTCTTAGCTCTGAGTCCCTGTGTCTTCAGAGACAAGTATACAGTCCTAATTAGGGAAAAGGAGTCAGGCTGGCAGGAGCAGGGAAATGCAAAAAGAAAAAGAAGGTGTATGCTCTAAGTCTGCTTTTCTTCATGGTCGAGAATATACAGCCCTGTTGCACAAATAATTCACAATCTTCCTGCACTTAACTATTACCACATCCTTGGCTGAAAGAAAAATTCAAGTTAGTTCACTGCAACTTTGGCGTTATCAGTATTCCACAAAGCCCTCTTCAGCCCACAGCACAAGTACCAACCCATACGGTTCTCAGCAATCCTTTGTTTCCCTGCAGATAGTTCCTCTCTTGCTAACTTGCCTGCTACACTCTTGCAGCAGATTTCTAATAAGTCTACCTTTCTTTACCTACAACTGTCTAGTAAATTCTTTTTACTGCCTGTGTGACACTGGCCCCAGATAGTTGTGACCTGTGGTAATAAGGATGTTCTTTTCTTCTGGGTATGAGGAGGAAACCCTAGAATGAGGGTCTATGACTTACTTCAAAGGAAGATCAAGAATTATTTTATAGCCTGCTTCAGAGGAAAATGTTGGGAGAAAATTAGACCTTCTTGTTTCTGTTGTTTCCTTATATGCTATAGTGCCATATTTTGGGGGTAGTGTGTCCTGAACTCCACCAGTACCATTTTTTTCCCTATTGACCACTTACACATAGATCTTATTTTTAAAACTCTCAATTTTAGCCATCTGACAACAAGGTTCTTGAATTTATAGGATGTGTTCTTGCTATGTGTGACCAGAACTCATCTTGATTGTTCTAACTTTCACAGATGTCTTTGATGCCTCATCCATATCCTGTTGGCCTTCACTGTAAACGTTTACCTTTTGCACATACATGACTCTCCCACTTAGGGCACTCTTCCATTTAGGGAATTTTATGTTTGTAGTAGTTTGCTTGGTCCACATACAATATAGATCAGAAGTTCTAGAGGTGTAATACCACCAAAAGCAGTCACCAGAAACACTGGAGAAGATGTGATGTGTGATTGTTACAGGTTCCTTGCTTCTCATTTGGGATAACTCTGATGCATATTTCACCCTGTCTTCCAGAGTTCCTTAGTGGCACTTAGTTCCAGTTGCCCACAGAGGTAACTTACTTGTAACGTAGCTTCTATTGATTTTATTGTTTCCCCCTTTTCTCTCTCTTCTTTTGTAGTTACCTACATCATGGGGGAAAAAAAAAACTTATATTTTAACCTTTTTCACTGGGTTTGCTTCTGGGGAAATTCAAACTCAGATACAAACCAATCTCATCTGCATAGTCTATTTAGTGTTTATACATTTCTATTTGGTCTCACAGTAGATTTTGTCTATCTCTTCTGAATGTTTTTGTTTGCTATCTAGATACATGTCTCCTTTTTCTGTTTGTTGAACTATTCACATATTCCTTAAGAGAAGTCCTCTTATTGACATGGACAGGAGGCAGGGAAATATTAGGTAGAACAGGGTGGTTCCCTGGCAAAGGCTCCACACTCAAGCCTGGAAACCCACAAGCCTAAATGGGAATAGGCATTCCTATTTTTATGCTGAAATGTTGCTTTTTCCAAGACCACTCTGGCACACCAAGCCCCTATACTGTGCCCATATAAACCCCAAGCTCCACTGGCAAAGCAGCAGGGTGGTGTGACAGAGAAGGAGAGAAGAGGAGTATCTGAATGTTGAGAGGAGTTTGGCTGGGGATGGTGGGAGAGTAGATCAGCCACAGAACGACGAAACTCCAGGGGAAGATCATCTTCCCACTCCATCCCTTTTCCAGCTCCCCATCCATCTTGCTGAGAGCCACCTCTAGCACTCAATAAAATCCCCACATTCACCATCCTTCAAGTCCATGTGACCTGATTCTTCCTGGATGCCAGACAAGGATTCCTGTACCAAGAGGGCAGGGTGTAAAACGCTGTTACCCTGAATTTTCAATGAGCTGTCTGCGAATGGCAACTGCTCAAAGGTATTAATTGTAACACACTCCCAGATGCTACCATGGGGCTGGAGCCCAAAAGTGCTTGCCCTGGTGTTTGCACCTTTGTGTTTGCATGCTCCTCTTCCCATAAAGAAGCAAATGAGCCATGCCCCTGTCACAAGTCTCTTGACAGGATCAGGGAACTCTCCTGTTTCATTATTTTTGCAGCAGGTGCTAAGATTCCAGCAACATCCTTAGAAAAATTCTTCAGTATTCATTCCTAGGGTCTCTTCCTTTTGTTTTTCCTTGTCTCTCTTTGGAAACATAAGCTGCTTTAAAAAATTTCCATATTCACAGTATAGTTTTTACATCCAGGCACAGTTTAGAGTAGGCATAGGCAAGACTTTAAGTTTATCATCCATATAGATATGAGTTGGTTCATTTTGTAGCAGCAAAGGTGTGATTGCACAGTGTATCCATAGGAAGCTAGAGCTGTTTCCTTGACTTCAGAATTTACAAGAGGTGAGTGGTAGATGATATGGTTGAAAGCTTGGTTTACAAAAATCAGATGCAATGGCATCTTATAGTACTTCTCTTTCTACTTTTTTGGCATACAATAATATTTAATAATACTTTAGATAAAATAATACTATGATATGGTATATACTTAGTAATACTTTTATTTGAACAAAATAATTATCTAATGGGTAAAATGGTTGATCTGTGTAAATGTATTCTGGATAATTATCTTTTATAATGCTACAACTGGCAAGAGCTTTCTTGTTTCTTATTTGTTTTTCTTCTTTCCATTTCTTCAGCAGGGAAGTTACATTGATATGTATATGATTCTTCTTTCTATAGAAAGAAGTCTAGAAACGGCTGCAAACTGCTCTATGGGGCAATTAAGTATCAACAATCAGCTAGCAGAATAGATAACATTCAGAGACAAAACACCACCACGCAAATTCAAGAGCATTTACACCCAACTTACTTTTTTTAATCTCTCCTCAGTTGACAAGAGGCAAATATTGATACTGGGTACTAAAATCTGTAAAGCAAAAAAGAATGATTTTCCTGGCTATTGAAAAAGGCCACTGCAGTCAGTTGTTTCTTCATGTCTGCCAGTTGTTTTTCCTTTTTATCTCTTTGAATTGGCTTATTGTTTCTAGCTTTATCCCTCACTTAGAGGCAGTTTACACAGAAAAGAGGTTTTCATTTGCATATTCTGCTGAGAAACTCAAAGCATGTTCCCTTGGAAACTCTGGTTGTCTGAAACAATTATTTATGTAAACAATGTTTTTATCAAGGCTAATATTTCTAAAGGAAGAAGAATATTAAAAGAAAATAAAGCATAAATTAAGACCAACATATTTTCTCCTGAGATTCATTAGCATTAGCAAAATTCAACTACTTTTGTTGTAGGACTCCTTCCTTAGTTCAGCTAAAGACGGGTCATTATCACATGACTATAAAAAATTAGGCTCACAGAAAAATTTGAAGTGTGAGGAAGGGAAGGTTTATTGGGTGAAAAGGAAAAGAGGGAAGCGGGAATCTCCACAAGGCCAGAGTCCCTGCTAGCATGCCTTCTGCCTCACAGATGGAATCCCAGGCTTCACCCAGGAAGAGGAGGGGCCAGGCTCCTCCAAGTTGCAAATGGCAGAAACTTCTGTGGTTCCACTCTAGTGTGCACTCCTCCCAGTGTGCAGGCTAGTTTCTCTGGATCTCCTTCCCACCTAGCTGTCTTACTTTCATCAACAACTAGAAATCACAAAAAAACTTTCATAACATCTATTAGGCTACATGTTCTATACATTATACAACAGTATCCCTCCTACCCAATTTAAGACCAGTAGGACTAAATTTAGAGCTAAATAGTTAGGGTTTAGTCCTAATTTAGGACTCAATAGTTGTCTAAAGTGTTACATCAGAAAAAAACAAACTCCAACTCCAACTAGGAAAAGACCGTAATTCATGCCAAATTTTAATTTTAAAATTTATTTTCAAAATAAACACTATAGTTAAGATGTAAAAATATATGTATATATATATAGATGATATACATATATGTACATCACACATAGAATATTCCTATGCAAATAATAACATTATGCTTTCTCTTACATTAGCAAATTATTGAAATGGGGAGGCTGACATTCGTAAATATTATCAGATATGTCTTATAATTTTCCTCTTTTCTCTAAGTACCAGTTCTGTTCAGAAATTGAAAACCAAATCAAGTTCACTCACCTATTTAACATTGTTGTCAAAATCATTCAACTCCACCTGAAGCTGATCCCCCAATCTTTGACTCCCAATTATGACAAGGTATCTAGTGTTTTCTTTTCCAGTTTCTTATCCTAATTTCTGTTTCCATTTTTATAGCTTATTTTCTTTTCCAAAATGAAAAGTTATATTATAACTAATTTATTGCCTTTCTACTCACATATAGTTATATTAAAAATTTGGGCATTCTAAGAAGTGATGTAATAGGGTAATATTGGGGTTCAGGGTGCCCTCAGCTCCCCTGAGAGGATGTTTTTCCAGGTTCTTGGTCTCCTGCCTTCTCAAGAATGAGAAAGGGGACCACAGTGCAGTACACAGTAAGTGCTGGACTCAAAAGTGTTTGTAGAAAGTGATTTATTTAGAGAGACAGAGAGAGTAACTGGAGAAGGAGAGAGAAAGAAACAGCTAACTCTCACACTCAGTGAGAGAAAGAAAAGCCACTTTCACACTGAGTGAGAAGGGTTCTCAGAGGGAGAAAATCAGAGAAGGAAAGCTCCTCTCACACTAAGTGAGAGAATCCAGAAAGATGGAATCCAGGAGAGGAAAGACAGCTTCCACACTGAGTGGCAGGGAATTGAGAGAGAGATGGAGTTTAGGAGAGGAAAAGCAGCTTCCACGAGAGTGTTTATGGAAGGGAACCAAAACATGGAGTCCGAAGGGGTGTGGAAGATGGGGACTTATAACCTGGGAGGAACCCCACCTTCTCTAAGACCCCTGGCCAATGAAAGGAGTTCCTTAGAACTTCTGCTGGAGTGATTGACTTTTAGTTTCTTCCTGCATCCTTGAAGTTTAAACATAAACTGTTAAATCTTCCGGATGAACATGGATGGGAGGGGGAGAAAATGTGGTGCTGGGAAGTTTTTGCCCTTAAAACTACGCCCCCTTGTGGACCTGGAAAGAGAACACATTCCCTCAATAGCAGAAAAGATAGATTTGGAAATTATCAAAATGAGTAAAAGAATACGGAGTGGATGCAACATTGTTGTAAAATCCAGTTTATCTTCCTAGAAATAACCCAAAATATCTTGAACATCTTTGACATCAGCCTGAGTTTGGCAGCCTAGATATTATTGATAGTTGATAAATACATATTGAAAACTTCAAATTTGTAGATTGAAATTGACACAATTTTATTTTTCTGATTTATTCTGGCAAAACCAACATTCACTTTACTAGAATTTAGGCAGTCATCTCAGATCTTCATGGACAACATAACCTCAAAATTATGACAGAAATGAAGGAAAAAATCCTCAGTAAATATTCCCAATTCTCAATTTGGTTCTGTATACTTAGAAGTTCTTCATGTTTTATTTAAATAAATTTTCACGGTCAAATTAAATATTACTCACAGATTTTTCTCTCTAGCCAGATCTTTTCCCTGAATATCAGGTTTGTATATTTGTCTGCAGTTAGTGACTCCCAAACTCAACTCCTAATCCGTCCCCACTCCTATCCCCTCACACTTCCCAAACTCCATAAAAGCCATCTTCATTTCCAAATCCTTCCAAGTGCTTTGGCTAAGTCATCATTGACTCCTGTTTTTCTCTCTAATCCCATATCTAGTAATCAGGAAATCATGTTTTCTGTAATTTCAAAGTATATATAGCATCTTAACCATTTCTCTATCTGAATCACCACCTATAGATTGCAACAGACTTCTATATGTTCTTCCTAGACTTTTAAATGGTCTTCTTACCACTCACCTTGCTCCTTTAAAATTTATTCACATTAAACCAACCAAGTAAACTTTTAAAAATGTAATTTCTTCTCACTTCTCTGAGAAAAATCTCCATTGGTACTTCATTTCAATTTAAAAGCTAAAGTTCTCACAATGGCCTCTTAACCCCTTCATGACCTGGTTTACTGTTACCTGTTTCACATAGGAATAGTGATCAAGATCTACCAGGGGAAGGGGCCCTAGTGAACACACCTTGATGTCAGGGGAAAGCAATGAGGAGATCAACCTAGGAATGAGTACAAACTAAAGGAGTCTCAACAAAATGGCAATCTAGACTTTACTTCAGTCCCTGATTAGATTATGATGATAGCTATGACTCTCAATTTTATTTGTCAAGCAGCAATTGGTGGGGGAAACTTATCTGGAAGAAGTCAATATTCTTTGGAGTCATCACAACTTTTTATACACAATTAGTTATGTTTCACTAAATACCACTAGACATGTTATGAGATAGGATAATATAATCAGAAATACAAAGAAAAACCAGACAATATAAGCAAATCCAGGGTGATTCTGTTATTAGAGTGAGGAGGCAGGAACATTAATATAGCTGTAATTAATGCATTCAAGAAAATAGAAAAATGGGAAAAAGATAAAAAGTTAGAGAACATTATGGAATTAAATATTGAAAAGCAAATTGTTACTTAAGGCTCAAATTAAGCTCTGTATAAATTTTAAAACAGTAGAAGATGGTATTCAATAGAAAATTTGAGGCCTGAGTACTCAAAAAAGAAAGAATATTAGAAACATATGGAACATACGGAAATGATCTGGAGTTCCAGAAAAAGGCAAAATTGTAGCAGAAGTAATATTTGAATAGATCATAGCCAGAATTTTTTTTTAACAACTGATGAACACCTCAATAGAAAGACTCAGAGATAGTCATTTCAATAGAAAATGTCCAGCAGAACAAATACAAATAATCATACATGAGCATGTAATAGCAAAACTCTGAATACCAAAGTCAACTCTTAAAAGCAGAAAAAGTAAAAAAGACACTTCACCTTCAAAGTCTGACAGCTAAATATTCAGCAGAAATTATGGAAGCAATTTATTAAAAAGTCAAAAAATAATAGATGCTAGCAAGGTTGTGGGAAAAAAGGAATGCTTAATGCTTATATGCTACTGATGGGAATATAAATTAGTTCAGCTGTAGGGATTCAGTCAGGGTGGTGGGAAGAGTTGTAAGAGAAATTATAAAGTTATAAGAAATAGGCACAAACCTTCTTGGAAGGCCAGGAGGTTTGCATAGTTTCAGTAAAAGATTTGGCTGAAGGCAGCTAAATTCTCTTAAAAGCTTGGGGCACAGGTACATAAGAATGTAGAGAGGTTTATCTAAATAACTTGTTTACTCAAGTGGTCCTAAAACTAGCCTTTGATTATTTCCAGGCAGGCTGGCTCTCTCTGCAGGAGGGCAACCAGGTTAGTTAACCTCTTGTGGAGTTGACTCAAAACCTTTGTCATTTAATGTATGCTGAATAAATGCTGGTGAGGCCAGCTAATTAGGGCCACCACGGCTGCTCCAGCTCTTTCAGGTAGCAGCCTAGTCCTCTGGTCTGCTCTTCCACTGAATATCAGTGTCTGAGTATATTACTCATTCATTGTGCAGCTGGGGTCTATAGGACAGACCCCAGCATTCAGCCATTGTGAAAAGCAGTGTGTCAATTCCTCAAGGAACTCAAAACAGAATTATCATTCAACCCAGGAATCCCATTATTGGGTATATACCCAAAGGACTATAAATTATTCTAACATAAAGACACATGCATTCGTATATTCATCTCAGCACTATTCACAATAGCAAAGACATGAAATCCAACTAAATGCCCCTCAGTGGTAGAATGGATAAAGAAAATATGGTACATATGCAATATAGAATACTATACAGCCATAAAAAAGGAACAGACTCATATCATTTGCAGCAACATAGTTAGAGCTGGAGGCCATTATCCTAAGCAAACTAACACAGAAACAGAAAACCAAATGCCACATGTTCTCACTTATAAGTGAGAGCTAAACACTGAGTACACATGGTCTCAAAGGAGGAAGCAACAGACAACTGGGGTCTCCTTGTGGAAAGAGGGTCAGGATTACAAAAAAAACACCTATAGGTTACTATGATTATTACCTGGTTGATAAAATAATCTGTACCCCAAACTCATGTGACATGAAATTTACCTATAACATAAACAAGTACATGTACCCTTGAACCTAAAATGAAAGTTAAATAATACATACATAAAACAAAATCATGATGAAGTCAGAAATCAATAGAATGACACCTTAAGAATGCTATAAATATAATGCCTACCTGAATCATATATCAAGAAAAATAATCCTCTAAAAATGTAGCCAAAATAATTAATGACATTTTCAGAATAACAAAATATGAGAAGTCACCACCAGCAGATCTGAATGAACAGAAAAACTTAGGAAATTCCTCAGGCAGAAGTAAAATAATTTGAGATAGAAACATATAAATTCAAGAGGTAAAGATAAATATATGGATAAATCTAATCACATACTATTCTTAAAACAACAATAATAGTAATTATTTGTACTTCTTAAAATATGTGAAAAATTAAAATACCCAACAATACAAAATATCACAGGGGGCTAGTAACAAATTTATACTACCATATCAACATTTGGACTTTTTCTAATCTTTACTCTAGACCTACAAGCTATATGACTTTTACTGTATTGACATTGACAGTTTAACTAAATCTTTTGCCATTACATAGCAGTGTCTTTTATATTTTCCATTTCTGTTATCAATTTCTTCATTGTCTACTGCCTAATCACTAAGCCAGTGCCACACATGCAAGACATTTTTCAAAGGATGTATCGCACTTCAAATTACCAATATTTATTAGTTAAGGTAATATCAGAAGCTATAAAATTTAGGCTGGGTTCAGTGTGTTATGCTTGTAATTCTAGCGCTTTGGGAGGCTGAGGTGGGTGGATCAACTGAGGTCAGGAGTTCTAGACTAGCTTGGCCAATAAAACCCTGCCTCTATTAAAAAATACAAAATAACCAGGAGTGGTGGTGTGTGCCTGTAATCCCAGCTACTTGGAAGGCTGAGGCAGGAGAATCACTTTAACCCAGGAGGTGGAGGTTGCAGCAAGCTGAGATTGTACCATTGCCCTCCAACCTGGGTGACAGAGTGAGACTCTGCCTCAGAAGGAAGGAAGAAAGAAAGAAAGAAAGGAAAAAAAAAGAAAAGAAAGAAAGACAGAGGGGGGAAAAGGAAGAAAAAGAGAGAGAAAGAAAAAGAAAGAGGGAGGGAAGGAAGGAAGGAAGGAAGGGAGGGAGGGAGGGAGGGAGGGAGGGAAAGCTATAAAATTTAGAAAGAAGCAAAGCAATTTTTTGTTTTTGTTGGTGAGTTTATATAAATGGAGTTTTTTCTTTCTTTTCTGCTCAAGTAATAGTCTAATATAGGTATTCTTGGTTGATAAGTAGCCTTGTATCCAGTGATTCAGGACCTTAAGCTCTTTTCATTCTGTATCTTCAAGATCCTTTAGGACCTTGAAGTCCTCTGCATTTATCTGGCAGGTCAGAAAAGAGTGAGAATAAAGGAGAGCTGTTGTTTCTCAGCCCAAAGTGGCATACATCACTTTTACTCACTTTATGTGTTTCAGTGTCTCTACTTAAAAGGTGGCAAAGGATTGGAATTGTAGACTTTGCATAGATAGCTGCTTCCCAATAGAAATGCTTACATTACTGAGAGAAATCATGAATTTTTGTTGGCTAATCAATTCTGTCACTAAATGTTTTTTGAATGTAAAACAAAATTTGTTTTCCAATCAATTGTTTGATACTACAGCGTGTTTCTAATATATTGATAGAAAAACAAATTTTGTGAAATGTGATAACAAGTGAAAATAATCCTATAATAGCAAATCTAAATTAAATATATACCCTTGATTATTCATATTAACCATTTAATGTAGATAATACTTTTTGTGTTTTAATTTAGAAGCAGCAATATTTAAAACAATTACATGCATCCATTTGAAGCTCAGGATCACATGAGGTGGCCATTTAGAAACTGCTCAATCTGATAGACTAAGCTTATGCCTTTTATCAGTTTGCTGAGTTCATTTAGATTTAATGAAAATCTCTTACCAGTTGTCTATTTTTCACAATCTTTATTAAATGACAGCTGAATAATTGTGCATATAACGTGCAGGATTATTCACTCAAGTTGAGTTCCTAGTCAAAAGGCACCTTCCAATATAACATAATAAAAACACCACTAAAACATTTTGAATATCATATTAAATGCTACTTAGATCTAGCAAAATATATATTCATTTTTTATTACAATTCATTTTGTCCTTGGTTATTATTGAATGAGGTAGATGCATTTTTTTTTAACTTGGTAGCAAATGAATTATTTCCAACTTTACAATAATCATTAAAACTACAACTAATCTGTTGATTTTCCTTTTGTTTGATACAGGTTTTAAATTTAGATGTCACAATGAAGATTTTCAGTAGACAAAGTAGATGAATATCTACCTTTGAGGTATTTACTTTGCCTACAGGGCCAACACTAGAAAAATTAGCATATACATTTTATTCCCAGAATGAAGAAAACTTGGTCTTTGCAAAAATTATAAATTACTTGAGAGCAACAATTATGTGTTAGATAATTTTATAGTATGCAGCAGTTCCAAAGGAAGCGGGGTCAGGGAGAAAGGGAGGTAGAGGTGAGGAAGAGCGAGGAGCATCCATGCCACCAGAACCAGAGAAGTGAATAAGAAATTGCCTTGCGGTAGCATCTCACATCATCAGTCACCTCCATGAACATAGACTATCTTTCTGCTTCTTAATTCTCAGAAAAATTTAGCAGTTTTCATTGTGTAGGACTGGCATATCTTATCTTGAATTTCTTCTCAAGTATTTTGTGTTTTTTAATGCTAACATAAGTATTTTTTTAAACTGTCTTTTCACAACTGTTTTTTGCTAATATAGAGAAATAGGATACATTCTTTATATTGATTTTGTAGTCTGTGACTTTGCTAAATTTATTTATTCATTCTAGTGTCTTGTTTTGTAGATTCTAGCAAAATTTTGAATTGAAGTATTGAGAATGGGCATCTTTGCTTTGTTTCATATGTTAAGTGAAAGGCTTTGATATTTTACTTAAGTAGCTATAGGTTTATTGTAGATTTCTTTCACCAAACTGAAGAAGTTCTACTCTATTCCTAGTTGCTGCAAATTAAAAAAACATTTTCAGAGATTTTATTTTTTATTTCTAGATTCTCATTTGTGTGTGTGTGTATGTGTATGCATATATATATATATATATATATATATATATATATATGCACACACATAACATTTTATTTTATTTTTAGGTAGAGTTTTGCTCTGTTGCCCAGGCTGGAGTGCAATGGTGTGATCTCGACTCACTGAAATCTTTGCCTCCCCAGTTCATTTCTTTTGCCTTAGCCTCCCGAGTAGCTGGGATTACAGATGCCCACCACCACACCCAGCTAATTTTTTGTATTTTAAGTAGAGATGGGGTTTCACCATGTTGGCCAGGCTGGTCTTGAACTCATGATCTACCCGCCTTAGCCTTCCAAAGTGCTGGATTACAGGCGTGAGCCACTACGCCTCACCTTGTTTATGTTTCTAAAAGGTATCTATTTCTCTTCTGAAGCTCCATTTATCTTCATTCATTATATCCATCTTTTTTGAAAATCCTTCAACACTTACGATACTTATTTCAATGTGATACTTTCTAATTAAAAAATCTGGATGATCTGTGAGTTTATTTCTATGACTTTCATTCTTGAGTATATATCACATTTTCCTGTTTCTTAACATATCTCATAATGTATCTAACTCTAAATATAGTGTTTGTATCTCAGAGTGTACAGGCCTAGTGGCTAGAGTAAGGGGCTCATTATTCAAATTCCACTGGGGTCATATTGAGCTGGTTTGGGCTACAGCTTTTAGTTTTGTTTTACCATTGGATTAATTTCCAGCAGGGTTCTGGAAGCTTTGTGCCCCAAAATGCATAAGACTGCATAAATTTGGTTCCATACCTTCATTTTACTGAGACTTCTTTCAGCAAAGTTCAAGAAGTTGTGGGAGAAATTGTCAGGAATATTGATTAGTTTTTACACCTAGGGCTCTTCCAGATTTCAGTCCTCTTTACTAGCCCACACAGTTTCTAAAAGCTAGGCTGGTTTCTCCTCATTCCTGCAAAGTCTTTCTATCTAGGACAGGCCACTAGCTGCCCACCAATATATAGGCAATATATGTACCCCCAAGCATGGGGGTTGTCTTGGCTTGCTTCTCCTTCCCATAAGGTTTATTTCTTGCTGAGATTTAGCTCCTCAAGGCTTCCAGGCATCCACATCTGTTGATACTCTGTAGAATATCATGTACAGTCATGCACTGCATAGCCATATTTTGGTCGACAATAGATGGCATAATATTATGAGAGGTGGTCTTATGAGATTATGATGGAGCTGAAAATTTTCTCCTATTGCCTGGTAACATACAGGCTGTCATAACATCATAGTGCAACACAGTACATACATGTTTGTGCAGATGTTGGTGTGAACAAACCTATTGTGCTGCTAGTCACATAAAAGTATATGATATACAAGTATGTATAGTACATAATAATTGATAAACAATGATGTGACTGATTTATGTATTTACTATACTATACTTTTTATCATTATTTTTAAGTCTATTTCTTCTACTTATCAAAAAACGTTAACTGTAAAACACCTCGGGCAGGTCCTTCAGGAGGTCTTATAGAAGAAGGCATTGATTGTTATCATAGAAGATGACAGCTCCGTGGGTGTTACAGCCCTTGAAAACATTCCTGTGGCACAGATGTGGAAGTGTAAGACAGCGATATTGATCCTGACCCTGCGTAGGCCTAGGCTAATGTGTATGTTTGTGTCTTCATTTTTAAAAATATTTTTTTAAATTCTTTTTTTTTTTCTTTTTTATAAAGTTAAACAGTAAAACGAAAATTCACAAGCTGCCTCCCTGTCTACTCCCCGCCTCCCTCCCCTGCCAGCATTGGTTCTCTTTGCTTCACCCACTCACAGAGACACAGGGCATCCAACTGAGAAAACAAAACTGCTCTAAGTACATGGAGACACGATGAAGGGAGGAGGTGAACTGTTTCCCCATTCAAGATTAAACTGAGCAAATCTGCATTTTCTGGGTTCTGGGTGGTTGCCCTTCATTAGCCAAACTGAAAAAAGAAATTCCCTGGACCAGATGCTTCAAAGCTGAAGCCCGCAGGACTGCTGAAGAACGCCTTGAAGATATTGTTTGCATCAGAATCACCCATATACAGGCCCTCCTCATCCAGGTCCTGTCCACTGCCATAGCGAGTTTTTTTTCTTGGCATCAGAGAGGATGGTAAAGGCTTCTCCAACTCCCATGAGCTTCTCCTCCTCCTCCTCCTCCTCAGCACTGGCTCCACTATGCTGATCTGGATGGTGCATCAAGGCCCATTTCCGATAAGCTTTCTTGATCTCGTCCTCAGAGGCATTCTTGTCCACTCCCAGAATTTTGTAGTAATCTTCCCTCTTACTCTTCTTCAGTTCCAACTTTGCATTTTTTAGGAGCTGTTTGTGTTCTTTTGTTTTTTCCATCTGATACACTTTTTCAGTCTCGTACTGCTTCTTCATACTGTTCTGTGTCCATGTAACACTGAGCTCTTCTCAAGTAGGCTTTTATGTAAGTGTTATCAAGCTTCACTGCATTGGTGAAGTCTTCTATTGCATCATCTAGTTTCCTAAGCTTGGAATTAACAGTACCCCGATTACAGTAGAGTTTTGCATTTGTTTTTATATTGTTGGGGTCTATCCCCAGGGCTTCTGTGTACAGTTCATATGCTAGTTTGTAATTTCCTTCCTTCAATGCTTTATTTCCATCTTCTTTCTTTGCTTTAAGTGCTTTGGCATTTCTGCAGGCAATGCAGGTCTTCTCATGGTCAGGGGCCATCCTGAGAGCCTGTGCAAAAAATTGAACTGCCTTCTCGATACAATCTGTGTAATAAAGGCAAAGACCTCGTACATACAGAGCATCTGCACTGGTGGAATCCATTCGTAGAATGTCACTAGCCACAGACTGAGCTTCTGAATAACAACCCAGCAATGTGAAACATTCTGCCTTGAAGATTTTGAAGAGATGGCAGGCAGGGGCAAATTCTAGAGCATGGTCCATGCAGAAAACTACTTTCCGAAATCTTGCTTCTCAAAATCTGTTTCTGCTATTTTCTCCTATTCCATGACTGCAGTAGAATTTTTGAACTCTTGCTGGGCCTGAGCATTTTTATGATCCAGTTCTAGGGCTCTCTGGACACTGTGACATGCTGCCATGGCATTCCTTAGAGAGGTGGTATTTGCCCTCTCATAGATGTCCCCAGACGAAACTGTCATCCAACCTCACTGACTGTTGCGCATCTCCAAGAGCTTCCCAGAACCTTCCAGCATCATCAAGGTGGCTGCTCGATTACCATAATAGCTAGCATCTTTAGGACACAACACATATCTATGGCTCTTGTGTAATAATTATAAGCTTCATTGTAATCTTTCTTGGCATAGTATGCATTTCCTTGTTCCTTGAAAGTCTCTGCTTCCCTCTTTGCCTCTTCGTCGTCCAGCAGCTCTGGCTCGGTTGCCACCATTACCACATTGCACTTCGTGGCAGCCGCCATCTTACCGCCAGGACCAGAGACTGTGTTTTCATTTTTAACAAAAAAACTTTAAAAAAATAAGAAAAATTAAATTTAAAAAAGCTAATAGAATAAGGATAGAAGAAATTTTTATTTATAAGTAGGACAAAAAGGACAGCTGAATGTTTGTACAGTTGTACAATGCGTTTCTGTTTTCAGCTAATTGTTACTTCAAAAGAGTCAAAAATTTAAAAATTAAAAATGTTATGAAGTAAAGCATTACTATTGGATAGAAACTTTTAAAATAAATTTAGTGCAGTGTAAGTGTACAGTGTATATAAGTCTATAGTAGTAGAGTACACTGATATCCTAGGCCTTCACATTCACTCATCACTCACTGACTTACCCAGAGCAATTTCCAATCGTGCAAGCTCCGTGTATGGTAATTTCCCTATATAGGTGTACCTTTTAAAAATCTTTTACATTGTATTTTTGCTGTACCTTTTCCACGTTTCAGTATGTTTAGCTATACAAATACTTATTATTGTGTTACAATAACCTACCGTACTCAGTCCAGTAACAAGCTATACAGGTTGCAGAGGTTTGTAGTCTAGGAGCAAAAGGCTGTATCATATAGCCTACATGTGTAGTAGACTATACATCTAAATTTGCACAACAATAAAATCACCTAAAGTTGCATTTCTCAGAACATATTCCTGTTGTTAAGGGACACATGTCTGTAGAATATTTTTATTATTTAGTATTTTTTCTTGGTGGATATATTTTTACATCCTTCTACATCCTACTTAGAAGCAGAACTGAATTCAGCCATCCTAAATTATGCCTTCTGTTTGTGGAGACAGAATATCTCTATTGTCTGTGTTTATCAACAGACCAATTTCTTTCCTGCCGTCTTTTTATTAAGGGTACAGCCAACCCTGAGTGCAGCTATGGGAAGGTCCAAGATTTTGTCTCTTAGTTTTTATTTGCACTTTAAAATACAAACCATTAGTTCATTGAAATTCCTTTGCACTCTGCTTGTTATCTGCCCTTTGCCATTAGCTCGAGGTAAGAGGATTCAGCTGCCTTCGGCCATAACTCTTTCCCAAAGCTTTTGCAAAACCTCCCAACCTTCCAAGAAGGTTTGCATCTTTCCTATAATTTTTCTCACTACCCTGACCGATCTCCTAAAACTGACAACTTTTCCAGAGGAAAAGTTATGATCATCTTATTCTTGAGATAAGTATCGTCTTGATGATTTTGCACATTCTACAGATTTCTCCGTGGTTTGTTTATATACAATAAGTAAGATTTTAGGATTGGAAAGGACCATTTTCTTGTGGTTCTCAGCCATTTTCTCCCTACTCAACACACCTGAAAAGGCAATCAACTCCTAACAGTAACCACTGGAGTGGTTCCCAAAAGGATAGTAGTTCAGAATTCAGGTGAAGGTTTAGGAGGCTACACAGTGACATAAGTAGTTTGATGAAGTTCTCCAAATAATTCTGGTATCTGGCAGGGTGTGGTGGCTCATGCCTGTAATCCCAGCACTTTGAGATGCTGAGGTAGGTGGGTCACCTGAGGTCAGGAGTTGAGATCAGCCTGGCCAACACAGCAAAACCCCATCTCTACTAAAAATACAAAAAATTAGATATAGCTGGTAGCAGGCATGTGTAATCCCACTACTTAGAAGGCTGAGGCAGGGGAATCGTTTGAACCCAGGAGGTGGAAGTTGCAGTGAGTGGAGATCATGCCACTGTACTCCAGCCTGGGTGACAGAGTGAGACTCTGTCTCAAAATAATAATAATAATAATGAAAATAATAATTCTAGAATCCTTTTTCTTTTCTGAAGGGTCATATATGTAATATAACTTTTATTTAATGAGGCAATTGAGAGTCAGTTTTGTCCAACATTGCTCAGAAAATCAGGTAAGAAAACAGAACTGGAAATGATGTCTATGTCTCTTGTTTTTAAATACAGTACTCTTTCTAATGCATCATGTTTTACTCTCGTCTTTATACACTTATCTTAGTGACAGTAATGATTTATCACTTAAGTTCACAAATGCATGTGGATTCTTTGACCTTTTTCTTTTTTAAAAAAATGGATTTTCTTTAATTGTTTTAAAACAGCGAGTCTCTGGCAGAAGAATACTCAGACATGAATTGCCTGAGTTATTCCTAGTTTGATACTTCCTGACAAACTCAAAGGTATCAATATATTTCTACCAGTTTTTAAGCAGATCTTGTCCTCTTATATTACATAAGGTTTTGGAACACCTTGTTAGAATGTTTAATCAGGGATGAAAATGTCCAAGCTCTTGCCCTAATGACTAATTCTGATTAACTCATTTAACCAATCTGGTTTATATTTCCATCCTGTGATTTCACTAATTTCATAAATTCAGACAGTCCTGTAACTAGGAGGATAATCTTAGGGGACAGCAGTTGATGATGCACAGTCCTTTTCTGATATCAGCACAAGCGGATGAAAAGAGGCATTGGTATGTAGCTGAAATCTGTCAGTCCCTGCTCATGGCACTTGGTTGTTAGGTGAGCAACAGAGCCAATCCCATCATATCAAAATTAATAATCCTACTCACGATGTAAATTATTTTACATCCATCAATCTAATTTCTGAGCTTTGTAAAATACCCTTATTTTTTTGTTATGTCTTGAACTTTCCTTTTGTCTCTTGAATATCTGTGTATATAAACTCATCAGAATTATATTTTTTAGCATATACACATTGATTTATGTTAAAAATATATTCATTGAGCTCCTTCTATGTGCCATACATTGTCCTAAGTCATGGGCACAAAACAGTCACTAAAACAAAGTCTTTGCTTTCACGGAATTTATAGTCTGGTTGCAACTTATAATTTTATAGTCTGGCTGGTAAAGCTTTTATACACACAAATATGCATGTACATATATATCTACATATATCCATATATACATGTTTACAAACATATATATATGTGTGTGTGGATGTATGTTTGGTGATAAGGGGTAATAAAATAAAGTGAGTAAGGGGACAGATAATTACTCAGGGGTGTTATTTTAGCTGGACAGCAAATGCCTCTCATATGTAGTAACATTTAAGTAGATATATAGATTAAGTAAAGGAGTAAGCCAGGGTGATATAAAAAAAAAAAAGAATGTTTCAGACCAAGGGAGGAGCTAGCTTTGTATGGTTGTAGAATTGCCAAGAGGTGATGTGGTAAGAGCACCATGACAAGAGAGTGAGAGAACCTGGCATCTGAGAAGTTGTCAGGAACCAGGTTATATAGGGCTTTGTAGGCCTAGTGAAGACTTTGGACTTTATTCTCTATAAAATGTGCTTACACTGGAGGGTTTTGTGTTGATGCAAGACATGATCTTGTTTTTGTTTTAAAAAATAGTGCAGGAAAATGTCAGCAAGATGGCTGATTAAAGAGGCCTGGCATTTATCCTTCCAAAAACGAAGGACTAAGGCAGCAAATACACAGCTAGGGTTTGACTGGAATGTTGAAGGGCGAGAGCTGGAGTGCAGAGTGGGAGTAGAGAGGTGCCTATTGTGATTGGAGAACCAGAAAAGTGTGGAGATGCCTCACCTCTGCAGCCCCATCTCCTCCAGCCTGGATCAGACCTGACTGGAGTCAGAATGGATTCTTGTTGAGGGGAAAAGGTAGGCAGAAGAATTCCCCCAGGCTGTATTGCCACTACAAACACCTGTAGTCCTTACAACAGGAGACTCCCACAATCTCCTAGTTTGGAGAGCTTCCAGGAATTCATGCCACTGCGTTGCCCTGGATTGGGAGCACAGGTGTGGACTCCTCACACTGTCCTCACTTCCCATGAGGCAAATTGTTTCAGCATGGTGCCATCCTGGGAACATAACCACCTCGGGAGTGCGTCCTCCTCTGGAGGCCACTAGCCACTGTAATTCCCCAGCTCCAAGGCTCCATCTTTGTTCCTCTAAGCCGGCACCAATGGCTGAACACTACAACCCTGGTAGCATGGAACCTAAGCCCAAGATTGGTTGTGATGCTGTTCCCACACAGGAGGGAAGCCAACTGCTGTTACCTTAACTTCCAGTCAGAGAAACAATCTGGCAGTCCCACCAAGAACCTGCCCTTAAGCTGGCCAAACTGCTGCATACTCTTCCCACCAAGCAGGAGAGGCCTTCAAGCCTCGGAACAGCTGACATGCTCCTAGGCCAGCAAAGTGGCTACACACCTGCTTCTAGAACCTAAGTAACAACCCTGAGGGCCCCACCCCATGACAGACAAGCCCTTGACCTGCCCAATGGCCCTGCACCTGCAGCCAGAGCCTGAGAAATACCTCCATGGGTTGCCCCTAGCATAAATGGCCCAGGCCAGCTGAGCAGCTACGTCCATGCCCCAGGACTGAGAGAGATCTCTGCAGGCTTACCCTGGTGGATAGGCCCCTAGGCCAGCCAAGCAGCTTTTTGTCCATTGATATGGTTTGGCTGTGACCCCACCCAAGTCTCAACTTGAATTTTTTCTCCCAGAATTCCCACATGTTGTGGGAGAGACACTGGGGGAGGTAACGGAATCATGGGCACCCGTTATTTCCTGTGCTATTCTTGTGATAGTGAATAAGCTTCACAAGATTTGATGGATTCATCAGGGGTTTCTGTTTTTGCTTCTTCCTCGTTTTTCTCTTGCTACCACCATATAAGAAGTGCCTTGTGCCTCCCATCATAATTCTGAGGCCTCCCCAGTCATGTGGAACTGTAAGTCCAATTGAACCTCATTTTGTCAGCAGTTTTGGGTATGCCTTTATCAGAAGCATGGAAATAAACAAATACACCCATGTTCCAAGCCCCAAAATAGCCCCATGGGCCACCCCTGACAGACATAACCCCAGGCCAGCCAAGCCACGTTGCACCTATATCCCACTTTTGAGAAGCAGCCCTACACGGCTGCCCTTGGATACTCACCTCTAAGTCAGCCAAGCAGTTTTTGCCCACATCCATGCTGGAGAAATAGCCACAATGGGCCACTCCCAGCAGACATGTACCTAGGCCAACTGAGAAGCTGCGGGGCCATATACGAGATCTGAGAAACAGCTCAGTCAGCTGCCCCTGGCAAACATATCCCCAAGTTGGCTAAAACGCACCAAAACCAAGAGGGTGACAAGAAGTGACCTCTGGTTGTCCTCACTGTTCATTATATGCTAATTATAATGCGTAAGCATGCTAAAGGAGACTGCTACAAGAGCCATGACAGTTTACAGATACCATGACAACATCCAGAGTTTGATCTATATGGTCTAAAAAGTGGAGGAACTCTCAGCTCTGGAAATTCCCTGTCCCTTTCCTGGAAAATTCATGAATAATCAACCCCTTATTTAGCATGTAATCAAGAAATAACCATAAAATAGCCACTAAGCAGGAGGGGACTCAAGATGGCGCTGTGAGAACAACCCAGGATTGGAGCCCGCGTTGAATTCGCAAACGGTGAGTCAGTGCTGCATTTCCAGACTGATCTTTGTTGCCCACAGAACGGGGAAACTCCCAAGTATAAAAAGACACGGGACGCCAGGCAGTAGGTCTGCCTGGCGAAGCCGGCAGCCGGGGCGGCGGCGGCCGGCCCTACCCAGCAATCCCCACAGGGCGCGCTTGTCCGGGTGCCTTGTTGAACCGGCAACCTGAGACTTGAGAGGGCTGGACTTGAGACTGAACGAGACTTGCACAGTAGCCCAGCCCAGGGGATTGCAGGGACAGATCGCTTGGGATACCCAGTGGGACGAACAAAACCGCGATTTCAAACTATCCCGGGCAGACGGTCCGAGACGCTCTGTGGGGGAGGGGCGTCCACCACTACGGAGGCAACCTGCCCCAACTGATATACACGCCCACTGCTGAGGCAGCCAGCCGTTGCCGAGGCAACCTGCCCCAACTGAGATACACGCCCACTGCTGACGCAGCCAGCCGTTGCCGAGGCAACCCGTCCCTACTGAGATACACGCCCACTGCTGACGCAGCCTGCCGTTGCTGAGGCAACACGCTACAACGAAGAGACTCCGCCGCAGGGCGTGGCGGAGTCCACAGCAGAGCCGGCAGGAACAGCGCGAATCACACAACAGCAGGGCGGAGCCTCGGCAGCCAAACAGTGGCTAGTCTGCCTTCGAGCTGGGCAGGACACCTGATCGGACATCCAAAAATAAAGCCCAAACCCCTCAACACAGAGCATTTGAGAAAAAAAAAAGGGTTGTTTAATGAGCTGTGTTGCAGCAGAATCAAACATAGCAGCCTAACAGCCCTGAATGAACAACAGAGTGCACAGCTCAGCAATTAAACCCCTATAAAGTACAAACTGTCTCCTCAAGCAGCTCCCTGACCCCTCTATATCCAAAAGACTGACATTAGGCAGGCATCATCCTGGGACAAAGACAGCAGAAAAAGAAACTGGTAGCATCCCTCGCTGTGCCACGGCTACTAGAGGTGCACCCCAGACAAGCAGGGTCTGGAGCGGACCTCAACAGTCGTACACCGAAGGGGCTAGACTGGTAGAAGGAAAACCAAGCAACAGAAATACTTCATCATCAACATTCTGGGTGTCCACTCAGAGACCCAAACAAAAAGTCAGGAACTTCGCAGACGACCAGTGGACAAATCCACAAAGATGGGAAGGAACCAGCGCAAAAAGGAGGAAAACACCCGAAACCAGAACACATCGCCTCCTAGAAAGGACCAAAACTCCTCACCAGCAAGGGAACAAAGCTGGACGGAGAATGACTGTGACGAAATGACGGAATTAGACTTCAGAAGATGGATAATGAGAAACTTTTGTGAGCTAAAAGATCATGTATTAAATCAATGCAAAGAAACTAAGAACCTTGAAAAAAGATTTGAAAAAAGATTCGAGGAAATGATAACAAGAATGGATACCTTAGAGAGGAATATGAATGAATTAAAGGAGCTGAAAAACACAATACGAGAACTTCGCGAAGCAAACGCAAGTTTCAATAGCCGAATTGACCAAGCAGAAGAAAGAATATCTGAAGTCGAAGACCAACTCAATGAAATAAAACGAGAAACCAAGATCAGAGAAAAAAGCGCAAAAAGGAATGAACAAAGTCTCCAAGAAATGTGGGACTATGTGAAAAGACCTAACCTACGTTTGATAGGTGTACCAGAAGGGGACGAAGAGAATGAATCCCAGCTGGAAAATACTCTTCAGGACATCATCCAGGAAAATTTCCCCCACCTAGCAAGACAAGCCAACACTCAATTGCAGGAAATACAGAGAACACCACAAAGATATTCCGCAAGAAGAGCAACCCCAAGGCACATAATCGTCAGATTCAACAGGGTTGAAATAAAGGAGAGAATACTAAGGGCAGCCAGAGAGAAAGGTCGGGTCACCCACAAAGGGAAGCCCATGAGACTCACAGCAGATCTCTCGGCAGAAACACTACAAGCCAGAAGAGAGTGGGGGCCAATATTCAACATTCTTAAAGAAAAGAACTTTCAACCCAGAATTTCATATCCAGCCAAACTGAGCTTCAGAAGTGAAGGAAGAATAAAATCCTTTGCGAACAAGCAAGTACTCAGAGATTTTGTCACCACCAGGCCTGCTTTACAAGAGCTCCTAAAAGAGGCACTACACATAGAAAGGATCAATCAGTACCAGCCATTCCAAAATCACACTGAATGCTAAAGAGCTTCAACATAATGAAGAATCTACAACAACTAACAGGCAAAACAGCCACTTAGCATCAAAATGGCAGTATCAAATTCACACATAACAATATTAACCCTAAATGTAAATGGACTAAATGCACCAATCAAAAGACACAGACTGGCAAATCGGATAAAAATCCAAAACCCATCAGTGTGCTGTATCCAGGAAACCCATCTCACATGCAAGGATACACAAAGGCTCAAAATAAAGGGATGGAGGAAGATTTACCAAGCAAATGGAGAGCAAAAAATAGCAGGAGTTGCAATTCTCATCTCTCATAAAATAGACTTTAAAGCAACAAAGATCAAAAGAGACAAAGAAGGCCATTACATAATGGTAAAAGGATCGATACAACAAGAAGAGCTAACGATCCTAAACATATATGGACCCAACACAGGAGCACCCAGATACATAAGGCAAGTTCTTAATGACTTACAGAAGGACTTAGACTCCCACACAATAATAGTGGGAGACTTTAACACTCCACTGTCAATACTAGACAGATCAACCAGACAGAAAATCAACAAGGATACCCAGGGCTTGAACTCAGACCTGGAGCAAGCAAACCTGGTGGACATTTACAGAACTCTCCACCCCAAATCCACAGAATACACATTCTTCTCAGCACCACATCACACCTACTCTAAAATTGACCACATAATTGGAAGTAAAGCACTGCTCAACAAATGCAAAACAACTGAAATCATAACAAACAGCCTCTCAGACCATAGTGCAATCAAGTTAGAACTCAGAATTCAGAAACCGACCCAGAACCGCACAGCTTCATGGAAACTGAACAACTGGCTCTTGAATGTTGACTGGGTAAACAACGAAATGAAGGCAGAAATAAAGAAGTTCTTCGAAACCAATGAGAACGAAGACACAACGTGCCAGAACCTCTGGGACACATTTAAAGCAGTCTCTAGAGGAAAGTATATAGCAATAAGTGCTCATATGAGGAGAATGGAGAGATCCAAAATTGACACCCTATCGTCAAAATTGAAAGAGCTAGAGGAGCAAGATCAAAAAAACTCAAAACCCAGCAGAAGACAAGAAATTACTAAGATCAGAGCTGAGCTGAAGGAGATTGAGACACGAAAAACCCTTCAAAAAATCAATAAATCCAAGAGCTGGTTTTTTGAAAAGATCAACAAAATAGACAGACCACTAGCCAGATTGATTAAAAAGAAAAGAGAGAACAACCAAATAGATGCAATAAAAAATGATAAAGGGGAAATCACCACAGATTCCACAGAAATTCAAACCATCATCAGAGAATATTACAAACAACTCTATGCACATAAACTAGTAAACCTGGAAGAAATGGATAAATTCCTGGACTCCTGTGTCCTCCCAAGCCTAAACCAGGAGGAAGCTGAAACTATGAATAGACCAATAACAAGGTCTGAAGTTGAGGCAGCAATTAAGAGCCTACCTCACAAAAAAAGCCCAGGTCCAGATGGGTTCACAGCCGAATTCTACCAGACACACAAGGAGGAGCTGGTACCATTCCTTCTAAAACTATTTCAAACAATCCAAAAAGAGGGAATCCTTCCCAAATCATTTTATGAGACCAACATCATCCTGATACTAAAACCCGGCAGAGACCCAACGAGAAAAGAAAACTTCAGGCCAATATCCATGATGAACATAGATGCAAAAATCTTCAATAAAATATTGGCAAGCCGATTGCAACAGCAAATCAAAAAACTTATTCATCATGATCAAGTAGGATTCATCCCGGGGATGCAAGGCTGGTTCAACATACGCAAGTCTATCAACGTAATTCACCACATAAACAGAACCAAAAACAGAAACCACATGATTATCTCAATTGACGCAGAGAAGGCATTTGACAAAATTCAACAGCCCTTTATGCTAAAAACCCTCAATAAACTCGGTATCGATGGAACGTATCTCAAAGTAATAAAAGCTATTTATGACAAACCAACAGCCAATATCATACTGAATGGGCAAAAACTGGAACCATTCCCTTTGAAATCTGGTACTAGACAAGGATGCCCTCTCTCACCACTCCTATTCAATATAGTACTGGAAGTTCTAGCCAGAGCAATCAGGCAAGAAAAAGAAATAAAGGGTATTCAAATAGGAAAGGTGGAAGCCAAATTGTCTCTATTTGCAGACGACATGATAGTATACCTAGAAGACCCCATCGCCTCAGCCCAAAAACTCCTGAAACTGATAAACAACTTCAGCAAAGTCTCAGGATATAAAATCAATGTGCAAAAATCACAAGCATTCGTCTACACCAATAACAGACTTAAAGAAAGCCAAATCAAGAGCGAACTGCCATTCGCAATTGCTACAAAAAGAATAAAATACCTTGGAATACAACTCACAAGGAACGTAAGGGACCTCTTCAAGGAGAACTACAAACCACTGCTCGACGAAATCAGAGAGGACACAAACAGATGGAGAAACATTCCATGTTCATGGTTAGGAAGAATTAATATCGTGAAAATGGCTATACTGCCCAAAGTAATTTACAGAATCAACGCTATCCCCATCAAGCTACCATTGACTTTCTTCACAGAACTGGAAAAAACCACCATGAACTTCATATGGAACCAAAAGAGAGCCCGCATAGCCAAGTCAATTCTAAGCAAAAAGAACACAGCGGGGGGCATCACACTACCGGATTTCAAACTATACTACAAGGCTACAGTAATCAAAACAGCATGGTACTGGTACCAAAACAGAGATATAGACCAATGGAACAAAACAGAGGCACCGGAGGCAACACAACATACATACAACTATACAATCTTTGATAAACCTGACAAAAACAAGCAATGGGGCAAGGATTCCATGTTTAACAAATGGTGTTGGGAAAACTGGCTAGCCATGTGCAGAAAGCAGAAACTGGACCCCTTCCTGACACCTTACACTAAAATTAACTCCAGATGGATTAAAGACTTAAACATAAGACCTGGCACCATAAAAACCCTAGAAGGAAATCTAGGCAAAACTATCCAGGACATAGGAGTAGGCAAGGACTTCATGAACAAAACACCAAGAGCATTGGCAACAAAAGCCAAAATAGACAAATGGGACCTAATGAAACTCCACAGCTTCTGCACGGCAAAAGAAACAGTCACTAGAGTGGATCGGCAACCAACAGAATGGGAAAAAATTTTCGCAGTCTACCCATCTGACAAAGGGCTGATATCCAGAATTTACCAACAAGTCAAGCAGATTTACAGGAAAAAAACAAACAAGCCCATTCAAAAGTGGGCAAAGGATATGAACAGATACTTTATGAAAGAAGACATATATGAGGCCAACAATCATATGAAAAAATGCTCATCGTCACTGGTCATCAGAGAGATGCAAATCAAAACCACATTGAGATACCATCTCACGCCAGTTAGAATGGCAATCATTAAAAAATCTGGAGACAACAGATGCTGGAGAGGATGTGGAGAAAAAGGAACACTTTTACACTGTTTGTGGGAGTGTAAATTAGTTCAACCATTGTGGAAGACAGTGTGGCGATTCCTCAAGGCCTTAGAAATGGAAATTCCATTTGACCCAGCAATCCCATTACTGGGTATATATTCAAAAGACTATAAATCGTTCTACTATAAGGACACATGTACACGAATGTTCATTGCGGCACTGTTTACAATAGCAAAGACCTGGAATCAACCCAAATGCCCATTGATAATAGACTGAATTGGAAAAATGTGGCACATATACACCATGGAATATTATGCAGCAATCAGAAATGATGAGTTCGTGTCGTTTGTAGGGACATGGATGAATCTGGAAAACATCATCCTCAGCAAACTGACACAAGAACAGAAAATGAAACACCGCATATTCTCACTCATAGGTGGGTGATGAAAAATGAGAACACATGGACACAGGGAGGGGAGTACTAAACACTGGGGTCTATTGGGGGGAAAAGGGGAGGGCCAGTGGGAGGGGGCGGTGGGGAGGGATAGCCTGGGGAGAAATGCCAAATGTGGGTGAAGGGGAGAAGAAAAGCAAAGCACACTGCCATGTGTGTACCTAAGCAACTGTCTTGCATGCTCTGCTCATGTAACCCAAAACCTATAATCCAATAAAAAATTAAAAAAAAAAAAAAAAATAGCCACTAAGCAGCCCATGCTGCTGCTCTGCCTATGGAGTAGTCATGGTTTATTTCTTTAATGAACTTGCCTTCACTTAAGGAAACACAAAAAAGAAAAAAAAAAGAAAGAAGCCAGGAATAAAAAGTTAAACACTGCATGTTCTCACTCACAGGCAGACTCTAAAAAAAGTTGATGTTATAAAAATAAAAAGCAGAACAGATGATACTAGAGGCCAGGAAGGGTAGAGAGAAATGGGGGACAGGGAGAAATTTCTAAAAGAATACAACAGTATAGCTAGGTAGGAGGAATAAGTTCTAAGGTTCTGTACCACTATAGGATGAGTATAGTTAACAATAATATATATTTTCAATGGCTAGAAGGAAGACATTGAATGTTCCCAGCAAAAAGAAATGATAAATATTCAAGATAATGGATATGTTAATTACCCCAATCTGATCACTATACATCACATGTGGTGAACATTACTATTGTACCCCATTAATGTGTACAATTATTATTTGTCACTTAAAAAATATTAGAAAAACCAGTGGCAGTGGAGAAGGAACAAGAAATCTGTAACTGGTAGTAAGCAATTAATTGTAAACACCGCTGCACTTGGACCTACCCTGAAGACATTTTAAAGGGAATGTTTTCAATATTTCCCAATAGAATGAGACCAATCTGATCTCAGTGCCCCAATGTCTCCTGGCCTCTCCTGTGGCCCTAGCCTTGCTGTAGCCACTTGCAGCGCAGCCTTGAATGCCCAACCAGCATGCTCCTGGGGCCATTTTCATAGCTTCTTCACTGGGAGACTGTGCCTGACCATCAGCACCTTGTGAAATGCAAATCCCCATCTGCAGCCTCTCCCCATTGCAGCCTCCCCCCACCACTTTGTAGATGTACACTCACCAATGCCTGCTCCATATACTGTTTTGCTGGCACATGCAGGTGGGCTTTGCCTCCCCTCCTCCACCAGTATGCATGCACACACTACATTGCTCCACTGCCACTGACACAAATATGGTTGTATGGATAATGCTGCCAAGCCTCCGTGGGCACCCTACTCCCACCAATGTGTGGATACCCTGCTGTACCACTGTTACCAGTGTGAGCATGTGCATGGATGCTGGCTTCCCATCCTCACTCAGGCCCCACCCCTGCCAAAGCACATGTACCTCACCATGCTGTGGCTCCTGCTGGTACATAATAGATACAGGCAAGGATTCTGTTGCTATTGCCCCAGTGAAGTACTGTGGTAAGCACTCTTACCAGAGTGCTTGGACATTGATGCTAGCAGACTAGGAACACTTCAGCCTCCAAAATGCAGGAGGTTTCTAACCTGAAGGGTCAAAGAACAAAGCAAGGTACCCAGAAACAGCCCTCAGGGCTACCACACACAGCCCAGGAGTGATGAGCTGAGCCTTGGTCCCCGGAATTCTCCAAGAAACAAAAACAGTCAAATGAGCCCACCTTATTCGACAATCAAACCCTCAAGGGTATCAAATATAAAAGCAAAAAACCTCAACCACAGGACAGCAACTTCAAAATTAAAGGAATATCAGCTCACACAGGTGAGAAAGAACCAGCACAAGAACTCTGAGAACTCAAAAAGCCAGAATGCCTTCTTATCTCCAAATAATCACAGAAGTTTCCCAGCAATGGTTGTTAACCAAGCCGAAATGGCTGAAATGACAGATACAGAATTCAGAATCTGGATAGGAATAAAGATTATCAAGAATCATGAGAAAGTTGAAACCCAATTCAAGGAATCTAAGGAATCCAATAAAACATTATAAAGAATGAAAAATGAATTAGCCATTTTAAGAAAGAACAAAACTGATCCAATGGGGCTGAAAAGCTCACTACAAGATTTTCATAACACAATTGCAAGTATTAACAGCAGATTGTACCAAAGTGAGGAAAGAATCTTAGAGCTCAAAGACCGGTTCTTTGAATCAACACAGTCAAATGAAAATAAGGAAAAACTAATAAAGAATGAACAAAACATCTGGGAAATATGGGATTATATAAGGAAAACAAGTCTACGGCTCATTGGTGTCTCTGAAAGAGAGGGAGAGAAAGCAAGCAACTTGGAAAGCATATTTGAAGATACTGTCCCATGAAAATTTCCCCAACCTCACTAGAGGGTCCAACATTTAAATTCTGGACATGTGAACAACCCTGTGAGATACTACACAAAGATGACCATCCCCAGTACACATAATTATCAGATTATCCAAGATCAACATGAAAGAAAAGGGGCAGGTTACCTACAAAGGCAATTAAGCAAACATTGCAACCTTTTAGCAGAAACCCTACAAGCAAGAAGCGATTGTAGACCTATATTCAGTATTCATAAGGAAAAGGAATTCCAACAAAGAATTTCATATCTAGCCAAACTAAGCTTCATAAGTGATAGAGAAATAAGATCCTTTCAGACAAGCAAATGCTAAGGAAATTTGTTACCACCAAACCTGTCTTATAAGGTGTCCTTAAGGGTATGCTAAATATGGAAATGAAAGACTGTTATGGCCACCACTACCCACTCAAAAAAACACTTAAAGACATAGACCATTGACCCTATAAAGCAACTACACAATCAGGTCTGCATAATAGCTAGCTAACTACACACTGACAGGATGTATTAGTCTGTTTTCACGCTGCTGACAAAGACATACCTGAGACTTGACAACTTACAAAAGAAAAAGGTTTAATTGGACTTACAGTTCCACATAGATGGGGAGGCCTCACAATCATTGCAGAAGGCAAGAAAGAGCAGGTAACATCTTACATGGATGGTGGTAGGCAAAGAGAGAGAGAGCTTGTGCAGGGGAATTGCTCTTTTTTAAAACCATCAGATCTTGTAAGACTTACTCACTATCATGAGGACAGCAGGGGAAATACTTGCCCCATGATTCAGTTACTTCCCACTGCATCCCTCCCACACACATGGGAATGTAAGATGAGATTTGGGTGGGGACTTAGCCAAACCATATCACAGGATAATATCCACACATATCAATATTAACCTTGAACAAATATGGGCTAAGTAGCCCACTTAAGAGGCACATAGTGACAAGTTAGATAAAGAACTAATATCCAGTATGCTGCATTCAAGAGATATCTCAAATGCAATGTACCCATAGGCTCAAAGTAATGGGATGGAAAAAATATATATACGATGCATATGTAAAATAAACAAACAAACAAAAAAATCAGGATTGCTATTCTAAATTCAGACAAAACAGACCCAAGACCAACAACCAAAAAAAAAAAAAAGAAAAAAAAGACAAGGCCATTTCATAACTGTAAAGGGTTTACCTCAGCAAGACCTAACTATCCTAAATATATAAGTACCCAACACAGGAACACCCATATTTTTGTGAAACAAGTTTTTAGAGATGTAGATAACCACACAATAATAGTGGGAGACTTTACTACCCCACTGAGAGTATCAGAGAGATTGTTGAGGCAGACTAACAAAAAAATTCAGAACCTAAACTCAACATTGAACCAAATGGACCTAACATGTATAAAACTCTCCACCCAAAACCAGCAGAATATACATTTGTTTGATTTGCACATTACATATGTTCTAAAATCAAACACACAATCAGCCATAAAACAATTCTCAGCACTTTCAAAAAAACTGAAACAATACCAGCTACACTCTTGGACCACAGCACAAGAAAAGTAGGAATCAATACTGAGAAAATTGCTCAAAATCATACAATTACATGACTATTAAACAACCTTCTCATGAATGACTTTTGGGTAAACAATGAAATTAAGGCAGAATTCAAGAAATTATCTGAAACTAATAAAAATGAAATTACAACATACACAGATCTCTGGGACACAGATAACACAGTGTTAAAAGGGAAGTTTATAGTGCTAAACACCTACATGAAAAAGTAGAAAGATCTCAAATTAACAACCTAAAATCACACCAAAGAAGCTAAAAAAAAAGTTAGGACCAAGCAAACCCAAAACCTAGCAGAAGACAAGAAATAACCCAAATTGGAGCTGAACCGAATGAAACTAAGATGTGAGAAATCATACAAAAGACAAACATAACCAGAAGATAGCTTGGTAAAAGAATAAAAAGTTCAATAGATTTCTAGTTAGATAAATAAAGAAAAAAGAGAAGATCTAAACAAACACAGTCCAAAATTGGACAAAGGGAATATTGCCAACAACTCCACAGAAATACATAAAACACTCAAAAACTGTTATGAACACCTCTATACCCACAAACTAGAAACCCTACAAGAAATGGACAAATTCCTGGAAACATCCAGCATCCCAAGATTGAACAAGGAAAACATTGAAACCATGAACAGATTAATAACATGTTCAAAAACTGAATCACCAATAAAAAACCTAGCAATCAAGAAAGCCCTGGACCAGACTGATTCAGAACTGAATGCTATCAGACATATAAAGAAGTATTAGTACTATTCCAGAGCCAGGCACAGTGGCTCATGCCTGTAATACCACCATTTTGGAAAGCTGAGGCAGTTGCATCTCTTGAGGTCAGGAGCTTGAGACCAGCCTGGCCAACATGATGAAACCTCACTTCTACTAATAATACAAAAATTAGCTCATGGTGAGAAGTGTTAGTACCATTCCTACTGAAACTATTTTAAACCATTGAGGAGGAGGGACTCTTCACTAACTCATTTTACAAGGTCAGCATCATCTTGATAGCAAAACCTCTAGAGACACAACAAAAATCAGAAAACTTCAGGTCAATATTCTTGATGAACATTGGTGCAAAACAACTCAACAAAATGATAGCAAACTGATCCAGTAGTGCATCAAAAAGCTAATTCACCACCAGCAAGTAGGCTTTATTCCTGGGATGCATGATTGGTTCAACATATACAAATCAATAAATGTGATTTATCATATGAACAGAACTAAAAACACAAAGTCATATCAATTGATAAAGAAATGCTTTTGATAAAATTCAATATTGTGTAATGTTAAAAAAAAATGCGCAACACATTAGGCACTAAAGCAACTTACCTCAAAATAATAACAGCCAGCTATGACAAACTCACAGCCAATATAAAACTGAATAGGCAAAAGCTGGAATCATTCTCTGTGAGAACTGGAACAAGGCAATTATGCCCACTCTCACCACTCCTATTCAAATAGTAATGGAAGGCCTAGTCAGGAATCAACAATAGAAAAAAAGAAAATAAAAGGCATCCAGATAGGAAGAGAGGAAGTCAACCTATCTCTATTTGTAGATTATATGATTCTATACCTCAAAAATCCCATAGTCTCTGTCCAAAAGCCCCTTGATCTGATAAACAGCTTCAGCAATGTTTCAATATACAAAATCAATGTATAAAAATGAATAGCATTTCTATACCTCAACAATGCACAAGCTGAGAAGGCAGTCCCTATCACAATAGCCACACATGAAAATAAAATACCTACAAATACAGCCAACAAGGCAGGAGAAAGATCTCCACATAGAGAATTAAAGAACACTGCTGAAAGAAATCAGAGATGACACAAATGGAAAAACATTCCACACTCATAAGAATAATCAATATTGTTAAAATGGCCATACTGCCCAAAGCAATTTACAGATTCCATGCTATTCCTATCAAATTGCCAAGGACATTTTTTGCACAGTGTATTAGTCCATTCTCATGCTGCTAATAAAAATATACCCAAGACTGGGTAATTATTAAAGAAAAGAGGTTTGATTGACTCACTGTTAAGCATGACTGGGAGGTCTCAGGAAACTTACAGTCATGTTGGAAAAAGAAGCAAACACATCCTTTCTCACATGGTGACAGCAAGGAGAAGCACAGCGTGAAGTGAGGGAAAGGCTCCTTATAAAAACATCTGCTCTCGTGAGAACTCAGTCACTATGATGACAACAGCATGGAGGGAATTGCTCCCATGATTCAATTACCTCCTATCAGGTCCCTCCCACAACATGTGGGGATTATGGAAACTACAATTTCAGCTGAAATTTGGGTGGGGACAAAGCCAAATGGTATCATTCCACCCTTGGCCCCTACCAAATCTCATGTCCTCACATTTCAAAAACACAATCATGCCTTTGCAACTGTCCCTCAAAGTTTTAACTCATCCCAGCATTAATTCAAAATCCATAGCCAAAGTCTCATTAGAGAAAAGGCAAGTCCCTTCCACCTAAGAGCTTGTAAATTCAAAAACAAGGTAGTTACTTCCTAGATACAATGAGGGTACAAGCATTGGGTAAACACAGTGATTCCAAATGGGAGAAATTGGCCAAAATAAATGGGCCACAGGCCCCATGAAAGTTCAAAATCTGGCCGGGCATGGTGGCTCAAGCCTGTAATCCCAGCACTTTGGGAAGCCAAGGTGGGTGGATCATGAGGTCAAGAGATCGAGACCATCCTGGTCAACATGGTGAAACCCCATCTCTACTAAAAATATATATAAAAAAAAAATTAGCTGGGCATGGTGGTGTGTGCCTGTAATCCCAGCTACTCGGGAGGCTGAGGCAGGAGAATTGCCTGAACCCAGGAGGCAGAGGTTGTGTTGAGCCGAGATCGCGCCATTGCACTCCAGCCTGGGTAACAAGAGCGAAACTCTGTCTCAAAAAAAAAAAAGAAAGAAAGTTCAAAATCCAATAGAGCAAGTCATTAAACCTTAAAGTTTCAAAGTAATTTTCTTTGACTTCATGTCTCACATCCAGGGCATGCGGATGCAAAAGTTAGTCTCCCACAGCTTGGGCAGCTCCACCCTTGTGGCTTTTCAGGGTATTGCTCCCCTCCTGGCTGGTAGCTGGCATTTTCACAGGCTGGTGTTGAGTGTCTGTGACTTTTCCAGACACATGGTAAAAACTTTCAGTGGATCTATCATTCTGGAGTCTGGAGGATGTTGGCCCTCTTCTCACAACTCTACTAGGCAGTGCCTCAGTGGCGACTCTGTGTGGGTGCTCCAACTCCACGTTTCCGTTTTGCACTTCCCTAGCAGAGGTATTCCATGAAGGCTCCATGCCTGCAGCACAACATTCAAGTGTTTCTATACATCCTCTGTCTACATCCTTCTATACATCTAGGTGGAGATTCTCAAACCTTGATTCTTGTCTTCTGTGCAATGGCAGGACCAATACCA
Organism: Callithrix jacchus; assembly: GCF_049354715.1. NCBI lineage: Eukaryota > Metazoa > Chordata > Mammalia > Primates > Cebidae > Callithrix > Callithrix jacchus. The sequence goes on from NC_133505.1 coordinate 135,379,428, forward strand.
TGTGAAAGCTGCCAAGACTTAGGGATTGCATCCTCTGAAGCCATAGCCTGAGCTGTACTTTGGCCCCTGTTAGCCACAGCTGGAGCAGCTAGGACACAAGGCATGAGGTCCCTAGGCTGCACACAGCAGCAGGGGCCTGGACAAGGTCCACAAAACCATTTTTCCCTCCTAGGCCTCTGGATCTGTGATGAGAGGGGTTGCCATGAAGTTCTCTGACATGTCCTGGAGACATTTCCCCCATTGTCTTGGTAATTAGCATTTGGCTCCTCCTTCCTTATGCAAATTTTGGTAGCTGGTTTGAATTATTTGAAAATCAGTTTTTCTTTTCTATTGCATTGTCAGACTTCAAATTTTCTGAACTTTTATGCACTGCTTCACTTTTAAATATAAGTTCCAATTCCAAACCATGTCTTTGTGAATACATAGATCTGAATGCTTTCAACAGCACCCAAGAAATTTCTTTTGACAGATACCCTAGATTATCTCTCTCAGGTTCAAAGTTCCACAGATCTCTAGGGCAGGGGAAAAAAATGCCCTCAGTCTCTTTGCTAAAACATAGCAAAAGTCACCTTTATACAAGTTTCTAACAAATTCCTCATCTCCATCTGAGACCACCTCACCTTGGACTTCATTGTCCATCTCACTATCACCATTTGGTTAAGGCCATTCAACAAGTCTCTAGGAAGTTCCAAACTTTTCTCACATCTTCCTTTCTTCTTCTGAGCCTGTTACCTGGTTCCAAAGTTGCTTCCACATTTTTAGGTATGCCTATAATAGTAACCCACTCTACCAGTACCAATTTATCATATTAGTCCATTTTCATACTGCTATGAAGAAATACCCAAGACTGGGTGATTTATAAAAAAAGGAGGTTCAATGGACTGACAGTTCCACAGGGCTGGGGAGGCCTCACAATTTTGGCAGAATGTGAAGGAGGAGCAAAGCTATATCTTATATGGCGGCAGGCAAAAGAGTATGTGCAGGGGTACTGCCCTTTATAAAACAATCAGATCTCATGAGACTTATTCACTATTATGAGAACAGCATGGGAAGCACCTACCCCTATGATTCAGTTACCTCCTACCAGGTCCCTCCTATGACATATGGGGGTTATGAGAGCTATAATTAAAGATTAGATTATTGTGGGAACACAGCCAGACCATATCACAGAATTAGAAATATCTAATCTAAAATTCATACGGAATCAGAAAAGAGCCCAGGTAGCCAAAGCAGTACTAAGTGTATTATGTCATTCTTGAATCGCTATAGAAAAGTACCTGAAACTTGGTAATTTATTAAAAACGAGGTTTAATTGGCTCATGATTCTGCAGGCTGAAAAGGAAGCATGGCAGCAGCTGCTTCTGGGGAGGCCTCAGTGAGCTTTACTCATGGAGGAAGGCAAAGTGGAAGCATGTACTTCACATGAAAAAGCAGGAGAAAGACAGGGAGGAAGTGCCATGCACTTTAACCAGGTCTCATGAGAAGTCACTCCCTATCCTGAGGATAGCATCATGGGGATGGTGCTAAATCATTAATGAAAAATCCTCCCCATGGTCCAATTACTTCCCACCAGACCCCACCTCCAACAGTCAGGATTACATTTTAACATGAGAGTTGGGTAGGGACACAGATCCAAACTATATCACTATGCAAAATGATCAAAGCTGGAGGCATCACATTACCGAGTTCCAAACTATATTACAGGGGCACAATAATCAAAAGAGAATGGAAATGGTACAAAAACATACACATAGACCAATGGAACAGAATAGAGAACCCAGGAAAAAAGCAACACACCTACAAGCAGCTGATCTTTGACAAAGTTGACAAAACAAGCAGTGTGGAAAGGACTTCCATTCACTAAATGATGTGGGAATAACTGGCTAGCCATGTACAGAAGATTGAAAATGGACCCTTTCCTTTCACCATATGAAAACATTAACTCAAGATAGATTAAAGACTTAAATGTAAAATCTAAAACTATAAAAACCCGAGACAAATACCTAGGAAATATTATTCTAGACACAGGCCCTGCAAATATTTCATGACAAAGATGCTGGAAGCAATTGCAACAAAAACAAAAATTGACAAATAGGACCTAATCAAACTAAAGAGTTTCTGCATACCAAAAGAAACTGTCAACAGAGTAAATAGGCAACCTAGAATTGGAGAAAATAGTTACAAACTATGCATTTGATGTAAGCTGGACAAAACAGCCAGCTAACATGAAATGGCAATAATTCTAAATTTAAATTGACTAAATCCCTTAATCAAAAGATACAGCCCAAACCCAACGGTATGCCCCAACCAGGCCCATTTCACATGCAAGGATACACAAAAACTCAAAGGGATGGAGAAAGATTTACCAACCAAATGGAGAGCAAAAATAAATAAATAAATAAAAAGCAGGAGTTGCAGTTCTCACCTCTGTTAAAATAGATTTTAAAGCAACAAAGATATAATGGTAAAAGGATCAATGCAACAAGAAGAGCTAACGATCGTAAATATATACGCACCCAATACAGGAACACCCAGATACATAAGACCTATAAAGAGATTCAGACTCCCTAGACTCCCACACAATAATAGTGGGAGATTTCAACATCAATATTAGATAGCTCAATGAGACAGAAAATTAATAAGGATATCCAAGACTTGAACTCAGATCCGGAACAAGTAAACTTAGTAAACATTTATAGAGCTCTCCACTTTAAATACACAAAATATACATTCTTATCAGTATCACATCACACCTACTCATAGGTTTAAATGAAATATTGATTGGCTATTACTAATCACAATTATTGGCATAAAAGAGGTTTTCAATACCCATTTTTAGAATAAAATAACATTCCTGTTTTCTCTCCCTCTTTTTCTTCCTGTCTTCCTCTCTTTCATTCCTTTTTTTTTCTTTCTTTCTCTCCTTTCTTCTAAAAAAATATGCTCAAATTTACTGATAGAATCACGGGCACTTCATAGAATAATTAGACTCTATCAGTTTCAGGTAAAATAAATAGGAAAAAATTATAATTACAAAGCCAGTCTTTCCCCTTGGGGAAGCAAAAAGCCACTTTTGACCAATTGTTCCCTACATATACATATACTGTAAAAAAAAAAACTAATATCAATAACCTATAAGGAACTTAAACAACCTAACAAACAAAAATCAAACAACTCCATTAAAAAGTGGACAAACAACACAAACAAAGTTTTCAAAAGAAGACATGCAAGTGGTCAGCAAGCGTATGAAAAAATGGTCAACATCACTCACTATTAGAGATATGCAAATCAAAATCACAATGAATATCATCAGTCAGAATGGCTATTAAAAAGTAAAAAAAATAACGGATGCTGGTGAGGCTGCTTCTACACTGCTGGTGGGAATGTAAATTAGTTCAGCCACTGTGGAAAACAGTTTGGCAATTTCTCAAAGAACTTAAAACGGAATTACCTTTTAACCCAGCAATTCCATTATTGGTTATATACCCAAAGGAATACAAATCAGTCTCCCATAAAGACAATCTCATACATATGTTTATTGTGGCATATTCACAATAACCAAGAAATGGAATTGGCATAAATTCTCATCAATACTAGACTAGATAAAGAATATGTGGTATGTATACATCATACAATATGATGCAACCATTAAAAAAAAAGGAAAGTGCGACCACACTGATGGAGCTGGAGGCCATTATTTTAAGTGAACTAATGCAGAAACAAAAACCCAAATACTACATGTTCTTACTTATAAGTAGGAGTTAATACTGAGTAGACACGGACACAAAGAAGGGATCAGTATACACTGGGGCCTACTTGGGTAGAGAGTGGGAGAAGGGTGATGATCAAAAAGCTACTTATTGCATTCTATGTTTATCACCTGGGTGATGAAATGATCTATACACCAAGCCCCTGTAGCACACAATTTACATATATGATAAACCTGCACATGTACTCCTGAACCTAAAAGTCTAAAAATAAAATTCGCCATTATTTATGGTGCTATGTCTGCTTGTCTGTCTGGATGTATGTCGTATGTCTGATGTAAGTACTTTGAAGATACACTTTGTTCAATAAAGATCTTTTCAATTCCTGGTTCACTCACAGCTTTGTCATAAATAAATGTTTATTAAACATGCTTTCCATATCTATAGGGATAACTATATAATTTGTCCTATTTAATTTGTTAATATGTCAAATGACTTTTGCACCAACCTAATAGATTTATTTTTTTCTTTTTAATTAGAAGAAAAGGACTTCTTTATTTTCTCCCTGGGAGTAAAATGAAAAAATCTAGAATCACTTAGTGTTCTAATACTTTTCATATTGGTGGAAAAATAATAAGATAAAAACCATAACTGGAAAAACATATTTAACAGAAATCTTAAGAATGATACCCAAGAGCAAATCTTAAAATTTATATAATTAACTTTTTTCTGGATAGACACAGTTTTATTTTTATATGTAGATTTCATATAATCTAGGATGTTTTAATGCTAGAGAAAATTATTTTTAAAAAGAACACATTCACGTAGTAATTCTTTAAAAATACAAAAGTATATTAGAATCCAAATGTTTCCAGTAATTACACATGTTTTGTGTACTATATTAATACCCTACAGGCCAGAGGTAGGGTATTCATAGCAATCAATAGCGATCTCCTATAGCAGTGTTTCTTCTGCCTAAAGAACAGTGTTGTGACCGCAGATATTTCAAACCAAATCTATCTCTTAACCTAAGAAAATAAGCTAAAAAAACCTCCAAATTTCCAGAGTTACCAAAGCAGGAATCTTTACAAAAAAATTTGTATTTTTTATTCTTAATAAATTCCTGAAATATACAGTTTTCCAACTGAACATTTCCTTCAATTCTTTACCTCTCCTGGTGGCACTGCTAATTCGGTACCACTACATTGTCATCAGTACCAGGATGACCCTCTTTAGTTTACAAACCGCTACTCCTGTGGCCGATGCTAGATGTAAAGTACCTTGCCTTGTTTTGAAACGTTTACTGTGACTCCAAGTCACCTTCCTCAGTTCTTTCATGAGCAGGCTTTTCAGTGTTTCCCTCTCATTCACTGAAGGCTTAAATACATGAATTACAGCTTTCCACTTCACATTATATTCCTGCCATCATTCTTGGTGACTACAACAAACGTGGATATTTGCAACATTCTAATTTCTCAGTTTCTTGCCCTCTTATATCTACCCATCTTCACTCCCTCAGTCACATTGTCATATTCTAAAATTTTTATCATCCAGGACTTACCCACCTCTGAAACATTCAATTCAAATCTTAATTTCTGTCCACAACCTCTTCTCCTGACAACTTTCTTACTTAGTTTCTCCCACCTTTTCTTTCCTCTGCCTTCACTGGAATCTCTGGCATCGAAACCCTTTTTTTTCCTGCTTTCCCTGCTCCTGCCTTTACATACATTCTTATTTAGTTTAGATGTCCAGGTTTATTACTTCACTCTCTCCAGTATCTTCAGTCTCACATCCAATTCTTCTTGACCCTATCTGCTGGGAAAAACATACTTGTATCATCAGGAATAGTTGTAGCAAGTGATGGAAACTGCTTCTGACTGATCAGAGCAAAAAGGAATTATTAGAAAGATACTTACGGAATGTATTAGAAAGATACTTACTTGGTAGCATGCAAACTAGAAGGCAGGAGAATGAAGCTATCAAGGGAGATTCTGCGAAGAACCTGTGAGTAGGGTCAGGCCACAGGGACATCTGGGTAGGGTGCTGACATTGAAGCAGCCAGCCACATTGACACGGCTCCTCGGAACAGTGCTGCCACAGCATATTAATTTAGATACTGATGGATTAGCAAAGCTGTGATATAACCACACATGACTTCTAAACTGTCTGTGCCTTTGTATCAGTTTCTCAAGATTCAAAGTCTCAGGTGGGAGTATATATTAGTCCGAATCTAGTTCAATCACGTACTGGTTTCAAGAATTCGAAGTACAAAGTTCTCTCTCCATCTTCTGCAATAGGAGGTGAGACAGTCAGTACTATCAATTAAAGAAAAATGGATTTTTGTCTCAAATGGGAAAAATGTTCGGAAGGTAGTTGGCCAATGTATTGAGACATTCCTGACATACTGAGCCTATATTAATTTAATTGGCTTCTTCCTCTCATACATGGGCACTGAACAATGTCAGAGAAATCGTATGGCCATAAATTATATATTTTTGAAAAAATTAAACCTTGACGTTTTCTAAAAATACATTCTATAAGTTTGCAATTAATTATCTCTCTGTTCTTCATAGCGATTATTGCCTATTTTCTCCACTTTTTCATTCTTTTTTAATCAATCCTTTGTATTTTCTCCTATTCTATTAGTTGACTTCATGGTTTCCTTTAGAGAGAAAAATGAAAGTTCAAAAATTAATTCAATTTTTGGCTTGACAGCATGCAAACAAACTAATCACATTTATATTTTTTCCGTCTTTTGTCTCATATATTAATCTTCTGTGCTCTAGATCCTTTCTCTCTGCATTTTTTTCAGATTTTTTACTTGGTTGATTATTCTTCTTACAGGTGTTTTCAACTCCTCCCTTTTTACTTATTTGTATGTACTGACACATTAACATGTTAAAATTGCTAAAAAAAACTTTAACCCTTATTAATCAAGTACTACCTTATTACTTTTTACAAGTAATAAGATGGTGCTTTAAGCTTTTTCTAGTTGTCCTAAAAGAATGCCTTATTTCTGGTTATTATTTCTGGGATAGGTTTGCTGGAAATCAGGGGGAAAATTTAATCAAGCAGTTTGCAGAATTATAAGGCAAGCTGAAAAAACAGAGTTCCCAAGTCCTCCATCAACAGAAAGTGAGGTTCTGAGAAAAGTCTCCTCCTCTCTCGAGCATCTTCTAATAATCTCATCTAAGGCAGCTGCTTGATAATGGAGTGCTTACCCTCCTCACCCTGTATTGATTTCCTACTGCTCCTATAAAACACTACTTCAAATTTTGTGATTTAAAACAACATGAATGTATTATCTTACACATTTTCAGGTTAGAAATTTGACACTGGTCTCACTGGGCTAAAATTGGTGCCTGCAAGGCTGTATTCTCTTCTGGAGGCTCAAAGAGAGAATCCGTTTCTTGGCCTTTTTCAACTTCCAGAGGTCACTTGCACTTCATCCTTCATAGTCCCTTTCCCTTCTCTTCAAAATTAGTAATGGGGGTTGTATTAGTTCGTTTTCATGCTATTGATAGAGACATATCCAAGACTGGGTAATTTATAAAGAAAAAGAGGTTTAATGGGCTCACAGTTCCATATGGCTGGGGAGGTCTCACAATCATGGTGGAAGGAAAAGGCACATCTTTCATGGCAACAGGCAAGAAAGAATGAGAGCCAAGCGCAAGGGATTTCCCATTATAAAACTAGGTGATCTTGTGAGACTTATTCGCTATGGAGGAAAACCACCCCAATGATTCCATTATCTCCACTGGGTTCCTCCCACAACACATGGAATTATGGGAGTTCTAATTCAAGGTGAGATTTGGGTGGACACTTCCAAACCATGTCAGGAGTCAAGTTCTTCTCTCATCACGTTATACTCACCTCCCCTTCTACTTTTAGGGACCCTTGTGATTACATGAAATCCAATGGAATAATCTAGAATAATCATTTCAAGATTCTTTATTTAATCAAATCTGCAAAATCTCTTTTGCCATGTTGAGAGAATATATTCACAGGTTCTAGCAATTAGAATGCAGGTGTTATTCAAGGGCCATTATCTTCCCTACTATTTATCTCAAGTACTACTGTTGCCACTGGACCCACAACTATAGTCACTTATAGAATGCAGGTGTCATTGGAGGGCCATTATCTTCCACTGGACCCACAACTATAGTTACCGATAATGTAGGTGCCATTGGAGGGTATCTTCCCTACCACATAGCTCAAGTACTCCTGTTGTCACTGGACCCACAACTATAGTCACTCCAGAGCAGTAGGTACAAAGTCTGAAGAGGGAAGAAATTGCTTATTCACCAAAAGATTTGCTGCATTTTTCTCACATATCTTGCAGATACCTGAAGAATAGATGTGAGAGTGAGTTCTAAGATGTTAGAACAAGGAGGACAGGATATCAGATATTGTACCAATTTTTTTACATGAGTAAAATTACCAAATATTTTAGATCTCATATGATAAATTTATATACTAGAAATAGCTTTAATAATTAGGGTTGTTAGTGTTTGAAAGTTGTTATTAAAAGAGTTTGATATACCAAAACTTCTTTAGCATAATGTGAAGGAAGAAATCCAAAGGCTTAGGGAAATGGGATGTTGAAAAATTTATCATATGTGACCTGTCCTGTTTAGAGGATTCTCACTTGAGTAAGGCAGCATCCTTAAAAAGCCCTGTGGTGACTGTCTTCTGTAGGCCAGTGACGACCATATGTGATGCTCTCAGATAGGTTTCCTGATTTCAAGGAATGGTAAGAAGCAAGAGCAACAGAAGCTTAGCAGCTGTGATTTAATAGGACAAGGTAAGTACATTTATCATAATGGAAAGTAGGGTTGAGTTGGTAATAGTATTTTAAGCCATGGGAATTTTTAGAGGGGACTATTTATAAAAATGGGTATGTATCAAAGGTGTTTTGAAATCCTTATTGGCAGAGCCAACAAGATGATAAAGCTGATTTTTTTAAAAAAAAAAACTATAGGGTAGAAAGAATTTATAGCTATAGAAAGAGAATGCTATATTAAGATTCTAAATTATATACACAAAAATGTCAGTGCCCTACAGGGCATGAAATGCTTTCTATGGGATAAAAATCCTTTGCATATCTACAGGACAAAATTAATCTGCACTGCTATAGAAACAGAATCATCTGCATAATTATCAGTTTTCTACTCTTCAACATCTATCCTTATAGAGTTGTAAAATACTGTAATCAAAGGTACATCCCCCTAGGGGTTAGATAATCCTCGTTAGATAAGCCTCTTAGGCGATATTCTAGTATGACATTGAAAGGACATGCAGTTTTATATTTGCTTATTTCCAAGTGTTGATTTTTTTTTGTCTTAACAGTTCCTCCCTAATAAACACTAATTCTCTTTAATCCCTGGTTGCAGACAACCACTGATGTTTTATGTCATTATAAATTAGATTTGATCTCTTAGAGATTCTAGAAATGGAATCATGTAGAATGCACTCTGTTGAGTCTGGATAGTTTGCTTAGTACAATATTGTTGGGCTAAATATATTTTAGTGTTGACCAGTAGTAAATCTTGTTGTTGAGTTGTATATGGTTATACCAAGATTTGTTCATCCACTTACTTTTTGTGTCTTTTTATCTTTCCAGTTTTTAGCTATTTTGAATGAAGCCAAGGGTCTTCACATATAATAAGTCTTATGTGAATGTTTTCATTTCTACTGGGCAAATAACTCTGAGTGACATTAATGAGTTGTATGTTTACCTTTATAGATATCAATCTAAATAAACAAGAAGAGGCTCTCTAAAATAAAAGGATATTTATTCAATAATAGAATATTGCAATGGAAATACATGTGCCATAGTAAACCATATGCATCTTCAAAGAGGTAAAGGAAGACAATGATGATTACACAATTATTTTGAAATAATCAATTAAGATCAATTAAAAGGGTAACACCACTCTGAAGTTAGATGGGCAGTTGCTGGGCAGATGTCTGTGCAGAAGTATTTTTTTTTGTATAAGATTATGATGGTCTTTTTGCAAGATCATGGTTTTCACAGATTCTTTTGTGATACTTTTTATTATCAAGCATACCAGCAGGAGAACTCTCTCTTGATGGTGTTCCCTGGCTCTATTCGTCGGGTTTTTTTTTCAGCAATAGGGACTCCATGTTGATTCTGACAACTTTCACATGAAAAACCGCCAACAAGTTTTTCAACGTGGTTATATCATTTAAGAATCCTGCCATAGTGTATGAAAGCACCTGGGACTCCCCATCATCACCAACAATTGATATTATCAGTCTACTTTGTTTTAGAAATCATGAGTACTTAGCAATAACTTACTGCAGTTTTAATTTTCTTTTTCTGAGACAGAGCCTTACTCTTTAACCCAGGCTGGAGTACAGTGGCACAAACTTGGCTCACAGCAGCCTTTACCACCTGAGTTCAAGCAATTCTCCTGCCTCAGCCTCCTAAGTAGTTGGAACCACAGGTGTGCACCACCATGCCCAGCTAATGTTTTATATTTTTAGTAAAGATGGGGTTTCACCATGTTGCCCAGGCTGGTCTCGACCTCCTGACCTCAAGTGATCTGCCTTCTTTGACCTCTCAAAATGCTGGGATTGCAGTTGTGAGCCACTGTGCCCAGATGGTAGTTTTAACTTTCATTTAACTGATTTCTAATAATAACTGAGCGTTTTTTCATGTGTAACTTTTGTGAGGTAACCGATGAAGTCTTTTGCTTATTTTTGAGGGGCATTTTTTTTCTACTAAATATTTATTTTTGAATGCTCTTTATATATTCTAAATATGTCATTTTCAAATATATATACCGAGAATATTTTCTTACAGTCTGTGCATTGTCTTACCATTTTCTTAACAGTGTACTTTAAAGAGCCTAACGCTTGAACTCAAGTGGTGCTGGACATGCCATGTCAAAATATGCTGCTTTGGTATATTGATTATTTTGAGTTGAAGGTATTTGCAAAGCAGCAAATGCAGTTAGGGGCTTTTTCTGAACTCTCCTTATCCACCAAAAGAAAGATCCTCCAAAAAAATTCAATTGTCATAAATCTCTTACCCAGGAGTTTCATCAGTTTTGGGAGATTGACTCATCACAGGAGAGGAGACTAGATTTCAGCACTAAAACCAAACTTTGTCACAAGCAATCATATCTTCCACCTATTCTTTCTTTCTTCCTTCCTTCCTTCCTTCCTTCCTTCCTTCCTTCCTTCCTTCCTCCCTCCCTCCCTCCCTCCCTCCCTCCCTCCCTTCTTTCCTTCCTTCCTCCCTTCCTTCCTTCTTTCTTTCTTTCTTTCTTTCTTTCTTTCTTTCTTTCTTTCTTTCTTTCTTTCTTTCTTTCTTTCTTTCTTTCTCTTTTTCTTTCTTTCTTTCTTTCTTTTTTGAGACAGGATCTCACTTTGTCACCCAGGCTTGAGTGCAGTGGCATGATCTCTGCTCACCGGAACCTTGACCTCCTTGGCTCAAGGGATCCTCCATCTCAGCCCCTGAAGTAGCTGGAAGTACAGGTGTGCACTACCACACCAGCTAATTTTTGTAATTTTTGTAGAGATGGGTTTTTGCCATGTTGCTATGGCTGGTCTTGAATTTTGGGCTCAAGTGATCCACCCAGCTCAACTGCCCAAAGTCCTGGGATTACAGGTATGAGCCACTGCTTGCAGCCCCACCTATTATTTTAAGGATCTGTTAGTCCATTTTGTGTTGCTATAAAGGAATACCTGAAACTGGGTGATTTATAAATAAAGGTTTATTTGCTCTACAGCTCTGCAGACTGTACAAGAAGCATCTGCTTCTGGTGAGGGCTTCAGAGAGCATCCAATTATAGTGAAAGAGGAAGGGGAGCTGGCATGTCACATGGTAAGAGAAGGAGCAAGAGAGATAAGTGGAGGTGCCAGGATTTTTTTTAAACAACCAGTTTTTGTAGGTATTAATTGAGCAGGAACTCACTCATTATCATGGGAGGTCACCAAACCGTTCATGAGAGATGTACCCCCATGACCCAGACACCTTCCAGCATGGACCCCCAACATCGGGGGTCACATTTTAATATGAGATTTGGAGGGGATAAATATCCAAACAGTATCAGGGCCCATTTACCTTTCCTAAAAGTCATTTACTCTCCCCTAAGTGGCCTACTTTAGCCTCCTCCCATTCTCCTCCTAAGACTGCGTATAAACTTTCAAATCTCACCGCTTCTTTTAGGTATTCATTTTTTCCCCTTGTGATGCTTCATGTGGGTAATGTTAAAAATTAATAAATTTGTACAGCTTTCTCTTGTTAATCTTCTTGTTGTCAGTTCATTTCATAAACCTAGCTATCAAACTTAGGAACGTAGTGAGAAAGTCTTTCCTGCTCTACAGAATTTTAATGAAGTCTCATTTACATAGTACTATCTTTGCCTACTCTACTATTACAAAGAGTGTATCTTATGTTTCTTCATAGAAATGTTATATTTTTAGATTTTATGTTTAGTCTACAATACGCTTTGAGCTAACTTTTTATATGTAAGAAGGTAATAGTAGCTGTCAGGTAGTAGTAAATGTTTACATTTTTCCATGTTAATGTCAAGTTGTTCTAGGATCGTTTGATGAAAAGACTATATTTTTCCTATAAAATTACCTCAGCACTTTTGCCAAAATAAATTAAGTGCAAATGTACAGACCTACTCTGTACTTTGTATTTTGTTCCTTTGATCCTTATCTAACTCCTTATGTCAATTATGTCAATGACAAATTATCTTGATTTCTGTAGCTGTATACTAAGGCTTGAAATGAAGTAATGCATGTTCTTCAAATTCGTCCTGGTTTTTAAAAACAATTTTCATTATTCTAGGTTCTTTGCATTTCTATATAATTTTAGGAACAGCTTAATTTTCACAAAAAGCCTTTTTTTGTTTTATTGGGATTGTATTGAAGATATAGGTCAATTATGGAGAATTGTCTTAAAAACATGGGATCTATCAATTTATGAAGATAGCATTTTCCTCTGTTTCTTTAGGTGTTTTAAAATTTTACCCAGAAATGTTTTGAAATCTTTAAAATATAAATTTTCTGTATATTTTAAGAAATTTATCTTTTACTATTTCATGTCTTTTGCTGCTTTTGTAAATTGTTTCAGTTCAAATTTTAATTTCTAATTATTCATTACTAGTAAACACCAATAAAATTGTTTTTTTACGTTGATTTTAGCTCCTGTATGCTTGTTAAATTTTCTTATTATTTCTGAAAATTGCTTTGTATATTTTTTACCATTTTCCATGTGAGTGATCATGTCATCTGTGAACAAAGACAGCTATATTTCCTCCTTATACATGAAGGTGCATTTTATTAATTTTTCTCATGTTATCGCATTGGCTAAAATTTTCAGTATTGTTTGAGTAGAACAGTATATCCCCTCATAGTTCTGATACTCAGTGAATCAGCATTCAGTCTTTCATCATTAAGTATTATGTCAGCTATAGGTTTTTCTTTTTTATTTTTATTTTTTTAATTTTTATATTGGATTTTAGGTTTTGGTGTACATGAGCAGAGCATGCAAGACAGTTGCGTAGGTACGCACATGGCAGTGTGCTTTGCTTTACTTCTCCCCTTCACCCACATTTGGCATTTCTCTCCAGGCTATCCCTCCCCACCTCCCCCTCCCACTGGCCCTCCCCTTTTCACCCCAATAGACACCAGTGTTTAGTACTCCCCTTTCTGTGTCCATGTGTTCTCATTTTTCATCATCCGCCTATGACTGAGAATATGCGGTGCTTCATTTTCTGTTCTTGTGTCAGTTTGCTGAGGATGATGTTCTCCAGATTCATCCATGTCCCTACAAACGACACAAACAACTCATCATTTCTGATTGCTGCATAATATTCCATGGTGTATATGTGCCACATTTTCCCAATCCAGTCTATCATCAATGGGCATTTGGGTTGATTCCAGGTCTTTGCTATTGTAAACAGTGCTGCAATGAACATTCGTGTACATGTATCCTTATAGTAGAACGATTTATAGTCTTTTGGATATATACCCAGTAATGGGATTGCTGGGTCAAATGGAATTTCTATTTCTAAGGCCTTGAGGAATCGCCACACTGTCTTCCACAATGGTTGAACTAATTTACACTCCCACCAGTGTAGAAGTGTTCCTTTTTCTCCACATCCTCTCCAGCATCTGTTGTCACCAGATTTTTTAATGATTGCCATTCTAACTGGCGTGAGATGGTATCTCAATGTGGTTTTGATTTGCATCTCTCTGATGACCAGTGACGATGAGCATTTTTTCATATGATTGTTGGCCTCATATATGTCTTCTTTCGTAAAGTGTCTGTACATATCCTTTGCCCACTTTTGAATGGGCTTGTTTGTTTTTTTCCTGTAAATCTGTTTGAGTTCTTTGTAAATTCTGGATATCAGCCCCTTGTCAGATGGGTAAACTGCAAAAATTTTTTCCCATTCTGTTGGTTGCCGATCCACTCTAGTGACTGTTTCTTTTGCCGTGCAGAAGCTGTGGAGTTTGATTAGGTCCCATTTGTCTATTTTAGCTTTTGTTGCCAATGCTTTTGGTGTTTTGTTCATAAAGTCCTTGCCTACTCCTATGTCCTGGATAGTTTTGCCTAGATTTCCTTCTAGGGTTTTTATGGTGCCAGGTCTTATGTTTAAGTCTTTAATCCATCTGGAGTTAATTTTAGTGTATGTCAGGAAGGGGTCCAGTTTCTGCTTTCTGCACATGACTAGCCAGTTTTCCCAACACCATTTGTTGAACAGGGAATCGTTTCCCCATTGCTTGTTTTTGTCAGGTTTATCAAAGATTGTATAGTTGTAGATATGTTGTGTTGCCTCCGGTGCCTCTGTTTTGTTCCATTGGTCTATATCTCTGTTTTGGTACCAGTACCATGCTGTTTTGATTACTGTAGCCTTGTAGTATAGTTTGAAATCCAGTAGTGTGATGACCCCCGCTGTGTTCTTTTTGCTTAGAATTGACTTGGCTATGCGGTCTCTCTTTTGGTTCCATATGAAGTTCATGGTGGTTTTTTCCAGTTCTGTGAAGAAAGTCAATGGTAGCTTGATGGGGATAGCATTGATTCTGTAAATTACTTTGGGCAGTATAGTCATTTTCACGAAATTAATTCTGCCTAACCATGAACATGAAATGTTTCTCCATCTGTTTGTGTCCTCTCTGATTTTGTTGAGCAGTGGTTTGTAGTTCTCCTTGAAGAAGTTCCTTACATTCCTTGTAAGTTGTATTCCAAGGTATTTTATTCTTTTTGTAGCAATTGTGAATGGCAGTTCATTCTTGATTTGGCTTTCTTTAAGTCTGTTATTGGTGTAGAGGAATGCTTGTGATTTTTGCACATTGATTTTATATCCTGAGACTTTGCTGAAGTTGCTTATCAGTTTCAGGAGTTTTTGGGCTGAGGCGATGGGGTCCTCTAGGTATACTATCATGTCGTCTGCAAATAGAGACAATTTGGCTTCCACCTTTCCTATTTGAATACCCTTTATATGTTTTTCTTGCCTGATTGCTCTGGCTAGAACTTCCAGTACTATATTGAATAGGAGTGGTGAAAGAGGACATCCTTGTCTAGTGCCAGATTTCAAAGGGAATGCTTCCAGTTTTTGCCCATTCAGTATGATATTGGCTGTTGGTTTGTCATAAATAGCTTTTATTACTTTGAGATACGTTCCATCGATACCGAGTTTATTGAGGGTTTTTAGCATAAAGGGCTGTTGAACTTTGTCGAATGCCTTCTCTGCGTCAATTGAGATAATCATGTGGTTTTTGTTTTTGGTTCTGTTTATGTGGTGAATTACGTTTATAGACTTGCATTATGTTGAACCACGCTTGCATCCCAGGATGAATCCTACTTGATCATGGTGGATAAGCTTTTTGAATGTGCTGCTGCAATCGGCTTGCCAGTATTTTATTGAAGATTTTTGCCTTTATGTTCATCATGGATATTGGCCTGAAGTTTTCTTTTCTTGTTGAGTCTCTGCCGGGTTTTGGTATCAGAATGATGTTGTTCTCATAAAATGATTTGGGAAGGATTCCCTCTTTTTGGATTATTTGGAATAGTTTCAGAAGGAATGGTAACAGTTCCTCTTTGTGTGTCTGGTAGAATTTGGCTGTGAACGCATCTGGACCTGGGCTTTTTTTTGTGTGGTAGGCTTTTAATTACTGCCTCAACTTCAGACCTTGTTATTGGTCTATTCATAGTTTCAGCTTCCTCCTGTTTTAGGCTTGGAAGGACATAAGTGTCCAGGAATTTATCCATTTTTCCAGGTTTACGAGTTTATGTGCATAGAGTTGTTTGTAATATTCTCTGATGATGGTTAAATTTCTGTGGAATCTGTGGTGATTTCCCCTTTATCGTTTTTTATTGCATCTATTTGGTTATTCTCTCTTTTCTTTTTTATCAATCTGGCTAGTGGTCTGTGTATTTTGTTGATCTTCTCAAAAACCAGCTCTTGGATTTATTGATTTTTTGAAGGGTTTTTCGTGTCTCTAGCTCCTTCAGTTCTGCTCTGATCTTAGTTATTTTTTGTCTTCTGCTAGGTTTTGAGTTTTTTTTATCTTGCTCAAAATAACAGCACATGGATGGGTTTTGGCTTTTTATCCAGTTTGCCAGTTTGTGTCTTTTGATTGGTGCATTTAACCCATTAACATTTAGGCTTAATATTGTTATGTGTGAATTTGATACTGCTATTTTGAAGCTAGCTGACTGTTTTGCCCATTAGTTGATGCAGATTCTTCATTTTGTTGATGCTCTTTAGCATTTGGTATGTTTTTGGAGTGGCTGGTACTGGTTATTCTTTTCCATGTGTAGTGCCTCTTTCAGGAGCTCTTGTAAAGCAGGCCTGCTGGTGACAAAATCTCTGAGTACTTGCTTGTTCTCAAAGGATTTTATTTTTCCTTCACTTCTGAAGCTCAGTTTGGCTGGATATGAAATTCTGGGTTGAAAGTTTTTTTTTTTTAAGGATGTTGAGTATTGGCCCCCACTCCCTTCTGGCTTGTAGGGTTTCTGCTGAGAGATCTGCTGTGAGTCTGATGGGCTTCCCTTTGTGGGTGACCCGACCTTTCTCTCTGGCTGCCCTTAGCATTTTCTCCTTCATTTCAACCCTGGTGAATCTGAAGATTATGTGCCTTGGGGTTGCTCTTCTTGCGGAATATCTTTGTGGTGTTCTCTGTATTCCCTGGACTTGAATATTGGCCTGCCTTGCTAGGTTGGGGCACAATACCATTTATAATTGCTCCAAAAACTCATGAAATACTTAGGCATAATATTTTTTTGTTTTGTTTTGTTTTTGTTTTTTTTTTTTTATTTTTAGAGATGGAGTTTTTTTTTTTTAGAGGTAGAGGGTTTTGTTGCCGAGGCTGGAGTGCAGTGGCATGATCTTGGCTCCCTGCAACCTCCACCTTCCTTGTTCAAGTTATTCTCCTGCCTCAGCCTCTCAAGTAACTGGGATTACAGGCATGCACCACCATGCCCAGCTAATTTTGTATTTTTAGTAGAGACAGGGTTTCACCATGTTGGACAGGCTGGTTTCAAACTCGTGACCTCAGTGATCCACCTGCCTCAGCTTCCCAAAGTGCTGGGATTACAGGCATGAGCCACCATGCCTGGCCGAGGCATAAATTTAAACATGAACCAAATCTGCATGCTAAAAACTTCAAAATCATGATTTAAAAAAAAATAGACCTAGATAAATAGAGAGACAAACCATGTTCCTGGTTCCTGGACTGGAAAGCTCAACATAATGAAGAAGTTAATTCTCTCCTAGCTAATCTGAGGATTAAATGCAGTTCTTGTTAAATTCCCAACAGGATGGAGGAAGGATTGTATGATCAAGTGATTTATGCATATTTGGATGTCACTGGACAAAACAAAAACAAAACCAAGCTTATGCAATATCCTAAAGATTTTGCATAAACAGGAATTTGCTTAAAAATTAATCATATAGGTAAAACATAAAGCTAAAAACATTTAAAGGAGAATATAGGAGAAAATTTTCATGAGTTAGCATTAGGCAAAGACTTGCTAGACGTAACATCAAAAGAATGATTCATAAGAGAAAAAGTAGATAAAGTGAGCCTCATGAAAATTCTAAAATATTTGCTTTGTAAAGACTGTTAAATGTCAATTAGGTGAAGTTGGTTGATAAAATAAATGCCACTGACTGGGAAAAAAATATTTTGAAATCACATATTTGACAAAAACTTGAACCATGAAAATAAATTTTCAACTCTATAGTTAGAAAAAAAAATTGAATCCAGTTAGAAAATATTCAAAAATCTTTAACACTTCACTAAAACAGATATACAAGTGGTAAATAAACACATGAAAGGTGTCCAACATCACTAGTCATTAGAGAAATGTAAATTAAAAGCTACAATCATATGCCACTACACACTTATTAGCCTAAAATGAAAGAAACAAATAAACAAACTAATAATACCAGTGCTGTACAGAGTAATGGAATCTGCTGGTATGAATGTAAAGTGGTACAGCTACTGTGAAAATAAGTCTAGCTTTTTCTTAAAAAGTTAACCATACACTTACCATACAACTCAGCAGTTACAACTCTGGTTATTTATCCTAGAAAAATAAAAGTTTATATTACACAAAAACCTAAATGGAAATATTTATAATACTTTTATTTGTTATAGCTACAAACTTGAAACTACCCAGAAGCCTTTTGATAAGTATGGGTAAATGAACAGTGGTACATCTACACAATGTAATACTATTGTGCAATAAAAATCAATGAACTATTGATACAGTAACTTGCATGGATCTCAAGGTCATAATGTTGAACAACAAAAAAAGCCAGCCTTGAAAGGTTATGTTCCATATAACTTCCATGCATTTAAATTCATCAATATTTGTTTATCATCCAGATTATGGTCTATCTTGGTAAATGTATATTTTAGAAAGGAATTCATATTCTTTTTTGACTAAAAATGTTCAATATCATTTTAGAGTGTTGCATAAATCTCAATTAGGTGAAACTGCTTGGTAATGTTACTCAATTCTTCTAAAGTTGAACTGATTTTTTAATCTATTTAATCTATCAGTTATTGAGAGGGATATTGAAATCTGCCCATGTAAATGTGTACATGTCTATTTCTTTTGCAACTCTATCTGTTTTACTTCATATATTTTGAAACTCTATTTAGTATTGTGATGTCCTTTTGATATATTTTCTCTTTTATCATTTAGAAACTGTCTTTTTTTAACCCAAGTCATATTCTTTCCTTCAAAGTCCATTTTATCTAATATTCATACAGCAATTCCACCTTTCTTTTGATTTTTTTCTGTCCTTTATATTTATTGATTGTGTATTATGTTTAAAAATGATTTTATTACTTCTAAAAGAAGAGAGTAAATTCATGGTTACCAGGGGCTGATGGGGTGGGTTGAGGAATTGGGGAGATTGGTCAAGGGATACAAAATTTCAGTTAGATAAAAATCAGTTCAAGAGATCTGCTATACAACATGGTGGCTATAATTCATAACAATGTATTCTATGCTTGAGTGTTTCTAAGAGTGTAGATTTTGAGTATTCTCAGAACAAAAAAAAAAAGATAACCATATGAGGTAATGCATATGTTAATTAGCTTGATTCAGTAATTCTCCAATATATACATATTTCAAAATATCGTATTGTATACCATAAATATATTCACTTTTTTCAATCAAAAATAGCAAGAGAAATGAATTTCTTCTAGGCAGCATAAAGTCTTGCTTTATATTCAATCTGATTATCTGTACTTTACTTTTCTGTTGTAGAATTTGTCATTTATATTTAATGTAATTATTAATGTGGTTAGGTTTAAATCTATGAACTTGTTATTTTTTGTTTTTCCCTTCTGATTGCTGTTCCTTTTTTCTGCCTTATTTTTGATTCAGTGATTATTTTATATCATTGCCTTTGTTGACTTAACTAGAATGATGTAATTCATTATTCTGTGATTTAATTAGAATTTAAGTCTGTAGTTGGAAAATATTTTTTTTTTTCTGTAAAGGGTTATTAAACATGTTAGGCTTTGAAGGTCATATGCAGTCTGTGGTATATTCCTCTTCCTCCCCCTACTTCTCTTCTTCCTCTTCCTCCTCCTCTTGTTCTGTTTCTTCTTGTTCTTCATCTAGTAAGCCATTAAAAATAAAAAAACATTATTCTTAGCTCATGAACCACACAAAACAACAACCAAAAACATCAGCAATGAAAAAATAGACCATAGGCCATAGTTTACTGACCCTCAATTTAGAGTTAAATCTTTAACTTATCACAGTCTATTTTCAAGTGCTATTGTACCACTTTATATGTGGTATGAGAATCTTACACTTACATAAATTTTCCACTTCAGTCCTTTATGCTGTTGTTATATATTTTATTTCTGCAAACATTATAACCCTCATACTACATTGTTATTATCTTTGTTTTAACAATACTATTTGGTTAAATAAGAAAAAATGTATTTATCCACATAGCTTCCATTTTCAGTGTTCTTTGTTCTTTTGTGTTGACTCAGATATTTATCTAGTGCCATTTTTCTAGTGCTTGAATTTCATTAGCATTTCTTATAGTGTGTATAGTGTGAATTCTGGTGATAATTTTTTTTATGTCTGGAAAAGTCCATATTTGCTTTACTTTTGAAATATATTTTTTCCTTGTGTAAAATCTAAATTGAGTTATTTTCAGTATTTTAAACATACTGTTCTATTGTCTTTTGGACTACAGTGTTTTCAGTGAGAAATATGCTGTCGTTCTTATCTTTGGTGCTTTTTATATAAGAAAGATTTTTTTCTCATGTATACTTTTAAGATTGTTTCTTTATCACTGATTTTGAGCAATTAGAATATGATGTGTATTGTTGTAGATTTTCTCATGATTCTCCTACTTTATATTTTCTTGAGCTTGGTGTACCTTTGAGTTTATAATTTTCATCATATATGTGGAAAAACTGGCCTTTATTTGTTCAATTAATTTTCCATCTCATCATAATCTTCTATTTTTTGAGTCCTCCAATTACTCACATTAGACCACTTATAGTTATTTAACAGCTCACAACTCAGTAATTAATCTGGTCAGTTTTTTTTAATTCTTTTTCTATATCTTTTTTTGGTTAATTTCTATGGCTATGTCTTAGAGTTTACTAATATATTACAATATCTAATTCTTAGTTAATCCAGGCCAGTGTATTTTTTATCTCATATATTTTAGTTTTAGCTCTAGAAGTTCAGTTCACATACATATGCATATATGTATACACATGTGCCTATATATGTACATATAAGGTGAATATATATAATATAAAATTCATATTTCATATGTAATTTGACAAATATAATATTGAACTTTATAATAAAGTATATAATATATATCATAAGGCTATAATATATATCTTATATATTTTGTAGAGTTTCCCATATTATATAGGAATTCTGCTATGTGTGTGTATATATATATATATATATTTCCCCATGTCTCCATGTCTTTTTATCATATATACTTAATATGTTCAGTCCTTCTTCTAGCTTTTGAACATACGAGGAATAATTACAGTTACTGCTTTCATATCCTATCTACTAATTCTAATATCTGTTCCTGTTCTGAATCAGGTACAATTGATTCATTTTTCTCTAATGATGGGTCAGTCATATTTTCTTTCTTCTTTGGATACTTGGTCTTTTTAACTGAATGACAGACAATGTGAATTTTGCTTGGTTTGGTAGAAGATATTTTTGTATTTCTAGAAATGTTCTTTACTTTTAGCCTCAATGCACTTAAGTTACTTGGAAACAGTTTGATCCTTTCTGGTCTTGCTTTAAATTTGTTTGTGAGGACAAAAGCAACATTTAATCTTGGTCTTATTTTATTGCATTACTGACGCAAGACTTTTCTGAGTACTTTACATAATGCGCCTCACATTTTTGAGGTTTTCTAGTCTGGCTGGTGGGAATAGGCACTATTTATGGCCCTGGGAGAGTACTAGATACTGGATCCAATAATTAATTTGGATAGATTTTCCTTTGCCTTAAGTAGTCTCGTTACATTCATACAGCAATGACTATTCTTTTGTAGACTAGAGACAAATGTGCCACAGTTCTATTGGGTTTGCACTCTGTGAAGCTTTCTTCTCATTGGTAATGTTCTCTACAACTCTATTTGTTTTGATTTTTATGGATTTTCAGCTGTTTTCTTCACTTATAGAGTCTGCCAGTCTCCTCCTGTGTAGCCCTTTCTGCGCAGAAGCCTGGAAACTCTTCACACAGGAAGCTTGGGCAGTTGGACTACCTAATTTGGCTCCCATCTCTTAGGGATCACTGTCTTGAATCTGATTCCTTGAAAACTATTGTTCCATATATTTTGTCTGTCTTTTTACTTGTTTCAAGTAGAAGAGTTCTTCTAACTCCTTAGCCAGATGTGAAACTCGTCCACTATTCTATTTTACCTACACATTTAAAATATTACCTACGTTCTCTCCCTCCATTTTCACTCTCTTCTAGTAAATTTTCTTTGTTCCAAGGAGAGTGATTCTTCTAAAACACAAAGTTGATCAAGAAAAACTCTGCTTCAAAATTTTGAGGGCTACTGCTAGTATTTAGCACAAAAAAACACCTAATAAAAACTTAATATGGTTTAGAAAAAAGACTTTCATTCAAATCTGGCCTAAACTTTTCCAGTCCAATATCTTTCAAATCTTCCTTTATAACTTGTATTCCAGCCACACTAAATTTGGAATTCTTCAAAGGTCCAAGACAGTCTGGTATCTTTTACCTACTGATACATACTTTTCCCTTTCTCCTATTTTCTACTCATCTTTAATTAGCTGCTACTGATCTTTAAGTGGAGAACATTTCAAGTACATGTCCTATAGGTTTAACTCAGTGCCCACCACATAACAGGCAAAAAAGAAATATTTCCCTTTGCATATTGTTATTTGGAATTGGGGAAGATAGGATGGAGTTAAAAATAGATTAAATCTGAATATTTATGACATTTTATTTTAAAACTAACTGAATTCTTAAGTAAAATTATGTTACTCATGCCTATCTTCTTAAGATCTTTTTTTTTTTTAGCCGAATAGTTGGAAGCATGTTTGTTTTCAACAACTCAAGTTTGCAGCAGAGTTTATCCACCTGCTTCCTGTTCTCATCTATCCTACTGAGTCATCTGGACTTTCTCCAGGGCTCTCTTTAGTACCAGATTTCACCCAGTTTGAGGCCAGCATAATCGTTCAATTTTTTTTCCAAGAAAGGTTCTTCTACTATTTCCCCAGGCCAGCTGGAATCTTCCTAAATCCCTTTCCAAAATTCATGGGCTATCTTATGTTCCAGGTTCCTCTTGACTTGGCTTTTTCTCATAGCATCAGATTCTCTAATGAGGCAAAGGCTATTTGTCTTGACTGGTGGTGGGTAGAATTCCTAATCCTATTACAAACCACCAAGCAGAAATTATATAACTAGTGAGACAAGATGGCATTTACATTGTTTTTTAAATCAAAGGAAAAGATAAAGGGCAAAATCTTATTTTTACACTTGAGATGAAAGTCCATAAGACAGTATTTTCACACAAACCTAAATTTTTTAAGTTACTAACATGAAACTGTATTTTGCACTGTTCAGGAGTTTCTTTTTTCTGTTAAATTACTTCAAAGTATGTGTATGATAATGTTTCAAAAGAAAAAACATAATTACTTTGGTTTTACTTTTTCAAATCTTCTTGACTATAGACTGCACTTAATTATTTGAATCATATATCATCTGTCATTAAACATTTATTAAGCACTGATATATAAAAAACACAATGCTTGATTTTGGGAACATGTAAGAGTCAACAATGGACATATAGTATTTGCTTTCATGTACCTGTATGTAAACAGATCACTGAAAGCCAAGTTATTGGCTCAGAGCTGAACTGTAAACGTTTAGAGCATCTACGCTGCCTAACTATATTCTATACCTATTCTTTTTATATTCTGCAGAAACTGATATATTAACTAAATTTGTCTTCTCCTTTTTTCTCTTATTGCTTCTTCATATACCAAGGGCACAGAATCAGATTAATTATCCAAGGGGCACAGATTCAGATTAATATTTATCTTTGTTTTATCACATACTCTCATTAGTGCTGTTATGTATGGTATTAATTAGTCTGCTTTTGTTTATAAGTAATAAGGTAACAAACACGTTTCTAACCTGACACGCAGTTTAGAAACAACAGCTAATGATCTGGTTCTTCTTCTTTCTATTCTTTACCTACTGTCTCACCAACTTTCTGTCCCTATTTTTCTGATTCCTATTTGGATAGTCTCTTTCTTTAAAAAATATGACTTACTCATAGCTATGTATCTATAAAAAGTAGATTGTTGTTTAAAAACATATTACATAGTATTTTAACTTTTTGGATTTACTTCTTCCACTTAATTTTAGACAGTTTTATTTATATGTGTCACTGTGTGTGGCATTATATTCATTCATTATTTAACATCATTGCATTGTGAATATAAAGTAATGTATTCATTCATTTGCCTGCCAGTGTGCTTTGGATTGTTTTCAGATTTTTGCTATTATGAACATTGCCAGTATAAACTGATATGCACTGATATTCTGTACTTATGCACTAGTTTACCTTTGCAAGCAATTATCTTAGGTATAAAATTGTCTGAATTAACCATGAGTTTCCTAAAGTTATTCAGAAAAAAACCAGGTATGTTCTAAACTTTGTTGTTATATGATCTCATTGATCTCAGATAAATCTTATTTATTGTAATGTACATGTAAATTTAATTTTAATACTTTTCTAAAACTTATTTTTTTCTGAAATCTCAAATTTGCTGTTTAAGGATTAAATTTAACCTGCAAAAGTTTTTGTTTGACTCACAGAATGTTTTAAAATATTAGATGCAAACATTTACTTATTGGAATATAAAATATAAGTCTGGGTTTTATCTCCTCTTGAACAATAAAACAACTTGGCTGCACTGAGTATTTCATACAATTAGCAAGAACTGTAGTGACAGACTCCTTAAAACTGGGTACCGGCCGGGCGCGGTGGTTCACGCCTGTAATCCCAGTATTTTGGGAGGCCGAGGCGGGTGGATCATGAGGTCAAGAGATCGAGACCATCCTGGTCAACATGGTGAAACCCCGTCTCTACTAAAAATACAAAAAATAGCTGGGCATGGTGGCGCATGCCTGTAATCCCAGCTACTCGGGAGGCTGAGGCAGGAGAATTGCCTGAACCCAGGACTGGGCAGAGGTTGCGGTGAGCTGAGATCGGGCCATTGCACTCCAGCCTGGGTAACAAGAGCGAAACTCCGTCTCAAAAAAAAGAAAAAAAAAAACTGGGTATCAATTCGGAGGCATAAGGCTGTAAGTAAGAGAAGAAAGGTAATTTGATAATATACCTCCCTTTACTCCAGAAGTAGATGGTTTTAGCAGTTTAGCTTCTCAATAACTCTCTTGGATTTCCCCTCATTGCCACAGGATGACAGCTACATCACCAAGTCTTGTATCTTCAAATGACAGCCCCCAAGACTGGCAGGAAGAGCTTAGCTTTCTTTTGTTTATAAGGAAAGAAAAATTTTCCACCTGTCTCATCAGGTTCCATTGGTTAGGATTTTGACTGACTGTCTTAGTCGGCTTTGTGCTATCATAACAGAATATCTGAGACTGGGTAGTTTGTCATGAAGAAAAATTTATTGACTCGTAGTTCTGGAAGCTGGAAAGGCCAATATCAAGGTGCCAATATCTTGCAAGGGCCTTCTTGCTGCATCGTCACATAGCAGGACAAAGAGATGTCAAGAGCAGACCAAACTTGTCTTTTTATAATGGCACCAATCCCACGCGTAAGTGTGGAGCGCTTGTGGTTTAATCATTTCTAAAAGGTGATTACTTAACACTGTTGCAGTGGCAATTAAATTTCAAATAAGTTTTTGAGGGAACAAATGTTCAAACTACAGCACTGACAGATGGATGCAATGGTCTAGATGCAAAGGAGGCTGCATAAGTAAACACCTGGGATTTTTTTTTTTTTTTTTGAGACAGAGTTTCGCTCTTGTTACCCAGGCTGGAGTGCAATGGTGCGATCCTGGCTCACTGCAACCTCCGCCTCCTGGGTTCAGGCAGTTCTCCTGCCTCAGCCTCCCGAGTAGCTAGTATTACAGGCACGTGCCACCATGCCCAGCTAATTTCTTTTGTATTTTTAGTAGAGACGGGGTTTCACCATGTTGACCAGGATGGTCTTGATCTCTTGACTTCGTGATCCACCCGCCTCAGCCTCCCAAAGTGCTGGGATTTCAGGCTTGAGCCACTGCGCCCGGCCCACCTGGGATTTTTAATCTTTCCCTCAGGAGGCAGGTTCTGCCAGAAAGGAAAAAGGGACTCAGACAGTTTCCCAATGTTTCTGCCTAGACCTCTTCAATGATACACAAGTTCTTCATGGCCTATATAGGCATTTGTGAACTTTGCTCAACATAATTATTTATCAGATAATTTTAGAGTTCTCAAGCTTATGCAAACTTGAGCAACATTTTTTATTGACCAGAAAATACTACTGTTTCTTATTTCAACCTATATGTTCCTATTAAAAGTGTAAATATGTTTTGGCAATATGCAGTGACAATGACTTCTTTAATTCAGATCACAATAAAAAGCAAAAAACAATTAGCAACTAAAATGGAATAGAGTATTTAGAATTTCAGACTATTTTTTAAGACTTGGGCAAGAGAGTCAATAATTATTTTCAGACATTGATTCAAACTTTAAAATTCTGTTAGTAGGATGATTTGGTGCAAATTTTATAGATATTTATATTTCTATAAATTGCAATTTTTTCCAAACATGTATGGAAAAATGTTTATGAAGTAAAATATAATACAAGAAAAAAGACTTTCAACTTATGTGTTCTTATTTTCTTGTCTTATTTTAAAAGGTGAACAGGTGTTCTTTTTCCTAATTAAAAAGAAAATGCTAAATACCATGTTGTTTCTCAGTGGGTATATCAGTTAATGTAATTAAAACATCTATTTTTGCACTGGACAACAGTTTTTCATGGTTAGCTAAAAAAGATAAGCCAAAAGTTGCAAACAGATTTTACTAATTGAGAGGAAATAGAAAGGATTGTCCCAATATCATTTTCTCATATGATAGAGAGCAGAATTTTGAACAAGTTATTTGGCGTAAAAGAATCCATTGATATGTGTTCAATGTGTTCATGTTGTTCAACATCTCTTTTGATGGTCTGACAAACTTTATTTGTTGTTTCTTTTTGTCCTAACCCCATTTATTCAAATCATGTATCTTGTATCTCCTTTTCACAAAGCAAAACTTACACTAAATTTTCTTTTCTGTGGCCCGGTAGGATAGTAGTCAGTAATTCCTGAAGTTACTGAACACATGATTCTTACTTACTTCTCTTAGGACTGCTTTTGTATTCGGATTTTTTTTTTCCTTAAGGTTGCATTTGTAATTTATTACTTTACCACAAGGGTGCACTAAGAAGCCCTCATAAACACAAGAATCAGCTACTTAATTTGCTGTGACTCATTTAACCAGAGCAGTAAAACGGTTTTATTGGATTCACTTGAAAGTGTTGATACTCAAAGAACTTTCCTACATTGTTAGAGATATTTTGCATAGGAGCAAAATTATATTTCCCTCACAAATAAAATACAAAAGATAGAATTTGTTCTCTATAAACTAAACACTAAATCTTTAAAGTGTTTCATAGATTGTTTCAGGCATGAAAATAAATTCAGTAAAAAATTTTATTTTTATGTCTTTGGCAATTAAAAAAATAGTTTCCTCTTGGAAAAAAATGTAATTATTTGGGAGAAATTGTGTTAGGATTTTAGCATATATTCTAATTATAAACTATAAAATTTTATATTTTGTTAGCATTATGTCAGTTTTTCTTCGTTACTTGAATTGTTACATAAAATTGTCTATTGGGTTGTTATAAGTCTTACATAAATCAAGAGGCATTTAACATACTATATATACAATCTACATTATTGGAAATGAGGAGATTTCTTTTCAAGAAACAAACATTCACACTAACAATAGGGCCCAAACCTAATTATGTCTTTATATTAGAAACACAACACCTCTGCCATCTTATTGACAACAAGTAGCAGTCATTTTTCTTTTAAATAAAGCTTTGCAATTATTGACATATAGGTCTGACACATCCTTTATTCTGCAGTCAACATTTATTCACTGCCTATTATATGTCAGGCACTGTGATAGATTTTGCAGAATCAAGGATTAATAATAGCAACAACAAAGGCCCCTTTAAAGGCTTTCACAATCTATCAGGATGGTAGTGGAGATGGAGTTACTAGAAAGAAGTATGAGAGGTCAAAGCTTTCTTCAATATGCATTGGAGAGTTTGCTTTAGCAGAGTGAATTTATTTGCAAGGGACTTGATGCCATATTATGTTTTTATGTTGGGTAGTGGAAGAAGTACTAGGTTGAGAGGCAGAAGTTTTTTGAGTTTTAGACTAAGCTCAATCAATAATACCTTGGAAACTTCAAAATATCTCATTTATAAAATACAAGATGTAGAGAGTAAATGATCTTACAATTTTCTCTGAGCTTTAACATGCTGTCATTTCACTTATGTGACTGCATTATTAAAAGATCTGCTCCACTACAATGCAAAAGACACTGCACTGCAAACAGTATTTTATAGTAACAGGACAATGCATATATTGTAAGCTTTTAATTTTGAACATAAAGACATTATTCATTTTTACAGTTTAGTTCAGCAGTGGGCATCTTGCCCATATGATAGGCACAAAATGACCCCTTACATAGAAAATAATCCTTTGAATGCCACAACATTCCAGTCCACTGCTATTCATTACTGTAAATTTCTTTGTAGGCTAATTGGCTTGATGATGAAAAAAAATGTAGACTACCAGTCCAAGAATTTATACTTAATATTGAAAATTAAATACTCTGCGTTTTTTTTACCATTAAATTTTTATTTTTATAATTTAATTTTCATTTTTTATTTCAATAGTTTTTGGAAACAGGTGGGTTTTGGTTACATGAATAAGTTCTTTAGTGATGATTTCTGAGCTTTTGGTGCACCCATCACCTGAGCAGTGTACACTATATCCACGGTGTAGTCTTTTATTCCTCATCCCATCCCTGCTTCCCCACAAGTCCCCAAAGTCTATATCATTCTTATGCCTGTGAATCCTCAGAGCTTGGCTCTCACTTATAAGAGAGAACATATGATATTTGGTTTCCCATTCCTGATTTACTTCACTTAGAGTAATGGTCTCTAACTCCATCCAAATTGCTGCAAATGCCATTATTTCTTTTTTTAATGACTCAGTAGTATTCCATGGTGTATATATACCAGATTTTCTTTATTCACTCATTGGTTGCTGATCATCTATGTTAGATACATATTTTGCAATTCTAAATTGTGCTGCTATAAACATGTGTGTACAAGTGTCTTTTTCATACAATGACTTCTTTTCCTTTGCATAGAAACTTAGTAGTGGGATTGCTGCATCAAGTGATAGTTCTACTTTAAGGTCTTTAAGGAACCTCTGTACTGTTTTCTATAGTGGTTGTGCTAGTTTACATTCCCACCAGTAGTTAGTGTTTCCTTTTCACCACATTCATGCCAATATTTATTATTTTTTTATTTTTAAATTATGGCCATTCTTACAAGAGTAAGGTGGTAGCACACTGTGGTTTTAATTTGCATTTCCCTGATCATTCGTGATGTTGAACTTTTTTCATGTTTGTTGGCCACTTGTATATCTTCTTTTAAGAATTGTCTATTCATGCCCTTTACTCACTTTTTGATGGGGTTATTTGTTTTGTACTTGCTGATTTGTTTGAGTTCCTTATAGATTCTGGATATTAGTCATTTGTTGGATGCATAACTTGCAAATATTTTCTCCCACTCTGTGAGTTGTCTATTTGCTCTGCTGATTGTTTCTTTTGCTGTACAGAAGCTTTTTAGCTTAATTAGGTCCCATTTATTTATTTTTGGTTTTGTTGCATTTGCTCTTGGATTCTTGGTCATGAAATCTTTGCCTCAGCTAATATCTAGAAGAGTTTTTCTGATATTATCTTCTAGAATTTTTCATGGCTTCAGGTATTAGATTTAGGTCTTTGATCCATCTCGAGTTGATTTTTAGATAAGGTGAGAATTGAGGATCCAGTATTATTCTTCCACATGTGGCTTGCAGCTTGCCAGTTTTCCCTGCACCATTTGTTGAATAGGCTGACTTTTCCCTACTTTATATTTTTGTATTCTTTGTCAAAGATCCATTGGCTGTCAGTATTTGCCTTTAATTCTGAGTTCTGTATTCTGTTCCATTGGTCTTTATACCCGTACCAGGCCATTTTGGTAACTATAGCCTTGTAATTTAGCTTGAAGTTGGGTAATTTGATGCCTCCAGATTGGTTCTTTTTTGCTTAGCATTGCTTTAGCTATCTGGGCTTTTTTTTTTTTTTTTTTTTTTTGGTTTTGTATGAATTTTAGGACTTTTTTTAGTTCTGTGAAGAATGATGATTGTACTTTGATGGGAATTGCATTGAATTGCAGATTGCTATTAGCAGTATGGTCATTTTCACAATATTGATTCTACCCATCCAGGAGCATGGGATGTATTTCCATTTGTTTGTGTCATCTATTATTTCTTTCAGCAGTGTGCTATAGTTTTTCTCGTAGAGATCTTTCACCTCCTTGGTTAAGTATATTCCTAAGTATTTAATATATTTTGGCAGCTATTGCAAAAATGATTGAGTTTTTTATTTGATTCTTTGCTTGGTCACTGTTGGTGTATAGCAATAGTATTGACTTGTGCACATTGATTTTGTATCCCGAAACTTTACTGAATTTCTTTATCAGATCTAGGAGCTTTATCGATGAGTCTTTGTTTTTTTTTCGAGTTGGAGTTTTACTCTGTCACCCAGGCTAGAGTGCAGTGGCATGATCTCTGCTCACTGGCAACCTCCTTCACCTCTTGTGTTCAAGCTATCCTCCTGCCTCAGCCTCCTGAGAAACTATGGATGAGTCTTAGGATTTCCTATGTATACAATCACAGCATAGGCAAACAGTGAGAGTTTGACTTCCGCTTTTCAAATTTGGATGTTCTTTATTTCTTTCTCTTGTCCGATTGCTCTCGGGAGAACGTCCAGTAATAAGTTGAATGGAAATGGTGAAAGTGGGCATCCTTGTCTTGTTCCAGTTTTCAGGGGGAATGCTTTAAACTGTTCCCCATTCTGTATGATGTTGGCTGTGGGTTTTTCACATACAGCTTTTATTACATTGAGACATGTCCCTTCTAGACCAATTTAGCTGAGGGTTTTTATCATAAAGCAATGCTGGATTTTGTCAAATGCTTTTTCTGCATCTATTGAGATGATCATATGATCTTTGTGTGTAATTATGTTTATGTGATATATCACATTTATTGACTGCCAAAATGATACCCACTTGATCATGATGTGTCATCTCTCCAATATGCTGTAGGATTCATTTAGTTAGTATTTTGTTCAGGATTTTTTGCATCTGTTTGTCAGTAATATTGGTCTGTAGTTTTCTTTTTTTGTTATCACTTTTCTGGGTTTGGTATTAGAGTGATACTGGCTTCATAGAATGATTTAGGAAGGATTTCTTCTTTCTCTGTTTTGGAATAGTTTCAGTAGGCTTGGTACCAATTCTTCTTTGAATATCTGATAGAATTCAGCTATGAATCCATCTGGTCCTGGACTTTATTTTGTTGACAAATATTAAATTACTGTTTCCAACTTGCTTATTGCTATTGGTCTGTTTGGTTTTTATTTCTTCTTGAATTAATCTAGGATGGTTATTTCCAGGAATTTATCCATCTCCTCTAGGTGTCCTTGTTTGTCCATGTAAAGGGGTTCAGAGTAGCTTTGAATGATCTTTTGTATTTCTGTGGTATTGGTTGTAATATCTCCAGCTTCATTTCTTGTGGAGCTTAATTGTATCTTCTCTCTTCTTTTCTTGGTTAGTCTTGCTAATGGTCTATCAATTTTGTTTATCTTTTCAAAGAACTAGCTTTTTATTTGATTGATCTTTTGTATTTTTTTTTCAATTGCATTTAGTTCTGCTCTGATCTTTGTTATTTCTTTCTTTCTTTCTTTTTTTTTTTTTTTTTTTTTTTTTTTTTTTTTTGAGACAGAGTCTCACTCTGTTACCCAGGCTGGACTTCAGTGGTGCAACCTTAGCTCAATGCAACCTCTGCTTCCTGGGTTAAGGCGATTCTTTTGCTTTAGCTTCCCAAGTGGCTGGGACTACAGGTGGATGCTACCATGCTGCCTATTTTTTTTTTGTATTTTTTAGTAGAGTTGGGGTTTTATCATATTGGCCAGGCTGGTCTAGAACTCCTGACCTTATGATCCATGCTCCTCGGCTTCTCAAACTGTTGGGATTACAGGTGTGAGCAACCACACCCAGCCTGATCTTTTCTTTGGTGGTTGTGGGATTAGTCTGTTCTTGTTTCTCTAGTTCCTTGAGGTGTAACTTTAGGTCATTTATTTGTGCTCTTTCAGACTTTTTGATATATGCATTTATTGCTATGAACTTTCCTCTCAGCACCACTTTTTCTGTATCCCATAGGTTTTGATAGGTTTTCGTGTCTCTATCTCCTTCAGTTCAGCTCTGATCTTAGTTATTTCTTGTCTTCTGCTGGGTTTTGAGTTTTTTTTATCTTGCTCCTCTAGCTCTTTCAATTTTGACGATAGGGTGTCAATTTTGGATCTCACCATTCTCCTCATATGGGCACTTATTGCTATATATTTTCCTCTAGAGACTGCTTTAAATGTGTCCCAGAGATTCTGGCATGTTGTGACTTTGTTCTCATTGGTTTCGAAGAACTTCTTTATTTCTGCCTTCATTTCATTGTTTATCCAGTCAACATTCGAGAGCCAGTTGTTCAGTTTCCATGAAGCTGTGTGGTTCTGAGTTAGTTTCTGAATTCTGAGTTCTAACTTGATTGCACTATGGTCTGAGAGACTGTTTGTTATGATTTCAGTTGTTTTGCATTTGCTGAGGAGTGATTTACTTCCAATTATGTGGTCAATTTTAGAGTAGGTGTGATGTGGTGCTGAGAAGAATGTATATTCTGTGGATTTGGGGTGGAGAGTTCTGTAAATGTCTATCAGATTTGCTTGCTCCAGGTCTGAGTTCAAGCTCTGGATATCCTTGTTGATTTTCTGTCTGGTTGATCTGTCTAATATTGACAGTGGAGTGTTAAAGTCTCCCACTATTATTGTGTGGGAGTCTAAGTCTCTTTGTAAGTCATTAAGAACTTGCCTTATGTATCTGGGTGCTTCTGTATTGGGTCCATATATGTTTAGGATTGTTAGCTCTTCTTGTTGTATTGATCCTTTTACCATTATGTAATGTCCTTCTTTGTCTCTTTTGATCTTTGTTGCTTTAAAGTCTATTTTATCAGACACGAGAATTGCAACTCCTGCTTTTTTTTGCTCTCCATTTTCTTGGTAAATCTTCCTCCATCCCTTTATTTTGAGCCTTTGTGTATCCTTGCATGTGAGATGGGTTTCCTGGATACAGCAAACTGATGGGTTTTGGATTTTTATCTAATTTGCCAGTCTGTGTCTTTTGATTCGTTCATTTAGCCCATTTATATTTAGGGTTAATATTGGTATGTGTGAATTTGATACTGCCATTTTGATGCTAGCTGGCTGTTTTGCCCATTAGTTGTTGTAGATTCTTCATTATGTTGATGCTCTTTAGCATTTAGTGTGATTTTGGAATGTCTGGTACTGGTTGTTCCTTTCTATGTGTAATGCCTCTTTCAGGAGCTCTTGTAAAGCAGGCCTGGTGGTGACAAACTCTCTGAGTACTTGCTTGTTTGCAACGGATTTTATTTTTCCTTCACTTATGAAGCTCAGTTTGGCTGGATATGAAATTCTGGGTTGAAAGTTCTTTTCTTTAAGGATGTCGAATATTGGCCTCCACTCTCTTCTGGCTTGTAGTGTTTCTCCCGAGAGATCTGCTGTGAGTCACTATTATAATACAGTTCAAATAATTTTTAAATTTTATTTTGATTTCATTATGAATCCAAAGATCATTCGAAAGTAGGTTAATTTCCATGTAATTGTATAGTTTTCAGGTTTCCTTTTGGAGTTAATTTCCAGTTTTATTTTGATGTGGTCTGAGATGATACTTGATATGATTTTGATTTTCTTAAATTTACTGAGCCTTGTTTTGTGGCCTATTGTATAGTCTATCTTGGAGAATGCACCATGTGCTGATGAAAGAATGTATATTCTGTATTGTTGGGTACAATGTTCTATAAATATCTGTTAAGTCCATTTGTTCTAGGGTATAGCTTAAGTCCATCACTTCTTTGTCGAGTTTCTGTCTTGATGACTTGCCTAGTGCTGTGAGTGGCATTTTGAAGTCTCTCAATACTGTAGTGTTTTACTGGGGACTTTATTTCCCATCACACCTATCATCACCTTTATTTTAGATTGAATTTTTTTAAATTATAGAAAATATAAAAATGTAATAAATGGAATAAAATGGCATAATAAATCCCCTGTGTTCCTCACATAGCTTTAACAATTGTCAACTCATGACCAATCTTTATTACCATATGCCATCCACCCCTGATTATCACATCATCTGAAAATACAATCACAAAGCAATACAACCCATTTGTAAACCATGTTCAGGCTTTATACCTACTCTTTCCTCCTCCCACAAGGCCATCGGTGTGAGTTAAAGTGGGTGACAGGGGATTCTGGGATGCCTGATCATGTGCCGTTTACATGTTCGGGCTTCATCCTGGATGTATCCTTCCATCTTACAGCGTATGCTTGCTGGGTCTGCCTGACTTTATGACTTAGTGGACCCAACAGTACAGCCTATGATAGGGTTCTCGAATGGTTTTCTTCACAATTTTAGAAGCATTTTATATGTTTGTGATGTTAACTGTTTTCTGTGACGGAGATTTACTTTTCCTCCTTTCTCTTTTGATTTCCACTTTGTTCATGACTTATTTGGTCACAAATGTTTTATGTAATAAAGTGTATCCATATTTTTCTTGTACTTTTAGAATCTGAAATTTAGAAATACATACAATTTTGGTATAATGGTATTCCTTATACTAATGCCTTCATAAAATATTCTTATTCCTTACCTGCTGCTTTTTCCCCCACTATTGGCCACTGGTGTTCTTCTATTTTAATGAATTTAGTTATTGTATTTATTTCTTAGGGTTACCATAACAAATTACCACAAACCTGGTGGCTTAAAACAAAAGAAGTGTTATTCTTTCATGGTTCATTCAAGAGGCTAGAAGTACAAACCCCACATGTCAGGAGGGCCGTACTCCTTCCAGAGGGTCTAGGGAGATTCATTTCTTACCTCTTCTGGTTTCTGGAGGCATTTTTAAAGCATTCCTTTGTTGAATAAGCCCCGTCTTTTTTTTCAAGATTACATTGCCTTCTACTCTTCTCTATACCCCATATGCTTATTTTAAGATTCTTCTCATTGGATTTAGGGCACACTCATATAATCCAGGATGATCTCCTCCCAAATTCCTTAATTTAATTACAGCTGCAGACTCTTTTTTTTTTCAAATTAATATTTGCAGGTCCTGAAATGTGACATGGGTATCTTTTGGGTGCCAGTTTCTGACTTATCACAGTTAGTATCTGTTCTACTTCCTTCCCATACCCAATATAAAATAATTACAGTGTATGTATGCCTCCACAGAAATAGAGCCATTGTGTCTGTACCATTTTCTTTATAACTATCATTTAGTTTTAGGTCTATAGGTAAATATATACTTAATGCTCATTCCAGAGCTCATGCTGATGGCTCCCAATTTATGTAGGTTGTTGAAACTTCCTCTCTAATGGATTTCTCCACAAGTGCTCATTGAAACAATATTCTCTATCCTCTTGATGTTCTTAAGAGTTGAATGCCTTTTATGCCTGTATATATAGTATGTTTATAGGCATGTATGACAGCCTGAACAGAAAATCACTGGTTAACATTTTCTTGCATCGTGTTTTCAAATGTTTCTTCTTTGTCTTCTGACACAAAGTGCTACTGTTAGTCTATAAACAATGCAATTTCCTTTCTCTTTTAAGTATCTCGGTATTTTGCCTAGATGCTACTCCCCTAACTGCTTGTTTCCTTTTTCCCCAAATATAATAGTTTTCCTAAAATGTGTCTGGATCTTTCCTGTGCTGGATCATTTGTCCATGTATACAGTGTGCCTTACAATATGTGCTTTCAAGCTCTCCTTTTTTCAGGGAATTTTTTTGAACTGTGTTATTACTATTTCTTGTTTCATGATCTTGGTTTTTACATGTTGGATCTTGCTTGTCTTCCAGTTATGTCTTTCATTTTCTTTTGAATCCTGCTTTGTCTCTTCCTTCATTTTATGTTGATTTTTAAGCATTAGCTGTTTTTTATCTTCTCTTTGTCTGAGTCATTATTTGTATGTGTGTGTGTTGTTTCTAGTTTAGTCTTTATTTCCGAAATAATTTTCTCTTATTTATAGTTATTTCTAAGTTTTTTCAGCTTTCTCTAGTAGTCTCAATTATAGATATGTATAATTCTATTTAAGCTGTTCATTCATGGCTACTAACATTTTCTTAATTTCTTTGGATTCATTTTTAATTATTAGGTAACTAGTTCATGGAAATGTTTTTCTAGTGGGAGACTTCATTGTCTGTGGAGACATAACCTTCTTCTTAATCTCCATTTTATTACAATAATTAACATGTGATTTGACTGTAATTATTTTTATCACTTATGCTTGAGATTAATTTTCTTGTATTCTTAGGAGCGAGGCATGGGTAACATATATTTCCAAGGTTTGTAATTCTAGATGTCCTTCTGCTAGCTAAGTGAAGTTTGAAAATAAATACATCCTCATACTCCCTGAGACATTGTGACTTCGTCCTACCACTACATTAAGTGATGTTTCTCTTTCTTTGACTTATTGCTCATCTCGTACTCAGTTAGATTCTACTCCCCAGCAGGTGTTCGAGGGAATATTGCTTTAGTTTTGTTTTTTGTTTAATTTTAGTTTTGAATTTTTTTACTGAGTTCAAAGGGCTCTGACTACTCCACCACCATCTGTCCTTACCATGTTTTCTTAGATTGTACCTGCAAACTGAAGCCCCTTAAGTCCTTTTCCAAATCAGCTACTCTTCCAACATTTGCTTTTCATGCTTTCCAAAGCTTGGTGACTTGGGTGTTCTCTAGATCTCGTGGCTTTCAAAAGTCATTGTGCCTTCCCTCTGCTTCCTCCTGCACAGTCAGCCAGGCCATTTTAGTCTTGTTCTTACAGTTTATATACTTACCTATTAGTATTTCAAGGTTTGTGAGGATAACTTACCACCTCGTGTTGATGTAGAAGTTGTCTGTGGTTTTGGATGTTCCTACTCCAAGTGCTGTATCTGCTTTTATGGAAATATTAGGGAAGACAAAAAGCTAGCAATTAGTTTGCCAGGCTGCAATAACAAAGTGCCAGAGACTGGGTGGCTTAAACTCCCTGTCCTGGAGGCTGGAAGTCCAAAATCAAGGTGTCAGCAGGTTAGTTCCTTCTGAGGGCTGTGATAAAAGAACCTGTTCTAGTCCTCTCTCCTTGGCTTGTGAAGAGTCAGCTTCTATCTTGGGGAGGACATAATTCAAACCACAACACTATGTAACAACTGCTGACTTTCAGTCCTTATTTTCTTATTTAATTTTTTAAATTTACAAATAAAAAATTAAAGCACTTTACTTAGTCCAGCATATGTATTTATAATGTCTATAAAAGAACATTATAATTTTTAAGGAGTTTGTAAGCAAATGGAGGGACAGTTGTAATACTGAAACACATGAAAAATTGAGTGTTGCATAGATGCTTAGGAGTTGAAATGAGAGCTCAATAAAGGTTTTTATAATCAGGAAAGGTTTTCTTTGAACTGAGTTTTGATCCAAGTGTTAAAGAATAATGGAAAGGATCTGCATAAATTGAAATGAGCATGTTTTCAATGTGATCAAGGTGTAGAAGTGAGAGAATGTGCATGCCTGTACAAACTATCCAGAGAAGACTTACAAGATTACAGTGGACCTTGGAAAGCAATGGGAAATGGTTCGATAGGCATGATGTAAGCAGCTTTTGGTGACCTTGCAGGTTAGCAGAGTAGCTAGATTATCCGAGAAAAGAAACTAAATGCTGATCAGTTTTGAATTTAGTAATCAGTAATCAAATTTAAAGAGATTGTCAGCAATATGCTTGATGGAGTCAAATTAAAATTACTATTTTAATTTATAATCTATTATAAAAAATATGTTGGCATCTTTTTTTTTTTTTTAGTGCTGGTAGAAGTTAGGAAATAAAGACTTAACCAGCCTTGATAATATCCCAGAAAATTTGCCCAATTGTTATCTCACCTACTCTTTGCAAAAACACTTTGATGTATATGTTAGTGCTCATATATTACAAATAACAAAATTAAACCCAGAGAGTTGAAGCAACTTCCTCAAACACATATATTCCATACATGGTTTAAAATTTGAATCCAGGTCCTTCTGGCTTGAAAGTCCGTTCTCTTTTTACTATCCTACACTGCCATATAAAAGGTTACTATGTTTTAGAGGTGTTATAAAATATATATTAGAGATCGGACAATAAAACCATAGAGGAAGAGACAAGCATTTTAGAGATCTGGCAATAAAACTGTACAGGAAGGGATAGGTGTGAGAAATTTGGGGGAAGGAAGATGAGTTAGAGAGTGATCATGTATATTTTGAGTTCATTTATGCATTTCATGAACGCAGCACATTGTGGCAACACATTAGTGTCTCTATAAACTTTTTTATGAGAATGCAGTGGTGAAACTTATTCTCAGTATTATGCAGGTCATAATAGCACCACACCAGAGTAAAAATAACATTCAGAAAATCAATAGTATCTAATAAATCATTCCTGGACATAATTTTCCTATATATTAAAAGGAAATATTTCATCATCATTTTTCTTAAGTTAGGTCAACTGTCTCCTACTTATTGTGGGTATAATGGTTAATTTTACTGTCACTTTGACTGGGTTAAAGGATATCCAGACAGCTGATAAAATACTATTTGGGAGTATGTCCTTTCTATTGCTGCTATTAAGGACTGCCAGAGACTGGGTATTTTATAAAGGAAAGAGGTTTAATTGACTCCCAGTTATGCATGACTGGGGAGGCCTCAGAAAACTTAGAGCCGTGGCTGAAGGAGAAGTAAACATCTTATTCATATGATGGCAAGAAGGAGAAAAATGAGTGCCCAAAGAAGGAGGAAGCCCTTTATAAAATCATCAGCCCTCGTGAGAACCAACTCACTATCACAGGAACAAGGTATAGGAAATGACTCCCATGAATCAGTTATCCCCATCTGGTCCCACCCATGACACATGGGGATTAAGGGAACTCAATTCAAGGTGAGATTTGAGTGGCCACACAGCCAAATCATATCAGTATGTCTATGAAATTTTTTCCGGAAGAAATAGGTATTTGAATCAGTGGACTGAGTTAGGAAGATTGCCCTCACCTAGTTTGGGCCAGCACTATCAAATTGGTTGATGGCCCAGATAAAACAAAAAGTCAGATGATAGGTAAATTATTTCTCTTTCTCCTGGAACTGAGACAGCTGCTTCTCTGCCCTTGGACATCACAACTTCAGTTTCTCTGACCTTTCAACTCTGGGATTTTACCAGTGACTTTCTAGTTCTTGGGCCTTTGGCTTCAGTCTGAGAGTTCTTATTTGGTTCTCCGGTCTTTGAATTTTGACCAAGCCAAACAGCTTCTCTGCTTTTCTAGTTCGTAGAGACTGTCTTGGAACTTTTCAGCCTCCATAATCACATTGGCCAATTCTGATATTAAATCCTCTCATATGTCTTTCTCTGTATCCTAAGGGTACTACTGTTTGTTGAGAGAAACCTTACTAATACGACGGGTCTGAAAGAAGTCTCTTTGATAGTTGAAAGCACATAAAGAAAATTGAGAGGAGGAAAAGAGGAGCAGGAATCACTAGTTAAGTCTTTCTTTTTGTGGGGAGAGCATTTAGCACAACAGCAATTCAGTCATGGCATTTTGCCTTCCTCTTCCCCTACATCTGGTTTCTGGTCTGTTTTATTTCCATGTTCAGAATAAATTTTGGACCTACCTTAATTATATCACATTCTAAATAATTTAAGGATGTTAATGTGTTGTCTGCACAAAACAGGGACATGATATAAGGGATACTAATTCCCATAAACATGGACAGAGTAAGAATTTTCTTGCATTTAGTATTTTAAATTATGTCTTATATAATGTTGGAGATGAAGGAAATATATTAATGCATTATGATAAAATTTATATGATGTTAAATTATTTTCTGTTAAAATTATGAAATTATGTTAAACATTAAGGTACATGTATTTGAGCTTCATTTTGGTAGTCATTGAATGTTATTTTTAAAAATACTTTGACATATATAGTAAAAACTTTATAAAATTAAACTCTAAAAATTAGGTGATAAAGTCAATGTATTGTTTATTTTTATTATAAAAAT
This sequence comes from Callithrix jacchus, assembly GCF_049354715.1. NCBI lineage: Eukaryota > Metazoa > Chordata > Mammalia > Primates > Cebidae > Callithrix > Callithrix jacchus. The sequence continues at coordinate 135,419,704 of NC_133505.1, forward strand.
AAATTAATATATAGGAATCATGGAGATGTTGTCTTATGAAACTTTTTTTTTTTTCATTGACATGGAGTCTCAGTCACCCAGGTTGGAGTGCAGTGGTGTGATCTCGGCTCACTGCAACCTCTCTCTCCGAGGTTCAAGCGATTCTTGTACCTCAACCTTCTGAATAGTTGGGACTACAGGCATGTGTCACCATGCCAGGCTAATTTTTTGTATTTTTAGTAGAGATAGGGTTTTGCCATGTTAGCCAGACTGGTCTCGAACTCCTGACCTTGTGATCTGCCCACCTCGGCCTCCCATCATGCTGGGATTACAGGTAACAGCCACCACACTCGGCCTGAAACTTTTTTTTAACCAAAGAACATTGATTAGAGTTCTGATTCCAGTAATGGTGAGTAACTTTTATCAAACTGACCCTCCTATTGACAACTATTACACCTCTAGTTTTAAAAAACTGAATATATTAGAAAGCAATGAAAAGCGCCAGAAACTGCATGGGATTCAATCTTTTAAAGACAAGAAGAGAAGAAGGTAATACTTTTATTTAGTTGTTTTTTCCCCAAGGGTACTTCTCAATTTCCTGAGACATATAGAGAAATGGAGGTCAAATAAAAATTTTCATTCTTACTGAATTGAAAGGACAGAGGTTGGAAAAGACAAGAGAAGATAGAAATTGAGGGGAAAATCTTGGAAAGGGGAGAGCCACAAAGAAGGGATACCTGCTGCTAAATTGTGGATACCAATTCTGCTCACACTTCTATTAGGTCCTTTAATGATTTGTTAAATATGCACATGACCAGCAAGACTCCAAAGAACCCAGAGGAAAGAAGAGCTGGGAGGCCAAGAAAATGAGAAGAGACTTCAACATCTGCCCCTTGCTCAGGACAAAGAGTTTGCCATTTAAACGTTGTTAAGTCTCCCTTGTTGAAATCACCCAGTTTGTGTACTTTGTTACCGTAGACCTCACAAACCAATATAATGAGCAAATCACATGCAGAAATATGTAGCCAAGATAATAAAACATGACCAAGGGCAGTTTATTCCATAAATGCAACATTGATTTAATATTTGAAATCAATCAATGTAATTTCACCACATCAACAAAAAATGAAAGAAAAATATGATCAATAGATATACAAAAGTTATTTGATAAAATTCAACACAATTTATAAGTAAATTAAAAAAAAGATTCCAGCAACTAGGAGTTTACAGAAACATTCCTAACCTGATTGAGGACACCTATGAAAAACCTACAGTTAACATAATATAACTTTTAGTGATTCACTAATATATATATTATTCAAATGAAGAATAAGGCACTTACTGTTCTCAGCACTGCTAGTCAATGTTGAAAGTCCTAGCCAGAAAGTTAAACAAAAAGAAAAAAAAAGCAGACTATTTCAAGAGAATGAGAAGACAAGGCTCAGGCTGGGAGAAAAAAATTTCAAAAGATACATCTGATTAAAAACAACTGTTATCCAAACTATACAAAGAACTCTTAAAACTTAAGAAGAAAGTAAGTAATTAGGTTACAAAATAGGCAATAGACTTTAACAGAAACCTCACCAAAGAAGATATACAAATGGCAAAGAAGCATATGAAAAGATGCTTCACATTACATGTCATCAGGAAAAAGCAAATTGAAATAACAATGACATATAACTAGACACCTATTAGAAAGGCCAAAATCCAGAAGCTTGACAACGTCAAATACTGTCAAGGACATGAGGCAACGAAAACTCTTATTCATTGTTGGTGGAAATCCCAAATGGCATGACCATTATGGAAGACAATCTGGCAAGTTTCTTACAATTAAACACACTCATGATTTGATCCAGCAATTGTGATCCTTGCTGTCTACCCAAAAGAGTTGGAAACTATGTTCACATAAAAATTTGCACTCAGATGTTTATAGCACCTCTATTCATAATTGCCAAACTTGGAAAAAACCAAAATGTCCTTCAGTAGGTAAATAAATAAACTGTGGTACATCTAGATATTATTAATGGGTACAAAGAAGTGAGATATCACAACATGAAAAGACATGGAGCAAACTTATATGCATATTATCAAGTGAAATAAGCCAATCTGAAAAATTTACATACTGTATAAGTCCAACTATAGGACATTATGAAAAAGGCAAAACTAAGGGGACAGTTAAAAAAAACAAAAACAAAACAGGGACGGGGTTGGTGGTGAGAGAAAGGATGAAGAGGCAGAGCACAGAGAATTGGAGGGCAGTGGAAATATTCTATGGAATACCATAATTGTAGACACATGTACAACCCTTGTGTAAGCTACAAACTTCACGTGATAATGATGAGTCAATGTAGGTTCATCAACTGTTAACAAATGTACCATTCTAGTGAAGGATGTTGATAATGTTGAAATCTCCGTAGCTTACTCTCAGTTTTGCTGTGTACATGAAACTGCTCTAAAAAAAATAAAGTTTTTAAAAAGGTTAATTTTTTTTACAGTAGGCAGATTAGAAAGGAAGAAGTAAAACTTTCTTTGTTGAGGATAACATGACATATTGTATACATAAAACAATTCTGCACATTTAGAAAATAAAGCAAAAACTAAAGCAAAGCCTGCAAGAACTAATGAATAAATTTAGTAGGGTGACACAAACACTTCCAGAAAACTCAAGAGGAAGGAATACTTTCTGAACTATTATTTTGACACCAGCATTACTCTGATAAATATACTACTCTGACAAACCAGATAAATGCATTACAGGTAAAAAAATTATAGAACAGTATCCCTTGTTAAGTGATTTTAAAATTATGAACAGAATTTTAGCTAATCAAATATAATATATACAATTAATAAAGTGTTAGAAAAAGTGGTGCTTATACCAGTAATGCAAGTTTAGTTAAACATTTGAAAGTAAGAGGGTATGACTCATTATATGAACAAACTAAAAAAGAAAAACCACATACTTATCTCAATACATGCAGAAAAAAAAATTTATGAGAATCCAGCTTCTAGTACTCTTAGAAACACTCAGCAGCCTGGGTGCCATGGCTCCAGATGCTTTGGGAGGTTGAGGTGGGCAGATCGCTTGAACCCAGGAGTTCGAGATCAGCCTGGCCCACATGGCAAATCTCTGTCTCTACGAAAAATACAAAAATTACCTTGGTGTGGTGCTGTGCTCCTGTAGTGCCAGCTACTTGGGAAGCTGATGTGGGAAGATTGCTTGAGTCCAGAAAGTCAAGGCTGCAGTGAGCCGAGATCACACCACTGCACTCCATGGGTGACAGAGTGAGACCCTGTCTCAAGAAACAAACAAAACCATTCAGCAAACTGGCATGGAAGGTGTATTAGTTAATACTCCCCAGAGAAACACAACTGATGCAGTTGGATAGATGGATGATGAATAAGTGGATGGAAGCAGAAAGGCAGAGATTGAGAGAGACATTCATTTCAAGGAATTAGTTCATGTGATTGTGGTAGTTGCTAAGTCTGAAATTTGGCAGGCCGATAGGCTGGAATTTCTGGCAAGATGTTGTGGTCTTGAATTTGAAGGTAGTCTGGAGATAAACATTCTTATTTTGGAGACCTTAGTCTTTTAAGGCCTTCAACTGACTGGATAAGGCCCATTTACATAATGAATAGCAGCCTACTTTACTCAGAATCTACTGATTTACATGTTAGTCACATCTAAACAATATCTTTACAGCAATATCTAGACTTGTGTTTGACAAAACAAATGGGCAGCATAGCCTATACAAGTTGACACATAAAATTAACCATTACAGGAAGGAATGTCTTCAACTTCATAAAAACCATCTATGACAAATCTACAGTTAACCCCATGTTTAATGGTGAAAGATTAAACACTATCCCTCAAAGATGAGGAAGAAAGCAATGATACCCTGTCTCATCATTGCTATTCAATATTGTATTGCAGATTTTAGTCAATATGATGTAGCAAGCAAAAGAAATAAAAGGAATTCAGATTGGAAAATAAGTTGTATTACTTGTAGATGACATGATGGTAGACTATCCCATGGAAACTACAATAAAGCCACTCTAACAAAGGAGTCTAGAAATGTGCTGGATATAGGATTAATATATAACGTTAATTATGTTTTTACATAGTAGTAATAAATAGGGAAATGGCATTAAATAATACTACTTTAAAATATTACATTGAAAATATAAATTAGGGAGGAATCTGATAAAAGGACAAGACATAATACTGAAAATTATAAAACATTGCTGAAGAAAATTAAGGAAAAGCTAAATAAATGCAGAGATATACTGTGTTCATGAGTCAGAAGACTAAATATTGTTAAGATGTCAGTTCTCTAAGAATTGATTTATACATTCAATGAATTACATTGATTTACATGTTGCCTAAAGCTGCTTTTGCACTACAGTAGTCAATTTGAGGAGAAGTTGCCACAAAGGATTGTGTGGTCCATAAAGCCCAAACTATTTACCACCTAGCCTTTTACAGTAAAGGTTTGCTCTATTTCATTTTCCACACTGGCCCTAGTTATTTTTCTGGCTCCTTCCTGTGTCACCTCTGACTGTAAACTTCTAATGCGTTTTTTAATGTACTATGCTGTCTCTCATCCGTGGCTTTGCACATGTTATTTTCTTTGTCTGAAATGTTCTTTAATCACTCTACTTCCCATCTCAATTGGTTATATCTTTTTTTTACCCTTCCAGACCAAGTTTAAGATACTGCTTCCTTTAGAGAGCCTGGTGGAGCCCTGAAATCTCAGGAAATTACCTAGACTGTGTGTTCCTACCAAGCAGTGTACATTGTCAAACATAAGAGTTAACACACTGCAAACAATTGCTTCTGTTTTCTCTGAAAGATTGTAAGCTTTCTCTGAAGCTTCATGAGGAAGGGACTGTGTCTAATTTGTTTTTTGGGGTCTGGCATATAATATCTTCTAGGTAAATAACTATTGAATGAATTAATATATAAATGACAGCTTTGGACAAGATAGCTTCGGACCTAGCAGCATGTTCAAAAAAAGCTTGTGTGGATATTATAAAGGCACTTACCATTCTTCTCTTCCAAAAGAACACTATGTCATTTCTCCTGTCTAGACTAGATTCTAATTTGAGACACAGAGTTACAGTTCTTAAAGTCTAACTTTAAAAAAAAATAAATTGTGGACTCATATCACAAAGAATTCTTGTACAAACATTTGTAAAATTAAGCATCCCTCTGGTATAGACTTGATAGATTTCTGAATTTTATCTTTCAGAATTGCTTTCTGAATTGTTTTTTTAAATGAAAATTAAAAATTTGTTTATTGACTGATAGGCTAACACAGGAGGTGAATTCCCTGGGCTCCTTTTTCAGACCAACCACTGACTTATTTTGTATAAAAAGTACACATTTTTATTTGCAGCCCAGCTTCTTCCTATTTAAGGTGGTGAGAGAATTAGTTTCTACATAATTCCTTAATATGTTTGTCTAATCAGCATCCCTCTAATATTTTAGAGTATGAAATTTGTAAAATCTCTGAGTGCAACTTTAGGGTGTATGGAGGAAGAACAGGTCAGCATCAGTGGCTGGGTAGAGAAGACAACGAAATGTTACACTTTTGTTATGTAAATAAGCATTATCTTGATATTCAAAGTAAATAAATGAAGTGCTTTAAAGTACAAATGAAACTTCAAACTAATGTGTGATGGGAACAACCATCTGATATTGACAAGTGAGGTAAATATGCCGAAGTTTTACCAGTGAAAGTTACAAATGGAATCTTGAATGAAAATTATTGATTCAAATCAGTAGTTACCTAGTTTAACAATCGAAGCGTCTTACCTGGGGCAGCTGCATTTTGACTGAATGAGAAGGGTCGATACAGCTCTGATACTATGTGTTTGGTAGTTTAGATTAAATGCAGTAGGAACAATCTTGGGAATCTAGAAGGCACAGTGAGACGTCTAAACAAATGAAGGGATGATATTTGGGAAGGAGATGCAGGTTCATTATTTAGACATTAAAAAATTAAAAGGATATTAGACATAGTGCTTTTGTAAGATAAGGATTTATGTCATAACCATATATTGGATTATAAGGAAATTGGAAAAATATATAGCAAAATATAGATTTTAAGTTGGCTAGAAAGAATACAAAGTGACATCAGTCATGTTGCCCCAGAAAAATAATGTCCTAAAATCTCTCTTTATATTTTTTTGGTGCAGTGCATTTGGCTTCCACCTGTGCAGGAAAAACGGTGATGAGCAGAAGCTGCTATCATCCCTGCAGAACATTTTTGACTCAGCAACTGAAAGTGACAGCTTAAGTTATAGAAAATTGGTAGAGATACAATTGGACAAATAAAAGTCATTTTTTTTCTTTCAGAAGTTAGAGTGTATAAACTAAGAAACAGAAGTTTGCAAAGCCAAAAAATCCAAACCTTAGAAATAAAGTAAGCAGAAACTGTTGACTTAGAGTGAAAAATTTAAAAGATAGACAATGAACATATAATAGGACTACTGATGCATTATGTTCTTTTGGGGTCATCTCCTTGTTTCCAGAGATGAAGGAAAGATGTGTGAGAAAATAAGCAAAACAACAGCAATAAAAAGAGTTCCCCAACAACACTATCAAAAGAGACACAAAACCCCAAATTTGAATAGTTATGAAGAAAAATACTCGAGAGGAAGACAGACTTGAAATCAATCAATAAATCTGAATTAAGTAATAATTTATTGAGTGGTATATGATGTTTCCTGAATTCCTACAGAGGCTTCAGAGGGAATGTGTTCTTAGAAGGAAAGCAATAAAGTCTTTAGAATTGGGTTTAGGGAATGGCACTTTGTTTTAATTTGGAATACAGAAACAGCTGTTTATGAAGGGGTGTTATTATTAAGATAACAAAAAATCTTAAAAAGCCTTTAGATATAGGAAAAAGTCAATTTATTCAACATGATTCCTTCAACATTGACAGATGACAGCACTGCCCATGGATATTGAATAGGAAAGTATGGTCCAGGTACTTTTCCGGACACTGGAGATTCTCAGGGCAGTCACAGTGTCAGTTATGCAGTTGCTTACAGTATATTGAGAAGGAGATTTAGAAGTAAAAAATATACTACCATATATTATTGGAGAGGTATGCATAGAATACACATAACATATTGATGAAAGCGCTCTTATGTCTCAAAATTTCAGAATGAATGATCAGTTTGCAGACCAGAAAGAGACCTTCCCTGCTTTATTCAGCACTGTATTTCCAGTTCCTAGCATACTGACTGACACAGAAGAGTACTCAGCATTTTTTAAAAGAATGAAAAAAAAGGAAATCTGCCTTGGAATGTTAGGCTAAATTTTACTGTGGAGATGATGTGTAAACTGATTCTTTGGGAAAGAAAGGAAAAGAATACATCAAGTTACTTAATGGCACAGAAGGACAAAACGACTTGACAGTCTGGTCAACAGCCAATAGGTCTGAGTGGCTGCCAGCGTTGTGTGGGAGATAAAGTATCTAAAGGCTGAACAGCCGGGAGAGGGAAGCAGGGGTTATCATTTTAAATAAATTAGAAATGTGGAGGATACTGAAGATTTGGTATGGAAGTTCACTAAGATGATGGAAGAAAAGCACTTGCTTGAAATTTCTTCCTGAAGGAAATGAATTTCAATACCTTGTTAAATCTGACTGTGGCAAGGTTGGAATGGGCATCTCAATCAGGGAAGAGGAAGTTCTGAGACTTGGAAATATCAGAAGCATTTTTGGAGGGTGGATTTTTTGTCTGCATGGATTGCCTCTGGCCATGGAAGGGCAGGCCAGGAGAAATAGTTCCCAGGGATGGACTAGAGTCACTCCATGTTGTACTATAAGTCATTTACTGTTGAAGAATTATCTTCCATTATCTCACAGTGGTGATATCCTAGTGGAGTTCATGTCCAAAGTTGTAGCCTGGTCTCAACCGATGGTAGGATATTAAGATAAAACCTTGGGATACTCTCTGGGAAATCTGCAATGAAGCCATTGATGTCTCACACAGGTGCAGCTTGAATAAGACACTTTAGCGCATTGTTTAGGCATAGGAAGCCCACATAAATGTTAGTTGCTTTTATCTTTTTTGCCGTATATACTAAAAGGCAAATGCTTGTGATCATGAAAATCACAAGCATTTCCCTTTTATTGGTCTTTATCAGTATCTGAATTTAGTGTCTGATCTTTTTTTCTGTGTAGACAATTTTTATTCCTCCCCTTCCTTTTCTTAAAATGCTTACCTACTTTCTCTGCAATAAGTCATGTTAATCAATTCAATTAAAATCTGAATATTATCTCTATAAGGATACCTAATATCAACCTAATTTTTTGTATTTGTTTCCTATGCTTGAAATTGGTTTTTCTTTATTCTTACCAAATCTTAACCAACACTTAAGGCCTCTAAGTTCCCATCTAGTGCAAGAAGATACCTTCAGCCCTACTGTATTTGTTTGAATTCAAACTACTATTACTTTTAGATTAGTACCACTCATTAGGTTTTAATGATTTTATGTGTTAGTGATGATGTCACCAATAGGTTGTAAATCTTGGCCATCAGGCCTTTTGTGTATTTGTATTCCTCACAATCCTAAATACAAAGCTCAGAGTATACTCATTAAGTGGATGATACTTAAAGAGTCCACGTGTGGGTGAAAAGATGATTTTTAAGACTCTCCACAGCACTAACTCATGAACCTTTTTGATTAATCAGAGTTGGGAGGTGCCTCTCTCACCACCCTTCCCTTCCAGACATCTTCATGACTTTTCTTTTGACGTTGCACTATTTTCCTTCTGCAGTCAATGATTTGCTCAGCTCTGCATCAATGAGATCCTTATGATTATAAAATAACATGAGGTATACATGGAAAGAATTTGTTGCATATCACTATAAAAGAGATGTTGCTCATATGAGGTAATGTGATAGAGCAAGTCCCAACCACTGGAATGTTCTTGGTGTATTACTGAACACAGCCAAAGTGGAGCAGTTACACCATGCACATATGACTTTGCAAATTTATTCTCAGAAATGGTGAAGTAGTAACCCTAAATAGCTGCTTATATTTTGCTGTGTTATATATAAATACAACTAAGTATAGACTTATCTCCAGCATTTGGTTTAGTGAACTGGTCATCAGCTATCTAAGGATCTTTGCTATTATGTAAATACAAAATTAAAAAATACTTGGTTGAATTTCTTTTTGTGCTCCTTAAAGTTAGAAATAGTGAGCAAGAATATTGGAACATTTATGAGGAAAATAAATGTTGCACCAAAAAATCCGTATAGAAAATTGGACTGTTGATATACATTGTTATCACTCTGAATATTTTCATATCCTTATCTCAGAGCTATTTGAATATATCATTTTCTAAGTTATTCTAAATAGCAAATGGGAATCATGTACCCAGTTAATTGACAATTTAATTAACTGAACTATGATAGTATTTTTCTGATGAGTAACTTGGAATATTAGTTAAGGGAAGCTGATATATTTTGCATTTGTCTGCAGGTAGAGCAGTGTTTTTATCTCTACTGATGATAACAATTTTTTTAACCCTTGATTTGTGACACAGAAGGTAAGACATTCATTTTTCTCTAACAATATCTGTGGTGGTTATTCCCAAAAGAAATTGCCTGAAGGCCCTCTTCTCTAGTTATAAGCCTTCTCAAAGACAAAAAAAAAAAAAAAATCAGTCTCTCAAAAGCCATGAAGAGCTGTGAGCAAACTACACTTTTCCCATGGCATTCCAGCACTTCTGCTTCAGCTGTGCTCCTCACTGCCATTCAACTGGCTCTTATTTAGAAACTGAATAGGGTTATAAATTGTTAGGACTAGAGAGACTATTGGAAATATTGGTGAGATCAATTTAACAGTGACCAGTATGCAGTCTATGCTCTCTCAATGCTATTTAAAATTAATTAAATATGATGGGAGGCAGAACCCTAGAAGAAAAGAAAATCAATACAACTAGACATCTTCACTACTGTTTTTGATTGTTTGTTGGTTTTTTTATAATGGAAAATGTAATGAAGTGAGGCTTATATGCAGAACTTTTGTGTGTGTACTTACATACACTTTGTTATGTTAAGGGAACAGTTAGATTCTATTAAATATAGACTTATCCTTTCTGAAAGAACTACAGTCACATCACCTTGCTTGTCTGTTGATTTATTTGATGAAGCTTAAAAAGTGCCTTACTAAAATGGGAGCCACCGTCTGAGTGAAACATGCTGCTGTTGATCATTTATTTCTACTTCCTTTGCCTTTCTTAGCCTGTTCTCAAGATTTGGACCACATCAGCCTTGAACACAAGTTTGGAGTAAGAGCTACAGAGACATCAATCCCTCAGCCCCCATCTGGTGCTGTCACAGGTGCTCCACATCACTCAGCTTGCTGAAATACTTAAGTTTTCATTGACTTATTCTCTGAAAATCTTCTGGGTAATCTTTTTTTATTTTTATTTTTTGATATGGAGTTTGGCTGTTGTCACCCAGGCTGGATTGCAATGGCATGATCTCAGCTCACTGCAACCTCCGCCTCCTGGGTTCAAGCAATTCTCCTGCCTCAGCCTCCAAGTGCCTGGGATTACAGGCACCTGCCATCACACCTGGATAATTTTTTGTATTTTTAGTAGAGATGAGGTTTCACCACATTGGCCAGGCTAGTCTTGAACTTCTGACCTCAGATGATCCACCTGCCTTGGCCTCCCAGGTTGCTGGGATTACAGGCATGAGCCACTACACCCAGCCTCTCCTAGTACTCTTTGGCTTGGCAGCTGCTTCCACTGTCATCGACAAGCCCCTAGAGGACTGTAAGGGCCAATATACCATGTCTATCATTAGAATATTAATGCAAACTTATTTTTCCCACCAGTGCTCACATTTTTTTTCACCTCCTATTGTAAAGTTCACAGAATTGACAGAGATTTTTCTGATTGATTTCAGCATTACTGACCAACACTGTGTCATTGTATTTCTCAATGATTACTGCACATTATCTTCAACTTTATAGTCCTTTTCACTGAGGTTAAAAAGAAGAAGGATAACAAAATATAAGAATTCTCTAAAAAATATTTTCCAAAATGTTCCTTTGGCAACTACCAATGTGGGCCTTTTGGATCTCTCTTCAAAAAGGAGCTTGTTGTTTAACTCTAAGTAGTGCAGTGAGCTGAGAACTACAGCTGTGAGCACATTCAGTATCTTTTGATACAAGTCCATACTATTCCCAAACAGCCCTGGTCAGTGGCTGAGCATGGTCTTGGCAGTGGTCCTGGTGCATCTGCCCAGGACAGAACTCCACTAAGGGACAATCTTTGCTCTAGAGTTCCCTGTTGGTTGGTTGAGATTTCATCAGATCTGTATCACTGTTGAGACATCTCCTGCCCAATCCTTCTTATAGCTCATTTAGCCTTTTGCAAGTATTAGATTTTCATTGTGATCTCAAGCCTCACTTTGCCAGATCCTGCTTCTTTCAACTCTTATCTTTTGTATGTATTGCCTTTCAATCTTGGCTATATTTATCTCAGAGTCTGCTTCCAAAGGAACATAGTATTTTACCTGAAAAAAGTTTGCTGTGGTTTATACTCTAATTCCCCTTTTACTCTCTTAAGTTCTTCAAGAAGAAGAGTTTGAGACTGAGGCTTACATCCAGGCAGCTTATTTTGCTAAGTTATTTTAAAGAACAGGAGTGGACGCCTGGAGAGAATCAAACAGGTAATTCACATGTAGTTACTCTGATGGTCATTGTGAGCAAAGTACTACTAAATACCTGTTGAGGAGGTTGGTCAAACCCTTTCAGAACCGTCTGCTCGAAGAATGGGAAAAGGGAGTTGATATGATTTGGATTTCTCTCCTCACCCAAATCTCATGTTGAATTGTAATCCCCCGTGTTGGAGGATGGACCTGGTGGAAGGTGATCGGACCAGGGAAGTGGATTTCTCCCTTGCCATTCCTGTGATAGCAAGGTTCTACCAGATCTGGTTGTTTAAAAGTCTGTAGCACCTCCCACTTCATTTTCTTCTCCTGCTCCTGCCACATAGGACGTGCCTGCTTCCCCTTCATCTTCTACCGTGATTGTAAGTTTCCTGAAGCCTCCAGCCATGCTTCCGTTACAGCCTGCATAACCATGAGTCAATCAAACCTCTTGTCTTTATAAATTACCAGTTTCAGCCATCTCTTTATAGTAGTACATGAACAGACTAATACAAGAGTGATTTCCATCACCCTCTGTCCCTCCTTGGTCAAAAGTTACCCTTAGAGTGTTAACTCACTTGCACTGCCTGGTTTACCTGTGTATCCTTGTATCCAAATGACTGAGTGGATTCCTGCTGGCAACCCAGGTGTGGGATAGCAGATAATCCTTTGCCAGGAAGTGAGAGAGAGGAGGAACACCTGAAGCAAGATGCTGTCATTTATAACTTCGTACAGCTGTTTGCTGCATTAACGGCTAAAATGAAATGGCAGTTCAAGACACTATGAGGTGTGCCCCAAGGGGTGCCTAATATACCTTCCTTGGAAGCTTCATTACCAGTTAAGGTAAGTTAAATTTCTCTTAATAACTTCTGGCAATTTTCCATCTTCAAGCCTCTTTTTCCTGCATTAAGAAAATTTTGAAATACGTAAAATTATAAAGAATGATGTAATAGAACCCTATGTACACAGCTTTAACAACTCTCAATATTCCACTGCTCTTATTTCATCAATTCCTCTCTTACCTTTTTTTTCTGGCATATTTTAAAGTAAATACAATGCAATATATTAATTTTTATCTATAAGAACTTTAATATATGTCTCTATTAGATAAGAACTTTTAAATCTAATCACAACATCATTATTACATTTGGCAAAATAAATGTAATCTAATGCCAACTTCATATTCATTTTTTTTCCTTTTTCCAAAATGCGTCTTATACAGTTGTTTATTTGAATTAGAATATTAACATTGCATTTGGTTTGGTTTTTTTAATTTACTCTGTAATGTTGTATGTTGGGGGTGTGTGTATACCCAACACCCTATTTATTTGTTGAAGCAACAGCAACTGGATCATGTGTCCTGTGGAATTTCCTACACTGTCTCACTGACTCTTAATGATTCCATGGTATTTGTATAAGATACTCCTCCACACCAGAGTTTTTAACCTGGGTATCCCAGACCTATAGAATGCAAATATTGTGTAACTATGGAGTGGATGAAAAGCATCTTTATGTTCCCCGACCACTAACAGAAATTTAGCATTTCCTTTATGTAGGCAACAAATCACCGAAGTATTAGCACTGCTGTGTATACTTCTATTTGTCATAAGTAAACAAGTAAACATTTCCATATAATATTACAGTTGTTGCAGATACCTTGAAATGCTATTTTCCTTTATCATTATTTTGCGAATTTTTTTACATAAACTTTTTATGTTTATATATCTTATACAAATACCATGGAATCATTTAACTGTGTATATTAATATGCCACTAGTATCTAAGTAATCAGTCTTCTTGTCCACAATCCTGGTTAGCCAACTAGGAACCAAACCTGAGCCTAATAATTATTTATTGACAACACTGTGTCTTGGTTTGGAGAGACCACATGAGAGTTCTCAACTTTGTTATTAAAAGGCAGTCTTTTGTAACACAAATAGTTACACAAGCTATGAATGTAGACCAAGCAAGTTCAAATGTATCTTACAGATGAGGTAAATACCATGTTTGCTATTTAATATAACTGCTTATTACTACAAGTAGATTGTGTACTTCCAGATCTAAGCTCTGTGGGTAGCAGAAACTTTCTTATTTTTTTTTTTGGTACCCTCTGAAAACTATCTCTGTTATGAAACAAAAACTTTCACATACTAAGATATTAGCAGTGAAATTCGATTTTAGGGAGACACTATATGTGAGAAAAATCTTGGAAATTTATGTGTTGAAATGAATTCTAATGTATTTCTTTTGACAAGTCTAAATCGGCTAAAAATTATTGCACCCAATCTGTGTCACTTGGAGATGAAGAAAATAAAAAGTAATGAAAAAATATTCTTTGTTAGAGAGAATTCCATTTTATTGTTTTATTTAAAAATTTATAGAAATTCTTAAGCTGTTGAAAATCACTTATCAAGGTATAGGTAACAAGAAGACATTGGGGATTTTCATTGAACTTGTCTTTCCTTACATATAGTTCCTAGGTAAGTAATTTTATTTCTTTAGTAAGGAAAAGAAAACATGATAAAATGTTAGATTATTTCTACACAATAGTAATTTGAGTGTATATTTTATTATTTTTCCCTGTATTTTTAAATTTTCTCAGTATTAAAAAATAAAAATCAATGAAACTGTTGCTGCCTTAAAAGTGCATTACAATAAAGAAGACAAGCAAGTAAAACACCAATTTGGAAAGTGAGTGACTCATGCTATGTTAGAGGGATAGACTATGTGCTATGAGAGCAGAGAGGTTGGTGCCTAACTAATAGAAACTAGGGAACAGCTTCCCAAAGGCATGGCTAGCAATTAAGAGAAGAGAAGGAGTTGATGAACTGAGAACCATAGGGTTGAGTTTCTGCCGTAGGCAGTAAGAAGAGTATTTACAAAGGAAAGACAGCCAGAGAGAACATGATATTTTGGAGAAACTGGAAAGAATTTTTAATGTCTCAGGCTCAAAGGGTGTGTGAAGGAGTTGTGAGAGTGAGGCTCGAAAGGCAGGCAAGGGTGAGATGCTGACAGGAAGTAGATTCAACTCTCAGGAGTTTCAAGTTTATCATAGGTGATATTGAATAAAAAAGCATCTTTATGTTCCCTGACCACTAACAAATTTAGCATTTCCTTTATGTAAGCAACAAATCACAGAAGCCTTAGCACTGCTATACTTCTGTTTGTCTTAAGTAAACAAGTAAACATTTCCATATAATATTAGGCATATTAAGTATTACCAGATGTAGATTATAGAGAGATCATTGTAGGGAGACCAAATAGCTTGATCTTATAATAGGCTAGTTGAAAAGTGATTATCTGAACTAAGAAGAGAAGGAAGAAGGGAATAGGGGAGGAAATCAGATGTAGGAACCAAAAGATCAGGACTAATTACATGTGACTGTGAGGAACAGAAAGAATAAGCAGATGACTAGGTGAGTAATTTTGAATGAACTAGGACTTCTACTATTGTTTGAAAATTTTACTGAAGGCAAACAGTATAAACGTGACCTATTACCCTGCATATTTTTTGAAAGATTACCTTAAATATTTCAAATATTTACCAAAACTAGATTTTTAAGAAGTTAAAATTTATTCATAATTATCAAGATTTAAGTACTATAATATTAATAAGTTGCTATTTGCTACACTGTAAAATGTAGAATCCAAATGATAATTAATGAGACACTTTCTATTTTGACATCAACTATTATTAAAATAATACCTGAAGGAAATAATTAAATGTATCTATGCGATAAAGAGCTCTTCCTCACCACATGCTTTTTCAGTCATTCATTTAATGCTGAAATGCTCAGATTTATGTTGACTCTAAATCAGGGGTTCTCAAAGTTTAGCTTGCATCAGGATCACTTGAAGGCTGTTGAAACTCAGATTGCTGACCCAGAATTCTTAATTCAATAAATTTGGAGTAGGATTCAGGAATGTGCCTTTCTCAGAAGTTCTTACATGATGTGGATGCTGATGGTCTAAGAATCACACTTTGAGAATCACTGTTGTAAAATATGTGAATTTGTTTAGTCATTAATTCAACCATTATATAAAATATAGAATAAGTACCTACTATGTATCAAAACCTGGAAATAAAAAAGTGAAGAAGCTACATTTTCTTTTTGAACTGGAGGTGATTATTCTGAGTGAGTGTGTAAGTTTAGTTTATATCACAAATTAATCCAGTGTTTAGCTACTACTTGCACTTTCATATTTCTACAGTATTTTTATGTCACTCAATTTTTTCCCATTTAGAATGAATCGGTATTTTATTTATCAAATCAAGACAATTATACTTAAAATGAAATGTAAAGCTATTTCACTAAATCTGAAAAGTGAGATAGATCTGAAGATCTTACATTTATAAATAGTGATTGAGATACTGTATTAGCTTGCTGAGACTTCCTTTACAAAATCCCACAAACTGAGTGGTTTAAATGACAGACTTAATTCTCAAGAGTTCTGGAGGTAGAAAGTCTGAGATCAAGGTGTTGGCAGGGCTTACCTTCTGGTAAGGCTTCTTTTGGCTTGCAGGTGGCTGTCTTCATGCTGTGTCCTCATATGGCTTTTTCTCTGTGCCTGTGCTCTCCTGGTGTCTCTTTCTGGTCTGATGAGGACATCAGTCATTTTGGATTAGGGCCCCAAGGGTGGGGGCCTCATTTTAAGTCTTTGAAGGCCCTATCTCAAGTACAGTCACATGGATGAAGTCCCACTCTTATGACTTCATTTCACTTTAATTAGCACTTCAAAGGCCCTATCTCTATACACACTTACATTCTGAGGTACTGTGGGTTGGGACTTCAACATACAAATTTTGGGTAAATGCAACTCATCCCATAACAGATATTCACAGTTGTTATGAGAAAGCATAACCTTGACATACAATTTTAAAATTGACCCCTTTGAATTTGTATCTAAAACATTCTCTTTTTTTCCCTATGATCAGTCCTTCTATAATCATGTACTAAGAGCTACTACATTTCCAGGACTTTCATAGGAGCCAAGGGAATAAAAGAAGCTTATTTTGTCTTCATGAAGGTTATTTCCAAATATTTATTTATAAATTTCTCTATTTGTGAATTACAATGCATAGTCCTATAGAAGGCATCTTTTGTTAAAGGGTCGGTTTCTTCAGAAGATCTAAAACAGTCCATTTAATTTATAATGAGATTGAACTATCATATAACTCACAATATAAACTAACCGAATCTCTATTTGGGCTAAGGATACATTTGATTTTCTTGATGCAAATGGCAAACCAATTCACACAAGGTCACTCAAAGGAAGACTCCTCTATAATAAACTACTTAGGAAAATATGGACAGGGTTGAGGAAACAAATGAGATACGCTGAAGTGCACCAAGCCTAGCCATTACCACTCTTAGATCAGAAGCTTCAAAGGCAGGAAATTCTGTTATTGGAGCCTGCTAAAAACTGGATTGCATCATGGAGGAAGGGGCATACAGTGAGAGCTCTATATGCGTAGAGTCAAGCTACTCAGAAATAGGGCCCAAAGCAATGGAATAGTGAAAATATAACACTTAATGTCTCCCTCCTTCTGCCCTCTATTCCCCCGATATTGCCTTCTTTTATTCAAATCCCGTAAAAAGCCAGGGAAAAAGGGAACTTGAGTGATGTAGTCCATTGGGATTAGCAAAGAAAGAAGTAGAATACATGAAGAGAGGGGAGAGCCAATGAATAACAGCAAACAGCTAGCACAGAAGCTTCAGTGGGGCTGAGATTACAGTCAGCACAGCCATTCGGATATGTTATTTATGGACAAGAATATGTGTATGTCAAGTATTGTTGGTATAAAATAAGCTTGTATTCTTCTGCCTCTAAAATTGAATCGTGGAGAAGACTAAAAAATATGCAAAATAGATTACAAAGCCAAAAAGAATAAACAATCATGAACTAAATCATGTACCAAGAAAAAAAGAGTGGAGGCTCAATCAAGGAGAGATCACTGGGCCGGGGGAACACAAATTTATATTTTAACAAAAATTAATTGACCAATTTATTTAATGATGGCTTAACTAGTTTCCTGAGCTCATTATGCTCAGTGTCATGGTAACTCGATGGTTGATATATTTTCCCAGTCCTTGTGAGGATGCCGTACTGGAATCAATTTCTTTGAGAAGTCTTTGACAGTAAAGTCTTGGCACTATTCTCAGACTGACCAAGTCTTTCTATCTTTGGAAAGAGTTATACAGTTTCAGAAACTGCTAAGGTAGCTGCATGGTACTTGAATTCTACACTTGGATAGTGTAAGTATATTACTTGACAAGATAAATGAATACCATAGAATAGGTGGAAATCACCAAGTTTTTTTGCTCCAACTTTTATTTTACATTCAGGGGCACATGTGCAGGATGTGCAGGTTTGTTACATAGGTAAACAAACATGTGCCATGGCTACACAAATCATCTCATCACCTACGTATTAAGTCCGGCATCCATTAGCTGGTCTTCCTGATGCTCTCCTCCTCCAAATCCCCATCCTCCAACAGGCCCCAGTGTTTGTGATTCTCCTCTAAGTAAGTGTCTATGTGTTCTCATCATTCAGCTCTCACTATAAGTAAGAGCATACAATATTTGGTTTTCTGTTACTGCATTAGTTTGCTGAGAATAATGGCTTCCAGCTCCATCTATGTCCCCGCAAAGGACATGATCTCATTTCTTTTAATGGATAAATAGTATTCCATAGTGAATACATTCTATATATTTTTTATCAAGTCTATCACTGATGGGCATTTAGGTTGATTCCATGTCTTTGCTATTGTAAACTGTGCTGCACTCTTTATAATAGAGTGATTTGTATTCCTTTGAGTATATACCCAGTAATAGGGTTGCTGGGTCAAATGGTATTTCTGCCTTTAGGTCTTCAAGGAATTGCCACACTGTCTTCCACAACAGTTGAATTAATATATACTCCCACCAACAGTGTAAAAGCATTCCTTTTTCTCCACAACATTGCCAGCATCTGTTGTTTTTTGACTTTTTAATAATAGCATTCTGACCAAGTATTTATGTATATAGAAATGCAATAATTAGAAATATCTTCATAAAATATTTTTACCTCATTTATCAAAATAGTTGGAGCAATTGTAAATAAGAAAAAAATCCACCATCTGATTGATTTACTCTTATGTTTGCACAGTTTCTGGGCTTCCTAAAATGCAACATATTATTATTGATAAAACTTTTCATATTTTAAACAAATACTGCAACGTTATCTCCTCTGATGAATATTTCTAAGTTCAGTCTAACTGAACCATAAGCACTAGAACTCATTATTTCCCTAGTGAATCATTTACACAAATATACATCACTGCTGGAAATAATTAGCTAAATTACTAGATTTAATTCTATTTGTATAATTGTCATCTGTCTCTTCAAATATTTGTAGTCATTATTTTATTTTTATTTTTCTAAGTTTTAAATTGGAAAAGGACAAGATATGTTGGAAACAGTGATTAATCCTGTCGGCTTACTGTTGATACCATGGATTTGAGCTTTGGCTCCTTCCATGCTGTTTACCTTAATGAAGCTTTTCAACTTCTACAAACCTTACCTTTCTTTATCTGTAAAATGAGGAATAATAACAATATCTCTGCAGGAATTATTATGAGGAGTGCATGAAAAATATATCTTGATTGGTTGGCAATTTAAATATTTTAATTATTGCTATTGTTAGTACACATAGGACATTTATATCACTGGATATTATCAATCACAAACAACACGATAAACAACATTCTCATACTCTAGACCGACATGCTGCTTAATTTAGTGTAGAATATGCCTATGAATAACAGTAAATTAAATATTTTAGATTTAATATTTCTCTTTTGCAATTATTGATCTTTTAAAAGAACTTAAAATTGGTGAATTGAGAAATAAGATTTTAATATTAAATAGTTCATCTTATAAAAAACATATAATAGCTTAGTAATTTGGGTGAAACTTTTTCCTAAATTTTAAGTTTCCTGGCTGGGCATGGTGGCTCATATCTGTAATCCCAGTGCTTAAGGAGGCTAAAGTGGGAGAGTCATTTGAGGCCAGGAATTTGAGACCAGCCTGGGCAACATAGCATGACCCCATCTTTACAAAAAATAAAATAGAAAAATTACTCAGGCATGGTGGCACATGCCAGTTGTCCCAGATACTTGGGAGGCTAAAGTGGGAAGATCACTTGAGCCCAGGAGTTTGAGGCTGTCATGAGCTATGAGTGCACCATTGCACTCCAGCCTGGATATCAGAGTTAGGCTCTGTCTCTAAGAAACATTTTTTTAAAAAGTATCCTCTAGTCAAATTCTGAGATGTTGTAAAAAAATAACATTTCCATCTGTTCTTTCTATCATTAGTGAAGCAGGTGGCATATGTTATATCCAAGGTGAAGTAAAAATCATTTGGGCTTTCAAAAACTCTAATATGCATTTATAAGAAATTATTACTCCTTCTGTTTAGTGAATTTTTTTAAATGGAAGATAAATAATTATAGTCATAGATATTTTATTTTGCCCCCATAAAAACTTTAGGTCATTTGTGCCTAATCCTATGTATTTAAAAAGTAGACCCTCCAGGGAAAGATGATTATAGAGATCAGAAATTCATATCCACAACTAGTATGCCTTGGCTTTTCTAGCACACTTTACTGCATTCTTCACACACAGACACCCAAGTGAAAGTCGCTTAAACATTAAAGAAGAATTATTGGTTTTCATAAGTAGGTAACTCTGGAAGCCCCTTTACTCTCTGAGTTGGTTTCAATTCAACAATCTCATGGTATCTTTACAGACCCAGTTTTTTGGTATGTACATTCTCCCATTGTCAACTTCATCTTAGAGCTTTCCTCATGATGACAGAATTGCTGCAGCAGTTCTAGTGTTTATAACCATACATCATCCTGAAATAAGAGTGTTTCTTCCCAGCATTCTAAGCCAGAGTCCTAAAATTCTCTTGTCAAAGTTCAGCTTCTGATTGGATCAGTTTAGATTGCCTTCATTCCTTTGAAGTAACCACTATGCAGGGGATTAGAAATGTACTGATCGATTTAGGTCAATCAGATGCCATGCTCTCAAGTTTAACTTTTCTTATAATACCTGGGCTATGTAGTGGAATGGTATACATACAAACTGAAATTCATAATGCTCTTAGGAAGGAGAAAGGAGTCAACAGATGCTGACTAGGTGGCCAATTAATCCTCTGCAGGCACTTTTTTCAAAGTCAGATAAAAGAATCACAAAACACACAACCTAATCTCAGAGATTTTGCTAATATCACTACATCTTAAATTACATCTATAAATAAGTAAAAGCATATCTAAAGAATGTGTCTACTAATGTTACAGTAATTACTTAACTTTTTCTTTCTCAAAGCAAGACTGTATTAATTACCAAGGATTATCTATTTTTTTATGTAGATCTTATTGAAGTATGTAGGTCTTGGGATGCAAAAGTCTTAAATGACTGTGGCCAAGTGTATATTTGGCAATGTGTTGCAGTGGAGTGTATTATTAATTACAGAAATTGGGTACTTCAAAAGAAAACAAATAACATAGTAGATAAATCTGCTAAAATATTCACACCTAATGACAGCTGGGAGACACTTGTCATGTGAATCTATTATGCTCAGTTCAGATACCTTTTCATCTGGAATCATGGTAAAATTGGATTTCTAGCTCTGGTTTAATACTGGATGGTTTAAGAATGCTAAAGCACAACATATATGAAAGTTACATATGGTTTTATCTTTCCCATTTCTCTGGTGCCATCAATAACCACACCTCCTATTTGAAATAGACCTCCAGGACTGACAACTAACTGTGCTGAAGAGGGAAGGATGAGTTAACATTCCTCTTTTTTTTTTTTTGGTTTTAGCACAACCTCTCTGGATGAGTTGAGGCAAAACTTCAGTTAGAAGAGGCTTGAGAATATTGGACCAATACGCAATACCTATTAGTCAAGGTTTTCCAGATAGAGCCAATAGGTACTGAATAGAACCTGTGTATATTATAAGGAATTGGCTCATGCAATTATGGAGGCTGGTGAGTCCCCAGATCTGCTGGTGGCAAACTAGAGAGCCTGGAGAGCTGACGGTTTTGTTCTAATTGAGAGTGCAGGCCTGAGAACCCGTGCAGTTCTAGTATGAGAGCTGTTAGGTTTGAGACCAAGGAAGATCCAATGTTTCAGTTCGAGTCAGAAGGCAGGAAAAAACCCATATTCCAACTCGAAGTCTGGCAATAATACTTCTCTTACTCAAGAAAGGGTTAGCCTTCTTGGTCTATTCAGGGCTTTAACTGATTGGATGTGTCCACTGGGTGGGGGCCCACCCACATTATACGGAGGACAACCTGGTTTTCTCCATCTATCTATTCAAATATAAATCTCATCCAGAAACACCCTCCAGACACATCTGGAATGGTGTTTGACCAAATGTCTGGGCATCCCATGAGCTACTCAAGTTGACACATAAAATTAACCTTCACACAATATAAGTTCAGGATGGTTTGTGTGAAAATTTAACAGATGCTGTAAATTCTTCTTTAGGGATTGAACAAGCAATTTTGTTCTATTCAAATGAACAAGATATAAAGCTTTGCTCCAAATCTTTCAAGGCTTTAGAGCCAAAATTCTTCAGTTCTTTATACATTTTTTACCCACATGTAATAACCTACACAGAACAAATAAGCATGGGTTTGGGTTTGTATATGACTGTATTTGGAGGATCGAATTAGAAGGATTAAGGATATAGAAACCATTATTTAGCCTAGAAAGGAGTTCCAAAAAAAAAGACACCTTGAGAATGGCCTATTTTCAGGCCAAACTATGCTTAAGACTTTCTGGAAAGTCTACTGGTGCTAATATTTCTTAAAATATCCCAGAAGAGCAGGCTTAGACAATAATTTGATAGTCAAAGTATTGCATATTATACGTAAACTAAGTTACGCTACGCATGAGTGATTTACATGAAGAAGAAAGGGCTTGGCAGTAGTTTATGCTTGGTTGGAGGTGGAGAAGTGCAGAGAAAGACCCCCTTGACTGCATCTGAACTTATACACAGAAGGGCAGCAGCCAGTAATTGAGAGAGCCCCTTTTTTTTAAGGATTCCATGAAACAAGGGAAGTAGTGTCAGTTCAGGGCTTTGGTCTGAAATGTAACTGAGAGAGAGAGAGGTATATTCTACTTGTTTATTTTCTCTAAGCAACACAGCATGACACAGCCATAGTGAAGACTGGAGGAAATTCAGTGTCATTGTGTTCCCTAGTGAGTTTGGAGCTTTGTAAGCAACAAGAGAGGTTACCCTTATCTGTAAATAGTATTTTTATGGAGGGCATACACAGCAGCAGCAGTGTGAAAGGCCACCCTCGGAGTGCTTTGGTAGAGAGCAAACTTCAGGGGGATGCTGGAATAAGACCAGAGAATTGTTTGTAAGCTTATACGAGACAAAACAACAGTGGGAGAGGACTGGGTGGAGATGCTGGATATTTTTTTATGGACAGATGGAATCATAATCCAGTGGTATTTGAGTTGTTGCTGTTAATAAGATTACTTCATATTGGCAAGGGATATATTCAAGAGCCCATTTTTCTTAGCTTTATGATCGTAAAATGCTAAGGAAACAAATATAAAAAGAGACAATGAACCTCAAGGCAAATAATACTTGTGCTTATGCTGTGTATAGCAAGAGAACTCTGTTTTCCTATTACATTACTTCCATGTCAGTGACTTCTCATGTCAGCTGTGAAAAGGATCATGGATTACTTACCTTTAGTTTAGAGGTTAGTTTGATTGCCTGAGGCATGGAGAATAAATGAATGAAAGCAAGCCCAGGAATTCTCTTTGATACTGTGGGAAGCTAGCATTTGATATGGAAACCTTCAGAGAGTAATTTTTCAGATTGCTTAACATCATTAGAGATGAGAAATAGTTACTTATGAGAAAAACATGGAATATATTTGATGGGTTGGCATAAATGGCTTCTCTACATGGCCCTAATTCTGATGTCTTTTAATATTTTGAGTAGACTTTTTTTTAGTGAATTGCAGTATGTGAACTATATAATAGTCTTTCAACACATTTCTTGTTTTGCTTATTTTAGAAATGTGGGTTTCAGGTATTCAGACAAGTACTGTCTGGAAAATGGATCATATTTTCTATGGAGTTGTTAAAAAACACATACAGCATTAGCACTTTGAGCATAAATAAATTATGGAAATTGATGGTATTGGTTCAGACTGGTTATTTAGACTCTGAGAATTTTCTTCTCTCATATTCATTCTCTCATATTCTCTTGACATTCATTTCATTCTCTCATTTCTCTTGACTTCAACTTTGTTTTAGAACTGGTTTTGACACAAGAGAAGAAAGAGTAAAATCTATTCTTCAGTAGATTGAGGCTTAATATGATCATAATGACCAAGAATCTAGCTCTCATCTATTGCTTATTTCTAAAAATTAAATTTCTGGCTTGCTCCTGCTAACAGGTTACATGAATTAATTAAATGAACTCATTTTTCAAGGCTGCAGACATGTTCAAACTCCCTACCTCAATAACATCATGACATCCAAGTAGGTAACTTTGAAATTGTCTTTAACTCTACCTTCTACCTCATACCTTCTATCCCATATTTATTTGTTTGTTAAGTTCTGTGTTTTCAATGTTCTCATGAACACTGTCAGTGTTTTGCCCATATCCCCTTGGATTTTCCTGTCCTTTCCATGGATAATGACTTGGTTTCCAAAAGCCATTTTTGTTTAATGTCTATTATCTTTGTACCCTCATGTTGTTGAATCCATTTTATCCTTCTGGTACTGAATCCACTTCACAACATAAGAGTTGGGATGAAGAGATAAAGAATAGAGGTTCCTGGGAATTAGCATCCTTCTGGAAGAAGCCCTTACTTGCTAAATAGCATATTGGCTGAGGGCCTGCTCTTAAGAGAGCTCCAGAATTATACGCTTCTTCACTTGTTTTTCCATAGCACTCTTCTTATATGTTTCTTAGATTTGATTATAGAACATCTATTAGATCTTCTCTTTTGCCTCCTCCTCTTGACTGCTCCAGCAAAGGAGCTATCTCTGCATTTCCATGATCTTGGGCTGAACTCTGCTCATGATGGGTCTTGAACAAATTGGCTACTGAAATGAACTGGGATTATCCTTTGTGTCACCTAAATCTTTAAATCACCCTTTTTAGTCCTCTCTTTTCTCTAGAATTGTGGAGGATTTGTCCCTGCCTAGACCATAAGCTTTTCTTTCAGGGAATGGACTCATGTACCTGAAATTCAAACTCATGACTTTTGATTTCTAACTGATGACAGGCTTCATTTCATTTGTTTTTCTGGTTTTCACTCTCCTGGCTAGTCTTTCAAAAAAGAAAAGAAAAGAAAAAAAGAAGGCAGAAATGAATTAAGAAGAAAGTGAATGAGAAAAATATCAAAGAAAAGGAGAAAATAAATGAACAAAATGAGAGGGAGACGCCAGGGAGAAGGAGGGAAGAAGTAAAATGTCAGGAAAATTAAAATAGAGAACATTGAGAGTTCATGTTAGATGTTCTTTCACTTTTCAATAAAGTCAGAGAGAAAAATCAATTGCTGAGATAAAGAGTTAAGAAGATATAGTTTTGACTGGAGTGGAAAAGACTTGAGAAACCTGAAGAGGTGAACAGTGCAGATAGATAATCAGCAGTGAGGTCACAGTACTGGCATTTCTTCAATCAGTAAACAATGACAGAGAATCTATTATGTATCCTGTCCCATACTAAAAATAATTGAGATAAAGAGTACACATCTGAACTTTATATCACTATTTTCATTCTAGTATTTTGGCCAAGTTTACCCCCCAAGACATCTAAATAATACTATTAGTCATTATTGTATGAAAACACTTATTTAAAAAGCAAAATATATGTCAAATATTTAAGCCTTGAAAATAAGCATTCCTCCATAACATATAGTTGCTACCAATGTCAGAATCTATTATTCTGCTATTTTGTTGTCCAGTAAAAAAAAAAAATACCTCTAGCAATATCACTTTCTTTATTATCTTTTCTGATGTTTTCCAGAAAGCAAGATATTGAGTCATTGTCCCAAAGCAGGAAAAAATGCCTGCTGAGGTCTGCTCAGAGGTTTACAATATATTCTAAAGTAAAGTGTAATTTTATAACTAGAATCTTTTGACTCAATTTCACAATCCTACGAACTTTTAGGCCTATGGCAAAAATCTTAATCTACTGATTCAGGTTTTAAATTCAATCATAGTCTTACATTCTTCTTTCATGTGACATTTCTTTAGCACTTTATAAGGTTTCCCCAAGAAATAAGACAATACTATATATCAAAATTACTAATTATACTTTAAATCTTGTGCAAAGTTAGTTATGCAATTACAGACAATGTACATAATAAGTGTGGAATTGGCATCTGAGACACCTGAAATAAATTTGTTTTCTATCACTTATTAGCTGTGACCTCAAAGAAGCTATTTAATCTCATTATATTTTAGATTCTGCTCCCAAAATGGGGGAAATGGAGTAATGTAAGAACCAAATGAATTAATAGATAGAAAACTAATTTTAAAAAGTGGCTGGTAACAGCACAAAATTGATAAATGTTAACAATTTATACTATTTGATTTTCTTTTAGTTTGTTTTACACTGTTCATTATGTGGCCTGTTTTCCGATATACTGACAATTTCCAACCTAAAACCCTTGGTGAGGGTGTCTACTTTCTTATATAGAAACTTAAATGCCAAGTATTTATGAAGCTTGTCTTGCCTCTCTTGCAGTTAGGCTTGGAAACCAGTGGCATGTGACCTATACTTTGAATTGAGATAATGTTGCAAAGAAATATACACAGAAGTGAATCTCTCTTGCAGGAGGAAAAGACAGCCATAGCACTGACAACCACCTTCCAGGGGCAGCACAAGCAGGAGTCCCAGCAGTGAAACTTAGAGTTGTTAGTGATGCTTCCTGTGGCTTTGAATGTGTTTCAGCAATGGCAACGCTGGCAAGAAAAGTGGCAAGATCATAAAGTATCATTTTGGTTGCTGCTCTAGCTGTGTGACTGCTAAGCCTGATTCTATAATACCATAGGAATTATTTCAAAACATGCTCTTCTCTTGAATCAGCCAGTGTTAGTTTCTGTTGCTTTCAATGACGGTTCATTGAAAATGAATTCATATAAAATTGGGACCAGAAATATCTGCAAACAACAAGCCTAAGGAAAAATTATATTGGAGGGTTGAGAAGTCTAGGATTTGTTAACTGGCTTGGGAGGAAGAAAAAAAATCTGGTATTAAAGGAAGGAACTTTGGTAGTCAATGTCAGGTAACCAAGGCATTAATTAAATCATCCCCTGTGGTCATCTACTGTGAAATAACCATTCAAAGAAAGGCTGTGAGAGACCCAGTGGCAATTACAGTATAGTATGAAGGGAAATTCAATTAGTATAAGAGACTTTTTTTTCCTGAATATATGGACATCCTAAAAAAAGAAAATGCTTTTCTCAAATTCCAAAATTCTTAGATTAAGGCACAGACTGTAAGGGAATTTCTATGCCCATACTGATAGAAAAAAGAATGACATCTTTTGCTACACAGAGCTAAGATACTGAAAACAAAATTTAAGCTTGAGCTTATGTATTGCTGAATTGTGCTGAGTGAATTTATTGTTCATACTTTTATTAGAGCATGCAAAACACTGTCCAGATACAAAGATAAATTAAATAGGTCTTGCTTTTTAGTACAGAGAGGCACAAACAATCATAGTTGTTTAATCACCCAGATGAACCCATCTGTTTGCATTAGAATTATATTTGCCTGCAACCTCAAATCCAACAAGTGTGGTTTGTACCTATACCAAGAAGTCCCAAGGTAGGCAGTGGTCAATGTGTTCAGAGCTTCGTGGTGTCAGAGCCTATGGCTCTGTGGTTCGCGTTGATATTCCCTCATGTCAAAGGATGGCCACTGCAATTCTTACCTCTTCGTTTATGTTCAAGGTAGGATCATGTGAAGAAAAAAGGGGCTAAATCTGCTGTGTATGTCCTCTTTTATCAAGAAAGTAAACATTTTCTAAGAAATACCATCAATCTTACACACTTCTGCTGAGGTACCACAGTTAGTACTGAGTCATGTGTGTGTCTACCCTGACAATAAGAAAGTAGAGAAAATAACAGGGAAGGTTTGTCATGATGTATTCCACTGGAGTAGACACATTGCTCTCTGAATTAAAATGAGAGTGTTAGCAAGAATGAGGTAATGAATGAATATTAAGTTGTCAACTTATAAGGTATGCCACATTATCCCATATTTATTTTGCCAGATTCTGAGTGTATGATTGGAATACATATTTTTAGTAACTTGCAGTACATCCATTTATTCATCTAAACTGTGGAATAGAGGTCACTATGTTAGAAAGGACCAAATATAATCTGTGGTGCTTTCCTTTTCTAGCAAGATAATAAACTGAAACCAATACCCTATTCCTGGAGAAAATATCATTACCAAAGACTTGAAAGAAACCTGAGATACAATAATTTGCCCTTTTCTTTGGAAAGGATCTATTGGCATTCCTCAGACGATGGATATCCACCAAATTTCACTGATGTGGTAGACCCCTGATTTTTCATGGAATATATTTTCTCTCTTCTGGAGCTGGTTTGTCTCACCAAAGCTTCCAATGTGATTGTCTCTTATTACTTTTCAGGCTTCTTTAGCATAATGTCATTGTTGTATAAGTAAACATTACTCAGTTCTATGCAGTGTCCTGGGGCTCCAGGTCCCCTCAAGCTACATTATAGGAGTGTGAGTGAGAGTTAACACAGATGAAGGACAAGAGTTTAAGTGTATATGTCAGGAGTCACATCAGCGTGCTTACCTTCGCTTTAGGTTTGAGAGCCTGATGAATCACAGTCACCCGAGTGTGTGTATGTGTGTGTGTGTGTGTGTGTGTGATTATGTGTGTGTTTGCAAAGACAACGCTAATATAGTTATTGATTTATTTCTAACCATTCTTTCATAATTAGATTGGTTATTAGGACAGCCCATACAGGCTGACTTAGTGTTATTAGACTATTACATACGTATGGTGTGATTGCATTAATAAGGATTTCAGGTCCTATGAAAAGGAAACCATGAAATGCAGTGGAAAAAGAAAAAGGAGGCATCTTTCTATCTTTAGGTCTTTGAAAAAAAAAAAATAAAAGAACCAAAACTTTTTCATTCTACTTCCTAGTTATTGATGTGTGGCACTCATCCAACTTTACTGTGAGATACAAAGGTATACAAATTCCAAAATTTATTGACTTTTAAAAATTAATTTACACTAATATTTATAGTGCTGTATTTGCTAGTATATATGAAGATGCTTTACATTTGAGTTGATAAAGCACTATGCTGGTAGGCTGGCTCTGCCTATAGGTCTGCCTCCCAAGGTTGGTTCACCAGACCACTTCTGCTTTCTACAGCTTCTTCTTTTCTCCAATTCTAAATACATAGATAATTCTGAAACTTTATCTTCTGGAGATTCCTTTGGTGGCACAGTGTGGCTTCTAAGTATTTGGAGAGCGGGTAAAGGTAGATGGTTAACATTTTGGGATCATCTGTACATTGGGTTTTAGTGAAACTGAGGCCTGTTAAAAAAAATCTATTATTGTCATTATTAAGCAGATATTGTCATTAGAAAGTACTAGTCGTTTTATTCAGGGGCTACTGATACCCTAGGAACTGTAAGAAAGCATATTGGGGACCTCTGCAATGAAAAGAGGGAAAAGACAAGAAAGCTGTTCAGTGGGTAGGGCTCCAGCTCTTCTTTGCTTAAAGACTTTTGAGGAGCACTAGGTGATATTTAATGCCCATCTCAACTCTGAAATTCAGTAGCTTGATATTTACAAACTCATCACTTATAAAATATTAATTTTTTAAAATGTGTATGATATTTTGGAAGTATTAAAATATTTGGTGAATTTGAGAGAAATTAAATAAAATGTATTTTAAAGTTTGATTATTTTTATTTATAATTAAAATCAATAACAGACAAGTACACTGAATTTTAGAACAAAATAAGACTGTTTTGTTTTTCTTGCAAGACTTGATAGATTAAAGCAGCATTAAATCCCTATTCCACCATTTCTTAGCAATGTGAACTGGAAAATTGCCTTGAACTTTTTACTCTTTAATTTCCTTATCTGTAAAATGAAGATAATAATGGTATCTATTTAGTGGTAGTAAAAAAAAATTGTAAAACATTTAAAAGCTTTAGGAGAGTGTTAGAAAGCTAGCAAGCAGTCAGTATAAATTATAATTTTTATTATTGCTTATAGTGAAATTATCAACTTGATATGGCTTGACCACTGAAAATTAAAATGACTAATTTATGCAATTGCAAAAAAAAAATTGGACATCTAGAATAGTTTGAAGGAGAAACGCAAAAAGGAAAACAGATGGGCAATATCCAGTAAGAAAATTTTGCTTGGTATTTGCCCATCTGCTTCTCTCTGCCTGCATGCTTTGCAGTAATATAAATTTTCAAAGAGCCAAGTAATGTAATTCTCAATCTAGTTTAATTTGTGTTTGCACTTCATTGGCTACTGGCAAGGGAATGGTTAGATTCAGATTTGATGATAATGCCACATAGTCTTCATGTTTATCCCGTGAGAGGCAAAGCTGTACAAAAGATTAAAATTAGTAGGAGGCAATTATTCTCCTTATTAATCAATTCTAGACACATTTGGCAGCTTTTCTCTTGCAACAGAAGTACTATTCAAATAAAGGTGGTAGAGACTCCTTCCAAAAATGCTATTTTAATTGAAAGCGTCAAGCTCGCTTTAGTAGACCATAACCTTCTTTGCCTAAGAATGTGTTAAGATTAGTATTTTTCATTTGAAAATTACACAGTTTTCTAAAAGCACAATCATTATTCATTCTCTTGTTACCTTAAAGGATGCTTCTTCACAGGGAAAATAAATAGAAGCGTATTTGATTCAGGAATTATGAAATAATGCACTTTCCTCCTAATGAGAAAAGTTGGTATTGTTTTGATTTCTTTTAATAAGTGGCCATTCATGCAGATCCAGGTTAGAAATTGGACGATGATTTTCATAAAGGCAAGAGTGAAATAAAGCTTCTGTGTTTAGTGAGTGGTTACCAGTTTTTGCAGAAATAAAGCTAGCGATTAAGTCTATGGATTACCAGGCCACATGATCATTTTTCTGTTTTAAGAAGTCAATTCAATCAGACACTTGGGAATGAAAAATAAAAACCAGTAATTTTTGGTTTACTTGTAATCCAGAAGCGGAAAGTGTGCTGAAGCCTTTTCCTCTGCTTTCTCCAGGATAATTTTTAGTAGAGACAGGAATGTAGGGACAGGAAGGGAAGGATAGGAATGCTTTACTGCAATCAAAGACCCCAACATCTCAAGGTCTAATAGCAGCAAACATTTAGATCTTATTTACACGACATGTCACTTAAAACAGCATGGGACCCAGGTACTGCCTTCTTCGGACCATCGCTAGTATCTGTGATAGAGTGTGGAAAAGAATGCCGAAGTACACAGAAGTGCCAAATACCACGTTTGTTATTTCTTTTTTCTTTTCTTTTCTTTTCTTTTCTTTTTTTTTTTTTTTTGAGACGGAGTTTCGCTCTTGTTACCCAGGCTGGAGTGCAATGGCGCAGTCTCGGCTCACCGCAACCTCTGCCTCCTGGGTTCAGGCAATTCTCCTGCCTCAGCCTCCCGAGTAGCTGGGATTACAGGCACGCGCCACCATGCCCAGCTAATTTTTGTATTTTTAGTAGAGACGGGGTTTCACCATATTGACCAGGGTGGTCTCGATCTCTTGACCTCGTGATCCACC
The DNA here is from genome assembly GCF_049354715.1 of Callithrix jacchus. Classification (NCBI taxonomy): domain Eukaryota; kingdom Metazoa; phylum Chordata; class Mammalia; order Primates; family Cebidae; genus Callithrix; species Callithrix jacchus. Next base: position 135,451,211 of record NC_133505.1, read on the forward strand.
CGCCTCGGCCTGCCAAAGTGCAGGGATTACAGGCGTGAACCACACGTTTCTTATTTCACTGGCCAAAACAAGTCACATGGCCAGTGAGGGTTTAAATCAGGGAATTGTAATGTCCTCACTGGTGGGGTCAGTGAGTTACCTCTTTCAGCACTCATTGCAAATACAACTAAAAGAGGCCTTGTCAAATCCCCTCCAGTCCTGCATCTGAAAAGTAGGAGAGAAATATTCTAGTTGTGTTAGGTTGATCGTTTTTCTAGTGCAGGAAGAGAGAAAAGATCCAATAAGAAGTAAAAAACTTAAAGTTGACCTTTATCCTGAGTAGTACCTCTAGCCATCTCCAAATTACTAGTTCAGAGTGTTTTTAGATTATATGTCCTGGCATGAACAGCGTGCTTCAATTTTTTAAGGGCAATTTACTCACTAACTTAAAATTCGGAGTCTGTCAAATCATTTTCTTTCTCAATGCCTCTTTTGATATAAGTGTTCTTGTAGTTGAAAATTTTTGTAACACTATGCTAGTTACAGTGAACCCACAAGTACTTCATAATTTGTTTTATATTTCTTGACATAATTTTTGCCTCTATGTAGATAATGGATATATTTTGATTCTAATTGAATTGTAATATGATGTAAGGTAAAATAGGTTGGTGGGACATTTGGCTTCTAAAGAATATTATTTGACACTTAAGATATAAATTTCAATCCTATTTTTCTCCTTCAGAGGAGTGTTGATTCAGGGAACCATTCTATATTCTTAAACCTCTAAGTCAGGGTTAATGATGTATTTTATGTTTCATACAAGGTTTTTATCTACTGCAGAAGTTTTATAAAACCGTCCTAAAGAAAAGAATTTCTTGTACAATGGTAAAAGCTGTTCTATGGTATGTGTTATCAATTACATTCATAACTGGGAGCTCATTAATTATTTTTTGAAATGTTTTTGTCTCTTTATGGCAACCTTCTTCTAATTACAAGTTAAAATCCTCACTGTCTTTTCTGGTACACTTCTGCATTTCTCAGTTTCCTGTCTTCTCTCCATGAGAAGAGGAGATAATTATCTAGTTGATAAGCTGGGGAGCAGGAATTAGTCATGCAATGCTGTGGCTTTGCTATTTCTGGTATTTGACTGCCTGTTCAGGTCCTCTGCTCCATAAATAAGTTTTCTCTGGGTGGGGCTCTGTGGAGTGGTGAGGGTGATGCTTGTAGTTTCCTGAAATTGACTGCTAGTTGGTGGGAGTGCCTCACTCTGGGATTTGGTATTGAAAAGCTCTCCTGGTTATACAACAATACTATGGTATTTTTCAACGATATGATGGATTATACTGATTTTTGGTTTCTTCTCTGCCTGACTTCTTGTTCTATCTTTTAAGAGATACTGAACTCAGGCAAAGAGAAAATTCCTCAAATCCTAAACATTCATCGCTCCCCTAACCAGCCCCATCCTAGGTTCACTGCTACACATTAGTCCAACAAACTTCCCTGTTACTCTTCACTGATTGAACTTGAATTGCTGGAAGTGGGTCTGGAAATACATATTTTCAGAAAACTATATATATGTTTTGATATACTCACTGGTTAATGAAGATGTTGGCATATCAATTATATCGTATTTTTTTTAAGTTTGTGTTTATCTTTTCATATTGCTTATGGTTTTTGACATAAAGTTTTGAAATTTACTAATAAGGCTATTCATCTTTATATTTTTCCATTTCTATCTTCCCCTATTCTGAGGGCTGAGTATTTTCCTGTAGATTTTTAGGGCTTGAATTAAAATAGTTTATTTAAAAATCATTACATGAAGGCATGCATATTGTTTAAAAAGCCCTAAATTGCATAGAAACATATTTATTAAAACTGCTCGTTAATAACACTACCAGCCTTATGTGCAACCATCCGAACAATCTGGTACATGTAAATATACCTTTGTATTTCTAATTTTAATGTTAACATATATATTTCTTAGCAACTTAAAAATGTTTTTAATGTTTGTTGTTACATAGTGGGTGTATGTATTTATGAAGTACATGAGATGTTTTGGTACAGTCATGCAATGAATAATAATCACATCATGGAAAATTGGGTATGAATTTCCTCAAGCATTTATCCTTTGTGTTACAAACAATTCAATTATACTATTTTAGTTATTTTAAAATGTATAGTTAAATTTTTGTTGACCAAAGTCGAACTATTTTTGTAGATACTAACCAACTCCGTCTCCCCATGCTCCATCACCCCCTACTACCCTTCCAAGCCTCTGGTAATTATCCTTCTATTTTCTACCTCCATGACTTTAATCGTTTTTATTTTTAGGCCCCAAAAGTGAGAATATGCAGTTTGTCTTTCTATGCTTGGCTTATTTCACTAAACATAATGAACTCCTATTCCATCTATATTGTTGCAAATGATAGGATCTCATTCTTTTATATGGATGCACTAGTACTCCATTGTGTATCTGTACCACATTTTCTTCATCCACTCATCTGTTATCCACACTTTGATTGCTTCTAAATTTTGTCTAGTGCAAACCATCCTTGCATTCCTGGGATAAATCCCACTTGGTCATAATAAACGTATTGCTGAATTTGGTTTGCTAGTGTTTTGTTGAGGATTTTTACATCAGGATTAATCAGGGTTATTAGCCGGTGGTTTCGTTTCTTTGAGGTCTCTGTGTCTGGTTTTGATATGAGGGTAATATTGGCCACTTAAGAATGAGTTTGGAAGTATTCCTTCTTCTGTTTTTCAGAACAGTTTCAGTATGATTGATATTAGTTCTTTTTTTAAGTGTTTGGTAGAAATAGCTGTGAAACCATTGGGTTCCAGGCTTTTTTTTTTTTTTTTTTTTTTTTGTAGAACTTTTATAATGGCTTTATTCTTGTTACTTGCTATTGGTCTGTTGAGGTTTTGGATTTCGTTATGGTTCAATTATGATAGGTTGCATGTCTAGGAATTTATCCAGTTCTAGATTTTCCAATTTATTGGCATGTATTTGCTGATAGTAGCCACTAATGATCCTTTAAATTTCTGCAGTATCAGTTCTCATGTCTCCTTTTTCTTTTTTCTCTTCCTTTTTTTTTTTTTTTTGAGACGGAGTTTCGCTCTTGTCACCCAGGCTGGAGTGCAATGGTGCGATCTCGGCTCACTGCAACCTCCGCCTCCGGGGTTCAGGCAATTCTCCTGCCTCAGCCTCCCGAGTAGCCAGGATTACAGGCACGCACCACCACGCCCAGCTAATTTTTTATATTTTTAGTAGAGACGGGGTTTCACCATGTTGACCGGGATGGTCTCGATCTCTTGACCTCATGATCCACCCGCCTCGGCCTCCCAAAGTGCTCCTTTTTCATTTCTGATTTTTTTATTTGGGTCTTCTCTTTTTTCTTAGATAATCTGACTAAAGGTTTGTCAATATTCTTTATCTTTTCAAAAAACCAACTTTTTATTTATTGACCTTTTGTATTGTTTTCATTTCAAATTCATTTATTTCTACTCTGATTATATTGTTTCTTTTCTTTTATTAATTTTTATTTGATTTGCTTTTACATTTCTAATTCTTTAAGATTCATCATTAGGTAATTTCTTTGAAGATTTTCTTCTTTTTTGATGTAGGCATTTATAGATATAAATTTTCCTCTTAGTACTGCTTTCACTATAACCCATAGGTTTTGGTATATTGTATTACCACTATCATTTAAGAATATTTTCAATTTTATTCTTAATTCCTTTATTGACCCACTGGTCATTCAGAAGCATATTGTTTAATTATCATGTGTTTGTATAATTTATAAAATTTCTCCTGTTATTTATTTATAGTTTTACTTCATTGAGGTCAGAGGAAATGCTTGATATTATTTCATGGTTTTGAATCTTTTAAGACTTATTTTTTGACTTATGGTCTATCCTTAAGAATGATTCATGTGCTAAAGAGAAAAAAATGTGTATTATGCATCCTTTGGATAATATATATCAGATCAATTTGTTCTGTAGTACAGATTAAATCCAATGTTTCTTTGTTGATTTTCTTTCTTAGAAATCTGTCTAATGCTTAAAGTGGGGTGTTAAGGTCTCCAGCTATTATTGTATTGGGATCTATATTTTCTCTCTTTAGTGCCAATAATGTTTGCTTTATATATCTGATTGCTCTGACGTTGGGTACACATATATTTAAAATTGTTATATCTTCTTCCTCGATTGATCCTTTTATAATTGTATAATGACCTTTTCATCTCTTCTTACAGTTTTTGTCTTGATATCTACTTTTGTCTCATATAAGTATAGCTATTCCTGCTCTTTTTTGGTTTCTATCGGCATGGAATATCTTTCCCTCCCTTTATTTTCAGTCTACATACCTCTTCATAGGTGAAGTGTGTTTCTGTAGGCAACAGATCATTAGATCTTTTTAAAAATCCTTTCCACACTCTGTCTTTTGGTTGGAGAGTTCATAGTCCATTTACATTGAATCTTTTTATTAATAAATAGGGTCTTACACCTGCCATTTTGTTATTTGTTTTCTGGTTGTTTTGTAGGATTCTCTGCTTTCTTCGTTTCCTTCCTAACTTTTTTTAAGTGAAGGTGATTTTCTCTGGTGGTATGTTTTCATGCTCTCTTTTTATTTTTTGTGTATCCATTGGACGTTTTTCAATTTGAGGTTACCATGACACTTGCAAATGTTATCTTATAACCCATTATTTTAAACTGATAACAATTTAATTCTGATTGCATAAACAAATATGCAAAATGAAAACAAACAAAAACTCTACATTTTAACTTTGTCCCTCTATTATTTAGCTTTTTGTTGTTTCTCTTTATGTCTTTTTATACTGTGTATGTTTTGAAAAGTTGTTGTTACTGTTTTGGATTGTTTCAAAATTTAGTTTTTCAACTTAAGTCAGAAAAAATTTATATATCACAATTACAGTGTTATACTATTCTGTATTCTTACTATTACCAGTGAGTTTTGTATCATCTGATGATTTTTTTCTTGCTTATTAAGATTTATTTCTTTCAGATTAAAGAATTTCTTTTAATATTTCTTATAGGACAAGTCTGGTGTTGATAAAATCACTCAGTGTTTGTTTGTCTGGGAATGTCTATTTCTCCTTCATGCTTAAAGGATATTTTCACTGGATATATGCCTCCAGGATACAAGGTTTTTTCTATCAGCACTTTGAATTTGTAATGCCACTTTCTCCTGGGCTACAAGGTTTCCACTGAAAGGTCTGCTGCCAGATGTATTGGAGCTCCATTTTATGTCATTTCTTTTCTCTTGCTGCTTTTAGAATCTTATCTTTATTCTTGACATTTGGGAGTTTGATTATTAAATGCTTTGAGGTAGTCTTTGGGTTAAATCTGCTTGGTGTTCTATAACTTTATTGTACTTAAATGTTGATATTTTTCTCCAGGTTTGTAAAGTTCTCTGATATTATCTCTTGGAATAAACTTCTACCCCTATCTCTTTCTTTACTTCTTCTTTAAGGCCAATAATGCTTAGATTTGCAATTGTGCGGCTATTTTCTAGATCTTATAGGCATGGTTCATTGTTTTTTATCTTTTGTTTTTGTCCCCTCTCACTTTATTTTCAAATTGCCTCTCTTCAAGTTTTCTAGCTGATGTAGTTTGGATATATGTCCGTACCCAAGTATCATAATGAACTGTAGTCCCCACTATTGAAGGTGAAGCCTGGTGGGAGGTAATTGGATCGTGGGGTAGATTTCTCAGGAATGGTTTAGTCTTCATGATAGTGAGTTACATCTCATGAAATCTGGCTATTTAAAACCATATGGCATTTCACTTTCTCTCTCTTGCTCCTGCTTTTAGCATGTGATATGGCTGCTTTCAGCTTCTGTCATGATTGGAAGCTTCCTAAAGCTTCCCTAGAAGCTGAGAATAAGTTGGTACTATACTTCCCATAAAGCCTGTATAACTGTGAGGTAATTAAGCCTCTTTTCTTATTAATTATATCAGATTTTATATAGTAATACAAGAATGGTTTAATACACTAGTTATTTCTTCGGCTTGATCAATTCTGCTAGTAAGAAACTCTGATGCATTCTTCACCATGTGAACTGCATTTTTAACTCTAGAGTTTCTGCTTGATTCTTAATTATTTCAATCTCTTTGTTAAATTTATCTGACAGAAATCTGAATTCCTTCTCTGTATTATGTTGAATTTCTTTGAGTTTCCTCAAAAGAGCTATTTTCAATTCTCTGTGTATATATCTCTCAGGATCAGTCCCTGGTGTCGTATTTGGTTCATTTGGTGAGGTCACGTTTTCCTGGCTCATCTTGTAGATGCTTGTAGATGTTCTTCACTGTCTGGGCATTAAAGAGTTAGATATTGATTGTAGTCTTCACAGTCTGGGCTGTTTGTGCTTGCTCTTCTTAGGAAGTCTTTCCATGTTTTTGAAGGGATTTGAACCTAAAGCCCAATAACACAGTGGGTTTTGCAGACTTGTAGAGGCCTTAGTGGTCTTGCATAAGATCTAGAAGAATTATATGGTATACCAGGCGAGACTTTTGTTTTTTTCCCCTACTTTCTCCTAAACATAAGAAATTTTTCTCTCTGTGCTGAGCCACCTGGAACTGGGGGTGTGGTGATACAAGCACCCCTGTGGCCACCAATACTGGGACTTCACAGGTTCTGACCTGAAGCATAACACTGGGTCTTATCCAAGGCCTATCTCTTCAGGGTGTCCAGTTCCCCAGGTCCTGAGTGTGTCTAGAGATGCTCTCAGGGTGCCAGGGATTGGAGTCAAAATCCTTAGCAATTTAACTAATGTTCTATTTTACTGTGGCTAAGCTGGCACTCAAGCCACAAGACAAAGTCCTTCCCACCCTTCCCTTCCCTTTCCACAGGCAGAGGAGCCTCTCCCTGTGGCCACCACCACTATTTGTCCATGGGTTGGGGGGGTGTTCTGTTAGGCCACCACCAATGTTCACTTAAAGCCCAAAGTCCCTTCTGTCAGTGTCAGGTGAATAATGCCAGGCCTGAGACTAGCCCTTTGGGGAGTTGGCTTTTTTTCTGGCTCAGGACAGGTCCAGAAATACTGTCCAAGAGCCTAGGCCTAGACTTGGGAACCCCAAGAGTCTGCTTGTTGCTCTACCCTACTGTGGCTGAACTGGTATGTAGGGTGTGAGACAAAGTTTTCTTTAATTTTCTCTCTGCTTTTCTCAAACAGAAGGAGTCTTGTATCATAACCACCATAGCTGGGAACCCCTGCAACCAGGAGTTCTGAGATCCCATGGCCCATGGAACCCTATTTCTTGAAGGTTATATCTAGAAATGCAGTCTGGGAGCTAGGGCCGGGACTAGAAGTCTCATTACTCTGCCCAGTGCCCTATCATGCTATGGCTGAATTGATATCTAAAATGCAAGACGAAATCCTCTTTACTATTTGCTCTCTTTTCCTTAAGTAGAAGGAAGGAATCACTTTTATTGCTGCAAGCTGCACTGCCTGAGGTTAGAGGAGGGATGGCGCCAGCCCTCCCTTACCTGTGCCAGCTAGGGTCTTCCTAGGTTATGTGCCACCCTACTTCACTGGCTCTAAGCCCAGCCCAGCACTAGGAGTTGCCTAGTTGTCTTTGTGTCCTACATTGCTTTTCAAGTTTACCTAGAACGATAGAGCACTTGGTCCTGTGGTGGAGAGGTTTGCCAAGGTGTGCCAAGAAACTCAAGTTCTGATGGCTGGAATGGACCATTCCCCTCTGGCTAGTCCTGGTTCAAATGCTCTCTCCATGTATAGGTACTGGCTGAGCCCAGTCTGGCTATATTTTCTACTGTGACAATATAAAGTCTTTCAATATATAAAGACTTTCAATATAAAGTCTCCCAGTTGCTGTGCCCTCTCACCCTAAAGAACACAGATTCCTTCTCTGTGTGGCACTGCTTCTGCAGCGGGAGATGGGGAGGGGTGGTGTGGGTGATTCAAGACTGTCTCTCCCGCCTTCCTCAATGCCTCGTTACATGATACGAAGTTAAAACCAGGTACTGTGATTGCTTACCTGATTTTTGGTTCTTGTGATGGTGCTCTTCTGTGTCCAGAGAGTTGTTAAAATTTGCTGTTATAGTGGGGGAGACAAATAGTACAGGCTTCTATTCTACCACCTTGCATTAGTAACTTTTTAAAATTAGTATATCTTGGTGAAATTTCCATGCCTATGGAACTACTATTAAAAGAACTACCTTCTTTTCATAATGGTGTAGTATTCTATAGAAAGGAAAGACCATAATTTTTAATATTCCCCGAATGATGGACTCGAGGTTTCCAAACATTTACTATTGCAGACACACCTTTTGCAAGTACAAGCTTTTTTCTTTGAGCTCTTAAAAAGAGAGCCTCATGTTTGTCAAATTATCGCAATTAAGATGACATTGCATACAATAGGATTGTGGTAGACCACACAATACCTGTGCGCCTTTGAAACTGGAGCACCAACCAGAATATGCTACCTGGGGAGATAACGTGGGCTGCCCAGTCAACGGAGCTCTTGTGTTTGGAGACTGTCACAGTGGTTATTAAAAATACACAAAATCACTAAATGGAAATGCTGAAGAGTAGATGCTGAAAGAGTGCAGTTGAAGAAGAACTGTGAACTGGGTGGAGGCTCTTAACAGGCAGTGAAACCTTTGTAAGATGAGGACTACGTGAGCCTGAGGTCAAGTCATCATGGGAAGTCTTGGTGCAGGCTCTGCTTCTTAATGGGGTCTTGATAGTACTGCATCAGCCCAGCTGTAGGCTTTTTCCTATTGTTACTGCAGGTTGTGTTTCTATTCATGCTTTTTGTACCTCTTTTGCCTTGATGTATCTTTTTAATAAATTTTCATTCACTGACCCCTACAATCTGCTCCTTGGCTATGAATCCCCACTTGTACTTCCTGCATTCAGAATTGACACCAATCTCTTTCCCCGATTGCAGTAGTCTTGACACATATACAAACAGTCCTCAGTAAAGTGTTCTTATCATTTTAACAAATGTCAGAATAATTTTTTCTTTAACAAGAATCAACTTATCAGATTTCATAAATAATCTAGGGTTTTAATTAGTATTGACCAATTTTGAGAATAATATATGTAATATTTGATTTTTTTCTTGAAGGCACATAGTCTGTATCTCTATTCAACAGGTTTTAAGCTTTTTAAAAAAATATAGCTGCTACATGAGTATAATTTTATTTTTATAAGTCTAGATATATGCATACAAATATACATGTGTGTAGTTTTAAGCTTTAATAATATCAGAAGGATTGACATTATAAACTTACAAAGCATATTTAAACATTTATTTAATTTTTTTTACATTTATTTATTTTGGGGATTTGAATAATACATTTTTAATTCTTTTTAGTCAATGTTTGCCATCTTCAATCAGAAAGACTATAACAAAATTAAAAATTAAAAATTTATGATTCACCAAATTAAATACATGTATAGGAAATGTAAACAAAGTTTCAAATGATATTGGGGGTAGGTTTGTAGAATTTATGAAAAGGTATAACATTTCAAAGTAGATAGAGGGGAAAGTCTTTTCTTGGCTTTTTATTCTGAAAATGAGAGTAAAAATATAAAAAAAATTTATCTTATGAAAATAAAATATCATTTTAACTGCTCTTATTTATGGCATACTGAAAGAATGAATTGAGAGTGTTTTTCTGTAAATTTTTCTGATAATGTGTGAAAACATGATATAAAATTATTTATTTCATATTTGGCATTTGTAACGAGGTCTTTAAACAGGTCAGTTTTACTTAAGTATGCAAGCGTGGTTTGTTAAGCACTTTGATCTTAAAATCATTCTCTTTTAAAGCATTCATCTTGTTACTATCCTTCTTCATTTTCTCTTCTTTAATTGCTACCTGGACTAATTTCAAATGGTCTGGTCTGTGCCTTATGTAGTTGCTAAGGTCATCTTCAATGACTTCATGCACTGTTACAGTTTTTACAAGATTTTTATTTTCATATTATAATTGATTAGTATTGTATTTTTTACTACACTATTAGAAGTAATTTCTGATAATCAATAAGAGACTGACTGACCAATAATTTAATGTGACATGCAGGGATATGCTTCACTGAAATTTGGGAACTAATTTTAAAATCAAGCTCTTAAAATAGACTATTTTAATGTTATAATGACTTAATCATGACTTAATCGATTTCTATCTAATTTCACAACTGTAGAAACTCAGATAACTTTTACTCACACAATCATCATACCCTTTTATCATGTGAATATTATTCTGTGTTTCTTCAGTCAACCTCTTTTTTTTGGGTAAGTTTTATACTACATATCTTTCCATGTTAGGGCTTAAAACTATACTTCATTTTTTGTATGTGGTATATATGCTTCATGGGTTTATCAACCCCTTTGTTGGTAGAAATTTAGGAGACCTCTCATTTTTCACTAGTATGATGAAAACTGTGCATAGCGTCTTAAAATTATTATTATTGTTATTTTCTTTTGGAGGGAACACCCACATCGTAGCCTTTCTTTTTTTTTTTTTTTTTTAAGACAGAGTTTCGCTCTTGCTACCCAGGCTGGAGTGCAATGGCGTGATCTCGGCTCACCGCAACCTCCGCCTCCTGGGTTCAGGCAATTCTCCTGCCTCAGCCTCCTGAGTGGCTGGGATTACAGGCACGCGCCACCATGCCCAGATAATTTTTTGTATTTTTAGTAGAGACGGGGTTTAACCATGTTGACCAGGATGGTCTCGATCTTGACCTCATGATCCACCCGCCTCGGCCTCCCAAAGTGCTGGGATTACAGGCGTGAACTATTGCGCCCGGCCCGCCTTTTTCTTTTTAAGTTATATAAGAATATTACTCTAGAATAGACGTGAAATGAACTTGCTGGGTTGAGATAGTAGGCATTTTACATTTAAGCATATTTTGTCAATCTGTACTCCTCAATGTGTTTGAAAATTTTGCATTTCCATAGACTGTACATGAGCAACCCATATTATGCTTTTTCCAACTCTTGAATATTCCCAACTTCTTGGTTTTTGTTTCCAACCTGATGGATGAAGACTGGCATTCCATTGTTTAAATTATGTGTTTTCTTACTAACTGGCCAGGCTGAGCATCTTTCTGTATGTGTATTGCTCTTCCCATTTTCTCTTTTGTGAATATTCTCAACATATATTTTGCTCATTTTTCTGTTGAATTGTTTGCCTTCTCTTGTTCATTTCTAAGAATGTTATGTATTTTTGAAGTACTAAACTTTTATCTCTATATGTTACACATACTTTGTCACTTATCTGTTAATTTAATTTATTGTAATGTTAATATTTTTTATGGCTTTTCAATTTTGAGGTGTTAAGAAGGCTTCCCTGTCTTTAACTGTATTTTTTTCCTAATGTTTTATAATTTTATTTTTAAAAGTTTTAACATTGTGTTTAAAACTTAGCTTTAAATTAAGTTAGGTTCTTAATCTGCTAGAGTTTTGATTTTGTGAAAAATGTAAAGCAAAAAAAAATTCCTGTGGTCTCTGTCTTTAAAATATGCTTAGTTTCCATCTCTTCTCTTCACCTCAGCTACGCTCTGGTTCTAAACACCATCACAGTTACAGATTTCTGCAACAGCCTGCTAAATGATCATCTTTTGTCAGTACTTGTTGCCTTCAGGCTATTTCAACACAGCAGCCAGAGGTATCTTTTAAAAATGTAAAACAGCAATAGCTGCTGTTTTCACTCCCAGTAAAACCAATGACTTCAGAATGGCTAACATGATCTGGTCCCATTCTTGCTGCCTGTCTCTTATCACTTTGCCCACCCCTTTCTTCATCCCTCAATGTCTTAAAGTCTGCATTGTCTTTAACTTACACACCACCTCAGCTCTATGCACAAATATAACTTTCTACGCAGAGTGCCTAAGGACAACCTACTCTGTTCCCACAGGCCTCAAGCAGGGTTGCTGCTGTAACAGCTTCTGCTTTAGACTGATTGGCCTGCTCTTGTTGCTGTTCCTGGTCCCTCTTTAATGTATGAGCACAACCTTTCTTTTGCTTCTTTTTTGGGGTTCCTGTGTTGCCACTAAGCTTCAAGACATGGGCAGCAGCTCTTCGCTCTTCCTTCTACTAAGCACCCAAACACGTGCAACTCAAGAAGTGTGGGGGGCTAATTTCTAAATGGTGAATTTTGACAAAAGAGTGAAGGAGTCTGTGGATAAATTATTTTTCCCTTTTCCACCTTTTGGAGGCAGAGTAGCTTCATGCAACTTCTCTGAAAATGTCTCGCATGGCCAAGTGATCAGCTTGCTGTAAATCTGTGTCCAGCTCAACGATGTTTTCCTTTATTGTCTTCTATCTAATTCCCTGCTGTACTTCATTTTTCCAGCATTCCTGCTTCTCTGGGATTGTACTTCATAGTAAAATATTAGCACAAATGTATTTTCTTCAGGGTCTTTTTTTTTCTATAGCACCATGGCTAAAATACATTTTTCTGCAATGTCATGCTTTCACTGAAGCCTATCCCAGCTATCTACTCCAGGCACCGTTCCCTCTCAATCTCTTTGACTTTTTCATTTATGATTATCTAATGTATAATTTACTTAATTATTATAATGATTATTTATATCTGCACTCCTTCCCACCATAAAAGCTTTTCAGTTATAGAGAAACAGAGATCTCTGTCTGTTTTGTTGATAGCTGTATCCCCAGCACCTACAACAATGATGGGCACATAGTAGGCCCTCAGTTAATATCAGTTGAATATACTGAAATCAGTGCTGGTATTGATACTACCGATGAAGCATCACCACCATTGCCACTATAATAAATTTGAACTTATCTCTGCTTCTTTATATCATCAGATATAGGTTAGGAGGCCTGTTTGGGCAGGAGCTTCTCATTGGCAATGTTTAACACTCTTATCCTCGTTAGCTTCCAGGAAAATTGTTTGTTTTCTGTATTGGATGACAAGGTCCCTCCTTCCACCAAGAATCAAATAATAGTTGGTTTCTCAAAAGAAGGACAAGCTGAAAAAAGAACAAAATGGCTTATAGGATTGCATTAGATTTACAAATGAATTTGGAGGGACACTTTAAAACTTTAAATATTCTTATCTAAAAGTATTGAATAACCTTTTATTTATGTTATTTGGATATGTCACCTTTTTATGTTATTTGGATGTTTTCAGAATATTGCTATATATCTTTTCCTTATGCATTTCTTGTTGTATTTATTATGAGATAGAATTTTCAAAACTAGAATAAAAAGACTCTTATTTTCTAATTGATTGTGTTTGGTATATACCACAAATGTTTTTTATTTCTACAATAACTTTATATCTGTCTTGCCATAAACATTATCATTGTTTTAAATAGTTTGACATTTTTCACATTTAATTACTCAATTTATTTGGAATTTTATGTATGGCATTTAGTGAAGATCTAACTCAATTTTATTTTTCCAATTGCTCACCCAGTTGTCTAAACCATTATTGTTGATACTTCTGTTTTCTTCTCATTAATTTATGATGCAAATTAGCATATTCTAAATTATTTTGTTTCTAGGCTAGCTGTGTTTTTTAATTACTTCCTTCATATTCATTCCTCAACTTCATCAAGAAATCTATTCCCTTGACTGTGTGCTCAGTCCCTGGATGACTATGAAATGCTTTCATAAGATCTAAAAATAACCATCTGGACATCTCCAATGGCAATTACTTCAACATATCTAACTCACACCTGGCAGTCTTTCTCTATGTCATATCTCAGTTATTAACACTGCCAGACGGCCAATTGCTCCAGCGAGAAACTTTAGAATAATCCTTAAATCCCCATATCCGGTTGGTTAGCAAGTCATGTGAATTCACTGTCCCAAACATCTCCAAAATATTTTCTCTCCTCTCCACTGACACTGCATTCATTGGAGTCCTGTCCGCTGTCAGATCTCAGCTTAAATATCACCTCCTGGGGGAGAGTTTCCTGCCACCATATTAAAGAAGCCTTCACCTTATAGTTACTGTGATATCACCTCATTTGTTACCCTTATAAACTTTGTTCTAACAGTTTGTAATAATTCATCTAAAACTTTTTACTAATATATTATTTATTTTGCCGGTAGAATGTAAGTGCTGTGACAGTGAGCCTTGCCTATTTTGTTTTCCGTAGTAACGGCAGGATCTAGTTTTTAGCATATAGCAGGCACTATATAATTGTATGAGAATGAATGAATTAAACAATAAATAACACAATGTCTTCTTATTAGGTTTATTTGCTCCCACTTGTCTTACTCATTTTCTTCCAAATAACCCTCTGCACCGATAGAACTGGTTACCAAAATAGAGACCTAATCATGATAAATCTCATCTTAAAAACCATCACTGTCTCCTTAAGTACAAGATAGATGCTAATTTCCTTAGCCTATAAAAAAATGATAGAACTACTTTGAATCTACTTTAAATGATGTTTTGAGTAGAACTGAATATATAATATTAGATCAAAATCTTAAAATTCATATTTCTATATTAAATTTTGTATTTAAAAAACCTGAGTAGTTTTAGAGGGAAAAAACATGAGTTAATCCAGGTTATGTGTATTCTCTCTTCAAAAATGTATCCAACTTATTTTTTCCCACATGTTAAATTATTTCATTTCTATATTCAATAGGGATTTTTATGTTTCTATTAATTTTTTTCTATATTTTAGAATCTTAACCCTTAAACACTATTAGTTAGGTTTAACCTAATTTCCTGTTTCTTGAGTGTGATCTGTACTTACTAATCTACTTCTAGTAAACAGAACTTGATGGAAGAGGTGATGTGTGATTTCTGTGACTAGGTCATAAATAGCATTGTGGATTTCTCCATGCCCTCTTTGTCCCTCATATCACTTACTCTAGATAAGCCAACTGCCAGGTCATAAGACACTCAAGGGGCTCTATGGCAAAGCACATGTGGCAAAAAGCTCAAGCCTCCTGCCAATGGCCATCTTAGAAGTGGATGCTCTAGCCCTATTGTAGCCTTCAGATTACTGTAAACCTTGCTAACATCTTCACTGCAACCTAATGAGAGACCTCAAGTCAGAACTACCTGAATAAATTATTTCTGAATTCCTGATCAGATTAACTGTGAGATAATAAGTGTTCACCTTTTTAAGCTGCTAAACCTGGTAGTAATTTTTTATTAGGCAATAGATAACTAATAGAAGACCTAAATAGATAACTAAAAGATGAAGTAGAAATAGCCACAATTATAGTTGGAGATTTCAACATTTATCTTTGAATAATCGATAGAACAAATAAACAGCAAATGGTAAGTATAAAAGAAAAATGCTATAAACAAACTTGGCTTAATCAACTTTTATAGAACCCTCCAGCTAAGAAAGGCAGAATACTGTTGTTTTCAAGTGACTATAGAATATTCACAAGTATAGATATACCATATGCTAGAATAAAAAACAAGTTTTAGTAAGTTAAAAAGTATTGAAATTATACAGATTATGTTCTCTGACCATAAATAAATTAATGAAAAATTAATAACAATAAGATATTGTTATATCTACCAAAAATTTTTTTGGCTAGACATTTCTAGCAAAAGTAATATTATTATTTACAATAAGATATTGTCATTTCTAGCAAAAGTGCAAAAAAATTGGATATTAAAAGCTTACCTAAAAATAACATGTAGATCAAAGAAGAAAACACATAAAAATGTTTCAAAAGTTTTCTATTGAACACAAAATTTTTAATTTTCAAATTTGTGTGATACATCTAAGACTCTATTTAGAGGAAAATCTAGTGCTCTAATATTTATATAAGGAAGGAATAAAGTTCTACAGTCAATCTAAGCTTCCACCATAAGAACCTATAATAAAACAGTGAGTGAAGTAATCCCAACATAAGTAGAAAGAAATAAATTTTAAACATTCAAGTAGAAATTGAAGATACAGAAATTAAAAAACAATAAAATAAAAACTAGTAAAACCAAAAACTGCTTCTTTGAAAGAATCAACAAAATTGACAAGCCTCTAGTTTGACTGATGTTAAAAAAATAGAGGAGACACAAATTACCATTATTAGGAAAACGGGTATCATTAAAAATCCTATAGGCATTTAAAGGTCTAAAAAAAAAAAACTATTTTAGATAACTTTTTGCCAATAAATTTGACAACCTAAACAAAATAAATGAATTCCTTAATAGGTGCAAAACACTAAAACTAATATAAGAAATAGAAAATCTGGGTAGTAATTCTATATTTACTTAAAAACATTGTGATATGATTTGGCCCTGTGTCCCCAGCCAAATCTTTTGGATTGTAGCTCCTATAATTCCCATGTGTTGTAGGAGTGTTCTAGTGTGAGAAATAATTGAATTATGGGTGGGTTCCCCAATACTATTCTCGAGATAGTGAATAAGTCTCATGAGATCTAATGGTTTTGTAAGGGGGAATTTCCTGGCACAGGTGCTCTCTTTGCCTGCTGCCACTCATGTAAGACACAACTTGCTCTTTTTTGTCTTCTGACATGATTGTGAGGCCTCCCCAGCCATGTGGAACTGTGAGTTTCTTAAACCTCTATCCTGCATAAATTACCCAGTCTCAGATATGTCTTTATTAACAGCATGAAAATGAACTAAGATAGTAAATAGGTACCAGTAGAGTACAGTGCTGCTGAAAAGATACCTGAAAATGTGAAAGCAACTGTGGAACTGGGTAAGAGGTGGAAGTTGGAACAGCTTGAAGGGCTTGGATAAAGCTAGGTAAATGTGGGGAAGTTTGGAACTCCATAGAGACTTGCTGAATGCCTTTGACCAAAATGCTGATAATGATATGGACAATGAAATCCAGGCTGTGGTGGTCTCAGTTGCTAAGATGAAGAACTTCTTGGAAACTGGAGCAAAGGTGACTCTTGTTATATTTTAGCAAAGAAACTGGCAGCATTTTCTTCTGCCCTAGAAATTTATGGAACTTTGAACTTGAGAGAGATGATATAGGGTATCTAGCAGAAGAACTTTCTAAGCAGCAAAGCATTCAAGAGGTGACTTGGGTGCTATTAAAGGCATTCAGTTTTAAAGGCAAAGCAGAGCATAAAAGTTTGGAAAATTTGCAGCCTGATAATGTAATGGAAAAGAAAATCCCATTTTGGAGAAGGAATTCAAGCTGGCTGCAAAAATTTGCATAAGTAACAAGGAGCTGAATATTAATCACCAAGACAATGAGGAAAATATCTCCAGGGCATGTCAGAGACATTTGCAGCAGCCTGTCCCATCACAGACCTGGAGGACTACAAGAAACAAATGATTTTGTCAGCAAGCCCAGAGTCCCTCTGCTGTGTGCTGTCTAGAGACTTGGTGCCCTGTGTCCCAGCTGCTCCAGCCATGACTAAAAGGATCTAAAGTATAAGTCAGGTCATGGCTTCTGAGGGCACAAGCTCCAAGCCTTGGCAGCTTCCATGTAGTATTGAGCCTACCAGTGCACAGAAGTCAAGAATTGAGGTTTGGGAACCTGTGCCTGGATTTCAGAGGATGTATGAAAGCACCTGGATATCCAGGCAAAAGTTTGCTACAGGGGCAGGGAGAACCTGCATTCATGGAGAACCTCTGCTAGGGCAGTGCAGAAGGGAAATGTGAGGTCAGAGCCCCCCCACAGAGTTCCCACTGGGGCACTGGCTGGTGGAGATGTGAGAAGAGAGTCACCATCCTCCAGACCCCAGAGTGGTAGATCCACTGACACTTTGCACTGTGTGCCTGGAAAAGTCACAGACACTCAACACCGGCCTGTGAAAGCAGCCAGGAGGGAGGCTGTACCCTGCAAAGCCACAAGGGCAGAGCTGCCCAAGACCATGGGAACTCACTTCTTGCATCAGCATGACCTGGATGTGAGACAATCAAAAGAGTCAAAGCAGATCATTTTGGAGCTTAGATTTGACTGCCCCCCCTGAATTGCTGACTAGCATGGGGCCTATAGCCCCTTTGTTTTGGCTAATTTCTCCCATTTGGAATGGCTGTATTTTCCCAATGCCTGTACCCCTATTGTATTTAGGAAGTAACTAACTTGCTTTTAATTTTACAGACACATGGGTGGAAGGGACTTGCCTTGTCTCAGATAAGACTTGGGACTGTGGACTTTTAAGTTAATGCTGAAATGAGTTAAGACTTTAGGGGACAGTTGGGAAGGCATGATTGGTTATGAAATGTGAGGACATGAGATTTGGCAGGGGCCAGGGGCAGAACGATATGGCTTGTCTCTGTGTCCCCATCCAAATCTTATCTTGAACTGTAGCTCTCATAATTCCCATGTTTGTGGGAGGGACCTAGTGGGAGATAATTGAATGATGGAGCAGTTTCCCCCATACTGTTCTTGAGGTAGTAAATACATCTCACTCAGGTCTGATGGTTTTAGAAGGGGTTTCTACTTCTGTGTCTCTCTCATTCTCTCTTGCACTGCCATGTAAGAAGAGCTTTTCACCTTCTGCCGTGATTGTGAAGCCTCACCAGCCATGTGGAACTGTGAGTCCATTAAACCTATTTTTCTTCCTAGTCTTGAGTATGTCTTTATTGGCAGCATGGACTAATGGACTAATACAAATTATATTTCAAATTTATAATAAAAAACCTTTCATAAAAGTAAACTATAGGCCAAAATGGTTTCACTGGTGAGTTCTATCCAGCATGTAGGGAAGGAATTATAGAAACCCTACATGAACTGTTTCAGGAAGAAATATGCTCCAACTAATTATGTAAGGTCATCATAACCATGATACTAAAACCAGATAAAGATATTACAAGAAAAATTACTATAGACTTCATAAATATAGAAACAAAAATACTTTTTTTAAATAAAGCTTTATGAAGTATAATTGATATACAAAACACTGTACATATTTAACATATTCAATCTGATGAGCTTGGACATATACATACGCTCGTGCAACCAGTGCCATAATCAAGGAAATAGACATGTCTATCACTTCTAAAAGTTTCCTGGTGTCCCTTTTTTCTGTGTGTGTGGTAAGAACACCTCACATGAGATCTACATTATAAAATGTTTAAGTGCATAGTATAGTATTGTTGACTATTAGACATAAAAATACTTAATAAAATATTAATTTACTCAATTGGTCTCAGAATGAGTGCACTAAAATCTTAGACTTCACCACTGTGCAATTCATTCATGTAACCAAAAGTCACATTTACTCCAAAAGCTTTTGAAATAAAAAAATTATATATTTAAGAAAAAGAATAGCAAATCTAAACTGGTGACTTATAAAGGGATAATGCATCATGACTTATTGGAGTTTATGACAGGACTGTGAATTTGATTTAATGATGAAAAACAGTCACTACAATTCACTATATTAACCAAACAAAGAAAACAAATCATGTTTATTTAAACAGATACAGAAAAATCATTTGCCAGCATTTAATATTATTTTGTCACAGACGCTCTCAACAAAATAAGAGAATTTCCTCCACTTTATATTGAGCATCTATTGAAAAGCTAGAGCCATCATTATAATGGTGAATAAATGTTTTTTCCCTCTGATAAGAAATTAGGTAAAAATGTTCACTCTCATCATTTCTATTCAACTTTTTAACTGGAGGTCATAGCCAGAGCCAAATAGCAAGAAAAAAATGTAAAAAGCATACAGATTGAAAAGGTGGAAGCAAAACTGCCTTTATTTTTAGATTGTATAATCCTGTATATAATAATCCTAAAGAATCAACATATAAACCACCTTAAAGTGATGTCACCAACTTTTTTATGATCTGATGTATATAAGCTAGATCACATATTACTATGAAACTAAATTTATGAACAATTGAAAAATATTTCAAATAGCACTTAAAAACTTAAAACACAAGTTAAATTTTAGAAATTATGTTGACTTGTACATGAGTGGGACGTCAAGTTGGGAAGATGGCTTGAGCCCAGGAGTTCGAGACCAGCCTCAGTAACATAGTAAGACCCTGTCTCTACAAAAGAAAAAAAAAATTTATTAGCTGGGTCTGGTGGCATATGCCTATAGTCCCAGATACTCAGAAGGCTGAGTGGGAGGATTTATTGAGCCTCCCAGATTCTCAGAAGGCTGAAGTGGGAGGATAGATTGATAGAAGTGGGAGGGAGGTTGATGCTGCAGTGAGCCGTGATTGTGCCAGTGCACTCCAGTCTGGGTCATATAGCGAGACTCTGTTTTGAGAAGTGTGGTGGCTCATGTCTGAAGCCCCAGCACTTTGGGAGGCCAAGGTGGGTGGATCACTTGAGGTCAGAAGTACAAGACCTGTCTGACCAACATGGTGACATCCTGTCTCTACTAAAAATACAAAAAATAGCTGGGCATGGTAACACACATTTGTAATCCCAACTACTTGGGAGGTTGAAGCAAGAGGATTGTTTGAACCCAGGCGGTGAAAGTTGCAGTGAGCTGTGATCATGCCACTGCACTGCAGCCTGGGTGACAGAGAAAGGCTCTGTCTCAAAAAAAAAAAAAAAAGGAAAAAAATCCCAAAAGACATGTACATTGAAAACTATAAGAAACTGCTTAGAATATTAAAAATGTAAATAAATGAAGACAGGCTATTATTTGTGAATGGAAGTCTAAATATTGTGAAGATATCAATTATTCCACAATTTATGTATAAGTCCAACGTCATTACAATCATGGTTCCTACTCTCCTTTTTTGGGTATAAATTGATAAGCTGATTTTTTAAATTATGTAGATTTAAGAAAACTAAATGTACTCTTCCCATATGATCCAGGCAATTGTGCACCTGAGTATTTACCCAAAGGAGTTGGACACTTATGTCCACACAAAAACCTTCACACAGTTGTTTATGGTAGTTGTATTCATAATTTTCAAAACTTAGAACCAATCAAGGTGTTTTTCAGTAGATGAATGGATAAGTAAATTGTGATGCTTCAAGATAATAAAATATTTTTCAGTGTTAAAAAGAAATTAGCTATCAAGCCATGAAAAGAGAAAACTTAATTGCCTATTACTAAGTGAAAGAAACCTATCTGAAATGCTATATATTGTCTGATTCCAAATGTATGACCCTTTGGAAAAGGTAAAACTAAGGAGACAGTTAAAAGATCAGTGGTTGCCAGAGTTTGGAGGTGGGGTCAGGGAGGAGGCATTAATAGGTAGAGCACAGAGGAATCTTATGGCAGTAAAATTACTCTATACGATACTGTAATGGTGGATACATGTCATTATAAATTTGTCCACACCCACAAAATATACAATGCCAAGAGTAAACCCTAATGTAAACTATGAAGTCTGAATGATAATGATATGTCAATGTAGGTTTTCAGTTGTGACAAATATGTCACTCTGATGGGAGATGTTGATAAAGGGGGAGGCTGTGCATATGTTGGGGCAGGGGCTATAGGGAAAATCTCTGTACCTTCTGCTCAATTTTGTTGTGAATCTAAAACAGCTCTAAACAATTGTCTATTATAAATTAAAAATAAAATATTCAACTTTACCAATAAATAAATTTTTACCTAAATATTATATAACATGTGAAGAACCTAAAATAGTAAAGATAATTTTGTTTTGTAAAACTACACTGTAGGATTTGCATTACTTAACTTTGAGGCTTACTATAAAGCTACAGTAATAGAGACTGTGATAGTGGCCTAAGGATATATATATATATATGTCAATGAAAAGAGAGTCCAAAAATAGACCCACACATCGTCAAGTGACTTTTGAAAAAGGAGCCAAGGTAATTAGATGGGGAAATTTTATCTTTCTTAACAAATGCTGCTGAAGTGAATGGATATCTGCATGGAAAAAGAAAGCCCTTACCTAAGCCTTTACTTTACAGCAAACACCAATATTTGCTGGAAATAAATCATAGACCCAACTATAGAAGCTAAGACTATAAAATCCCTAGGGAAAAAAATTAAAAAGATAGTAGTCACAACTTTGGTGTAGGCAATGATTTCTGAAAGGGACAAAAATATTAAGCAAATTGAATGATTTAATAAATTGTATTTAATCAGAATTAAACATTTCTGCTCCTTGAAAGCACTCAAAATGGAAAGTCAAGCCACAGATTGAGAATGATACATATTATAGTAAATGTGCTTGACAAAGGTCTTTTCTCTAGAATATGTATTTAAATCTTACTAATCTGGTAAATAAAGCAAAATGAGCAAAAGATATGACCAAGAGTTTCACAAAAGAAGATATATTAGTGATGATTAAGCATACGAAAATATGTTCAGCATCATCAAAGAAGTGCAAATGACACCACCAATGAAATACCACCACAGAAGCACTAGAGTGGCTAAAATGTAGCATATTAGATGTTAATAAAGCCATAGAGCATCTCAACTCCTATATATTGCTGTGGGAGGAATGTAAAATGATACGACAACATTGGAAAACAGTCCCACAGTTGTGTATAATTACATACCTGATAATATAACTCCTAAGACTTGATATGAATTGAGAAATATAAACATTTCCAAGCAACCTCTGTGTTTAAATAACCATAGCCATTTTATTTGTAATAGCCCCAAACTGGAACAACCCAAATTTACTTTAATAGGTGAATATATTAAAAAATTGTGATATATCCATATGATAAGTGAAAGAAGTCAGACACCAAAGATTACTATTTTATTATTGCATTTACATGAAATATGAGAATAGATATAATCTATAGTGACCAAAATTAGATCTGCATTTGCCTTTTTCTGGGAATGGAGGTTTGGGCATTCACTCCTAAAGGTCAGAAAGAAATCTTTCTGAGATTATAGAAAGAAACTATATATTGATTACTTTGTCAGATGAGTGTATACATTTAAAAATGTATCAAATAAGCATATTTATTGTGTGTAAATTGTACCTTATTCAAGTTTATTTGGAAAAAAAATACATAGCTCTGAATATACTGGTTCATTTAAATTTGGGTTAAGTATTTAAGAATTTTTTTCCATGTGTTGATTCAAGCAAGTAGAGTTGACAGTGGAGGTCATAGCCTCATTCTCAGGGCATTTTCTTTTAATTTAATTTAATTTAATTAATTTATTTATTTATTTATTTTCTTTTTAAGAAAGAAAGAGAAAGAGAAAAGGGGGAGAGAGAACAGGAGTCTTGCTCTATTGCCCATGCTGGAATGCAATCTACAAATGGGTATTAAAAGCCTCTTTTATGCTGATGATTGTGCTTAACAGCGGAGACAGGAAGGAATAAGGAAAGAAAAAAACAAACAACAGCCAACCAATATTTTGTTTAAATCTGTGAAATGCTGTGCAAGTGCTGAAGAGTGATTTGCTTCAATTTATGTGGTCACTTTCAAAATAGGTGTAATGTGATACTAAAAAAAATATATGTTCTGTGGACCTGGGGTGTAGAATTCTGTAAATATTCACTGTGTTTACTTGTTCCAGGTCTGAGTTCAAATCATAAATGTCTCTGTTAATTTTCTATCTCATTGATCTGTCGAATATTAACAATGTGGTGTCAAAGTCTCCCGCTATTAGTGTGGGAGTCCAAGTCTCTTTATAAGTCATTGAAAACTTGCCTTATATATCTGGGTGCCCCATATTGGGTACATATATATTTATGATCATTGACGCCTATTGTTGCATTGATCTTTTTATCATTATGTAATGTCCTTCTTTGTTTCTTTTAGTCTTGGTTACTATTGTAGTCTATTTTGTCAGAGACAAAAGTTATGACTCCTGTTTTTTTTGTTGTTTGTTTGTTTTGTTTTTCTTTTCTCTCCATTTGATTGGTGAGTCTTCCTCCAACCTTTTGTTTTGAGTCTTTGTGTGTCCTTGCTTATGAGATGGATCTGGATACAGAGTGCCGATGTGTTTTGACTTTTTATTCAGTTTGCGTGTCTGTGTCTTTGCTTGGGGCATTTAATCCATTTAAATTCAGGATTAATATTGATATTTGTGAGTTTAATATTGTCATTTAATGCTGGCTCACTATTTTGCCCATTAGTTGATATAAATACTTCATTATGGAGATACTCTTTATCTTTTGGTAAGTTTTTGGGATGACTGATACTGGTTGTTCCTTTCTGTGTGTAGTGCTTCTTTCAGAAGCTCTTGTAAAGCAGGCCTGGTGGTGATGAAATCTGAGTGCTTGCTTGTTCGTGAAAAATTTTATTTTTCCTTCATTTATAAAGCTTAGTTTGGCTGGATATGAGATTCTGGGTTGAAAATTATTTTCTTTGAGGATATCGAATATTAACCCCCACTCTCTTCTAGCTTGTAGGGTTTCTGCTGAGAGATCTGCCGTAAGTCTGATAGGCTTCCCTTTATGGGTAACCTGACCTTTATCTCTAGCTGCCCTTATAATTTTCTCTTTTATTTCAACCCTGGTGAATCTAACAATTATGTGTCTTGGGGTTGCTCTACTTGAGGAATATCTTTGTGGTGTTCTCTGTATTACCCGGAGATGAGTATTGTCCCACCTTACTAGGTTAGGGAAGTTTTCCTGAATAATATCCTGAAGAATACTTTCCAGCTTGGATTCATTCTCTTCATGACATTCAGGTACACCTATCAAACATAAATTAGGTCTTTTCACATAGTCCCATATTTCTTGGAGACTTTGCTCATTCCTTTTTACTTTTTCTTCTCTAATCTTGTCTTCTCGTTTCATTTCATTAAGTTGGTCTTCGACCTCGGATACCTTTCTTTTGCTAGATCAATTAGAGTGTTAAAACCTGTGCATACTTCTCGGAGTTCTCGCATAGTATTCTTCAGTTCCATTAATTCACTTATTTTCCTCTCTAAATTGTCTATTCTCATTAGGATTTCATCAAATCTTTTTTCAAAGTTCTTAGTTTCTTTACATTGGGCTAGAACATGTTCTTTTAACTCACAGAAGTTTCTTATTATCCACCTTCTGAAGCCTAATTCTGTTATTAGAATGTACTTGTTTTCCATCAGACCTTGTTCCCCTGTTGATGAGGAACTGTGATCCTCTGTAGAGGGAGAGGCATTCTGATTTTGAGCATTCTCAGCCTTTTTACGCTGGTTTCTTCCCATCATTGTAAATTTATCCACCTGTCGTCTTTGTAATTACCAACTTTAAAATTAGGTCTCTGAGTGGACTTCCAACTTGTTAATTCCCAGGGCTGAAATGTGAGCAACCCACTGCACTGGCTAAAACAGTGGCATCAAGATTCTTGGTGCTTTTCTGTCCGGGAGTCTCCTGTCTGGCTTCCCTCCTGAATCCCTCCTTCAATCAACTCCAAACGTCAGCCAAAAGGGGAACCAGTCCCGTTTATTCTGCACCAAGAACCTCCACGCCAGGGCACCGGCAAAACCACAGAGCCGGCTGCAAGAGTCATGCTGGCAACACATGGGGCTCTTCCGCTGGGGATCTCCTGGTCCTTGTGCAAGAAAGATTCGTCTGAAAGTGTGGCGTCCTCTAGTTCTCTGCGCTTTCACTGGGAGCTACAAGCCTGAGCTGCTAGTGGTCAGCCATCTTGGATCTCTCTCCCTCAAGGCATTTTCATGTCAAATAGGAGCTTGGGCAACTGGAGTGACTGCAGAAAACCGGGTGCAAATATTGATTATAAAATCCTGGGAAAATGTAAAGGGGATGGGAATAGAAGCAACATGATATATTTTCATGCCACAATTAGAGTTAGCAGCTGTATCATTCTGATTTTCCTTTTTATTCATTTCAGATCAACTAATTTGACTTTAGGCCATAACATGATTGAGTAAAAATAGTCGTTCTGAGAATAGAAATAAATTTACAAGGTTAATTTAGGGTGTCTCTCTGTTATTAGATGTATCTGAAAAACACTTTTAGGCAAAATTAGACCAAATTAAAAACACTGGGGTTTCAATTGTAACCAACATTCAAATATAAATTTTATTATTGTTTATTATGATAATAAATAATGTAGTGTTTAAATGTGCAGTCATGGGTCGGACTACATTTTGCAAATTTCCAGAGTAAGGTAAATAAAAGATTATAAAGTTTTCTGGTATAATATTAACAGAACTAAAAAACATGAATGATATTAAAGAATGGACTTTGCCTAGTGATTCTTAATCAATTCTCTTAGAAGCAATACTCTCTTAATTTTACTGAAAGAAAATTCATATTTAATGTAATAACTTTAATATAATATTTAAATAAATCAATACAACATCTTAACTATAAAAAAGATGAAAGTAGGCAACGGGTTTGCCGCCGGAACATAGGTGTCGTGAAAACTACCCCTAAAAACCAAAATGGGAAAGGAAAAGACTCATATCAACATTGTCGTCATTGGACACGTAGATTCGGGCAAGTCCACCACTACTGGCCATCTAATCTATAAATGTGGTGGCATTGACAAAAGAACCATTGAAAAATTTGAAAAGGAGGCTGCTGGGATGGGAAAGGGCTCCTTCAAGTATGCCTGGGTCTTGGATAAACTGAAAGCCGAGCGTGAACGAGGTATCACCATTGATACCTCCTTGTGGAAATTCGAGACCAGCAAGTACTACGTGACTATCATTGATGCCCCAGGACATAGAGACTTCATCAAAAACATGATTACAGGGACATCTCAGGCTGACTGTGCTGTCCTGATTGTCGCTGCTGGTGTTGGTGAATTCGAAGCTGGTATCTCCAAGAACGGGCAAACCCGAGAGCATGCCCTCCTGGCTTACACACTAGGTGTGAAACAACTAATTGTTGGTGTTAACAAAATGGATTCCACTGAGCCACCCTACAGCCAGAAGAGATATGAGGAAATCGTTAAGGAAGTCAGCACTTACATTAAGAAAATTGGCTACAACCCTGACCCAGTAGCATTTGTGCCAATTTCTGGCTGGAATGGTGACAACATGCTGGAGCCAAGTGCTAACATGCCTTGGTTCAAGGGTTGGAAAGTGACCCGTAAGGATGGCAATGCCAGCTGGACTACACTGCTTGAGGCTCTGGACTGCATCCTACCACCAACTCGTCCAACTGACAAGCCCTTGCGTCTGCCTCTCCAGGATGTCTATAAAATTGGTGGTATTGGTACTGTTCCTGTTGGTCGAGTGGAGACTGGTGTTCTCAAACCTGGTATGGTGGTCACCTTTGCTCCAGTCAACGTTACAACTGAAGTGAAATCTGTTGAAATGCACCATGAAGGGCCGGGCGTGGTGGCTCAAGCCTGTAATCCCAGCACTTTGGGAGGCCGAGGCGGGTGGATCACGAGGTCAACAGATCGAGACCATCCTGGTCAACATGGTGAAACCCCGTCTCTACTAAAAATTACAAAAAAATTAGCTGGGCACGGTGGCACGTGCCTGTAATCCCAGCTACTCAGGAGGCTGAGGCAGGAGAATTGCCTGAACCCAGGGGGCAGAGGTTGCGGTGAGCCGAGATTGCGCCATTGCACTCCAGCCTGGGTAACAAGAGTGAAACTCCGTCTCAAAAAAAAAAAAAAAAAAAAAGAAATGCACCATGAAGCTTTGAGTGAAGCTCTTCCTGGGGACAATGTGGGCTTCAATGTCAAGAATGTGTCTGTCAAGGATGTTCGTCGTGGCAACGTTGCTGGTGACAGCAAGAACGACCCACCAATGGAAGCAGCTGGCTTCACTGCTCAGGTGATTATCCTGAACCATCCAGGCCAAATCAGTGCTGGCTATGCCCCTGTACTGGATTGCCACACGGCTCATATTTCATGCAAGTTTGCTGAGCTGAAGGAAAAGATTGATCGCCGTTCTGGCAAAAAGCTGGAAGATGGCCCTAAGTTCTTGAAGTCTGGTAATGCTGCCATCGTTGATATGGTTCCTGGCAAGCCCATGTGTGTTGAGAGCTTTTCAGACTACCCACCTCTCGGTCGCTTTGCTGTTCGTGATATGAGACAGACAGTTGCCGTGGGTGTCATCAAAGCAGTGGACAAGAAGGCTGCTGGAGCTGGCAAGGTCACTAAGTCTGCCCAGAAAGCTCAGAAGGCTAAATGAATATTATCCCTAATACCTGCCACCTCAGTCTTAATCAGTGGTGGAGGAAGAACGGTCTCAGAACTGTTTGTTTCAATTGGCCATTTAAGTTTAGTAGTAAAAGACTGGTTAATGATAACAATGCATCGTAAAACCTTCAGGAGGAAAGGAGAATGTTTTGTGGACCACTTTGGTTTTCTTTTTTGCGTGTGACAGTTTTAAGTTATTAGTTTTTAAAATCAGTACTTTTTAATGGAAACAACTTGACCAAAAATTTGTCACAGAATTTTGAGACCCATTAAAAAAGTTTAATGAGAAAAAAAAAAAAAGATGAAAGTATCTGTATAAGACAACATGCATTTCAATATATAAATGCTTGGGTAAAACTATCTTAGGAGAGAAAATGAAACATAAGTTTGCACCTACTCTTAGATGACCCCAGTATAATTGATGGGACATTGTTATTGTGCTGGTGACTTAAATACCATAAGCAAGGTTGTCATCAGTGATGTGCTTCTCTGAAAGCTCATCTTTACACCCATTGACAAATGGGTGGAAAGTCCAAAAACACAAAGTAAATTATCTTCTCAATTTATATAGCAGATGCATCCTGGAAAACAAAAAACACACCAAAAATTGGCGTGTAAACAAACTTAAATTAGGTTTCAAATATAAGGCAAGGTTTTGTTGTTTTGTTTGATTTTATTTGTTTACTACATGAATGACCAGTGGCCCATTCAGAAGTCCAAGGACAAAATATGTGGTAGGATTGTCCTGACCATTGAGGGACAGCTTGCACCCTGACCCCACAGTACACTGAGGCCCGCAGTACCCGCTGTTCCCGTAGTAAACCAAAAGACATCCTGAGACTTACAAAATCCATTAAGGAGTTGTTTCAAACCTTGTAAGAACCACTGACCTAGGCCATAAAAAACGAACAAACAGTAACAAAAACTAGGAATGGCAGTAGTTCTATTGAGTTAAAGAGGAGAAACCAGGACTGGAAGAGATGAAATTGTTGAGTCTGAGAGGAAACCATTGCAAAGGCCTTTATTTCCATTAAGAAAATGTCTCCTGACTGAACTGAAAGCCTTCATTATAACCATTACTTTGTTCAGGAACATTTCAGGGGCTCCAGGGGGCTGTTTTATTTCGCACTCCCTTTATTGCTCTGCCAGCAGCCTACCTAGCAGTAAGTCCCCGGCCTGCAGTGCGGCCTCCCTAGAGGCTACCTTCCCCAGGCTGGTGACTTCTCAGACACTCTGGCCTTGGGGAAGTCTTGTATCTTCTATACACAGTGGCCGCAGACAGTTTTGCTGGGCCTTTCTCAAGAGGTAAAAGTTCCTAGTTGTTTGCATTTTCCCGAAATAATGCTTTCCATGTGTGGGGATTTTACAGATTTCAAAGTGCTTTCATATCAATTACTTTCTTTAATTTAAAAGAAGTTCAGATCCCAGGTCAAGCTAGGAATGCTCCGGTCTCAGAGGGAAGGAGCGCTCTAGAAAAGGAGGATCCTTTAATAGAGGGCCGTCCTGGGGCCGCGGGCCCGGACAGGGGGAGAGTGGAGGAGTGTCCTTTTTCTCCCCCACCCTCCAGCGGCTGCCGGGCCAAAGCCAGAGGGGGCTGTCCCCTCCTCTTCCCCAGCAGCTGCTGCTCGCTCTGCTCACAAGCCAGGGCCAGGGGACCAGGCAGCAGCGACTCCTCTGGCTCCCGAGAAGT
This sequence comes from Callithrix jacchus, assembly GCF_049354715.1. Lineage (NCBI taxonomy): Eukaryota > Metazoa > Chordata > Mammalia > Primates > Cebidae > Callithrix > Callithrix jacchus. The sequence goes on from NC_133505.1 coordinate 135,480,776, forward strand.
GGAGCCGATCGGTGCCACTACGATGCCGGGAGCCGCCGGGGTCCTCGTCCTCCTGCTGCTCTCCCGGGGCCTCGGGGGCGGCCACGCGCAGCGGCCGCAGCAGCCGCGGCAGCCACAGGCACATCAGCAAAGAGGTACAGTCGAGGCACGGGCTTGGGTTGCATCCTTTGCCGGGATCCAGACTCCTCACTTCCACTCTTCTGAGGGTTGTTGTCTGGGGACGCTGCCTGGCTTCCTCTTCAGAGAGTGCGCTTTGGGGCAGGAGGAACTTGATGCAAGTTCAAGTTCAAAGCCCTGAGAGAGTAGTGTAGGGGGAATTACCCAACTCCTGCAAAAGGAACGGGGAGTGCGTTTCATTGTTCACTCATTTCGAAGAGGTCTTGCTATCAGGATATAACCTGTAAACTGATTTCTGAAATCGTTTCAAGAGGAAAACTTTTTCCAATTGAAAAAAAAAAAAAAAAAAAAAGAATTTATTCAAATCAGATCCAATTCTGCAGAGAAAGGTTTCCCAAACTGTGCTTCATCGTGGGACTTTATAGAGGGTAGCTGATACATCTTAAAAAACAATTATAAATAAATATATATATATAATATATATATTATATATACACACACAAACATATGTATAGAACTGCTAAAATTGTTAGATTATAAGAACAAATATCAGAACTACTGACTTGGCTAGACATTAACTAGAAGAAGAATAAGTATATTTCAAAATTTTAGCAGTCTAAAGTTTCAGAAACTTTTTATGTATACAGACTCCCAAAAGTTTCAGAGACTCCCAAAAGTTTGGAGTGAACACTTTTGGGAGTCTTTGAAGAGTTATTTTATTATCATGAATTTTAAACGAAGCACTTGTGCAGTATTCTAAAATATACTTCGTAACATATTATGTCAGCAAACAATTTTGTAAGTTGGAAAACATGTATCAAAGCAAAAAAAAAAATTAAGAAATATTTATGCTTTGATTTTAAATATAAAAATGTTTAATTTAAGAGTACAAAATCTGGAGGTTAGAAGCTTTTAAAAATTTTAATGAAGCTGAATCTGCTAAAGTTTTGAAATATACTTAACCTTCTTCTAGTTAACTTCTAGCCAGGTCAATAGTTGTGATATTTGTTCCTATAATCTAGCATTTTTAGCAGTACTATTTTTTTAAGGCGTAAAGAGATATCCTAAGCTCCTTCCATAATAATAACTCCCTGATTAAAATTCTTAGAATAAAAATGACCTTGAATTCATTATGTGACTTTTTTCTTCTATTTTTGCTTTTGCTTTTCTGAGAAGTAAAATGGGACCAATATGGCTTAATTAATAGAATTTATGAGACGTTGATTTTGAGAGTATCTCTGGCCACTGATTTTTAAAAATGCTACTTTTAACGATTAAACTTTGCTTAATTACAAGATGTGTTTTAACAAGACATAATACTTTAATAATATGAGGCAGCTGGGAGAAATTAGGGGCCAGGGGCACCAGCCCTTCTGTTCACTTGGAATGGGGCAGAAACTCAAAGCATGCAGAGTAGGGATCAAGTGAATTGTTGCTGAGAATTATCCTGAGCACACACAGGATCTGTCTTCTTTCCTCTCCCTTCTTATTTACTCTCTTTTTAAGCTAAGGTAATATTAACTCTGATTTCTATGACCAAAGCACAAGATAAAGTTAATTCAGGAGGAAGGGTTGATACTGCCATTCTGTTAAGGTACCACTTAGATGCTATATACAAAAAGAATTTTCTTCAAAATAACTACAGCATGCCATCTACTATAGACTGCTATAATCTGCATTCTAGTGTCTATTATTGTCTTTGTTATAGACCATTTACAATTTATTTGGTGGTTGGCTCAAATAAATGATTTAAACCCGTTAATATTAAAAGCATGTAAAATTCATGAAACTTTAAAATTGGGTAGTGCTTTATGATTTAAAAATACCTTATGTATACGATCTTTATTCACCTTCAGATATTATTATTCTCAAAAGACAAATTTAAAACTTAGGCTTGCAGTACTTGTAACTTAAGTTTACGTAAGAATAACTTAATTTTCAACAACTAAAACACTTCTGGTACTATTTGCACTGAAGTCCCTTTTTAATGGTTCCAAGGTTTTTTTTTTCCATTTATTTTTTAGGCCATGTTTCCTTTTCAGTGTTGTTCAATTAAAGCAAGCCCTTTGTGAAAATCATGGGATATGAGTTTGACTGGAGAAGTGTTTTCCTGGCTATCATCAACTTTTCTGTTTTCGATTATACTAGCACTGACCTTTCTAGTCAAGTGCTAATTGTGTAAAAGTTCTATTTCCCCTTATAATTTGATGACAATTTATTAAGAATTTTGATGTGAAGCAATCATTTCTAGATGTTATAATTGAGTTAGAAACATAACCAGAGTTTTTGTTTTTTTACTTTTTCTTTGAAATCTTATGTGGTTTCTATAGCATACTGTATTGTGGTATGAATAGCATTGATTCAGCATGAATGATATTCCAAGGAAATTCTTTAGCTATATTTAAAATAGACAAAATAGGAGAATGAGGTACCAAAATGACTCTGCATTTCAGCAAGGCAGTGTCTAACTTTTTTTCTGATATTCTTGTGAATAATATGTGGAAATGGAAGCATAATGGTAGGCAAATTGTAACTGATTGAAAAATAGTTTCCAAAGAATATTGCATAGTGGATTAAGGACAAACTGAAAAGAAGTCTCTAGGAGTGCAACAGAGGTTTTCTTATGCTCAACTATCTTGGTAGTGGCTTGATGGAAAACATAGAATCCAAGCATATCAGTACTACAGATGATCCAGAATTGATACAGGTGGCTAAGCTGGTTAATAACAAGTTCAGAAAGTTTAAAGGTCTCTATAGCCTGAATCATGAATGAAACCTACATGAAGTTGGTTTTATTATTCCTATCCACATGTTAAAAAAAACTCCATTTGTCTTCTTCTGGAAATTAGTTGTATACTTCATATGTTTAGGAATGAATACAAAGGCAGGAAGAGAAAGGCCACTCAATTGCAGCAAGTTCAATATGAACATATAGTGTCATATGGCAACAAAAAAGTTGGCTCACATTTATACAAAACTCAGAGAAGCACATGGGTCTGTTGGTTAACACACATTTGGGTATTTTATTGACAAATGGGTGTAGATTCAGAGAAGGGAGAACAGAACGGTTAAGAGTCTGATAAGATTTTCAGAAGAGGAATGTCCCAAGTAAAGCTTTTCCTTCTGAACAAGGAAAAATTTAGGGAAGGCAATCATCAGAGATATCCTCAAATTTTCAGAAGAGTTGTATGTGAAAGAGGGACTATTCTAAAGGCTGAACGTGGATCCATAGAAGAACATGACAATCAGGGTTGAATTTTATAAAATGGAGAAAACTGCTCTTCTCCTCACTCCCTCTCCATGCCATTTCGAGCTGTTCAGAAATAGTTAGACTGTATTTGAGCACCTTCCTTCTGGAAATGATCATGGAATGACCAACTAGTCAGGGATGCTTTATGAAGGAATGCCTCTACTGAGAGGAAGTTAAGACACATCAACCGTTTAGCCGTTTTTCAGTTCTAAGATTCTAACATTAGTCTATTGTTTTTAGAGTGCATATGTGTATTCAGTTTCTGAATTTTTAAAATGTGAAGAAAATGTTAAATATATAAAAATGTGTGTTTTAATCCCTTCTGGGATTTAAAATAAAAACTTGTTTGAGACAATGCTCACACGTATTTGGCAAGAATACTTAAAAATTTAATATGGAATTTCCACATCATCGTCAATTGTACAGTTCTAAAACAGCTTGTGCTATAACATGCAAGAATACTTTATAAATTACCTGAGAAATTTTCAGGGGATTTATAGTGGCCATAAACCTGGAAGTAACTTTTTAAAATGTTTTTCTTTGCTGCATATGAAACTTTTTGGTTTGTTTGCTGTATACTGACCTAATAGTTTAGTAAAATGATTCATAACAGATAAAATGCATGGCATTTCAACATATTCAAAACATTTATATGAATATATTCAACCCTGAATATTATAGATGTGGTAGAATTAATGAAATTGACATAAATTTTATATTATGTTGTATTTCACATATCAATGTATACAGATTTCTGGTCTATCTTAGTCTTAAGATTTTTCTGTGTAGGACTTCATGCAAACTAATGAACTGAATCTATATCAAGAGATTCTAAGGCTGGGCACAGTGGCTCATGCCTGTAATCCCAGCACTTTGGGATGCCTAGGTGGGTGGATCACCTGAGTTCAGGATTTCAAGACCATCCTGGCCAACATAGCGAGAACCACATCTCTTAGCCAAGCATGAATGCACATGCCTGTAATCCCAGCTACTCCGGAGGCTGAGGCAGGAGAATCACTTGAACCCTGGAGGCAGAGGTTTCAGTGAGCTGAGATCATGTCACTGCACTCCAGCCTGGGCAACAGAGGGAGACTCTATCTCAGAAAAATATTTAAAAAGAGATGCAACTTATCATCTGTCCAGTTTGCAGTAGGGCCTTATTTATCATCTAGAGACCATGTGAAAAAGATCAGGAATAAATTATGGTAAATAATTGCACAAGTGGTTTAACTTTTAATCTAGAAGATTGGGGTTTATAGGATTTGTTTATGGTTGCAACTTGCAACTCGATAGCTAAGCAGGAATTTAGACAGAAGCTCTGTTGCAATGAATGAGAAAACAAGATAGAGTTTAGAAAAAGATAAAAGTAGATTGTCCAGGCTTGTATATCAAACAGATAGAAATAAAACTAATTCTAGGGTTTTCCCACTGGTAAGACTGAATTTAAAGGTCAGCATTTGTGAAGGAAATTGGTGGGATTGAGCCTATATGCATCAGAATGTGATAAATGAATGAATGTTTACAGTGAGTAAAACAGACAAAAAAAATCCTGCTCTTGTGGAACTAATATTCAGTTAGGATGGAGATGAGGAGACTGGACTATGATGAATATATAATGAAGTAACATAAAAACACCTATATTGTCTAGAATGTAGTTGATGATAAATGCCCTGGACAAACAAATACAGCAGGGTGTCAGGAGTTCTAGGAATGGAGGGAGGTTGATTGCTATTTTAAATAGTTGGTCAAGGTTGACCTCTCTGAGAGGATCTCACTTGGGCAAACACAAGAATGTTGCATGGGAGTGATTCATACAGTTATCAGAGGGAAGACTGCTCTCTGTACAGGGGGCAGGCCTGTGAGGATCTAAGCTTGGAGCATGGTGAGAAGGCTCAAAGGAGAAATGGGAAACTGGAAACTATAGCATTGTTGACCTTAATGGTAAATATTTTGCCTTTTAGTCTGAGTGAGATAGGGAGGCATTGGTGAGTTTTAACAGAGGAAAATCAATGAATAAAATCATAGTTACTTTTTTTCTCAAATAGGCACTAATCCATGTGACTAGATCAACAGTTCAAGCATAGAATTATTTTAGATTCATCTCTTGTCCCAAACATCCCATTGATAGAACACATTTAAGTGATTCTACGTTCAAGAGCATTCCACTTCAACCATCTTATCATGGTGAAGCTCAGATGAGTCTTTGTAAGGCTGCTTTTCTTCCCTTTGGCAACTCATTACTATTTCATTATTCAAAATATATCAGGACCTCAAAAACAACTTGTGTGCGTGCTTCCGCAGCTTTTAAAAATTTTGCTACAGTGTACTAAAAAATATATCATAGATTTTAAGGATAATTTTAAATAGTGTGTACTTTAAAACAAAAATGAATTATTCACAATGCCACATGGACATACAGGTACTTTGGAGTTCCCTTTTTTATTTTCTATTTCAATATCAAAAACTAAAGTTTAGACACAATTGTTGAAAATGACATGGTGATGCATTAATCTGATGACTTCTTTTATGATATGAATTTTGAAATGCTACCTTTTTATATTCAGAAACTGATTCTGTGCTCCATTTCCATTTTTGTAACTGCTTTAAGAATCACTGTAAGTTTTACAGTAACCTTTTGGACTATAGCATTTCAATTTTGGCCTAATTTAATTGTGTCATTTAGAACAAAGAGATAAAAAAATTATATTGCTTTTCTCTCCTTCTCCCTCCCTCCCTTCTCTTTCTCCATTCTTTTCTTCCTTCCTTCCTTCCTTCCTTCCTTCCTTCCTTCCTTCCTTCCTTCCTTCCTTCCTTCCTTTTTCCTTCAGTATTCTTCCCGTGAATAAAATGTGATAATTAAAATAGATGATTTCTAACAAATATAACATTTAGGAAGATAGTAAGGCAAAAATTTAATTAAATCTTCCTTATTAAAAGCCACAGGTAATTACTATCTAAAGAAAATTTGAGACATACTTTCAGGATGAGTTAACACTAAAGACATTTGCTTGTCAAAGATATATAACATGGGTTTTAAAAATTAAAATTTTTTTTCCCAAATAATCTTGAGTGTGGATCTTAATATGGGAACTTTATGCTATTTGGCTTTTATTTGGACACGTGACATTTACAAAAAGATCATTGAGGATTGCCTATTAATGGGTTATTATTCATAACATCAGCCTCTGTGACATGCCTAATCTAGTTCAAATAACAAGTTAATCTATGCAAATTTCTGATGATGAAAACCTCAGGCGCTACTTAGTGCCTGGCACTTAGGAAATGTACCTTGTGCAATGTTAAGTATGTCTCTGCATTTGTAGTCCACTCAGCTGACCCCCTAACTGTGTACCTCCCCAAGGCTCTTCATTTAGCTGTGTCTTGAGTGCCAGATGGTTTAGATTGGCGTAATAATATGTAGTGCATTGTGAGCATTAACACATTTACTTACATAGCAGAGCTGTTTAGCAGATTAATGTAATTGTCCTCATTTTGTAGAAGGAAAATGTGCCCAGCAACTTGTTAAGGACAAATAAAAATTCCAATGCTTGTTTTAGAGTTAGAAATTAGATTATGGTCCTGCTCTTGACTTTATGGATCCTAAGCTATCATCTCTTTTGGACTTGTATATATTTATCTTTTACAAAATACCCTGAGAAAAAAATAATATACCCATTTCTGAGTTATGTTAGTCTAATTTGAAACCAGAGATTCATTTGGTGTTATGGAAGAACAAAAAATAAAATGTGTAATCTTGAAGGATCTTTTTCGTTTAAATACACACACACATGCTGCTTATTACTATGTATCTATATACACACGTGTATTACTTAAAACTATGCATTAATTCAATGGCATTCATCAAATTTTAGTCTTTATATTATTAGAATTTTGATTACTGGGCACTGGGCTATAAGAAAATATTAATTTTTCTTTATTGGCTCTCTTAAGTCACTTTACAGAAGTTATGTCTGCAAGCTAGAAACACAATGGTATTTATTATACTGCGTAGTGAACTCTTTAAAAATAGTCAATGTGTAAATGTCAGTGAATGAAAAGAGCGAGAACCAAACAGATATACCTAGGAATCAGAGCCAGGTTAATCTCAAAATTTCTTCTGAAAAGATGAAAAACATTGACATCTTCATCAAAGCATTTAAAGACTTCCATTTGAAGTTAAACTCAGTTAAGACAAAATTTTTCTGTTCTCCCAGATTTTTGAGAGGGTGTGTTTGTGTATGTCCGTAATTACAGCACCAGTGCATATGTACCATTTACAGCCTAGCACTCACAGGACCTAATTTGTATATTTAGTATATTGTCTGTTTTATTTCAGTTTCCTTAAGGTATTAAATTTTGTTTATCAAAATCCTTCAATAAGAAAATCTAAAAATTGAATTTCTAGAAAAGTCTAGTTGCCTTGACAAATAATTATGGACCAAAGAATGTATCAATCTAATTTTTCAGCCAAAATTTTGTTGAAATTCCAAAGTGTAATCTTTTTTGAGTTGCTTGTAACTTAGAAGTCCTATTGTGTAGAAGAAATAGAGTTAGTAGAGTTTCTGCATCAAATGTATTTTTTCGAATACCTATATATTATAGTTGACCCGATTTCCTGGCTTATTGCCTCCTATGCAATTTTCAATTACTGGATGAGGCTGAAAGTTTGAAAGAGAACATGAAGCAGTGCAATTGTCATTTCAGGGATCTACCTCATCTCATTGTTTTGTCACGGGGCATATGTAGAACACTGAATATAAAACACAAAATATCTAGTATGGCCTCAATAAATGTTCATTTTCAAAATGCCTCAAAAAATGAATTAAACCTAACAACCTAATATGACATTCTCTGGCTGAAAGAAACACTCTTCTCCAACATCGTGTGGTATACCAAATTCAGCTGAGGCCCTTTGTGAAGGAAGGAATTTGCTTACATTCTTGAAAATACAAATGTTTGAATCCTGTTCTAATTAGAATTTGTGCTGCAGTTTTTCTTTATTCTCAACTTTATAGCTTAGCCTAGAACAAAACTCTTATTAATATGCACCTCTTTATACCTTCAGTTTCCACATGCAGTACTCTGCTTTGGAGGTAACTTCGAATTGTAGAAAAGGTATGGACTTGTGAGAAGGCTAGAATTGAATTCACAGCCAACTCACCACTTTACTAAGATCAGAAGCCTGAGTCAATGGAGTTAAATTTTCTGTTTGTAAAATAGGTTTAAGTTAGATAATAAATGTGAAAATACTTGGCAACTAATCAGTAAATATTTGCTCTTTTCTTCTTTATTTTATGAGCATAAAACTAAAAAATATGATATTTGCTTTGCATATAACATATCCCTTTTGCTTAAGAACAGCAAAATATTCTAAAAATTTCTTTGAGTAGGCCCTAAGAGATGATAGATGACAAACTATTTATCTCATTGTCAAGAGATCGAATAATTCTGTCAAGGTTACACAGGAAGTCAGTAACCGAGATAAGAAACACAAGTTCCTATAATTAGCTAGCAGTTATATTAGTAACTCAGTGTGAGAACTGATTTAAAACAGGCAACCTAATGGAAATTTTTGCAATAATTTGTGGTTAATTGTGATATAATAAACGTTTTTCTCTAGGAATCTCTCATTGTTGAATATGTATTTATTTAGTTGATAAACTTATTTTTAAAACACTTATTTAATACACATAATGTGTTTAGATAAATATATGGCACATAGTAAGCACTTCATAAAGGTTAGTTATTATACTTAACCTATAAAGTGTGTGTTTTCATTGACACCTGCTTGGGTAGAGATGACAATTTGGCATGTTTTGACACACAATGTAAGTTAATTTCAGCATGGTCTTCAGAGGAATGTCTAATTGGATTGCAGAAGAGTTCTCAATATAGTTTGTCTTTATTTGGACTCTCCCTAATTACAATGTTAAAAAGAAAATATTCTTGGAACACATTATTTAATACAACTCTGGATAGGGAGAATTTTTAGTGTGTCAAATTTTTAGTGTGTCTATTTTGTATTAAATCTATTAAAATAAACAAAAACCCCCCAAAAAAAACAAAATAAAATAAACTTACTTTAGATAATTATATAACACTAACAAATCTCTAGAGAAAACTGCTTTTCTAAACTTGGAAACACTGGATTTTGAAAAAATTTCAGACAAAACACTTCTTATAGGCCCTTTTACCATCAAAAAGTCTTAATCTTGCCTGACACATAATGTGCAACTATTCATTTTTTCATTCTGATACATTTAAAAAGTCACTGGATTTGTAACTGGAACTCTAGAATATAAATTTTCCCTCTAGCCCTTCCTAAATAGATTACCTTAAGCGTGGACAAGTCATTTAACTATTCTGAAACTCAATTCTCCATCTAAAAGATGACAATATAATGTTCAAATCTATTTTGTGGAGTTGTTATAAGGGTTACATGAGGCAGACCATACAAATACCATTATTAATACTATTTATTATTATAATAAATGACAGAGTTGGCCTTAGACATCATTGGTTACGAAGTTTTGCTTTACCCTCTTTCTTTGATATTTTTCTCAGCGGTTCTTAACCATTTATGTTAATTAATAATGTTATGTATTAATATACACATATGTTTTAGTATTTTTAATTATGTTATATATTAATATACTTAGTTCTTCTGTTTTCAAGGACCCATGACACACAGTCTTCAAACATGGCATAAATTATTTGTTTAGTAAACATGTACATACTAGTGCGTAAGAAGAAAATATGGTATCTGAAAATTGTACATCAGTTTCCTACAAACAAGTAGCCAATCTTAAGTATTTGGTGAAATTATAAAGCTATCACAAAAATAGTCCAGGGGGTCTAAAACTTTTGTGCCAAGATTCTTTTAACCTTTGATAAATAACTGAAGCTTTGATTTATGTTATATCTGCTATTTGATTGTATTAAAATTAAAATAGGGAAATTTAAAAACATTTACTAATTAATTTAAAATAATGGTAATAAAAAATTACATGTTGACAAAAAGAACATAGCTATATGAAAAATAATTTTATATTCAAAATAAAACTCTTCAATATGTGGCTTAATAGAATAGAACTGGATTCTCATTTCTGTTTCTGCACTCAAATTATTACATGTTACTTTAGTTTAAATTATTGTGGTTTAAGCATATTAAGAAATATATCACAACAAACATAGATATGCTGTTGATAAAAAAAAGAGTCTTTCAGTGCCTTTTAAGATAGCTGTAAATATTCTTTGATTCCATACCAAAACTCAGTAAGTGGTAGTTTTCAGAAGATTGGCTGCAGTGTGGTATCTGAAACTGTATCAATGATATTTTTGTACTCTTTTATATTAAAATCCACTGATACATCTTACACTTGGAAAGAATTTTACCCATGTGTGATGTTAAAGCATCATTCATAGATCACTTGCAAGATAATGATTTACTAGTAATGCAGGTCACCCACAACTTGACAGATTTTCTTATAAAATACTTTTTAAATCACATTTTTATATCACCATTGATCTCATCCAAAAAGTCCCTAACTAGAGTAGAAATAGTGTACTTACCCAAAGTTGGAAATATTATGTTGTTTCTAATAGATTTAAAAAGTGAATTCATGAGCAAGGCTTAGTATAGAAAAAATATGCTAGTATCTGGAATTCTGAATACTAGAAGAGGAGATTTTTATTTCTTACTGGGCTCCTGAACTCACATCAGGAGGGGTCCTTTGTACTTTTCATAGAAAGAATTCTTGTTAGAAGTACTGGATATTGTATTTCTCAAAATATGGAATTTCCTTCATTTATTTCTAGCCTTTGAAGTTTTGTGATTTCTAAAGCATTTAAAAGGTTTTGTAATGTTGAGAACCTAAAATGTAATTCTATTCTCTGTGCCCATCTCATATCATTATGTATGTCAAATGATGGATCTGGTTTCTTTTTCTTATTTGTTGGGAGATGTTCAGAGACTCAAGGATCCATACTTTGACCATATTTTCCACTCTTCAAGAGCCTCACACTGCTCTGATTTCAGATGTATAGATACATTTCGTATCAAACACTGATGGGTCTGAACATGAGTAGTAGTAAGATATTCCCAGATTAAGTAGACAAATAGCTCAGAACTTCTTAGTGTCATAATTTAAATGTCTAAAGTTTTGAGGTTTATATGTTTCCAGCCCAATATGCCCTCTCCTTACCTAGTGTAATTTAGCTTTGAAAATTAGACTGGCTTTGCATATGTCAGATTTTGTATTTAACACTTTTTCAATATTTCTTTGTTAGAAAGTGTTCAATGTTAGGCAAAGTGAACAGATAACTTTGGAATCCATGTCCTGGTCCTGTTCTTTTTTTTCTGCCATATACATCCCAGTAACAGAAAGAATTAATTGGTGTGTCCCATCTTTATTGGTTTTATACATAGCTGTAGATATACCTTATATGTAAATAATGGTATGTTTTTAAATTCTGCAAAAACACTCTTTCAATTCTCTTTATTCTCTTTCTCAAGCTTTGATAAAATATTGTTTATTCAACATTTAGTGACTGATTGTATCTATAGGATTCCTGATGTGGTGCTACCTGAGTGGTGCTGAGAAAATATTATTCTAATATTTTTTTAATATTCTAATATTTTTGACCTAGAATCTGAAATTTTGTCTTTAGTTATTTATTCCTTTGGAAAAAACATTGCCCTCACAGGCTATTCTTTTCTAAAAGGTTTGCTGTGCTGTTATTATTCACTTGAATGCAAATTAATGTATCTGCTGACCTTCCTTCTTGACAGTTTAGGACTGTATTAAACTTTCAGATCTGCTTGGTGTGAAATAGTGAAATAAAACTAGTTCACATCTGTGGAATATTTAACTATGGGCCAGCACAACTCAAAGCATGTCTCATGCCTTAATTTATCAAAAGTAGGTACTATTTATCTCATTTAACACAAGAGGAAACTGAAACGAAAAATGTTAAGTAACTTGCCAAAGGTCAACCAACCAGTGAACTGGTAGAGACCAAGATTTGGACCTAGATGGTTCTACTTCATGGCCAGTTCACTGCAGCAGGTGATTGCAACACTGAAAGAGCAGAAATTAGTAACTAAGGGCTTCCTTTAGTGACATACTGCAAAAGTGAGTGTGTTTCCATTTTTTTTGAGGTTTCCTATGAAAAGATTAACAATTAAACTATTTACCATTTAGATTCAGCACTATGTCCTGATGTATCGGAAGAGTCTATGAATTTTTTTAAAGAATCTTTGGAGATAGAAATGAATAAATTCTTAACTGTGTCAGATATACCTTAATTTTTTGAGTCATATAAGAATTTGTAGCACTCCTAGAATTGTTAACTTAATTGATAAGAGTGTGCATTTTTTCCCCCTTGTTGCTGTGTGAAGTGTTAAAGCAAAAATAATCAAGGCCCAAGGCTTTTCCTGGTCAATTAATGGCTATATGACAAGTGATGTCAAAGGATAAAGTTATTAACTTAATCATTGATTAAGTTAATATATCCCCCAAATCACAGTTGGAACTGAAGTGCTCCAAAAATGACTGTTTTGTTGTTACACCTTTTCTTTACATAAAGAAATAAATAAGCAAAAAGAGAGAGTATCTTACCTGTTTGTTGATTAATTATCTTGTAATTCTGCTTGTGGTAACTCCCAGAGTAGAGAATGTCATCCAGTTGACCCTCTTTATGAACCAGGATTGCAACGGAAATCTTATTGGTCAGGTTACTGGTTAACAGGAGCTGTAGTCCTAGACCTGTGACTTTGCATCAGAGGTCCAGCTCACGTGGGCATAAAGCAGTACGGCACTTTTGAAGTTAGACATCTAGAGTTTGAGTCCTAGATTCACACCTGAGTGCTTTTGAAATAGCGTTGTTGAGTTAATTATGTAACTTCTTTAAACCTGATAATCCTCACCTCTAAAAGAATGACAATACTAGTGCCTTTTTAAGGATTAAATAGAATTAAGTGTTTAACTAGTTTTCAGAAGAGGATGGAACCATCATTCAAAGATTTTTACAATCAGTGATGTTTTCAGCATAGACAACCAGAGCTTTAATTTAAAACATCTAGAAACTGGGCTTATTGGCCATAGTTTTAGTGTGATTAGAGGTGGTCAGAGGCTGGTCTAAGTTGCCACTGTCCTGTTTATGGATGGTAATAGACTGCCTATTTATTTAATAGACGTCTTCACTTAGTTGTCTTTTAGGTCCTTCAAAGCTAACATTTTCCAGGAATGAATATATGTACCTGCATTTTCTCAACTCTTCTCCCATCAGCTTTTTCCAACTCAGAAAATGGTGCCATCATCCACTCCTTGAATCAAATTTGACATCTAGAAGTTACCATTAACTTCTCTCTTTCCTTCACCTCCCACATTGAAATAATCAGCATGTCTGTCACCCACACCACCAGTTTATTCCAGAAATGTCCACATCTTTTTGTCCCTATTGCCTTATAGACCACAGCACTGTCTTTTTTCACCTATGCAACTTCAGCAGCCTCCGAGCTGCTCTCCCTTCTTTTCTCTTTTCCATCTTACAATCAATTTTCCATGCAATAGGCAGAGTGAACTCTGAAAACAGTAAATCATATGAGATCTTTACAATGCTTAAAACCTTTTAATGAATTTCTATTATAAGAGTAAATTCCAAATTCATTAGATTTTAGGCTTATTCATGACAGCTCTTGTATTTTTCTCTGATTTCAAATTATTCTCTTTTTCTGTTATAGTCCAGCAACAGTAAAGACTTTTTTCCATTTCCAAGCCTTTGTCCTTACTGTTCCTCTGTCTAGAACACTGTTCCATTAGAACCCTGATGGCGGTCTCCTCAATATTCCAATCTCATGTCAAATGTCACTTCTTAGGCCTTTCCAGAGGACCACTTTAAATTAGCTTTTGTCATGCACTCATCTCCCTCTTGTAATTTCTTTGAACAATTAAATGTTTATCTTGAATACCCTTGTTTGTTTATTTACTACGTTGGCGTTTGTCTCCCCAGACTATTAGAATATAAACTCTGTTGTAAAAGGACTTTCATCTCCAGAGCTGAGGAGATACATACATATTTTTAAATTTTGAATTAACACATAGCTGTGTTCAGACTCTTCTTAACATAATTTCATAGAGGAGGTCAAAATTGGATTCCTGTATGTAATCAATCTGTCCTGTTTCTGATCTTCAGTTATATAATGAGTTAGAAGACCAACCCAATCATATTTCAGATAAACCTCAAGAGCAATTGCTATGGCTGAGAACTAGAAGGGTATTTAATCAACTCGTTCCTCTTTCAAGATCTTTAGCTCTTTAACAGTTAGAAATTAATAAAGCATGTTATATAATGCTGGAACTTTTTGCCTTTCATTGTTTCTACTGCTTTATCTCTAACTTCTAGTCTGACATATGGTAGGCACTCAGAAAATTGGACGAAGAAGCAACTCTTTTTGGACAGACCAAGAGTGTTGCCTTTTAAAACATTTTATGTGTACATTTTCCCCAATCCTTTTATAGTACGGATGAATATTTGTATAAGACATAAATTTCTACAAATATTGAGATGCAGATTGGACAGATATGAGATATTGTTATTAATATCACCTAGATAATAAGTAAAATATCTTAGAAAGTGAGGCTACATTAAATAATCTTGCTTCTTGAGTTCCCCTCTCCCCCAAGGATATTCCAGTAAGAGTTGAGCAGCATTTAAGCTTTGGATAAGGAATGCATATTTCTTGGCTTAGTCAGAACTTTTCTGGATGGAAGTCCTTTTTGGATGAGAATTACAACACATAAGATTAAAATGCCCATTTAAGATGTAAATTCTAGGGATAAAATATAGATAACTCACATGGGGTGACTTGATTGGCATCTGTTTTCATTTTTCTTTGTTTCTTTATAGATACCACCAAAGTCATTCTTATTTCAGGCAAAAAGACATGTTTTAAAAACTACTCATAAGGCCTCTACAATATGTCAAATAATTCATGTGCCATGTCCTTGGACATGGCATTGTCTCTTGCTTGAAGATTTTAGCCAGCAAAATGGTAAAATACTTAGAATTAATAAAACAGATCTGTAGGTCAAGAAATTCAGTACCTATAGTCTTCTCCTTATTTTAATAATGAAACTAATAAAAAGTAAGGCAGAGCTGGCCCTTTACCAAGTGAGGGATTTTTATTATATGAGTGAATTTGAGAGAAAGGGGGACAAGAAAAGACCTTTGACATTAGGGCCCAGGTCTGTTTTGTTACTACTGTATCCTTACTGCATAGAATAGCACCTGGAACCCAGCATGGTCACAGTAAAGGCAGAATGATAGAAAAATAGAAAAGGAAGAGCTAATGTTTAGAAACACTTACTTCCCACTTACAGGTATTAAAAAAAAAAAAGATGATAAACATTACAATACTGTCAGATGTAGGCAGTTACAATTTCTACCAACTATAGAAAAAAGAACTAAAGACAGAATTTACCAGGACATGAAAGAAAGGTGTAAGATCATGAATTCCTAAAACAGGATGTTCCAATTAAGTATTTAAATTTAAGTGAGGATTCTAGGAGTTTAACAGCTATTTAAAATATGCTGAAGAAGTTAACATTCAAGGCTCCCTGCTGGTTTCATTCCTAGGTTCTCTACACTTTGAAAGCTCATCACTTGGACAAGATTGCCTCTTTACCTTTTCCAAATTAATCTGTTTCATACATTTTTTTGCAAAAAATGACAATTCCCCTCTTTCACTAAGGTATTTGAGCCATCAAGGACACCCTCTCGTCTAGGCATGGTAGCTCACAGCTGTAATCCCAGCACTTTGGAAGGACAAGGCAGGAGGATGGCTTGAGGCCAGGAGTTCAAGACCAGCTTAGGCAAAATAGTAAGATCCCTGCCTCTACAAAAATAAAATTAAAAAATTAGCTGCATGTGGCAGCACATGCCAGTGGTCCCAGCTACTCAGAAGGCTGAGGCAGGAGGATTACTTGAGCTTGGGAAGTTGAGGCTGCAGTGAGCCATGATCATACCACTGCACTCCAGCCTGGGCAACAGAGCAAGACCCTATCTTGGAACAACAACAAAAAAAACCCCAAAACAAAAACATGTTATAGATTACCTATAGATTCAATTTTCAAGAATCTTGGACTTCTCCTCTCTAAGTACTGTTACAATGCTGTAATTTTCAAATTAGTTTTCACCTTTAATAAACGCTACTTTCCATATTGGAATGACTAATTAATAAAGAACCAAAATGCATGTCTGGGATTTAGAAAATCTTGGGATTCTCTTTACACCCTTACTTATTTTTTATTAGGCTAAGTCATTCATTTTAAGAAATTATCACCTGTACCCCAGCTGTAGAGGTAACTGCCTTATATACTACCATACTCAAAAGGTTAGTGAAGAGGCAAAGAAGTATTTAATATTAATTCCCAGTCTTAGAATATTTAGCTAATAATTCTACAGTTGATGTTAGAGTTCTTTTATTATTTAATTCATAATGTCTTTTCAATCACTTTACTGTTTCTTGATTTATGAAGAATACATACCAAGTTTATTAGTCTGTTCTCGTACTGCTGTAAAGAACCGTGCAAGATTGGGTAATTGATAAAGGAAAGAGGTTTAATTGACTCAGTTCCGCACGGCTGGGGAGGCCTCAGGAAACTTACAATCATGGCGGAAAGGAAAGTAAACACGTTCTTTACGATATCAGGAAGGAAAAGTGAAGAGTGAAGTGGGGGAAAAGTCCCTTTTAAAACCATCAGATCTCATGAGATTCACTCACTATCACTAGAATAGCAGGAAGGAACCACTCCTATGATCTAATCACCTTCCAGAAGGCCCCTCCCCAACACATGGGGATTACAATGCAAGATGAAATTTTGTGGGGTCATAGAGCCAGACCATATCACCAGGAAAATAAAAAACAACATGGAATGCCACTTTTCTATTCCCTTTAAATATTTCCACTTGAAAATATTTCCATAACCTGGTGAGTTCTTGTAGAATTAAATCCTTAGATGTCCCAATTGATGTAATAAAAGAAGAAAGCGCATATAATTTTGAGACAAATTCCACCTTTCCCATACTCAACATATAAACACATAATTGAAGCAAGAAAAAATCAAATATGTAATAGGATGAAGAATTTTACACTATGCATTATAATACGTGGGGTCAAAATGACAAAAGTAATTGGACAAAGGTATTCTCATCAATGAGGAGCTGGAAGACATGAGTTTCCAGCCCCATTTTTAAAGTAGAAGAGAAGGTAGGATCAAAAGTAGGGTGTACTATGGAAAGTGGAAGGTATTTTTGTTGTTTTTAGAGACAGGGTCTCCCTGTCTTAGCCTCTGTTGCCTATCTTAGCCAACTGCAGCCTCGAACTACTGGGCTCAAGTGATCCTCCTGCCTCAGTCTCCCAAAGTGCTGGGATTACAAGTATGAGCTACCCAATGTTTTCTTAATTCAGTAAAAGAAAATTGATGGTTTCTCATGTTCACCAGAGGGAAACATCCATTCATTTTATCAAAGTGTTTAAAATAATTCTTACTTCTTCTTTCACTTTGAAGTGTTTAATTCATTTTTGCATTTTATTCATAAATATGTGACCAGACACAACTTAGACTATGTGTACTGTATTATTCATATAAACACACACATTTTGTTTCTTCATAATAGATTTGCATATGGTTTCATATATTAGAGTATTAAATATTGAATTTATTATAATTCACTTTGTTAAATAATGATGTTAAAATCTAGTATGTTTATTTGAGGGATATAGGAGGCTTGCAGTGAAATCATCCTTTCACCAAGATTTCTTTGTAAGACACTCACTATTACTGGAATTGTGTTTTGTGCATTACATTCCATTGACGTAATTTTAAACTTCCATTCTACTTCACTACAAATGGAATTTCATTATATCTGACTCCACAATAAGTGGGTTCCAGAGTCGTTGACATTTAGTAGAATTACAGATCTTAGTGTCTTTGTATATTCTGCATTAAAATGGATTATGTGTGCTTTCAATTTTGTTTTAAAGAAACTGCCCTTGATTTACATAGTTATATGGAAGAGTTTTGTTTAAATGCCATTGCCTGATTTCATGGTAGCTTTTATTTTCCTTCTGAAATCATTTACAAATATTTCTTAGAGTATTGGCTGCTGTTGGGTTGAAATGAGATAAAACTTATGGTTTATAAGTATGTTTGTGTAGATTTTCTCTAGCAGTATTTCCATAACTTTTGTGGACATTAATCTATAATTATAGTAGCTTTCTCTTGCAACTTAATTTTATTCTATGCTTTATTATTCCCTTGTAGACAATTAGTATTTTATACAATAATGCTTAGAAAATATTTCTCTTTCAAAGAGGGAAATTAAGATAAAAAGCTTGGCAAGAATAGGATCTTTTCCTAGATTCCATGTTTCTGAGATTTGATGACAGACTGTCTGCTGTCAGAGGCTGAGGAAGGAAGAATCTGGGCTGAAGAAGTAAAGGAAGACAGTGGACTTTGGTTTTAAGAGGACTGCTGCTGGGATCTTCTCACCTAGCCCTAGCTGAGCTCAGAAGTAGGCATCCATCTTCAGGTAATTGTGTTTGGGACTCAAAGGAGCCCTTAGAATGCTAGACCTAAAGAGGAAACTCCTGATAAGAGTTTCAATAGTTCTACCCATTCTAGAACCACCATTTCCTTAAGAGTCTGTGACCCAGGGACAAATGCCCAGGATATATCTACACTTTGATAGGAGGAACATTTCAAATCCATCCAGGTCAAGATCACTCACTAGGTCTTGTGCATCTCCTCCTCCTCTTTTCTGTCTGGAGTTAGTAACCACCTCAAAAGACAGCTTTCTGACTCATCATTATGCCACCCACAGTCTTACTTTTAGCTTGGTTTGAGGGTGTCCTGTTCAGAACTCACAGAAACAGCCTTGGAGTGTGAATGCCCTTGATACCAGTTTTAATAAGCATTTTTCATTCTACAATAAAGTGATTCAGATATTTTTTTTCCTTTGTCTCTATCTCCCTAGATAGCAATATGTGGAGGCTGGATTTCCTGCTGAGTTTCTTAGCATTATTGCCAGGTCAGAATTTGGGCATATTAACATGAAGCATGTTGTTGTGCATCTGGAGGCCAGAATACAATCAGCATTGTTAATTTGGTTAAAGGAAAAGACTGCTGTTGAAGATTAGACTTCTTGCATATGTGTGGGAGATAAGACAATAATGTCTTTTTTCCAAGAGGCATATGTTTTTTTTGCTTATATGCAATTTTTGATCAATGGAGGAATTAATAAGTCAAATAAAATAATTAAATATTTTATAATTTTAGTTGGATATTGGTTGACCAGTACTTATATGATGGTATAAAGTTCTAGAAACTGAATAGTTTTAAAAATCTTTCCATATAATGCATTATGTTCTGGGTCAAAGTTTTCTATATTATAAATACTAAACAAGATAAAACAATTTTATTTTCAAAGTCATTCTTTGGGGTAGCTTTTACTTAGAGTCCTGACCTAATTAATGACATACATATTTATTTCTGACATGTATTTTGATAATCATTTAGATTTGTCTTATTTATGTAGATGTGTATAATAATATTTCTTGGGAAAATATGGTTTGTTGATTGAGCTTAAACCTCTTATCTTCATTTAGCTTTCCTACATTTTAACTATTTTTCTGTTCTATTGAAGGCATAGTACCACTTTTGTGTCAGGCATTTTATTCACTTTGTTTCAACTGTTCCTGAGATCCCTGAGGACTAGGACTATTGCAGTTACGATTCTATAACTGAGGAAAGTAAGCTCATATGGACAGGAAGATATTTACAGTATAATATAAAGACAGAATCTCTTTTTAAAACATTTTAAAGGTATAATTTCTGTAAAATAAAGTTCATATATAAGAACTATATTGGTATGTGACATTTGACAAATGTGTATACTGATATAACCACCACCACAATAAAAAAAAAAAAATAGAGCATTTCTACTTTTCCAGAAAGCCTTCACTGGCTTTTTCCTGCCTTCTTCCACAGCCCTCAAACTCTTATCTGATGAGTTTCATCTGTCCTAAAATTTCCTTTATCTGGATCACCAAGTATGTACCTTTTTATGTCTGCCTTCTTTCACGCAGTCTACTGTCTGTAAAAGTCATTCATCTTTTTGCGTTCATCAATATTTTGCTTTCCTTAAATTGATAACATTTTATGAGTGTACCTCAGTTTTTAATTTATTGGCCTGTTGATGATATTTTGACTGTTTCCAGTTCTTATTATGAGTAAAGTTGCTATATACAAGTCATGTACAAGTCTTTTTATGGACATATGTTTTCATTTGTCATATTTATCTAGGGGTAGAATTCCTGGGTTGCATGGAAAAAAATGTTCATTTAATTTTATGACAGACTAATTGTTTACTAAATCAAGGCATGGTCTTAGTCTAGTAATGTTTATTTACGTCTAGCAACATCGGTGTTTGGCAAGTTAATTTTTTTGGATAACGAATCGTACCATAAGTGATATTTTTTCTCACTCTGACTTCCTTTCTTTCTCTTTTTAGACAGTTAAAAAAATGAAGATAAAAAGTTTGCTCCATAGGAAAAGATTTTATTGTTTAAGTTTTGGGCAAATTTGAGATTCCTATAAATTCTGCATAGGCATATAAAACAGAATAAATATATTTTGTTTAACTTTTAAAGCAGGGTATTATTCATTTGTTAGTTAACTGTTTAAAATCTATTATAATTATGGGTAAGGCAGTGATACAAAAGGAAGAAAAGAAAAATCCCAATTTATTCATTAAATAAGAATGTGTCAATGCATTTTGAATGAGAAAAGGCATTGTATGCTTCAAATACAAAGATGAGCAAGACAATTTTTTAACCTCAGGAATTGTGTAGTAGAGATAAACGTAAATGTTTGTATATCATTAGATTCATACAGTCAGGCTGAATGTGGAAAGGGCTTTAAGAAAGTTATTAAAATTGTTTTTAAATTCTAGGGAAGTAGAAACATTTTCATCTAATAGGAGTAGGGACAGTTTCACAAGGGAGTTGGAATTTGGACTAAGTTTTGAACAGAAGAGAATTTTGATGGGCAGATCAGGAAAAGAGCAGTTCAGGAGGAGGGAATGGTGGGCTGTGGAGCATGGGCGATGAGAAAGGCAGATTTAGTTAAAACAGGATTGAGAAATTGGAAGAATACAGGATTAAGTGACTGGATTTAAGTTTAAATTTGCTTTGATAAAGAAAAATGTTATTCTGTGATGAGAGAAAATAAGCGACAAATTAAAAATGTAAAAACATATTCACTCAGAGATTAAGAAAGGTAAAGATGGGGTCTGCTAACGTGTTATTGAAATGGGACTGCAGAGATCAGATTGCATTGATGAGTCTAGATGCTGTGAGGAAGATCATTACTACATTGACAATTCTAAGTATCTGGAGACTTTTTAAACCTTTAAATTCTTTATTTTTAGTAATTTTTCAAATGTGATTAATTTAGCCAGGAAAATATACCCCATCATTGATTTAACCAATCATTGTAATTATTTATTCAACTGGTTTACTTGTATCTAAATGATGCATTTCTATTAAAAAAAGATCAGTTTCACTAAGTCCTCAGGCTCTGGATATGACTTTTCGTATGGCTTAAATGCCTGTATGAACTTAAGCTATCACTTTTCTTCACTGTTGTTTAGATGACATTAGTAATTGGTTTTACTTAACTACAGGCATTTTAATACAAGATTCCATTTTAAAATTGTGTACTTGTAGCTTATTACAACATAGTGACTAAAGACATCATATTCTCACTTTTGGAATCAATTTGTGGGCATTGTTAAAACTATCTTAACAACTACAGTAGTAAAGCAATCAGAGTTTAGCTTTCAGAGCAGATTAGAGGAAACGTATTAGCAATGAAATAGAGTCAAAATATACCAGGCATAATCATATTTTTATATAATGGAATTACCTCAGCACAAAGTGAATCTAAATTAAATGAGTTTATAATTGAGGTTTGTGTGCAAGGGAAAAGAAAATTTGTCTATTAGGGAGACTCTGGTTTTCACATTATAGCCAAAGTCTTAGTTACCTTTTGAGAGTATGTGTAGGTCCCATTAAATTCTGTTATCCTCTTCTGCTGTGGGTATAAGCATATGGCAAACCTAGGCAAAAATTAGAATAATAAAAAGGATTGTAGAGAAATGAAGATAAAAAATTAATAAGAGAAAAGGAAAGCTAACTTCCTCATTCATTTCTTTCCTAAGGTTATTAACAGAAATTATTTTCAACATAAATTTTCATGAATAGGTTTTGGAAAAATAGAAATAAATTGCATTTTTACTTTAAAAATAGTTTTCTGTTGCTGAAGGTTTGCTTCAGTTGTTTTACCATCACAACTTCCAAAAGCCACCTGGTTATGGGATGTTGTATCAATTTGATACTTCAAACCAATGGTTTGTGCTCTATGCTCACGGGTGCAAAAATGGGGATAAATGCTACTTAAATAGTAGGTGAATGTAATTTTGCACTTTAGAAAATGTCTGCATGTTTATTAGAAAAGTGAATGCTGAAATTAGCAAACAAAATGGAAATGTAAAGTAAGCAACTAGGAAATACTACTTATGATAAGAGCTCACCTGTATTATTTAACTATGTAATCCTCTATCACATATATGTGTAATACTTGGTTCAAGTTCATCATAGCTCCTGGGCTCAGTACATCCTAGTCCAGTTCTAACAATGTCTTATTTTAAAATAGCTATGCTCACTTCAAAAGAAGAATTTGCTATCGTTTTATTTCATTTTATAGGCTTTAATTTTTTTTTTAAATTTTTTATTGGATTATAGGTTTTGGGGTACATGAGCAGAGCATGCAAGACAGTTGCGTAGGTACACACATGGCAGTGTGCTTTACTTCCCTTCTCCCCTTCACCCACATTTGGCATTTCTCCCCAGGCTATCCCTCCCCACCTCCCCCTCCCACTGGCCCTCCCCTTTTCCCCCCAATAGACCCCAGTGTTTAGTACTCCCCTTTCTGTGTCCATGTGTTCTCATTTTTCATCACCCACCTATGAGTGAGAATATGCGGTGTTTCATTTTCTGTTCTTGTGTCAGTTTGCTGAGGATGATGTTCTCCAGATTCATCCATGTCCCTACAAACGACACAAACTCATCATTTCTGATTGCTGCATAATATTCCATGGTGTATATGTGCCACATTTTTCCAATCCAGTCTATCATCAATGGGCATTTGGGTTGATTCCAGGTCTTTGCTATTGTAAACAGTGCTGCAATGAACATTCGTGTACATGTGTCCTTATAGTAGAATGATTTATAGTCTTTTAAATATATACCCAGTAATGGGATTGCTGGGTCAAATGGAATTTCTATTTCTAAGGCCTTGAGGAATCGCCACACTGTCTTCCACAATGGTTGAACTAATTTACACTCCCACCAACAGTGTAAAAGTGTTCCTTTTTCTCCACATCCTCTCCAGCATCTGTTGTCTCCAGATTTTTTAATGATCGCCATTCTAACTGGCGTGAGACGGTATCTCAATGTGGTTTTGATTTGCATCTCTCTGATGACCAGTGACGATGAGCATTTTTTCATATGATTGTTGGCTTCATATATGTCTTCTTTCGTAAAGTGTCTGTTCATATCCTTTGCCCACTTTTGAATGGGCTTGTTTGTTTTTTCCTGTAAATCTGTTTGAGTTCTTTGTAAATTCTGGATATCAGCCCTTTGTCAGATGGGTAAACTGCAAACATTTTTTCCCGTTCTGTTGGTTGCCGATTCACTCTAGTGACTGTTTCTTTTGCCGTGCAGAAGCTGTGGAGTTTGATTAGGTCCCATTTGTCTATTTTGGCTTTTGTTGCCAATGCTTTTGGTGTTTTGTTCATGAAGTCCTTGCCTACTCCTATGTCCTGGATAGTTTTGCCTAGATTTCCTTCTAGGGTTTTTATGGTGCCAGGTCTTATGTTTAAGTCTTTAATCCATCTGGAGTTAATTTTAGTGTAAGGTGTCAGGAAGGGGTCCAGTTTCTGCTTTCTGCACATGGCTAGCCAGTTTTCCCAACACCATTTGTTAAACAGGGAATCTTTTCCCCATTGCTTGTTTTTGTCAGGTTTATCAAAGATTATATAGTTATAGATATGTTGTGTTGCTTCCGGTGCCTCTGTTTTGTTCCATTGGTCTATATCTCTGTTTTGGTACTAGTACCATGCTGTTTTGATTACTGTAGCCTTGTAGTATAGTTTGAAATCCAGTAGTGTGATGCCCCCCGCTGTGTTCTTTTTGCTTAGAATTGACTTGGCTATGCGGGCTCTCTTTTGGTTCCATATGAAGTTCATGGTGGTTTTTTCCAGTTCTGTGAAGAAAGTCAATGGTAGCTTGATGGGGATAGCATTGATTCTGTAAATTACTTTGGGCAGTATAGCCATTTTCACAATATTAATTCTTCCTAACCATGCACATGGAATGTTTCTCCATCTGTTTGTGTCCTCTCTGATTTCGTTGAGCAGTGGTTTGTAGTTCTCCTTGAAGAGGTCCCTTACGTTCCTTGTGAGTTGTATTCCAAGGTATTTTATTCTTTTTGTAGCAATTGTGAATGGCAGTTCGTTCTTGATTTGGCTTTAAGTCTGTTATTGGTGTAGAGGAATGCTTGTGATTTTTGCACATTGATTTTATATCCTGAGACTTTGCTGAAGTTGCTTATCAGTTTCAGGAGTTTTTGGGCTGAGGCGATGGGGTCTTTTAGGTATACTATCATGTCGTCTGCAAATAGAGACAATTTGGCTTCCACCTTTCCTATTTGAATACCCTTTATTTCTTTTTCTTGCCTGATTGCTCTGGCTAGAACTTCCAGTACTATATTGAACAGGAGTGGTGAAAGAGGGCATCCTTGTCTAGTGCCAGATTTCAAAGGGAATGCTTCCAGTTTTTGCCCATTCAGTATGATATTGGCTGTTGGTTTGTCATAAATAGCTTTTATTACTTTGAGATACGTTCCATCGATACCGAGTTTATTGAGGGTTTTTAGCATAAAGGGCTGTTGAATTTTGTCAAATGCCTTCTCTGCGTCAATTGAGATAATCATGTGGTTTTTTTTTTTTGGTGCTGTTTATGTGGTGGAACAAGCAAACCTGATAGACATTTACGTTGATAGACTTGCGTATGTTGAACCAGCCTTGCATCCCCGGGATGAATCCTACTTGATCATGATGAATAAGTTTTTGATTTGCTCTTGCAATCGGCTTGCCAATATTTTATTGAAGATTTTTGCATCTATGTTCATCATGGATATTGGCCTGAAGTTTTCTTTTCTTGTTGGGTCTCTGCCGGGTTTTGGTGTCAGAATGATGTTGGTCTAGTCTCACATGCAAGGATACACAAAGGCTCATAATAAAGGGATGGAGGAAGATTTACCAAGCAAATGGAGAGCAAAAAAAAAGCAGGAGTTGCAATTCTCATCTCTGATAAAATAGACTTTAAAGCAACAAAGATCAAAAGAGACAAAGAAGGCCACTGCATAATAGTAAAAGGATCGATAGAACAAGAAGAGCTAACGATCCTGAACATATATGGACCCAATGCAGGAGCACCCAGATACATAAGGCAAGTTCTTAATGACTTACAAAGAGACTTAGACTCCCACACAATAATAGTGGGAGACTTTAACACTCCACTGTCAATATTAGACAGATCAACCAGACAGAAAATCAACAAGGATATCCAGGACTTGAACTCAGACCTGGAACAAGCAAACCTGATAGACATTTACAGAACTCTCCACCCCAAATCCACAGAATACACATTCTTCTCAGCACCACATCACACCTACTCTAAAATTGACCACATAATTGGAAGTAAAGCACTGCTCAACAAATGCAAAACAACTGAAATCATAACAAACAGCCTCTCAGACCATAGTGCAATCAAGTTAGAACTCAGAGTACAGAAACCAACCCAGAACCGCACAGCTTCATGGAAACTGAACAACTGGCTCTTGAATGTTGACTGGGTAAACAATGAAATGAAGACAGAAATAAAGAAGTTCTTCGAAACCAATGAGAACGAAGACGCAACATGCCAGAACCTCTGGGACACATTTAAAGCAGTCTCTAGAGGAAAGTATATAGCAATAAGTGCCCATATGAGGAGAATGGCTTTAATTTTAAAGTTGTATCACCTATAGATAATAAAGGCAGCTTTCATGGACACCTCAATTTAGAAGAGGCTTTTGGTCACTTTGTGTGGTAAACAGTAAGTGTATGTGCTAATCAGATAATTTTTGTCCTAGAGCCTTTAGGTAAAGGTAGCAAATCTTCGAAAATAGACCGATAATCAAACTGGGTTGATCATTATTGGGTTTTATTATTGAATCTGAATGTGCTTTATTTTATAATGTTTAAAATGTGTTCTTTAAAATGTGTTCTTAAATTCAGTAGGATATTCATATTTATATCATACATTTCTGTTTTTAAATCTTATTAAAAATAAAAAAATTACTTTTCCCAAAATGCTTTATACTTAATGTACATTACTGATTTTAAGTAAATGAACAGTTAAGACAATTAGCCAGACCTGTTTATGAGTAGTTCTAATTGGAGCAGCTTGTTGCTAGACCCTATTTAATGGTAGAGATAAGGTTGAGATGGCTGAATAGTTCATCTAATTGGAAATACTTTGGTGTCATGTGGACCTTTGCCTGAATACCATGGCCATGTACTCGCTATTTGGCCAGATGCTGAAAAGAACATATATTTGCCTCTGTCAAAATGATTTGTAAATGTTCACTCAGACACTTACATGAACAAGCAGAAAGGTTACTTTTATTTAAAAAAACATACATATATACACATACATGTTTCCTCTCTTTTAGTTGCTAACCTGCTTTTTAGATTCCTCTGTGGTTGTCTTTAAAGAGGTATGGGAAAACAGGGGGAGAGCTAAGGAAGGAATTCCACCCAAAGCCTTTCTGATTCTCTTAGTATTTTGTGGAACAGCATGAGAGATGTCTTCCAGTTGTGTAGGATAAGTACAGCCCACTGAACACTGCTTACCAGCAGTTTACCACAAGCCAGTTATAATGTCAAAAACATCAGAACCCTTTCTTTTCTTCTCTATTTGAATAATGATAAATGCCTTCATGCTGTGTGAGCACTATTGAAGTGTGTTTCTCTGCAGGTAAACTTGGCAGAGTCTTATATAACTACACTCGATGGGACTATTACTTAAACAGTGTGAAATACATTGTCTGATAAAAAGTGTATCGCAATTTGGAATGATGTTTATGCAGGTGGATAGTCTGCCAGTTATTTTATAGTCTAAAAAATGAACTCTAACACCACAATATAAAATCCAAGTCTTTAGTTGGACATTCATAGTGAAAACAACTGTGGGGAATAATATAAGTTTAATCATTTGGTGATTAGTCTACCAACTATTTATGATGAGAGATAACCTATCTGTTTTTTATTTCTAAAATAAAATGTATAATATAATTAATTAGTCACTATTTTTAAAGGAATTTAAATACGGTTTTCATTGAAATTCAAATATTTAATTCCATGTGCACCTACTGCCTAATTATTTGCATGTCAGCTGATGTTATCTGTTATCTAACTGCTGTGCTGTCCTTAATTGCTGCTAGTTCATCCCTGTCCATCTCCCTTGGTGATGATAGTCCTGCATTTCATGGCAATTTTCAATAGCAGTTTAATTGTCCTAAGTGGGTAGCATAAGAGCCAGGTGACCAAAAAAAAATCTGTTTGACTAAGTGGGATATAGGAATTGAGGCCACAATTTTCAGTCCTTGACAAACTTTTAAAAAATTTCAATTATCTTGATTCATATTCCTATTCGTTGGGTTGGTAGGTACTCTAAAATAAATATAAAAATTAGAGACAACACTGACTGTAGGTACTAATTTTATCAACTGAAACAACTGGTATTAAAATCACTGAGCTGCTGTTATGTGCATATATAAGTATTATGTGGCTACTTCTGAAACTGAGTATCCAGTGCTCTTATAATTGGGCATTTCAATTGAACACTGTTTCAGTAAAATAGCATTTTAAGTGATTGCTTTGTCTTTATCCAATGATTGCTTTTTTAAGTTAAAATCTGGTTGCATAGTGCTTCACATTTTTTTTTCTGTGGAGTGGTGTTTCTCAAATAGTGTCGATGTGGAGAAGCCAGGAGGCGTCCAACAACTTTGAGAAGCATTTGATGTCAGGGCAGCAGTGGCTGTGAGTTTGGCCCATGAACTTAGAGCTAGAGGTGAGTCTTCACCTTCCCACTCAGCATCTTTTCCATCTGAACATTCAAGTTAAATTGGAAACCTGTTGGCCTTCCAGCTGGATCATTTCACTGTTTTAATTGGAATGAATTGGATAAGTTATAAGGCAGATGGTAAGATTGGATCTGATGGGATGGAGTTTGGCGAAGTGGAAACTTTTAAACAGTAGGTTTTAGATAGCTAAGGAGTATTGACCTCTCTTTCTGTCTGGCATCATCTTCACATTTGGGTTTACTATTCCCCCATATCTACCTTGATCCATTTGATTCTTGTTTTCATTTCTTTTTCTTTCATTCTCTTTGTGCTGGCTTTCTTTTTTAAAATTCCATGATATCTCATCATCTCTTCTTGTCCTTCCATGAACATGAAATTGAAGCCCTGCTTAAAAGAAAAACAACTAATTATAGAAGTAATATGTTTACTATGTACTTACTACAATTAGAAACTATATATAAGCAGAAAAGAGAGCTTGCTCATCAATCCACGTGAGAAATTGGTTGAGTGCCTTGAAGATTCTAATAGTATATAGAGAAGAACATTATTTTTCTTCACTATTTAAAAGTGTGCTTTGCATTCTCAATGAAAAGTCATTTTATCTTTTACTTTTTTTAATTCCTTTTTAAGCCACAAAAGAATTAAATTTCCTTTGTTTTATGAAGAGGCTCCCCTTACTTGCTTCAGGACTTACATATTATTATGGTTGGTCCTGGAGGTAAGGGAAATGGGAAGAGCTTCATATCAGCACTAGTTCTTCCCCATGTTATTTTAATTCCTCCACAACCACTTTGCTGAATGTGTAAAATTTTAAGAATCATTTTATTTTCTTATAACATTTTCTCTTTATACTATCACCCTATTATCTGTCCTTTTTCTTTATATATATATATATATTTTTTGAGACAGGTTCTTACTCTGTTGCCCAGGCTGAAGTGCAGTGGTAGGATCATGGCTCATTGCAGCCTTGACATCTCAGTTGCAAGTGATCCTCCCACCGCAGTCTCCCCACTAGCTGGGACGACAGGCTTTCACCACCACACCTGGATAATTTTTCTTTTCTTTTTTTTTGGTAAAGATGGGGTTTTGCCATGTTGCTCAGGCTGAACTCCTGGGCTCAATCCTTTCCCCTCAGTCCCCCAAAGTGCTAGGATTATAGGCATGAGCCACTGAACCTGACTTTTATATTCTTAATATTTTTTGTTTCTTCTACTTATTTCCTTTACTTTAAACTCATTGTTACAAAGTGGTACGGGTTAATCAAGAATGATGGAAAGGTTAGCTCTGTTATTTTTTTGTGTGAGGGTAAGATTTAGAAGTAAGAAAATATAATTATTTTTCCCAAAGTGATTATTTTTACTGAAACATTGGTAATATTACTTTAAATTTCCTAAATTTATAATGCAATTTAGTGAAGTAGGACTTCTGAAGTTGGTTTTTAGATATATTGGGGAAAAATATTTCAGGATCTAAGGTAAACTTTTTAGGACGTATATATATTTGCATGCCAGTCATGGTTGTGTTTATCTGAAAACCTAACAGATTTTTATCATAAAATCCTATATAATTCTAAATCATCTTAAGTAAAATTAGAGTTAATAAAAAGAAATAAGCAAATATTGGAAGTTAAAATTTGCAGATTTATTAGCTGTTAAACTGAACGTTTCATCTTTGACTCCTATCCTCGCTATTCTCCCATAAATACTATCTAGAAAATTGTCACCCAACCTATTGTAGAACTAGAAACCTAGTAGTCTTCCTCATCTTCATTTTCTTAATTATCTCCACTACACTAAACATTCTCTTGTGACAAATATAATATTCACAGCATTGTGTAAAAAATGCACATTTTAAATTTATTGTGTAAAATTTGATTTGTGACTTCGAACCCCCAGTTTCCTTAGGGCAAACAATATGGGTGCTTTCAGCTAATTTTAGCCCAATCCAGTAATTTTTCAGTTACTTTTCCATTTAAAACAAGTAGTCCAAGGTTCAGCCTTTGGATCATTTTTCTGATATGGAACCTGGGAGCAACAGGGAACATAAGTAATGTCACAGTGTCAGGATTGAGAGGTGGGCATTTTGGATCCTGATTAAATGTATCAACATAGGTAATATACTGTGATTGTTTTAAATAGTAGAGATCAGAAATCCTTCCTGGTACAAATTCAGTTTCCCCACAGTAACCTCAAAATTGACTTCAGATCTACATTCCATCTGACCCATGGTGTTTCTCCTCTCCCCATCACTTTCACTGTGTTCTGCTGATCTCCAGAAAATGAACACACTTCCACTCTGTTTCCTCAGTGATGACCCCATAAAAATGCTGGTAGTTTTCTTCTATCTCCCTCTTTGAGAATCATGAGGCACTCATTGTGATTGTTGTTCTGGGGTTGGTTCCCTCTTTGTGCCTATTTATGTATGAACCATATACAATCGACTCTTCTCTCAATGTCAAGACGTAGCAATTTTAAGTGTTCTATGTTTTAAACTTTAATGTACAACTTATGTCAGTCAGTCATGATAATACCACTATTCTCACTCGTCATCATCATCATCACTATCATTATTGGCATCATCATCATGTAACAATTATATAATGGTTAATATTGGCCACAAAGCAATCCTAGTTCCTCAAAATCTATTAGTTGAGCCTTATGAAACTGCCCTTTCTGTAGGTTAAAATGGTGAGTAGCAGCAATTTCATATAGTTCAACTTATTACTACTTCAGTTTCCTTACAGGCTTACAACCATCACAGTGATTCAGGCCACCATCATCTCACAACTAGAAATCATCACTGTGGCCTTCTAATGGATATTCTTCTTCCAGTTTAGCCCTCTCCCATTTGTTTGTTGTACTTCAGCTAGATTAAGCTTTACAAAATACGACAGTATTGAGCTATTCTTCTTCCTGAAATGCTGTCATGGCATCTGATTGACCTTAGTATGAAATCCAACCTCTGTTTATGTGATTTATAAGTCATGTAGCCATACATCCCAGCTAGTCTCTGTCAGCCCTAGTTTACAACTGCTGCCCCAGCCTAATTAATAGTAGTGATTCCTTTATTCTCAGAAGTGGACTGGTTTCGATGATGAATTATATGACAACCTTATTTATAAGATACCTCATGTTCTGGCCTCTGCAGTTCTCTCCAACCTCATCTCTCACCACTTTTTAAATCATAAAAATGAGCGGTATCCATTCTGAATTCCTTTGGATTTACGGAATATATTGCCATCTCTTTCAGTTCAGAGCCTGTGCCCATGATGTTGCCATGGCCTGAACACCTCTCTGTTAACCTGACTAATGCATGCCAATTTCATGTTCCCTTTTTCTTTTGACAGAGTCTCACTCTGTCGCCAGGTTAGAGTGCAGTGGCATGATCTCGGCTCACTGCAACCTCCACTTCCTGGGTTGAAGCAATTCTCCTGACTCAGCCTCCCGAGCAGCTGGGACTACAGGCATGCACAACCACGTCCAGCTAATTTTTGTATTTTTAGTAGAGACGGGGTTTCACCGTGTTGTTCAGGATGGTCTCGATCTCTTGACCTGGTGATCTGCCTGCCTCGGCCTCCCAAAGTGCTGGGTTTATAGGCATGAGCCACCGTGCCCAGCCCTCATGCTCCATTTTTATAGTTTCTCCAAGAACCACTTTTTGATCTTTAAACTAGTTTGAATTTTCCTGTTTTCTGTACGCATATTGGCTCTGTTCTTCCCCCAATCAAACCCTCTTCCCAATTAATCACGTTTATATCCTAGTTTCTGTGCTTCTATTTAGAGTATAAGTTCTGGCAAACAGGACTCTCTTGGTTTGTTCGCCATTGTTTCCCCAGGGCTTTATGAGTACTTGTTGTATACACATATATGAGTATATGTGTGTGAACCTGTTGAACAAATTAATGAGACAAAATATAACTTTAGGGTGCCTTTGTACTTTGAAGTCTGCTCTTGATTTTTTATGTTGGGAGAGGGTTGTTGAGAGAGTATGAAGCACTGTAACAAGGGAGAAGAAGAGAAAGACCAGAAAAGGACTGATTATTGATTAAGAAAGGAACAAAGAAAACAACTGAAATGTTTTGAACTGGCAGTTTGGATGGACAACTACATTCCATTTCTGATCATCGATCCTGTCTTTGCACCGTTGCATGTGCTTATCTTAGCAAGGGCACTTAAAAAGCTTGAAACATATATTTTGCCTGCAGTGTACAAACTTATTAGAACATCTTATATAGTAACGTAATTTTCAGTATAAGTATAGACAATAATTACGTTTGAATTTAAATAAGTATTGGACTAAGATTATCTCTCCTTTTTTGAAAGTTGGTAACTTAACGTGAAACAAAAACAAAACAATTTCTAAAATGATGACTAAAAAGAAAGGTTGTTTAAATCCATTTTATAAGATTTACTTCCAGAAGATGAAAGTGGGAAGCTGAAGTGGTATGTCATTGATAAGCTATTTTTGTAGGCTGAATGTGCCCTTTAAAAAGAAATTTTGAACTCTTACCCCCAGGTACCTATGAATGTGACCTTATTTGCAAATAGGACCTTTGCAAATGTAATTAAGTTAAGGTGATGCCATATTAGTTTAGAGTGGACCCTGATCTAATATGACTGGGGTCCTCATTGAAGAGGAGAGGAGATACAGAACACAGGGAGAAAGCTGTGTAAAGGTGGAGGCAGAGACAGGAGTGGTACATCCACAAGCCAAGCAATGCCAAGAAAAGAGGAATGAAAAATCTTTCCCACCATGTCTAGAAGGAACCAACTAGGCTGACACTTTGGTTTCAGACTGATAGCCTCCTGAACTGTGAAACCAATGTCTGTTGTTTTAAGCTACCTAGTTTGTGGTCATTTATTATGGCAGTCCTAGAAAACTAATATAGCTAAATTAGGAAACAAACATAGCTCTGTTAGGAAACAATTATAGTTATTTTAAAAGGGGAAAATATATCTAATATATTTAATACGGAAAGGATGGAGATATAGATAGTAGAATGATCAGAGAAATAATAATTTTTCCCACCGTTCTCAGTGTCACTGCTAATTCTTATACAAACACAATTATTCAATCACTAATTGGCTGTAGTAGTCTGATGAATGCTAAGCCATGCTGCAGGAACAAATAAACCCCAAAGTCTTAAAAGTTTAGCATTACAGAGGTTTATTTCTCCATGATGCAATGTCAAATACAGGTCCATCTGGTGACTCAGGGTCCCTGTTGTCCTCCTCTTGTGATGTCTTCAACTCAGCAAATGGCTTTTATGGGTGCTGTGAGAGAGGAAGAGAGGAGCGGGGAGCTGGTACCTAGGTCTTCGGTGCTTCAGACAGGAAGTCATAGTCATGACTCCACTCTACATTTTCACTGTCTAAGAATAGTCATATGCTTCTCTTAACTGCAAGGAGCTGAGAAGTATAGGAAACACAAGAAAATTTTTTGAGAGCTACTATCTCCCCTTACGTATAATGGCAGAAGAAAACATTCTTCAAAATCTACTAAAATCACACTATGCTCTCAAGATTCTAGCATGTATATGTATGTGTGTGTGTATGTCTATGTATACATAGCTGTTAAACAGATCTTTCCATTAATATGATGCTATATTTGCCCTTACCAGAACTACTGACTACTGACAACATAAAACTCTTCTCCATCCAAAATCATTCCTTTTAAACACTCATTAATGTTCAATTCTAATGTTACTGAACTGCTCATAAAGGAGAAAGAGGAAGAGAAGGAGGAGGACAAGTTTTCCAGCTAAGTTTTTAGAGTGAAGGAAACATGCTGCTATTTTGATTATTTTGAGTAACAATTAAATTATCAGTTAACAATTCAAGAAAATTTATCCCAGAAAAAAAATCCCCTAAACAATGAACTAAAGCTTTTATTTTTAAAACATCCTTCTTAATCCCTTATATGAAAAATTTATACTCCTCTCTTAGATATTTGTAAGAGCTCAATGTACAGGTACCCCCATTAATCCCCCTGGGTTTGTAGGGCCAGCTCATGCAGATGGGTTATTTCCCAGTAGGTGAATTTCCCCAAATGCTCTATATTACTCCACCGTAGGCCAACTAGCCCTTCTCACCAACCGCATTGCAATTATTCTTTTTTTTTGAGATGGAGTTTCGCTGTTGTTAACCAGACTGGAGTGCAATGGCACTATCTCGTCTCGGCGCAATCTCTGCTGACCGCAACCTCCGCCTCCTGGGTTCTGGCAATTCTCCCGCCTCAGCCTCCCGAGTAGCTGGGATTACAGGCATGCGCCACCATGCCCGGCTAATTTTTTTTATTTTTAGTAGAGACGAGGTTTCACCATATTGACCAGGATGGTCTCGCTCTCTTGACCTCGTGATCCACCCGCCTTGGCCTCCCAAAGTGCTGGGATTACAGGCTTGAGCCACCGCGCCCGGCCTGCAATTATTCTTTACACAATTGCATCTTCTTTTAGAGAAGAGAATTATTTAACCAGAAATAACATCAACAAGCCTTTTAGAGAATATATATGCTTAAGTTTCACACCATATTGTTGAGATATTTTAAATGTTTAAAAAATAGTATGTGAATATATTTTGGTTGTAAAAAAATTCAAAAGAAACTTTATACCCATTAGGATGGCTGCCATAATTTTAAAATTGAAAGATAGAAATTGTTGAGGATGTGAAGGAATTAGAACCCTCACGCATTGTTGATGGGAATACAAAATGGTGTGACAATCATGGGAAACCATGGGGAACAGTATGGAGGGTAGAAATATAATTACTATATGATCCAACAATTCCACTTCTGGGCATATGCCCCAAATAATTAAAAGCAGGGCCCTGAAAAGATATTTGTACATTTCTGTCATAGTAGCATTATTTACAATGGTCAAAATGTGTGAGCAACCTGACTATTGACATATGAATAGATGAATAAAATGTTATACATGTATACAATGGAATATTATTCAGTCTTTAAAAGAGAGGAAATTCTGACACATGCTACCATATGAATGTACCTTGAGGACATTCTGCTAAGTGAAATATGTCACAAAAAGACAAATACTGTTACAATTCTACTTACCTAAAGTAGTCAGAGACAGAAAGTATAATGGTGATTACCAGGGGCTGAAAGAAAGTATTATGAGTGATTATACTTAGATACAGAAAGTATCATGGTGATTACCAGGGGCTGCAGGGAGAGAGGAGTGGGGAGTTATTGTTTAATGAGTATCCAGTTAGTTTGGCAAAATAAAAAGCATTCTGGTTGTGAATGTTGGTGGTGGTTGCACAACAATAGGAAGGTACTTAATACTACTGAACTGTACATGGTAGCACATGCCTGTAATCCCAGCTACTTGGGATGCTGAGGCAGGAGAATTGCTTGAATCCAGGAGGCAGAGGTTGAGGTGAACTGAGATCATGCCATTGCACTCCAGCCCAGGCAACAGTGCCAGACTCTGTCTCAAAATGAAAAAAACAAAAACAAAACAAAAACTCTGGTCATGGTGGCAATAGAGGTTAGGGTATGAATGCCAACTCCTCTCGTTTAGGCCTCTGTTCTTGAGATATGGTCAGTTTATTGCTTCAAGGATCAGACCATATAATATCCCAAATTTATAATCCCCAGAGGTAACTCAGATATTTATCATTCTTTAATAATAATGTGATTTGTTCTTAACATTTAAAGTGAACCCAAGTTAAAGAATTGGAAAGAAAAATTTTTAAACTCTAATGCTTTAATAAGCTCCCAAGCTGCTGATGGCTCTAACCTTTCTGTTTCTTTTGTCAACATATAAAAATCCAGAATAACAGTTAAATACTCCAGATCTAGCTATTATTTAATACTAATATTATGTCTTGGTTAACAGAAGACACCATAGACCATAGTTTGAATTTTTATGCTCATTTTTTAGTATTGGCAATCCTTCTGAGATAAATTCAGGAAATCTGACGTTTCTCCTCAGCCCTTTTGAAATAAAGACTTTTCCAGTTAGAAATATTTAATGTAGTGTTAAAGCTCAGAGTTGAAAAGGTGTTTCAGTATTCATCAGACACAATGTTGTAGTATTATTGGTAAGATCGTGAAACAAATTCTAGTACATTTCAGCTCTGCTAACAAAGATGAAATAGAGGATAAAGTAGGTACTTGCTGAATCTTATTAAGGTTGACATCCAGTTTTAATACATTCATTCTCTAAGCTATGGTTTTGGTTAAAAATCATCAATCAAGAACACAATAATGAAGCTGAGGGGTGCAGGATGTAAAGATCTGGTGGATTCTAAAGGACTGAGAATGAACTATGGCTACTGAAATGAAGTGTGAAATGGGATCCATAACCAATATTTGTCTTTGATAAGATTAAGCATTTCCTGGTCAACACACCACTCTTCCTCCTCTCTTCTCATTCCTCCAGAACAGTAGCCTTCAAACGTTTTTCTTGATAAGAAATGCACTTAAATTGGACAATTTCTCTCTTTCTAACACACATACACAACACTTGCATAATAAAAATATCATAAGATGTCTTAAAGAAATACGTAGACATTTTACATTTAGTGAACTCCACTATTTCTATTTTATATTATTATTATTATTTTTTGAGATGGAGTTTCGCTCTTGTTACCCAGGCTGGAGTGCAATGGCACGATCTCGGCTCACCGCAACCTCTGCCTCCTGGGTTCAAGCAATTCTCCTGCCTCAGCCTCCTGCGTAGCTGGGATTACAGGCACGTGCCACCATGCCCAGCTAAATTTTTGTATTTTTAGTAGAGACAGGTTTCGCCATGTTGACCAGGGTGGTCTCAATCTCTTGACCTCGTGATCCACCTGCCTCAGCCTCCCAAAGTGCTGGGATTACAGGCGTGAGCCACCGAGCCCGGCTTATATTATATTTTAAATGCTGGTTTTGACCTATTAAACTGACTTAAAGATCCACTAATAAATGATAATAACAATTTCAAAAATACTCTTCATAATGTTTCATTTTTGTATATTTGACTTCATTTGAATAATTGCATGTATGTTGATTGTGTAATGCAGGGGTTCCCAACCCCTGGGCCACAAACTGGTACTAGGGGTTGGGGATCTGTGCATTTCACCAGTTGGTGGCCTGTTAGGAAAGGGGCTGCACAGTAGGAAGTAGTGGTGAGTGAGTGAGTGAAGCTTCATCTGTGTTTGCAGCACTCTACATCACTTGCATTACCACCTGAGCTTCGCCTCCTGTCAGATCAGCAGCGGCATTAGATTCTCAGAGGAGAGCAAACCCTATTGTGAACTGCACATGTAAGGGATCTAGGTTGTGTGCTCTTTATGAGGATCTAATGTCTGATGATCTGCCACTGTTTCTCATCATCCCTAGATGGGACCATCTTCTTGCAGAAAAACAAGCCCAGGGCTTGCCCTGATTCCGCATTAGGGTGAGTTGTATAATTATTTCATTATATATGACAACATAATGCTAATAGAAATAAAGTGCACAATAAGTGCAATGCACTTAAATCATTCCCAAACCATCCCCTAAACCCCGGTCTGTGGAAAAATTGTCTTCCACAAAACTGGCCCCTGGTGCCAAAAACGTTGGTAACCACTGATATAATGAATCAGTTCAAATTTACCTACATAGATAGTAAAAAAAACAAGCTGAGAACTGTGTTCAAAAAATATACTTAAAAACCTTCATAAAGGATTTCACTCATTCATTCTTTACTAAAAATTCACATCTGTGCATGTGAAGGCAAAGATAATAGAAATCTCTCCTGAAAAATGGCAAAACTGTTATAATGCCTTTCAGAAGATCATCTTTAACTATGTGCTTCTTAATTGTTCTACTGGAAATCAAGTTTTCACGTGTATTTTTAAATGGTGAACTTCTAGGAATGAGATATAACTGTAGGATATATTAAACATAAGGCACCTAAAGAATTCAAAATTCACAACTATCACCAATTTCATCCTTAAAAAGTAGTGTTCCTTCTTCCTGAAGAACTTTTCAAATTCTTATCTGAATTATTTCTATCCTTAGTAGTTTATCTTTGTTTTTCCCAGAAATGTGAAGCTATAAAATTAGATCAACATTCTTTCTGTTGACTCAAGAATAGCGTAAGGTCAATCTAATGATATGAAATCTGCAGTCTCATCTAGGCCTACAGATTTAAATATTACTTCTATGTTAGTGACTTCAAAATCTTTATTTACATATTTGACCACCTCTGTGAGTGAGCTCCATCTCTAATTTTCTATCTCCTTCGGATATTCTTACTTGCATATTCCTGCCAGAACTTATAGCTTAACGTGGCTTAAACTTAACAGCTAAACATTCTCACTTTGAAGTATCCCATTCTTTCCACAGACTTCACCCACCTCCATCAAGTTTTTTCCCTCCTATTTCCAAATTTTTGCTGAGGGTCCCATCAGTCTCAAGGCATAAACTATTAGATTCCTACTAGATCCTTTTCTTTCTTCCCACTATTATATCAATGAACAAGGTCTTGATTCTATTTCTTTTTTTTGGTCACAATTCATTTTTATTAATAGAAAATAAACACTTATTCCGGTTTCAAAGTTGTTATACTTGAAGTTGTTAATTAAAAAATGAATTTTAAATAATCACTTAATAATCCTGCTTTGACTGAGACAAAGAAATGTGTTTAAAAAAAAAGTATTCAGCACCATTTGTTCATAGGTCTTTCAGAATTTGTCCTTAAAGTTTCTGCAACTTTCCTATCTGTAAAGTACAGGAATGTACATTAAAGGAATCAGTGTATATTCAGCATGTTGATTTGGACTACACAACAATCCCTTCCCCTCTACGGTAGCTCAAGAGAGACATGCTTCTAAGCACTGAGGTATGAGGAGTCTCAGATTGTTATTTGCTGTTCGAATTGGTCTTTCCAGCCAATAACAGTAAATCTCTGGCACAGATGCTATTGACCCTTAATGTCCTGTGATTTTAGGAAATAGTTTGGATTTAGTTCAATTTATTCAGAAATCAAACATGTTTAATTAGGTTCACTATTCCGGTAGGGTAAGGGTATGCTGGTTTAGTATCTTTATAAAATATATATAATGTGTAGGTAAATCATACTTAGAGTGGTATATTATTTAAACCAATATCTATTTTAACAAAATGTTTATAACTAAAAACAGCTGATGAAACTAAATCTAAAGGTATGACAGAGGACTCAGCTCTGTGTTGCTTAAAGAACTTTTAAAAAGCATGTGCCCATAAAGCTAAAGCCATTCAGGGAGAGGAAAGGAGGGCCCCTCCTCATTCTCACTATAGGATTCCTGAGGGGGCTGGGCCAGAAATTAGCACTTCTAAATATTTCAGAGAAGTCCAAAGTATTAAAAAGTCTTTTATGCAAAAGAATCTTTCTGCATCAGTGAATAGTAATGCTCGTCAGAATCTCCTAATAACACAAAAGCAAAGCCAAGTCCATATATTTGATCAGATGTCAAAGTAATGGGAGGTGGACTATCATGTCAACCTTAGTCAGAGCTCCTGCTGGCTTCTTCCTATACACGTTCACCAATTTGAGTAAAGTGGACTTGGTGAGAGAATACTGTTTGATGACCGGGGCATTTCTTCACAACAGATAAGGGAGTAGGGGAGGTAATATAGGGAAGCTCAGAAGGAGTTGATGAAGCCCATATATGCATTCAAGAAGCCCATGGGATCCTCTAGCCTTGGATAGTGGCTAATGTGGTCATCCAGAATCGACACTGTGGACTGCGGCAGCATTTTCCTGTACAGCCCAAAACCTCTGGTGAGGGACTTACAGGATCCAAAGGTCCATAGAAAAAATGAGTGGGGATAGTTACAGAAGCAAGAGCTCCCACCCAGCGCCTTCTGAACTTCTTCCTCTGATTGATGCACTGGAAGAGACTGTGGATGACTCAGTTCCCGTCCTTGTTGTGGATCCCTGACCACAGGCCCACAGCTCACTGTCAGAGGGCCGAGTATACGGCCCAAAGACTGGGGTGAGAACTCGAGAGAATACAAAGAAGTTCATCAGTCGTGTGAGGATGGGTGACCGCACACCTCTGTCTCTGAGTAGCTTTTGGAGGAGTGGACTGGACTCAGGAAAGATACCTCCATTTGACAGAGACTCTTTATGGTAAGCTGACTAGATCAATTCTGCTCCTACCTGTAGGGAAGCTTCTGAGCAACAATATCTCCATAGTCATGAGACAGAAGGTTGATCCTGCTGTTCTGGAGCCCCAGATGCCACAAAAGCACTTCCACGATGCTGACCTGCTCAGATATGAAACAGTGATGTGGTCTCGATTTGTCACTAAAGACAAAGCCTAAGAAATCAAGGGCAATCCCCCAATGAAATGTCGAGGTCAAACCTTCTCAAATCTGGTACCAATCTTAGCTGGATGTTGGAAAACCGTGTAAAAGCACAACTATCCCCGGACTTCCAACCACACCCGCAGAGTCTTGGTAGAAAATACGCAGTCCCTTATAAGTGAAACACTTGCCTGAAGACTTCCATGACCGAAGGGCAGGGGAGAGCTGAGGGGGTGGGATGTGCAGGTACGCAGCAAACGGGGCGCTGCCAACAGCCTACCTGGACCCAACACTCCCTCATCCTGCGGAGTCGATCTCGGCGCCGCCCGGTGGCCGCGTTAACCCTTGCAGCGGTGAAGGGCCGGCAGGCAGCGCGGGCGCAGCCCGCAGCCAGTGCAGGGTTGGCGCCACTCTGCGGGCGTACGCTGCGGCCCTGCGCTTGCCAGGCGCGGGTGCCGCAGAGGAAGTGCCGGGGTGTGCTCGCTGCCGCGGCCTCTATTTCTGAAGTATTTCTACTATTTTCCTATTTCTTTTCATTCCTACTGCTTACACTCTCATTGGCTGAACTATTGCAATCTCCTCTTGAGGG
Organism: Callithrix jacchus; assembly: GCF_049354715.1. Lineage (NCBI taxonomy): Eukaryota > Metazoa > Chordata > Mammalia > Primates > Cebidae > Callithrix > Callithrix jacchus. The sequence continues at coordinate 135,522,330 of NC_133505.1, forward strand.
GACTGAAATATTCATAGATATTTCCAGTCATTCTCCTTTTGAGCATATAGTAGGATTACATTTGCTCACCCTGAAGTTAGGCATAGACAGTCAATGAAATGTGAACAGAACTGACATGTGTTACTCTTAGATTGAGTACAAGTTTTACAAGCCAGTGCATAATTCACCATACTATCGAGACGGCTGATCTTCCAGATGGATGCCTAAGTGTAGAATATATAGATCAGTTTCCCCCACCCTTCACACATGGGCTCAAAATGTACATGGAGAAGGAGCAAGAAATACCTCCTTGCTGTCTTTGTTAGTTTAATCCACAGAGACTTTGGAGTCTGTAGTTATACAGCATCCTAGCCTGTCCTGACTGATATGATCCCTTAACTGATCTCTCTACTCAAAGTCTCTTTTTCCTCCGATTATTCTACATCACTATCATATTAATCTTCCTCAAGTAGAAGTCTCATTATATAAATTCCTTATGAAAATCTTTCAATGTTTCCCTGTTATCTTCGCTGGCTTTCAAGACCATCACAGCGTGCATCTCAACTTCCGTTTAAAACACCCCAGGTTTCTCTACATGTACACACACCACACTTTCTAACTCATTCGCTTTTCTGTTGCTATGATTCTAGTACGCTTTCTGCTAGTCCTGTTTAAGTGCTACCTATTCTTAAGTAACAGCTCAAATGCCAGTATCTCCTCTATGAGGCTTTTTTCTGGATCTCTACGTAAAAGGGACAAGAAACACCTTCCTCCCAAAGGAACAAAGGAACAAAGAATGGTGCTTACTTGCGAGTAAGCCAGATTTTGGCAGTTGGACCATTTTTGTCTTAACAAATAAAGCTAACCAGTCCCTATAGCTTACAAGTATTCATAAATTCTCCAAACAAAAGAAATTTATTGTAAAGAATACAGGTAAAGAAAAGTTCTGTGAAATTGTTTAAAAAATAAGTAAATAAATGAATTCCCAAAGGACTTTGAGTCTTTACCGTAGTTCTCATCACACTTTGCAGTGGCCATTTCTAGCACTTTTCAGGCAATAAGTGGTCTTCTTTCACTTATTTACTATTGAAAATTCTTTTGCATAATGCCTAGTATCTTAATATTGAATATCTGAATGAATGAATGAATGAAATTAAGGTTACATGTTATTTTAAAACTACCACTTTTTTCTTCAGAAGTCACAACAATGAGGCGAATGCTGCCAATAAAATAGTTCTTAAGTTAAAAAAACATAAATCTCTGAGAAATGAACTGAGAAAAGGAGAAGTCATTACAGGACATGAATTGTACAGGAGAATAGTGCATATCAAAGGGTGAACTCTGGGTCACAGATTACAGAATCAGGCAAGAACATATCTAGACATGGTATTTCAAATAATCTTCTTAAAAATTATTTTTTCTAAGATCCACTTTTACTCTTTTCTCTGATTTTATTTGGCTTTCAACCATTTCTTTGTGACTTCAGTTTTTGAATAATTTAAACAAATAAAAATTACATTAAAGGATTGTTACTTTTAAACTCTTACTATCCACTGGGACTGTTATTATAAACTCTGTTCTTATTCTTTTAATTTAACTCTATTATTTTTTAAATGTGAAAATTGTTCATTGTATTTTTTCTCCAATTGCTTTAAATGCACCAATCCTTCTTTTCTGTATAAGTATCAAAGTCCATAAATATTCTTCAACATTGTCCTAACCTTGAATAATAAAAGGAAAAGAAAACTTTCCCAACTTTTTATTCTACAAAATAATACTTAAAATATGTCCCTATTTTTACTGTAAATGGAATCTTCACAGGAATAGTCAAGAGAACAAGACTGAGTCATTCTTCATCATACATTGCAAGGGCTATGCCTCTTCTGTTGTGAGCCCTGCAGCAAGTCTCGCAAGTGGAGCTCTGTGTCATTGACTGCACTTTTGCTAATGAGAAATCATCAGTAGGAGTGACCGCGCCTTATGCAAATCTCTCCAGTTATTTCTTCCACTGGTGATGCCTTTGAGCCTCACTCAACAAGTATTTACTGAAAGCTTGCTGATACTCAGACCTTAAACTGTTACTAAACAGAATACCAATTCTGTTTTTTAGAATTGTTTTTTCTACATTTTCTTTTTCTTTCTTTCTTTTTTTGAGATAGAGTTTCCCTCTTGTCACCCAGGCTGGAGTGCAATGGCGTGATCTCAGCTTACTGCAACCTTATTCTCCCAGGTTCAAGTGATGCTCCCACCTCAGCCTCCTGAGTAGCTGTGATTACAGGCACACACCACCACCATGCCTGGCTTAACTTTTTTGGTAATTTTTAGTAGAGATGGGGTTTTGCCATGTTGGCCAAGGTTAGTCCGGAACACCTGACCTCAGGTGATCTGCCCATCTTAGCCTCCCAAATTGATGGGATTACAGGTGTGAGCCACTGCACCTGGCCTTTTTTTCTCCGTTTTCTAAAAAAAAAAAAAAAAAAAAAAAGCATTGAAATTTTGATAATGACTGCATTGAATCTGAATATCACTTTGGGTAATGTGGATATTTTAACAGTATTAATTCTTCCAATCCATGAACACAGAAAATATTTCAATTTATATTTGTGTCTTCTTCCATTTGTTTCTTTTATGTCTTATAGTTTTCAGTGTATAGATCTTTTATCTCCTTGGCTAAATTTATTCCTAAATATTTCATTATTTTTGATGCTATTGCTTTGATTTCTTAATTCTTTTTTGGATATTTGTTAGTATAGAAGCACAACAGATTTTCATATGTCGATTTTGTTTCTTGCAGCTTTATTGAATTTCTTTATTAGTTTCTAATAGCACTTTAGCTAGAGTTTAGGGTTTCCTATATATAAGATCATGTCATCTGCAAACAGAGATAATTTGCCTTCTTCCTTTCCAATTCAGATGAATGTTATTTCTTTTATTTGCCTAATTGCTCTGGCTAGTAATCATAATACTACGTTGATTGAGAGTAGTAAGAGTGGACACCTGATAAGGTTAGGCTTTATTTCCCCACCCAAATCTCATCTTCATTTGTAAACCCCATAAGCTCCATAATCTCCACATGTCAAAGGAGACCAGGTGAAGGTAATTAAATCATGGGGTTGTTTCCCCCAGGCGGTTCTTGTGATAGGGAGTTCTCACGAGGTCTGATGGTTTTATAAGGAGTTCTTCCCCTTTCACTTGGCAATTCTCCTTCTTGCTGCCTTGTGAACAAGTGCCTTGCTTCCCTTTTGTCTTCTGCCATGATTGTTAGTGTCCTGAGCTCTCCCCAGCTGTACTGAACTGTGAGTCAATTAAATCTTTTTCCTTTATGTATTACCCAGTTTTGGGCAGTTCTTTATAGCAGTGTAAAAACGCACTCATACGTCTTCCTCATCTTATTCCTAATCTCAGCAAAAGCTTTCAACATTTTACCATTCATTATGACATTAGCTGAGGACTTATATATCCTTTATTATGCTCAGATACGTTCTTTCTGTACCTAATTTGTTGGGAGATTTTATCGTGACAGGATGCTGAATTTTGTCAAATGCTTTTTCTGCATCTAAGATGACAATATGATTTTTATTCTTTATTCTGTGAAGGTGGTGTAGAGTATGTATCCCCCCCTTTATGTATGGGGGGATACATTCCAAGACACCTGTGGATGCCTGAAACTGTAGATTGTACTGAAACCTACATATAGTATGCTTTTCATTATATGTATATACCTATGAAAAAGAAGGAAGACCATCTGCTTTGAGTAACCCTTGGTTATTGAGCTATGACAATGTTGATGGTTGGATGCCAGGAGCATATGGTGTCAGTGTCTAACAGGTGGGTTGTGATACAGTGTGGATCCCCTGAACAAAGGAATGGTTCACCTCATAGGTGGGAGGAAATAGAACAGTGTAAGATTTCATCCTGCTACTCAGAACAGTGCACAATTCAAAACCTATGAATTGTTTTTCTGAAAATTTCCATTTAATATTTTGAGACTGTGATTGAGTACAGGCAACTGAAACCATGAAAAGGGAAACCAAGCATAAGTGAGAATACTATATCACATTTATTGACTCATGTATGTTGAATTATCTATTTATTCCAAGGATAAATACCTCTTAATTATGGTGAATGTTCCTTTTGATAAGCTGTTGAATTTTGTTTGCTAGTATTTTTATGAGGATTTTGATATCTGTGTTCATCAGAGATATTGCCCTGTAATTTTCTTTATTTGTAGTGTCCTTATCTGGCTTTGGCATTGTATAATAGTGACCTCATAAAATAAGATTGAAAATGTTTCCTTCAAGTGTTTGATCTTGAACTTATCTTTATTGGGAGATTTTTAAATTTCTGATTTATTCTCCTTATTTATTATCAGGTACTCATTACGCAAGTTTTTTCAGATTTTCTATTTCTTCATGACTTGGTAGATTCTGTGTGTCTAGCTTTATCAATTTCTTCTAGGTTATTGTATTTGTTGGTATATAATTCTTCATAGCAGTCTCTATAATCCTTTTTTTATTTCTGTTGCAATATCTCCTCTTTAATTTGTATTTTATTTTGTTGAATCATCATTCCTTTTTTCTTAGTTTGGCTGAAGGTTTGTCAATTTTGTTTATCTTCAAAAAGCAACTATTAGTTAAATTGATATTTTTTATTTTCTTTCTAGTCACTATTTCATGTATTTATGCTCCAATATTTATTATTTCCTTCCCTTTTCTATCTTTGTCTTAGTTTTTTTCTATTTTCTTGAGGTAACAAAGTTAAGTTGTTCATTTGAGATTTTTTTTTGCCTTAATGTAGGCATTTATCAATGTAAACTTCCCTCTTCGAACGTCTTTTGCTGCATTCCAGAAGTTTTGGTATGTTGTATTATTATTTTCACTTGTCTCAAGATAATTTTGATTTCTCTTTGGATTTCTTCTTGACCCATTGGCCATTTGGGAGTGTGTTGCTTAGTTTCCATATATCTGTGCTGGGATTAATATTTCTTACTTTTTATCCAGACTGCCTGCATTGTAATTACAATTTCACCACTTGCAAGATATTTAGCTTGAGGTAAGCCATTTAAACGCTTAGTGCCTGAGTTCCCTTATCTGTAACAATGAGGGCAATGGTGATATTAACAATAATAATAATAAGAGTATCTACCTCCCTGACTGATTGTGAAGATGAAATGAAATAGTAGAAAGTAGTTAGAACAGTTCATAGTATACAATACTTATTCTTATTACATAGAACTAATGTTTTGTGAGGCCCTTACATTGCTAGACACTATTTACATGAATTATTTTATATGATCTCACCACAGCTTTATAAAAAAAATTTATTGTCTCATGTTTAGATGGAGTGGCTACAGGACTTAGAGTTAGTTTATGGAGAAGCTGCAATGCAAACATAAGATTTTTATTTTTATTCAGCACAAGGACTTAAGCACTTTACTACATCTGTCTCACCTGTCGACTATGAACTCAATGCCTAGATCCCATGAGGGAAGGGTGAAAGCACTGGATGTTAAAACATACAACTTATACTTCTCAGAGGATGTCCCTCTAGAGGTATTCTTTCTCTTACTTATGTTTTGTTAATTTTTGCTTGTTTTTCATTGTTTGTTGACATCAGTTTGAAATTTCTTATGTACCACAAGAAATGAAGGGAAGTTCCCGGGAGTACCAACATTTAAGAGTGATCAAAAGAATGAAAGCCAGAAAAAGGAGTAGAATTCTATCATCTTAACTCCCAAACCTACTCTATGTTGATAGTCTGAATCTTAGTTAATGATTTCTGGTGCTTGATCCAAAAACGTCACCATGACCTCACGCATTTCCCTCTTTCTGCACTGTTGTTGCTCTTCAGAGACAAAACTTCAATACTTTCCACTTAGACTTTCACTACTGATTTTGGACTCATCTTTTTGCTGCTAGTCTCTTATTTTGTGCAGTTCTCCAGCTTACCATAAGTCTGGAGTGAATTTCCAAAAAAATCTAAGGTTCTGCAACTTTTAATTTCTCTTCAATTCCAACTCAGGTTCACATGCTCATCACTTGGTCTAGAAGGGCTTTCCTCCACAATTTTGCTTGGTAAACACTTTTTCATCCTTTGAGACTCAACACAATTATTGCCTTTTCATGAAAATGGACATTCTTCAATCCTCTTGATATTAACAGTTTTTTGTTCTTGTGTCAATGATAGACCTTGTCACATGTATTACAGTTTATCCTGGAGGAAAGCACCACAAGATCAAGAATTTCCCTTTTTTTCCCCTTGTGGTATCCTAGTGCTTGAGACATAGTAGCCATTCAACAAATACATGTTGAATGAACGAATGAGTTTAAAACATATTTACCTTCACTTACTTGGAGTTTCTTAAGGACTGCAACAGCTTCAAATTCATGTACTTTCTTTTAGCTTAACAGGATATCTGACACATAGTACAAAAGTTAAATATTATAAATAAAAGATTAATTCCATAGATATGTTTTAAAGAGTCAGAAAAGATATTAGTATCCAGGAATTCCACCCAAAGATGGAAGACCAATGGATGGTTACAAATAGATAAGCAGAGTCCAAAATGTAGGGTCATTTTCCATGGCAGAGAGGAACAGAAGAGTCAATAAAAATCAAACAGTCAAGGAGTTTGAGTAGAGAGTGGAATAGGCATCTCTTCATTATCTTATTGGCTGATATCTGCTTCTTGTTAAATAATTAGCTTAAGCATTACCTCCTCTAAGAAACAAGAATGTCTCCTGGGCAGAGTAAGTTGCCTTTCCTGGTTCTCCCTGAGTGCTCCGAGTAAGCCACACCATTGCGTCTAGGAAAACTTTCTTGCTTCTTTCCTGCCTACTCCAATCTGATCCCTTCACTGCATCCAGAGTGATGATCCAAAAGTTTGGGTCTAAATGGATCCCAAAGTTGACAGTGGTCTACCATGATTCCTATACTTAAAAAAAAAAAAAAATAAGCTCTGCTATTCTTGCTCATCATAATTTTGCTACAATTTTTCAAGTTTTGTTTTGTTCATAATGGAGTTTCCTTGGTTTCGTAAATGTGTTCTGTTCCTTCTACTGCTCTAAAAAGCCCTTATCACCAAGTCTTTCTACTACTTCCCTCACCTCCACTGACCCTACTGAATTTTCAAACTGCAATTCAAATATGACTTCCCTAGGGGAGTCTCATCAAACTGTTTCCCTGGACCACCATGCCCCACCCAACTACTAGATTACATCCCTTTATTAGGGGGTACTATTGTTTCAGTATAATTGCAATTATAATTATTGGCCCACTGAATGATTTGATTAGTATTCCTACCTTCTTTATTATAAACTTTAAGAGGGCAACGACTATTTCTGTTTTTCTTACCATTTTTATCTCTTTTGTGCTTCCACATTGTCTGGTACATTGCAGACACCTAATAAACATTTTTTGGAAGGAATGAATATTTAGTGAGAGAATAAATGGGTAACGCATTCATGAGTAAATAAAGATTATATTACATTTTTGTGGTAAATACTTTGCTTACCTCTAATTGCTGACAAAGAGTTCCATATTCTGAAATATGACATGAAAGCCACGGAATGAAAGGTCTGATAAGGCTGGGCGTGGTAGCTCACACCTGTGATCCCAGCACTTCTGGAGCCCAAGGTGAGAGGATCGCTTGAGCCCAGAAGTTCAAGAAAAGCATGGGCAGCAAGAGACCTTGTCTTTACAAAAAATGAAACAAAATTAGCTGAGTGTGGTGGTGCACACCTATAGTTCTACCTACTCGGAAGGCTGAAGTGGAAGGATTGCATGAGCCCAGGATTTCCAGGCTGCAGCATGCTGAGATCACACCACTGTACTCCAGGCTGGGTGACAGAGCAAGATGCTGTATCACAAAAAAATTTTTTAAGTAAGAAAGTTTTAATATGCAGAATATTAGTTTAATTATGAATGAGAAGAGATGTACAGCATTTGTAGTTACAGAACCATATATTCCATAAAGGAAGAAGTTGAGAACAATGACGTGGAATAAGCATGGGGCTTTAAATAACTTCTCTGAGCAAAGGGTATTCTTTGGTAAATAGTTGAGAAAATAAAATAAGGCTTGCTGGAGTGGAGCAAGTCAATGGAAAGCTTTCACAGTTAGGAGGAGCATTTAGACTAAATGACTGTATTTCAAACATTCAACAAACACTGACTGATTGTCTATTGGTTACAGCCATATAATATTAGGTGCTAGGGAAATAGAGGTGTAGAATGAGGTGTGGGAGTTTCATTGTGGCTCTTGGAAAGGAAAATACATATTCAAAGTTTGTGTTACAAGGGTTAATCTGAAGGCTTTTGAAAATGGATCTGGGATAGGTAGGAGGTTTATTGAATGAATAAATCAATCAATCCAATAAATTCAATAAATTAAACATGATTTTAGTGAGTAGTCTATGAACCCTTAGTTTGATTCCCTTGACTGTGAAATTTAACTTTGCATTTCACTAATTCTTTGCTTCCCTTATATTCAGTTAAAAATACTTTTAAAATACAATTTTTGTGGTTCAGAAACAAAAATATAAATGACATTCTGGAAAAACAGATGTACTAGAACTAAAAAAATAAAAGCAATGGAGATGGTAAATGTATAAGTGAGTAATATGATAATGATTTTCATTAACAAGATGCACCATTAAATGTATTCTCATGTGGTTCAAATTAATTTTATTCTCTGTGCCCAGCATGTTGTTATCTACTGATGGTGGTTTTTCAAATGCACTGTGCAGTTAGAGGTCATCATATAACCCACGTAGACCTCCATCACTGAGAGGTTCAGAGGCAGAATATGAAGGGGGACAATGTTGGCCTCCATTAATCTTAGCTTGAAAAAAGGATCTTTAGAGAACACTATCTAAATTTAGCTATGTTCAAAATGCTTCACCACAAAAGAGCAGCAAAAAGCAATCTCATTAAAACAGGCTCAGAAAACAATTCCAAGATATATGAGTAAAAGTAAACCAAACAATGGAAGCACAAATAGTATGACCTTCTCTTGACTTCCACTTGCACAGCTCTACTTATTCAAGCTCTGTTTTGGACATTAAGCTTTTTCACAGCCATAACTTTTGTAGTTTTTCAATCATCCCATCTATTATATTTCTCCTTTTATTTTTTATTGAGTTCCTTTGGGAGAAATTTGAAAAAAATCTTTATAAATTGAGTTTTTTTTTTACTGAAGAGCTTTTAAAATAACTATACCACCAAATCATTTAAAAAGTTTTCTTTTGTCAGTTAAGTTACTGTTTATTGAAATTTCATTGAAGACTAGAGAAATCTCTTTCTTCCAGTTGAGCTCAAAAGGAAAAGCCAAAAAAAAAAAAAAAAAAGATGGACAGAAGCCAGAAATACTGAATAAATTATGTCCTTTTTATTTACTTTTTAAAACTATGAATTGGCTCATTTAAATAGATTCTAAAAGTATTTGTATGTGGGTTGAACACTGTTGTCATGGAGATTAAAACATTTTTGTTGTTGTGTACACTGGAGATGGCAGTTTTCGTCTAGTTGATGCTTCTGTAGAATAAAAAAAAAGTTTAGCTGAGAAAGATAGGTCTTAATGGAATTGTTAATAGTAGTCTTATTTTGGATGACATTTTAAAATCACTTACATATTTAATCTGTGTATCATAGAGCATCCTAGACAATTATCAATTCTATTGGTAGCTGTCTCAGTTGCAGTTCAGCCTTAAGTACTTACCAAATGGAACTCATTTGGGGTGTCAGGGGTAACTGAAAGGTGTGGGAACTGAGGAATTGTTTGAGAGCCTGTGGGCAGTGTGTCTGCTCCAATCATAGTCTCAGTGAGGAAGAGCACCATCTGTGCAAGATGTTCTTAGATGTCCTCTATAGGACTCTCATTGTCATCAGTTATATGTGCTCTAAAATCATTGCTTTTTCTTCTTTATTTTAAATATAAGTTATTTTTTAAAGACATGTAGGTTTTATTTCTGTGTGATCAAAACTCTGTCTTGGGCAACTTCTACTTTTTGGAATTAACACTTACTTCCTTTGTGGTCTTGTGCATATATATATATATATATATGCACGCACACAAGATTGTCTCTCTCTCTGTGTATATATACATACTTATATGTATATATACAAACAGAGAGAATGTGTGTGTATATAGATATACACACAGAGAGAGAGAAAGAATCAGTCTTGCTCTCTTAACCAGCTGGAGTGCAGTGGTGAAGTTATGGCTCACCACTGGAGCCTCCACTTCCCAGTGGAGCATCTCCATGCTGGGACTACCAGCATGCACCGCCCCTCCCCAGTTAGTTATTGTCGTTTTTTTTTTTTGGAGAGACAGGGTTTTGCTGTGCTGCCCAAGCTGGTCTCAAACTCCTGGGCCTCCAGCAATTTTCCTGACTTGGCTTCTCAATGTGCTAGGATTATAGATGTGAGCCACCTTGCCCAACCATCATACATATATTTTTGAAAATGATATAGAAGCAATGAGACTTTTCTAAGTTTTTTTCTGCTTGCTAACTTATCAGAGAAAACTAATGGAAGTAATATTAAAAAGAAATCACCAAATCCTACTCATGGATAATGTACAAGAAAACACAGCAAAGTTATTTGGCACAAATGAAGAAGATAAGAAAAAAAATGTCGAGCTTTGTTAGAATACCATGGTAGACACTTCGTATAGGAGGTATCTTTTTGAGAATAGCTCTCATTAATAAAGATTTAGAGGGATCACTTATAAAATGTATTTATGGCAGCAAGCTCATTAGGTGCATATATATATATATATATATATATATATATGCAGAAATCAAGATCTGAAAAGATTTTCAAAGGTTAGAGTGATACATCTATTATGATGCAATTAATAGTGATATACTCTCTTTTGGAGATTTGTTCTCCAGACTTGATGATCTAATACTATGTAGGTACTAATATGTATAACCTTAGGGGGATTAGTGGACAGAAAGTTCATTAGCTGTTGCTATTGTGACTGAATGAGGGAAAAAGCTAAAAGGATCTTCAACAATATGAATTAGACATAGTTTCCCAAAGAGTAGTCTATGGTTCACCTGAGTGCAAATCACCAAAGATGCTGAAAATGCACAGTCAAGGTACTCTGTCTAGATTAAAATAAATTAATTTTAGACTTGGGTTTAGATATTTACATTTTTATCAGGACTTCTTATGTTCACCCCCAAATTTGCGAAATGCTCATCTAACATAAGAAAGGTGATAGGCCCGATCCATCTTCTGTTTACTATCTTAAATCTGGAAAACATAAACCTCAGGTGCCAGACTTCAAAGGGATAAAGAAAAGCAATTACTTGTTGTGTTAGTCCATTCTTGCATTGCTCTAAATACCCAAGACTGGATAATTTCTAAAGAAAAGATGATTAAGTGGCTTTGGTTCTACAGGCTGTACAGGAAGCACAACAGTATCTGCCTCCGGGGAGACCTCAGGAAGCTTCCAATCATCGTGGAAGATTAAGGTGGAGCAGGCATATCATATGGTGTAAACAGGAGCAAGAGTATGGGGGGAAGTGCTACATACTAGAAAAGCTGTCATGAGAACTCACTATTGTGAGGACAGTCCCAAGGGAAACGGCACTAAACCACTTATGAGAAATCTGCTCCCATTATGAAACCATCTCCCACCAGGCCCCTCCCCTAATATTGGAGATTACATTTCAATATGAGATATGGGTAGGGTCACACATCCAAACTATATCACTTCTGGAGAAAAAATGGAGGTAGCTGTGAAGGTTTGTTACGTCATGGAATTTGAGGAATGGCTGGGGTGATGGCAAACATTTATCATATCGAAAAGCAGGCTAAGAAAAGATATGCCAGGTGTTTTCAAATATCTGAGAAAATATCCGTAAGAAGAAGTATAGTCATGAGTATGCCTCACTTGCCTAAACATTTTGATTAAAAATGCATTTAAGTAGATTTAATTATGCCTTTTTCCTCTGGTGACCATCTGTTAAAATTTTCAAAACCTAGACCTATGAAAAAAATTGTAAGATGCATTTGCTGCACCAAATTTCCCAGTTCTGAACTTTTTAATCAGTACTGTTGCCGTTGGACTCACTCACCAGCTTGCCTGCTAAACCATCTGATCTGTGTCAATCAAATACATGAGGGAATGAAGAACAGCTGCTTTTCTTATTTCATTCTTCTTCTATCTGTCATAAAATCTAGGTGCAATAACTGAGGATAGGCATTTTACCAAGAGCAGTTATTTCAATAGCTTGAACTTAAATACCAGCTTATTTTTCACAAAATAAAAGTAATGCTTCGTATAAGCTTCAATGGTGGCATGTACATGAAATAGTTGGTCTTGGTGACTTTTAAGTTGTGGTTGCTTTTTAAATGACTGCTCTCGGTGTTTGAGGACTTTGTGTATATACATTTGTGTATTTCGCACTTGTGGTAGGAAGATTTTAAGATGACCCCCAAGATTGCAATCTCTGGGGTACACATCCTTTATGATTCTCTCCTGTTGAGTGCGATTGGAACCTGTGAATGTGATGGGACATCATAACAATGATTAGGTAACATTTGACAACAAAGTAGAAGATAGAATTCGGATTTAACTCAGGTCCCTAATTAGTTTTCTTCCAGGTACACAAAAGGAAGATTATCCTGAGGGCACACAACGTAATCAAATCAAAACTCCTAAAAGAATGTCTAGGGCTCAGGGAGCTTTTCCTGATCTTGAAGAAGCAAACAATCATTTTGTGAGAGAGCCACATAGCTAGAAGCTCAGGAAGCCTCTGGAAGCTGAGAGCAGCCTGAACTGAGAACCAGCAAGAAAGCACAGCTGAGCTAACATGGAGACTGCAGCCTCTCTGCTGCCTTCTGAGACCCTGAGCAGAGGACCTGTCTATACTGTGAATAACCCCTGGTCGACAGGAACTGTGATGATCGATGAATGTTTTTTTAAGTCACTAGGTTTGTGATAATTTATTATACAGCAATAGAAAACAAATACATCAAGATTAAAAAACAATACAGATGATGTTCCTCAACTGACAATAGGGTTATGTTCTGATAAACTCATTCTAAGTCGAAGATACCTTAAGCTTAATTGCATTTAATACACCTACCTACTGAACATCATAGTTTAGCCTAGCCTAACTTTACCATACTCAGAACACTCACATTAGCCCACACTTGGACAAAATTACCTGGAAACACAGTACATGGTAGAGTGCTGGTGGTTCACCCTCATGAACATGTGGCAGACTGGGATCCTCAGCCTCTGCTCCTGTCCAGCACCACAGAGAGAAATGTGCTGCATATCACTAGCCTGGAAAAGATCAAAATTCAAAATTTGAAGCATAGTTTATATTGACTATGTATTGCTTTGGCACCATCACAACATCAAAAAATACCAAGTTGAACTCTCATAAATCAAGGACTATCTGTAACGCCAAACAGCCTATTACTCAAATCCTCAACTTTTCTCTTTAATGCATGTGACCTCTATTTATATAGTCAATACTTCTTGATTTGAAAAAGAATTGGATGATCATAGAATCGAAAAGTTTGAATGATTATACTCATTCTTTCTTTTTCTTTATCTACAAACAAGCATCCAGTTAGAACGTAGCTTAATTTTAGTTCTCAGGTTGTAAATTGCTGAAGGTTGACGTTTTCTTATTTCTGCTAAAATTTGATGAGTAGGTCTCATTGAACATCACAATTAAACTATTTAAGAAAGTAGAGAGATATACTGTTTAACCAAGGGAAAAATGGTAAATGAAATGATAATTTACATTTTTCCCCTAATTCATGGCCATTGGATATTAATTAGGGGTCTGCACTTGTAGCTTGTTAATTGACATCTAGCTGGAAAGTAAAGTTTTATATCACAGATAGCTTTTCTAAGTGCAAATGCATCACCTTGCTTATTCATTTGTTCACTACTCCTTAATTAGGTATTCTGTACCAAATGGTATGCCAGGGATGAGGATACAAAGATAAAATAGAACCTTTCAGTACTGTGTGAAGAAAGAAACATAAAGAAATAAGCGTGCTAAAGTATTTTAACTACCAGGTTTGGCATTTACTTCTTTATGCTTCATTTGGATTTTCTGAGGCTTCAACATTTTCCATTTTTAAGACTAAGCTCAAGGGTCAACACTTTCATGAAAATTAGTTGCTATTTATGTTTCAATCTATAAGAAGAGTAAAATAAACAATGAAATCTAATGACATTGAAAAGTACTTTCAATGTAAATGTACTGCTGAGTAGAAAAAGCCACATTTTTAACTTGTATATTCAGCGTGATCCCAATTTTATAATTCTACTCTCAATCCATATATGTGAATATCATACATAAGAACGAGGCTGGAAGTAATTCAATCATGAGGTTAACAAGTTTTATCTCTGATGAGATTGTGTGTGATTTTTAAAAATTATATTTATTCTACATAATAAGCATGTATTACTTTTATAACCTGAGATATAAACATTATTGAAAAAGAAGAGCATGAATTTAAAGTGAGGATGTGAGACTGTGGTTGTTACATACATATATATATATATATGTTTTGGTTTGGAATGTGGTTAGGAAGTGAAAGAGGGACAGAGATTGGGGGAGATAGAGGGAAATGCAGGCCTGAGGACAGTTATAGTGGTATAAAGGGAAAGGCTTAAATATCATTGTAGTATGAGCAGAAATTGCAAAGAGTGAGAAGCTAAAATGGAAGGGAGAAAATAAATAGCAGCAAGGTTTTTAGGGAAGCAGAAATGACTCAGATTTGAAATACAGGTGATAGAATTAGCCTTAAGGGGGAGAAAGAAAAGATCTTTTGAGACTATAGGAAAGGAGGTGAGAGTTGATATAGACAGAAAAAATACAGAGATGAAAGGGTGGGAAGTTAAAGGAGCCCGTGTATATAGCCTAAATTCTTGCTATGAACTAGAAAGCCAGGTCATTAGCTGAAATTGAGAATGGGATAGAGGTGGTCTTGGGGAGGTTAAGGCTAGAAAAATCCCAGCAACACAGATAATAAGAGAAGGACTTGATTTCAGACTGTGAGCAGAGTTGAGGCTACATCAGAATGCCACCCAGAGATTTCAGTGCTGTAAACCTGTAGTGGGAACTCTGCAGGAATACTGATTTCTCCCTTCATTGTCAAAGGTATTATACTGGTCTTATAAAGAGGCTTAGTCACTTCCCAGTTTATATATTTTAAGATTATATTCTTAAAACAGTTTTTTTGTTCAGTTTGATCCTTAACCTGACCCCAGTCTACCTGTTTCCATCCAAGACATATCACTAACACTTCCAAACCACCTCCTACCACACACACACACACAACATACACTATGCTTGAGTCATTCCAAATTACACACTTTCCTCTAAATGTTAGTGTGAAATTAGGAAATTTAGGAAATGTGATTGATATGATTTGCATGTTTGCCTTCTTCAAATCGCGTGTTGAAATGGGATTCTCACTGTTGGACATGGGGACTGGTGGGAGGTGATTAGATCATGGGGGCAGATCCCTCATGAATGGGGTCGCACCATTCCCTTGGTGATAAGTGAGTGCTCCCTCAGTTAGTTCTCATGAGATCTGGTTGTTTAAAAGAAATTGTGATCTCTCATTGTTCTATCTTGCTCCTACTCTCTCCCTGTGACATATGTGCTGTGGCTTTACCTTCTGCCATGACTGGAAGCTTCCTGAGGCCCTCACCAGAATCAGATATCTGCACCATGTTTTCTGTAAAGCTTACAGAACAGCAAACCAGTTAAATATCTTTTCTTTATAAGTTACCTAGCGTCTAGTGTTTCCTCAAAGCAATGCAAAAATGGCTAACAGTGATATTTGGTATTTTCTAGTACATTAGTGCACATCCCCACAATCTAAGATAAATATGGCATGAATATTTTTATGAGTAATAATTAAGCTTATTGAATTATCACCACCCCAGTGAGATATGTTTAATTTTAATATCATTAGAAAGATGAAGACAAGACCAGCGAGGGTAACTAACTTCTCAAGGACATGCTCATCCTCTTGTGAAAGCTGGAACTCAAAAGCAGACCTTAGCTTTGTCAGTACGTGCTTTTGGTTCCCAATCTAACATTAGGTGCAGATCTTTCTCTCTTTTAACCAAGGGCCAAATAAGATCCCCTGCCCTGCTCTGCCCTAGCTCTTGTCTTAGAACAAACTCTTCCTCTCTCATTTTAGTGAGGTAGAGGTAAGACTATTTCAGATTGACTGATGAATTAATCCTATGGAAGGTCAGTAAAATGCCATGTAACTTACGGGGGAAAAAAGAAAATAAATATCAGCATGTGGAAATGTTTTAAAAAGAAAGACAAAAAGGGTAGGTGAAAAAAGAGGAAGGAAGGAAGAAAGGAAGAGAGAAGGGAAGGAAGAAAAATGTTTGAGCTTATGAAGAATGTCTCTTTGCAACTGAATGTGTGAATTTAGATGCATTTATATAACACAAAACAAAATGAAGCAAACAGAAAACCAGATACATTCAGTGACTTAAAAAATGGGGTAATTCTTTCTGTTTTTATTTTACAAGTCTTTTGTAACTTATTTTTTAAATGCTTATTAAAACTTATTTTGTAGTTTTAAATGCTCAATTTTTACTGAAGCAATCACATTTTTAAACTTAAGGGCATATATTTGGTATGACAACCTAACATTTATGACCAAGTGTTAAAGATGAACCGGTTTTTAATTTTAACTAGAAAATTTAAAACTTGATATATTTGAGAATTTGGGACTAAAAAACCCCAAAATATGATCCTTTATATTTTTTCTTATTTCTAAAATATTTTGATTCTAAACAAATATTTAAATACTATGTGGAGAATTTTAAATGTTAAAAATTTAAGTAAAATATTGTTTAAGTACTTACAATATGCCCGGGATTGTACATGATGCTAACAGTAGCAAGATGCAATGGTTACTGACTTCGAGGGACGTCTTTTTTAAACAGACGGCAGAAATAAATAAATCTAAGATAATATGATGTGAGCTTGTTCTGCACTGGTGAATATGGAACACTCAGAGAAAAGAGTGTGTGGAACTGCAGGGGAGGAGAAGCTTTGGGTTTGGCACTCCAGGAAGATATGTTCAAAGCAGAAGGGAAAAGGTCACTGATTGTTCAAGAAAAGTGAGTACTCTGGAATGGGGCGTTCTTTGAGAAGACCAAAGAGCAGTGTGGAAGATGGATGAGGAGCCAGGCAACGTGGGTAGAACTTGAGTATCATAATGTTTCTCCATCTAAATTCTACTAGTACCAGAAGTCTGATTGATATTTTATTTACTCTACAAAGTGCCCGCCTCAGTGACGCATAAAGAGCCAACATCTGAGAGAAGCTTAGGCGGGTTCCACATTGCCCAGGATTGAACCTCGTTCTCTCACTTATCAGCTGTTTGACCTCAATCAAGTTATGTCACCTGTCATGCCTCTGATTTCTTGTCTGTGAATTGGGAATAATAAGAGTACCTACCTCTTAGAAGTATTGTGAGGATTATATATACATGTATATAATAATACATCATATATAATGTTAATATATATTAATACATAGATATAATTCTCACATGTATATATTATATATATATAACAATGTATATCCATGTATACATACACATGTAAGATGCTTAACAGAGTCCCTGGTACCAAATAAGCACTGAGTCAACATTAACTATTATTATTTAGTTTACCTGAAACACTCAGATGGTATAACACTAAGGTTACGTAAAAATATTGTGTATCTCAACTATTGAAACTTGTTCACATGTTCGTCTATCTAGGATAGAGGAGGGGAGGAAGGATCTACTCGCATAATATTTGAGAGTCAGCAAATTGTTTCAACAATAACGTGATTGTACTTGTCTGTATGAGGTTTCTATGATGGTCATTTTCATGCAGCCAGCCAAGCATTGCCTTTGAAATTAGGCAGATATGCATTTGAATTGTAGTTTCTCATCTACTAGTCATTTGCCTTGTACAAGTAATTTTAACTCATTTATTATGATAAAAAGATAGAGATTTTTCTTTGTAAGATTTTTCAAGAAGATTCAATGTGATAACAGGTATAAGTGACTGGTAGAGGGCCTGGCACACATAAATCCTCTATGAAGGGCAACTGTTATTAAAAGAAAGACCCTAGGGGAGATATGATACCACTTCCAAATAAAAATCCTGGTTCAATATTGGATTTTTTGATATTGGAGCAGGGGGACCCCTTTAAGAGAACCATCCTCCCAGCATAAGCTCCAAAATGAAAAGCTTTCTTTTGTAATGCATAAGAAAGGAGTCATTTTAAATGAAGTGACTGACTTATCACGACAATCCACTGAACTGTAGCTTCGAGTCTGAGTTACAAAATAATCTATAGTGATCTGAGGGAGTGATACAAACCCCAAGGCAATGATTGTAGAATAAATTCCACTGGTATTTGCAGTCTAGTGTCATCAAGGCTAATTCTCCTTTACGGAGGCAAAAGCTTCTTATTGTCCCCAAGGCTGTTGATATCATCTGTAACTTGGCATGTCACAGAACTGTTGTTTATCCACTTCAGCTATTTTGTTAAAAAAAAAAAACCTTTCTATTCTTTTTATTTAGTTGTTTTAAAATTTCTATATTTCATAAATAAACCAAATCTCAACACTCTTTAAAAAACATTTCAGTCCAGGCATGGTGGCCGACACCTGTAATTTCAGCACTTTGGGAAGCTGATGCAGTAGGATTGTTTGAAGCCAGTAGTTCGAGACTAACCTGTGCAACACAGGGTTGCATCTGTCTCTACAGAAAATGAAAAATAATTAGTGAGGCATGATGGCACATGTCTGTAGTCCCTGCTCCTTGAGATGCTAAGGTGGAAGAATTGCTTGAGCCCAGGAGTTTGAGGCTGCAGTGAACCATGATTGTGCCACTGTACTCCAGCCTGGGCAATGAAGCAAGAACCTGTCTCAAAAAACAAAAACAAACCATTTCAAATTGAAACAATACATTTTTCTGAATTAGAAAAGAAAAAATACTTTCTTTAAGTATATGAGAAAGTAAATGTCTTTCGTAGAGTACATTACATTTTAATGGCTCTTGAAAATTCAGTTAAGAGGTCTAGTGCTTGTGATAATCTGAATGTTAGCCAACAAGAATAAAAATTAATTCTATACATTATCAACAGCAAAGAATTTTGCAGCATCTACCATAAATAAGGAACTGCTTTAGATGCTAGAGATGTAAACATGGTAAGATATAATTCCAACTCTCAAGGATCTAGTTTGTTGAGAAACATAGGCATCATAATAAATAAATGTTCTTGAATTTAACAAAATTAAAGCTTGACTGTTCAGAAAGCAATTGTATCTATATTTAGAAGATGTTCACAGGTGATATATTTTATAATGCAGATCTGGATTCAATTTTTGTACTATTATTTATATTAATAGTAATAATATTATTAACATTGCTGGATTTCTTCCATGTACTGTCCCAGATATTTTATTTATTCCTAGAATTATATAGAATAGGTAGTTTTTCTTATGTTAGACTTTAGTCGCTGGTGATAGAAATCAAAATTGAGCATCTATTGACTCCTCTATTGATTGTCTAGGGAAGTGCAGAGGAGACCTGCCTTAGCCATCAGTCCTGATAATGTGATTCCTTCCCTGCCTTAGCCGACCAGAGGAGGAATCACATTATCAGGACTGTCCCCTCTCTCCTCTCAGCTTTCCTCCTTGTTGTCTTTATTTTCACTAGGGCTTCCTTTGCAAGGTGCCTAAAATGGCAATTAGTAGCTACAGGATTAGGTCCTGGTCCTTAGCAGTTTAAATAAGAGAAGGAAAAAGACTTTCTGTTATTTAAGTCACTATTAATCTCCATTGGGCTTGTATGGGTCATGTGCCCAACCATGTGGAAACAGGGATGCGGAGGTCACATTTCCATACATATCAGAAAGGAGATATTGCCTGATATATGTTTCATAGCTAGCAAATGACAACTGGAATTGAAGTTCGTGCTTCTTCTGAGTGATCACTCTCCCTCCATTTGAGTACCTGTCAATTGAAACTGTTGCCTGGCGTTACTTTAATTTTGTGTGGAAAAACTATCATCCAGATTTTAAGTAAAAGCAATGAAAAAGGCACTCTAATATTTTCTACTTACAAAAAAATTTAGATTTACAGATATTGAACTTCATCAGTAGATAGTCTTTAAGGAAGAAAAACATAGTTTGTATAAAATATTATTATACCCTTTATTATCTAAAGCCTCTTGGATTCTATAATAATTGATGGTCTGTGTTATCTGCTTGACGTCTTCCAAGATATGCCCCTCATTGAAAAAACAAAAACAAAACTTGCATCTGTAGTATGTATATTTTTGCATTTCATGGACTTGTATGTGTATCTGTGTTTGCATGTGTGTGAATGGATATCTAAATATGTATGGTGTTTGTGTGAGAGGCAAACAGAAGAGAAAAAAGTATGATGTTAGCTTATCAATATAATAAAATTTTATTGACAAGTTTCTTTATTTTTCTCTTCCAAACTAATAAAAGGCAAAATTTTGGTGTGCTGTTTAAAGGAGATAAACTTTTCTCCATATGGAGGACAATTTTAAAAGAAGATCATTCTTAGATGTTTCTGGTCAAAATGTCAAACCTACAAAGTGCATTTGCATTATTCTATACATTATTGGCAATGTCCTTTAAATGTTGAGTCCAAGCTAATTTTTCTTAATCTTCAAAAAGTTCAGGGATGAAATTATATCCTGCAGATTTTTGTTGTTTTTGATATGCTAAATTTCATTTCATCTCTTCTTCTCCTTTAGTTCTACAGGGAAATTAGGTCAAGATTGTTTGACAGTAGACTTGAGTCCAGAAATTTGTCTCTTTGACCAGTGGATTATTTACCAATTTAAAAAAATAGAGAATGCATGTGGAAGAAAATGTTACTTTTGCATATCAGCATGTTGTCATTATTATAAGAAGAACACATCTTTCAAAGAAAGAAAATATAAACTCCATAATGCTGCCTGATATTACTCTTGAAGATGGCTATCATTTTAGCTGTTATAAAACATGAAGAAATACTGTGGAGCATTAGATTATATTACCTATAGTCACACTAGCATACCATTAAATTAAGTGAAGATATGAATATTTAAATTAGAATTTGTTTTTTATACTATATTATGTCAGGAAGAAATTGCAAGCTCTGGAAATTCTTTGTGTCTTAGGAAAATAAGATTCTAATTTTTATTGCTCTTTTAAAGAAATACCTGCATCAGCAGACAACTGATACCGGTCATCATATTTGATGTTATTTAGCATTTCTTAAAAACATGGCAGTTGTTTTTGTGTGGGTGTGGCATGTTGACATTTTTACATTATCGATTCCTTGATTCAATTTCTTCTCTGTGCTGACCTGCCACATGGGATAAACCTAACTACAGCAAAGCTCTGTTGTAATTTAGTATAGTACAACAGATAAGTAAGCCAGATATAATACATTTAGATGAAAAAAACTACAAAATCATAGAGGGGAATCTTGTTATGAGCTTTTAAAACAATCTTTCAGTTTGAGGCAAAGAAGTATTTCACAGTGAAACACGAGATTGCACAAGATGAGCCTGGGCATGCTACAACTTAACTTTCTTTGTTATTCTAGGAACTCCCCCTATATATATGTAAATTTCAGCAGTCTTCATGGGTTTTCTTCAGTGTGTCAGAAGAAAACTATAATTTGTGAACTAGATAAATCTATTAATATACAGGTGTGAGCAAAAAAATAGTAAGGATCACTCTTCACAAGGAAATACTAAATAACAACTATTATTTAGATAGTTCATGCATTTTTTTTTATCCATAGTAGTTAGAACTACTATCTCTAGAAAGAGGAAAAATTCAATCCAACAGTCATCAAAATTGCTCTGTTAAATGTAGTGATAAATCTTGAGTTTGTATTTTTAATATAAGATCCGAGGGATAGTCAAAGCAAAAGTTTATGTGGCTATGGCTTTTATTATAATCAGGAAATGTTCTGAACTCTTTACATATGTTTCATTAATTTTCTCAATAACACTTGCAGTAGGAACTATTGCTATCCTCATTTTACAAAGACATAGAGATAGAGGTTAAGTAACTTTACTGGGGCCACCCAGCTAGGAAGTGGCAGAACCAGGATTTGGGCACTAAAATCTGTGTATTTAACCACTAGCCTATATGGTCATTGCAAATGAATTACACAGAAATGAAAAATTTTGGTCATAGATTCCCTCATTGAAACTCAAACAGAAGGCCAAATATGTTAAAAAAAAAAAACCCTCAAAACTAAGAATATGAACAAAATGTAATAAAGCATATTTAGTAGTTTCATTCTCCTGTCACTTTTGCTATTCCAGTTATGGGCATTTAGATACAGTTTTGGGCATTTGAATAGAACCAAACCTTGGTTTTTATTATAATAAACAAATCTATCATTGGTCAGTACACTACATTTATCTCTCTTTGCTAGTAGTGTCAAATCTGAGGGGCAAAAATAGATCTACTATACACAAATCAAATATTTAAAAGTTTTAGCATTGCATTGAGCTATTAATTAATCACTGCAAACACATTTTAAATGTCTAAATAGACTATAGTACGTGAAAACATTCAGTGAAAAATATCCTTGAGCAAAAAGAAAAAATAAAGACAGCTGATCCAAACATATGAATTTATATGACTCAGTAATTCTTATATTATTATAAATTTCGCTACCGCTTTTATGAAAACAATTCACACAATTCACAATGTGAAGGGCAATTACCATCAAAGATACATAACAATATGCATGGGGTATATAGAGCCACTGGATGAAGATGACAGGTTTTCTTGGGCCATCGATTTTATTCAAGGGCATTTTAAATAATATTTTAATATTAAAGGAAACATATCATGCAGTAGAATAAAATTTATTTGAATTTTTTAAATCCCCGACCCGACTCTTCTAAGAAATTTCAGTTGTGGCTGTTACATTGGAACTATGCCACCAGACCCTGAGGTACGTCTATTTATTCTCTGCCTTTAGGGAAATTTTTTAAAGAGTTTCAGAAGCCTCGAGATAATGCAGCCTTCCATAGCTTTTCTGTCTGTAGATTGGTAGTAAATTTTTGATACTTATTATGAACCCAAGAGTGGAGGTGAAACACAGTGCTGGATATTTTTATATGCCTTAATATTTGTCGCTCTATGTCAATCAAATAGGATAGGTAGAACAATAGTCTTGTTAGGAGAGGAAATAAAGGCAATCAATGTGTAATAAAACTACGTGATGTGACAGCATAGAATTAAAAATATACGTGTCTAATAATTTTTTCACCTTGGCAATTATTGCTTTCTTCACAGGCTTTTCCTATTGTTCTCTGTCAAGACACTGCAGTCTGTTTTAATCATTATCATCTACTGCTTCTATTTTATTTGTCATGTCATACAAATTTATGTTTGGTTCTCAACTAATACTATTTTGGGAGGTCACAAAGAAGGCAATTTTTTTTAAAGGAACACCAAAATTGAATGATGGTATGATGGATTTTATGTGTGACTGAGATTCTGTGGAGTGAAGAGAAATTCAAAATAAATTGCTCTCTGAGACATACTGCATGGAGACATCACAGCAATGCAATTCTTTCATAAATTAAAGGTTATACTCTCATTCTATTTTGGGCCCATCCAGAACATGACAATGTTTTCAGAGCCACAGTTTCTCAGAACACGCTTCTGTTTTTGACTGTGGTACCAAGAAATTTGCCAGGGAAATAAATGATTTGCCTTTATTCTGTCAATATTATCAAATTAAGAATGTTTTTCCAAAAATTCTTTAAAATTATTGAGTGCTTATTATGAGTATTTATGATGTGCAAGGTACCAGGCTAATTGCTGGTTGTATATAAAGGTATTTGGACTCCAGTACTATTGTATTCTATTTTTTACTTTAGTCTGTGTCAATGTATAAATCACTAAATCTTACAGGTTTAATACTCAAAACTCCTTTTGTCTTCAATATACCTACCATAGACTGCAAGGGATTATTTCAAGTAGTCAGTTAGGGTTTGATACAGTGTTAGTGCTTTATGTATTTACATCATTCTATCAATTTCAAGAGTTTGCTTTTATTTTTCTTTCTTTTTTTTTTTAAGTCTCTCCAGGCTGAAATCGTTTTTAAAAGTCTGTTCTACAGCAGCTGCACTACTGCAGTGCTTGCCTTCAGCTTTCTCTGGATAGCCATTAGGTCTTCTTACAGTCACGCTTATTACAGATGTGTGAGGAGTGCTTTTTGGAAGGGAGGTAACAGAAGTAGGATGATTTTTTTTCTTTTGTGTTTAACACCCTTTTCTATGATGGCCAGTGTTTCACCGATCTTGTTGACTGTCTCAGTGGCTAGATGAGCTGTTTTGAAGGAGCAGTTTATACTCAGTAGTGACTAGGTCCTTGAGAGCTCTTAGCTCATCATCCTTTAAGTATAGGTTGGAGTATTCTTCCCAGGCTGGACTACTTCATGCATTTTCTTTCTTTCTTTTTTTTTTTTTTTTTTTTGCCTATTATATTTAGACTTTTTCCTGAAGTGAATTTCTCGCTATGTATTTGACTACCAAGAAGAGTTGTGTCATCTGCGAATTTGAGGTTTCACTTAAAAATCCTCTTAGCCCATACAGGGAATAATTCATTCCAGTAGGTTCTTAATAGCCCTTCACTGTTTCCTGTTTCTAATCCATTTATTGCTCTTTGAAGATTACTATATACTCCTTTTTTATTATAAAATATTGCATATTTATATTAAAATCTGAAAATTTCATAGAAGCAGAAATAAGCAATAATGCAAGAAAAACAATGTCAGATAGTGTTTCTTGATCATTACAATTATTTATGAATTTTTGTTCTAATTTTTCAACGTCTGGTCTACTTGATCTGTGGCATACATTTTTCTATGAAATCCAAGCAATGTTATTGTAAACATTCTGGGCTTCTTAGAGCAAAAGTTTAAAACCATCATTCATATGTTTAATATATTTTTATCTCGTTCTACATTTATTTTAAAGGCAGAAAAATATAGTAACAGGCTCCTGGGTACCCATAGTGTTTATTATATCATGAGGAAATAAAATATCACTCATACAGTTGAAATCATACCTTCACATTCCCTTCCCTCTCTTTAAAGGGAACAGATTATAATTTGTAATTTATGATTGTGAATGATTTCAACTCATTGTTATGATATTTGTATTTATTCCGCACCTTCACCTTCAACATCATCCTTACAATAGGCTTTGTCTTCTAGAAATACATACAACATGGCTGTGCTCTGGGTTTAATCATCACCTGCCTCTTGCCTCAGCAAGCTCTAGGCTATATTTCAAAGGATTTTAAATATATTTTCAGTGAGCTTAATTGTGTCTAAGTAATACATTTGAAGAGTCAAATAATGCAGAAAAACTCATAACAAAAAGTTGAAATTCTTCTATCCCTTCTTCACTCTCAGAGACATGACTGATCTGTCTTAGCTGTTTCTCCTAGCATTTACCTCCAGATTTTAAAATAATGTATTTAGACAACTATAACTTAATTTAAACATTTTCGACATTATCTCTTCCTTTTCTAGTATGGAAGACAAAGAGTGAGTGCTGTCATCCGACCCTCACACATTTCCGCCTACATCCTGTGACATACTTAAAATGAATATTTAATGCTAACATTATTAAAACGATATGAACACTACTCACGCTGAGCTCTGTGGCACACTCTCTTTTTCTTTTTGCACATTGTTGCCTGGCATTAATAATTGCCTTGTTTTTACAAATTATTCTTAGTTTGCTATATACATTTTCCTAATTTTAAACTACACTCTCTGACAGAATTATTAAATGTCCTTCAGTATGTGTAATCACATTTGTACATCTATTAATTGATGATTTGGGTTATTATTTGTGTTGTGTTGTTAAGAAAACCATCCTGATGCTTTTCTCTCCCACATTTTTGTAGCTTCCTTAAAAAGAGTGAAAAAAGGTAAAAGTTTGTTATAAATTACATGTCTGAAGATGCCTTAATTCCCCCCTTTTAAATATCAACAGGCTCTAGAATTCTAGGTGGAAACATGTCTTCTCAGAATTTTGAAGATACTGTTTCACCACTCTCAATTCTTCACTCATCTTACCCTGTGAACCCTGGTGTCTCTACATCTCTTGAGGACTGAAGTGTGTTTCCACTTGAGGTCCTTTGCACTGGCTAGTCTTCTGTCTGGAATGCTTCTTCTTAAGATATCTTCTGGCTAACACTCTTTTCTTCTTAGAAAACTGCTAAAATGTACCATTCCCAATGAGCCCCCTCTTTTCCTTTTATTTATTTTTGTAAATTGCCCCAACCCACTGCCATTCCTGGTCTCCCTAAAAAAGTCTTAGTATTTCTGCCCTTTCTCTTTCCGTGATGAAATACCCTATATAGTTACATATGTATTAGGTAAACTTTTTATTGCCTCTCTCTGAACCCCCCCAACCTACGTCTTGACCTTTGCAAAAATGTAGATTCCATGATCCTATAAAATTTTCATTACTTTAATTTTTTTTCTAAACTAATAAATTATAAATAAATTAATATATTCAAAGCAACTAGATGTAAGCTTAAACACCTAGAAAAGTGTCTGGCACATGTTAGAAATTAGAAAGTATTTGTTATAAATAGTTTTATGATTTTACTCATTGAAGTTGAAGTCTTGCCAATTTCTCCCATCTTACATGTGTGATCAGATTTTTGCCTCTGTAAACTTTTAGGATTTTTATCTTGATCCCAAATGTTCTGCAGTTTGATCACAATATTACCTATCCTATGATGTTTTTGGCCCTGGAAATTCATACCACTAACTTATAAATTTTAATTTTTCATTATTAGTTATTTAACAATGTATTATTTATCTGTGGAATTCTTCTTAGTTGGATATTCAATTACATGAGCTATTGCCCTGGATTTTTTCTTTTCTTTATTTTAATTTCTCTTTTATTTTTTATTATTTCCTTTTCTTTATATTCTATTGTCTCCCCTGAGGAGACTTCCTCACCTTTATCTTACAATGTTTTTTAATTACTATAATTTATTTCTAATTATTCTTTTGTGCTTTGAATGGCCTTTTTAAAATTAATATATCATCCTGTTCTTGTTTCATGCATGCCATATGTTTTGCTGGCTCTCTGAGGATATTGACTCATTTTTGAACTTTTAATCTTATATATGCCTTTGTTTCTTCTGAATGCCTTTATTCTATTTCACTGTTTTGTTTTCTGTCTTTCATGGGACATATAAAATTTCTGAGAACATTCAGTTAATTTCTGGGAACATTTGGCTATCCAATCATGTTTAGCTGAAACACTAAAATTGTTAAATCTATGTATGTCAGAAAAGTATGTTAACTCAAGTATGAACAAGGTATTATTTCATTGGAAGACTCCCAAATACCTTCTAAGTAGGCCATATTTGTAGATAGGTATTCTCAATCTTTGTCTACTAGCATTTCTGTTGAGAATGAAGATTGGCTAAGGATGAGAATAATTGCACTATACAATATATAGATTTTCACTTTTCATTTTTAGTATATAACTTTATCCTTACCTCCCCCCTGCTCCATCCTTCACTGCATAGGAACTTGGCACTTATTTTTTTAATTGTACTTTAGGTTCTGGGGTACATGTGTAGATCATGCAGTATTGTTGCATAGGTACACAAATGGCAATGTGGCTTGCTGCCTCCATCCCCCCATCACCTACATCTGGCATTTCTCCCCATGTTATCCCTCCCTGACCTCCCCACCCTACCGCTGCCCCTCCCTTGCCCCCCGCAACAGCCCCCAGTGTGTGATCCTCCCCTCCCTGTGTCCATGTGTTCTCATTGTTCAATACCTGCCTGTGAGTGAGAACATATGGTGTTTGATTTTCTGTTCTTGTGTCAGTTTGCTGTGAATTATGGTTTCCAGATTCATTCGCATCCCTACAAAGGACGCTAACTCATCATTTTTTATGGCTGCATAGTATTCCATGGTGTATATGTGCCACATTTTCCTTGTCCAGTCTATCATCAATGGGCATTTGGGTTGGTTCCAGGTCTTTGCTATTGTAAACAGTGCCACTATGAACATATGTGTGCATGTGTCTTTATAGTAGAATGATTTATTTTATTTTATTTTATTTATTTTATTTTTTTGAGAGAGAGCTTCACTCTTGTTACCCAGGCTGGAGTGCAATGGCGCGATCTTGGCTCACCGCAATCTCTGCCTGCCTCCTGGGTTCAGGCAATTCTCCTGCCTCAGCCTCCTGAGTAGCTGGGATTACAGGCACACACCACCGTGCCCAGCTAATTTTTTGTATTTTTAGTAGAGATGGGGTTTCACCATGTTGACCAGGATGGTCTCGATCTCTTGACCTTGTGATCCACCTGCCCCAGCCTCCCAAAGTGCTGGGATTACAGGCTTGAGCCAATTGGGTATACACCCAGTAATGGGATTGCTGGGTCAAATGAAATTTCTATTTCTAGGCCCTTGAGGAAGCACTACACTGTCTTCCACAATGGTTGAACTAGTTTATACTCCCATCAACAGTGGAAAAATGTTCCTATTTCTCCACATCCTCACCAGTATCTGCTGTCTCCAGATTTTTTAATGATCACCATTCTAAGTGGCATGAGGTGGTATCTCAATGTGGTTTTGATTTGCATTTCTCTAATAATCAGTGATGATGAGCATTTTTTCATATGTTTGTTGGCCTCATATATGTCTTCTTTTGAAAGTGTCTGTTCATACCCTTCACCCACTTTGGGATGGGTTTGTTTGTTTTCTTCTTGTAAATCTGTTTTAGTTCTTTGCAGATTCTGGATATTAACCCTTTGTCAGATGGGTAGATTGCAAACATTTTTTCCCATTCTGTTGGTTGACAGTTCACTCTAATGATTGTTTCTTTTGCTGCACAGAAGCTCTGGAGTTTAATTAGGTCCCATTTGTCTATTCTGGCTTTTGTTGCCAATGCTTTTGGTGTTTTAGTCATGAAGTCCTTGACTATGCCCTGAATGACTTTGCCTAGGATTTTTCTAGGGTTTTTATGGTGTTAGGTCTTATGATTAAGTCTTTAATCCATCTGGAGTTAATTTTAGTGTAAGATGTCAGGAAGGGGTCCAGTTTCTGCTTTCTGCACACCGCTTGCCAGTTTTCCCAATACCATTTATTAAACAGGGAATCATTTCCCCATTGCTTGTTTTTGTCAGATTTGTCAAAGATCAGATTATTGTAGACGTGTGGCATTGCCTAAAAGGCCTCTGTTCTGTTCCATTGGTCTATCTCTGTTTTGGTACCAGTACCATGCTGTTTTGATTACTGTAGCCTTGTAGTATAGTTTGAAATCAGGTAGTGTAATGCCTCTGGCTTTGTTCATTTCGCTTAGGATTGTCTTGGCTATTCAGGCCCTCTTTTGATTTCATATGAAGTTTAAGGTGTTTTTTTCCCCAATTCTGTGAAGAAGGTCATTGGTAGCTTGATGGGGATAGTGTTGATTCTATAAATTATTTTGGGCAGTGTGACCATTTTTATGATATTGATTATTCCTAACCACGAGCATGGAATGTTTCTCCATCTGTTTGTGTCCTCTCTTATTTCCTGAACAGTGGTTTGCAGTTCTCTGTGAAGAGGTTCTTTCCATCCTTTGTTAGTTGTATTCCTAGGTATTTTATTTGCTTTGTAGCAATTGTGAATGGGAGTTAGCTCATGGTTTGGTTCTCTGTTAGTCTGTTATTGGTGTATAGAAATGTTTGTGATAACTGCATATTGATTTTGTATCCTGAGACATTGCTGAAGTTGCCTATCAGTTTCAGAAGATTTTGACCTGAGATGCTAGGGTCTTCTAAATATACAGTCATGTCGTCTGTAAATAGAGACAATTTGACTTTCTTCTTTCATAATTCGATACCCTTTATTTTTTCTTTTCTTGCCTAATTGCTCCGGCTAGAACTTCCAATACTATATTAAATAGAAATGGTGAGAGAGGGCATCTTTGTCTAGTGTCGGATTTCAAAGGGAATGTTCCAGTTTTTGCCCATTTAGTATGATATTGTCTATAGGCTTGTTGTAAATAGCTTTTATTATTTTGAGATATGTTCCTTCGATACCTGGCTTATTGAGAGATTTTAGAATAAAGAGCCGTTGAATTTTGTTGATGGCCTTATCTGCATCTATTGAGATAATCATGTGGTTTTTGTCTTTGGTTCTGTTTAAGTGGTGGATTATGTTTACAGACTTGTGTATGTTGAACTAGCCTTGCATCTACAGGATGAAGCCTACTTGATCGTGATGAATAAGCTTTTTGATGTGCTGTTGCAATCAGTTTGCCAGTATTTTATTGAAGATTTTTGCATCTATGTTCATCGTGGATATTGGCCTGAAGTTTTCTTTTCTTTTTTGTTGATTCTCTGCTTGGTTTTGGTTTCAGGATGATATTAGTCTCATAAAATGATCTGGAAGGATTCCCTCTTTTTGGATTGTTTGGAATATTTTCAGAAGGAATGGTACTAGCTCCTTTTTGTATGTCTGGTAGAATTCGTCTGTGAACCCATCTGGACCTGGACTTTTTCTGGTTGGTAGGCTATTAATTGCTGCCTCAACTTCAGCCCTTGTTATGGGTCTGTTAAGGTTTTCACTTCTTCCTGGTTTAGGCTTGGGAGGGTGCAGGTGTCCAGGAATATATCCATTTTTTCCAGGTTTACTGTTTTATGTGCGTAGAGTTGTTTGTAGTAATCTCTGATAGTAGTTTGTATTTCTGTGGAATCTGAGGTGATATCCCCTTTATCATTTTTTATTGCATCTATTTGATTTTTCTCCATTTTCTTTTTTATTGATCTTTTTTATTGTCTGTGTATTTTGTTGATCTTTTCAAAAAAACAGATCCTGGATTTATTGATTTTTTTTTTTTTTTTAGGGTTTTTCATGTCTCTATGTCCTTCAGTTCTGCTCTGATAATAGTTATTTCTTGTCTTCTGCTAGCTTGTAAGGTTTTTTGATCTTGCTCCTCTAGCTCTTTCAATTTTGACAATAGGATGTTGATTTTAAATCTTTCCTTGCTTCTGTGGTGGGCATTTATTGCTGTAAATTTCCCTCTAGACACTGCTTTAAATGCATCCCAGAGATTCTGGTATGTTGTGTCTTTGTTCTCATTGGTTTCAAAGAACATCTTTATTTCTGCCTTCATTTCATTGTTCATCCAGTCAACTTTCAGGAGCAGGTTGTTCAGTTTCCATGAAGTTGTGCGGTTCTGAGTTTGTTTCTTAATCCTGAGTTCTAATTTGATTGCCTGTGGTCTGAGAGACCATTTGTTATGATTTTTGTTCTTTTGCATGTGCTAAGGAGTGATTTACTTCCAATTACATGGTCAATTTTAGAGTAGGTGTTATGTGGTGCTGAGAAGAACGTATATTCTCTGGATTTGAGGTGGAGGTTTCTGTAGATGTCTATTAGGTCCACTTGGTCCAGTTCTGAGTTCAAATCCTGGATATCCTTGTTAATTTTTTGTCTTGTCAATCTGTCTGATATTGACAGTGGAGTGTTAAAGCCTCCCACTATTATTGTGTGGGACTCTAAGTCTCTTTGTAAGTTGTTAAGAACTTGCTTTATGTATCTGGGTGCTCCTGTATTGGGTGCGTATATATTTAGGATCGTTAGCTCTTCTTGATGCATTGATCATTTTACCATTATGTAATGCCCTTCTTTGACTCTTTTGATCTTTGTTGGTTTAAAGTCCATTTTAGCAGAGACTAGAATTAAAACTCCTGCTTTTTTTAATTTTAATTTTTATTTTTGCTTTCCATTTGCTTGGTAAATCTTCCTCCATCCCTTTATTTTTAACCTATGTGTGTCCTTGCAAATGAGATGGGTTTCCTGAATACAGCACACCAATGGGTCTTGACTTTTTATCTAATTTGTCAGTCTATATCTTTTGATTGGGGCATTTAGCCTATTTACATTCAAGGTAATATTGTTATGTGTGAATTTGATCTTGCAATTTGGATACTACCTGGATGTTTTGCGCATTAGTTGACACATTTTCTTCATTATGTTGATGCTCTTTACCATTTGGTGTTTTCGCTGGTAGTGGTTGTTCCTTTCTATGTTTAGTGCCTCTTTCAGTAGCTCTTGTAAGGCGGGCCTGCTGGTGATGAAATCTCTCAGCAATTGCTTAACTGTAAAGGAATTTATTTCTCCTTCATTTATGAAGCTTAGTTTGGCTGGATGTGAAATTCGAACTTCAAAGTTCTTTTCTTTAAGGATGTTGAATATTGGTCCCCACTCTCTTCTGGCTTGTGGGTATCTGCAGAGAGATCCACTGTGAGTCTGATGGGCTACCTTTTGTGGGTAACCCGACCTTTCTTTCTGGCTGCCCTTAGCATTTTTTTCTTCATTACAACCCTGATGAATCTGACAATTATGTGCCTTGAGGTTGCTCTTCTTGAGGAATATCTCGGTGGTGTTCTCTGTATTTCCTGGATTTGAATGGTGGCTTGCCTTGCTACGTTGGAGAAATTATCCTGGATAATATCCTGAAGTGTGTTTTCCAGCTTGGATTCATTCTCTCTGTCACATTCAGGTACACCTATCAAAGGTAGATTAGGTCTTTTCACATAATCCCATATTTCTTGGAGGCTTTGTTCATTTCTTTTCACTCCTTTTTCTCTACTATTGCCTTTTCATTTTATTTCGTTGAGTTGATCTTCAGTCTCTGATATCTTTTCTTCTGCCTGGTCAATTTGGCTATTGAAACTTGTGTATGCTTCATGAAGTTCTCATGCTGTGTTTTTCAGCTCCATCAAGTAGTTTGGATTCCTCTCTAAGCTATTTATTCTTGTTAGCATTTTGTCAAATCTTTTTTCAAAGTTCTTAGTTTCTTTGCATTGGGTTAGTACATGTTCTTTTAGCTCTGAGAAGTTTGTTATTACCCACCTTCTGCAGCCTGTTTCTGTCAATTCCTCATATTCATTCTCTATTCATCTTTGATCCCTAGCTGGTGAGGAGTTGTGATCCCTTGGAGGAGGAGAGACATTCTGTTTTTTGGTGTTTTCATCTTTTTGTGCTGCTTTCCTCCCATCTTAGTGGCTTTATCTACCTGTGGTCTTTGTAGTTGTTGACTTTTGGATGGGTTCTCTGAGCGCATGTCCTTTTTTTGATGTTGAAGCTATTTCTTTCTATTTCTTAGTTTTCCTTCTAACAGTCAGGCCCCTCTGCTGCAGGACTGCTAGAGGTCCACAACAGACCCTGCTTGCTTGGGGAATCACCCTCGAGGGCTGCAGAACAGTAAGGGTTGCTGCTGGTTTCTTCTTCTGTTATCTTTGTCCCAGAAGGGTACTTGCCAGATGTCAGCCTGAGCTCTCCTTTATGAGGTGTCTCTTTGGGTGTATGGGGGTTGGGGAGCTGCTTGAGGAGACAGTCTGTCCCTTATAGGAACTCAAGTGCTGTGCTGGGAGCTCCACTGTTCTGTGCAGAGCTGCTGGGCAGGTATCTTTAAGTCTGCTGCAGTGGACCTCATAATTGCCTCTTTTCCCACGTGCTCTGACCTAGGAAGTTCAGCTTTATTTGTAAGTTCCTGACATGCTGCTGCCTTTTTTCAGAGATGCCCTGCTCCACATGGAGTAGTTGAGTCACAGTATGCCAGCAGAGGTGTTGCTGAGCTGCCACAGACTCTGCCCAGCTGTGACGTGAACTGCCTCATTATTGGTGGATAGCAGCAGATGCCCTTCCCTACACTGAGCTGGGCCATCCTGGGTCCAGCTGCACTTGCTGTGAAACTCTCAATTCAGAGTATTTTAGATTCCTTGTTTTGTGGGAGTGTTACCCACTGAAGCAGATTGCCTGGCTCCCTGTCTCAGTCCCCTCCCTTTCAGTGGAATGGGCAGCCCTGTCTCCCAGGCATTCCAGGCACCAGTTGAAATGGCCACCCAGATTTGTGTAAGTTTCTTTGTGCCACCCCACAGAACCAATCATGATGAAAACTCATGGCACTTTTCTGCCTGGGAATCTCCTGGTCTGTGGGCAGTGAAAACTTGTTTGGAAATGCAGTGAGCACTCACCCTCTGCATTGTTCTTGCTAGGAACTACACTCTGGAGCTGTGCCTATTCAGCCATCTTGTATTATCCCCCAGAATTTGGCACTTTCTTATCAAATTTCCTTAGGGTTCTCTAGAGTAACAGAACGAATAGGACATATATACATACATACATACATACATATATATACACACACAAACATATATGTGTGTATATATATAAGTTTATTGAGTATTAACTTACATGACCACATATTTATGTATATATGTAGACCTATATACATATACTATATATATATACTTTGTATGTGTGTATATGTGTGTGTGTGTATATATATATATATAATCATCAGATTCACCAGGGTTGAAATAAAGGAGAAAATACTAAGGGCAGCCAGAGAGAAAGGTCGGGTCACCCACAAAGGGAAGCCCATGAGACTC
This sequence comes from Callithrix jacchus, assembly GCF_049354715.1. Taxonomy (NCBI): domain Eukaryota; kingdom Metazoa; phylum Chordata; class Mammalia; order Primates; family Cebidae; genus Callithrix; species Callithrix jacchus. Next base: position 135,556,826 of record NC_133505.1, read on the forward strand.
ACAGCAGATCTCTCGGCAGAAACACTACAAGCCAGAAGAGAGTGGGGGCCAATATTCAACATCCTTAAAGAAAAGAACTTTCTACCAAGAATTTCATATTCAGCCAAACTGAGCTTCATAAGTGAAGAAAAAATAAAATCCTTTGTGAACAAGCAAGTACTCAGAGATTCTGTCACCACCAGGCCTGCTTTACAAGAACTCCTGAAAGAGGCACTACACATAGAAAGGAACAACCAGTACCAGCCATTCCAAAATCACACTAAATGCTAAAGAGCATCAACATAATGAAGATTCTACATCAACTAATGGGCAAAACAGCCAGCTAGCATCAAAATGGCAGTATCAAATTCACACATAACAATATTAACCCTAATTGTAAATGGACTAAATGCACCAATCAAAAGACACAGACTGGCAAATTGGATAAAAAACCAAAACCCATCAGTGTGCTGTATCCAGAAAACCCATCTCACATGCAAGGATACACAAAGGCTCAAAATAAAGGGATGGAGGAAAATTTACCAAGCAAATGGAGAGCAAAAAAAAAAAAAGCAGGAGTTACAATTCTCATCTCTGATAAAATAGATTTCAAAGCAACAAAGATCAAAAGGGACAAAGAAGGTCATTACATAACGGTAAAAGGATCAATACAAGAAGAGCTAATGATCCTAAACATATATGGACCCAATACAGGAGCACCCAGATACATAAGGCAAGCTCTTAATGACTTACAAAGAGACTTAGACTCCCACACAATAATAGTGGGAGACTTTAACACTCCACTGTCAATATTAGACAGATCAACCAGACAGAAAATCAACAAGAATATCCAGCGCTTGAACTCAGACCTGGAACAAGCAAACCTGATAGACATCTACAGAACTCTCCACCCCAAATCCACAGAATATACGTTCTTCTCAGCACCACATTACACCTACTCTAAAATTGACCACATAATTGGAAGTAAAGCACTCCTCAGCAAATGCAAAACATCTGAAATCATAACAAATAGTCTCTCAGACCATAGTGCAATCAAGTTAGAACTTAGAATTGAGAAACCAACCCAGAACCGCACAGCTTCATGGAAACTGAGCAACTGGCAATTGAATGTTGACTGGATAAACAATGAAATGAAGGCAGAAATAAAGAAGTTCTTTGAAACCAATGAGAATGAAGACACAACATGCCAGAATCTCTGGGACACATTTAAAGCAGTCTCTAGAGGAAAATATATAGCAATAAGTGCCCATATGAGGAGAATGGAGAGATCCAAAATTGACACCCTATCATCAAAATTGAAAGAGCTAGAGGAGCAAGACCAAAAAAACTCAAAACCTAGCAGAAGATGAGAAATAACTAAGATCAGAGCTGAACTGAAGGAGAGAGAGACACGAAAAACCCTTCAAAAAATCAATAAATCCAAGAGCTGGTTTTTTGAAAAGATCAACAAAATAGACAGACCACTAGCCAGATTGATAAAAAAGAAAAGAGAGCACAACCAAATAGATGCAATGAAAAATGATAAAGGGGAAATCACCACAGATTCCACAGAAATTCAAACCATCTTCAGAGAATATTACAAACAACTCTATGCACATAAACTAGTAAACCTGGAAGAAATGGATAAATTCCTGGACACCTGTGTCCTCCCAAGCATAAACCAGGAGGAAGCTGAAACTATGAATAGACCAATAACAAGGTCAGAAGTCGAGGCAGCAATTAAGAGCCTACCACACAAAAAAAGTCCAGGTCCAGCTGGGTTCACAGCCGAATTCTACCAGACACACAAAGAGGAGCTGGTACGATTCCTTCTGAAACTATTCCAAATAATCCAAAAAGAGGGAATACTTCCCAAATCATTTTATGAGACCAACATTATCCTGATACCAAAACCCAGCTGAGACCCAACAAGAAAAGAAAACTGCAGGCCAATATCCATGATGAATATAGATGCAAAAATCTTCAATAAAATATTGGCAAGCCAATTGCAACAGCAAATCACAAAACTTATCTATCATGATCAAGTAGGATTCATTCCGGGGATGCAAGGCTGGTTCAACATACACAAGTCTATAAACGTAATTCACCACATAAACAGAACCAAACACAAAAATCACATGATTATCTCAATTGATGCAGAGAAGGCATTCGACAAAATTCAACAGCCCTTTATGCTAAAAACCCTCAATAAACTCGGTATCGATAGAACGTATCTCAAAGTAATAAAAGCTATTTATGACAAACCAACAGCCAATATCATACTGAATGGGCAAAAACTGGAAGCATTCCCTTTGAAATCCGACACTAGACAAGGATACCCTCTTTCACCACTCCTATTCAATATAGTACTGGAAGTTCTAGCCAGAGCAATCAGGCAAGAAAAAGAAATAAAGGGTATTCAAATAGGAAAGGTGGAAGCCAAATTGTCTCTATTTGCAGACGACATGATAGTATACCTAGAAGACCCCATTGACTTAGCCCAAAAACTCCTGAAGCCGATAAGCAACTTCAGCAAAGTCTCAGGATATAAAATCAATGTGCAAAAATCACAAGCATTCCTCTACACCAATAACAGACTTAAAGAAAGCCAAATCAAGAACGAACTGCCATTCACAATTGCTACAAAAAGAATAAAATACCTAGGAATACAACTCACAAGGAACATAAGGGACCTCTTCAAGGAAAACTACAAACCACTGCTCAATGAAATAGAGAGGACACAAACAGATGGAGAAACATTTCATGTTCATGGTTAGGAAAAATTAATATAGGGAAAATAGCTATACTGCCCAAAGTAATTTACAGAATGAACACTATCCCCATCAAGCTACCATTGACTTTCTTCACAGAACTGGAAAAAACCACCATGAACTTCATATGGAACCGAAAGAGAGCCCGCATAGCCAAGCCAATTCTAAGTAAAAAGAACACAGCAGGGGGCATCACACTACCTGATTTCAAACTATACTACAAGGCTACAGTAATCAAAACAGCATGGTACTAGTACCAAAACAGAGATATAGACCAATGGAACAAAACAGAGGCATTGGAGGCAACACAACATATCTACAACCATCCAATCTTTGACAAACCTGACAAAAACAAGCAATGGGGAAAGGATTCCCTGTTTAATAAATGCTGTTGGGAAAACTGGCTATGTGCAGAAAGCAGAAACTGGTCCCCTTCCTGACACCTTACACTAAAATTAACTCCAGATGGATTAAAGACTTAAACATAAGACCTGGCACCATAAAAACCCTAGAAGGAAATCTAGGCAAAACCATCCAGGACATAGGAGTAGGCAAGGACTTCATGACCAAAACACTAAAAGCATTGGCAACAAAAGCCAAAATAGACAAATGGGACCATTATGAAACTCCACAGCTTCTGCACAGCAAAAGAAACAGTCACTAGAGTGAATCGGCAACCAACAGAATGGGAAAAATTTTTGCAGTTTACCCATCTGACAAAGGGCTGATATCCAGAATTTACAAAGAACTCAAACAGATTTACAGGAAAAAAACAAACAAGCTCATTCAAAAATGGGCAAAGGATATGAACAGACACTTTACGAAAGAAGACATATATGAGGCCAACAATCATATGAAAAAATGCTCATCGTCACTGGTCATTAGAGAGATGCAAATCAAAACCACATTGAGATACTATCTCACGCCAATTAGAATGGTGATCATTAAAAAATCTGGAGACAACAGATGCTGGAGAGGATGTGGAGAAAAAGGAACACTTTTACACTGTTGGTGGGAGTGTAAATTAGTCCAACCATTGTGGAAGACAGTGTGGCGATTCCTCAAGGCCTTAGAAACAGAAATTCCATTTGACCCAGCAATCCCATTACTGGGTATATACCCAAAGGAATATAAATCGTTCTACTATAAGGACACATGCACACGAATGTTTATTGCAGCACTGTTTACAATAGCAAAGACCTGGAATCAACCCAAATGCCTATTGATGATAGACTGGATTGGGAAAATGTGGCACATATACACCATGGAATATTATGCAGCAATCAGAAATGATGAGTTTGTGTCGTTTGTAGGGACATGGATGAATCTGGAGAACATCATCCTCAGCAAACTGACACAAGAACAGAAAATGAAACACCGCATATTCTCACTCATAGGCGGGTGATGAAAATGAGAACACATGGACCCAGGGAGGGGAGTACTAAACACTGGGGTCTATTGGGGGGAAAAGGGGAGGGCCAGTGGGAGGGGGCGGTGGGGAGGGATAGCCTGGGGAGAAACGCCAAATGTGGGTGAAGGGGTGAAAGCAAACAGAACACACTGCCATTTGTGTACCTATGCAACTGTATTGCATGCTCTGCACATGTACCCCAAAACGTAAAATGCAATAAAAAGAAAAGAAAAAAAAAAAAGAATGGCGATCATTAAAAAATCTGGAGACAACAGATGCTGGAGAGGATGTGGAGAAAAAGGAACACTTTTACACTGTTGGTGGGAGTGTAAATTAGTTCAACCATTGTGGAAGACAGTGTGGTGATTCCTCAAGGCCTTAGAAATAGAAATTCCATTTGACCCAGCTGTCCCATTACTGGGTATATATCCAAAGGACTATAAATTGTTCTACTACAAGGACACATGCACACGAATGTTCATTGCAGCAGTTTACAATAGCAAAGACCTGGAACCAACCCAAATGCCCATTGATGATAGACTGGATTGGGAAAATGTGGCACATATACACCATGGAATATTATGCAGCAATCAGAAATGATGAGTTCGTGTTGTTTGTAGGGACATGGATGAATCTGGAGAACATCATTCTCAGCAAACTGACACAAGAACAGAAAATGAAATACCGCATATTCTCACTCATAGGCGGGTGATGAAAAATGAGAACACATGGACACAGGGAGGGGAGTACTAAACACTGGGGTCTATTGGGGGGAAAAGGGGAGGGCCAGCGGGGGGGGCACCTGGGGAGGGATAGCCTGGGGAGAAATGCCAAATGTGGGTGAAGGGGAGAAAGGAAGCAAAACACACTGCCATGTGTGTACCTATGCAACTGTCTTGCATGTTCTGCACATATACTCCAAAACCTAAAATGCAATAAAAAATTAAAAAATTATTCCAAGTTTACTGGCTCTATTTTTCTTCATTTGATACAGAATTTTCTCAAAAGGCAAAGGGAAAGTTTGTTATCCACATCTCTTATTAATGAAAGAAAGTGTAACTATTAAATACTCACGTTTCTCCTTTTGAATAAAAACAAACTACTGATGAGAGAGTAAGCTAATTATTTTTAGTGTCTCTGTTGTCTTTTTAAATATTCCTTTTTGGGAAAAGCAAAACAATACATGATTATATTGGGACAAGAATAGTGACCCAAGGACTAGATGGCTCTCTGGTATTGTTCTTTCACTATCTGTTATGTTTAGTTTCTGAAGTGTGATCAAAGTTAACTAATCATAATTAGATAATTTTTAAAACTCCTATTCTCCCCCCCTTTCTATATTTTTCCCTTCTTGATACTTAAACCTTGAAAAGCTAAACTTGTGAACTAAGTTGTTCACAACTGGCTCACATTCTAGGGTGAAATGATTGTGCATGTTGGAGAGAAATTTACAAATAAATACCATATGATTATATTACTACTGTGAAAATGTATGTAGAAAATGCTGGGGTAATATGGACTATTTTCTTAATAATCTAATCTTACCTAGTTGACAGTCAACATTTCCAGTCATGGAAAAGAACTAGTGTCTCACCCATGACTGAAATCCTTCACATCTGGCTGTCTTTAGGCCCTAAATTGTATGAAATTCACTGAGTATTTTCCACTGAGAGCTTTGTTTGCTGTTACAAAATCTTAAATCAACATGTTACATCAAAGGAAAAGTTTTACCAAAGGAACCTCAGCAAAACCTCGAAACAATCAAACACTCCACTTGGCTGTTTAAATCATTAGCAAAAGCAGCTCCGTTATCCCAGCTTCTAAGCTAACCAGACTCATCATTTTGGCCTTTCATGTATGCTTTTCCCATAGCCAAAATATCCGCAAATTACTAATAAGTGCTGGCAGGGAGAGAGGTTAAAACAAACAAGTCATTGCGTTTTAGCTGACAAAACAGTCATTGAAATGCTCGGTGAAGTGCTGAGAAGTTCATCATCTGAATAGTCTAAATTATAGTACATGAAGAGTGCAACTCACTAGGGGGAGGTACCTTCAGCATTCCTCTAGGTTAGTTTAATTAGGCTAGTTAATTTAAACATGCAGATGTTTATATGCTTCATGTGTGGTGTGCCAAAAGTTTGTGTTCTCTCTTTTGAACTTTGAATATGCTGATCACTTTTCATAAACTGTGGCATTCAATACACTTTGAGAAAAACATAATCTTTTTCTTTGAAGTTAAGTTGTAAGAAAGAGAAATCATTAGAGCCTGGAGTGTAGAATTGTTGTTGAATGAAATGGTTTCAAGTGAGTTGAATGTCCTGTATTTTAAGAATGGGCATGATCTCTATTATTATTAAAAAGAAGTCTGCATTTTATGTGATATCAACATGGGAAAAGGATGCTTGATGAGTAGCCAATGATGTTGAACTTGCTGTATTTTCTGACTGACTTGTTTTTCTTATGAAGGCAAGCATTTTAGTAAAATTGTGTTTGTTTTTCTTTCTGATAGGCTCTAATTGAAGTTTGAAGGTTCATTACACAGTGCCTGGGAATATGTTGTCAAATACAATTCACCTCTCCCACAGTGAATGTTGGCATGATTTTATAGGACAGGGTACTCTAGAGCTCAGCTGTCATAATATTTGGCTCCAATTTCATTCATAATGGACAGAATATCTACAGTGTTTTGAATCTCTACTTTCAAATGTCAGTACACTGGAGCAAATATTAAAGAATGAGTTTGAATCTAAGTAGCGAATATTGGCCTTCAAACAACCTGTTACAGGTTAAATCTTGTTTCCTTCAATTATGTTGCAGTAATGCAACCTTAAATGTTTCACAGATTTTTGACTTGAAATCCAAAACACATACTACTCATCAAAGTCATCTTTATTTAAGCTCAGGAAGAATAATAAAAATCTAAAATATTTGCTTTTAGTACACACACTTCTCATCTGGCAGGACATTTATGATTTTATTTGGGAAATTGAATATATATCAGGTAGGTTTGGGTTGCTGGGTAAATGAGTCTACTTCAGTGTCAGGACTGTTTTTATTAACAGAGTTTATAAACTGGCTTGGTAGTTTCCAGTTCTGTGGCAAGAACAATCTATCATAATAAACCTGTAACATAAATGTACAGAATACATTCCTGTTTCAAGAGTCTATAAGGAGTCCCCTCATGAACAATTTATATGAGAGGATTATAAAATGAAGTTCAGCAGTAGCGCAAGCAACTGCAGTGAATGGTGTGTTGTTAAGGTACTTTAAATCATGAGAAAAACATACTTTCAAGAATTTATTAATCTTACTCCAAATATATATATTTTCGTAAGTCACAACTGGAAAGAAGAGTTTGTATTTCTTAGAAGCACTGAGCTCACCAACATATTGGAAAACTAAGTAAAGCAGGCCAGTGATCTCTGTTCTGAGTGAAATATTTTATTTTGTTTGACATCTAGGTTCAGCGATGGCTATGTCAGTGTCACTTTATTTTTCTCTCTTGCAAGTTTGGTAAAACTCTTTAACTACTAATGTGTATTTTAGAAAACACAAATTCTGTTTTATTCTATGAGGAAGGGGATTGCCTTAGGATAGAAATCAGATTTGATACCATGATCATCAACTGAATTATCTTATTTTAATTATTCTAAATTTATAACATCATGAAAGATAGTTGGAATTTTTCCATTTTTATTTTACTTTTGTTTCTTGCTTATTTGAATCATTTTTCTTTCTACTCAGAGAGGCTAAGCTCTTAAGAGGAAAGGAGAAGTAATTTCATGTGCGTATCTAAGTGTAGGTATTTGTCAACAAACATAAACAGTTATCTATGGCATTATTACTTATGTCATATAAAAACTGTGCTTAAACAGATAAAAAACATTTTCTGGTGAATTTTATTTTACGATGTTTACAAATGAATCATCAAGATGTCTCCCAGATTATTTCCTCTCCACGTAGCAATATTCGAATCCTCCTTACATCTTTTATTCCAGTTTTCCTTTTTCTTTGTTTTTTGAGTGTAAAGGCAATAAATTATAATAATACAAAACTTATACTCCTTGACCCATAGTTTCTCTTTTCTGTTGAAATATGGCTTGCTCTTTGGAATACAGCATGTAAACCAGAGAGTTTTTTTTTTGTTTTTTTTTGTTTTTTTTTTTTTTTTGATATGGAGTCTTGCTCAGTCACCAGGCTGGAGTGTAGTGGCGCAATCTCAGCTCACTGCTACCTCCGCCTCCTGCGTTCAAGCGATTCTTCCACCTCAGCCTCCCGAGTAGCTGGGACCACAGGCGCGTGCCACCACGCCTGGCTAATTGTTTTGTATTTTTAGTTGAGACGGAGGTTTCACCGTGTTGGCCAGGATGTTCTCGATCTCTTGACCTCGTGATCTGCCTGCCTTGGCCTCCCACAGTGCTGGGATTACAGAGAGTATTTTTGTTTTTTAGAACAATCTGACTATTCTAAAACACTTTTTAGGATATTACTAATTGTCAGTAAGGAATTGAGATTCACAGATAAACTTCTCAGGAAGAGAAAATTCTTTTGAACACATTTTTAAAATATTTAGTAGTCATAGATCAGAACTATTTTTTTTTAAAGATTTTTTAAAAATTGGTAGGACTTCACATAGGATTCAATCTGGTATTTAAATGTAAATACTTTATAATTTCTCTTTTTGCTAAGTAAGAAATTAATCATACATTTAAAAATGTTCTGACTGTTTTTATGTTCCATGTTTGTATAAATGTAGAGATTAGACGCTTGTTTAAAGGCCTTAAATATCTGAGGTAAATTGTTTCTGGGAAATACAAATTTCCTTATGTAATTTCTACCTTCTATGAACAACTTCTTGCAGACTGTTCTGTTGCTCTTGGTTTATACACAGCCCCCTTAAAATAAAAAAAATAAAAAATAAAAACAATACATAAGGACAAAGACTAGAAATAAAAGAAAAATAATTTAAACTCAAGGGATTTTTTTGGGGTAAGTTCTCAGAGAATGTTCCAGCTGTTTTTAAGAAAGGCATTGTACATAAAGGCCACATGTAGCTGAATAGTTTGAAAAATCCTTATTATTTTGAGAAATGATTCAATTGTCTCAATGCTAAATATTCATAAAAGGTATTCATTCACATAATCCTTTTTTAAATGAAGTAATTAGAAAAAGCAGGTCAGTGTGCTAAGAAATGTGCTTTTCTTTATCAAATGGTTAATTCTTTATTGAATGATTATTCTTTAAAATGACCAAAGATGAGCTCAGCAAATAAGGTACTTGTAATAATGAAAGTACTATATGTGGGAATACTGCCTTTTTGTTTTTAATCTGCAATTGGTTAATTAAATTTCGCTGTAGACGTATTGCATAAAATACATTTCAAAGGCACCATTCTTCCTCATTAGTGAACGTCTAAATTTCAATGCCTCAAGTGTAGGTGGGAAAAAGTCCTCAAAAAATTTTTAGCAATTGTTAGAAAAGTTTATGTAAACATGACCACTGTGAATACAGACCAGGGGCCTGCCCCGGAGTCAATGGGTTCAATTCACTTGCTGCTACAATCAGTTCAGGCCTAGGTTCTTTGCACTGAGACAGAGGACAGCATCAGAGGATGATTATTGCCTGTGCCCAGTGGATTTTGTTCAACTGCTAATGGACAAAGATAGATTCAAGCTCTCTATGTTTCCCAAAGACATACAAAATCAAATATGGACTTAAAAAAGAAATATAAATGAAATAAATTCTAAAATGAAAAGAAAACAATTGTCTGTTATAAGACACTATAAAAAGACACAAGGGAACGTTCATATTGATTATTTTATTAAATATTTATTGAGCAAAACATGGGCCAGGCACTGTTAGATTGGCCTCATGAGCTTTGCATGGGCACCCTCTTGCTATACATCAGGCTTGGAAACATACTCCTGACCAGTGTTTATGCTAGACATGATTCCTTTCTCATACTATGCTAAGGGGATGACTAAGATCCATATTGACCAATACCTGTTGAATATATTTGACAGATGTTTAAAAATTAAGCCTGCTCAAAAGCATAAGTGGATCTTTGCTAATTAGGATCATAGGTTTGCATGGGCTCCTAGGAGGAAAAGAATGAATGGGATCAGTTTATACACCAAGCATCTAAGGACTCCATCCTCTCCCTAGGGAAGCACAGATTTTACTGCTTAATGAATGATGAAAATCTGATTCTGACTTTTACACCTTGGATTATTTCTAAGTTACTTAGTCTTAGCCTAAGATTCCCAGACCCAGGTCCATCATTGCTCAAGGGTAAGATCACAGACCTAGTGCCTGCATTATTTCCCTTCTGCCCAAATCGTGAGGGCCAATTTCGCTCCTGAATAATTTGCATTAAACAAACCAATCACTACATTCCTTCTACAGAAGAAAATGCATTTATTCAATCAAACAAAAGGGAATCACGTGAGGCAATAAGGAAGGGCTTTCCCTCCAGTCTTGTGAGCAGTGGCTGTGGCTCTGCTGGCTCTGTTTTGGGAGGTCTTTATAAATGACCACAATTAAGCTGTAGATGTACTCATGCCCTAGGTGTAACCATCTGTTCTGGGGAATATGGCTTAGTAAACACTTGGGGTCTAACACTTATTAATGTCGTTCATTCACTTATTCAAACAAATATTTTTGAGCTTTTATGAGGTGCCAGGCACTGTTTTAAGCAATGGGAAAGGAATGGTAGACAAGTCTCCATTCTTATGATGTTTTTATTTTAGAGGGGATGGGGAAAAGAAGAAAAAGCCAATGAAGAAGGAAATAAATAAACCAACAAGATAATTTCATATAATGCTAAGGAGGGGAAAAAAAGAAAACAAGTGTTGGAATAGATCAAGGGGTGGGAGTTAATTGAAAGAATAGTTGAGAAAAGCTCTGCTAAAGAAGTGTTGGATTGGTTAGAACCCAGAGAGGGACTTTCCAGCTCTGGGGATGTTTGCAGAGAAATACAGAAGTCGTAAGATGGGAATGAACATCTCATGTAGGGTATAACTTCTCATGTTTGAGAAACAGAAACAAGGCCCTAAAGGCTCTAATATTGTAAGCCAGAATAAGGGCAGCCAGGGTAAGGGCAGACGATATCTGGAGACAGGTAGGGGCTAGGTAGGGCCTTGTACTATGAAGGGCCTTGTACTGTGTATGTAGGACCTTATATATGTAGGGGCAGATCCTCTAGGACTTTATGCTTTGTTTGAATTTTACTCAAAATGTTGGGAAACTATTATATGATTTTGAAAATAATACTTGCTTGATACTGTGTCACTTGCCTACTCTCTGAGAAACAAATCACAGGGAGACAAGAGTTGGAAGCAGGCAATGCTTCTACAGAAGACTTTGCTGGGTTCAGTTTCTATTAATTTCCAAACTCTAAAAGAGACCACTACAGCTTCCTCCTTGGTTGCTTTTATTTACCATGGGCCCAAACTCCTGAGTAGATAAAATTTGGCATCAGTAACATTACCAATTCTGGCTGACACCTTGGCCAGTGAAAAGGGTTAATATAATGGAAAGGAAGATGACAGATGGAAAACCATTTCTTTTATCTCTTCTCTTTTTTGGTCTCCACAGGATGACAATAACACTTTGTAATAATAACATGTATGCAATTTACCAGAAGTTTTGAAATCTTAGATTGCCACTAACATTACAATTTCTAAAGGCAGTTGAAATGAATTCCTGTAGCTCTCTGAGAATAGATTTTAGCTATTAATATTATATTACAACTTCCTACATAGTTTTAAATATGTGGGTTGTTTCCTGTGCATTTATTTATTTCTATTTTTTTTAATGAGGTCTCACTCTGTTGCCCAGGCCAGAATGTAGTGGTGTGATCTCAGCTCACTGTAACTTTGCCTTTCAAGCTCAAGCAATCCTCCCACCACAGCCACCAGAGTAGCTGGGATTACAGGTGCACGCCACAACACCCAGCAAACTTTTATATTTTTAGTAGATATGAGGTTTCACCATGTTGCCCAGGCTGTTCTCAAACTCCTGAGCTCAAGTGATTCACCCATCTAGGCCTTTCGAAGTGCTGGGATTACAGGCAGGAGCCACCACACCCAGCCTTAGTTGCAAGCATTCCTATACACCAGTAACAGACAGAGAGCCAAATCAGGAGTGAACTTCCGTTCACAATTGCTACAAAGAGAATAAAATACCTAGAAATACAACTAATAAGGAATGTAAGGACCTCTTTGAGGTCCTACAAACCACTGCTTAAGGAAATAAGAGATGACACAAACGGAAAATCATTTCATGCTCATAGTTAGGAAGAATCAGTATTGTGAAAATGGCCATAGTGCCCAAAGTAATTCATAGATTCAAAGCTATCCCCATCAAGCTACCAATGACTTTCTTCACAGAATTGGAAAAAAAAATACCCTAAACTCATATGGAACCAAAAAGAGCCTGCATAGCCAAGAAAATCCCAAGCAAAACAAAACAAAAAACAAAACGAAGCTGGAGGCATTATGCTACCTGACTTCAAACTATATTACAAGGCTACTATAATCAAAACATCATGGCACTGGTACCAAAACAGAGATACAGTCCAGAACAGAGGCCTCAGAAGGAATACCACACAACTACAACCATCTGAATTTTTACAAATCTGACAAAAACAAGCAATGGGGAAAGGATTCCCTATTTAATAAATGGTGTTGGGAAAACTGGCTAGTCATATGCATAAAGGTGAAACTGGATCCCTTTCTTACACCTTATACAAAAATTAAGCCTAAGTGATTTAAAGATTTAAACATGAAGTCTAACACCATAAAAACTCTAGAAGAAAACCTAGGCCGTACCATCCAGGACATAGGCATGGACAAGGACTTCATGACTAAAACACCAAAAGCATTGGCAATAAAAGCCAAAATAGACAAGTGGGATCTGACTAAACTTAGTTTCTTTTGCTGTGTAGAGCTCTTATTAGTAGAGTGAACTGGCAATCCACAGAATGGGAAAACATTTTTGCAATCTACCCCTCAGACAAAGGGCTAATACCCAGAATCTACAGAGAACTTAAACAAATTTATAAGAAAAAAACAAAGAACCCCATCAAAAAGTGGGCAAAGGATATGAAGAGACACTTTTCAAAAGAAGACATTTATTCAGCTAACAAACATGAAAAAAAAAAATGCTCATCATCACTGGTCGTTAGAAAAATGCAAATCAAAACAACATTGAGATACCACCTCACACCAGTTAGAATGGTAATCAATAGAAAATCAGGAGACAACAGATGCTGGAGAGGATGTGGAGAAATAGGAACGCTTTTACACTGTTGGTGAGAGTGTAAATTAATTCAACCATAGTGGAAGACACCGTGGCAATTCCTCAAGGATTTAGAAATAGAAATACTATTTGACCTAGCCATCCCATTACTGGATATATACCCAAAGGATTATAAATCATTCTATTATAAAAAACATATGCACATATATGTTTACTCTGGCACTGTTCATGGTACCAAAGACTTGGAACCAACCCAAATGCCTGTCAGTGTTAGACTGGATAAAGGAACGGTGGCACATATACACGATGGAATACTATGCAGCCATAAGAAAGATGACTTCATGTCCTTTGCAGGGACATGGTGGAAACCATCATTCTCAGCAAACTGATGCAAGAACAGAAAACAGAACACCGCATGTTCTCACTCATAGGCAGGTGTTGAACAATGAGAACATGTGGGCATAAGGAAGGGAACATCACACACGGGGGCCTGGTGGATGGGGGCTAGAGGAGGAATAGCAGGGGGTGGGGAGGATTGGGGAGGGATAGCATTAGGAGAAATACCTAATGTAGATGACGGGGCAATGGATACAGCAAACCACTACCATGGTACATGTATGCCTACATGATCTGCACATGTGCCCCAGAACTTAAATAATTTAAAAAATAGCAAAGTAAATTAATATTATGTACACAGAAGTTATAATAAAAATGCTTTTACTTGGATAAAACAAAAAAAATTTAAGTACTTTAAAAGTGAAATAAAACATATACTTTAGGAAAAACTGGTATTTGTATATGAGTGGGCATAAATCTAATGTGTGTGAAGTTCAAAGCCAAGTACAATTATAGCACATGTTGCAGTTATTTTGAGGTCTCAAAAGGGATAACAAAAGTCTATAATAGAAAACAGAATCTGGGTTAAAATCAGTGGATTTTATTTCAGGATTAAATAAATTGAGTACACGAGGTATCTGGCTCTTGAAGGAAAATATGGTATCTTGTTCTTTAAATGTCTTTAAATATATAAGTCAAACTGTTAGTCACTAGCATCATTATGTTGATAAATTATCAGGTTTAATTCTTATAAAAATTGAAATTATCTTCTGAACTCTAAGTTATATTTTAGCCACAGATATTTTTTGTTTTGTTTAATCAATAATCTTGAAAGAATGAAAACTTATTTGACTTTTATTACGTGACAAGGTTTATAATAATTTGCTTGAATAAAACATTATGGAGTCTGAATTCAAAGCATAAAGGCAGAAAGCAAAGTATGAAGATCTTTCAAACGTCTGTCACTTTTAATAGTTCTTTTCTCTGTTATATGACCTACGAATGTTGAGTCTGTAAGAGTTTCTTCAGCTGCATTTGATTTTACCAACACCCTGTGGGTACAGTTAAGAAGATGACTTATTTGAGGCTTTATAACTGAAATTGAATATGGTTCAAACGTTCAACAGATATAAACATACTTTAATTAAGAATAAATATTTTTATAAGATGGCTCAAATGACTTCTCTCAAAAATTTATTCCAGAACATCAACAAATAAATTTGCATTACAAAATAGAAAATTCAATTGTGGAAAATTATATTCTATCTTATTCTAGTGATGTATTTCCCTTGTCAGGAAGCTTTTTCCTAAAGTGCATTTTATGATTTGTGATAGAATTACCATCACTAAGTTGATCATTGCCCATTGGTTAGTCTATGTTAACTGCCTTTTAGTGACATGAGTTCAGTGCTAACTGAGAATGAGAGTAGCCTGTAACTATGAACACTGATAGCTACACGTGCCTTAAGCAAGAGGTGCTAGTCCTCTTTGACATTTCTCTAAAAGCAGAACTTCTCTGGCTTAGTGATGGTTTTACTGGTAGCCATGTGAGAAGATAAGGGGCCAAAGATACTCCTTTCTTCTGCTGGCATGTGGAATGCTCTTTTCCTGCTCCACTGCAGTCTTTCATTTGATTCAGAAGGATTTGTGTGTCCTTAGCTTTGACAAGCAAGAAGAGTCCATCTCCTTTGCCCTCCCGTACCTGATACCTGAAATACCTAGTGAAGACTGAAAGAAAAGTTTTTATTTTCTTACACAGTGGAAGCACTTCAAAGCATTTTGTTACATATATGTATAATTTGATGTGATACTTATATTGATCATTTATAGTTCAACACATTACTTTAGCAAGTAATAAACCATTCTTAAGTGCTTAGTGTTGTCATAGGTATAAATCAAGTAGGATACCTGACCAGCGTAGAGATAAGAGATGAGTGTTTTCACAGAAATGAATTAATAATCATGTACCAACATGGAGAACTTAGGCTCATAGGTGAATGTGAGAATATGGAGGAGAATGAAAATAATTGCAAGGTGAGTGGTCAAAGAGTGCATTCTAGAAAAGGTGGCACTTGTACAGGGATTTGGAGGATGAATTGGGATTAAATAAGAGAGAAACTAGAGGGAAATAAGAGAGAAACAGATCTTTCAGGCAGAATGTCCAGAAGTATATAATAAGGAAAGCATTGTTTTATATTAAAATGTATTCAATTATATTATGTGATGAAACTGAAAGTTCACATGCAGTTTTCAGATGTGTCCCCCGAAGTTAGTATGTTTCCTGGGTACTAATTCACAGTTTTCTGCCAATAGTATTAATGCTTTGGGAAATGTTTGAGAAGTGCTGTTTTAGTGGAAATGAACTTTTGTGTTCACAGATTCATTTCTCTATTCACTCATGCAGTATGTATTTATCAAGCTACTTTTATGGACTATTTTATTATTAACTTTGAATATCAAAACCAATAAAATAGACTTTGTGTTTGCTTTGTGACACAATCTAATGAGTAACAATATTTGCAATAAAAATGAATAGCCTGTGATGAGTTAACTACAACAATAAATAAAACAAAATGCTATAGAACCATGTGGCAGGAAAACAAAAGAATCTTATAAGAGTTAGGGAAGAATTCCCAAAGGAAGTGGCAATTAACCTGAGATTTTTAAGGATGAGCAGGAGAATTTCAGAAAAATAAAACTTGCTGTGGGGTTGGGTGGGGGTAGGTGGATGGACCATAATATTCCAGGAGAATAATTGAGCACTTTTCCTGGGTTAAGAAAAAAGATTGGACTCCTTTGATTTCCTTTGAAGTAATGTCACAAGAAGAAAACGGCAGGCTCGTCCATTTGCCAAGAAAGGAATAACATAAAAGACAAAATGAAATGCCAGAAACTGGGTACTAGAGGAGAGGAATGCTAAGAAAATGTTCAGAAGTTTTCTTGAAAAGCAAGGATCACTTGGGAGGTGAACTTGTTCAAAGTATTCACTAACTTACCTCTTGCAAGAACAAACCATCTTTCAACGTATCTGATACACACAGCACCTGTGGTCAATAGACTCTGTAGCTGCAAAGCATTGAGTTTTGTGCTCAAGCTATAGAGAATGATGTACTGTCATAAAATAGTTCAGATGAAACTCAGAAAAGCTTAAAAGACAAAGTTGGATTTGCCCCCTCTTTGAGTAATTTCAGAAAACTTTTTTATGATAAAGTGATTTGTTTATAGAGTTCCTGTCAAAATCACCTAGTATATTTAAAATATTTTGGAATTACAATACCAAACACAAGTGAAAGAAGATACTTACTAGGCAGGATGGGCTAGGTTATGCAGCAATAATGAACAACCCTGAAATCTTAGTGATTGCAAACAACAAACTTTTTCTCTCTGCTCACAATACAGTTCATCATAGTCAGCAGTGGGCTTCAGGAATCATAGTTGCTGATATAGCTACCTAATGAAGCAGTAACCTTCTCAGTGTCACTGGTGGCCATGAGAAAAGGCAATATTCATTTTTAATATCTAATATTAGAACCATGCAAGAGAAATAGGGCGATTTTACTCTCTATATCAGTATCACACACACACTAACATTTGGTGTTTATTTTAGAATATCTTGCTGGCTCCCAGTAAATATGTCAACATTTGGCTTGAAATGACAATAGTCCACACATACGCATAGTCTGCTGACAGCAACCTGCCAGCTTCTAGACTTCCATCTTGATTACTGTTAGCAGAATATGTAGGTGAAATTGTTGTAGGGTATGCATGTGACCTACGCTACATGTTAGGTTCTCTTTTGAATTTAATTTTCTGTGTGAAAATTAAGAGAAGGCAACAGGTTCTCTTTTGAATTTAATTTTCTGTGTGAAAAAGAAACCACTTCTTTTGTGTGGAACATTTCTCATGGAATAATGGGTCATATTAGGTTAAGTTTAGGAAACTGATGTTTATTGAGCTGTGCACATATCTGCTAAAGGAATTTCACATCTATAAATAAATCAGCTTATTTTTCCATGGTGCCAGAGAGATAATGAGACTTTCATATAAAACTACTTCTGCCAGCTGAAATATCATGATTGTTATTCTAATATTTCCTCCACAAAGACTTAGTGAACTGTATGTCCATTTTAGAAAGTTGAAGCAGATATTTTATTTTTTTTCTTGTTTCTTGAGAACTACCAACAAAAACTCTTCGATTTTAACATGTATATCTTCAGATTTCTTTCAGTCAATATTAATGAAATGAAAATAAATCTGAAATGCTAATCATTGGAAAAATGTGAGATTTTTTCTTTAATTTACACATTAATCAATGTAAGATAGTATTCAGAAAGTTTCAATCCTTTCCAATTAACATTGTAATTGTCATTTACCTCCAACCAACCAACCAGACTCTTTCCCATATTTTTCTACTTAGTGAAGGACATTTTAATGATCTAGATGCCTAAGTCAGAAACTCAGGAGTCATCCCTTTATTCTTTCTGTTCCTCACAGTCGCACTTAATTCGTTGAACGGTTTTGGCCCCTACATACTTCCTGATTTCCTCCCCTATGCCCTACTGTTCTCTCCCTGATTCAAATAATCACTTCTTGACTATCCCATTGTAAGATCAAGCTATTTGGTCTCCCTGCAATGATCTCTTTATAATCTACATCTGGTAATATCATGCCCTAATGCAAAGTCTTTGGTCAGCTTCCTTCAAATCCAAGATAAACTTTCAACTCCTGAGAGTTGGACCTACTTCCTTTCAGCACCTCACCCTTGCCTGCCCTTCTAGCCTCCCCTCTCAAAACTCTTTCACACATCATTTGAACCTTAGACAGTAAAAATGTCTTCCAGGGCTCAGTGCAGTGGCACACCGCTGTAATCCCAGCACTTTGGGACACCAAGGCTAGCAGATTGCTTGAGCTCAGGAGTTTGAGATCAGCCTGGGCAATGTGGTGAAACCCTATCTCTACCACAAAAAAAAAAATTAGCTGCGTTTCGTGTTGTGTGCCTGTGATCCCAGTTACTCAAGAGGCTGAGGTGGAAGGATCCCTTGAGCCCAGAAGGTCAAGGCTGCAAGGAGCAGAGAGTGCACCACTGCACTCCAGCACAGGTGACAGAGCCAGACCTGTCTCAAAAAGAAAAAAAAAAAAAAAAACAGTAACAATGCCTTCCAGTTCCTCCAATTAACATGTCTTTCCTTTATAAATGCTCTTCTTACTACTTTCAGCAGAAACTCAACCCGCAGATCCCAGTTCATTGACTTGTTCCTGTCTCTTAATTGCTAGCTAGGACTTTGGGAAGCTGTTCTCTAGGTCCTACACAAGTAGGCACCACCTCTCTGCTCTCATAGTACATAGATTGTCCCTCTAACATAGCATGAGTCACACACTTTCCAAACTGGTGTTTATCTGCTTGTTTTCTTTCTTTCTTTTTTTTTCTTTTGAGATGGAGTTTCGCTCTTGTTACCCAGGCTGGAGTGCAATGGCGCGATCTCGGCTCACCGCAACCTCCGCCTCCTAGGTTCAGGCAATTCTCCTGCCTCAGCCTCCTGAGTAGCTGGGATTACAGGCATGCGCCACCATGCCCAGCTAATTTTTAGTATTTTTAGTAGAGACGGGGTTTCACCATGTTGACCAGGATGGTCTCGATCTCTTGACCTCGTGATCCACCCGCCTCGGCCTCCCAAAGTGCTGGGATTACAGGCTTGAGCCACCGCGCCTGGCCCTGCTTGTTTTCTTTACTGCATTTCCTCTTGAAGTAGCAAAGTGTCTTCTTTATTAGCTTTTTTACACTGAGAAAATTTTGATACAGGAAAAGAAACATAATAAAATATATACCCACATTCCTAACTCTTAGAAATAACTGTTGACATTTTGTCATGCTTGCTTTCCTTACTAGACAGATAAAATGAAACGAAACTAACTTTTATTTCTATCCTACTCCTTTTCTGCCTGTCTTAGAGGCAAACATCATCACGGCTTTGTTGTCAATTTCCTTTCCGTTAAAAATACTTTTACATACATATTATGTATCTATAGCCAGCAAATCTTATATTTATGTGATGTTTGTGTTTTCCCCATTTTAGAAATGGTGCCCTACCTTTCGTAACCTACGCCTTCTGACGATTTTATTTCAAAAGATGCTAATATGTATAGATCTCAAAAATACAATATTGAGTGAATATGCCAAGAGGTGGAATGTCATGTAAAGTTTATTTTTTGTCGATTTTGAGTGAAAATGGTATATCATTGTTGCTTTTATTCAACTTTATTGATAAATAATGAGATTTAACTTTTTTCCATTGACCATTCACATGTTCCCAGCTGTGAATTTCTAGCAAATTAATGTTTTTCCAGAAAATGAAAGAGCAAATGGCCACAGTCTTGAGAAAATGGGAGTATTCTAGATGCATAGTCAGGTGTGGTTAGTATTGTGAATGGAGGAGAGAATGGAGAGGAAGATGGGGAAACACCTTGCTAAGAGGTTTGGATTTTATCCTCTAGTGATAGAAATGTATTGATGAGCCCTGAAAAGGGTATCAACTGCTTTAGAGCTGAATTCAAAGAATCAGCTTGTGGACGATGCTCTGGAGACTAAGACAGTGGGAAGGAGAAGATTTGAAGCTGTAAAGTGATTTAAAAAACAGATTTGAAGCCGTAAAGTGATTTAGAAAATGATTGCAAAGCCTGGGCGAGGTGGAGTCAAGCCTGTAATCCCAGCACTTTGGGAGGCCGAGGCGGGTGGATCACGAGGCCAAGAGATCGAGACCACCCTGGTCAACATGGGGAAACCCCGTCTCTACTAAAAATACAAAAAATTAGCTGGGCATGGTGGCGTGGGCCTGTAATCCCAGCTACTCAGGAGGCTGAGGCAGGAGAATTGCCTGAACCTAGGAGGCGGAGGTTGCGGTGAGCTGAGATCGCGCCATTGCACTCCAGCCTGGGTAACGAGCGAACCTCCGTCTCAAAAAAAAAAAAAAAAAAAAAAAAGAAAAGGAAACGATTGCAGTGGCCCAGACAAGAAATGGTAATGGCCTGAAATGAGCAGAGGGAGTGGAAATCAAGTCACATGGCTGCATTTGCTATTTGTTGGAGAAACTGAATTTCAGGGATTCGGATTGGGTCAAGGTATATTATGCATGTAAACTAAATTATAATGATATTTATTTAATATGCACCAATATTCATTTTTTTCTTTTACTAAACTGAGGATTATGGCAATCAGAACCTACTAAACATTGCTGAATTCACCATTGTGCCCCCGTGCTGGTACATAAACAGTATACAATGAATTCCACTACCTACCTTTTGTAGTGTGGTTATTCTTGCAAATTTCACCCTTTCCCTTCCTTTCAGTTATTCTTATTTCACCTTGCTCCATATATCATTTAGCTATCACATCTTTTTGTGTTATTTTGTTTTCTTCAGTGATGCTGGTGCAATTCAGAACTACTAGTAAATTCTTATCTCTAGCTTGTTGTGGTATTTTCCTGCTTATAAACTACCCATGTTCTTGCTGCACTATAGTCAATATGTGTAACTTCTCTCAGGCCACCTTATTCATTGCAGTGTTTGCAAACTTACCGCTATCCTTAAGGACCCATTCGTATGTACCTAAATAGGAAGATCGTTAGAGACAAGTACCCACATGTCAACTCCCTCAGCTATTGTTCTTTTCTCCACATTTCTCATTTCCTCTGTTCAAAACATTTCCATCTTTCAGCTTTGTGGATACCTCTGGATAAAAAGAAAATTGTGTCTTACAAACTTTGCAGAACTGAATTACAAGTTTCTCATACTAAGACATTTTTCTGTGGAAGAAACAAGGTTCTTTTGTAGAGATGAGAATTTAAGTGAATTTTTTGCAATTGGAAGAGAGATATTTCTCATTAGTCTTACTGGTTTTCATCTGGTTTTATACTTTAAACTTGATAGCCATTTTGATGGCAACAAACATAGATTAAATTTTGCTCTGTCCTTAGTTTTCCTGAGGGAGGATCAGCTGCTGTGTTTGCTTTACAGAACAACATAAATTACATGTATCCACCTTGGGAATCACTTTACTGCGTTGAATCTGGATAGGAAATATTCATGAATATTTCACAGTTACTAGGAACCATCACTTTCTTGCTCTTCTGTGTAGATCTCCTACTTATTAGTTTCTTGGTACGTCTAAGATACGTTATTTTTATTATACATTCAAAGACTGTACCACCTTTTATTTCTTTGATATAAATCATAATGTAGTGTCTTGTACGTACAGCTTTTTAAAAACTCCTTTCATAGGCTGCCTCATTCTTTTTAGATTTATATCCATGATGTGCATGGTCCTGAATGTAGAATGGGTCTCTCTGAAGAAAAGTGGGTCAGATGGTCGCTTGTGCAGATTGGAAAGAAACTGATAGCTTCCTGGTCTCTTTTGAAGGGTGCTGTTGTAAAATACGGATTAGTCAAGGTTTACAGTGCTGTTACTAGCCTGAACACTTCAAACCACCATGCAATTTAAAACTATTCAGCGCTTATGGCAAAATTCTGGTCTTTTGATGTTGGGGCAGAAGTAGACATTTTATTGGAATATAAGGCAAAAATAGAGATAAAAACATTGGATCACTTTAGGTGGGGGGATTGACTTATATTTAATAAGAAATTTTTGTACCTTTAAATTAGAAATGTCAAGAAAATGACACACAAGAACAAAATAAAAGAAAAATTCGATTTAGAGCCCATTTAAGAATCTGACATTGATCTTCCAATGCTTTAAAAGTGTTTTTATTATGAAAAAATTCAAACATATAAAAAATGGAAGATATAGTATAAGGAACCCTCAAGTGCACATTATTTGATTCAATAATTATCATCCATCAACCAATTTTTGTTTCATCTGTAACCCTACCAACTTCTCTTTTTTCCCACTAGAATATTTTGAAGCAAATCATTGTATCATGTAATCTGCAAATATTTAAGTATGCATATCTAAAAGTTAGAATTCTTTTGAAAAACAAAATCTCAATACAATTAAACACTATAAAATCAACAATAATTAATTCATCCCATCAAATATTGACAAGCTCTTATTCTTTTAAATATATATTAACTAGAATACTTATATAGAGAAAAGCTTTCCACCATTGACTCTTATTTACTACAGGCAGAATTCAAAGAGGAAAGCAGATCAAATACTTGATTCTTTCTTTTTATTTTCCAGTTTTTGCAAAATGTAAGTTGGTTTACTAGTATCCTGTAATGGTAACCAGTTTGCTTTTTGTATCTTTATGAACTAATAGATTTTTAATATATTTGATGTGTTTCAATTTATTGCAGTTATGATTCTTTTCAATAATCAAATTGTTTCATCTTTGGTTGGTAGGAGTGTCTTCAACTTGGCTTTCTAGTCCTTTAAACTCAATTTTCCTTAATGATTCCCATGCTTTTCAGTATTTAGATGTGGTAGAATTGTTTTGCATATTTCCTGCCCTGGCCCTAGAAATAGTCATTTCATGGAGGAGCCCTGGTTGCTAGGAGTAAAAATGACCACAGATCTGTAGGGCTGTTCACTGTCAATACGTAGGTGGTTCTAGGTCTTTTCAGTGGACCAGGTGGGAAATACGTATTTTTTAATAGAGAAAATACATTATGGTTTATTCTGACATGACCATTTAAGTATACAAGGCTTATATTTAAATTCATTAATTTCATATTTGTATCTTTTTTCTCATCCACTGAAAGTTTTGATTCCTAATAACATATTTGCTTTATCATGCTAAATCTCTATATATCATTTTACAATAATAATAGAAATACTATCATATACAACATAGATGTTGAAATTACTTTCTTAGCCACTATTTTATTTTTCTAAAACATCCCACTAGGCATCTACAATCAAATTACCTTCTTTTAAAAAAAGAAAATCACTTGAAAAAATTATTTTATGGTTAAGCCACCAGGCAACTTTGTTTCCTTCATTAAACTTTTTGCCTGGCAATATTTTAAATATTTGTTTTCTAATGATGTTTTCAAGGTCAAATTTTCAAAATAAGTTATATTCAGAGATAACACTCTAGATCCATTCATCCTGTTTTCTTCCTCACCAATGTATAATTATTTTCTTTAGGATTATCTTTCTATTTATTCAAAATATTATATATAAAGTATGTAAACACTCCACTTCAGAATATTTTTCTAGTCTTTTGCTGCTACAATAATCTTGCAAGCAGTTGTTTTGTGCATGTGTCTTTTTTTTTGTCAGTGCATCGTTAGGACAGATATTTTTTTTGAGACGGAGTCTTGCTCTGTCATCCAGGCTGGAGTGCAGTGGTGAAATCTGGGCTCACTGCAACCTCTGCCTCCTGGGTTCAAACAATTCTTCTGCCTCAGCCTCCAAGTAGCAGGGATCACCATGCCTGGCTATTTTTAAATTTTTTTGTATTCTTAACGAGACAGGGTTTCACCATATTGGCCAGGCTGGTTTCGAACTCCTGACCTTGTGATCCGCCCTCTTCGACCTCCCAAACTGCTGGGATATTACAGGCGTGAGGATTACACCACACCCAGCTAGAACAGATTTCTAAAAGTGTGATTACTCAGTCAAAAGGTAAAAGTAGATATAAATTTATTAGATATTGTCAAATTCTACTTTATGGGTGATAATACTATTTTCCAGTCCTCAGATCAGCATGTGAGAGTGTGTGTGTTTCTACAGGTTCTCCAACAAATTATGTTACCAAACTTTATATTCCAAAGCTTTGTGGGGATATGTCCAGTAGTTGGGTTGGGGAGAGAAATCAAGGAAAACTTAGTATGAAGAAAAGAGTCTTGAACTTGAAATTAAAAGACACAGGTTTAACTCTTGACTATTAATGATCACGTGTTTCACCTTAGACAAGTAAGCCAACTTTTTCCATCTGCTTCACAGATGAGTAGTAAATATTAAATGAGATGATATCTATGAAACATATGACAGAATACCATGCCATAGTGGTTACTCAGCATGTAGTTTTTGTTTATTTGTTTTGAGATGTAGTTTCCCTCTGTAATTCAGGTTGGAGTGCAGTGGTGCGATGTCTGCTCACTGCAACATTTGCCTCCTGGGTTCAAGCAGTTCTCCTGCCTCAGCCACCCAAGTAGCTGGGATTACAGGCACCTGCCAGCATATCCAGCTAATTTTTTGTATTTTTAAATAGAGACCAGGTTTTATCATGTTTGTCAGGCTGATCTTGAACTCCTAACCTCACATAATCTACCCATCTCGGCCTCTCAAAGTGCTGAGATTACAGGCATGAGCCACTGTGCCTAGCCTAGCATGTAGTTTTTACAAAGCAAAGCAATTGAGATTGGTAAACCATTTGGATATCTACAAAATTTATTTGACGAGAGCATACAAGGGGATATCTCTCATGGACTGTGATTTTAGGATTGTCTACTTGATGTTAACTAAATATCCTTCCTAATGCCAAACCAACACACAGGGTAAGAATATGTGATGCTGGATAAATAAAATTTTGATTTCTCTATCAAATGTACTTTTAAGTAAAAAAACAAAATACACAGAGTATGAAATATTTGTATGAGCAAATGTTTTACCAGGGGAGTTGACAAAATGTGCTAAACCAGCATAAGACTAAGGCACTGAACTAAACTGCAGCAGAGATGCTGCTATCAGCAAGAGAACTCAAAGAGACAGGAAGCCCAGTCCAAGCATTACCTGGACAATTAAATAGTCAGTTATTGGGATTTTCACAATTCTTAGAGTTTAGACTAAATTAGCTTTTTTAACTTTAAGTTTTAAAAATCATATGATGAATAGAAATTTAGTTCTTAACTTTTATTTTGTGGGTTTGATGAAGATTAAATTTCTTCAGAGATGATCGAAACAAATTAAAACTGAAGCATTTAATTTAGAAAACTCAGAAATTTCTTCAGCCTAAAATTGTTCGTTTCAACCACCTTATTAGATTCTCAAATTAACAGGATCCTGAAGAAACACGGAATTACTTTTTCCTGGAAAGTTAAATGAAAAACAGGACAAAATCACTACTTTATAAATAACACAAATTGAGTCAAGAACAGTAAAGGATTATTTGTCTTCAGAAAAACATTCTATGAAGAATGGCAATGGTGGTATATAGATGTAAAATACTTAAAAATGATTATCTAGAAGATGTTATAGATGTTATAGTTATGTATTTTTTAAAGTAACTGAAAATGGGGCTCCATCCTTCAAAGTTCTAACAATAGAATTTATTGTAGAGAGTCATATTTGAAACATTTGTTCTTAGAAATTCAGAAAAATCAAATACATAATATGAAGATAGAATAATATAGAGAAGTAAAAGAGGAGAAGGGGTGACTGATTCTGAATCAAGGTAGCTTTAGTTTTTTTTTTAAGTGAAATCATTCATACTCCTCACGTGTGCTAATGCATAAAACATCAATTTGTAGAATAGTATTTGAATTACCTGCATAGGTCTTGCAAGCCTAGGCCTTTGAATCTGCATTGAAATTCTTGATGTGCATTTTCTAGCTGGGGTACTAGAAAGCAAGACACTTTCTTTTCAGTACCTTGGGCTCCCCATTTAATGATCTCATTAAGTGAGATCATTAAAATCTGCCTTGCATAGCTCTTCTAAGGATTTGTGATTAAACATACAAAGGGCTTGGCACATAGTAGGTATTCCTAAATTGTAACTTTATTCTTCACATCAGACTTTGCTGATACTTATAAAAGCTAGTTTTGTAGCTAATTTGCTGAATAGAACCAAGAATAGTTATAAATATTGTCTTAGTTTATTTGAGCTGCTGTAATAACATACCATAAACTGGACAGATTATAAGCAACAAAAATTTATTTCTCACAATCTGGGGGCTGGGAAGTCCAAGACCACAGCAGTGAAAAATTAACTGTCCAGTGAGTACCTGCTTTCTTGTTCATAGACAGCATGTTTTTTTCTGTAGCCTCACATGATGAAAGGGAGCAAGGGACCTCTTTCAGACACTAGTCACCTCCCAGAGACCCCACCTCCAGTTATCCTCACATTGGAGATTAGGTTTCAAGATATGAATTTTAGGAGGATACAAACATTCATAATAGAAAATACACACTATTTTAAAATGTTTTCTTATTATTTATTATGACAACTATTAACACCAAACAGAAAGCTGTAGAACTAACCAGGGTATCTTACAGAGATTTGTTTCAGAGGATTGTTTATTCGATTCTGTTACATACATTATTTCGTTAGCTTTTTCCGTTTTTCAGGTCCTCGGCCTATGCTATGGCAGAAAAAAAATATTATTCTCTTTTGTATTTACTATTGGTTTCCTGAAAGAAGCAATTATTTTAATTATTGATTATTTATTGTTTAATGTGGAACCATTTTATTCTAACTCATAGGAATAAAACAATAACAAATGGGATTGCATGCAAAATACTCATAAATGTTTACATAACAATTAAAACCTACATCTTAAAATATGAATATGCATTTAGAGCCTGGCTTGCTGTCTGAGCTTTTAACATGTTCTGTGCTCAAATTCCTATTATAATGGATCCTGGACATGGAAGCTCTTGGGTCACCACTAAAGGGAATAGCACCCTGTAGAGTTTTGTGTTTGGGAAGAAGCGGACTTTGTGAATAGACAATTAAATATTTACCAGTTTGCCTTAAGCCAAGGACATGGTAAAAGACTAGTTTGTATTTTTATTTTGTTTTTAAGTAGGCCCCTTTCTGTCATTATTTATCTTGCCTTCACTAGGGAGTTTATTGTTTATTAAAAAGCTTTAATCTGAACTACTTTCATTGCGTGTGTGTGTGTGTGTGTGTGTGTGTGTGTGTTGTTTGAATAGAATCCTGATGGGAAGCTTATTTTATTCTCTTAGATTTGCTTCTTCCTTTTTTTTCCCCCATCCTGAGAAGGATGACTGGTTTACAAATAGAAATTTATATTAACTGACACAGTCCTTTTTCCTTATACTGCTGATCTCAAAACTGTTCTGCAGTCCTGAAATACGAAACACTATTATTTTTTGGTACAGCTAGTGTTCTCAAAAATGTAAATGGATGAAAGTGATTCAATCTATTATGGAAGCAGAAGCATCTTCCTATCTGCTTTACAAATTTTTCCAAATAAAATACAGTCAGCTTTGTAACATTGCATAAAAACTTGTTTTAGAATTCTTTACAACAAATTGAAGAAGATAAAGCAATCTGCTTCTCATACCAAACAGTGAAGTGAAAAGCATTATTTTAAAGAAATATTTCTGTTTTGTTAGTGTATAAAATTCTGTGACAATGGCTAGCATCTTTAGGAAAGTTTTTAGGTGACATTTATGATTGACTATTAAATCAATTTTAGGACAAAATAAAATGAGATTTGAATTGCATGTCTAATTAAATGATGAAATATCTAGGCAAACTAACCATTCAACTTCTAATTTTTATGAATACTTTCTATGTACCCCTGACATCTGTACATGTGTTTAATTTCCAGTGGACTCAAAATACTTCAAGTGGTCTCATTTGAGTATTAACTAGGAAAATACATTCACAGTCTAGCAATTTCCTTTTATGTCTACGTTATTTTAAATCATAGCATGGATTTTCCACGCTGCTTTATGACCAGAACACATTTATTTGCAAAGTATTTCGCTTTTTTATATTATAGCATATAATATTGGACAATTGATATGGTCATCTGTTAAAAAATTTGGATGCAATGATAGAGCCTTGACATTTATAGATGTAGCATTAACAGTTGCAACTCTTTCAGTTTCAGACATTTGTGAAAAATCTCATAGGTGTGCAATATGGTTTGAAATTTGTGAGGACAGCAATTCATGCTCTGACTCCAGTCATTGGCAGCCAGTGAGCAAGCACAACTAACCACCCAGGATAAACTTCACAATGTGGCCTCCACTAATTGGAATTTTATATTAATTTTTATGAAATAATTAAAATCTTATTTCATAGCAAGAACTGGTACTCAAAAAGAAGTTAAATGGCTAATCCTTTGCAGTTTTTATGTTTTTAGAAATATGTGATCTCAAGAATAGCCCTCAAGAATGTCAAGGTTTTACAGAAGTTAAAGACATTTGTTATTCTGTGGTCAGATTATTTCAGTAGTTGAGATGTTGTCTCACATTAAAGGAGAAATCTGCAAATTAGAAATGGTTTGCAAATTGCAAGGCAAAGCATTCAAATAACTGTTATATGTGATAAAAATCTCTTTTGGATTTCAGGATAACTAGATATAGGGCCCAGGATTGGCATTTAAAGAGAACTCCTATACACACACTTAGATTCAACAAAAAAATGTCTATATTCTATAATATACAATTACCTTCATTGTGTAGTGGGGAAAATGAAGAGTTGGATTCCTGATTAGCTAGATTAGGGCAGGAAAACATCAGCTGTTTGTTTTGTGCTTTGAGATTTCAATTTTTCCACTTGGCTTTGTCCTTTTGTTTTCCCTTTCCGTTGATGATTTTGTTATAGGCACATCCTTTTCTTGAATCTACTGGTAAGAATAGAAAGCTATAACCAAGTTGAGACAACGTTCAAGTAAGGTCCAATTCTCAGTTATCTACAGGGTTATCCAAAGGGAAAATAGACATTTTATTTACAATAGCTGCATCTTTTAAGTAGAAATATTTTGGGCTATTACATGTCAAACCTACATTGGTATTATTTAATTTCTTCTATCAATGAGAGCTCTCCCTGAGACACATTGTGAAATCCTTCTGTGGATAAAATCACTTAACCCCAGCCATGTCACTGATTGTTTTCAACTACAATAACCACGCTTCTATGTACATATGTCAATCATGGCAAAAAATTTCTGACTGAAAAGCTCAAAAGAAAATAAGTAAGCATTCTCTTTTCCATATGAAGACATTACTGACCAGCAGAAAGTGGGAAAATTTATATATAATGTATAGAGATACAGACTCTACAATGAGTGAACAGTGGCATCTCACAAATTTCAGTAACGTTGTCTTGACAGTGGTTCATGGTGCTTCTGTGTTGCTAGGCAACCCAAGAGGGGATGGAGAATTTAAACTAAATTTACTTATATATTTTAGATTTTAGTCATATTATATTGAGAGTGTCTTACACATTTCATTACAGGATAGTTGTACATTTCTATTCTGTCTTTTATGTGAGCTTCTCAGTAAATACATGAAAGACACTCTGCCTGTATTGTTGCTCCTCTATGTTGGAAAATTAACATAGTCCTAATATGCATTTTTATGTTTGACAGTTGTGGCTATATGAGAGAAAATATGTAGCCTTTGATGTAAAAATGATTTAAAAAAAATACAAACTGTACAATATATGCTTGTGTGTGTCAGACAGAGAGGGAGAGGGAGGAGAGAGAAGCACTCTTTCTGAACCAAGAGATCTATGAAAGAAAGAAAGAGTCTGTTAGTTACACCTGGTTCTTCTCATTTAATTACTATAATTAACATATACAGAAGAAAAATTAATAGGGTTCTTAAATCCAGAGAGATATTAAATGTCAAAAATGTGGATATTTGAATTAAAGACCAATCAACTTGAACAATACATTATGATGTTAAAGAACTGGTAGCATATTAATTTCAAGTAAGAGTTTTAAACTTGATAACTGCAGTGGTTTTGTGAATCCAGTTTTAAGAGTTAAATGTTGTGTCAATGCCACAAATCAAAGAATAGATATTTATAACAAAAGAGCTTTATGAAATGGTGCATAATAGATTGCGATGGCTGAGGCTGCTGAAAATTGATGATCTAAATCAATAGGATGGATTAGCAATCTTAGGAGAATTATTACACACCTGTAGTTTTGTGAGATGAGCAGAGAATATCAGGGACTTTTATTTCAAGGAGTATTTGGAGATTTCGGGAGTGTACAATATTGTATTACCTTAGTCAGTTTACAGCTAGCTAAATGGTGCAAACTTGTGAAAAGGAATGTTTTCAGTGTATTGTACAAGGATCATGGCACCATTCCTGAAGAAGTAGGTGGAGCATTTAATCTCCACCATACCACATACACACCCGTGTGTGGGAATACTAAAGGGATAGGATCTTTTACAATTAGAGTCTGAAACACTTTGAATTTTTTATGGTACTTTGAATCAATATTTAGTTGAGTACTTTTTGTTCATTTATTTGTATTATCCTCATTAGATTGAACCTATATAGGTTTATATTTGAAACTAAAGATTAAATAGAATGTAAGTTCTACTGTATATTTTATCAAGATTATTTTGAAAATAGTTTTTATTACAGGAATCCTGAGTACATATCTAGTACTATCCTCTGCTTTCTACTGTGTAGCAATTTAAAGATAATGAAAAAGCATACTTCTGGGTTTGGTTTTCTGGACAGAGAAAATTAAGAACTTTAAACAGGTATCACATAGAATAATATACTCAACTGAAATTATTTTGTGGGTGACATTTTTTATAGACATTATATATCAGATGAAATAGCTAATTAACATTAAGTCTATTATATTTAGCATAATACCATATATACCTGGGTGAATAAAGAAGATTTCTAAAGGATGAGTTGGAGAGGAATTTTATAAGAACCAGATATTTATTCAAAAATTCTATGATTTCTTAGATTTGTGACACTTCAGTGACACATTTAATTAGTTCATGCTTTGTAAATCCCAGAATTCTTTGTAAATGTTGTGGTTTACCATATTTTTGTCATATGAATAACAATTTAATTTCGATTCTCCTATAGATGAATCTCTGTGCTCTTTCATGCTACTTTGAATTCAGTTTTTAAAACTGAATTTAAATACCATAGTACTTATCATATGCCATTCCACAACCTGACTGATTTGTTTTCCATTTTATTTTATCAACTTTTATTTTAGAATCAGAGAGTACACGTGCAGCTTTGTTATAAAAATATATTGTGTGATGCTGAGGTTTGGAGCACAAATGAATCTGTCTTCTAGGTAGTGAGTATAGTACCCAATAGGTAGTTTTGTTTTGTTTAACATAGTCTCGCTCTGTAGCCCAGGCTGAAATGCAGTGGTGTGATCTTGGCTTACTGCAACCTCCACGTACCGAATTCAAGCATCCTCCTACCTCAGCCTCCAGAGTAGCTGGGATTACAGGCGACTGCCACCACGCCTGGCTAAATTTTTTTGTATTTTTAGTAGAGACAGGTTTTCGCCATGTTGGCCAGGCTAGTCTGGAACTACTGACCTCGGGTGATCTGCCTGCCTTGACCTCCCAAAGTGCTGGGATTACAGCTGTGAGCCACTGTGCCTGACCCTAGAAGGTGGTTTTAAGCCCTTTCTCCCTCTCTCTGTTTCCCCTCTCTTGTATTCCCTAGCAAAATTCCCTATTGTTCCCACTGTTATGACCATGTAGTTTTCTTCTTTAAATTAACAATTTTTTTGTGTTGTTAAAATCAATTTTTGCATAGACGAGAATTTATATGGGTTAATTTCTCATTCTTAAGTAAAACAAAATAAGGACATAATTAATAGACTTGATATATACTGATTTTTTGGTATAGATTACTAAATAAGTACTGAACTCTTTTCTATAGGATGTTTAAATTTTTTGACAGGTATATAGTCAAGCCCCACTCTTTTACTTCTTTTTTATTCTGATGACTTGTATATGAATTCATTATTTACTGATAATATCAACATGACAAAACATACAAGGACTTTTCCTAATGGAACTTATAAATCTAATGCAGGAGGCAGACAGTAACTAACTAAACAATATAATTATAGTCATGGTAAGTTCTATGAAGGAATTAAAGTGATACAACAGAAAGTAGTTGTGTCAGGTAAT
This sequence comes from Callithrix jacchus, assembly GCF_049354715.1. NCBI lineage: Eukaryota > Metazoa > Chordata > Mammalia > Primates > Cebidae > Callithrix > Callithrix jacchus. The sequence goes on from NC_133505.1 coordinate 135,589,386, forward strand.
TTCAGATAAATTGTGAGTAAATGCTGTGCATGGAGTTGACATCTTTCCAGGGACAGGAGGACGAGAAAGAGCTTGGCATGTGAAGATCAGGGAAATGAGCACATCAGGCAGAGTGAGGGAAATGTGGAAAGGCATGATGGTGGGGAGTCTTTGGTGAGTAAGGAAAATTGTAATCAGAGTGAACAGGCAATCTACGGAATGGGAGAAAAATTTTGCAATCTATTCATCTGACTAAGGGCTAATACCCAGAATCTACAAGGCACTTAAAGAAATTTATAAGAATTAAAAAAACAACCCCATCAAAAAGTGAGTGAAGGATATAAACAGACACTTCTCAAAAGAAGACATTTATTCTCAAAAAAAGCTCATCATCACTGGTCATTAGAGAAATGCAAATCAAAACCAAATGATATACTATCTCATGGCAGTTAGAATGGTGATCATTAAAAAGTCAGGAAACAACAGATGCTGGAGAGGATGTGGAGCAGTAGGAACACATTTACACTATTGGTGGTAGTGTAAATTAGTTCAACCATTGTGGAAGACAGTGTGGTGATTTCTCAAGGATCTAGAACCAGAAATACCATTTGGTATTTCTTGGATTACAAATCATCCTACTATAAAGGTACATGCACAGGTACATTTATTGTAGCACTATTCACAATAGCAAAGATTGGAACTAACCCAAATGCCCATCAATGATAAACTGGATAAAGAAAATGTGAGACATATACACCATGGAATACTATACAGCCATAAGAAAAAGATGAGTTCATGTCCTTTGTAGGGACATAGATGAAGCAGCTGGAAACAATCATTCTCAGCAAACTAACATAGGAACAGAAAAACAAACACTGCATGTTCTAACTCATAAGAGGGAGTTGAGCAATGAGAACACATGGACACAGGGAGGGAAAAATCACACATGGGGGCCTATCGGTGGCTGGGGGGTTAGGAGAAGGATAGCATTAGGAGAAAAACCTAATGTAGACGATGGGTTGATGGGTGCAGCAAATCACGATGGCATGTGTATACCTATGTAACAAACCTGCACATTCTGCACATGTATCCCAGAACTTAAAGTATATTTTTAAAAAAAGAAAGAAATGGGATGGCCAATGTGACTACAGTGAAGTAAGGGAGGGGAAGAATAGTATGAGTCAAGGTTGAAATTGAAGACACAAACTGGCTATTCAAAACTTTGTACATGTGATGAGGCCAGGCACGGTGGTTCACACCTGTAATTCCAGGACTTTGGGAGGCCAAGGCAGGTCGATTACTTGGGATCAGGAGTTCCAGAGCAGCCTGGCAAGCATGGTGAAACTCTGTCTGTACCAAAAATGCAAAAATTAGCCAGGCATGATGTCACACACCTGTAATCCAAGTTATTTGGGAGGCTGAGGCAGGAGAATCACCTGAACCCAGGAGGCAGAGGCTTCAGTGGGCTGAGATTGCACCACTGCACTCCAGCCTGGGTAACACAGTGAGACTCTATCTCAAGAGAAAAAAAAGTTTGTACATGCAATGAAGTGAGAAGTTCAGATTTTCTGGTATGTGTTCTGTAAATGAAGGAAGCAGTTTTCTTAGACAGAAGATAAAAGCAATTGAGGTTTGTAATGAAGTGATTTTAAGGACGGATCATAGAATCATCAAGCCAGGAAGGAGAGAATGAAATCAGGGAGAAGGTGATGGATGGGAGAAAGGATTTTGAGTTATTATAACAGAGTCCAAGAGTCAGCGAGCTGCACAGATCGGCTGGAGTGGGCATGCCAGGTCAAGGGAAGAGCCACAGGAGTGGATGCCTGGCACCGAGAGGAGGAAAAGAGGGCAGTGAGGAGGTAAAGAGGCTGAGCACAGTCATGTTGGTCGATTTTGCAGTTACACAAGCAGAGGTAGGAAGGAAGATGGTGAACCAGAAAGTAAGTCGTTAATAATGGCTAGAAAATGGCTTTATGGGGAAATATGGATTTTCAGAGAGAAAGAGAAAACTGATTTGGAAGTAGCATCAAAGAGGAGCAAAGTTGATGCACAACTTGTCTCTAGATCTTGAAGGTCTTTTACAATATTGTTTCCAAGTCAGAAGTATGATGATGAGAGGCCATTTTCCTTAAAATATAACCGTATGTCAGTATCAACTGACCTGCATCTATATGAATTTCTGGGAAAATTAACCAGCATGTATTTCAAAAAGGGCAGGGACAGTTTTTGTTCTGTGGACTGCTGAATGATCAGAGCCTGATGTATTGCCTTCTCAGTAAATACATGTTGACTTAAATTAATTGGATAAATTGTAAACTCAATTTCATACTTTGACTTTAATTTGCAAATTAAGAACAGTGTGCTTTTCTTATTTTCTGGCCTTATATCTAATTCCTAATGTTATATGCTATTACATTATAGCATGCATTCATATTTTGACACTTTCTAATTGTCAGCTTATAAATATTTCTAATTAATATATCCTTGATTCTTCATAATATTCTGTTAACCAGCACTTAACACCTTTTTCATGAACACATTTCAGAATGTATTTTTAGTTAGGGCTTTCTGACACTATTTTATCTTGGTTTCAATTTGTGCCGTCTAAATTTTCAAGTACAACCTCATGGAATTATCAGATTCATCATTGACTTTCAAAACTTTTATAAAACATCTGCTGAGTTTTCAGACACTTATTTTGGAAAGAAAAAACATACTGGAAAGAAAAATTTTACTTATTCTAATGTGTTTTATTTAAAGTCAGAAGTCTATAGGTTATGATTTTGCTGTCTTATTTTTTACTGAAAAACATTAAGGTTTCTTTCCCAGAGTTTATTGGTTAATTGTCAGTTTTTATATAAGCCTGTGAGGTTAGATTTGCATAAGGCAATAATTTAAAATTCTCCCTATCTTCCTGCCCTTCCTTTTTTTCTCTTTCTCCTTTATTTTCTTCCGTCTTCTTTATTAATTTTTAAATATGCATATCTCTTTTTATAGAAGAAAGGATGGATAATGATTGCAGCATTTTCAGACCACTCTAATACCTCATCCTAGAAATTTTAATAAATGATTTACTAACATTTTCATCAGGCTTTTTATTATAAAGTAATATCAAAGAAAACTTGCTTTTTTAAAAAAATCTTGATACTAGTATTTCAACAAATTCATGGGTATTGATAACTTTTTGATTTCTCATAACTTTCAAGTGTCTTCTAATTGTAAAATTTTAATCAAATTTCAGATTCCATGCTTAAAACAGAAAAACTAATAAATTGATGTTGAGGGACTATCAAAATATTTTATTCTGCAAAGTTATTCTACTACTCTAAAGTTCTACATATTTATCAAAATCTATCTCTACTTGGGGGAAAATTGTGTGTGTGTGTGTGTATAATTTCTTGGTTTTGTGTATATACATATATATATATATATGAGGATGACACCCTATTACAAGTTTCAGTACAATTTATATATATGTTATATCTACATTTTTTGGTTATATAGATTTATATATATATATATAAATGGGCATTTTGTATATTTACTTATCTATCTATAAACTTCACTATTTTTGGTTTGGGTAATTAATATTTTGAAGTTTTCTCTTTTGTTATCCTCCTTGTTTGGAAAGATCTGTTTGAGACTTTCTGTGTTTTTAACAAAAATATATATGTAAGTTTGATATACTTAACCTTATTTTTTGCTAAACAACAACCAAAAAGACCCCCATAAGTTTGAAAAGTGTCCATCAATATCATTTTTTGGCAGTTTATCATAAAGATACAATCAGTATTCAATAAATCTATAATTGAATAAATAATATTATCAGCAAATATCACAGGCTAGGATCAGCTCAAGAAATCTTTAAAATGTGAGCCTACATAATTGAGAGCAAGTAACATTTCATTTGGTGTTAATTAACATATACTGTGTGAAAATGGTATTATTTTTGCACAACAATTATTGTCAGCATTTTAGTGTGACCTTTTTTTTTTTTAAATTTTTTATTGGATTTTAGGTTTTGGGGTACCTGAGCAGAGCATGCAAGACAGTTGCGTAGGTACACACATGGCAGTGTGCTTTGCTTTCCTTTTCCACTTCACCCACGCTTGGCATTTCTCCCCAGGCTATCCGTCCCCACCTCCCCCTCCCACTGGCCCTCCCCTTTTCCCCCCAATAGACCCCAGTGTTTAGTACTCCCCTTTCTGTGTCCATGTGTTCTCATTTTTCTTCACCCGCCTATGACTGAGAATATGCGGTGTTTCATTTTCTGTTCTTGTGTCAGTTTGCTGAGAATGAAGTTCTCCAGATTCATCCATGTCCCTACAAATGACACGAACTCATCATTTCTGATTGCTGCATAATATTCCATAGTGTATATGTGCCACATTTTCCCAATCCAGTCTATCATCAATGGGCATTTGGGTTGATTCCAGGTCTTTGCTATTGTAAATAGTGCTGCAATAAACATTCGTGTGCATGTGTCCTTATAGTAGAATGATTTATAGTCCTTTGGGTATATAACCAGTAATGGGATTGCTGGGTCAAATGGAATTTCTATTTCTAAGGCCTTGAGGAGTCGCCACACTGTCTTCCACAAAGGTTGGACTAATTTACACTCCCACCAACAGTGTAAACGTGTTCCTTTTTCTCCACATCCTCTCCAGCATCTGTTGTCTCCAGATTTTTTAATGATCGCCATTCTAACTGGTGTGACATGGTATCTCAATGTGGTTTTGATTTGCATCTCTCTGATGACCAGTGACGATGAGCATTTTTTCATATGATTGTTGGCCTCATATATGTCTTCTTTCGTAAAGTGTCTGTTCATATCCTTTGCCCACTTTTGAATTGGCTTGTTTGTTTTTTTCTTATAAATCTGTTTGAGTTCTTTGTAAATTCTGGATATCAGCCCTTTGTCAGATGGGTAAACTGCAAAAATTTTTTCCCATTCTGTTGGTTGCTGATTCACTCTAGTGACTGCTTCTTTTGCCGTGCAGAAGCTGTGGAGTTTGATTAGGTCCCATTTGTCTATTTTGGCTTTTGTTTCCAATGCTTTTGGTGTTTTGTTCATGAAGTCCTTGCCTACTCCTATGTCCTGGATAGTTTTGCCTAGATTTCCTTCTAGGGTTTTTATCGTGCCAGGTCTTATGTTTAAGTCTTTAATCCATCTGGAGTTAATTTTAGTGTAAGGTGTCAGGAAGGGGTCCAGTTTCTGCTTTCTGCACATGGCTAGCCAGTTTTCCCAACACCATTTCTTAAACAGGGAATCCTTTCCCCCTTGCTTGTTTTTGTCAGGTTTATCAAAGATTGTATAGTTGTATGTATGTTGTGTTGCCTCCAATGCCTCTGTTTTGTTCCATTGGTCTATATCTCTGTTTTGGTACCAGTACCATGCTGTTTTGATTACTGTAGCCTTGTAGTATAGTTTGAAATCCGGTAGTGTGATGCCCCTGGCTGTGTTCTTTTTGCTTAGAATTGACTTGGCTATGCGGGCTCTCTTTTGGTTCCATATGAAGTTCATGGTGGTTTTTTTCCAGTTCTGTGAAGAAAGTCAATGGTAGCTTGATGGGGATAGCGTTGATTCTGTAAATTACTTTGGGCAGTATAGCCATTTTCACAATATTAATTCTTCCTAACCATGAATGTGGAATGTTTCTCCATCTGTTTGTGTCCTCTCTGATTTTGTTGAGCAGTGGTTTGTAGTTCTCCTTGAAGAGGTCCCTTACGTTCCTTGTGAGTTGTATTCCAAGGTATTTTATTCTTTTTGTAGCAATTGTGAATGGCAGTTCGTTCTTGATTTGGCTTTCTTTAAGTCTGTTATTGGTGTAGATGAATGCTTGTGATTTTTGCACATAGATTTTATATCCTGAGACTTTGCTGAAGTTGCTTATCGGTTTCAGGAGTTTTTGGGCTGAGGCAATGGGGTCTTCTAGGTATACTATCATGTCGTCTGCAAATAGAGACAATTTGGCTTCCACCTTTCCTATTTGAATACCCTTTATTTCTTTTTCTTGCCTGATTGCTCTGGCTAGGACTTCCAGGACTATATTGAATAGGAGTGGTGAAAGAGGGTATCCTTGTCTAGTGCCAGATTTCAAAGGGAATGCTTCCAGTTTTTGCCCATTCAGTATGATATTGGCTGTTGGTTTGTCATAAATAGCTTTTATTACTTTGAGATACGTTCCATCGATACCGAGTTTATTGAGGGTTTTTAGCATAAAGGGCTGTTGAATTTTGTCAAATGCCTTCTCTGCGTCAATTGAGATAATCATGTGGTTTTTGTTTTTGGTTCTGTTTATGTGGTGAATTACACTGATAGACTTGTGTATGTTGAACCAGCCTTGCATCCCCGGGATGAATCCTACTTGATCATGGTGAATAAGTTTTTTGATTTGCTGTTGCAATCGGCTTGCCAATATTTTATTGAAGATTTTTGCATCTATGTTCATCATGGATATTGGCCTGCAGTTTTCTTTTCTTGTTGGGTCTCTGCCGGGTTTTGGTATCAGAATGATGTTGGTCTCGTAAAATGATTTGGGAAGGATTCCCTCTTTTTGGATTGTTTGAAATAGTTTTAGAAGGAATGGTACTAGCTCCTCTTTGTGTGTCTGGTAGAATTCGGCTGTGAACCCATCTGGACCTGGGCTTTTTTTGAGTGGTAGGCTCTTAATTGCTGCCTCGACTTCTGCCCTTGTTATTGGTCTATTCATAGTTTCAGCTTCCTCCTGGTTTAGGCTTGGGAGGACGCAGGAGTCCAGGAATTTATCCATTTGTTCCCGGTGTACTAGTTTATGTGCATAGAGTTGTTTGTAATATTCTCTGATGATGGTTTGAATTTCTGTGGAATCTGTGGTGATTTCCCCTTTATCATTTTTTATTGCATCTATTTGGTTGTTCTCTCTTTTATTTTTAATCAATCTGGCTAGTGGTCTGCCTATTTTGTTGATCTTTTCAGAAAACCAGCTCTTGGATTTATTGATTTTTTGAAGGGTTTTTCGTGTCTCAATCTCCTTCAGTTCAGCTCTGATCTTAGTTATTTCTTGTCTTCTGCTGGGTTTTGAGTTTTTTTGATCTTGCTCCATTAGCTCTTTCAAATTTGACTATAGGGTGTCAATTTTGGATCTTTCCATTCTCCTCATATGGGCACTTATTGCTATATACTTTCCTCTAGAGACTGCTTTAAATGTGTCCCAGAGGTTCTGGCATGTTGTGTCTTCGTTCTCATTGGTTTCGAAGAACTTCTTTATTTCTGTCTTCATTTCATTGTTTACCCAGTCAACATTCAAGAGCCAGTTGTTCAGTTTCCATGAAGCTGTGTGGTTCTGGATTGGTTTCTGTATTCTGAGTTCTAACTTGATTGCACTATGGTCTGAGAGGCAGTTTGTTATGATTTCAGTTGTTTTGCATTTGCTGAGCAGTGCTTTACCTCCAATTATGTGGTCAATTTTAGAGTAGGTGTGATGTGGTGCTGAGAAGAATGTGTATTCTGTGGATTTGGGGTGGAGAGTTCTGTAAATGTCTATCAGGTTTGCTTGCTCCAGGTCTGAGTTCAAGCCCTGGATATCCTTGTTGATTTTCTGTCTGGTTGATCTGTCTAATATTGACAGTGGAGTGTTAAAGTCTCCCACTATTATTGTGTGGGAGTCTAAGTCTCTTTGTAAGTCACTAAGAACTTGCCTTATGTATCTGGGTGCTCCTGCATTGGGTCCATATATGTTCAGGATCATTAGCTCTTCTTGTTGTATTCATCCTTTTACCATTATGTAATGGCCTTCTTTGTCTCTTTTGATCTTTGTTGCTTTAAAGTCTATTTTATCAGAGATGAGAATTGCAACCCCTGCTTTTTTTTGCTCTCCATTTGCTTGGTAAATCTTCCTCCATCCCTTTATTTTGAGCCTTTGTGTATCCTTGCATGTGAGATGGTTTTCCTGGATACAGCACACTGAAGGGTTTTGGATTTTTATCCAATTTGCCAGTCTGTGTCTTTTGATTGGTGCATTTAGTCCATTTACTTTTAGGGTTAATATTGTTATGTGTGAATTTGATACTGCCATTTTGATGCTAAGTGGCTGTTTCGCCTGTTAGTTGTTGTAGATTCTTCATTATGTTGATGTTCTTTAGCATTTAGTGTGATTTTGGAATGGCTGGTACCGGTTGTTCCTTTCTATGTGTAGTGCCTCTTTTAGGAGCTCTTGTAAAGCAGGCCTGGTGGTGACAAAATCTCTGAGTACTTGCTTGTTCGCAAAGGATTTTATTTTTCCTTCACTTCTGAAGCTCAATTTGGCTGGATATGAAATTCTGGGTTGAAAGTTCTTTTCTTTAAGAATGTTGAATATTGACCCCCACTCTCTTCTGGCTTGTAGTGTTTCTGCCGAGAGATCTGCTGTGAGTCTGACGGGCTTCCCTTTGTGGGTGACCCGACCTTTCTCTCTGGCTGCCCTTAGTATTTTCTCCTTTATTTCAACCTTGTTGAATCTGACGATTATGTGCCTTGTGGTTGCTCTTCTTGCGGAATATCTTTGTGGTGTTCTCTGTATTTCCTGTATTTGAGTGTCGGCCTGTCTTGCTAGGTGGGGGAAATTTTCCTGGATGATGTCCTGAAGAGTATTTTCCAGCTTGGATTCATTCTCTTCATCCCCTTCTGGTACACCTATCAAACATAGGTTAGGTCTTTTCACATAGTCCCACATTTCTTGGAGGCTTTGTTCATTCCTTTTTGCGCTTTTTTCTGTAATCTTGGTTTCTCGTTTTATTTCATTGAGTTGGTCTTCGACTTCAGAAATTCTTTCCTCTGCTTGGTCAATTCGGCTATTGAAACTTGTGCATGCTTCGCGAAGTTCTCGTATTGTGTTTTTTTGCTCCTTTAATTCATTCATATTCCTGTCTAAGTTATCCATTCTTGTTATCATTTCCTCATATCTTTTTTCAAGTTCCTTAGTTTCTTTGCATTGATTTAATACATGTTCTTTTAGCTCACAAAAGTTTCTCATTATCCACCTTCTGAAGTCTAATTCCATAATTTCATCACAGTCATTCTCCGTCCAGCTTTGTTCCCTTGCTCGTGAGGAGTTTTGGTCCTTTCTAGGAGGCGAGGTGTTCTGGTTTTGGGTGTTTTCGTCCTTTCTTCGCTGGTTTCTTCCCATCTTTGTGGATATATCTGATTGTCATCTGTGTAGTTGCTGACTTTTCAATTGGGTCTCTGAGTGGACACCCAGATTGTTGATGATGAAGTATTTCTGTTACTTTGTTTTCCTTCTACCAGTCTAGCCCCTTCACTGTATGACTGCTGAGGTCCACTCCAGGCCCTGCTTGTCTGTGGTGCACCTCTAGCAGCTGTGGCACAGCGAGGGATGCTACCAGTTTCTTTTTCTGCTATCTTTGTCCCAGGATGATGCCTGCCAAATGTCAGTCTTTTGGATATAGAGGGGTCAGGGAGCTGCTTGAGGAGACAGTCTGTTCTTTATAGGAGCTCAATTGCTGAGCTGTGAGCTCTGTTGTTCATTCAGGGCTGTTAGGCTGCTATGTTTGATTCTGCTGCAACAGAGCTCATTAAAAAAACCTTTTTTTTTCCTCAAATGCTCTGTGTGGGGGGGTTCGGGCTTTATATTTGGATGTCTGTTGAGGTGTCCTGCCCAGCTAGGAGGCAGACTAGCCACTGTTTGCCTGCCAAGTCTCCGCCATGCTGTTGTGTGGTTCGCCCTATTGCTGCAGGCTCTGCTGTTCTGCTGTGGTCTCCGCCACGCCCTGCGGCGGAGTCTCTTTGTTGTAGCGGGCTGCCTCGGCAATGGCAGGCTGCGTCAGCAGTGGGCGTGTATCTCAGTAGGGACGGGTTGCCTCGGCAACAGCTGGCTGCATCAGCAGTGGGCGTGTGTCTCAGTTGGGGCGGGTTGCCTCAGTAATTGTGGACGACCCTCCCCCACAGAGCGTCTCGGACCGTCTGCTCGGGATCCTTTGGAAATCGTGGTTTTGTTCATCCCACTGGGCTACCCCAAACGCTCTGTCCCTGCAATCCCCTGGGCTGGCCCACTGTCCAAGTCTCGTTCAGTCTCAAGTCCAGCCCTCTCAAGTCTCAGGTTGCCGGTTCCACAGGGCACCCAGACAAGCGCGCCCTGTGGGGAGTGCTGGGTGGGGCCGGCCGCCGCCACCCTGGCTGCCAGCTTTGCCAGGCAGAGGTACTAGCTGGTGTCCCACGTCTCCTTTATACTTGGGGATTTCCCCGTTCTGTGGGCAACAAAGATCAGTCTGGAAATGAAGCTCTGACTCACCTCTCCGCGGATTCAACGAGAGCTCCAATCCTGGGTTGTTCTCACAGCGCCATCTTGAGTCCTCCCCGCTTTTAGTGTGACTTTTAACATGCTGATAGTTCAATATCTTTTAACTTGTGCCAATAGATTTTTTTTTAGTAAGAAATGAGTAATAATCTTAATTTTATTTTACCCGATTCAAACATTCTTGCCTTGATCTTAGAGGGTGGGGAGTAGGCAGCATGACCTCTCATCTCTCCGTCTCTTTCTTCAATCTTAGTGAAGGGTGTCCCACTCACCCATTTATCTACACCATGAGCCATTCAGCCACCAAGTCCTGCAGGTGCTATCTCTTTCCAATTTTACAGCCACTGCCTTCATTTGGAATCTAAATATTTTTGCCCTTGATTTCTAACCTGCCTCTGCAGTTAGTCATCTGCTACCCTCTCCTCAGTCCTTTCATCTTCCTATCATTCCCGTTTAATATTCTCCTAGGGATCTCCATGGTATCCAATATAAAATTGTACTGAAACTAGTAATCAGGCAGGCATCCTCTTTATAATTAGATCTCCACCAGCAGTCTAACTTGGTCTTTGACCTCTTCTCACTGACACTCTATGCTCCTGTCAGTCTGGACTCTACAGTTTCTGGGCAGTGTACTTGCATTCTTTCCCCAGGCTAGCCCATCTCACTCTTTTCTAAATCTCACCGTATTTGCATGGGTAACATGTTCTCACCTTTTAAGAATTTCCTGAAACTCTTCCTGACATCCTGATATCTGAAAAAACACCCCTTTGTACTCACAAAGGTCTTTGTACATATATCATTTATCATACAGTATTTCCACTGAAAGTTTAAGTGCCTGTTCCCCACTGTGGCTCCTGAGTAGGAGGAGCCTATGCAGAAGGCATAGAGGAAGCAATCTGGTGGAATTGGGCCAAGGAGACTTGTCTCTAAGCTACATTGGCAGAGCAATGTTTTACTTAGATTATATCTATTTAAGATGGATTTAGGGAGGCTCAGGGAGATTATTGGAGAGATGGGAAATATGAGAGACCCTAATCACCTCTTGGCAGCACTGCTGTGCTTCCTTTACTGTAGAGTGAGCTCCTGGAAAATAGGGACTCTGTCTGTCATCTGTGTGTTCCCTGAGCACCACAAAGTGTGTGACAAATAGATTGTATGCCTGCTACATAGTAGGTTCTTAATAAATAGGAAGTGAATTGAAAATTCTAGATGCAATTCATGTTCCCATATTAAATTGCTCTCAAAAAGTAAATCATCTGTGGCTCTGAAGTCTATTTAAAATACACTCTTCTTCCAAATAAAATGTCTGATCCAGGCGATTTGAGGAAGACATGTAGGCTCAAGTAGTATTAAACCAAACCACTGCCATGTACATGTAAATATTGCATGAGTAACTAGTCTGACATATTCTTCACTAATGGAGATTTGTTCTAAGGAACTTCTTTGTCCAGTATTTTCTGATGAAGAAATAGATAGAAATATCAAAAGCCTTCTTACTCCATTTTAGGCTGCCATTTTTTTTCCTAAGAGCTGTTACACATCGAGCATACCTAAATTGCCTTTCTGAAATACAGGAACACAGTGTATTGTGAGTAAAATGATCTGTGTTGATTAGTTTGTCTTTGGGGTGTACTTGATTCATCAGATGATGGAGATCCTGCTGGCATTTCAAGCAACCTGCCATGGTATGTGGGCTTTATTGGCTTCCCAGCAGCGACACTGACACAAATTGTCGGATTTTATGGGCAGTTTTAAACCTAATGAAATACATCCTTGAGAAGCTTCCTTCATCATTTTAGTAGCTGTACAATTTGAAAGAAAAAAATCAATGTACACCACACAGAGTAGTTCACTGTTGAAATCATGGAGGACAATGACAACATGCTTATTTTGCTCTTGAACATGCTGTCATTAACTGCACGATAGGAGACTGATGCTGCCTCAGAGGCTGGTATTAATCTTTGTGCCAAACCTCGCAGAAACTCTGTGTGCATTTACTGACGTAAACATCACTGTCCATCTCTTTGATCTTAAGATTGCTCCTTTGGGGTAGAAGGTAACGTAAGGCTGCTGAATTTAAAAATGTTCAAAGTGAGTGAAGGTAAGAGGTGTTCATTTCCTTCCAGTACTGAAAATTAAGAGTACAAGACCCACATGTTATTATTCAACAGAAAGTAGTCTGATGACGGCAAGGTAATTTACATACATTATCTAATTTAATCATAGCCCTGGGAGAGTAGTAATATTGCTATTCCTATTTTACTAGTGAGTGACAAAGTGATTTGCTGCTATTTGATCCCAAGTCTACATGAATCCAAAGATATATCTTTAATTAGTTCTGTATAGGGTCTCAAAGCAGTCATATTACTAAATTTTTGATCTTCATTAAACATGGATACAAAAGTAATAATAATATTTCTACAAGTAAAGGGATGTTGACAAAAATTAACATTCAAGAATCCTCAGGTTTTTTCTACCTCTTTAAGTATTCCAGAAATGGTGATACAGTCAGGAGCAATATATTGCCAGGAACTTGGCAGGATGAGAGATTACTTTTTGGATAGAATCAGTTGCAGGAATTTTCCAAATGATTCACACAGAATCAACTTAATCTTCTGGAAAACATTTTAGGGACCACAAATACATATTGTACCCAGGATGTAGTGTACTTACTGCAGTGTGGTCTATGATTTTTCTTGGCATGCATAATTCAAAGACCCAGATAGAAATGGCTGATTTTAGCACTTCTAGCAATAAATCAAAAGCTTCTCTTTGGGAGAATATCTTCATTCATATTAAACATATCAATATCTCAAGTAAATATAATTGAGATAGGCATCATGCTGTTGGGATCTCAACTGGTAAATGGTCCTCTTTCTTGGGTATCTTTGGAGATACCCAGGTATTTAACTCTCCAGTCAAACTGAGGATCAGTATTTTAAAAGTCTGTAAAATGCTTAAGCCATTGTCTTCCCACCCAAACCATAATCTCTCAAATAATTATTAGGAATTTTCTTTTTTCTTTCAAGCCCTTTGAAATTATATCTTAGATTCTTTAGAAACTGAGTTTTATATCTGGTTTTTTTTTTTTTTAAAAACTCAAACTTTTGACAAACGTTCCATAGTTTTTTCTAATTAGGATAAGTATTTCAAAAAGTCACAACATGCTTGAGCCAAAAATCCAGTGTGAAAATAGAAATTAGAAATGATCTTTAGAACAATTAAGAAATCATTTTTTGAAAAAGTGTGGAGTTATTAATTAAGTGCTTGACCTTTTGCGGCATCTCAAATGACCGTTTTCAAAAAGATAGAAGCAGTTAGAAGGAAAAAAACTATGAATGTAGATTCAGTGCCAGAGGACAAACACTGTTGAAATTGCCTTGATATAGATTCGTAGATTGCAAAAGAGCACTTTTTAAAATTTAAGCCCTTAAATGTGATATCTCAGGCACAGAGTGAGTTCTTCATATATACAAAATGTGATTCTTGCCGCCTACCAGCTGTCTTCCGATTTGACAAGATGACCTTCCCTATAAGTTTGACACATAATTCATAAAATGCGTGGCTCTGGAGAACAATTATCGTGACGGGAGTATGCTTTCTTGATTATATGGAGGGGTCCTCTTTCCCACCTCTGTTTTTGAAGGATATTAAAGGTGAGATTAAAAATGCTCCAGTTGTTCTGTCTGCCTGATTGTAACAGTGAAGGAGACAAAATTGATTCTAGCTTACGGCTCAGGGTTTCAGTGTTATTCTGCAGCATTTGTTTGCCAGCAGCTGTTAGGGATTATTGCAGGTTTCTTTGTCAGGAACAGTGTGGAAACAATAATAAATCAGATTTAAACTGGCTCGTGAAAGAGTTTGTTTAAAAGATTTAAAAGTCTCTTTTGAGTCAAAGATGTTAATTCTACCTGGTGAACCAGAATGATCCTGCATATATCTTGGGACGGAATTATATTTTCTATATCTGAGTAATGATCATACATACACTGAAGGCAGCACCATCTTCTCCCAGAAATACACAACACCAAAAGGTTCCCTACCAAACATGCATGAAAAGATAGCAAAAGTACAATATTTCTTTAATTTTTTTCCTTCCTCCTTGGTTTAGGTGAAATAGAGGATACAGCTCTGATAATTAGAATTTCATATGGCAAACACTCACACACATAGTGGATTTGAGGAAATCAATTTTCACTAATCTAGAAAATTCTCTCCTCAAGAGAAAAGGGATTTAACAACTTTCATGATGTATTTAAATTCAACATATATTTTGCCTACTTTAAATTGGGAAAAAGTGACTCTAAGGTCATAATGTGGAATTGAGTTTACCCTTTCTGGTATAGAATGGCATTTCACATTGAGAAAAACCAAGGAGAAGCATTCAAGGATGAATGGGGAGAGAAACGTAGTTTATTATTTTATTATTTGTCATGGTAACACATACTTTATACAATCTGTCATTTCTACTTGTCTAAATATGTGTTTCTCCTGAGGTAAAATTTCAAAAATTCTAGATGATGTTTTGGAGGGTCTGTGGAGAAGCTGAATGGTATAGAGCTAAAGCAAATCTTGTATGACTTTTTATGTAATATGTTTATTTCCTATACCTATGCCTTTACTATGTATACATATACACTCATATCCCTATATATGCAAGGTTCACTTGATATTCAAATTTTGTGAGAAAAGCATATTTATTCTTTTTTTTTGAGATGGAATCTCACTCTGTCACCCAGGCTGGAGTGCAGTGGCTTGATCTTGGCTCACTGCAACCTCTGCCTCCCAGGTTCAAGTGATTCCCCTGCCTCAGCCTCCTGAGTAGCTGGGACTAGATTTATTCTTAATCCCATTTATCCATGTGGAGAATATGTCACCTTGCTCATTTCACTTTGCAAACCCACTCACTGTTCTTTTTACCTCTCTCCTTCTCTTTCTTTTTGTTCTGTCACTAATCGAGCCTTCAGTTACTAAGACACACAGGAGTGCTTTCTAGAGAGTAACTGAAATTAACCACATACATCATTTGGTGGCAAACCTCACAGCCACCAGTCACTTATAGTACCAAGTCCCTGCTCTTTGGGTAGCAGTGGATAAGAAATGCTACAGAAGTTCCTTATGTAGAGAAAAGGCTGTCCTCCTATTTGAAAACCTTGTGCCCACATCCATCCACTTTGCAGATTTATACAATAACTGATTTGTCCTTTATGTTTTTTTCAAGTACTTATATCATGAGGCTAGGCTCTGCCTAATGAAAGAGAATTGCTCTTATTCTGTGCCCAGGTGACTCGTCCATCTCTGGGTCTTTTCAAACACCAGAGGTGGCAATAGTGTGCTTAGCCTCAAGTCTGAGCAAAGAAAAGAACTTTCCAGAGATTACTGTAAAGCTCCTATTCTGAGAGCACCTGTTTCTCTTAGTGCTGTTTACTCAGGACTTTCAAGGTCAGTAGACAAGCTTTTCCACAAATTTGGTTTCTTTTAAAAACTATTTTTGGTAGTTTTGTTAAATGTGCCTGGAAATTCATTTTAAGTGGAGAAGGGATGGAGGTAAAGGATAGGTAGAATACTAAATGTCGTAAGGCTCTTTTATCATCCTATGTTTTTAATAAGTTTTATATGGTAACAGACAAACATTGTAAAAACAAGAATGGGTTTAATATTGTTGAATTAAAAAATGTATTAAAAGAGAAAAATGAGGCACTAGGTTCTTCTACTTTTGTTTATATTCTTCGCCCTTGTGTTCCTCCTATTCAGGACTTCATTGTAAATGTTCAGGATTAATTGTTTGTCATGGATGCAGTCCTATACTGTACCTTGTCTTTCTGCAAAACCAAGATAATATTGTAGTTCAAAACTTGGCTATCCACCACCATGAAGGAATATGTTTCTATTATTTTTCTTCAGAAACATTTAACATTTCTTTAGCTCTGTTTTATACTTACCTGAATTCTTAAAAATAGAATATAGATAATAAATTTCTCTATTTTTGCAACTCACTCACTGTTATTAATAGTTATTATTCTAATTTGAATAATATTATGCTCTGTTAAGTTATTTAAAACCAGTTACCTCTATCTATAAATAACCCCAAACTCCTATACTGTCATCACCTTTGTTTCTTCTAACATGCTGTAATGTGAAATCAAAATTATTAAGTTGTTATAATTACGTATGATATAAGATGTATTCTCCTGTGGATAAAGTACACATTTATTTTCGATATTTAGAATAATTTTTGTTTTTGGCATGCTTCCTTTTTCTTGACTATTTACAGGAAGTAGCTACTTATATTTTTACCTAAGTCTCATTAGAGGTAATGGATTTTTGTCCTATGGGAAAGATACTATGCCAATAAACTTTGCTCAATGAAGGACAGAATGTTTTATACTTTTTTTTCTGGTTCTTCACGGTGTTCATAAAGAATATGTTCCATTGATAGAGTTAGTTATGTATTTTAGCTTATTAAATAAATTTAAGGACAAAGAGAATAATTTTCAAACCCACTGTGCTTGGCCCTCACTAATTATGTTTTTGCCTGTGGGATATGGATTTTGGAGGCTGCATTTACAATAAGTGACACATACACCATTTATAAATGATAAAATACAAAATATTTATCTTAACTAGGGAGGTGCTGTAATGTCTTTTTCCCCTCTTCAACATAATTATATTACAATGATTCCTCAATGACCGGCTGAATTTTTACCTCTTCTTAAAGTATTACCTGTTATCATCAGGCTGTTATGAAACTCACTTCTAGAAATAAAGAAAATCATCCAAATATCACCAATTACTGAATCTAGATGTGAGCATAAAGGTTTTATTTAAAGTAGTCTTTCAGCTTTTCTATATGATTACATTTTCATTTAAAAAATTTGAATAAATCGAATAATGTGATAGCAAATGACTAGGCAGCTATTAAGGTGGTCAAGGAAAACTCACTAAAAGAAACCAGCACAATATTTTGTATGATCAAAAATATTGCTGGTATGACTGGAGCATAGAAGGAGTGGGATAGAGCAATCAAATGTCTCTATTTTAGAAAGAAATGTCATCAAGGTGGACAGGGACCAGAACATGCAGCACTTCATAAGCCACAAAAGACATTTTCATTTTATTCCTGTAGATTTTAAGTAGAGATGCAGCTTTTTTCTCCTATATTTTAGAAATTGTTTTTGGTTACCATATAGAGCCAGTTATTATATCATATACAGAATTTATTATTTGGGTGCAAGATCTAAAATAGAAAGACAGGTTATGAGGCTGTATGATCCCCATTATACAGCCTTGGATAAGATAAATTTCATGAAAATGAAAAAAAGCAGACATGTGTAGGATGTTTTTGGCAGGTGGAATCAATAGTACTTATTAATGGACTAGAGGTCTTGGTAGTAAAGGAAAGACAAACTTTAGATAAGGCAGTTAGAGAAAGAGAATCAAGGATAGATTCTAGATTTTGATATTGAGCAATTGTGTGGACGGTGATATAATTGAATGTTATAGAGCGGATTGGGAGGAGTGCAAGATTTTTCATGGAGGAAAGGCCAGAGAATAAAGAGGTCTGCTTTAGCCATCCTAAATTTTAGATACCTTTTAGACATCTAAGTAGAGCTATTGATTTAATATTTGGATATGTAAGTCTCAGGTATGCCATCTGTTCTGGCTATCTTACATTCGAATCCTGTGTACTTTTTACACTGGCCTGGAAAAGCTAGCAAAACCTGGAACTGAATTTGTCCCCTCTGCATTTACAGAATTTCAACTGGCAAGTCTAATTTTAAGTTCTACCTTTTCATAATTGATTATTCATTTATACAAGTATTTATTGAGTGCCAGAAACAGCATGTAGTCATTCCAAGCTTTAGTGTTTTATCATCCAATTGTCCAGATTTCAGTGGCATCAGAAGATGCCATATAAACACTGCCTTCAGGTGGCCCTTAGATGGCCACCAAGATCCCCTAGTTACATTTTCTGAGTACAAAGCAGAAGAAAGATGCCCTTCGTTCTGTACACAGTGTGCTACATTGTGGTTTGGTTTATTATTAAATAGCATAATTAGAAGAAAAGATATGCTATTTAGGTTTGAATTTCTAATTTTAAGAGTAAATGCCTTTATGCCATATTTCTTTGAAGGTGCACATGTATTCAAACCTCAGCTCCTCCACTAATTAGATATTTGAACATGGTAGAAATAGTTAACCTATCATCTTTAAAACAAAGAATATAAAATCTAACTAACAGAGTGGATAACATGATTATAACAAAGTAAATCAGGCTGTTAAAAAAGATTATAAAATATTAAAAGTTCAATATTGCCATTAGACTCTAATCAATAATGAATATATCAGGTATTATATTCTGACAGGAAGAACTATCTAGCCTTAGAGCTTTGAAATATAACTAAGAAATCTATTAAAATAAATTAAATAGAATGTATTCCAAGGTAATCAATTAATGTTTATTCATATTAACTCAGAACAGCTTTGTCTGAAATTGAACCCAATACAGTTTCATTTATCAATAAAAACGTAAGCATATTTGCTAAAAGATAAAAGCATAGCATTTAAATGCAGGTATTCTTATTTGGATGTGCAAACCATGAATATAAACATTAAGGAAAAGTAGTCTTAATTAATTATATCAAATTTTCAGAGTTCACACCATTCCTCTTCTTAGAAACACATACAAGTTTAGGCTGATATCAATGTCTGCTTTGAGATCATCAAAGTAATGCATCCATTCTGAGAAGCACTAGTGACATGTAAGATCATGGTCAAGAGCAAGAAAAGGAGGCCTCACTTAGAACCCCATAAGGTAGGAAAGATACAGCATCAACCTGTCCTCTCCAGTTTATTTGTATGATGGTGTAAGGGTGTTTTGAAATAATACTTTACTTAGTAAAGTAATATCCACAAGCATTTCACCATGAAAAACATTAAACATTTTAAGAATATCATATGAAATGTACCATCTCTGATTATTTTTATTGACCATATTCTTGCCAACTCTAAAGTACTCTAACACTAGAATTTTAAATTAGTTATATATTTTACTTTTGGTATGAATGTCAAAGAAAGGTATTACTTGTAAGAATTAGAGCATTCCTGATTGTTCCTAAACAAAGAATTTCTTTTTATGTAGTCTGCACTAGGAAATGGAAGTGAAGCACATACAATACAGCTTTTTAACCTGCAAGATTGTTTATGTATCTTAGGTTTGCTTAGTTTTGCAAATGCCTGCATTTAAAGCCACCATTTGTATTTTGTACTCTTCTGGCTTTTGACTGTAGCAGAAATTTGGATTGAAGACAATGGGAACTGTGAGAAACAATATATAAACTTGCATCCAACCGAGAAAAAACACCACTCTTATCTGCACTTCAATCAGCAGGAGGTTCTTTTTCAGTTTGTTTAGAAAAAGTAGGGCCTGTCATCTGCATGGTATACAATACTTGACAGAGAAATTTTTTTTTGCCCTTTATGTCTTAAATACTGAGTGCAGCAGAAAATTCTGTGTAACTGCAAAACAGTTTAAGGTATCATCTATGACAATGTTAAAAATAACCCAGTCAAATTTTATATTATCATGTGTAATATACCAAGCACCATTTTCTGAATACCAAACAAGGCCAAATAATTCTCTGTGGTTCCAGTGAAACATAAAAACATTTTAAAATCAAATATGTGGCATAAGCCACTTTGGAAAACCTTTGGTATTCTCTACTGAATTTAATATATGCATACTCTATGATGCTGCAATTCAACTTGTAAGCATATACCCAAGAGAAATACATGCACATATGTACCAAGACATATTCAAGAATGCTCATAACGGCACTATTAATAATATCTAAAGCTGGAAATAGCCAAATGACATTGCTATTGGCATGAATACATATTTTGTATTATCACCATATTAGGAATACTGTAATATTCCTATAAACCAGTAAGGTAAACCAGTAAAAATGAACAAACAACTGTTATACCCAACATCATGGGTGAACCCTTAAACATAATCTTAAGGAAAAGAAGTTAGACATAAAGGAGTATACAGTGCCTAATTCCATTCATGTAATGTTCAAAAATAGATACAATTCAACTTTCATGTTAGGTAGAAGTCAGGATACTAGTTATTTTTGTAGAGGGTAGAGATAGGGAGGATTCTTAGTATTGGCAATATTCTATTTTGATCTATATGATGGTTATGTAGGTTTTTATATGTAGGTTATTAAAATAATAGAGTGATAATATTATGATCTTACATTGAGGATTTTATTGTAATAAGTTGAGATTATACAGAGTACATTTGTTCATTTTTCTGATATATATACCAATTTTTTTAACGTTTTAAGAGATGGAAGAGAAGCTCAGTAAATAAAAACACCCCATATCCTTTTCACTAGAGATGAATTACTATTATCTTCAAATCATAAATACAGCATATTTTATATATATATTAAAATACGCTAAATAAGCAAATCAACAACTATGTCTAGATTTTCTTCTGTATCACAAAGCAGAACTACATTTAAATGCATTTTATTTCACACATAAAGAATTAAAATAAAACTCTTTTCTGAATAATCTTCCAATATATTGACAGTAAGTAAATTTAATATGAGTCAATTATTTTAACAGTTTTGTAACACAAAGTCTGCTGGATTGATCTTGATTTTTATCAAGTTCAGGAATTCAATTCAATTTCCACATTTTCTTTTGTTTCTATTTTTGTGAGGCACTATAGTTTTTATATAATAAGTGTTACTGATACGTCCTCCTAGTTAGAAAATTTTGTTCTTGAGAGTATATTGATATTAGCAAAATGTTTACATATGTTAACATGTTTACATGTTTACATATGTTAACTTACATATTTGCATATGTAAAATATAGATTACTTACTATTGAAAAAGTGTATTGTGGAAGATTAAAGGTTTTCATTCCTGGCATATGACAGCTGAACTCTGGTAACATAAGTTCTAGCAAAGTTTTATTACTCCTACCTATGTATATATTTTTAATGGTTTTTCATAATTTCATGGGATCCATCATCCAAGAGAATGATCAAAGTGATGCTAATTGCTGCCATTGACTAGGCATTTGCCACATGCCAAACACATGGTGACATGGCTGATGATACACATGATAGGTATGTTTCCCAAGAGAGTCCATTTAAATAATGTTTTTTCCTCCCTTCATATTGATGAAGTGTTTTTTCTAAAACCATTATTTCATTTGTTCTATAAAAACAAAATTGGCGTTTTAAAACTAGAACATGGTCTTTTGATACCTGTCATCTGAGATACTTAAGGGTTTTATTTTTTTGAGTTAGCAGCATCAAGCTGAAATAATAGCAAATAAATAGCAAATAGCAGTTATTATATGTTAGATCTTGTAGGTCTAAATACATGTACAGAAATATTTAACATCCTGAAATCAGAAGTTTTGTTTTTAATGGCATCTCTTTCCATTTTGTGATTTGAAATATTTTAGGGATCTTTTTCTGTCTACCTAGCATGGAATAAACTATAGACTCTGTCAAATCTAGTTGCCTTAGAAGAAGAATGAAAGAGAGGAGATGTGCTAACCATTATAAAAAATTTTTCTATTTCAAATTTGAGTTGCTTTTGAAATAATAGTTTTAGGCTAGATAATAAACTTTCATTTAGGAAACAAAAGTGAAGTATTTTAGAAAAGACATTAAATAGACTGTTAAAATAGAGTACATGATGATCTTATTTGTTGCTATAAGAAGCTTGTGTAATAACTAAGGAGATAGAAAGTGTCAGGAAATCAATTTGAAGGCAAATCTTCACATATGAAAAGAATCAGAAATGTTAACTAAGGTCTTAAATTAAAAAGAAGAATTAATAGGATATTTTAAAAGTGATTAAAAGTCAAAAGAAAATAATTACACTTATTATGAAAGAGGTTTCTTCAATAAAAATATAAGTACACAAAAGTTAAATTGTATTAAGTAACTTGAGATAAAAAAAGGCAAAGTATTTAAACCTCCCCTCTTAAGCTCCAAGCCACATTCCTCTTAGTTGTCTAATAATAATACCTCTTGGCTATTTCTTTGTATATTTCTAAATGATAAGATTCTATTCATATATCTCAATTTGTCAATTTTTGATATCATCAATTTTGACATACTTTTTTTTTTTTAGAAATCGTGATTTAGCTTTCTTATACCCCATCTTCAGTGTTTATCCATCTAATGTAATAATATTATCATTTTATTTAAGGGCAATATGTCTTTTATGATGTAAATATTTTCTAATATTAGACATCTACAAATCCACATTTACATGTCCTGTCTTAAGAGGTTATTTTTTATTTGCTTAATTTCCAGTGTGTTTAGTTTTTCTTGTACTTCTTATTCTATTGGCCATTATTATAGTATTTTCTCATTCACTGACATTTCAAAATATTAGTTATTCTAAATAGTCTGACTTTTCTTTAGAGTTCTTCACCCAGAGTCCTCTGTGTTTTGCCTGAACTAGGATTGATTATTCCATAGGCTCACTATACTGTTTTCCTACATTGGATCTACCTTGTCAGGGATCCGCACCTTCCTCTTTCTTGGTTTAGTTTTTCATTTTGCTGGAGCACATCCCCAAATAGCTTATTAAGAAATATTGCACAGGCAGTGAATTTTCTGAGTCCTTCTGTCTTTAATTCATTGCAATATACAAAATGGTAGGCCTGTTCCATTTATAAACGTATTTTCTCAAGTTTTGGTAATTTCTCTGCATTATGATTAAATAGTATATTAATATATAATTTAAAATATAAATTCCTTCTATCTAATTTCTCCATTCTATTTTTTTTTATACTCCCATGAGTCAGATGTTTACCTTTTTGTATTGGTGATTGATGTTATCATTTCTCTCATATTTTAATTTTTTTAAATTTCTCTTTTGTACGTGATGTCTTCAACTTTGTCATCTGAGTCTTATTAAAACTTTATTAAAAGATTTTTAATTTTCCTTTTTAATATTATTCTATTTTTTCTTCTTGAATCTCCTCAAAAATATTCATTAGCAGTTTGTTTTAAAAAATTATAAAAAATTTATAAGCATTTATCTTCCAGTTTTTTCCCATTTAATCTAGATTCTTCTTTTCCATGAGGGATTATTTACTCAACAATCTATGTAATCTTTATATCCCTATTAACATTTAACTGTGATATCCTAAAATAACTTGATTGAGGAACTGATTGAGATGATTACAAGCTCTGTCGCTGGTGCAGTGGCTCACCCCTGTAATCCTAGCACTTTGGGAGGCCATGGTGGGTGGATCACCTGAGGACAGGAGTTTGAGACTAGCCTGGCCAACATGGCGAAACCCCCTTCTTTACTAAAAGTACAAAAGTTAGCCAGGCATGGTGGCGGGTGCCTATAATCCCAGTTACTCAGAAGGCTGAGGCAAGAGAGTTGCTTGAACCTGGAAGGCGAGGATTGCAGTGAGTGGAGATAATGACACTGCCCTCCAGCCTGGGCGACAAGGCAAGACTTGTTCTCATAAATAAATAAATAAAAACTTAAAAAAGAGCTCTGTGTATAGGGCAGGGCAAAAGGTGATTTGGTAGAATGTAGATTTTTTTTCCTCTGGGATCTTGTCATTTCTCCAGAAAGGTAATCTCCATATTTATCCCTAGAGGAGAGGTATTCTGGGATTACAAGTATTCTGGGGCCACACTGTTCTTGGCCTTTTGTCTACCCCTGAAGGTTTCATCACTGGAATAAACAGTTAGACAGATTGACAGGAGAAAAGTCATATATATTCATTACATTCACGTCTACTAGGAAGGCAACAAAATATGAGACTTAAAGAGGGGCCAGATGGTTATAATTTAGAGAGCATTTGGAGTTATGGAAGGAAATAGGGGCTTAAAGGCTATTAGCAGGTGGTGGCAATAAGCTGTGGGAGGATGAGGAGAGGAACAGCATGGCAAGCAAAGGTTGTCATATCATGAAGATAAAGTCTTTAAGGTAGCTGTCCTTAGAAGAATAGGGGACAAGGTACCCCTGGTGGCATGGTGTCCTGGGAGTTTCCTATCCTGATACAGGATTTAATCTTCTCTGGTTAATGTAGATTCCAAAGAAGGGGTTCATGACAATTGCATTCCTTCTGGAGGAACTTTCCTTAGATAAGGGGGAACTTCAGAGAAAGCCTCTCCCTGTGCTTCAGGAGAGGCAGAGGGGCAAGAGAAGGCAAGTCAGGGAGACCTTGGTTCTAAGGCTGCTTCTTTTGTCCAAAGTGCTCAGCTCCTCAAAGCAGTATACCTTGGAGTACTATTTTCTGAGTCCTAATAGCCATAAGTGGAAGAAGTATTCCCCTGTACAGAAAAGTTTGCATTATTATTGTCAGATTATGTCTATTAATATAATCATCTTGTACAAATAAGTTTCATTTCATATAACTATTTATTTATTTATTTTTAAAACCACAACTGTAATTCCCAAGTAACTCTTAGAAGTTTCTCCTTTTTGGATTTTCATTTTGATGTTTAGGAGGCTTAAATTATAGTGTTTGACAAAAACTCCAGCTTTTGAATCAGTTTATTTCATTATATTAGACCCCTGATTGCCAAATTACAGTATCTTATGAACTGGGCAAAATGTTGACCTATTTAGGACATTCTGTTACCTATGTATTCCAAAATATTTCATTTGAAAATCAACTACATTCCCATGTAGACTTTTCTTTATACAAAAATTAAAGTAATTATGGAAAGGTAAATTATTCTGATGCTAAAATTAGCCTTTCATTGATTTCAGGTAGATTGTAGTTGGCTATGATAAAATACATGCCCTATGTAATACAGTTTATTTCTTAAAATGATACAGAAAGTGCACATGATTCTGGAAGTAAAAATGTTCAAAAGCCAAGAAGCTCTTCTGTTATTTTTCTTCCATTTGCTACAAACATATAGAGAGAGTGTATAGTTACTTCTCCAGCCACAAGAATTAGCAGAAGTTTTGGAGAGTAAAGGTAGAATGAATGCCCTGAGCATGCCTTTGAATAGCTCAGGCAAGAACAGGTGCTATTATCCCAGGAGGAGACTGTAAGTGACTTTTGTGTAATTGGAAGTGTGTCCTGCCCTGATAAGGACTTTTGGGTAAGGAAACAAAAGACTAGTACATAGCCAAAGGGAAGAAAGCCAGAAAAGCTTGCTGTGTTCCTCCACTTAAATATATGTCATTTCTTTAGGGTCTGCAGGGTTTACAAAGAGATGAAGACTAATTTGGAATGCTACTTACGTCTGTTTCCAAAAGAAAAAGACTCCGCCAGAATGTGGTTTTAAGTAGGCCATGGACCAAAAGTAGGCCATAAGGCATGGCAGGCAGCTTTATGAACTTCAGGGTTCTAGGAAATTTCATCCTTTGGAGAGTTCCCCAGTGCTTTGGATGGTATTAGAAAGGAACTGGCAGTAAAAATCAACCATGCTAGTGAGGGAATGTGTTCTCTTTCTGGGTCCATGAGGAGGTGTAGTTTTAAGGGCAGGAATTTCCCAGCGCCATGCCCCCCTCCCATCTCTCTCCATCTGGGAGATTTAACGCTGGAAGAAACTAAGAATCACCCAAGCAGAAGTTTAAAGGAACTCCTTTCATTGGCCAGAGGAACTTGGGAAGGTGGGAATTTCTCCCAGGATAAATTCCCCTGCTCCTTCACCCACAGTGGATTTCCAGCTCTCTGGAATCCTCTCCCACATGATGGGAGCTCCCTTTTCCCTTCCGGATTTCCCCTCTGGAATCCCCTTCCACACTATTCATAGAAGTCTTTCTCTTCTTCTCCTTTTCTTCTCTTTCCTCTACCTAAATAAAATCACCTTTCTGCAACACTTCTTGGGTCTGATATTTACTTTTATGAGCATACGGCACACTGCAGTGATGCCATCGCCTATTCTTTAAGAGATTACAGGCCAAGAATCCACAGCATTCTCCCAGGGGGGTTGTGCCTCACCAGCACCAAGAAAAAACTCGGTTACACTGGTAAAAATCTCTTCTGCAAGACATTACTGAGTGGTGAAGACTAAGTGGCTTTGCCATTGTTGTTGTTGTATTATTGGTTGGATGGTTTGCTTTGGATATTTGCTTTCTTCTTTGCTTGTTGATTTTTAGCATATAAATACAATTCACAAGGCCAACAAAAGAAAATAAAGCAATCTTTCAAAAGGCTTTAAGATTAACATCGTACATTTTTTAGGTTTTTAAGGCTGAGATTCTGTTTTGTTTTACTTAAAAGGAATGTTACAATGCTAACATGTTGCAATGTTAACATTTTTGCTTATTCTACAATTCTGCTTATTCATAAAACACAGCAAAAAATTCTATTGACAGGCTCCCATTGTGTATTCATCACCACACCAAACACTCATTTACTCAAAAATTAAGTGCTCAATGATATGCATGTTATAAATTCATTCTCAGTTGCAAAATTTTCTTGGTGCTTAAGAGATTGTAATTTAATCACTTTTAGTCAAAAAGTTTGGCAAAAATAGTACTTTGACATAGTTCTGACAGCCTGTGCTTAGATTTTGATAAATGTGGACAAAATCAATAGATAGATACATGAGGAGTGCCCAGATAAAATCATCATACTTCAAAAGCTTTTTCTAACATAACTCACAGCTATAGACTTTTCCTTTCAATAATAAGCAAAAACAGTTTTCATAACTAGAAACTACCAAAAAAACTTTCTATTCAAAGAGAACTTCTTTTTAGGAGGCAGAGTAATAACTTGACAAGATAAATAGAATCTCTAATTTCAAAATATTATTATATTTCAAAGAAATGTGAATTTTAAAAATTATTTACTGTCTCCAGTTTAGATATTTAAGAACACCACTTGCACCTACATGCCATAAATAAATTGACTCCACTCTCTGCATCCATGATCCTTTTTCTTAGCTATACCTTGATGTGCCACCCTATTAGCTTTTTCCTTGAAGCATTTCACTTTCTAACTTCTTGCTCTTTTTAAACAAAAATTTACACACTACCCTCACTGCATCCATGTACCTGCTGCCTCATATTCATTCATTCCTCAGCTGGTTGGCAATCTGCATTCAGTTTCTCTCTATAAAACTGTTATTAAGGCTGGACCTGGTGGCTCACGCCTGTAATCCCAGCACTTTGGGATGCCAAGGTGGGAGGATCATGAGGTCAGGACCAGCCTTGATCAAGACAAGCCTAACCAAGATGGTGAAACCTATCTCTACTAAAAATACAAAAATTAGCTGGGCACGGGGGCAGGACCCTGTAATCCCAGCTACTTGGGAGGCTGAGGCAGGAGAATCACTTAAACCCAGGTGGCAGAGGTTGCAGTGAGCTGAGATTGTGTCACTGCAATAAAAAAAAATAAAACCATGTTATTAAATCCAATAAGCCTTTCATTTCTGAATCAAGTGAAGATTTTTCTCTACCTTGCTGAATTCTTTATGGCATTTAACATGTCTTTTTGCTCCATCTTTCTTTGGGGACTCTCTTCCATTGATTTCTAAGACAACAGTTTTTAGTTCTCTTCCACCTTTTTAGGTTTGTCCTTGTAGGTAACTATTACAGATTATTCTATATAATCTTTACACACCAATGTTCTTCTGAATTCCATTCTGCTTCTATTTTTTCATTCCATAGAGTCTGATTGTATACCTGCAAACACTTCCAGGGTATCTATTTCAAGTGTGTTTTGAAAAGTCTGTGGTCTAGGCTTTCAACTTGATCTGTTGTACTTTCTGTGTTCTGTACCTGAGTGTCAAAAAAGAAGCCTGGGGATATTTTTGAGTCTTCCTTCTCTCTTACCTCCGTATTTAGTTGATTATCATTATCATTGATTTTACCTTCTTAATTTCTCTTAAATTGATTTTCTTTCTCTTTACCTAATGTTAGTACTTTTCTGCCGTGTTTCTCTCTGGTCTACAATGCTGGAACAGCACCTGATTTGCTATCTTGTTCTTAGTCTTGCCATCCCAACTTAGTCCATTCCTCTGTTATCTTTCCCTTTATACAGTTACCATACCATTTATCAATTTGCATTATATATCTGCTTTTATTTACTTATAATTTATGTTCTTTATTAGCTCATTAGGTACCAATTTTATATGAGTATTATTTTTCTCTTTGTCATTCACTGTGGTTTTTGTTGTTTTGGTTTTAGAGATGAAACAGATCAATAAATATAGAGTGAATGTTCCTAAGCTAGATGATAATGACCAAATGATTACTGAGACAGGGATGAGAGATGGTCACTAAAATCTGAAGGATATTTTAGCAGCTGCTTTGACAAGAATCTGGGAAAATTTCGGTCTCTTTCTTACACTTGTGTAGTTAGTCTGTATTAAAAGTAGCATTATTCAGAAATTTTACATAAAACTCAAATACAATCTCAGAATTGGATCTTATTAAGTATTGTATTATACAGAGAATACATGAGATAAATAAGTCCAATGGTATGTTAAAAAAAAGTAGAAGGCTGATAAACTCATTTCTTAATTTCTAGAGGAAATAGAGTTATGTCCAAGGAACAGATTCAACCCAATCACTGTATAAATGTAGATTTTTCTCTTTTCTTGTTGTTGTTATTTGTTTTTTAAGACAGAGTCTCTGTCCATTGCCCAGGCTGGAATGCAATGGTGTGATCTCAGCTCACTGTCACCTCCGCCTCCCGGGTTCAAGCAATTCTTCTGCCTCAGCCTCCCAAGTAACTGGGATTATTGGCACCCGCCACTATGCCAGCTCATTGTTATTTTATTTTATTTTTTATTTTTAGTAGAGATGGGATTTGACCATGTTGGCCAGCCTGGTCTCAAACTCCTGACCTCAGGTGATCTGCCCACCTTGGCCTCCCAAAGTGCTAGGATTACAAGTGTGAACCACTGTACCAGGCTGATTTTTCTAAATAAATTCATATTATGATGGTAATAGTATATCCAAATAGCTGTTCATTATTTTGATTAGGCAAAAGTATGCCTTTAGTCAGTCAGAATAAAAAGTCAGACCAGCATAGTGGCATGCACACGTAGTCCCAGCAACTTGGGAGGCAGAGACAGGAGGACCCCTTGAGATTAGGAATCCCACTGTGATTATGTCTGTGAATAGTACTGCATTCCAGCCTGCACCTCACTTTCAGAAATAGAGACCCTATCTCTGAAAAAAAAAAATCAAAGACCTTAAGAAACACTTTATTTTTATCTCAGAAAATTTAAAAAGTAACTTAGAGCTAAATAGTTTGGGATTCACAATGTGTAGAAATGAATCTTGCAACAGAAACAGTTTCTCATTACACATACTAAATGTCTGTTTTGAGTGAATCTGTTGAGGAGTCTAATTTAGTTTGAATCACCAGGAAAAGACACAATTGAAGTTTCATAAAATGTAAAAAATCAAATGAACTCTATAATCCCACTTTTTTTTTTTAAGTAAAGTAAATCTTCCACTTCCAATTCTTTTTTTCTCACTTGTTTGTTATCTGTAGCAAGTAAATTTGGGAAAAGTGCAAGTATCCATATACATTGTTTTGCCTTTAAAAGAAAAGTGGTAATGTTCAAACCCATGCTAATTATAAAAATCAAAAGCTCAAATCATGAATTTTGTTCGTGTTAAAGATTTTATAAAACAGTGGTGTGCGAATGGTTATTGCTTTTTAATAAAGACAGAGATAAAACATTTTACTATAACATAGCTAGAGGCACCTTTTTCATCAATAGCTTTGTTAGTAGGTCAAGGAGAAATCATACCTAAGTAGAAAAGTCCATGGAGAAAAGAGATGAACCGTATCAGAATTAAAATTAAATTGAAAAAATTTAAATCAAGGAAACCATTTTGCTTCTTTTGATATGATGTGCAAAATCATGCATTTAAATGGGAAATGGGAAATTTCATAGCTGCTGAACAGCAGTGATGTGAGCTCTGTGGTCTGAGTGGATGCAGGGCATGTGGATGCTTTTGCTCATTTAAGGAAATTGCATTTGAAACATTCCAATTACAATATGGAGCCACAAGGAAATTTACAGTGATTTCTTTTTAGTGGAACAAAGTACATGCTCTTTTCCAGCTCAGGATTCTTTTCCAGTCTTCCTACCCTTAACAGACAGTGCAAACTCAGTCCATAGAATGTATTTGTTGTGCACAGACCTGCACAAACACACACAAATGCAAGGTTTCACAAATCAGGTATGTATTTTTTGTGTGTGTCAAACTTAGCCATCAATTGAAATTTGTGTTTTAGTTTGGATGCTAATTTATTTCATCAATGAAATGCCCTTCACTTACTCTTTCTAGACATAGACTATTTTCCATAAAATATGTTAGTGATTTCATATTTAATGTGATATGGAATAGAATGAAAGGTTGTGTGAAATTAAAATCATATCAATTATCTTTCTGTCATGCAGAGTAAAATAAGTGCTTTGACCAGATATAAAGAGTATTTATGGTAATTAATACATTCATACTGTATCAACTGCATTTGTAGAATATTGATTTCTGTATTAAATTATGTAACATTTTAATTAAAACAAATATATTATCAAGTTGTAAGCAGTATAATGCTAAAAATATTTTACATGAAGATGGTTGCATAAATGTGCACTAAAATTGAGTCTAACTGCAAAGAATGAATGCAGTAGCTACACATTTAGAAAGAAGTTCTAAGAATAAAGCAGTTTACAAGCAAATAGTATATATATGCTTTTTTAGAAGAAAGAGAATTTATTGGAGTGGGATACTTTAACTATTTCAGACATAAGGATTCTATTTCCCAAATAAATTCATTCATGTAAGCAGTATACTTCGTTTGAGTCAGATTTTATCTTCTAAGTATTTTCTAATGTGGGAAAGTGAAATTCTAGGGTTTGAAATGGTTCTGGGGATGCAGTCTTTTCCTGTCAAAGATTCCAGCAGATGCTGATATAATTTAATATTCGTGGAAGACAGGGAAAATATAGAATAGCATCAAATTGATTTTGCAGAGTGTTCAAGCCAGATGTCCCTTGGCATTTACATGGAAGAAGTCTACTGTGTACCAAGTTGCATATTTTTGTCTGTAAGTTCTCAGCCATGGTATGTAGTCACTGGTGTTTTGACAGCCATCTGCCCAGACCTTTCTTTCTCCGTTCAGCCATAACTAAAATTGAACATTTTTCAAAATGGAAAATTTCAGGTAGTTTCAATTTTAAGAGAACAAAAAACTAGTATTCAATGTTAAAAAGAAAAAAGCAACAACTATCTTTCGGCTTAGTAATAACCCCTACATGGAAAGATAATTTCTTTAATTTCTTTCAAATAGCAGTGAAAAATGAATAAACTTTGAGAACAGAGGCCTCACCTTATTATCAAATGAGTTTGTTTTAATCATGTGGATGGCTCTCAGCTAGACACTGAGGAAGTCAGAAATGAGTAATTGCCAGGTGACTGTTCCAAGGATGGCCTTGCCTTATACATAACAAGCATTTTGTCAATATTTGCTGAATAAATGCATATGTTAGAATCCA
Source organism: Callithrix jacchus (assembly GCF_049354715.1). Classification (NCBI taxonomy): domain Eukaryota; kingdom Metazoa; phylum Chordata; class Mammalia; order Primates; family Cebidae; genus Callithrix; species Callithrix jacchus. Next base: position 135,621,138 of record NC_133505.1, read on the forward strand.
CATGTAATAGCTTGTCTACATTTGTACATATTTTCACCCACTGAGTTTTTAATATGTGGAGGTATGCATACACATCTCTGTAGGTTTTGTGTGTGTGTGTGTGTGTGTGTGTGTGAGCTATGTAGGCTTATGTATTTTAAGTCAATGAAAGTATGTTTGATAAGAACTATTAAGCATTGACTATGCACCTATTGATGTGCTAGACATTCTGGAGATTCAGAAGAAGTATACAACATTCTTTTTTTAAAAAAATTTATTTATCGGCCAGGTGCGGTGGCTCACGCCTGTAATCCCAGCACTTTGGGAGACGGAGGCGGGTGGATCATGAGGTCAAGAGATTGAGACCATCCTGGCCAACATGGTAAAATCCGTCTCTACTAAAAATACAAAAAAAATTAGGTGGGCGTGGTGGCACGCCCTGTAGGTGACTACGTGCCTGTAGTCCCAGCTACTCGGGTGGCTGAGGCAGAAGAATTGCTTGAACTCGGGAGGCGGAGGTTGCAGTGAGCTGAGATCGCGCCACTGTACTCCAGCCTGGCGCCTGGTGACAGAGTAAGACTCTGTCTCAAAAAAAAAAATAAAAAATATTTATTATACTTAAAGTTCTGGTGTACATGTGCAGATCCTGCAAGTTTGTTACACAGGTATACACGTGCCATGGTGGTGGTTTCCTGTCTCTGTTGCCCCGTCATCTACATTAGGTATTTATCCTAATGCCAACCCTACCCAATTCCCCTACTCCCTGCTATTCTTCCCCTAGGCCCCCACCCCCCAAGCCCCAGTGTGTGATGTTCCCCTCCCTGTATCCCTGTGTTCTCATTGTTCAACACCCACTTATGAGTGAGAACATTAAGTGTTTGGTTTTCCGTTCTTGTGTCAGTGTGCTGAGAATGATGGGTTTCCAGCTTCATCCATGTCTCTGCAAAGGACATGAACTCATTCTTTTTTATGGCTGCATAGTATTCCATGTATGATTACATCTACAGAAAAAGAATCAAATAATGATTCTTGTTAATGACAAGTTGTATTTTTTAAATGGTAAAAAAATATGGATCAAATGATAAAGAACAGGAAAGGATGAGTTTTTTCTTTATCAAAAGGATAGATTTTGAGCTGATCTTGAAAGAAATACTAAATTTAGACTTAAGGAGAATAATTTTGGAAGGCAAATGAACACTACCTAGGGGAGATGGGAAGTAAGATGCTGTATGCAGAGTGAGATAAGGAAATAATTTCACCAGACCATGGAATTTTAATTGATAATATTAAGAGATAAAATGATAATAAATGTAGGGAAGGTATATTAGAGTGAGATTATGATATACTGTACTTGAAATATCTAAATGAAGTATTTATGTTTACTCTAAAAGTCAAGTGAGAGAGATTCTGGAATGAATCAAGAATGTGAGGAATGTGGACCTCTGTGGAGTTTAATCTATACTAATGCACATGAATCTGATAAAGTATTATATAATCTTTGCTTTTAATAGAAATGGGAATTTAGAGTACATCAGTATAGGTGAAGAAAATGTGAATTTAAAACATATTTTGAAAACAAGGATAAGAATTACTGTTTAAAAGCTAGAAGAGAAGAATTTGTGTCAGATAGCTCCAAAATAATGTAAATACATGTATACATACTCTACACACATGCTCACAATTTAAATTATGAATTATTTTCTCATATTCTGCTGTGTTTTTCTAATTCATATTGTTAATCAATCTTATATATTGTATTCTTACATCAATTAATGTATTCATTAAATATGTCCTCAGTAGTTTTTTGGGTACAGTATTACATTAAGCAGATATATTATTAAGCAAGTTTTTAATTTAGTTCAGAAAAAGAGGGGTGATAAATATTATTATGAGTGTCTAGAAATCTTAAGACCACAAACCCTTTTGTGAGTTTCATAAGCATGATTTTCAGGCTTGTTTCATTTCTCACCGGGTAAACAAAGACAAAATATATGTCTCAAAAAATAATAATTTACCAGGCCTGTTTGTTGTAGCTGAACAAATATATAGAATTCTAAAAATATTGTTTATATCTCTTGTTTCAACATGCTTGAGACAAGTTAATGCTTACAGTTCTGTGAGTGAATAAATCTATATACCGAAAACATTTCATTCAATAAGTTGACCTTCTTGAGGTTTGAATAAAATTTGGAATCTGAGGGAATCAATATGGTTTTTTAGATGATCTCCTAGGTATGTCTAAGTTTAAACTCTTAATATATTATCAACACTTTATTATTTTAATATTGCATTACATTAATTACCTTTTGGAATATTTTACACTGATCAGTAACTTCTAGTCATAAGTCATTCTGGTACCAATCATCAAATTTCATATTCGTAAGAAAAAATGACTAACCTTTGGCTGTCTTGACATGCCCAAATCCACCAAGCATGTATTTCACTTCCAAAATAGTCTCAGGATATGTTTTCTAGATATGATCTTAGATGATGGAGTGTATTATTAAATTAATAAGTGGTACAAAAATAGACAAAATGTTATTAAAAATACAAGGAGAAAGTAATATGTTAGAAGCAAGTCAGAAGTTCCATATGGAAAACTGAGAAGCAATTTTTTAGAAGCAGAAATCTCATGACACCAAAACAAGATGATGAAGAAATTACTCTGTGTGCAAGTGTGGAGAAAAAATAGCTTGTGATACCATAGTGATCTTAGAGCTCATTATACATCAAGAATGAAGAGCTTTAACTACCATGCAATTAAAATACTAGAGAGTATAAGTAAGAGTGTACCATGTGTATATGGCAGCATATAAAAGCTCAGAAGTGGATAGAATTTTAGTCAAGTATTACTCTTGAAAAAGCAAACTGATTAGGAATATTTAATTGGAAAACAACATAGACACATTCTGTAATATCATTCAAGTAAGAATGTCTCATTTAGGACATCTTCCTTATAGTCAGATTGATTCCCAAAACACTTTTTAAATGTCTAGAAATATTTACAATGGCATTTATCCTGAGAAATGCTAAAGAAAATTAGAAAACGTAAAGGTGACTGAAGTTAGGAAATAACATAAAATTGCTGATGATGAACAATTTTCTTAATGGTGGTTAATAATTGGAAAAGGGGAGTATGCTCCTAAATATACAAACTGTGAGATAAACTGCAGTAAAAACCCCGGGAAATTGAAGGAAACTATGGAAATGATTTTAGGGAGTGGTAGCGAGCTATTTTTGGTTGCATTTTGAAAGCAGTTTTTAGAAATTTCTAATTTTGAAAATCTTAAATTGAGTTTTAGGAATTCTGGGTCTACTTCTTTCTGAGACCTCTAGGGCAACCGATTGTAGAGACTTCTACCTTCTGTTAATTGACTCAGATCTGCTTACATATTAAAGACTAGAAAAAAAAAAAAATCCTTCCCTTTTGAAGCGGCTGACTCAGAATCGGTTCCTTCCTTTATGATCTTTATCTTTAATTACTTTGTCTTCAGAACTGACATCCTAATCATTGCCTAAGAATTTAAAGATTGGCTGAATTTTATTTCTCTTGACTTGTATCTGCCCTTACCTTACCTTACCTTCTAGGCTTGACCTCTAGTCAGTCTCGCTTTGAAACTCTCTCCTTATTGTCAACTACTACTTTGATTTTTTTTTTTAATTTACTGTTTCCAATGTAGAAAAGTGTCTTAAAAATTATGTGGAAGTTCTATCATATAATGCTCTTGCATGGGTTTGAAGCTCTTTGAAGGCAAGGGGTCTTCCCTGTGTTTTTCATTGCTATGTAATTACTGCCTAGCTGAGTGCTTGGAGAGGAGGAAGGATTCAATGAATATGTGTTGCATATAGTTTAAGAACTAGGAGTGGAATTAAAAACCCATGTTCCATCTTTAGCCAATCACTACTAATTTTCCATTATTTTATATATGATATTGATCAAGTAATGCCTATCCCATCTACGTTTTATATTTGTTGGGAGAATTAAGGGATAAGTGAAATACTTTGTTTAGTGCTACATATTTATTATGGTCAATAAACTGCATTACCCAAACCAACATTAATTGTACATAACATGTGACAAAGCTTTATGGTTTTGAAGTGTTTGTTTTAGAAGACCAGATATTCTAGAACAAATATATTCCATGAAGAATTTTTTTTTTCATGTTAGAACTCGTGATTAAATTGAGTCACAAAATTTAAGGCCATTTATTAATTTTATGAGTGTTTTACTGAGCACATATTTGATGTCAGTGACTAATTGTGTCTGAAAATAAAAAGATTAATAAATCATGGTTTCTGCCTTCAAGGAACTTAGAATTCAGTGGTCACAGAATGTTGGTTACAAAAGAAAGGCAAAAATAAAATTCTGACAAAAACTCATTATATCTGAGGGTTTATATGTGCTTGCTAAAAGAAAAGAATTATTAGCAATACTATGCTGAATGACTGTAAAATGCTGACTTTTTACTTGAAATATTTACAAGAGGAAACAGAGTATTTGTGGGTTTTCCTGCGTATTTCTGTGCATGTTCAAACAGCTGCTAGAGAACAAAGTGTTTTGCTATAAACACTGTCAAATCTCACTTTGAAAAAATTTGTCTATAAAACAAGTATTTTCATAGATATACTGAAGCTGCATAGAATTTGCTTTTACAGCATAAAACGGAATTAGATGCTTGAGTCAGCTATGAAGTACTTTTTCATGCAGCACTCACTCATTCTAATTCTTTACTCTTTACATTAGGCTGAGGCCAGGTTTAATTTGAAAGTGATAATGCAGTATAGAAATTCCAGAAGCTGGTGGGTGAGATAGACTCCAATACTGGAAAATGCATCAATTAATCAAGCAAACTCCTGATTTATCAACAAAACCAACCTAATCCCATAGAGAATTCAAAGTGACTCACAAAAAGACACACAAAAGATGAAATGTTTTGTTTATTTTCCAAGAAGGAAAATGAAAAGTATCCAGAGGTTAGTGGTATGGGTTTAGAAAGACAATTCACACAATAAATTTTAAGGAAATAATAGTTTTAGTCTCTGATGCTAACATTATTTCTGGGCTTCCAAGTCACTGAACCAATATCTGCATCTTTTTAGATGTTTTTTTGTTGTGCTGCTTTGTTTTGTGTTTTAGTCTTTTTATTTTCTGACTAAAGAAAGTTTGCCATGTCTCCAGAACAGACACACAATTTATGTACTAAATCCTGGTATAAATTTCTTTCTTTTTTTCTTTTTTCTTTTTTTTTTTTTTTTTTTTTTTTTGAGATGGAGTCTTACTCTGTCACCCATGCTGTAGTATAATAGCATGATCTCAGCTCACTGCAACCTCTGCCTCCTGGCATCAAATGATCATCAAAATGATTCTCCTGCCCTATCATCCCAAGTAGGTGGTATTACAGGTACACACCACAATGCCCAACTAATTTTTGTATTTTTAGTAAAGACAAGGTTTAGCCATGTTGGCCAGGCTGGTCTTGAACTCCTTACCTCAGGTGATCCTCCTGCCTCAGCCTCACAAAGTGTTGGGATTATAGGCATGAGCCAACAGGCCCAGCCTCTGATATGAATTTCTTATTAGGAATCCCTTTTTGTGTCCAGCCCTGTGGTAGGTTCTGAAATACAGTGATAAACAAGGTAAACAAAACATACATAGTCTCTCCCATCATGCAGTTTATGTTACAGCAAGGCAGCTAGACCTTCAATAGATAATGATCATTTAAAATTATACCTTGTAATCAGTGCTGTGCAAGAAAAGTAAGTAAGGCAGAATTAGGGGCTGTAATGAAGGACCTGTTTACAAAGAGTTAGGAAAACCCTCCTGGAAGAAATAAGACAAGAAACAAACACTTCTGAACAAAAGGAAGAGTGAATATAGAAGGAGAGTTAAAGAAGTGAGTGTGGAGTGAAGGAGAGTTAAAGAACAGAGATTTCTAGACAAGTCCTAAGGAAGGAAAAAGCAGACCTTTAATCTAGAAATGGACCAAAGGCAGTATTTTTTGAATGTGATGAGAGGATATTGTAAGCCAGGATAATCATTTTGAATTTTAATCTGGTACAATTAGGATCTATTTTTAAGAAGACTGACTTGATCAGCTTTGAATCTCAAGAAAACTCATCATGTAAAAAAAGGACTAGAGAAAGGATAAGGGTAGTCAATAGGCCATTTAGGAGGCTATTGCAGAAGTCAGATGTTACAAACACTTGTGACTTGGCCCCAAGTATTGGCAGTGACCCCGAAGAGAAGCAGATGCATCTGAGATTTATTTTGGAGTTAGCATAGTATTAAGTGATGCAATGGCATCAATAATGAATCCCAGTTTTCTCTATGAGACACTGGGTGGGTAAAGTAAAATATGTTGAGCTTGAGAGAATTTAGGAGTAGCTAATTCTGGGTGTCCCTTTGGGTGGTTGTTGGAACACTGAAAACCATGAACTCTGCTTTGAAGAGTAATATTAAATTTGTGATGTTCCTAAGACATCTATAAAAGTGGAGATTTAACCAGGCATTTGGATATATAGTTCTATATTTTCAGAAAAATATCTGATCTGGAGATTTAATTCGGGAGTTATTGACTTTACAGATGGTGTTTAAATGGGTTGGAAGTGGATAAGATTTGGGGAAGGGAAGAAAGAAATAAGAAAATGATCCAAGACTAAGCTCTGAGGAACACTAATAGTTACTGATAAAAAAATTAAATAAATAAAAAGAATGAAGTCAATGAATGTGACTTTTCTTTTTCACTTGTCTAAGTCTTTTAAGCCAGAGAAAACATAATGTGGAATAGTGTGTTTATGTGTGTTTTCTCACTAGAGATAAGAAATTGTTAAGCTGTCCAACTGAGCAGGGTCCATTGGGGAACAGCATCTTTCCTGATGTTGTTGTATTCATCAAAGTGTATATGAGTCTCTTCTGATATTTTTGTTTGAGGAACATGAATATAAGCTGATGCTACTAGCATAGCAATTATTTTAGAGATTTATCATTGTTTTATTGTTATTTTTGATTTATTAGCTGAAGAGATAATCCTAAATGTTTTTGTTTTCTATATCACAAATACCTCTTTTTTTGTGGAGTAATTGCCAATAGAAATTTCTAAATTTTATTTTCCATGGCTTGAAAGTGCTTTGCACTTCCTCTCCTTTGCTTTTTATTTTGAATTTACACACCAACCTGCCAAAGAGACATCTAGTTTTTAGGCTTGATTTTGGAAGGCAGAAAGAAGAGAGCAGATACTAAACATATGTTCTGCTGATATTGATGAAGTGAGGTTGGAAGAAGCTTGGAAGCAGACTATTTCTCTCCAACTGCCACCCCCTCAATGAATATTTTGGGTACCCTTATGCTGGAACATTCCAAATAAGTGCCCTAGCTATGGGTTGTTTTTTTTTTTTTTTCTCATAATGATTCTGAAAGCCTTTAGGATGATTTAGGATTGTTCTACCAGTGGAACATAAACCAAAGCAAAGCAGTTCATAGTGTCTAATTTTATATGGGTTATGGATGAGGTTTCAATGCAAACTGCAAAGACTGGAAATGACGTGAGCAGAGAAGTGCCCCCTAGATAGTAAGTACTCAATAAAAGAAGCAAGGTGTAGTGTGAACCCGTTTCTTGGGAAAATAGACTTGAAGTTTGACAAAGAATCGATTTAATCAAACTCTAGATATAATCTTTTGCTAACTTGCGTTTTTTTTTTTTTTTGGAGTTTTTTGCACATCAAGAAGTCTTTTTGATTTGAGGTAGAGTAGTCAACTCTAATTTATTAGGCATAAAGTGGCTACAGGTGTTTAACAAGCATTTGAAGGTGTCTGGGGAAGTTGAAGTACAAACACATTTGAAGTCGCTGTTATAGAGACGCACTATTACGTCCTTCCTGATGTAGCCATTAGTGTTCCTACCAGAAATCTGGATTATCATGACAGTGTTTTTTTTTCCTTTTTTTAAATTTTAGATTTGGGGAAACGTGCAGGTTTGTGACATGGGCATATTATGTAACGGTGAGGGCATCTAGTGAATCCATCACCCAAATGGTGAATATTGCATTCAGTCAGTAATTTTTCAGTCCTCATTCTTCTCCCAGCCTCTTCCCTTTCCTATTCCTAGGTGCCTATTATTTTCATCTTTGTTTCCATGTGTATTCATTGTTTAGCTCCCACTTACAAGTGAAAATGTGGTATTCAATTTTCTCCTTCTGAGTTATTCACTTAGGATAATGGCCTCAAGTTCCATCCATGTCGTTGCAAAAAACATGGTTTCATTCTTTTTTTATAGTAGTATTCCATGGTGTTCATATACCATATTTTCTTTATCCATCCAATAGAGAGATGTTGGATACACAGATTGATTCCATGACTTTGCAATGTGAATAGTGCTGCAACAAATACACAAAGGTGGGTGTCTTTTTGAGATAGTTATTTCTTTTCCTTTGGAGAGATGCCCAGTAATGGTATTGCTATGTCAAATAGTAGTTCTATTTTTCATTATTTAGGAAATCTCCATACTGATTTCCATAGGGGTTGAACTAACTTATATTCCCACCAACGATATATAAGCATTCCCTTTTCGCTGCAACTTCACCAACATCTAATATTTTTTGACTTTTTAATATTAGCTATTCTAATTTGTGTGACTCAGTATCTCATGGCAGTTTTATTTTGCATCTCTATGATGTGATACTGAGCATTTTTTTATTTGCTTTTTGGACACTTGTATGTCTCTTTTTCTTTTCTTTCTTTCTTTTATCTTTTAGAAGTGTCTGTTCATTTCCTTTGACCACTTTTTAATGAAGCTATTTTTTTTCTTGTCGATTTAAGTTTCTTGTAGTTTCTGGATATTAGTTCTTTGTCATATGTGCAGTTCACAAATAGTTTCTCCCATTGTCTGTTTATTTTGTTAATTGTTTCTTTTGCTGTGCAAGCTCTTTAGTTTAATTAAGTCCCATTTGTTTATTTTTGTTTTTGTTGCATTTGCTTTTGCAATTAGTTTTAGTTATTAATTCTTTACCTAGACCAATGTCCAGAAGAATTTTTCCTAGGTTTTCTTCTAGTCTTTTTATAGTTTCAGGTCTTGCATTTAAGTCTTTAATTGATCTTGAGGTAATTTTTATATATGGTGACACATATGGGTCCAGTTTCATTCTTTTGCATAGAATTTTCCCCATTGCTTATTTTTATTGACTTTGTCCAAGATTAGTTAGTTGTAGGAATATGGACTTATTTCTGCATTTTCTATTCTGTCCCATTGCCTTATGTGCCTATTTTTATACTAGTACCAAGCTGTTTTGGTTACTATAGCCTCATAGTCTCATAGTATAGTGTGAAGTCAGGCAACGTGATGCCCCAGCATTGATCTTTTTGCTTAGAATTGCTTTGGCTATTTGGGCTCTTTTTTGGTTTAATGTTAACTTTAGAATTGTTTTTTTCTAATTCTGTGAAAAATGGCATTGGTAATTTGATATGGATGCATTGAATCTGTAGATTGTTTTGGGTAGCACAATCATTTCAATGATACTGATTCTATCTATGAGCATGGTATGTTTTTCCATATATCCTTGTCATTTATGATTTCTTTCATCAGTGTTTTGAAGAAATTATAATCAATACCTGGTAGAGATCTTTTACCTTCCTGGTTAAATGTATTCCCAGGTATTTCACTTTTAATAATTATTTTCTTAAGTATGTCTAAATTTTAATCACAGAAAATTTATGGTGCATTCCTATCTTTATTAGATGCCTGGTATCCTTTGTTGGGAATTTAATAAAAATCTTATACTACTTAGCTGGACCAAGTAGCTAAGATGACTTTGAGTCCATAGTGGACCTTGTAGCCCTTCTTTTATTTGGGGTATCTAATACATAGAGTAAGCACTGATATTCTACAAACATGCCCAAGATCCATTGGAGTATGTGTGGTCAGCTCTGTTTATTTCCTTTTTGGTTAAAATAAAAATATTTACATTTTTCACTGTAACCTGTTTGGAAGGAAGAGACTAAGCAATTTTAAAAATTAATTCCACAGAGAAACATGAACTACTTTTTTCTGATAAAAAAAAGAAGAAAAGAGCTCACAGCAGCTCAGAAGCCTCAAAAATATTCTTTTATTTTGGGAGCTGAAAGGGGCAGATCTAACTAACAGTACAAGACAAATTGAAAGTCTAAACAGGAATAAAATACATGCTCTCTTGGGTTTTGTTTGCTTCTGAACAACTGGATTCAACATTATTTTTCCACACAGCTTTTGGGTATTGTTGTGTCAAGACAGCTATGGTTCAATTGGACTGATTTTCCAGTTCTGTAAAACTCTTCATCTGCATCATGAATCAAATGCATTAAGTTGCTGGCTGCAGTGCACAGCTGGAAATCATTTTCTTCCAAATTTTGCTTTGTGCAATTTTTGTTTTATTCCAATATGCTCTGTCACACCCACATGGCTCAGGATTTCAGCACTCATGTATCTCCTTTTCTTCCTTGATAGGTCTTAGAACATTTTAAATTGGTGTATTCTCTTTTGTCTTTTAAATATCAAATCACTTGAAAACATCTTGGTTTGTATGAATATTTTTCAAAACTCTCCATTTTGAAGTTGAAATGGAAAGTTAGAATCATTCAAATACACATTTTGATTTTATTCCTTCGAGAAGTAATAGGTACTTGGCATGAACTAACAGGAGAAATATTGTCTATCAGGACTAAGATGAGAGGGAGAGGAAGAAAGAGAGACAAAGACAGAGAAAAAGAATGAGAATCTGCCATGTATTCTTGTAAACAATACTTGATATCTTAAAGGTTATTTTAAAGTGAATATATTGAAACAAATTGTTTCATTGAGTGAATGGCTTTTCCATAACAAGACTACAACTATCATCAGTTATCAATTACACTACTGGTGTTCTTTATAAACTTGACTATAAATGTTGAGACATTATTTGAGAAATACATACACATATGTGTGTTTGTGTGTGTATAAATATCTTTTGGTATCTCTGCATGTTAAAAATATAGTAATATGCCACGTACATACAATGAAGACAGCTACTCCACAATATTCATTTTGTTTAATATTTAAGCTGGTAAAACAAGAAAATATAAAAAAAAATTTAAACAGAGAAAATATCGAAAAATATTAAACTAAATATACATTTAGCTTAGGTTTTGATTTAGGTTTCATTAAGGTTTTGATATGTATAGACACTACTTACAGCTTCTGCCATCACTACTTCCTCTTTCATTCCCACTGATAAGACTATCTCTACCACTAACATTATCTGATTTTCCTTATCTCTCTAGATTTAAACTAAATATTCATTTAGTTTAATATTTAAGCTGATAAAACAAATATTTTATGCTAGACTACATAAGAAAGATTTTCTTTACCAATGCGAGCTACATAGAGGTCATTTTAAAATAATGATTTATCAAATTTTACACAAAGATAGTGAAAATAAAGAGCATAATGAAAAATAACTATATGAAAATTTTCACTGTAAAACAGAATTTCTGAAGTGATACTGTGTTCACTTCTGATCATGGTCATTGTATAACCATTGAGTCTGTATAATTGCTGTGAGTGGTGTCACTACCATTTTCCCTTCATATTTTTTCCAAGGGCATTTAAATGAAGCAACTGTATACATATTTATTCATTTTGTCAGTTATAATCAAGTTATTCTCTCTTAATCTTTCTATCTTCACTCTGTGTGTCTGTGAGTGTGTATATAACATGTGATCTTTATATTCATCTTCCTTCTTGATCATAAGCAACAGAAACCACAATACTATTTTACTTAAGCTGAAATTGATTTGAAATATATCATATAACTTGCAGAGTGGATGGGAAAATTTGAAAACCAGTCTGAGAAGATGACAGACATCAAGGCCATCCCTGGGTTTTGATACATGTATAATGTAGTCATTCCTTAGAGCTTACGCCATCATTACTTCCTCTCATTCCTGCTGATATGACCATCTCTACCACTATCATTATCTGATTTTCCTTATCTCTCTGGTCTGTGCTTCAAGTGCTCAAGATTCGAATTCTTAGGCCAAAGTCATGTGCACATACCCTAACTGCTATAGGGTAGGGAGAAGAAAGTTCTCCCCTATTTGCACTTTCTTGGCAAGAGGTAGGACACTGCATACTCTCAATACTAAACACAATGCCAGTTACTCAAAAAAACAATGGAGGATGGATATTGGACAGCCATGAAGGTCTGCCACATTTTTCATAGAGCTTGGCTTTTTCCTTGATTTATTTCATGTAGATAGTGTATCAAAACAGTTCTACATTTCTACCAAATTAAGAGTCTGATTACTTTAATGGCCTTCATTTGCTAAATTTTTCTCCAGAAAGATTATACAGTGAATGTGGTTATTCTCAATCAGTAAATTTAAATTTGAGTGGCATTATATTCCAACTAGTGTTATCCATGCTCTCAGTAATTGTATAGACTAGAGAAGCACTGTAAAAGGTATTAAAGTTACAGTATGATGAGGGTTACATTAAAATGTCATCTAAGTAGTATACAGAAACCAAAAACAAAACAGAAAATTCTGTGTGGCAAAGCCAGAAAACACTTTCACAGAGCAGGGAATATTTGAGCTAGGCCATGAAAGATGACCATGCAACAAAACAGGAGAATATTTTTTTGTTGAAGAGACAAGATAATGTCATCACAAAGCATTTTGAAAATGCCTGCTGTATTTGTAAATAGGAAGATATCAGTTCACTAGATGTATAGGAAGGCATGAAGGAGGATAGTAACAGATAAGTTCAGACAGGTAGAAACGGGGGCCTGATTATAAATGTTCAGATCACCAAGGAGTTTGTCTACTACACTGCAGGTGACAGGAAACTACAAAAGTCTTTAAACAGGAAAGGGAGTTTTGGAGAAGATAATGTCAACAACACTGTGGAAGACTAATGGGAGTGGAGTCCTGCCGGAATACTGGGAAAGGCGGTGGTGCCCAACCTTTTTGCACCAGGGACCAGATTTGTGGAAGACAATTTTTCCATTGACAAGGGTAACAGTGGATGGTTTCAGGATGAAACTGTTCCACCTCAGATCATCAGGCATTAGATTCTTATAAGTAGCTTGCAACCTAGATCACTTGTATGCACAGTTCACAATATGGTTCATGCTCCTGTGAGAGTCTAATGCTGTTGTTTATCTGACAGGAGGCAGAGCTCAGGCAGTAATGCTTGTCTGCTATCTATTCAGCCCCTGCTGTGCAGCCCTGTTCCTAAGAGGTCATGGAATGGTACTGGTCTGTGGCCTGAGGGTTGGGGATCCCAGGGTTAGGGTGTTAGTATAATAAACGTAAAGTAAGGAGAGGATATATGAATATAAATGTTGATATATGTATGTGTGTCTATATATATGTAGCTGAATTTGAGATAGAGGCAAAAGGTAAATAAACTGGAAGCAGAAATCTTAGAATGTTGAAAAGTAAGATATATTTGTTCACAAAGAGTATTTAACATATTCTGGTTTCTGTGGAGTCACATTTTATTAATGCTGCTTGATGTTTACCTACTTAGAAAGAGTGACAGAAATATTAGGAATAAAGGTGACTGTGAATTAGGTACCAATATTTTTGTGGATGGTCTTCATGAAGTCGGCCAATAATAGAGATGAGTATGTGGAAAGGGTAAATTATTTGGACTTTTTGAAAAGAAGTTATTGGCTGACCATGATGGCTCATGCCTGTAATCCCAACAGTTTGGGAGGTCAAAGTAGGAGGATCACTTGTGGCCAGGAGATTGAGACCAGCATGGGCAACAGAGCAAGACCCATCTCTGCAAAACTAAAAAAATATATAGAAATTAGCTGGGTGTGCTGGCTTACACCTGTAGTTCTAGCTACTCAGGAGGCTGAGGCAAGAGGATCACTTGAGCCTTGGAGGTAGAGGCTTTAGTGAGTCATGATCATGCCACCACACTTCAGTCTGGGCAACAGAGTGAGACCCTGTCTTAAAAAAATTAAACAAATGGAAAAGAAATAATGTTACTGAGTGACAATGAAAGAAACTGATTTGTAAGTGGCCTTCAGGGGGCATAAGGAGGCTACTTGTCTTCCCCCAGTGATTTTATGAAGGAGGAGATCTGCAGAAATGGTGTCACTGCCAGAGGAAATCAAGACTTCATTTGCAAAAAGGAGTACTCTCTTAAAATTGAGAAATTTGGAAATAAATCACAGGACTTGTACAGCTATGATGGAAGTTGGCCCATGAATATGTTTCTAGAAGGCAGAACTAGATGGCCTAAGACGGGATGATGCAGGAGGTGATAAAGGTCATTGTTTAGAGTAGGGAGGAGAGTGAAACACAGTAGATATTTAATAATAAAATGTCCACTCATTTGGAATTACAAAATAGCATTTGAAAACTAGCTGTGTCATTTAAGTTTTGGGCATTTGTTTCTTCATTTGTAAAATTCAAGTTTGAACTGGGCTCCTTTGACCTAATTCTTCTTGCTACCAGACAACCACCTTCTTCATCACCTAGAAGAACATTGCCTGAAGCCTAAGGAAGCAGTCTTCCCTATGCCACACAGCAGGCCCCTTAATTGTTCAATACATTTCTCATTGACTTGTGTAGTGCTTCAAAAGAAGTCACTTATCCATTAAACCAATTCTTCATTTATTTGAGATAAAAGAACTGGAAAGCTGTACAAGGGAAATAGTCACCTGCTGATCGCAGGCCTGTGGGTATCTTGGAAAACTCAGCAGTTTTGCTTATCCAGGACTATCTTTTTGCTCAGTTCCTCTGATTCTGAAGGAGGCTGAAAAGATAGGTTTCCTTTGTTGCATCCAACACCCTTTTCTACATTTGATTTAAGAAATGTCGATTTAACTTTTTATAGATACTGATATTGACAATCCAAATAATGAGATAAATCTTACATATATGTTATATTTCTGTAGATTTTTTGACCAACAGTTTATTATGAAAATTTTCACTCATTGAATCATACAGTGAACACTATGTGCCTGAAATCTAGATTCTAAAATTAGGCCAAGCATAGTGGTTCGTGCCTGTAATCCCAGGAGTTAGGGAGGCTGAGGTGGGAGGATCACCTGAGGGCAGGAGTTTGAGACCAGCATGGGAAACATAGTGAGACCATGTCCTTAACAACAACAACAAAGCAAGCATGGCATGGTGCTGCATGCTTGTAGTCATAGCGACTCAGGAAGCTCAGGTGGGAGGATCGCTTGAGCCCAGGAGTTCAAGGTTACAGTGAAGTATTACAGTCATGCCATTGTACTCCAGCCTGAGCCACAGAATGAGACCCTGTCTCAAAAAAAATAATAATAATAATAAGTTAATGACAGGCACGGTGGCTCAGGTCTGTAATTATAGCACTTTAAAAAGTTAGGATGGAAAAAGTCTATTGACTTTCAAGTGTACTTATACTTTCTTCTATCATCTCCAGTTTTCTATTAATCACATGCAGTGGATTTTTTAAAAAGTCTAGATACTGTGTTACATTTTTCAGTTACATAGTTTATATTCAATATTATTTTTTCTTGTTACTATTTCCCTGTCAAAATTTACTATTTGTCTTTTTGGTACAACAATTTTGTGTATGTGTGTGTGTCCTTGAGTATAGTTTAAAAGCTGCTTGAAGATGCTTGTTTGTTTATTCCAACATCTGGTTGGTCTCAGCACAGTGTCCACTGATTGCTTTTTCTCTTAAGTATGAGTTACTTTTTATCTTTTTCTTGTATGTCTAGTATTTCTTTTTAATTGCAACCTGGATGTCCTGATTAGTTCCTTATAGAAGCTCTGGGTTTCGTTATGTTCCTCTGAAGAGCACTCACTCATTCTTTTTTTTTTGTCACATCAGTTGTTAATTGGACTCAGACTCCAAACTTTTGTCTTTTCTGTAGAATGAAGGAGCTAAAATCTCTATTCGGTTTTTCAGCATTAGCTAGGCTACTTGGAATCTGTCTTGGGCATGTGTAGGTCTGGCAGTGGTGAGCAATTTGGAGAGAGTTTATGCACAGATTGAAGCTCCCTTTCTGTGGCCTTCCCTTTACAGCTGCTGTGGCTATTTTTAGTTTTGTTCTCTAGTTCTTCAAGCCCGTAAAACTGTGGGTTTCTATTTGAGTTTTAGCCAGTCTGGGACTCATCCAGTGTCTTCTTTTCTAAGCATTCATAGCCCTCCCGGCTTACCTGTTCTTGGGTGCAAGCCAGATATCTGGTGTTTGCTGTATATATATATATATACACACACACACACACACATACACACACCAAATATATACACAGAATTTATAGCTGTTATCTATGGAAGCTTTGCTCCAATAAAAGCTGCTTCACAATTATTAAAAATAGAACCTCCAGAAGTAGATTCTAAAATGCTTCTGCCATTTGAAACCAAAAAGTGGGATTTTGAGAATGTGGAGCATCAAAATCATGCCAACATGTATGAACATACTACATTATTTGAGAAAGCAAATATAATATAAATACATCCAAATAAAAACAGTAGAAATTTGGTGATTTTTTTCAAATGTTTGCCATATTGTAGCAGAATTTCAATTTTTTACATTATATACACTTAGTCTTTTTCTAGATATTCTATTACCATATATATATGTGCCATAGAACAGAATATATTTTTCTATATATAATATGAATATTCTAACCTCTAATAAAATATATAGTATAGACATAATACTGTTTGATTTTTGTTCAGACATTGTTCCTTATAACCACAACTCCACCTAAACTTGTTTAGTCTAGTACTATTCAGGAAAAAATGTCAATCATATTTGTATGGTTAATGATCATTGCCTTTTATGTCATTAACATTACAGGACCCCAAATTGAATTAAGAAGCTGTAAGTTAATACTTTATAAAGGTTCATCAGCTATTTATAGTTCATTTACACTCCTAATGTTTACATCATTTTACCCAAGTAACACATATTGAATAAGGAAATAAATATTGCCTTGGTGCTTTTGAATGGGAATAAGTAGGAACAGCATAATAGATTTGACATATAATGAAAATGGGTTGCAATCTATAATAAGACATGTTGAAGATTCAATAGAAGCTCAGTTATTGATTCACTCTTCAAACTGGTCATTAGCACCTAATTGAAGACCTTCACTGACCAATATGCTTAACTGATTTTTTAAATAAACGGCAAAATAGCTGATGAAATTTCATAAAGCAACTGTTCCCTAACCATAAAACAAGGTAATTAAATTGTGCAAAGGTTAATTTTGAGTACATAATCAATAACTGTAATAGAAACAAATCAAAGAAAAGAATTGAAAGATGCTAAATGTAAATTTTATTAGTATCTTTAGTTTTATGGTTAGAAAACTCTATGAAGCAACAATGGAATAGTGAGGGATAAGTTGTTTATTTTATTAAACATTTAAATAAGCTTTGCCAAGGACAAGTTTTGGTTCTTCTTTGAGGCCCTGACAAGAAATCTTGTAAGTTTTTTAAAGAGCTCACTTCAAATTATAGTTATCAATCTTACTAATTCATAATTAATTCATAACTTCCTATTTATCTTCTCTGAGCTGCATTTCCTTCATTTATAAAGTGGAATTAATAAAATTTATACAATGGGCTATACAATAATTAGATAAGATGAAGAATATAAAAAAGCTTTGGAACCAATGTTTCTTCTATCTCTGTAATCCCTTTGTATCTGTGTGATTTCACTCTCTTTATTTCATTCTGTGGGATAATTGGCATATAATCCAATTCTATATTTTCTGAACATACAACAGAAATAAAATACTTTTTCCCTGGTTTCTTCTATCTTTGGCTCCCTCCCATGATTGCTCAGGCTTGGGAAAGTACAGATCTTGCCTGCTCCAATCAGGTCTTTCAGGGCTCACTGAAGCAGAGCACAAGGAGTCTTACCTGCAAACAGGACTGAGGCCATGGTCAGGATCAGAACTAGTCAGTGCTGAGGGAGGAGGCAAAAATCCAAGAGAAAAACTGACAATGCCCTGGGGAAGTTTTAGAAATGTTAGCACCTTCCTGGGATGGCTTTTGCGTAAGCTGGCTGTCTTTGAAGGGACCAGATGGAGATTGACTACTTGAACTCATCATATAAGCCAGCAGGAGAAGTATAATTTTGCCCTCTTGAAACAGAATTCCCAGCATGTCTCTTCATTCTTACTACCTATTTTTCTCTACTGTAGATTAAATTTTTAACGAACTGGAGAAAAATCCACTAAAACAAATTACTAACAGTGTCAAATAAGCAGTGGTTTATGTTAATATGTAAGTAAGTAAGTGCACCACTGTATTCGTCCATTCTCATGCTGTTAGTAAGGAAATACCCAAGACTAGGCAATTTATAAAGAAAAATAGGTTTAATGGTATCACAGTTCCACATGGCTGGGGAGGCCTCACAATCTTGGTGGAAGGCAAAGAAGTAGTAAAGGCACGTCTTACATGGTGGCAGGCAAGAGAGTGTGTGCAGGGGATCTCCCCTTTATAAAATCAACAGATTTCAGGAAATTTATTGACCATCACAAGAACCGCATGAGAAAAACCTGTCACCCCCTGCCATGATCCAGTACCTCCCACAGTGTCCCTCCCACAACAGGTAGGAATTATGGGAGCTACAATTCAAGATGAGATTTGGGTGGGGACACAGCTAAACCATATCAACCATTATGTATATTCAAATGTGTAACCTATATGTATCTGTATCTATATCCACAACTATATGCAGACAATTACATAATATTATATATTGAAACAATGACAGATTTAAGTACTCTTACTCACTCATCATTCACATATGCTTTCAGCATAGAGACCATACTCATTTGCCATTCTGTCTGCCTGATATGCTTGGTTTTTCTTTATTCATTTTCCCTAACAGATAAATTTCCATCTCTCCTTGAAAATTCAGCTAGATTACTTCCTGTGATAAGCCCATCTTTGTAATATTTTTATTCTCAGAATATTTTACTGTCTGGCATGATATGTGCTCAAAACATATTTGATGAAAAAAATAGTTGTATAGTTAAGTGCAAAATGGTGATGAATGACAAAAGAGAAAGATATACAGACAAACTTTATTTGTTTAATCATATATCATTTACTAACCTAGAAAATAAAATGTCTAAGATAGATAATGCTGTGGAGACCATCTAATTATTTTTAAATTTGTAACCCAACAAACTCCACAAAATTGTTAGAAAGTTTCCACTAAGCTTTATATCATGGTAAAGATTTAAAAAAACAAGGTAAAAACTTTTGTATAGTATTCTAGTCTTTATAAAACACTACACTGTCTCATGAAATAAATAATAGTTTATGAATGTTTAAGATTTCTCTGACCAATGATTACATTAGCTTTCCTCATGTCACATTGACAGAATGTCTCATTATGTTGGAGACAGAGAACACAGAGTTGGAGGGGGGAATAAATTTATCAGAACAATAAATGAAATAGTGATTAAGTGAAAAAGCAAGTACCACTGGTGAATCAGGAAAAATTGGAAACCTTAATTTTCAGCTGGAGAAAAGCACAAGGCCGGAGGGCAAATGAGAGTGGGAGGCACTATTTTGGAGGAATGGAATCAAGGGATTTTTAAGACATATGTATTGGGAGGGAAAAAAAGAGAGAAAACATTATTTGGGTGCAACTCTTCGGGAGATCTTAAGAATGATTGAGACAAGAACTGAGTTGTCACTTGATCTTTTTGATTCATTTACCTGTGGAATTTTTGAAAGTGATTACAATAAAGATTTAAATTATTTGTAATTGCAATTTTTATGCACTATTATCTCTTTTGGCAGAGATAAATTTTAACAATCAATACCTACAAGTCTAATAATTAAATAGTATAAAAATCTTCCTGATTTACTTTTTTTTTTCTTTTTTGTTTCTTTCAATGCAATTCTAAGGTCAACCAGCTCTGCAAGGTAGCACTAGATTTATGTTGGTTTCATACAACATCATAGATGACACTCAGAGGAGTGATTAAGAGAAAAGACTCTGGAGCCAGATTACTTCAGTTCAAATCATAGCTCTGCTACTTGCTAGCTGTAATCACGGGCAAGTTACTTAAACCTTTGTGCCTTCTTAATAAATTAGAGGTAATAGTGGTATGAAGCTTATGTGGATGTTTTGTGTAGAGAATCAGTCCATGCAGAAAAGTAATGTAGGAACAGTTTCTGACAAGAGCACTTGGCACATTGCAAATATTCAACAATGCTGGCTATTCTGATTATAATAATTATTATTGTTTGCAGATGATGCAGACAAACATTTATGAAGCTAATATTTATAACCTATAATCTATTTATTCATTCATTTTACAAACACATTGAGTGCCTCCTTTGTCCCTGCTATGTGACAAGCTTTGAAGATAAGGTAGAAAACACAAATTCAAGATCTAGGGATCTCAGTAAAATATCAAGCCATGAGATTTAGTCAGGAAGGTCTGCCTCACCCTTCCCTTTCCTCTCCCCTCCTTCCCTGCCCTTCCCTCCCCTCCCTTTCCCTCTCCTCCCGCTTCCCCTTCCCTTCCACTTCTCCTCCCCTCCCCTCCCTTCCCCTTCCCCTCTCCTTCCACCTCTCCTCTCCTTCCCCTTCTCCTCTCCTTTCCCTTTCCCTCCCCTCCCCTTCCCACCCCTTCATTCCCTCCCCTCCTACCTCTCCCTTCCCTCTCCTCCCCTCTTCTTCCCTTCTCTTTTGGATGGGGTCTTGCTCTGTCTCCTAGACTGCAGTAGAGTGGCATAATCTCAGCCTACTGCAACCTCTGCCTCCTGGGTTCAACCAATTCTCCTGACTCAGCCTCCTGAGTAGCTGGGATTACAGGCACCTGCCATCATGCCCAGAAAATTTTTGTAATTTTAGTAAAGACAAGGTTTCACCATGTTGGTCAGGCTGGTCTTGAACTCCTGACCTCAGGTGATCCACCTGCCTCAGCCTCCCAAAGTGCTGGAATTACAGGTGTGAGCCACTGTGCCTGGCCAGGAAGGACTTTCTATCAGAAGTTGAATTGATACAGACTTACTTGGCACATATATAGAGCTGAAACCACCTAGATGGTCAGCATGTTTCCTCCATAAATAGAGTCAAATTATCTGTAATCTCAAATTTACTTTTTCCAAAAACAGATTTTTTCAATTAAAGAGTGGCTTTTAATGAGTGACTTTGCTCTACTGTTATTAAAAAGGGTCTATAAAATGCAAATGTTAGACATATATGAAGCAGAATTGACATTAAGTTACAGGAAGAAAGACTGAATTCAGTTCTCAAAGGGAATAAAAAAATCGCCCCAGCCTACACTTAGATGGACTTCTGAGATTTTATCTATGAAAGTCAAACACTTCTATGATAACTAAAATATAATTACTGGTGTATGATCACAGACTACTATGATGACTTGTTTCTGGCAATATATTTATTTATAATATTGCTGTATAGCATGGAAAGCAGTAAAAAATGGCTTTCCAAAATAATCATTCTCTATCTTCTCTAGTCTTGAGATAAGAAGTTTTATTAATTATTTACAATAAAAGATAACTGGAGCATGAAATGACCATGAAAAACATAGTTGCATAGTTGTGCAGAAACATTAACATGCAATTATGTCTTAATACTGGATATAAAATAGCTGAAATGGAAGATGGAAGATTTAGTGAGATATTTTTCCAATAACTTCAACAGAGGATTATTTATATGTTTTCAGAATGCATCCTAGAGACAAGACCTTCTTGCTAAGTAAATGCTTAAAAAAAGCCTTAGGTAAAAAATTAAAAAGAGTCTTAAAGTCCATATTTAAGATCCAGAAAGAAAAATCATATTCTTTTAATAACACATAGTATTTAGGTAGTATACTGAATTGTCAGGTTTTTATCACTAACTAATTCATTTTTGGTTAGTTTAATGCATTGAAAAATATTCTATCTCAATTGCATTTTAAAATGCATCAAAATCATAACTTTGTTTCTAATATACACACCTTCATTTTCCCATCTTTTTCAGGTTTATTTCCTGCGGTCCTGAATCTTGCTTCTAATGCTCTTATCACAACCAATGCAACATGTGGAGAAAAGGGACCTGAAATGTACTGCAAATTGGTAGAACATGTCCCTGGGCAGCCTGTGAGGAACCCCCAGTGTCGCATCTGCAATCAAAACAGCAGCAATCCAAACCGTATGTATTTTAGTGTGTATTCTGTGTGGCCCTGGGTAGGATCTATAATTGTGAGATGTTGAGGCCAAATTGCACTAAATTCAAAGGGTTTATAATCCTTAGAATTCTTTTTCCCACTATAAGCTTCTTCCAGCGCCTTCTCTGTCATTCAGCAAACATTATTAGAGTTTTTCTATATACCAAGTACAGTGATTGAAGATGATTCGCCATCTGAAGGCCTATGGCAGTCATTGGGTTTACTAACTTCAGATACCAGAATGGTTTCTGAGGATGTGGTTATTAACTCAGGCTATCATCATTCATTGGAATTTATGTGCCACGTATTGTCCCTAAGATCCAGGAGGAATAAAGTAGGGTATGGCCTTTGAGCTACTGACAAATAGTGTGGTAAGTACAAGGCAAAGAATGCGCACAGGGTTCTGCAGAAGAGGATGGCCACAAAATCAGTCTTGGTGTAAGGATTGCCAGAAGAAGTGATATCCAAGCTGATAACTAATAATATGAGCTAAAGAAGAGTATGAGATAAACAGGTAAATAAGTGATGGAGGACAAGAGGAGAAGTCTTGTCAGGAGGAGAAATCAGAATTACACAGAAAATCCTAGTTATTCAGGGTACTTCAATTAGTTAGGAATAACTAGAACTGAAAGGGCCAAAGGGTAGAGAGTAGAGATGAGCCTAAAGCAGAAGGCTGGAGCCAGATTATGAAGGCATTTAACAACCACGGGAAAAGTGATTTAGGGAAACGCACCATGTAAAGCCCTGTTTCTGGACTCTATGAACCACAGTGATATCTCTGACTCATTGATGTGTTTATTCAACAAGCCTTTGAACACCTCCTACTAGCAATGCATTGTATTGGAGCATAATATTGAATTACACATAACCCCTGATTTAGAGAACCTAGAGGGGAAATAGAGGCAAAAGAAAAGCTAATTTGGTGCTAAAGGAACATGAATGCTCCATGTAGATGCTAAGGTCATCTAAAGATTCCTGGATAAGGAATCTTTATATCTATATATCTCTATCTAGATATATCTACATCTATCTTTCTGATATGCCTTCTTCTCTTCTCCGCCCTACCTCTCTCTCTGTCTCTCTCTATATATAATATATACAAAAGGTGGATATATACTTATATGTAATCTATATAAAAAGATAGATATATATTTTATTTATATTATTTTTTAATACATAGATATATATTTTATTTTTATTTGAGACAGAGTCTCATTCTGTCATCCAGGCTGGAGTGTGGTGATGCAATCACAGCTCACTGCAACTTCTATCTCCTAGGTTCAAGTGTTTCTCCTGCCTCAGCCTATCAAGGAGCTGGGACTACAGGCATGTGCCACCATGCCTGGCTATTTTTTGTATTTTAAGTAGAGATGGGGTTTTACCGTATTGGCCAGGCTGGTCTGAAACTCCCGACCTCAAGTGATCCACCTGCCTCAGCTTCTCAAAAGATAGTTTTTTATTAATATTATTTTATATAGAATATATACAAAGGTAGATACATATTTTATATAAATATTTATATATATACATATATATATATATGAGTGTGTGTATATGCAGAGAGAGAGAAGAGAGGTTAATAAAACTTAATGCCAATTGAGGTGAACTATCATGGGGCTAAAGCTTCACAATTATATTATTTTATAATTTCCTCAATATTTTTTCTCTGTCCTTTTTAATAGACTTCGTTTTTAGAACAGTTTGAGGTTCACAGCAAAATTAAAAGTATGGAAATTTCCCATATATCCCCTGCCCCAACACATGTGCAGACTTCTCCATTATCAATATCCCCCTCCAGAGTGCTACATTTGTTACAGTCCATGAATCTACATTGACAACATTATCATCCAAAGTTCATAGACTGCATTAGGGTTTAGTCTTTCACACAAGTCCCAATTCCTCAAATATAGTAATGTTTTCTACATTCCTAAATTATATAATGAGGAATTGGGAATTGTGTGATTAAAATTGGTGGTCATGTATATCACAGACTGTTAGAAAAACACATGTTAAGACACCAAAGAAGGCAACCACCAGAAACCTTCCTTACCTATTAATGATTCTGGTTAATTTCTTTCCTTTTTTTTTTTTTTTGAGATGGAGTCTCACTCTGGTGCTTATGCTGGAGTGCAGTGGCAGGATATCGGCTCACCTCAACCTCCACCTCCCAGGTTCAAGCGATTCTCCTGCCTCGGCCTCCAGGGTAGCTGGGATTACAGGCACGTGCCACCATGCGTGGCCCATTTTGTATTTTTAGTAGAGATGAGGTTTCTCCGTGTTGGTTAGGCTGGTCTCAAACTCCCAACCTCAAGTGATCCACCTGCCTCGGCTTCCCAAAGTGCTAGGATTATAGGCATGAGCCTCTGAGCCTGGCCGACTCTGGTTAATTTCTAAGATATAAGTTGTTATGATATGTGTATAGGAGTGGGAATATTGTTGCATACCCAAATGTTTGCTATTTCTTGTATAGAATGCGAGAGCAAAGGACATATGTCAGAGCCCTTTGCTTTTATGTAAAAGCCAAGGAAGTTCAGATAAATGCAGTCAAGGAAGGCAATAGAAGGAAAGAGATTTCAAGGAAAAACATATCAGGAAAATGAGGCATTGGATACATGATGAAGGAAAGAATCGTCAGGAAGAAAAAGCAGTCAACAATTTTGAAGGCTTCCAAGATAATTGAGTAGGAAAGTAGGTTTCACTTGCTTTTGACAACAATGCCACCCACTGATCACCTTGCTAAAGTACTCAGCAGATTTAATGTGGCAAGAGGCACACTGAAGAGGTAATAAATGAATGAGGAAGAAGAAGAGGTGAATATAGAAATATTCTCTCAAGTATCCTTGATGTGAAAGAGAATGAAGGGCAGAGGAGGCTGTGGAGTTGTAAAGGTTTTCAAAGGTAAGAGACATTTGAGCTAGTTTAGATGCTTAGGGAGAAGGCCAGGGAAGCTGATGACAAAGTAGTGGTGGGGGTGATATCTCTCTAGAAGTAAAAACACCTGGTTCATTAAGCATAGGTAAAAACCTTATATTAGAAGATACATACTTTTAATTCACCAAATCAGAAAGAAGGAAGGATAAATAGCAGCAGACGCCAGAAAGTATTGGGAGAAATTTCTTATTTGATGATCTTGATTTCTTCATTAAGATATAAATCTGGGTTACCTGCTGAGGCAAGAAGCAAATATTTAAGATTATGAGCCTCTCAGGGGAACAGGAGGGAATCACTGAGCCATAATAAGAATACAGTGGCAATTCCATATGGAGTAAAATAAAGAATCAAACATTTGGACTGATACTCTTGGAGCATTACAGGGAAAGTGGAATGGAAGAAGATGGCAAGAAAATTGAAGAAAAGGGCAGAAAGTAAATGGATTGATGGATTATTAGTTTCAGGTTCATTAGGCAAGACACTAAAGCCTGATGGAGGAAAACCATCATTGGTTCATGGACTGCTGGCCTTGATAAGTTCATGTAGAATGTGAGAAAGTCTGGGGGCATGAACGGAGTTGTGGGGAGGAGGTTCGGGTGTGTAGATGTGTGTTTAGGATGGGCTGTGCAGACAGGGAGAATCAGAGAGAGAAAATATGCAAAACCATAAGTGTGTGTATTTGCATGCAGGCATATAAATATACTTAGGCATTTATTAAACTGATATTCAAATTAAACATTAAATATATGAAATGTTGCATAACAGAATATACACATAATTATAATATTAAATAAATTTATATATGTACATAAATAAGTATAAATATTATGTATATACAATAATATGTACATATGTATATATAATATTTACACAAGAAAGGAGAGAAAGAAAAATGACTACAATCATAAAAATGGTATGGAGAATGATACAATATTGGGGTAGAAAATAATTGAGTTCACCATTCAATTATTTTTATTCTTAGTTGGAAAAATGATGAGATGTATTTGTCAAATTGAGTTCAAGAGCTCTTCAGTCTTTCACCCTCTTGAAAGTTCTACATTCAGAGTACCTTTTATCTCATGGATGATATCTATATTCAGGCAATACTACCCATGTTTTTCCACACTGAAACTGAAGATAAACTATCTCAGAAAAGCAAGGTGTATATAAGTTATGATATTTCCTTATTTTTATTTACCTGTAGTGATTTTTAAACTTGTCACAGTCTGGATTTACTTTGCATGATTGTCATTATTATTTTTATTTATTTATTTTTTGTGACAGAGTCTGTTATCCAGGCTAGAGTGCAGTGGTGTGATCTCAGCTCACTGCAACCTCCACCTCCCAGGTTCAAGTGATTCTCCAGCCTCAGCCTCTCGAGTAGCTGGTACTAAAGACAGGCGCCACTGTATCGGGCTAATGTTTTTGTATTTTTAGGGGAGATGGGGTTTCACCATGTTGGCCAGGCTGGTCTTGAACTCCTGACCCTAGATTATCTGCTCCTCGGTCTCCCAAAGTGCCAGTATTACAGGGGTGAGCCACTCCGCCTGACCTACATGATTATTTTAAATGACCAGATTCATTCCACATTTCCAAATTATGCATTGGTACTACAAATTTAGAAAGAATAAAACCCCACAAGAGTAAAAATCTAGCAATAAACTGTATGAATATATTTTAGTAAAAGTTGGAGGAACAGATGGTAAAATTCTACAAATTCAGTGAACTTTGAGAATAATATGGAAGGTCTGCACTTAAACACCCTGCAAAAAAAATGAACCTTGAACTTTTTGACTGTTAATATACTTTGCTTTCTAATTAAAAACTAGCAGTTTGAAAGGTTTACCTCATCAAAGATTTCCTATCTAGTCTTCAGTTGTAGTTAGCCTTTGGATTGACTTGCATATTTATCCCTCTTGAGGATGTTATACGTTTCTATCTCCTTTTTAAAAAGGGAACTGTGCCAACAATTCATCAGTATTTGCAAATTAATTATGATTAAACTTTCATAATAGGGATTATGGTTAATTGTTGATTCATCTCCCAGTCCTCCTTGTCATGACTAATTCTCTTATCAATTTGACCTAAGGTGGCAGATATCAAAATTTCCAATTAGACAACTTCTCTCACAATTACCTATGAGCCATGAATTTGATTTAGAAATGGGCTTGTGTGTGTATTTTTTCTATCACATATTAAACTCACAATCTGTAAAAAAGATTCAGGAGGATATTTGGGGAATGTTTTCTGTGATATTTATTTTTCTTCAGAATCAGTGCCAATAATATTTCATTTATGGTTTTGATTCCCTATATGCCAATTACAGCACCCCCTTATGTTACCAGGGTCATTTATTTGGTATTTAGTTATGCTTCTGGTATATGCTGTCATCATAAAGACCTGACATTTTCCCTAGCTTCAACAGAAAAATTTAACTAATGCTAATATTTAAATATATTCAGCAATTATACTTTTCGTTAATGAGACAGAAAACCTCATCTCCGTGGAGGGCTAACACGATGATTTGGTGGAAAATAAAGTCCAGCCAGCTGTTAAGTTGAATTTAAAAATTTACCAATAACAATGAAATATTTTTGCTTTGTCCTGTACAGTCATATTAAGATTTGCAATATGAATATCCATATCTGGAATAGGACTATTATACCATAACTATCTCAAAACACAGCCTTTATGTTTTCAGTAAATGTTATTACAATTTATTATATATTAATTACAAATAATATATAATAAAATATATAATTATTTATATAAATAAAATATATATTTCTATTAATACATAATATTTGCATTTAATACAAATTGATATAGAACAAAAATATTCACAAATCTGAAAATGGCAAATTTAGTGAGTATTTAGCTTTTATTTTGAAATGGAGTTGCTCTGTCACCCAGGCTAGAGTGCAATGGCATGATCTTGGCCAACAGTAGCCTCTGCCTCCTGGGTTCAAGTGATTCTCCTTTCTCAGCCTCCCAAGTAGCTGGGAATACAGGTGACTGACACCATGTCTGGCTAATTTTTTTTTTTTTTCCTAGAGACGGGTTTCACTCTGTTGACCAGGCTGGTCTTGAACTCCTAACCTCAAGTGATCCACCCACCCTGGCCTCCTAAAGCGCTGGGATTATAGACATGAGCCACTGCACCTTGCCAATATTCATCTTTTAATAAAATTTTTCTTTTAAGGATAATTTCACTTTACTATCAGATTCCTGTTGCTTTGAGGGCTTAGTTTTGCTTTATTTTTATTGTTTTTTCACATGTTTTTACTAAATGCAATTTGTCTCTAATTAAGATTTAGAATAATACATTTTGAACAAATGTATCACTCATTTATGTATATGCATAGCAATGGTTAGAATGTTCATAGTTATACTGTTCATAAGTAACCCTGTGAATAAAGGATTCACATTCAAGACGCTTTTGCTGGTCCATGGCAAAGGAAGAAATTGAGAACAACTTTTCACATTTTTCATGAAAATAGAATACATTTTAAATAATTGTTCTCCATTTTGATATTATGGTTTTTAAAAAACTATTGTAGGTTTTTAAATGCCCTTTATTTATGAAATAATAATGATGCTTTATTAAGTGATAGATGTAGACTGGAGGTTATTACCACTTGGAAAAACTAAAAGCTGGAACTCCTATATCAGTTTCACAAATCTGCCACACTTTATGTTTAACTTCACTTTTTTTCCTGAAGATGATGAATCTGGAAACCCTTGCTGTGAGAGGAATTTTGTTATTCCTATATCTGAGATGACACATAGGGTTGAAGTGATTTGTCTGTGTTCAGTTACGTACTAACTGTGGTCAGTTACGTGCTGGTGCCAGGAGGAATATCTAGCTTACCCCACCTCTTTCATCACCAATATTATTGGAATACTTGGCTAAATTGCAATATTAGGTAGGAAATTTGAGAGTCCATGTTTGTTCCTTATTGTGATGTGATTTGTTCATTATTTGAGGTATTCCTACAAATTTAAAGGGGATTGTATTCTAATCTAAAAGGCCATTCATAAGCCACTCATTTGAAAGCCACTCAAATCTTCCCAGATAATTAGTTTGATGAAAGTTCTCAGGACTGACAACCCAAAGCATCCTTAATTTATAACAAACAGAGGAGTTCAGGGAAGTTCACCTCCACTTTGTTTACATTTCAATGGGCAAATGTGCTGACTTTCTAGTGAGATGTGAGGAACTTAGGTGCCCTTACTGCAGCCTTGGAAATAGAAACATGATCATCAACAACCTCCACTCTTGTCATTCTCCCTCATGTGTAAGCAAGCCCTATTTAGACGAGCAGAAAGAAAAAGACCTTATATTACTTGGAAAATGAGAAGCAAAGATTTCAGACAAGAACCAATGACTGGGAACCAAAATGCAATGAGGGCTTCGCAGCCCAGGAGTAGTGGCTGCTCTTGTGAGACACGCAAAGCTAAAATGGGAAGAGATGAGGACTGTGAGCTTTGAGGATTGTAAGAAGGGAGGGAGATGCAACAAGGATCACAGGTCTGCAGGATTGCCACACCTCCTATTTTCCATCTGCAATCTCCCTTTTGATTTTCACAATTGGTCCTATTCTCATATGTCTGAAGTGAAAGCAGATCTGTGGTTTTTTGGTAGACAGAGTTTCATGTGCCATCGTCTTCTTGCTTGACATTATTGTAAAGATTCCTCCACTAGACTAAGTGATGATGGCAACAGGCAAATGCTGGTTGGGAGGTTTGGGTTATCTTTCATCGTATTATTAAATAGTGGTAGAAAATTGGCAAGATAAAGGCTGGCTGTAAAAAGCTTCTGTAAGGGCCAAGGGAAAACTTCCCTTTTGCCTTCTAAAGCTTTGCTGAAAAATCAACTGAAAAGAGTTGGCTTAGTAGGTGAAAGGCATATAAAATTTATTTTAACATGCATAACATGGAAGAATCACAGGAGGATGATTACCCAATAACCCAATGGGGACACAGATGTAGACACACCTTTCTTCACAAAGAAGGAGGGATGGGGAAAATACGGCAATTTGGAAAATAGTAAATGATTTTTAGGTGAATTCAAGACCCATACAATGGCCTGGGACAAAGTCTTTGTGCCCACAGAACAGACAGTGGTTTGTAACAGAAGTCTGTTCAGGTGTGTTGAGAGACTTCAGTCTCTCTTCGTGTGAAATAAGTTAAGTTAATGAAAACTTAGCAAGAGGGCCAGAGGAAACTCTTCTTCTTGGTGTGATCAGACTGTAAGCAGATAAAGGAGTATCAGAGTAAAACTTATTTCAGCATTTTCTGGTCTCCAAGGGCCTTTCATTTAAAATAATCAGCATGCCAGGATGCTATATTTTTGGTTATTGGTTTCTGAGTCTCAATATCTCATAGAATAAATTTAACAGCATTTTATGTTAAAGCCAGATACATATTGGACTCTCCAAGTCTTGATAAAAATGAATGTGTCAGAAGGCAAGTATTCAAGTATCTTTCAACCAGAAGTTGGGATTTTATGTTTCTGTTAACAAGGTTGATGGCATACTAGAGCTGTCTCAAATAGTTGTTGCTTTTTGGAATGATTGACACATAAATTAGATTTTAATATTATATAATATTAAATTATATTACACTTTGCACTTAATTTGTGTAGTTGCCTTTCAAGTTGCCCATTTTGGTTGATAGCCAGATTGCTGACCAGCTCATTCTCCTTCAGCCTAAGCATGTAATCATTTCCCGTTACCTTGTATGGTTCTATGAGACAGCTGTCTTGAAGAAACTCTGTTCAGAATCTGAATTGCTCTCTTTTTGTAGTATTTTAATGTTTGACATCCGCATGATGATTGTTCTAACAGTTTTATTTTTTTTTACTTTAAAGAAACAACTATAAATTAATTATATAATCTTTTTTTCTTCTTTCACATGATGCTGCTAACTCGATAGAGAGACACCCGATTACAAACGCTATTGATGGAAAGAACACTTGGTGGCAGAGTCCCAGTATTAAGAATGGAATTGAATACCATTACGTGACAATTACACTGGATTTACAGCAGGTATAGTTCCTCTTTTTTTGTCATTTCCACTTTTGAAATTGCATTTTACATTTTCTATTTGTTTAGTTAGGGGTTTGTGGGTGAAAGGATACCTTTCTTATCACTCTCCATTGTTTTCTTGGTAGGATGAACAAAGGGTCGTGTTCATATGGCATATTGTCATTTAAAAGTATTCAGCATTTACTTCTAAAGCACAACTCAAATGGAAGCCTGCAAAGAGCTTAGAATTGAATTAGGTGCTGGCTCTGTTTTAGCTAGCCGGAGTTAATGATGAAAATATAGAGCAATAAAGTTGTACATAACAAAAATATGATAGTATCATTTTTAACTTTAAAAATAATAGTGCTCACACTGTGCTGATGGTGTGTGCACTTAAAGATTCTTGGATAACAAGGCTCTTGAACAAATTGCCTCTCATTACTGAGAGTTGGGAAATCTGTGGCAGTTGATTTCAAATTAAACTTGGGTGACTAAATGAAGTAACAAGCCTTGTAGTTATACAAAATTGATGTCGGAAGTTGTTCAAGTTTGTCTTACATAGGCCTGGGTGCCTTCTATGCTTAATTTCTTTCTTCCTTCTGTTCACAATTTTCAGGTCAGGCTGAAGTTATTAATCAGGAATCACCAGTATCTCAAATTATTTAGGCTTGCAATTAGGATGGAACATGGACAAATGCCACATTCCATTCCTATTTGTAAGCATAAATAATGTGTGGGAGTGATGGGTCAGGATAGTTAATGACAGATACCAAACACTGTAAAGGTCATAGTTTTTATAAGTTGTCACTGTGTGGGGAAGCCCCAGCCAGTGGGCTAGATCAGCTCCAGACATTTTCCTAATGGATGCCATTTGCCACCACCATGAGAACAGTCTCCCTCCTCCAGGGTCTGGGTTCGTTTTGGTGAGGGCTGCATACATTCAAAAGCCACAAGAAGCTGGGTGGAGCAAGCCAGCAAGCTGACGGATTTCCCAGCAGACCTGCCTTCCGCCTATAGGAGACTCCTCCGGATACGAGGAACTGTTGGCAGCAGGGGCTTAGTGCTGCAACTTACCAACTGGCATGGATTTATTTCTACCCTTACTAGTATACAGCAGCTGAATGTCAGTCCTGAGTTAATATTTCCCAGGAAGTCTCAGAGCACTATCAGGACGGCACTGATCAATTATGCTTTAGGAAAATTAATCCTGTGCATGAATCCCCTGGGGATTTTAGCCTTAAAAGGGACTGCATACCCCTCCTGATAAAGACAACTTGGTCCTTTATTGGTCACAGCAGTTCTCCCCTTTCATGTGATCATGGAAAGTCTACTCTCCCAATCAAGAGTGAGGCTACTATCCATCAATTCAGGTCATCTCCTGGGACATGCAATCAATAAATAGCAAGGCTTTATTGTTCTGGTTTACTCTCCATTTATTATTTTAGATTGCACGTGGAACAATGGAATCAATTATTAATATAATTTGCACAAATCACTTATACTACTCTTTGAGCACAACAACATTATTATTTACCCGTTATCAAACATGGCAGCACTTTTTTTCCCTCTAATTCACAACTAGATGGTGTAATCACAAGTTTTTACTAAATCGTTTCTATCTGTCAATGCAGCAAGTCAAAGAGTTTATCTGAAAGCCTGTTTTTCAGTGGCGTCATTTGTATTTTCCTAAATTTGCTTTGCAGACTCACTCATTCACTCCCAAACAGTGTCTTAAGATACTCCTCTGTGACACATTTTTATATTTTAATCTCTTAAAAATAACAGAAACTATTGCATTTTTAAAATTAAATCACTACAGATTACGGTGGGAATTTTTTTCTTTTTTTACATTTCAACATTCAAGATAAGCGTTTGAAAAATAGCAATTTATTCGGAAGAAAATAGTTACATATTTTATAAGTAGATTGTTCTTAGATATGTATTACTAAGGGATTATTAACTTTTCTCAATTCTGTTTACTCATAGCATATTTTAAGCAAGTGATTTAATCATGCTGTGCCTCAACTTTTAGATTAGGAAAATAAATATTACAATATCTTGGCAAGAAAATTAAAATATTGATTTTAGATTAGCAGAATAAATATTACAATATCCTGACAAGAAAATTAACGTAATGATAATTGAAATATAGCAACTAAATTCCACCTCACAATTACAGCTATTATAAGGACCTAGAGTCAGCATGGACTTGAAGAAAAGCTCAATTGTTCCAGTGATGTGTATGTAAAAACTCAGTATAATGGCGAACAAAAATATACAACGATTTAAAAGAGACAGTAATAGGGACTCAAAGGTTAATAAGATGTCCGAAATATTCTATTTTGGTCTTTTTCCTACCAGATTTCACCAGAATACATCATTATGTCTAATTGTATTTATTTCTTTTAAAATCTGGCCATTATCTCTGTCCTGCCCTTTGATTTGTTTCAGGAGAAAGCTGATTGGCAGGTGAGGTAAAACAGAGGGGCAGCTTTGCAGTAGACTTTTCAAACATAGATTGAGGTCATACTCACTTGTGGTTAATCCAGGAATGCCATTAGTGAAGCTCATGTCTTAACTAAGAGTCTTCTGCCACTCAATAAACAATTCACTTCTCTTCCTGGTCTATCCCTCTAAACTAAGAATGCATTTATCAAACAAGATTATCATACACCTACAGAAATCACCCTCCACATATTCTTAATCTAAATATCTTATTCACTAACCTTGCAGAGAAAAATTTAATGGGGCAGATTAACAGTTTTAACTGAAAGTTATGTATGAGAAAAAGGATAAATTCATATTTCTATACAAATATTACTATACTTTTAGAATACATGTGAATAGCATAAAATATTTTTTTCTAATACCTAGAATCATTAATGTAATGGTTAAACACTTCTGTAATAATAAAACATAAAATACATGGAAGTACTTTATAAATTCAAGTTTTAACAATCATTTGAACATGTTAAAGGTGATCTAATTTTCAGTCTTGAAGGATGGTCATTATTCTTTCATAACAAATTCTTTCCTCATGCTCTTCTTACTGATTCCTAGTAAATGAGGTGTTGTATAAGGAGAAAATTTTGGAAATACATGGAAATTAAACGACATGCTCCCAAACAACCTATGGATCAAAGAAGAAATTAAAAGAGAATTTTAAAAATAGCTGGAGACAAATGAGAATGGACACACTAACACTGATGAGAAGAAACAAAAGCAGTTCTAAGAAGAAGGTTTACAGTCATAAATACCTACATCAAAAAGAAGAAACATCTAGAATTAGCAACCTAAGGTAACACTTCAAGAAACCAAAAAAAAAAAAAAAAAAAAAAAAAGAATAAACTAGGCCTAGAAGTAGGAGAAAGGAAATAATAAAAGTCTAGGTAGAAATGAAATAGAGACTAGGAAAACAATGGAAGATATTAGCAAAACTGTCACTTGGGTTTTGGAAAAGATAAGCAAAATCGACAAAACTTTAGCTAAACTTACTATGAAGAAAAAAGAAAGAAACTGAAAATCTGAATGGAAAAAGGAGACATTATAACTGATACTTCAGAGATACAAAGGATCATAAGAGACTACTATGAACAATTATATGCCAACAAACTGGATAACCTAGAAGAAATGAACAAATTCCTAGACATATAACCTACTAATACTGAATCATGAAGAAATAGATGATATGAGCAGACCAATGAAAAGTAAGGAGAGTAAATCAGTAATAAAAAATACCCTACCAAAGAAAAGTCCAGAACCTGATGGTTTTACTGCCGAATTCTACCAAACATTTAAGGAACTAATACCAATCCTTCTCAAAATCCTTCAAATAACTGAAGATAAGGGACTACTTCCAAACTTATTTTGCAAGGCCAGTATTACAATGATACCAAAGCCAAAGACACTACAAGAAAAGAATGTTACAGATGAATATTTTTGATGAATATAGATGCAAAAATCCTCAACAAAATACTAGCAAACCAAATTCAACAGCATATTAAAAGGATCATTCACTGTGATCAAGTGGGATTAATCTCAGGGATGCCATGGTTCCACCTTTGCAAATCTATAAATGTGATACCTTACATTAGTAAAATGGACAAAAACCATATGATTATCTCAATAGATGCACAAAAAGCATTCAACAAAATTCAACATGCTTTAATGGTAAAAGCTGCCAACAAATTCGCTTTAGAAGGAATGTACCTCAACATAATAAAGACTGTATATGACAAGTCCATAGCTAACATATTCAATGGTGAAAAGCTGAGAGGTTTTTCTCTAAGACCAGGAATAAGACAAGGATATCCACTTGTACCACTTCTATTCAGCATAGTACTGGAAGTCCTAGCCAGAGAAATCATGCAAGAAAGGAAATAAAATTGGCATCAAAATTGAAAACAAAAAAAGTAAATTGTTTCTTTTTGCAGATGACATAATCTTATATTAGAAAATCCTGACTCCACCAAAATAACTGTTAGAACTAATAAACAAATTCTGTAAATTAGCAGGATACAAAATCAACATAAAAAATTAACAATGTTTTCATATGCTAACAAGGAACTATCCTTCAAAAATCCATAAAATAATCTCATTCGCAATAGCTAAAAGAAAAAAAAACTTGGTAATAAATTTAACCAAGAAGATTGGTATGGTTTGTCTCTGTGTCCCCACCCAAATCTCATCTTGAATTGTACTCCAATAATTCCCATGTATTGTGGGAGGGACTCAGTGGGAGATGGTTGAATGATAGGGGTGTTTCCCCCCATGCTGTCCTCATGGTAGTGCATAAGCCTCATGAGATCTGATAGTTTAATCGGGGGTTTTTGCTTTTGGATCTTCCTCATTCTCTCTGCCTACTGCCATCTGTGTAAGACAGGACTTGCTTCTCATTGCCTTCCATCATGATTGGGAGGCTCCCCCAGCCACATGGAACTGTAAGTCCAATTAAACCTCTTTCTTTTGTAAATTGCCTAGCCTCAAGTATGTCTTTATTAGCAGTGTGGAAATGGACTGATACTGGGATGAAAGACCAGTACACTGAAAACTATAAAACAGTGAAGAAAGAAATTCAAGACAGAAATAAATGGGAAAATATCCTGTGTTCCTAGATTGGAATAATTAATATTATTAAAATATCCATACTACTCAAAGTGATCTACAGATTCAGTGCAATTCTTGTCAAAATTTCCATGACATTTGTCAGAAATAAAAATAAATTCTCAATATTTAATGGAACCACAAAGGTGCTGAATAGCCAAAGCAATCTTGAGCAAAAAGACCAAAGCTGGAAGCATCATACTATTGGAATTCAAAATATACTACAAAGCTGTAGTAATCAAAACAGTATGTTGCTAACATAAAAACAAATAGATAGACCAACAGAACAGAATAGAGAGCACAGAAATAAATCTAAGCATTTATTGTCAACTTATTTTTGACAAAGGTACCAAGAACAAACAATGGGATTAAACAGTCTCTCCAATGAAGGGTATTGAGAGCAGTAGATATCCACATGTAGAATAATGAATACAGACCCTTATCTCACACCATATACAAAACTCCATTCAAATTCTAAATGAATTAAAGACTGAAACTGTAAAGCTACTGTAAGAAAACACAGGGGAAAAGTTCCACGATATTGGTCTGGGCAATGATTTTTTTAAAAATACAACCTCCAAAGCACAGGAAACAAAATAAAAAATAGACAAATGAGATTACATTAAACTGAAACACTTCTGGATAACCAAAGAAACAATCAACATGGTGGCTCTTCGAATCACTGAATTTATTTTCTTGGTACTATCTGGGTCACTGCTAAATTGGTGAATACAAAACTAACTACAGAAGAGATTATAATCTACATGTTCAAGATAAACCTTGGATAAACCTTGTTTAAGTATAACAGAATATAATTAAAATCGCAGTTCTTTATATGCTTTACATATATATATTTTTTAAGATAATTTTTTTCAGTATCACAAGTATAATCTGTGCTTAGAAAATATATTTTCCCTCTAAATGAATTCGTGCTGACTTTTAAAATAATAAAGATGACAGCCAGCTTTTGTGTCTATATTGAACAAAATGATCTTCCTAATTGGTTTCCACTTGTCTACCCTTTGTACTGCTTTCAACATAGCAGTCACAGCAATCTCATTAGCACACATCACATAACACTTTCCACTGAAAGTGGAAATCTTATTAGTACAGATCACATAAAACTTTCCACTAAAAGCTTCTACTCGTTTTTCATCACAGTCAGTGGGAAAAGCACAATGACCCACAAGGCTGTAAGAACCTTTTCCTCACCTCTTTTTATCTCTGGCCTCATCTGAGTTCTCCTCCTCAGTTGCGCTGTTGGTTGTCCTGCTGTGTCTTGAACGCTCACATTTGCTGCAGGGCCTTTGCACTTGATATTTCTTATGTCTAGAATTATTTTTTGCAATTTCAGTGTAGCCTGTTTCCTCACCTCCTTTGGGTTTTTATTCAAGTTTTACCTTCTCAACAAGGACCTCCTTGACAACTCTGTTTGAAATTGCAGCCCCCACACTGCCCAATTCCTAAACCACTTTCCTGCTTTATTTTTCTCCATAAAATATATCACCATCTAACTTACTATGTATATTTTATCATTATGTTGAATATTTGTCTTTCTAAATGCAGTTTTTATGTGGGTGGAGATATTTGTTGTAATCATTGTTTCTAAGCACTTAGAAATAGTGCTCAACACTATTAGAATAGTGCCAACATACAGGAAACATTCAATGCATTTGTACTAAGTTAATTAATGATTAAATGAATAACTAGGGCAAAACACCAATCCATAACTTTTTTTTTTTTTTTTTGAGACGGAGTTTCGCTCTTGTTACCCAGGCTGGAGTGCAGTGGCGCGATCTCGGCTCACCGCAACCTCCGCCTCCCGAGTTCAGGCAATTCTCCTGCCTCAGCCTCCCGAGTAGCTGGGACCACAGGCATGCATCACCATGTCCAGCTCATTTTTTTCCTATTTTTAGTAGAGATGGGGTTTCACCATATTGGCCAGGTTGGTCTCGAATTCCTGACCTCATGATCTACCTGCCTTGGCCTCCCAAAGTGCTGGGATTACAGGTGTGAGCCAGCATGCCCGGCACACCAATCCATAATTTAAGAATCTTATTGAATTTGAGAATTAAAGGATTACGTGATCTCATTGTGTTTCTTATGATAAAACACACTGCATTTTTTCTAATTTATGAAAATTCCTTTAACGTTGAATGGTATTGTTTTAGTCTGTTTGGACCATTATAACGAAATACCAGATGAGGTGGCTTATAAACAGCAGCAATTTATTTCTCATAGTTCTGGAGGCTTGAAGTCTAATATCAAAGCACTGGCAGATTCAGTGTCTGGTGAGGGCCTGCTTCGTGGTTTATAGATGGCCTTCTTTTTGCTATAGCCTCACATGGCAGAAGGGGCAAATAAGCTCTTTGGGGTTTCATTCATAAAGGTACTAATTCCATTCTTGAGGGCTCTGTCCTCATAATCTAATTATCTTCCAAATCCCCATTGCCTAATACGATCACATTAGGGGTTAGGATTTCAACATACGAATTTTAGGGGAACAGAAACATTCCGTCTATAAAAAGCATGAAGTAAATTTTCTTCCAGTTCCTAAGCATATTCTCACTCTGCTTTTAAGCATATTCTAAATTTCAGCCAGACCTGTCACTATGTGACTTTACCACACTTACAGCTTTATTTGGGAAAAGAGATTTTAATTATTTTAAATCTTTTGTAACAGAGAAGTCTGGGACGGTCATTTTTTGTTTTCTGCTTGACATTTTACTTTTTCCTCATAGAACAAAAATTAGTATAAGAGAAAGGGAAAAATAGGCCATATATTGATGCTGTTTAAACAAGAGTGTAAACATAGGATATGTATTTTGATCTAAAATGTTGATAAACCAAATTCCAGCAATATCATGAAAGTGTAAACATTTTGGAGACGCAGATATTATCGCAAATAGAATCAAGATGACTGCCCTAGAAAATGCTTCTTGAAGTCATGGAATAAATTAGATGATTGTTTATTTAAAAACAGGAACAATAATACATAGAGAGAAGATCTGTTAAGAAATTTGCTGGATAAGAGCTGTTAAAATGTTGAAACCATACAAATTCTGTTATGGAAAGTCTGAACGGGACTTCCTAAAATAGACTGAATGTGGGCAGTTTTCACAGCTGTCTGATGGCTTCCACACACAAAACATCTACATTTCACCCTTTTGGTGGAATATTGTGTATATTCCAATTTTATTCTTAGAGTTTAAATTTTTGCTTAGTATATATATTATGCTTATGTATACCATATTTGTTATAATTATATATAACTAATCTATAATTATTTATTAATAAGGAATAACTTGGAAGAGACCCATATTTATTATAGCTCTTGAATCTGTGATGAAAACTCCATGCACAGAGAAAATTCTTGAGTCAAATGGCTTCACTGGTGAATGGAAATTAGAATACTGGTTGTTGTTACAAAGAGAGGAAGATAATGACTGGGAGAGGGTATGAGGAAAGTTTCATTTCTTATTTTGTATTATATATATAATTGTATAATAAATGTGTTGGTACACATAACTAATATAATTGTAAATAATTATATTTATATCATGTAATAATATATAATATAAAAAATAATATATTGTATGGTATATAATTATGTACCATAAAATAAAAATATAACAAATAATATTGTATAATATATAATTATATACAATATTAGTTATATGTACTAATGTATTAGCTATATGTATTTATATGTACCTACATGTAAGATTTTTTCTAGAAATTGACTACATATTTGAACTGTGAGATAGCATATATGTTTTGATTCATAGATAAGGTATGTTTTCAATACTACCTGAATCTCTAAAACACAAATATGACAAAAAAGGTTGGAGTGAGACTAAGGAGAAAGGAGGAGGTTTAATGTGCCCAGGTTCCATTTCTTTACCTATGACTTATGTACCTGCATTTTACCTTAGGTAACTTGTCCCACCTTTATGCTCCTGTGTGAAATGGAGCTAATAGACCCACTTTCTTAATTTGAGGGGTATTATAAAGTGATGTGATATAGCAAAGAGCCTGACACACTGCTGTACTTTAGTTGATACTCAGAAAATATTACTTTTGGTCTTCCACATTGAAAACAATGGTGGATGGAGAACCAATGGGCTAGAGTTGTAATGGGAAAATGGAAAATAAAATAAAAGCTCAAAAATAATTTAATTACTGGATATTTAAATGATACCTACCAGATTCACTTTGTATATCACCTAAGAACATTATTTTACTCAATATATTTTTAGTATTTGTAGACATTAAGATTTATATGGAGATAGCTTAAAATGTGTCACTTGTGCATTGAAACTCTTTGTACCAGCTTCTTTACTCTTCTGTTGTATCATTTTATCCTCCAGATTACTTAAATTTTTAATCAAGAAGTAACCTTACTTATTACTAGTATGCTCTTTACCTAAAAGCTTTTCTGACTGATATTCTTTTACTTATATCAACCTCATTTTATTATTATACAGGTTTTAATTATTATATTAATTTCAACCTTTCTGCAACTTTTCAAAATTAATAAAATAATTAATAAATGAAGTAATTATTTTATTAATTTCAACCTTTCTGCAACTTTCCATTTAGATACGTCTCATTAACAGCATATAGTTAAGTTCTGGTGTTTTGTCTAGTTTTGCAATGTTGGTCTTTTAATAAAACATGTATTTGCAGCGTGTCTGTATGTATCTAACATTTGTATATAAGTGAAGCATGTACACAGAAAAGATGACAAATGAATGAAGGTCTGACAGAATTTTTGCTAAATGAATCTTCCCAAGTAACTGCTACTGATACCAAGACAACCAATAACACGGAAACTTCCTTATTATGAGGGGTATTATAAGGATAATTTTTCAGTCATTATCTCACCTCCTCCTATAGTAGTAACCAGTATTCTAAATTTTATTCACCAGTGAAGCCGTTCTTCACTGGTGTGAAGAGTTTTTCCTGTGTATGGGTTTTAGTCACAGATTCAGTATCTATAATAAATGCGGGATTCACTGGAGTTTTCATTTCTGAAATTTTCAGTTTAGTTGAGTTGGGCTTTTCAAGAAATGGATCCATTCCCCTACTTTTTCAAATATATCAGCATGAGTTGTTAGTGATATATGATTATCATCTTTTAATTTAAAATGATCTGTAGTGATGCCCCCTTTTATATTCCATAAAGGTTTGTGTAACCTTTGATGTTTCTTTACAGCTTTAATAGGTCTTCATAATTTCATCAGTCTTGTCAAATAGCTAGCTTTTGGCTTGGTTAATTTTCTCTATCGTGAGATTATTACATTGTTTTGAATCCTGCTCTTATATATCTTGTGTTTTACTTGTAGTTATTTTTTTGTTTTAGTTTAGTACATGTTTTAACTTCTTGAAATGGATGCCTGTTATTAATATTTCAGTTCTTCTTTCCTAATATATTTACTGAAGCCTACAGTTTACCTCTACACAGGGATTTAGTTGCATTCTACAAGTTTGATACATTGTATTTTTCATTACCACTTATTTAAAACATATTCTAATTTTCATAGTAATTTTTTCTCTGAGCTCTGAGTTATTAAGAAGTGAAATGCTTAATTTCTGAACTATTGAGTTCCATTCTAATCTTTTTGTTTTTGCTGTTATCCCTTTCTTACTAACTCCACTATGGTCAGCATATTTTTAATTCTTTGAGACTAAATTTCTTGAGACTTGTTTTCATCCAACATATGGTCTGTGACTTGAAAACAATGTGGGCCAGTTTCCCTGGCTTACTCCTGTAATCCCAGCACTTTGGAAGGCCAAGGCAGGCAGATGGCTTGAGCCCAGAAGTTCAAGACCAGTGTAGGAAATGTGGTAAAACCTCATCTCTCCCCCAAAAACACAAAAGCAAAAAACCATAAACAACTTAGCTGGGCATGTGCCTGTAGTCCAGCCCTCTGGAATCTGAGGTGGGGGAATAACTTAAACCCAGGAGGTAGAGGTTGTAGTGAACCGAGATCACGCCACTGCACTCCAGCCTGGGTGACAGAGCTGGACATCAGACCTTGACTCAAATAAAGCAAAGAAAAGAATGCAGATTCTATAGTTGTTGGTTGCAGTGCTACCAATATATCAGTGAATTATATTTATATAGAGAGAGACTTTTTAATTTGAGGCATACAATATTAGGATTATTAAACTGAATAATTTAAATTGTGTATGAACACTTTTATATTAAATTTTCTAATAAC
This sequence comes from Callithrix jacchus, assembly GCF_049354715.1. NCBI lineage: Eukaryota > Metazoa > Chordata > Mammalia > Primates > Cebidae > Callithrix > Callithrix jacchus. The sequence goes on from NC_133505.1 coordinate 135,663,581, forward strand.
TATTTTTTAATACTACTGCCAGCAATAATTCTATCTTTAGAGTGTAGTTTTGTATGTAGATTCACCAGCTTCCTTCTTTTTAGTATTTGTATGGTATAGCTTTTCTCATCTGTTGGGTGTACTTACATTTAAGGTATATCTTCTGTGAGTAGCATAAATTTGAATTATTTATTTAACTAGTCTAATACTCTTTTCCTTTAAGTTGGATATTTGATTCATTTAGATTAGTGATGCTATTGATATAGATTCAAATTGCCATATTCTCATTTGTTTTCTGTTTGTCTTTTGTTAACTTTTCTTCCTCATAACTTTCTTACTTTTGGAATACTAAAGGTTTTTCCCTATTTAATTATTCCATTTCCTCTTTCATTAGCTTGTCTTCTGTGAAGTATTTTATTACTCATCTTAATTACCATAAATATGGTAATTAGTCTAATACTCTTTTCCATATGCATATGATAACATGCATCCTTTATTTATCAGAACTTCATAACATTTTACCTCAGTCCCATCTCTCCATCAGATTTCATTCTATAGTTCTCATATGTTTAATTCTATGTATATGTTAAACTCCATAGGAAGTGTTACCATCATAAACATGCAGTATTCTTCTAGTTTTAAACACATTTAACTTTATCTTTGTTAGTGTACTTTGTTTGTTTATTTTTTTGTTAGTATATTTCTATCAAGAATGTATCCCATTTCTTTTCTGCCTTTTTTAAAGGAAGGCCTGCTATTGACAAATCTCTCAATATTTTTTTCTGAAAAACTTTTACTTTTCTCTACTTTTAAGACTTATTTTCCACTGAGTATAAAATATAATTTCTTGCTTGGTTGGAAATTTGTTTTGTTTTCTAGCACTCTAAATATATCATATTATTATTACCTGGTTTTCATTATTTCTATCATGAAGTCAGTGGAAAGTCTGATTGCTGGTCCTTGGAAACAAGATCATTTTTCCTTTCACTCCATTGAAGCCTTCTTCTTTTCTTTTTTTTTTTTTGTCTCTGCTGTTCAGGGGTTTACCAAAATGTACTTAGGAATGATTTGCTTTGTATAAATATTGCTTGATATTCAAAAGCTTCTAGATTCTGTGGATCAATGTCTTTCACCAATTTGGGAAAATTCTTAGCTGATATTTTCTCAAATATCATTACTGTCCATTCTTTCCCTCCACTCTCCCTGGGACTTCGGTCACGTCTATGCTAGACTGTTTGCCATGCTCATTATGTATTCTATGCCTTCTTTTCATTTTTTCTTCTCTTCTTTTGAGGTTTCTCAGTCTATACACTTTCTGCGTGACCCATTGTATAGTATAATTAATCTTTTTTATCTGCTAGATTCAATCTTCTATTAAATACATTTACTGGATTCTTAATTTTAGTATTTTTATTTTTTAGTTCTAGAATATCCATTTGATACTTTTAAAAAGTGGATTCCAAATATCTCTCCACTTAGTCATCTGGAATATATCAATAACAGTTATTTTAAATTATATGTCTGATAACTCTAACGTTGGAAACAACTGGGAGTCTGTTTCTATTGTCTTTTCATGGGTTCATGGTTTACTGTTTTATGACAAGCTTGGTAGTTTTTGTTTAAATGATGTATGTGTCTGAAAATGTATAAAAATTCTGGAAGATGTTATTTTTCTCTTAAAATGATTTATTTTTTATTCTGTCAACAGTTAGTGTAGGGGCAAGTCGCTTTGATTCAGTCAGCAACTTAAACTTTTTGTGGCTTAGAGATTCTGAGGGTTGTTTTTAGTCTCCTCTTAGTTCTAGGGATAGACTTTCAGGACTCCAACTGAAACCCGGGCTTGTTTGCCAGTCTTTCCTTCTTGGCTGACTCTGAACTCTAAAGTTTGTCTTCCCAACTCTGTGAGACTTCCTAAGGATCTTCTTAGCTTTTCAATTTTTTTTTTTTTTTTTTTTTTGGAGGTGGAGTCTTGCTCTGCCGCCAGGCTGGAATGCAGTGGTGCGATCTTGACTCACTGCAATCTCTGCCTTCCACATTCAAGAGATTCTCCTGCCTTAGCCTCCCGAGTAGCTGGGATTACAGGTGCATGCCACCACGCCTGGCTAAATTTTCTGTATTGTTTTTTTGTTTTTTTTGTTTTTTTTTTTTGAGACGGAGTTTCACTCTTGTTACCCAGGCTGGAGTGCAATGGCGCGATCTCAGCTCACCGCAACCTCCGCCCCCTGGGTTCAGGCAATTTTCCTGCCTCAGCCTCCTGAGTAGCTGGGATCACAGGCACACGCCACCATGCCCAGCTAATTTTTTTTGTAATTTTTAGTAGAGACGGGGTTTCACCATGTTGACCAGGATGGTCTTGATCTGTTGACCTCGTGATCCACCCGCCTCGCCTCCCAAAGTGCTGGGATTACAGGCTTGACTGTATTTTTTTTTTTTAGTGGAGATGAGGTTTTATACCATAACAGCCAGGCTGGTCTCCATCTCCTGACTTCGTGATCTGCCCACCGCAGCCTCCCAAAGTGCTGGGATTACAGGCATGAAACACTGTGCCAGGCCAGTTCTTCACTTCTTAAGAGTTCATTTTTGTATGATGTTTATCTTCTGGCTCCTTCACCATTTAGAATTTGGCAAATCTCTTGAAGGCAAAAGCTGTGAGGAATATAGGTCTCATTTCTCTATGAATTATGGTCTCTCAAGTCCTATCCTAGCTGACTTCATAGCCCTGAATTCCAATGTTTATCTTCTTATCCTGTGAGATTGCTGAACAGTCTAGCATGTAGCTTTCTCTATGACCTCCTATTCAACTGTCAGCAAATCAATAAAAGTGCCCTGAGAAAAATGGCCAGCTTACCTTAATTTGCTTCCCTTTACTTAAGTCTGGTTGCCTTGCTTGGTGGTTTGCTGATGCCTTCAAAGAGTCATTATCAGTATTTTATCCAGCTTTTATGGTTGTTGTATCTGAGAGAAAATGGAAAGGGAAAAAATATTTCCTTATTTTACAGTTTTAAAAACAAAAATCAGCATATTATCTGATAAAAATTTTTATTGCTTTTTGTAAATTTAAGAAATGTTCTGAATTATTGCTTCAATATTAAAACATAGTAATTATTGGAATATTTTGATGGATTATGAAGAAAGAATATGTAAAATTAGGATCATGTGGAAAATCTGGGTTGCATGAAATTGGCATATAAAGTAGGCCTAAACAAGGTAGGTGCTATTTTTAGTAAGAAGCATCATGACCCTTGTGGTATCTGCCCTGAGTAATACATAAAGGAAATAATTGAACAGTAATGCACATTTATTGAGCAACTACTACTTTGTAGGCAGTGTTCTAAGCCTGAAGGTCTGCCCATTGCTTTACATGATTTTATATTTTCATGGGGGAAAGAGAGAAAAGATCTGGAAAATCGAGTAAACAATTTAGAATAGTTCAAGTTCATGGGAAAAAAAAACAGGATAAGATTATGGATGGTGATGAAAGAGCTACTTTACTTGTATGTTCTATGTATGCATTTTTGAGGAAGTGATATGTGAGCTGAGAATTAAAGAAACAAAAAATACTAGTCATAGAAAAGTCTGGGTAAAGTTTATTACCAGCAGGAATAAGTGTGTGCTGAGGAATGGAAAGAAGGCCAGTGTGGCTAGAACAGAGTGATCAAGAGCAGAAGTAGCATGAGAGGCTGTAAGGGACGCGTCCCAGTCTCCTTGGCTCCTGAAGGGAGTAGTCAGTCATGATAAGGAGTTTAGATTGAATTCTGGGTATCATGCAAACCTACAGTGGTATAACATGATTTCCTTTATTTCGTTAGAATTATCATTCTGCTAAATAGAGAATGACTATAGTAAGATAAGTGAGAAACCTAGGTGGCAGTCAGGAAATCATTGTACTTTTTTAGCAAAGAGACAATAGTAACTTGGACTAAAATGGTAGTAGCAGAGAGGAGAAGTGGTAGACTGAGATTTATTTGGAGTTTGGCATCGCCTGACTTGATGGTAGAACAAATGTCAAGAGTGGAGCCAAAATGTTGACTCCTAGGAGTTCGGCCTGAAGAATTTTTCCTTAAATAGTATGGGTTGAAGGAGGAGCAGAGTGAAGATACTGGGTGGCAATTAAGGGTCTTTTTTAACATGATATGTTTGAAATATTCACGTGGTGCCGAGCATGGTGTCTCACTCCTGTAAGTCCAGCACTTTGGGAGGTTGAGGTGGGAAGATTGCTTTAGCCCAGGTATTTGAGACCAGAGACCAGCCTGGGCAACAAAATGAGACCCCATCTCTAAAAAAAAAAAAATCAAAAAATTAGCCAGACATAGTAGTCCCAGCTACTTATGATGTTGAGGCAGGAGAATCACTTGGATCCAGGAGGTCAAGACTGCAGTGAGTCATGTTCATGTCACTGCACTCCAGCCTGGGAGACAGCAAGATCCTGTCTTAAAACAAAACAAAACAAAATATTCAAGTGGAAATATTAAAGGAACAATTAGATCTATGAATTTGAAGTTGAGTGATATGTATTAGGAAAGAGACTGTATTTAACACTAAAGCCCTGTTTTAAGATCATTTAGAAAGGAAGTACAGAGTTAAAAAGAGGGCCTATAATTGAATCCTAGCCACTTCAAATTTAAAGGTAGTAAGATAAAATATATCAAGAAAGAGGGAATATTCAACTGTGGCAATGCAGGTGCTTTGAGGTACGAGTTAAACCACTCATGTCTTGGAAATACCTCAACATAGAGGAAAAAACATGTAAATTGTAATTATATATATTTTAAATTAGAGAATCTTTAATAAAAGGTGAATGGCTCCAAACACAGATATGATTTGGAAGCTCCCACCCCAGCAATACCTACTGGCATTCATTTTATTTATGTGAACACATAAATGTTGACTGTAATTTTTCAATTAAGGTAATACCAATTAAAATTGTGTGGAAAAAAGATAGTCATAGCAGATAATAATGTCTTTTACTTACTAAAGAGATTGTGTCTAAATATTAAAAGTAATATATTCCCTTGTCAAAACATCTCATTTTTGTTTGTTTTCACAAATATTTCAATGTGGGTTTTGAGTCAAATTTTCTGTAGGAAGGTCATGGTAAATAAATCTCAAATTAGCTGAAACAATGAACACAACTGAAAGAAAAATCAGCCTTGTAATATAGTACAACTAAGGAGATCCGTTTAAAACACTAATGAGCAGTTGCCTCTCAGTACTGTGTCATTATGATTATACTAATATAATTAAGTTAGGTTCAGGTTAGGAAGCAAGGATGAATAATCTTCAAAAGGCACAGTAAATAGTCAATTTAGCTGTCTACCTTCATAGTATTTACTATTTCCATACTAAAATCTTATAGTCGTGGGCTGGAATACATGATATTCACAGTAATAATATTTAAATCGAATTTCATTTTTTTGCTTCTTCATCATCCTTACCACCACCCCCCTCACTGAATTTATCTCAAATGATTAACTTTTCCATTTATCATTGTGAAGAATAATTTATTTACTTAATGATTCTGGAAATAAGGGAATATTTATAAAATGAAACATAAAAATTAGGAAATCGAGTGGACAAGTTAAAAGACATTTTCACACTGATTTTAGAATATACTTAAGAAAATTAAACTAGTGACAAAATAGACTTAACTTATAATCGAATTCATAAATTAATTACAAAATTTATCATAGTGTAAGTAACTGAGATTTTACAGATTTTGTTGTAAATAGATATCCTGATACAATAAACAGATCTCATTCAGCTACATTAGATTTCAAGTTGCTGTGTTACCATTTTATATATCCATGTAGATAAATACATACATGTACTGCAACACAGACTAGAAAACACAGCTTTATTTTGTTTGAATCTGTAACATAGAGAACCCTGTATGCTGTATAGCATCTTATATATATTTCTTTTAAGAGAAAGTCATTGTACTTCCAAATTCTTCACTGAAATAGCTCCCACTTCTTATATTACCTTTTGATAAGTCAGGAAGATTCTTTTTTCTGGAAGCTGTTGTTTTCATCTACATCATTGCACACCGACAATCAAGACACCGTTTTTCACTTTCTTTAAAACTAAATCAGGAGTTAGGGGAGGAGAGGGATGACAAGGCAGAGAAAAAGGATTTTTAGGTCAATGAAAATACTCTGTAGGATACTATAATGATGGGTACGTGTCTAAACACACAGGATGTACAAGGCCAAGAGGGAAGCCTAATGTAAACTATAGGCTTTGGGTAATTTTGAAGTGTCAATGTCATTTCATCAGTCATTACAAATGTACCGCCCTGCTGGGGGATCATGGTAATTGGAGAGGCTGTATGTTTATGGGGACAGTGAGTGTGTGGGAAATCTCTGTACCTTCTTTGTTCTTTTTTGAAACAGAGTTGCTGTGTCACCCAGGCTGGAGTGCAGTGGTGCAGTTTTGACTCACTGCAGCCCCCACCTCTCATGTTCAAGAAGTGATTCTCCTGCCTCAGCTTCCTGAGTAGCTGGGACTACAGGTGCATGACACCATACCCAGCTAATTTTTGTGGTTTTAGTAGAGATGAGGTTTCACTATGTTGCCCAGGCTGGTCTCAAATTTCTGACCTCAAGTGATCTGCCTACCTTGGCCCCCGAAAGTGCTGGGATTACAGTTATGAGCCACTGCACCTGGCTGAAATCTCTCTACCTTCCTTTCATTTTGTTTTGAACCTAAGACACTCCCCAAAAATAAAATATTAAAAAATAAAAGAAGCCATGTACCCCACTGACTCTTTGTCAAAGATGATCTTTTTCCTTTCAATCAACTCATGCAGTGTTTAACACTTTGGACCACATTATCACTTATGGTTAGCCTCTTATAATATGCTATGGTTGTTTTTTAAAAAAAATTGTGGTAAAATCACATAACGTACAATTTTTTGTATTAGCTACTTTTAAGTATACATTGTTGGGTAACCATCATCACCATTCACTTCTACAATGCTTTTTATCTTGTAAAACTTCAAATACTGCACCCATTAAATAATAACTCCCCATTCCTTCTTCCCCAGCCCCTGGCAAACACTATCCTACCTTCTGTCTCTGTAAATTTAATCATTCTAGGTACCTCATATAAGTGGAACCACACAGTATTTATCCTTTTGTGACTGGCTTATTTCAATCAGCATACTGTCTTCAAGATTCTTTCATGTTGTGGCATATATCAGAATTTCCTTCATTTTTAAGGCTGAATAATATTCTAATGTATGTGTATAAGTAAACACACATATGTACATATATGGCACATTTTTATCTATTAATCCATCAGTATACTCAGGTTAATTCCACCTTTTGGCTATTGTGAATAATGCTATGAACATGGGCATATGGGCTTCACTCTTTAAGTTTCAGTTACTCATGGTAAACTGAAGTCTGAAAATATTACATACAATAACATATTTTGAGAGAGACCATATTCACATAACTTTTATTATATTGTTCTATTTTTATTATTGTTAAATCTCTTATTGTGCCTATTTTATAAATTAAACTTTATCAAAGATGCGTATGCATAGAAAAATACATTATAAATACGGGGTTCAGGCATCCAATAAGAGTCTTAGGATAATTCTCCTGAGAATAAGGAGGGGCTACTATAGTCTACTTTTTATTTTTTGACAAACCACCATGTTGTTTTGCATAGTGGCTGCACCATTTTACATTCCCATCAGCCATACATAAGGGTTCTAATTTCTCCACACCCTTGACAATGGTTTTCCTCTGTTTTTTTTTTTTCTTTTTAAATAGCATCAAATGAATGTGAAGTGGTAGTGGGTTCATATTTTTAGTCTTCGTTTTCCAATATTTCTTGAGATAATTTTGAAATATCTTAAGAGATATAAAATAAATTTGATGTTGGGAAGAATAGCAGTGAAGAATGCCCATGTAAAATTTGAGAATCTTGAAATGTGACAGAAACAACATTGCCTTAAAGAAAATTAAGTTCTGGACCATTTTGCTTAGCTTGCAAGTACACATACAACACATATACAAATACATGCACATATGAATATGTATAATATACAAATAATCCTTTCTAAATTTGGCTATATTGTCAGATTCCTGAGAAAATTATGATCTTTATAGACTCTGTGATATGTCATCAATGCAAGGCCCATGATAACCCAGAAAGAGTCACTTAGCAAACGAACTCTTTTATTATTTGTATAAATTGTAGTTTTTATAATATAAATGTAATGTATGAATACTTGTGTCTGGAATTAAAATAGATACGTTTTTATCTCCATGGAGTTACTACTGGCACTTTTTGAAATCCTATTTTGTCTTAGACACTGGACAAAATATTTTGCATAAATTATCTTACAGAACTTTTCTACTCCATAAGAAAGATACTACTATAATTAGAACATTTCGTATCACAGAAATTAAACAACTTGCTGAAAATGACACAGTTAGGAAACAATAGAGCACAATTCTCAATGCAGTTCTTTCTGATTTTGAAGCCTGCTCTGTATACTCCAAACGACATGAACCTTAGAGTAACTAAAAGCGTCAAGGTTTCTCTGATGTATATTTGTAATAATCTCACTAAAAACAAGATTAAATTAATATAGAAGAGTCTTAGGATTTAAAACTCTAAAAAGTGAAACTTAGGACTTACCAAAAATATTACTAACTTCTGTAATACTTGTAAAGATATAACCTGAAATGATGGGTTGACTGTTGAAATGTCAGTATGTTTTATTTTTTTCAAAATATTATGAAGAAAGTTATTGTATTATTAGATGCTATTTATTGGTCAATTTAAGTAATCTTTTCAGAAGTCATGCAGAATTTGTGGGTCCTTGATCATAACTCTTTTTGGGTAATCTCAATTTCAGTAGGCTAACCACTGTGCTGGAAGATTCGAGAAAGATTATCATTGATCCATCTTGTCAAAATCATTTCCAGGAGTTTAAATCCTTTTTTCTTCATTTTTACTGTGATTCATTGATTTTCCTAAGGAAGAACATTTAACTTCTCTCATTAATCACAAGAAATACCTGCCTGAATGTTTAAGTATCAACAGAGGATTTAAAGTTCTTATTACTTGTAAGCATTAAATGAATTCAATACTCCAAATTTTATGGAAGAAACACTTCTGAAGATAGAAAATAAGAATATTTTTTTGAGAACACATGGACACAGAAAGGGGAGTACGAAACACTGGGGTCTATTGGGGGGAAAAGGGGAGGGCCAGTGGGAGGGGGAGGTGGGGAGGGATAGCCTGGGGAGAAATGCCAAATGTGGGTGAAGGGGAGAAGAAAAGCAAAGCACACTGCCATGTGTGTACCTACGCAACTGTCTTGCATGCTCTGCTCATGTACCCCAAAACCTAAAATCCAATAAAAATTAAAAAAAAAAAAAAAAGAATATTTTTTAAACACAAGAAATCACATGGTTTCGGATCATTATCAATGTGAAAAATGCTAAAACAACTTGCTATTAAAAACTGTTTATCAGAAACTTGTTTAATTTATAAGTCAAATATCTGGGTTTTTAAGTAAATATAACAATCAAAATATTCCTAAAAACATATTGAGAACTTTAACGAAACGACATTTTACACTTGAAGTTAGTACTGGGTAATTGGATTAAAAGCCGGTAGAAATGATATATTATCCTATTTAAATGTAGGACTATATGGTAATCCTTTTGCATATTTTTATTACTTTTTCTGGTACCTATGTGGATAATGGTGCCTGGCATGTAACAGGTAACCAATGAGTAGATATTGAATAAATGCATTACCTTGCTCAATTTTCTCATCTCTGAGGTTTCCTGTCTCTGCTGCTGTAACATTACTTTCTTAATTATATTCTCTCACTCCACTACAATAATATTACAGAAGTTATTCTCTGATCAAGAATAGTATAAATTGACAATCCAACCCCTCAAAGGAAATTTTTTTTGTGATCTGAATATTTTTAAAATCCAATAAAGATATAACATGCGAGTTCTCCAGTAGGAGCCCATTTTCAGTTTTCCAAAAGTTTCAGTAAACATTTATATGTTTCTCTATTGATTGCATAATGTGAGGATTCTGTTTTGGGAATTCGATGAAGTATATAATATTCTGAACCGTAACAAAATAGGACTCTAATTTATTCACAGTCCTTTAAAAATTTATCTGTATTTTTGGTTTCCTGAGAAAAATCATATCTTTATAGCCTCTCTGGATATTGAATATATATAGACTAGTTTTAATTCTCTTGATTTTTATTAAAACTTGGAATTCCAACTTTATTAGTGAACTACATGTTTGTATAAAAGTATATTTCATCAAACAGCTTTCTTTTTATCACTTTACCTTTTACTGTTTTCAGTGTGCTTTAAAATGAATGCTTTTAAACTGTATTCTTGAAAGATCTGGTTTTTCTATTGGTACTTTCCTATTGATTGTTTTCTCCATATACATTTTGAGATTTTAATCTAGGTTTTATAACAAGCATTGCTATATTTACAGATTTTTTTCTATAAAGTTTTTCATAAGGACTGATTTTTCATCTTATAAAAAATAGTTAACACCATTAACATTTGGGTTTTTTTCTTTCTAGTTCTCCTCTATACACACACACACACACACACACACACAAACATGTATACACAAATACATACATGTAAAATTGGCAGCACACTAATAAAGATAAAAATAAACTATAAGGTTTTACATTCTGTTTTTATAACTGGATATTATATTATATTCTGTTTTTTTTTTAACTGAAACATCCCCATGTAACTGCATAGTATTTGACACTTAGTTATTTAAAAATTAAATTGCAAACATATGATCTCATAGACTATTTTCCTGCTTCCAAGATTTCTTTGGGACTGTGGACTCCCTGAAATTCCAGGGTAAGATAAGCGAGACAGAACAGCTAGCAGAAGCTCAGGGAACACCGCCGACTTTATGGTGTCAGCCAATATCATGAGAGCCCACAGTGTTGCCTTTCAAACCAAGGGATACATTTCTATCAATAATTAAATAAAACTGAAAGCACACTGACATTGCATTTGCAATCTTCTGTCCTTGTTTTTTATTCATTACAATGATAAAAACAAACAAACAAAAAACAACCCCAAATCAAATGACTATTGGTGGGGAAATTTTAAGAATAGATGGGAGGGAAGGCCCAGGCTGACTTTACCTCTAATTTAAAGATTTTTATCCACTAATCTAATTTCTCTTTATCTTTATCTTTATCTCTCTAATCTTTATCTCTCTTTTTGTTAAAAGTTTCAGAATGGATGTAGGTTCTCTTGCCAACGTGATACCTGATGTTCTTTCTTTTTCAAGATTACATAAAGAGCATAATTTAGGGCCGAGCACAGTGGCTCACACCTGTAATTCCAGCACTTTGGGAGGCTAAGGCAGGTGGATCATGAAGTCAGGAGATTGAGACTATCCTGGTCAACTCAGTGAAACCCCATCTCTACTAAAAACACAAAAAATTAGCCAGGCCTGGTGGCAAGAGCCTGTAGTTCCAGCTACTTGGGAGGCTGAGGCAAGAGAATCGCTTGAACCTGGGAGGCAGAGGTTGCTTTGAACCGAGATTGTGCCACTGCACTCCAGCCTGGGTGACAAAGGGATACTCCATTCCCCCCCCCCTAAAATGTATATAACTTAGATCCAATGAATCAACCTGGAATAGGTGAAAATATCACTACTGATTATAATAACTAGTATTTAATGAGGCTTAATATGGACCTAGCACTGATCTAGATATTTCATATGTATTATATTTTGTAATCCTCACTTACAACTTTATGAAGTATATGATTATTTCCATTGTCCAGATGGAAATAAGATTAGGCACAGAAAGGTTAAGAAACTTGCCTAAGAGACAGGCCATTTAATAAACCGCAACTGTCTCTCAACCAGCAATTCCCTTGAGTGTCTTCCTGATGGAGCATCACAAAATTTGCAGCTCAAACCAAATCCTTATTCCCTTCCTCAAAACATGCACTTCTCTCAGTGAATAGCACCATTCTTAAGCCAGTTGTTGAGACAAATGAAAACAAACAAAAACTCTGGGAGTCATCCTATTCTTTTCTTTTCTTGCCTTTTATTCAGGTCCTGCGAACTCTATCTACAAAATATACCCTGAATCTGGCCACTTATCTGAACTGCTATTATCTTTATCTAAGGCATCAACATCTCTCTCACCAGAGCCACTAGTATCACCATATATTTAGTATCTCTGTTTCCACATCCCCTCTCTAAAGCCCACTCACCAAACAGCAGCCAGAGTAATCTTTTAAAAATATACATTAGATATCATCACCCCTCTGCTCTAAATCTCTACGTCCTCCAATGGCATCTCAATATATGTAGTCTGAAATCTATCCATGCTATATCTTGTACAGCCCACATTACCTGACCCTTGTGTGATTCTCCAGTGTCATAACTGACCACAATCTGTTGTTCCTATTTTATTCTGGCCACATGGACTTTCTTGAGGTGAGCCAAGTTTATTCCTGCATCAGGGTCTTTATACTTGTTCTTTGCTCTGCCTTAAATGCTGTTTCCCAAGATCTTGACAGGGCTTCATCACTTGAGTCATTAAGGTCACTGCTCAAATGTCACCTTCTCAGAAGATCATCATCTGTTATAGAAACCACTACCTAAAATTGTATTATGTATTCGTTTTCCTTGTTTGCCATTGCAGTGTGATCCTGAAAAAATGTTTAATAACTGGTTCTCTCCAGAGGATTAAAAAAATAAAAATTAACACGATTTACAGTGTTAGCTAGTTTCAATGGTGTAAATACCCCCTTCATGACTGATTTCAAGTGACCAATTTAATGTCATTGGACAAGGAGTTGAGAAAAGATACACACAATTAGATTTTGAGAGCCAGTGCAAACTGCAACATTGGCGAATTGCCTGTTCATGTTTTTCTTTACCACTCTGCATTAACACCTAAGTTAAAGCCTGGCACAGTAAGTAATATGTTGCTTGATAATATTTGTAAAATAAATGGATTAGTGAGCAAGTTAATATGTTGCCCCATGGTCTTTAAAATATATATGGAAATGCAGAATATTAAAATCTGTAATACATATCTTGCAAAACAAAGGTGAGAGTAATGTTAGCCAAAGTGGGTTTGACTGCAGGTACAACTCTCCTTCCCACACTTCTTAATTGAAGAGTCACCTCAAGCCTCATTTGAATGTTCTCTTTTCAACCTCCTTAAAAAGATTACTGACAATGTAGATATTTAAATGTATTCTCTTCATATTTAAATAATTTCATTTATGTTTAAGCTGCAAAAACTGATCTGAAGTTAGTCTGGTGTATTGTGTACCTGAAGCATTTGATACATTTCTAAAATGTTTTCCACGTTAAGAATTTCTACAATTCAAATCATGACCTTCTTTTGGCTTATATTCTAATTTTAAAGTTTCTGACCTAGACACAAGAAATTATTAACTCGAGAATTTTAATAGTCATACTGTTTTTCTTCACTTCTATCAGTGATGATATTTGATAGTGTAGTATACTGAACAGGCAAACAATAAAAAAGTCCCCTCATGCAAAATGTATGTAAAATCAGCTTTTAATAAGTGAACAGTATTTACTACCTGTTGTTCCTTTTCACTAGTTGCAGTACCATTGTTACACTCACTGCAGACATAAACCTTTGGATAAGAAAAAGTTAAGCCTCCATTCTTTATACTGCTAATAAAGCTTCGTTAATAGCTACAATCATTTTACAACCATCCACTGTATGTTGAGATTTAACAGAGTCTTGGCTTCATAATGAAACACTTCATTAAAATGTTTTCATGGTATCTGTTTACACATATGTTCATGGTAGAATTGCATGGGTGTTCTGTCATCCATTCTTTGACATTCACATGGATTCAGTTTATAGTGTCAGGTTATGCTACTGTAGATCTCCCAGCTTTACCATTTGTTAAATAATTGTAGTCAGTCAGACTGCCCAGGAAGCCCCATGGACTCTGTTTTATCCCTTGGATATCATAAATGAGGAAGCATTTGATTCCATATTGGTGAAATGCTACTTCTGTTTCCCAAAGATATGTTATTTTCTAAGATTTGCTTCTAGACTTTGTTATTAAATGTTTTATTGGCTAAGGATTTCAGAATCAGAATTCCATGACATTTTGTCCAACTTTAAACGGAAATTTGTGTAGACTTTTCTAGTGAAGGCTTTTACAAATCATGTTAAGGGATGATTGAATGCTCATAGAAGGACACCTGGCATTACAGAAAGTCTCTAAAATTATTCACCCTTTTGGGGACAACTATAACCATAATTTTTGTGACACTTGTAACCTGTTGAATTGGAAAAATATTAATGTAAAACATCTGTTCTCATGTTACTTTTAAAGTTCTTTTTCTTTTTTTCCTCCTGTGACATGAGTCCTAGTTTGATTAAACTAGACATTGATTTTCTCCAGTGGTAACATTATTTTAAAAAAAGATTTTTCCTCTGGAGCAACCAATTAGGCTAATATGAGGAACTTTGGAAGGACCATGAGCCATCAAACTTGGTAACAGCAAAACATATTTTTCTGACTGCAGCATAAGGAGGACAGAGGAGTTCTGTAAGCATTGTGAGTTCCACGGGTCCTTCTGAGCTTCAGAAATCCAGCTCTCAGCACTTCATAAATCATTTCTGACCTGACATCACTGAAGCTGTATTATTACGTGATTAGTATCGAATTCAGAAAAACTGGGAGCAAATACGAAGAGAAGAATTTGCAGGGTGATTCTTGTAAGAATTTTATCATGTCTTCTTAACGGTAGCTTTTCAGAAATATTTGTTAACTTTTCTGGCACTGCATCTTGAGAAAATGTCTATATAGTTAGATGAGTGTCATCTCCTATCCTTTTTTTAAAATCACACCAGAATGACATCAGGCTCTGCTGCTTTCTCATTTTTTCTTTCATTTACACTCTTCACACTTCATTGGCAATTGAGGTCACCACTTTAAAATTTAGGGTGAAGGCTAAAGTCTAGCTTGAAAAACTGTTGGCAGAATGCTCTCTTTTGCAAGTCTTCATTTTAGAGAAAGAATGTGTGATTTAGAAATATTTAGGATTGTCATTTTGGTAGAATTTCTCATCTATCAATGAGGGCTGTGGCATCTCTATTTATTAATGTTATATTGGTTTGATATGTTCATCCATTAGGTATGTGCAGAGGTACATTAAACCATCTCAGAGGTGCCATCCTATTTTTCATCATCTATTCAATTGAATTTTAAAAATAACTGAGCATCTTTTATATAGACATTTATATTCTATGGTTTCTACTGCTAGCAACTTTAACAGTTTTGGTAGTAAAATAAAGGCAAACTTGCTTCATTACAAAACAAAATTGTCCACATGAAAGGTTCAGTTGTTAATTTAAAATGTAAAATGAGACATGAGAATAACCTTAGGTTAGAAATTCCGACATAGAAAATATCTGTATAAAGAAGTTAGTTGACAATATTCATAGGCGTGAAAGGCATTACGCAAAAAGCAAAAGTAGACAAAACTGGATCTATAAAGTTGCTCCATAACTTACTAGTCAGGTGAAGTAGAACAAGTTACCTAGTATATTGTTTTTCTATTGTTAACATAACAGATTACCACAAACTTAATGGCTTAAAACCTCATAAATTTATTATCTCACAGTTTAATAGGTTAGTGTCTGATACAAGTCTCATTGAGCTGAAGTCCAAGTGTGGGTAGTAATGCATTTCTTTCTGGAGGCTCTTCATTTTCTAAAATTTATTCATTTAGGATAGAAGCTGGAAGAATACGTTTCTACAGGCTACCTGCATCCTTTGGCTCATGACCCCTTCCTTCATCTTCAAAGCCAGAAACAGGTTGAATTGTCCATTGTACCACCCTAACCTCTTCTTTTGCCTCCCTCTTATACTTTTAAGGACCCTTATGATTATATTAAACCCAGGGGATTAACCAGGATTATCCTTTTATCTCAAGGTGTTTTAATCATATCTACAAAGTTCCCTTTGCCATATAAAGGATCATATTCACATGTTCCAATAATTAAATATGGAGGTCTTTGAGGGACCATTGTTCACT
Source organism: Callithrix jacchus (assembly GCF_049354715.1). NCBI lineage: Eukaryota > Metazoa > Chordata > Mammalia > Primates > Cebidae > Callithrix > Callithrix jacchus. The sequence goes on from NC_133505.1 coordinate 135,679,661, forward strand.
CTACCATACCTAGACTGTTTTGTTTCCCTTTTCTAATCAGTTACTACCTGTCTCCTTGAGTTCTTGTTAACAGGAACAAATTTCTATGTGATAAAGTGCCTGACAAAAAGTAGACCCTAAATAAAATGTTATTTTCTCCAAGGAAAAGATTATTAGGAACTAGAACGTTGGGACACACCTTTGTTAAACAAACAAACAGAAACTCTAATAAGAACCACAGCAGGGGGACACATACAGGGGCTGGAGAGAAATTCAGGTTAGAGATGTCTTCCTAACACCCCTTCTATCTTCATTCTCTCCTCTGGCATTGTTTACCTTCCATTGTAGGCAAAAAGCTGTATACTCTAAATTGTTAATAGATATTACTTTTCCAAAGAAAGTTTCAGAAAGGAGAACAACATAGTCAAGATCTGTGGTTACTTTAAAGATGATGATGGAGAAAAAGACTGAATTTTGCAACCAAGTCACTAATAACTCTTGAGGGTGATTATAATAGGGTGATCAGGTCAGACATGGGCTTCAGGGGATTAAATAGAGAAGGAGTGGTAAAGTAATAAACAGCAGAGGACACAGGCTACTCTTAAGAAAGTCCCTAGAGAAGGATTAGAAAATTGGGCAATATATAAGCATGAAAATAGATGATGATATTTCATTTGCAATAGCTAAAATTGACTCAGTGTTAAGTGACTCTGATCTGCTGAAAGAATTCACGAACCAAGATCAGAAAGTTTCTTCTGTCTTTGATTTGTAATTCTATGCTGTTAACATTATACTTCTAACACTTCCCATCACTACAAATCTTTGCTACTATTCCCCAAATGCTCTGAACTAGAGTGATTCATTTATCTGTGTAATATCGTAAATTTGAGAATGTGTAGGTTCTTCTTACCTTGGTATCTATAGAAGCACAAAAAACAAAGGCAATGCCCAGTATTTCTCCAGGGCGAATAATTTTTTAGAAGACAACTTTAAACTGTCATATTTCTGATTGTCTGTGATTCACACCATTGTTGTGCTCTGTGATGGTTTCACTGAAAGGACTGTCATGTTCCATAGGGGACACAGCCTACCTGCTCTTTTACCAGTAGCTGGTGTGAAAGCCATGCTGTGCCAATGACTTAGTCACAGGAGGCAGGTCAATCTTTTGAAACCATAGATTGTTTCAAATGAGAGAGAAATATGTGAGAAGAGAATAGATGTCAAGGGTAGTGCTAAAGACAAGGAAAATGCTTGCCTGGGTTTTCCCTGCAGCTAACATTGTTAAAAATGATAGCAACTTAATGAAGCATGGAGTACTAAATGCATTAATAAGCCAAGGGAGGACCTTATTCATTCCAATTTGGACTCTGCTCACTCGTGTTACTAGTTTTCTTAAGACTGGACTAAAATTGTGAGACCTTATGGGCCCACAATGCCCTTTAGAGAGGATAATTAATTTGAAAGAATTATTAAAGCATATTTCTTGAGCTCAGATTACAGTGTATTCACAGTAAGAAGCAGAGTTAACCATTTATCAAGATAATTAAGAAAATGCATTAAACATTTGCTCTGTAAGAGCAAGCACTAAATTACCAGTAGTAGTAATATTATGTGAAAGGGAATCAATCGTTTGCTTATTAAAATGAGATGTATTAGTAAGCTTTTTTATTCCGATTATACAAATTTTCAAATATACACAAAAGTATACAGAATACAATGGACTCAAATATACCCAACACCCATCCACAAGTATTAACTCAGGGCTCCTCTTGTATCAGTTTTCAACTCATCCACATCCTACTCCACCCCTCCAGATTATTTGGAAGCAATTTCCATATGTATTACTCTCTCCATAACTACTTCATTATGTATCTCTGCGGGATAAGGCTCTTTTATAAAGGAAACCATTGTCACATCTAAAAATTAATACTATTACTACTGCTTCTTTAATATTAACAAATATTTAGTCAGCATTCAAATTCATCACACTGGCTTCCAAGTTTTTTTAAAAACAGTTGAATCAGGATTACATGAAGTCACATACTGCATTTGTTTGATATATCTAGGTCTCTCAATCTATAACAGTATATATTTTTTTGCAACTTATTTTTTGAAGAAACCACTTTGTTTGTCCAATAGTGTTTCTTACATCGTTTGTTTTGCTACTTAGTGTTTCTGTAGTACTGCTTGCATATATCTCTATGACTGTATTTTTTGAAAACTGTCAGGTAAGTTTAGAGACTTGCTCTGATTCAGGGTTCACATTTTTGGCACAACCACTTTATAGATGGTGCTGTGTGCTTCCATCATACTGCAGAAAATATCTGCGTGTCTCTCTTTTGAGGATGTTTGTGGTCATTGATCAGCATTAATGGCCACAGATCCATCATTTTATGGGGGCCCCCTTCGTAGTAAACTGCATGGTAAACTATATACAGTGAACCTTGTAGTAAACCGTAGCCTTCTGTATACTGTAGCAATTTACTCCATGTTGCTTTTTTCATTTAACAATAAATCCCATCATTCATTGCTCTTCCATCTCAGGGTTTTCTTGCTTATTATTGCTTGTTAAAATTCTTCCAAATCACATTTATAATCAGGTTGTTCAGCATTAAGGGAAAAAAACTAATATTTTCATGAAAAAATGAAATTGCATTATATTTATATATTCCGTTAGGGAAAATTGAAAATAACTCTTGCTGTTTTTCAGAGCTAGACTCTGAGATTTGCTTTCTTGCAGAGTGAGATAGAGAAGTCCTTCAAATACTGTCCATCGAAGAGTTAGGCATTGATTTAAACCCTTTTGAAAAACAATTTCAACAAATAATTGAAAATGTACTCTTCAAAGGATTATCATTAGTCATCCAATTAGATTATTATTTCTTAGGAATTCTGGGGTGGTAGCATAATTCATTTTCCAATATGCTAATTTCACATGAGTTTAATGTAAGTATGAAAAGTCTGTTTTAATTGAGGGCAGAGTGTTTCTTTTCCTCTTATAACATAAGAGCCAGTTACCCTGAGGTGAAATAGCCTGTTTGCTTACCTGCAACTTCAGGAATTTCATGCTTAGCAATTGCAGTACACACTTGCAGGGGTAGGGGTAGGAGAACTGATAAATGGGTTGCACTTAATAATCCAGTGACAATTCTAAGTCATTTCAATATATGAAAATATTTGAAGTAAATTTACCTTAAGAAAGAAAATATGGGTGGGCAAGCTCCTCTTGAACGCCTCACATTTTTCTAGGTTTATTGAAGGAGATATAAAATTATAAAGGGACATAAAACTCACACAGAAAATAATAATTAGATGTATTTCCACATTAATGTTTTTAAGTTTAAAACGTCATTTAAAAACTTTTCTCTTTGGAACTTGACTTAAACAAGTCCAGATGTAACATTGTCAGAATCTGTATATTGATCTCTTCAGGGAATTTTTAAGATGATAGTGAACAACTAATATTCTGAGATTGCCTAGATGTTTTTGTTATGGAGTCAGAGCCAGGTTCTGTGTAGCTTAGGTGGGGATGGGGCTTTGAGTAAATCCTCTGTTGTACACAGACTTTCCTTACATTCTCCATTTTAGCCCACTTTTCACCTCTGCTTTCATCAGACCTACCTCTGTGAGGTTCTAGACTTTTCTCCTGCTGTAGCCACTTAGTACTTTAGGCCATCACCTCTGGTCTCCTTCCTCTGCAACTTGCCATGGACCTTCAGGAAAAATGCTAAACTTTTCTCATCCTTTTCTTGTTATTGGTTTCTATTTTCTTTCTTTCTTTTTTCTTTACAGTCACGGGGGAAGACCTGGTAATCTCATTGGCTATATGTATCACCTCAGAGAGACATTGCCTGCAGTTCTATAAAGATTCCCAGATTATTCCAATGGGTACTAAGCTTGAAAATATGATGTCTATGATCCTTTCTGGTTATGATATTATATAACTATCATCAGTTAATGAAAGCCACCATTCCTATTTGGATAAATAGGAGAATTTGAAAAACACGCTATTAGAACTGAGAGTACAGACGAGCTTTCTATATATATTAGAGATAGTATTACAGTACATGGAAATGTTAAAATTCATAACATGGGCAAGAGCACATACTAGAAAAGTGCAGAGCCTCTTTAGAAGTGAAACATTTTTGCTCCATGTACACCAAGTTGCCATAGGAAGTTCATGGACAGATAGCAATGTGGGAAGGAGACAGAGCTGAACATTGAGCAGAAATTAGAAAGACACATGCTGTTCTCTTGAGAGATTTAGAAAGAAGAAATAGAAGAGAGTAATTCAAGTTCTAGAGAAAGATAAAGCACTGTCTTCCATAAAGAGTGTCATTCATTAATATTTTTATGGCTTATGTGGAATCAGCCTAAGAAAGCATAAGTCCTGTGGGCTTATTACATCGTTACAGAATCACACGTTGGCTGAACTCTCTTAACTGTGTGACAGTGATGCGCAAAAGTCTCAGTAAATCTCCAAACACAATACTCTTAGTAACATTTCTTAGATTTGACAGTCTTCTGGGGACAAAGGATCCGGGGTACAATAGGTTCCTGAGAATCATAGGAGAGGATTTTTTTTGAAATCAAGACCTAGCAATGCATGTACTAGAAATTGCTTCTGGTTTTCAGACTTACTGACATAGGTATAGATGAGCTAAGATATTCAGCTGCAGGGCAGGCTCTAGAGTAACCAGAATTCCTGGGTTGTTTACTTCAGGCTATGAGGGTTCCTAAGCACTGGTAAAAACCCCAGTGCTATACAAATATCATTTTATCTTAGCCATGATATTAAAAAGATTGGAAAGCATAACTCTATGGGATGATGATTGTACACTGCTTATTATTTTAAGACTAAAGGATTCTTTAGAAAGACCCTATTCTCCCTTTCCACATTAAATGAGATCAAGTTCTTTTTTTTTTTTTTTTTTAATTTTTTATTGGATTTTAGGTTTTGGGGTACATGAGCAGAGCATGCAAGACAGTTGCATAGGAACACACATGGCAGTGTGCTTTTCTTTCCTTCTCCCCTTCACCCACATTTGGCATTTCTCCCCAGGCTATCCCTCCCCACCACCCCCTCCCACTGACCCTCCCCTTTTCCCCCCAATAGACCCCAGTGTTTAGTACTCCCCTTTCTGTGTCCATGTGTTCTCATTTTTCATCACCCACCTATGAGTGAGAATATGTGGTGTTTCATTTTCTGTTCTTGTGTCAGTTTGCTGAGGATGACGTTCTCCAGATTCATCCATGTCCCTACAAACGACACAAACTCATCATTTCTGATTGCTGCATAATATTCCATGGTGTATATGTGCCACATTTTTCCAATCCAGTCTATTATCAATGGGCATTTGGGTTGATTCCAGGTCTTTGCTATTGTAAACAGTGCTGCAATAAACATTCGTGTGCATGTGTCCTTATAGTAGAACGATTTATAGTCCTTTGGGTATATACCCAGTAATGGGATTGCTGGGTCAAATGGAATTTCTATTTCTAAGGCCTTGAGGAATCGCCACACTGTCTTCCACAATGGTTGAACTAATTTACACTCCCACCAACAGTGTAAAAGTGTTCCTTTTTCTCCACATCCTCTCCAGCATCCGTTGTCTCCAGATTTTTTAATGATCGCCATTCTAACTGGCGTGAGATGGTATCTCAATGTGGTTTTGATTTGCATCTCTCTGATGACCAGTGACGATGAGCATTTTTTCATATGATTGTTGGCCTCATATATGTCTTCTTTAGTAAAGTGTCTGTTCATATCCTTTGCCCACTTTTGAATGAGCTTGTTTGGTTTTTTCCTGTAAATCCGTTTGAGTTCTTTGTAAATTCTGGATATCAGCCCTTTGTCAGATGGGTAAACTGCAAAAATTTTTTCCCATTCTGTTGGTTGCCAATCCACTCTAGTGACTGTTTCTTTTGCCGTGCAGAAGCTGTGGAGTTTCATTAGGTCCCATTTGTCTATTTTGGCTTTTGTTGCCAATGCTTTTGGTGTTTTGTTCATGAAGTCCTTGCCTACTCCTATGTCCTGGATAGTTTTGCCTAGATTTCCTTCTAGGGTTTTTATTGTGCCAGGTCTTATGTTTAAGTCTTTAATCAATCTGGGGTTAATTTTAGTGTAAGGTGTCAGGAAGGGGTCCAGTTTCTGCTTTCTGCACATGGCTAGCCAGTTTTCCCAACACCATTTGTTAAACAGGGAATCCTTTCCCCCTTGCTTGTTTTTGTCAGGTTTATCAAAGATTGTATAGTTGTAGATATGTTGTGTTGCCTCCGGTGCCTCTGTTTTGTTTCATTGGTCTATATCTCTGTTTTGGTACCAGTACCATGCTGTTTTGATTACTGTAGCCTTGTAGTATAGTTTGAAATCCGGTAGTGTGATGCCCCCCGCTGTGTTCTTTTTGCTTAGAATTGACTTGGCTATGCGGGCTCTCTTTTGGTTCCATATGAAGTTCATGGTGGTTTTTTCCAGTTCTGTGAAGAAAGTCAATGGTGGCTTGATGGGGATAGCGTTGATTCAGTAAATTACTTTGGGCAGTATAGCCATTTTCACGATGTTAATTCTTCCTAACCATGAACATGGAATGTTTCTCCATCTGTTTGTGTCCTCTCTGATTTCGTTGAGCAGTGGTTTGTAGTTCTCCTTGAAGAGGTCCCTTACGTTCCTTGTGAGTTGTATTCCAAGGTATTTTATTCTTTTTGTAGCAATTGTGAATGGCAGTTCGTTCTTGATTTGGCTTTTTTAAGTCTGTTATTGGTGTAGACGAATGCTTGTGATTTTTGCACATTGATTTTATATCCTGAGACTTTGCTGAAGTTGCTTATCAGTTTCAGGAGTTTTTGGGCTGAGGTGATGGGGTCTTCTAGGTATACTATCATGTCGTCTGCAAATAGAGACAATTTGGCTTCCTCCTTTCCTATTTGAATACCCTTTATTTCTTTTTCTTGCCTGATTGCTCTGGCTAGAACTTCCAGAACTATATTGAATAGGAGTGGTGAAAGAGGGCATCCTTGTCTAGTGCCAGATTTCAAAGGGAATGCTTCCAGTTTTTGCCCATTCAGTATGATATTGGCTGTTGGTTTGTCATAAATAGCTTTTATTACTTTGAGATACGTTCCATCGATACCGAGTTTATTGAGGGTTTTTAGCATAAAGGGCTGTTGAATTTTGTCAAATGCCTTCTCTGCGTCAATTGAGATAATCATGTGGTTTTTGTTTTTGGTTCTGTTTATGTGGTGAATTACGTTGATAGACTTGCATATGTTGAACCAGCCTTGCATCCCCAGGATGAATCCTACTTGATCATGGTGAATAAGTTTTTTGATTTGCTGTTGCATTCGGCTTGCCAATATTTTATTGAAGATGTTTGCATCTATGTTCATCATGGATATTGGCCTGAAGTTTTCTTTTCTTGTTGGGTCTCTGCCGGGTTTTGGTATCAGAATGATGTTGGTCTTGTAAAATGATTTGGGAAGTATTCCCTCTTTTTGGATTCTTTGAAATAGTTTTAGAAGGAATGGTACCAGCTCCTATTTGTGTGTCTGGTAGAATTCGGCTGTGAACCCATCTGGACCTGGGCTTTTATTGTGTGGTAGGCTCTTAATTGCTGCCTCGACTTCTGACCTTGTTATTGGTCTATTCATAGTTTCAGCTTCCTCCTGGTTTAGGCTTGGGAGGATACAGGAGTCCAGGAATTTATCCATTTGTTCCAGGTTTACTAGTTTATGTGCATAGAGTTGTTTGTAATATTCTCTGATGATGGTTTGAATTTCTGTGGAATCTGTGGTGATTTCCCCTTTATCATTTTTTATTGCATCTATTTGGTTGTTCTCTCTTTTCTTTTTAATCAATCTGGCTAGTGGTCTGTCTATTTTGTTGATCTTTTCAAAAAACCAGCTCTTGGATTTATTGATTTTTTTGAAGGGTTTTTCGTGTCTCAATCTCCTTCAGTTCAGCTCTGATCTTAGTTATTTCTTGTCTTCTGCTGGGTTTTGAGTTTTTTTGATCTTGCTCCTCTAGCTCTTTCAATTTTGATGATAGGGTGTCAATTTTGGATCTCTCCATTCTCCTCATATGGGCACTTATTGCTATATACTTTCCTCTAGAGACTGCTTTAAATGTGTCCCAGAGGTTCTGGCATGTTGTGTCTTCGTTCTCATTGGTTCGAAGAATTTTTTTATTTCTGACTTCATTTCATTTTTTACCCAGTCAACATTCAAGAGCCAGTTTTTCAGTTTCCATGAAGCTGTGCGGTTCTGGGTTGGTTTCTGTACTCTGAGTTCTAACTTGATTGCACTATGGTCTGAGAGGCTGTTTGTTATGATTTCAGTTGTTTTACATTTGTTGAGCAGTGCTTTACTTCCAATTATGTGGTCAATTTTAGAGTAGGTGTGATGTGGTGCTGAGAAGAATGTATATTCTGTGGATTTGGGGTGGAGAGTTCTGTAAATATCTATCAGGTTTGCTTGCTCCAGGTCTGAGTTCAAGCCCTGGATATCCTTGTTGATTTTCTGTCTGGTTGATCTGTCTAATATTGACAGTGGAGTGTGAAAGTCTCCCACTATTATTGTGTGGGAGTCTAAGTCTCTTTGTAAGTCATTAAGAACTTGCCTTATGTATCTGGGTGCTCCTGCATTGGGTCCATATATGTTTAGGATCGTTAGCTCTTCTTGTTTTATCGATCCTTTTACCATTATGTAATGGCCTTCTTTGTCTCTTTTGATCTTTGTTGCCTTAAAGTCTATTTTATCAGAGATGAGAATTGCAACTCCTGCTTTTTTTTGCTCTCCATTTGCTTGGTACATCTTCCTTCATCCCTTTATTTTGAGCCTTTGTGTATCCTTGCATGTGAGATGGGTTTCCTGGATACAGCACACTGATGGGTTTTGGATTTTTATCCAATTTGCCAGTCTGTGTCTTTTGATTGGTGCATTTAGTCCATTTACTTTTAGGGTTAATATTGTTATGTGTGAATTTGATACTGCCATTTTGATGCTAAGTGGCTGTTTTGCCTGTTAGTTGTTGTAGATTCTTCATTATGTTGATGTTCTTTAGCATTTAGTGTGATTTTGGAATGGCTGGTACCGGTTGTTCCTTTCTATGTCTAGTGCCTCTTTTAGGAGCTCTTGTAAAGCAGGCCTGGTGGTGACAAAATCTCTGAGTACTTGCTTGTTCGCAAAGGATTTTATTCTTCCTTCACTTCTGAAGCTCAGTTTGGCTGGATATGAAATTCTGGGTTGAAAGTTCTTTTCTTTAAGAATGTTGAATATTGGCCCCCACTCTCTTCTGGCTTGTAGTGTTTCTGCCGAGAGATCTGCTGTGAGTCTGATGGGCTTCCCTTTGTGGGTAACTCGACCTTTCTTTCTGGCTGCCCTTAGTATTTTCTCCTTTATTTCAACCTTGTTGAATCTGACGATTATGTGCCTTGGGGTTGCTCTTCTTGTGGAATATCTTTGTGGTGTTCTCTGTATTTCCTGCATTTGAGTGTTGGCCTGTCTTGCTAGGTGGGGGAAGTTTTCCTGGATGATGTCCTGAAGAGTATTTTCCAGCTTGGATTCATTCTCTTTGTCCCCTTCTGGTACACCTATCAAACGTAGGTTAGGTCTTTTCACATAGTCCCACATTTCTTTGAGACTTTGTTCATTCCTTTTTGCGAGATCAAGTTCTTAATACTCTTCTTTTTATAGAAGAAACATCTAATTCAATGCTACATCAGTAACGAAATGATATTTTGTTAGATGACATTCAAATGAGTAACAAATGGAATGTGAAATCGAAAGTTCCCTTTGTTACGTCAATTGTCAAACTTGGTATAGTTTTTAAAGGTATTTGAGATTCTTTTAAAGACATCAAGTTTGTACCAAGTGCCCTTCAACAGAGAACATACTTGGGTATTATGAGATGTTATCTTAGGTTCCTCAAACCCTAGCCGTCATAGCATTTTAATACTTATAAATGGGGTATTTGTTTTCCTTGCTGCACATGAGAACAGATTGGGGTTGGGGGTTAATTGTTTGGAAATGAGGTATTATAGCTACTGATTTTGAAGAGTCTTTATAATGGAAACAAGACACAGTTAATAAAAGTAGGATAGATAACATTAGAGAGTTATTTTATTAGGGCCATTAAATATTTGGAGTACAGTACTTAGAAAATCACTGTTAAAATTTTTACACTTATTCTCTAAAGCCTGCTAAGAATACTGCTATTTATTACATTTTTAATAAGGCTATTTACTATATTTTAAAAGTTTACTAAAAAACTACATGACTTTCAAGTCATTTAAGAAGTCCAAAAGAAATTCCATGCCAACAAATTTAATTAATTTTGCATGGAATGTGAAAGAACTCGTAGAAAATAAATGAAAGAGGGATATTGTTATGAAATCAGACTCACTCAGTGTTCTCTAAGGCAGTGACTGCTTTTCCATGTCACTTACTGTTGGCTCTTACGTTGAATTATAGAATGAGTCTGTGGGGTCTCTAGTAGAACTTCTCTTCATGGGTTATTTTTTATCTATTATTCCAGAGCCAACACAGGAGCTGTGAAGTCATAAATCCATATTGTAGCTGCTTGAGAACTTGGCCTTGTTTCCTATTTGCATGCTGAGTGCTTTCTAAGCAAAGTTCTTTATCCATAACCTTAGTGTAGTCTTATTTTTCTTATTGAATACCTGTGATGTCTAATATGCTTTGTTATCTCTCTTTTTATTTTATATCTTTAAAAAATATCTCTATGTTTTTATGTTTTTTTTTTCTTCTGGAAGGAAACAGCCTCACTTGAAATATTTATATGGATTCTCTCTTTCACAAGAGCATGCAGTATTTTGTATTCATTATCTCATTATCTCTTCCCTGGTTGTGTCTTTAGAAAATAAACAATGGACAACAGAGGGTAAAAGAGTTTAACTAATTTTCTCAGCTGACAGAGACCTAATGGGAAAAACACCCCAGGAATGTATGCCTTAGTTCCTGGAGGTTATAAAATATACTAACTGAGATTCAAGCTCTAACATACAGAAAAGCCCAGTGTTAAACTCATAACCGTAACATGGGAGCACATTACAGTGATTTTGGTTATTCAACTAAATGTAATCAATATCAAATGCCCACTGTTTCCGAAGAATTGTAATAAGGAATATAGCATCTGTAACCCATTTCTTGTTTGCTCCAAGAATACTCTCTGGCAGCACTTGTGGCTGCAGTGTTCACCCCAAGATAACTTGTGGATTACTGTTCTAATCTTATCCCCAAAGTTTGACATGACACATTTCACTTTTATTATTATTTTTTGCATTGCTCTAGTATATTGACTTTGGAAACAAAAGACATCATTCTATTTATAGCATTCTGTTTTGGTAGTAGTATTTCCGTATACAAAATAATAATAATTCTTGATTGCTGAAAATGTCAGATCCTGAAAAATGTGGCATTCCTATATAAAAATATTATTAAATTCTGATCATCATATACATTTCTGTTACATTAGAATTATAGATAAGTTTTATTTAGAAATAACTAAGAACAGTTTTATATTTTATTTTCACCTTGAAAATCAGATTTGCTTCAGCTTCAAAGAATGTATTTATGTAAAATTAAATGAAAGCTGGCAGCGAGCTGTACTTTTTTTTTTCTAATGGGAAATGGGTTAAAGATATGAAAGCTGGCCAGGTGCGGTGGCTCACGCCTGTAATCCCAGCATTTTGGGAGGCTGAGGCAAGTGGATCACCTGATTAGGAATTCGATACCAGCCTGACCAACATGGTGAAACCCCATCTCTACTAAACACACACACACACACACACACACACACACACACACACACGAAAATTAGCTGGGCGCAATGGCCCATGCCTGTAATCCCAGCTATTTGGGAGGCTGAGGCAGGAGAATTGCTTGAACCTGGGGCGTTTCATATTTTATAGTAGAGACAACTCTATCTGTGCATTTTATAAGATTAATCAATTGGTATATTTCTTCGTGAATTTCTATATAAAGAAATTCTATGTGATGAGTTGTTCGATATGAACTATCTAAAAAACAATTCCTTAAGAATAATACCTAAAAATGCATAAGTAGCAAATATCTTTTATAATGGTTGATGTAACATCTATTTCTATTTTGCTCCCACTTTTGCCCTTTCTCTGTGACTTATTTCACTTTGTCTTTATTTTAAAGATAATTTTATTTAAAAGTAAAACATTTATGTTCATATGAAAAATATAGCAGAATACAGGATGGAAAATAGAAGTCCTAATTTTTCCTTGACTCCTAAAGGTAGCAGCTTTCATATGTTCACATATTTCCTCTCCCAAAATGTCTTGGCATATTCAAGCAGTTATAGGCACATACATAGGTATGTATGTCCATCTGCAGTTATGCTTATCTATAAGCCATTGTAAATATAAATTCATCAGTATTTCCACCTGCAGCAATACTCAGTAAAATGGAATGCTCAAATGCAGAACCCCTCAGAACAAATATCTTGGCTGTCCTTGCTGTGCTGTGGTCAATCAGATGGTCTCAGTGAAGAGGAGGCATTTGGGAGGCTGGGCTGCAGTGATTTGTCAACAAGTACAGAAGCATTTCAATATTTTGTCCATTAGTTAGTTGTTCCACAGCTGTGCCTAAAAGGCTAATACTAAGCCTTCTTTGACTCATTTGATGGCCGATTTCCCTTCCAATGCTCTCAAGCGTGCCTGCATTCAAGTAAAGATCTCAAAGTACTAGCATCAGAGCCACCTGTATTTCCCCATTCCATACCAACTTTTTATATTTTTAAATCTAGTCCCTTTGGGCACACCATAGGTCCTATACATGTATGCATGAGGTACCATGTCAAAACTATAAAGCAGATACAATTCATTTCTAGAGCATCCCTTTGAGGATTCCCTCTGCAGCTCAGCAGGTCTGTTATTGTAGTGAGCCTGTCCTTCCAATTGTGCCCCTCCAGTGACCCCATCCACTTAGAGCTTAGAGCTGCCAGGCTTTCATACTTCATAGCATTTATTAGTCAACAGCATAGCACAGTGTTTTATTAATATAGCACTTTTCATATGACTCATTATTACAATGTATTAACAACCCATTGATGATGGGATAGTAATTCAAACTAATTTGTATTTGTCTTTTTATGTAGAACAGTGTACATAAATGTCATTCAATAATGTTTCTGCACTATATTTTGAACTACATTGGTAAAGACACAGATAGGCACTACCTCAAGAAATATTGAGTATTTCTTGTTTTACATCTTCAAATTCTATTCAAATTTGTAAACAGAGCATTGCCACCTTCCTCTCCATTGTTATTCTGTTGACGGTAGCACCTCTTTATTTCACCCCTTTTCTTGCACGTTTACTTTTTGTAAAGAGAAGGCACAGAAACCCTTCATTTAGTATGTTTCAGGTTCAATCAGTTGTCTTCATAACACTGAAATTTCTCCTCCATTGCTTTCTATTTTGGGATGTAGAGGAATGGACATTTATTGAGGTTTTATTGCCACAATTCTAGAACCACAATCTGAACACAGGAATGTGTTTATATTGTTTCTGCTGTACCATACTAACTCCATCTAAATGGCACTTTTTTGAGGATTATGTGATATAAATAAACGTGTTTTCTAAACTATCAGGCACTATTCACACTAGGAATTTCTAACTTGTATTTTAAAGTCTTTAACATAGTGACGTGAGTAAATAGGTATGTAATATTAATAAATGCTCTGGGTGGTAATGATTATAATGGAACTTTAAAAATGATGTAAAATGTTGCCAATGAGTTGTTACAAAACCAAAATCTAGTCTTAATCCATTTATTTCAAACCCATGGTTGTCCAAACAAAACATCACTTCTTAGCAAAAAAGTTATTAAATATGAACCTGTAATAGAACATTATAGGATTATAGAATAAGATCTGAAATTAAATCTACTGTAGCATTTAGACTTTCATTTGACATAAAATGATGAGAATATTTGGGAATTCAACGTTATTGTTCTTGTTATTCTTCCCTAGGTGTTCCAGATCGCGTATGTGATTGTGAAGGCAGCTAACTCCCCACGGCCTGGAAACTGGATTTTGGAACGCTCTCTTGATGATGTTGAATACAAGCCTTGGCAGTATCATGCTGTGACGGACACAGAGTGCCTAACCCTTTACAATATTTATCCTCGCACTGGGCCACCTTCATATGCCAAAGACGATGAGGTCATCTGCACTTCATTTTACTCCAAGATACACCCCTTAGAAAATGGAGAGGTAAGATGAGGAAACTCACCATTTAAGCACATTTAAGGTGAAATAGGCCTGTCAAAAAGACCTGAATATATATCAGTAATTAATGTCAGGGAGATTTTAAAATAGGATTTGGCAAAAGTACATTTAAATGAGTTATTCAATAAAAAAGGAAAACCCGAGGTGATTAGAATTTTAACTACTTTCACGTGTCTCCCATCTCCAGTAAAGATCAGAGAAGAGGAAATAGGTTTAAGCTGGAAAGTCAATGATTAATTTTACATATAAAGAGACTTTCTCCACAATGAGGATTGCTAATGATTAGAGAAGGATTGGAGACCTTAAAGGTGGCCCTACATTTGTGTGTCCTCTGGTCTGAAGATGGAGACAAAAGAAATGAATTTGTGAAGAAATGTAATCCACATGAAAGACGTGAATGAAAAGTAATTCTTTCCATCTTTTGATGTATTCTTGCTGTCACCACATAGGGCTACAGTGGGGTTTCTTCCCTGGGTCAGGCTTTATGGAATGGTAATGTGCAGGAAATCTTAGGTTCTCAGTGATGTGCAAGCTAGTTTATATGCTTGGTTCAAATATATTCCACTTCTCCAGTGTCTTTCATCCTGTGCTTAAGAGTTTAGATCCATTCATTGATTTTAAGCCACGTATTCTAACTATGGCTTCAGTTCTTATTAGTTGTATGTAGAGTGTGTGTGTGTGTGTGTGTGTGTGTGTGTGTGTGTGGTTTCTATTTTCCAGCCTAGTTGTATGTTCTTGATCCAGTTACTTAAATTCTCTGTACCTCGGTTTCATTGCCCATAAATCAGGAATAATGATAATAGTTCTTACCTCATATAATTATCAAGAAGATTAAATGCATTATTATATTTAAAGCATTAGAATAATGCTGAAATGCACACCAAGTACTCGATAAGTGCTATTTTTATTATTTTGCTGCCATTATGGAAATAATAACCATTACTACTATTATTTTTATTATTAGTCTTCTCTCAAATACCAAAACTTTGACTTAGTAATGCTCTTGGATTATTCAATACCTGTTTAGGATATTTTCCTAACTTGTCTCTCTTTAGTATATGTGACCTATCTCCTTTCATCATACCTAATTATGTACATCTCCATTGATATTTATGTCTAATATTCTCTCCCAAATAGTCCACACATCTGAAGCCAGTGTCATCTTTTATATTCATGTTTTTAGAAAACCCCTGTTCACATTCTATCATGCCCACCCCAGACAATCCAGGGTTATCTCTAAACACTTCTATGGAAAATTAGCTTTTTGACATACATCTGTTAGAGTCTCATTAGGCACTATTATTATTTTAATGTATACCAGTGCTTCACTATATTTCAAATTCCATGTTCAAAAATACCAGTTTTGGGGAAAAACATTCCAAATGGTGCTCTCAGCAGAGATCTCAATCTGCCAAATGACAAGGACTCAAATGCAGTGAGTCAAACAGCTGTTCAACCTGCTTTGTGCCTAGAAGAATCCAATTCCTGGCCAGTTTGGCCTGAGGATATGGGAGTAGGGAGTGCAGAAAGAGTACATTTGAGTGGAATTTTTATTATTTTTTATCCTAGATTCAGTTTACCCAAGACTAATAATTCTCTAATATTTTAAGACTATTCTATACCTTTAAAATGATTCAATTCAGAAATTTACTAAGCAATATAAACTACACCTAGGCAGATATGTAACATACATTTCACAAGCATATACCCTCCCATTCTCTCCCTTAATTAATGATGGTTCTCATTCTTTAGAACAAATCAGACTGCCAATCTGAAACAAAAAGATACGTTAGTTAGTTTCTTTAATTGGCTATATTGTTTTCACTCCTAGACAACACTTACTAAAAACTATTCAATGATGGGAACTATTAGGAGCAACTGACTGAACTATCTCTGTGACATGTTTACTTACATCTACATAGGGAAGTGAATGAAATAAGGATCAGAAAGTAATTTGAAATGTTTGAAATAGAATGAGAGGAATGAATAAGAATTAAATTCAGACCTCTCTTAGACTATCTGTTCATTTTATATAGCTTATTTTGTAGAATATGTTACTTTTTTGAATAGACAAGTGATATTCTCCAAGACTCTCAGCTTAATGATAATAGCACTGAAATAATAATTGAGGTCCCTAATTCTCAGGTAAATATTTCATCATAATCTGGTAAAGACTAGAGGCTGATTTTTAAAAGTTGACAATTGCTAAACTTAAAAATGGTTAAGAGGAGATATAATATTACTCGATCCAATGTAAGTAGAAAGAATCTTAATTCTGAGATATCATGGCATAGAAAAACACACATGGAATTAGAAGACCTGGATTCTTGTACTGGTTCCTGTTATTTGTGGGACCTTGGTCAAATGATCTAATCTCTCTTGGATTAAATTTATTTAATAGATGAATTGGTTCAATGCCCAAATCGTTCTAACACAGCATGGTATTTTCTAAAATAATATAGTTTGGCTATCATACAACATTTGAGGATATTATAAAAGTTTTGGATGCTTGTCTCTAACATTTTCCAGATGAAGTGGCTGTGAAATAAATCTCACTCATCAGCTTTAGTTTTAAAATTATGTGCTTTCACATAACCCCTGGAATGCAATTATTAGTTGTTTATGTTCAACTTTACAAAGAAGTGACAGCCAAATAAGAGAAACAAATATAAACCAGTAAATACAACATGATTCTATAAGTACTACAACAGTCGTGTGTACAGAGAGCAATAAATCTCCCCATGCTTGAGTGAAAGAAGGCACATTGAGAAGATAACTTCTCAGAATACAGAAAAACCAGCAAAAACTTTTATCTCAAATGTCTCAAAGCCAATATGCAAATTTATCTCCAATAATTTCTATATGTTAAACTCGGTACATAACAGAATTTACCTCAATTGTTGACGGATATTGTTATTAGATATAGAATTCTAGGTTTGCAGTTATTTGGTTTTGGCACATTTTACTGTTTTCTGGTTTCCATTGCTGATGTAGAGAATACAGCTATGTAATTACTATCTTTTGGACTGAATTTTCTCTGATTTCTTTAAATATTTTTATCTTTATCTTTGTCCTTCTGTAGTTTTACTATGATGCTCCGGATCTTCACTGTTCGCTACAATAGCCACTAGCCATATGTGATAATTCAAATTTAAATTTCAGTTAATCTAAATTAAATTAAAATTTAGTTCCTCTGTTGCACTAGCCACATTTCAAGTACTCCATAACCACATGGGACTAGCAGCCACCACACAGGGTTGGGCAGAATGGAACATTGCCATTATTGCACAAAGTTCTGCTGGACAATGCTACTCTAGACTGTGCCTTTTTAGTTTCTACATATCTGTAGAGTGATGTCTTTCAGAAAACTGAATAGTTTTCTGAACCTCTCTAAATATTCCTTCTTCCCCCTTCTCTCTGCTCTATGATTCTAATTTAAAATGACTTGGAAATTTTTACTGTATACACTATCTATCTTAAACTCTCTTCTTTAGTTTTCATCTTTTTGTCTTTCTGTATCTTCATCCTAGATATTTATTTCTGGTTCATTAATTCTCTCCTCAGCTATGTAAATATTGCTATTGAAACTATTCATAGGATTCTTAATTTCACTTATTATATTTTTCCATTTCTAAATTTCTCTGGTTCATTTTCAGATAGAGGTTGTTTCTCATTTTACTTTGAAATTTTATATTTGTAGTAAAATTTAATTTACTAATATGATTTATACTAAAATTTTCAATATTCTCTTTTTATTCTCCTTAAGCATAAAGTAAAAATTGTTTTCAATAGTTTTTGTCTGGTAATTCTAATATATGGCTTTTGTGGATATATTTTATTGTCTTTCATCAGCTTATTCTTTTTATGCTGTTTTACATTCTTATATGCCCGATTATTTTTGTATAACAGAAGTTGTATTTGAAAGAGAATGGGTAGAAATAATTTGAGAGCTAGTATATTGTCTTCATCCTGTGAGGATTTTCTGACGCTACTGCCAGGCAATGGAAAGCTGGATCATCTTAATTCAATTTCAGAGATTCAAATTTCTGGGGCATTCAGATGATTCAAAGCAGTGCTATAACCCAATGACAGCTGCTTTAATTCCAGTGTATGCTCATTACCATGCTGCCCATCTTTGGAGTCCAAGCCAGCGTGTGTGGGAATTACCAAAGTCCTCCTAATACAGTAGGGCTGTCAAAAGTGCTGCTCAGTCTCTCAACCATGTCTCTGGACAGGAAAATGCCCACAGGACAAAAGCTGTCACAATGTACCAATCACCTGTCTGGACATCTCTTTTGTACTTGATGTTGAGAAGGCTATTCTTCCCCCTCTTGATTGCTCTCACATGGCTTTAAACAGATGTTTTTGTACATTTATCCAGTTTGTCTCATTGTTATCATTAAGAATGTTGACTCTTATTGTATAGTCTACCATAAATAGAAGCAATGTTGCACATGCATTTTTTTTTATTTTGGAATTAGGTTAATTTACATACATGTGAAGATTACAGAGAATCCTCAAATTCCCTCATTCAGCTACCCCTAGAAATAATATCTTAAATAGTGACAATACACATGTTAAAACTAAGAAGTTAACATTGGTACATTATTGTTAACTAAACCACAGACCTTATTCAGGTTTCATTCATTTTACCAATTTCATTTTCTCTCTTCTGGGATCCACTTTAGGTACTATGTTGCATTTAGTCACTGATCTGTGACAGTTTTAAGACATATTTAGAGATGTTTTATAGAATATTATTCAATTTGAGTTTGTTTGATGTTTTCTCATGGTTAAACTGGGCTTCTCTATTTTGGACACCAATACTACAGAGAAAATAGTTTTCTCATTGCATCAATCATTTTTTATTAATATATGCACATATTTTTGTTTCCTTTTTATTGATTTATGGGTATTATGCTTCTATTAATAGTTTTTTTAATGTTTTAAATTTTTATGGTAACATAGTAGGTATGTATATTTTAGATAGATTTTTAATGTGGACAACAGTATCTAAATATTTACTGTGATTTGTAATGTATGTTTTGTTTTTGACTAACCATTGAATGGTCATTTTCTTTCAGACCTTCAAAAGACTCCTTAAATATGTAAGAAATAAGATAAACTAGTTCCCTCCTTGTTCCCTCACTCCCTCCCTCCTTCTCTTCATTTCTTCCTTCTTTCCTTTTTCGTTTCTTTTTTACAAACAGGTTCTCATTGTGTTGATCAAGCTGGAGTCCAGTGACATGATTATAGTTCACTACAGCCTCAACTGTCTAGGCTCAAGAAATCTTCCTGTCTAAAAAATTAACCTCCAGCTAGTTTTTAAAATTTTTTTGTAGAGACAGGGGCTTACTATGTTGACCAGGCTGTTCTCAAACTCCTGGAATCAAGTGATCTTTCCACCTTAGCCTTCTAAAGTTGCAGTCTTCTGAGACTACAGGCATGAGCCACCATGCCTGGCCCAGAGGAGAGTATTTTTAAGGCCCCATCATGTAACAAGACATTGTGAAATAAACATGTCTCACTAGTTAGACAACAACGTTCATGTTTTAGGCTTAGAACATTAATAGGAAATAGTCTTCTTGTGACGAATGCCCAATCTACTAAAGTATATTACATTGCCACTTGTCTAGAGAATTTTCGAAGACGTGCCAAAATCTTTAGAACATTAGAGCTGAAAGATACCTTAGATAAATTTCTCATGCATCTACTAAAGGATATTCGAGCCCTCCATTTCAGCCTCTGAATCCAAACTTTAATACTGCCCTATGTATATCTGATTACTGGGGATGTCTAGCCTTTCCTTATGGCCTCTTTTCCCTTAACCACATCATCTCTGATTTTTAATTTGGCCTTGTTTGTTACTCCAGCTACTCCCACCTGTTTCCCTTCATGGTTTGGTTTGGCCTCTTCTCTGCCCTCCACCCCATGTTGATTTCAAGGGATAACAAATGTTAATCATGTGGATTTGCCAGTTCCCTAGATAAACAGTTCAGCTACTACCAAGAAAGAGTTTAACCCTGAAGCCTAGCATCCTGGGTTTGCATGCAAAGGGAGAAGAGAAACTCACTCCGAGCTATGAGATAAACATAAGGTATCAAGCCTCAAGGCCTGGCATAAAAAGGGATAATGAAGGACATAGGAGAGATAATAATATGACTGGGTATGTCGTTATCTAGGCTACAAAAAGAAGGAGGCTTTGAGCAAAAGCCTTAAAAGAGTTTTATTTTAGAAGGGCAATTTTCTATCATCAGTGCCAAGAGAAGGCTCAGCAGGGACCCTATTTTGCCCTGCTTTGAGCAAATGATACTGAACTCCCTAATAGGAGTTGCAGGGTATGAAGCAACAGACCACAGGGGCCTCCATTACTTTGAGGCCAACCGCAGGGTAGAGCTCTGGTGGGAACAGCTACGTAACGTGCACGTCCAGCAGTGCCACAAGGAACCAAGCCATCAAGAGCTACTATCACAGCCCAAGTGCTGCCTCTGCTGAAAGCAGTAGCACAGATGCTATGAGAACTGCTCACAAGAACTGCCACTTGGAGGCACCCCTGAGAAGTTGCCTTTACTTGTAAATCACCTAGGAGCATTTGAAAAACAACTCCTCCTGAGACCAGAACTTTTAATTCATTAAATTTGTCAGAGGCACAGGAAGCCCTATGTATATTTTAAACAAGTAATCTTGGTGATTCTTATGTCTGTATTCCTGGCTTATTGTTCAGCTATTTCCAGCCTGGTTGAGCCCTGTAGGAGAAGAGGGTACTGGTTATTTAGGGAAAGAGTATTGGTCATTCTAACTACTTCCAACTGAAGAAAGACTAACTTTTTATGTTAAGAAACATGATAGGCTTTGGCGGACTGCATCTCTTGGAAGGTTTGAGTTGAGCCAATAAACTTCGAACTAAAACTAGGTTGTTGATGGTCAAAGGGGTAATAATATTGAGTAATAATATTGAGGAGGACAGACTGTCTAGATGGCACTGCTTTAGAGATCCTAGAACTAAAATTATAATGTTTTTCTGTTATATGACACTGTTTCCTTTCGATGACTTGGATTATTGCTTTTAATTTATTTGGATTGTCACTAGACTGCTAACTACATATTCATAGTTACCATAGTGATTTTTCCTCCATTTCCTTATACAGAGACTTTTAAGTTATTTACATATGATTTCCTTTCCTTCTTACCACCACCTTTTCACTCTCCTGGACTGCAGCTCAATGGAACTTAGATTCACTTTGATTCTGCTTTGAAACATGGCAGGCTTGTGTAAAAATCCCTGGAGAAACCATCATTAAATCTTGAAGATACTTTTTTTTTGTAAACTGTATGTAGAGCTTTGATATTATTTTGATTTCCTATGTGACAGAATTTCATATATACAGACAGAATATTTTTCTTCCTCTTTTCATCATCTGACATTATGGTGATCCTTAGAATTGCAAATACTGGAGAACAGAGACACATACTCAAGACTGTATTAAAAAATGTTTCAGAAATTCTCCTTTGATATACTATTGTTAAGGTTATAACATGATTTCACATGTGAGTTTGTATGGAAATGAGGGAATGGAAATGAAGACCTAGGCTTTCTCAATTACCCTTGCAATTGTTCCTTCAGGGAGAAACAGCGGAGTATTACTAATTTGTATTGGTTATGAATAAAAATTTAGATAAACAATTATTTGGGGTTTCAGCCTTCCTTTTACTAAAAATAATTCTTTTTAGATCAATATGTGACCAGTCAGTACTCGGAGCAATAATATTAAAGTACCTCCTTACAATGAGGTTTATATGGAGCCCTCTAAAACATGAAATGTTTCAACTCTGGTTGGAATGCACAGAGAGGCTGAAATATTTTGGAATGACACACACATAAAATACATTAATAATTTTAAGGTAATTTATTGTTATATTTTAAAAATGCATCTTTGTAACAAAGGTAAAATTAAGAGGACGATATTCCTCCTTTTGCTCTGTAGATCAATGAGTAGACTCCCTTACTTCTCTAAAATATATATATATATATTATGCCCAGAAAATATCCACAAATCCCTGTTAAATTAATACAGTATTGTTGAAAAACAAAGATGGCCATGGAAACTGAATGAGAAAGGAATCTTGAGGAGAAAACAGCAATATTTAAGAGACCTGGTTCTCTTGGTGTTGTGGAACAGGATCCACTGAAATGGAACAGAAGGGTAAGCTTCTGTTAAGCTAGGTAAGGAAGCCCAGGGTTGTGGATGAAGGTACAAAGACACTGGATGCTTGACTTTTGGGTAATTACCTAGATTTGACTCTCAGGTAGCTCTGCCAAAGATTGACAGTAGGATTCAGAAAGAAGAGTAAACTATCTAATATGTCTCCCAGCCAGTTTACATAGTTATAATGATGATCAAATTAGAATCTTATGTCAATATTCTCTTTAACCTCTACAATGTCATAGTAAATTCTCAAGGTTCAGTAGCTAACATTGGCGTAAGCCTAACTGTGAAATGACTGAGATGGCTCATCCTGGAATGCGAGTGGGGAGCATGAGAGGGACACAGCCATGCCACATGGGGTCATGGCTGGGGAGGGCAGAGACTACTGAACAAGACCAAAGAATAAGCAAAGCAAAAAATCACAAGCCTGCTGAAGTTTGGAGGACCAGAAGCAATAGGTGAGGTTCTCAGTGCTAATGTGGGGGTAGTCCAGGGCCAAACAGACATTAACAACAATAAAAACACCAACAATAATAATAAAAGCAACAATGATAATAACAATAACAAATGATGATGGCTAGCATTTGTTGCACATTTATTATATGGAGGGTGTTAATCTAAGAATTTCACGTTTAAATTCATATATACTAATACTTGTCCTATTTTACAGCTGAGAAACAGGTAGTAAAGAGAGATCAAATAACTTTCCCAGGGTTTCATAGCTAGTAATTTTTGGAGCTGTGATTTGAATTCAATGTATTCTCAGAGCACCAGAAAGGTACACGGCTAAAAGTTTCCTTCTGTTTCCAGTGTTTCCTAGAAAATCTGCTCAGCACGATAGGCTCAGGAGTCCCCGCTCCTAGCAGGTCCTGCTGAAGCTCTATGCGAGATTGTACTGGAATGAGTTTGAGCTGCTGCTTATTTTTTACTTTGGGGTTTGAGTGATTTTGTTTTAGGTTAAAAAAATTATTTACCTTTCAGCTTTGATGAATTACTTTATTTTTATATCCAATAGTTTTTTTTACTTTCATGTTAATTGATTTCTTAACATCTTTATCTTGCTCATTTTTATCTTTTTAATGATTTTAAATTGCTGATTTTAAGAATTTTATCTTGGTATATTTATATTTATTTTTTTATCTTCTTTAAGCTCTATTCTGACAAATGATGTATTTTTATATTTCTTTTGTGTTTTAAATTTTTTTATTTTTGTTTCCAGAATTTAATGTATTTTAATTGTGTTATATACTTGTCAGAAATTTTTTTGCTTAATAATTATTAAAATCTCACTTTTTGCATTACTTTTGATCATTTTACTCTTAGCCACTATTTTGCACCTTTAAGGTCTAAATATAATCTTGTTTTTCTAGTGTTTTAGTGTTTTTATTCATTCCTTCTACATGGCAATAGAAAATGTGACCATAAAGACCTCAATGAACGTAACCAACATTTAAAGAGGGCCTGTACTCCTTTTACCCTCACCCGCTCTGCCCAACTCCCCTGTCTATTCAATCCATCTGTAGCTTCCCTTTCAGCTTTTCTTTCTTTTTTTTTTTTTTTAATTTATTATTGCATTTTAGGTTTTGGGGTACATGTGCAGAACATGCAAGACAGTTGCATAGGTACACACATGGCAGTGTGTTTTGCTTCCTTTCTCCCCTTCACCCGCATTTGGCATTTCTCCCCAGGCTATCCCTCCCCAGCTCCCCCTCCTGCTGGCCCTCCCCCTTTCCCCCCAATAGACCCCAGTGTTTAGTACTCCCCTCCCTGTGTCCATGTGTTCTCATTTTTCATCACCCGCCTATGAGTGAGAATATGCACTATTTCATTTTCTGTTCTTGTGTCAGTTTGCTGAGAATGATGTTCTCCAGATTCATCCATGTCCCTACAAACGACACGAACTCTTCATTTCTGATTGCTGCCTAATATTCCATGGTGTATATGTGCCACATTTTCCCAATCCAGTCTATCATCAAGGGGCATTTGGGTTGATTCCAGGTCTTTGCTATTGTAAACAGTGCTGCAATGAACATTCGTGTGCATGTGTCCTTATAGTAGAACGATTTCCCTTCCAAGGGAACATACATTTTCCCTTCAATACTAAAGCCTGAAAGCTAATAACAATACAGAAGATCCACTGACCAACAGTTCTTCCCAAGACAATAATAATAACGTATATGCATAATTATTAAAGTGATTTTAAAGGTTTGGTTTTGTTTTTGCTATCCAAGTTCCTAAGACATGTTAATCCTGTAAAATTTTACTATATGAAATGGTTGATTAATGATTGAACAAATATCATAAACACATAAGGAAGGTGATATGGGTTTTATTCACAGAAGAATACTTAAACACATATCTGATCTGGTTTTAATAAGAATCACATTACAAGAGAGCTGATAGAAACTGTATAAAAAGGGCTTTAGAAACGTTTTTAAAATTTAATTTGCATCGAATATAGCATTACTATTTGAATTTAACTTCCAGTATACCTGCAGAATGGGCTATTTATTGAGTTTAACTTCTTTCCAGGCATGGTTATGGAACCTGCTAGTATGTATATATCCCAGGGGCCACACCATACTAAATAGGCTAGTGATAAAATGAGTAGGACAAGATTTCTTATCAGGAACATTTTAAACACAGAATCTGTTGGTTCTATGTTGGGGGTGGAGGCTGGGAAAAATAGAGAGATATTAGTCAATGCATTACTTTGATAAGTGAGCAACAGAGCCCATGTTGTGTGGTCAAAGGGTACTGCAGAACTTCTCAGGCGTTGCATACATTTCTGTTTTTGACCACAACTTTAATGCTCCACAAGAAATCCCTCAAAGAATCTTTTTCTTGTCCACTTCTATAAGAGAGAACAAAATGCTTTGTTAGACATAGTTGAGACCAATTATAGTAATGTAACTACTTTTGGAAATAAAATTCCGAAATGTCTTAATACATAAATCTTTCTATGAAGTCTTTAAAATTGACTGCTAAAACCAATAATATTATATTTTTGGAACATAATTAACCATTTTGTGCACATAAGTGAGATTGTAGAAACTAGGGTTCTGAAGGACTTAAAAGAGATATATTTCTCCAAACTAGAGGTAATTATATCCACATTACTTTGACAGATACAGTATTTCTCCATCTTATAGTTAAATTTATTAAAATATTAAGTAAATCAACAGGTAAATACATTTTTGGTCAAACAAAACTTTAAAAATTGTGTTTTTCTTTTATTTGGCTCAAGCTAATTCTTTCTGTTATTTTTATCATTTATTGACCACCCAGTTAAAATTCTATCTGAATTGAATTGACAGCATCTATTCCATTGTCAGAAAAGGGCCCTCTAATGCCATTCAATTTATTAAACTGTTAATCTTGTGGACTTTTTTTTTCAAAACTTGTCAGTTTTTATATGAATAAACTTCAGGTTTCATTTTGTAGGTCTGTTACTTCTTATATGGTTTCATAGAATTCACTCTTAGCCATTGTTAGTATTGTACAGATAGGCACACAGGCATTTAAATATGGTAGCACCTTATTGCAAAAAAAAAGTTCTACTTATATTCACTGCAATTTATTGTAGAAAATGTTCTCTGAACTGAAAATTATAAACTGTTGTCAACAATTCAGGTCCCAATTTTAAAGTGTATTGAGATTACCAAACTGTGAAGCAGGAACAATATGTGTTCTCTACATAAAGAAAAGAACTATTAAATGAACTTGATATTGTAAGACAAATTCAAGGTTGTCAAAACTCATGTCATGGCATTTATAACCAAGCCTAAAATCCCAAACCAACATGCCATGATGGAATGGCAGATCATATTAGATTTGCTGGGTATTGTCAGTTTTATTTTATGTTACCTAAGTACAGCTTAAGCCTTTCAGTTAAAATCTGACTCCCTACCAAAAGGAAGAAGATTAGTGAATTAACTATTGTTTGTGTTATTAATAATATTGGCAATAACCATTTGTCTGTGGTGCTGTGTCAGTTACAAGGCACTCTGCCATACATTCTTCCATGTGATCCTCACCAAAGCCTTGGAGATACTTGAAGCCAAATTGTTATTATTCTCATTTTACAGATGAAGGTTAAGGAACTGATTTGAGGTCACATTGTGGTAAATGTTCAACACTCACCTCTGGTCCAGTCCAGATTTTCTGATGGCAAACCTTATACTCATTTCACTTCATAAATAGAATACTTAGGTCCAATCAGCCATTTTCTAAATGTGTATTTACTGTTGGTCACAAGAGTTTGTGTGACACTGTGTGGATAATTAAATGCCCCCTCTACTGGGAAAACCCAAAGGTGTGTCAGTTAATTAGACTTACACAGGAAAGATAATATACTATTATCTTTATTGCAAAAGTATACTTGAAAATGCAACAAAGGCTACTGAAGCTATTAAAATAAGCTTCTGATCCTTAGGGAAACTATTTCAACACCAGAGCTACCATCAAAAGTCCTTGAGACAAGTAACCCAGGAGTGAAATGGTTATGATTACACTTTATAAACAAACTTAAATAAATATCAGGAGCTGCTTTACTAGGTCCCCTGCTATGAAGTGAAAACTAGAGAAAAATATATAGCAAAGTATTCTAGCCTGAGGATATGTACTATTTTGCACCATAGCACACTGACTACAGCCAAATATTTTCATTGGAAAAATGTTAATTAATAATGTAGCTCAATTCTGCTACCTGGGAAGTACATAAGACATGTAATTTAAATTCTAATCATGGATAACAAAAATCCTGTGATATTTATTCTACAAAGGAAAATGGCAGTCCCAGCAAGATTATAAGTTAGAAAATTATATTTCCTTTGTGTAAATTTGTTCTTTAGCTTCATTCAGTAATCAGAATTATTTATTTCCTTATTCAAATTATAAGTGCCTTTTAAAACCAGGCCTACTATTATTATGTTGTGCCATGGGAAATCGCCAATATTTAACTATTTTAGTCAATAAAAATGCAGTTTCACATGGTGTAAGCTAATATATGCCGAAGCATGAATAGAAATACTTGCAGAAATACTGTCCTAAGTATAACCTCAGATGTACACAGTATTTTAGCAAAAGCATCAGTGGGAAATCAAGCAAGTCCTTTCGCTGAAAGAATGATTTATAAGTACAGTAATTTCTTTTGTAAAGGCCTTTTCTTTACCAAATTAGCAATGTGAATATTAAATTAAACATGAGTCATGCACCATTTCTTTTTAAATTTTGTGGGGAAAGAGGAAGTAGAAAAAAATATTTTTATACTCCTAATCAGGCATTACATTAGTTGTTATAAGGAACTCCATGAAAGTTGGTGGTATACAGGTTACCAGCAGTGTTTGGGAACTGTGTTGTTTTGGCTCACAGAATATAAAAGCATGTACGTATATAACTGTGTTTCCACACAGACACACTCTACTACCCTTATATGCATAGCATAATCACATGTGTAGCTGTCCATTGTATCAGGAGAGGCAGTGGACACTTTTAGGGGCTTTTCCATATTTTAAAACCTGACATCCATGTGCAGCACTTATCCACTATTATTTTCAGGATAAACTATCTTTATTGCAAGACTGTTGGTAAAAATTCTTAGGTTATGTCAAGGGAAAAAAATCCCCTATTGCTTTTTGAAGGAAAAATTATAAGAATACTTTAATTTGCTTTATTTTTTATCTCCACACTAGTTTGTTATTTTAGTGGAATAAAAACATTTTTCTCTTCCATTATTTTAATTCACTATGTTGCATCCATTTGTTTTATAGAAAGATAAACTTTTGTGTTGAATTAGCTGCAGAAGACCAGCTCACACATTAATCAGCACTAAGCAAATATATTACAAAAAAGATAGGACAACAAAAATGAGCTGGAATACAGTTTCAGTTCAACCACCAAATGATTTGATATTATAAATAAATTTCTTGGGTATATATAGCGAGTGAGTAGACCTCAACATTTAGCTATTTTTTTCAATGAATAAATATTGAGCACTGCCTTTATAGCAAACACTGTCTTAGGTGCAGGAAACAATGGACATTATGCTTTGGGAGGATTAGATAAGAGATGAAATAAGTCAGAGAAAAAATTAGCACAGAAAAGTCTTAGTTACAAGCTTACAGAGAGAGAGAGAGAAATGGTAGTGACCAGTCTAGGGAACTGAATGGTTGCTGCATAGAAAATGTGGAAGGGAGTGATGGGAGACAGGCTACGTTCCTTGCAATTTCCTTGAGTCACCATGATTATTTCACCTATTGAATAACTGAATAAATTGAGTAGAGAGGCTGCTTGTACCAAACTGTAAACCAGTTTCATGATAAGAAAATTACATTTTAAACTTATACTTAGGGAAAACAAGAACAAAAACAAAACACCTGCCTTGCAGAAATATGTCATAGAAACAGATTTTAGACAGAACTATTTCCCTCTACAACAATTATGATTAAATAAATGTTAAAATAAAAAGAAGGATGTTTAGCAGGATACGGAATAGAAACATTTGGAGTTTTAGTTTAGTGTTTATACAATACATCCTGTTTTATGATTGTTTTCCAACAAGGTTTATATAATGTGGGGGGTCACTCTTTAGCAGGAGAGTCTCTGTCACTAGAGTTGCAGTGTGTTCACCTCTCATTTTCTCCAGTGTTTTTGTAAATCTTTCCATTGACAATCTTTTAATAATTCCCAAAACAATTGGGGGTAATGACTGAATTCTAAGTTCTTGTCATAAATAAATACAGTTGGCAGAATATAGATGTTTTGATGATGTTCCACGCTAATAAAAGCACACACATTTTTCTTGAGAGTAGGGCTAGCCAAAAGCATCTGAGAACTGATGGAATCCTAAGGCAGACAGAAAAGCTAAAAGCCGAGTAACTAGTTTTGTCTTCAGCACTAACATTTTGTTCTCTGGGTGCCATGACATAGCCCCTACTAGTTAATTCCATTAAGCAACAAGGGCCATTTAAATATATGCAAAACAACTACGAAACAAACAGAAACTCCGTGACCACAAAAAGAGCCTGTAACATAGACGGATGACTACAAATAGTGTTCTTAGTAAGAGATAATCATTAAGACAGTAGCAAAATGAGGAGGAGTGGTGTCCTGGGCAACATAAAGTGTGTACACCCTTCTACATGCACAAACACTCTACTGAAATTTGCCAAGGCTCACTGGTGTCTTTGAGGCACCCTAAAGAGGGGAGCCCAGGAATAACCATCATCCTTAGGCCTTCCCTGGTCAAGGCCCTACACTAGGACTCAGAGGAGAGAGAGTTCAGAACATTTTATCCCTATCACTGGAAAATAGCACAGTTGGTGCCTAACTTCCTTTTGTTGAAAATAACACAGGTAATTTTTTAGCCAAATGAGATTTTGATTAAAAGAAAAAAACCAAACAAACAAAGGCAGAATGTGAAAAGGAGCTAATGTCAGTGCTTCCAAGGGTACTAAAATTTGTTTTAAGATAATAAAGAAATAGCTTCTTCAGGCCCTTTAGACTTTGGACTCCAAAATTGGATGCGGATCAAATAGGACATTTATATATTAAGAAGTTCCAAGAGAACTTGTACAGCATAAGGTAGATACAAATCAAGGTGGAACAGATAGAAAATAATTAGGTCAAGAGTAATCAGCATATAATATGTGGAACCAAACAATACACTGATATTCTGATCTGGAAAGAGGATTTGGGGTTATTTTGAAAACTAATGTCACTACAACTCTGTCCAGAACTCACAGCTGCAGAAACAAGAGTAAACAAGTCATCCTATCAGAAGACTGCAAGGTTAAAGAACAACAAAAGACTCAAAACTAAATGACATTCTTGTTAGTTCCCATTGATGCGATTATAACTCATACAATTCCCTAAAGGAAAACTACAAAAAGGATGTTTCTTGAGATAGGAATACAAATAAACTGGTGCTTGTTTGTTTGTTTTGTTTTAAGTCCAGTAATAAGAATGAATGTTTTCTGTATTTGGTTTTTTTAAAAACTCTATATTTTATATGCAGACATTTAACATAAAATCTTTTCCCTATGTCTTTACTTAGATGATTAGGTAGTTGAAAGATGCTACTGTTTACCAGGCATTGCTAAAAACTTTTGAGTTCTATGAGGGAGGGGGCCATGATTTATTCCTTTTTACATTTCCCCGCACCTCATTTTACATCACATAAGCATGTATGTATGGCTTCTACGCAGTCAGCCAAATCAGATAAATCATGCCTGGGAGTTGAAAGTGGGAACTGACTTGTCTAGTTTGACTATTCTGAGTAGTGAACTAACTAGATTAGAATTTTGTCAGATTTGTATATGTCTTTCATTTAGGTACTAGAGCTACACCTAAATCCCAGAAAAATTGATAACTAAATGATAGCATATTATTCTATATTCAAATTTTAAAACCCACGTAAGAATATTAATAACACAAATTATTTGTATGAGAATGACTTCTATGTTTTTCATTTAGCCCTCAGAGATCTATACTTCCTCTATCCAGAAACAACACAGAAGCAAAATGTTATCAAAGCACCAGAATGTTGCCCAGAAAACTGTGCATTAATTACTCAAGCCAGGAAACTCCCAGTTTTGCAACTCTATTTTATCATTTAAGAGAGATCTTTCCACATGTGTGTACTAAAAAAGAACAGAGAAATAACCAGTCTTCTGTAACTTAGCAAAAATACAAATTGGTGTCTCCACTTTGATTTCTGTTTTTGAAATCAATTTTCAGCCTGGCTTTCTTTTGCCTCTGGTATTCTGATGATCATTTTGTAGCATCTGGATAATTTTACATTAACATCTGGAGTTGAGGGTCTTTTTATTTGTCTGATGCATATAGAATACTTCTGTAAGAAATGTATTTTCCCAGCTGCTGTTTATTCATTTCAAAGAGACATGGTTAAGTGAGTGTAACAGCCTTCTTAGGAAATTCAATTCCTAAATTCCTTAGGAAACACAAACCATGTTTAATCTGAAGTCCTGCCAGTCTATTTTCTTTCCTACCAGCTTTTCCCATGGCAGAAATGGTTGAGATCTGTACAGGAGGAGTACTTTAGTCTGGTAACAGGTGGTGGTGGTGAGTGAGGGACTTTGAAATCAGGCCTGGTTTGGAATCTTGGTCTGGCAGTCAGTAGCTGTGTAATCTTGGGTAACTCTTTGAAGTTTAGTTTCCATATCTAAGAATGAGGAAGTATAAATACATATCTGCCCAAGTTGGCTGTATTAAATGAGATAATTTACATAACACATCTGGCTAAGTTGCAGATGTAATAAATGGCAGCTGTTATTATTTACATCAGCATGTTGCAGAGAGAAACTTACAATTTCTTTTTTCTTGACCTCCTAGGGCTTTTATGCATGCAACTGGCAATTTGGGATTTGCACAAGGTTTTTCCAGAGTACAAGGTTTTAAAGAGCTATAACTGAATCCTATTATTTAGAAACTTGCTCTTTGAGTGGAGGATAAGGAAGAAACTAAGTTGACTAATTACATTATAAAAGCAAGTAGAGAATCATTCCTTTCTGAGCTTCTGTAGCACAGGCTATGAGGTATCCTAGTAAAGTCTATTCAATTTTAAGCAAATTTTCATAATTCACCATAATAAACTCTGTAAGTCCAAGCTATTAAACTGGCAGGGATAAAAGAGACCTACATTCATTTAATTAAATGCAGTGTTGTTAGAATGTTGTTCAAAATGTTTTTAGAACTCTTCTTGGCATTGATTGTTTTTATAATGATGACTTCATGTCTTGACTCTCAATGACTTTTGTTTATCTCCACCCACCAAAATTATTCACCTTCAAAGACGAAATTTGGAAATACTGAGAACATTCAAAGGAATGTCCTGAAGTTCTGATCACAGCTCTGAATAACTCCAAAATCTCCTAATTATTTTTGGAATATGTATACAACCAAGATTATTTGTGTGAAATGTTTTCATTCACTTAATTGTACTTTTTAATATAAATGTTTAAAAAGATTTATGTTATATTCACAGCATACAAGGCAGTTTTTAAAGGAAATGAATTAACAGTTTCAGAGAAATAATTTTAATAACATACACTTCATACTTTTATTTATTCTGAAAACAGTGCTTTTCTTCAATATGTTATTTCCTTGTAACTACTTTAAAGAAATTAAGGACTTCCACGTTGTCTAGTTCTTTATTGTTTTCCTTATGCATAGCAAAGTTAGTGCTCAATAATGCTAGATGAGCGACTGAATGACAAGATGACAAAAAATGAATTTATTACCACTGCATGTTAAAGAAGTGTACTTTTTTATACTTGCTTTTGAGAAAAGCATCAAGGTGGCATTCATGAAAAAACACAACTTTAAAATGATAACAAAAAGTTAAAATTTCACTGGACAAAAAAAATGGAGGAAAAATATACACTGGCTGCTCATCTGGGATGAGTTAGTTATTGCAGTTGAACTCTTAATTTAATGCAGAATTTTTAGACAACTAGGGCTAAAAAAGAAAATGTTAAATTATCTAGTGTCTGACAAAGAAGAAAGCTTTTAAATTTTCAAGATGGACATTCTATTGGCAATGAATTCTCAGAGCAAATTTAACGCAGTCCTTATGTAAGGACTTCAGATAGAAAAAAAGTATAAGAACTTCAAGCATCACTAGTGCAATGGACAATATTACTTGCTTATCAGTAATAAGCAAGTAATATAACCACATAAGAAAGCTAAAGATATTCTCTTAAATTTGTTATTCAGTGGTGAATCATGTGTCTCTGAGAAACTAAGATAATATGATTTATTTCTGTACTTTTGTGACAGTCTAACTTAATCCATGAAGGAGTACAGGGGATGGATGCTCCCTCTCAAATGTCAAATGTGCAGGCCAATTCTCAGAGTTGAATTAGTTGACAGGAACTTAAGCATTAGTATTTGTTGCTGGGTAGTTTTCTGTGTGATTAAGGTACAGAATATACTCCTACAAAAACGGAGAGCCAGCCCACTGCCGCAGAAAAGAGTTTTTTTTCAGGTGGCTATGGTTAGAACCAATATATTTTTCCAGCGTACACTTTGAATGATAATAGCTCACATTCTCTGATCACTTGCCATGGGCCAAGAACCATTCTAAATGCTTTGCATTTTGTATCTCATTAAACCTTTACAGTAACTTCATGCAGTGTACACTATTATTGTTTTCATTTTGCAAGTAAGAAAACTGATGGGCAATGTTACCTCACCCGCATTTACATAGCTAGTAAGTGGCAAAGTCAGAATTTGAACTCAGGCTGATGGTACAGTCTGCATGCTTAGCCACAGTCATGGACTTACCCCCAAACTCCCTGTGTTTGCATAGGCATATGGATACTACAGGATAGATACTTTAGATTCATATTACATAGGAGGAATAGTGACATGAATCATCAAAGAGGAGCATAAAATAAACTTTGCTTGCCTTACCCATGAAAGAACATCAATGTGACTCCCTGGCGAATATCTGATAATGAAAAGAAATGCATTGTGATCAGCAGGATAAAATGAAGAAAATAAAAATGTACCCTGAAATAGCTGAATGAATGAATGAACAACCTATTTCATAGCATTGTGTTAGAGAAGAATGCTCATCTTATAGTGGTAATTGTGTATCATAAAAACTGCACTGAATTTGAAGTAAAAAATAAAAACTGTATCTAATTTCCAATTCTATCACTTGTAGTCTCTGTAACCTCCTAGTCTCTTTCACTGGGATCTTAGATGTGCCTTCTCAGAAGCTAAATTTTCTTACCTGTGAGTTGGTTTATGATTCTTTCTTCCTTTACCTTCTCACTTTGTTGTGATACCAGAATAAAGTGTTGTATGTGCATATCCTTGGAGATTTTAAAGCTATCTGAAAATATGCTGTATTTAAACATACTGAACATAGTTAAAAGATACGCATCTGATTAATGTTAAAACTATACCAATTTATTGTAGTCCAATTGAAAATAGCTTACCTAAAGGTCTATTTTGTTGTATTTAAAGTTGGAAATTCACCTCGTTATAAATCTCTTCCCAGCTACTGTGATCCTGTCTTTAATGAAGCTTTAATAAACTGGAATGTATGCCAAGAGTATACAGTCAGAATCTCTCTAAGACTCAAAGACTGATGAGAAGCCTCTGAAAGCTGTGAAAAGTGCATTATTGTTTTAACTGCTTCCCTAAAAAATGAGGGAAGTGAAGCAGGGACCCTAGTGGTGTTGACGGGCTGTTGTTACTTATCCATGATGCATAAGAGTGAGGAACTAAGTCTGAATGTTTTTTAAGGGGGAAAATAGCAGTATAGCATACTGAAAGTTTTGTTGTAATTTTTTTGTGAGATGGAATTTCACTTTGTAGCCCATGCTAGAGTACAATGTTGCAATCTCAGCTCACTGCAACCTCCACCTCCCAGATTCAAGTGATTCTCCTGCCTCAGCCTCCTGAGTAGCTGGGATTACAGGTGCCTGCCACCACACCTGGTTAATTTTGTATTTTTAGTAGAGACGAGGTTTCACCATGTTGGTCAGGATGGTTTCAAACTTCTGACCTCATGCTCTGCTTGCCTCAGACTACCAAAGTGCTGGGATTACAGGCATGAGCCACCACAACTGGCTTGTTGTAATATTTTTAAACGCCAATTAAAAAATAAATAGTGACCAGTGATGATGAGCATTTTTTCATATGTTTTTGTCCTCATGTATGTCTTCTTTTGTAAAGTGTCTATTCCTATCCTTTGCCCACTTTTGAATGGGCTTGTTTGTTTTGTTCTTGTAAATCTGTTTTAGTTCTTCGTAAATTCTGGATATCAGCCCTTTGTCAGATGGGTAAACTGCAAAATTTTTTGCTCATTCTGTTGGTTGTCGATTCACTCTAATGACTGTTTCCTTTGCCATGCAGAAGCTGTGGAGTTTGATTAGGTCCCATTTGTCTATTTTGGCTTTTGTTGCCAATGATTTTGGTGTTTTGGTCATGAAGTCCTTGCCTACTCTTATGCCCTGAATGGTTCTGCCTAGATTTTCTTCTTGGGTTTTTATGGTGTTAGGTCTTTTGTTTAAGTCTTTAATCCATCTGCAAATCAAAACTACATTGAGATACCATCTCATGCCAATTAGAATGGCTATCATTAAAAAACCTGGAGACAACAGATGCTGGAGAGGATGTGGAGAAAGAGGAACACTTTTACACTGTTGGTGGGAGTGTAAATTAGTTCAGTCATTGTGGAAGACAGTGTGGCAATTCCTCAAGGACCTAGAAATAGAAATTCCATTTGACCCCGCAGTCCCGTTACTGGGTATATATCCAGAGGATTATTAATCATTCTACTATAAGGACACATGCACACAAATGTTCATTGAAGCACTGTTTACAATAGCAAAGACCTGGAACCAACCCAAATGCCCACCGATGATAGACTGGACAGGGAAAATGTGGCACATATACACCATGGAATATTATGCAGCCATCAAAAACGATGAGTTCGTCTCTTTGTAGGGACATGGATGAACCTGGAAACCATCATTCTCAGCAAACTGACACAAGAACAGAAATGAAATACTGCATGCTCTCACTCATAGGTGGGTGTTGAACAATGAGAACACATGGACACAGGGAGGGGAGCACTACACACTGGGGTCTGTTGGGGGGAATAGGGGAGGGACAGTGGGGGGTGGGGAGTTGGGGAGAGATAGCATGGGGAGAAATGCCAGATATATGTGAAGGGGAGGAAGGCAGCAAATCACACTGACACGTGTGTACCTATGCAACTATCTTGCATGTTCTTCACATGTACCCCAAAACCTAAAATGCAATTAAAAATAAACAAATAATAAAAGCTGGAAAAAAATGACATTTTAAGTGCCAAAGGAAAAATCTTTCAGTCAAGAATTCTATTTTTCCACCAGAACTGCAAAAATGAAGGCATAATAAAGATATTCCCAGTTAAAAAATAAATTAATTTAAAAAATAGTATGAAATTGTATAAAGCAATTATATGAGAATTGTTCTGTGATCAGCAGTTCAAAGATAAAGAAAGTCTCCTCTTCTCCCCATGTTATTTTCACTGCTAACAATGATTAACATTTGGTATATATCCTCCCAGATTTCATTTCCTATGTGTAAGTGAAGACATATGAATAAAATGTGTTCTTGTTATATTATATAGTTCTCGTTTCAACACAAGTGTACTTACCCTCTACATGGTGTTTACGATTTGCTTTTGCATTTATGAGGTTGTACACTTTTTAAATTTTAGCATTGGTAAATTTACTTTGTTTTTACTTTAACATAGTATTCAATTGAAATGTAAGTATACTGCAACTTATTTATCATATCTCCACTGCTGGTCCTTCAGGTTATTTCTAACTTTTCTTGATTAGAAGCCCTGTTGTAATGAGTAACTGGTACAAGTATGTTTGTTTATACTCTTCCATTAATACTTAACGTAAATAACTCTGATAAGAGAAATTGCAGGTTAAAGGATATTTTATACATTTTATTTTTGATATACATTGGCACAGAACTGTGTGAAGAACCAATTAATGTCTAAGGAATACAGTTTCCATTGTTGTAATTATCAAAAAATTATCACTTATGTGGGCTGTAGTTATACCCATGATGTGACCAATTTAAGAAACTTTAAAATATAATTTCTAGTATGTGTATACTAATGTAAGACAGAAAAGTTTTATTTACAACTGGAAGTTGTTGGGACCATAAAAGAAACAAATATGTCTAGAACATTTTAAAGTTGGCAGAGCAGATTTCAAGATATTCCAGCCTGAGTCCCTCAGATATGTATTTTGGTGATTACAAAAATATCAAAAGAAATTACTTGTGTCCAAAAGTCACAATATGTGCAAGTCATCAATGCAATAAGATAAGGTTAAAATTGAGTTTCAGATATTTTGGGATTTCCAGAAAAAGAAAAATTATAAAAATTCATAATGTAATCATTTATAAAGTTTTAAAGTTTATCATTACAAAAAGGAAAGTCAAAAACCAAATAAAACAAAACAAATAAGCTTTGTTCCATGGCACAGTGTCAGTCATAAAGACTTTTAGTTAGGTGTTAATTCATTTTGCGCTTACAGGATTTTATCAGGATCAGACTGAGTATACATGTATAATTATTTTGTAAATAAACATGTTTTGAAGTTTCAGAGTAAAAAACTTAACAGAAAGAAGGTTTACAATATTTACTAAAGATAATGATTCATATACCACAAAAATCTGAACTTCAGATATTATTTGTATGACCTTCAAAGTTATATTTTTCCCTGTCAATGACTTTGCTTTTGTCTTTAGTGCCATTTTGTTTGAAGGCTTGTTTATCTGCTATGAAGTGATTTTTCTATGACTTTCTACATGTCTCTTCACACTGGGTTAAGAAATCTTCAAGGAAATCAGTATCCTTGTGAAGATCCTACACAACCTTTTGCTATCATATTTTCTCTGATATGGAACAAAGG
Source organism: Callithrix jacchus (assembly GCF_049354715.1). Classification (NCBI taxonomy): domain Eukaryota; kingdom Metazoa; phylum Chordata; class Mammalia; order Primates; family Cebidae; genus Callithrix; species Callithrix jacchus. The sequence continues at coordinate 135,717,583 of NC_133505.1, forward strand.
TAAAAGATACAGGAAAATGTAGAAGTGGGTATTGTAGAAGAATCCAGATGTATCTAATGGCCTCTTCATGCTCCTTCCTTCTTGCCTTTATTAAAAAAAAAAAAAAAAAGCTTCTGAATTGCAAGGATATTTTTAAGCCGTATGAAACAGTGTGCCCCTTCAGCTGTACTTTTCAAGGAGACTGTGAATGCTGAAATGATTAACAATATGTGAAGCCAAATTGTACCGAAGCATGGAACCATGTGGTGTGGCAATCGTGGGTGGGAAGACATATTAGTCTAGAGGTCCCTGCTGAGCAAAAGACAAAGACCTCCTTCTCCATTGTCCCACACTGATGGTGGGCTTTGGATGTATTTTCAGAAATAATTATTTGCAGAGAACTTATAAAAACAAATGAATCACCCTCATCACTGTGCTTGTTCCCTTTTGGGATGTTTGTCTACTAGGCTTTCTAAATTGGGAAATTTTGAAATTCAATAAGAAAAATATATTTTAATTTTTTTGAGATCCTCAGTGTCTTCTGCAAATACACTTTCAGTTTTTATTACAGACTCTTGATGCTGTTGTTTACCATTGCATTTTTATTTAACTTGAATATTTTAATTTAGCATGAATCATTCCCATGAATTAATAACTTTGTATCTTCTGTGTGTTTTCAATGGTGTGTCTGCTACTCCAAAGATCTTTGTGAATTTTACATATTAGAAGTGACATAGCCTCATAATGCTTTAAATCCAGCAGGAAGTTCTGGAAGGTGGTGCTAACAAATACCTCAAATCTGGAAGTTGTATGCTTTAGAAAAATAAAGTCATCTTGTTAGTGAATCTCTATATCGGATCTTCTAATACTTATAAATAGGTTTTCAGAAATTAATTATATTGATAGCCTCAAAAAACTAAAGGAAAAGCTGTGTCTCAAAGACATTACAAGGCAGTAGTAAATTATAAACAATATATTTGAAATCATAATTAAAATTAATAAGTCCATTTTCTGAGGCATTGACCTATTAAAAATTTATGAGTTACCTCATAGTTTGTTCAAAGATAGTTCCAGACGATCTTCTCAGGGATGTTTGTAAAGTGAATAGCCTTGTAAGGTAGAACCCTGGAGGCAGGGGTTGCAGTGAGCCGAGATTGTGTGACTGCACTCCAGCCTGAGTGACAGAATAAGACTGTCTCAAACAAACAAAAAAAAGGAACTACCATATAATCCAGCCTTCTCACTTCTGCATATATATTCAAAGCAATGGAAATCAGGATCTCAAAGAAATATCTGTATTCCCATGTTAATTTTAGCATTATTCACAACAGTCAAGACATGGAAACAACCTAAATATCTTTTGACAAATGAATAAATAAGAAAAATGTGGTATATGCATACAATGGGATATTACTTTGCCTTAGAAAAAGAAGGAAATCCTGCCATTTCAGATAATTCAGGACATTATGCTAAGTGAAAGGACATTATGCTGAAGGACATAACCTGAAGGACATTATGCTAAGTGATATAAACCAGAAGTGGAAGAACAAATATTACATGATATCACATATATAAGGAAACTAAAATAGCCAAAACTCACAGAAACATGAGAGTAGAATTGTAGTTACCAGCGTCTGGGTTGGAGGAGAAACAGGAAAGCATTAATGAAAGGGTAAAAAGTTTAACTTCTACAAGATGAATTAAGTCCTAGAGATCTACTGTACTGCATAGTGCCTAGACTTAACATTACTGTATCGTATGCTTTACATTTTACTAATAAGTCAATCTTATAATTGTTTGTATCACTAAATAATAATAATAAATAAAGAGAGCGAGAGAAAATTTTTGGAGGTTATCAATATGTTTATGGCAGAGATGGTGGTAATGGTTTCGCCGGTACATACTTATCTCCAAACTCATTAGGTTGTATACATCAAATATGTACAGCTTTTGGTATGTGAATCAACCCCAGCATGTTTAAAAGCAGTGTAGAAACAGCTACTTTTTAAATTATTACAACTTAAAGCCATCTCGTGGTGTTTTCTTGAAATAACAATCATATCTTGGTTAACAGTTGAGATCTAAAAGCTTAGGCCTAAATTCAGGTAGAAACTTTGGCTCATTGGTTACAAAGTTTGAAACCAGATGCACAGACTGTCTTTGTTCTAGAAGATCTTCTCAGGGATGCTTGTAAAGTGAACAGCCTTAGAAGGTAGAGATAGTGTCTCCATGAGAAGCAAAGTGGAGATTTACTCATAGGTTGGGAAGAGAGAGATGGCATCTCCCTCCAGATGAAGGGAACCTGTTTACCACCCATAAGAAAAGATTTGAACTCCTTAAGCCGAGGGTTCCTCTTCTGCAACACCACCCACTGTGAGTGGAGGCATCAGCTGGCCCACTTTTTATCTCTCTGCAGGAAGTAGAGCCCAGGCAACTGGCACCAAATATGCCAAAGCTTATGCTGCTTCCTGGGCTGTAATAAAGTCCCTTTTCCCTCTTTTGGAAGTCTCATATGTTCTGCCAGCAGCCAGGAAACTATGTCAGCCTAAATTTTTGTCTTGCAAGTAGAATAAAATTCCAGACCCTTTACAATCTTCTTCATAAAAAACAGCCTTATTAAGATATATTTTGCATACCACATAATTCACCAATTTACCATACACAGTTCAGTAGTATTTATTAATAGTATATTCACAGAGTTGTCCAACCACCACCACAATCCAATTTTAGATCATTTCAACACCTCAGAAGGAAACCTTGTACATGTTAAGTGTCATTCCTGTCCCACTCCCCGCAAATCTGCTTGCTCTAGCTGTGCTGGATTGATGTCAGAACACAGGAGGGAAGGGTAACTGTGAGAGAGCAGGTAAGAGGTTTTCACAGCAACTTAGGGGAAAAATGATAGTGGCTTAGAGCAGGGTAGCAGCATGAAGGTAGTGAGAAGTGGTGGAATAGATGATATATTTTCAAAGTGGAACCAGTAGTATTTCCTGACCGATTGGCTCTGCCAAGAGGATGTGCTAGTCAATTTCCTGTGAGGTGTGAGAATGAGATGGCTGAAGGATAAGTCCAGGGTTTTGGCATGAGCAAAGGGAAGGATTGAATTGCTTTGAAATGAGCTGGGAAGACTGTGGGCATAGCAGATTTTGACAGAGAAGATCAGGAGTTCAGCATTGCCTAAGTTAATCTGAAATATCTATTAGACATTTTGGTGAAGCTGAATAGACAGTATATAGTATTCTGGAATTCAGATGAGGAATGCTACTTAAAGATATGAATTAGAGAATTTACAGTCATGAGACTGCATGAGATCACCCAGGAAGTACAAGAAGACCTAGAAAAGTAACAGTCCTAGAACTGAGCTTTAAGGGACATCAATCTTTAGAGGTCAGAGATAGAGGAAGTAGAGCAGTAAAATTAAGAAGCAAACACACAGTTTTGGACAGAGATATTTCCCATAAGAATATTGCAAGCATTACATATTCCCTTTGTTGCAGGATGTGAAAATAATCTTTCGGGAAATGTGTGCTTAGACCTCGATGTGATGTATACAATGAGCAAGGAACAAATTGCTAACTCTATCTGGTTCCTGAGAAAACGAAATATTATTAAATAAATGGTGGTCAGGGCAAGGAGTCCAGGTCCATAAAGAAAAGTTGGACCATGCTTTTCCAGGTTTGCTGTACATCAAAAGCCAGCAAACTAGTGTATGCTGTTTTATGGCTGTGAGGATCCATATTCTAAATTATTATATCAGATTTCTTTGTTGTTGTTGTTGTTGTTGTTGTTGTTTTGAGACAGAGGCTGCTTCTGTTATCTAGGCTGAAGTGCAGTAGCTCGCTGCACCCTCTGCCTCCCAGGCTCAAGCAGAACTCCCACTTCAACCTCCCAGGTAGCTGGGACTATAGATGCATACCACAACACCTGGCTAATTGTTACATTTTTTTGTAGAGCTGGTAGTGTTTCACCATGTTGCCTATGCTGGTCTCAAACTCCTGAGCTCAAGCGATCCGCCTACCTCAGGCTTCTAAAATGCTGGTGTAAGCAACCATGCCCGGTCCCTATCAGATCTTCAATATCATGTATTCAAAAATATGTCACTATGATATATGCTTGAAATAACATCTGAGGGATAAACTCTGAATTTATAGACTTTCTTTAAAAAAATTGTAATGTATATATTCAGTTTCTGATATTCACATTTAACACTTGATATTCAAAATTAGGTTTTGATTCTGGCTTTCTTTGTATTTGTAAAAGTTTGAAAGACATTTATTTTAAAATACAATTTTATTTATGATATTGTAAAAGTTTTGTCAGTAGAATTGTACACATTGAGGAAACAAATGAACCTGAATCATTCTGTTGGAGTCATATTAGTTTACTCCCCATTATGGTAGGCTCGAGAAACATTTTATTCTTATGTAAAACCAAGGTAGTGTCTTATGTGATGCCAAACATCTGGGTGAAACTGAAAAATATAGTTAGTCATCAATGTTTATTACTATCTGGATATTTGATGTCATGAAAATAATAAATCATAATTAGCATTTCAATTTGTCAAACAGATGTTCATTGAAAAACAAATACAACCTATTCCAGAAGCTGGAAGGACATTTTAGATGGCCCACCTAAGTATAATTGTTTTTCTGGTTCTCAAAAAGAAACAAAATTTGTCAACATAGTTCATTTAATGATGTGTGAGGATAGGGTATGGTTTGTTTTATTCAAAATATGAGATTTTATACTAAAATGATATTGTGTTGAAATCAGATTTAACCTGAACTTTCTTAATGATATTAATGACTGAAAACAGCAGCAGGCAGAATTATAAATTTAAATATAATTTATAGAGTAGGTTTAAATATGGGTATAGGTATATCACATACTTTGTCAGGTGTTTTTTGATGGCTTTTTTATGGTAAATTGACAATTTCTAATTATATAAATCTATGGGATACAAAGTGATGTTATGATATATAAATGCAATGTTGAATAATTCAGTTAAGCTAGTAGCGTACTAATTCCCTCAAATACTAGTAATTTTTATGATGGGAACATTAGAAATTTACTTTTAGCAATTTTGAAATCTGCAATACACCATTATTAACTTTACTCACCATACTGTGCAATAGAAGTAAAAGATATAAAACATAAATACCGTATTGCTTTTAACTGAAATTTTGTACCTTTTGACATCATCTCCCCATTCCCACAGCCCTCAGCCTCTGTAACAACCATTCTACTCACTCCTTCTAAAAATTAGATTGTTTTATATTCCACATGTAAGGAAGAACATGCAATATTTCTTTTTCTGAGTCAGGCTTATTTTATATAGCAAAATGTTCCTCAGTGACATCCATGTTGTCACAAATGACAGAACTTTTTTTAAAGCTAAATAGTCTTTCACTGTATATGTGTATGACATTTTCTTTATCCATTTATCTATTGATGGACAGGTTGATTTCAAAACATGGCTATTGACCGAGCTCTCTGGCTCACACCTACAATCCCAGCACTTTGGGAGGCTGAGGCAGGCAGATCACAAGGTCAAGAGTTTGAGACCAGCCTGGCCAACATGGTAAAACCCCGTTTCTACTAAAAGTACAAAAAATTAGCCAGGCATGGTGGTGCACACCTGTAATCCCAGCTACTCAGGAGGCTGAGGCAGGAGAATTGCTTGAACCCAGGAGGTGGAGGTTGCAGTAAATGTAGATATGTAGATTGCATCATTGCACTCCAGCCTTGGCAACAGAGCAAGACTCTGTCTCAAAAAAAAAAAAAGAAGAAGAAGAAGAAGGAAAAACAAAGTGGTTATTGTGAAGTGCTACAGTGAACATGGGAGTTCAGATATCTTTCTGGCAAACTGATTCCACATCTTTTGGGTAAATACTTGAAAGTGAGATTGCTAGATCACATGGTAATTTTACTTTTAGTTTTTTTAGAAACCTGCATGTAGTTTTCCATAATGGCTGTACTAATTTACATTCCCACCAACAGTGTACAGGGTTCTGTTTTTTCCATATCATTGCCTACATTCTTTTTGATAATACCTATTCTGACAGGTGTGAGATGATATCTCATTGTAATTTTAATTTGCATTTCTCTAGTGATTAGTGATGTTGAACATTTTTTCATATATTTTTTGGCTATTTGTTAGTCTTCTTTTGAGCAATATCTATTCAGATTCCTTGCTCATTTGTATTTTATTTTAATTTTTGTTTTCTTCCTCTTAAGTTGATGGAGCTCTTTATGTATTTGTGGATATTAACTCTTTATTGAATGTATAGCTTACAAATATTTTCTCCAGATTCATAGTCTGTCTCTTCACATTGTTGCTTCTTTTGTTGTGCAGAAGCTTTTAAGTCTGATATAACTCAGTTGGTTTATTTTTACTTTTGTGGCCTATATTTTGGGAGTCAAATTCAGAAAATTATTACCCAGCCCAAGGTTGTATAGTTTCTCCCCCTATATTTTCTCCTAGAAATTTGGAGTTGCTGGTCTTATACTTAACGTTTTAATTCATTTGAATTGATTTTTGTGTTTGATGTGTAATAAGGGGACAATTTTATTCTTCTACATGTAGATAACCAGTTTCCTCAACATCATTCATTGCAGAGACTATACTTATCTTATTCTTAGCATCTTTGTCAAAAATCAACTGACTGTACATGCATAAGTTAATTTCTGGGCTGTGTATTATGCTGCATTGATTTATATATATATATTTGCCAGTACCATGCTGTTTTAATTAATACTACAAAAGCTTTTTACTATTGTTTGATACCAGGTGGCATACTACCTTTACATGTCTTTATTTTTTGTTTTGTTTGCTCATGATGGTTTTGAGTGTTCTGGGATTTTTTGTGATTCCATTGTGATTTTAAAACAGTTTTTTCTATATCTTTGAAAAATGACATCAAAATCTTAATAGGGATTGCACTGAATCTGTAGATTGCTTTGGGTTTTATGGACATTTGAACAATATCAAATCTTCAATCCATGAAATGGGGTATTTTTCCATTGATCTATCATCCACAGTTTATAGTTTTCAGCATATGCAGGTCTTTTCAACCCCTTGGTTAAATTTATTTGTAAGCATTTAACCTTTTTTATAGCTACTGTAAATGGGATTTTTTAAAACTCTAAGTTTATTTCATAGATGGTATTGTTACAGTAAAATCTTTTATTCCATAAATGGCATTGATATAGTAAACTCCTTTCCATGGTGAATGATTATTAGTCTTAAATGAAATACAAAGATTTGATTTTCTAAGTGAAAAGATTTCTTAAGTAAACTATCTTTGGTTGCTAAGTTTCTTTCTTAAAACTTTAATATTTCCCATGAGCTTCCTGGGTTGATTCTTAAGGAATACTGAAGCTGAAAGAAGCCCAAGGATTCTGAGTGGTGGAGCAAATATGAGCCCAGGTTCTGCTATCTGTATCTTCCTCGATTTTCAGCTTAAATTTTCTTTCTATCCTGACCTTTCATTTTTGTGATCTAATTTCCTTTTCCCCAATCATATTTGTTTTTAAGCTAGTCTTCCTCATTCTATTTAAAGAACAATTTCAGGAATAAGGAAAAACACAGGAGTATTAAAATGATTGGAGAAACATCAATGTTGTTATAAACAGAGCACCCCAAAATAATTATTTTGAAAGAGCAGCATTCATTTGAATTTCTAAACTCTGGAATGCTTATTTTTAAATTGTTAAATAATGTGTTAACCTACACACAAACTTGTATTTTTACTTGAAGGAAAACAGGATTGTTGGTAGTGTACATTTTCTTTGATACAGATTGTATGCATTGATAATGATGTTTATGTTAGGCCGGGCATGGTGGCTCAAGCCTGTAATCCCAGCCCTTTGGGAGGCCAAGACGGGTGGATCACGAGGTTGAGAGATCGAGACCATCCTGGTCAACATGGTGAAACCCCATCTCTACTAAAAATACAAAAAATTAGCTGGGCATGGTGGTGCGTGCCTGTAATCCCAGCTACTCAGGAGGCTGAGGCAGGAGAATTGCCTGAACCCAAGAGGTGGAGGTTATGGTGAGCCAAGATTGCGCCATTGCACTCCAGCCTGGGTAACAAGAGCGAAACTCTGTCTCAAAAAAAAAAAAAAAGATGTTTATGTTATAAAAGATCTTTTTCAGGGCCATTACATCATTTCTCAAATAGACCACTGTTAGGAAGTAAGAATATATAAGTGAAGGGAAGAGACTCAGGTAAAAACAGAGTTGTGCATATCCTACAAATTGAGAATAAGGCACATTTTATCTTTAAAAATAACATATTTTAGAGACTCAATAAAAGAATTTTAAAGGGACTGAAGTATAGACGTAGCTGTTAGGAGGAAGCATTATCATTATTTCAGCTACAGCACATTATTGGAGGATAGAAAAATCATGTGAAAGATTCATGATATTCATGTGAAAGAGCTTAATTACAATAGAGAAGAAAGGATTAGAAACAGAAAAGAAGGTGGATTATCAGGAATAAAGTCAAAGAAGGGACTGAATATTAAACAGATTTTTAGAAAAACCTACAAAGAAACCCCAGCACATACTAACAACAGTCATAGGACTGAGATCTGTCGAAGCTAGCTCTCTAGGGGTACGTTCTGGTTCACTGGGAATAAAAGTGGGCCATGGAGTGTGACCATTGTGGTCTCTGGCTCTAGGCCATGGAGTGAGATAATTGAGACAAGAGAATTCTGTACATCATCTCTCCACATAAGCAGTAGAGCTCAGTAGGCTGCCTGTAAACAGGATTTTAGAGATTCACGCTTCTTTTTCTTGAAAGACTGCCACACTTAGCCATCTGATACGGAATGGCATCTCTTCTTAATGAGCCTGTGTCTTTATATGCACCTTATCAAACTGGGAGATACTGAAGATGGCAGTGATGCTAATAGTGGTGAGATATGGAAGATGTGAGGAAAGCTACAAGGAAGACTGAGAGGGGAAAGTGAAGGAAATTTTTAGAAATAGAGACCTTGGAAGAATTGCATTCTGGGCAATAAATATTCACTGGACTTACAGTGAATTTCTTCTTTTTTCTTTTTTGAGATGGAGTCTCGCTCTGTCACTCAGACTGGAGAGCGGTGGCTTGATCTTGGCTCACTGCAACCTCCACCTCCCAGGTTCAAGCAATTCTCTGCTTCTGCCACCTGAGTAACTGGAATTACAGGTGCCCACCACCACACCCAGATAATTTTTGTAGAGACTGGGTTTCAGGCTAGTCTTGAACTCCTGACCTCATGATCCACCCACCTTGGCCTCCCAAAGTGCTGGGATTATAGGCATGAGCCACTGCACCCAAACATGTATTCCTTTTCTTAAGGAGCCAAGTTTATTGTTGTTACCACTACAAGAGCACAACATTACATAATCATGACATCAAATAAGCATAAAAATAATGCTTACTTTTAATTTTTATAGGTGTCATTTTATAAACTATCTCTATAAAGAGATTAATGTTAGCTTCTTGTTTTGGAAATAAGATACATGTAAATGAGAGTTTTTTAAACTAAGTTTACTTCATAGATGGCATTGAAAGGGAAGAATAAATGAAACAGTCTTGTTGCCATCTCTCATTGTGAGCCAGTCTAGAAATGCAAACAAACAAAACAGCTCTTAAGCCCAACAGCAACATTCATACAATTTTCCTAATTACACTCCCTTTCTTTTTGCTAAGAAGGAACAGTTGTATTTTTGTCATTAATAGAAAAGGGAACAGTGCCTAAACAACCTATTATAAATTCTTCTGGGAAAGCATATTACAAATAATTTAAAACAACTCTGATTCTGTGAACTTGGCAGAAAATGTATAACAGAAAGCAATTTAGCCCTGGCCCCCGGATGATTGATTAAATGTTTTATTCCCTATACCTTTCATTCATGCTGTGTTTGTCAAGAGGAAAGAGAAAAGGAATGTTGTGAAACAAGGACCACTTTAGACAAATAACTTACAATAATGATCAATGACCAGTAATCAGCTGTTTACTCATTTTTCTTAAGTTGTAATGTTTCTCAATATTAGCTATTGTGCATGGACTCTGGCAGAAAATAAGGTCCTGAGTTTCAGCTTGTCCCTAACTCCCTGTCAACTAGCCAGCAACACAAGCTGTATCTGAGTTTCTTTGAGGGCATGGTCCAGCAGCTCCCTGTGGTCAGTTTTTAGTCTGAATCCAGCAAAGGAACAAGAACACTGTGTGCTTGGTAAATCCACAAAAAACTTCATCTTCTCATTGTGTGGGAGGAGAGGTCCCTTTGTGTACTGTTTCTTTGAAGGAACTAGAGATCTGTTGGTGCTGTACAGATGTCGAGGTGCACAGAGCCAACATCCTACAAACCTTGTAAATAATGGTTCAGATCTAACTCTGTACAGAATTATTGTAGGAACTGAAACGTTGGGACACTGTTGACTTGTATCAAAATAATTGTTGTCCTGTAAGCCATGTAGTATTAACTGTAAACCTCCTTAGTGAAACACTTTCTCAGAATCCTGATATTTTAAATGATATCTAGCCATCTGTGTACATCACAGTGTTGAGCTGCAAATGTGCTGGCTCTAACAAAATTTTAAGCATGAAGTCAGATGTATAGAGGATCCCCTCTCCATCACATTCTTTTGTTTTTCATTTCTCCTCTCTCATAAACTACTGCCTAGATGTCAGTAATTCTACAGTCTCCTCTTCCTGTAATCTTTGTGTTGGTCCTTGGTCATCCACTCTGATCTCAGCCGCTAAAGGCATCATGTCAGGGGATGAGCATATAGGTCTTCCCCAGAGCAACAGCCTCAGCACCTCAGCACAGATCTGGAGGGGATTTGAGCAAGGAAGAACTCTGACCTTGCTCTTGATTGCTTGGATGAAAACTGGATATGGATAAGAAGACAAACCCAAGCACATGTCCTGCTTTCCTCAATGCACATTCTCCTGTTGATGTTCAGCCATCTTAGCATTTCCAGAAGCACCTCTTCATTGTGGGTGGAAACGTACTTATTCATGTTGTCTCGGGCTATCCAGGTTGGTAATAGATAACTGCTATAAAGGGTGGAGCACATGCTGCTTAATGGAGAGATCCAGTGTCATTTACATTTTTTTAAAACTCTTTCAAGGGTAATGACGACTAGCACTAATTTCTCCTGTATGCTAGGTATTATTCTAATCATTTTACATAAATCATTTCTTTTAATCCACAAACAGCCCTATAAGATAGATGTTTTTACTTACCTTTGTTAGAGAAACTGAGGTACAGAGAGATTAAGTAAATTGTCTAAATTCACACAGACAGTAAGTGGAAGAGCCAGAATTTGACACAAGCAGTTTGTCTCCAACAAATGTCATCTTAAACTATGGTTAACTCTCTGAAAACACACACAAAGACACACATACATTCAATCACACAAAGTATCAGGCACGTGAGGATAGCCAATATTAGAAAAGCAGATATATACAAACATCCCTAGTCTTACACAGAGACTCAGGTTTATAAACTTACTGAAATAAAGACTCATCAGTTACGAAAATATAAATTTTTTTCCACAAATTAATTTAATTTTTTTAAATTCCTTATGCAATGAGAAAAGATCAGAGAGGCCTGCAGTTTCCTTTTACAGAGCTAGGCTAAGGGCTATATTTAGAGTAATTGAACACATGATTTCACTTGAATGCAGAGAAACTTGGCCAACTGTGAACATACAATTTCACTCTACAGAAGAAATAAAATTAAACAGAGCAAGAGTAAAGAAGAATGGAGAATAAGTAAAGTGGTGGAAAGAGACTCCAAAATTCAGTAATATGAAAACAAAACTAAGAGGAGAGGGAAAGGTGGCAAAAGAAGGGAACATTCAGAGAATGTTGATATATTGAGAGGTGAAAGTAGGGAGTTGTTAGGCAAGCGTGGGAGCATTGGAGGATGGTGACAGTCACTAGGAACTCCAGTTTGCATACACACAATGCTAGGAGCACTAGAAATTAGCCAGCCAATGGAACATGCTCAGTCTTGAAGAGCTTGTGTCTCTGTTTAAACTCCTGTACATATTAGCATGATTCCATAAAGTCTCTGACATCTTGAGTTTTAAGCTTTCTGAACATTAAATCAGTTGAGATTGTTAGTAGCTATCCCCAAATGCTGCTTCTATACATATGGGTAAAAATCCAAATTAATGTATTTATACAGCTTTTCATTTATGTACTTGTAAAAATACACACACACACACATTCAGTTTTTCTCTGAAGAACCTTTAAGTCGGAGAATGAGAATGGAGGAGACTGAATTTCTCTTTTAAATTTGTGTCTAGGTTTTGTTCCAATCTAATGACACAGGATCTGGCACTGTATTTAGATCTCCTGCTCCAAGATTTTATTTTAATTTTAAACAAGTGTTCCCACATGGGTACTGAAAACAAAACAGGAATATGTTGCTGAAGTTTTCCTTTGAGCTGTTATTATCTAACTTTGAAGTGTACTGATTGTTCTGTCTCGCCAATGTAGGTCATTGTACTCTCCGTTGCTATGTTTTCTATTGGAACTTTCTCTAACAGCTCTCCACATTAAGGGAGATCATGTTATTTCACAGATATTAATTTGGGTATTAACATATTTTCTTCTTCTGCCTATAATTGGAGGTTTTAGCACTTTCTTCTTTGTTGAATTTACCATAAAGGATTCGTATTTTTGAACATTAGGGAATGGCTTTTACTTACTAAAGTACTTAAGTACTAAACCTGTCATAGCCATTTTCATTTATTAAGATATTAGTAAGACTTAAGGAGTTTTTGGTTCTTTTCCGGAGAAAAATGCTTTAGCCGAGCAGTCCCCAACCTTTCTGGTACCAGAGACTGGTTTTGTAGAAGACAGCTTTTCCACAGAATTGGCATGAGGGATGGCAGGTGGGGATGGGGTTCCAGATGAAAGTGTTCCATCTCAGATCATCAGGCAGTAGTTAGATTCTCATAAGGAGCCTGCAACCTGGGACCCTCATAGGTGCAGTTCACAATAGGGTTTGTGCTCCTTTGAGAACCTAGTGCCACATCTGCTGATCTGAGGCGGAGCTCAGGCACCTCCTGCTGTGCAGCCTGGTTCCTAGCAGGCCGTAGACAGGAACTTGCTTATGGTCCAGCGGTTGGGGACCCCTGCTTTAGCCCTCAACTCTTAGGCATGTTTCAGTTCTGATTTTGGTCAGCATAGAGCTTTGCTTCTATTTGCCAGGAGGGTCTCTACCGATATAGATCAATGGCAGGAGGTAATATTGGGTCTGGAACTATCCTTTGGCTTAGTGACATTTGTAGGCTAATCTGCCTCACTCCTGCCCCTTCCCAGGGACCTGGGAACCAATCTGATTCCGTGATGGGTCCTAAGTGGGGACCTAGGGCATGGTAAAGAGTCTACCCCAGGAAGTCTAGAATGGATAGAACAAAATTCATCTGACACAAATTGATGAACAAGAGCCAAGATCTGCAGGAAATCAAACAGTAAAGACTATTCCAGAAGACCAACAGCAGGACAATAAAGAGGAGATGGACTTAAAATACTAGGTCTGTCACACAAAAGATTGGAATGGAAGCCCAAGTCAGATGATAGAATGAAGGGAAGGTGCATGGAATAGGCTGTCTCACTAGTGGTGAGTTTTCGGTCACTACAAGTCTTCAAAAAGGGCCTGTATACCCAGTTCTTTTTTATTCAACAAGTGCTTATTGAACCCTTCTTCTGTGGGTATAGTGATGACCACATTCAGTGAATTCAGACTGGAATTGGACACATCATAGCGAGATGAACTTAGCCATACTTATAAAAATTGTGATGTCTGTGTTCTCTTCTTTAAAAAGATAATTGGGACACCAGTCTCATGAGGCTATTGTAAGCATTAAATGATTAAATCTTATATAAGTTGGTACATATGGGTCACATGCAAGAGTGTCTCATATCCAGTAAGTATGCAAGAAAAACCACTATTGTTTTTGTGTGCAAGATTATGTGTATTGTAAAGAAATTTCTGAATAGCAATGAGGTTGGAATACATGACTAATGATTCTATTCTCTTATGAAATCTCTGGTTGGAGCACACCCAAAAGAAAATTTGGAACAATGCAAATGTTTGAGGAGAGTGAGAGAACTTTATTCTGAGTTTTTCCCTCCTGACTTGCTCTGAAGCTACTCCTCTTAAGATTCTTTCCTAGCTGTGTATTCCTATATAGTCTTAGCTTAACAGCACAGATTTAACAGTGGTGTCTGCATCTGCATTTGATAAAATGTAAAAGGGAAGCTCCCAAAAGAAATTGAGAAGCGCTATTTTGACAACTCTTCTTTTATCTGTGTAAATATTATATACTTTAACTGAAGAAAGAAAAACACAAAGATAAATACAATATTTCCACTTCAAGTACATTTTAAAAATTATTTGAAAGCATTTAAAATATATGTAAAATGAACTCCTGTATTTCAAAGTCCTTTCAGAGAAAAAAAAAAAGTGAGAAGGAAGGGTGGAAATTTGCATTTGTAATTTTTTTTTTTAAATTTCAGGCACTTAGTAATCAGTGTTCCTTTTATACATTGTGCCCACTGGGAATGACACCAGGATCTTCCATTCAATTATGATGGATTACAGGTCACCCACCTGGGCATGTTTCAGATGAAACTAACCTAAGCTCATCTTGAATAAGGAGCTTAGAAATAAATGTTTTGTTGGTTGCTTTGAGTTGTACAAAGCAGGAAGACCACCAGAGGCTTTCTAAGAAAAAGACCCATACCAATTTTGAGACCTTAAGGAAATTGGGACTCCTAAAGCAGCGGAGGCTTTGCTTCTATGTTTGATCGTTTTTAAAAACATAGTTTTTCTGGTGTTTAGTAGTTTCATAGTAGTTAGGACTGCCAATGAAATCTGCTATTGGTACAAAAAGAAAATGTTGCAGCCAATTCTGATACAAAATGAGAGAAAGAGAAAGAGAAAGAGAGAGAGAGAGAGAGAGAGAGAGAGAGAGAGAGAGAGAGAGAGAGAGAGAGAGAGAGGTGTTCTTCTTTGACCAGCAGAAAAACTAAAAGCTACATAAACCTTTTAACTAGTTTCACTAGGAGAGAAGAAAAATAAAAATATAAAAGAACAAATACTCTTTAAAGAAAACGGACATTCCTACTATGGTGCAATTTATTAGGCTATTGCTCGGCTGAAGAATATGTTTAAATATTCTGTGGAAGCCAAAGCTTCGTCCAGGAATGACAAGCGCAAGAACTATAATTCTAAAGAAAAAGAGAATAGCAATTTAAGTTCAGGGACCTTTGGAAGCAACCAGTAATGATTTACTGCTTTTAAAAATGTTCAGGTATTAGTGGTCAGTGTTCCTTTTATACATTATGACCAGTGGGAATGATAGCAGGATCTTCCATTCAATTATTATGAGTTATAGGCCACCCATCAGTGATCTGTGTTTGCAGTGTTAGGTATCAAAAGCATAACACATTCTTATGTAAGAGAGAAAGACTTGTTAAGTCTAAGCTTAGGGGTAGAGTTGTCAATGATACAGTCGTATTTCTTTTTTAAAAAATATATATTTTATTGCATTTTAGGTTTCGGGGGTACATGTGAAGAACGTGCAAGATTGTTGCATAGGTACATACATGGCAATGTGGTTTCCTGCCTTCCTCCCCATCACCTATATCTGGCATTTCTCCCCATGTTATCCCTCCCCAACTCCCCACCCCCTACTCTCCCTCCCCTAGCTACCCCCTGACAGACCCCAGTGTGTGATGCTTCCCTCCCTGTGTCCATGTGTTCTCATTGTTCAACACCCACCTGTGAGTGAGAACATGCAGTGTTTGATTTTCTGTTCTTGTGTCAGTTTGCTGAGAATGATGGTTTCCAGTTTCATCCATGTCCCTACAAAGGACACGAACTCATCATTTTTTATGGCTGCATAGTATTCCATGGTGTATATGTGCCACATTTTCCCAGTCCAGTCTATCATTGATGGCCATTTATATTGTTTCCAAGTCTTTATTATTGTAAACAGTGCTGCAATGAACATTCGTGTGCATGTGTCCTTATAATAGAACTATTTATAATCCTTTGGATACATACCCAGTAATCGGATTATTGGATCAAATGGAATTTCTGTTTCTAGGTCCTTGAGGAATCGCCACACTGTATTCCACAATGGTTGAACTAATTTACACTCCCACCAACAGTGTAAAAGTGTTATTTCTCCATATCCTCTCCAGCATCTGTTGTCTCCAGATTTTTTAATGATCACCATTCTAACTGCTGTGAGATGGTATCTCAATGTGGTTTTGATTTGCATTTCTCTAATGACCAGTGATGATAAGTATTTTTTCATTTGTTTGTTGGCCTCATATATGTCTTCTTTTGAAAAGTATCTGTTCATATCCTTCGCCCACTTTTGAATGGGCTTGCTTGTTTTTTTCTTGTAAATCTGTTTTAGTTCTTTGCAGGTTCTGGATGTTAGCCCTTTGTCAGATGGGTAGATCACAAAACTTTTTTTCATTCTGTTGGTTGCCGAGTCACTCTAATGACTGTTTCTTTTGCTATGCAGAAGCTCTGGAGTTTGATTAGGTCTCGTTTGTCTATTTTGGCTTTTGTTGCCAATGCTTTTGGTGTTTTACTCCTGAAGTCCTTGCCTATGCCTATGTCCTGAATGGTTTTGCCTAGACTTTCTTCTAGGGTTTTCATGGTGTTAGGTCTTATGTTTAAGTGTTTAATCCATCTGGAGTTAATTTTAGGTAAAGTGTCAGGAAGAGGTCCAGTTTCTGCTTTCTGCACATGGCTAGCCAGTTTTCCCAATACCATTTGTAAAACAGGGAATCCTTGCCCCATTGCTTGTTTTTGTCAGGTTTGTCAAACATCAGATGGTTGTAGATGTGTGGCATTGCCTCCAAGGCATCTGTTCTGTTCCATTGGTCTATATCTCTGTTTTCGGTACCAGTACCATGCTGTTTTGATTATGTAGCCTTGTAGTATAGTTTGAAGTCCGGTAGTGTGATGCCTCCAGCTTTGTTCTTTTTGCTTAGGATTGACTCGGCTATGCAGACTCTCTTTTGGTTCCATATGAAGTTTAATATGTCTTTTTCCAGTTCTGTGAAGAAGGTCTTTGGTAGCTTAATGGGGATAGCGTTGAATCTGTAAATTACTCTGGGCAGTATGGCCATTTTCATGATAGTGATTCTTTCTAACCATAAGCATGAAATGTTTCTCCATCTGTTTGTGTCCTCTCTTAGTTCGTTGAGCAGTGGTTTGTAGTTCTTGTCATATTTCTTAAACAGTTCAAGTTGACATTTCCCTGTATTCTTGGAAGAGGTAAGTTAAAGAAGGTTGTGCACAGTTCTTGACATTTTATTAGAGCATCGCCTTTTAAGCCACTTGGTAGTCAGCAAACATGTAAGAGTAGTTGTTCTATTTGGTCTTGTAAATTTCTAATGACAGTGGGATATTTATTAAAGATCTTCCAAACTAATTCAGTGCCCTAAATGCTGCATGAAAAGAAAATCTTTCCAGTTCTGAGTATTAGGAATATTAAGGCACCTGAAGGGACAAATCGATTTATAAAATTATTGTTCTGTGTATGATAAAAATATAAGTGTCTCTGCTAATATACTAAAAAATATAAATGGCTCTGCAAATATATTTAATAATACTTCATTGATTTACCTAAATATATGAAGACACTCATATAATATTTTTAGAAATACTTGAATGATTGTAGCTCTAAAATAATTTATTAGATTATAATAAATTTATACTAGAATTTATGATGGACAGTCAATAAATAGAATTTAAAATATAGGTAAAATACAGTTAAAATATATATAAAATTATATTTTAAATGATACATGCAATGCACAAATTATAAACGTTTGATAGAGGAAAAAGTTAATTCACTGGAAGTTCTATTCCAACCTATAGTATTTGGGAACTGCTATCAGTATATTTGTTCTACTATTAATTGTTGATAATGTAGCATGTATTTAAATCATTATATTAAACACTGAGGCTACACAATATATAAGAAAAATATATACCGTCATTGAGCTTAAAATCTAGTAGAAGATACAAGCAAGTAAATTGGCAATGAAAATAGGGGAGAGTAAAGGGAGTTTGGATAAATTATAGAAGGAGCTCCTAGACAGTCCATGGAGGTATTTGTGAGAGGATGGAATTGGCACACAGTTGAGATTTAAAAGATATATAAAGTACATCTCTGTAAATGGCAAGCAGTGAGAACACAGAAAAGGTGTTTGAGGAAGGGGCCTAAAGATAAGATAGACCGTGACAAAGAAAAATAATTAAAACGATTCAATGACCATCTAGCAGATATCCAATAAATATATTTGAGTGAATGAGTGATTGACTGACTATATGAATGGGAAATATTGAAATATAAAGAGGAGGGCCAGAGATAAAGCTCTTAGAGGTAAATATAGGTTTTAAGCTTTCAGAGTACCTGATTTTCTGAATATGCAAATGATCAGTGTTTGAATTAATAAAAATAACTCTAAAACTGAGAACTCTTGGTTGGAGAAAATAACAAAATATGAAGTAAAGGAAAATGGACAGACTACTTCAGACACTGTGCCTGATATATGCCTGGAAAGAGACTGAGTTCATAATCTTGTATTTGCTCATTAAGGTCAGGAAGATTCTTGATAAGGAAATCTCTAGTCTGAAAGGCCTAAAAATTTTACTAACCTGTATAATAAATTATATCTTAAGAAACTCTTGTCATTTATCCAGTGTATTTGAATTACCCATGCTTGACTGTTCCACATATACATGGTGTTTTCATATTTTATAACATTCAAAAATATAACTATATTCTACTGATTTGAATAAGATTTTTTTAATTACAGTGAAAGCTTTCTGATAAGGTATGGTAAGATTATTTTTTAATAACTATTTTGATACATATAATAAAACTAGTGACAATTCCTAAAGATGATAATGACTTAGACATTCCTAAAGATGAAGCTGACAAACAGCTTCAATGGAATGACTAAATAAGTAAGTGGGGACAAAACAGAGGAAAAGGTTAAGGATTGAGCACTGTGGTACTCTATTATGAGAAAGTTAGGGAGGATTAAAGGTAGCAGTGAAGGGGATTGAGAAGGGGTAGCTTAAGCAGTAGAAGGAAAACAAGAACAGTGTGTCCTGGAAGTCAATGGAGTAATCAGTTGTCTCAAATGCTGCTAATAGGTTAAATACGGCGAGGACTGAGAATTGGACATGTCAGTTAGTAATGTGACTTGCCTAAGAGCAGTTTCAGTGGAATGGAGGAAGAACAATGGAATAATAGGAGTACTGTGGAGGAATGAACCAAAATGTACTTATGTACCATCCAGAGCCAGACTCAGAGCCTTTACTCTGTGCTAGAAACCCAATGACCAGTTCTTGCAATGTTCCCTTTCCTTGAGCTTTCTGCAGCTCACCTAGCTTCTTCAAACGTATACAGTCAGATCTCCAAATCTGTGGATTCCACATCCATGGCTTCAACTGACTGCAGACGAAAAATATTAGAAAAAAACCTGTGTCTGTACTGAACATGTGTAGACTTTTTTCTTGTCTTTATTCCCTAAGTAATACAGTGCAATAATTATTTACATAGCCTTTACATTGTATCAGGTATTTGAAGTAAGGTAGAGGTGATTTAAATAATTTTGAAGGATGTATATAGGTTATACGGACATACTATGCCATTTTATGTCAAGGCTTTGAGCATCCTCAGATTTTGATATCCACAGGAGGTCCTGGAACCAATATTCACAAATCCCCTGAAACTGTAACTGATGAGGGGTGATGGTACTCATTTTTTTTTACATAGTCAAAATAAAAGAGATTAGGCTTATTTTTCAAAGTTCTCTTTATAATCTTATTATTTCTCCCCAAATAATACTATATTAAGCATGACTGGATTTAAGAGGTTCCCAGATGTCTCAGCCTCTCATTTACATAAAAATTCTTTGGCCATATCCATACATCCTTAATCTTAAACTACACATATGGATTTACTGTTCGGTCTCCTGGGGTCAGCTTACTTTCAATTTGTTTAACCTGTTTCATGGCACACTTGTAGAGATTGATAATACAAAAATGGTTTAAGAGAGAGCATATCACACATTAAGTTGTCAACTTTATCCACTTCTGATAATTATTTCAAAGTTTCTGATACTTATTGATGATCTTTCAGTAGCCTTCATTCTCACATACACTCATTCACTCAAGAAACTTGTGTTGGGGAAGGTATTAGAATTATAGATCTTCCAGCTTTCTAAAACAAACAAAGCAACATAAATAGACAAGCATAATAATGGACAATCATCTATACTAGAAATCTAATCATTTGTTGCATAAATCATTTTAAAAATGTATTCTAAAATATAAATGCCAGAGGCAGAGAGGTCTTACTAATCCATAAAGGAAACATAATTTATATGGTATGCTTACACTAGTAAAAACGTAATTATTTGGGTGAACAGAGTATAATATTGATTTAGTCATTGGTTATAAAACGAGATGTTTCTGATGAGGTTCCTGCCCCCTTTATTTGCCTTGCAAAACTAATTTCAAAGAAAAGTATAATTTTAAGATCTAAAAAACCAGTTGATGATACCCATAGGCTGATATTTTCAGTTGGAATGAATTCCTGTGACAGCATGAACATACACCCACCAACACTTCTGTAATAGAAACCACTTTGGAAGACACTAGTCTGCCACAGATTTCTCAGGTCCTCACAGCAAGACAGTGGTGGTCTTGGGGGATAGATACATTTCATCTTCCTTGAAGATAGATACCACCCACTGGTTGTCACCCCGTAGGAAATCAGGAAGTATGCTAAACTATCCAGCAGACTTGGAATTACACCGCGTTGTACTAGTGGAAATATCCTATCCAATATTATGATTTATTTTGAAAGAGAATGGAAAAAAAATACACACAAAACAGTGGAAGGAAGCTGCACACAACATTGCCAAACAGCTGGCTTGTTTTCTATTCCAGAAACAGCTTGGGACTAACTATATTCACAAGATCTCTTGGCAGAGTAGCTTGATGAAAATACCAAAGCTGTGAGAAGTGTTCTTTTGCTGAATCCTCCATGTAGCTATCATACAGTTTATTAACCTAAATGAGAATGTGTACACCTTTCTTCCCCCCAAAAAATTATTTGTATGTTTAAGTGAGAAACTTACTGATTCTTTAAACAGCACAAACATGATTCATCACAGCATTCACACCAAATAAACCCAAATAACGTTCAGAAACTATAATCCTAGACATGTAGTGATTTCCTCCTTTCTTTCAAGTGGTATTTTTGGGGGCAGTCAAGGAAGAATTTGATAGAAATGTAAGCATGAATTCAACGGCACTGGTGACTTTTTGGGTGCCAACGTTAATCTAAAAGGGAAACAAGTTTTAGTGGCTTCCTGCATATATTTATCCATTCTTTTAACATTTAGCTCTTACCTCCTTAAGCCATAAAGATATCTAATTTTAAACACATTTCTGGCTCACCTGTTAGATGCCAGAAATGTGGATCTTGAGTAATATACAAGATCTGCTTTACTCTTAGAATTCCTATATTAGAGGGGATTCAGTATTTCAGATTCAGTATTTTAGAAGACCTTGAATTCTATTTCTTACTAAGTATACAAGGTAGATTCAATTAGCTGGAACATATTCATATTTTTATCATGAGGCATTCTGAGTCTATTCTTTGTGACACCAGAATTAGTTTTTCATCTCAGAGGTGGCTATATTTCTCTGATGACTCAAGTAGTTTATTGGCAGTCAGTTTGTAAAAGGCTCGCTGGGATTATGCAAATGCAGGATGTTAGGAATGGAAATACATATCATTGCCTCTCCTGTCAAAAAATGTAATTAACACATATGATGTATCATCTTACAAAAGTGGATGAAAATTCCAGTGGGTGACCTTGAGTCACAGCTCCCCAGTGCACACACTGTCCTGTACCCGAGCATCTCCCACCCAGCACAGGACTCCCACTTCTTCCATCCCTGTCCCTTTAGCACTGTGTGCATGTTTGTGTGTGTGTGTGTGTGTGTGTGTGTGTGTGTTTTAAGTTCAGAATCTACCACTCAATTTCACTTTCTTTAACAATTTTGTTTTGATTCAATTTGTTACATAGGTAATAATCCATTTATAGGATACAAAAAAAAGTAAAAGTACATACTTCTTCCTATCCATATATTTATTCCTCATTCTTTTTTATGGTTGCACATAATTCATTATGCAGATATGTAAGTTATTTAGCCAGTCCTATATTGATGGATATTAGGTTATTTCCAGTCCTTTGATATGACCAAAAAAAATTATAATCAAAAATGGCGAAATAATAATAGTGTCTGTCAGTATGGGGACCATAAGAAAGTTCCATAGACTAGGTAAGTTGTAAACAAGAGAAATTTCCCGTAGTTCTGGAGGCTGAAAATCTGAGATCAGGGTGTCTGCATGGTTGTGCTTTGGTGAGGACTTTCTTCTGGCTTACAGACTGCTGACTTGCTTATAGCCACGCTCTCTGGCCTCTTTTGTTAGGTCACTCATCTCATTCATGAGGGCTCCATCCTCAGGATCTAATTACCTACCAAAGGCCATACTCCCAAATATCATCACATTGGGATCAGGTTTTCAACATATGAATTTCAGTAGGGTATGCAAACATTCCGTCCATTAGCCATATTCAGTTCACATGTAATATAGTATCTATATTATTTTATATCTGTAGGGTAATTCCCAGAAGTGAAATTGCTAGGTCAAAATTACTGTGCATTTCTAATTTTGATAGTTATTGCTCAGTTGACTTTCTTAGGAATTTGTACCATTTTACACTTATACCTGTAAATGTAAGAGACATATATCTACTCTATTAGTCTTACCATCAGAGGATATTACCAATATTTGTGGGTTTTGCCAACCTGAAAAAAATGGGCAGTTTATCAGTGTGTTTTTAATTTACATTTCTCCTATCATTAGGGAGGGTCAGTATCTTATAAATGTTTAATGGCCATTTTAATTTTCTTTTCTTTGAATAGGGCCCTCATATATTTGTGCATTTGGTTATGTTGTTGTGCTTTTCTTTGTAGATTTACAAGAGTTCTTTAGGTGTTAGGAACATACTTCCTTTGTCTGTGCTAACAGTACTTTTTATTTTGTCATACACTTTATTCTTCATTAGAATTATTTGCTCTTGAGAAGTCCCTTTGAGAGCCTGCCAGCTTTGTACAACTTTGGAGGGCAGTTTCTTGGCAATTTCTCAATTATTTTTCACATAGAAAACTGTCTCACTGAATTGTATTTCTTCTGGTGTCAACTGTGCTAAATTATTGTCCTAAAAATTTCACCATTCCATTCAGGTTTAACATTTTTTTAGAGTATAATTTTACAGAGTATGTTACATTTTTGGTGAATTTTTGTCTTCTTGGCCTATCAGTTACTAAAAAACAAATAACAACAACCTATAACAACCTAGTGAAATATCTCACTGTAAGTAATAGATTTGTCTAGTTTTCCTTGTAATATTTGTTCTCCACATTTTAAGGCTATATAATGTGATGCTTTCAAGTATAGAATCATTTTAGGTTCTTAAGGGGTTCCTTTTTTAATCTGATATTTTGTAACTTTTCCCCCAAGTTTTCTGATTTCCCACCATGCCCCAGATTCTTAAATAAGTTTGGGCACAATAATTTTCAGAAAAAGAATGATTAATTTAAGAATTTATGGAAATCATAGGAAGGTCAAGTTGATGCAATGCCTTGGAACAGAGAAATGCAGGTAGTTGAAGTATATAGAGAAATGCCTATGATATAAACAAACAAATTGCATATACCTGTATTAAGAAGACCACAACATGTAAATTACTTCACTAGATGCCAGTTCATAGGCATGTACCTGAATCTGCCTAACTAATTGGAAAAATGAGAAGTTACCTTAATTTTCCAAGAAAAAGAAATAAAATTGATATTTAAATTTCGGTAAACTTAATTGTCAATATTTTTTCATATTTTCTAGATTCATATCTCTTTAATCAACGGGCGACCAAGTGCTGACGATCCTTCTCCTGAACTGCTGGAATTTACCTCTGCTCGCTATATTCGCCTGAGATTTCAGAGGATTCGCACCTTGAATGCTGACTTGATGATGTTTGCTCACAAAGACCCAAGAGAAATTGACCCCATTGTCACAAGAAGAGTAAGTTATGATGAACCATATTAGATCCTACAAATGATATCCCACTTATCTTTTTCATCTGTTAAATACTATTAAAAGAAATCTCTCAGTGATTTGTAGGACTGGTTATTATCAATTTTTTATCTTAGAATTTTAAATTTTTAAATTAATTATTATTATTTAAAATTTGGCAGACTTTCCTTTGTTCAGATCCAAGCTGTGCCACTTACTACATGTGTAACATTTATCAAACATTTTAGCCTTCTCAAACTTTAATTTCTTCTTTTGTAAAATGAGAATCACCATGTCTAGTTAATAATTTTATTTTTCAGGATAAAATTAGTCTTTGTCACTTTAGGTGATCTGTACTATTATAATTGGCTTTGGCTAGTTACAACTGGATGTGCAGAGACTTTGAAACATTTTTTTTTTTTTGCCACAACTGACCCAGTATACACACATACACGCATACAGAGAGCAGTATGTCTTAAACCTTAATATGCATGGAATTAGCCAGTGATCTTGTGGAAATATAAGTTATGATTCAGTAGGTAGAGAGCAGGGCTAAGACACTGCAATTCAGTAAGTTTCCAGGTGATGCTGGTGTTGCTGGTGTTGCTGGTTTGTGAACCATCAAATAATTTGGTTTTATGCTTGATTAATGAATCAAAAGCCATAGTTTTTAAAATGCACTGCTATAGGAGAAACTGATTCTAAATACTGTTGTATTTTCCTCTACAAATAAAATATTAGGGAAAAATGTTCAAAGCATCTTTTCAAAAGTTTTTTGAACACAAGAGCTAACAGAAGTGCTGTCTTCCAGTTTTAAACAGGAATTTGTGGGATTATATAATAGATGATCAACCCAGATACCAATCTGGGTTATATGAGTGATAACCACGCTCCCTCCTGTCTACCTTCTACCACATTCACTGGTTTATGGCACCTCCCACACCTGCTGCTACACAACCAAAACATTTATACCAAGGAAGTCAATTCAACCATAAATCCATAAAGGAAACTCATGTGAATACAGTATCTACTGTATGACTAGAGGTATAGCTAAGAAAGAGGACTATAGGGA
Organism: Callithrix jacchus; assembly: GCF_049354715.1. Lineage (NCBI taxonomy): Eukaryota > Metazoa > Chordata > Mammalia > Primates > Cebidae > Callithrix > Callithrix jacchus. The sequence goes on from NC_133505.1 coordinate 135,742,846, forward strand.
GAAATTAATATTGTAGGACAAAGTACTTAATTCTAGAATGATCCTACTAAGGTGAGACCACTGTCATCAGTTGTCAAATTGCTGAATCATTAGGGTAAATAGTTACAGATCCTAAATACTCCTCACATGTTAGTCTCATGCAATGTATGTCAGATGTTTTAGTACCCTGTATTTTCTAAACCTGAAATAATTTCACCTTCATTTTATCTCAACGTATGGTAATTGTCTCATGTAAAACTAATTATTATTTTATAGCAATGTTTAGATTTTTCACGTTTAAGAAAACATTTTTAATTCTAATTTTGGCATGGCTTAAACATATACACCAAGGAAGACCAAATAATATTGGAGTGAAATTTAATCTTTCTTGACAGTATATCTATCAGAGAAAAAAAAATCAATGAAAATAATTTAGTGTTCTTTCTATCACCTTTTGCAGAAGGCAGAGTGGGTGTTGGGGTACACACCTATTATTTATAACTTTATCTTACATGAGCTTTTAAAATAGTGCACTATAAGTCAACATATAAATATATTTTTTGAAAATACTCAAGTTTAATAAACACTACATCTAAATTTAAATATATAAAAATAAGATAGCAAATTTCAGCTCCTCTTCATGACTCAAAAGCAAAGAATTATACATTCATATTTAAAATAGATTTCCCATTTTTAAAAGCATTTTCAAATACTGGTATCAGCTTTCTAAGCAAATATCTCTATTTGTTTCTCTATTATTAAGTGATGGGTTTAAAGGAAAAAAAGATTTTTTGACTATTCGAACTCTCCAGCCAGTTCCAAGGTCTAGGTCTATCAAATAAGACAACATAACGAAAATATTTTCAAAGACACTATATATGTACATAACAAAAACAAATAAGAGGAAACAAAGAAGTAAATTGGAAAAAGGAGATTTCTTTAGTTAGGGAACTCAGATATGTGTCCATCTACATATTCTTGTTAATTCTGTTTTTTTCCTTTTGTGTGTATAATTGGAATAATAGAACTATCTGACACTAAGATGGTTATTTGAATATGATAATTTGAAGTGCTCTGACAATTATGAAATGTTATATGCATATTAATTAAAATTTTAAAAATAGTCCAGCCTCCATAATTATCCTTAAAAAATAGCTGGGTAGATTAAAATAATTAGTCACATAGCTCTATGTTAACTTCATATAAAAAGGTAATTGTATGGACTTTTAAACATAATAACATAAAATGCAAATGTTCTGCAGAACAAGCTTTCAAAATTGAAATTAATGACTTTTCAATTTTCCTCTTAATATGGTAAAGGAATATATTGTTTTGAGCATAATTTCTCTCTAAATTTTGTTGGTTCTTTTCAAATCCATCAAGTAAAGTAGCATACATATAATTTGTGAATACTGTAGTTCCTATAATCACAATGAAAGAGGGTTTCTTGCAAGAAACTATGTGAAACAACTTTTATGAAGAGTAATTGTCCTTAGCCCCTGATAAAAACTACTCTCAGCCATAGCTGACTGGGAGAAAGGCATTTCTAAAATGCCCACCTAGCTTAAATTAAAGGCACTCTTCCTTTGGGCTAAGATTACAATGCTAGGAGTTACTTTGTCGGTTTCGTGAGTCCTCACTTGTCCTCAAGAAACACAAATGTCCTTCAAACTAAGGATAAAAGCAGAAAATAAAGTTTTCACTGAATGTCCCCTTTTGTTACTTTCACCTTGCAATCATCTTAACAGGATTTCTCTCTGGATTGCTTTTTACAGTATTACTACTCAGTCAAGGATATTTCGGTTGGAGGGATGTGCATCTGCTATGGTCATGCCAGGGCTTGCCCACTTGATCCAGCGACAAATGTATGTATATTTATAGGATGCTTAGGCCAAATGAAGCCCTGAGCTGTAAAATGTTTCATGAGAGTCTTTGCTGACAGAGAACGCTGTAAATGGGTGTCAGGTCCCCACTTAGGCAGTGTAACAGAAATCCATGCCAGGGTGAAATAAGAGCTGGCAGTTGGGATGATAGACTTTGAAATCAGCCATCACAGTATCAGAAAACAGATTAGTTTTTTTTTTCTTTTAAAAAGGCTCCAAACTGGTCTATTTTGAAACCTCTCTAGCTATGACAGCCTGCCTCATGATTTAGCTTTAGAGAATGCCTGCCATCAATCAACCTGACCATTTCTTTTAAAGTTTTTAATCAAAAAATTAATGCAAATGAATAAAAAATGTGCAGGGAAGTAAATATGTAAGTGGCAATGGAACAGGAGGATAAAGTAGGGCAGGGGCAATGAGGGGGTGGAGTGGATGAGAGCATCAAGAGAGCACTGATAGTGGCAAGCCAGAAAATGCCAGAACGCTTTTGGATAGATTTTATTCATTAATGACAGTGAATTAAGTGAACACAATCTAAAGTAGAAGATGAATGAGCATCTCTTTTTCCTGTCATAGACAAACTGGTGATATCCACACTCATCTCCTGTATAGTACATGGAAAAATACATTGAATAGTAAGATCAGTGAATGTAGATAGAGCCACAGATTTTTTTTCAAATATTGTAATGCAAATGACATACTCAAAGCTAGTTTTCTGATTATTGGATTATAATGTTATCTCTTAGGAAGATTAAAGTACACTAACATATTTATATGGGCAAAGCTGTAGTGTTGCTTTCTGCCTGGTATGGACACTTTCTATCAGGTGTACTGCTTAGCAGTGTTTCCCAGGCTTTAAAAGTATACCAGCACTTTGGGAGGCTGAGGCTGGTGTTTCACAAGGTCAGGAGTTCAAGACTAGCGCTGCCACGATGGTGAAACTCTATCTCTACTAAAAATACAAAAATTAGCCGGGCGTTGATGATGGATCCCTGTAATCCCAGCCACTTGAGGGGCTGAGGCAGAGAACTTCTTGAACCCAGGAGGTGGAGGTTGCAGTGAGCGGAGATCGCACCATTACAGCCTGGGCTACAGAGTAAGACTCTGTCTCAAAAAAAAAAAAAAAAAGTGAAATACAGAAGTCTACAAGACAGCCTTAAAAGGCCAATTCCATGAGGTAAATTGAGACAGTATTCAGAGGACACACAGACAGGATATTTAGTTCCAGGGATGTTAGATTTCTGTTTTAGCTGTACCCCAAGAGGCCTAGGAATCAACTCCCTCCTCTTTTCCACATCCAAAAATGTTAATAACATTTTGAGGAGAGCCTTAAAATAAGCACATCAATCCCCAAAACACATAGATCCCAGGCCTCAGAGAAGGAGAATTCAGTCTTTAAGACCACTCCCAGCTGGGCCTTCCTGCCTTCTTCTGAGCCTAAACCCAGTGAATCCAGAACCAGCGTGGACTCCCTTAAGCTGATGTTGATAAAATACACCCACTTCAAGCCTGGCGCCACTTTCTTTCCAGGCTGATAGTTTTACATTTTAGTGCATAGTCCAGATGTTTTCTCTTTCCTTCATAGTACCTTTAGAAAGAGGCGTTCTTTATGGTTCTAAATAAGGTTAAAATTAGTGCTTTCTCCCTCTTTTTGACTAGAAATCTCGCTGTGAGTGTGAGCATAACACATGTGGTGATAGCTGTGATCAGTGCTGTCCAGGATTCCATCAGAAACCCTGGAGAGCTGGAACTTTTCTGACTAAAACTGAATGTGAAGGTATGTTCTTTAGAAGCCAACAAATATGTCATTCTTCCTTTTCAAGAAAAAAAAAAAAAGCCAGTAATGAAAAACAGTAAAATGGCTGGTTATGCAAATGTGTCGACAAATACTGATTTATATTATCACTTTGAAGACAGTCCACATGGCTAGCTCTTTCTAAAGGGAAATATCTAAGAAATGCAGCAGATGGCTTTATAGCCTGATAGTGACAACTGGTCTTATTAGGTGATGGGTATCATGGAGAAACCTGTGTTCCTGGAGATTTTCTCAACCCAAGAATAGACCTAAAAATAGTCTTCTGTTGAACTGTAAACCTAAACTAGTATGAAGTCCAATTTAACTGAATTCAAATATTAATATTGTAGTAAATCAGCCCTAACCACATTTTTTTCAGCTCATTAAGTATATATGGCCTTCAAAAACAGCTTGATAGACATTTTAAATTAATACCAACACCATATATTCTTTGAATAACAAGTTAACTCAACTCACATTTATCATGTATAATGTGTCAGACATGACAGGTCTTTAAAACTATTGAATCATAACACACCTTAATCATAAAATATTCCCCAACTATAAGATATAAAGTCGGCCTTCCATATCAATGGTTTCTCCATCCATGGGTTTAACAGACTGCAGATCAAAAATGTTTTCTTAAACATCTTAAAAAAGTTGCATCTGTACTGAACTTGTAAAGACTGTTGCTTGTTATTATTTTTTTAAACAATATAACAACTATTTATATAGCATTTATATTTTGTTAGGTATTATAAGTAATCTAGAGGTAATTTAAAGTATACGGGAGGATGTGCAGAGGTTGTATGCAAATACTATGCCACTTTATAAGAGGAACTTGAGTATCCTTGAATTTTGGTGTTTGAGGGAGGTCCTGGAACCATCCCCATGGATATTGAGGGATGACTGTATTTTCTTTTTAGTTTGAGATTCTGCATATATGCTATTAAGTCTCCTCACTTTCTGCACTCATTTCATTTGCTTTTTGATTTGTATCTGAATGCTTATAAAGATATTATGGATTAGAAATCTCCAATTATTACTGAGGCATATCTGGAGGCCTGAGCCACCATTAGCTCATCATTCACCATGCATGGTGGGGGACCACTGGAGGCTCAGCCTTTGTTTTCTTCAACTACTTACAGCCATGCTCTGACTAATCCCTTAGTTCTCTACAGCTTCTCCATAGAGAACAGACATTTGTTCTTAAGAGTAACTTTAAATGTAATGCCATCCAGGGATGTTTGCTCTCAAGCTCCTTTAAATTTTAATTAAATTTCTTTTCTGTTTGTGAAATATCAGCAATCACAAGTGGGAGCAGCACTTGAATGCAGGAGGCTTTCTGTTGCCACTGACATGCTTTCCACAGTGATAATTACCTAATGTTAAGTGGCTCTGCAAAATCCTTTACCACTCTTTACTTGTGTTTCTATGTTTAAATACAAAACAAAAAGAATAGATCAACTTCTTAGCAATAGAGGTAGACTAAGCAAAGCAAGACATTTTAAACTGCTACTACATACAATTTTTAATTAGTGGGCTTGTGAAACATCTTTCTTTCCCTGTAGGGAAGAGGGGAGGTCATATTTCCAAACTGAAAAACAAACATGTTAAAAACCCAGAAATTCAAGATGGGGGTCTTAGCCATAAAACATTAGATAAAAATCACGATTTCAGCATGAATACATTCCTAAGAGCTTATGTTAAAATACACTTTTCCAAGTTGAATTATATTCCAATCACCTTAATATTTAGAAAAATCCTTCCGTGACATGAAAAATCCCTCCATAAAATGAATAATCACATTCTAATTCATTTGAGTTTAATTTGGATTTTCATCAATCTAGCTTACATAATACAAGATATATCTCTAAAGAGCATAGAATATGCATTCAATTGCTAAGCCTATACTAAAGAACAGTTTAATATGATATATCTTGGACATTCTGTGAAATAGTAAGTTGCTGATGACAGAGCAAACACATGGCTTTGTGATTAGTTGCTAGCCATATTCTTGAAGGCTACAGACAGAGCTGGGTAGGCTGTGGCCCACAGACAGCAAGTGAGGCTATATAGGTATAGGGTCCTGGTTACACAGTGTGTGAAGGACTGTTGCTTTGGCATCCATGTTTTACCTAAAGTAGCTCATAGTTTTAAACATCCTTGACAACATCAATTCCAAGTAGTATGAGAATAAGTCTATATTACTTTATCTTTTCCTTTGCTTATACTGGCAGCAGAAGTTTTGACTGTTTCTTGAAACTTTTACAACAAAGTTTTTAAGAATTCATAGCTAGTCCAATGGCATGCTCCTATTATCCCAGCTATTGGCAAGGAGCTATGGTGGGAGGATCTTTTGAGCCTAAGAGTTTGGGGCCAGCCTGAGACACATAGTGAGACCCTCTCTATTATTTTGCTTTCACACTGCTAGAAAGATACCACCTGAGACTTGTAGGGCTGTGGAGGCCCCACACGGTTGTGGGGTATCCCTTATGCTGTGTTGAGGTGCAGGATCCAAGAAGTAAAGAGACAGGACACTGAATAACTGATGAAGAGCATCTGGACTCGGGAGACCACACCACTTGTGAGTGGAGATCAGTGGCAGCCCCCAAATGCCCCAGAGCATCTGTATTTATTAGGTACAAGCAGGGGGTAGTCGTGCATGAGGTCATCATCTATAGGCTTAGTAATAGGGCATATATAATCATGTGAGTCACAAGTGAGGGGGCCACCCCATTATGTCACCTGGGCAGAGAGGTGGGCTGTGTACAGCAGGGGGCCATGCTGTGCACAATAGTAGAGGGTCATGTGCAGAAAAGGGGTCCACCCCCAATAGGTCACCAAAGCAAGGAGGTGGGCTGTGTGCAAAGGTGTTGTGTGCAACACTTCTTATCTGGGGACTCGAGACTTCAAAGGGTTTCTAATAAAAAGATATTGGAAGCTTAATGCAGTGGGAGCTGACAGACTTGTGCTCTTCTCTTAAGATATTTATGGCAGGATGATTTGAGCTAGCACAGAAGTGAGAAAAGACTAACAGGGTGTACAGCCACTGTGACTGGTCACACCAGAGAGGTTCTTCTCCCTCGGTTACTTCCAGGATCTCAGGCCTGAAGCCTGCTTTCCACAGGAACTGGATACAAGGTACTACAGCTCCTTTATCAGGAGGAGAGGCTCTTGCTCCAAGCCTGCCATACAGTGTATGCCCTTTCAGGCAGGGACGCCACCACCTGGATCTTTGGTTCTCATCCTGGTCCGGCTGTTTTCCCATGTATTGCTTCTGTTCTGTGACTGCTCTAGGCATTCCTCCTACTACAAACTACTATACAGTTAATATAGAAGGATTATATAAATCAGCACTAAATGTGTCAGTACAGGTCCGACTACAATACCTATATGATTATATAGAAAGCTTATATGAAACTAAGTAGATATAATTATTAAGTATGATTATATAAACTAGATATATGTAAGCAGTAAGTTATACTTCAAGCACTAATTCTATAAACTAATATATGATTATATATGCAGGATTATATAAAGGAAACAGCTGAGCAATAACACTATAAACTAAGAATTCTTCAGGCACTAATTGTGCCTGGGGTCTGGACAGTTCTCCTTCCTCAGTGCCCATTGGGGGTATTATCCACAGAGACTGGGTAATTCATAAAGGAAAGAGGTTTAGTTGACTCACCATTCTGCATGGCTAGGGAGGTCTCAGGAAACTTACAATCGAGGGGAAAGGCAAAGCAGGCATGTCTTACATGGTGCAGGAGAGGGAGGAGAAAGTGAAGGGGGAAGAGCCCTTTATAAAATCATCAAATCTTGTAAGAACTCACTCACTATCAGGAGAACAGCATGGGGGAACCTCCTCTTGATCCAATCTCCTCCCTCCCTCCATAGGTGGAGACTGCAATTGGTATGAGATTTGGGTGGTGACACATAGCCAAACCATATCACTGTCTTTTTGAAGAAAAATAAAGGAATTCTTGTATGTTGTCCTAAAGATACAAAACTGCTTACAATGCCTAGTGATTTATAATTATTACTATGTGTTTCCTAAAGTTTGAAACTGTCCATTAACATAGAAAAAATACTATATTATAAATCAAATGTCAGCAGGTTGGGAAAGGTATTTACAACAAACATGACAAGGGTATAATAACCTTTCCATATTAAGAGATCTTACATATCAATAAGAAAAAAGTTAACCTGTTAAAAATGAGTAAAGATCAAAACAGGTATTTCTCAGAAATGATGAATAACCTTGAAAAAAGATAATCACACTCATAATTAAGGAAGTACCAATTAAAACAATGATAATATTATTTTTAACCTATCAAAGTGTTCATTAATCCACTTAACAAATATTTGAATGCCTATTATGTTTAGAAATTGTATTCATGGGTTGATAACACACAAGGTTGATGGCTATGGAGAAACTGTTTTATCATTTCTACTAGAAGAAAAGTGATTTGTCATAGTATTCCTGGAGGGGAATTTTTTTAAGTGATTAAAAATTTAAATTTTACACACCCTTTGACTAGAAATTATGCTTCTAGGAATTTAGCCAATAGAGGTATTCATATAGATGTAAAGGGAATATTATCATGATCTTTGTCATTATTACACAAGTGCTACCACTACTGCTACTAACATTTATTGAGCTCAGTATTTAGTACATTTCAGGCATTCTGTTCGGCATCCTCAAAGCAAGTATAAGAGACAAGTACTAAAAGGATGCTAGGACTTAATTTTTTGCCTCAAAATCACTCAACTGGCAAATAGGAAATTTTTCTAATGTTAGAGCTCCTCCCTCCACCTCGCATCCTTGTTCTCCTAGTATGTGTGCAGTGTAATTTGTACAGAAGAAACATGGAAACTGTGTAATTGTTCATTAATAGAGACCTGGTAAATACCTTCATTCAAGTAGTACCCTCTGTACCATAAAGGGATATACATGCTAATATGGAAAGAGCTCCATGATTTACTGTGAGTAAAATGAGACAGTTCTGAACAATATACAAATGCCCCTTCCCTTTTGTAGAAGAATAAAAAGATTGAGCTGTATGCATACAAGGGCACCTACACACACGCCTAAACATACACACACATGTGGAAATGACTGTTAGAACTCCTAAGAAATTCAACATCTCATGTAGAAAGGAGATGCTGCATCAGTGTTTCTCTAGTTCTATCCTACTATAAATTCTTCATATTTTAAAAAGTCTTACCCAATCCTTTCTGGAGAAAATAATTTTTCACTTCTTTGAATTCTTCTAAAGTAACATGAAAAAGACAAGGCGGATGAAGAGAAGAAAAATCAATTGTGAACTCATTTATAAGACATTATACTAATGATTTTACATGCATTATCTCACTTGTGCTTTTAAATATCCCAATCTAGTAATTGCTATTGACCACTCCATGTTTTTTTTTTGTTTGTTTGTTTGGTTTTTTTTGAGACGGAGTTTCGCTCTTGTTACCCAGGCTGGAGTGCAATGGCACGATCTCGGCTCACCGCAACCTCCGCCCTCCTGGGTTCAGGCAATTCTCCTGCCTCAGCCTCCCGAGTAGCTGGGATTACAGGCACGCACCACCATGCCCAGCTAATTTTTTGTATTTTTACTAGAGACGGGGTTTCACCATGTTGACCAGGATGGTCTCCATCTCTCGACCTCGTGATCCACCCGCCTCGGCCTCCCAAAGTGCTGGGATTACAGGCTTGAGCCACCGCGCCCGGCCGACCACTCCATGTTTTTATGGAAACTAAGCATTCGTGAAATTAAGAAGTTTCCAACATCACATGACAACTAAGTAGTGGAGAGCACACGCAAATCCAAGACAGCGGGGTGCAAAATAGCAAGATCTTAGCCACTAAGTAAACCAGCTCTCAGTTTGTCTTAATAGCTTGGCACCTGTCTAGTATCTTATCTTGTTTATCAGGTAGAATGTGAAGGGATTCCAGCAGTCTTTAGCAGACTCTGGAGTCTGGCTTCAGAGGTTGGTTTCCAATACTAATTAGATTATCTTCTGTGAATTGTTTCACTTCTCTGGCCTCAGGTTCACACACACATGTGGAAAGAGTATACAAAAATAGGTTAATCATAATAATACCTATTCCTAAAAGCATTTTTGAGGATTAAAATCAGTAGCAATAAATATAGAGTACTTAGGACAGTGTCTGGCATTGAAAAAATCCTAAATACATTTTAGTTGTTATTAGTATTAATAGAAAGAAAATGTATTATACCTGTTCTTCCTTATCCATAGGATCTAACACAGACATTTCCATATTGCAATAATTCATTACAGATTAACTAGCTGTTAATTGTTCAGTGCCATCATTCAATAATGTATTATTTGGAAATTATTAGTTGAACCATATGAAATTGCACTTTCATTAGTCAAAATCAAATAATGGCAATTGCATATGCTTGCACTTAATTTATATGTTTTAATTATTTCAAATTAATGTGAATTTATTAAGACATCCAATAAATTCAGATACTGTCTAAATATCTTTGTGCATGTGTATGCTAAATGTACATTCCTGTATAGTATAAAAATCTATGACAGATACGATTTTTAAATGTATCTGAAACCTGAAATTAATGTTTATTAATTTATTTTTCCCTAATCCAGCATGCAATTGTCATGGAAAAGCTAAAGAATGCTATTACGATGAAAATGTTGCCAGAAGAAATCTGAGTTTGAATATACATGGAAAGTATATTGGAGGGGGTGTCTGCATTAATTGTACCCAAAACACTGCTGGCATAAACTGTGAGACATGCGCTAATGGCTTCTTCAGACCCAAAGGGGTAAAGTATGCTTTTTCTTAATAAAGGGTTATTTTTGCTTTTTCATACAAAAATGTTTTATACAAAAATACAATAATTTTGAAGTTTTTCTAAAAAGTTGAACTTCAGATTAAAGGTGAGTAGGAACATTTCATTGTTGAAACTGACTTAAATCTTTGAGGATGTGAGATAAAACATTTCCATCACACCAGATAGTTTTATCATGGCTCCTTACAGTCAATCCCACCCCTAGGCAAACGCTGTTCTGATTTTTAGAACATAAATTGGTTGTGCCTATTAGTGAATTTCATAAAAATGAAATCATACAGTATATACTAGCCCGTATCTCTCGTCTTTCACTCAACATAGTGCTTTAAGATTTATCCATGCTGTCTGTGCATCAATAGTTCCTTTTTTAAAAGTTGCTGAGTAATATTTCTCTGCATGAACATATCAAAATTTTAAATCCATTCTCCTATTCATGGATATTAGGATCATTTCCAGTGTTAGCTTAGCTCCTACAAATAATTTCATACTAGTCATGTCTTTATTTACCTTATGTAAATACTTAGGAGTAGAATGCTTTTTACATAGGATAGGTAGATGCTTAACTTTATAAGAAACCGTCAACGTTTTGCCAAATTAGCAATAACGTATAATGTGTTCACCAAAAAGTTACATGAGTTCCAGTTGTTCTATATCATTTCTAATATTTGATGTTGACCATCTTTTTGGATTTTAGTCATCTAGTGGGTGTGAAATGGCATCTGATTATGGATTTAATTTTAATTGTAAAGGCTTATTGACTGTTTCTCTATTTTCTCTTGTGAAGTACATGTTCAAAGCCTAAATATTATTTTTTTATTCTAAAAACCAAATTTTTAACTTATAGAGCTATTTCCCGTACCAAGTAAATGTCAGTGTGTGGTGTGAAATAAGTAACCAGATTTATATGGTTAACTTTAAGTTCTAGCACCATTCACTGAAAAATCAATTGATCATATTACATGGATCAATTTTTAGAAACTTAGTTATGTTTCAAGCATCTTTTTTTCTATGTGCTATTATCATACTTTCTTCATTGCTTTAATAAGTCTAGAATTTAGGTAATATAATGTACCAACTTCATTCTTTCTTTTCAAGGTTGTTTTGTCTATAGTAGAGTTTTTGTGTGTGTGTGTGTGTTTGCATACAATTGTAGAATCAACTTGTCAATTACAGAAAATATTAAGATTATTGCATAGAATCTATATACAAATATGGAGAATGAAGTTTGAGGAGATGTTGGTCAAAGAATACGAAATTTTTGTTAGATTGTAGGAATACATCGAAGATATTTGTTGTACAGAATGGTGTTAATACACCATTGTAATTATAGTTAATTACAATATGTTCTTGAAAATGCTGAAGATAGATTTTATATGTTCTCAGAACAAATTGATAATTATGTTAGGTAGTATGTTAATTAGCTTGATATAATGATTTCAATTGTATATATATTATATATTTCAAAATATGTCATACGATTTTGTCAATTAAATAGAATTAAATGTTAAAAGAAAACAAATATTGAGAAAAATAACATTATGATAATCTTGAGTCATTTAACCAATGAACACAGCATATCTCTCCATTTATTTCTATCTTCTTCATTCATGTCACTATTCCAGTGTAGAGATCTTACATGTCTTTTGTTAAATTAATCTTTAGTATGTTCCTTTGCATGACTTTAAACAAATTGTTTTTTAAAAAGTTTTCAATTCTTTAAATATAATTATTAAAGATTTTGGAATATTGACTTTATGTCCTATAGCCATCCTTATTAACTCTAGTAGTTTTAAACTACATGCTTGAGAAACATATGCATAAACAATCGTGTTACCTTCAGGCTTACTTCTTCCTTTGCAATCTTTATGCCACAGTTAACTAAAAATGGTGAAAGCTGACGTCTTCACTTTGTTCTCAGTTTTAAAGGGAACCTAATATCTCACTATTGAGTATGATGTGAACTGCAGATTTTTTATGTACATGCTTTATCAAATTCAATAGTTCCCCTACTATTCCTAGGTTCCGGAGAGTTTTACAACAAAAGTGTTTTGAATTTTATCATATACTTTTTGAAACCTACTAAAATGAACATAAGGATTTTCTCCCTTACTCTGTTAACATGATCAATTTACACAAATTAATTTTTAAAATATAAGGCCAACTTTGCATTTTTGAATTAATATCCATCTGGTTATCATATATTATCATTTTTATATATTGGATGATTCCATTGACTAATATTTGGTTAAGAATTTTGACATCCTCCCATAAAAGACATTGGATAGGTCTATAATTTTATTTTCTTATAATATCTTTGTCAGGTTTTTTTATTGGGGTATACTGGCATCAACAAATAATCTGGGAAATAAACTTTCTCTTCCTCTGTTTTCTAAAATAACTTAAGATTAAAATTAATTATCTTTAAAATGCTTAACAAATTCCCTAGTGAAACTATATAAGCCTCTAGTTTTCTTTGTGGGAAGAACATTTTTAAATGCATTGGCTATTTTTTATTAGGCATAGCGCTAGATAGGTTTTGTATTAATATCTTTGGGGAGGGTCAAGGTTTAATATATTTTTCAAGTAATTTGTTCGATTCATCTAAAGTGTCAAATTATAGACAGTTTAAAAAATTCTCTTATTATCTGCTTGAAGTCTATAGCATCTATACTGATATCTCTTCTTTAAGTTTTAAAGTGATTATGTTTTGCTTTTCTCCTTTTATTAATCACTTATGTTAGGGATATTTATCAATTTTCTTAATCTTAAAAAAATCTGTGTTTTTATTTTTTGTATTTTTATTGATTCTGTTCTATTTATTATATTATTCATTTGACCTGTTTTGGGTTTAAATTTTATTTTATTTTGCTACCTATCAATTTGGAATGTTAAATTATGATTTTAAATTTTCTTCTTTTATCATATTAGCTTTTAAATATAAATTTCCTTCTAGCAGTTCTTTAGCTGCCTCTCATGAATTCAGAAATGCTTTATGTGATCATTTATTTAACATAATTTCTAATTTCTCTTGTGCTTTTGTTGTTTAATCTTCAAATATTTGGGCTTTATTAAATATTATAATTTTTATTTCTACAGTGGATGTTTATGATCTGAGAATGTACTCTCTGAGATGTCAAACTTTAGAAGTTCATTGAAATTTAACTTGCAGCTCAGCGCATTGTCTCTCTTGGTAAAAAAATAAGTGTGGATTTTTTTCAGTCTGTGAATATAGATTCCTATTTTTCTTTCATTTTCCAGTATTTCCTCATGTTCTTTGAAGCAGTATTATAGGTACATACATATTTAGAATATTTTGAATCTTTAGCTTTTTTAGATCTTATAAATTGGTATTTCAATAACTGTGAAGATCTCCACTTAATCTCAGATATCACTTTTTGTCATAAAGTCCACTTTATTTTTTATTAATATTGCTATAGCAGTTTTCATATGCTTACTCTGTATGGTATGTCTTTTCTGATTTTGTTTAACTTTCAACCTATCTTTATTTTTATTTAAAAGTAGATTTCTTAAAAAGACTAAAATAGATGGATTTTTTATACTGACAATTACTGTGTGTTTAGTCCATAAATATAATATAGTTAATAATATGATTGGGTTTTGCTATTGTTTCCTATTTGTGTCACAAAAGTTTTGTTCCTATTCTTCCTTTTCTGTCTACTTTTATGTTAAACAAATATTTTTCAGTATTACATTTTGTTTCTTCTATTATGTTTTTAGCAGTACTTCTTTGTATACTTTTTTTTCCATTTCAACTTTTATTTTAGGTTCAGAGAGTATGTGGGTAAATTATGGTCATGGGGGGTTGGCGTACAGATTATTTCATCACCCAGATAATAAGCAAAATAAGTTTTTCAATCTTCATCCCCTCCCACCCTTCTCAAGTAGGCCCTCATGTCTATTGTTGCCTTCTTTGTTTCCATGTGAACTCAATGTTTACCTCCCACTCATAGGAGAGAACATGCAGTATCTGGTTTTCTATTCTTGCATTAATTCACTTAGGACAATGTCCTGCTGCTCCATCCATGTTGCTTCAAAGAACGTGATTTCATTCTTTTTTATTGTTGTGTAATATTCCATGGTATATATGTACAAATTTTCTTTATTCAGTCCACGGATGATGGTACCTAGGTTGATTCCATGTATTTGTTATTGTGAATAGGACTGCAATGAACACATGCATGTATGTGACTTTATGGTAGAATGATATATATCCCTTTGGTATATGGGATTGCTGAATTGAGTGCTAGTTCTGTTTTTGTTGTTGTTGTTGTTGTTTTAATTTTACTTTACATTCTGGGGTATATGTGCATGTCATGTGGGGTTGTTGCATAGGTGCATACACAACCAGGTGGTTGTGTCCACATATTTTCATTGTGCAACACCCGCCTATGAATGAGAACATGAAGTGTTTGGTTTTCTGTTCTTGTATCAGTTTGCTGAGAATGATGGCTTCCAGATTCACCCAAGTTCCTACAAAGGACACGAACTTATCATTTTTTATGACTCTGTGGAATACTTTCCATGGTGTATATGTGCCACATGTTTTTTCTCCAGTCTATCATTGATGGGCATTTGGGTTGGTTCCTGGTCTTTGCCATTGTAAACAGTGCTGCAATGAACATACATGTGCATGTGTCTTTATAATAGAATGATTTATAGTTTTTTTGGTATATACCCAGTAATGGGATTGCTGGGTCAAATGGAATTTGTATTTCTACATCCTTGAGAAATCACCACACAGCCTTCCACAATGGTTGAACTAATTTACACTCCCACCAACTGTATACGAGTGTTCCTATTCCTCCACATCCTCTCCAGCATCTGTTGTCTCCGGATTTTTTAATGATCGCCCTTCTAACTGGCGTAAGATGGTATCTCAATGTGGTTTTGATTTGCATTTCTCTAATGACCAGTGATGAGCATTTTTTCATATTTGTTGGCCTCATATATGTCTTCTTTTGAAAAGTGTCTGTTCATATCCTTTACCCACTTTTGAATGGGGTTGTCTGTTTTTATTCTTGTGTATCTGTTTTAGTTCTTTGTAGATTCTGGATATCAGCCCTTTGTCAGATGGGTAGACTGCAAAAATTTTTTTCCCATTCTGTTGGTTACCAATTTGCTCTGATGATGGTTTCTTTTGTTGTACAGGAGCTATGAATTTTAATTAGATCTGATTTATCTATCTTGGCTTTTGTTGCCATTGTTTTTGGTGTTTTAGTCATGAAGTCCTTGCCTATGCCTATGTCCTGGATGGTTTTGCCTACATTTTCTTCTAGTGTTTTTTATGGTATTAGGTTGATGTTTAAATCTTAAATCCATCTGGAGTTAATTTTAGTGCAAGGTGACAGGAAGGGGCCCAGTTTCTGCTTTCTGCACATTGCTAGCCAGTTTTCCAAACACCATTTATTAAACATGGATTCCTTTCCCCATTGCTTGTTTTGTCAGGTTTGTAAAAAAATCAAATAGTTGTAGATATGTGGTGTTGCTTCTGAGGCCTCTGTTCTGTTCCATTGGCCTATGTCTCTGTTTTGGTACCATTACCATGCTGTTTTGATTACTGTAGCCTTGTAACTAGCAAGGATATCCAGGACTTGAATGCAGAGCTGGACCAAGCAGACCTAATAGACATATAAAGAACAGTCCACCCCAAATCCACAGAACATACATTTTTCTCAGCACCACATAACACTTACTCTAAAATTGACCACATCATTGGAAGCAAATCACTCCTCAGCAATTGCAAAAGATTGGAAATCATAACAAACAGTCTATCAGACCATAGTGCAGTCAGATTAGGACTCAGGATTAAGAAACACACTCAAATACGCACAACCACTTGGAAACTGAACAACTTGCTTCTGATTGTCGACTGGATAAACAATGAAATGAAGGCAGAAATAAAGATGTTCTTCGACATCAATCAAAATGAAGACACAACTTACCAGAATCTCTGGGACACCTTTAAAGCAGTGTTGAGAGGGAAATTAATAGCAGTAAATGCCCACATGAGAAACAAAGAAAGATCTAAAATTGATACCCTATCATTAAAATTGAAAGAGCTAGAGGAGTAAGATTTAAAAAAAACTCAAAAGTTAGCAGGAGACAAGAAATAACTATGATCAGAGCTGAACTGAAGGAGATAGAGACACAAAAGCCCTTCAAAAAAATCAGTAAATTCAGGAGCTGTTTTTTTGAAAAGATCAACAAAATAGACAGACTGCTAGCCAGACTAATAAAAAAGAAAATAGAAGAATCAAATAGATGCAATAAAAAAGATAAAGGGGATATCACCACAGATCCCACAGAAATATAGACCACCATCAGAGATTACTATAAACAGCTCTATGCACATAAACCAGTAAACCAGGAAGAAATTGATAAATTCCTGGACACTGTACTCTACCAACACTAAACCAGGAGGAAATTGAAACCCTGAATAGACCAATAATAAGGGCTGAAGTTGAGGCAGGAATCAATAGCCTACTAACTAAAAAAAGTCGAGGTCCAGACGTGTTCACAGCAGAATTCTCCCAGGTGTACAAAGAGGAGCTGGTTCCATTCCTTCTGAAACTATATCAAACAATACAAAAAGAGGGAAGCCTCCCTAACTCATTTTATGAGACCAACATCATTCTGATACCAAAACCAGGCAAAGACTCAACTAAAAAAGAAAACTTCAGGCCAATATCCGTGATAAACATCCACCCAAAAGTCTTCAATAAAATACTGGCAAACCAAATGCGACAGCACATCGAAAAGCTTATTCATCACAATCAAGTAGGCTTCATCCCGGAGATGCAAGGCTGATTCAACATACGCAAGTCCATAAATGTAATCCATCACATAAAGAGAACCAAAGACAAAAACCACATTATGATCTCAATAGATGCAGAGAAGGCCTTCAGCAAAATTCAGCAGCCCTTCATGCTAAAAACTCTCAATAAACTGGGTATCGACAGAACATATCATAAAATAATAAAAGCTATTTATGACAAACCGACACGCAATATCATACTGAATGGGCAAAAGCTGAAAGAATTCCCTTTGAGGCCAGGCGTGGTGGCTCATGCCTGTAATCCCAGCATTTTGGGAGGCCGAGGCGGGTGGATCACGAGGTCAAGAGATCGAGACCATCCTGGTCAACATGGTGAAACCCCGTCTCTACTAAAAATACTAAAAATTAGCTGGGCACAGTGGCGCATGCCTGTAATCCCAGCTACTCAGGAGGCTGAGGCAGGAGAGTTGCCTGAACCCAGGAGGTGGAGGTTGCGGTGAGCCGAGATCGCGCCATTGCACTCCAGCCTGGGTAACAAGAGCGAAACTCCGTCTCAATAAAAAAAAAAAAAAAGAATTCCCTTTGAAATCTGGCACTAGACAAGGATGCCCTCTCTCACCACTCCTATTCAATATATAATTGGAAGTTCTCGCCAGAGCAATCAGGCAAGAAAAAGAAATAAAAGGTATTCAATTAGGAAAGGGGGAAGTCCAATTGTACCTATTTGCAAACAACATGATTGTATACTTAGAAGACTCCATCATCTCAGCCCCAAATCTTCTCAAACTGATAACCAACTTCAACAAAGTCTCAGGATACAAAATCAATGTGCAAAAATCACAAGCATTCCTATACACCAGCAACCAACAGAGAGCCAAATCATGAGTGAACACCATTCACAATTGCTACAAAGAGAATAAAATACCTCGGAATACAACTAAAAAAGTATGTAAAGGACCTCTTCAAGGAGAACTACAAACCACTGCTCAATGAAATAAGAGAGGACACAAACAGATGGAAATACATTCCATGCTCATGGTTAGGAAGAATCAATATTGTGAAAATGGCCATACTGCCCAAAGTAATTTATAGATTCAATGCTATCCCCATCAAACTAGCAATGACCTTCTTCACAGAACTGGAAAAAACCGCTTTAAACTTCATATGGAATCACAAGAGAGCCTGTATAGCCAAGTCAATCCTAAGCAAAAAGAACAAAGCCGGAGGCATCACGCTGCCAGACTTCAAACTATACCAAGGCTGGTTCTGTTTTAAGTGATTTGAGAAAGCTCCCAACTGTTTTCACAGTGGCTGAACTAATTTACATTCCCACCAGTGGTGTATAAATGTTCCTTTTCTTCCACAACCTCACCAGTATCTGTTATTTTCGACTTTCAATAATAGCCATTCTGACGGGTGTGAGATGGTACTATTTTAAACTCATGATATAGTGATATAGTCCTATCTTTTGAACTATTGTTTTCATATATTGCACATAATTTATAAACCATGGATATAATGTTGTAATTTTTATTTGAAGTCATCAAACTACAAAAACAGGCTTAAAGAAATGAAAAGAAGAAAACGAAATTTACATTAACCATGCCTTTACCATTTCCCATACTCTGTGGTTCTATCTTATATATATTGCCCTCCTGCTTGAAAAGTTCCTTTAGCCTTTTTTTTTTTTTTTTTAAGAACAGAACTTCTGGTCACAGATTTTCTCAACTTCCCTTTATCTGAAAATGTATTTAATCTACTTTTATTATTGGCGGATATTTTCATCATAATTACAGAACTGTATGTTTTCTTCTTTGTTTAGCACTTTAAAGATGTGGTACCATTATTTTCTGGATTACATTTTTTCTTATGACAACATAGCCATTATTTGTCTCTTTGTTCTATATCTTTGTTCTGCATTTTTGTTCTATATTTCTTTAATTCACTAGATGATTTCAAAATATTTTTTTAATCTGCCTTTTTATAGGTATACCATGTACTGTAAAACTTTGGCCTGTAGACCAAATCTGACTTATGGCCTATATTTGTATAACCTGTAAGCAAAGGATGGTTTTATATTTGTAAAGGTTTATTAAAAAAAGAAGTAGAAGAGGAGGATGAAGAGGGCTAGCAAGGGGAAGAAGAGGATGAGGAATGAACAGAGTCTTTATGTGGCTTATTTTACTAGCTGGCCCTTTACAGAAAAAAATTTTTAACCTCAGAGTTAATCTATGATGTGTCTATGTTTGGCTTTCAAGCTTACCTTGCTTAATTCACAAAGTTTCTTGGAACTTAAGTTGAGATTTTATTCCACATATAGGAAATTTTAGACTGTTTTTTAAAAACTTGTTTTTTGACCAATATTTTTTCTTCTCTCTACATGTGTGCTAGGGTGTTGATTGTATCTGAGGCAGTGCTAATTAATTTTTTTTCTTTCTCTATTTTTTGGATAATTTCCTCTTTATTTGTGGAAAGAGGAAATTATCCAATCTAAAGAATACATTCTATATAATGTATCTTTAATTCACTAGCTGATTTTAAAATATTCACATTATGCTGGGCACGGTGGCTCATACTGTAATCTCAGAACTTTGGAAGGCCTAGGCGGGTGAATCACTTGAGGGCAGGAATGCAAGACTAACCTGGCCAGCATGGTGAAACCCCATCTTTACTAAAAATACCATACTTAGCTGGGTTATGGTAGTAGGCACCTGCAGTTTCAACTACTCAGAAGGCTGAGGCAGAATAGCTTTAACCCAGGAAGTTGAGGTTGCAGTGAGCCAAGATCACATCAGTGCACTTCAGCCTGGGTGACAGAGTTAGGTCCTATCTCAAAAATAAATAAATATAAATAAATAAATTCTCATTATATTTACTTTTAACAATGATAGTCAGTGCACTTCAGCCTGGGTGACAGAGTTAGGTCCTATCTCAAAAATAAATAAACATAAATAAATACGTTCTCATTATATTTACTTTTAACAATGATATCATGTATGAGAAAACTTTGACCTGTAGACCAAATTCTGGCCTATGGCCAGATGACTACAAAAGCAGTTTGACTTCTCTTCCTACTATCATCTCTATCTGATGTTAAGCATAGCCAGTGAATTATTAAATTGAGGCATTTTACTTTTCAGCTTTCTGGAGTTCTTATGTTCCTTAGAGTGTCCATTTCTCTGCTGAAATAGTCCATGTATTCACTCATTATGAGCATTGTTTCCTTTATATTCTTGGATATTTTTACAGTACTTAATGTTGATTTCCTTGTATGCTAATTTCAATACCTGGGTCACCTCAGAATCTGTTTTTATCAACTTCTTTTTAAATAAGGACAATATTTTCCCATTTCTTTCCTGCATATCAAATACAGTATTCCTCCTTTATTTGCAGAGGATATGTTCCAGGAATCCCAGTTGATGCCTGAAATCACAGATAGTACCAAACCTACATATACCATGTTTTTCCAATCTGATACCTGTGATGGGACCAAGTGATGAACAGGAGGGTAGTGTCTAGACAGCATAGATATGCTGGACAAAGGGACGATTCATATCCCTGGTGGGACAGAGCAAGATGGCTTGAGATTTCACCCCACTACCCAAAATGGCATGCAAATTAAAACTTATGAATTATTTATTTCTGTAGTTTTCCATTTAATATTTTTGAATTGTGGTTAACCATGATAATTAAAACCTCAGAAAATAAAACCACACATGATGTGGGAACTACTGTAATTTATCACCTATACAGGACATTTTGGAGAATGCAATGCAGAGACATTGGTTACTGTTATGTTCCTCTGAAGATTTTGAATTGGTTCTAATTAGTAATAAACTCATGAGTGGTCACTATGAGTTATGAAAGTTTACTTTCATACTTTTTTAGGACACATTAATGGAAAACTTCAGGTATTTGTCAAACATTTCTAATGTGGTTAACTTAAAGTTCAATTTCTCTTTACGTTATGGTTTGTAGCACCTGAAAACTCTTCTCAGCTTGTTCAGTTTACCAGCTGTTGCTTTCCACTGAATTTCCTAGAATCTTCTGAATGAATATACAATAAAGGGATCAGTTAATAGATCTGATTTATAGTAGCAAACAAGTTTTCATTTGTAAATTAAACTTAGATATATATACACATGAAAGCTATATTTAATAGAGGGGTATTTCTTGGGCAAATAATTTAGTTTTTTGGTTTTTCCTATTCTGTCTGGAAAACAAATCTTGTATATACAGTATATGAACACAGTGTAGGTTTGTTTAATTAAAGTAACTGTCTTCATATACTATATATAAGATAAAAAGGGATAAAACATGAAAATATCAATAATTGTTGAATCTAAGTAACAAATACATAGGAGTTTATTGTTTCATCCTCTTTACTTTTATGTAAGCATGTAGAAGACATACATTTTTAAAATTATAAACATGTATTAAAGGTAATTCCTATAATTTTCTCAATAATTTACTACACTGTTATTAAACTACTTTGCCTATAAAAGTTTGCTGAAATGAAAAATATGGCTGTTCTTATTACACTTGATTAAATTCATTCTAATATTTTTGTTAGGTATCTCCAAATTATCCAAGGCCATGCCAGCCATGTCATTGTGATCCAATTGGTTCTGTAAATGAAGTCTGTGTCAAGGATGGGAAACATGCTCGACGAGGTGAGAGCGGCAGCACAATGTCACTGCTCTGATGAAAGGACAACTAAAAGCCAAATATTATTATTTTCAGAGGAATATTTTGCATTAAATGTCATTCATGTAATACATTTATTCTTCAATCTATCAGTGTATTAGCATTCCCTCCAGGAAGGAGTTTTTAAATTAATCTCAGTAATTACTTTCATGTTTAATGTTTTTACAGCAAGAAGAGTTTAATTATTTATTTTGAGATGCACACAGAGTCAATCACAGATCTGTGGTATATGTAATTTTTTATGTTGTGTTATTTATTAGATTGTTTGCAGCTTCTGTGAGTTCTAGCATGAAATCCCAGCGTTTACTGAGGAATGTGTGCTGTAGTGGGAAAAGCAAATTGAAGAGCTCATACACTGAGATGTAGGCAATAATATAGAAAGCAAGATGTGTTCATAAGGACTAAGAAGGTAGTAGTCATGAGTTAATGAAGAGAAAGAGGCTGACACTAATTTAAGCTAAACACTTCCTTTGAGGAATGAAATTCATGAACTCCAAACATTAAGGAATCAAATGCCAACATCACTCCTTGGTATAAAGCGTTTGGGAGCTACTCCAGGGCAGTTACTCACCAGGTTTAAGTAGGAAATTCATAGAATGCACTGGGACACTTCTCTAGAAAGACTAAAATAAATCAAGGCTATTAGTTCTTTTTCCCTAATGACTTTAGTGTTATAAGACCGGCAATGTTTATTTGACACAATTCTGCTTACCTCCTTTCTTTATACTGTAGGATTATAAATCTGAGCATTACTTGAAGTCTAAATTTTGAAATATAAAACTGATATGTTTTGATAGTCAAATGATGAATTAGTAAGCTCACTTTTCATTTTAAGCCTTCTTTTCTTTTTGTGGTCACAAGTAAACCAGTGTTGTTTTCATTAATGTCATTTAATTCTTCCCTACCCCTTTTTGAATGATGACTATATGATCACAGAAAAAGTTATAAAAATGGAAAAGTAGAAAAATAAATATACGATTCAGTGGTAATTCAGTAGAGATACCACTATTAACATTTTCATATGTTTCTGTCATAATGCATAGAGAAATTTCTGATATTTCTTCTTTTAACTTCATGTGACAGGTTTCCCCAAAAATCTATGAAAACTTTCTCTGAAATCTGGTTTCAGCTCCTAAATAACACATTATTATATGGTTGTGCCTTAATTATTTACCCTCTCAACTTTGTATGGACATTAAGGTTGTTTCAAATTTTTGTTTATTGTAACCCATGTTTTAATAAAAATTATTCCATATAAATAGTTTTCAATTATCATGAAAACAATACACAGTAAAACAAATTCTTAACAGTAAAGATATAAAATAACAAGTTTCCTCTTGAACCTATTTATCCCAGTCTTACAAATTTAGGAATATTGAGCCTTTTCTCCTACTCAGTTCTTCAGTGAGTTACACTTAATATCTAAATAATATTCTTATCAGCATTGTTATTGCCATTACATGTTGCCTATTGACTCTCCATCTTGAAAGGTGAAGAAATGTTATCATTCACAACACTTCCCTCTTTCATTCCAACATTCATGCATTTTTATTATGTGTTTCTTCTATGGTATCTTTATCATGTTCAAGAGAGCTTACATGTCTATTTCATCATTGACTACTTTTAGACTTTCTCTTGGAGTCCTACTGTATAAGATGTGATAAAGACTATTCCTGCATTCTTTAGCACTTGTCAGTGTCTGTCAATTACATATTTATCTTTTCAAAGATTTTCACAGTTATATTCAGCTCTGGACCAACAATTAATGCTTATAATTTAAAAATAGAAATTTAATAATCAAGATTGTTATACTGTAATTAGATACATATTATTTGATATGGACCCAATTTGCAAAATTAGAGACATATCTGTAGATCATTTTTATCTTCATGCTTACTCTGATAACTTCGTTAGGAAAGAGCGTAGGATGTGGTCTGATGGTTTGTGCTTCTTCATCAGATTACATAACCAGATAGCAGAAAAGGATATTTTAGTGTATTGCTGGCATTAATTTGATTACCAGGGAAATACAATGAATTTCTTTTCTGCTTTTTCTTTTAGATTTCTTCATTTTCTGTTGGTAGAAGGCAGTTTTCTCCCCCATAGATTTGTAAGAATGCTTTAAAAATGGAAAGCAATAATAGTATTGTATGTCATTTTTTAATAGTCAATTTCCAGATTTGCTTTGTTTCTCGCTACTGTTGATATTTTCTAATTCACAAAACTTCAAAAGTTTTATGCAATCAGCTATCAAAATCTAAGTAAAATTATTTACTTATAATAATGACACTATCCCACGATCATTATATATTTTGATATTTTTATTATATTTCTTACATGCCTTTATAATCCTAGAACTCTCATCTATCCCAAGATTAGAAGAATATATTTGTTTTCTTTTCTTCATTTGTATGATTTCATTGTATAACACTTAGTTTTTTAATCCATCTGGAATTTACTTTGTTATATTTTATAAGGAAAGTTTCAAATTACATTTTGTTTTCCAATACCCTTGTTCACTCATCTACATTTAATATTACTTTCAGCTCTTTAGGCATATTAAATATATTTATTTTATTTTCTGCGTCTGTTAGAAGTATGCCGTTATCTGAGTTTGATTCTGCATTTTTATTTTTCTTCTAACTCTTACTCACATGGACCTCATTTTCTTACGTGTTTCATACATATGTGTGTATGTGTGTTTTGTGGATGTATGTGTGCATATGTATTTCTTAGGTTATTCTTTCAGAAGCCTTGAATTTACAAGAGGCTATGTGATAATGACGTAGCTATGGAGTACCTAGATTTGTTTTTGTTGTTCTTCCCTAAAACCATGCTCCACGGACTGTAGTCTAGTCGTCAAAATTTGCCAGTCAACACTAGGAAAGACGGTGTTTTAAAGACTGACTTAACCTTTCTAGAAGTCAATTTGGTAGTTTCTATCTCCATGGGGTTTCTTTATTTCATCCCAGCACAATCATTCTATTATCTGTCATCTATCATCTATCTACCTACCCACCTACTCATCTATTTTTCTATATTTAATTTTATTCTACATCTTCCAGTGTTCTGAGCAGGGGAGTTCTTTGAACATCTAGTCTACAATACTTCCAGGAATAAAAGTTAAGATAGTCATTGTTTAATATATGAAGTACTTCTACATTTAGCTTCAATTTCTGGAAATTTTAACATCATAAGTAAATGTTAAACTATTTAATTCCTCTGCAAACTTTATTAAAATTATCAGATTTCTTTTCCATTTGGTCTATTGGAAATGAACTTATTAATATTAAACAATATTTATATTACCAGAATATGTTCTACTTGGACATCACAGAGGGTCTTTTTAATGTACTTTAGGATTCAGTTTGGTGTTTATTTTATTTGTAATTTGCTCATCTGAATTGGTAAATTAAATTGCCTGTGACTCAGACATTCACTAGTTGTACTCCTTTGGCAAATCACTCTGTGTCCCAGTTACTTCATCTGTGAATTGGGAGAAATAAGTGTATCTCATATGGATGTTTTGAGTGCTAACTCAATTAACCCATTCATTTTATGTAATGCTAGGTACAATGACTAGCAAAAAGTAAGTGCTTTTTGAGTTGTACCAGTTTTGTTTATTTTGGGTCATCTTTTTCTTGCCTTTGGATATCGAGTTAAAACTAGCTTCATAAATTGAATTACATAGCTTACTCTCCCTCTCTCTCTCTCTCTCTCCCTCTCCCTCTCTCTCTCTCTCCCTCCCTCCATGTCTCTCTCTCTCTGTCTCTCTCTCTCTCTCTCTCTCTCCTTTTGTTTTTTTTCTTTTGTTTTTTTTTTTTTTTTTTTTGACACTGAGTCTCACTCTGTGTCCAGGCTGGAGTACAGTGGCGCAATCTCAGTTCACTGCAACCTCTGACTCCCTAGTTCAAGCAACTGTCGTGCCTCAGCCTCCTGAGAGGCTGGGATTACAGGCACGTGTGACCACATCCAGCTAATATTTTTTGTATTTTTAGTAGAGACGGGGTTTCACCGCGTTAGTCAGGATGGCCTTGATCTCTTGCCCTCGTGATCTGCCTGCCTCAGCCTCCCAAAGTGCTGGGATTACAGGTGTGAGCCACCACACCCGATCAGCTCTCCATTTTTTATATGACTATAAGAGTTTCAAGTTTTGAAAACAGTCTGTAAAAATTAACTAATAGTACAGAAAACAAAACACCTCACGTTCTCTCTCATCAGTGGGAGTTGAACAATGAGAATACATGGACACAGAGAGAGGAACATCACACACCAGGGCCTGTGAGGGGATGGGGACTATGGGAGGGATCGCATTAGGAGAAATACCAAATGTAGATGATGGGTTGATGGGTGCAGCAAACCACCATGGCGCATGTATACCTGTGTAACAAACCTGCATAGTCTGCGTTCTGCAAACATACCCCAGAACTTAAGTACAATAAAAAAAAAATGAACTAGCATTAAAACATTTTTGTTCTAGTTCTTTGATAATTTGTCCTCTTTTGAAAGCCTTGATTAGCTTTGTTTAAGGTTTTATTTTGCTTACTTTTCTTTTTATTTTTCAAATCTCTTTATTTCCTATGGTGTTTATGTTTTCTCTCTTTTATACTTATATGAATTAAATTTTAATATATTTGTATTTTTAAAAATAATGGACTATTTAAGCCTATAAATTTACTTTTGGCTGCAGTTTTTCCATACCCAATAAACATTAAGTTCTTTTTTACTGCTATTATATTCTACCTAGATAGCTATTCAATTTAATCAAAGTCTTGATTTTCTCTTTAACCCAAGAGTTA
The DNA here is from genome assembly GCF_049354715.1 of Callithrix jacchus. Lineage (NCBI taxonomy): Eukaryota > Metazoa > Chordata > Mammalia > Primates > Cebidae > Callithrix > Callithrix jacchus. The sequence continues at coordinate 135,769,656 of NC_133505.1, forward strand.
TTAAAGATAAATATTTAGGCATTAATTTTTAGAATGGTTGAATTTTTCATAAAATTCTCTCATGTTTGATATTCAGAATTAATTTAATACTAATTTTTGTGGCATTTGATATACATCTAAAAGTAGTGATTTATATTAGGAAAAGAAGCCTTAGATAATTTCTGCTTTAATAATTGAACAAATGTTATACAGTAGTCAATCATAAACTATGGTAAATCTTTATAGTTATATACCACATCACATGTAATTCGAGATCATTAGATTATTCAAATCTTGTTTTTTCTTACTTCATCTGTAAATATTTAAGATGAGTAAGTTAGTACACTTTTCAGCCAATGACTTTTAAACTTTTTACTTCCAATATCTTTTGTTGTCTACATATTGTTGTACTAATAATTAGTGCTTATTTGAAGCATAAACATAATAATTAAAATCATGTTTTTATTGTATTTTAATCAATATAAAATGAGAGTTTGTCTTATTGAACCTACTTTATCTGAGTTCTACTTTGACCCTAATTAATATTTTACAATTTTTTTCTTTTCCATATGGTTTCCTGGCATGTATTCATTTTCTTTTGTTTGTAATATTTCTATTCATTTCATATATCTCTTGTGCACATTACATTTATGTTTTCAGTAGGAACAGTAAGACTGATTAACTCATTTATATATATTTAGTATGCATGTCTGACACTATTTCTGTCATTCTGCTTTCTGCTTTCTCTCCATAACATTTCCTTGCCTTTTTTTCTCTCCTTTCTTTGTTCTGATGGACTATATATTATTGATACGCTTTCATCTTTCTCCAGATTTTGAAGATCTGTTAGTTGTATTTATTCATCCTGCATTCTTTCTATTTTTCTAATCAAAGACATGAATAAACATTGTCTTTTGTATTTCTCAATGTTAAAAAAAGTAAATTTAAACTGTTTTCATTTCCCTCATCTATTGCTTCTTATCCCCAAGATATCAATTCCCATGAACACCTTTATTTTCTTTAGCAATACTGTTAGTGGCAATGTTCTTAGTTTACCATTGTTAAATTGTTGTTTTAACTGGTATATCTCTAATCCGAAAACTACTTTGCACCTGCGATAGTCTGGTGGGGCAGGCTTGTTTCATGAGCCACTAGTTTTGCATTAGTTACTGCTTATTCTTCTGTCTGTAGTGTCATCAGCATTAGCAGTTGTGGAAACTACTCCTTAATCATTGTTTTCTATAGCCATAGTTTGGTAGATGCTTTGGGACTTCATCTTTCTTGTTTACATTTTTAATATTTGTACTGACAATTAGAAGATGCTACATTCACCAAATCATAGAAAGCTTTCAATTAAACCCTATACCCTTTGATGTTAATTTTTCTTTTTTGATGTACATTGAAAATCTATTTTGTGTCAAAATAACCTTTTAAAGGTTACTATCATTAAAACTTTAAGAACTAAATTATGCATTTGTTTTCAAAATGTTGATATGTGGCTCATCTTTCTTTAGGTCTGGCACCGGGATCCTGTCATTGCAAAACTGGTTTTGGAGGTGTGAGCTGTGATCGCTGTGCCAGGGGCTACACTGGCTACCCAGACTGCAAAGCCTGTAACTGCAGTGGCTTAGGGAGCAAAAATGAAGACCCTTGTTTTGGCCCCTGTAACTGCAAGGTACATTGTTTATTCCAGTAATGTCCCACTGTCAAGATAGAAGGTTATTTTTCTTGGCTTCTCTGTTAATTTCCTTGGCATTAAGCAATCATAGTGACTTCAGGAAGTATCCACTATCTATTCTATATGTGGTGACCCTATAAATGTCTTTCAATGCCTACTAGGTTCACTATAGCAAGATGTTTATAAGGCACTTATCTACAAGCCTACAAATGCACAGAGAATAAACCACGCTTCAAGCCTATGTTATTTTATAACAGAAACCCTTTCAACCCATTGCCCAACCAGTGTTAATTTAAAAATATACAGCACCAGAAATAGCAACCCTTTAAAACTAAAGTGCATTCAAATCTGTTATACCTTTGCATCTAATTCAGAAATAAATTCTGTTAAGGGCTTTATTCTGAATTTTTAAATAATCTTCTAACATTTGAACCGAGATAAGTCTTAAAATACTCAATATATTCAAATTTTTCTGTTTAATTATCAAAAAGGTAAGAAGCCCTAATGGAATTGATTAAAGGCTCAATATTTTCTTCCAAAAATAATTTTAGAAATGCAATTTTATTTGTTGTACATGCTAATAACACATCATTTTAACACCAAGGGATGCATTATACCTGCAGTTTATAAACGTTGAGAAACACAGAGGCAGGCATAAGTTAAAAGGGAAAAGGTCAATTTACTTTAGCTATAGTAATGAGTTCTATAACATTCTGATCAGAGTGTATAACTACATTAGCTGAGAGAATGAACCAATCTTTGAAAAAGTTAGCATACTATACTAATGTAAAAATGAAAGTTACTACTTTTTTCTTTGTTTTCAATTAAATTTGGAGCCCTATTGAAAATATTTTTATTAGCCTATTCATCTTTTCTAGGCAGCTGTAAAATATTATATAGTTAGATCTGATACATGTGACCATATGTGTACATATACAAACTTTAGGCCATAATATGAGTAGCAAATATTAGTTTTAATGAAGTGTGTATGAATTGGGACAAGAATGTCTGGAAATAACAAGCTAAATATAATAATAGTTTCATAATAGGTATATGTTACATCAGGGGCAATTTAGGTACCTATTTTGAACTACTGGAACAATAATACTCCTGTAGACACAGTAAGCAGAAGAGTCCACAAGCCCATTGTAAAAAGTTGCCATGTCCTGGAATATAGTAAATTTTCTAGATCTATTACATTTCATTCTAAAATTATCTGAAATGAAAAATTGCTTGTGTCGACCCAGATTGTGTAGCGGTGTGTGAGTGATTGCTTGCTTAAGGACACCTCCCCTCTCCATCTTGTATGTCTTTGTAGGCAATCCTGCAGGCTCTTAGTGCATCTTCTCTAGTATTTATCAAAACATATCTTGTGTGTGCTTTATTCTATTTTCAAAACTCCACAGAAATCTCTAACCTTTACCACTCACTCAAATAAAGGACAGGCAAAACTAAGCTTAAAATAGACAAGAAACCTTCTGAGTTTCTAGAATGCAGAAAATCAAGCAGGAAAGAAAAAGAAGAGTTTTTGTATACCTACCACTCATACAATGGTGATGTCTGGTATTTGAAAGGAAAAGGAGTAGCAAGCAAGTTTGTTTTCTTGGGTAAATATAGCGAGAAAGGCTAGAGCAAGAGAGCTGTAGTGATTAGCGGGGCTCCAAGGGAAAGCCCCTTGGGCTACTCAGTGCCTGCTCTCAGCCAAACTCAATATTGTACCAAGAATGATTATAATACTAATAAGAAAAATGCCTCCTGTGAAGACACTTGAAGCTCTACACAGACAATTAAAATGCAACAATAAACAGCAATTAAGAAATTATAAAAGAGAATAAAAAGTTAAGTAAATAACATCATTAAAATGAATGCCTTCCAACCATGTGACATCTTAAATAGAAAACTGTAAGTTCTTGTAATTAAATTGTTTTAGGATTAAAAACTTGCAGAAAGCAAGTTTCATGAAGCGGTCTACATAATTATAAAAATCACAAATTATGTGCATATAACATGACATATTAAAAAATTATATCACATCACAATAATATCACAATATGGCATGAGAAATTATATCAAAATGTGCATGTAATGTACTACAGTTAAGTGCCTCAGTCTCTTTTTAAAAAAATAAGAAATAACCCAGCATTTCAACAAAATATGCATACAACTTATATACTGGAAAGACACTTATTAGTGTAGAGAGAAATACACTAATAAGAAACAGTATGATAGTTCATACTGTTTAAAATGTACAATTATAAAAGCATGATTAGAAGACTGAAGAATAAACAAAGAAGGAATAGGAAAAAAATAAACATAGCATAAACATAGCAAATAAATTTATAAACATTTACATTCGAGAAAGAAACTATCGTACTAACAGTATGATAGTTCATACTGTTTCGTAAAAATATGATTTGACATAGATATGTCAACTGATTGTTAAAAACAGCATGGATCAAAATCCTGTTTGAGAAGCAAAACTTTATTGAGAGACTAAAATATTGGAGATATAAATTCAAATCAAATGACAGAGTTTTGGCAGAATGGGAAGAATATATACATAAGTGTCCATATATTTATATAAAAGTTAGTAACTTTAAATAAGTATTTATCTGTAAATAGAACAATATAAATCATATGTTAAACAATGTGTATATAAGTATTCATCTCCAAAATGTATCTGCATATTAATCTTAAATATTTGTATCTTCATTGTCTTATACTATAACATCTGAATTTTTAAATAATTTTTTATCAGAAAGAAATATCTCACTGAAATGTGAAGACTTTTTTAAAAACGGCTTCATTAGGAAGTCTTGGGCTTAATTGCTTTTGGTATTATAAATTTTAAATTACTGCTTTGTGATGAGAGCATTTTCAGTTGAGGCTGTATTATTTTTCCTGCAGGTAAAAATGACATACTGAGCTGATATGGACATCACTTTTCCCACTTTTTCTATTTTAAAAACACAGATATGCTGCATAAACATAGAAAATAAATTTATAAACATTTACATACAAGAAAGAAAGGGAAATTCCTAGATGTCAGACTAAAGAAGGAAATCTAAGTTAAGCATAAGCAAGAGCTCAAGCTAAACTGAGCATCTGGGGTCATGGGGGAAGGGGTGGGAGGGGAGTCTGAGTTCTAAGATCAGGGCCAAAGTTTGGAGTTTGAATGCCCTCACTAGGACTTGGACCCACACAGGGAAATGGCAACTGAACTCACTGAAGCAGGGAACTCCAGAAATGCTTTCAGACAGAGAAATGGGGGATAGACAATTTTTTCTGAAAGCCTACAGAGGCAGCTAGAAAAGTTTTCTTTTAGAGGTTCTAAGTGGGTAAAAGTTACTACCTTGTGTGGGACCAAATCCCCAAACCTGTGTGCCACATGGGAATGGATCCATTTTTATTCTACCTCTATGTGCTGGAATTCCTCAACAAGTCAAGGAAATGGTATTCCCATAGGAAAAATAATACAACTTCAACTGAAAATGATCTCATCACAAAGTAAAGTACACAAAAGGAAAATAACTACAAAAGGAAACCAGTAGCCACAAAAATTAGAATATTAGTACACAAAGAACTAGAAAGGATAGTCTGAAAGAAATGTTATATTCATAAAAATCTGTGATCATATTTTTACCAGATAAATCATAAAAATATGTTTAAAATGTACAATTATAAATGCATGATTAGAAGATTGAAGAATAAACAAAGAAGGAATAGGGAAAAAAAAATGTAAAACAGATGCTATATTAAAATTCAAAAGTAACCAGGGTTGGAAAAGAAACACATATAATTTACTCCTAGAAATGAAAATATATACATAGTCACTGAAATTAAAAATTCAATGGTTGGGTTAAACAAGAGATGAGAAACCACAGGATAGAAAATCAGAAATATACACCTGAAAAAAATTACCTCTAAATTGAAATAGGAAAGTAAATCAACAAGATGCTAACTGACTCATAGAATATCAACTACACTATTACATTTTACACATAAGATTTTCTCTTCAACAATGGTATTAATGAACATTATCATCATTATATTTCAAAATATGAAAACAATGCTAGCTCAAGATACCAAAACGTTTCTAATATCTTTGCATTGTTAAAAATTTTGAAATTTCTTTCTCTTGTGTGTTATAAGAGGCAAGTCAATCTCAGATATATGACAAGTCATTGAATTTAAGTGCTGTCTGACTCTCAGTATTTGTTTATTTCAAGTACCATGTGCTAGAAAATGGCTCTTTTGTGGTTTGGTATCATATTATTTATGCAAAGTCAGTTGGTTTGTAGACTCTCACCCATAATATAAATTGACCTTGATTTAGGTAGGAACATGTGCTTTAATTTTCTCAAAGTCTTATAATACAAAGATAAATTGTGAAGTAGAAGACTAGAAATCAGTCTGCATTTTCATATTATTTTGCTTTGTTTTCATTGCATTTTCCATTAAGTCCTTACAGGCCCATGAGACTATATGATTCTGGTCTTGGCTTACCTCTCCAGAATGTTCTTGAGTTTCAGTCACTGTTTTCCAGCTTTGCTTAAATTTCTTGAGTCACTTAGTTCTTTGTAGCATGTGGAATTTTATAGGTTCTATTCAGATTGCTTGTGAAACCTCATTTCTAGCCCTGTTTATTCCTTTGCTTAGTCAGGCATTTTTAATGGCTTAGCCTAATTTCAACTTTCTCAGGAAAGCTCCCCTGCATCCCCCAATCAAATCATTCTCATGGCACAATCACTTTTCATATCTTTTTCTTTTATGATCTCATACTTAGTTACTCTGTTTTATGTCCATTCTTACCTCTGGTGATGCTACAGACCCTGTATATTTTCTTTATCATTGGACGGTTAAGAAGATACCACAATGACTCATACATAAGAAAGAAGGAAGAGAACGAAAATCTTGTGAAGCTTTGGCAGTCACTTCACCTTTCTGATTCTATTTTATAATCCAGGAAATGGTGTTATTGACTCTTTTCTGCCTAACTCTCAATAGGTATAATTATAACATTGAAGCCCTGTATAAATATAAAGTATAACCACAAATACCTACTGGGTTACTTTTTGTTGTTGTCTATATTGCTTTTTGCAAGTAGAGGTAACTTTCCATTCTTTTTCTCTAAAAGGACTCTTATGGTGTGTTAACATTTTTATTGGTTTTGGATTTCCCTCTTCTTTTTCATTTGTATACAGGAATGGCCACCTCATTAACTTGTAGACTTGATTCCTGGGTATATTTACAAATGCCCTTCAATGTATACATTGTATACATAAATCCTGAATCTAAATTACAGATGTAGAATTTTTGGCATAAAAGATTCATGCAGGAATTTATCTCTTGAAGCAGCTACAGTTCTAACAGTATTATGTCAGTCAATTTTTTACAATGACAGACTCTCTTTGACTGAACTTTGGAAAGGCTTCTCTGAGTCCTCTTTCACATGAGGATTCATCTTTAGCCTTGTCCACAGCCTAGCTTGGTTATAGCAAGAATCCAGCTAAGTCAGTTTTTTGTTTTAAGAATAGCTTATCCTTGATATGTGATTCCCCGGCCTGTCTTTTCTTATTATTGCATTTTAAGTTTTGGGGTACATGTGAAGAATATGCAAGATTGTTGCATAGGTACACACATGGTGGTGTGATTTGCTGCCTTCCTCCCCATCACCTATATCTGGCATTTCTCCCCATGCTATCTCTCCCCAACTCCCCACCCCTTACTGTGCCTCCCCTATTTCCCCCTGACAGACCCCAGTGTGTGATGCTCCCCTCCCTGTGTCCATGTGTTCTCATTGTTCAACGCCCACCTATGAGTGAGAACATGTGGTGTTTGATTTTCTGTTCTTGCGTCGGTTTGCTGAGAATGATGGTTTCCAGGTTCATCCATGTCCCTACAAAGGTCACAAACTCATCATTTTTGATGGCTACATAATATTCCATGCTGTATGTGTGCCACAGTTTCCCTGTCCAGTCTATCATCGATGGGCATTTGGGTTGGTTCCAGGTATTTGCTATTGTAAACTGTGCTGCAATGAACATTCTTTATAGAGGAACGATTTAAAATCCTTTGGGTATATACCCAGTAATGGGATTGCTGGGTCAAATGGAATTTCTATTTCTAGGTCCTTGAGGAATTGCCACACTGTCTTCCACAATGGTTGAACCAATTTACACTCCCACCAACAATGTAAAAGTTTTCCTATTTCTACACATCCTCTCGAGCATCTGTTGTCTCCAGATTTTTTAATGAAAAGAACAAAGCAGGAGGCATCACACTACCAGACTTCAAACTATACTACAAGGCTACAGTAACCAAAACAGCATGGTACTGGTACCAAAACAGAGATATAGACCAATGGAGCAGAACAGAGGCCTCGGAGGCAACACAATACATCTACAACCATCCAATCTTTGACAAACCTGACAAAAACAAGCAATGGGGAAAGGATTTCCTGTTTAATAAATGGTGTTGGGAAAACTGGCTAGCTATGTGCAGAAAGCAGAAACTGGACCCCTTCCTGACACCTTACACTAAAATTAACTCCAGATGGATTAAACACTTAAACATAAGACCTAACACCCTAAAAACCCTAGAAGAAAATCTAGGCAAAACCATTCAGAACATAGGCATAGGCATGGGACTTCATGACCAAAACACCAAAAGCACTGGCAACAAAAGCCAAAATAGACAAATGGGACCTAATCAAACTCCACAGCTTCTGCACAGCAAAAGAAACAGTCATTATAGTGAATCAGCAACCAACAGAATGGGAAAAAATTTTTGCAGTCTACCCATCTGACAAAGGGCTGATATCCAGAATACACAAATAACTAAAATAGATTTACAAGAAAAAAACAAACAAGCACATTCAAAAGTGGGCAAAGGATATAAACAGACACTTTATAAAAGAAGACATACATGAGGCCAACAAACATGAAAAAATGCTCATCATCACTGTTCATTAAAGAAATGCAAATCAAAACTGGCCTGTCTTTAACAAGAATCCCATTAAATTGGTTTAGCAAGAATCCCCCCTACCCCTAATATCTCCTCTTAATGATTGTTGGCCCCGATTCTTGCTCCGTGGCTATAAATCTCCACCCTGTTCCTTGTTATGAATCCCCATTTGCTCATGTTGTATTGTGAATGGAGCCTAGTTCCTTTTTTCAGATTGCTTTTTCCCTGTTACTAAGGTTACTTTTTCCCTATTGCAATAGTTTCTGAATAAAGCCTACTTTCATCATTTTAACTACTGTCCAGCTCTGGTTCTCTTTCACAATATTAAAAGGTAAGCTTGTGAAAAATGAGAACTAATTTTTATTTATTTTATTCCCTCTCCCTAATCCACCAACTATCATTTAGCCTTGGAACCATGTGTTTTAGGAGTAAGCCCTCAACAAATACTGCTAATTAACTAATTATCCTTCCCTTGTTAACTTCTTTTAATACTACAATGCATTAGTATAAAGGTCATAACAGGAAAAAAACCTGTAATTAACTACAAAACACCAAAAAAACGAGCATGACTGCAAAATTCCTGAAGCAATTATCACACAAAAAAATAAATGTCACTGGAGCTATTCCTGGTAACTTTGTCAGTAGTACTCCCAGCTGACTAACAATCACAGTGAAATATGTACTGCTGAAGTTGTACCTAATTTATAAGGCGATAGCTTCCATGAGAAAGAGTAAAAGAAAACTACCATGACTATTTCTCCAGAGAAAAACTACTGAGGAAATTATAGCAATAAGAAAATTGATGTCATCACGATAGTATCTCACTTCAAGAAATCAAAAACAAAACAACTTAGTAAAATTTTTCTAATTCAACTTTGTTTTTAAAGGGAAAAGAGAACTAAAGAAAAAATGGGCAGACATGATAAGTTTTTTGTAGGATAAGCCACAACATTGAGCTATATTTAACAGAAATAGATGTCTAAAGCACACATTTCTTCCTAAAAGAATGAAAATTGGTTCTTGTGGAACAAAAATATCATATTGATTTTATGTAAAGGCAAACATTGATGTGGTACATCTGTACATAAAATATATCTGGAGTATTAAAATTTCATGGTGGGGATAATAATGAAAAAATTACCATACAGGCTCCGTAGAGGCAGGATAATAAAAAATAGATTAAGTAGGTTGAGAACACTAGTCTAAAGTGAAGTGACACATTTTAATATCATAATATGTGAGAATATAAAAATATTTATTGTATGCATTATTTACAATGGAAAATGACTATTATCAGTTCATATTTTATTAATATAATTGATTAGAATAATGGTATAGAAATAGCAAAAGTAGAATATTTGGTTTTACAAAACATGGTGCTATAAGGGGATGAATATTAATCTCTAGAGTGGAAGTCTGTAGCGTTTTAGAAATTACCCTGTTTCATAGGCTTTCGCATGAAAATTATCATTGAACGAGCAAATTGAAATTGAACTCCATACAAACAAAGTGTTAAAATGAATTTATTGGATCAACAAGACCTGCCCAGTAGAAATGCTGAGAGATTTAATAGACTAGAGTCCATTTTGTTTAGATTAATAGTTAAAACAACTTAAGAATTTTTATTAAATTATGTTTTTGCAACCATTGAAGTACACATAAACAACAAAAAAGTTAATTATATGTTAATAATTTTTTAAAGTTTATCAGTACAAGTAAGTGATAGAATTATAAAGGAAAATAGAAATCTCATGATGATTAAAATAACATTCAATCTGGAAGGTACAAACTTTTACCATCATCGTTAGATATTTAGGGTCAATTATATTCCCATCTGTGCTTCAGGGACTGAACTGGCTGGTAATAAGGTATAAGATATGGTCTGTGCAAATCTTATAAATGGCAATAGAAGAATAAAAATATGGTTTTACTGTTTGTATTTATTTATTTATTGTTTATTTTAATAAATGCCCTTTAGTAAATATTTTTACATCTGGAAACATTCTTACATCTGGAAGAGCACAGCGCAGCAGTAGCCTATTTTAATCTCATGAAAATCTTGGGATACATGTTTTTTGCTCAACCCTATGGTTTTTCTGTCTTATTTTTTTCTTCAGGGGCATAGTGGACTCTAGTGATGAATTTGGTGTCAGATACAGGACATGTTTTCTTACCCTCTAACAGCAGTGATTTTCTTATACCTTGCAATAGATTTATCTGAAGTCAGCCTCATCAGAAAGTACACAGGCAAAATATTGTGACTCTATTTCTACAGGTAGAAACTGTGCTAAGGGAACTATAGCAAAAAAGAAAATCCCTACTTCCTTTGCTATAATCCTCTTGAGGGCATTTTTATTTATTTATTTTATTATTATTATTTTTTTTTTTGAGACGGAGTTTCGCTCTTGTTACCCAGGCTGGAGTGCAATGGCGCGATCTCGGCTCACCGCAACCTCCGCCTCCTGGGTTCAGGCAATTCTTCTGCCTCAGCCTCCCGAGAGGGCATTTTTATATTCCCTCTGATATCTCACAGGCATTGTATATAGTAGTTCAGCTATGACTTGATGAATGAATAATATAAAGAATAAAGCAACAATAAGAAATAATGTGCAGAGCATTTATTAATAATTACGTATTGATAACAGAGGAAATTGAGTTGTTCGAAGAGCTCAGTCATAAAGCAGCTTTTAAGCTGAGAATCAAAAAAATTTAAGTCCTAGAATATTCATATCAAGAGGATCTTCCAAGAATAACCCGGAATGCAATTAGGGGCTGACTCATAGATGACAGTGGTCGATGAGTCACAAAGAAGTTTTGAAAAACAGTGATGTCCCTGGGGACACATCGAATTGGAACTAGGATGCCAAGATCATGTATAGTAGCAAGCTAATAGAAGGTGGAAAACTTTGGTCTCTATGAAGATGTGTACAGAAGTCCTGGAGCACGATACTTCTGTGTTTGAATTGTGCTACTCTAAATTATATAAAATATACTCTATAATGTAGTAAAGAAAGATTTTTTGTGCTAATGTCTCACATTTTATAGACATTTTACTGCCACTGCTAACATAAGTGACTCAAGTATAGTTCTGTTGATTTATCTCCTGCTGAACAACCATTAATGACTTGACAATTCCTGAGGAATATCTCTTAGGATAGCCTTTCTGAGGCCAGGGAACCTGGATCTCAAGTACCAAGTGAAGTTCTAACATATACGAGATATTAAATACAGGCTGACTATCCCTTATCCAAAATGCTCAAGACCAGAAATATTTCAGATTTGGGATTTTTTTGGATTTTGGCATATTTGCAGCATATATACTGGCTGATCACTCCTAATCAGAAATCCAAAATCTGAAATGCTTCAATGAGCATTCTTTTTGAGCATCATATAGGTGCCTATAAACTTTCAAATTTTAAAACATTTCAAAATTTTGAGTAGGGATGCTCAACTTGCACATTTGTCTTGAAAAATAAATGATTAATGAACCTCCAAGTTTTAAATTGAATTTTTGTTCCCAATGTCTTTGCTAACATGGGTCTCTCATTCTTTCTCTGTCCACGAGTTCAATTTTTAAACCATGCTTCAAGGTTTAGGTCAAACTCCATTCCTGTCATAATGCCTCCTTAAGTCTTATAGAATAAATTAGTGCTTCCTCCTCTGTTTCCATAATTTAATTTATTTCTCGGATGCATTTACCATATTCCACCTTGCATGATAGCTGATTGTGAGTATATGTTTTTATCCAACTAGACATTGGCTTTTAAAGACAGAGGTCTTGACTATTTATCTTCATAGTGCCTAGAATTCCTACCCTAATGTCTTGCATCGGGTTATTAAATAAAATTGAATATGAAATTATTTCATCATATTTTTTCAAGGTCATTTTACCAGGCTAAAATGGAGCTAAGGAAAATGTAGCTAATGTCTACAAATTTCTAATTGTTGGACTTAGTCTGAATCTCAGAATAGTGGCATTATAAGCTTTCAAATTAGAATAAATGAAAAGTAGATTAGACCAAGCACATAGGAACACAGTGTACAGAACAGCTGTACTGTGTCCTCAACGGGATAAGCTAAATCATAATTACAGATATGTTTCATCTTTCTTGGCTTTATACTCTTTTTGAAGATGCTCTCAACTCCAGTGCTTTGGGGATTTATTTGTCACTATCAGTCTGAAATTAGCTTGATTAGTTTTGCTGATATCTATCATTTCAAAATGTTTGAAATCTGCCTTAAAAAGTAAAGCTGGCAAAAATCTTAGAGCAGTACTTATTAAGGTTCCACAAAGAAGTGGTTGAGTTTGTAAATGAGTCATTGAAATTCAATATCAAAAAGTTAATTTAAAATAAATTATTCTCTTAGATATAAGGAGGACCTCTTTGTTTATTTTAAAAATTTCTCCTTATTTCTTCACGCCATTTTTTTCTCTTCTCTTCCGGTTTTCCTTATATGTTCTCAGATTTTATCACCGCTATCTCCTGCTCAATCTGGGTTTGTTTAAAGATGTTTTTATTAAGCTTATACTATGTGTATAGAATTTTGCTATGCATGAAAAACCTGACTGCCAAGAGATTTATTTAAACTTAATAAATTTTATGAAGCTAGTGCTCACTGCTGTACCAGGAACCATGTTATTTTCTCAGATTATAAAGATAAGTAAGACAGAATTTCTACCTTTGAATAGATTACAGCAGATAGCTAGAGAGAACAATCTTTGAACAACGCTTTTTTGTAGTTGTGATAGAGCAATGTATAAAAAATGAAAACGTCATTTAGAGAGAAATTAGTTGTGTAAGGGATTTTTTAAAAAAGCTTCAGAATTGCTAATACAGGAATTCAAGGAAGAGGGAAAATGTAGAGAAAATGCATGTGTAGGGAATATTGCAAATCTGTTTCCTGGAAAGCAGGATGCCTTCATTTAGAAGTATTAGTCAACATCAACTGTTCTTTAAATTGAGAGATTACATCTTTCCCACTTTTTCATTATATGGTCAGCTTTCACTGGCCCGAGTCCACATTTTAGGCTCAACTATATACAAACAATTTTTCAGTATACTGAGATTAGAATGAATGAATCCAATCTGGTGGAGAGCAGTCACAGAATGAGAATAGATCTTTCCCATAATATCACTATGTGACTAACTGTACCGATGTGTTACAGGAAACACTATAAAAGTAAACCAGGGGAAAACGTTGCTACTTTTCTACTTTATATGATCTTTATCCCAGTTTCTCTACCTGTCAAGTTCCTATGCTTGCTTCAAGTATACACATTTTTAACCTAAAATGTGAAAAGTATTTCTAACTGGTATAATATCAATGTTCTATTATATATCAATGTATTAATGTCTTTAATTTTTACCAGAAAATTAAATGAAGTAGCTCAGTAACAGAACAGTGAACTTTAAATGAAGTAGCTCAAAAACAGAACAGTGAACCTAGCTGACCCCACTTTACTAAATCGAATGTATTCCTGCATAGATATCTATCATGACATTTACTCTGCGCTCTTAATATACACAAAGATTAAAATAGTCACTTTTACGAGAGTAGATTTGCATCCAATGATCTTTCTCACCAGTGTAGTTAGAGAGAGTACAGCTTAATATACAGCTTTGGAGCAGATTTTTTAAAATATCATTATACTTTAGTTGAGAGGGTAAAATGAAGAATGTACAGTTAATATTTCCCTTTTGCAGACATGAACACACCTCATAAATCTGAAAGATACCTGTGTTGCTGACACATCTCTTTATTTGCAGGAGAATGTTGAAGGAGGAGACTGTAGTCGTTGCAAACCCGGCTTCTTCAATTTGCAAGAGGATAATTGGAAAGGCTGTGACGAGTGTTTCTGTTCAGGGGTTTCAAACAGATGTCAGAGTTCCTACTGGACCTATGGCAAAGTAAGCAAGCACCATTTGGTTGGTTGTTTGTCCATCGGCCTTCTTTGTTGCTCTCATTGTTCTTTTGCGGAATTTTTTTTTTCTGATAGTGAACTTCTACATAAAGTTACATGAAGAAATAATGAAATCGTTTTCAAATACTATTGTGTATTTTTTCTCAACGCCTTTGAGGTTGTATTTGTAATACTGCTGGAATTTCTTAGAATAGGTAGACATAGTCTTTTCAGTTTCCATGATTACTGTATGAAACAATAATGCAATTAAAGTTTCAACTCCAAGGATGCAGGATTTAGCAGAGAAAACATGACATTGTGATATAAATTTTGTTTTCCATTTACCAGTATTTTTGTATACAAGTTGAGAAAAATGCTTTATCATCTATATATATATATATATATATATATATAAAATACATATTATCCACCAACCTTAGTTACTATTTGATGTTGCCTAGACTATTTCATTATTAAAAGGGGACATTAAATATAGGCAATACCTTCATTCATAGTTGGTTGGAAAAATTATTACTTAAACTATTTAATTGCAACTAAAATTTTGTTTCTTTAGCATAAGTGTGTTTATCTTTCTACTTTCAATGCTTACACTACCCACTGCTTTTTCAATTCTATACAGAGAGCATTTTGTCACCCTACAGAAGAGTGTCAAAGGAAAACGGGACCTTCTGGGAATTTCATACACCCTATATGGCTAGACTTAAGAGTGTAGAATGGTAGGAAATGGACTGGAGAGAGAGAAGTCTAGAGGGGGAATGAGAAACTAGAACTTACAAGGGTTGAATATGCTAAGAATTTGAGATCTTTTACTTGGAGTGTCATTGAAGAATTTTAAGCTGAGGACTGACATGTTGTGTTTTATAAAGACTATTTAGATAAACTATTACCTAAACACTTCTTCCTTTCAACTTTAATAAGGGAACTAATCCTGAACAGAGCTATCTCATATTTTCTCTGCCTGCAGTGCTTTTAAGTCAAGCCTAATATGAAATATTATCTACAGTTTATCAAATATATTGCTTTCAGAGCAGACTTCAAAGAATAAACCACAAAGGGACATCTAGTCTAACTTCTTCATTTTGTTTATAAAATCCCACCCCACCCTTCAGACCCTTAGATCACAGTTTCATAGCCAGCCAAGGGACAGAGCTGGTACTCAAGCTTTGATCATCAGATGCTAGAGACACAGAATCCCACTCAACTGTCTTAAAATGCCTCAAGTGTGATGTCAGAAGGGAAGAAAAGCAAGGAATATATTACTTATTCCAGGAGGTCAACAGGTTGTACCTGGTTTCTCTTTCTTGTTTGACCAAGGGAATCTCAGTGATTTCACAGCTTTGGGATAAGCAGAGTTAAATAATCTATGAAGAAAATTTTTTAAATATTTCAGCCACATAGTGTCACCCATAGCATTCTTCTTCCCATGACCCACAACATGAAGCAACTCATGCATGTGTGGTAGGTTCCTGGCAGTTGGTAGCCTAAGCCCTCAGTAATCAGTGTTTTGTCTTGACTAGGGAGGATGCTTTAAATTAGACGTGTAGCTATAGGCCTGACCTTGGCTGGAGCATATGTAAAAACAAATCATTACACATTTTCTGATTCCTCCTTTAAGGTTCCTTCCATTTCTGGGCCAGGGATCTAGGCTGTGGGTCCCCACAGCACTTCTGACCCTGTTTGAAGGAATGCATACAGTATTGTGAGATGTTGTCATAGCAACAAGCCATTGGGTTCAAATATCCTTACACCTCAAAGTAGAAATTTTAAAAAGTGGGAGGGGTAGATATACTGAATGAAAAACCACCTTTCAGGTACTTACATAGTTTCTCTTTTTCCTCTGCATTACTAATACATATGCAACACTTTTTCAAGTCTTTTTTTCTAAGAGCAATAAGAAATTACTAGTGGAGTGAAAAATATGGAGCTGAAAGGCCAACTGTTTGATTAAGTGTATGTTACAACCATTGTATGACTTCGAGTGAATTTCTATTTTTAAGAAAGTGATATTTGGAACCACATTTTTAAAAAAGCATAGTTTTAATGAAAACAGGTTATTTTAGAATACCTTGGAAACTCCTAGAAACATCAAGGAAAAAAAAAGCAATGGAAACCTAAGTGAGTACGTATATCTAATGATATTCATAACACTCATGATTTTTTGAGTTTTGTTTTGTTTTGTTCTGTTTTGATGGTGTCTTGTTCTGTTGCCCAGGCTGGAGTGCAGTGGCAAGATATCTGCTTACTGCAACCTACACCTCCCAGGTTCAAGCAGTTCTGCTGCCTCAGCCTCCCAAGTAGCTGGGATTACAGGCGCTCACCACCACACTGGGCTGATTGTTTTGTATTTTTAGTAGAGATGGGTTTCACTATATTGGCCAGGCTTGTTTCAAACTCATAACCCCAAGTGATCCACCTGCCTCGACCTCCCAAAGTGCCAAGATTACAGGTGTGAGCCACCATAACCCAGCATGTTTTTTCTAAATATTCCTAATATTTTTTTGTTTGTTTGTTTTTATTTTTTGTTAATTTCCAAAAGCGGACGTGACCAGGAATATGAAAGAGCAAAGCTGATAGTTTTTGTTTGTTTGTTTGGTTGGTTTTTTTAAATTAATGACGACTGTGTGTTTTCTCTAAGATACAAGATATGAGTGGCTGGTATCTGACTGACCTTTCTGGCCGCATTCGAGTGGCTCCCCGGCAGGACGACTCAGACTCAACCCAGCAGATCAGCATCAGTAATGCGGAGGCCCGGCAAGCCCTGCCGCACGGCTACTACTGGAGCGCACCGGCTCCTTATCTGGGAAACAAAGTAAGTCCACGCTTGCTTCCCGCTATTCTACTGTAACTGACTGATCGTGAGAATGAGTTTTAATTGGTAATTCATTTGAAGAAAGATGAAATCAAATTACACACTGTATTGGATTGCCAGAGCCAGCTAAATCACGTGGAGCTGGGCGTTTCCCCCATATTACACAAGATCTTAACAAGCCAGGGCATCCCTAGTATGCAACTTTGTAGAGTTGATGTTCTGTGTAACCTTTTTGAATAGCCAAATAAATTAATGAAGGCTCTAGGGTATTTTCATAAAGCAAATTATAGCTGTTGGAAGAAACTGTGTTGTGATTATGTGGAAAGAGCTGTTTTCTGGAGTTGTCTGTGGTGGGATACTTACTGAAGTTTTCTCATCTGTTTCTATTTTATTTCAAAATTGATACTCAAGAGATTTACTTTTCCTTCTACCTGATATGAATGTTAATTGGAAAAAGAAATGGATTACATAACTAATTAAATGCTTGCCACGAGGCTTATGTAAACAACATATTTCCTGGAGCTCAGACAGAACTATCCTAAAAGTGCCAGATTGGAAGCACATGTTTGTTTTAAAGCCCATACATATGTAAAAACATACACAGATAAACAAATGTAGCAACCTCAGAAATACAGACCTATTTTTCTTTCTATTGTGGATTATATCTATCTAGATAGATATAATGGGGTTTAGAATTTTGTTTTATCTCGCCTAATACTTTGTTGGAAACAAAATTTGGTGGCTTATTTATAAATGAGAATACTTGCTTGTTCTGTGAAAGTTAACATCTTCTCAGGTGATAGTTAAAATAACTGATCACCTCAGAAGCTGTGATGGAAAAATTCTTCATGAATTGAAGCTGTTTAAGACTAGTTTATACCTTAAAAATATAGCATTATTTATGAAGAAATCATCATTTATTAAACAAATAAAAGTATATTTATAGTCCATGGTTTTCTTGCATGTCATGTGAGTATTGAAATAGAAAAACTTAGTATCTCATATGCTACTCAGTGAATGGGAATTGGTGGTGTTGGCTGATGGAAACTTTTTTTTTTTTAATTTTTTATTGCATTTTAGGTTTGGGGGTACATGTGCAGAACATGCAAGACAGTTGCATAGGTACACACATGGCAGTGTGTTTTGCTTCCTTTCTCCCCTTCACCCACATTTGGCATTTCTCCCCAGGTTATCCCTCCCCACCTCTCCCTCCCACTGGCCCTCCCCTTTTCCCCCCAATAGACCCCAGTGTTTAGTACTCCCCTCCCTGTGTCCATGTGTTCTCATTTTTCATCACCCACCTATGAGTGAGAATATGCGGTGTTTCATTTTCTGTTCTTGTGTTAGTTTGCTGAGAATGATGTTCTCCAGATTCATAACTCATGGCCAGTTTTTTATTTTTAACAGACTTCTAAATGCTATTATAAAAAATGTGTAAATGTCTAAAACACATTTTCAATGAACTTGTATTTTAAGAGACAGCATATGTTGTATAAAATTCAATAGCTGTAAAAAAAAATCTAGTTAAACTTTTATTTGCAAGGCCCTTTACAGGAAGAAGTCATTTTATCCTATTCTATTTAGGAAACTCCGGTAGTCCCCTAAAAAACAAAATAGCACATAAACTTGAATTTCTACTGCTTAAAATTGCCAAAAAATAAAAATAAAAATATACTGTCAATTAAAAAAAAAAAAAAAAAGAAACCGCTGGCCGGGCACAGTGGCTCACGCCTATAATCCCAGCACTTTCAGAGGCCGAGGCGGGTGGATCACGAGATCAAGAGATCGAGACCATCCTGGTCAACAAAGTGAAACCCCGTCTCTACTAAAAATACAAAAATTAGCTGGGCATGGTGATGTGCGCCTGTAATCCCAGCTACTCGGGAGGTTGAGGAAGGAGAATTGCTTGATCCCAGGAGGAGGAGGTTGCGGTGAGCTGAGATCGCGTCATTGCACTCCAGCCTGGGTAACAAGAGTGAAACTCCGTCTCAAAAACAAACAAACAAAAACACTCTGAGGAACTCCAAGAAGAGTTTTAGGTCAAAATTGGATGAATTTCAGAGGGCGTATGTCTTATATGATGGCAAAACTTACTTAAAGTAGCTTATAATAGAAATATTCTTTACCATATTTTCCATCCTTTCTTCTTTGGTCATATGCATTTTCTCTCTGTTGGCTGACAATGAAACTGACAGAAGGAAAGCGAGCAAATGGAATATCTGATAGAATCAGAACAAAGAATTTGGACATCCCATTAGTAGTTGTCGGTTCCCGAAGATAACTTCCCTTATCCTGGCCGAACTGTTTCTTTCTTATAAGCCACAATGAAGCGCTTTATATTCCCCTACCAATCATTTCACATCAAAAGGCTGTTCCTGCCTGTGCTCCAATTTCCATTCAGTGAACAAAATAACGGTAACAGGGTGTGCAAATTGTTTGAATATGGAGGACATTTTTTAATGTAATGCGGAAGCCTTTGGTGGTTTACTGTCAGGCATCTCGGTATGAATGAAACAATTTGCCTTAATAACTGAACCATGTAAATTTTTGATACTACAATAATACTGCAAGCTCTTAGAAATTACCACAGTACATCTTAACTGTCAAGTCACATCACATAAATTATAGTCATGATGACATGCTGAGCTTGGTTGATTTACTGTCTTGCTAAGGAAATGGAAAATTGTAGGGCCTTGTTTGTAAATTCAATAAAGCCACTTTTCTAAATAGTGGTGGCTAAATTATTTACCAGTAATTGCCATTAGAATCAGAACCATTGCCAGAATCTGACAGAAATAGCATATCAAGATAGAAGTGCATCTACTTAAATATTGAATTTTATTTATATCCATTACCTGGAGGCTGTGATACATAATCCTTCCTCTGCTTTTTTAGTGTTACTACCTAATTGGAAAAACAATTATGGGATGCTATTAGCTTTTCGTCAATATTTATATAAAAACTTTCAAACATTTTCCAAGTTGCTTGGTTATAAGGTTTCTTCTAATAGAAGGGAGATATGCTGTGCATGATCTCTTATAATGGAGATGCCACATGCTATTATTCTTTTTTTTAAGGAGCCTAATCCCAAATAATAAAAGTGTGCTTACATGGGTCACACTTTTGCCAACATTGATGTCTGCCTGGTTGTAATAACACTCAAGAATACTAGCCAATTTAGCAAAGGAGTACTTTGTATCCTGTGAAATATTTTTCACAGTTTTACTCTTTTATAATAATGAAGTATGAATAAGTGATTATAAGTGTATGTGTGGATAATGGATGAAGCCTAGGGAAACTTAGCATGTTCTTATACTTTCCATTTTTGAAATTCTCACAATTCTCAACTAGGAATTATTCCTCAATTTTTTCCCCTGTGTACCAGTGAACATTTGGCACAACTGGCACAATCAACTGTTAATTTTCTTGCCTTATTCTAGATAGTCAAAGAGAATTAAATCAGGCACCCACAGGGCTGTCTTAGGTACATTTCATTTTCAAAATGCTTGGCAAATGTTAATGCTTGGTTTTAGGGCATTTGTTTAAGCAACCAGGCAGCAGTGGAAAGAGCTAGAGGACAAAGAATCCTGCTGGTTTGCTACAGGCTGCAGCTGTTTAGAAGCAGTTTGGGAATTTCAGAGTTGGGATAATTTACTGCCTTAGTAAACTAAGTGCTACTGGAACATTGAAACAGTCATTTACTTAAGGTTACCCTAGTGGTCTGAAATAGTTAATGCAGCTTCCAAAACCAATTCTCTTTGCACCTGTAAAGTTCTGAGAGAAGCCAGCTTGGCTTGTCTACTGTTCCTGCATTACCATTAAGGTTTGAAATTCTGTCTCTGAACATTATTAAACTCATGTGATTTGTTCTTTACCAAAACATGCTTATTTTTCTACAGCATTATGCTGTCTTTCTGTTTCTAGCTTAGAGAAGCCTTTAAATTTTTTCATGTAATTGTCAAGAATACCTATAGCCTAGTTTAAGATGCACATTAGGAGAGTCTGCTGATACAATAGCATCTGGATTCTAAAAGTAATCTCTGGTAAACTCTTTTGTTGTTCTTGCTTGACTTTCAGTTCTACGTCACAGATCTCAAATTAAAGGTGTAGATTTAAAGAAGGAAAATGATATTTGAGATTTATAGGACAGGGTAGATCTTATCATATAAAAGGAACTCAACAAGTACTTTGTAATTGATGCTACACTCTTAACACAAATAAACAAAATTCTAAGAAATCATTTTGATTAGGTTGCTCAGACATGCCCATTGAGTTGGATTTGTGTGAGTTGAAAGACGAATTCTGTATTGCTTTAAAAAATAATCAAAAACTCACTAACAAGTATGTTCCACTCTCCTTTGAGCAGCATATTTTGTATTTGTGACTTCTTTGCTCCATAGTCCTCAAAATTATTCAGAAGTGGAATTCAAATTCCTTCTCCCCATCCATAACTTTCTCCTATTTAAATATTGGATTAAGTGGGTTAGTTAAGAAGATCATTATGCAAGTAAAGAATGGCATGGCTATAAAAATAAATAGAATAAATCAACTGTGGTTGATTTTTCTTATTCTATAAATCATATCCCATCAAGACTAATTTGGCAACGGAGTAGAACCATGAAGAAGGTTTATTGCCGAGAATAAATTGAATTTGTAAACCAAAATTAAGTTCTAAGCCCCCTGAATGGCCCCCTCTTGGCCAAGGGATTCCCAAAGAAACCTGAAAATTGCGGGAAGGGATGGTTACACATTCCTCGTTATACCCTGCTCCCGTTAGAGTTTAGACACAACAGACCAACAGTAACATTAAAACAAAGATTTTAAACTGACTAGACAGACACTTTATAGCAACAAGATACCAAATTACAACCTCACTCTGATACAGCATAACAAAACAAATAGCAGGCCCTAAAAGAAATCAAAGTATTTTATACCAAAATATATTTATTTAACTTATTTTGAAAGGACCTTGCAAAGCTGTCTCTTGGGGAAAATTGCATACTATAAAGAATCTCCTTCTCTTACTTGGTCTTTTCTGGAGAGTCTGACACCTTCTAAGGCCTGGTAAGAGACATTCACCATCAACCTGCTACTTTAGCCTACTACCTGGAAACAAGGACTGTGGCTTCCACAATCCACTTTCATTTCTTAACCCAAGCTGACTTCAGCTGTTCAGACAGAGTTTAACCAATTGCCAGTCAGGAAATCTTTGAATCAGTCAATGATTTGGAAACGCCCAACTGTCTTCAAGATGTCCTACCTTTTTGGGCCAAACCAATGTATACCTTACGTGTACTGGTGTAAGTCCTTGACTGTTACTTTTGTCTCCCTAAAATATGTAAAACCAAGTCATAACCCAATCATCTGGGCACTTATTCTCAGGACGTCCTGAGGCTGTGTCACAGGCCATGGTCCTTAACCTTGTCAAATAAACCTCTAATTTGATGGATCCCTGTCGAAGATACTTTTTGGTTTACAAATTAAGGATAAATGAGAAAATTAGCATTAAAAAATGAAAAACATCAAGGACTGATTTATTTCCCATAGCTATGATAGAATCTGCTATGTAAAAGTAGCACAAATGCAAGAGCTCAAGGTCAAACAGAAATCTGTGTCTTACATATCCTTGTCATAATATTCTCTTCATATTTTTCCTCATTAAATTTATAAAGCACTAATGCTGTTACAAATTTTTATATAAAAAGCATTTTAATATTCACATGCATTCTGTTTACAATATTTTCAATTCCATTTACAATTGGTCAACTGAACAAGTACTAGATAGGAGAATGTTCCATCTAGTAAAAACTCATGAGAAAAATTAAATAGCTTACTTAACAGTAATTTCAATATGAATTGGTTTGTGATGTGGCTGGTGACAAAACTTACATAATCTAAGGCTACACTGGCAGAAATTTACTGGTCAGGACAAAAGAGGTAGTGGTTATACAGATTCTGCGCAAAATACATGTCACCTAAAATATTTATGTTGTTAATTTCTGTTTTTATCTGTGTTAATATACATGACACAAGTCATCAACTAATAAACCAATAAATTCAAACTAGGAAGCAACAGAGCCAGGATTGTAATCCAGAAATGTCTATAGCCTCTTCCAATTAAGCATTTTTTCAATAAGTTTATTAGTTCTTGTGAGGCATTAATCTTTGGAATAAAGATGCTGAAGCAGCTTATTCAAAAGCAAGAATAAGAAAGGGAACAACAAAGATATGAATTCATATAAATATAAATGAATGAAATGAATAACAAATGTCAATAGAGAGGACACAAATCCAACAATGGGTTTTTTTAAATGGTTACAAAGCTCTGTCAAGATTAATCAATCAAAAATGGGGTAAAGCACACATAAACAATTTTAGAAATGTACAAATGGGCATAACTGCAATTACTTCAAACATAAACAAGTAAAGAAGTATCAGAAAATAAACAAATTAAGAGTATTATGAAACTGTACACACAATCAGTTAGAATACAATTTAGAAAAAGGAATGCCTTTCTAGGAAAATGCAACTTAATAAAACCGACTCAAAGGAAAAGAATCTAAAACATCAGATAAACATTAAAGTAATCGAATCAGTAGTCAAACAAATCTTTCAATGAAGTTAACTCCAAGCCTATGTGTTTGCAAGTAAGTTCAATCACAATTCAAAATTTTTTAAAAGTGTAATATTATAAAACTTTCTAGAGTATAGAACAACAGGGACCTATATCTCAAGTAATTTTATGTGGCTTCAAATAAAATCTTGACAAGAGGACTGTGAAAAGAAAACCGCTATCTAAAGTCACTCATGAAAATAGATGCAAATATCTTTAAAAAAATAAACAGGTTGAGGGGACTCAAGATGGCGTGGTGAGAACAACCCAGGATTGAAGCTCTTGGTGAATGCACGGAGAGGGTGAGTCAGGGCTGCATTTCCAGACGGAGCCTTGTTGCCCACAGAATGGGGAAATTCCCAGGTATAAAAGAGATGCGGGACGCCAGGCAGAGGCTTTGGCTAGTGATGTAGCGCAGCGGCGCTACACAGCACTCCGCACAAAGTGCACTGGTCCGGGTGCCCTGTTGAACCGGAAATCTGAGACTTGAGAGGGCTGAACTTGAGACTGAACAGGACTTGGACAGTGAGCCAGGCCAGGAAATTTCAGGGAAACAGCGTTTGGGGTAGCACAGTGGAACAAACAAAACGGTGATTCCAAACGCTCCTGGTGGAGAGGTTCCCTGAGGGCACAGCGGAACCCAGGACAGTGCAGCTCTGTGGGGGACGGGAGTCCGCCATTACCAGGCAATCAGCCCCTACTGAGGTACACGCCCATTGCTGACGCAGCCTGCCATTGCCAAGGCAACCCGCTAAAACAGAGAGAGACTCCACCGCAGGGCGTAGCCTGTGGCAGCAGGGTGGAGAACACAGCAGGAGGGTAGAGCCTGCAGCAACAGGGTGAACCTCACACCAGCAGGGTGGAGCCTCGGCAGGCAAATAGTGAATAGACTGCCTCCTAGCTGGGCAGGACAGCACAACGGACACTCACAAAGAAAGCCCCAACCCCCCCGACACAGAACATCTGAGAATAAAAGGGGTTTTTTTATGAGTTCTGCTGCAGCAGAATTAAACGTAGCAGCCTAACAGCCATGGATGAACAACAGAGCTCACAGCTCAGCACTTGAGATTCTATAAAGTACAGACTGTCTCCTCAAGCAGCTCCTGAACCCTCTATATCCAAAAGACTGACATTTGGCAGGCATCATTCTGGGACAAACATAGCAGAAAAAGAAACTGGTAGCATCCCTCACTATTCTGTAGCTGCTATAGGTGCACCCCAGACCAGCAGGGCCTAGAGTGGACATCAGCAGTCATACAGTGGAGAGGCTAGACTGGTAGAAGGAAAACCAAGTAACAGAAATACTTCATCATCAACAATCTGGGCATCCACTCAGAGACCCAACTGAAAAGTCAGCAACTACACAGACGACAGATGGATAAATCCACAAAGATGGGAAGAAACCAGCGCAAAAAGGAGGAAAACACCCAAAACCAGAACACCTCGCCTCCTAGAAAGGACCAAAACTCCTCACCAGCAAGGGAACAAAGCTGGACGGAGAATGACTGTGATGAAATGATGGAATTAGACTTCAGAAGGTGGATGATGAGAAAATTCTGTGAGCTAAAAGAACATGTTTTAAATCAATGCAAAGAAAATAAGAACCTTGAAAAAAGATTCGAGGAAATGATAACAAGAATGGATAACTTAGACAGGAATATGAATGAATTAAAGGAGCTAAAAAACACAATACGAGAACTTCGTGAAGCATGCACAAATTTCAACGCCGAATTGACCAAGCAGAAGAAAGAATATCAGAAGTTGAAGATCAACTCAATGAAATAAAACGAGAAGCCAAGATCAAAGAAAAAAGCACAAAAAGGAATGAACAAAGTCTCCAAGAAATGTGGGACTATGTGAAGAGACCTAACCTACGTTTGATAGGTGTACCAGAAGGGGATGAAGAGAATGAATCCAAGCTGGAAAATACTCTTCAGGACATTATCCAGGAAAATTTCCCCCACCTAGCAAGACAGGCCAACACTCAAATGCAGGAAATACAGAGAACACCACAAAGATATTCCGCAAGAAGAGCAACCCCAAGGCACATAATCGTCAGATTCAACAAAGTTGAAATAAAGGAGAAAATACTAAGGGCAGCCAGAGAGAAAGGTCGGGTCACCCACAAAGGGAAGCCCATCAGACTTACAGCAGATCACTCGGCAGAAACACTACAAGGCAGAAGAGAGTGGGGGCCAATATTCAACATTCTTAAAGAAAAGAACTTTCAACCCAGAATTTCATATCCAGCCAAACTGAGCTTCATAAGTGAAGGAACAATAAAATCTTTTGCAAACAAGCAAGTACTCACAAATTTTGTCACCACCAGGCCTGCTTAACAAGAGCTCCTGAAAGAGGCACTACATATAGAAAGGAATAACCAGTACCAGCCATTGCAAAATCACACTAAATGCTAAAGAGCGTCAACATAATGAAGAATCTACATCAACTAACAGGCAAAACAGCCAGCTAGCATCAAAATGGCACTATCAAATTCACACATAACAATATTAACCCTAAATGTAAATGGACTAAATGCACCAATCAAAAGACACAGACTGGCAAATTGGATAAAAAAACCAAAACCCATCAGTGTGCTGTATCCAGGAAACCCATCTCACATGCAAGGATACACAAAGCCTCAAAATAAAGAGATGGAGGAAGATTTACCAAGCAAATGGAGAGCAAAAAAATCAGGAGTTGCAATTCTCATCTCTGAGAAAATAGACTTTAAAGAAACAAAGATCAAAAGAGACAAAGAAGGCCATTACATAATGGTAAAAGGATCGATACAACAAGAAGAGCTAAGGATCTTAAACATATATGGACCCAATACAGGAGAAACCAGATATATAAGGCAAGTTCTTAATCACTTACAAAGAGACTTAGACTCCCACACAATAATAGTGGGAGACTTTAACACTCCACTGTCAATATTAGACAGATCAACCAGACAGAAAATCAACAAGGATATCCAGCATTTGAACTCAGACCTGGAGCAAGCAAACCTGATAGACATTTACAGAACTCTCCACCCCAAATCCACAGAATATACATTCTTCTCAGCACCACATCACACCTACTCTAAAATTGACCACATAATTGGAAGTAAAGCACTCCTCAGCAAATGCAAAACAACTGAAATCATAACAAACAGTCTCTCAGACCATAGTGCAATCAAGATAGAACTCAGAATTCAGAAACCAACCCAAAACTGCACAGCTTCATGGAAACTGAACAACTGGCTCTTGAATGTTGACTGGATAAACAATGAAATGAAGGCAGAAATAAAGCAGTTCTTCGAAACCAATGAGAACGAAGACACAACATGCCAGAATCTCTGGGACACATTTAAAGCAGTCTCTAGAGGAAAATATATAGCAATAAGTGCCCATATGAGGAGAATGGAGAGACCCAAAATTGACACCCTATTGTCAAAATTGAAAGAGCTAGAGGATCAAGATAAAAAAAAAACTCAAAACCCAGCAGAAGACAATAAATAACTAAGATCAGAGGTGAGCTGAAGGAGATAGAGACACGAAAAACCCTTCAAAAAATCAATAAATACAAGAGCTGGTTTTTTGAAAAGATCAACAAAATAGACCACTAGCCACATTGATTAAAAAGAAAAGAGAGAACAACCAAATAGATGCAATAAAAAATGATAAAGGGGAAATCACCACAGATTCCACAGAAATTCAAACCATCATCAGAGAATATTACAAACAACTCTATGCACATAAACTAGCAAACCTGGAAGAAATGGATAAATTCCTGGACTCCTGTGTCCTCCCAAGCCTAAACCAGGAGGAAGCTGAAACTATGAATAGACCAATAAGAAGATCAGAAGTCGAGGCAGCAATTAAGAGCCTACCACACAAAAAAAGCCCAGGTCCAGATGGGTTCACAGCCAAATTCTACCAGACACACAAAGAGGAGCTGTTACCATTCCTTCTGAAACTATTCCAAATAATCCAAAAAGAAGGAATCCTTCCCAAATCATTTCATGAGACCAATATCATCCTGATACCAAAACCTGGCAGAGATCCAACAAGAAAAGAAAACTTCAGGCCAATATCCATGATGAACATAGATGCAAAAGTCTTCAATAAAGCATTGGCAAGCTGATTGCAACAGCAAATCAAAAAACTTATCCATCATGATCAAGTAGGATTTATCCCGGGGATGCAAGGCTGGTTCAACATACACAAGTCTATAAATGTTATTCACCACATAAACAGAACCAAAAACAAAAACCACATGATTATCTCAATTGATGCAGAGAAGGCATTCGACAAAATTCAACAGCCCTTTATGCTAAAAACCCTCAATAAACTCAGTATCGATGGAACGTATCTCAAAGTAATAAAAGCTATTTATGACAAACCAACAGCCAATATCATACTGAATGGGCAAAAACTGGAAGCATTCCCTTTGAAATCTGGCACTAGACAAGGATGCCCTCTTTCACCACTCCTATTCAATATAGTACTGGAAGTTCTAGCCAGAGCAATCAGGCAAGAAAAAGAAATAAAGGGTATTCAATAGGAAAGGTGTTAGCCAAATTGTCTCTATTTGCAGATGACATGATAGTATACCTAGAAGACCCCATTGCCTCAGCCCAAAAACTCGTGAAACTGATAAGCAACTTCAGCAAAGTCTCAGGATGTAAAATCAATGTGCAAAAATCACAAGCGTTCCTCTACACCAATAACAGACTTAAAGAAAACCAAATCAAGAACAAACTGCCATTCACAATTGCTACAAAAAGAAGAAAATACCTAGGAATACAACTCACAAGGAACGTAAGGGACCTCTTCAAGGCAAACTACAAACCACTGCCCAACGAAATAAGAGAGGACACAAACAGATGGAGAAACATTCCATGTTCATGGTTAGAAGAATCAATATCGTGAAAATGGCTATATTGCCCAAAGTAATTTACAGAATCAATGCTATTCCCTTCAAGCTACCATTGACTTTCTTCACATAACTGGAAAAAACCACCATGAACTTCATATGGAACCAAAAAAGAGCCTGCATAGCCAAGTCGATTCTAAGCAAAAGGAACACAGCGGGAGGCATCACACTACCGAATTTCAAACTATACTACAAGGCTACAGTAATCAAAACAGCATGGTACTGGTACCAAAACAGAGATATAGACCAATGGAACAAAACAGAGGCATTGGAGGCAACACAACATATCTACAACCATACAATCTTTGATAAACCTGACAAAAACAAGCAATGGGGAAATGATTCCCTGTTTAACAAATGGTGTTGGGAAAACTGGCTAGCCATGTGCAGAAAGCAGAAACTGGACCCCTTCCTGACACCTTACACTAAAATTAACTCCAGATGGATTAAAGCCTTAAACATAAGACCTGGCACCATAAAAACCCTAGAAGGAAATCTAGGCAAAACCATCCAGGACATAGGAGTAGGCAAGGACTTCATGAACAAAACACCAAAAGCATTGGCAACAAAAGCCAAAATAGACAAATGGGACCTAATGAAACTCCACAGCTTCTGCACGGCAAAAGAAACAGTCACTAGAGTGAATCGGCAACCAACAGAATGGAAAAAATTTTTGCAGTTTACCCACCTGACAAAGGGCTGATATCCAGAATTTACAAAGAACTCAAACAGATTTACAGGAAAAAAACAAACAAGCCCATTCAAAATTGGGCAAAGGATATGAAAGACACTTTACGAAAGAAGACATATATGAGTCCAACAATCATATAAAAAAATGCTCATCATCACTGGTCATCAGAGAGATGCAAATCAAAACCACATTGAGATACTATCTCACGCCAGTTAGAATGGCGATCATTAAAAAATCTGGAGACAACAGATGCTGGAGAGGATGTGGAGAAAAAGGAACACTTTTACAATGTTGGTGGGAGTGTAAATTAGTTCAACCATTGTGGAAGACAGTGTGGCGATTCCTCAAGGCCTTAGAAATAGAAATTCCATTTGACCCAGCAATCCCATTACTGGGTATATATCCAAAGGACTGTAAATCGTTTTACTATAAGGACACATGCACACGAATGTTCATTGCAGCACTGTTTACAATAGTAAAGACCTGGAATCAACCCAAATGCCCATTGATGATAGACTGGATTGGGAAAATGTGGCACATATACACTATGGAATATTATGCAGCAATCAGAAATGATGAGTTTGTGTCATTTGTAGGGACATGGATGAATCTGGAGAACATCATTCTCAGCAAACTGACACAAGAACAGAAAATGAAATACGGCATATTTTCACTCATAGGTGGGTGATGATTAATGAGAACACATGGACACAGGGAGGGGAGTACTAAATACTTGGGACTACTGGGGGGAAAAGGGGAGGGCCAGCGGGAGGGGAGGTGGGAAGGGATAGCCTGGGGAGAAATGCCAAATGTGGGTGAAGGGGAGAAAGGAAGCAAAACACACTGCCATGTGTGTACCTATGCAACTGTCTTGCATGTTGTGCACATGTACCTCAAAACCTAAAATGCAATAAAAAATAAAAAAATAAAAATAAAATAAAATAAAATTAACAATCCAAATCTATCCGTTTATAAAAACAGACTAAATTGGCCAAGTGGATTTTTATCATTAGTGTTTAAGGTTATTTTAATATTAGAAAACCAGTGTAAGTAATTAACCATATTGATTGGTTAAAAGAGAAAAAATATCAATTATCTCAATAGA
The DNA here is from genome assembly GCF_049354715.1 of Callithrix jacchus. NCBI lineage: Eukaryota > Metazoa > Chordata > Mammalia > Primates > Cebidae > Callithrix > Callithrix jacchus. The sequence continues at coordinate 135,800,340 of NC_133505.1, forward strand.
TGCAGAAAAATAAATGGGTAAAATTAAATAAACATTTTTGATGTCTGAGAAATTTTACAAACTAGAATTGAAAAAGCACTTGAACTCATGATGGCTATCTACATAAAAACTAATAGCCAATATTTAATATAAAATGTTAAAAGTATTGTTTAAAATAATAAACATGAAACAATTCTCACCATCACCACTCCCATTTAACGTTGTGCTAGATGACCTTAACAGTGCAGTAAGGTAAGAAATATAATATACAGGAATCAGAAAGGAAGAAATAAAACTCACTTGTAGATGATACAGTTATCTCTTTTGTAAAATCAAAACAATCTACAGACAAATATTTAATTAGTAAGTCAGTAAGGGGGCTGTATGCAAAATTAATATACAAAAGTCAATCATGTTTTTTTACATCAACACTTTTCATAAAAAATATTTTACGAAGCCATGTATAATAGCAATAAATATAAAAGTACCAAGGATTAAATTTGTAGGGAAAAGCAAATGGCCAATAATAATCAAAAGAAATTCTAGGCCAGGTGAGGTGACCTGTAATCCCAGCACTTTGGTAGGCCGAGGCAGGAGGATCACCTGAGGTCAGAAGTTCAAGACCAGCCTGGCCAACATGGCAAAACCCCGTCTCTACTAAAAATATAAAAATTAGCCAAGTGTGATGACAGATGCCTGTAATCCCAGCTACTTGGGAAGGAGAATCACTTGAACCCAAGAGGCAGAGGTTGCAGTGAGCTGAGATCGCCCCACTGCACTCCAGCCTGGGGGATAGAGACTCCCCGCCCCCCAAAAAGAAAAGAAATTCTAAAGGAAACAGGTGGGGCTTTTTGAAAAGTTAACAAGACATGGAGGCTCTAATCTCTGTGAATGGAATTAATGCCCTTATAAAAAATATGTAATATAAAGACTTAGTGTAATTAGGGCAGGGAGTAGGGACTCAGATCTCTTCCTATGCTCATCAAAGATGTAACTGGGGGATGGGAGAAGAGCTGAGGGCATCCCAAAGATGCTTCCAGTTTGCTGATCTGGTGTTTTTCCTGATGTGCCCAGGTTCTTGGCCTCTCTTGCCCCAGGAATGGGGAAAAGGGCCCCAGAGGCACAGTGAGCTTCCCATTTGAATAAATATTGTGGACCCAAAGAGTTTTGCAAAGAGCAATTTATTAGACAGAGACAGAGAGAAAGAGAGAGAATGAGAGAGAGCTCCCACACTGTCATGGGAGGGGATCCAAGGGAGGAATCCATATGGGTAAGGAGCAGTGGGTTTTTAACCTTGGAGTTATTCCTGCCCCATTCATGTTCTCGTCCAATGAGAGGAGTTCTTCGGACTTCCACTGGAGAGATTGATCTTTGACTCTGATACTGGATTGGCTGCTAGGTCTGCAACAGAGGCCCTTCCTCCTGGAGCTTTTTGTGTGCTTTTTGAAGAAAGAAGCACACCTCGAATTTCTACATAGCCCACATGTGGGAAAGTCAGACAAAGAACTCTAGGTTCCCAGATGGGGCCATGGAATGAGGCATGGTGCTGGGAAGCTCCTGCCTTTGAATCCACACCCCTCATGGACCCACACACTCCCTAATTAGGACTTATTTAAAAAGATATAACAATTAAGGCAAAATGCTATTAGCGTAACAATTAACCAATGGAACTGACAAAATATTCCATAGACATAGCATACATATACGAATACTTAATTTTTAACAAAATAGGCATTACATGACAATAAGATGGACCCTATACAGTAAATGGTCTGGTTCCACTGATTATATAGAGAAAAAAATTAAGATTTCTGCATCCCTACTCCATATTATACATAAAAATAAACTCCTCTTGAAACAAATTATAATTTTTAAAAAAATTTTAATTATACTAAAAATAAACTTTTATAAAGACAACACAGTGGGATTTCTGCTTCTAACCATAATTGAATAATAGTATTTAGATTTACTTATTTGCCTTAAACAACAAGAAAACCTGAGGGGAAAATTGTGGAACAACAGTTTTAAGATACCATTCCACAGACATCATGAAACTGTGATCTCTGAAAAACAGAAACAAATGAGGTGAGGCTTACAATTGCCCCAACATTATTGCCTGGGGACAGTCTCCAAGGCGAGGTTCATTGGTACATTGAGAAAAATGTCAAACACAGCCTGGCCTTGCCAGATGGAGATTACGGTTCATGGAGGCTGAGGCAGCTAGCATCTGTGAGGCAGCATACAAGGGAAGAGGGACCTGGGGTGGGGGGAGAGAGAGAGAGAGAGAGAGAGCTGCAGATATCTGTAAAGAGAAACCAGAGTACTGAACTGCAAATATGTGAGAGAAAACTATCTAAGGCTAATGGAAGAATCACTAAAGAGTAGTAAAATAAACAATTCCTGAGCTGATACAGGGCTGGTAATATTTTATTTTCCTACCACCCAAAGTTGAATGCCTTTATAACAGGGACAAAATTAGCTCCAAACTACAAACTACTCTAGGTTCATCCCAACAAATTTTAAAAATAAGCCTTAAAAGAAGTCAACTTATCCCAAATAAATTAACTGCATGGCAGACCAAAGTCCAATACTACTTAATTACAACAAAATCCAGCACTCAACAATGTAAAATACATGATGTCAGGCATCAAATCAAAAATTACCAGGTACATAAACAAGCAGAGTATACATACCACAACCAGGAGGAAAATCAATCAATGGAAACAGAATCCCAAATGGCAAGAAAATCATGTCAACATATATCAGAATCAAATCATCAAAAAGATGGATAACCAGAAAATTGTAAAAGTGGTCAGAGAATAAAATGACATGACAGGTGCAGAGGAACAAAGATAAGGAAGAAGAGTTTCTTGTCAGACACTACATTGCTATGGTCTGAATGTTGGTGTCCCCAAAAAACTTACATGCTGGAACCTAATGCCTAATGCGATAGTATTAACAGGAGGGGATTTTGGGGAAGTAGTTAAGTCATAAGGGCTCTAATCTCCATGAATGAGATTAATGCCCTTATAAAAGAGGTTGAGGACGCTGCCTTGCCCTTTCCTTCTGGTGAAGGGGCAGCAAGGAGGTGCCACTTCGGAAGCTGAGAGTCCTCACCAGACATCAAATAAGCTGATCCCTGGAGCTTGGATTTCCCAGTCTTCAGCACTGTGAGCAATGTATGTATATTGAGGCATATCAATTCCTTTTATATACTTAATTTTTTATTTTTGTTATTTTTTATTATACTTTAAGTTTTGAGGTACATGTACAGATGTGCAGGTTTGTTACAGAGGTATACATGTGCCATGGAGGTTTGCTGCACCCATCAACCCATCATCTACATTAGGTATTTCTCCTAATGCTATCCCTCCCCTAGCCCCCCAACCCCCAACAGGCTCCAGTGTGTGATGTTCCCCTCCCTGTGTTCATGTGTTCTCATTGTTCAACTCCCACCTATGAGTGAGAACATTTGGTGTTTGGTTTTCTGTTATTTTGTTAGTTTGCTGAGAATTATGGTTTCCAGCTTCCTCTATGTCCCTGCAAAGGACATGAACTCATCCTTTTTTATGGCTGCATAGTATTCCATGGTGTTTATGTGCCACGTTATCTTTATGTGTGTCTATCACTGATAAGTATTTGGGTTGGTTCCAAGTCTTTGTTACTGTGAACAGTGCTGCAATAAACATGCGTGTGTATCTGTCTTTATAGTAGAATGATTTATAATCTTTTTGGTATATACCCAATAATGGAATTGCTGGGTCAAATGGTATTTTTATTTCTAGATCCTTGAGAAATAGCCACATTGTCTTCCAATATGTTTGAACTAATTTATACTCCCACCAACAGTGTAAAAGCATTCCTATTTCTCCACATCCTCTCCAGTATTTATTGTCTCCTGATTTTTTAATGATCACCGTTCTAACTGGCATGAGATGGTATCTCAATCTGGTTTTGATTTGCATTTCTCTAAGACCAGTGATGATGAGCTTTTTTTCATACATTTGCTGGCTTCATAAATGTTTTCTTTTGAGAAGTGTCTGTACATATCCTTCACCCACCTTTTGATGGGTTTCTTTGTTTTTTTCTTGTAAATTTGTTTAAGTTCTTTGTAGATTCTGGATATTAGCCTTTTGTCAGAAGTACAGACTGCAAAAATATTCTCCCATTCTGTAGGTTGCCTATTCACTCTGATGATAGTTTCTTTGGCTGTGCAGAAGCTCTTTAGTTTAATTAGATCCCAGTTGTCAGTTTTGGCTTTTGCTGCCGTTGCTTTTGGTGTTTTAGTCATGAAGTCCTTGCCCATGTCTATATCCAAAATGTTATTGCCCAGGTTTTCTTCTTGGGTTTTTATGGCTTTAGGTCTTACATTTAAGTGTTTTATCCATCTTGAGTTAATTTTTGTATAAGGTATAAGGAGGGATCCAGTTTCAGCTTTCTGCATATGACTAGCCAGTTTTTCCAACACCGTTTATTAAACAGGGAATCCTTTCCCCATTGCTTGTCAAGTTTGTCAAAGATCAGATGGTGTAGATTTTTAATGCTTAAAAACTACCTATCTGTGTTATTTTGTTATAGCAGCATGAATGGACTAAGACATTTTGCAAGCCAGACTACAATACAGAGATATGTTTAAAGTATTAGAAAAAAAAAAAAACAACAAAAGCAGTCAAACAAACAAACCAAATACTATCAATCTGTAATTCTTTACCAGAGAAATATATCTTCCAAAATTAAAGAAAAAACAAAGATTGTTTCAGAGAAATAGAAATGGTAAGACTGTATCACAGACTGATGTACATTAGAAGAAATATAGAAAGTTCTCCAGGCAAAAGAAAAATGATACCAGGTGGAAATTTGTTCCTACAGATAGGAATTAAATGTATCAAAAAGGTGAAGAGTAATGCTTTGTCACCAATGCTACCTATCACAAGACCTCTAGCCAGTTATGTTTTTAGCTGTAGGGCCTAAAACCATGGTTAGGAATGAATACCTAACTTGTTACAAACTTAAAATAGAACTTCAAACAGTCCCTGTCCAAAATTTTCTCTCTGAAGTTTTAAAAAGAAAGACTGGGCCATAAAAAGAGTATAAAAAAGACTTGCTTCTCCAACTTCCATTTCTCATTTCAAACCTGAAGAAAGAAAACCTGCACCAATTTGAGGTTTCAATCAACTCTCAGTGTAAAACTTCACGTTTTCTGTAGCTTTTTAATAACTTCTTACACTCACGTTCTATGTACAACTCAGTGGAGAAATGTTTGGATTCATTGGGTTATTGGTTCTGACACACAAGCCTACTTCCACGTGGGGCAACCCCCAGCATGCTGGCCTCTGCCACGTGCAACAGATCAGACCCACCCATGGAGGTTTAGTGCGGCTGTATTATGCCAGTTCCAAACGTGGTTTTTTTGTTTATTGTTGTTGCGTGTTGATACTGGGAGAAGAAAAGTGAGTCACAGACAGTGTAAAGACACAAGGGGAAGACAGCCATCTACAAGCCAAGGAGAGAGGGCTGGAACAGCTTAATTCCTTGTAGCATTCATAGAGAACCAATCCTGCTGACAGCTCTAACACAGACTAGAAAAATACTACACGACTATTTCCTTTCTTCATTTCCATGAGAATTGGGTGATGCCTATTATTCATATAAGTGATTCTCTTACTTTTGTGGTTACCTTTGATTAGTGTTTTGGTTTTGATGCGTTTCACAGACCTCATTCAAATACTGGATCTCTGCTTTATTAGCTTTGTGTTCTCTGGCATATCCCTTAATCTAGTTCAGTCAGATTCTCATTATCTGCAAAATGAGGGTTCTAGTACCCCTCAGAATTGTACAAGGCTCTCAAAAATATCCTTAGCACATGGAAGCTGTCCGATAAATGCCAATTGCTTTATGAATTTCTGTAGTTGTATGCTGCAGTAATTTATTTTCATTTGTTAAAAAACACTTTGTCACCTGTCTGACATAGCATCTGGTGGTCAGGATAAGATATCATTAAAAGTAAAAATGGACAATCATAGAGAGTTAATTTTAGCAAGTAACTAGATTATATGACTTAAACGGCAGCTTTGCAGCAAAGTGTAAAAAATAAATAAATCAGTTAACCAGCTTTGTGAAATACCCACAGAGTGTTTTAGACTTTATTTTGAAGGTGCCAAAATAGAGCTAACATGTCACTTTATGTCTTCCCAAGAAAATTACATGATAAATATCTAACTATCGCTGCTTCACTAAAGACCTAGCAGTGAAAGGGATTTGGGATGTGTGCCCATCAGTAACTGATTAGAGAAGTAAATTTTATACCTTGTCAATATTCTCTGGCTATAATGTAGCAAGTTAAAATGAGGTCATTAAGGTGGGCACTAACTCAATATGACTGGTATTCCTACAAAGAAAAAAAAGGGAAACTTTGAGACTAACACACATACAGGGTAAACACCATGTGAACATGATGATGGCCACTCACAAGCCAAGGAGAGAGGCCTGGAACACATTCCTCTTAGCCCTTAGAGGAAACTAACCCGGCCAATACCTTGATTTCAGACTTGTAATCTCTAGAACTGTGAAGCAATGAATTTCTGTTGTTTAAGCCACGCAGTCCATGGTATTTTATTATGGCAGTCCTAGCAAACAATACAAGTAATAAAATATTAATTATTTTTAAATCCCATAATTTTCCTTCTTGTTATATACATATATATGCAACAAATAAAAGGTGAATCTCTCTAATGTATAAAGAAGTTAAATAAATTAATAACAGAAAGGCCAACAGTCCAACAGAAATAAATGAGCAGTTTATAGAGAAGGAAATTTAAATGGCTCTTGAATATATGGAACAATACTCAACCTTACTCATATGTGAACTACACTACACTGAGAAATCATGTCTTCTAATATATCGGAAAGTCAACAAAATGAATAACACACGCTTTTACTGTGGTTTCTTCAGGAACAAAGGTCCACATACATTGGTAGTGGTAATATATATTGATACAAAAAATAATCCAAAGTTATAAATGCGTATAGCCTTACATACTTCTCTTCTGGGGATTTATTCTGCAAGTATACACACACACACACACACACACACACACACACACACACGTGTGAAATGACATATATACAAAGTGATTCATTCCAGAAATGCTTGTGATGGTCACCACAAAACTGTCAATCACAGAGAGACTAATTAAATAAGTTTTGGTACACTCATGCAGTCAAACACTATAAAACTATAAATGAGGAAGGAAAATTTTTGTACAATAATATGGAATGATCCAAGGTGCATTTTAAATAAATTTAGGAGGCTGGGTGCACTGGCACACACCTGTAATCTGCGCACTTTGGGAGTTTGAGGCAGGCAGATTGTGGGAAGCCAGGAGAACAAGACCAGCCTGGCCATCATGGTGAAACCCCATCTTTAATAAAAATGCAAAAATTAGCAGGCATGGTGGCATGTGCCTGTAGTCCCAGCTACCAGGAAGGCTGAAGCATGAGAGCCACCTGAACCCAAGAGGCAGAGATTGCAGTGACCCAAGATTGCACACTGCACACCAGCCTGGGTGACAGAGACTCCATCTCAAAAAGAAAAGAAAGGAAAAAAGAAAGGAAAGAAAAGGAGGAAAGGGAAAAAGGAAAAAAGGAAAGGAATAGAAAGGAAAAAGAAATTAAACCTGGGAACAAAATAGTTTATCTAATCTATCTATATGAGTACTATTTTCCTTTTAAAGTGGAGAAATGAACATGTGTTTGTAATTATAAGGTGACTTAGCTGCTTGGGAGTCACATGTAGCATTTGAATAGTGGTGAGTTTGCCTTAAAAGCTCTGTTCTACTGTCCCACTCAAGAACAGGTATTGTCAAATTTGTAAAATAGATACTTTAACTAGAATAGACTTTATTTTTATTGATGATTTAATCTATTATGAACTATTACTTTTTCACTGTAAGCTGATGTAAAAATTATTGCTTTAATGTGATCACTTAATAAGTATTAAATGCACCAATCCTATCTGCTAAAAATTGTTTGGCATATTTAATTGATCACAAGGATTCGAATAGCACTCTTATCTTTCTAAGTATCCTCCAGAAATTCTTATTTTCAGCAGGGCCTGCTGAAGAAACATAAAGCTTACATTTTTATTCCTGATTTCTTCTCATCACTTCCAATAGCAGCCACTGAGTCAAAGCAGGTGCTCTCTTTCCTTCGTTTTCCTAGAGCCCTCCCTCTATATTACCTGTTTTTGAGATTGCAGGCAGTTAGAATCCAACATCTGGCACACTGAAAGGAGCTATGTGATAGGGCCCCAAACTGAAATGTGATGAATTATTAAACAGGTAGTTTGTTGGGTGATTGAAAATTACCTGCAAAAGAGTGCTTATCTCCTTGAGGCACATCGAAAGCTAACGGAATTGAGCCAATTAGACTGACTGTCTCTTCAATGAGTTGTGACCTATCAATGGTAATAGCTTATTATGATGATAAATGAACCCATCTCTCAAACTGAAGCCTGAGTACACACTTCAGCAGTTTCCTTGAATCATGAGGCCATTACCTCTCAACTTCAGATCGACAGCAGTGACAGCCACAGGAGCAGAGAGCATGCATGACTAGACACAGATGATTGTTTTAGTCAGATGAATATATTTATAGCTATTTCCAAAGAAACAGCTCTTCTTTTGCATTGTATATTCATATCTGAAATATTTATCATATGATGTTTCCTTCATTAGGAAGAAAACCCCTCCCTGGTGGTAGCATTCTGAGATAACTGGATTTTTAAGGTCTTTTTTTTCTTCACTTATTTGTTTGTTGTTTACAGTGTTTTAATTTCTCTTTCTTGTAATAACTCAACTCCTAGTTGAGTAACATTTCGGAATAAAAATATTTTCTTATACCGAAGATGCTGGTAATATAAAAACAAGTGTGTTTTTAAAAAATTTATTTCATCCTATTGCATTTTGCATTTATATTTGATGTGGGTTAGGGCAACTTAGACATCCCTTTTTCTTTGTAGAGGAGGTTTGTAGAGATCAATAGTGTAAGAATCATACAAGCGTAAATAGTTTTGTTTTCTTTTTAATTTTTAAAAAATTTCAAAAATTCTTGAAGTAGTTACTAAAATGTAGTAAGTTCCATGTGCTGCTTTATTGGTATATTTTGTTTTAGGAGTATTAGGAGCAAAAGGGTTATTTTTATAATGAAATGCAATCTTCTAATTCCTAAGAAGTATTAGACAGATGTTAGCTGCCAACTTCCCAAAACTATCCCTGAAAAAAAACGTCTTGGTCAAGAAAGTTTATGAAGTTATTACAGTAAAGAAAAACATCACCTTGATATTCTTAGTAATGTCTCAGAAGTTGAGGGTCAAGGGAGGATATTTATAGGTTTTAGGGAAAATGTTGGGTGATTTCAATGCAAATCTGGCATGAGAGGGAACTGGTTGGGATTCTGCAGTTTATTATATTATAGTTTTGGATTCATCACCAGAGCAAAACAAGGGTCTTGAATCAAACATTGAAGAACATGTTATGAGTCTATCAGGAAGTTACTTTAGATGGAACACAGAGCAGACACAATTTTCATGGAGGTTGTTCACAGCATTGCTTAAAATAGAGAGTGGAAATTTTGGTTGCTCCCAGCATTATTTAGCATAGGAACAAGATTGTGTTAGCGTTACAAGAAATTGTGTTAGCGTTAGCTCTTACAGGCATATATTTGCTTAATTTTCTGTGCCACTGTTTCCTAATGCATAAAATGAAAATAATATGACTACCTACTTTATAGTGTTATTTTGAGGATTAAATGCATTGACTCATATGTAGTACTCAAGATGGTGTCTGAAAAATGATAAGCATTTGGTATTAGCTATTATTATTAACTGCAACTGGGCTTAATTTCAGGTCAGGCATTATTTTAATGAAATTTTAGAAAGGCTCCCCTCACACATAAACATACAGAAAAAGAGAGAGGAAGAAAGAAGAAAAGAGAGAGGTAGAGAGAGGCAGAGGGAGAAAAAGTAAGAAAGAAACAGAGAGAAAGACGGAAAGAGAGAAGAGAGAAAGGAAGAAAGAATAGAAAGAAAAAAAGAGAGTCAGAAAGAGAGAGAAAAAGAAAGAGAAAGAAAGAAAGAGATGAAGGAAGGAAGGAAGGCAAGCATGGAGGGAAAGAAGGAAACAATGGAAAGAATAAAGAAATAAATAGAGCAGGAAAGAAAAAAGAATAGGAAGAATTTGCTCATATATGTTTAATATTTAGAGTATTTTGATTCACAAAGTAATCGACTATTAGGACCTCTCTTAGAGATTATCTGGTCTGATAGTAAATGGCTTTTCTTTCCAGTTTTCATCTGGGACTGGGTTTGAAGTGATCATCAGCCTCCGTGTTCTGGAAATAAGTCATTTATAATTAAATGGAACTGGAACTAACCTACAGACCAAAAGCTTTGCAAGCCATTGAAGTTCCCCTGGGCCATTTACTGCCTTAAGCTTGTTTTCACTCATACTTCAGGAAAAAAGAATGAGTAGGGAGGTGGTGCTCTTATATCACAGAATTTTCAATTAAAATGTGATGGTTTTATATGAAAGTAAAAATGATTTATTTTGCTTTTTTCTTCAAGACAAATACAAGGATAAATTTTAATTATGTTAATATCTAATCTTAAGTCTGCTCTTGATCCAAAACTCTTAAAACTTTACCTAGAAAATGATAGTGCAATTTAATGTGTCTCACAATTTAGAAGGGATTTGGAGGGTAATGGATGGAATAAGGGCTTAACATGAGAAATAATTTCTGTTGTAACAAGTTCATGAACTTTATGCACAGTGAAAGATATTTAGGCTAAAGAAAACGTTAAGTATGCAGGGAGTGAAACTCGTGACAGCTTGATCCCATAAGACTCAGCAAGGATGAGGTTTGACTCTGCATCTCTGCCTTATATAGTACAGTATTTTTACTTAAAGGAGATAAGCCAGGTTAAGGGGTTCGGCAAAACTGTTAAAGTAACTCATTAAAAAAATCTAGTTATTGCTACAAAAGTCTCTCGAGTGCGGTGCTCAGGCCTCTTTGCACCAGAGTCATCTGGAGTCTTTAAATTGTTTATTATTGACCCTTACTCTGATTCACTCACTCAGAAGATCTGGGGAAATCTACATTTTTAACCACCTCCCTAAGTGATTCTTCACCCATAAGAATTTGAGGGCCACTCTTTTATGACTAATTTTTAAAATAACTGATAATTAATGATCCGCAAGTAGTTCTCTAGACTTTGACTTTCCACGACAGAAAAAAAAAAAAAAAAAACCCGAAGTATGCTTTTCAGTCTAAATTCAGAGATTGACTTTCCTATCCAATACTCTATACTGTACAAGGGAACCCTAGAATAACCCCTTCTTAGTCACTGCCAAAATCTATTTATTGTTTATCAATCTCATTAGAAACTGAACCGCACTTGCGCACACATACACACACACACACACACATACATACGTATATACATACATACATACACACACACCCCACCACCGCCACACCAATCACACATTTACATTGGAAGAAAATGAATCTTAGACAGCAGCTATGTTTTTTTTAAACAGGAAGTATAACATGTACTGCCATTAACATTTGGAATGAGGGAGAAAGGAAACTTGGCAGAACCAGAATATTGCGTGAGAGTTGGAGATAGCTTCAGATTCTAGAAAAATTTCCAACTCCTGCAGAATATGTGTTAACAGTTTCACTGTTTGAGCTCTGCTTCCCACTAGCCAGGTGTAAACACAGATAAGACCCTTAACTTCACAGGGACCTATTGGGAAGAGGTTATAATTATTTAGCCACAGAATCTGTTTTTCAAACAAAATCCTAATCAGAACACCAAAAAAAAAAAAAAAAAAGCCAAAATAAAGGATTCAAATGGGTGAGAGGGCCAGTCCTGGTTACAGTGTGAGACAGAAACCGTGCCACTTACTGTGGACAACAGAACAGATGCTGGTTACTATGATTGACATAGTTCATCTTGGTTCAAGCAGAAGATAGGGTTGGTGCTTGTTGCAGTGGCCAGTAATAGTGGCTGGTTTCTGGTTATAATGCATGACAGAGTTAGGAGCTTTTCCTATATTATGTCCCCATGACCTCATCTGTGGTTTCCCCATAAGAAAACTAGGTTTGGGGAAAACATGGTATAAATAAAAACAGATCAGATGGATTAGAAGGTCTCCTGCAGATTTAAAATTTTATGAATATAATGCCAAATATAATCTTACACTCAGTTGACTACTAATAAGGAAAAAATAACCCTACAAAATATGGTAAAGTGACTACATGACAACAATTGAAAAGAAAATAATTGCACTCAGGTGAGCTATTGTCCGTATCTAGAGGCACTGATGATACATAAACCCAGCCACCGAAAATGTGGAATGTGTCAAAGCAAAGCAACTAAAATGATTCAAGACACTGAACAGTGTTCAAGCTATGTAATTTCTTACCTACATTACAGGAAAAAAACCCATCTAACTTTTTTTCTACTTCCAACTTCCCTCCTCTAAAATGTTATTCACATACCTGGTAGAGAAGAATCTTTCTAAAACTCAAATTTGGTTACCTTAGTCTCCTTTTAAAAATTTCAATGTCTTAAAGATAGAGTGAAAGCTCAGAGACCATTCTGGACTTGTAACTCCCTTGCAGCTCAGAAGGGACCTGTGGTCCCGTAGCTAAAATGCCTTTAAATGTTCAAAGATCTCTCATGCTTTTCTTTCTCACAATGTCCCTTCAGTACAGGATTTCTTTCTACCATTTTCCTGCATAATTAACTTGTAGTCATCATTCAAAATGCATTTAAGCATTGACTTGTATAGGAACTATTTCTGATCACCCTAACTCCCAGCTCTGCCCGAGGTAGGACTTCTCTGCACAATTCCAATGAGACGACCTACTACCCAGCATGCAGAAATATCTCTCTTTGACTTTCTCACTAAACTATGAGTTCCTGGTGGGTGACAACTGGATTCTGTTCTTCCTATCAAGGAACCTAGCAATTTGCTTTGGACAGCATAGGAACTTAATAATTCTTTGTTGAGTGAATAAATGAATGTTTTGTGTGGACAGTAGTTATTTCTGTTTCCACAGAAGATGAACAAGAGAAAATACAGGAAATACAGAAAATTATCCTGATTTTTTTTTTTTAAATTGAAAACTTAGAAAAAGTGTTTGGGTTTAACTTCCTTCAGAAATGCCTGTGTGGATTTCCTAAATATTTTTAAAAGATATTTCCAAGGATCATTTAAGGCCACATCTGTTCAGAACCAAGGGGAGGGCCGAAATAGTCTGCCAAATTCTTTTCCAGCCCTCAAATTTTATGAGCCTGAGTTGCATTGTGTGGGTAAAAGTCTTGTTCTTTATGGATCAGGAGGAAGTTAGATGTTTTGGATATTTATATAGAAATAAAGAATTTGAAGACTGGAAAGAACTTGAGCAAGACGCTATTAAACGTGTTTTGTATGAACTGGTTTTCACCCTGTGTTCTTGTGGTTCCTCCATGCTGGGGGCAGGAGGTGGTATGGAGCAGATAAGGGAGTCTCTTTCCCTCATAAGGCAGGATGTCTTTTTAAAATCAATTTTTTATGTTGAAAGTCCATGGAATGGAATGTGGAAACTGAGACCCTAAAAGATTGAGTCACTTGAACAAAGATAATATAGCTTCTCCACAGACCAAGAAGACATTAGATTTATGATTTCCTGACTTCCACTGCAGATCTCTTACAATTTTCTATGCAAGACATAAAAAAAGAATCAGCTGTTTACTTTCTAGTCAAGGTAGGTTAAAATCAAGCCACTTGTTTTCAAACATCTATTGAGAGTTCATGCCATCAAATTTAAAAATTCACTTAACTGAGTTTAATTTGCTTTCACTTAGGAAGCAGCTGCCTTTCAAGATAAAAAAAATAAACAGATACAATAATATTTGATCAGCTGTGGCTTTTAATTTAAATGTTTAATTCAATGTTGTTTCATTTTCTGGATTCCAAAATATTCTTTGCAAGAGAAGCATACACATCCTAAAGCGTTTCAAATATTTATTATGATGTCCTAGAGGTGGCTGTTACTGTACATACCCTGAGTAGACCTGACGTTGCTTTGGAAGCGTGTATTTTCTGATAGACATATTACTCTCATAATCGAAAATTTTTCAGAAGTGACAAAAATGGTGTTTGCCATTTTCTTCTTCACTGTCTCTATGATTTTGCTTTTTGAAAGATGTCATGTAGTGAGAATCACACAGTGTGTTGTCTTTTCAGATTGGCTTCTTTCATTTAGTAATATGCCTGTAATCCTCCTCCATGTCTTTTCATACAGTTATTATTATTTTTTTAACTCTGAATACTATTTTGTTGTCTGGGGATAACCACAGTTGAATTATCCATTTACCTCCCGAAAAAACATCTCGCTTGCTACCATGTTCTGGCAATATGAATAAAGCTGCTATAAACACTTGTGTGATAGGTCTTGTGTAGATATAAGTATTCAACTTATTTGGGTAAATACCTCTAAAATGAATTTTTTTCCATAGATTTTGACTTCAGTGTTATATATAGTCACTGCAAATCCAAAGTTACTTAGATTTTCTTCTATGTTATCTTACAAGAGTTACAGTTTTGCATTTTATATGATCCATTTTGAGGTCTATGATCCATTTTGTGCTAATCTTTGTGAGGATCTGTACCTGGATTTATGTATTTTACTGAGACTGTGTAATTTATAAAGGAGAGGGTTATATTTGGCTCGGGTTCCTGGGAGCTTGAGTGGGAGGTCCGAGTTAGGACAGCTGCATTCGGTCAAATTCTGGTGAGAGCCTTGTGCTGCATCTTTTAACATGGTGGAGAAGTGGAAGAAAAAATGGGCATGTGTAAAATGACCAAAAACTAGAGGGACCCTTCCTTTTTACCAACCCACTCTCAAGGTAACTAATCCAGTTCTGCAAGAGCAAGAACTCACTCTAAGAAAGGTATTCATTCTTTTTTAAAAACCTAATCACCTCTCCAAGGTACCACCTTTCAACATCACCCCATTGGGAACCAAGCCTCACAGTGAGTTTTGATTGGGATAAACCATATTCAAACCATGACACAAATGAGGCCCAGTTTTTCTAGTGCCATTTATTGAAAACACTTTTCTTTTTTCATTGAATTCCCTTCGCTCCCTTGTCAAAGATCAGATGATCATATACGGTGTGTTTCTGGGCTTGCTATTCTATTCCATTGATCTATGTGTCTTTTTCTCACTAGTACTGCATTGTCTTGATTACTATAGTTTTATACTAAGTCTTGAAGTTGGTTAGTGTTAGCTTTACAAGTTTGTTCAATATTATTCAAGGTTGCGTTGGCTATTCTTGGTCTTTCCTTTCCATATAAACTTTAGAATCAGTGTGTTGATATCCAAAAAATAACTTGCTGGAATTTTGACTGGAATTGCCTTGAATCTATATACAAATTAGAAAGAACTGACATTCCACAGTATCGCGTCTTCCTATTTATGAACATGGAATATCTCTCCATTTATTTAGTTTTTCTGTAATTTCTTTCATTGCAATTTTATAGTTTTCCTCATATAGATCTTGAACATAATTTGTTAGATTTATTTTGAAGTATTTTGGGGGGGCATGCTAAGGTAAATGATCCTGTGTTTTTAACTTCACATTCCAATTTTCTTTGCTAATATATAGGAAAGCAATTGACTTTTACACCACCTTTTTCTTCAGACAGATGCAATCAAGTTACTTAGAAACTGGCTGTGTTGTTCTGCCTGAGTATCCTAAAAACTTTCATCTTCCTTTGAGAACCATAACCTTCATATCTCAAGGTTATGGATAAAATGCTATCTACAAAATCCTTGTAATGCTTATGGTCTAAAAGACTAAATAGGGCCTCAAGAGATTATTCAGAATCAGAGTTATTAATTCCCAATGGATTCCTAAAGGGCTATGTTATGATAGTTGCAACTCTAATTCAATATCAAAGCTTCTGACTTTCACTCCCCTATATCTAGGGAGGTTTCCCTCAACAGTGAAAAATAACTGCAGATACTGCTTTCCCATTCCATGCCACAAAAATGCATTTTTGAAGGATGCTACAGATATGTATTTATATTCCTTAAGCCCAGCTCATATATATTTCTCAAGGCTGTGTGGTATCATAGAAAAAATGATGGAGTCAAATCAATATTTATTTCTTTATCAGTCAAATAAGTCTGATTTAATTGTTTAGAACTTAATGCTTAGTGACCATGAGATCTTACAGAAATTTCTTCACCTTGTATCCTTTGTCACTTTATAAAATGGAGAGTGTAAATACTACTTCTTTGAGTTATCATGATTATTTAATCTAATAACACATGAGACACCAGATATGTAATAGGAACTGAATAATTATTAGCCCAGTTGCTTTCCCTTGACATTTACAGAAAATAAAACTTAATTGAGTATCTAAGATTATATGATAGATTCCAGTAGACTAAGTGAATCTGAGGGGAGAAGTATTTGTCACTTTTCTTCTCTTCTTTGGTTTTAAAGAAGTGCCACTGGAAATGGAATCGCTAACTATAAACAAATGTCTGCATACTGATCCAATATTAACAGAGACAAGAATTGTGGACTGTGCCTTACTGTGCAAGGCAAAAATGAGCTCAAGATGTTATCAGAATAATGAATCAGAAGGAAAATTTTGTTTTACAAGTGATGAATAGCCACAAAACAACTAGAACATACAGTCTCTGATGATACAACTAGAGTCAATAGCTACTTTCTACAGACTAAACACCATTGTAGAGATGGAAACTTTATTGTTTATATTTTATGAAAACTGTTCTCCTTTGTTTTTATGTCGGTTTGAGAGTAGAAGAATATCCTGGAGGGCAAAACATGCCTTTCATACATTAGGGCTGCCTAGAGCATATTCTGGCACATTATATAAATATTAAATAATTCCTATAATTAAACTGATGTTCTTTGGAATGAGGATGGAGACACATAGTTATCTGAATTGCCTTAAGCTAGTTTTGAAATAAGTAGATTTTTACTATTCTAGAATACGTAATGAATGAATCATGCTATGCTACAAGTAAGTATTAATTAATGGTTGAAATACAAATGACATCTTCCTTGAATTATGTGATAATCTACATTACAACTAAAGGAATTTATCATGATAAATGCTAGCTAATGTTGAATCACAGAGGGGTATATGAGATCCATTTTCATTCTTAAAGAAAATCTTTTTATTAATATGGTGAATATTAACTCAGTAAATAATAAAGAAAACTAGTATAAAGTGCAATTTGTAATATTGTATTTATGATGCATGATTTTTGTTGCAGAATTAGAAAATACTTAAGTTTTTGAGAATAGTTGGAAGGGATTGTAATTATCAGAAACACATATTATACCTAAACATGTATTAGGACCTTGTTTTAAAAATTAGATCTTAGAACAAGCAGGTGAGCTGTATAATTATGTTCTTAGAATACAGGTATATACAAGGAGTGTGTTTTGAATGCAAAATATATTCTTTTAGAATCTCAACCCATGAGTTGCTTTCTTTCACATATAAGTCCCAATATTGGCTTTCTATAATCAGTCTATGTCTATTAGATGTGTAATTATATTAATTATGTAAATGTACATGAATACCAAATTATTTGATCAATCTTCAAATATTTTAAGTAATTATATACCCTCCTTGGGGTTAGATGTAGCTTTCCCTTTAACTCAGAGAAATTACTGTCAACAGGTTACCTTCTATAAGACTACCAGAGAGCTATGCATTACTCTATACAAAGAGTATTTCTCCTGTAACTGTTCCCATAGTGCTTTCAGTAGAGTAAATTTGTTATCATGTTGTAAATTAAAGTGTTTCCTCTTTTGGAATACTCCAGTCCTATTAAAACAGATGTTTCCTTCTTTGAAACAAGATATTTAGAGTTATCTGGTTAAGACATCCCATCTTAAACCATAAGACCTTTTTAAATAACTTACATAGAGAAAAATGAAAAAATTTAAACAAATGTCACAGTTTCTGGGAATCCCCAGGATATAATCTACTGTAGACTGTCATTCATAGACAAAGGCACCTCCTATTTATAGGCTTGGGACAGTTCAGCTTCTCCAACTTGAGAGTTTTGAAGATCAAATACAAATGGGTCTTGTGAAGTTTCAAAACAAGTTTCTCAATGTCCTTTGAGTAAATAAACTTGGGCCTGTAGCCAATCGTTTGTATTCCAGTCTTTTTAAAAAATTCAAGTACAGAAACATCAGATTTTCATTGCCAAAGGGGTCATGACATGTTTAAATGCAAGTGCAGAAACTATCTGTAATGAATCAACACTTAAATCAGATGACATTAAGACCAGCTTTGCTATTGCCACAGATGGCATCACAATTAACTTTTAATATATCAAAAACATGAGTGTACTCATATATTATCAATCATTTAATCATGATATCCCAATATTAACCTCTTAGTGTATTGTGAAAAAGATTCATTTGTACAGTATTTTTCCTCTTCAGATTTTCAATTTCTTGAAGGAAGGAACAATATTTTACTCATCTTGTGACCTTCCCTGTATATGTTGCCTGAGACATAATAACTATTCAACAATGTTTAGAGTATTTGATAGAATTATATAAATCTTGGTTTAAAAACTTTGATATACAATAAAACATACTTGGGCAAATTATAAAGCTGTTCTTGAAAAACGAGCTAATACATATTTAGTTGTTAAAATTCTGAAGGGATAATGTAAATTAGATGTGAACCACCTCTACAATATAAAATAGTAGTAAGCTGTAAGTTGAAATAATGGTTTTTCTCATTTTTCGGTAACATTCATTAAATACCTGATACAATTCTGTTCTTTCTGAAAATTGATTATAATGAAAAAATCCTGGCCATTATAAAATTGTCATCTAGTCACAGGTAGAATAAATGAGAGAATTATGATGATCCAAATATAGAAAGCATTTAAATTGGAGAACAGATGAAACTGTGCTTCTAAAGCATTTCAGTGTTGTTCATTTTCTATATGTTATGTTGAAAAAAGTTATATGGAAATGTCATTTTTCATTTGCAGATGCTAAATTTAGACACACGTTTAATACTGTAATTATTTTGATCAAACAGCAGCTATTATTTATTATTCAATATTTATATGTAAAACCTGAAACTTACATTTACCTTAATGATGGTCTTATGATTAAAAGTGCCTGTGTATCAGCAAGATTTGCCAATTCTTTTTTATTCCTTAAAGAATATCTGACAATTTTCTGGTTTCTTTAAGTTTGAGCTAAGACACCATAATAATGTCCTGAAGTATATATGTCAAAATATATGGGTCAAAAAGACACTCTAAGTTAGCAGTCTCCAAGAAACCAGGAAGTATGTGATCCATAGGAGTGTATATATTTTGTTTTCTTTAAAAAAAAATGACCATTAAAAGTTCATCATATGGATTGACACTGGCCTGCTCACTTGGTGGAGTACCAACTCAAGATGCTTTGAGGAAAGAATTTGCATTACCAAGTGAGAGGATTTAAAGTGGTGACTTCACTTGTTCATTGATTTAGACATATGAAATATGATTTTCTTGCATAACTAAGTTTGCTTTCAAATTATATGCCTATGTTTTTAACTAAATAAAGCTTTGCTTAATAAATACGTGGGTTAATATATTCCTTCAAAAAACATAATGAAATAATATTAACTATACAAAGATAAGCAATGAACAAGAAAACCCTAGTGCTTACCACTACTCTTGGTTAGAGCTTTCCCTCAGGCACAAAATGAGGTAAAAGTAATGACAACATAAAGGCAGATGAAAAGTTGATCAACAAGCAAGGAATAAACTGTCATGCAAAAGCAGTTTTTATTATACAGAAACCATTTTGAAAGCAATTATTCAGAAGGTTTCTATCAGTATATGATTTGTAGCTCAAATTATTATTGGTTTATCAATCACAAATACTATTTTCTGCATAATGAAACTAGAAAAAATAATTAACCCATTTTTAAAGTCTTCAAAGCACAAAGTTTCAGTGAGCTTTGAAGCTTTTGTTAAATATGTTAAAATGTCACACTTTCCAAATAGTTTCCAATTATAACTAATTAGCATCAGAAAATTTATTAGCCAAATTTAATCAAGAACCTAAAATAATTTGTGAAAGAATTGAATAATGAGCATCATAATTTAGTATGCTCAGCCATTAATGTAATTCTTACAGTGGGACCTGTGTACTTTTTGTGTATGCGGTATCTCTTTTTAGCTGTGAAAACCATTATTACCAAGTATTAAAACAAACTGAACCTGGAAACAGAACTTCAAATATCAACACTTAGTAATATTTCTAAGTATTAAGCCAAGATTTTCAAAAATAAGAAAACATGATTGATTATATTATTATCTAAAAAAGATTGTACTATATTGTTGAGAGTAAAAGGGAGTTTTATATCAATAAAGTATTTTAAAATAATATTTATTTTATTTCTCATACTTTACTTATTTACATTTTAATAATACATTAATATCATAACACATGTATATAATACAGGTAGAGACAGAATATAGACCTTGAATGCATTTTTTAATGATAATATTGTAAAACCAAACTCGAGACTCCTGTTCTAGGTAATTGATTAGTACAGTAATTGCAGGCTTAAGAAAAATGTATGAAACAGATGACATTAATCTTTCATGCACAATAACACCTTTCTCCAGCTGTGGCTCTAACTCTCCTGATGGATTATTCTTTACTTCTCTCAACTAATCCATTATATGGTTTTAGGCATTCAGGATAGACACTGAATGGAATAACTATTACAAAAGTAATTTTGAGAGAAGCATTTGATTATATATTCATTCATCCTGCATATACTTGATGATTTGATTGGTGGTTTGATTCCAGATATGTTAATTTGCCGGAACTTTTCTAGTTTCCAAACAGTGAATACAACAACTTTGACTTCATAAAGCTTACATTCTAGTTAGAAGAGAGAATATTAATTAGATAAGCACATAAATTATGTAGTATGTTAGAGAGCAATAAATAACAAGAAAAAAGTAGAGCATGGAGGGCATAGGAAGGATGATAGCAGTTGAACAGGCTTTAATTTTAGATAGAATATTTGGTCAGAGAAATGAAGGTGACTAGGAAAAAATTATGTGGGTATCCAGAACAAGAGAGTCTTAGGGAAAAGAGAAAGTAAGTGCAAAGGCCGTAAGATATGAATGTGCCTGGCATGTTCAAAGAACCTCAAGTATGGGGTAACAGTTGGGGAGAGTTGAAGGATATGGCAAGGGGCAAATGTTGTAGTTCTTTGGCACATTGTAGTTAATATCTTCACATTTTTCTGGCAGTGCAGTGAGGAGCACAGACGTGTAATGATCTAAGTTATGTTTTAGTAGAGTCACTATGATTACTACCTTGAGAATTGACTCAACGAGGACAGACAGATAGACCAGTTAAAAGACTTGGCATTCATCCAGTCATTAGATATGAAGGCTTGGCCCACAGTGATGATGGTGAAGATGATCAAGTGTGGTTTGATTCCAGATACATTTTGAAGGTAATGCTAAAAAGATTTGCTAATAGTATGGCTGTGGAACATGAAACAAAGAGAAGAGTTGAGGGTTACTTCCCAACTATGGACCTGAGCAACTAAAAGACTTGTCATTGACTTAGATAAAAATTTGGTATAAGCAAATTTTTAAAGAAAGATCATAAACTCAGCTTAGCTAATTATATGAAGGTAGAGATGCCTATTTTACATCAAGGAGGAAATGTTAAGGTGATACCTAGTATACAAGTCTGAAGTTCATTGGGTCAGGGGCATCTGAACTGAAGAAGAAAAATGTTTACATCATCAATACAGATGTCATTTAAACCAGGAGACTAGATGTGATAACCAAGAAAATGAATAACAAGAGACAAAATAAGAGATCTAAGGACTGGGCCCTACAGCACCCCAACATTTAGAGGTTAGCAAAGTGAGGAGGAACCAGAAAGGAGACTAAGAATCAGTGGCCAAAAAAGTAGAAGGAAAACCACAGAAATCATGTACTGAAAGTCATTCGAGTCTGAGTGCCATGGCTTACACCTGTAATCCTAGCACTTTGGGAGTCTGAGGCGGGTCAATCACAAGGTCAAGAGATCGAGACCAATATGGTGAAACCCCATCTCTACTAAAAATACAAAAATCAGCTGAGTATGGTGACACATGGCTGTAGTCCCAGCTACTCAAGAGGCTGAGGCAGGAGACTCACTTGAACCCAGGAGGCAGAGGTTGTGGTGAGCCAAGATCACGCCACTGCACTCCAGACTGGCAACAGAGCGAGACTCTATCTCAAAAAAAAAAAAAAAATGACAGTCATTCAAATGAATCAAGTGATCAACTTTGTCAAGTACCATTGATGGGCCAAATAAGGTAAGAAATGAGAGTTGACCATTGGATATAACAATGCATTTGACCAATGACCTTGAGAAGAGGACTTTCAGTGGAGTGAATGGCAACATGGGAACTGGAGTGGATTTAAGAGAGAATGAGAAGAAAGAATATGGAGACAGCAAGAGTATACTTACCTTTGTCTAGATAGAAAATAAGGGCACAGATACTTTTGTCGGGGGTGGAATGGTGCTGGGACACGTGGAAATCTCTTCTATTGGTTTTTATATTCTTAGAAAATAGAAAACAATTGAGTATGAGGATATGGGAGGAGGATGCTGAAGCTTCAAAAAGAAAGGAGAAAGTGTGAAACAGTATCCAGGAATGTAGCAAAGAACATGGACCAGACAACAATTGGGATCTACATGAGTTTAGTAATCATGAATTTGAGGCAAGATACTACAAGTTTCTTCAGATATATCAAGCTCAACAGTTGCAGGTACAGAGAAGATAGAGATTAGATTTAACTGAATTTGTGATTTAGCCAAGTGAGTATAATAAAACTACAGATTAAAATAACTGACTGGAATTTAAGGCAGTATGAGAAACCCTCGAGCTAGAGCAATTTTCCATTTCTCCCTCCTAAAATGCTAGAGGTTCTGTAGTCAAGACAAGTCTTTTTTCATAGAACTATACAAGGCCTTAGAGGATATTTAGTATCCTTGGCTTAAAGGATAAAGGTACAGTGGTACAGTACACATTTAGTATGCTGTACACTAAATGTCACTAAAATATCAGTAGCACTTTGCCACAAATTAAAGGAACAGTATATAATCCTTGACTGTGCTTTAACTCCATTGAATTTCCTTCTTTTTTTAGAATGGAGTTTTATATATGTTCCCCAAAGCAAGGCTCATTTATATAACATGAAATTACCTATGCAAATGCAAAAATCAATCTGATTATCTATTTATTGTATCCAGCACAAAATATAGCAACAAAGAAGGTACGGGTTAATTTTCTGAGACTATGATTTACTGAACACATGGGTATTACTATCAATCATTTAAATAGTTGCCTTATTTCTTAGACAAATAATAACTGAAATGTATTGAGTATTCATGTGTATATCTGAAATGTATTTAAATGTTCATGTATATACCTAGCACAGTGCTAATTTTTTTGCCTCCATTATCTGATCTGATTTTCCCACTGTGCTCTGAAGTATGAGTTATCATTATACAGAAAATAGCATAAAAATGTGCCTAGGACTTCGAGAATGGAAAGAATGTTTTACAATATTACAGTCTGGTTATTCGCTTTTCATCCATTTGTGTTGATATTGAATTGTTCTAAGCCGATAAGGCAGCACTGTCACAAGCCACATTTTTCCTAGACATACACATACTTTTTCCTTTGTCCTTCAGTTCCTTAAACTACCTAACCACTTTTCTTTCTTTTTAGGTCGATGATTAAAATTGTGAGTCTAGACTTCTTTAAATAAAAGCCAACCTAGTGGAACATTTGCCCTCCAAAATAACATTCAGTGCATCTTAAACGTAAAATAATTTAACTGCTTGAAGAAAATTTCCAGCTTCCAAAACAGCATGCCAATAGATTTTTTTTCATTGCATTTTTTATTGCATTTTAGGTTTTGGGGTACATGTGAAGAACATGCAAGATTGTTGCATAGGTACACACATGGCAGTGTGATTTGCTGCCTTCCTCCCCATCACCTATATCTGGCATTTCTCCCTATGCTATCTTTCCCCAACTCTCCACCCGCCACTGTCCCTCCCCTACTTTTCCCCAACAGACCCCAGTGTGTGATGCTCCCCTCCCTGTGTTTATGTGTTCTCATTGTTCAACACCCACCCATGAGTGGGAACATGCAGTGTTTGATTTTCTGTTCTTGTGTCAGTTTGCTGAGAATGATGGTTTCCGGGTTCATCCATGTCCCTACAAAGGATACGAACTCATCATTTTTGATGGCTGCATAATATTCCATGGTGTATATGTGCCACAGTTTCCCTGTCCAGTCTATCATCGATGGGCATTTGGGTTGGTTCTAGGTCTTTGCTATTGTAAGCTGTGCTACAATAAACATGCGTGCGCATGTGTCCTTATAGTAGAATGATTTATAATCCTTTGGATATATACCCAGTAATGAGATTACTGGGTCAAATGGAATTTCTATTTCTAGGTCCTTGAGGAATCAGCACACTATCTTCCACAATAGTTGAACTAATTTACACACCCACCAACAGTGTTAAAGTGTTCCTACTTCTCCACATCCTCTCCAGCATCTGTTGTCTCCAGTTTTTTTCATGATCGCCATTCTAACTGGCATGAGATGGTATCTCAATGTAATTTTGATTTGCATTTCACTAATGACCAGTGATGATGAGCATTTTTTCATATGATTGTTGGCCTCATATATGTCTTCTTTTGAAAAATGTCTGTTCATATCCTTCACCCACTTTTGAATGGGCTTGTCAGTTTTTTTCTTGTAAATCTGTTTTAGTTCTTTGTAGATTCTGGATATCAGCCCTTTGTCAGATGGGTAAACTGCAAAAAATTTTTCCCATTCTGTTGGTTGCCGATTCACTCTAGTGACTGTTTCTTTTGCTATGCAGAAGCTGTGGAGTTTGATTAGGTCCTATTTGTCTATTTTGGCTTTTGTTGCCAATGCTTTTGGTGTTTTGGTCATGAAGTCCTTGCCTATGCCTATGTCCTGAATGGTTTTGCCTAGATTTTCTTCTAGGGTTTTTAGGGTGTTAGGTCTTATGTTTAAGTCTTTAATCCATCTGACGTTAATTTTAGTGTAATGTGTCATGAAGGTGTCCAGTTTCTGCTTTCTGCACGTGGCTAGTCAGTTTTCCCAACACTATTTATTAAACAGGGAATCCTTTCTCCATTGCTTGCTTTTGTCAGGTTTGTCAAAGACTGGATGGTTGTAGATATGTTGTGTTGCCTCCGAGGCCTCTGTTCTGTTCCATTGGTCTATATCTCTGTTTTGGCACCAGTACCATGCTGTTTTGATTACTGTAGCCTTGTAGTATAGTTTGAAGTCTGATAGTGTGATGCTTCCCACTTTGTTCTTTTTGCTTAGAATTGACTTGGCTATGTGGGCTCTCTTTTGGTTCCATATGAAGTTTAAGGTGTTTTTTTTCCAGTTCTGTGAAGAAGGTCATTGGTTGCTTGATGGGAATAGCATTGAATCTATAAATTACTTTGGGCAGTATGGCCATTTTCACAATATTGATTCTTCCTAACCATGAGCATGGAATAGTTTTCCATCTGTTTGTGTCCTCTCTTATTTCATTGAGCAGTGGTTTGTAGTTCTCCTTGAAGAGGTCCTTTATGTTCCTTGTTATTGAAGGAAATAGAGACACAAAATACCCTTCAAAAAAATCAATAAATCCAGGAGCTGGTTTTTCGCAAAGATCAACAAAATAAATGGACCACTAGCCAGATTAATAAAAAATAAAAGAGAGAATAATCAAATAGTTGTTATAAAAAATGATAAAGGGGAAATCACCACAGATTCCACAGAAATACAAACCATCATCAGAGATTATTACAAACAACTCTATGCACATAAAATAGTAAACCTGGAAGAAATGGATAAATTCCTGGACACTTGCATCCTCCCAAGCCTAAACCAGGAAGAAGTCAAAACCCTGAATAGATCAATAACAAGGTCTGAAGTTGAGGCAGCAATTAAGAGCCTATCACCCAAAAACAGCCAGGTCCAGATGGGTTCACAGCCAAATTCTACCAGACATACAAAGAGGATAGCTTCTTCAGTACCATTCCTTCTGAAACTATTCCAAACAATCCAAAAAGAGGGAGTTCTTCCCAAATCATTTTATGAGACCAACATCATCCTGATACCAAAATCCAGCAGAGACTCAGCAAGAAAAGAAGACTTCAGGCCAATATCCATGATGAACATAAATGCAAAAATCTTCAATAAAATACTGGCAAGCCGATTGCAACAGCACATCAAAAAGCTTATCCACCATGATCAAGTAGGATTCATCCCAGGGATGCAAGCCTGGTTCAACACACGCAAGTCTATAAACATAATTCACCACATAAACAGAACTAAAAACAAAAACCACATGATTATCTCAATTGATGCAGAGAAGGCCTTTGACAAAATTCAACAGCCCTTTAATGCTAAAAACCCTCAATAAACTAGGTATTGACAGATCGTATCTGAAAATAAATAAAAGCTATTTACTACAAACCAACAGCCAGTATCATACTGAATGTGCAAAAACTGGAAGCATTCCCTTTGAATTCTGGCACTAGACAAGGATGCCCTCTTTCACCACTCCTATTCAGTATAGTACTGGAAGTTCTAGCTAGAGCAATCAGGCAAGAAAAGGAAATAAAGGGTGTTCAAATAGGAAAGGAGGAAGCCAAATTGTCTCTATTTGCAGACAACATGATTGTATATGTACAAGACCCCATTGTCTCAGCCCCAAATCTCCTGAAACTGATAAGCAACTTCAGCAAAGTCTCAGGATACAAAATCAATGTGCAGAAATCACAAGCATTCCTATACACCAATAAAAGACTTAGAGAGAGCCAAATCAAAGCCAAACTGCCATTCACAATTGCCATTATATATTACTGACATTTATTTATAAACAAATAAATGTCCTCAACCTCTATGTAGTGACTATCAATATTGTCATGCAATATATATATGGAGTTCCAAATACATTTCAAAAAGTATTACAGATATAATAGTGGTCACTTATGTCCCTTTGATTGAAACTGCATTATATGAGTTCTTTCAGCACAATAACCTGGAAAATATAGCTGTCTATTTAAAGAAGACATTTTCTTGTTTGGCAGAATATTATCATCATATGGCATATGTACAATATGGTCTTAATTTGTGTCTATATGTGCTAGGCTTAGAAAACTCACTTTAAGTTTTACTAAATTTATTTTGGAGTTTAACTCTTACTTTTGACTTGATTTATATTCTAAGGAGATCTCAGCTTCTTCCTACTTAAATGACATTACATAGATAGAAAGGTATATATTCTTATTATAGCAGTTTCTGCCAGGGCTGCAGTCCCGTTGTTAGAAGGCTGTCAAAATTTTCAATGTAAACCTTCCTTTCCCAGGTGTTACAATTTAATCTGCTGACTCGTATTAATTTCTGAAAACTGTGCAGCCATCCTGTACCTTAGAACAAAATATAGATATGTAAACTCCTGTTTTTCTCCATATTTACCTTCCCAAATGTTTTAATTTTATTATTTCAAAATTATAATAATAGCAATAGATTTCAAATTAAAAATCTGGTTAATGACTCCCTCAGGAATTTCTTTATATTGATTGATAAAGAATTTTCTTTGTAAATTCTTTATATTGATTGATTTTTATGTTGTAGGCTAAATAATGCTTCCTCCAAGTTATCCTTAACAATTTCCAGAGCCTGCAAATATGTTCTCTCTTACATGGCAAAAGGGACTTTGCAAATGTGATGAAAAACCTTAAGATAGGAAAATAACCCTGCATCATTCAGGTGGACCCGATCCAGTCAACATCAGACCTTAAAAGTGGAAGAAGAAGGAAGAAGGGAGGGGTCCAAGTGATGAAAGAAATAAAGAAGAGGAAAGAGAGATTTGAAGCATGAAAAAGATTTCATTCATCATTGCTGGCTTTAAAGATGGTGAGTCCCTTGAACAAAGGATTGTGAATGACCGCTAGAATCTGGGAAAGATCATTGGCTGACAAACAACAAGAAAACGAGAATATCAGTTCCACAACCACAAGAACTGAATTGTGCCAACAACCTGAAGGAACAAAGAAGTAGATTCTCCTGTAGTGCCACCAGAAAGGAATGTATCCATGCCAACACCATCATTTTAGTCATTTTAGCCCAAGGAAATCCGTGTTGCAATATTCACCTGCAGAACCATGAGATAATATATTTGTGTTGCTTTCAACCGCTAAGTTTGTCATGGTAGCAATAGGAAAGTAATGCAATGTACAGTTGACCCTTGAACAATGCAGGGGTTAGGGATGCTAACCCCTACACAGTTGAAAATTTGTTGATAATTTTTAACTCTCTAAAAACTTGACTACTAATAGTCTACTGTTGAACAGAAGCCTTCCTGATAACATAAACAATTTAATAACATATATGACATGCCATATGTATATATATTGTATTCTTTCAATAACATATGTTAGAGAAAAGAAATGTTATTAAGAAAGTCATAAGGAAGATAAAATATATTTTTGTTCCTCAAGTGAAAGTGGATCATCTTAAAGGTCTTCATCTGCATCACCTTCATGTTGAGTAGGCCAAGGAGGAGCAGGAAGGGTTGGTCTTGCTGTCTCAGAGGCAGCAGAGGCAGAAAAAAATCCATGCATAAGTGGATCTGCCCAGTTCAAACCTATGTTGTTCAGGTATCAACTGTACATGAAGGCTTTCTTCTTTAAACAGAAAGGAAGTCTTTTGTGTGTAAGATTTAGAGAAAACAATGGGATGAAAAAATCATGGAAATTTCATGGTACTTGCCTTTTTTTTCCCTCTCCCCTTCACTAAGGATCTTGAAAACCTAATTTGAAACTTCACTCCAGTAGAGCAAACAGGACTGAAAGATGAGAAGCTATTTTTGTGAAAAATGTTGTGAGATGAGTCTTGACAAAGGGTTTAAGAACTGTTTTTTTCTGCATCTCACTAAGAGCAGGCTTGATATCCTGAGAGTTAAGGGCAGTTTTGCCTAAAGCAAAGTTCTCACTATGGGAAGTAGCAGCTGAGTAGTGAAGAGGTATCTTGGTGGGAGGCCAGAACAAATTTGCTTTGGAGATGGAAAGGGGCCCAGGAACTTTTCTTACTGGACTCCACTGTAAGTGATGCTTTACTTCTATCCATTGGTTTGCAAGGCCTGGTGATATATGCATGACATAAAAAGACTGTACTTACAATTAGAAAAGCCTCCAGTAATTAATGTCCAAATATGCAACCAATTAAAATGATGTCCACATAATACCACACATAGAAGAAAATCTAAAAAGTCAAACATTCATTATAATAATTCTTCCAATCTAGTTGTTATTATGTAGAATTCCCTCAGAGTGCACCTCGTTTTGCTGACTTTCTTGAGTTTTTTACTTATATCACAGAATCAGGATGTTCAAAGTATAACAAAGATGAGAGGTAAATTGAGAAAAGAATTAATAGTGATATTTCTTCTACTATATACATGTAATCTTTGCATTTTTAATTAAGAAACCATTAGCATAAATACAGTTTAAATTGAATAAATAAATTTTATTAACAACAAAATATTTATTTTGGGGTACATTTTATAAATAATTGCAAAACCAAAACTGCATTTTTAAAATTTAAACCATATTGATGCTCATTATTAATTGTGTATGTGCTTTTATGTTATTTAGAAAATTTAATTATATGTATGGTGTTTTAAATATTCAATAGATTAAACCACCTGGGAATATAACAGGGGGCATAAAACATATCATCAACTCTTGTCTTTATGAAACTAGATAAAGGAAAGAAAAATCTGTCAATTACTCAGCCAGTTTCATTTTAGCCTACTGTAAATTGAGGTCTGTGGTTTTGAGTGAATGAAATCTAGTAAATTAAGATCATCAGGTCTTATTCTAGTTTATTTTATATATAAATGTGTGATTTTTTAAAAGGTGGGAGTAAAATCTTACACATATTTCAGAAATGTTTCTGAAGATAATTTCATAATTATAAGAAGATAATTTCATAACTCAAACCTGTACAAGAACTTAGTTTGTCTATCTGAGCAAGTTTTATATTCACTATTGAATGTTCAACAAGCAGGAAACTTCCAGGGGCCAAGGAACTTAGAACCAACTGTATTTCAGTATGCAGAGTTTGTGGACAAAAAGAATAGGCTCTTGCCAATTACTATGATACTAGAGTATCCGATTGTGCTTTTATCAAACCTTAGTGAGAAATGAATGAATTCTAACAAGAAGACTCAAAGACCCTGGTGCTCCTGTGTTTCCCTTCTCTTATTCTGCATGGTCAGCACTCTTCAAAAGACCAAACTTTGCTTCACCCCAACATTTTCCATTCATTGACAGAGCTACCAGGCTTTTCTATCTTTCTACTATGATATAAAAGAGATTTATATTTTCTTGAATTGTACCAAAATAGAAATGTATTGATTCTCTTGGCTATATTCTTAGATTTATACATGCTTTGGATAGGACCAAGCTTAACACCAAGCCATATATAAAAATCTGATCATTGAATTACCTAATAATAAATAAAATTATAATGGAATTTTATTTGGTTCAGAAATATGATCAAATTTTCTTGAATGTCAGATATATAAAGTAAGATATTAGAAAATTTAATAATATGATATATGTGCTTGCCTAATGATTATTATACACATTAACATTTCTTCAGTTCTCATTAGCTAAATATAATGTAACTCTAGAAAAGTCTATTATCACATTAATTTGCTGAAAATTTATTATGCAACTTACCTTGCATGAAGAATATTTTGCCTGGATGTTCTTTTTTCTTTATGAACTTTTATTAATGAATTTAAAGTATATTGCTAGATTTTGTCATTTTTTAGAAATAGTGAAAATCCTTGTTTTTATTTTGTTTAATCAGTCGATTCTTAATTATTTTAAATAAATAAATTACACAATTATACAGGAAAAATTTTTACAAGAAATTTGACTACAAAAGTAAGAGCAAAGTCTGTGATCTATTCTATTCTGGGATCACAAAAATAATTTATGAAAAGATGGAATAATTATAGGCCTTAAAGAAAGATTAAGAAACAAAGCTATAAAACAACCTAACTTTTGACTGTTGATGGCTGAATTTATTAAACTCGCCAGGTACACTACATCAGATCTAAGGATGTACTAGTTACCTATTGTCAACTTGATTTACAAACCATATTAAATTAGCAGCATAAAAGTTACTTTAATATGCTCACAGATGTTGAGGTAAAAAATTTGGACAGTGCATTGTCAAGATGGACTTTACTCCATAGTATCTGGGGGAGGGGGGTCTCAGCCAGGCAAACTTAAATTGTAGGGGTGAATTGAACGGCTGGAGGCTTCTTCTCTGACATGTCTCGTGCCTGGAGCTCAGCTAAGATAGTTAACCAGGCATCCCACACATGACCTAGATATGTAGCTTGGGCTTCCTCAAAACATGGTGGCCTAAGTTAGCTTCCTTTAGGGTTCCAGAAGAATATGTACTCAGAACACAATGCAGAAGCCCAGTGGTCTTTTATAACCTTACCTCAGAAGCTGCAGACCATCACTTCACAGTATTCCATTGGTCAAAGCAGTCACAAGCCCATTCAGATTCAAGAGAGAGGGCAAAGACTTCAATGACACTCACTGGAATGAGCACCAAAGAATTTGAGACCATATTTTAAAACCATAATGAGGAAATACAATGGAACGGAAAATATGTTGTCCCAAACAAATAGCATTTATGAACACAGAACTGAAAGCCAAGACCAAGATCCTCTGTCATTATTTGCAATTTGACTTTGGGTATATTGTATATCTTTCCTAGGACCATTTTTTCTTAAAATAAAATAAGTGGTTTGGGGTTTTAAAATATCAAAAATGCTTTGACAGCTGAGGAAATCAATGTAATCAGTAAGCATTTCAGGCAACTTCTTAATACATGATTATTTTCAGAATTTAAGCTATAGATTCTGAAGTAATAAAAGGTCATTCATTTATCAAACTACTGCTTATTCATCACTGAATACTTGTCTACCAAGGATCAGATGGTGGTACTTATAGGTTTTCTTTATAGTTCACTTTTAGTGAATTTCAAAGAAATTCTTGATATTTTAAAAGAAAAATGATCACTTCAAACAGTGACAAGTAGCTGAAGTTTTGGAGACAGTTAAAGGTCAGTATTTTTATGTCGCAGTGGTTTTGGTATATGGGTTAAGGAAAGGAGGTGTTTTCCGTCTTCGTCCTCAGTGGGAGGGGGCATTTCTGTTAAATGAACTGGAAAGCTTATGTATCTTTGAATTAGGGAAACCTTTGCTGTTGCCATTTCCACACAAGTACCTGGGGCATTATATATTAAATTTGAAATGTTTTATATTAGGTATTAGTAGCCAGGGATAGCCTCTGTTTTAACTGATAACACAAGTCCCATGTATTTTCACTTACCAAGATCTAAATGGTAGCTCAAAGAGAAAAACTGATGAGGAGCCTGAAAATGAATGATAAATAAAATCTTTTGACTATGACCTTGAGATGCAATTTGGTATATATGATGTTAAATTACTTGCCTTCTTTTAAATACAGAAACAGCTGGTCTGTGTGGGAGGGATGTTAAGATTGAGAAGAAAGAAACAACAGAAATTTAAGATCTTCAAAAAAATTATATAAAATAAAGTACACACTACAAAATCCAATGCAATATGTTAAAGTTCAGAAAATACATAAAGGTTGTCCCCTGCAAGAAATATACAATTGCTCCTCTGATGCGAAAGAAATTTCCTCTTCCATGAAGAAAATAAGTGTCCAAAGCTGCATAAATATTTGCACCCCTGCGAGAGTGTGAGAAAGTGTGTGTTTTATGTTGTGATTGATAGGACAGCTTTCATGGCCCACTTTGAACTCTTAGCCGCAACTTTGGAATGTCCTGAGGGTCTCTCTGCCTTTGTATGGCAGGAACGCTGTTTTCTTAGAAAATAGTAAAGAACAGTTTGTACTCCCTTTATTCTAAAAGCGTACCTATAGTTTATGGGAATTGGGAACTTAGTAGAAAAATCACTAACTTTCTCATGTATCTTATAAAAAATGCTCAGCTTTATTTGGAAACTTTGGCCATTGTTTTCTTTTCCTTCTTTCTTCTCCTCCTCCTTTAGAGTTAAAAAGACCATAGTCTGACCTACTTATATGTGTGATGAAAGGCGCAGACTCTGCCAAGGCTATTTTCTTCTAATGATTTATCTACTCAAAATAAAAAGAAATAAATTGAAGGCAAATCTAAAATACTGTGTAATGTATTTACTTGAAAGTAAGTTCACATGTTAGAGAATTTCCCTATTAAACAAGGAAATATTGAACACTTCATTGAAGCTGTATGATCTGATGGGTATCTAATTTTTATTATCATTTAAGTCAGGGAATTTTAGAACTAAATGTGTCAATTATAAAAGTGTACACATGTATAGCCTCCAAAATGTGTTAAACATTACTTCATATGAATCTCAAAATATTATAACACAGTAAGATGAGCAAGAAAATTGTTGAAATTTGCACAGTAGAGATGATGCTTTTAATGTTCACCGAGCTAAGTAATTTGTCCAAAGTTATATTTCTGTGAAATACTCAACTGAGACATAACCTCAGCTTTTTTCACTTCCATTTTCTATATTATGGTTTCATTTTGTTCTTAAGAAACAAATATTCTTAAAAAGAAACATCTGGTTTGAGCAGTGCTGGCTAACACTCAGGACTTCCTTCCCTTATTTTCCTCATTGTCACTCTTCTATAAAAACCTCTGAATATCTGAATAACTTTTAAGAGCACCCTTTATAAAACACACTTTTTGCGTGCTTATAAGTTTCATTTTGCAGGTTTTAAAGTCTCAAATACTTCACCTCATTCAGATATTCCAGGTAGCAATGCTGATATGTTCTCTATGAGTCATTTCATTTGACAATTAATTTAAGAATAAATAACATTGAAAGAGTAAGTAGTATGCATTTTGGACTTAACTCTTTTTTCTTTATTTCTATATTTCCATGTTTTAATAGATTAATATGTACTCATATGTATATAATATGTAATTAATATATACTCATTTATATATGTATAATATTTAATAGATTAATACATACTCATGTACATGTATATAATATGTATGTATGTATGTGAACACTCATATATACACACACATAAGTATTTTTCCTCATTTTATACTAGTGGAAACATGCTATACATGTTATAAAAACAAAGTATAATTTTTATGTAATATAATTTGAAATTAATTCCATATTGGATAGTTTCTTCATTATATGTATAAGTATATGTAATATATGTATCTATGTGTATTCCATTGAAAGAATATACTCAGATTTGTTCAGCAATTAGCATAGAGGTTAAACATTGACTCTAGTACTAGACTGTGAAGCTTCAAATCCTGCTTTTACCACCTGCCATCTTGGTCATCTTGAACAAGTTATGTAAGTACTCAATGCTTCAGTTCCCTCATCTTTAAAGTGAATGCAACAATAAGATTCTTACCACATAAGGCTGTATGTGTTGTTTTGAGAATTTAATGAATGACTACATTCAAAGACACCTTGCAGAGTACTTAGCACTTACTAAGCATAATTCAGTGTTAGCAGTCATTTCCATCATCATTTTAATATGTTTATTAGCAATACCTACTGGCAGTCATAGGAATATTTTCAGTATTTTTTACTACGAATATTGTTTCAATGAATATCCATGTGCCCAGCCACTTCTCACATGCATCCTTATAACTGTTG
The DNA here is from genome assembly GCF_049354715.1 of Callithrix jacchus. NCBI lineage: Eukaryota > Metazoa > Chordata > Mammalia > Primates > Cebidae > Callithrix > Callithrix jacchus. Next base: position 135,835,291 of record NC_133505.1, read on the forward strand.
GATAAATCTCTGAAGGTGAAACTGCCATGTCAAAGTATATATGCATTTATAATTTGGACTGATATTGCCAACTTGGACCCATATATTTTAGACATGCTGCCACCAATGCATGAGAGTACTTGTTTCCCTAAATCCTTTCTAATAGAGTATGTTTCAAAGTTTTGGGTCTTTGGCAATCCAATGGGTAAAAAATGACATTTTGGGCCAGGTGTGGTGGCTCAAGGCTGAAATCTCAGCACTTTGGGAGACCAAGGCAGGCAAATCCCTTGAGGCCATGAATTTGAGACCAGCCTGGCCAACATGGTGAAACACCATGTTTACTAAAAATACAAAAAAAAAAAAAATAGCCAGTTATGGTGGCACATGCTTATAATCTCAGCTACTTGGGAGGCTCAGGCATGAGAATTGCTTAATTGCTTGAAACTGGCAGGCAAAGGTTACAGTGACCCAAGATGGCACCATTGCACTCTAGCCTGGGCCACAAAGTGAGACTCTATCTCAAAAAAAAATAAAATAAAATAAATATAAAAATGACATTTTAGCAATGTTTTATGCTATTATACTCATATTGTTACTAAAAGTGATATATTTTCATGTTTAAGAGATAATAGCTTTTTTTTACACAAGCATTTAAAATCTAATTCAAAAATTTATTTTGAACTTACTGAATCCCCAGAATAATCAGGAGGGAAAAGAGATAAAGTTCAAATAAATTCTATCTGCCTGGTACTGTAAAACATGAAGAATGGGTTCTGTGTTCCTCTTATGAATTCCTTTTTGAAACCTTTCAAGGTAGGTATTGTCATGCCCTTTTAGATATATCATAACATCAGTCAGAGTTAAATTAATTTTCCCAAAAATCACACAAGAAATATATAGACTATGATTAGAGAGTGGGTAGGTTTCATTGTTAAACACATACCTTTGCATTATAGTCTAGTCACATGACATCACTGAGAATGTACAAGTGTGTGTGTGCACGCGTGCGTGTGAGAGAGAGAGAGCAACAGTAAGAGCTTGTCTTGAGTGTCTTGAGGAGAAGTGTTTAAAATTAAAGGTAAATGTAAGTCAAGGATGCACTATAGTATCACCAAAATAGTGTGAGCTTGAACAATTTAACCTCTTAGAGCCATGATTGCTCCATTTATAAAATAGAATAATAATAATAATACAATAATAATAATGAAGAGTGCTTTCAAAATTCTAAAGTTCCATGAAAATGTTAGCTTTGATTATATATGGCTCAGCTATTGGGTCTCCTCATTTTTTGAGATCTACTGCTTTTTATATTACCTGCAGATTGCTAAAATAATGTGCCAGATGTTTTTGTTTTCAAACCTTAAAAGTTCAGATCATACTGATTTGTTGCAATGGTATAGTATTCAGGGAATCTTGCTCTGCGTAGTTACAATATTTTGGAGATTGTTTTACTTGATGGCAACAAGAACAAGAACAATGATAACCGCTAACTTCTTTACATTTACAAAATGTCAAACACTATTCTAGATTATTCAACTGAATCATCGCAACAACCCTATGAGGTAGTGGTTACTATTGTGTTTTTCCATTTCCCTGATGGAGACTTGACACAAAGAGAGACTAAGTAATTCAATCCTGTCACACACAGATAAAAAGTGGCAGTGCTGAGTGTTTTACCCCCGGTAGTCCAGTTCTAGAACTGTACTCTTTTCCACTATACTATACTATACCGTACTATACTATACTATACTATACTATACTATACTATACTATACTACTATACTATACTGTACTATACTATACTATACTATACTATCTTCCTAATGCCATCTGTATAAGGAGTTTTCTCCTAATGAAATGTGTCGCTGTACCCTATATACACTTAAGCTCTAAAATTGCAGAGCAGAGAGCAGGTAGATAAAGCTAATTGCTATTCTAGTACCCTACAATAGAAATTGTAATGGACTAACTTTAATATTTAAATAATCCACTGTTAATAACCTGGCATGGTGGAATTGCAAGTTTCCCAGTGAGATCAGATCTAGTCTAACGTCTCAGCAGATATAAGAATTTATTTTCTAACATCCCAGACAGGTGGACCACTACTCATATGTCTTCAGAGAAATGGATACCCTGCAAAGCAGCACATTCCATTTTCCACAACTCTAGATATTATTTTATTTATTTATTTTAGACGAGATTTTGCCTTGTTGTCCAAGCTGGTCCCAAACCCCTGGGCTCAAGCAATCTTCCTGTCTCAGTCTCCAAGTATCTGGAATTATAGTTGCATGCCACTGCATCTAGCTCTAGTTCCAGATTTTAGAAGTTAATTCTTACACAGGATTTAAAAATGCCTCCCCCTCTGTATTAGCCAGGGTTCTCTGAAGGAACAGAACTAATAGAATTGATGTATACATGAAGGGGCATTTGTTAGGAGAATTGACTCACATGACCACAAGGTGAAGTCCCATAATAGGCCATCTGCAGACTCAGGAGCAAGGAAGCCAGTTCAATTCCCAGAACCTCAAAAGCAGAGAAGCCAGCAGTGCAGCCTTCAGTCTGTGGCCAAAGGCCTGAAAGGCCCCAGCAAATTACTGGTGTAAGTGCAAGAGTCCAAAAGCTGAAAAACTTGAAATCTGATGTTTGGGGGAAGGAAGCATCTGGCACAGGAGAAAGATGAAGGCTAGAAGACTGAGAAAGTCTAGACCTTCCATGTTCTTCTGCCTGCTTTATCCTAGCCAAGCTGGCAGCTGTTTAGATGGTGCCCACCCAGAATGAGGATGGGTCTGCCTCTTCTGGTCCAGTGACTCAAATGTTAATCTCCTTTGGCAATACCCTCACAGACACAGCCAGGTGCAATACATTGCATCCTTCAATCCAATCAAGTAGACACTCAGTATTAACCATCATATTCTCCAACACTTTCTTATATGGGTTCTATTTCTGCACTATACAGTGAGGTTTTTCTCTTGTACACTTGATAGATCTTCAGCTATTCCAAGAAAACAATCATGTTTTTCCTAAGACTTCTCTTTTTAAAGTTAAATACCCCCATTACCCCCCCATTACCTCTCCAAACCTTTTGTTCATCAACATCCTGGTCACACTTCTATGGATGAACTCTAATTTGTCAACTACTCTCTTAATGGTGGTGTCATGAATTGATCACAGTGCTCTGGATGTGCTCTGTCTAGCTATGACTGCTGCTGGATTGCCACTTCCTTTAATCTGTACCCTACGTGTCTTCATACAGAGAGTATGTTGTTTGCTGATATATCATAACATATTGAAAATGCGTTTATGACTTATAAAATATATATTACTAGGTGTTAGAATTTTCACTATTATCCTAATATACAGAAGCTGGCAAAAGTAATGCCATATAGTTGATTTATGTGTGTAAATGTCTAAGTAACTTAAATATTGATTTTCCTACTTCAACTGCAGATCAAACTTCCCAAATGTTAAAGCTTCCTTATTTTAAAACAAATGCATTTGTGGTTCGCCAGTCTGCAGTAACAGTAAGCTTTTTATAAGTAAGCTCAATCACTGAAAAGCTCAAATAGACACATCTCCTTTAGCCTATTTTTAGGACTGATAAAGCTAAGAACAGAGAAACCAATAAAATCATATTTTAATGGTGGCAAGGTATCTCATGGGGTAGTACAAATTTATCCCAGTTTTTTATGCCTTCTCTATGTATAATACATTGAAGTGATATATGGTGTTGAATGTGATTAAAATTCAGCAGATACTTATGCAAGATCTACTATGTATAAGATGCTTATGCAAAGTTCCATAGGGAAACATAAAGACGTGAATAAAATCTGAATCGGGTCATCACTATGATCTCTCCCCCAAAGCCTGGGATTTTAAAGTGCATTTAGAATTATGAAATAAACCATTAGGTTTTTAGTATGAAATGCTGACAGTATTTTAATTTTGAAAACTATACTTATTTAAAAAGTATGACTGACATTTATTGAATACATGTTATGTGGCTACATATCAAGTGAGGAGTTTTACGTTTATTTTCTTGTTTCATCCCAGGAACAAACTTCTGAGGTTGGTGCAATTCACCTCATTTTAATGAAAATTCACTGATGCTCTGAAAACATAAATAACTTTCCCAAGGGCCTTATAGTGCTTAAAGGCAGAATCAGAATCCAAAACCAGCTCTGGAAAATCTCCAGAAATGAGCTTAATGTTTGTGTGATTTATACATGACTCCAATATTAATAGACATGTCAAACAACTAACACAACCCTTTACCTGTTTATTTTGGAAGAAGACGCTTAAAATGTATTTTATTACCCTGTTGATTCTCCTCTGGAGTGTGAGTTAGTATCCATTGCACCTTTGGGATTCTTATCTTCTAAAATTGACGACCAGTTTCTACTGCTGTAGTAAAGAATCACCCGCAGAGTTCACGAATGAGGGAAGAGTGAAAAGGGAATAGTGGTGTTTCAATACCATTTAGCATCACATCAAAATAGCATTCCAAGGTTGGTGTTCTGCCTTCCGCTTTTGTGGAAATAAGTTAGCTGCTATTTCAGAATGCCCTCCATCTGAATAATGGAATCTGAAATTAATTCAACTCATATTTAACACTGTAGGCCATATCCAAAGTTGTGGAAAGTATAAGTAAACAATGAGGATTGCCTACAAGGCAAGATGAGAACTCTGTTTTCTATGATTTCTATTATCCCTCCCTTGGCAACAGAAGTAGTAAAGGCCATACTATAGCCATCTACAGTCCAATGTGATGAATATCCTTAAAGACAAAATCCTTAAGCAGTAAGTGAAAGGTTAACTACAATTCTCATTTAAAAAGAAAATTGCATTGCTGATATCTCGTTTTTACAGCATTCCCATAAATTTTCCACAAGGATTATACATTTTCTTTTTATTCATTTGTCATTTATGTGACAATAGTAAGTTTGTTTCTCTTTAGCTTAAAGGAACTTGGATTCAAATGTGTTCTGTTATTTTAATCAGCAACAATGTTGTATATCATGAGTGTGTGGCTTTTAGTTTCCTTGGCAGAGACCTTGAAATAATTTTGAACCCTAGTCAATAAAAAATATATGTATTAATATATACAAAACCCATAACTTATGGTTTATTTGATTAGATCAATGTTTAATTATGGATAACACGTATTTTTTGCACTGAATATTTACACATAAATTAACTTAGCCCCCATAGTAAGAGCACTAATGGAATGTTTCATCTAAACATAAGTTAGTAAATGGAAAACAAACAGCTGTTGCAAAGACCCTGTTTTTGAGTCTGGGCCTTATAGCACAAAGCACTTCAGAGAATTTGTCCACTACCATTTACTCGCATCTGTTGAGATTGTACTATTTCAACTCAAGAACTGATCAGTGTATGTCACAAAGTAACGAATAGTACTGTAAGTCAGAAAACTTCAAGGAAACGTGAAATGCTCATTTCCTATATGGAATGTTGTCTTACTAAGTACATCATCTTTTCTATTGATGTTTAGCAAATCTATTCATAGGAGGTTCATATTTTCAAGTGTGCCCAAATGGATCTAGGTGTTGGGGAAAAGATAGATGAAATAAGAAAAGAAAAAAAAGTAATCCATTTGTTTTACAATTTTTTCTGCCTACTACATTTTGTTGGACTTCTTGTTATAGAAGAACTCCTAATTATCTGGTTTTCAGTTGTAACCAAAAGCATTCTTACCTAATCAAACTCTTCAAATTCTATTTACTCTGAGTTATAACTGAGTATATGGAAAGTATAATTGGGCCTTACTTTGTTACACAGCAGATAAAACATATGCTCAAGATAGGTAAGTGTTATTCAAGTGAATAAACATTTCAACAAAAGTTTGTATGAGAAATTCATGTTGTCCTCTCATTCCTATGTGTCTTTCACAATTATTCTTTTCCCTCCTGCCAATCAAAACACTACAATGACTATCTCTTGGCCTTAACAATAAGAAACCTTGACTAGACTGTAGTTTATGAGAATGTGGAGTTATGTGAAATGTGGGAAGAAAAAATATGAGTGAGTAGTTTTGTGGGCAGTTGAAGGGCTGAGCTTCGTGGACACTGATAAACAACGAGTATTAGTTACAATTGAGGCAGTATCTCCGGTGGTCTGTCCCAGAACTATGTCCTTGACCTCGTCACATTCATACTTTCCATCACTACTCTTTATACTTCTGCAACTTAGGTCACCCAATACAGAGGAATGCAAAATTATTATTATTATTACTATTATTATTATTATTGAGACGGAGTTTCACTCTTGTTAACCAGGCTGGAGTGCAATGGCGTGATCTTGGCTCACCGCAACCTCTGCCTCCTGGGCTCAAGCAATTCTCCTGCCTCAGCCTCCTGAGTAGCTGAGACTACAGGTGCACGCCACCATGCCCAGCTAATTTTTGTATTTTTTTTTAGTAGAGACAGGGTTTCACCATGTTAACCAGGATGGTCTCGATCTCTTGACCTGGTGATCCACCTACCTTGGACTCCCAAAGTGCTGGGATTATAGGCATGAGCCATTGTGCCCGGCTGGCAAAATTATTTTATCAGGTTAGACTGAATGTAGAGGTCACGTCTAAAAAAAAATTCCAAATTCAGGCCTTTCCCAGCCAGTTCTAATTGTTGCACATGTGAAAAGGACATAGTTATTGTGAAAAGAAATGCTATCAAAATGGTCTAATGGCTACAAGAAGGAAAAGAAAAGAGGAAGAAGAAGGAGAGGAATAAGAAAGCTAAGGAGAAGCTGGGTAACAGGACAAATAAAAGAGGGCAGGAAAAGCAGGCAGGAAGGGCAAAAAGGAGGAAGAGAGAAATAAATACAGGCAGGCTGGATATTTTCTCGATTCTTTTTTAAAATTTGTATCCCCTGTACTGCATAACTCAGTTTCCTGCCTTCTAGAAAGACATTTCTAGGATGTGTTGTCTCAGACACCTACAATTCGAGTCCATTTTCTATGCATGAAGGATGATGTAACTTTAAAATCTCCCATGTAAATTCTGCCTGGTCTCTAATTCTACAATCCTCTTGTTTATGTTCTATTCTAACAATTATCGAGCTTTTAAAGAGGAGAAACCTGTTCCTATATAAAGTTTATAAATACACTGAAGGAAATAACAAAACCTTGAAGTGAAACATTGTTTCTATGATAAAAGAGAGCTCTACGAATAGATGCATTAATAAACACTTTTATGGGAGGGATACCTTTATAGAGTTTAAGGCTCTGGGGCTTTGGAATCTAAGATGAATCGCTTGCCCTGTTTGTGATCCTAAATGGAAATTGACAGATATGTTTAATTTATCCTACTCTGTATTACAAAGCCTTTTTCTCATTTGATTTTTGTGTATCCCTCCTGAAATATTTGCTCTGGTAAGCAAAAGCAAATATTAGGTTTTACACCCCATTTAGTGAAATAACAGTGATGATAAGCTGACATCAGAGAACCGAATGTTCCAGGCTTATTTTACGAAAAGGATTTCCTCTCCAGATACTTTGTCCTCAATGGGTTATCTCCTCCTTCCTTCCTCAATTCATAGTTCTTGAGACTGAGAGAAAAAGAGAGGCCAGACCACAAGCAGCCTGCTACTAAATTCTTTCATGAAGCTGAGTTTTATCAATTACCTTGTAACCTTTTCCAGTCATGTGGGAAAACTTCCTGCCTCATTAAATCTTTAAAGCAACGTGCACCGTGCACTGCACCATGCACAGGATATCATTATGTGTGACATTAGGTTATATGTTGCATTGTAACTAGAATACTGTTTGCAAACAAGCTGGGTTCCCCCCCCCGCCCCCCCCCCCGGAAGGTAGAATTAAAACAGGTACTCATGGGAAAGAGCTACTTGTGTTGTTCTTTTCTTAATGGGGTAAAGCTGAAGAACAGGAAAGTGAATGGCTTAGCCCAGAACCATCTTGGGAATGGAGGTGCATTTTTCCTGCAGTGCCTCCTCAATTTCACATCTGAATCTCCCTGAAGAGAATTTCCCTTAGTAGATGTGGAGAAAGGGAAAAGGCCAAGCCTTTGGAGACCCTTATGAAATGGAATGAACTGCTCTCACTAAACTCACTTTCTCTCTGTATTGAAAAGAGATGTAGTTTTCATCTCTAGTAAATATAGTCTCTAATCCATCCAGTAAATATAAGAATTGCCTCGAAGTGAACTAAAATTGCACTTACTCCTACCGGTGGAAAACCGTATTTCTCTAGCCAATAGAACAATGACAGCTTAGTTCCTAAATAGCAAGAGAGAATGAAGTGTTCTATTGGCTGAACACACAGTGCTCTGTAAAATCAGAGAAATCAACATTGTCCCCAAAATGAACTCCCTTGAAAGTCTTGAAGATGTTCAGTTTTATAAGACTTGTAAAATTAATAAATGAGTCTGCAAAGTCAAAAAATGTGGAAAATTACAGTTACATACAGTACATATAACTTACCAAGACCATTTTGTCAGAATTTTTCAATGAATGTTAATGGATGAATTTCTTTATTCAGAGCTCTCCCTGTTTGGAATCCTTTAGTTCCCCTATTTGCCTTGGTTGCCACTGACTCCTCATCAGACTTAGGAAGTATCACCAAAAACCTTTTTTGTCTTTAGTGTTCTTATTAGTGAGACATCAGCTAAGCAAACAAAGAAAAGATGAGTCTGAATAATCAGAGAGCTATAGGAATGAGAATTCTGGCAGGAAAATTCATTTTTAAAAATCTAGGCAACAGAATGAATAAGTATAAAAGAGGTTAGATCAGATACACCCACACATTCTCAATTCATAATGTTCATATTTTTTCATAGTGCCTCCTTGACCAACAGAAATAAGCCACAGTTCTGTTTAAGTAGTTATTGCCAAACAACTTAATAAATTTTAATGTTTTAACAACCTAGCAATTGTTTAAAAAGAAAATGCACAGAAAATAATAAATTTTTTTCGTAAATTACCAGAATTACTTACTGATGGGATGTGGTGCCTTTGGGGCAGTCTATACCTTCTCAAATCTGAATATCAGATTGGATGATGTTACCTGTATTTCCTTTTTCACATTGGCTTTTGTGCAGTTCTTGCTTTTAATTACAGTCTTCCCTAAAAAGCATTCTTAATAAAAATACAAAATGGCCTAAAGTACAAGTAAGCAAAAATGTGGCTCAAAATATTGAGAACATCCTTACATGGAATATAGCATGTTCTAAGGTTAAACTTGTGAACCACCTTGAATTAGTTCTTGCAGTGCTCAACAGATATATAGTAATGTTGTGTTTCCTTCAACGTTTGTAATATTCCACCACACCTTTGTGAGTTCACTGCAGCACCCTGGAGCACCCGTACACACAGTTTGTGAACGTGGGGCTAGATAGAGCCGAGAGGTATTGAAACTGCACAGAAGCTTGAATGGCATTAGGGATCCCAGACCACTGGAGAATCTTCATTAGGGAAGTGCAGCAACATATGTAATTGTTGATTAAACTTTCCCCGTCAAAATGACTGAAGTCACAGAGATCAATTCAGATGCTTTAGAAGAACCTACTTGGTGTGATATGGCATTGGAATGGAAAGTTAGACTAGAAATATTTCAAGAGAATAGATTGAAGGATTAATCTGATATAAATAATTTATATTAGAGTTTAAAAAATCAGATGCACTTATGAGTTTTCTGATGTAAAATAGAGAGATAAAGCATTTGGCTTGACCCAATCATGGGTGTTGAGAAAAAGAGCAAGTTTGACTCCTGGAAAGATCTGGATAATGAGATTAACTTCGGGTATGTTGAGTGTTTGAGACATTATTGGAAAGTAATTCAATATAGGACTGTTATGTGCTAGATTGTATTCCCTCAAAAGTCATATGTTGAAGTGTTAATCTTCAGTACCTCCGAACATGACTCTGTTTGGAGACAGGATCTTTCAAGAGTTCATTAAGTTAAAATGAAGTCATTAGGGTGGGCCCTGATCCTATATGACTGGTGTTCTTATAACAAGACAAAATTAGAGAACAGGCACACTCAGAGAGAAGACCCTGTGAAGACACAGAGAAAAGAGCCATCCATGAGCTAAGGTGGGAGGCCTCAAAAGAAACCAACTCTGTTGACATCTTGATCTTGGACTTCTAGCTTCTAGTACTGTGAGAAAATAAATTTCTGTTTATTAAGTCACTTCATCTCTGGTACTTTTGTATAGAGGCCAGAGAAAATTAACAGAGAAACACAGGACAGGACAGAAGATATACACTGATGGGCCGGGTATAAACATAGTAGTTTAATCCATGAGAATGGAATCCATATGGAATGTAATCAAAAGAGAATGAGAAAGGTCTTAGAGATATCACTGACTGAGTGGAGAATAAGGGAAAAAAAGTATCTATAAGTGAGACAGAGGTATGACAAGGACAGGGGAAAGAGTACTAGGAAAATTCAGTGTAATGAAACACAAGGGATTCAAGAATCATAAGAACCATATACCACACAAAAATTGAGAATAAAACTCAGTCAAATGGCCATTAGTGGTTGGCACACAGAATATATAAATGTCTTTTGAAGACACACTTCTAATGGAGTACCAAAGGTAGTCAACAGGATGCAGAAGATAAAATTAGAAAACATGGATGTATGGGAGTAAAGAAACTGATGTCCCAGTTTTCATTGATAGTGAACCTAACAAATAACCACAGATAAGAGCTAGAGGAGCCAATAAAGATTGGAAGCCCTGTGCACACTGGATTTGAAGGAGAGAGTAAAAGCTGGGAGACTGAAGGGATTCTAGGATCGTGGAGAAGCAAAGGCAAAGAGGCATCAAACAAAGTCAGCACCTGGAACTTGGAGGAATGGACAGATGGAGAAGAGGCAGAGAATTCTTCATCTATAGCATTAGGAAAGGACGACATACACTCAGAGTATTCTCAAGGCTTTTTTTCCTGAATAACAGCCTCTTTGAGAAAAGAAAGTGTTGTCTTATAACTGACTCATTGCAAAGTCTCTTATACAATGGTATGTACTCTTTAGGGAAGACACGTTAGCTGGAAACACCAGGGAAAGCTTGATTTTACAGCTTATAGAAAGATTACAGAGTTGAAAGAAAAACAGAAGGAAAGAAATAACAAAAAATAACTTAATGTTCCTAGAAGTACAACCTCTAAATTGCAGAATGACATCTTAAACAATCCTTTTAAGAATTACTTAAGTGCCCGGGCATGGTGGCTCACACCCGTAATCCCAGCACTTTGGGAGGTGTAGGCGAGTAGATTGCTTGAGGTTAGGAATTCGAGGCCAGCCTGAACAACATGGCAAAACCCCATCTCTACAAAAAATTTGCCAGGCATGGTGGCACACACCTCTAGTCCCAGATACTCGGGAAGCTGCTTGTGCCTGGGAGATGGAGGTTGAAGTGACTCCATTCTAGCCTGAATAACAGAATAATATTCTATCTCAAAAAATAAAGAAAGAAAGAATTAAGTACTTGACTAACTGGTTACATAAATGTGATAACAAACCTATACCTTTAGGGTGAATGAAAAATAAATTGATTCTGATACTGTGTCAATGGGTGCTTGTGGCTTGGGTAAAAAAATCTAACAATAGTTTCCTACATATTTTTTTAATCGGTCTGTGTTTCACACAACTTAAATGGAAGTAAAACAGTCACTCATGACAATTTTCAGGTGATTCAAAATATGTTGTAATAATGGCAAATATGAATATCAGAGATACACAAAAGAGTTTAGAAAAAAATCATTTTATAAAATGTGAGCTAAAACAATGTTTTACTATTATTGCTATTATTATTAGCCCTAGCAGAATAGGGTAAATTATTTCTATTTTAGTTCATATTTTATATTATCACTGACCTGCATAAGGTGCCCCAATCTTTCTGCATATTTATTTGTTCCTCCTTCCCCCTTTCCTACCTCTAATTCCTCTCTCATAGTATTTTACTTTATGTCAGGGATTCCCAACCCCTGGGCTATATAGGTCTGTGGCCTGTTAAGAATTGGGCCGCACAACTGGAGGTGAGCATCAGGGAACTGAGCATTACTGCCTGAGCTCCACCTCCTGTCAGATCAGCGATGGTATTAGACTCTCATAGGAGTATGAGCCTTATTGCGAACTGCATGTTCAAGGGATCTAGGTTGCGTGCTCCTTATGCGAATCTAATGCTTGATGATCTGATATGGAACAGTTTTATCCCAAAACCCCTCCTCTTCGTCCATGGAAAAATTGTCTTCCACGAAGCCAGTCCTTGATGCCAAAAAGGTTGGGGACTGCTGCAAGTTTACATTTTATGTGATTTTATTATAAATCAAATATCATAGGTGATCTTTTTCTGCTTCATCTGTAGTCTTAACAGCTTTGACATTCAAATTACACACTTTGACTCTTTATTGATAAAGTGGAAAATTATCCTTAATTCAAAATGCGTTTTACTTGAGTATATACGGTGATATCATATATTAAGTTGATGTTTTTCTTTCCTTTTTAGAGAAGCCATATTCAAGAAAAAATAGCGTGTAATCCAAATTTTAAATAATCAAAATAGATTTGGAAGCTCAAAATTTTGTAACATTTTAGGCCCATGTCCCAGTGTTCTTCCCAAACCTCCTTCCAAATATTTTTACTAATTTAGAAAATTCTAAATAGTTCAGTCCTTTTCCAAATATATAAAATGTTTTTTTCTCCTGCCTTTCTAGAATCCTCTTATTGAGAAAATGTGTAGCTGATGTGAAGAAGCATGTTATGTGCAATTTTGAATGTTTATCTTACTAGAGCCCAAAACCTTCTATATAGGTTCACACCTCATTACTCACAGTAATGCCAAGTGCTGTAGTCTAGGTAGATATTTATTATTTTATATGTGAAATGACATTAGAATAAGGCCATTTCTCAGTGGATTAGGGGAATAAGAGTTTTCTGAATTTCAGCTCCTTATAGAGCCCCATGTAACTAGCTCTTAGAAGACATTTCAGAGCTGCAATTTAAAATCCTGTTTAATCAGCCGTAGCAAGCTATGTGCCATTCTCTCTGGAACAATTTGGAGGATTCAGGGTTCCTCCTCTTCCATCCAGTGTACTCCCAGCCAGGAATTGCTTTCTGGTCAGGGTCTGCCATGAAAGGCCAAAGAAAGCCAACCCTGTGAAGCCAGGTCTCTGCGTGTCAGCACAGAGCCAACAGCAGAATACAGATAATCAGCTTTGTTTTATGAATCTCTCTATTTACAGTGCTGGAGTGGAATTTTTAAAAAAGGAGTGCAGCATTTGCATTGAATCTGCCACTCACAACTTCAATTTTGATTCCTGTCCTATAAATGATCTTGCTTTCCCATATTTTTCTTAATTTCTACAAGGTGACTGACAATGTCAAAAAAACGTAAACCTTAAGTGTACATTGCATGGGGCTTGGCAAGTACATTGGAAGAAAAGAAGTTTGTTTAACAAAAGGAGATAATATTTATTCAAACTAAACCTATTATATCACGCAGAGGAAAGTATACCTTCTTTGGCTGTTTTGATTGAATTTTAATATAAAATAAAATTTGCTGCTAACCTTTGTTTTTCCTTGACCAATAATATTTCACAGCTAAGCATGTGGGCTATGTAAAGTGCCTGTCAAATGGAGTGATGTCTTTGTTGAAAGAATTCAGACTCACAGAAAGTGAGTGACCCTCAGGGATGGGTAGAAATCTCCCAATTTTGACAAAGATCTTTCTCTGTTTGGGATTTGTAAAGCTCAAAGTATAGACTAGAAGATGACAGGAGGGTCCGTGTTTGACTTCATGGAACTTAACCTATTTCAGCAAGCCTGCAATACTGGGGAAAATAAGACATAAAGTTATGTTTATGTCAGGCTTGCAGTTGATGGGTAAGGTTCGCAGAAATGTCACTCCTGAAGAAATGTCTATCATTCCTACTTTGTACTCCAGTGATTTCTGCTTCTTGCAAATACTGCCCTCTAGAACAATAAAATTATTATAGAACAATAAGTAAAATATGATTTGGCAGTCCACCTCCTATCCTGCAATGATTATGCCTCTTCTCTCTTGTAGCTCCCATCAGTAGGAGGACAGTTGACATTTACCATATCATATGACCTTGAAGAAGAGGAAGAAGATACAGAACATGCTCTCCAGCTTATGATTATTTTAGAGGTAGAGTACTGAAATCGTCATTTATGTCCAACCGTATTAACTCCTTATGTTACTTGAGATTACCGGTACTGTATTTTTTACCTGCCTGCATTGACATTGACTTACATAACTAAAAAAAATATACCTTAGGAGTTTTTTATGCCACTCTTATGTTTTACTCTGAGACATATCTAGAAGATTGAGTATATTTGTTGGGTTTGAATGATAAAGGAGAACTTTAGACCATACTTGAAAATTAAATTTTAAACATAATCACCATGTTTCCAATAATATAAATATTATGAAAGTGTTTAGGTGCATGATAATTTACATAATTGTATTTTGTCCATTTCCCCTGGCTTTCAGGTAGATTTTATTGTCTACTTGCTTGCATATATTAGATAAAACAAAATGAAACAGGAAATTTGTTTATTTAGTTACAGTTAAATCTTGACTTCAAAATCCTGTTTTAGGTAAGAAAGATACAGGAGAAACTGCTTTCAAGATTTGAAGGGCAATAGGCCTCGAAGCCTGCAGCTACCTTAAAGGCCGTCAGCCACCCTTTCTTGTCATATCCATTCTTTCCAATAATGTATCCCCTCCCCTCAACACTCATCCATATTCAGAGATACACACACATGCATGGATGTTTACGATTCCAAATGGGTAGATGTTAATTTAGCACCAGGCTCTGTTGTTTTCTGTCTTGAAACTTTCATGCATGTGAATCAATGACAAAATAAAAAATTCTTTTCTCAAAATGGACATTTTTCAGTATTGGATGATGTAGTCTGCTCGGTCTCTTTCTCTCTCTCTCTCTCTCTCTCCCTCCCTCTCTCTCTCTTTCTCTTTCTGTCTCTATATACAATGGAAACTAGATGTATACTTTGGAATTCCTTTAAGATGAAAGGAGTTCTCCAAATGTAAAGTTTTGAGACAAATTATGTAGTATTTGTCTTAGTTATTCATGTGAATGAACTAAGACAAGAAAGATTGCCTAAATGCCATAGGTCGTTCAACATACTCCTTAGATGCTATTGTCCTATTTTGAGAATTAGACTGAAGTCTTTTTTATTGTTTGTTTTCCCCATGTAGAAAGTTCCTTTAAAATAATAACTTAATTCAGTTTTAAGTTTCTTTCCCTGTTGTTCTGCACAACTCACATCCATCATAAAATAATATATTTGAAATATATGACATTTGGGCACTTGTGTCAATTCAGGGTGTTTGTAATCACATGTAGAGTTGCCAGGTAACTATTATTTTAGTTATTGGGGAAGTAAGGTCATGCAAAACCAAGAAGCACATGCTTCCCAGTGCATGTTGCTAAGGCTAATATTAAAATTGCGTTGCCTTCCCTTCAGGTATACCAGAAATATATTCCCTGAAGGACAGGGAAAGCCAACCTTAAATTAAAAGTCTACTGAGGCTGGACACAGTGGCTCAAACCTGTAATCCCAGCACTCTGGGAAGCCAAGGCAGGTGGATCACTGGATGTCAGAATTTTGACACCAGCTTGGCCAGCATAGCGAAACCCCCGTCTCTACCAAAAATGCAAAAAATTAGCCAGGCTTGGTGATAGGCGACCGTAATCCCAGCTACTATTGAAGCTGAGGCATGAGAGTCGCTTGAACCTGGGAGACGGAGTTTGCAGTGAACTGAGATGGCACCATTGTACTCCAACCTGGGGGATAAACTGAAATTCTGTCTCTAATAATAACAATAACATTTTTACACAATAATAATACACAATAATAATTATGTATATTATTATATACATAATAAACATAAACTTAAAAATTTAAAAGTTTACTGAGGGTAGAGGATCCAAATATAGATATGTTTGACTCTTTTGTACCCTCTTCTCTGTTTTACCCTTTTATGCTTTTTTTTTCCCATTAGGGCAACGACTTGAGAATCAGCACACCCCAAGATGAGGTGTACCTGCAACCATCTGAAGAACATATTAATGTATTGTTACTTAAAGAAGAATCATTTACCATACATGGCACACATTTTCCAGTCAATAGAAAAGAATTTATGTCAGTGCTTGCGAGTTTGAAGCGAGTCCTCCTACAAATCACATACAGCTTTGGGATGGATGCCATCTTCAGGTAAAATCAAGAACTGCAGTTCCAACGTTCACACATTTACCTTGGGGCAAAGGAGCAGGATCCACCCTAGAAGTGAATTTTCTAAGGTACTGAGGATTTGCTGTCTTCAAAGAGCAGAAAAATATGGAGGTCTAGTTTTCTGAAAGGTTTTCTTCTTAAACGTTTAATTTTAAATACCAAGAATAAATTTGTCTTGGTTGTTATTATTATTGATAATTCTTTCACAATTCTGTCAGGACATGTGATCAGAAATGATCCCTATATTGAGAAATGTTATATTGGAAAATAAAGTCTTCTTTATGATGGCTCACAGAGTGGGAAACGAAAAAGATATAAATTCCAGGGCACCCCATTTGGAAAATGGTTTTTAAAATGTTTTCTTCCAATAGTTGTTAACTAGTCTGACTTAATAGTAAACAGTTTGTCAGAAGAAACATAAGTCTTTTCATTTAAATAACCACCCAACTCACTATAAAACACTTTCAGACTATAACAGCCACATGGTATAAAGGAAAGAATATGAACTTTTGAGCCAAACTGAGCAGAAATTCAATAAGCTTTATTGCTTATTGTAAGTATGATGTTTGGCAAGTGATTAGGCCTGGAGGAACTCTTCTTTCCATTGTAAGGTGGTATACTAATGCCTACTTTTCAGGGTCTTTGTTAAAATGATACATCATAATCAGGAAAGTACTCATCACCTAAAACACTTTCAGTTCCTTCTTGTCCTCTTTTTTTTAAAGAGCAAACTCCCTGACTTGAACCAAATATGCTGGTGTCTGACTGTTTGTAGGCTATGTTTTTATTTTTGTTTTTAAAACAATGACATTTTTATTTGACAGAATTTTAACTTTAACTGTGTCTGAATGTGTTCTTTACCCTTCTTTTCTACTCTAATAACAATAACACAAGATGTCATAGAAACTCCCTTCTAAATCAGATTAAGTGAGATGTTCAAATGTGACCCCCATCTGACAATGCAGTATACCTTTAATAAGAGCAATGTCTCCAATATTGGAGTTTTTATTTCTGACACCACCACTTCCCCACCTCCCCACCTCCCTGTCCCCCATCCTTTGCCTGTGCTGCCTAGTTTCCCTTTCACTGGTAATATTTCAACTTAGTTTAATCATCATTACCATTTCCCAAAGGAGAGAACTGCAAGATCATAAACAGAACAGTTGCCAAACAATGTACCTCTTTTGCATAGGCAATTCTTTTAGAAGCTGGGTTTAAATGCCATGGAGATGAGAAGCAGCACTTAGGAATTAATTATGTTTTTCCCATTTAGTAAATAGAGATTGTCATGATGTTTAAACAGTACAAAGAGATGAGTCCTCCAGCTTTCAAAATGAATGACAACCAAATTGACAAAAAAAGCGGCTAGGGGGCTTATTTATTTTTGTCAGCATTGCTTTTCAGGCCAGTTAACACAAAGACATTTCCCCCTGATTTATGTCAGACGGTTTCAGTGTCTACCCATCTTAAAATCACGGGTTTTGTTTGTAGTCTGCTGAGGTTTCGCCATACAGGAGGAAGGCCTTCACAGTGTGGCTCTGTGAAGACACAAGAGCTAATCCAAGTAGGTGGCTACTTTTTGTCACCTATATTACCGAAAGCACTGTGGTTCAATAAGCAAAAGCCAATGACGGATTCGAAACTCCTAACCACTCAGGTGAACTGAAAGTTGGCAGGAATCTGGAGTCAGTCAGTAAGCTTGTTTTATTTTATCTTTGATCTACTAGTAGATTGAGTCATATTTGTAAAACATCACTTGAATTGATTTCAACTTGTCTTGCACAGTAGGCTTCCGACTTGGTACACTGTTTGTGTGCAAGCACGAGTAAATTGAAGTGCAATAAAAATTCGTATTAAGACTTATTTACAGTGGATTTACTTCCGTGGCAATTCTTTCAGCAAATGGGCTTCGGTTCCTCCAGTTATATGGTTAGATGGAATTGTATAATGGAAGGAGAGCTAGGCTGCAGGTCAAGGAGTTTGACTTTTGTTTTCAACTCAGCTTTTTAATAGTTGTAAACATAAGTATGGCTTTGACCTCTTTGGACTTCAATCACTTCATCTGTAAAACAAGGAGAAGGACAATTGCCCTGCCAACTTCAAAAGGTCACTGCGAGAATTGAATTAGAAAGCTGCAAAAGCATGTGGCTAGTGGTAACCCAGCACACAAATATGAAGCATTTCTGTCTTATTTACTTCATCCCAAAGGATCACATTTTCTACAAATAACATTAAGATTTAGAGACCTCTAGAGAAAGGCACGTAAAGGTATTTCCATATATATGATGGTTCTTACTGTCATTTTTTTGTTCAAAATGCTGAGACCTATTAGATAAAATTAATGTATTTTTTTCTCACTGTCCTCACTCAGAAGATGAAGGCACAAATAGAAAACCTTTCATTCTTCTTTTAAGAATATAAGACAAATAAACCTGACCGAACTGCACATCTTTCTCCTTTAAATTCTCCAAGCCTTGGATTTAGTAACATCCTTGGTCTTTAAATCAAGCAAGGCTTTTATTAAGTACCTATATGAGATACAGAACTCTGCACAAAGTGTATTTTCCTCTTGCTTTACAGTAGACATTAGTAGAGTTCGCCAAATTTTCAATCTCATCCATAGGGGATATTGCTTTTCTCTAACCCGAGAGGATAGATGTGTCATATGACCTGGTTTAGCCAATGAAATGTAGCAGAAATGTATTTTTTTCCCCTGGGGTAAACATTGAATTTCCAATGTGAGACTCTCTTCAGCTTACTCAGCAACCAGAAGATAAAAACAGCCTGGAATACTGATTTAGCCTATGAAGGTCAGCTGCCCTAACAGTTACCGAGACCTGTGGAGGATTTTACATGAGTCAGCCCTTTTTTTTTCCTGTTAAGCCACTGAGAATTTGGAGTTGTTATCACAGCACCACTAAGCCCATCATGACTTTATCATGATACCACTCATGAGTGTTGCTTGAAAATGAATACAAAATATTTTCAAGCAAGATATTTTTACACAACTTTCAGTGTAAAGTTTGGGGTTGGGGATCAAAAAAGATTATACAGAATTTATATAATAAATAATCTAGAAAAATTCTTATAAACAAAGGAGTCTTTAATAATTAGAGAAATAGTATTGCTAGGTACACAGTATACCTGTACCTTCTGAAGTTAATGATTTGGGTAACTACATTTTGAGGACATTTTACTGATAACACTAGGAATTAAAAGGATTTTGGCAGCTCACTTGGAATCCTGCTGTTGGTAAAGAGGTGCAGCCAGCAGTTTAACCTATGTTTCTTTCCCATTATCTTTGACTACCTTCCAATGCTATTCCATAAGTATTGAGTTCGTTCAGTCCATAAATATTTACTGAGCACCTTCCATGGTTATGTCTCTAAATCTCAGTTTCTATTCTATCCAATGGCAGAAACAATGTCTAAATTTCTCCCCATGCTATCCCTCCCCAGCTCCCCCAACTCACTGTCCCTCCCCTATTCCCCCCAATAGAGAGAAATGCCAGATGTGGGTGAAGGGGAGGAAGGCAGCAAATCACACTGCCATGTGTGTACCTATGCAACTGTCTTGCATGTTCTGCACATGTACCCCAATACCTAAAATGCAATTAAAAACAAACAAAAAAAACCAATGTCTAAATTTCAAGGTTGGCAATTAAGCGAAAATGCAATGTATGTTAAGCACCTGAAATAGTTTCTAGCATATATTGGGAGGCAATCAAGGGTAACAAGGAGAACTCTGGTTTGGAGTCATGGTTGGATTTGAATCTATGCTGCCCCCTTTGCTAACGGTATTATGTTGGACAAGGCACTTTACTCCTCTGAGCCTCAGAGTTTTCATGTGTAAATATGAATAGACATGGGGTTGTTACATTGCTTATTAATACTTAAATGAAATGTCTTTCTAGCTTGTATCATAGTGCTCAGAAGATAGTAGACAGTACATAGTAACTATTAAGAAGCAGTCATTCTAGACTAGGCTATAAGGACACAAAGGTGGACCAATAATCATTGAACTCAAAGAAGGCTTGCACAGTAGAGAAGTCAGATAAACTTATACCTACTGCATGTTTATGATAATGTAAATAGCGTAGAAGAAGTATGCACAGTGCATGCTGGTAGAACTAAGAAGGAAGAGATGAATTCTTGTCTTAGCATTTAATACACTTTTAATAAATGGCTGTGAAAGTATCACATTCTGTCAGCTACTAATTTTACTTGATGTGGGATTGAAAATATTTAGAGAAAATGTCTTACTTTTTATATACATATGGTGGGTAGAAAAAAATTGTAAGATCATAGGTGTTTTTGTTGTTTTAAAGTATAATGTTTGGTGGTGGTTGTTTTAGTGTAATATAGCATATGTAACCTGGCAGTTAATGTAGTAAGACAAAAGTATTGAGAACAATCTTTAAGGCAGCACCAGGACAATGTTTCTGATATAGTTCCAATATTTTCCATAGTAGCTTGTACAATTATGTCCTCTCTCTTCATCCATCATCTTTTCTGTATTTTCAAGGCATAAAAATAAGAAGGAATAGTCAGCGAAAGCATTTGACTTAGTTGACAACTCTTTGATAGCTCATGCATCTCCAAAATTTAGTACTTTATTACTGCCAACATTATGTATTTAAATGAATGCAGCTTGATATCAAGAAAATGACCATATTGAAGGAAAAAATAAAATAAACTGCAGCCTTCTTCATGAGTAACACTTGAAACTGTTAAACACATTAAAATCCCATTTAACAAATAGCAGAACCTAATGAACATTGGGATTGCTCAGTGAATACTAATGTGGAATATTACTAGGAAAGATGTTTGAGTGCTGAGGTTTCTCATAGCTCAAAATGGTTATACAGATTAAGGAGAGGAACATCTGTTGTTCAAAAGACAAATGAAATTTGTCAGTTCACTGAAAATATTTTTGTTTTATTATCTTTTTAAAAACTGTTTCTTAGTCTATTGCTCATTCTTCTATTTTGAAATTTCCAGAACTCTTTCTTTAAGTTTTACATATCAATTTTATATCAGAAATTCTGGGACTGTACCTATATATAGTCAATCAATCTCTCCTGTTTAGTAAATTGTGGTGATCTATTGTATGATAATAGTATATCAACCATGAAATCATCTAATTCTGAAATTAAAATGATCAGAATGAAATTAAAATGATTGAAACCAAAATGATAGGTTTATCAAGTGACAGTCCATTAATTCCAGGCTGTTAGATGTCACAATACATTCAGGTGACTTCTGGTCTCTGGCCTCAAGTTCGAATAACAGTTTCCATTTATTTTCTATGTCTGATCAAACAAGTAATTTGTCTTTTACTTATCTGATTTTATTCATCTGAAATGTGGCTAGTAGGCTTTATTGTATCATTTGTCATGGAGTTTGTTAGTCATGTTTGTAATAGAACTGTTTTCCATTCGTCTATTCATTTATTATGTAAGTATTTAATTAATTACTCTTGTATATATCTATCCATCTATCTATCCATCCATCCATCATCCACCCATCAGTTCATTCATCCAATAAAAGTCTACTGAACATCTATGGAGATGATCATGCTGCATATTTAGATGGCAAGACAGGTTTCTGTTGTCAAGGAGTAGCACATAAGCTCATGCCAACATGAGTACTGTCTTTAGTTTAGTAACTCTTGCAAACTCTGTTGTGTTAAGGAGACCTATCAGACCCAGAAATTCTATTTCTAGACATATATCCAAAAAATTGAAAATAGGTATTATGTGTTCATGAATATGAATAGCAACATAATTTATGATAGATCAAAGGTAGAAACAGTCCAAATATTCATCAACAGATGATCAATAAACAAAATGTGGCATGTATATGCAGTGGAATATTAGTCATAAAAAGGAATGAAATATTGACACATACTACAACAAGGAGAACCTCAAAAATAATATGCGAGGTGGGCACAGTGGCTCATGCCTGTAATCCCAGAGCTTTGAGAGGCCAAGGGGGGGTGGATCACCTGAGTTCAAGAGTTCAAGAACAGCCTGACCAATAGGGTGAAACCCTTTCTCTACTAAAAACACAAAAATTAACCAGGTGTGGTGATGTGTGCCTGTAGTCTCAGCTACTCGGGAGACTGAGACAGGAAAATTGCTTGAACCCGGGAGGTGGAGGTTGCAGCAAGCCAAGATCATGCCACTGCATTCCAGCCTCGGTGACAGAGCAACACTCTGTCTCAAAAAAAAAATATATATATATATATATATATATATATATATATATATATATATATATTTTAATAGCATATATATTTATATATATATGCTATAAAAAAAAAAGTTCACCAGCTATGGTGGTACATGTTTGTAGCCCCCCACCTAGTTGAGAGGCTGAGGCAGGAGGATAACTTGAGCACAGGAATTTGAGTCTGCAGTGAGCTCTGATCAAGCCATGGCACTCCAGCCTAGGTGACCATGAGACTTTGGTCTCTGAACAGAAAGCAAAGAAAAAAACCCAGTATGTTAAGTGAAAGTGACCAGACACAAAGGTCACATACTGCATGATTACACTAATGTGAAATATCTAGTATAGATAACTTCATAACCACAAAAGCACATTGTTAGTTTACAGGAATTACAGAAGAAGGAAAATAGAGAATGACTACCTAATGGATTCTGGATTTTCTTTTGGGCTGGTAAAATGTGTTAGAATTAGATAGATGTGGCTGGGCACGGTGGCTCACACCTGTAATCCCAGCACTTTGGAAGACCGAGGCGGGTGGATCACGAGGTCAAGAGATCGAGACCATCTTGGTCAACATGGTGAAATCCTGTCTCTACTAAAAATACAAAAAATTAGCTGGGCATGGTGGCACGTGCCCGTAATCCCAGCTACTCAGGAGGCTGAGGCAGGAGAATTGCCTGAACCCAGGAGGCACAGGTTGCGGTGAGCCGAGATCACGCCATTGCACTCCAGCCTGGGTAACAAGAGTGAAACTCCGTCTCAAAAAAAAAGAATTAGATAGATGTGGTAGTTGCACAACATTGTGAATGTACTAAATGACAGAATTGTACAATTTATTTTTAAAAATTTAAATAGATATGAAAATTTTCATCCTACCCCAAATGTCAAAATTCCTCTCTATGTACAATTTAAAATGTTTAATTTTATGTGATGTGAATTTCACCTGAAATAACGACAAGAAAAAGAAATGCCAGTGATACTGCATTTTTCATTGACAAGGTTCCTTGGTGCAGGGGGAAAAAAGAGCATTTAATGATTTTCAAATGACACATGTAACCTAAACACTGTAGAATAGTGATACTTGCCTAATCTAGGACCTTCTACCAGGTTGCCCCTAGCGAAGACACCACTCAGTTAATAGTGTTGGATGAGTTTATCTACAGGTAAAGATAATTCACTCATCTTTAGAGGGTGCCATCGAGCACTCAGCAGCTAGGATGATTCCATCCAAATGCCTATTTTTGGTCATTTCAGGGTTAATTTCCTTTTCTGCTTCCTGATCATACATGAACTCATACATATTCAAAAGTACTGTCAGGCATCTAGGATTAGCAAAGTGGGGGTAAGAGCAATGATTTTTTAGAAATCTATTGCTGAAAAGCTTACAATTTGGATAAAGATCATCACTTTTGAAGATACGTTTACACCTTGTAATGAGCCTTTTAGCTTTGCTCTCTGGCTTGATTTCCAAATTCCCAGCATTGATTGCCAAATCCAGCAAGTTATTTGGTAAGTGTGAATCACTGATCAATAAAAATCTATGCTCACTCCTGAGAAAGGGACTGAAAATATAGGCCGAAGCAAGAATCAGTTGCATCTTTCTTGTGGTTAGAAGATGCCGTGTCATATGCTATCAAATGTCTACCAGTAAATTTTAAAACTGTAATTATTATGAGTCAATAGTAGTCATTTAATTATTTGCTCTTGGAGTTTATTTAAAATTTATTTTCATACACTAAAATGACTTGGAGATACAAATAGTAAAAAGTGTATTGCTTGTACTGTCCATGTAGTCATTTTTATTTGACTTCAACAGTCAATGAAAATAGGTTAATAAAATGTCTAGTATTTCATAATAAACTACTATGTGTTACACATTATACCAAGAACTTTCTATTTATTTTTCCTTTTATATCAAGCTCATGATGTGTGGACTATCATCTCCAATGCATAGAAGAAAAAATTGAGGCCTAGAAAGAATAAGTTACTTTCTTCTAGGCCTCAAGGCTGATAAATATCAGAGACAGGATATGAATCCTGGTCTGTTAGACTCACAAAACTGTATTCTTAACAATTAAGCTTTTAAAATGTCTTTTTACACAAAAATAGGAAAAACAAATAAGATACCAATAACATTTATTTAAATCGTGAATGCATAATAAGAAAAGAAATATGTGTATGACAGCATTTTTTCCAGTTTTCCATTTGGCCAAACCAGCTTTTCTCTAAAATAATGAGTTATGCTAAATCGCTCTGCAAAAATCACCAGATTGTACAAAAGTACCAATAAAATGAAGGTCATAGATACAGAGAACAATGGATTTAATTTAGGCCGAAAACAAATTGCAGAGATCATTCTAAGTAAGTCAACTGAACATTTTGAGAAAGTTTAGCTTATACCGACTATAAACATGCAGCTTCATCTCTAAGAAAAGCAAAAACAAAGTCATTTCCATCTTTTATTTCAATTTAAAAGCTGAGATGGAATATTAATATTATCTACTTCTGCTTTCCTTATTTAAGCACTACAAGAAATCAAGTGGTCATTGGAATATTTTCTGTTTGAAAAATCCCTTTATGATTTTAAAAGTGTCTATCTGTCTCCACAAAATGAAAATCCAAACACATAGCCAAGAGCCAAAGGATGAGGAAGAACATTCTCATATCCGTTCAGCATTTGGGGGTAGTGGCTATTTGCAGCATTTTAGACTGAGCCAACGTGACCTAATATGACAAATGACCAGAGCTTTTGGCGATGGTGTTCATCAGCTTTCTTTCCCAGCATACATAATAGGCTTATATTTATGTCATTGTCACTGTCCGAATTCTACAGCTGTCTAATACCTAAGAACTTTACTTTTTCACCATCCACCATCTCTTCTCTCCTCTGCCCTAGGTTGAGCTCTGTTAACCTTGAATCCGCTGTCTCCTATCCTACTGACGGAAGTGTTGCGGCAGCTGTAGAAGTGTGTCAGTGCCCACCAGGTTACACTGGCTCCTCGTGTGAAGTAAGCTTGCAAGAATATATCTCAGTGCATTTGAAGTTCCCTCAACATTTTTTTCAATAAGCTATTCTAAGGAGAGCTGTTTATTTCTATCAATAATCACACAAATAATGTGTATCATTTAAAAAAGAAACTCAAATATCTACCAAAAGTCATGGTTTTCAATTAGAGTATTAACCATGTAATTTCATCTTGTAACTTTTCCTCTCTGAGATATTTTGCCTGTAGCTGAAAATCTGATGTTTCTGTCTTTGTTGCCTATTTGATCTATTGTATGCTAGGTGGTAGCAGAGTAACAGTTCAAAATGTTTTCCTCTTCATTTTCATCATAACAATTATCAAAAATTTAATGCTATTTTACATTTCTCTCATTTTCTAATCCTATGTATTACACTTTTCCTCTGCTACATTTCTAAGAATACAACCAGATTGCAATCATCTGAAGCATACAATCTGCAGAATGTCAAGAACATAATATGTGGAAAAAATACCTTGATACAGAAACTTGCCTACAGTTCTTTGATTTATTTAGCACCTAATGTTTGAGATATTTATTGTTGTCTCAATATCCTAGATTTATAATAAGATTAATGGTTCTTACTTAATACCACAGTCTGTCATCTTAAGGTAACAATTTTTATTTATTTCTATGTATTTTCTTTTAGGTTGTATGAAAATTGGTCCTACTTGAAACCTGGTCAAAAAACGTGAACACTATTTCCTTGACAGAGGGCATGGCTTGCAGATAAATAGGAGCTTAGTTTCTTTAAAGCGGTTCCTTTAAGGAATCATTTGAGTGTACTGAGATGCTCCACTTCAGAACACTACCTCGCCATGCCATTTATAGAAATATTCTAGGCATTCCTTTCCCATTTCTCTTGTACTTTTAAAGTAATGCACACATCTAGAGATATGCAGTCATATTCATGACAGCGTTTCCTTTAACTGAGCTCAGATTCACCTTTCTAGAAATAAAACTAGATATAACTTATAGAAGTACTTGCTGTTCCAAAATTCATGTAGATAAGAGAAAAAAAATTATGGCTATCAATTAGCTGTGTCAACCCAAATTTGATTTTACATGTAAAATACACACTATATTTGATGAAACAAGAGCCTTTCACTCTTGATTCCAACCAGACTGCTCTTGTTGAACCTTTAAGATCCTCTTGCAATTCGAATACTAAGTAATTAATTCTACTCTTAATGCTTGTTGCCACATACATCATTCTTATCCTTTGCATAATCCCTTATACAAGTTTTAAATGCCCACTGAATACCAAATTACTTGAATATTATTAGAATTGCTTAATTGGCTATACTTTTAGTCTCTTTTTTTTCTCCTTCAAAAATATTTTTGATACATTCTAGATATGTTCGATAAATTCTGTAAATTTACCTGTATAAATTACCAGTAAGTACTCACGACATAATCCCTGTCCTTAAGGAGCTAACAATCTGTTTAGAGAGACAGTAAATAGCTACAAAACATGGGATCTCAGCACTGTATAATTAAGGGACCAGTATGTGCTTCAGAACATACATGCAGTAATCACACAGAGGGATGAGCTACTGCAGTGGAGAGAGATGCAAGTGTCCTGGAGTGGAGAAATCTGAAATTAGATGCTAAACAGATAGATAGGGAGAAGCATGTAAGTGTGAAAAATCAACACAGAGAGTGATAATAAAAGCTTCCTGTATGCTTTTATTATCTTATAATAATCTTATAACACAATAATCTTTTGATAAATAAAGTTACTTTGTAGCCCACAAAATAATTTAATTGAATCAGGAGACAATGAATTCTGAAATTTTGGATTTTCTCTCTGACTGCTTCATTTCTTCTACTCTCTAAAACTTTTTTTCTTTATCAAAACTTCCTATATCTGAATTCGCTATTATCCAGTCCTGTCCTTTCATTATTTCATTTGCTTTTTAATTAAGTGTAGTTCATAAGGTCAGTCACTCTAGCACTGTTATCACTAATATCCTTGGATCCCTTAAAACCTGAGTAAATGCCAAAGACCAATAATGTCTTAATTCCATCTTGCTGAGAACGTCTAGCTAAAAACAGATCAAATGACTCCGTTGCAGACATTCTTTTTTACTTCATTTGGGGTCCACAGTGTTGATTCAGAATATCTTTTCTCATTTCTACTTGACTTCCTATAAAGGGCTATACAGTTAAATTCCAAAATTTTTCTTAATTTCATAGCAAGTGTCATCATTCATTTCACTTGACAGATGAGACAGGTGGGTACTAAAAAATAGAGTTTTAGGCAATCTCGGTTTCTTCATCTATGTAATTAAAATAATATTACCCACCTCATAGAAGTGTTTGTTCATACTTTCATTTCGCTGACTACTATTTGATGAGTTTACATTTTGAGACAAACAAGATCCTACACATGGAAAACAGTGTGATTAACAATACAGATATTGTCCCTGTCCTCAAAGATGTTGCATTGAGTGGTGGCATTAACAATATGCCAGAAAGCAAATATAAATTGATGTGGCAAATGC
This sequence comes from Callithrix jacchus, assembly GCF_049354715.1. NCBI lineage: Eukaryota > Metazoa > Chordata > Mammalia > Primates > Cebidae > Callithrix > Callithrix jacchus. Next base: position 135,863,283 of record NC_133505.1, read on the forward strand.
TATGAAGGAAATAAACAGGGTGAAATAAACAGGGTTCTATGATAAAGTTACTGTAAGTGGTTGCATGAAGGATAAACAGTCTACTTTGTAAAAGTTTGTCAGGAAAAGCTTTCTGAGGTGCTGACAGCTAAATTGAGTGTTGAAGAATGAGAGACAATGAAGTAAAATGAACTGCTAAGAAAGCAGTGCAGAGCTTGGAGTGTGTAAGGACTGGAAAGAAAGCAAATATGGCTGGAGCTTTGTAAGCAAGGGGAAAAGTGGAGCAAAGTGGGATTGGAAAAGCCAGGCCATTCGGAGCTTTGCATACATGATAAAAACTGAGCATTTTATTCTCATGCCATGGAACATTAGCAGAGTAGTGGACTAGTGTAATGATCTGATTTATAATTTTGGGCTTTGGGGTGCTTTCTGTTTTTTGAGAAAGGGTCTTGCTCTGTCACCCAGGCTGGAGTACAGTGATATTATCATGGCTCTTTGCAGCCTCAGATTCTTTGGCTCAAGTGATCCTCCTGCCTCAGCCTTCTGAGTAGCTGGGACTACAGGTGTATATCACCATGCCCAGCTATTTTTGTTTTAGTAGAGACAAGATCTCACTATGTTGCTTGGGCTGGTCTTGAACTCCTGAGCTCAATAATCCTCCCACTTCAGCCTCCAAAAGTTCTAGGGTTACAGGCACGAGCCACCATGCCTAGCCTAAGTTACAGTTGTTTGAAGAAGGCATTATGGCTACAGTAGGAAGAACATGTCTTAGGAGGTCATGAATAATAGCAAGGAGAAGGGTTAACATACAGTTGCAGTGGAACATAGCAATGATAGTGATTGGTGTTAAGATGATGGCAGGCATATAAAAAGACTTAGCATACTCTATGTATATTTTGGTAGTGCAACCAATAGGACTTACAGATTCAAGACTGTATGTCAGGGAGAGATTAAAGAAATAAAGAGTTTAATAATGAGTCATAGATGACCAGTTTGAACGATTGATCAGTTGGTTGTGGGTCATTTACTGAGCTGAGGAAGACTGAGAGGAATAGTTAGTGCAAGGGGGGTGTATGGAATCCATAGTCCAGTTTAGAAATTTTAGGTTTGCAAAGGCTGTGAAGTGTAAATGCCAATGTGTATTTATAATACTCAGGTCTTAAACTAGGATGTCTGTCTCGTCTAGCGATATGTTTTTGGAAGGCATCATAAACTATGGGACCGAATAAAATTAGCCAGGAGAAAGTGTAATTGATTTGAAAAAAAGAAAAACAAGACCAAGCCCTGAGCAGCTCCTAACATTAAGAAGCAGGGTCAAAGCAGAGGAAACAGCAAATAAATAGGGTAGGAAATTTGGGAAGTGTGATGTCATGGAAGTAGAGAAAAGAAATTGTGAGAGGAAAAAGAGTCAACCAGGTCCAAGGCTGTTGAAAGGTCAGATAAAACACAACTGTGGAATCGTCCATCTAATTTGGCTGCATGGAATTTGGTGACAAGCACAAAACCAGTTTTAATTGAGAGGTGGTGACACAAAACAGATTAGAATGAAATTAAGTGTGAAAAAAAGGTGAGGAATATACTTGTTAAGAGTAGTGTTACTGAAAAGAAAAACAGATGACTAGAAAAGTTACAGGACCTTAAGAGGACAGTTTTGTTATTTTCGGTTTGTTAATTTTTGCCGGAGACACTGGAACATATATTTCTGAGCTGAAGGTAATGACCCAGTAGAAAAGAAAGTTATTACCAACGTGTCAGAGAGAGTGAACATTGAGAAGACAACAGACACTGGAATCAGATGACAAGTGGAGTAATATTCCTTTAGGAAGAAAGACCCTCAGGCCCCACATCACTTATTTGAAAAGGGAATATGGTAACAATGTTTGGAGATAAATGCTTAGCTCTCTGGGCTTGTTGGTGCAAAGATGGCTTTAATTTTTTCTGTGAGTAGTGAGATAAAATCACTGGCTAAAAGAAAGGTGTAAGGAGTTGAGAAGTTTGGAGAAAGAAGACGTGATATGAGTAGTGCATTTGCAGAACATTAAAAAAAACTTATTAAGGAAAACTTCATGAATATGTCTGAAAACAGTAGATTGGTTCTCTTCCTTTTCTCAACATCCTTAATTTTTGCCACCTTATAAATATGTAGCTTCACCAGCTTTTTTTTTTTTTTTAATACGGAATCTCACTTTGTTGCCCAGGCTGGAGTGCAGTAGCGTGATCTCGGCTCACTGCAACCTCTTCCTCTCAGGCTCAAGTGATTCTCCTGTCTCAGCCTCCTGAGTAGTATCTGGGATTACAGGTACATGCCACCACACCCAGCTAATTTTTGTAATTTTAGTAGAGACAGAGTTTCACCATATTGGTCAGGCTGGACTCTAACTCCTAGCCTCAGGTGATCCACCCACCTCAGCCTCCCAAAGTGCTGGGATTATAGGCATAAGCCACTGCTTCTGGTCAGCTTTACCAGCTTTTACAAATGTATATTACAGAAAGAAATCACTTCTATGATGAATCTAGGGAGGCAAAAAAGTTAATAGGGAGAAATGAAAAGGAATTTAATGCAGAGAAATGGATATAAGTTTGACACCTTTTTTTGGGTACTGCCAAAATTAAGGGGGAAGTTTATTTTATTTTCAGATATAAAGTATCAGTACAGAAATTTGTTTATGTGTTTGTTTCTGATGTTCAAATTTGAGAGTCCTCACATCTTGAAGCAGAAGGAACATTTTCAAGGACACATCGCACAATTCTATATCCTTTATTACTTCAGTTCCCTTTTGTTTCCTTTTTCAACCAGAAAAGAAGGCCTTTCCATGATATCTGATGCTGTACTCAACCATCCGGAAATATAGTGACTAACCCACAAGACGCGATTTCACTGGAGGGGATCATAAGCTCTTAGAGGGCAGCAGTACTTGCGTGGTGCTGATGTTACATCTAAACCACTTTGTAGTAATCCCCACAGAAGGGAAACTTAATTAAGTATGACAGGGAAGTGAGAGCAGACACTGACACAGGGAATCTAAGACTCAAATATCCTGTTTGAATCAGAACTCAGTTTTTATATAATAAAGTATTTCACATTTTAAACAAGGAGTGAAAAATACAAGCATAATTATAGAAGAAAGTCATAAAATAAACTATCAAGAAAATATGTGTTGAAATAAATCATAAACTTTTTGTGTAAATCTGAGAAAGCATAATAAGATGGAGGAAATTAAGCCAAAATGCATGAATGATATAAGTGTAGATATGTGTAGAAATTAGCTGTGTATATGGTCAAATATAAGTGTGGGTGCTGCCTTGCTACCAAATCATGTCAAAGATTTTCTGGAAATAAAGAAGTTAAGGGCAACTAGTATGTGGGAAATGGAACACATTCCAGAGAATCAAAATTGCTTGGGATGACATTGGGTTCTCTCTTAGGCTAAGATGATATGAAGAGTCCTTTTATATCAGCTGCCTTTTGTTCAGCACTTTTCTATTTTCCTGTCTGTGCTTTTTACTTTGAGACTGTCATATTTCAATTCTTTATATCTCTGCTTTATTTTACCATTTCAGAAGCGACACCAAGCTAACGCTTCCTCTAATCTCATACCTGCCAATAACACTAAGGTCAGTGCAAAGCCCCTATGTCAGGAGGAATAGCTCTGTCGTAATGTTTCAATAATGGCAATGCTTTGACAAGCACATTTGATGAGTTTTCTCAAACAAAACCTGTTACTTTCTGTTATCAGAAAACAAACACAAACAAAAACACCTTTTTGTTTTAATCTCCCGGACTGACTAAAGCCTTCTCTTCCTTTCAGTCTTGTTGGCCTAGGCACAGGCGAGTTAACGGCACTATTTTTGGTGGCATCTGTGAGCCATGTCAGTGCTTTGGTCATGCGGAGTCCTGTGATGACGTCACTGGAGAATGCCTGGTAAGTGCCCTCCTTTTTGGGGATGCTGATTGACAAGGCTGAAATCACCTCAACAGATGCCGCAATTCAGTTACTACCCTGGGGACTGTAAACATTTAAGTCAAGAAGTGCTTTGACAAAGATCTTTGTACTGAACTGAGTTGGAACTGAGAACGCTCTTTCATATGTGACGTTCCTGATAAATATAAGGAAGTGTTTATTCATATTAGTCCAAGAATTAAATTAGAATCAGATATATTATTATAAGGCATGACTTATGATGGGAGATATAGCTACTATGAATATATATGGTTTCACTTCCATTCATAAATCTATGAAAAGTACAGTGTACTTTTAAAAGAGAAAATAATTTATATCCCCATAATATAAAAAGTTGAAAATACAACCTTTAGAATAAACATAATTAAGTTTCCTTCATGTTGAAAATAAAAACATACTGAATATTTTAATTAAAAATGTTCAGAATTTAACTAAACACATAGTATCATTTGTAGATTAAAAATAATAACAATATTTAATACATATTCACCAGAGTTGCTTCTCCTTTACAATTAAGTCTAAACTTTAACAAGAAAATAGACTCTACAAAGTGCAAAGCACTTTCCATCCTGCTAAGAAGCCTTAGGATTGGAGAATTACACTGAATAGATCATTCTGATTAACTCAAGGTCACATTAGTTTTATATTGTCTGACATGGCATGAAGCTTGAAACAACACTTCTCATTTCATTAGTCTTGCAGAAATGCAATTTAAAATAGTGTCAATTTAGGTGGATATCATACTCTCATTTCCCTGAAGAATTTAAGGCGGACTCTGTTGTCTTTAATTCTTAATGTTCTCTCTTTCTCTTGCTCATTTCCCCCCATTTCTCTTCTACTTAAAAGCTTCTGGGAAAAATCTGAAATGAAAATTCAGGGCTTTTGTTTCAATGTAATTTGGCATTAAGGTTTATTGATGCTCTTTCTCTTTTCTCTATATAAGATTTTGTTTAATTGCATTGCATTATAAAGCATGAAAGGCTTAATTTGTGGATCAGTAGATTTTTGAAATGACATTTTTATGAATAGTAAGACTAAGTGATTTTCATTTTAATTGTGCCATAAGTCTTTTAAAATGTACTTTGGGGAAAATATTGGTTTACCTTTAAACACTTTACTAACATGCAATAGGAAATAATATTCAGCCCAAAACTGACATGTATTTGTTTTACTTACCCTAAGAGGACAAAAATAAGTGTGTCATGATACCAAACTCATAATGTTCCCTATAGTCATATTTCATGTTGAATTCATTAGGATAAAATCAAATCAAATGTTCATGCTGAATTCATTAGGAGGAAATCAAATTGGTCCATTTGGTGATGTGATATTTCTAAAAATGAAAGCCTTTTTAACGAATAAAACAGTGTCATTCAGAGTAATTGTGAGAGAAAGAAGAGAGGGAACAGTGTTGTGTGAGACTCTACTAATGAAACCTAGTTTATTGATTTTGTTTCATGACAGGGAGATAGGAGTTCTCCTTTAAATAACAGAGTGATCTTGAGGAAACAGTGAACATCTTGATGATAAAGACAGAATCTGGTGTTTTCTGAATTTTCTGTCACAGCTAGGAAATAGGTGATCATGTAGGGTATACTGACTTTCAAGTGCCCTTTCTCCAAAATGGTATTAATAACTAAGTGCTGATATTCCATTTTGAGTATATGGGTTCTAATGTAATATACAAAGAGGAAAATATTTGTATGCTGCTCATCAAGGACATTCTTACTGTTCAGTTGACCCAGGATTTTAGCTTCTTATTTATTTTCCATGGTTTTTACCCAGCATTAAATAGCTTGGTTTTTACTATGAAAAATAAATTTATAAATGAATCCTTTTTAGCTTAGCTTGCTTTAATATTTGATTATAAATTAACTGAAATATATTTTGGACACCAGAACAAAATTTAAACTTCTGCAATAGTGTAGGTCTGTATGACAAAGGCATTTTAACTGGAAGTACGTTTGAAGTAACCTAGGAAGTATTCAATGTCACATGGGAAGAGTGCATGCTTGCTTCTTCTCATGGTTCTTGTGATATATGATGTGAGCAAAAAATTTTTTTAAGTGCTTTGTAACAAGACACCTGTAAAATTCACCAATCCATGAGTGAAACTTCCATCTTTTTGTTTTGATTTCCATTACAATGGTTGTCTGATGCTGTTTTCTGGATTCCATGACAAAAATGCTTGCGTTTTAAGATGGCATTTATTTAATGAAATGTGACACTAGAAAAATACAAAAACTACCTGTTATTTCTCTTTTAAGTCAATAAGTAGAAAAAACAGGGTTTCTGAGTTATGCAAGATTTTCAGTTGAATATTAGAAATACCATTTTCCACACATTTAAGGCATAATTTTTTGATTCAATTTTTAAAATTCTTAAGTCTTTGAAGACATAAGTTTTAGTTGTATCACTGAGATAACATACAAAGAATTTTTCAAAAAACAAACAATTCTTTAGTGATAACGTAGTCTAGCTAAACTTGAAAATGGAAAGGAAATAAAACAAAGATCAAACCAAAGGGAAAAACCTTTCTTCAAATCGATCCATGTTTTGCTTGTTAAATCACAATATGCTGCATTATTAAGGCAACTATTCATAGTGAAGTTGACCTTAATGCTATATTTTAAAAAAGTTTTGTTAAAAATAAATTTGAGAGAGAATTTTAAATAACTTAAAGAAAAGCCTATTTTCAAATATCACCAGTTACTACAGAAATACATATTCACATTTAGTTGATGTAACTAGTATGTGATGTTTAATTTTTTTCAATTTTCTCAATGTTTATGAGACAAGGAAGCTTTTCACAGATGTAATACAGTAGTCATTGTCCAAATCATCAGAGTCCACTGAGGCCAAAATTAATGTCTGCGCTAAGAGGGCATAGCCCTAGAGGATTTGTATGATTAGCCACAGTTCCCATTAAATCAGCAATTTCAAGCTGAACAATTGATTTTTACCTGGAATCATCTAGAATTTCCATTAAATGTATTTTATTAGCACCTTATTACTACACACACACACACACACACAATCATGTCTTTTCTTAAGATAAAAACTAAAGAAAAAATGAAGATTTGCATAATGAAAAACATTAAAATGAATTTCAGTCATGTTTTTGTAAGTATGCATATGCGGAAACTAGTGTGTAGTTTATGTGCTAGATACTAAATTAACTTTCAATGCTATTTCCCTGCTGTAAAATTGACCATTTAACATGGAAAAAATATTCTTGCTTGTCGGGAGCAGACTAATGATTTTGTAGGCCTATTTTTGGCAACATGTTGATGCCTGAGACCAAAATAATAAACTCTGATGTGCATTTCTTCCTCAGAACTGTAAGGATCACACAGGCGGCCCATACTGTGAAAAATGTCTTCCTGGTTTCTATGGCGATCCTACTAAAGGAACCTCTGAAGACTGTCAACCCTGTGCCTGTCCACTCAATATCCCATCCAATAAGTAAGTAACAAAATTACTCCGTGAAGCAGTTCAGCATCCATTTCTGCAAGCACATTTAATATCAAATACACTCTTTCTCTTATCCAATGTAAATAAATAGTAAACACAGACATGAATTTTTTCAGGAAGGTAATATGAATTTTTCCAAACATTAGATATTTAAAATTATAATGATTTGTTTTTAAGAATTTGTAATTTTTTAGCTCTAGTTTTGATTTAATATCTAAGAGTAGAACTCAAATAGAATTTCCACACCAATTCCAAAGAACAGAAATATTTTATACAAACACATGTGCATGCACGTATACACCTACATGTGCATGCATGTACACACCTACACACAGACACATACCCACCTTCATGCCTTAATAAAAGGACACAAATACAGCTAATTTGGGTTCTAGCCACACACTATTTTTTTGGTGAATCTTAGGTGAGTAATAAACCTCTCAAAAGGTAAAATGAAGGGACTGAATTAACTGACTTTTAAGCACCCATCCTATCCCTTTTAAAAAAAAAAATTCCAGTTGTTCACCTATAGCAACCACCTCTTAGAGCAGATTTTAAAAACAAACAACAAGAATGCTTGACTTCCGCTTTTCTTTACCTTTTAGGGGAATGCTATAGCCAGCTGCTTGAATTCCCATTTTCTCAGGGAAGCCATCTCGAAGTAAACAGCTAAGCACACCCCAACCAAAAATATTTTATTTTGTTTTTAAATTGGGTTACTAGGTTGAATAAAAATCAACCATTTTTACTTGAAAGCAATTACAAATAACTATACTTTTAAATCAAAGGAAATTCTTTTCTGAAGAACTCTCTTAAAGGTAAGCTCAGTGCTTAATAAAGTTCATATTGTATTGTACACTTTCAGCTATCTCTGGGCACTGTGGTAACACTGACAGAGCAAAAATTTTCAATGATTTTTAAGGGAAATCTGTCAGCTACACTCTTTTAATGTGAAGGATGTGATCAAGTAGGTCATACTTCAAGCTCTTACCCAGAATATGCCTAATTAAAATGATCTTTTGTTAGTTTCAATGAATACTATAAGCTAAAGACTTTGAGAATAATTCTGACATTAAGTTTAAATGTTCTTCTTGGAACTGTGCTTCCTGCTGTTCAATCCATATGAAATCCTTATCCTCCCAAGGACCCTATTTACTCAGAAATTTTTACCTTACTCATTTGGAAAAGAAGAGAAAGAACTACTACTTAATGAAAGCAAACTACTAGATTGTAGGCCAAACACTATATTTGGTATTATCTCACCTTCAACTATAAGTCAGTAAAGTAGATATTATTATCTCCATTTTATAGATGAAGAAATGAAAGCTATTAGTAGAAAAATAACATTATGGTGTCAATTCTGGAGCCAGAATCTTTGGTTTAAATGCTGGGTCCATTCTTTCCAGCTGTGCAACTTTAGGCAAGTCTCTGAAACTCTCTGTGCCTCAGTTCTGTCATCATTAGTTGTAATAATAGGACTCTTATAGGGTTGATGTGGGAAAGACATAATTAAAATGTGTAAACCACCCTAAACTGTGACTGAATATGGTGAACCCAATCTCAGAGCTGATCATTATTAACCTTCTCAGAGCCATAAAGCATTGAAGTATCCAAGTTGAAATTTTAGTTTTAAAATCCATGTGTTTTCCAAATGTCTACAGTTTGCAATGAAGACTTCTTAAAAAAAAAATACACACTGCATTTTAAGTGATAACACTAAAAGCAATAATTAATTCATTGAATAAGTCAATTTATCTAGAAAGGCTTTGAGAAAATAAGACATTGGTTTAATGCAGGGGCCCTCAACCATCCATGGTCTGTTAGGAACCAACCATCCATGGCCTGTTAGGAACCAGGCCGCCTAGAAGGAGGTGAATGGTAGACATTACCACCTGAGCTCTGCCTCCTATCAGATCAGACAGGCAGTAGATTTTCATGGGGCCTCAAACCCTATTGTGAACTGTCGAGGGATCTAGGTTGTGCACTCCTTATGAGAATCTAACTAATACCTTGTGATCTGATGTGGAACAGTTTTATCCCAAAACTCCTCCCCTGCATCTGTGGAAAAAATTGTGTTTCACAAAACCAGTACCTGGTGCCAAAAAGCTTGGGGACCACTAGTTAATATGTATTAGTGATCAGAGCATTTCCAGGGCTTAAAGCATTAGCCTGGATGGGCACAATACTGAAGATTCTTTAACAACCAAGGATGTCAGAGAAGAGGAAGAAGGCAAGAGAGAAACCTACTGGAAAATAATGAATATAGGAGAACAAATGAAATACACTTCTTCATTATTAATGGCTGAGTAGCCATTGATACTCAAGTCTATGATAGTCATAACATGACATAAAACCTGCATTCTGGAACATACATGAAGGATTAGCTCACCCAATGGAAGACCTACTCGTTGGCCATGGCTGAATGGCATTCTCTTCTCTTAACCAGCCTCATTTACATGAAACTCATTGTTCATGACTAACTTTCAGAGAGGAAAGCAGAAGGATTGCATCTGGCCACTTGTATTGGATCTCCTTCTCAGCCAAAATGTCATGGGAATTATTAGCACCACTATCAATCCAGCAGAGCTGGCTACTCATTGCACCATGTGAATCCCAGCTGAATACATTTTAGAATTATATAATTGATTGAGTATGTAGATCCTATGGATTTACCCTCAAGTTTGACCAACATTACTATAAATGCAGAGGAAGCATTAGGGAGATAATTTTGCTTAGATAATTATAGGCATTCATGATGCATCATTGTCTCTTTATTTGCTGTGCATTTACTTTGATAATGGGTTCTAATTGTTGTTTCTGAAAAAGAAAGTGAGTCTGTGAGCATTAAAACACCATCCATCAGTGTCAAAGGGACTGGAGTTCTGGTGTCCAATAATGGTATTTCCTAAAACATGTGTATTCCGATTTGGTATAATGATGTTGATACTGATTTTTAAAAATACAGACAAGACAATATTAACAATACCAGCAGCACCAAATATTTAAAAATTATTCCATTTTCAAAGTGCTTTCACTTACAGTAAGTGATTAATTATTAGTAAATATTAATTAGCAAATTAGCAAATATTAATATTAAAAATTAAAACTAGCAAATTATCAAATATTAATAATTAGAAAAGTATTAAATAAAACTTATATTTTAGTAGTAAAATTGGGAATAGAGTAGCAATCTATTTTAAATTCCGGCTTTCAATGTGGTATTTTAACAAGTAGAAAGAGAGGGCAGAGATAATTCACTTAGTTTATAAATCCTAGAAGGTTTGTGATAGGTTTATAATGTCTTTTACATTTAAGACAGTTTAAAACAATTTTACATTTACAACAACTAGAAAATTATCATAGTTTAGCTGCACAGCTGTGATAAGAAAAATCCATTTTCATCTAACAACCTGAAATATCTAAAAAAATGAATCACTAAACAAGACACTTAATGACCTAGGGAAACTATCCTTTCTAAAAAGATTTTATAAAAAAATTACTGTTATAACACAAGCTAGAAACTCTGATGTGTGAATTGAATATTTGCATATAATCCTGAAGATGGGATTTTAATTTCCAGGGGTTATTCAGAGAAGAAAAAAAGGGAGCTAAAGGTTGCTGCAACCTTCATGGGAAGTCTAAAGCTTACTGATAGTTTTACCTTGGTGATTGATTATTTAATCCCTGGTCATAAATCTTATAGATCAAAGCATTTTAGCTCCAAATTTCTTAGATAATATTGCTAAATAAATCAAATGTGTAAGAAGGTAGATATAGATTGGTATAATTATTATGATGTATGAATACAGACAAGCATATAATATTTAAATTATGTATATATATCAACTTTATCAACTCCTGGGGTCACTGTGCTTGGCCATCTCATTTTGTTGATGTATATATTCTAGCTATAGATTGTAATTAGGCAGTACAATTTATCTGTAGAGAAGCAAATAAAAATGTAAACATTTGAAATGTGTTATATTCATTAATTTCTGGCATCGCATAGCCTATAGGTTAAATAAAATATGAAAGCGACATGTGAATGTCTGCCTTTGAATACTTAGGATGTGTTTGAATGTATAATATTATTGAAGTTGTTGTATATTTTCATCAGTTATATAATAAAAGATATTATTGGCACAAGGCTGGACAGAGGTATGTCCTCAAAATGATTTGTCTACTAATAGTATGATAAATACTACTGCTTTGTGTGGGTCAGGAATACTGAAATTTAAGTTTTTGAAAGAATGAAACTTTCAAATTTGAGCTGACCTTTGGGCTTACTCAAGAGACCATACTGAATGCACATTCTTAAAATTAATATAGAGAAATATATTCCAAGACAAGAGGCAAATTTAAGGAAACATTCAATTCAACCATATTCTCTAGAAAACTGAGAATGCTCTAGTTGTTTTAGTGTTCTTTCCTACACAACGTTTTATGTCCACATGGGAGATTATGATGGGTCTTACTAGTTCCGTATACCAAAGGAAAAAACTAAAGTTCAGAGAAATTAAATGCCTTGATAGTGATTATACGGCTTGCTTGTGGCAGAACCAATATTAGAACTCATATATTTTGACTCACCTCTCTGTGCTCCTTCCAATGGGGCTGCAGTAATAGAAACAATTACAGACATTGAAAAGCAGCAAAAACAATCAATAGAATTTGATGTCAGACAAACTGTGAATGCTCACTGTAAAAATCAGTAAATCTTCACAGTTTGGCAAGAGTTATGTTAACTACGCTACATAGTTACAGTTATATTCACAGTTATGTTATTAAATATTAATTAAATATCTTAAATATCTCTATTAAATATCTTAAACATTATACAAATCAACATATCTTAATTTGTTTGAAAATGTGTAAAAAAAGACAAAGTTTTTAAAAAGTTACTAAATTGTGTCTGTAATTTATTTTGGCACTATGCTTTCATACTTTCTCAGTATAAAAGGGTTTAACAGATCAATCATATTATTCCATTTTGCAGAATGGAAAACAAGTTTAGAGAAACATATCATTCAAAGACATATTTAGAAAATAAATCAAGTCTAATTACAAAATCCAATTGTGGATATTAAATCAGATTTCATAGTATTTAAAGGTAATTAAAGAAATAGTGTTTGCTTAATGATTCTGCTGAAAATAACTGGGAGAGATCATTGAACTGAAGAAGAAAAATCTTAGAAACTTCAGAAATGTGTGAAGCCAACACCAAAATTATGAAGTAAATGAATTTTTTCTTCATTCTCCTATTGGTCCTCTGCCCCTTTTCAGTTGTGTGTGGATATTCTCATGCCCCTCCCCTCTAACTTCCCTGCTGCCATTTTGTAGCCACTCAGAATGGTTTCTCTTTTCCTACTCAATTGTCCAAGATAACAATTTAGTTGAAAGGAGCCCTGATCCCCTGTTGTACAAGCAAACACAGAACATGCCCTGATTCTCTAACCCTAATGATGGAAGTTTCAATTTTATGCCATTGATTAAATGAGTGGTTGTTTTATATCACATCTCAATCCTAAGAAGTAATTCATTGTATTTTATTACAAATGCATGACAGTTAAAGACATACGAAATAGTTTCACACATTTACTTAATATGTGTTTGGTCTTATTTTAGGGTGTTGGATTAACTATCTGGGAGCATTTTACATTAGAACCGAATCTTAGGACCCATAGGAGCAGTTTCCCCAATGTCTGATAATCGGGAATTGTTGATCTATTGAGCAATTGTTTTGCTCTTGGCTTCTCTGAATCATTTACCTGTTGATTGTTCCATATTGTGCTAGCTGTGAAAAACCTCAGAGCCAAATGTTGATCCTCCATTAACAAATGAACATACCTTATAACATGCTTTTTGAACTCTAAATACATCCTTGAGTTTATCTTTTTTTTAGTATTTCTTTCTCTTTAACGTTGCTTTATTCTTAATGCACATATTTTTATAGAATTAAAATCTTTTTAGAGCAAGGTTGTTTCTGTATGTATGCATTCACATACTTAAGCATATATACATATGTTGACATACATATTCACATGTATACACATGTATATGCATACATATATACATGCTTATAAGTAGATCATTGTAAAAATAAAAGTGTATATTCAGCCATTAAGAGGGATAATTTCCATGTGCATATCCTTACTGTTTATCCCGATAACAGCTTCCCTTCCCCTATTTGTGGAAAACAGCTGCTGCTTTTGGCTTTTTTGTGTTTCCTTGTGGCATGGTTTGGATAGTCCAGGATGAAGAACATTCTCTGCTGATATGGAGCCTGCTGAATAGAGTTAAATGACATAATCTTGGAATCACTTGAAGTCAATGATGATCTCACAAGCTCCATGCCTTGGCCAAAATCAGTGCTAAGTCCGCTACATTTGCCAATGCAAATTCTGTAGACTTTTTTATTGTGCATGTTTATTTCTCATTCTAATTTTATTTTTGTTGTTGAATGCCATATTCTGCCATAGCTGTAACTGCAATTACAGCAGTAAAAGAGTGAATCTTCAGTTTATGTTGCTGAAAGAATATCAAAGCACAAATACAGATATAATTTATGAAAAAGTTTTATTTCGATGCATCATGTTGAGTATTTATATTACTAGAAGGTTAAACTTACTTAATTCTTACCAGAAGGTTTAAATGACAATTGGTTATAGAAAGAAGAGAACATCACATTAAGAATCTAAAGTCCCAGATGCATACTAAGTTATCCTGGATATTTAGTATATGACCTTTGTTAAGAAAAAAACTCTGCATGCCCCAACCAGCTCATAGGATTTTGTGAAACTTGATAAAATTGTGATAGTACTCTGAACTGTAAGGACCTAGTCAAATCTAACTTATTTTTATTACTTAATTTCTTTCTTGAAAAAGTGTTGGCTTTTGTCAGTTAGCACCTTTTATTTACACTGGTTTTAACTGACATGTGAGTGTATTTAAGAATTTGAAATCTATTTTATGAATAGCTTTAAAACGTCAACACTGGGCACAATGACTCATGCCTGTAATCCTAGCATTTTGGGAGGCCAAGCAGGTGGATCACTTGAGGTCAGGAGTCCAAGACCAGCCTGGTCAGTATGGTGAGATTCCATTTCTACTAAAACTACAAAAATTAGCTGGGTATGACAGCACATGCCTGTAATCCCACTATTTGGAAAGCAGAGAAATGAGAATCGCTTGAACCCAGGAGGCAGAGGTTGCAGTGAGCCGAGATCATGCCACTGCACTCCAGCCTGAGCAATAGAGACCCTGTCTCAAAAAAATAAAATAAAGTAAAATAAAGTGTAAGAAACCTTGTCAACCAGCTTTGACACAAGTTATGATAGACCGATTTAGGATTATAAAAATAATTGGTATGGTTTTCTTTCAAGCAGTGTAGTCCCACAGAGGAGGGAAACCCAGTGCTTCTGGTTGGAGTCAGTTTCTCAGTAGATGATGAGATAGTTACAGAATGCCAATTTTCAAAGAAGACATGCAGATATTGGTCAAAATGCGGTTCCCACTTTTATGTCTAAAAAAAAATAACAGCAAATCACTGAATGAGGATGAGAGGAAATCCTTTTTTTCTTTTTTTTTTTTCATTTTAACCTGTGCATCTTCAGTGCAATCACCATCCTGTCAAGAAATATCACTTATGGTGAGCTGTCTTTGGGTCATGTGTAGCAAAGTATAGGATGCTTTATAAAAGGAGGATCTCAGGCCGTGCGTGGTGGCTCAAGCCTGTAATCCCAGCACTTTGGGAGGCCAAGGCGGGTGGATCACGAGGTCAACAGATCGAGACCATCCTGGTCAACATGGTGAAACCCCGTCTGTACTAAAATTACAAAAAATTAGCTGGGCACGGTGGCGCGTGCCTGTAATCCCAGCTACTCAGGAGGCTGAGGCAGGAGAAATGCCTGAACCCAGGGGGCGGAGGTTGCGGTGAGCCGAGATTGCGCCATTGCACTCCAGCCTGGGTAACAAAGCGAAACTCCGTCTCAAAAAAAAAAAAAAAAAAAAGGAGGATCTCTACGTGCAGTGCACATGATAGGTATGTCTTGTCCACTGTTAATGACAGCTACCAGGACTCCTTGATGTGGAAATTTTTATCTGGATAATATTTATAAATTCAAAGCATCCCAGACCAGGCTTTATCTCCTTGACCCAACAGATTCATTTAAAGTTTCCACTGAGTTGAAATGTTTAAAATGATAGACTGACCTGTTCCTAAGATCTTGCTAGTTTCCAAAATAAGGAAGAACTATTAAATATTTACAGAGTTAAGTCAGAGATATATTATTCAGAAATAGTGTTCATGATCTGATCTGCACCAAAGTTAAGAAAGTATTCCAAAGTAATGCAAGTGTCAGGAGCAGGATGAGATCAGGACTTGCAACGTTTAATTTGTTGTTCTTTCTTTAATTCGTTTAGCCATCAAACAAGTCTCTGTTGAATTGGCCTGTCATATATAATAGAAAATAAATCTACTTGGGGAAAAATATAATAAGAGAAAGATTAATTAAGGGCATTTCCCTTTAAAACAGTACCGCAGCAGACCTTACAGACCAGAATGGTTGATGGCCCTTCAGAGAGCCAGTTGAGAACCACATTACCATGTGCCAATCATGGGATAAGGGCTCATATATTAGAGGTGTCTCTCACAAGGCAAAGAAGCATGGCTGGAGGGAAACATCTTGGTGAAGACTAAAGCTAGTGCCTGAGTTCCCTGCTGGTTCTTGATCTGGTGTTCAGCTCTGTTACTTCAGATCCAAATTAGAAATACGTGCAAAGAGATAAGTGAACTTTGAAACATGCCAGGAGGTATGAGACGGCAAGATTGCTTTTGTTCGGTTAGGTTTATGATAAGTTTAGGTAGATTATGCACACTTGATCTCTTCTGAAAGCTTTCCTGAGTAGTCCATCAGTGTGAGGGCGTACCTGCGGCAGCCTACACACAGCCACACCATGCTATGGCGGTAGCTGAAGTAGGAAGCACTGTCACCACCACTACCACATGCTGAGTTTTCCAAAATCTCTAACCAATTTCTCCAGGCTTCTTCCAATTCAGAGGGATTTGGCTAGAGAAGAAAGTATGTGCAGTTGTGTATGAGCCAGACCGGGGAGGAATTTCTAAAGAGCAGCTATACATTTCCACTTGTTACTGATGATCACATCCCAGAGCAGTCAAAAGTCAGTTAATAACATGTCACAGGGATACTGCTCTCCACTGGGCTATATTCATGTCTGCAGAAATAGCAATGTCATTTCATCCTCCATTGGCCAGACCCTAATCTCTGTCTCTGAGGCGACAATGACCAGCCTGTACTCTTTTGCCAGAGCAGTAGTGGAGAGAGAGAAATGAAAAAATGCTGCTAATGACTTCGTGTATGTGCTTATTTCTTGTCCCTGTTTTCCGCAACACCATCAACATAGCTTTAGCCCAACGTGCCATTTAGACCGGAGCCTGGGATTGATCTGTGATGAATGCCCTGCCGGGTACACAGGACCACGCTGTGAGAGGTAAGTGTGTACTACACTGTCTTGCAAAATGATTTCTACCTTGGGAGTTATAAAACCACAGATAGGGTCATCTTTTGCATCATCCCTTGGAGAAAAATGGCCACACTCAATGAGGTGAAATAAAGTTTCTCAACACACTTGTCAAACAAACGCATTGTATTTTTGTAATTTATTTATTTTTCAGAAATTGCTTCATACATCTTCATTCACTCAGAGAATATCTGATTAATGTTTTAATTTTAAAGGTTAAGTATGAACCCACAATCTTTGTAGAAAATATTGTTCTGGTGGAAAATCACACACTTTAAGATTTATCTTACTGTCTATATAGGCACCATTTATTTTTCATAATTAGCTTTTTGTCCTTAAAATGTAGCTTAAATCCATAGTTCATAGTTCAGCCAGTGGTTCATAATTTACTTTAAATATATTTGAAAATACAAACAAAATGTAATTTATTATCATGACTTATATCTTCTTCTAATTACTCCTAAACCAGTATTTTAATTCCTGTTGATTTTACTAGGTTGCTTTCCAGCAGAAGCGAGTATTATTTTGTGTAATTTGTGTACTTATATTTCCTCCTGAAATGTTTTTGAAGAAATAATACTGTATATTCAGTCTCAGCATAAAAGTGATACAAACTTCCCCCTTGATATCATTGCCAAATGCAAAACCCTCCCTCTGGTTTCAGCACTGGCAATAATAGTCCCCGCTGCTACCCTTGCTGGGAAGGAGGGGTGCAAAGGAAGTGACCTGTTTTCACTCATCGTCACTGAGGCTAACCCTGAAGAGGGCTATTTCTGCCCATCTTTTCCTGTCATCTTGGCAGCTATTACCCCTGTTTCAACCAGGATGCATAAAATTAATTAAGTGGAAGCCTATCACCCAGAGAGGATTTAGTTAGCAACTGGCAGTCTGCGGACAAAGTGCCAATGACAGTTCTAGCAGCAACAAGTACTATTTGTGAGTATGGAAGCATCTGTAAATTAGGAATGGAAGAAAAAAAAGTGAAACAAGGAGAATTTATTTGCAATCAAGAAACTGGATATCTATGTGTGTGTATGTGTGTTTAAAGAAAGGCATGCACATATTACTTACTATGATAGGAGAGCATATTGTTACCAAGACAGATTTACATCAAGTGCCTAAAACCCCCAGCTCACTACAAGCAACCCTTTTTTAGCAACTGGAAATTGACAGCTGCTCTGTCATCCAAGGCTACTAAATCCACTTATCTAGGTGAGCATACTCTCTGATGTATTTATATTGCTTTGCTTTATGTACTATACTCTCTATACATGTTAGACAATAATTTCTGAACCATCCATAATTTAAAACTTTACATTTTATTTAGCAAACATCTGTTTAGCAACTGTCATGTGCTGGGAGCAGGGCTAGACACTGGATATAAATAGATGCATTTTCCCATTCTTGCCCTCCGCATTTCACATCTTTCTTTAATGCAAGTGAGGATGGTTGCATGTATTCTTGAGAGAATTCTATTTGAATAGCAAAAATCACCAAGGAAAGAAATACCTGACAGAAAGCATGATTTCCTGTCTAAAATCTGTACTAATCTGATTCAGAAAAGATGGCAACATGCATATGCGGTGTAGTGATTGGCATATCTTATCTCCAGCTCCAGTTTTTCCACAATCGATACCATATTTTTCTAGCCAGAATTTAGATTAGGGTTTTTCAGGAATATTTAAGATTTAAATTTCATTGTATTTATGTGAGCCAAAAGAACCCCTTAAAGAGACCTAAAATATAGGGAAACATTTTTTTTTTGTTTGTTTGAAACATGTCCGTTGAGGCAGAAGAGCGGGAAGATAAGAGTTAGGGTAGGGAGGAGATACTGGTTGCATTGAAAATCTTGTAATCAAAACCATTCTGTAAGTGATTTGTGTGATCAGCTTATGCACATCATCTAAATAAGACCAGACTTTAAAAACTAAAGCAACATTTCCCTAATTGTAGATGTTCCTGGAATAAAGAATTCTGTGATCACAAAAGTTTCAGAAGCATCCATTTGCATGTTAAAAGTTCTGGCATGTCCTACAGTGTGTAATGAAGAAATCTGTTCAATTTGTCTAGCTCAGCATTTACTAAACTTATGTGGTCATAAACCTTCTGCTTTAACTATATAGCAAGAATATATCTCAGACTACAGCTTAGGTGGGGCAAGAGTTATAACTTTATAGTCTTTATCACAATTTTATTTCTATTTTGAGACCCTTTTCTCTATATGTGGGACATGTAGAAATTTCTATATGTAGAAATCTAATCTAAGCCCATTTAAAGTGGTTTTCTTCTCCTCTCTCCACTTCCAAGCTTCAATCAAAGCTCTATCAAACTTGCCTAGTACCAAAAGGCTTATACGCATGAGTAGAGGGCAGGGTATAATGTCTGTGTGTATGTGTTAAGTAAGGGGACACGTGGTAGGGCCAACCAGTGATGAGTATTTCACCCAAGCACATTTCTGCTGGCCTATCCCTTTTTCCTTGTCCTCCTAATTACCTTTCTCTTCAGGTCTAGAAAGTCTCTCTGCTACTATCATTCCATTCTTGGTGGGCACAGAGATCATTCAACTTCTTTCATTCTGCTATTAAGACCCACCAACATCTCTACCATCATCATTTTTCCATCTGCCTTTCTAACTCCATCCCATTTTCTGTTTGGAAGAGGTGGAGCCAGATTTATGGAACTGGTGACTTTCAGAGCTCAGGATCTGGAAGATTTCTATGTCTTTGCCTTCTACCCTGTCAAATCCCTTCAGACATGTAGCACTAGATGGCCTTGCTTCTTGAATCGAGGGGGTGAAGAAAAACAGTGAACAGGAGAATGGCCAAACAATATACAGAAAAACATGGACTGCTATTCTGTCACAAATAGAACACTTGTTACAGCTTGGAAAACATTCACTTAGGGCCAAAATACCACTATTTTTGAGGTATCACTACTTTGCTGGGGAATGTTTTAAACAAAGGAGAAAGAAGAGTCAGAGAGTTAGGGGAGAAGGCATTTATTATGGCACCTTTTCTAAGATTCTAGACTTTTATCATCTGAATGAGGAGAAAAAAATAACAGAGAGACAGCATCTTGAAGGGCTAAAAGGGATGGGGTAAGGATTGGAGCATCAAGGGCAATTGAAAAGAATATTGAGCAAAAAATGAGTTAAGTGCTGAGGATACCTGCTTGATCAGACACTAAGTTACTTTCAGAATAGGTTTGTTAGCTCGCCAACATGTCATACATTATGGAGAAGGCATTTCAAAACGGCTGTGGCAAGTTCTATAGGACAACGTGAAACCTAGTGGGATACATAGACTTCTTAAGTCCGCACTTCTCCCCAGCCAGCAAATTTTTAACAATTCCTCCTTAGGTGAGGAGAGAGGGGTCAAAAGCTAGGACTAATTTCACAATTACCAGTGAAAATGTAGAAGGTATTTGAATCCAATTGCTTAATATTTTGAAAATTCCCCTACAGTTGTATCAACAAGATTCAGAAATTCCTTTTTGTTACTTAAATTTCAGTTCCAAAATCCCATTTAGATTTTGAGTGCTTTAAAATATCTGAATTCGAATCCAGTCAAATCACCCCTCTGATCACCATGCTGGTGAGACCTTCTACTCACTTCTGAGTTTCCTTGAGCCTTTGGGTCCTGAATTCAGAGTATGGGCTACAGAAATAGGAGAGGCAATTATACCTGCTTGGAGTACTGTTAGCAAAATTGCGACTCCAACTGAGGTGTCAAGAGGCCACTCGTGTGGTTGTGTAGTTTGTACACTGCACAAAGGCACTCAGGGCGGGAGCAGGTTGAGGGCTTGAATGCAGTTTGCCCTCTTCTTTTCCATGTGTTGCCTGGGTGTCTAGCTGTATCACTGTCTCTTTACTTTTTCTGCATATATCTAGAGAGGACACTTTATTTCCAACTTGCAAAAGGCACCATATGAGCAGGCAAACACCCTCAGTCTTTTGCTGATTATGTTAAATGAGAGGAAGTAAGAACACAGCGTTGCAGCACAGCCACGCTCCTTTAAACATCAGCCACCTTCTTCTGTGCCTTTGCCAATACTGTTCCCTCCGCCTGGAAGATTGCAGCCCTTTCACTCCTCCCCCTCAGGCTAACTAATCCCTGTTCAGCTCCCAAAATTCAGCACTATCATACTGAAAGTGCCCTTGGATTAATCCTAATCTGCGTTGGTTGCCCTTTTCTGTGCGGCCATAACAGCATTTGCATATCTCTAGTTGTTCTGCTGCTACATTTTAAGATATGTGTTCATTCTGCGTGGACTGTAGTATAAAGACCGTACCTTATTTATATTAGTACCCTGTAAACGTGCTCAGCTGATTTTTTTTTTAATGGGGCGGGAGGAAACAAGAGCTTTTTAAATTTGCTTGGCTAGATTAAGCTAACATTATATTGTTTCGTTGTTTTCAGTGTATAGTAATAGAAATGTGGGCCGTGATTTTAGCCAAAAGTTGCTGAGGAAATGATGGGGCAGAATGAGATAAAAGTCTCATCGGTGTGGTTGCTTTCTTCTCATTGTTGCTTCTCTGCACTTCTTCTCTTTTTCTCCCTCTCTCTCTCTCTTTCTGTCTCCCTCCCCCTCCAATATTGTTCCTAAATTATCAATCACAGCAAGTATAACAAATACCTGCATGTGTTATCTGGAGTCTTATTTACATTTAAGCAGTCCTTTTTCAAAATACTGCAACTTGATTTGAAAGGTTAACAGATGTGGAAAAGAATAATGGTTTTGTTATGTCAAGATGTCCGTTTCATGCAAAGCTGTCAATAAACTATTTTTTTAAATGCACTCATTCTGTCTTACCTATGAAAATGAGAGGGAATGGCATTTCACACTATAATTACTTTTAGTGGAGTGAAAATCCAAAGGACTATGATTTGAACTAATTTTAATTAGGTGAATCCAACTTGATCAGACTATAACACACTATTTTTATTAATAAAAGTGATATGATTAGCAGTGTTGTATTCTCTGACCCTCGAATTGCTTTTTAATTCCTGGCAGAACATCTTCAGAAATCTCTAATACTGTTTTCTGTATAGAAACACACACCCATACAC
Organism: Callithrix jacchus; assembly: GCF_049354715.1. Classification (NCBI taxonomy): domain Eukaryota; kingdom Metazoa; phylum Chordata; class Mammalia; order Primates; family Cebidae; genus Callithrix; species Callithrix jacchus. The sequence continues at coordinate 135,885,307 of NC_133505.1, forward strand.
CAGTAATGTGCTGAAGTGTTGCAGGAAATAGTCCTACTGTCAATAACATGGCATATGAATTTCTATTATGTAAATTCACAAATTTTCCTTACATGTCCTGTAAGAAAAAATAAAAGACAGATGCTTCTTTATTCTATTCAATTATAGTTATTTTCTCTCTGAAATGAATTTTTTTCTTTTTATGGAGAATTTCAGTCTTATTAATTGATATCGAAGTTAAGAAAAATTCCCAGATCTCTATATAATGCCATCTCTCCGAAGGGCAATAAGTCATCTTGAGGAAAGTGAGCTGAAAATAATAGGTTTTCGTTTGCTGTGATAATGATCATTGTATATCCTTATTCCAGTGGAGCAAAGTCATTCTCTTAGTGGTAAACAAAATGCGATGTGAATATATGTGGATGTAAGCATAAGCTCCGAATATTAAATAAGGCAAGAAGAATCAGGTTAAAATTCAAAAGGACCTTCTTATCTTTATCAAATACCACTCCTGAAGAGATTATGGGAAAATTTTATGCACTCACATTTTACTACATATTTCATAATAGAGAATTAATGAATAATTACATTTGTGGTTGGCAGCATTCTTCCAAGCAATATTATTTACAACTCATAATTTTATAAAATATTTTGTGAATATAAGTAATTTCATATTAAAAATTCTGAGAAAAGATCAAATCTACAAATTATAGTACCTATACATTTTCTAGAAACCTTGAAATAGTCAAAGAGTCTGCACCAAATAAATGAATGACTCTGCCCTATAATTGTGATATTGTTAAAGTACTCTCAATATAATGTACTAGATTTAAACCATTTCTGGTAGTAAAGAGCCTTTCTCTAAAGGATGACTGCATATCTGTGAGTAGATGAACATAAAAGTGGTATACTACTGAGGAGATTATATCCTCCCACATTGTTTTTGATCCCCTTCAATTGTGATACCTGCTACAAAAGACTTTGTCTTAATAAGATGGCAGAGATAACAGAGCTAGCCTGACCTTAAGATTCAGATGCCCTGTTCTGTTTCTCCTTTGGCAAGTGTGACTTAGTATGAAGCATGAGCAAATGTCATTGAAAGAGAGGGAAGAACAGAATATAAATAGGTGCTGCCTATTAAGGACGTATCTGCGTACCTGCAGCAATACGTTGTATTTTAAAATATAACATTTGGGTCAGAGAAAATTTGCTGCTGTAATTTTTAAAAATCTTCGCTGCTATGCCCTATAAACAAACTTGTGTTTTTCCAATAATATGTGAATAGGTTTTAGGAAGGAAGGAAGGAAAGAAGGAGGAAAGAGAGGGAGAAAAGAAGGAAGGGAGAGAAGGAGGAAGGGAGGAAGGAAAGGAGGGAGGGATGGAGGGAGGGAGGAAGACATAGAATTTACTGATAGAGTTGCAGGCACAGTTCAGCATCGCCTTATGGTATATTCCCATAATATGCAGGCATGCTTTCTCAGACTTCCCTTTAGTAAAGCCTTCAATGAAAATCTGTCTCTGAATTCATATGCAAATACACACAAACAGATTATTAATTCAGATATACTGCAGCCCCCACCCAATTAGTAAGAATATTCTGAGTCACAGTTTCTAGTTAATAAATTCTGAACTCTTATTATGGAATTTCCTTGCAAGCTTGTTTCCTCATAACAAGTTCTGGCTTCAACAACAACAAAAAATGTGAACCTTACATATTTGTAGAGAAAATAACCCGTTGGAGTACAGACATACAATGTTGTACTACAAAGGCTTTCCAACATGGACCTGGATTCCTCCGGAGTGCCAGCAGCAGATTCTTAGTATGCTTTAGTCTCGTCTTCAGTGCCAATGACAAGATTATTTTTTGGGGGGCTGAAATCTAATTACTAGTGGCTGGCAGGATTTCATCTTGTAACTACACTGCAGTTGTAGAAAAGCATTGTTTTAATCACCTTGCGTTTGAGAAAAGGAACACTTAAAAGGAGAAGCCATCATCCTGGGAGAGGAGAATAAAAAACATGTAAACATTGCCCTGACTGAGATCTCCCCAAAGGCTCACGGATGAAATTTTTTGCCTTAGGTGTGCAGAAGGCTATTTTGGACAACCCTCTGTACCTGGAGGATCATGTCAGCCATGCCAATGCAATGACAACCTTGACTTCTCCATCCCTGGCAGCTGTGACAGCTTGTCTGGCTCCTGTCTGATATGTAAGCCAGGTACAACAGGCCGGTACTGTGAGCTCTGTGCTGATGGATATTTTGGAGACGCAGTTGATGCAAAGAACTGTCAGCGTAAGTCCTGAACTATTGATGCCCCTGACAGAATTGATGTATTGTACTCAAAGTAGCTGATGAGCTCTTGAGCGTGGATTGAAGAGTAGGAAATTATATGGAATACATGGTTGATAGATGCACAGACTCTACAGGGTCTGCATATTCCAGAATATTTTCTTGTACTATTAGAGTAAATCCTTTTAAAATTGCTGCATTATTGAATTGTCACTGTTTTCCAAATGATAAACATGTTTCTATTCACATGAGGAATGAAGATTTTTTTTAATGAACTTATGTCCACAGCAGGAAAGAATTTAGAAATTAGATAGACCCCCCGTATCCTTTTTTGTTTATCTCAATTCTAATCACTTGCTTGAAATAAATTTTTCTGCCCATATTATTTCAGAAGATGTTAATCAGTTATGCCTTCATATGTTAACTTTACAGCTGTATTTTGTAATAGGTGTAAATTCTGCCAATATTATCACACACGGCATTAGTCATTGTTGAGTGATTACCTCATTTTAGTTTCATACTACTCATTTTAGGACTACTTCTAGAATGCTCTTTCAGTATTTTCCTTCCACAAAATTAGCTACTTTAGGGCTTCATCCATATTAGTATAATACATTTCTCCCCCATCTTTACCTTTTTAGCTGTATTAATATGCTATAGAATTTACAAATCCTTAATGTCAGTGGGATTGTAATATGAAGGGGGATCTTGTTGCAGAAGGTCAAATGGAATGTGAATCCAATGTTAGCACTTGGCCATCATCAGCTTCATCTACTATCAGAATCTCTAGGCAGAGTAGGTTGGGAAACCAGCCTATCCATTCATTTCTGTCCAGTTTATGTGAGAGACTCTTCCAATTATTCAGGTGGGTCCCAGGACATGCAGAATTATAGAAACCACTGGAAATGTAGCCTATCATCAACTCTACTGTAAGCACCAAAGACCCAGTAGGGTACCGTATTTCATTAAGAAATGTGTCTCTCTTATCACAGGTTTAGAAGACGAGTTCCAGCTTTTTGTCATTTAAAAATGATAATTTGTTGAATCAAAACCAAATCACTCTCTGGACCAATTGGCACCTATTAATATAACCTGTAAATTGATTGTTTTTTTAAAAGCAAAATTTCCAATGGCTCAAAGTGCCTTTAAATACTGGATTCTTGACAAATGTGTAAAATCATAGGAAGCTTAAGAAATTCTTCCTTTCAGACAGATCATCTAGGGTCATGAATTTTCTGTGGGAATTAAAGGATTTGGCACATAGAGGGTATCCAGTGAGTTCCCGAGTCCTGGAGATGCTCACACATAGTAGCTGTCTTTGGTAGCAGTGCTCCTGGTAGCTGTGCGTATCAGTTGTTCACCAGTGAATTCTAGGGCAATGTTATGGTTTCTTTGAATATCAGTGTCTTCTTGCTCAAGATGGAATAACGGTGATGATGTTAGTATTTCAATGGCATATCATAGGCCAGACATGGTGCTGAAGCCTTTACATGAATTATCTCTATAGCTTGTAGAGTTGTCATAGGGATTAAATGGTAGAATGCCTAACAGTACACTCAACAAATCAGAAAACATTCTGTTACTGAGCTTAGCTGTCCATGTTACCATGTGGGGTATATTATTATTTAACAAGCCTATTCAGACTATTAGAAAGTTTTCCTGACCACAGACCTCTCTTCTCTTTGCAGCCTGTCTCTGTAATGCCAATGGCTCTTTCTCTGAGATTTGCCACAGTCAGACTGGACAATGTGAGTGCAGAGCCAACGTGCAGGGTCAGAGATGTGATGAATGCAAGGTAAAGTAGAGGCTGACCCATGGATTACTTCCTCCTTGCAAATTCTCATTGGCTTTTCGTGACATGTTTTCTATACCTTCGTAAACTGAAAGGAAGATTTGGGATTATTCAGCTCTACAATTGAAAAGACTGTAATCAGTGAAAGGTTTTTTTTCTTTTCTTTCTTTTTCTCTTTTTTTTTGAGACAAATTTCTGCTCTGTCCCCAGGCTGGAGTGCAGTAGTGTGATGTCGGCTTGCTGCAACCTCTGACTCCCGGGTTCAAGTGACTCTCCTGCCTCAGCCTCCTGAGTAGCAGGGACTACAGGCTTGTGCCACCACACCCAGCTAATTTTTTGTATTTTTTAGTAGATTTGGTGGTTCACCATGTTGACCAGGATAGTCTCAATCTCTTAACCTCGTGATCTGCCTGCCTCAGCCTCCCAAAGTGCTGCAATTACAGGGGTGAGCCACTGCGCTTGGCCCAGGAAAAGGGTTTTTTTTTTTTTTTTTTCCAAACTAGAACAAAATTCATTGTATATTGCCATTTGACCTTAAACCTACTTTTTTTGGGCAGTGACTGTGTATAATATTTACTTGAATTCAGATATTTCTGAAACAAATAGCATGCAAATTTAATCTTAATCTGTGGAGATACTCTTTCCTTTGCCTTTACATTTTTGGCAGAATAATATGTTGCTCCCTTTGTTTTTTAGCACACACCTTATTGTAGTTCCAACACTTAAAAGCTGTTTCCTGTGAGCACTCTACTTAACAGAAGTTTTCAGTAGAGAAGCTAGTCAAGGTATTTTTTAAGGTGCATTATTTTGCCAAACTGAAATATTCAGTTAAAATAGAGTACTATGTTCTCAGTCCCTGAACATGCCAGTTGCCCTGCTTTCAGTATGGCAAGCAGCTTCAGATTCCTCCATGAGGGCGGGCAGATTTGTTTTAGCTGTTTCTCACAAATACATTGCATTCCTGATAAAGACAGTTAAGCAGAAGCAAGCATTTCTCCGATGTCAAACTGGCCTTACTGTAGGAAGTTTGAAAATGTCATCTGCTTCTATCTCTTGAATAATATCATGTGCTCTGTTTTGTTTTCATTTTTTGTTTGGCTTTTAAAGCCCAATATGTGGCGGGGCCCAGAGAAGCGATTCTGTGTGCTCTGTGACTGCGATCCCGCTGGCTCTGTGTCACCGCAGTGTGATATTACAGGAAGATGTGTCTGTAAATCAGGCTTCATAGGGAAACAGTGCAACCTCAGCAGGCAGGTGCACCAACAGGAGGAGCAGCCTCGGAGAGCGCAACGGGTGCTGGGTTCTCCCCAGAGGTGGGCTATCGGCGGCTCCAGCGGGTGCCCTCGGGGAGCCTATCGGGCCCCAGCTTCGGTAATCCCAGAGGCACTGCATGGCTCATGCCTTCGCATGTTGTGTTCCGTGTGCTGCGGCTGAAGTTCCCTGGTGGCATTTTACCAAATAACAGTTGCTAAGTTTGCAAATTGCAAATGCAAAATTTAGACAATTACTAATTGAACCCTTGCCCTTTTAAAAATAACCGTCCATATGCTTTAAAAAGCATACTCAAGTTCATAGGATCATAAAACATTCAGTTAACCAAATTTTCAATTAACCATGAATATGTAGAAATGAAATAAAAATCTGTTTTGAGAACCTATAATCTTAGAAATGGAAGGGACTTCAGACATCCTTTGGAGAAAGCTTAATTTTATAAATGAACAAATAAAGGAAAATCTAGCAAAGAAAGTTATTTGCCCAAGAAAACTCAACCCATTTATCTGGCATTTTACCATAATTAAGAATTTTGTTAATTTCCACATCAGTTGTGCTTATGTGTACGACAAACACAAGAAACACATTTTCACACACAATAAATGAACAAATACTCAAAATGGGGAAAGTTGTTTCTAATTACAAAAGTGTGATTCTCATACCACAGGACAAAACAAAACAAATTCTGGGGAAGAAGGAAGAGAGGGAAGGAGAGAAGAAGAGGTCCCAGGCTGAACTGCAGAAGAGCAGGAGACAAGACTTGCCAGTATAGAGCCAGTACCGGTAGGGAGTTGAGAATAGGCTGTAGAAGAAGGACGGGGAATATAAAAGGAAGAAAAAGTGAAAAAAAAAAATTATAGTTTTATTTCTTGGCTCATTATCACACATTTTTTAAAAAACAAATGTTGATGTCAGACTGCCTTAGATCAAATCCCGGCTTCATTACTTCCTAGCTATAAATTCCTTGAATCTTTCTGTAATTCAGCTTCTTCATCTGTAGTAAGATCCACTTCAGAGGGTTTATGTCTGCTTACATACTCCAAGAAGCAAATGCCAAGAGATTTCCTGGGGGAAAGGCCAGTGAAGCATGAAACGGGAGGGAGAGAGCATAGCCTTCTGCTGCAGTGGATTTCTGACTCCCAGGAAAACACAGACAGAAAGACTGGGTAGAAAAAGCCTTGTTTGGTGGATTTTGTCAAATCCTAAATTCTTGGCCAAGCCAATGGAATATATCCAAGCAAATTTTAGCCATTAAAGGAATCCTGAATTGGGCAGGAAGTCTCTAGTAACTTATTGCAATCAGACTGAGAGAAGGATAATCTTGTGGAAGTTCCTTTTAGTTTATTCACGGTGCTATAAGAACATAGCATAGATTAAGTGGCATGTAAACAATGGAAATTCATTTCTCACAATTCTGCAGGCTGGGAAGTCCAAGATCCAGACGCTCGCAGATTTTCTATCTGGTGAGGGCCCACTTTCTCTAGACAGTCATTTACCCACTGGAACTTCACATGTCGGAGGAACCTCTCTGGGGGCTCTTTTATATGTGCAGTAATCCCATTCATGAGAGCTCCGTCGTGATGACCCAGTCACCTCCCAAAGTCCCCACTTCCTGTCTATGCCACCACCTTGAGGGTTAAGATTTCTACCTATAAATTTGGGGAGACATAGACATTCAGTCTATTGCAGAGCACCTCTAGTAGGTCCAAGAGACAAGAAACTGGAGGTTTTCAGTCAGAAAATTCTGTACTGCAGGTTGTCTTGCAGGTAGATGGGATGAGCCACCTCCAAGACTGTCTCAGGGTAGCAGTGAGAACAGTGCATCAGGCAGGAGCCTGGAGAGTTTTAGTAAAGAGTAAGGCATGAGTGCTATCATTATTACTAGTGTTGTTAAAGGGAGAAATCTTTAAAATAATTTTTTTTTTCAAAAACAAATGCTTACATTTACAATAAAAGAAAGAGATAATAACTGATTAAAATGTCTCCAAAATGTAAATTTAGCAGAAAATCCACATTCATTCAAGCCCTGCATATCTTACAATACTATTGTATGAAGCAGTGTTTTGTCCTGAGACTATTTCTTCCTCTGCGGCAGTATGTGTGAGCGTTAAGAGCTCGGAGTCGGAAGCCAACCTAGCTGATCTGGAATCCTGACTCCAAAATGGGTTAGCTCATGACCATGGGCAACTTACTTAAACCTTCTGTGCCTTAGTTTCACCACTCAATAAAACAGGTGATAATGACAACTGTCTGCCAGGGTTGTCCTGAGAAATAAATGAGTACATATTAGTAAAGGGTTTAGATTTGTAAAAGGTTTAGAATCGTGCTTTGCAAAAAGGAAGCACAGTATGTGATGCTAGTTTTTATTACCTTGAAAGAAACACATTTATGGGAACCCATCCAATTTCCCACTGGGTCTGGACAGGCATCCTCTCTTGTATTCATTTTACCTCATTAATCTCAATTCCTGACTATGGATATCGGCTCCTTAAGTTTGTTTACTAGTGGGGTTTTCTTTAGCCTTTGAAATAAATTTTTGAATATCAAATTTATAAACATTTTATTAGGGAAATTTGGTAGTATTTATTTTGCTAAACTTAGCCTTTAAAGCTACATTATTTAAATATTTGAAAAGTGAGGTAGAGGCATTTCTTCTTGTATATTTCTTTACATAATTGATTTTGGAATGTTTAAAATGATAGCTATAATTTGGAATTTCATTGGATATTTGATTGATTTAAAGGGGTGTACACACAGCCCTTTAATGGGTATATCAATATGAGTGTGTCAGATATAGATATAGGTATATATGAGTATGTGTATGCATAAGTGTGTATATGAGTGTATATATCAGTATATATATGAGTGGAGACAATTTCTGAAATCAAGATTAAATACAAAGTATTATTTCTATGATTCAGATATTTTTCAGTACTGTTTTAATATATTGTTCAGTCTTTTTTGTCTATGCATTTCTGTTTCTGTTTGTGTGTCTGGGTGGTATGTGTGTCATTCGGGGTATGTGATTGAAATTTACATAGTATTTATATAGTTTTGTATTTTTTAAAATTTCTATTTCATGCTATGTTCTAAGCGTATTTATATCATTAAAACTGCTTCATAACAGGATTTTAATTCTCACATATTATTTCAAAATGTGAATGTCATAATTTAATTTATTCAACAATTTTTCTAACATTGAACATTTAAGTGCCTGCATAGTTATTCATCATGATAAATAATATTGTAATGGGCATGCTTTTGCTTTAACAATCATTCCAATTTCTGATTATTTCTCTAAGTCAAGTATCTAAAATTTTATGTAAATTTCTTTTTACCAATAATAATAGTATATGGTTAATATTTTTATATAGGTGAATTTAATTTCAAATCATGTCATCTATTAGAGCTGTTACATGCTTTATTCTTTAATCATCTACTGCAATCTGAATTAGAACTAGCAATAAAAATAAAGCCAACAGTAAATATAAAGATAAGAATAATTGTCAAACTGAGTCAACCCCTTTTACACTCTAAAAATAAAAGTATTCTTAGCTACAGTCATTTAAAAAGTCTAATTTTCAGTGTGATTTCACTTTTAGAACTTATTTTTAAAACTACTAACAATAATATCTGAAATATATAATGAGACTTATTCATTTCTCTTCAGGTGGCTCACATTAAGTGGCAAGGTTTTTTTTTTTTTAACCAAGAAGCAATTATTTAGTCTAATTTCCCAAAATAAGAATTATTTTTACAAAGAAGTAATTACTGAGACTAATTTCCAGATTAAAATATCATAATAATGTGACATGTTTTATATTTTTAAAAAATAACCCTGACGTATTTTAACCCGGATAGATGTTTTTCATTTTTCTGCTAGGAGTGATTTTTTTAATCCATTAGCACTTTCTAACATTGTCATTTTAGGCCTGATGACATGCATTTCAAGAAAGTCAGCCAAAGTTGATAATGCAAACTTGATCATAAAAGATGATTTGTTATAGATAGATAAGAGATATGCATTTGAATAACTCAACAGAGAATAAAAGTTTACTTTGCTTACCTGATCTGATGCTTTAATACGTGTTCTCACCAATCAATTTCAATTGTTAGAATGAAACCCAAGACATCAAATGTTTGTTGAACCAAGTATTTGTTCAGTGTAAGCATAACCTGAAAATTATATTTATAATGTGAGCACAATAGTAATGATTAAAATTATTTTTGGATATGTGACAAAATTAGATCAAACATTAGAGCAAAAAGAATTATTTTAACTTTACACTGCTGGTCAATAATGTTGAAATTATTTTTACCAAGTAGGAGTACATAAGATTGGAAAATAATTCAGATTACTAAGAATAAAGCAAGTAAAATTTTAAATTAAGACTAGAAATACCACCTATAGGTTTTTTCCATATTGCTATTAGAACCTTGAAAAATATTGGGAAAGGCTGGTGAAAAGATAACAGTAAAGGAAGCACCTAATTCTGCCATTAATTTTGATGAAATTTCAGAATAATGGAACTTCTCTCTTTGGATATCATAGAAAAGGTCCATTTGATTAAATGAAGACCCAATTGTCATAACATCAGTGAAGAATCATGACAACTTTAAAGTTCCTCCTTTCCCACCTGATCTTTGGTAGCATGCATCTTGTTTCACTTTGAGTTAATGGATTTAAATTTAATTTTTCTCTCCTCTTCTATTGCCAGCCTGGAACCTTTGACCTACAATCAGCAAGGGGTTGTGTTCCCTGCAACTGCAATTCTTTTGGGTCTAAGTCATTTGACTGTGAAGAGAGTGGACAATGTTGGTGCCAACCTGGAGTCACAGGGAAGAAATGTGACCGCTGTGCCCACGGCTATTTCAACTTCCAAGAAGGAGGCTGTACAGGTCTGTAAGTGAGACTGAAGTCTGCCATATTCACTCTGGTGGTTTTAGTGTCTGACATCTGTAACAGTTTGTTCTTTTCAAGAAGTGCTCATTGATAACAAATATATGATATAACATTTAACATAATGTGAAATTACTTATTTTAACATTACTTAACAAATGAAATACATGACAGTTTGAAACATTGCCTTATAAATAACCATGTGTAAGTACTCAAGAAAAATCAACAGATGCTAATTTGGTTGTATCCCTCCCTGTCTATGACTTTCATTTGGCCAGTCACTCAAAGACTGCTACAGTTTGAAAGTTAAATATTCAATTTTTCTGGTAGCAATCTTACCTTAGTTTAAGCTCCACCCACTTCCCCCACACCAATGCATTTCAACTTTCCCTTTTTCCTATTGCAAAATTGGTATAAGGATCAGGAAGTCAAGATTTTGTTGTTGTTTTTTTACTGGTACCCCCAAAACATGTTTTGATCTACTTTTGGCTGCCTTGAAAACTGATATTCTGACAGAGAGAATCTCTAAGAAACAGATTGGCTCTGAATCTTTAGCTCATTATAAAATGCAGGCAGAGGTCTGTAACCATGATTCCCTCAAGCAGTGTGCTTATACATCCGGCCACAGCCTTCACCCAAATCATGAGCTAAGAAAATATCAGTTAGCATGCTGCAGATGAAAGTAAAGATTGAGCATTGGCCTTGATTTATATGCCACTAATTTTGAGTTGACCCCTATTCCAACAATCACTAGGTTGAGTATCATCTTTGCTTACTAACCTCATTGATTCAGCCTGGATGATACTCACATACTCTCAGCACTACAGTAAGATCTTAAAACATTGTTATTCACTGTTGTGGCAAATTTATGTAAGAAGCAGTAGGAATAATATTTAAAACTATTTAAAGAACCAATGTCTTTCAGACATTCTCCAGCACTTTAGATATGTGGTTTTTACCATAATTTTAAGCCATGATAAGTTATTCTAATTGTTATAATTGTAGATCCTCTAAGAATCTACATATCTCTAAGCCAACAACTATATATTCTTAAAAATTATGAAGCTGTATTTTAAAATATACCCTGTTCTTTAAATCCAAAGCTCACTGACATTTTTACTTAATATGAATTAATGAGGTAGTATTATACATTTAAATACATACACTAACAAATTATAAATGAGTTAAGAATATTATTTTAAATTATAGAATGGTGACAGCATTTAAGAAATGCGGAGCTACTAGCATTCTAACCCAAAGAAACACCATAGGAAAAAAAAGCACTAAACAGGCAGGATAGTAACATAGCTGAGGATATGACTTGCACAGAACAGCTGGGAAGTGTCTAATGGCTTCCTTAGTAACTAGTTTTGGGACCTTGACTGAGTGATTTTGTTTCACTTTCCATCTGCAAAATTCATCTATTAAATTAGATATTAATAGTATCTACCACACACTGTTTTTGTTACAATTAGTTGAGTTAGTGGCTATAAAATATCTAAAGTAATGCCTAGCATGTAAGTGCTATGGAATCATTTATCATTATTATTATTATCTTTATTAGTTTTATTAATTGTGGTATACACTGTGCTTTGACACAGGAAAACTAGCTAATTACTCAGGTCTTCTTTATATTTAGTGTTATGATTCCACTGAAGAACTGTTCAAGAGAATTTCTATTTGCAAGTAACAATGTGGACTGTCCCATGACACTTTTTAGCATATAAATTTAAACACGATGGTAACTATTTTTATTCTTAATGACAAATCTAAAATAAATCATTTGGCTTCAAATTAGCAACAACAGTAATAATAAAAACAACAATAGCTTACATTTATTTAGTGTTTACTCTGTGTAAAGTATTTTTCTAAACATCGTTCACCGCTGGTATGTAATGCTGTGAGCAATCTCATAAAATGTGAATTTAGTCAAATATTCTAAATATATTCAGTGGAAATGATTCAGTCATCATATAACTGATTAAAAGTTTACTCTTAGACATTAGTCTTCCATTTGAATTCAAGTATTTGGGTTTCTTCTGTCACTTACATTTCTTTGATATGAAATGCTGCACACAAATATTCTTAGTAGCTGGGTCAACTATCGCTATGTGGCATGCATTCCTCGTCTTGGATGACTTTGAAGATCTTCTCAAACATTATTTTTGCAGTCTCTGAAAAAGGACAAAAGGTAGATAACTTTATACTCTTTGAATGTTGCATGATAGTAACAAAAATGAAAAATCTATAGAAAAAAGTCAGGAGGTAAATAAAAATCAAAAGTATCTTTATATGTAAACACTGTAATTCAACTATTTTAAAGTATTTGCAAAATTACCATATCCTGATGTGTGCTTTTCTAACTATGTACATGATGTACCGAATTTAAGAAGCTTATTAAGCTTATTATTTTTACTGCAGATCAGGCTCATCGACGACAAAGAAAAACTAACCGGTACAGAACAGACAAATTAGAAATAAACTTAAAGATACACACAAAATAGTAAACTTTATAGGATGTGGATATAAGGTATTACAGTTATTGAGGAGTCTGATAATACCAGTTCTTTCCTTTCCTAAACTTCATAGGGAAGCTAAAAATACTTTAACTTTTGAAATTATTAAATGAAATTCATCATATATTTTTGAACAGCTTCTTTGTGAAATGCATTATACTATGATATAAAAGATGAATGAGGTGAGTTTTTATTTCCAACTAAACTTAAGTATAGACGTGAAAAGAAAATAAGACAAACTATCGCAATATAAAACTCAACACTTTATATAACATTTTTTACTATTTTTTCCTCCTTGTTTGTTTTTCCTCTTTCACCTGTGAAGCTTGTGAGTGTGCTCATCTGGGTAATAACTGTGACCCAAAGACTGGGCGATGCATTTGCCCTCCCAATACCATCGGAGAGAAATGTTCTAAATGTGCACCCAATAGCTGGGGCCACAGCATTACCACTGGTTGTAAGGTGAGTGAACCACTTTTTGCTCTGATAAGTTTTTGGAGAGATTTTTGTTTTGTAGAGCTCTGCAATTGGGCATTTCAAAATTCAATATTTTATTACTATAATGCGATTTCAGATACTGATCAGTAGCTTACATTTTACTTGTAGGAAAGATGATGAAGTAAGTACACATTTATGCAGCTGAATCCATGAAATCTACAATAAAAGGGGTATAAAAAACAGAAAAATTCTATAATAATATCAGAAAAGAGCTGTAACCTCATACCGAGACACAAGGAAATACATCTGCAAAGTATGAGGGAATGAGAAATGAATTAATTTTCCAAAAATCTATAGAAAATTGCCCCTTAAGCCCGGGTGTGGTGACTCGTGCCTATACTCCCAGCACTTTGGAAGGCTGAAGCACACAGATCACAAGGTCAAGAGATCACGACCATCCTGGTCAACATGGCGAAACCCCATCTTTAAAAAAATACAAAACTTAGCTGGGACTGGTGACGTGCACCTGTAGTCCCAGCTACTCAGGAGACTGAGGCAGGAGAATCGCTTGAACCCGGGTGGTGGAGATTGCAGTGAACCGAGATCATACCACTCAACTCCAACCTGGCACAGAGTGAGACGCTGTCTTAAAAACAAAAACAAAAACTGTAATCCCAGCATTTTGGGAGGCTAAAGCGAGTGGATCACGAGGTCAAGAGATCGAGACCATACAGGTCAACATGGTGAAACCCCGTCTCTACTAAGAATACAAAAAATTAGTTGGGCATGGTGGCGCATGCCTGTAATCCCAGCTACTCGGGAGGCTGAGGCAGGAGAATTGCCTGAACCCACGAGGCGGAGGTTGCGGTGAGCCGAGATTGCGCCATTGAACTCCAGCCTGGGTAACAAGAGCAAAACTCTGTCTCAAAAAAAGAAAAAGAGGCCGGGCGCGGTGGCTCAAGCCTGTAATCCCAGCACTTTGGGAGGCCGAGGCGGGTGGATCACGAGGTCAAAAGATCGAGACCATCTTGGTCAACCTGGTGAAACCCCGTCTCTACTAAAAATACAAAAAATTAGCTGGGCATCGTGGCGCGTGCTTGTAATCCCAGCTACTCAGGAGGCTGAGGCAGGAGAATTGCCTGAACCCAGGAGGCAGAGGTTGCAGTGAGCCGAGATTGCGCCATTGCACTCCAGCCTAGGTAACAAGAGCAAAACTCCATCTCAAAAAAAAAAAAAAAAAAAGAAAAAGAAAAAGAAAGAAAGAAAAGAAATTGCCCCTTAATTATTACTAGGTTTCTGGTTTCAGGAAGTAGCTTATTCTAAAGAGTCATTTTAACAACATTTAGCTTGGAAAAATTATTTTTTCCCATTGGTAGACCATAGAAAGTGACATGGCCAGAGTCATGTCCAGAGAAATCTATCTGACATCAGCAGGGAAGGCAACAATGTATAAGGCTGTTGAAGAAATATTAATGACAGATGCCAGAAGCCTGGACCCAGGTAATGAGCATCAATGAAGATATTTAGAGAGGGCGAGTTATGTTTTAGAACTCAAGCTGATACAGCCTAGTGAACTCATTGATTTGCGGAATCAGAAAGAGAAGGCTTAAGGATGACTCCAAGGTTTTGCTTTGCAGTGGGGTAGATGATGATAAGTACCCTTTACAACTATAGGAATTATAGGAGGAGAAGCAAGTTCAGGAAGGAAAGATGATGACTTTGGGTTTTTATCAGCTTTTTGTGAGGTATTAAAATAAAATTTACCCACTTAGAGTAATGAATTTTAACCAATGATTACAGTGGTGTAATCATCCCCTGTGCCCCTTCACAGTCAACTCCCCATCACTTCCCATGCAACTACTGTTTCGCCTTCTAGCATAGTAATTTTGCAATTTCTACAACTTCATAAAAATAGAATCATAGTCTGTTTTTTTGGGGGGGGGATTGTTTGTTTCTTTGTTTGGCTCCCTTCACTTGGTGTTATATGTTTGTGATTCATTCATATTGTTGCATATATCAGTAACAATATAATAATATTCCGTGTGTATAGGGTACGGTGACTTGCTTATCTGTTTACCATTTTAGGGACATTTGGGTCATTTCCAGTTTGGGGTTATAATTTTGCTATGAACATTAGCATACAAGTCAAAAGCATGTTTATATACAAATGTTTTCTGTTTTTCTCATAAGAACATTCCAGATCTATGCCAACTCTTGAAATTTTAACCTTTTTAATTTTAGGAATTCTGATGCATGTGTATTTTTGTCATTTGCATTTATTTAATGCCCAATCATGTTGGGAATCATTTTATTTATTTGCCATTTGTACATCTTCATTTGGGTTGTTTGTTTTCTTAGTAATGCATTGCAAGAATTCTTTATATATTCTGGATACAAGTTTTTAGCATATTCATATAGATTGCTTTTTACTTAGTTTTATCATTTAATTTTTATAAATGTTAGCTTATTATCTTTTGCTTTTAGAGTCCCTACTTTTTATGTTCTCCCCGAGAAAGACAAGGTCCAAAGATTTCTCTCCCATGATTTCTTCAAGAAGTTTTATAGTTTTAGCTCTTAAATATAGATTTGTATTCCATTTTGAATATTAATTTTTCTATATATCAGGCAATAGTCAATGAATTATTTTGGCTCCTTTTCTAACTCTATCAACTCTGCAAGTGTTTATACATTTCTGGATTCTTTTCTGCTTCACTGATCTATTCTTATGTTAATACTAGCTAAAACGTTAATTATTGTAGCTTTCCAGCAAGTTATAACATCAGGTATTGTAAACTCTCCAACTTCATTTATTGTTTTCAATGCTTTTTGAGTACTTTAGCTCTTTTACATTTCCACATAACTTTCAAATTTAACATGTCACTTCTTTACCAAAAAGCCTGCTAGGATTTGGCTGAAATTGTATTGAATTGATAGATCAATTTGGGAAAAAATGATCCATAAAAATATTAGTTATTCCAATATATGAACATGGACTAAATCTGCCCTTATTTAGGTCTTTATAATTTTTTTCTCAGAGATGTTTTGTAGTTTTTGATATGTAAGCCTTGCATATATATTGTTAAACTTATCAGTGTTTCATATTTTTCATCAAAATCAAATGCTACTGTGCTCCATTTCAGTTTTGAATTGCTTATTACTAGAACGGTAAAATACAATTATTTTTATACATCAACTGTCTATACTGTAATCTTGGTAAACTTATTAGATCTAGTTACTTTTTGGTACATTTACTGGGATTTTCTTGTAGATAATCATGTCATCTGCAAATACAGACTTAATTCCTTTCCAGTCTATGTAACTTCTGTGGCATTCTCTTGTCCTATTGCAATAAACTATCGACTAGAAGTGGTGAGAGCAAATATCCTTGCCTTATTCCTTATGTTAAGTGGAAAGCATTGTCTTTTACAATTGAAAATGATATTGGCCATATTTTACCTATAGGTGCTCTTAATTGGTTTGAGGATGCTCCCTCATGTTTTTAGTTTGCTAAGAGCTTTTATCAAGAATATGTGTTCAATTTTGTTAAATGAATTTTCTGCATCTATCGAGATGACCATATGATATCTCTTTTTAAGCTGTTAATATGACAAATTATACTGATTGATTTTCAAAATATCAATCCGGTCTTGCAAGCCTCAGCTTAATCCTGCTTGGCCATGGGGATTATCCTTTTAAAATTACGTTGGACCCTGTTTGCTAGCATTTTGTTAATGACTTTGACATTGGGTCTATGTTTATGAGGAATATTGGTATGAACTTCTTTTTCTTGTAGTGTTGTTGTCGGGGTGTTGGTATTAAGGTACTGCTAGTCTCATGAAATGGATTCACCAGTATTCCATCATCACAATTTCTAAAAGAGTTTGCACAATCAATGAAGTAGAAAACAGAAATACTTTAGAGGAACCCAAAGGTGGTTTTTGAAAACATCAGTAAAGTTGATAATATTCTAGAAAGGTTGATCAGGAAAAAAGAGAGAAGAAACAAGTAATCCAAATTATAAATAAAAGGGGGACATCACTTTAGATCCTACAGACATTAAAATAATAACATGGTAATAATACGAAGAACTTTTGCCTAATAAATTTAACAACTTGTGTGAAAAGAACATTCCTTCTTTTTGCTTACTTTAATTTTCTCTTGTGTTCTAAGTTTCTTAAAGTGAAACCTTAAATCATTGATTTGTAATCTTTTTTCTCTACTAATACTGGACTTTGTGTTACAAATTTTTCTAGGAACTACTTTGTTTGCACTCTACATATTTTTATATATTATGTTTTAATTTTCTCTTGGTTTAATACAATCTTTATTTTTGGTTAATTATTTACAAATATAATGTTTTGTTTCTAAATATTTGGGGAATTCTCAAGGTATCTTTACTGTTGCTAGTATCTAGTTTAATTCTAAATTGGTCTGATAACATAATTTGTATTATTTCAGACCTTTTCAAAATTATTGAGATTTGTTTTGTGGCCCAGAATAGTGTTCAGTTTGTTTATTATTATATGTACACTTGAAAATAATGTGTATTCTGGAGTTGTTGGATGAAAACTTCTATATAGGTCAATTATCCTTAACGGTTGTTATATCTACATTTTCTTTCAATTACTGAGAGTGTTAAATTATAACTTTGTTTCTTCTTTCACCTCTCTCAGATTTTATTCATGTATTCTTGAGCAGTGATGTTAGGTGCATGCACATTTAAGATTGCTATGTCTTTTTGAAAAGTTGATGCCTTCTGACATTGTGAAGTGTCCCTCTTTATTCCAGGTAACATTCCTCGTTCACAAGCGCACATTTTCTCATATATATATATAGCTATTCCAACTTTCTTTTTAATGGTGTTTGTGTGGTATTTTTTTTGATACCATCATCTTTTTCATCTCTCTTTTTAATATTTTAATGTGTGCTTTTTTTTGGAGATAGGGTCTCATTCCATTGCCAGGCTGGAGTGCAGTGGTATGATCTCAGCTCACTGCAACCTCCACCTTCAAGCAATCATCTCACCTCAGCCTCCAGAGTAGCTGGGACTAACATGCTTGGCTGTTAAATATTTTGTAGAAAATTTAATGAGGTCTCATTATATTGCCCATGCTGGTCTTAAATTACTATGCTCAAGTGATCCTTCTGCAAAATTCTGGGATTAGAGGTGTATAGCACCACGCCCAGCTTAATGTCTGAGTGTGTGTGTGTGTGTGTGTGTGTGTGTGTGTGTTTAAATAACATATACTTCAATCTTTATTTTTCATCCAATCTTAATACATTGGCCTTTTAATTGGAGGATTTAAATCATTTCCATTTAATGTAAGTATTAGTAAGATTGGATTAAGTCTACCCTTTTCTATTTGCTTTAGCTTGCCTTGCCTGCTCTTGTCTTCTTTTTTTTTTTTTTTTTCATCTTGTCCTGCCTTCTTTTGGATTGAGTAATTTGTATAACATCTTTGCTTCACTTTTGGATTATTAAAGATACCTATTCATTTTATGTCTTTGGCTTTTGTCTAGGAATATCATTCTTTAATTTTGAAGAATGTACATCAAAACAATATTATACCACTTTACATTTAGCATAATAACCTTATAACAGTAAACCTCCAATCCCCTTTCCAATCCTTTGTACTATGTTGGCATATATTTTCACTTCTATGTATTATACATCCGATAATATAAGTTTATGATATTGATTTAGTCAATTATCTTTTATAAACAAGAAAAAAATTCTCTTAAAATTATTTTTTCCATATATATATATAAATTCTAATGATTTTAATTTGCATACATTCAAACTTTCATTTCATGTAATTTTTCTTCTTCCATTAACTACCTCCCTAATCTTTGACATTTTATTCCTATTATTTCAGGTCTGCTGACAATGATTTTTTACTTTGTTATTGTTGTTGTTGTTGGTCCAGAAAGGTTTTATTTTTTTCCAAGATGTTTTTATGGAGTATTTAATCCTAAATACTGGTTTTTAGCAATTTGATTTTGCTTTTAGTTTTTTTTTCTGTTTTTCTTTAATAATTATTTTTTCCTGGGATTAGTTAGAGCTGTTGTCTATGTAGTATTATAGTTTTCATGAAATTTGAAAGTGAAAGCTGTCAGTCATTGTATCTTTAAATATTTTTCCATTCTTCATTCCTATTGTCTCTTTCTGGATATCATTTTTCATATGTTGGGCCAATTGATAATTTCCCCCATCTCAATGTGGCTCTTATTTTTTTTTTGTATCTGTAATTTTTTATTTCTGATAGTTTTTATTGTCAAGTGTCCAAAGTCACTGATTTTTTAATGCAGTCTAACCTGTTTTTAATCCAATTGAGTATTTTTTATTGTAAATGCTGCATTTTATATCTCTTAAATTTCCTTTTGGACATTTTATGTCTTATTTTCCTACCATACTCACATGTTTTTATTATTCTTTTTATTTTTAATTATCCTTTTATTTTTTATATCTGAGTAGATAATACCCAGGTAACTAAGGTAATCTTAGTTACCTGATGATACCTGGAGTACTTTAGTTACCTGGGTAACTGGGTTTCTTTTTTTTTTTTTAATTTTTTTATTGCATTTTGGGTTTTGGGGTACATGTGAAGAACATGCAAGACAGTTGCATAGGTACACACATGGCAGTGTGTTTTGCTTCCTTTCTCCCCTTCACCCACATTTGGCATTTCTCCCCAGGCTATCCCTCCCCACCTCCCCCCCACCACCGCTGGCCCTCCCCCTTTTCCCCCAATAGACCCCAGTGTTTAGTACTCCCCTTCCTGTGTCCATGTGTTCTCATTTTTCATCACCTGCCTATGAGTGAGAATATGCGGTGTTTCATTTTCTGTTCTTGTGTCAGTTTGCTGAGGATGATGTTCTCCAGATTCATCCATGTCCCTACAAATGACACGAACTCATCATTTCTAATTGCTGCATAATATTCTATGGTGTATATGTGCCACATTTTCCCAATCCAGTCTATCATCCATGGGCATTTGGGTTGATTCCAGGTCTTTGCTATTGTAAACAGTGCTGCAATGAACATTCGTGTGCATGTGTCCTTATAATAGAACGATTTATAGTCCTTTGGATATATACCCAGTAATGGGATTGCTGGGTCAAATGGAATTTCTATTTCTAAGGCCTTGAGGAATCGCCACACTGTCTTCCACAATGGTTGAACTAATTTACACTCCCACCAACAGTGTAAAAGTGTTCCTTTTTCTCCACATCCTCTCCAGCATCTGTTGTCTCCAGATTTTTTAATGATCACCATTGTAACAGGCGTGAGATGGTATCTCAGTGTGGTTTTTGATTTGCATCTCTCTAATGACCAGTGATGATGAGCATTTTTTCATATGATTGTTGGCCTCATATATGTCTTCTTTTGTAAAGTGTCTGTTCATATCGTTTGCCCATTTTTGAATGGGCTTGTTTGTTTTTTTCCTGTAAATCTGTTTGAGTTCTTTGTAAATTCTGGATATCAGCCCTTTGTCAGATGGGTAAACTGCAAAAATTTTTTCCCATTCTGTTGGTTGCTGATTCACTCTAGTGACTGTTTCTTTTGCCGTGCAGAAGCTGTGGAGTTTCATTAGGTCCCATTTGTCTATTTTGGCTTTTGTTGCCAATGCTTTTGGTGTTTTGTTCATGAAGTCTTTGCCTACTCCTATGTCCTGGATAGTTTTGCCTAGATTTCCTTCTAGGGTTTTTATGGTGCCAGGTCTTATGTTTAAGTCTTTAATCCATCTGGAGTTAATTTTAGTGTAAGGTGTCAGGAAGGGGTCCAGTTTCTGCTTTCTGCACATGGCTAGCCAGTTTTACAAACACCATTTATTAAACAGGGAATTCATTCCCCATTGCTTGTTTTTGTCAGGTTTGTCAAAGATTGGATGGTTGTAGATATGTTGTGTTTCCTCCGATGCCTCTGTTTTGTTCCATTGGTCTATATCTCTGTTTTTGTACCAGTACCATGCTGTTTTGATTACTGTAGCCTTGTAGTATAGTTTGAAATCCAGTATTGTGATGCCCCTGGATGTGTTCTTTTTGCTTAGAATTGACTTGGCTATGCGGGCTCTCTTTTGGTTCCATATGAAGTTCATGGTGTTTTTTTCCAGTTCTGTGAAGAAAGTCAATGGTAGCTTGATGGGGATAATGTTGATTCTGTAAATTACTTTGGACAATATAGCCATTTTCACGATATTAATTCTTCCTAACCATGAACATGGAATGTTTCTCCATCTGTTTGTGTCCTCTCTTATTTCATTGAGCAGTGGTTTGTAGTTTTCCCGAAGAGGTCCCTTATGTTCATTGTGAGTTGTATTCCTAGGTATTTTATTCTTTTTGTAGCAATTGTGAATGGCAGTTCATTCTTGATTTGGCTTTCTTTAAGTATGTTATTGGTGTAAAGGAATGCTTGTGATTTTTTGCACATTGATTTTATATCCTGAGACTTTGCTGAAGTTCCTTATCAGTTTCAGGAGTTATTGGGCTGAGGTGATGGGGTCTTCTAGGTATACTATCATGTCGTCTGCAAATAGAGACAATTTGGCTTCCACCTTTCCTATTTGAATGCCCTTTATTTCTATTTCTTGTCTGATTGCTCTGGCTAGAACTTCCAGTACTATATTGAATAGGAGTGGTGAAAGAAGACATCCTTGTCTAGTGCCAGATTTCAAAGGGAATGCTTCCAGTTTTTGCCCATTCAGTATGATATTGGCTGTTGGTTTGTCGCAAACAGCTTTTATTACTTTGAGATACATTCCATCAATACTGAGTTTATTGAGGGTTTTTAGCATAAAGGGCTGTTGAATTTTGTCGAATGCCTTCTCTGCATCAGTTGAGATAATCATGTGGTTTTTGTTTTTGGTTCTGTTTATGTGGTGAATTACGTTTATAGACTTGCGTATGTTGAACCAGCCTTGCATCCCGGGATAAATCCTACTTGATCATGATGGATAAGTTTTTTGATTTGCTGTTGCAATCAGCTTGCCAATGTTTTATTGAAGACTTTTGCATCTATGTTCATCATGGATATTGGCCTGAAGTTTTCTTTTCTTGTTGGGTCTCTGCTGGGTTTTGGTATCAGGATGATGTGGGTCTCATAAAATGACTTGGGAAGGATTCCCTCTTTTTGAATTCTTTGGAATAGTTTCAGAAGGAATGGTAACAGCTCCTCTTTGTGTGTCTGGTAGAATTCGGCTGTGAACCCATCTAACCCTGGGCTTTTTTTGTGTGGTAGGCTCTTAATTGCTGCCTCGACTTCTGACCTTGTTATTGGTCTATTCATAGTTTCAGCTTCCTCCTGGTTTAGGCTTCGGAGGAAACAGGAGTCCAGGAATTTATCCATTTCTTCCAGGTTTGCTAGTTTATGTGCATAGAGTTGTTTGTAATATTCTCTGACGATGCTTTGAATTTCTGTGGAGTCTGTGGTGATTTCCCCTTTATCATTTTTTATTGCCTCTATTTGGTTGTTCTCTCTTTTCTTTTTTATCAGTCTGGCTAGTGGTTTGTCTATTTTGTTGATCTTTTCAAAAAACCAGCTCTTGGATTTATTGATTTTTTGAAGGGTTTTTCGTGTCTCAATCTCCTTCAGTTCAGCTCTGATCTTAGTTATTTCTTGTCTTCTGCTAGGTTTTGAGTTTTTTTTATCTTGCTCCTCTAGCTCTTTCAATTTTGACAATAGGGTGTCAATTTTGGATCTCTCCATTCTCCTCATATGGGCACTTATTGCTATATATTTTCCTCTAGAGACTGCTTTAAATGTTTCCCAGAGATTGTGGCATGTTGTGTCTTCGTTCTCATTGGTTTTGAAGGACTTCCTTATTTCTGCCTTCATTTCATTGTTTATCCAGTCAACATTCAAGAGCCAGTTGTTCAGTTTCCATGAAGCTGTGCTGTTCTGGGTTGGTGTCTGTATTCTGAGTTCTAACTTGATTGCACTATGGTCTGAAAGACTGTTTGTTATGATTTCAGATGTTTTGCATTTGCTGAAGAGTGCTTTACTTCTAATTATGTGGTCAATTTTAGAGTAGGTGTGATGTGGTGCTGAGAAGAATGTATCTTCTGTGGATTTGGGGTGGAGAGTTCTGTAAATGTCTATCAGGTTTGCTTGCTCCAGGTCTGAGTTCAAGCCCTGGATATCCTTGTTGATTTTCTGTCTGGTTGATCTGTCTAATATTGACAGTGGAGTGTTAAAGTCTCCCACTATTATTGTGTGGGAGTCTAAGTCTCTTTGTAAGTGATTAAGAACTTGCCTTATGTATCTGGTTTCTCCTGTATTGGGTCCATATATGTTTAGGATCGTTAGCTCTTCTTGTTGTATCGATCCTTTTACCATTATGTAATGGCCTTATTTGTCTCTTTTAATCTTTGTTGCTTTAAAGTCTATTTTATCAGAGATGAGAATTGCAACTCCTGCTTTTTTTGCTCTCCATTTGCTTGGTAAATCTTCCTCCATCTGTTTATTTTGAGCCTTTATGTATCCTTGCATGTGAGATGGGTTTCCTGGATACAGCACACTGATGGGTTGGATTTTTATCCAGTTTGCTAGTCTGTGTCTTTGGATTGGTGCATTTAGTCCATTTACATTTAGGGTTAATATTGTTATGTGTGAATTTGATAGTGCCATTTTGATGCTAGCTGGCTCTTTTGCCCATTAGTTGATGTAGATTCTTCATTATGTTGATGCTCTTTAGCATTTAGTGTGATTTTGGAATGGCTGGTACTGGTTGTTCCTTTCTATGTGTAGTGCCTCTTTCAGGAGCTCTTGTAAAGCAGGCCTGGTGGTGACAAAATCTCTGAGTACTTGCTTGTTCGCAAAGGATTTTATTCTTCCTTCACTTCTGAAGCTCAGTTTGGCTGGATATGAAATTCTGGGTTGAAAGTTCTTTTCTTTAAAGATGTTGAATATTGGCCACCACTCTCTTCTGTCTTGTAGTGTTTCTGCCGAGAGATCTGCTGTGAGTCTGATGGGCTTCCCTTTGTGGGTGACCCGACTTTTCTCTCTGGCTGCCCTTAGTATTTTCTCCGTTATTTCAACCTTGTTGAATCTGACGATTATGTGCCTTGGGGTTGCTCTTCTTGTGGAATATCTTTGTGGTGCTCTCTTTATTTCCTGCATTTGAGTGTTTGCCTGTCTTGCTAGGTGGGGGAAAATTTCCTGGATAATGTCCTGAAGAGTATTTTCCAGCTTGGATTCATTCTCTTCATCACATTCTGGTACACCTATCAAATGTAGGTTAGGTCTCTTCACATAGTCCCACATTTCTTGGAGACTTTGCTCATTCCTTTTTGCTCTTTTTTCTCTAATCTTGGTTTCTCATTTTATTTCATTGAGTTGATCTTTGACTTCTGATATTCTTTTTCTGCTTGGTCAATTTGGCTGTTGAAACTTGTGCATGCTTCGCGAAGTTCTTGTATTGTGTTTTTCAGCTCCTTCAATTCATTCATATTCCTCTTTAGTTATCCATTCTTGTTATCATTTCCTCGAATCTTTTTTCAAATCTTTTTTCAAGGTTCTTAGTTTCTTTGCATTGATTTAAAACATGTTCTTTTAGCTCACAAAAGTTTATCCTTATCCACCTTCTGAAGTCTAATTCCATCATTTCATCACAGTCATTCTCCATCCAGCTTTGTTCCCTTGCTGGTGAGGAGTCTTGGTCCTTTCTCGGCGGCGAGGTGTTCTGGTTTCGGGTGTTTTCCTCCTTTTTGTGCTGGTTTCTTCCCATCTTTGTGGATTTATCCACCTTTCGTCTGTGTAGTTGCTGACTTTTTGATTTGGTCTCTGAGTGGACGCCCAGATTGTTGATGATGAAGTATTTCTGTTACTTGATTTTCCTTCTACCAGTCTAGCCCCTCCACTGTATGACTGCTGAGGTCCACTCCAGGCCCTGCTTGTCTGGGATGCACCTATAGCAGCTGCGGAACAGTGAGGGATGCTACCAGTTTCTTTTTCTGCTATCTTTGTCCCAGAATGATGCCTGCCAAATGTCAGTCTTCTGGATATAAAGGGGTCAGGGAGCTGCTTGAGGAGACATTCTGTACTTTATAGGAGCTCAAGTGCTGATCTGTGAGCTCTGTTGTTCATTCAGGGCTGTTAGGCTGCTACATTTAATTCTGCTGCAGCAGAACTCATTTAAAAAAACCCTTTTCTTCTCAGAGGTTCTGTCTCGGGGTGTTGGGGTTTTCTTTATGTGTCCGTTGTGCTGTCCTGCCCAGCTAAGAGGCAGTGTAGTCACTATTTGCCTGCCAAGGCTCCGCCCTGCTGGTGTGAGGTCCGCCCTGTTGCTGTAGGCTCTGCCCTGCTGCTGTGGTCTCCACCCTGCTGCCACAGGCTACGCCCTGTGGCGGAGTCTTTCTGTTGTGGCAGGTTGCCTCAGCAATGGCAGGCTACGTCAGCAATGGGAGTGTACCTCAGTAGGGGCAGGTTGCCTCGGTAATGGCAAACGCCCCTCCCCCACCGAGCTGCACCATCCTGGGTTCAGCTGTGCCTGCCGTGAAGCTCTCCACCTGGAGCATTTAGAATTGCCATTTTTTTTTGTCCCACTGCCCTGGCCCAAATGCCGTTTCCCTGGAATCTCCTGTCTTGGCTCACTGTCCAAGTCCTGTTCAATCAGATGGATATGCCAATCTGCCCTCTCAAGTCTCAGATTGCAAGTTCAACAGGGCACCTGGACCAGTGTGCTTTGTGTGGAGCGCTGTGGAGTGCAGCTGTGCTGCAGTGCCGGCTGCCGGCTGCACCGGCCACCTGCTGCACCAGCCAAAACTGCTTTGCTGGCGTCCCACGTGTCTTTTATACCTGGGAATTTCCCCATTCTGTGGGCAACAAAGATCCATAAATGCGGCCCTTACTCACCCTCCGCGCGTTCACCGAGAGCTTCAATCCTGGGTTGTTCTCACTGCGCCATCTTGAGTCGGTCTCCTTGTTTTTATTATTCTTGAAAATATAATGTTTATAAGCATTAGCATTTTTAACATGGTTGTCTGCTAATTCCATCAGTTCTGTTACTGCAGGTGTATTCCTATTGTCTGATTTTTCTCCTGTTTATGACTCATATTTTCTTGATTCTTTACATGCCTGATAATTTTTATTTGGATGACAGAGATTATATACTTTTCATTGTTGTGTATTGCATTTTATTGTATTTCTTTAAAGAGTGTTGAACTTTATCCTGACAGTTTAGATAGTCAAGGATCACTTGGATTTTTTTTGAAATTTACTTTTAAGTTTTGTTAGGGAAGGTGAGGAACAGTCTTAAAGCCAGGGGTCTGTTAGTCTCTCTACTAAGCTATGAAACTTCTGAGAATTCTACCTAGTTTGTTATTATCACTCTTCACTCTGACTGTTGAAAATATGACTTATTCCAAGCTTTCTCAGAGCTCTCAGAATTTTTTCAGCTTAGGGATTTCCAGTGCTGTTTTCCTTCATCCCATGCATGCACCTATCAGTATTCAGCCAATGACTCAAGGGAATCCTTCTGCACATTTCTGGAATTATCTCTCTATGTAACTTCTTTCTTTTTCAACAGGTATTCTATTTGCCATCACAAGTTTCAGCAGCCTCAGCTTCTTCAAACTCCACTCTGTCTCTCAATGCAGCTGTAATGCTGGGCTTTGGGTTTACCCTCTCTGTGTGCAGCCGAGAAACTGCCTCTGTGCACTGCTTCATGGTTTTTTTTCCTTCTGTCAGAAATCACAGTCCTGTGCCTCCTGCAATTTAATATCTAAAAAAAATGGTTTCTTGGTTTTTATTTTTGTTTTATTTGGTTGTGTAGTTGAACAGCTTAACAAAGAAGAATAAGTACTGTAAACACTAAGAAGAACTGTTCAAAAGAAGAATATTCTTCAGTGCCTAATGAGACACAGAAGTCAAGTAGGATTAGCCCTGAAGTGTGTTCATTAGATTTAACAGCAATAATAAGGACATGTTTTTATGTTAGTGGGAGTCATTTCAATTGATTCCATTGGGTTGTGGAATATTGAAATATGATAACAAAGTGTGGTCCAGTTTGACCCTATAGCAGTACCTTATAGAGATGTGAACTCTTTTTTTCCACTAAGTTAGCACAGATGAAATAATAGTCTCTAACCATTTTCGCATATATGATAAAACATTTGAACCTGGTCTAGAAAATGCTGACCTAGAGGAAAACAAGAATATTGATGATTCTTCAAGGAAATTCCGATATCTGACTTCAATTAGACATGTGATTAGAGAAAATAAAAACTGGACAGGACATTCATTATTCTGTTGCCAATAGCATTATTAAGTTTAAAATACGAGAGAGCTACATTTTTAGAAACAACACAAAAATTCCTCAGAATTTCAAAGTGCTCTGATGAGTATGAACAATGCTGTAAGTGTCTATGACCAACCTTTGCATTTTCAGCTTCAAATCCAAGCATCCACTCTATCACTTGGACCAGGAATAAGCCCTGTGGAAACCTACAGGAATTCCATTTTACCCACAAAATGCTATGATATAGCCAAACTCTAATTAAATTCCTGAAACTGAAGTTGATGCCTAATGTTCAATACATAAATCAGGATAAAATTGCAGTCCAAATTTCTATAAAAACATAGTTATGTGTTTGGTGCTATCATTTTTACTGATCATTAAATAATTCTGTTGACTAAAGTTGATTGAATTTTGATTACTTTAAAATCACGATTAAAAGTCTAAACTTCTGAATAGTGAAACACTTCACCATTATTAAAATTACAAAAAAAAATAAAAACTTATAAAGCCTGTGTCAGACGATGCTTGTACTGCTACAAAGAAACACCTGAGACTGGTTAATTTATAAGAAAGTAGGTTTAATTGGCTCACAGTTCTGGAGGCCGTATAGGAAGGACAGTGGCATTTGTTTCTGGTGAAGGCCTCAGGAAGCTTCTAATCATGATGGAAGGCCAAGCAGGGGCAGGCTTCTACGTGGCAGGATTGGTAGAAAGCCGGGATGTCACACACTTAAACAACCAGATTTTGCCAGTAGGCACTCACTGTCTTGGGGACAGCACCAAGTCCTGAGGGATCTGCCCCATGATCCAAACACCTCCCATTGGCTTCACCTCCAACACTGGGAATTATATTTTAACATGAGAATTGATGGGGACATGCATCCAACTGTATCACAGCCTTCTTGAGTAATTCATTTATGAGCCTGTATTTTACTACTTTTAAAACTGGCATGACTAATTTAAATGAGCAGTGATTTGAGATTTATGCCTCCCCTTTCTTTGTGTCACGGATAATTTCTCTGTGCTAAGGTGTGAGCATACACATCATTTGAGCCTTTACTGAAGTAGAAAACCAAGCCTGCCTTCTTTTGCTAGCAGGGGAATAGTAAATCCTCTATTGCTAAACAAATATTACATCTAATTATGATTTAAGTTTAATGTAGGCCATAGTACTATCTAAACACGTGGTTAATGGTCTGGTTTATTCTCCACTATAACTTCCTGAATAAACTTCCTGATTTGGAAAATCCCAATGTCTATTTGTATCGTCAACTATTTCTTAAGAATTTGTTCTTTGGTTTTATACAATTATTTGGATAATTTCATAATTTAGTTATTTAAAGATAAGGATGTCTCAGAATAATTTAAATTTATTATATTATTATAGTTTTGATAACATAATTTTCTGTTAATACCATAATTTCTATTAGGGCCCATTTTGTTTAAGTGAGTTAATACATACTCTAAGCAGTTGGCAAAGAAAAACTATGTAAGTGAATATGTAAGTCATCCTAATTTTGAAATGTTATTCTACATCTGATGTTCTTTAAATTACTTGGGGATGAGGTTAGTGGGTTATTCTACACCTTAGAAGCTGTGTTCACGTTGGTAATATGCAAATAATCACATTTTAGATCTTTGGGTTTAAAATATCTTCTAGACACAGCCCTTATTGCAGCCTTTTTACTGATTAGCAATAATGAGATAGAAAAGTACTTACATATAAAGACAAGATATACATCCAAACCTGATGATTATTTTAATATCAGAATCTGGGAAGATATTTCACCAAATATTTGGGCAGGAAAGACAATAGAGGAGAAACTGGTGATCATACATCACATCCTAGAAACAATAATCTCACAAGGAAAGTACTGTTAGCAGCAACAGAAACAGGAATACCCTTGGTAGCAGTGGATATAAAAATTAAGCTGAGGAGGGCAGGTGTGAGATACACAGTGAGATGCAGCCAGACTTGGATCTAGGAATTTGGCAAGGTGCTATGCGTATGAGTTTACCATTGAACTGTAGATCTGAGAAGGATAATAGAACAGCACCAGAAAGAGTTAAGTCACAGACAAAGTACAAACACTATATGGTGGCGAGTTCAGACACAGAGAGAGGTGATAATCTTTCTAATACTGAGTCATGCTCTGCTTGGGAGACAGAAACCACACAGGTTTTTTAAACAGTGAAATAGAATTGTTAACTGGTAAAAGGTGGTTGGTTACTAAAAAAGGATAAAAGAAAGCTATAAGGGGTCCCAAGTACAGGTACAGAAGAGCAGTTACTCCCTCAAGGTTGAGGGAGAGGAGACGGTGAAGGAGTTAAGGGCTAAGAAAGGGCATGCTCCTTCTCCCACATTCAGCAAAGCTGAGGTTCAGAGGTCTTTAAAGATGGTGTTGTTGTCATAGGAACATACAGCCTATGGGTGGTCAAACAAAACCAAAACAAACATGTAAGAGTTTGTAGACAAATGTGTCTGTAGAAGCTGCCCATTGTTCTTGGGGGATAGGAGCACGCAGGAGCTACTGAGAAGCAAACTTCAAGCTCAGAGCACGTGTGCAGATGAAAGCTAGTACAGACAAGTGTCTGAGTTTGCTACCATGTAGTGTTTGTACTTTGTCTGCGACTTCACTCTTTTTGGTTAAGCATTGTGCTTTGGGATGGGAAGAGTGAGGGCACCAGAGCATGAATGTTGATGGGTGCTAATACACTTATGAGAACCAGGACTTGCACATTCGTTCTACCAACCTTAGGGAATCATGATGTTTTTGGAGTGGAAACATTTTCATTTTTTATTTTTCTTTAACTCTTTCTTCATTTAGATTTAATTTTTATTAGTGTAAAAGACTCCACTGTTCACAGATATTGTGGTTTTCACTGTGCCTATGGGGAGGCAATGTGCCCTCCCAACTAAGGGCACAGCAGGGATTCTCTCTGGGACACTGGGCTGCCATGTTAAATAATACAAAAATAATGATGAAGATTTTAATGAAGAACCAGAACTCAGCCTGGAAGTGTGGAGGGCCACCATTGTGAACTTACTGGGTCCTTCCAGGGCTCTCTATTGACTAAGCCTAATATTCTACCACCCAATACAGAGAACTGTCTACAGGGTCTAACTGCTGTATCACAAAGCAGGATGAATTTGGAGATCAGAAACAGTAGATGGAAAACTGGCCCAGCTGGTCCCTGAAAAATGACTTATTCCAAGATCCTAAATGACATTTTAGAAATTCATTTTGCATTTTTATTAAATTGCAAGAAGATATGAACTCTGTAAATCAAGAGCAGAAACCTTTAAAAGGAGAATATAAATCAAAAAGACAAGTGGATAAGCAGAAATTAAAGATGAGTGGAATGAAATAAAATTATTCAAAAGAAGTTAAGATTGCAATAGGGTAATGAAAATAGGCATTGGTGGTAAGTGTATACAATAAAACTTTTCCTGTAAAACAGGAGCTGTAAAAATAGAGAACTAATTTGAGAGGTAAATATAGCAAGAAACGTAAAGCAAAGGAAAATGATTGCAGAAGACATTAGGATATTATTGATTTGGCAGATAGACCAGGGAGATATACTTTAAGAATTATAGGTAATCCTGAAAAAGAAAGTTGATTAATTAGAACAGATGTAAAAATGAAAAACAAATCTGAAGAAGAAACAGTACTGAATCAGAACACAATTATGCTCCCAAGCTGAAAGAACTCACCATGTTCCAGTAAATTGATGAAAAGAAAAAACACCTCATGCTTTAAAAAATTCTAGCAAAAACTTGAATGATGTAAATAAAGAGAAAATCATATGTATATCTTGGGCAAAGAAATAACTTTACTAATAAATTCCTCAAATCAGAATTGTATGAAGAATAAATCTGAAAAATCAATATGCTAGATGTTACTTCTCTTCAAGCTCACCATGGATTCGCCAAGTCTAGTTTGGTGCCCTTTAGATGTTCACATGGCATTTTGGACTTCTCCTATTATATAATGCTTATTCTATCATGTTATGTTAACATATTTACTTGTCTCCCTCTACTAGACCATAAGATATGTCTCCAAAGAAATGTTTAAATGCTAAAATTATAAGATGATAAGATACAATGACTTTGTCTAAAATTTAATCTTTGAGACAAAGAGCAGTTGAAGAAAGCCCATACCCAACTCCTCTCTACCTCCAAAAGACAGAGAAAACACATTTTCTTTCTAATTCACATAGCATTATGGTTTCTGGATGATTATATATTTTCATAAATGCAGGAAGCAATTTTAATGTTTATGTTCACTGATGTTTCCCAAGTGACTAAACTAGAATAGTACAAAGCATATAACAGATACATGATTAATACATGTTTAATGGAAGCAGAAACATTAGAATTAAAATTTTAAGATATTTCCCATAAAGTTGTGTTAATGGTTGCTGTTTTTATCCCCTCCATAGGCTTGTAACTGCAGCGCAGTGGGATCCTTGGATTTCCAATGCAATGTAAATACAGGCCAATGCAACTGTCATCCAAAATTCTCGGGTGCAAAATGTACAGAGTGCAATCGAGGTCACTGGAACTACCCTCACTGCAATCTCTGTGACTGCTTCCTCCCTGGAACAGATGCTGCCACCTGTGATTTAGAGACTAAAAAATGCTCCTGTAGTGATAAAACTGGACAGTGCACTTGTAAGGTATGTGTTGCTGAGGGAAATAAGGGAAAACCTCCCTCAATTCTGTTTCCATTGCTCAGTTTTAACTTCATTCAGTGTTTGTTATGCCTGCTTCATCAAGCTAAACAAACAGACGGACAAAATCTCATTGCCAAACACAGAGTTTTCATTAATGTGCATTTGTTGGCATACAGATAAACACTACTTTTCTAGACCTTATTTTCAACCCAAACCCAACTTTTTATCTAGTTGGTAGAGATGATATATTTCCAATGGTAAAGCGAAACATATATACATGTATATATATATATATCCACACACGTATACACACACACACACACACATACACACACATATATATATAAGCTTTGCTTCAGTAAGGACAATCTATCTGGGAGGGGTGGCAGGAAAGACAGTTCTTTTAAGCGTCATCAGAGAAAATCACAGCTAAATAATAAGGCTTATAAAAACCATTCCTCCAAAAATTAATCTGCAATCGCTTTACACTAGAAAACATATTTACTGCTGTGGAAGTTTAGTAAAATTTCAACATGTATAAACACTGTCATTACAAACAGTGACTATGTGTAAATTTCAGCCCTCATTAATATGGTTAAATGATGTAGAAAAAGAGCCAATTAAAAAGGATAAAAGGATTTTTTCCCTCAGATAGTTCTGAAAAATCAATTCCAGGATAAATGCAGTTTAAACCATGTCAGAGGTATCTTTTCAAGATAAAGTCTATGAAAAAAGGGACAGAGGAAACAGGAGGATACAATCTGGGGAGTGGTTATTAAAATTGCTTGAGAATTGAGGAAAATGGCAGTTTCTAACATCAAGGGCTTCAGCCAACACAGAGTACAATGCTGCATTATTACATCTTGTAATTATGATCACATGTTTAATATATGTTATATATATATATTATTATAATTATATAAATGGATATTTTAACCTGCTGCCTATTTTTTACAGCTTTTAATAGCACCACTGTTTAGGACTCAATGTTTTTATGTTGCTTTTGAACTTTTCATGAGTCTTTCATATTGCTCAGAGCAGAATTGTAGGAAACGTGCCACTTACATTGAAAAAACAATGTACAATACCCTTAGTCTTATATCTATTTATAAATGAGCAATTTTTGAAGGACCCATGAACTCCCAACAATGAGGTTAACTACATGTGCCATTTGAGATGTGGGTCTAATACTCAGTGTACTTTTGTTTTGTTTTAAATTTTTTAAAAAGAGTATGCTCCTATTATTCATAACTTTGCCATTATACACTCTGAGGGTCTCTTGTCTTTCTTCAGGTGAATGTGGAAGGCGTCCACTGTGACAGATGCCGACCTGGCAAATTCGGACTCGATGCCAAGAATCCACTTGGCTGCAGCAGCTGCTATTGCTTCGGCGCTACTACTCAGTGCTCTGAAGCAAAAGGACTGATCCGGACGTGGGTGAGTAGGAGACTGCTGAGCCATGTAATGGTATAATGTTAGTTCCCGCTGGCGTCTTTTAGTCAGGCACTGAGGGGTAGTAGGAAATGGCAAAACATTTAAGTAACCTTTTCCTCTGTGCATATTTAGGAACAGCAAAGGGGCCACGTGCCATTAGACAGTTGGAGTACATGTCTTTCTTATTTGTTTTTAAAAGTAGTTCATTTATTGTTGATAAGGAAATAGATAGCAAGTGAAAAAGAGGAACCTTGTCAGGGAAGCATCGTGCTTTGGGATAGGAAGAATAAGGGCGCCAGAGTATGAATGTTGACAGGCACTAACGCACTGATGAGAACCGGGACTTGTTGCACATTCCTTCCAATCAACCTTAGGCAATCATGATTTTTGGAGGGGAAACATGTTCATTTTTATTTTCCTTTAATTCTTCCCACATTTAGATTCCATTTTTATTAGTGTAAAAGACTCCACTGTTCACAGATACTGTGGTTTTCACTGAGTGAATTAGTCAAAAGGTTTATGTCCTGCCATGCTTGCCCACTACGTGTGAGTTCTGCTGCTTGTGAGAATGGGGATAGGGACTGCAGAGAGACATGCAGTTTAAAACTTAGTTTTAAAGAAATGTCCAAAAATGTAAATTTAGCCTTCTGCTGTCTTTTGGCCCCTTACAGGTGACTCTGAAGGCTGAGCAGACCATTCTACCCCTGGTAGACGAGGCTCTGCAGCACACCACCACCAAGGGCATTGCTTTTCAACAGCCAGAGATTATTGCTAACATGGACCTGGTAAGACAAGATCTCCATTTGGAACCATTTTATTGGAAACTTCCGGAACAATTTGAAGGAAAGAAGGTGAGCACAAGAACTTTGATGTCAAGCAAGAACAAGATAAAATCTTGTTTTTAGAATCACACCATTTAGAGATTTATCCACTTCCTCATTCTTCTTTTTATTTTGTCAGTTGATGGCCTATGGGGGCAAACTCAAGTATGCAATCTATTTCGAGGCTCGAGAAGAAACAGGTTTCTCTAGATATAATCCTCAAGTGATCATTCGAGGTGGGACACCTACTCATGCTAGAATTATCGTCAGACATATGGCTGCTCCTCTGATTGGCCAATTGACAAGGCATGAAATTGAAATGACAGAGGTAAAGTTATTCATTGTTTGGGGCAAAGATGCCCATGGTTTTGCATGCAGTTTTGTTGGAGTGATTTCTCTTCTTGTTAACAGAAAGAATGGAAATATTATGGGGACGATCCTCGAGTACATAGAACTGTGACCCGAGAAGATTTCTTGGATATACTGTATGATATTCATTACATTCTTATCAAGGCTACTTATGGAAATATCATGAGACAAAGCAGGTAAACTATAATATAAAATATTCAAACTTTTATACCCAAAGGATTATAAATCATTCTATTGTGAAGACACATGCACATGTGTGTTTATTGCGGCACTGTTCACAATAGCAAAGACTTAAACCAACCCAAATGCCCATCAATGATACACTGGATAAAGAAAATGTGGTACATACACACCATGGAATACCATGCAGCCATAAAAAGGATTAGTTTATGTCCTTTGCAAAGACATGGATAAAGCTGGAAAACCTCATTCTTAGCAAACTGACACAAGAACAGAAAACCAAACACCACATGTTCTCACTCATAAGTGGGTGTTGAACAAGGAGAACACATGGACACAGGGAGGGGAACATCACACAGTGGGGCCTGTCAGGACTGGGGGGCTAGGGGAGTGATAGCAGGGAGTGCAGGCATAGGGGAGGGAGGGATAGCATTAGGAGAAATATCTAATGTAGACGATGGAATGATGGATGCAGCAAACCACTATGGCATGTGTATACCTATGTAAGAAACCTGCACATTCTGCACTTCTACCCCAGATCTTAAAGTATAAAAAAAAGTTCAAGCTCTTATTCTAGAGTCTATAGGGAAGGTTATTGACCTATAGCTATCAGATAAGAAAGACTGGGAAGTGATTGTTTTTGGAGTATGGTGGTAGAAGACAAACCACAAGTGCCTTCCATGTGGCTTGGAAGAAGTTACTGCCATTCATCAGAAAAGAAAAATAGCATGAGAAGCAAGTTTAAGGGGGGGAAAAAATGAAATTCACTGAAGACATAGTGAGTTCAAGATGCTAGTCATAAATTCAGGAGATCATGTACTATAGGTCAGGTAAAATTAACTGTTGTGCTATAAATGGATTATAAGAGTGCTGAGAAAGTGACTGTCTTCACCCATCAGGGAAACCAGGCAGGGCCAATTCAGTCCAGTCTCCTCCAGTCATGAGCATTCTCATCTGTTCACCCCAGTGTGCCATACAATGTTGTCAATTTCCCTATGCATCATGATGAGAAATGATTCTGAATTACATTGAGAAAAACACAGAATAGAAAGAACAAATGCAATGTTGTTGAACCTAAATGGTGGGAACACGTCAAGGGAGTATTCTGTGTTTTCTTATGACTCAAATTGGCCAGTTCAAATGAGGCGTGATGGGTCTTACACTTAGGACCACACTGGTAACATTCATGATACGGGTTTCAGTGGAGTCCTGGGGCAGAAATAATCTCAGCTGTTAAAGAAAGAATGTGACACATGAGCCCAATATTATAAGTGTAAACTGTTGTTTTCCATGAACATAATCGTAGAAAAAAGGAATAACATACTGTCAAAAGTAAAGAGATAATTGTTTAATTTGAAAGAGTATGTTTATAGACCATCAGAAAGGATTAGTAATGAGGAAAATATTAAAATATAAATAAAGAGAGCATAACTAATAGAGGAACCCAGAGACTTCCACATCATGAGCCCTCATGATCACAGTCCTTGAGTGGAAGGTTCACCTTATTCAATGGCATAAAAAGAGAAATCACACAGATGTAGGTAAGTTTCATACTGTGGGCTGAGTTCATATACAAGATCTCAATTTCTCTTTCATTTCAGTTTCTATTATGTTCTATAAGAATATAGAATCAATATATGTTTGTAAACAGTCTTACATAATAGATTATTAGACCTGCCTAGGAAAACAAAACAAAAACATTATGAAGTCTCTCATCGGCCAAGTAATGACTATAAAAATACCATTTTTCATGTATTTATACTGTAATAAGCCAGCAGAAAGTCTTTTATTTCATGCAGACGATCCATAATCCTTTTCTGATTGATGTAGGGACTTTCAGTAAAAGAGTAAATCAAGGACCAAAATTCACTTTCATATCTGTATTCCTTTGGTTTTCTTTTGATATTTCTCTCTGTAAAAGGAGATTCTTTTTATATGAAATAATTTTTTTAAAAGCATATATTTTAAAAACACTGTCAGCTATGCTGTTAATTATTTTAGAATATCAAATGTAAATTACGTGGCAGAAGCCATAGCAGATTTGCATGTCTCAGAAAATAGCAGGTAATTTCATGAGTTTGCAAATAGATTATTTTGCAAATTGTTCTGTACTGCAGTGAAAGGGTTTGGTAGTAAACAGAACATCTTGTTAGTGGAACTGATGGAAACAATGTTGTCATGCACCTTTAATTATACATTCTTTGCCTCTCTCACACCAATTTCACCTTCCTACAGTGTGACACTTTGTCTTTTTTCCCCATGTCTATCTTTTTCTTTTATCACACTGTTTTACATACCTCACTTAATGAGATCCTTTGGTTTAAGTGACCATTTTTTTGAAACTTTAGAACACATTTAAAAAAAAAAATTCGGGGTCCAAAGTGGCTCCCGCCGGAGGTCATGGCGCTTGCGAAGGCGAGGTCATCTGTTCAAGGCTAACCTGAGCAACCTCATAAGCTCAAACTGATTGGCAGAAAAAAAAAAAAGAACACATTTTTTTCTAATCTCAGTGAAAATTAGGTTAATAGTCTCACAATGGCAAGAACAAATAAGGCATGTCATCAGCATTTGATTTTGTAAGGCAGTGGAATGGTGGCAAAGGTTTTTTAAAGGTTTCAACAATCCCCCTAAAGTAATTAAAATAACCCTGTGTCTTTATTTATTCAATTATAAATTTTAATCTCAACAGGAGAGAGTTTAAGAGTTAATATGTGGTTTGAGATTTGAACTTTGTACATTGTATCAGTGCTGGCATTATCTTTTTTTTCTTTGCTGTTCTTTTCTTTTATAAAGTTTATTTTAAGGAAATAGCAACTTTCGCAAATCAGTATTTATTTAAATGGAAGCTGGAGTTTGGCCAAATCCCTGATGCAATCAAAGCCATTGTTGTCTAATCCTCTGAAAAAAAAGGTGTATTGCAAAAATATTTGTTATTGCTGCCATTCAAGCTTCACTTGATTTGCAAACACTTGCTGGTCTGTTATGTGCATCCATGTGCAAGAGAAAGGAGAATGACGCCAGTAGCTCCTCAGGCTATAAAATTCCATGGAGATGCCAATGCAAAGACTTTTCCACAAACACCACTTTACTTTCTTACTCCTCAGAGAGTCCAGAGAACATAAGGGAGAAGTCTTTCTTGCAGGAGGCGAGTAGTTTGTTTACAGATCACCACCACTGTGTATACTGTAAGGAGCGGAGAGTGGAACCTGAATTTTAATTGAATGTGTGTTTCATCAAGACCAATCTTTAGAGTGCAGATTACAATGCTACCAAAGCCAGAACATGCATTCATAATTCAGTTTCAGTAACACCTACCTTTGCTTGTTATAAAGTTTGTGATTTAAATTCCTTAAGCTACTGGTGGTAACTTTTATTCAAACAAAACCATTCATTGTCTCATTTTAAAGTTTATTTGCAAAACATGGTTGTGTTACCAGTTAGTCCATAAAATAGTCCCAGTTTGTGGACTACATATATTTTTTAATGTATATTTTCAAATTAATAAAAAGGGGTATTAATATGTTATTTTCATTTAAGATTTTCTTTTCAATTACAAGGACTTTTTCACCAACAGAAAAAGTGAGTTAAATTACTTGAAGTAATTATTTAATAAAGTTAAGAAAAT
The DNA here is from genome assembly GCF_049354715.1 of Callithrix jacchus. NCBI lineage: Eukaryota > Metazoa > Chordata > Mammalia > Primates > Cebidae > Callithrix > Callithrix jacchus. The sequence continues at coordinate 135,923,835 of NC_133505.1, forward strand.
ATTATTTTGGAGCATTCTTTATCTTCAGAAATAGATCAATGTATTAGATTATGTGCGATCATTATTTTCTAGGTGGTTTTTTAAAGTTCTTGCAAGGACATTCAGAGGATTGGGAAGAAGAAATTTGGGACAGTAGTAAATTAAAAGCAATTTCACCAGTGCCTATGAGAGATAATCCAATGGGGAATGACCTTGAGTTGCCTGTTTGCAAGAATATAAATGTCTAATTAGTTGGCCATGTCTACCTGAAGCTACTCACATTTTAAAAAGTGGAGGAAAAATCTTTTTAATAACTTCTAAATAGGATATCAGACATCCAGTTTACTAAACTTTTTATGATTTATGTGAATATTTTGCTAATATGTAATCTTAACATTTGAGGGAGCAAAAATGCAATATTAAGATGTGGCACCTAAGCCCTGGAAATTTAAAAAGCTTCAAAACAATGTTAATTATCTTGATTCAATCATCCCACAAATTATCTATATATCAAAATATCACATTGTTTCAATAAATATAGTTGACCCTTGAACAACATGGGGGTTAGGAGCATCAACCCCACCTCAGGCAGTCAGAAATCTACATATAATTTTTGATACCTTTAAAACGTAACTACTAATAGCCTCTTCTTGACCAGAAGTCATAATGATAACATAGTTGATTAACATATATTTATGTAGGTATTATATACTGTATTCTTATCATAAAGTAAGCTAGAAAAAAGAAAATGTTTTTAAGAAAATAATAGGTGCGGGGTGCAGTGGCTCAAGCCTGTAATTCCAGCACTTTGGGAGGCCAAAGCAAGCAGGTCACTTGAGGTCAACAGTTTAAGACCAGCTAGGCCAACATGATGGAATCCCATTTCTAATAAAAATACAATAATTAGCTGGGTGTGGTGGTGCACACCTGTAATCCCAGCTACTCAGGAGGCTGAGGCAAGAGAATCACTTGAGTCTGGTAGGCAGGGTTGCAGTGAGCCAAAATCATGCCACTACACTCCAGCCTGGGTGACAGAGTAAGACTCTGTCTCAAAAAAATGTAAAAAAATAAAAAGGAATAATAAAAAGAGAAAATATATTAAGTGGAGGTGAATTATCGTAAAGGTCTTTATCCTCATTGTCTTCATGTTGAGCAGACAAAAGAGGAGGAGGAAGAAGAGGAGGGGTTGGTCCTGCTGTCTTAGGGGTAGCAGACGTGGAAGAAAGTCCACATGTAAGTAAACCTATGTAGTTCAAACCCATGTTGTTCAAGGGTCAACTTATGTACAATTACTATTTGTCAATTAAAAACAAAACACAATAGAACATGCTGGAGGTTAACAAAAACCTGAGAAGGATATTGCTATAGGATTGGGTGTTTACTAGGTGATCTTAGCTGATTGTCATGGTAATCTAAGTATATTCTTGCTGTTTCCAGGATTTCCGAAATCTCAATGGAGGTAGCTGAACAAGGACGTAGAACAGCAGCGACTCCTCCAGCTCACTTGATTGAAAAATGTGATTGTCCCCCAGGCTATTCTGGCTTGTCCTGTGAGGTAAGCTAGCTCCTACTAACCTGCTTAACCTCAACTCACTTTAGGAGCTAAATGGAAATACTCCCAGAAGTACCTTTACTACATATATACTATTAACCTATTTTATTTAATCTTCCACTCACAGTATGAGACGCAGTAGCAAGAGGATAATGTTATTGATCCTAAGTATAAATCATACCTGAAGGGAAATAGTTGATAAAAAATTTAAAGATTTGTGAAAAAATTTAACAGTCAGGAATTTAGATTGTTTTTATAAGCCCATTTATTATAACTGATCTATTTTCTCGGACCACTTCTAAAGAGTTAGAGACATTTAAATTGCAGTGATTATAAGATAGGATTATACTGGGTTTTGAAACATTTTTGTATAGAACATGACAAAACTTGTATGCTAAATAGCAGGCTGTTCCCTTAAACATAAGCTTCTCAGAGGGACATATATTTATTCCAACAGTGCTATCAGTCATTATATTTGAGAAACTTTTTGGCTTTTTTTTTTTTTTTTGCATTTTAAAAGTAATTTTAAAACTGTGTTTTAATACACTTGTTGGGATATTCCCTGGCTTCCTTCAGAATTTTCAGATTTCTTAGAATCTTCATCTTCTGAAAGTTGATTGAATTTCTATAATTATGAAATGTTAATAGTAACAGTACGATTTAAGGGAGGTGGAATGAATGGATGAGAAACTTGCCTGGGTTTGAATCTCAACTTTACCATATAGTGAGGCTGAGACCCTGCACCAGGTGCTACACCTCTTTATGCTTCAGCAGGTAAACACCAATTCCCTGAGTAACTGGCACCATCCTTTCACCTCTCCCACAGACCCCACAGTCTGAAGCCTGCCATGTGTGGGGTCTCCAGGACAGCTCTAGCCATAGAGCTGGGATTCTTTCTCCTAAGTCAGACTGGATGGTCTCCACAGCACACCAGTTAGTTTTAATATCTCCCTAACCTGCAGCCTAACAGTCTTATGAAGACTAAATGAGCTGTGAATGTTAAGGATTTATCATAGTGCCGGGTGTATAGTCAATGTAAGTTTCGATGGTTAATATTATAATTAATGTAATAACTACTTATATACCCATATATTGATCCAATTATAAATGATTTTATACATCTTATTTTGTAAATAGGATTTGAGAAGTTTTATTAAGTATGATACATGAGACAGATAACACTAGGCCAAAACTGAAGTGAAACTTAAAAATAATGAGTGTAAATTTCCTGAGAGGGACATGGCATCATGAAAAGAAAAAGGAATTTGGTTTCAGTGAATCTTACCTAGCTGCACTACTTGGACGGGGTACTTGCTCTGTTTGTTGCCAAATCTTGGGTTTTTACCCATACATTGTAAGGATTTATTTAAATGGAAACATTTTTTTAAAAACCCATTATAAACTGACATGCCATTCAGCTTAGCTGCCATCACATGGATTTCTCATTGTTCAAGGGAAAATTTTATAGAATAACTGCAACTACTTTGTGACACATGCTTAGAATAATTTTCTAGCCTTTCTTGTGACTGCTCTGAAGGGCAATGTTTGTTTACATGTGTCCATTTTGAGCTAATAAATAAATAAGAAATCCATCTCCTTATTAAATCATAACTCCTACATACTTCTATTTATACACACATCAGTAAGCTTATATGTACTGCTCTTTCCAATATACATATGTACATATCAAGTATGGGTGAAAAAGGAGACCGTGTTGCACATTTAAATGGGTGACATTTCCAGTGAGCATTGAAGATTTTAAAATAGAGGACAGAAAGAATGTGAGATTTTTCTAGACAAGAGATGGAATTTCCTTTATCCCAAGGAGTGTTTGGTTGTACTTGTAACTCTGTGCACTTGGTCAATGTTCTTAATTGCAGTAGGGCTAGTTATTATATAGCTATCGAACCCATGAAATAACAGATTGAGTTGAAGTTCTAAAATTCTCTGATTCTACAATATTATTTTGCTGTAGAAATATTCAGTAAGTAATCAAGTTTGACCTTTAGATATCTTGAAGAGAAGGTTATTACAGCTATATTTTTTCTGCATTTATTTCAAATAATACTGTTCACTTGCGAACAAAAAATGTTAATAGAATAGCAAATTATTTTAATGCAACTGACCTTCCATTGTACATTTTAAATGTCAAAAACTTTTCTTCTTATGATTGATAGACTTTTTGAATAGTACATTCAAATACATGCTTTCCCATTAATTTTAGTCATGTTCCATCATTACATAAAAATATAAATCAGCATAAATAAAACAAATGATAAATGAAAATCAAAAAAAAACTAAGAATATGTACAAATTGTCATCTGCATTAGTGGCTTTACCTATGTCCCATGATTTTCACTTAAGCATCTATTTACAGACAGTAATTATAATAATACCTTAGTAGAGAGATTACAGAAATAAAGGCCTATCTCTCATAATAAGGTACCTGAGGTGTCCTCCACAACCCATTGCCTCTAATCCATTGTACATCTTATTTATAATTCATCTTCATTCCTAAATGTAATTACCCAGGCATAAAATTTTATCATCAAAGCAAGAGCTAAGGACAGTTTTGAAATAATACATCCCATTCAAGTAACACGTGCTTTGGGTCATGAATACACAAAGCAATTCCTCTACAATATTTTTACAAAATATATGGTATGCTAGAGACAACTGCATCTACAGGCTATTTTATTTCATGCTTTTATCCACAGTATGGTTGCAAGTAAACAAAATTAAATATTAGTTACTACTAAAATGTAGCCAGTTGTAAAGACACTTAGCCTTTGCCTGCTACCTGTACTGTTATGACACTGCAGCCCTGGTGATTAAAAATGTTAGTTCTAGAAATACCTAATTATTATAATTTATTGTTTGCAAAGGGGACAGATTACCTTCAGGAGTCAAACAAAGGGCACCATTTCCTCACCAAATTTCTTGGTGTTGGAGCCATTGAGTTTGCTATGCTTTATTTAACCTGTCTTGAAGTTACATTAGATGTAGGTTATTGCCCAAATTGACTTAAACTGCGCTATATGCAGTTAAAAGATTATATACAGATACCATTCTTACTTACAACTTTCTTTCTTAAAAATGAAAAATATTCAGCATTGCCTTTGCAGCTCTCTGCAGTAATATGGAAATCAGAAATTTGTCAACGATCTCCAGGTCATGTTTTGATAGTTTCAGCCTCTATCCTCCCTTCCCACATTTTAATAGGGTTCAGGCTCACAGTTGAATGGCTGGTGTCTATTGGGTTACCACTCAGAAGCTGTCCCTGATGGCTACTAAAACTGATTTTTTTAAATCTCCAAATAATTTATACCTATTATCAACTCATAAAGGCAAAATCCAAAAAAAGTCTTAACCGACTTACACATGCACACATCTATCCTTTATCACTTCTGTTGTACACAGAGGACCCAAAGTCTCTGTTTTCATGTGCAGACAAGTGTTAAGGAACATGGCATAGGTAAGTTATATTATAATTTTGTTTACAAATACAACTTAAAATAATCATGGTGTCTGTATTTTTAGTTTATTCTGAGCAATTACATCTAAAAACTATTTGAAATACAGAAACCTCTTGATTTATGTATGTATTAAACATACTTTATCTCATTTAATCCTCAGAACAACTAGATAAAAAACCGAACTTACCATTGATTGAGTGCTTACTTTCTCCAGTACCATCCCAAGCACATTTTCTAATAGAGTTACACCAACATCATCGACTATAGTTTATGATCCCCATTTTAGGGGTGAGGAAATTGAGGTCCATGATCACACACCTACACAGCAGTTCAAACCTTAATAAGTCTGTTTCCAAAACCTAGGTAAACTTGTACTCATCTATTATGTTTTACAGTCATGTGCTGCTTAACGACAGGGATACATTCTGAGAAATGTGTAATTAGGTGATTTCTTCATTATGCAAACATCATAGAGTGTTCATACACACACCTAAATGGTCAACCTGCTACACACCTAGGCTACATGAGATAGCCTATTGCTCCTAAGCTACAAACCTGCACAGCATGTTACCAGTACTGAATACAGTAGGCAGTTGTAAAATAATGCTAAGTATTTGTGTATTTTAACAAAACAAGGTACAATAAAAATATCATTTTATAATCGTATGGGACCACTGTTGTATACGTAGTCCTATCATTGACCAAAATGTCATTTTGCAGCAGCACATGACTATACAATATTCCCACATTCCAGGTGAGGAAACTGAGGCCCACAATATTCAGAACCTTACAACATACAAAGTGATGGAACAGGAATTAAACTCAGGTTTGCCTGATTGCAAATTCCATGCAAAGATACAAGAAAGAATGTTTTTATGAGCTTCAGCACAGTGTCTATTTTTATTATTAAACACTGAAGAAAGAAATGAATGCAGTGTGCACCCGAGCCTGGGATTTGATGGGTTTCTACCGTCTTTGATTCATTCTCTCCTCTCTACCCTCCCACATTTTTGTGTAAATTTGATCTAACGTTTTAATGAAACAATATATTATAAAAAATAAAGAGGAGAGCAGAAGAAATTTGAAACATGAATAATTTTAACACTGGGGAAGAGAACTTTGGAAAAGTTTACTTAGAGTAGAAATGATAAGAGAAGCTCAGGAAAGTATTTATTTCCTTTTTTTAAAATTCACCAATGTATTTCAGAAAGACTTTTAGATGGAATTCAAAAAGTAAGTTTTTGCTTCCAATTCAAACATAATCATTCTCATGAACTTTGTCTCAGTTTGCCAAGAGGAAAAACATTCAATATTGAAAACCATCCTAAACTTTTTTTAATTGAAAGAATAGTACAAAATGATCAAGGAAAAGAGAGAATTTCTGTGGTTTTTTAAAAAACGTGTTTTAAGTTTTAAATTTTTGCATTGTCAAATATTTTCTCTTTCTCTCTCTCTCTCTCTTCTTTTTTTCCTACCTCATAGAAATGCAATCCATCAGGACACAAAATTAATCAAAACTAATCTAAAATGTTAGAACTGAAAGACATTTTAGAAGTCATCTGAGTTAACACACCTGCTCATTCGTGGGATTAGGAAACTGTGTCTCAAATTAACTTGCCTATGTCTCTCAGACAAAACTAACATAGAATCAAAGCTTTCATATTCATTCCTTTTACAGTACCAAAGAGTCTGTATGCACTTTTTTTTTTTTTTTTTTGAGACGGAGCCTTGTTCTGTCACGCAGGCTGGAGTCCAGTGGCTGGATCTCAGTTCTCTGCAACCTCCACCTCCTAGATTCAAGCAATTCTTGGGCCTCAGCCTCCAGAGTAGTTGAGATTACAGATATGCATCACCGGGACTGGCCAATTCACCTCCCAGGTTGAAGCTGTTCTTGTGCCTCAGCCTCCAGAGTAGTTGGGATTACAGATGCACATCACCAAGCCTGGCTGATTTTTATATTTTTAGTCCAGACTAAAATGTTGGCCAGGCTGCTCTCAAACTCTATACCTCAACTGGTTCACTCACCTCAGCCTCCCAAAATGCTGGGATTACAGATGTGAGCCACTACCTCCTGCCTTGTCCATATGCCCTTTTAAATGCACACATGCACAGCAGAGAATAAGGAGCCTGCAAGCGATGTTGCACCCTAATTATTAGACTCTCCTAAGAGTTTTAAAACAAACCCGGGCCTCAACTCTCCCTGAAAGGAATTGATTTCACCTCCTCTAGGGATAGAGTGGACCACAGACTTCCACCACAGGTATTTTTCTATTGTGTCAGGCTGCCTGTCCAGGGAAAAGTCACAGTAATAGGAAAAATGTGTTATGCATTAGAGTAGAATTGCCCACCTTCACATTTGGGTCTACAGTGCTAACCTTTGTAGGATTCCTCAGTGAAGACTATTGCTTCCTTTTTTTTTTTTTTTTTTTTTTTGAGACAGGTCTTGTTCCATTTCCCAGACTAGAGTGCAATGGCATGATCTCTGTTGACTGCAACCTCTGTGATTATAGACAACTGCCACCACACCCTGCTAATTTTTTTATTTTTAGTAGAGACAAGGTTTCACCAGATTGGCCAGGCTGGTCTTGAACTCCTGATCTCAGGTGATCCGCTAGCTTCGGCCTCCCAAACAGCTTGGATTACAGGCATGAGCCCCCTCACTCGCCCAACTATTGCTTCTTATCTTTCTTTTTCTTCCAAGACTTATTTTAAACTTTTGTTTGGCTAGAAACTTCCTCTCAGTGTGTGTGAGTTTTTCACAACACACACACACACGCACCTATAGTACATCAATAATATAGCAATAATTATATAAGTATTCAAGAATGAAATTCATGAACAGAAAATTCAATTTTATTAAATGGTCAGCTTGCTAAAGAATTGGAATAACCCACACTATGAACCACTTTTAAATATATCTTTGTTTGTTTCTTCAGTTATGTTTCAATGAATTCCTTGACCATCATTTCCAGGACTTATTCAGTCGTAATGGCAAAAACAAACCTTGCTTTTAAATAATATGTACAAGCTTAATGAAATGATATGATTACATCCACCATAAAACAAATAAGACTCAACATATTTTGAATACTATTCTCAGTTTTCTTTATCAGCTCGCTCAAAGTTGGGACATTATTAAATCTCATTAGGATTTCTTTTAGGCTGTGATAAAACCAGAAAGTCTCTTGATTAAGTGCTTAATTGAGGTACTTTTGCATTATCCACATCAAAATAAACAAGGAGAGTGCTGGCTCTTAAGCTAGATCATTTTATAAGGAGCCTCTTTGTATATTCCTCTCTGGACTGCCTAGGCCAGAACCAAAGGGATATGGAGGCACTAGAAAGTTCTGAGTCTGATATTTTTTCCTGCTTAGTTGGCAATCACTTTTCTTTCATCAATGGGCATAAGATTTTTCAGTGAAAAAAAAAAATATCCTACTTAACCAAGGTGGTAAAATAATCTTCCATGGGATTTGAAAAACTGATTCCTACCTTTTATTCATAAATCAAGCAATGTCTGCAGCTATGTATGAAGAAAGGGCAGAACCTGAAACAAAAGACCGTTTTCATCCTCATTCCAGAACAGTGGCATACCTTTCAGAAAGCCAGGGATGTTTGTTGATACATTTTCATAATAAACCCAAATGGAGATGGAAGTCTTGATTTTCCATATGTCAGCTTCACTACAAGTTTTCTGTTTGCTTTCAGATTTTTATTGCAAAATGAAAAAAAATTGTATCTGGGAAAGATAAATTTTAATGATGATGTATAGTCCCAAGACATGTAGAGCTTTTATTATTTTGAATTTCTTACTGTTATAGTGTTTAAATTATATCAGTATAAACAATGCATTCATAATACTTTTTATTTAATTTTTTTGCTGTGTTTCATTGGACATTTGCTTGTTATCCATCAAGCACTGTAAAAGCAGATTTTAGGTGTTAAGGACATGGAATTCTCTTTATTCCATATGACAATGTTATTTGAAAAACTTCTTTTCTCAAGAAAAAGACTCTTCTGAACTTTTTCAGGCTGAGTTTTATCTACAAATAAAAGTTTTCCTTGGCTAAAGTCTGATTACACATGGATGCCGCCTGAACACTTTAGAGACCAGGAAGAAATACACATTAGATATTAACATTGGCACTTGTTTTTGTAAGCGATGTTGCCCACGCCATAGGTAGGGGAAGGCCAGTCTGCCTTTTTAGCCACTGTAGAGCTCAAGCATTGCTAATGCAAGGTTTCTAATTTGGCTGTCCTAATTGACTTCCTTTTCTTTCAGGCATGCTTGCCAGGATTTTATCGACTGCGTTCTGAATCAGGTGGCCGCAGCCCTCGACTGACCCTGGGCACCTGTGTTCCATGTCAATGTAATGGACACAGCAGCCTGTGTGACCCTGAAACATCGATATGCCAGGTATTCCTCTGAGCCTTTCTTGAACAAGGTCCACGTGCTCATTTCTCTTTATACATGCTCAGAATTCCAATGCAGAGGCCGGCTAAACTGCAAGGTAACACCGTGTGTGTGAAATAAAATATGCAAGGGAAGCAGATATTCACAGAGTCTACATTTTAAAAGGTAATAAAAAAAAAAGTGGGAAAACCGCTGCTTATGTCAAGAAATAGAATTTTCACAGCGTTTTAGAAGAGTACCAGAAGACACACCTATTTTAAAATTACATCAGCCTTTTTTTCTGATTATTTTCTTATAAATAAACTTTTATAAGAAATTTGGGAATTAGGGATGGGGATTTCACCATGTTGGCTGGGCTGGTCTCAAACTCCTGACCTCAGGTGATCCACCCACCTTGGCCTTCCAAAGTGCCACCGTAACCAGCTGCAGTAGCCATCACTTTCTTTCACTCCCTTCATTCCCCTGAGTCTGAAGGTGGGGCAGGTTTTCCTGCCCCTCACTGCCAATTTCATATTATCCATCTTCCTCTACAGCAGAATCCACAACCCTTGGGCCACAGGCCAGTACTGATCCACAGTGCTTTAGAAACTGGACCACACAGTAGGAGGTGAGCGGCAGGTGAAGGAGCAAGCACAGCTTTATTAGCATTTACAGCTGCTCCCCACTCCTGGCATTACTGTACTGCCTGAGCTCCACCTCCTGTCAGATCTGAGGCAGCTTTACATTCTCATAGGATAGCGAACTCTATTGTGAACAGCGCATGTGAGGGAATCTAGGTTGCGCTCTCCTTTTGAGAATCTAATGCTTGATGATCTGTCACTGTCTCCCATCACCCCCAGATGGGACTGTCTAGTTGCAGGAAAACAAGCTCAGGGCTCCCACTGATCCCACTTTATGGTGAGTAGTATAATTACTTCATTATATATTACAATATAATAATAATAGAAATAAAGTGCATAGTAAATGTAACCCGCTTGAATCATCACAAAACCATCCCCCAAACCCAGGCCATGGAAAACCTGCCTTCCATGAAACCAGTGCCTGGTGCCAAAAACATTGGAGACACTGCTCTACAGCACCCAGATTTGACCCTCATGCTTCCCTCTCTGTGCTTGTTGAAGTCACCTGCTAACCTTTAGATTCCCCATCGCACCCCTGCCGATTTTCTCTGTCTCATTGTCATTTTCCCTAGTACTACTCCGTCATAATTCTTAGTGATTTGAATGTCCATAAACTTAATTCTTCAGTACTCTTAGCTTTCAGTTCCTTGTCCCTCTCTGGTCTCCATTTGACTGTATATTCTCTCTAGATCACTTCTTCTAAATACTTCAGCGTGTGTCATCTCACAATTGATGCACACACTTTTTCCTTGTTTCTTAGCTCATGCTTTCACTCTAGTAACCAACTTAATAGTCATGATCCTTCATTAGTACTGCTGCTTTGCAACACTCATTTCCCTTGCTACTCCTTTACTTATTTTTTATTCATGTGAACTCCATCACCGTGAGAATCCGATTATCTCCTCCATCCCTGCACCTTCTAAGCTGAACGTGGCTATAGAAAAAGACAATTGTGCTCTCTAACCTCACCTGAAACTTATGCTCACTCTCTTCAAATGGACCCTTTGTATTGCTCTGCAGTCATGCCACTTTTCTCTCATCCATTTTCTTTTCCACATTCCTAGGTGATTGATTCATACCTTCCCCTCCATCCTCAAGCCTAAACCTCTCCTCTCAGCCCCTCCCATCATTACCCTCAGCTGATGGTGTTGCCTCTTATTTCATTGAGAATTTAGAAGCTGTCGGAAGAGAGGTAACACAAGCTCCCGCTACTGCATACACCAACTTTTCTGCATCTGTACCCAATTATTATGACTCTTTTTATTGCTTTTGATGAACTATTCTTGTTTCCAGAAAAGATCATAGCTTCCTCATATGTTCTCAATTCCACCCCTCTCCCATTTGACGACATCACTCTGGCTAATCTATCCTCCCTCTTTTATTGTCACTTTTTTTTAACCTTAAAAGCAAAAACAAACTCTCTTGACTAACTCCCCTTCTAAGTAACCACTTCATTCTTCTCATTCCATACAGTGGAGAGCTGTCTGTCCCGTCTATAATTTCTCTTCATCCGTTTCTCTGGAACTACTAAAAGCAGGCTATCACCCGCCCTTCTATACTGGAACTAATGGCTAATGTACAACCACCAGTGTTCACCTTACTAGATCTATCAGCAGTGTTTGCCACTGTGAATCACCCCATTCTTCTTGAAACCCTTTGTTCAATTTGCTTCCCAGGCCATGGCATTCTGAGGATGTTTAAATTCAATGGCTGCTACTTTCAGTTTTCTTCATTACTCTGAAATGTACATAGTGGTGTTCTTGGGACTCAATCCTTGGAGCAATTTGTTTCTCTAACTTCATTTATTCTGATGGTGATCTTACCCTGGCACGTGGCTTTCTATACTGAGATATTTTGATGTTGACATCCCACAGTATTTACTATTATGTTTATGATTTAATTTTAGAGCCACTTATTACTATGGTATGAGGAGGTAATTTTTCTTCAAATATATATTGCCACTGTAAAGAAACATATACTGATTAATATTTCCTTTTCCCCTTGAAACATTATTGTATTTGAACATATACAAATTTATTTCATTCATATTAAGATATGTTTCAGGATAATCCATTTTGTTTTATTTACCTTTTAGTTCTTATTACAATGTTCTGCTTACCTTCATTTTATGTTATCATATCTGGTAAAACAAAGTCCTTTATTTCTCTTCTCTTCTAATTAACTAGATGCTCTTGAATATTCTTCCAGCTGACCTTGTGTTGACTATTTCAGTCTCTTCCCCAAAAATGTTACTGGAATTTCGATCGGAATTAAATTAACCTGTTTGTAAAGAATTGCTATATTTATACTAGTCACTCTTCTCCATTCAGACATTTTATGTCTTACAGTAAACTGTTTTAAAGTCATCTGTATCAAGCATGCATTTCTTATATTAAAATTATTTCTATGATCTTACATTTTCAATAGTAAATGTACTAACTGGTCATTATCAGTAAACCTTAACTATTAGAATAGGTGTTTTTACATGTATTTGATATCCAATAACTTTTATTTTAGTTCTAGATGTTTATCAATTGATTCAGTTATTGTTATGTTTACAATTATTTTTTTTTTTTTTTTGAGAGGGATTCTCACTCTGTTGCCCAGGCTGGAGTGCAATGGCATGATTTCGGCTCACTGCAACCTCCATCTCCCAAATTCAAGTGATTTTCTTGCCTTAGCCTCTCAAGTAGCTGGGATTACAGGCACTTGCCACCATGCCTGGCAAATTTTTGCATTTTTGTAGGGACAGGGTTTTGCCATTTTAGCCAGGCTGGTTTCAAACTCTTGACCTCAAGTGATCTGCCTACCATGGCCTCCCAAAGTGCTGGGATTACAGGTGTCAGTCACCATACTTGGCCTACAATAGTATTATTTGCAAATATTACAATTGTGTTTTTACTTGTCAAAAGCTGTATCTGTTATAATAATAATTTCATGTTTTTTGTCTTCCTAATCAGCTTTCTATTTTATTCTCAATTTTAATATGATTGCCTTAAGTCTTTCACCATTAAGTATGATGCTGATGGTTAGTGTAAGAAAAACATTTCTTGCATGTTAACTTTCTATTCCTAGCTTTCTAAAGCTATCCTCTTTCAATCACAATATTTAAATTAATCATATGCTTAATTCTAGAGAGTGGGGTGGAAGTGCAGATGCATTTAAGAGGTGATCATATACATATTTTTTACCTTAAACAGAACCAGAAATGATATTATTGATTAAATAAATAACTAATATTAGCTATCCATGAATTCCAGAAATAATTACTATCTTGCTTTAGAATACTATTTTTTCATCATCTGCTTGCCTGAAGAATTCAATAAGTAATTTGGGAGGAAGAGGTTTATCTATATACACTCTTAAGCAAGAATTAAATGCATGTTTCTTATGCAATCTTCACTGGCATCTTTAGCACAGTTATGCTTGCTTTATATGATTAATTTAGAAGCATTTATAAAGGATGCAGCTTAATTTCATTTTGATTATGATTAAAATTATCATCTTTATACTGTCCTCTTTTGACCAATTGACTATTCTGACTATTTCTGTTCCCTAAGAATTCTAAAAGCATGTCTATTTTCTGAGAAATCCCTAGATAAAGTAAAAAGTAAATACCTCCATTAAACAAACACAGCTGGTATAAACTGTTATGCTCCAAATTTTTCTATTTTCTTTCATGGCACTTACAACTTTTGAATTTAGGCAACTCTGTTCATCTTTGAAATGGCCTCACAAGGCAAATAAGAAATAGCTGTTATTACTCCCACATTGTAACTGAGGAAACTGAAGCATACTGATTTCTCTTTTATGTGTAATATGGATCTCAGTTTCATATCCTATCCATTACACAGTGCAATGACCTCAACCTTGGTATAGTAGCAAGCATGAACTCTGCAGTCAAAGTGCCTTGATTCAAATCCTGTCTTTGCTCCTTACTAGCAGTGTGAGCCTACTCAATTTATTTAACCTTAATGAGGTCTTAGTTTCTTCATTTATGTAATGAAAATAATAATAGTGGCTACTCGCAGAGTTTTTGTAAGGATTCTGTGAAATAATGAAAGGCTTAGAACATTACTTAGTGCTTCATAAAAGTAATTATGATAATGGTGATCATAAAGATAATAATTACCATACACCTTATCTACCATTTGTAGTTGAAGAATTGATCAGTTGATAATAATCAAAAAATATAAAAAACATTTTTATGTCTAACACTATGCTAGATTTTCTTACTGCCTTAGTCCATTTAGGATGCTGTAACAAAATATCATAAACTAGGTAGCTTATAAATAACAGAAACTTATTTCCCACAGTTTTGAAGGCTGGGAGGTCCAAGTTCAAGCCTCCAGCAAAGTCAGTGTCTGGGGAGGGCTTATTTCCTGGCTATTGATGGCCCCTTGTTTCTTTGTCCTCACATGTTAGAAGGTACTAGATAGCTCTCTGGGGTCTCTTTTGTAAAGGCCCTTATCCTACTCTTGAGGGCTCCAACCTCATGATGTAATCACCTCCCAAAGGCCCCATCTCGTATTACTATCATACTGGGAGACAGGATTTCAACATAGGAATTTTTGGAGAACACAAATGTTCAGACCATGGCAAGCCTTAACCCCCAACTTGATGATATTTGAAGATGAGCACTCACTTATCTTGTTTCTCTTTTTCTTCACACCTTTATCTGAAAATATAAAGTGCATAGGAAAGAAAACTATAGAAAGCTTTATGGACTAAACATTTCAAAGAAACCCACATCATTTTGTAACTGTGCTCTTCATCATACCTAATGATGCTTGTGAGAGAATTGTTGCTTCAGCAGAGGCATTAATAAATCCTATACATAGGCATGTTATTATCAATAGCTCAGTGACTGTTGCTCCTTAAGAAAACTTTGTTTTGAAGAATAAAACCTATGTGATATTGAATTGAAGGGGAGGGGGGATGTAAGTTAACTACCACTAACTAATGTAGATAGATAGAGAGATAGATACAGAAGGAAGATATTTTCATTGAATCACCACTGCACCCTATAATCAGAATTATTTCTTTTATTTTTCACATGGGAATATTGAAGCCTTAGCTAGCTCAAACAACTTTTTAAAAAAAACATTATTTGTGGAAATATGATGTTCACTCTAATTCTTATTTAAATAAGAAAATAATAAAATAAATCTCTGTAGTTGATCATCGCTGTTGCCTGAAACATTTAATCAGTTAACCCTATCTTCAGTAAATAGTCAGATTTGTAACCAGAATCCACTGTTGAAGTGTTTTGTAAACTTATTTTATCTACCTAACAAGCCAAAATAGAGATTATTAGCATTATACTAAGTTCTAAAAATTAATGCTAAGAAAATGTAAGCAACCTATAGAGCTTTGACCAAAAGAATTAGAAGGAGGTTTCAAATCCACTACAAACTGCTTTCTCCAGACGGTGAGAGAGTATAAACACACTCTGTTTATTAAATGAGTCTGATTTTGAAAGCTCAAGTGAATTACATCCTAGAGTCATGACAGAATGTGCAAAAGTGACGAAGGTTCATGTATGGAAAACACTTGAGAAATTGTGAGAATATAAAATGTGTCACAGACTAGAAAGCAATAAAATGTCTTTCCAGGTTTTATAAAGGAAAGTAAAATGTAGAAAATAGATTGATTGTGAGCGCCAACGAAAATTAAGTATTTCTTACTTAACAAATATCTATCAACTGTGGAAAAAATAAACAGTGCTCGTTAGAAATCAGAATAGGTTCACTTGGGTGGGTGCAATGGCTCATGTCTGTAATCCCAGCACTTTTGGAGGCCAAGAAAAGAGGATTCAGTAGTTCAAGACCTGTGGTCAACACAGGCCCCGTCACTCCAAAAAAAAATTAAAAAAAAAAAGTTCACTCAAAATAGCACATATCAAACTAAGTGCTAGGTTTACTGTTTATATATCTGAGACCCTAGTATTTTAAATGCCAGTAAAATACCAAGTTTATCAGACAATGTGATATATCATGTCTCAAATTCAGCAAAAACACTGCTATCATGTGTCCAAAAGTGTGCATATACCAGGACCAGGACTGGTCACTGTGCAGAGATTTTCTCATTTATTGTTACAATAAACTTATGAGGTAGACAAGATTATTTCTTCTTCTACAGTTGATGAACTGGTGTTAGATAAATTAAATAACTTAAGTCATAAAACAGTAGAGGCCATATCTATGATTCAAATGGTGGTTTGTTTAAATGGGCATTTTTTGATAAGTTATTTCATGGTATCCTTACACACAAGATTGAAAATATGAGCCTGATGTTATCCAACTGATAGGTTTATGGGCATAGACATTGGTAAAAAAATGTGACCCAGAGTAAGTGCTAGTGATATCTCCAATGATGAGGCACAAGCTTTGTATTTGACCTTGTCGTGTTCCAAATATCTGTAAATGCTTTAGGTGAGATCTATCAAATATGCAGGTAACATAAAGCTGAAAGTATTATCTAACATGTTGGATGGTGGGAAAAGATGTTGATAGATGAAACTATAAATTGCAATTAACAAGATGAGGTTAATAGAAAAGATTTGAACTTAAGTAAGCTCACTTGTTTGTTCATTCCTGTGGCATCTGTTAATTATGTTTCCAATATGCAGGTCTATGGCCTATGGTAGGTACCAGGAATATGAAGACTGCATGGGTCTTGCCCTCTAGGAGCTTATTTTCTAGTGTTGTGGGGAAAGAACAGAGGAAATGACACAAATTAGGAATTCATGTGAAGTAAGAGTCCTTACTTGATCGCAGATTCACTAGATGCCAGCACAGGTCATTGCTATTCGTATAAGATCTGAATCAAGAAAGGAAGTACATTTGATATATTTGCAAATCACAGCTAGAGATTTATAATCTACTATATTTGAAAGAAACGCTGAGTAACTAAGATCGCTAAATGTTTAGCTTGAAACAAAGCTTTAAGAACTAATAGTATTCTTAGACGTTTGAGGACCTTCCCTAGGAAAAGATAATTAGACTTAATTTTCATAGCTTCAGAAGGCAGAACTTGGATCACTGACTGAAAATTGGAATGCAAAATTTTTTATTCCCCGTAAGGAAAAACTTCACAAGATGAAAAAAGCTGTCTTATAAGAATTCATGCATTTAATGATATCTCAAGGAAACTATAGAAGGCATTCCTGTATGGCAAGAAAGTTAGGTTAAGTAATTTCTCACCTTAGGTACTATAATATTAATGTTATATTCATTTGATTTTGTAAAAGAAATGTATACAAACAGTTTCCAGTGTGCAAAAAAAGCATAATAAATCTAATATATTCTAATGCATTATTGAAGAGATACTAGCACATACCACTCTTGAGACTATAATTAAACTTCTCATTAGGCATCCAAAATACAGAAATTTTCTCTAAAGGCTAATTTCCGCATAAGAAAAAATATTATGTATACTATTTCAAAGCAGACAGGAAAGTCATATGAAAAGTATATATCAAAAAGTTTCAAAAAGAGGCTCCTGATTTATGTGTTGTGTGTTTGTGGACCTAACCAGGACATTTGAGTCAAAAAACAAGTTTAGTATGTCAGCAACCCTATGAAAGACTGACGAGATTGACTGTCCAGAGAAGATTAAGATGTTTACTTTCTCTATTGAAGAAATGTAGACTTATAGGTATAAGAGAAACAAAATCATACTTTTGAACTCTTTTTAGTAATAATCATTGGCTTTAAGGATTTTAATTCAGTTATTATTTAGATTACATAAAATAATTCATTATGCAATGATTTTACTGCAAAAGCAAAATGCTGAAAATCATTGTTGAAGATCCCATGTATTTTTGGCACATTTATCTCTATAACTATAAAATATGTTCTTAAAATACTCCCTAGTTAACACTTATTCATCAGCATGACACCTTGCTGAATGATTTGAAGTTACAATTCATAGATAATTGTTTTATCTTGGAGCCATTATCTCTCATAATGCTACTGTTAAATATGGAGTGGTATTTTATTGCTAAAAAATGGTGGTTCCTTTGGATGGTTGAATAAAAGAGGATTCTGGTACTTAAGTCAATGGCAAAATACAACAAATCATTTTGTCCTGCTAACTACTTTTCTGAAATAACACATGAAATTTGGCCTGTTTCTTTTTTTTTTTTTTTTTTTACATTAAAATGTACAACATGTTGTTTTGAAATATATATACATTGTAGAATGGGCAAATGAGTTAATTAACATATGCGTTACCTCACATATTTGTGTGTCGGAGTGAGAACACTTAAAATCTATTTTCTTTCTTTCTTCCTTCCTTTCTTTTTCTTTCTTTCCTTCCATCCTTCCTTCCTTCTTTCTTTCTTTTTAAAAAGACATTTATTCAGCATCATGAAGCGTTCCAACAAAGGGTTTTAATGTAGTTATTTTTTTTTTTTGCATTCATGCTGTTGATTGCTAAATGTAATGGCCTGTTTCATCTGGAAAATCCTGACCGGTTTCATCTATACTTCCTGGAACATGCATTCATTCATTCAGTCTTTCAAAATAGTCATTGAATGCCCCCATGTTTGATGCACTAAACAGAGCATTTAAGCCAGTTTTAGGGCATCAAGAATGTTTCTCAGAGAAAGTGACATTTAAAATAATAGCTGAAATGAGTAGGTGCTAGCCCAATAAACACTGTAGAGTTAAGGATTTGCAAATGAGAAGTCCCAGCAATGATAAAGAGTATCCGTATAATTATAATTTCAGTTGGCCCCCAGTGGCTATGGCATTTTATGCCAAAAAAGCAGTGGCTACAGATACAACTGGAGGGGTAAGTGCAGTGGTGGTGAGGTTCGGGGAGGGCACATAATGCAGCTCTTCCTTGCCATGCTAAGGACTTACTCATCCTGACTGCATTTAAGAACTAGTGTAGCCTTTCAAGCAAGAGAAGGCCATGGTTTGACATGTTCATAGGATCATCACTGTGATTGCAGTGTGGAGAAATCACCAGATAAGAAAATATGGAGACAGGATCTTTAGTTAAGAGGCTATTCTGATAATCCAGATAAAATATGACAGTGACCAGATGAAAACAGTAGCAACAAGAAAGTCAAGAAACAGAGAGGAATAGACTCATGAAACTGATGATCTAAAGGATATCTGGGATAAGAGAGGTTTCTAGGTTGCTGACCTGGGCAATTGAGTGGATGATAGTGACCTCAGATGAAATGTGAAGCAGGTTTAGAGAGAGATGAGCTTAATTGTTGTCGTTTCAAATTTAAGGTGTTTCTGTGTTATACAATATTTATTCAAGAAGCAATTAGAAGTGGAAGTCTGGAACCCATTAGAGATATCCAGTTTGAATACATAAAAGACAGAGTTTTAGGCATACAGTTAAATGAAGTCATAGGAATGGATGAAATCACCCAGGTAAATGTGGAGGAGAAAAAAAGAGATGAGGGCCAAAGTTAGAATTCAGGGCATCAATCTTATTAAACAGAAAGGGAAGGGAGAGTCCACAGAGGAGAATTAGAGTAGCCATAGAAGTTGGAGAAAAATCAACCAGCTTACTCTTAAAGAAACCATGGGAAGAGAAAATTTCAAAGAAAGAGTATCCAGAAACATCAGTGGCTACAGAAAACTTACACGTCAAGAGGCCTGATTATTGGAAGTTTTGCTTTAGCAACAAAGGTCTTATGGGTCATCTGGTATTATGTTTAATGGTGGAACCAGAAACGTGTTTAAAGGGTGAATGGGAGATGAAGAAGTACAGACCAGGAATGTAAACAATTTCTTTTTAAAAGTTTATCAAAAATAGGATAGAAATTTTCAAGCAATTTGAGGCCTCACAGATTTTTTTGTTAAGACAGGAAAGGCTTGACCAATTTCAGATATTAACAGAATGAGCCCACAAAGGAGGGAATGAAGATGCTGGAGAGGTAGGCAAGGAAACCAGTTTAGGAGTGGAGTAGCTTCAAACAAAAGACGGAGACAAATGTCAAAGGGATGGAAAATAATGTGACAAGACACTGAATTGTTTGCCAGGAAACCAAGGGAGCATCCAAAGTAAAGCTTTCTGATCTCTTAAAATACAGAGCTATCATTGACTGAGGGTGAGGTGTAGAAGTAGATTTGAGATTGGCTGGGCACAGTGGCTCATGCCTATAATCCCGACACTTTGGAAGCTGAGGCAGGTGAATCACCTGAGGTCAGGAGTTTGAGACCAGACTGGCCACATGGTGAAACTCCATCTCTACTGAAAATGCAAAAATTAGCCAGGCACGGTGGCATACATCTGTAGTCCCAGCTGCTTGCGGGGCTGAGCAGGAGAATCACTTGAACTCAGGAGTCAGAGGTTGCAGTGAGCGAAGATCGCACCCTTGCACTTCAGCCTGGGTGACAGAGCTCTGTCCCAAAAACAGAGATGTGTACCTTGTCATATTGGAAAACTGGATTCCTTTTACATTGTTGTAAAATCTGTGTCACAATATACTTTCCAATATAACACCAAAAAATGTAGAAAATAAATGATCTAAAATTCACTGTGTCAGTCAGTTTCACTGCAGGAAATAGCATACACTCTCAAAGAGTTCTAAACAAAAATTAATTCCATGGCAATATCTGTGGTGAAAATGACGTCGGCTGTTGTTTGTTGTGAATTACCACCCATTCCATACCAACAATTGTTTGGCCATCAGAAGACACAGGAAACATCAATACATTCTTCTTGATTGATTAAATTAAGCAGAGTCCAGTCTATGGGATGTCATCCAAGTTCAATACAGAGTCTGCAGGCAGCTTTGTGGCTCCAGCTGAGATTATCAGGAAGTCATTTCACTAACATGTCCATCTATTTTGTTACTGACTTTTTTGTTTCTCAGCTTTTCTTTTGATATTGTTTATAAGATGTAAGTCACTATTCTGACCAGTCCAAAACCTGTCTTAAAAAATCCAGCTAAAATACAATTCCAAATTCCCTTCTTCCTTTTTTTCAGCTCTCACATGCAAGGATCCCATTCCCATGAAACAACATTCAATGTTGCATTCTTGCTGCCATGTTAATTATTTGTCAGGTGTTTTCTTAATTATTTTTTTCCTGCAGTTTAACTCAATTTCTAGAAGGTAGGATATTCTTTCATTGCCTGTTTCAGTGCATTGCACATAGCTCTTCCTAAGTTTGTATTGCATAATTAATTATTGTGTTAAATATAATTCTGCTTCATGGGAATTTTAATTTCGAAGCTGTTTACACACTAATCTGAAGCTATTCTCATTTCCTTGTGGAAATGTTAAAGGATATCACCCCAATGTCTCTTATGCAAGCATAAAAAAGAAGATATCGATCTGAGATTACTAGTTTTAGATCGACTCCTCTGTGTTTATGACGAACCACCTACCTCTGACAAGAAACCAATGACTAACAGTCTTTTTTATTTTGGAGGTGGAGTGTTGTTCTTGTTGCCCAGGCTGGAGTGCAATGGCACAATCTCGGCTCACTGCAACCTCTGCCTCCTGGGTTCAAATGATTCTCCTGCCTCAGCCTCACTAGTAGCTGGGATTACAGGCACCCACCACCATACCCAGCTAATTTTTGTATTTTAGTAGAGACAGAGTTTCACCATGTTGACCAGACTGGTCTCAAACTCCTGACCTCAAGTGATTTGTCCACCTTTGCCTCCCAGAGTGCTTGTATTACAGGTGTGAGCCACCACGTCCAGAGAGTAACAGTCTTAATGTGATAACATGGCAGATCTTTTTTGCTCCCATTACCACTTAAAAGATTTATGCTTTCCACCCACTGGTGGGCATGTGGCAAGGCCACACTATTTGTAGCACCATTTCCTAACATCTCATAGAGCCAAAACCTGGGATACAAAGGAAGAAACATAAATGCCCAGAAGAAGTAATAAATTTTAGAGACTCTTGAAGTCTATTCTCCAGTTTAGAGTAGAAGAAAAAACTTACATAGAGATTGATGCAGGGAAAAGAGAATAGCAACTCTTATTGTTAGTGTAGCTACAATAGCACAGTATTAGTTTCTAAAATAAAAGAGCTTCTTTAAAAATATTTGTATCAAAGACTGTTATCTGTCAATGATAAAGTGTGTGTGTGTGTGTGTGTGTGTGTAAGAAAGTATATGTGTTCATAGATACACATTCATAGATAGGGAATGTATGATAAAATACATCTAACTCTCACTAAATTAAAAACAAACTTCTTCCTTTGCCTCTACAGAATTGTCAACATCACACTGCTGGTGACTTCTGTGAACGATGTGCTCTTGGATACTATGGAATTGTCAAGGGATTGCCAAACGACTGTCAGCAATGTGCCTGCCCTCTGATTTCTTCCAGTAACAAGTAAGATTGAGATATATAACCATATTTCCCAATCAGAAATGCCATCTGTCTAGCACATGGGCTGTCTATAATTTGGCTATTTTTTCCATGTAGACAAAATCTCAATTTAAGATAGGGATATTTTTAATAATATAGAAACATGACAAAAGTGAGTAGATAATACTCTATAGCTCATTTTTCCTTTGAAACTCTGTCCCAAGTAAATAATACTTAATACTTAAAATGTAAGTACCAATATTAATGTAAGATATGTTTATATAGAAACATGACAAAAGTGAGTAGATAATACTCTATAGCTCATTTTTCCTTTGAAACTCTGTCCCAAGTAAATAATACTTAATACTTAAAATGTAAGTACCAATATTAATGTAAGATATGTTTATAAAACAAATGATATTATACAAATGTGCATGGTTTCATAAATATACTGGTCTAATATTTGCGTATGGTTTTGCCCATAATATCAGCTATGAAGGATTGTTTGGATGCATATTACATCCAAACAGCCACAAAAATATTATATAAATTTTGTGGCTGTTTCCATTTGTTTTCTGTGTTTAATTCAAGATTGGGAAAAATTATCAAGAAAACAATTGAAAAATTGTACAGTTAAAGCAGGTGACTTATTATTATGCTCCAAAAAAAGTCATCTTCCAGAATCACAGCCTCCTTTTTCTTAAGATGGTCTGAGCTTGGTACCATGGAAACACAGCCATAAGAAGAAACAAATGCTGGAATATTTTATTTCAGTGCTGTCTGAACATTGTGCAGTGGATTATATATTGATGACAACCCTAGGTGTTTTCATTTACCTTTTTGCCCAGACTACCTGCACTTTCTGTTAAGTGATTTATAGACTTCAGTAAGACAGGGTAGTTTTACTCTAAGAATTTGCTTTTGAAAATAATGTATGGCAGTTTGTTCAGAATTAGAATTCTGGACACTTTATCTTCAGTGTTATAGAGTCACAGAGCAATTCAGATCACGTGATCTTTGCACCTGTGCCTACTCACTTTCTTCTTCATCTTCGGCTTTGTATACATTCTGAAAACATTTCTTGTAAATCATCTCATTTTCCTCTGAAAGCTGCTCTTTTTTGTTGGCTGGAATCACAAGCCTTTTGTAGGGTGTCAAATGTAAATTTTTAGGCAAGCTGGATATTGAAGAGGATAATATACATGGTCTTATTGTGCATCCAGGGACCAAGTAGCAGGTGTATGAAAAATATTTTCATCTCTCTTTCCCTAATTTCTCCTTGATGCCCAGATTTAAACAAGATAATGCTGTTTCTTTAATTGTTTTAAAAATGTAAGCCATTTGCATTAGAAAATTTAATAATTAATTGATAATTCCCTGTTTGGGTACACTATAATGAAAGCTATAGGAAATAAGAGAAGCATGCCATTTCTTGGAGGAGGTCACTATAAAACCTGCGTGTTAAGGGTATCAACTTAAATGTAAAGAGAATTCAAAGGCATAAAATGCCACACTTAATATTGGAAGCTTCAAGAACATATTAAGAGAAATAGTAGTATGTATAATAGATCTTAAACAATGAATTTAAGGATTTGCACTGGTAGGAATAGTAGGAAATTATATGGGCAAATGCTTAGAAAATACAAGGCATGTACAAAACCTAATAATTAACAGAATTTGGAGCATGGAGTTCAGACAGAATTTCATAATCACAGATGAAAATGAACGGGAGAAGGAAGGTCATATTGTAGAAATCCTTAAATGCTAGCCTACGAAATAGTTATTTAATTTTCTATGTAATAAGGAAACACTACAAGTTTTTATTTAAAAAAATGTTAACATGATTATGGCCACACTTTAGGAAAACTGGTATAACAGAATTAAGTATAATGAATTGAAACAGGCAAATGAGTAAAGCATAGAGACGAATTAAAAGGCTAGTATACTAGCCTGGGCAAAAGATAATTAGAACCTGAAGTAGGTAATATAATAACAAGAATGGAGACAAGAGGATGAATGTGAGAAAATTGTTTAATGCAACGCTACAGATTTTAAAACTAATTAGATGTGAGGGGTGAGGATCCGGGCAGGAGTTGAAGACTGAGGTTTTTAGGCAGGTTGCCCCTCAAAATGGCGGTGCCATTAACTGAAATAGAGAAGCCAGGAGAGAACTGTTACAGAAGAAAGATAATTTATTTTTCAAATAGGTTTAAATTGATAGAACATATCTGTCTGAATGGAAATATGCAAATAGCTACAGGAAATGGAAATCTGAAAATTGCAGGAGCAGATGAAGGAAGAGATATGTTAATAAGTGAATTAAAGTTGGATAAGATTTCCCAGGCTAATGTTATCCAAGGCAAGCATATAGAAAGAAGGAAAGATGGGACTTTATGCTGGGAAGGAAGAAAAAGTAGAGCCAAGGCAGGAGCAGTCAGAAGAAAGGGAACCCAGGTGGCACTGCCATTGATTGACACCAAGAGAGAGAGGAGCAGTGAATAGCATCAATTGCTGCTCTCACAAGGGAGACCCAATGAATATGGTGGCAATTGACTATTGTGATTGAGCAAATGAATGGGCTTGCTGCCTGAAGCACAGAGAAGCCAGTAACTTTGGCACTGGTATTTGAGAAAAGAAAGGCTTTATTGCAAAATTGGTTAGCAAGGAGACAAGAGTTAGGTTCAACTGTCTTTCTAATTTGGGATATGGGGCAAGTTTCAAGGGATCAGAAGGCAAGAGAAAGGACTGAGAAATGATGGCTTGGCAAAGTCTGATTGGAGAGTTTCAAGTGTGATCACTTACGTTAAGGTATATTAAGGCAGATATTAGCCGTGGATCTTCTGGGCCAATGGACCCCTCATTTTTGAAGAGTTCCAGCGTTCAGTTTCTGGTTTTGTCCCAGTCTTGTTGTTTCAAGGGGAGGAATAGTTGGTTCCTGGTGTTGTTAGAGGTCAAAGTTTTTCTGTTGAACATGCTTGGGCTGTAGCCCAAGCTACATGACTTGCAGTTTTTGGCTCCGTGCACCTAAAAGGTAACTTGACATTTTGTTATCAACATGGTAGCCCAGTCTGGGTTGCTCCTGTGGTTGTACTCTAAGAGTCACTGATGAGTTTTGAGCATCAATAGGGAAAGCAGAATTTGCATTTACATTTTAAAGAAATTTCAAGAATGAAATGATGGCATACCACCATGATTAGTTTGCAGAATCAATATCAGAGTGTTTTCATTTTTGTTTCATTGTTGTTTTACATGATTTGTATAATTTGAGTAAATTTTTATGCAAAAGACCCTGAAAGAATCAAAATATCCAATTAAAATGGCAAGTTCAGTGACTTTCAAATTTTACTGATTGCACCCACTGTAAGAAAGACTTTTTTACATCATAAGTCAGAAACACACAAAAACTTGTGTGTAGATATCTAAATATAAGCATTATAGACCATACCATTTATTTAATTTTATTATTTTACATTTTTAGAAAAAAATTTCAGTCAAAACCTACTGAATGGATTTCATGAGTCACTAATATCACAACCTAAGGCTTGGGACAGATTAGGCTAATTAATAAAGTGAAGATCTATATATGGTGAGAAGAGAAGAATCAAAATGTGAAGTAAAGAAACCAGCCAGGGCAAAGAAAAGAGGCACTTTTCCCCAAGATAAAAACAGTTTCTAAGGAATAGATGGAGGAGGCCGAGATATCTCAAATTTGTGACTTCAATCTGTGCAGTCAGTGAAAAATATGGAGGCGTGATGAGTGACTACTGACTCATTTCCACGGCATTAGTTCAAGTCCTCGTGATATCGTACCAAAACAAATATGGTAGACGTTTAACTCTTATGTCACAGTGCCAGTGCTCACATACCTTAGAAGTTTCCACTGCCTTCCCAAGGAAAGATCGGACTCTTGGCTGAGAATTAGAAACCTCTGCAATCTGACTACCTTTCCAGGCTGCACGCCCTCAACTCCATTCTACATGATACCAAGCTTGGCGTTTCTTGCATTTATCTAAACATCATTAGCAGTTTGCTCTTGCTATTCACTGAGACAATCCCTGTGAAATCTAACTTACTTTTAAAGGCATTTTTCAGACCCCACCTCTGCCACAAAAACCTATCCATAGCATAGCATGCATTTTGTACATTTTGTATACAACATGTTTTACTTCACGTTGTTATTTCAATCATTCTTTCAGAAGATGAACCATTTACTAAGCATATACTTCATCCCAACACTATGAATAAAAGATAAAAGATGTGTCCTGTCCTATAAGTGTACATATCTGTCTCTTATACTGAATTGTAAATTTCTTGCAGGTCACCATAATATGTTATTTATTTCTTTATTCAGGCAAAAGTTAATGAGGGCCCAACTCAATGCTCGGCATGGCTCTTCCTACTGGGGATACATAAGTGAACAAAATAGTCCATGCTTCCCAGCTTCTGGAGCTCATTTTTTTTATAGGAGAGTAAAATAAAGAAATAGATATATAATATAATATCAGACAATGACAAGTACTACCAGGAGAAATAAAGGAGCCTTAATGGATTTAGAGTGACTTAGATATGATTTTATGATAAGCTGGTCAATGATCTTCACAAATAGATGAGACTTGTGCAGAAATGTGCATGGTGGGAGCCATGTGAATACCTGCAGGAATAGCAGCGCCCTCAGAGAGAAAAGTTGATGCACTGGCCCAGAGACAGACACATACTTGGCCCATGCTTGGCAGACAACAAGAGACCAGGGTGGCAGGAACAGAGTGAATGAGAAGAGAGTGATAGGAAATGAAGTCAGCAAAGCTCTAATGAATATCTAAATGTCCTGAAGGCTAAAAATCTTCCAGTGGCAAGAGGTGACTTGGTACAGGATAATCCAGTGGTATTATTGATGAGAGTACCAGCAGCATTTGCTGATAGAAGATAGGTGAAGTGTGAGAGAGGAGACATGGTTGACACCATGGTTTTCAGCAGAGCAAATGGAAACATAGAGTGACCATTGACTGGGATGGGGAAAATTAGGGAAAGGTCTGGTGTATTTTTGAAGGGGGAGAAACTTAGTTTTAGATCTGTGAGGGTATGCGCAGTATTTAAAGCCCTTAGGACTAAGTGAGATCATTTAGAAGAGAGAGGAGAAGGGAGCAGAAATCAGAAAACTGAATTGTGAAGCAGGTTAGGAGATCAAGGACATGCCATAGATCCAGCAAAGGAAACCAAAAAGGAACAACCAGGAAACTGGGGTCACAACCAGAAGGAAGTGGCTTCCAAAAAGCTCATTTATCTCTGCAATGTCCTTAGGAAACAATACAGAGAGCAAACTCTGTGAATTTAAAAATTCTGTTGAGGGGAGTTGGAATTAGCAGCCAGAGGAAATGTAAAAGATGGTCACCATGAGAAAAGCACGAGGATTTCTGAGCAGCGCTGCAGACAAAACAAGAATTGAGAACAGATAAGGGAGTTGTGAACAGAAAGAATAAACTCAAGCTTCAAATGAGATGGAATTCCTACTCCCTCCAGAAAACCTTTTATGTGATATAAGGAAACAGTGCAATCCACTATAATACCATAATTTGAAAAAAATTATTTCAACTTTTCAAGAATTACTACATTCCTGTACAATACTTTAAACATTTTATTTGTTTATTGACATTTTGTTATTTTACTATAGCGAAATGTAATTTGATCATACTAGCTCTTTAGAACTGCACTGGAAATATCTAAAATCTGGTTTTTAGAGCCCATGTATGTATAAGAGTGTGTGCGTGTGTGCGTGTGTGCATTTGCATGTTTGTGAATGTGTGAGGCACAGATGCACTCAGTATTAGGCTTAAAATTAATGAGCTAAAAATTTGGCAGAGTGTGTCAATTATAAGTTTATTTTTTGTGAAGGCAAAAAGAAATTCGTTGGATAACGAGTTTGTGAGTAGATCAATTTGTTCACATATTTTGCAAAAGTTGGAGTTTATTACTCATGCATGTACTATTGATTTAATGTATTACAAGACAGTTAACGTTAGGTCCTAATAGATCCTAAACCTGACCAAAGGATCTGTGGGCCTGGCCTATAACTCTTATTGCTTGTTCAGCATCAACTGATTTAGTGAAGCAGCAAAAAGAAAACTGGTGTTTGCAGCATTAAGGTTCTGCCAGATAGATGTTTTTTCTTCCTGAGTTTCCAGCGCATCACTCAGTTTTACCTAATGGGAATGAAGCTGAGAGAAACTGTAACAACCCAAAACTACATGTTAATGTAGTTTAGTTTTCAAGACTTGTGAAGTCCATCTTTTATTGAATAAGATCATTAGAAATCCTGGAGCAAGACAGACTGCCTGTGGTCTGCCAGCATTGTACTAGAAACATCGGGGAAGTTATACAAGATCTAATTATTAGAAAAGACCATAAAACAGTCATTCTCATAGAAAAAGCTTTCCCTTCTTCTCTCCTCACACTAAATCACATTGCTTTGTGTTCAAAGTAAAATGTAGTTTGAAATCTGGATGTAAATTAGAAAAGATACTCTTTTATCCCAAGTGAAACATTTATTCACACTTCATGTGTTGAAGCACCAGTGCCCATTTGGGCTGAGTTTTCAGGAAAAAGAAATTATATAGATTTTATGCCCCTTTTTTTTTCAACCTAAAAGATATTAAGTAATAGCTATTCCACTATCAGACAAATATGCATAAATTCTAGTCTGGCTTTTCTTCTGATTAGTGAACAATAGGACAGTTTTGCTGGATGTTTAGTATATTCATAGCTGTCACCTCATTATTAAATTCCAGAATATTCACATGCTTTGTGTGATGCATTTTTAATCCATCGAAAACCAAACAATATATACTCAGTTAGTATTACTAATCATTTTTCATTGTGATGTCCTACCCTTAAATAAGAACTTCAGCAATAATTATAAAGATGCTCTTCATCGCCACCTAAAAGTATGTCCCAGTAACCTTGATAATGGATAGGAATACTTGATTTTATAAAATAAATGGAATAAAAAGTTTTTGCAATCCTTTTCCTTCTGATTCAGTTTCAGCCCCTCTTGTGTCGCAGAAGGCCTTGAAGACTACCGCTGCACAGCTTGTCCACGGGGGTATGAAGGCCAGTACTGTGAAAGGTACCGACAGTCCTGAAACGTACAGAGTAATGATACATAGAGATTATATGGTAAAGAGTCACAACAGGAAAATATTCATTATTTGAAGACCATCATTTTTTGCATATCCTCTAGTAGTTTAAATTATAATGCTTTCAAAACTACTTGTGTATGTTAGAATTTGTCCAAAGAAAGTTGTTTATGTCCACCGTATGTTTAGACTTTCTCAAAGATTCTAAGCTATTTCACAATTATCTAATTTATGCTTTAATATACATATAATTTTATACTTAAATATGTAATTTTATAAGAACAAATAAATCCATTTTCAAAAGCTTAGCAGTAGTTACTACTAATAAAAAACTGGCTACACTTTTCTTATTCTAATGCACTGGAAAATATTGCTTGAAAGTAACTGCATTCACGTCATTGCCCTGAGTACTATGACACTAGACCAGCAAGTGTATACATAACTCAAAAGATAAATAATATCAAGAATTTTTAATTAGTACCCCAACAATAAAATATTTGTCATTCAATTTTCCTTTCCAATAGCGAACAATATCAAGTGTTTTCTCCTACCATATTGCTTACAAAGTCTCATAATGCATGTATACAGCTGTTAAATTGAATTCTGAATGTAATCCAAATGGTAAATTAGGGAATACAATTCCAAACTGATTGCCTAGAATGGTTGCAATTAATATCTTCTAGATACATATTTTCTGTAAGATCAGTATCCTGTATATTCAAACTCGTCACCACCACTTTTAGTACATTTTAGGTATTATCTCTAATATAACAGAGAGTTACTGAAATTAACTACTAACATTATACACATGACAATTTTAACATAACTGATACCAATATAAAAGTTTAATAAAGATCTGTGGACTTCGCTCAACTCCAACAATTCACCTAGGTTCCATTTGCCTCATCTATAATGTCAGGAATCATTAATAGGCCACCTACTCTACACTAATATTGTGACAATAGTGTGTAAAGGACACTGTTGGTGCCCACCTAGGCACCTACACTGAAGCCTTCTCTCCAACAGAAGAGGCAGAAAGGACTGAGGACTTACCTCACCTTCCTGCAATGGCCCGTGACTAACCAGTATGAGAGTACGAAGTTCAGCTCTTTGGCACCTAAGTGGAACAAGTTTTAAGATTTTATTTTATGCTCCAGAGCACTCCATGGAATCAGACTGAGACTGGGACATCACCTGAAATCACACCTTTGCTTAGAGTCCTTCTTTTCCGTGTCCTGCTTTACCCACTCCTTTGCTAGATTCTCCTAGGAACACTTAAATGATAAGTTTCTTTGGAAATACAAACTAATACTAATTATCAGCACCTACTTAAGAGTTTTATTTTATATAACCAGTGATAACTGTATTAATAATGGCAATTAGTAACTAAGTAATTACATTTATGTTTTATAAATCCCAATGCAATTTTTATGTATTTGTAAAATATATTTCTAAATAAATCTGCATGTGGTAACTCTAAACATAATATCCAACAATAGCATATGTATAAAACGGTGGATTTACAATTTCCATGCCAACAGAAATTAGCAGCAATTAAGAAACTCACAGCCACACAAAATCTAAAAATATTTTCATTTGTTCTAAAGATATGTACATCATTTGGATATAGATATAGGTGATACAAGCACATACTTGTTAATATCCACCAGTGAGCTTTGGTATTTATGGTTAGGCTAATACTCATTTCCTGTACCTTTAAACACTGGTAGGATGGTGACTAACAGCATCACTGGACACCAAAAAGATTATCTACAGTAATTCATGAAAAAACTTTTTTATAGTATAGCTACATTTATACATTGTAGTTACCATTATCTATAAAAGCTTGTGTACAGAAAAGGCTAGAAGGGTATACTAAAATAACAAATTATTGTCTTAAAGCAGAATGATTACAGAAAATTTATTTTTTAATATCCAGTAATATTTAATCAATAAGAGCTGACAGTTTGTATAGCATATAGATGAGCAGGGTCATACAGCATCAAATGTGAGTGGCATAAACTGTTTTTCCAGTCCTCAAATGTTGTTACAGCTTTGCATTCATCATCTCTAACATATAAATAATCAGGTTATATTTCTCAGAAAAAAAATTGCTTTTATTCAGCTATTAAACCAAAGTTCTTGGTTAAATTTTTATTGTAACCTTCCAAATAAATTTGTTCCAGCACTGAGAGCTTCTTGAATTATTTAAATAATCTTTTGACCTGCCCAGACTGATCAGGTTAGGTCTAAAGCTGCTTAAATTTCTTGAGTTTCCCTGTAATACAGAAACCTCTCCCCATATTTTATTTTCAATACTCTTGTAATAATCTCTTTGAACATTTAATCAATCTGAATCTGCTTAGAATACAATTATTTTGCCTATAAATGTTAGGAAACCATTTAAGTGGACTTTAATGCTACTTTCATTGAATATTTGTAATTTTTCATTGAAAAGAAAATAATCAAAAACATAAATGTATAAAAGCCTAATGTCACAAATAGTTTTCTTCATGTTTTGCCTTTTCTAACCAGCACAGGATGAATTAACTTTCACAGTCAGCCATGCAGATTTCACAGTCTCAGGCTGCTAAAGATGGTCTATGATTATCTTGTCAGTATTTATAGTTTTTGGCCCCAATTTCCTACTGTCTCTCAACTTCCTTACATACTTGCCTGTTGAACAAAAATTCTAACTGTCGGTTATATTGACACTGACCATAATATATATAACTTGTTGTCCAATCTGGGACACTATATTAAAAACAGGAAGTGTTTATAGCAATTATGTCAAAACAACAGGTAATATGAAATTGTCCTGGGCAAACCAGAATGTCTGGCCCTGCTAGCAACATGTAAAGTTACCACTCCCAGTGTCATAACCCGGAGTGAAATACACTTAGGTGAATGGATGCATAGATAGGTGGAAGAACCAATTAATGGCTTGTGTTTAGGGTTCATCCAGTTGGATTCTCTTTGTAATTTTCAAAATCAGTTTTATATATTTTGTTTGCATATCATTAACCCACTTCCACAGATACACATGAAAACTCCATCTTGAGGAAGATATAGTAAAAAGAAAAGATGAATAAAATTAAATAGAAAACCTGAGTAGCCTATTGCCACTTAACTTGCCTCTTTTTCCTCATTAGTAAAATTAATGGGTTTTGTTCTTTGGTTATTTTGAGCTCTGAAATTCATGAGTATAGGAAAGCCCAGAAGTCAATATAGAATTTTATTCATCTCTAATTTTACAAGAGGACTTAACAGAAAAGTTTATGATCTAGAGCAGTGAAAACCTATGGCCCACAGGCCAAATTTGGCCCATTTTTTATTCTATATGGCACTCAGTTAAGAACTGTTGTTACAGGTACACATTTACAATCAATTTGATGATAAGAAGTACTAAATTATAATGCAAATGAAGGATAATTTCAAACCTCAGAAAGAATCCCATTCTTTCATTAGTAGACTGATATTATAAAATAATTTGACTCTATTATTATTATTATATTTTGAATTCCATCAACAAGAACAGCAGAATGCTTAAAAATTTTATTTCTTTTTCACTGCATAATCTGGATTTTTTCCTATGTCCGGCAAAGCCAACTATTTACTATCCAGCCCTTTACAGAAAAAGTTTACTGTTATATGGACTCTTGCTATCAGTTTTGTTTCATCAAAACGAAAGACCACACATACATACAACAACAATGTGGAGAAATGACTTGGACTTGCTATTAACCTCTTTTGCTTTGTCACTGTTTCAATTCAGGTGTGCCCCTGGCTATACTGGCAGTCCAAGCAGCCCGGGAGGCTCCTGCCAAGAATGTGAGTGTGATCCCTATGGCTCACTACCTGTGCCCTGTGACCCTGTCACGGGATTCTGCACGTGCCGACCCGGAGCCACGGGAAGGAAGTGTGACGGCTGCAAGCACTGGCATGCACGCGAGGGCAGGGAGTGTGTTTGTACGTATACTAACTTTGCTTTTTGTTTTGGAGGCCTCGATTCCATTTCTGTCTAATTTCCAGTGAGAAAGACTGACCCCCAATACATCTTTCTTTTTTGCAACGGCTAGTTCTACCTTCATTCTGACACTATCTATCCACCTTCTGCTGTTCACCTGCTGATTTTGTGTCCATCCTGCTGAGCCAAGAACAGCTGAGAAAATCCTCAGCATGCTTTAGTCAGTTCATTGAAAGACCTACAGTGAAGCTCCTATAGGCATTTTATTTTATTGTCCATCTCAGGGTTGCACTTTTGCTTCAAGTTGGCATTGCCTTTGTGACAGATTAAAGATCTGACTATATTAAAAATTTTAGAATCCTCCTCAATATGTAATTGACTTAAGCCTTGAGTGACAACTGATGTTTCTTTTCCCAGCTTTTACGAAAATCCATGGTCATACTGCTTCATAACTTCCTCTTGAACTACAAAACCTGTAAGCAGTAACAATGAAGTCAAGTATTTTTACTCATGTACAATAAATGGAGAGCAGTTTGCTCTCTTGCTGTCTCTCTTTTTTCTTACTGCTTCTGGATTCAGTAGTGCCATATTGAAAATACATTGAAATCAGCAGCTAAATATAATTCTTGGATCTTGCATACATTCAGATCCAAAATAGGTTATTTATAAATTTAAGGAAGGAGTGCTGTTCTATGGTATTCTTTTTCTTAAGGAAATTTACTTTAGCACCTTTTATTTAAACATTTACCTATTTTCATGTTATTTATGCATGTCAATATTTCTTGTTTTAGCATCTTGTTTGTGTCTATATCTTATTTATATTTTAAAGAGAAGAGTTTTTGTGTTCTAGTTTTGTAAGAGTTACCTCAGAAGCTAAAGCTAGATTAAAAAATACACTAAAAAGTTAAGACTGGTTGTTATTTGGGAAAATAGATTTCAAAATCATTTTTTCTTTGTATTTTAATTGTCTTTAATGAAAATGTATTACACTGAAAATAAATGTAAAGGTAGGTGGGAGGGGAGAGATTAAATGTACTATCAAATACTTTTCATATTGTCGTATTTAGTTAGTATATGCCCACTCATTCTTCCCAAGTATAATGATGTATTTTAATGATAATTAAAGAAGTAAACGGCTAAAGCATTTTATAATATTGCTTTCAAGTTAAATAAATTATTAACATGCACATAATTAACTAGATAATATATAGATATTCTTAATGTAAACATGAAACAGGCATTGAATTATTAATTATCACTTTTATTAATTATCCAGAAGGAAACTTGAAATAAAAAGATCATATCAATGTTAAGCACAAAAATTAAACAATACGGGAAGATAATATAATGAGATTATTTTTGGAACTTTTTTTTTAAAGAGAATTGGCATTCTGCCCATCAACAACAATTAAGTTGTCATTGTTATTGTTGACGATCTATACTTTTTTATCATTTTGAATACATTTATCATTAGAAATCTTAACTCATCTTTTCCCTGTCACATATGTGAGTTTCTAATCTCCACGTGTCCCATGTGATATTAACAAAAGGGCCAATCCTTCAGTTACAGAGCGCCACCAATTTTATGATGCCTGTTTGCTTTATTCTTGTCCTGCAAGGAGATGTATTTGCCGGGGTTATACGTGGTATTTAGTTCAGTTGCTGGACTAGCAGTGTTTATATTCTTTTAGAGGATTAAATAATAGCAATTTTTCTTCCAGGAAATATTATTAAATGATAAAATTGTTTTTGATAACTAGACCCTTTTTCTAAAGCACAATTAATTATCTTATAATTACACTGTATAGATTTTCCAAATACTGCTCTTAAGCATTAGTGATTTCCACTTAACTCTGGGAATGTTTTCTCTTCACCTTTCATTAAGTTAACTCTAAGAATTGTTACACAGAGTGTCTTTAGACTTTTTATCTTTTTTTCTGAAATTTCTCCAGTTATGGGAAAATATGCCATGATTCTACGATCTTAGCCTTTCCCAGGATTCAGTTTCTACTCCTAGTTCTGAAATGAGAGAAAATAAGACACCAAGTGAGGATGTAACTCTGACTTATTCTCAATTCTCCTTTCAATATATTTCTGTATCCTTAAGCAAAATTAATGTGAGAGACCAAAAAATGGATTCACCTGGTGCGTTCGATCTGCGGGACTTGGCTTAGCACATGTGGTGGAATTGTATAAGGCCTGGGGGTGAGAGTAAGGGAGGTGGCATGGCTCCAGCAAGAGAATTCATATGTAGTAAGAAAATGTCTGCAGTGCCTATTGTTAATATGGTTCTGACTACAGAAAATGAACCTTCTCCTATTACTCAGAATAAGTAAATACTCAGTATAGTAGCATGTATTGTACAAGAGTTAATTTTGCTTCTTTTAGTTACTTCACTGGGAAATATAATTTAGACTGGTCCACATCATGGATTTGTATAGAAAGAAATGCGTGATAAATGACCTAAGCCAGATCATTGCATTACCTCATATAATTTGCATATTGGTGAAAGGAATCTATGCACTCGCTATCAATTTAGATTAGGCTCTTATTTCACAAAGGATATAAAATTCTGCTGAAGAGATCAGGCAAAACAAAGCCAGTTCAGGAATTGTGAAAGCACTTCCCTTGACCACCAAGGTCCCTAAAAGGTATTTATAGCTTCCAGGGACAGTTACCAGTGAGTGGGCCCAGATTTTGCTGGATCCAAAGCGGATTTTTTTATAGCATACAGGCCTTTTATATGTTCATTTTCACTACTATCATAAAAAATTTACACAAATAATCTGTGTCCACATTAGGAACTATTTAGACATCACAGTCTTTCATAGTTAGTGACCTAAATTCAGCCCCACCATGCAGAGTCAGTTCCTGGGCATAACTAAGCAATTTATTCATCGTTAGATTCCAGGCATTCTCTAAAGTCCCTTTTACCACACAGGGGTTCATCATAATAGTAAATTTATTTAGAGGCTCACCTTGACTTACCATTTGCCCGGCACTACGTTAAGCATTTTATATGCGGTTCTTTTCATTCTTGTAACATTCCCATTCCTTGTCAATGTGTGATTAAAAAAAAAAAAAAAACCTGAATTTAGGTAGGTTCAGTCATTTCTTGGTGACTTTTCAATAGATCTGTGATTTGAACATGGGTCAGTCTTACAAATCTTATTTTCTTAATCTTTATGCTGGCTACTGATACAAAACAGAGAAAGCAAATGTGGCTTAGCCAATGTATTCAACACTAATGAATTCAGCCCTTTATTCATTTAATGCTTCTATGTTTAGAGCCCATTCTACCTAGATTAAAAATAAATATCAAATAAGCTAAAATTAAAAATGAGAAATGTTAAGTATATATAAGCCCAATAATGACATATTTTTTTCTGCTAACCTTTGAGACTCCTCTATGATTTAAAACATTGTGGCATTTATGGTAGATTCATTTTCATCAGAGATTGTCAAGTAGAGATTTTCTTCTATGTAGAAGAAAAGATATTAGCTGGGTGCCCAGATTAACTTCACAGGCTTTTTTTTTTTTCTAAAAGGAATTTTTTGGGACAGCTTTACAATGTTATGTATGTTGGTGAGTTCTAAAGAGATATTTTATTAATCTCCCAAATTAAGATTTCTTCTTTTTTTTTTTTTTGAGACAGAGTTTCACTCTTGTTGCCCAGGCTGGAGTGCAATGGTGAGATCTCAGCTCACTGCAACCTCTGCCTCCTGGGTTCAAGCAATTCTCCTGCCTCAGCCTCCCAAGTAGCTGGGACTACAAGCAAGCGCCGTCATGCCCAGCTAATTTTTATATTTTTAGTAGAGACGGAGTTTCACCGTGTTGACCAGGATGGTCTCAATCTCTTGACTTCATGATCCACCCGCCTCAGCCTCCCAAAGTGCTGGGATTATAGACATGAGCCATGCACCCAGCCCTAGATTTCTTCTTGATAAATTAATACAAACCCATCCTCCTCTTTCAACTCTCACTCATAGTTCACATGTCATTTTATAAAATGAGAACAACCAACCTGCCTTCAAGAAACTTAAAAATGAACAAAGAAACCATTATTTGCTTAACAGTAAAGTTTAGTATTGTGAAACACAAACTTGGATTTGTTCATATCCTATTTTCTGTAAACTCATATAAGTAACACAGCATAACTCATTTGATGTAAAATAGATTATGAGTGGCATAGTAAAATATATGACTCTCCTAGAGAACAGAAATTAAAATTAGTATCTGTTGGCAAGATATTACTTCATTAAAAGTGCCTGAAATAGCATTTTATAAATATCAAATTGATGTTGTGTATTTTTAATCACTGCACAGTAAGGTATTTGGGATATATCAGCTTTTATTATTTATAGTCACAATCTATTTCAATGCTAGCATATAGTTTTTTAAATAAAACATACACTTTGTTTGCCAATTTGCAAAGTGATCACAAAGTTTGTTTTCTACTTGCCACCTGAGATAAATGTGGTAATTTACCTTAACTCTGTAAAATAGGCAACTTCCAGCCACTTGGTGAAACCTGAAGTCTGAAGTTGTATCCTACTTTGATACTATTCCACAGAGACATAATCAACATTGTTGTTTTTAATAGCCAGTTGCCAAAAAAAGATCTGATCACAATAATGCAGAGACTATTATATCACCACTAGAACACTATTGTACATTTATAATCAAAGATGGTTACTAATGGCAGTTACTGCTCCCCATGTATGGGAACAGAAACAACATAGAATGTGGTTGTTACTGTAAGAAAAACAGGACTTTCCTAGTCTAAAAAATGATGATAAACATCAATTGATCTCCAGAGGCTGATTATTGATCTAAAACTTTGTTGTACCCGCTAAATGTCATCCTCTCTCTGCTCCTACTCACTGCTCCTCCAGTAAGTTCTTATTTAAAAGACAGCACGTATGTTATAGTTTTCTGTAACACTAAGCTATGTCATGTTTGCATCCAGGTGTCAGGCAATCTATATAAACATTTTCGGTTCACCTTGTGTGCACCTTCTACTCATTTGTTTTGTTAGTAAAAGATATTTGAGTTTCTTGTAGTCAACCTTAGCATTGGTCCAGGCTAACAATGTGTAGAATGGTGACTATCCCTGTGATTCTCGATGATTTTCCTAGTTGTTAGATATCAGTCTCAGTGGTTTGTATATTGTTAAGGAGGCTGTTCTGTTAGCAGATTAAGGAGTTGCACAGTTGCATTGTTGGTTAGAGAAAGCTGATCACTGTTGCCTTTGTTTTCAGCGAGTTTTATTTTAAGAGTAAACTAAACTCTACTTTGATTACAATTTCTACTCTGGCAAAGTCCAGGAGGTTTTATTGGCCTTGAAAGACAATAGAATCATGTAATCTCGGAGTTAGAAGTAATGATTAAACTGGTCTAGCCTTCTCTTTTTCTGTGACATCCCTGAAACAGATAGTATCCTAATGCAAGGAAGCATGGTGTTATGAACTGGCTACAGGAGGTTTGAATCCTAGCTTGCAATTTGTGTGACATTATTTAATTTCCTAAACTGCATTTTTATCTTCCATAAAATAGATGTAAAATACTACATACATGTATGTGAAGTATCTAAGCCTAATAGGTACTCAATAAATTCTAGGCATCGTTATCATCATTGTTATTATATGACCACTTTTTCCCCAAAGACCTGATATTTCGTGCAACTCATCAGTTTCTGATGAAATATTTTCTTTAGTTTAGGCTGACTTTCAGTTTTCTATTATTATCTCTAATTCTAGGGTCTTCAAGTCACTGAAAACCACTTTTATGGCCACCTTAAATTTATCTTTAATTCCTTCACATGCATTATTTATAAATTCTTAAACACCCTGGTTGTGACTATTTTTCTCATCTGTAAAATGAGGATATAAATGTACTTACCTCGTAGGATTTCTATAAATATTAAGTGAGATAATGATGGCAAAATGTAATACACTGCCTGTCATGTAGTGACTGTTGTGTAGATAAAAACTATTATCTCATTATTACTTATAGTATTTTCAAAGTTTCCATTAGGGTTTTGAAGGGCAACACCATCTTTAAACCATATTGTTTTTCATGTGTATTATATGTAGAATTGTATTTGATGTATACATATAACATATACATCATAACAGTCCATCAGCAAATTCATCAGTCTCAGCTGAAGCCTACAGCTTCCCTCTCTATTAAAAGAAATGAAAGGTTAAAAGGCATTCTTAATGATTCTAAAACCAAATTTTTATTTTAGAAGATATTTATTTTAAAGTAGAACAACTAAATGCATTTTAATAAGCCCTAAATGTATGCTAATGTAGAAGTTTCTTTTTGAAGGGGGTAAGGGAAAGTGAGAAATGTGAAAGTCAGATCCAGGGAACCATCAATGGCATTCATCTAGAAGAGTTAATTTAAAATACACACCTTAACATGTAATTTTATCTTTTGTTAAAAACGTTTATTTACTCATTTTATTCCTGTTTGATTAGAGCATAGAATTTATGCATTTCTAACTAAAATTCGTTAATAGCTTTGGCCCCTTCAAAAATACTCAGTGTCCTCATTTTAGCTTTAGCTTCTTTGGTTTGGATGCAGCCTGTGATTTTTTTTGTGACAGTAAGCCAGTAGTTATTATGCATGGGGAACCCTGTTAGAAATGCAATATTTTGTACTAATTACTAACAGAAAGATCTGTAATCCTGGCTGCATGATTTGCCCCTTACATGTGCCCAGCTATAACAATCTGAATTTAGTACTGCGTTTGTTAATATTAGACACAAATTTATCCTGACGCTTTTATAGGCAAAGCCTCAGAAACATTTAGTCATGTAAAATATAATCATGGTCTTGAAATATTTGCTTTTGCTCCTGTGCATTTTAGGCAGGATTTTACTTTGTAACCTTATCTGTACTGCTAAATTTGTAGAATGATTTGGAGAGGTTCTTTGAGGTCTTGATTGTAAGACAGGTGTTAATTTACACTGAGCCGTTACTGCACTTTATCAAAGAACAGTTGTTTACACAATGTGACTATTTCCCGTCACTACACGTTTTTCAGATCTTCCCTATTATGGTGAATTAAATTTGGTTTTAATTTGCATTCCATTTCCAATGTTTGTTACCAGACACTTTGGACTTTTTGAGGGCAAATAGAAGTAGCTTTGGTGTAAGTGAAATATTCTGTGTCAGAATAAAATAGGAAATCATTATGTAAAGGGCACATTTTCCCATGTGTTTACCTTATAACTTCATGAGCTAGACTTGTACAGAAGCTTTGAAAAAATTCCCATGGCTGTCATATTCATAAGTCTTTCTGACCCACTCAGACAGATGTTAGTATATTACTTGGAGCATACTGTAAAACTTACCTTTCACTTATGGAAATGTGTTTGTACTTTGTTCCTCAAAAAGCAAATACAGAGACCATAAGACATGGGATAATAATAAACCTTTGGACACAGAGACGTAAAATGGAATGTATGAGCCCTTGAAAGAGCAATTAAATACATTTTCATTTCAACAACTGAAGATGAGAAACCAAAACAGATGGGCAGGGGATAGAATAAATGAGAGAAAAATCAGTATTCATCATGCCTCTTGGCATTCTAGTGCACCAATTTACTCTGTAGCATATTACAGTACATCAGATCTGGTTCTGCCTTCCAGTCCCAGGTTTATTCTTATATGAAGTAAAAACTGAGAAAACGATAGGTACTTTCCCTGGAAATTTCTGGAACCATCTAGTAAGGAGTATCTAGCCATGCTATTATTAACAAACTGACTCAATTACTTCTTGGAAATAGGTAGATTACACTCTATAAATAAATTAAAGAATAATTTAGTGTTTGCTATCAAAGGCACACACTGCCCTAAAAAGCATGGGGAAACATCCTATTATCATTATTGAGTGTCTTTCAAGATCTTAGAGGTTGAAAAAGGAGCAAATTACTTGCTTACATCCTAAGAACATCTGCCAAAAATACATCTTCACTAGAAGTCAAGTGGAACTTTTAAAACAATGATCAACTTGGGCTTAGTTGGAAAGGAACCTTCCTATTCTTCTCAAGTCCTAGGAAAATTTAAATGGCTACTAATGCTTGTTTTTAACCTATGAATTTCAACTTGAGAGTCTCTGATCTGAATCACACTTGCAAAACTTGAAGAAGTGTATCAGTTATCTATTGTATCAGTTGTACATTCCAAAGTTTAGTAGCTT
This sequence comes from Callithrix jacchus, assembly GCF_049354715.1. NCBI lineage: Eukaryota > Metazoa > Chordata > Mammalia > Primates > Cebidae > Callithrix > Callithrix jacchus. The sequence goes on from NC_133505.1 coordinate 135,965,490, forward strand.
AAAACAACTAGTGTATACATCTTCATGGTTCTGTAGGTTGGCGATTTGGGCTGAGCTCAGTTGGACAGATCTTCCAATGTGATGCGTAGGCGCTCCCAGTGGCCTCAAGCCGAAGTTGGAGACTCAATTGCCCTTCCGTCTCTCACATTGCCTCCCTTCCTCAAGGAGGCTAGCCCGAGATTGATCTCAAGGCAGCAGAGGTCCAAGAGTGTGAAAGCAGAAACTGCAAAATTCACTATGTTCCTCTGCCACATTCTGTTGGTCAGAGTATGTTGCAAAGCCAACCCTTTCAAGGGAAAGGGAAATAGATTTCACCTCTTAATGGGAGGTGTGGCGAAGGAGTATTAACAGTAACATTTTTTTTTGAGAGGGTGTCTCGCTCTGTCACCCAGGCTGGAGTGCAGAGGCATGATCTAGGCTCACTGCAGCCTCTACCTCTCGGGTTCGAGAAATACTCCCACCTCAGACTCCTGCGTAGCTGGAACTACAGGCATATGCCAGCATACCTGGCTCATTTTTGTATTTTTAGTAGAAATGGGGTTTCACCATGTTGGCCAGGCTGGTCTCAAACTCCTGACCTCTCCCCATCTCAAGCCTCCCATAGTGGGAGTTGATCTGCCCATCAAAAGTCATCTGCCCGTCTCTGAGCCATTTTCCCTGGTTCAGAAACACTGGGGATGTGGACCAGCCCTCTGGGATTCCCGAAAGTCCTGCAGGTGATTCTGAGGCTCACTAAAGCTTGAGGACCAGACTGCAGAACTTTGTGTTTAGACATGGTCAATTTGGCACTTAATTGAGTTCGTGTTGTGTTTTCTGTAATTGTTTAATCTAGACAGGTGGGTTGAAGGTTTGCATTGAATGGGGCTATGAAGCCAAAATAGTCTCTTCTTTTTACTTGGTGTCCATGCAGTGCAAATTGTTTTTCATTCTGGCTAGGAGAAGAGTACGAGATACGGCCCTAGTTCCAGACTTCTGCTCTTGCCTCCAAATCCTCTTTGTTCACTCAGCTTGTAAAGCACCAGGAGCTTGCAAAATCCCTGCAGGTGACACTCTACAGTTGCAGGTGTCACCTGCAAGGAGCTGATTTATTAAAAGCCCTGCCAGGGCAGTTTAATCCCTGTGAAGTGATATTGTAACTCACCTCTAGCTGCTGTCCTATCAAAAAATCACCCTCCGTCCTCCTTCTCTTTGTTTACAAGCACCAGTTAATGGTTTTCTCTCCATTAAGCAGCTCAGGGGACCGCTATTTAGAGAACTAATTGAATTCTTGCCAAGTTTGGGCATGATCCAAAGCTGCTCCAATTCTCAGTATTTTCCATGCTGTGTATTTTCCTCTATTCTAACATGTGTATAGAATTGATACCTCTATCTGCAGAATGTAAGAAATTATAACTGTATACATGAGGGCATATTCTACATGTGGCAATTTCTGCTCCTTGGCAGGAAGATACACCTCACTACTCTGCAATGCAAAACTAAAAATATGCATGTTTTTTAAATCTGCCAAAAGAATCAATATATGTTAATTTTAGAAATTATACTACTATTTATGAGATTTATTCCATAATTAAGAGACAACAATCCATTTTTCTCTCCCCCAATTCTACCACCAATCCTGGCCCCTACCAGCAAATTTGATTAGTACCTCTTTGATGGCCAAAAATATTATAGTTAGTATATTAGTCCATTCTCACATTGCTATAAAGAAATGCCTCAGACTGGATTATTTATAAAGAAAAGAGGTTTAATTGGCTCATGGTTCCATCATGCTTCCAACAGGAAATATGGCTGGGGTGGCCTCAGGGAAATTTTACTTATGGCAGAAGGCAAAGCCAGAGCAGGCGTCTTCACATGGGCAGAGCAAGAGGAAGTGGGGCCTGGAGGTGGCACATACTTTTAAATAACCAGGTCTCATGAGAACTCTGTCAGGAGAACAGCACTAAGGGGATGGTGCTAAGCCATTAGAAACCACTCCAGTGATTCAACACCTCCCACCAGGCCTCATATCCACCATTGGGGATTACATTTCAACATGAGATTTGGATGAGCACACAGAGCCAAACCGTATCTGGTAGCATATTAACATTCTTAGCTACTTAAAGAATACAGTTTTTCTGGCCCTTAGGAATTATCTATAAGACTGAAAGAGGGTAATCATCAAAGTAGGGATTTGTGAGACTGCATCTAATCATGGGTAGCAAGAGACTGAGGGATAAAGAGGAAGAGTTGGCAAATAAATAAGTGAATAAATGTTATAAGAAAAAACACTACAAAAGAAAAGATTGTTTTTCTTTTGACTTTGGTTTTAGTTTTGTTTGTTGTTTTTGAGATGGAGTCTCGCTCTGTCTCGCTCTGTGCAGTGGCACTATCTCAGCTCACTGCAACCTCTGCCTCCCCAGTTCAAGCGAGTCTCCCACCTCAGCCACCTGAGTAGCTGGGACTACAGACACCCACCACCACACCAGGCTAATTTTTGTATTTTTAGTAGATACAGGGTTTTACCATGTTGGTCAGGCTGGTCTTGAACTCCTGACCTCAGGTGATCCACACACCTCAGCCTCCCAAAGCGCTGGGATAACAGGCGTGTGCCATAGCACCCGGCCTTCTTTTGATTTTTTTTTTTATTCTACTCAATAGATATCAAGCTAAAAATGTATGTACTTGTTGAATGTGTACTACATGAAGCATGTGGAGGTCAAATTCCTGTGATTTCCTCCAGTGCAATCTATGGAGCACAGCACATTTGCATTGCACATTTAGACTCTGGAGCATCTTTTATTCCCTCTGGACAGGCTCCTTTAGATTGCTCATGTGAGGATTTGGGGAGGGGGAGCATTTTTAATGTTATAGTCTATGCCTTAAAGGAAATCTTCTACACTTATGCAATACGGTTTTTCTCCCCAAATATATTTGCTCCTCCTCTTTGGTCCCTCGGTTTGTGTTATCGCCTGTGATTCAAGTTCTGGGTGACATGCATATCTGCATGAGCATGCGTACCACCAGAACTTTTGTTGTTGCTCTTACCTCTTTTCAACCATCATCCCTTTGATAGTAGCATTGACGTTCTGAGATGAGTAGCTTCATCTTTCACGGGATTGTTTTTGGACCATAAAATACTTCGGAGCTGAATTCTTTGGAGTAACTGCTCTTTGTCGCTTCCCTTTCGCAGTTTGTGGAGATGAGTGCAGCGGCCTTCTTCTCGGTGACTTGGCTCGCCTGGAGCAGATGGCCATGAACATCAACCTCACCGGCCCGCTGCCTGCGCCATATAAAATGCTGTATGGTCTTGAAAATATGACTGAGGAGCTAAAGGTAGGTTGGAGCAGCAATAACAAGGGCCAGGGACAAGGTGACAGATGCTTCACAAGTGGTATTGGCTGTAATTGGTAAATGTTCTTCCCGCAGCCCCAAATAAGGGACACAGCTGTTAGGGAAATTCAGAGACTTTACTAACCAATGTTTTTCAAACTCAAGAACTATAATATACAGATTTCTATTAAGGGAAAAGTATCTCATGTACCCCCCAGTGTCTGGCCTAAATCAGTTTTATTATGTTTCTTAAATATGTACAAACATAAAGTCAGGTGTGAACCCTTTATACTCACAGCTCTATAAAATCAAGACAAATTAATCCTTACAAAACCCTACAAAACCAATAAAATTCAAATTAAAAACATTAATATAAAGTAACATGAGTTTGGCTGAATGGAAATTGCTGCTTGCAACAAGAATAGAACGTTGACTATTTCCGCACAGTTTTTCCACCAGAGGTGAACTCAGTTCTCCTACCTTACTACATTTGAACCAGAAAACCCCCTGCAAAGGGTCCTGAAATGACACATGAGCATCACTTGGCAAGTTTATGTGAATTATGTGCTCAGCCTGCCAAAGGGTCAAACACACAGGCAAATATAGTCACTGAGATCAGGTGGCCATATTCATTTCTCAGCTGCCTAGCCTGGCATCCAGAAATACTTACATTAATATCTAAGGTTATCATCAAAATGAAAACACATGATTAGAAACTTGTACTAGAGAACTAGTAGAACTTTAAAAGTTCTTCAACAAGCATTAGTTTGATAAACACTGTTCTAAAACATGGTTAAAGCTTTTGGTAGTTGACAGGGTAGGAGAAAACATTAAGGAACTTGGGGTTGTTTCACCTGATGAAAAAGATGGACGGTGTCAACTTACTTTCAGTCACTTCTCAGATATTTGTTGAGAAATTATAGAACACCTCAGCATTGCACTTGGTTCCCGGGGATTTCACGACTCTTTTAGTATCTTCACTACCCTTAGGAAATGTAGATTCTATGTGCTTTAAAAATAATCATTAAACAATAATCAAGCAATTAGCAAAAATACATAATCACCATGTGTTTTACAAACATTCAAAGTACACTAGAGTACAAATATTGGAGAAATCAGTAAGGTTCAGAGTAACCAGGAATGTACCATTACTGAGAGTATAATTTCTGTTGGAATTTGAAGAGTAGATCCGATTTTAATAGTCAGAGGAGTATTGATTGCTCTAGAGGAAGGCATCTAAGATTTATTCACTAGGTATTGGTAGATACTCTTTCAGGGAATGTATTCTTTAATTCTGACCATAACATTTAAGGTAAGTATTATTATCCCTATTTTTCAGAAGAAAAAAACAACAATTATGACACCAAGAATAACTAACATTAATTGAAAAGCTAGGCAATTGACTGAAGTCTAACATGGATTACCATACATAGCTTTTACAGAAACTCCAAGAAATAAGAAAGTTATCATGGTCTAAATATTTATATTTCCCTGAAATTCATGTTGAAGGTCTATTATAGTCCATTGGAGCTGCTAACTGATTAGCTTATAAACAATAGAAATGTATTTCTCACAGTTCTGAGACTGGGAAGCCTAAGATCAGGGTACCAGCAGGTTCAACATCTAGTGAAGGCCTGTTCCTCATAGAGGGAGACTTCTTGCTATGTCCTCACACTTAATGCATTTAATATCTCGATACTGAGGGAAAGGATAGCTAGCTCTCTGGGGTCTCTTTAATAAGCGCACCAATCCCAATCATGAAGCCTATGTTCTCATACTTAATCACTTCTCAAAGGCTCTCTCTCCTGATATCATCACATTGGGACTAGGATTTCAACACATGAATATTGGAAGGACACAAACGTTCTGACCACAGCAAGCCCTGACCCCCAATGTAACGGTATCTGGAGATCTCTCTGCCATATGAGGACACAGGGAGAAGGCAGCTGTGCTTAACAGAGCCATGTGAGCAGAGGCAGTGGTGTGAATTAGGCCTGTCTGGCAGATATTAAGTCAGACCTGCTAGTGAGAGATAAGGCTGGGGACTTCAGTGAGGCAGGGTGATATGAAGGACAACCTTGAAAGTCAGGCAGAGGAACCTGAGTTTACCTTGTAGTCCCAGTACTCAGGGATGCAAAGAGTTTTAATAAAAAGAATACTGATCAGTTATTTTGTGTGTGTATGTGGAGGGAATGCAGAAAAATAAAACTAGAAAAGAAAACATTTTAGTTGAACATAAAACATTTTAAAACCAATACTTAAGCAATGGATGATGAGGCTGTAGAAGAGGCTGAACATTGTCTAAGCCAAGGGATTCAGTGAGCCATCCACTTCTGGCTGGGTATTGATCAAGATGACCTGGATTTTCCTGAAATTCTAGTCTTTCTTAATGGTGTGTTTTGTTTTCCTTCCATCATTCATTTGACCTTTGTATACTGAGGATCACCTTCTGATATTATAAAATATTATTTCACTTTGCTCAATCTAACTATGTCAGTGCTCCCCAAGTTCCAGCCAAAGACCATCAAGGGCACACATGTGATGGGACAAAGTGGGGATTATTAACTTGTTGCAACAAGGGACATGGAACACCATGGGGAACTGTGGGCTGTCTCAGTAAGAAGGTGTTAGGAATAACTTCCAGCATTTGAGGTTGTACTAGGTAATTTCAGGTGGCACTCAACTGGGTGCTATTTGGAAATGGAAGTAATTCTGTGAATATTCTGTGAATTCTATCCAGAGAGAGGGAAGAACAGAGGGAGGATAAAGCTATGATAAGGAGGCAGTGGTCACTCATATTAGCCAGGAAGTGGGGGGTTGGGGTAGTTTTGTGGTCTGCACAAAACCTGCTATGGTTTTGTCTGTGCTTAGACATTACAGGGTAGTCTCATTTTTTTGTTTGTTTGTTTGTTTGTTTCATTCATCACTGGCTCCAAATGATCTTGTCTAATGTTAGCGTCCTATGAGATTATTTATGTTTCACAGGAAAAAATATGGCCTCTCTGTGAGTGCCAGGCCAGTTCCTAGCAACACCAAGGGCAGGCCAGTTAGTTAGTGCCTTGACAGGTCCCTATGTCAAGGACTGCCATTCTCTTTTTTACCTGCTATCTGTGACTCTGTTAATTGGAATGGGAGCCTTAAATGAGCCAGACAAGGAGGTTATCTTAACTCTACCCCTTACTGACTGTGTGATCTCCTGCACATGTTTGACTCTCTTCAAGCCAGTTTGCTCACTTATAAAATGGAATACACTTAACCCTCATAGAGATGTGAGAATTAGATGAAAAAAACAAAGAAAGCCTGGCACATAGTAATTTCTCAATAAATCACTGCAATTTTTATTACTTACCTGAATATTTGGCATGACACCCAATGTATAAGTGCCCAATTGAATAGTTTCCTTCTCTTTTCTTTGAATGTGAGAAGGCTAACTTCCCTGTATACATAGAAAAATGTGTTCTGTTAAACACTGATTACTGCAAGGCCATTTACTAAAATGTGATGGAATTTTTTTCAGCACTCGCTCTCACCTCAGCGAGCCCCAGCGAGGCTTATTCAGCTGGCAGAGGGCAATCTGAACACTCTTGTCACCGAAATGAATGAGCTGCTGACCAGGGTAAGTTGGCAAAATTGTGAATCTTCTGAAGGCAGACGGATTATGTAAATTAAGGAAAATTACTCCGAAGTTCTGAAATGCCAGTCGCCTTCTTAATTCCCTATCTGGTATATAAAACAACTGTATTGGGACTTGCCACTTCTGCTTCAAATCAAATAATAGAAATCAGTAGCCCACAGAAAAGTTTGGGATACCTGGAAATTATCAAGAACGATGGCTAAAAAGTCCAGAATGACAGTGTATTTTGAGAACTTTATTCAGTAGCCTCTATGGTGTTATCTGTTCTAAATTCCAAAAGCACTATCCTCAATTATGTAAAGAGAAAGAAAAACACGTGAAAATACTTGTGGTCTCTTTAATCTCATCGTGGGATTTTTGCATTCATATAGAAATACAGTGTAAATCAGTTTTACACAAAAGAGAAAATCGTCTCTATTTTGAGACTCCAAAGCACTGAAGACACATTTAAAAGTCAGAATGTAAAGTCCATGTTGCATTTATCAGGCTTTTCAAGGAATTGGAAATTTTAAATTTTCAAAACTGCAATGGCATTAAAAACTTTTTGCTGTTAGAGAATGAAGAAATCAACATAAAGCCCGCCATCTTGTGGCCAGAAATATGCATGAAGTGAGATACTGGGCTGCAAAGTAAAGATCTAATTTGATGATCTAAGAGCTTTAAATGATAAAGAACATTGGAGCTAGAAGATTCCGGGAGATTATCTAGTCCATTTTGTATTTTAAGGAAGAGCTGCGTCAGGCCATGACAGTGAACCAAATTAACGATGGCCACACAATTCGCTAAACCCAGGGACTTGAGCAGGACCCAGCCTCAAGATTCCCAGTGGCCCAGTACTTTTCCTACATAACCTTCTGTTGGTTTAGGAAAATTTCCACAGGGATATCAAATAGGCTTCTGAGCACATAATGCTAAACAATGGCCTGAGGTTACAATAGCATACGAACTTTTTCAGAATCTCATAGCAACAATATAGAATGTAGAGATACAACATGGCGTTTCTTGCCAAATATATGTAGACATTAGATTAAATTGAGTGCATTTATCTCATATTAATTTAATATAAAAGAATTCATATTTGTTATGTGATTACTAATAAATAGGAATTTTTTAACAGGTCATGGCAGAATAAATCAATTCAACAAGCACACATAAATGTTCATAACATACAAAGCCTAAGTTAAGTGTTGGCAGATGAAAAATAAGAGTGAGGCTCATCTGTCTTCAAAGAACTTTCGGGGTGTGTGTGTGTGTGTGTGTGTGTACATCGCATTTAGGTGTATGTAGGACAATATCAGACAACTGCATGCAAGTATATAATAAAATATGAAATAAAATTGGAAGAAATTCTTGAGAAATTTGTAATAATAGAACAATTTCATCTGATTGGGGTAATTAGAAAAAAATTCCATGCAATAAGTGTCATTTCATTTGTGCATTCATTCATTCACTTTACTAATACTTATTGGGGGTCTCCCATGTTCTAGGGATTATGACAGACACAGGGGATAGAGGTGTGAGCAAAACTGCACAGTCGTTGCCCTCACTGGTTTAGAATTGTCTAATGATCTGACCTTAGAGACACAAGTATTTCATTAAGAGTGTCAAGTCTTCATTATGTCTCAGCCTACACTCTTTAATCTTTCCAGCAGATTCTCTCACATTACATTTTTTAAACAGACTTTATTTTTTAGAGCAGTTTAAAGTTGAAAGAAAAATAGTGTATAAAATTCAGAGAGTTCTCGTATCTACTCCCTGTCCTCACAGCTTCCCCACTGTCAACCTCCCCCACCAGACTGGTACATTTATTATAATTGATAAACCTAAGCTGATACCTCCTCATCAGCCAAAGTCCATAGTTTACATTAGGGTTTGCTCTTGCTGTTGTACATTCTATGGGTTTGGACAAATGCATTATGACATATGTCCACCATTATATTACAGTATAGAAAAGTTTTACTCACTAAAAAATCCTCTATGCTTCACCTACTCATACCTCCATCCTCCTTGACCCCTGGCAATGACTCATTTTTTAACTACATCAATAGTTTTGCCTTTTTTGGAATATAGAGCTGGAATTATACAATATGGTGCTTTTTCATATTGGCTTCTTTCCCTTGGTAATATGCACTTAAGGTTTCTCCATATTTTTTCATGGCTTTCTAGCTCATTTCTTTGTAGTGCTGAATATTATTTCATTGTCCAGACATATCACAGTTTATTAATTTCCCTACTGAAGGGCATCTGGTTGCTTCCAAATTTTGGCAGTATAAATCAAGTTGCTGTAAACATCTTTGTGCAGACTTTCGCATGGACATAAGTTTCCAACCTATTTGGGTGAAGATGAAGGAGCATGATTGCTAAATTGTATGGTAAGCGTATATTGAGTTTTGAAAGAAATTGCCAAAATGTTTTCCAAATGGTCATTGCTAGTTTGCATTCCCACTTGCAATAAAGGAGAGTTTCTGTTGCTCCACACATGGCAAGCCTGATCCTACATGACTGCTGTAGGAGCTGCCCTCTCTTCTCTAAGGGCCTTTATATTTTATACTCCTTTTTTTTTTTAGACAGAGTTTTGCTCTTGTTGCCCAGGCTGGAGTGCAATGGTGCAATCTTGGCTCACTGCAACCTCTGCCTCCCGGCTTCAAGCAATTCTCCTGCCTCAGCCTCCTGAGTAGCTGAGATTACAGGCATGCACCACCATGCCTGGCTAATTTTGTATTTTTTAGTAGAGACTGGGTTTCTCCTTGTTGGTCAGACTGGTCTTGAACTCCCAACCTCGGGTGATCCGCCTACCTTGGCCTCCCAAAGTGCTGGGGTTACAGGTGTGAGCTACCACGTCTAGCCATGCTCATTCTTTTTAACGGGGAAATCTAATTCCCTAATATCCCTGGGTAAAGAGGATATTATTCCTTCTGATAACTCACATTTAAAATGTATTTTGATATGTTTTAATTAATGTATAAAGTAAGAAAACACTACATAATCATATATCTCTTTCAATGCATTTTGATTTGTTGCCATTTTCTTTTACTCATCAGAAGAACTCAAGTTCCTCAAGTATGAGAATTACGTTAAACATATTTCGAACTGCCCTACAATATGTATGGAATATTAAGATGCTTTTTAACGATGACTCTACGTCCCTCTACAGCTATTGTCCTTGGTTCCTTTCTTTTTTCAGAGCCAAAATTTTTGAAGACTTGGAGACAAGTCTGTATTTATTTCTCACTCCACTGCTGTCTGGATTTTCACTCCCAGCCCACTACTGAAACTGTTTTTTGTAAGATAACCAATGACAATCTGGTAACTAAAGCCACTGGATGCTCTATTAATTTTACTTGAAATCTCTGCAGCAATTGCCAGCTTTGATCTTTCCTTTTTTCTTGACATACTCTCCTCTCTCTGTTTTTCTCTTAATTCTCCAACCTTCCTTTCTAAGGCTCTTCCTCTCATCATCCCTTCAAAGTTGGTGCTCCTCGGGACCTAGGCCTCAGTCCATGTTTCCTCTCACTCTGTAACGCTTTCTTTGGTCTTCAGTTGCCACATATGAGCTGTTAATTCATAAATCTATTATTTTCAAGGCTGACTTCATTCTCCTGCTTTGGCCCTGTGTGCCTTACTAAAGATCGGACATCTCAAACTAAACTCATCACTTCCTCTTAAAGCCCATACTTTCTCCTACTTAAGCCATCTCTGTTTTATCCTCCAGTATATGCCCAGTCTCCCAAAGAGAAATTAGCAGGTTGCTCTTCACTCTACTCTCTCTTTCACCTGTCATCCAGTTAAGTTCTCTTCTATGGTGGCTCTTTGTAAGCCTTATCCAACTGCAACCAGTTATTATCTATATGGCAGATTAAACAGTCTAAATGAGAAATCCTACCATGTCATTCTCTTCCTTAAATTGTACTATGACTTTCCTTCCGCTTTGTTCAGAATGACATGCAGTGCTCTCCCACCAGGATCTAATCTCTGTTTCTCTCTCATCTCCCCCCACTACTCATGTTCTGGTCACCTGGGGCCCCCATGTACTGAGCATACAAGCCAGAAGCTTATGAATGACTCTTTCTGCCTCATGATGCTCCTGTTTTCCAACTCATTACCACACACTGGGCTTCTGTTTCTGTGTACAGCGTTCGTCTCTACTACCCCACTCTCATCCAATCTCATATTGTGTAGTTTGGGATCACCACATTTGTTTTTTAGCTGGTCTCTCTGCTTTTACTGTTGTTCTTCTCCAAATCTGTTCTCTGCAACATTGCCTGAATGAATGTTTGCTATTCCAAATGTGAATATGTGGTCGAAGTGCTTACAAATTCTTCCCCTGACTTCCCTCAGGCTCTTACGATAAAGACCAAAATTCTCCCCTTGGCCACATCTCCCACCACTTGTGCCCCTGGTCATCTGCACTTCAGTTATCCTGTCCCCCAGCCACCTTGTCCTACCACAAAGCATTGCCACCCATTTACTTTCCCTTAAAGGTAACCTACCTCTCCCTACATTTTGTTAATTTCTATAACCTACCTCTCAAAGCTCATGAAAGCCCTCTGGGCCATCGCAGGGGTGCTGGGATTCCTCCTGTTCTTATCTTATATCACTTTTTTCCTCCAGTTTTTAATTATAAATTTATCTATGTGATCATTTGACAAATAACTCTCTAGTCTGCCAGACTATGGACTCCAAATGGGCAAGAAGCCTTTTTATTTCTTCTCAGAGTATCACCAATATTATGCACATAACAGGTGTTGAGTTAATATTTGTTTAATTAATTAATTGTGAATAATTTTAATAGCATTTGAACAACAAGATGAAATGTAGGCAAACCCAAAATAAACATTGATTTTTGCATACTTTAAAATGCATTAAATCAGGCATAAATGTATAATTAAATTGTTAAATACTTTGTTTTTATTGATAAACACCTCTTAACTGTTTACATTCTAAAGGAGAAGAATTCTATGTAACAGACTGAACTATATAAAATATCAAAATTTAGCTTCACTTATACCATATTTTATTGCCTATTGAATGCCAAATGTAATGAAAATGAAGGATTTCCAAAAGGATGAAACTAGCTTTTAAATGATTTAAGTGCCGGTATTGTAAGTTTGCAAGGTTTTATTGATAGTTTTTTAAAAGATTTCAGTTGCTAACAATGTTTTTTATTTCTCCTTCAATATTTTTAAAAGATATGTGTGTGTGTGTGTGTGTGTGTGTGTGTATTATAAAACAAGTCATATCTTTTTGGTTTAGAACTTTTAAAATTGGCACCTGAAATATTTAGGAAGAAATTCCACATGGAATTGGCTCATTGTGACTCCATGGGGTCAGCTGGCTGCTCCCTCTTTTCTTGTGTGTTGTTGGTCCTAACAGCTTGCCTGAGAAGTGCTTCACTGCCACTTAGACATACGGAGCTGGTAATATTGGAAGATGACCCTTGAGAATATCATATAAATGATTTGATCTGAAATTTAATTTGAGCAGGAAACCATATGAGTCTGCAAATGCAAAGGTAGATGGTATCTAAGCAGTGTTATCTATTCAGTAGTTAGGTTTGCTTCATTAGATTCTAGTTTTAACATAAGGAAGGCAGAAAATGAAAGACACTGGTAATATCCAACCAAGAAAATTATGTGCAGATTTTAAGAGGCACAGTAAGAACTGCTTGAGCTAAAGCAGGAAAGTAACAGCTACATTGTTCAGAAGTAAATTAATGTGTGCCTTATGGTAATGCATGCTGCCTAGATATAAATACTCTAAAAAAGAAAAAAGAAAAAGAAACAGGGAAAAGAAAACCTAGTTGAGTGAATGTCAATATAAAAAAAAGATAATCAAAGGTATGAGAGATACAAGATACTGTGTGAAGCATCATTTACAAAGGAACACTGGGAAGATTGGAGAATAGAGGTAAGAGGATGTTAAAATAAGAAAATCAAAGATAGAGAATGAAAAGAAGATTGTGCAACATATTAGGGTAAATGAGAAGTTATTTGTCAAATGCTCAAAGGACAAGATAATAGTGAATAAGAAGGATGACAAAGAGATGGAGATGGTAATTTAATAAAACACAGAAAGAGCCAAACTGAATCAGACAGATAGTTCCTATCATGTAGTATTTAGCATTCATTTGTAACATTATCAATAGCCTGTCCTGGATGAGATTGATTTTTGTAAATTTTGCTTTCACAATGATACCACTATCTATCATCGCTACCCATAGGTGATAGTGCATTTATCATAGCCTTCTTTATGAAGTCCCTCATGGGTAGTTTTGACACGGGTGACTCTTCAACGTAATTACTGTGTAATGAGACATGGATTTTAAAAATATATCTTGATGATGTTCTGATATGATTTTGAAATATGTTAATTTACTGAAAGCCAAAACTTATACACTTAAAGTATATATTAGCTGGAGCAATGTCCTCCACTCATCTAGAATACTCCAGTTTTTCATGTATTTTACTACTCTTTCTGGATGTTAGCCAAATGCAAAATAGTTTTGGGTACAAACAAAATGTAACTCTGTGAGACCAAAAAATGTGTGTTTTGTCTCCAATTCCCTGTGTGTTAAGTTCATATAAGTCACTTAACCTCCACGTACCCTCATAAGAGGGATCATGCCTTCTATATATCTCTAAATGCGGGAAGAATAAATGAGACACACAAGAGTGCTGTAAGCCTTTGCAAACATGCATAGAAATGTGGTGTAACTATTCACAATAGCAAAGATATGGAATCAACATAAGTGCCCATCAGTGGTAGACTAGATCAAGAAAATGTGGCACATATACACCATGGAATACCATGCAGCCATAAAAAAGAATGACTTTATGTCCTTAGCAGGGACATGGATGGAGTTGGAGGGTATTACCCTTAGCAAACTAACACAGGAACAGAAAATCAAATAATGCATTTCCCACTTACAAATGGAAGTTAAATGATGAGAACACATGGACATATAGAAGGGAACAATGCACACTCGGCCTATCGGGGGTGGAGGGTGGGCAAGGTGAGAGGAGGGAGAGGATCAGGGAGAAGAACTTATGGGTACTGGGCTTAATACCTGGGTGATGTAATGATCTGTGCAACAAACCCCAATGATGCACATTTACTTATATAACAAAGCTGCACATCCTGCACTTGTACCCCGAACTTAAAATAAAAGTTAAAAAATGTAAAAAATACAAGTTATTCTGACATACTGCTGAGCCTGACTGTGTGTAACTCATCCTTTAGAGTACTAATCCACATTAAGTTGATGCTTTTGGTGCTGGGAACCTCACATCTTCTCCTCGTCTGGAATGTAGCTTAGAGAGGAAGGTCTTCTTCTGTGTGCAGAAGAAAGGTATCATCTTCAGTAAGCACTGTACTGGCCCTAAAGAGTCTTCCTCCCTCTTACTCTCACTCCCACACCACCAGCATAGAACTTGGTGTGTAATCAAAGGCCCAGTTTGAATTACTGTGAGGCCAGTGACTAGAAAGCAGTTTGACATCTTAGTACTGAAGTACTCATATAATCAATACTAAGAATAAAATGCACGTGAATGATGACTTTTGCACATTACCACATAAATGAAATAACCTATACAACAGATTATAAGCAAGAGGAAGTCAAGACAATGAATACAATCTTGATCATCCAGAATTTAAAAGGGGAAATGTATGGTATGCACTTACTTTTGAAAATTTAGACACTTTGAGTTTTTAATAAGAATTGGTCCATTTGGTACAAAATTGTGATCTTTTGGTAATACAGAAAATATATTGATGAAGCAAAAGAATATATTTTAAGTTGAAATTACAATGTACATCTTCTGTACTGTAAGAGACGCTAGTGATATTGATACATTAATTCTTAAGGTAAGATATTGGAAGATGACCTCAATGTAGATCAAGTCCCTTAATATGGTTATGGTGTTCAGTACTATGTGAAACATGCATCACAGCATGCAGTCAAGCCTAGACTAGAAAAATATCCACAGCAGTTTAGACAAACTTTTTCTTTGAGACAAAGTCTCACTCTGTCACCAGGCTGGAGTGCAGTGACGCGATCTCGGCTCACTGCAACCTCTGCCTCCTGGGTTCAAGTGATTCCCCTGCCTCAGCCTCCTAAGTAGCTGGGATTACAGGCACATGCCACTCTGCCTGGCTAATTTTTTGTGTTTTAGTAGAGATGGGGTTTCACCATGTTGTCCCGGATGGTCTCGATCTCCTGACCTCATGATCCGCCTGCCTCAGCCTCCTAAAGTGCTGGGATTACAGGTGTGAGCCACTGCACCCAGCCAACTACCAACATCTTAGGCAGTTGACCTTAGCCAGTGATTCAAAAGTAACATTTAAAAAATTATGTATGTGTGTGTGTGAATGTGTGTATGTATCTGTGTCCTTGTGTAAAAAGTTATTTGACCCCTCAGACCTTTGAATGCAAACATGTGCAGGAAAACAAGTTTTAGGAAATTAATGGAGCATAATTGCAACACTCACCATGAAAGCAAGGATTTGAATAATGTTGCAATTGCATGCACAGTTTATTCCAAAAAAAATTTTCGATCTAAAAGTAAAAATAATTCCATTAATATTTAGAAGAATAAATCCAGCGCATTATAATAAATTTGTTAATACTCTCCAAATTATTGTGTATACGTACTGCAAATTATACAGAAAAAAATCTGAATTTTCCAATGGATTCTTACTCTTTCATCCTTTTATTTGTGATGTTAACACTTGCAGGTTGAGAAATTAGATGATAATAGTTTGTCTTTATATTCTTCCTTTTATGTGAAACCTTAAAAACTTACATAAATTAAACCTCTTGCTGCCCTTGAGGAATGACAAAATGCAGTACAATTCCTCTAGCATCTCTTACCATGTTTTGTGCCGGCCAGACATTTAGTTCTATTTAAAATCCACTTATGTATATTTTAAAAATTAATTATCTGGCCATGCCTAGTATGCAAGCACTCTAGTACAAGATTGTAGAGCATTAACATGCTGCCAAGTTGGACCTTATTCAAAATTATATTGAGACAGTTTGTGATTCTCTAATTCATTATCTGTCGTTAGACTATCCGTATCATTTTAGTAAAAGAGAAGGAGGCTTATATATTAGCATACGCATGCACATAGAAAAATGTCAGTGTGTCAAATGATGTTTTAAATGTGGATAGAGGTGAATGTGTATGAGAACACTCTTTGGGAGTAGGGACTGTTTTGGGGTTCTGTTTTACTTTGCTGACAATGTTGCATGATTCAGTGATTAACAACCATATTTCTGGTGCTATCGTATGGGAAAAAGTTAGCATTTATTCTCCCTTAATATTTTATTGACATTTTTGATGTGTTATAAAACAGGCATTTACTACTGAGTAGCTAAGCATTTCCCCCTCTTTGTTACTTTAATTAATGTATTGATCTAAAACAAATCTATAGGATCAAGCTTATTGAGGCTGACGGTCTGTTCATCTCTCAAGAGACTGTTTCTGCACTCCACACACTTTTTCAGTAAATAAAATATGGACCAAACTGCAACATGTGGAGGCTGAAGATTCCATTAAAGACTTTTGGCAACTGTACCTTAAAGATATTTCAAAAATAATTGTGCCTATCGCTTCTTCTGCGCTGTAGTATATA
Organism: Callithrix jacchus; assembly: GCF_049354715.1. NCBI lineage: Eukaryota > Metazoa > Chordata > Mammalia > Primates > Cebidae > Callithrix > Callithrix jacchus. Next base: position 135,982,066 of record NC_133505.1, read on the forward strand.
ACAAGGGTTTTTAAAAAGACCAAATGCAGCTCTCTGATTTCCATTTAATGGAAGAAGTAATAAAGTTTAATTGTATACTTGAGCATGGGACATCATTTCCAGTACATCTGATCAATAATTCATCGATCGCCTTTGGCTCAAAGTAATATTTGAAAGAAAATGCAGCCAGTGGGAGCTTATCTAACTGTAGCTTCATCATCTCTATTAATTATGCTTTTCCCGAATTTGGATCATTAGGCTACCAAAGTGACAGCAGATGGCGAGCAGACCGGACAGGATGCTGAGAGGACCAACGCCAGAGCAAAGTCCCTGGGAGAATTCGTTAAGGAGCTTGCCCGGGATGCAGAAGGTATTAGAAAGAATCACGTTTTAATCATCATTTCTCCCAACAGAAAAATATAGAAAGCGATGACACAGGACTGGAATTTCTCTTGTTATAAGTGACATCTGTAAAATCAAAGGTTGAGTTTCAGAAAGTGGTGTGGTTAAGATACTCAAGGGTATGATCTGCTGAGAACCTGTGACCTACAGTGTTACATTAGTGACAATAGTCAGTGAATTAGTGACAATACGGACATAATAGCAGTAAATTCTTCAAATATCACTATTATAATTATAGAAGAATAGGTGACTTTTGCTTTGTTATTGTTTTTATTTGAAAGCATTTAAAATACTTTTCATTTTTAAGGATACTAATGTTATCATTCCACTTGACACACTAAAGCAGCACTTTTGCTTCCTTAAAATGGCTTTTCAAATACTTGGGACTGGTTTTAATGAATATCTGTTGCTTGAGATTTGGATGTGCTGCTTTATGAGAAGCTCTAGTGCATTTAGTCCACAATTCTCTAGGAGTTAGTTCTTGGCATGTACTAATATGAATGAGAATCAAAATGGAAGCCATTTTTGAGCAAAAGCCCAAATTAAGAAACTCAAAGAATCCAGATAATGCCCCTCTGCCCCTCAAAAAAAAAACCCTAGCCTTAAATATCTGTTAAAATATAATAAACATGCATGCATGTTTAGAAAGTGGGAAAAATTGTTTTTGTTGTTTTTTGCTTGAGGAAGTAAAACATTTTTCAAGCTCTACAATATTATGCATTTTAGATACTTTGCTTCATATTGTAGCCAAATAAATAAGGATGTGAGATCAACTTCAAGGCAGATTCTGACTGATAACTCTTAGGCATCACGGGCCAAGAACAGAAGAAATCCCAAAAGTTCACCGCTGCAAGAAGCAACAGAATTTTAATCTGAGACCTAATTTGAGGCAAAAGATGTGAGATTCTGAAACAGAAATTACTTCTACCAGAAAAATCTCAGTTAACTCATTGTGGTTTATCCTCTGCTAGATGAAGCTGTTATACTTCCCCTAGTATCATTTTCCATTAATGCTACTTGAAGTGCCCCCTCCAACCCAAAATGAAAACAACAAGAAATCCCACTGCAAGTAGAGCACCTTCACTCTGAGCGATCCCCAGAGGCCCTGGTCAACGCTCCAGGAACTTTCCTTTCCTTTCCATTGACGTTTCAAACACCCAACACCCAGCAGCCCATCCCGGTGACTCATTTTCAATTTGTTTCAATGAAACGTTGGTATGAGAATAACTACTAGCATGTGTTTTAATAGATCCTGGTATCAACGCTGCTCCCTTTATTCTCTGCGTTGAACCCTCCATCTCCCACCAAAGAGACATACATATTTATGGCTACCTCTTTGGAAAATATGAATTTTTTCTTCTGGGTGCCTAGGGCCTCTAGGTACTGTTTGTACAGTTTGTGCACAAACAGGGGCCAGAGTGGAGATGATATTTATCCCAGGCTTGCTCACCACTCCAAATCCCAAATCTATCCACCAGAGACAGGATTACCCATCACCAAAGGTGTCTCTCATTCTCTAAATTATGCATAGATTGGGTGGTCTGATTGTGTCTGTCCAGATGGGGCATTCTTTTCTAATATATGTGAAGTACCATGTAACATAGCTATACTTTAGGGAAATAAGAACACCACTCTCTTTGCCTGCAGGCACTATTTGGTAGAATTAATCCAACTATCAAATTGAATGAAAGGTCAAATTTATATTGTATCAGAGCAACACTAAATGCTCAGATGTAATACAAAGCTTGGTAGTTTAGAGGAGAAACAGAAAGAAGGTGGGGGAAGGAAGATAGGAGACAGAAGGACGGGAAAGGAGGAAGAAGGAAGGAAGGGGCAGGAGGAAAAAGGAAGGAGGGAGGGAGAAGAAAGGAGAGGGATGAAGGGAGAAAGGAAGAAAGGAAGGGGAAGGAAGGAGGGAGAAAAGGAGAGAGGGAAGGAGGGAGGGAGGGAGGAAGGAAGGAAGGAAGGAAGGAAGGAAGGAAGGAAGGAAGGAAGGAAGGAGATAGAGTAGGAGGAAGAAAGGTGGTGAAAAAATGGAGGGAGGAAGGAAGGGAGGAAAGGAGAAAGGGGAAGGAAGAAAGGAAGGGGAGGGAGGAAGGAACAAAGGAAGGGAGGAGGGAGGGAGGAAGGGCGGAAGGAAGAAAGAAAAAGGGAGAGAGGAAAGAAGGGAGGAGGGAGGGATGGAGGGAGAGAGGGAGGAAGGAAAAAGGAAAGGAGGGAGAGAAGAAAAAGAAGGGAGAGAGGAAATAAGGAAGGGAAAGTGAGGGAGGGAGGGAGGAAGGAAGAAGGGAAGCTAGGGAAGGAGGGGGAAAGGAGAGAAGAAAGAAGGAAGGCAAAGGAGGGAGGAAGGAAGGAAGAAAATGGAAGGAAGGAGGGAGGAAGGAAGAAAGGAAGGGAGGGAGGAAGGAAGGAAGGAAATCACTAAAGTAGGTTATACAACATATCCACACCGCGTTTTTTTTTTCTCTTTCTCAAAATTACAATAATAGGGGATAACCATCAGTGCTTTTACATTTTGTTAGTTGTTTTAAATTGCTGTGGGAAGAGTCAGTGCTTCAGGCTGACATTTGTCTATTTCAGCTTTATGTTTGAATAGATGTACTATTTATTCTTTCATTGTAATTCATGACCTCTTTATAGATAATCAACTTCTATCCATATAAGGCATTCTTATCTCGGTATAATTTTATAATCTCTACTGTGCTATGACTCCTGCTTATATCATAAATAAACTATATTTTATTCCATCCATTGTTAGAATTAATGAGTGGACAGGTATAAACCCATTTAAACCCATTAGTGTTTATTTTCTGACATACAATAGGACTTAATCAATGATAAACATAGTTTCTTCCTGTTTCTCAGGTCAGATTATTACTTTCTGTTCTTAATAAATTTGGCCCATCAGAGGATTTTTTTTTCAGATTTAGTATGAAACAGTTTTGCTTCTCCTGAGGAATTTTTATTTATATTTATAGATACTGTATACCTCTTAAGAATCCTATCTGTATTCCCTGCTATGCATTGGCTACTAAGATGCTCAGAAGTGGACTTAGGATTCATTTCATTAAACATTATGGCATGGGGTTTTCTGTCTAGTAATTCCTTCCCTGATTTACACTATTTTTTTAACCTGTAGCATTAGTTCCTTTTATTTTAATTTTATCTTATATTAAAGATTTTTTCAATGACTGAAATCCTCCTTGAACTAAGTTGGAAATAAATAGGGACATTCCAAAGATATATCATTTATAATCAGTTCCAATACTGTAGGAAAGAAAATATATTGAAGTGCGAGGGCATACTTTTGAATGAGAGATGAAAAACACATTCATCTTTAGTTTAAGAATACTCAGAGAAGGTCCAAATCCTAAATTCCAAATTCTATATATAAATGGGATTTGGAACTATAATAGGATTTGGAACTATATATATGTATATAAACATGAAAATGTATGTCTATATGTGTCTATAAAAAGTGAAACAAACTTCTATTAAAATGATGCTTCCTTTCTTCTTTTGCTGTGGGGGGTGCAGCTCTAAGAAAGTCATATTGATGGGGCCAGGTGTGGTGGCTCAATCCTGTAATCCCAGAACTTTGGGAGGTCGAGGCGGGTGGATTATGAGGTCAAGAGATCGAGACCATCCTAGTCAACATGGTGAAACGCCGTCTCTACTAAAAATACAAAAAATTAGCTGGGCACGGTGGTGTGTGCCTGTAATCCCAGCTACTCAGGAAGCTGAGGCAGAATTGCCTGAACCCAGGAGGAGGAGGTTGCGGTGAGCCGAGATCGCGCCATTGCACTCTAGCCTGGGTAACAAGAGCGAAACTTCGTCTCAAAAAAAGAAAATCATATTGACTAGCACGTGCTAGATGCTTATAAGACAAATGGAAAATAATAGCATTTTAAAATTTAACTTTCAGTAGGAAAACAATGGAAAGAAAAATTAAACTAGACAGTTCACCATACAAAAAGAATTTTAAATGAGGGTAAGTGAAGTGCGGTGCAATAATCTGGAAAAAACTATAAACCTTTAAAACACTAATAATAAATAAATGTTATCTGAATTAAACTGACAGGTTTTAATGGGCCGTATGTAATTTACTTGTGTCCTGATGAGGCCATAGTTTTCTCCAAAGCTCATACCTAATTTTTTTTTTCGTAATGAAGATAAAGTAGCACACATCCCAAAGCTCATTTGAAAGATGCTATAATTTTATCCAAACATGTAGTGAAGGCCCATGTCCATTTGGGGGAGCTTGTATTTTTTTACATAACATGGTTTGCAACAAAAAGCTGGCCATGGAATAGCAGTTTATTCCATAAGCAGCCAATATATTTGCTAAAATATTTGCTCTTTTGGTCCTAATCACATTGCAATCTTTTGACACTATTTCAGTAACAATAATTGCAACAATTAATAATGTCCAATCAGAAATATCCCACCAGCTCATGACTGAGTTGCACAATGATGTCCTATAGAAACTTTATGGGGTATGTGTTCTATGTTTTGATGTTTTTTTCTCATGCTTTTTATTTTCTTTTTTATATTTTTCTTAAGTTCTGGGGTACATGTGCAGAATGTGCAGGTTTGTTACATATATATGCATGTGCCATGGTGGTTTGCTGCACCTATGATCAAAAGAAGACATTTATGTGGCCAAGAAATATATGAAAAAAGCTCAACATCACTAGTCATTATGGAAATACTAATGAGATAACATCTCACAGCAGTCAGAATGGCAATTATTAAAAAGTCAGGAAACAACAGATGCTGGCAGGGCTATGGAGAAATAGGAATGTTTTTACACTGTTGGTAGAAATGTAAATTAGTTCAACCATTGTGGAAGATAGTGTGGCAATTCCTCAAAGACCCAGAACCAGAAATACCATTTGACCCAGCAACCCCATAACTGGGTATATACCCAAAGGAATAGGAATCATTCTACTATAAAGACACATGCACACATATGCTTATTGCAGCACTATTTACAATAGCAAACACATGGAACCAACCCAGATGCCCATCAGTGATAGACTGGATTAAGAAAATGTGGCACATCTACACCAATGGAATACTATGCAGCCATTAAAAAGAAAGATCCTGACCTTTGCAGAGACATAGATGAAGCTGGAAGCCATCATCCTCAGCAAACTAACACAGGAATGGAAAACAAGACACTGCATGTTCTCACTCATAAGAGGGAGTTGATTAAGAGAACACATGGACACCGGGAGGGGAACAACATACACCAGGGCCTGGTGAGGGCTCAGGGGAGAGGGGAGAGCATTAGGACAAATAGCTAATGCATGAAAGGCTTAAAACCTAGATGATGGGCTGGGCACAGTTGCTCACACCTGTAATCCAAGCACTTTGAGAGGCTGAGGTGGACAGATTACCTGAGATCAGGAGTTCAAAACCAGCCTGGCCAACATGTCAAAATCCCATCTCTACTAAAAATACAGAAATCAGCTGGGTGCAGTGGCATACACCTGTAATTCCAGCTACTTGGGAGATTGAGACAGGAGAATCATTTGAACCCCAGAAGTGGAGGTTGCAGCAGGCCAAGATTATGCCACTGCACTCCAACATGGGCAACAGAGCAAGACTCCATCTCAAAAAAAAAAAAAATCCCTAGATGGCAGGTTGATAGGTGCAGCAAACCACCATGGAACGTGTCTACCTATGTAACAAAGCTTGCTTTCTGAATACATGCTCATTTTGCTAAAGCCATTCTTGTGTATCTTCATAATTTCCTCTAGTTGTTTACAAATGGTTTACATTTAATGAAATTATATATGCCATCCAAAAGATATGGCCATATTTGCCTTTGCCTTTTCTTCTATCTAATGTCATTCTTTTTCTACCAGATTCTTATCTGTAGAAGTTTAGCTTTGACTCTAGAGCACAAGAGAAATAGTGAGATTCTAGCTCTCATTTTTCCCTTCCTCTATATTGCCTATGCCCAGAACCTCAATTAGGTCAAATTTTAAAAGATATATCTTATGAAAGCTCATTACACACACACACACACACACACACACACACACACACATGCACACACACACATTCATTTAACAAAGAAAAAACATACAGCTTTAGCAGGTTGGGAAGTGGCATTCATTAACGTCATTTTCATTTTAAAAAGTGAATACATATGATAGCAGTAGTTACTTACATGCTATAATTGGTTAAAGTCAACTATGCAGATAGCATGCATTCAGACTACAGGGTGAGGTGGCACCATAGGTATAGCCAAATCTGCTACTGCTTACTTGAAATCTAATAAGCAGAAAGCTTCTTACATTTAATTATTGGTACTCTAGAGGGCTTACCACCTAGTTTGCTGCACCAAGGAGCTTTCAAACTAATCAGCCCATGATGACTGTGGTTCTAAAACTAATTGTGACACACAGCCTTGGTGATGTATCTTACTAACAATAGCGCTGGAATCTTGGGAGAGTTCTTTGGCATATGTCAAGGTATAACTATTAGGTAGTGGGCCAAGAAAGAGCCACCCTCACTAACTTCTAGGAAGGCACCACCAGCAATAACTTCTACCACAGGGTTAGGAATGGCCATATTTGTTCTTTAAGACATGTGATTCAAATTTTTCTGCTAATTAAACTATGGCTTTCTTAGTCCATTTGTGTTGCTGTAATGAAAATATCATAAAGTTTGTGGTATTTCTCATTTCTGGAGGCTGAGAGGTCCAAGATCAAGGTGCTGGCTGATTTGGTATCTGGTGTGGAGCTGCTTCCTGGTTGAGATGGCTGTCTCCTTGTTATAATTGCATGTGGTAGAAGGGGCAAGGGAGTTTTCTGGCATCCCTTTTATAAGAGCACTGATCTCATTCTTGCCCTTATGACCTAATCACCCCTCAAAGGCTTTGTATTAATCCATTTTCACACTGCTATAAAGAATTACCTGAAGCTGGGTAATTTATGAAGAAAAGAGCTGTAATTGACCACAGCTCTGCATGCTTAACAAGATGCATGACTGGGAGGCCTGAGAAAACTTACAATCATGGCAGAGGGCGAAGGGGATGCAAGGACCTTCTTCACGTGGTAGCAGGAGAGAGAGAGAATGAAGGGGGAAGTGCCACACACCGTCAAAAAACCAGATCTTGTGAGAATTCACTCAGTGTTACAAGAATAGCAAGGGGGGAGTTTTGCTCCCATGATGCAATCACCTCCCACCAGCCCCCTACCTCGACATGCAGGTATCACAACTTGAGATGAGATTTAAGGTAGTGGGGACACAGAGACAAACCATATCAGGCTCCTCCTCTAAATACCATCACATTGGGAATTAGATTTCAATATATGAATTTGAGGGGAACCTAAATATTCAATCTGCAGCATTGGCTATCAGCGATAAAGTATGGACTACAGGAATTTTTAAACCAAAGACATATATAACGAAAAAAGGATTCTAAAGATGCATTGTGGAAAGGGTACCTTAGATATTGACACTCAATTCTTTCTACTAGCCCAGTGTTTCTCAAACTCTAGGGTACATCAGGAGCTCTAAGAAGGGTTGTTAAAACCCAGATTGCTGGTCCTCATCCCCAGAATTTCTGAGTCAGTAGATCTGTGGCAGGGCCTAAGAAGCTGCATTTCTAATGGACTCCAAGGTGATGCTGCTGCTTGTTGGGGACCACATTTTAGAACCACCATGCTGACCTTCCATCTCATATATCCCTCCGCCTGTTCTGCTTGTCCTGACTATGTGCACCTATTTCAGGAGTTCTGCCCAGTGCAAATCAGAAAACTCTCTCCAAGAGTAGAAATTAATTTTCAGGATTCTCTATGTCATATGAGGTCTTCAGATACACCCTTGAATGGTAGAAAATGCCTCTTGGCCAGCCCAGACCCCTCATTTTAGGAGTTTTCAAAGGTAATATTAAATAAATAAGTATCAGCTGACAAAAGAGTTTGCAAAAACATCTCTCTTTAACTCACTAAAAAAAATGTCCTATCGAACACACTTCAGGAAACTTTAGTCCAAAACTAATAATAGAACTGTGTAAATGTTTCAATTCACCATTTTAAATTTATTTGACATAGAATTCTTTTTTCAAATGAAATCTTGCCCAGGACACCAACCTATAAATCAGATTCTTGGCAGAATAGGCATCATTTGTAGCAAACCTGAAGCACCTGGAGAATCCTACGATTCCAAGGAGCACAGTTTGCAACCCCATTTAATGCATAATAAACACAGACCCTTGTGTAGGATGCTATTGCTGGAAGGTGTCGTTGAAGCCTAATTTATAACCCTTCTCCTAGAAGGGTTATAAGCCTGAACTAGTGCTTCTTTCTTCACTCCTTTAAAAAAATGAGCACAGGAAAACTATGTGGAAATACCAGGGAAGGTTCATTTTCAGAGATCTCATCACAGAGTATTTCCATAGTTGGTATTTTTTTTTTAATTTTTTATTGGATTATAGGTTTTGGGGTACATGAGCAGAGCATGCAAGACAGTTGCGTAGGTACACACATGGCAGTGTGCTTTGCTTTTCTTCGCCCCTTCACCCACATTTGGCATTTCTCCCCAGGCTATCCCTCCCCACCTCCCCCTCCCACTGGCCCTCCCCTTTTCCCCCCAATAGACCCCAGTGTTTAGTACTCCCCTCCCTGTGTCCATGTGTTCTCATTTTTCATCACCCACCTATGAGTGAGAATATGCGGTGTTTCATTTTCTGTTCTTGTGTCAGTTTGCTGAGGATGATGTTTTCCAGATTCATCCATGTCCCTACAAACGACACGAACTCATCATTTCTGATTGCTGCATAATATTCCATGGTGTATATGTGCCACATTTTTCCAATCCAGTCTATTATCAATGGGCATTTGGGTTGATTCCAGGTCTTTGCTATTGTAAACAGTGCTGCAATGAACATTCGTGTACATGTGTCCTTATAGTAGAACGATTTATAGTCTTTTGGATATATACCCAGTAATGGGATTGCTGGGTCAAATGGAATTTCTATTTCTAAGGCCTTATAGTTGGCATTTTAAACTGACTGATAGCCATTCCTATGACTATGTTAGCAATGCTTGTGTTTCTAGCCTCAAGGTGTTCCAGCCTCAAGGTATTATGCTACAGGCCACTTTTTTTTTTTAATCTCTGACCAGAATATGCTTTGACCTACTTCTTTATTTGTGATTCTTTCTTTCTTTTGAGGTTAGAAACACCATGCTTTAATTGTGGTAACCCCCAAAATAAAAATAATATTGAGAAATATATTACGCTTCCCTGTTTGCTACTGATTGTTGTCTTAACTGCCTGTGTGTTTCCCAGCAGGAACACTCACGGCAAAATCCGCTTCATTTGGAGATGGCGGTGCCGAGCAGATGCTGAATACCATGTTTTCATGTGGCATTTTTGTTTACTAATTTACAAAATTTGTTTTACCCCCTGCAGCTATAAATGAAAAAGCTATAAAACTAAATGAAACTCTAGGAACTCAAGACAAGACCTTTGAGATAAATTTGGAAGGGCTTCAGAAAGAGATTGACCAGATGATTAAAGAACTGAGGAGGAAAAATCTAGAGACACAGAAAGAAATTGCTGAAGATGAGTTGGTGTGAGTAGATGCGTTGTTATTTTTTCATTTGACAAACTGAGATTCCAGATAATTTACAGATTCTAAATTTTTATCACACATGTAAGCAAAGAATGCTCTGTTTTTCCAACCTGGATATGTGTGCTATTGTATCATTTTATCTGCCTATCTGTCTATCTATCTATCTATCTATCTGTCTATCATCTATCTATTGTTCATTCATTTACTTATTTAATTGTACTTTACCATTGTTCTAAAATGAATCAAAAGCATATTCTTGCCTACATATAAATAATCAAGTAAATGATCTTTTCTGGTGCTACCCCTTCTATAATTAGGCTAATGAGCTTGCTTTGTTAATCACCTGTCTTAAGGACTGCTAGACTATCAGTTGATTTTTGTTTTAATAAAAATACCTTTGTATAAACAAAGTTATGACTTTACCATTCATGTATAGGCCATCCTATACATCTTATCATCTTAAGAAATGCTGAAAAGAAAAGTCATCAAATAATAAATACTTTCAAATAAAAGTTGGGAATTTGAGGATTGGGAACAGCGATAGTGATTTTACCCATGCTAAATAACGGTTATAATAACACACTCAATAAAATAGATACATCTCTACATTCATAGTCAGCTAACTTCAAAGTGGTAGTATTATTAATACCTAAATAATATATATTAAACCAGCAATATCAGCATACCTGAGAACTTGTTAAAAATACGGATTGTCAAATCCCATCCCAGACCTCCTGAATCAGAAACTTTGGGGATGGGACCCAGCAATCCATGTATTAACAAGTCCTTCAGGGAATTATGAGGCATGTCAGCTTGAGAATTACTGTTTTTCAAGTATTTAAACTTTCTTAATGGCTCAGAAATTATCGCTTTAGAAAAACTAGGTAAGTTAAACCCAAAAAACTTCCAGGTCAGTCAGTTGGAAGAAAAAGAAAAGCAGATTAAAATCATGCTATTCCACTAGCATGGCAATAACCTAGAATTCTGTTCACAGTTTCTAAGCAAACATATCAATATTCATCCTTACATTCAAAGTAATAGAGAAAAGGTCTCATTACAATGAAACAGGTGGTTTGTTTGATTTTAGTATGTGAAGTGAATCATAAAACTCATTTCATCAGTCAGATTCTAAGAATGACACGAGACCCTTCTGATTGAAAATGCTATTTTACTAACAAATTTAAAAGGTTTTTAAAACATCTGTTTTGCTTTCATTTTAATTAATTATAAGTGGTCTCAGGTACCAGTTTTCAACTTGATTTAGCACACAGTGAATCTATTTTACATGTTTTCTTATTTTCTCATTCTCTTCATGTTAGCATCTCTTTGTAACATGGTTTAATACCAATAAACCATAAGGCGGTGACATGAGCTCATTGTCTGTTATTGGGCTGGGGGTGGTTACAGAGCTGCAGAAGGTCTTCTGAAGAAAGTGAAGAAGCTGTTTGGAGAGTCCCGGGGGAAAAATGAAGCAATGGAGAAGGACCTCCGGGAAAAACTGGCTGACTACAAAAACAAAGTTGATGATGCTTGGGACCTGTTGAGAGAAGCCACAGATAAAATCAGAGAAGCTAATCACTTATCTGCAGTAAACCAGAAAAACATGACTGCGTTGGAGGTGAGTCTTGGGGGCACGTTTATCTCAATCTCAGAATGTGGGGGACAGTGTTGAACATGGCTGGACTATTCAAGTTGATGCACATTTACAAAGGTCAAGAGTAACAATTCTGAAAGGGTACTTCTAAGAATCAGAACAGGAAATGACTTTTTTTGTTTTGTTTTGCTTTTAATGACCAATTACCGTCACCCAAAGAATCAAATAAAATTTCAATAAGTTGAACTTTTGAAGGTATTTAAAACATTGAGGTACAGTGGAAGAAGTTCTTTACAGGGAGTCAGGGGACCTCGATCTCAATGACAACTGTGTCACTAACTAGACATACAAATTGGACAAGTCAACCAACATCTCTAAGCATCAGTTCCCCAAATCTACGAGTGCATTATATTATAGCATATCAGGTATCTTTAGATATTCATATCACATTATTTTGCAGCTTTCCCAATCTAATTCATAACCTGGTTCAGAGATCTTGCTGCCAGAAATCACAGAAGTTCCCTATGCTTTCAAATGCAATCTGAGCACCTGACAAATAACTCAATGAATTGACACCAGAGCTTGGAAAAAAATTGGTTCCCTTTTTTCTGTACAGTGTGTGTTATGCAAATGGTCTTTTAAAAGGGACTAACATGAACAGATCAGGTCTGGGTTTTCTCCTCCTTTTCCTCACAGACAACAGTTACTTAGCTCAAGAAATTCTGGGCAGCCTCTATCTTTTTCAGAGTGCTGATGAAACTAGAACTAAAACAGGTTCCTCCATTATTTTTTTCTTCTTGTTTTCAATTTATTTTTTAATCTTAGCATAGTAAGTTATCACTTTTCCCAAGAGTCAATTCAGCACATATAACAGCAGAAACCTGTATTTGATATTAATATCTAAACAACAACAACTTTCTCCCCAGAGACAAATTTACCTTTGCTGTTTTCAAACTATCTGACTCCAACAGGTCAGAAAACATCAGCAGACCTATACATCTTCTAACATATAATTTCAGCTTTAACACCAACAATAACTCAACACCCTTTGGCATATAGCATGTATGTAGAGATGTTTGTTGAATGACTAGCAATTAAATAAATGAACCAGGATTTTTTTTTTTTCTGAGATGGAATCTCACTCTGTTGCCCAGGCTGGAGTGCAGTGGCATGATCTCAGCTCACTGCAGCCTCTGCCTCCCGAGTTCAAGCAACTCTTCTGCCTCAGCCTCCTGAGTAGCTGGGATTATAGGCACACACCACCACACCCGGCTAATTTTTGTATTTTTAGTAGAGACAGGGTTTCATCATATTGGCCAGGCTGGTCTTGAACTCCTGACCTCATGATCCACCTTCCTTGGCCTCCCAAAGTGCTGGGCTTAAAGATGTGAGTCACTGTGCCCAGCCGAACCAGGATTTTTTAAATCTACTCATTTCTATTTTCCTTTGGATTAAGTAGTAGGAGGATGTATTACATTTTCTAATATATTTTATTTCTAGGTCCCTCTTCTGGGACTCAGCCTTGTCATTCTGGTAGAAGATTGAAGAGGCTTACTTTTTTTCTTAACTGATGCACCTAATCATAACCAATTTGGAGTCTACTGACATGCTAGCAGTTTTCCAGAAAAAGCTCCCTCCTGTGAGGTGGGATGCTAGGCCGCTGTCCTATCACAGGCTTCAGCAGGATTCGCCCTGCTCAGTGACACGCCAGCCGTGTGATTTACCCAAAGGTGTACCTCTCTATTTTATGGCAACAGTTTGAGAAATGAAAATTGCCTGTGTGGAAAGCATAGTAAGTATTTGAGAAATATTTCAAGAAGAGTTACATGGCACAGTCAACAGTACCTTCAGTCATTTCTTTTAGCGATGTTTAAAACCAGAAATCATCATTCTTGGGCACCCCTACAAATGCCTAGAGCTTATGTATAGTCACTACTGAAAATCTAAGTGGTCCTTTTTGGATTTTTATCTTATGTGCTGTGCTTAACTAAAGGCTTGTTAGGAAGTTACTGGGTAAAATAGAAAAGCTAACTGAATTCACATGAATAAGATATAGATTATTTAAGGTTGCTTAGATTATCATGGTTGCTGCTAAAATGGCTGAAAATCACGTGGAGTGTTTGTTAAACAAACAGGTCCCATGGGCTCCCACCCAGAGTCTGTGTAGGCCGGTCTAGGGTATGGCCCCCTGTCCATATTTCTAACACTCTCCTTGGGCTAATCTGATGCCTATACAGGTTTGGGGAAAACTGACACATTGCATCTATTTGATTGAATAATAAGCTGTATTTGAAATAAATAACTCCCTTATGACTGTGCCTACAATGAAGGTGATATAATTAAGACCTAACTTGAAAACATTTTATTTATTTTATGTTTAAGTATGTAATTTTATGTTTAAAACTTTTATCAGGCATCTACTTCATTCAGGAAACATGCCAGACACCAAAATTGATTGTCTCAATGAGGAGGCCCATAGAGCAGCAGCATTAGTGTAGCCTAGAAACTTCTCAAAAAGACAAATTCTTGGACCTCACCGCCAAATGATCAACTCAGAAACTCTGAGAATGGGGCTCAGAAATCTGTGTCTTAAAAGCTCCTCTAGTGATTCAGATGCAGCCTCACTGGTATAAACAATAAAACACCATCTCTGATGACTTCAAGTAATTTGTATTTGGTGGGAGGTGCACACATAAGCAAACCACTCCGTACACTACCATAATGATCACAGAGGGAAGCAAAGGAGTCTCAGTCACCCCTGAGTTTAGGAAGGGCTTTGTAAGGCCCTGACACTTGTACTAGATTCTAAAGGGTGAGCACTCAGCCACAGATAAAGAAAAAGAAGAACATTGCAGAAACTAGGAAAAACATATACAAAGGCATGGAGGAAAGAAAAGGACGTTTTGGGGGAAAGTTCAGTGGCTTGATAGGTTGGGAAGAAGACTACGTGTGAACAACTGGATGGATAGAAAGAAAAGATAGGCAGAGTGCAGACCTTCAGTTATAAGGTAATTACACTGTGAGACTAAGCTATGGAATTAGTTTTTATCTGGAAAGCTATAGAAAGCAATTGAAATATTGCAGTCTTGGGTTTAACTAAAGTTTAACCAATTGGGGGAATTTGAGTGGTTCAAATAAACTGAAGACATGGTTTTGTATTGGAAAATAGTGTGATATTAGGCTAGAAAATTAGGCTGTGATAATATTTATTTAAATTTCTGTCTGGTGCTACCATTTCAAGGTATTGCTGGTAACCAGGGTATTTGGGGTTGAATAGAAATTATTCTTGGTCTCAAAAAACTTATAATCTCCCCAAAAATTCAGACATTTTAACCTTTCACTCTACCCAATACTGTGATTTCATAGACTGGGAGATTTCAACAAAAATTTCACAAGAATGACAGCATCCTAGCAGAAATTGAGAGGATTTGAAAGAAAGGACAGAGTAGCAGGAGCCCCAGCACAGAGATCCAGAAGTGTAAGGTGATCTTAGGAAATGTTCAATAGAGCAGAAAAACTTTTAAAAGCTACATAAAAGTCTGTAGCAGAGATGGCTCTGGAATTTGGAGCCAGATCATAGAAGGCTTTGAATGTAGCCTACTAGATGGTGATGGAGTTAGAAGGGCATCTCCAGCGAGGGAGAGAGGGCCCAAGGGAACAGGAGACTTCATGGGCAGAAAGAGAGCAGATGAATAATTCAGTGAAGTAAATAATATGTATTGAGCAGTCTATCCCCAAATCTACCACTATGACCTTGTCAAAGAAGGCAGTGCAGATCAAGTAAAGAGTAAGTTGCTACATAAAGAATACACAGGCCAGCCTGGACCTTATGGTGAAACCCTGTCTTTAGAGAAAAATATACAAATTAGTCAGGCATGGTGGTATGTGCCTGTGGTCCCACCTACTTGGAGGCTGAGGTGGGAGGATTGCTTGAACCCAGAAATTTGAACCTGCAGTGAGCTGTGATGGTGCCACTGCACTCCAGCCTAGGTGACAGTGACACCCTGTCTCAAAAAACAAACAAACAAAAAAAGCAAAGAAAAAAGAAAACAAGAATAGACAGGAAGATAGTTTTCACAGGTTTCTGAAGAATCCACCACACCAACACACCAACAAAAAACAGGAAAGAAAGAAAGAAATGTTCAATTTGCAAAGCTCCAGAATAAAGTAAGATCTAATTAATTACAAGTTAAAAGTAGAAACATAATCAACCTTCATATTCAAACAGAATCATTGAGCAATTACACTCATACTATACTTTTTGTAGAATAATTCTCCCTATATATAGGGCTTTTTGTTGTTGTTGTTTCTTAAATATTCTAAGTTTCCTATCTTAGATATTTTATATACGACACCATTTTCTATCTCTCTCTTTGTATTTATTGCACTCATCTAATTTCCTTAAGAATATATTATACATTAATTTACTCATTCATTTTCTCTCTACTCCACACAAGCCATGAGGAACATGTGTTCTTCCTCACTTCATCCCCAGATCCTGGAACAGTATCTGTCAAAGGCAAAACCGTTTTTTGTTTTTGTTTTTGGTCCATGAATAAATAAAGTGCCATAAAGTAAACCCAAATACTCTATATTTTTACCAATATTTGTGAGCTTCAAATTTCCATGTTTCCTCAGTTCAAAGCTAGATTTCATCAGTATCTAATCTGAAAATTAGCCACCTCTAAAATCTCTTTAATCTCGCCATCATCATTTCTGATTGAGTATAAAAAGAAGCATATTTTGATCTTTGCATAACAATTGAATCCCTAATGTGACTCAATTAAAGCTTTTACAAAAGATTCTAACTCACTACTTTATTGGAATGAAAATATATATAGCTCTTCAATTAACACATGTGGAAATATTCTCTCTGCTTCCAGTGGCACAGCATGTTAAATTACCTTGATCCATTAATTCAAACAAGCCATGTTGGAAAGACTCTTGTATTTCTGTACATGGTATACTTTAAGTCAGCTCATACAAAAGCTAAGGGCTAAAATTGGCAGTTGTGTAAAAGAATGTTAGGCCTTTGGAAGATAAGATATGACTTGTAATCAGGGACATTTGGGACTGTTCCTATGTTTGTTGTCTGTGAAGAGTGAATGACACATGTCAGAACTTGCCCTGAATTAGTGATGGGAGTAGCTGAATGAGCCAAGTGATACCAGCACAAGTCCCAGGAATGGACTCAATTTTCTTTTTTTTTCTTTCTTTTTTTTTTTTTTTAAAGACAGAGTTTCGCTCTTGTCACCTAAGCTGGATTGCAATAGTGCAATCTTGGCTCACTTCAACCTCTGCCTCCCAGGTCAAGCAATTCTCCTGCCTCAGCCTCCCAAGTAGCTGGGATTACATGTGTACACCACCAGACTCAGCTAATTTTGTATTTTTCGTAGAGACAGGGTTTCATCATGTTGGCCAGGCTGGTCTCGAACTCCTGAACTCAGGTGATCCACCTGCCTTGGCCTCCCAAAGTGCTGGGATAACAGGCATGAGCCACCATGGCTGACCCATTTTCATTTATTTATTAGAAGATATTTGTTGAGGAAACTCCTCTAGGTACTAGAGATAGTGATACATAAGGCTGTCTTCATGGATTTTGTGTTATAATTCAGGAGATGGTCACTAAACCAATAAATAGGTTTAAGATATGACCATAAAGTCTGGGTGCATAGACTGATATACATAACTTGTTTATCAACATGTAATACATGGTATGTTTCATGATATTGCATAATACATTCAATGTGCATAATACATATGATGTAATACATTCTGTCCATTAACAACATATAGGTCAACAGGCTGTGCCTTTCTGCTGGTCCATGTATACGCATCGGTGATGCACTGGTGTCTCCAATTTTCATAACATAATCTTTGTTTTTAGTAACTACCATCAAAAGTAATCAAGATGAATCAATCTATATAAAAAAGAAAATAATATTATCTATGTTTCTATAGTTTGCGACCACTCTATAGAATATAATTCAGATAAATAAGTGCTAAGAGGAACAAAATAAGGTAATTATAATAGTTAAAATTACAGTGTTACTGTATGCCAGGCAGTGTTCTAAGCTAATTCTCTAATTTTAGCTTAGACCACTGCCTGGTGTACGATATATATCTATCACATGGGGTCCTTGTTAAAATGCAGATTCTGAGTCAGTAATTCCCAAGAATGGATTGAGATTATGTGTTTCTAATGAGCTTCCTGGTGACACTGATGCTGCTGGTGAATGGGCTACACTTTGAGTAGAGAGGAACTAAACATTTTATATGAAGCTAAATTACTTCCTTAAGGTTTCAGAGTTTGGGAGTGAGCAGAGCGAAGATCCCAAACCAAGAGGGCTGTCACTTGAATGTAGCGTTTAATCACTATGCCCTAGTATATAGAGAATGATTGAGACGAGGATGGTGCTATTTTAGATAGGTAATCAGAGGAGTGACTATTACCAGAATGGAGGGAGGAAACAAGCCAAGGAGTAGGAAGAGCACACAGTGGGAGGATCTGCAAGTGCAGAGGCTTAGAGGGAGGAACTAGATGTATGGACCTGGCAATATACTGAATTGATTGATAAAAAGAAGGAAAGAAAGGTATGAAATTAGCACTAGCCCAGTGCACATTTTTTAAAAATGTGATTTCTATAATAGAATGGACAGTATTTGCACAGTCCGGGACCCAGGATCTATCATTAAGTAGACAGAAATTTAAATCTTAACCACACTGTACAACGCGACCTTAAAGAAACCATTTACTGTCTTGGTTCATTCGAGCTGCTATAGCGAGAGACCAAAAACTGAGTGGCCTATATGCATCAAAATTTACTTCTTACAGTTCTGGAGGCTGGGAAATCCAAGATCAAGGTGTTGGCAGATTTGGTGTCTGATGAGGTACCCCTTTCTGGTTCCCAGACATCATTTTCACTGTGTCCTCACATAGTAAAAGGATGAACAAACTCCTTCACATCTCTTTTATAAGGGCAATAATCCCATATATGAAGTCTCTGCTTCATGACCTGGTCATCTCCAAAGGCCCCACTTCTAGTCTTATCACCTTGAGAATTAGAATTTCAACATATGAATTTTCAGAGAACACAAATGTTCAGACCATTGCCCTTTACTTGTTCAATTTCCCACTTATGTAAAAAGTGATCAACATAGGATCCAAAGAGTTGGAATAAAGTAAGAAAAGCTTATAAACTGCCTGGCACATATTGGGATCTACATGCATTAGCATTATTGTCTATAGAAAAAAACTATAAGTGGTCAAAGCTTAATATTATAATTGAGGCCATTATATCTGTAGGTAGAATGGTGATTTTAGGAACAGGAATAAATCAGAAGTATAAAGAATAAAAAAAGTAAAAAAAAATACACCAAATGGAGAAATAACAATATTTGTCTCTCATCAGTTTTACTCTTCTAGGCTGGGATTGCATTTCATATAGTTTTTAGACAGGCTCTATGTTCCAAAGCAAAATTATAATGTTTTCCTTATCAAACAGTCCATTTGGTTTATTCTTCCATGTGATAGTTTCTCTATTTCTTAAAAAGTACCAAAAAAAAGTACTTCTCCTAAGTTTCCTTAAAAATCTCACTTCAAATTTCACAGAAATCCCATTGAATACATCTGCTTATGTTTACGTTCACAAAGTACACATTTGTATGTAGATTCTAGAACTCAATATATAGCACCAATGTAACTATTCAGCACTTACATTTTAGTTAAAAATGGATACTCCATCTTTCTTTAAAAGTAGTTTTAATTCCTCAACTAGTATCACATAACTTTTCTTCACTTGGATGACTTTCTCACAATGAGAAGGAGAAATAACTGATACAAGCTTCTACATAGAAGAACTCTTGAAGGACTGGCTAAGTAGTTTATATTGTTCTCATCTAGCCACATTGTCAACAGGATGTACCTTTTTTGCCAAGCTTTTATTTGAACAGCTCAGGAAAGTCGGGAATACAGGGCTAGGTAGGATTTTACAAAAATGCAATTTTGATGTCTTGTTCACATCTGTCTACAGAAAAAGAAGGAGGCTGTTGAAAGTGGCAAACGACAAATTGAGAACACTTTAAAAGAAGGTAATGATATACTCGATGAAGCCAACCGTCTTGCAGATGAAATCAACTCTATCATAGATGTGAGTATTTGGTAGAGTCAAAAGAGGTATGATAATAAATAAATGGGAGCCAATGAGAAAGCCCAGTAATATAAGCAAATACTAGTCTTTGTTTTCTTGTGGAGATAAAATTATTTTGCATGATTCTGCTGTGACCATGCCTCTCTATTGGTGACAACTGGAATATCACTTTGTTCTCCCAGTGGACATGAGTGTTTGTGCAAGGGTACTCATTCACGCAAATCCGTTGTTGTCCACAGCGATGAAGGACATTTCTTGTTCCTAGAGCAGCACTTACAATCTGCTTCAATATTTATATAACATTGGTTAAAAGAGAAATGTAAATTTACAAACAGGCTTTTAATATGTAATGTCTAATGTCTTACATAGAGTGATATGTAGTCATAGATATGCAAATGGCCTAAGATATCCTATGAAGTGGGATTGTTTAAATAGGCTTTTCTTGGTGTAAGTTGACTTCTTAAATTCCTAGTCTATTTCATTAAATAATGACTTTAATTCTCTATTGTTTTTGCTATGTTAGTAAATTTGAAGTTTCATTTAAAAACTAAACATGTGGGCCAGGCATCGTGGCTCATGCCTGTAATCCCAGCACTTTGGGAGGCTGAGGTAGGCAGGTTGCCTGAGCTTAGGAGTTCAAAACCAGCCTGGGCAACATGGCAAACCCCATCTCTACTAAAAATACAAAAAGTTAGCTGGGTGTGGTGTCTGGGCACCTGTAATCTCAGTTACTCAGAAGGGTGAGGCAGGAGAATTGGTTGAATCTAGGAGGTGGAGGTTGCAGTGAGCCAAGATCATGCCACCACACTGTAGCCTAGGTGACAGAGTCAGACTCTGTCTAAAAAAAAAAAAAAAAAACACTAAACACTTGTAGTTATGCCTCATAGAGAAATTAGTAAAAAAGAGAAGGCTTAAATTTACTTACTTAAAATATCCTCTTCTCTACATATCAGTATGTTGAAGACATCCAAACTAAATTACCACCTATGTCTGAGGAGCTTAAAGATAAAATAGATGACCTCTCCCAAGAAATAAAGGACAGGAAGCTTGCTGAGAAGGTGTCCCAGGCTGAGAGTCACGCAGCTCAGTTGAATGACTCATCTGCTGTCCTTGATGGGTATGTCATTTATGTTGGAAATGTTTGTGTATTTCGATGATTGTCCAAAGGTTTTGACTAGCATAAATGGTAGAGAATCATTTTCAAATCCTGATTGCTGTTAACTATGAACACACTAGCTACATGGCCTTTCTGTGGAAAGGCTTAATTAGGAGAGTCTGGGCAAAGCTTTACTGGAGCAGCATCAAAAGTCTGAGTTGCAAGCAGATTCAAATATGGCTTAGTAGGAAGCAAACATAGCCCTAGGCTACACTTAGAAAAAAAATTATTTTCTGTTCTTTATTAGAAAGCACAGTGGTTGCCTTATTAGCATTTTAAATAACATATAAAACACATTCTGTTTCAAATTTCAGTTTTATATTTCTAATGGAATCAAAACAATTTATTGTTAAAAAAGTGGCTTTTTAGAAAGTCTTTCCCCCCCCTCTTTTATGCTCCAGGGAGCGATTACATTTTTTTCCTGTAAAATAACAGCTTATTCTAGCTGGGATTATTACATAGGTCATAGGAGGGAGAGAAAAGAGGGAAGTATATATTTGACTTACAAACAGCCTTCTGTGTATAACTGATATGCTTCTCCTACAATTTTGGGATTGTCATGATTAATAGAGGTGCTATTAGCCTCAAGAATAATTTGCCCAAAGAAATCTACATCACATGGAAGGCTTTGTTCTTATACTTAATACTGACTGTTACAAAGAAAGCAATATTAATTTCTGAAGACCTTGGACAATATATGCAGTATCATTTTATGTCAAACATTTGCCACTTTATAGTGAAGGGTGGGTGGTAGATGAGACAGAAAGCTAGCTGTCATCAGACCCAGGCTCTTAAGTCCTTACCTGGAGACATATTGGTCATTTGGCCTGAAACAGGCCATTTAACCTTCTGAGATTCACTTGGTCTCCTCGGGGAAGTGCGCCTACACCAGAAAGATGTTGTGATACTAATTCCAGTAATGTAATACAAGTGCTTTGAATCTCACAGCATGCTTCACAAATAAAGTGAAGATTTGTCTCATATCACACACCTGCTTGAGCACATGGTTGCAGAGGAGGATGTAATGGGTTTTTAAGATATGTTGGTAGTGTTTCACAGCTGAATTATTTAGAAATATAAATTTATGTTGTGGAAAACTACAAGACAATATAATAAGTAGATACCTCACTATGATTCGGAATTGTGATAGTTACACTGGCCATGATCATTTGGAAGCCAGATTTCTTATAGTTAGGATGTTCTTCACTTGAGAACCTGAGTACCATTGAGTGACCTGACATTCTTTTTTTGAATCATCCCACCAGAATTCTTGCTGAGGCTAAAAATATCTCCTTCAATGCCACTGCAGCCTTCAACGCTTACAGCAATATTAAAGACAATATTGATGAAGCTGAAAAAGTTGCCAGAGAAGCCAAAGATCTTGCAAATGAAGCTACAAAACTGGTAAGAAACAAATAGCACATGTGGAAGCCAAACTTTTTGAATTTTTAATATTTAAGTCAGTCTGGAAAGTCCCAGTAAATTGGCATATTTGTATTGAGTTATTTTTGAAAGCCTCTTTTAACATTTACCTAAAATAAATTCTTAGTATGGTATAATGATAGCAGAACTATTTTCTCAGTCACCCACTACCACTGTTAGGGTTTTAAATTATTGTAGAAACTGAGCAGGTTTGTGCTACTAACTCACAAAATAAAATGGGCAAAGATAACACTCTAGATAGGGAAATTTATCACAATTATGTCAAATGTCATTAGTAAAAAGGGAAAAAAAAACATTGCATATAATCACACACAAGTTGGTTACATATGAAGTTTGGCTATAAAATGCACTTTTGTAAAACATACTGGATCATATGCTTCTAAACTATACCATTTTTCTGAATTAATGAATTTTTATGAATTTATGAATTAAAAAGCTCTTACTCTTTGGCTGCAGTCATTGCTCATAATACATTTGGACCCAGTATTTTAGAGTTTGGGCATTCCATGTTCTATCACCTTATTTGAATGCCTCTGATGGTGACAAATCTTTATTCTTTAGATGTAAAGCAACAGTTTGTAAATAGTTGTGTGATAAACCTTGGTAGCACTATTTTAGTTTTAAGAAAATCTCATAGGAATTATCCTGAATAAAATGTTCAGAATCATCATTTATTCCTTTTGCTTCACATAGAATCTACCAAATACATGAGATTTTTGGGGGGAGGGGAAACCTGATTGGACATTTTGACTGTAAGTGAAATGCACATAAGCAGTGGTGTTAAAGAAACTGATCAATATTTCCTTTGCTTGGGTATAGGGCAAAAATGCTTTCTAGGATTTTAGGGATGTTAGAGATACTTACCACAGGCTTAGCAGGTTCGTTTGTGGTCATAATGAGAACATCATATTCTATGAGCAATTAGTATTGTTTTTGGTTTCTTTTGAATGAGCTGTACTATGTTCTGTTTACTTCTTATTCAACATAGTGGCATGATCATTGCAGAAGCGTTTCTATGTTCAGTTATCCTTTCAAAATGAATCTACTTTTCAAATGTAAACTAAAATTTTTATCCATCTTTTGATAGACAATTTTCTATTTTAAATACCCTATTTTCCACGTTCCCCATTTTCATTTCACCTGTTTTATCCTATGATTATTTTCAGTACCTAAAATGGTGCCTGGCATTTAGTAAGCACTTATGAATGAATGAGTGAATTTTTTATTATAATTGACACCTTTTATGCCTATTCATAATCTTTTATATCAGTAAAAATTTGCTATAGTCATTCTTCATCCTTATAAATTTCTTGTAACATTTTATATTAAGGAGCTGTTTAATTTTACCTCATTTAATACCTTCACTTTACACTTGGGAAACTCATGTTTTGCCCACACGAATGTGCACTTACTTCTTACCACCAATGCTTATGCATGGTAGGCTAACCAACTTCAAACCCAGAGTGATGGTAAGTTGTAATACAGTATTATTCCATGTCATTATTCCTTCTCTCTTTCCACAATCATTTAAAAAAATTTAATGTCTGAAAAATTACAAAATAAGTGCTATAGAGAATCACTGACTTATTAAATGACTATCAGAAAAGAAAAAGGAGATGATCTGTCCAGGAAATTTTGTGGGAATATGTGTCATGAACAGAATAAATAAAATTTTACTTTCAATAGATCATTATAATATAGTTCTATTTTGCTGGAAAAGAAATATATTTGAAAAACATTAAGTTGAGTAATTATCTATCTAGGACTAACATCCCATAGATATAATATCTGGTATCATTGCTAAAGCTACAGATCAACAGAGAAGAATGAGATTAAATGTATTACTTATATAAAAGAGCTCAAAGCATCATAATACAGAAGAGTCCTCTACTCATTTGAGTCTAGCTTTATAAAGAAGAAAGAGTGTTTTCAATAAATTAAAAAAAGAAACACAGCATACATTTGCAGGAGGAAAGCAAAAGGTCAAGTAATAAAGCAACCAATTCCCACTATGAAGAAAATGGAGGTCAGGTAATTTGAGAAGAAAAAAAATGTTGAAAAGACCATAAGAAAAGAAACGAAAAAATGTTAGAAACAACCTCCAAGCATAATTAAGACAATATTTTTAAATAAACTTTGGTTTTTAAAAAATTTGCTTGCCTTCCTATATATAAATACACATAGACAATCAAGAACCACACTGAAAGGAAACTAGGAGTGAGAAGGAAGCTGAGCCTTTATAAGCAGGAGGAAGCTAAACACAATTGGTTTGCAGTATAGCATTTCTTTGAAAAGAGTAATAGCTATTTGTCTTGCATAAATAATTCCATTAAATATCAGAATGAAATATTATTTTAAGAACTCAGACATCATGAAATAGCAAATGTTTTTTTTCTGTTGGTGCTGAGTGAGGAAAGTACTTACAGCATTTGTTTTCCTATATATAACAGCCAAGTAAATATCTCATTTAGTACCTCTCTTATGGGTGCAAGGAAAAGGAGAAAGGAGATATGTCACTCATAAAATTGAATAAAAATGGAATATGGAGATACAGTAATTTTTTCTCATCTTAGTTGCTTTGATCCCCAAGACTCTAAAATAACAGAGAATTGGAAGTATTTAAAAATTTCCAGGTGATAGATAAACTCGAAGCCTACATTATCCACTAGATCAGATTTTTTAAATTGTTGAACATGATAGGGTCCTCTAGAAGGACAGAACTAATAGGATAGGTGTATATAAGAAGGGGAGTTTATTAAGGAGTATTGACTCACACCATCACAAGATGAAGTCCCACAGTAAGCCGAGCAAGGAAGCCAGTCCAAGTCCAAAAGCCTCAAAATGAGGGAAGCTGACAGTGCAGCCTTCAGTCTGTGACTGGCGGCCTGACAGTCCCTGGCAAACCAGGAGTCCAAAAGCTGAAGAACTTGGGGTGTGATGTTCGAGGGCAGGAAGCATCCAGCACGGGAGAAAGATGAAGGCTGGAAGGGTCAGCAGGTCTGGTCTTTCCACTTTCTTCTGCCTGCTTTTATTCTAGCTGCACTGGAAGCTGATTAGTTGGTGCCTACCCACATTGAGGGTGGGTCTCGCTCTTCTAGTCCACTGACTCAAATGTTAATCTCTTTTGGCAATACCCTCACAGACACACCGAGGAACGATACTTTGAATCCTTCAATCCAATCAAGCTGATAATATTAACCGTCACAAGTTCACTCCTTGTCAACTTGAACCCATACACATATCCTGAAATCATACATAATCTCCAAATAAAGACAATAATAATGTCATAATTACACATAACATAATACAGCTATCCCTTATACAATTGGAAATACACTAAATCCTTAACATAAATGCTATTATATAAAGTTAACAACACTTAAATGCTGATATGAAGTCAATAAATCTTACACCACATGATAAAGCAAAAAGAAAGGAAATTAAGATATTTTCTTAGTACAAGTGTATACATGCACAAACATATTCTTAACAGAATAATGAGAAACTATTCATGACAATTGCAGTCCTCATTTCTGCAACTGGTCACGTGTCTTTAGCTGGTATTGATGAGTACCTGCTTCTACTACCCATTATGTATTCCCTTTGCCTTCTGCAAGCACTTCAGTGGGTCATGGTTTTTTACCTGCTGAGTCTATGGACCAAGTGGCAGAGCAGTTTGAACAGCAGCCTGAACCTGTTTCAGAGCCCACTCAAAATTGGCAGCCTTTCAGGTCCCTCAATAAATGGGCCAGAGTAACACACCCAGGTACAATACTTTCATCCTTCAATCCAATCAAGTTGACCCTTAATATTAACCATCACAGTGAATGAACAGTCTTTCTCTGATGTTGGCTCCTTGGAATGACCACCAGAGGCAATAAGTGCACTCTGAGTAGCACTGGGATATAAGGCCCTCCTCTGCCCATTTCCACCGGAAATGTCTTAGACGTGGTGCTTTTTCCATGAGGTATATCCAAACAACAAACAAACAAATAAAATACAGCTAAGGCAGAATGAATTCCATAGTTCAGGTTCTTAAAGATAGTGGAAAATCATCACACAATCTCCACCTATTTTGAAACATTATCTTCTTTCCTTTCTTCCTTTCTCCCTTTCTCTAAGTCACTGGAATGTGCTAGTTTGGTTTATAAAGTTTGCTGGAAAATTTAGGCAGTCCTCAACCTCTCTAGGTGTGCTGAATTTTTAAAAAATAAATTACATTTTCACTTCCCATGGCAAATGGAGTTTTCATCTTGCTTCTGTCCCTTTTCTTCACCTTGAAATCACTGTTGTTTTGTACAACTTTCTCTCTATCTCTGTCTCTGTCTCTCTCACACACATATATACCCACAATGTTCCTTAATATCTTCTAATCCTGAACTTTCTTTCTCAATTTGTTTAGTTAGATATTCACTAGAAGTGAGTATTAAGAATGGGGGAAAGTTTATACTGGTTGAACTTGGGTTTTCCAAAGAAACAGAACTATTAAGAGATGGATAGGTAGATTGATTGATTGATTGATGACAGATAGATGAATGGATGGATAGGTAGATAACAGATTGGTAGATGATAGGTACATAGATTAGATAGATAGATAGATAGATAGATAGATAGATAGATAGATAGATAGATTAGATGATAGACAGGAAGAAGAAGAGATTTATTCTGAAGAATTTGCTTACAGGACTCTAGAGGCTGTGAAGTTCCAGAATCTGCCAGCTGCAGATCCAGGATGTAGTTCACTTCAAGTCAAAAGGCCAGAGAAACAAGGGGAGCTGATGGTACAAAGTGCAGTTCAAGAACAAGAGAGAAAATGAGATGAGATGTCCCAATGCAATCTGTAAGGCAGAAAAAAGGGAAGGACTTCCTCCTTTCTTTGCTTTTTGTTCTATTCAGGCCCTCAAGAGATTGAGTGATGCACAACTATATTAGGGAGGGCAATCTCTTTTATCTGCATCCAGAAACACCCTCACAGACACACCAGAAGTAATCTAGGTGCCCATGGCCAGTCAAGTTGACACATACAATTTACCGTCACACTGGCCTTCAACTCCAGTGCACATGGTCTTCCTCTTTGTTCTCCAAATTTAAGTTCTTTCACTTGCTCCAATTATTCATATTCCTTGAGAACTCTCATTCTCAAAAACTTTGACAAGGTCTTTCGTAGGCATTTCTAGGAAAAATAATACAAAATACATAAGAAAGTAAGGGAAGTTTAGATATAATGCATTATTTTCATAGAAAAATAATAGTAAGATGATTAGTAAAGAACTGTGCTGTGTAAGAAAGATGTAAGCTTTAGACAAAGTGAGGAAAATGGGGGAAATCTAGAAAAAATAATATTAAACAGAAAGAGAATATTCTTAAATATATGAACTTCCCTTTAAGAAAATTTCCCAGTGTTCATGCCTAGTACAAGGAGAGTAAAAACTCCACAGAAACCTCAAAAAGAGCTTTTTCTTGTGATGGTGTTAGGTGTCTAAGGAATAAACAGGACTTTTAAAACTTTACTCTTCTGTGACAGATCAGTGAGGAGCAAACAGCTTGATAAGAAGCACTGATCTATTATAAATACACTTTATTCACTGAAGTACAATCAAATTCACTTTCAAAGGAATGTGAACAAAATCAAAGAACTTGGATATTAGAACGACAAAAGTGAACAAAAAGAGAAAATGTGTACAAATCTAGGTAAGCATTGTGAAAAGCATAACGACAATAATTATTAAATATGTGAAATTAAAAACAAAGTGGAACTAAAACACAAGAGACTAATAACATGGAAAATGGGCAGGTAGTTATTTAATAAAAGTTTTTAAGATTCTTGAATTCTGGGGAGAAGAGTAAAAAGTTAATTAACTTTAATTTTTTCTAAGTATATGTATCAAACATTGAAGAAAATTATAGAAAAATAAAATTGACAGTATTAAAGTTCTCCAGAGAAACAGAACCAATTGGAAGTGTATGTATACAAAGACATATATTTTAAAGAATTGGCTCCTGAGATTGTGGGGTCTGGCTGCAGGGAAGAGTGAACATTGCAGTCTTGAGTCCAAAGGCAGTTTGGAGGCAGAATTTCTTCTTCTTCAGGGCATCTCAGTAATTCCCCTTAAGGTCTCCAACTGTTGGATTAGGCTCCCCCACATCACGGAGGCATGACCTGCTTTACCTAAAGTCTACTGACCTAAGTGTTAATCACACCTAAAAATACCTTCACAGCAACATCTAGACTGCTGTTTTTACCAAAATCTGGGTACCATAGCCTAGCCAAGTGAACATAAATTAACCAGCAAAAACAGCTATACATTCCAAACGAGCAGAAAGAGAGAGAAAGATAGAGACATATGAAGTGGAATTAATCAGTTCTGTAAAAAGGAAAAAATAAATAAAAAGAAAAACAGAAACAAATAGTAACTATAAAATATAATGTAATTAAATCCAAATACAACAGTCAGGGTAAGTATCACCAGCTGCCTCAAAAATACCCCTGAAATCCCACATGGTGAACATAATTCAAGTTTATGTCTCACATCACAATCCAATGTGAGTTTTGCCACCTTTGCATCTTGTAGTGACATCATACCATGTAGCCCCCAGGGCAGGGAAGAGAATAAAAGGAAGAGACATGCTGACTCCTACCATATTGGCTCATGTGGCCTGGACCATGTCTGATCTAAGTCATCAACCAGAAGTAGCCACGGGCCCCCAGCCAGCTGAAAGGGAGGCCTGGAAAAGTAGGAGGCACATAGGGTATTTCATGAGCACTAACTATCTCTGCTTCAAGTTGTCTTCATAATAAATGCAAACATTAAAATTAACAATTAGGTTACATCGATTTTCATATTGGATTAAAATGTCTTAAACAAAGGCATGCTTCTATATATGACTCACCCGAATACCACAAATCTTAGGGGAACAGAAAGACTGAAAACGGGAGGTAAGATACATTAGGGAAACTCTAACCGGAAGAAAGCTGGCATGCTACTATTAATAGCAATCAGAAAGACTTCATTTTTTTTTTTAAAGAGTTATTAGGGATTAAGAAAGTGATCATGATAGAATAAAAGGAACAAAGAAGACTAAAATATTATGAGCCTTCAAGGTCATAATAACAAAGCCTATGGAAAAATAAATATATCAGAATGAGAACGTTTTCATATTTATAATAATAGGGAGTGATTCTACCACATCTCTCTTAAAAACTGATAAGTGAAGCAAAGAGACGCAGATTTTAAAAGTACCTTAGGCCGGGCGCGGTGGCTCATGCCTGTAATCCCAGCACTTTGGGAGGCAGAGGCGGGTGGATCACGAGGTCAAGAGATCAAGACCATCCTGGTCAACATGGTGAAACCCCGTCTCCACTAAAAAATACAAAAAATTAGCTGGGCATGGTGGCGTGTGCCTGTAATCCCAGCTACTCAGGAGGCTGAGGCAGGAGAGTTGCCTGAACCCAGGAGGCGGAGGTTGTGGTGAGCCGAGATCGTGCCATTGCATTCCAGCCTGGGTAACAAGAGCGAAACTCCGTCAAAGAAAGAAAGAAAGAAAGAAAGAAAGAAAGAAAGAAAGAAAGAAAGAAAGAAAGAGAGAGAGATAGAGAGAGAGAGAGAGAGAGAGAGAGAGAGAAAGAAAGAAAAGAAGGACCTTAGACAAAATGAACGGCCTTATGAACTCTAGATCAACTAGATAATGAATTCTACATGCCCCATTAGATGAAGTAACTCATGAGCAAAGGACCACAACCTAGATCATAAAGTAAGTATCAGCAAACCCTAATGATCCAATAGCATCTTGACTACATTCTCTTATCATAATGCAATACAATTAGAAATTGGGACAAAACAATTCACAAAAAAAGTTTCAAAATAAAAAAACGCACCTCAAAGTAACCCATGGTTTAGGAAAAAGCACAGTTTAAATTTACAAAGTATTGAATAACAGAATGGAAAGAAAACTTCACATCAAAATTTGTTTGTGCAAATAAAATGGTACCAATAAGAAAATGTACAGTTCAGAATGCAGATATTAGATATAATGATACTAATTATCTAAAGTTTCTAATCAAGATGTATAAAAAAGTACACAGAAAGAAATAAAAACAAACACAGAAATTAATGACCTAAGGAAAATCGTTAGACAGGGTTGACAAAACAGAAAGCTGATTCTTAGAATAAACTAGCAAATAAACAGAAGACAAGAACAATTAAACAAACAAAGATGACACAAATGAATAGGATCAGTAATGAATGTAGACACAGTATAGATTGAAAAATAAAAATAGATATACTGGAGTGTATAAGCAACGTTATTCAAACACATTTGAATACTTATGTGACATGAGCAATAGGTTTAGAGCAAAATTTACTCAAAAATAAATAGTACACCTGAGAACTATAACCATTAAATAAATTGGATCAGTAGTTAATACAACAGAATAACAATGTCTACGAAAATGTCAAGGACCCCTTATACAATTTGTTCCAAAGAATAGAAAAAGAAGAATTTCCTCAGCTTATTTTATGAGGCTGATACAATCTTGAGTGCAAATCCTATAGAGGACAGTACTACAAAGAAAAACTATAGGCCAGTTATTTAAATACAAAGGGAAAATACAAATGCAATATTATAAAACCCAATTCAAACGTACATATTTTAAAGATCTGGAAATGCACAGTAAAACATTGAGATTTGCCAGATATGGATGATGGGAATACAAGTGTCTGTGTTAATTTCTAATCTTATCTATATGCTTAAATTATTTCCTACTTAAATATTTTAACCAAAATGAACTTAAGAGGAGATAGAAAATCAGTCCTGCAAAAAAAAATCTGTCCTAAAAAAAAAAAGAAAGAAAATAGGTCTAAAATGGGTCTGGAAATGAAACAACAGCCTCATCCTTTATACCAACAAGAGCTTCTACATTTCTTCCTTTTTTAAAATTCATGACACATGCATGTTTTAATTTCTTTTAAATTATCAGAGGCTTATAACTGCAAGTGACAATCCCCTGACCTAACTTTTCTTTTGACTAAGCTCTCAGCTCCAGGATCAACCGTTCTAAATCTTTCAAATATTTCTTCTCTTCCTATATCTCTTAATAATATTACTGTGACATCACGTATTTCATTGAGTGAAGCATTATCTATTTAATTACTGCTATGATGAAGGAGATGTAGTTCACTTAGAGACTATCACATCACGTTTTCCCACCCATCAATTTCCCAGTGTAGGTTCAATACTATGTTTATATTCTTTATATGTTTTAACCTAAGTAAATATACAGAGAGTGTTATCTCCTGTATAAATGATAGACTCTACATCCTTTGAGATGAAGCTATGTGTGTCCTCATCTTTCCATTTAGCTTCCTTTTTTTCTCCTCCTCTCAGTTTCTACCTCTTTAACTTTGATATTGTGATAGTCAATAACATTTACATTTTATCTATAACCATACTTGTTCCACAGCAGAATACAGAAGTCCCTTCTCTGAAGTCATTTCATTCCTTAAAGGACTCCCTTTGAGTTTTTTTCAGTGGGTCATTTGATGCTTAATTGCCAGTGGCTCTGTGCAGGAGAGAAGGAGTATTCTGTTCCATAAGATAACTTGCAGTTAATCATTCCTTTTCATTCTCACAACTGACTCTCATTCTCTACCTTACCTGTTCTTTCTGAAGCCTGGCCTCCTCCAAATTTTTTCTATCTCCTTTCCGGCGTATACCTTATAGTGCAAGTTATGGGTGCAGGAATCACAAAAGATTGAGGGGCAGGAACTATCTAAATAACCAGGGTAGCCCGGTGCAGTTACTCATGCCTGTAATCCCGGCACTTTGGGAGGCTGAGGTGGGAAGATCGCTTAAGCCCAGGAATTTGAGACCAGCCTGGGCAACATGGTGAAACCCCATCTCTACTAAAAATACAAAAATTAGCCAGGCATGGTGGCACATGCCTATAATCCAAGCTACTCAGAAGGCTGCAGTGGGAGGATCCCCTGAGCCCAGGATGTCGGGGCTGCAGTGAGCTGAGATCATTCCACTACACTCCAGCCTGGCAAGTCCTTGTCTTGCAAGAAAACAAAAGGCCTGTGGTGGTGTGGCTAGGAAGGGTGCCAACGCTTTGAAAGGGAAGATTTGTCTGCTAAAATTATGCACTTTCTTTGAACATCTTCTCTTTACTCCATCATAGTTTTATTCCCCACTGATCTCCCCTGCGTAGTCACTCTATTTTTCTTGGTACTATTTTCTGAAAACTGTCTTTTGCTCAGAATTCAAATTTTAAATTAATTAATCTATATTTCCGAGGAGCTGTTTGTTTTCTTACTTTATATTTTGCTTTCTCCATGGGAAAGATGTGCTTGGGAGCCTCATGCAGTCTTGGGAGGAGTTATGTAGCCACTGGGCTAGATATGCCAGCATGGTGAGCCATTCCCTGGAACCACCGTCCAGAGCCAGACCCTTTGGGCCCTACACAGACTGCATAGCCCCAGCATGCAGGGGCTTGTATATGGGAAGTTCTGATGTCACAGGATCCTTGGGGTGTTGCTTCACCAGCTGAAAACCTCTGTGGCCGGTGGCACCTTTGCCTGAATTTTGCTCAGGTCCACTGGGCTCATTCTGCCCACTCAGCCTGGGAGGCTGCACTCGGCTCAAACTTCCACTACTGGCCTGGATTCCATGCCTGCCAAGGGTGATTCAGGGGAAGAGTAGAGAGAGGTGTGTGAGTGAGCATGGGATCCAGCCACTGTGCACAGCTAGGCGTGCCAGCTGCGGTGGGCTGGGCAGCTCCAAGTGCTGGCTCCATGTAAGGCTCTGGCTGAACCCGGCATACTGCAAGCAAGCGGCTTCTACTGCTGGCACCAGGGAATGCAATGGCACCTTGGAGATGCCAGGAACCTCAGAGTCGGAAAGAGGATGTCATAGCCCGGGCTCGGGGACCCCTTAGGTCTGGGCTCCCCAAAGAGCCACAGCTCTTCTCTCCTGCTCATTGCTGTCCACCTGGTGAGTGGGGGGAAAGGGACGTGTTTCTGCCCTGTTTGTGTTATGGCTCTTTCGTTTCCACCATTCAGGGGCATCCCGAGTTCTTGTCTCGCATTCAGGAAGAATGAGGTATGCAGACAACTGGAGGACGAACAAGGTGAAGAGGTGCTTTACTGAATGACAGTATAACTCTCAGGAGACCTGAAATGAGTAGCTCCTTTCCACAGGCAGGAAACCCCAGCATCTGTGCCACACCCTCAACAGAGGGGAGACCCACAGTGGGTAGCTCCTATCCACAGGCAGATCATCCTGTTGTCTGCCCAGCTGGCTGAGTCCGGGGTTTTATGGGCTTCAGAGTGGAGAAAGTGTATGCTAATTTGTCCAAGGGTGGCCATGAGGGGGCCCCATAAAAGCACAGAAGTTTTCACTCCAGTTTGTGGAACTGATAGCCCAGGCCCCAACCTTCAGGCAGTCCCTGGTTTGAAGGTGGGGCTTCACCAGGGACCCATCCTTTTCACCCAGGAGCCTGTCTGCCTCCTGCTACCCCCAACCTGGTGTCCAGGCTGTTCATGACAAGGTCACTTTCAGGCCCATGCAGAGCCACCCTCAACTCCCACTTGGTCTCCCTCCTGTGCTCCTTGGCACCCAAAATCTAGAGGGGGCCAAGGCAGCAAGGAGCTAGAGTGTCAGTGCTGCCCTGAGCATATACACATGCAGCTCGGTTGCAATAGCCTCAACTTTGCTCTGAAATCAGTGTGGGTGCTGAGAGCAGGGAGAAGCCAGGCAGCAGGAGTAGGCCTTCAGAGCCTGTGGGGGAAGGGAGGCGGCCTGAGAGCATAGGATGCCTGGC
Source organism: Callithrix jacchus (assembly GCF_049354715.1). NCBI lineage: Eukaryota > Metazoa > Chordata > Mammalia > Primates > Cebidae > Callithrix > Callithrix jacchus. The sequence goes on from NC_133505.1 coordinate 136,016,203, forward strand.
TGAGTGGCTGCAGCTGCACCCAGAAGGGCAGGGCTTCCTCCTTTTCAACTTGGAAGGGAATATGGCTCTCACCTGTTCCTGGCTCCCACCGGCTCTGTGGAGCACAAAGCCAGACAGGCTGCCACTGCCATTACTGAGACCCTCTTGCTCTCAGAAGAGTTTTCATGGCCTGCTGTCTCTGTTTTCACTACTTGGTGACTGTGGTGTTTTGTTTTTGTTCCTATTTCCTTTTCTTAGAAAAGAAAGTCTTCAGAATTAAAATTTAGGCTGACAATAGATTTCCCCTCCCAGGGAGCAGAAATATGGATATTCCTAAAGGTCTTGAGTGTTTCTGTCTTTCACTATTTCACACTGAATATTCCATGATTTTTATCTAGGTATGCCTGGTGTACAACAGATGATCACCAAATAAAAATTGTTCCTCCCATCTCCAACTTCTGATGCTCAAAATCTGGAATGGCTATGATAGTCCAGATTTTCAGAATTCATTAGATATTTATATTACCCTAAGATATATGGAAGTTGAAAAGAATTAAAAAAAAATTCAAAGTAAAAGTAAATTAAATTTCTTTCCCTACTTAGTTTGAGAGCATGTGTAAATGTCAGTGAATGTGATGTCATATAGGAGTTTTTTAAGTTGATCAGAATTATGTTCAAGTTGTACTCTGGAACCTTTTAATCAAATTGAGGGAAGATGCTACCAGGTCAGAATTTGGGAATTAGATGATCTGGCTCCAAATTCAATACATATTATCTATGTAATTAGCTGTGTCACCTAAAATATTAATAATATCTTTTAAAGAAATATTGTGAAGTCTGTTCTGATTCCTCCATTGGTTTAATTCCTATAATAAGTATCATTTCCAAAGTTTAGAACTTAATTTTCAGGATTTTAATGGACAGATAAAAGTTGTATATATTTATCACCTGCAACATGATGCTGTAAAATAAGTACACATTGTGGAAGGACTAAGTTGACCTATTTAAAAATATGCACTACGTCACATACTAATCATTTTTTTGTGTATTGAGAACACTTAAAATCTACTCTCTTAGCAAAGCCACGGCCACGCTAGCTTTAGTGATTTTTTTTTCTGTACATGATACTCTCATTTGGGTCAATAATTTTTTACACAAATCTACTGGAAACAGAGAAACAAACTTTTTGACCCAATATTAAATGTATTTAAAAGTTCAGGGCATAAAATGATAGATGTTTCAGGGTTTGTGTCATCAGTCAGAAACACAGAAACTCTTTTGAACAATGCCATAGTGCAGTCTAAGTCTGATCTAATTTTCTTCAAGACAACAATGCTCTTGATGCCATTCTATCTGCTCTTTACAATTTCTACCCCTAAGTAGAATAACCAAGAGGTGAGACTGTTATGTTGTATTTGATTCTGGACATTAACTGAAAGGAAAACTCAAAGCCCTCTAAGAATGGTGTCTAACTCAACAGGCATATCTCCATTACCTTCATGCAAAACTAAGACTCTTTGTGGTATCTGCCTACCTCACCTCTAGTGGCCAGCTGCTAGTCCAGTGTCTGTCTCACTGCAGCAATCTAGTGGTATGCATAGGTGCTGAACAATTCTGGCTGTCATGCTGTAATTGGGGAAAACTCATTCTTACTTAGCTATATATTTTTGAATGTTCCCTTGATTGTCTTTCTTAGTGTTCCCATCAAGCTAAAAATTAATGCTCATAAATTTTAAATTATCATGAGCAATTTGGGGGATTTCCTATTTCATCTCCGAGTCTCCTTTGCATGCTCGGTTGCTTTCAATCTTGACAGAGATTCATCCGATCCATATACCACGCAAGGATACACCCTGGCATCCCCAAGCAATGCCAGGGACCTATGGCCTTTTAACAGATTTTTGACAAGGTCATCTCTTTGGGTTGTTTCTTGAGTCATCTTTTACTCATTATTTAATTTTAATAACCTATAGTACTTAAAAATAGTGTTACATAAAGAACCTTAAAAATTGATGCATAGTGATTTTCTTATTTTAAAATTGTGTATGATTTTTTGCATTATTATAACAGCAGCTTATTTCCATTATAAAAATAGGAAATACAGACAAGCAAGGAGAAAATATAAAATGTGCATACAAATAATTACTTTTGTAATATCATTATATATTTATCCATATCTTTTCCTATGCAAATTGTTTTTGTACAAATGGATGATATTTATGTAACTTCTTTGTAACTATATCAATTAACATCACATATATATTTTTTAAAAATATTCTCAAAAATATATTTTTAAATGTGTATTAAACTAGACTCCACCATTTATTCTGAGAATTTATTATAGTAAGAACATTATCCTTCATTTTGATTCATAGTCTAACATACCAAACTCTTAATTTCTTCTGTTACACACTTTACATAAACACATTGCAGCCAATCACCAACCTTTACATATATCCCTGCATATTTTGAACAGTTTTCTTTATTAAAAATATTTTAAACTTAAAATTATTTAAGTTTCATATTATCTTGGCACATTAACCCCTGCGGAAATGTTTAGGACTTCTAAACTAAATTATTTCCTAAAGAGAGAGTAATAGAATAAGTCATAAACCATGATGATGAATTTTTAGTTACTACTGTCTTTAAAAAATAAACACAAACAAAAACAGAAAATAAATATTTTACATCTTTCTTGAGAGCCAACTCTTTCAATGAATTCAAAAAATTCATCTCTAATAAAAAAGTAATTTGAGGAACATTTAGGAAGAAAAGCATAATATAGAAAGCAATATAAACAATAACTTTTAAACTTGCTTGTTTAGAAAACAGATCACTGGGGTACAGGTTAGTCAGCCTGATAAACTCTACTTGGCTTCAGGTCTCACCATCACACCTCTCTCCTCAAACAAAGTCTACTCTGACAGCCAAACATCTAGGCATTTCTGTGCTCCATTATGGTAATGATCATCTTTTTTTATAAGTGAATAAATTTGTTTGTCTTTCCCCTTCCCTCCACTCCAGTTCCATTAGGGAAGGCATAGTCTTTCCATATTGAATATTTGGTACTTGAGACAACTAAAAAGTTTTATTGGGTAAATAAATCAATTCACTTATCTAATAATCAATGGCAGTATTAACAAGAGTAATTATGAATATTTAATAAATAGTAGGAAGAGGAAAACTAATGTATTAAAATGCAATTAAATGCCAAGTCATCTGTTGAATCCCAATAGACTTTATAATTTCATTTTTTCCTAGTATAATGACATTTTAAATTATCTCACATTTTCACAGTTATTAACCAATAAAAACATGTAGCAACTTACATAAAATAGACTATTTTGCATGATATAGTTGAAATTTTTATATAACTTCTATATCCATATGTATGAATATATATCCGTATATAGACACAGACAGAGAGTACCAAGAACTTATTGTTTAAAAAAAAAACTCTAAAAAGCAAGAAACAAAATATCCTGCAACTCTTAAGAATCTAATTTATATTTCACATATGCTGTAGACACAGCTCAGGAACTCAGATGTGATGCTTATGAATATGTATAAAGTATAATTAGCTTAGAAATGATGCTTCATCACCTGTCCTGATATTGTTGATGTGCTTCACTAACTTACCAAGCAATGCTGGAAAAGGTTCTCTCCAAATTCCAGTGAATCAAAACGGTGCTTTTCACCCATAACATGTTAGTGTTTTCCATTCCCTTATCATATGAAAAGCCTGTCCTTTAAACCTGGATTGCTAGCAGTCTGCTTGTAACTGACAGTTGTAGGCCATAAGCTCATTACTTTATATTTTAGAGAGCTTTCTGAAACATTGAGGCATGTCTTTTCCTCCAAATCTCTTGATTTTAACCTCTCAATTCCATGGTGCTTGCATGAGGTGCTTACTCTCTTTTCTCTGGCCTATACTATTACAATAAAAAAACTGATGGCTCCTTTTCTCCCACACGGCTGCCCAATTCATCTTCGTGGACTACAGCTCTGATCACATTCTTCTACTCAGAAACTTTTAATGTCTGCAAATAGCTCATTGCCCAGTTTCCTTAATCACACATTCAAATCTTTCAGAAATGGACTCTGACCTGTCTAATAACCTTATTTCTCCACATTGCCCTTGACAAACCCTACAGTCTTAGGGAGTGGAAATACTTGCTCTCACATACATGCATCAAAATTCCCCACCTCCCTGCCTTTCCTTATACTATTTCTACTATATCTTCTACACTCCTATATATACTACCTGCCTCCTTTCATCTGAGCAATGAGTGGTTGACTAAGGATACAGGAAGAAATCATGGATGTCCTAAAAGAAAAGAAAAAACTGCCTGGAGGCAAAGAGCAGTTGATATTCAGAAATGCAAGAAGATAGAAAATTAGCAACAGGGAGGCCTGTATCAGTAGGTAGCCTTCAGTCAGGATTGTCATGTTCCCGGATGAAGGTGCAAGAGCCCATTGGAAAATCAGGAAATTGATGATCATCCAGCCAGACTAATCAGAAAAAAATCAGAAACATCACCAACTACCAATATCAGGAATACAAGAGGTGAAATCACTACAACTTCTGCAGATAGTAAAGGATGTTAAGAGAATATTATGAACAACTTTGTGGCAATAATTCAACAATTTGAATAAAAAGGGCAAATTCATTGAAAATCACAAACCACCAAAACCCACTAACAAATAAATAATCTGAATAGTTATATAATCATTAGAGAATATAATTTGTAATTCAAAACCTTCACACACACAAATTCAGTTCCAGATGACTTTACTTGTGAATTCCACAAAACATTTAATGAAGAAATAACAACTCAGAAAATTGAAGAGGAGAAAATATATTCAACCTCATTCTGCAAAGCCAGTATTAACTCTGATGCCAATGTCAAAGATACTTTTTAAAAAGAAAATTATAGAAAAGTATCCTTTATGAACATAGGTGCTAAAATTTATGGCAAAGTTATAACAAATCAAATCTAATGATTTATTAAAAGGATTATACATTATCACTAAATGAGATTAATCCCAGGAACGTAAGATTGGTTTAGTATTTGAAATTAGTCAGTGCAATTTACCGTATAGCAATATAAAAAATATATCTATATATATATATAAAATCACTTCAATTGATACAGAAAAGACATTTGACAAAATGCAGTATCTATTTTTTAAAAACAGCCTACTAAGAGTAGGGGAACGTTACTACCTGATCACTATAGAAATTTATTTTAAAAAAGACAGTGAGCCGAGATCTTGCCATTGCACTCCAGCCTAGGTGACAGAGCAAGACTTTGCCTCAAAAAAAAAGAAAGAAAGAAAGAAGGAAGGAAGGAAGAAAGAAGAAAGAAAACTTACAGCTAAAATCATACTTAGCAAAAGACTAAGATTAGGATCGAGCAAGGAAATCTGCTTCCATCACTTCCATTTAACATTGTAGTAAAGATGCTGGTCAGTACAATGGGCAAGAAAAAGGAAATAAATGGCACCCAGATTAAAAAATAAGTACAACTGTTTTTATTCACAGATACTATAGAAGTCTAAGCATAAAAATCCTGGTGGTTCATGCCTGTAACCCTAGAGCTTTAGGAGCTGAGGCAAGTGAATCACTTGAGGCCAGGAGTTTAAGACTAGCTGGGCAACATAGCAAGATCCCATCTCTATAAACAAAAGAGTTTAAAAAGCATAAAATAAAATGCTATCTATTAAAAAAGTTACTATAACTAATAAGTGAGCTTACCAATTTTATAAGATATGACATGCATATGTGAAAATCAATCATTTTAAAGACTGGCAAAAATAAATTGGAAATTGAAATTAAAAGAATACAATTTACAGTAGCATTAAAAATGTGAACGACCCCTACAATGGATACTCTGGAGATAAAGAAGACCTAATAAATCAAGAGATATATCATGTTCATAAATCAGAAGATTCAGTATTCCTATAATCTTAGTTTTATATGTATTGATGTACAGATTCAATGCAATCCCAGTAAATATTCTAGCAAGCTTTTTTTCTAAAACTGACAGGTATATTTTAGAATTCATATGGAATTGGAAAGAATAAAAATGTTGGAAAGGTTACACTACCTGACTTTAATACATACTACCAAGCTATGGTAATCAGAAAGCATGGTGTTGGTATCAATATTGACAAACAGAATATTAGAACAGATTAAAGAGTTCAAATATAGATCCAGACATGTATGTTCAAATGATTTCTGACAAAAATACAAAAGCAATATGAGATATATTTAACAAATTCTACTAAAGGAATTGAATATACATGAACAGCACCATACTCCAAAATTAACTCAAAACAGATGTTTCTACAACTAACTGTAAAACATAATATAAAATATCTAAAAATATATGAGAGAAATCTTTGTGATCTTGGGTAAAGCAAAGATTCTTAGATACAACACCAAACGCATATTCTCAAAAGGAAAAAGAAAGAAAGGAGAAAGAAAATCCTTTACAAGCAATTCTGTAATGGTCACAGGCATATGTATTCAAAACTTATCCAATTGTAAGTTTTAAGTATGCATGGTTTATTTATGCCAGTTTTACCTCAATAAAAATATTAAAAAGCATTGGTCATCTCTAGTCATAGTCCCTTCACAATTTCCACACCTCAGATTTTAGCCTCTTTTACTGTTGTTTGGGCCATATTCCTCTTTTCTCTCTTACCTATTCCCTTCATTTTCTTTTTAAAATTTTTTTAAATTTTTTTAAATTTTTAAAACTTGTATTTTAGGTTCAAGTGTACACATGCGGGTTTGTTATCTAGGTACTGTTATCATGGAGGTTTGTTGTACAAATTTCTACACGCATGAACTAAGCCTACTACCCAATAGTTATTTCTCTGATTCTCTCCCTCCTCCCACTATCTACCCTCAAAATAGGCCCCAGTGTATATTGTTCTCCTCTTTGTCTCCATATGTTCTCATCATTTAGCTCCCACTTATAAGTGAGAACATGCGGCATTTGACTTTCTGTTACTGCATTAGTTTGCTAAGAATAATGGGCTCCCACTCAATTCATGTTCCTGCAAAGGACATGATCGCATTTGTTTTATGACTGCGTAGTATTTCATGGTGTATATGTACCACATTTTATTTATCCAATTTGCCCCGATGCTATTCCTTTTATTTTCTCATGCCCAGCAAATCAAACTTCTCTCTCTAGTTTTATCCCACACCTCACTTTGCACACCTGAGGTTAGCTTTGAAATTATGACTTTTACCCAAAACCTAAAATCCAGTAAAAAATTAAAAAAAATATATATATATGAAATTATGACTTTTAAATGCTTCTCAGATCATATTCTTACAAAAGCATTCACCGAGGCTCTGGGGAAAGCCATTTTCTTTTTTCTTTTCTTACTTCTTTTGTCTAGTTTTATCTAATACTGTAAATGACCCATATAATCTTGATAATTCAGGATTGTGTTATCATCCCTGGTTATTTTACTACAATAAGGTTGGCATCTACTGAGACCTACTTTATCTCTGTACATTTTATCTCTTTCCAAATTGGCTCGGATTCCTGAGCTTTAAAAATTCTTCTCTCCACTTTTTAGAGTTTTCTCTTCTCTTTGCTCATTGTCAGACAGATTGTCAGCTGTCACTTCTACTGTTTTCATGTGACTGTTTAGAGAATCGTCACACTTTCTTTCATTGTAATTTCCTGTCTCTTAACTGTTTTGATTCGGAAAACCTATAAGCAAGGGATTAAAAACAATGTGTAAATTTGGAATAAATCTAGAATCTGAGTGGGTAACCTGAGGCTAACTTTGTGAGTTAAAGTGCATTGTGTCGTTGCCATTAATTTTGACACTTTTTTTTTCCAAGATAAATGACACTTATGTGATGTTACTGTATCTAATTCCCAAGAGAACTGTAGAAATGAGAATTTCTGTTTTCCCAGTGGAAAACATTCATCAGTTTTCTGGAGAATAATTTGCCAAGGTTGTCTTTTGTAAGAACTACGTTCAGTGTCCCTTTTTATTTATGTGGATGTTTGCAGTATATCTTTTTGTAGATGTCATAGTATTGTACAATCAATCTGTTCTATGAGCAATCGATTATTTACCTGAAAGCTGTTAGAATAATACATTAAAATAAATTTGACCACAGCTATACCAAGTTCTGTAACTTTTTCTAGTTTAATGTTCAAATAATGTGACTGATAAAAATAATGTAACTGAGGCAGTGCAGATGCCTTTAATGAATGCTCTGTCTGTGATCATCTGAGTTCAGATTTATATCTTCAATAGCAAGTATTTAGCATTCTCCAGCCCTTCTTGCACTTGCAATACTTTTCCAATTTAAAATTTACACGTAAGATCCTATTTGATTTATCTCTTGGCATAGTTATGATTGCTAAGGAGCAAACACTATTAAAATGGGTAACTAGACATTGAAGTTAAACATTCCTTTTACATATCATTCTATTAACTTTGTGTCACCTTTTTAAGTCTAAGCCTAAACAAATATATCTTTGCTTGGAGATAATTGTGGCTCAGAGATTGTCATTTAGAAGATTGTGTTTTGCCATACTGCTTTAAGATGCATTTCTTTAAAAGGAGCAGTGTTCTTTCTTATTTCAGCACTTGGGAGGTACAGGAAATGCTCCCCTCTCCCTCCACAACTAGAGTGAAATTTGCTTAGGGATAAAGTCAGGGGATGTGTTTAGTTCTTCATTTGCTTGACCTCTGCAGCACGTGATGATACTGACCAGTTATATCCTTGCAACACCGCCAGTCATCATGCATTGAGTCGCTTCTGCATCTCTTAATTTCCATAATGTCACGCTCTCCTAATTTCTCCTTTTCCTCTCTGGACTCTCAGTCACCTTGTAAGCTCTGCTTTCTCTACCTACTCCCTAAACATTAAAGTTCCCAAGAACTTTGTTCTATATCTTCTTCTCATACCATAATAAACAGTCTCCTAACTGTAACTACCAAACATGTGCTAATAATTTACAATTCTGTATCTGCAGCCCGGAACTCTTTCCCAAAGGGAAATTCTTTGTGCCTACTGCCTTCTGGATCCCTTCACTCCATTATTCCATGGTTTTAGATGTATGACTTTGGTTTTTCTGTCCACAGGCAACAGGTCCTCGGGGTTTATTAAAGGAAGATGCCAAAGGCTCTCTTCAGAAAAGCTTCAGGATTCTTAATGAAGCCAAGAAGTTAGCAAATGACGTAAAAGGTCAGTGTGGCCATAGTTTTTATTACATTCCAGTTAATTGTGTTGTTACTGATAAGAAATTCTATCACACTATTGGAGAATATAATTTCTTTAGCATGATTTTTGTGATGATTCTATAGTCTATTTAATGCAAGTAAACGTTCTCACTAGTTTTATAAATGTTGTCTACCTATCTCATTTCAACTGGGGTAATATTTCATAATTTGTAAGTCTTATTTCTATAGCATCACTTCACCTGCATCTAACGTATAGTAACTTTTAGCATAATAAGTTTTTAAGAGTGTCAAACCCAGGCCATCCATAGTGGTTCATGCCTGTGATCCCAGTGTTTTGGGAGGCTGAGGCAGGAGGATCACTTGGGGCCAAGAATTTGAGGCCAATCAGGGAAGCATAGCAAGATCCTTTCTCTACATAACATTTGTTAAAAATTTAGCCAGGTGTGGCAGTGTAAGCTCATAAGCATACCTACTTGGAAGGTTGAGGCAGGAGGATCACTTTAGCCCAGGGCTTTGAAGTTACAGTGAGTTGTGATCATACTACTGTACACCAGCCTGGGTAAAAGCGTAAGACCCTGTCTCTAAAAATAAAAACAAAATTAAATACATTTTTTTTGAGACAAAGTCTTGCTCTGTCACCGAGGCTGGAGTGCAGTGGTTTGATCTTGGCTCACTGTAGCCTCTGCTTCCCAGGTTCAAGTGATTCTCCTGCCTCAGCCTCCTGAGTATCTGGGATTACAGGTGTGTGCCACCATGCCAGCTAGTTTTTTTATTTTGAGTAGAGATGGGGTTTCATCATGTTGGTCAGGATGGTCTCAATCTCCTGACCTCAAGCAGTCCTCCCACCTCTACCTCCAAAAGTGCTGGGATTACAGGCATATGCCACCATGCCCGGCCCTAAATACATTTTTCTTGTATTTTATTTCTTATTCAAGGGTCAAAATGCACAAAATATCTACTGCTATATTATGGGTTTGTGTTAAGAATATATCATTAAACATGGCTGCTCTCTATATGAGCCATTACATTTATTATTTCATGGACGTATCTCTTGTTTCTCATTTGAATTGCCACCTGTTTCTCTCCCCAGTTTCATTCCCTACTGTTTTCTGTCTCGTTTCTGTCTTCCCAACCTTACCTAAGTGTTCATAATTCCTCCCAAACATGCTAATATTCCAAGCCTTCATGTTTTCAGTATTATTTCTTCCCCTTGAAATGTCTCGTCCTTCATCTCTCTTCTTTATCTAACTGCTTTCTCCCAGACCTTCAGGATTTAGTTCAAATACCATCATTTCCATGAAACCTAACACCTCATCTGATTTACATGCCCTCTCTCTGGTGTAATTATATTATAGACTTGTCAAACCACTGTGATCATGGGCTAGTCAATATTCCCTATTTTTTTAAATTAAAAAAACATTTTATTGATGCATAATAGATGTATATATTTTTGGCATTTCATCTTCTTGAGGAAAGACATAGGGTTTTGTTAACTGTGTATTTCTAATATGCATAATAGTGGCCAGCTCAAATGAGGAAATACTTATTTTTTTACAATAGGTAGTGTTGGTGTTATCTCAGAAAGAAAAGAGGTTTAAAAATCATTTATATTTGGCATGTTTTGGTCTCAGTAGAGGCTGATATAGATTTTAAGTTCTATCTCCATTATAAGTAACATTTTAATAGTACAATTCTTCGGGCTGTGTATTACAGGTGAAACAAAACTCCCTACATACCTAATTCTGCACAGCAGATACCTCTTATTACAATCTGAAGAATGACTATAAAAAGCCAAAACCAGTGTTTCTATTGGACAAGTGGATTCAACCCCGTGACTTTGTGGTCACTTCTTTGTGGTCACTTCTTTGTGATCACTTCCTCCTATCTCATACCCTTGCCCAGGGCCAGGAATAGGGAGGAAGTGACTGAAGTGAGTCCTGCGAGTGCAGTCCTGTCTTTAAGATTTTAATAATCCCAGGGCCCTGCCTTTGCCTCTGTTTCCCCACAGACACTCGTATTATAAAAATGAAGATTGAGTTCACTTGTCCAATAGGAACACAGGTTTTAGCTTTCTACAGTCACTCTTCAGATTGCAATAAGAGTTATTTGCTGTGCAGAATTATGTATGTAAGGAGTTTTATTTTGCCTGTAGTACACAGTCCAAAGGACTGTACTATTAAAGTGTCATTTATAATGGAGATCAAATTTGTTCATCATGTATCTTGTTTATTGCATAATTTTGGTTTTTTACATACTGCATTAAAATATCCTGACTGCAGAATTTTTTAAGACACCTTTAAATTTTGCACCTGAGCTGAGTGCCTTAATCACCTCATGCTCCCCGAGTCCTGCCCTTGCCTCTATTTCCCCATAAACACTGATATTATAAAAATAAAGAGAAAAAAATTATGTTTAGGCATGTTTTTTCTAAGAGAAAAGGAAATCTAAAGAAAAGCATGGTAGAAAGCGTTAGGAGATAGAAATGTTCATTAGTTTAAATGTCTTTTTCTGTAGTTCAGGTAGTACATTATTTAAAGTAATGAAAACCCACAAACTACTGAAGTAATAATTCCTCTGGAAAACCAAGCCAAGGCTATGACGGAGATGGGAATGTTTTCTTGCTACATTATGACATTTCTCTGATTTGTGGTCAATTACACTGGTTATAAAATGGCTGTTAATCAGGGAAATGCCATATATTACCACCAGGAACTGCTGAAATAGGCCCTACAGAGCAAAACTCTTGACAGCAGCTATTAAAATAGAGATTTAGTCATTTCTCTCTCTATGGTGCCTGGAGTTAGAAGGAATAAAAATGGAGGGGCCAGTATACCCTCCATATTTCTAATGTGTTGCTTGGTTCAATTCAGTACAGTTCAGTTAGTTCATGAGCTTTAGTCATGAATGACTTAGTACTGCTCTCTGCCATTTTTATGCTGTCCTTGCCTTGAGGGAGTCTGAACTTGCCAGGAGCAATTTGTTTTGCTTTTTAATTTTTGAATATACATCTGTTAAAAGTAAATTTGCCCTTGTGTGAGTTTGAGATTTGAAGCCTGTCTACATTGCACTGATCGAATGTCTGTGGAGATAAAAGTCATTTTGTTGATGGATATGAGGCTTCATACAAATTGATGACTGAAAGAGTGAGAAGATGAATTAATACCACCAGGTGAATTAATACTACTTTGTAGGTGGACAAGTAATTTTTTTAGGCCTGGCACAGTGGCTTATGCCCTGTAATTCCAACATTTTGGGAGGCCGAGGTGGACAGATTGTTTGAGCCCAGGAGTTCAAGAACAGCCTAGGCCACATGGTGAAACCGCATCTATACAAAAAAAAGTTTTAGCCAGGCGTGGTGGTGTGCGCCTATAGAGCCCCAGCTACTCAGCTACTCAGGAAGCTGAAATGAGAGGATGACTAGAGCCCATGAGGCAGAGGTTTCAATGAGTCAAGATTGCTCTATTGCACTCCAGCTTGGGTGACAGAGTGAGAGCCTGTCTCAAATAATAATTAATTAATAATAAAAATAAAATTTCAGTAAAATACTAACTTCAGGTTCTCATGGAATGTGTACAAGGCAAGGAAAAAGTGGAGCTTGGTTTATTAAAAGTTTGAGAATACTAAGATTTTTCAGTTGTATTTCCTTCTTAATTTATATCCAGTTTTTGTCTTTGCCCAAGATAAATGAAATTACTTAATTACTTAGAAAAAAAATAGGTAACATGTCGGCCTGGTGCGGTGGCTCATGCCTGTAATCCCAGCACTTTGGGAGGCCAAGGCGAGCAGATCACCCGAGGTTAGGAGTTCAAGACCAGCCTGGCCAATGTGGTGAAACCCCATCTCTAGTAAAAATGCAAAAATTAGCTGGGCATGGTGATGGGCTCCTGTAATCCCAGCTACTTGGGAGGCTGAGTTAGGAGAATTGTTTGAACCCAGGAGATAGAGGTTACAGTGAGCCAAGATTGCACCACTGCATTCCAGCCTGGGCAACAGAGCTAGACTCTGTTTAAAAAAAAAAGGTAACATGTCTATATTGATAACACAGGAAATAAAAAGATCGATTCTCTGAAGCTTTGTGACAGCTCTTTTAAAGGAAGTGGTTTGTCTCATAGCATTATAGGCTATGTTATATAAATACAGTTAACCTTTGAACAGTGTGGGGATTGAAAAGCATGGATCCCCTGAACAGTTGAAAATCCATGTATAACATTAGACTCTTCATAAAGTCGACTAAAAAAAAAAATCTACTCCCAAGTGCAAGAATAATGAATCAGTGCATTGCTTGACATATGGTGCTGTCCCACATGGAGAACAGTAGGAAACATTATTACAATCATTAAGTTTTATCAAACCAATTGAAACCTTCCTTCTATACTATGGACCTCCAAACACTCAGTCATTCTGTTCAGACAAATGGGTCATGAAGATCCTGAGATCATGGATGTAAAACACTTGCAATTGCTAATCTGTTGAGATTCTGCATTATTCTTTTATGTTTTTTAAAAAGAGAATAAACTGGAATACTGCAGTGCTGCTAAACCAAAGTATGATACAGGAGCTCAATTTTGACTAAGGGATCCTTTTATTATTAAAGATACACTCCTTTTGAATTTGTATACCACCATTTGCCTGAATCAGCCTTTCCATGGCAGGCATGTAAAAGACAAGCAAAATTGGCTTTCTTGACAACAATTTTAGACTAAAAGGATGACATTAAGCCTGGGTTCCCTGGCCCTCTGTGGGCTGGAGAACAAACCAGTCTTTTCTAGGTGAATTTGCTGATCCCTCATACAGAGTTTTGGTTTCTCCTTTAGAGTGTGAATGGTGGAAATCAAAAAACAAAATCAGGGTACACTTGGATTAGTAGAAAAAATGAAAAGTGGCAAAATAGTGACATATAGGGAGAAGCAGGATCTATTAGAAAGATTACCCCTAAGAGTGAGAAGTAGCTTGTCATATCCAACCCCGCCTTGTGAGTAGAGGACAAGAAACAAACATTCTGAACATTCCTGTATAACATCTCAGCAAGAGACAAAAGCCTGTGCGATACAAATATGGGTTACAGCTAAAAGCTGATCTGTGCTTTGTTGTATGCTCAGAATCAGAGTCTGGGATTCTGTGGGGTTTTTTTGGAAGTAAGTTAGTCAAGACCAGAGAGAAACAGAAATGCCTTCAAGAACCTGACAGATAACAAAGACATGGTGGGGTCCTGTGTTAAACCAAAGGGTATTCGTCTTATTTAAAGCTACTAAAATTCAATTTTCTTGCTGGTCAAAAGTAAGCAAGCATGCAAGCCCAGTCAGCATGTCCTAGCGGAACCAAATGTGGGTGTTGATGTCTGGTGGTTTTAGTTTTTCAGTCCACTGGCTGCAGAGGGGACTCCCCTTTGTCCCAATATCCTCAATCTTTGCAGAACCTGCTACCAGACAAGTACACCTGCCCTCCTTTCCTGAAGCTCCTACTATGATCCCCTAGTGGGAGGAGGAGCATATGCAAGCGTGGTGCTCATTGTCAACAAGATCTAATTTACTTTCAGATAAGAAGAGGGTTTCTCCATAACCTGACTCCCTGTAAAACAGTCGTCTCTGAGGTTCCCATACATAGTCACTCTAGTATATATGTCTGTCTGTGCAGAGTAAGTAATCGGATGTAAAACACATCCCAAACTTGTGACAGCTACTGGGGAAAGGGAAGCACGAGAGTAAAAGTCGTGAAAGAAGGCTAGAAGTATAAAGGTTCAGAAAATCATACCATTCTTAACCATTGTCACTAAACTCAATGACTGCCTACATAATACAGAGAATTGGAGCGATTTCTCTTAAAAGTACAAAGACTGGGTGTAGCAACCTTATCAAATCAATTGGCTGGAGACATGGGAGAGAAATACAGTTGTAGATTTCACCTTCTGTTCTTTCTCACTCAGGTGCTCTTCTTTTTTAGCTAGGTCTCAAAATCCTGCACTGGGTATTTGGGTTGGCTTAGGGGACAGGGTCTTTAGAAATCTCAAGAAGCCAATGTCTGGGCATAGTGGCTTACGCCTGTAATCCCAGCACTTTGGGAGGCTGCAGCAGGCAGATACTTCAAGACCAGGAGTTCAGACCAGCCCGAGCAAAATAGTGAAACACTATCTCTACCAAAAATACAAAAAAGTAGCCAGGCATGGTAGTGTGAGCCTGTATTTCCAGCTACTCCAGAGGCTGAGGTGGGAGGATCACCTGAGCCAAGCCCAGGAGGCCAAGGCTGTAGTGAGCTGTGATCGTGCCACTGCATGCCAGGCTGGGCAGCAGAATGAGACCCTGTCTCAAAAAGAAAACAGAAAAGATAAAGAACTATACAAGAGGATGAAAAAGTATGGTAAAATAATTCAAGTAAAACTGTATCTCTCATGTCCTTAAACTAGCCAAAGGTAGAAATACAATATAATATAATACAATTAATAAAATGTATAAAATCATCATATATTGCATAATTTAGTAAAGTTGGCCACACCTCATATGTAAAACAAAATTATTTAAGTGAAAGAACACTAACAAATTGAATAAACTGCTATTCAATAATTTTTCATTTTACTTCTGTGGTGAAAGTAATAAAAATTGTATACAAATTTGTAACATAGTCATCCAGAATGGAGAAAGAGGCAGATACATTATTTTGTTCATCTCTATTTCTATGGTTATTGTTTGTTTTGCAAAATACTTTACTCTGTTTCACAGTTTGTTGTTTTTGACACCTCTCTCTGTAACACCTGCCACATCTATTCCACTTCCAAATCCTGCCAGATCTTTCTTTCCAAAACAAAGAAAGGTCTGAAAGACTTTTCAGATCTGTGTCTGTTTCCCCAGTCGCTGCTACTGCCACATAACTAATCCGTTACCTTATACGTTTGTATGACAGCAAACTCTGAGGTATTCTTCTCTTACCCCTATGCACAATTACCAAAACTGTCTTTCTCCAAATATTACGTTTGCTCCTTCATCGCATATTAACTGACTCTCATTCCACGGCTGCTGCTTGTGGCTATACAGGTTGTCCATAGCGCAACTCTAGTAGACATCATTTACATGTGATTTCATTGTAAACGTACTATAGAAATTTTCCAGCAGATATGAGTAAAGAGTCTTGAGGAAGTGATAGTTTTCAAATAGGCACCCAGGCACTATGTGACCTAGGGTGTATCACTATATGAAATCTGGACACTTTGTTGATCCTAGGCCAAAGGTCCTCCATGAATCTCCTTCCACTCAGCAAGCTGCGTTTGGACTCCTCTGCCATGCATACCCACCCCTCTCTCTACACTCATCCTCTGCCATCCTCTACTCACCACAAATGGGGTTTCTCCCATCTGTAAGGCCCATGGCTCTTGTCTTTATCAATCTTCTTTATTATATTAATTAATATTATACAATGCCTCTGTAAGAACCAGTTTAATATGAAATGTTTTTGATTAACCACACTCAAATCACACTTTTACGGAGCATACATTATTTTAAAAGATTATATATAAAAATAAATGCATATACTGACAATTTGATGTTGAATTATGCTGTTCTTGTTGATATATGATGTTGCAATTGCTCTTAAAATTTCTGTAACTTGATTTCTGCCAATTTTCACTAAATAAGAAACTCTCCAATGACATGTCGTATTTTCTAATTCTTCTATCTCGCTCCATCAACCTAAAAATTACTTTCTACATTCATCAATAAATGCTTTGTAAATAACCTGAAAATATACAATATTGACATGTATGTATGTCCAATTCTCTTAGCTAATTTTGGGGTATCGAGGTTTCACAAGAAACAAAAAGCAACACTTTAGATTTAAGATAAATCTTTTCTTTAATAAAGCCAAAAAGTAGAGACCTCATCTATACATTTTTTTGTAAAAATTTTTTAACTAGAAAAATAAAAATATGAAGGTCAGGCTTGGTGGCTTAAGCACGTAATCCTACCATTTGGGGAGGACAAGGAGGGAAGATTGCTTGAGCTCAGAAGTTTGAAACCATCCTAGGCAACATAGTGAGACCTTGTCTCTATATTTTTTTGTTAAAAAAAAATTTTTTTTAATAAATAAGCCAAGAAGTAGACTAAGATTAAGTAGACCAAATGGATTAATTAATTAACTAAAGATAAGATTAACCTATGCAGATTCTGTTAACACTTTAGAGGAAGATCTGAATATTTGGGGGGAATTTCGTATTGGCTTTCCCATCCTGCATTTCAAATTGGAATTTTAAATCCAATTTAAAATTCATTGTGTTTTAAAACATTGTCAGAGGAAAAATTTAAAAAGATATACCAAAGGAAATTTAACTATAGTACATTGCTTGCTTTAACATGGGCAATATTTACATAATAATGATGGAAACAATGAACTGGGACAATGTAGAATGTTTACAGTTATTTAATTAAAGAGTCAACTATATTGAAATGGGTTTAAATGAGTAGGCATAAAAGAAAACTAAATCGTTACCAATAATAATGACATCAAGAGATAATTTATAAATTTAAAGCATTAATAAATAACATTAGAAACATATTTTATTGTATTTTATTTGTTTATTTTGAGACAGAGTCTTGCGACATCAACAGGTGCCAGGCTGGAGTGCAGTGGCACAATCTCAGCTCACTGCAACCTCCCAGGTTCAAGCAATTCTCCTGCCTCAGCCTCCTGAGTAGCTGGGACTACAGGCGTGCACCACCACGACCAGCTAAATTTTGTATTTTTAGTAGAGACGGGGTTTCACCATGTTGGCCAGGATGGTCTCAATCTCTTGACCTCGTGATCCGCCCACCTCGGCCTCCCAAAGTGCTGTTTAGTTCCATAAAGAAGATATATTCCACTAGGAACAGCTGCCAGGGTTCACAGTGAATTCCTTTAGGGTATGGGAGGCTTTAAAAGAAGTACGACAGCAATCCACCACTTTTACTGATCTGTTAGTACTATTTAGTTTTGAAACTTTGTTCATTGTTTTTGCAGAAATTGCTTAATATTAAAAAATATAGTAAGAAAACACTATCAGAATCAGAAAGATCCATTGTCTCTAATGCATCAATTATTTACAGTCACAAGGCAACTGAGGAGACACGGAGATATTTACATGGAGAGAATCCCCTAAATATTACCCCAAATAGTAAGCTAAAAACTATAAATAATTTATATGTAATACCATATTTCTTCCTCACAACTTTCCTATATGGCAGGTGTCATTATCTATACTTGGAGATGAGAAAGATGAGTTTCAGAAAGGTTAGGTGAACTACTCCAGGTCCCATGGAAGTTATACAGTGGAGTCAACAGTGTAATTCAAGGTCATCTGACTCCAAAGCTGTTGCTTTCAACCACTGCTGGACAAAAACCCTGAACTTCTTCCGTAGTCCAGAAAGTGATGCATTAACACTCATGACCCTAAAATGTGCTCAATAAATGAGTGAGTTGGGTGAATATTCAAGAGTAGTGAAAATCACTCATTACCAGGAAGGTCAAAATCAAGGTTACCACATGACCTCATACAGGTCTTAGGTTTATCTCAAATTTTCGGCTTTACAACTACAGATAGAAATACTGCAGAGATTAACCTATGCTCTAAATCAGAAGCCCCCAGAACAAAGATGAAGCACACTTGTAGAAAAAGAAATTATGTCAACTACGTTTTTTCTACAAGGAAATCTAAAATAGGAATATTCTTTCATATTTTGGAAAACAAACAAATTGAAAGTCATAATGAGTCTGTACAAGTAATAGTTCATAAATCAAATGCCATGGAAGTGAAAAAGTTCATTGCAAATGTTATCTTCGTGGCAATTTGGCAGTAGACTTCATTTAACTAGGTCCTTTAAAAAGTAATCGCATTTTCCTGAATTTCGTCCTTGTAAATGGGGAATTATTTCAGGGCACTTATTTGTGCACTGTTCATATTAAGAAAAAATAAAAATTGTATTTGGGAAACTCAACTGGATGGAATTTGAATAGACAAATTAAACATTTCTACTAAAATTTATTAAAATCATCCTGATACTTAGTTGTAAAGTAAGGGTATATCCCTAGAATTGTATAAAGAAAAGCATTACTAATGATCAGAAAAATAATGTGTAGCAGCTTTGAGATCATACATAGTTAGTTCTAATATAACTAAGCCCTAATTTATATTTAGCACCATGCCAGAGACACAATAAACTTGAGTAACTGCTCATTATTAGTGCAAGTGACTGGCAACTCTGCCTTGCAGTTTTTATTTATGGATATATCTATCCTGTGCCATTTCAATGGGCATGTCACAAAAGAAAATTACACTGTTCGTGTGTTCCCAGTCCACCCTTGCTACTCTACTTCTTCCATTCCCTCATTTTATGAGCCTTGCCTTTGCCAAACTAATTCTTGGACATTTGTCTTCTACTGTATGAAGAGAATACGAGAAAGGGAGAGCGGCCGGGCGCGGTGGCTCAAGCCTGTAATCCCAGCACTTTGGGAGGCTGAGGCAGGAGAATTGCCTGAACCCAGGAGGCGAAGGTTGCGGGGAGTCGAGATCGCGCCATTGCACTCCAGCCTGGGTAACAGGAGCGAAACTCCGTCTCAAAAAAAAAAAAAAAAAAAAAAAAAGAGAAAGGGAGAGCTAGAACTAAAGACCTATGTGTGTGTAGCCTTTGAGTTTTGGTGAATGCTATCTTTACAGAAAAAATAGAATGACTAGGCTTCTGTTATTGGGTATGAGAGCTGAAGGAATAAGGAGAGGGAATCTAAAAAATCTAACCATGGATTATAAATTAGATCTTCTTTTTTTTTTTTTTTTAATTTTTTATTGGATTTTAGGTTTTGGGGTACATGAGCAGAGCATGCAAGACAGTTGCGTAGGTACACACATGGCAGTGTGCTTTGCTTTTCTTCTCCCCTTCACCCACATTTGGCATTTCTCCCCAGGCTATCCCTCCCCACCTCCCCCTCCCACTGGCCCTCCCCTTTTCCCCCCAATAGACCCCAGTGTTTAGTACTCCCCTTTCTGTGTCCATGTGTTCTCATTTTTCATCACCCACCTATGAGTGAGAATATGTGGTGTTTCATTTTCTGTTCTTGTGTCAGTTTGCTGAGGATGATGTTCTCCAGATTCATCCATGTCCCTACAAATGACACAAACTCATCATTTCTGATTGCTGCATAATATTCCATGGTGTATATGTGCCACATTTTTCCAATCCAGTCTATTATCAATGGGCATTTGGGTTGATTCCAGGTCTTTGCTATTGTAAACAGTGCTGCAATGAACAATCGTGTGCATGTGTCCTTATAGTAGAACGATTTATAGTCTTTTGGATATATACCCAGTAATGGGATTGCTGGGTCAAATGGAATTTCTATTTCTAAGGCCTTGAGGAATTGCCACACTGTCTTCCACAATGGTTGAACTAATTTACACTCCCACCAACAGTGTAAAAGTGTTCCTTTTTCTCCACATCCTCTCCAGCATCTGTTGTCTCCAGATTTTTTAATGATCACCATTCTAACTGGCGTGAGATGGTATCTCAATGTGGTTTTGATTTGCATCCAAGAAGTCACAAGTAAAAAATTCAGTTGGATTTCCTTTTAACTATCAATAATTCTGTTTCTTCACCCTTGTTACAATCCAAACTGAACCACAAGAGTTCTTTCTTACATTTTAATTATGGACACACTGTATCTCCTCCATCTTTTGGTTAAAATCAGCCTTAGAGTGCTTATTTTTCTAGGTTTTTCTCTCTATCATTTTGTAAGTTACATCTTGAAATTTGCAATTCTTCTATGAATAGCTTCTACTCATCTAATTCTATCACCAAAGCTACAAAATGTTTAGACTTGGTTCAAGAAATTCCAGAAAGTACTTTAGAAAAAAATGATCAGCATAAGAAAGGATCAAATTAATTTTTTAGAAAAAAAATGATCAGCATAAGAAAGGGCAAATTAATAAGGATCAGAGTCAAGCAGCTGAAACATTAAACAAAAAATCAGAACAGGGTCAGAATATAATTCTGTATTTTTGTAACTTCCTAGAACAAAAAATACAGAGCATCATAATCATTGCTTTGGAACTTGAGAGGCAGCAGCAAAAATATTCTTCAGGTCAGACTTTCTTCTGAACAATTGATCCAATTATTCAGCCAGTATTTTGTTATCAGAATGCAGAAAGTTGTATAAACCCAGGGATGCCCTTCAAATTAATGATTTTTTTTCATCATACATGAATATCTTGCTTGCCAGAACATTTGAATACTTCATTATTTTAAAAATTAAATCCAATCAAGAAGCTAAAAAGGAAATTTCTGTAGTTCCATTTTCTTAAGTGTTGAAGACTGCCAAGCTAATATCAAAAGAGCAGCCCTTTATTCTCAAAGAATTTGTAGGGATATCACAGCCATAATCTGACTAGCTTTATTTCAGAGAGTATGCTTTTAGTAACCTATCCAAAGATTTTATTTTAGTATAAACAGTAAAAATAACAGAAGTATTATAAGAAAGATGAATTGTGATTGACAGAGGAGAAATTCAATTACTTGGAAAGTATGTTTTGCTGGATTAGAATATAAAATAATAATATATTTGTTACTGAAGTAGACATATTGATGTTTCAGAGCCATGCTTTGCTGGAATATTTTATGCCTTGTTTTTCAGTGATGTCAGCTCTTTGGCCTAAAATTTAACAACAGACACTTTAAACAATGTTATATGCTTGTATTACTATAATCTGTACTATAACAGAGGTTTGAGGTGTCTGCCTATAAAACTCTATATGAAATGGAGTGGATCATTAATTAATATGTTCAGTACTCTTCTTCACATCCAGACACTGATAGTTCAGAATCCTCCATCCATCCAGCTTTTTCTTTGCTATGTTTTGCAGATGCAGGCCAATAAAGATGAGGATAGTTCTCCAGCTGCCCATGGCCTGCATGGCTCCTCTAATGAGCCACATGCACTACCTCTGAAAGGGGTGAACACACGCACAAATCAAGACTGCTACAGCTCTATTCTATGGGGCATATACTCTCCCATCTGCCTTCTCTGGGTACCAGGAAAGAAATGCAAACCACAGTCTTGGTGTTGGCAAATAACATCAAGATAGCAAATAACATTCTTCCCCAGTTAGATGGGTTATGTTTTTTAAAAAATAAAAATACAGAAATATATGCACATGGAAAGTAATTTACCCAGCACAATCAGGTATAAAATGAGACATTTTAGTACATTGTCCCTTATGGCAATATTAACTGCCTCATTCATTCCTCTTTTCTACTCACTCTTAAGTGCTGTAAAGGTTTTTGGCATGTTCTCTACCCAGCTCCCACCAGACACTACCACACCAAATGTTTGCATGTGTCAGTGTATATATGGTGCATCTTGCTTATTTTCACGGAAAGGTTAAGACAAAACCTTAAGAGGTTTGTTTCATGTCCACATCCACTCATCTACTTCTTTATATAGGTTGCATATGGACCATTCATGAACATGCTATCTTGATACAAACAGTACTTGAATCTTATTAGGGTATTTTTATCCCCACACCCCTTTTTTCTATTACAAATACAGAGCTATGAGTATCCCCAAAGTTAAATCTTTTACAAGTATATTTTACAAGTAGGGTAAATTTCTGTCGGTAAGAACTGCCAAACCAAATACATGTCTATTTAAAATTCTAATAAACTTATTAAATTGCTCTTTAAACAATGGAATCAATTTGTACTTCCACTAGCACTCCTGTGAACACTTGGCATTATCATACTTTTAACTTTCCACAATCTGGATAACAAATGACATCTCACTGTTGCTTAGTTTTACAGTTCTTTATTATAATATTGAGTGCTTTTTAAGAATTTCATAATTGATTATGTTTATTTTATTGTGAACTACCAACCCTCATATTTTGCTCATTATGCTTAAAAATATGGAACACTTCACATATTTGCCTCCCAGCTTTGAGTGTAGACAGTGCTAATCCACTCTGAATAATTATAATTTGGTTTTGTATGTTGCTTAGGTAAGGCTTCTCTGATTTTTGTAACCTGACCAATTTTTTTAAGACAACAAGCGAGAAAATGAGAGGAAAACAAAGGAAAGGAGGAAGACAGGAAGAAAAGGTTGAGGGTGAGAGTAGGAGGAGCACTATTACCCACCATGTTCTACTAATCCCTGGTTTTGACTCTCAATCCCTGGTGGAAGTCAGTAGTTAGCACTATTTATGGAATGAAACTATGCAGATTCGAATACTACCATTGCCATTTATTAACCATGCAGGCTTAGGGAATTTTCTCAAATTCTCTAAGTCTCAATTTCCTCATTTGTGAATTGGAGGTTGTAATAGTATTACATCATTATATACATCATACTTCAGTGTTATTGGAAGGATTAAGTAAAACAACTCACTGAAAGTGATGAACACTAAGTCCATGTAACGTACACACTCAATGCTTGTCAGGCATTACTCTTACTAAACATTGGTCCATCCTATCCAGGAGGGACTGGAACACCTTCTCTTTCTTGGTCCTTTCTCAGTGCTCCTCCTTACTTGGGGACCCTGACTTGTATTTACATGTTGCATTTCTGTGGAGCTAATTTAACAACTAGTATGCATCCCCAAAAAAAAAAATTTTATAGCATAAGAAACTATTAAAAATCTGTTGTATAAAATGATCTGTTGTATGAAGTCAAAAGAGGTAAATAGTATTGTGGGAAGTACAGAAGTTTTCATATTTTGTTTTTTTCAATTTCAGTTTCGCTAATAAATGATGTAAGGAAAAGAAGACAGATGAATTCCATTTCAGTCTTATGATA
Source organism: Callithrix jacchus (assembly GCF_049354715.1). Taxonomy (NCBI): domain Eukaryota; kingdom Metazoa; phylum Chordata; class Mammalia; order Primates; family Cebidae; genus Callithrix; species Callithrix jacchus. The sequence continues at coordinate 136,040,209 of NC_133505.1, forward strand.
CATTTGCAGTTTAATGCATACCTGAGCAAGATTTCTAAACTTATATCAACAGATTGGATTTTTATTTTCTTTCCCCTCAATGATTTCAAATTTACTCTTTATATTGCTGTACTTGAATTTAAACTACTTAGTTACTATTACAATATAAATTAACCTAAAGTTTAGAGGACATTAAAAAGCTAGTGGAAAGAAGCTGGAAAACTTGTATATGTAATATTAAATTATTTCTAGCAAATGGTATTTTTGGATATTAAAGATAACATTGCTAAAGCAGCAAGACAAAAAAATCTATGTAAAGTTTGTTGGACCCAATTTGTAAAAATATTGTTTTCTTTATGAGAAAAATGTTTATTGTCAGATATGTGCTAAAAGTTGTTTTTCAATTTCTTTAACTTATATTTTTATCCAAATAAATGTTAATAAATATTATTTACTAAAGTTGGAGGATTCTGCTAAACAATCATATCTGAGATTTTGAAAACCCAGCCCAATGATTCATTTTGGTAACAAAAGTTTTTAAATAAGTGGAATCAATGGGAGTGATAACTAGAGGGCATAATTACAAATGGAATAAAAGATTAATTCTTTGGAGGTTTCTCCTCTATAGGAAAATAAAGATCAGATACCAAAAAGAAAACGTCACTATTCAACATGTAGAAGTATCCAATAATTCAATGATAATAAAGACACATATTTTATTATGATTGGAAATATATTGATGTATAGATGCCAATATATTAAATACATTTTCTTGCTTTTTATTGATTTCATATTAAAATAACCTGAAATTGCACATCCAGGTATAAGCTCAGAGATGATAAAACTTATTTAATACTCTCTCTGTTTTCTGGTCACAGAAAATGAAGACCATCTAAATGGCTTAAAAGCCAGGATAGAAAATGCTGATGTTAGAAATGGGGATCTCTTGAGAGCTTTGAATGACACTTTGGGAAAGTTATCAGCAATTCCAAATGGTAAGCATTCAGGACACCACCAACTGTGTCTGTTGACCTGAAGTTTTAAATATTGTTGGTAACTTTTATCATTTTTTTCTAAGATTATTATTGTACTATTATCTAGAAATTAGACACTAGTTTTCTTAATTATGAATTCTTCTTTGTGAGAATGAGAAACTAAACCATACTTTGCATCATGGTATTTTTTAGTCTTTGATTGCCTTTAGTCAGTATCCTTAGGACTATGTTTCAAAAAGGAAGATATAGTCATCTTATTACTATAAAACTCATCCCTCAGTATTGGCAGGGGATTGATCCCATGACCCCTCAGAGATATCAAAATTCTTGGATATTCAAGTCCCTTTTGATAAAATGGCATAGTATTTGCAGATAACCTATGCATAGCCGCCCATAAACTTTAATCCCCAGATTATTTGTAATACCTAATATAATGTAAACGCTATATAAATTTTTATAGTATATTATTGAGGAAATAATGATAAGAAAAAAAGTTTGTTCATTTTAAGTACAGACACAGCCATCCTTTTTTTCCCCTTAAATATCCAACTATCCAACTGTCCAAGGTTGGTTGAATTTACAGATACAGAACCCACTGACATGGAGGGCCAACTGTATTGTCTTCTGTGTTTCAGCATAATAAGTCATGTATTAGTGAGATGGAATAAATCACATAGACACTATTCTCTAAAATACTGATGTACCACTGCAAAGCCACAGTGTATTATAGTACCTGCAGTAAAGGTGAGAGCCCGCTGCATTCTCTCTTGATATAGTTCAATTTCTTTAGCTATCCCAATTTTCAAAAACATTGGTGGTCAAACCATGTCTATAATATCTTTCTACCTATTAGAACTGCTGGAAATTATTGCATGATATTAGTTCCTGAAAGCATACATTATTTTGAAGAAACTACTTTTACTAATTTTATATTTTTAAAGCATTATATAACAACAACAAAGGTTATAAACACTTATTGAGTACTCAATATACTTATGTGAAGTGTATGTAGTCCTTATACCAATTGGAGCAAATTTTTTTGGCTCCAAATGGTTGAGGACTACATACACTTCACATAAGTATATTGAATATAGATAACATAAGTATAGAAAGTGTTATTGCCATAACACTATCTTAACATAAGGTATCACTAACACTTAACATCAGTTAAGATAGCGTTATTATCCCCACTTTATAGGTAAGAAACAGACTCAGGATACTGAAGGATTCTGTTAATGTGGCACATAGGACACTTAAACCCCACAGCTTGATTTCAGAGCCTGTGATATTAACCACTAATCTATACACACTAGTAGTCATCTATACATACAATATACAAATTAGGATCAGGAGACAAATGTGCATATTTATACAACACAGTTAATATTAAAATCTAAAAGGTGTTTACTTTTTTAACATTAAAAAACTTTAGCAACTTTTCGGATTTTCATGACACTTCTTCAGTTGTAAGTGCATAGAAAATTTCCAGTGGTGAAAACAAACATAAATATACAAATGCATAGCGTAACATACCTGAAAATGTTTTCCATCCTAACATGAAAATACATTCATTTCCCTCCAGCCCCCACCCCGACCCCTGCCCTGCTTTGGAAATGCAGATTGAATCTTAACCTAGTTTTGATGAAGCTCCCATGGATAAGTTTGTCTCATTAATAAGTTCAGCAGCAAATTGCCATATGACCTTATACAATGAACCTTTAGAATAGCTACTTTGCTACGTTAAGAGCTAATCAGGTATTCATAGCAAAAGTCCCTGAGAAAATTTAATTTAGCTAAAAAATTTGCTTCATTTGCTGCACCTGAATGAGACAAAGTTCAGTTTTTTCCCTTTGTAAATGCGTCCCTGAGGTCAGCCAGCCACAGCCTCACTTTGACAAGCATGGATTAAGCCACTAACTCCAGACCCTTTGTTTTGTTTTTCATACCCTCATCTGCTGACAGACACAGCTGCTAAACTGCAAGCTGTTAAGGACAAAGCCAGGCAAGCCAATGACACAGCTAAAGATGTACTGGCACAGATTAAAGAGCTCCACCAGAACCTCGATGGCCTGAAGAAGAATTACAATCAACTAGCAGACAGCGTAGCCAAAACGAATGCTGCGGTTAAAGATCCTTCCAAGAACAGTAAGATCTCTTTTTTCACTGTGATGATGTCATTTATTTCCTCTCACTGTAAAAGTATCCCAGACTCATAAATGCTCAAGTTGGAAAGGACCCTCACCGTGGTGTAGTCTGCCTTCCTTGTTTCACAGATTGGGCTCGGGAGTCCAGTGTCCTGAAGTTCCAAAGCTGGAATCCAAGTCTTCCAGCTCTGCCCCATTGCTTTTTTTCATCTGATTTTTTTCCAGTTGAGAAGAGATTAGGAATTCTCAAGGTCTGCATGATATTTGGTATAGAGATGCCAAACACTTTTTAACCCATTTGTGTAATTCAAAATACAGTTGTACTTGGGTAATTATATCCTCAGAATTGGCGAAGTTCCATGGAACACAGAGATTAAGGGGCACATTGATTAGCAGACTTGTTAGAACAGGGTATGAAAATGATATCAACTTGAAATGCATTAATATTTGAAAATCTTGATATTTTATAATTTAGATTCCAGTTATTTAACATTTCCAGGAAATGAAAATAACTTGTTTATCTGATTTCTAAAGACTATTCACATCTTTTATATATTGCATCAAATTATATTGACTTAAGGATTTACTGAGAAAACCTGAGAGAAAATATAATTTTTATTATTAAATATATTCAAAAAATAAAATTTTTAAATGCATTTTTCCTTGTCTGTCAAATGATACAAAGCTATATTGGGCCAGGTACAGTGGCTCACACCTGTAATCCCTGCACTTTAGGAGGCTGAGGTGGGAGGATCAATTGAGCCGAGGAATTCAAAAACAGCCTGGGCACCATAGCAAGACCCCATCTTTGCAAAAAGATTTTAAAAATAGCCAGGCATGGTAGTGACATTGCACCTGTATTCCCTGACTTGGAGTCTGAGTCTGGAGGATCCCTTGAACCCATAAGGGTGAGGCTGCAGTGAGCTGTGATCACACCACTGCACTCCAGCCTGAGTGAGAGAGTAAGATGCTGTCTCAAAAAAAAAAGGAGGTTATCTTGGTACCCGTGGAACACGGTTTCACCAAAGTAGATGCTTGGGTAATTTGTGCTTTTCACTTTCAAGAGACTAGCCCTCTTTATGTGTCAACATTATGGGGGGATATCAAAATATTTGGAGTGCAAAAGCACTTGGTATTATATGGAATACAATTGGTATTATATGGCATACATTTCAAATGCTGTTTGAGTGATGAATGGAGCCTGATTTCAGCATCCTCTCCTCAAATCAAATCCTATGGATGCTCTGACATAATAGACACTATTAACATGACTCCTTCATGAGTAAGGAAGAGTACAAACACATATAACCTAAACATCAAAGCCAGGGAGAAAGGGGAGATAAAAGCATTAAAATTTTTGTAATGTAAGCCCAGAAATGGCTTCTCTCGTAGTTCGAAGATTCCATAAGAATAACTTCTTCTCATATATGCCAAATCACAATATTCCCACTAAAAATGAATGAAACAAAATTTTAAGCAGATATTACTATCTCTTCTGCTTATTTTATAATTTAAGCTATCTTTTTAAACTTTTATTTTAAGTTCAGGGGTATCAATGCAGGTTTGTTGCATAGGTACACTTGTGTCATGGGGGTTTGTTGTACAGATTATTTCATCACGCATGTATTAAGCCTAGTACCCATTAGTTATTTTTCTTGACCCTCTCCCTCCTCCTGCACTCTACCCTCCAAAAGAATTCCATTCTATTTTAGACTGATTCTCAATTGGTAGGGGCCTTTCATAATGTCTCCGTTTTGACCTTATCCTCTATTACAAGAAACAGTTAATTATCTATAAATATTAGTTAGATTGGGTCTGTTTTCTATCTTACTAAAACATAGAAATAATTTTTAAAATACAAATAGTGGCCACTAAATGATATATTTTGTCCACTTTCATTTGATAACATTTGTTTGAGTTAAAATGGGTTGCATTTATAATTAGTACTTGTTATGAAAAGTACCATTTTTATAGTTACTACTTTATAATATTTATAGAAAATACTTCCTCATGAATTTTCAATTTTCTTTGTTTTGCTTCCATGTGAAATTGCCTACAGAAATCAGTATGTATATATTTACTTACATACCTTTAGTAACGCTCGTGCTTCATTGCCTATTGCAGAAAGTTTCAGCTTTGCATGTACTATGTTTTGGTTTTGTTTAAACATTGCATAACTATTCTTTCCACTGTCACAGTGTTAATGGAAAATATGTAAAAGTCATCTTCCTTTATAAAAAGGTGATATGTGGATATGGGTGATATAAAATGTTTTTAGTAGTGTTATAAAATGTTTTTAATAGTATTATGAAAAGTTTGGTTAGACAAAGTGGCTCATACTCTAACCCCTGAAATTTGGGAGGCCAAGGTGGGAGGATCACTGGAGGCCAGGAGTTTGAGATCAGCCTGGGAAACATAACAAGACTCTATTTCTACAAAAAGGAAAAATGAGTGAAATACATGTATGATAGCCACATAAAAGTGGAAAACTGAATTTCTCTATAGAATTAACCAGATTATGCTGCTTCTGATAATATAAATTCAGCCCCTGACACACAAATGACTTATTTGCAATAGGATTAAAATAGATTAGATCTACATTGTTGTTGTTCCCCCACCCACCCACCCCAAAGCTCACATTTTCCTCTCCTTGTTAGTAATTACTTTCAGCTTCTGCAGAATTATATTTGGAGAAACACATAATAAAATTAGGTCTTAACAAATGAACACCTACTGGGATATAAAAATATTCTCCCTTAAACATCCCATATTTTACATTAAAAGTCAAAATAAAACTGAAAAACATAGCTACAAAAACGATAACAATAACAACGAAATTAACATATGAACATTTGAAAATTATGACCAAGGGTGTCCTCAGTGGAAAATAAGAGTGATTACATTACTAACCCATCACTGAAATAATAATTTTAAACAATCGACTTGGTGACTTAGAAAAAGCAGAGCTAACTTAAAGAATGAAAAAGAATGAAAACTTAATTTTTCAATCAATGAAATTGAAGACAGAAAATAATAGACCTGATAAATCTAAGAGGTGACTTATTAGGATTATAGATTAAAAATTAAGTGATTGTCAGGTTTCGTCAACAAAAATAAAGGACAAATAGGCGAAGCTCTAAAAGATAAGTATCACTAGATAAGGGAGGAAATCTAACACGTAAGAGATTACTTGGCAAAACTTCAACTGCTCCAGAGGATACAGGAGAAAGCAGGGAGAAGACCAACTTCCGAGTTCCATTTTGAAACATTTGGCAAAAATTTCTGAGAACTTGAGAATAAAAGGGTGTGTAATTTGCCTAAGTCTATGTAGTCTTTGTTTAACTACTTTTTCTCTTTCTCATTAATCTCAATCTAATCATTTTGCCTCAGTGTTAGAATAACTTGTAGAATGTCAGAATAACGGTGGAGAATTAAAGGAAAGGGAAAATGGACAAATGGTTTATTAAAAGTGTGTAACACACACTTCTATCTAGATAACATGCATCTCAGGAAGAAAATACTGCACCCAGTTCTTGATATAGCAAATCTATTAAAGCTAGTAATAGACCTATGTTCTTTTTAAATGCCACTAACAATATAAGTCATGAGTTATGATTATGAGTTCAAAATAGCTAATTCAAAACCTAATTTTAAAAAAATAATAATTTACATCCCTTTGAGCACATTTAATTCATTTCTAGTGGTTAGATCTCAGTGGTTGTCTATCAGATCATTCCGAGTCTAACATGGCATATAGCCTTGAACCTTAAGCAGTTTAACTTTTTCATTGGAGTCACAATGACAGAAAGCTGAACAATACACCCTTAATCAGATAATAAACGACATAGTGTGGATGAGACTGCCAGCATCTCAGCAATAGAATAAGAGGTTTACCACGTGTCATATGCCCTCCCTTGAAAAGCACATACTAAACATCTATGGATCAGTGATGACCTTCAACTATTCTAGGGTTGAAACTTTTGAAATTGCCAATATGTAACCTTTTATTTTTTTTTAACTTACAAAAACAGCTGTTTAATATGGGTCAATCTAATATATAATACAGGATAATCAACTATTCTTCAAAATGAAATTGAACTGCACCATTTAATTAAGGGATATAGGGCTTTAGTCTAAGGGTTTTTCAACATTAAAATGTTCCTCAAAAGACATTTTGATAGCTTCTCTCTTTAAAAGGTGCAAAGAAAAAAAGACAGTGAGAAAAAGAAAGAAAACCAATTTTGTGTAAAAACCCTAATTTAAATACAGTTCTGGCTTGGACAGACTAGGTGACATTTTAAAGATGCTTTCATTTCCTTGCTTCTGCGACTGAAGTTCTATTCTATAAAGGTTAACTTTTTGGCTGAAGTTAGAAATTAAGCGTTGAATTAAGTTCATATTCTCTATCTTCAATGCTAATTTTTACCTTAATCACAAAGCAAAAGTGATGTCCCTCTGTCCTAACATCTACTCCTCTGGCCTGCTTGAGTCTGGACTAAAATATTCACATTTACCATCACACATTTTGCTTTAGCAGTTATGGCCATGCTTTGTCACGTTAATAAGATGAAATTGTTTGGTTAAGCATACTGCTATTCTAATTCTGTGTGTGCACATGTGTGCACATACGCGTGATTCTGTTCTATGCAGTTGCAGATGCAGATACCACTGTGAAAAATCTACAACAGGAAGCTGACCGGCTAATAGATAAACTCAAACCCATCAAGGAACTTGAGGATAACCTGAAGAAAAACATCTCTGAGATAAAGGAATTGATAAACCAAGCCCGAAAACAAGCCAATTCTGTGAGTTCTTTTATCATCAGTATCAGTAACTGACTGCAATTGTTGGATTATTCCTACAGGGACTGCCTTTCCCCAGAATTCCCTGTTGAATGATCTCAGGTTCTTTTCCTTTAACTTGAAGCTATTTGAGGTAGGAGGGGCTGGAATGGGGGAAAGGTTAGTTTTGTTTTGTTTCTAAGTTTCAAAAGAGAAAATCCCTATTGTTCTCATGAAATGTCTTTAGAATTAGGAATGTTTTAGTATTAGGAATTCTGGTATACTTTATTACTGTTTGAACAGAGTAATACAAATAGCAAGAAAGTAAACATTAATGTACACTAAAAAGGTATGGATGAGACTGCCTTTCTCTTGCTAAAAACAAACCAAAAAAAAGGCCAACTAGTGGGGTTAAGACAGGAATGAAGGAACAATACATGGAATGAGAGCAAAGAGAAACAAACATTTTATATATATTCTTTTGCCTGGTATAAGCAACAATAAAAATGGATTTGGTTATAATTTTTACATTTCTTTTTTATTTGGGAGTAGATAGAAAATACCTGATTTGTCTCAAAATTTTGTTCATTTGCCCAATTAGAAGATTACTAGGATAGGAATGGAACTTTCTAGAAGATAGCATGCTGATGAACCAGGACAAAGTTGTTAAGTGCCAACATGAAGCTTGAAAGGAAAGGAAGAAAAAAGAAAGAAGAGAAGGAAGGAAAGAAAGCAGGAAGGAAGGGAGGGAGGGAGGGAGGGAGGCAGGGAAGGAGGGAGGAAGGGAAGAAAGAAAGAAGGAAGGAAGGAAGGAAAGAGACAGTTTTCTTATGCTCAGGCTTGAACTCAAACCTTGTTAGATACCTCAGTCTTTCATGTAAAATATTCCACGTTTTGAACAACGTTGGAGCTAGGATGATCAGAAAAGCCCTTTCGTAGATACATTTTAGTAGTATTTAAGAATATGATGCTCCAGTAACAGCATATTCTTTTTTCTCCTTATGTACATCTAACACTTCTAAACAAGGCCAAGGCAGTAAGTTCAAGGTGAACATCGAAAGGAATTTGCGACTGACAAAAAAAACTTAAAAAACAACAAAGAGAGTAGTGAAGATTATATTACATAAGATCACAGTAATACGTCAGTGAAAGGATCTGAAAAGTCATATATTCAGCTAGAATATGAAAGCCAGGCAGTATCATCAACAGGTGATCATTATGTATGTAAAGCACAAGATTAAAAGAAACCAGATGTTACTTCAAGGTTTGAAGTTTTATCTAAGATTTGGCCATATGGAAAAAGCCTCTACTATGTTCAATGTTACTTTCTGTAAGGTACACAAAGATGAATAAGGGAGTTCTTTTACTCACAAAGTTTATAAAATAGTAGGAAAAATAAAATATGCACACATATCTTATCACATAATGCAGAACACTGTGCCACATTACAGGAGCTGCAAGAAGTGACATGTTTTAGAAGGAAGCATCAACTTTAGTAGGGCCAGAAGATTTCCTGAAGGGAAGGATTGGCATTGAGGTGGGATAGTGCTGGGGAGTTGGGGGTGGAGTCAGGGAACAGGAAAAGTATTATTTTTTTTTGAGATGGAGTTTCATTCACTCTTGTTACCCAGGCTGGAGTGCAATGGCGTGATCTCGGCTCACCGCAACCTCCGCCTCCTAGGTTCAGGCAATTCTCCTGTCTGAGCCTCCCGAGTAGCTGGGATTACAGGCAAGTGCCACCATGCCCAGCTAATTTTTTTGTATTTTTAGTAGAGACAGGGTTTCACCATGTTGACCAGGATGGTCTCGATCTCTTGACCTCATGATCCACCTGCCTTGGCCTCCCAAAGGGGAAGAGTATTCTGAGAAGGGGGAATGGCTTGAGCCAAGGCAGAGAAAGAAGGAAGTTTCAGGTCCATTTAGGAAAAAAAAGGTGCAGTTTGCCCAGAGTAATTGGTAAAGGAAACATTTAACTAGAAAGGTCAATAGAGGACAGGTCTTGTCAGGCCTTCAATAATATGCTAAGCAGTTTCATTTAGCAACACTTGTACTTGGGATAAGCCTAACTGGAAAGGATAAGCTGAAAGCTTTGAGCATGGAACACAGTATAATCAGAGCTGTGCTTTTTTAATATAAACCCAGAAGCAGTTTGTGAGGGAGATGAAAGAAAGAAGAATGAAGGACCCAACTATAGCTGTGGCAAGAGAAAAGAAGAATGTGATGTACCACTCCTATATTTTGCAATGTTGACTGGGAAGAAGCAATAATAGTAAATATTATTTTGTGAATCTCACATTTAGCCACATTTTTTGACTTAGTCACCCAGTGGAGAAATCTACACATTTTTATTATTTCTTCATTGTAAAGATTTCTAAAACTACGCCCATATATTCATCAGTTGTGAGTGCTTTTCCCCTACTCACAAAATGGTGAAATTCAAACATGTAAGCATATAAAACTTGTCTTAATGTGCAAAATAAAAGAAAGGTATACACTTTCTTTTTGGGCATGGTGGTTCACACCTGTAATCCCAACACTTTGGGAGGCCGAGGTGGGCAGATTGCATGAACTTAGGAGTTTGAGACCAGCCTGGGCAATGTGACAAAACCACATCTCTACAAACAATTGAAAAATTAGCTGGGTATGGTGGGGCATGCCTATAGTCCCAGCTACTTGGAGGGCTGAGATGTAAGGATCACTTGCTCCAGAGGATGAGGCTGCAGTGAGCCATATTCCCACCACGGCACTCCAGCCTAGATGACAAATAGAAACCCTGTCTCACAAGAAAGAAAGGTACAACAGTAATGCTAGAAAAAGTAATCACTGTCCAGGCATTTCAAAGAAATTCCCAATCACTTTTGGAAATGGAATTACAACACAAGGCCTTATTTATTTGTAAGATGTTAGAAATATGCAAGCAGCCAATTTTTTTTTCAAATTAGTTTTATACTAAATGAACATTATATTTTCTGATTTGTAAATATGGATATGTGGATATGACCTTAGCACATACTTGACAAGACCAAAACATTAAAGACTTTTATTTTAAAGTAGGTTTCTCTGGGTTTGTTGATTCTGAAATTGAGTGGCTGATACTCCTTTAAATGAATGATCTACTTACTGGACGAAAAACACAGTCAAAATCCTATAGATATAATAATGGGATACTCAGTAATGTCTGAGTTCATGATGATTAACTGGTAAATAATGTTGTGTTGTTGAAATGCCTTAAAGATACTTAATGCTTAGCGATTTTTGTTTAGATGTCTTACTAAGGATCTGCATTAGAAATAACAATAAATGATAGAGTCAAATATCCTAAAAGGATGCTTGAATTTCAGAAATTTCTCTCCTCTTGCAAGAGGGATATGTCCTAAAGATTTCTTCTAGAGACATAGTATTTTGATTTTCCTGTTTTAAGTTGTTTAAAAGAAATATCTATAAGGAAAATCAAAACACAAAGTATTCAAAAGGAAGAGATTACCAGTTATGTACTGGCTGTCAATAGTTTGGGCTAAGTAAATTTTTCAGGTTCTGAGAGTATATCCAAACCAGAGAACAGAAAGCAGACAATTAAAGAGAATTTTCTTTATGAATGTGTGAGAACTGAGCAGGAGATTACTGTCTAGTCCACTCTGCTGCTGTGACAGAATGTCACAGACTGGGTAATTTGTAAAGAGAATAAATTTATTCTCACTGCTCTGGAGACTGGGAAGTCCAAGCACAAGACACTGGCAGGTTAGAGACCAGTTTCTCTGCTTCCAAGATGGCACTTTGAATGCTGCATCCTCAGGAGAGGAGGAAAATTTTGTCCTCACATGGCAGAAGAGAGAGAGAGAGAGAGAGAGAGAGAGAGACAGAGAGAGAAAGATCTCACCCCTGTAAGCCTTTTTAATTGTGTCATCAATTCATTCATGAGGAGAGAGCCCTCATGATCGAAACCCTTCCCAAAGGCCCCACCTCCCAACGCTATTGCACTGAGGATTAAATTTCAAACACGTAAATTTTGGAGGACATATTCATGTCATAGCACTTATCTTATAGGATTAATTGCTAGCATATTGAGTATAACACCATCGTTTTGTTCTATACAGTTTATCACATATGTATTCTATACAGTAGATTAGTTGTAACCTCTAGTGACATTAGATACTCAGTTTTTAAATGACTGCTCTCTTAGACTGGGAGTTCTCAGATGGAGTTTCACCAGGTCAGTTAGAGTTCAGTGCTGCTGCTCTGTCTGCTAAACTTTTTTTTTTTTTTGAGACAGAGTCTCACTCCGTCACCAAGCTGGAATGCAGTGGCATGATCCTGGCTCACTGCAACCTCCGCCTCCCAGGTTCAAGTGATTCCCCTGCCTCAGCCTCCTGAGTAGCTGGGACTATAGACACATGTCACCCACCCAGCTAGTTTTTTTTAATGTATTTAGTAGAAACATGGTTTCACCATGTTGGCCAGGATGGTCTCTATCTCTTGACCTCATGATCCACCTGCCTCAGCCTCCCAAAGTGCTGGGATTACAGGCGTGAGCCACCGTGCCCGGCTCTGTCTGCTATACTTTGACAACCCCCTTTTCAACACACCAATCATGTCATCCCTGTTTTTTCTTATCAGGTTTACCTAAGCAAGGACTGAGATTCATTATGTGACCAAATGATCACACGTTTCATTTATATTCAGTCATTTCTACTCTAAATAATAACTGAGAGATATTATTCAATTGTGTTTTTTAAACAAAACTGATTTGTTAGAAATTAAACTAGCCATAATATATCCATAGGACCAACCTATAAAGTGTTTATAAGATAAAAATGAAGTAAACTACACACAGTCACTTTTTACCACTAATTCAGCCCTATTTGGAATTTCAATATGATTGTCTGCCAGGGATAACGCAGTATGCTCTTCAGTTCCACTCATGAATTCCAGTCAGATCTTGATTTTTTGTTCTCTTTGATCCTCTTATGATGTCAATGGCACTTGTAACCTGCCTCAGATATTAAATTTTCTCAATGCCAAAGTCTTCCCTGATAATGATTTTGGTTCACTTTCAGCAAATTGCTAAAAAGTTACTATATCTAACACCGTTTCCTGAATGTTAAAAATATCTGAAGTGCATATTTTTCTGACCTGCCCTCTACTGTATTGTCTTTCTCTTGCTTTGCTTTATTCTTTCTATCTCTAATTCCTTGGGTAACCTTTGGTATAACTGCCATTCTATCACAGGACACCCTTTGTCAACTCCCATTGCTCATCTACTTTACCATATTAACATCCAGGTAAAAATTGTACATTTCCTACCTCCATTGTATTGCAATTCATTTTGACTCATCTACTCTCAACACTGTAGGTAGAAGGGAAACTCCATGATTTGTGAAGCAAAAAACTAACTTCCCAACTGAAAACCACCCTATCCAGAAGGCTATCTCCCTCGGACACAGGGCAAACACTCTGGGGACCATAGTCAGCCCCGAGTCCTGCACCCATCAGTTGGCCGGCTGTCTGCACTTTTTGGGGAAGGGAAGAACAAGAAAGTGGTTTACACGCCTGTAATCCCAGCACCTTGGGAGGCCAAGGCGGGTGGATTACGAGGTCAAGAGATCGATATCATCCTGGTCTACATGGTGAAACTCCGTCTCTACTAAAAATACAAAAAAAAATTAGCTGGGCATGGTGGTGCGTGCCTGTAATCCCAGCTACTCAGGAGGCTGAGGCAGGAGAATTGCCTGAACCCAGCAGGCGAAGGTTGCGGTGAGCTGAGGTCGCGCCATTGCACTCCAGCCTGGGTAACAAGAGCGAAACTCCGTCTCAAAAAAAAAAAAAAAAGAAAAGAAAAAGAAAGTGGTTTAAGCAGTAGGCTTCCTGAAATCTCCAGCCCCAGGCCACCACACTCAAGCCTCCAGGAGTCACCCTCCTCCAGGTGATGGAGGAAACAGCCCTTGTTTCTCTCCAAAACACAGTTTCCTTTTTGTGGAGATACAATTTGATTAGTAGATCAAATGAGGCAACAACAGTAAACAAATAAATGACTTACGCAGGTCTGTAGGAGATGTAACAGATCTTCTGTATCCCTGGAAGTTCTCAAATCTATATGAATTTACCTATTGCAAAAATCCCTCCTTAGCCTTTCCTTTTGAATCCAACCAATTGCAGTATACTTTCATGATCCTTGGAGAAAGTACACTGCACCCAATCTTTGCGGTATACTTTCACAACCCTTGGAGAAGGGCCACAGTTCTGCCCATACTCAAACACAAATGAGACTCTTGGAGACACCTCCTGGTGTCATGATCATATGGAGGCTGTTTTGGTTTCTAGGCTATCTTGTTGGGAGCCGGCACAGCCCTTCCATGGGGGTAATAATAACACTGGTTGGTTTTCTTCCAAATGTGCACATTACATGAGTAGCACAAAACGCTAGAAGAAATGAAAAAATGGAAATTCACTGCTAGTGAAGGCCAAGAGGGAGTTTGAACAAATGGCAAAGAGAGGTTTTACATCTTCCCCTCTCTCTGCCTCCTTCCGGAATGCTATCAATGAGCAAAGTTACAGATTCCCTCTGAATCCAACCCACTATTTTGCTATCCTCCAAGTAACCCCTGGATGGTGATTTCCCATCTGACCCAATGGAAATTAAATTAAATAATCAACCAGTGTTATTTACAATGGAAGGAAGGCTTTCTAAACGTAAGGAAAAATTGGTATGGACAGTGTTACTCTATTCATATAGGAATTCCTTTTTTAGCAATTTGTAGTAATTTTTAAGGTGTTATTCAAAAGAAAAGGGAGCTGTTAAATACATTAGTAGTGATAGCCATTGGAAATTATTTCCCTTTCATTTTCTGGCAACTTCATGAAAAGGTATAATTTATTCTGAAATGTACATTCTGAGTGGAAGGATTAATATTCTTCTTATTGTTAGAACATCTAGAACAAAATCTATTTGTCCTCTTTCAACTGTAAGAGCATGGGAGAGTAGGTAATTTCCTCTTGAAAACTGAAAGAAAAATAGTTTCTTAGTTTAAGTGATACCAAAACCGCTGAAATTTCAATTGTCAAATTTCATTAAACAACCTTAATAAAGATCATTCTCATTAGCTCCATGTAAAATCACCTTTCTAAAATGTTCCCATATTCATAACGGAGAAAGGTATGACAGTAGAAATTTGTTAGTTGCATGCTTCAAAAAATAGTATGCTTACATGACATGGAGCTGTGTACAACTCATTGTCAAAATGCTACTGGAAAACTGCTCTTCTGTGCCCTCGTTAATAAGTATAATGGTGTCTGCATATGGGTGTTTAATGATGTTATTTGATGATAGGAAAATAACTTCAAAGAAAAAACGATGATGGCTTTGTGGTTGTTTGGAAGCTGCTTCAAACTTTCTGAGATATTTACTCTTAGTTCTTCGTATCTTGTTTTTCTTAAAGATCAAAGTGTCTGTGTCTTCGGGAGGTGACTGCATTCGAACATACAGGCCAGAAATCAAGAAAGGAAGTTATAATAATATTGTTGTCAACGTAAAGACAGCTGTTGCTGACAACCTCCTTTTTTATCTTGGAAGTGCCAAATTTGTAAGTCTAATATTGAACTTTTCATTAGGCTGCTGTATGTGTATAGCTGGAGGTTAATCCTGATATTGGGGAAAATGTATAGAATCCAATAACTTGGTCCCCAAATTGTCTAATGTAGGCTTTCAGATTTGAAAACCTCAGTATCTTACCTCACAAAATTCTGAAGTGCCAAATTAAGTTATAAGTCAAATGAAAGGAAGAAAACTACAGTATTTATTGACATTTACTTTCATTTGTCAGCATATCAGCATTTCTTTTAAATTATATTTTTGGAGTCAGTGATTTAAGAAGAAAGGCTAATAAGAATAAAGCTATTTTATTTACGTTTTATTTATTTCTCTTATTTACTGTTCAAACTAAATTACAACAAACTCTTCTGTTAATGAAACAAAAATAGCAAAGTGTGTAGTAATTTTTTTTACCAGAGAAAACTCTTCAAACTCGTGTTGAATTTATGACCCAAATTGAAATAACACAGATTATGTCTATAAAAGCTCACCTACAAAGTTCTAATTTCTTCCACTTGAACTATTTGATTTTGCATGCATGGCGATCTCCCAAAATGAATAAGACTTCTTAACAAATCAGTCATGGCATAAGTCAATATTTGCCATTTGGTAAGGAATTCTGGGTCAATTTGGGAAATAAAATCATAGTTGCCCTCTGAAAAATGACGATGTCCTTGGTGAAAATAATAATGAAGTCTGAATTTAAATATTTGCTTTTATCTTTACCACAAGTACCAGATTGAGAAAGGCTTTTGTCTCAAAATTAGACCTAACTAGAATTGGTAAAATTAACAAACATGTCTGAGCATTATGGATTTTTTTTTTTGCCTTAAGGAGACGAAAATAAAATATTTTTTTAGTAACATATAATAATAAATAATACTATTTTACAAATATTATCATGAAGCTTCTAAATATTTCATCTCTGCAAATGGCACTTATTGAAAAACACTCTGCTGGTCTCCTCTCTAAAAGTGCTTTATAGCTGATATCTCTTGTTTTTGTATTTCTCTGAACTAGATTGACTTTCTGGCTATAGAAATGCGTAAAGGCAAAGTCAGTTTTCTCTGGGATGTTGGATCTGGAGTTGGACGTGTAGAGTACCCAGATTTGACTATTGATGACTCCTATTGGTACCGTATCACAGCATCAAGGTAACCAACTTAATAAAGATTAAGACAAATTAAATGACAGAATTTTGAAACAGTTTCCCAGTTATAAGAAAACTTCTATTTCCATTTCAGTAAGGCAGCCATGTACAAATGTAGACACAGGTGTATGAATTTTACATATGATATGTATACATGTCTGGGAGTGGGTATCTTTGTCATACTTGTTAGGAACTGACAAATCCTGGTATTGGCCAGAGGAATCATTCCATTTCTGACCCCTTCATCTTATGTCTGGTAGGAATTTGGGAGTATAGGTGTTTTAGTCTTCCTATCTCGCTTGTGAAAAGTACTGCCACTCATTCTTAGGCAGTAGAAGCCAGAGCATAAGAGCTGCCATTATTGCCTGTCTTTGGTGTACACAACTTCTCTTTCAGTCTACCTAGCCACAATGGGTACATGCAGTATCAAACGCTGAAATTCATATGTAACATATCAGGTCCACCCTACTTAAAATGGGAAGTAATCAAGAATTGATTCATTTATTTTATGGTTGGAGGTTTAACACAATTATCAACGTCTAGCAGCATACAGATTACTTACAGAACTATCCATGTCTTCAGCACTTCCCTCTCATTTTCTCTTCTGGTTCTCCCAAATCTCAACTTCCTATTAAGCCCAAAGCAGCTAACAGTTGAGAGGTATGGTTAAGGGCCTAGGGCTAGACATGAAGCTGATCAGAGTTAGAGAAGACTTAACTGGTAGTTGTTGAATCTGGATGATGAATATATAGAGTTTTATTCTGCTTGTATATACTTAAATTTTTCCATAATAAAAAGCTTGAAAGAAGGAGCCATGTGCAATGGCATGTGCCTGTAGTCTCAGCTACTTGGGAGACTGAGACGGAGGATCACTTCAGCCCAGGAATTCAAGACTGTGGTGCATGATGATTGTGCTTGTGAATTACCACTGCAGTGCAGCCTGGGCAACACAGCAAGACTTCATCTCTTAGAAAAAAAAATTCCTGGTCAACATGGTGAAACCCCATCTCTACTAAAAATACAAAATATTAGCTGGGCATGATGGTGCGTGCCTGTAATCCCAGCTACTCAGGAGGCTGAGGCAGGAGAATTGCCTGAACCCAGGAGGCAGAGGTTGCGGCGAGATTGCACCATTGCACCCCAGCCTGGGTAACAAGAGCGAAACTCCGTCTAAATAAAAAAAAAGAAAAAAATTTTTAAAAAAAATGAGAAGCAATATTTTTAGTTCTTTTTAAGCAAGTTTTTCAGCAAAAGTGTGTGTGCATGTAAAAGAGAGAGTGGCAGAGTGCTTTCATGTTTGGTGGTGTTAAGGGAATTAAGTACTTAACCGGTATTTATACTCACAAAGTATAGTTCTTCTTTCAGAAAATATACATTCTGTTAAAGAAGCTGAACCTTATTTGATAAATTCATTCTTTTGTTATCATATATTTCACTTAACACTGAATCCTCAAAGATAAAAAAGATTACCAAAATGAGACAGCAGGGAGAGAAATATGACACAGAAGTTTTGTTATGACTGCTCGTCTCAAAAGAGAGACCAGATTTTCATATTTAACAGCTCATGGAAATCAATCACTTTAAAAATAAAATGATAATAACTTTAAAATCCCATTAATTGAATTTAAAAGTGAACTTCTATGCAATTTGTACTGAAATCTGAAAGGTGGATATTGTGCTATATACATTAAGATGCTGTGCCAAACAATAAAATGTATGCCATTTCAGGAAGACCACTTCAACAAGCAGCCATCCCATATATCATAGAGAATTTTAGGAGGAATTGTGACGCTTATGATATAGAAGGGTGGCTCATTTGGGGTCCATTGCTAAATTAAGTTAGACAAAATGCTGAATAAAGCAATATAAACTTATGTAAATTGTATGTATTGGTAAATAGTAAATTACTATGTAAGCCATAGAAAAAAGTCTTCCCACTTAACCAACAGTAATTCCATCAGTTAACTGCTACTGTGTCATTTCATGTCAATGCACACACACAGAATCAGGATATGGTGTTCATTGATACGGTTGAAACTGATATTAGCATTCAGCCAAAATCAGACTCTGAGTATTGATTTGAGATTTAATTAACTTGGAATGCTAGAAACTAAACAGCCAGTTTTCTCCTAAATTCTTAAGAACGAGTCTCTGCGTTTTATATCTTTTAAATCTGGAATTACCAGAAATGTGATACATATTTCATTTTCTGTATGTTCCTCCCCTTCATTTCAACATGTACTCTCAAAGAACTGGGAGAAATGGAACTATTTCTGTGAGAGCCCTGGATGGACCCAAAGCCAGCATTGTGCCCAGCACATACCATTCGACGTCTCCTCCAGGTTACACTATTCTAGATGTGGATGCAAATGCAATGCTGTTTGTTGGTGGCCTGACTGGGAAATTAAAGGTAATGTGTTCATCCTCCTCCCATTCTATTTCATCTTTTGACAACTCCTGACATGGTTACTTCAGGAGAAGGCAAAGTTCCGTAAAACTTGACCATGTTTTACTTAACTTGCATTTATGAAAACATGAATTTATTTTGAGTAAGAATTTTCTTCTTTGAATATTCACACTGGAAATACAATATTTTCAAGCCTATGTGTATTTACTTAAACAGCTGTTATTTTGTCTTTATCTGTGGCATCAGTTTTTTGTATATTGTTGTTTTAGTTCCCTCAAGAGCAAAGTGTCTTTTAAGTACACCCCATCTTCTGAACGATTTATGATTTATAGATATGAAGTGCTGTAAAGTTCATACTCACATCTAATTAAAAGATTTATGAATACTTTGGGAAATATCACAGGAGCTATAAGTTTCCAAAACATGATCTGGTTTTTAAACTTTTCAGATTGCTCTTATTCTTATACGGTGATGCATTTAATATTTATAATTGCTTCATGACAGTCCTTGCTCATTTCAAATTGCAAAATGCCTGCCTTTTAAAGAAGCTTGTGTTGATTAAATGGAATTAGGTGTTGGGAAACCACTATGGGTGAGATGCAGGAGCACAACAAATATGATGGATAATCCTGGGCTTTTCGGAATCACCCTGGGATGAGATTAGTCAGAAAATGTGAAAAGCCGGGATGACCTCAAATTTATGAAGACTCAACTTTCATACAGAATGAGGTTATTTTATTTGCTTTAAGTACAAGATGTGACTCTAAAGTATGAGAATTGATTCCAAAATCACATGCTGAAGTTATCCTCATTTCTTAGAACTTCATATAAATGTATATACTACATAGTAATATATAGTCATATTATTGACCTTCTCTCCTTCACAGATAGATAACTATAGGGAAAGCACACAGTAGTATAAAAGCCATGCATTTTGAAAACAGATCCAGGATTTGAGTCCTCTCCTCTTTTGCTTGCTAAAATATGATATGACCTTGGGCAAGTCACTTAACCCCTTAGACTTTGGTTTTCTCAACTAGAAAAGAATGGTAAAAATACCTACCTTGCTTGCATATTGTAGAATAAAATCATATATTTTTTAACGTTCTTATAACCCTTCCTATATGCTAAGTAATGTTCTAAGTAATTTACATGAATTAACTTGTTTAATTTTTACAACAAACCTAAAAGGTATGTCTTAGTTTGTTAAGGCTGCTATAAGAAAAATACCATGGAACTGGGTAGTTCATAAATAAACAAACATTCATTTCTCAGTTATTGAAGCTAAGAAGTCTGCGATCAAGGTACTGGCAGATGTGGTGGTTAGTGAGGGCCAGTTTTTCATAGAAGGAGACTTCTTGCTGTGTTCTCACATAGTGGAAGGAGTGAGCAAGCTCCTTTGGACCTATTTTATAAGGGCACTAATTCCATTCATGAAGGCCCTACCCCTCACCATCTAAAACTCACTTCTCAAATGCCCTGTCTCCTAATGCCATCACTTTGGTGGGTAGGATTTTAACATAAGAATTTTGGGAGGGACACAAACATTCACAGCATAGCAAGGTAGATACTAATATTCTCCTCATTCTATAGTTAAGGAATCTGAAGAAGAGATATGTTAAATGTCTTGACCATAGTCACACAGTAATTAGCAGAGCTGGACTTTAAACACAGGTTAATAGGCACAACAGTCGTCATTCTCAACATTTTGCTTCACTGCCACAATGAATAGTGAGATGGTGTGTATAAAACATATGGCAAATAGCTAAGATGTGGTAGTCAAACCTTTAATTGTACCTTAATAATTAATATGAAAGGCCGGGCGCAGTGGCTCAAGCCTGTAATCCCAGCACTTTGGGAGGCCGAGGCGGGTGGATCGCGAGGTCAAGAGATCGAGACCATCCTGGTCAACATGGTGAAACCCTGTCTCTACTAAAAATACAAAAAATAGCTGGGCATGGTGTCACGTGCCTGTAATCCCAGCTACTCAGGAGGCTGAGGCAGGAGAATTGCCTGAACCCAGGAGGCAGAGGTTGTGGTGAGCCGAGATCGCACCATTGCACTCCAGCCTGGGTAACAAGAGCGAAACTCCATCTCAAAAATAAATAAATAAATAAATATAATTAATATGAGAATGTTGTTGGCACAAAAGCAGCATTCTGTCAGTCTCAGAAAAAGAAAGAAAACATGAACAAATGAAATCTATAGAAAACCCTAAGAAATCATTTTGGCCAAGAATTTCAAGGCTCCTGCCACACCAGAATATGAACCAAAAGCTGAAAACAACTAAATGAACTTGCTGAGGAGCATTCAAATAAGCAGGAAAATCTCTCAAATATGGCTCTTCAGGATTCAAGAAGAAGCAAAAAGCAAGTAGAATTCATAAGTAGGAAAATCAATCTCTAGAAAATTAAGAGGTTCAGACTGATGACAGAGTATGGCAAGGACCACTCCAATATGCAAGTGAGGGGCTCTGATCAACAATCTCTCTATGTGGCTATGCAACACGTGGTGACAGCAGTGTGAAAATGTACATGTTGATGGATTTAACCTACAACTATAGCTACAAAATGTTAAGTGTCTTCTAATGTGTATTCTAAAAACAAAACGAGTCAATGCACTGTTTTTCCCAGATAATGGGGTAAATATGAGTTCACTTTGGCACAGTTTTTAAAGTTGTAGGCACCAGAATATAACATGGCTGCGTCACTCAATAACAGGAATACGTTTTGAGAAAGATGGAATTAGGCAATTTCCTCAGTGTTCAAACATCATAGAGCATACAGTACTTGCACAAATCTAGACGGTATAGCCTAGTACACACCTAGGCGCTATGGTATAGCCTACTGCTCCAAGGCTACAGCATGTTACTCCACTAAATACTGTAGGTAATTGTAATTTAATGGTTAGTATGTGTGTATATAAACATAAACAAGGTACAGTAGAAATACAGTATTATAATTTTATGGAAGCACCATCATATATGTGATCTGTCATTTACCAAAATGTTTATAATACATCAATGTCAAAAAAGATGTTTAAATGTAGAAGCAACTTCTCTAGGAGGAAGCAGGTCATTTTCTTTCTTCATGATTGTGGTACGTATCAAACCTAAGACCTTTCCTGTGAAAATGACACCAGGATTGAATTTGAACAGATTATTTATTGATTATTTGACTCCAGGCCCTGTGCTGTGTATACCAGCAAATGACGCCAACATGGTCTCTTTTCATACAAAGTTGCTTTCTTTTTCTTCATTCCCTTGAATTTAAAATCTTCTTGGCTGTGAACAGAAATTTAAAAATTTAGAGCAGCACTATCATAGAGTGGTTTATACAAGTGCTTTTAAAAAGTCTCTTCTATGTCATCAGCATGTACCCTTTCTTCTGATCTCAGGGGTAAAATCTTTGTGTATGCGTGGCCCAAATTTGCCCCCCAAAAAAAATGATGTAGGAGCACTAGTGTTCATTAAACTCCTGTATGTCAGGCACTGAAATTGGTGCCATAAGTAATCTAATTGTATTCTCACAACAATTCCATGTTACAGACAAAAGAATAGAATTGTGGAAAAGGTCAGCAGCTCACCTAAAGTAAGAAGCTGGGAAGTGTTTATTTACCAATGATGAAAACTGCTATAGTGAAAAGTAATCAACATTCATTGATAAAATAGCTGAGCTTTTCTTCTGTTGTTGACTCATCCTGGAGTAGCGCTAAGGATAAAGATATGATGAAAAGATGAATATATACAAATGCCAACATATCACGAAGAATGGATAATGATCACTTCAGCTTCTGCTGATAATAACTCCCATGGATAAACCAAGATTACTTGTGAAACTCCAAATTCTAACAAATATGGTATTTCCTTCTGCAGAAGGCTGATGCTGTACGTGTGATTACATTCACTGGCTGTATGGGAGAAACATACTTTGACAACAAACCCATAGGTTTGTGGAATTTCCGAGAAAAAGAAGGTGACTGCAAAGGATGTACTGTCAGGTTAGTTGAGATGAGATCTCTCCCCGGGATCTGTTCTGTGCATAATAAAAGCTTCTATTTTATTGCATAATATTCTATTATCATGTGGATGATGTGGAGCAGGTTTGAAATGATTATACTCAGAGGTGGAACTACCACAAAACTAATGAATCTTCCAGTCCCTGCCTGCATTTGTGCAGGCATTTTCCAAGGCCCTGGGAGATATACTAGCAGTTTATTTTCATAGTCATATGGTTTTATAAAATTTGCAAAGGTAAGAGATTTTGACTATGATCAGTTAAGAGATTACTCTCTTTCTACTCCAATGTCCCTTCATGTCCAAGGGTTTTTTTGTGTGTGTGTCTGTGAGTATCTTATTGTTATAATTTCTTTTTTCTTAAAGAGAGTTTTCCCAAAACTGATTAAGTTTCAGGCCTTGCTGAGCATAAATTCACTCCATTTAGGTTTATAAAAAAAATTAGGACCCTATCCCAGGTTTTATGTCTTCCAAGATTTTTTCAGTTGACACATAGGATCCTACAAGTGCTTCAAGTGGAAACCTATGGGATTTAAAGATTCTGCTTCAAGAGAGGAGAACAAGGGGCCAAGATAGTCCAGGAGGAAAGTGCCTAATACCTGTCCTCAATTATAAGATAGATGGTAGAACAAATAGGAATTTGAAAATATTTAACATCCTATCATATTAAGCATATGTAAAGAATAAACATTTTTCTATAAAAATGAACAGAGAATATAAAACATTTAGCTAGAAGTAGAGGATTTATCAGCATGAAAATCTTAAAGCCCTCTCATCACCCAAGCCTGAAGCAATTTTATTATATTACATTGAAACTACAAAACATACTTTAAATACCTGTAAATTTAACATGTCGTAACAGCAACTCAAAAACCATTAAGTGCTAAGGAGTTTGTGTTATTTTCGATTTAAACATACATACGTTTCTTCTAGGACCCAAATTCCCTTTAGTAGGAGTACATTTCACATTTCCTTCTCTACATCTCTAGAGTTTCATAGAAGAAAGTAGCCACAAAATGTTATCTCTCTAGAAGTTTTAACTTCTAACTCTTTGTTTCTTTTTGACATCATGGACTTGTCAATGTGAAATTGAGGATAGTTTGCAAGCCTGACCCATTCACTGTTTAAAATGATTTTGTCAATAATCTTCAACAGCATCTAACATGAAAGGTTTTCTGTAAAATTCTTTCAGTACATGAAAGACATTGACGCCCACATTAATATTCGGCTACTCACAAACACACACCAGCTTTTCCCTAAGCATTTGGTAAATTTCTAAGTAGGATTTTCAAAAGCCTATTATCAACAAAACATCTAAAGCATTTAAATATCCATTTAGCAGTGCATGTCATTGAGACCATAACATCATTAATTATCAATTCTGCAAAGATTTTGCACTTTCAACTTATAAAGTATTATGCTAATTTATGATTATAATAGTACTCCTATATATTCATAGGGTGTTTTGTAGGTTGCAGAGATTGATACTTAACAACCTCCTGATATTAGAATAAATACAGTCTAGTCCCAGTTATGAAGAGACATCACCAGGAGGGGAGGAAAAGCTAGTTTTGTTTTTTTGTGGTTTTTTTGTTTTTTGTTTTTTGTTTTTTGTTTTGAGACGAAGTTTCTTTCTCTCTTGTTACCCAGGCTGGAGTGCAATGGCGCGATCTCGGCTCACCACAACCTCTACCTCCTGGGTTCAGGCAATTCTCCTGCCTCAGTCTCCTGAGTAGCTGGGATTACAGGCACGCGCCACCATGCCCAGCTAATTTTTTGTATTTTTAGTAGTGACGGGGTTTCACCATGTTGACAAGGATGGTCTGATCTCTTGACCTCGTGATCCACCCGCCTCGGCCTCCCAAAGTGCTGGGATTATAGGCTTGAGCCACCGCACCCGGCCATTTTTTTGTATTTTTAATAGAGACAGGGTTTTACCATATTGGCCAGGCTGGTCTCAAATTTCTGACCTTGTGATCTGCCCACCTTGACTCCCCAAAGTGCTGGGATTACAGGTGTGATCCACCATGCCATTCCAGTTGTATAAGTTTTTAGTGGTCGGCCCCAATCCTATTTTTTCAGAAGCCCTGTTACTTGTAAGAATTATTTTTATAGAACTCCTGGTGTTTATTTGTTGTTTTCAGGAAAACATCACATTTGAACATAAAGAGCAATCATTCCTACTAAAGAGCAAGAGTGATTTTATGGAGAAGACGTAAAAGATGAGGCTAAAAGAGGTAGACTGAGAAAATGTTGTAAAGACCTTAGAATGTCGGTTTTAGAAATTCGCATTTATTCAATAGTCAGTAGAAGAGATAAAATTGTTGTTATGCTTTAGAAAGAGTAATCTGTCAAAGATATTTTTAAAGTGTATCTTACTTTTCTCACACTTCTACATTCACATTAAGATTAAAGCAAGGGAAAAAAGTTGCTACAAGTAAAATGTAGTTAGCTAAACATTGAAATGATGATATTTTAAATAGACTAAAACCCAATATTCACCTGGATCTCGTTGACTAGAGTTACATGTAGAAGGACATAGTTGCTCCAAAATAGCATAATTAATTTGTACTAACTTTATCAGACATCAAGGTTTAAAAGAGAAACAAAGGCAAGTTAAGAAGCTTAGCATTTATTAATTATAAAAGAGTAGGGGTCTTTTGGTAAGTATATTCAGAATGAATAGGATAACTCTATTCTATGTCAAAACATTATAGAATATACCTGGAAGGACTCATATTTTTTCTCATCCCATAGTCTCCAATTCAAAGCCAGACTTACTTTGTTTCTCCAGGTGACAGCTAATGAATTAAGTGAAGTGGACTGATCTGCAGCTCTGTGTTTAGCCACTCCCAACCCATAACTCTTTCCCGCAGATATCTCCACAATTGCAATAATCAGACAGATAGGTAGATAGAGAGATACATAAAAATAGCCTCGTGTTTGGAAAAAGTATGTTAAATGTTGTATTCACAAGACTTATCTTAGATATTCATTAATTATGCATCCAATATTGATTAAACATATATTCTCTGTGAGGCAATTTTCTATACTAAAATCTTTTTCATCCCATGAACATCAACTGGATTCTAGGATCCAAGTACTGTACTATATGTGCCAGATGCTGAGTTTGTGCCTGACATAGGACCTGGCCCATAATCTCTTAGATGGTCTCATGAAATTTGCATTCTAGTGAAGGAGACAGATAAAAAACGTACAAAAAAAAATACAGGCCTCCTTCACTGTCTGAATCTAATTTGTTCCAGAAAACGTGTTAGAAGGCAAGTATTCAGAGTAGGATCCTATATATAAGAAATGTAATCATGTCTTCTTAGCCCATCCAGAAACCCCACCACTTTGCCCAAATACCTCTAAGACACCCTTAAGCATCAATATAACTATCTACTACCAAGTAGTTCTACAAAACACAAAGCACTAAAAACAATAATGACCTAGTTATTGCACTCCTAATAAAGGTGAAAGATGGTTTTTACTTAGTCTTTCACAGTGGCAGTAGAGGTGGAGACATGTGGAAGGAATAAAGATGTATTTGGGATACTTCCTGCCCTTCAACAGCCTTCAATCTCATCACTATTCAATGATGCATTGAATAACGACAGACCAGATAGACATGATCTGATTCATGTGAAATGCCTCTCTTCTCAGTCCTCAGGTGGAAGATAGTGAGGGGACTATTCAATTTGATGGAGAAGGTTATGCATTGGTCAGCCGTCCCATTCGCTGGTACCCCAACATCTCC
Source organism: Callithrix jacchus (assembly GCF_049354715.1). Lineage (NCBI taxonomy): Eukaryota > Metazoa > Chordata > Mammalia > Primates > Cebidae > Callithrix > Callithrix jacchus. The sequence continues at coordinate 136,067,025 of NC_133505.1, forward strand.
ACTGTCATGTTCAAGTTCAGGACATTTTCGTCAAGCGCTCTCCTGATGTATCTTGCCACACGAGACCTGGTAAAGATCATATGCATAGCAGATCTTCTGTGATTGAAAATGTGTTTGCTTCTTTTATCCGTTATTGGTAAAATTATGAATTATCTTTTTTAGAGTCTGGGATGGCTGTCTGACAACCAAGAATAGGTGATACAGATAGTGCTCATATATTTTCATTAATAATTGTAATCACAGACTCAATTTAATTACTATTTATTTTCAGTACAACTCTCCACATAATCCTTTAAGCAATGCATCCAGTAATAATTGTTCCTAGCATGGAGCCATGCAGCATCGAAATTCTTCCTTTATCTTCTTTCAGAGACAAAAGTTGAAAAGGTGATTCTAAATATTCTTTGGCCTCATTTTTATCTGGTCAGGATTTCTTATCGAATTCTTTCAGGGAACATACCTTTTGGTTCACTTAATATGTTTTCAAAGGAACTCACATTTTACTAATGTCTTAGAAATTTGTTTGTGACCATTTGGATCATAATATCACAGCCACAAAAATTCAGAAAATAGTAACGCCAATTCTATTTTCAAAATGGATTCTGTAACAGAGTGACATATTCAGCAATTTAGCCACAAGATCCTAACATAAACCCCACAAAAAAGTGAACACTCATATATTTCTCTGTGTATCTAATCACTGGTGTATGTTTACTCTGTTAACAGAGAGATTTCATGAGTGTGGAGCTCACTGATGGGCACATAAAAGTCAGTTATGATCTGGGTTCAGGAATGGCTTCTGTTGTCAGCAATCAAAACCATAATGATGGGAAATGGAAATCGTTCACCCTGTCAAGAATTCAAAAACAAGGTAAGTTTTTACAGTAATAATGCAATATGGGCCTTAATCATGCAATCCAAAGTGCACATGAACCTGATCAAGAGGAAGATTCTGTCTATAATTTTAGCTACTCACAAGCTCAGTGAAAAATTGATATAGTTGTTTTTTTTTTTTTGGCCTAGATTATAGGTGATTTGGGTTAGACATGACTGATTGAAGAGCCAAATGGTTCTCTGTCATTTTCTTTTGAAACTGAGAGCTTAATTTGAAAGCATAAAACTGTCTTACAACTTGCAAAATTATATCCTGTAATATGTTTGAAAAATGTTGGGTGCTTTTCTTTCTATTTTGCCAAGATGTTTCCTTTAAAGCTGCCCACAGTAAAATCTGTAGGGGTAGCAGGACATGGTTATCAGTTTTTTGCTCATTTAAATTGCCAAACATTTGTATGCATGCAAGTAAGTAATTGGTCAATAGTAACATGGCATGTTTATTGTTCTGGGACATTTTAAAACACTTTCACAAACATTTTATCTGATCACATAGCAGATATTTTGTTGCAATGTTAGAGAAAGTGAAATATACACTCAAACTTTTATGTGATCACAGACATATTTATCACAGATTTCACAACCAAGTCAGAAATTTAAGTCTCTTTGTTCCGAATGTAGTGCTATTGCTATTTAAGTATATAATTCCACTGACTCTGTGTACTATAGCATTACCAATATCTGCAAATGAAACTTCGTTACTTCTGCTAATATAAATAGGCCTAATTAATGTTGCCAATGCCAATGTGACATTTCATGAAAATTTAAATTTAACTTTTTACTGTCCCTCATTTCTGCATTTAATACATATCTGCCAAGCAACTTTTAAGTACCGTATAAGAACTAAATGACGTTCTAAGTTCTTGCCTTCAAGGAACTTGTATCAAAATGGGGAGACAGACAAGTATCAATGGTTAGAAGATAGAGAGCTAATTGCTGGATGTGTGTACCTAGCTAGGAATCTCAGAAAGAGGGACACTTAAGTCAAACAGAGAGGTCAGTTTCCACCGGAGTGCCCCTGAGGTATAAGCTGGATGAGGAGTTAGCTGGATGAAAAGCATGTATGGACATTTTGGAGTAGTGAACATTGCGTGAAAGCCTGGAGTTACCAGAGTGCATAACATCCTTTTCCAACTGCATTTCCAACATGAAACTCTAGAGAAACTCCTCATGTGGCTTTGCAATTTTGTATACTGGAGTGCTGCTGTAAACATTTTTCCTGTGCAAGAGAGGCACAATGCACATTTGCATATTAGAAGCTCTGTATAGTTGTTCAGTAAGAAGAATGTTTAACTATTTAACCCAGAATTTTCCAGATGTCTTTAATCAGAGAAATCCTTCCATTCCTGTAATACTAGCATTCTGCTGAACACACTTTGGGAGATGCTTTAGTAACAATAAGTGAATCCATAGCCTACATGGATAAATGTTGGCCAAAAATTATCAGTAGGGGCCAAGAGATAATAGAACCAGTGTATAAGGGGGCATATGAGCTAAGCGAGAGACTTTCAACTTTATCCTGAAAACTATAGGGATACAGAGAACTCTAAGAGTTTTAAGAAAGGGTGTGGTATCATAGGACTTGTGCTTTGGTAAAGTTTCTTTAGCAGCAGTTTTGAGATTTGTAACAATTTAGGATGCTACTGAGTCTGATGAGTCTAGCATCTCCCCACTAAGTTCTCTTCTATAGTAATAGAATAACAGATTTGGAGAAAGAAGGAAAAGATGGATATGCACTATAAAAGAAAAAAGACAACCTAAATATCCATCAGCAGATAACTGAGGAAAGAAAATGTGGTATATATACACCATGGCATACTCTGAAGCTATAAAAAAGAAGGAAATCATGTTTTTTGCAGCAACATAAGTGGAGTTGGAGGTAATTATCCTAAGTGAAATAACCCCGAAACAGAAAATCAAATACCACATGTTCTCACTTACAAGGCAAGAAGCTAAACAATGGATACACATAGACATGAAGATGGAAACAATAGACACTGCAGACTTCGAAAGTGGGGAGGGAAGAAGAGGGGTGAAGCTTTAAAAGTTGCCTGTTGGGTAGTGTTCACTGTGTGGTGATGGGTTCACTAAAAGCCCATACTTCACTCTTATGCAGTATATCCATGTAATAAACCTGCATATGCAGCTCCAAATCTAAAATTTTAAAATAATAAAAATAAAGACATTGAGAACTCTAGGCTGAATTGGCTAATGCTATAAACTCTAAAGATAATAATATGCTTGGGGAATGTACAGTGTAACAAACAGGGATAAAATGATTCAACAACTTAGGAGAACAACTTTTATAAATGGTCACCTTGGAAATGCTAATTTCCATAATCAGTCTGCTATCTCAACTTTTATTCTGTCCATTAAAACAAATAACCAAAAGATCTGTGCTCTGAATCAACGTTAGTCAATGGTCAAGTTACAGAATCCTATAAGTTTGAAAGTAGTTAAAGATAGGTTCAGGTTTATTGTAACTCCAACATTCCATCAACTCAGAAAGTTCTTCCCCCAATAGGTCTAATTTTTCCAGATTTCACTAGAGCTACTAACTGTTACCATTACTGTTACTACTCTGTAGTCCAGAAATCAGAAAGAACTTCCCTTTATCTCAGCCTCCTCAGTATCTTCTGTTCCATTTCTGGTTTCTAGTTCAATACCTTTGACATAGTTGGCTGATATCTTCTCATTTATAAGTCTTCTTCTTGGCCTTCAAATTGAGTCTAGACTCACATTGCTTTTTACCTTTCTGAATATTCCTGTCAAATGCACCAAGCAGTCATTCTCACTTTTCTTTTGGGTATTAATGGCATGAATCATTCTCCTTTCTTCTCTAATATATCTCTGTGGTGTCACCATTAAAAAGAAATTAAGCTTTATGAGATTCAGTTGTTCAGAATTTTGATTCTCAGATTAGATGGGGAACTTCTGCCTTCTCCTGCCCATAGTTGTTTCCCATTCCCTGTCATCTCTGGTGTGAGAGAGAGATGTATCACCAGAGAAGAAACTTCTCAAAAATGCATATAATAAAACTATAGCTATTTTTTCACTTGTATTATCATATATGCAATATATTTTCTCTGATACTTTTAAAGCATTTTGTTACTATAGCAGGTCAGTTAATATGTATTAATTTTTCCTTATAAGAAGAAAAACATTTGGGAAGCCACAGTGGAAAAAGCAAGTGTTATAAACAAATAATTCACAAAAGAAAAATGCAGACTTCTTATATAAAGTTGAAAAATGCAATCTCAAGAGATTACAAGTGTATGGTCCTTGACCTGCAGTAACAATATCCAAAGATCACACGTAAAGCAGTGAAATCTAAATTTAAAAGGAAGAGAAGAAAGGCTAGGCAAAATAACCTTACTACCTGCTTTGATAAGATTAGCTCTTCTAGGACACATTTATTAAATACCAACTATGCATCAGATGCTGTGCTGGATCAATGAAGATGCATACAGTTCCTAACCTTGAATAACTTACCTGCTGCACAAGTAAGCAAATTCTGTAGAATACAGTAAAAACCAAGGGAGACACTATGGAGGGAGAGAAATAAGGCACTAACTGAGCCCTCAGGCCTTTTATTGGTTGGGGATAGGGTGTTAGGTAGGAGGGGTGGAAGCAGTTGCAGGGTAATCCAGGCCAAAAAGCATCATATGAAAAGATAAAATGTATAAATATATGGATTACTTGGGCAGATGTTGTAATTAGTTTGAATTATTGGAGTTTAAATTTCAAAGGAGTGATAAAAGTGCTGAGCATGTCGGCAAGGGGGCCAGATCACAGGAAGCTGTTTAAACTATGTTGAAGAGTTTGCAGTTCATCTTGATGAACTTGATTTTAAGTAGAGATGTGACACGGTAATTTCAATTTAAGTATATTAGTGTCAGTGTGGAAGATGTATTTTCAGAAGACCAAACTGAAGACAAAGTGAACAATTAGCTTCAATAATAGTCTAGGCAGGAGGTAAATGATGCTTGAAGTAAGAGTTGCAGTGGGAGTTGACATCAAAGAAATGCAAAATAAATCCACCATGTGATACCACTGCACAGTTATTAGAATGTCTAAAATTAAAAAGACTGACCACACCCAGTGCTGCCAGAAGGTGGAGCCACTAGAACTCATACCCTGCTGCTGAGGATATAAAGTGGCATAACGCTGGAAGAGGTTGACCATTTCTTAAAAGACTAAATATACATCTACCATAAAACCAGTCATTTTACTCCTAATTATTCACCCAAGACACATGAAAGCATATTTTTATACAAAGACTTGTACTAGAATGCTCACATTACTTTATCTGTGTTACTCAAAAACTAAAAACAACTCAAATATCCATCAGCAGGTAAATCGTGGTATACCCATACAATGGAATACTACTCAGCAGTAAAAAATAAGAAAATATTAATATATGTACAAATCGGATGAATATCCACATAGGCAGACAAAAAAGAGTACATTTGTATAAAATTACATAGAAAATAGATATTAACTTGAGTTTGCCCAGATGGCTAAAGCCCAAGATGTGGGCAAAGGAAAGGACATTAGAAAGCATCAACGTTTTAAAAGTGTTCAAAAATAGATCTCAGGGTAGGAGATTGAGAATGAAAGCTCAAAGAAGCCAAAGAGCTTGACGTTTTGGAAGCCAGAAGAAATCTCCTGTAAGGACACGATAACAGCATTAAATACTGCATAAACATGGATGAAGATAAAGATTCAAAGGACTCCACTCAGTTTGGATATAGGGAGGTCCCTATGAACTTTTAGCAACCCAGAGTCACAGAGTATTGAGAGAGGAATTGAAATAAGGCTCCAGCAATGTGGGTTGTTGCTCCTTTTCACTGACCAGATTACTTGTTTTACATGAATTATTCTCAGCTAGTCGGTAAAAACACTGTCCCTTGAAATTCAAGTACAGTCCTTCAGGAGGGTGTTCCCCGTCTTCCTTGAGTTAGTTACAGAACCACAGTCACTGATAGAAGTGTGTCCTATCCCCCAAATGCATTGATATGGAATCAAAGTTGAGAACACTCAGATTTCCAGTGGATCAAGAAAGAGGAAAAAAGAATAATCAAAGTAAAAAACCATTAGCTAACAACTCAGGATTGATCATAAATTACTTGTTAAGCCCCTACTCTGTGTCTATTATTTAATAAAACCCTTATTTCCCTACCTACTTATGAATCACGTCTGAACTTATCAACTATAAAATTTTGTGTTAATAGCCTACTTTTCTATTCTGTAAAGAAAAGAAATAGGGCAAGAAATAAGAGCAAACATTAGCATTTCCTGGTAGAACCCACTTCATCACTATCACTCATGAAGGACCCAGTAAAGCCCTTCCTTTAAGTCAGTAGAAATATGCCATCCTGTCTCTCTGCCAAAGTAACCTCTTGGGCCAGTGAATTTCAATTCAATTGTGTTTCCACTCTTTAATCATTTTTTCTTAGAATGATTTCTAAAAATGCATATATTCATTCATGGATAAGGAGGAAAACCTTCAGTCACTGGCTTGCCTGTGATAAAGAGGCAGAATCTCATTTTCAGACACCATTAAAATACCGACCAGGTCTGCAAAAAGAGACTATTTTCATCTTCCAGTCAACAACCCCATATGAAAATGTCTTTCCTGATCTAGATAAAAAGAAATATGTATGAACAAGTCTTGAAAACAGTTTTATAAATCTATTTTCTTTTAGCCACCAGTCCAGTCAAGGAAATACATGTATATGAAACTAATTATGTATATAAAAATAATAAAATATGTGTGTGAAAGTAGTCCCATTTTAAAATCTTAACTTGCTAACTGTATTTAATAGGACAATTATTCTTTTAGGTGTTTTTCTTGTTTGTTTTCACAAAAGTCTTGTTTGAGGTGTTTATTGGTTTGTGTATTTGATTTTGGTCCTTTTTAAATAAGGCATTGTATTTGACTTTATTGAAGATATATTTTTTTGAAATAATAGGACTATAAACTTCAAGAGAATTTTGGAATTTGATGTTTCTCTGTGTTTTCCAAAGAATGCTGATTCTAAAAGATGATGGGTTGAGTGAACATGATAATATTTCATGGTGAAATAAATTTGGGAGATACTTTTTGCTCCATGTCCTTCTCTTGGAGCATTGCATTACATATTAGCATGCTGAAAGATCTGGGCAGCCACAAAATTAAGAAGATAAATGTTTACCTTTGTATAACCCAGTATTTTTCATATTTATTTGAGCCAGGAACATCCAAGAAATAGCATCCTAAAGAATAAACACTTAGAAATTCCCTTATAACCCATTGGTTCAGATGCCCATTTTCAAATGCTTGCTAATTCAGATCCTACCTCAGGCAAAGATTTAGAGGCCAAATCTAACATCTTAAGGAACTGATGTCAATGTGCATCAAAGATGCATATGAAGCAGTTAGAGGCCGAGTCTAAGGAAATGTGGAAAAGTATGTAATTCAGAAAAAGCCTAGCTTGACCCCTAAGAAGGGGGTGATGGTGAGAGGGATCAACAAGATCCCCTGCACTCTAAACAATGCAGTTTGAACAGGATGTGCCTCTTCTTTCCTTTTTTCTTTCTATTTCTGAATTCTTATCTTCATCACATTAAAAATACTTTAAGAGACCCAAGAGAAAAGCCATAGGCATGAGGACTGTACCTCTGTCACAACACTTAGCATCCCAGTCTAAAATGTAATTTGCAGTGGACCTGGATCCCACCACTTCCCTGTACAACATCCCCTTCCACTTCCATGTACAACCATATTTTACAACAGTAACACTTTGCAGATGAGTCTAAATCCCAGTAGTTCCTGTGGATAGTGAAACTTACAGAAAGAGCCAGCATGTTTCTAATTAATTCTCTGATTCCTAGTTAGATATCTGTTATTTAGCATGTTTTAATCTTCCTTTATTTTCTAGCTACTTATCTAGATTATAGAAAACTACATCAAATGGATCTTTGATGTCCATTTAAATTTATCTCTTTTATCTTCATTGGTTTGCCTTCACTGGTGTTCAAGCTATTATTTTCACGCTCTTCGGGGGATAGTTTAATCATGTATTTTATTGATGTTTTTGTTTCTGTAATTATTAAATTACTAAATATAGTACAAATGCTTGAGAAAGTCAATGTGAATTCTAGAATTAAACCAAATTTGTCTTGAAGTATTAGTGATGATATAGATGTGGTTGATATCATTCAAATAAAATGTTAAACTTTCTATCTCCTTTACAGCCAACATATCAATTGTAGATATAGATACCAATCAGGAGGAGAGCATAGCAACTTCGTCTTCTGGAAACAACTTTGGTCTTGACTTGAAAGCAGATGACAAAATATATTTTGGTGGCCTGCCAACGCTGAGAAACTTGAGGTAATCTAGTTTATATGTAAAGCTAAGGATTAAGTTTTAATTAAATGGCCACTATGTTCACTAGAGTTCTGAAGTTTAATTACAATAGGAATGTCATATAACCCCTAGTTGCAGAAAGGCCTGATCAAAAAAAAAAATCATGTTGCATGTTAGAACAACACCAGGATTTAGAAACCAAAGGACTAATTTGACATCTGTGTTGAAGAGATGGATTGGAGTTGCTGTTTCCTTTATATGCACCTGCTGAAAAGAATTATGAAAGTAATTAACGGTAGAGGCCAGAGTTGAATGTGGATCTTGTAATTGCTGTTCTCCTTGTACATTCGCCGTAGATAATGGCACTCTGACATTGCTTAGTGTTCTGAAAATTAGTCAGTGTTCCAGGATACTATGAGTATAACCTATTTTATTGCCTAGCATTAGCATCATAATGGCATATTGGAGCTTTCCCATATGCCTAATACAAGAACTATATTGGTTGTTCTCATGCCCATGCCAACATTTTTTTCTTAATTTCACATATGCGTTTTAGCTAGCAGTACAGGGAGACACATTTGCTTCCTAATTTAGTTAGTTCAAAAAATAAAGTAACAAAAAAAGTCAGAAAATTCTCACGTGCTACTTAGTTAATTTACTGCTCGTTATAAAATAGAAGATAGTCTATATGGATGGTACTTAGCGCTCAATAAATGTTAACTAAACTCTAATTATAATGAGATTAATTGATTTGGTTAAACTATAAGAGTGTATTACAAACTACCATGTTTTTAATTTCTTGTTTTGCTTAATTAGTTTGGTAGTTTTTAAAGGGTATAAAAGTTCTGTCTAGGTGTTTCTACTCCAAAAAGACAGATTATGTTTTGAAAAATCCCAGAGTATCTGAAAAGTATGTTGATCAGTTATTTTCATATTTTCCAAATGAGCAGTGAAAGTTCAGTCTCATTCTATGACAGCTAGTGTGCAGGCTAAAATTTCTTCTCCCCAAATCTAAACTCATAGATGAAGCAATTGTCTAATTATCTGATGAGCTTCATAGTGTAAATAAATTAGATCTTTATTCATTGTAATGTGTTGCTATTAGAAAAGAAATACACTTAAAGTGTCAAGTCAGTAAAATGTTACAAATCAAATTTGAATAGTAGCACAGTTATTACCTAGAAATTCATTTGCCAGATGACTAGTCATAAAGCAAATGTTTCTTGAGTATCTACTGTGTGACAGGCTCCATACTAAATGCTAGGAATCCAGTGGTTGTTCAAATCCAAGATTTACTTTACAAGATCATTAACTATGTATTATTGAGTGAATTAAAGACAGCCAAACTAAGGTTATTCAAATCTAGCTTCGTTTATTCTAGTGAAGATTTTAATGATCATAAAGTGATTTTTAGGAATTATCTATAAAGGTATATCTGTTAAAGTCTGTAAAATCTGTGTGTGTTAAATGAATCTTTTTCACTAAAATGTTTTTACTTTCATAGTACAGCATTACATAATTACAGTATATTTCTATGGTGTAGCACATTATTTCAAAACAACCTTTAGAGGTATATTTGTGATTGATAAAGAAACCAAACATTCATAGTTACCTGTTATTTTGCCTGCAGACAGGTTCTCAATATGATGAAGTGCAAACGATGTGGCAAACAGAAATTATTTTTATATGCATTGTTAAGCTCAAGCTCTTTGAGAGGCAATGTTTATAGGCCATTCATGAATACTACAGAATAGTGACATTGTACATTTTCCCACTTATTAGATTGATAAGAACAAGTACTTTAAATTCATATTTCAAAATAAATATTTTCCAAGATAATAGTGTGAGCTGTGGTCATATTTCAGTTCTAATTTCACTGCAGTCAAGGGCCTGTGTCTATTTCTAGTTCTGTTGGGGCTTCTGCTTTTCTTTCCTTTGTAGATCCCTGTGAAATGATTTTTTAAAAGATTTATGATTAAACTTTATTGTTTTATTAAATGAAAATGTAATTATAAGTAAATTGTTTTTATTTTTTTTCTCTTTCCCATTACCTAGTATGAAAGCAAGGTAAAATTTAAATTTATGCATGCCTTCTTCCAGTGCATGGGTTGGGTAAATGTGGCTTCTTAGATAAAGCAGTCGCGCAGAAGCAGAGCAACACCAGTGCAGCTTTGTTCATAGTATGTTTCGTGAGCAAGCTGTGCATTCTGTGGGAGTTCTTATGCTGCCCCTTGCTGGCCAACATTCTGCTGCTTACCCACCACCAATTGGGCTGCAAGTTGAGTTGTCTCATCGGCAATGATGATAGATTTGCTCTGCTCACTTTTTCCACCATCTGCTCACAGTGCCCCTGGTGACCAGCAGCACACACTCAAAAGGCAGCTGGTCGATTTCTGGTACACAGTCTAGTTCTGGGGAACACAGTAAAGTGGTCTCTTGGGTTGAACCCTGGGCTCTGGCCTCCCTAGTACCATGCTGTCTGCTGAAGAATCAAACTGTGCTCTCACATGCTTACCACTGCCTTCTTGCTTTTTGCAGGCCTGCAGATATGCAAACATTTACACAGCCTTTGCACCTCTTGTCAAAGCTGTTTATCTATTGACATGTTTATTTAAAACTAGCTATGGTGCCAGATGAAGGAATCGCTGGAAATACTATATTTAAAATAAGTATTTGCATGAATAGTAAAGAAGTATGAGATAGTTCTCCTAGCTTCTCGGGAGCATTTTAATTCTTACTTACATTAGCATAAAAGCTGTGAGCAGCAAGCCTCCATAAATGGCTAACCAAACCCCAGAGACGTGCAGGGCTGGTATGCTCTGGCTAGAGCTAAAGCCTGGTGTTTTGGCTTGTCAGAGCCCAGCTGTGCCAAAGTTCGGGAAAGAAGATAATAAAGCCGAACTGATCCAGGAAAATTTTAAAACCAAGGCTAGATTTTTAATAGGAGAAATAGAATATACAGAAATGAAAGTAGGGAAAAAATAAACCATGTGTTTTGTCATGATACAGTTTTCAGACCACCAGTTGTGCTATGTTTGCTGAGATGGCTAAAAAGCAAAGGCTGGCTTTCATGGAAATATATGTTGGAGAGCACTCTGTAGCTTTGTTATTTTGCCTTTGAGTGGTGACCCTCAAGAAACAGACCGGTGGTTACCATTGAGTCCAGCCACCTTATGTGACTATTCATCCCCTGTGATTGTCCTAATATTGAGGTTACTAAATCATATTGTGGAATGGTTCTTTGTGTTTCCGTGAAACAATAAACCACATAACTTGTAGGTGTGATTTACTTTATTAACAAGACCTCTGAAAAAAACCGTGATAAGTCAGTCTTTCCATAAAGGAAAATATAGAAGCAAGTGAACACTGTTAAGGAAGTTCACCATTTCCTTTGCATTATACAAGAAAAATATAAATGAGATTCTTGCCCTCCAGTTGGGCAAGTTCTTTATAATAACAAACTGACTGAACAAAAACAAAACCTTGGGAACAAGTAAAAATTATCAATGAAAATAAAGAAGTTCCAGAAAGGAGTTAGGAGTGGAAACAGACAGATACCTGACATGAAATAAATCACCTGATATTCACTGCCAAAGTCTAATTGGTTTCTCCACCTGTTTTTCCTCATGCTATGTGTTTTTCATTATGATAAAAAAAGGAACTTGGCATCATGGGACAGTGAGAGAGAATTAATCATCACCCAATCAAGTACAATATATTGATGCCAATGCTGATTAACATCACATAAAGAATTATCTTTTTTACTTCTATATAATTTCACTGTTCAGTATAGTCACCACAAGTCACAGTAGCTATTTAACTATAAATTAAATACAATTAAGTAGCAATAAATATTCAGTTTCTCATTGGGACAAGCTATATTTCAAGTCCCAATAGCCATATGTGACTAATAACTACTGATTTGGACAGTGCAGAACAGACAATATCTGTCATCACAGAAAGTGCTGTGGGACAGTGCTGTTATAATTAAAGAAGCATCAACATCACTGACATTCTGCTAGCCTTTGTTCATTGAGCAATTACTGTGTGCAAGGCTGTTCCTTCATTTAGCAAACCTGCACAACTTGATCATGTAGATACTATGATTATTATTATCATGCCCATTTAACATACAACAACACTGAGTCTTGGAGAACTCAGATCACTTGCAACATCTGGACTCAAGGGCAAGGACTTCATTTTCCAATCTGCTGGCACATTTGCCCCATTTTATGAAGTAGCATGCAAAAGTAAACATTCAAGTGTAGTTCAAGTATAAAAGTCATTTTTCCATTTGATTGAAAAAATGAAATGTATGGGTTTTTGCATTTAGTCACTTCATTTTGTTATTGTTCTAAAATAGATTACAGACTTTGATGTCAATTCATAAAATAAACTAATCTGTAAAAAAAAACACCTTTTTTTTAATATTGAGACAGAGATCTCACTTTGTTACCCAGGCTGGGGTGCAGTGGTACAGTCATAACTCACTGCAGCCTCAGCCTCCTGGGCTCAAAAGATCCTCCCTCCTCAGCATCTCCAAGTAGCTGGGAGTCTAGGCACATACCAACATGCCCAGCTAATTTATTTTTGGCTTGGGGGACAAAGACAGGGTCTCACTGTGTTGCTCAGGCTGGTCTTGAACTCCTGGCTTCAAGTGATCCTCCCTCTTCAGCCTCCCAAAATGCAGGGATTACAGGCACTAACCAATACACCCTATCACTAAACTTAATTTTTAAACATCTGTTTTAAGACTGTTTAATCCAAAAGAGTGTTTCTTAGACTTTATTTTACTTAAAAGACTTAAAGAAATATGTAATATTATTTTTCAGCTATCTCCCAAGAAAAAAGCCTCAATTAAAAAAATCTTTTTCAAAATAAACATTTTCAGATTTTTTTTCTGACTTTTGAGCAATATAAACTTTTTGGCATATAGTTTATTTATGCTGCCTATGCAGTTATGTTCTCTTTGGTGAACAAAAAGAAAACTTAATTCATTACACATATAAAGCATTAATAAGAAGTCAGTTAATTCCTGTACCTCATGTTTAAATGCTGTGGGTGAGATTCTTGTGAAGGGGGAAGAAGAACTATAAAAAGACTCCTTCTACAGAATAGTATTACCATCCAATTAGACCAACCAATAGAAAATGGAAACTAGAGTTTGCTGGGTATACGTGTGCACAGTTTGATAGATGTGCCTGCATGTGTCTGCTCCATAAGGCTTCCTTCCAGTAGTCAGAGACTACACTACCATCATCCTAATGATATTGCTTTTGCTTTCCATTTGACTATTCAATAGGCCAGAAGTTAATTTGAAGAAATATTCCGGCTGCCTCAAAGATATTGAAATTTCAAGAACTCCATACAATATACTCAGTAGTCCCGATTATGTTGGTGTCACTAAAGGATGTACCCTGGAGGTTGGTCTGTTTTTGATGATTCTCTAAAAACACATTTATGTCAGATTTCACTTACTTAGTGTGGCTGCTTCTACAAGGATCAGTCTTTTGTTAATATATTTTAGATTTCTACTCATCCTACTCTTAAACAATAAAGCAAGATTAAAGTATTCTCTAAATTATGATGATAGAAATGGTACTATGAAGTCCCAGAATTGTGATTCAATTTTCCAAATGTATATTCCTCATAGCACGTATCATTAATATTAATCTCTTTTCTGTTTCTCTCTTTATTTCCAACCCTATTTTTCCCTTTTCCTCATTTTTGGCATCCATTTTAGATTTATTTGACCTTTATGTGTTGCATATAACTTTATTGGCAACCTTACATATTTTTTCTGGAGCCATTTGAGTTTACACAGATAGCAAGTCATAATTTACACTGTAATCGTTAGCGCACAGCATATTGTCCACAACCTCGACGTCTGGCTCCCTTGTCTGTGAAATAACAGACTGGGACCTGTGGCATCCAACTCTGAAAGTCTTGTGTTTGACGTGCTGCAGTCCTCTGTTAGCTGATATCCTCAGTATCTCTCATTAGATGCTAAAGCATCCTAGCATTCCCCTATTTTCATTTAACTATTTTGCACTGTTTCTTCAGTTGACACTGACCCATATGTGAGAAAGACTCAGGTCATAGCTCTACTCTTAAAGTATCTATAACCAAGAGTCAATGGTCAACAGCAAATACTAGCAATAATTTTATAGAAACTCAATAGTGATGAGCTTGTTTTTAAAATGAAAGTGTTATATATATCATTCTCATACATTTTTACTTATCCTATTCTAATAGAAGTATTCATCTTGGCTGCTGCTTCTAATTAAAATTATCTTAAACCACTCCAATAGAATTCAGGGAAATGAAGGGAAAATATGAGTGAAGGAAAAAGTGAGTCCAGCACTTGAATGATGAGGTTTAAAGACTGGAATAGAATTTTCAGGGTCTTTATTGCTCATACCTACAGGCCCCGTTTTGGAATAGGCCATAGACACCCACTCTGAGAAGTCTGGGAATAATAAAAGGAAAATACATTAAGAATTAAAACTCTAAGGACCCATACTGGCTTCTTAAAGAAAGTTTTACTGAGAGTTTTAATCTTCAAAGCCTAATTCTCATTCGCATTCAAAAGATATCTACATGAAGATGGAAACTGTCCAAAAAATGAATAGCCTCTGCACGTGGAAATTATGATTCCATAAAGGCACTTTTCAGTAACCAGAAATTATTTTGCAACTAAAATATGAGGCAGAAATTTGATGTGGATAGATATTGAAAAGTCTGCACAGTAGTTTTATCTGAACTATCTAAAACTCCATGGTTTGAAAATTGGAATAGAAAACAGACTATATATTTTACCAACTCTTGTGTCATTTAACTGATCTCGAAATACTGTGGGAGGAAAATAGCCTACATTAAAGAAGTCCTTGCTTTTACTCCAACAAAATCTAGGAGTTTAAAAATGAATACTTTAAGCACTTTTAATTCCTAACTACATGGTCTTGCTTAAATAAATGCTAGGACATTCAGAGTAGAAAGTCCTCCTGCCGTTAAAAGTGATGTTCTACATTTACCGACAGTGATATCCTCCACATATGTAAGGGAAAAAATACATTAGAAATAAACATGTCTATCAGATTCATTTTAAATATAGAGAGGAGGAGAGAGTATGGGGGCAAGGCTGAGAAAGAAGGAAGGAAGGAAGGAAAGAGGGAAGGAGGGAAGGAGGGAAGCAAGCAAGGAAGGAAGGAAGGAAGGAGGGAAGGAAAGAAGGAAGGAAGGAAGGGAGGTTGGTAGGGAGGGAGGGGAAGAAGGGGAGGAAGGAAGGGAGGAAGGAAGGAAGGAAGGAGAGAAAGAAGAGAGGGAAAGAGAGAAAGAAAGGAAGGAAAGAAGGATGGAAGAGAAAGAGAAAGGAAAGAAAGAAAGAGAAAGAGAGAAAGAGAAAGAGAGAAAGTAAGAAAGAAGGGAAAAGAAATGTAGAATGCTTCTGCACAGCACTGAGATTGGCATGGGGAGCTAATTTTCTCCCTTTTGTGCCTATTTTAGAGTTCTACTTGAAATATAACTGTTTTAATTTTATACTCAGCAACGACAATGGTATTACTTTAATTTGAGGAAAATCTAGACTGTACGGTGTTTGGTTTATTTATTTTTAAGGCTTCTGTCTTATCACTGAGAAAAAAATGCAGATAGATAATGGTCATACCCATCTGTAAAACATAAACAATTAATTGATAGAGTTTGTTCAAGAGATATTAGTTATAGTGTTTACAAGAGAAACTTAGGTAGATTGATAGACGTATACCTGCCTGTGTCAGTTTGGCTTAAATCTTTGGTTTAAACAAACAGAAAAACATATCTAACAGTGATAATCTTCTATATTTAAAACCAAAAGTTCTAGAATAAAAGTACAGGCTGTAATTCTGATTTTAATCCAAACTGCTTTGGATTTGAAGTTATTATACAACTAGAAATAATATTTCTTCAACTGCTTTTAAGCTCTCCAGGTAACTGGGTTTTCCTGCTTTCTAAAACTATGATATGTTTCATAATCACATTAAATGCATCGAGGAGGGTGAATGACATGGAGAATTTATTTAAATTTTCATTTCTAATGGTTTCTACTCTTCCTTTGCTCACAGAATGTTTACACAGTTAGCTTTCCTAAGCCTGGTTTTGTGGAGCTCTCCCCTGTGCCAATTGATGTAGGAACAGAAATCAACCTGTCCTTCAGCACCAAGAATGAGTCCGGCATCATTCTTTTGGGAAGTGGAGGGACACCAGCACCGCCCAGGAGAAAACGAAGGCAGACTGGACAGGTATCCTCACACCTAGTTCATAACGCATTTTCCCTCATGCTTATATAAAACAGTTAACTTGCTTTCTTTAATTTCTGCTGTCATCTTAGCTAGCAAAGACTGAATATTCTATTTTTCCATGCTGGCCTCCTATTTCTCTTGAATCAACTCCCCAGGACAATTGTCCTCTCTAGGATGTTCCTGTTGGTCAATTGCAGGTGCAAAGTCACACTCCTATTTGCACCTATATTTCATATGGGTTTAACATATGTATATGTAAAGAGGACAGCTTAAAATATATTCACATTATTTTAATTTCTATTGTCTCCAAGTCCAACTCCTTATCAGATCTGTAGATATTCAGCTACAGTCCCTTAAATTTAAATAATTCCTCTAAGATCATTTTCCCAGTTGCAGTAGCTGAAGTGACACAGTCTATTGGGCCTGACCCATCCCATGCTCTCTAGACACAAAGAAGGGCAGAGAATGGACCTGGGAGAAAGCAAGTAGAGCACAACCAACACAGACATGGACAACTGTAGCCCAATAGCATTCAAGGATGCTAAGGCCTAAAGAATATCAACCAGCCAGGTACAGTGGCCCATGTCTGTAATCCCAGCAGTTTTGGAGGCGAAGGCAGGAGAATCACCTGAGCCCAGGGGTTTGAAACAAAACTGGGCAACATGGCAAGATCCTGTCTCTAAAAAAATTTTTTTTAATTAACTGGGCATGGTGGCACATGACTTTGGTCCCAGCTATTGACAACTGCTATTCAACTATTCATGCCACCACACTCCAGCCTGGATGACAGAGTGAGACCCTGTCTCAAAAAATTTTTTTAAAAAACAGTATCAATTTTGCAAGGACATAAACTTTAGTATTTTTATCCCCATTTGATTCCATTAAAAGCAATCCTTCAACTGCCAAGATTTAAGCATCATACCTCTTATTGCCTTGATATTCTTTAATATCTTCAATCACATTTTTTAAAATGTAATTTTCCATTTGATCTAGTTTTTCTCAGTGAAGGGGTTCATAGGAATTACTTAGTCTGACATAATCAAAAGAACCGAATTATTTACAAATATGTTCTTAAGTATGCACATACCCTTGTAAACCAGGTCATATTGTTTGTGATTATATGTTTTAAAAAACAATTTTAGCATGTAACATTTAGTGATCAATAATATCATGTAACAAATCTTATTTACTTTTCTACAAAATAAAAAGCCCACACAAAATATTCGCAAATAGAACCCAAAGATGTATAACCACGAGTAACTTGGATTATTTCAGAAATGCAGAAGTGGTTTAATATTAGAAAATCTAAAAATCATATAATCTTTTCAGTAGATAGTAAAAACATTTGGTTAAATTTAACAGTCACTCATGATTTTAAAAAAATACTTAAGTAAACTAAGAGGAGGAAACTTCCTTAGCCATCTATAAAAAAACTATGACAAGTATTCCTGATAAAAAAATTTATAAACATTTGCTATAAAATCAAGCCCAAGAAAAGGATGACTATTTTAACTGCACTGATCTTAGCTAGCATAGTAAAAAAATAACAAGTAAATATAGCACAAGAACAAGAATAAAACCAAATATATGATTTAAGAATTATTATAACAAAATAGACATAAAGCCCATATGGAGAAAATTGTAAAATTTCATTGAAAGATATCAAAGTATTTCTCAATGATTATAGTCAATAAATTGGTATAGTCAACATGTTAATGAAGATATTAAAGACTCAATATTAAAAATGTAACTTTTCCCCAAAGTGATATGTAGATTCAGTTTTAATAAAAACATCATTTGGCAGGGCATGGTGGCTCATGCCTGTAATCCCAGCACTTTGGGATGCCGAGGCAGGTGGATCATCTGAGGTCAGGAGTACGAGACCAGCCTGGCAAACATGGTAAAACCCCATCTCCACTAAAAATACAAAAATTAGCTGGCAGTAGTAGTGTACACCTGCAATCCTAGCTAGCTACTTGGGAGGCTGAGGCAGGAGAATTGCTGAAACCTGGGAGGTGGAGGCTGCAGGGAATTGAGATCATGCCACTGCACTCCAGCCTGGACAACAGAGCAAGACTCCATCTCCAAATAAGTAAGTAAATAAATAAATAAATAAAATACCACTTTCTCTTTCTGTGAATCATGACAAGCTTATTCTAAAATTTATAACAAAGATGAAATTCCTAGAAGAATATTGTAGTGGGTCTATTCCACCAGATATCAGCACATTAGAAGGTAGAGTTTTGTATTGTGGAATTATCGTGTTGATTCACGTATAACTATGCAAATAGGAAATAATTGAAAACCTTGAAAATACACAAGCATAGATGGAAACAACATTTGACATTAAATGCCATTGCGTTTTATTAAAAAGAAAAAAAAACAGTGAACTGTTCAGTGAATGATTTCAGGGCCATTGGTTATTCATATGGAAAAGATGAAACTAAATTTCTTTTTCATATCAAACCAAAAAAATAAATTCACATTAAATTAAAAGTCTTAAATATGGACGGGCAAAAACCTTTAAAATTCTTAGAAGAAAATATACAAGGATAATTTCTGACTTTAGGGAAAGAAAGGGAGGCTTGATTGAAAAAAACAAGATTATAAGTGGAACTTCATTAAAATTAAACTCTTTGGTCATCAAACAACACAAAACACAAGCCTCAGTCTGGAAATGCACAGTACGTATAATCTACAAGGAATGCAGTCCTTGTCCCCAAAAGGGGAAAAGCTTGCTGCAGTTTACAGTGGGATATCAAAACCATACTGGTTCATATAGTATTAGAAAGAAAACTATTGGAAAGATATAAATCAAAGAGTGCTCTTGATCACTGCTGTTAGAAAAAGTAAATTTCTAAAGCTACTTTGGAAAACTATTTGGCACTAACTTGTAAAATGGAACATGTGCATAATCTCTACAAGCCAGCAATTCCACTCCTGGGTATAGACCCAAATTTTTGCACATGTGCATAATAAGACATGTATAAGAATGTTTATAGAATATCCTTTATAATAGCAGAGAAACTAGAAACAACCCAAATGTTCGTCAGCTGAAGAACAGAGAGGCAAACTGTGGCACCTTTGCATGATGAGATCAAGTAATAATAAAAAGGAATAAATTATAACTAAACATAACAACTTAATAAATATGGAAAATAAATAAAAAATGAAAAATGTGTGATATGATACCATTTTTGTAGATTTCTCATACAAGTAGCGCTAAACCACATATTGTTTACAGACACATGAATTTCAAAAATATTTTTTTAAAGTAAGGTAATGATAAACATAAAATGATAAACATAAAAAACATAATGAAAACATAAAATTTGTGGTTACCTCGAGATGGATAAACAGGAAGATGGTATTAGAAAGGAATTCGTAAGAGATGCAATGGTATTGTTTCTGAAATTTGGTGGTAGATTTACAGGTATTCATCTTGTTGTACAGTGTTAATACAGCTTCATTGTTTACATATCACTTATATTGTGAAGAATATATCAAATAGTCATAAAAACATACTTTTGAAGAGGAGAGTGAGAAAAGTGTTATTTTATTTCATTTCATCCTACACATAATAAGCACTAAATAAATATACAATACAAATGCCCGCTTAATTTTTTGCATTTATCTTGAAAAATAAACCTTTTTCTCACTATTTAAAATGATAAGCTAGTTATGATAAGAAGACCAGATCAAATATTCTGAAATAGATTTCCACTAAAGGATATTTAATTCCTTCATCATTGGCAGATATTTAAACACTACCTACTGGCTCCAGATTTCTCCTCCTCAAGACAAAAGAAATGAATGTGAATCACCAGCTTTCAGGATAGTGCTTAAAATAAAACAGATTCCTATTAAAACAATTACAGTAAGACAACATTAAGTACTGTAGTATAAAGTAAGTTAAAACAACATTTTAATGTTTTAACATCTTGATACTCATATCTAATTTATAAAACAACATAGTAAATGGTATCTGAAGGAGGAAGCCAATGTTAAATAGTGTATGCCTGTTAGATATAGATTTAGATTCAGTGCTGGTTAAATTGACATGTTTTGTATTTCAAAGCTAACAGTTTTGATACCCTTAGAGTTATTTGTGATTCTGTTCGACTAAATGGGTTTGATATCTCAAACCATCCATGAGCTAAGGAATTTTTAATTGAGTGAGTAGTTTGTGATTTCCCTTTGACAGATGGCGAGTACTTATCCACATCCTCAAAAGGTTTTGTGGTGGACACGTAACTACATACACCATTTAGTAAATTATTGGAACATGATGATGCTTGATGGAAATTGTCTCTACCACCATAGATGACTCATGGAGAACTTAGCCATCACGGTGTGGCACGTGCCCCCTACTCCACAAGAATGGGAGAGCACGTGGCATCAGCTCTGGGGACAAGGACTGCATTCAGGCTCCCTAGGGTTCATGATGGGATATCAAAACCATTCTGGTTGCTATAGTAACAGTAGAAAGAAGAAAGCAGGCATGTTTGTGGATGAAAAATTATCTTCCTTCTTTCTAACTGTGGGAGGCAGCTTACATGTTTGTGATAACAATCTATTCCACCAGCTCAGAGAACAAATTGAAATCTAAATACCCAAAATACCACGAGGTTGAGAGTCAGGCCTGATTCTCAGAAGCTAGCTGTCCACTTTTGAATACAAGGGAGAAGGATTTTGTCGACATCCTTTGTCTCCTGATGCGTTTTGTAAGTGAGAGGACCAATATGAGCACAGCTGTTACTTTCAGCATCACAAATCTGCTTTGCAGAGAACTGCTATGTTAATATATCCACTTTCCAGATCATCTCACAAGCAAAAATGGTAAATGATTAGAAAGATATTTCTAGCTGTTTTCAAAACTGTTGAAGAAAATAAAGTCTTAATTTGTCAGGTAAGATCTCAGAGTAGATGAACCTGTGGTTCTGCCAGGGAATCTCTACAGCTAAGTCTTAAATGAGGCTTCTGTTTAATCTTCAATAACCACTTGCTGTTGCAGGCCTATTATGCAATATTCCTCAACAAGGGCCGTCTGGAAGTGCATCTCTCCACAGGGGCACGAACAATGAGGAAAATTGTCATCAGACCAGAGCCGAATCTGTTTCATGATGGAAGAGAACATTCCGTGCACGTAGAGCGAACTAGAGGGTAACAATAGCATTAGAATATTTATTATTGTCACTCAGGTGAACTTCCTTTGCTAGCATCAGTATCCATCAGTATCTGCCTGAACCTCTGTGTGTGTGGACCTACTATACATTGCAAAAGGACGCAGTAGCTTAATTCCCTCTTCTTTACTCTTCATACTTCGGGAACCTCATTTGCCTGAGCCCTCAAGAGTTCTACCCTTAGCATTTTTATCCTGCACCATTATCTCTAGCTTTGGAAAAACCAAATGCATCTTCTGAAGCTGTAGATAAGAAAAATCCCTTCTTCTGCCCCTATCAAACATGACCTCCTCAAATAAGGTATGCACACAGCAAAACACACAAACAGCTCAATCGGAGCCAGCAGTCTTTGGTGGCTGCTGTCTCATTCGGGTTCCAAAGCAGTTATGGCAGCTGCTTAGCTGTCACCGACACAGAGTGTGGCAGCAGCTACAGGACCTACTGAGCCTATTAAGTGCATATCTTGTCCCTGTCCCCCTTCCCAAGGTTTCCAGGGGACCTGCAGACTGGCTTCCTGAGGGAACAGAATCAAGGGAGGGGAGGAAAATGAATGCGGCCCTGAGACTGGCCACCTTTCTACAAATCTCCCAGAACACTTGCCCCCAGCCAGCACTAGGGGCCAGGGAACTGGCTTTACTCATGCACAAACTGACGACTTTTTTTTAGAATGCTGCAATACTTAATGCTTACTGTATTAGGAAAGTCATCTGTATTTTTTATCAAAATATTGTATGACAACTCAGAGAGGTAATTAGTTCAGAAGGACAATTAGAGAAAAAGGAAACAGAAGCCCAGAGACTTCAGGGGCTTTAGACCTCCAAGCCAGCAAGCCATTTTTCAGACTGAAGGCATAGAACGAACTGGAAATCCAATTTGATGAGGCCTCAAAACACAGAGGATAGTTTTAAACACAATGAGTATGAATATGTAGCAGTGGTTCAAGCAAGCAGATAGTATCCTGTAGTGAAAGACCTACATTTACTAATTATCCTCTTGTGGAAAATATTTAGATAAATAATAAAGATTTCTTACCTTCTAAGTAAATAACAAAGCTTTCCTTAGATTTTTGTTATTATTATTTAGAGGATTAGGCTGTAGGCTGAATTGATACCAAGCATTCATGCAGAATGGCTACTGAGATGTTTAGAGATCATTATTAAGACAAATGAGGGATCGGTATTTGGACAACCTAAAAACTTTTACTAATCTGGTAGCCAGATATTGTAGTCATGGTCTCTGAGGAGAAATGAAAACTGAATGCTCTCATTTGAATCTTAGAATGCTTTAAAATACTACATGTCTTCTGGATTAGATGTTAGGCCCTTTGACAAACTTTAATCCTTTTCATTGTGGAAAGGACTTTTTTAAAGATTTAAATTTTAGCCAGGCATTGTGGCTCATACCTGTAATCCCAGCACTTTGGGAGGCCAAGCCAGGTGGATCACAAGGTCAGGAGTTCGAGAACAGCCTGGCCAACATGGTGAAACCCCATCTCTACGAAAAATACAAAAAAATTAGCCAGACCTGGTGGGAAGGCCCCATAATCACAGCTACTCTGGAGACTGGGGCAGGAGAAAACCCACTGGGGCATAGGTTGCAGTGAGCCAAGATCACACCATTGCACTCCAGCCTGAGCGACAGGGCAAGACTCTGTCTCAGAAAAAAAAAAAAAAAAAAACTTAAATTTTAAAGAATTTCAGTAACTGCAGATTTGAGAAATTAGTTGACCAAAAATCACTCAAAATGTGTTATTTTGTTGAGAAAGAATTCTGAAATTCCCAAATACATTACCCTGTTATACCAAGGTGTCCTTTTAACACATGCTTCTTCAAGAAGGGCATTTTATTATGCCGACTACACAGCTGTTGACCATCAATCCAACCTTGATTTGATTAAGCTCAGTGTATAGTATATCACTGGAAACTGGTCATTCAGTTAATTGGCCATATAAACAAACAGTTTTGCCATTCATTGTTAATTACAGGATAATATATTAGACATATTAGTGTGTAGTCACTGGACTCTGTGCCAAAACAAGAACACGTTTGCAGCCATAATGGCTCATTTGGCACTTTAGGGTTAAAATGCAATCTACTCTATAAGCAAGTGCCGCATTCAACTGATTAACCAGAGATCATGCGTGACCATCAGAACTTCACCCAGAAAAATGTTTAATGCTTTATATGTCTATTCTATGGCATGATTTGTGTCACATACTAAACAAAGGTGGTTTGTGTTAATTGTTCTAAATGTATGTGAGATCTGTAATAATATCCTTTCATCACAGATGAGAAAATATTAACTAACTTGCCCAAAACCATATACTACAAATAACAGGGCCGGGTATTAAATGAGATATATTTGACTTACATACCTCTGTCTATGTATAGCCAATAGATTATTCTTATGCTTTTATGTGACCATAAAAGTTTATATTACTTAATGTTGATTATGATAATGATTATTAATTTGGAGATAACTGCTTTATCCCAACACTTTTCAGATTATGCATGTCAATCATCATTTCTTTTCCTAAAACCCTGGACAAAATGACAGCTTTAACACTGCCTCATAAAATAATTGGATTTTTACCAAATTGGGGGCCAGACTTCTCAAGAAACTGCTTCTTCCTCACCCTCTGCCTCTCTTTCCTTCTCCTCCCTCATTCTCTCTGCTTTCCACCCCTTCAATTGGGGAAATCTACCTTCAGTCACTTTGGCATCTAATTTCTTGGCACTCCAGTGACCTTTGCCTTCTATATCTGCTTTGTCCTTGGATCCTTCTCCTGGAGTCCGCCTTGGTGGCCAGCAGTTCTAACGGGACAAAGACATCAGACTCTCAGACAGCCTGAAGTAGTTACGTAGACAAATAGGACAGACAACTGAGCTGAGTTTTTCTTCTGGGAAAGCTTTCTTCACACAGGTACAGAAATAGGCTAAAGATCATGAAGTAGGGTGAGATATTTTAGGAGTCATTTGGGGTTTCCTGAATGAGATAATGATTGGAACACTGCAATCTAAATATTTTCTTTCTTAACATTCAAACAGAAAAAACGATTAGATTTTATTTATTAGGCAAATTACAAATGTTAGGGCGCTTATTTCTCTTAATATCTTCTTCCACATATGCAATCTAATTGACACGGCTTGAAAAAAATCTTAAACCCATATTCCAAACAAATAAGCAATAGGGTGTAAGCAATCAAGTAATTATGAAGCCCTAAGAATCAGCCACTGACACTATTAAAAAGTTAATAAATAAAGCTGACCTATTACAACACTAAAGTAATACTAAGTTTAATGTACTGTTTGCACATAGTAGGCCTCAATAAAAAGCTCTTAAATAAATACTTAAAAAAATGGAAAACACACCAGAATCATAATGGACATGTTGGTATTGTCCTCCTCAATAAAAACTAAATAAATGATCTAGATTTGATGTTCCTAAAAGGTAAAAGATGAGCAGGATTTAGCTATCGTTTTCTAGCAATACCTTTATTAAGTAATACCACCTCAGGGCGATCCCTTAATTAATATTTTCCACTGTTTGAAGTAGGTATTTTTATCTCCATCTTATAAATGAATGAAATGAACCTGAGCATGATTAAATAGCTTGCCCAAGGTCACACAGCTAGTAAGCTTTCACCCTGGTACTTCATTCCAGTATGTTCCTCCTGAAACCCCACGCTCATTCTCCATCACCACCCTGTGAACTAGTTTTAAAAAAGTCGGGGGCCTCTATGATGGGCCTTGTGGCCGAACCAGACAACAGAGAGAAGCTACATCAGAAAGAGGAAGGCCTCTAGCTTTTACAAATTGTAATCAAGAGCAGAGACTGACTCTCCTTGGACAATCTTTAATAGAGGCTTATACTCCCCCATTAAAACCCTTAGGAGCACTGTGCTATCTTGTTGCTAAGAGGCTACTTTCAGCCAAAGGGGGAAAAAGTGTAAGAGAGGGGCTTCTCAGTGAGTCACACATACCTGAAAGTGAGTGGTTTTCTGAAAGTCTCGTCTCATAAATCTATTGACACTCAGCAAGGAAGCTGAACCTCCTGGGTTTTGCCAACACATTTTTCCATCCTTTGGTAAAGAAAGAAACCTCAACGTATGTCATTTCCCCCTATTTACTCTTTGAAACTAAATTTTACAGGTTCTTTCTTCACCCCCTTAGCAGTGACATTTTGAGCTGCAGCAAAATCCATTTTTTGTCTCTTTGTTTCACTTTTGAATTCTCCTACTTGTAAAGTGCCAATTCAAAGCATCTTTACCCGGGCTTATTGTTTTTTTCCAGTTCTATATGTGGTTTTTCTTCTTTATCAAACCAAGCAAGAGGGTGCTTTAGGACTGAGGTTTCCACCCAAGTACTTTGGTTTTCTCTCCAGATATGAAGTTTTCAGTAATCCATCCATGATCCTCGGGCTAGTGACTAATGCTTACGACTAATAGCACCACGATGACTGTTCAGACCGAAACTCAAAACTTGCTTCTGGAACAAAAGAGAAAATGCCTTTGGTCATTTTCATCAGAACTCTGTCTCCTTCTGATTCTTGGCCCAGGGATCCAAGGATTGCTGTAAATAAGTAGCATGAGCTTCTCAATTAGCAGTGTGTGAATTATCTCTCATAAACAAATTAGGGAAATTAATGAAACAGCCACTAAGGAAAATCATTGCAAGGAACAATTAGCAGAGTGTTCTTGCCTGCCTCTTCTGTTCAAAAGCCATCAGCTACATTCTTTATAAAATGTGTTTTAAGTGCTTGCTGTTGATTCCAACAATCTAAACTCTCAGGAGTACAGTTTGTTCCCTAGCAAGAAGATAATAGCCAGCACAACCCAAGAAAGACCCCATGCTATGCTAAACCTGCCGATCCTTATACAATTAGGCATTACTGCACAGTACAGAAGCCTCAGTTCTCAAAGGCTCACATGTTGCGCTGCACAGTGCTGCTGTCATCTGCACCAGAAGCTCATGTTGCAGTGTGCCATGACCTGGTTTCAGTAAACTTTCAGGGAGAGTGAATCAGGGAGTCATGGGACAAGATCCTGAGAAACGACAGCATTGGCTTAGTGTAGAATTCCCAGCCATCCAATTTTGGCTCCCTTAAAAGCTATGGGAGAGAGGGGTGAAGGGTGGGAGGAAAGAGTTTGATTTCCAACTGTGATGAATGAGATGTTATTTATACTTGTTGATTTTTAATATTTTACCAGCATCTTTACCGTTCAAGTCGATGAAAACAAAAGATACATGCAAAACCTGACGGTTGAACAGCCTATTGAAGTCAAAAAGCTTTTTGTTGGGGGTGCTCCGCCTGAATTTCAACCTTCCCCACTCAGAAGTATTCCTCCTTTTGAAGGCTGTGTGTGGAATCTTGTTATTAACTCTGTGTAAGTGGATCTCCTTTTCACTACTACTAATCATTTATTTTTATTTTTATTATTTTTGGCTTCACACTGTCTACAGCTATGCAGGGGAGAAGGGCAACGATGAGAGTCTGCAATTGAAACTGAGAAAAGCATACTGGTGGACTTGAAAAGGCCTGCGGGGATCGGGCTTACTTATAAGGAAGCAAAAAAAATGAAAATTAAAAAATCTTATTTTATTATATTCTATCAGCCCCATGGACTTTGCACGGCCTGTATCCTTCAGAAATGCTGACATTGGTCGCTGTGCCCATCAGAAACTCCGTGAAGATGAAGATGGAGCAGCTCCAGCTGAAATTGTTATCCAGCCTGAGCCAGTGCCCACACCAGCCTTTCCTACGCCCACCCCAGTTCTGACACATGTAAGTGTTTATATTATCCCCATTGCTTTCTAATTTTTCCTCAGCATTCTGAGTCATTTCAGGAGGAAGATTATTCAGGAAATCTAGTATGCTCTGCTATCAGAATTTAAGAAAATATGCCCTATCTATCAAAACCTATTCTCACATCTTCATTGGATGACTTACCTGTATTTCCTCCTTTAATTTTGTTTACAAAATAGTACATTTTCAGTTGAAATGTTGGAAAACCCAGAAACATTCAGAATCGAGAACAAAAGCCACCTATAATACCACTACAGAGGCAACCATGTTGATTTTCAGTCCCTTTTATCTGCATAGTAGATGTCCTACCTCATATACAATTTGGTGCCCTGTTTTTAGAAACTAGTAATACACCTAAACTGTTTCTAAACATCATATAAATGTGTATGTCTAATATGAGTTTATGTTAAGTATATATACACACAGAGACACCCCACTATTTTATAGTGTTGGAGGTCATTTAGCCTTGATTAGAGCATGGGCTCAAGTCAGACTGCTGGAGTTCAAATCCCAGCACTGTAACTGACCATCTGTGTGAATTTGGGAAAGCTTCCTAGCCAATCTGTTTCTCAGTTTCCCATCCAAGTACTGACCAGGCCTAAACCTGCTTAGCTTCCAGGATCAGAAAAGATCAGATGCTCTCAGGGTGGGTATGGCTGTAGAATATTTGTTTCCTCATCTGTCAAATGATGATATTAACAGCACAGACATCAAATACTTATTATCAGAGTTTTAAAAATAATGTTTGCTAAATGCCTCACATATGCTGAACATTTACTAAATAGCATATCTACTATATGGTAATGATAATAGTACTTTCAGGGGCTTATTATGTACCAGCCCAGGGCTAAACAATTTTCATTCAATATTATATGTAATTCTCATAGTGGCTCTGTAAAATGTAAATTGTCTTTTTTTTTAGTTGAGTTAATAAGAATTAGCTATCTTAAGTAACCAACCCACTCACACCACTAATAAAAGGCAGAGCAAGAATTTTACTCTAGCAAGTCTGACTCCAAAGCCTGGCTCCTTATCTCTGGAACACTCAGCCTTTCCAATTTAGTCTACTTTTGGTTAACAACCGAACGTGCTAACCAATTGCGCCACAGAGACAGGTCAATTTATTCTACTTTTACTAGATCATGGTGGGCTATTGAGAGTGTTTCCAGTTTTTCACTATCAGAAACTATACTTTGATGAGTACCTCTATGCATCAAACTTTTTCATTATTTCCAGTTATTCTTAAAATAGATAAGAAGGTAGGGAACTATAAGGCCAAAAGATGAATATGATATATACGGTCACTCTCACTACTCTCTTTACAGCTCGTGTGTTGTGGTTAATCCATGCCAGTAATGGGTAGAACATGTTGTCTTGAGTGCAGATCTTGAAAACTCTTGAATATCTCATTCTCTTCCTTAGTGTCCACGATGGAATGAGTTGAGCAATGTGCTCCTTGCACTAGAAATATTATTAAATGAGAGGCCAAATAACCATCATTCAAGAAAACTGGTTATTTACTCCAAGCATCCTTTCATCCTTTGTTAAATATGGATATTTCACCTCCCTTGCCTACCACATACTGTTATTATGAAAAATAAAATGGGATAATGTATGTGGAAGTTCTTTGAAAACTGGAAAAAGCATCCCCACATAGACAGTCTGAGGAATCCCTGCATTTAGTGAAAAGCTAGTAGGTGTCCAGTACTCTGCCAGGCATTTCATATCTGTTATTTCATTTGATCCCCACACTATTAATTGTTTTATTTACATTTATTTATATTACTGGAAGTACTATATTTCATACACACAAAAAAATACCTAAGATCACACAGCTAGCACGTGGAAAGCCATCAGTCATGTGGGTATTAGTTCCAGAAGTTGATTTCATCCTAAGGCATTCCTGAGATCCATCACATGGATTTCAGAATCTTTCCTCAGCTCTTTCATAATTCAGCCACAGGCTAGATCTTTGCTTAGCAAAGATAAGGTTAATGATCCTCCTCTTCTCCCTCATAATTTTATACCTTAAAATCATGTGTTTCCCAGACTCAAGAATGTGTTTTAATGAAGAATTAAGAAATATCATGAGTCAAATAAACTTTTTTGATTTTGGATCCTAAGGTCCTCTTATAAAAATGTTTCTAGAAGAAAACAGAGCCTAATTTCTAACTGACTAGCTTAAAATTATAAACAAGAATTGGCAAGAGCCCTAAAGATCATCTGGCCCACCACCATCTTAATGCATGAATTCCTTGTATATGATACTTACCGCCTTTGCTTGAACACTTCATTGACAGTATTTTCCAGTGTTATGATGAGGCAGGCTCTAGTTGTTAGAAAGTCATTGGTTATATTAAAGTAAAACTGAGTCCATAAAACTTCTATGTAATTATGTTTCTATAGGCAACCATACTACATTTATGTGTTCTCTGTCTAACGTCCCTTCAAGAATTTGAAAATAGCGAAGTCTTCTTTTTCCCTAGCCTAAACATTTCACTAGCTCAGGTATTCTTCGTATTACCTTATTTCTGATTGTTATCCCCTCTGGGATCCGTATTCTTAAATGTGAAACATTCTTTTCAAAGTATGGCACCTGCTACTCAAAAGAAAGTCACTAGTTCAGGGGACAGTGGGACCCCTCACTCCCTTAATTGTTATCATATTTCTATTAATGCACCTAAAAATGCTTTAATGTTTTTAATAGATAAGTCAGGCTACTGGTTCCTAATTGGGTACCTTATTCAATCAAGCAGAACCTTGTTGGCCTTCTCATCTATCACTAGAACATATCCAGTCAGGTCTCTCTGCCTGTGCTGGTTTGGTTTTTAAGGGATAACCCTGCCGGCCTCCATTGATCACCTTACTTTTCTAAGTACTTACACAAACTTCATTTTATAAGGCCTCTCCAGCACATTTTTCTGTGGTATTTAGAGATCACACTTTTTGCCTTTTTTTCCCAAAATAAAGATACTTGCCCATCTGAGAATGGAGATTTTTACTCATTTAAGGTTCTTTTTTTTTTATAACCTTCTGTTCTAATTTCGATTTCCATTTCCTCTCAGCAGTGTATGTTTTAACTTTCCCGAAAACAGAGCATTCCACTTAGTAGGCGAGACAGAAGCAAAACGTTGAGTAGCATGCCAAATTGGTTGGTTTAGAAAGAGTCACAGAACATTAGAGCTAGAAGACACCATAAAGATTCCCACTCTTAACTTGCACATGAGGAAAGAAAGCCCTCAAACTTACAGCATTGCCCAGGGTTACACACAAATGATGGTTGGCACTAAAACCCAGATATCTAAATTCCAACTGCTATTTCCCCTTCTTTTTTTTTTTTTTAGATGGAGTTTCACTCTTGTTGCCCATGCGGGAGTGCAATGGCGCTATCTTGGCTCACTGCAACCTCCGCCTCCTGGGTTCAAATGATTCTCCTGCCACAGCCTCCTGAGTAGCTGGGATTACAGGCATGCACCACCATGCCCAGCCAATTTTGTATTTTTAGTAGAGATGAGGTTTCTCCATGTTGGTCAGGCTGGCCTCGAACTCCTGACCTCAGGTAATCCACCTTCCTCGGCCTCCCAAAGTACTGGGATTACAGGTGTGAGCCACTGCACCCAGCCTATTTCCCCTTCTTTTGCACATCATAATTATTTATGATTGTGTGGTCAGAATTAATTTTTTTAGGACTTTCTGTCTTTATTAATTGTATTATATTTTAGAATTCAGACATATCTTCTGTTTTAATTTGATTCTTATATTCCTTGTGTGTGTAGAGGGGAAAGGGGTGTCTTCTTTTTAAAAGTTACTAAAAGTTAAAACTTTTACAATTTATTTTATAACAAATACTTATTAAGAGCCTACTAAGTGCAAAGATGAATACGATATTATCCTTGCTAGCCAGGAAAAAAGAGAGAGAGCTGCTTTTCCTGCCATAGCCCTCCCATTATTATTCAATGAATTCCGGCAGGTTACTTGTCCTTTCTAAATGTAAAATAATTAAGGGACAAACAAGGATAATAATATCTTCCTTCTAGGATTACTATCATGAGGGAATAAGTTATACATTGTATACGAAGCACCCAGCACCATGCCTGACTCAAAGTACATTATTAACCCTTCTGTGTTATTTTAACTTTAACTTCTGTGTTTCTTTAACTTAATTATTCTAGTCAGTTTAACTTTTAACATTTGTAGGGTGGGGAGCAGGTGCTGGGAAAAAGGGGGTGTGGCGAGTATTCAATTTTTAAGCAATTACAAATTCATTGGTTTGATATGTAATGATACATACATTTTAATGATATGGTTATTAAATCTTAAGTCCTCCATAATTTTCAATTCTCACCATTTTCTTTTTTTTTTTTTTGTATCAGAATTTAGATTTTTTATTTTATTTTATTTGCTCTGTCGCCCAGGGTGGAGTGCAGTGACACAATCATGGCTCACTGTTGCCTCAACCTCCCAGGCTCAAGCAATCCTCACACCTCAGCCTCCTGAGTAGCTGGGACTACAGGCGCCTGCCACTGTGCCCGGCTAATTTTTGTATTTTTAATAGAGATGGGATTTTGCCATGCTGCCCAGGCTGGTCTCAAACTCTTGGGAAGCGATCCACCTGCCTCAGCCTGCCAAAGTGTTGAGATAACAGGCATGAGCCACTGTGCCCAGCCCAGAATTTAGATTTTTAAGAGTTATTTAAGAACTAAGACTTACAAGTTAACTCCTGAAGTGAGAACTGCCTATTTCTGAGCTCCATATTTGTGCTAGCACAGTTGACAGAAATGATCTCCTATTCTCAGTGCCCTCCTTTTTCTTCTTTACACCCATCACACCCAACCTGCCGGCAACTTACAGCATGAGGACAACATTCACTACCCTACAGGGCAGTGTAAGAGCGTCTTCAGAAAGCCCTGCCCTGTGAAATGGATTCTGTCAATCTTATGATTAATTCATGTTGACCATG
The DNA here is from genome assembly GCF_049354715.1 of Callithrix jacchus. Classification (NCBI taxonomy): domain Eukaryota; kingdom Metazoa; phylum Chordata; class Mammalia; order Primates; family Cebidae; genus Callithrix; species Callithrix jacchus. Next base: position 136,099,497 of record NC_133505.1, read on the forward strand.
CTAGATTAAAGAGCATTTCATGCATATTATCTCGTCTGATAGTGTGGTAGCTTGTCTTCTTTTTATACTTCTCTCTTTTTCTTTAGCCCATTCAGAGCTAGAGAAAACAATTCTACATGTTACATTTGTGAATATTTCTCATGGAGGATGGCAGGAGGTGGAGGTAGATAAGAGGCTGAACTTCAAGTATGACAGAAATTTGTTGACTTGTGGAAACGTGACAAGTCCTCTGCAAGTGTGTGAGCTGTTTAGACCAAGTCTTTATAACCAGATTGGCCTGTGTGGATTTGTAGACAGTGAGCTGGCTGCATTCATAGTTGAATTTTATTGAAGAGTTCAGCTGTAAACCTCAAAGTTTAAAATGTGAAAACTGAGAAGAGTAATACAAGTAGCCATGGAGAGTTCCTGTACTGATAAGGTCTCTTTGGGATTTGGGGAAAAGAAGTGGGAGAGAAGGAAAGAATAGAGAAAAAGAAAGTGATTTCTCTAGGAGCTTTAGTGCTACAACTTTAAGAGCTAAGCACATTCAAGGCCAAAGGATAACCTGATCGGATACTGATATGTATTTAAAGAGAAAACATACAATTTCCACATTTCAAGGAATCCCTATTTAGACATTAATGTCTAAATATTACTGTAAATGTCCAAGACCCACCAAAAGAGCTTAGATGCAGTGTTAACAATAATTCAGTTTTTCAATAAATATCTTGAGTAGGAGGAGTTTTATATTTTAGAAGATTAAAGTCATTGCTGTAAAAAATATCTTCCACTTATTCATCCATAAAGAAAATCATGACAAATAAACATCAGATGTGATTTTAGCCCACATTTATTAGGGGAATTATTGACTCATGAAAGAAGAAAATTATGCAATTTCTATGATGATTCATTGTTTAGTGCTTTCAAGAATAAAGATGCCAGTTTTAATAAATGCAATATAAATCTCTGCTCAGGACCTAGAAAATTCAAGGGTTGGTTATCAATGAATCATATCCACTCCTGGATTTAATAACTCATTTCGGAATGTCAGCCACCAACCTGCAGTTAGAAACAACCATTGCTTTCTTCTCACCTGAAGTTAAATGAGTGACAGTGTGAAGATGAAAACGTTTTGGCCCCATTGCTAGCTTGGTGCTCTATCTACTTGCACGGCTTCCTTTATAATTATTCCCACGACATCACTGCTCGAATCAACAGGTGCACCACCGCGCTAGACTCCCCACCCAAGTCCTGTCTGCCAACAACTTGTAACCTGACAAGCAAAGGCAAATGAAAAACAAGCGTATCTGTCCTCCTTTCATACCCCATTTTCCCCGTTAACTATTTCTAGTACTTTAAAAAGTCCCCACAAGGTGGCAGAATTGTAACACGTTGAGATTGATGAGTCTCCACTGAGACCGTGAATTTTTTTTTAATCGTTGTTTTAACATATTTTAGAGATCAGTATGTCCAAAACAATGCAGGTAAAGCATCATGCCCGTAGAGATGAGGACTCCTTCAAGTATACACTAGCTAGAGAAGGATGATTCATCTCGCAATGAGCATTCTCTAAAGTTTCCTTAAAATTATCTCATTAGAAGATATTTTCTCTTATCCTTTTTTCTTAGCTTAGATTTCAAGGGCAAGTGGAGTTGAAAACATCCTAAGTGACAAGATCATTTTAGTTCTGTGCAAAGCACAGGGCAGTTTCTATTCCATCTCACAGGTTCCCCTTTAAAATGCCAGAAGGAAAAAAGAAGCTTGAGCAGTTGGATGAGCAGCTCCACCCACTGTGGGACATGAGGCAGAAGGAAGAGAAGAGGAAGCAACGAGAAGCAAACCAATACACTGGTGCCGCCCTGCACCCATCGTGTTTTTTTCTTTTTGAGACAGACTCTTGCTGTGTTGTCCAGACTGGAATGCAGTAGTACAATTATAGCTCACTCTAACCTTGAACTCCTAGGCTCAAGTGATTCTCCTGCCTTAGCCTCCTGAGTAGCTAGGGCTTTCGGCATGCACCTATATGCCCGGCTAACTTTTTATTTTTTTAAGTTGTTGTTGTTGTACTTTGGGAGAGACAGAAGAGGGCAGGGGTCCTCACTTTGTTGCCCAGGCTGGTCTCGAACTACTGGCCTCAAGCAGTCTTCCTGTCTTGGCTTTGCAAATGCTGGGATTACAAACATGAGCAACCATGCCCATCCCTTACACTCATCAGACTTGGTTTCAGTTCACCCAAGAAAAACTGATGCAAGGACGCCATCCTTTAACCAAGCAAGGGGGAGATCTAGATTTGTATAAAACATTACCAAATTAGAAGGTTGGGAATTTTTGTCCCACTGCAGGCCTCTTGGCTGGTCATAGTGGCTTACGCCTGTAATCCCAGCACTTTGGGAGAACGAGGTAGGCAGATGACGAGGTCAAGAGATGGAGACCATCCTGGCTAACATGGTGAAACTGTCTTTACTAAAAATACAAAAATTAGCTGGGCATGGTGGTGTATGCCTATAATCCCAGCTGCTCGGGAGGCAGGAGGAGGAGAATCACTTGAACCTGGGATGCGGAGGTTGCAGTGAGCCGAGATCACGCCACTGCACTCCAGCCTGGCAGCAGAGTGAGACTCCATCTCAAAAAACAAACAAACAAACCCTCTTACACCAGCACTTCTCAGTCCTTTACCAACTGCCAGTTTAATAAGGGAAAGTGGCAGAAGTTTTATTAAAACAATATCCATCTTGTTGCAATTCAACAATAGTAAACATCATCTTGGATGTCCTTCAAAACAAAGGACTATATACTGTAATGGCTTTAAACTTTGAGGTTACATGCTAGAGTGATCGATTTGGTAGAACTCTTTTCTGTAACATTGGCTCATTTGAGAACACCGTTTTATTAACCACTGCTTCTGCCTGCTTCTCCAGGGCCGTTGCAGAAATGAAGGAGGATCTAATCCAGGAGGGGCTCTTCTTCCTACATTTCAAGTGGGCGTGTCCTGTAAGGATTCTTTTTTTTTTTTTTTTTTTTTTTTTTTTTTTTTTTGAGACGGAGTTTCGCTCTTGTTACCCAGGCTGGAGTCCAATGGCCCAATCTCGGCTCACCCCAACCTCCGCTTCCTGGGTTCTGGCAATTCTCCTGCTTCAACCTCCTGAGTAGCTGGGATTACAGGCGCACACCATCATGCCCAGCTTATTTTTTGTATTTAGTAGAGACGGGGTTTCACCATGTTGACCAGGATGGTCTCGATTTCTTGAACTCGTGATCCACCCGCCTCCGCCTCCCAAAGTGCTGGGATTACAGGCTTGAGCCACTGCGCCCGGCCCCTGTAAGGATTCTTAAAAGAACTTTGACAAAATCCCTGTCCTTTTCTGGTCAGGGGTGTTTTCTAAAATGGCTTGACCAGTGCCTTGTCCACCTAGAAAATCTGATAGTATACGACAAAACAACAACAACACAAATAAGCTAAACTAGAAACTGCTGCTTAGCTCAGGACCAGTTTCCGATCTGCCAGCAATCAAAACATTCCCCACCGTGTACAGCTGCCACCTTGAAAATGTTTTAAATTTTAATAAAGAAGTTATATTCACATCTACATATGGTAATTAGACAAGTGACCAATAGCAATAATATGGACGTAACACACTCCAGTGGTGGTTCTCTTTTCAGATACACATAATTGTTTCCTAATTCCTCAGCATCCATTGACGTTTTTTAATCCCTGAATTTTCAGAGCTGAGGGTGTAAAGATGTTTCAGTGAAATTCTGCCCCCAGTGGACTCACAGCAGATAGGATTCTCTTAGGGATTTCGGAGGCAGACTGCAGGCTGCGCATGTTTGTCGAGATGGTCCTCTGTCCGGGAAATATCGTGAGAAGCTGATAAAAGATCCCAGTTCTATTAATAGAAGTATTCATGACAGAGATCTTAAGCTACCCAAAAGCCTCTCCGTTCGGGTTCTTTTTGCAGGCAGCATAATAAGAAAGGTGCCACATGCTGATTCTAAAAGAGGCCATTCAGCTGTGCGAATGAATAGCATTTTCCTGTCCGACCCACAGGGTTTTGCATAGCTATGTGAATTTCGGCCACAGTCTGCTCTTTATAACTGACCATCTCCTGGGAAGCAAGAAGGGAAATAGTTCCATGAAGACCAATTTTATAGCATTTCAAAACACTTTAAGCCTTTTACCTGCTGTGGCAGAGTGCTTCGTTTGACTAAGATCAAGAGAAAAGAGAACAAGGCTTTTCCTCATCAAGTAAAAATGTTCTGTGTGCTGATGAGTCATCTCTGAGGTACACTCTTTGGGACGAACACTGTGCATCAAATGCCTGCCTTGGGCTGCTTGAGAACCTCTGCTGAGTCAGCACTCACTGGGGCAGTGGCCAGAGCTGTTAAGTACAGATCTTAAAAACAGATGTGTCGGTGAGAGTGTGCAGGTTATTTTCTTATGTACTGTGTGTTCTAAGAGGCTTCCTAAGCAGCCTGTATATCAAGCCATCTTGTGAAAATAGAGAACAGGAAAAGGAATTGTGGCTTTGGTAATTTAAGGAGCGTTGCTTATTTATGGAGCTGTGTGTTATTGTAGCCAAATGTGATCTCCATAGCCAGGACTGCTGTATACTTTGCAAACCCCAGTGCAAAATGAAAATGCAGGGCCCCTCATTCAAAAATTATTAAGAATTTCAAGATGGTGAGAGCAGAGCATTAAACCACGTGACTGCACTGCACAGCCCCGCACCTAGCTCTCCCTCTTCAGCACCCTAGGAAGCTGATCTTTGAACAGTGGCAGTCGAAATGGTGTATGGTGGGTTACATTTTTAAAATGTGCTGGGTTGCTTAGCAACTGGCAAGGGCCTGAATGGGCTGACTTGCAGGTTTAGATACACCATCTTGAAAGTCTAAATTCATGAAAACCTTCTAGTGGACTGATAATTTTCAAGAAAAAGTAATATAGTGGGAGATGGAAATGGGGAGGGCAAGAAAAAACACATTTTTCTACTCTTAAAACCCAGCTGGCTAGCTTGTCATTTTCCCTATTCGATCTTCTAAGAATGAAACTCTTCATACGTGAAGGAAAAATGAAAGGGAAATTCCAGTTTTCTCAGAAATATAAATAAAATTGTAGAGGATAATGAAACTATGAATTAATCAATAAATATGTTTGGGCACATTCATTTAGCAATTCAAGGGTGTGATAACTGATTCATAGTCACTGAGTACTTGGTAATAGGTACTTACTATGCAGTAGATTACAGCAATGAATAAGGTATAGTTTTTATTCTTAAAGAATTACCCTGATATCTAAGAAACAATTAGACAGCATCATTACCTTTTTAAAGAACAGTTCATAATCCCCTGTCTTTTTCTCCTTGGTATTTTACAGGGTCCTTGTGCTGCAGAATCAGAACCAGCTCTTTTGATAGGGAGCAAGCAGTTCGGGCTTTCAAAAAACAGTCACGTTGCAATTGCATTTGATGACACCAAAGTTAAAAACCGGTATGTATCACTCTGAGACACTGGGAAAGAATCGATAAACAAAGAACTGAGTATTAGTGTTTAATCGAGTTTAATCTACTACACTTATTAATTAATGAAGTTAGCTTTTTAAAATCACTGAAAACAATAGAGAATAGAATTATATTTTTCTGAGCCTAAGGAGCCCAATTTAGGAAATCAGTAGCCCAGGAAATGCCTCATCTCTGAGAAATGATTTACTATCCTGTCTGAAAATGGACCCACGATCTGATACCACTCTATTTTAGCATGAGAATGCTCTTATTTTTCTGTTTGACGTTGTTTGTTTCAGTCTCACAATTGAGTTGGAAGTAAGAACTGAAGCTGAATCCGGCTTACTTTTTTACATGGCTCGCATCAATCATGCCGATTTTGCAACAGTTCAGCTGAGAAATGGATTGCCCTACTTCAGTTATGACTTGGGGAGTGGGGACACCAACACCATGATCCCCACCAAAATCAATGATGGCCAGTGGCACAAGGTAAGAGTCCCCTGAATATTGGCAGTATCCTACGGGAATTACAGAGTGGCAGCCATCAGCATTCTCCTGGTGCCAGTATATTTTGCCAGTGCAGACACTGACCCTGGCAGAAGCTAAAAATAAAATGAGTGCCATATACAACTACCACCATTTTGGAAAATGTGATCAGACCTGAGTAGGTTTACGTTTGATCACTGACATGCCTCTTCATGGTTCCATCTCTGCTATAAGGCTGTGGTTCTCAAACATCTATCCATAAACTGAGGCAAGATGGCTGAGGACATTTCCACTACTGTAAGTGAGAAACACAGAACAACAGAATGTGCTCATCATAAAGCTCTATGTATTCAATGTCAAGGAATAATATTTATTCTGAGATTCTATTTTAGGATTTTTATGGTGTCTAAAGGGCCTTTCTATTATGAAATAGCATTTGGCAAAAGCAAAAGTTGGCAACACTAAAATGGCTCCCAACACTCCCCACCTAACCACATACTGGTCTGTGAAAACCAGGAATCTGGGAATCTCTGCTTTATGGTGCTTAAAGGGCTCTAAGGTATCATTTCCACTGACAGTTATTTGGAACAACTTTAAAAACGTTGGCCTTACACCCAGAAACTGGTACTATTATGAGCATAGAGGCTCATTCCAGCTTACTGACCTCTTTGGCATGACTGCAAATGGATGATATACTGCCTGATTAAAACACAATTTCAACATTTGTCTCTGCACCTGCGATAGCCTATTAAAGTAAAGCTTCCCTAGGTAGACCAATAAAATTTTTAATTTTCAGAGTACGTTATTATTAGATGTTAGATTTCGTTAATGTTAACACACTTCGACTTGTCATATTCTAGAAAGCCAAAGAACCTTAAAAGACGCAAAGCCAACCAATTTGTTATCATGGAAATAAGAAAAGGAATCTTCATTTTTCCTGGGAGCTTATGACTAGCAAATCCAAATCCAAATGAAGGAGCTCTCATTAAGGTTTCTTCCATCTCTAACTAATGGAATAATAAATATGACACTTGAGAAAAAGACATATTATTGAACCACAATAATTCTGGGATTAAGAAAGGGAACTTAAATACTATAATTAGTTGAATTAAAAGCGGATTTTATTTTTGATGGTTTTTTAAACTTCCTAAACCAGAATAGATATGTGTAAAATGAAGTGTTAAATTACTCTAATCCTGACCCAGACTCATTTTTAAACCATCATTGTATTTTAGCATTTCACAGGCTTACAGGCTCCTTTCCGTAAATTCAGACTCAAGGTTTTTACGTTCTACACCAGTCCACACCAGTCTACGCCAGTCCCTACACCCCTCATTTCATTCTGTCTCAGAAGATAATTCACTCCACTGCCCTAATTTCAGCCTCAGTCGGTTCTCTAGCTTCCTCCCCAACTTTGTACTAATCAGTTTCTGCAGAAAGAAGTGCAGCCTATTTGTGCCACTCTTCCTTTAATTCTGCACAAGAAGGGCCTGTTAGGCAAAGGGATGTAGCATATCTGAAATTCTGAAATTGTGTTGGGAGCCCAGGCTCTTTGTTCGATCAAACTAATGCACTTTTCAAACTATGCATGAATTTTGCTGCTCACTTAATTCATGAGCGTGCTATTAGTCTGCAGGCTTCCTTACAATATTCCTCCCTCTTGACACATACCTTCTCTTGGCAACCTGCAGAGGAGACTTCAACCGACAACCGACCCAGGAAAATTTTGTATTCTTTTGGTGATAGTAGTCATGGAAAAGGCAGAGATTGAGATATGCTGTAAGATGGCTTTAACTTTCCCATATATAATGGGCTTAGCACTGTGTAAATTGTTTCAATTTTTCTTGGTAACATCGTTGAAGTCCTTGTGTCTTATACTCTTCGTATTTGAAATTTGCTCAGGATTGGCATTAATGACACCTTTCTTTTTTTTGTAGATTAAGATAATGAGAAGTAAGCAAGAAGGAACTCTTTATGTGGATGGGGCCTCCAACAGAACCATCAGTCCCAAAAAAGCTGACATCCTGGATGTTGTGGGAATGCTGTACGTTGGTGGGTTACCCATCAACTACACTACCCGAAGAATTGGTCCAGTAAATATCTAATTTCTTCTTTGTTACCTAAATATCTGGCTGATTCATTTATTGATATATTTTGAATTATTAGGTCACACAGGCCCGTGAAAATGGACAGGTGAATAGGAAGTCATCTTTTCTGATAAGTGACAGAAGGAGATTAGATTATAAGAGACAATATCACAGAACATTGAGTGGGGCCCTGGAATCAGACACCCTTGGTTTGAATACCTATTTATTGACTAGCTGTGTGTTTTGGAGCAAGTTAATCTTTTTTAACAACAATTTCTCTTTTGCAAAATAGGGTAATGATAATACTAAACAAAGAGGACTGCATAAAGATATTTAAAGTGATTGGGTTGGGCAAGGCGGCGCACACCTGTAATCCCAGCACTTTGGGAGGCCATGGCAGAAAGATCACTCAAGGCCAGGAGTTCGACACCAGCCTGGCCAACATAGTGAAACCACATCTCTACAAAAAATACAAAAAATTAGCCTGGTGTGGTGTGTGCTTGTAGTCCCAGGTACTACAGGGGTTGAGGCACGAGAATCACTTGAACTCAAGGGGTAGAAGTTGCAGTGAGCTGTGATAGCGCCACTGCATTCCAGCCTGGGTGACAGAGTGAGACCCTGTCTCAAAAAAAAAAATAAATAAATAAATAAAAATAAAGTGATCGGAAGATCAGCAGGCATAAAAAAAGCACTGAAAGATGAAAATGACGGTATTCATTCATTATGTTTCAGGCAAAGAGATTTAGCAAATACTGAGAGATGCAGTAGTCAGAGTATAGTTATCCAATTTTAGATTCAGAATTTAAAGCCCTCACAATTTTGTAAGTTGATGTACACAAAATAATTTTTTTATAAAACCACATATCCTAGTTTGCTTTGGAAAGTGCTGCTCTGAGAGAAGCATGGGGGATTGATTGGTGCTTTTAGAGAACACACTAGATACAAATGTGATGCATTTCTATACTCAAATTAGAACGCATGATAATGTAGATTTGTTCATTTATCAAAGACAGTCACCCATTACAGTCTTAACTCTCAGCATTTGTGGATCATCAGTATTACTTTCCTTTCATAGCTATTGGGTATGCTTTTTAGGTCTATCAAAAACAAAAGTCTCTGAAGTGAGAGTGGTAAAAGCAATTAACTTGAATTTCTAAAAACAGAGAATGATTGAGTTACTTCTAAATTCCTTGAACCCCTAATGTTTCATGCAAACTTTCAAGTTTTATGCATATTTGCATTTTCTTAGGGGTCTGCTGCTTTCGTTAGATATTCAAAAGGAAGAAGCACTGAACCAAACCTAATTACCTTTCATATAGAAATTGAACATAGGCTATGACAAAATGTGTATATTAGTAAGGTTAATAAACTATTAATAGGAACATAAGAGATGAATTAAAACTTATGATACCCACATGGGTCCCGTAGCTCTGTCCAACCAATGGAGACATCGTGTGCAGTATTTAGACTAACAGAACAGTCAGATTCCAGGATAGATACATCCAAGTTGAGAAGCACAACACAGTATTTTCTGCACCCATGCCAGGAAGCCTGGTGGTAATAGAGAACCCAGGCAGCTTTGGGGGATGTCCCATCCTAAGATAACCGGCCAATATCTACACACATAGAGCCCCCCACAAATGACTGTATTCTACATAAAGGCAAAGTTCTGCTAAAACCCAGCATTTGTTTCTTCTGATCTGGATGCTCAGGTGACCTATAGCATTGACGGCTGCATCAGGAATCTCCACATGGCAGAGGCCCCTGCTGATCTGGAACAACCCACCTCCAGCTTCCATGTTGGGACATGTTTTGCAAATGCTCAGAGGGGAACATATTTTGATGGAACAGGTTTTGCCAAAGCAGGTAAGGCTCTTTCATTTCCTTCCTGTTGATTATTAACTAGATACAAATACTAACTTCTTGCTAGTACCAAATAATAAAAGTTCCCGGAGTCCGAAACTAGTAGTATCCTTTATTTAAGCCAAACAGAAAGTTATGGAAGTAATTTCAAAAGTGCCTCTTAAAAATTCATGTATCTGATCTTGGTAAGAATTAATAGGAGAAATAAAGAAAAGGCCTATTTAGAGAATTTATTCCGTCTCCTTCACTGGAGATTAAGAACATCAAAATAAATAATTTTGTAAGGACACTCATACGTTTATATTATGTTGTTTTTCTATCTTCCGATTTTCCCTATTTTTCTGGAGATGAGACAAGACTTTTTTTCTTCTTTTCAATTCCCTGCAAGGCTGCGTTTCATAATCTCCTCCCGTTCAATGCACACCAATGCACCCAATGCATGCTGGTGTCCATTTCTTGTTTATGCTGACAATGACTGGCATTTTTCCTGGCTTTCTCTAAGTATGTCCTCTACTCCATTTCCAATGAACATTTCCAGTGTGGGTCTATATCACTGGTCATGAAGGTACAGTTAAAAAAAAAAAAAGAAATAGAAAATAACTTGTACATAATAATTTTTTAATCCTTTAATTTTTTGTTTTTGTGGGGTACATAGTGTATATATTATATTTATGGGTTACATGAGATATTTTGATACAGGCATGCAGTGTATAATAATCATATCAGGGTAAATGAGGTATCCATCACCTCAAACACTCATCCTTTATGTTTCAAACAATCTGATTGTACTCTTTTAATTATTTTAAAATACACAATTAAATTTTTTTTAATATAGTTACCCCGGTGCTAGCACATACTAAATCTTATTCATTCAAATTACTTTTGTACTATTAACCGTCCCTACTCCTCCCTACCACTAACCTTCCCAACCTCTGGTAACTATCCTTCTACTTTCTACTTCCATGTGTTCAATTGCTTTTTCACTCCCGCCAGATAAGTGAGAACATGTGATGTTTGCCTTTGTGTGTCTGGCTTATTTCACTTAACATAAAGACCTCGAGAACCACCCTGTTGTTGCAAATAGCAGGATCTCATTGTTTTTTATGGCTTGAACAGTACTCCATTGCATATATGTGCCACATTTTCTTTATCCATTCATCTGCTGATGGGCACTTAGGTGGCTCCCAAATCTTGGCTATTGCGCTGCAGTAAACATGGGAGTGCAGATATGTCTTCAGTATTCTTTCGGTTATATATCTAGGAGTGGAATTGATGGGTCATATGGTAGCTCTATTTATAGTGTTTTGAGGAACCTCCAAACTGTTCTCCAGAGCAGTTGTGCTAGTTTACGTTCCCACCAACCGTGTACAAGGGTTCCCTTTTCTCCACATCCTCGTCAGCATTTGTTATTGCCTGTCTTTTGGATAAAAGCCATTTTAACTTGGGTAAAATGATAGCTCATTGTAGTTTTGATTTTCATTTTTCTGATTATCAGTGATGTTGAGCACCTTTTCATATACCTATTTGCCATCTGAATATCTTATTTTGAGAAATGTCTATCCAAATCTTGCACTCATTTTTAAATAAGACTATTGGGTTTTTTTCTTATAGAGTTGTTTGAGCTCCTTTTATATTCTGGTTATTAATCCCTTCTCAGAGGAGTAGCATGCAAATACTTTCTCCCATTTTGTAGGTTGTCTCTTCACTTTGTTGATTGTTGCCTTTGCTGTGCAGGAGCTTTTAACTTGATGTGATCCCATCTGTCTAGTTTTTGCTTTGGTGGCCTGTGCTTGTGGAGTATAACTGAAAAAGTCTTTGCCCATTTCAATGTCCTGGAGAATTTCCTCAATATTTTTTTTATTGTAGTCATTTCAAAGTTGGATGTCTTATATTCGAGTCTCTTAATTCACTTTGATTTGATTTTTGTATATGGTGAGAGATAGGCATCTAGTTTCATTCTTCTGCATATGAATATTCCATTGTCCCAGCATCATTTATTGAAGAGACTGGTCTTTCCCTAATATATGTTCTTAGAACCTTTATGATAAATGAGTTCACCATAAATGTATGTATTTATTTCTGACTTCTCTATTCTGTTCCACTGGCCTATGTGCCTGTTTGTATGCCAGTGCTATTCTGTTTGAGTCACTATAGTTCTGTAGTATAATTTGAAGTCCAGCAATGTAATTCTTCCAATTTTGTTCTTTTTACTTAGGATAGCTGTGGCTATTCTGGGACTTTGGTAGTTTTATATGAATTTTAGGAATTTTTTTGATTCTGTGAAGAGTCTCATTGGTATTTTGATAGGGATTGTGTTAAATCGGCAGATGGCTGTGGGTAGTATGGACATTTTAACAATATTGATCCTTCCAATCTATTAACATGAAATATCTTTCCTTTTTTGTGCCCTCTTCAATTTCTTGCATCAATGTTTTATAATTTTTATAGTATTTTTCTCTGAGATCTGGAACACAACCAAGGATGCCCACTTTCACCACTGTTACTCAACATACTATTGAAAGTCCTAGCTGGAGCAATCAGACAAGAGAAAAAAGCAAAGGGCATCCAAGGAAGAAGTCAAATTACCCTTGTTTGCAAATAATATGATGTTGTATTTGGAAAAGCCTAAAGACTCCACTAAAAAACCATTAGAACTGATAAATTCAGTAAAGCTGCAGGATACAAAGTCAACATACAGAAAGCAGTAACATTTCTATATGCCAACAGCAAACAATCAGAAAAAGAAATCAAGAAAGTAATCCCATTTACAATAGCTTTGTACAAATAAAACTCTTAGGAATTAACCAAAGAAGTGAAAGATCTGTACAATAAAAACTACATAATAATTTTTTAAATCTACCATTAATATACTTCAAGATAGAATATTCAGTCCTGTGGCATCATAGATATGTGTGTATTCATTAGAAAGAAACTAATAAGCACATAATATGCGGAGATTATGATGAGAAACAGAGAAATAAGTAATGTAGTTATTTCTATCAAGAATATATTATAAACTGGTAAGATTCTGTTTGCATAGAAATTAAAAGAAGGTCAGTAAAAGTGATTAAAAACTCTAAAAGATGTAAAAGCACAGTTCTATAGATACTTAGAAAAAAATGTTAATTTTGTTTGGGAAAATCAGGAAACATTTCATGGGGGAATCAGCATTTGAGCAAGAATTCAGATGATTTTAACTCTCCCACACAAAGTAATGGGCGATAGAACGGTAGGACCCTCCAGCAAAATATTGAGGAAACCAGGAAACCTCACCTACACAGAAGCAAAAAAACAGAAAAACACAGGCTATGTTAAATATTGAAACATTACGGGTTATGCTGAACCCCGAATTCCATGTGCTGTGAAAGTATAAAAGCTTCCCCAAGATTTCTGCAAATTCACAGATGGCTGGCATTCTCTTAAATTTTATGACAAGTTTCAGCTTCAACTTTTGCAGTTAATGGATTGACTTGCCATCCTGCTTTGGCTCTTACAATTCTAGATCAAACCAAACTAGAAAATTACCCACTTCCTCAGTTTTTAATGATTCTTACCATCCCCTGAACACACAGTGTAATACAACTTATGCAAGACTTGGGTGGTCAGAAGAGATTACTTCACTGGAAAACATACAACTCTTCTTAACCTTTGACATCTTTGTTCTTAAAAGTTTCCATCCACCCAATAGCTGAGGTTGTCATTGTCCTCTTCATTCCTTCTGTGCTCAGCTGAACTTCCTCTTCTCATTCCTCTTTTCCTTCTCCCTTTTTATTTTGCAGAACAATTGAGCTTCTTGTGCCCTCTAGTTTATTATTTATTTACAGAAGGGGTGTCACTATGTTGCCCAGGCACAACTGGCTAGCTCTTATTCTTAAAATCTGCTATAAACCCACCTTTGCCAATCCAAACCCATCAAAGTTCTCAGTAGAACAAAAAGGCTTTCACGTAACAGCTACCACCCTTCATTTGAGACAGCTATGGCTACACGTAGCATTTATTTCTTGCCTAATAAATAGAAGGCTTGGAGAAAATTCCCCTCAGTATTTCCCTGATACTCAGTTCAGTTGGTGTGGTCTAGACAGATCTTAACAGATCACTTTGTTCCTAAGAGGCATGTCTTAAATACTTGCTCAAATATTTTTTTAAAAATTAGTCAAATATGGAAAATCATAGAGAAAAGAACTAACCAGATGAACAAGATAAGGCTGCTTATGTCCCAGAAGCTACTCATCAACATTATACTTGCAGTTTCTCTCTTTATTAATAAAATGTTTGGCAACTTCTGAAACTTTTCCAATGATTGTGGTACCGTTTAGTGTGTCCCACTAAAATTTTACTGAAAAATCACTGAAATGTTCTTTCTTAACCCAATAGAGAGACTTCTGAGATAATAATACCTGACAGTGAGATTCTTTGAGTCAATCTCATAGTGTATCCATTTATTCAACTAATATATATTAAACCTCCATGATGTGTGAAATACTTTGGTAAGCACAGGGATAAAATGGTGAGAAATATAGACAATGCCTCTGATCTCATAGAACTTACATTCTAGCAGGGAAGGTAGCCCATAAAATAAGCAGTAACTGTGGAGTGTGTTACATGACACAGTAGTAGAAGTATGGGCCAGGCAGGATCTGAAACTTACAGCTCTCATTAGAATTAGCTAGCATTTGAATTGAAATCTAGTAAGTCTTGCATTGTATATATTTGAATTAACTCTAATCCACAATATTTTTAAATCTTCGTTTTACAGTTGGTGGATTCAAAGTGGGATTGGACCTTCTTGTAGAATTTGAATTCCGCACAACTAGAACAACTGGAGTTCTTCTGGGAATCAGTAGTCAAAAAATGGATGGAATGGGTATTGAAATGATTGATGAAAAGGTGAGTGTCAGCAAGCCAAACATATCTGATTTCTTCGTGATATTGTTCGTGTGAGGGTATCGTTCATGTTTGGGGAACTCTATTTCAAAGCCTGGCTTTATTTTTTGTTGGGAGAAAGCTAAATTGTATGTTTTCATCCTTTTGGATTATTTCAATTTCTGCATGTTTTCAGCATAACTATTGTGTGGGCCAATATAAACTTTAAATGCGTTAATTATATAGCAAGCAAATTATGTTGACTAATCATGAACCAAATAGTTTGAGATCTCAAGCTCTTACTGTGTTGCTGTAAGTACACTCATTCTCCTCTTAAAGAACACACAGTCTGTGAAACTATTGACTCCAGTGGGAGAAAAGGTGGAGGTGTGGATCATCTGAAATTAGTCTGCCTCTTTTAACAGGATAGGTATCTCTTAGAAGTCAAGGCAGCCAACTGACATAGCAGTTTCTCAATTTTTATTTACAAGCATCCAGATACTATTTCAAAAGAGAGCAGATTTATAAAAGTAGTGTGTCAGATTGATAATAATTTATAATCAAATTCTGAACACCTCTTTAATCCCTGCAGCGAGACAACCTGTTTATACGTACTTTGCACTACAGGCAGCAGTTAAAAGGAGGAGGCAAAGCAAGACATTTCACAAATTTTCTATTTGGTTATTAAATAGGAATTGTATTTCAACTTGATTCACATTTCCACCCTCGGTGTTGCCTCCCAAGAAGAAAAACCACATAGTTGTCCTAAAATATTATTTTCTTGCTTTCTTCCTCCTTCTGCTCAACTTTCGAACCATCCTCAAAGGAAAAAAAGATCCACACACTTAGAGGTAAAATAAGGGTGAACAAATAGACAACACTTAAGAGTTTTACCAAATTTTCCAAACACACTTTTACTACATCTTTTTCAAGTAAGCTTCATTTCATCACCTGCCATTAAGAGCGGTTACCATCTATGTCACTGTCGTGTGCACTTCTCACCAAGCTCCTTTTACATGCAAAACCCTGTTATGCAAATTCCACCTGTTATAGTAAATATTTCAGTTATATTTACATCATTTAGAGTTTACAAACTTTTCACCTATTTACTGCATTTTTAATCTTCTTTTTTAAAATCCCATTTCTTTTATTTTACCTTGTCAAATGTGTTGCCAAACTGACTAATGTTTTTAATGTTTCAATATGTTTCTTTTCTTCATCAGCTTCAAAAGAATTCTGCCATCTCAAATTTCAGGGGGCCTTTCCACATTACTAAAAACAGATTTTTCTCATTTAGACCAGAACTTCTAATCTAAGTTCCTCATTGTTAGGAATTTAATTGGCCTTCTGGCTCAGGTCTTTGGCACCTGTGACATGAAACGGTCCCCAGAATGTAATTTATGTAACTCTCAATCTTGTATATAAAATGAAATCCATGAAGGAAAAAAAATACAATTAAAACATCAAAAGTTTAAAATTTGAAAAATCCTTTACTTTGAATTTGTAGACCAAATTTATGAGTCACCTTAAATAGGTATTTTAAGAAAATTTTATAAGGTTCAGTAAGAACTCTCACATTCTAAAAAGATCTGAGGTAGAATTTTTCCTTGTGTACACTAGGTCCTTTTCTTGTCATCTGGCCTCAAATTTTCCTGAAAGCAGAATTATTACCAGCTTCACATATCTTGCCTATTAACTCCCAACAATGCCCCAAAGCAAAGAACATAATTTGTGACTCGTGGTGATTAGATTTATACTTTAATTTCTATCAAGTTTTAATTTTTTTTTCAATATGACCAGTTATGTCCATTTCAAATGATTCCGGCCAATGTCTTTCCTGGAGACCTGATAATTTTTATACATGAACCGTCATGATACTCCTTTGATGAAACCATCTGTGACTGTTCTATTTCCTACTTTCCAGCTGATGTTTCATGTGGACAATGGTGCAGGCAGATTCACTGCTGTCTATGATGCTGGGATTCCAGGGCATTTGTGTGATGGACAATGGCATAAAGTCGCTGCCAACAAGATCAAACACCGCATTGTGCTCACAGTCGATGGGAACCAGGTGGAAGCCCAAAGCCCAAACCCGGCATCTACATCAGCTGACACAAATGATCCTGTGTTTGTTGGAGGCTTCCCTGGTGAGTGTTGGCTAACCCAGCAAGAATTTCTTTGCTTTCTTATGTCAGTAGTTTTGAAAACATTTATATTGACATATGCCTAAGAATGTTTGCTTATGTGTACTTTCTTCCTAGCTTTAGAGTCTACTCCTATAAATAGCACCTTACCTAAAATTTCCAGTGTGTAAAATGAGCTTATTACTTATATAAACCACATGGGACTCAACTTTTCATGAGAGCCCCCTAAGTTTCATTCGCGAAGAGATTGAGGCTAGAGGAAATGAATTTAGTTTATAAAACATATGAGGCATTTAACAGCAATTCAATCCAAACTTGGTGTTCTTCCTGATTTTTTTTAAATTAATATACCAGAGGAATCATAAAATGTTATGGAACTTATTTCCTCAAGTTCTGGAAATCATTGGGTTAAATGTAGCTAATTTCCCCCTTATGTTATTATAGAGTTTATATTTATATTACAAAGAAACCCAAGCAATAAATCCTCATTCAAAATCCTTCTCTAGCACATTCAATATAGCATGTGAACCGCAGAGATTTACCTAAAGTGTCCATAAACAAGAGTGGCCAACTTGATGAGAAGTAAGCCAAGTGCCTTTTAATAAGTACTGTAATAAAATAGGCTCCTGGAATGGTCTTTCATAATTTTTGTCAAGAGGAGCTTTTGTCCCCATTTATATAAGTCTCCTTTGCTTAACTAAACAAGCAAAATGTATATTCAGCAATTGTTGACAGACCAATGTTTATAGAGAAGCAATGGAGGCTCAAAGACGGCTTCTCTTTCCAAAGTGGCTTCTGGGTTTTAAAAAGACCTTTTGCTTTGATCAGGATAAATTCCAAAGTAGTATGAAAGAGGTAATGTATTTCTTCATTTGATCTATTCAATGGTATCCTCATTAACACCTAGTAGGCCTGCTGAAACAAGCACCTCCATGATAAGAGGAAGAGTCTATATGAATTTCCAACCTACTTAACCTTTAGGGAGTTATTTTTACAATGTAAGAAAATCACCTTCAAAAAGTTCTAAGTCAGTGCTCAAAAGTATTTAATTAATTGCTTTGTTTCATAAAATAAATGTTACAATTTTAAGTCACAACTGTAAATTTGTTCATCCAAAACCAAGTTATTCCATGTCTTAAGATGTGTAATTCTAGATATTTTCATATTTTATACAATATAACTATTAAAAAGTTGAGGCTGGGCACGGTGGCTCACCCCTGTAATCCTAACACTTTGGAATTACACTTTGGGCTGGAATGGGCAGATCTCTTGAGCCCAGGAGTTGGAGAGCAGCTTGGCGATAGGAGGATTGCTTGAGCCCAGGAGGTGGAGGCTGCAGTGAACCTTGATTTTACCACTGCACTCCAGCCTAGGCAACACAGCAAGACCCTGTCTCAAAAAGATTTTTTTAATAGTAGATCTTTTTCTGCAATTCTGTAAGTCAAGCTAAACACAAAACCACTAACTTTGCATAAAACAGCATTCCAATTTATTTTATTTTATTTGAGACAAGGTTTTGCTTTTGTTGCCCAGGCTGGAGTGCAGTGGCATGATCTCAGCTTACTGCAACCTCCACCTGCTGGGTTCAAGCGATTCTCCTGCCTCAGCTTCCTGAGTAGCTAGTATTACAGGCATGCACCACCATGCCTGGCTAATTTTGTATTTTTAGTAGAGACAGGGTTTCTCCATGTTGTTCAGGCTGGTCTCGAACTCCCAACCTCAGGTGATCTGCCTGCCTTGGCCTCCCAAAGCGCTGGGATTACAGGCATGAGTCACTCACACCCAGTGTCCAGCATTCCAATTTAATCTCAAGCTAACAATTGACTTTGAAACGTGCTCTTAATATTTGCTGCAGGAGCATTTCAAAGCTAAGCCCTCTTGCATTACATTTTTCAGATGACCTCAAGCAGTTTGGCCTGACAACCGGCATTCGGTTCCGAGGTTGCATCAAATCCCTGAAGCTCACCAAAGGCACAGGCAAGCCTCTGGAGGTTAATTTTGCCAAGGCCCTGGAACTGAGGGGTGTTCAACCTGTCTCATGCCCAGCCGACTAATAAAAATAAGTATAACCCCAGGAAAGTTCTGTCAAAACAGGTGTATCAAGTAAAACAAATATATTTTACCTATATATGTTAATTACACTAATTTGTGCATGTATATAAAAATCTTTCTGTATTCACATGATGCCAATTTTGATCCAGACTGAATTTTAATTCAAGTTCTTTCTCAAGTCTGTAAATATTAAAGTGATTATTTCATTCTAAATAATTGCTTGTTCTGTGTGATTTTAAGGATAAAACGTAACTGGCCATAAACTGTTGAATTTGCAACATGCCCTCCAGTCATCTCAAGGAAAGAGTTCAGATGTGATTTATGACGGCAATTTTTTTAACTTACACCTATTAATACTTTTATCATCCTTTACCACGTATGACAGCTTTGGCCTTCTGTCCAAGCCACTGACAGCAAGTGAATTTGGCATGTGTAATTGGGAGGAAATCAGCTCCCTTACTCTCTCTGTTTGTGAAAGAATTAGCAAAATCATTTTCCTGATTCAAGTTCATTATTAGAGAGTTTAGCCGTATGAGTGAATAGCTTTCTATGCTGACGATAGAGTGTATAGATCAGATTCAGGCCAGAGAGTTTAATTACTTGATTTTCTTATTTGATAATGATTTATGGGCTTTGGGGAGATACCAGAACCAAGCTTATGAATGACAACTAAGCACATATTTGATACTACAGTGCTGAGATTTGGAGCCCTCTAAGCCTGCAGTGAATATCAGAGTTTACACCTAGGTGGAGAGGAACAATGCTGAAGTGCATTTTTACTTATCAGGAAACAATAAACCAGAAACTTAAAAGGCATACTTCATTGAGTCTTTTGGATTTGTAATTGGACCTAACAAATTCATTTTCTAAAAACGTTCTGTGTTTTGTTCTCCTTTTACCCATGATTTCAGTCATCTTCAAAGAGCTCTGTGAGAAGACTGGCCTTGATTTTATTCACCAGCTTAAAAAGGAAACATTTCATTTGCCGTCTAGTAGACAATGGTTGCAGTCTAATAATTCAGAACACTTAAAAGAACAGGACACTTCCTTCTCCTATGGAAATTTTAGCAAAAAAGAATAATACTGACAATGTTATCCACTAGGGAAAGGAAGGTGCTGTTTGCAATCGAGGTCATGGCTGACATACTATTTCACCACCATCTAGGTGCTTATTCCAATTTGTACACATAACTTCGTTCTAGAGAAGCAATTCTCAACCTTGGCTGAGTGTTTTAGTAAAAAGTGCCTATTAGGAGTTTTTAAAAATCTGGTACCTGGTCCAGTGATTCTGATTTAGTCTAGGACATAGCCAAAGCATGCAGATTTTTTTTTTTTTTTTGGAAACAGGGTCTCATGTTGTCACCCAGGCTGGAGTGCAGTGACATCGTCTTGGCTCACTGCAGCCTCAACCTCCCCAGTTCAAGTGATCCTCCTGCCTCACTCCCCAAGTAGCTGGGACTACAGGTGCACACCACCATGCCAGGTTAATTTTTATATTTTTAGTAGAGACAGGGTTTCACCATGTTGCCCAGGCTGGTCTCAAACTCCTGAGCTCAAGCAATCTGCCCACCTCATACCCTCAAAGCGCTGGGATTACTGGCATGAACCACAGTGCCCAATCATGAAGATTTTAAAAAGCATTTCCAGGCAATTCTAATGTGATGTCAAGGATGAGAACCACTATTCTAAAAAGAAACATTACCCTCTCTGCCAACAAAAAGTTTTATAGTCATTTGAGAATCCTACTATTAGCTTTGTCTTGGTCCATTAAAAAATAATTAATCCTACTATTAGCTTTGTCTCGGTCCATTAAAAAAATAATATTATAGGCCAGATGCAGTAGCTCACACATGTAATCCCTGCAGTTTGGAGGCTGAGGCAGGAAGATCACTGGAACCCAGGAGTTTGAAATCAGCCTGGGCAACATAGGGCTACCCTGTCTCTACCAAAAATTTAAAAATTAGCCAGGCATAGTGGCATGCACCTATAGTCCTAGCTATGCCAGGAGGCTGATGCAGGAGGATGGCTTGAGCCTGGGAGGTCAAAGCTGCAGTGAGCTGGTGATTTTGCCACTGCCCTCCAGCCTGGGCCACAGAGCAAGACCCTGTCTCAAATAAAAGAGATAGCTTTTTATATCAAATATTGGATCTAGTGAGTTTAATACATAAAAAATTGAATCTAGTGAATATCTCTTAACCAAAATTTACACAATAAAACTTTTTGAAAACCCATGTGTTTTAAAAGTGGAAACATACATCCGCACTAAACACTGACATGACTTTTTGGGCTTATTCTGGACACTGAGTGGGATAACCAGGAATAACAATGTTGGGTCCCTTAGATTAAAAGCTAAAGGCTTTCTTTCTTGAGTCCTGCAAAGAAAGATATGTAACAAAATGGAAAGGAAAGGTACTTAAATTGGCACACCTATCAGAATAAAGTCTTCCTTCAGTCAATTTGTAGGTAGATGCTTTAGAATGATGGAATGATAGAATTGGAAGTGAATTGAGATCAGCGAATACAGTGATTCTCAAGTCTAGCTAGATATTAAAATTGCCTTGGGTGCTTAAAAATGTCTACATTTGAGCTGGGCACAGTGGCTCATGCCTGTAATCCCAACACTTTGGGAGGCCAAGGCAGGAGGATCGCTTAAGTCCAGGAGCTTGAGACCAGTCTGAGCCACATAGTGAGAACCTATCTCTACAAAAAAAAGATTAGCTGGGTGTGGTGGTGTATGCTGTGGTTCCAGCTACTTGGGAAGCTGAGGTGGGAGGTTCACTTGAGCAGGGGAGGTTGAAGCTGTAGTAAGCCAGTGATCATGCCACGAAACTACAGCCTGGGCAACAAAGCATGATCCTGTCTCAAAAAAAAAAAAAATCTGCTGTCACCCGAGCGCAATTAAACTATAATCTGTGGGTAGGATGGAGGCATTGTCATTTTCTAAAGATCACCACTTGATTTAAATATGAAACCAGGACTGAAAACCCCTGGGCTCCTGTCACCTCCACATTTTATGGGGAGGAACTAGAAGGAACCCAAGGATATTTTGATACTGTGCTCAAAGTCCCACCTTAGTAAAGTTTCCCAATGTAGACCCCAAGACAGTTACATCTGGACCCAAGCAGAATTCACTGAATCAGGTTTTGGCAAAACTTGTCCCATACAAAATTCATACTCTAGAGTGACCCATGAATTTGGATAACCAAAAATTGTCCAAATTTTAAGATCAGAAATAAGGACATTTTGGCCGAGTGCAGTGGCTCATGCCTGTAATCCCAGCACTTTGGGAGGCCGAGGTGGGTGGATCATGTGAGGTCAGGATTTTGAGACCAGCCTGACCAACATGGTGAAACCCCTACCAAAAATTAGCAGGGCATGGTGGCATGCACCTGTAATCCCAGCTTCTTGGGAGGCTGAGACAAGAGAATTGCTTGAACCCAGGAGGTGGAGGTTGAAGAGAGCCACAATCATGCCACTGCACTTCAGCCTGGGCAACAGAATGGGACTCCATCTTAAAATTAATGAATAAATAATAAATAAGGACATTTTATGAAACGGAAAACTTTCTTCCCTAGTATGTTTTTATTAATTTCTGGCCTCAAAAATCAAATTAATTCTTATCCCAAAACAAGATAAAACATTATCTCTACGCAATCTTGTCCCCTCAGTGATTTCCTCTCCTCCTGCCACCCACAGCAATTATGAAGAAATCAGAAGACTTTTCATTTATTTTCCAAACACCCACTCCTACCAGGTTGTCAGCCTTCTTCTTTAAAAAGGTGCTTTGCACTCTAGAAGGAAAACATTTGTGAGGGGACTTTTATTGAAGTTACCATGGTGAACGCACAGACTAAAGAACAGAGCAGATTTCAGCCCGAAGCAAGCAGAACACTGACAGACACTTAAGGCTTCAATTAGCACTTAAAAAAATCATCACTATTCCAGATATAGGTGAAGGGGAGGAAGACGGCAAATCACACTGCCATGTGTGTACCTATGCAACAATCTTGCATGTTCTTCACATGTACCCCAAAACCTAAAATGCAATTTAAAAAAATAAATAAATAAATAAATATAAAAAAGAAAGAGAGAGAGAGGAGGGAGAGAGGGAGGGAGGGAGGGAGGGAGGGAGGGAGGGAGGAAGGAAGGAAGGAAGGAAGGAAGGAAGGAAGGAAGGAAGGAAGGAAGGAAGGAAGGAAGGAAGGAAGGAAGGTAGGTAGAGTGGGTGAATTTCATGGTGTGTGAATTACATCTCAATAAAGCTGTAAAATATGTTAAAAAAAAATCATCACTATTTTCTCCTACTTTGATTTAACCTATTGTCCCCAACCATAGAACTCTTCTAGCTATCCTACTTCATGACAGAGGAAAAGGGGACTTTGACAAATTGAAAATCTCTTGATTTCATATGAATCATTTGCTTATTTTGTGTATGATATAATCTCTGATTAATATGAAAACAAAACATAGTACCTTCATCAATTTTTGCAAGCTCTGAGTATAGTCTTTTTTACTACCACTTGCAAAGGATAGGACTTAACTGCTAATGCCACTTTTTATCTCATTTTTAATGTCTTTTACTCTGTTCAATTAAGAGAGATATACAAACATTCGCACTTCATTGCTCTGCTCAGCTGAGATTAATATACACCTCACATCTAAAGTGTACCTGGAGGGAAGCAATGCCCCAGGCTGGACCCCAGATTCCAACAGGATTTCGGAATCTTGGCCTGCAGGGTGGTGGCTCAGACTCATTCTTTGGCCTTTGTGCCGATAAACTAAGTGAGAAGGATGTTTGTCCCCATTATTGACAGGAGGGTGTTATGGACTGAGCTGTGTCCCCAAAAAACATATGTGTCAAAGTTCTGAATCCCAGTACTTCAAAAAGTGACTCTATATGGAAACAGGACCTTTAAAGAGGTAATAAGGGAGAAAAGAAGTCACATGGGTGAGTCCTAGTTCAATATGACTGATATATTAATTTGAGAAGAGATTAAGACAAAGCTAGGCTTAGAGAGAAAACCATGTGAAGATGAAGAGAGGAGACAACCACTCACAAGCCAAGGATAGATGCCTCCAGAAGAAACGGACTTTCCCAACACCTTGATCTCAAAGTTCTAGCCTCCAGAATTGTGAAAAAATAAATTTCCATCGTTTATGCCACGCAGTTTGTGTTACTTAGTTATGGTAGCTCTAGAAAACTAACATGGAGGGTTTCTGCACTAAAATAATAATAATAATAATTTAAACTTTTAAAGTATCAGCACATTTCAGGTTCTCTGAAGGGTGACATATCTATCATAGAAATTCATTATTTTGAAAAGTTACTATTATCACTTATGTAATGATTAGAAAAAGGTTGAGAATAAAAAAATTAAAGCACATTCATAATATACTTAAGCCAAGAAAGTTGTTTTATACATTCTTGAGGATATTAGAAATAGCTACGTAGCAGTTATAAATCGAAGAATTAATACTATCACTTTTTGAACGTTTTGGTAGAATGGGCTCTCTTGGGAGCTAGTTTCGTATATTCAGGTTTGAAGAACTGCTCGTTCACCCTTGGACAAATCAAGGGCCCGTTTTATTTAGAAAAGTTGTCTTCCTGAAGCTCCGCACTTCTGCAGGAACACACCTAGTGACAGAAAAGGTGGTAGCAGTGGGAAAAGTGAGAAGTGAGTAGACACTGATTTCTTTTTAAGGTTGTGTCAGGCTATTTTTGCATCACTATAAAGAAATATATGATGCCGGGTAATGTATAAAGGAAAGAGGTTTAGTTGGCTCACAGTTCTGCAGGTTGTACAAGAAGTATGATGCCAACAACTGCTTGGCTTCTGGTGACAGCCTCAGGAAGCTTACAATCAGGACAAAAGATGACAAAAAGCCAACCCATCACATGGCGAGAATGGGAAGCAAGAGAGAGAGAATGGGGAGGTCTAGACTCTTAAACAACCAAACCTTCATGAACTAACTGAGCAAGAGCTCACTAGTCACCAACAGGATGGTGCTAAACCATTCATGACAGATCTGCCCCTATGATCCAATCACCTCCCACGAGGCCCTCCTTCAACATTGCAAATCACATTTCGACATGAGATTGGAATGGGACAAACGTCCAAATTATATCAAAGGTGGACTAGCGCTTCCTGAAGAATCACCTATGGAGTGTGAGAAAATAACGTACTGATAACTTGTGATCATCCGGAAGGATAGAGTAGGTATTCCTGAGGGATGTGAGTGTAGTAGGCTTTTTGTGGAAAATGTAACACAGATTTTAGTTTTAGACATGTTTAATTTAAACTATCTGGTAGGTATCTAAGTGCAGTATGCCACAGGAAGTTGAACATAAGGGTCTGGAGTTCAGGAAAAAGATCTGAACTACAGATATAAATATGGGAATCATGAGAACATTGATGTTATTTATAACCACAAGACTGAGCGAGATCACTAAGGGAGTGAGTTAGAGGGAGGACTATGGACACACTCCCACATTAAGAGTATCAAGAGTCTGGGTATCAGAAACATTATTCAGAACTTAGAAATAGGCGAAATAAATTTCTGGATATTATTTCAGTGCAGTACTTGCTGGGCTTGGCTTTCTATCAACTGCTCTATTTTATAGCTCCATACCGACAAAGGTTAACTTGGAGGTTTTTGTCTAGTAGGGATGCAAATTAGTTCTGTCGGGTGGAGAGATAACCCCAAAAGTAACAGTTTTGTATCTGAGAAATCTTATCCTAATATTCTTTTATGAAAAGTGTGAAAGAGAGAGAGCATGTGTGTATGTGCGTGTGTGTGTGCGCGTGCGTGTGTGCGCGTGTGTGTGTGCATGTGTGTGTGTGTGTGGCTTCTCAAATTCTTATACCAGTTTTAACATTTGATTGGTTCCCTCATGGATTAAGTTAAATAAAATATTTGACATGAGTTCACACTATCTTTGCCCGAGAGTCATAAATTTTTTAACTTTGAAAACTAGGGAAAAGGAATAAGGAGCAACCAGCTGAATTTGCCCAGGTTAATTAAAAACAAAAAACCAGTTCACACAATGTGTTTATTTATGACTGAATTTTCTCAACACCCCAACCTTATATTTCCACTGCTACATTTCTTACGAAGTAAATAGTACTTTAGAATGCTACTTTAATGCTAAGGAGGGGAAAAAAGCTTAAGAGAAGAATTTTGGCTTTTTTATTTCATTTCTATGGGCAATTAACATCTCCTGTTAGTCAGCCTCAGCTTCTAAACACACACACACACACACACACACACACACACATCCAGTCTTACCTGTTATTTAAGCAATATTACAGCCAAGAACAGATTATCTGTAGCCAAATATACCACTGACTTTTATATTTCCTTACAGAAGTGTAGACTGATCTTTTGGCACTCAAACTCTTAAATGGTAACAAAGGATTGAAAAAACATAGAGTTTTAAAATTATTTTGTTACTTTTGAATTACATAGGACAAAACAATAGTTTTAAGTAAAAAAATTAGGCCAGCATATTATTTAAGATCATTTTATGTAATTAATTTATATAATATTTAAAATCTATTATCTTACATGTAACTTAAATAAAAATATTGACTTTAAAATCTCAAAAGAAATATCTGAACAGACTTTCACTGAATTTGGAGAACCTGTTTTGTATTGGCTGACTTAAAATGCAAGCTATGCAACATAACAGAATTCACTGGGGCACCCAGATGGGCACCTCAGGGAGATGGACAATCATCCTTGAAACTGAGGTATCCACATTAGAGACTGCTGACTGCTTATGAAGGAAAATCTACCATACATATTAACACATGGTGAACAGAAAAGAAACACAATATTGAGTATGAGTTGCAAATCAAAATTCATCATGCAGATGCTACAAAATTTAGGTGCTGATGAGTCATTGTGCTATATTTTGCACTGGCAACTCTATAGAGTATGTTCCAGGGTTAGAAGCATCAAGGACTTATTTAAATAAATAAATGAGGGTTCAAACATCTTTCAAGAGGTGTGGAATAGGCCAGTTAACTTCTTTGAACATAAGCAGATGGAGATGGAGAACGGCAGGGTGGAAGGACGAGAGGGAGGGGCAGAAAGAAAGAGAGATTTAAAGTTTTCCCATTTTAAAGGTGATATTCCCTTTCATTTAAACATGTAAATAAAAGCAAATGTCTTTATAAATTTCTTTTGTTTGGTCTTATACCAAATGCATGTTAATATTTTCATTGTTGTGGAATCAAAAATGGACCAAAACTAACTTTACTATCTGATGTTTGCAATTCTTATATGTTTATACCTTAAAATATCAATTGTGTTATTTAGATACTCTTCATTTTTTGATTCTCAATGATAACTGAAATAAATTTTTACACTACTATGTATAGGCACTTCTCAAAAATAACACATTTTTGCCATGAATAGTTTAGTCCTAGTAAATAAAATGTAAACGGAATATAACTTAAAATTTTCTTTTCTTTTATAAATGGGTTTTTAATGTATTTGTGGTAATCATGATGCCTCATATAAAATTTTGTATCAGATGAATGTAAATTATGGATCTGGGGACGCAGATTGCAGAAATTACTTCACAATAGTCAAAACAGTCAAGGTGTTCAGCATCCCTGTGTTGGATATTTAACAAAATGAGTTAACTGAAGCATAAAATTTATCTGGTTTGCATTAATTGGCATGCATACTCACTTGATGTGCTTGCTCCAGTGGGCTCTAAACAGTGCAGCTATTAAGTGGAAACTTTTAATAGTAATTTTATTTTGTATAGTGCTCTTTTAAATGGAAATTGTAGTATTTGCCATTTTTTCCTTATGAAGACAAGAATTCTGTTGAACACAATCACAAACCCTAGATGTACAATATCACTAGTGAGAAAGTACAGTGTAGCAGTAATTTTCAAATGGTATGTTGAGACATGTCAGTCGGTCATAAGATCAAATTACAGATTTGTAAAAATATAATAATCTAGTAGAATGGAAGGAAATTAATAGAAAACAATAACAACATCCAACTACACGGTACAGAGGAAGTACTGTTTTGTGATACTTGTTTTCTGTATGTGTATGTTTCTGTGAGTATGCACACCGGGTCACAATGTAAAATGTATTTATTTCTGTGGGTTACAATTTTTAAAAGAAGTAGAGAATATTGGAAAATAAAATGGGGAGAAAAAAAGGGATCAACAAGAAAATTATTTCTTCAGGGAGAACAAGTTTATAAAATGTACATACTAACCCAACAAGACTGGCTTAGCAATGTAATACAGACCATCAAGCTGTACTCTCAAACATCACTCCATTAAAAACTGGAGCTTAATGAAGACTCCCCAGTTGTGATGACTCTGACTCTACCAGATAGCAAGGGCTTCAACGAGTCCGGAAACTCATCTCTGAAAATAACAGGAAAAATGTGGTAACAATAAAGAAGAGACGTGGGAGAACAAAGCTATTGAAGGAAAAATTAAACAGGAATATAATAGAAACTAAAGACAACCAGATTCAGCACAGTAAAACTAGGAGTTCTCATTTTGAATTAAAATGTTGCCAAAATCTCATTTCCTTAGCAGACTCTTAAAAGTAGAGCCCCCATAAAAGAATTTTTTTAAGGCAAATAAAATTCAAAGAAAGATGTGTTCAAATCATCCTTTGGGTTAAGAATAAGACATTTCTTAAGATCTATTTGTTAAAATCACATTCAGACATAAAATAACAAAAAATGTATGCAATAATTGTAGTAGCTCATGCATAATTACAATACTGGTTAAAATCATATACTATTTTGTATGGGTTTTAAAAAAAAAACCTTTTTAAGATAAAGGTACATTTCTTGAATGCATTGCACTTCAGAAGACAGACAACTGCCTCAAATCCATTCTCCTTACTTCTGGAAAGAGTTCCCTATATTTTCTTAGGGACCTATTTCTCCCACCATCCCTATGCCAGAACTGGGTGCTAGTAATTCAATAAATGAATTTCATTCCACCCCCTGCCTATGATGCTTGGGATGATAAGGAATCTAGTCAGAGCTAATGAGGTTTTGTCAAGGCTTATTTGAAATGATGTGCCCCTCTCCTGAGCTAACGCGTAGTGTCCATAACGATATGATAGCTGGAACTCTTGTGTTTGATTCTCTATTAAGTAAGGACAGCCCAGATCTTCCAAGGGACCACAGGATGCATCCTGAGGATGAAGATGACACTGCAAAAGGCAAAATGGAGAAACCACATCTTCTGGTAAATCTTCATCTGAAGCCTGTCATAACTCCAGCCTTTTTATCTACATGTACCAGAATAGTTATTGTGTTGCTAAAGCCAATATTGGAGTTTGTTCTCACTTGCAATATTCAATTGCAACTGATAGATCTGCCAGCCATGTGCCAGGCACTGCATTGTGCCTAGCAGACACAGTTTCCTAGTAAATGCCCTCAACAGTCCTTTGTGACAGCACTGTTATCATCCCCATTTTAGACATGAAAAACAGAGGCTTAAAACAATTGAGTGACTTGTCCAAAGTCACCAAGCCAGGAGGACTTGAAATCATACATTTTAAATTTCAAACATTCTCATTAGGTTTCATACTTTCCAGAAGTAAAATCCTAGATTGCTTTTCTAACATTTCAATTGTTTTATAAACTAGAATTTGCAGGATAAAGGTTAGGTAGTGATGGGTAGCCCAGTGCTGTTCTCACTAAGAGAGGTAAAGCCAACATTCCTGACCTTTCTTTCCACATACATTTAGTTAAAATTTTAAAATAGACATGCACTCTTGAGACAAAAAGTATATCTTATCCACAGTTCTTTAGTTTGTAAGTAAAATCTTCAAACCAGGTAAAGAAACACAAGGGTGTTTATTATCAACATAGCAGGGTTTTTCATGGAACCCAAAGTGAAAACAGAGAAGCCTGAGATCCTAAGGACATGTAATCAAGGACTGAAAACTATCAGGGCTTGTGGCAGCTATTCGGCCTTCAGCTTTGCTTCCTTCCCACTGTGTTTCTGCTTCAGTCTTCTCTCTCTCCAGATGGGATGCCTGGCTTTGGCCGAATGGAAATAGACAACCTTTGATTATAACAGTTATTTTCAAGAAGCCTACAGAGAAGACCAGCTGCTCTTTATTCAAATTTTAAATTCTCTAAGAAGAAAGCATGATTGGCTGGACATGAATCAAGTGTTGACCTCTTGTGATCCAATCAATATTGCAGGATCAAGTGGCACAAAAGACCACTCTCAAGTGGCTGAGAGGTGAGGTGATCCTAGAGAGGAGGAGATTGGCTACACAGAAATCCAAAAAGCTGTGTGACTAGAGCATTAGCAGTAAAACAAACCAAGACAAAGTCGGACCTAAATTCAGGATGCATAGAAGCTCAGAGGAGAAGGAATTCTGTGGGGCTGTCAGGTAAGGGTTTGCATCCCCAGGGAAATTTGACCTTGGTCATAAGAGCTTTAGAAAGAAGAGGGGAAGGTAATCCAAATAAGGAAATCAAAGCTGAACTACAGAACGTGATCTGATGAATGAATGAAAGTATCATTTTAAAAATAAAATATGTAACAACAGAAACAGGCATTGAAAAAAAAAATGAACTGACATGTTGAAAGTAGAGCTTTTTTGATATTCCCAAAGAGGTAGTAAGAATTATGTCGTGTCTCTTCGAATTCTTCCAAAAAGACAGATGATAAATGAATTTCTCGACTAAGTGCTGGTTTTGAAGTGAAAGCTTTATCACCACAACTAAAAAATATTAGTCATTGATTAAATGATAATGAGTTTTTAAACTCTTTCTTCTTTCTCCCCCTGCTTCTGAGCAACTCCATCTGCCTGATAAATCAATTTAAATTGCTCCATAATTTAAAGGCCTGCTGTTTACTCAAAATGTTTGGTTTTTGTGTCTATTGCAGTCCACGTAGTGCAAATATGAAAAAAAAATCTAATTTTCTTAACAGAAAGTCTATAATTGGTTCAATCTATTGTATTTCTCAAAGACTAATAAAGCTACTTTTCCTCGTGGCAATAAGACAAACATTAAACAAAAACTTCTCTCGGGAGTGAATGGTGACCTCCTTCTCATGATTGGCAAGCACTTTATAAACACATATATGTGGGATATGATGGTTGGATCCACAGTCATCTCTCCTGCACTAACCTAGATTTCTTTCCCACTCAAGCAAAATAAAAAAATGTAAAACTCAAATAATGGCCTTTATTTATGCTTTCTAGATCAAACATGATTCTCAGAAATTATTTTTCAATTAATTCTAAAACAAGTTTATTAATATTAGCAGTTTGATAAATTATAAAATGCCTCTTTCACTTCCTCCTTCTCCCTTTTCTTTGCCTTTCTATTATGTCACTCTCCTGTTTAAAAAAAAATCTAATCTGGGTGAATGTCTGATTGAGATCAAAAGACAGATCAATAGACATAGCTATGAAAAATGAGAACAAGTTATCACTCATCTTTTATCTGGCACCTAAGTTTGAGAGCCTCCTATATATAATGCACTGATTAGGTGCTGGAGACACAATGTTGAATAATTAAGACAGAATCTTTTGTCACTTCTCTTCCTGTGGGATATAGGCAGGTAAGTAGAGCAGTAAATAAAATAAAACTTCGTTGGGAGTGCTGTAAATGAAATAAGGGACTAAAACAGACAGAAACGGGGAAGACAACTTTAGAATGTGTGCTCAGGAAAGCCTTTTCTCATTTTAGATGATACCTAAATGGTATCTCATTTTAGACGTCATTTGGGTGACACCTAAAATGAGAAGTCAATTATGTGAAAAGGATGTGCATGCATGCGGAAAAGGCAGGGTGTCACCCCTCAGAAGGCAAGCTGGAGCAGAACTAGAACACAGAGACTCCAAGCTGGGACAGGACAAATGTCTTCCAGGAAGAGAAAGAAGATCAGTGTAGCCAGAGGTTAACAAGTCAGTGGAAGGATGGCATGAACTGAGTTGGACAGAGGGTGGGAGGCCACATCACCCAGGGTATTACGAGTTATGGGGATGAATTTAAGTAACGGTTTTAAGAGCAGTGAAAAGCCACTGAAAAGCTTTAATCACAGGGCCTGGTTTAGTTTCTGTTGCTGCTACCTGAACACAGGATTGGAAGGGTAGGAGAGCAAAAGCAGAAAGACCCCCCAAAGTAATTTTGGCAAAAAGATGATGGTGGACTGGACTAGAGGGTGTTTGCAGAAATATAGAGGCTATGTTAGAGAATATTTTGAAAATGGAGCTAGACTTACAATGGATTTGGTGCAGGGGAGGTATCTGAAGAATAGTCAAGGAGGGAGATTTCAAGGACAACTTTTAGATTTGGGACTTGAATGATCATGTAGATGATGACGATGTTACATGTACGACTAAGGAAAACTAGGGAGGTGAGAGGAGAGACTAGGATGCTTTGGGCTATACAAAGTCCAGGCTTAGTGTGCTTTAAATCTTATGAAAATGTGTTATCTAACATAACCAAGAGGTGCATACATAGCAGGGCAGGATCCAAGCGCTGGACTTCAGGGCTCCGAGTTCATTGCTCTGTGGTTCTCTTAACTCTGTTCTGTCCAATATGGGTCTATCCTCAGGCACAATAGCTGCAACAGTTTCAAGTATTAATACATTTTGAGACAGAAGTGGCCATCTTGACCACTGTCTCCTTCCTACAAGTGAAGAAAGATTTTCTAGAAGTTTTGCAGAGTCTACTCAGTTCTTAATGGAAGAATAGAACTATCCCCAACTAACTGTATGTGGGAAAAAAGAGATCGTCGTATTTTCTTGTATCAGTCAGGATATTTTTCCTAAACTAAAGAAAGAATTCTCTTCCCAAAACATTTTAAGACATTTCAAATAATAAGATAAACTCAGGATTTAGGCATTTACCCAAATGTATTAAAGATGTATGTCCACTCAAAAACCTGCACACAGATGTTTATAGCAGCTTTATTAATAATTGCCAAAAATTGGGAGCATTCAATATCTTGAATATTCCTTCA
Source organism: Callithrix jacchus (assembly GCF_049354715.1). Taxonomy (NCBI): domain Eukaryota; kingdom Metazoa; phylum Chordata; class Mammalia; order Primates; family Cebidae; genus Callithrix; species Callithrix jacchus. Next base: position 136,132,462 of record NC_133505.1, read on the forward strand.
ATAGGTGAATGGAAAACAAAGGGTGGTATATCCATGCAATGGAATATTATTCGATGATAAAAAGAAATAAGCTATCAAGCAATGAGAATACACAGAGGAAACCTAAACATACATTTCTCCTTGTTTTAACCATCTAGCTTAAAATGTGATACATGCATGTTTCTAAGTGAAATAAGCCATTTTGAAAAGAACATACTGTATGATTTTAACCAGATGACATTCTGAAAAAGGGCAAAGCGATAAAGACAGTAAAAGGAACAGTGGTTTCCAAGTGGCCAGTGGGGAGGAAGTGGGAGAAACGAGTAGGCAGAGCACAGAGGATTTTTACGGTAGTGAAATTATTCTGCATGATACTGTCATGGTGGATACCTGACATTATGCATTGGTCAAAACCCACTCTGTACAATACAGTGAAGCCTAATGTAAACTATGAACCTTAGCAAATCATAATTTATAAATATTAGTTCTTCAGTTGTTACAAATGTACCAGACTAATGTTAAGTTAATACTGTAATAGAGGAAACTATGTAGGAATTGTCAGTGGAAAGGAGTTTTTATGGTTTCTGCTCAATTTGTCTGTAAACCTACAATTTTTTTCTTTTTTGAGACACAGTCTCACTCTGTCACCCATGCTGAAGTTCAGTGAAGCAATCTTGGCTCACTGAAACCTCTGCTTCCCGGGTTCAAGTGATTCCTGTGCCTCAGCCTTTCTAGTGGTTGGGACTACAGGGGTGTGTCACCACACCTGACTAATTTTTGTACTTCTGGTAGAGACAGAGTTCCACCATGTTGGTCAGGCTGTTCTCAAACTCCTGGCCTCAAGTGATCCACCCACCTTGGCATCCCAAAGTGCTGTAATGCTGCTGGCATTACAGGTGTGAGCCACCATGCCCAGCCCCTACAATTACTTTTTAAAAATAATCTATTAAAATTAAATCAGGACTCTACCAGCAAGAAATACAGGATAAACAGAGTTGCATAGATGACTAACAATGTCTACAATGGGTGAGGGAAAGAACTAGTTTCTTTTTAAACATCTTTTGAGATGTGAAGTATCATGTTGAATGTGTCAGGTGGGCAGTTAGATGTGTGAATCTGACATTCAAAGGATAGACCTGGGCAAGAGATATGAATTTTGTAGGTGAACTTTAAAAAATAAATGGGAATTAGTAAGACCTCTGTATTAGTACATTCTCATGCTGCTATGAAGAAATATCTGAGACTAATTTATACGTGAAAGAGGTTTATTGACTCACAGTTTCTCATAACTGGGGAGGCCTTAGGAAACTTAAAATCATGGCAGAAGGCATCTCTTCACATGGCGGCAGGAGAGAGAATTCATGCAAGCAGGAGAAAGGCCAGACCCTTATAAAACCATCTGATCAGATCAGATGACCACAGCAGCTGAGTGCTGCCCGCCCACCTGGGCCTGGCCCTGCCTCGGTCACTGCGAGCCCCAGGCTCCTGCTCAGCCTTGCGCCAGCCACACACATACAAGGTCCCCCCTACCCTGGGCCCTTCTTTCCCCACTGCCCAGGATGCCCCACCCTGAGCTCCAAGCGCCTCTGGGCCAGGCAGAGGCTCTCCTGATCCATGACACCACCCGTCTGAATGGAGCTGGGGCTGGAGGGGCTGGGGCTGGAGAGGCTGCTGCGCCACCACCCTGGGAGCCAGCATCCCAGCGTAATCATGGATCTGCTGCCTCCCAAGTTCTCTGACTGAAGGTCATTCTGCTCCTTCCGGAGCTTGGGTCCTCATCTGGGGACCATGCACAGTCCTGTCCTGCTCTGCATGTGGGAAGTGAGCAGGAGGGCCTAGCTGGGTAAAGGGAGGCTGTGGCCTTGGGGGGCCATCCTGGGAAGGCAAGCAGTGCAGGCTTATGCTCACAGTGGTGCCAGCACCCTTGGGCCTTCCTCTCTGCTGCTCCCTAGCACCCTGGGGCCCTCTTGCTCTCTGCAATTGTCCTTCCTCACACCATGTGGCTTGATCCAAAGCAGGAGCATCAATAAACCCATCTTCAGCGCGAAAAAAAAAAAAAAAAAAAAAAAATTGAATTCCATGCTTATTTCATGATGAGATCTGATGGTTTTATAAGGGTCTGGCATTTCCCCTGACACGGGCAAAACTGCCCCCATGATCCAATTACCTCTACCTGGTCCCACCCATGACACGTGGGGATTATCACAACTCAAGGTGAGATTTGGGTGGGGACACAGAGCCAAACCCCATTAACCTTCTAGGGAGAGGGAGAAAAATAGAAGGTTCCAGGACAAGGTATAAGGAACTGTGGCAGGAGAATAGGGTCTGGAGGCAGGGATTCCAGACTGATTCATGCTGACTACCTAGAACTGAATCAAAAGGAAAACCCCACCTCTGCACACCCAAGTAACAAAAGAATCAGAAGTTACTCCTTTTGCAACCCTCCCACCTTTTTCTCCCTTGCAGATGAAAAATGAAAGTACTTCTGATTGGTTCCTTCCTGTAACCAATCAGATTGGTCATAGGCCAAGCCTTCATGTGTAACTTTGCAACTTCACTTCAGCCTCTGATTGGTCACCTTCTGCACCCAGACTGGTTGTAGGCCACTACTTCATTTACAAAGGGTGTAAACCAAGTAACCAATGGGAAACCTCTAGAGGGTATTTAAACCCCAGAAAATTCTGTAACCAACTCTCTTGAGCTGCTGGCTGCAGCCCAGTCCCACTATGTGGAGTGTACTTTCATTTTAATAAATCTGTGCTTTTCTTTCGTTGCTTTGTGTGTTTTGTCCAATTCTTTGTTCAAAACATTGGACAACCAATGTGAGTAACAGAACTACCACATTCAGAAGTTGAACTTTAAGGTGATGTCAAAGAATAATGAAAAGGAGCAGACAATGAGATTTTAGAAAAATGTGATGTCAAGGAAGCTAAGAGAAGAGAGTGTTTCAAGATGCAGGAGTGTCAGATCTTATGTTATTTCTGTTTAATGTTTTAGTTTTATTAAATTCACCATCATTGGTTGTTGCTGAGTTTTTTTGTTTAGTTTTGTTTTTGGGTTTTGTTTGTGTGCTTCTTGCTTGTTTTCCTGGACAATACTTATTTTGGTTTAACACCTTTTTTTTGCTTACTAGACTTTCTTGAATTCCATGCTTATTTCGTCTGGCTTATTTTGTTTGTTTTTCTTGTTCAGGAGTTAGACAAATAAATCATTTAGTGAGAGTAAACGTCTTGGTTTGTAAGTGTCAGAAAATGTGTTTGTTCAGCTCTTAATCTTGAATGATTGCTTTGGGTATAAAATTCTAGGTGGACATTTTCCCTCGGTATTTGATGATACAATTACATTGTCTTTCTACATCAATTAACACTAATAAGAAATCTACTTAACTGGGTGTGATGGCTCACTCTTGTAATCCTAGCACTTTGGGAAGCCAAGGGAGGAGGATTGCCTGAGCTCAAGAGTTTGAGACCAGCCTGGGCAACACAGTGAAACCCCATCTCTACTAAAATACAAAAAAAAATTAGCCAGGCGTGGCAGCATGCGCCTAGTTCCAGCTACTCAGGAGGCTGAGGCAGGAGAATTGCTAGAACCTGGGAGGCAGGGGTTGCAGTGAGCCAAGATCATGCTGCTGCACTCCAACTTGGGCGGCAGAGTGAGACTCCATCTCAAAAAAAAAAAAAAAAAAGAAATTACTTTTATTTTGATTATAACCTTTATAGATTTTCTTTCTTTTCTCTGATAGTTTTTAAGAGTTTTTCTTTGTTTATGATAATCTATAGTTTCATTACAATGTATTTAGGTGAAGATTTTGGTTTTGCACTATTCAGAAATTAAGGTACCTCTTCCAATTTAAGATAAATCTTGCAATTTGAGAAAAATTTCTAACATATCTTTTTAAATATTGTCTCTTCCAAATTTTTTTATTCTCATTTGAATCTTAGTTAACTTAAATTGGAGCTTCTCATTTTGTCTTCCATGTGTCAACCTGTCTTTCATACTTCCAGAGACAGATCCAGGTTTTTTGGGACCTACGGTTTAGACAATCTGGGAGTCTTTAAACTTAGACTCCCAGAAAAAATTCTGGGAAAGAATACAAAAGTACGAATAGAAAATTAGATATGAAGTACATATTTCTTTAGAATGAGAAAAGTAAATCACATAAATTACAAATAAACAAAACAAACAACTTCTACAAACATAATAAACTTCAGAAAAATTTTGTAATATATATATTAGCTACCGGAATACCTCCACAATACTTTTATTCTTCTTCATCTTTGGTGCATATTTTCCTGTGACAATAATTATGTAATATATTTTTCAGTTGAGGGAATGGAAAATATTTCATCTTTTCTCTGGCTTGGTTATTATTGACAACTTTGGTTAGTGCCACAACTCATCATTGGTTTTATCTAAAAGTTTACAGGATTGTTGTCAAATATGGGGAAAACCTCTAGCAAGTTTCTTTTGTATACAAACTGTAATACCACTTTCTGACTCCATCTATATCAAATCTTGTTTCTTCTTCATTACTTTCTCAGTGTCAGGTGCCATAGGACATTTTTTTTTATCGTGATATGACCTCTGGTCCTGGCTTTCTGTGATATAATGTCAGGCATATTAGCATAGTAGTAGAAATATTTCTGGACACTATACTAGGATGCCCACAGTAACTAGCTGTACAGGGAAGTTACTATAGACTACACAAATACATCCCACCAAACACAAACCAAAATGATCCCAAGTCAACTTTTCCAAAAAATGTATGCGGACCCTTCAATGCTATCTGCACATAAAAAAGTATGACAGAAGTCAAGTGGAATGGAAAAATTTTGCAGTCTTCATCAGTTGCAGTTAAAAACCTCACTTTGCAAATTTTTTAGCAACATATAACATAAACACATTGCTAAGGAGGAGCATATGCTGAAGGGGTCTATGCAATTAAGGGGCCTAGGGTTTAAGCATCATTATATCATTATAAATACTGTAAATCAGTCTCTATATATTTTCTGTTTTTTCATTTCTTTCTGCTATATTCTTATTTCTTTACTTCTATTTTGTGTTTCATTAATTCTCTTTTCAGTGAAATTAGTCTACCATTTAGCTCATCTATTGACTTTTTCATTTCAATGACAATTTTTTATCTCTGAAATCTGTTCTTTCTTTCTTTTTCATGCCTTCCTAAGTTTTCAAAAAATAATATCTATTATTCAGTTTCTTCTTTGCATAGCTAAACATTTTAAAGATACTGATATTTTAATTTATTCTAAATTGCTCTATTATCTATAATCCCAGTCAGTGGAATGCTTCCAATCATTGTAGGGGCAAACAATCACAGGGTGGTAGACTGCCTTGTGTGTTTTGTAATTTTTGATTGTGTGCTAATTATGATGACAATTTTACATGTGTCCTGGCTTATGAAGGCATCTCCATGGAGCACTTTCCTATTTATCTTTATGAATAAAGCTCAGATGCGGTACTCTCATATATAGGGCCTGCAGTTTCGACACCAGCTCTACACTAGTATAAAAATCCCGTCCCCTTGTTGAAAACAGATGTAAGGTAATTTGCTCATTCAGCAAATAGCATATTTAGGAGGATAAATATTGTTATTTTTCTGTGAATAGAGGTAGACAGAAGTTGATACCACTCACCAACACGAACACCCATAGAACCAGAAAGATGGTCACTAACAGCTCCCAGTATCAATTTCCAACAGCTTCATGACCAGAGAGGAAAATAAACTTTTATCTTCCAGTTTCAGTTAGCAAATTCCAGTGTACAATGCTCCTCTTCAATGTGGTGTTCAGAACCAAATGGCCTGATGTAAGTCAAATATCATTTAAAAAAATAATAACTCTTATACCATTGAGATTGACATTCTAATTCAGTTTACATGATTACAGAGTTTTCTTGCAGTTATTAGCTGATGTTTTTAATCACCTGTTATTTTTCATATGTGCATACAAGTACTTAACATAGGAATCCTCCATTCTGTAATTGTATGATTAATTTTTTACACCTAAACTTAGGGATTATATGTATCCCTTTTACATTTAATCTTACAACTTTCCCCACATAATATCCAAGGTTTTTTTTAGAATATTTATTCTACCATCTGGGTGAACAGATGGATGGATGGATAAAACATCTAACATTACTCCACTCAGTAGAGCTGACTGTTTTACAGTCAGCAGTGCTGTTCTAAAACTATTTCAAGCTCTGGATCTTGCTTCTATTATTTCCCTATCATTGCCCCACTTTCTCACTTTTTTTTGGATATTGCAAGCAGTCACCACTAGCAGCCAAGGAAATTGCAACCGAAGAGAAAAGCTTATCATGAAGAAATAGTAATTTATGAAGTGGTACCCCAGTGGCCTGGATTATTAAAGGCTCCCAATGAGCCTAACTCCCTTTGGAGGAGCTGTTTATACAGTACAAGAAGCTGATTCAACACATTTCTGATTCTGTACCCCCTCCTGGTATTGGGTATGCTATCACCAACTCTGCTAAGTGATCAAGTTTCATGGCACATGTAATGATAGCACAGCAGGACTTCGGTAAACAGCAAAAATTAAGAGGTAGCTAGGGAAAGCAAACAATTAAGGAAGAGAAGACTAAAGGATGGGGAGAGGTGGCTCCTAAGGCAGAAAATGATTCCTGTTTCAGGCTTGAGTCTAGGGAAACATAAATACGGTAGTCTATCATACAACTGTCCAATAGAAATGGGTTGTGGCCACTATCTGCCTGGGAATGTTAGTAACAAGCAATTGTAAGAGTTATTTGGCTGATCATTAGTCCCTGAAGCCATTCCGTCATTCTATGCTAAATAATAATAGTAATCGTCATCATAATAATTTCAGAGTCTTACAATGAGCTTTTAAAAACCCAGCACACTCTAATTCCTAGCAAAATACTATTTGATAAGGGGTATGGCATCATATTACTAATCTCTCGAAAGCTCTTGAGGGATGTCATGTTATCCCATTATTTCTGACTATAGTCTTGGTTAAATGAATGATCTCCCTAGAGATGAGTCTAACAGGTATAAAAGACTTGATTCTTTTATTCAATGATTTTTTTCCTCAAAACTATAAAGTGTTCTGTGTGTATATTTAAACCCTAGAATTGATTGTATTTCCCCTATATAACACCCCTAAAGAAAAAAGTCTGTAAACCTATCAGAGTTCTCTTTCAGGGACCTTCACTCGTATTAATGTCTCTGTCATGTCTCCAAAAGCTCCCTCCCACATTCCATTTTATCTTCATTTTATATTGACTTATTCATACAAGGAAAATCTGTTTCTTGGTTTTCTGGTAGTGCTTAATCCATATTAATTTTAATAAAGTGAATATTTACAATGAGAAATTATAGATTTTAAAATGCTGACACCACCACAAATATCATAATATCCAGAAAAAATAACATAATTAACTGCTTGGCAATCACCATAATCCTTTTTTGCTGTTGTTGTTACCTAACTTTGATTGTTTTATTTTGTTTTTTTGAAAAATACATGTAACATACAATGTACCTTACTTTAAAATGCTAGTGAATCATCTGTGATTGTTTTGCAAAGCTCCCTCATGGGTCCTATTTCATGTTTGAAAGATGCTAGCCAAAATCCCTCTTAAGCAAAGAAGAAACTGCTTCTTCTGCCTTGATTTTAGGGGGCTTAGCTGAGCAATGACTGAGCTGTGAGGCCCTCCCTCGGTAGTAAACGTCTGCATGTGCAGATTTCTTGTCAGGGTAATGATGGCCCAGGGTGGTGATTTCTTGTACAGGGTAGTTGTTGTGTTTTATGAATAAGTGACTATGTTGGAGCGGGATGTTGGAGGAAAGATCTTTAGCTCAGCAAACCACAAATCAGCAAATCTACCAAAGTCTCAGTCTCTTCCCCAAGATAGCAAAGAAGTATAAATTCTGGTTTGATTTTAATTAACTAGAATTATATTTAAAAAGACAGATTTCACTTTTTCTGTGTTAAGACTAAGTGCCTTTTCATTTATGTTGTTTGTTAAGCAATATACACAGAAAATAAACCAGACGAAAACTATGCTGACCTAAATAACTATTTGCTTTGTCTTCAGCAGATGTAATTTGAAAGCATGGATAAAGAAAATAAGGTTCCTTAGGGTTTCATGTGATTACAAAGGAAACACTCCAGAAAACTAAAATGGCAAATATATTGAAGGTAATTCTCTGTGAATAGACTTGGGTTGCCACATCTATTTTATTGCTGCTTTTCTAAATTGCTTTCTTGCTGTTCTCTACCAGAGCCTCAGATCAATCTCTAGGTACTGTTGCGAGAACTTGTCCAATGTAACTACACCGGGCACAGAGCTGTAATTGTTTTATGTGCAGGGCATGTTATGCTGTGCACTAGGTCGTTTGCTTCATTAAGAGACTTTGAGTCTCACAGTAGGCTTTAAGAACAAAAGAGGGCACCATACGGCAAATGTTTTAGTTTAAGTAGAATTTCCCCAGAAAGCAAGAAGCACAAGGTCACAGGCATCTGGGAAATGAGAGGTGGTGAGAAGGCATCTAGAGCACAGAGTAAGTTATTGATTTATTGCCTCTGAGCTCCATATCCTCCTTCCCTTTCATGGAGCTGATTTCTGTAAATACCTTCCCATCACCAGATGGCCCAAATATTCAGCTCTGTCAGTGGAGGAGCACTGGAGGAAAGAGCGTTTTCTCTCATTCTGCTGTGCTTGCCTTGTTGGGCTCCTGCAGAGGGTCTAGTTCTTTCAACAGTGCCTAGGGGCCAGCAGCAGATGCCCCCACAGTGGCAGCTTCCCCAGCATACCCTTGGGATATAAAGCCCCTCACTGTTACCAGCTTTCCAGCACTGTCCTCTTGGGCAGCTTCCTAGGGCAAGTTCCACTCCAGGTCTCTGCACACTTCCCTGAGGAGGCTTCATAGCAGAATGCTAGTGAGCATGGTTTCTCCCCTAAAATAGTTTCCTCAGCTCCCCACAGTCTGTAGGGGGCAGCTTCCCCAGAACTCCAGGGGGAAGATTTCCAGCAAGCCCCGCCAGAGTGGTGCCACAGTGAACTGCTCCATGTTTCTCCACAGTCAGCATCTCAGCCCCTGGAGGAGTAGCCTTTTTCTTGGCTGCTCTATACCAGTCCCAGGGCTGTGGCTCTCCTGTGTTTACTATGCTTTACTTGTTAGCATTCTCCATGCTTTTCTTAGCCATTTCCTCATTACTGAAATCCCTTATTAGCTTTTTATGTTAAACTTTCCCTATTTTTGTGTGATTTCTGTCTCCCGTAGGAGTGTGACTGATAGAACCCCTCAGTGATAAAGAAGAGAGAAGGGTTCTCAGCGCTTCACACAAAGAAATGGTGCTTTTTCCCTGAGCATTTCTGTTCCATTTACCCATCATCCTAACAACAATCTCCCTGCTGTCTGTGCTTGGCCACCAGTGGCTTAACCCCATTGAAAATTCTTCCCATAAAGTCTCCTACTTCCCTCACTCCCAGTTTCACCAAATCTGTGCCTGTCTCACACAAAATCTTGGAGGCGTAATTAAGAAGAATCACTTTAATTTCTCCATGAAAGGTACTGATGTAAAATCTGCACCTTAACCTTTAAGGAAATTCCCAGCATCATATTCTGTAACAGATGCTTGAATAGGACTCTGACTTGATCAATATTGCAAACAGCCAAGTTTATGAAAGTTCCTGAAAATCATGCTGAGAAACAGCAGAATTGCAATGGACAGGATCAGAGGCATGATGGGCTGGTTTGACACTATAATCTATCTCATCCATGGTACACAGAAAAATCGGTGTTTATTATATAATTTTCCAGTGCATGACTAGAGTAGTGACAAATTTACTTCCCGTGATGATTATAAATAAAAGAAATGCACTGTAAGTGAAAGTTAGAGATGCTGAAATATACACTACAGTTATTTCTTTGATCTGATTCCTCTACTGGCCTTTACCCTCTTGTCCCAAATAGTCATGTGCTCCAATTATTTCTCTAGGTGTAGGTAACATTAATCTCACCTAAAAAAGAATGATTCATTTGAAAAATTAGAATCCAAGCATAAAATATGAAACAAACAATGGGCTTTCGTCCAATAGCAGAAATACATGATCGGATTCCATTTCACAAGCACACTGCAAAGGGTACAGAGCTATTCATTTTACATTTGGAATTTATTCATTTAAGAGTATGACATAAAACCCAGTTTCTGAAACCTGCATGAATATTCTACTGAGACTCAACCTAGGTAGGGTGTGGCCTTGCAAGTTTCATTCTGATATACATTATGGTCTGTTCATCTCTTCAGTTAGTCTCAGAGGTGGAAGACATAGAGAATTTTTCTCTTGAAGCACTACGAATCTCAGAGGGTATAGTAGCAGAAGGGTTTGGGAGAGTGGAAAAAGGCAAGAGCTTTATGGGGTTCATATAGGGGATGTTCAGAGTGTCATGGGGATTAGAGTGCTAATGGTGAGGATGGCCTTGGGGTCTGGGGCCTCTGGAGGAAATCAGCATAGATTGAGATGAAGGATACCATGATATTAATCCTGGTTGGCCCTAGTCAGATAGCAGAAATAAGGCTTTGGGTACTGAGGAGTAGAGAAGTCAAAATACAGAAAATGCTAGAAAAAGAACTAAACAAAGATAAATGTGGAGAGTGGGATGGGTGGTGCAGAACACTGCTATTTTTTTAAGCCATTTATTTTTTTAAAAAGTAGAATGGTCTGAACAGTATTATTTTGATAATAATTTTAAAAACTAATTTTGAGCCACAGGTAAAGATCCAGTGAAGCTTTCCCAAATCCTGCCAACATCTCTGAAAACCTAAGACCCTGTAACTATGAGTTACGGTGCTTGTTACATACCAAATGTTTATCTAAAACCCAGACCTCATGGTTGGTCATACTAGTTTTTAGGCGTAGATTGAGAGAATTTAATGTTTCTGTTTTTTCTGCTGCCAAGAATGGCTGCAGAAGTGCAGGGTTAAATTCGGGGGTGGGGGGCAGTGGTGGGGAGAGAGAGGATTTAGGTGCAGAGAGTGAAAGAAAGATTTGGCCAGAGTTGTCGTTTTGCCAAAGAATACACCAAACAATTTGATCCAGCCATTTCACTTCTGGGTGTATAGCAAAAAAAAAAAAAAAATTAAAAGAAGAGTCTCAAACAGATATTTGTACACTTGTGTTTAGAGAAGTATTATTTACAATAATAATCCATTTTTATTATTCTATTTTTAGCACTGAAAGTCTAAATGTAAATGTGGCACATACACACCATGGAGTACTATGCAGCCATAAAAAACGAGTTCTTGTCCTTTGTAGGGACATGGATGAATCTGGAAACCATCATTCTCAGCAAACTGACACAAGAACAGAAAACCAAACAGCATATTCTCACTCATAGGCAGGTGTTGAACAATGAGAACATGTGGGCACAGGGAGGGGAACATCCCAGAAAACCCATGAATTCCAAGCAAACTGGGACAGTGTGTCACTCTACCAGAAACCTGAAACAGGCCTTTAATTGTACTTTGCAATCACATTGTACATTCCTAGGCCTTTTATTCCCCTGCTCCCCTGAATGACTACTTCACACCTTCTACTCACTCCTTAAGCCTCCAACACATCCTCCTTATCATCACTCTCAACTGATTATCTTGATTCTTACTCCAGTGATTAAATGGATGCATCCAGAAATTAGCTTTCCAGATCCCTCCACTATCTAGCCACTTGCCATGGTTCACACTCACAATCTTTGTACCTATCTGCAAACTATCCGTATACCTAGAGAGAAACTCTCCATGTTACTCCCTAAAGCCACTTCCTTGTTTTGTGAACTACATCCCATTCCTTCTCATCTCTTGAAGAAACTCTAGCGATTATCCTCTCATTTTAAACATCAATTTCTCCTTTACTGAATCATTTCCAAAAACATTAAAATATACTGTTACTACTCCTGTGATTAAAAAAAAAAAAGAAAGAAAAGCAACCTTTTTTCAGCCCCACTTCCCGTCAACTGTTCAACCATATCTCTAATCTTCTTTATAAGCAAAACTCCCTGAAAGTGTTTTCACATATTTTCTCCAATTCTTCTACTCTCAGTCTCTCTTAAACCCTCTTGAATCTAGGTTTTTGTTCCCTACCTTAGAATTAAAGTTGCTTTTGTCAAAATCTCCAATGATCTTCATGTTGCTAAATTCAATAATCGATTATCAGTCCTTCTCTTACTTGTTAATAAAAGTTAGATGAGTTACATCTGATAGGCTGATACACTTGATCAGTCCCTGTTATCTAATACATTTCTTGTGCTTGGCTTCAGGACACAACATTGCTGGGCCATCCTCTTGTCTCCTCATTTCCTTTTCTTCTCTTTCTTGACTTCTGAAAATCTGCAGTGTTCTGTATCTGAGGCTGAGGGAGGAGAATCGCTTGAACCAAGAGGCAGAGGTTGCAGTGAGCCAAGATCACACCACTACACTGCAGCCCGGGCGACAAAGCAAAACTCCATCTCAAAAAAACAAAACAAAACCAAAAAACATGCAGATATTTATGGTGTACGTGATGTTTGAAAACATACAAATGCATGTAGCGGAATGGCTAAATCAAGCTAATTAACATATGTATTACTCACATATTTGTGATGATAAAATCTTTCTTATCAATTTTCAAGAATGCAATACATTGTTATTTTTGTAGAATAGATTTCTTGAACTTGTTCCTTCTGTCTAATGGAAATTTTGTAACCTGTGAGGAACATCTCCTCAATCCCTTCCCTGCCAACCCCTGGTAACCACCATTCTACCCTCTGCTTCTATGAGTTAATATTTTAACTTTTTGAATTTCTACATATATGTGAGATCATGTTGTATTTGTTATTTTATTCCTGGCTTACTTCACTTAAAATAATGTTCTCTGTGTTCATCTATGTTTTCACAGATGGCAGGATTTTCTTTTGTAAAGCTGTATAGTATTCCATTGTGTATACATCCCACATTTTCTTTACCCACTCATCCACTGATGGACACTTAAGGTGATTCTGCATCTTCATCTTGGCTATTGTGAATAGTGCTGCAATGAACATGTGAGTGCAGGTGACTCTTCAACATACTGATCCCATTACCTTTGGATATCTGCCCAGTAGTGGGATTGCGGGATCACATGGTAGTCCTATTTTTAATTTTTTGAGAAACCCCAATATCATTTTCTGTAATGACTGTACTAATTAACATTCCCACCAACAGTGTGCAAGGGTTCCCTCTCCTCCATATCCTCACCCACAGTTGTTATCTTTTGTCTTTCTGATAACAGTCATTCTAACAGCTGTAAGGTGATAGTTCATTGTGATTTTAATTTGTATCACTCTGAAAACTGGTTGTGTTGAACATTTCCTCTACATCTTTTGGCCATTTGTATGTCTTCTTTTGAAACACATCTATTGATGGGGTTCAGGACATGCTGCCTCAAAATATGGCACATTGGCATTGTGAAATTACCCTCACAAGGCTGATGAAAATTATAAGCCAAGATTTTGGAAGAATTATAGTTAGGCATTAATCAGGGTGCATTGGTGCACTTAGATCAGTTTCTTACAGCTGCCGACTAAGTCTACACAGAGCATGCTGACCTGGCTCCCACATTGTTCCTGTAGATAAGATTTGTGATAATAAAATTCTAAAACCTCTTGTACTCAATAATTGCTTAAGGTATTTTTGTTTTTATTTTATGGGTTTTTTGTTTTGTTTTGTTTTGAGAGAGAGTCTTGCTCTGCTGCCCAAGCTGGAGTGCAGTGACACAATCTCAGCTCACTGCAACCTCCACCTCCTGGGTTCAAGCCATTCTCTTACGTCAGCCTTCTGAGTAGGTGGGATTACAGGCATACGCCACCTACAGTTGGCTAATTTTTGTATTGTTTAGTAGAAATGGGGTTTCGCCATGTTGGTCTCGAACTCCTGACCTGAAGTGATCTGTCAGTCTCAGCCTCCCAGAGTGCTGGTATTACAGGCACGAGCCACCATGCTCAGCCAAGAATTGCTTATGGTATTTTTTAAATCCTTAATTCCAGCAGAATAGCTGATGCTAACCAGTCTGAAGACTCCCCTTACAAGGGAACTGACTCAGCATAAGAATGCAGTCTCTACATCACCCTGTCCAATGACTTCATATCTCACTTCTTGACCAAATGGCAATCCCCACACTTCAGCCCATTTCCCATCCAGACCCCTTAAAACCCCTACCATCAAACCTCTATGGATGGCAGATTTGAGATTTTTCCTGTTCAGCTGCACTACAATTATTAAACTTTTTTTCTGCTGCAGCCCTGGTGTCTCGGTATATTTACTCGCTGTGCATTAAGCAATGAACCTGTTACAGTTACAATGTGAGAAAACAGCAGAAGCAGGAAGGTCTCTCTGACTGTCTCCCATCCTCCTGCCCTGAATAAGACCCTCATTCCAGAGGCACCCATCCTATACACAGAGAAAAGGAATGTTCTTATCTCTGAAGACATACAGAAACAGAGAAGAATCTGAACAAACAGGCCTTGCTCAGTTTCTCCCAGTTTATTACCATTGGATCATACCCCTTTTATCCAGTTATACTTCTCTGTAACTGTCTGCTTTTTCATCAAACTTAGCATAAAAATACATTGTTTCTTCGGGACATTATTTTCATAGGATCCCAAGTTACATAAAACATATTTTAAATAAATTTGCAATTTTTAAATTAATCTGTCTTTCGTTATAGGAGCCTCAGTCATGTACCTTGTGATGATTAAGGAAAAGATATTTATTTTCCTTTATAATTCAGGCATTTTTGCCCATTTTTAAGTGGAGTTATTTGTTTTCTTGTTATTGTGTTGTTTGAGTTCTTTATATATTAGTATACTAATCCCATATTAGACATATGATTTGCAGATATTTGCTCCCATTCCATAGGTTGTCTTTTCACGTTGTTGATTGAGTTTCCCTTGTTGTGAAGAAGAATTTTTAATTTGATGTGATCCCATTTGTCTGTTTTTGCTTTTGTTACCTATGGTTAGGCATTATTAGATTCTTGCTCATTCTGTTGGTGATCACACTCAGCTTCCTGACTTTAAAGATGCTGACTGCCCTCAAATTTACATCTCCAACCCAAACTTGTCTCCTGAATTTCAGATTCATACATTTTAGTTGCCTAACTAGCATCTCCACTTGGAAGTTAAATAGACATCTCAAATATAACCCAAAACTGACACTTCGACCTTTACTATCTCATTCCCAGCTTTTTCTCCCTAAAGGCTTCCCTATTATAAATGATTGTAACTGTTTATTTTCAGTTTCTCAAGCCAAAATCTTTGGAACCATCCTTGAGTCTTATATATTGCTTTCACAGTTGATATCCGAATTATCAGAAAATGCTACTTGGTCTATCTTCAAAATACACCGTGCTGCAGTTGCTGTTTTGCTGGTGTTTCTGCTGGTGGTGGCTGTGACATTTTCCTGGCAGTTTCTCTCCTTCGCTTGGGTAATTTCAAAGGAACAGGAAAACAGAGAAAGCTAATGAATAAAAGGGTATGGCATGGGTGTAGTACTCTAATTGCGTCTAAGAATTTCTCTTTTCAAGGAAGTTATGCTTAGAAACATACACACGTAGCTTAAGATGAAAAGTAAAGAAAGACTCTGGTACAATGGTTTAACATGTTCTGTACAGGGTACATCCAGTGCTTAATGACTGCTCACTGACACAAATAATACTATATTACATTTATATAGTATCTTTCTCTGTGTACAGTGTTGTGATATGCATCTCATTCAACCCACTTACTCTTTTTTTTTTTTTTTTTTGAGACAGAGTTTCACTCTTGTTGCCCAGGCTGGAGTGCAATGGCATGATCTCGGCTCACCGCAACCTCGACCTCCTGGGTTCAAGCAATTCTCCTGCCTCAGCCTCCCGAGTAGCTGGGACTATAGGCACACACCACCATGCCCAGCTAATTTTTGTATTTTTTAGTAGAGACGGGGTTTCACCTTGTTGACCAGGATGGTCTCTATCTCTTGACCTCATGGTCCACCTGCCTCAGCCTTCCAAAGTGCTGGGATTATAGGCGTGAGCCACCACGCCTGGCCTAACCCACTTACTCTTTACAACAATCCTACCATACACTGAAGTCCTTGAGGGCAGAGACTGCTTTGCATCCCCAAAGGCTAGCAAAGGGCCTGGCACTCAGTGATCGTCTAGGAAGTGTTTGTTGAAGGGGTTGACTCACTGACACAGGCTTATTATCCTCATTTTACAGCTGATAAAATAAGACTCAAGGCCAGGCTCAGTGGCTCATGCCTGTAATCCCAGCACTTCGGGAGGCTGAGGTAGGGGGATCACAAGGTCAAGAGATCGAGACCATCCTGGCTAACATGGTGAAACCCTATCTCTACTAAAAATACAAAAAAATTAGTTGGGCATGGTGCTGCATACTTGCATTCCCAGCTACTCAGGAGGCTGAAGCAGGAGAGTCACTTGAACCTGGGAGGTGCAGGTTGCAGTGAGCCGAGACTGCGCCACTGCACTCCAGCCTGGTGAAAGTGAGGCTCTGTCTCAAAAAAAACGACTCAGAGATAGAATGACTTGTTCAATATGGCCTAGCTAATAACTGGGAGTAAACCATCTTCTAATTCCCAGGTGAATATTCTCCACATTAATCACTGGATATGACTACTTCAGAATGAGTTATAGCATCTCTGTAAAGTGGGATTGAACACATTAGAGTAACAATCCAGCACAGTATAATTGCTAAAGTTAAAGTTTTCATGCCGATCTGGACTACAAAAGCAAAACTAAATGTTGGGGTAACATTTTGGCAGAGATCTGAGTTATTTGCTTTTGCAACAGAGTCCCACAAAAGAAAATGCTATGGGGCCTCCAGAAAGCCGGTCGTCTCACCTTTATTTGAATCCTGCCCCAGGACAGCCTACTCAATGTTGGAATTCTTTATTATTAGAAAGGTATTTTTTGTTTAATATAACAAACATCTACTGAATTTCTAATGTTACTGAACCAAACTTGCGTCTACTTGCTCAGTGCAATATAGCCAAACAGCCACAGGGAGGTTTTACAGCAAGAGAAAGGAGGGTGTTTACTTGCAGAATACCAAGAAAGAAGAATCAGGAAGCTCATGCTTAAGACCCAATCTCCCCTGTGGTTTACAAGCAAGGGTTTTTAAAGGCAGGAGTACAATTCAGAAAAGCAAAAGTTTAAGGCAAAAATCATGAATCCATACATGGAGGTTATATATTGATTTGCCCTAAAAAGGCAGAAAATCTTCAAGTGGGGGCTTACAGGTCATAGGTAGATTCAAAGATCCTCTGATTTGCCATTGGTTAAAGAAGGAAAACTTTGTCTAAAAACTTGGGGTCAGCAGAAATGAATGTTAAGGTCTGGCCTGTAAGCATCACTGTCTCTACACCTCTCAGTAAGAAACTTAGAACATAGAGCAGTCATCAGAGTTCAGTCCTCAGTTCCCCCTTATGTGAGGTCTATGTGCCAGCAGATGGCATTTTCTATTTGGTGGGGTCTAGGTTTCCATAAAACAACTCAAGGACATATGTTAAGATGTTATCTTTAGTTTCTATAGAAAATCAAACATCTTGTGACTCTAACTTCCTTGGCTATTAAGTTATTATTACCTGCTTGTGTATCCGGTTGCCTATTTCCTTCTCAAAGTTAGGCAGATGCCTGGAACTTCCCTTGAAGAAACTCAAGATTGTCCTTCATTTCCATGCTTGGCAGTTGAGAGAGCAGCAGGCCCCCAAGAGCGGCCACTGCTCTAACTACTATCAGTCATTGGGAGTTTTCAACTCCATATGTTTAATCTTTATCTGCCTCCCCACCCCGCTCCACCACCTTTTAAAATCTTTGAAGACTATTATCATACCTACTCTATGTAGCCTCATTCCTTCTTTCTGGGGTTATTTTCAACCATGTTTCATGTGACATCATGTCCATATTTCTCATCATCCTAGTCCTCATGCTCGGAATAAAAATTAGACTATCACGAGTCTTCTTAAAATGTACTTGGCAGAACTTAATGTAATTCCTCAGGATAATTTGAAAATGTGGGATTTAGAGGCAGGGTCTTCTTTGTGCTTGGTTCTCCCTAGCTTTAGTTGACAGTGTTTAAAATTATTGCCTTTTTTCCTCCCAAATATATTGCTTCATGTAGAGTATACTAAATGCGTGGTAAACTAAAGAACAATTTTTTAAATTCACAGACACTTTTGCCCAGATAGTTGCACCAAGCCTGTGCACTCACAAGTTTTTAAAGATTCTAATAAACAACTTCTTAATTTTCTTGACGTTCATCTTCATTGTTTCTGTACAGCTTTTGACATTGAAGTCTAAACACACACTGAGTTTGCAAGCCAATTTTACCTGGACAGTAATTAGACAATAATATGGGAGTTCTCCTCCCCTCTGTGGGTTGAAATGAGACTTAAGTTTCCGGCTGCAGACCCTCACACCTTCATGATGTTTAGGCCCTTGGTCCTGAGCCATCGCTCTCATCCATCTTGCACTACCTTTCCTTCTCTGTCAGCTTCCAACACCGTGATTTTCTGCCCTCCCACAGCGCCACTCCACTCCTTCTTTCTGACACAGTATCTTTTCTTCCTGCTTTCCTCCTCAACCACAGGTAAAGTCCTAGGCTTGGGCTATTCTACCCTTAGCAGCTCTTGATTCAGCCCATCCTTGAAAACTGACATCCCACAGGGTTTGCCCTAGTTCCATAGGACCCACTAGAAACAAAGCAGAAGTTCTTTTCCCAAGCCTTCCTGAAATAAGCATTTGCATTACCGGGTTTTACCTTAGTTTTCTGATTGCTAGCCACCTCTGTATAAGGGCTTGGACTGATTTCCTTGACATTTAAATATTGGCCAGCGTCATGTTCTAACTGAGTAGAATACTTGGCATGTCATCAACTTCATTCTATCACCTTCTATATGCAAATTGTCGTGGTTCTGTTCTACCCACCAGATTGGACTACCATAGATATTGATAGTTCCTGAGTCAAGCTGGGCTTCACAGCATCCTTCTGGACAGGCATCTGGGCTGCAGGTCCCCCTTTTCTAAGAGTGGCCTTACAGCTGGATCAGTCCCCTAAGTCCTGGCTTCATCGCAAGTTCTAGCCTCCTTCTCTCCTAACCTGCCTGTGTACATCTACGATTTCAGCAAGCCTCAGTCCAAAACCAGGCCTGCTAAAACTCCTGTAATAATCTTTCATTTGACCTTGTCCTTCATAAACAGCTGTCTACACTTTGTAGTGATTTGATAAGCTTATTTTTTCTTCACTCAATTTGTGAACAACATCAACAAAAAAATGTTGTTTGGTCTTTTCCAGTGCAAGAAGAGAAAGAGAAAAAAAATGTTGACTTGAGCTATGTCAGCCTGCATGAGGCTTCCCTCTAGTTTTGAAAACAATCACCAATTAAAACTGTTTAAGTAAGGTTGCGTAAGCATACTATAATTGAATTTACATTTTACAATATTTTTTTGGTGATGGAGTTTTGCTCTTGTTACCCAACCTGGAGTGCAATGGCACAATCTCAGCTCACCACAACCTCCGCCTCCCAGATTCAAGTGATTCTCCTGCCTCAGCCTCCCAAGTAGCTAGTATTACAGACATATGCCACCACGCCCGGCCCACATTTTACAGTTTTATAGTGTAAACAAGAAAGATGTAGTCAAATATTTGCCTAATTTAACACTATTTCTAGGACAGTCTCTTAATCCGCTAATCTTAGTTTAAAAAGAGAGAGAAGAAAATGAGATTTATTTGGCATGCATTCTTCTTTGTGAACCTATTTTGGTACCTCATACACATGCTTCCAGATTTACAGTTATTGCAACTACAAGCAGGTGGCACAACCCCTTGACAGAGAATCACAGCACTTTTTTTTGTGTATTGTTTTGTTTTTCCTTTTTGAAACATGTTCCTTAAGTAGTTAAATAAATAAACAATGAGAGCAATGTAAAACTTTTAAACAGAGTTTCACATCTTCTCTCAGAATGAAAAGAAAGATGAATTTTGGCATTTGTCAGAACTGGTTTCAACCTACAGCTAGATGGCTACATGATCTGAACATCTCTAATTTTCAATTTCCCTGTGTCGATGAGAGCATAAATATCTTACAACTTGATTGTAAGAATTAAATTAAAATATAAAGCAATGAATATGTAAGAATTTAATAAAGGTAAAATCCCTTTCTCCTCATCCTCCTCTAAATATTATCTAAAGTTTCTTACACAATTAATTTTCCTCAAGATTTAGTTTCCTATTCCATATAAAAGAACAAAACTTTTATAAAACATACTGTCACCATTATCTCCTTTCAATATCGTCCAACTTACCCTAAGTGAATACTAGTTTCCAATTCTTTTCAGCCACATATAAACCTAGGAAAAATTAGTAATGTAGGTGTATGCTCCCCAGTTACTAAAAGAGTAATGAAGTGCTCATACTAATGTTTTTGAGAATATCTTATTTAGATTGAGTATATGTGATTATATTAAATAAACAGTATTCTTTTAAAACACGTAGACTTTGCACATAACCCTCCCCATTTGGGGGTAGAAGGTGGGTTTTCCGAATGCTCCCTCTCCACTAGGCCATTTCTCCCAAACTACTCTCTTTAATGGGTTATTCCTGTCATACATTAGTAAACTTTCTGACGTTGCCATTTTTTCACATGGCAGCCATCTAGTTAAATCTGCTACCCCTGCTGCCATTTAGGGGATATTGTTTCATCTCCATCTATATGTGTTCCTTATTTTAAAAACATTTCATTTTCCAACAATCACCTGCAGTCATCCTCTGATGCCTTCCACACAGTGGGGTCTCAGCAGTCAGGACCAGCTTATTCTCTCTTGGATCTTTTGCTCCCCAAAATCTCCTCCTATTATTTCAATACTCTCAGATGGTCCTACATTTCATGCTCCCAAAGCCAAAGTCTCATTCGTGGCAACAAATAACCAAGCTAGAAACCTACTCCCACATCAACCTGATTGTAGCAATAATGGTATTTCCCACCTTGGTCATATTTTCTCTTTACATCAGCAATGCTCAGAAAATCTACCCAAAACTTCTTAAGATATATATTTTTTAATTCTCAATGAGTAATTTTAGCAAACGTAAGAAAGAAGAGTACCAGGAACCCTAACAAGAAAAGTCTGGGTAATCAGGACGCTTAGCAAGCCCCATGCCATTTCAGCCAGCCAGGGCACCCAACTTGTCTTCTTCACTGGCCATGGCATGACATTCCAGCCTCAATCAAACTCAAGTCAGCTTTGGAACAATCAAGGAACAGTTATGCCCTAGGTGCCAACTAATCTGTGGCAGGCAAGTACACAAGAAATAAGAAAGAGAAATTGTGAAGGAGTATACTATTTACAATGATTAATTTTCTTTATGCTACATTTTGTGCAATCTTACAGAGCTTTGTAATGGCTAGAATGTCTAACAAGCCCCAAAAATGTTCTCTACCTCCTTTCTTACCTTGAGCTGACATTTTTTAAAAAACAAGTAATAAATTTAAAGACTCTTGAGTATCTTAAAGAAATGGGAAAAGAACTGGGAGCCTTGTATTTGAGTCAAATTCCAAATTTACTTAATGACCTTGGGTAAATTGCTTTGCCTCTTTGAGTCTGTTTCCTCATCTATAAATGAGAATGACATTATCTGTTTCCTAAAACTATTATGAGGGATAAATGAGAGTATATTTGAAAAGACTTCATAAAATATAAAGTGCCAAACATATGGTAAGTGCTATCATCCAATTCCAGCAAAATAACAGAGTAGAGCCACCCATCAGATGAGGGGGAAGCTACAAAATGTGCAATTTGGATCAGCACATGAATTTCATTCCCCAAACCACAAAATTATCATCCCTGCTTCATGTCACCATACTGGTCTCTCACATTTTACGAAATGTATATTTTCAAATACAATGTGTAGAGATTTCTGGGGCTCTGGAAAATAGAATTATTACCCCTGCGAGCATAAGAAAAGAAATACAAATATTGATCTTAAAATAAGCTCATCATGTGCTATTTTGTTAGCATTGACTGGAGAAGTAAGAACAAAAAGATTTGATGTAGATGTGATTTAATCTCCTATAGAGAATTAATATCTTCCCTTATGTATAGATAATCTTCTAAGGTAAACTATATTTTCCTACTGAATTTGCAATCATTTCTATCATATTTTCCAATCACCACTCACCTCCTCTACTCTAATCCTATGGGAAAGCCTTTGCCCATCCCTGTCCATTCGTTTGCCTCATCAGTTACAATACCATCTGTTTGCTGTCAAAGCCCATATATATATCTCCAGCCCAAACCTCTCTCTCTCGAAGGACAGACTTTAATATCCGACTGCCACTCAATGCCTCCACTTAAATGTCTAACATGTCTCAAATTGAACTCCTGATCTGTGCGCGCGCTCTCTCTCTCTCCCCCCACCCCGTATCCATAGGTTTTCCCATCTTAGTTTACGGGAACTCCATTTTCTGGTTAGTTAGACCAAACACTTTAGAGTCACATTTTCACCTCATTCTATCAGGAAATCTTACTAGCCTTACACTCCAAAACAAATACCAATCTAACCACTTCTCACTGATGCTACAGCTACCATTTTAGTCATAGACACCAACATCTCTTGCCTAGGATACACAATAGCCTTTTGAAACTTACATCAGTATATGCCATGGCTCAGCTCAAAACCCTCCAACCATAACACATTGTACTCCAGGGAGAGACTGAGGAGCTGACTCCACTGTTACCTTTATGATCTTGTTATCCTGTTCCTCTACCCCAGCTCACCCTGCCTCAGCCACACTGGCCTTTCTCCTGTTCTGTGCATATCCAGGCACATTCGCTTCTTACGACCTCTGGACTAGTTTTTGTTAATCTGCCTGGTACATGCCCTAAGAGATCCACATACCTAACTCCTTCACATTGCTCACTCTCTCAAAGAGGCCTGCACTGACCATCCTATTTAAAATTCCAATTCCCCTCCCTGGTAACCCATCTTTTCCTCCTCCTCCTCTTCTTCCTCTTCTTCTTCTTCTTCTTCTTCTTCTTCTTCTTCTTCTTCTTCTTCTTCTTCTTCTTCTTCTTCTTCTTCTCCTTCTTCTTCTTCTTCTTCTTCTTCTTCTTCTTCTTCTTCTTCTTCTTCTTCTTCTTCTTCATTTTTAAATTTTCTCTAAATGCATAGCACTAATAACTCCAATATGATCTTTATTGTTTTTTTTTTCTGTCTTTCTGTATTAGAAAAAAACACAAAGGCAATGTCTCAGGTAGAGTGCCTGGCACTTAAAAGATATTTGTTCAATAAGTGACTGCAGTCTCTTGGTTTTCTAGAATCTTGAAAGTGGGGTCAGGGAATGTGTTTGTTTCCTATTGCTATTCTAACAAATAACAACTAATTTTGTGTCATAAAACAGGACAAATGTATCCTCCTCCAGTTCTGAAGATTGGAAGTATAAAATAAAGTTGTCAGCACTGCTGTGTTCCTTCTGGGGGCTTCAGGTCTCTGTCTTTCACAGTCCTAGAGATTACCTGTACTCCTTGGCTCATAGTCCCTTCTTATCACTCTACCTTCTTGCTTCTGTTGTCACATTTCCTACGACTCTTGCTCTGATCCCCCTCCCTCCTAAAGTATCTTAAAGGAGCAGTAAAAGGTTGAGGTAATCAGGCCATTAGTAGGGCAATTAGACTTGTGATTACATCAGGCCCACACAGATAATCCAGAACAACTTTCTCATCTCAAGATCCTTAATTTGTTCACACCTGAAAAATCCCTTTTCCCATATAAAGTAACATTCACAAGTCCCAGGACTTAGGACTTGAACATCTTTGGGGTGGAAGGACAATATTCAACCTACCACATATTTACAGGTTGAATATGAGAACCAGCTAGAACTACAACAGCTGAACACATGCCAGTGAAACTACTACACAATTCTATTTGCCAGTGAAGCAGGCAACAAGGGGTAGCCAAATGGGAGGTCAAACTTTAACTGGATAACTTAGGAGACAGGTAATACAATTTGTACTTAGGCACCTACTGACCACAGAAAGAACATCCGTAGATTTGGGTTAGAGAAGTTTTGATCCAAGAGCTAAGAGACAAGAGTGAGAACTTGGTCAAGTTCGTCATTGATCAAAACTTCTCTAACCCAAATCTACAGGTTTTCTTTCTATGGTCAGTAGGTGCCTAAATACAAATTGTATTATCTGGTTTCCACTTTATCCAACTGGAAACACTCTGTGTTTATCCAACTAAACACGGCAATTCTCCTAAGCCACATAAAGGATTTTGGACTTGTTTCTAAGAAAAATTAGAAACCACTGGAGGAGCTTACATAGGAAAGTAGTCTAATAAGATGTACATTTTGAAACATATCACTCTTGCAATAATGTGGGAAAAGAGTGAAGAGCAAGGGGATATGTGAAAAGATCTCTTGGGAGAACGATGGAGTAGTCAAGGTGAGAGTGGCTTGCTATTGTATTGAGTCTTAGTTTCCTCTCTGCCAAATGAAGATCATAGTATTATCAACCTCACCTGGCTTTTGCAAAGATTCAAAAAGAATACACATAAATCACCCTACTGGGTACACAAACTGTGCTGACTTCTGGCATTGTAACTCTGCGTTATCTATTCCTAATACAAAATTACAGAGCTACCGCTTAAAAGGAAATAAGGTATTGATTATATCTAAAACAAGGTATTTAGGAACCAATAAAACATTGACCTAAGCACAGTGGGATAAAGAGCTGCCCTCTGCACTGTCTGATTAGGATGGGAAGACAGGTCTTTCCACACCTCTTGCTAAAGGAAGTAAGAGATGACAGTGCACTCAGAGAGAACTTTGGGCCCTGGATGTTAATAACAGGGAAACGAGGAGAAACAAAATCACCACAGGGATATTTGGTTGCCAAAGATGCAATATTATGAAAATGAACAATGTTGAGGGTCTCAGAAGTGCTTTTCCTTTTGTCTCCAAGCAATGAGATAGAACAGTATTGGGTATAGGAATAGACTTGGTCATGGTAAGTGGGTTCAAGTTATGGCTCTATCATTTACTAGGCTTACCATTGGGAAAGTAATGTAAACTCTCTGAGCTTCAGTTACCACTTCTGAAAATCAAGACAATAATAGAAATAAACATATGACTTTCCATCAGAATTTGATGAGAAAATGCTTGCAAAGTGCTAACACAGTATGTGATACAAAGTACTCAAATAGTTGTTAATATGTTATTTATGCTGTAGCCTTTTTCTTTTCTTATATGACTATCAGTCCAAGGCTGTTCAAGGAATTGTGAAATAGCATCCTGAAAGTTAAGGGAGGCAGAAAAAAGACCAGTAAGGAAGCAACAGAGAGAATGCTAGGGTCAATACCAAGTCATCTTTACCAACACACAACACACTCGCCTATGACTCAAGCAAGGATGGGAACTGTGTTGCAGTCCAAGTGTTTCAGCAAAGAGTGGACTAAGAGACAAAGGAAGGCTGGAGCCAAGGGGAAGACAGAATGACAGTATCGCCAGGAAGAGGTCATCTCTTGGAATGCCCGGCTCACCATTGCCAGGAGTCTCAAAGCCCACGGGAAAAGGAGAATAAATGAGAACACTGGGCATACTCTTGAACTGCAGCTGCCTCCTCTGAAAAGACAGGCATGTTAACTCTTCTTCAATGAAGAAAGAAAAGAAGCTATTTGTTTGCAGTCTATTCCAGAGAGGTCTGAGTACCTCCTATTGGAGTGCAAAAAAGAACCACTTAAGAACAAGAATGCTGCTGTCAACAAATAAAATTATGAAGACAAATCTCATTAGATACTATCGAGACTAAGAGAGACTAGTACTTCTGAGCTTTCCAATAGATTTGGACTGCCAAGATTTGTAAGTTGCATATGGCTAGGAAAATAAAATAGATTATCTAATTTTCCAGAAGCCAAGGGAGTAAACGTGAGTCAAAGATAAGAAAAGAAGGTTTACGTAACTAAGCCCCCTCAGGAAGGAGGAAAATGGGAGCATTGCCTAATCAACGTTTTTCCCTTTTGTCATCGCATGAACTCAGGCTGAGAAGAGCACATTTCGTGCTATCGGAAGGAAGAACTTGGATTTTTGTCTCAGCAAAGTACTTAGAACAGGCACTTGGAATAGCTGCCATAAGATGAATTTAGAAATTTTCAGAACCATGAAGTATAAAGTGTCTTCAGCAAACTAGATATGATTGGTTACAAGTTATGCCCATACAAAAAAAGATTACAATGGCTGCCCATTGTCTGTTGATTATAAGATCCTCCCCCTGGTTTTGAAAAACCTTCCCTTTCTCTGTTCAGTCCCCACAGTAAGATAAGGAAACCCTGAGTGTCCCAAGTGCCATTCTACCTGTGTATGAAGACTAACCAGAGGATGCCCAGTCCAAATTCTAAATTCCCAAAAAAAGGACTGTCCATCTCAAGGCAATTGGACTCCTGGTCCAATTACACATAGTGAGCCCCATCCCACAAACATGGCTCCCAGAGCATGTGCAATGGGGGAAGGAAACTGTGGATTTGTTAGAGCCTTAAAGTGTGTCCAGACTGCTTCTCCCTCTCTTTGTCACCTGATTGCTATACTCAATCACATTAGACCTATTGGAAAAAGAAATTACACAGGACCTCAAGGCCAAGGTTTGGAAAATGGTCAGTAGAAGTGCTGAAGCTCATAAATCTTAAATTACATTTTACCTTCCTAAACTTAAGGGGCATGGGTCTTAGTAAAAATGACAAAATCACATCAAGGTGGGGCTGTTCAGAGTACAACTTCTCTGGTACGTGCTTCTTCCTTACCAGGGAACCTGTGTAGAAGCCAGTGTGCATGTCGTGGAAGCCTGGCACTGGGGTATTTCGAGTCTCTTTTAAATCCAGCTATGTCACTTTGAAATGAATAGTGTTATTATCTTAAAAAGATCAACAGTGCCATATGGTTGAATTAGTTCCAGTTGATTATCGCCTAAGTCTCATGCCTGTAACTACAGAATGGCGCCTCATTGTCACAGATGAGTGATCACTCATCTGCAGAGCCACAGGGCCTAGGAGGTACGGAGTATGACAGGCTCGGCCATGGCCTGCCACACAGGTCCCACTCAGTGCCCCCTCCGGAGGAAGCCTCTTCCTTATCCTTCCAAGTGGCGCGATACCTCCCACTTTCCCATCACTACAGCACTGTGCTTTTATCTTCTGGATTAGGCTGTAACCACCACGGCACTGCTTTGCTGTGGGTTTGAATCCTGGCTCAGCCTCTTAACCATGTGACCTGAGAGAGAGAGTTCCCAACTTGGAAAAAGGAAATGAAAGTATCACCCTCTTAGGTGTGCTGTGAAAATTAAAAGCACATACAAAGCACATAAAATGCTGCCTGGCACAAAGGAATTGCCCAAAAAAGGCAAATGACATTATTATTTTTTGAGAAAACAGTATCTTACTGCTATTTGCATGCAGTGGTTATATCTAAGTAAAAAAAAAAAATTAATTAATCAAACAGAAAAATGGCCACCCAGGGCAATGCCTCCAACAATCTGACACAGACTTGCCAAATGCCTCATGTGAACACACAGCACTGACAGGTTGCTCGACTTGCCTATCTTCGAATCCCTTTAGAATCCTACCACAAATGGGTAAGTTCTAGGAGTGTGTTAGCCACAAATATCCACTGAGCACCTATTATGTGGGAATTACCGGCTTTTAAACATTGGAGACACCTAATGAGAAAAAAAAAACCCCCGTTCTCAAG
The DNA here is from genome assembly GCF_049354715.1 of Callithrix jacchus. Classification (NCBI taxonomy): domain Eukaryota; kingdom Metazoa; phylum Chordata; class Mammalia; order Primates; family Cebidae; genus Callithrix; species Callithrix jacchus. The sequence goes on from NC_133505.1 coordinate 136,160,241, forward strand.
CTGTGAACATCTCAATCTCATTCCTGAATGCATTATCTACTTTAACTTTTTTTTTTTTTTTGAGATGGAGTTTCACTCTTGTCACCCAGGCTGTAGCGCAATGGTGTGATCTCGGCTCACCGCAACCTCTGCCTCCCAGGTTCAAGCAATTCTCCTTCCTGCCTCCACCTCCTGATTAGCTGGGACTACAGGCACGGGCCCCCACACCCAACTAATTTTACATGTTTAGTAGAGATGGGGTTTCTCCATGTTGGTCAGGCTGGTCTCAAACGCCTGACCTCAGGTGATCCGCCTGCCTCAGCCTCCCAAAGTGTTGGGATTACAGGTGTGAGCCACCACGCCCAGTCTTCTTTAACTCAATGTTCACTTCGTGTTCACCAATCCAAAAATTTACACAACTTCAGGGTTTGCAATGATTTCAGATTTTCCAGCTGAAGCAACAGCATCTTTTCCAGCTGACATTGTCCCTCAGGCCATCACTGTTAGCCCTACTCTGGCTCTGGTTCTGTTACAACAGCATCAGGGCCACTGCTGTCATCATAACTAACATTCACAAATGATGGGTACAATTTACAAAGTATGTTGTGTAAATTATCTCATGTATTGTATCCAGATGGGATACATATGGGTTGATTTACTACAGTTCTATAAAGCACAGTCTCTGCCGGTTTTTAGCATCTTTTTAAATAAGCCTTGATGCTCAGTTTTCTTTTTGTCCACACCAGGTCATTGAGTTTTTGTCTTTATGTAACAAGTTATATGTTATCTACCAAGCTACTATTCTAGGTTCAGACTCAGGGTAAAACATTTTGTGTTTCTCCCAAATCCATGGTTTTGTGCTTACCATCCTTTAAAGGTCATCTGCTACCTTTACACCAATTCAGAGACTTGATCATTCTTATAGTCTGAAGTCAGATCCCAAACCATCTTTATTCTGAAATGATCTTATGCTGTCCTGTGATGGAAAGTTTCTTAATTTATTTTTATTAATTTTTTTTTCTTGGAGACAGAGTTTTGCTCTTGTTGCCCAGGCTGGAGTACAATAGCACCATCTCAGCTCACAACAACCTCAGCCTCCCAAGTTCAAGCAATTCTCCTACCTCAGCCTCCTGAGTAGCTGAGATTATAGGCATGCCCTACCATGCCCATCTAATTTTTGTATTTTCAGTAGAGATGGGGTTTCTCCATGTTGGTCAGGCTGGTCTCGAACTCCCAAACTCAGGTGATCCACCTCCCTCGGCCTCCCAAAGTGCTGGGATTACAGGCATGAGCCACCACGCCTGGCCTATTTTTATTAACTTGTATCCACAATATATGTATCTTAATCATAACCTTTAAAATCTTAGACATTACATTTTTCTACCTAGAGAATTCATTTTCCTTATTTTCTTCTGTAGGTAGTTTCCTAACTAAATGACTGTGACAGAACCATAGAGTTGCATTTGTACTAGGATATATTTTGGTGTAAAATTTTGAGAAATAATTTTAAAATCTCACATACAACTATCAGTTTCCCTTTACCTAAATGCTTCTTTACTCTCACTCAGGATGATGCAATACTGCTCTGTGGTGAATTACTACAGCCATTCTGGCGGGTCAGTGCTCATGTCACACCAATGACTGAAATTTAACTAGCACTCATCCACAAGTTTATATGTATATATTTTTAGATAAACAGACCAGTTTTTAATATCATTTAGCTATTTAGGAAAGAAAAACTAATACAAAATCTCAAGTTGAAAGGAAAATGGCTAAAAGAAAATTCTTTCTATTCGCCCAGTAATTCCTATGCATAAATCAACCTCTTCAAGGAGAGGATGAGGATCAATATTATTTGTTATTACACCAACTTTCCAAGGACAAAAATTCATAATTTCTAAGGAAGACTTCTGTAGCAATCATCTCAGGCTACCACAACAGAATGCCAAATGGATAACTTAAACAACAGGAATTGCTCCTTACAGTTGTGGAGACTAGGGAGCCGAAGATAAAGGTGCTGGACAACTCAGTTCCTGGTGAGGACTCTCCCTGGCTTGCAGACAGCTGCCTTCTTACTTTACTTTTCCCCCTTAATGCCTACACATGAAGAATAAAGAAGAGCTCTCTTTCTTCCTGTTATAAGGCCACTAATTCATGATGAAATCTTGCCATATTAAAATAAGAAGCCACTAGTCCTAAGAGACCTACCCTTATAACTTCACCTAACCCTAATTATCTCCCAAAGCCCTCATCTCCAAATTAACAGATGAAAATTGGGGAAATAAAAACAGCCCATAACAACTTCTTTGTTGAATAATGATCTTTCAGCTCAGAATAACTCTGGAAAAGCAAGGTAAAAATTAAAAAAAGCAGCATTATAGCATTATGTTAAAACAAAAACATTGAAAGTCAAATTAGAAGAAATATTTATCGTTGTAATAATAATGCTGCTCAGGTTGACTCATACGTTATTTACTGTGGACCAGGTGCTCTCCTATAACACTTATATTCTCTATTATATATACTCACTTAATGTGCAAATACAATAAATCTAAGCATTCTAAGTATACAGTTCATATGTCTGTTATGGAGTATATAGAGTGTATATAATTAGTACTGTAACAGAGAAAGAAAGAATATAAAAAGGTACCTCTCCTGGTTTTATGAATTCACTAGCAAACATATGAGACATTATTAGCCTCATTAGTTATCCATGAAATGCAAATTAAAACAGCAAAATGTCATTTCTTCACCCATGAAATTAATGAATATTTTAAAAACTGGTGGTGAGAAGGCATTGAGATTATCACTGAACTGCCACTGGTGGAAGTATAAATTAGTATGACTTTCCTAAAAAGCAATTTGATAATATACGCAAAAAGAGCTTTACAGATTTTTCTCCTCATCGAGCCAGTCATCATTTTCCAGCATATTTCTCAGAAATTGAAAAATGAATGATCATAACAGCTGGGTAATAAATCTTATATAAGTTAGATTGTTTCAAAAAATACAAAGAAGGACCTAATAATTTTGAGACAGAGATCTGTGATTTTTTGACATATAATGAACTTTTTAAAAATTCAAAAACCTGGGTATCTGTGAGTATCACTAAAATAATTGCAATTTACGTTTGATTGTGGAAAAGTTTTTTAGTGTTTACACACATAATTGAAAAAGAGGACAAAATCAATGCTGTATTAGAAATAATATCTATCCATTGATAACCAAATTTTTAAAAAACTGAAACCCTTTCTCAAAACCCAATTTTCAAAAAAACTTAAATGTTTTATTAACTTTATCAAAACGTGTGATATACTTTGTGTCATCAACAATAATTTCAACATATATACTTAATTTTGCTTTAGAATTGCTTTGTTATCATTGAATATATTACTTTAGGATAAACCTCTGAGGAAGAAAGTCCAATAAAAACAGGAGTTCAAGGGGGAAAAAATGTAGAAGTTCTTGCTATGAATGATGAGCTTCCATAGATTTTTGTAAAACTGGTTTTTGTAAAACAACAGGTTATCAAATCACTATGGTATTGATATTCTTCATCAAATAATTTAAAGTATTAGAATGTCCTTCATGATTATTTAAACTTAGGATGAGAAACTGTTAGATTTTAATGAAAAAAATAAGCAGGGTAATACATCCTTGTAATAATCATTTTAGGGGGTAAGTGAAAAATTTTGAAGAACATTATTAAAGTGTACTCAGTGTATTGTTTACCTTCCAATAATTGGGATTTGGAATCAAAGCCCTCTGTAACACTTGCCCTAAGTCTTGTTTTACATGGCATCATAATTTCCAATGCATCCAGTATATGTTCTTTGGGTTTTGCTATATGAATTATAGTAGGCAGAGCAAAACTCTTATATGCGGCAATGCAGGAAAGGAGTGAGAATCAGGGTAGCAGCTCCCGAATGAGGATACTTTCAAAAGAGCTGCTGACATGGAACAAGCTTTAGTGTCTCACTTAGCAGCCCTTCTTTAACACCAGCTCCCAAATAAGTTTAATTTAAAATCATTTGATTTAAACATGGAAAAGTTTCTTAAATGTAAAAATCATAAAAAGAAAATTTAAGTTAATTGTCTCCCTTAAGGATTGGCAAAATTCTTGGAGAAGGAGACTTTTCCACCTAATTTTCTTTGAAAGTTACTCTGAGTGATCTTTTAGATACTTTAGCACAGTCAATTTTCTTCAAAAGTTAATTATTGTGAGTAATATTTTAGATAAGAGGAACCAAGAAGCTCTTGAATTAACTAAAAATAGAAATACAGATAATACAGATATTACAAATTATATGTGAAAACTATTTTATGATTAAGTTTCCCCCCTGCAAAATAGCCAAGTGGGGAAAAAAGTATTGACAAACCCTATTCCTCTGCCTTTCCCCCAACAATTCCAACGACATTCATAGTTCCCAATTACTATTTACATCTTGGCTTATGGCAATAGGCATCTGTTCCCATCACTCCAAACTACTCTGGACCTGCTCTCTAGGTCAGCTGTGAACTTGTAGACTTCAGCTCCGGTGGTTTCTACTTAACTTTCATCTGGTTCACTTCTCTCAATTATGTGACATAGTTGAGCATTTCCTTTTTGTTAAACCTGTTTTCAACCCTGACATCTGTGATTTTTACTCTTCTGACACTACTATGGTTTGAACTGCTCTTTCTAAGGCATCTCACCCTTTATGCATCCTGTAAGTGGAGAAAGGCATTCCTCAAAGTTGATCTTAGCCCTCCACTGGCCCTTCACTCTCAGCGGACCATCCATTTTGCTTCTATGGCTTTAACTATCACCTCCCTGCAAGTATTTTCTAACTACATATTTTCAAAGAACTTTTACCTAAAAGATGTCTCAGTTCTAACTGTTCAGCCTCTTCATCACTGTAAGCTCAACCTAGCCTCATCTTCCCTCCTTTCATACCCATAATACTTCCCCCTACTCTTGTCCCAATCCCTTCATTTCAAACCAGTACTTCCCGCTGTTCTGGGACTCAGGGAAAAGCACCATCATCTTCTCCTAAATATCTGTAGCCACCTCCACTCTCACTTCTCTGCATCCAGTGGAATCATCAAGTCCTTTTGACCCCACTCGCGACATCAGTCTATCCCGTTCTCACTTTTCACTGCCACAATCCTGAATCTGAGCCTCATCATTTCTGACCTACCCTAGTCTTCAATATTCTAACTGGGCTTCCAGTTTAAGTACCACTATTTTGTTAACAATTACCCAACTAAAAGAGTCCTTTCTCCATCCTCCCATTATATTTTATCCATACAGTTACTTCTATCCATATCTGCTTCCCTCAAATCAGAGCCCATTTGCTGGGAGTACATTCCCCATCAATCCTTTTCACAAATCTAAATCCAATCTCCTTGTGGAAATGCACATGCAATTGATTTTTACATCATAGCAACTTAACTTATGGCATAGCACATAGCAAGCACTAAAATGCTAAGTCAAACAAATGGATACCCATATTTCCTTCAGAAATTTTAGAGTATTCCTTATCAAAATAACATTGTCTAATGAACTCGGTATACTTTGATATATTATCTAGTTATGCCTAATAGTTTCTTAAGAATAAAGAATCTTAATTTGTTTCCTCTTCTTAATAATATCACAACTAGCATGAGGACGAATGAAGCATGTTTGAGGATTCTTAGACAAATGGAGATGCACAATTTCTTATTTAATTCTTCATGTTCTCAGTAAAACTTTTTCTTTTTGGCCAAATACTTGACAAAAAGGTAACAAATATAAGAAGTCATGCTTTCTTGCCAACATAATTTTAGTCTCCCTGATTCTGTTACTAAGTATGGATTTTCAAAATAATGCCTTAAAGACATAAACTAGATAGGGGCACACAGCTCCTCACATCTCTTGCCTAAGACACTACATTCCTTAAAAAATAAATGAACTTTGTTCTTACCTGTTCTTACACATGAAATCATGCCTACCAAACTCAACGATCATGCCCCCACAAACTATAACCAAATATACTCTTAGGCCCAAATTTGAATGTAGTTTAATACATACCGAATCTTCACTCCCTATCTAAAAACTATGATTTAAACTACATTAAAGCAGTCTAACAAAATGTCTCTCTAGACAATTTTTCCAAAATATAATTCTCAATAAGACTCTAAAACTTTAATTCTTTAAACATCTAGTATTTCTTTAGTCAAAAATACAAAGTGGATAATACAAGCAATCAAAGTTAAGATGCCCCAAGATTTTCCCCATTGAAATGAGAGTTGGGAAGGCACACGTAATGATTAAATCACTCCCTTTTTGTAATTATAACAAAGCTACAGTCAGGTGAAAGAAAAAGTTAACTGATGGACTACTCAGAATTGGGCCACTGTCAGTGACTCTCCTATGAACTTTTCCTCCAGGGGAAATTCCTTGTTCGCTGTGGCCCTTGCTGGAGGGGAAGGTGACTTGCAGCGGAGATTACATGAAACCTGTTATTTTGTAAAGGTTACTGGAGATGCAACAGTGGCAGCGCTGAGCTACCCAGGTGAAGTGAGAGGAGAACATCAAAAGAGGAGTAAAGACAGCAGAGAACGGAGCTGCTTTCTCTGAAGCTTATCTGAGCTCCTTTAGTTGAGAAATAAAGACTTGCAATCTCAAGATAAAAGCTTGCTTGTGAACAAAGCCAGTGTTTCTTGGCTAAGTTGGAAGTACCATAGAAGCAGTTTTTCTTGCAACTAATCAATATCTCGCATACATGTGAAAATAATTACATGTTATTTGCAGCTACATGTGAAAATCACTCATAAAACTCTTCACAGAAACCTTAAGGATTTGAAGAAATGCTTATATGGAAGGAGGGGGTTCTAATGTTTCATTTGGAATCCTTTCCACCAGAGCCAACTGACTGCATACAAGACTTTAGGACACAAGTGAAAAAGAGAAGCTGGATGCCAAGTCCAGATTCCAAGATGTGAGGCCAACTGAAATGGAAGGAAAATTATTATCGCTATTTAATATGAACTAAATATAACATCTGAGAGATCACAGAACCAGAAAAACCAGGACAAGGAATTGGGACTTCTGCCAGCAGGAGCGGCTAACGCTAACTGAAAGAGCCCCGGATTGTCCCAGGAGTGAACAAGACATTAAGACAGAAAATGAACTGGATAAGAGTTTTTCTTCCTAGACCTTCTGGTCTGAAATGCAGGGAGGGAACTCTGTCCTTACATCAGTGTGTTTGACTTAAATGAAACAAATAATATATAAAGTTGAGCTGAGCTCATCTAAGTAGAAAAAAGGTGTTCTCACAAAATTATTTCTATGCCCTATGGTGCCGCCGATACTGCAAGGAAGAGTTACTACCACTGATTTCCAGGCGAGACCGTGCGGCATTGGAACCAGTAACTCCAAATAATATAAAGAGCGACATTCCATAAATATCCAATAAATGACTCCTAACTTGGGGAAAGGAATGTTCATGGGAGATGCTCTCAGAATTACCCTCGGGGGAAGGGCTGGTTATGCTAAATACAGGTGCTGCCCACACTTTCACCATGCTCTCATCTATTTACTGGAATCTATTACTGACAGGTCTGTTACATCTTTTCTCTGTATTGATCGGAAAAATAGAATATGGCAAAATATTTTAAAATTATTAAGGTATAGCCTTTATAATATTGAGCATAATAATAAAACACATTTATCAAAAAACTATCAAGCAAGTATGCTGCTGAGTGCTTTATATGGATTATTTTATTCTAGTAAGCTGCTAAGAAGTATATATTCCTATTATTATCTTTATAGAAAGTATAAACTGAGGCACAGGTAAGTAAATTGTCTAAGATCACATTCGTTAACCCAGGTAGTCTGGCTCCAGTATCCGTATCATCTCTTCTCAAAATATAACTTAAACTTGAAAAAAAAAATGCTTAAAATTTAAAACACTGTTTTGCCCAGCATCGAAGGCCCTCTGTAAAGTTCCTCTGACTCTTCTGCTGGTGCTTCATTTATTTGCTGCCTTACAAGCAGGAGAGTTCCTTATAAGCGCTGTCCATACGCACAGTCACCGATTCTCTCATTCTCTTAACCCCAGTATAAGCATCCTTATCACTTTACCAAAACTGCTCAGCAAGGTCTACTAAGACCTCCACATAGATAAATCCAGCGGTTAACTTCTGCCCTTTAACTTGTTTGAACTACAGGTAGCATCTGATACTACAATCACTCCCACTTCAGTTGGCTTCTGGGATACCACCGTCTCTTGGTTATCTATTAAGGTTATTGATTTTCAACCTCTTTGCTAGTTCCTTCTTTTGTAACCACTAACGTTGGGTAGCTCCAGGGCTGAGTTCCTGGTAATTTTATTTATTATATCCACAGTCACTCCCTTGCTGATCTCATTCAAGGTCATGGTTTAGTTAAAAGTCCATATGCATGCTGATGAACCCAGCCAAGAATTCTCTCATTGTCTGCTCATGTAACTGCCTACAAACTATTGCCACTTGGATATCTAACTGGCACTTCAAATTCCATATATCCATGATTGATATATCCATATATCCCTGCTAACAGTACCTGATTTACCTCCACTTCCCTATTTCTGTTGTTGGAAAATCCATCCTTGCAATGACTCAAATCAAAAACTTTGTGGTTTGATTAAAAATCCTTCTCTCATATCAGGAAAAATCCTATAAGATCTGCCTTCAAAAATATATCTAGAATATGTTACTTATCACTCCACAGTTACTACCATCACCAACCATGCCCTGCTTCACTCTCAAAAATGTCCTGATTGAACAATAATCACCCTAACACAAAGTCCTCCATGATCTCATTCCCTATCATGGTGTTACTTCTCTGCCCTGCCCTGTTACTATCACCAGCCCTGAGTCCACTCCAGCCACACCGGTACCCTTGCCAGCCTTTGGCAACAAAACACATTTCTGATTTGGACCTTTTCTCTAGTTGTTTTTTTTTCTTTATATGCAATGTTCTTCCAGATATCTACATGGCAAGTTCCTCACTTCCTTCAAGTCTTTGCTTAGTTGTTAACTATTCAACGAGACTTCTTGTTTAATGCTGCAATGACCCTAACCCTCCACACCTTGTCCTATTTGGTCTGCTCACCTTTTTTGTCTCCATTGTACTTACTACCTTTCAATACACTACAGAATTTTATTTGCTCGTTAATTCATTATCAGTCTCCTTCCACTAGAATGTGTGCTCTATGAAATGAGGGCTTGTTACTTTGTTCACTGATGCATCTCAAGGGTAGAACATGTCTGGCACATATGCAGATGCTCAATAAATATTTGTTGAATGAATAAACACATATACACTAAAAAGTCAGAGTTCACAGTGGCTGGCAAGATGGATGAACAGGAACAGCTCCGGTCTGCAGCTCCCAGTGAGATCGATGCAGAAGGTGGGCAATTTCTGCATTTCCAAATGAAGTACACTGCTAATCTCATTGGGAGTGGTTAGACAGTGAGTGCAGCCCATGAAGGGTGAGCTGAAGCAGGGTGGGGCATCAGTCACCTCACCTGGGAAGTGCAAGGGGTCAGGGAACTCCCTCCCCTAGCCAAGGGAAGCCATGAGGGACTGTGCTGTGAGGAAGGGTGTATTCCAGGCCAGACACTATGCTTTTCCCATGGTTCTTCACAACTGGCAGACCAGGAGATTCCCTCAGGTGCCTACACCACCAGGGCCCTGGGTTTCCAGTACAAAACTGGGCAGTTGTTTGGGCAGACACTGAGCTAGCTGCAGGAGTGTTTTTTCATACACCAGTGGCGCCTGGAACACCAGTGAGACAGAATCGTTCACTTCCCTAGAAAGGGGGCTGAAGCCAGAGAGCCAAGAGATCTAGCTCAGTGGATCCCACCCCCAGAGAGCCCAGCAAGCTAAGATCCACTGGCTTGAGATTCCCACTGCCAACAGAGCAGTTTGAAGTTGACCTGGGGTACTAGAGCTTGGCAGGGGGAAGGGTGTCTCCATTATTGAGCCTTGAGTAGGTGGTTTTCTCCTCACAGTGTAAACAAAGCTGCTAGGAAGTTTGGACTGGGTGGAATCGAAAGTCCTGTAGCCAGACTGCCTCTCTAAATTTCTCCTCTCTGGGCAGAGCATCTCTGAAAGGCAGGCAGTAGCCCCAGTTAGAGGCTTATAGATAAAACTCCCATCTCCCTGGGACAGAACACCTGGGGGAAGGGGCAGCTGTGGGCATAGCGTCAGCATACTGAAAGAGCAGCAGCAGAGAGCAGCAGATCTCCCAGCACAGCGCTGGAGCTCTGCTAAGGGACAGACTGCCTCCTCAACTGGGTCCCTGACTCCCATGCCTCCTGAGTGGGAGACACCTCCCAGCAGGGGTTGACAGACACATCATCCGGGAGAGCTCTGGCTGGCATCTGGCTGGTGCCCCTCTGGGATGAAGCTTCCAGAGGAAGAAACAGGCAGCAATCTTTGCTGTTCTGTAGCCTCTGCTGGTGATACCCAGGCAAACAGGGTCTGCAGTGGACCTCCAGCAAACTCCAGTGGACCTGCAGCAGACGGGCCTGACTGTTAGAAGGAAAACTAACAAACAGAAAGTGATAGCATCAACATCAATTAAAAGGACGTCCACACAAAAACCCCAACCAAAGGCCACCAACATCAAAAACCAAAGGTAGATAAATCCACAAAGATTAGGAAAAACCTCATCTTTGTGCAAAAGACTTAAAAGTCCCAAAATCAGAACACCTCTTCTCCAAAAGAGCACAACTCCTCACCAGCAAGGGAACAAAACTGGACAGAGAATGAGTTTGACAAATTGACAGAAGTAGGCTTCAGAAGGTGGGTAATAACAAACTCCTCTGAGCTAAAGGAGCATGTTCTAACCCAATGCAAGCAAGCTACGATCCTTGATAGAAGATTAGAGGAATTGTTAACTAGAATAAACAGTTTAGAGAACAACATAAATAACGTGATGGGGCTGAAAAATATAGCGTGAGAACTTCATGAAGCATACACAAGTATCAATAGCCGAATCAATCAAGTGGAAGTAAGGATATCAGAGATTGAAGATCAATTTAATGAAATAAAGCATGAAAACAAGATTAAAGAAAAAAGAAAAGGAACAAACAAAGCCTCCAAGAAATATGGGATTATGTGAAAATGACCAAACCTACATTTGATTGGTGTATCTGAAACTGACAGGGAGAATGGAACCAAGTTGAAAACACACATCAGGATATTATCCAGGAGAACTTCCCCAGCCTAGCAAGACAGGCCAACATTCAAATTCAGGAAATATAGAACACCACAAAGATATTCATTGAAAAGGGCAACCCCAAGACACATAATCATCAGATTCACCAGGTTGAAATGAAGGAAAAAATGTTAAGGGCAGCCAGATAGAAAGGTCGGATTACCCACAATGGGAAGCCCATCAGAGTCACAGCAGAGCTCTTGGCAGAACCCCTACCAGTCAGAAGAAACGGGGATGGAAATATCAACATTTTTAAAGAAAAGAATTTTCAACCCAGAATTTCATATCCAGCCAAACTAAGTTTCACAAGCAAAGAAGAAATAATATCCTTTGTGACAAGCAAATGCTGAGAGATTCTGTCACCACTAGGCCTGCCTTACAAGAGCTCCTGAAGGAAGCACTAACTATGGAAAGGAAAAACCGGTACCAGCCACTGCAAAAACCGACTAAATTGTAAAGACTGTCTACACTGTGAAGAAGCTGCATCAATGAACGGGCAAAAAAATCATAATGACAAGATGACAGGATCAAATTCACACATAACAATATTAATCTTAAAGGTAAATGGGCTAAATGACCCAATTAAAACACACAGACTGGTGAATTGAGCAGAGTCAAGATCCAGGGAGGGACAGTGCGGGGTGGGGATTTGGGGAGGGATAACATGGGAGAAATACCAGATGTAGGTGATGAGGAGGAAGGCAGCAAACCACATTGCCATGTATGTACCTATGCAACAATCCTGCATGTTCTTTGCATGTACCCCAAAACCTAAAATGCTATTTAAAAAAAGAGTCAATATCCATCTCACACCAATGAGTCTTGACTCTTTAGCCAATTATTTCCTCCATCCCTTTGAGCCTGTGTGTGCAAAGACACACATAGGCTCAAAATAAAAGAATGGAGGAATACTTACCAAGCAAATGGAAGAAAAAAAAAAAGCAGGCGTTGCAATCCGAGTGTTAAAACACACTTTAAACCAACGAAGATCAAAGAAGACAAAGAAGGCCATGACAAAATGGTGAAGGGCTCAATGCAACAAGAAGAGCTAACTATTCTACATATATGTGCACCCAATACAGGGGCACCCAGATTCATAAAGCAAGTTCTTAGAGACCTACAAAGAGGCCTAGACTCCCACACAATAATAGTGGGAAACTTTAACACCCCACTATCAATATTAGACAGATAAATGAGACAGAAAATTAACAAGGATATTCAGGATTTGAACTCAGCTCTAGACCAACCAGACCTAATAGACCTCTACAGAACTCTCCACCCCAAATCAACAGAATAAACATTCTTCTCAACACCATATAGCACTTATTCTAAAATTTACCACATAATTGAAAGTAAAACACTCCTCAGCAAATGCAAAAGAACGTAAATCATAAGTCTCTCAGACCACAGCGCAATCAAATTAGAAGTCAGGATTAAGAAATTCACGCAAAATCGCACAACTACATGGAAACTGAACAACCTGCTCCTGAATGACTACTGGGTAAATAACAAAAAAATAAGTTCTTTGAAACCAATGAGAACAAAGACACAATATACTAGGATCTCTGAAACACAGCTAAAGCAGTGTCTAGAGGGAAATTTATGGCACTAAATGCCAACAGGAGAAAGCAGAAAAGATCTAAAATTGACACTCTAACATCACAATTAAAAGAACTAGAGAAGCAAGAGCAAACAAATTCAAAAGCTAGCAGAAGACAGGAAATAACTAAGATCAGAGCAGAACTGAAGGAGATAAAGACACAAAGAACCCTTCAAAAAATCAGTGACTCCAGGAGCTGGTTTTTTGGAAAGATCAACAACATAGACCACTAGCTAGACTAATAAAGAAGAAAAGAGAGAAGAATCAGATAGACAAAATAGAAAATGATAAAGGGGAAATCACCAACGATCCCACAGAAATACAAACTACCATTGGAGAAAAATATAAACCCCTCTATGCAAATAAACTGGAAAATCTAGAAGAAACTGACAAATTCCTAAACACATACACCCTCCCAAGACTAAACCAGGAGGAAGTCGAATCCCTGAATAGACAGTAACAAGCTCTGAAATTGAGGCAGTAATTAATAGCCTACCAACCAAAAAAAGCCCAGGACCAGACAGGTTCACAGACAAATTCTATCAGAGGTACAAAGAGGAGCTGGTAACATTGCTTCTGAAACTATTCCAAACAATGGAAAAAGAGGGACTCCTCCCTAACTCAGTTTATGAGGCCAGCATCATCCTGATACCAAACCTGGCAGAGACATAACAAAAAAAAATTTCATGCCAATATCCCTGATGAACATCAAAATCCTCAATAAAATATTGGCAAACAAAATCCAGCAGTACATCAAAAAGCTTATCCACCATGATCAAGTCAGCTTCATCCCTGGGATGCAAGGCTGGTTCAACATATGCAAAAAAAACCCATAATCCATTACATAAACAGAACCAATGACAAAAAACACATGATTATCTCATTAGATGTAGGAAAAGTCATTGAAAAAATTCAACATCCCTTCATGATAAAAAATTCTCAATAAACTAGGTATTTATGGAACATATCTCAAAATAATAAGGGCTACTGATGACAAAACCACAGCCAATATCATACTGAATGGGCAAAAGCTGGAAGCATTCCCTTTGAAAATCGGCACAAGACAAGGATGCCCTCTCTCACCACTCCTAGTCAACGTGAAATTGGACGTTCTGGCCAGGACAATAGGGCAAGAGAAAGAAATAAAGGATATTCAGATAGAAAGAGAGGAAGTCAAATTGTCTCTGTTTCCAGATGACATGATTGTATATTTAGAAAACCCCATCATCTCAGGCCAAAATCTCTTTAAACTGATAAGCAACTTCAGCAAAGTCTCAGGATACAAAATCAATGTTGAAAAATCACAATCATTCCTATATACCAGTAATAGAGAGTCAAATTATGAGTGAACTCTCTTTCACAATTGCTACAAAGGGAATAAAATGCCTAGGAATACAACTTTCAAGGGATGTGAAGGACCTCTTCAAGGAGAACTACAAACCACTGCTCAAGGAAATAAGAGAGGACATAAACAAATGGAAAAACATTCCATGCTCAAGGATAGGAAGAATCAATATCATGAAAATGGCCATACTGCCCAAAGTAATTTATAGATTCAATGCTATCCCCATCAAGCTACCATTGGCTTCATTCACAAAATTAGAAAAAAAAACTACTTTAAATTTCATTTGAAACCAAAAAAGAGCCCCTATAGGTAAGACAATCCTAAACAAAAAGAACAAAGCTGGAGGCATCATGCAACCTGACTTCAAACTATACTACAAGGCTACAGTAACCCAAACAGCATGGTACTGGTACCAAAACAGATATATACACTGGAACAGAACAGAACAACACACATCTACAACCATCTAATCTTTGGCAAACCTGACAAAAACAATCAATTGTGGAAGGATTCCCTATTTAATAAATGGTGTTGGGAAAACTGGCTAGCAATGTGCAGAAAACTGAAACTGGACCCCTTCCTTACACCTTATACAAAAATTAAGTGAAGATGGATTAAAGACTTAAATGTAAGACCTAAAACCATAAAAACCCTAGAAGAAAACCTAAGCAATACCATTCAGGACATAGACATGGGCAAAGACTTCATGACTAAAACACCAAAAGCAATTGCAACAAAAGCCAAAACTGGCAAATGGCATCTAAACTAAAGAGCTTCCACAAAGCAAAAGAAACTATCTTCAGAATGGACAAGCAACCTACAGAATGGGAGAAAATTTTTGCAATCTATCCATCTGACAAAGGACTAATATCCAGAATCTGCAAGTAACGTAAACAAATTTACAAGAAAAAACAAACCTCAAAAAGTGGGCAAAGAATATGAACAGACACTTCATAAAAGAAGACATTTATGCAGCCAACAAACATGAAAAAAAGCTCATCATCACTGGTCATTAGAGAAATGCAAGTCAAAACCACAATGAGACACCGTCTTACGCCAGTTAGAATGGTGATCATTAAAAGTCAGAAAACAACAGATGCTGGAAAGGATGTGGAGAAATAGGAATGCTTTTACACTGTTGGTGGGAGTGTAAATTAGTTCAATCATTGTGGAAGACAGTGTGGTGATTCCTCAAGGATCTAGAACCAGAAATATCATTTGACCCAGCAATTGCATTACTGGGTATTTACCCAAAGGATTATACATCATTCTACTATAAAGACACATGCACGCATATGTTTATTGCAGCACTGTTCAAAACAGTGAAGACTTAGAACCAACCTGAATGTCCATCAATGACAAGACTGGATAAAGAAAATGTGGCACATATACACCATGGAATACTATACAGTCTTAAAAAGGGTTGAGTTCATGTCCTTTGCAGGTACATGGATGAAGCTGGAAACCATCATTTTCAGCAAACTAACCACAGGAACAGAAAACCAAACACCGCATGTTCTCACTCATAAGTGGGTGTTGAACAATGAGAATATATGGACACAGGGAGGGAAACATCACACACCAGGGCCTGTTGGGGGTTGGGGGACTATGGGACGGATAGCATTAAGAGAAATAGCTAATGTTGATGACGGGTTTATGGGTGAAGCAAACCACCATGGCACATGTATACCTATGTAACAAACCTG
Source organism: Callithrix jacchus (assembly GCF_049354715.1). Taxonomy (NCBI): domain Eukaryota; kingdom Metazoa; phylum Chordata; class Mammalia; order Primates; family Cebidae; genus Callithrix; species Callithrix jacchus. The sequence continues at coordinate 136,176,102 of NC_133505.1, forward strand.
CACGTTCTGCACATGTATCCTAGAACTTAAAGTATAATAAGAAGTCAGAGTTCATTATGCCCTCTTATCTTAGACATCCCTTCACTTACTTTTCCAGTTCACTGCCTTCCCTCTTGTCATAATCCTTCCGCTTGAAATAGATGTCAAAAGCCTAATTTCAGCTTAGAAAAATCTCTTCTCCCGCCCTTCCCATTAAATGGATTAATAAAAGCAGACATTAAATATAGAAACTATGAAATTATTATTTACAATTTCAGAATCAGTAATAAAAACAAGAGCTCCCCAGTGTTCTCACCTAACTGCCTCTCAGATGCCCTGCACTGTTAGCAACTTCCCTATGAACTCAGGTTCACTTTTAAAACGTCCCGTAGATTCAAAAGAATCCCTGACCAATACTGCCACCTACTGATGAATAGGTGAAAACCAGGACAATGAGATGGAAAATGCAAACCAGTTTAATGAAAACAAGGAAAGCCAATAGTGAAAAATCCCATGAAGTCGGTAAAATAAACTGCCTTTCCCAAAGAGTATTAGCAAGGAATTTACATCTAATTCTACAGCAGCATTAAGCAAAGATTGTGTAAGTGGAAAGAATCACAATGACCTCTGATATGCTCTGGCTCTGTGTCCCCATGCAAATCTCATCTTGAATTGTAATCTGAATTGTAATCCCATGTTAGGGGAGGAAACCTGGTGGGAGGTGATTGAATCATGGGGGCAGTTCCCCATGCCACTCTTGTGATTGTCAGTGAGTTCTCACAAGATCTGATGGTTCTGAGGGGCTTTCCCCGCCCTCCCCCCATTCACTCTGCACTTTTCATTTTTCTCCTTCCTGATGCCATGTGAAGAACAATTTGTTTCCCTTTCTGCCTTGATTGTAAGTTTCCTGATGGCTCACCAACTATGTGAGTCCATTAAACATCTTTCCTCTATAAATTAGCCAGTCTCAAGTATTTCTTCATATTAGTGTGAGAACAGATATAAAGCCTCTTTCAGAAAAGAGCATCACCGACATCAACAGGGCAATCACTCCTCCTTTAAGAGTTCAAATGTTTCAAACTCAAGGCAAATGTTTTTCACACACACACACAACTAGCCTGAGATTTAAAAGTCTCTAAGGAAAAAAACTACAGCAGAAGCATTAGGTTAGTATCAGGACATTTATATTTAAGGCTTTACAGTATCAAGCTTTTTTTCTCTTATGAGCCAGGCATGGTGGCATGCAGCTGTGGTCCTAGCTATCCAGGAAGCTGAGGCAGGTTTGCTTAAGCCCAGTGCCTGAGACTGCATTTAGCATGAATGTGCTACTGTGTACTCCAGCCTGGGCAACAGAGCAAGATGCTGTCTCTAAAAATATAAAGATTTTCTAAAGTGCACATTTTGGGGTTATTTAAATGTGATATTATTCAATATACATGAATTTGGGTCATGACTTCTAAATGTGACTTAAAATGGCATGTTAATTTTAAAAAATTATGATACTTTTCCATGATCAAAACATGTTGTGTCTCCCTCCTGACCCTCCTTTTTAGGTAGATAGCAAATATAGTGAAAATTAGTTGACATATGCTTCAGAAAACCTTTTGCTTAAAGCATTATCTTCACTGCTATCCTTTTTTGTTTTTTAAGTTGTATACTCCTAAAATGTTTCAAGCACTTAAATTTTCTTTTATGTTGTTTTCAGCCCACTAATCAGTACTGTTTTGCTAACTGGGAAATTAATACAATACTAATTGTCAGAGTCAGAAACAGATTAAACTGTATTTTGAAAGTCCTAAAGAATAGAAATTTGTATAAGGAAAAAAACTAAAGATGGAAACACATTTATATCTCCCACATCTTTCTATTTTAAAAATTAAAAAGAAAATAGGAGAAATAAGAGTAGACGTGACTTTTAATAACAAAAATAGTCCATTCTCAATAATATTAATAAAGAAAAAGCAAAAATAGACTCATTAACACATAGGATTCAAAGTAATGATTCCAAGAGAAGATAATTTAGAAAAAGGCATTTAATTATAAAATTTTCTTTTAAATAAAAAATCAATGGCACGAATCACCACAAAATTATTTAAGTGATCACATCCACAGGCTGTTCTTGTAATTATATGCTAAAAATTTATGACTGTTCTCATTAACAGCATTCCCCCACCCAATTAGAGACATCAAGAGCTTCTGAGAACATGTAATTTTTCCTAAAGTACTACTCAAAGTATCATAAACACCATTTGTGCAGCATTCATTTACATCACCTTTTATTTACTACATTCTAAACTCATAAAATACTTAACATTTCTCTATTTCATTTCTCTTGTTTACAGTACAGAGGCTCATCTCTTGTCACACTATGGTTTGTGCATTAAAATCCCTGGGAATAGTACTTTCCACAACATTTTAATAAATTGACTTCGATGATTTAAAATAAGAACACAAACAAAAGCTTATTCACTCAGAAGAATAACTCTTCCAGTAGACTTATTCAGGAGTTTAAAAAAAAAAATCCCTCTTTAGTAAAATACATTCTTCAACCATTACTGGATTATCCTATCATGCATATTTATAATACTAATACGACAACACGTAGAGCCAGCTATGACTTTTAAAATTCCATTTAGAAGAATACAGTAGACAGAAAGTTCTTTGGCTTTCACTGTTGTTATCCATAATCCAGTTACTATTTCACATAGGTATATTTTATTTCTCCTTCGTATGTAAGTATTTAATGGTTCAGTAATAACTGGCAGTTTCTGACTCCTATTTTCTTGATCGCTGATACAGTTCTGTGCACATAAGTCAGATGAACTGAAAAAAAAAATGCAAATCACCTCCCGTGATATGGCAGGAGAAAGTGGAATGTTATTATTTGAGCAAATGATTCAGAGATGAATACTAACATTCTGTCCTGACAGGAATACTGTGAAATTAGGTATGCTTTAATGTGCTGTCTTCACAATTTGCCATACCTGGTATTTGTTATGTTTTTGGTCAAAAACCAAACCTAACTGGCAAAGGGCAGATGTAAGGAGGTAATAGAGGTGAGAGAGCATATATTACAGTATATATGATTTTAGCAAGTGGGAAGAGAAGATATTTTCACATATTTTAAAAAACAACAATGTCACATCTGGACACATTCCACAGAGCATATGACAACTGCTCATAAGCTAATTAAGGCTCATCACTCTCACTCCAAAGTTTTTTTTTTAGTAACATTAATAATAATTAATATCATTCTGGCAGCAGCACAAATGTATGACTTTTTAAGGCTTCAGGGAGTCACTCTTAAATAGGTGGGTACAGCTGCATAATAAGAGTCCTGCCATTTCTTTTATTTACACTTTTGACTCAGCAAGAATTATTAAGAAGTCCACATGGTTATCTGTAGCTTGTTACGTCCTCTACAATGGCTTTGACTTTATAACCCATTCAGCATTTGGGTTAAGCTGATATAAATCCTTCATGTAAGTATCATCATCGAGGCAGCGTTCCCCTATTAAAAGAGATGTTGTGTCAGTTTAATACAGCAGGTAGACTGGCATGCAATTTTAAACTGAAGCTTAATTATTTACGTCTTAATTCTTGGACTTAAAAATACTTCTCATTCTACTTTGGGAGGTTGAGGTGGGCAGAATGCTCGAGATCAGGAGTTCAAGACCAGCCTGGGCAACATAATGAAACCCGGTCTCTATAACAATACAAAAATTAGCTGGGCATGGTGGCTTGCACCTGTAGTCCCAGCTACTCAGGAGGCTGAGGTAAGAGGATATCTTGAGCTCAGGAGGTGGAGGTTGTAGTGAGCCAAGATTGCACCACTGTAGTCCAGCCTGGGTGACAGAGGCAGAAACTGTTGCCGAAAGAAAGGAAGGAAGGAAGGAAGGAAGGAAGGAAGGAAGGAAGGAAGGAAGGAGGGAGGGAGGGAGGGAGGGAGGGAGGGAGGGAGGGAGGGAGGGAGGGAAGGAAGGAGGGAAGGAAGGAAGGAAGGAAGGAAGGAAGGAAGGAAGGAAGGAAGGAAGGAAGGAAACAAAACAAACTTCTCATTCTTTCCTGTTTCCCACAATATTATAAGAATTGACCAAAAATTGGAAAAGTGAATCTGGTAGTCTTTCTCTAAATGAATAGGTTTCAAATTAATTTAGGAAGCTGAAAATATTTTGTATGATTGGCTTTTAAATGATTCCTTGAAAGCTTATTCACTTTATTAGGAGGGGCAATGGTTTTGAATTCACCTAAGAAAGTACACTTAATTACTAAGATCCAAAGTAAAATTAAAAATCGAATATATTAGTATTTAAATGCCCTTTACTAATAGAGCCAACAAGTCAAGGTTTCTAGTGTTGTGGCCTATTTAAGAATGAACCTTTAGATTCCTATATTTAACTTTCAATATTTACTAACATTTTAAGTCCCTAAAACATTCTATAAAATTGTAAAATTATTTTTAATTACTATGTTGAACTTAACATTATCTCATTTATTTCTTAACAATTTTACCTTTACCATTTCCAAGAGTCAAAAACGAGAGAAAGTTTATTTTAAATTTTTTCAAAGAGATGAGTAAGACTCCCTGATAATTACAAAAGGGTAAAATATAAAACATGGTCAAAATTCATTCATTCCATTTTTTAAATTACTGATGTGAATTTCGAGTATGTGTGCATGTGCATAAAATTTAGCAGGAAATCAACTATGGTAAATGTAAAACTGCTTTTACTAAAGATCTAATTATAATAAAGTATAATGTCAGCCTTACATAGGCTCAAGTACTTCCTTTACTATGTGACATAAGTATATTAAAAAGAAAAAAATTTTGAAAAACTTGTATTGTTAACCATTTCAGTAGTTATTCTTATGGTACAGGAAACTTGCCTTTGCTGAAATTGAACACTGATGGGCATATGTACAGAAGGAGCTTAAAAAGAGCCTGAAGAGAAAGGTCAAACCATTAAACAAATCCACAATATTTAGCAACTAACTAAAGCATGGTACATTTTATTCTAATTTCCTGTTCTTCCTCTAAAGACAAAAATAATAACTGCTGGCAATGTTAAATCAGCATAAAGAATGCAAAGAGAAAAAAAAATGTGCTTACCAATATTTCCTCCAATTTCATACAAAAAAACTTCTCCTATCTTGAGAGTCTGGGCAACCCCACTATGAGGGACAAAACAAACCGATTAGTTGTATCATCAAACAGCTTGCAAGTAAATCATTTTAATGTGCTTGGGGACTTCTGGCTGGTATGGAAAATTGATAACTTAGACACAGTGTAAGACACAGCGTAATTATCTATACATTTGTATTTTCCCATCTGTTAAATGTACCCAATAGGTAATAAAAGTGTCACACCTGTAAATTAAAATAAGCAAATGGAACTATATAACTGAAGGCAAAACAATAAATCAGCATCCAAATTTGTAAAATTGAAAAGAAAATTTAATGTAACATTTCAGCTGCCAATCAAATTATTAATATGATTATCCACTTTGTATACAAGCCAAAATGGTCCTCATAAAACTATTTTTTTTTTTGAGACGGAGTTTCACCCTTGTTACCCAGGCTGGAGTGCAATGGCGCGATCTCGGCTCACCGCAACCTCCGCCTCCTGGGTTCAGGCAATTCTCCTGCCTCAGCCTCCCGAGTAGCTGGGATTACAGGCAGGTGCCACCATGCCCAGCTAATTTTTTGTATCTTTAGTAGAGACGGGGTTTCACTATTTTGACCAGGATGGTCTCGATCTCATGACCTTGTGATTCACCCGACTCGGCCTCCCAAAGTGCTGGGATTACAGGCTTGAGCCACCGCGCCCGGCCAATAAAACTATTAAAAGAAATGTTTCCACCTTAGTTTTGACATGCTTATTCAATAAGTATTTATCATGAGTTTGCTGTGCTGACAACTCCAATAGTGTGCAAGATGCAGATAAAGAATAAGACATGCTTCTGGCTGGATGCGGTGGCTCACACTTGAAATCCCAACTCTTTGGGAGACCGAGGCAGGTGGATCACTTGAGCCCAGGAGTTTGGGACCAGCCTGGGCAACATGCGTCTCTACCAAGAATATAAAATTTAAGCTGGGTATGGTCGTGTGTGCCTGTGATCCTAGATATTCTGGAGGCTGAGGTGGGAGGACTGCTTGAGTCCAGGAGATGGCCGTTGCAGTGAGCTGAGATTACACCACTGCACTCCAGCCTGGGTGACAGAATGAGACTCTGTCTTCAAAAATAATAAGCATGCTCCTCTGTTGGCTGTGCAAATGAGGGTGGCATAGACCCTCAGAGTGGAAGTAAATTATGTCATTACAGAGACTGAACTTTTACCAAGCAGGTCATGTTTAAAGATTTACACTCTTCAAAGAATAAACTGTTCAAGAACATTAGGTTCAAACTTAAAAACTGGTAAAATTCAGTGGCTTTCAAATCTTTCTGCAAAAGAAACCCGAGAAACCTGCTAAAAATCCACATTGAGAGCTCTAGAAACTGAGATGTAACTTGTCTAGGATGAAGCCCAAGAAATTGCTTTTTTAAATTATCTAGAGTGGATTCTGAAGCATGGCAAGGTTAGCGGACCAGTGAGGTAAGGGCCTGAAGACACACTCTCTGGAACTGGGAAGAGAAGATCAGGTCTGACTTGTATTCAAGCCATGAGGAAGGACATGGTATGACAGCAGTGCTCCTCACCACCCATGGAACGGCTCATCTGGTTCTCCTCCTTTCTCTCCCCACCCTGTGTGTCTGGAACCGGACACTCAGGGCGGTCTGGGCCCTCATGCTATGTTCCACCTGCTACGCTGCATCTGATCCACTTTTTTTTAATCAACCAGGGTGTATGTTTATCTCTTAAATTAAATAATTTAATAATTAGCATTTTGTTTTTAATCTAGTACATACTACAATCAACCTTGGGTCTAAAGAGAGTCCCTGTTTCTGTGAAAGCCAAATTGAATGTTTCAGGAGACTTGTTTTAAAGAAAAAAATCTAGTTAGATATTACTCTCAGACGGATTCTCATGTATCTGTGTTCCATTTTAAAGAAACAGGAACTAGATTTCCTAGTATACACAGACTTGTGCGTAATGTTAATCAACAAATTCATCATTAAAAGAATGAGAGCATGACCAGTGGGAAGAATGGCAAAGGCTGGTATCTACTAAGTTAAGGTAGGAAGCAGAGAGTTAAGTGGACCTACTTTGCAGAAGCTGTGAGACACTGTAGGGGGCAGAGACATCTGAGATCTTTCAATTGCCCCCAGGACATAATCCCCCCAAACCCGTCTACTCTCAGACTATGCACTAGTGCTTCCCAGATCTGTGACACTCTGAGATCCTCCAGCCAGTGTGGAGAACGGTTAAGGGGCTGCCTTTGGAATGAGACCACAGACTTAGAAATCCAGCTCTACCACCTATGAAAAACGTGTGACCTTGCAAATCTCCGTTTTCTTACCAGTGAAACAGACGTAACAATAGCACTTACTTCAGAGTGCTGTTCTGAGGGAAGTTTACGCTGGTTTATTGAAGCCTGGATATTACCAATGAGCCTCTCTCTCATTTCATCACCATCTGTTAGCCGCACAGATTCATCCTTTCTCCCAATGTATAAACACTGAGGGAAGGTACTTTAAAATGTATGTTTACATCTCCCCTTCCAATTATGGTACTAAAAGTATTTAATATGTTTCTGTTCTGTTTAAGGCCTTGTGCTAAAACAGAAACATAATAAATATTTCTAGTACCATGTATTAAAATTGGAGAGGTTCTGGCAGAAAGGTTGACTGAAGCCCCCAAATGTTAGAATGAGGAGGTTAAGACCAAGACAGAGTATTCATAAACTAAAATGACAATGACCTGGATGTCCCTCTGGTTTTTGTTTTTTTTTTTTTTTTTTTTTTGAGATGGTGTTTTGATCTTAATGCCCAGGCTGGAGTGCAACGGGGCGATCTTGGCTCACTGCAACCTCCGCCTCCCAGGTTCAAGCGATTCTCCTGCTTCAGCCTCCCGAATAGCTGGGATTATAGGCATGCACCACCACACCCGGCTAATTCTTTGTTTCTTTAGTGGAGACGGGGTTTCTCCATGTTGGTCAGGTCTCAAACTTTCGACCTCAAGTGGTCTGCCCTCCTTGGCCTCCCAAAGTACTGGATTACAGGCATAAGCCATCTCACCCGGCCAGTGCCCCTCTGTTTTTACACATTTAGTGTATTTCAATAAATGAAAATGAGGGTAGAGGAGGCATAAAACATGCCTTTAGCTAAAAGAAAGAATTCAAAGGGCAAAACCTGAAAATTCAATATACTTGTTAGAATCTCTAAAATTTAAGAGAAGACACTGCAAAGTGTTTTGGAAAGTGCATACTCTAATATAGTGAGAGGGATGCTAGCAGCTTTCAGACGACTCTCCCTGCCCAGTCAACCCCAAAATATAGATGAAGGGCCTGTTGTCCCTAACGAGGAACGCATGTTCTCCCCCTGAGACTTCAGCACTCAAAGGCCTGGCTGTTCTCTTTCAATTCTTTATGTTTTTTTGCTTTTAAATTTGAGTATTTAAAAATTCATTATATTTCATAGAAAAAGTTGGGTCTTTATTTTACAATGCCACCACATCCTAATTAGTAATTTTCCTTACAGTCTACAAACAATAATGGGCCTCCAATCAACAGATCCTGGAAAGAAGATTGAGGGGTCTCACTTGGCAATCCCATCTTAGGCCCAGTGAAGGAATGCTCAGAAATCCTGCTTGCATTAGGCTCCATCTGAACACAAACCACATCAAATGAACTAAACTCATTCCAACAGTCTAATGGTTAAGTCTGCTCTTCTCTTCTGCTGGGAAGACAATATTTTTAAGCATTTCATACTACCCCACAATTTAAAAAAAAGCAGCAGCGAAGGGGAGAGCGTGTGCAAGTGAGTTATGGCATGGAATAATTAACACAAAACAGGCCTCTACCTTTCTTGGCTGAGAAACCTGGCAAGTACATCACTGGCTCTTAGTTCTTCAGTTAGCTGTATTGCCATGGAAACTTTCGAAAGATGGGGAGCTTGTACTCGAATCACTCCCTGAGGAACGTCAGCCTGCAAAGCAATAATGACACTGGAACAAAGCTGGCAGCAGCTGGAACGTGTAACTCTACAATGCATTATATAGTAAGTGTGCTTAACTACTACGCATTTTACTTCACTACATAAAAACCTTAACTACTGTATAATGTAATTTGCTAAATTACATCAAACCTCAAATATCCTCTTAATGGTGATAGGGGAACTTTATAATGCCTGTGCAGTAATGCTTAATTATTTTTAAAGATGTAAAGAATGACAGCAATAACCATTACTGCCATATTAAGTGCTGATTTCTGAGTATTATCTACTAGAGGGTACTTTTTCATGTAGCAATTTATGAAATTGAATCAGAAAGAAGTTACTTTGTGTGCTACTGCAGTATGTGCATTTTAAAACTTCCTGAACATTCACAAAATTTCACAAAAAATTTTTGTCTCTGAATGTTTTATAAAAAAGAAACATACTTATCTATTTATATTATGTCTGTTCCCCATTTGGTTAGTGAGCTCATGTTTTTAGCTATATGCTTTGAACTTACAATGACCACTTCTAAATATTTTGCCCATGGATAAGAAAAACACTTTATGGATTTGAGGATAGCAGTGAAAGTTTATGAGGTTTGTAATACCAAAATGTCAGCTATAGCATTAGAAATATTAGGCTTAATTCCTAAATGGTTTTGCTAAAATAAATACTATCATTTATAACCATTGTGACTTAGGACAAACAGCACACACAAAAATCATGTTTAAAAGATAATGCTTTAAATAATACAAATATCCTGTTCAATTGAACCAAAATTTATTGAGCATCTACTGAGTACCAGATATTGTGCTAGGTTTACTTACCTAGTAATAAATAAAAAACAAGTCATTTTTTGCATATTATTTTGTGCCCACAGTATCATGTCTTTTTTTTTTTTTAATTTACATGGTCTTGTTTTTTAAAAAATAAACATCTCAGGAGTTTGAGACTAGCCTGGCGAAACCTGTATCTACTAAAAATACAAAAATTAGCTGGGTGTGCTAGTGCTCATCTGTAATCCCAGCTACTAAGGAGGCTAAGTTAGGAGAATTGCTTTAACACTGGAGGTGAAGGTTGCAGTGAGCTGAAACTGCACCACTGTACTCCAGCCTGGGAGACAGAGTGAGACTCCAACTCAAAAAAAAAAAAAAAAAAACAAAAAACAACCAATAACATAAATAAACATCAAGCAGAGATATACAACAGATACCTTTAATTTATTTCAAAGTTCAACAAAAATAATATACCTTTAGAATCAGGCTCTATAAAAATGTAGGTGCCCTAAAAGATTTAATATTGTTCCTCAGTAATATCAGCGATTTAGTGTGGGAATGACAAGGGAAAGAAGCAACACTATATAAGACCGTACAGTGAGCCTGAAATTGTGTAAGGCCATGGACTGCAAACAACAGCTAGATCTGTGAAAGTATCACAAAGGACCTGACCACCAACCTCGGAAATCCTGCCGCAGAGTGGGTGGTGCCCCACCTGCCTCCTTCCTCTGACCAATCAGTGAAGGGCCTCAGAGACACTACTCCAAACCTGAACAAAGATAGACAAAGCTTTTCAGGACCTCACACTCATGATTTTGCTGGACGAACCTTGGTCATAGCATTCTCATCCAACTTGTCTTGCAGGGTGTATTATGCTCAATTCAATCCGTGAAGGACAACCTAATTCCAACCTTCCAATTCCAAGCCCCCAATTCCCACCTGTACCCAAACACCTCAATTCCTGCTTCATCTTTCTATCCAGCCTAAATCCTTGGCTTGGTTTTTTGGCTTCTTGATATTTTAATCTACTCTATGACCTTGATCTCATCCCTAGGATACAAGTATAATTCCCCTTTGTCCTTGATTCTGTGTCAGGCTTTATTTTCATTCGTACAACTTTGGAAAACGTGCTGCTACTTGCAATGAATGGGGCATTTCAGGTGGTATAAAACAGTTATTAAATCAATGGTGTAACATACAACTCAGGGACTCCATGAACTCCCTTGGGTTTAAACTCTAGGTTATTTTCCACCATTTAACCTGTTAGCATGGCCTGACTTATCTGTCACCTCATAGGAGGTAGAAAATAATAAAGGGCATAGACACCTTGAACATTAGACTGAAAATTGTAATAGCAACATCTGAGGCATTGAGACTGTACTCACAAAACCCCAATCCACCTTATCTACTCAGTAAGCACAACAATATTGGTATTCTGGAGTCTGTAAGTTTATCATTACTATTATTACTATTGTTTTGTAGAGGGAGCTGAGTGGCAGGCTAGGGTTTTCAGATAGCCATGTGCTTTATATTGAGGTTAAAAGCTAGGTGATCCTGGTTAAGTCACAGTGTCAAACATATACAGGTTCTGTTTGATAGAAGTATCAGGAACAGAAATTGCTCCCACAATCTCCTCTTACCCAGCCCTAGAATATCAAAAAGGCAGCCAAACCTACACTGACACTTAAAGTGAAGATGATTGGATTAAGTTTTTATATAGAGGGAGTCCACAATAAATGAGCTGCAAAACCAAAATGATTCAGAAAATATATTCCCATAGAGAGTTCAGCGATATGGCAATCTTAGCTCCTTGCCCTTTTCCCCACTTTTTCTTGTAGCATCTTCTACTGTTTGGATTTTTAAAAAAAGGCCTGCCAGCACTCCAAGCTTTCCTATCTTTGTGTATGTTCTACTCCCCCTCCCAAATATCTCTCTGCTAACCATTTTACAAGGCTCAGCTCAAACACCTCAACATCCATGGAACCTTCCATGCCCCACAGGGTCAAAAAAAAAAATCTTCTTCATTCCGCTGACTCTCCTTCATAAGGGCCCTACTGTATGACACCTCTATTTTGGTTGTATGCCACATATCTGACTCATATCTGTAGCCACCCATCAATATTTATTGATTAAAAGAATCATTCAAAAAAACTTCTTTATTTTTACTAACAATAATAACACAAAGTAAAACTTCTCTAGTATAAAAGAAAGCATGCCAAGGGGTATTTATTTCCTTAATGGAAAAAAAAAAATCTTAGAAACACTGTCTAAAAGAAACAAGTTAAGGTGCCTCTATCCACCACATGGTATTCCCTCCACTACCGAGAGAAAAACAGGAAGGAAAGGGAAGCAGAGAAAAGGAATTAAGTATGTTAGAAGAGATAATTGAGTCACTTACTTCTGTAGAAAGCCAAAGAGGAAAGCCAGTTACCAACATTAGCATGCACCTGCCTGAGGGTGTAGTCTACTTTCCCTCCAACACATCTCAGGAAGAGCTAAATCTATTAGTCTCTTCTCATGCTGCTATGAAGAAGTATCCAAGCCTGGGTAATTTATAAAGAAAAAAGGTCTAATTGATTCCCAGTTCTGCATGGCTAGGAAGGCCTCAGGAAACTTATGATCATGGCAGAAGGCATATCTTCACAGGGCAGCAGGAGAGAGAAATGTCAAGCAAAGGGGGGAAAGATCCTTATAAAACACCGGATCTCATGAGTACTCACTCACTATCACAAAGAACAGCAGCATGGGGGTTGCCACCCCCATGACTCAATTACTTCCCAACAGGTGCCTCCCACAACACATGGGGATTACGTGAACTACAATTCAAGATGAGATTTGGGTGGGGACCCAGCCAAACCATATCATTCCATCCCCAGCTCCTCCCAAATCTTATGTCCTCACATTTCAAAACACAATCATGCCTTTCCAACAGTCCCCCAAAGTCTTAACTCATTCCAACATTTACCCAAAAGTCCAAGTCCAAGGCCTTGTCTGAGACAAGGCAAGTCTCTCCAGCCTATAAGCCTACAAAATCAAAGGCAAGTTTGTTACTTCCCAGAAACAATGCGGGTCCAGGCACTGGTCAAATGCTCCCATCCCAAATGGGAGAAATTTGCCAAAACGAGGGGTGGCTACAGGCTCCATGCAAGTTCGAAATCCAACAAAGAAGTCCTTTTTTTTGCAATGGAGTCTCACTTTGTCACCCAGGCTGGAGTGGAGTGGTTCGATCTCAGCTCACTATAGCCTCCACTTCCTGGGTTTAAGCAATTCTCCTGTCTCAGCCTCCCAAGTAGCTGGGATTACAGGTCAATGCCACCATGCCCAACTAATTTTTATACTTTTAGTAGAGATGGGGTTTCACCATGTTGGCCACTGGTCTGGAACTCATGACCTCAAGTGATCCACCTGCCTCAGCCTCCCAGAATGCTGGGATTACAGACATGAGCCACTGCACCAGGCCTAACCAAATCTTAAAGTTCTAAAATGATCTTCTTTGACTCTATGTCTCATATCCAGGTCATGCTGATACAAGAGGTGGGCTCCCACAGCCTTGGGTAGCTCTGCCCCTGTTGCTTTGCAGGGTACAGTCCCCCTCCTGGCTGCTTTCACAGGCTGGTGTTGACTGTCTGCAGCCTTTCCAGGAACACAGTGCCAGCTGTCAGTGAATCTACCATTCTAGGGTCTGAAGGACAATGGCCGTCTTCTCATAGCTCCACTAGGCAGTGTCCCCATAGGGACTCTGCATGGGGGCTCCAACCCAACATCTCCCTTCTGCACTGCCTTGGCAGCAGTTCTCCATGAGGGTTCCGCCGCTGCAGCAAACTTTTGCCTAGACATCCAGGCATTTCCATACATCCTCTGAAATCTAGGTAGAGGTTCCCAAATGTGAATTCTTGACTTCTGTGTACCCACAGACTCAACACCGCATGTAAGCTCCCAAGGCTTGGGGCTTGCACCCTCTGAAGTTACAACCCAAGCTGTACCTTGGCCCCTTTTAGCCACCGCTGGAGCTGAAGCAGCTGGGATGCAGGGCTCCATGTCCCCAAGGCTGTATAGAGCAGGGGGGCCCTGGGCCTGGGCCAGAAAACCAGTTTTCCCTCCTAGGCCTCCAGGACTATGATGGGAAGGGCTGCCTTGAAGGTCTCTGACATGCCTTGGAGACATTTTTCCCATTGTCTTGGTGATTAACATTGGGCTCCTCATTACTTCTCCAAATTTCTGCAGTGGGATTAAACTCTTCCCAAGAAAATGAGTTCTTCTTTACTGTAGCATTGTCAGGCTGCAAATTTTCTAAACTTTTATGCTCTGCTTCCCTTTGAATGCTTTGCCACTTAGAAATTTCTTCCACCAGATACCCTAAATCATCTCTCTCAAGTTCAAAGTTCCACAGATCCCTAGGGCCGGGACAAACTGCCACCAGTTTCTTTGCTAAAGCACAGCAAGAATCACCCTTATTCCAGTTGCCAACAAGTTCCTCATCTCCATCTGCGACCACCTCAGCCTGGACTTCATTGTCCATATCACTATCAGCATTTTGGTCAAAGCCATTCAACGAATCTCTAGGAAGTTCCAAACTTTCCCTCATCTTCCTGTCTTGTGAACCCTCTAAGTCTCTAGGAAGTTCCAAACTCTTTCACAATGCCCCATCTTCTTCTGAGCCCTCCAAACTGTTCTGACCTCTGCCTGTTACCCAGTCACAAAGTCACTTCCACATTTTCAGGTATCTTTACAGCAGCAGTCCACTCTACCAGTCCCAACATCTATATTAGTCGGGGTTCTCTAAAGGGACAGAACCAATAGCATACATGTATATACAAAGGGGAGTTTATTAAGGAGTATTGACTTACATAATCCCAAAGTGAAGTCCCACAATAGGATCTGCAAGCTGAGGACCAAGGAAGCCAGTCCAAGTACCAAAACCTCAAATGTAGGGAAGCTGACAGTGCAGCCTTCAGTCTGTGGCCGAAAGCCAGAGAGTCCCTGGCAAACCACTGGTGTAAGTCTAAGAGTCCGAACACTGAAGAACTTGGAGTCCAATATTCAAGAGCAGGAAGCATCCGGCACAGGAGAAAGACGAAAAGCCAGAAGACTCAGCAAGTCTGCTCTTTCCACTTTCTTCTGCCTGCTTTTATTCTAGCCATTCTGGCAGCTGATTAGATGGTGCCCACCAAGATAGAGGGTGGGTCTGCCTTTCCCAGTCCACTGACCCAAATATTAATCTCCTTTGGCAATCCCCTCATAAACACGCCTAGGAACAATACTTTACATCCTTCAATCCAATCAAGTTGACACTCAATATTGACCATCACACGAAGGCCTCTAATAATATGCCCATGAGCCCATGCTTTCTAAATGAGCTCAGGTACCATAGCTTTGGGGGGTATTCCCATGCTTCCTTAAGAAATGAGGCACTGAGTTCAGGGTGGTATCAGGACTTGCACAGAAAGCACCACATCTAACACAGGAATGTAAGATCTTTCCAATAGTTAAGAGTTTTAATAGAAGAGTCCCGAGGTACTAGCTTCTGGGGGTAACTGGGAGTTTTCACATATATGTGTAATGTTAGGTAATTGATGTATTATGGGGTACACGGGCTGGTTTTTGCCAAGATGGCAAGTGGCATGAGTACTCTTCCACAGATTCCATCTACCTATGAAATAAAACATTTCCCACATCCCTTTCCCTCAATGAGCAGGAGATAAGGCTAAGCCACCTTTGGCTCAGCAAGAACTCTTCCCAACTTACAAACTATAATCATTTTGACTCATTTCACATGGAGCTGGAATATCAATGTGCTTGAAAAGCATTCCATTAAACCAACAAGTACATGGTTTTCATTAAACCTTCCTAGGCTGACATTCCCTGACCACTAGAGAACCTGTATTCTATAGCAGGGGGAAAGAGAAAGTGTGTGTGTGGTTTGTGTGTCTACGGGATATGAACATTTCTCAGCTTCTTTATTTCTGTAGTAATTCATCCCATCCAAATTCTTACAATACAGAGATTGACAGTTTGATTCAACACGGATCTACAAAGCTCTTTATCTCTGTAGAAGAAATGGGTTTAACCAGTATATGTAATGGTAAAGCTGAAGAGTTAAAGTTGTCTCTGGGAAGTTTTTGCTGGATATCTTGACAAGGAAGGCCAAATGATATTTATGAAGATAATAAACAATAAATCATGCCAAAGCTGTCGTTTAAATGGTGTATGGCAACCACTATTACGTACTAGAATCATGTTGTGTGGAATACTGAAGCTATTAGTATACCAGTTGCATTGAGCTGCCAAGCTTTGAAAAGACACAACATGCCTGATCATTAAGCCAAACAGTCTGCTCTTGAGCCGTAATAATAACAGAATCTGTACACAGTAAGATCTTTGTAAACTTTCTATTTCACATGTTTTAATCTAAAGTTGGGACTCTGTCCCCTGAATTTTTTTTCCATTGGGATAGGGATGAGTGCGCTTGTGAACTGTAATTATGTGATATATTGCAGGCCTGGAAGAGAGCAGCCCTTGACTAACACACCATCAAAGAAAAGTCACAAGGGATTTCACTTCAAGACTGTTAATTTCTTATGCATGCAAAGATTATTGTAATAGAGAAAATGGGAAAATGATCTCACATGGTCTTCACATGATGTTTTACATATTGAACTAAAGTTTGTATTTCTAAATCTGATTTTATTATCTGGTTAAGTAGCAATTTTAGCATTTTTCATAAGGTATACACAAACACTGCATTGCTCATACTTTTGCACTCTAGAGATTAGAAATTTAATGTCAGACCTGTAGAAGAGATATTAATTTCTTTTTCTTTCTCATTAAAAGCTAATTTAAATGTAAAGCTGACATTTTTTAATGCCACAGAAATCCTTCTTTATCTTCAAAAGGGCAAACTGGAAATACAGCCTTTTCAAAAGAAGGCCAGATATAACACATATTTTAGCAAATTAAACAGGGACATTTTAGCAAGGTATCTTAAACTAAAATGGCATATTCATCACCGTAGTCTGAACTGACAATACTGGGAAGTGGTGATATAAAAGGAATTCTCTACTATCTTGAACTATGTGCTAATTATAATTGGATCTTTGTTATCCAAATGCCTTAAACTTTTATCCAACTCACAGATTCAGAGGATTTTCAAGGGCTTAAAATAACTTCCATAGTTAAGCATTTAATTTCCAATGAAATAAGTTCTAGTATTTTTTATTTTAATATGGTATTTTTACACACTATTAAAAATCAGGGAATGTCATAAAAAGAAGTAAGATTTTGTGTTTGATATTGTAATTTGATTTTCCACTTGGGTTCCCAAGTAAATCCAGACACAGTTTCCAGACCTAAAACAGATGCTGGAAACAATACCTATGACAATGCTTTGCAGTGAGAACCATTCAGTGAAATCAGAGATGCAATTCTAAACAAAATTGTGCATAAAAGCACGCAACCCTGGCCACAAACAACTCAGCATCTACACCGCATTGCTGCCAATGCCAGGGTTCTTCCCGTGGCAGCAACAGATTTCTTTTTCATATCCATAGCCCTACACTTTAAAATGTGACAAGATTATTCTGGAACTTTCGGCAAGTCATGTAAGCCCTTTAAAACTTGAGTTCCTCCCTGGTAAATTGAGCATGTGACACTAGGATGTGCCTAGTCAACACTGAGATTAACCATATGGAGAAAACCCTTTGACCATGACCTACGAGGTCAGATGTGGTGAGCAGAATGCCATCTTTCACAGAATCCCACAGATCCACTCTGTGCCCTCACACTCTTATAAATGAACAGCCTCCCTTTTAGAGGTGAGCTTGAATGGCAGAAGAAAGATCATACAAACCTAAGTCACAACAACCCTGAGGCTTGGATGATTCAGCCATTCATAACCAATTACTCATCAAAGCTGCTCCCCACATTCCTGGTAGGCAGAAATGCAATCTAATAGTTATAAGATATCTGGGATGTCCTTAAAAATTCTAAAAGGAAAAAATATGTGGGAGACAAGATGCAACAAGATCAGAAAAATGTGTTTGATTGTTGATAATAAAGGTTTTGGGGGGTTCATGTACTATTCTTTCTACTCTTGTGTGTGTTAAAGTTTCATGATAAAATTAAGTATACGTGTGCATGGACACACACAAACACACCAATAGGAAGACGGAATTACTCTCCCAGTTTTTAGATAATACACACACCCATATCCTGCCCTGGGAGATTCTGACTCAGAGGGTCTAGAGAGTCACTGAATCATGGTTTGCTTCTTGTTTTGTTCGAAAATAATATTACTAGGCCAGGTGCAGTGGCTCACATCTGCAATCCCAGGTGTGAGAGGCTGAGGAGGAAAGATCACTTGAGGCCAGTGTTTAAGACCAGCAAGACCCTGTCTCTACAAAAAAAGTTTAAAAATTAACCAGGTGTGGTGGTGCATGCCTGTAGTCCCACCAACTCAAGAGGTTGAGGTGGGAGAATCCCTTGAGCCTGCAACTGTGAGGTTGCAATGAGCCATGAATGCACCATTGCACTTCAGCCTGGGTGACAAAGCAAACCCTTATCTCTAAAAAAAAAAAAAACTTAAAAAAAATTAAATATCACAGATGCCGCTATTGTGAACTTCTGGTTAAACACCATTAACCCGGTCCTACCCTATCATTTTATAAAAGAAACTGAAGCCCACAGAGATCAAATGACTTGTCATACTCACTCATGGCAGAGCTAGGGCTATATCCTCAGGCCACGTGACTTCTGGGGTGTATGTGTAGGTATGTGTGTTATCAATCCCAATAAGTTAAAGGCTATCCGAAAATGATTGTTATTAATGGTCTATAATTTTCTTATTTTTCCTCCAACGGTTTCTTCTCAGTATAATTTATAGATAAGATATTAGTGTTAAAAACATCCACATTTGGACCAAACACTTTGTATGCTATAGTCACTAAAAACATTTGCCTTATGAGATAAATTGAATACATCTAGATCAAATTATTATCTAGTCAAATATGTCTTAATAATATGAACGCTTGATTATATACTTAGCTTTAATGGCATACAAAATTTTTTTAAGAGGGGTGTCACTATGTTACCCATGCTGGTGTCTAACTCTGGGCTCAAGTGATCCTCCTGTTCAGCCTCCCAAGTAGCTGCCACTACAGGTGCATGCCACTGCATCGAGTCAGAGCCCATTTAAAAACATTACTTTGATGAATTTTTATAATCTATAATCTCTTTCACTCTCCAATGCCTGGCAATCTAGCTTCTTCCATAAATTATCATTGCCAATGCTTTGGAGAAAGTCATAATTAACGTTCAAATTCGAAAACCTTTGTCCAGTGTAACCTTCCTCAGCCTCTCTAAGGCATTTGGCACTACTAACCAAACTTCTACTTACTTTATTCTTCCTGCCTGGGCTTCGGAGAAACTATACACCCTTCAACTTTCTCTTTCCTCCTATTATTTCCTAGCCTCCTTCAGCCGCTCTTCTTCAATGGCCCATACTTAAATATTGGAATCCTAGAGATATCTTTCCCTCTTTCTCACTCCATACATCCACCTTGTGTAATATGAACCACTCTATGGCTTCAATGACAGTCTCTAGGCTAATCCCAAAGGTGTGCCTCCAATGAAGGATGCTCCTTGAAATTCAGGCCCATAGAGCCAACTCTCACACACGCATGTTAACCCAAAGTGTCAGAAATTGACTTTTAAGTCTGTCTTCCTTTTGCTTGATGCTAAAGTCACCCACGGCCAAAATTTGGCAAGTCATTCTAGATTGCCTTCTTCTTCCACATCCTTCACATCCAATCAGTATCCACATCTTGCAGGGTTCCTGTTGGCTCACATTCTAAACTTCTTTCCATTCTCAACTGGGTCTTGGCTCTAGCCCAGGACCATTCTAAGAACTACATGTAAAACACATTTTATAACAGCAGTAATCCATGTTCATTGTATTACCACCCATAAGCCCAGGGTTTTGGCATGTATCCCTCTTAGAGTACTTCTGTGATCTATGAAGAAACAGAGGATAAAGGTGAAGAATCCATGCATTTAAAGTCATATATGATTTGGTTTCAAATTCTAACTGTACTACTTCCTATTTGGATAACCTTAGTATTATAATCATAGTTGTTATTACCCCCTAAAAATATAGCACTATACCATTCACTGATTTGTAACTTCTTTTTTCACACAGTAACATTACAAATCTCTTCAATGTAAAGATACGCATCTGTACATTTTCACGGTATTTTGCTGTATAGATATGCCACAACATATTTAGCTAGCCACCTCTATTCTTTTGAATTATCTCTAATTTGGGTCAGTGTAAGAAAATGGCAATGAATGTAACCATAAATATTTGCATGCTTATGCTATCACTGTCTTTGGAGGAATTTCTGAGTCCAGTGAAGAGCATGGTTTTCAGGACTTTGCCACATGCCACTGTTCTCTGGAAGGATTCTACCAATGTATATACTCCCATCAACAAGGAAATTACCTAGCATCTCCTACCTACCTTCCAGTCTTACACTCCCTCAATCTTTCCCTCATCTTTCAGCAATTCCGTCACACACAGAATAGAAATTTTACTCTCTCTCTCTCTCTCTATCTCTGTCTCTCTCGGCCTACTCCTGCTTCCCCTCTATCTGTCTCTCTGTGCACCTGAGTGGCCAGTTAGTATGACCTGATTTTTTCTCCAAACATTTCAGATATCCCCACTTGAATATCTAATATATACCACACTCAACAAGTCCTAAATTGAAATCATGACATTGAAAGCAATACCATCCTTCCAATTACTCCCAGGCCAAAAACCAGAATCATTTTTTTTGTTCTCCTACATTATTTCCATCAGGAAGTCTCAATGGCTCTAATTTCAATAAAAAAAAAATCTAGAATCAAACCATTTCTCCACTTTCCAGAGTGGATACCGTGGTCTGAACTACCATAATCTCTCACCTGGGTTACAAGAACCTTCCAAATGATCTCCCTATTTCCCTTTGCTCCCATATGTCTATTCTCAACACAACAGCCTAAGGGATCATTTTAAAACATAGTATAGATTTTCAAGTCTTTGCTTCAAACCCCCATTTCACTCAGAGTAAATCTAAATTTCTAATGATGGTCTGACTACAAGGCCCTATGCGATCTTGTCCCATTGCCCCTCTGACCTCATTTCATATTACCGTTCCCTCTGTTGACTTCACTCCAGCTACATTCAATTCTTAAGGTAAGTTCCTGTCTTAAGGCTTTTGCAGACTATTCTTTCTGCCTGGAATGAGTTTCCTAAGATATACATGCAGCTCAAATCCCTGCCCTTCTTAATGTCTTTGCTTAAATGAATAAATATACAGACTATCTCAACTTAGTAGTGCAAGGGATCTCCTTCCCAATTCCCATTCCCTTTTGTCTGTTGTTTTTATTAATTTTGGGGGATAAACCACATACTAACAAATTATATGATTTACTTCTTAGATTTACTTTTATTTATAGAATTTAGAAAATAGAAGAGCAGTGATCTGTATGTTTTGTCCAATAATTTAAATTTCAAGTGCCCAACAGTAGGCACACAGTAGACACATTAAGTAACTGTTTAAGAAATGAAAAAATACCCCCAGGCAAATTCATGCCCTATAGTTTCATACTGCATAAAAGATTTGGAGGCGGGTTAAGAAAGTACAGCAACTAGACAGAATGAAGGAGGGGGAGTGGCTTATAGCAAAGCAGACGGTCCATGTTCCAGCCAAAGGGAACAGCTGCTACTCAAATCCAGTCAATGGCTACCTTGCTGGAAAGCAGGCCCCTTACTGCCAGAAGATGAGGGATGCCCCGACACCCATTTGTCATTAAGATGGTGGTTCAAACTCTCACATTAAATCTCTTAGTTTTAGAATTCTGGCAGTTGTCAGTTGGAAGCAACATACAAAAACCTCTTATTACATAGTGACTAATCACATATCCACAGTATTTGAACTTAGCTTGCACTTCTACTTGTTCTGGAATTGTTTTCTGTATATATTTACTCTCCCTAATAAAACGACATAAATTTTATTTAAATTTTAGATATCGATTCGAATGTTTTTATTTTTTTTGAGATGAAGTCTCACTCTGTCACCCAAACTGGAGTACAGTGGTGTGATCTCAGCTCACAGCAACCTCTGCCTCCCCGGTTCAAGCAATTCTCCTGCCTTAGCTTCCCAAGTAGCTGGACTACAGCTGCACACCACCATACCCATCTCATATTTTTAGTACAGACGAGGTTTCACTGTCTTGGCCAGGCTGGAGATTCGAATTTTTCTACCAAAATGACAGGCCAAATGGGCCTCTGCCATGGGCTGTGATGTCAGAAAGCTTCCGCTGCAGGTTAGATGGCTCTTCCCTAGTGATCCCTGTACAACACTGATTGGTGTTCACATCTCAGCTTGACTCCCCAGTGAAGCCTCTCTAATGCTTACTTCCTGTTTTGTAGATGACGGTGTTCCGGTTAGGCTTCAATCACATACCTCTGAACTACACCCTTCTACATCTCTTCTCCTGGCTCCTTGAGGGTGAGCACCCAAGTCCCTGACTCCCTGGGAACACCTAACATAAAGTGGGGGGCTAGCACCAAGGTGGTAGTAGCGTTTTGTTATATCAGTAACTGAATTTCACATAAGAAAAAGAAAACAAAACTCAAAATGTGAAGTTACAGCTAATATGTGATGAAATTGGTATTTAAATCCCAAGCTTCAAAATGACATCGAGTTTTTAAATAGTACAGAAATCATTCTCAGACCAGATCATGTCTAACTCTGCCACAGTGCAAACTAAGGAAGTTCATGCTTTTCTTTACATAAATGACAACATTGCTGAAATAGTCCATCTCCAAAAAGTAAACATTTCATTTTTTTCTAAATATTTATTATTAATAAGGTACACCACAAATATTTCCTTAAGTAGGTCCTGAGCCTCCGAGTATCACGATTAAATGCTCTATAAAAAGACAAGGCTATAAAGTTACTTAAGTTAATATAAATGAGAAGGGCTACAAAACAGATTTTATTCACATATTTACAATGGCCTTAGAGGTAACAGAACATTCTAAAGTTAACCAAAAATGATAACCTAAATGCTTTCTAAAAGACTTTAGGATAATATCAAGGCTTTTCTCAAAAAAAACAAGCATTATTTGCAATTTCTTTTTCTTTTTTTTTTTTCTTTTTTTTTTTTTTTTTTTTTTTGAGATGTAGTCTTGCTCTATCACCAGGCTGGAGTGCAGTGATACAATCTCGGCTCACTACAACCTCTGTTTCCTGTATTCAAGCAATTCTTCCACCTCAGCCTCCCGAGTAGCTGGGACCACAGGCACACACCACCATGCCCAGCTATTTTTTGTATTATTAGTAGAGACGGGGTTTCACCATGTTGACCAGGATGATCTTGATCTCTTGATCTGCTCGCCTCGGCCTCCCAAAGTGCTGGGATTACAGGCGTGAGCCACCGTGCTCAGCCTCTTTTTATGTTTTTAAAAATATTTAAAACTTGATTTAAAATTTTTTACAATGCCAAGAAGGTATTATTTTTTTTAAGAGTGAGAGCTATAAGTAAATCCAAAAGAAAAACTTTGTTTTTATGGTTACTGGATTCATAAGCAGGCCAAAACCGAAAATTCAAAGGCTGATAACTGCATTTTCACATTATTCCACAAGATGTCAGCATGTAACTGGACAACTTCAATAGTGGCGGTAGCAGGGAGGAGGTGGGTTCACTCAAATAGAACAATAGAAACCCTTTTATTTCATGATCTTACGCTACAGCTTTGGTAACTCACTTCATAAACGTACACTTAGCCATGTATATTTTATTATTGTAAACCCAGTTCTTAATATATTCTTACAGTAGTTTGTAAATACAGATATTTAGATATTTCTTTTTTGAAATGCCTTAATTTTTTCTTTCCAATTTAGCTCTCAAAATTCTTCTGATCAAATTAAGAACCTTCAAACACTTATTAAAGCCCAGGAATAATCCTCAGCACAACACAAACATTAACCTATTTGTCTATTTGGATTATTTTTCCCCATTGTACAGATTAAAAAAAAAATTAGAAAAAAAGGTCAATGGTTCACATGGGATTATTTACTCACTATAAATTATATATTCAGTAGGAGACTAGAGTCTCTGCAAGAGAGGGAGAGGTGTGTGTGTGTGTGTGTGTGTGTGTGTGTGTGTGCAGTCTTGATATCTTCCTTTGTTTCGTACTAACAACTCACATGCTGAGTCACCAACACCTGACCAATTGTCAATACTGATCATTAGCAGCAGTTGCAGGAAGATATAGTTACTAATGTCTTTCACTTACAAGTAGCACCACAGCCTAGTAAGTGGTAGAAAGTCATACTATGAAAACATTAAATAAAAAACATTGGTATTAAAATAATGCTTAAAATCTGAATAAATACATATCTCCCCTGTTGTCTTACATCATTTGCACTCTTATCTTGCTTTTCATATTTTTCTCGGTCATAAGCCATTTTCTTCAGCAATTTCTTCATGGCTCTTTTGTCCTTTTTGTGATTTCCCGAGTTTTGCTCCCTCACTTGGTTTACAATAAACTTGGGAATCTATAGAGAGATGGAATTAAGCTTAGAGAGGGAAAAGAAATAGCACCATTTTAAACGACAGAAGGAAAACACTATATTTCTTAAATTTCAAAAGGAGTCAAGTTTCTTTTTTTGATAAGACTGCCATTTTACATGCACTATTCATTAAATCTGTGAAAAGAAAATGCTTCATATTATTCACTTACCAGGTGTACAGAGCATCCACGTGATGTAATTTACCACCCACTGTGGAAGGTTCTAAAAGAGGCTTTGTGAAGTTCAAGGACATAGTGGCCGTCTTCCATGCCAGACTGGAGACCCCCTGAGGTGACGAGCAGTAGAAGCCACCACCTCCGCCGGTCTTTCCTTTTGCAGCCTCCTACCTACAGTCCTGCTAACTAACCTAAAGTCCTCTCCTAATAACCAGCTAGTTGCTGCTGTCATGAGAGAAAGACCTACTCCCCAAGAAACAAGAGCTGATAGGTAGCTAGCAAAAATCCAAGACAAATTTATCCTAAGAAATCACATTAGCAAACACAAAATATTTTCAGGTATCAAAATGTAACCATGAAATAATGTGGGCATTTCAAACATTGATATTTAATAAATGGACATTAAATTTTTATTTAAAAAAATCAGAAATATCAGTTTTTTATAAAAATAAAGACTTCAGGATCTAAATATCATTACTCTGTCTTTTTAACAAATTAATGTTTGGAGGTTCCTCAAACAAGAGATTGAAATATTCAATATCATAAATTTGCTTGGAATTCCTTTAGGTCATTTTTTCTAAATGCTTATAAGATGCCTTTCTGAAAAATTATAAATTTCTCTGGAAAATGAGCACCTAATCAATGAAGCCTCTCATCCACTACCATGCTCTGATAAGCTGTCAAAACAAGCTCAAAATTAGTGTGAAACAGAGGAAACCATTTTTAAAGATGTTCTCAGCAATAAGCATGTACCCCTTTAAATAAAAGGTCTAGGAAAAATAACTGAAAAATCTGAAACCAAGATGGCATGGGCTTTTGAAAATACAACAGGTCAAAGCTGGGTGCGGTGTCTCATGCCTGTAATCCCAGCACCTTGGGAGGCTGAGGCAGGTTGATCACCTGAAGTCGGGAGTTCGAGACCAGCCTGACCAACATGGTGAAACCCCATCTCTACTTTAAAAAAAAAAAAAAAAAAGAAAACCACAAAAGTTAGCCAGGTATAGTGGCATGCACCTACCTGTAATCCCAGCTACTCAAGAGGCTGAGGCAGGAGAATAGCTTGAACCTGGGAGGTAGAAGTTACAGTGAGCTGAGATCACACCATTGCACTCTAGCCTGGGAGACAGAGTAAGACTCTGTCTCCAAAAACAAAACAAAACAAAATAAAAAAACCACAGGTCTAAACCGAGAAATGGGAAAATAGGCAGAAATAAAAGTACTTCTTACAAGGTATATAATTTAAAAATAGAAATGCACAGGGCCCTCCTCACCTATAGGAATAAATTGTCTTTACTATTTTCTGCACTCAAGAATTTTAAATGTAATTTAATAAAGCTAATAACAAACATGCAATGTGTTTTTTAAACTACTAAGAACAAAGTATATAATATATACTTACTGTCCACAGAAGTTTTTGATAACTAATCAGTAAGTGCATGGTATTTGCTGTCCCAGCTGCCATTGCAAACTCTCGCTGTTCACTGGACTTCAACCCCAATGCATGACACATAAAGAGATTCGGGGCCATGACCATTGCTACATTCATGACTGTCATTTTATTTTTTTCTTTATTATCTATTACTCTTTGGAGAAATTCAAGAAGGGCCTGAAACAGAAATAAATCTTTGAGATTGTGTCACATATGAAGATAAAAGATGAAAGCACTGTGGCATATAAAATTATTTCATTAAAAAAACACATTGTGTATAAGCACAGTTCAGCTAATCACATCCAACAGGCCCTGTTACCAAAGCTTCTCCAGTTGGTTGATGCTCCCTGAGATGGAAGTTTGCTTCTACGAAGGACCATGGCACTGGGGAATGAAGCAGAGATGGCACATAGCTGAACTAGGGAGCAGAGAGAGGAGTGGGGACATGTCAGACCTCTGGCCTACGGGAGTCATAAAGAGCTGAAAAGTTAAAACATCATACAAACATTGGCTTATTTCAGAAAGTGCTACACTTTCCTATGTTGAGATTTTTAAAAATCCCCTCATTCCACTTCAGTTTCATTTGCTTTAAGGCAATTAATATCTGGCTGATGTGGAACCTATAAAGAAGGAGCCAGGCACTGGGCATGTCTGTGCACACCTGTAGTCCCAGATCCCTAGGAGGCTGAAGTGGGAGGATCATCCAAGCCTAGGAGTCTGAGTCCAGCCTAGGCTACAGAGAGAAACGCAGAGAAAGAAAAGAAAAGAGAGAAAGAAAAAAAAAGAGAAAGAGAGGAGCAGGGCAGGGCAGAACAGAACATTGTGGGGGGAAATGAGGAGAGACCAAAGACAATCTTTTTTTTTTTTTTTTTTTTTTGAGTGGGTCTCACTCTGTTGCCCAGGCCAGCATGCAGTGGTAGATCGTAGCTCACTACAGCCTCAAACTCCTGGGCCTGCCTCAGCCTCCAGAGTAGCTGGGACCACAGGTGCATGCTACCACGCCTGGCTAATTTTTTTTATTTTTTATAGAGACAAAGTCTTTGTTGTCTTGCTATGTTGCCCAGGCTGGTCTTGAACTCTTGAGTTCAAGAAATACTTCCACCTCATCCTCCCAAAGTGCCAGGATTACAGGCGTAAGCCACTACACCCAGCTAAGAATTTTTTTTAAATAAATGAAAAGGAACTTTTCATCAGGACAGGTTAGGTTATGCTCAGCTCAATGCCACGTACCTCCACCCCTATTGCAGACACTCGTTGTCCTCTGAACCTATCTTCCCCAAAAGCCAAAGGCAGCTGAGGTCACCCTACTCTAACAGGGCTTCCGGCTTCAGATTTTTTCTTGCCTTCTTAATTTGTTCTAGAGCAACAGCAAGCATAACTGCACAGGTATTCAATGTTCTCTATGAATGAGGCAGCTTATAAAACACATTGGAGAGATTGTTTAATCCTAACTTGGAGACTGACACTGTAATTACCCCCATTTTACAGATGAGAAAACAATGTTTGGAGAATGTAAGTAACTTCCTGGTGGTCATACAGCTAGCAGATCATGGAGAAAGAATTTAATTACAGGTCTATCTGGTTTTTGTTTCTAAATTCTTAACTACTTACTGAAAGAACCATTTTTTCATAGTTAGCCTAAAATCCTTACCCTAAAAAGGCTAAATACCCTATACTAAAATGGAAAAAGAAAAAAAAAAGTATCTATCCTTCAAAGAATTTGAGGACAAGAAATTCCTCTAAGTGCTAACAGGTTGCTCTTGAATCAAGTTTAGCTGCTATATAGACCTTGAAAATTTGAAACAAATTAAGGACAGAGCTTTAATATCTAACAATGAGATTTATGTATCTAATTTCTAGTACAGTACTCAGGAAGTTAAATTGTAATCCAAGCATAAAGTTATATAAAATAACATGTTCTCAAATGAGGACAAAAGATTAATTAGTAAAGTTAAGAAAAAATATTTAATTTTGTTCCACAGAGACCAGGATAATTGTTCAGGGGCCAGTATATCTCCTTCTTTATGAGCATAAATTACAAAGATTAGGCAACAAACCGTTTTAATTGTGGTGTGCATAGGCAATCATGTTATTCAAAATATTACTATCAGAATACTAGAGAATAAGAGAGAGAGTTAATATAAAATTAACGAGATGCTAGCCTAGCACTTGCTGAACGAACTGCAGTATCTTCTACCTGAACCTTAAGAATTTCCCCTTTTTATATATATTTTTTTATTTCAATAGTTTTTGGGATATAGGTGGCTTTTTGGTGACATGGGGAAATTCCTCTGTGGTAATTTCTAAGATTTTGGTGCACTTGTTACCTGAGGAGTATACAATGTACCCAATATGCAGTCTTTTCTCTCACCCTTCTCCTAAGGTCCCAAAGCCCAGTGTATCATTCTTATGCCTTTGTATCCTCATAGCTCAGCTCCTACTTATAAGTAAGAACCTGCAATATTTGGTTTCCCATTCCTGCGTTACTTCACTTAGAATAATGGCTTCTGGTTCAATCCAAATTGTTGCAAAGGCCATTATTTCATTCTGTTTTAAGGCTGAGTAGTATATTACATGGTGGGTGGGTGGGTAAGTGGGTAAGTGGGTGTGTGTGTGTGTGTGTGTGTGTGTGTGTGTGTGTGTGTCATGTTTTCTTTATACTCTCATTGAGAACTTACCCTGTTTCAAAAAGTATTTACCACCAGCCTGGTGGTATCAATGTATCACTGGACTCACTCTCTGAAAACCCAGGTTTGAATCCAGGCACATTTACTTATTAGCTAGGTGTGATCTTAGAGTAAATCTTTCTATACCTCTCTCTTTAAAGTTGTCTTATTTGTAAAATGGGAATACTTATCTCTCAGCCTGAAAGGCAAGACAATGTATATAATGAGCTTCTTAAAACTACAAAAAA
Source organism: Callithrix jacchus (assembly GCF_049354715.1). Taxonomy (NCBI): domain Eukaryota; kingdom Metazoa; phylum Chordata; class Mammalia; order Primates; family Cebidae; genus Callithrix; species Callithrix jacchus. The sequence goes on from NC_133505.1 coordinate 136,205,085, forward strand.
GATAAATGTCAATAATCATATTAACATGGATCCCCTCTTGCTATCTGAAAACCAGTCTTCACTATTGCTCCAAGTCAAAGGTAAGTATGATCATTGGTGCAAATGCACCATAATTCAAAGTAAAAAAAAAAAAAACAAAACTGTGGTTAAGCAACTTGCCCAAACACACCTGTCACTTTACTATCAGGCCAAGACGAGGTATTGACCGTGGTGCCTCTTAATCTTAGACTTGCTGGAGCAGAATTCCACACAAGTCATGCACATGATTCTGTCCTTCAAATGACAACTAAAGGCACGTTGCTGGCACTGGAAAAGTTGGAGAATTTTGCGTCAGGATTCCCTAAATTATACTGCAGTGGAGTTTCCCTTCCCTCTTACAGAACTGAATGTATGGCTTATTCTTGGCACATACGGCATTCTTGTTCCAGTGTTCTGTTACTGAAGTTCTAGTTTGAAACCTTCAGCAGAGCAGGCTAATTAAGTCACTAAAGCTTAAGTAAACATGTAAAATTACTTGTTTGCATCTCCAGTTTTTCACCAAAAATAATACTTCCAACGCACTTAATTACAAAATTATGTTTCCAATAGCCTCATATGCAAGAAGTAAGAATTAGCCTATAATTTTTAAAATATTTTTTAACAATTTTGAAAAGAATATGCCTGGGACTTTGAGGATAAAGTCCAAAGAAGAGTTCTAGATTAGCCACACTCAAAGCAGCCATACTGAATTGAGAGCTTGCTCCCAACAACTACTTGAACTCATTTGAGTGTAGGGATACTTTAAGTAAATCATACGTTTTCCAATACCCACTGCACCCTGGTAACTGACAGGGCTGTCACCCAGAGATGTGGCAAGAAAAAGTCAACGAGTAAGAAAAAGATGTTCCTCCCTATTTCTGAGTAGTTGAAGCCCTGTGTTAGGAGCATTGCTGACAAGCAGAGGACATGTTGAATCATCAGCCCCGCTTTGTCCTGAGCCCTCTGTCCCTGTCTCAGCCACAGTCCCCACACACTTACACAGCAGCCCCGGGCACATATTGTTCAAATATAACCCTTTCTAAAGTTGACCTCTGTCTCAAAAGCAAATTGAAACAAAACCTAATGCTGCCTCCTGGGTTATTCATTTGAAACAAAAGGCGTTCTTTCTGACTTAGGAAAGGGAATAACCCTTTGGAAGTTCTCCTGTAGCGGATGTAGCATTTTACCTCCAGTAATCCCTCTAAGCTGCTTCATCAAGAACAGCTGAGTATTAACCTTCATTCCATGGGCATTAAAGAACTATCACTCATGCAGTTACAATTCAAGGAGTTTTAATGAATTACAGGGAAAGAATTCCAAGGTGTACCTACTAGTGAATTCGTTTTCTTAACTTGAAAGTTCTTGTCATGAGATTTTATTTTAAATAGAAAAAAATGAATTACTACTACATGCTTATTAAATACAACTCAAAACATGCAAAAAATAAAAATAAGAAGGAGAAAAAATCCAAAAAGCACCCAAGTTTCCATTAAAAAACGACACACAATCATCTGGTTTGGAAGAAGAAATATTTGAAGACAAGGGCAAAACTTTGGATAATACTTTTACTAAGTTTACTTTTTTCCTTTTTCTTCTATAAGAGTTTATAATTAAACCTTTTACAACTACTTATAAACTTCTGCTGTTAAGGAAAACAAATCAGTACGGAACAATCCCCTGATTATAAAAGCTTCTGACAACACTTATAATAGATGGAATTAAATCATGTAAACATTAGACCAAATCACTTCAAAATGATAATATAAATCAGAAACTCAGGATAAACCTGTAGAGAAATAAACAGAATTTGTTTGAGCTGGTCTATCTTTTGGCTAACAAACATATCAAATCACCATTATGACTTATTCCAAAATCCACAATTTTGGACTACAAACTGTAAGATCTTTACGTAGTAGTAGGTTATACCTGATAAGGCTTAACATTTTTGTTTCAAACATTTATATTTTACCTTACTACGACATGCTTATTAAATACAACTCAAAATATGAAAAAATAAGAAGGAGAAAAAAACTAAAAAGCACCCGTGTTTCCGTTAACCAACAAACCTCAATCATTTAGTTTGGAAGAAGAAACATCATAGTGAAAATTAAAAAAAAAAACAACTTAATAATATTGGTAACAAAACTACCTCATAAATAGAGTTAAAGACTTTTACCCCATCTTTAAAAGTGGGCTTTTTCTTTATAGACTTTTATGAACATATCCAAGATACACATCGTACTGTTTTGCCACAAATAATGAAAAATGACTGTGTTTAGTTCTCAGGGATATTTAATGTAAATTAATGGAGCTGACCTTCAGCGTGTCCCTGTTGGCATCAGGTAGGAGGATGACAAGAAGGTTCAAGGCCTGTAGTTGCTGATTCTTGGTTGGAAGATCTGCAGACAGATTAAATAAATCTGAACTCTTTTCTTTACTGAACATTTTCCTTTACTTTCTTTTTTCACTTTTGAAGAAAAAAGTTATTTGGCATAAACATTACTGTAAAATGTAAGACACAACGACTGAGCAGCAAGCCTTGTTGAGAGTGTGTTTGTGGGAGATCAGCAGAAGCAGCTGCTGTTAGGAGCTTCCTCTCTCTCAGAATGCTCACTTCCAACTGTGATCATATGACGCGCGGCCTTATGTTTGCAGACACACAACAGTGCTTTGGAAATAATTTTAACTTCTGCGTGATAATTATTCCCCAATGAAAAGACATAGAGGATTGGACCTTCCATGATATGGTATCAGGGTGCGTCTGTAACAGTGAAGTTTGTTTCTTTTAATGGCGAGTGAACAAATGCATGGTAAGAGTCCATTAATTCCAACAGGAATATGTAAAATAGGGCCTGGAACACAATAGGTGCTTATACATGCCTGTGGAATAAATTAGAAAACCAAGCAGCAATTAAACAGTCTAAGAGGTGATTATCATTGATGCTATCATTTTCAGCAGCCCTTACCCCATTTAAGTAATACTCATGGATATTTAGAATCATTCCAGCATTTCTTTTTCAGCAATAAATTTGGTCCTTTACTCCATATCCAAGAAATGTATGCAACATAGCACAATTTAAACATTAAGAAGGATTTCCAACAGAAGGTGATTTATTCTGTTTAAAGAAGAAATATGTTAAGAAAAAATACTTAAAACAGAAGATGATTTCAGTTCCATCTCTCCTAGAAATTCTGAAGAAATGTCATGATACAAGATGACTCATGAAACCATCTCAATATCGTATGCTTTAAGAATAGCCTGGCACAGTTCTGGTTGAAACTGTAGCTCACCATAATTTTTTTTTTTTTTTTTTTTTTGAGTCAGACTCTTACTCTGTCTCCCAGGCTGGAGTACAGTGGTAAGATCTGAGCCCACTGCAACCTCCACCTCCCAGGTTCAAGCAATTCTCCGCGACAGCCTCCCTGGTAGTGGGAATCACAGGTGCACACCACTACGTCTGGCTAATTTTTGTATTTTCAGTAGAGATGGGGTTTCACCATGTTGACCAGGCTGGTCTCAAACTTCTGACCTCAAGTGATTCGCTAGCCTCAGCCTCCCAAAGTTCTGGGAGCTCACCATAATTATTAATAGTGCCCCTCTTTCACTCTTATAAGCATCCCCATTTAAAAGATAAAGATACGGTTACTTGAATGCAGTGATGGCATTTTTGCTTTTTTCGTGGCCTCTAGGTATAAAATGGATAATTAGGCCAGTAGCTAAACCTTACAAGATCTGGGCTCACTGAAAAAAAAAAATCGAGAGCTATTAGAGAGACATTAATGTGTAGCTTGCTCAAGACAACAAAATGACAGTAAGTACATAAGAAGAAGCTTGTGACTTTCCAACAATGAGGCAGCAAAATGCTCTACTCCACATTTCTGCATGAAACCTCAGAATTTAATTTTTCAAGAAATGCTCACAGACCCTACCACTTCTCCTTGTGCTTTTATGATAACTGTTAATCCACAGCTTCTCTAGTAAGTGTTGCTTTTAACACTTGGCAAGAAAACTGTATCAGAGATCTTATGTGACTCATTCTATTATAAGAGAAACGTGAAGTTTCCAGGTTTTAACACTGAAATACTTTGTATTGCTTAAATGTCATGCAATTAGTCTGTACCCAGAGAGAACATTCTGTTTATTCAGAAATGCATATTTATAAGAGAAAATGAAAACAATGCATGGCATCTGAGCACCCACTGACATCAGTGAGTCAATATGTCCACCCAAATATGTCTGGTTACGTTCTTTGTGATGCCAAATGTCACTAAAACAATGAACATAGATGGCACCAGCAGCAGGACTGCTTCAAAGAGGGATAGCACTTACTCTGGACAGCCTGAAAGGCTTTGAGATATTGCACGCTGAGCAATGGCTGGGGCAACTCCCGAATGAAGAGCTTCAGCAGGCTGGCGGCATCATGCTGTTTGACACTTTCCCAATTAAAAGTCCCTTCATAAAACTTTGCTTCTAGTTCTTGGCAAAGATTCTGATAGGCACAGAAAAAAAAAAAAAAAGAAGAAGCTATAAGTGCATTTCTTTTCTTGCTGAGAATGTGATACATTTTCTACTTTCAAGAGATTCTACTCTTTAGACAAGACAAATCAAACTAGAAAAAGTCAATACTTCTTTTACTCAGAAAAACTACTCCTCTCTTCTAATCCAAATGTACTTTACCAATAAGAAACTGTACCTAAGGCCAAAAACCAGTTTATAGTTTTTAACTGTTAAGGCCAAAAAAAAACCCAAATTTACAGTTTTTCCTGGACATTCCACAAACTGTAAGTAATAAAGTTTTAATTAAGAGATTGGTGAAAATAATTGTTCCATTTGGGGGCTTCACCCACATACTATAAATCTTCATTCAATTAAGAAAAAAATCACTGAAAAAGAAGTCTATGTTTTAAATTATTTAGAAGTATATTATGTAACAAAATACATAATCAATATCTGGGCCTAAAACAGAAGACTACCTCTGATTAGTCACCTCTGGGAAATGGAAAACTCAATTCTATAGCAAACGAGGCATGAAAATACATCAATATACTTGTCTTTAACACACAGCCATCCTGCTGCCAGCTGCGGAAAACAGTCCGAATCCATGCAGAATTAGAAATACCTAGTTCACTTACCTCAGAACTCTATGAAGTTTGGCATGTAAATTATTACTAATAAATCAATTGAGTTTTGTAATTACTATTTTTTGTATGCTTCTTTACTATAACACACACAAATCTGATCATGTTAGAAACCATCCCAACTTTCTGTCACTTTCTTTTATTACATGAAACCATTCTCCCAAAGCATGTTCTTTGTTTTCTTGTAAGGCAAATTACGTGTTCTATTCCAAACCAAGGACCATTCTCTACCCCCAGTTATTTATGTAACTGATGAAATATGTGAAGAGGAGTGGGCAAAGACAGGGAAAGAAATAGGGAGAAGAAAAGATAGGGAGAAAAGAAAGGAGGAGGAAGATAAAAAAGAGGGAGGGAGGAAAAGATAGAAAAAGGGAATGAGAGGGAGGGAAGGAAGAGGAAGGGGACAGGAGGGAAAGAATGAGGGAGTAATGGACAGCAGAGGAAGAGCCAGAAGAGAGAGATGAAAAGAATAGAGGAAGAGGGAGAGAGAACAGTATGGGGAAATTTGGTGGGGCCAGGGAGAAAAGAGACAACCAAAATTTTTGCATATTATCCTTTAAATTATTTATAATGGACCAGCTGCTGCATAATTTGGCATATGACAACAGGCTGGGTTGAAGAGTTGAGCCAGCTGAATCCACTTAATTGGTCTTCTTAGAAATTACACTTAGTTAAATTTGTCCTTCTGCCAGCCTTCTTCTTGCAAAGTAAAATCTGCATTATATTCACTATTCTGTACCAAAGTCGATGTATTTTTGCCTCCTGTGAGTTAGCCATCACAGTCGGCTAGTGAGGACCCAAGTGCTTTGAATGGTGAATTGGGAAGGACTATCTTGCCGATATGGGTAATATGAGTGTATGTTACCTGTTTCTGAGGAATTATATCTATGTTAGAGAATGTACTTAACAGAACTTGTCTCAGAATCACCCAATGTCCATGACTGACTAGTGGTGAACGTGCTGTAGGTGTTAGTAAATGAAGTGAGATGATGACAAGTTATCAAACTCACACACACCACCACAGTTTCAGGATCCCCTACGTACCAGATACCAAACCCAGGGGACACAAGAGGAAAATTATGATCAGGATGTATCAGGCTACTTGAATTCTATTAAAATGAGATCACTGTGTAGTAAGAGCCAAGGAGGCTGAAACTGGTGTCCTAAATCGAGGCAACTTATCAAAATAAGCAGGTGATGCAATCTGACTGTGGAATGTATAAAGAATAATTCCAATCCTGGCAACACCACAGCCCATTAGTTACAGGCCAGGACAGTGTGCACTCCCCAAGAAACATTTGGTCCTGATCCAGCTCTAAAGATTTCATAAAGAATGGGCTTATGAAAATGAAGAGAGATTATGTCTCTTCTCTCCTATTTTCACTTAGATTTTCAAATTCAGGAAGACAATGTATTGGATGTGGGCAGTGGTTACTTGTGCTATCTCAGTGCAGAGCGAAAGGCAAATTTGGAAGACAGGGTAAAAGTGATAGTTAATGGCTGCTTTCCACATACAGCTACCATTCCAAGTATGAGTCCCCTTTACATTTCAAATCCCCCTTAGCAGATATGTACTATGTATCCCTGTAGGGTAATTCCACCTTTATCATGCATTCATTGGAAACTTTATCCCCCAGAGCCAAAAATGAGGCACAAAGATGACAGCAGGAGTATACATGGTACCCTGGGATAGTAGAAAGGAAATGCCATCCAGAGAAGGAGAGGGGAGGGCTCAAATTAGGAAGTCTGGAAATTATTCTTTCAGCCAGACTCAGGATACCCCAGATGCAGTAAGACAGGCAACTGTGTGAATCAAGAAGGTAGATGAGAGTGTCTCATCTGGCCGGCTCACTAAGACTTGCATAGGATATCAAGGCCCCCCATCTGCTGAAATCTATGATCGCGGTCTTTTTTTTTTCTTTTTAAGAAACAGGGTCTTATTGCTCTGTCACCCAGGCTGGAGTGCAGTGGGGCAATGACGGCTCACTGCCACATGGAACTCCTGGGTTCAGGCAATCCTTCCTGCTCAGCTTCCAGAGTAGCTAGGACTCCAGGTGTGTGCCACAATGCCTGGCTAATTTTTTAAAATTATTTTTTGTAGAGACAGTATCACTTTGTTGTCCAGGCTGGTCTTGAATTCCTGACCTCAACCAATCATCCCACCTTGGCCTCCTAAAGCGCTGGGATTACAGGCATGAGCCACCATGCCTGGCCCTGACTTTTGTAAACTCAATTGCTACTACTCATACTGACTAAATCTATCACAACCTACCCCCACTCTATTAATATTTTCGCTCATCACATTCTCTTGTCATAGCATTATTATAGGCAATATGGTGATTTTGAAAAAAACAAAACTTAGCAAAAACCAGAAGGGACTGTAGAAACACTAAACTGAATGGTAAGAGGTTTTATTGTTGTATTTTATCTACTTTACTAAAAATGGAAAAAAGGGGTGGAGAGGACATGTTAGCTTTTAAAATGCATAAGTATAAATAAACAATAAAATGGTTACAATAGTAGAACCCAGTGATTACCTTGATTCTAGTGGCAGCTCCAGGGATTCGTAAGAGGCCTTCAGTTTCCAAACCGCCCTCTTCGATTCGAGAAATCAGCTGTGCATAAACAGAGAAACATTCTGATTTGGATATTTGTAACAGGTACAATTCCAAATTTAACATATGTTTTACATATAAATCAAACTGATTACAATGACATGTAAACTGACTGTTAAGAGGTTTTGAATGCTATTGTACTACCACTATCTTTCAAAACAGTAAGTCCAGAAACTTTAGCTATAATTTAGAAAAAGTTGGGCCGCCTTCTACTTTGTAACAAAAGTGTGTAATTTCACACAACAGCTGTTGTACTCCAAACAGAAAATAAAGATGTTCATTGTTTAAAAGCAACTAAGAACATCTATTTATTCTGCTTTTCCAGAAACCTACATTCTGCAATCAAATAAATCTTATGAAATTCTAGCATTTGCATATTTACATCTCATTTTTAGCTTGTTCCAAGAAAGAATTATTTATGACATGCAGAAAAAAAGCTGTTTGCAAATATTCATTTCTAAGCCTTTGGTGTTAAACAAAGGAAAATGTCCTTGCACATGGCCTCTAAGTCATACCTGATACCCAGTGAATACACTGATCTAACTCCAGATTCCCACAAGAAAGATTAAAAAAAAAAAAACAACCCTCAAAAATAAGACAAATGGAGAAATTACAATTACTATTGGAGGCTAAGAAGAAGAAAAGAGTGGTCAGATTCTTGGCAAGGTGATCTTCTTGGAGGAGGCATTCCTTGAGCAGTAGTACACAAAGGCTTTATAGAACATATCCTGCTATTTTAAGAAAATCAGTTTTCATGTCCTCAGTTTAAATATAAGGCATTTCCTAGCATCGTATAGGTTCTTCCTCCATGGCACCCACTCTCATTTCACAATTGCCTTCCCTACTTTATAAAAGACAGACCTATTCTTCACTCATCCACAATCTTACTATAATATTCTCTGCATGCCCTAAGGCATAACATCTTCTAGAGTATCAAAAGAATGTAAAAAAAATGTTTTTCAGGGAAGCCTCCTTTAATGATTAAACAAGGCCCTATAAAATACCTAGAGCTTACTTACGGTTTTTCCCTTGCACATAAAAGTGTGTGTTAGCAGCAAAGCCTGGCATCATAAATGAGGTCTTTTGACCTTTGTCTTGATATTCTGAAGTTAGATATATAGTAGTATGTGGACATTGGAAAATATGTCAACTTTTCTTTAAAGACTTCGCCTCTTCTATTCCTGGGTTATAATGTGGCCAAAGAATGCACTGATATTGAGGAAGTTTGATAACAACTAAACGTGGTAGTCTCAAAATTCTCCTAAGGATTTATTATTAGAAAAAGAGGAGCATCTTTGACCAAAGCAGTACAGGATTTTTTTAAATTCTACTGGAATATTTTCTAAAACCACATTTTTCAAGTAATACTGGATAAGAACTCATAGCAAAAATTTTAGGCGAATTATTTTAGATCTGATGGGTATTACTCAAAACAAAGCACTTAAAACCAAATTTAACCAATATTCAATGTATAGCCAATATTCATTTCATTTCCTCTTATAAAAGGTTTGAAACACTTCTATGTCCAATTAACAAAAAATAAAATTGTATGCCAGCTGCTGGAGCAAATTAGTTTTCAGTAATATATGCCTTTCACTTTCATTAAATACACAGGAAAAAGTGATTGTGGCTTCTAAATAACTGAACAAGCGTAATTTCTGCATTTTAATATTTGAGTCCTTTTTATTATTCTCTAAGGCTGAAAACCACATACCCAATAGAGTTATGTACATATATCTTCAGAAGGAATGCCATGTGTTTTCTTATATGTCTCACTCTGAAAATAATATTTTTAGTTACCACATTGTATTGCATTATTAAAATACAAATGATAATACTTTATAGCTTTCCTTTTATTATCAGGATTAAAAAGAGATGAAAAATAACTATATTGATCCATACATTTTAATAATGCTATTTTTACTAATTTATATTCTGTAATTTATCAATAATTTTCATCACATTTCTCAAAATATATATTACGTACTTATGTGAACTGAAAAATGAAATGAAAATACAGACTTTGACACAAAGTATGGCTGAGTTGGTTGATTCATTTGACAGTGAAAACACTAGATTTGATAATTAGGTTATAAGGCAGACTTCTTTCATAGATTAAAATTAACACTATTTCTATTTCCCCCACCCTTCTGAGAATACAAGGTTTAACAATGTACCTCTGAGCAAAATAATGAAATAACAGATACAGGTTCACAGATATTAGACAAGATTTGTTAGTGCCCTTTTTGGTTATATAAGCTCAAAAATTTAATTATAGTCCTCTAAAGACTGGTAATGAATCTTCTTGCAAATCAGTCATTTTTAATTTTTTCTATTTTACAAAATTGAGATCAGACCTAATTGTCAGCTGATAAATCAAGACATTTTTTATGATAGATCACCGTGATTTTTTTGCTTATAATTCACAGGGGATGCAAACAGATGAGTGTTATCTACAAGCAAACTTTTTATATACTCCTTATTTTTTTAGAAACAAAAATACTTTAGGGCCATTGTCCAATCCTTCAAACAGATAGACAGCTAGTCTATAGAATGTTAAGGGACCAAAAGCAAAAAATAACCAACTAAATAAAATTTTAAAAAAACTTCAAGAAAATGACAAAGGGAGATTTTTCTTAATAGACTGTATGCAATCCTCAGCATGATCACACGGCATCACTAGACCTCCATGAAAATTGAAGCTTACTGTATTTCTGTGGTCTGATGGTGAATTTTCTGTGTCAGTTTGTCTAGGCTATAGTGCCTACATGTTCAGTCAAATACCACTCTACATGTTGCAGTGACAGTTTTTTTTTTTTTTTTTTGGTTGTAACAGTAGACTTTGACTAATGACAGTTATTTAATACCCTCTATCATATGGTGGGCCTCATCCAATCAGTTGAAGGCCTAAAAGATTTTGGTTTCCCAAAGAAGCAGCAATTCCGCTCAAGATTGCAACAAAGAAACATTGCCTAAGTTTCCAGCCTGCAAATGTTGGACTCCAGAGGGTAGCATCAACTCTTGCCTGCACTTCTGGTCCGCTAGCCTGATCTACATATTTTAGACTCGTGAGCCCCACAATTGCATAAGCCAACTTTAAAAAATAAATCTCATCTCAATCTAAATATATCCTATTGGTTCTGTTTCTTTGGAGAACTTTGACTAATACTGCAGGAAAGGATGCTGCTGAGATCCCTGCTTTGTATAGAATTTGGTGTATGATTAAATTGCAACTGTTACTACTGACAGAAGAATTTGAATATGTAGCCTGTATTTGTCAACCTCCTCTTGTTAATCACAGGTACTGCTGACAGCTCTCCACAGATACATGTTCTGCACACTGTGGCTAGCAGAGGCTAATGGGTGAGATAAACTGTGTAGAACAAAATTTGTCAGGAGAAATAATGAGATGCAGGTTTGAATGTAGTGGTAGACAAGAGCGGAAAAAGCACCAAACGTTAGTAGGGAAGACAGGGAATTGACTGGTTTGGAAGAGGGGAAGAATAAGTGCCAACTACATTGAGTCTTAGTACTGGATGAGTTTGCTGAGCCAATTAACTGCAAATCAATTTCTACTGTTCCAAGAAATTTCAGCAACAGTGATATGCCCAGGCTGCAAAGAATCTACAGCTTGGGTAGTGTGCAACTGAGTTGACCTGTCTTCCTCACTATGCATTCCCTAGCTCTTCTCAAATGTAATCTGTGTTGCTGAACAATGATGGCTCAAAGGTTGGATGGAAATTTTTATACTGCCACAGATAATCCCCTTATGAATAATTGAGTGTTGACTACACAAGTGACTTAATAGTTTAGCAATCATTTTGTAATTCTACTTTATGGTTTCTTTGCCTACTTTGGAAATAGGCACTGGTAAATTAAATTGGACATCCTCACTGTAAATAGAAAAGCTTAGGAAATACACACAGGCATGAAATATTCATGAGAATGCAATTCCCTAGAAATTTATAAGCAGTTCCCACTCCTATGTATTATAGAACTGAAATCTCAATTATACAAAGCCAGCTAATATAAGACAGGAAAAGATGCCAGGTAATCACAGTTACAGTAATAACACAGACAGCATCACCATGAATATAAAACTTATGAGCCCTTGAAACAAATTTGCTTCCTGAATAGAAAATCAAAGTACAAAACATGACAGTATATCAATTGGAAAACTATATTATAATAATATGAATACAAAAAACCACTATTAGCTCAAGTATGTTATCTCTATGCTGACCAATCCAAGCCTACTTACTTTTTGAAAGATCAAGGGTATTCGAGTTCCTGGTACTTTCCTCTGATCTTGTTCTAACAAGACTGTCAGTGGAACACAAAAAAGACCAGAATCTGCAAGAAAAAAATAAAATTTCCTCACTTTTGTCAATCTATAAAATATTAATATAAACCTGTTAAAGCATAAGATTTCTGACACTGTCCATCAGACAACTATTTATTGAGCACCTACTAAGCGAATGACAGCATCTCAACATTAGATATATGCTGGCCAATAGTAAAATCCTGGTCCTGCCTTACAGAGCAATGCAGCAAGGAAAGACAACTAAACAAATGATTGCAAATAATTGCCAACATAATTAGAAAAGTGCAAACTGCTGCATAAGAGAGACACAGTGCTGTGAGAACATGCAAAATATCCGAATAATTTACTAAATGTAATCAAATTAAAAATTCTTACTTAAAAGCAAATATTGGCCAGGTGCAGTGGCTTACGTCTGTAATCCCAGCACACTTTGGGAAGCCAAGGTGGGAGGATTGCTTGCGCTCAGGAGTCCAAGACCAGCCTAAGCCTGGGCAACATAATGAGACTCTATCTCTATGAAACATTTTTTAAAAAAATTAGGCAGGCTCCTATAGTCTCAGCTACTTGGGAGGCTGAGGCTGGAGGAGAGCTTGAGCCTAGGAAGTTGAGGCTTCAGTGAATCATGAGTGCACCACTGCACTCTAGCCTCAGTGACAGATCTATCATCTTTTTTTTTTTTAACATCACCAAAAAAAGCAAATATCATTCATCTTTTCCATTTTAAATAGACATCGAACATTTTCCAATACAGCTTTCTGAAAAATCAGACAAGATTTATGATCTTGTTCTACAAATGCTCCTCTTTAGAAAATAGGTACTTGCTATTCTTAAATTTAAATGTGTAGTTTTATATACTTAGAAATAGCTCCAGAAATAAATGACAGCTAATAATTTACAATTTTTCTAAATTAAAATCATATGCCTTGAGTCTGCTATGAACATGGCTTCTTCCAGCACCTCTACCCTGCCTCCATCACTGAGTGGACCATTAGCACCAAAGTGATAACTTCTGCCTTTATGACATACCTCAGCATGGAAATGAAAATCATCTGTGAACATGAAAAAGGGGATTATCTTGTGGCTTGAGAACAGACATTGGAGACTGTGACACTTAATGGAGATGCCATTCAAAAGAACACCAGTAACCCAGCAAATAACTGCTTAGTTTGGAAATTCAGAAAAGATGCAATCTGAAGAATGCCAAGGGTAGAGGGTATTACATAAAATCAGTATCTTGGTTAAGACAAAGAGGTATTAAATAAAGATGGGAAGAAATTCTATTAACAGTGATGGCCTTGATATAAACAACTTAATAATTCTTTGCCAGGATGCAATTCTAAAACATAACATTAACCAAAAAAAAAAACCTCTCTGAGCCACTTTAAAAATCCTGGACACTGACTCACAACTATTTAAATTGTATTTCTATTTTATGTTTGGAGAAGGCTTTGTGATGAGCTTTTCAGAAAGCATCTTAAGTCTTCACTATCCATAATGGACTTATGAAAAAACAGAGCACCATTTAACTCAGAAATTCACCATCCTAGGCTTTAAGCTAAAGCACTCAAAGGAACTAGGCACAGAATGAGGTCTTCTGGGACCCAGCATGACAGAGGACCAGAAGGGAAGGTACACTTCAGTCCTACAGAGTAATTGACTCTAAAACCTAAATCAGGTGAATACTTGTCTTTGTGAATGTTACCATAGCAATTCAATAATCCTCATTCTTGGTTTCTCTTTAGGAGAAACCTCTAAGATTAAACAAGAGGACAAAGATTCCTAAACAGTAAAGCTTCTTCAACAGAGTTATGTGGATTTCATGACCAATAAATTACTGGAGAAACAAAAACTGAGGAGGTGTCTGTTTTCTATTATATTATAAAAAATTATTTAATGGACAAAGCAAGGTACTTATTAAAAAAAAAAATCACGCCACATTTCCATGATGAGTACAATCTAGTGGCATTGCTGTGTCACAATGGAGTTATTTTCTTAATAGTAGGGGAACGACTGTCTTTGCAAAATAGGTAAAATTCAAATGTCCAGGAACAAAAGGGCAAACTACTAACTGGCCTATTTATTTCCTATCCAATGAATAACCAAAGTAATCACTTAGAATCAACAATCTTAAAGTCATTTTTCAAGATCTGATTCTGGAAATAAATATGCACCAAATAGTTATCTTTTGAAATACATAGTTTTCAAAAGAGAAAGCACATGAGTTAAGATTCCTTGCTTCAGAATTTCCTTCTATGAGAATTATTTGATTACGCCTTTAGTCTCTGTAGTCTAGGACACAGTGTATTTCTATCAAGTTATAAAACTTCTGAAGGCAACATCTTGGAATATAAACTGAAGACGTATTCAAGTGTTGGTTTATTTTGTAGGTGTTTCCTCTGTCTGCCAGAAATCCTGCTAAAAAGCCAAGTCCATCCTTGCTATCTTAGAAATAAATCCAACTGTCTGTCATTTCATGATTACCTTTCGTTTTGATTTTCACAGCTTTTTGTTGTTTCAACTCAATACCCAACACATCATAGAGGGCCGTCAGCTCAATTAGGGCTAAAGGGCAAACTTTCTTCATGTCCTGGGGTGCGAGGTCACCAATCCTTGTCGTACCCGTTTTGTCTTTTGGCACTCTGAAATTCTAAAATAAACATCATTAATAGAGTAAAAGTTTACAGCACCTAACTAACCCCCATTGCAATGCAAGAAGAAAAACCCAACTATAGAAAGTATTATGCTCAGAATAAGTGATAAAAGCCACAGTACAATTTCTCCAGTCAGAATGAAGAGTGATTCTTCATGACAATGACTCCTAAAGCTGTGGAGTGTTGAGAGTCAACATTCAAAGTTTGACAGACAATGAGACCAGACCACGTATTTGGAATGTTAATCCCAGTGGCTCAGAGGGCAAAAGAGACAGTGAGCCCAAAGGAGAAAAAGACTTCTAGTTAACTGACCTTCAGAAAAGGAAGGCTAGAAGTCAAGCATAACTGAAGAGGGGAAAGGGAAAGGGGAAAAGAAAAGAGAAGGGGAAAGAGAGCGGGGAGGGGGGAAAGAGGAGAGGAAAAGGAAAGAGGAGGAGGTAAGGAAAGCAGGGGAAGGGGAGGAGAGGATAAGGGGGAAGGGGAGAAAGAGGGGGTAAGGGGAGGAAGAAGGGGGGAGGGGAGGGGGGAAGGGAAAGAGAAGAAAGGAGAAGGGGAGGAGAGGGAAGAGAAAGGGGGAGAGGGAAGGGAAAGGGTGAGAGGGAAAGGGAGGGGGGAAGGGGAAGACAAAGGGAGAGGGGAAGGGGAAAAGGAAAGGGAGAGGGGGAGAGGAAGAGAAAGGGATGGGGAAGGGAAAAGGGAGAGGGAGGAGGGGGGAGGGGAAGGGAAAATGGGAAGGGAGAAGGGAAGGGGAAAAAGGGAGGAGAAGGGGCAGGGGAGGAGAGAGAGAGGAAGAGGAGGGGAGAAGACAAGGGAAGAAGGGGAAGGGGGAAGGGAAAAAAGAGGATGAGAAGAGGAGGGGGAGAAGGGGAGGGGAGAAGAGGAAAGCAGAGGAAGATGACATGAGGAAGACAAGCAGGGGGAAGAGAAAGAAGAATAGTAGCCATGAGTATATGCTTAGAATGTGCCAAGTGCCCTTCACATACACTTATGTATTTTTTAATTGTCACAAAAACCAAGTAAGATTGGTCCAGAAAGTCTATAGTGCACTGGGGTAAGAGTAGAGGACACAGGGAATTGAAGATCATGGATTTCAGAGCTCACCAGTCATCTAGCCACTTACTAGTTGTGTGCCTTAGGGCAACTGCTTAACCTTTCTGTAAAACGGGAGACGGAGGGGGAGGGAAAGGAGGAAAAGGGCAACAAGAAGGAGTAAGAGGAGGAGGACGGGCCACTGAATTCAGAGGGCTGTGGTGAGGTTTAGTGCCCAGCACTTCCCAAGTACTTTTGCTTGCTTGCTACTGCAGGTTGAGTATCCCTCATCCAAAATGCTTGAGAGCAGAATAGCTTTGGATTTCAGATTTTGAAATATTTTTAGATACACAAGGAGACATCTTGAGGATGGGTCCCGAGTCCAAACACAAAATTTATTTATGTTTTATACAAACATAGCCTGAAGGCAATTTTATAAAGTATTTTAACTAATTTGCATGAAACTCAGTTTGTGTTAAGTACTTACGGGTAGGATTTTTCACTTGTGTTATCATGCCAGTGCTCAAAAAGGTTCAGACTTTGGAATATTTACGATTTCGGAATATTTAGGATTTCGGATTTTTGGATTCGGGATATTCAACTTGTGTATTACTTTCACTGCTGAATAAGCTGGGACTAAGACGTTACTTCATGATCAGAAGTATGTAGAGATGTGGTTTTTGCCTTTTTCAAATATCATCTTTTAATATTAAACACATTAAACATAAGAAAACAAACCACAAGATAAAAAGACAAATTTCACTAGTGTGTGCCTTTCATACAAATTATAGTCCCATTGTGTTTACCCATTCTCTTTCTGATCATTCTCTTACAGTTTGGGTTTACCTTTAAATTTTTCATTTAAGTCAATTGCTGATTAGCTAATTTAACTGCCTCCTTTTTATTCCCTTTGCTTAATTTTTTGCAAAATACCATTAACACTTCATTGTCTAAATACTAGGGCAAAAGCCACGTCCTAAAGCAGTAATTCTCAAAGTGTAGTCCAGGGACCACTGGGGTATCCAATACCCTTCCGAAAAGTCCAACACTATTTTAATAATTAGTGAGACATTATTTTGCCTCTCACATTCTCATTCTCTCCTGAGTATACAGTGGAGTTTTCCAGATGTAAATGAGTGCTACTGCAGCAGACTGAATGCAAACATAAATACGAGAATCCAGCTGACTTCAACTAAACCCAGACAGACATCAGAGACTAGCTAAAATTAAAACCATGATACGCTTAATTTTTTTTTCAGAAAATATGGCTATTTTCCATTTTGAAAAAGGTATTTATGTTAATTATAATATTGTTATATTAAATGGATTTATAGTTTTTCAATTTCTCAATTTTATTTTCAGATATGGTAAGTGTCCATAGGTATAAGCCACATAAACAGAAGTTTTTTGAGGCCCTTCAAAATTTTTCAGAGTATAAAGGAGTTGTGAGATGAAAATGCTGCAGTCACTCTCCTAGAGCAATTCGTAAAACCTGTGACTTATAGTAAATGAGAAGCTAATTCCCTTTAAGCAAACTCAATTCCAAGAGAGAGCCTTCAAGTTCACTGTAAGAGGAGAGGTGTCTTTCTTAAATGTTTGTTATGTACTTTTTTTCCTAGAGGAACGTCAAATAAACAGCAATGAGCATCACTGAAGACAGAGCCTAAGCAAATTTCCAGCAGTGGGTGGGATGGCCTCCATGGGGCACTGCACAGCGTTCGAGAAAGTGGAGCCCTTACTGTTTTCATCACTTACTATGTGACCTGTGGCAAACGATGTCCCCTCTGTGACTTAGCCTCCTCATCTTTAAGATGAAAATAACAACTGAACCTGACCTATAAGTTGTGATGATGATCAAATTATAAATAGCACTCAAGAAGTATTATATTTTTTAATGGAGTTTTTAAAATAATATCAACATTTCAGGGTCCTTTTTTATTCTTATGTGTCATGGCAAGGTAAGAAAAAAAATGACAATAATAATTCTCCTACCTGAAAAACAGTTCTTCATTTAATTCTGCAAAAGTCTCAATAAGATAAGAATGACTACAGCATCTTCTAGGTGAAGAAATGGAGACTCAGTTAAGTGCCTTAAACATGGCCACAAAGCCAGTGATGTAATGAGATGCAAATTCAGTTCTCCTAAATCCTAAGCTTTGTAACAATTCTGTTCTACTCCATTTTCCCCATCCACCGGAGTAGGCAGGGAGATATCTAGGTTGATAGGTGTTGATGTGGTGCTGGGAACGCCTCAAGGAGAGGAGCTACTTCTTAATCACTTCTGTAACCCTGTTATACCATAGACCTGGCACACACTGGGTGCTTTGTCACGGCCCACTAAATGAATGAAGACATACATCCTACAGGGAAGAGAGCATAGCATCAAGCTCAGTGAGGTGAAGGGCCATTGGCTTCGTGTTGCCCTGATTTTCTGTGATTTGTACTGAGTTTTCCTTTTAACAATCACGCAAAACTAGTCACATTTTTCCCATGCTCAGCCCTATGTTTCTGCTAATTGTTTCATTTTCTGAATGCTGAATCAACCATATTTACCCTTTTTTAAAAAAAAAGTCCTAAATGTTTACATTAAAATCAGTTGCTTTGGGTCTAATAAGCCAGACACATGTAATACAGTCGTTCAAAGGATTACCTAAGGTAAATGTTTAGAGAATCCTGAAATATGATTAATTCAAACATTTGATTTACCTAGCGATATGTGTCATGAGCTTATTTATTTATTTATTTAAACATTGTGCCTAATGAAGGAGTTAGTTCTTTATCCCAATGTTTAATTCATAGCAGCAGCTTTAAATATTTATGAAGTTTCCTGTCGCTTTTTGTTTAGTTAATAGACTGAATAGTTCAGTTTGTTGGCTAAGAGAAAGCAGTGAAATTTCAGCAAGATTAAAGATCTCTACTTCTTGAAAAACATGTTTAAAGAAAAGAATAAGGCCAGGCACGGTGGCTCACGCCTGTAAGCCCAGCACTTTGGGAGGCCAAGGTGGGTGGATGGCCTAAGGTCAGGAATTTGAGACCAGCCTGACCAACATGGTGAAACCCTGTCTCTATTAAAAATACAAAAACTAGCTGAATGTGCTGGCGGGTGCCTGTAATTCTAGTTACTCAGGAGGCTGAGGCAGAAAAATCACTTGTATCCCGGGGGATAGAGGTTGCAGCGAGCCATTGCATTCCAGCCTGGGTAACAAAAATGCAACTCCGTCTCAAAAAAAAGAAAAGAATAAAATTAAAATTAAAAAAAAAGAAAAAAAATTATAAGGTCATTGGTTCCCGGGTGTTTCCACAAATTAACTAGGTAGTTTTTCCTGGCTGTGCCAACCTTTTGTAGGTTTTGCATGAGGGACCCTTAGGCACTGCGTCACTAATAATAAACTTGATTTTTTACTCATCAAATCACTCTAGCTTTGACTTGGAAAGCAAGAGAAAGGCTTCAAAAGCACAGTCATTAATGTCAAGCCTCAGCATGTCAGGTTACCTCTCTAAGCTGTTTCCATGAATGAAAAACAGGGATCTCTATCTCCTCGAGGTCATCTAATAAATAAAATAATTACAGAGCATAATTTCTGAGATATAATGTGTATACGCTAAGTAGCTACATTTTCAAACTAAAGCAAATTAAAGGTTATAAATCCTGATCTCCAAATTTAAGAAGAGAAATTTGAATCTACTGTGAGAGATCATAAAGAATTAACAAAGACTGCTCCATGCTGTGAGGAAAAGGAAGTGAATATGAAATGAGGTCAACAGAGAACAATGTATTACATAAAGCCTACTGCTTATTTACAGAAGGAGGGGAGCATGGAACGGAAACGGGACTTAAGGTTTTATCTGTTTAGACACCTGCCTCAGAGTAGTGAATACAAATCTTTACTTCTTCAACCATGGGAAAGACTTGTAGAAACTTTACAATGAGTCCATACCTTCTAGAAGACAAATGATCTAAAAAAAAGTTTCTATAAATGAGTATATGCATATTTGCATAAACAAATACATGGACAGATTAACCATAATGTCTAAAGCATGCAGCCTAAATCAAAGGTGATTTCACATATTTATTTGATCTAATATATAAGTTCACAATCAGGAAAGACTTAACAGGAAAACTGATCTTGAGCTAGTCTCTGAGGAATAGATAAAGGTTTCCTTGGCAAATATGGAACAACAGAGGGGTAGAAATGGAGAGGTCATTTTAAACCTGGGGCACAACATGATTAAAATCAAGAAGGTAGGTGAGCTAAACAGAGAAGAAAATGGCAGAGGGAGTTTTGTTTTGAAAGCTCTCAAGTGGAGATTAGTTATATTTCATTCCATTGTTTGAGCCAATAGCTTAAAAGCCAATAATGTCTTCATTTTGTTTAGATTCTACTGTACTTCAATTTAAAATCTCCACATTTTAAGATGAAGCCTGTCACTCTAAAATCATACTTTTCGGCCAAGCTCAGTGGCTTATGCCTGTAATCCCAGTACTTTGGGAGGCTGAGGCGGGCAGATCACGAGGTCAGGAATTCAAGACCAGCCTGGACCATGTGGTGAAACCCCATCTCTACTGAAAATACAAAGGATTAGCTGGTGTGGTGGCATGCATCTGTAACCCCAGCTACTCGGGAGGTGAAGGCAGGAGAAGCACTTGAACCCAGGAAGCAGAGGTTGCAGTGAGCCGAGGTGCACTCCAGCCTGGGTGACGGAGCAAGACTCTGTCTCGAGAAAAAAATTAAAGGAAGGAAACATACTTTCGTAAGGATAGTCTGGCAGAGTGGATCATCACTTTAGGCCACATCTGCATACTCTCACTTTTCCCATTATGTATAAGCACAGATTTGTAAAAATATACAAGAAGGCCAGGCACAGTGGCTCATGCCTGTAACCCTAGCACTTGGGAGGCCAAATCAGGTGGATCATCTGAGGACAGGGGTTTGAGACCAGCCTGGCCAACATGGTAAAACCCCATCTCTACCAAAAATACAAAATTAGCCAGGCATGGTGGTGGGCACCTATAATCCCAGCTACTTGGGAGGCTGAGGCAGGATAATTGCTTGTACCTAGGAGGTGGAGGTTGCAATAAGTGAGATCATGCCATTGCACTCCAGCCTAGGTGACAAGAGTGAAACTCAATCTCAAAAATAAAATAAATACACACACACACACACACACACACACCCCTACAAATAATTCAGATGTCCACAAAGGATTCAATAGATTACAATACATCCATACAACGGAGCAGAATATATCTAATATAAAAGAAGTGAGAAATATTCCTCTATACTACTTTGGTATGATTTCCAGGATATACCATTAAGTCAACAAAACAAAAATCAAGGTGGAAGAAACTGCATAGCAAGTACCATTTACCTAGGAAGAAAAGGATAAACCATGATATTAAAAGGAAAGAAAGTTTGCCTCTAAGAGAGGGGACTGAATATGTTGGTAGCTGAAGCAGAAAAGCTAGACTTTTAATACACGTTTTTCAACTTCACTGTTGGACTGTACATTTCACATACTTATAAACCAAAATTCAATTTCAAAAAAAGCAATCTCTAAAAATTGAAAATAAAGCAAATTAACCAAAGTAGGTATGTAGTTGATGGCTTAACCATACAAGGAATAACAATCCTACGCAACCTAAAACACAGTAATTTTACTGTATAAAGTCCCTTTTATGATGTACTCCCAACGCACACACACATGCAACAAAAAAAAAAAAAAAGAAAGAAAAAAGAAAAACAAGTTTAAACCATTTCTAGTAGTCATATTGTTGATGGTAGTATTAGCATATCTGAGAATTCTGTGCATTATGTAGAATAAAGCAAACATGTAATTATGTGACATTCTAAATCTAGCATCTGCCATTTCCTGAGAACTGCAATTCTCAGCATGGAAGACAGAAGATAGTGATGTACCTCTGTCCTCTGAAAAGGCTCAAAAGTAATGGCCAATGAACATTCCTAGTGCCCTGAGCATAGTCACAAAAGTCTATTTCTATTAAATGGAATCAGGGTTTCCTTCAGAAACAAATCAGTCTAGGTCTGCAAGAGAAAATACACCAGACAAGCCTGTAAAATCTAGTCCAGGGTCATGTTAAATATGTATAAATCCATGAGTTAAGACTATTTTTTATAAATATATATAAGTCCATGAGTTAAGACTACTTTTCACAAAACAAATTAAAACGTTAATTGGTCACAGGTGAAAAATGCTAGTAAGCCAACAATTTCTGAAAACCACCAAAAGGCAAAAATGACCACTTTAAGAAAGTTGTTATCAAAGAACTAGTCAAATAAAAAGAAGAACATATTAGATCATGGCCAGGTGTGGTGGCTCATGCCTATAATCCCAGCACTTTGGGAGGCCGAGGCGGGTGGATCACGAGGTCAAGAGATCGAGACCATCCTGGTCAACAAGGTGAAACCCCGTCTCTACTATACAAAAATTAGCTGGGCATGGTGGTGTGTGCCTGTAATCCCAGCTACTCAGGAGGCTGAGGCAGGAGAATTGCTTGAACCCAGAAGGCAGAGGTTGTGGTGAGCTGAGATTGCGCCATTGCACTTCAGCCTGGGTAACAAGAGCGAAACTCCATCTCAAAAAAAAAGAACATATTAGATCATAATTTTGTAACCATTAATAAACTAATGGGTCCAGGTGTTGATCAGCAGCAGCTACCCTATTGACAAAAAAAGAAAGACGAAACAGATATATGAGCTTCTCAACAGAAAACACAAAATCACGTATCAGACCTAGTCTTGACCCACCCCTCACCAAAAAAAAAAGTGAAACTGAATCTGATCGTCAATTTAAAGTCAACTAATTTATAAGAAACAAAAGAACATGTTAAACTACACCAGGGGAATAGTCAGAGGGGGAAACTCCCCACAACTTAATAACCAGCTTTCTTCAATAAATTAATGGGGAGGAAGAAAGGAAAAATAGTGAGAGAGAGGAAGGGCTAGAGGGAAAGGGAGAAAGTAGCGGGAGAGAGAGGGAGAGAGAAAGAAATGGAGAAGATTTAAAAATTCGTAAAAGATCTATCTATTAATTGTAATACAAGAGCCTTATTTGGATCCTGGCTCAAACTGTACAAAAAGACTATAAAATTATGTGATCCAATTTGAAATCTGAACACCAATTAGATGTTTGAAATTAAAAATTGTTAGCATTTTTGGTACAATAATAGTCACATGGTCATGAGTTTTAAAATCCCCTCTTTGCCTTTTAGGAATAGAGATGATAAAATAGAATTCAGAGATTTATTTCAAAATAACACGCAACAGGGAAGTGGGTGGGAGCATGCACAGGTCAGGACTGGCCATGGGTTAATGAATGTTGGGGCTGAGTGCTGAGTATTTGGGGGTTCAGAATACCATTCTTTTTGACTTTTGCCTGTGTGAAATTCTGCATAAATAAATGTATTTTTTAGAAAATACAAGACATTCAGTAGCAATGAGAACATTCGCTGCACAGAGCTTGGTTTCTAAATACAATTTGCTGCTAAAAAGTACCAGAGCTTCTTGAAGACATGGATGCTTTCAAGTCTGCGGGGAGAAAATTACAAAGAGAGCCTGGAACATTTTGTGCTAGAAAGTGAAGAAGCAATTACGGAAGACTGTCAGCCAATAAGTGTAGAAGGAATAATAGAATTTTAAAATAACCATTTCTCAAGCACCAGTTTAGTTATTGTTTCAGGCAAAGTTGAAAATGGATGGTGAAATCACTGGGCAATAGGCTTTATTGACATATAGGAAATTTGCCCAGTCTCAAGGATGGCAAATTATTATTAACTGCACCCAGGAAAGGTAAATTTTTACAAGGGGGAGAGCTAGTGAACATCTCTCCTTAGACAAGTCGGTGATCAAATTTCTATCACCAATAAAGGGACCATCTGATACCATGCACCTCTTCTGATGATGCAATCAGAGGTATGAACATTGTCTATGCAGTAAATGTGGCTAAAAATGTCTAACTTGAATCCAGTCCTGAAGGAACAGTCAGAAAACTGACTTGGACTCTTCATTAATATTAAAAAAATGCAGGAGGCTGACCCAGATTCAAGAAAACCAAATAAACATGACAACAAATATAGTCTATGACTCTTGTTTGAAACCCAAATGGGAGTGGAAAAGGGGGAAGCTATTAACAATAATATTGTGAAAACTGGGGAAATTTTGATATGACTGTATATTAAATATAATTATCACTTCAGTTTAACTTTCTTAAGTATTGTAATTGTGTTGTTTTCTATGTCCTTGTTAAACTACAAACAAAAGTCAGAGCATACATGTAGATAGATATAGAAAAGAAAAGAGGTTATAAAATGTTAATAACTGCTCAAGCCTGTAATCCCAGCACTTTGGGAGGCCGAGGCGGGTGGATCACGAGGTTGAGAGATCGAGACCATCCTGGTCAACATGGTGAAACCCCGTCTCTAGTAAAAATACAAAAAATTAGCTGGGCATGGTGGTGCGTGCCTGTAATCCCAGCTACTCGGGAGGCTGAGGCAGGAGAATTGCCTGAACCCAGGAGGCGGAGGTTGCAGTGAGCCGAGATCGCGCCATTGCACTCCAGCCTGGGTAACAAGAGCGAAACTCCATCTCAAAAAAAAAAAAAAAAAGTTAATAACTGTTGAATTGATCTATGAAAGCCATATGGTGTCTGTCATACTATTCTTTCAACTTTTCTGTGGGTTCTACATTTTTAAAATAAAAAGTTGATGAAAAATATATTCTGGGCCAGGTATGGTGGATCATCCCTGTAATCCCAAGACTTTGGGAGGCTGAGGTGAGAGGATCTCTGGAGCCCAGGAGTTTGAGTTATGCCTGGGCAACATAGTGAGACCTCCTCTCTCTCTCTCTCTCTCTCTCTCTCTCTCTCTGTGTGTGTGTGTGTGTGTGTGTGTGTGTGTGTAGTTGTATATGTAATGTGTACATATATGAATATTTATAAACAGTGTACGACGTACAGGTGATGTGGCATCATTGCCTTTGCTCTTCTGGATTTTCTCCTTGGAGCTCTCTTTCTGATTGAGTGCTTGCTCAGCAAATGATACCTCCAGGTTGATGTCTGTTTCAGAGGCAGGTGTCTCTTCAGGTAGGATCAGCTTCTTTTCACCAACAATAAGGTTAGATGCCTGGTCTGGGGGGCAGGAAGAAAAGAACCCAATTCATATGCTTATTTCTTTTTTTAAAAAAATTCAAATGCATTCACTACATAAAAACATTTGGGAGGAGTACTATGTTCTCTAGGCAATACTTAGCTGTTACTTTAATAATAAGGAGTGTACTGGAGAATCCTATGGATGAGGCACAGGAAGTGGGCAGGGAGATGGTGGTGGCTAGCAATCTATACTTCAACTGTGCAATCTTTGAGATCACAATCCTTAAACTGGGTTCCAATTCCAAAACATTGCTGAAAGATAATAAACTTCTAATGAAAAACCTCAAAAGATTTTGAAGTCCTAATTGTTGTTTTATTCTACACAGAGACACTAAAAGCAAAAGAGGGAGGTGATGAGCAGTGTTCTCTTGTAAAGCTAGTAATTTACCATTTAATTACTTTACTCACAGTGGATCCGATTCTTGGAATAAACTTCTTCCACACCCTACATTTCCTTTCTGGAATATTACCTATCTATCATAGTAAAAATTCCAAAACAAGAGTTAGTGCCAAAAAATTATCACTATGCGAGTCGGGTCTGGACGTACCTGGCACAGGAATGATTGGGTTTGCACCTGATTATGTGTCAAAGAGTATTACGAGTTCCCACAACTATAAATACTAGTCAAATCATTTTCACATATTTACATCAAGATTCCGAGGATACAGTCAGTTTAACTTTGTGTTGGCATTTATGGTTTTTTGTTCATCTTCCAGAAAGGAATTAACATTTAAAAACCTCTTTGCTGAAAACACCTGATTTAAGCTTTGGAGAAAATTCTTCTAAATTTGATTATTTGGTAAACTTTTGGTCTTAATGCAACCGACATTAGAAAAAACCTAGAGCCAATAACCAAGATAACTGATATTTTCTTACTGTAGACCTTTGAATCATAGTAAAAGGCTATGAATTACAAAATGCAGTGTATACACATGCTTACATACAAACAGACTCACATGCGAACACAACAAAGTGATGGAAGCTAAAGTCAATTAAAAAAATTTAATAGATAAATGTCGTAATTACATATATAATTGAAAGTCTGCCGTTCAGAAAAATGTTTATATTCATTTAAATTCAAAATGAATTGAAACCATTATAATTTTGTAACCGTTAATAAGCTAATGGATCCAGGTATTAATCAGCAGCTGCTGCTACACTGACACACAAACAAAAGACAAACAGATATATGAGCTTCTCCACAGAAAACACACAATCACCTATCAGTCTTGACCCTCTTACCACCAAAAATAAAGTGAAACTGAATCTGATCATCAATTTAAAGTCAACTAATTTATAAGAAACAAAAGAACATGTTAAACTACACCAGGGGAATAGTCAGAGGGGGAAACTCCTCACAACTTAATAACCAGCTTTCTTCAATAAATTAATGGGGAGGGAGGAAGGAAAAATAGTGTGAGAGAGGAAGGGATAGAGGGAAAGGGTGAAAGAAGTGGGAAAGAGAGAGGGGAGAGAAAAAGGGATCATCCCTGTAATCCCAAGACTTTGGGAGGCTGAGGTGAGAGGATCACCTGTTTTAATCAAAACAAGTTTGGAAATAAATATGAATCTAGCCTTATTCAGTCCCATTCAAGAATCAGGGTAAACTTTGTGGGCCTGAGACCCGTGCTGCCACACAGGGCTCCAAGCTCAGGAGGGTCCCACACTTAGTTTAATGCTCTGCTGTTACATCATGAAATGTAAATAAGAGGCCCTATATTTTCAGTTTGTCCCTGACCTTGCATATTACATAGCTGGTCCCGGTGGCATCTCACAGTTAAGAAAGTAAGAATTGACCTGTGCTAATTCCAAAACTAAGAATGCATTTAAAGACCATTGATATTATTAGTACTCATCTGCTGCCATGTGTATTTATGTTTCTCAACAGCCTATTTTTTAAATTAGAATCCTTATACCTTTTGATGATTACTTTTTTAAAGTATTAACATGAATATGAAAGCACAATATTAATTTTAGTTTCCCTCTGGTTTATACTCCTTTATGTTTTACTATGACTATGTACATTGGTTTCCTAGGAAACCATTCTAAGAGAAATAAATGATTAGCCATTTTCTTAAATTAGAAGCTACCTTTCCAGCCCTGAGTAGTTGTAGGCAAGAATTTAGAAACTACTCTTTCTTCTCAGCACCTCCACGTCAGGGTTATAATAAATACCCCCACACTCACACCCACACCAACAGACTGCAGAATGTACAGCTGAGTAATTATAATTAAGGTAGTATACATTTAACACACAAATTTCCTTCAAAAGCATGGCAAAAAAAAAATACTGCACATAAAAGTTCTGGCTAAAATAGAAAATCAAGTTGAGGCAGAGCACAGAAAATAAAACAGTTTTGGGGCTAAAGGGGGTCGCTGCTACAAGAAATAGATGATTACTTGGCTAATAAATGATGATTCAATTATCTACTCTTAACAAGAACAGAATGTTTAAACCAACCTTTTGGCTCTTAAGGTCCTAAAATAAATAACATTTCTGTTATCTAGTCTGTTTTTAAGTGCACAATAGCACCAAGTTACAAACATTTTGCAGAACTCCCTCAAGTTTTTCAGTCACCCAAAATATCCTAAAATGCTTTTAAGTTTTTTTTTAACCACCTGACTTTAAGATTCAATTGCTTCTATTTTAAAAAAAGGTTTTTTCATTCCTCTGTGGAAATCCCAAAGAAACTAAGAAACTACACATATCAATATAAATGTTTCAAAAATTATTGGGGCATTGTTAATATTTCTAAATATATTTCATAGAATTTATGATTTAATGAAAAATGAACACATTGCAGTGGATTAATTAATTTGAAATGTGACAACCCTTGCAACTATAAAACTTAGCAACTTTTTCATTTAAAATAAGTATCATTAGCAGAATATGTTTAAAAACCCAAGTGTGGGGAAAATGTTTAAAAGAGACTGTGTCATCCATGCCTTCAAATTTTAATCAGAAACAGCCCCACTTTTGAACCTGAGACAATGTTTCCATGCATTGAAATCCTCAACTTTCCAATGTTTGGCTTACACTAGTTAATTCACTGGCTAGTGAAACAGCAAGGCATTGCCCGGAACAGGTGCAATATGGACTACTCAGTGACTTGGATGGCATCACACATTCTCTTGTTATTCTGATCGGAGGCTCTACTTCCACTCTGTAGCATTCCAGCAAAAGCAGATGTAAAGCAAGCAGCGAGTTTGTCACATTTCACTTGCCTACTGCAAGCTAGGCAGGAAAGTGCTCACACTATCAACTTGTCTTCCAGAACTTTTGTTGCTATAGCCTTCATCATGATCCCTGGCAAGGGAGGAAAACACCAAGAAAAGGACAATGTTTTCCTCAGTATCCGTTCACCAACTGCCAGTCACTCTTTTCCAGAGCCCAAAGCATATTGACATTGGCACAAAAAACCCATCTCTCTCTCTCCTGACGACCCAGCTCTCTAGCAGGCAGGGTAGCTATGCCAGCTTGCTTGCCACTTCAACATCTGCGGGCACATAGATTTGAGAAAATGCCTAGTGATTTCATTTAGATATAACATACACAACTGGAGAAGCACCCACAGAACAGTAAAAAGCAAGTACTTTTATAAACATATATGTGTATATATACGTGTGTGTGTATTATCTTCAAGGCAGGGGTGCAGAGAGAAGTTCTGAGAAAAGTGTGGAAGGAAAATGTCCCATATGATCTTAAATAATATAGGATTTTTATAGGAACATTGTGAACACTCTGCAGTCCTCCACAGTTTACCTAATACTGCTCCCCCTACTACTTCCAAACCAAATGTAACCCTATTAATGACATGAACAAACCAGTTGCTAAATTTTAGGAACATAAACATAGATCACCTTTGTTTTTGTTTGTTAAATAGCAATTAAGGACTACATTTTTAAGCTTAAATCTATTAACTTCATTTAGAATATTTTTCCTTTTTGTAAACAAACGAAATAGCTATACATTCTTTCTTAGTATTAACAAAGTCTTAATAGTTACTTTTGGCAGGGCATGGTGGCTCACATCTGTAATCACACTTTGGGAGGCTGAGACAGGAGGATCGTTTGAGGTCCGGAGTTCAAGATCAGCCTGGCCAACATGGCAAAACCCTGTCTCTGCTAGAGATTAAAAAAAAATAGCCGGGCATGGTGGCATGTGCCTGTAATCCCAGGTACCGGGGAGGCTGAGGGAGAAGAATCACTTGAACCAGGGAGGGAGAGGCTGCAGTGAGCCAAGACCATGCCACTGCACTCCAGCCTGGGCAACAAAGCAAGACTCCACCTCAAAAAAAAAATGTTACTTTGTTCTATACCTCGAATTTCTAATTCATTTCTGGAATACCAAAGGTTAGCAGAGAAAGAAAAAGAAAAGGAAAAAAATGACAATCAATTGCTCATAACAATCTTAACTATTTTTAAAAGTTTTTCTACAATATCTAAAAAGTTACCCCATTTATGAATTAGCAGCTTGTGATTTAAGAACAATGCTGCAAGTTTGCTGCCTCAGTAACTAGCTGTGTGACATTGGAAAGTGGCTTCACATCTCTAAGCCTCAGCTCACTCATCTGTAAAATGGGTTAATAAGAACAATAACCATTACATCATTTTTGAGTGTGTTAAATGAAGTAAACACCTCCTGATAGCATCTGGCACATGATAAGCATTCAGGAAGATACATATATGCATTTTGAATCAGAAGACAGGGATACACATTTAAAAAATTGAAGGTCAACTATAAGCTCGGCCTCATGTAATGATCCACTTGGGACCCTACATTAGCATTTTAATATAATTTGCTTACTAGAATTGAAGGTGAGTATAAGACTGTAACTGTTTGTTACACTAATTAAAGAGGGGAAAAAAGCAAGAGAACAGGTTCAACATACCATCTCTTCCTTGGTATTTGTTTTCATTTGTTCTAAGTGACTGCAATTCAGTGCCATCTGGAGCCTAAACATAGAAAACAGGCCATTTAGTCATCTCCAACTCAAAACTAGAGAAAATGGTATTGTACATAATTCTGTTACTAATCTTTAGAGTACAAGAGATGTACTCAGAATTCTAACAATCACGGTGGAAAAAAGGTACTAAGGCAATAGTCAACAAGCAATCATCCAAAAAATATTTGATTACGTACAACTTGTAAGAGACCATAGTAGACCCAGTGGGAAACATGAAAAAAGTCATGCGTGTGTTCCTGTCACCAAGAATGCCACTATTTTGTGGAGGAGAAAAGACAAACATGTTAAAAAATTAGTGGTATCTATTAGTTGATGAATGGATACGCAAAAGTTGGTCTATCTGTACAATGGAATGTTATTTGGCTATAAAAAGAAATGAAGTATTGATACATGCTGCAACATAAATAAACCTTGAAAATACTGCATTAAGTGAAAGAAACCAGTCATGAAGAGCCACATATTATATGATTTCATTGGTAGCAAATGACCATAATATGCAAACCATAGAAACACAAAGCAGACTGGTGGTCACCTAAGAGTAGGGAGGGAAATATGGAGAATGACTGCTAATGGACACAGGCTTTCTTTTAGAGATAATAAAAATATGCTAAAACTGATGGTGGTGATAGTTGCATGACTGTGAATATGCTAAAAAAAAATAGAAAGTCTTCAAGTAAAAAAAAAAGCAAGAAATAAATGTGAGATAAATAACTAAATTACCAAACCAGCAATAAGAGCTAAAACATCTGAAGGAACTCCTGTTTTCAAGGGGTCAGGGCAGTGACCCCCATGGAATGGAGCCTTCCAAAGGCTTATGGACATAGTAAACCACAGCTGACTCCACTCAGCAGTTAAAGTAGCCAGACAGTACTTCCTCCTTTCTAGGTAAGGCTTCAGAAGAAATTCAGAGATCAAGAAGGAGGGTGTGGATCAACCACAGAAAGAGGTCTATTCGAATTATTTTTAAAATAATATTGATAGCCGGGCGCAGTGGCTCACGCCTGTAATCCAGCACTTTGGGAGGCCGAGGCGGGCAGATCATGAGGTCAAGAGATCGAGACCATCTTGGCCAACATGGCGAAACCCCGTCTCTACTAAAAATACAAAAATTAGCTGGGCATGGTGGCGTGCACCTGTAGTCCCAGCTACTAGGGAGGCTGAGGCAGGAGAATTGCTTGAACCCGGGAGGGGGTGGTTGCAGTGAGCCAAGATTGTGCCACTGCATTCCAGCCTGATGCCTGGCGACCAAGCAAGACTCTGTCTCAAAAAATAAATAAAATAAAATAATATTGATAATTCTACTGGATTTTATCTCAACAGACAGAAAGTGGCCATTATAGTCTCACCACACATTTCACCTCAAGCTGTTGACCAAGAAGGACTTGATCCTCCTGGTGTTGAGAAATATAAGTTTACTCTGACCCCGACTCCCTGGTGGAGAATACTTTAGTTTTTCTGTAATCAGTGGTGAGCAGGTAATAGCTGCCTCCTGGGTATATTTTTGAGTTATGGGAAAGCACCGAACACCTGTTTGTTAATAATAGTCACCTGTTCAGAGAGAATAAATACGTGGATCAGAATCTGCTCAGGGACTCCAGTCTGGAATGCTGTCAGCCCCTGAGACTCTCAGCTCAGTAGGCTGTTGGCCCCCTGGATAGACCCACTTTGGTGTTCTATCTGGCTGTCTGCCTCTTACTGCCTTCAGGCCACCTGGGTGGGGTCTCCCTGGCTGAGCTGGTACTTGGTACACCTGAAGTCTAAAAAGAGCCTAGAAAAGCACTCGGCTCAGGACATCTAGGCCATTAATGCACCACTTAGAGACAGGGAAGACCCAGGACTGTTACAGTGATTACCAAGTCACAGAAGTGGTATGTGAGTGTCCAGCATCACTTTAATCCCCTGAAGGACAGAGCAGGCCCATCCTCCGTCCCTCCTCCCACAAGCCTGCAGAGGCTGGCCCTCCATGGCACAATGAACACAGTGAGCGACTCCAATCTCACAAAAGAACACGTATTTTGGAGCATGTGGTCGGAATTATTTTCCTTAGCAATTGAAGATGGCAGTACAGATGGTGTTCATTTCTGTATTATATTTCCTAGTGTCAGCAAGGCCTTCATGAGGAAGCATTTAACATGGAAGAGCTGAATATATACTCACTCAAAAACAGAACTGCAAGTGAAGATGGCTGGCCCAAGTTTGCGTGAGGGATGGGGGAGATAAAGCACTTTTCTGATGGGTGGCAGTGTTTCAATTAAAGGCATGCAGTGGAAGCAAGTTAACATTATTTTAATTTCCTTTTGCAAGTTCTCTCTTAATGACTCCATCAGATGATACAATCCACCAATTACCTTGGACTGAAACCATGTGGTTCAGACACTGCCAGAAACTTGTTGGAAAATGTTGTTTCTAGCACCGAGTAGCAACATCCTCTTGGAGACTGGCAGAAATCCCACAATTTATATTTTGCTTAGCCTCAGCTCTCTGTTTCCTCCCTCTTTTCACTTAATCTTAACTCCCTTAGTGAGGGTTCTCTAATTGGGAGGAAAATGTCATAATACCAAATTTCCTTACCAATCATTTTTCTTCAGCTGAAAACCTAGTCCAGTCCTTTAACACGAATATGGATATCCCAAATAACAACGGGTGGTAAGCAACTGCTTAACTTAAGCAAGTGCCTAGAGCAATTTAAGGATCTCAAAACTCCTGTAAAAGGGACTGGACTTGATCGGAAATTGGTCATACAAATAGAGTAGGAATCTGCAGCTAGAAGGGATTTCTTGCAGAATAAAATGTCTATAAAAGGCAAAAAAAAAAAGTATCTACATGACAGGAAGATTCCTTAAAATACAAACCCATCTACTCCTCTTTCTAAATAAATAATCATAAAATTTTTCTTATCTTTTATGTATAGTGTAAATAGAATCTCAGATTTAGGATGCTTAATGTCAGAATCATTTACAAAATGCAAATATACCAGGATAGAGAATGATTAAAAGCATGTACTTCAAAGTCAAACAAATTTGGGTTTACTATCTATAGGACACTGAGCAAGTTACTTAAAATCTGGCCAGGTGCGGTGGCTCACACCTGTAATCCCAGCGATTTGGGAGGCTGAGGCAGGCAGATCACCTGAGGTCAGGAGTTTGAGACCAGCCTGGTCAACATGGTAAGATCACATCTCTACTAAAAGTACAAAAAATTAGCCAGGCATGGTGGCATGAGCCTGGAGTCCCAGCTACTCGGGATGCTGAGTGAGGCAGGAGAATCGCTGGAACCTGGGAGGCTGAGGTTGCAATGAGTTGAGATTGTGTCACTGCATTCCAGCCTGGGTGACAGAGAAAGACTGCATCTCCAAATATAAAATATAAAATCTATGAGCCTCAGTCATAAAATGGAAATGCTAATAACTCACTCATAGGACAGCTGCAAGGATTAAGAGAAAGCACATAAGGTGGTTAGCACAGTAAGTGTTCGGCAATGGTGGCAGCAACTGGTATTATTATTATCACAATCATTGTTCAAGAGTCCCATTCCATGTTCATTCCCAGTCCAACCACCTCACTGGGTCTTCTAGGCCAGAGCTACTCAGGCCAGAATGTAAATCAACTTTGACCTCAAGAACATCATCTAGATCAGCTGATTTTCTTCTTTATTTCTGGCAAGACTTTTTCCATGAAAGAGAGAAGGATCATTTATATTCTGTGCAAGCTCCTTATGCCCTTACAGATGAGTAATAGGTAATCCGCCATCTGGCTTATTTGAGTAGCACTGATGTAAACCACACAGTTCTTGTACTGTTTGTTGTTGTTGTTGTTGTTGTTGTTGTTGTTGTTGTTGTTGTTGTTGTTGTTTGAGATGGGGTCTCGCTTTGTCACCTAGCCTGGAGTGCTGTGGCACAAACACAGCTCACTGGAGCCTCAACCTTATGGGCTCAAGCAATTCTCTGGCCTCAGCACCCCCACAAACAGCTGGGTCTACAGGCACATGCCACCACACCCAGCTAATTCTTGTGCTTTTTATAGAGACTGGGTTTCACTATGTTGCCCAGGCTGATCTCAAACTCTCCAGCCTCAGCCTCCCAAAGTGCTGGGGTAACAGCTGTGAGCCACCCCACCTAATCTCTCAAACTTTCATCATGCCTTCCCTGATACCTCTCTTCATTCATCAGTCCCGCAGTCTCTACCAGATCCCACAGCTTTCATTAATAAGTTAATCATCTCGACAAATATTTACTCAACTTTTGTGTGCTGTCACTTGTGCTAAGGCCAGACATCTTAAAGTTTAACCTAAAGCTGCCTCCTTACATATCTTATGTTCATCCTAAAGGATTTCTTTGTCTTTAGTGAACTCTAACCTAATTGGATGTCTAAATAGACTGTAACCTATTCTTGTGTCAATCACCAACTTTTGGGCAATCAAAGGTGGCCAACTGTTCAAACCATATTCAAATAAGGCAAACACAAAGCTGTAACAAATCCAGCTGTTTCTGTACCTCACTTCCGTTTTCTGTAGATCACTTTCCTTTTCCCGTCCATAAATCTTCTTTGACCTCACGGTAGCACTGGAGTCTCTGAATCTGCTGTGACAGGGGGCTGGGGGGCTGCCTGATTTGCAAATTATTCTTTGCTCAATTAAACTCTATTAAACTAAATTTGTCTAAGATCTTTCTTTTAACACCACAAAGGAGAAGTTACTTCATGTCTCAAGGTTCCTACTGTGTAATTCAGCTGCAATTAGCTCCCTCACACTCTACGTCATCCATCCCCAAATGAGTCTAGGGAAAAATTAAATATTCCTACAAGCATTAATAGATAGGGAAGAATATCCTGCTCCTACTTTTTCTAAATAACAATTGGTAGTCACATTGTCTGGTAAGCTGTCTCTGTCACCCCTAGTGGAGTTAGGGTCGCTTCTAATGCTCCGAGGACACCCTCTTCCCCTAATGCATGGATTATCATGCTGAATTTTAACTAGTTTGGTTTTCTGCCCCATGAGTATAATTTCCAGAAAGGCAGGAAGCAAGTCTCTCTTGTTCCCTGTAAGCATAGAGCTTTGGTGCCTGGCATAGAATAGATAATCACACGCTTTTAATACTTTGAATTAAACCAGATTGATCCAATTGAGTGTAAGCAATTATTCCTTTGCCTTAACATCAACAAAGAAAACCTACTCTTTCTTTTGATTCTCTCTGCTGAGCAAATATGTCTCTGACGTCAGGAATCTGGTGTTGTTTGTTTCTCTTCCTCAAGGTCTGGGAGACCATCTCTACTCGTTTCTGAACTGCCGCTGCCTGGGTCCGGGTCAGTGTTGATAAAAATACCATGCTTTCCTGTGGGTCTCCAGCAGACTCTCCGAAGAGATTGGACAAACCGGCCTCTTTAAGCCACTCTTCTTCCAATTCTCCCTCTAAGACAGTAGAGAAAAGTGGTATTTAAATCACAAAATATAAGAACCTTTACATTTTTTAAGCTGTTAAAAATTCTTACTAAAACTCTTCTCTTGTGACCGAACCACAGGGCTAAGAATCATTATCTAAAACTTGGACAACTGCCATACACTCCAGCCACAACGATATCAAATTTTAGATCGATTTCATATATACTCAATTAAAATTTTTGAATGACTTCACATGTAATTAACCTCTATAACTTCCCTGAAGATTAACCCAGAGGATGATACTGTTCCCCTTCCAGAGATGAGCAAGGAATGAAAAGATAACTTACTTCCATCAAGTTACAGAAAGAAGTCAATGCTGGGGCTGTACATTAAGTCCAGTTTCTTGGCTTAAATTCACTACTACCTCAGAGACCAACACTAATTTATGGAAAGCCTTGTTTTCTCTGTTCACTGTAGCTGACAGCGAGTGCCGCAAAGAAGTTAACAGCAGTATCAGAACATTGGCAACTGATCAATTTCAAATTAATTTTTCTAATCTTCCAAGTCAGCACATCAGATTGTTATTTTACAATTTTTTTAGAACACAATATATTCAGCATAAAAAGCTTATATAGAAAGCTAATTAAATAACAATCAATTCAAAACACTGAAAGCAGGAAGTAAATGTTCACATGCCTGTAAATATTGTGTAAGATCTAACAAAAGTTATTTAAAAGCAGAGATAATTAGAATAGATTATTTCCAGTTATCATGTTTATAGTGGAAAATAAAAGAGCAATGAATTGGGCACAAAAGACCTGAGTCGTACCCCATTTCTGCACCTTGATAGCCAAGTCTCTTTGGACAAGTCACTTAGCCTCAAGTTCACTCTGTTTTCTAATCTGAATACTAAAGCACACCTCTTCCAGCTACGCCGAAACTACAGGTGAGAATGTTACATGGGAGGAGCTTTGAAAAGCCCTAAGATAGACTATATCTCATGGTATATCCCCTAGTCCTGCCTATCTGTCTTTCTATACTATATAAACTTCTTGAGGGCAGAAATCAAGTATTAATAACTTTGGATTCAAGGGACATAAGCCAGTGTGAAGCACTGTGCACACCAGACAACTAAAACAGTTTACTAGCATAAAAAGTAAGTCGGCAAGACTGGGCATAATAGCTCAGGCCTGTAATCCCAGCACTTTGGGAGGCCAAGGTGGGTGGATCATTTGAGGTCAGGAGTTCGAGACCAGCTTGGCCAACATGGTGAAACCCCGTTTCTACTAAAAATACAAAAATTAGCTGGGCGTGGTGCTACAGGTCTATAATCACAGCTACTAGGGAGGCTAAAGCAAGAGAATCGCTTGAGCCCAGGAGGTGGAGGTTGCAGTGAACTGAGATTGTACCACTGCATTCCAGCCTAAGCAATAGAGCAAGACTCTATCTCAAAAAAAAAAAAAAAAAGTCAGTCAGCCATTATTATTTATGCCGTTAAGGTAGTACTCAGTATTGGTGTATAAAACCAAACTGCAGAAAAAA
Source organism: Callithrix jacchus (assembly GCF_049354715.1). Classification (NCBI taxonomy): domain Eukaryota; kingdom Metazoa; phylum Chordata; class Mammalia; order Primates; family Cebidae; genus Callithrix; species Callithrix jacchus. The sequence continues at coordinate 136,241,912 of NC_133505.1, forward strand.
CACTGATATTGTTATACAACAAGGAAAATAAACAAGATTACTATATTGAGTCACTTTTTCCATTAAAAAGTAGAGGTAAAACTTAAACAATTTAAAGTCTAAGAAAAGGTGTGGGCATGTAAAAAACATTCCCAGTCTTCCTGATGATCACACAGTAAATAAGAATCAATGAAACTAATTTAACGTCTGAGAATTATCAAACAGATAAGGACATACTTCTATGTATCAGGCTTAAAAGCTGCTTTCTCAAACATATTTTCTCCTTATTCAGCAGACTGGTGTGATACTTCTACCTTGAAACATGGAGAAAGAAACGGTGAGAAAAAAGAAAAAAGAAACCACCCACAAGGATTGGTTTATGTAAATTTTCTTTCTAGAAAGTCCTGGCTAAGAACAAGATTCGTATCCTCAAACGTATGAACTAGTAATTACCATAAATAAGCTTGACTTTACCGGTAACATATTTGGGAAACAATCAGAGAAAAATAAATGAGAAACTAAAGAATGAGTTAACTGTAGTGTTCTTTTAGATCTAAGAAATCAAATTAAGAAAAATCTCCAAGTTCTTTTTAAATTAGTGTTGGTAGATTTTTCAAGCAATGTTGTAACAAAGGAGAAAAATCTTATTTATATAGATTTTGCTACTTAATTTGATCCTAAGTCATTTAGTTAAGAAGTCATTTTGTTGAGAATGACGTCTCTATTAGTGGATCACAAGGCACTGATTGGGGCCCTCACATTTTGGCATTTATATATCAACTTATACAAACATACTTATAAATTTATAGATGGTACAAGGCATAGAAAGAAAGCTAATACAACAAACAAGAGAAATGGACATGAAAAACTTGGTAACTGCTTGAATTTCAGAAATTAAAAGAAACAGTACAAAAAAAATTTTAAGTAAAGTTTTACATGTTTCTCCCAGAATATCAAGTAACATAGCAGAGAATGAGAAATATGGCGGGAAAGTGACTCTACAGAAATTATGCACCAAATATGAGAAAGAAGTAAATATGGAAGCTAAAAATGCTAATGCCACCAACTACTGTCCAAGTCTACATTTTTAGACTAGTTGGCTAAACCCGGGCCATTGCATCCACTCTGGAGAACCATACTTTGAATGACAAAATAGCCAGGCCCACAACAGGTCTTTGAAAACCACCCACAAGGATTGGTTTATATGAATTTTCTTTACATAAAGGTCCTGGCTAGGAACAAAATAAGTGTCCTCGAATATATGAAAGGCTATCATGTAAAAATTGAAGAGCCTTGTTTTGTTCTCCCAAAGGCATAACTACAGCAAGAGAGTCAAAGTTAGAGGACTGTAGATGGTAAATCAATAAAACAAAGATCAAAAGAACTCAAGCTGACTGACCACTGAAAAAACAGTATCACTGCCAAGTAGTGCTCTTTCTATCGCCATCTGCACTCACTAGAGACCAAATGACAGTGTGGCTACCACATTACAGAAGAAATTTAAAGGGAGGTTAGATGGTTTCAAAGATGAAGTCTAACTCTAAAACTCTATGATACAGTGAGCTTAGCCATCAACATTACAGCCATGTCTATGACTAAGCTAACTTACTCATGCCCATTGTATCTGGTAGTTGCATCCATAAATCTGCCTCAAACAAGTAATTTTCAAGTTGAAAGGCAGTATCTGTTTTCAGTGGTCCTATCTTTAATTTTTCTTTTTCTTTCTTTTTTTTTTTTTTTTGAGACGGAGTTTCGTTCTTGTTACCCAGGCTGGACTACAATGGCGTGATCTCGGCTCACCGCAACCTCCACCTCCTGGGTTCAGGCAATTCTCCTGCCTCGGCCTCCTGAGTAGCTGGGATTACAGGCAAGCGCCACCATGCCCAGCTAATTTTTTGTATTTTTAGTAGGGGCGGGGTTTCACCTTGTTGAACAGGATGGTCTCGATCTCTTGACCTCATGATCCACCCGCCTCAGCCTCCCAAAGTGCTGGGATTACAGGTGTGAGCCACCACGCCCGGCTCTTTAATTTTTCTTATTCTCTTCTTCTCTATGCATTCATTTCCTATAAATACATATACAAACGACAAAAGCTTTATTTGTTAGTTATTACCATCAGGCTCTTTGACGACAACCACCTCTTGAGCTTCTTGTCTGTTTTCACTAGATCTCTTGATGTTTTCTAGTTCTATCCAATAGTCTTCCATAGACAATTCATCCAAAGAATCCTGGGAACTTGATCGATCAAATGGAGGCTTCTCTATAACTTTGGTGGTGGTACTTTCCTGGTTCATAGTGTATTGGCCAGATCTGCCACTGCAAATTCAAAAGAACACATGGTTCATTTTAGTACAAAAGGAAGTAGTATAATTTCTAAAATAACACAGCAATAAGCTGGAGAATTTGTTAACTCCTTAAGTTTTTTTTAATAAAACCAAAGGGATATATATTTTGAAACTCTTTACTCTGGAGTGCTACTGATTATAATATGCTTGTAAAATAAACAGTTTCATGCTCCACAGAAAAGTGTGGTGAAGTACAAATAGCAACACGGTACATTTTTTTCCATTTACATTAAATGAAGACTTATTTTTCAAATATGTATTTTAGAGACAAGGTTTTACTCTGCTGCCAAAGTTGGAGTGCACCAGTGTGACCATAGCTCACTCTAATCCCAAACTGCTGGGCTCAAGTGATCCTCCCACCTCAGTCTCCTGAGTAGCTACTAGTACAGGTGTATACTATCTTGCCCAGTTAACTTTTTTTTTCCCCCCGGAGATGTAGTCTCACTGTGTTGCCAGGTTGGTCTGAAACTGCTAGCCTCAAGTGATCCTCCCACCTCAACCTCCCAAAGCACTGAGATTAAAGGCATGAGCCAACACACCCAGCCATAAGACTCACTTAAACCTGAAACTTTGTTTTTACAAAACAACATGTTAAATCTTGATTACAGACTATTAATTGGGAAGGAACTTCATATAATTTTTATCATTTATATTCATAATCATTTATATTCATACATGATAAATACAGACTTAGTCAACTGTTAAACAGCAAATATCTTCAACCAATGAGGTAGTATTAGAATTTCCATTATATTTTTGATTCAAAATATAATGATTTGAGTTTGCTGTTATACTGTACTGTAGAAAGCAATTTCTAATCTTTATTTATAAATGGACCCATAATTTATCTGTATTAAAAATTCCATAATGTGGTAAAAACTCATTTATTAGCAATTCTGAATAGCTTAGAATTACCTCAAACATTTCTCTCTCAGATATTATTTATGAATAATAAATTGAATAAATGTGTGTGTGTAACTTCATGTAAACTGTATTTTTGTTATAATTCACATCTCATCTACTTCTAAAATTGAATTAAAGAAACTTATAATAAAAACCTAAAAAACCAATATTAAATTTGTTTTATTACTACTTATAGCGAAAACCACAACTGATTAATTAAATTTTTCAGCTTTGATGCCTTTCCTTCATATACCATTGATACTGTTTGGCTATGCCCCCACCAAATCTCATCTTGAACTGTAGTACACATAAGCTCATGTGTCCTGGGAGGGACCCACTGGGGGGTCATTAAATCATGGGGCATTTACCTTTGTGCTATTTTCATGGTAGTGAGTTGTCACCACGAGATCTGGTGGTTTCATGAAGGGCTTTTCATGTAAAGAAGGACGTTATTTGCTTCCCTTTCCATCACGATTATAAGTTTCCTGAGGCTTCCCCAGCCATGCTGAACTGTGAGTCAATTAAACCTCTTTGCTTTATAAATTACCGTCTTGGGTATGTCTTTATTAGCAGCACGAGAATGGACTAATACAACAATAATTTTTTTTAAGAGTACAATTTGAGCGAGAACAATAGCTGAACAACTGTTTTGCTATTCTAATTTTCAGATTGCTTCTCCCAAGAAGGACTTCCAATTTTTTCCAATTCTTTGTTTGCCAGATTGGTTTTACTTACTGTACACACTGAAAATAATTTTAAAACTACAATAAAATTCTTTAATAGCGTGTGATCATTCACATTTAAACTAGCCTTTCCCAAAATTGTTTAAAATAATAGGGTTTTAGGTGCGATAGCTCACGGTTCTAATCCCAGCACTTTAGGAGGCCAAGGCTGGTGGATCATGAAGTCAGGAGTTCAAGACCAGCCTGGCCAACATAGTGAAACCCCGTCTTTACTAAAAATACAAAACATTAGCCGGGCGTGGTGGCGGGCGCCTGTAATTCCGCTACTTGGGATGCTAAGGCAGGAGAATCGCTCAAACCCAGGAGGCGGAGGTTGCAGTGAGCCGAGATCGTGCCACTGCACTCCAGCCTGGGTGACAGAGCAAGACTCTGTCTCAAAAATAATAATAATAGTAGGATTTTAATAGCACATAAGGGAGAGGGTCACTAAACTCTAGGCAAATCTATCCAGCAGCTTAATTCCAACTGGTTTGTTAGGAAAAGTCAAGGAACTTAACTGCCTGCCTATTGCTGCAAATAAATGCTGTGTAACTGAGCACTTCGCTTTAATATGCTAATAAGCCAGTTTTATTCCTTTAAGGATGATTCTTCCTGCCTTGATTACAAACTTTATTAATGCTGGTTGCATGCATGAATAAACAATCACTATAATCTCCCCCCAGTAGCAACCTTGGGGTGGTGACGGGTGGGAATTAGGACAGGGGCCAACAAGCATAAAGTCTAGACATGTTTGTGAATCTCTTTCCTTAGATCTCCATTGTTCATTGTTTGCCTCCTTCATCCCTTAATTCAAGGGGTACTTCCTCCCTCCATGGCCTGAGTCATCCTGTTTACATCTCTATATTCCACCTGGGTCCCCATATCCGGCTCCAATGGTCACTAAATAGCCAGTAATTTTCTTGTAGAGTTTTCATTCCTGATTGTTTAATTAACATGTAAATGAGAAAGTCATCCCTCTCTTAAAAATATTTATTTTTAAATTTCTGGTGCAGCAACTCAACTTATCTATATGGTTCATATTCCTTAATTCTGCCTTACCACAATAGCTAAAGTTAATTTACAGATGCCTGCCAGATTCATTTTTCATATTGCATGTAAAATATACAGACACCTTATCCTTTTGTTTTCTCTCTCATAGTGTAAAATGGACCACCTTACCTCTGTCTCCTTTAACTCTTACCCCTGCCCTGTGAGACCACAATAAGGACTGTAAACTGTGTGATGTATAATGACTAATGCCAAGTAATTTGGTTTATCTGCTCATGGGAAAAAGGTACAGTTGAACTAGAAGTACATTAAGCCTTTCAGTCCTGAAGGAATGTGTTTATTCTGGCAAGAATTTTCCCGTAAATTTCCATTAAGATAGCATGTGCAGAAAAATGCAAGGTCATTGAGTAACACCATTGTTACATAAATACACCATCTATATCAAGCCTTGCTTTCTAAACACGCATAAAGCAAAAATCGAATAGCTTAGTGCTGATGAATTGACTCAATATTTTGACTTTAATAAGATTCGGAAGCTGAATAGGTTTGTGACAACCTAAAAATACTGAGTCATGGAAAGGAGGAATTTTTCTTCTGTATTTTTTTTTCGATCACTGGTAAATACTGCAAGAACACATTATCATTTTTAAATATGTGGCAAAGAGGCAGCCATTCAGTAATAGACCACCCTCCTTGGTCAACCTGCCATGTATTTTTTAATTTGTCTAAAAATGTAAATGAATACTCTTTCAGGATACATCAATGGACATGTTGTGTGACTTGTTTTCTTCATAGAATATTACCTACTTTTGTACTTCAGACAGCCAATGGTTAAAAGTCTGGACCACCTTAAAACTGATCTGCAAAGAGGCCAGTTCACTGGTTTCCTCTTTTCCGTTTTTAGGAGTATGTTATATGATACCATGTTCATTCTGCAAATTGGGTTCAAAAACATAAAGCAACATCTGCTAGATGTAATGAAGTAGAGAGCCAGAGAGCAGAAATATTTTATATTTCCAAAAGACCCAGGCTGACACATGGTGTTGACATCAAAGAAACATGCAGCTTATACCACAGGCAACTACCAGTGACCCCTACCTGACTTTCTGGCAAGCAATTATTCCAAGTTCCTTCCTCCTCACTCTCCCTCCAGAATGCTGTGTGCTAATCGTGCCATGGATATGCTTCAGAGGCTCCCACATTTCTCACCTTTTACCACTATAATGACAGAACTAGACACTATGCTCTAAAGGAAATTGCCGGCATTGCTCTATAAAGAATCACTTCCTAGCTTGCTGTACAAGTCATGCTGTTTCCAATACACCGGAGTGTCATTTTTTTTTTTTTCACACTCACATTACAAGCAAATATTCACTTTACAGACCCTGACGGGCCTTCCCAGAATCTTCTTTTCCATCTTGCCAGCGTCTCATCCATGCTCTGTTTATAAAAATTAGGGCTTTGTTTTGTTGTATTTTCCCCAGTTATCTGTTATCCCATTTTCTGGTGATACATTTTCCACCTGGTCAGTGAATTTCAAAGGCATTAATATCGTTCGGGGTATGAGTAATAATGCCTCTTATTTATTTTCTCATAGCAAATATTAAACTGCTCTGACATCGTTTCTTCACAAAGAGGTGGGGGTTATCATTGATTATACTGAGGTAAGCTAGAAGCTTGATGATTCATTCTGCTATCCATGCAGTCAGCTCAGTCAGCAAAATGAAATGGAAACAGATGGAACTGGGAGTCTAAGTGCCAAATTATTCCAGCTCTACTTAACTGCAATCTTTGGTAAATCACTTACTTTCTTTACTCCTCACTTTTCCTATCAGAAAAATGGGAAGAATAACAATTGCCGTGCTTGTTTTGCTCGTTGTGAAAATTCTTACTGAAGTGCCTCATAGGTAACCATGAAAAAGGTCCTAGGTACACTTGTACTGTACTAACTGCATATAAACACCCCTCCCACTGTCTAATAAGGTCCAGAGGAATCATATATCCTCTAGGATATTTTCAAGCTTTTTGGCCTCAGGACTCCTTTACACACTTAAAATTGTTCTAAGACCCTCAAAGAGGTTTTGCTTATGTAGGCGATATCTATTGATATTTATAGTGTTAAATGCTGAAACAAAAAAATTTCAAATACTATTCATTTAAGAACAAACATCTTCACATAGATAGCATTTTAAAAAGCCATTTTTTTCAAATAAAAATAGTGAGATGAGTAGCACTGTTTTATATTTTTGAAACTGCCTTTAATGTCAAGCTTAATAGAAGACATCTGGATTCTTGTATCTGCTTCTGCAGTCAATATTTTACAATATTACAGCTCATGTCATCTCTGGGAAACTCCACTGTATTCTCATGAGAGAATGAGAGTGAAAGAGGCAAACAACATCTTAGTGTTATTATGAAAACAGTTTTAATCTCCTCGACCCCGGAAAGGATCTGGAGAGCCTCAGGTGTTCCCAGATCACACTTTGAAAACCACTGCTTTAAGAATTCTCAAAAATAACATCTAATGGGTCTGAAAATGCACATTTCAGCTCTGTGGCCAACACTCCAAAAAGCCCTCTGAAAGAAACAGACATGCTTTCCTAGTGACTCAACCTATTTCTTTATTTTTGTTTAGTTCTATATTCTTTCACAAAAACTGGGAGTTTTTCCAACATATCCATATTTAATTTATACTATAATGGCAAAGAATAAAAATATCATTAAAAAACCCCTCCCTTTCCAATACTGTTAAGCATTTACTGGTGTCCATTATGAGTAAAGGGCAGAAGTTCTCGCTGGGCTTCCCCTTGTGGCTAGAATATTTGAAAATGTGTACTTCCCTTAATGTGCCTTTGTCATCCCTATCCTGTACCTAAAACCCCCTCGGCCAGGCGCGGTGGCTCATGCCTGTAATCCCAGCACTTTGGGAGGCCGAGGCAGGCAGATCACCTGAGGTCAGGAGTTCGAGACCAGCCTGGCCAATGTAGCAAAACCCTGTCTCTACTAAAAATAAAAAAATTATCCAGGTGTGGTGGCATGCGCCTGTAGACTCCTGCCTCAGGAGGCTGAGGCAGGAGAATCGCTCCAACCCTGAAGGTGAAAGTTACAGCGAGCTGAGATCACACCACTGCATTCCAGCCTGGGCGACAGAGTGAGACTCCATCTCAGTAACAACAACAACAAACCCTCAAGGCAGATTTATCTGTAACTAACACGTTTCTTCTGAGCTCATATATTTAACTATCTGGTCCAATTTCTACCTTATGTTCCATACCCTGTTAAAAGTCCTGCTGTGAAACTTTATATCCTGTCTGTCTCCTGATTCTGACCCTTCTAGAAGCTCGCTCTTGAAGTCCTCTGATCCTAGACCTGTTTTGTTTTGCTTTCTTACAAGATCCTTTCTAAAAAGGAGACACTTTATTTCATGTTCCCTATTTCACTTTTATTTTCATGCAGTGCAGGAAGTGACTGCGTTGGGATACACAGTATAAGAAGAATCAGGTTTATTTTTGTTTTGGCTTTGTTCTGTTTTAATGTCTTAAAAGAAAAGGCAGTGGGCTGCTGGTTCTTACTCAGATCGTGACTTATCATCAACCATAATGACTAAGAATATCTAGAAAAAGCCATATGTATTGAAGTGTAAACATTAGAACGCTATTACACCTCAAAGATTTAAACCTATCCCATCAATTTTTAGATGAGGTAATGAGGCCTCCAGGTTAAATCTCCCTCAATTTTACCCAGCAAAGGGGTGATAGAATGGATTAATGTCCTCCTTCCCTCTTCAGTGGTCACTTTAATATGTCAAACAGACTAAAAAGGGTCGGATTTGTTTCTCTTTCCTCAGACACATCAATCTTTCTGAGTTTGTACTGCATATAGACAAGGCAAGAGTAATTTGGTTGACATAGTCTATAATTTGCACTTTCAAATGACCATTACACTTATCAAGAAAAACATACATTTTAAAATCAAACCATATCTCTTTAAAAGCCATGGGAAACCTTTTCATGGGAGGCTGAGGCAGGAGAATTGCCTGAACCCAGGAGGCGGAGGTTGCGGTGAGCCGAGATGGTGCCATTGCACTCCAGCCTGGTTAACAAGAGCGAAACGCTGTCTCAAAACAAACCAAAAAAAAGGCATGGGAAAAAAAGGCATGGGAAACCTTTTCTAATACACTTTCTGGTTTTGGGGTTTTCTTCCATTTTTTTATTTTTGAGATGGGGTCTCACTGTGTCAAGTAGGCCAAAGTGCAGTGCTCAAGCTCCTGGGCTCAAGTGATCCTCCCAACTCAGCCCCTCTGAATAGGTGAGACTACATGCACAGACCACTTCACCTGGCTAATTTTTTTGTAGAGACAGAGTCTGGTTACATTGCCCAGGCACAGAATCTCGTTACATTGCTGAGGCTGATCTGGAACTCCTGGCCTCAGGCAATCCTCCTGCCTCAGCCTCCCAAAGTTCTAGGATTACAGGTATAAGCCACTGTGCCTGTCAATGCACTTTCTAAGATACGGTTTGTGGCCGGGTGCAGTGGCTCACACCTGTAATCCCACCACTTTGGGAGGCTGAGGTAGGAAGAGTGCTTGAGCCCTGAAGTTCAAGAGCAGCCTGGGCAACAAAATAAGACCCCCATCTCTATTTAAAGGGAAAAAAAACGGGCTGGGCGCAGTGGCTCAAGCCTATAATCCCAGCACTTTGGTAGGCCAAGGCGGGTGGATCACAAGGTCAAGAGATCAAGACCATCCTGGTCAACATGGTGAAACCCCGTCTCTACTAAAAATATAAAAAAATTAGCTGGGCATGGTGGCGCGTGCCTGTAATCCCAGCTACTCAGGAGGCTGAGGCAGGAGAATTGCCTGAACCCAGGAGGCGGAGGTTGCGGTGAGCAGAGATCGCACCATTGCACTCCAGCCTGGGTAACAAGAGTGAAACTTTGTCTCAAAAAAAAAAAAAAAAAAGGTTTGTGTTATGCTGGGCATAACTTCAAATATAATCCATTTTTTAAAAAAACTTCATTTTATAAATTTTAAAATTTTTAAATTTAATAGTTTATCTACAGAATCTCTACGCTGAGCAAAAAGCATGTTTCTCATGTGTAGACATCTCTTTCATTTCAGCAGTGATCTTAAAGAAGTACTGTAATCACTACCATGGTGAGATGGTAAAGCTATTAATATTGTGTCATGGCCCTGTCCATCAGAAAACGCTGAATTTGAATGACTACGAAGAGCTGCAGCCTATGAATGACCCACGTCATATTTTTCCCCTTGGAAGAGAATGCCTACTGTTGTTTAGCTGAAAGCAGTAATTATTAGAAGTGGCTATGACATCTAGGAAGGAAGAACACTGATAAATGCCTGAAGGCAGTAAGAAGCTGATTAGAAAGCAATACCACATCACCCCCCACCCTCAACAAACACACACCCATGTAACCATCTGAACCCAAAGAAAGGAGTCTAATCTCTAATTTTTTTTGTTGTTTTTGAGAAAAGAGTCTCACTCTGTTGCCCAGGCTGGAGTGCAGTGGTGTGATCTTGGCTCACTGCAACCTCTGCCTCCTGGGTTCAAGCAATTATCCTGCCTCAGCATCCCGAGTAGCCAAGATTAAAGGTACACACCAACAAGCCCAGTTAATTTTTGTATTGTTATAGAGATGTGATTTCACCATGTTGGCCAGGATGGTCTTGATCTCTTGACCTTGTGATCTGCCCACCTCGGCCTCCCAAACTGCTGGCATTATAGGCATGAGCCACCTTGCCTGGCTGAGTCTAATCTCTTCTATCTGACTCAATTGCTATAGTCTTCAGGATGTACTGAATTTCACATAAACTTACTTCTATTCCTCTTTGCATACATTACCCTTTTCATTTTAGGAAAAAAAATAAAATTTACTTATTTCTTTCAGCTTTGTCTTTAAAAATAAAAGTCACAGCCAGGCATGGTGGCTCATGCCCATTATCTCAGCACTTTGGGAGCCAGAGTCAGGCAGATCACGAGGTCAGAAGATCGAGAACATCCTGGCCAACACCGTGAAACCCCATCTCTACTAAAAATACAAAAATTAGCTGAGCATGGTGGTGCATGCTTGTGGTCCCAGACACTTGAGTGGCTGAGGCAGGAGAATCGCTTGAACGCAGGAGGCAGAGGTTGCAGTGAGCCGAGATCGCACCACTGCACTCCAGCCTCGAAACATAGAGAGTCTCAAAAAAAAAAAAAAAGTAGCTTAACATCTTCTAGTGCTTTATAGTTTTTCAGTCTCCACCCACTTTCTGCTTTGTTTTTTGCTACTCACTTTTGACAGAGGGTAGGAAAAAAACAAACTCAGGAAAACAATAAGCAAATGACATAATTATCCTCTGTTTCTATCACATTACCTAAGCAAAACTGAGAAGAGAATCCTACCAACAAAACCATTAAGAGCTAGCTTTGAAAACTTGGCTTTATCACTTTTAGAGAAATATATGATACAACCAATTCACAGCTCTGGTTTTTTCGTTCGTTTTGTTATTATCATTGCTGCTTTCACTATACTTCTTGACATCACTAAAAGAATAGGGACATAGTAGTCACTGCCAGGTCTGGTAGAAAGAAGGGAGGGAAGGCATAGAAAGAAAAACATATGGGAAAGGCAGGAGGCAGCCAAGGCAGGTTTCAAAAATTCCCTTCCTATTTAGATACAGACACAGGGAACATATAAGAGAAAATGGTAGGCTGCTATCACTGGCCAGAGATAGGTTTCTTGTTTTAGAGTTCTGGTTCTGGGTAGAAGTGACATCCTCTTTATTCCTGAGCTTGCCAAATCTCTCAGGAAGCAGTTTTTCCACCTCAATTGGAGGTACAACTCGACAAGTAGCCAAATGGGAACCTGGGATCTGAATGCCAAAATCATCTTCCAAGATGAGGACGAAGGTATCTGGAGTGGGACTTTGACATAAAAAATCTCAGGATCTTGGAACAGCAGTTCAAAGCATATCCACTTCATTCAATTATCTGTCACCATGACTTGCATCCACCTGATAACCCTGGACATGCTGTTCTTTCTCCAGGACTCTTTATCTTTTTATTCTTCTGGCCAGCTGTAGAGCCACCTGGAAATTAAACACCGGTACCTACTTTGCATTCAGAACATAGGTTCTCCAGTTTGATCTGTTTTCCAGCTGTCATCACTCAATTTCATATCTCAGTACCTTTCTCGGTGGGGGTTGGAATAACCTCGCTTCTGCAGCCTCCCTACAGCCCTTACCACATTTTGTACCTTGATGTTCTGCTCATGCGTGTGTTCCCTCCATTAAATTATGTGTTCCTGGGGGCAAGAATCCATGTCTCTTTTTTTTTCCTCTTAGTATCCCTGGGTTCAAGCAAATTGCCATAGCAGATGTTGGTGAACTGTTCAATTATTTAAGAACTGCTGCCTCTGAAATAACTTAATTTCTAAGGTATTTCTTATTTAATTGCACAAAACTACAAAGAAATAAGACAGAGAGAGATAAAAAGTAGATAGTAAAGAAATCAGTCATCAGGAAACTCTAAAGTAAATGTTCTGTGTCTCAGTGACACTACTTTTGGATGCTTAGTCTAAAAGTAGGTTTCCTAAAGGAAATAGAACCATACAAAAGTGATGGCTGGTTGCATATGAGACTGTAACTAATACTTATAAACAAGTTTCGGCTTAGAGGTTTTTAATCACACATTCCATAGTTCCATTATTCACCTTAATCTTTAAAACAAATAATTATCGGCTGGGCGTGATGGCTCATGCCTGTAATCCCAGCACTTTGCGAGGCCAAGGCAGACAGATCACGAGGTCAGGAGTTTGAGACCAGCCTGGCCAATATGCTGAAACCCCATCTCTACTAGAAATACAACAACAAAAATAGCTGAGCCTGTGGTGCACACCTGTAGTCCCAGCTACTCAGGAGGCTGAGACAGAAGAATCACTTGAACCAGGAAGGCAGAAGTTGCAGTGAGTCGAGATCGTGCCACTGCACTCCAGCCTAGGCGACAGAGTGTGACTTCATCTCAAAAAAAAAAAAAAAAAAGGAAAACAAATAAATATTTACTAAATGCCTTACTCCATGGTTGGGGGTCTTATCAGAGATGTTGCTTTAAACAAGTTCTTCAAACTTTAGTGTGAGGTAGATGACAAATGACACCAGCATCAGTCATGGGCAGAATTTTCCAGTTCCTCACTCAACTAGTGGCCCAGACAACTCTTTCCAACATGGGCCTTCAGGTCATGGTCTTTACCTCAGGACTGTCCTTAACACGCTTCAGGCTCTGCTGTGATTCACCATTCCTTCTTCAGTAAGAATTTCACCTCCACTCTGGCAATTTCTGCCACTGTTATCCACTCATTCTCAATTCATCCCCTGCTCAATCAGTTCCTGTGATTTAGACCAATAATTTAAGGTAACATCTATAATCCCTTGCTATGGCCTAAATGCTACTTACTCCCTGCCAAATTCCCACATTGAAATCCTAACTCTCAAGGAGATGCTATTAGAAAATGAAGACCTTAGGGAGGGGATTCGTGCTCTTATAATAAAGTAGGCCCCAGACGGCAGACTCGCCTGTTCCACAGTGTGAGGACATGGTGAGAAGGTGCCATCCGTGAGAAAGCCAGCCCTTCCAGACACCCAATCCACCAGCACTTTGATCTTGAACTTCCCAGTTTCTGAAACTGTGAGAAATACATTTCTATTGTTTATGAGCCACCTAGTTTATGGTATTTTGTTACAGCAGTACAAACAGACTGAAACACCCTTGCTGGCAACCCTGCTCCTCCCCTGGTCCGTTTCTCTAGATCTCCTGGGTTTGTCTGAAGCCCATTCCTAGTCCATTATTTAAGTTGTTCTTTCCCGAGATGGAGCCCTCCTCAGAACAACTAATACCCAGTTCTTGTTTCACAGCAGTCATATAGCTTTAAAGGTAGTGATCAGCACCTAAATCTTTTGTCAACCTTTATCCATTTATTTTTATTGTTCTTGGCAAATCAAATTTTTTGCCTTTTTAGTTTCCATGGTGTGCTCCTATTTCTTTTCTGAGAAATCTATCAAGTTATCAAGACGTTTTCAGGGATGAAATGAAGAAAGATCCGCTCACGAAGATCTAAGGTTTTACCACTTCCGCTTATATTCTTGAACTTACTACTCAAAATTCCCCCGTTATAATTTCTATTAGTTCAGAATCTCATCACTACAATTTGTCAATACACCTTAAACATGCCATAACAAAGATAAATTTACACCAAGGTGCAAATTCCCTCACATATAAGACTTAATATACTTCAAGATCTAGGATCCAAGAAAAGTATCTAAATATCAGCCAGGAATTTTGTTCTGCTGCTGACTGACAACAGATTTGTAAATTATAATATTCTGATATCCCTCCAGTTCATAAAAAGTTGATTGACAATGCCTGTTATGATATAAGCACTAACAAAATACTTATTGACATAACACAAAATTATAAACACTAATATTTTGAAATTTAATGTTAGAATAGTATTGAATATAATTATGATTTTCCTTATTTCCTATGGCATGTATATTGCCCTTCAGTGGGACTTTTATATACACATTAGCATCAACATTTCTATGCTAATAAAAACATCAACACAAGGCAATGGTGAATTTAAAAAGAAAACATTTTGAGAGTAACGAAAGCTACATACACAGCATATTATGGAAGAAACATGGGCATTATTATTAAGCTCTTCTTCGTTCTTCGTGATTATCTATTGCAATAAGGTAGAGAAATCATCTCATATCTCAGGGGGAGTAGGGGAGGATAAAACCAACCTTCTACCAGCCAGCAAAAGAAAAAACATAGATAAACACTGAACAAAAAGGTTAAAAGCGAAAGGCTATTTGTGTTTATGTTAGAAAATATAAAAATGGAGAAGATATTTATTAAGTAACGCTGGTAATAGAACAGTAATAGAACAATTAAAAACCACAGCACTTCTGTGGTAAATACCTCTACAGGAAAAAAGAAAACTGCTTCCCTTATGCTGTACATATCATTTTATGGGTAGCTCAAAATGAACTTCAAACATTACAATGCCCCACTGATACGTATGGAAGGCCAGGTGCTAAAAGTCAACTCTACTGGGGGGACAGAGAGGATGGAGGTCACTTCTAGCCAATCAAATAATTTAGCCAAGTTTAGAAACAATTCATTTATATTTTCTATTAAATGTCTTTAGCAGTCAGTAACAAAGTAGAATATGTGAATACTACAAAACAATCTTCCTTAAGTGAGATTATCTAAAGCCACTTTTATCTTTGCATGTTTGAAAGACTGAACCCAAGACAGATGTGAATACAAGCAGCCTAAAAGATACATGAAATATAAAACAAGAACTAAAGACAATTTCACATGCAAAATGCTACTTGTGGGTTGGGGCAGGAAATTTAACTTTAACATTTGAAGAAAAAACAAATCCCACTCACCAGCCTGGGCAACATCGTGAGACCCTGTCTCTACAGAAAATAAAACAATTAGCCAGGCACAGTGGCATGTGACTGTAGTCCAAGCTACTCAGGAGGCTGAGGTGGGAGGATCCCTTGAGCCCAGAAGTTCAAGGCTACAGTGAGCTAAGATCATATCACTGTACTTCAGCCTGGGTGACAGAGCAAGATCCTGTCTGGACATCCCCCCCCCAACACACACACACAGACTCTCACAAAAACAAGCATTTTCAGTAGAAGCCACTGAGCTTTGTTTAGAGTATAGGAACAGGGCTCATAGCACAGTGAGGCCCAACATGAATATGAGGGATGGACACATGTTTTACAGGAAGGGACTGTAGAAACATGAAAAGGCGAGGGGAGCAGAGGTAGATGGTACAGAAAAACACTTTTAATAAGGAAACATAGTTAACACTATTCTTGGGCAATGCTACATCTAGCACAATATGGGCATACTGAACTCCAGCAAATGACACCCACAGACACATCAAATTCTGGGCGGATTAAACCTCACCAGCTGGAAGTTTATGAACCTGGTCTAGCTTAATTTCTGTCCTTGTCCTCAAGAAACATCTCTACCTCCCAACGCTTAGTCTCAGGCTCATTACTAGGCTTACACTAGCCTACTGCGTACCTGTTTTTCACATGGGGCAGCAAAATTCCCACTTAACCAAAAGCAATATGATGTCAGACTCCAAAATGTCATTCCCTGTGGGGATCTGAGACAGCTGAAGAAGTGCGTAAGTAGTTCCTGGCCCCAAGAGTTGTCCCACTAGCTGCATCCAAGGCTGACTTGGCACTCTATAGAAAGCTGATTCTGTATGATTGTCCCATTTAAGGACTTCCACCTCTCGTCTTCCATTTCCATCCCTCTGGTTCTCCTCTGCCTTCCCCATCGCTACACACCTGGATCCTCCTCTTTGCCCAATTCCCATAAAAAAACTATCTAAGTTGATTGCTTTCGACTTCTCCACAAAATGCTGTCAGCTACATCATTTTCCTGAGCCCTCAGTTCTGCACTGGCCAAGGCTCCCAGGACCTTGAATCTCAGTTGAGGTCTGAGCGACCCATATCCCCGCTTGTCAGGAAAGAAAGGTGGAAAAAAGAACTGCAGTGTCAGAAATTCATCACTTCAGAAGAGATTAATGAGCTATTGAATAATTTTTTCAAGGAGCTATTGAATAATTTTTAAAAAATAATTAAATGATTTTTTAAAAAGTTATTTATGATGTAGGAGCCTTTAACAATCGGCCCTCAAGCACCTGAGTTAAAAAACAACAAAAAAAAACAGAACAAGTAAAAGTTCTAAGTCTTTTTTTTTTTTTTTTAAATTATTCAGAGTAGGTGCAGTGGCTCATACCTGTAATCCCAGCACTTTGGGAAGCGAAGGCAGGTGGATCACTTGAAGTCAGGAGTTTGAGACCAGCCTGATCAACATGGTAAAACCCCATCTCTACTAAAAATACAAAATTAGCCAGTCATGGTGGCACATCCTGTAATCCCAGCTACTCAGGAAGCTGAGGCAGCAGAATCACTTGAACCTGGGAGGCGGAGGTTGCAGTGAGCCGAGATGGTACCATTGCACTCCAGCCTGCACAACGAGAGCAAAATTCTGTCTCAAAAAAAAAAAAAAAAAAGCCTCTAGAGACTAGAAAGTTATACAAGGAGAAGATGAAAGGATTAAGAGCATGTAATGCCCTCCAGGGCAGAAATCAGTATTTACACTGTCTCATGGCCACAGAAGCCAGTGTAGATGATAGCATCAAAAATAGAACCTCCTTTACCATCTTGCCAGGATATGTCTACAGAAAGATCTAAGTTGTCAGATACTCTTAAGGTAAAGATCAAAGACTTAGAACTTGTTCTTGTTCTGTTTTTTCTTTTTTTTTTTTTTCCTTTTTTTTTTTTTAGCTCAGGTGCTTGAGGGCCAATTGTTAAAGTCTCCTACGTCATGAACGACTGCAGTTATTTGCAAAAGCCAATTCTGTAAAGTAAAACACACAACTTTTGTAAGACAAATATTGTGAAACTCTAAGCATGCTTTCATATGCCAACCGATCTAATACAGAAATGCTAATTTCTTAATCCAATAGTTTTATGAATACAGTTTTACTGAACAACAATGCCTATATTTATTCATTGGTCTTCTCATTACAGATATTAATCAAAATTCTGTACTAGATGTTATAAAAATCACTGCGGTTATGGTTTTAAAAGCAACTTCATCCAGATAATATGTACTTTCCATTTCAAGCAATAAAGAAGACACTGAAAAAAACAGTGAAACTGGAATGAAGCCAATACTTCAATGTTTTAGTAGAGTGATACTATAGAACTTGAGTTCTTGCTTGTTAATAATAAACAGACCACTCAAGTTGTGATTCACACATTCAACAACTACTGACTCCCTATTAATTACAAGGCACTATACATGCTGATGTTTAAAATCCAAAGCAGCACAGGGCTTCACCGCTGACCTCTGAATCTACATTTTGATAGAGGAGATAAAATATGTAGGGAAAGAATAATACAGGGCAGCCTTGGCTTCATGCTGTGTGAGTGGGGGAAAAAAAACAGGTGTCGCAGTGCTCACTGTCAGTTAAACGTAGACAAGGACAAGATGCCAAAAATTGTTTTAAAATGTCAATAGCACAGTAAGAGGAGGTGAGAAGGGAGATTCCAGTCTTTTGCTCTGCCTCTTTCTAATTTAATAAAGCTCTCCCAGAGCCAACAGTGTTTTCCTGTTGTTTGATTCAACTTTATTTCCCTCTAACTTAAGCCCATTTTCTCTGAGCAAATAAAGAATTAATCAGGGTCCTCTTTATATTAATGCCTTTCTGGGAAAAGTTTAAGGCAGTCCTTTATTTTACCTTGAGTTGGCCATGAATATTACTCCTTTACATTTCCCCCCATATTTTAAAAAGCAATGTCTTATAAATACAACCTGTAGTACACATTCTTATTCACATCCAAATCATGAAACACCTACAGATAACAGCATATCATCTTTGTTCTGAAATTTTTCCATTGGGCCTTTTTCAGATTGGCTCTCACTCTGCAAGTGAAAGCTCCATGTTGACATTAATTTTAGAAACAGGTACATATTTAGACCCAGGTGGGAAGTACTTGGCACAGATACCAAAGTTAAAAGCCTAATCATAAATGTTTTTTTGCTTCCTAACTGAGGAAATTAGCACTGTTATTAACTGCTTTCCATGCTTCTCGTTTCTTTTTAAGAAAGCCTTTGCTGATCATCTGCATTAATATTATGCTAATAAAAGGGGATGGTAACTAGTTTAGTCTCTTCAGTGTAGTAACTACAGATCAGAGAGACATAATTTGCATGTTTTTCCTAATTGGAGTGAGCTGGCATTTAGACACTCATTGTCACCATTTTTGGAAAAAAACCAAAAACTTAATACATGTTAGGCCAGACTGGACAGGAGTAATTTCTCCAATGGAATCATCAAAACTCAAGTATTTCAAGAGACACTTTTTGCTTCTAAGCATGAATCTCAAATGACAAGGATGAGCATTCAAACACAGGGCAACCATCTGCATCACAAAATACATTTCAGTTCCTCTCTGCAGAAGGAATTCATTTACTGTGGAAGGCCATTCACTTCCACTTCTGAGTGCTTATTCCTCAAAAAGCTTCCAAGTATCGTGAGAACAATGATTAAAAGAGGATCTTTCCATCTGTGCTGCATTAGGCTGCAAGACGGCCCCTCCTGCAGAAACAGTTTTTGCATAATTCATTATGCCATTTTAAACCCTAATCAGTGAATTGCAATAAGCGATGGAGTATGCATGACAGAAAAGAGACTGACATTTATTAGCTGCCTCCTAAGCATTCACCTAATCCTCACTTTGGGCTATTGCTCCACGAATCATAGTCAATGGTGACTCATCTTATCTCCAATAGGTTCTTATTCACACCTGAAGCACTGTCATCATTCTTAGCCCATTCTAATGTCTCCAGAAAAAATATTTCTTACATCATTATCACTGTATAATGTGGGAAAGAAGTACTACCGGAAGAGAGAAGAAAGGGGCCTATCTTCAGGTCTACTGTTCACCGTGTGAGCATGGCCGATACATCCTACAAGAAACATCCTACGGAAAAAAACAACAGCAGCAACAACAACAAAAAAAAACAGTATCTTGTCTCTTCTCCTAGAAATCATATAGCGCTAACCTGTTAGTAGTGATTTTTCACCTTTAAAGCCATAATTTCACCTGCCACTTTGCCTTGGAAGTGGCAGGCAAGGGTCTCTCTGGGTCCCAACTTACATCTCAACTACAGAATATTTGTCTTGATTTTGTTATTTGGAGATCTGTTTAAGGATGCATCGGAAAAGAATTTTATGATCACAAAAAAAAAAATAAAAAAAGAAAAGAAAACTGCCTTAGGCACCTCAAATTAAAAAAAAAAAAAAAATTTTAAGTGATAGAATCCTTAAGCTTTAAACACTGAAAAACGGATTAAGCAGAAGGTATCGATGATGGCATGCAATGTATATCATTTTAAATCAGAGAAAATATGTGGGCAGCAGGACTGAGGATGTGGACAAATCTTAGACTAAAATTTGTCACTTTCCATTTCTAATTCCCTAGATCATAGTGAAAAGAAAAATAATACATTTTGACTTTTCTATTTACAGGGAACAGTAATATCCAACATACGATAAAGTTCTTTAGTTTGGTGATTCAGTAAGAATCAAGAGAATCACCTCAAAAAATACAACTTGAAGAACTGGGTTCACTGGTAGAATCTTCACTGAAACAAATTTAAAGTCAGTAACTCATAAGAATTGAAAATAACTAAACATCACTTTATGAAATCTTAAAAAGCACAATTGAGGGGTAATGGGAAACCTTCCTGAGGTGTTTCAAATAGGAGAAATAAATTGATATGCTAGAACAGTGCTGGCCAATAGTAATAAAAGATGAGGACGAAAGTTATTTAATATTTTTAGTAACTACACTTAAAAAACTGAAAAGCAGACAAAATTAATGTTAATAATTTTAACCCACCCAATATACCCCAAATATTATCACTGAAACATGTAAGAAATGTGGCAATTATTAAAATCCTTTTTATTCCATTCTAAGTCTTCAAAATCTTGCATGTAATTTGACTTCCATCATAACTCAATTTGGAGCAGACAGTCCAAGTGTTCAATGACCACAGGTTGCTGATGACTACTGCCTTGACAGGGTAGCTTTAGAATGAATGAGGCAGTAGGCAGGTTCTCCTTGTAGAGCCCAGAAGATACAACTGCTGTAATTCCTTCTCATTGCTAACATGTACAAGTTAATGCCTGCTTATCTACAGAATATTTGCTTTCTCATTGACTCAGCAAATATTCAGTGAAAACCTACTTTATTCCACACTATGCCAAACTATGGAATGCAGGTGTACTTCAGACAAGATAGAGCTAGAATTGATTTTTTATTTTATTTTTTATTTTGAGACAGAATCTTACTGTCACCCAGGCTTGAGTGAAGTGATGCAATCTCAGCTCACTGCAACCTCCACCTCCAGGGTTCAAGTGATTCTCCTACCTCAGCTTCCCTAGTAGCTGGGATTACAGGCACTCACCACCAAACCCTAGCTAATTTTTTGTATTTTTAGTAGAGACGGGGTTTCGGTATGTTGGCCAGGCTGTTCTTGAACTCCTGGCCTCAAATGATACATCCACTTTGGCCTCCCAAAGGTAAGTGGGATCACTTGATCCTCCCACCTCCACCCACTGGGATCACAGGTGTGAGCCACCATACCTGGCCTATGCCTAGAATTTAGAAGGCAACAAAGACATGTGCAAGGTAACTGTGAAGGAAGTACATATTAGGGATGTCACAAGCTCTAGTGAAGGGATCCGTTGAAGGCGTCACAGAATGACATGAGCTGGAGGTTGAGTAGGAGTCTGCCAGGTAGAACATAATGAAAACGGCCTTCAAGGCATGGCAAACACTCAAGCAAAGACAGAGAAGCAACCATGGATGGTGAGTTTAGAGAACCGCAGACTGCATTCATTTTCAGGGAGGTACAACCCCTTGGAGGAGGGAGAAGGCACGGGGCTGGGGTTGGGGAATAAGGCTGCAGCCAAATTCTGCAGGACCTTGCTTGTCAAATTGAGAACCTTGGAAATGCAGGCAGTGCAACAATGGAAAGTTTTTAAGCAAGCAAATATGACTATCAAATTCTGTTTTAGAAAGATAATTCTGAGAAGGCACATCCTGAGACAGCCTGGGGCCAAGGTGCTGTGGAGTAAACAGATCGCTGAGCAATGATAAGGTGCTGTGGAGTAAACAGATCGCTGAGCAATGATAAGGTGCTGAATCCAAAGGGCAGTGGTAGAAACAAAAGTGAAAGGACACATTCAAGAAGCTTTTCCCAAACAGAATGCCTTGGTGACCAATTAGATAAAGTAGATGAAGGAAACAGAAGAAACAAAGATAATTCCACAGTTTGTTCTTGGACAGGAGGGTAGATGGCAAAGTCATTAACTGAAAAAGGGAAGATAGAAAAAAAAAGGGGGAGATTTGGCTCACGCCTGTAATCCCAGCACTTTGGGAGGCCGAGGCGGGTAGATAACGAGGTCAAGAGATCGAGACCATTCTGGGCAACATGGTGAAACCCGTCTCTACTAAAAATACAAAAAATTAGCTGGGCACGGTGGTGCGTGCCTGTAATCCCAGCTACTCAGGAAGCTGAGGCAGGAGAATTGCCTGAATCCAGGAGGCGGCCGTTGCGGTGAGCCGAGATCGCGCCATTGCACTCCAGCCTGGGTAACAAGAGCGAAACTCCGTCTCAAAAAACAAAAAAGAGGAGGTTTGGCAGAGAATGTGACACTCTCAGTTTGGATCTGCAGAGCTATGTTGGAGATCCTTGCTACCTAATATGCTCCACAGACCAGCAGCACTGGGCAATCAAACTTGCCAAAAAGGCAGGATCTTAGGCCCCACTCCAGATCAGTAGGATCCAAATCTGCATTTTAACAAGATTCCAAGGTTTCGCCTGTGTACAGTCAAGTGAGACAAGAACTGATCAGGCATTTCAAAGTCTAGGTTGTGCCCATGAAAGAGTTACTGGCTGGAGGATAATTTTGGAATGATTAGCATATACATGAGAGTTAAAATGATGGGAGTGTAAGGGAGATTACCAGAAACAAATTTAGGATGAAAGAATCTGTGTGTGGTGTGACGGAGGCTGCATGTTTGGAATTGAAATAAAGAATAATCATAAAGGTCTACAATGGCCCTCTTGTTAAATAAAAACTGAACCAAGAAGAAAAGGAAGAGGCGGAGAAAGAGCAAACAAAACCTTAAAAAAAAAAAAAAACCACAATGGTGAATTAACGTTAAAGCTATAAAGAATTTTTTATAATTAAGACAAACTCATATTAATGTTCCTTAATAATCAGGGAAGCTGGGCAACAAAAATTTGATATGAGTGGAAGAGAAATAAATGGAAACTTTATAAAAGAAGTGGGAGCAGCCAGGTGTGCTGGCACACACCTATAGTCCAGCTATTGGGGAGGCTGAGGCAGGAAGATTGCATGAGCCCAGGAGTTCAAGCCCAACCTGGGCAAGAAAGTAAGACCTCATATTTTAAAAAAAAAAAAGTGGGATACAAAATATGGATAATTTGTTTAATAACTTGTAAAAATGTTAACATATCATATGATGAATATAAAAATATTAATAGTGGTTTGTCTTGATCGTAGGATTATAGATTATTCATTCTACTTTACTGTTTCTTTCCTCCTATTTAGTAAATATACACCCCTTTTTTCTTTAAATAAGATAAACCATGCCACTGATTGCTGGGGTGGCAGAATCAGAAGGCCTGGATTCCTGGCTAGTTTTACCAAGCAGCTAACTGACTTCAGGCAAGTCATTTCACCTCTGCACGCCACGGTCTCCTCGGCTGTTTAATGAGGGGCTCGGAACAAGATGTTCTAAGAAAATTTCCAGCTGTGACTGTGTATGATCCAAATTGGCAGCAAGGTGAGATTCATGTGTTGCCTTTCAAGTCTCCCTTGACCACACTGCAAATAATGTGCAGGGTATCCATTCTGCCCTCTACTCTTAGCCCATCCCAGTCTCTTCATCCCACCAGCTCACCCAGCGAATGATTTTCCTGGAGTTTTGTTCAGAACCCAACAGCCGTTTAGAGCTGGTTTCAAGTCCACCAAGCAATCATCTGTGTCCTGTTTCCCAGGTGACACTGTTGTCACTACCTGGTGTTGCCACACACACACACAGGCACACACACACACACACACACACACACACACACACACACAGAGAGAGAACACACAGAGCCCCTTCAACCAAAAGCCCCTCCCAGGATCCATGAAAGCTGCAGGTCTCTGAGGCATAACACTCTGAAGGCTCCTTGCTAGATGCCAAATGATTAAAAACCATTGTGCATAATTACCATTCCATGTAAAAAGCCTTAAAATATATTTTTCATGGTTTTACTGCAGGTCACAGAAGCAAAGACAGGAATAGCAAGCTGTGCTCTTTTATGTGGGGGGAGAGTGCACATGAATACAAATATGGCAGAAGATGAAAGTACAGCAGACAAGGACAAGCTGTTCTTTCAGCAGTGATAGCAAGCCAGTGTGAAGGACCCATCAGGGCATGGTGCCTGCTTCGCAGCTTTTTGGAACAAATACTCAGTGTAAACCCACACTCTCCTTTTGAAGTGGGTGCAATTTGTCTATTGTCATCCTCTTGCCTTAAATTATGCTCCAATATGGATCTGGAGAGGTGTTTTTGTTCTTCTAGTGCAGAAGTCCTTCACATTAGCCAGTGAAAGCTAGTAAAGCAGTTCTTCCTGTGTAATGAATGCTTCCCTCTACAGCAAAGTTGTAGTCAGATGGCCTCTGAGTGATACTGAATCCCCATGTGAAGGCTTCCTTCTGTTTCACTGTGCAAGGATTCACAAGCACGACTCTCTGCTTGTGAAGTTAGCTGTTTGGTTAAAATCAGGGTACCTACAGCTCACACTATCTGATACAAGATTCACTGGTCTCTGTGCCTTAATCAATTGGTACTACTCAAATAGAGAGAGGCGCATTAGGCTAAACTGGATGTATAAGTGAGGAACGGTACTGATTGAGCCTGTCAACTCTTCATTCCAACACATCTCAATTCCTAATAAGAAATTTAAGCCGGGTACGGTGGTTCATGCCTATAATCCCAGCACTTTGGGAGGCCGAGGCGGGTGAATCACAAGGTCAAGAGATCAAGACCATCCTGGTCAACAAGGTGAAACCCCATCTCTACTAAAAATACAACAACAACAACAACAACAGAAATTTAAAAGCCTAAAATCTTCCAGAAAAAGAGAATTATCATGCATTTCAAATGAAAATGTTAATTAAATTAACATTTTATTATTTATGCTGCTCGGTTGTGCCATGATAAGAATAAAAGGAGTAATAATTTGTCAGGGGCAATTATCACAATAACAAGACTATGAGGCAATTGTCATTATAACCCTCATTTTAAGGATGAGGAAACTGAGGCTTAGAGAAAGTCAACAGCCAGGAAAACGAAGATGCAACCAGGCTGTGTTGCCACAAAACCTATGCTCTAGCCTCTATATGACAAAAGACTTTGAAATCTGTCCTCAGCAAGGGTAATACAAGCTATGATGGGGTTTAGAGCTGAAATGACCCTAGCGATCACTAAGTCCAGTTATTTTCAACCTATCTAAGCTTCACAGCTGGCTTGTCAGAGGAAGAGCAGCAAATACACTGTGATTAGCCACGTGCTCAAAGACATGTGTGATAGGTACAACCAATCCAGTCTCTGTTTTACTCTGACAACACAGATTTTTTTCTTTTTTTTTTCTAGAGATGAAGATAAAGAACAAGGTTCAAGTCTTGTATAAAATCCTCTGCATCCTGTTTCCTAGGCCCCAGTAAATCCAGCCCTTTAATTACACAAATGTGAATATGGCAAAGCAGAAAAATTGGGTGCTTTGCCCAGTAACATCCAGGTAGTTAATAGCTGCACCAAACATCTAAAAAGGTCTCCTGACTCTCAGTCAGGAAACAGCACAATCAAGTATCCTCCATTAGGATAGACTGTATTATGTTACAGAAAACACATTACTCTTCAACTTTATCGCCAGGGTAATAAAAACAGGCAATAAATACTCTTTTATTGATAATTATTTTCACTCTGTGAACTCTGACAGCCCAACCCACTGATCTTTTGGCTGGTCTAAAGAACAATTAGCCACAGTGACCACAGTGATACCACTTCACATATTCTCCACCATATCCCCACGTACTAAAATCTCCTTTGGAAAGAAAAGAGCTGTTCACGCTAGGATTTTAACAATCACAAACTGAAGTCTGGGGTGATCTGGCAGCCAGAAGTGTTCTGTTTGGCCAGCAGGGTGTTTCAAATATTTTTAAATTGGTTTATCATTTTTTTTTTTCTTTCTTGTAACATGTTTCTCTGAGGAGGCAGCAGGTACTGCAGGGCTGGCCCCTTTGAACCGGAGATCTACCTCCCAGTTTGGGACAGCCTCCACCAGTCCCATCTGAATGCTATGCTATCTATGGGTCCCTGTGAGCATCTGAGTTTGCAGCCTCTGCTTTACTGGGTTAATATTATGGAATTAAAATAGCATGACTCCGGAGGCAGGCGGCTCAGAAGATCAAGAGATTAAGACCATCCCAGACAACATGGAGAAACCCCATCTCTACTAAAAATACAAAAAGTAGCTGGGCGTGGTGGCATGTGCCTGTAATCCCAGCTACTCTGGAGGCTGAGGTAGGAGAATCACTTGAACCTGGGAGGTGGAGGTTGCAGTGAGCCAAGATTGTGCCACTGCACTCCAGCCTGGCGACAGAGCGAGGCTCTGTGAAAAAAAAAAAAAAATAGCATAATGCATTATCTCGAACCCATCACCAATGACTGGCATCTGAATTCATCAAAACAGGGCTTGCTTTATCAAGACAACATGAACACAGCAGAGGACAGAGGAATAGGACTGAACTGATGAACTGACAGGTTGATTATGCTCCTTCCTCTATCAGTACATAGCAGTATTATTTTGATCAAGTCACCTACCCTCAATGGATCATGGTTATTCCTTATTTGTAAAATAGGAAAGATGGACTGACTATTCCAAGATTTTTTTTCAACTTCGAAATTCCGTGAGATGTTTCTTATCCAAATTGTGTACGAATACAGGAATGTTCCCAGGAATCAAAGTGTTAGTGAAGAATGAAACCTGAGGAATGTGGTGTCTTGGGAGTCACCTAGACTAGAATTTGCAACTTGGTTTCATCATTTTCCATGAAATCAAAGGCAGGTTATCTAAAACTCTCAGAGCCTCAGTTTCCTCACCTGCATCCATTTACTCAAGATTGAAGTAAATGAATTTGAGCATCTACTATGTATCAGATACCTTTTAAATGCTGGGGATTTTGTAGTGAACAAAACAGTCTGTGGTCTGATGAAACATATATTCTAGTGGCAAGGAGACACAAAATAGAAAGATGTATAACCAGGTAGTGAGAAGTGCTATGACAATAAATTAGGTGGGTTAAGGGGATGGGTGGATAGCAGGGAGCAGTGATCATAGATGGAAGAGAAGACCTCTCTGATGACACTTGAGCAGAGACCTGAATGAAAGGGAGGCAGGGGGCAGGGCTGGGGAGGTTCAGCCATGTAGACATCTGGGTATGGGACTGTTCTAGGTGAAGAGTTATTATGAAAATTTAACGACATGAGAAGCAGAATTCTGACAGCGCCTTTAGTACTTTTTAGAAGTGTGATAAGTTTCCTTTCCTCCCACCTCTTTGTTCCCCCCTTTCCCTCTTTTATGCCTGTTTGTCTTTGGGATCTACTCTCTGCCTTTACATCAGCCCCAAACACAATACGGCAAAGTAGATCAAGGGTTTAATTCTACATTCTAACCAATGACAATCTAAGTCTGTCAAATCCTATTTTTAATAATCAAGAAAGAAGGCTGGTGTGGTGGCTCACGCCTGTAATCCCTGCACTTTGGGAGGCGGAGACGGGTAAATTGTTTTGAGCTCACGAGTTCAAGACCAGCATGGGTAACATGACGAAACCCTGTCTCTATTAAAAATGCAAAAAAAAAAAAAAAAAATTAGCCAGGTGTGGTGGTGCATGCCTGTAGTCACAGCTTCTCAGGAGGCTGAGGTGGGAGGATGACTTGAGGCCAGGAGGCAGGGGTTGCAATGAACCAAGATCATACCATTGCACTCCAGCCTGGGCAACAGAGCCAGATCCTGTCTCCAAAATAGTAAATAAATAAAAAATAATCAAGTAAGAGAGCCAAATCTTGCCGCCACTGTGTTCTGAGAAAAATTCTTTCGTAGTAAAATGCTCCAAAATACAAACAGGTAGTTAATAACAACACAGAACAGAGTGGAAGAGGTTAAGATGA
The DNA here is from genome assembly GCF_049354715.1 of Callithrix jacchus. NCBI lineage: Eukaryota > Metazoa > Chordata > Mammalia > Primates > Cebidae > Callithrix > Callithrix jacchus. The sequence continues at coordinate 136,269,797 of NC_133505.1, forward strand.
CAGTCTCCCTGTCAGAAAGGCCTGGATCACATTCCAGCTTGGTTTGCTGCCTTCATGACCTTGATAAAGTTGCTTCACCTCTCTGAAACTCAGTTTTTTCACCTGTGAATTAGAGACCAACAATGTTACCTCTTTTCAGAGTTAAGGAGAAACCTGAATGAGATATGTGCATAAAACACAAGCAACTTTCTTGGCACAAAGGAAAGTGCTCAACAATGTGCATCTGGTTCTATCAGGACTTTTAATTACAAGTTACAGAAATCAACTCTGATATCTTTGCTGCTAGTCTACTGTCAAAATAAATACATTAAAAATATAAACTAAAAGAGAAACAAATTAACTCTGATCAAGCCAAGCAGAAGAGAAATTTATTAAAAGCTTACTGGGTGGCTCCCAGAATGTCCACCAGCCAGGAATAATGCCCAGATCGTGCCATGGACTGATCCAGGAGCAACAGGGAGCAGCAGGTGATGATGCTCACATCAGCAAAGCCTGTAGCAATAGACACTGCCCTCTTTTTCTGTAGAAAAGAGGGCGACTCTACATCCCAGCAAAGCTCCAAAAGTAGAGAGCACCCCACACCAGAATGAGATGCTAGGCAGCCAAAAGAATGACAAGTATCCAGCCATGCCACTAGTGCAATACAGTCCTCCTCCCTCCATGGGGATTGGCTTCAGGGCCCCTGTGGATAGCAAACCCTGTGGATGTTCCAGTCACCAAGTTTGCCCTCTGTTTCTGTGGGTTCCTATTCACAGGGCCAATGGTATACAGTATCCTCATCAAACCCTCTTTGGAGTACCTGCTATTTGTTCATGCTACTTCCCTCAACAAGAATACCCCTGGCTCTCTCCACACACTTCAGCCACATCCTGGAGGCTCCCACTCTAGGATGCCTACAACCTGACTCCTGGGCCTGCCTCCTCCCTTCCCCAGCTATTTCTTTCACAATGTACCCTATTATAAACTGATTTACATCCTGACTTTACCTGTGCATACAGACACCAACCCTTTTTAGAAGTAGAGATCAAAAGCAAATGTGTATATGGTTATAAGTAACACATCCTGGTTCACTAATCATTTCTATCTCTCATCCCACAAATAAGGTTACAAGTATTGGTTGATTGAGAACACCATTCTTTTCTCCTATACTTGTTAAAAGTCTATTTCCTATTCTTTGTTGCTGCTTAGTAGCACTTCCTTTAAATCTGGAATGAAGCATAGTTTTTTTATAACGGAGGGTCAATGTCTAATTCATCTACAAATATTCCTTTGTTAAAAAATAAGTTCAAAGTCATATGGAATGAGAAAAGTAATCAATCAATATTGGTTCACAATATTGAAGCACTTACAAATTATAATAAATTATCATTTTATAAACTCAGTTGTTTTTTTTTTTAATCTTAAAGTTAGGAGTAAAAATATCTTCCCACCCTGGAAAGAGGGGAAACCCACAATGCCCCAATTTTACCAAGGAAAAAAAAAAAAAGATTTGTTTTTCCCATGGAATAACATCCCCATCTGGTGGGCACTGTTGTTCAATGTTTTCAAAAATCATAGCAACATTTTTAGAACAGTGACATTTCTTAATACTTCTCAGGGACAGACAGAATTGAACTACAATGCCTACTTAGCCTGTCAGCTATAAGTTCCCTGTATCTTTAACAAACGCTTTCTGCACAAAGCATTTAAAAACATGAAATACTCAAAACCTATAATGAGTCAGGCATCAACCAGGCCTACGTGAAAAGAAAAATGTGTGTGTATGTGTGTGTGTCTGTGCGCGCACATGTGCGCATGTGTTGTATATGTGGGTGCATATGCACATATATATTTGGATTCATGGGTACCTAAAGAGAAATCCTGCCATGAAAGGATTCTCTACTCAGATGAATAATAAACTCATTCAAGAAACATTTATTAAGATCCAAAGCATCTAGTAGGGCATTGGCTATTCCCTTCAGGTCAGGATCTGCCAAGGAGAAGGCAATATATACATGGAGGGCAAGGAGAAACTGACAAGAAACTCAGTGGTTCCCAGCAGGCTCCTGGCCAAGGGCAGGAGGCTGATAATATCTGCCTGGGCTCTGGGCCAAGAGGAGGAAGGTTACTGAGCATTTAGAAATATGCATGCACAAAAGAATTGAAAATCAAGAAGGGAGAGGAGGGTTACGAAAGGAACAATGGAAAAGCAAGGGAAGAAAGCATCAATGGTATTCTTTTCATCAAAGGGAAGGAAAGACATGCACATCTATCAAAAGGAAGTAAAACGAAAGTGAAGAAAGAGTCCGACAACAGTTTCCAACTCTTTCTCCCTCTGTCTGTCAAATGCCCCTTGGATCTTCAAGTAAATCTGCAACTTCGAGATATCATAGATATTTAATGTTCCCTAGCCAGCTACCTGCCATCCATTTGGAATTACCATATAACAAGCTTATCTGGCTTTGTTTGTATTAATTTCCCTCATTCAAATAATTCTTTTCTAGAGATAATGTTTCCCAAGCCAGGACATGATATAGACTCTAGCCATATTTATTTCAGGATGACCTTTTTCATTGAAGAAGGGTATCACTGCATGATGGAGCACATGTGCAATATAAATATAGCATCCTCAACTGCTAGTCCCAAAGCATTCATTTACCCAAATAGTCACACACACACAGACACACACACACCATTAAAAACAGTCTATGGACTCAGTAATCTCAACATTTCCAAAGTCTCTTTTTAAATCTTTTTTTCTTTTTCTCAGCTTTAATTTTATTTATTTATTTATTTATTTAGAGACAAAGTCTCACTCTGTCGTCAGGCTGGAGTACAGTGGCACAACCTCAGCTCACTGCAACCTCCAACTCCCTGGTTCAAGAGATTCTCCTGCCTGAGCCTCCCGAGTAGCTGGGATTACAGGCACGCACAACCAGGCCCAGCTAATTTTTGTATCTTTAGTAGAGATAGGGTTTCACCATGTTGGCCAGCATGGTCTCAATCTCCTGACCTCATGATCCACCTGCCTCAGCCTCCTGAAGTGCTAGGATTACAGGTGTGAGCCACCACTGTGCCCGGCCTCTTTTAAATCTTTCTCAACCATAAAAGAAGTCAGGCCGAGGGCAGCCTGGTTCATCTGCTCCCCAGATTCTTCAGTCTGATGTTCAAGACTCCATGAGCTCTGCCCAGCTTTTCTCCATTCTTCCTCATGTTCCTCTCCCAGTTCTCCCTTCAAGTCCCCACTATGGTCAAACACTCGGCTTGTGGAGCCCACTAGGCACTTTTCCTACCCCAGAACCGTTGCCTGCACGGTCCCCCTCCGTCTAACACCCTCCATACTTCCCTAACGCCCACAATGCAGCCAACATCCTCCACTGGATCTCTAAACATCTACCATATTGGGCACTGCTCTTCTCCAACACTCACTGAAGGACTCCACAATTATGATGAGATGCCTTTCGTGACAGTCTGGTATTGCAGGGAGAACTGCAGGTTTTGAAGTGCAACAACCTTGCTGCTGACTGGACAGAGAACTCTGGGTATAATATCTAACCTTTTTGAACATTTGCTTCCTTATTTGTAAAATGCAGTAACAGTACCTATCATCTTGCATGGCTACTAAGAGGGCTGGAAATAATTCACATAAAGGGCCAAAGAGAGGCCGGGCGTGGTGGCTCACGCCTGTAATCCCAGCACTTTGGGAGGCCGAGGCGGGCGGATCACGAGGTCAAGAGATTGAGACCATCCTAGTCAACATGGTGAAACCCCGTCTCTACTAAAAATACAAAAAATTAGCTGGGCATGGTGGCACATGGCTGTAATCCCAGCTACTCAGGAGGCTGAGGCAGGAGAATTGCCTGAACCCAGGAGGCGGAGGTTGTGGTGAGCCGAGATTGCACCATTGCACTCCAGCCTGGGTAACAAGAGCGAAACTCCATCTCAAAAAAAAAAAAAAAAGGCCAAAGAGTACTGCCTCAAGTCCAGAGAAAAAAAGCAATTACGCGGGGTCTGTAGGACAGGCTGTGTGCTCAGTGAAAGCAAAGGCAGCCCCTACTCTCCTCTGTGGACTCCGTATTCAAACTACTGCACTTGGCACCTAATGAGTACTTTTTAAAGTCAGGAAAAATAACTAAAATAATATGCATCAAAATGTTAATGAAACTGTATTCAAGCAATGGTTTTATGGGCAATTTGTTGTTTTTTTTATTTGTACTTTTCAGTATTGCCTTCATTTTCTAGCGTGAACAAATATTGTAAAAGTTGTGCTAAATATATTCACTACGACACCATAATTTTGGCACACTAATCCCCAGTACACATTGCAAGGAGAAATTACATTGACTTTATATCTATTTATCTCTTATATTCTGTCTAATGTTTCTCCTTAGGCACTTATGCTTGCATAAAGCAACTTTGCTGGACTGAAATAAGGAGAGTTTTCATTAAAATTCCCCTTAAATTCAACTCCAAAATACCTCCTCAGAATTTCATTTGTGACTACAGTGAGTGTTAATTTGGTTATCAAGTTCAAACCTTCTCTGGTCTAAATTCAACTTAAAAAAAAAAAAAAAAGGAAATAAATCTAAGAGAGCTTACATTATCACTTCATCGATAGCTTACTATTTTGACATTCCCACTTTCTTATATGGTAGGTGTCTACAGTCACCTGCAGTTTTAGTATTTTAAATATTCAATATGTTATGCAAAGCTAATGCAAGTGGAAGATGGAGAAATTCTCTATTTCAAAACTGAAGAGGCAACAACGTGCCTACAAATATAAAAAAGGAAGATCACATATCACAGGTAATGCTTTTCCTGCATTCTGGTACAGAATATTCACACCAAGGATGGATGGTGGTACCCTCTCAATGTAAAAGCAAAACAAACTACCAGAAGAGAAGGGTACGTTGGCGGACAGCTAAATTATTTGAAAAATTTCTTACACCACCTACTTCACATCAAAAGGAGAATCATTCAGATTCACCTAAAAAGTGTGTGAAGTCATAACTCCTATTTTTTTAACTGCCCTCCCCGCAACAAGCCTTCCCCTGCCTACTCCTCTTCTCTGGAGACTGCTAAACCGCAAGGCTCTGCTTCCCTTATTCCCACCTGCTGGCATCAGCAGAAACCCAGCTCTCACCAAGACCCCCTCAGACTCCTCCCCTCCACACAGATCTCAACTTCCTAAGGCCTTCCTGGAGTCCCAAGAAATGGCTTTTACCAAATCTGATGTCAGTTTTTAACACTTACTGGTACTAAGCACTTTCCAAGATAGAAAACCCACCTCTCCAAATCATAACGTTTGCAGAGTTGCATTATTTTAGAGATGTCAGGAGTTAGAAACCTTGGGCACCCTCTAGTTGAGCAGCCCTCAACCTTAACCGACTTACTTGCATTTAACCTGTTACCTATTTTATAACCTTCACCTTTATGATTCTGAGGTAAAATTCAAGTAATTCATCTATACATAATCCTATGTGTATGCATATGCCCTTTATCATAAGTAGAAATAAAAGAAAATAATTTAAAATAGGTATTTCAGTATGTGCCTGGACATTAACAGACATGAAATAAAGTGGTCAGCTGTTTATATTTACCTATACTTATGAGTGAGTTCACATTTGGAAAAAAAAAAAAATAAGATCTGAAAACATTCTGCATGAGAAATACCAAAAAAAAATAAAAGGACAAAGGGATACGTGTGTTCATCTTCAAAAATGAAAATGTGAATTAGGGCCAGGGATAGTGGTTTATGCCTATAACTTCAGTGCTTTGGGAGACCGACGTGGGAAGACTGCTTGAGCCTGGGGGTTCAAGACCAACCTGGGCAACAAAGCAAGACTTCATCTCTACAAAAAAATAATTTAAAATTACCCAGGTGCAGTGATATGATGTGAGCCTGTAGTTCTATTAATAGCTACTCAGGAGGCCGAGGTGGGAGGATCGCTTGAGCCCAGGAGCTCAAGGCTGCAGTGAGCTATGACCGTACACCTGTACTCCAGCCTGGGTAAACAGAGTAAGACTCTGTCTCTAAAAATAAAAAACTTGAGTTAGAATAAGCAGAGGTGAGACTGCCTTGTACGTGACATCTTTCAGGAATGCCAACTAGGTCACTCTAGACACCAGACAATTCATTTGGCAGGTCTGTCCTGAAACTGTAGAATGTTTGACACAACTGGAACCTGCCCTACAAGTGATGGGGCAACATAAAACACTCCCCACAAAATCCTAGAACACCCTTTAGAGGGCATTACTGAGAAGTACTGATCTAATTCACCCCATTTTGCCTCTGAGAACACAGAAGTTCTGAGAGGTTAAGTGATTACAATACTCAAAGCAGGAACAGGTTACGCACCATGACAAGGTGGATTCCGGAAACAAGTCTCATAATCACCACACACACATACATGTGCACACACATGCTTCCTCTCCCCTCCTTTCTTCTACTGCTGGCTCAGATTTTTCATCTATGTCATCCGTAATCATCACGCTTCAAATATAACTATCTGTGTCCCTCTGACCTGGTTCTTCCTGAATTGTGTGTGCCAACATTACTCTCCATCAAGACGCCATCGAGTCTCACTAATGTGGCCACAGCCTTAGCCTTGTTAACTCAAATCACAAAGATCTCTAACTTAGCAGTCTCCTTGGGCCATCACCAGCCTCCTGACTTTCTGGGACCTTCCAGTTCCCAACTATCCCTTTTATCTCAGTTCCTTCCTTCCCACTCTGAACTCACTCAGCACCCAAGAGAACTAGTTCGGCATTGCTCCCTCAGCATCACCCATCTATGTGTAACCTGGGTCTTAGTTGACACCCACTGTTGCTTTTTCCTTAGTCCTCACTGCACAGAAGTATGAAGTATATTAAGTTCCAGGTCTACACAGGCTTGCAATACTTCCTAGTCACCAAACACAGTATAATTCTAGTGTAGTTCTAGCTGCTTTAACATTTTTTTCAAGTGCTGTCCCCAATCTGCTGAGCAAATGCCTAATTCAGTCAGCCTATAGGAAACAACTTTGCTTTTACAATAATTAGGCAATAAAGGATGAGGATGCTCCTTCCTATAATGTCTTTGTTCATGCTCTATGGCTAAGAGGAAGACCCTCTTTCTCAAAAAATAGGTTCCATATTTCCTTCAAAATCTGGTACCTATTAATATCCTCAATAAAGCTTTCAAGATCTTAGCATATATTGATCTCTGAATTCTCAACTTATTAACAATGACAGACTTTCGGAGAAGAAAGAATTCTACAGATTACCTAGTCAAGCCATTTTATTTTACAGAAGAAACCAGAATTCAGAGAAGGGAGCAAGCAGTCTCCAGTGATGTAACCAGTTGTCTGCAGACAAGGCTGCAATATAGGTCCCTCCACTTCCTGCCCAGTTTCTTTCGAATACAACAATGACTCATTTCACAGCATTTACGGACCTTTTAAAAGATCAGAATTGTTTTTCTTTAAAAATGTGCTTCTATATACATGTTAAAAAGATAACTCTATTATGCTTCATAATGTCCTTCATCTAGTACTTAAAAATGGAAACATTTTTGTTTGTAAAATATTTTCATACTACATGGAAATCTAATACAAATATGCAGTTCCTATTTCCCTTGTTAATTTCTCATTTTTTTTTTTCCAAGTCAAAAACCATCTGCAGCTTGCTTCCCAGGACAAAATAGTCACGCCAAAAAAAAAAAAAAAGTCTTAAATAGAGTAGCCAACTCAATGTCCCAAATAAAGGTTAAGTTGTACAGCATTTTGGTTCCAAACCAGGTTTATTTTACAAGTATTTTTTCTCTTTATAGGAAGGATAGAGTAAAGGAAATCACAACATTTCTAAAGTGTACCTACATGCCTTAACCATCATCAGTCAACAATGACTCATACATTTTTTAAGCTCATATCTGTCTCATTGAAACTTCTTAGATCTCAACTATTTATATGGTAAATGCCTGGAATTATCAGATTCAATTATCTCTATTCTTTTCATGCACTTTTTTTTTTAACCATCTGCTTCTTAAATTAGTGTACATTAGTTAACTCTTTTTAAAAATACCCGTAGAAAAGACCACAGTCAAAATCCAAAATAACAGCTGATTTCCCCCGCCTTGAAAATCTGATATTTCTATTCTCTGAGGTTAGCTTATACCCTATTTTAAATACGACCACAATGCAGAAAAAGAAGTAGATGTATTGTTCCAAATCTACTAAACTCAATGACAAAATAGAAAAAGTTTCAAAAGTACTGGCTCAAATTTCACTGCCTTAATCTCTAGGCCCACAGAGATAATACAAACACACACACATACACACACCACTCCTCTTTGAAAAAGATAGTCACTGATTTGTTTTAAGCTTCTTCCCAACTCTGCCTCAAACTTTTAATATCTCCATCACTAAGGAAAGATTTTTATTAAAGTATTTTATAAACTGTCTTAAAACCTACATAAAAAGTGTTCATTGAAATTATCATCACAACCATCTGGTATTGACTAAAACAAGTATAAGATGTTAGCAAGGAAGGAGACACACAGGAAGAATTGTAACACCCATCTACAATTTAACAGAAAAAAAAAAAAAGAGAGAGAGACAGAGAGACTATAGGCTGCCTCCCTGGTTCCATCACTTAATTGTGAAATCTTGAAGGTCACTTAATTTTTCTGGCCTATTTCCTTCCTTGTGAACCAAAGGAGAATATGAACATGGTATCTGTTTAGACTATGGTTCTAGGACACTTCAAAAAATGTACTGAATTATTTTCTGTGACATGACTAATTAAAGAGATTATATATACAGCCAGCCCTCCATATCCATGAGTTCCACGTCTGTGGATTCAGCCAACCATGGATCGAAAATATTCAGGAAAAATAAATATCCCACGAAGTTCCAAAAAACCAAAACTTAAATTTGCTGTGCACTGGTACTATGTTGAATGTATGCAAGTAAAGTGATGTATGGGTAGTGTATTAGGTAGTATAAATAACCTAGGGTTGATTTAAACAATACAGGAGGGTGTGTGTAAGTTATCCTACGCCATCTATATGGGGAACTTGAGCATATGTGAATTTTGGTGTCCTCAGAGGTTCCTAGAGTCACTCCCCCAGGGATACCAAGCGAGGGCTGTTTATGTCTCGTTAACCCTTCAGCAGAGGTCCTCCCGAAGAGTTAAAAGTTAAACTATAAACCCCTGATGTTTGTGACATCAGTTCGTTGTCACATAGTAAGTGTGGCCAACTGAATCCATAATTATTTCACAAATTTTATTTTTATAAGGTGTTACCTCCATTCTTCATTTTAAAAATGTTGACAGAATTGCTAGTTAAAGAGCAAAATTGCCACGAGGGAACACAACAGTAATGCAACGATCCAACGATACCAGCAGCTTATACTTACTGAGCTCTCACCATCTGCTGGGGACTCTTAAACATCCGCACAGGCATTCTTGCATTTACTCCTTACAATCTTACTATTCCAGTTTGTCAGTTGAGAAACAGAAGGACGTGCCCAGTGTCACAATGTAAGTGGGAGATCTGGACTTGGACCCCAGGCAATGCACCTTCAGTTCACTCAGGTGGCTAACCCCTTCACCTGGGAGTCTCTAATTAAGAGGCTGAGTGACAATATATGGAAATTAGTTCAATCTCACACTGATGAGCTACATAACCCAGGAACTCATTTTTCACATCTGCAAGGTGTGGGCGGGTGTTGGAGAAGCTTTCACATTCCACTATCTGGCGATGTAATCTGGAAAGCCCACAAAAGCATTTACTGCAGGTATCTAAAAAAGATGGGTGTTTCTCTCTGGAACATCTCTTACAGCATAGCCACCTGCCTTTTCCCTGCTTAGTATAAATGGACCTAAGAGAAGGAAACAGCTGGGATCCCAGCCCTAAGACATTATGAGAGAGTACCTCAGAAGGAACAAGAAATAGAGACTTAATTGTTTTTCCTTGTTCCTAGAGATGCAGGTAATAAATTCCCTTCCACATATCCCTATGTCTACCTGTGCTGTCAATCAAATAGCTACCATTTTCAGACCAACTCCTGTGTCAAGTTTAGCCAAGAGCCACCTCACTCCACCATACTCCACTCAACCCTGCTCCATGCTTGTCCACAATTGCAGAAGCAATTTAATCACATGTAAGGACTAACCAGTAAAGAGCAATGGGCCATTTTTAGAGGCAGCTCTTATTTCTGCTCAATGTTTAAAACAGATCCACCCAAAAAACCTGGTTGGTGCCATTGAAGTCAGGTACTTGATCCGTTCTATCAAGCGTCAGACTCTGATTCTTTCCTGGCTGTGTTCTGGAAGAGGCTACTGAATGGTGAGCAATGTGGGAGAGAATGAGGAGAGCTGCTGACTGGCCAAGCCTTCTCACATCTTACGCAGTTGGTCAGTGTTCCTGTAATAGGTGGGGCAGTAGTAATCTGTAGCAAAAGTAGTCAATGTCTTCTAACAAGGGAAAGTGGTAAGGACTGTTATTTCTGCCTTCTAACCACCCACAAAGGTTAAATGACTTCAATGAGTTGCAGAGGGGGCAACAGGTCAAACACCACCATTAGAACCTACATCAGAGTGTCAATCTATTCCATGGGATTTAAGGTATTCAAAAACTGAATATTCAATAGTATATGAAACCATCAGACTATCCAAAAATCGACCATACATGGTTTATGAGCCCTCACACCCCTCGCATGTCCACAGTTAGAGCTCACATGGAAAACATTCCGTTTCCATCCTGATGAAGATGGAATGGAAAGACTCAATCTACTCATGGAGCTTAATATTATACAACTTATTGAGCTTCCATTTTCAATGTTATAATAATACTCTTAAAAGTGCCTGGAAAGTGCGATGCATTCAGCAGGCACTCACTGCATAATGCTCATGGATTATGAGGGATTCTAGGTTCCGGTCCTTCCATCACCAGTTAGACATTAGGTCCCTAAGTAGTCACTGTACCTCTCCAAACTGCATTTCCTTGTGTGTGAAAAAACAGAGCTATACCAAATGACAAAGTTCCTCAAACACAAAAATAACTACAAGGTAAAAGTAATATTCTTGAAAATTATCAAAGAATAAGTGGTTTATCTGAACAGATTAAAAAAAACGTATTGTCCCTTTTTTTAAAGAAAAAGGAAGGAAAATTGAAGATTCAGAGACTGTAATACCGCTGAATTTTTGTATCACTAAACCTAGATAAGATAAATGGTAATGCCAGATCTAAAACATAAATTTAGAGAGACTCTCGGAGTCCTGCGCCAAAGGTCAAGTTTCAATAAAACATTGCTTTTGTTGACTAATATACCCCCTTGTACCATTCTTTGCTTGTTCATAATAAATACACTGACTTATGATTATGGGCAGCCAGTTTTAGCCAGTTTGGTGCACTCTCATTTTCACTAAGTACACCAATTTAAAGTTCTGAATCCAAAAGAATCAAGACACCGTTTTAAAGCATTTAGATTGTACTTCTTGCTTATATTTGTGTGCTATTTGACAAACTCCTGGAAATGTCCTCACTGACGTTTATAGAATATTCAATGAAAGACTCAAAATAACCACAGCTACACTATTTCTCAGAATTCTGTTACCATTAAGAGTACCTTGAAAAGCTGGCTGGCTCTTTCCCACACATCCCCAACCCTCGTGTCCTTTATTACAGCAACGCTGTTCACAAGTCTCTTCCTGTCATCAGTTTTCCTTGTCCTTGCACAGAAACCTTTGCTCCCAAACTTCAGCTCTCCCAACACCAGCTGGCATTTAAGCTTCCAGTACAGCAATAATATTACTAACAAAGCCATGAGTAATTTTAATGTGGGAAGGGGAAAGGAAATGCAAGATAGCAATAATTGAAAGATGAAAAACAAAATTTTCACATGAGTATCATCCATATTTTCTTTATCAACTCAGCCTTACATTTCTACCAAAGTAGAAATATCCCTGTTGTTGAGAGACACAGAGAGATAATTATATGCACACAGTTATACCACCAGGGAAGGTGCACACTTCAAGTGTGTGTTCTTTCAAACCATGCCCCATCGAACCTCAGAGGTCCGTGAGGTAGGCCCTTGTGGAGATCAATATTTACACAAAGCATGAAATCAAATTCCCCCTTACATCCCTGAGCACATATCTGAACTTAAATGCATTATGGATTAAAAAGTTGCAGTTCTCTATTGATCTCTTTTCCAAATCCACGTTGATATAACATTTGTACTCAAGAAAAGCTGTACAGGCAAAGATACTGCTCAAACATATACAACACACTCAATGGATGCCTGGCAAAATGCAGGAGCCATTGGCATCTGTACTTAGGAGATACAGCAACCATGGAATTTAGAAGCAAAACCATATAAAAGGTATCTGGGGGAAAACTGTGGAAATTTTAATATGGTCTGCATATTAGACCATAATTCTATTTGGTGTGATAATGGTACAGTGCAGTCAGTGGTTCTTAAACTTGCTGGCACATTAGAATCACCAAAACAAACAAACAAAAAATACTAATGCCTGTGACTCATGCAGGAATTGAGATTAATTTATCTAGAGTGTGGTCTGAGCTTTGCAGTATTACATTTTTCTAAATTTAAAACTTTGAATACAGATATAAGATGTATGTGTATTTAAGAACCCATTACAAAATTTTCTAAGTGCTTAAAAGTTTTTCAAAATAAAAGTTGGGGAAACAGTATCAACTGTCTTTCTCATGTGATCATCTTAGACAAGATACTATCTGGGGTACAAAATTCAGCATATTGCAAACAGAAAACTACTTTCAGATGATACAAAATGTTTATGAATTGCCTAATTAACATAAAAATTAGTCAATTCATAACTAATCAATAAGAATTGACTAATTCTTATGTTTAAGAACTGACTAAGCTTAATAAACAATAGAATAAACTTACTTGGTTTCAATACTTATTTTAAATTGCTTTCAAAAGTTGTAGTCCAGTGCCTTACTTACATTATTCTGAATATTGTCTTTGTAGCATACTGCAGGCATAGAATGCATCTGGGTTATATCTCTACTGACCCTAAAAACACACATTAATGTACATTTTAAAATAAAATCTTACTATTCGTCTGATTTGTCCTAATTTCCAACAAAAATCTTCCAATTCATATTGATTCTTCAATCAGTCTAAACTAGTGCCATCTGTCATCTAGACAGCTGTTATTCATAAGGAAAACTGTAGTTATTATTCATTATTTATATCTCACCAACTTGATATTTTTCCCTGGCAAGAACATTTAAATAGTGAGAAACATAGCTGGAAAAGCAGATTGGAGGCCTGATTTCGAAAATGTTCATACTTAAGCATGTACTCATTTGGAAAATATTTATTGAGAACCTACTACATGCCAAGTAATGTGGATATAATTATACACAAGTCAAACCAGATTCCAGATTTATAGTCGTGTTGGGAATACACACAAACATGCATGACACAATTAGAGGGCTGCTTTTGGAAAGTTAATCTGACGATAAGTATTAAACTAAACCTGGCTTGTGGTAAAAGCTTATATTATATGTAAGTAAATAAAAGGGTGTTCTTCCATGAGAATTAAGTTTAGTGGTAGAGTCCTCCTGAACAAGTTCCTTTCCATTCTGTTTTTCTCTTCCCTCCTGTATTGGTTTCACGTGGCTACTGTAACAAGTTACCAAAGTTTGGTGCCTTAAACAAAATAAATCTATTTTCTAAAAGTCTGGAGACTGGAAATTTAAAAGCAAAATCACTGGGCTGAAATCTGGGGGTCAGCAAGGACGTACTCCCCTCCGAAACCTCTAGGGAATCAAGTCCTTGCCTCTTCCAGTATCGACCTGGGGATACCAGCATTTCCTTGCTATGGCCACATGACTTCAATCTCTGCCTCTATCTTTACATGCCTCTCCTCTGCATATCAAATCTCCCTCTGCCATCTAAAAGGATACTTGTAATTGCATTTAGGACCCTACTGGATAATCCAGGATAATCTCCCATTTCAAGATCCTTAACTTAATCACATCTGCAAAGACCCTTTTACCAAATAAATTCACATTCATAGCTTCTGTGAATTAGGAGCTTTTTTTTTTTTTCTTTTGGAAGCCATTATCAGACTCTCATACCTACACGGAAAGCCTAAGAATGAAAAAGGATAATAAGAAAAAAAAAATACAACTTGACTAAGCCAGAGCATTTACAGTTCTGCTCCAAACACACCTGAAGAGTTTTTCTGCTTCTGAATGGGTCCCCAAAAAGCATGGTACTTTGTGCCTTAAGTCATTGAATGTGTTTACGGTGAGAACTGAGTAAAATTGGGAGGTGTCATAAGAATTAAAGCAAATATTATACCTCTTTTTTCCCCCTCTTCTTCCTCATCAGTCATAACCTCAAATTTCCTTTTGAGCAGCTCCTGTAATTTTCACTGACCCATTTCAGAACTCTGGCTTGACATTTCACTGTATTATATCCTGGGAGAAAGAACCCAGCAAAGTTCAGCAAGCAGCCCCCTATGCAGAGCCGGTTCTCAGGAGCCTTCAGGATCAGAGGTGAATCTGGGCAAGGCTGAAGCCTGGTCTGGTGGTACCCTGGAGCCAGATCCATTCCAGAACTCGAAGAGTAACATGGCATTCATCCAGGGGACATGCTAGTTGTAGTTGCTTTTCCTTAACTAAAAAGACCAAGTCTTGGCTAGAGAGCATAAAAGCCTAAGGACAAAGTGATACGGGTAAGCCAGAGAATATGGATAAACCTCAAGATTCCAAGGAAAACTGAGGAGCCATTATGCCTTTTGTACTTCAGCAATTACAACAGTGGAGGATAGGTCAAATCTTTGCCTTCCTGACCAAACAAACCCTTTGAGTAGAACTGTAATACAGACCACTGTAATCCTGACTCGCCTCCTTCTCTAGTCACCTATCGGATATGGAGAATTGCTGCCATTGTAGAATCCACTTGCTAAAATCCTTAATCAAAAGTTTTTTTTTTGTTTGTTTGTTTGTTTTGAGACTAAGTCTCACTCTGTTGCTCATGCTGGAGTGCAGTGACTCAATCTCGGCTCACTGTAACCTCTTTACCTCCCACGTTCAAGCAATTCTCTCAGCTCAGTCTCCCAAGTAGCTGGTACTACAGGCACACACCATCATGCCAGGCTAATTTTTATATTTTTAGTAGTGACAGGGTTTCACTATGTTGGCCAGGTTCCTGACCTCGTGATCCACCTGCCTCAGCCTCTGAGATTACAGGCATGAGCCACCATGCCCTGCCAGAAGTATTTCTTAATATTGTTAGTACTTAAGGGTGTCCTCCAAAAAAGAAAACATCTTGATGTAGAAAACCTACATATAAATCAATAATTCAATGATTGCTTGTATATAAGCCCTATCTACTTTCTTCTCACTCCAGCTCTAAATTAGTATTCAAATTCAATCCTCAGCCTCTTAAGCAAGAATAAAAATACCTCCTCATATACTATGATTCCATTACAAATATATTCCCATTTTATTTGCGCTATTAACTTTTTTTGCTTTTATAAACAGAATAAATAATTCATTTCATGGCTTAAAACACAGCAACATGAAGGCAAATGCAAAGTAAACAGCAAATCAAAATCTGTAGAATACTAGACAAGGGCTGTCTTATGTAGGGCAAGCACTGTGAGACAGTCCAAAGACTTAAAACATTGCATTTCACTTTGTTTTCAAAGAACATGGTGACCAAGTTCACAGGTTAGGCAATCCATTATCCCCTCTTCCTCATTTATTGGCTTGTCTTCACATAGCAGAAGTTTCAGGCAGCTACATAAAAAGTCTATTGTTTCCTCTCTGCTATAGCTCATCAAGTAATGTCCTTTCACTCCAGTGAAAGGCCTACACCCTTAACAACTGTGCCAACACACTATAATTACAGAATCATTACATGGTTTTTACATACAATTATTTTTTAAAGAAAAGCTCGCTGGAGATCCAGTTTATGAAAGCAGATATTGCCTCAATCTCCTTCACACATTCTAAAGAAAAGCTCCATCACCTCCCATCCACCAATCCCTGGTTTTGGGTAAACCAAGAAAAAGACAATATTGATGTCTGTTAAGTAGGAAGGTATGTCAAGGGTCAAAGAAGAAATAACTCCAGCTTTGGGACATAAAACAACCCACACCTTTCTCTTTGCCAAACCGGTATCCTGACAGGACCACTGAAGCCCCTTGCCTCATTTCCTTGTGGCCTGAGGCTAGCTTCCCTTTCTGGCAGACCCCCCAGGACAGTACATGAGGTCTTAGAGCCAACAAGTCCTATAGATCCAAGAGGAATCAAAGAACAGCTGTTACCCATACAGGTTGCAAATGGATCTCATTGAGGACAACTGGGTGCCATTATCTGTAGATAGTTATCGAAACATAGATTTCTGCCACTAGTGTTAGTCGAATTCCAAAGTTTGGTCTAGTAAAAATAAACTAAAACCCTGGAGATACAAAGTAACTTTTTTTTTGAGCTTCCCTCTTGTTACCCAGGCTGGAGTGCAATGGCTCGATCTCGGCTCACCGCAACCTCCGCCTCCTGGGTTCAGGCAATTCTCCTGCCTCAGCCTCCTGAGTAGCTGGGATTACAGGCACGCACCACCATGCCCAGCTAATTTTTTGTATTTTTAGTAGAGACGGGGTTTCACCATGTTGACCATGATGGTCTCGATCTCTTGACCTCGTGATCCGCCCGCCTCGGCCTCCCAAAGTGCTGAGATTACAGGTGTGAGCCACCACGCCCGGCCAAAGTAACATTCTTAACGTCCCAAAGCATCATCACATAATTGGCAAACGTTTATTGACCGCCCACAGCATGCCTGGCATTAACCAGATGTTGAGATTCAGGGATAAAGAAAACAACATGTTCAATGCCTTTATGAGTTTCTAGTCTAAGATGGATACAGTAACTGGACACATAGCTGAGAATAAACAAGAGACTGAATAATAAGACACAATGAGAATTTTTTTGTAGAAAATTGCATACAAAATGCATTTTAATCAAAGTAAACCATATAATACATTTTCATCAAAAGACATAGCTTGATAATTTTACTATACTCATTTATTGTTTACTTCTTTCTCTTTCTGTTTCTCCTTTCTGTTTTTACTACCATGGTTATTCCCAGACTTATATACTTCAGAAAAAAAATGTGAAAAATAGCTTTTTTCTTTTAATTTGAAGTGAAAGGAACCAGCACAGGGCTGTTGACTTTTTATCTTCCAATGAAGGACTTTTTTCCCCCAGAAATGAAAAACTATAACTACTTGCAAACGTTTCATTTCATTAAAACATTGATCACACATAAATAAAAGAATTTGTGATCAAATTCATTGACATATAAATGACCAATATCAGATCCTTTCATATTTTGATTAGCACTCTGAGTTATAGAGCAGGAATGATAACAAGTAAGAGAAGAAAAAAGCCCTGATGAGTCAAAAATCTAACGGAAAATAGAGGTTGGAGATGGCAAAAACTTTCCTAATTTGATGGTTTTCTCTGCGACTAGCCCAACCTTTAACAAAGCAATAACAAAGAAGCAAGGTGTATCTCTGCCTTGCATGGAGTGGATATGGTGAATGAGAACACCATCAAAAATCATAAAATGATGAAGGCACACCTGGACGGTAACGTGGAGGTGTAACTGTGGGGGAGTTCCGCTAAGAAAGGAATGCTGAGAAGACACTTGGGAGAAAATGACTTTTTAAAGTGTGAATTGAAAAGAGAAGAGCTCAAGGCCGAGAAACTGACACTGACAGCACAAGCTGACTGAAGTGCAGATCAGGGTTGAGCTGGGGCAGTTGAAAAATAAAGGACAGAGCTGAAAAATCTTAGAAAGAAGAAAACAACAAAGCTTAGTGACAGCTCCTTGAGCAAGCCGGGGGAGAGAGGTCAGTGATGACTCAGATGTCAAGAGTGGTGAGGCAGGCCAGCGGCAGGATTGCCGGTGGCAAGAGGAAGTAGGAGAGGAAACGATGCATGCGATAGCTAAGAAACACTATAAATGGCTACAGATCTGTGGTTTCTCCAGCAAAAATGTAAGTGCAAAACATTCTGCATTCAATGCCCTAGGTTAAAATGTAACTGTGGGGAGAGCAACAGATTAACTACACAAATTGTTGCTTTAGTATAGCATGCCTAGGAATGTGCATGATGAAAAAAATACTGAGGCAAAATAAAACTCAATTGTGGCTAGCTCTAGAGTAGCATTATATTGAGAAGTGCCTTCTGCCTCCTCTTTAATGCTGTTATTTTTCCACATTTTCTCTAGTGAGAATGTTGTCTTGTAG
Organism: Callithrix jacchus; assembly: GCF_049354715.1. Lineage (NCBI taxonomy): Eukaryota > Metazoa > Chordata > Mammalia > Primates > Cebidae > Callithrix > Callithrix jacchus. The sequence goes on from NC_133505.1 coordinate 136,288,079, forward strand.
GGCAAATTTTTGAAAATTCCTAAGTGAACATGTTAGAATGCTGTGTGTTAGTTTGTAAATTTCACAGAAACACAGACACACCAGAAGGCATCCACCAACATAAGGTATTATGGAGCTTTCAGCACGCAGTGTCCTCCAATACAGCACTAATACATCCATAGAAGTCAATATGAATCATTGTAGTTGGCCATCTGATGACTTTCACGTGTTTAGCATATAATCGGAAGTACACAGACTGACCATACTTTAGCCAAATCATGAAAACCAAGAAATTCATCTAACAAATAAATTACCCCAAAGCCTAATACTACCTCAAGTAAGTTTTCAGTAAGATCTGTGAAAGGCCCTCTAGAATTAGAGAAGATATCAGCACTAAGAAATTTGAGTATTAAATACAGCATTTCACGATCCAAGAAAAGTGGAATGGGTACTTCCAAAGTAAACTGGGCAAATCCAGCATGCAAGGTCACGGGAATAGAGAAACGTCATTACTGCTTCCTCAGACTCCGGCGGTGGACAGTGGACACCGGGTAGTCATTAGGAGGACCGCCTCTAAAACCAGCCTCCCAGGGTCTGAAAGCAGCTGCACCACATTCCTAGCATGTCACCATGAGCAAGTTCTCTTCACTTTTGTGCCTCACTTTCCCCAACTATAAAATAGAGATAATAACTGTATCTACCCCTCAAAGAATCATGAAATATAGGGCTGGGCACAGTGGCTCAGACCTATAATCCCCGCACTTTAGAAGCCCGAGGCCAAGGTGGGTGGATCCCTTGAGGTCAGGAGTTCAAGACCAGCCTGGCCAACATGGTGAAAACCCATCTCTACTAAAAATTCAAAAAGTAGCCGGGCATGGTGGCAGGCACCTGTAATCCCAGCTACTCGGGAGGTTGAGGCAGGAGAATCCCTTGAACCCAGGAGGCAGCGGTTGCAGTGAGCTGAGATCACACCACTGCACTCCATCATGGGCTGACAGAGCAAGACTCCATCTAAAAAAAAAATGTGAAATATAAATGAGTCAATATTCAAATATAGAATATTATAAACCACATAATACCACGCAAATTGAAGGTACTGTATAAAGGTTAGTTACTATATGTTTTTCATTAAAGTGAGATGTCAAAAAAGCCCAATCTTTTCAAAAATTCTATTAATACTTCAATGCAACCATCAAATGTGCTGATCATGTTTGTGATCACTTGATAGTTTTTTCCATATTCAAAGATAAAAGGTTGCTTTTTTTCCTCTCCCTCTTCCTCATATTTTTTCCTCTGATCTATACACAAAAGTAAATGCACTTAATAGTTTCGTTTCCAGGAGTGAGAGGTCCAGATGGTTTTCTCCCTATTCAAGCCCTCCTCTAGGAAATGAAGAAGTCTTTATTCAACAACCCTGTATGTTGGCAACAAGTTTGAAAATCAAAAGCAAGTTGATCCCACTGTAAAAGAAAAAGGCTCCTTGAGTCCTTACATCGGGTGGGTGAGGGAGGCAGGGCAGAAAAAAATAGCAGAAAAGGAAAGAAAAAGTCTGTACTAAAAAAAATTAAATAAATTTGGGTTTTTGCAAAAGGCTCTAACACCTAGTTCTTCCATGATGCAGCACAGCTTCTCAGAACCCAACTCTTACTATTTCCTTGGATCCCTACTCTGGATAAAGCTTCTTTTCCAGCAAAGCCATTCATTTGTGTGGTAAGTACTAACAGTGTAAAATATGAACTCCCATGCTGCCAAACCCTCCTACCATGGCTGCTCTGTGTTCCTCAGCCACTTTCTCCTTTGCACTGTCCTCTGCAGGCTGAGCTGCTCATCTCCTAATGAGCTTGCCTTCCCAGCCATTCCCACAAGGCTCTCTGCACATTCTACAAGTGATTTTCAAGAAACATCTGAAAGCACACCTCACCTCCAAACCTCACCAATCAGAGAAGCCTTCAACCTACCACTCCACCAGTAAGATATGAGGATATAGGTTTCCTGTGCAGGTAAGCTGGCAAAGACCAGAGGCTTACCCAGAATTGCCTTGCTCCTCACCAGGCACCGACTTCTTCAAACCTCTGTCTCTTCCCTAGAATACTGAGAAAGCCACCTACCTGGATGTTCCAGAGAAATATGGGCTGAGCTTCCAGAATCCTCAGATTTGCAACTATTTGTTTAATTGTTTTAAGTTATATGGACTTTTGTCTTTTTCCAGATTGGTATTTCTTTCAGGAGTCAGGGGACACATCCTGGCATCTTTCACTGAATTCCCTCCCTAATAAAACCAACAGAGTCTTGCTCTTGTTGCCCAGGCCAGAGTACAATGGCATGACCTTGGTTCACTGCAACCTCTGCCTCCTAGGTTCAAGCGTGTCCTGCCTCAGCCTCCTGAATAGCTGGGATTACAGGAACCTGCCACCATACCTCGCTAATTTTTTTTCGTATTGTTAGTAGAGATGGGGTTTCACCATGTTGGTCAGGCTGGTCTCAAACTCCCGACTTCAGGTGATCCACTTGACTCAGCCTTCCAAAGTGCTGGGATCACAGGCATAAGCCACTGCACCTAGCCATAAAACCATTCTTTACAAGCACAGTTTCATCTTTTCAAGATGACAATTGGCTACAGATGTTGAATACGTATGCAGGGACCAGCCTCTATGCACCCCACCTTTAGGACTTGCAACTCCAGTTCATGGGTCTCAAAGAAGTTGTAAATTACCAGTTTCCAACGTTCCAAATTACTGCAAATGGCAGAAACTACAAATGTTTGTAAACGCCAAGAGTATGAGGATCTACTGACACAGTATGTGATGAAACCTCACCCACAGATTATTAGGAAAGCATTTCCTGCCTGTCTGGGGCTGACAAGCCATAACCCTTTTCTTCTCCTCGGGCATCAAGCAGGACTCATCCAGACACATGGGCTCAGGCTCAAAGCCTATCGGGCTGGACTGAGAATGCACCTTCATTCTCTTCCCAGAGCAAGGGAAGGAAATGGGAGAGCATCTTTGCTCTAGGAAGGCAGGCTTTAGCAAAGGAGGTGGCAACTACTTACAATTCATACAAAGTGCCATTCTTTCCTCTAACCCACACCTTGACCTGTGTTAACCATCTCCCTCTCTTATCATACTGTCTATCTCTAGATTCTTCCAAACACTTATTGAACTACTATGTTCATGACAGGAGAGAGGAGGAAACTGTCTCAGATAGCATAAGAAGTTCAATAGTAACCAAGCACTTTCTTAATTATATCCAATGGCCCAGTGTGCTTTAGCTCCCTTAAATCTTCACAACACCTCTGAGCCACAGAGATGTTTTGTAACTCAACCTAAGTCAGTTAACCAATCAGGGTGGATCTGAGACACAAAACTATGCCATCTCGTCATGGAGAGTTCCCTCTTTGCACTACAATGTCAATCCATTAGAACAGCTCCAGTTCAGTAGATCCAATGATCCAGGATGGAGCAACTGGGTATTCTGAAGAATGGGCAGATTACAAGCATAAAAGAATCGGAGGGAAAAAAATCCCAATTCTTCAGCTAAGATTGACCTTTAAGACCTCTCACAAATTGATCTCAACCTCTCATTCCAGTCTTTTCTTCCTCCTCCCAAGAGCCATATAATATCATACAGGATACTGTAAGTTGATCCGTACAGTATCAACTCCCTTCCAAACTTCTCTCTCTTCAGAATGTATTTATCTTCTTCCTCTAAAACCCAATCTTATCCAACTGCTCCAGCAAGATGAAACCTGAAACTTTCTCTGATGTTCTTAATTGGACGTAAGATGTCATTCTTCCATGAACACCCATAGCAAGGCTGTTTAAAAATGATGTAACATAATGATTGTAACTTCCAGTCCTGTAACACAGATATGACAGAGCTTAGTCCTTCGTAGAAAACATGGGATAGTATACAAAGCACCTGTTAACAAACTCCAAGGAGTTATCACAGCACAGTTTTTCAAAAACATATCAGCCAGCTGTAGTGGCTCATGTCTATAATCTCAGCACTTTGGGAGACCAAGGTGGATGGATCACCTGAGGTCAAAAGTTCGTGACCAGCCTGACCAACATGGTGAAATCCCATCTCTACTGAAAGTACAAAATTAGCCGGGCATGGTGGTGCATGCCTGTAATCCCAGCTACTTGAGAGGCTTGGGTAGGAGAATCACTTGAACCCAGGAGGTGGAGGTTGCAATGAGCCAAGATCATGCCATTGCACTACAGTTTGGGAAACAAGAGTAAAACTCCATCTCTCTCTCTCTCTCTCTCTCTCTCTCTCTCTCTCTCTCTCTATATATATATATATATATATATATATATATATACACACACACACATATATGTACATACATATACATAGACACACACGCATATATGTCTTATCATTGATAGCTACTATTCTGGGTAATGAAATATAGCTGCTACCAGTGACAATGATTTCATATTTTGGAGATTCAATAGAATGATGCTAAGAGCACTCCATCTAACTAATGTCTCATATAAAAACCTCTATTTTCTTCCTGTCTCATTGAGAATCTCAATGTCACAGACCCAAGAAGAGGCAAATTCCAAGTAATTCTTTAGCATGCAGAATGTATGTGCTATAACTCTTCTCTGTCTGGAATGTATTAAACAAGTAGAACTAAGGGAGCAAATCTGAAATTTCTAGAGGAATAAATGGGTGCTGCCACTAATGATCATCTCTGAGGTCTTGTCAGGTGTTTGGGAACAAAATTATCAGTCTCCAGCATGAAAGAGAGCAAGGAGAAACCTGACAGCTAAGAGGCTCCAATTTCCCTCCCACGTGAGGATAAAAGAAATAGGCAGCAATTGTTTTTTTTTTTTTAATTTTGGTTGCTTGGATGGTTTTGTTTTTGTTTTTTTGAGACTGAGTCTCGCTCTCTCACCCAAGCTTGATTGCAGTGGTGCGATCTCGGCTCACCACAACCTCTGCCACCTAGGTTCAAGCAATTCTCCTGCCTCAACCTCCTGAGTAGCTGGGATTACAGGAACGCACCTCCATGCTCGGCTAATTTTTGTATTTTTAGTACAGACAGGGTTTCACCATGTTGGCCAGGCTGGTCTCAAACTCTTGGCCTCAAGTGATTCGCCCACCTCCGCCTCCCAAAGTGCTGAAATGGGCATATACTGTTTTTAAATTTTAACTACCCCAAGAAGGAGAAATGGGCCTACATTGCTTTGAACGTGAAAACTTCAACAGAGTACTTTCCTCAAGAATACAGGAATAAGAATCCACTTAAGCATTATACTTTTGCATTGAAATGCCCTTTCAGCATAATTGCAGAAATCCTTGTGAGTGTGTAGGCAGAATGCATACGTATTAACACCTTTCTGTTCCTCCTTTTCATCACTCAGAAAAGGCATGCATTTGCTTTTCACAGAAACCTGGAAAACAGCATTCCTGGAAAAAACGATTCTTTCTGTACCTCCAACACTCCTGGCGTCCAGCCTTCAAATTTCCATTCTGAATTCCAAAACTACAAAGAGGTTTGGCCCTGTAAGTAAACTTGTCATCTAATTTCTAAAGGAGGCTGATTCATTTTTAAGTAATTACATAAATTTAAATTATAAGTCTAATGTTAATAAGTAGACATATAAGCGCTTTGGCCAAACAGTTCATTTATAATGTTTTATTCATTACAAAATCAACATAAACATTCTGCTCCTGTACACGTGTGTGTGTGTGTGTGTGTGTGTGTGTGTGTAATGATTTGCATGGAAACTATAAGTAAAAATGCACCAACAGTGTATTCATAATACTTATATTATGTTCATATACATGCAGTGCCTAAAGTGTTACAGTTCACAAAAATGAATAAAACCACTGCTGAACTAAAAACAGGTTCATCAGAGAGAAACCTACAAATGCCATGCTTAAGACAGAGACTATTAATATCTGATGTGGCTTAAACAAAACTGGTAGATTGTTATCCTCATCTCAAGTCATCTATTATTACATACAACATATAACTTCTCCAAATGCAAAATGATTCATGTTCTAAATATAATAACACATGAGAATTCAGAGAGTAAAGAGAGTTGACTGTCTACATTACTCACAAGTACAATTTTAGAATCTATAGATAAGGTTCATTTTCAAACAAATAATGTCTTCCTTATTTACTTTTTCCCAATATGTAATGCAAATAAAACATTAAATGGTATAAATATTTACTTTGAAGATATTCAGGCAGAGAGGATACATATCAACAACACAGCATTATGTAGAGATTATTTCATATTTCTCCCCTGAAAAGAAAAACATATCATACTGCAATTTCACCAGCTTAATAACATGTCACAATCTAGAAGATTCATGTGAGACCAAATACATTTTAGATGCTTTCACAATTTCAGATATTCAAAATATTTCACAATATCTGAATAAAGAAAAGATTTTCTTAAAATCTTTGAAACTGCAAGTGCATTTCAGTGCTATCATTACTTATTCAATACAAACTACTTTGATTTATTTTTTTTAAATGCAACTCTATGCAAAATCACCCCATAACAATTGTTTCGTGTCTCAATCATTTCTATATTAGGCTCAATTTAGGCTGATCCTTTGAGTAATACAATGCATGTTCTATTATTGTACAAAATCCTCACAATCCAACTTGTTATTCAATCATTAATTCAGTCCACTAATAGAAATGAGATGGAGAGGAAGCAGGTAGTATGTGTGTGGGGGAAGGAAGGAAGTGAATGATCCCAAAACAGTCACCTTCAACATAAATACACACTTTCCTAACTTTATCCCTTGATAAAAGACTACACAAACTTTGGCCCCAGCTCTTATCAGCATGGGGTCCTAAGAAGCCTGGAGAACTCCACTTTACAGAACAAGAAAACTAGAACTTGCGGGTGGGAAAATACTAACCCATGCAGAAATGCTTTAGTATCTCCATGGAAAGATCTACCTTAATCTAAAAAGAATTCTGTGCATTTTCACATTTTGCTCAGTAAGCTGTTTTTTCTAATAAAATTTCAATCATTTCTTCAAGATGCTTAGATTATTACGATTTCAGGTAGAAGTCTAAAGAGTGGCTCCCTCTAAACATTAAAACTTACTGGCCAAGGGTTCACGGAACAAAGTTTGACAAGTGACACTTTGTATTCAAGCACTATCAATGAAAAATTTTTAAAAGTATACCTAAGCAGGTACTTATCAGGCCACCTAACCAGGAAGCATAATTGCAGGGGTGTAAACTACCCCACAATGGCAACAAACAAAAGGTCTGTGGCTTATACTCTGTTTACGTAATTATGAGAGTCTTCACTCACCCCCTTCCAGTCTGTTTTCAGGTTCCCAAAAGGCTTCTGAGGGGCAACACCTCCTCCTCCCTGCAGCCATGTGCCCCAGGAAGTGCTCTATCTGTGCATCTGACACCCCCCTTCCTGGTCAGCCCACACTGGTTTCTCCAGTGCTTGGCTCTTCTTGCATGCCACCTCCATTGCCAGGAGTGCCTCAGGCAGTCTCCACTCAGGGACCAGCTGGGCTCGGCCAGGGTCTTCCTCAGCAATGACACAGCCAGCACCTCTGTAAAGTGTCAGAGAAGGAGCAACTGCCTTTTCCTTCTATAACTGTTCTCCTCTTCCAGGTCCCTGCCTATTTTTCTGTTCCTAGCTCTGAAACCCAAAGACTCCATCTTTCTTTGAGCTACAACCTCTGGGTCCACTGGCCCAAGCCGAGGGCTGGGCAGCCTGGGCATTTCTGTGGATTTTGTTTTCAGTACATGGTGAAATGTTTTACTCTTTATAAAATGTATGCTTTACTCTCCACAAAGGCAGGCTGTCCAGGGAGTTGAGCCTGCCTGAGCAGACCCTTTCCTCAAGAATATTCCATCATGCCTGGGTCTCCAGTAACACATGGTTCATTCATATTTTCCTTCCCTCTGCTTGTCCTCCCTGCACTGGGTTGGCTGACTTTGGAAGACACCTCCATATGAACCATTTGCCTGGGTACAGAGAAATGATATCATGTCAAGGAGGTTAAAAAGGCACAAAATTTCAGGGGATAAATATGAAAGCATACAGACAAAAACATGCAGACATCACCCACAGAACTCTACAAGGAAAAGGCAGCATGGGATGGCATCTAGGAAAGCAGGAACAGTTTGAGTGGACACAGAATTCTATTTTGGCCAAGATTTGTAATTTGTGGCTGCAGGACATTTATGGGAACATGTCATGCAGGGACACCTTGGCCTGGAAATCATCTATTTATAAAACAGGTCTAGGTTTAGGACCAATAATAAGGCAATCCCCATATCTTTGGCTTCCTGAGAATTTTCAAATTATTTCACCTAAAAATGGAGAAGCTCCTGAAAGAGATGTAGTGAGTTGATCAGTTGGCTAATATTTATAAACTAAGAAACTCTACACTCAATGAAAACGATCCATGACTAAAAGATTATTACAAGTATATGCTCTCCCACCAGCCAGCCCTCATTCATCATCTTTTCAAATATCCAGTAATTTAATCAAAGGTGCTTTTGAACCACCAAATAGGTCATTTTATTTTAGAACCTTTGGGTCTGCAGTAGGCCAAGACTTTGACGTCCTTGTGTCCCCCTGAAATATCTAAATGATTTTACTACATGAAAAAGAGCTGTTCATCAGTAACTGAGAGAATTCCAAGCTGTTTCACACCCAGAGAGAATTGTCACTTGGATTTCAGTGGAAAGTGCTCGTGCCACAGCAAGGGTACTGATACAATCTAGATTGTTGGGGAGGACATGGAGATGAGACTCAGAGCCATCTTACTGTCCTATTTCTAAGGTTAAGAAAATCTGATTCTTCATCCTCTAAAGAAAAACACAACCATTGGCCGGGCATGATGGCTCATGCCTATAATCCCAGCACTTTGGGAGGACAAGGTGGGCAGATCACCTGAGGTCAGGAGTTTGAGACCAGGCTGACCAACGTGGAGAAAACCCATCTTTACTAAAAATACAAAATTAGCCAGGCGTGGTGGCACGTGCCTGTAATCCCAGCTACTCGGGAGGCTGAGGCAGGAGAATCGCTTGAACCGGGAGGCGGAGGTTGTGATGAGCAAAGATCATGCCATTGCACTCCAGACTGGGCAACAACAGCAAAACTCTGCCTCAAAAAAAGGAAAAAGAAAAACACAGCCATTAATGCCAGTGGTGATGGTGGTGGTGGCGGCAGTGGTGTTCTCAAAGCCTATCTTGTTTCTGTGTCATGTTGGTTCGGGAAGATTTTCAATGCATCTATGGAGTTTCCAGTTTGCAAATGATTACTAATGGGGAGAGAAAAAGGCCCTAGCCTAGGGCTTTCCTTCTGCTCTATCTACAGGAACTCTTATTTCCCCCTTGGCTCCTATGGCCCTACTACAACCATGGCCCACCCCAAATGCTGCTAGGAAGATCCAGACCACAGCCTGCCATAGAGGATATCCTCCCTGTGAAAGGAGGCCCCACTGCCACTCAGACACTGACTCTACACCTCTCAGTACAATGAAAATGACTGAGGTTCAAACCAGAGCTGATCTACATACAAGTGGTGTCATCTGGGACCAGGTATTCCACGTATCTGAGTTTTAAGAGGAGGATGATAATTTTCATGTTATGAGAATTAAACAAATTCCAGGCAGGCACGGTAGCTCATGCCTGTCATTCCAGCACTTTGGGAGGCCAATGCAGTGGATCATGAGGTCAGGAGTTCGAGATCAGCCTGGTGGTCAATATGGTGAAACCCTGCCTCTATTAAAAATACAAAAACTAGCTGCGCGTGGTGGCATACACCCATAGTCCCAGCTACTCAGGAGGCTGAGGCAGGAGAATCGTTGAAGCCAGGAAGCAGAGGTTGTGGTGAGCTGAGATGGCACCACTGCACTCCAGCCTAGGCAACAGAGCGAGACTCCATCTCAAAACAACAACAAAAACAAATTCCATCTTAAAGCATGTGGAATATAGAGTGCTCGATATATATTTTTTCTTTTCTGTGATGATACAATTTGCCCCAGTTATATGAACAGCTGACCATGAAATGCCAGTCAACGTCTAGGCAACACAAAATTATTTACTAAATGGCAGAATTTTGTAAAAGTATTTACTACTTCATTATAGTAAATAGCATCTTGGTGCCTGAAAATAGTTAAGGTGATTTCCCAAAGTACCTATTTTACTACCAACGAATTGCCTAGAATCCAGACTGGCATAACTGTCTCCAAATACCAAAGGGAGTAGAGCTTTTATTACAAAAACAAACACTAACTACCAGACAGGCAAATATTCCCTTGTACTTTTAACTTGCTCTGTGTACACTTGAACAAATAGCATTCGGTTTACAAGAGACAGAAACAAAGTAATTTCTCTGAATGGCATAGTGGTAAAGATCCTAACAACAAATTGCCTGGGTCTAAATCTCGGCCCTGCCACTAGCAGTGTGACCTTGGGCAGGTTACTTTACCTCTCTGTGCTTCTGTTTTCTCATCAGTAAAATAAGGATAATACCACCAGCCTGAATGGGTAGCTATGAGGATTAAATGAAGTAAGACAGCCTCTCCAACCCAGTGGCAGTGATCCTTACCTGAAAATCAATGTTGTGCAAGAAAATGCTGAGACTGTGCCATTCTTTTAAATGGAAAATCATGTAACACATCTACCCAAGACACTAAACCCGTTTCTAAAACATACACAACAAAACTTCCATGTCGAATAAAGAAACTATCATGTTAGAATGCAAAATGCTTAAAACGCTATTAACTGAAGACCAGTTAGTAAGATTTTAAGTTGCTTCTAGGCAGTGACAATGGCATATATCCTCTTAGCTGACACTGTGTGACACTGTGTATGTTTTCAGCATGTGACTTGAGCTATGTCCCCCACGTTTAGGTTAACAGGTATTATTGGGTTTGAAGGCCTAAATACAAATTTGCTTTAGTAAAAACTGTTTTACTGAAAGACTCATGTTCTATGAAGCTTAAGGATTAAGAATATATATTCTTACAATGAAAATAAATTCACCAAGGTGGAGATTCTGCAGAGCATGTCAGTCTCTGTAGAGTATATGGTGGCGAGCAGAAGAAAGACAGCTTCAAAACATTAACAACTGTGACTATTACAAAAAAGCCTAAAATATCTCACTAATTCCAAAGAATACAATTTTTAACATTTTTCCACATATAAAGAGACAGCCATGTTTTTTTTTTTTTTTTTTACAAATTGTGCTCCCTGGAACATTGGTAATAACTGCTCTGAAAAAAAAAAAAAAAAAAATGGCTCCTAGGTTAAAAAAAATTTGGAATATGCTACTTGCTACAAAGTCTCTGCATCTCTCTTTTAGACATTCAAAATACTCACCAGGCTATTACATGCTACAAGAGGTCTTGCAGTAAACTTTTTTCCCTCCAGAAACTCACTGCTTGCTAACTGCAGTAAACTTTGTTTACACCAAAATATTGAACCACAAAACTCTTTTAATGGAACACCTGTTAACAGTGTCCAACACACAATTTTGGAAACAAGGATCTAAACCCAATTTATGGAAGAAATTTTACTTTAAGCGGATTAACAAAGTATTAGTCTTTCCTGCGATGTGTAAATAGCTATAAGAATGGGCCTTTCATTTTAAGAGCTGCTACCTTGGACTTTGCCTTCAAACTTCAGCTTCAAGCTAAGTTCAAAAAGGGATTAGTCTTTTTCCTTTCCCTGCAAAATGGAGATGACACAATTTCTAATCTCTAACATAGGGGATGGGAAAATTAGTGAACATTTATGTCTCTAAATTACACTAAAATCTTAGCAATTAAGTGATCTGACAAAGCATCCCATCACTTCTATAGACAAATAATTTAAATTTATGCATTAAGTCCTTACAAAAACAGTGGCAGTCCTAAGCTGAAGAAACAAAGTATTTTAAGGAAATACAAACATTTTCTTATCTTAAAGTACTGTTAAAACAAAGTTCCCTCATTCAAAGGAAAAAACATTGTTTCCCTCCTAGAGCTCTGAGGACTTCCCAGTCATTTATCTTCTCCCTTTCTCTGTAGGAAGTGTGGCAAGCAGCAAATAGACTTTAGTAATAAGTACAGTAAACTGGAAGTTTCTAAATAAGAAAGAAAGGAAATTCTACACTGATGCTATTTAGGGATGTGAAGTCTCAATGATAACTGTTATTGGATGACTGCTAAATGTAACTGCTGTACTGGGAGTAGAAAATCAAGTAACTCAAATACTGGCAATTAATTTTCATATAGCCTCTGGGATCTTTTTCACATGTAACATGTGATCTCAAAAAAAAATTACGTACTCTAAAATACTACATCTGTGTCCAATAGTCCCTTAGAGTAAATATCATAAGATGTAAACAAACAAGGGCCTTTGGCAACTTGGCTGCCAACAAATGAAGGCAGCAGCTTAATTTATGACACTACACAGAATAATACCTAGCTTACATGTCATGTTCTTTGAGAGTATCCATTTCTTAGTTCTCTACTCTTCCCAAATTCAAACTGGCACTTGTGCCGAAAATCTAAATTTACATCCTTTTTGGAAAACATTTCTGAGAATCAAGCATAATTTTAGCAGGGGGGAAAAAGACTGTATACTAAAGTGTCCTGCAAACAATATATACCCAATCCTTCTAAAATATCAAATATCAGGCAACTCACAAATATAACTGAGTTATATTATATATGAGGAATTGAGTCTATATTGTGCTTAGAATAAAGAATAATATCCAGGTCCCTGCTTAGGGCATTTCCGTTTATATTGGATAATCTTTTGATTCATCACAAAGTTACCAAACAAAGCAAGACTAAGAAATAATTGCACATAGGATATACGTTTAAATATAGGTGGAGATTTTAAAGTCAAGCTCCAGGGTACAGGGATTTCTGTATAAGAGATGCAAAGCGAGAAGATCAGGAAAGGCAGGTAAGGCCAGACGCAAAGAGACTGGAATAACATCCGAGTAGCTTTTCACTAAAGATGGCCACAATCAACTCCTTCCCCTCTCTCTGTGTGCAAGCCATTCCCTCATTGAGAGGTATATCCTATTCCTCCATCCCCTTAAATCTGAACTGGCCTATGATTAATTGGTCAACAGAACATAGCCAAGTGACTAGTAACTTCTGAGGTCATGAGAAGCCTAGTAGGTTCCTCCTAGACTTCTTGAAATCCTCGCTCTCGGGTAAACCCGCAAGAATGTCAGAAGTCCAATTACCTGGCTACTGCCACACTATCAGGGAGCCCAAGTCAGCCAGAAAATGCAAGAGAAGAAATGTAAGAGATAACCAACCAGCACAAGTCCCAAACTAATGTGTACATGCAGAAGCCTCTGATCACCCCACCCCAGCCCCATCTTGTATGATGGAGCCCAAAGAACTTGATTGTGATCCTCCAGAATCAGAATAGAAAACTGGGATTTTTAGCCCCTAAGTTTCGGAATGATACGTTTCACAGCAACAGACAACTGAAACCACCACCTTGTCCTTCAAGATAGAGATCACATGCTGGTGGTGGCCTGGGTCAGATCCATCCTACAGATGGGATTTTTTTTTTTCCTTACTCAGTATTTTGGAAATTCTAGCTAACATTTTCTACCAAAACCCACATTTTTCTGAGGCCTGCAATTTCTAGTTATCCACTTCACTCATTTATTATATTACCTGCCAGGTCTCTATTGATTCTTCTGTATATAAACATTGTTCTAAGAAATAAAGAGGGAGCAAAGGATTAAAGCACCCACACAATTGCCTAAATATATCCAGTGTGATGACACTGTGTGATTACACTATAACAGAGAATAATTCAGAAATGCTGTAATTCCAAAGAAATTCAGTCTGGAAACAATGAAACATATTCCTATTTTCAATAATAAAAAATTAATAATCAATAATTTACCTTTAAAAAAGACACTATATACCTTTACTCCTAATTTCATCCAAAAATATTCTAATAGATGATATACCATAACTTTGTATTATTCGGAGAATGAGAAATGAACAGGCACACACTTAGTAACCTTAGTAAAAACATTAATTATGGAACAGTTTGATCAAGTTACATGTTTCCAGCCCACCTATAAATAGCCTGAGTTACTTTCAACTTTCAGTTGACGACTTACCTTTTCTTACTCAAACTTAATCTCAATTACTCAACAAATTATTTGAAGGTTTTTTCCTCAAAAGAAAGAACAATGCAAGCCTTCCTAAATATGATACTAAACAAGTTATTTTAGAACCCAAGTGAGTTGTACTGCAAGCTCCTTCAGAGCAGGCATTTGTACATTTATTTTTTTCTAGGCTTATCATTTGTACCCAGCAGAGGCCTTCACAGTTATTTAGTCAAAACATGTATTCATTTTCAAAAAATTATTTTAAATTTAAGATACCCCATGTTTACATGTCCTTAAAGCCTGAGTGACCCAACTCTCTAAGTACAATTTTACTAAATAATTCCTATTATTTTCCTCAAATATAGATGGTATCTGAAAGTCATTAGCATTCAGAAATAAGCCAGACCTCTACAGCCAAACCACCCAAATTTCAAACTTCTTGTTAGTGTGAACTGCAAGATTTTTCTACAGAATTCTGGTTTTATAGCAGTATGGTGTTAAAGCACTGTCTTGTTTTGAGACGAAGTCTCACTCTGTCACCCAGGCTGGAGGGCAGTGGCGCAACCCCAGCTCACTGCAACTCCGCTTCCCAAGTTCAAGCCATTCTCCTGTCTCAGCCTCCCGACTAGCTGGGATTACAGGTACCGACCACCACACCCAGCTAATTTTTGTATTTTTAGTAGAGACGGGGTTTTACCATATTGGCCAGGCTTGTCTTGAACTCCTGACCTTATGATCAGCCCACCTCAGCCTCCCAAAGTGCTGATTACCCGCGTGAGCCACCGCACCCAGCCAAAGTACTTTTCCTTACTTTACTAAATTAATTACATTATTTTCTTACTTTACTAAATTAATTACATATTAATACAGCTATAATCTGATTCATCTAAAGTCACAAGAATGTATTTGGGTATTTGCATTTGGATTGGAAAAGATTTCTAAACCTGTGTCTGGGAACTCGAAATCCATTTTCCTGAACAAACCCGTTGATAAGAACTTGAAATGCAAGTGTAGGCAAGAACTGGTTTGGAGGACCCAGTTTCCTAGCCTACAGCCTGGAGCATGTAAGCAAGTTTATTATGTATTCTATAAATGAGGAGAAAAACTAACAGTACAATTTGCAAATTTTTGTACTAAATGGGAAGAAGATGGGGCACGGGGCTCATGAAGAACTGGGTGAAGGGAACACATTCCCTAGATGTGTGCCACAGATATCCATTCAGCTTAACTATCTATACCCCACGAAACATCACTGCTTGGTTATGAGAACAGCCTAACCAAGAACAGTTGTTCTAAATAAATAAATTGGAAGGGCACAAAAGTATAACAATTATTCTTTTCTCCAATACTTTAAGCTATAATGACACATTGGTACTTTTACCTCCAAGTATTCAAATAACCTAAAGTCAATTTGCTCTTTGAGAAACATATGCAAACCACTTTTCCTTGCTCTATACTAGATGATTTTCCATCTTATTAAGAGTAACAAACGCTCTACAACTTTATAGCCACCCAAACTGAAGAATTAAAGCTATTTAAGGCTGGGCGGTAACTCACGCCTGTAATCCCAGCACTTTGGAAGGCCAAGGCGGGCGGATCACCTGAGGTCAGGAGTTCAAGACCAGCCTGACCAACATGGAGAAACCCCATCTCTACTAAAAAAAAAAAAAAATACAAAATTAGCAAGGTGTGGTGGCACATGCCTGTAATCCCAGCTACTCAGGAGGATGAGGCGGGAGAATCACTTGAACCCAGAAAGTGGAGGTTGCAATGAGCTGAAATCTTGCATTGAGCTGAGATCACACCATTGCACTCCAGCCTGGGCAACAAAAGTGAAACTTCATTACAAAAAAAAAAAAAAAGCTATTCCAAACAGGCACACCTGGGCCTAACAAGAGTTCAATACTATTAAACCCTTAAGGCACTTTTGAGGTATTAAATGTAGTACTAATATAATATGAGTTACTTATATAACTTATCCCACTATTATTTTTAAAATAAAGGCATTATACTGCATATGCACTAGATTCACAAATTAATCAAAACAATGCTTTCCCACACTATTTCCAAATTAATTCCCCAACAGGTGACAGCCCTTTATCGTCATCGAAAACGTGGACTTTCTGTCAAGCACTCACGTAAGTATGTTATATATGTTGACTCAGTCAATCCTTAACATAACTCTTGAGCTAGGTATTATTATTCCCAGTGTGCAGAAGGAAACGAAAACACTGAGGCCCTGAAATATTAAATAACTAGTCCAGGGTCACAAGCTATTGTATTACATGAAGGAAAATTACATATTTTCTTTAACCCAGGAAATCTAGCTCCAAAATCTGTGTGTGCAATCACTCACCTCCTCACACTCATACTCATTCATTCATTCAATCTTTCAGTAACTGCCTAAAGTGGACTATGCACTTTTCCAAGGCTTAGGTATAAAGGAATACCCCTCCCCTGAAAAAAAAAGAAAAAAAGAAAAAAGACAGGCCAGGTTTCCACCCTCAGTGAACTTACATCCAAGTATATAACAAAAAGTAAAATTCAAATTAAACTCAAAAGTTTTGTATGACAACTCTGGTTAAATGAAACATTTGGAGAAATTGTAAGATACTGTATGGAAAAGGATCTAGTAATAATGTTCATCTGTGTAATTTTTTAACATTCTCAAATGCTACACACTTGATCTTTATGATTAACTTTGTGAAGCCAGCAGGGCATCATTACACAATACAATTTCATAAATGAGGAAACAGATAAATGTATTATATTCTAAATATCTTAGCAAAGATGCCACATCCTTTGTCCAGGAATCTCCCTACCCATAGACCCTGCTTTTCTAAAAGGATCCACAACAAGCCAAATCATAAGCTGCCTGGGGATGTACTATGGCTTGTTCAAAAAGATTAACTGGACAAATTGATCTCCTTTTTAAATGTGAAATTAGGAAATAAAGAGATAGGTCAGTTAGCTATGAAATCTAAGATGAGTCAGGCTGGGCATCCATCAGGAGCCAAAAGCTCAATCTGAAATGATGAGATGAGAAAGTCAGTGGGTAGAAAAGAATAGAGAGTCCCCAAGAGAGCAGAAATTCCACGAATGTCACCACATGACCAGTTGCTGAGGGAAGAAGAGATGTCTCATTTCCCTGTGACCCAGATCCCTATAATAAACCTCATTTTTCATAAGGAAACCTCCGTGTTCTTTGCAGCCAACAGGCAACTACCAAACGCGTGTGGAAAGGAGATGAGGTTTCATACTGTCTTTCGACACAGAAACTCAGATACTTAGTGGAGTTGGGTATGGAAAAAACCACACGTAGTAACTGGCCACACAGGTCTCCATGGTTTCTGTTTATTTCTTGCAAAAAAGGTTAAACTTGGCCAGCTCATAGCAACAAACATGGAAGTCAAAAGAATGTGCCTTCGGAAAGATCCAAACAACCCTCTGTTCCTCCTGCCCTAATCCATGCCAATACCTTGACTCATCCCCACTCTCCTCAAAGAATGAGACTTATTCTCCATCCTCTTTTTATCAAAAGAATAGAAAAAGCCCAGTAAATACCATACTGAATAAAACTTTTAGAACCAACCATCTATCTCAAAGTATTCATATGAAAGGGTAGGCACAGGACAGACAACACCTAGAGGAGGGTTCAGAAAAGGACTGTTGTCACACCTGGTCTAGCAACCCCAAAACTATGGACTGATCCACACTGTTTAGGACTTCCACTGAGACCAACAGCCTTCGTGCCTCGTGTTGCGAGCCCTCTCACAGTGACACCACTAGGATGATGAAAGAGCCTTCTCAGGGCTCCCAGACAGAGCAGAATCAAGAAGAGGCAGGAAGGCTGAGCTCAGTGGCTCACACCTGTAATCCCAGCACTTTGGGAGGCTGAGACAAGTGGATCATCTGAGGTCAGGAGTTTGAGACCAACCTGGCCAACATGGTGAAACACCGTCTCTACTAAAAACACAAAAATTAGATGGGTGTGGTGGCACACGCCTGTAATCCCAGCTACTTGGGAGGCTGGGGCAGGAGAATTGCTTCAACCCGGGATACGGAGGTTGCAGTGAGCCAAGATCACGCCACGCCACTGCACTCCAGCGTGGGCAACAGAAAAAAAAAGAAAAAGAAGACAGCCACAGGGCGTGGACCTCACAGATTCATGAGCAAGGAGCAGAGGGAACTGCCCCTATTGCCCCTGTAGCCAGGGGCAATCTTGGCCTCTAGGTGCTGGGTTCTTTTTCTATGCATGAGACAAATATTTGTAGTGAGCGGGGAATTAGAAGAGTGAAGAAATCATTTGTCCCAGCAATGGGTCCAATTATTAAAAATGAGTTAAGGCTAACAGCCATGCAGTCCAGTAGCAATTATGTGTATCATTACATGCATCAATTGTTGTCTTTATTGCTTCAACACTTGTAGAAGTATGATAAATACTAACAGAACTTAAAATATTAGAAAATTCGTAAAACATTAGAGCAAGCCCCACCTAGAAGAGACAAGGGTGCACGGTACAGTCGTATCATGGAGAAGTAATAGACATGCTATGGACAACAAGGAAATGTTCAGCAAGTTTCTTGTGGAGGGGTGGGTGGGGATTGTTCTGATAATTTCTAAATCCTTATATTTGAAAGGCATAAGCCAAATTAAAAGTTCTATGAAGATATTATAACTTTAACAGTCCCACAAAAATCATAGGTCTCCTCAAGGAGAGGAATCAAAAGGCAAATATCACATGTCTGTGAATGAACCTAAGACCTCCCCAGCTGGACACTGAGTGTGACCTTTAACAATTCAAGAAGAAACTATGGTTAGGGCTTTTAAACCACAGTGAAGAAAATGTCTTTACAAAGAACCCTTATGTCACGAAATTTAAGAAGAGATTGATCTGGAAAGCCATTATCCCCATGGACAGGTTTAAATGCATTTAGTCGCTAAATCCTATGAAATTAGAATGAGGAAATATGCTTTAAAAGCTAAGGTTAGAAAAAATAGAATTTACATATCATATTACACATTATAAAAATTCATTACAGGCCAGGCACAGTGGCTCACACCTGTAATCCCACCACTTTGGGAGGCCAAGGTGGGTGGATCACCTGAGGTCGGGAATTTGAGACCAGCCTGACCAACAGGGAAAAACCCTATCTCTATTTAAAAAAAAAAAAAAAAAAAAAACTCATTACCATCCCTTTTTTCAAATATATGCGTGTGTGTGTGTGTGTGTGTGTGTGTGTGTGTGTGTGTATGCGTTTAGGTAATACAAAAATTCAGAAAGAAGAAATTTTATTAATGGTATACTATGTAGGTTTTTTAAATACTGTGAAGATTCATATAAAAACATTGAACTAACCAAGACAGATAGCCAGGGTTTTCCTTTAATGTTTATCTCAAAAAGCTGTTTCTCAAAACTGAGCTTCAGGCCAGGTGCAGTGGCTCACACCTGTAATCCCAGCACTTGGGGAGGCTGAAGCATGCAGATAACTTGCAGCAGGAGTTCAAGACCACCCTGGCCAACATGGTGAAAATCCATCTTCACTAAAAATACAAAAATTAGCCAGGCATGGTGGTAGGCACCTGTAATCCCAGCTACTTAGGAGGCTGAGGCAGGAGAGTTGCTTGAACTGGGAGGTGGAGGCTGCAGTGAGCCGAGATCACACCATTGCACTGCAGCCTGGGCAACGCAGAGAGACTTAGTCTTGAAAAAAAACAAAACAAAACTGAGCTTCATGTCTTGCTCAACTTACCCCAGCCCCCTTATACAGCTTTGCAAGTCTTGCCTATCTAAATTAATGATCTCTTTATCCTTACAAGTTTCTTAGGGCAAAACCTTGCAACAATCTTCAGGTATTATTTGTCCATCTCCTACAAGCTCAAACATCAAAAAACTGAACTGCTCACCCTGTTCATTACCAAAACAACTGAAAACCTGGCCAAAACCACTATCACCTTAACATCTTGAGTATGTCACTGCTTCAACACTCTATAATCAATATAACAGCCAGAGGAACCTTTTAAATGTGCTCTCGCCCCTGCCCCCCCGCTGGAAAAAATAAAAAATAAATGCGCTCTCTTCCTCCGCTGCTCAAAACCCACTCCCTCAATGGCTTCCCATCTTACTTTGAGCAAAAACCCAAGTCCTCGAATGTTCCATGAGGTTATCAACTCCCACCTTGCTTTCGTCTTCCTCCCTCTCCCTGACCCCGACCCCTGCAGCTATGCAGGGCTCTTTGCTCTCTGGGTACTTGGTTTCAGATTTACTCTAGGCTTATGCCTTCTACACTCCCTACACAATCTCTGCCTTAAAAGCTCTTCTTCTAATTCTTGCCCCAAGATACCTTGGGGCTCACCTGTCACCTGCTCAAGTATTTGTTTTCTCCTCCAGGCTACCCTCCCTGCACCCAGGTGTTTATCTGGTTTATTTCCCCCATTACAACCCCAATATTTAAACAACTGCCTGATATGCAGTTAACAGCTCTTCTATGTGGAATGACTGAATGTTTATGCTTGCAGAACCAAGGAATGGGTGAGACATGAACAAGTCAAGAACTGAGATAAGCTTATGAAGACGATAGCCCTCTTCCATTTTGCATGCTGGGCAGTAGTTCTTACAGCAGAGGAAGAACTATGGAGACAGGAGTGAGTCCAGCTGCCAAAAGAGGATCCACCCATATTCCATCTTGCCATAGAGTCAATGTTTGCAGACCTCAATGTCCATCAATGCCCCCAAGAAAGGCCTGGTAGAGGTAGTTGTTACCAGTTCAAATCATAAATGGTGCTATGGATAAAAATTATACTTCTAAGGTCTTTCAAACGTTAAAGGCCTAAACTTTTATATTATGGTTCATTCTCAAATATGTCATTTTTAAGCATGTGGATCATGCCCAGGTTTCTTAACATATGACAAAACATATTCAAACACATGACAAAACATAAGCTCTTTTTTTTTTTTTTTTTTTTTTTGAGACGGAGTTTCACTGTTGTTACCCAGATTGGAGTGCAATGGCACGATCTCGGCTCACCGCAACCTCCGCCTCCTGGGTTCAAGCAATTCTCCTGCCTCAGCCTCCCGAGTGGCTGGGACTACAGGCACACACCACCATGCCCAGCTAATTTTTGTATTTTTAGTAGAGATGGGGTTTCACCTTGTTGACCAGGATGGTCTCGATCTCTTGACCTTGTGATCCACCTGCCTCAGCCTCCCAAAGTGCTGGGATTATAGGAATGAGCCACTGCGCCCGGCTGAAAAATGCTTTTGAAACAAGAGAGAATATTCTATATGCTGCAAAATTCAATCCTGTCTTTCCTTTTCTTTACCTAGTGTTAGGGAAAGTAGCAGCTAGCTACGAACTAGACACTCTTCTATGGGCTTGAGGGTTCATCCTACTTAGCTGTCTCAATGAGGTGAGTATTATGATGCGGTTCAATTTATAGGTAGAGAAGTAACTCCTCCAAGGTCACACTGCTAATGAATGAGAGGGTTGGGATGTGACCCCAGAACCCAGGGTTTCCAGTTTATGTCACCTCTGTGTAGTGCCTCTTGGTTCTGCCTACCCAATACCAATGCCAGCTTGGGTCAACAAGACCTTACAAGATGAATGCCGTACAGTTATTCACAGAAGGCATAAAAATACCTCATTCATCGGCCGGGCACGGTGGCTCATGCCTGTAATCCCAGCACTTTGGGAGGCCGAGGCGGGCGGATCACGACATCAAGAGATCGAGACCATCCTGGCCATGGTGAAACCCCATTTCTACTAAAAATGCAAAAATTAGCTGGGCATGGTGGCATGCGCCTGTGGTCCCAGCTACTCGGGAGGCTGAGGCGGAAGAATCACTTGAACCCAGGCGGAGGTTGCAGTGAGCCAAGATTGCGCTACTGCACTCCAGCCTGGCGACAGAGTAAGACTCCGTCTCAAAAAATAAAAAATAAAAATAAAAAAATATCTCATTCATCAATTCATTTAGGTAGTTAAGGAGTTAAAAGTCCCAATAAAAAGATTACTTGATATTCATATTAAAAGATTAGCAAAGAATATACAGAGCAAACAACCGTTTTTCTTAAAATGAGAAAGTCAAGATAGAACAGTAAGAATAGACAAAATGCAATATTCTCTGAAAAAATTCTTTTCAAAAGTAAATATTAAGAAGGCTGCTTGAAAAACAAGTAAACAAAGTCTTATAAATATAGTTACTCATAAAAAGTGGTTTCTTTTGGAAACGTTCAACTGTGTACAAGTCAGCCATAACAACTCATGTTAACATAGTTGTTCACATCCTCATGTTTTGAGGAGGAAACATTACAAAAGAAAAACAGGATTCTATAAATATTTCAGGGGCTCTAACCAGGAGTGGGACATTCAGTGAATGTAATAATCTGACATTCAATGCATGCTTTCTGATAAAGAGGGATCACAGAATGGAGGAAATTTTAGCTAACAAACTACTTCCAAAAATATTAATTCCCACTACCCCAGCTTTTCAAAAGACCACATGATAATAAAAAAAGACTTGGTAAGGCTAGACTAAAAATCAAACATTTTCAATAAATATCCTAAGTCATATACATACATATAAATGGCATTATAAATAGATGAATTCATCTCTTGGAACTAAATACTGGATTCCACAATTTAAAGAACATATTACTTACAAACAAAATCTTGTGATAAGCAAAGTTACACTTCTGTGCTCTGTCCTATAACTTTTAAATAGGTAGGAGGAAATGCAGATTTAATTTAGCTTTTATTTGTATATATTTTTTTTTTTTTTTGAGACAGGGCTCACGCCGTCAGGCATGCTGGAGTGCAGTGGCACATCTCAGCTCACTGCAATCTCCGCCCACAGTCTCAAGTGATCCTCTAACCTCAGCCTCCTGAGTAGCTAGAACCACAGGAGTGCACTATCATGTTTTTTGTTTGTTTTTGTATTGTTGGTAGAGGGGGTGGAGGGGGTCTCACTCTGTTGCCCAGGAAGGTCTCCAACTCTTGAGCTCAAGCAATCTACCCACCTCAGCCTCCCAAAGTGCTGGGATTACAGGTATGAGCCACCACGCCCAGCCTACTGTAGCCTCTTTTTAAGAGTTTTGTTTCATTTTTACTTTTTGGAGAATTTCTTTAAATAGGTGTCAAACATCAACGTTGCGCCTTGGAGCAGCTTCCCGGTGCTGTAAGTTCCACCTGACCAGCCCAGCCAAAGCCCAAGTCCAGTTCAGCCTCCAAACTGCCATCACCATTCTTAGGTGGTCACCACTGATCCCAACCCACCTTCAAATTCTTCTTCCCTCTATCCAGCCCCTCCCCCATGCAGATTCCAGTATATCAGTCCTTCTAGGTCAACAGGGTGTCTCCCAAAACAAGAAGCTTATCTGATAAGTTACCCTTTGCTTAAGGGTAAAAGCCAATGAAGACCTGCCCTACTCCCTCCTTCCTCTCTGCCCTCAAACCAGGCTCCCATCCTCTCAGGCCATATTAGTAATGACCAGTAGAATGAAGTCACTGGTGGGAAGCTGAGGCTGGTATGGGCAGGCTACATGGCAGCCAGCAGAGGAGCTGTCCTGGAGCTGTGGCCCCACACAGGGCACTCGCTGTGTGGGCAGCTGCCTACCCTGCCACCTTAGTGCCTCTTGGTTCTGCTTCAGCATAGGCTCAGAATGGTCTGTTCCTCTCTTGTTCTTTCAACCCATTCAAGTATGGGCCACCCACAAGCTGCAACACTGCAATCAAAGGATAATGAGTCTCCAGAACTGGAGATGCAACCCAGACAAAAGCCTAAAACTGCAGACCTTGCAACAACTCAACTAATCCCTGGGGTCTGGTCTGAGCCCTAGGTGAAAATGAGAGGTCTGGATTCACAGTCCTTAAGGCTGTTTCCATTCTCACAATCAAGATCCAAAATTCAGCTGAGATCCTCAGGCCATCCCAGCCTAAAGTCATTGGAGAATGTGAGGAGCTTGTATAATTTTGGCAATTTTAACTGCTGTGTGGAATCCAAGTTATGGCTGGGTATGGGGTTGGTGTTGCAGGCTGCTTTACTGCTTAAAGATTACTAATACATTGCAGAAAAATGAATGTTTTTTCCACTTCTTGATTTAATGATTTAGCATTAAGTCATTTAAAACGACAGGAAACAAAATGGTAACACAGCTAGGCACAAGCAGCAAATCTCTTTTATCTTTGGAAGTGAATTCCTTCAATGAAATACATACTGTGGATGCTATGTGAGAAACAGTTCCGGTCAGCAGGGAGTCTAACACCAAGTATTACAGCCATTCCTTTGATTTTTCTCCCTCCCTCATATTTGGGGATTTTTAAACAAATGAAAGGCAGCATTATTTCAGCTTAAGGCACAGGAATAAGTCACATAAGAACAAAGAAGGTTTTATTATCACATTAAGCACTGAGGAGGAAATGTGCTTACTGATAACTAATTTAGTGTTCTAGGCTATTAGGTTAGTATTTGCTTCCTGCAATCTTCTAGGCCAATGTTTACGATTTAGATCTTGATGGAGGTAGAAATGTTCAGTTAGTGAGAAGGTCATCAAGGAGGGAAAGGAAATTTTAAAAAGCAGAACAAAGTACACAGATAGGGAGAAAGGCACCCTTTGTGCCTCAGTGGTCTATAGAACGTTTGCCCTCTCTGCCTATAAAGTGATTTAACATTAACCACATTTCACTCCAGCAGCAGCGTGCTAGCTGCTGACAAAAACTCCTTTTTGAAAGTCTGGAGGAAAAAAAAAATCCACATACACAAAAGAATGTGAGACATATTGCCACAGGCCAGTGTCTTGGGCTTTTTGCCTAAGAGGTTTGCTTTCAGCAAGGAGAGGGGAGGAAAAAAACACTCTAACAACAACAGCTTGTACAGTACAATGAACAGCCTCCCTGCTTTTTGGCAGACGTCCCCAACTAACAGTTCCAGTGGCAGTGCCTCAAGCTCATTCAAGAATTCTATTTCATAGAAAAGGAAGTGCTTCAGATCCACTCATTTGATCTTTCAGCATGTGGAAATGCACCTGCTAAACACCTAGTCTGACAGCCCATACAGCCGTCTCCCCAGTTCCCTCTTGTCCGTCTTCACCAGTAATCATATGGGTTATTTCAGACTTGGATTTAGGTGAGATGAAAAGTACATAAAAATAACGCCAAACGTCGCTACTGCTGCTGCATGAGCTTAGGTTCGACGTGCGGATGGAATTCCCTTCTCCCCACGCCAACTTCCCTGTCACTTTTTTCCTGGAGCAGGTAAGAGGGTTTTGTTTTGTTTTCAGCTTCCAAAGGCTTACCTCGAGGTGGCTTCCTCCCCTCCCTTGGCATGGCTGCCCCCCACGGCCTGGTCCTTGCCGCTGGGGTGGTAGGCAGTTAGCACCACTCCCTGGGAACTGGAGAGCCAGCTCATGGTGAGAGAAGGGGCATAATTTCTGCGATCCCGACACAGAGACAAGGAAAGAAGTTCCTGTCTCGCCCGGCAACTCACTCATTAGCATTGGCCAGCTCCTCCCCCTCAGGCTGGAGATCCTCACGGGGAGGGGCGGGGTCTGTCCGGGGAAGGGCTTCCTGCCTCTCCAATTAGAAGCTGCGACTTGCAGCATTGTTTAAACTCGGGGCAATTCCACTCCGGGCGGCTTTAGTTAAAGGAGGCGACGGCTGGAAGGGACGGGTAGCACCCACCCCGGAGTTAGTCTGGTCTCATAGAGTAAACTGCCAGTACGTATATTCAGCTCTTCACTGTAACTACCAGCCGTCTTGCTTAGGAAATCATGAGTTACTGCAGAGCCTTTTTTTTTCCCTCCCCAACTCCTCTTTCCGTCTGATAATTTCTGCTACTTCATGTAACATGAGTAAGAGCATTTCTTAACCCCTTCACATTCGGCCTTAAAATGAACCATAGTAAAAACCACTGAGCCCCGCGGCAAAACTGCCATCCAGCCAACAAGAAAGGCTTGACCTCTTGCTTCCGGTTAGAAATGCCCTCATGAAAATTATTGTGTGTCCTGGAATGTTGTCTTCTTTCACATAAAAGCCAATGTCAAATGTACATCTTATCAAAATACTCTTCACCAAAGAGGGACACATCTACCAACGCTCTGTTAAGCGTTATTGCTGAGAACAAAAGCAGTCCCTACCATTTGCTGAGCACCTACTCTATACCAGGCTCTTGTGACAGTTGTTTCACATGTATTATCTCATGCCATTCAGTTCTCTCTCACACACACATATATACACACACACCCTACAAGATTGGTATCACTATCATCTGAGGTATACATAACACAAGGAAAGTAATGCTGAGGGATGAGTTAAGAAACTTCACTAAGATAACACAGTTGCCAGTGCCAGAAGCTGGATCTGAACAGAATTCTAGGCTGAATTCCTTTTTTTTCCCCCCTTACCAGTATGCTGTTCTTCGTTTTGCAGATTAAGAAACAACTTCAAAAGTGATCATAAACACAAAAGACAGCTCTGTTCTTTCTCCCCCTACCTCCTCCGCTAAAAAAAAAAAAAAAAAAAAAAAAAAAAAAAAAAAAAAACCTCCTTTTTTTGTTTTGTTTTTGAAACAGGGTCATACTCTGTCACCCAGGTTGGAACACAGTGGTGATTATAACTCACTGCAGCCTTGACCTCCTGGGCTCAAGAAATCCTCCAGCCTCAGCCTCCCCAGTAGCTACAGTGTCTAGGACTACAGGCCTGCACCACCACACCCAGCTAATTTTTTTTATGTTTTGTGGAGGGGGATTGGGGTCTCACTGTGTTGCCCAGGCTGATCTCAAACTCCTAGGCTCAAGCAGTCCTCTTTCCTCAGCCTCCCAAAGTGCTGAGATTACAAGCAGGAGCCACCACACACAGCTTCTACTCTTTTCAACATACCCAGTAGTCTGAAGGTTTTTTTAGATTTTTAGGATTCATCCAACTGTCTAGAATTCCCCACGAACAAGCTTTCAATTCCATCACTACATAAACTTGTTGCTTATACCTTGTCATTATTTAAAACAGTCATGGGAAATAATTTGTTCATCCTTACATACTCTAGAAGCATCTGAAATTTGTTTTTGAATCTTCTTTAATTTACTAAAGTCTTCCTTAAAAGAAATTTGTATCTTCCTCCCTCCTCCTTGCACAATTGATTGCTCAACCTTCCCATTTCCACATCCATAGGAATTCACTTGCTGTTTCCTTTTTATCCCCATGACCTCAACCATGCCTGAACCCTACACTCCAGTCTTAGCTCCAATCTTACAACAACCCTTTCAGCTCATCTCCTTGTCACGTCCTTTAAATTGCTTTGACATTATGATCACACCCTGGCATAGCCCTCATGAACCCTCTCCTTGCTTAAAAACCTTCATTGGCTCCCCACTGCTAACAGAGCCCATTCCAGGCTTCTGAACAGATCACTGGGCATTCCTGCTACCTTATTCATACAAGTCTTTTCATCTGCCAAACACAGTTCCTTCCGGTCCCACTCTCATTCCTTTCTCTTCTGACAGCTAACTTAATTTTTGTACCTACTGGGCCTTCAGTAAACACTGAAGGGAGGAAAAACTGAAAGAATTTAAAGATCCTTTAAAATTCTACTAAATTTTATATTAAAATTGGTCCTGTTAGATAAGCAGTTCCCATGCACACACCAGTGCTAACCTATGATGAAATGTTCACCAGTTCAGGCAAAATTAAAACTCTAGAGAGAGTAACGCAAAAATTAGGGTAAATTAGAGTACATGTGTTTTGTCTTTTCAACGTCCTTGGATGGAAAAAAAATGTTAATACCCAGCTCATCCACCCCTCTTTTTTTTTTTTAATGTAGCTGCTCTGAAATGCAAACATATGTGAATCACTATCTTATCTTTTGGAAATTCTTTTCTTCCCCAGTTCCCTCTCCACCCCACCCTTTTTTCCCCCCTTCACTTCCCTCTAGCTCCCTTTTTACTGTCTTCCTTTTTTCTATTTTCCCTTCTTCCTTTGCTATGTCTTTAGCCTGTCAATGTCAACCATGCCCAAGGGCAGCCATGGCACTGTGCCCCTATGTGACAGTTTGTGATGAAGATTTTGTCCGGTTATAGCTAGCACAATGATTTAGTTACATTTTTGCCTAATTATGGTCTTTTCACTTGTTTAATAAAAAAATCACAATGTACAGGTTGCAATGTAATTATTTTACAAGGTAGAGATACTTTTGGGTTTGCGATAACCAGTTTTTAATTTTTGTGAGGGAGAAAATCAAATGTGATACAAACTGATTTACATAGCTTAGTACATAAAATTTGAATCCTTCTAATTTAGCACTCAAGTACCTGAAAATCCTCTGAGCTTTTTCTCCTTTCCTCCCACCAAGCCCTGTTGCTGCTGGTCTAAGCGTATTGCCTATCACAGGCAGAGAGCTGGTAGGACTGTGGCCTGGTGTGCATGGCCTCAGATACCTGCTCAAGGAGATTAAAAATGTATTCAGAATTTTCCCATCCCACCAAGGAAGCAAATCTAACTACCAGTACGGTCCCTTAAAAAAGCTGTTCTTATTTCACACCGTAAGCTGTACTAAGGTTTAGCCCGTGTCCATCCCTTATACCATTATCACTCTTTTGCAGAGAGACAAATATTATGAAAAAAGACAAAACACTTTTTACTCCCTTCCGCAACCATTTTAAACACACACTGAGAACCTCATGTCCTTGAAGATGTTCATGTTCCAAGCTATTCAGTGCATGCCAAACATTTTCCTGTTATGAAACATCTTGCAAAGTAATTAACAACATCAAGACAGTTTAAACATTCATTTCATTCATTCTCTTTAAAGGGGTGTACTAGAGACAGAGGAAGGGAAAAGGAAGCTGTAATTTATGTACCCAAATAGGTTGTTAAAAATAGGGTGAAGATGATACTGCAGCCTTTGACAATTTGACACCCATATTCAAAAACAATGAAAAAATGTTTCTTCAGTTCAGTTCTAGTGGTAGAAAAGAGTTTATTAGCTGGTTTTCATATATTGATTTACAAGCCTATTTAGTAAATATGAAATTATATTTGAATGGTGCCATGCAATGGAACCAACATATACTTTGTCAAATTTTTCCTCAGTTGGTCTAGGTCTCTTTAAAAAAGAATTAACGAGGACAGGCGCGGTGGCTGAAGCCTGTAATCCCAGCACTTTGGGAGGCCGAGGCGGGTGGATCACAAGGTCAAGAAATCGAGACCATCCTGGTCAACATGGTGAAACCCCATCTCTACTAAAAATACAAAAAATTAGCTGGGCATGGTGGCGTATGCCTGTAGTCCCAGCTAACCCGGAGGCTGAGGCAGGAGAATTGCCTGAACCCAGGAGGTGGAGGTTGCGGTGAGCCGAGATCGCGCCATTGCACTCCAGCCTGGATAACAAGAGCGAAACTCTGTCTCAAAAAGAAAAAAAGAATTAACGAAGGAGAGTATGTACACACAGTCTCTATACAATGACAAAAATCTATATAGGTACAAAAGCCATGTGAAAAATGACCTTTCGAATGGCAAAATTAAACCCAATTTTCAAGATTATGTCATAACAAGAACTTGAATAAATTAATCATCAACGGTGAAGTTGAAGTTTTACATAGGTGATAAAGCCTAGATGTATGAAGTAGCATTGACTAATGAAGAGGAAGGGTTCTTAACATCCCTCGCCTGATGTTTTATCAGCACCTCCTATGAATAACTCTTGTCAGCTTACAAAGTTAGCTACTTCTGTGCTAGGGTACTATGATTGAAAATTATTCCAAATTATTTCCTTGGAAATTACAGGGTACTAGGGTACTATGTGCTAGGGTACTGTGACCAAAAATTATTCCATATACAGAATCTCCAACTATTTCCTTGGGAATTACATTCATGGTTATTATTTCTGCCCCTGGAACAACAAGAAATAATCCTTTTCCCTTTCTCTGGACAGCTTCTAAAAATGTCTGTATTATTCTCAAAGTTATTTTCTTAACTGCTCCTCCTGGGAGAAAATACTAGCCATGCTTGGGATAATTTGTAACTGCTATTGCCAGAGGCTAATTTAGGCTTTTCAGCAATAGTTTAGAAAAGATGTTTCTTACAAAGAGTTTATTACCAATAAATTACAACAGCTAATATTGAGTGCTTACTCTTTGCTAGACATGGTACACGTGGTCTATCTTTAATCATCCCGACAACCACAAGGGATAAAAATCAGAATTACACTCACTTTAGAGATGAGGAATTTGAGGTCATCCAGTTAGCAGGTGGCAGAACCAGGACACGTAACCCTGGGTTTATGTGATCTTTGAGCCTGAGCCTTTAAGCATTATAAAGGTTACAGCTGCCCTAGAGTTGACATTATTTTATTTCTGAAAAGAATCATGTGAATGACAAAGTAAAATAATCTACAGAAAACCTAAGGTCCTTAGTCAAATGGAATACTGATATAAATGCAATGCTATGGAGATTTATATTCAATTCTTTTCTGGTACTTTGAAATTTGTTTTTTATGTCAAATAACTGAAGTAGTGTGGCATGATATATACACCACTCTAAAAGGTCATCATGCTTATGCCATTATACCTAAAATTGTTTCCACTGATAGAAGTGAGAAAAAGTACTCTGATCATTATAAATTTTTTTTTTCGTAACAAAAGCAGATTCGATGTATGGAACCCAAAGCTTCCAGAATGTGTTAGCCATGGGGCCTTGGATGAGGCCTTATGCAAGAACCAGATTCTGAAGATTCAACTTCACATGAGAAATCTGCCCTTCATATCAAAACTAGCCTAAGCTGGAAATTATCCAAGAAAAAGTGCCATGGCCCTAACTTTTCTTTTCGTTTGTTCTTCATTGACAAATAGTCTGGAGACACATGCTGTAAACGCTTGCAGCTGGAAGGATGAAGTATATTCTGGAAGCTAATACAGACTGGAAAAGTAGAATTTTGTTTATGAATATAAGGTTCTATTTAAAAAGTCTAAAATTGTCTCAGTATTAGATTTGCCAAATACAAAAGTCCTTGTCCTGGAGTAGATTACAAAGGATGCTTATCCTCTCGTTATGTAAAAGCAGCCACTGTGAGGAAAAATGGTGAAGCTGCAGATCTAAGGAAAGGGATGAGTTGATTCATGGCTTGAAGAAGAAAAAGAAAAAATGGAAGCCATGTTTCTTTCTTTCCTTTTTTTTTTGAGTCAGAGTTTTGCTCTGTCAACCAGGCTGGAGTGCAGTAGCGCGATCTCGGCTCACTGCAACCTCCAGCTCCCAGGTGGAAGCTTTTCTCCTGCCTCAGCCTCCTGAGTAGCTGGGACTACAAACACATGTCACCATGCCCAGCTGATTTTTATATTTTTAGTAGAGATGGGGTTTCACCATGTTGGTCAGGCTGGTCTTAAACTCCTAACCTCAGGTGATCTACCACCTTCAGCCTCCCAAAGTGCTGGGATTACAGGCGTGAGCCACCATGCCCAGCATTTTTTTTTTTTTAAATCATGGTTATCCAGTCTAAAATGAAGGCAATTTTTCTAATGTTTTAAAGTAGTTCCTATTCTTTTTTTTTTTAAAACTAAAATATTTGATTAAACTGCACAAATGCCATCAAATAATAGTTTTTATGTTCTGAGCCCATTGGGGTATTTTCAATGCTAGAAATGTCATCAAAAATAGTGACGCTTTCTGCTTCTCTTCTTGAAGGTAGAGGAGAAAAAATGGTGAGCCAAGTTTTTCTGGAATCCTAGTACCCTGCTTACAAATGAAACATGTTAAATGTTCTCCAGCGCACTTGGTTTTCCAGTGATGAGATTAGATTCACATATCATCATGGATCATTGCTCTCCACACGTGTGAAAATTAATAGCAAAAACAGCTATTTTAGGGCCATGTAAGTTATCGATATCATCAGAACTTGGGCCTTAATTACTAATGTCTTAAAATGGAGTATTAAGAAACAATAGAAAAATATTAGTATTTTCTTTTATGACAAAGCTTCGTTAATTTTCTAGAGTGTATCTAGATATATATGACTGTATTTTACAGAAAAGGTTTAGTTTTTTAAAGAAAAGAAAAACCCACCCTCAAGATAATTTCAAGGGAAATTTAATGGACATGGGAGGTAGCGTATTTAATAGCAATTATTTCTGGTCAATTGAATGATTAAATCTTTTCATTTTTAAAGACTCAGAACAAGCAGAGTTGTTTTGCACAAGCAGCCACTGTGTCAGCAGAGATTGGAAACAAATACTAGACAAAAATTTTTTAATGCCACAATTGAATGATGGCACAGAAATGGACAATGACTTTTTTTTTTTTTTCCTTTTGAGATGGAGTTTCACTCTTGTTACCCAGGCTGGAGTACAATGGCGTGATCTCGGCTCACCGCAACCTCCGCCTCCTGTGTTCAGGCAATTCTCCGGCCTCAGCCTCCTGAGTAGCTGGGATTACAGGCATGCACCACCGTGCCCAGATAATTTTTTGTATTTTTAGTAGAGACGGGGTTTCACCATGTTGACCAGGATGGTCTCGATCTGTTGACCTTGTGATCCACCCGCCTCGGCCTCCCAAAGTGCTGGGATTACAGGCTTGAGCCACCGTGCCTGGCTGACAATGACTTCTTAAGCAAAAATCTGTAAGCAAAATTCTCCAGAAGGTGAAGATAACTTTTTTCAAATGGGCTTTTACTCAGACAATGGGAGAGTAATAATTCCTGGCTTCCTGACATGACTGCAACTCAGGGCCTGGGGAAGGTTCTAGATAAGTCAGCCTTGACATAGATGTATCAGTATCTAAAAGAGCAAGTTACATGAATTCTTCTGTTTTTTGACACAGGGTCTCACTCTTGTCACCAAGCTGGAGTGCAGTGGCACAATCACAGCTGATTGTAACCTCGAACTCAAGTGATCCTCCCAACTCAGCCTCCTGAATAGCTGGGACTGCAGACATGTGCCACCATGCCCATCTAATTTTTATTTTTTTTAAAGACAGAGCTTCACTACTTTTCTCAGGCTGGTCTTGAACTCCTGGGATCCAGCAATCCTCCTTCCTTAGCCTCACTGAGTAGCTAGGATTTCAGGCAGAAGCCACCATGCCCAGCAGGTTATGTGAATTCTAGTCTCCTCTGCTACTATAGACTTCTGGGAACCAAGGTTTTCAGGAATTATTGTTAGCAAAATGACAGCAAAATATTGTTTAAAATATAGCCAGGTGTAGTGGCTCACTCTTGTAATCCCAGCACTTTGGGAGGCCAAGGCAGTGGAAGGAATTCTTTGAGCTCAGGAGTTCGAGACCAGCCTGGACAAGATAGCAAGATCTTGTCTCTACAAAAAACAAACAAACTATATATATATGCATGTGCATGTGTGTATATGTGTGTGTGTGTGTGTATAATTTTTTTTTCCACCAGACAAGGTGGTGGACACCTGTAGTCTCACCTATTCAGGAGACTGAAGAGAAAAGTTCCCTTGAGTTCAAGAGGTCAAGGCTGCAGTGAGCCATGATCAAGCCACTGCATTCCAGCCTGTGTGACAGAGCAAGACACTGTCTCAAAAACTAAAACTAAGTCTATATATATATTCACACACATTATTTTGTGAAAAAATTGAATTGTATTGAAATTTGTTTGGGAAAGAATATACTTTATCACTTATATGACCATTATGACCATTGGGGTTTTTGTTTTCTGGAAATAATCGTTATTATTATTTTTTTTTTCAAATAAGTGAGCTATAGGTAAAGAAATTTCATACTGTATTCCCTCAATTTTAAGAAATGGATTTTAACATATTCAAAATTAGTATATACCTTAAAATCATTCAGATTATTTGATACGGTAGCAAGATTTATTTCCCAAAAGTCAATTAACTTGACTCACCTTACAATTAGTAGAAAGCTAAAATTAAGAAATAATGTCCTCTGTCTCTGCCAAATGTTGGTATAATTTACTTACCTACCTCATTGGGTATAATGTATTTGCTTCACTGGTTGTATGCAATGCATATAACCTTTCTCTATGCAAAAATAAATTTCTAGTAAAATAAGTAAATTACTCCCAAAATTTTGAGTATAACTGATTTTATAAATATATATTTTGGAACTGAGATCCATAAGTTTCAACTGATTCCATGGCTTCAGAAAAGATTAAGAATCACCGTGTAGATATTACTGCAAAGGCTTTCCACCCAAATGCCCCATACCTTACTCTAATTGAGAAAGATCTCTTTATATAATATCCTAGCACCAAAATGGTTTGTACTCCTGAAATACACTCTGCAAATTGCTGGAAAGGTTATTTCCCTCATTCTATTTAATAATTTGGCTAGCTGGTTATTACAAAGGCTCAAAGAACACAGCTATAATCACAAGGACCTTGGCCTTCTGAAATTTTAAAACAGAGAGACTTAAAATTATAGGGCTGAGGTTGTCCAGAATTTATCTATATCTAGTCCAAATATCTTTTTTCATAGAAACAGCTGCAAAGGAAACAAAGGTTAGGCAACAGCTGGTCAGGCAAATGGTTACCGAGCCAAGACTGTAAGATTTGAGGAAACCTCCATATCCTGGCACCAAAATGCCTTCTTACAGGATAAATTGCCCCAGTTCAAAGACTGCCTCAACACACACTCCCTGGCTCTATCAAAATAACTATTATAAGAACCCATGTCAAAGCTTTAGGACTCAATCATAAATAACGTCTTCAAAATTTCTATTCCACCCCCTACCAAAAACAACAAAGACTCAGAAGATTGTCTATAATTCAAATAGTGAAAAAAAAGATGAGATTCTACAAGAGTAAAAAATATATTATTTTCCATCAACCTGTCTTCCCAGTAACTATGTTTCATCTTTGTATTTTTTTCTTTTTATTTTTTTTTTTACATAAAAAGAATTAAAAATACATTTCATATTTTAAAGCAAAAAAAAAAAACTTTTTGGATATTTTATTTTTTTTTAAGACGGGGTTTCACCATGTTGGTCAGTCTGGTCTTGAACTCCCGACCTCAGGTGATCCACCTGCCTTGGCCTCCAAAGTGCTTGGATTACAGGCATGAGCCACCGCACCCAGCCTCATATTTTTCTTTAAAAGTCTATAAGATACATATTTTTCCTTTTCCAATAATAAAATTACATGTTAATACCAGATATGTCATATTCCTACAAGTAAGGATTCATAACAATAAACATAATAAAATTCCATCTAGCTATCATCCTTCCAAGCACAACACAATACATTTTATACCTACAGAGAATCCTCTAAACACTGTAGATTAGATATATTCATTTAAAAAAGCTTTAACCACAATTGGCATGAGGGCAAAGAAAAGCAGGAAGAGAGTGCCTTGGTTGTGACAACGGTAGATTACTGAAGTAGTCTTAAAATTTTTTCCAGAAGGTAAATATATCCTTCCAAGTGTTTGAGTTTAAATCGTACTCTGTGATGTTCTGGGAAATTTATATCACTATAAATTATCAAGCATTCAAATCAAGGCAGGAGAGCCACATTTGGGGTCACAAAAATGAGACATCTATCAGAATTCTCCTTACTATGTCTGCCAGGCTCAAAAGTAATGCTTGTCTTAACCTTGCAAAGATCATCAAAATAAAACTGTGGTGGGCAATGGAATACATCAGTTGGAGAAAACAAAGTGAAATAGGCAGAGCCCTTTATGATTTCATTTCTTTCAAGAGAGACTACCTTTATAGTACGTTATGCAGTCTATTGGGAACATTCGCATATTAGAGGAATATAAAAAGAAATTCTGTAGAGTTACCATCAAACATTTTTTTTAAAAGACTTGTTCAAAAGTCTCAGTCCAGAGTAAAAATTCTACCATCTCAGTCTGAACAAGAAGCACAAAACGATCCTGTCTGAGACTCCTCGGCTCATCCAAGAGCAGGTACCAGGCACCAGCAATGGTCTCCTCAGGTGCTTTGACGGGGACAAAGAGACCTGCCTCTAAAAAAATAATTCCCTATCAATCTGCAGTTCCACCATCAAAGTCACATGTGGGGTCATAATGCAGAGTCACTGATCCACTTCAAATAGCTGTAAGAGGAATAGATGAATCAGATATAAAAATCCAGCCCCCAGGAGTTTATATTCAGTTAGGATGGACAAATGTGTGCCTATTTATGCCATCAAGCATAAAATCATAAATGCAAAAATAAGTATACTCCATTGCTAAGTGGACATTTAGTTGTAAATATTTCCAAAATCCACTAAAGTTTCACAATTAAAGTAGTAGGCATATTTGATTTTCCCATAAGCTTTCTGTGTTAGATGCTTATAGCTAGAGAAAATGCTAACAAATATACATCAGATACTAATACACTATATCTTGAATTAGGGTGGGTAGAGCAGGGCTTTTCATATGGAGGGGGAACAAAAGAAGCCAAGGTCAAGGTATGTTCACAAAGTGCTGTGAACCACACGGGATGGGGAAGGGGAGGCGGAATTGGGAGATCCAACATAGAAATATATAAATTTCTACCAGATGTTTAGGGACCTTCAGTGCCTTGCAAGTATTTCATCTATATTCCATAGCAGTGGGGAATAATCCAAGGTGACCCAGCAAGATAGTAACATAATCAGATTTACACAAAGAGAAAATACAGTGATGGCTGTGAATAAATAGCCATGGACAGGAGGAAAAGAAGGGTAGGAGGTTGCTACAGTGAGCATATCAGTTAGGAGACTGCAAAGATAGGACAGCAGGGGCGGATCCATCTCTGCTTCATCGTTTCCCCCAGCCCGTGCTACACACAGCAGGGGCAATGCAAAGACACACTGCAGCAATAGAATCTTCAGGACCTTGTAGATATGTGGAAGTGGGAATGAAAGAGGGAGTCCAAAACTATCCCATGGATTTTACCCTAGATGAATGGAAATGTCTAACAAATGGTCAGAAGACAGATCCTTGATAGTCCCCACAACAGGAAGGCCTCGGGCATATAGTTTTGAAGTGCATGGTAGCAGACAGTAGGTGAGGAAAGTGTTGAAAACTCTCTTTTCATAATTGAAGTTTTAGATCTCTAGGCAGCCTTCCCCAGGAGAAATAGTTGTCCAAAGGGTTTTTCCTGTGTCTGCATTATTGATGAGTGCTGCATTTACCCACTTCTCAGGGATACTTAATTTCCATACTGGGAGTCCACGTAAGTCCTTTAAACTTCAAAACTTCAGGGAAGTTTTTCATCAAGGACACAGAGTTAAGGGCAGAGCAAAGGAGGGCAGAGAAGAAAGATCAGAAAGGTGAATTTGCTAAGCATGTATCAAGTTTTAGACATTCTTTGAGCTCTTTAAGATTTTTTTTTCTCTTAATTCTCTATTTGACACCAGAGGGATGATGACACTTTAAGAAGCACCAGTGATTTGGTTGCCCAAGATGGTATAGCCAGCTTTTGTAGAGGCTGGAAAGAGGCTAGGCTCACTTAGAAACCTAACTCCAACTTCCAGTAACAGGCACCCATATCATCTTCATTTTGGTTTGAGGATTTTTTTATATTACTGAAATAAGTTTATTTGTTACTTGATCCATTTGCAGCCTAAATAAAATGTGATTACTAAGCAAAACAAAATGCTAAAGCTAAAAAAAAAAAAAAATCATAACTGAAGATTTTCTGGCTAGACCATGAAAATGTAAAAGCAATTTTCTCAGGAACTTACCAATGCTTCCACCCTGGATGTTTAAGGCCTGAAGGTAAAATACCTACTATCTGTTGCTCTGTCACAGTATAATACTGATAACTTATTTTGCTTTTGGGTTGACACCATGCTCTGAGGTTTTAGTATTGATCTTTAATTTTCAATCCATTCTCATAGTTTTGCTCTATCCAAGCAAAAGAATAGTATAAATTGATTTATGGATCACAAGTGTTTTTGAACATTTGGTTTATATGACCTCAAACCAATTTTCTATGAACAATGAAAGGAGGAAAACATCTGCTCAAAAAAATGCTAGGCCAGGTGAATAATATCCTTCCCCTCACTTCCTTTTCCTCTTCTTTAAATAGAGGCCCATCCTTGTTTACAGGATGAGGGCAAGAGGTAAAATCCTTTCCAAAAAGGATGTAGTGTATGACATTGTTAGTAAGTTATTGTGTAAAACTGCTACATTGGCAGCCCAAGGAGACTGATTCAACACAAGAGTAGCTAAGCTCTCACCTATGTCAATAGATACCTTTGAGAGGTCTAATGGAACACTAGGGAATATTGGGAAAATCAAAAGCTCTGGGGAGGTCTCTCTCTTAACTCATTCCTACCACTAAACTTCTGTTTCTGCACCCATAAAATGGAAATGCCTCATTCCTGCCTACCACAGCTGTACTAAGGTATAAATAAGCTTGTTGAGGGGATAGAGAAGAACAGGCTTTCACTGAATTTTGTTCATTGAATGCCTGCATACTGCCGAAGCCCTAAAATGGAATACTTTATTCCCATCATCAGACAAGAACAATGCAACTCAAAGATTAACAGCAGGACAAGTTCTTTGCTCAAATTGCTTAGATTAAAAAAAAAATAATAAGCAGAGCTAGGATTCAGAATAAAATATCTTTGATTCAAAAATTCATGCTTTTCCCATTATCCTATTCTGTATATAAAGCAGAATATGCATTGTTAAGGTGAGCTTAGTTTTGTTATTATTAGTTATTACCAAATCTAAGAAATTGGTCACTTGTTAGACCCACCATTTGTTATTTTGCCAACAGCTTTCAAAGAAAAAAAAAAACCCACTACCAATAATAATCTGAACCAATTGTAAGTTGCACTCCAATTTCAGAGACGT
Source organism: Callithrix jacchus (assembly GCF_049354715.1). Classification (NCBI taxonomy): domain Eukaryota; kingdom Metazoa; phylum Chordata; class Mammalia; order Primates; family Cebidae; genus Callithrix; species Callithrix jacchus. The sequence goes on from NC_133505.1 coordinate 136,326,908, forward strand.
TTACATGTGAATGAAATAAATACACATCTTAGAATCAACGAGAGACAGATATAGCATGTCCAAGTAGAACCAATTTTTAAATGCCATCAAAAAGTTACAAACTTCGTTCTTTTAAGGCTTACCAGGTCTTTCAAATCTTTAATAAACGATGCAGATAGAGTCATTTATTCAGTCAATAACGTATACCTACTCTGTGTTTAGCATTGTATCGACCTTCAAGGACAGCAGGTATACCAAAAAATAGCTGTAGATATGATGATACAAGACTGCAAAGAAGAGGATGCACAAAGCATGGAGTAGTTAATTCTCCCAGGGACAGAACAAGCTGTACTTTTTTTTTTTTCATGGCAAACAAAGGTCAAGTTAGCTGCAGGTAGTCACTTACCTCTTCTTCAGCTTTATTACATACAAGTAACTAACGTCAAATGAAAAGCATCCATTTTATTATGAAAGCCCCTACCCTGGATTCATCTGTTTATCCTTTGTCACCTTTAAGAAGGTTTGTCGCCTTTCTGACTGGCACAGAAGTCTTTATAATGGGACATGGATTATTGGAACCTGCCCAGGCCTGGATTCCTCCAGACTTTGCATGTCACCACCTGTATCCATCACATTCCTTGGCTTGGCCTTTGGGCTCCTGGACAGATTTTGGGATTGTCCCTTGTCTGACCTACACCTTAGCCTTTTCACTGAAACAGTCCTGCTGAGATGAGTTTTCTGTGTCTTCAAGGAGTACATGTGAAGCCCTAAACAGGCCCTAGAGACCACCTGCTATGCCCTGAATCACTTGGCAATGACTCAGTTTACTTCCTTTAAGATTTGTTTTGCACCAATCAATGAATTTTTTGTAGCCTGATAGACATGTGTTAGAAACACAGTCATTCATTTATGAATAACAAAGCCACTTACTTGTCTCGTTAATTGATGCAGCAAACTTCAAGTTAATTAATAAAAGAAGAAAATCCCTAACTACGTTTTGATAGTTGTGGATTGTCTCATAACTATTTCCTGGATGAATGTGATAGTTACCAAATTGGCTCTAAAATATCACCCATGGCATAAATACTGCCAATTCGCTTATTGTTCTATGAGAATGTGTTCCTTGCCTATGCAGTTTATTCATTCAGCAAATACTTCTGGCATGTACCTCTAGTGAAAGGCACTGTGATACTGACAGCGATAGTAATACATTGATGAATAAGATGGAATAATGAACTTGCTAAAAGCTAGTGAGCTCAAATTTTTAAATCCTTGAGTTGAAAACAATATGCATTTATTAAAATGTCAATTATATGCTATTCTGTACTATTTTTCATTTCTGTTTTCTGAAATCGTTTCTACCCCATTGCCTCTGACAAATGAGTAAACTGAAAGATTAGTCAGAAAGATTAAACAATTTGTTAGAGATAAAGCCAACAGTGCTTAGATTTGAACCCAGGTCTCTTGACTCTACATCGGTCATCTGACCTTTTTACTAAAACATGATGCTCATGACATCTATTCAAAAAGGTGTGTTATGGTATAGATAGATGTTCCGGGCTCAGGCAGATTTGTGTGGTATTGGTTTGAGCATTGTTGTATCATTAATGAGATCTTAGAGAACAACTTAGCAGCTAGAGCTATAGTGTTTCAAATGCTAGTCTTTCAACTAAACAGACAAGATAGCCTTATGTTTGTTTACATTTGACAAAGGGAATGTAATGGCTCTATATTTTATTCATGTAAGTGCTCCATAGATTCTCCATAGATTCATTGGAACTCGTTATAATGAATTCCAGGTCCATAACAAAGGATTGTTCCAAAGGTGACCCACTCTTAAATCAAAATAATGTTTGGTCCCAGTAACTAAATCCCCCTGGACTGGAGTCCGCTGAGTAGCAAAGCACTTGCCTGCTTGCTTACTTTGAGAGTACTCTCTGTACTCTGTCCCATAGTAAGAGGGGTATGAGGCTGTTCTTTTAGGTATCTTTAGTTAGACATGTACTGTTAGAACACATACCATAACCTAACATTTAAAAAAAGTGACAGCCTTCATTTCTCATGGGAAAGAACTGGTTATTAATTTAGATCTCCCTTAGACACTCTCTAGAAAGGTCCAATTACCGAAGTATGAACACTTCAAGGTATGAAAGTTTTACCTATAACATGTTCCCATGGAATGCGTCTTGCCCTTTATTCTGCTATCAGGTAGTACTCTAGTTATTTATACTTCTGATAACCCCCTTCCCTCTCTTGTGTACACACATACACGCATGTCCCCAGATTCCATAGGACTATGTTTCCTGAGGGCAGGAAGTTCCACCCATCTCCCTACTCTCAATATGTCATCTGGCACACAGTCATTCATTAGCATTTGTTGAGCAAATATGCCAGAGTGCCAAAGTAAAAGCCATTGATCTGGCCAAGGACACAAGTAAATGACTTGAGAGCTCTGCATCCCGACAAAGGAGGTGGATGGGTCAGTGTCAACCCTGAGAACAGCATAATGGAGAAATAAGATAGTTTTAAATCCTTGTTAGAATAGTTCTCTGGTTGATAAAATAAATGCTGGAAGTCTGTGGAAAAAATAAGCTGTTGTACTGAATCAGTCATTAATAATACAACTCTACATTACCTGTGAAGGAAAAGTAACATTAACTATACACTCTGAAATAGCAAGAGAAAATAATCATTTTCACTCTATGCTTTTACCTCTCCCCTCTTAAAGAATCCAGAACCCCTATCACATTAGCAATGACTAATTTGTCAATAATCACAACCTGTCTTTATCTTATTGAGCTTCAGAATCCATGATAAAATTGCATCGAGAGAAGAACATGAAGTCCTTGATTCTCTACAGCACAGCATTAAACTACTACTTTAATCACTAATCAACAACCATAATTTAGCCTAATTACAAATTACAAGTATCTAATTTTAGAAGCCTTTGCTTTATAAATCCTAGACACTGGAGACATTATTAACTTAGCTCCTTGAAATTATTCCAGGGCCGGAAACATCCCTCGTACCTTCTTGCTGCATGTATCTGGTCTGGAAACAGGCCTGTAATCAGGGTCTTTTCTTGAGGTTTATAGGGGTCAGAGTAGCCATCTATTTAGTGTGAGTTGAGTATCTCTGGGAAGGCGATTATGTTCCACCCACCCAAGTCTCTCTTCTCCTATACCTAAAATATCCCCTTGGGCTTCAGACTTTATTTTAATCACTCCCTGGTCCAAGGAAGTGTTGTAAATTCAAGCCCTTGTCAATGTAACAAAGATCGGAGTCAAGGAGACCTCTGAAATGGGAAAAGAAATCCCAGAAAGGAAGGGACAAATTTGCCACGGAATATACACACGTGCATGGGGAACATAAGCATTTTGCTTGTAGCTTTGTACTACCATCAATTATGTGGGTGTTTTAACATTTTCAACTAGAAATGGGACAACCAAAGTATTATCTTTGTCAATTGCAACTACTGGCATAAAAACCAGACATAAAAACCATGTGATCCCTCAAGATGTGATGGCCCAGTGACATCTTGCTGAGTTTTCTGATTTGCAAAATGAGGGGCTGTGCTGCTCTTGGGGACCTCTGAACACCTTTAAGCTTCCACATGATGGGTCTATGGTATATCTATGGCACAAATTTCACTGGCAGTATGATGGACCACACTTTGTACACTGGCAGGTCATATAGGTATGATGGTGACAGTCGCCAACAGATTCAAAGAACAGTGTCCCCAAACTCCTGACCTCTGAAGATACTGGACAGTCAGGAGTGACGAGCAGCAAAACAAATGGGGGAAAAACGTTTGCTCCCCTGGCCTCCCACCCCTTGAAAGGCTTTCTACAGGAAATTGCAACTCCTTAAGAAAGCTACAGGGTAACAGCTTTAGCAAGTGAAGGTTAGTAACTCTTTTCCCTGGTACATGCACAGTGGTGGTGATGATTAGTCATTTCTGATAATCACATGATACTGAACATTATCAAGTACAACAGCTAATGTGTATGGTCTTCCAGTTAAGAGACAGGCAGCCTAAAAGGGACTTGATTTGGAAAAGGAAGCTAGTATTAGGAGTTTATCTTTACTGTTTAGAGTTGACATTATCTCAAAGGATGTCAGCAGCCTATATCATGTGATAGTGGGCCAGTCATGACACCTCATCTAAATGCAATCATCACAGTACCTGGTCTTCCCACTACCTTGCCCACCATCCATAAAAAGAGGGTAACTCTAGTCCCTGATAACCACGCCTTCATACCATCCACCTCCAGCCAGAACTAATAATTAATCCAGGGGTAGCAGCAGGAAAAAGACCAGCAGCTTGAGGAATTTTGGTTTCCAGAACTGATATGGATCCTAATTAGTTCTATAACTCTGTGCAAATTAACTTTTCTCTGCCTCCATGTCCTAAGCAAACAATGAAAGGCTAGTTAGACCATATGAGCGCTCAGCTCCCTTCTATCTATAGTGATTCTTTGATGATAATATAAGTTATCTCAATAGTATCATTTATTACAATCACTTACTGTGTGCCACCAGCCATACTAAGGGTTTTCATTTATCATCTATTTTAATCCTTACAACAATAGAGGAAAATGTTATCCTCACTCTATAAATTAAAAACTAAGACTCCAAAATAGAGTTTACAGAGAGTTCTTCTCCACTTATACCTTTCAAAGTGTGTTCTTTGTTTAAAAATCACACACAAATTCAGTGAGACAACAACAAAAAATTCACATAAAACCAGACTGAATATAAAATAGTATTATTCTAGCCATTCTATTTTATCAACTGATGACTTCACTTTTTACTCTGCTTTTTAAACTGCCAAATCAAGTGAATAGATTCATTATTTTAAACACAGTGTTGCATAAATCTGGATGATTCTTCTGACAAGCCTCTAAGGAGAAGTATGACAATGATACGCAGGTACTGAAATCAAAAGCAACTTTAGGAAAACTAATCCTCCGTATCTAGGACCTCGTGTTAAAAATGCCTTCGTCAGAGGTGATTCCACTCAGTGGCAAATGTCTGTCATTCACCTGTCATTTCCATCAAGTATTCATATGAAAAAAGACAATGTTTTTACCTGTTATAATGAGGTGAATTTTTAGCTTTAATTTGATTGCCACCTGCTGGCTAAAAGACAAAATCTTCCCTCCGTAGCAAAAACTGCTTGGTAACTCAGAAGGATAAATGCAAATAAATGAAATTCATATCATGAGCAAAGCCAGCGTTCTCTTCTACCAGGCTGTCTTCTAAAAGGAAGGGAACTCACATTTAATGTGTCTATTATATTTCAGGTGCTGCACTAGGTGCTTCAGATTACTATATTAGTACATGTAATCAGCTCCAAACCATGTGACACTCCACCATTTTGAATAAGAAAAAACAAGCGACTGGCTTCAGATCACACAAACAAAAAGCAGCAACAATCCAAAACCAGGTCTCACCCAGACAACTTGTCTTCATCACTGACATATCCTCATTCCATGACTCTACCCTACCATGGGAGGCCCTAGTAATCTCATGATATCCAGAAAATACTGGGGAGTTGAGGCTTAGAAGCAGAGCTACAATTCATTTCAGAGTCACAGAGCCTTCGGATATTTCACAGGGAGGCAGAGACAGGCCAGATAAATACCGCAGAACATTAGCAGGGAGAGCCACCAACGATTAGTCAAAGTAAGGAAGAAATAGAAGACTGTGAGAGCCAACAATAGAAGCAACATAAAAGGATGAGAGAAACAAAGTAATTACAAATGCTCAGTGGTTTAGAAAAAGAAAGAAAGAAAAAGAAACAAAGAAAGAAAGAAAGAAAGAAAATAAGGGTGTTGGGTGTTTCTCTCTTTTTTTTTTGAGATGGGGTCTAACTCCGTCGCCCAGGCTGGAGTGCAGTGGCATGATCTCGGCTCACTGCAACCTCTGCCTCACAGATGCAAGCAATTCTCTTGCCTCAGCCTCCCAAGTAGCTGGAACTACAGGCACATGCCATCACTTCCAGGTAATTTTCTGTATTTTTAGTGGATACAGGGTTTCACCGTGTTAGCCAGGATGGTCGCAATCTCCTGACCTGTGATCCGCCTGCCTCAGCCTCCGAAAGTGCTGGGATTAGAGGTGTGAGCCATCACACCCAGCTTGGGTTATTTTTCTTGGTCCATTTAGTAAAGACTCACCTGCTCACCCATCTCCTGGAGGCCTGGGGTACTGGTGCCATGTAGCACACACATGGCCCAGCGTCTGGCCACCAAGAGCTCACCATCTTGTTGGCCAGACACAAATATAAAGGAAGGCTTTCATACTAGGAATGCTCAGAGTCCTTTTCTCATCTACCATCTCCTTTTGTCTTTGAGAAGCTTTGACACTGAAAAACAATGGTTAGTGTTTGAGTGATGACTTTGTGCCAAACCCTGTTCAAAATACTTTACATATATTAACTTAACCTTCACACAATGGTAGGAGATAACTGGTATCTTTAATCTCTCTTCTATAGATGGGAGGGTAAGCAACTTGCCTAAGATGATGCAATCTCTTAAGTGATGGAACCAGTGTTCAAACTCAGGCTCTCTGAGGCACTTTGTTCCACAACTCATACATTTAAAAACTAGTTTATGTGGCCTCCCAGAGAATCATGATTGCCTCGGTTTCATGGAAGACTAGGAACAGAAAGGTCAAGTGATTTATCATATGTTGTACAGCTAAGAACCCAGTAGGACCAGAAGTGGAACTAATTCTCCAATTATTGGTCAGTCCAGTTATCTACTGTTACCATCATGTTGCTTCTGAAAATAAGAATAATGACGCAACAAGAAGAATACACAACCCCTAAGGAAGTTCAAGGACAGGCTGTTGGAAACAGAACCTGCAGTAGTGATGATGGTGGAGTGGGCTTATTCCAGCAAGGCTGCTGGAGGTTGGGAGTTACTTCCATTACCAGCCCAGCAAGCTGAGAACCCGTCTTTTATCTTGGAAGCTGGTTCCACTCCACGGAGAGGCGTGGCACGATGAAACAATTCTTTGTAAGTGAGAAGTGATTAATTAGACATCTCAGATAGCCCTAGTACTTGGAAAAAGCATGTGGACTCCCATTTACATGGTTTATCAAATTAGAATGATCATCAACTTCTGGGGCAAATTCAAATGTCACCTTTATTTTCTAGGGCCAACTGGAAAGATAGGAGAATTACAATCCACTACAAACACCACTCTGAAAGTAACACCCACACAAAATATATCCTTAGATGAGATTTTACTTGGAAGTTTTCAGAGGAATAATTATCATTTAACAATTATTTTTCACTTTGTCTAAGACCACTATAACTGGAGAATATAGTTGTTACTAGCATTTACCACCAATCAAAATATTGACACTAAAGGCAGTGTTTAATGAGATAGACAGGACTTTAACCTGTCCAGAATTAAAGACACAAAATCACAAACTAAGGATCACCAGTGAGCAGACCTAAAGGAATTTGATAAGCGCTTCTTCCTTGATTACTTGTACTCAATTTCATAGGCACTAATGCTTGTAGGGCACTATAGTTTTTAAATGTTTTTTCTACCATAGAATATGTGTGTTTTCCTTTGACGGCTACTGGATGAAGGGGAAAAAATACAAGTAAAGGAAAAAAGTATGATGGAAAACAGGCAATTCCACAGAGAATTTTTTGAGTTATAATATTCATTGTTCTAAAATACTTTATAATCATTGCCAATAGCTTGAAGATACATATATCACGCTTTGCCCCTGAGCTAAATAAATGAAATTTGTTTTAAGCTCTAGTGTAACATTTTGAGAAAAATGTGTTTCTAGAGAGGATGATCAGAACGGTATGAAATTCTGAAAATATATATGAGGAAAAAGTGGAAAGAAATGGGAATGCTTGTCTTTGAGAAGGAAAAAAAATTAGAAATAATAATAGCAATCATTTACTGACTGTGTATTATCTATCAGACATGGTGCTATGTAATTTACATGTATTATCTCATTTTTATCCTTACAGCAATCATATTAGGTAAGTATTATTGCAATTTACAGATGAAGACCAGAAGATTAGAAATACTCACTACTCTCTCAAGATCGTAAGTAGACAAATGGGGAAGGTAAAACCTATCCACAGGGCTGCCTCATATAAAAGCCTAGCATCTCGTTCAATCTGCTGTGTGGCTACAATGTAAGAAAAATTGCCCAGTCCGTATTGTAGAGATCGTGTTGATAGACGGGTTCTGGTACCGCTGCTGCTACCACCTGGGAATATGACTTTAGGTAAATGATCATCTCAATGTTTCGCTCTCTCCTCACCTACAAAGCAGAAGTTTAGATGATCATTAAAGCTTTTTATTACTTAGATTCTATAACTCCAAATATTTGAAAATGTATTGAATAGGGAATGAATTCTTTTTGTTGCTTTAGATGGCAGAATAAGAAGAAATGGGCTTACACAGAAACTGAATGTCTATAACATATGGATTTTTCTGATACTTCTCTAGAATAAAATGGAACAGAGAAATATATAGAATAAGAGAGTAAATGAATAACAATATAAGTCCTAAACTCTTTCAATGTTAAATACATTTACATTTTAGTGGTATTTTGATATATTTCCTAATAATGGCATAGTAGAACCCAAAATTTACCCCGAATTCAAATTTTACAAAACAATATTCTAAAATTATGCTCTGTGCACCTTCTAATTGTTATATTTTCCTATCTTTGAGGCAGTAACTTTCAAAAAAATTAAGTCCTGAATATCTTAAATGCTAAAATGATTTTTAGCAATTGAAGGCAGTTAAAATGTAATTTGGCAGTGCTAATGGAAAGTGTTTTAAAACATCCATAATCCAGCAAAAAAACATGTTGACATATTTATCAGAACAATTCATTCTCAAATATAAATGTTTTAGATGACATTTAATTATTTTTCTGTCAAACGAAGGCAACAGTAAATAAAATGTAAGATATTGAGAGAAATCCCATATTGTCTTGCCATCCTACTTTAAAAATTAACTTATTACTTCTATGGGGATGAACTGCAGTCCTGATTTCTATTCGTGATTTCTCTTGCATTTCTGGCTACCTACTGGATATCTCTGCTGGGCATCCCTTCAACATCTCAACTTTAAATGCACATCTTGCCAGCCTGTGGAAATTACAGAAAGGTATCCCTAAAAGAACTTTACAAAATGACAGTAATGAGTAGTCCTCAGTGTCTGATCCAAAGTAACCTGAAGGACAGACCAACTATCAGGGCAGCAGGACCATGCCAGTAGGACTGGTTTATAATCCCATTAGGTTAACATATCCAAGGAAAGATCATGTGGATCAGAAGAGAAACACAGCCAAGGCAGGAAAAGCAGACACATGCATGGGAAATGGCAGCATCTCTCTAAATGAGAGGCCAAGGGCCTTACCAACTTGTCGTGGACACTGACTAAACCTCATTATTGAGAGAAACATCCCAAGTCTATTCTATCTGGTATCCTTTGTTTTTGCTTAAAAACCTTTTTTTTTTTTTCTCATGACATGGCTTCACGTGTTGTTCTGCCCAAAAGTAGACACAGTACTGTACAAATCAGCCAAACTCAATAATTTCAGGCCAGATGCAGTGGCTCACACCTGTAATCCCAGCACTTCGGGAGGCCGAGGTGGATGAATCACCTGAGTTCAGGAGTTCAAGACCAGCCTGGCCAACATGGTGAAACCCCACCTCTACTAAAAATACAAAAATTAGCTGGGCATGGTGGTGCACACCTGTAATCCCAGCTACTCAAGAGGCTGAGGCAGGGGAATTGCTCAAGTCCGGGAGGCAGAGGTTGCACTGAGCCAAGATCATGCCATTGCACTCCAGTCTGGGCAACAGAACAAGACTCCACCTCAAAAAAAAATTCACCTTTTTGTGTCACTGGTCCCTGATAACATATCAATAACTTACTTGACAGAAGATGAAATGACCATGATCACCTGAATACTCCTGTCCTTGACAAGTCAAATATAATACAAGAAGAAAAATGTATAAAACAGAAATAGAGCTCTGTGATTTATCACAATGCAAACTCAAGTAAACATCTCCCCAATTAAGAAATAAGATACTGTCAGGCCCAGAAACCTTACATGCCCACCCCACTTCCTTTTCTATTACTACCCCTACTATCTGAACTTAACATGGTAACCAGGTCTTTACTTTTTTTTTTTTTAATAGAGTTGCCACCTAAGCACACACTCCTAAGACTGAAACTCAATTTTATCTGTTCTTTAAGTTTTCTGTAAATGTAAAGATACAGTATTCTTTACTGCCTGGCTTTCTTTTTGCATCTAATTATGCTCACAAGATGCATCCATACTGTTCAGATAACTGGAGTTTATTCATTCTCGTTGCTTCATAGTGCCCTATGGATAGAACACAATTTATGTACTCTACTTCAAACAGAAGTTAGGGCTGTTTCCAGTTTGTTTTGTTTTGTTGTTTTTTTTTTTTTTTGAGATGGAGTTTTACTTTTGTTGCCCGGCTGGGGTACAATGGCACGATCTTGGCTTACTGCAACCCCTGCCTCCCAGCTTCAAACGATTCTCTTGTTTCAGCCTCCCAAGTAGCTGGAATTACAGGCACCTGCCACCACGCCCAGCTAATTTTTGTATTTTTAGTAGAGATGGGGTTTCACCATGTTGGCCAGGCTGGTCTTGACCTCCTGACCTCAGGTGATCCACTGACCTTGGCCTCCAAAGTGCTGGGATTACAGGCGTGAGCTACTGTGCCTGGCCTTGCAGTTTTTATCCATACAAATAATGTGCTGTGAATATTCTTGTATGTCTCTTGGTTCACTTGTGAACACATTTCAACTGAGTATATACCCAGGAGAAGAACTGCCATGTCATAAGGTCTGCATATCTGCAACTTTAGCAGATAATGCCAAACAGTTCTCCAAAGGGATTGGACCTATATATTATCTCAGCAGCACAGAAGAGGTCCTTCTGTTCCATACCATTGTCAACACTTGGCATTGTCAGTCTTTGGAATTTTAGCCAATGTGATGGTTAATACTGAGTGTCAGTAGGATGTATATATCCTATTAGTTCTGTTCCTCTAGAAAACCCTAATACAGATTCAACCTATTGGGTGGAAAAACTTTTAAAATCACAAATAGAGTTAATTTTATCAAACACTGTATGCATCTATTTAGACAATCAAGATTTTTTAAATTAGTTCTGTTAAAGGGGCAAGTTATGTATTTTTAAATGTTAAACCGATGTTATGTTTCTGGGGTAAGCCCAACTTGGTTGTTACACATTATTTTTTCATATGTTGCCAGAGTTGGAATGTATTTTGTTAGTGACTTTTGCATCTAGCTTCATAAATAAGACAGGAATGTATGCTGTGATAGGAAGAAGAACACTATTCCCTCAAAAAATGTCCAGATCCTAATCCTTAGAACCAGTGAATACATTATATTCTACGACAGAGGGAAGTTAAGGTTGCCAATCAGCTGACCATGAAATCTGGAGTGCCCCGGATTAGCCAAGCAGCCCAAGGTAATCAGAAGAGTCTTGAAAAGTGGAAGGAGGAAGCAGAGGAGGCCAGAACAATGCAATGTAATGAGGACTAGGCTGCTGTTGGCTTTTTAGATAGATGAAGAGTTTTCACACCTAATGTATGCTAGCAGCTTCCAGAAGCTGGAAAAGGCAAGCATTCTCTCCTAGAGCTTCCAGAAAGTAATGCAGCCCTACTGACACATTAATTTTAGCCTAGTGAGACTTGCATGGATTTCTAACCTATAGAATTGTAAGATAATACATTCGTATTGTTTTAAGTCATGAATTTATTGTAATTTGTCACAGCTGCAAGAGAAAACTATAACATGTGCTTAAGTGACAATTCCACCAAAAAAGGAAGGACTCAATTTCTTGTAATAACCTTCTCAGTGTTTGATATCAAGGTTATTCTGGTTTCCTTAAAAAATGCTGAGCATTCCCTCTTTTTTGACTGTTTAAAGAGTTTGAAAAACACTCATTTTTTAGTGTTTTGTAGAATTCATCAATGCAGGCATCTGGACCAAGGGTGTTCCTAAGTAAAGGTTTTAACTACAAACTCAGCTTATTTAATAGTTACAGGATGATTTCAACGTTCTATTTTTCCGTATATCAGTTTTGTTAGTTTATATTTACTAGGAATTCATTAATTTCAACTAAATTTTCAAATATATCAGTATGACATTTTCACTAGATCCCCTTACTTTTCTAATATCTAAGAGTTATAGGAATGCCACCTTTCTTCTTTGAGATCAGTATTTGTGCCTTTTTTTTTTTTGCCTTCTCTTTTTCTTAATCTTAGTTTCACCAAAAGGTTATTTTTTCTTTTAAAGAATTTGATTTTAGAATATGATTGTTCCTTATTGTATTTTTTCATGTCATTTATTTCTTCTTTTCCCTATATTTTAAACTAAATTTGCTGGTCTTTGTACTTTTTCCCCATTAGATGCTTAGCTCATTGATATTTAGACTTTCTTCTGTTCTAGCATATAGTCGTATGTTTCCTTCTACACAAGGTTTAGCTACTTCATCCTACAAATAGTAATCAATATTACATGCTGAAAATATCAAAATATTTTTGAATTCTAGATTAGATTCAAGGGTTACTGAATGCCAGTTATGTCTTTATTTCCAACCATATGGGTTTTATCTAAGTCTCCATTTGTTGATTTGTAGCTTATTTGAAATTTGATCACCAAGATTGAATTCTGTGGGATTTCAATCCTTTGAAGTTTGTTCAGACTTTTTTTTGACCCAGGTATAGCCTACATTTTAATAAATGTTCATATGCTGAAAAGAAGGTATATGCTCAATTGCTAAGCTCCATGTGCTTGTTAAGTCAGGTTTACTAACTGATGTTCAAATCACACTAATCATGCTGTTCAAATTTTCCACATCTTTGCAGAGTTTCTTTCACCTTGCTTATTCTCAGTTCCTCAGAGTGGTACATTAAAATCCCTCACTATCAAGATTTATTTCTCCTTGTAGTTTCATAAATTTTATGTGGCAGTTTATTTCTTATTGCAAATTAACGAACTGACATTCTGATCTTCACTTCAGCCTTCCATGAGTGTAATTTAGAGTGAGTCAGACTCTGAAGGCATGGTGGTCTCTGGATATCCACAAATGTCTTTGGGTCAAGGATTCTCAAATTTTGTACCCTGAACCCCCTTTGACAGTCTGGGGAACTTGGTAGACACTAAGTTTTTAAATGCAAAAAATAATTGAGATAACCATTCAAACAATTTCATCTGTTATCAATGTTAAAAATAATTGTGATATTGTAACACATGAGTTTCTTTACTGTTACATTCAATAACAAGATCAAATGGTAGTTCTCATGACCTCTATAATTTCAAATTGGTTCTAAGTACAAACAGCTTTAAGATATTTGCAACAGCTACTCTGTGATATGAATAGATCTGTGATCTCCACTGGTGACAATGTAACAGATTCTGCTATGGTTTTATGGCGTACATTCTTTTTTTTTTATTTTTTATTTTTTTGTACAGGGTCTCATTCTCTTGCCCAGGCTGGAGTATACTGGCATGATCAACAACTCACTGCAGCCTCCACCTCCTCAGCTTGATCGATCCTCCCACCTCAACCTCCACAAGTAGCAGGAACTATATGCAGATGCCATCACCACTGGCTAATTTTTGTATTTTTTGTGAAGATGAGGTTTTTCAACATTGACCAGGCTAGTCTTCAACTCCTGGGCTCCTGAAGTGCCAGGAATACAGGTGTGACCCACTACGTCTGATCTTTACAGCCTATATTCTTAAAGGAAATGTTCCATTTGGGACAGTGAAAATAAATGTGCATTTTGTTTCTGTCCACGTTCATAGACACCCTCCGTTTTATCTATTAAGGAGTTCGTTTTCATGGACCATAGGCTAAGAACTTCTGCTTCAGGTTGTCAAATCAGAGCTAAACCTTTTAGGTTTTTTAAGTTTAGGATTTTGTTGGTTTTTCTGAGACAGGTTCTCGCTCTGTTGCCCAGGCTGAAGGGCAGGCACATAATCACAGCTCACTGCAGCCTTGACCTCCTGGGCTCAAGAGATTCCTCCCACCTCAGCCTCCAAGCAAAGACAGAGAGTCCCTATGTTGCCTAGGCTGGTTTCAAACTCCTGGGCTCAAGTGATCCTCCTGCCTGAGCCTCCAAAAATGTTGGGATAATAAGCATGAGCCATTGTACTTGGCCAAATCAACCTTTTGTAAAGTTCTCTAATGGTGCTCTCACCTCTAATTTGCTAGCTCCTGTTTATTCCATTGTCATTCAGTATTTTCTTCCCCCTTCCTCATTCTTGCTATTTCTTATTCTTCAGTTTATAATAAAAACAAATTCCTAGTCTTTTTTCTATTTAAGCATCTTTTTCTACCAACTCTGCTATTTTAGTTAATGATATAATTATTTTCTTAGAAATAGTATTGTTTCCTTCTCCGAATACAAATAGTAATCTATTCCTTTTACTGCATTTATCATACTGTGCTTTGCATTCTATTTGTACACCAGCCATATTGACATTATTAGATAACAAATTTGTTTAGAGCTTTACTCAACTATTTCATGAGTATGAATGCAATAGTTGTTCCATAAACATTTGTTGAAATTATGTAATTTTGTATCTAAAAACTCTTACCTTTTAATTTTATTCATCCTTAGAGATCAATTGAATGAATTAAAAAATTGACGTTTCCATTTTCTTTAACCAGTGTTCTAATGTGTGTTGCTTTATTTTCAAATGAACAACCATGAAGTTTAAAATTAGCCAGTTTGAAATATTAAATTGTATCAGGTTATAACATAAACTGGCAAAATAAATAGAAAAAGTGCTTCTTTTGGCTGTTTAATTTTGGTCCCTTTTAAATGTCATATTTCTGAATTTGCTTGTATAAAATCCATCATTCAGATTTGTTCTAGTAGCTCTCATTTGTGCGCGTGTGTGTGTGTGTGTGTGTGTATGGTAGACTTGACTTCAGAATAAAATATTGGATTTGGTTTCTTTCTAATCATGTAGTTATATTAACTGTTTTTTCTTTATTGTACTTTAAGTTCTGGGTTACATGTGCAGATCTTGCAGGAATGTTGCATGCCATGGTGGTCTGCTGTCTCCATACCCTGCCCCCGACCTGTCACCTATGTGGTCTGCTGTCTCCATAACCCCCCTCCAACACCTACATCAGGCATTTCAGCGATCACTCACCTTCTGCTTCTCTCTTGCTGGGAACTGCGCTCCGGAACTGTTCCTATTCAGCCATCTTGGCAGAATCCCCCCTATTGTTTTAATCTCTTTTCTTTTCTTTAGAAAAATCTGAATCTAGATAAGATGGTAACTCAATTCTAGAAAACTTCCAAATGCCCATTTACAGAAAAACTGACAAACTGGTATTACAATCAGCAATAAAAAAAATTAGCTTTTGATACAAGAAACAATACAGGTGAATCTCAAAAACATCACAGTAAGAAAGGAAACAGACATACACTTAAAAGCCAGGCACAAAAGTGCACATGTATTTCATTTTAAATGAAGTTCAGTAATAGACTAAAATAATATATGGTGAGAGAAATTAGAATAGTGGGGATATGGGAACAGGACTTGGATGAAAAGGGCACAGGAGAACTGTCTAGGATGATGGACATGCACTTTAAAAAAAAAAAAAAAGACAGGGTTTCACCATGTTGGTCCAGCTAGTCTTGGACTCCTGACCTCAGGTGATCCACCCACCTTGGCCTCCAAAGTGCTTGGATTACAGGTGTGAGCCATCACGCCCAGCCTGACATGTACTTTTTTTGATCTAGGATTGGTGGTTACACAGGTGAATACATTTGTTTACATTCACTGATGGCCACATTTTACCACAGATGAATTATGCCTCAGCAAAGCTAAACGCTAAAGGAAAAATGCTGGTCAGCCACAGTGGCTCATGCCTGTAATCCCAGCACTTTGGGAAGCTGACTCAGAAAGATCACTTGAGCCCAGGAGTTCAAGACCAGCCTGGGCAACATAGGGAGACCTAGGCTCTACAAAAATAGAAATAAAAAATTAGCCAAGTGTGGTAACACATGCCTATGGTCCCAGCTACTTGGGAGGATTGCTTGATCGCAGGAGGTCCATGTGGCAGTGAGCAGAGATCATGCCACTCTACTCTAATCTGGGCAACAGAATGAGACCCTATCTCAAAAACAGACAAAAAGATAAAAACCTGTAGCATTTAGAAGAAAGCCTATGACTAGGCACTTTGTTTAGTGAAGATATAGCACTAAACAAAGCACTGGGATATTGTAGAGAAAAAATAATGAACAATATATTGTGACTGTAAACTTCTTTTGACCAGAGCAAAATATATTCAAAACATAATTTGAATTGCACCCTTTCAGAAGCACTCCTTCATGCTGGTTTCCCAGTTTTATTACAGTTTAATGTCTTTATTAATACATTTTTATAATACACAAGCAGTTAAGTGTTCATTATAAAGTATATATACATAGAAAATCCAAATAAGCATGAAGAAAATTAATTCTCCATAACCCCACCACAGAGGATATGTTCTTTTTATATTGTCTAAATAAATTATTTGTTCTACTATTAGACTATGTCCAACAGTAACAAGGAGTTTTAACTATACATTCCAAGATCCTTTCAACACTGAAAATATTCCATTCTTTGCCTGTAATCCCGGCACTTTGGAAGGCCAAGGTGGGAGGACTGCTTAAACTCAGGAGCTTGAGACCAGCCTGGGCAATAGAGTGAGACCCCATCTCTTTTTTAAATTAAAAATAATTCCATTCTAATTGATTCATCAGTCATAATAAGAGAAAAAAATCTTAAAACAAGAAGCAACTAGGGTATGTTTTATTTACAGCTTTTCATAATAAAGGAAGTATAGATCTACATGACATTTGTATAGTTAGTACATATTTTAATGTGATTGAAACTAAGTCTGAGAAGACTATATGGGCTTAAGAATCCTTGAGTTTAGTCACTGGATATCATCTGGATTTTACACTGAAAACATCCATAACCTTATAGAGAGAATGGGGTCAAAGTATATCCAGAGTCTTAAGAATAAAATGTTCTAATGGGTCCCTGGGGCTTGCAACACTTCCTGTGAGGGTCGAGGGAGTGGTCAGTTGTTCTGGGGTCAGTGCATTTAGGAAACAGTTCTTGCATTTTCTGACCCTAGGAAAATCAGAATACATATAGTAAAGTGATCCTCTCAGAAGTCCTACAGCCAGAAAGCAAGCTTGTTTTTATTGAGCATTCCCTCAAACTTATTTGGCTGTCCAAGCTGCTCTCTCACCTCCTATTCCCATCTTAAGTGACAACTGGGAACATCTCAAGGGCTACACTTTGGAAACATCAGTGTGTCAGAGGCACCGGGTCCATCCTGATTTTCCCAGCAGCCCTATCACCTGCTTGCCACCTTCTACACACACACCAGAGCGCCACCACTGCAAAGTCACTGCCACTCACCGTCAACACCCTGGTGGCTCCAAATGCTACCCCTTGGGACATGCTATCTCCTCAGCGTGACTACTCTGCTCCCTCTTAGGCCTCACAGCCAGTAAATGCCTTCCCACCCTTCACCAGCTTCTGGTAAAACTTGCTCATCTCTGCCAGAGAGGCTTGGACATTTCACATTCCGGTTTTCTAGGCTTCCATTTTCATTCAGCTTTCACCCTTCTAGACATTTCTACAATATGTTATCATCGATTGTGTTCTTATGTAACACCCAACACACAAGTCTAAAGGTAAGACCCCTAGATGGAGGTTGTTTTCCTTTTTTGCTAAGGTAGACTGTCAGATCAGAGATTCTTAAGTATTTGTTAAATTAATGAATCAATGAATAGTAAATTATGATACAAGCTCTTTTCAGGTAGGGAAAGCAAAAGGAAATAGCAGATTAAGGTGCCTGTCTATATATTCTTATTTCATCAACTAACATACGGTGTTCAAAGTCCTATTAAAAGTGTATTTCTGAGTAACCTCAGATCTCTCCATTTATTATCCAATGAAAAAATACCTCTTATGCTTTTTCCATGGGTTATGCTGTGGGAGGAGGAGTGGGAGGAGGAGGGGGGAGGGGGAGGGGGAGGCCAGGCCAGGTGGCTCACAACTGTAATCTCTTTGAGATTACACTTTGAGAGGCCAAGGTGGGCAAACCACCTGAGCTCAGGAGATCGAGACCAGCCTAGCCAATGTGGTGAAACCCCGTCTCTACTAAAATACAAGAACTACCTGGGCCTGGTGGCACATGCCTGTAATCCCAGCTACTTGGGAGGCTGAGGCAGAAGAATCACTTGAACCCAGGAGGCAGAGGCTGCAGTGAGCCAAGATCATGCCACTGCACTCCAGCCTAGGCAACGGAGTGAGACTCTGTCTTAAGACAATAAAAGAAAGAAAAAATAAAAAGAAAATGAACAAATGCCACTGCATATATGTTTTAAAATGGCTAAAGTTATAAATTTTATGTAGTGTATATTTTACCATAATAAAAAAGCAAATAGAAACAAGAATTATTTGTCCGATTGTTATGGGAGAGGGAAACATACTTAGTAAACTAATAAAATACCTACAATTTTTTAACCAATTTCTTTGAACGATTTTTAAATGTGTTGAGCTGAAATTGCAAACAAATCTAAGGACAAAAATAAAGCAAGTGAAAAGAAGTTATGAAAGCATAGATGCATGTTTTTATTATAAAATTAAACCACAAAGAGCCCCTTAATTAGAGAAAATAGAGAGCTATTACTGTAAATGACATCCCCGTTAGTACTCCTTAAATTGCAAGGGACAGCTTACAGCTCACGTGTGACTATGAAGTTAACTGGTTTTACAATAAAAACATTCTAATACAATCTAAGAACTGTCTATGCGTGAGATTTTTATGTGGTTCATAAGCTTATTCCAAAAGGCATTCCAGTATAGGGGTTCCTAAGGTACTTTGATATCTGAGGGACAAGTTGTAAAAACAGATCCTTGAGCCCTTTACTCATAAATTTTCTTCAAAGGGCATAATGTTTCTGCTTTTTTTTTTGACTAATCAGCAGTGACTTTATAGGCAAACTGCTTCTTTATTCTGGAACTTTAATCAAAAGCTCTAGTCTTTATAATACATACAGAAAAAGCAACTACATTCAACTCAATCCATTATTCACATGACTTACAGATCAAACACATTCTGCTTATTTTATTTTTGCCATTCTTAAAAATAAAGCGCTTTTTAAATTGGTTTAACTAAGATTTTCCAGGTTTCCTTCATATATTATGTAACATGTAACTCTGAGGAAAAAAAAAGATCAGTGAAGAAATAGTTAATCATATAAAATGTGCCAACCCAACCCTAGAAATAGTCACAGCCTATCAGATAAAGAGCAGTAATAACTTTCTAAAAACAAATTCCAGAATTTTCTGTTCACCTCTTGTAGTTATTTTTCTTAATCAAACATGGAAAAGATAAGGGAAAAAAAGGTATTCTCCATTGACTTTATGATCCAGTGGCAAACAATAAGGTTAGTACTTTCTGTCACTTTTCTTGAGATGGAGTCTAGGAATCCCTGCTATAGGCCACATGGAGTTAATGGATTTATTTTTTCCACTAGTTCTTGTAGACAGATACTCCAGGACCATGAAATAGAAGAAACCAGTTCATACAGAATGAGTGCAGCCAAGTGGCCATCAGCTCTTCCTCTTCTACTTCACTGAGCAATTACTGAACAGACAAGCTGTACAGACACTAAATGAACATCGTCACTACCTCTCACTTGTTTTTTGCTTCTGACCTCTTTAAAGGTTTGGACAAAGTAGGTACATTTTTGAGGACACCTAAATAACTTATGAGAGGAGTACAAAGTAAAAGCTATTTATCAATTCTGCATGGCCTGCCATGCCCTTTCACCATCACGGGGACGTAACTCCCTTCAAATGATTCCAGTATCAAATACCATTATTTTGTTGCTACTCGTTCTACTTCTAAGACCTACCGTTTAGATCTTGACATATACATCCTCCCCATTGTGCAGCTTCTCTG
Organism: Callithrix jacchus; assembly: GCF_049354715.1. Lineage (NCBI taxonomy): Eukaryota > Metazoa > Chordata > Mammalia > Primates > Cebidae > Callithrix > Callithrix jacchus. Next base: position 136,346,949 of record NC_133505.1, read on the forward strand.
CCTAGTCCCACAACCCTCTCTCTCTACGGAATTCTACACTTGAATTTCTCACTCATCCCCCTCTGTGGTTTTCTCGGAGTTGACACTTTATCCTCTTGGGCTGTGGTCTCAGCCCATCCCTTACAACTTAGCTAACATCCCCTAAACTTGACTTCTGAGATGCTGGACTTAAGAAATCAACCAACCTACTTTCTAGCTGACCAAATTCCAGACACTGGCACTCTGGGCCTGCTACCTGACTGTAATTTGTAGACCGTATAATCGACACAATAAAGAATATGAAGTTATTATGTTGGTGCAAAAGTAATTGCGGTTTCCCCCATTATTTTTGATGGCAAAAAATCGCAATGACTTTTGCACCAATCTAATATTTGGCATTATGTCCAAACTATTTGGGGAAGTGGAAAAAGGGACACATTTGCACAGCCACAGACTAAGACTTGATAAGAACTCTGATCCAAAAAGAGACATACATCAAGGGAAAAACTACATCTTGTCAGCACAACATGAAACATCCAAGAGATTTCACAAAACTGTAATACATGGCACATCGAATCAGCTTACAGCAAAATGTCAATAAAGAGAAAAGTGTCAGAACATCCTTTAAAGTACATTATATGCAAAGTTAATAAGCGTAAGTTTCGCCATTTTCAACAAATGCTTCCCCCCGCTCCATATAACCACAAATGTAAAAGAATCTCAGGATAATATTACAGGAGTAACCATGGATGAGCACAGAAGAGTGCGTGCAGTCTCTTCCATCTGGTACAAATAGCAGGAAACAATTATGTATATAATAAGTCTTCCCAACCCGCTGTAAAACCCAGGGAAAGAAGCAGAATGAATGAAACTTGCAGGCTTCTATCTAGGTTGGGGGAGTTTTTCTCTAGTTATATATGTTTACCAAGAATTGGTAAGCTGTTATTAGCTAATTGGACTATTATTCCAATGAGATAAACTTTGTATCATTCAAATTGTTGAAATAAGTTTAAAAAGAATGACTTCTTATAAAAACAAAGTTGAATGCCATGTGACTCCTTTAAAAAGCAGGTTGCTAAGAAAAATTCTCTTGAATTAGGAGAGAGCTAGATGGCTATGAAAAAATCTAGAGAGAAATTTATAAAAATCTAGAATTGTACTGTTATGGCAAAAAAAGGTTTTAAACTAAAGTACTATAAGATACTTATTATTTATAGAACAGTACAACTCAAAATACATTTATGTCCTTATGTTTCCATATGTTATATGAGCATGGGGAAAGACACAAAGGGGTATACACCAAGTTGTAAATACGGGTTTCCTATTTTTGTACTATTATTTTGAAAGTGGTTGTGAGGACAAGGTGAGGGGGGAATAGACTGCATGTAAAAGAAAAACTTACGCAATAAATAACATCATAATCATGAAAGGATGATTATTGAAGTATTAGTGTCGAACAATTTTAATTTCAAACATTTCATCATTTGTATATTTGACAATGAACATTACTTTTTATAATCATAAGAAATGGAAGCTGATTTTCATTTTGAATTTTTTAATACAAAAAGAGAGTGAGAACAGAGACCATGAGATTGACTTTTGAGGAAAAGCGGGGAATCAATGCCTAGATTTTGCAGGAAAATTGCTTTGGATCTTTGCTGACAGAGTATCTACCTTTATACTAGAGAGGAAAGATTGTAGTGAACCATCTCTATCATCTAATTTTCAGAATCTAAAGCTCCATCCTTCAGGGAATAGGATCAGTCCTTTCAAACCTCTTAAATGCTCAGCTTTTGGCAGGACATTTTCTTGTCCATGTTTCCCTGCAGTATTCTAGTAGAATATTAACATTGTCTGTTTATAACTAGAGCTCATAGACTTAAATTCCAAGTCAACTTGTCTTCTGGTAGATTTTCAATATTTAACTCTGGGGCAGTGCCTCATTCATGCAGTGCCTGTCACACGTTGGAATGTAACTGAAAGAGCAATGCATTCATTATCCTTTGACTTCCCAATAGTTGCAGAGCATCAGATTGGAAGGTGCTTTGTGTTCATTGCAAGGGATAGGGGCCTTTGACACTAAGTTCTAATGATACGTTATCATGTATATAGGGAAAACAAATTCTAAGGAAATTTTGATTCTTTTAAAAGTTCACTTAAAAGAGACAATGTAATGGGGAACAAATTCTACAAGAAAAATAACAACTTTGCTATAGTACAAACTACTAACTCAACAACATCTGGGACCAGAGATAAGAATCCACTCCAAGTTGGACACAGTGGCTCATGCCTACAATTCCAGCACTTTGGGAGGCCAAGGCAGGAGGACTGCTTGAGGCCAGGAGTTTGAGACCAACCTGGACAGCAATGAGACTGCCTTTCTTAAAAAAAAAAAAAAAAAAAAAAAATATATATATATATATATATATAGTATATTTGTATATTTGACAATGAACATTACTTTTTATAATCATAAGAAATGGAAAATATATATATATATTTTTTCCCCACAAAAAGAATCCAGCTCTACTTACTGTGTCATAACAATTCTTTGGAGATTTTAGGAAGTAAACACATGTATTTTTTAACTCTTCAAAAAATTTTTCCCTTTCCAATAAATCTCAACCTTTAAAATTCAGTACTACTTAGAAAAATCCACATACCAAGATCTCTCTTGGAGAGAGATCCAAGATGGCTGATCACTAACAGCTCGGGATTGTAGCTCCCAGTGAAAGCTCAGAGAACTAGAGGATGCCACACTTTCAGACCAATTTTCGTTGCTCACGGACCAGCAGATTTCTAGTGGAGGAGCCCCATGGGTCGCCAGCGTGACTCTTGTGGCCGGCGCAGCGGTTTTGCCGGCGCCTTGGTGCAGCAGCTCTTCATGCAGAGTAAACGGGACTGGTTCCCTTACTGACTGGTGTTTGGAGCTCCGGGAAGGCAGATCCGCTTGTTGCAGACTCAAGAAGGAAGCCAGACCAGAGATTCCCGTGCAGAAGAGCACCATCAGTCTTATCGCTGCTATTTTGGCCGGCGCAGTGGGTTGCTTGAGTCCCAGCACTGGGAATCAATAAATTGGATGTTGACTCAGAAACCTAATTAGAAAGGCGATAACTGTAAAGACAACAGATGGATAAATTTATACTAAAGGGAAAAAACCAGCCTAAGAAGGCTGAGCATACCCAAAATCAGAACCCCTCTCCCTCTACAGGGGATTGCAGTTCCTCATCAGCAACGGAACAAGCCCTGATGGAAAAGGACTGTGTTCTATTATCTGGAGTAGGCTTCAGAAGGTGGATGATAAGAAACTTCTGGGAATTAAAAGAACTTGTTCTAACCCAATGTAAAGAAACTAAGAACTTTAAAAAAAGGTTTGATGAAATGCTAACAAGAATAGACAATATAGAGAGGAATATACATGAACTAATGGAGTTGAAAAATACAACACGAGAACTTAGTGAAATATGCACAAGTTTAAATAGCAGAATGGATCAAGCAGAAGAAAGGATATCAGAGGTTGAAGACCAACTTAATGAAATAAAACGACAAGACAAGAATAGAGAAAAAAGGATGAAAAGGAATGAGCAAAGTCTCCAAGAAATATAGGACTATGTGAAAAGACCCAATCTACATTTGATTGGTGTACCTGAATGTGATGGAGAGAATGAATCCAAGCTGGAAAATACTTTTCAGGATATTATCCAGGAAAATTTTCCCAATCTAGCAAAGCAGGACACTATTTAACCCCAGGTAATACAGAGAACACCATAAAGATATTCCTCAAGAAGAGCAACCCCAAGGCACATAATCATTAGATTCACCAGGATCGAAACGAAGGAGAAAATACTAAGGGCAGCCAGAGAGAAAGGCTAGGTTACCCATAAAGGAAAGACTATTAGACTTACAGCAGATCTCTCAGTGGAAACCCTATAAGCCAGAAGAGAGTGGGGGCCAATATTCAACATACTTAAAGAACAGAACTTTCAGCCTAGAATCTCATATCCTGCCAAACTAAGCTTCACAACTGAAGGAAAAATAAAATCTTTTATGAACAAGCAAGTACTCAGAGATTTTATTACCACCAGGCCTGCTTTACAAGAACTTCTGAAAAAAGCATTATACATAGAAAGGAACAACCAGTATGAGCCTTTCTAAAAATATACCACAAAGTAAAGAGCATCAACATAAAGAAGAATTTACATCAACGAATGGATAAAATAGCCAGTTAACATCAAATGGCAGTAACCCTAAATTTAAATCGACTAAATCCCCCAATCAAAAGATACAGCCAAAACCTAACAGTATATCCAAAGATACACAAAGACTCAAAACAAAGGGTTGGAGAAAAATTTACCAACCAAATGGAGAGCAAAAATAAATAAATAAACAAAAAGCAGGAGTTGCAATTCTCACATTTGATAAAATAGATTTCAAAGCAACAAAGATACAGTGGTAAAAGCATCAATGCAACAATAAGAGATCTTAATACCCAGATACATAAGACCCATAATGAGATTTAGACTCACTGAGACAGAAAATTAATAAGGATATCCAGGACTTCAACTCAGATCCGGAACAAGTAAACTCAAGAAATATTTATAGAGTTCTCCATTTTAAATACACAAAATATTGATTGGCCATTATTAATACCCATTTTTAGAATGAAGCAATATTCCTGTTCTCCCTCCCTCTTTTTCTTCCTCTTTCTTCCTCTCCTTCTCTTTTTTTACTTTTCAACATCCTAGTTCCTCACCTCTACTCAATACATTCCTCTGAACACCTGATTCCTTGTGATTCTCCCACCCCACTGAAACCTCCAATCCATTAAAAAATAATAATAAATAAAATACAATTCTCAACCATTATCTATTGGAATATTATGTTTTCCCCATTCTCTGAGTTACATTCAGGAACTCCTATTAGATATATATTAGTCTGTTTCATTCTTTCCCTTATGCTTTTTAGCTATTCTTTCATATATTCTATCTTATCACTTTCCTACTTTTTCATATTTTGAATAATTTCATCAGCTTCATCAGCTCTCTTTTCCAATTCACTTATTCTCTCTTTGCCTGAGTCTAATAATCTACTGTTTAATGCAACACCGAGTCTTTAATGTCTTCTTTTTTATTAAGTATAAATTTCCAGTGCTAAGAGTCTTTAATTTCAATGATTATGTCTTTCATTTCTTCGTTTGTGTGTGGTTTTTTCTCCTTATGGTTTATTAAAAAAAAAAAAAAGAGAGAGAGAGAAAAATCCACATATCACAATGTATTCCTTCTTCTCTATGAATTCAATTATTTATTAGACAAGCTAAAATAGCAGCTACCATTTAGGTGTATGTACCATTTACTCTCATTGGCAAAAACCACTATTACTTTTGTACAAGCCTAATAATATTAACTCACATATTCAGGCTCACAGAAATTACCTAACTTGCCTATGTTTCTATGCAAATAGAAAGTGATAAAACTGGAATTCAGACACATTGCATGCTGGATTCTGTTTGAGAGCAGGTATAATGTGCCCAAAACAGGGGTACATGAATGTCTCCACTTGTGCTATTAGCTCAATTGGTCAAAATCTACCTTAGGAGTAATTTTACAAGATTAGGCTTACTCAAATTAAAAAAAGAAGACTATGCAATGAATTTATCTGTACTAATCTAGAACCACTGATAAAGTGAAATACATTTCATGGAATATCATGAAAATAAATTGGAATAAATTTTTCATGGAATATCATGAAAAATACATTTCATGGAATATCATGAAAATAAATTGGAATAAATTTTTCATGGAATATCATGAAAAATACATTTCATGGAATATCATGAAAATAAGTGAATATTATGGAAAATAAATAAATACATTTTTAACAGTTTTTTAAAAGATTAGGTTTACTTTGGGGGAATTCCAGCACCTTGGTTGTGCGCCAGAACTGTTTATCTCCATATTTCTCCAGGAAGAGTCAAGAAAGAAAAAAATAAAAGATTATTCTAGAGCTACTGCAGGCTAGCATCAATTTGCTAGGTCACGTGCAAAAACACTTCCATTCACTCTGAGTTAAAAGGACCATAACTAGGAAGAAGCCCTCCTGGTGTGGCCTTTAGTTTCATACCAGACTACTGGGGAAGCTGGTTCTCGGAAAAAACCCTCCCAGCGGCAGGAATCAGAGTGCACCTTGGTGCAGCTGCCTTTGGCTGACGCAAGAGTCCTGATAGACACTGATCCGACCTGTTTTGCTTCCTGGCTCTTCTCATGCTGTCTTAATAATTCATTTGGTTTTACTTTCACTTACACACAAACACACACAGCACACCAATGTATCACTAGGAGTTATTACTGTACTTAATGTCAAGATCATGTACTCTGAGCTCACACAAAAATGCAAATATTTTTCTCTGCAAATTGCACACATTTTTCTTTTCTCCTAAAAGTAACAATTAGATTGTTTAGATGCTGTACACTCTGTAATATACAAAACTAGACCTTTAAGTTTCATATCAAAAGTGGAAGTCAAACACGCAAAAATCAACTAATTTGATTAGCAGGATGGCATAGTTTGCAAATTACCTGCTTTCCATTTTCTTCTCTATATCTAGTTACTGTCAAAACAGGCAATGTGGTATGGTAGAAGGATTCTGAACTTGACCATCTGGAGCCCTGGAGTCTAGTCCTGGCGCTCTCGCTAATCCGCTGTGCAACCACAGGCAAGGGCCTTCACTTCTCTGGCCTTAGTTTCTCAATATTAAGAAACAGGAAGAAAGAGAACAGATAGCTTCTAAGATGCCTTGCAGTCTAATCCCCACGTTGGAGACTTGTGATCCCAATGCTAGTACTTTGACAAGGCTTCCCCACTTTTAACTTTCACTTGAACCGTGAATGTCCACGATCATTGCCCAGCACCTCCATTAGAAAAAACAATCACTCAGTTACAGAACTGACCAAACGTCTGCTCTAATCTTGCAAAAAAGAACTGAAGCAGCAGCAGAAACGGAGCACCACCACCTTCTCTGCGCACTGAAACTTGCGGTTATTTGATGCCGTTGACAAAGGACGTTATTACACTATTCGGAATTACAAATGAGGTTGCAGGTAATGTTAGATATTAAGCAGGTTCTATTTCATGATAATTAACAAGGATAGAAAACGACATGGTAAATCACATCAGAAATGTCTTTTGGCTGCTTCTTTAAGCATGCCAGGAAGAACTTGAGTCGCCTTTATTGCTTTTCTTATTCCTGTGCTCCTGAAGGGAGGGGAGAGCAGGCAGAAGAATATTAGTCATCTGCAATTAATTACTCACTGAATTTTCTAAGCCACGATCAGCTTTCCTTTTGAGCTTTCATCTAAGTATCTTTAAGAACTTCTGAGTATTAATTATAACAACACTGACTTGAAATAATTCTTGGCTTTGATTAAAAATCATGTGTCCTACTTTCAGTTACTCTCTTCAGGTGTGGAGCCTAAGCAATCTCAGGTTAGAGTTTGGAAAGATGTTGGAGTATGTCCAGACCGACCCTCGCATTTTGCAGTTTCTGAGACTAGAGAGGTTACGAGACTTGCCCTATTTCACTCAGCTAATCAAAAGACAGATTTAGCATAGAATACACCACATCCTGTTCTCCTAGGCCTCATTTGAGCTTGTGACAAAATAACGTATTTCATAATAATCTTGTAACCACTCACCTCCTAAGTTACTTTAAAAAAGTGATTTATGGATAACTTCCTTAGACACAAGGCCAGCATGTAGGTGGAAATTCCTGCTGCCATTTAACAATGATCTGAGGATTTACATGAAACGTATTTCTCTTCCTGAAGTTTTCAGTATTTGCGATATAAGCTAAAATTCGGGTAATCAAGATTAGGTTAATCATCACTACATGATAAGTTATTCTGGAGATAAATGAGATGAACTGTGTTCAAATGCAAGAAAGCCCCTAAACATTAAAAGTCCACTTTATCTGACTAGTAACATTAAAACCTAGGTTCAAGCATTATGCTATCTGAAGGGATAGCAAAAACAAGTGAAATAGCTTCTTTTCTTAATGTCAACTACGGTACCCAAGTTTCTCTAGGGCCACTGAGCAGTAGGGGAAGGACATTAAAAAAATGATTGTGGGTGAGAAAGAAACAAGAGACCACTAAGGGGTTATCTAAAGCATATTTTTATTAATTCATGATATGGCAGAGGTCCGGCCTTCAAATGCCACACTTAGCTCAAGGGAAGACCATACTGATGTGGTTCAAAGTCAGGCCTTAAGAATCAGAGCTGGCTCCTCCACTTGACACTCATGAAGCCCCGGGCTTATTACTTCACCTCCTTAAGCCTCAGTTTTCTCATCCATAAAGTGGGATTGCCCCCCACCACAGAACTGTTGGGATAATTAAACGAGGTAACATATAAACAGTGGTGATGTTAGTCATAAAAAAGTAGTACTCAAGTAGGGTGTGATGGCTCACTCCTGTAATCGCAGCACTTTGGGAGTCTGAGGCAAGCGGATCATGAGATCAGGAGTTCAAGACCAGCCTGACCAACATGGTGAAACCCCAGCTCTACTAAAAATACAAAAATTAGTCTGACATAGTGGCTCATGCCTGTAATCCCAGTTACTCAGGAGGCTGAGGCAGAAGATCTCTTGAATTCGGGAGGCAGAGGTTGTGGTGAGCTGAAATCATGCCATTGCACTCCAGCCTGGGTGATAGAGCAAGACTCCATCTCAATCACACACACACACAAGTAGTACTCAATAAATAAACTCAAACTTGCTTCAAGACAATTAGCCCATCTTTACTCCAGGTGTTGGACCATTAATGGTCTATATTGCTGTGAAGCACAAAGATACTCATGGAGCATTCTATTCATGATGCTATTTTTCTTCTCTCCTAAAAAGATGTTTTAAATATATATATATTTGTGTGTGTGTGAGACAGGGTCTCACTCTTTTGCTCAGGCTGGAATACAACGTCATGACCATGGTTCACTACACTCTCAACCTCCCTGGGCTCAAGAGATCCTCCCATGCCAGCCTCCTGAAGAGTTGGGACCACAGGTGCATGCCAGCATACCCAGCTCATTTCTTAATTTTTTTCTAAAGACAAGGTCTCTCTATGTTGTCCAGGCTGGTCTTGATCTCCTGGGCTCAAGCAGTCCTCCTGCCTCAGTCTCACAAAGTGCTGGGATTACAGGAGTGAGCCACTACACCTGGCCTAAAATGAATTTTTTGTTTATTTGAAGGAACAAGTATTCAACTAATCCTTGTGATCAGCAATTTTTTTTGTCTCTAGAGACATTCAGAAAATGAGGTGAAATTGTATTGACCTGGGTCATATTAGAGCATCTAATCTGAATGCTCATTCTTTGTCTCTCCACCTTGTAATATCCTTCTTTGGTTTTCCACCTTTTGTTTGCTGCCTCTTACTCTGCCTCACCGGGCTCTCCTCCTCAAAGGAGGTACAGGTGATAAAAAGTGGAAAAAAATTATGAATAATAGTTGAAAATACAAATAAATTATGTTAGACCCCAAAGTGTGGGCATTTCATGACTTCAAAAACAAAGACCTATAGAGAATATATCCGTATGCTTTTTGGTTATGTTTTTTATGCTTTGCATAATGTCACAAGCCTGTGTTTCTGAAAACAAATTTTTATCCAAAAAAAAGTACATAAATTCATTTATAGCACCCATAAAATATCCTTTGACTCTATCATCTTTTTCAAATACTCAATTTACTTTATTTTTGCTATGATTAGGGCCAGAATTTTTAGTAGAAATGATGCCAGGAGGTCTGTTTCATGAATGTTCTGCCACACATAAAGAATTGGCATTCTTCTGCTCAGACTTTTCAAAGGACAACTCCAAATAGGAGATAAGGCAGAATTTTACACTGGCAAAATATAAGGTCGGGTATTCTTTACGTTAGGTATCAGTAGGCTAAAATCAGTTACTTCAGAAAATGCATTGTATCACAAATTGAAGAGAGTTGCTTGTATCCTATAAATGTCCTCTATCTCTTTTGTTCTTTTGCGCCATCTAGTGTTCTTTAGGGGAATATTTAGCTACAATTCTCAGCCCAGTCTGGGCTGGAAAGAAGGCCTTAGTCTGGAGAACGATCAAATCGTCCAATACCCTGCCCTCATTTTTCACTGGAAGCCGAGTCACTGCTTTCCGGAGGTGAAACAGATAATTACTGATCATTTTGAAATTAGATTTTATTCTGGGATACGGGGAACAGTCTCCGTTATACCCTGCTGACTCATTTCATTGCTCATAATCACCCTTTCTTTACCAAGAGTTTCAGCAGCACAGAACTGAGATATATACACAATGCTCATTAAGGAAAATTAAATATTACAGTGACTTCAAAATTAGACAAATAACTGATTCAGTGAAAGTTATATACTTTGAACAAACTCATTCTGAGTCTGAATAGACTCAATAACACCTACAATAATCACCTATAAAACAGGCATCACCATATAGATCACCACCACCATAATCTATCTCAGAGGGTTATTATGTGGGGGGGGAGAATTTCCAAAGCCCCTAGTAGAGTTTATGATCTACAGAAGCAATTAATGATGGCCATTTTTAATACTGAACAAGTATCCCTATAAAATGGAGTTCTCGGAAGCCAATACTCCATTGGATCAGCACCCATCAGGACAAATCAGATATCGTCTTGTCCAGCAACTATTCTCTCTTCCAACAGTTCTTCCCCAGGCTGTATGAATACAGTGGAATTGGTGATGGCAGTGGCTCTAGTGCTCACAGATGGAGCTCCATTTACAGCCAAGTGACCTCAGACACTTTCGTTTTTTTTTTTTTTTTTTTTTTTTTGAGATGGAGTTTCACTCTTGTTGCCCAGGCTGGAGTGCAGTGGCATGATCTTGGCTCACTGCAATCTCTGCCTCCTGGGTTCAAGCAATTTTCCTACCTCAGCCTCCCAAGTAGCTGGGATTGCAGGCATGCATGTGCCAATGTCTGGCTAATTTTGTATTTTTATTAGAAATGGGATTTCTCTGTGTTGGTCAGGCTGGTCTTGAACTCCTGACCTCAGGTGATCTGTCCACCTCAGCCTCTCAAAGTGCTGGGGTTACAGGCATGAGCCACTGCGCCCAGTCTGACCTCAGACTTTCACTTGACTTCTCTTCAGTGCAGTTTCAATATCTGTCAAATAGGGATAATGATAATATCTATGTCATCGATATGTTTGCGAGGATTAATGTGCTGATATGTGTACCTGGCACCTAGCAAGTGCTACATGATTCTACATGATTAAGTTGTTAAGTATTAGCTGGAATTTAAAGCAAAATAAAAGTTGTTTACAGGCTGGGTGTGGTAGCTCATATCTATAATCCCAGCACTTTGGGAGGCAGAGGCAGGAGGATCACTTGAGGCCAGGAGTTAGACCAGCCTGGGCAACATACATTTGGATACAAAAAATGCAAAAAGTAGCCAGGCATGGATCGCATATCTGTAGCACCAGCTAATCAAGGGGCTGAGCGCTCTGAGGCAGGAGGATTGCTTGAGTGAGCCCAGGAGTTTGAGTTTACAGTCAGCTATAATCATGCCATTGCACTCCAGCCTGGGCACCAGAGTAAGACTTTGTCTCTCTGAAAAAAGAAAAAACGAAGGAAGAAGAAAAAAATCATTTACTTTGTACTTGTTCTAATAACACTGTTATAGAGCTAAGTGATATTTAACAAAAGCTAAATTTTTGAGAAAAAGGCTACTACAATACATAGGTTGGTGTTTCTAACTTATAAGTTAAAAATGTCACTATAAAATATCTTTTCAACAGAAGCATTTTTATTTTAAATAATAATACTAACTTTCTCTTATTTCTTCCTCTATGCCCCCTACTGTGCTACATGCTTTTGGTCATTATGTGACTTAATTCCTATGACCACACTCTGAGGGAAGAGAGCATGACCATTTTCCAGACTGTATAGATGAGGAACTGAAGCCTTAGAGAAATTAAGGAACTTAACCAAGTTCAGAGCTGGTAGGTACAGGTAAAACACACAAAATAGGCTCCAAACCCAGGAATGTTTATGGCTGCTACACTAAATGCCCTCTCCACTTATAAATGGTTGGTGTAGTGTCCTATAAATGCGTAAACATAAAATAATCCCTAGCTCCTATAGCAAATAGCTTAATTTCTCTAAGTCTCCATTTTCCTTAGATGTAAAATGAGATTCAATGGATTAGATGGCCCAAAATGCCGAAAACACTAGAATTTAAAGCAAACATTTTAACTTCACAAGTCTGATTGGTAAATCTAGGATTTTGCTTATTTGAAATTTAAAAATAAGTCTATTGTCTTAATTTGTCTTAATTCATTTGGGTTGCCATAAAAATATATAATGAATTAAATGGCTTATAAAGATATTTCATAGTTCTGGAGGGTGGAAAGTCCATGATCAAGGCAAATTCAGTGTCTGGTGAGGCCTCAAATTCTGGATCATAGAAAGTACCCTCCTGCTTTATATTCACATGGTAGAAGGGCTAGCTAGCTCTCTGGGGTCTCTTTTATAAGGGTGTGAATCCCAATTATGAGGGCTCTGTCCTTGTGACCTAATCACTTCTCAAAGATATCACCTGCTAATAGCATCTCCTTGGGGGTTAGGATTTCAACATAAAAATTTTGTGGGGGATGCAAACATTCAGACTATGAATAGTATTGTTCTACTGGATTCTCTAATCAGCATTCTTACAATTATAAATCATTTATATCAGTATAAGAAATTGTTAGATGTGATAGTATCTAATTCAAAATTTGAAAAGTATAGGATATTTATCTTATGTAAATAAAATCACAATATATAATGCATTAAATTTATATTAAAATATATAAAATGAGACAACTTGCTTATTTTCTTATTTTGTAATATTTAAACAATTTATATTAAAAATACTATCACTAATTACTTATTAGCCAGTCCCAATTTATTTTAGTGACTACAAAAAAGGGGGAAACCTGCCACCAGTCAACTTAGACATTAGCAACATTAAACCTCATTGGCATTTTGTTTTTATTTTCCTCAAGTCAGCGAAACAGGTATAAGAAATAGGAAGATAGTGGCCGGGCGTGGTGGCTCACGCCTATAATCCCAGCACTTCGGGAGGCCGAGGCGGGTGGATCACGAGGTCAAGAGATAGAGACCATCCTGGTCAACGAGGTGAAACCCCATCTCTTCTAAAAATACAAAATTTAGCTGGGCATGGTGGTATGTGCCTGTAGTCCCAGTTACTCGGGAGGCTGAGGCAGGAGAATTGCTTGAACTCAGGAGGCGGAGGTTGCGGTGAGCCGAGATCGTGCCATTGCACTCCAGCCTCGGTAACAACAGCAAAACTCCGTCTCAAAAAAAAAAAAAAAAGAAATAGCAAGATAGTAATATTGGTGCCATCTTACATTCTTTAGCACTTCTTTAACACACATGCAACAGTTGAAAGGGATTACTTGCTATTATAATGCTGACATAATAGTACTGAATTCACTCTTAGCCCCCATAAATCATTCTATACAGCCAGGGTTGGAATGGCCTGGCCAAGAATGTGAATTTGGTAGTGGCAGCCAAGGTAAGAGAACTGAGTGCTTAACAAATGAGCACATTAGGGTAGTAATGACTCTTTTATTATTATTATTTTTATCTTAGAACTAACCTAGTAATGACTCTTAATAGAGAAGGAAGAAGATATCCCCACATCCCCGGCCATCCATTGTAAGGTTCCTAATCCTTCACATACACTATTTTCATTCTCTTCATAGAAATTATAACTCTGACATATTTATTACCTAATTTAATTTTTAGTTTATAAATAAGAATTGTGTATATTTATCATGTACTTGTTTTGAAATACATATACATATGGAATACCTACATTGAACTAATTAACATATACATTACCTCACATATTTTTGTGGTGAGGACACTTAAAATCTACTTCTAGCAATTTTCAATAACTCAATAAATTGTTATTAACTATAGTCAGCAGTTTTTACAATTGATCTCTTCAACTTATTTCTCCTAACTGAAATTTTGTGTCCTTTGACCAATATCTATCTCTCCAGTCCTGCCCACCAACTCCTAGGTCCCTGGTAACTACCATTCTACCCTCTACTTACGAGTCTCAGTTTTTTAGATTCTTCTTGAAAGTGACATCACATAGTATTTGTCTTTCGATGCCTGGATTATTTCACATAACATAATCTCCTCTAGGTTCATCTATGTTGACCCAAATGACAGGATTTCTTCTGTTTAAGGCTGAATAGTATTCCACTGGATATATATACACCATATTTTCTTTATCCATTTATACATTGGTAGACACTCAGATTGATTCTATTTGTTAGCTCTTGTGAAACATGCTGCAATAAACATGGGAGTATAGTTATCTTTTTAACATACTGATTTCATTTCCTCAGACTATATCCCTGGTGGTGGGATTGCTGTGTAACATAGCTACATTTTAAATTTTTTGAGGAACCTCCAAACTGTTTTTCATAATGACTGTACCCATTTACACTCCAACCATGATGTGTTTACCAATCGTTTCTCTATCAAAATTCAGGTTTCATGACATGAGAAATTAACCTGTCTCCTATCCTCTGTAGATCTAGTACCTAGAACAATAGTACCTAACACAGTATAGTTTTGTAGAATATATTTACTGAGTAATGAATGAGATCATGCAAATGGTTAAAAAATAAGTTACCTTTTCTCTCTGGAAACTTTTTTTTTTTTAGGCAGAGTTTCATTTTTGTTGTCCAAGCTGGAGTGCAAGGATGCAATCTCAGCTTACTACAGCCTCTACCTCCTGGGTTCAAGTGATTCTCCTGCCTCAGTCTCCCAAGTAGCTGGGATTACAGGCCAGCTAATTTTTTGTATTTTTAGTAGAAAATGGGATTTTACCATGTTAGCCAGGCTGGTCTCAAACTCCTGACCTCAGGTGACCCGCCTGCCTCGGCCTCCCAAAGTATTGGGATTACAGGCGTGAGCCACCGCACCCGGCCTCTGGATAAATTTTATTGCTAACACCTTGTTGATAGTTATTGTCCTTTCTACCTCTCTACCACTAAGACGAATCTCCTCCTACTTCCATTTACAAGTGTATCTTAATCTGAAAACTCTTCTAGATAATGACAGTGATTGCTTAGTATCCAGCTGTTAGCAACCTATCCTACTCCTGAGCTGGGTAGATGTTTGTCCTCATGCACCCAACTTTCCTTCTGGACAAGAGGCATTTCAGGGTGGTTCTACCTCTCCTCCTGAAACTTTCTGTCTTCCTGTAGACTAGACGTTCTCATTTGGCAACATGAACTGTGCACATCTTCATCATGCTTAGAGTTACAAGTTTCCTTATGAATTGAGAGACTTGCGTCTCATAAGCATCTTTACTTTTCATTAGGAGATACAGGAGATACATATAATGTGGATCGTGACATGTGTCAAATGTACTCCTGCCCTGAATCCTTACTTTCTGAATGAAAACCTGGGTGTCATTTGGTACTGTGAGATAGACAAACCCACATCCACAACTTGCTTCAGATGCCACCTTCACCACACCCTCCCCAGACCTTGCACAAACCTAGAGTAGTTCCAGCAAGGCTCCCCACATCTAAACTGCACATGAAGACACTAGGCTGACCATCAGGCTTTTCCAGACTACAACCCCTCTGCTTCCCTCCATTTGGAGGTAGATCTCATTTTGTGAAATCTGTGAAGAGGGCAGCAGATGGCAACAGGCTGACACTTTATACTGTAGCAGAGTTTCTAAGACCAATTTGACCTCATACTCTGGGAGTTTAAGCACAAGGTACATGAAGTATCACATTCCTTTGAAGGGGCATAAGCAATTAGACAAACGGTAGCCCTGCTGCTATGACAGTGGATCACCCTAGACTTGGGTGTATTATACATTCTAGCCTGGTTATCCCCCCACCATATCCTACATTTCACTTGAGATCATTTGAAATAGACTTTTTACTTGACAACTTTGACAAATCTCATCTTTCCCCCAAAGGAATCTATATCCAGGGCTAGGTGCAGACCTGCAGGCCTTGTAGAGGTCTATGGGAAAAGACTGTCATTCATGCAAAGGCTCAGTAGTACGTAAGGTGTCTTTAAAATACAGATTCCTGAGCTCCAGTCTCAAGAAATTTTGATCCAGGAAGATTCAGGTGGGGCAGAGAATCTGTATTCTTCAAAAGTTCATTCACTACTGGCACCACCCAACCATCACTCAACTCTCCACCTCATTATGTCTGAAGTATATTCATGTTAGGAGCGCACTGACCTAAACTGCACACCTACAAGCAATGCAAAAAGCTTCATCTTGCTCTCAGAATAAGGAAGGACCCATTCATTCATTCATTCATTCATTTGTGCATCAGACATCATGCTAAAAATCTTTAGGGAAATAAATAATAGAGTTTCTTTGGGCAGGACTGACTACATAATCTACGGGGTACGGTGAAAAACAAAAATGTGAGGCCCCTTGTTCAATATATTTTTTTTAAAAGACAGAGTATCACTTTGTTGCCCAGGCTGGAGTGCAGTGGCATGATTTCAGTTCACTGCAACCTCTGCCTCCTGGGTTCAAGTGATTCTCCCGCCTCAACCTCCCAAGTAGCTGGAATTACAGGCATTTGCCACCACACCCAGCTAATTTTTGTATTTTTAGTAGAGACGGGATTTCACTGTGTTGGCCAGGATGGCCTCGAAATCCTGACCTCAGTCGATCCTCCCACCTTGGCCTCCTAAAATCCTGGGATTACACATGTGAGCCACTGTGCACAGAGAAATTAAGATGCCTTTATCCCTGTAAAATAGGACTCAAGAAATATTAAGAATCTCAAGACAGCAACAGCAGAGCATTAAACCAAGCATAGGGCCCATCTGACCATGGGCAAATCATGTTCATTTTGAGAATTCACTTATCTAAACTACACTCCTCGGAGCAATAAAAAAGACAAGAAGTACTTCATTCGGCTCTCAGAACAAGGATATCACTTAGAACTACATCCATAATGCTGGCCCAGCCTGTGTAGGAAGAAGGAATCTAGAACATTCCCACCTGAGAAACAAAATTCCACTAATTTTGGCAAAAAGTGATGAGCCAATAAAAAAAATATTAATGATCATTAAGAAACAGTTTCTATCTCAATAAACTCTTCTAATTGAACACCTAGACTTTGCACTTCTAATGAGTATGCTTAAAATAACAGAATAATAAATTAGCATACTCCATTACTTTGGGGTCTTCTTGGGGACTACAGCTTTCTAGAAGCTATAAAAATAAATCCTTAGAAAATTCCCTCTTTGTTGAACTGACCAGGGGTTATGCAAGTGATATCCATGAAAAGGAAAGAACAACAGGTCTTCTTCATTTCTACTTAACTCACAATAGCTTCTAATATCCTGTCTAATCTTAATAATATGCAAAAAAGTATGAAAAATTTCACTCAAGACACCCAGGTCGAAACTTGAATTAATCCAAAGGCGCTTAATAAATGAGCTCTTTCATACTACAGAACATTATTCTTGTTAAGCCATTTGTCAAATTCAAACTCCAACATTTCACATTAGTAATCATCATGATTCTATAATACAGAATTATGCAGTTTAAGAAGCTGATGGCTATTTTGTTGTATGGATTTGGGGATCTATAAACCCAAGTCTTGGTATTTATTCCTATCCCTTTAAGATTAAAGAATTTAAAAAAAATAAAGGGTACAGACCAAAAGCATGACAGAAATGCCTGTTCTTCATAAACACAGTGCTTAACAGTTTTTGTATGGATCATGATTTTCGAGGTTACTATATTAACTGCCGAAGTGCCAAAGGCTTGGTTCTTCTACATTTACTGTTTCATTGTTGTTTTGCCTTATTTGTATTCAGACATAATACTTGGCTTCCGAACATTATAAATACCAATCAACAAAATTAAAATGAGCACAGCCAGCATATAGTATGTTGAAACTGTGGTAGAGGGGAAACAAAAGCGTGCACAGAGTAATAAGGGCTTTATATTGTTTAAAAGGCACCTTACCCAGATGTTAAGGGATGTTTTCTCCTTGCAAACCAAATAGAGCCAGGAAAGATGACCTCCCTAGCACTGCAGCCATTTCTAGAAGGCACGTGTACATTTAAGTTTCTTGCTCTGACACCGTCTAAGGGTAGCAAAATGTGAGCCATTCATGCACATCCAAAATAAAATCTCACTGACTTCCCAGGAAAAGTAGAAAAGGGAAGTATCAGGTATAGAATCACAATTTTACACACTGAAAACAAATTTACAAACTAATACGGTACTTGTCAAATTTGCTAAAGAAAAAGAATTTTGCTGAATTGAACACTATACCTGTTGGACTACAGTTTTATTGCAGTCCACTGACAAATGTAATATCCATTCAGTAACAAAATTCCAGTTTATGGATTTTCTGAATACTAGTAAAACAACAAAATCTATGTCTAGTTGTTGTTTTGAACTTATCAAAACATCTCATACATACTTTAACCAGCACAGCCTATATGATAGCTCTAAAAACCATGACAGGTAAATATTCTTCGGAATCATTCCTTTAAAAATACATTTCAGCCCTGGGAATTCCGAGTTGGTGAGCCTGGGGTAAGGGCCAAGCCTGGGCTTAAAATAATTTTAAAACTCCCTGGGTGATTCTGAAACACAGCTGGGGCTCAGAACCACTGTTCCAGACAAATGGTTCTCAAGTGGTCCCTAGACCAGACACATCTGGGAACAGGGTCCAAATGCAACTTTTGCAGTTCCTCCCACACATACTAAATTAGAAACCCACTGGGAGGAAGGAGGAGTTTAACAGGCCCTCTGTGGGATTCTGGTTCAACTTTGAGAATCGGTTTGTTCTAAAGATGAGTTATATCAAAATTGTCTGTCTTGTAATTACTAAAACAAGGCTACCAGACCTTTCACCGGATTTTGATAGTTTCTATATTCATCATTCAAATCAACATCAATCTTAGACATTTACTACTTCATGTAAGGACCTAACAGCTGCTACTTTGGAAATGTTTCTACAGGCAGTCACTTGTAGGATCTTAGCCTCCAGCTCTTTCTCTGTGTTACAGTGGAGGTCAGCAAACTTTTCCTGTTAGGGCTAGATAGGAAATGTCTTCAGCTTTGCAGGCCACATGGTCTCTGTCACAAACGACTGTCATATACAACACATATGTGAATCGGTGTGGCTATGTTCCAATAAAACTTTATTTACAAAAGCAAATGTCAAGCCAGATTTGGCCCAAGGGCTGCAGTTCTTGTAAACTCTAAGTTTAAGAAATGATGACAGACTAGTTGGGAAAGCAAAACAAAACACAACACACTACTCCTCACCCATGAAGGCACACTCTCCTGTGAGTACAAAACTTATCCAATCTGGAAGGACAGGCTATAAGGAAAAGGAAAGAAAGAGAAAGTGGTTCATATATTCACTTATCCACATAGTAAACACTAATTAAGTACACACTAATGTTTGGAACCAAACACCAAAGCCTACCCTCACAGACCCAAGTTTAACAGAAGAAAAAAAAAATGGATTAGAAAGGAATAAAAAGAAACGACACTTTAATACTGATCAAATGGTTCTGAGAGTGTAGGGTTGATGGACAAGGTCTGAAGCAGCCAGGAAACAGGTGACATGAGGCTTGGATCTTCAGGGATGAAGAGGATGAAGCCACTTGGGGAAAAAAAGGGAGAAAAAACATTCTCTCCATGGGGAGACAGCAGGTGCAGAGGCGCAAAGCTCAGGATTAATACATTCAAGAAACAAAGAGAAGATCAACATAGCTGGACCACAGGGACAATGGAGAGAAAGGGGAGACAGACTCGGAGCATAGGCAAATTGGGATATACCTTGTCTGTCTAAGAAGTCTGAAGTGTATGTAGATATGCAGTATTGTAAAAGCTGGAAACGGTCATAATCAGAATCTTTAGGGAAAAAAAACCCAATAGATATCCTAGCTGTAGCATAAAGGACCAAACAGGAGAGTATTGCAACTTCCTAAAACATTAATTGACTAAATATAGGTCAATGCAAATAAAAAGCAGAGAGACGCTCCAAAAAAGGAAAGATATTTGAGAATAGAGCATTGTGACATGAATACCCTTCCATGGTAAACCATGTTTATATTCAGGGAGGTAAGGGAAGACAAAGTTTTAAAAGAAAAAAATAAGGAGGATTACATAATTGCTTTGACATAATTATCCTTGGCTACAAAAATCAACAACAAGGGTAATGCCAGTCGAAGATTGAACCCGCGGTTGCTGGGCAGATGTCACTGCAGAAGAATTTTTCGGATAAGCTTTTAATGGCATTTGTGCAAGCTGGTGATTTCTTTGGTCTTTTGTAACTTTTTTTTTTTTTTAATTAGACATACAAGCACGAGTACCTTCCCTTCATAGCCTTCTGCAATGCTTAACAGACCCAGTGAAAGAGAGGTTGATTGAACCAAAGTAG
This sequence comes from Callithrix jacchus, assembly GCF_049354715.1. Lineage (NCBI taxonomy): Eukaryota > Metazoa > Chordata > Mammalia > Primates > Cebidae > Callithrix > Callithrix jacchus. The sequence continues at coordinate 136,367,428 of NC_133505.1, forward strand.
GGACTGGTAGAATGGATGAGAGGAAATGTTTTACAAGGCTTTTCTGAACTTGCATAGACATTCTTTCCTGCTGGATGGAAGAGAAAGAGCTAAAAAGATTCTCCTTGATCATTTGAGAGACTAGAAAAGGTCAGACTTAACTGAGACAGGAAATACAGCAGGCGGAGCAAGCTTGGATGACAAATATAAACCCTATTCTGTTACGGGTATCCTGAATTTCAGACATCTGGGGAAAGATACAGAGGTGGTCTTAAATGTTTATTTCATAAAGTAAGTTATATGAAATCACTCTAAAAGCTTGGAAATAGAATGCAAACAGTACTAATATTTTTAATAATCATGTCATGACACACCTATAAAATGGAATATATTTGAAACCAGAGTAAGAGTTGAATACATTTTCAAAGAGCGATAAGGAGACTATTGCAGGATTTCTCACTTCTATGTTTCAAGTAGCCCATCTGGGGGGTCTGGAGGAAGCCCACTTCCTCCTTTACTCGTAAGTACTTCTGGAAAGATAAAGGCCTATGAGCAAAAAACCACAAAGTTTGGTCCTATCAGCCTTCCGACCTCTTCTGGTCTACTCCAAGTCAGGGTGGTCCTCCCAAGTTCAGCCTCTTTCTTGTCTACCGCTAGTGAAATGATTCCAATGTCATGAGAGTACTAATACCCACATCCCTGCTAAAGCAGGATAGTGAACAAGTACAACTAATATAGAAGGTCAAAGGATAAAATTCAGCCTTCCTAACTGCAAGGAATGTAGTGCTGCCAGTTTAGGTTTTGAAAGGGGTTAGCTAATTGAGAAAAGCAGACCCCACAGATCACAGAGCCCCAGTAGCTGGTGTGCAGTAAAATATTTAATAAATAAAGGAAGTGACTCTGTGGCACATAAGCTTTCTTATTCAGTCTTAGAGTAGACATTTTCCGGCTTATTTAAGCCAAAAGAGATGTTTTAACAGAATAAACCATTTTCTCTGAAAATAACAACACTGGTGTCAAAAAGGGTTCACAGGACAGATACCAAAAATATTAACTGTAAGTCTGAGTGCTAAGATTGTAAAATACTTCATTCCTTTTGTAGACAAGTTCCTGTATTTTCTAAGTTTTCTATAGGACACCGAAAACATTATAGCAATTAAGTTTGGGTGGAGGGATTATGGTTTAATTTGAGGATAAGTCTGTGTATTTTTTAGGTTTTCTATAATGAAAATACGTTATGTTTGTAATTAAAAATAAAACATAATTTAGAGAAGAGAGTCTATGTGCTGGCTTCCACCTCCACTGCTACCTCCTTAGTGCAAGTTACCAGTATCTCCTGTCTACAGCAATGGTGTCTTCCCTGATCTCCAGCTTTCCCTCTTGACATTCTCCACATAGCAGCCATAGTGCTCCTTTAAAATGCATCCTACAGTGGGTTCCACTGCACTTTAAAAATTCAGTCTCTATAGCCCTTACCTATCTGTCTAAACTTATCTCCTTCCTCTTGTCTCCCCCACACCCTAGTTCCCACCTCATTCTCACCCCCATACTCCATTCCTACCATTAACCCAGCACACACACACACACACACACACACACACCCTCCAGTGTGACCACACTACTATATATCCATTGCTAGAGCAAACCAAACAACCAGGAACATGTCCCCAGATATCAGCTCCATTCCAGGTTCAAATCCTCAGAAAGAGCTTCCCTCAGTGCCCTACCGGAAGTCACATGTCCTCAGAGAGAGCTTCCCTCAGTGCCCTACCGGAAGTCACATCATTTCCTCAGAGAAGGCTTCCTTCAGTGCCCTACCAGAAGTCACATGTCCTCAGAGAGAGCTTCCCTCAGTGCCCTACTGGAAGTCACATCATTTCCTCAGAGAAGGCTTCCTTCAGTGCCATACTGGAAGTCACGCTCTATACTGTTTCTTTCTCTGCTCTTCACAGCCCCAAGAAATGCAACTATTCAGATTCCAAATGGATTTTCACATGTGATAAGATGTCTGCCACGGCCCTCACTTAACCTCCATTGCTGAGCTACTTAGCAGAAACAATATCATTGAGAAACAATACCAGACTTTGCCTCAAACCTCAGTATGTGTCTGTGTTCTCAAATTGTATTCCTAGCAGTGACAATCTGAAAGTCACTGGCTGGGCTAAAAGCTAACTATATCCTTGAAGATGACACAAAATCCCTGGAATTTGGGCATGAATATATCAATCCTAAAACTAATTCCATTTTTCTGGCATCTTGCCTAGACTATACACAGTTAATGTTTGAGTATTTCCAGTTCTCTGTAGGTACAATTATCCTTTCATTAAATTGCTAAAACCAAAGCTAGGAATCATTTAAGTAATGGAAAATTTCTTTATTAAATCAAAACCAATCGGTGACTAGCACTAAGACTGAAACCTATCATACTATACAAATACAGCTGAATAGCTCTTTTTAGACTGTTATGAAAAATTTGAAAGAGGGAATAACTGAGAAAGTTCTCTATTTATGATGATGATTTTTTTTTTTTTTTTTTTTTTTTTTTTTAAGAGATAGGGTCTTGCTCCATCACCCAGGCTGGAGTGCAGTGGCAAGATCATAGCTCACTGCAGCTTGGAACTCCTGGGCTCAAGGGATCCTCCTGCCTCAGCCTCCCAATTAGCTAGGACTATAGGCATGTGCTACCACACCAGGCTAATTTTTAATTTATTTGTAGACAGGATCTCACTATGTTGCCCAGGCTGGTCTCAAACTCCTGACCTCAAGCCATCTTCCCAGCTTGGCCTCCCAAGTAGTTGAGACTACAGGCTTGAGCCATCCCAACCTGCTCTAGATTTCATTAATATATTTAATATCTATATAGCTGAACTGTTCAGATCCTAAGCACTAGTTGAGTCCATCTCTAAAGTAGTAATAGAGAAGCCTGTAATCTCAGCACTTTGGGAGGCTGAGGGGGGCAAATCACGAAGTCAGGAGTTTGAGAATAGCTTGGCCAACATAGTGAAACCCTGTCTCTGCTAAAAATACAAAAATTAGCCAGGTGTGGTGGCACATGCCTATAGTCTCAGCTACTCGGGAGGCTGAGGCAGGAGAATAGCTTGAACTTAGGAGGTGAAGGTTGCAGTGAGCTGAGACTGTGCCATTGCACTCCAGCACGGGTGACAAGAGTGAGACTTTGTCTCAAAAACAAACACACACACACAAAATATATATGGCAGTAGAGATATAAGGAAACACCCAACAGTTCTTACTTAATGAATCAAAAAGCAGCAAAACCACGTTAGAACTGAAATTCTAGTACTATTTAATTGTTAAAAGGGAATTCATTATATTTCAAGCATGTGCTTCACAGACTAACTCCCTCTAAGGGAGCTTATAAAATCTCAGTTTTCTATCTGATATGGAAGAGACAGGAAGGGTGGATGGGGGTCTGGGATAGAGGAAGGGATGGCCTCACCATGATTCTCACCCCTTAAAATGGGAAACATAATGTCTTGCCCTGAAATAGTTTTACTCCTCATTGTGTCATAATTGGGTGACAGAGGAAAGAAGGAGAGAAAGAAACCGAACAGTCTCTCTTTCGGATAGTCAAAGGCAGAAATCACTTTTTCTTGTTTTCTTCTTTTGACTGAACATTAAGGCACTACTCTAGGTGACTGCTGCGTGTGGAACTCAGCATTAGAACACATTTTATGTCTAACTAGAATAGGAATGATCATGGCTGGTTAGGGACTTACCATCCCAGACAATGAGACTGACACAGACAAGGGAATGGAAGACAGTTTTTCCTCAGTAAAATCCTGGGTCTTTGAGAGCTTCTGAGAAAGGCACTTCTTAAGTAATTTCACTAAGGGACACGGGTGGGACCTGTGCCTCTAGCAGCATGAACAGGCAATGATCAGACGTCAAACTATGAACATCAGAGACCCCAGACAGCTTTTGTCTTTCCCTGAGTCCACTGAGGGCTCAGAAAGTGGAGTGTTGCTAATGCTGGTGTGCTGACACCTAGAAGAGGAAGAAATGGGTTTTTCCAAGATTCTGGGCAAGTAATCAGACTTCAGAGAACTTTGTCCTTTTGTAGAACAAAGCTTGTTGACTGAATGTATGTGGGTTCTAAGTCCCTACAGGACAGACAAGAAATAGGAATTTCTAGCCCTATCCAAGCTTGACCCCTCAACCTTTCTTACTGGAGCATGTGTCCTCAGGTTTGTCTCCTTCTCCTAGCTTTGTTAGAATTTCCTGACTGGTTCCAATCATCTTTAATTAACTCTTTTAGGGATGAGACACACCTCCCCTGCCCTATGCACCTGCCTGAATTTCAGGCTGCCTTCATAGACTGTGACGATCTCCCATGAAAAGCTATGGAAAACAGCAAGTACATCAGCGAAGGCTTGGATTACCAGTTATAAGGCACATTTTTGAATGTATTTTACAGTATGTCTATAAAAATACTGTCACTTATTCATGGTTAAATGGGCCTGCCAGGGAATGCATCACAAATGCTAAATTATGTTTACGAAAAGGCTTTAAAAGCAATCAACCGCCCAGAAATTACAACTTTTTTCCAGTCAAGTAGTCACCACTCAACAAGTATTTCCTTGTCTTTTTTCTTCCTCTGCCTCACTGCAAGATTTGTACTCGATTTATTTTGGTTTTGACAAGAGAAAAAAAATCCTTTGATGCCTCAGAGAAAGAATACAATTATTATTAATGAGTCGTTTTAAATAAGTGTATATTTAAGCATGAAGCAAGTCTAATATCAAACTAGGAAGAAGACATTTTTCTGTCCCATTTGATTAAAATTACTAAACGTTAGACAATACTTATAGACCTTATCTTATTAACTGAAGATTTACTTGGAAAAGTGCTTTCTCTTAACACTGCTAGCCAAATAAATAGCAATGGAAATTGTAGCTATGATTAGATGACATTTTGGACAGGTTTTCTTTGGTGGCACAGAGTTAAATATGTTTATGCAGCTGCTCTCGGATTCATTTTTTACAGACCACTCTCTTACACTTTTTCTTCTATATGAGAAGCCATATGAAGATGTTGATTTTCCACAATTTCCATCAGAAATGTTATTTTGCAAATGTTTGAAAATGTTTCTTCACTTTTAAACCAATGCTTGATTGGAGATGTCATCCTGCTCAGCACCCAAAGATGAAGAGTGCTAATTTAAAATTTTTGTTTAAATTTGTGTCTCCTATTTCAAGAGTACACCCTGAACACGTTTGGGGTTGTGCTGTTATTTCTTAACAAATAACCAGATAATCATAGTGTGACTATTTCCTATGGTCAGCCTAAGTTCGATGCCGACCAAGGTTGATGTGAATTTCAATATTGTTAATTTTTCTCTCCTGGCTGTAACTGAAATTATAATCGTCTCAAAAAGGCTATCAATTATGATATCAATTTACCGACAGGCATAAAGTACCTTTTTCCAGGATATCCCAGTAATTATTTTTAAATATAGAAAACAAAGTACTCTTAACCTCATCTTGCAAATAGAGACTTAAATACTAGGCTCAAGACAAAATTCTACCAAGTAAATTTTAGAGTCAAGACAGACAGCTTAGTAAGAACACTATTGCTTGTCTTTAATCCCAACCTAAAAAGATTTTTTAAAAATCCCCAAAAAGTCCTCTTCTCCTGTCTGAAGAACAAACTAGTAGAGTGAGAGCAAGGCTAAAGACCTTTCCCAGCTGTACATTTTAAAGTGGATATGCATTGCAAAAAGAAAAACATGCAAAGATGCTCTCCTTACCGGAGGTGAAAGCATTGAACCAGCTCTGTTACTACTGTAACCATCTTCCGCAGGTGGAGAGCAGGGAACGCCAGGGTCCCAAGAAGTGATGCAAAGCGATAAACAGAGCTCCTGCAAGAATCTTCCCTAAGCACTTTCTTCCATGACACACCTACTTGTAGCATCTACGCGCTCTTCACGACTAACCCCAATCCCGTCAGTTCTGCTCATTCATCCAGCAGCTGCTGGAAGGACCGGGCTGAAGCGTGGGCACGAGGAGCGGGAGACGCGTGCGAGCGCTCAGCGGGCAGAGCGGCCGCAGCCGGTGGACTCCCAGTGCCTCTGCTGCTGCGCCGCTGCAGCTGACCCTGCGAGAGCCGCGTGTTATTGGGCAGAGAAGATCAGCTTTCCAGGAACAGGCATCAGCTGTGCACGAGCCCGGCAGCTCCTCCAGACAAGTGCTAGCCGGTGTTGGTGCAAACCGAAGCTTGCTATGTGCTCAGAAAGCGGCCCCAGCTACTGAGCATGCTCGGCTTCTTCCCAGCTGCTGTTATCAGGGCCCCTCAATAGTTGACTTCTGTTGATTTGGAAAAGGGCGAATGAAGGAGCGGGCACGAGGGTGCGATTCGGTGAAGGTAATACCTTAAATTTGGAAATGATGTTTTCCGTACCCCCGCGCCCCTTCTCAACCGCAAAAATAAAATTTAAAAAAACAGTTAAGGATACACTGCTCTGCACTTAGGAAATATTTTTATTGATAGGATGATAGAGACGTTTGAAACCTACCAGCAGCGTTTAGTTTTCAGCTTTCTCCCTGCCCAATTATGTTGCCTCTGGGATCAAGCTTGTGGTGTAAACTGCGAAAGGGTTTAATCCTAACAAATCACTGTTCCTCGAGGATTAAGCATAGAATTGCCTTGTATTTGAAGATCTAGGCAATATGCCACAGATTAATTATCTCTACAATCATAATCTGCCTCCTACTAGACAACAACTTTCTTAAAACAAATATTTTATAAAGTAATTATGCCAGTTTTGAAATTTAAATGTTAATCTATATTATATCATACATCTTGAAATTTAAGTCTTCCAGATGGTAAGCTCAATGCAAGCAGAGAATGCCTGGCTGATTCACGATGGTAAACACAAATCTTTTCTTACAGACTTGGTGGATGGCCAGTACTCCATAAATGTTCCTGTGATGATGAATTGGTGAATTGGTGGGTTTGTTAGATCATCTGTTAGCGGCGCTTATAGGAAAGCTGAAGTTCTTGAATTTGGTATGGACCCCTATACTAACTCTTGACCTTCTCAGCTATTTTGGGCTGGTCAATTATTTGAAAATAGAAATACGCTATACATTAGGTGTACAATACTAAGCAAATGGCTTTTGGGTACTATTTACATTTTAATATTTTTATTATGCCTCCTTTTCTTCTCTTTTTTTCAGCCCTCTAAGATGCTACTCTCCAAGTTGAGCCTGATTCACAGCATGCTGCCTCAGTGACTACTGAAACCAATAACATTAACTCTCCATGGTTTGCAGATAACAACATTATTTCATTTTGAAAAAATTTTAGCCAGAGGCTTTCACAGCTGAAAGAGAGTCTAAAAGCTGGGCCTGTGAAAGGCCACACAGAACATGGGTGAGATGGAAGTCAAGTATTTCTTGAGTCCCTACCAGGTGTCTCTCAGGCCTGGCCCATGAATCTAGTTTCTTGGGGGCAGGAAAGTCCCCTCTTTTTCTCCCTTCTTTCTCTGTCTCATCCTCTGGCTTTTTTTTTTTTTTGAGATAGGGCCTTGCTTTCTTGACCAGGCTATAGTGCAGTGGCACAAACACAGCTGAGATAAGTGCCAGCTGGTGCAGTGTCAACCTCCTGGGCTCAAGCAGTCTTCCCACCTGAGCCTCCCAAGTAGCTGGGACTACCGGCACATGTCACTACTCTGGGCTCTTTTCTCTGTTTGTTTGTTTTAGTAAAGACGGAGTCTCACCATATTTCCCAGGCTGATCTCAAACTCTTGGGCTCAAGCAATCCTCTCTCCTAGACCTCCCAAAGTGCTGGGATTACAGGTGTGAGCCACTTACACCTGGCCTTCTTTCTGTGCTTTTAGGACTCCAGAGCTGTCTGAGTAACTCCTTACTCCAGAGCATGCCCACTCTGGCTCCCCTTCCCTGTGCATTTTCAGTGATACTTTCTTCATTGCCTTTAGTTGAATCATATCCGACCATACCAGCAGCTTTGAATTTCCTAAGGGTAGAGAGAATGCTGGTGTTTTGCATCTCTCTGTATAATTTTATACATACAATTTCAATTGTATAATTGTATACATCTATGCAATTACTGCTTTTCACATGTGGTCAAGATTACATGGAGACACAGGAGGAAGTTCTTCTATTGTAATGACCATTTAGAAAGTTGACAGAGTTAATTCAGGAACATCTCTTAAAGGAAGTGATTGCAGAAGGAGAAAGAACTTTTCCATATAACTGAATGAAAGATTTCATAACTGGAAAGGAAGATGTAGACCTGATAACTAGGGCGGGGCTATTATAGTTTTTAATCCCTACTTCTCTGTCCTAAACAAAAATAGAAGCAGAATTGGGGAGACACAACTGCTCCTGCCATAGTCCCCACAGACTCATTCAATTCCATAGCAGAGATTTCTTATTCCATCTACCTCATTTACCATCTACCATTTTTTCTTGCTATTTATTATACTGCAGTGAACCTGGTTCTCAAAGGTTGTTCAAGGTGTCCTAATCACCAAAGCCATGAATTTCTCAGTTTTGATGACAAAAATCATAATTGTCACTTATTTGTACCTTATTCTTTGTCAAGCACCACTAAATTCTTTAGAAATATCACATTTAATTACCATATGAAGCATTTTTTAGCAGCATTTATCACAATCTTATATTTTGACTTTATAGTGTATAATAATGTGTTTGCTAGTATCAAAAGCATATAGGCACACAAACAATAATTGGTAATGGATAAGTACAGAGAATATGATCTTTAGCTGCTGATGAAACCAAGGCTTTGGGAGCCCAGGGTAAGATAGCTAATAGGTGGAACACGTGTGAATTCCATCCTGCCAAAGTTTCAACAGTGCTTAACCAGTCTAGATTACAGCCTAAGTCCACAGGAGTACCTTTTCTAAGGAAATATAGCTGAAGTTAAAGGCAGGAGCCAATTCCAAGTTGACTTGATGCCACTGGGGCTCAGAAACCAATCTCTCAAAATATGGCACTTCTATATGCTGAACCCAAGGAGCCTCAAGGTCTGACCTTCCCTACCCAACCTCTAATCATCTCTCCCAAAACACAGGATGAATCTGAAGCTCCTTTATCTGTTTAAGATCCGGATCCATCAAGGAGAATAGTGGTTTGTTTTCTTCCCCTCTTGGTAGGACCAAAAATGTAAACACACCTGAAAAGACCCTTCATAAGATAATGTCTGCCTCCCAAGATCATTCAGATTCCAAAGTGAACTATTTACAAGTTAACTTCTGTTCCCAGATCCATTCATTCTCCGTCTGATATGGTTTGGCTCTGTGTCCTCATCAAAATCTCATCTCAAATTATCCCCATGTGTTGTTTTTTTTTTTTTTTTTAAAGATTGGGTTTCACCATGATGGCCAGGCAGGTCTTGAACTCCTGACCTCAGGTGTTCCACCCACCTCGGCCTCCCAAAGAGCTAGGATTACAGGCATGAGTATCCCCACCTGTTGAGGGAGGAAGGTGATTGGATCATGGTGGCTGTTTCCCCCATGCTTTCTCGTGATAGTGAGTTCTCATAAGATCTGATGGTTTTATAAGCATCTGGGATTTTCCCTGCTTGCATTTCTCTCTCCTGCTACCTTGTGAAGAAGGCCCCTGTTTCTCTATCACCTTCCACCATGATTGTAAGTTTCCTGAGGCTGTCCCAGCCACATGGCACTGAGAGTCAAACCTCTTTCCTTTATAAACTACCCAGTCTCAGGTAGTACCTTCATAGCAGTGTGAGAACTGACTAATATGCCCTAGTAATCCTATTGCCCTTAACAGAATTCCTCTTCTTCCTGTTCCTGTAACCAGTTTTTTCAGGGTGGTATATAAGCTTTAAAACCTATTGACCAGTATGTAATCATGTTGTGGTTCTCCTGCGTACATGTTAATAAATTTTGGACGCCTCTTCTTCAACTAATCTGCCTTCTTTGAGTTGATTTTTTTAGCGAACCTTCAGGGGCAAAGGGGCTGTTTTCTCTTGGCCCTTACAATGCCAAGTCCTAGCCTTAAACCCTGCTATTTTGTCTCAGTCCTCTACAAAATTCTTTCCTCTTTTGAATTCCTTGACCTCACATTTTTTCTACTTCTATGCCCTTCTTGTTTTTCCAAAAGAGTCAAGGTTTCTTTCCCATTCATTCATTCATTCATCTCATTGTCACTACTTGTAACAATAGTTGTCACTTCTTGTGACTGCTGCATTTCTGCGTAAGTAGTCACCTTGTTTTTTTACTCTTCAATCCTTTTTCCAAAGGAAACCCCAAAGTATCTTCCTAAAGTGTCCTCTACCATTACAATTGAGAAATAAAAATAAAATTCTAAGTCACCCACTGACTTAATGGACCCCACATCTTGGCCAAGAGGACCCCAGAGAAACCTTGAAAACTGAGTTTCCAGGCACGCTGGGATGGGAGGTTAGATCCCTTGTTATATCCCCTCCCTCATTAACTGTCATTAGGCTTGCATCGCTAAGGGTGGAACAGAAGCAAGTCCTCTTAAAAGACTCCACCACTGATATAAGCCAAATGCCTGATGCTGCGCTTTGCAGTTTCAGCAAAACAACTGACCAGCACATCTTGCTGATAAGAGACCATACAGTGGTTCTGGCCAGTCTACAGAGATGTGCGATGAGGGTTTGATGTCCTCTGTTTCACCTTTTGACATCAGAGAGCCAGAAATTCTACCCTCAGATCACGCTAATGCTGCCATTTTTGTAGATGGGACCCATGAAGAGGCATGAAGCTCAACTGCATATGCACACACTTCTCCGTTCATAAGGATTCATGACTCCTAAGGATTCATGACTCCTCTCATCGTTTATTGAATATATTTATATTGAATATATGTGCCTACCCCACACGGCATAAACTCCTGTTCCCTTTGCCCCCTCTCAAATGTGTGTTTCCAGCTTTTGACCAGAGGCTATACTTCCCAGCTTGTCAGAATGGCCACCTGCGGGCTGCGGCCCTTTATGAGAACTAAAGGTCTCCTTTCTACATTTACAAACCTCACCTTTCTTCAGCTGACACAGTGAACACTGTTGATTGTCTTGAGAGAGTCAGCCTAACTTTCTTCTAATAGATCCCAAATTGAGTCTTTATCTGTTCATATCCCTAAACAGTCCATTTGCTCAAGGAAAAGTTGGCTGGTCTGATCTCATTGATCTAATAGCAACACCAAACTCTTGCCATTCATTGGTTAAGGAATGGGTATGTAACCCAATTTTAACAGATGGAAAGGCCAGGAAAGCTTTTGGCAGACTTCAGAAAGCAGCTTCCTTTTTATTTAGTGGATTTCTGAGATTCTCTCTTATGTCTTATATTTAAACAAGGAAATATACACCGCCTAACATTACTAGGAACCATATTCACACCTTGAAAAGAAGTTAATATTGTACAAAGTGAAGAGCAGAGATAAGAAACAATGGGCTCTTGGGTGACATAATTAAACTGATCTACCCACCTAAATGCCTATATTACCTCTTGATTTATTGGATTGTGAGCCAATAAAATCTGCTTAGAAACCACTTGAAATTGGTTTTCTACTTACAGTCAAAAAGCCTCTTGTCTGAGATATGCATTTTTTTATACTTTCTTATTCAAAATGCTGAAATGATTAAGAATAAACTAAATTTCGTGGTATAGCATTCGAGAGCTTCTTCCTGGCCCCTTCTGTCTTGGAACCTTTGTCTCCCATTATATTCTGGTATGCACTTGACACTGTACACGTTTGGCTGCTTGCTCTCACCATGTCATTTGCTATCCTACAGGCCAGCCTTTGTCCTGCATTTTCTCCTACTGAAATTCAACTCTTCAAGATCCAGAGTAAAAGAGACTTCCTTTGAAATAGATTTTCAAAATTAGTAATTCTTTTTATATCTTCATACTTGTTGCTGGTACCTGTGTGTGTACATCTGGGTCCTCCAGGAGGCAGAGCAGCTAGGATGGAATTAAACTGCAACAATGATGTCTGAGGAAATGTGTGGGAGAGAAAATGAAGAGAGCCAAGGGATGCTGGGGGAACTATCAGACTATGATGCAGGTGCGACCCTGAGTGAAGAAGAGAGAAGAGGGAAGGAAGCTGGGTGCAGTGTAGTTATCAAGAAAGTTCAGCAAGGCTGGTGGTAAATCCTCAAGCCAGCCTTTCATCAGAGGAGTCTGACTTCTTCCAGAAACAGGCTGCCCTAGTATGGCTTCCACTCTCAGTCATTGGCTGGGAGCAGTCTACAGGAAGCTTGGTTTCATTATAAAAATGTGATGCTTGTCATCAGGGAACCTTGTTCAGTTACACTCCCTGCATTTGGAGGGTAGGAAGCCACTTGCTCATGACTGCCATACTCTTTATTTATTACTCATTCAGTCTGTCCTAAATTCTACTTGTCATCTACATGAACCTCTTCTCTACTAGATATAAACTCCTTAAGGGAAGGACCTGGATTCATCTTTTTGTCCCACTTTTTGTGTGTTTTCCATAGCATGATCCCAGGAGACTCCTGCTGGTTACTGAACTGCATTCTGGAATATATTGCCCCAGAACTCTATTTGCAACTCCTTAAAAAAGGAATAGGAATAATACACCCCCTAAAGTCAATGAAAACTTGCTTTCATAAGATATAAGATACTGTTCCATGATTAATATTTTTAAAAAGTTTAATTCAGTCATACTCACCTGGCTTCTTCTACAGATCAATGTGTTTCCACAAAGCAGTTTGATTCTGAAATTTCAGCATTGATGAGGTAGTGAAGTGGAGCATTTCCTGATTAATACCAGTTTTTCACAAATTTAATCCCCAAGGCAAGTGGATGATTAAATGTGGAGTTAAATTTATAATGCACTTCAGTTTGGGCTGGAGAAAATTATTTCAGACTGGTATGATACACTCTACTATTTCTTCAACATTCATTTTTAGGCTACATAAAAAATGAATCTCTCAGGTATGTATTTTTTTCAGATAAAAGGAAGATTAATAGTGGTCACTGAGGAAAAAAGGAGATTAGAAAAACCTGTGATTATTTAAGGTGTAATAAGCATTATTAAGCAAGGAGGAAAAGCACCTAAATACAGGTATTTTGGTGCTTCGTTATACTTTGTAGTGTTCTATGTACTATCAATTTAGGGTAAATCCATTTATCTATGGTTAAGATATAATAAATAGTGCTTGTATCAGTTATGGTCCAATAAAGAGACAGAAACCACACAGTAATTTGAGAAGAGAATGCTTACTATAAAGAATCATTATCTACAGAGAAAATTACAAAAAGGGAATAAAAATAAATTCTAAAGAATACCACAAGGCTGAGGGAGGTTACCCAAGGAAGGAGGCTCTCCCCAACACTGGGACTCAGAGTTCTTTGGAGTGGTTGCGGTCTTCCAAATGGTGGAGAAGTTTACTGGGTTTTCCAGGCCAGAAGTGGTCCACAATCTTCAGGCTGATACTCAAAAGTTTTAAGCCTCCTGCTGAGGTGCTGATGGGCTAAGCAAGTAGGCAGGACACTGCATTCTGAGATGCTGATGAGATTTTCTGGGGAGCTACCTGCTGGGCTGCTGATGAACTGACTGGAATCACCAGAAAACCACCAGAGTCCCCTGAAAGAGGTGTTGTTGAACTCTTTGGGCACCCACAGAACTCACCAGAATCTACCTGCAGCAGTGTGCCATTGAACATACTTATATGAAGCTAGCTGGGGTGACTGCAGAGCTCATCCAGAAGCTGCTGCTCAGAGAATGAGATGCCACTGAATTCCCTCTGGAGAGCCGACTAAGATGATTACAGCACTCCCCTGGAAACTGCCTTGGTAGGTACTGCTGTTGCTCACTACTGGAAAGCCTCCTGAAGCACTTTTGGAACCACTGCAAGACTCCTACAGTGGTGCTGCTGATACTCCCTGACTGAACGCCACTGTGTGTCCTGAAAGCCAGTCCAGTACTGCAAGAGCAAGAATACTGGAAATAAAACACCGGAACCGGGAAGACTTCCCTTCCTCCTGCAGTGTCCCTCTAGCGCCCTCTACTGACAATGCCTGCTGGCAAGAGAAAGTTTCAGTGTCACTAACGGGCTATAAAAGAATGGGTTTGGAGCTGAGAAGTAATAAATTAATAACTGACACAGTCCTTTTGTCAAAATCACAACTTTGCATTGAAATTTTCTCTTTACTCACTTGTCCATTCCATTAGTAGATGATATATGTTTCAAAAGTAAGAATAATTTTTGTGTTTCATGTGTAGCATAGCTCCTGGCACATATTATGTATTTACCAAACATTTGTGAAAATGTGGTACTGAATATATAAATATTGTATCCTGTGCTAAAAGATTTACTTGGTCTGAGAGCATTAGGTCTGTACAAATTTAGGTAGCATAAAGGGAAGCTGTTGTTTTCATTGTAAAGAGAAGGAAAATGGCAGCTGTGGAAATTGACATATAGCACATCTGTAGAGTATAGTTTCTAAAAGTGGGATTTTTTAAGTCACTAGGAATTGGAAAGCCTCCAAAAATCTCTAGAGGAAAAATCCTACTTTTTTAAGCACTTATACTAGTAAGCTGTCCTTTTCACACAAATTTTAATAACATGGAAAAATGAAATAAAATAAAAATGACTGAAATATACAACAAAAGTTTATTGTGCTTAAGTATATATCAACAAGATCCACTTCTTTGACATTTTGATTTAAGGACTCAATTTATGTTGAAGGTATTATTTGAATTGAATGAGTTTGGGAGTGGAAGAATAGAGAGATAAAATTATTTAGTCAATATCAAGCATTAAATAAATGCCTCAAGTAGATAGAAAAAGAATCAAAGAGAAAGACAGAGAGATTTATTTTAAGGAATTGGCTCACACAATTGTGGGGGATGACAAGTCTGAATTGTGCAGGGCGGGTTTGCAGGCCAGAGACCCATATCTAATATCTCAATCTGGAGGCAGAATTCTTTCTCCTTTGGGGGACTTCAGTGTTGTTGTTTTTTTTTTGTTTCTTTTTTGAGACAGAGTCTTGCTCTGTGGCCCAGGCTGGCATGCAGTGGCACAATCTTGGCTCAGTGTAGCCTCAATCTCCTGGGCCCAAGAGAACCTCCCACCTGGGCACCCCCGAATAGCTGGTACCACAGGTGTGTACCACTACACACAGCTAATTTTGCTTATTTTTTGTAGAAACAGGGTCTCACTTTGTTGCCCAGGCTGGTCTCCAATTCCTGGGCTTGAGTGACCCTTCTACCTCGGCTTCCCAAAGTGCTATGATTACAGGCATGAGCCACTGTGCACAGCCAGTGTTTTTTCCTTAAGGCCTTCAGCTGATTGGATGAGGCCCACTCACATTATAGAAAGGTAATATGCTTTACTCAAAGTCTATGACTGGTTTAAATTTTAATCATATCTAAAAAGAAAAATCTATATTGATATTTGACCAAATATCTAGGCACCATAACCTAGCCCAGTTGACACATAAAATTAATCCTCACAGTATCTAACTTCATTTACAAAATCACCTTAGCAATGATAACACCAAAAGCTGACAAGGATAACTGAGGCAGAGAGAGAGAGAGAGAGAGAGAGAGAGAGAGAGAGAGAGAGAGAGAGAGAGAGAGAGAGAGACAGACTATTAGTGCAGTGTATTAGTCTGTTCTCTCACTGCTGTAATGAACTACAGGAGACATCATTTATAAAGAAAAGAGGTTTAATTGACTCACAGTTCTGCAGGCTGTATGGGAAGTATGGCTAGGGGTAGGTCTCAGGAAACTTACAATTATGGTGGAAGGCAAAGGGGAAGCAAACACGTCTTACATGTCTGAAGACAAAGGAAGAGAGCAAAATGGGAGGTGCTACACACTTTTAAACACCCAGCTCTCATGAGAACTCACTGTTACAAGAACAGCAAGGGGGAAGTCCACTCCCTTGATCCAATTACCTCCCGCCAGGTCTCTCCTCCAAAACTGGGGATTACAATTAGATATGAAATTTGGGAAGGGATAAAAATAAAATCATACCATGCAGAAATTGTAAAGAAAATATTAACATATAGCATTTAACAAAGCATTACTGGTGTAAAATATTATGACCAAGTGGAGTTCATTGGATGTAGGTCAATGCTAGGAAATATGTTTAAACCCCTACATAAATCAAAAGATTAAAAGGAAATTGAACATGTAATTATGATAGCAGAAGCTTAGCAGAACCATTTTTCTGGCAAGAGGAATTGAGAAAAGGGAACTTTAGGAGTCAGAGAATGTGGGGGAAAATCCCTCAAATGAGAGAGCTGGGAAAGAGAACTCTCTAGTTATACAAAAAATTCTGACACAAGCCCCCACTTATAGCTTATCTGTGCATGTATAAAACATATCCAAGAAGCACAGCAAAGTCTTTGAAAATGTAACTATGATCTAAAACAGGGACAAATTTGTAGACTGGCCTATGCCCAGGGTGGACTCACAGCATAGCACAGCTTTGAGAAATGAACTGACAGTGAAACCATAGTCTAAGATGGAACTTTCAGTCTGAATGTTGACTGACTGCTGACATCAGTCAACATTCTCCACAGGATTTTAACAGGACCCAGAGATTCACAATATAATATTCAAAATGGCTGTGATAAAATGCAAATTACGAAAAGTATTACAAAAATCTAACCAAGTAAAGGAACAGGTCATCTACAGATACCAACTCTGAGATGACCAGATGCTGGAATAACTGGACAAAGACTACTGTTCAGGAATCAAATCTGCTGAAGTACTGATGTAATCAGTACAGTGGCTAAATCTCATTTGCATATGTTAAGTGAAATAAGCTAGACTAAGAAGGGTACAATCTGTATGATTCCACTTATATGGCAATCCAGAAAAGACAAAACTACAGGAATGGTGATCTGTTAAATCAGCGGATGTTTATGGTTAGGAATGAGGGGAGGGACAGGCAGCAATAAGAGTTACAATGGAATCTAGGGGGCAATGAAAAGTTTGGTATCTTGATGGTGGTGTGATTATATGACTACATGCATTTGTCAAAACTCAGAATGTACAACAACCAGGTGTGGTGGTGCATGCTTGTAGTCCCTGTTACTTGGGAGGCTGAGATGGGAGAATTGCTTGAGCACAAGTGTTCAAGGTGGCGGTGAGCTATGATCACACCACTGCACCTGTGGTGACAGAGACTCTGTGTTTAAGAAATAAAATAATAATTTTTAAAACTTACAGTTCATAACAGTGAATTTGCTTTATGTAAATTTAAAAAGAAACTTAAAAATATTTTTTAAAATTACTCTCTCATGGTTGTGAAGAATGATTGAACTCTATTGATGCACCTCCCACCTTACATACTTATATCGTGGCAGCATTTTTATATTCCCTTGTGTTTATAGCTATGATGCAGTCATCATATGTATTATTATTTCATACACTTAATCTCTTGTTTATAAGATTTATCAACATGTAAAAAGTTCTTTTCTACTTCTTGCATCTCATTTCTTCCTGAAACTAATGTTCTCCTCCCTGAAGTACCTTTCTTAATAATTAATTCAGCTCCATTTGTAAGACTATCAGCCACAAACCTGCTCTGTTTCTGACCTGGGCTGGTTCACCCCTCCTTAGGCAATCTGGTGGTCTCCTGCTCCTGGAAGATCACCATATTGATGCCGAATTTAGTGTGGACACCCAATCGGCATAGTGCACTACAGCTTAGAACTCCTGGACTCAAGTGATCCTCCAGCCTCAGCCTCCCGAGTAGCTGGGACTACAGGCATGGGCCACCATGCCCGGCCACATTATCTATTTTTTATATTGTATTGCTTTCTGGATGATCTTCTCAGTATAATTTACAAATTCACTAATTGCATTTCTAAATATAATCATATATTTATTTAATATTTTAAAAAATCTAGTGACTATGGATTTATTTTCTACAAATTCCTTTTTTTGTTTGTTTTTTAAATTACTTGGTAAATTTCATGGTGACTTATACCTTTCTTATATTCTTGTTTGTTTAGTTTATACTACTTTAAGGATTTAAACATAATCATTTTATAGTTTGTGGCTGATAGTCTTATTCTTTAAGTTATTCTTGTGGTTTAATCATATCATTTTTCCCTAGATGACTTTTTTATGGGGCATTGTTTCTGTGTGTTTTAGAATTTTAGATTGTAAACTTATCTTCCCAGGATTTTTATAGTGAGAATCCTATGTGATCTAATTTGACATACCACAGGATTTTCATTAATCCAGTAATAAAATTTGTGTTAATTTATGCAGTTACCAGACTACAGAGATGATGAAAATTTAAACCTGAAATCTGTGTGATTTGGTTCATGATTATAAGTTTATGAGAAATGTATTTGTCTCTTAATTTTTTTCAACTACATCCCTGGCTAAGACTAAAAGTTTTCCCCATCACCTACCTGTGCTAGGGACAGATAATTTTTAGTCTACTCTTCTCTATGTATGTATATAACTTCAATTGCTTATCTTTCTTTAGACCCAGTTCCTTACATGCTATCTCAGCATGAAATTTGCTCAGTTAATTTCCAAGCCTCTAGTTTATCAAGATTCACCTGCAACTCTCAGAAGGCTGAAGCATCAACTCATACTTAACCTTGTTGTGTACAGTTCTCTTTACATTTTTGTCCTTTGGAGATTTCCCTCACTTGTTTGTTAGGATAGCTATATATTTTTAAATTATATACACTCTTTTATCCATCATTTCTATGTATTTTTATATGACAGATTTTTAGTTTATGTACACTGCCCTATTTTCAGAAAACCTTCAACTTTCTTTTTACATTGTATTTAAAATTATTAATTTGCCTGCATTTTTATACACATATAAATATTTTCATATTATTTCTGAAGGCATTTTAATGGCTTCAGATCAGGACAAAATTATATAACATGGCCAATAAATGGTTCATGTTAAAAGACCAAAAGCCTAATCACAGGTTAATAAACAATGTAGTCATCTGGAATTTTACAACAGATTTGAAGAAAACACTGAATACTGAAATGGTTAATGGGGTAATTGCATAAATAACTTTTCTTGGGATAATTGTGTAAATAACTTTTCTTCCCTGGCAAAATCTCTTACTAATAGCTCCTAATTCTAGCTAGAAAATTGACATAGAATTTTGAACATCTAGTGTACAAATTAATGGTTTTGAATGTTTGCAGTTCATCAGTTCTTAGAGACATAAAGATAATTTAGCATAATGTTGGCAGGCCTGCACAGAAATGCTTTTATGGCTGATAGTAATATAAATTGGTGCCATTTTTCTAAAAAGCAGAAGGGCAGTATGTAACAAGATCTTGAAAATATTTTTATATAATTTGACAAAAGAATTCTACTTTTGTGTATATAGCTTTCCTTTTTATTCATCTAATTTTTCCTTCCTTTGTTCATTGACCAACAGTATTTAGGAAGCTGATTGTGTGCCAAGTATTATGATTATTATGTGGATAAAAAGATAATTCAGACATGCTCTTTCCCTTAAGAAACCACACACCTAATTGTGTAACTCACTTCTCTTCCTACCTTCACATTCCCACTCTGTTCCCCAAAGACATGCATTATCTACAAATATATTTTAAAATTTGATAATATATTATGGTAATTTTTTTCACATAAGCTCCTTCAATATTAATACAAAGAAATATAATGGTAACATGAAAAGTAAATATATGTCAGTCTACTTCTTTTATGAGGGAGAAATACAGTCCACAATTAACCTCTAGCCTTAAACTCTAGCCATAGATATTTAAATAATGGAAAGCTATAAAGAAAAACTATCTTTTATTATTTATTTTTAATTTAAATGTATATATTCATTGAGTATAACATGATGTTTTGAATATGTGTACTTTGTAGAATGGCTAAATCAAGCTAACAAACTTGTCATTATTTTATGGTGAAAACACTACTTGCTTAGTAATTTTCAAGAATATAATACATCATTATTAACTATAGTCACCATGCTGGACAATAGGGGAAAAACTATTTTTAAACACTGGCGAACTGGCCACACAGGACTGTGAATTTCTGAAGTGAAAATATTGATGTAAAACCTACCATCACCTGTATTTTCTGTCCAGAGGCAATTCTTTATAGTGTAGATAGGAAAACCCAAACAGTCTGACAATTATTCTGAGCTGAGTAGACCAAGGTTGAAGATATAAAAAGATTAACCAACTAGAATTCATGGGGCAGATTGAATTCTATTCTGCCCCAAAATCTCCAGAAATCTGAGTATGGAACGCTTGAATTTTTACCTGAATACCAAAGTGTTTTTACATAGAATGAATACGCCATAAGGCCAGACAAAAACAGCTTTCAAGAAAGGAATACTTACTTACAACTCGTAAGACAAAATTCACAGAGTTCACAGAACCAGGAATTAAATACTCACAATCCAAGTAGCAAGATCTCATTGGAGATATGAGGCTTGAAGGGCCTTCATTTCAAATTTAGAATAATGACTACTTTAGACACAACTTAAAAGAGCTTAAAAACAAATCTCAAAAGCAATAAGCTACTCCTAAAGAAACTTGATTGCTTTCCAGAAAATAACCAGAGTATTTTCAGATACAAAATCCAGCAGTCAACAACATAAAATTCACAACATTTAGCATCCCATCAAAGCTCACTTGATATGAAGGAAAATGTAACTCAAAATCATAAGAAAAAATCAGTTACAAAAGAAATCAGAAGCAAAAAAAATGACAGATGATGACATTTGCAGAAAATGATGTTAAAATATCTATTATAAATATGTCACAGATAGTAAAATCATGATGAGGAGAGAAATTTAAAGTGTAAAAAAAAAAATGGACTGTAGCTCCTAAAGATGAAAAACATGAAATATAAAATGAAAAAGACACTAGAGGGGTGAACAGTATATCAGACACTGCAAAAATAAAAGATTAGTGAACTTGAAAACTTAGCAACATAATCTATTCAAAATAAAGTACAGAGAGACAAAAAAAACCCCAGAAAATAGTAAACAGAGGACAGTGACATGTGGAACAATATGAATCACGCTAACATACTCGCAATTAGAGTCCCAGAAAGAAGGAAGCAAACAGAAAAACAAAAATTACCAAAAATTTAATTAAAATGTAGAGGAATAATTATACTACTAACCAGAATCTTTACTCAGTGAAAATAGGTCTCAAAAATGAAGGTCGTTCTTCCACAGTTCAGGTCTCTGAAAAACTTTCATCTCCCACTTCAAGTTGTAGTCTAAGAGCATAGCCATCACAAACAAGGACTTCAGGGCTGAGTGTAAAGTCAGTGTGAACACTTGCATTAGTTAATTTTATTTATTATCACAAGCCTGAAAAAACACAGCTCTAGAAAAGGTGATCTCCCCGTGCACACATATAATTTTTTTAAAGGAGAAGGCACTTTGTGAGGCTGAAGCAGGAGGATCATTTGAAGTTAGGAGTTCAAGACCAGTCTGGACATAAAGCAAGACTCTGTCTCTACAGAAATAAAAATTAAAAAGAAGGCAATAGAAAGGGGACAAACAGCACAAAGAAGGCTAAAATGTGCACCAAAAATCAGCACAATGAAAACGATGAATAATGAGCCCGAGAATTCAAATGGATGGGGTACCAGTTTTTGTTACATTCTAAACAACACATTACAAATAAACTATTTTTAGAAACATAAAGTAATTGAGGGAAAAATGAAAAGATTCTCAACCCATTTATTGAGGCTTTCATTTGCTCTTAAAATTTTTTTTTGATTCGTAATAGTTGTATGTATTTATGGGGTACATGTCATGGTTTGACACATGAATACAATGTGTAATGATCAAACCAGAATAATTGAAATATCCATCACCTCAAACATTGATCATTTCTTTGTGTTGGGAGCATTTCCAATCTTCTCTTTGAGCTATTTTGAAATATAAAAGGAGT
Source organism: Callithrix jacchus (assembly GCF_049354715.1). NCBI lineage: Eukaryota > Metazoa > Chordata > Mammalia > Primates > Cebidae > Callithrix > Callithrix jacchus. The sequence continues at coordinate 136,389,315 of NC_133505.1, forward strand.
TATTATTAACTATAGTCACCCTATTGTACTATTGAACAGAAAGCTACAACTTAATCCTTCAATCTAACTGTATTTTTATACCCATTATCCAGTCTCCATTTGTTCTTGATAAAGTTCAATCAAATCTTTTGTGAACACACATTCTCAGGTTTTTGGGATATGATTATCAGCAATTCTCTGTCCTTCTCAGAGAAATCTGAGTGAATTCACTGGAACTTCCAATGCTGACAGTATGCTTCTCTGAATTTCTTGCGATGTATTGCCATTTCCACTTTGAAGTGATTCTTACAGCTATCTAACTTTAATGTATTCTCTTTCCTTTTTATTCCCCAACTCCTTGGTTAAAGGATTTGTCTCCTGGTCAGACAAGATGATGGTGGCTTCACCCAGTGGTCTCCTCTGCACAGTAGGTAGCAGCCTGGGATAGGCAGAACCTTGCTCCAGGGTTTACAAATCCACCTCTCTTCCTCACAGCACAATCAGGAAAATACCCTTTTTTGGTGGGCACCAAGACCCAATCTAAGCTAACGAATCTCTTTGCACTGGGTGTTTGAATCTGCTGTGGAGATACAATCAGTAGGAAAGGAAGTAGAGCGAGTCATTTCAGATCTAGGTGTTCACAAGTTCCCACTGAAATGTACTACTGGTACCTCTTCCCAGGAGCATTTATTGGTACTTTCCAGATATGTTCCTCTTGTAGTCTAAACCATGCCAATTTCTAAAAATTAAAAAAAATGAGAATTGGGTAACCCCTTAACTAAATATAATACTATTTGTTAAAAAACTAAAATGTAAAACAGGCCATACACACAATCTGTAATTATAACAAGTCTACAAAGTTAATACGATCTTCTTTGCAGCAGAATGCAAATAGAAGTCCTCCTTCAGCACCAGGAGTCTTATTATTCTGTCTCCCTATCTAACTGACTTGCTGTCCATTTTATGATTTTGTCCCTATATTTCTGTTTAATGTCTCCTCACCCAGAAGAATGGCACATCTTTATATTTTGATGTTAGCATTTTGTCTTGACTTATTCATAGATACTCCTTAGTATTGCCCTTCCCAGGTCAGACTAGCCCTTTGCTGTATTTTACTTTTTCTGACTGCAAGAGGCATTTGTTCATTCAATAAACATCCATTAAGAGCCCCTCCCCCACTCCCACAGCATTCTAACTCAGCAGTGAGAAAAGTAAGTCTATGGACAGTGCAGTGCTTATAACATTACAGAACAAGTGCTTCTCCTCTGACCAAAGCCAAAGCCTATTAGTGAGCTCGATTAACTCCTTTACCTTAAGTAAGCAAGAAAAGATGCAGCAGAATAGCGTAAGTAAGGGAGATGACTTCAGTGACAGCTGATCTGAACACACGCTTCAGTTAAATTCTAACTTTATAAATATTTATTGAGCTTCTAGGCCGAAGCCGGGAATGGGAGTATGGTGGTGAATAAGGTAGAAAATATCTAGACCTTACTGGCACATACACTTGTAAGACACATGGATATTGAATTAGTGTATGATGAAAATCTTATTAGTTGAAGTGAAGGGCAGTTACCCTAGTGAAGAGTGAGGGAAGATGATTCCAGGCAGAGGAAATAAAACTCACAATGACTCAGAATTGAGAAAGAGCTTGGAATACTGGGTGAACTGAGGGTGGATGGAGGTGGTGAATTGGAACAGGTATAATAGGTGGGGCAAAGGAGGGTGGCAAACAGGTGGAAAAGTGAGCTTGATTCTGAACTGGGAGCCTCTGGGGTCTTGTTAAGAATTTAATTTGTCTTTAAAAATGAGAATATTTAAAAAATTTTAAGCAGGTGAGTTACATGATTAGATTTATATTCTTAACCTAACAATGGATAAAATAAGCAGAATAGAGGACTTTTGTTCAAATATGGCAGATGAAACATTTATATAACTCTAACTGTTCCCCCCAATCCTTTCTAAAATAACAGTAAAGTTATTTTTCAAGAAAGCAGAAACTCTAAATGATAAGAAGAAGAGTAAAAGTGATCCCATCAATACAATTTTGGCACATAATCGTTAGATTCACCAGGATTGAAACGAAGGAGAAAATACTAAGGGCAGCCAGAGAGAAAGGCCAGGTTACCCATAAAGGGAAGACTATTAGACTTACAGCAGATCTCTCAGTGGAAACCCTACAAGCCAGAAGAGAGTGGGGGCCAATATTCAACATACTTAAAGAACAGAACTTTCAGCCTAGAATCTCATATCCTGCCAAACTAAGCTTCACAATTGAAGGAAAAATAAAATCTTTTATGAACAAACAAGTACTCAGAGATTTTATTACCACCAGGCCTGCTTTACAAGAACTTCTGAAAGAAGCATTATACATAGAAAGGAACAACCAGTATGAGCCTTTCTAAAAATATACTGCAAAGTAAAGAGCATCAACATAAAGAAGAATTTACATCAACGAATGGATAAAATAGCCAGTTAACATCAAATGGCAGTAACCCTAAATTTAAATCGACTAAATCCCCCAATCAAAAGATACAGCCGAAACCCAATGGTATATTCAAAGATACACAAAGACTCAAAACAAAGGGTTGAAGAAAAATGTACCAACCAAATGGAGAGCAAAAATAAATAAATAAACAAAAAGCAGGAGTTGCAATTCTCACATTTGATAAAATAAATTTCAGAGCAACAAAGATGCAGTGGTAAAAGGATCAATGCAACAATAAGAGATCTTAATACCCAGATACATAAGACCCATAATGAGATTTAGACTCAACGAGACAGAAAATTAATAAGGATATCCAGGACTTCAACTCAGATCCGGAACAAGTAAACTCAAGAAATATTTATAGAGTTCTCCATTTTAAATACACAAAATATTGATCGGCCATTATTAATACCCATTTTTAGAATGAAGCAATATTCCTGTTCTCTCTCCCTCTTTTTCTTCCTCTTTCTTCCTCTCCTTCTCTCCTTTTTTTACTTTTCAACATCCTAGTTCCTCACCTCTACTCAATACATTCCTCTGAACACCTGATTCCTTGTGATTCTCCCATCCCACTGAAACCTCCAATCCATTAAAAAAAAAAAAAATTCTGCAAGGTTAAGGAGGATAAGGCCTCAGAAAATGCAACTATCTCTTACCTCAAATTCCTACCACATGCCCAAATTAATTTCAAGCTGATGGTGACCTCACTAATAGTGAGCCTGTAGGGAGATGAGGTGATTTGCCCAAGGTCAGACAGCTGTGAGTGGTAGAGCCAGGGTTCAAGTGTGGGTTTGTGAGACACAGGAGTTCAGGTTTTACCCACTCTGCCATACTGCCGGAAGGCCTCTTCTAAAAAAAAAATTAAAAAATAAAATTTTGGAAGCTGGGAAGCAGATGGCCCAGTGGTAAAGGATTTAACAGACCCAAGAAAACCAAACCAAGGGTGGAAAAGCAGAGAACCAGCCTGATTTATACAACAGAATCCCCAAAAGCTCAGCAGCTAGTGCCACCAGCTGCTTCTAAATGTGGACATGGCAGGAGCCAAGGAGAGCGCTAGAGCCAGGATCGTGGGTCTAACATCTGTTTAAGAAGCAATCTCTGTTCCACATAACTGGACCACTGTGTCTCACCAACTCTGGGAAAAGACTGCAGGCCTATTCTTTGGAAAGGAGGTTTCTGGACTGGAGGACACCCAGGCATGGCTGAGATGAAGGAGTAAGATAGATGTCAACAGACTGGTACTGAGTCCTGGCAAAGTAACTCTTCACTCCTAGACACCCAAAAGCCAACCTCTTGTTCATAAGGCAACTGCGGGTAACATCTCCCATGAGCACCAAAGATGGAGAACTGTCCAGATTCCAGGCAAAATTAGTGCCTGAAGAAAATCTTAGTTCATAGTGTTATTACTCAGCTATTTCCTTTATATAATCTTTTATATATAATCATATATTAGTTTATAGAATTAGTGCCTGAAGTATAACTTACTGCTTACATATATCTAGCTTATATAATCATACTTAATACTTATATCTAGCATACTTAATTCTATATAATCTTTCTACATAATCATATAGGTATTGTAATTGGAGTTGTATTGACACATTTAGTGCTGATTTATATAATCCTTCCATATAACCATACAGTATTTTGTAGTAGGAGGAATGCCTAGAGCAGTCACAGAACAGAAGCAGTACATGGGAAAACAGCCAGACCAGGACAAGAACCAAAGACCCAGGGGGTGGTGTGCCTCCCTGAAAGGGCATACACTGCATGGCAGGCTTGGAGCAAGAGCCTCTCCTCCTGATAAAGGAGCTGTATACCTTGCATCCAGTTCCTGTGGAAAGTAGGCCTCAGGCCTGAGATCCTGGAAGTAACCGAGGGAGAAGAACCTCTCTGGTATGACCAGTCCCAAGAGCTGTACACCCTGTCAGTCTTTTCTCGCTTCTGTGCTACCTCAAATCATCCTCCATAAATACCTTAAGAGAAGAACATAAGTCTGTCAGCTCCCACTGCATTGGCTTACAGTATCCTTCTGTTAGAAATCCTTTGAAGTCTCCAGTCTCCAGATAGTAAGTGATGCGCACGACACCTGTTGCACACAGCCCACCTCCTTGCCTCAATGACCTAATAGGGGTGGTCCCCTTTTCTGTACTACTACTTCCCACGGCATGGCCTCCTACTGCGCATGGCCCACCTCTCTGCCCAAGTGACTTAATGGGGTGGCCCCCTCACTTGTGACTCATGTGATTATGCATGCCCTATTACTAAGCCTATAGATGATGACCTCACTCACGACTCTGCCCCCTGCTTATACCTAATAAATACAGATGCTTCTGGGCATTTGGGGCTCTCACTGGTCTCCGCTCACGGGTTCATGGCCCCCGGAGTCCAGCGGCTCTTCACCAGATCTTCAGTGTCCTGTCTCTTTACTTCTTGGATCCTGCACCTCAGCACAGCATAAGGGACACCCCACGACCCTGTGGGGCCTAACAGCCCTGCAGCAACAATGTAGCATGATCTCCTTTAAAGAACCTTTTCGACTCAGGAGAAAGCCCTAAAACTACCAACATCAGAGGCTCCACAACTGCTGTTACTGCAAATGATTTTTTTTGTTATGAAACTATTAATGAGATTTTATTAATTTTCCCCCAATAGATTCCTTTAAATGTTATATTAAAATTTACATTAATAATTATAATTTTATTTTTCATTTTAATTTTTATATGTCATTTTGAATATTTTAGAATATAACTTTCTTGAAAATATATAAACCCAATTTTAATTTATATATTTAATGTAAATACAGTCATTTCATACTCATGAAGTTAAGCTCCCTTTGAATACAATTACATTTTATTTCTTAATCCTTTAGTAAGAATGAATTCAAATTGAAAAATAGAAAATATAAAAGTAGAGCTCAGGGGAAAAGGGCATAAGGAAATAAGAAATGTTCAACAGGGCAGCCTGCTTATGTCAATAAAAACTGGAAACAACAAAAATAAGATTTATATTGAGCATGACCCACATAAAAATTGTAAATTGTAAGCAGGGCCTCGGCATGGTGAGTCACACTTGTAATCCCAGCACTTTGGGAGGCTGAGGCAGTAAAATTGCTTGAGCCCAGGAGTTCCAGACCAGCTTGGGCAACAAAGTGAGACCCTGCCTCCAGAAAAAAATTTTTAAAAATTAGCTGGGCATGATGACGCAAGCCTGTGGTTCCAGCTACTCAGGAGGCTGAGGGGGAAGGATCGATTGGGCTCAAGAGATCAAGGCTGCAGTGAGTCGTGATCACACCAGTGCACCCCAGACTGGATGACAGAGTGGGATCCTGTCTCAAAAAACCCACAACATTGTAAACAAGATATTACCTATTTTTCATTATAAAAAATAAAGATTTAATGACTGGCCAAAATAATGAAAATGAAAAAAATTATTTTATCAAGTCCACAACTTAAACCAAATGAAATCCCTGCAATTTTATATAAATGAAGATTTAATGAAGATATTACTATAAGAGATGGTCAAAATCACAACATAAGTGATAGGCATATGCTGAAAATAAAATATAAAATATGATATGACTATCTTTAAACTTTGAACAATTATTGTTTCACTCCCAAATATACATACAGTGGCTTTTTCTTTTCTTTCTTTCTTTCTTTTTCAGACAGGGTCTCACTCTGCCCATGCTGGAGTACAGTGGCATGATCACAGCTCACTGCAGCCTCAACCTCTCAAGGCTCAAGTGCTCCTCCCACCTCAGCCTACTGACTATCTGGAACTACCGGCACATGCCACTATGCCCAGCTAATTTAGTTTATTTTTTGTAGAGACAGATCTTACAATATTGCCCAAGCTGGTCTCGAACTCCTGGACTCAAGCGATCCTCCAGCCTCACCCTCCCAAAGTGCTGGGGTTACAAGCATGAGCCACTACACCTGGCCACATTTTGTAACTTTAACAGTTTCACCAAATGTAAATTGATTAAAAATAGTCTAAGAACTACAGTGACCCAATTTGACATTAGTGTTAATAGAATACAAATCATGAGAAAAATCCTAATTTTAATGTAAGTAATATTTTTAAATTTTTCAGTGTTTAGTTATTAGATGGCATTTTGGCCTCCATTTGTACTCTCTGTAGTTAGCAATGGACTAGAGACTGGTCAACAGTCATTAAATCAGAACCCATTAACTTAACCAGGTGTGAACTCATTAACTTAACCAGAGGATCCTGTGGACCTGATAACCACCCTTAATACTTCATTGTGATCATTTGGCAAGCAATAATGCAAGCAAATGAACCTGAAGAGATTCAGCCAGGATGAAAGAAATCAGAGAGAAAAGATGCATGAAAGGAAGATGGTCTCTAAATCACTGGCTCACATCAGAATCACCTTCATGAAACATTGAATACAGTAGACAGGGCTAATAAAATTTTTCACCCAGAAAAGGTTTGGCCAAATAGTTTCCAGACTATTTGCAAATCTGGGGTGGTAATGAGTTGCTTGTTTACTTTTGTTATTATTTTTTCTTAAAAAATAGTGATTCTAATGTGTGGAAGCAATTGCAATAAAGTACTCTAGGTATGACTTAGTGGTATCATCTCATTGAAAAATACCCCAACCTCATCTTATCTGCAATGGAAATAGAGTATTTATTTCTTTAGTGCATATAGTGAAAACAAATTACAGCTGTCAGAAATGATAGCTAGATTACTTGTAGAAAACCCTTCCCTTAAAGCTGTAAATCACCAGTGTTAGCACAATTGTGTAAATTTCCTCTTTATTCCACTTTTATTCTTCTCCCTGTCTATATCTCCCCTCCTCTTTATTTATTTAATTGTCCCCCTTATAAAGGTTTCCCCATGCTGACATTTCAAATAATGCTTCTCATTAAAATTTAAAGATATTTTCACATTTTTGAACATAGGAACCATCAAAAATATGTGGCCTTTGTGATATAATTATTGTTTAGATTTGTGACATATTAGGAAAGAAGGTATTTTTAGTTTTGACATTTGAGGAAGTTTTTACCTGTATTAAAACATACGTCATAGTCTTCATTAGGATTCTTATTCGAACATGAAAAAGTAGCAAGAAAACACAAATAGCAGCAACAGTGAAGAGCACTGACTTAGGTCAAACAGACCTCAATTTAACCTAAGCTCCCCCTTTGCCAGCTGTGGGACATAAAACAACTGGCTTAACCTTCACTCATCTAAATTTCCTCATCTGCCAAGTGGGTGTAATAGTAGTTCCTATCTCCCAGAGATACGAGAATAATCTGTGTGATGTCCTTGGAATTGTGTGAGGCACACAGACAAGCTTGTGGACATTATTATTGATCTCAATGTTTTTGTTATCATTAGTCATTATTTTTAATTGACTCTGAGTTACTTTTATAAAATAAAATAATACATGCCCGACACGGTTTGGCTGTGTCCCCACCCAAATATCATCTTGAATTATAGTTCCCATAATTCCCATGTATTGTGGGAGGGACCCAGTGGGAGATAATTGAATCATGAGAGCAGTTCCCCCTATACTGTGTGTGGTAGTGAATAAGTCTCATGAGATCTGATGATTTTATAAGGGATTTCCCTTTTTGCTTGGCTGTCATGCTCTCTTTGCCAGCCACCATGTAAGATGTGCCTTTGTTTTTCCCCTCGCCTTCTGCCACCATTGTGAGATCTCCCCAGCCATGTGGAACTGTGAGTCCTTTAAACCTCTTTTTCTTTATAAATTACACAGTCTTGGATATGTCTTTATCAGCAGCGTGAAAACAGACTAATACAATGCTCATAATAGAAAAATGTAGATTGTAGAGAAGCACAAAATAAAGTCTTCTTCCTGACTGCTACTACCCACATGTCTGTTAATGGCTTCTTATGTATCATCTCTCAAATTATTTTAGGAACAAGATTATATATGATCCTTTCTGAAGCTTGATGCAGAGCAATCAGACCTTGCCCTCTGCTTGCACTTTTGTCACTAAACATTTTATCTTGAATGACTTTCTCTATTCACACATATACATCACTCTCATTCTTTATAATAACTGTATCATATTGCATTGCATACATCTACTACAATTTATATAAACATTCTTTTGCAGCCATTTTTTTTTTCAATTTTGGCTGTCAGGAAGTGTCCTTGTGTAGTCAAATTTCTGTATTAAATTATGTGTATTTTCTACTTTGGTATATTTTGCTGAATTACCCTCCCAAAAAGTTTGTACTTATTTACTTCAGTGGCATTTAATGCATTTGGGTATGACTCTGAAAACATATATGCAAATAATACGTTTAAAATAGATTTTTTTCTGAGACAGAGTCTCACTCTGTCACCCAAGCTGGAGTGCAGTGGTACAATCTCAGCTCACTGCAACCTCCACCTCCTGGGTTCAAGTGATTCTCCTGCCTCAGCCTCCTGAGTAGATGGGATTGCAGACATGCACCACCACGCCAGCCTGGCTAATTTTTGTATTTTTGTAGAGATGGGGTTTCACCATGTTGGCCAGGCTGGTCTGGAACTCCTGATCTTGTGATCCACCTGCCTTGGCCTCCCAAAGTGCTGGGATGACAGGCATAATCGACGGTGCCCAGCCTGAAATAGATTTTTAAATTAAATTCACAAGGCATATGCTTTGCTTTAGCAGGGTTCATGACCCTTTGTGATAATTTTTGAAAGACGTAGGTTCTTATCTTTTTGATGATGTGCATTCAAGAAAGTGCTCATGTGTGCACACTTTTAGAGGAAGCATGTCTTTGGGAGACTGAACAATGGCCAGCCAATAATGTTCACACACCAATCCTTTGATTTTAGCCCAGTGAAACTCACACCAGACTTCTGACCTCCAGAGCCAAGATTATAAAGGTGTGTTGTTTTAAATCACTAAGTTTATGGTAATTTGCTAGAATAGCAGTAGGAGACAAACGATCCATGTAACCCCAGATGAGGATTCAGCTATGTGGGCACATGTCCCTCTGTAAGAATGTTTGAGAGCACAGCTTTAGAAAACCAAAAGCTGGCTGGGCACAGTGGCTCTTGCCCGTAATCCCAGTACTTTGGGAAGTTGAGCTGGGAGAATCACTTGAGGCCAGGACTTTGAGACCAGTCTGGCCAATGGGGTGAAATCCTGACTCTACAAAAAATACAAAAATTAGCCAGGCATGGAGGTGCATGCCTGTAATCCCACTACTCAGGCAGCTGTGGTAGGAGAATCCCTTGAACCTAGGAGATGGAGGTGGCAGTAAGCCAAGATGGTGCCACTGCACTCCAGCCTGGGTGACCCCTAGACTCCATCTCAAAAAACAAACAACAACAACAACAAAAACCCAGAAAACCAAAAATCTTTAGTACACAAAGCAGATAAACATTGAATCAGTCACATTTTGAGCAATAAGGATGGACCTGGAGGTCAGGATGCTAAGAAAAATAATGCAGACATGGAAAGACAAATACTGGATGATCTCCCTTATATGTAGAATGTGAAATAGTCAAACCGATAGAAGCAGAGACTGGGTGGTTCTCAGGGGTCAAGGTAAGAAGGGATAAGTGGGGAGGTGTTGGTCAAAGGGTACAAAGTTTCAGCTATACAAGACTGATAAGTTCTGGAGCTCTTTTGTAGATCACAGGGTCTATGATTGACGATATTACACTGAAAGCTTAAAAACCTTCTAGGAGGATAGATCTCATATTAAATCCTCTTTCCACAAAAGGAACGACTGAACAGAAACTAAAATGAACAGGAGGTAATTCTAGAGACAGCAAATAAGTTTGTTGCATTTATTGTTGGTCATGGTTTCATGGGTATATCCTTATTTACAAACACATCAAGTTTTATACATTAAAAATCTACAACTTTTTGCTTGTGGTCCCAGTTACTAAGGAGGCAGAGGCAGAAGTATCCCTTGAGCCCAGAGTTCAAGGCTGCAGGAAGCTATGATGGCGCCACGGCACTCCAGTCTGGGCAACAAAGCAAGACTGTCTCCAAAAGCAAAAAGAAAAAAATTCACAACTTTTTGTTATGTCAATCATACATCAATAAAGTGGTTTAAAAAATGTTGAGCAGGCCACTCCACCTCCCCATCCTCCACTGCCCTAAACTCCAGCTGCCTCTGTGGAAGGCTCAGTGTTTCAGGAAGCAGATTGAAAACTATTCCTTTAGCAAATGAAACAAGCTTTCCTTTAAAGTTTGAGCTTATATTTGTAAATCTGATCTTAAAAGAAAAAGAAAATGTATTTTCACTTGGTAAGTTTATTTCTGTCTTTTGTTTTTTGAGGCAGTCTCATTCTGTCACCCAGGCTGGAGTGCAGCAGCGAAATCATAGCTCATTGCAGCCTGGATCTCCTGGGCTCAGTTCATCCTACCACTTTAGCCTCCTGAGTAGAAGCAAACATGGGTGCATGCCACCATACTCATCTGATTTATATATATTTATATTTAGTAGGGATGAGGTCTTGCTATGTTGTCCAAGGTTGTCTCAAACTCCCAGGCTCAAGCAATTCCCTTGCCTCAGCCTCCCAAAGTACTGGGATTACAGGCATGAGCCACCATGCTCAGCCTTGTTTTTTTTTTTTTTTTTTTTTTTTTTTTGCATCTATTTTCAGGGAAGCTACTGTGCCAGGCTCTGGTACATAGTAGTATACAAGACACACTCTCCCTCCCCCAACCCCACACACAGGTTAACATGCAGTCAGGAATATAGCCAATTTCAATGTAAAATGACAAATGTTTTGATAGGGAAAGAGTAGGGAGCTGTGTGGATGATCAGAAGGGTTACTGCCCATGGTCTTATATGAGGAGCAGGTTAACAGAGATCTTGAAGATGTCCAAGCTGAGAACAAGCAGAGTGACCCAGACCAGCTTGCACCAGTGCAAGCATAGAGGAAGGAATTGGGCAAGGGAAAGAGGGTAGAATGTAGAGATAATTATTCCCATTGAAAGAACAGCATATCCAAAGACTTAGAAGTGAGAGTCGGGTAAATTTGGAAAACCAGAGGTAGTTTGGCATGGCTGAAGCACAGAATGCCATGGCAAAATGGAAGACAGAGAGGCTGAAGCTTCTGAAGGACCTTGCTGTTTCTATAAAGTTACTTCCGGTTTATAATCTTGACCAGGCATAGCCCGTCCTGTAGATCTGGGGTGGGGCCTCATTTGTATTTTGAAGAACTGCTGTGGCCAGAATGAGGAGGACAGATGAGAAGGAGCAGCGACAGAGGTGGGACGAGCAGTGACCGGACTACTGCAGGAATCAAAGCTCATCTCGGTGGACATAGACCCAAGAGAATGACAGGAAGAAATGTTTAGGTCACATGCTTGGCAGGGCCTAGTGATGAGTGGATTATTAGGGAACGTGGCAGGAAAAGAGAAATTCCAAAAAGACACCCAGATTCTTGTCAGGGAACCTAGGAAGCTTCTATCCTAGAAGTTTTGTGTTTGAGGACTTGGAGGTGGGTATTCCCTCGGAGATGTCTAGTAATCTGACGCAAAAATAGATCTGAAGCCTCAGAAATTAATTTGGGGTAGAGCTAGAGACTTACAGATTACAATGAATACCTGTTATATTTGTTACAAGCATAAGTGTAATGTAATCAATTACACCTTGTAAGGGTTAAGCAAAGCAGAGTGGCTCACACCTATATTTCTGCACTTTGAGAGGCCAAGGAAGGAAGATCACTTGAGCCCAGGGGTTTGAGACCATTCTGGGCAACATAGTGAGACCCCATATCTGCCAAAAAGTTAGCCACTGGAATGGTGCACACCTATGGTCCCAGCTACTGGGGAAGCTGACCCAAGAGGCTCACTTGGGCCCAGGAGTTTGAGGTTGTAATGAACCATGATCATGCCACTGTACTCCAGCCTGGGTGACAGAGCAACAAGAACAAAAGCAAAGAGAGTTTATTAAATTACCTAGGGAGAGGATGTAGAATGGAAATAGAGTTTAAGACAGAATTCTGGGGAAACCTGAGAATAAAGGAAGACAAGCCACTATGAGGCTGAAGAGGCGCAGCTGCCAGGGAGGAGGAGGAAAGGCAGTCAAGTGTGAGGAAGTGGTTAACAGAGCCGGATGCGGTGCCGTTGAGGGGTTAAATATAATGATCACAGAAAATGTCTCTTGAATGTAGTACTGAAGGAGGTCTTGATCTTCACTCAGATATTTCCAATAGTGTAATGGGGGAAGAATAAAATGGGGATGTCAGCATTGTGGGGGTTGGAAAACAAGATTAACCACAGGCTTTCTAATGTTCCTTCCTGTCCTTGACATTCAACCCTGTAAACTACAGCAAGCATGTTCTGTGTTGAGTCCCATCCCTCTTGATTGCTTTTGGCTGGTGGTAAACATTTCATCCTGCAGACACAGCCTTCAGATTCAGAAGCAATTCTAAACATTTCAGACCTAAAAACTGCATCATCTTCATGGTGGGGACTGGGATTAGGCCTCTGACCTATGCTTAGTTTCCAGAGTGTCCGAATTGAGCCTTGGGACTCCCTGGATGCCCACAACACTGTAGCTTTCCTCCTAATTATCAGAAGTGCCCATTACAAGTGGTACTGTCTCACTCATATGTACCTGCTATGTTCCATATGCTGTGCTAAGTACTAAATATATGAAGATGAAAGCACATTCCATAAGGATACAAATTTTTATCTAAAAACAGTTCACTGATGTATCCCCAGCACCTAAAACAGTGCCTGGTACAATGTAGGTCTCGATAAATATTTATTCAATGAATGCCACAGACTGTCTTCTTGAATCCAGTGTACAAGACAAGCATATATACTGACAACTGCAGTATAATATGGCAAGTACTGTTATGGAGGCTCAAGGGAAGCACAGAAGGGGTGTATCTTCCTTAGCCTGTGGATATTTTTTGGTACTCTGGTTCCCAACTAGCATTGGAGCACAAGCCTGAGTCCAGATCTGCCTTCTGACTTGCCAGCCTTTGCCATGCTTCTCTATCCATAAAGCAGAGCCATGTCACTCTGCCCTAAACTACTAGCTTCAGTCAAGGCACCCTCTGCCATTAAGGCACTGCCACTGTCATGACCAAGAGTGTATATTGCTCCTGACCATAGGTAGGCACTCACACCTACCAGGTCAGATCACACCTACCAGGTCAGAGTCCTCAGAGAGATGAATGCCAATCCCAATGGCAACTTATTAGACATTGTATCTGGGACAGCTGGCTGAGCTCTTAGAGGGCAAGGCACATTGCCAGGAGAATGCCTCTAGCACCAGCCATACTCCTGCCCCTGTGTTGCCTGCCTTAAAATCCCAGTGTGACTCACAGGATGTTCAAGCAAGTTCTCTAGGAATTAACAATCCACCTGCTAGCCCAGCTCATTTGCTTTCCAGCACATGTTACTAGGAACAACAAAGTGTCATCATAAAGAGAGGGAGGTGGTGGAAGGAGCATGAGCTTGCAGCCCAGACAGCTTGTTTGCCTTCTTTGTATGACTTCAGGCAAGTCACCTTAATTCTCTGGTTCCCCATCTCTCCCTTCCTAATTTTGACATATCAGATGTACAGAAAAGTTGCAAGAATAGTAAAAAGAATTCCCAGAAATTCTTCATCCAGATTCCCAAAATGGTAACCATTTCTGCAACTGCTTCATCGTTTTCTGTTATCTGTGAGTGCTTGTGTGCACATAGACCATGCATCTCAATTGTTTTCTGAACCACTTAAGGAGTTGCAGACACCCTCTTTCCCCTAAATACTTTAATATGTATTTCTAAAAACAAGAAATTCCTCAAGTAACCAGAGTACAGTTTTTAAAATAGAAAATTAACATTGAAACAAATACTATTATTTAATCTACAGACCTTGTTAAATTTTGTCATTGTTTCAAAAATGTCCCTTATAGCAAAAGAAAATCCCAGATCATGCATTTAATTCAGTTGTCACGTTCTTTTTTTTTTTTTTTCACTCTTCTGCTGAAAGAGAAAGTTGTCATGTTTTTAAAGATTAATCCGGAACATCTTCTGAGCTTTCTTTGAATTTCATGATATTGACATTTTTATAAAGTATAGCACAGTGATTTTGTAGAATGACTGTATGGTTGGATTTGTCTGATGTGCCCTCAAGGATAGATTCAGATTATTCACTTTTGGCAGAATGACACAGAAGTGATGCTGAGCTCTTCTCAGTGCATCAAATAAGAGGTATGTATTAGTTTGTTTTCACGCTGCTGTAAAGAAATACTTGAGACTGGGTAATTTAGAAAGGAAAGAGGTTTAATTGACTCACAGGTCTGGGGAGACCTCAGTAAACTTACATCTTGGAGGAAGGAGAAGTAAACACCTTCTTCACAAGGCACCAGCAGACAGAAGAGCAGAGGAGGAACTTTCAAATGCTTAGAAAACCATCAGGTCTCATGAGACCTCACTCACTATCATGAGAATAGCATGGAAGTAACCACCCCCATCACCTAATCACCTCCCACCTGGTCTTTCCCTTGACACATGGGGATTGTAGGGATTACAATTCAAGATGAGGTTTGGGTTGGGACACAGAACCAAACCGTATCAAGGTATATGCTAATGGTTAGTCTCATTGCTAGTAATGTTAACTTTGACCATTTTCTAATGTGGCATTGTGTAGTTTTCTCAACTGCTATATTTTACCCCTTGTATTGAAAGAAAGATCTTGTGGGGATGTCCATTACTCTTTAAACAAGAAGAATTAATTATTATACTGGCTGGCAAATATTGATTTTTGTAATTCCAACATTCTTTCTATACGTATGAGTTGGCAATCTCTTGTAAGGAAGAGTTTACTTTGTCTCCCAATTTGCTTGTTTTACTCAAGACATGTGAAATTCAATTTACTAATAGAGTAAAATCCTTTAATTTTCTATCTTTATTTTGATACTCAAATTGTCCCTAGTTTTGCCAATGGGAGCCCCTTCAAGCTGGCTCTTTTACCTTTTGGTAAAATTGAATTCGTAAATTGAATTTCACAAGTCATCCTTTGGTATGATGAAATGCCCCAGGTTTATCTTATTCTTTCTGTAAACTACATTTGCTTGGCCATTTTGTTTTTTCAGAGAAACCTGGCTCTTGTTGGTGAAGAATGGTATTTAGAAAACAAGATCTGGTACTAAGAGGTGAACCCCACTGTTAGTGGGATTTCATTTTATCTAGGTATTCTCAGAGGACAGATCTGAGCGGAAAGGGAAAGAGAGAGTCAGGGAGGTGGGAGAGAGAGAGACAGAATACAGACATACATACATACATACACATATATTTACCTAGATATATATGTATGTACATACATGTGTAGATCTGTGTATGTGGGTGTCTTTGTGCACAATATATATATAAAGAGGCAATATATATACATACATACATACACATATATGTACAGAATATATACATACATAATGTATTATATATATTTAATGACCAATTATATATTTAAGATTATGCATGTATATACACACATAATGTATATATATATTCTGTACATGTATGTGTATATGTATATATTCTCTCTGTATATACATATATATGTATATATATTCTGTATATATGTGTGTATGTACGTATTCTATCTACTGCATATATATGTATATGCAGTTATGCCTATATATGTATATATTCTGTCTTCCTACAGTTTATATATATTCTCTCTATATATATACTGTGCAGTTATATGCACAGAGACACACACCCACATATACAGACCTACACACATCTATATCCATTTGTACCAATTTGTCTATGTCCCCACGAGTCACACTGACAGCTCCAATTCTACTTCCCTTTTCAGATTTATCACTGTCTTCTCCAACAGGGAGAACTCTGGATCCTGATATCAACAAAGCGTGTATTTATTTATTTGTTCCATTCTGCAATCAACGAGTAGCTCCAGAATCAGTAACCTATATTTTTGGGGAAAAAAGGTCTACTAATTAGAGTTCAATATTTGTTTAGTGGGTTTTTGCCTTTAGTGTGAAGGCAAGTCATCTAGATATTGTGTTCAATATTTGCTTGAGTTAATTTTTTTCTCCCTTCTTGAGAGTGATTATATTATTCATTTGATTTATGTGGGTCAGTTCATTTGTTTTCAGTTGCATTCAGTTTTAGGCTATCCCCCTTCTTTTTGGATTTTAAAATTTTCATTTATTTATTTATTTGAATGTGGGAAACATTAACATTATGGGTTAAATTGTTTCCCACCTCCTATCGCCTAATTCATTATTGAGTTCCTAAGCTGCAGTACCTCAGAACTCACCCTTATTTGGAAATAGAGTGGCTGCAGGTGTAATCAGATAAGTTAAGATGAAGTCATACTGGAGTAGGTGGGTCAGTATGACTGGTGGGACACCAATATGATTGGTGTTCTTATAATAAGGGAGAATTTGGACACAGAGACAGCCATACAGGGAGAACACCATGTGAACTGGAGATCTGCTGCTATGGGCCAGAGAACTACCAGAAGCTGAGAGAGAGGCCTGGAACACATTCTTCAATAGTGTGTTCAAAGGAAGCACAGCCCTGTCAGCACCTGGATGCAGACTTCTAGGCTCCAGAACTGTGAGACCACAAATTTCTGGTGTGTAAACCACTTAGTTTGTGGTACTTTGTTGTGATAGCCCTAAAAACATAACACAATTAATACAGTTTTAAAAGTCAGGTCTATAAAAAGAAGGTATATTCAGAGAAATGACTCCCATTTTCTTCTTTACTTTCTACCCAACTCTCACCATGCCCAGTAGTGATGAGTATCTTAAGCTTAGACTCTTATTTCTTTTCTTCCTGTGTTTCTTTCCACTGAAGCTAATAGTTAAATGTATACGTTTTTATTTTCTCTGGAATTCACTCTATATTAGTTCACACAGATCTTATTCATTCTTTTGTATAGCTGCATAGTAGTCCATTTTGTAGATGTGCCATTTTGTGTGTACATTGTGGGGAAATCCATTTTGGGTGTAGGCATGTTCATTTTGAAGAATAGTTTCTTCAACTATTCTCCTATGTGTGAGCATTTAGGCATTTTCAATTATTTTTCAATACAAACAATGCTGCAATGAATAACCTTGTGCATTTATATTTTTGTATTGGCAAAGGTATATCTTTGGAGTAGATTTCTAGAAGTGGGATTCTTTGATCGAAACTTAAATACACATGTAGTTTTGTTAGGTATTGTGAAATTTCCCTCAAGAAGGCTGCATTCTCATTAGCAACATATGAGGGATCCTGTTTTTCCACAGCCTAACAAACAGAGCGTGTTATATATTTTTAGATGTTTCCTAATCTAATAATAAATAATATATCAGCATAGATTTAATTTGCATTTGTCTTATCATGAATGATGTTAAACCTTTTTCCATCCATTTTTATGCCCTTTTGCAAATTGTTTCTATATTTCCTTACACTTTTCATTTGGATTTTAAAAATCCTTTTACTCTCAGTTTTGAAGAATATTCTATATATTACAGAATTTTGCCCTTTTTCTGTATGATAGAAGTGTTTTCATCCAGTATGTCAGTGGTGTTTTGACTTTGTTTATGATGCTTTTGCTGTGCAGATTTTCTTTTTCATTTTTACATAGTTAAAATAATCTATTTTTAAAAATTACATCTGTATTTGGAGAATCTGTTAGGCCTTTCTGAGCTTAAAGAGTAATTCATCCAGATTTTCTTATTGTACTTGATGGTTTAATTTTTTTTTAAGCATTGGGTTCTTTATCTCTTTGGAGTTTACTCTTTTATGTTATGTGAGTTACGGATCTGATGTTATCTTTTTTTCAAATGGCTACCAGTTGTCCCAGAACCATTTATTAAAAATCACTCTTAGCCTTTGTAATTTAAGATGCTCCCCTTATCATATATTAAGTTTCAAAGATGCTTGGATTTCTTTCTGGACTTTTGTTCTATTCAACTTATCTGTCTACTTCTACTAGTAATGTGCTTTTTAAATTATAGAGGCTTTATAGTATGTTTTCCACCCTGTTTTTTTTTAAACTTAAATGAGGCAAGTATGTTTTATTATCTAGTATAACTAGTATTCCCTCAGAGCTTTTTTTAAATTTTTTTGGGGGAGATATTCTTGCATGTTTATTTTTTCATATGAAGTTTATGGATTTTGTTAGTGATATTGCACTAAATTTGTAAATTTGCTTAGAGAATGACTTATTCTCATTTTTATGATGTTGAGTCTTCCAATCCAAAAATAAGGACGTTGTTTTGTTTGTCCAAGTCTATTTTTACATCATTCAAGAGTGTTTAAAGTTTTGTATAGATTTTTAACATTGTTAAATTTATTTGTAAGTACTTTATCTTTTTTTTTTTGCTAATTTGAATGGGGCTTTCTCTGCCCTTGTGTTCTCCACCTGATTATCATTTATGAAAATGACTGCAGCCTGCTCAAACCTCCAGGGCTGGCCTTGTGGACCAGTTGGCTTTATTTCTTCAGTGGAAACCTAGTCACTATGATGTAGTAGTTGGCAGGTTGTCAGCTTGCAATAACCATGAACTTCAAAATGTGATAAGAAGCACCTGGCTGAAGCATTGGATACAGAATCCTGCATTAAGTTCATAATAGGTGCTTATAGCTGCTAAGCGCCTGTGGAAGACCAGGAGGATCCCTACTACTGAAAATCGCAAATCCAGTTTTGAATCGGGAAATCGCAGCATTCCGTCTTTAAGAGGACACTTCATCAGGGCTCTCTGAAGACCGAGTTGTCAATGTGAGTTTCCAAGTCCTCTACTTGATCACTATTACCAAGTCCTCTACCTTATCTCTATTTCCAAGTGTTCTGCATTCCCAGTGATGTGGGTTTCCAGAGGAAAGTCACTGTCAAGCTTTCTCAGGCAGAATAGGAGGAGGCCCTCTTCATTGGTCACTTGAATCCTCCAAGCTGTGGTGTGCAGGCGAACAAGCTTTATACGAGCACATGGAACAATTCATTTTACCAGAGAGCTTTAAATGTACAATCATATGGGAGAGCCAAGACCTCCACAGCTTTGTGTTAAGAAATCTTAATTTTGTTAAGATGTTTTGTGTTAACAAAGTGTCAGTGAATATGGAGTGGGAATTCTTGGAGTCATTACAGCTGGGGAGGGTGCACTGCCTAGTGAATTATTGGAAGGTGTGGAGGGAGTTGGAGTGGTTTTATATAAGCAGTATCCAGGAAGGTGATGCTCTCTTACACATCCCTCAAAGACTTATTGATTATCTAAGTAATCTCCATGGAGAAGATGCCTACTGAAGGAGGAAAACAGCATCTATGATGATATTGTTTTTGTGGATTTTGTCCAAACTTATTGAAATATACCTGCAAAATTATTGAACTTTATAGATGGACTATAGAAACAACCAACTTTGATTTGTTACTAAAGACAGATGATGACTGTGAGATAGGCTTGGAAACTGTATTTAAGAGAATTTCTCAAAAGAATATGAATGGGTCTAATTTTGGTGGGGATATTTCAGACTGAATTGGGTAGTTGACAGAACCAGGAAGTGGCAGGAGTTGGAACACCTTGGTCATGCTTACCCTGCCTTTGCATGTGGGTCAGGGTATGTGATCTCCAGGGTCATGCTGGCAGGCAACTCCAGGAGGTTACTGACCTGTCAGGGTGAAGATGTAAGCATGGGCACTTGGATGGCAGCCACAGGACCTAAAAGATACCCCCTCAGCATGTGGCTGTGTGCAAAGACTTGTCAGACAGGAGCTGACCGAACTGTGGAAACTGAAGGAATTGTGTGGTGATCCTTGTCAATCTGAAGCAAGATAACAGGGATTTGAATTAGCAGTGTCTAAACTTGGGGTGAATGATATGGTTTGGCTGTGTCCCCACCCAAATATAATCTTGAATTGTAGCCCCCACAATTCCCACATGCCATGAGAGGAACCTCGTAGGAGGTAATCAGATCATGGAGGCAGATCTTTCCTGTGCTATTCTCGTGATAGTGAATAAATCTCACAAGGTCTGATGGTTTTAAAAATAGGAGCTTCAATGCACAAGTTCTCTCTTTCTCATTGTCTGCTGCCATCCATGTAAGATGTGGCTTGCTCCTCCTTGCTTTCCACCATGATTGTGAGGCTTGTCCAGCCACGTGGAACTGTAAGTCCATTAAACCTCTTGCTTTTGCAAATTGCCCAGTCTTCAGTATGTTTTCATCAGCAGTGTGAAAAAGGACTAATACAGTAAATTGCTACCAACCGAATGGGGTGCTGTTGAAAAGATACCCAAATGTGGAAGCAACTTTGGAACTGGGTAATAGGCAGAAGTTGGAACAGTTTGGAGGGCTTAGAAGAAGATAGGAAAATGTAGGAATGTGTAGAACTCCCTAGAGACTTTTTTTTTTGTCTGTAATTTAGTATGTATCTCTAAAGGATAAGCATTCTTTACAAAATATAAAAATCCACAATGCCATTATCATACCTTATAAATTAACAATATTTTCTTAATAGTATCAAATATCCAGTCAGTACTCAATTCTCCTCCACAGTGTCATAAAATAATTTCTCATTATAGCGTATTTGAATCAAGATCCAGATGAAGTCCATGTACTGTGATTTGTGGATATGTCTTTTAAGACCCTTTTAATCTATAGTTTTTCCTTTCATCTCTTTTTTATTGTCTTTGAAACTAATTTATTTATAGTTTTTTTTTAAAGTTTTTTGTCCTGTAGAGATTTCCAGAGCCTGAATTTTGCTGATTGTATCATCAGGTGTCATTTACCATGATCTTCTGTCATTCTGTATTTTCTATGAGAATTTCTTTCACTTCCAGAGTGGAGGAAGCTGTGCACTTTCATCCTCTAGAGGTGCACTCTCTGTGATATAAGCAGCTATTGATAATCTTTGCCAAGATTTATTAATTTATTAATGATTGCAAAAGGGTGAAGCTCTAACTCCATAATTTCTTCTTCAATTATTAGCTGAATAACATTATAAAGAAAAACTATTTGGCTACCTCAAGGAACAGTTTATATGAAAGACAACAAATAACTTGATCCTGTCTCTTTATTTACCAGTTTTCAAACCAATGAATTGTTTCATTGGCATTCCCACTAGGGAAACAAATAGTATTTTTTTTAAGTATCATTATCATAATGGATTTAAGTATATTGGATATATTTATATCCATTGATGTTATTCTTATTGAAGCTCAACTCATCTTATTTTTGGTAATGGGAGCCTATTCAAGTGAGATATCAAGCCCTCTCAAAATAAACGTAATAGTCTTAGTTAGTTTCTTGGCTTTCTGATATAACAAAATGCTCAAGATTTCTTTTTTTTTTTAATTGCATTTTAGGTTTTGGAGAACATGTGAATAACATGCAAGATAGTTGCATAGGTACACACGTGGCAGTGTGATTTGCTGCCTTCCTCCCCTTCACCTATATCTGGCATTTCTCCCCATGCCATCTCTCCCTGACTACCCACCCCCTGCTGTCCCTCCCTTATTCCTCCCAACAGACCCCAGTGTGTAGTGCTCCCCTCCCTGTGTCCATGTGTTCTCATTGTTCAACACCCGCCTATGAGTGAGAACATACGGTGTTTCATTTTCTGTTCTTGTGTCAGTTTGCTGAGAATGATGTTCTCCAGGTTCATCCATCTCCCTACAGAGGACACGAACTCATCATTTTTGATTGCTGCATAATATTCCATGGTGTATATGTGCTACATTTGCCCTGTCCAATCTATTATCGATGGGCATTTGGGTTGGTTCCAGGTCTTTGCTATTGTAAACAGTGCTGCAATGAACATTTGTGTCTATGTGTCCTTATAGTAGAATGATTTACAATCCTTCGGATATATACCCAGTAATGGGATTGCTGGGTCAAATGGAATTTCTATTTCTAGGTCCCTGAGGAATTGCCACACTGTCTTCTGCAATGGTTGAACTAATTTACACTCCCACCAGCAGTGTAAAAGTGTTCCTATTTCACCACATCCTCTCCAGCATCTGTTGTCTCCAGATTTTTTAATGATTGCCATTCTAACTGGCATGAGATGGTATCTCAATGTAGTTTTGATTTGCATTTCTCTAATGACCAGTGATGATGAACATTTTTTTCATATGTTTGTTGGCCTTATGTATGTCTTCTTTTGTAAAGTGTCTGTTCATATCCTTTGCCCACTTTTGAATGGGCTTGTTTGTTTCTTTCTTGTAAATCTGTTTTAGTTCTTCGTAAATTCTGGACATCAGCCCTTTGTCAGATGGGTAAACTGCAAAAATTTTTTCCCATTCTGTTGGTTGTTGATTCACTCTACTGACTGTTTCTTTTGCATGCAGAAGCTGTGGAGTTTGACTAGGTCCCATATGTGTATTTTGGCTTTTGTTGCCAAAGCTTTTGGTGTTTTAGTTATGAAATCCTTGCCTACTCCTATATCCCAAATAGTTTTGCCTAGATTTTCTTTTAGGGTTTTTATGGTGTTAGGTCTTATGTTTAAGTCTTTAATCCATCTGGAGTTAATTTTAGTGTAAGGTGTCAGGAAGGGGTCCAGTTTCTGCTTTCGGCACATAGCTAGCCAGTTTTCCCAACACCATTTATTATACAGGGAATCCTTTCCCCATTGCTTGTTTTGGTCAGGTTTATCAAAGATTGTATGATTGTGGATATACTCTTTTGCCTCTGATGCCTCTGTTCTGTTCCACTGGTCTATATCTCTGTTTTGGTACCAGTACCATGCTGTTTTGATTACTGTAGCCTCATAGTATAGTTTGAAGTCCGGTAGTGTGATGCCTCCTGCTGTGTTCTTTTTACTTAGAATTGACTTGGCTATGCGGGCTCTCTTTTGGTTCCATATGAAGTTTAAGGTGGTTTTTTCCAGTTCTATGAAGAAGGTCATTGGTAGCTTGATGGGGATAGCATTGAATCTGTAAATTACTTTGGGCAGTATGGCCATTTTCACGATATTGATTCTTCCTAACAATGAACATGGAATGTTTCTCCATCTGTTTGTGTCCTCTCTTATTTCGTTGAGCAGTGGTTTGTAGTTCTCCTTGAAGAGGTCCTTTACGTTCCTTGTTAGTTGTATTTTTAGGTATTTTATTCTCTTTGTTGCAATTGTGAATGGCAGTTCGTTCTTGATTGAGCTCTCTTTAAGTCTGTTATTGGTGTATAGGAATGTTTGTGATTTTTGCACATTGATTTTATATCCTGAGACTTTGCTGAAGTTGCTTATCAGTTTCAGGAGATTTTGGGCTGAGATGATGGGGTCTTCTAGATATACTATCATGTCATCTGCAAATAGAGACAATTTGGCTTCCTCCTTTCCTATTTGAATACCCTTTATTTCTTTTTCTTGCCTGATTGCTCTGGCTAGAACTTCCAGTACTATATTGAATAGGAGTGGTAAGAGAGGGCATTCTTGTCTAGTGCCGAATTTCAAAGGGAATGCTTCTAGTTTTTGCCCATTCAGTATGATATTGGCTATTGGTTTGTCATAAATAGCTTTTATTATTTTGAGATATGTTCCGTCAATACCGAGTTTATTGAGGGTTTTTAGCATAAAGTGCTGTTGAATTTTGTCAAAGGCCTTCTCTGCATCTATTGAGATACTCATGTGGTTTTTGTTTTTAGTTCTGTTTATGTGGTGAATTACGTTTATAGACTTGCGTATGTTGAACCAGCCTTGCATCCCCAGGATGAATCCTATTTAATCATGGTGGATAAGCTTTTTGATGTGCTGTTGCAATCAGCTTGCCAGTATTTTATTGAAGATTTTTGTGTCTATGTTCATCATGGATATTGGCCTGAAGTTTTCTTTTCTTGTTGAGTCTCTGCCGGGTTTTGGTATCAGGATGTTAGTTGGTCTCATAAAATGATTTGGGAAGGATTCCCTCTTTTTGGATTATTTGGAATAGTTTCAGAAGGTATGGTAACAGTTCCTCTTTGTGTGTCTGGTAGAATTCGGCTGTGAACCCATCTGGACCCGGGCTTTTTTTGTGTGGTAGGCTCTTAATTGCTGCCTCAACTTCAGATCTTGTTATTGGTCTATTCATGGTTTCGACTTCTTCCTGGTTTAGGCTTGGGAGGATGCAAGTGTCCAGGAATTTATCCATTTCTTCCAGGTTTACTTGTTTATGTGCATAGAGTTGTTTATAATATTCTCTGATGATGGTTTGAATTTCTGTGGAATCTGTGGTGATTTCCCCTTTATCATTTTTCATTGCATCTATTTGGTTATTCTCTCTCTCTCTCTCTCTTTTTTTAATTAATCTGGCTAGTGGTCTGTCTATTTTGTTGATCTTTTTGAAAAACCAGCTCCTGGATTTATTGATTTTTTGAAGGGGTTTTCATTTCTCTATCTCCTTCAGTTCTGCTCTGATCTTAGTTATTTCCTGTCTTCTGCTAAGTTTTGAGATTTTTTTTTTACCTTGCTCCTCTAGCTCTTTCAATTTTGACAATAGGGTGTCAATTTTGGATCTCTCCACTCTTCTCATGTGGGCACTTATTGCTGTATATTTTCCTCTAGAGACTGCTTTAAATGTGTCCCAGAGATTCTGGTATGTTGTGTCTTCATTTTCATTGGTTTCAAAGAACTTCTTTATTTCTGCCTTCATTTCATTGTTTATCCAGTCAACATTCAAGAGCCAGTTGTTCAGTTTCCATGAAGCTATGTGGTTCTGAGTTAGTTTCTGAATTCTGAATTCTAACTTGATTGCACTGTGGTCTGAGAGACTGTTTGTTATAATTTCAGTTGTTATGCATTTGCTGAGGAGTGATTTACTTCCAATTATGTGGTCAATTTTAGAGTAGGTATGATGTGGTGCTGAGAAGAATGTATATTCTATGGATTTGGGGTGGAGAGTTCCATAAATGTCTAACAGGTTTGCTTGTTCCAGGTCTGAGTTTAAGTCTTGGACATCCTTGTTAATTTTCTGTCTGGTTGATCTGCCTAATAGTGACAGTGGAGTGTTAAAGTCTCCCACTATTCTTTTGTGGGAGTCTACGTCTCTTTGTAAGTCATTAAGAATTTGATTTATACATCTGGGTGTGTCTGTATTGGGTCCGTATATATTTAGGATTGTTAACTCTTCTTGTTGTAGCAATCCTTTTACCATTATGTAATGTCCTTCTTTGTCTCTTTTGATCTTTGTTGCTTTAAAGTCTATTTTATCAGAGACAAGAATTGCAACTCCTGCTTTTTTTTCCTCTCCATTTGCTTAGTAAATCTTCCTCCATCTCTTTATTTTGAGCCTTTGTGTATCCTTGCATGTGAGATGGATTTCCTGGATACAGCACACCAGTGAGTTTTGGCTTTTTATCCAATTTGCCAGTCTGTGTCTTTCGATTGGTGCATTTAGTCCATTTACATTTAGGGTTAATATTGTTATGTGTGAATTTGATACTGCCATTTTGATGCTAGCTGGCTGTTTTGTCCATTAGTTGATGCAGATTCTTCATTTTGTTGATGCTCTTTACCATTTGGTATGTTTTTGGAGTAGCTGGTACTGATTGTTTCTTTCTATGTGTAGTGCCTCTTTCAGGAGCTCTTGTAAAGCAGGCCTGGTGATGACAAAATCTCTGAGTACTTGCTTGTTTGCAAAGGATTTTACTTTTCCTTCATTTATGAAGCTTAGTTTGGCTGGATATGAAATTCTGGGTTGAAAGTTCTTTTCTTTAAGGATATTGAATATTGGCCCCCACTCTCTTCTGGCTTGTAGGATTTCTCTGAGAGATCTGCTGTGAGTCTGATGGGCTTCCCTTTGTGGGTAACCCGACCCTTCTCTCTGGCTGCCTTTAGCATTTTCTCCTTCATTTCAACCCTGGTGAACCTGACGATTATGTGCCTTGGGGTTGCTCTTCTTGAGGAATATCTTTGTGGTGTTCTCTGTATTTCCTTGACTTGAACATTGGCCTGTCTTGCTAGGTTGGGGAAGTTTTCCTGGATAATATCCTGAAGAGTATTTTCCAGCTTGGATTTATTCTCTTCATCACATTCAGGTACACCTATCAAACGTAGATTAGGTCTCTTCACATAGTCCCACATTTCGTGGAGACTTTGTTCATTCCTTATTGCGCTTTTTTCTCTAATCTTGCCTTCTCATTTTATTTCATTGAATTGATCTTCAACCTCTGATATCCTTTCTTCTGCTTGGTCAATTCGGCTATTGAAACCTTTGCATGCTTCACGAAGTTCTCGTGTTGTGTTTTTCAGCTCCATCAATTCACTCATATTCCTCTCTAAATTGTTCATTCTTGTTATCATTTCGTCAAATATTTTTTCAAAGTTCTTAGTTTCTTTGTATTGAGTTAGAACATATTCTTTTAGCTCACAGAAGTTTCTCATTACCCACCTTCTGAAGTCTGATTCTGTCATTTCATCACACTCATTCTCCATCCAGCTTTGTTCCCTTGCTGGTGAGGAGTTGTGATCCCTTGTAGGGGGAGAGGTGTTCTGGTTTTGGGTGTTTTCCTCCTTTTTGCACTGGTTTCTTCCCAACTTTGTGGATTTATCCACCTGTCGTCTGTGTAGTTGCTGATTTTCAGGTTGGGTCTCTGAGTAGACATCCAGATTGTTGATGATGAAGTTATTTCTGTTTCTTAGTTTTCCTTCTAACAGTCTGGCCCCTCTGGTGTAGGACTGCTGATGTCCACTCCAGGCCCTGCTTGCCTGGGGATCACCTGCAGCAGCTGCAGAACAGTCAGGATTGCTACCAGTTTCTTCTTCTGCTATCTTTGTCCCAGAATGATGCCTATAAAATGTCAGTCTGATCAGTCCTTTGTGAGGTGACTCTTTGGATATACAGGGGTCAGGAAGCTGCTTGAGGAGGCAGTCTGTTCTTTATAGGAGCTCAAGTGCTGAGCTGTGGGCTCCATTGTTCATTCAGAGCTGCTAGGCAGGTACGTTTAAGTCTGCTGCAGCAGAACTCATAAACCCCTTTTTTTCCCCAGGTGCTCTGTCTTGGGGAGTTAGGGCTTTATTTATGAGTATCCATTGTGCTGCTGCCTTTATTTTTCAGGGCTGCCCTGCCTAGCAAGGAGGCAGCCTAGTCACTGTCTGCCTGCAGAGGCTTTGCTGAGCTGCTGTGGCCTCTGCCCTGCTGCCCTGTGAACTTCCCTGCAGTCCTGTTTATATGGGTGTAATTAGAACTGCCTCGGCAATGGTGGCTCACCTCTGTAATCGTGGACTCTCCCTGTTATGTTGGATTGCCTTGGCAGTGGCAGGCTGCCTCAGCAATGGTGGACTACCTCCGTAGGGGTGGAGTGCCTCAGTAATTGCGTAGGCCCCTCCCCTACTGAGCTGCACCATCCTGGGTTCAGCTGTGCTTGCGTGAAACTCTCAACCCCGAGCATTTCCAATTGCCATTTTTTGTTTGTTTGTTTGTTTTTGTGGGGGTGCGACCCGCCGAGCCTGATCACCTGGCTCCCTGTCTCAGAGCCTTTTTTTTTAAGTTCAGTGGTTGACTCTCTCCCAGGTGTTCCAGTTGCCTGCTGAAAGGGTGCTGGGATCTGTGTGATTTCCCATGTGGTGACCCACTGCGCCAGCTGAAACAATGGTGCTGCCCAGGAATCTCCTGGCCTGGCTCTCTGTTTCAGACCAGTTTATTCAGATGAATGGGCAAATCTGCCTTCTCAGAGCTCCAATTGCTAGCTTAAAAGGGCAACCAGACCAGTGTATTTTGTACAGACAGCCACTGCGCCAGGGCACTGGCCAAACAACTGCACTGGCTGAAAGATCTGTGTCGACCAAAACAGCCGTGCTGGCGACCTGTGGGGCTCCTCCACCTAGGAATCTCCTGGTCTGTGGGCAATAAAGATCCATCTAGAAATGTGGCATCCACTCACCCTCTGCACTTTCTCTGGAAGCTGCAATCCTGAGCTGTTCCTAAAGGGCCATCTTGGATGTTCTCCCAAATTTTCTATTTTTGAAACAATCTTGCATTCCTGAGATAAAATCTACTTGGTCATCCTGTATTTTTTTAAATGTGAAGTTGTATTCTTTTTGCTAATATCTAGAATTTTTCCAACAATTATTCATAAGCGATATTAAGTTGCAATTTTCTCTTTTTGAACTGACTGTACCAGGGTTAAGTGTTAATTTTATACTTGCTTCATGAAAAATGAGGATGTTTTCCTTCGTTTCCAATTGTCGGTAACATGTAATGACAGAGCATTGGGACTATCTGATCTCTGAAGATTTGGTAGTGATTTTCAGTCTCTCTAGCACAAAATGGGAACAATTATAATATTTCCTTCTAAGGAGTTGTCAGAACAATTGAATTGATGGACTTGGAAGTGCTTTACAAACAGCACATCTCTAGTCATGTGTTGATTATTGCAACAGAGGCAAGAACAAAGTGTAGTGTAGAATGGGTAATTAAATCACTCTCAATTGGAAAAAAGATAGTTACTGAGAAAGTTTCATACAAATTATCTTTTAGTTCAGTTTTGAATGAGGAGTGTGATTTTAATGACCCAAGAAGTAAATATTCCAGGTAAAGGAAAGAGCATAAGTGGGGATATTTAAGTTTATGATTATAAAATTTACTATATTCATGTAGTAATGTTCAGTTGTCACTTTGGCATAAATTTATTTTTTGATTCTTTGAGGATGATAGGTGATATGGTTTGGCTGTGTCCCCATCTAAATCTCATCTTCAATTGTAACTCCCAGAAGTCCCATTTGTCATGGGAGGAATCGGTGGGAGGTGACTGAATTATGGATGTGAGTCTTTCATGTGCTGTTCTTGTGATAGTGAATGAGTCTCAGTTTCCCTGCACAATCTCTCTCTTTACCTACTGCCATCATGTAAGATGTGACTTGCTCCTCATTGCCTTCCACCATGATTGTGAGGCCTCCCCAGTCATGTGGAAGCCTAAGTCCATTAAATCTATTTCTATTGTAAATTGCCCAGTATCAGGTATGTCTTTATCAACAGCATGAAAATGGACTAACAGAGTAGGATAGAAACTATCCTTATCTTAAGGTCAGAGAGGGCAATGACTTCATGAGTAAGTAATAGAGTCTACCACAGACACAGAGAGTGGGTGCTTGATAAATATTTGGAGCATTTTCTATTGATACAAAACCACGGTTGACTTTGTTTCATTTACTCTTCCTTCTGTTCCTCTCTTATTTTTGTGTATTATGAAATTAAATATTTATTACCAATGTTTAGTGTTGTTTTTCATGATAGCATACTGCCCATCCATTGTTTCATTTATGTTTCTTTTATCTTCACAACTATAAGTAAAGTTTTGATGCTTTTTGATAGGTAAAGTAGACATTTGTTGCTTGAACTCCTTGTTGACAGAGACCGAATTTTTATTTTTGTGTTCCATTTCTTCAAATAGCTCATGGGTTTCAAGGGAAGCTGACACTGTCATCCACCCTTCCACTCTCTAGTCAAGGGTGAGCTCAGATTATCAAAACACTAACCAACACATACCACTGCTCTGGGAGGGCGATTGGTATAACAACAACAGAACTTTTGGGGAAGGACACATCCTTGCCCTTATTTTGGATCTAACAAGAAACATGAGGAACTGGTTAAGAAATACAAGAGGCGAAACCTGCTCCAAATTGAGCTCCTACAGGAGAGAGACATAAACCAAATCTTGAGCCACCGTTTTAAGCTTCATCTGAAGCCAGCAGACTTACTTTTCAAGCATAGAAGCCAGTAAATGCCTTTATTCTTAAAATCAGTTTCTGCCATTTTTCAACCAAAGGTCTTAACTAATACAATAAAACAGACAGTGCTATATATATCTGATATATCTCATTGATAGTAAGGAAGCAGGCAAAAAATCATTTACTGAGTTTTTGTGAGAATACAAATGTAGTACAATGTATCCATTCATTTCTTCATTCAATATACACCCACTAAGCATCTACAATGCCACTGATAGTTTTCATACCAAAAAATATATGTGAACTACCATTAATATTTTTATTAATATAAAATAAATGTGCCATTACTGTTTTAAGTTTCTTAGAGCTTTCTATGAATGATAATTTATTCATTCATTCACTAAATTCAACAAAAATATTTTGTGCATTTCAGAGATGCTTCCCCTTGTGATTAGCAGGACTTATTTGTAGGAAAAACCTCAGTTCATGACTATGAAAATGAACTCACATTACCAGTCTAAATTACAAAGCCAGAACTGTGAACCCCTTGCCCAATCTTATTTACTAGATTAATAAAAGCACAAAAAGAAAAATGAACATATTAAGTTTCTATATATTTATCAAATGAGATTTAGTTTGGATTTTGTTAAGTGGTTAAAAAAAATAGCTGAGTCTTTAAACATCCTTATATCACTTTATTATACAAATGTATCCTGTAAAAATTGAAGTATATTTAAGCCTGACTTCATACAATCAAGTATATTGGTCAACAGAGCATTTGTCCTCACAGCACAAAAGAATTATGCAATATTGACTGAGCTTCAGAAAATGAATCCCATCCCACCTATGTTTACTTTTTATATTATGATATATAATCCATCTTACTTGTACCACAATATTTTGAAGCTGTGTTTGTAACTGAAGATGAGAATCTTCAGTGAGTTTATAACTTTAGTTAAATCTTCAAATTATAATAGATACATACAAATAGTCTTTTTATTATAATTGTTTGATCAGTCATTAACTTTAGGTTCACAAGCCACATTAGGAATGTTCTTTAAAATAGGCTGCCTGAGTCCAGGACTTTGGGAGGCTGAGGTGGGATGATCACTTGAGCCCAGGAGTTTGAGACCAGCCTGGGCAACATAGTGAGGTTTTGTCTTTACAAAAACATGTTTAAAAATTAGCCAAGAATTGTGGCATGCCTGCAGTCCCAGCTACTAGGGAGGCTATGGTGGGATTACGGTATTAGCACAGGAGATTGAGGCTGCAGTGAACCATGATTGTACCACTGCACTACAGCCCGAATGACAGAGCAAGACCCTGTCAAAAAATAAAATGAAGTAAAATAAAATAAAAAACAGACTGCCTGAGACCTGGAGTTGTATGTTCCACTGTCATAAATAGATATTTCCATTTGAAAATTCTACTGTTAGCTTAAAAGCAACATGCCCAGTGCTTAAATTAATCTTTCTCTCCTTCATTTCTAGTCATTCTCACCTTGCACTCCAAGCCATTGGTATCATGAATTTGATGCACATCACTCTATCAGTCCTGCCAGATATCTATGACCCATATCTAATATGTAGTAATTTTTATGTGCACGTTAAAAATATCCATAATGCAATAAAACTGTGTTTTGATTTTTTTCACCAACACATTTTTGAGATCTATCATGTTCACTTACAACTTCTTGTTAACTTCTTTTAAGGGCTGTATAGTATTTCATCTATTAATACGTTTTTAAAATCTATACTTAGATCAGTGGACATTTATGTTGCTCTAATTTATCTCTGTTAGAAACAGTGCTGTAATGTATATTTTTGTACTCATGTCCTTGTGCAGGTGTTTCTGTGGGGTATTCAGAAGTTGACTTGCTGGTTATAGGATCTCACAGAAGCCCAGTTACTAGATACTGTTTTCCAAAGATACACCAATTTGGCAGTGTTTGAACATTTTTTCTTCACATTCTTGACATTTAGTAGTTTAATCTGCATTTCAGCTTGAAATTCCCTAATCTCAAGCAACTTTTGACAAGTCCCCAAAATATCTGCAATATAATTTGGTGTGCCACTAGATGCCTTAGTAGTGTTTGGATAATTTCTACTAAAACTCTATGCTACAAGACAGCTTCATGACACACAGTCAATTTTAAATGAACTAAAGATTCTAATTGCAGCTGGGCATGGTGGCTCACGCCTGTAATCCAAGCACTCTGGAGGCCAACGCAGGCGGATCACCTGAGATCGGGAGTTCAAGACCAGCCTGACCAACATGGTGAAACCCCGTCTTAAAAAAAAAAAAAAAAAGATTCTAATTGCATATTCAACTGCTAAACTTCCCATCACAGAAGTTCGGCAAATGATTTCAGTCCAATATCATAAATCTAGTCACTATAGAACTTTAATTAGATGTGTACAACCTTTTGTGTAGGCCCTCCAAAATCATTCTCCATGGAGTACAATTAACAGAACAACGGAGAGAAATAAGTATTGTCCGTATGTGGGAACACAATCACTTTTGCATATTTCTAATGGGAGTACAAACTGATTGTTATATGAGCTTTGGCATACCATTGACCACGTAGTAAAATGAAGAATACATGTTGGTTGTACTGAGTTTTTATTTCAGCCAAATTCATTTGGTAAAAAGTATTATTTTATAATTATGTAAAATTAGCTTTTCTTCACAGGCATATTGGCATTCTGTAATTCTTTTTTAAATATAATTTCTATTTTGTGTCCTTTGTTCATTTTTCTGTTAAGCTGTTTCTATTTCCTTATTCATGTGCAATAGTACTTTCTATATTCAGGATACTATTACGTCATATCATCTTTTGTGTATTTATATAAATTGCAGGTAAATTTTCATTATATTCCTTGTCTTTGAACTTTGGTTATGACGTCTTTGTTCTTTTTGGTCTGAAACTTTCTTCTTCTTACAAAATATTGCTTAATTTTTTAAAAAGTTTATGTTCCTAATCTACTTGTAATATTTTTACGATGTACAGAACCCTAATTTATATTTTCCTTATAGAAAGTCATTTATTGAATAATATATATTTTCTCTACCAATTTTTAATGTTACCACTGTCTTTACATTGGGTTCCAGAACCTGCTTGGTTTGTGCATACTTTATTCTGTTCCAT
Source organism: Callithrix jacchus (assembly GCF_049354715.1). NCBI lineage: Eukaryota > Metazoa > Chordata > Mammalia > Primates > Cebidae > Callithrix > Callithrix jacchus. Next base: position 136,422,479 of record NC_133505.1, read on the forward strand.
TGATCTATGTATCTGTTAAAAAACCAAGATCACAATATTTTAATGACCATAGCTTAATGCTAAATTGTTATATCAGGTATAGCAAATCCTTTCCCTGAACTCCTTTTAAAATTATCCGGGCTATTCTTGGACTTTTACTCAAATATCAATTTTGGAATTAGTTTGGTAGATTTTTTTTCATTGAAACAATATTGATTTTAGAAATTAATTCACACAGAATCGACTTCTTTACAACATTGCATCTCCTAGTCTATGGACGTCTGCAATTATTCTGTGACTTTTTAACATATTTCAACATAGTTTAATGAGTGTTCTATATAAAATTGCTCAGTTTTTTCATGGTAATTTAATATTTTGTTGCTATTTTAAGTAAGATCTTTATTTGTTTGGAATATTTTCTAATTCGCTATTAAAAAGGGATGCTTTTCAATTTTGTATGTTTATCTTATTTCCCACAACTTTCCTATATTCTTTCATTGATTTTAATTAGACAGTTATTTATTTTTATTTTAAATGTCATGTCATCATATAATCTTTCAATAATAGCCTATTAGCCCTTATTTGTTATTTTATCTCTTATTCAATTGGTTAAGACTTACAATCAAATACTGAATCATGGGCAAGGGATGTTTAGCTTTACTTGTTTTGTTATCGATCCTATTATTTACAAATCAGTGTCTGACCAGTAAATATATAGTTTGCATTAGGATTTTATACCAGATAAATAGATTTTTTTTTTTAAAACCTGAATCTTTAGGGGTCTATTATTTTCTTATTTTTATAATGATCACAGTTTTCTCCTTTAATCTGATATATGTTGACTTGTATTGATAGATTGTCAAATGCTAAACTATTTTTTATATTCTTAGGATAAAGTTTACGATAATGAGTTAATATTTTTAAAAGTACACAGTTTGAATTCATTTAAAAATATTTCATTTTTTATATTTTTAAATCTATCATTCAAAGTTAGATTGTCTATTATTTTATTCTCACTTATATTTGTTCAGTTTTTGTATCAATGTTAGGCCAAACTTGACAACTAATTAGACAACTTTTTCTCTTCTTCTATTATGATAGAGATTACCTGGTCTTTAACGATTTCATACAATTTATAATCTGAACCAGATGTGCTTTAGGAAAAAGATGCCTCATTTTTACTACCAAATTAAACTCCTCTGATAATTATTAATTTACTTAGACTTTCTATATCTTCTCTTTGTTAAAAAAATTATTCATTTTATCAATATTTCAATTTTTATATGACTCTAAAATCCTCTACTTCATTTGAATTACATCTGCTATTTCATTCCAAACATAGTTTATTTACATTTTCTCTTTTTCTTAGTTAGCAGTAGCACTTTCCACACAAACTAGGGGTTTGACAGATCTGGAAAGGTCAATTTCTTTTAATGCCACTTCCCTTTTATATTAAGAGATTTTGGGTTATTCACTATCAATTTCACACTAACAGTCTATTTCCTTCTTTTAAGGAAATGATTATAAACACCAGCCTTTCTGTTTTATTAACCAAATTCAGTATCAGCAAGGCCAAATTCTCACCTAATCATGAGGAGGTTGGGACACAGAGGGTCAGGAGAAAGCAGAGTCAGTCCCCAGATATTTTTGGTTGATATATTTGCCTTAAGTTGACCAGATTTCTGAATAGTACCTTTTCCTACCTTGGGTACTTTTCCTACATTGGGTAGGAAAAGGTACTATTCAGAAAAAAATACTTTTTATATCTGGTTGTTTTTAAGAGTTTATCTTTGTCATCATTATTCTTCAATTTCTGTATGTCTTGATGAGGTTTGGGTTCTTTCATTTATCTGACTTGACATTTGGTACACCCTTTAACCTGGAAACACATATGCCTCTGCAGTTTCAGAAACCCTTCAGCTGTTATAGCCACATGTTTTCTCTTCTTTATTTTTACTGGCATATGCTTGTAGATGCTGATTAAATGGGTGTTGAAGCTTCTCAATCATGTTTCAACTTATTATCCATATTTTCCATCTCTTTTTCTGTAGTGAATTCTGAGTTTCTCAGTTCTTTTTTCAAGTCATTAATCTTTTTCTTTAGCCATATTTAGACCACTAATTATCTTGTCTACTTAGCTTTTTATAGCAATGACTGTATTTTTCATTTCCATGATTTCTAAATCTCTTGCTTTTGTATGATTACCAACTGTTGTCACTGAAGGAATGGTGTTTCCTATTTTGTTTGAGGGAAAATATGGAATATATATATTTGTTTTAAAATTGCTGCCTTCTTTTTATCCCTGTGGTTGATATTCTTCCATATCTTGAATATGCTATCTTCCATAGAGGTATGTTTGCTCAGTTGATTTGTCATTTTGGGAAGAACTATGTTGTGTAAAATGAAAAAAAAAAAATTGTGCCTGTTGTGCTCTGATTCATGGGTTTGTGTTTTCCTTGGACCATATCTCTGCATTACATAGTTCAGACCAAGTCTTTCATTAGAGCTTTTTGAGATGGCTCTTCTTCGTTAAGTGGGATGGGGGTGATATTGGAGTAGAAAGAGGCAAGGGGACACCCCTTAGTGACTCCTTTCCCAGGAGGCCACATCTGAGATCTCACTACCTCCTGTAGACCCTAATTTCCTTCCAAACTGTATGACTCCTTGAAAATACAAAGCTCTTTATCCACTTTAGGTCCTCAGGGAAATCCCAGATAACACCTAGAGTTGGGACCTGGGGTGATAAGAATGAGAGGAAGTTTGATCATCCCCTCCACAGGACTGAGGTAGGGAGGCAGGTAAAGGCCATCCAGAGATGCTCTGCCTACTGCAGCACCTAGGATGACCCCACATTCTAGATAAAGTGAAGCTGTGGAGATGAGAGGCAATTGGATTTATGTGAAATCTTCCTGTGATCTTTGCCTGAGACCTTTTGTCTGAGGGGCGTTTGCTTCCAGCTCTTCTCCTGGTGATGATATTCTGTTGTGTGAGTGATAGCTTCCAGCTGACTAAGATCAGCTGCTAGCTTTAGCACAAAGCTCCCTGGCCTTTGGCAAGACCAAAAGCATGCATTCAGCTACCTTCCAAGGAAGAATGGAAGAATCATGCCTGAACACTTGGCACACAAGGATGAAGGAAAAGTAGGTGAGAGCAGTAGCTGAAGGATTAGAACAATTCTACAGTGAAAGGTTGCTAACAGTAGGGGCAGAAACCTCACCATGGTTCTTTGTACCTGTCTATAAACAAATACTTATCTCTCAATTCCTCAGTTGTACAACGAGTAATGTACAATGTATAATGGCATGCTGTACTTATTCAGTGCTTACCATAATGTCCTATATTATGGTTATCAAAAAAACTTCCAAGTTTTTCAGAAGGCACCAAATAGTAATTTTTCTGCCTAATGCCAACCTTTAATTTTATCTGCATTCTGGTCATTTTGTGACAGCAATATCCTAGAAAGAGCTGCTGATGATTCATAACAAAGTACACTGATACACTCATTAGGAGACTTGCTGACTACTTTAAATTTGATAGAAAATTAACTGTAAGTCTAACTTGATAACTCCTGTATAAATCTTAATTTACTAATTTTTTTCAGTGTTGAATAAAAATGAAAATCTGTAATCTTCAGAGAATAAAAGCACAGCAAATTTTAAAAAGATTATGAAACATTTTGAGGGGAAGGACAAGGGGTAGCTGTTATAGGATTTAATATATTTGACAGTATCTTCTGGAAATGACCACTTAAAACATAATTCATTCTCAGAATTACTGAGAATCCTAAGTTATTTTTATGTTCCCAAATCATTCAAGACATAGAATGATGCTCAATGGTGAAAGCCATTGTGGCTATAAAAATAGTCATATAACATAGTAGGCATCACTACCTCTAATTACCATTTATTCTTTTTGTCTTGATGCCATTAACCCAAGTGGATGCTGATGGTTTGGAACACACTGCCATTTAATACTCCATGTAGACTGTACATGTGGTGTTAGTTCCAGTAGAGAACCAGGAGCCCTATTAAGGAAAGGGAAAGGGGAGCTGGATTGCAAGATTATGTATTTCTGAGACTGTTTCTTGTTTGTTTCTAAAGCATGGCTAGCACATTTTCACATTTAAGACCCACTGATATGAAACATTCATGAAAGAGGAAAGAAAGTCAACTTTCAGTCCTAGCTCTAAGGTAGAAGTTAATTTTTAAACTTATTATTATCACTATTGAGACAGGGTCTTGCTCTGTCATCCAGGGTGGAGTTCAGTGGCATGATCTTGGCCCACTGCAACTTCCATCTTTCAGATTTAAGTGATTCTCCTGACTCAGGCTCCTGAGTAGCTGGGATTGCAAGTGCATACCGTCGTGCCCAGCTCAGCTCATTTTTGTATTTTTAGTAGAGATGGGGTTTCACCATGTCGGCCAGGCTGGTCTCAAACTCCTGACCTCAAATGATCTGCCGACCTCAGCATCCCAAAGTTTTGGGATTATAGGCATGAGCCACCTTGCCCAGCCACATTTTTTTTATATGAAAGGAAATAAAGACACCAACAAATTGTACATTACTGCACAATGTACACACAGCCTTTATGCACCATGTCTCTGGGATTTGTGTACTTTTCCTTTTGGAATGTCCTGAGTTCTGGAAAGCTGGAATGGCATTCATTCCTAGTCCCACTTGGGCTTTTGCCCATTTGATTATCTTCTGGTAAATGTTATCCACTGACAGACAATGACTTTTTATAAGCCACTTTGAGATTGCTCAAGTGCTCGTGTTTCCGTGCCACCCCAGGCCATGGAATTGACTCTGCCCCTGCACTAAGGCAGTGTCCAGTTGGGGCATCTCCATCTGGATTTTTTTCTGTCACTGTGTAACTGATGGATCTTTTTCCTTCTCATTTTCCACTGCAATCACAAACAGTAGGTGCCCAGAGAAGAGGAAGATTAATCTAGTTTTGATTATGGAAGTTGATTACTGCGGATGCTTCTCCAGGGTGGATCTTTCTGCCCTTAAAAACTTAGCCTCAAGCTGAGCCTGATTGGGAATTCTAATATCTGCAGATGCTACTATCTTTTCCTTGTAAAATGACAAGGAGATCCTCTAGATCTGCACTGGTAAATGCAGTAGCCACTGGTTTAAATTTAAATTAACTTAAATTAAAAATTTAGTTCCTCAATCACAGTAACAACGTTTCAAGAGCTCAATAGCCATATGTAGCTAGTGGCTACTGTGTAACACAGCATAGATACAGAACATTTTTATCATCACAGAAAGTGCTATTGGCTAGAACTGTCCTATGACATACATAGAATATTTCCATTCCAGCAGCAAAATTTGGTCCTGAGAAGAGACTTGATATCTTTTGATAAGGTGACTGTCTTGGAAGGTCCTTTGGGATAGGACAAAGTGATACTCTGAAGGAACAAGATTGGAGAACAAAGGATAGTTGTTCTTTGGTCAGCTAAGGATTTTGCTTCGATTGCCTGTATAAGTTAGCTGTGGTCTGATGTGCTTGGCTTGGAGCATACAGGTGTTTTTTAGAGGTTGCGTGGAGAGAAGGCAAGGAAGGGAAAAGAGATATGGCAATTAGCAGCAGCTAGAGGAGAGAGCCAGGATGTCTAATGAAGGGCTAAAGCAGTATGCTTTGTCAAGTGCAATGCAATCCCTTCCTCCCTCTTCCCGGAAAAACCTTATGTAAAATATGCTTTACTCACTAATGAGTTGAGAATTAAAGATGTTGTTTTTGCTGAGTCTGCTCTCAACAGGAGTACTGGGAATGTACAATGTGTCCAATTACATTGGGTTTAAACATTTTACTCCCTTGCTACTTGATATCTTCTTTCTCCAAGGCAATCTATGCATGTCTTGTCCTTAGGACATGAAAGACTTTTGATTGGTTGAATCGGTTCAATGATCAGTCCCTTCCCAGGTGTGCCCCTGTTTGATACTTCCCTGGAGTCTTCCAGTTTGCAACTAAGTAGCTGACTGCTTTGAAGCAAGGAAAAATGAATTTGTTTTTTCTCCTTTAACAAATATTTATTGTGCACTTGATATGTACCAGACACTGTTTTAGAAGTTGGTTATAACACTGAACAAAACCATGTTCCTGCCTTCAAATAGCTTAAATCTCTCCTCCTTTTATGCCCTATCATCTACCCAAAAGCAGTTAGTTACAGATATGACGATTACTGGATACACTGCTTTACCTGTTACACTTGACCATGCTAAACGTTATTTAATTTAACAAGTGCCACTCACTTGTAAGGTAAGGTAAAAAGATTCATCTGGACCACACAGTTAATAAGAGATAGGGGTAGGGTTCCAATGCAAACTTCCTCCTTTCTGTCTTCCTTTCCCCACCTCTTGAGACATGATATGCTTAGGTGAACCAAAAGATGGGAACTGCAAAAAAAATCAGATGTGTCCTTTGCTTTTATATTTCCCATAGTGACTAGCATGGTATTACAGGACCCAGCGAAATTGACTGACATGTAGGAGGCATTCAATAAATATTTGTTGGCTGGTTACATGAATAGCTACATAGGTAGATGGGTAACTGGCATCCTGTGCAGAGTGGCATTTAATCCATATTTGTTGTTAAAGGCTACTCCAGAAGTAGAATGAAATTAAATTCTTCTGAATTAGATTTGGCTTACTAACCACCTTAATTTAGCTTTTGATTACACAAATCAGTTTTTTGCAACAACTTTGGAGTTGGTATTTTTTTCGTAAAAATATAATTGTTAGATGCATATTAATAGTGTAAAATAATCATTCTTAATGTTGGAAGGATATAGCAAAGTGTGTATGCTCAAACTGCTGAGGGGAGAATAATTTGAAAAGCAATTTGGAAATATTTTTAATAATAAAAGATTGTCACACCATAGACTTAATAATTCTACTTCTAGTGATTCATTTAAAAAAAAATCCATGAATGCAAATAAAGACCTATCTAAGGTGTATCTACTTAATGTGAGAAAAAAATACAAAAAATTCAAGCATCAATACTATTAAATAAATTATAATACATCACAGAAAAATGTACAGCTGTTTGAAATATTTTAAATAACATGTTTAGAATATAACATTAAGTTTTAAAGAAGTAGAGTTTAAAACTGCAGTAAAATCCAAAGTATTCAAATAATGCACACACACATTGACATATACACACACATACACAAATGCTGACTCAGATTATCTTAACTCTAAATTGTAAGACTATGAGTTAACTTGGTTTTCTTCTTCAGACTTTTTGTATTTTTTTGTTTTTAAACAATAAGGATTATAATACTGTGGCACTCTCTAAGAGTGTTAATGTACAAGAAATACACAGGCATAATAAAATAAAACTCAGTTTTAAATAATGAAATGTTAAACCAACTTTTAAAATATTGGTTAGATTAACAATTTGATATTTTTACAAAGGTGTCATTTAAAATAATTAGTTGAAATAATATTTTGGGTGTGTTTGAATTATTGGGTATGTGGGAATGGTGGTGGTCAATATTATTCACTAAGAAGGAAGTCAAGTGGTAATTAACTGTTTTTTAGGATGTATTTGAGCTTCTTGTTACTGAACAACCAAAAACATTTATAGAATAAAAGAAAATGTAAGAGACAGCTATGTAAGGAAAAATACATGGAAAAGTTGTAATTTTATTGCCCTCTATTAAAAATGTGAAATATTCCCAAATAGTTACATATTTTATAACTTTTTACAAAGTTGAAATTTTCTATAGAATAATTACATTATCTTCATATAAACCATGTTGCATTTTCTTCCTTTTGTGACAATTTTTTCGAAAGCTGTATCTATGCATGCTTTGTTATGCATTTACTTACCTAGCAACTCATGTTTCTAAAGTGTATAAAGCAACAACATTAGGAAGTGCTTTTGTTCTTCTGTAAGATACTTATCATAAACAAAATGATCTTATATATGTTCACAATTTTATAGGATAATCTCTGTAGCTTTAGTGATACTAAACAGCTTTAGAATTTATCAGTTCAGCTATTAAGGTAAATTGGTTGAACAAAAACCATGAGATTTTAGATAGGAATCTGATCTTTACATTGCAAATGTGAAAATAGTTCTCATATATATATTTGGGATTATTATCAGCAACAGAAAAGATACTGTTCATTCATGTGGGACACAATTTTTTTAAGTAAAACATTACTAAAGCAGTATGTAAGTGGATTTAAATATAAAATAACACAATGGTATAATAACTTTAAAGCATATTTGTGAAGAAGTTATGCATAACATTAAAGTATTGTCCTTCTTAAAAATATGAAAATATTAATACTAAAAATATGCATCAAAATACTGAGTAGGATTCTACCAACTTATGCTTTTATATGGGACACTAGAAAAGTTAGTTAAATAAACATAACTCTTGACCTTTGAGAAGGTTTTATTTATCATTTAAAGCAACAAAAACTAAAGTGAATGTTTAGTTGATATGCTTGATATACAATATTTTTGTGCTAAAATATTTGTTCTAATTGAATTTTAAATTTTTTTGTGTCAAGAGATGTCATCAAATAGACAATGGTAATCATCTTATTGAGTAAAAGAGGAAAAGCACAGGTTATTCCTATGATCAGAAGAAATAAAATGAAGGAGTAACACAATAGTAATTTCCTGAGCAGGTGGATTTCTAATCCTAGAAATAAACACGCTAATTAAGCTACACTACAGAATGACAAGATATTAAGGTCTTCTGAGTCTGGAGAGATTGTTATTCTAATTTACTAGTAAAACTTAATTCTCATTATATTAAAAAGTACTTAATCAACCAAATCTCTTTTAATTAACAAATGTACTTAGGTGGTTTTAGTGTTTCTGCAAATTTCTTCCAAGGGTGTGAATTTTACAGGAGCACACTTCCTCATCAGTGTATTCATGGTTTGTTCAGTGTCTGCACTTTGCACAGAGCAGAATTGAGTTGCATTGTCTCTCTGGCAAGGCACTTTTCCCTGTGTGCTGTCAATGGGGGTTTTAATTGGAGAATCAAAGCTCGTATTGCTGGCACTTTCATAGCTATCCCATGCTGCCTTCCTTAAAAGATAGAAAAATCTTCATTAGTAATAGGAATTCGTAGTCCCTTCACTGATTAGGTGAACTGCAGATTTTGTTACTTCCGTGATCAAACATTTTGGAAGAAATTAACTGGAAGAATGGGAATAGTGGATGGAATACAAAAGTTCATGTGATAAGTAATGTGAGAAAGAAGCAAAGAAGCAGTGTCATATTTGCAAGCTTAAATGTACCTGGTAAGATTACATTTTCTAAACTAGCAACTGATCAATACATCACAGTTTTTGGAAGGACACATAAAATACAGAAAATCAGCATGACATTTCTTATTGGGAGAATGAACGCCTTTGTGGAAGAGATGCATTTTTAGGGTGAAAAGACTCAGGAGAAAAATCTTGGCAATGGTTTAGTTTAGTTTCTCATTTGTGTAGGTGTGTGTTTGAGGGAGTGTTACTTTCCTGTCCCTTTTCTTATCCTTACATTTTAGTTGTTACCATAGTAGGCACTTATTTTATATCAGGAGATACTTTAACTACATTAGAATATGGTAAATATTTAACACAGTTATAAAAACTTAGCTCACCTCAGTTTACGTCATTCAACAGGCATTTATGGAATAATAATTTTATTTTTTAAATAGAGGACTGGTGATACAGAACTATGCCAACTTAAAAAAATACAATCCCAATTGCTTAGACCCTTGCTACTCATAGTATGGCCCAAGCACTGGCATTTCTTGGGACTTGCTAGAAATTCAGAATCCTAGGTCCCTAGAAATTCAGAATCTTAGGCCCCATTCCTGCCCTCTGAACCAAAATCTGAATTGTTAACAAGATCCTCAGATAAATCAAATGCACATTAAATTTTGAAAAGCACTGTGTTTGAAGACCACAGTCTAAAAAAAGGAAATAATTTCATAAGAAATGCTCTAAAAGAGAACAAATACCAGAGGCTAATCATAGAATGTAATTCTGGTTGCAGGGATTCACATTAGGTTTGAATCTGCCCTCTTAGTACATTATACTTTCCACAGGATATATCAGCAGCTTCGAAAGTATGTCCCTGGTCAAATACATAATGTACACTGTAGCTTAGAGATGGCTTGTTCATAATAGTATGTTAAAGATTTTAGCCAGGTGTAGTGGCAGGTGCCTGTTGTCCTGGTTACTCAAGAGGCTGAGGCAGGAAGATTGTTTGGGCCCGGGAGTCGGAGGTTGCAGTGAGCTTGGATTATTGCCACTGCACTCCAGCCTGGGCAACAAAGTGAGATTCTGTCTCAAAAATAAATACACATTCAGAGAAGTCCTGAAATAAGTGTTTTACTTAAACCCAGGATTCTGCATATAAACACGAAACTGTTTCTCCTTTGCACAGCAATTACATCTTCTAGAACCAGCATTTTCTGGAACACACTTTGGGAAACACTACATGTTAAGAGTTTCAACATTTTGCTTATGAAGTTTTTTACTTGAGTTGTTCTGCACTCCATTAACTTCTTTTTATACTGAATATATTTAACCTTGAATGTAAGTTTGAACAAAAAATAAAATTTGGCTCTGACACAACGTATGTAATAATGCAGACATTCTAAGGCAAATTAATTCAACTGTTCTGTTAAAAATTATCCAGATCTGGATAGATAAAGTTGTCTTTGAACAAACAGTATGCTAAAGTCTGGCCTCCACATATCATTGAAATTAAGCCGGATCCTGCAAGTAAATGAAAGGGATAGTTGGTTAACTATCAGTAATGAATAATTCATTGGTGAGATTATGAATAAGAACAATTGTCATGACTAAAATAATGTTTCTGAAACTGAAATAGCATTTGAAATGGAATAGTTTATAGATTCAGCTAAGAGAGGGTAGGTATATAGTCTGAGGATGGCAAATTGTTGCAATTTAAAACTTCCTTTGGGGAATAGGTGCAAGGTTCTGTCAAATGATAGTAAGGAATTCTTAAAACTCAGAAATCAAAGGCAATGGAGTCAAAGCATATGCCAAGGAATTCATGATTCTCAATTCTTTTAGCTCTTCAATCTGCCATTTGTTTGTTTTGTGGTTGTTTAAAATATATTGCTTTTCTGAAGTGCTTCCCTCTAATTATAAAAGGAAAGCATGCCCACCAACTCAGGAAATATTTTAAGTATAGAAAATATATTTTAAAAACCAGAATCTCACCTACCTGAGATTCTAAACTATTTGGTTTTATGAAAATGTCTTTGGTTCTGATTTCATTGACCCAGTGATTCTTGTTTGTTGTAAAATATTGATCTGGTCTTACACAGTTTTCATAAATCTGCTGTTCTCTTTGTGGCAGTAATAGCATATCTCTCATAAAAGGTAAACTTTCCTGAGTTAAGAACTCTGACAGGTCTGCACAACTTCCTCACACAAAGACACATGTCCAGTGTGAGACCATGAGATAGAATTTCCCAAGCGTGTAGCCACTGTTCTCTTACATTTAAATTTTTTCACTCAAAGAAAAAAATAAGAAGCCTAGCTCAAATGTTACCCTGAAGTTTTTTTTTTTTTTTTAAGATGGAGTTTTGCTGTGTTACCCAGGCTGGAGTGCAGTGGCATGATCTCAGCTCATTGCAACCTCCACCTCCTGGGTTCAAGTGATTCTCCTGCCTCAGCCTCCTGAGTAGCTAGGATTACACATGCATGCCACCATGCCTGACTAATTTCTGTATTTTCAGTAGAAACGGCTTTCACCATGTTGGCCAGGCTGGTCTCAAACTCCTGACCTCAAGTGATCCACCTGCCTAGGCCTCCTAAAGTGCTGGAATTACTGGTGTGAGCCACCACGCCCAGCTGCAGCAACTGTCTTCTAAGTAATTCAACCATAGTTTTTGAACCAAAATAGTCATCCAACTCTTAGGAAATCGAATTGGCCATTCCATTATGCTTAACTTGACTCTTCTTGGCATCAAGGTGGCATATGCCATGTGCCTGAGCTGGCTAAGGCACAGTAAATTCTGTGGTATTACAAATAAAATCCAAAAGTTATAAGTTTCTGTTTTTGGAGAGAAATAGTCATTTCACTTATGCTTACAGCATTTCTTTCAGTACCTTCTCTGATGTATTAAAAACTTACATCTTTGAAAGACATGCAAAATAAAACCTCAGTACTTTCTACATGTGTTTTCTGTACGTGCTAAATAATACTGGAGAAAATTACTCATCTAAGACTTTACAGACATGCAAGATAAGTGGAGAATTAAACTCTAGTGAAGAAGCCAATAAGTAATCTAAATGACACTCGTACTCTAAACAGATAATGTGACTAGATATTGTGATCAACATCTGGCTTAAGCAAAACAAAAAGCTTTAGAAAAGTTCACTTTCACTTGGTTAATTACCTTACTAGATATATGACTGACGAACTCAGTTCACTTTGTGAGAAAAAAATATAATTTCACTCTTCTGGTACTACTTCCGTAAAGTCAGTAATGCCATACATGAAGAAAAGTGAAGGTGTCACAAATATATCCAGCGTGTTATTTTTCAAAAAATTTTTGAAGTCTTTTGGTTTAATTACCTGACCCACAGAAAAATAATTTCCCCCATCTTTATACAGAAATACATAATTATATAACTAATATGTAATACGCATATATTTATAATGCTATATATAATTATACATAACATATATATGTGTATGTGTGTGTGTGTGTGTGTGTGTGTGTGTGTGTATTTACAGCAGTTAATTGCCTATGTTCTTTTGGAACCCCCCCATGGTGAAGAGTGAATAGCTTTTCTTGATAGTCCACTGGAGTGTGTTCTCTGTCAGGACCCCAGATATACTCATTACATGCCAGGAAAATCTGTGCTCCTTAATTTTATCTCATTTAATTCTCCCCATACTTATACAATAAATATTTATTAATGCTCTACTGTGTGCCAGGCACTGCAGTGGGGACTGAATATTTTATTATGGACATTTTAGCTCTTAAAATATTTTTGTTGGATACTTGAATGAAAATTAAACCATTCCATAATTTTCTTTTCTGAAGGCTAAGCAGCATTTGCTATTTTCCAGTTGAGTTTAGAAACAATTCCTTTGACCATTTGTATGTTCCTTCTCAAGTCATGTCTTGTATGTTTGCCTTTGTGTGCCTTGAAAGCAATAGTCACAGAACTAGAAAGCAACAGGGAAGCCCTATTACATCTTGTGACACTAACTGACCAGTCTATCTTCTTTTATTTATTTATTTTCTGAGACGGAGTTTTGCTCTTGTGGCTTACCACAACCTCCATCTCCCAGGTTCAAGTGGTTCTCCTGCCTCGGCCTCCCAAGTAGCTGAGATTACAGGTATGCACCACCACACCAGGCTAATTTTGTATTTTTAAAAGAGATGGGGTTTCTTCATGTTGGTCAGGCTGGTCTCGAACTCCCAACCTCAGGTGACTGCCTGCCTCGGCCTCCCAAAGTGCTGGGATTACAGGCGTGAGCCACCATGCCCGACACAGTCTATCTTCTTTTCAATTTCTTTTTACTCATCACACTGCCTAAATGGTGTTCTCAATTTCTGTAAGCTCTGCTCTTAAGCCTGTATATTCTTTATTTTAGAGTGCATACCCACCAGAGGCAGCAAGCATCACATCTGTGCAGTAGCAGCCTCAGGATTCTATGCAGAAGTATCTCTGGGTGGCCATCTATGTTGAAGGAAAGGCTAGTTAGTGGACACACCTTAGTGACTGTGAAAATGCTCCTAAATTATCCAATTCTATAAGCTTTGGTTATTACATTTGCTAAATTGGAATATAATACTTATCTCACAGGATTGTAATAAAGGTTAGTGAGATAAATGCAATGTCCCTGGCTCATATTATGCAAATCAATAAGAGGTAAGTACTATTAATATTGTGTAGTTCATTAAAATTGAGTGGCAATTCCAGAATATGTTTGGGTATGCATGCTGTTGTCAGAACAGATTGAAGATATTAGACAAGATTATTGCCAAATCAATTAAGAGTGATTTAGAAAAAGATTATATGACCTTTATAGTTGAAAGCCAAATGCAAGAGATTTAGAACTAAATGGTTTTTATACTTGACAAATATTGAAATCTGTTTAGAAGCATCCAACTTTGCTTTACATTTACTTGTATTTACTTTTTTTAAATTTATTTTTATTTTTTAGTGATGGAGTCTCACTCTGTTGCCCAGGCTGTAGTGCAGTGGTGACATCATAGCTCACTGCAGCTTCAAACTCCTGGTCTCAAGAGATCCTCATACCTCAGCCTCCCAGGTAGCTTGGATTACAGGCATGAGCCACCATGCCAGGCTTGTGTGGCAGTTTACTAACACAAATAAATGTTAATATTATAATGTTGCATTTTTCTCCTAAATTTCTAGTTACTGTTACATAATATGATTAAGGAAGAAGGTAAGTAAAAGTTATACTATAACAGTCTCATTTTCTGTATGTTTGCTGTTTCCTATCTTGATTTTCTGTTTCATAAAACAGAATGTTTTATTTCCATGTTCCACAGAAAACATAATCCAATTAGACTGGATTTCTTAGAACTAAGACTGAGCTAAGTGTGGTTGGCTACTTCAATTCTAGAAAATGATAATTTTAAAAAACAAGAGGAGAGATTAAAGTTAGAAACTTTGAAGAACTCAATTGCTAAGAGCTTGAAAATACTATAGAGGCATAAAATTTATTGACTTTGTTTCAACTTAGGGGTTGCGTAAGAGAATAAAAAGGCTCAGAACAATGTCTGTGCTATTGTTGCTCCAAGAATGGTCTCTAGACCAGCAGTGCCAGCATAACCTGGGCCTTACCCAGACTGATGACCTTTTTGCAAGATCTTTAGGTGATCTGCATGCATTATGTACCTTACAATCTGAGAAATTCTGCTCTAAGATATACTTCTAGGTTCTTTGTATGAATACGGGAATAAAAAGCATGGAGGCTAGTTTACCTTCGTATATTCTTATGTTCCTAGTTCCTTACTTGGAAGCTCTTTTCACACTTTGCTAGTTTCAATACATATTCATTTTTGTTGTTGTTTCCTGAAACATAATTTTGTCTTCATTGAAGTATAGCTTGAGCCTTGACTATTTCACTTGAATTCATCTACAGAGGGCAGTTCCCTCCAGTGATCTATAAATCAGGTTTCAACCTCTTTGTGCTTCTAAAAATTCAACCTTTTGAGGATCCATAAATGTTACTAGAGAGTTTATTTAGATAAGTTGTGAACAATAAGAAGTTAGACAAAACTGTGTCTTGGGACATAGGAATATAAATGAAATATAGTCCCATAATAAGAGGTGAGAGCAGCATGAAGCTCTGTGAATAGATTCAGGAGATGTCAGAGAAGGAAAGAGGAACTGTATTGTGTACCTGTAACTCATACTGTTTCTGAATCTACCCAGTCAACCCATTTTTACGGTGGAAGGTGTGATGCTCCCGTGGGCATATAATGAAGTATGTATGTAGATTCCATTAAAAGTCCAAAATTTGTCCCTAAAACACTTTTTAAAGACAGTTATATCTGCTCTAGTTTCCCTCCTCATGGAAACTCAGGTCTTATTTCCTACTATAATGAAAAAATGAGAGGGGAAGAAAGGGAGAAAAAACTGGTGCAGATGAGTCTTAGAGGCAAGCTAAGAAGATGTATGGCTTAATGAAGACTTTGCCAGAATACAGAGTCTTTCCGGCTTTCACTCCAGCTCCTTCGTTATTGCTCAACATCTGTCATTGCTTCATAAATTCAAATTTTGCCAAAAGGAGAGGTAGAGTATGCTGTACAATTTTTTTTTGAGACGGAGTCTGCTCTGCTGTCTCTCCCAGGCTGGAGTGCAGTGGTGCAATCTCGACTCACTGTAACCTCCACCTCCCAGGTTTAAGTGATTCCCCTGGCTCAGCCTCCTGAGTAGCGAGATTACAGGTGCCCACCACAACGCTATCGCTAATTTTTGTATTTTTAATAGAGACAGGTTTCACCATGTTGGCCAGGTTGGTCTCAAACTCCTGACTTCAAGTGATCTGCCCACCTCAGCCTCCCAAAGTCCTGGGATTACAGGTGTGAGCCATCTCGCTTGGCCACTATACTTCTTATATGTCTATTTACCAATGTATTTTTGTTTCCAATACATGTTATGATGGTAGCATCTCTCCCATGGATGGTATCTGGGTTGGCCTGAGAGTTTATTTGGGCCAAAAGAGACAACCAGTGGCATCCATCTTCAGTAAAAGTTTTTTTAAAATTATCTTAGCTATTATTATCTTAGATAATAATTATAAAATCTGTGAGAATATAAAATCTATTTCCATAGTTATTCTATTTAACATTATTTCTGCACATTAGAGAATCTAAACAAACAATTCCGATATACCTAAAGCAGCCCACCAATGTGATGTCAAGGGGAATTCCAACATAACTGCAACAGAAAAAAATGTTTAGTTTCAAAACATGCCCTTTTATTTTTTACTCAATAAGAAATACTTCTGTTTGGTCAAATCATATTCACCCATCAAAGAGAAAGTTCATCAATATTCATGAAATCAAGTAGCCCCAAATTGTACTTCAGTCCTGGTCTAAAAGGTCATTTGTTACACCAAACCTTTACAACGCCTCCTAGAAATAATGCTATGGATCGTGAGGGTCTCAGGTCAGCTCCCAAAGTTGATTTTAAGTGATGATCCTAAGGCCATCCTGAATCCTCAATGCCTAGTTCCCTCAGGAATTCCAAACCACCTCACTCTGAAGTCATTTCTGTCCTGTAGTCATTTGTTAACATTTTCTAAGGGCCATGTGTTAGATCATTAACTCATAATTTTTCTAGGTCTAAAACCTATAGCTCATCGCAACCCTGAGGATTGAACCATCTATACTCCAAGCCCTTTTACAAAGATCGGTAGCTGTCTTGCAGAAAACATTAAGCTCTAAAGTAAAATACAGCACTTCAGAAGCAGAGTGATGGGGGCGGGGCATCCAGTGATTCTTTGAGTTACCGAGGGACGGTTTGTGTCTCTGGAAATTAATGCTAAAAGATGAATCTACTGGTTTTCTCTAATAGCAGTGAATCTGGGAAGTTGCAGTTCATTTGGAAATTGCGTGTTCTTCAGTTGGAGACATTATACTATCAAGAGATCAGGGCACTGAAAATATGACGGTGATTTAAGTTGGTAATAAATAATAATAAACTTTAAATTATAACCCCATGGTGGTAATAACTTATATTTTGATTGATATACTTCTAAAAAGTAGGGCAGTATAGTAACAGAGAAATAAAATATGGTGGATGAGCAAATTTTGAGTGAATGGGTGAACAAATGGATGAAATAATCATTTACTGAGTAATTATTATATGCTAGACACATGTCAGACAGTTCCTCCATTTTGTAGAGAAGGAAACTGAAGTGAGAGGTGTGACTTGTCCAAGATAACCCCCCAGAAGGAGGTAGGACTGGAATTTGCATCTATTTCCTTCTGACTCCAAAAAATCACAGGTACAAATAAAAACCACTTAGTCTAAGAACTGGTATTTGTGTTAAAATAACTATTTTTGAACAGGTGTCTGTGGATCCCAGTTCCCAGTCTTTGATCAGTTTCTGCCCTCAGGGAAGGATTTTGGAGGAAAAATATGTCTTACAGGGCAAACCTTGTCCAGTTGGTGACAAGTTGAATATGAAAGGGAAATATCTCTATTTCAGTTCAGTTCTGATTAGATTGGGTCTTGAAAAAGAAAAATGATGTAGGGAAAACCAGGATAAAGTCTATAGTTTCGCTAATAATAGTATTATAACAATGTTACTTTATTAGTTTTGGCAATTGTACTATGGTTATATAAAATGTTAATATTAGGGGAAGCTGGGTGAAGGGT
The DNA here is from genome assembly GCF_049354715.1 of Callithrix jacchus. Classification (NCBI taxonomy): domain Eukaryota; kingdom Metazoa; phylum Chordata; class Mammalia; order Primates; family Cebidae; genus Callithrix; species Callithrix jacchus. The sequence continues at coordinate 136,440,344 of NC_133505.1, forward strand.
ACATGGGAACTCTCAGTTATATTTTTGTAACTTTTCTGTAACTCTAAAAATTATTTCAAAATAAAACATTTTTTAAAACGTTAAAAAAAAAAACCTCTCTGAGAAAAGTGGTAGAAAAAAATGAGGCTGGAAGGAGAAATGAAGACCTTTCATCATCAGTTTTTGTCATTTTGCTATCATACAATAATATGCAGACAACAAAGTTCTACACAGGAAGTGGTTTAGCTCCAACATCTGATTTAATGCATTCTCCTTGTTTCTGTTATTTTATTTTGCTTACCAGTTGAAGTGATGGCAACATGAAGAATAGTTACTGAAATAGCATAATCCCAAACCCATTCTTCCGCAACCGGAACAAAAAGCAATCCACAAACAAAATAGGTGACTTCTGTTGAAACTAAAAGAACTGCAAATAAAAGGAGAAATACAGTCATCGGGGACTAGAGCAACTCACATTCTGAAAGACAACTAGTAACAAGACCAGGAAAGCTTACTCTGAGAAGAAATTTTGGTAAGAATTTTTTAAATGTTCCATTTCCTAACAATCCTCAAATCTGGGTAAAATTATTAATATATTTTATCTTTTAATAATTCTTAGATTTATAGAAAACAACAATATATATCATTTCTGTTTCACATTCTTTGTACTTAACATTTTAGAAGGTGAAATATAATAAAGAAATGTTATAATGTAACCAATATGTGCAAATCTGTAATCGGATTGCAATTCTTATTTTAAGATATATTAAAACTAATGAAAAAACAATTCTGAATTTTAAGAAATGAAAAAAAAATAAGCCAAATGTAAGAGTTTATCAAACTGCAACATTTGTTTGATACCAAGCGCTGCCTAACTTGCAAATGAGTTCCTTTGTATCTTTATAATAAAACGATCCATTCAAATTGTCACTTGGGAAACCTAACTGATAACCATGGATGGAAGACAGTCTGGATGGAGACACTGTTCTAAACACACTGGTTGTGACAGAGTGGTTTACCTGAACATGTATAAAGAGCTGGATATTTACAGGTGAGAACCACAAATCTCTAAGAGTCCTGAACACGTGATGGGTCAATCTTCTTTCTCTTGTCTTTGATATGGATCTTTAAGACTATCACCGTTTCAAAAGAGAGATCCATCAGACTTTAAAGAGACGGATATATGTGATAAACCACCAAGGTCCCTTTGTAAATGATACCACTTTCCATAAAAATTACCTTTCTTTCTTTTTAAAGCACAGGAAATAAGTGGCATGTTCAGATAATTCAGGAGTAAATACATCTAGGTAGACAAACTCTATATTTTTCAAAGCAAAAAATAAAATAATCACCTTATGTCCTACTGTGCAGAAGTAATTTATTATCCAGCAAGCCAGTGATTGTAGCTGGTAAGCGAGGTACCAAGGAAACAAGCCCCAGGTGCAATCTTTTTAAAGACCTCACACTTATTCCTCTTCAATTCTATTTAATTTAACTTAACAGGTTTCAAAAGTTAAATACAGAATTCATACTAACTCCTTTTCAATTGCACAGGAATCCCTTTGACCAGTGGAGATCAGTTCAGCATGTCCTGCCACCTAATATCAAGGAAAGAACTGTCCTATTGTGTCATATTGACACCATCTCTTTCCATCACATTTCATTCCTCCCTCCCCCACTGGTTTACAGAATCACTACATTATTGTAGGAAAAGAGAGATGCCTCTTTTGTCAGCATTTAGAGATTTGATAGGTTAACTTGCAGCTGCTCAGAGGTACTGATTTTAATCTTGCACAAACTGTATTAATGTTCATTAATAGAGAATACTTATGCTTTGTCTATGATAGGGCATGACTTAAAGGAAGTAATACAAAATTTGAAGTCAAGATACCAGCTTTAAGGCTCGCCTTTACAGCTTAAGAGTCATAAGACCTTGGCTAGGCATGGTGGCTCACACCTGTAGTTCCAGTACTTTGAGAGGCCAAGGTGGGAAGATCACTTGAAGCTGGGAGTTCAAGGCCAGCCTGGGTAACATAGCAAGACCCTGTCTCTAAAAGGAATTTTTAAAAAATTAGCCTTGCATAATAGTGTGCCCCATAGTCCTAGCTACTCAGGAGGCTGAGGTGGGGGGATCTCTTGAGTGCAGGAGTTTGAGGTTACAGCAAGCTATAATCACGTCACTGCACTGCACTGCACTCCAGCCTGGGTCACAGAGTGAATCTCTGTCTGTCTCTTTCCCTCTCTCTCTTTTTAAAAAACGTTATAAGAACTTGAGCAGGATTTTAACTTCTAGATCAGTCTGTTTTCTTCTCCATAAATTGGAATATGGAGTATTATCTATTTCAAAAAAATTGTTGGGAGTTTTAAAGTAAAAATGAAAGAAACTTGCAAACTATTCTCTGCAATGCAAAGGACAGATATCACTAATTGAAATGTTTTAACTGGACTCACACTTTCCATTGTCCTTGCTAAAACTGATCTCGTGGGTGACAAAGTTATTGAAACCTACACAAAACCTGACCATAATAAATACATGCCAAAGTCTCGGAGACTACTCTTAGATTTTATTAATATCTCTGAGATTAGACAAATATCGATTCTCAGAGAAACAACTTTGAAAAGTTATGACATGTATCTCCCCAAGCCCAAAATTAAAGATCTAATGGGCCAAGGGTTTATTGATATCTTTGTACAAATGTTTGTGTTTCATGAGAGGAAAGGACGATTGTAAACTCTGCCAGGCGTTCTGGGGATCTTCACTAATCCCTGCTATGTAAAAGATCATCACTAATCTCTGCTATGAAAAAACACAGCCTTCTTCAATAAGCCTATGATATTGTCCTTTCTTTATTGACTGACCCAAAGGCTAGAATTAAATAATGGCCGTTGAGTTTTAAATCTCTTCCTCTACCCAAAACACACACATGGCCCATACTCATCTCTTTACTGGGACTATTTTTTTTAATCACTGGTGGATAGTATTGGTAAAAACTAGGGAAGTGCCTGAAGGAAAGTTAAGATAAAGTATTAGACCTCTTGTATCGTAGAATCAAAGTATCTTGTCTTCACATATTTTTCACTACCCAAAATTAAATCAGTAATGATACCAAACAAGGATACCCATTTGAGGAGGCTGTTCTAAAGCTTTTTATTTGAATTTGGTAACTCTAACTAAGTTTCCTATACAAATTACATTAGAAATCAACTTTCATTGGCCTTTAGCAATTTTTCTATATTTGCGTATTTGTCCCCCCAAAGGATTGTCCAATAGTTTTTTAATGAATTGTCCCCACAAAAGATTGTCCAGTAGTTTTGTAATGATCTCTGAAGATCCCCAGAATGCCCCAGAATGTACTGTCAATCTAAGGAATTGATAGTACATTGAAAAACAATAATAGGGAAAAACTTAACAAAATATTAAGAGTAATTACTGTACATAGGATATACATATGTGATTAATTTATTTTTCATTTTTCTTCTTGTAGATATTTTTAAGCTTCCATTAATTAATATGTTTTATTTTATAATAGAAAATAACATTAAAATTTTACTTTTCAAAAATGGGGCAAACCCACCATGAAGAGTCCCAAAAAGTATGTTTTACGTATATTCAAGGTACCTAGGTGTGATTATTAACACACATAAGGTGAACATATTACATATTAATTAATAGCTATTCAATAACAATGCCAAATTTAAGAAAGAGAAACTCTGCCTTAGTATATTCTTTCTTACTGTTTTTCCTCTGCAACAAGTTCTATACTATTTTGGGAAGAAAAATAAAACCAAGCAGAAATGTACAAAGTAGAAAATGAAAGTCCTCTGTCATCCCAGATGGGAGATAACAGTTTGTTGCATAATTCTCCAGATTTCTTATCACTGACAACCATGTATTTTACTTTATGCCACAAAAATGAAATTATACTATATGAAATCTTTTGTTGTATTTAATTTTCTATTTTATGTCTCACAAATATTTTTCTACATCAGCACATTAAGTCACTATTCCTCCTTTTCTTTAAAAATATTTAATGAACAAAAATTTACCCCCTGTACCATGAAATGAAAATTTATATAAGAATTCTTTTTCCTTTTATCCACATAATCCATCTTAATCAATCTCCAAGGAATAACAACTTTAAAACTTTTGATGGCACTTTTCCTAATTAATTGTTGAAGTCAGATAAAATACACAGATGACTGTGAGACAAGCCTGATATTTAAATTTTTTTATTAAAAAATTAATTTTAGTGGCATTTAGTTCACTAATTGATAAGTATTTAAAATTAAAACAATTACCTTTGTAATATACGTTGCTCCATGAGGGATTTGTTTTGAAATCGAATGGTGCCAGGACATCCAACTCATGCACCCTAAAGATGTTGTAAATGAGAACAGTTTACTCTGGCTGAGGCAGTTCATAACTGCACTTCAAAGCTTTCCACATTGCTATTCACATACAAGGATAAGTCATTCGATTTACCCACATTGTGGCACATTTAAAAACTTGCCGAAATGGGAAGGAATCAGCAATGATGACAATAATTTCTATAGAATCTTTTTCTGACTCAAACCTTTTACTCTTCTTGCTAGATTACAAGTTGTAGTAACAATTACAGCAAAATTTCAGCTCAATCATAAGGTGAGAGGGAGAAAAGGTAACAAGGGACAAGGCAGTCTGGTTACAAAATGTAAACTCACTTCAGGACCAAGCCAATAATTCTTCAGATGTAAAATAGGTCCCACCAAAATGGTGCTGTAACATATTTCTTAAAATTAAGTGAGCTACTATAGCAGTTAAGATAAAATAATTAAATGCTAAATACATCCAATCATGGATATATTTTTGAAATGTAATGTTGAAAAAGTTATAAAATGACACCTATTATTTGATACCATTTATATAAAAATGTGCTAAGCAGAAAAAAAGGAAATGAGCTAAAAAGAAAAAAAATTTTAAACTGGCCGACTTGGATGACAGCCAAATAACATTTTGTCCACATTGTCTACTTTGTCCAATTAAGTCCTACATTGTTCATCAAGTGGGCTTAATTTTATCTGATGTCTCAGCTAGAATCTTGGTAGTTCCTGCCATCAAACATGGAAGGAGCACTTAATATCCTGGAGACAGCGGAGGTTTAAAAACAGCAACATACAGGTTCTTTTTTTTTTTTTTTTTTTTAATTTTTTATTGGATTATAGGTTTTGGGGTACATGAGCAGAGCATGCAAGACAGTGTGTACCTACGCAACATACAGGTTTTAATCCTCCTGATGTTACAACCATGAACTTGGACAAGTCACCTAACCTCTCTAAGCTCTAGTTTCCTCTCTGTAAATCGGAGAGATTAATCTCTCATTTCCCTTCCTGTTCTAAAATCTGAGTCTACAAAGTATACACCTGGACTTTATACTAGGCCCAAGTTTGTAGTTGCGTGCACCCGGCCAACCAGTTAGTTGCCTCCTGAAGCTTTAAGGTCTAATTACTTCAAATTCCTCACCTCTGACTCATGTTAACTACAAACCCTTGGTATTCCATTCTCAGAGGATCCTATAGGGTCTTGCCTTCTCCTTACCCCAGGCATAGCCTCACCATCTCCAATTTCAGAGAAGAGGCTAAGACTGCATGTGAGCACCAGATACTTCCTCTGTGGGTTTGCCTCCAAGCATGCTGAATAACATTCTTTCCACTGCAAACATTGGTATCATTATATTTTGATAGTTGCATATTGGTATTAATTTGCATATTGAAATAGAATTCTTTGCTTGCACAATAGAATTGTATAAGCACTCAATTTCTAGGAAATCATTTGTAAATACACATAACGTATCTCAAGGCAACCAATATATTGGCAACCTAAATCTGTAGAGACAAAATTCAACCATAGCAAGACAAAAATTTACCTGAAAAAATAATGTTTTACACTTACATAGAAATGATACCATTAAAATACATGTACTATCCCATTTTATCCTCATAATAGCTCTTTTTTTGGATTATTCCATTCAACAAATGAAAGCATTGAAATAGGATATACCGTGATTTGGTTAAGATGATTCAGAAAGTTACTAAGAACTTGGGTCAGAATGTGAGTCTACTGACTCCCAAAAGCGATTTCCAATATATAACCAAAATTATTTAGATTGGATGTGGATGATCTCTAATCTCCTTTCTTGTTCAAACCTGCTCTGATACCAGACCAGGGAGTAATGGGTTCACTTTCTTTCCATGAACATCCTCCAAAGAGGTAGGAGAAACGGTCCTAACTGGTTCTAGCCACTTCATTTCATGATTGTTATTTTTATCATTTTCAGAGATAGAATATTTGCCTATTTTTACTTAAGTAATGAAAGTAGGCTGGATTCAGTGGCTCATGCCTGTAATCTCAGCACTTTGGGAGACCAAGGCAGGAGGATCACTTGAGGCCAGGAGTTCAAGACCAACCTAGGCAACATAGTGAGACCTTGTCTCTACAAAAAATAATAAATAAATAAAAGTAAGAAAATATGCCATTAAAAATCCATGTCCTCTAATCCATAAAGACTTGTGAAATGTTAAATATAAAGTCCTTTCCTAGTCAATGTTAGCTTTTTAATTCTGTTTGAAGACAATATCCTACTTACTGAAACATTATGCAGCCCATGCTCAGGGACACATAGTACACAGTGTAGAACAGGATGACACATAGAAGAAGCTTCTGCAAAACAACCTGTGAAGAAAACAGGCGTGAGGTCCAAGAGCCTGGGTTTTTTCACATGGTCTTTGGTAACTAGTTTGACAAAAGATGATGAATAATTAGTAGATAGTGTCGGCTAGCCTTGTATTCCTTAAAGACCCAGGGGATAGGAAGGACTTCAAAGTGCACATCTTGGAGCTTCTTCAGCGGTATAATTTTCTTAGGACTCATGTGTCTTGGGTCTGCTTTATTCTTCATACCATGTATTGAAATCAATCAGTTTTTCTTTTAATTTGAGCATTAATAGCCTCTAGATATTTCTACATGATTGCTTTATTTCATTTTGATCCAAAATAAGATGAATAACGTATAAACTCTATATTAGTATGTATTTTCAACCATGAAACTTTTCTTATTTCTGTTAATATTAAAATTTAAGTAACATTTTAATTTTTTAGCATATTCACTTACTATAAAATTTTCTTGTATAATCCAAGCATGAGGATTGTACTACATACCCAGAAAACCTACAAATACTAAATCTGTGTAAGACATTTGGAACTATTCTTTAATTAAATTACAATTTGTGAGACAATATATTTGTTAACAAATTTTACACAGAGATACACTTACTTTTTCTCAAATTTATAAAACACTACATATGAAAATAGTGTTGCTTCCTGAAGAGGTTAGCATCATACACATTTGCACCAGGGATTAATGCAATATACAAATCCATATCACTTACCCTTCATTCACTGGAACAAACTTCCTAAATACCCATATTTATATTTTAACTTGACAAAACGGTTATAAACCTCAGCTGTGATAATATAATTCTTGCCAAATATAATAATAATGGCAAGAACCACAGTTGCTTTTGCACCAACCTTGCACCAAGCTATAAAAAAGATGAGAACAGGTAAATTCCAATTAATATTAACAAAAAACCCACATAATAACACAATAATTAAATCTCTGCAAGAATTTACAGAGCAATTTGCTAAAACACAATAGATGGCCCTGAAATGGACTCTTCTACATCTGAGACCTAAGAAAGAAGCACTGCAGATTAATGAGAATCAGATGGATTATTCGATGAAGGGTGCTGTGAAAAGTCTAACTTCTAAACAGAAAAATCCCATTAGATTCCAGTCTTGTACCAGACACCACAATAAATTTCAAGCGGATTAAAGGCTTAAATGCCAAGGAATAGGTTGGGAGAAAATATTTGCAATATATATCACAGACAAAGGATTGATATCTATAATGTATAAACTCGTACAAATGTTAGAAAAAGATAAACCAATAGGAATATGGACAAAGTATATAAATAGGCAATTCACACACATGAAGAAACACTTAAAAAGCCAATAAACAATCAAAAATGTGCCAAACTTCACTATGAATCTTTTCAGAGATATCCTTATGAATATAATGAAGGTTCCAGCATTTCACATGAGAAATGCTCAATTTATTCAGTTTATTCTTTCATGCTAGCATCTTAAAGCCATTTTTTGCTTAGCTCACACTCCAACACATTAGGATTATTATTAATTTTCTTTGAATGACCAATTCACCAAACTGACCACATATTTTCACTGGTCTAGGTACAGAAGGAGCCCACAGCCAGAGGCAAGAGGAGAAGGTAGTTAGCAGAGAGCATACCACAACCAATAGGCTGAATGAACCGAATTTACAGATCCACCAAGAACCTACTTCTTCCAACTATTTTTAAATGGGTGGGATGACAGGCCTAAGAGGGCCATGAGAAAACAGGACTCCAAGGTTCTGGGACCTTCAGGATCTTCCCCTACCCCTTGTTCCCACACCATCCTCAACAGCCCCTAGTCTTTTCCTATGTCCACCCCCAGCCCCACTCACCAAGTCTCAACTAGCTGCCCCTTATTCCCATTCCCACTTTGCCCTCAGGCTCTCACATTCCTTGTCTCTTAATCTCTTCTCCCTTATGATCCTCAGTCTCTCTTTCCTTAACCCTTTGTCTCTTCCCATCCATGCTTTTCATTCTCTCCCTAAAACCTGCATAGCCTGTGGTTCCATGATAGCTAACAACATAATTTTTAAAAAGGAGTAAAAGGATGTGTGCCAAAGAGACCTTCTTCCCATAGCTGTCTTTCTTTTATCAGAGAATAAAAATCCTTCCTAGAAGCTGCAAACAGACAGTGTCTCATTGTCTGCCACAGGGCTGTATGCTCACTTACTAAATAATCACAGGCAAAGAGTAAATGGGTTTACCCTGGCAGGTTTAGAACATCATGACTGAGCTTCCAGGGACAGGGACCTACTTCCTCAATAAAAGAAAAACTGCAGTTCTACTAGCAGGGAGGAAGGAGTCAGGGCAGGAAACTATGTCTTCCTTTTGGAAGGAATCAATATAAAAGCCCTCATTTTGTAGAGAAGAGTCTTCAAAGGTCAAAAGAAAATGTGGAGGCATTGCCTGAGTTGAAGGCCCAAAAGTGTGCCCATACATCAACTGGCTCAATTCCTCCCCAACTTCTGGGATGAGAATTTGCTGATGAGAGATGGGTATGTAATTGGGAGCATCTTGGAGCTCCTTCAGCACTGTAATTTTCTTAAGAGTCATGTGTCTTTGGGTTTGCTTTATTCTTCCATGTATTTAAATCAATTAGTTTTTCTGTTAATTTAAGTATTAATAGCCTCTAGATATTTCTAGATGATTGCTTTATTCCATTTCTATCCAAAATAAGATAAATAATATATAGTTTCTATATTAGTATGTCTCTATATTAGTATGTATTAGTATGTCTCTATATTAGTAATATAGTCTCTATATTAGTATTTTCATACATTTCAAAAATGTATGAAACTTTTCTTATTTTTGTTAATATTAAAATTTAAATGACATTTTAATTTTTTAGTACATTCACTTCCTATAAAATTTTGCTTGTCTAATCCAAACATGAGGATTGTACTACAGACCCAGAAAACCTACAAATACTAAATCTGTGTAAGACATTTGTAAATATTCTTTAATTAAATTATAATTTGTGAGACAATATATTTGTTGACAAATTTTACATAGAGATACACTTGCTCTTCCTGATTAATTTATAAAACACTAAATATAAATATAATAACAAAATAATATATTTTTAAATGATTTTGAAAAGGAAGGCATAATTTTTGTAAATAATTAATTTTTCTATCTGAATTATAAATCTAGATTTTCAAATAATACTTTTGTCATAAGCAAATTCATTGCTTTTAATATTTTCTTCCTCAAATCTATATGAAAAAAAAAATATATATATATTATATATCATACAGAGCCTACGGAACTTAACAATTTTTTTTTTTTTTTTTGAGACAGAGTCTTACTCTGTTGCCCAGGCTGGAGTACAGTAGCACCATCTCGGCTCACTGCAACCTCTGGCTCCCAGGTTCAAGTGATTCTCCTGCCTCAGCCTCCCGAGTAACTAGGATTATAGGCGCCTGCCACCACAGTCAGCTAATTTTTTTTTTTTTTTTTTTTTTGTATTTTTAGTAGGGACAGGATTTCACCATGTTGGCCAGGCTGGTCTCAAACTCCTGACCTCAGGGGATTCACCTGTCTTGGCCTCCCAAAGTGCTGGGATTACAGACGTGAGCCACTGTGACCAGCCAAGAACTTAACACTTTTCCAAAAAAACAATCAGACCATGAGTTTCCTCGGCTGACATCCTTTTACAGCCTCACATCATTATCAGGATTTATTCATACATTTTTTTCATTTGACAAGTAGTGGCTGGGCAGGGTGGCAATGCAAGGTAAACTGGATGTGGTCCAAGCCATAGAGATGCAGTTGAGTTGTTGTCCTCAAAATACAAGCATCAGACTCACATTAAGGTCCTGTTAAAACACAGATTGCAGGGCCCCAGTCCCAGAATTTCTGATTTGGTAAATCTGGGATGGCCTCAGGAATTTGCGTTTATAACAAGTTCTCAGGTGACGCTGGGTCAGCTGTACCTATTACTACACTTTGAGAACTACCGATCTAGAGGCAAGAATGAGTGAACAAATGGCTACAATACAAAGAGAAGAGGTATAAGTGAGGAGGGCAGAGAGTCTGTGGAAGCCCAAGTGAGGCAGATAACAGGTGGGTTGTCTGTGTGTGTGTGTGTGTGTGTGTGCACGCATGCGTGTGAAGGGTGCATGAACATTTCCCCAGAAAATCTTTGACAACATTTATTGTTGGTTTTCTTGTGTTAAGGCATCACACGCATTACCTTGTTTAATCCTTACAAAACCCAAATGCCCATTGATAATAGACTGGATTGGAAAAATGTGGCACATATACACCATGGAATATTATGCAGCAATCAGAAATGATGAGTTTGTGTCGTTTGTAGGGACGTGGATGAATCTGGAGAACATCATCCTCAGCAAACTGACTCAAGAACAGAAAATGAAACACCGCATATTCTCACTCGTAGGTGGGTGATGAAAAATGAGAACACATGGACACAGAAAGGGGAGTACTAAACACTGGGGTCTATTGGGGGAAAAAGGGGAGGGCCAGTGGGAGGGGGAGGTGGGGAGGGATAGCCTGGGGAGAAATTCCAAATGTGGGTGAAGGGGAGAAGAAAAGCAAAGCACACTGCCATGTGTGTACCTACGCAACTGTCTTGCATGCTCTGCTCATGTACCCCAAAGCCTATAATCCAATAAAAAATTAAAAAAAAAAAAAAAAAACTTCCGAGAGGTAGAATCCTTTTTTAGAAGAAAAATGAAGCTCAGAGAGGTCTTGTAACTTTCCGAATATTTGACAATAAATTGTGGAGTTGAGACTCAACCCTTATGAGCTAGGGCAGTGGCAGGGGTTGCTATAGGCACAAGAGGCACTTGCAGACACCTGGGTGAAGTAAAACTTGATGGAGAGGAGTTTTGGTAGGAGAGAGTTAAGGAGTTGAAGTCAGATGTGAAGGGAAATGTATGCCTTAATGAGGAATTTGCCTGTCTCTGAAGGCCCTGGGGAAACCGAAGGATTTAAGAAGCAGTATGGACTAGAGAGGGGCCATTAGGTCGGTAAGGCAATTAAATAGGTTTGCAATGGAAATGGAGAGGAGGACAGGTGCGTGAACTATTAAGAACACGGATTTAGAATGTTCCCAATACAAAGAGATGATAAATGTTTGAGGTGATGGATATCCAGTTACCCAGATTTAATCATGACACATTGCATGCTTTTATCAAAATATCACATGACCCCATAAACATGTGTAACTATTATGTATTAATAAAGATTTTTTAAAAAGAAAGAAAAAAAAAAAAGAAAATGGAATGGATAGCTTGTGGGGGTTAAGGGACAGGGAGCTGGTCACTCTACTTCCCAATTTTCTAACCTAATTTTGTTGACTAGATGGGCAATAAGAGGAGCAGGATCAGTTCTAATTGATTGGAATAGCAATCAGTGATCTAGCCCAGTGCTGTACAGCAGAAATACAATGCAAGTCACATATGTAATTTTAAATGTTTTAATAGCCACATTTATAAAAATTTTTAAAGGGTAAAATTAATTTCAATATTTATTTAACACAATATATCCATCATATTATGATTTTGGCATAAATGAATCATCAGAAATAGAGGTATTTTATGTTGTTTGTTCATACTATGTCTTAGAAGTACAAAGGGTAGTTTATTTACAAGATAATCTCAGTTCAGACTAGCTTCATGTCAAGTGCTAAATGGCCATGTGGCTGCCACAATTTTCACCTCTGCCTGTCTTCCAGCCTCATCTCCTCAGCCCCTACCTCAGTTGATAGCCTAACTATATTGACTATTTACTGAAGGATTCCTAGTGACAATCACTGTACCCATATTTTCTCATTTTATCCACCCTTCCCTGTACCCCACCACTATATGCATACAGGAAAAATCTTCCGGGTTTGGTTGTTTTTCATTTGCATTTCACAGACTTGGAAACTGAAACAAAGAGAGATTAAGGAAATAATCCCAGCTCATGTGGCCTATATGTGGTAGGGCTCTAGGCCGGATCTGCTGGATGTTTCCTCTCAACTATGCGCTGTCCTGCCTCCCACCCGGAGGTTCACAATTAAAACATGCCGAATAAGTTTATTTATTTATTTTGAGACGGAGTCTTTCTTTGTCACCTAGGCTAGAGTATGTGATCGTGGCTCACTGCAACCTTTGCCTCCCAGGCTCAAGCAATTCTCCTGTCTCAGCCTCCTGAGTAGCTGGATTTACAGGCATCTGCCACCATGCCCAGCAATTTTTTTTTTTTTATTTTTAGTAGAGATGAGGTTTCACCATGTTGGCCAGGCTGGTTTTGAACTCCTGACCTCAAAGTCATCTGCCCGAGTTAACCTCCCAAATTGCTGGGATTATAAGTGAGTCATTGCGCCAGGCCTGAATAATCAATTCTAGTTCAACACTCTCTTTTTCAGAGTATGAAAACTGCAACTTGGACAAGTTGAGTGAATAGCCAAGGACACACCTTTATTTAGTGGCCAAGTTGAGATTAAGAAAATAATTGTATTGAATTAACAAAGCAAAGACACTTAGTAATGCCATCCAAATGAGGGAGTATTATTTCATTATGATACAATATCCTTGCTGCACTTTAGGAAAAGCCAATATGTGAGACTCAGAATTTGTAGGAGTCTAGATATTTAGCTACTGCCAAACTTTTTATTATGTTTTTAAATATATTTGGATCCTGAATCAAATAAACTTAAAAAATTATGACATTTATGAGACATTTGGCTATTTAAAGTTGACTAGATATTTAATAAATATTAAAAAATTATTAAGTTTTTAAGGTAAGGTATTGGTATGGTTTTTTTTTGAAGTCCTTATCTTTAAAGATGCATGAGGACATATTTGCAGTTGAAATAATGTAAAGTCTGGGTTAGCTTCAAAATTAAAAGGTAAGAGAATAGCTGGAAATGAAGCTGAAACAAGATTGAATAGTTGATAATTTTGAAGCTAGATGAGGGGTAAATGGGATTCATTATTACCATTTTATTCAAATGTGCATATGTATACATTTTTGGTAATAATTTAAATATTTTTCAATAAATTTATTCAACCATTGAGCATCTTTGCAAACTTTTAAAGTATGCTGTGATTAATACAATGTTGAGGAACATCCCTATAGGTTGTGGTAAGGGGTAACCTTTGCTTAATACCTGTATGTGCAAGATGCCACGCTAGCCACTTTGCAAACTTTATCTCCTTTAATCCTCACAACAACACGACCAGACAGGAAGTATGATCCATCTTTATCACTGGAACTCAGAAGCTGGCACTTTGCCTTCTTTATTCCTCTGGGGTCAAGGACATACAGTTTCAGGGGAGTTACAGGTACTCTGGCCCATTGAGATGGGGCTGGCATGAAGAGAAGAGGATCACTGAGAAAGTCCATGGACTCAGCAAAGTCCCAGGGACCAGAGGACATGTGGTTCTGCTGGACTATACAAGGGCAATGAAGAGGCAGGTAGCTACACCTACTGGCCAGGAGAAACACACCTTCCGCCATTAGCAGCAGGTTAATAGGGCTCTATGAGGGGTGCGTCTGCACTCAGTGCCTCACTTTTCTTTTAGCTCCCTGGTGCCAGCCACAAGCCGTTCTAGGTAGCCTTCTCCTGCCTTCTCCAGCTCTTCTCCATATGCACCCCACAACTTGCAATCCAGTCTCAGTCTGTCCCCACCACCACCTCACCATCTCCCTCTTCTCTCCCTCAAGATCTGGTGCTCCTGAGGTAGATCCCTGCAGAGCCTATTCTAGCTCTCTCTGGGATTCTTTTCCAGCCTCCTGATGGAGCTCATTTTGGAAGCTGAAAAAACAAACGAGCACCCACAGCATTGAATGTTCCTCTTCGTTGCATTCCTGCTACACCAAATCTAATTCTCCGGCACAACATCACCTCCAAATGGAAGAACTGGTAGAAAAGGAAAACACAAGAACATTTCACAACATTATCTTGTGTATATATGAAGGTCACCCCTGAGTCCTGTTATTTCCTTTGGCTTCACTCTCCTCTTTGGTGCTCCAGCCATACTTAAGTGCTTCCTATTTCTGGAAAAATTCAATGCTGTTCCCCCTGTCTAGAATTAACAGCTCCTCTCTTTGGAAAACTAACTCCCACTCATCTTTTCAGGTCTAAACTGATACCTCACTTCCTTCAGGAAGCTTCCCTGACTTCTTATTCTCTATTGTTTGCTCCCTAACACTCTTCTCTCCTGAAAAAGCCCTCATTAGTCTGAAGATTTACAATATTCAAACACAGATAATTATAAATGCAATTTCTTTATTAAAAAGCTTCTGCCATTTTTTTGCAATCCTATTCAGAAAGTGAAATAAATGTGCACCAGTCTGCAAATTGTGCACATTTATGATGTAATGAATGTTTTTACAAGTTGCTTTCAGAAAACAGTCTGCTACAACTGATCTTTACATCCTTGTCATCTTTTTTGATCAAACATTTTGATACCAACCTTTTTTCCACTGCGCTAAAAAATAACGCATTTTTAATACATTAAAATTAAGAAAAGACTATACCTACGTAAAAAAGGATAGAGGAAAGTATCATTAATTTGCGCTTTTAGAATCTCCCGAAACCATGAACACTTTCTTTGC
Organism: Callithrix jacchus; assembly: GCF_049354715.1. Lineage (NCBI taxonomy): Eukaryota > Metazoa > Chordata > Mammalia > Primates > Cebidae > Callithrix > Callithrix jacchus. The sequence goes on from NC_133505.1 coordinate 136,455,622, forward strand.
TAGGGCTAGGCTGGAAGCTGAACAGAATATGAGTATGTGCAGGTGGCATCCCTAAGGATTCAGAGCTTAAGTGGAGCCTGAGTACTTCGGTAGTGTAACTCACTTGACTGACTTGCCAGTTACTACATTGGCTTGATGGGGCATAATTCAAAAAGGAAAAGCTCGTATTCATTCCACTCTCCTGGAGTTGAGAGCCACCTCTCTTCATTTAGCTCTCGAGTTTTTCTGGTTGTTGCGTTTAATAACACTCTAGTGGGATGTCTTCTACATATCATTTTATGGTTCTGAAAGTAATTGCTAAAAGATAGGTCTACTTTTTCTGCACTACTTACCTCATTTTATTTAAGAAGAGACTTGGAGGAAGAGATGTGTCCATTTGGCTCTCTAATGTATGTATAGTGTCTGGTGTGGTTCCTGGCACACAGTAGGTATTTAAAGAATGTAAATTCTTGGATGATTCATTATAGTTTTAGAATTAATTAGAAGCATGGACCTACAAGACATTCTGGTTATTTAAGTAGAATCAGTTATGATTGGTCAGAATCAAGGCCACACTGAACACCACCTCAGATAAAAGCGATCTTTGCTGTGCAGTGAGAACGGTAACCAATCAGGAGATAGTTATCAAGTGTTGACATTCTGCCCAAAACTGTTTCAGACTTCCTGGGAATAAAAAGGAAGAGGTGAGAAGAGACAAAATAATCATGCAGAAAATAATTCGAACGAGCAAGTATACCCAACATTTATATGACTTTTTAATGTACACTTGTCTGGATTAGCTCACTCATCAAAATAAACATGTGGGTTAGGATTATAGTCACCTCTTTATGGATGGGAAAACAGAGCCCCAGAGAAATTAAGTGATTTTCACAAAGCTAGTCACTGGAAGAGTTACAACTGTATATAAAATTTATTGAATCTTGGTCAGAAAGTAAGCTTTGTGGTTCTGATTACAGCTAGTGCCTGACTTAGGATGGTTCAATTTAACAGTTTTTCAACAACAGGTTTATTGGGACATAATCCCATTGTAAGCCAAGGAACATCCATAATTGCTCAAAGTAATTGCAAAACTACCTCACAGAAAAGAGATGAGCTAGGCTTCATAAAGATCTAGGCTCTTAGGAACAGTCATAATGGTCCATACTCTTTATATTCAATATCTGACCAAACACATGTCCTTTAGGTGGTTCACAATGGTTATTATTGTTAATCCTGGTAACTGCATCTTCACAAACCTCTCAGGTGATTACAATGCTAAGATCTACTGAGGATATAGGAACTGGTCTGGATGACAAACAGGAACCTAGGCCTGTCCTAGTGTTTCCCTTCAGGCAGGATTTCCACATGAGACCTTCACAGGTCTGGGTTCCTGAGCAAAATGGGCAAGAGACAGATTTCCAATTATAATGAGCAAATATAATCTTTTACTTCACTAACAATAAAGAAACACACACCAAAACTTCATAGACACTATGGTTCTATCAGTTTAGCAAAGATATTTTTCTTCTTTAAAAAATGAATAGCTTGTTCTGGTAAATGAAATGCACACTGCTCTAGACAGCCTTGCTAAAGATGACTGGGTATAATGTGTCAAGCTAACGTGACATTGTAATACAGATTATCAATGACAGAAAGTGAAGATAAAATTTCCAAAGAACTTAAGTGTATTTTCCAAGATTCTCACAGGAAGGAACAGGGACATTCTCCTACAATTCACAACTATTACCGCACACAATAAATCCTACATGGATATAAAATGTTATTTATGTAGAGTTTATATTCAGATTTCCTCTATTCTCAAAATCTGAGAATTCTAGAATCAATCATATTTTCAAATGTTACATTTGGTTGTTATATCTCTTTAGTAGCCTACTCTGAATATGTCAGTTTTCTCATGAATAGATTCTTTGGGGAAGAATTCTACAAAGGTAATATTGTGTATTTCCCATTGTATCTGATGAAAAGACGCATAATATGACTTTCATTATTAGTGATGGCCAGTTTGATCACTTGGTAAAGGTGATATCTACTAGATCTATTTTCATTGAACTGTTCATCTTTTGTAAATAATAAGTAAACTGTGGGGTGATACTTGAGACTATATAAAGATCCTGTTCCCCAAAACTTTTTAGCCATCCGTTAACATATCTCATCTGAATCAGTTATTTATGTTGGTATTGTAAACTGATGGTTTTATTATTTTATGTTTTATTCTACATTTTAGTAGATATTCTTCCATAAAGAGATTTCCTTTCTTACCCTTGAACTTACCTATTAATTTATGTATTTATTCATTTATTTTTGATAACCTATCATCTTTTTTATTTTCCATGTACCATAATCTATTAACATCATAATTCCTGTTGATGCTAAAATTATCCCAGTTTTGACCAATTTGAGGACCTACCAGATACTACCTGTGTTCTTTTTAAATATACCCACCTGTTTTGTACTTTCTTGCTTTATGACATTCCAATGGGATAATGTCTTTTTCATTACTACATTTTCATATACACTTTTGTCTATTTATGAGCTTTCTATTCACTACCATTGAGCTATGTACTCATGAATCAATACCACACTATTTTAATTATAGAAGCTTTATAGTATGTTTTAATATCTGGCAAGGTATTTGATAAAAGAATAGAGCTTGCATTAAGTGTTCTTACCACACTTGTATGCACACATGCAAAACCATCAAAGGAGCACAAGGAGACTTTATAATGTTTAAAAGGAAACTTGTTGAGGTGATGAAAATGTCTATTATCTTAACTATGGTGATGGTTTCACAAGTGTTTGTGAATGTTCAAATATATAAACTTGTATATATTAAATAAGTGCATGTTTTTTATATTGATTTATTCCTCAATAAAACTGCATAAAAATATCTAGTAAGGCTAGTCACCTCTCATTTTTTCTTTTCTTTGAGATTCTTGTAGCTATTTTTATTTTTTCATATAAACTTCAAAATCTACTTGACTAGCTCCATAAAAACAACTTTTTTATTTTTATTGAGATTATGCTAAATTTATTAAGATGGGAATAAATCGTAGCTTTGTGATGTTTACGAGTACTATTCTAAAACAAGAAAAATTTCCAAACTTATTCAAGTCCACTTTTGTATATTTCAGGAGTATATTAACTTTTCCTCATATAAATTCTACACACTTTCTATTAAGCTTATGATTAAATAAATTCTCTTTTTGCTACTAATGCAACTGAAGTTTCATCTTCTGTTACATTATCTAGCTATTGTTTGTGCATAGAAAGGCTTCTGATTTTTGTATTTTAAGAGTCTATTGCCTTACTGATTTTTAAAGTTGTTTGTGTTAGTGTTTTCATTGATTCTCTTGGATTTCTCAGATATACTACAATATCAATGGTAAACAGAGATACTTTTACTTCTATTTTAATTCTCATGGCTCTTTTATTTATTCCAATCTGATTGAATGGATTAGTACCTCTAACATATTTTTTTAATATATTCCAATCTGATTGAATGGAATAGTATCTCTATTTTTTTTTTTTTAGATGGAGTCTCACTCTGACACCAAGGCTGGAGTGCCACTCTGCCACCAAGGCTGGAGTACAATGGTGAGATCTTGGCTCACCACAACCTCCATCTCCCAGGTTCAAGCGATTCTCCTGCCTCAGCCTCCCAAGTAGCTGGGATTACAGGCATATGCCACCACACTCAGCTAATTTTTTGTATTTCTAGTAGAGACAGGGTTTTGCCATGTTGGACAGGCTGGTCTGAAACTCCTGACCTCAAGTGATCCACTCACTTCAGCCTCCCAAAATGTTGGGATTACAGGTATGAGCCACTGTGCCCAACCCTGACATATGTTGAGATCATAGTGGAGTTAGTGGACATTCTTGCCTTGTTCTTGGCCCTTCTGTAAATGCCTCTAGTATTCTCCATTAAGTAATATACCAGCTTTAGGACTGCAATGTGTGTGTGTGCAGGTATAGGTTTACATACATATATCAGTTATATATCTGATCAGATGAAATCATCAGTTCTTATATTTTTTTTAGTGTTTTAATCAGAAATGGTTGCCAATTTTTGTCAAAGGCAATCTTCACAGATGATTGAAGATGAGGGAAGATGATCATATGATTTTATACTTAGATTTATAAATATCTAAATTATGTTAGTAGATTACCTAACATAGAACCATCCTTACATTTTTGGAATAAATGTCACTTGGTCATGATGTTTTATTTTTATGATGAGTTCTTGGGCTCTGTTTGCTAATACATTTAATTTTTCGCTTCTGTATTCATAAGTGAGATTGGTCTATAGTTTATTTTTTGTACTATCTTTATATGGCTTAGGTGTCAACATATTTCTTGTTTCACAAAACTTTCTTGTGGCTTTTCTTGTTTTTCTATACTAAAAAATGATTTAAATAGCATTAGGAGCATATGATCTTTGAAGATTTAGGAGAATTCCTCTGTGAAATCTAGGCCTAGTCCTTCCATAATAGCCTTCTCCATTTATTCTATGAAAACTGGAAGCCCTTAGGTGATGTTGCAAAGCAGAATGTTCCCATTGCCTACAATAGCTTCACCCTTCTTTACAGAGCAAGTAGCTATATTCTCAAGGTCTGGCTCACTATCATCTCACCTCCCCCGCTCACTACAAGACAGAATCAATGTCTATTTTAGTTTACTGCTTCCATAATATTATATGTGACTTATAGCTCTGATCACATTTGTATTGTAGCATACTTATTTTGGGAGGTATTCATTTCTCCACCCTCTAAAACCCAGTCATTGATTTGATCACATTTAATTCACAGCCCCCAAAATATTGGTCAGGCTTTGGTAGGTATTCAATAAATATATTTTGAATAATAATAATGATAATAATGGAAGGAAGGAAAGAAATAACGGAAGACCACTATAACAGGAACCATAGTCTTTTTTTTTTTTTTTTTAAAGACAGAGTCTTTTTCTATCACTCAGGCTGGAGTGCAGTAACACGATCTCAGCTCACTGCAACCTCCACCTCCAGCTTCAAGGGGTTCTGCTGCCTCAGCCTCCCGAGGAGCTGGGACTACAGCAGTGCACCATCACATCAACTAATTTTTATAATTTTAGTAGAGATGAGGTTTCACCATGTTGACCAGACTGGTCTCAAACTCCTGACCTAAAATGATCTGTCTGCCTCAGCCTTCCAAAGCATTGGGATTACAGACATGAGCCACCGCGCCCAGCCAGAACCACAGTCTGTTAATAAAGTAAGTATGTGGACTGAAGGTCAGATACACGGGGTTTCTCTCCCAGTTCATCACTGGCAAGTGTGTGACATTGGCTGGGTACTTTCTGAGTTTGGTTCTACTCATCTACAGATAAAGTTTCATAAGGGATTTGAATTCTGAACATGTATAAAATTCTTAATATTAGGTACTGTGTGTGCTCAATAGATAATACTTTCCTACTTTTCCCCATGAGAAAGACTGCATTGTAGATTTTTGGACAATTCCCGGAGAAATCATGAGGTATGACTCTCTCACTTGCAGAATCACAGCAAAGGATCCATCCTACTAATAAGCAGTTCCCTTTGAAATCGACTGTATGTATGAAACCCTCCCGTTCAGGTGAAAAACTCTGAGGATATGCAGGAATGTGTTGTGCTTCTGAGATTTTTACATTTGTTTTACAGAGGAAAGTTTACATTGGTTGAACATAGTTAGGAAACATGTAGTTTACTGGAGTAGAACACATTGTATTCTGAACAATTTAGCAGTCCTCATACTTGGGCTTTCTTCCCAGTTCTTGTGCTATTTTCCCAGACAGCAAATTAATTAAATGGCCTTTGGCCATGACTCTTTGCTGTGAGTCAGCTTTTCTCTCATTTAAAGTATAGAGATGGGGGGATTTAATTAGCCCAATGCCTGGCACACGGCATGCACTCAGTAAATGTTTGTTGAATATTTGAGTTATCTCTACATGAAGGTCACTTTTGCTATTACTATTAATTTATGAGCAGATCAGTAATTTTTGTGCTGATAACATTGACAGTGAAGACGCACTTAAAAGAAAAGTTAACTCACAACTTGACGGGATGTATCATGAGAATTCAGATAGTCAACAACCTATTTCGAACATATTCACTATTCTTCTAAAATTCTAAGGCTGTAATTCTGCACATGAAGCTCAGATGATTCTAAGATAGTGAGGAACTGCAGCAACTATCTGGATATTTTTCCTGCAATGAATGTGTGTGTGTGCGTGTGTGTGTGTGTGTGTGTGCGTGTGTGTGTGCGTGTGTAAGCCCCGACTAAATATAGAGTCCTTATTCTTTGTGTAAGCTACTTAAGAGAAACAATTTTATCGTTTAATTTTTATCTCTTCAGCAGAAGTTATTCATGCTAGTTTAATCCCAAATCTATGCATAAATTATCAACAGTTTAAAAACCCCTTAAAAATACGTTTTTTAAAAATGTATTTCCTGAAATAATGTTTTTACTGACCTTGAAAATTTTTCTCAGCTGTTTTCATGCTCAGCATTTCTTACTGATGACATACGTGATGATGATGGCAGTGTGCAGAGAAAGCTTGAGGAAATACACACGGTGCTGATATTTTACTAAAATGAATGTAGCACTCATTCATAATTGTAATTTAATTTTTAAGTAAAAATCTGATTTTCCAGTATCATTCCCTTAAGGCTGGCTCATTACAGGCCCAAAGCCTGTGTGAATTTACACAGCTGCTTTGAGGCTTTGCATATTTCCTTGTTTCAGAATCTTTGATTTTTTTTTTAAAGGGATATTTTTACACTGAAGTAAAACACAACTATTAACACTAGCCTCAGGGGAAAAAGAAACTAACAAACTTACAGCTTGAAACATTTCAATACTTTGCCTTTAAAATTTTGCACACCCTTTAGAAGTTATGAAAATAAAAGCCACCCCCCGGAAAAAAAAATGATTGAGAACAAACTGTCATGATTTCAGAAAACGATAGCAGACGTGCAGGTGTTAATAGCAGAGAGCTTACCTCTAAATAAATGGTGCCTTCTAAACAGCCACTATTTACATGTTTTAGAATCCTTTCTTGGGCATGGATGCCTTTATATTGCCCAATTACCACAAGATTCAAGCCGTGCAGCAGAATGTTTTCAGTATGGTACCCAGCCAAAAGTGAAACAAGTTGCCCACTGACAGAGAGGCCATTTATAGAACGTATTCATTTACACCAGTGCTAGGCAGCAACTGAAAGGCAATGCAAAGAAGTAATTTCTCTTTACCTTGCTTGGAGCAACTCTGGCCTGGAGAGCCATGTACACATCCTACGTCAAGGAGGTGATGAAAGCCCCAGTCCTTATAGCGATGACATCTGGAAGAAGACACAATTGTCACTGTGAGCTTTTCAATTACTCCTGGAGACTAAGTGTGAGACGCAGTAGTGCAGGATGATTGGATTACGCAAAACGAGACAGATGCCATCTGTGAGCCATGCGTAAGCTGCTGAGTGCCAAAATGAACATCCTTATTAAACGACTGAGTTCTCATACCATTTGTAGTTTGGTCAGATTTGAAAGATGAGTTGATTGTTTTTAGATAGTGCTGCAAATAGGCAGGGACTTGGAATCCTCTCTGGCTGTATGAGTAATTACTGTCTCATGCTTAAATTAGAAACATGGGTTTTCTGTTAGGTCTTGACCAAAGGAAGCTGCTGCATTCATGTTGAAGCATGGTCTGCCCTCTCTGTTTCACTCACAAGGTCCACAGAGTTTGGAGAAAGAAATCATCAGTTCCCTTCACATCATGGCTAAGAAATGGAAAAATTCTGACTTTTTGTTAAGAAAAAAAGGGTTCCCATACTCTAAAATAATGGCCACAATACAGTCGGTGGAATGTTTTCAATAACTGACAGGAGGCAATATTGGAGCTCTATGTCTCTCTGTGCCCTGAGGCTTCAGAACTAATGCTCCATTTACAATTCATTCTCTCATCTTTTTACCGGCACCCACTCTATTATTACTTTTATTTTAATTTTTAATTGCTGTGATTACATAGTAGGTGCATATATTTATGGGGTATATGAGATATTTTGATATAGGCAATATAATAATGTAATGATCACATCGAGATAAGTGGGGTTTCCATCACTTCAAGCATTTATTCTTTGTGTTACAAACAATTCAATTACATCCTTTTAGTTATTTTTAATTGGAAAATTAAATTGTTATTGACTATAGTCACTCTGTTGTGCTATCAAATACTAGATCACATACATTCTTTCTAACTCTTTTTTGTATGCATTAACTATCCCCACTCTCCCCCTACCCTCCCACTACCCTTCTCAGCCTCTGGTAACCATTCTTCTACTTTCCATCTCCATCAGTTCCATTGCTTTAATTTTTAGCTGCCACAAATAGGTGAGAACATATGAAGTTTGTCGTTCTGTGCCTGGCTTATTTCACTTAACATAAAGACTTCCAGTTCCATCCATATTGTTGCACATGACAGGATCTCATTCTTTCCTTCGGCTGAATAGTACTCTATTCTATACCTGTACCACAGTTATTTATCCACTTGCCTGTTGATGGACACTTAGGTTGTTTCTTAATTTTGGATATTGTGAAACATGCTACAATATACATGGGCATGCAGATACCTCTTCAATAGACCGATTTCATTCTTTGGGATGTATACCCAGCAGTGGGGTTGTTGGATCATATGGAGTCCTATCTGTGCTCCTTTGAGGAACCTCCAAACTGTTCTCCATAGTGGCTGTACTAATTTACATTCCCACTAACAGTGTATGAGGGTTTCCTTTTCTCCAATAACAAATAACCAGCATTTGTTATTGCCTGTTTTTGGATAAAAACCATTTTAACTGGGGTGAGGTGATATTTCTTTGTAGTTTGATTTGCATTTCTCTGATGATCATGATGCTGGGCACCTTCTCATATACCTGTTTCCCATTTGTATGTCTTCTTCTGAGAAATGTCTATTCAGAGATTTTGACCATTTTAAAATCATATTATTAAATTTTTTTTCTATAGAGTTGTTTGAGTTCCTTATATATCCTGGTTATTAATCCCTTGTCAGATGGGTAGTTGGTGAATAACTTTTTCCCATTCTGCGGATTGGTGTCTTCACTTTGTTGATTAATTCCTCTGCTGTGGCACCAAGTTTAGATGGGAACTTTGCTGTACACTGTAATCCTTTTTCCATTACAGCATCTTCTTAATCTCTATAAATAGCACATTTTGCAATACCTACCTGCATACCAAAAGCAAAGGTGAAAACCATGCCTTCAGCAAGTCCAGGCCTTCATAGTTTTCATCTGAATATGTTATTGAATTTGACATTCATAATGCATATTAATAACACTATCAATGCCCTTTTATTAATATACCTTAGATAATTCCTTTATTATGTGGTTACCCTGTTTTCTGCTTATATTTTGAGTTCTTGCAGAGAAAGACTTTTCTGCCTGCTAGTAACATTGTAACAGCTCTCAGTGTCTTCTTCAGATTTTGGCAGGTGGACCCTCAGTAAATGCAGATTGTCCAAATCCCATGCCCTGCCCTATTTGTAACAGTGATAAGCTAGACTTTCACCTTAAAGAGGGCAGGTGGAGGCCGGGTGCAGTGGTTCATGCCTGTAATCCCACACTTTGGGAGGCCGAGGTGGGCAGGTCACAGGGTCAGGAGTTCGAGACCAGCCTGGCTAACATAGTGAAACCCCATCTCTACTAAAAATACAAAAAATTAGCTGGGCATTATGGCAGGCACCTGTAATCCCAGCAACCCAGGAGGCTTAGGCAGGAGAATTGCTTGAGCCTGGGAGGTAGAGGTTGCAGTGAGCCAACATCATACTATTCCACTCTAGCCCCGGGTGACAGTGCAAGACTCCGTCTCAAAATACATAAATAAATAAGTAAACAAAGAGGGCAGGTGGAGCTTCCTGGGAGTCAGAGCAAAGCATAAACAGAGGACTTGTGCCTAACTCACTCTACTCCCAACAGAGTGCTTTGCGCACAACTCAGATGCCTTCTGAATTACTCAGGTAAACAGCAACCACCCAAAAACTATCCTCCCAGGAAGTTGGCAGCATACATAGAGAACCAATACTCCAGCAACTCTAATGGATAAAATACTGAAAAATACTAATTTTCTACAAGTACATAGGAAAAATATTTGATGGCCAATAATCTAGTGGGTAGAGGTTATGTGTATATGTATATTTACATCTATAATAAGCATCTTTTTTTTCATCAGAGGCGCCACATTGGATTTAAGCATCAGCTTTTGAACTACTACTGTAATCTATTGTGAGAATAAGGCATGAGACATATGCATACACATTCAGCAACTCCAATTCTGATTTCTAAGTCTGTCATTAGACTGATAAAATATTTACATGTGTACATTTTATATGTATATGTGTGTATATATTGCATGTACATATACTCATTCAGCACATACTTAAGGTAGTTGAAGAACAAAATACATAAAACTCTTCACATTCTTGAGTTCTGAATTGTGCTCCTTGATATTTTATCATGTTTTAAATTATTTTCAGTCCCTTTGTATAATTTGTACCCAGAGTTCTTCTTTGTTTGTTAAAACCTGACTCAGCTACTTCCTTCATGATAGACATTCAGAAACTTCAAGGTACTAAAGAAACATTTTCAAGATTGTAGAACATAATTTAAAATTTCTCCTTGATAAAAATCAAAGGAGAAAATGAGCTCAGATCCACAATTACTAATCCAAATCATCAGTGCCAGATAGGTTTCCAATTTCAGAAAATTTTGAATTTTAGTCAGATAATAGTATCCTAATAGTACATTATATCACATGTGAAAGTGATCTAGAGCTTCCCTCTGTAGTCAAACATTGAGCAGCAAAATATATACATATTTGCCACTAGTGGGATAAATAAAAACTAAATAATTTTGTCAGTTTGGTTTCATCACCAAATTCATTAAGGTCTGGTAATATATTCTGTCACCCCAGGATTATAAAAACAGTTTCCACAGATTTTTAGATTTTCCAATTCACAGAAGGGGTAGTGGACAGATATAGATTAATTATAATAATCTACAGATTGGTATTGATAATAGAACTCTTGTTAAATTAAACTAAATTCAGCCTAAAGCAGCCTCTGTACAGAACAAACTTCAGACTAACTTAAGAACATATTCTTAAAACAAGTGGCTGAGCCCCAGCCAATCACAGCAGCTGAGCTTTGGCCAATCACAGACTGCCAACCAATCAGAGCATGTCTATATCAGGCAAATGCTGAGCTGTAACCAATCGAACTGTTTCTGCATGTCATTTCCTTTTCCCATGTAATAGTGCCTGCCGATGTGAGTACTCTGAAACTCTCCTGGTTCTGAGGGCTGCCCAATACACGAATTATTCTTTCCTCAAATAAACTCTGCTAAATTTAATTTAGCTAAAGATTTTCTTTTAAAACTGTAAATATATTTTTAAATGATGTGGTAAAAATAAAGATGCTGTGTTGACAAAGTCAATTTGTCTCCAAGAAATTAAAAAGTAAAATCTTTGTCCCCAGTGCCAGAACGAAATAAGAGATTTCCCGTAATGCTTTCTGCTCCATTATAGCTGGCTTTGCTTTGGAAGTCTGATGGTGCATATTTTTAGTTTTACTGATTCTCTCTAACCCATTTCTTCCCTTCAGGGCCTTCTACCACATCTATTGTTCACTGCCTTTTTGAAATGGAATTATTCTATGGGATATCACTAAATCATACAAATATTAAGAGCAAATGGACTCTATTTTATTTCAGGGAGCCATGAAAATAATGGTCAAAGTTGGGGTAATTTTTAAAATCTGTTTACAGCCTTCATGGAATTTCCTTTAGGTTTAGGTCCATGTTAAAGCAAAGATACGTGTATACACACATGAGCACACACTGATTTCACTGCTTCATATTGAATAATAAATTGTGTCTTGAAAGATAAAGGCACAATAAGGAGTAGTGCCCCATATGGTAACGAATGGCACAGCATCAAAAAACAGTTGGCATGGACGACTAGGTATGAATATCCAAACCATTATTAGATAGTAGTTTCCATACTTTCTCCCAAAAACCTAAACCAGGGTTACCAGTGACTGCAAATGTGGACACTTGAGTTTTAGTATCCATTTTACCTACTTTTAAGCAAGTTGACCATAAGCGGCATCTTATCATAGGTAGTAGAGAGTAAAGGATCATCATTAAGAGGATATAGAAAAGATCTGGTGATATACATTGTATCAAGTTGAATTAATATTTGGAAAGAAACATACAAGTTAGAGCAATCCAATACAGTGATCACAGAGAAAAATAAATATTGAAAGACAAAGTTAGAGCCCTAATTCAAGTAATATGAATTGTATCTTCAATAGGAAGAGAAAATAGAGTGGAGAGAAGGAAAGAGACGTCATTCAGTTAAGAGAACTACAAAGTACAAAGGAAGTGAGAACAGGCAGTGAGATCCGCTTTGCCAGAGAATGAGGAATAAGACTAATGCAGGGGTGGAATGTTGATTGGTGAAGGCCTCAAAGGACAAAAGGAGCTTTGTGTTTTGGTTCAAAACAGCACTGTTCTTGAGTAGCAACATGGAAGACAATCAGCATATGTGAAAAATTATCTTAACATCAATATAGGATAAGAGACTACAAAGTGGATATATATTGCCTTATTGAAAAGGCTTGAGGTTTGATTTTGGGGCCTAGAATAACTGAGAAAAAATAGATTTTTAAGAATGCCTTGGAAAGGACAGCTTTCTTAATGAGAAACTGAAGAAGGGAGAAAAAGGAAGAACAAAAATCACTTCAAGATTTTGATGCCAACAAATTAAGGGGATTACAGTGCTATTGATAAGAATAGGTTAGGAAAACAGGAAATGAGAAGCAAACTGTGGGATTCAACACATTAACTTTCCGGGTCAGTCCATACTACAGTGGGCATCAGAATTACCTGGAGATTTTCTGCAACACAAATGGAAGGGCCTCAAACCAGGATTTCTGATTCATTTGTTTACACTTCTGAGTACCATATTTTGAGAGGCGCTTATTTCAATTATGTCTTCTAAGACAATTAATGATGGTTGAAGGTGGAGATGGAGGTCTGAGCCAACAACATAAGTATGAGAATTTTCTATACCCAGGCTATTGTTGAAATTTTGTTCTGGAAATTTCTGACTTAGAGCATTTTCTATCATTTCAATACCTTCTATCAGCTGTTTCCTTAATTATATGCTCACACTGAAGTGAAATGAATGTTCATTCTTGGCAGTTGGGAGTAAAAGGGACTGAAAGTTTAAGAAATAAAAACATTCTGAAAATAGACAATGAGTATAGAAGGGAAGATGAGAGCATAGCTTTTGAAGGATGCAACAGAAAGAGAACCAGGAGGGAATCGCAATCAGACGTTATGTGATAATGGGAAAAAGACTCCAGGTACTTGACAATCTACTCTAGAAATTTCTTCTCACTCTCTGCAAAGATGCAAAAAGGTGGAAATTTAAAAGGAAAAGTTAATAAGTCTACTTTGTATTTTAATTATTGTCAAGTACCCAGGTGCTTAAGTGAAGAGTTTCATGTACATATAAATTACTTCTGTGCCCTAGCATATTTGTAGAAATCTAAATGAGATGTTGTTCCATTTAAAATTTAAATAACTCCCTTGAGAAAATGCCAACCAGACTGCTTCAACTAGAAGCCAATGCATAAACATGTATTTGTTATTTACTTGTTAATGTGTTCAGTATCTTGATGTATTCTGGTGGTTTTTGTTTTTTTGTTTTTTTTGCATGAAAAACTGAAGTCCTATGTAATGTGATTCGATGACCCTAAAATGATGTTTAGAAAAGTAAGCAAACAATATTGTGGTAGATGCAGTCTATACCATTTATACAAAGGCTCCCCCAACCCCTTCAGAAATAATGGTTACAAAGTGATACTCCACTGTTCCCAAAGGGCTCAGACATGTCTGAGCTTACACTTTTTACAAAATGGCAGATTCAGATTCCTGCACCTCACTTTTTAAAGGATGATTCAGTGGAGGGGAGTTCGCTTGAGACTCCAGAGCCCAGAGGGTGATTAAGGGGCAAATTTGGCTTTGTTTAGCAGGCTCAAGCTGAGTGTGTCAGCTTTGGCTCTGGCAAGGCAGCTGCTGGCAGAAATGTTCAGCCATTTCACATTCTCTATATCCTGGTTGGAACTTACCTTTTATAAGAATGATTTGAAGTTAAAAATGAAGTTGGGGAAAGTTCAAGCAATTCTTAATACTTGAAAATGTGCAGCTTCCAGGATCTGACTCGGGAAAAATTTGACTAAAGCCAGATTTTATATATATATATATATATATATATATATATATATATATATATATATAATGCCCGTAGGGTTTCTTGGACATAAAATTGTTTTTTTGAAAACAACAATATGATGAGTTAAGAGTGAATGAATCAGAAACATACGGATTAAATTTTTCCTGAAATTTGCATGGATTTGGAAGTCATGGAGAAAAGGGCACTTGGCAAGATGCATTTGGGATTTTACTGAACCAAAAACATTTGAGAAATTATCTGAGGTTCTTGGGTAGATGCAAAACTGTGCCATTTTTTATTTTCATTTTTACAAACAGTTCTAAACTAAAAAAAGAAATAAAAGTCACCTAGTTATAATTTAATGAAGACGTGGAATACTGCTTGTACAGCAACTACCAAGCTTCATGGATAAGCATGGGTTTTCTAAGGGATAGGGCTGAGGACGTTTCAGAACAAAGATAAATCAATCATGAGCATTTGTTTCACAAACTACAAAGAAATGCTCAATGCCCAAAGATACAGCAGGAGTACAACCTGATGCTGTGGAGAAAATGTTTCATTTGCTGGCCATTTTTTTCCCTCAACCTAAATGAAATGAAAATAAACAACAACAATAACTAAAATATCACTTGAAGAAAACACATACTGATGCTTATGTGTATGCATTATTAGGGTTTTTGTTTGTTTTAGTATATAACATGTCTACAACAGGATACATTTGGTGGTGTGACCATGGGGGGCCTTCTGGGACTTCTAGAATCAGGTAAGACAGAGCCAGGTGTATACTAATTTTGGTGCTTTAGCAAATAAAAGTAAGCTTCAAGTTGCTTTACAAGCATGTACAAGGTTATTAACAAAATGATATAAGAAGAAAACATATACTTTGTAAAAATCTCAGTGCTGTTGTTTTTATTGTTCTAAATATTGTTCAGCACTAGCAAAGATCTTAGTTTAACATTTTCCCCATGCCTTTTTTTTTTTTCTGGTGGATCAAAAACTAGCATCCTATTCATATAGGATCCTATTCAATAACTATATTCATGTAATAGCTTAGAAAGTAGCTATAAAGAGATTTTCTAAATAGTCACTTTTTAGTATTTAGTTGAAAAGGAACGTCAAGAAGAGGAATGGAATACATGGTGAGAACTTTTATAGGGTTGGAGAAGTATGATAATCTTTGTAGTATTAATCCATGGATCTAAAATTTAAACATAAAATGGACATATGCAAGAATATCAGAAACCTCAGCTTACTCCGAATTTGCTCTTGACCCTGGGTAAGTGAATTCACTGTTTTTTACTTTGCAGTTGGGTTCTACTTCTCAAAAGGAAGGATCATTTCAGCAGAAAACCTATCATAAGCACTTCTAGCTAATAAGCTAATAATAGGAGCAGTTTTTAAGTGAAATTTGAGCTGAACTGGGGAGTCATTTATAGATCCTGTTAGGTGTGCACATTTTTACTTGGGCAAACTAAATTAGCTGTATAAATAACGTTTAAACTATTTGAAAGTCAGTCTCTTGGATTTTTTACCTCGGGCAATATCCTGTCAATGCAGGGAAGGATAACTTGGAGAGGGTAAACAGCCATGCGCAAGTGGATGAGTTTACTCAGAAGATGGTAAGAAATCCAAGATACAGATGTTTGATTTCTATGTTTTTCTTTAGAGAAAATATCATATCTAACTGAAGGGGATAGGCCTTCATGTTGGTAGACAGCAAGTCCTGAGACCTCTGTGAGTTTCCAAATTTGAATGCGACCATTAAACACTATTTTCTTACAAAACAAAAGCAAAACAACAAGTGAAGATCTATGTACCTCTTTAGACACATGGTGATTTATTTCTCTCACCTACAAGTACATTTTTGCTAGCTCTGATATTTGCTGTATCAATTTTTCAATCTGCTTTTACTTATTTTCATACAGAACACACAAGGGAGCTCAGTTGTCTCATAGAGTGGAGCCATTGTAAAACAATTCAATAGATCATAGAGTTCTATTTTTATGGCTAAGAGCCATTAATTTCTTATACTAGTTACTTCATCTTCCCTTCCATCTTTGGCCTTAACAACTGTCTTTCTTTCCAGGGCCTGTTTTTTAAATAAGAGCAATTCTGTCTCATTACCAGATCTACCGCATGTGCCATATTACGGAGGGAAAAGAAACTGCTCCAGCGTGTGGCCATTGAATGAATGAATGAATGAATGAATGCCTCTCACCTTAGGTGACCAGTTCTTATGGATGAGCTCCAGAGTATACACAACTCAAACTTAAGCCTCAGCCTGAGACTCACTTTCTTTAGGATGTTTTCCAATACTCTTTTCCACCCCCAACTCATTGACCTTAGTTAGTGCATCTACCTGTGTGTTTCTATAGCACCTTGCCCATTGCCCATCATAGCTCTTGTCACTTTCCATTGTGATTGCCTATTTACTTATCTTTATATCCACCAGACTATAAAACCTATGAAGGCAGGTATTGTGACTAACCTGGATTGTTAATACCTATAATCTAAGCATACAGAAAATGCCCAAGACGCACACGCACACACATGTGCATGCAAATATATATATATATATATAGACACACACATCCATACATATATTAACAGATGAATAAATGCATCATGGGCTACATTCAGATATATACAGTCCTTTATTTTAAGTGGAATACGGTACCTACTAAAGACTATATACATTTGAAGGTGTGAAAACACGAATAGTAGAATAGCAAGAGTGTGCAAAAGTTCAACAACAAACTTAAACATGATAGATTTCCAGAACAGAGAGATTTAAAAGACATTTTTAAGTGTACTTTTTCTTAAAGAAACCGTACATTCCCTCATTTTACACAATCTTCAGTTTTCTTTCATTCCTAAGCATTGAATACACTGTTGACTGCTTTAGATCTATTTAACAGACAAACCAATTGAAGCTAAAAATTGTTCTTTTCAGCATGCCTAATGATATCCATCTTTGTCTTGAGATATCAGGTTTATGAAACCCACAGTTTTTATCATTAATACCAACATTTTCATTTTTCCAATTCTTATTGCTTTACAAAATAAGAAGTGAAAGGTCAGTAAAGACAAAAATGAGTGTATAAACAGAGCTGTGCAGGCTAGAAAGGTGACAGTGCCAAAAAAGAGCTGAGGTTTGGCAGACAGCTTCCCCACATGCAATCCATCAAGTTGCTCTGGCCCTTCCTCTAAAGTGTACCTTGCATATATCAGCTTCTCTCATTTTCTACTACTATCTCCATGGTCAGGCCATCATCATCCTTCCCTACACTACTCTATGAGTCTCCTAACAACTCGCTGCTTTTACTTTTGCCACCATATAAGAATCATTTACCGCAAAGCAGCCAGAAGCAGTTTCATGTATAAGTCAGATCACTGGTTTAAAATGTTCGTTGGCTTCTTAGTGCTTTTTTTAAAGAAAAAAATTCTAATTTTTTATTTTATCATAGAAAGATCTCCCTTGCCTGGACTGGTTGAATTATCTGACCTCATTTGACAAGTACACTCTTCTGTCCATTGCACACTTTTGTATACATTTCTTCCACCCACTGGCCTTTGTTGCATTTCAAATACTGCAAACTGTTTTCCACCTTGTGTGGCCTTTACTCGCTGTTCCTTCTGTCTGATGCTCTTCCTCTCATCTCTGCCACCTCTTTCAAATCTCAGGTTATCTGTCCTCTAAAACAGCCATCCAGTGACACCAACATACCATTCTATTTTATGTCTCTGCACAGAGCTTATTGCTCTTTAATAATTTTCTTCTTTTTTATTTATTGTCACTTTCCCTAAAAGAATGAAGCCCTTTGAGAATAGGGGTCTTATGACTCTTGGAGGATGTCGAAGCTCTTAGTTAATGGGTAGTTCCCTTATTTTTTTTGTAATAAATCAAAAGCTGATTACAACCTTCACAAGAAAATTATGTCAGGAAGATACCAAATGCTAACAAACTCCCTTTGTCCATGAGATTGCTTTTTTTCTGAATACACAGGCTAATGGGAAAGATCGAATGCATATGAGGTACTGCAAAACCCCCTGCACACATAGAAAAGGGTAATGGGGGTGGAAACACGGAGCATAACGTGTGAAAACACTTAACACAATCCCCAACACGTATTAGGCACCAAAGCTGTTCATTGGTTTATATATTTATCACTTATTATTTGTTAATCCCCAAATTTATTCACTCACCGGGTCTAGCTCACCAATCCCAAGAGGAGCTGCAGTTACCGATTATAAAATTTACTGCTTATGCCTCTCTACATGCCGTCAGAGAGGAATAAGAAGTGAATCCACCAAAGCAATTAAAGTCTAGAAAAGCTGGACCTAGAACTGGCTGCTTTGCAGCCTTGCAATGTTAAATAGCAACAAAACCAACAAGAAACTTTAATGGCTCAGAACTGAATACACTCAGCATAGAAATTTTTCTAAGAGACATTCGATAGTTGATTGCTGGGCAACTAAGCATGTGCTTGATCTTAGAAAAGTGAGAATTAATTCATAAATTTGCTAACTATGAAGACCTGTAAATATTATTCTAGTTATCCCAAAAGTTGATGGCATAAAGTAATGATTTATTATGCCCATAAATTCTAGGTCAGGAATTCAAGAAGGGCACTGTTGGTTAGTTCTTACTTAGGGCTTACTTGTAGTTACAGTCAGATGTTGATTGTGGCGACTGTCATCTGAAGGCTTTGGGGGTTAAGGACCCTCTTCCAAGGTGCTTCCCTTACAGGTGTGGGAAGTTGATCAGATGCTCCAGTTTTCCTCTTCTAGGCGCCACTTTAGAGTCTTCATTCTATGGTGGCTAACTCCCCCCAGAGACAGCAATCTAAGATATCAAGGTAATAGATACAATACCTTTTACACCCCTGAGACTCATATACAATCACTTTTGGACTCTCTCAGTTCCACAGGGCCAGCCTTGATTCATTGACTAAATCCAGAAGTGACTATATAAGGGTGTCGGTCATTGGGGGTCATTTTGGAGGCTAACACGAATATCATTAAATATCAACATTTCGGTAGAGAGTATGATTAGAGGATGCGTGAAGACCGAACAAGAATTTTTTTTTTTTTTTTGGAAGTTTGAATTTTGTGCTTTTCTTTTTTGTTTTTTCTTTTTTAATTTTTTATTGGATTTTAGGTTTTGGGGTACATTAGCAGAGCATGCAAGACAGTTGCATAGATACACACATGGCAGTGTGCTTTGCTTTGCTTCTCCCCTTCACCCACATTTGGCATTTCTCCCCAGGCTATCCCTCCCCACCTCCCCCTCCCACTGGCCCTCCCCTTTCCCCCCCAATAGACCCCTGTGTTTAGTACTCCCCTTTCTGTGTCCATGTGTTCTCATTTTTCATCACCCGCCTATGAGTGAGAATATGCGGTGTTTCATTTTCTGTTCTTGTGTCAGTTTGCTGAGGATGATATTCTCCAGATTCATCCATGTCCCTACAAACGACACAAACTCATCATTTCTGATTGCTGCATAATATTCCATGGTGTATATGTGCCACATTTTTCCAATCCAGTCTATTATCAATGGGCATTTGGGTTGATTCCAGGTCTTTGCTATTGTAAACAGTGCTGCAATGAACATTCGTGTACATGTGTCCTTATAGTACAACGATTTATAGTCTTTTGGATATATACCCAGTAATGGGATTGCTGGGTCAAATGGAATTTCTATTTCTAAGGCCTTGAGGAATTGCCACACTGTCTTCCACAATGGTTGAACTAATTTACACTCCCACCAACAGTGTAAAAGTGTTCCTTTTTCTCCACATCCTCTCCAGCATCTGTTGTCTCCAGATTTTTTAATGATTGCCATTCTAACTTGCATGAGATGGTATCTCAATGTGGTTTTGATTTGCATCTCTCTGATGACCAGTGACGATGAGCATTTTTTCATATGATTGTTGGCCTCATATATGTCTTCTTTCGTAAAGTATCTGTTCATATCCTTTGCCCACTTTTGAATGGGCTTGTTTGTTTTTTTCCTGTAAATCCGTTTGAGTTCTTTGTAAATTCTGGATATCAGCCCTTTGTCAGATGGGTAGACTGCGAAAATTTTTTCCCATTCTGTTGGTTGCCGATCCACTCTAGTGACTGTTTCTTTTGCCGTGCAGAAGCTGTGGAGTTTCATTAGGTCCCATTTGTCTATTTTGGCTTTTGTTGCCAATGCTTTTGGTGTTTTGTTCATGAATTCCTTGCCTACTCCTATGTCCTGGATAGTTTTGCCTAGATTTCCTTCTAGGGTTTTTATCGTGCCAGGTCTTATGTTTAAGTCTTTAATCCATCTGGAGTTAATTTTAGTGTAAGGTGTCAGGAAGGGGTCCAGTTTCTGTTTTCTGCACATCGCTAGCCAGTTTTCCCAACACCATTTGTTAAACATGGAATCCTTTCCACATTGCTTGTTTTTGTCGGGTTTATCAAAGATTGTATAGTTGTATGTATGTTGTGTTGCCTCCGGTGCCTCTGTTTTGTTCCATTGGTCTATGTCTCTGTTTTGGTACCAGTACCATGCTGTTTTGATTACTGTAGCCTTGTAGTATAGTTTGAAATCCGGTAGGGTGATGCCCCCCGCTGTGTTCTTTTTGCTTAGAATTGACTTGGCTATGCGGGCTCTCTTTTGGTTCCATATGAAGTTCATGGTGGTTTTTTCCAGTTCTGTGAAGAAAGTCAATGGTAGCTTGATGGGGATAGCGTTGATTCTGTAAATTACTTTGGGCAGTATAGCCATTTTCACGATATTAATTCTTCCTAACCATGAACATGGAATGTTTCTCCATCTGTTTGTGTCCTCTCTGATTTCGTTGAGCAGTGGTTTGTAGTTCTCCTTGAAGAGGTCCCTTACGTTCCTTGTGAGTTGTATTCCAAGGTATTTTATTCTTTTTGTAGCAATTGCGAATGGCAGTTCGTTCTTGATTTGGCTTTCTTTAAGTCTGTTATTGGTGTAGATGAATGCTTGTGATTTTTGCACATTGATTTTATATCCTGAGACTTTGCTGAAGTTGCTTATCAGTTTCAGGAGTTTTTGGGCTGAGGCGATGGGGTCTTCTAGGTATACTATCATGTCGTCTGCAAATAGAGACAATTTGGCTTCCACCTTTCCTATTTGAATACCCTTTATTTCTTTTTCTTGCCTGATTGCTCTGGCTAGAACTTCCAGTACTATATTGAATAGGAGTGGTGAAAGAGGGCATCCTTGTCTAGTGCCAGATTTCAAAGGGAATGCTTCCAGTTTTTGCCCATTCAGTATGATATTGGCTGTTGGTTTGTCATAAATAGCTTTTATTACTTTGAGATACGTTCCATCGATACCGAGTTTATTGAGGGTTTTTAGCATAAAGGGCTGTTGAATTTTGTCAAATGCCTTCTCTGCGTCAATTGAGATAATCATGTGGTTTTTGTTTTTGGTTCTGTTTATGTGGTGAATTACGTTGATAGACTTGCGTATGTTGAACCAGCCTTGCATCCCCGGGATGAATCCTACTTGATCATGATGAACAAGTTTTTTGATTTGCTGTTGCAATCAGCTTGCCAATATTTTATTGAAGATTTTTGCATCTATGTTCATCATGGATATTGGCCTGAAGTTTTCTTTTCTCATTGGGTCTCTGCCGGGTTTTGGTATCAGAATGATGTTGGTCTCATAAAAGGATTTGGGAAGGATTCCCTCTTTTTGGATTGTTTGAAATAGTTTTAGAAGGAATGGTACCAGCTCCTCCTTGTGTGTCTGGTAGAATTCGGCTGTGAACCCGTCTGGACCTGGGCTTTTTTTGTGTGGTAGGCTCTTAATTGCTGCCTCAACTTCAGACCTTGTTATTGGTCTATTCATAGTTTCAGCTTCCTCCTGGTTTAGGCTTGGGAGGACACAGGAGTCCAGGAATTTATCCATTTCTTCCAGGTTTACTAGTGTATGCGCATAGAGTTGTTTGTAATATTCTCTGATGATGGTTTGAATTTCTGTGGAATCTGTGGTGATTTCCCCTTTATCATTTTTTATTGCATCTATTTGGTTGTTCTCTCTTTTATTTTTAATCAATCTGGCTAGTGGTCTGTCTATTTTCTTGATCTTTTCAGAAAACCAGCTCTTGGATTTATTGATTTTTTGAAGGGTTTTTCGTGTCTCAATCTCCTTCAGCTCAGCTCTGATCTTAGTTATTTCTTGTCTTCTGCTGGGTTTTGAGTTTTTTTGATCTTGCTCCTCTAGCTCTTTCAATTTTGACGATAGGGTGTCAATTTTGGATTTCTCCATTCTCCTCATATGGGCACTTATTGCTATATACTTTCCTCTAGAGACTGCTTTAAATGTGTCCCAGAGGTTCTGGCATGTTGTGTCTTCATTCTCATTGGTTTCGAAGAACTTCTTTATTTCTGACTTCATTTCATTGTTTACCCAGTCAACATTCAAGAGCCAGTTGTTCAGTTTCCATGAAGCTGTGCGGTTCTGGGTCGGTTTCTGAATTCTGAGTTCTAACTTGATTGCACTATGGTCTGAGAGGCTGTTTGTTATGATTTCAGTTGTTTTGCATTTGTTGAGCAGTGCTTTACTTCCAATTATGTGGTCAATTTTAGAGTAGGTGTGATGTGGTGCTGAGAAGAATGTGTATTCTGTGGATTTGGGGTGGAGAGTTCTGTAAATGTCTATCAGGTTTGCTTGCTCCAGGTCTGAGTTCAAGCCCTGGATATCCTTGTTGATTTTCTGTCTGGTTGATCTGTCTAGTATTGACAGTGGAGTGTTAAAGTCTCCCACTATTATTGTGTGGGAGTCTAAGTCCTTTTGTAAGTCATTAAGAACTTGCCTTATGTATCTGGGTGCTCCTGCATTGGGTCCATATATGTTTAGGATCGTTAGCTCTTCTTGTTGTATTGATCCTTTTACCATTATGTAATGGCCTTCTTTGTCTCTTTTGATCTTTGTTGCTTTAACGTCTATTTTATCAGAGATGAGAATTGCAACTCCTGCTTTTTTTTGCTCTCCATTTGCTTGGTAAATCTTCCTCCATCCCTTTATTTTGAGCCTTTGTGTATCCTTGCATGTGAGATGGGTTTCCTGTATACAACACACTGATGGGTTTTGGATTTTTATCCAATTTGCCAGTCTGTGTCTTTTGACTGGTGCATTTAGTCCATTTACATTTAGGGTTAATATTGTTATGTGTGAATTTGATACTGCCATTTTGATGCTAAGTGGCTGTTTTGCCTGTTAGTTGATGTAGATTCTTCATTATGTTGAAGCTCTTTAGCATTCAGTGTGATTTTGGAATGGCTGGTACTGGTTCATCCTTTCTATGTGTAGTGCCTCTTTTAGGAGCTCTTGTAAAGCAGGCCTGGTGGTGACAAAATCTCTGAGTACTTGCTTGTTCGCAAAGGATTTTATTCTTCCTTCACTTCTGAAGCTCAGTTTGGCTGGATATGAAATTCTGGGTTGAAAGTTCTTTTCTTTAAGAATGTTGAATATTGGCCCCCACTCTCTTCTGGCTTGTAGTGTTTCTGCCGAGAGATCTGCTGTGAGTCTGATGGGCTTCCCTTTGTGGGTGACCCTACCTTTCTCTCTGGCTGCCCTTAGTATTCTCTCCTTTATTTCAACCCTGTTGAATCTGACGATTATGTGCCTTGGGGTTGCTCTTCTTGCGGAATATGTTTGTGGTGTTCTCTGTATTTCCTGCAATTGAGTGTTGGCCTGTCTTGCTAGGTGGGGGAAATTTTCCTGGATGATGTCCTGAAGAGTATTTTCCAGCTTGGATTCATTCTCTTTGTCCCCTTCTGGTACACCTATCAAACGTAGGTTAGGTCTTTTCACATAGTCCCACATTTCTTGGAGACTTTGTTCATTCCTTTTTGTGCTTTTTTTCTCTAATCTTGGTTTCTTGTTTAATTTCATTGAGTTGGTCTTTGACTTCAGATATTCTTTCTTCTGCTTGGTCAATTTGGCTATTGAAACTTGTGCATGCTTCTTGAAGTTCTCGTATTGTGTTTTTCAGCTCCTTTAATTCATTCATACTCCTCTCTAAGTTATCCATTCTTGTTATCATTTCCTCATATCATTTTTTAAGTTCCTTAGTTTCTTTGCATTGATTTAATACATGTTCTTTTAGTTCACAAAAGTTTCTCATTATCCACCTTCTGAAGTCTAATTCCATCATTTTGTCACAGTCATTCTCCGTCCAGCTTTGTTCCCTTGCTGGTGAGGAGTTTTGGTCCTTTCTAGGAGGCGAGGTGTTCTGGTTTCGGGTGTTTTCCTCCTTTTTGCGCTGGTTTCTTCCCATCTTTGTGGATTTGTCCGCTTGTCGTCTGCGTAGTTGCTGACTTTTCGATTGGGTCTCTGAGTGGACACCCAGAATATTGATGATGAAGTATTTCTGTTGCTTGTTTTTTCTTCTACCAGTCTAGCCCCTTCGCTGTACAACTGCTGAGGTCCGCTCCAGACCCTGCTTGTCTGGGGTGCACCTCTAGCAGCTGTGGCACAGCGAGGGATGCTACCAGTTTCTTTTTCTGCTATCTTTGTCCCAGGTTGATGCCTGCCTAATGTCAGACTTTTGGATATAGAGGGGTTAGGGAGCTGCTTGAGGAGACAGTTTGTACTTTATAGGAGCTCAATTGCTGAGCTGTGAGCTCTGTTGTTCATTCAGGGCTGTTAGGCTGCTATGTTTGATTCTGCTGCAACAGAGCTCATTAAGAAAACCCTTTTTTTTCTCAAATGCTCTGTGTTGAGGGGTTTGGGCTTTATTTTTGGATGTCTGTTGAGGTCCTGCCCAGCTAGGACGCAGACTAGCCACTGTTTGCCTGCCGAGGCTCCGCCCTGCTGTTGTGAGGCTCGCCCTGGCTCTGCTGTTCTGCTGTGTTCTCCGCCACGCCCTGCAGTGAAGTCTCTCTGTTGTACTGGGTTGCCTCGGCAACGGCAGGCTGCGTCAGCAGTGGGCGTGTATTTCAGTAGGGACGGGTTGCCTCGGCAATGGCTGGCTGCGTCAGCAATGGGCGTGTATCTCAGTTGGGGCGGGTTGCCTCGATAATGGTGGATGCCCCTCCCCCACAGAGCGTCTTGGGCCGTCTGCACGGGGCTTGTTTGAAATCGTGGTTTTGTTTGTCCCAGTAGGCCACCCCTAACGCTCTGTCCCTGCAATCCCCTGGGCTGGCCCACTGTCCAAGTCTAGCTCAGTCTCAAGTCCAGCCCTCTCACGTCTCCAGTTGCCAGTTCAACAGGGCACCTGGACAAGCACGCCCTGTGGGGAGCGCTGGGCAGGGCCGGCCGCCACCACCCTGGCTGCCGGCTTCGCCAGGCGGAGGTTCTGCCTGGCGTCCCGCGTCTCCTCTTCACTTGGGAATTTCCCCGTTCTGTGGGCAACAAAGATCAGTCTGGAAATGCAGCTCCGACTCACCACTCTGCAGACTCAATGCGAGCTGCAGTACTGGGTT
This sequence comes from Callithrix jacchus, assembly GCF_049354715.1. Taxonomy (NCBI): domain Eukaryota; kingdom Metazoa; phylum Chordata; class Mammalia; order Primates; family Cebidae; genus Callithrix; species Callithrix jacchus. Next base: position 136,481,372 of record NC_133505.1, read on the forward strand.
GTTCTCACAGTGCCATCTTGAGTCTTCTTTTCCCAAACAAGAATTTTTCCATGACAAAAGTCAAGAGAAATGAATTGATTATAGCAATAAGTAATATGAGTATAGTTTTTAATAAAATGCATAATTATAGCATATTCGTGAAAAAAGGTAAAATTATTTTTATCACTGAATGCTATATATAGCTTCATAGACAGGATCATTCACTGATTCATTTATCCAAACATTCATTTCACTAAAATGTATTGAATAACTGTTATATACATGGTCTTGTGAAAAAGTAAGAATTTTGACATCCTCTTTTCAAATATAACATAGGTCAATAAAGGCATTGGTTGTTCGACCAATAAATTATAGAAAAAACAACTCTCTACATTGACTGCTGCTTTAAAAAATTCCAAAACATTTTCGACTATTTAGTCCCATTTCCTGATAGTTTTCCACTGTTCCTTCCAATGCAAACCCACAGTCAGCACCAGGAATGGGGGTAGGAACCTTAAAATTTGATTTGGTTAACCATTAGTTTCAATGTAAAGCTTGTCTTTTATTTAAAGGTATATATGAGCACACATGCACGTGCACATGCAAAACATACATCCTACATGCATATGCCCATTGACTTAGAGTATTGATGTGGCAATAAGTTATGCAGCTGAATTTTGATCCTCAGGTTCTTCGCTCTGAAAATCAAGTCCAGATGATCTAAAACAAGCTGACAGTAAGAATGAGAGAACAGGTTTTACCAAATTTAGACCCACTCAACGTTTCATGGAATCTAAGTTTAGAATACACTAAATTTTCTAGCTCTTTCTGGGTTTTGCTTTGCCTAGCACTAGGGAGTGCATCTTTCCAGCAATTTAAAAGAAGGAGGAAGAGCAGTAGCAGCTCGTGAAATAACTTCTGAAACATATAGAAAATAAAAAGTGTAGAGAAAACAACACCTATCAAGTTATCATACTTGATTGTTAACTTTGCATGTTTCTCTAGAATTCAGTTACCCCTAGGGCATGGACAGTTTCAAATGGATGTTAGGAAGGAAATGTTAGGTGAAGGTCTTTTGAGTTTGAAAAAACCTGAAGTATTTGAGAAGTATCTGGAAATAAATGAGTTTAAACTACCAGTGGACTTATAATAGATACTGTTAGAATTTACCAGAACGTTTAAAACTCAAAACAACTTCCAGTTTCCAAGAACAAAATAATCAATGGTCACTGATGAAAAATCATATTATTTATTCATTCCCTGTTTTCTAGAATTTCAGTGTTTGCTACTGTCCAGCCTCATCTTGGTTATATGTTAAAAACCAAACGTTTTCTTACAGCTGTGAATTAGCTTAAACAGTACAATGTTGTTACCATATTATGCTTCAACTGCTAAACCTATCACATCACAGCACTAAAATGATTCATCTAAAAATCAAGATTTTAAAAATATATGTTGATTAAAATGTACCACTAGAAAGTTATTACATATATTATAATGGAAGTGAAATGTATATAGGGTAAAAAGGCAAGTCACTAGTATGAGATGAAAACTAAAATTTTCATGGTAAAATACCAGCATGTATGTACTTGTATAGTGTATACTTCTAGAAAGAGAAGGTTTATAAAAGTAAATGTGTTAAATAGAAGTTTGATAGTTTATCGTAAACCTATAGCGAAAAAAACAGAGTTTGTGTTTTTGATATTTTGTGCATTAATATATTTATTTGTGAATTTTTGTTTCAGTTACTTTCTTTGAAGTCACAGCATTGTACCGGCTTTTTTTCTGTACAGAACTGCTTCAATCTCAAAGCATCTAGACTTCCCCTGCCTATCTGGTTTTTATGTTGTTATCTAAGATACTAAAATAAGTGTTTTTTGAATCAAAAAAGAAGATACTGTTACAGAACTCAGCATATTGAAAAATTTATAAAAAGACCCATTCAATAATACTGTTTCAGATGCCACAATGCAGACAGGTGTTCCAAAAATAGGTCCATAAGCTCTGCATTTGCATTTCCAGCCCAGTGTTCTTGTGAAACTCAATCATAATGAGTCTTGGGCCTGGCAATTCAGCTAAGCATAAATGAATATGGACAAATTTACATGGAAAGTTTCATGCCAAAAGAAATTTATGTTTGTATATAGCAATGACATTCTTGGACAGTTTGAAGTTTTGCAGAAAAACCCCATGCAAGATAAGACCTGATGCGTTAATTAAATTGTGCTAGTTTGCTCAAATTGCTGTGATATAAACTGGCATACTGTCTTCATCATGGGTTTAAAAAAAAAAAAGATCTATTACAGAAAGTGAAACCTAATTGCATGAAACCAAACCCACACAGAACTGAAGCTACTTCGATAAACAAAGTTTCCTCCAAGAAAGCTTTGCCTTGCCCTTCTTTAAGACATTAACTGTTTAGTACTATATGTCACATTTAAACTTACTGATAGGAAAATTAAAGAATGAATATTTGTCTTATAAGAAGCACTTTGTCCCTTCTCTTTTCAGTTGCAAGGTCATACATTTTTTTCTTCATGCCCCGTTACTTTGGAAGCACACTTATTACGTGAGATAGAGACTTTGGAGACAGTCCATCACTCCCTTTGTCAATGTTTAAGTAAATGTTCATTTGCCAGCCTAGTTATTCCCAGGGCATTATTCTAACATAAATAGTGTTAATACAATTAATTAGAGAAAGATTCCTTCAATTTGTGAGTTACTTTAAAGTTCTGCTTTGAATAAGTTAGTCACCCAGCTCACAGCAATGAGTAAGATGCTCAAGGTTTACTGAAAGGAGAAAAATACATCTATCAGGACTTCTGCTTTATCTTACCAACAGAACATTGATAGAACAAAGGCAAATGAAACCAAAACGAAAGAGCCCAAACTGATGCTGGGAAAGAGATGGGCATGTGACCATTGCTGAGGATAAATACAATGGAAGCTGCACCTGGCCAAGGTGGGCATTCAGACAAGAAATAAACCAGATTTAATGGTAATCCAAAGTCAGTACTTACAAAGTGACCAGACCAGGAGATCTGCCAAGTTTGTGTAAGGAAAGTAGAGGATTATGGAAACTCACAAAGAAGAATAAGAAATAACACCTAATTTCATTTCTCAGATATAATCCTTGTTAAATTTCAGACTATCAATATCACATTTTGTTTTTAGTAGAGATCATGTTTTATGAACTTTTAATTGACATTTCCATGTGCCAATAACTATTCTATATTTAAAACGGCTGTAGAATGAATACTGCCCAGTATGGAAATATCATTTTATTTTAGCAAATCTCTTATTGCTAGACTTTTACCGCATACAGGCTTGGTTGTAATTCTTGCTGTTGTTTTACTATTTTAAATGATGTTATGATGTGAATTATTTTATGATTGTGAATAAATATTTGAATAAAGTAAATTACTAAAAGAAGAATTGCTAGGTAATTTGCACATTTTCTAGGAATTTGTTGTGTATCGATAAATGCTCCTCCAGAAGTGCTATACTGATTGATAACCAACCATGTAGGAAAGGTAAGGTTCTTTGCAAGGCTTCAGTCTCAGCCCTTGCAATCTTGTCTCAGTAAGTCTTAAAAGCATGGTGCCTGAGGCCTAGAATTTGGAAGGGAGACAGGAAGCCCTGCTAAATATGTGGGCAACTGTGCTTCTTTGACTTTATCTATTTATTCCTATAATCTTTTAAGTGGAACACATTACACATAGGAAAATTGTTGGCCAGTGCTAAATGACAGAAAGCAGGATAAAATTAAGCTTTATAATTTTTATCTTAAGAGAGATTTATTTTATATTTTATATTTATTTTTAAGTTCTGGGATACATGTGCAGAAGTGCAGGTTTGTTACGTATATATACCTGTGCCATGGTGGTTTGCTTCACCTATTAACCCATCTTCTAAGTTTCCTGCCCTCACCTCCCATCCACAGGCCCAGGAGTGTGTTGTTCCTCTCCTTGTATCCATGTGCTGTCATTGTTCAACTTTCACTTATGTGTGAGAATATGCAATGTTTGGTTTTCTGCTCCTGTGTTAATTTGCTGAGGATGATGGCTTCCAGCTTCATCCGTTTCCCTGCAAAGGGCGTGTTACCATTCCTCTTCACGGCTGTATAGTATTCCAGGGTTTATATGTACCACATTTTCTTTATCCCAGTCTATGATTGATGGACATTTGGACTGTTTCCATGACTTTGCAATTGTAAATAGTGCTGCAATAAATACATGTGTGCATGTATCTTTACAGTAGGATGATTTATATTCCTTTGGGTATATGCCCAGTAATGGGATATCTGATTCTAGACCCTTGAGAAGTTGCCATACTGTCTTACACAATGGTTGAACTAATTTACATTCCCATCAACGGTAAAAAGGCTATTTCTCACAGCCTCATCAGCATCTATTGTTTCTTGACTTTATAATTAAATTGCCATTCTGATTGGCATGAGATAGTATCTCATTGTGGTTTTGATTTGCATTTCTTTCATGATCAGTGATACTAAGCTTTTTTTCATATGTTTGATGGTGGTGTAAATATCTTCTTTTGAGAAGTGCCTGTTCATAACCTTTGCTCACTTTTGATGTTTTATTTTTTTCTTGTACATATGTTTAAGTTCCTTGTAAATTCTGGATATTAGACCTTTGTCAGATGGGTAGATTGCAAAACTTTTCTCCCATTCTGTAGGTTCCGGTTCACTCTGATGATAGTTTCGTTTGCTGTGCAGAAGCTCTTTAGTTTAATTAGATCCCATTTGTCAATTTTGGCTTTTGTTGCAATTGCTTTTGGTGTTTTCATCAAGAAGTCTTTGCCCATGCCTATGTCCTGAATGGTATTGCCTAACTTTTCTTCTAGGGTTTTTTATGGTTTGGGGTTTTACATTTAAGTCTTTAATCCATCTTGATTTTTGTATAAGGTGTAAGGAAGGGGTCCAGTTTCAGTTTTCTTCATATGGCTAGTCAGTTTTCCCGGCACTATTTATTCAACAGGAGATCCTTTCCCCATTGCTTGTTTTTGTCAGGTTTGTCAAAGATCAGATGGTTGTAGATGTGTGTTATTTCTGAGGTCTCTATACCGTTCCATTGGTCTACATGTCTGTTGTGGTACCAGTACCATGCTTTTTTGGTTACTGTAGGCTTGTAGTATAGTTTGAAGTCAGGTAGTGTGATGCCTCCAGCTTTGTTCTTTTTGATTAGGATTGTCCTGGCTATACGGGGTCTTCTTTGATTCCATATGAAATTTAAAGTAGTTTTTTTCTAATACTGTGAAGAATATCAATGGTAGTTTCATGGGAATAACATTGAGTCTATAAATTACTTTGGGCAGTATGGTCATTTTGATGATATTTATTGATTCTTCTTAGCCATGAGGATGGAATATTTTTGCGATTGTTTGTGTCCTCTCTTATTTCCTTGAGCAGTGGTCTGTAGTTCTTGAAGAGGTCCTTCAAATTCCTTTTTGCTGTATTCCTTTTGCTGTATTTTATTCTGTTTGTTGCAATTGTGAATGGAAGTTCATTCATGATTTGGCTCTGTTCTTGACTATTGTTGGTATAAATGAATGCTTGAATTTTTGCACATTGATTTTGTGTCATAAGACTTTGCTGAAGTTGTTTATCAGCTTATGGAGTTTTTGGGCTGAGATAATGGGGTTTTCTAAATATAGAATTATGTCACCTGCAAGCAGAGACAATTTGACTTCCTCTCTTCCTATCTGAATATGCTTTATTTCTTTCTCATGCCTGATTGCCCTGGCCAGAACTTCCAATACTATGTTGAATAGGAGTAGTGAGAGAGGGCATCCTTGTCTTGCACTGGTTTTCAAAGGGAATGCTTCCAGCTTTTGCCCATTCAATATGATATTGGCTGTGGGTTTGTCATAAATAGCTCTTATTATTTTGAGATATGTTCCATCAGTACCTAGTTTATTGATAGTTTTTAGCATGTAGGGATTTTGAATTTTGACAAAGGACTTTTCTGCATCTATTGAGACAATCATGTGATTTTTGTCATTGGTTCTGTTTATGTGATGGATAACATTTATTGATTTGCGTATGTTGAACCAGACTTGCATCACAGGAATGAAGCTGGCTTGATCATGCTAGCTAAGTTGTTGTTGTTGTTGTTTGAGATAGTGTTTCACACTTGTTGCCCAGTCTGGTGTGCAATGGCACAATCTTGGCTCACTGCAACCTCTGCTTCCCGGGTTCAAGCAATTCTCCTACCTCAGCCTCCTCAGTAGCTGGGATTACAGGCATATGCCACCATGCCCAGCAAATTTTTGTATATTTAGTAGAGACAGGCTTCACCATGTTGGTCAGGCTGTTCTCGAACTCCTGACCTCAGGTGATCCACATGGTGGCTAAGTTTTTTGGTGTGCTGCTGGATTCGGTTTGCCAGTATTTTATTGAGGATTTTTGCATGGGTGTTCATCAGGGATATGGGCCTGAAGTTTTCTTTTTTTGTTGTTTTATCTCAGCCAGATTTTGGTATCAGGAAGATGCTGGCTTCATAAAATGAATTAGGGAAAAGTCCCTCCTTTTCAATTGTCTAGAATAGTTTCAGAAAGAATGGTACCAGCTCCTCTTTGTACCTCTGATAGAACTTGGCTGTGAATCTGTTTGGTCCTCGGCCTTTTTTGGTTGGTAGGCTATTAATTATTGCCTCAATTTTAGAACTTGTTATTAGTCTGTTCGGGCATTTGATTTCTTCCTGGTTTAGTCTTGAGTGAGTGTATGTGTCCAGGAATTTATTCATTTATTCTAGCTTTTCTTGTTTTTTTTTTTTTTTGTGTGTGTGTGTGTGTAGAGGTGTTTATAGTATTCTCTGATGGTATTTTGTATTTCTGTGGGGTCAGTGGTGACATCCACTTTATCATTTTTTATTATCTATTTGATTCTTCTTCCTTTTATTCTTTATTAGAGTAGCTAGTGGTCTATCTATTTTGTTAATTGTTTTCACAAAACCAGCTTCTGGATTTATTGGTTTTTGAAGGGATTTTCATGTCTTTATCTCCTTCAGTTCTGCTCTGATCTTAATTATTTCTTTTCTTCTGCTAGCTTTTGGATGTTTGCTTTTGCTTCTCTAGCTCTTTTAATTATGATGTTCGGGTGTCGATTTTAGATCTTTCCTGCTTTCTGATGTGGTCATTTAGTGCTATAAATTTCCCTCTTAATATTGCTTTAGCTGTGTCCTAGAGATTCTGGTACATTGTCTCTTTGTTCTCATTGGTTTCAAAGAATTTCCTGATTTCTGCTTTAATTTCCTCATTTACCCAGGAGCCATTCAGGAGCAAGTTGTTCAATTTCCATGTAATTGTGTGGTTTTGAGTGAGTTTCTTAATCCTGAGCTCTAATTTGATTGCAATGTGGTCTAAGAAACTGTTTGTTATGATTTCAGTTATTTTGCATTTGCTAAGGGGTGTTTTACTTCCAAATATTGGAAATAAATTTTAACTAAATCTAACTCATTGATTTTAGAATAAGTGCCACATGGCACTGAGAAGAATGCATATTCTGTTGATTTGGGGTGGAGAGTTCTGTAGATGTCTATTAGGTCCACTTGGTCCAGAGCTGAGTTCAAGCTGAATATGCTTGTTAATTTATAGTCTCATTGATCTGTCTAATATTGACTATTGTTGGGTGGGAGTCACTCAGGGAGGCCGGAAAACAACAAAGATGGGTGCCTGCTCTTTCTTCTGGGATCTCTGACCTCGAGGCACACCAGCTGCCTCCCTTGGTTGGGGGTGGGGGCCCCCCTGCCCTGCTTTGCTTCTCAGATGGACACTGAACCCACTGCTCTTCCTTCCTCTCCATGGATCACTGGAGTGATTTACTGACTTTCTAAAGGTTATATAAGCCACTCAAGACATGACATAAGAATAAAATGCAGGCTAGTGACTCTTCAGATAATTACCAAACCAATTTTTCATCCTCATAAAAGTAATTCAGTTTAATTTCTAGGTTAATCTAAAATTAATAAAAGATGTCAGATAAATAGCTCAGAAGGCTCCTACCTTCTTAATCTACAATCCAAACAATAACATGCTTTTAACAACATAATTTACAAATGAACTACAACTGTGTCATCTCCATGGCCATAACTCAGGACACTGGCAGGTTTATATGTGTCTAAGAAATTCAGTCAGATCAATTTATTAAGACTTCTTAAAATGTCATGATCAATAGAAAACTTCAAGTGGGAGTAGGCGGGGGCACCTAGACAGGCAATGTAAATTGAAATGAGTAAATCACTTTGGTCATGTTTCATTATTCTGTGGTCATTTTGCCACAGATTCTATTTTCAAATTTACTTTCTGGTTTTCTTAACATATTATATAGCTGGGAGGCAGCAGTTTGAGGGGCACATTGGACAGGGCAACCAGGATCCATTCTTGGCTTTCCTAACTGAATAACTTGAGATCATTTCTTTAAATTTTCTGATCTGCAGTGACTTCATTTGTCATGTAATCACTTATGCTGATGATAAGCAAATGCCACTACTAAAATATACATATGACCCAGTTGAGTTGATGTGCTGGTTAAGATATTTGACTCTGGAGCCTGATTATAGGTTCAGATCGCACTACTTACCACTTAATAATCACATAACTTTGGGAGATTTGCTTAACCTCTCTGTATGTATCAGTCCTCTCATCTGCCAAACATGAATAATAATAGCAACTACCTCTGAGAGTTCATGTGAGAACTCAGTAATACAGTTTTTGCCTGACGTATGTTAAGTACCTACTAAATGTTAGCTGCCAATAGTATAACACTCATTGTAAGTGCAATAGCAATGAATACATTGCTATTATATGGGATCCTTCAATTCATCGAATCTAGAAAACCGTGGGGTTAATGCGTTCCTTGAATCTATCTGAGCACTATTTAGCTCAGTAACTTCACTGGCAGTAATGATTTGTTTTATTCTCGTGGTGAAATTTGCTTAATTTTCTAAATAACTTTTTTGTACTTAGAAAGCCCTTAATTTTATCTTTATCTTCTTGTTTCAGACCTGCTTTCAGAAAAACACTGGCAGAGTTGCTAATATTGTTATGATTATATTCAATGGGCTTTCAAAATATGCTTCGAATTTTATGAGATCCTAAAATTTGTACATTTCCTTTTTAAAAAATTATTTTGAATCACATCAGTCATTCTGTTAAATAAAAATTTTGACTACACAATCAACGACAGTGTTGAAATTTGGCATTGTGTGGCTCTGTCTTGGTCTGCCAAGAGAGGGTAATTATCAGAAAAGCAGAAAATCCTCAGTACAACGTGATTCACCCTAAGAAGGTCCTTCAGCTGTTTCCAGAGGGTAATTGAAATAACAAGCAAGGCTTTAGTATAAAAAGAATTTTTATTAATGTAAAAATTTATTAGTATCAAAAATTTAATATTACCTCTTAAATTACTTCAGTTCCCATGTGACAAAAGTAAAATTAAATAAGATATCAACATAAACACAGATAGGGCCCTGCACAGGTTATGATAATTTGACAATGAAATAGTCTTTCATGTCAAAAGGAAATATGTTAAAACAATACAAGGGATAAAAAGACTCCTTCATTTGAGTTGATGAAAGAGTGGCAAGCACTAAAGTAGATGCAAAAGAGATCTATATAATTATACCAGAGATAAAAGATAAATCTGTCAATATCCCAAATTTATGATATTTTAGGAAGTTGTAGTCTTTTCTGAAATTTAAGTAAACAAGATCAAGAAATCTGACAACTCTTGGAAAAAAAAAAATCAATCCTTCCAGGCCTCACTTTGTTAGGGAAGAGGAGATTTAAAAAGTATATATATTTAAATGCTCATTTTCGAGACAAGTTACTGAAGTAGTTGAAATTTATGATTATTGCCTTATTTAGCACTAATATAAAAGGGGAATGATTTTGTATATCTTTAATTACCTTTTCATCTTACCTAAGTAAGCTTAGGATATATTTTAAGTTTCAGAACATACAATGCAGGGAAATCAGAGCAATAACTGGATTTTAACATCAAACATTCTGATGAAGATAGCACCTCATCAATTTGAAGTGTTTTCCAAATATGCAAAGTGATTGGAAGACATAAGTTAAAGGAGCATTTCAACCCCAGTTTTTGACATAAAGCCTTTCTGAATTGCATGCAATAAAAGGATCTTAACTTTAATGTTTTCTCATAAAGCCTTATATAATTTGAAGTATCTAACTAATTTTGTCCAAACTAAATATAAAAATAAATTGCATTTGAAATTCATGTATTGACAGCTAAAGATGAAAAGGAATATGTCTGTGGCACTGGATCAAACCAGTTAGCGCAATTTAAATTTCCAAATTGCATCACATGTGAGTATAGAAAAGAAATTAGGAAATATGATCTTTGTTCTCAAGATAATCCATCGTATGTAAACTGTATGGTTTAAGCCAATATCTCAATAAGAGTAGAAAATTGCAAGCATTACTGTGAAAGGGTTGCAAAATGTTAATTAAGTTGGTTTCTCTGAAGGAAAACAATGTCTCCATTTCACTATATATTTTAATTCTAATCATGTGTGATCATCCAAAAGCTATGTATTGGGGCCATGTTGTTTTATTGGCCCATGAAATTGTCTTAACTGGGGTTTATTATTACCTTGCTTTTCACTGAAAGAACTTTCAATAAATGGCCACATGGGCATGGTCGCATGCACCCATAATCCCAGATATTTGGGAGGCTGAGATAGGAGAATAGCTTGAGCCCAGGAGTTCAGGATTGTAGTGACCTGTGATTGCACCAGCCTGGGTGACAGAGACTTCATCACAAGAAGGAAAGAAAAGAAGGAAGGAAGGAAGGAGGGAGGGAAGGAAGGAAGGAAGGAAGGAAGGGAGGGAGGGACGGAGGGAGGGAGTGAGGGAAGGAGGGAGGGGGAGGAGAGAAATGCTTACACGAATTGCCATTTCTGAAAATACTACCTCACAATGTTCATTTGGCTGATACAGACTTCCTCCAACTGGGAAAATGGATACGCATGACATATGATAGATAAAAGCCAATATCCCTAAAAAACGAAAAGCACTTGGTAATCAATTTTTTAACTTACTAGAGAAATTAGCAAAGGACTAAAAGCATCAAAGACCACTCTTAGAAGACAAAATATAATTGGTCTTATAAATTTATAATATATATATAAACATATAAATATATAAGCATATAAAAGTATGCCCAATCTCACTCTTAAGTTTAAAAATGAAAATAGAAATAATGAGAGACTAAGTTTCCTCCCTCCCCTGTTGATAAGTTGGCAAGCAAAAAGCTTTTGGGTGTGAAAGAAATAAGCACTTTTATAGGCTGCTAGTAAGAGAAAAATTGGTGCAAACTTTTGTGAAATAACTTGGCATTATTTATCAAATGTTTGTGATTTTTATTTTGCAACTCCACTACTAAGCCTTTATCCTGAGTCTATACTGCAGATTTACACAGAGACAGATAGATGCAATAAGATCTATAGTAATAATTTCTGTAATTATAAAAAATTGAAAATAATCTGTTTTATAAGTAGGAGATTAGATTGATAGATTGTGGCCATTCATACAAGGGAATATCACTCAGTTGTTAAGATGGATGACATCTATTTATCCACCAAGATTTATGTATACTATGTGTGCAAACAAGCAGCTCAGCTTAATGAGTAGATTCTGAAGGCTCAGTGCAGCCTCTGGAATGATACCTGGGTTTGAAACTCTGTCCCACCATTTATAGCTGGGGTTACCTATAGCAAGTGCCATAATATCAGTATGTTTCACTTTGCTTGTCTATGAAATGGACACAAGAATAGCACCTACTCATGAGCTGCTATGAAGATAAAATGATATGATATTTGCAAGGTACTTAAACAAGGGCCTAGCTCATAGAAAGCACTATATATGTTTTGGTAAAATATAGCAAATACTCATATGGAAAGTCATTTAAAGTACATGAAGTAGAAAGTAAACTGGTGCAGAAGAGTATATCCATATATGGAAAAAAAATGATAGAGGTGAGGTATGTACTTGCATAAAAATAAAACATTTCTGTAAGCCACAATAAGAAATGTTGAGTTTACATCTAGGATATGGCTAGGAGTTAGATGTTCTTAGGGCCCTTTTATTCAAAAGATACCAAAGGGTATCTTTTGAAATTCTTTTATTTTTATTTCACTGGGAAGTGGAAGGAGACACAGCAACAGCAGCAACAGCTCCTGGAAGATTTTATGGCAGGTGTGAGAGAATGTTTCACCCTGAGCTCACAGGTGACCTCTGCAGTGTGGTAGGTTTCATGCTGGAAGCTGCTGGGCTCACATCATCTAATCTCTGACTTGACCAAAATACTGTCTCGTGTGTGTGCATGTGTGTGTGTGTGTGTGTGTGTGTGTATGTGTGTGTATCCGTCTGTCTCTCTCACACAAATCCATATTAAAAGAAGTTAAGATCATGTAGTAAGTATAACTTTTATTTCTGTTATTATTATTATTTGAGATGGGGTCTCATTATATTGCCCAGATTGATCTTGAACTCATGGAATCAAGTGATCTCCTGCCTCACCCTCTCAAGTAGCTGGGATTACAGATGCATGCCACAATGCTCAACCCTATTATTTTTAGTTAATAATTTATTGGGGGTGTTTTCCCATTTTACTAAGTTTTCTTCTAAAATATGATTTAATAACTGCATAATGTTCTACTATGTACATACACCACAGCTTTTTCTGAACAGAACTAAATGGGCCAAGTGGAGCAGACAATCAAGTCAGTATCCTGTGAGGTCAGCCTACACAATGTATTCACAGTTTTCATTTGTTTTTGGTGCTGTATGTCATTCCTCCTCATGATTATAAAAAAGTAGGAGGCAAGGATCTGGCAAGATAATTCACTTTAAGATACATATTACTGATATAGGGGAAGATTGATACTGATACTGATTAGGATAAAAACACTGCATTTTAACCAGAAACAAACCATTAATCCAAAGATTTGATGTTTAATGGTAGATTTTCACTTATTAGCAAGATGAGTAAGGGAAACTTTGAGGATGGAAGAAACATATAAATGTAGCATTTGCACATTAGACTGGATAGACGTTAGCTGAATTGAAATATTTGGAAGCTGGAACAAATAGGCCTTCAATGTATCATCCTTTTATTGTTGCAAATCGCTACAGCATACAAGCCATAGCCCGTCGAACAAATCGCAATAATTACAACAGACCACAGAGACCCCTGGAATATAAAATCCTGGTTTTGGCCGGGCTCGGTGGCTCAAGCCTGTCATCCCAGCACTTTGGGAGGCCAAGGCGGGTAGATCACGAGGTCAAGAGATCGAGACCATCCTGGTCAACATGGTGAAACACCGTTCTTTACTAAAAATACAAAAAATTAGCTGGGCATGGTGGCGCGTGCCTGTAATCCCAGCTACACAGGATGCTGAGGCAGGAGAATTGTCTGAACCCAGGAGGCGGAGGTTGCGGTGAGCCGAGATCGCGCCATTGCACTCCAGCCTGGGTAACAAGAGCGAAACTCCATCTCAAAAAAAAAAAAAAAAAAAAAAAAAAAAAAATCCTGGTTTTCCAGTTTTGCCCAGTCGTGGTTTCTGGCTTTGCTATTACCTTGGGCAAGTTTAATTGGCTTTTCTGTGCCTCACGTTTATCACCTACACAATATGATCTGCCCTAGAAAGATGGTGAGAAGTGAATGTTCAAAATATTCAATTCCACACTTCTCACATTCATCCTTCCCTTGCCTCTCCCCCGAAGGGAAGGCTAAAAGTTACAGGAGATGGAACACAACACTTCTGACATAAAAAAAAAAACACCATGAATTCAAGTCTTGCCTTAAACACTTACCATCTAGGCAAGCAAGTAATCTTAGCTCCCTTTGCTAATCGATAAAAATAGGCTAAAATATACAAATGCATGCTTTAACTTAAATGAATGTTCATGTCTGTTGTGCCTATTGCCTGACACGTTTATTGCCATTGGGAGAAGAAGCAGGAGGATAAAAATACACTGAACATTTTTGAGAACATAATATGAGTTAGCTTTTTCGGTTGCTTACCTCCTTTAATCCTCAAAGTAGCGGTCTAAGGTAGATACTTTACACAGAGAGATGAAAGCTTAGAGTTTACCCCAGTGCACACACTTCAGAAGCAGTGGAGCTGGAACTAAAATTCTAAGACCTCTATCTGCTGCTGCACACTGCCTATGTGATCTTTAGAGGTCTGTAGAGGCACATGGAATACAAGAATTACTATTATCATATTACTAACTGGTTATAAAACCAAAATGGCATGAGTCACCGAAGTGGGAGTGACTCACCAACATCTCTATTGTGAGAACTTTTTGTTCTGCAAATCTTTCCTCAGTATGGAAGGAATTAATTTATGATGAAGTGTTTCATAAAATAAAAGCATGATATGTCAATGCCTATAAGTGTATATCCCAATGATATCTGGATTTTTAGGCACAGATGACTAAACTTCTTACATGTGTATACACTATATAGATATTAGATATATCAGAAAATTATGATGTGTGAATATATATGATAATATATATATGTGTGTATGTATATGTAAAGAAGAGTTGGTTGGACTCTTACTTTATATCTTAATGATTGACAGGGAAAATTGAGTAAAACATTTGGAAATAGGCAAATTCAATTCCTTTTCTTTCCCTTTGTAAAGTGAGCCACACACCTTCTAGCTACTTTCCTGGTGAATCATCTTATTAACATCATGTCCACTCACATTATTTTGTCTTTCTCAAGGAAAGACAAAAAATTCATATAATTCCCACGGAAACCAAGAAAGTGAATCGTACACACGTGTCTTCTCTTCTCTCTTAACTGTGGCCAAATGTCTCATCCTCCATTCAATAAACGTGTTTGAGCTCCTGTTCTGGTGCCAGTGACTGTGCCAGGCAGAGCACCATGAGGCACTGCATGTGCAAAGACAGGAAATCACATTTCTGCTCTCCGGGAGCTCAGGATGGAATGAGAAGAAGCTCAATTTGGGGGGTGGAGCTAGTGAGGCTGACTCGGACATGGAGGAGGCTGGAGGAGGGAAATTAGGGAGTAGAAACAGCCAGTGATGGTTTTTTGACAAAGTCTGAGAAAGCTGGTTAGAAAACGTAAGGAAGGCACCAGGAGAATGTAAGCTTAAAGGATTTCAAGCTACATGATTTGGGGATATTCATCAGCTGACTCTAGAAGGAAAGAAATGAGAACACATCTAAATTCAGGAAAAGAGCAGGGCATTGAGTCATTTTTCCTACCTTGCCATTGACACCTTCACTGCCTCCTATGCTACGAAAAATATTGGTCATCTTGGGTAAACCGCTTGTCCTGAGTCATGTGGTCACACCAGGGCCCTACATACGAGTTATCACAGCCTCTCTCACCTAGTGTGTACCCCAGACCATGAGCTTCAGTGGTTAAGTGAGGCTTGACTATTCAAGTCAGACAGGTGGCCCTGTTGTTCGCGTCAGACAGGTGGCCCTGTTGTTCGCTAGCCTTCTTGTCTCTGCTAGTGTGCATGGATTTCCTAATCCTTGATCTCCTCATAGGTGTAATGGAAATAATAATATTTCTCTCAGAAGATTTTTTCTTAAGTGACAATTTTTAAAAGTACTTAGAAAAGTAGTTATTCTAGTGCCCGGTATATGGCAAACATTCAAAAATTGTACTGAATGTTGTTTTGCTTCTAGATACATGTCATTTTCCTGCCTGGCTATTTGTAACTTCTGTGGTTGCTCATTTTATCTCCTGCCTCAGCCTCATTCCTCTCATGTTTAAAAGGGATTCTTGACCCCCTCACACTGCCCAGGGCCACAGGCTCCTTCACCTGTTGCCGCATTCTCCTGGGTCCCTCCTCCAATGGGCTGTCGGTGTGGGCTGGTTGTGTCCTGTTCCCCAATCCTGCTTCTAAACCTGCTATGAGAGCTCATGTTCATCCGTACTCTGGAATGTTCTGTGGCTGGTTAAAAAAAAAAAAAAAAGCACAAGTTAAATGATATGACTATACTGACCAACAGGGAAGTCCAAGGTGTATTATTGAATGAAAAAGGAGAGGTATAGCTTAGGACGTGTGCTATGTTCTCATTTCTCAAATAAAACGTGTTACTTAAAAATATCTATGGTCTAAAATTTTTCTATAAGAATACATATTTGAGACATCTGTGCTCCTGATCCTCTGACTCAGACCAGGACTTATACCATTGCCTGCTCAACACCCCAACCCCAGTTCTAGACTCAGACTGGGACACTGGCTCCGCTTGCCTGGTTCTTGGGCTGTTGGGTTTGGACCGGCAGTACACCGCTGGCCTGCAGATGGCAGGTTCTGGGATTTCTCAGCCTCCATTATCACGTGAGCCAATCTCTCACAGTAAAATGCTTTCTATTGTCTCTTTCTCTCTATAAGGTATATCCTATTGGTTCCATTCCTCAAGAATATGTGATTTTTACTATTTTGTGTGTGTATGTGTATTTTCAAGAAAATTTGTGTAAGTTGCAGGCATCACAAAGACTTCTACCTAAACCAATCTTTTGCAAAATGGCCATGGAAGGCTGAGTTTGCCAAACTCAGGGTGTTAATGGCTTCTACAGGAATGAAGATCACTTGGTCAAATAAGTCTAAGAAACACGAAGTTTGGTGAAGTCAAGCAGGTTTATTTCTTTAATGCAAGCTATCTCTGAGGCTTTAATGTGCTCATGCTTTCTGTGAGTCTGCAAAATGGAGAGAGTAGATGGTGTTCGTACAACACCATCTTTTTCTATGGAGTAAGGCCCAACATTGTTTTTTTGTGAGAGGGGAAATGGACAAAATTTGAGAAATGCTGACCCAAACCAAGTGGGCCAGCTATTTCTCTCCTTAAATATTTCTGGGGTTTTGTTGTTGTTGTTAAATCTCTGTTCCCTTTTATTCTATTTCTACCAAGTATTTGTATCAGACAGTTACCTTTCAGTTCAAAACTTTGTCCATTTAATAACCATATATTCCAAATCTCAAGACCTAGTGAACTCGAAATATAAATAAGCTCAGGCTGTTTACAGTGATCTCAAAACCAAAAGCATCCAGCTAAAATAAGTATCTCCTGTACTCGAGAGAAATATCTCCTTTGCTTAAAAGAGAAAATTTTGCTTTTGAAAAAATACTTGTAAATTTGATTCCTACATGTGAAACACCCTCATTATTATTTGGACCCCACATTTAGGGATTGAGTTGATCTTCATCATCAGTGAGTTCTCAGTTCAAAACACAGTATCCTCTAAGCCCCTTTCTGAACTCGTGACCTCAGGTGATCCACCTGCCTCTGCCTCCCAAAGTGCTGGGATTACAGGTGTGAGCCACCGTGCCCGGCTTCTAAGCCCCGTCCTGTTAGCTTAGTCATTAATTCATTCCTTCACTTGTTCCCTTTTATATACACTCTCTGATTCCATATCTCCTTCCTCCTACCCTATATTCAAACCTCCTACTAATATATTCAAATACTTAAATAAAGAAGTTTAAGATTTTATGTTTTTGTAAATTGTGGAATATTGTTTTTATATTATTTGTGGGAATTACTTCAGCCCTGCTGCCCAGGCTCTTATGAGATTGACTAGGCAACTTTTAATAAAATGTTCACAATTAAAACATCACTATTACCTAACTCTTTTAAGTTACATAGGTTAAAATATGCATGAGATAAGACAATGAATTTAGTAGCTGTGTGTGTTTATTTTGCCAAGCAATAGTGAGTGTGAAACTGAAAACTACCACATCCAAAGAACATCCTAGTATTATCTGCTAAAAATTGAAATGTTCATTTTATCATTCTCTACATTCTTCTTGCAACAGGAAATGACTTCTGAATACACTGTCTCATTTGTCATTGTCAAGGATTAAATATGAACCAAATTTGCAAGGTACTTTTTTTAAAGTTTGCTAGAGCAGAATAATGTCATTGTCAACACTTTTAAACATTTTATGACTTCGGAATTTTTCCTTCAAAAAAAAAAAAAAGCACATTGCCAAACTAATTAGAATTGGTCATGAATATTAATGTTTGAGTTGAAAACAACTGCCACTAGGTGGCAAACAATCTACACATAGACTTAAACAAAAGAGAAAATTATAAATACACTATATCATATATGCATATTAAACTAGACAGTGCAAAATAGATGGTTAATGCACTATCTTCCGCATATTGTTAATAATATCACCGCTTGGAAACAAGCCTAACCAAAAAGTAACGAATGCACTTTTTGAAAAGTTAAGCTTTCTTCTGTCTTAAGCCACATTTTTTTTTAAAAAAAACAGAATGAGAATAGCAGATATGGACCTTAAATTCTAACATTTGTCATTATTTGGAACTGGAACATGGACATTTATTAATTATCTCGTCCATGCTCTCCAAGTTAGGCATCTCTCTATGGTTGAAAATACACTGATGATGAAACTCTATAGGCCTGAAGGACCTTGAACTTCTTGTCCTTGGGCTTCTTGAATGGCTTCATGGATTCTATGTAGTCATCAATTTTTATAACATGTTGGATGTAGAAGAGAGAAAGCACCGCTAGGATTTTTCTTTCTCTGTTTGATACAACCCCCTTGGGAATAAGGAAGATGATGCTATGTAAATAGAGCCAACTTCAGTGCTAGACTGCCAGGTTTGAATATTTACATAATTTCTCACAAGTTGTGTGCTATGGTTTAAATATGTCCCCGAATGTTTATGTGTTGGAAGCAAGAACCTTGAGAGGTGGGACCTTTAAGAAGTGATTAGGGCTGGGTGTGATGGTTCACACCTGTAATCCTAGCACTTTGGGAGGCCGAGGAAGGAGGATCACTTGCTTTTAGGAGCTCGAGACCAGCCTCGGCAACATGATGAAACCTCGTCTCTACTAAAAATTAAAAAATTAAAAAATTAGCCAGGCGTGGTGGTGCATGCTTGTAATCCCAGCTACTCTGGAGGCTGCGGCAGGAGAATTGCTTCAACTGGGGATGTGGAGATTGCAGTGAGCCAATATCACACTGCTGCACTCCAGCCTGGGCGACAGAGTAAAACACTGTCTCAAAAAAAAATTTTTTTAATTTAAAAAAATTAAGTGATTATGTCACAAGGACTCTGCAGTTATGAATGGATTAACACCATTGTTGCAAGAGTAGGATCCTGGTAAAATGATAAGTTCAGTCCCTTCTCCCCCACCCTCCAATTTTCTCTCATGCGCATACTCTCTTTCCCTTCTGCCTTCCATCATAGGATGACTCAGCAAGACAATTCTCACCAGATGTGGGCCCCTTGACCTGGGACTTCCTATTTCCAGGACTTTCAGAAATAAATCTCTGTACTGTAGAGATTACCCCATCTCAAGTATTCTGTTACAGCGGAACAAAAGGGACAAAAAAGACAATGTAACTGTGACAGACTATTATTGCTCCTAAATAATCATTTCTCCTTCTTGTAAGGGAATAATACATCTTTGTTCTGTT
This sequence comes from Callithrix jacchus, assembly GCF_049354715.1. NCBI lineage: Eukaryota > Metazoa > Chordata > Mammalia > Primates > Cebidae > Callithrix > Callithrix jacchus. The sequence continues at coordinate 136,500,838 of NC_133505.1, forward strand.
GACCTTGGGCTTGGCCATGAGTGTGCTCTGGCCAGTGGTATATGAGTAAACATGTATACTATATCTAGCAAGCAGCTTCAAGAGTTGCAGTGGGTTTCCAACATCTCTCTTGCTTTTACGCTCTTCCAAGAAAATGATGTGTCCCTTAGAAGAGCGGGCTACTCCTTCAGCCTGGGGCCTGGATTGAGACGATCCACAGAGAAGAGCTAAGGAAAGCGATGCGCAGTCATCAAAATAATATGTGTGAAAAATAAGTGTTTATTGTTATAAGCTATTGGAATTTTGAAATTGTTTCTTATCACAGAATTACCTAGTGAAAACTGACTATGGCCCTCAGTTTATTCGCCTATCAAATGAAACTAGTAGTATTATTCATCTCACAAGACTTGGGGGACTGAATGAGTTAATACACAGAAAGAATGTAGGATAGTACATAGCATTATAGAGGCTAGATATTAATATTAAAATAGCCTAAATGCATATGCTATAAAAGATTACATGTATTGAATGACTAATAGAGACCAGGAATGTGTTACTCATGATTTTGTTTAAATATACAATATCTTTATAAAGTATTGACATTCTTGTTTCACAGAACAGAAAAGAGAGACTCAGAGGGTTTCCTAGTTCAGTGAGACTTTCAGTTCCTAGTTCAGTGTGGCTAACTTCCAGGTTTTTTGGGCATGTTTTTTTGCTCTGAATCAGTCATGAACTAATAGTTTTGGAAAATGCAAATAATTTGAGTTATTAAAAAATAAAATGAACAAATTTTAAAAGACATACAAGATATAATTCCATTTTTTATTATTAGATTCCATAGATATAAAATTATATTTTAATTAATACCATTGGAACAAACATAATATTAACAATGAAAAAAATCTACAAAAGCTGTCTACATTATTCAGTGAAAATATGCATTTAGACAACTAATATAGAAAATCACTGTTTTGTCAGTAACTTTTTGTCATCTCATAATCGTAACTAAACAAAAATATGAATGGAAAGCAACTTTCCAACTTAAACATTATTTACGTTCGTTAAAATACATACAGTTTTTAAAGTGACCAAAAAAACTTGCTTCTTACTTGTTAACATATCTAACCTACTTTAATTTCTTCTTCTTTTTTTTCTTTTTTTTTTTTTGAGACTGGGTCCCACTCTGCCACCCAGACTGGTGTGCTCTGATGTAATCATGGCTCAGTGTAGCTTTGACCTCCTGGGCTCAAGTGATCCACCTCAGCCCCCAAGTGGTTGGGACTACAGGCGTGCACCACCATGCCCCACTAATATTCTATTTTTTGTAAAGTTGGGCTTCTCAGAGGTCTCACTATGTTGTCCAGGCTGGTCTCGAACTCCTGGGATCAAGTTATCCTCTGGCCTCTTGTGGCTGAGACCACAGGTGTGTGCCACCATGTCTGGCTGTTTTTTTGTTTGTTTGTTTTGGAGAGATAGGGGTCTAACTTTCTCACTTTGTTGCTTCAACTGATCTTGAACCCCTGGCTTCAACTGATGTTCCATCCTCGACTTCACAAAATGCTAGAATTGTAGGCATGAGCCACCATGCCAGGCCTACTTTAACAACTGATAGGAAAGCAACAAGTCTCACAAAGCTATGTTAATGGGAATGAAACAAAAGAATTAAAGGCAATTTTAGCAATCTCAGGATATTCATTTAAAATTTTTGTCCAAAATGAAGCAAATGATGCTGTATATTCAAAATTTCTATTTTATCGGAAGGCAAATTCAATAATTTACTCTGTAAAATTACAGTGAGGTTCAAATTATTTCTTAATGAAAGAAATAAATTCCAGATTCAGCACTTTTGGATTATCATTGGCAAACTAACTTTAAGACACTGCATTGTAACAAGGTTCTGCTGCAGACAATTAATAGGCATCTTTGAGTCCAGGTAGTGTGAGTCCATGTAAAACTCATCATGTGATTTCAAGAACACATAAACTGTTCTATATCTGCTGACTGAGATGAGTTAACTGCTCCTCACTGAATGTTTCAGCAAGCAAGTGGTAGAAACAGATTTCTATACCAGGTTTGACTGGCTGGTCTCCTCGATTGTGTAAGGTTCTTCCTCTATTGGAGGTTGTTAACCCTGTAAGCAGATCATCTGAGATATGAATTACAGGACCAGTGGCTAACCATATCCTGAAGCCAGCCTTAGAGAGGATACCTGGCTTAATAAAAACATATAGTTGACTCTTGAACAACTTGGAGGCAAGGAGCACTGATGTCCCTGCAATTGAACACCCTCATATAACTTTTGACTCTCCCGAAAATTTAACTATAAGCAGCCTACTCTTGACAGAAGCCTTAACAACAGCATAAAGTCCATTAACAGATATTTTGCATATTATATGCATTATATACAATATTCTTACAGCAAAGTGAGCTAGAGAAATGGATTAATTATTAAGAAAATCATAAAGAAGAGGAAATACATTTGTTATTCATTAATTGTAAGCAGATCATCATAAAGGTCTTGATCTTTGTCATCTTCATGTTGAGTAGGCTAAGAAGGAGGGGGAAAAGAAGGGTTCGGTCTTGCTATCTTGACTGGCAGAGGTGGAGGAGGTGAGAGGGGAGCAGGAGAGACAGGCGCACTTTATGTTACTTTCATTGAAAAAAATTTGCATATAAGTGGACCTGTGCAGTTTAAATCTGTGTGTGCACACGTGTGTGTGCACGCACACACACACAGAGTTGTATGTGCGTACACATACATATGTTTATATATCATATATACATATATGTTGTACATGCCTATTGGTTGAAGTGTGTATTGTGCTAAATATTGCTGTCTGCATTTCAAACTCAAATAATGACTTCTAGCCCTCACTTCTTTGAATTGTAAGTACAGTTGCCGTGCTGTATTGTGTGCACTTTGATGACAGAAATAAAATGTTTCTGGAAATCTGTATTTATCTATAATTGATTGACTGGTCAATTGGCTGGCTCATTAGTTGCCTTAGTTACAACATTCAAATATTTATTGGCTACCCGGTCTAAATAAGCTCAATTTACAACTTAATTTCCAGTATGAGAAAAGAAAAGATGGTTTTATCATTAAAAATTTGACAACTGTCAGAGTCTAGGGATCAGCCTGTAAGCATGTAAGCACAGGCAGAGGAATTTGGGTAGAACCAAAAGATATAAACCTTAGTTCCTTACTCACAGTTAGAAATAAGGCATTGTTTTAAGTGCCTCAGTTCTTGTCAGATATGGTGGCTCATGTCTGTAATCCCAGCACTTTGGGAGGCCAAGACTGAAGGATCACTTGAGCCTGGGAGTTCTAGATCAGTGTGGACAATATAGGGAGACACCCTCGCATCTATACAAAATTTTTTTTTAAATTAGCTGGATGTACACCTGTGGACCCAGCTACTTGAGAGGCTGAGAAGAGAGGATTGCTTGAGCCAAGGAGGTTAAGGCTGTAGTGCTCTGTGTTCACACCACTGCATTCTAGCCTGGGCAACAGACTGAGACTTGTCTAAAAATAAAATAAAATAACAGAAGTAAAAATGGAGAGTATGTCATATCCATATGTTTAAAACACCAGCACTTAAAAATAAAGCAATAACTTCAGTTTTTAAATTACATCCAATCAAATATTTTGTTACCCATAACAATTTTATCTATATATGGAAAGGCAAATATATAAACAAGCTTTTCCTTAGCTCTTTCTACACAGAATTTTACCTATATATTTATGAGACATTTTTATGCTTGAAAGCCTTTTATATCTGTAATGCTTTCAGTATAGTATTTGAAATTATCAAATTTTGTGAACATAAGGCTGTGTTAAAAAATATCAATCTGGATTGAGTTATCATTATTATTAGTGTACAATTGATCAAAACATTTATTAAAACTGATAAATATGTGTTAAATAACATTTATTGGAAATGCATTTTTAATGAAATAAATGGGTCTGTATCTGTATATCATTATAGCTCATTATTAAAATTAAAAATGGCATTTTAATTTTTTGTTTTTACAAATGTACACCCTGAAAAACACAATTGACCTAAATAAGTAGACAAAACTGAATAGAGTTTGTTGTAACTCTGTTACTGAATTCTTTGAACTCCTTTTGAGACATATAACAAAAATTCCATAGTGATTTATCATCAAAAATTCGTTTTTAATAATCTATTGGTTAAGAATCCTATTAGATCCTCATTGAATTTTGATGAAAATAATAGATAAGTGAAACTCTCAACAACCAAAAAAGAATGTGTGAACCAATTATTTGCGTTATTCACTTTCTCAATACTGTGACCAATACTTGGAATTTCTCCACCGCCGCCCTTTTATTGGTGCCTCAGAAGTTTTTCAAACAAGAAGAATCTGATAAAGTAAAATTTACTTCTGGTAAAGCGAGTTGTTCACTTTTCTTTTAAAGTTTGAGAAGAGGAATTGTGAATGGAGATACGGAAATTAGGAAAGCACAGAAGAAAATTCTATGCATTTTCTAAGAGTATATATATGAAGGTTGAAGATCTGGAAATTGACTTCCTTAAAATCATGGTCTTATGTAGGCCTTGGAAAGGTTCCAGGTGCTCTCAGATGTACATAAACCCCAATTTGAAGGTACTGCTCTACTGTCAGGAGAGTAATTCTTTTCTGGTGTGAAAGGGGTTTTGCTGTACAAGTTTATCACAATCCACTTCCCAGTCAATAGGCCTAATAATATTATCTTACAAATTACTCTTTAAGACAGTTGCACAACTCTCTTTAGTTATTATGTGTAAAAAGAAAGCTCTTGGCTAAATTAAGTAATATAAATGATTATGTTCTTGTCAAAAGACAGAGCCATCTTTAGTTCTAAAATTACCTTTCCTGGTACCCAGTTTAATCAGAGAAAATTCTTTTCTAGACTCTAGGGATTTTGAACTGTACAGGACCTGGTGGAAAGGTACTGAGAAAGCATTTTATAAAATCTCAGGCTTGGCAAAGTTTCCCTCTTCTGGGCATCCGTAATTCTTTCTGCAGACCTTTATCTAACAAGAATATATTAAAATTATTTTCTTCCTATCTGTCTTCTTCACCAAACTACAAAGTCCTTCATGTGAAAGGGTCATGTCATACTCATTTTTGAACCCCCACTCCCCACAATTCCTACACAATACTTGATATATAGAGGTGCTCAATAAATATGTAAAGAAATGAACTACACTGAATAAAGTGAATGGGGTGATGTGAAGGATTAGAGAGAAAAATTCTTTTTTCCTGAAATATTAACTTTCAAAGTCATTCTTAATTTCTTTAAGAGCTTTTGCATCTCTTAGAATCCTAATATTAAAAATGAAATATGACTGGGATTTAGCTGCAAAAATAATAACAGAGAGGAGAGAAATTTTTCCCTACAGTGGAAACAATCTCTGCAACAACACTGCAGGCATTGCAGGAGCATGACAAGGAGCAGAGCTTTCAAGGGAGAAACACTAGGAGAAGGTGAATGAAGAGTTTTATCGAGGCATGATCACCAGGGTCAGGTGTATGAGTCGGGATTTGATCAGAAGCATAATAAGTAGCCATAGAGAGTATTAAGCAAAATGCTGCCATGGTTTGATTTGGTTATTACAAGAAATTCTGGCGGAGACTTCTTTCTCTAATAAAGTTAGGCTGGGTTAGTTACACCAGTCCTTATGCTAAAAGCAATAAAAACTTCTAGAAAATAATTTTTAAAATATATTTAAAGCATTGAAAAATTAAAAGTGAATAGGAACTTTCAGGCCAAAACCAAAAAGAAAATAGGAACCCCAAGAGATCCAAGAAACCAAATGAATTCTAAGCAGGGTAAATCAAAAGAAGTTCACAGTTAGAAATATCAGAGTGAAGCTGTGGAACATGAAAAACAAAGAATTTTCAATCAGCAAAATAAAAGATAATGTTTTCATTTCCTAGAGCTGCTATAACAAATGGACACAAACTGGGTGTGCCAAAACAACAGAAACTTACTCTATTATAGTTATGGAGGTCAGAAGTCTAAGATTAAAAAAAAATCCTGAGAGAAATAGGTTGTAGATACATCCTTCCAACCTCTGCTCTTGACTTCACGTGGTGTTCTGCTGGGTATGATCCATCCTGGGACAAAATTCGTCTCAGTCTGTGCATCTATAAACTAGAAAACAAATTATTTGCTTTCCAGATTCAATGATGAGACAGGCATAGGATAAAGATTACTATCCTAAAAGAGAGAAAGTGAAGAAAAAAATGGGGTCACTGGTTTGGAGCAAGCTTCCAGCAGGGAAAACTCCATTTGTTTTCAAAGACCAAGAGTAAACCTCTGTGGATCAGTCTGTTCTCTGGATCTGCAGAGGTCTCAGGGCCCACTTCTTTCGTCTCTGTCTCTGCAACCACAGCTCTGCTTTTGGAGTCATTCTTTTTTTCTTAAAGAGTAGCAGATGTTTGTAGCTCAGCAGTCCTATCAGCCTATTTTGTATGTGTAGAATCTCAGAAATCCAACAGCTTTCCTTCATGTTATTGAGTCTCTGTTTTTCTCAGTCTAAGCTGGCATTGTTTTTGCTGCTATATCATTATCAAAAACCTTGTTGGTCACTTATATATCTCAAGGAGATCCACATCTCCTTGAGACATAAGCATTCTCCACCGATCCTGCCTGGATAACTGCATCTCTATTTCTGATTTCTGTTGAGATGGTTGGCTGGATCTATGAGTCATAAACCTAATCTCTCCAGCAAAAGGTTGCCAGCCACACCTTTGGTGTTCTATTTAGCACATGCTTCAGCATTTTTTGAAATATAGATAGGCTGAGAATGTTCCAAATCACAATGTTCTGGTTCCTTTTTGCTTAACAGTTCTTTCCTCAATTTATCTCTTTCCTGTCACATTTTACAGTAAGCAACAATAAAAACTCAGGCTGTACTTTCCACACTTTGCTGGGAAAGCACCTCAGCTAAATACCCAAATGCATCACTTATAAATTCTGTTTTCTACCTAGCCATAGAACACAATCCGGCCATGCTTTCTGCACTTTATAGTAAGCATTACTTTTCCTCCAGTTTCCAGTAACATTTACTCATTTTCTTCTAAGACCTCATCAGAAGCATCTCTAAGATTCATATTTCTACCAATGGCCTCTTCAAAGCAGGCTACCTTTATTTTTCCTATTAAGCACCTTAAAATTCTTCCAGTCTCCACCCATTAACCAATTCTAAAGCCACTCTTTATTTTTAGATACTTATTTCCAGTATTTTAGTAAGTGTTTAGATATCTGTTTATAGCAGCACCTTGCTTCCCAGTAACAAAATCAGTATCAGCTTCCAGGGTTGCTATAACAATTGCCACAAGCTATGTTGCTTAAATAACAAACATTTTTTTCTTACATTTCTAAAGGCCAGAAGTCTGAAATCATGCAGTTGTCAGGGTTTGTTCTTTCTGGAGGCAATGAGGGAGACTCTTTATCATGCTCTCTCCCAGCTTCTATTGGTTACTGGCAATCCTGGGCATTCCCTAGCTTACAATTGCATTTCTCAAATATCTGCCTCCTGCTTTATACGGCATCCTCCCCCAGGCATCTCTGTCTGTCCTCTCCCCTTCTTATAAGGACAAAGTCATTAGTTTAAGACTCACCCTGAATCCAGGGTGATTTTGTCTTGAGATCTTTAATTCACTACATCTGAAAAGATGCTATTTCCAAATAGAGTCACATTTTGAGGCTCTGGATGGATATGAATTTGGGAGAACACCATTGAAACCAATATAGATAGAGCAGAAGAGCAACAGCGGACTGGTTTTCAGTAGTGATAACAGAAGCTAAAAAACAGTGAAGGATATTTTCAACATACTGAGAGAGAAAGTGACTTCTAACCTAGTGAAAACATATTTTTAAAGCAAATTCAAGATAAGGTCATTTTCAGACAATTATAGAGTAAGTTTGCAACCGGTAGATATTCACTAAAGAAAATTTAAAAGAATGCACTTCAGGCAGAAGGAGAATGGGACTGGGGGTAAGAAGAATGAAGAGTGAAGAACAAGTTAAATTGTGAGTATATCTACATGAACATTAACAGTATAAAATAGTAGTATTAACAGTAGAAATTTTTAAAAAATAAAAGTAAAGTAAATAACAAGTATAATATATGAATCAGGAGGGGGTAAGTTGAGTTAAAATGCTCTAAGGACCTTGTAAAAAGTGAAAGTAGTGATTACTTTGGAATTTTGTTTATATTAAGTACACAGTTTAAAATTTCTAGGGTAACCACTGAAAAAAGAGGAAAAAGTAGATAAATTTCAAAACAAGTAATTAAAATCAAGGATACACGTACACAATTAACCAGTGAAAAAGAAGAAGTAAATAGAATAGGTGGGAAAAAGAGAAAGTATTAGATATGTTGCTAAATTTACAAAATATTTCTGCTGTAGTTACATTAAATGTAAAAAGACTAAATGAACCAAAGAACAAATATTGTTAGAAAGAATAAAAATACAATTACATGAAATTTGTAATAAACATAACTCAAACATGTGTATACAAAAGATTGAAAATGAGGAAAAGCAAAAAAAAAAATGGAAATACTTAGACTATTAATTCTTAGGTAAAATGCATTACTAAGAAAAAAAAAGGAATTGCTGTATATTGATTAAGAGGTTTCACTTATCAGGACAGTATAACAATTTTATTGTTATATTGCACATATTACAGTTACTGCACATGTTACAGCCTCAAACTCTATTATTCAAAACAATAATTAAGAACAGGAACAATTTAACCAAAATTTGGTTCTTCTAAAAGTTTAATTAAATTGACAAAATTTTAGTACTACTAAATGTGTTTGTGTCTGTGTGCATGTGTGTGTGTGTGTGTGTGTGAAAAGGTAGAATGAGAACTAAGAATTAACTACTACTATCAGGAATGAAGAAAGAGACATTACAAGAAGCAGTAACAAGTTAATAAAATAGAAACAATTTTATGCCAATACATTTGAAGTTTTGGAAAAATTCCTGGGGGGAAAAATGCATCTTCCCAAAATTGACTGGAGAAGAAAACTTAAGTAATTCTTTAATGTTTAAATAATTTGAATTAGTAAAGATCTTTCCACAACAATAAAAAAAAAGTCTCCATATCCAATTGACTTCAACTTTGAGTTCTATTCAATGCTCAACAAAGAAATCGTACTAGTGTTACAGTTTTTAGGTTGTTGTTTTTTCTTTTCTTTTTTTTTAAGAGACAATGTCTCCCTCTGTCATCCAGGCTGAAGTGTAGTGGTACAATCACAACTCACTGCAGCCTTGAATTCTGTGGCTCCAGCAATCCTCTCATCTCAGCCTCCTAAATTGATAGAACTACAGGCATGTGCCACTATGCTTGGCTAGTTTTTTTTTTTAAGAGATGGGGTCTCACTATGTTGCCCAGGCATGTCTCAAACACCTAACCTCAAGGGACCCTCACACCTCAGCCTCCCAAAGTGACGGAATTACAAGCATGAGCAACCATGCTGGACATATCTTTTTCACATATGAAAAAGAGAGAATTTCTCAAATCAATTTAGTAGGTTAACTTAACCTCCATACAAAAACCTGACAAGTACACTAACAGAAAGGAAAATTAAAGATAATTCCACTCACGAATATAGAACAACAATCTTCAAAAGGACAACAGCTCACAAACAAGTCAACATTTATATAGTCTATCACAAAAAACAATTTGAAGGTAAAAATGACATGACCATTTCAGTAGAATAAAAAACTGTTTAAATTCAGCATCTACAATTTTTTTAATGCTGTCTCAAAAAACTAATAATTAAAGTGAAATCCATTAATCCAATAGAGGCTATCAGCCAAAGCCTACAGCAAACATTCTTAATGATGAAATGTTAATATGTTTCTATTTAATATTGGGATAATATAAGCATGCCTGTTAGCACCACTTATATTCATTTTTTTAATTGGAGATCTAAGCCAGTACACCTAGGCAAGAATAAAATGAAACATACAAGTTTTGGGGAAAAAAGTAGCACCACTGCCATAATTGCTGATGATATGGCTGAGTAAGCAGAAACTTTTAAATAATTTAAATAGAAATTATTAAAAGTAATAAGAGAGAATATAGCAAAGTTGAATATAAAATAAATACACAAAATTTTGTGTTATATAACTATATATATCAGTAAACATATTAAAGTAAAATTAAATGATACCATTTTAGTAACATAAAATTATGAGTATTTAGAATATATTAAAATATATGTAAGAGATTAGTAGAAAAGGTTCGTAGAATATTATTGAACATAGTTACTACTTTAAAGGAGCACTCATTGATTGAAGTTTTGACAACGTGAGCATCAGAATGAAAAATGAGATAATGGCATTACATGCATGGCATTAAAAAATAAAATTTGAGTTCATGCTGATAGCAAAAGCAATAAAAAGGAAGGTGAGAGAAGGGAAAGTCCTCTACAAAAGAATGCCAACTAATATATGTTAAAGGGATGATGAAATTTTAAGTCACTCTTTTGCAACCTCTATAGTAGTAATTGATCATCAATGAATGCTCAAATCACTAGGTGAGAGATTACTGGGGAGCAGGATGTGCATACAATTTTATAATATCACCCAGTAGGTTACTCATTAATTTTAAAGAAAAAAGTTACCTTCTCAAAGGTGAAATCTTTCAGATATCACCTTAACAAAGAGATCAAACCTAACCTTAACAATAATGAAACAAAGTGAAATCAAGACTATCTGAAGGTGAGCGCTGAACAAGAAATAAAAGCTCTCACAGAACCCCTGCCAAAACCCTTAACCAATATTGGATCATGAGAAAGCAATAACGTATTCAAGTTGAAGATTTACAAAACAATGGACCAGGATTTTCAAAGAATTGTCAATGTCATGAAAGGAACAAAAAAGATTGTAGAGGGGGCTGGAGAACCGCTCTAGTTGGAGGAAATGAAAAATATGTGAAAACTAAATATATTGCATGATCTTAGATTGTTTTTGGATTAAAAACAAATGCCCAGACATCTAGGAAGTATGACTTTGGGTTTGACCAGAAAAGCAGAACTGCTATAAGGAAAAACCAAATATGGGATTTATTGTGGAGATCACATGGAATGCAGTTGTAGAAGCTGGTGGAGCAATCTATGCAGGCTGTTGCCTCTGTTTCTAGTATCAAGACTAAAATTGTTTTAGGTCAGCCAGCCAAACAGTAAGGAAAAGAAGCGTGCATGTGATGAGAGCAAAGGAATCTGGTTCTCACCACCAGCAACCTCAATGCGGTGGGAAACCTACAAGAGAAGCTATCCCCTTTCCCCATGGAGCTGCACATGCACTTGGCCAGGACTTACAGAAACTGAAGGAGGCGATTCAGCAGGAGCGGGAGGGTCTAGGTGTTATCTCATACCAACAAGGTGGGCTAGCAGAGCAGTGACAGTGTGTGTAACCTGCTACAGCGCCAGGTGCTCACTACAGACCTTCAGAGTGGTACAAGATGCCTGTAGCTTCACTTCTACCTTCCCAATCTCATGCAGATTTCTCTTATGGGCAATGCCAATTCAAAACCATGCAGGAATGAGAATTCTGAGAAATGTAGGTCCATCTTAACTAAGTTTAAAAATGTACAAAGGGAGGGAGGACTCAAGATGGCGCTGTGAGAACAACCCAGGATTGGAGCTCGCGTTGAATCCGCAAACGGTGAGTCAGAGCTGCATTTCCAGACCAATCCTTGTTGCCCACAGAACGGGGAAACTCCCAAGTATAAAAAGACACGGGACGCCAGGCAGTAGGTCTGCCTGGCGAAGCCGGCAGCCGGGGTGGCGGCAGCCGGCCCTACCCAGCAATCCCCACAGGGCATGCTCGTCCGGGTGCGCTGTTGAACCGGCAACCTGAGACTTGAGAGGGCTGGACTTGAGACTGAACGAGACTTGGACAGTAGCCCAGCCCAGGGGATTGCAGGGACAGATCGTTTGGGATACCCAGTGGGACGAACAAAACCGCGATTTCAAACTATCCCGAGCAGATGGTCCGAGACGCTCTGTGGGGGAGGGGCGTCCACCACTACCAAGGCAACCCACCCCAACTGAGATACACGCCCACTGCTGACGCAGCCAGCCATTGCCGAGGCAACCCACCCCAACTGAGATACACGCCCACTGCTAACGCAGCCTGCCGTTGCCGAGGCAACACGCTACAACGAAGAGTCTCCGCCGCAGGGTGTGGTGGAGACCACAGCAGAGCCTGCAGGAACAGGGCGAATCACACAACAGCAGGGCGGAGCCTCGGCAGCCAAACAGTGGCTAGTCTGCCTTCTAGCTGGGCAGGACACCTCATCGAACATCCAAAAATAAAGCCCAAACCCCTCAACACAGAGCATTTGAGAAAAAAAAAAAAGGGTTTTTTAATGAGCTCTGTTGCAGCAGAATCAAACATAGCAGCCTAACAACCCTGAATGAACAATAGAGCGCACAGCTCAGCAACTAAGCCCATATAAAGTACAAACTGTCTCCTCAAGCAGCTCCCTGACCCCTCTATATCCAAAAGACTGACATTAGGCAGGTATCATCCTGGGACAAAGATAGCAGAAAAAGAAACTGATAGCATCCCTCGCTGTGCCACAGCTGCTAGAGGTGCACCCCAGACAAGCAGGGTCTGCAGCGGACCTCAGCAGACGTACAGCGAAGGGGCTAGACTGGTAGAAGGAAAACCAAGCAACAGAAATACTTCATCATCAACATTCTGGGTGTCCACTGAGAGACCCAATCGAAAAGTCAGCAAATACGCAGACGACCAGCGGACAAACCCACAAAGATGGGAAGAAACCAGCGAAAAAAGGAGGAAAACACCCGAAACCAGAACACCTTGCCTCCTAGAAAGGACCAAAACTCCTCACCAGCAAGGGAGCAAAGCTGGACGGAGAATGACTGTGACGAAATGACGGAATTAGACTTCAGAAGATGGATAATGAGAAACTTTTGTGAGCTAAAAGATCATGTATTAAATCAATGCAAAGAAACTAAGAACCTTGAAAAAAGATTTGAAAAAAGATTCGAGGAAATGATAACAAGAATGGATAAGTTAGAGAGGAATATGAATGAATTAAAGGAGCTGAAAAACACAATACGAGAACTTCGCGAAGCAAACACAAGTTTCAATAGCCGAATTGACCAAGCAGAAGAAAGAATATCTGAAGTCGAAGACCAACTCAATGAAATAAAACGAGAAACCAAGATCAGAGAAAAAAGCACAAAAAGGAATGAACAAAATCTCCAAGAAATGTGGGACTATGTGAAAAGACCTAACCTACGTTTGATAGGTGTACCAGAAGGGGACGAAGAGAATGAATCCAAGCTGGAAAATACTCTTCAGGACATCATCCAGGAAAATTTCCCCCACCTAGCAAGACAGGCCAACACTCAAATGCAGGAAATACAGAGAACACCACAAAGATATTCCGCAAGAAGAGCAACCCCAAGGCACATAATCGTCAGATTCAACAGGGTTGAAATAAAGGAGAGAATACTAAGGGCAGCCAGAGAGAAAGGTCGGGTCACCCACAAAGGGAAGCCCATCAGACTCACAGCAGATCTCTCGGCAGAAACACTACAAGCCAGAAGAGAGTGGGGGCCAATATTCAGCATTCTTAAAGAAAAGAACTTTCAACCCAGAATTTCATATCCAGCCAAACTGAGCTTCAGAAGTGAAGGAAGAATAAAATCCTTTGCGAACAAGCAAGTACTCAGAGATTTTGTCACCACCAGGCCTGCTTTACAAGAGCTCCTAAAAGAGGCACTACACATAGAAAGGATGAACCAGTACCAGCCATTCCAAAATCACACTGAATGCTAAAGAGCTTCAACATAATGAAGAATCTACAACAACTAACAGGCAAAACAGCCACTTAGCATCAAAATGGCAGTATCAAATTCACACATAACAATATTAACCCTAAATGTAAATGGACTAAATGCACCAATCAAAAGACACAGACTGGCAAATTGGATAAAAATCCAAAACCCATCAGTGTGCTGTATCCAGGAAACCCATCTCACATGCAAGGATACACAAAGGCTCAAAATAAAGGGATGGAGGAAGATTTACCAAGCTAATGGAAAGCAAAAAAAAGCAGGAGTTGCAATTCTCATCTCTGATAAAATAGACTTTAAAGCAACAAAGATCAAAAGAGACAAAGAAGGCCATTACATAATGGTAAAAGGATCAATACAACAAGAAGAGCTAACAATCCTAAACATATATGGACCCAATGCAGGAGCACCCAGATATATAAGGCAAGTTCTTAATGACTTACAAAGAGACTTAGACTCCCACACAATAATGGTGGGAGACTTTGACACTCCACTGTCAATACTGGACAGATCAACCAGACAGAAAATCAACAAGGATATCCAGGGCTTGAACTCAGACCTGGAGCAAGCAAACCTGATAGACATTTACAGAACTCTCCACCCCAAATCCACAGAATACACATTCTTCTCAGCACCACATCACACCTACTCTAAAATTGACCACATAATTGGAAGTAAAGCACTGCTCAACAAATGCAAAACATCTGAAATCATAACAAACAGCCTCTCAGACCATAGTGCAATCAAGTTAGAACTCAGAATTCAGAAACCGACCCAGAACCGCACAGCTTCATGGAAACTGAACAACTGGCTCTTGAATGTTGACTGGGTAAACAACGAAATGAAGGCAGAAATAAAGAAGTTCTTCGAAACCAATGAGAACGAAGACACAACGTGCCAGAACCTCTGGGACACATTTAGAGCAGTCTCTAGAGGAAAGTATATAGCAATAAGTGCCCATATGAGGAGAATGGAGAGATCCAAAATTGACACCCTATCGTCAAAATTGAAAGAGCTAGAGGAGCAAGATCAAAAAAACTCAAAACCCAGCAGAAGACAAGAAATAACTAAGATCAGAGCTGAGCTGAAGGAGATTGAGACATGAAAAACCCTTCAAAAATCAATAAATCCAAGAGCTGGTTTTTTGAAAAGATCAAGAAAATAGACAGACCACTAGCCAGATTGATTAAAAATAAAAGAGAGAACAACCAAATAGATGCAATAAAAAATGATAAAGGGGAAATCACCACAGATTCCACAGAAATTCAAACCATCATCAGAGAATATTACAAACAACTCTATGCGCATAAACTAGTAAACCTGGAAGAAATGGATAAATTCCTGGACTCCTGTGTCCTCCCAAGCCTAAACCAGGAAGAAGCTGAAACTATGAATAGACCAATAACAAGGTCTGAAGTTGAGGCAGCAATTAAGAGCCTACCACACAAAAAAAGCCCAGGTCCAGACGGGTTCACAGCCGAATTCTACCAGACACACAAGGAGGAGCTGGTACCATTCCTTCTAAAACTATTTCAAACAATCCAAAAAGAGGGAATCCTTCCCAAATCATTTTATGAGACCAACATCATCCTGATACCAAAACCCGGCAGAGACCCAACAAGAAAAGAAAACTTCAGGCCAATATCCATGATGAACATAGATGCAAAAATCTTCAATAAAATATTGGCAAGCCGATTGCAACAGCAAATCAAAAAACTTATTCATCATGATCAAGTAGGATTCATCCCGGGGATGCAAGGCTGGTTCAACATACGCAAGTCTATCAACGTACTTCACCACATAAACAGAACCAAAAACAAAAACCACATGATTATCTCAATTGACGCAGAGAAGGCATTTGACAAAATTCAACAGCCCTTTATGCTAAAAACCCTCAATAAACTCGATATCGATGGAATGTATCTCAAAGTAATAAAAGCTATTTATGACAAACCAACAGCCAATATCATACTGAATGGGCAAAAACTGGAAGCATTCCCTTTAAAATCTGGCACTAGACAAGAATGCCCTCTCTCACCACTCCTATTCAATATAGTACTGGAAGTTCTAGCCAGAGCAATCAGGCAAGAAAAAGAAATAAAGGGTATTCAAATAGGAAAGGTGGAAGACAAATTGTCTCTATTTGCAGACGACATGATAGTATGCCTAGAAGACCCCATTGCCTCAGCCCAAAAACTCCTGAAACTGATAAGCAACTTCAGCAAAGTCTCAGGATATAAAATCAATGTGCAAAAATCACAAGCATTCATCTACACCAATAACAGACTTAAAGAAAGCCAAATCAAGAGCGAACTGCCATTCGCAATTGCTACAAAAAGAATGAAATACCTTGGAATACAACTCACAAGGAACGTAAGGGACCTCTTCAAGGAGAACTACAAACCACTGCTCAACGAAATCAGAGAGGACACAAACAGATGGAGAAACATTCCATGTTCATGGTTAGGAAGAATTAATATCGTGAAAATGGCTATACTGCCCAAAGTAATTGACAGAATCAACGCTATCCCCATCAGGCTACCATTGACTTTCTTCACAGAACTGAAAAAAACCACCATGAACTTCATATGGAACCAAAAGAGAGCCCGCATAGCCAAGTCAATTCTAAGCAAAAAGAACACAGCGGGGGGCATCACACTACCGGATTTCAAACTATACTACAAGGCTACAGTAATCAAAACAGCATGGTACTGGTACCAAAACAGAGATATAGACCAGTGGAACAAAACAGAGGCACCGGAGGCAACACAACATACATACAACTATACATTCTTTGATAAACCTGACAAAAACAAGCAATGGGGAAAGGATTCCATGTTTAACAAATGGTGTTGGGAAAACTGGCTAGCCATGTGCAGAAAGCAGAAACTGGACCCCTTCCTGACACCTTACACTAAAATTAACTCCAGATGGATTAAAGACTTAAACATAAGACCTGGCACCATAAAAACCCTAGAAGGAAATCTAGGCAAAACCATCCAGGACATAGGAGTAGGCAAGGACTTCATGACCAAAACACCAAAAGCATTGGCAACAAAAGCCAAAATAGACAAATGGGACCTAATGAAACTCCACAGCTTCTGCACGGCAAAAGAAACAGTCACTAGAGTGGATCGGCAACCAACAGAATGGGAAAAAATTTTCGCAGTCTACCCATCTGACAAAGGGCTGATATCCAGAATTTACAAAGAACTCAAACAGATTTACAGGAAAAAAACAATCAAGCCCATACAAAAGTGGGCAAAGGATATGAACAGATACTTTACGAAAGAAGACATATATGAGGCCAACAATCATATGAAAAAATGCTCATCGTCACTGGTCATCAGAGAGATGCAAATCAAAACCACATTGAGATACCATCTCACGCCAGTTAGAATGGCGATCATTAAAAAATGTGGAGACAACAGATGCTGGAGAGGATGTGGAGAAAAAGGAACACTTTTACAGTGTTCGTGGGAGTGTAAATTAGTTCAACCATTGTGGAAGACAGTGTGGCAATTCCTCAAGTCCTTAGAAATAGAAATTCCATTTGACCCAGCAATCCCATTACTGGGTATATATCCAAACGACTATAAATCGTTCTACTATAAGGACACATGTACACGAATGTTCATTGCAGCACTGTTTACAATAGCAAAGACCTGGAATCAACCCAAATGCCCATTGATAATAGACTGGATTGGAAAAATGTGGCACATATACACCATGGAATATTATGCAGCAATCAGAAATGATGAGTTTATGTCGTTTGTAGGGACATGGATGAATCTGGAGAACATCATCCTCAGCAAACTGACACAAGAACAGAAAATGAAACACCGCATATTCTCACTCATAGGCGGGTGATGAAAAATGAGAACACATGGACACAGAAAGGGGAGTACTAAACACTGGGGTCTATTGGGGGGAAAAGGGGAGGGCCAGTGGGAGGGGGAGGTGGGGAGGGATAGCCTGGGGAGAAATGCCAAATGTAGGTGAAGGGGAGAAGAAAAGCAAAGCACAGTGCCATGTGTGTACCTACGCAACTGTCTTGCATGCTCTGCTCATGTACCCCAAAACCTATAATCCAATAAAAAATTACAAAAAAAAATAAATAAAATAAAAATGTACAAAGCAAGTACAGTGTACTCTTTGTCAGCTTTCCATCCACCCATGACTCTTTTGACTGTACTTACCTTCTGAATAAAGACAATAACAATATCATGCTTTGGCCTAACCTGATGAAAATAATCCCCATGTAACATCAAAACACGTGGACTCTGCAATTGACAATGTCTGTGCCACCCCAAAATTTATATGTTGAAATTCTAACTCTCAATGATATTAGGAGGTGGGTTTTTGGAAGGTCGTGAGGATGAAAGCCCTGTGAATGGGATTAGAGCCCATATGAAAGAGAATCCGGAGAGCTGTCTTGCCCTCTCTCCACTACAAGGAGAAGTCAGCAGTCTGCAATCCAGAAGACAGCTCTCACCAGACCCCAACCAGACTTGAACCCTGCTCTCATTAACCTAGACTCAAGAACTGTGAGAAATAAATTTCTGTTTTTCTCACAAGCCACGCAGTTATATTACCTTGTTGTGGCAGTCTGAACTGACTGAGAAAGACTCTTTCCCTGAAAGAGAATGCTAAGTCCCTTTCTCCATCTTTGAGTGATATTCATTTTGCTTCTAGTCACACTCTCCCTTTGACATCCTATAATTTAATACTGAGACATAAGATTAATACTACTAATACATTATTTTAGAGGGTACAGGAATGGTAGAAAGGAAGAAAAAAATTAAATAAGGAGGAAACACTTTACATTATTATAGTTCTTGTTTTTGTAACTGGTCACATGGTTGAAGTTGGTATTTATAACTACCTTCTTTCAGCACCTGTTCCCCATCCCCTTCACATTCAGCAAGAACCTCTGATGGTCAGGGTAGGGTGACTCAAACCTTCATTCATAAAGGGTGTGGGCCATTAGCAATCTTCCCTGTATTGTGTTAACATAGTTTTCCATTTATTTAATCACAGGACAAGGGAGTGCTACGAAATGCCACTAGAGAATCTTTTGTATTCCAGACATATTCCTCCTCGCCTCCATCATGTAGTAGCAGTACTCACTCCAGCTGGTGCAGTAATCCAAAACCCTAAGATTAATTTCTATTCTCTGCATTAATGACACAGAGGTGTTAGCAAGTACAGTACTGGCCAATCATTATGGGTACTGGCCAAACATTTTTAACAGTTTGATGGGAGGGGCACAGCTTGGCTACAATAATCACCCAGTAGGTAATAATATCCCCCAGTAGGATACTTGTTAGTTTCGAAGCGTGAAATAACATCCTTTGTCCACTCATCTCTTTCTGGCCATGGATGTTACGGTGTGTCTTCGTGTGTCTGCGTAGATGTTTCTAAATGAGAACTGATTTGTCTCCCAGCTCAGTAAGTGGTAAGACCATACACGGACCTGCTGAAACCAAAAGCTTAAAAACAATGTGAATGTTTCTTTGAGCTCCATGTTCAGTCTGTTAGTAAGTCCTCATGTCCATCCCTGCAAATTATATCCAAATACAATTACATCTTACCACTTCCATCAACCATCTCAGCTGCCGTCACTCTTCCCCTGACCACTGGAATAAGCCTCCTGGTGTGTGTCCCTTTGCTTCTATTCTTGCTGCACTTCTCCCTCTCCTGCTCCAATGCCTGACCCTTTTTCCACACGGCAGTCAGAGTGATCTTTTGGAAGAGGAATCAGAGCGTGTCTCCATACTGCAGTAAGCCTCCTAGTAGTCTTCCCTACATTTATATACACAGCCTACTGTGTATTCCTTGATCTGGCCCCTGCACCAACCCCATCTTCTACCTTTATGCTCTAGCTTAGGTGCTCCTTACTCTGATCCTTGAACATATCAAACTTACTTTCCTCTCTTTGCCTTTTGTTCTGCCAGGAATGCTTTGCCTCCGCTGGATCCTTGCATGGCTGGCTCTACCCTTCTCACCTAGTCTCAGCTCAGATGGCACCTCTTTAGAGCTATGTCCTCCCACCTCCCGTTCAATTGAACCATCGTGTTTTATTTCCTTTATTGCACTTACCGCCATCTAAAATTATCTTTCATATATACATAGAATAGTGTTTATTTTCTTCCTCCCTTTCAGTATATAATATGCTTTCTGAAACCAAAGAACTTGTCTGTCCTTTTTATGTTCTAACTCCATATTAAGAAGAGTGGCTGGCACATAATAGGTACTCAGTGAATATTTGTCAAAAACGAATGAATAATTCCCAAAGGAAAAAAAGAGAGCTATAAGAGAGGGAATAATTTACATGTTAAATTGTTGTGCAGTTATTCTCCTTCAGGTGCAGCGTCCACCCCTCCTGGCACCGCTCTCTTAGGAAGCTGGTCCCTGTACACCTCAACACTCCAGTTCCTTCCTGGATGATTTCTGGTTGGGTTAAGTGAGCAGGGGGAACCGGTAAGAAGACTGAAGAATAGGAGAGATGACAGTATTCTTCTCTATTTCCTGGTTGCTTCATGACCACTTTCCTCACCGAGACTGAATTTCCCCAAATGAGAGTCTCTCTCTCCCCTTCCCCATGACTGCGATTCTCCAGGTTCCAGTAACAGCCTTACTCCCACTTCCCCCTTCAGTTCCAGGGGTGGTAATTCCTGATGCTGCTAGTTCCCGTGTGCTCTGACATTTTTCTCAGGCCTCTTCACTCTGACCAAACCTCCGAAAGTGGCCTCTTATTAAACGTCTCTCCATTGGAACCATTTGGAATATGTGGATGTCTTCTGCCTGCCCTTCAAGATCCACTCCCCACCTTTCTCCACCATACTTTGTGCACCAGGAAGCTAAGCCATCTAGACGTGACCTATGAAGTCCATTAGCCAATGGTTTTCAGTAAACTTCAGCTAAAAAGAAATACCAGCAGGAAATTAGAGGGTGAAAGAAAAGTCATGCCAGGATATTTATTCTCCTTATTTAGTTGCCAGATTGTCTCAAACTAAATGCCTTTATCCTGTTTCTTAGCTCCTGTCAGGAAGTTCATTTTTTTTTTTTTTTTGAGACGGAGTTTCGCTCTTGTTACCCAGGCTGGAGCAATGGCGCGATCTCGGCTCACCGCAACCTCCGCCTCCTGGGTTCAGGCAATTCTCCTGCCTCAGCCTCCTGAGTAGCTGGGATTACAGGCACTCACCACGGTGCCCAGCTAATTTTTGTATTTTTAGTAGAGACGGGGTTTCACCATGTTGACCAGGATGGTCTCGATCCTTGACCTCGTGATCCACCCGCCTCGGCCTCCCAAAATGCTGGGATTACAGGCTTGAGCCACCGCGCCTGGCGGAAGTTCATTCTTATACCAAGACTGTCCTCTCGACCCTTGTCCATTGAGATCTGAGGTACTGAAAGCTCCTTGCTGCTGCAAGTCGCAGGATGTTGTTCCATTGCATGTTGTTTTTCCCAAACCGTGTACACATCTTTGCATACAGTCCCTTTATTAAACCCTCCAAATTACTCAATTTGATTGTGCTACGTGTTACCTGCCAGGACCCTGACTGGCAAATATTGTGAGGCTCCACCATTGCCACATCAGATGATGCCTCTCCAGTGAGCTGTCAGTGCATATTAGTTTATTTCCATGCAAAGGATTGTGCTTGTTATCCCAATAATTTTCTCTCTCTGTAAGCAACAGTGACTTCACCAAACTCGGAAAACATGTACTTGAGAAAGAATGGAGAGATGGGGCAGCTCTGCCTTACATGAAAGTCTCCGAATGCAGGAGCTAGTCCTCCACGATCCACTGAACTTTCTGTGCATCACATTGGGCTACTCTCCTGCTCTATCTGCTCTGCTGCGCTGAAGGGAAGGGTTGCACAGACCATGGGTCTGTGTTGGAGCCATTACTTGTTATGGTGAGAATTATTTTTTTCTCTTTTATTAAATTTATTTTTATTGAAGTAAAATGTACATATATAATGTACCATTTTTACCATGTTTTTTTTGAGACAGAGTCTCACTCTCTTGCCCAGGCTGGAGTGCAGTGGTGTGATCTCAGCTCACTGCAACCTTCCCAGCCTGGGTTCAAGCCTCCCGAGTACCTGGGACTACAGGGGCATACCACCACACCTGGCTGAGTTTTTTGCATTTTTAGTAGAGATGGGGTTTCATTGTCTTTGCCAGGATGGTCTTGATCTCCTGACCTTGTGATCCACCAGCCTCAGCCTCCAAAAGTGCTGGGATTACAGGCATGAACCACCACGCCCAGTCCATCTTTACCATTTTTAAGTGTACAGTTCAGAGATAATAAATACATGTATATCATTTTTCCCCCTTCATCCCTCCCTTCCCCTCAGTGCTAAGAATTCTTAATCTCTTAGTCTACAGCTGCTTGAAGTTCACTCTTAAGGCAGTCCTCAATTTGAAAATGAGGCCATGCTGTGTAATGGTGAGATCATGGCAGTCAGATATACCCAGGCCTAAGTCCTGACTGTCTCACTTGCCACAGATGTGCTAACAACAGCTACACACCAACACTAACACTAACTCTGCTAAAACAGAAAGATGCCCACGTGGTGACAGGCAGGTCATAGTTACCTTATATTCAGAAATGACTTCTCATTTTTGGGGTTTCTTTGTGCTGCATCTATTCTGCTGTGGTGATGGGCAGAGTTTTACAGGCCAGGCTGAATTTTGAGGGGCGAAGAAGACACCTTTCAGATAGAATACTCCTTGGAATTGCTTCCCTCTCTTGGCAGAAATCACTGGCACTGGGGTACTTCCTGTATTTCACCTTGGAACCACATCCTCTGCCCAAAGCAATCCAAGTTGTCACTGATTAGCATTCATACACATAATTCAAGGACTGTATTTAGACATAGACTCAGGGTGTGAAAGAATGTGTATTAGTCTGTTTTCTCACTGCTCTAAAGAACTACCTGAGTCTGGGTCACTTATAAATAAAAGAGGTTTAATTGACTCACAGTTCTGCATGGCTGGGAGGCCTCAGGAAACTTACAAACATAGCAGAAATGAATGGAAAGCAAGGCATGTCTTCCATAGCGGCAGGAGAGAGAGAGAGCGAGGGGGTGTGTGCCATACTTTTAAACCATTAAATCTCGTGACAACTCACTCATATCACAAGAAAAGCATGGGAGAAACTGCCCCCATGATCCAGTAACCTCCCACCAGATCCGTTTCCTGATAAATGGAGATTATAATTTGAGATGAGATTTGGGTGGGCACACAGACTCAAACAATATCAGAAGGCATGCCACATATGAGACTTTTTACTGTTTCCTTTTCCACATTCAAAGAAAAAAAACATGCACAGTCACCGATACACAGGCTCTGGGTGGCCTTCCCGAACAGAGCCCACACTGCTTAATCAGGCCAGAGCTATGTGGATGTGTGATGAGTAAACGGAGTTTGTGTGGCCTGTTTCAATTCTTCTGAACTCTGATCCTATTCATATCAATTCAAGGTTCAAAGACAGTGTCTTTCCTTCCCATTAGCTTTAGGCATAACCAGAATTTGGTATGTACCAGTCAGTATATGCATGCAAAAAGCAAAATATTCTCATGGTAGCTTTCACATAGAATAACTCGGTTTTCTCAACTAACAAGACTTGCCCAGGAAGGTGCAGCTACTTGATGAGCCAACCGAGACTCACACGTTTTGTCCTACCGAGCTTACCCTGTAACGTTCATAAGCACAATTGTAACATGACTACTGCAGACCAGGCAAATATCTCCATTTCTGGCAAGAGGAAGGCGAAAGGGGCAGAAAGCCAAAAGGGCTGAGTTTTCCCAGAGAATTCTGATTACATTCATTGGTCAGAACTGGGTTCCATGGCCAGCCCTAGTTGCAAGGGACTCTGGGAAGGTATTTTTAACAGAGCCCATAACGATCACTGTTACTACAGAAGAAAAGAAGAACTTGCAAAGGCAACTAGCAGTGTCTGAGCTGTGCTAAAAATTAACATTTTTCCCTTTCTCTCAATTATGTATTTTCTTCCTTCTTCTGATGTAGTTTGCTCTCTGTCCCTCAAAGCACTTTTTGCATACCCAACCCAGAAAAGTTTACTCTCAGTTGCAGTAGTATATATAGAGTATTTGTGAGTTGGGGGTGAAGTTGGAGTTGGGTGGACCCTCAATTATAACCTCAGTTAAGGTAGTTTATTCCTTTTCACAATTTATTTTCATTTATTCTCCCTTGCCAAGTTTATTATATTATCCTTATTGTTATTATAAAGTTAGAAAAATTTTTCAAAAACATTTGGAAGATAGAAAAAAAAGAAAAGAATAATCACTAATAGTTTTACTATTCCAATAGTTCCACTATTACCATACTTAGATATTTCTTGTTAAATCATCATATTCATTGGATTTCATATCCCAATTTTATAAGTAGCATATCATAAGCATTCTTATTATCAGAATTTATATCATAAATGTTATATGGGGATGTGTGTGTATATAGTCATGCACTGCAAAATGATGTTTTAGTCAATGATTGTATATACGACGATGATCTCATAAGATTATAACACTATTTTTATGGTACCTTTTCTATGTTTACATACACAAATACTTACCATTGTGTTACAGTTGGCTGTAATATTTAGGACAGTAATATAATGCACTGGTTTGTTGCCTAGGGGAAATAGGCTAGACCTATAGACTAGATGTATAGTAGGCTAAACTATCTAGGTTTATGTAAGTGCATTTTATGGTGTTCACACAATGGCAAAATTACCTAAGGACACACTTCTCATAATATGACTATGTATAGTAAAACTAACAAATTCTTCTAAGAATGTTGATATTCAAAAAGTTCAAAATATTAGCCACCACTTAATGAGCACTTGATATCAGGCAGGGCATTAAACACACTTCCAAATATATTAACTCATCTATTCCTTACAACACCCTAGGAACAAGATATTATTCTCATCCCTATGAACACATAAAGAAACTGGAGCTTAGAGATGGTTAAATGTCCTTTCAAAAATCACATAGCCCGTGTTCACTTCATTTTTAAAAATAATAATATGAGTAATAGTGATATATAACTCTGATAACAGAACATTAATGCAAAATTTCTCTCCAGCCTTAGAGCTTTGTGTTCTCCTGCTTCAACTTTACTGCAATAATCTTATTTTGAAGCAGAATTCATAATCCTACTAAGAAAGCCCCAATTTTTTTTTTCGAGATGGAGTCTTGCTCTGTTGCTCAGGCTGGAATGCAGTGATGCAATCTCAGCTCACTTCAACCTCCACCTCCCTAGATCAAGTGATTCTCCTGCCTCAGCCTCCCAAGTAGCTGAGACTGCAGGTCCCCACCACCACTCCTGGCTAATTTTTGTATTTTTACTAGAGGTGAGGTGTCACCATGTTGGCCAGGCTGGTCTTGAACTCCTGCCCTTAAGTGATCCACCCACCTCAGCCTCCCAAAGTGCTGGGATTACAGGCTTGAGCCAGTGCACCTGGCCAGGAAAGAATAATTTTTGATGGGTAAAATGTGCCTACATAATCACATGTAAAGTGAAGCTTTGAAAATTATCCTATCAAATTAATGAATTATGTCTGTTTTACTCAATTGGGCCCTCAATTCTAATCAAATTACTATTTAACTCTGCTGCATACACAAGCTTTTTAAAAAAATAAAAACTTATTTGACAATTCTCTGCACTCGCTTAATCATGTCACTTTCCTGCTATTTTTTGGTGTTATTTATTAAAACAAATGATTGTCTATATCAAAGTGCAGTTTTTCCATTTTCCTCTCATACACAACATAGATATACCTGGAATAGGAAAGTGCTGATGGCTTATCACTCTTCAGAAAAGGCAGAGTTGGAAAAGTGAGAAAAATCCACAGAACCAATGTTACTTAGGATATTCCTAGATATCTTAATGCCATAAGGCAGCAAACTAATAGGTGACTATCAAGCAAAATTATTGATTGAATTTTTTTCCTTATCTTTTTCTTGCAACAAGAGAGCTCATCTAAGAAGATAACTTAGGCCAGGCACGGTGGCTCACGCTTGTAATCCCAGCACTTTGGGAGGCCAAGGCGGGTGGATCACGAGGTCAAGAGATCAAGACCATCCTGGTCAACATGGTGAAACCCTGTCTCTACTAAAAATACAAAAAGTTAGCTGGGCATGGTGGCACGTGCCTGTAATCCCAGCTACTCAGGAGGCTGAGGCAGGAGAATTGCCTGAACCCAGGAGGCGGAGGTTGCCATCAGCCAAGATCGTGTCATTGCACTCCAGCCTGGGTAACAAGAGCAAAACTCCATCTCAAAAAAAAAAAATAAATAAAATAACAATGTTCTCATTTAAAATGATTAAACCAGAAAGCATTTAGGGCACTGTTTTCTTGTTATTCACTGGGCCTGTTATTTACCCAAAACGATGACACTAAATAGACGTCTTCTAAACATTTATTTAGTTTTGTTTTAATAGGCAATATTCTAATGATTTTTTTAAAACTTTTCTAAAAAGTTGAAAAAAGTAGACACTGAGAAGCCTCCCTCCTACCTGGCATTGTCTATCTCATTCCTACACCCTCCATGGTTAACTGCTTCTATTAATTGCTTATATTACTTTCTCCACTTCTTGTATAAAATTGAGATTATCATATACTTTACTCCACATCTTGAGTTTTACCTTTACGATATTTCCCTCAGATCTTTCTTTATCAGGACATCTTATGCTTCCTCACTGTTTTTTACAGCTACCTAATATTCCACTGTGTGTATGTACCATAATTCAATTAACTGCTCTGCTGATAGACACTTGGGTTGTTTCCAATCTTTTGCCTTCGCACACAATGCCATAGTGAATAACCTTAGACATAAATCATTTTGATGTGTGCAGATGTATGAGTAAGATGCATTCCCAGAAGTGGGACTGCTGTGTCAAAGGGTAAATATATTTGTAACTATTAAAAATATTGCCAAAATGTCCTTTACCGTGGTTGTGTCATTGTGTTCCATCACCAGCAGTGTATGAGAGTATCTATTACCCCATATCCTCAGAAACAGAATTTTGTTGAACTTTTTCATTGTTGCCAATCTTATAAGTTAAAAGAAAAACTGGTGTTGGTTAAAAAGTCTGACTTTAATTCATAGAGATATCATGCAATTGTGAGTAAAGTGAAAGACATTCTGTGGTTGTGATTGTGGTTTTTCACACAATCTGAGTCTGCCACACACTATCCTCAAGTCTTGTGTAACAAATTCACTGCTATAATTGGAACTGTGTCAATGATGGCTTCCAGGATTTATATATCAGGCCTTTTGATATAAGGCAATAGGTATGGTGGCAAGAGCCCTTGTATTCAAGCCAGGAGAAAAATGAAGTAGCAAGGAGTCAGGCCCTAGACCTTCTTGTAACTGATTATGTCCTTTGAGCTAGCCATTGAATCACTAAGGGTTCAATATCCTTGGGTGGTAACAGTATCAGGAAGGCGGAATAATGAAAAATGAGAGAAAGTTTTAATGACTCTTGCTGAGGAGGGAGAAGGATGGGAGAAAACACCAATTTAAGGCAGCAAAATCGTGTCTTACTGATACCATCAATTGGAAATATTGGACTTGTGATGACCTGGGTAGAATAAAATAGTTGTACTCCGGAGTCTATTTTGTTCTAATGTGTTGAGATGTTCATATGGACGCAATATGGTGAAATGTTCAGATGGACCTTTGGGATACTAAATTCTGGTTACAATGGGGTCAAGCCAATACTATGTTTGTAAATACTTTGCCTCAAAACATATGACTGGATACAGACGAAATTTGTTATGTTTTGGAGATCATCCATATCTCATGACCATAGTTTTAATTAGATTTAAACTTCAAGATTTTCTCCTTAAAATTGTACATTAGACTTCTGGCCGTTGATATTTATTAAATAATTATTCCATGGTTGCTAAATATCTAATAATATGTAATGGACACATTTCTAAAACATCTAGCTGAATGTATATATAATCCTGTTTCATTTGAAGCTTTGTTTACTGGTAGATATTTGTATAGAATGATATTGGAACTATACATTAAAAGTGTACAGCCTTTCAAGCTAATCTATCTAGGTTGCAGAATTTCAGGTAACTTTATTTTTTGCTTGCTTATATGTATTTCTATAATTTTCCAGAAAGAACATTTATAATCTTTGAAAACTAATTTTGTAAACTCAAGAAAAAATATTTCAAGGTTAAAGATGGTACTGGAGGGAGACTTTCATTGCCAAAAGTTCAGTGGAAAGAATTCTTGTATCTAGTCAATGCTGTTAAACCAACCAGAGGCATTTTAAATGAAGTAGGGAAACAATTTTCTAGGTGCTTCTTCCTATATTAGAGATCACTTTCAACACTCTGTGCAGTGTCATTTCTTCCTTTTTTACATTTTTTATTTGAAGACAAAATAGAGAAAATCATAGAGCTTGAAGGTTAAAAAGCCTTTCAATATATCTATTTCGTATGTAAACATAATTTTTCAACCACTTTGTTTTATGCCTCTCATGATTTCCAACAGATATAATAGGTCTTAGTTCCATTTTCTATTGTATTATAATGGTTCTTTTCACAGGACGCTGTTCACAGTATCTTTTTAACTGGTCTCTGGGCAATCCATCTGACAAAAAGCCAGATTAATATGTTCCTAAAACACCACTTTCATTATGTAACTTTCCTGCCTAGAAATCTCCAGTAGTTTCTCTTATTTATTGTCATAATTTTTGAGCTTTTAGACAGTAGATTATTTTCTTCCCCCAAAGAATACCTACATGGAATCCCTATGTATAAAACAGATGACAGCAGTGTTTTATTAGAACTTATGATAAAGTCAGTCAATAAAAACCATGAGGTTATTTTGATGCACACAAAAAGAAAGAGAATCGAGTGTTATGGCTGAAACTACAGCTTTGAAATATATTTCCATATTATATTCCGGTTACATAGAACTGAAAAAAAAATCCATTTATAAAAAATAAGTGGATGCTGTAAATAAAAGGTTTTTTAATAGCTAAGCTTTCAATCACAATGAATCAAAAATTACATCAAAAGTTTTCCCAATGTTTGCAACAAAAGTTAATGTGTTCTAGAAGTCACTGCGTTAAAAAGTGATAAATCACGCATTTGAATGTGGGTGCTGCTTTGCTTCTCTGTTTATTTCCTTGTTTCTTTTAACTATAGAACTTAACATTCAGAGAATGCATTTTTAAAATATTTAAGATCTGGTTTTGAAAAGCTTTTTAGTTGTGGAAAGATTTTCGGCAAACGAGTCAGTTGGTTCTTTGCAGTTTGAAACTAGGCGTTCTTTTTTCCTCAATCCTGTGCACACTGTCAAACATCTTTTTCTATTAAAAAAAAAAAAACAGTTTGGTCTACCTTTGAAAGTCTGCTGAGGTGGAAAGCATTCTTCCTTGGTGATCTCTGCAAATGTAGGTTGATTTATTTATTTTATTTTTTTGGCATTCCCACCCTCCTCACTTTGATATTGTGTCGATCAGTGGGGCCTTGAACCTATGGAAATACATCTTTCCCCAAAAGTTTCAAGACCGTCCATTTACTGAGGACTTGGCCTTCAAGTCCTCAAACCCTGAAAATTATCACTTAAGTAAACATCAGGATGTAAGGCGTACAAGGCTCTGAGATTGCTCTTTTGGCTTTATACGTGTGTTTTCATTGTGCCATTTTTATATTTTTCCTGATGATTATTGTCCATTTCACTTTTGCATGATTCACTTTTAGCCCCTCAGAATCTATTCTTCTAATGATTTACCCCACGTACTCAAATAAAAAGCACACTGTTACACCATTTTCTCTTTTTGAATTATCTTTTCTTTTTGTCATTATCATACTCTGCCTTTTATTACTTAACACCTTTTAACATACTTTTTTTTATACTTACTGGTCTTGATAGGTAAGTACTGTTTGAAAACACTTTAAAACTAAACACACATTCAGCAAACACAGTCACTTCACAAGTACAGTAGTCAAGAATAAAATGAACAGGCCAGGTGTGGTGGCTAGTGCCTGTAATCTCAGTGCTTTAGGAGGGCGAGGAGGGAGGAACACTCCAGGCCAGGAGTTCAAGACCAGCCTGAGCAACACAGGGAGACTGTGGCAAGAAAAAATTTTAAAAACTAGCAGGGCACGGTGGCATGTGCCTGTAGTCCCAGCTACTGGGGAGGCTGAGGTGGAAAATACACTTAAGCCCCAGAATTTCAAGGCTACAGTGAGCTATGATTATGCCACTGCACTCCAGCCTGGCTGCAAGTGCCAGACCCTGTCTGGAAATAAATAAACAAACAAATAAATAAATAATTGGCACAACTGTGGATGCCATCTGTGGGTTGCGGGAAGAAGTGACTCTCTACTGCCCCAGAGGCTAGCTTTCTTGTGTGTCTATGGCAGTGTGTAAGTTGCACGTCTGTAAGCTGAATTTTTCTAAGGAGTTTCTATAGCTAAGTGTACTTTTAAAAGACAATTTAAATTTTTTAAGGAAAGCAATTCAAATCAAGCAGTAGCAGAACATAACCACATTTAACAAGGGTTAGCAAACATATCCTATAAAGGACCGGATAGTAAATACTTTATTCTGTACGAGTGATACAGCCTCCAGTGAGATGACTTAACTCCGTGACTGTAACACAGATACAGCCATAGACAATGTGTAAGCACACAGGCATGACCATGTTCCAACAAAACTTTATTTACAAAAACAGGCAATGGGCTAGATTTGGCCCACAGGCTGTGGTCTGCTGACCCCTGGGATAGAGGATAAACAATTCTTGCTTTCCTTACCCACTGTACATAAATAAATAAATAAATAGTCATTATGGTAAGGTTAAAGATATCTGCAAATTCTTTCCTACTTCTTCCACTGAGAGGTAGAGTCTAAGTTCCCTTCGTCTGAGTCGGAGTTGTCTTTTGTGACTTGCTTGGCCAATAGAATGCTATGTAAATATCATTCTGGGACTTCTGATGCTAGATAAGAAGCCCCATAGCTTCCACTCTGACCTCTTGGAATGCTTGCTTTAGAGAAGCATCCACCATGTAACAAGGCCAACAATCACCAGAGTGTCATGTAGTTAAGAAGTATACAAGCTACATGGCAAGACCTTGGAGGATGAAATACCCTATGGAGAGAGAGAGGCAAAGGACATCAAGATGCCAGATTTGTGAATGAGGAAGCCATCTTGGACAGGACCTCAGGTCGAGCTTCTCCATTTGGTTCCCAAGTAGTACAGAGACCAACCATCCCCACCTTACTCTGTCTGAATTCCAAACTGACCCAAATAAATAGTGCTGTGGCTGTTTTAAGCCATTAGCTTTTAAGGTGTTACAGGGAGTTTAAGAAATTCAGGTGTATCTGATATAATGGGATTTCGGGCATGTTGTGGGAAAAAAAGACTACGAGGGACAGTAGCATACAACGAACTTTCCTTGGTAGGCACAAAAGAACGGGGTCTGTTTGGCAGGCAAAATGCAAATACTCTGGATCAGTCAAAGAAAGCACTTCTCTGAGAAGTTTTGAGACCGTATCTGGAATGTATCTTTTTCTCCGTTGATTAGATCATATTCTTTGGAATCTACTTTACTCTCAGGCTGCAACTGAGGGGAGGTCCCTCACAGCAGAAGACCTCCCAGAGACAGCAGTGAGATGCCATCATCACCAGAAGGGGAAGAGGGCACAAGAACTTGTGGAGGGCAAGGGAATCAGAGAGCAGGCTAACATATCTAAATGCTGCTACTCAGCAGCACTGTGGGACGGAGACCTCA
This sequence comes from Callithrix jacchus, assembly GCF_049354715.1. Classification (NCBI taxonomy): domain Eukaryota; kingdom Metazoa; phylum Chordata; class Mammalia; order Primates; family Cebidae; genus Callithrix; species Callithrix jacchus. The sequence goes on from NC_133505.1 coordinate 136,532,481, forward strand.
GAAGGCCATGGCAGCCGTTTATAGCCCCGAAGTTTGTCTTATGTATGCTTAGCAGATATTGGGTGCAGTTTATAAAGTGTGCAATGTAGGCAGGGTCTAAATGGCCTAAAATGTGCTTATTTGCACTATATTTGCAACAACTGGATGTGTAAAAGTTTGGATTTAGAGCATATGGGCTTTGAATTAATAGCCATGTGGGCCAATATATAGGGGTTACCCTTGGGCTCACTTACATGACAGATGGTTTTATTACACAGCAATAGACTACAACAATACAGCTATGCTATCTTGCAATCTTTTCAGATATCTCTATTTTGTTTGCCCAGTTAAGATTCCACATTTTTCTGGCACACAGATGTCTTAAATGTTTTGTATAATGCATAGGATTTAACCCAATGCTTTGTAAAGAGTATCTAAGTGATAACTATTAAATGATACAATTTAACTCAATGCTTTGTAAAGAGCATCCAAGTAATAACTATTAAATGATACAAATTTGCAGATTTTTTTTTTTTTTTTTTTTGAGATGGAGTTTCGCTCTTGTTACCCAGGCTGGAGTGCAATGGCGTGATCTCGGCTCACTGCAATCTCTGCCTCCTGGGTTCAGGTAATTCTCCTGCCTCAGCCTCCTGAGTAGCTGGGACTACAGGCCCTCGCCACCATGCCCAGCTAATTTTCTGTATTTTTAGTAGAGATGGGGTTTCACCATGTTGACCAGGATGGTCTCGATCTCTTGACCTCATGATCCACCCGCCTCGGCCTCCCAAAGTGCTGGGATGATAGGCTTGAGCCACTGCGCCTGGCCTGATATTTTTATGGTCAAAGAACTCACTATCCTGACTGCTGGGCACAAAAGAATGGGGTTTGTTGGCATGCAAAATTCAAATTCTGGAAGCAGCAAAAGAAAGCACTTCTCTGCAAAGTTGTGAGGAGGGATCTGGAATTTATCTTTTGCTCATTGATTAGATCATATTTTTGGGAATCTACTTTGCTCTTATTTACTGACAGTTACGTATGGTTTGAAAAAAATGTGGTTATCATGCACCAATATGCCAAATAGTATTTCTCAGTACCGTTTGAAGATTTGGCCATACTTAGAAAGCTCTGTGCTATCACCGACATTAGTAGGTATGCACATTTTACTTGTGTAGTATATTTTAATTCTGGAGATATAGATACATCAACTTCTTTAACTGACAAAAATGCCTCTAAGACTCATATTGTAGTTGAAAACCAAGCTGGGACACGTCCCACATGGCTTTGAGGAAATGCCTCATTGTTCATCTCTGCATCTCTCTGCAGATCGGCTCCCTTCTCCATGCCCTCTGGACCATCTTCCTATGTTTGCTCAAAATTTTTCATCACTTCCATTTGCATGTGGCTTTGTTTGAACCAGCGATCAACAATCACAACTCTATCATATGAGACCTCAGCTTCAACTTCTTTGGCTACTTGGCAATAGTCTTTCAGGTTTCTACTTCCAAGATTTCTTCAAGCAACAAGTGGTTGGTTCAGATGGTCTTTTATCCCCAGATCACCAGCCAATCCGTGGATGGGCTCTCCTTGATGGAATGGACCACATCTCTCTAAATAGCTGAGGTCAGTGACAGGGTGGAATACAGGGCCAGTGCAAGCTACAAGATACACAACATGGTAGTCAAGGTCTGCTCCTTTCTTCAGAGGTTATGATGGGTTGGGAGAAAGGGTCAGATGCCTCCAAATATGTCCTATCAATTGTAGTTCGTTGTCAGCTTGACAACTGGCTATAAAGAAGTTTAGAATCTGAGCCTAGAAATCTAGAAGAAAAGTGATGACATTAGCCAAAATGACAAAAGTACGTGGAGAAACCAGTTTTGTGAAATATGGTATATTATGATATTGATTTTTAGAGAATCGTGGAGATCTTCTCTGTTTGGGTTTTCTCATAAACGAATACAGAGAGTTCCTGAAACATTACTAAATTATACATGTGGATCTTCAGCTCATTCTTCCCTTTTCAAATGTAGCTAAAAGAGTTGCTGAAAATGTTACCTGTTAAATAAATTTCAAATGTGATTAACTAAAATCCATCTCATTGCTAAAATAACTTCAGGTAAATAATGCCCATTAACTTTAAATTTTTGGTTATAGCAGGAAAATGGCAAAAGCACTGATCACATTCTTGAATTTGCAATATTTCAATGACAGCATTATCCAGGCATCTCTTAGGTCAAAGGAGTAAATTAAATTCACAAGAGAGAAACATTTCCTTCATTGTGGAACTGTTAGAATTCTAGAAACCTTGATCTAGAAGATGAGGTAATGGAATAAGAAACTTCGGGCAGGAAGTAGACTTTATTTTTAAAGCTTTCTTAAAAGATATAGTCATACTGTGGGCAGATGATACTCCAAGTATACATGGTTATTTCTTACAGTAATGTGGTCTGATTGAGCAATTCTAGAGAAGGAACACTTAAATCACAATAAAAGAGCCCAGTAAGTTTTCAAATTGTTCTCATCACTGAAAATGTCTTCCTTAAAGTAAGTCAAATTTTGCTTCCTGTAACTACACTCGTTGATGTGAGTTGTTCCCTTTGAAGTCATACAGAATAAGGGTCAGTTTCTTTCACCATTTCTCACCCGACATGATTTTCACATTCCCCACATCTTCTTACCTTTCTGAATATACTGCTGACTGGTTTTGCTGCTTTCTTAATGTGTTCTGAAGAAGAAACTTCAAGCAGCACTAACAAACACAATGGACTAGAGTTACATGAGAAAGACTGGAACCAGCTTTTTAAAAAATTGCCATTAGATGTTTTATCAAAAAATTATCATGATAACAATGACAACTAACTCAGGTATAGATCTCCAAAGTTCTCAAAGCCTTTCCCTAGCTGCCATTTCTCCCCCATTCCTATTTGCACAAGTCTTACTAGTCTTATTTCTAACACTAACTCCTCAGAACTAAGGGAAAGGTGACGGTTACGATGTGTCATTTGACATAGGAAGACAAAAAAACCCTTCTACTTCCAGAGACATTCTATGAATATGTGATCATGTATGCAATGTGCATATATGAATTAAACTTTTTGTACACAAATTGTAGGAATACATCCACTTTACTGTGCTATCACAGTTACTTAACAGCTCACCTTCCTGCAGTACTTGGTTGTTTTCATCTTGTTGGTAACAACAGTGCTGCAATGTGTGTCTTTGTACCTATGTTGCTGTCCACGTGTGCATATTATACTTATGAAATTAATTACTCATAACGAAAATGATGTTCCAAAGAGCATGTGCATTTTTTATTTTAATCAATGACAATTAACTTCCAGTGAATGTACACCAAGGGTAGTCCAGTGAATGTACACCAAGGGTAGGGGGGAGCACCAGTTCCCCCATATCCTTGCCAAAACAATTTGTTGCCAAATCAGTTGATATTTGACAGAATAAAGGTGAACTATGATGAGATCCATATCACTTTCATTTTAACTGGCCTTTTTCTTGTAGTGATGTTTAACATATTTTCAAATGCTTAATTGTTTAACTTTCTTTTTTGTACCCTTTTTCTACTGCATTAACAATTTTTATAAAAATCTGTAGCTATTAACATTCAGTATATAACAAAACATAAATATTACCACCAGATTGTATATATCTTTGGATTTGGCTGAAGAACTTTGGACATGCAGATTTTTAACATATATTGAAAGAAACATTTTCCCTTCTCTGAGCATACATAAAAAAGCTGTCCATTTTCTTCTAATAGTAATTATAGTTTCGTTTTAATCTTTAAATGTTTGATCCATCTGGAATTTATTCTGGTGAAAGATGAGGTGAAAATTCAACTTTTTTTCCACTATGCAATTATTCCAGAATTATTTATTAAGCATTCTATTTTTCTCCAATGAGGTGAAATTTCACTTGTATTATTTACCAAATTTTATTTGGAGATTATGTGTATAAGCCCACTCTTGTATCTCACTGGTCTATTTATATGTACACGTGCCATTACAGCACTGTTTTAATTATCACAAAGGATAGAATGAATCATACCTCATGGCTGCATTTTCCTCACAGAATCTTCCTGAATATTCTTATATGCCTATTTTTTGTTTTGTTTTGTTTTTTGAGACAGGGTCTCACTCTGTCACCCAGGCTGTAGTGCAGTAGCATGATCTTGGCTCACTGCAGGCTCAGGTGATCCTCCTGCCTCAGCCTCCCAAGTAGCTGGGATTACAGGTGTGTGCCACATGCCTGGCTAATTTTTTGTATTTTTTGTAGAGATGGGGTTTTGCCATGTTGCCCAGGCTGGTCTCAAACTCCTGGTCTCAATCAATCTGCCAACCTGGGACTCTGAAAGTGTTGAGATTACAGGCTTAAGCCGTCATACCCAGCCATATGCTTATTTTTTAATGTGATGTTTACAAATGTGTTTAGTTAAAAGGATCTACTGGTATATTATTGAGATTGTGAAAAAAATACAGATTAATGTTGGCATAATTGGATATTTATAACATACCTTGTGCTTAGTTAATGCCTTTTTTGTCCTTTAGTAGCATTTTAAACTTGCCTTTGTAGCATTTTCACATTTCTTAAGTTTATTTTCTGATATTCAATCTTTCTGTTGCTATTACATTTTTAGCTGCTTATGGTTTGTATATAGAAAGAATATAGCCCAGTAACTTTACTAAATTATGTTATCAAGTAAAATGTTTTAATGTATCTAATTTTATTTTATTAAGAAATTTTATCACAAGTAAATGTTTAGTTGAACTTTTATCAACTGTCTTTTAAACATCTGAAAATAGGAGTATCCTATTTTCTTCCTTTGTTTTATTAATGTAGTCAAATATATTATTAGATTTCCTAGTAATGAAACTTTCTTGCATTTCTGATATGAGCCTTATCTAGTCAAAATATATTATATTACTCTTTTAAGATAGGATCAATTTTACTGGCTCATGTTGTATAATTTAAAAAATCAATTCTCATAGTGAAAGGGATTTGTTGTTTTCTGGTTTTATAATATCTTTCTCAGGTTTTAGTCTTGGCATTATTCTAGTTTCTTGGAAAGAACTTTCCTATTCATTTATGTTTTGGAACAGTTTAATTAGCATTGTAGGTCTCTGTTCTTTTAAGTTTCAGAAAATCACTGGTGAAATACCTGGGCCCTGTACATTTTTAGGGAGGAGAATGGGGATAAACTTGCTCTTTGTGAATTTTTGCTTTTTTTTTTTTTTAATTTTTGAGACAGAGTTTCGCTCTTGTTACCCAGGCTGGAGTGCAATGGCGCGATCTCAGCTCACCACAACCTCCGTCTGCTGGGTTCAGGCAATTCTCCTGCCTCAGCCTCCTGAGTAGCTGGGACTACAGGCATGCACCACTGTGCCCAGCTAGTTTTTTGTATTTTTAGTAGAGACGGGGTTTCACCATGTTGACCAGGATGGTCTCGATCTCTTGACCTCGTGATCCACCTGCTTCGGCCTCCCAAAGTGCTGGGATTACAGGCTTGAGCCACCGCGCCCAGCCTTTTGCTATATTTGTTTATATTTTCTACTTCTGTGATTAGCTTTATCTATCTCACAGAGGTTACCAAATTATTTGTCATATCATTGCTTAAAATAATCCTTTATTATTATTTGAATTCACTCTGTATTTAGTCTACTTTCCTATCTTCATTCCTAATTGGCAAACCACACCCTTTTTACCTTGGTTGGATCAGTGATTGCATCTCCGTTTTATTGTTTTCTTTCCCTATTTTCAAAAAATCTACTTTTAGATATACTTAGTATTTCTATTGTATTTTCTATTTCCTAATGCTTTATCTTCATCTTCATTATCTTAAAGCTGTCATTCTTATTAATGTGCAAATATTCTTAGAAAGAGACATATTTAAACTGTTAATAATCATTTCTATCTTAAGATAAATGAGTCCCAGACCTTGCTGTGGGCCTAGGTTTTGGAAGAGGGAAAGGAGACTTAATAATCCAGCAATTACTTGAGTCCTAGAGAAGCGTTTGTGGGTGACAACAAGTATAATCATGGAGTTGAGAGTCTGGGGAGATACATGCTTCCCAGGTCACAGAGCCTCTCTGCAGGCATTCATCAGAATGTGTCCCTGTAACATCGACACATAATGGTTTGGTGTTCCAGGGAAGCAAATAACTTAGGATGTGTTGGGAAAGTGCTTAAATAAAAAACATGGGATTCAGTGACATAAATTATGAAACGTAAGTCATGGTACTTTTTGTTTTTCCATAATATAAATTAAACACAACCTGGAAAACAGCTTAATAGGAAGGTTTGTATCTACCCAATAAAATTCCCCCTCTGGACATTTATTCACCCAAAGGTGCTGCCAGAAGGGACATAACGTGACACTGCGATGTCAGGGCTGCCGTGGCTATCATGGAGTCTTCCTTAACCCTATACAGCTCTCCCTTTTCTAATTGAAATTTGAACACCGTCTTGCATTTTCAACATTCTTTCGTGCACTTTGATTTGATCCTAATAACAACCTTGTATAGTAGAGTTCTTTTCTTGTGTAACTTCTCACATCCCACCAAACACAGCTTGCTACTTCTTTTTTCTTTTCTTTTTTTTTTTTTTTTTGAGACAGAGTCTTGCTCTGTCACCCAGGCTGGAGTGAGTGGCTTGATCTGTGCTCACTGCAACCTTTGCCTCCCAGGTTCAAGCGATTCTCCTGTCTCAGCCTCCCAAGTAGCTGGGATTACAGGCATGTACCACCACGCCCAGCTAATGTTTTTTATTTTTAGTAGTCACAGGGTTTCACCATGTTGGCCAAGCTGGTCTCGCACTCCTGACTTCTTTCTCATGTTTTTATTTCCAGGGTTTCCTTCTGAGTTTAGAATTTTTTTTTTCATATCCAGATTCCTGTGGTAGTCTTCTGTCATCCTCCTGGAGGCAGGATATGCTAGCTGTTTTGGAAAACAACTCCTGAATCTCAGAAGCATAGCATGGTGAAGCTTTATTTCACAATTACATCATAGTTAAATACAAGGTCTGAGCTGGGGTAGGGCAAAGTCTTAAATTGTCTATTTAGTCCCGCAAGGACCGAGACATTATATATCTCTGGCCCCACCCTCCTGAAGCCTCAGAGTCCCCCACTGTATCCTCTACCTCTGACTGACATGTGAGAAATGAGAAAGTGTGTGGACAATAGTGCAGGAGGTTTTCAGGGCCAGAGCCTGAAGGTGACATGCACAGATTCTGCCACACTCTATTGGCAGGATCTCAGTCATATGACTCCCACTAACCGTAAAAAAGGCTGGGAAGTGCAGGCTAGTTTTGTGCCCAAGAGGAAAAGGAAATATATTTTGGTGAAAACTGCATACTTGGCAACAGCCAGCGTCTCTGCCCACCTATGTTGCATACTGCTACCAGATTAGCATTCATTCAGTCATTAAACAAACATTTACTAAATATCACTATCTGCCAGCCACTATGTTATATATGCACCATAAATATAAAAATGCATAACTTCTAATTTTGCCTTCCTTGGAACTCACAAGCTAGTGGGAGATGAGAATACTAAAAAAAAATATGTCTGCATTGAGTTAAGTACAGTGGTCCTCCCTTGTCTGCAGGGGCTACCTTCCAAGACTCCCAGAGAATTCCTGAAACACAGATAGTACAGCACCCTCTATATACTGCTTTTTCCTATATATGCATACCTATGATAAGGTTTACTTGTTTATTTATTTTAGAGACACAGTATTGCTATGTTGCCCAGGCTGGCCTCCAACTCTGGGTTCAAGTGATCCTCCAGTCTTAGCCTTCTGAGTGGCTGGGACCACATGCATGTACCACTGTGCCCAGATAAGTTTAATTTACAAATCAGGCACAGCAAGAGATTAACAACAATAACTAAGACTAAATAGAATATTTGTAACTATATACCGTAATAAAAGTTATGTGAAGGCAGTCTCTCCCAAAATATCTGACTGTACTATATTCACATGAGAGTAGTTTCTTCACCAGCTGACTCAGCCTCCCCAGTAATTTTTATATTTTTCAGTCCAAACATATTTGGAGTCTGTATAATCATCCCCGACTTGCACTAAATGGCTGAAGTCACTCGTTTCTGGAGATCCCTTGCTGAAGTCTTCGTACAGACTCAGTGCTTTCTGGCACAACACATTGCTGTCAATCAGAACATGTTGCATTCATGTCTTCCACCCACATATTTAATGCCTTTTCCATCATAATTAAACACTTATAACACACTGTGGTCACAACTTTTGCAGTTTTAGATACAAAATGAAACTAAAACAAACGTCTTTTTCCTTCTTCACAATTTCACAAATAGAGAATTTGTCCTTACCATACACCCAAATTTATGGTAAGGACAAATCTATGGCATGCAAACTTAGCATACAATATTTTTTTCTTTCCTTATTAAGTCAAGGACTTTGATCTTTTTACTTAAAGGAAGCACTTGATGGCTTCTCTTTGTCATACTCCAATTGCCAGCATCACTACTCTTGTGCTGGGGGCATTATGAAGTTAGATAAAGGTGTCTTGAACGCAAGCCTCATGATACCAAAACAGTTGATTTGACTATCCAGATGGCTACTAAGTGACTGATGGGCAGGCAGCATCTACACTATGGAAATGCTGAACGAAAGGATGATTCATGTGCCGGATGGGATGAGGCAGGACTGTGTGAGATTCCATTGTGCTACTCAGAAAGGCAGGCAACTTAAAACTGATGAATTATTTATAGGATTTTCCATTAAATATTTTTGACCATGGTTGACCACGGATAACCGAAACCACAGAAAGTGAAACCATGGATAAAGGGTGACTACTGTACCTTGATGCACTAAGCCAACCAAATTTCCTATGGGAGTTCAGAGGGAGATGAAAAAGGAATCAACCGGGCTGTATATAACAAACACATCAAAGATATCAGCTTACCTAAGATAGAGTTTTATTTCTATTTCATGTAAAATAAGTCAAAAGATGGGCCCCTCCAGCTAGTATGGCATGACACTGATGTCAAGGACACAGACTCCTATCTGGTATCTCTGCCATGCACGGGTTCCATTTTCAGGGTCATTTTAAGATCTAAGATGGGTGCTGCACTCTAGCCAATACACCTGCCTTCCACACAGCGTGAAGGAGGAAGTGAGAAGAAATGAGAGCCACTTCCTTCTAAGGAGATAACTTCTACTTCCGCTTAAGTCTCATAGGCCAAAGTTTAATAACATAGCCACACATAGCTACTGGGCAATCAGGTAATGTAACCCTTTAACTTAGTGCCAGAGTGACCAAGGAAAAATTCAACGTAATATAGTAAGAAAGAAAAAGAGAACAGATATTGAGACACAAATAGACTCTTTACTAGAGAGGGTTAGAAGCTACTTGAGCTGAAGAAAACAAAACAAAGTGCTTTCAGTAAGATGAAATTTAAACTGACTCTTAAAGCAGGATTAAGATATTACTGGCTACCTTGAAATGCATTTTCAGTGACGTGGTAAGGGCAGATACTCATTCCTGTGTGGTTCCAGTAAGTCAGTTTGGTGGTCCCATCCCACTTCACTGCTCCTCCTTTGCTACAAATGTACTAAAGACCACACAAGAAGGGAGCCCCCAAGCATTTGTCATTCAGAGTCTTGGTTCTAAACTGCTAATATTCAACCCGGCACTCATCCTTTTTCTCATTCTGCATTTGACATTGTTGGAGAGCGATCTTGCCACTCATTCCTCCAATTTTATCCTTACTTCATTCTTTTCACATTTGAGTTTAATCACTGTTTTTTCATAATGGGCTCAGTTTCTCTGGCCAGTGTTCAGCTTTGTTATCTCGACTAGGCTATCACATGTTGATCCAGGTACATATCTCGATTCACTAGAGTTTGGATCACTTTCATTTCCATGCTGGCTCTATGAGCCAGAAGAGGATATTGAACTGTGGAGCAGGATCCGGATACCCAAACTTCCATATTTCACCAGAATATCACTGGGTAAGAGACAAAATTCAAAGGGGTGGTCCTTTCTTAAGTTATGTTTAAGCTGAGATATAGTGGTGCCCAGAACCTGCTGCCAAGCAATATCTTAGCCTCTAGTAATGAGAAGAGAATGAGGATTACCCTGATCTATCCTTCTTCTTTTCTACTTGCCTAGACTTATGTAGGTTTGTTATTGAGCTGTTGGGGTCATGATTTGATTTACTGATAAGCCCAGTTGTGATACACTTCAGGTCACCGAGGACATTCTTCATCTAACAATCCCAACTTCAAAGCTATTCCAAGCTCTTGACAATAATCTTAGAAATGATCTACTGGTGCTTGCTACTGGAAAACATCATCACACAAGACTATAGCCTTCAATACTGGTATAGAAAAGTATATAGGACTGCCTTTCTATAAGTAAATGGCTTTCCATATTATCATCTTGTATTCAACCCTGCTCAGCCCAACATCCATCCCTGAGAATGTCATGGAAGCCAATTTGCTTCGGTTTACCATCATCAGCGTTGCCCAAATGCCACATAAGGAGTCTCTCAAGTCATGCTATGAGTGCCCAGGATGCCAACTGGGAGTGCCACCTATTAAGAAGTCTTTTCAGAAAAGGAGAAAAAAAATAAAAACTACCTTTGCATTAAGATAATGAGTAGACATTCAACCTTAGGACCAGCAGAGTCTACAGCAGTTTTTCACTTCATGTCAACTCAATCATAATAGCATATAGCAGCCTACTCTTTTCCACATGGGTTTCAAATCACCAACTGCTAGACTGTCAATACCACAAAGTTGATGTCTTATCCTCCTATATGGATGAATATCTGGGGTCTTCAAAAGCAACACATCCAGGAAAATTGTGTCCCTAGAGAGCTTAGAGGTAATAGAGTCCCATATAGAATTGAAGGGCCATCTCAGGAGACAGCAGCAAACCACTGTCTACATTCAGCATCTCCTTCTAGAACCCAGGAGTCTCTTAACTTGGCAACTGAAGAAAATATGGGTTAGAAGCTTTTGCTTGAAAAATAGACCTGCCTCAGCAGGCAAGTCTCAAGCCCAATTCTTGCATTGGTCATGACCTTGGATCTCTAGCGCAGTGTCCAGAACTACACAGAAACTTCAAGGATGTGTTAGAAGATAAATGGTAATCTGTGCATTTTTTATTTAAAAGCAAAGAGAGCCCCAAAGCCTATACATAATTTAAAATTGAATGATGAAAAGCATTTAATTATCCCAAAGGAGAAAGAAAAGAAGGAATAAAAAAATAAAATAAAATGGTGAACCTTTCCCAAACATTAATCACGTTGAGGGGTTTTGTTTTGTTTTGTTTTGTTTTGTTTTTGTACCTGGGATTACAGGCATGTGCCACCATGCCTGCTACTTTGTAAACTTTTGTAGAGGTGGGCTCTAACTATAATGCCCAGGCTGGTCTTGAACTCCTGGCCTCAGGTGCTAGGATTACAAGTGTGAGTCACCATATCTGGCCTATTTTAAATTAAAATGGACTAAATATACCTAATAAAACATGAAAATTGTAAGAATGAATTAAAAATGCAAGACTCAACTATAGATGGCCTATAAGAGATGTACTTTATTTATTCATTTATTTTTATTGTTATTATTTTTTAGCTTCCTCAGGCTGAAAGAGATATACTTTAAGTATAAAGCAAGATTGATTAAAAGTACTATCTTAAGGAAATAATAGAAAGCCAAAATCAAGGGAATGGAAAATAGACAAATAGAGAAAACGAATACCGATAAAATGTGGTTCCTTAAAAAGACAAATGAAATTGATAAATCTGCATGTAGCCAAACTGTTGAAGGAAAAAAGAAAGAGAAAGTATTAGTATTGAGAGTAAAAGAGGTGATACATTACTCTAGATCCCACATACATTAAGGGTGATAAGAGAATAGTATAAACAACATTACACCAACAAATTCAACAATTCAAAAGGAATTGATAAATTTCTTGATGAAAATAAAAAGATTGCCGGGCGCGGTGGCTCAAGCCTGTAATCCCAGCACTTTGGGAGGCCGAGGCGGGTGGATCACGCGGTCAAGAGATCGAGACCATCCTGGTCAACATGGTGAAACCCCGTCTCTACTAAAAATACAAAAAATTAGCTGGGCATGGTGGCGTGTGCCTGTAATCCCAGCTACTCAGGAGGCTGAGGCAGGATAATTGCCTGAACCCAGGAGGCGGAGGTTGCGGTGAGCCGAGATCACGCTATTGCACTCCAGCCTGGGTGACGAGCGAAACTCCGTCTCAAAAAAAAAAAAAAAAAAAAAAAATTACCCAAACTGATACCATTTGAAATAGAATCTTTCAAAAATACTTTGAAAAATAGTAACAAACAACATGAATATAATGACAAATACAGTGTTATAATTATAAACGTAATATCTGAGTTAATTACTTATCAGAAAGTTTCTCACAAAGGCCATGTAGTTTTACTGGCAAATCCTATCAAACGTTTAAAGAAGGAGTAACAACACTCTTACATAAACTATTTAAGAAAACAGGGGAAGAGCGAATACTTCCCAGCTTGTTATACAAGGCTACCAAAACAGTGATAGTAAAATCTGACAATCATGTTCAAAAGAGAAAAAAGAGGTCAGGCCTGGTGGCTCATGCCTGTAATCCTAGCACTTTGGGAGGCCAAAGCGGACAGATCACTTGAGCCCAGACTAGCCTGGGCAACATAGTGAAATCCATCTCTACAAAAAATACAAAAATAGGCCAGGCTTGATGGCATGAGCCTGTAGTCCCAGCTACTTTTGAGGCTGAGGTGGGAAGATCACCTGAGCCCCAGAGGTTGAGGCTACAGTGTCACTGCACTCCTGCTTAAGTAACAGAGCAAGACTTTGTCTAAAAAAAAGAAAGAAGAAAGAAAAGAAACAAAGAGAGGAAAGAAGGAGGGGAAGAAAAGGGCAGGGAAGGAAAGGAGGGAGAGTGGAAGGAAGGAAGGAAAGAAGGAAGGAAGAAAGGGAGGGAGGAAAGGGGGATGGAGTGAGGAAAGGAGGAAAGGAGGGATGGAGGAAGGAAAGAAAGAAGGAAGGAAGAGAGGGAGGAAGGGAGGAAGGAAGGAAGGAAATGAGGGAGGGAGGAAGGAAGGAAGGGAAGGAGGGAGGAAGGAGAGAAAGAAGAGAGGTAGGGAGGGAAGGAGGAAGGAGGAAAAGGGGATGGAGGGAGAGAAGGAAGAAAGAAAGAAAGGGAAAAAGAAAGGAGAGAGGGAAGGGAGGGAAGGGAAGAAGGAGGGGGGAGGAAAAGAGGAAGGAAAGAGGGAGGGACGGGGGATATTAAAGAGAAAAAAAAATTACAGACCAATATTCTTCACAGACGTAAACACAAATTCTTTAAAAAATATAAGTAAATCAAAGTATATGCAAAGGATAATACCTATACCAAGAGGGGTTTATCATAGGGGTTCAATAAACGAGAGAAAAAAAATGTAAAACAGGTGAGCAAATCAAATGCATACAGTAAGATGGTAAAAGTAAATACAAATATAAATAATAAAGGTAATAGATTGAATGTTAAAAAATTTCAGACTTCCAGAATGGATTAAAAAACAATAACAACATACTATGTAAATGCAATGTTTATATATATATATATATATATATATATATATATATATATATATATATATATATTTTTTTTTTTTTTTTTTTTTTTTTTTTTTTTTTTTTTTGAGACAGAGTTTCGCTCTCCTTACCCAGGCTGGAGTGCAATGGCGCGATCTCGGCTCACCGCAACCTCCGCCTCCTGGGTTCAGGCAATTCTCCTGCCTCAGCCTCCTGAGTAGCTGGGATTACAGGCACGCGCCACCATGCCCAGCTAATTTTTTGTATTTTTAGTAGAGACGGGGTTTCACCATGTTGACCAGGATGGTCTCGATCTCTTGACCTCGTGATCCACCCACCTCGGCCTCCCAAAGTGCTGGGATTACAGGCTTGAGCCACAGCGCCCGGCCGCAATGTATATTTTAAAAAGCAGCAACTATATGCCACTTACTATACATAACAAAACAGAAAAGTTGAAAGAATGGGGAAAAAAATCATACAACTCAAATGAAAAGAAAATTGGTGTAACTCTACTACAGGTTGATTATTCCTTATCTAAAATGCTTGCAACCAGAAGTGTTTCAAATTTCAGACTTTTTTAGATTTAGGAATATTTATATACACATAATGAGATATCATGGGGATGGGACCCAAACACAGAATTTATTTACATTTCATATAAACCTTATACACATAGCCTGAAGATGGTTTTCTACAATGTCATTAATAACTGTGTGCGGGAAATGAAGTTTTCACTGCATTGACTGTGACCCATCACATGAGGTCAGGTGTGGGATTTTCTGCTTGTGGTGTCAATGTCAGTGCTCAAAACCTTTAAGGCTTTGGAGCATTTTAGATTAGGGATATTCAGCCTGTGCTAGCAATGATAATAGATTTTAAGCCAAAAGGCAGTAGTAGAATTAATAACAAGAAAGCTTTAATTCACTGGGAATGTTTAACAACTCTAAATTCGTATATACCTATAATATTTACATGACCTCAAAGTATATAAAACAAAAATTAACAAGGGCTACAAGGAGAAATAAAAAATAATGAGTATTTGCCTCATTTTCTCACTTGTTTTTAATTCATTGAATTAAGTTGTATTTTGTGCTCATTTGTTAGTTGGTTTAAAAATTTTTTAGGCCAAGCAGGGATATAGCTTAATTAATTGATTTTAAAATTCTAATAGTGAGACCTCACCTAAATTATTAAAGTTTATCTTCGCGGTCTGGAATTCTCTTCTGAGAAGGAACTAGAAGTGTGTTGTCTTGGTAAGAAAGCCCCTCCTCTGGGCCTAGGACCTCCCAACAAATGCTACTTCTTAACGAGACTTTCCTCCTTTTCTCAATAGATTACCCTTAAATTAACTGAAGCCTTAGGCCTTGGATATAAAGCAAGTAATGTGACTTCATTAAAATACTAAGGTTAAAGTGTCACTGCTATCTTGGAAATTGAATGTAGAAGTAGCATCGCTTGTTTTTATTTTCATTTTTAATCTTTTTATTTTTTCTTTTATTTGCTTCTTTTGACTTTAATGGTAATGCACATATGAGATATAAGATTGAAATAAGATTGAAAACACATGAATGGAAATATTTCTTAAAAATTTATCTCAGGCCTCTGCTACTCAAGCCTCAGTTCTAATTGTACAAGTAACTCACGTTACCGAAAAGTAGACTACCCAACATATGTTCTTCACCTCACTTTTTTTTTTAATATTTACCCTAAGCACTATTTCATATCAGTTTATTGAGTGGGTAACACAGTTTTTTCAATGTCTTGTATAACTTCCTTGCATGGATGAAGCACGTTTAACTCACCTCCCCCTTCCAAAGGTTGTTTGTAATCATTTGCTATCACGGACAACATTGTAATAAACAGCTTTGTTTATGTACCTTTGTGTTTTTGCTGGAGTGTATCTAAAGAGAAAAATGTTTTAAGCGAGTTAGGTAAAACAGTATAAATGTGCATTTAATTTTGATAAACATTGCCAAATCATTTCATAGTTAAAAGTTCTACAAATGTACTCTGCCAACAAGTACTGAAAGTGCTTGTGCCCCTGAACTTTCACCAGAACAGTTTATTATTACAATGTTTATCTTTAGCATTCTGATTGGGGAAAAATAGTTCCTTGTGGTCATTTCCAGAGGACTACTCTTATGAGGGAATTGAGTATCTTTTAAAAATACTATAAAATAATATTAATAAAACTATGAGTATAATTAATATAGCATTATAATTATAAATGTAATAAATATATCTTAAATATAAAGTAGATAACATAAGGTATTCTATTTGGCCAAAAAAAAATCTGCATTACCAGTCAGATGAAAACCACTGTATACCGTTCCCTAGTTATGTTTCTCTTTATTTCAGAAGTATTTGCTACCTGGAATTTAACATTTATCATTCTCAGGTATTTATGTAGATTACACAACACATTTATTTACTCCCAAGTTACATATATTTGTGTATATGTGTGTGCATATAAGTATTTGGCATGTTTTAAATTTCGTATACTGTCATATTGCAAGTATTCATCCTGCAGTGTGCTTTGCATCCTCCACAGTACTTTGTGATAATTCATTCATGATATGCATGTAGCTCAAATTCATTCATTTTCTACTGCTCCGTAATCCATTGAATATTTAACCATTTATTTATTCTACTATTGATTTCATTTAGACTGTTTCCAATTTTTGCTCTTTCTGACAATGCTACTGTGAACATCATTGTAAACATCTCTTCATCGACATATGAGCAGTCTCTGCTGGGACCTGCTGGGTCACAGGGTTTGGATCCTTCAGCTTTATTACATATTGCCAAGTTGCTTTCAAACGTGTTGTTCCAGTGTACGCTCTCATCAGCAGTATAGACGAGTCCTTTTGCTTCATAGTTTCATCAAACTTGGCTTTAGAACATATTAATTTTTTGCCAATAGGATGCATTTGAAACAAAATTTCATACAGCTTTTAGTTTTCATGTGCCTGGTTATGATAAAGTAGAAACTTCGTCACAGATGTGTAAGAGCCATTTGTGTTTTTCTTTTACGTGAACTGTCTGCTGTGGTGTTAGCTCATTTTTTCTACTAGATTATTGTTTTTTGTCCTATTTTTAATGGCTTCGTAGAAACGTTTTTATTTTAAGAGATTAGGTACCTGCTACATTAACTATCATTTTTTACCATCAATAGGTTTTCTAGATTTTTATTTTTCTTGTATCCTTATTTATAGTACCTTTAAAACCAACTATTTGAATTTACATAAATATAACTTTATATAAATGTGATCATATATAGGCATTTGTATGTGTGCAATGCTTTTCCACTTTTTATGTGGTTTTCTCCTTATTCTTTCCTACTTTTCCCCTCATGTGAGTTCCCTGTTCCACCTACAAAGATAACTCATATTATAAACTTTACATCGATTATTCCATACTTTCATGCATTCAGATGCTTCTATCCAGACTCGTACATTTATGTACATACCCTACAGGATATTTTAATTTTGTCATCATTTGGTTTACAAACATGCAGTTATGCTAATACAATTTTTTTTGTTTGCTTTTTATATTTTCACTTAACAATACTTTGGGAAAATACCTCCAAGTTAATCTGTTTAATTTTAATTCATTCTTCTAATGCCTCCTAAATTTTGTTGCATCAACAAAAATTTTCCTAAGCAAAAATCATAGCATAGAAACTTACAGAAACCTAGAGAAGAAAAATTGTACTTAATCATGATTTTATAAATTATTTTGGATATTTATATGCATGAACTTTAAAGTGACATTAAGAGGTACATTTTACTGCATAAAATTTGTGGTTGTGAAAATTAAATATATAAGTGTATATTTACCTCTTTTGTTTATATATTTATGCATATTGTGTATTATAATTTTGTGTATCTATTACATAAATATATTTTTATATTAGAGGTAACTATATATATTATATATTACATATTTATATTATTTATATATCTTATCAATGAGGTAAATATATACTTATATATTACAGAAATGTATAGTGTATAAGTATATATAATATATATTTACAATGTTTATATGATATATGTGGTGCATGTATCTATACACACACATAGAGAAACAGAGAGACGGAAAGAAGAGAACAGAGCCAAGTAATAGGAAGTACATTCTATTCCTGGCTCAGTAACAGACTGTGTGGAAGTGGGGGGATAATTTAAGTCTGTGGACTTCAGTTATCTCTCCTGTAAAATGGAGGACAGAGTCAGGACATAGGCTGCCTTTCTGACGAGGTCAAAGAGTTCCTCAAGGCAATTTAGGAGGAATCCAAGGTTTGCCAAGCCTTTACATTCACCAGCTGATATGGCGCCACCACGTGGTAATAGTGTAAACAGTTTAAAATGTACTGAATCCCTCAACTTTTAAACATGATTCATCAATGTTTAATCTGAGGAATTAAGATTAAACTTTGATGTAGACATTGAGACTTTATTAATATGTTTACTTTTCATTATTTGAAATTTGTATAAAATGTGACTACACTGCATAGACTGGGAAGCTTTGAAATCTAACATTGTTTCTGTACCACACAGTAACAACCAACCACATTTAAAAATGGGGAACATGCTATAATAGAAGAATTATTCATATCCAGAAAGTACATTTTAAACAACAATAGCAACATCTTTTAATAGCCATATGGTCAAAAAAAACTTTTCAAAATGCCTAAAATCCCTGAAATTACTTAAGTGAGTGGGGTAAGCACAGAGATGGGTGAAGTACCTCAAGAACTTTTATCATTAGTATTATATTATTGTTTTAGGCTTCAAAATATTTGGGACACTCAACTGAAGCACATTACACAATCTAGTAGTGAGAGAGTAAGTAGAATCAAAGTGAGTATCAATTTTATTTCTTTAACATTTATGTACGTATTGTCATTTATTGAAAATATCAACTCTTACTGCTTTTAGATATTTAAGTTTTTTAGTAAATTCTTAATTTTAGTACAGTTTTAGATTCACAGAAAATTTGCAAAGAAATGAATTTCCATGTACCCTGTAACCAGTTTTCTATGTTAGCATATAACATTACCATGGCTCATTTGTCATAACTAAACAACAAACATTGATACAATATTATTAATTAGAAGTTGCACTCTATTCAGATTTGCTTAATTTTAATCTAATGTTATTTTTCTGTTCCAGGATGCCATAGTACATTTAGACATCATGTCTCCTTGTGCTCCTGTTCGCTGTGACAATTTCTCTGATTTTCCTTATTTTTGAAGGCGTTGGCAGTTTTGAAGAGTATTAGTCAGGTATTTTGTGGACTGTTCCTCCTCAACATGACCTGTTACTGTTAATGACCATGATCATTTGTTAACCTTGATCATCTGGACAACGTCGTGTTTTCCAGATTTCTCCATTGGAAAGTTACTCTTTTTCCCACTTTGCATGTAATACTCTTTGGAAGGAAGTCACTATGCAAAACCCGCACTTAAGAGGTAGGCAGAGGGCTATACTAACTTCCTGAAGCAGAAACTACGAACATCAGTTACCTAGAATTCTGTGTATTTGTCTCTTTTCCACCATTGTTTATTTAGTCAGTTATTTATATCAGAAGAACTCATGAATATTTATTTTATACTTTGGATTACGATCCATTACTATACTATGTATCTTTATGCTCAAATTGCTCTAGTTCCGGCCACTGGGAGCTCCTTTAAGTTGGCTTCTCCTTTTCCTTTGACACACTCCTATCATTTTGGTTTTGGAGCACTTCTTTACTTCCTGACTCTACAAGATGCTCATCTTGTGTGTTTCCTGCCCCAGCCTTAGAATCAGCCACTTATCCATGCTCTGGTTCATTTCACTGGAGAATGGTATTAGAAACCAACCAAGATGTGGGCACAAGGCACGACTTCTGTTGACTTTGGATCCTTCCTCTGTATGTATTTACATAGACGTTTTCCTCCCCATGTCTTGATCATCCAAAAACTGAGCTTGTTTTAAATAGAGCTTTGGCATTTTTAAGAATAGTCAACAAGACTTCTTTCACTCTTGTTAACTATTCTTTCGATTATTGCTACTACTAACACTACTCCTCCACTAATGGTGAAGTTTGTTGACCATCATCTCAAATATGAATCCAGGATGAAAGCTTTCTGGAGAAAAATATATAAATTATTTACGCACTTTTCCTAGCTACATTCCTTTTCACTAAATCAACAGCCAACAAATATGTGTCCCTGAGTGAATAAACAGAGCTGTGTGTACATATGCGTACAGGTGTTTCCCTTTAGGCTTCTTATTGGAGCACATTTCTAGAAGAAATGTGCCAAAATTATTAGACTTTGATTCACTTGAAAGCAGCACCTGTGTGTTCACTTCATCTTTACATTTCCAGAACTTAGCTCGATGCTTGATACATTCCAGAGGTTTCCTAAAGGTTTGCTGAATAATTTGCAGAGCTCCCTGGAACATGATAAAGTTCACCGTCAATCATTTAAATGCGTCTCAGGTTTTTGTTTTTGGTTTTGTTTTGTTTTGATAAGGTTTTGTACTTTATTTGCTCATTTTTACTTAAGAAGGCTTCAGTGACAGTAGTTAAAGAAATTGTGGTCACTATCACTTTTTTTTTGGTGAAACTGATTTCATCTCTCTGATACTCTTTTATCTGAGCCATAGTAAATTAATCACAGTTTTAGGTGTCTTCTTCACTGGTGAAATAAAGCCCAAACTGCTCATGTAAGACAAAATGCTTGCCCAAAAGAAGCCTGTAAAACAAGAATGTGTTTTTCCTTGATTCACAGTAAAACATGAACCCTTTATCTGAGCTCTTTATGACATGGTAAAGCGTTTCTATGTATTGTGTTGAATAAGCTACTCTTCCCCTGGATGGTATTGAATTTAATTAGAAGAAAATATCTTCATGAAAATAAAGCTTTAATGATATACCGCTTAATTTTAAGACCATAAGTCATCATATCCTCTAAATGGTGAGATAATGATGCTGAAACAAAACACTAGAAGGAAAAGTTATTCATTTGGTGTTCAGTCTTTCTGTGGAAAACGTGTGCGGTTTTATTCTTTATCTTCCTTATATTTTTACTTCCAATTTCCAACTTAAAAGAAGATTCTCTTGTATGTTCTATTTTAATTTTACTCTAGATTCTGTACAATTTCATAAAATGAAATTCATTTAAATATAATTCAGGAACCAAGCCGTCTTGAATGAAAGTATTTTGAGACAGCACTCATGGTTTCAATATAAACACCACCATCACCCGCCATTCATTCATTCATTTACTTATTAAAAATCTGTGTGTCTTTTGCCATCCTGGTCCTGAGAAAACATGGGTGGGAAAGAGAGATTAACGACCTCAGCAATTCACAGGGAAGAAGGCAAAAGAAACTGAATAACGTACTAGGATGGTCGTCCCCGAGTGAAAAAGAGCATGAGCCCTGGATACGACCTGAAGTCTGGTTATATAAGAGTTTCTATGAGAAAACTGCAAGGATAAAGGATTGTGCACAAGTGTACAACAAATGGGGTATGCGAGAACTGAGATGACCTGCAGTCTGGTCTCTGGGCACTAGTGTTTTTCTTTTTCTTTCTTCTCTTTTAAAATAACCATTAACATTTGTCAAGTGTTTGCCCAAATCTGGACACTGATCTAAAGACTTTGTGCGTTCTTCATTAACAGTTAATTCTTCACAACAGTTCATCACAACACTCGATGCACTGAGACAGATTCTGTGTTGCCTGGAGTAGGCAATGTGACTCTCATTTCCATTTTGCAGATAAGGAAACAGAAGCACAGAGAGCTTACATTATTTCACTAAGACCGTGCATCCCTAAGTGTCATAGCCAGGATGTAAACCTGGGCA
Source organism: Callithrix jacchus (assembly GCF_049354715.1). Lineage (NCBI taxonomy): Eukaryota > Metazoa > Chordata > Mammalia > Primates > Cebidae > Callithrix > Callithrix jacchus. The sequence goes on from NC_133505.1 coordinate 136,553,899, forward strand.
GCATGTCCCAGAGACTTCCTCCTGCTGTAATAACAATCTGCACTACTTGAGCTTTAAGGAGAGAGGAGCAGACAGGGCTTCATGAGACAAGTAGAATTAGTGCAGAGGGAAGTGTGGGGCACACACAGTGCTTCTTAGATCTGTCAGGTGGCAAGAAGTGACCTAGAGTCTGGGAGAGTGAAGCTAGCCTTGCTCCTTGAGAGTGATGGGGTCAGGAACCCTAAAATGTACACCTCTTAGCATGGATACCATTCTCACTTGGAACAACGGTGGCCCTGAGACATTCTCTGGAAACTTCAGAAGCCCAAGGATGATGACAAAGAGGGAGAGATGTTGGGATAATTCAGGGTATGGATGGAGTGGATCAAGAAAAGAAGTATAACCTAGAAGATACTCTTTGGGAATAAGCTCTTCCCCTGGATGGTATTGAATTTAATTAGAAGAAAATATCTTCATGAAAATAAGGCTTTAATGATATACCGCTTCATTTTAAGACCGTAAGTCATCATATCCTCTAAATGGTGGGATAATGATGCTGAAACAAAACACCAGAAGGAAAAGTTATTCGTTTGGTGTTCAGTCTTTCTGTGGAAAACGTGTGCGGTTTTATTCTTTATCTTCCTTATATTTTTACTTCCAATTTCCCACTTAAAAGAAGATTCTCTTGTATGTTCTATTTTAATTTTACTCTAGATTCAATATGCAGCTTAAAGGTTATTCCCGTGCAGGGGACGCTCTGATGGCCTTGTCAAATGTGTAATCATTGTTTTGTTAGTCGTTGATTTGTTTTCCCAAGCAGTGCAGATGACATCCCTGAACCTTTCTCTGCTTTCTAGGCACATCATGATTATGAGAGATTTATGTTTTTCACTTCATTGAGCATGGTTTAAATGTTTGTGGGTTTGTATTACTTTCATAAACTGAAAATAAAAATCCCTCTTAATTTGATAGAATTTGGTTAACTTCTAAGAAAATAATAGTGCTTTATTTAAAAATAAAGTTTCAAAATAGCAGTCATAGTTTAAGAATATTATTACAGTGAGAGATAAATTTAATTGAGCCTTATTATGCAGTCCAGATTTAAGACCAAGGGGTTAGGTGAACCAAATAGTCTCCTTCTCAGTGTCTTTAAGGGACAAATGAGAAAACTTAGAGGTGTTTTATTGAAGATGCAAGTGAACTCTCAGACATAAGCAGATGTATTCCTTGGAATGATTGATGGCCTTTTCAGAGATGAGTGAGTGTGGTAAGCTGATTCCGTGACTGTGCTTCCCCCAAAGGCTCCAGCCTAGTTCTCTAACCCCCTTCTCTCTTAGACTACCACTCTATCAGTGAAGGTACAAAATATAGGATGAGTTTTTCCCAAAAGTGGGGCAAAGGAGTTCATTTTCTTCATTACTTAGTAATACAAATTGTTAAAAGAAAATTTTAAAAAATTGGGATAAGACTGTATTCAAATGTCTCATCAAAATGTCCTTGCCTTGAGAAATGCTGTGCCAAAGTGACTGTTTCAAAATCTCTGAAGTCAAAACAGCTGCATCTTAGTGGCTGCCTCAAAATAGCGGTATCGAAATGACTGTCAAAACAGCTCCATCAAAATGTCAGATACCTGGAGCCCATGTGAGATGCTCTGTAGACATCTCTGGGCGTAATGGGACAGGAATCTCATAATGGATTCTCCTTTGTATCCACAGTCTCTTGAGGCCTCAAAATACCAGTATTAAAATTATCATAACACGAAATAACCTGTACAACAAACCCTCATGATACGTTTACCTATGTAACAAACCTACACAATCCTCCATATGTATCCCTGAACTTAAAATAAAAGTTAAAAATAATATTAATAAAATAAAATGATTGCACCAATTGAGTGTCAGAGAAAAGGTGAGCAGAAGCTTTAACAGGAAGAAAACGCCAGAAGGAGAATGCTTCCTTTGGGAGGGGACATGTCCTGGGGATTGAAGAGATGGTGCCTTGAAGAAGAGGCAACAGGGAGGAAGAAGGTATTCCAGGCAGAAAGGACAATGAACACAGAGATGGGAATGAGAGACTGAATGGGAAAATGGCCATAACCTACAGACATTTCAGGTTGCTCACTATCCAACCTTTACTGAGCACCTACTGTACACCTTAGCATGTTGCCCCATCATGTAGGAGAGGACAGAGTCAATCTAGCACATGGTACAATCTTTTTTCCTTCCACTCAACAACAGCAAAATACATCTGCTTCCTAAAACAATATGCTTTTCCCTCAAGTAGGTTTCTAATTAATTTCCAAATCATATTGATTTGAATTAAATAATTCAGAAATTTTTTTTTCACTTTATTTTTGAACTCACCTTAATCAGAATTAAATACAGGGAAACCACTTGGTTTATTTTGAAACACACAGTTACACTGGAAATGGAAACACAAAAAAATCTCTGACCACTGAAGCATTAAGCATTCACTTGGTATGCTATAGCTTTTGGAAAATAAAATACCAATAATTACTCAATTTTAATAATAATACTTTGCATTCTATAGAATCAAAAAGTGTGCTGAAATATTTGAAATACTATGTCAGTCTTCTTTAAAAATGAATCTTACATGTGAATTAAGTACAGATTCTTTTTCAGTAACATTACTATTAACCTGAATGTTCCCATGGCAACAAGACATCTAACAGAATATAAAACAGATAACTTTCAATATTTAAATCATAACTCATAAATAAAAACATGCTTGTAGTTGTATGAAAGTTAAACATTAATTCCATTGATAAGGGATGCAGAAATCTCCTTAGAAATCATATTTTTACATTTTGCATTAATTTTTTATAACCAATCTCTGATTATAAAAGTAAAAATGCCTTCTGTAAAACAAACAGTAAAAATATAGCAAAAGAAGAATTAAGACTGAGATGAGAACCACTCATCTTGGTTTTAATCATTTTTGTATGTTGCTCTATTTATAAGTTTTAAAAATAAAATTTGGAGCAGAATATCAATTTAGTTTTGTTGCCTTCATTTGTTACTTCTTCCCATATCGATTATTTTTAAATTGTAGATGATAGATTCGTGATGTTCTCTGCGATGTAACCGTATACTTCCTGCTTCTGTCCTTTTTGTTTTTTAGTCTTGTCCACAGTAAATCTAAAACTTGGAGTTGGGAAGTCATACTCCGTGCCCTCAAAAAAAATGACTAGAATAGTGTTAAATTTCTTTATGTCCATTTTTCTTTTTACTGATTTGATCAGGTGATCTCTATGAGCATTCGAAACTGACTGAGGATGTTTTAGACTAGCCCTCACTGCACATTTCCTATGTCTAAAATGGAGCAATTGAGAAGTGCTGTAGGAACACAATCCTAAAACAACTAACTGTGAAAGAGAATTTAGGAAGAGAAAATGCCCTACACGTAGACATGTTTTGTTATTAAATACATCTGATTTCCATAATTTTAACTTTGAAATAGTGTCAGATACCAGACACACACAGATTATAACTGTCCTATCACAGTCCGTTTAATGGCACGGGGACCGTAAAATCTGACAGACTCAATTTACTGGAATGTAGCCTATGGTCAGCCATGGAAATGCTGACTTTGCCTTTTGATTGCAACTAGCGGCAAGGAAGATAAATTTATGCTAAGTTGAAGAAGGCCTCAACCTATGAGGGGAAATGCAGTTGGAGACCAGGAACTGTGAGAACTAGGAATGGAAAGATTTTGGCACATGGGAAGCCATCTTTTTTCTCCCAGAAGTCTCATGTCAGCCGCTTTCTATCCCTTGAGGTGTGGTTGTTCCACTGCCTAGAGAGCGCCTTCTCTGCTCCTGGGTCTTCGGGGCTGGGGAAGATGGTGGCCCACAGCTCTGAGACCCGCGGGAAGATTCAGGCCCGGCACATGCAGGAATGAATTCTCCCTTGCTCCTGTTCACCAGGTAATTGTCTCAGCTTGATTCAGGTGCCCAATTTCGTGCCCATCAGCTGTGACCAGGGAGCTGAGTCTCCTTGTAAAAGCCTCAGTGCTCTGATTTCCCACTGATTATTGAGGGCAGGAGACAATATGACACTCCTGAATTTTTCGGCTGTAATCATGTGGCTGCACAGTAGGTAATGAATTCATACAAAGTATGATTTTCCTTTTACAATTTTTTCTTTTCTAAGAACTATATTAATAGTAGATGAATACATTTTCCTCTTATCCTGTGTGTAAACGTGCAGACCAAATTTTTCTTTGGGGGATCTTAGGGTAGGTGATGTTCTGCAATTTTTGTTTTGACATTTAAAATGTTATCTATATTAGAGTTATATCCTTTTAACGAATTAATTTTTAGAGGTATACAGTAACACATGAATGCATTTAATTGTTAAAATCTAGTGATACAGATAAAATGGGTGAAAAAGTCAAAGTTCTCTTTCACAGAACTCCTGGACTATCATTTTTTACCTTATTAGAACTGTGGTTTATATATATTGTTCTGGAACTTGAATTAATGTGTAAATATATATTCATAATTTAACAATATATTGCATTAAAAATTACTTAAAATACATGTCCAGAGGAAAAAGCAAAATCCTCTTTCAACATCCTCCTTCTACAAGAATTCAACTTGCTTTTCCCAAATTGCCATTGACAGTTTAATATGTGTTTTGGGTTTTTTTTCTATGTATTTAAATGCACACATCCATATAAACACATAAAATTTGGGACTTTTTTTCTTTTGACTTAATTGACATAACAGTGCAGAGATTAAGTAGAACTTTGCTTATTAGAAATTTACAGATCTGTGTTGAAGATGGTTTCATGTCAGTGTCTGTAAACAACTCATCAAGTTCTGCAAAGCAGTCCATATCACAGACATGTCATAATTTAACCATTCCTTCATTGGTGGATATTTCTCATTTCCATTTTTCATTATTAAAAATATTGTGATGATGGAACTATTTGTACATGTTTCCTCATGGCCATATGAGGATATTCTTCTACATCAAAGAAACAAAAATATTACAAAAGGATACTCCAGAAAAGGCTGTAAGCATTTCATTTCTGCCGATAGTGTATGAAAGTGCACATTTCCATCCAACTTTGCCAGGCTTAGATATCAGCAATCCTTTTTAATTTTTGCCAGTCTAAAGGGTTAAAAATATATAGCTGAATTTTCTAATGTGTTTCCTGATCATTCGTGAGAATGGGCATTTCTTTATATATTCATTGGTCATGTATATTTTTTCCTCTTTGAATTGTCTGTTTATATATTAATATGTTCTTTTTTTCTCTTGAAGTTTTTACTCTATTTTTTAAAAATCAATTTGTAGGAATAATTTGTTGATCTGTCATATATATTTTGCAAATATGTCCCAGTTTAACTTTGTTTATGCTGTTTTATCACATGAAGTTTTAATTGGTTAAGCAGTCAACACTGTTAGTATTTTTCCTGTGGTTTCTAGATGTTCTGTAATGTTTAGGAAGTTTTATACCACACCAAGTTTATAATATATTCTCTAATTTGTAAATAAGTTGATACATTTTCTAAATGTCCAGCTTTTAAAACCATCTAGCATTATTTGTGTGTGTTTGTATAGTAAATTGGAAGCCATTTTACTCTAAATAAATAGCCAATTGTCTTATTTATGCAGGTGACTAATATTTACCCAGCAATTTGAAAATATACCTTTCTTATAAATTAAATTCTCATCTATAAACGATCTGCTTCCAGATCTTATTTTCTACTCATCCATCTCTACTCTTATGACAATGCTATACTGTTCTAGCTATCATAACTTTATATTTGTTTTAATATGTAGTTGTTCTTTTTTTTTTACTTTTCCTGAAATTCTTACACATTTTTCTTCTGGATGAGCTTAAATAGCTTCCAGTTAAGTTCGACAGGGTGTCTTTTGTGGATGTCTTTTCAATTTCCTATGGCAAAAAAATTCCCACAGTTTGGAAAACTCACCTATAAAACCATCTGGGATTGGTGCCTTTCTGCTATTGATCTTTGGCTATCTTCCAGGCTCTTTCACGGTTATTGATCTATTCAGGTTTTCTACTTCCGCTTCAGACTAACACAGTCATTTGTATTTTTTAGAAATCCTTCCCTTTTATCTAGATTTTCAATAGTCTTCCTTACTCATTTCTTATGCTGGTAATTTTGTCTTTTCATTTTCTTTGGTTGTTGTTGTTGTTCTTTACGTTGTTGTTCTTTACTTATTGGACATGACAAAGATTTGCTGACCTTATCCACCTGGATAAGGTCTCCTCTGAATTGTGTTGCTTTTCTTCCCCATGCAGTCCCTTCTCCAAAGCAAGACCTAATTGTGTGCTATGTGAAGTCAGCAGAATGCCAAGTTTCATTCTGAGCAGGAAGAAGTCAGGAAGGCTGGTGATCTACCCCATCCAGTTACCAAAATCAAGAGGGCTTTAATCTGGGGTGTGGCCCACTGGCATTATTGATCACACGTTCCCTTTTTTTTCCTCTTTGTATCTGTGGTGGATTCCAGGGGAGTCATGCCCAGCTCTGCTCAGCTTCTCCAGGGCAGGATAATTCTCTGAGGGGACTTCAGCCTCCCGTGGCAGATTATTCATCCTCCAGAGAGGGTTTTTCTGATTTTATCCAGGGGCAAACACTGCTAATCCCTGCCACTCAGCCTAAGTAGAAAGGGAGAAAGAAATAAGGTGCCCAACTGGCCTAGCTATTTCAAGAATGTGTTGACTCTGAGCTTGGATAATCACTGAAATTCCTTCAACTCTAAAATTTTCTCTTACCCGTGTTTTAGCCTGAGGTTTTCTCTAACCTCGTTTCTTCATCAACCTGATTTCATTTGGTTTCTATTTATCTTCCCAGAAAATGTTATTTTCTGGGTATTGTTTCTCATTTTCTAGCACGGATATAGATTTGTTCTTGAGAAACAAATAAATAAAACCATTTCTGCCATTTCCTTAGGGGTTTGGAAGTGAGAAAGGGTGTATAGATGTGCACTCTTCCCCCACTTTTAGCCTGCCTTTTTAAAAGTTTGCTTACACAGAACTAAAGGAGATAGTCCAAATAAGTGAATAACGTGATGATCAAAATGAGGCCTGAATTAGGAACCCTTGTTGTGTTCTCATTTCACTGTGTACTTCCTTTCTTAGCAGTTAAACCTGTGTAATGGTTAAGTCGCTGTGACAAGGACTGTTTCCCTCTCGTGTGCCATTTGCATCCCCAGTGCACAACATTGCCTCAGAAACACTAAGCATTCCATAAACATTGGTTACAGAGAGAAGTGGATCGATTATTTCACACACAAACCAAAAATGCAGAAAATCACTGACACGGTCTCTGGAGGGTTTAGTGCAAGTTTAGCTAGTGACAGAACCAGAGCCAGGACCCACTCCTCTTCAAGTGCTCTTTCCACTGACTTTCTTGGGCTATTTGCTTTATTAATGCCTTTCTTTCAATCATCACTTAGACAAAGACAAGTGAAAAGAAGCCTGACTTTAGCTGACAATGGCAGAAATCATCTTTATGCTGAAGAACTAACATAAACATCACTTCCTACATTAACACTTCAGGACGTCAGCTTGAATAGCTCCATCCCTTCTTCCTCTGCTATTGTGTCACTTATTAGAGTAATAAACTGAAGCTCCTATCTCCTCTCTGATTATGTTGTAAACTTTATTAGCATTTCTGGCCTTTAATGCCTTTGCAAAGGAAAAGATGGTGGTTAGACTCTGTGTGGGTGTGTGGATGGATGGGTGTGGGTATGAGACTATGAGTGTATAGGGCTCATTTGTTTGTTGTTTTAAAAATTTAACATCTGAGTTAGGGAGAACAGTGAATTGGCAAGCCACTGGTTTCCTAGAATAAGACCGTTTCTTTCTGGAGAAAAGTAAAATGGTCCTTTTCTATTTTGTTAGAACAACATAATAATCATGGATTTGTGAACCTAATAACTAAATTGTGGTGATCTCAGAGGACCTTTCTAAAATACACTTTGATACAGTCCATTTGTTCACCAACATCTTACCACAGGTAAATAGATGGTATTTTTCTTGCCAGTGATTATGCTGCTTATATGTCTAATGTGAATGCTGGCTGGACTTAGCAAAAATATTTTTGTTTGCTTTTATTGTAATTTTTGTTTTCTTACTTTCTGGTGAACTCTGGACATAATTATTTTGTGTTGGAAGTTTGTGCTTTAATTTTTCTTCTACAGATTAATATGAAGGTGATTATTACCATAGAATTATTTACAAAAACATTTCTTATAGTAAATAAGGCCCTACTAGCTTGTTCCCGAAAACCCTTGTTATGAATAAAATGTTAATTGTTATATATGGTAATTTCCATGGAATCTGGAATGTTTTCAGGTTTCAGGTACTGATCAAATTAAATATATCTTATATTAAGTAAATAGTTGCCAATAAAATTTTAAAATTGGCATTCACCAGTTTCTATTTAGAATGGTTGTACATGAAAAAAAAAATGAGCTATTTTAAAAGATAGGATATGTAATTCCAGTTTAACTGGAAAATACTTCTACATAAAACAGAGCAATCTGCCACAGTATCTCAGATCAGGCTTGTCAGAGTAGCATCACATCATGAAATCATGGAATGTTACAGATTGAAATTACTCTGAAGATCTTTTAGTGTGATTTTATATGTGCAGTGGTGTGCATTTTCTCCATGACCCTTGAACATAAGAAAAAAATAAGGTTTCTGAACTTTTCCGAGTCAAATCAAATCTTGCTAGGCCTTCACCTCTTAGGATTGTTGAAAATCTGTTCTTCCTCATTTGGAAAGGTGAGCCTTTCCTTGATCCCTTAAAAATCTAGGGTCATGCACACTCTAGAGAACTCTGGGAATGGTCTTCTGGCCCACTGTCAAGGGCCCTAGGATGTTTAATTTGTCACTTAGGCTAGGCTATGGTGTCCAGTTGTTCAATCAAGCACCAGTCTAGATATTGCTGGGAAGATATTTTTAAGATATTAGCATTTAAGTCAGTAGAGTGAATGTAGCAGATTACCCCCCAGAATATGGGGAGACCTCATCTAATTGAAGCCCTTAGAGCAAAATCTGAGGTTTCCCAAAAAAGAAGCAATTCTGCCTTGAGACTGCAACATAGAAATCTTGACTGAATTTCCAGTCTGCAGGTTGCAGATTCAAGATTACAATACCAACTACTCTTCCATAAATTTCCAGGCAGTGGGACTGCTCTATAAATTTCAAACTTACCAGACCCCCACATTCATTTGAGCTAATTCTTTAAAATAAATCTGTCTGCATTGGTTCTGCTTCTTTGGAGAACTCTGATTAATACATTTCCTTTAGAGCTCTTCATTGGCCATGTGTTGCATTCAAAGTTGGACCCATTCTGCTGCTCTAGACCTCCTCGCCCTCTTTGGTAAGTCCTTGCCCCGGTGATGCTTTCTTTGGTCCTCAAAGCAGCAGTTCTTAGAGTTCAGTCCCATGACTCCACATGCTGCCTTGTCAGAGGTCCTGCTACATCCTGAGGCCATATGATGGCAGAGTACTAGTCTGTGTCACTTTTGGGTCTCCTCTTCTACTTTCTCAGCCTCTGGGAATCCAGCTGTGCCTCAGGGTTGAGTCCTGCCCCAACCAACATCTTCGTATTCAAGCATTAGAATCTATCCTCCTCCACTCACCTCAATTCTGACATCTTAGGCAGAACCAACTACCTCCCAACAAAGACCTGAGTGGGGATATATTCTAGAAAGATTTTAAAATACACATAAAGCTGTTTATTTCTCTTTGGGCAACAAACCCAGAACACAAAAGCCTGATGTTATGTACTAGGAAATTTACTTTTATTCCTTTGATTATTCTACATCAGTGAGAATAGATATGAACTAATTTTCATTAAACCATCCTGCTTTGAATGTAAGGAGTCAAGACCCAGAAAAGTTAAGTGGCTTCCTCAAGATTCCTGGAACACTCACTTAAGAAGAATAAGATGCTGTCTGATGCCCTATCCCTTCCATTGCCCACCCCTTCGCCTTACATTAGTCTGTAAGCGACTGCCTATTTCTCCAAGTTCATGGAGGAACCAGTGTTGAAACTGCTTTGCTACTTCGTATGAAATGGCAGGTTGGAAACTGATGCTTAAATGGATCACTGTTTCTGTGGCTATTGGCAGCCAGAGCCTCCCCACATTATTCAGCCACAGGCTTTGGAGGGAAGAGGGACCCTTTTGAAATACGCAACTTAGTCCAAGCTTGAAATTCAGTGGGCACCACCTGGCAGCTGTGATTAGAAAGTTCTAAAAAATATTATGCAAAGTATAACTGCTTCATCCCTTCTTTTGATAAGTAATCCTCTCTGTTTTTGTTTTCGTTTTTTAAGTTTACCAGCTCAGTAGAGGAATGATGCAAAATGGGACTTCGGGCTGCAGCATTATAACTTGGGTTCTTCCTATCGATCTCATGGGCTCATTATGTAAGCTTATTTCTTCTGCTGATACAAGAGCAAAAAAGGCTGACTTGTGACATTTTTCCAGTTGCAGTCAGTTGTCTAAACATACTCAGACATTCAACAGTATATAAGTAGCCAGCCATTCGGTTTTATAGCCAAGAAGGCTGTGGCTGAGGATTGCTTGAGAAAATATCTGCTTTTGGTCAAAATAAAATTCAAACTGTAAACAAATATAGTTCATTGCCTATAATAAGCGTTGTCCCTTAGGGTCATAATAAAACTGTCAGCTTTATGTGTCACTAGCTCTTGCTGGTTTCTCCCTTTCCCTCACTTTTGCTCTCATTATTCATCTACTTTGTAGCTAATGGTTTCTATATTCTGGTTGGGTTCTTTAGAGATCTGCTTTCTATAGAGATTGTCATATGATGTCCTTGGATTTTTTTATATTTAATTCTAAGAGAGTGGCATATGTGTCTAGATCATCAGGCATGAGGACATAGTTTGAAATCAGAATATGTCCCCTTGGCAAGGTGCTATGAAATACATCTGCTAGGAGTAGAGGTCTCAAGATTTTCCCAGAATCTATTTCTGCCAGATTAGCACCTGTGACCATTGCCTTGTGGCCAGACATTGCAAGTATTATAAAAAATACATTGCACAAACTAAAACCGGGCCGCCAAAGCCCAAATCCCAGCTCTACTGATTGCAATCTATTTATAAACAGAGTGTAAGTTACTCTTCCTCTATGTCTCAGTTTCCTCATGCATAAAATTGGAGATTTCAAAAAAAAGTTGCATTGCAGGGTTGCTAAGAGGTTTTGGTGGATGAATGCATGTAAAGTGTGAAGAATGATACTTGGCACATTGTAAGCACTGACTTAGGGTTACAGTAGTCTCTGCTTATTCAGGGAAAAATATACCAAGATCCAGTGTTCCAATGGATACTGAAACTGTGGATAATACTGAACTCTATGCATACTATGGTTTTTACTAGTCATACTCTTGATAAAGTTTAATTTATAAATTAGGCACAGTAAGAGATTAACAACAATACCTAATAATAAAATAAAACAATTATAACAATATACTGTTGACATGGTTTGTCTGTGTCCCCACCCAAATCTCATCTTGAATTGTAGCTCCCATAATTCCCATGCATTGTGGGAAGGACCCTGTAGGAGGTAATTGAAACATGGGGGCATGTCTTTCCCATGCTGTTCTTGTGATAAGTCTCACAAGATCTGATGGTCTTATAAAGGGGAGTTCTCCTGCACAAGCTGTCTTGCCTGCTGCCATGTAAGACATGCCTTTGCTCCTCCTTTGCCTTTTGCCATAATTGTGAGGCCTCCCCAGCCATATGGATCTGTGAGTCAATTAAACCTCTTTCCTTGATAAATTACCCAGTCTCAGTTAGGTCTTTATGAGCAGCTTGAGAAGAGACTAATATAACTGTAATTAAATGTGAATTTAATTCATGTGTAATTCATGTGAATGTGGTGTCTCTCTCTATCTCAGAATATCTCATTGTACTGTACTCACCTATTTTCAGATCATAGTTGGCCTTGGGTAACTGAAACATGGAAAGAGAAACTGTGAATAAGCAGAGACTATTGTAGTTATTATTAACCAGATTTTTGAGAGACTTTTGTTCTGTTTTACTGATGACTAAAATAGAGTTTATAAGAAAAAAGGGTGTGTATTATATTTGGCTCCGTTATGAACACTGATCTAGAACATAGTAATAGTCCTTTGGTTTCCTGTGGATAGAAACTCTATGCTTATTCTAAAAACGTCTTTGCTTTCAGGCAGCAGTATTTGAGATTCACCCTCAACAAGTGGTTTTTGAGATCACTGTAGCTTCAAAAATTCTTCAGTTGATCATCTAGACTCACAACCACTTCCTTGTGGTTTGGAAAGAAAACAGACAGGAGATAAAATAATAAGCTTGGCTTAAGATGTAGAAGGTTTAAATTCTAGGCTTTCTTTCGCTGTGTAAAAGAATGTCTCTGAGATTTAGTTTCCTCATCTGAAAATTGAAGGTGTCCCTGCAAAGAAGCTATTTAGGAAACAATTCTGTTGGAGCACTAATTCATAATACACAATTTTAAGTTTAGATATTTAAAGAGTTAAATGCAAAAGTAAAACTAAGCATTAATATAAAGCATAGATAAATATCTGATATTGGGATAAGAAAGGTGTTTCTGTTTAGGACAATGAATACACAATTCAAAACAATATGTTTAAATAAACACATTAATGCATGAATGTGTGTGTGTGTGTGTGTGTATGTGTGTGTGAAGCTTACCTCTCATGGGGGAGTGGAGGGTAATGTGATCAAGCAGGAGCTCTTGGGGACATCAACTCTACTGTTAGTTTTTTAATTTCTTACATCTCGAGAAACATCTCAAAAGGGAAAATGGAGTTGTCAAAATTTTTAAAATAACTTCTAGAAAAAAAATTAAAATATAGGAGGAAATACTACAATACTATTTTTAACATTGTAGCAGGGAAATACATAAATATATGTACATAAATATTATATATAATACATATTTAGTATATTATATATAAATATATAAATATTATATATAAATACATATATATACATGTACTATACAAACAATTCTCAAAGTAATTAAAAGGATGAAAATACCTTTCTAAATATGAATAAAAAATATGAAGCCAATCACAGTGTGTGGACCTGATTTGAATATTGATCCCAAGAAACAAACTGCCCAAAAAAAATTAGAGGTATTTTAGAAGACTAGAAATTTTAACATGTTATCTGCTGACAACAAGAATTATTGTTAATCTTTTCAAGTATGATCATGGTACTGTAGATGTGTTTAAAAGTATCCTTAATTTTTAAAGATACATTTGGAGACATTTAGAGATGAAATGGTATGATATCTGGCATTTGTTTCCACATGTCGGGTTGGGTTAGAGGTAAAGCTGAAGGAAGATTGGCCATGAGTTGATAATTGTTAAATATGCACGATGGGCCAGGCGCAGTGGCTCGTGCCTGTGATCCCAGCACCTGGAAGGCTGAGGTGGGTGGATCACAAAGTCAGGAGTTTGAGACCAGCCTGACCAACATGGTGAAACCTCATCTTTACCAAAAATACAAAAATTAGCAGGGCATGGTGGCATGCACCTATAATCCCAGCTACTCAGGAGGCAAAGGCAGGAGAATCACTGGAACCCATGAGGCGGAGGTTGTAGTGAGCCGAGATCGTGCCACTGCACTCCGGCCTGGCAACAGAGCAAGACTCTGTCTCAAAAAAAAACAATGCATGATAGTTTCCTTATTCTATCAACTTTTGTGTAGTGTTCAAAATCTTCCATAACAGGAGGAATACAAAAAGCATGATACTGTTTAGAACGATGAATAAACAATTCAATATGTTTGCATAGATACATGAATGCATGCAGTATGTTCTGTGTGTGTGTGTGTGTGTGTGTGTGTGTGTGTGTGTGTGTGTGTACAGCCTACCTCTCATGGGGGAGAGGAGAGGAATGTGATCAAGGAGGGATCACATCAACTTAGGGACATCAACTCTACTGCTAATTTTATTATTTCTTACACTGGGCAAAACATTAAGTGGTGGTTGTTGTATTATTTTTATTTTGTGCATCTTTTTTATTCCTTTATATTAAATAATATTTAAAAGTATTCTATCTCCAAATGTTTTTCAAAAATAGAAAAACATATTTGCAGTGTTTTTTTTGTTTTGTTTTTGGAGACAGACTCTCACTCTGTCACCCAGGCTGGAGTGCAATGGCACAATCTTGACCCACTGCAACCTCAGCCTCCTGGGTTCAAGCAATTCTCATGCCTCAGCCTCCCAATCAGCTGGGATTACCACTGATTGTGGATTACCACGAGGCATGTGCCACCATGCCCAGCTAACTTTTTTGTATTTTTAATAGAGATGGGGTTTCACCATGTTTGCCAGGCAGGTCTCTAGCTCCTGACCTCAAGGGATTGGCCTGCTTTGACCTCCCAAAGTGCTGGGATTACAGGCGTGAGCCACTGTGCCTGGCCTAAAATCATGTTTTTATAATAAAAGAAAAAAATAAATCTAGCTATTAGGAAAAAATATTTACACTTGTTTTAGCTAAAAGGAATACAAATTTAGATAAGATTCCATGTTGTTGTTGTTGTTCTAGCAAATTTGGAAATGATTAAAACATTGTAATAATCAGTGCTGGCCAAGGCATAGGGAATTAGATACTTATACACTGCTGGAAATAAAAATTATTTTCTAACATTCTGGAAGGCAACTTGATGCACAAATCAAGACAAAGTAATTCCATTCCTAGGTAGTTATTCAACAGAAATAACCAGAGAGAAACACGAGATTTGTATTCAAGTTTGTTCATTGCAATTATGTTTTGCAGGAAAATTGGAAACTTCCATGTCTAACAATAGAATGTAGTTAAATGTATGATGCTATGTTCATAAAACAGAATTCTGAGTTGGAATTAAAAAGTCAAGTTTTTAATGACATGGAAAACATGTTTGACATATTATTAAATTGCAAAAAGCAAGATAAAGACTGTGTATAGCATGATTCTATCTTTGTAAAATAAACAGCATCTGCGTGTGAGTGTGGTGGTGGGGCTGTCTCAGTTTGAGACTGTGTGCTGCCTTCGGAGACGTAAGCAAGTCTGGGCAGGCCTGAATAACTGGTAGGTGGCCTTCCAGGCTTCTCTCAGTTTGCTTGGGGGAATGAAGGAACCTCCTAGAAAATAACTCATTCTAAGCAAAAAAGGGAGTTGTGGAAAACAGTGTGACTGTAAGACTAGGACCTGGGATGAGAGACTACGCTAATTCTGAATCCAGGGGCGTCAGAATCCTGTGTCTGCCCGGGCTCAGCCTCTCGGATCTAGGATAGGAGCTGGTCTTGGGAGACAGAGGACTGTAGGCAAAGGCAGGAATTGCTGCTTAACCAAAAGCCTTACAACACATCGGAGCAGCACCGTGCTTCAGTGTGCCATAGCAGAATGTAACACAGATGTGAAGGAGGGCTTTCTTTGCTGCCTGTCAGTTGGCCTGCGCCCAGCTTGGAACCCTGAATGCTTCGGTATGTCAGGGCCATTCTTGATTGTAAAAGACAGCCAGCGGCCTGCATGTGGGATCCACCTGGGCTAGTGACTGGGCACCTATACATTACTCTCTAGAAACCACAAAAACATGTTGGGAGCAGGGCAAGATTTTCCAGGGGACTAAGGTCCTGCATTTTCACAAGTCAGTAAAAGAGGTGATACTATCGAAGTGACCCTGTGTTTAACTCCAGATGAGGATGACTTGAAGAAACTCAGATTGCACATATATGTATATTTGTCCAGAAAATGACCAAAGAAAATAAATCAAAATATTTTTGTTCTTCTTATCGTAGGTGATTTGAATTTTTCTCATTCGTGTGTGGGTTGTAATGGTATCAGTTTAAGATTAAATATCTCTACCGTTGAGATCCAGATCTGATGGAGCATTCCTGAAGAAGTTTATGGTGAATGTTCTATGATCACTATGGTGAAAGTCCCAGGTTTCTGGCTCAGTGTAGGCCTGGGGATTACTCTAAGACATTTCACTCTGAAGAAAGAGAAAGCTTAATTGATGTTTCTTAAGACTGTTATTAGGAAACTATTGAATATGCTATCTCCATTCCCTTTTAGGTAAATATTCTATATTATTTTAAAATTCTGTGAAAATGTTTATAGGTCCATAATTAAATATCTTTGACTCATCTGGGAGTATGAATGCATAATAAATAACTTCTGTTGTACAAGTTGTGTTTGGCTCACAAAATTTTCTTCATCTTTTAGTAGAATTCACAAAAATGGTCATGGAGACCACTGATTTAAACATATTCATAGGGACTGGGTATGGTGGTTCATGCTCATAATCCCAGGGATTTGGGAGGCCAAGTAAGAAGGTCTGCTTGAACTCAGGAGTTTGAGGCTGTAGTGAGCTATGATTACACCACTGCACTCCAGCCTGTGTGACAGAGTGAGACCCTGACTCTAAAAACTAAATAAACAATAACCAGTAAAATAGTCATATAAGAGATCCAGCAGGTGGAAATATCAGTAACAATAAAAAACAATAAAAGAATTTACTTAAATTGTTTCTATTTATGCCAGTCTTTTCAGTCCCTCATATATCTGGCAGTGGCTCTGTCTTTATTTTAGCTATTAACATATTAAATTGTTTTGTATTTCTCAGTGAAGTTGAAATATGAAAATGATGCTTTTGCCTGTAACAGGGAATCAAGTCTGATGCAATAGTAGTTTCATGTGATATGTGGTAAATGCATTAAGGTCTCAAGGGGAGGAGAAGGGAAAGATGGACATTCTGAGTTAGAAAATTTGACAAAGACAATTTGAAAGGCATACTAATAACTTGTATTTTAAAGCTGTCAAAGTGCTATATTTAGCATATGTAAAGTACTTACAGTCTTTGTCTAGAAGAGTACCACATTAAAAATATTGTTTTTAGTTAAGATTCTGAGCTTTTAGAATATCTGTTGATTATGGCAGAACCAGCCTTTTGATTAAGCTTATTCCTACGTCGTTCCCATTGTTTTCCATCAGCATTCATAATTCATTATTAATACGATGATCATGTTTGATTGGGTGAATGGCCTTTATCATATTTCAGTAATTTCCTTGGTTTTCTACTTTACATTTAGCATTAGGATAATTTTGATCAAAACACTTTTGGTATCTATGATATATTCATGGCTCTTCTCCTTTGGTTTACTGAGGTAGTCATTAGACAAAGATTTCCTAGTTTTGAATCATTCACACATTCCTGGAACCACCTACCTGGTTGTGTAGCATTTTTTGATGTACTGCTGTTCTATTTGTTAATAATTTATTTAGAAAATTTGCATCTATATCTGTTAGTAAATTTGGCCTACAAAGCTCTTGTTCTTGTTGCTCTACTAGGTTATATTTGTTTTATAAAATTTGCTTCCCCCTGCCCCATGGGTTGGCATCATTAAAATAAGTATTATCTATTCTTCCAACGTTACTATCAGTTTATCAATATGAGCCTGATGCTTTTTAAATGGCTAAGTTTTGTCACTTTTCCAAATGCTTACACAGGTTTTATTTGTTTGTTTGTTTTTAGTCAAGTTTCTATTTCTTTGTGGTCAAATGCTGTAGATGCATTAGTCCAGATGGGTTATGCTAAGCTGAAGTAACAAAACATACAATCTCAGAAACTTAACACAATACAAATTTCTTTCTGGTCACATCACAGTCTGAGATGGGTCAGAGAGCCATCCTTCAACTTATAGCTATGCTATCTGGAATATTCTAAAATTATCATTAAAGAGGACTAAAGGGGTGAGCAGGAGGTTATGTTGAGGTTCCAGGCCCTGAAAGTGGCCTCCTATATCACTTGTATTCTCACACCTTTGACCAGATCCCTTTCTCATGGTCTTAGTCAAACACTGAGGAATCTCAGTGCCCATAAGAAGAAACGGTGAGGAAATGAAATAGCATCTCTCTACCATAGCAGTTATATTTTGCCAAGAAATTATCTAGTTCCTCTAGATTTCAAATTCATTGCCATATAATTGATGACAGTGGTGGGCCATCCAGACCAGCGGCTGCCATCATGCCAGCTGCAGGGGGAAGGCGTGAATGGTGGCAGCAGGAATGGCTGCAGGAGCAGCCATGGTGGCAGTGGGTCCCCTGTGCCCTGCATCCCCAAGGCAGCCAACTGCACCACCCTCACCTTCACATGGCTGGGCAAGACCCACTCCCAGGCCCAGAACCTCCGCCACACTCACTCCCCACTGGGTCACCTTCAACCTTACTCCCCACTGCGTCCCAGGAGGACCCGAAGGCTGGGGGCGGGGCTGCTGGTCCCATGGACGGAGTGGGAACTTGTGGTGCCCCTTCTGGGCCCGCCCATGGATGCTCCTAGACCAATCGGTGCACACTTCCTCCCCTCTGTGGCCTATAAAAGTCCTGGACTCGGCCAGACTCCAGAAGGCAATGGGAGGACCAACTGCAGAGAAGAGCTGCTCACCCCAGGGTCTCCTCTCTGCTGAGAGCTGAGGAGTTGACAGAACGACCAGATCCAGAGAGGAGCTACCGGCTCTGCTGAGAGCTGGATACTCACTGGGGGGACCTGCCTAGCAGAGAGGAGCTACCCGCTCTGCTGAGAGCTGGATGCTCACTGGGGGGACCTGCCTAGCAGAGAGGAGCTACCCGCTCTGCTGAGAGCTGAACACTCGTGGGGTCACCTTGGCTATGGAGAGGAGCGGGTATCCTCTGAGCTGTTCTACTGCTCAATGAAGTTCCTCTTTGTCTTGCTTACCCTCCGATTGTCTGTGTACCTCATCCTTCCCGGATGCAGGGCAAGAATTTGGGACCCGTTCCGCAGGGCTAAAAGAGCTGTAATACAAGTAAGGCTGAAACACTCCCGTTGCCTGCCGCGTTGCGGGTGTCAAGGAGAGAAGACAGAAGGAGGGAAGAGCTGCAGCCCTTCGGGGAACCCAGACCTAGTAGCTCCCCAAGCCAGAGCTGGGATGCTCTCATTAGGGCTCTGCGGTTCCTGGTGTCTCCAGGCTTCCGGGCGCCACAATCGCATCCCCCAGTGTCAGCCATGGAAGCTGCTTTATGGTATGCCTGGTCCAGCTGCAGGCTCCCAGGGAGCGGGTTCCCAGGCCGGCACCTACAGCTGCCCACCCCACCGCAGACGGCGTGCCTGGCTGTGCACAGTGGCCGGACCCCACACTCGCTCACATACTCCCTCACCGCTCCGAGCCTGGCTCGCACTTGGCAGGTGTGGGATCCAGACCGGTAGCAGGAGCCAAGCACAGCCTGCCAGGCCGAGTTGGCAGAATGAGCCCACCAGGCCAGAGCAAAATTCGGGCTACGGTGCACCAGCCACATTTTCTGGATGGTGGAGTGACACCCCAAGATCCCATAACAGAATTGTATATATGCGTAAGCATTTTCATTGCATCCTTATGTCAAATTATATCTTCTTTATCTTTCTTAATTTTGTATAATTTTATTCTTCTTTTTTACCCTTATCTGGCTTACCTGACAATTGTCTATTGGTCTTTGTACTATTCCAAGTAAATGAATATTTGGGACGATAAGCAAAAGAAAGTTCCTGCTCCCATGGAATTTGTATCCTCCTGCTTGTGTTCAGACTATTTTGTTGTTTCTTATATAAGTCAGATGACTTTTAAACTTATTTTTAATTTTTTTAATTTGTAATAAAAGCTACCAAGTTTATAAAACTTCTTCCAGCTTTAACGTGTTCCACTGGTTTTGGTCTTAACCGTTCTTACTTTCTTTCCTTTTTAGATCACTTTTTTCCTTTGGTTTTGATTTTCTCTTTGATTTGGGATTTTAAAAATAAAACCTCACATTTTCATTTCCAATGAATTAAATTTTTGATGATTATATCTTTTTATGTTGAATTATTATCAGATAATGTGGCCTGTAAAATCTCTACTTTTTAGAATTGATTTAATGCTTTCTTTGTGGCCAAAAGCATGATTGATTCTTCTAACGTTCCATGGATTTAAGTAGAGAATATATTTTCTCTGATGAAGGACATAGTTTTCTACACCTTGTAGACTGTACTATTAAAATCATCTATGTTCTTATTTATTATTTATCTGCTTGATCTATCAAATTCTAGAAAAAGTATATTAAATTCTTTCACCATATTTCTTTAAAGGTCTAGCTGCACTTATAGAACCTTTATACATATTAGATGACTACGCTGTTTTGTGCATAAAATTTTATGCATAAGACTTTCTTGAGTGTGCGTAAACTGCATCTCTCACCATCAAACAATGCCTCTCTTGGTTCTATTTGATGTTTTTGGCCTTGTTGCTCATTGATATTTTAAGTTTTGTTTAATATTTTTGGCCTTGTTGCTCATTAAATATTTTCACACCTGCATTTTTTTTTTTTTTTTTTTTTGAGATGGTGTCTTGCTCTGTCGCCCAGACTGGAGTGCAGTGGCATGATATTGGTTCACTGCAACCACCACCTCTCAGGTTCAAGTGAGTCTCTTGCCTCAGCCTCCTAAGTAGCTTGGATTACAGGCACATACCACTGTGCCCATCTAATCTTTGTATATTTAGTAGAGACGGGGGTTTCACCACATTGTCCCATCTGGTCTTGAACTCCTGACCTCAAGTGATCCACCCACCTCAGCCTCTCAGAGCGCTGGGATTACAAGTGTGAGCCACCGTGCCCAGTCCATAGCTGCTTTCTATTTATCTGTTTTACTGGTACAGGATAAACATTGCTAATCTGGAAATTCAAAATACAAAATGCTCCAACATCTGAAACTTTTTGAATGCCAACGTGATGCTAAAGTGGAAAACTTCACACCTGATCTCATGTGACGGGTTGCAGTCAAAATGCAGGTATACAACAATGTAGATGACATTGTTAACACTGCAGAAAAAGTACCTATAGATGACATGGTGAAAATGTGTGATGGACTTATTGAAGGACTAGAGAAGCATGCATTCATACAGAATGGGACATTATGTCAGTTCATAAAATCAAAGAGAATTCTAAAACAAAAACTGTTATTAATGAGGCAGATGACTCTGGAGGAGACATTTTACAAAGCCCTGCTGCAAAATGCCTCCTCATGCCCAGAAGACCCACTTCCTGGGCTCTCACCAGCCTCTGATGTTTATTCTCATCTAACAAGGAAGAAGAATACAATGCACAGCAACTTTTTAATCAAAACACAGCATTTAGTTGGAGACTGAAAGCCTGCCATAGTTCGTCGTTGCTGTTGTTTAAAAGCTGAAACATGTATTTCATGCTGCTTAGTTACCCTGAACACTTTGGTTTTTCACTGTATTAATGGTATGTCATATTTTTTAGTGTTAAGTACTTGTCTGTGGATAAATATAACAAAATGATTGCTTATTGGTAGCATATACATTCAGAGTCAGGAGTGATGGTGACACCAGATAACCACATGTATGGCTGAGATAGTAACATCTTCCCTTTCTGATGGTTCAATGGACCTGAACTTTGTTTCATGCACAAACTTACTTAAAATATTGTATAAATTACCTTCAGGCTATGTATATAAGGTGTACATGAAATATATACAAATTCTGTGTTTATAATTGATTACTGTTCCCAAGATATCTCATTATATATATGCAAATATTCCAAAATCTGAAAAAATAGGAAATCCAAAACACTTATTGTCCTAAGCATTCTGGATAGAGGATACTCAACATACATATCTTTACTCACGTATTCATTTTCAATGATTCTTCGTTACTTTGTTTTAGATAAGTGTCATTTTAAAATCATTTGGTAGTGTGGCCATGTTAAAAAAATGTAGTGAGAACAAATATACTCTATCTTATTCCTTCCATTATATGTTTTCTTTATATTTTATTATCCTGTTGCTGTGGTTTTTCCCATTATTACTTCTTCTGTTTATGTCAATTTTTTCTTGATTGCTTTTTCAAATTTGGTAATTTGAAATTTCTTCTCTCTTTTAAATTCTGCTGGTGGTTAAATCTGCAGTTGAATCTTTTCTTACCTATTATAATATCAGAATATAAAAACAACTATATTGAATCCTGTATATTTTATTTGTTCATGTCTCCCCTCCCTGTACCTGAGAATTACATTTTTACTTCTTCACTCTCCTGCATGCTCTGTTCTTTCTGTGTTGTAGTTTTTATTCTAAAACTTCAAGAATTTCAGGCTGGGTATGGTGGCTCATGCCTGTAATCCCAGCACTTCGGGAGAACAAGGCAGGCGGATCACCTGAAGTTGGGAGTTCTAGACCAGCCTGACCAACATGGAGAAACCCCATCTCTGCTAAACCCCATCTCTACTAAAAATGCAAAGTTAGCAGAGTGTGGTGGCGCATGCCTGTAATCCCAGCTACTCAGGAGGCTGAGGCAGGAGAATTGCTTGAACCTGGGAGGCAGAGGTTGCGGTGAGCCGAGATTGCACCATTGCACTCCACCCTGGGCAACAAAAGCAAAACTCTATCTCAAAAAAAAAAAAAAGAAGAAGAAGAAGAATAATTTCAATAATACCCAAAGTCTATCTGGGCAGTAAGTGGGGATGCTTACCTCATTTGGTTCATTTTTCTCAGTACTGATCATTGCTGCACACATGTTGACTAATTTTCTAGTTATTTAATGTTGGAGGGCATATCTGGTCCTTCTAATTCCAACATTGCCAGAAGGGAAAGTTTGTGTGTCCCTTTTTAAAGTAACATTTTGTAAAATGTGGTGAGATCTATTAATTTGTATCCTCAAGTCTCTTGCTACTCAGGGGAATTTCCTCTTATGATTTAATTTTTTCCTCCCAATTTGCCTCCTCTGAAGTTCCAGAAGGAGCTACACATGTTGAATTAATCCCTCATTGGGTCTCCTATATCCATCCTGCTCTTCTCTTTTCCCTTATTAATTCTACCTCTCGGTATTTTGCTCTGTGATCTGACATATCTTTTCCCTATGGAATTTCTGCACTACTAATTTGCCTCTCAACAGTAAATGCAGCCTTAGGTGAGTTGTTTGCCTGATCATGGTTTTGGGTTCCCTCAGCACCAATGCAGAGCAGGCTGTTAGGTCTGGAGAGCATCAGGTGGTGTGAGGCAGAGCAGAATCCTTCTGTCCTGGAAAAGCAGCAAATGAAACCTTTACAGACCATGAAGAATAAAGGGCAATGATCAATGGCTGTCATTTTTGGAAGCATTGACTTCTTTCTGAAGTCCCACTGTGTACAGTATTATGCCATTAATTTCTGTACATCTCCTATCCCAGACTTCCTCGAATTGTGTTTGATGGTCTCCTTCTGAAGATTCCAGAGTCAGTCCCTCACTCAACATGTATCTGCTGAGCATCTGCTTTTTACCAGGCACTATTTTAGTGATTAGAAAAACCCCTATGAACAAAAACCATGCTCTACTGACACTTGCCATCTAAAGGGGAGAAACAGAAAATAAAACAATGGATACTTGGAGGTGTGAAAAGTCCCATGAAGGCAGATAAGCAAGGTAAGGGGAATAGGCAAGTGGGATCTGTCGTGCTATTTAATTTTGGAGAGTCAGGGAGAGCATCTTTTAGTAGGGTCCTGAAAGAAGAGAGGGTGGGAAGTGATATGGATTTTGAAGACAAAACTTTCAAATGGAGGTAGCAGCAAACTTCATGACCCTGAAGTGGGAACCGCAAGGAAACCAGGAGCGTT
This sequence comes from Callithrix jacchus, assembly GCF_049354715.1. Taxonomy (NCBI): domain Eukaryota; kingdom Metazoa; phylum Chordata; class Mammalia; order Primates; family Cebidae; genus Callithrix; species Callithrix jacchus. The sequence goes on from NC_133505.1 coordinate 136,577,535, forward strand.
AGACCAGATAAGCAAGGCAGAAAGTGGTGAAGGTGAGGGCAGAGAAGTAGCTGCGGATAGAGAAGTAGCTACAGACCAAGAATGCAAGGTATGCTCAACTCCGGCACACATTGAGTCCACCCTTGGAGCTCCACCTAGATAGAGTATGATTTAATTGGTCTAGGGTGAGGTCCAGTCATGGATTTCTTTTTGAAAATTCCTCAGATGATTCATATGTACAGTTGCGTTTTAGGTCCTTTGATGTATGGATTTTTCAGACAAAGTAAAGCTTTGTATTTTGTTCTCTGGATGGACTAAGAAAACAGGCTCTGAGTAAAGAACAAATAAATGTCATGTGGGATAAGTATTATGAAGAGAAACAAAGCCAGTAACAGGGGTAATGAGAAATGAAAGTGCTATAGAAGGTTTTATTTTAAGGGACGTTGTCGGTGGAAGACTATCAATTCAACTGACACAAATTTTTACCGTAGCCAAAAGTAAAAAAACCCAAGTGTCCACTAACAGATGACCAGATAAACAAAATGTGGTATATACATCCAATGGAATATTATTCAGCCTTAAAACAGAAGGAAATTCTAGCAATTACAACATGGATGAACCTTGAAAATATTACGTTAAATGAAACAAACTAGTCATCGAAGTACAAATATTGTATGATCCCACTTATATAAAGTACCTAGAATAATTAAATTCCTAGGGACAGGAAGTAGAATGTGGTACCAGGGGCTGGGGAGAGAGGAATGGGAGTTATTATTTAATGAGTTCAGTCTCAGATTGAGATTATAAAGAAATTCTAGAAGTGGATGATGATAATGGTTGCACAACAGTGTGAATGTAATTAGTGCCACCACAGGGCACCCCTAAAAATGCTTAAAATGCAAAATTTTCTTCTATTTTACAGGTGTATATATTATATATATAAATAATGTAGAGTATATGAGAATTCTCTGTACTTTGTTTTGATTTGGGTATGAACTTAAAATTTCTCTAAAAAAATAAAGTCTATTTTTAGAAAAGAAAATTTATCTAAACTTTAGGTTGTTGTTGGCAAAATGTATGCAACTGAGGACCACAGAGGACATAAACACATGTAGGAAGAAGCCCAGCTTCTCTAAAACAATTAACAGGGAAAAAGAACAAAGGAAAGTAACTATGCAGTTACCTAGTCTTTCAAGGCTACTGGACATTGTTTGAGGGAGATAATGTCAGATCCCTGGTATGAATGAAAAGAAGAGTGGGATTAGAACATGTTTTCCTGCTAGCCTGCAGAGTTCACTCTCAGTAGGTCTTGACTATTAGGACTCTGCATGATTCATATTAAGTCTCGACAGCAGTAGACATTGATAATTCTAATATCTGTATAAGTAGAACTCCACTGGGTGGGAGCAGAAAGCAAGGCTATTCCTCTACCTCTTCAAACTAGTTCTTGGCTTTTGCTGTCACTCAAGTCATTTTTAGTCACCAGAGCAACCCATTTTAGTAAACAAAATGTGCAGTTCAATGTAAAACATTTCCAAGCTTCATTTAAAGGTAGAGCTTCTCCCCAACCCCAGCCTGGGCCCAGTGGGTTACAGAGGCTTCCAATCTCCTGCCTTGCTTCTCCTTTCCTTTACCTGTACTAAGTTGCAGGTTGGGAATGACGAGAGGTAGAAGATGTAAGGGACAGAGTGGACCCTGCTGGACCACTAGTGATGTCATCAGGCCCTGGTTCCCATGCCTGGGGCAGATTCCCAGTGCTGATTCTTCCTCTGATGGGATGATTTCCTGGATTCTGTAAAGATGCTCCTCACTGGAGACCTCCCTCTGCAGTCCCCTAGATATAAGCAATGCCTCTAATCGGCTGGCTACACATACTTTATCCCTTTGTCCCTGCACACCACTGGAATTCCCTTCAAGGCAGTGCTCTTGAACCTGATTGAAGAAGGCTCCAAGCCAGATTCTTCCCATGTGGCCTAAGTCTAGGTTCAAGAACCACTACGCATCCCTGCCACCCTTGCTGAGCAAGCAGTGCACTCAGACCTTCCCCACTCCTTTGCTCTGCCATCTTGGGCTGCTCTAGCTATAACTTCTCCACCAGTCTTCATGCTCCCCAACTTAAGAAAGCATAGATCAAGCTCTCAGAGTATTTGCCTTGAAACCCCTCTCTAGCTTGGCTTAAGGTGAGAGAGAACTGACAGTCACCAACCCCTCTCCCCTTACAAGGTGTGATCGGGGAAACCCTGAAGTATTCCAACAACACACTCCAAAGAAATCCTCTCTCTCAATCTGCATCTTTAACCTCATCAAATTTATGCCTTTGAGAGGGAAATGGGTAGGGGTTTAAGTATGCTGTTTTTATAGTGGTGATCAAGCACTTCTTGAAACATCAGTTTTGGGAAATCATTATTTTGTTGTTGGCCTTTGTTACCTCAACCGAAACTCAGACTTAAACATCCTTTTAACTTGTCAACACAAATTCTCTCCACGTTAAGTAAAACATATTTTGTTTATATTGCTTTAAAAATGATTGACCCAGGGAGTATATTTTAAATCATGGGTGACCATTATTGCTTGCCCCCCCCACTCCTCTGTAGTTTTTGTGGCTTAGTAAATGACTATCAATTTAGGCAAGTAACGGGAGAGTGCTAATCATCTCATTGCAAAGCAGAACAACAGAAACTTCTCCCTTGTTTGACAGCTCATTCAAGAACTCACTCCACTGTATGAGTAAGAACACAATGTTGTATTAGTAAATACAAACATAAAGCATAATTAAATCTTGCTTAATTGGAAAATTTTGAATAAACTACTCTGCTAAATTGAATTTTCAGGTTAAGCAGAAACCCCTTTTTCTGTTTTACTGTTGGTTATTAAATATCTTCCTTAAATTTCTTAGCTGCCTTAAATTCCTTTTGAAATTAAGCAACACATAAACAAAATCAAACTAAAATATATTTCCTTTTCTGCCTTAGTATGGATTGTAGGAAACTTAATTTAATATTTGAGAATTATAGGAAACGGAAGGTAGTCCTTGTACCCTTGGCCTTCGCCTCTGACTTTCTTACCTCTGGGCCTAGGAATATCCATGTTCCATAGGAAAGTAAAGCAATGGGTGGGTGGGGAGGCCTCGTATTTGAGCAGCTAGAATCAAGTCAAGTCATTAGTCTCCAGCCAGGTGCTGCTTTGAGTGTGAAAATGTGAAGAACCCAATTTTAAACACTGTCCTAGACCCCACTCTGTTAAGGGATACTTGGACCGGGGAGACTGGCAGAATTATATGCTGACATAATAATTTGTTTGTTCTTCTGTATTCTTCTCTTCTATTTCATGCAGGTAGCCAGGCTTTTTACTTGCTCCATGAAAGATTTTGGCAGAAGATGCCTGAGGTCAATAATTTTTGAGTAACACCCACTGAATAAATTTTATGGTGAGGCTACGGTGTAGGAGGAGAGTGATTTTGAGAGGCTAACAGTAAGGGCAGGGAATTCCATAAATTGTGGAGGATCGAGGGGCCCATGGGACCCTGGCAGTTTTCTCAGAGGAGGTAAAAGTCTGGAGACAGAGAGTTTGCCAGGTGTGTCTTGGGAGGAGGGATTTCTGGTTTAGGTAAAGGTGCCTACTTCATCCATGGTAAGAGTAGAACTTTGAAGAGAATGGAACTATATCAACAGGAAAAATGAATATTTTGAACAAAAATTCATATGGCCTAATGACCAAAAGGGATTTTCATGTACATTGGTGTCACCAAGACCCAGAAATCTTTATACAACTTAGGGTATGAATATGTAGTCAGGGAAAAGACACACCACAGAGACTAAGTCTAGTAGGATCGATGCTGGGAGTAAAATTCAGTAGATTCAAAGAATGATGACGTTTGCTGAACCCTGAGTGTGTGGGATAGAATTCCTTGTCTTTGAATTCAATGAGCTTGGGACCTATGGTTGTGTTTATTCACCATTAAATCCCTTAGTCCAGCGCTTGGCACCTGGGAGGTACGTAGTGAAGTGGAAATGCACATCTCCATTAAAATCTTCCGTTGTGTTGCATTGAATGAGACCTGTTGATTTTTTTGATTTAATTTTTTTATCTCTAAAATATTGAAAGCAATTTTTTTTTTAATCTCAGAAAGTTGTCTAAATGAAAAGCACAAATGGTTATTAGGCAGACCAGGCAAGTTTCCTTCAGTTCCTCTGTATGCTTTTTGTTGTTGTTTTTTTTTTTTTTTTTAAATCTTGACGTGCTTGCCTTGTCCATGGTCTTTAAAGGCTTCATGGTTGTAATAAAATCTCACAGATTTCTGAGGGCTGAGTTTGTCTGTCTTTTTCGGGGCTTCCCAGAAGCCATGGTTACTACAGGCAAGGTTCTGAAGTAGGTGCTAATGTTGCAGATGGCCAATTGTGTAAATAACTAGGCATCTACTCAATATTCTGTGAGGTGCCTGGAGCTGTATTTCTCCCCAGCAGGGGCATGATATCTTTGATGGTGACTGACTTAGCCAACTAGATCCTTTGAATAGGATTTCAAGTATAAAGTACTAGAGAGTCAACTGTTATCAATGCAGGCCGGAATTCATCCACTTATTTATTCAATGAACGTAAGTCTTAACTATTTTCCAAATACTCTTCTAGAAGATGACAAATAGCTAATACAGAAAACAAACTAATATTCTGCCCTCCTAGTGCTTACATACATTCTTGTGGGAGATAAAACAATAAACACATACTGTTTTTAACTGATTCGAAGACACATATCTTTTCATATTTTCAGATCTCGAGAAAAGGGAATCCATCTTACAGTCACTGGCATCTTACAAGCACACAGTCATTTTCCTATGTGAACTTAGATACAACTGTTTATAACTATAAACACAATTAAATTATGTGCATTGCTGGAATTTTAATACTGCTTAAAATGGCTTCAAAGGATAGTATTCTTATGTGGCTGAAAAAGAAAATGTAGATTAGCCAGGCTCAGAAATAGAGCAGTGGGACATAAATTTAATGTTAGAATAGTAAATCTTACCATTTGAAGAACAACCACAAGTCTATATTTCTTGCTTTATCAATACTAAGAAAAAAAGATACTCACAAGTGGATGAAGCTGTATTGCATTTTATTAGTGAGATACTGCATGGAAAAACACGAACATTGACAAGTATGAGTTGAAGAATGAATCAGAAGATTAGCCTGAATGTAAAGATGTTTTAGGTATAACTAAATTGATTTACTTCATTTACATTTCCCTTTTTACAGGAAGGATATATGATTTTTTAAACCATGTCTAAATAAGTCCAAAAGAGTTCTTTCAATGAGTATAAAATAAAAATTGTAAGTGATAAGAAAGATGATGTCAATTTCATCAGAGTTTCTCTTTCTTGATCAGTGTATAAAATAATGGCATATATTTCAACTGATAACAGCTCAGAACTGATGAAATTCAGTAGCTATGTAACGTCCATGCTAAGTGCCATAAGGAAAATAAAGCAGATAGGTAGAAAGAGAGTAATGGGCAGATTACGCTGTTTTCAGATGTGGTGTTCAAGAAACACCTTCCTACTAAAAAGAGATTTAAGTAGGAACCTGAAAGAAGTAAGAAAGTGAACAATAGAGATGTCTGGGGGAGGGCTTTTCCACATAGAAGAACTGCAAAGGCAGACGTTCTGGAGAGAGAGAATGTATGAAGTGTCTGAGGAAGAGAAAAGAATTTCCTGTGGCTGGAGCACAGTGAATGACGGGGAGAGTGATATTAGTTGAAGTCCAAGAGGTAGTGGTGAAGGTACATACACGTTATGGAAGACCTGGGAGACTATGGCAAGGACCGTGGATTTTAATCTCAGTTTGATGGAAAGTCACTGGTTATTTTTAAACACTAAATACTGCATGAAGAGCAGAGTAGGCAGCAAGGTAGGAGGCTACTGCAATACTCCATGGAAGACTTGATGGCAGCATGTACTAGAATATTAATGGCGGAGGTGATGATTGCATTTTGCATACATTTTGGAGGCAAAATCCACAGGATTCATGGATGGGTTATATATGCAGATATGAGAAAAAGAAAGAATCAGAGATGGCTCCAAGGTTTTTGCTCTGTACACCTTATTAAATGGTGTTGCTCTTCATTGAAAAAGGTATGACTCTGGAAAAATAAGGCCTCAAAGAGAGTGTCAGGAAGGGAATTAGTACTAAGTTTAAGCACCTAAGAGGAAAAGGTGACTACACAGTCAATATAAGACTCTTTGGTCAGGGCAGAGGCTGAGGCTGTAGAAATACATTTAGTAGTCTTCAGAATATGGATAGTATTGAAAGTTATCAGACTGGATGAGATCATCATGGGAGTGGGTAAAGGAGAGTGAAAAGAGGGAAGCAGCCAGTGAATTGCAGAGAAATCAAGAAGCCAGGTGAAAAAAGTGTTTTGAGAAGGTGAGACTAACACAGTGTCAAATGTTGCTGACAGGCCAATTAAGATGAGACTTGAGCATTGAGCATTGGACTAAGCAACATAAAAATCACTTATGGAATTGATAAGAACCCCTTTTAGTAGAAAAGTGGATACACAACCAGACTGGAGTAGATGCAAAAGAAAATGGAAGGAGAAGATGATGAGACTAAGGAAAGAGATAGTGTAGGTGACTTTTTCATGGGGAAAGAGAAACGGGTCAGATGCTGGGGAGAAGATGTGAAGGGTTTTCTCCTTTCTGTATTTTTTAAATAATGAAAATTATTCCAGGATCTAAGTGCTGATTGATGATGATGTGGGCAACCCAACAGACATAAAATGTTGGAAAGAGAAAAACCCAAGAGTGGACAAAAAGCAAGGAGGTTCAATGGACATGTGGAAAACTTGTATAGCAGCTTTAAAAATTCTGTGATTATGGTCCAGATTCAAGTAATATTAAGAGACAGTTCTCCATGGGCTTCTCAGGGTTTTGCATATCTTGTGAGCTCCTTTCATTTCCAAGTACCTCTTCAAAGATGTTGGCATAATAAACAGCCTTGGCAGATAGAGATCCTGTCTCCCTCTGGAGCAAACAGGAGGCCTGCTCTCTGCCCATCATAAAAGACGTGAGTCCCTAGTCTCAGGGTTCTTCTGAACACAGCTCATGGCATTGGCAAGGATCCATTGGGACTCATTTGTCAGGGAAATGGAGGAGTGGGAAAGGATGGTAAATATGCTGATGCTCATGTTGCTTTCTGTGCAATGAATAATATAGTTATTTGTCTCTGACCCAGGAGTCTTGTGTCTTCTACCAGCATTCATGAAACCCTATTAGGTAACTTGTTAGCTTACATATATGGGAAAATCTCAGACCATTCAGTCCTTGACATAGCACTGCCAAGTCATACTGGGGGCTTATATGAGGATTTTTGGACATAAATATGGAGTCCCAAACGTCTGTATGGTCATTCATTTTTCTCTAGCCACTTTTGGCAACAGGGGTGTAAAAAGAGAAGAGGTAGAAAATTAGACATACCTAGGGGTTGGGTTTCATTCAAGGTGAGAACGCTGAAGGGAAATCATGGTGGGCTTGAAGAATTGCTGAAATCGCTATAATAAGAGTATGATCTGAAAAAGTAGAAGGGAAGAGTTTAGCAGTAAAATGCTTGAAATTGAAATTTTGCAGTTTGTCAACTTAACCACTCAGCAACCTTATCACAACAGCAAAATTAATATTTTGGAACTGGTAACTTTATGGGTAATTGGTCGCTATATTGATGTCTATGCCACCAAGAATTAAGACCAAGGTAGTGGTGGAGAGAAAGGTAATAAGTCAGAGATAAATCCTCACAGGAATGAGGAGAGTATTGTAGATGGCTACCATAAGAAGGTGGTATATTCTTATTAAGGGAATTCCTCCTTCCTACAGTGAGCACCTTACCAGAGAGTAGAAAATCACCCTCTGGATGAATGCGGCCTTGCTCAAAGTTGGCTTGAAAAACAGTTTATGCCTCTGTACAAATTGGAAAATGGAAGCCTTCTTCTGGTCACAGCCAGCATCCACACAGCCTTCTGCTCTGCCTCCACATCACTGCATGGTAGCCCTGAAGAGGATGACATTTGTTTACCCCAGAATAAGCTATTTCTGATATTTTGTTTGTTTGTTCGTTGAGACAGAGTCTCACTCTGTCACCCAGGCTGGAGTGCAGTGGTGCAATCTCGGCTCACGGCAACCTCCTCCTCCCAGGTTCAAGTGATTCTTGTACCTCAGCCTCTCAAGTAGCTGGAATTACAGGTGCCCCCACCCAGCTAATTTTTTTGTATTTTTAGTGGAGATGGGGTTTCACCATGTTGGTCTGTCTTGAACTTCTGACCTCAAGTGATACACCCACCTTGGCCTCCCAAAGTACTGGTATTACAGGTGTGAGCCCATGCGCCCAGCCAATATTTTTGTGTTTTTGTTTATTTTAAGGAGGAAGGGGAGTTTTTTCTAGGAATGGCAATGGGAAGAGTGAATAAAGACTTACAAATGATGGTTGTCATTCTCCTGCATCCCAAGACCAAATGGTCTGTAGGATGCAGGAGAATGACAATCACCACTTGTAAGGATCATGGGGGGAGCAGAGCCCTCAAGGGAGAGTCTGGCTACAGTGAGAGAAAAAAGGCTTAGAGAAGAAATCAAAGACACAGAGTATTTCGCTGAGACAGGCAATGAGTGTCAGCAGGCAAAATGAGTAGTTGGGCTGGGAGGGGTGGAAAACCTGGCAAAATTAGAGAGTCATATGCAGATAAGAGTCCCAGAGATAAAGAGGGATAATCTAGGAGGTCTGTGTGATAAGATAGAGCATTATGGATTTAGTCTTGATAGTCTCTTAACCTATTCAAATTATTCTAACTATAGGTATACTTTGTTTGTTGGTTTGAGACAGAGTTTTGCCCTTGTTGCCCAGGCCGGAGTGCAATGACGCAGGTGCAATCTCAGCTCACCTCAACCTCCACTTTCTGGGTTCAAGCAGTTCTCCTGCCTCAGCCTCCCAAGTAGCTAGGATTACAGGCATGCACCACAAGCCTGGCTAATTTTGTATTTTTAGTAGAGATGGGGTTTCTCTATGTTGGTCAGGCTGGTCTCAAACTCCCGACCTCAGGTGATCCACCCGCCTCAGCCTCCCAAAGTGCTAGAATTACAGGCGTGAGCCACCCTGCCTGGCCGCAGGCATACATACGTTGTTTTATTGTTATTCACAGATATTTTCCTTTACATTAATTGCACTTCACAGATACTGCACTTTTTACAAATTGAAGATTTGTGGCAACCCTGTGTTGACCAAGTCCATTGCCATCATTTTTTCCAATAGCCTGTGCTTGCTGTGTGTCTCTGTGTCACATTTTGGTAATTCTCATAGTATTTCAAACTTTTTCATTATTATTATGTCTGTTACAATGATCTGTGATCAGTCTTCTCTGATGTTCTATTGTCATTGTTTTCAGGAGCCACGAACCACCCCTGTATAAGGCAATGAACTTTATAAATGTTACACATGTTTTGACTGATCTGCTGACCAGCTGCTCCCCTGTCTCTCTCCCTCTCTTCAATCCTCTCTATTCCTTCAGAAACAATAATATTGAAATTAGGCCAATTAATAACTCTACCATGGCTTTGATGTATTTGAGTCAAAGGAAGAGTCATACATCTTTCACTTTAAATCAAAAGCTAAAAATGATTAAGCTTAGTGAGGAAGGCATGTCAAAAGCCAAGACAGCCTGAAAGCTAGGCCTCTTACACCAAACAGCTAAGTAGTGAAAGCAAAGAAAAATTTCTTGAAGGAAATTAAAAGTGCTACTCCAGTGAACACATGAATAATAAAAAAAGCAAAGCAAAACATCCCTGTTGCTGATATGGAGAACATTTGAGTAGTCTGGATAGAAGGTCAACCGAGTCATAACATTCCGCTAAGCCAAAGCCTAATCCACAGCAAAGGCCAAATTCTCTTCCATTCTATGAAGGCTGAGAGGTATGAGGAAGCTGCAGAAGGAAAGCTGGAAGCCAGCAGAGGACAGTTCATGAGGTTTAGGGACAAAAGTCATGTCTATAATTTAAAAACATAAGATGAAGCCACAAGTACTGATGTAGAAGCTACAGCAAGTTCTCCAGATGATCAAGCTTGGATCGTCGATGAAGACGGCTACACTAAACCGTTTCGACGTAGTTCAGCTTTAAATTGGAAGAAGATGCCTTTTAGGACTTTCATAGTTAGAGAAGAGAAGTCCATGCACCATTCTAGATGCCACTGAGAATGTTTGTGATTTAGGAGGAGGTCAAAATATTAACCTTAACAAGAGTTTGGAAGTTGATTCCAGTGCTCACAGATGACTTTGAAGGGGTCGAGACTTCGGTGGAGGAAGTAACTGCAGATGTAGTGGAAATAGCAAGAGAACCAGAGTTAGAAGTAAGGCCTGAAGACGTGAATGAATTGCTGCAACCCGATAAAACTTTAAAGGATGCGGAGTTGCTTCTTATGGATGAACAAAGAAAGTGGTTTCTTGAGATGAAATCTAATCTGGTGAAGACATATAAACTATGTTGAAACCACAACAAAGAATATTACAAAAATTGGCTTGGTGCAGTGGCTCACATCTGTAATCCCAGCACTTTGGGAGGCCGAGGTGGGTAGATCACCTGAGGTCAGGAGTTTGAGACTAGCCTGGCCAACATGGCTAGTATCTATTAATAATACAAAATGTTTTTACCCCATCTCTACTAAAAATATAAAAATTAGCCAGGCATGGTGGCAGGCACTTATAATCCCAGCTACTCAGGTGGCTGAAGCAGAATTGCTTGAACCTGGGAGGCAGAGGTTATAGTAAGCCAAGATTGTGCCATTGCACTCCAGCCTGGGTGACGAGTAAAACTCTGTCTCAAAAAAAAAAAAAAAAAAAAAGAATATTACAAAAACTTAGTTGATAAAGCAGTATTTGAGGGAATTGAATTTACTCTAATTTTGAAAGAAGTTCTCCTGTAGGTAAAATGCTATCAAATGGCATTTGTTGGGGATGCTACACAGAAATCTTTTGCGAAAGGAAGAGTCAATCAATGCAGCAAACTTCATTGATGTCTTATTTTTAAAAATTGCTGCAGCGTCCCAACTTTCAGCAGCCACCACCTTGATCAGTCAGCAGCCGTCAGCATGGAGGCAAGACCCTCCACCACAAAACGATTATGACTCACCAAAGGCTCAGATTATCATTAGCATTTTTAGCAATTATTCTTCAAAATTAAGATATATACTTTTTTAGACATAATGCTATGGCACACTTAATAAACTTATAATTTTCATATGCACTGAATAAACAAAAATTTGTGTCACTTTTTTGCAGTGATTTGGAAGCAAGCTGCAATATTTCCAAAATATGCCTGTATAGTCATAATGTAAAAATATACACATTTTATATTTTAACCCAGAATACATACACACACACACACACACACACACACACATGCACACCAAAAAATCCATGAAACTATACATATCTTATTTTTGTGTGTGTGCAATACACACTGAATCTTGATATTTGATTCTATTTTATTGCCAAAAATACCTGGACACCTGTGGGACCCCCTACCAGTGGTCAGGAGTAGGAGATTGTAGAAACCTTAAGTAAGCAGAAACGCAGAGATGAAAGAGTGATAGAGTAGCTGAGGCTTAAGCATTGGCCAATATACAGCAGCTTTTCAATCACTACAGCTTCTGGGGACCACTGGGGCTACTGCTGGAGCTTCAACTGAAATAAATGCCTCCCACAATCATCAGGAGGGAGGAGGCCAGATGACACAATATCTTAATCTTCCTCTCTCCGTTCTTCCATCCCTTTCTTCCTTCCTGCCTTTTCTCCCTCTTCCCTTTCTTTATATTCTTACAATAAATCTCTATTGTCTAAGGTAGATTTAACCTATGTGTGACCTTTGAAAATAGAAGAGACTTGATTAGCAGTAGCAGTAAATTATAACATATTTTGACCTGCCTCACACATATTGCCAGGTCAAAAATGGTAACAAATAGTAACTAAATGGGCTGCTCCCAGGATTCAAACTTGCCACCTCTAAAGCAGCGCCTCTCTAACTTCCTTGTGCAAATGGATCACCTGGGAATCCTGTGCAAGTGTAGATTCAGTGGATTTGGAGTGGGGCCCTGCTTCTGCCTGCCGGTCTGTACACTATACCTGGCGTAGAAAGACCATAGAGCAGGGAGAGAGAAATCTGGACATTTATCTATAAAGCAGTGTTCTCCAATCTTTTTGGCACCAGGGACCTATCTCATGGAAGACAATTTTTCTACAGATAGTTGTGGGGGGGATGGTTGTGGGATGATTCATACTCCTTATGAGAATGTTCATTTATCACTGGATTTCTCATGAGGAGTATCCCCAGTCTAGATCCTTTGCATGCACAGTTCACAGCAGGGTTCATGCTGCTATAAGAATCTAATGCCACTGCTTATCTGACAGGAGGCAGAGCTCAACCTCACTCACTTGCTTGCCACTCACCTCCTGCTGTGCAGCAGGGCTCCCAGCAGGTACTGGTCTGTGGCCTGATGGTTAGGGACCCCTGCTATAAAGGGTCAGATTGTAAATATTTTAGACTTTGGAGATTGTATTAGTCAGGGCTCTCTAGAGGGACAGAACTGGTAGGATAGTTATATATATGAAAAGGAGTTTATTAAGGACAATTAACTCACATGATCACAGCGTGAAGTCCCAGGATAAGCCTTCTACAAGCTAAGGAGCAGAGAATCTAGTCTGAGTCCAAAAACCTCAAAAGTAGGGAAGCCAATAGTGCAACCTTCAGTCTGGTCAAAAGCCTGACAGCCCACGAAAATAACTGGTGTAAGTTCAAGAGTCCAAAGGCCAAGGAACCTGGAGTCTGATGTTCAAGGGCAGAAAGCATCAAGCATGGGAGAAAGATGAAAGCTGGAAGACTGACAAGCCAGTTTATCCCACATTCTTCCACCTGCTTTGTTCTAGCAGCACTGACAGTCGATTGGATGGTGCCCACCTAGATTGAGGGTGGGTCTTCCAATCCCAGTCACTGACTCAAGTGTTAATCTCCTCTGGCAACTCTGCACAGACACAAACAGAAACAATACTTTACCTGCCATTCAAGCATCCTTCAATCCAATCAAGTTGACACCTAATGTTAATCATCACAGGGACCGCACAATCTCTGTCGTAACTCTACTCCTCTGCCATTGTAGTATGAAAGCACAAGGCCATAGACAATAAAGAAGTGTACCTATGCTTCAGTAAACTTTTATTTGTGGGCAACAGAATTTGAATTTCATATGATTTTTTACATGTCACAAAATAATACTTTAATTTCATTTTTTCTCAGTCATTTAAAAATGTCAAAATCATCCAGGCAAAGTGGTTCGTGCCTGTAATCCCAGCACTTTGGAAGGCTGAGGCGGGCAGGTCATTTGAGGTCAGGTGCTCAAGAATAGCCTGGCCAACATGGCGAAACCCCATCTCTACTGAGAATACAAAAATTAGCCCTGCATGGTGGCGAGTGCCTATAACCCCAGCTACTCAGGAGGCTAAGGCAGGAGAATTGTTTGAACACCTCCAGGAGGTGAAGTTTGCAGTGGGCCAAGATCATGCCACTGCACTCCAGCCTAGGCAACGGAGCAAGACTCTGTGCAAATGAAAATAAAAATAAAATAAAATAAATGTAGAAAACATTCTTAGCTCACAATTCACATAGAAAAACATGTCAAGCCAGATTTGGCCCAAAGACACTAGTTTGCCAGCTGCTTCAGAAAGAAGCTGTAGGTTTCCTATGCCCGAAATCAATTTCACTGTCCCATAAATACACCTTCACTTTGGGGGAAGATGGTGCAGGGAAACTACCATGGTTTCCATTTCCTGAAGTCATAGTGGGGCTGTGAATTATGATATCCTGACCGAAGTGTAGGCATATAACCCAACCCAGGCCAATCATATATACTCTCCAAAGAATCTGGCTTTCAGATAAAGTGACCTAAGGTTTTATGATGCCAGTTTCTCCTAAGGTGGTGCCCAAAAGACAGTGTCTAATAGTTCCTGCTACCTAGACCCAGGAGGCATTAAGATAATTCCTCTGTAGAAAATTGTCTCCCAATAATATGGCATACACATATGAAACCTTCCTAGGTATAACCTACGCCAGTTTATTTATTAGAATTTAAGTCCAAATTTGTACTTTTTGCCAGCTTCATGAAAATGCTTCTGGGCCCTTTAAATATTTTTCTTTTGTTGGTTGGTAAAATGTGAAGCTATTGCAGTTGAGGGCAATGGAGAAGTACTGCAGAAGGAAAGGGTTTTGCTTGCTGGTGCTGGTGTGCCAGTCTGGAAAGCCCCTACACTGTGACAGCTTCCCCAGCACAAAGCTCCTGAAGCAGGCACAGCTCCTCCAGCATTTGGCTTCTGCCTCATGTGCGTCTTTCATAACATTGGGCTTCTGCAGTGCATAGCAGCCGGCAGCTGCCCCTGGAACACCCTTTAGGTGACTTTGCTGCAAAGTGCCTCTGGAGAGATATCTCCCTGTGAACAGGTTTTCTCAGCAGCCTCCACTCATTGGAAGATTTACAGCAAGTTGTACTGGTATGGCATCACAATGAATTATCTGCCATCTGGTTGGCCATGCCATGCCCTCTCCAACATGGTGAGGCTCTCAGCAGCCTTGAGGGGAGGGAGCTCTTCCATGGGCTTCTGTCTAAACCACAAAGATAGTGGCTACTGCTTATATCTGTTATTTCTGCATTCTTTAGTGTTCAGTTCTTAATACTGAGCCCTTGTTACTGTTGTATTCTGTTGGAAGTAAGCATTCTTTTTATTGAACTTTCTCTGTTAAAATAACTGTGTGGTTTCTGTATCCTGTTTGGACTCAGACTGATGTAACCAAATTAATCTCTAAAATGATGATACCGACTTACTCTTTTATACCAGCAGTGTATGAGCGTTTTCATTTTATCAGTCCTTTGAATTAGAAGATCTTTGATGTTACCTGTTTGATAGGTTTGAAATTGTATCTCCTGGAAGTTTTAATGTGGGTTTTCCTGATCCTGAGCCTCCTTTAACCAGTCTCCTCAGGCACTGTCTGCATTGTGCTCTGATACACCAGCCAGAGGCTGGGCTCCTCTAGCCTTTAAGTGGTCACTATCTGGAAACTGGGCTGCACAAAGTGCCTTGAAGCAGGAAGGTGTTTTCTTCATAAAGATTCTAAGCCCAAATCTGATTACCATGTTAGACTCTTTCAGATTCCTATGGCCTACATTTTAGAAACCTCAGATTCACCAATTGTGAACATTGTCTCATAATTCCTTTAGCATATGCATTCTCTTCATACATGTATATATATATATATGTAGACATATATGAATATATACATACATATATTCTTTTTAGAACAACTTAAGAATAAGATGCAGACATTATTGCCCCTTTACCCCCAAATATTTCAGTGTACATAACTTAAGAACTTCTATGATCATAGTACAGTTCATTTATAAAGTAAAGGAAATTTAACAATAATAAGTTTCAATATGTAATATACAATCAATACTTAAATTGTCTCAATGTCCCCCTTATCTAGGATCTACGATAGATTATGAATTTGCATTCACTTATCATGACTCTTTAGTTTCCTTTAATCTGGAAAAGTTTCTCAGCTTCCTTGCATTTCACAACACTGATATTTTTGAAGGATAGAGGCAGTTATTTTGTACGCTATTCTTCAATTTCAGTATTTCTGATGTTTCCTCATTATTAGATGCAGGCCATGCATTTTTGGCAGAAATATTATAGAAATGATCTTGTGTTGTTTTCAGTACCTTGTATTATAAGCACATGATGTCAGTTTGTCCTAATACTGGTGATGTTGACTTTGATCCCTTAATTAAAGTGGTTTCAGTCAGGTTATCCAAATAAAGTTATTGTTTCCCCCATGTAATTAATAAGTAATCTGTGGAAAAATATCTTGGGACTGTGTGTTCCTCTCCTTTCCCAGTGTTATATTTTATACCTCTGTTCTCCTACAGTAAGAACCCTGCTTCCCAATAAAATGAAGATATTTACTCATTTTCTCCATCCTATAAATACCAACGATATAGTCTTAGAATTACCATACTACTGCCACTAACAGCAACAACTACTTATTGAGTAACTTCAAGAGTTATTTACAGTTCTTTTTCCTTGGACTATATCCTATTGAAGGTATATAAAGTAATATGTTCAAAGTTACTTGAATTATGTTATTTCTGTGTGATTATTTTACTGTTTTAATAATAAACATTTGGCTGACTTATGTTAATGGTTTGCTTTTTGTCTTTTTATATTTAATTTTTACATTTTGAATATTTAAAATACTAAATAGTTTACCTGGTTCCCACCAACCTCTAAAGAAAACAAGTTTTATTAGTTTATGGTTTATTCTTTCTGTGTTTCTCTTTGCAAAATTAAGCAGATACATATGTGTATTCTTGTTTCTTATACAAATGCAGTTTATTTTTCTATACAAAACTGCGCTTTATATTTTTCATTTAACTGTGTTTCACAGAAATCTTCATAGGTTCATATACATCTTCCTCACTCTTTTTTACAGCTTCATAATATTTTTTAAATGCATAAAGTTTATTTAACCAATTTCCTAGGCATTTAGTTTGTTTCTATAGTTTGCAACTATAGATGCTGTAATAAATAACATTTATGTATGAATTTTTATTTTTTGTGGTGTAACTTCAGGATAAAAAATACAAGCTGTATTTCTATATTAAAGGATAAATGCATATGTAGTTTTTTTGATGTAACTAAACTTTTTGCCATAAAGCTTGCATTATTTTACATTCTCATGAGCACTACATGAGCATGTTCTAGGCCACCATTTGAAAGTCAAGGCTATTAGTTACAGAGGCCAACAAAGGAAATGAGGATAGGCAGCCTTCTTGTAGTGGTGTCTAACCATTAATCATGGTGAATGAGAAATAAATGGAACAGAAAAATAGGCCAGGAACAGACTAATACATTTATTGAGTAAAATGTAAATGTGACATATGTGTTTCAAGAAATGTTTGTAGGCAAGTGGTTCATCATTGGTAGTGGTAGAGGGTGGAGAATCAAACTTATCAATAGCTTTGCAGACTGGGCTATTCAGATCAATTCAGATCAACTCCTGTTGGAAATAACCAAAGAGCCTAGAGAAAAATGCAAAAAAAAAAAAAAAAAAAAAGAAAAGTCATCCTCAATGCAAAGAAGATAATGAGAACAACAACTTTAGGCCCAAGCTGAAAGAAAATAAGAACCCAGATACTGCCATTTACGCAAAAAAGCCTTGACTCATAGAACATTTTCTGGCCTATGAAAGGTAGAACCTTTGACAACTCGTAGGATGAGAGGAAAGGAAATAAAAACCTTAAACTCATTCAACACAGGAGCTCTCCCTGCAATAGGCTAGATAACTCCAGTGGGGGCCATGAAGGCGAGGGTGACACAGAAGTTAAAGCAAAACTGAAGTAGAATTAAAGCCCACGTTCAAATTACTTGAATTATTTTAATATAGTCTTAGTTGGGCAGTGCCCCCGTGTGTCTGACAGAAGAAAATGTAAATCATCTCTGGAAGTAGCTACCGTCATCACAGGTCTTAGATTATTTCCACAAACCCATGTCCAACATACAATATATAATAAAGAGGCAAATGAGGAAATGAAACTGTAACTGTGACCCAACAGACACAACAAATAACAGAGACAGATGCACAAAGATGTCAGATATTAGAATTATCAGACGCAAAATACAAAACAACAGTGCTCACTGTGTTTAAAGAAATAAAACAAGCTTGATGATATCTGTAGAGAAGTGAAAAGTGTCATAAGTGATACTGAAGATTAGAAAAAGGACCAAATGGAGTTTCTAGAAATTAAAAACTAAGCAAAAGTAAAACTCAGTAGATACTTATCTCATACCATATAAAAATTAACTCATATATTTTAGAGTTTCCCAGTGCTTTTGGTCATATTTTTCCAGTGCTTTTTATGGCAAGCAATTTTGGATTGAATCCTGGACACTGGACTTTTATGATGTATAGATTTGGGGTTCTGTTATAATCCTCTGGAGAATATTGATATCTTTGTTTTAGTATGCAGTCAACCTAGGTAGCTTCAGATGATAACCTCTTCTTGCCTTCTTTGAGTGATGTTCCAATCTCAACTTATTAGAGTGTTTGCTATTTTGAGTGAGTTCCATGCATATGTGGTTCTAGGCATTGGCAGAGTTTGTGTTCATCACCTACTTCTGTTGATGAACAGAATGATAACATAATGACAAAGGGATGGTAACCTCTTCTTGCCTTCTTGTGTAAAAAGTTAGTGAACTTCAAGCTAGATCAACAGAAATTTTCATCAACTACATCTGTTGATGAACACAAACTCTGCCAATCACTGGAAACATGTATGCATGAAACAGACTCAAAATAGCAAAAGCTCGAAGAAAGAAATTGAGATTGGGACCACCACTCAAAGAAGGCAAGGAGAGATCATCGTCTGAACCTGACTACGTTAATTGCCCCCTAGAACAAAAATATCAATATTCTCTGGATGATTATAACAGAACCCAAAATCTATACATCATAAGAGTGTCAATGTCCAGGATTCAATCCAAAATTGCTTGTCATAAAAAATTCTGGAAAAATATGACTGATTCGAAAAGGAAAAGGCAATCAACAGATGCTAATTCTGAGATTATTAAGAAGTAGAATTTTTAGACAAGGACTTTACAGTAGCTATTATAACTTTCACAAAGGTAAAGATAAACATGTCTGAAATGAATAAAGTAAAGGAAATCTCATCAGAAAACATATTATATTAAAAAAATAGAAAGTTTTAGAATTATACCATACAATAACAGAAATAAAAATTTCACTGGATGGGCTCAATAGCAGAATATAAATGGCAGGGGGGAAAAGTTAGTAAAGACCAGGCGTGGTCACTCATGCCTGTAATCCCAGCACTTTGGGAGGCTGAGGCAGGTGGATCACAAGGTCAGAAGTTCAAGACCAGCCTGGCCAACATGGTGAAACCCCGTCCCTACTAAAAATACAAAAATTAGCTGCGCGTGGTGGCGGGCGCCTATAATCCCAGCCACTTAGGAGGCTGAGGCAGAGAACTGCTTGAACCCAGGAGGCAGAGATTACAGTGAGCCAAGATCATGCCATTGTACTCCAGTCTGGGGTGACAGAGCAAGATTCTGCCAAAAAAAAAAAAAAGTTGGTGAACTTTACACCAATAGCAATTTTCCTGTCTGAAAAATAGAGAGGACAAAAATAAAAAAAGCTAGAACCTCAGGGACATATGGGAAAATATCAAAAGGTCTAATGCCCATGAAATTATAAAGTATTTCCAAGAAGTATGAAAAAGATGGAAACAGGAAAAAAATTGAAGCAATAATGATTTTTAAAGTCCTGAATTTTCTGAAAGACATAAATTAGCAGTTTCAAGAAGCTCAAAGAACTCCAGATAGGATAAATTCAAAGAAGACTATGCCTAGACATGTTATAATCAAACTGTTAAATGACCAAAGATTGTTTTAAGATCTTAAAAGTAGTCATTTTTAAAACAGCACATTCACACAGAGAAGCAGTGATTTTAATGACTGCGGATTTATCATCAGAAACCATGGAGGCCAGATGACATAGAGCAATATCTTTAAAGTGCTGAAAGAAAAAAAAAATCAGTCCAGGATTCTACAGACAGACAAAATATGCTTCAGGATTTAAAACAAGATACTTTTATATAGAGGAAAACTAAAAGAATGTGTTGCCAAAAGCCCTGCATTATAAAACATGCTAAAGTAAATTGCCTTCCAGGCTGAAGCAAATGATTCTAGAGGGAAACTGGGATTTCAGGATCAAATAGTAAGCATCAGAAATGATAAATATCTGAATGAATATAAACATCTATTTTTTCCTCCTGGGTGTTTTTAAATATATTTAACTTTTTAAAGTAAAAATTACAATATTGTTACATGTTGTTTTCAAAGTATTTAGATATAATACATATGACATCTACAAAATAAAGGATGGCAGGAGGAAGGAAAGCAATCTATGTTCTTGGAAGGTTTTTGTAATGTACATGCAATAGCTAATAGAATATTAAAGTGTATAGTATACTTTAAGAGTGTGTGTGTATAAATCCCTAGATCTACCACTAAAATTATACAAAAAAATATATCTTAGAAGTCTATAGTAGGTACATTAAAATGAAATACTAAGAAATATTGAAATACTATAATCCAAAATTAGATATGAAAGAGATGAGAGGTACAAAAAAAAGAGGAGAGAAAAACAAAAAACAAGTAATAAACTGGTTTACTAAATTCGACCATGTCAATAATTGTCTTAAATGTTAACTGGGGCCTAAACATCCCAATTAAAGGACAGAAATTGTCAAATTGGACAAAACAGTCCCGATTACAAGGATTTTCAAAAATTCATGTAAAATGTGTATTATCAAAAAACTATGCATAAATTTCAAAAATGTTTTACACCAAAGTAAACTCACTAATTTGTTATAAAATCTGAACAAGATCTAGTTTGAGGCACTAAGAAGGATAAGGCATCAGTTTGAAATTAGCTCCTAACAGAGCAACATAAATTCTGTAAAACTGAAGCAAGATCAAACGTCAACTTTTTGGTGAAGCTTGAGTAGAAGAATGGTGAAACCAGTAAGGCTTTATGAAAAGTTTATGGGGACAATGCCCCAAACAAATCAACAGTTGACAAATGGGTAACTTATTTTAAGAAAGGACATAACAGTATCAAAGATGAAGCCCTCAGTGGCAGACCATTCACATCAGTTTGCGAGGAAGAAGTTAATATTGTTTGTGCCCTAACTGAAGCAAACCAACAATTAACAGCACAAGCAATAGTCAATATCATAGACATTGCAATTGGTTCAGCTTACACAATTCTGACTGAAAAATTGAAGTTGAGAAAACTTTCCACTCTTTGGGTGCCAAAACTGTTGTGCCCAGACCAGTTGCAGACAAGAACAGAGCTTTCAATGAAAATTTTAAACAAGTGGGACCAAGATCTTGAGCATTTCTATGAAGATTTGTAGCAAATGAAACGTGGCTTGACCAGTACAATCCTGAAGACAAGGCACAATCAGAGCAATGGCGACCAAGAGGTGGACATGGTCCAGTCAAAGCAAAAGTGAGCCAGTCAAGAGCAAAGGTCATGGCAACAGTTTTGGGGAGATGTTCAAGGCATTTTGCTTTTTGGCTTTCTGGAGGGCCAGAGAATGGTAACATCAGCTTATTATGAGAGTGCTTTGAGAAAGTTAGCCAAAGCTTTAGCAGAAACACACTCAGAAAGTCTTGACCAGAGTTCTTTTCCACCACAGCAATACTTCTCATCATTCCTCTCATCAAGCAAGGCCAATTTAAAAAAAATTCCTATGAGAAATCATTAAGCATCCATCATATAGTCCCCATAGGCTCTTTCTTACTTCTTTTTGTAACCTAAACTTAAAAAAATCTGTAAAAGGAACCCATTTTTTCCAGTTAATACTGCACTGATAATGGTTACATTCCCAGAACTCTCAGCTCTATAAGAATGGAACAAATAGCTGGTATCATTACTTACAGACATGTTGTGAACTTGATGGAGCTTATATTGAGAAATAAAATTTATATTTCTATGTTTATCTTTTACTTCCATTTTCCCATGAACTTTTTGAAGTCCCCTCACATATGCTGCCTATAAGGGATACATTTTAAGTAAAAAATGTAATTAGCATAAAAGTAAATGGATGAAAACAATATACTGTGCAAAGAGTAAGTAAAAGAAGGCCAAGATGCTTATATTAACAGCACATAAGTAGTCTTTAAGACAAAGTTTAGGCCAGGCATGGTGGCTCATGTCTGTAATCCCAGCACTTTGGGAGGCTGAGGTGAGTGGATTGCCAGCCTGGTCAACACGGTGAAACTCCATCTTTACTAAAATACAAAATATTAGCCAGGCATGGCAGCATGTGCCTCTATTCCCAGCTACTCAGGAGGCTGAGGCAGGAGACTTGCTTGAACCCAGGAGGCAGAGGTTGTAGTGAACCGAAATTGTGCCACTGCACTCCAGCCTGGGTGACAGAGCGAGACTCCATCTCCAAAAAAAAAAACAAAGTTTATTACCAGAAATAAAGAAGGATATTTCCTAATGAAAAAAGGGACAACTGGTTAGGAAGAAATAGATTGTGTGTGTCTAAAATCAGAACTTCAACATACAAAACTCATGGTATCTTCATGCAATGTAAGAGTACTAGGAATAAAGACACACAGATGTCAAATAAACAAACAAAAATGCTCAATGTCCTTAGTCACTAGGAAAATGCAAATTGAGACTACAATGAAGTACGGCCACACATCCATACACTGGAATGTCTAAAGTTATCAAGAATGTCTCAGTATCAAACACTGAGAAAGATATCAAGCAACTGGAACACTCTTATAAAAATAATACAACCAGCTGGGTGCGGTGTCTCATGCCTATAATCCCAGCACTTTAGGAGGCAAGGAGGTGGATCACCTGAGGTCAGGAATTCGAGACTAGCCTGACCAACATGGTGAAATTCATCTTTACTAAAAATGCAAAAATTAGCTGGGCTTGGTGGTGGGTATAATCCCAGCTACTCAGGAGATTGAGACAGGAAAATTGCTTGAACCCAGGAGGCAGAGGTTGCAGTGAGCTGAGATCATGCCATTGCACTCCAGCCTGGGCAACAAGAGCAAAATTCCAACTCAAAAAAAAAAGAAAAGATATAACCATCCTGAATAATGATTTGACAATTTTTTGTAAAATTAAATATACAGCTACTATATGATCCACCGGTTCTACCCCAAGATATTTAAATACAAGAAATGAAAGCAGATGCCTACACAAAGATTACACATGAATGGTCATAGCAGCTTTATTCATATTACCCCAAACCTTGATCTAACCCAAATGTTTGCAAATAGGCGAATGGATAAAAACATATGTGGCATATTAACTCTAATACTACCAAATGATAAAAAGTAGTGAACTCCTGATATTTTCAGGTACATGATTCTCAAAAACATTATGCTGAGTAAATAAAAAAGCCAAACATGCACAAAAAATGCCAAGATTGCATTTATATGAAATTTTAGAATAAGCAAAACTAATTTAAAATGACAGAAAGCATATCAGTGGTTGCCTGAAGCCAGAAAGAGGTGATGGAACTTTTTGTGTGATAGAAATGTTATATTTCTTGATTGGGATGATGACTACACAGGTTTGTATATTTGTCAAAACTCATTAAACTATAAACTTAAGATAGATGCATTTTGTTTTATGTAAATCATCCTCAGTAAAGCTTATTTAAACATGAAAAAATAAGTCAGAACTGGGGTGTCTAATCTTTTGGCTTCCCTGGGCCATATTAAAAGAAGAATTGTCTTGGGTCAGATGGAAAATACACTAACAATAGCTGATATGCTAAAAAACAAAATTGCATAGTGTTTTAAGAAAATTCACAAATTTGTGTTGGGCCACATCCAAAGCCTTACTGAGTTATATGTAGCCTGTGGCGTGCAGGTCAGACAAGCTTGGGTTAGAGTTTGGTTCTCGTTTCTTTAAAATCTTGTGGGGTTTCTTTTAGATTAAAAAAAGAAATAGCCATAATTCCTCTCTTCCTCCCCATCCCACCTAAAACTAATTTGAATTTAGTAGTCTAATAAGTGTAAAATAAGTTTTTCTCAGTCTTGGAAAAGACAGCCTATCAGAGGTGAAATCACCTATGCTATGGCTTCAGATTTGTATTTAAACTGCATCTATGATATTTACCTGCTAGACAAGTCTAGGAAAATTATTTATTCTTTTGGAGTTTGTCTCCTTATATGTAAAATGATTATAACACCTATCTATTAATAGCTGGGCTGTCAGGATGAAATGAGACAAAGTATAAAATACCCGGCACAGCAAGAAGATGTGGAAGAAATAGTTGGCCCTCTTTTTAGAAGAACTACAGACCCCAGATTTTAAAACACAAGCTCAATTCCAAATGTTTCATCGACCCTGTTATCTCATTCATACTCCTCATAACATTCGTCTTGTGTTTCACTGTTGTTGTTTAGAAAATAGGTGACTATGTTTATAAAGAAAGATGCTTAGGGTTTATTTTAGTTCTTACTAAGTTTTTAAAGTCTGCAGGTCACTCAGTCAACAATATGTATTGACCATCCATTGTGTCAAGTACTTTTCTAGGCTCTGGGGATACTGTTGGGGAGTATGTAGGAAATAACTAAGATGTTTTCAGTTAGTGATACAGATAATCATTGTATGAATTCATCGTATAAACATATACATATACACACACATAAATACACGTATATACAGACATACACACACACATAATAAGTATAATGAATCTATATATAATATACTATCTTGTAAAAAGACACCAGAGTTCTATGCCAGCTCTAACAAGACTAATGTCATATTGGACAAGTAAGTTAACTAACAATAATTACTGTATCTATAAAACAAGAGAGCTGAACTATGGCTGCTTACAATTCTAAAATCTTATATTCTAAAAAGATGTCCAAATTCCCTTTCTAACTTTCAGCCATTCACTACATATATTCTTTCTTTCACTAATTTTGAGTGTGCATTATTAACCAATTATAGACCTGTAGGTTTATAATTGGTTAATAATGCAGATTTATAAAGATAATTCTTTATAGACTTATAATGTAGATCTGTAAAGATAATTCCAAATTATCATCTCAAATAAAAAGTTTCAATTCATTCATTCACTCATTAAACTCTTACGGATCAGCACCACCTATGTATTATATAAGTAACTATGCTGGGTTCTAGGCATCAACACAGACTTCACCTCTGCCAGCATGGAATTTATTAGGTGTAGGGAGTAGGAAAGAAGATTTCTGATTTGGTAGGAAAAAAGAATTCTGTTTTGGAAGGTTAAATTTGAGATGCCTGAGACACATCCCAGTGGAATTGGCATGTAAAATAAACTAGGGAGGCATCACCAGTTAGATAAGTTTCTAAAACCATGAGACTGAATATGGTTAACTTGAGAGAGTACAGTGAGAAGGAAAGAAATCAAAGGTCTAAGTTTTCATGAAAATTCAGATTTAGAGGTTAGGCATAAGAAGAGGAGCTAACAAAAAACACTAGATGCTATAGGGAGCACAGAATAAAAACCCTTAGAGTGTAGCCTATCAAGCATATCAAAAGAGGGAATGGTCCACTGTATCTAATTACATTTTTAAAATCCCTTGGATTTGAAAATAGTAAAGTAATTGATGAACTTGGCAAATGAAGTTTAGCGGGCTGGTTGAAGCAGAGACAAGGTTGGAGTGGGTTGAGAAGGAATGGAGGGTGAAAACCTGGATTCTGTGCAGATAATAATACAGGGGAAAGCTGTAGTCGTGGGAAAGAAATATAGGTTTGACAGGTTTGTTCTTGTTGTTTCCTTTTTACTGTGATTGTTTCATTTTTACTTTTTGCTTAAGGTGGGTGATATTAGGGCTGAAGGGAGGTTGAAGATGAACAAGAGAGAGGAAGAGAATGGATGGAGAGGGCTCTTAGAAGGCAGAAGCGCCTGGCTATCACAGGAGAACAGAAGGATTGGCCTTTGACATTTGAAAGGGCCTAAAAGCAATGGAAGGGACATAATGCAGGTAAGTTGTTGAGGATGGAGAAAGAAAGAAGAGGGGCCGGGCGCGGTGGCTCACGCCTATAATCCCAGCACTTTGGGAAGCCAAGGTGGGCGGATCACGAGGTCGAGGTATCGAGACCATCCTGGCCAACATGGTGAAACCCCATCTCTACTAAAAATACAAAAATTAGCCGGGTGTGGTGGCACGCACCTGTGGTCCAGCTACTCGGGAGGCTGAGGCAGAAGAATCACTTGAACCCAGGAAGCGGAGGTTGCAGTGAGCCGGGATTGCGCCACTACACTCCAGCCTGGTGACAGGGCAAGACTCCATCTCAAAAAAAAAAAAAAAAGAAAAGAAAAAAAGAAAGAAGAGGTAGTATGTCAGAGAGTTTAGGAGCTGGCACCAGGCTAGAATCCAACTTCTTCCACTTACTGTTAAGTATGGACAAGTTACACTCTTTTCTGGACTTCAGGTTCTTCACGTATAAAATGAAGGGAAAGTATTACCTATGTTATAGATTTGCTATGTGAATTTTCAAATGAGTCAATATTTATAAGAGCACTTAAACCATGTTCAGCACATAACAAGTGCTATATAGGTGGTGTCTGTTATATAAATGTGTTTTGATAAATAGGGTCCTGTTTGATGGCTTCTATTTTCTCCAAGAAATGAGATAAAGATGAAAAATTGTCAACCTTTCTAAAACATAAAATCATATATAAGTAAACAACAAGAAATTAAATTGCTGAAGACTTAAAAAC
Organism: Callithrix jacchus; assembly: GCF_049354715.1. Classification (NCBI taxonomy): domain Eukaryota; kingdom Metazoa; phylum Chordata; class Mammalia; order Primates; family Cebidae; genus Callithrix; species Callithrix jacchus. The sequence continues at coordinate 136,603,931 of NC_133505.1, forward strand.
TGTAATACCCACTATTGGTGATGGTGAAGTGTATCAGGCCTCTTTCTCTATAGCTGGTGAAAGCATAAATGTGTACATCCCCTGTCCCCTGAAAGGCGATTTGGTAATACAGATCACAAGATTTCACCAACCGGTAAACAGAGGTCCTCAGAAGAGGAGTGTGTGAAGTAAGGAGAGGTGGAAAGTCTGGCCTGAGAAAGCGAGTCAGTTACAGTCAACTCCACACCCAGCTCCCTGATTGGTGAACTCTCTAGTCCTCCCCATGGTTCTGTTAGCTCCCAGGTTTATGCTCCATGGTGTAATTGGCCTCAGGCTATATGCTGTTTTGTTTCTCTATATAGCAATTCAGCTTCTTCACAAGCCTCCAGTAGAAATCCACTCACAGGGAAGGGACTGCATCCTGCCTCCCTGAACCGCACATTCTTACATCTTATCTCCCTGCCTTATTTTCCCCCACCATTGCCTCCAGGGATTCAAAATTCTTCTGTGTTGCACAGAGCATTTTAGCTTTTTCAAGCTTCTAATTCCAGAGTTGATACCAAGCCCTTGGGAGGTACCCAGGAGAGTACTCTAAGACCTGCTGTTCTTAGAAGGGTTATCAATGGCAACATTTTACTACTGCCTCAGCGATTCCACTTCCAGAACTTATCTCACTGCCTCAGCGATTCCACTTCCAGAACTTATCTCAATGTATCATCGAATACTCATTTTAGTATTGTAACTGCCAAAACATTGCAAATGTAAATACTTAACAAAAGGGATTAATAAATCATGATATGTGTTACATGGTAGAATGCTACAGGATTACTAAAATATCCTTTTGGAAAGCATTTACTATGCGGAAATTTTTGCAATGCTTAAAAGAAATACATTGAGGTACAAAGAATAAAACAATGAAAAAAGCATATGCCCTAATCTCCTCTCTTGTCAACATGTAAAAAAGGAGTAATAACTTGGGAGGCTGAGGCGGGTGGATCAAGAGGTCAAGAGATCGAGACCATCCTGGTCAACATGGTGAAACCCCATCTCTACTAAAAATACAAAAACTTAGCTGGGCATGGTGGTGCGTGCCTGTAATCCCAGCTACTCAGGAGGCTGAGGCAGGAGAATTGCCTGAACCCAGGAGGTGGAGGTTGCAGTGAGCCGAGATAGTGCCATTGCACTCCAGCCTGGGTAACAAGAGCGAAACTCTGTCTCAAAAAAAAAAAGGAGTAATAACACATGTATATGTGATAAAATTTAGACAGTGTAGAAAGTCACAAAACAGAAGGTGAAAGGTCTCATTCCCTTCTTCCTTTGCCCTACCATCCTCTCCAAGTACACACTTACTTATCCTGCTTTCCAATTTAAAAAAGCAAAATATGCATAAAGTTATACCTATCATATCTATCTTTAATTTTAGACAAAAGGAAACAATTTACATTGTTATATATCTTTTGTGACTCTTACGATACATTTTAGAAATCTTTCAATACTACCATAAATACATATATCCATTGTTTGGTATGGCATAGGTAATATTCTATACTATTCCATCACATCTATACACGCTAATATATTTAACCAGTCTCCTATTTTTGGAAAGTCTGGTTGCCATGTTTTCTTCCAAAAGATTGTTCCAATTTGCGCTGCAACCTACAGTTTTCCCATATTCTCATTGCATCCATACTGAGCATCATTAAAATTCACAATATAGCCTGGGTGCGATGGCTCATGCCTGTAATCCCAGCACTTTGGGAGGCTGAGGTGAATGGATCATGAGGTCAGGAGTTAGAGATCAGCCTGGCCAAAATTGAGAAACCCCATCTCTACTAAAAATACAAAAAATTAGCTGGGCGTGGTGGTAATCCCAACTACTTGAAAGGTGGAGGCAGGAGAATCGCTTGAATCCAGGAGGTTGAGGGTGCAGTGAGCCGGGACAGCACCACTGCACTCCAGCCCAGACAACAGTGTGAGACTTCATCTCAAAAAAAAAAAAAGCATCGTTTTATACTGTATAAGCATCTATTAACAAAATGTTGTTGTCTGTCCTCAGTCTAATCATCTGGAAATCTAGATAGAAGGATGCAGATGTAAATAATTAAGAATAAAAAGGGGGAAAAAAGGCTTTGGGAAGTGGAGGCAGGAGGATTGCTTGAGGCAAGGAGTTGGAGACTAGCCTGGGTAACATTACGAGACCATGTCTCTAAAAATATTTTTTAACAATTACCTGGGTGTGATGTGCACACACCTATAGTCCTGGCTACTCAGGAGGGTGTGGATTGCTTATGCCCAGGAGTTCAAGGCTGCAGTAAACTGTGATTGCATGACCTCACTCCACCCTGGGTGACAGAGTAAGACCCTGTCTCTAAAAATTAAAAATTAGGCCAGGCGTGGTAGCTCACACCTGTAACCCCAGCACTTTGGGAGGCTGAGGTGGGCAGATCACGGTGTCAGGAGTTCGAGTCCAGCCTGGCCAACATAGTAAAACCCTGTCTCTACTAAAAATACAAAAATTAGCCAGGTGTGGTGGTGGGCACCTGTAGTCCCAGCTATTTGGGAGGCTGAGGCAGGAGAATCACTTGAACCCAGGAGGCAGAGGTTGCGGTGAGCCGAGATCACGCCATTGCACTCCAGCCTGGGCAACAAGAGTGAAACATCATCTCAGAAAAAAAAAACCAAACTAAAAATGTCTAAAAAGACAGAAATAATGGCCATACTAAAACTAAAATGAAGAGCAGAATATGGAGTAAGAAGTGACGTATTTAAATTGGGACTAGGACAGCATTCATAGACGCTGTTTTACTTGGGATCTAATAGTTATATCTGCTGCTATCTATTGATGTTTACTATGTACATAGTACTAGGCACTAGGCTGATTTAGTTCAGGTGCATTTTCTCATTTAACCTCCATAACAATGTAAGGTGAATATGATTTTTGTAGGCATTTTATAGATGAGAAAACAATCTAAGTGAGATGAATTGCTTAATATCCCACTGCTCTTCATACACCTTCTACGTGTAGCTCATTTCACTCTCATAACGTGCCTATCAGGTAAGCACTGTCATTGCCCCTTATGCAGGGGTAAAAATAATGCACAGAGGGCTTATGTTATTTGCTTGAGGTCACATGACAGGTAGATGGCAGGGCAGGGAACACAAACCAGAAAATCTGACTCAGAGCCCATCTGTCCTTTCTTGATTTGTTGTACGGGGGATGGGATGCAGAAAGTACATTCTAAGAGGAAAGAGCTGCAGGAGCCCAGCCAGTGTGAGGCGTGGTAGGATGAAGCAGCTTCTAAAGCCCAGAGACTCGTAAGGGAGTTGTTCACTAGAGAATGGACAAAGTCAGTGCGAGTGAGAACAGCATAAAGTAGATGGAAATGAGCTACATTGCAGAGGTAGAATAGAGAAGACTTGATGACGAATTGGTTGCTTCAATCACGGCCCTCAGCCTCTACCTCTCTAAACAAGTGTTTGACGCCTTTTAATCAGAGCTCAGAGTCAGCCAGCATTTTTTCCTTTTCATTTGTTTTTCTTGGTTTCACAGTGTTTGGAGTATTTCTTTCCTTTTATTTTAGGGACCTGTTTTCAGGATGCTTCTGTTAGAAAGGTGATCATTTCTGTGCAACGTGGCTTTAAGAAAAGATGATGCTAATGGGCTATGTAGTTCAAATGGTACTTCGCCATCCCTCAGTAATGCACCAATTTTGTGAGGTTAAGATAGTGGCTATCGAGTAGGATGCAGGAGAAAAGGCATCCTATACTCCAGTTTCGTTTTGTTTGTTTGTTTTTTAACATAAATGAAGGGATATGTCCATTGAGCATCTTCTAGTTCTCCTACCACATCTCCCTTCAGCATTGGACACTACTGATTATGCCATCCTTGAAATTCTCTCTGCCATTAACTTCTGCAATATCTACCTTGCTGTTTTCCTCCTACCTCTCTGATGGGCCTTTCCATTTCCCTTAAATATAATTGTATCTCTTCCTTTGATGCCTCTTAAAAGACCCTGTACCCCAGGATTTGATCAGCATTCTTTAATTCCCCCCTATTTGCTTCCAGTACAATCTCAAATAAATTTACTTAGAATCTTCAGCTATCCATTTACAGAAATAACAGAACCTGGACCTTTTTTACTTATTTCCCTGTTTCTATACAGAACATCATTCATCTTACAGCACTAGTAGAATGTTGGTTCCGCACTTATTTTTTTTGTAGGTCACATGGGTCAGCTTTATTTACCTCCTCTTCACGGTAGGTCTGATGCTTGGTGCTTCCTCTTCAGCTCTGATCCGGCCTTGCTCCTTGACTACAACCACGCCTAGGCATTTGACTACATGACCTTCAGCTGCTGTGTGTAAACACTTCACTTGGCATAATCTAGCTAATGGTAATCGACATCAGTGGTTCCCAAATTTTATTTCACATTGGAATCACTTGGGGTTCATTAAGAACAGCTAACACCTGGCCACCCCAGACATGCGGACTTAATCGGTATGGGGTAGGACTTGAGACATTGGACTTTTTAAAAGTCAATGTGCAGCAGGTGATTCCAATCTGCAGCACAGTCAGGAACTGCCATCCTCTACGAGGGTTCTGAAACCCAATTACTCAACAAAATCACTTAGGGAGTTTCAAGCTTCTTTAAATACAGATATCTGGGTCCTACCTTAGACCTCAGTCAGTATGGCCCAGGAACCTTCACTTTTCATAAGTCTCTAGGTGAATGGATATTGGAATGCATCACCATGTATAGGACTTGGAGTGGACCTTTCTGGCTGGGATACTGTGGCCTTCTTTCCAGCTCTTTGAATGGCACCGACACAACTTTCACCTATATCTGGAAAACAATCAGTCTGTTGCTTCTCTGCAGATGCATGCTCTTAGCTCCAGACTCCTGTGTATAAGATCTCAAAAGACATTTGACTGATGGTCTTCCCACATGCACCTAACAACATGCCCAAAATTGAAACCATCATTTTGCTTTTGTATTGTTTTTCTCTTCTCTTTCTCATCCAGATAACATCAAACTTATCCACAAAGTATGCAAACCCCAAAGCCAGCTGTCATTTTAGACTCTTCCCCTCTTAACGCTACAGAGAGTTATCAAATCTGGTGGTAATTCCATCTGTTTATTCTGTTTTGCAGATTATAGCTTTAGTTCCAGCACATATTACCTCTCAACCAGAGTATTGTACTTCGAATAACTAACTGGTCTTCCATAGCCAATTTCCTTCTTTAACTCTTAATGCTGCTTGAATGAACTTTCTAAAATGCAGATCTGATTTTGTCACCACTCTTCTTAAAATCCTTCAATAGGTCCTCGCTTTTGTAATAAAATTCAAATTTCTTAGCATGCAAAGCCCTTTATGAGTTTTGCCTCTGGCCTCATTCCTTGGGACAGTTACCCTTTCGTATGTGTCACCTGGGGCCTCAGTTCAGCCCTACTGAATCAGATACCTTGGAGGAGGAGCCCTAGATAGGTAAACCCTTACAAGCCCCAAGTAATTCTTCTGATCACACGAGATTGGGAACTCAGGCTTCAAACATGCCCGTTGCACTTTTCACCTCAGAAAGCCAACTTTAGAGAGCCTTCATAATCACACTGCACTGCCTCAGTGTTTCCTGCAGGGATTCCCTGTGTTCATCTCTACTCATCCCTCCAAGTGCCCTCACGGGGTGGGGTTTCCTGACTCCTGACGCACCATTCCTCTGCACTCTTCTTTTCTGCTCCTGTAACACCTGGGGCCCACTCCTATTTCATGATTACCACCTTGTTATTTTCTTGTTTAAACCTCCCCCACTAGAATTTTTTTTGACAGAGCTTCTGTCGCCCAGGCTGGAGTGTAGTAGTGTGATTTCGGCTCACTGCAACCTCTGCCTCCCGGGATCAAGTAATTATCCTGCCTCAGACTCCTGAGTATCTGAGACTACAGACATGCACCACCTCGCCCAGCTAATTTTTGTATTTTTAGTAGAGTCAGTCGGGGGGCGGAGAGCGGGGGGGTCTCACTGTTGGTCAGGCTGGTCTCGAACTCCTGACTTCAAATGATATGCCTGCCTGGGCCTCCCAAAGTCCTGGGATTACAGGTGTGAGCCACTGTGCCCAGCTGATCCTCCCCAACTTGAATTTGAACTCTTCAGTGGAAGACAGTGTGTAATTTTTCTCTTTGTCCTTATGTAGCAGCACAACATTGAGTGCAATATGAATGAATTACTAGAAAACAAAAATGGGATCCATAGTTAAAGAAACAACCAGAAAAACAGATAAATAGGTTGTCAAAAGATTAGGCAGAATTAGCAATACAGACAACTATCAGAATTTGAGTTTAAGGTCAGAGGTCCTAAGCCAATAATTTAAAATATAAATATATATACAAGGAGTGCAAGTACTGTATCAATCAAGGTTTTTAATTGCAAGCCATAAGACACTGATGCAAGCTATTCGAAACAGAAAAAGAATTTATTGAAAGCTTGTTCGGTAGCCCACAGAAATACCAGGAAGACTAAAATTGCGAGGCTTTGAAAACAGGCAGGAACAAAGGAAGGCTAAGCAGCTAGAATCATAGCCACGGCTGAACAATAGAGGCTACAGCTCTCCCACCTGTGTCCACCAGCATGGGACATGCACACTGCCGATGGCGCTGCATCTAGTGACTATTGCTACGGCTGCTGCCACCAAAATGAATTTTCCACTCATCCTATTTCTCTGCCTCACTCACTCACTCCAGATTCTAATCTTAAACTGGTTCAAGTGACTGGGCATGTCTAGGTCTGGATGTATGTGAGGTGTGTGTGTGTGTGTGTGTATGTGTGTTACAGACTTCTCAACTTGTCAGTATCCAAAGACAGGTGAAGCAAAAGTCCATATATTGGAGAATCCCTCAAACAAAGGCAGGGGTTTGGATGCTGGATAGCCAATTGAAAAACACTTGTTTCTAATTTTATGCAGTATTATATATAGCATTATGAAAATGGTAAAATTTATTAAAATCTTGATACTCAAACAGAAAGTCAGAATAAATAATTTCCAGTAGGTCACAGACTACAATTGTGAACAAACCCTAGGGTTCTCTGAGTAGAATAAACGCTTGCTGTATAGGATGAATTCAAATACAAAGAAGGGAGGAGGCACTGTTGTCTTGAGGCAACTAAAACTGCAGCATGGATTCCTCCAGGTGGATTCCATGGATTCACCAGCATGGATTTCTCCACTTGGAGAATGAGTGGAGTCCATAGGGGGAAATTAGGTGTCAAATACTGGGGATTGCATTGGGATTGCAGTTTGGGCTCAAGTTTGGGATTGCAGAGTCAAGAGTGTGGGCCAGGCGCGGCGGCTCACGCCTATAATCCCAGCCCTTTGGGAGGCCGATGCAGGTGGATAACGAGGTCAAGAGATTGAGACCATCCTGGTCAACAAGGTGAAAGACCCTCTCTACTAAAAATACAAAAATGAGCTGGCCATGGTGGTGCGCGCCTGTAGTTCCAGCTACTTGGGAGGCTGTGGCAGGAGAATTGCTTGAACCCAGGAGGCGGAGGTTGCGGTGACGAGAGCGAAACTCCGTCTCAAAAAATAAATAAATAAAAATTAAAAAAAGAGTGTGTAGCTGGGGAGATGGAATTGAAGCAAAAGGCTGAAAGCAGGCATAGGTTCTAGATGAATGCCTTGTACATGGCAAAGTATTCAAGGTTAAGTCATTCGTTTACTTAAATATTTTATTTCCTCAATGCTGTGTGAGAAAGACTTGAAAAATATAAATTAAATTTGATTTATTTGCTTTTATTTACAAAAGACATCATTTTTGTTAAAAGAGTGGATGCTTGGAAATTTTTAAGCAATATTGAAAAATGTGAAGAAAGTTTAAACAATTACAAATCCTACCACCGAGAAACAGACAACACTGTAAGAAGTTTATTCTAACCATCTTTCCCTGCGTGTGTACAAATGGAAGCATCTGAATTGCCACTGAGCAATCCCTCTGGCAATCACCATTATTCACATAGAAAGCACAGGAGAAAGACAACTGGATGGATGGATGGCTGGATAAACGTTTGTAAAATGATCTAATTTGAAAAATGACAATTTAAATTCTGTTTAATAGAAGAAAAATAAAAAGAATTGCTAGACTTCAAATACGTTTCTTCACCACAAAACATATAATTTCTTCTTTTTAAAAATTAAAAGGTAGGGTGTAGAGGCTTACCCCATACAATTACCCGACTTCAGAAGGCCAAGCTGAGAGGACGACTTAAGGCCAGGAGTTTGAGACCATCCGGAGAAACACAGTGAGACCCAATCTCTACAAAAAATAATCCGAAAAAAAAATTATCCAGGTATAATGGTGCACACCTGTAGTCCCAGCTACTTGGGAGGCTGAGGCGGAAGGATAGTTTGAGTCTAGCAGTTTGAGGTTGCAGTAAGCCATGATTATGCCACTGTACTCTAGCCTGGGCAATGGAGAAACAGCCTGTCTCTAAAATAATAAATAAATAAATAAATATTTAAAAATTAAAAAAACTTAAAACAACTTAAAAGAGTTTATTTTTTTAAAGAGGTCAAAGCTGTTACTTGTTTCAAAAGTGCTTTGCTTCTAGACCATATCAATTGATTCATGGCTATGAAAGATGAAGACTTTCGCACTCATGCTTCTTGTCATCTACCACCCAACTTTGCCGTGTTTGTGAGTTGTTTTATTTGTCTGCTGTCAAGACTTACTGTATTTATATACCCAGTAAGCTGGGTGTTTTCTAGTAGTTTTTTATATGGAAATGGATTAATTGCTCACCATGTGTTGCTCTGCCACTACTTATTTATTCCTCAATTTCTAATTTTGATTCATTTTCTAACCAAATGGATTTTGTCATCAGATTTATTTTTCTTTGTAAGAAGAGCTCAGTGTGTTATATTCCCTGAGGTCTTTCTAGCTTAAGTATGCTCATGTTTACTAATATACAGTAGGCCTGAGAAAATGTTCTTTGTTCCTACCTTTACTTTGTAATACTTTTTGCATTTCATCATCGTTTCTGGTATTAAATATTGCTATGGAGAAAAGTGTCATGCCAATCTTCTTTTTTTCTGTAGGAGATTTGTTTTTCTGCCTAGATATTGGATTAATTTATTTTTATTTTTATACTTTCGAGCTGAGTAAGCAAACCAGATGCATCTTAGGGCTGAGCAGTTTTTATCTAATTATTTCATCACCATTTGAGGTTCAACGATTGCTCTCACAACTTTGGCAGTCCTGAGAAACAGTCTTCTAACAACTTTGAAAAGCTAGAGAGAATAAATGTGCCCAGAGAAGAATGACAGATGGTCCTTTCAATTCTGACTTTGTCTTCTAGGTCCAATATTTTTGGTTTTGCATCCTTGTCATGTTCAAGCATGTTCTGTAACTCCTCTTGGGTAGCTTGAAGGGATTCCATGCATTCAATAGTCTCTAAAAAGATGGTGATGCAAACAGGTTATATGAGCAGATTTTTTTTTTTTTTTTTTTTTTTTTTTGCTATAGAGGAGAATGCTCTTAGTGGAGATTTGTAATGAGTTCTGTACATAGCAAGTGTGGTGGACCAGGTGTATTATTGGGAAAATGAGGTGTTTGTTTCTTTTGCATTTCTTCCATCTGGCTTATTTATTCTAGCTAGATAAATGGATTTAAAGCTCTGAATAAAATCTTTTTCGAGTATATGAAGTGTCTAGCAGTGTATGGAAATAAAATATTTCTATGATGAATAAAGAAGCATTTGAACCTCCCATACAAAGCTTATGCAAGTCATTTTGCTAAGGGCATCTACTTCCACCAAAATGATACTGTATCTTCAAAAGAAAAAGGGGAGAAGCCAATGATAAAATATATGGTGTTATTATCTCAGAGGTGCTTGGGGCTCAAGAGGGCATGAAGTAATTGTTTCCCAGATGTATCTTGCCCATCTGCATGTGATACATGAGTTTGCATTTTGGATGCTAACTAAAGGCAGAGTCACCAGAAATTCTCAAGGACCATTTTAAATGTTTTTTTTTTTTTCTGTGTGTTGGTTTTAACTTTGTTTTTTAAAATTTATTTTTATTTAAAAAAATTTTTTAAATTATTATACTTTAAGTTCTGGGGTACATGTGCAGTTCATGCAGGATTGTTGCATATGTATACATATGCCATAAATGTTTTTAGTGGACCACAATAGCCCAGCATGCTTGAAGAAACACAGCATTTGTGGGTATGCAGCTGATGCCAAGAAATAGATCTGGCAGGGTTGGTTAGGTAGCCTTCTTCCACTGGGGGCCACCACAAGCCAGCCCTGAATACTGCTCAGGGGCTGTGCACATAGGCATTGGTTGGCTTCCCTTGGATTACCTTCCCTAGATCTGACTGAGCCTGAAAGATCACAAACTTTTGGCACTGGAATATCACTTGTGCTGGGCTGGTATAGCGCCTTGCAGAGCAGGGTGTCTATGTGATTGTCTGAGTTCCTGTCTCTTACTAGTGACCAATAACAAAACAGAGCCCACCTCCTCTGATGTGAACAGTTTTCAAGTTTGCCTGTTGCCTTCAAGTGTGCACCCATTCCAGTGAGCTGAGCTTCTTTAATTCAGTGTACAGCCAAGAAACCTTTATTTGCTGATAGCTCTTTTTCCCTCACTGGGAAGTTAGCCTTGACTGGAATCAGCTGTCCTAGTGGAGACAAACAGGTCAGCTGCCTTGAAATTCTCTTTGGGCTCAGCTGGTATTCACCAAGATATTAGAAAGTTAATACAGATCAGAGATGTCAAGCTATATTCTTACAGTCCGAAATCAGCCCTCAGGCACATTTTCTTTGACCAAGAGTGTGTTTGCCTGCAGACAAAGACTTCGTCGTCTTTAGAAGATTTTTTTTCCTAGTTGCTGATTTTTAAGTTGGAAAATGTCCCATAAAAATCCAGATTTCCATCTTTTCTTGTAAAATGAAAGCTATAACAATCACACTGAGTGCACATTTCCAATGGCAACACCAGATCCAGAGGTTTTAAGGAGAGCCAAGCAGCGGTGGCCTCTTGACACCGGCCTGTGCTCTCCAGCTTGCCAGCATCCCCACCAGGTGTTCTTATCCTTCTGACTCAGAGGCCAGATGTCAGGTCCCATTTCTTATCACACCTGAACTTTCTGTTTTTCTTATGATGGAGTGAGGAGGAATGTGACATATTTTCTACAGTCTACCCCTAGCTTAAGCAGAAATATGTAAGTCACATGGAGGGCCAATCACTTCTTTTTCTTGGCCTGCTTTATTCGTTGCTATTACCTGCTGGGAACCTGTGAGTAACTGAGTTTATGACTGTTGCTTTAGATGAGAGAAGAGCAAGGTGAGTCAGGTAGACCAAGATAAGGATGCAGGAAAGCATGACAGTTTATGGAAAAGGGCAGCTCCTTCTATAGGATAAGTACCTACCTTTGTTGTGCAGATTTATTGCTTGGAAATGGAGATGGAACTATTGGAGGGAGAAAAGTCAATGGTAATCAGGGATTATTGGATGTCCTTAATTGTTTGCAGTCACATAGAGTTTTCCGTTTTCCTCTCTGAGTTTGATTATTATCAAATTGTGGTGTGATTTATTGCAAGCCCCTTGTTTACTGTCCGTGCCTGAACTGTGTTAACAAGGAGTCTGTGTGTGAGCCTAACGAAAGTCTCTAGGCAAAGCATCCTGTGAGCCAAGATTCCAAAGTCCTCGGAGTATGGCACCAGTCAGCCGCTTTGTAACTCTGCAGCCATGCTGAATGTTATTTGTGTATAAATATATGTTGTCTCTTCACTTTTCTTGGTCCACCATTCACATTTCTTATGCTCTTTAAAATCATTTAAAAATTAATTTTGGAATGACTAATTCATTCCCTTGGTTCAAATTCAAAAAGTAAAAAGCATAAATAGAGAAATGTCTTTCTCCACTCCTGTCCTTCTATTATCCAGGACTCTTAATTGAAGGCAAATAATGTTACCAGTTTCTATTTTATTACTATAGAAATGTTTTATGTAAATGGTTCTCAAAGTGTGATCTATAAACTTCTAGGGTCCCCAAGATGCTTTGAAGTGGTCCATGAAATCAAAACTATTTTCACAATGATAAGATGACACCCATTGCCATTATCAGTGTTGGCATTTGCACAAATGATGCACTGATTTCTTTTCTGTTGGAAAACAAACAAACAAACAAAAAACCACTGGCACCTTGACATATATCAAGAGAGTGACATGAAACTGTACCAGAAGTAATTTTATTCTTGTATCAGTAACTTACTGATGAAAACATTCAAATTTCATTTAAGAATATCCTTGATGGTACAGGAAAAGCTAATAATTTTATTAAATCTTGACTCTTGAGTATCTATCTTCTGAATATTCTGTCTGACACAAGGTGAAGTCCGTAGGAAGTGCTTCTGATGCATGCTGAAGGTACTGTGGTCATCTTAAGAAAAAGCACTGTGTTCTTGAGTTGTGAACTCGAATAGCCAAATACTTCATGGAGCGCCATGTTTACTTGAAAGAATGACAAGCAAACCATGGTTAGTTAGAGACTGTTTGGCAAATATGTTTTCAAAAGTGAATAAAATAAACCTGTTACTTGGAAAAAATGAATGATAATATGAATTGCAATTGCAAATGATAAAATATGAGCTTTTAAGTAAAAATTAGAATTTTAGAAAGCTTTTATCTACCACTTTGAGCTCAACAGCTTCTCAATACATAAAAACTTTCTGTCATAATGATGGTGAAAAAACAAATGCAATTTTTTGATATTGTAGAATAAAATGTGTTAATATTTTATTAATTAATAAATTATTATTAATTCATTAATTTTTAAAAATAAGCCAGGCATGGTGGCATGTGCCTATGATCCCAGCTGCTCAGAAGGCTGAGGTGGAAGGAAGACATATAACTCAGTGGATCAATATTTTCCAGATGACTATTGCGTGATCTTTAGAAAATCATGCATAGGTAAAAGCACCACTCAAAATGGAAGTGAACAAAAGATTTTAATGTAACAGAGTATCAATAAGTATTTGATAATATTTCAGATACTGTAACTAACCTTTGAGAAACTACTAGTTGTCAAGTTTTGTGTAATATCAAAGAATATCTACAATTATCTGAAAAGGCTTTGAAAATACTTCTTTGTTTCCCAGCCTCATATTTGCACAAGCCTTACTTTATATACTTCAACCAGGACAACATAGCACAAGAAATTGAATGCAGAAGCAGGTAAAGGTATTCAGATGTATTCTATTAGGGCAGACATTCAAGTACTTTGCAAAAATATAACAATATAACACTCTACTTTTTTATTTTGGAAAACCCAGTTATTATTTTTATAAAAACATATTATTTGTGTTAACATGTAATGGGTTTATCATTGCCATTCTGAAATAAATATCTAATTTTTTTCTCAGTTTTAATGTCTTTTTTTTTTTGAGGCAAGGTCTCACTCTGTTGTGTAGGCTGAAGAAGTGTAATGGCATGACCACAGCTCACTGCAGCCTCAGCCTCCTGGGTTCAAACAGTCCTTCTGCCTCAGCCTTCTGAGTAGCTGGGACCATGGGCACATGCCACCATGACTGGCTAATTTTTAAAAATTATTTCTAGAGACAGAGTCTCCCTATGTTGCCCAGGCTGGTCTCAAACTCCTGGGCTCAAGTGACCCTCCCACTTTGGCCTCCCAAAGTATTAGGATTGCAGGCGTGAGTCACCACACTCAGCCTATTTTAACTTCTTATGTGGTAAACACTGGTAGATATAACCCACATAACAAAAGTTATTTGAATTCCCCATTGGGGTGTAAACTGGTCCTGAGACCAAGAATCATTTGTTTCTACACATGTATTAACTTTCTTCATGTCCATGCTACATGCATATTCTTTATGTGTGTGTGTATACAAATGCGTACAAATATATGTGTGTGTATATATATGTGTGTATATATATAAATTATACATATATGTATACATATATACGTATATATATAAATTATATATACGTATACATATATATGTATAATATATAATTATATGTATATAACATATATATATAATTTTTTTTGAGATGGAGTCTTGCTCTGTCGCCCAGGTTGGAGTGCAGTGTTGTGATCTCAGCTCACTGCAACCTCCACCTGCAGGGAATAAGTGATTCTCCTGATTCAGCCTCCCAAGTAGCTGGGATTACAGGCATGCACCACCACACCTGGCTAATTTTTATAATTTTAGTAGAGATGGGATTTCTGCCATGTTGGCCAAGCTTGTCTCAAACTCCTGACCTCGAGTGATCCACCCATCTAGGCCTCCCGAAGTGCTGGGATTACAGGCATGAGCCACCGCACCAGGCCCGTATCCTCTATGTATTCTTTTCTTATACAAAACACACTGCATTTACTCTTGCTCCACTTTGCTTTCCTAACTTAACAACGTGTCTTCAGAATTGACCCATATCAGAACATACCGAGATTCCTTATTCTTTTTATGGCTACATATTATCTCTTTGCAAGAATTTATGTAATTTTTTATATCAATGTCATGCTGATGATTTGTTAAAATTATTTTGTTTATACAGGCACTGCTACATTGAATAACTTTGCATCCGTATCATTTCTAATGTGTGGTAAGATCTGTAGGACAAAAGTAGAAATGCTAATCAAAGATTAAGCGCATTTGTAATTTTGATATATGTTGTACAATTAATATAAGCTTATACTTTTTTTAAGAAAGTAAGGTATGTATTACAGCTTTATACATATCTTATCAATGTCATAATCTGTGTTCATAGGAATACAACAGAGCTGAGTGATGAGTGTATATACACGTATGCAATTTATATGCTTGGAATCAAAAGTAAATATTAACTGATTAAAATTTGAAAACATTGAAATGAAAATTAAGCTGGAAAGTCCACTGTAATAGATAAAATGTATTGTTGATTATCCTATATCATCAATGTGATTTGGGAGAAGTCGTAAGTTTCTTGGTATTTGCCTGGTATATGGTTGAAACAATTTGACAACTTTTGTTGGAAGCCCTGAAGCAGCTGACACCTACTGCACTAATGAACAAGAGTTCCCAGCATTTTCAAATTTGGAGTTCACAGTGGCCATTATTACCTAGGCAAGACTTCAGAGCCAGTGGAGATGGATTCCAGGCAGCCTGCTAAGGAAAAGCAAAACAAATTCTTGAGTTCTTGCTTAGATGCTGCAGGGAAGTGCTTGTAGGCTCATAAATATGGTCTGGTAAGTAACATCATGAAGCACCTTTGTGTGCAGGGATGAATTTGTAAAAGAATGTTAATATTTTTAAATAATTTTAAAAATGATAATCCTCAATTCCCCTATTCCTGTTCCCAGGGAAACCTCACACTTTTTTCGGAACTTGATTTTTTTGCTCACTGCAGGGAATCCCACCTCTCCTATTCTATCTACACTTATCAACATACATGCCGTCTCCTCCAGAATACCTCACCTGGTTCCTAATATGCAACAACCTTTTTTACTTCACATTCCCATAGAACTCTGTAACTTTCTCTACTACAGGATATATAAGGATGTCTTATAACTGTCTGCTTATTGACAATATTTTCACTACGTTTTACATCCTAAAGAGAATGATGCTATGTGTCTTATTTAATGCTTTCTTCTCAAAACCAACTTTAGAGGTGGATCCAAGATGGCTGAATAGGAACAGCTCTGGAGTGCAGTTCCCAATGAGAACAATGCAGAGGGTGAGTGACCACTGCATTTCCAAATGAGTTATTACTACCCACAGACCAGGAGATTCCCGGGCTGAAAAGTCCTGTGAGTTTCCAGCACGGCTGTTTCAGCCAGCACAGCGGGTCTCCATACAAAAACTCATACAAATCTGGGCAGACCTTTCAACTGGCGTCTGGAATGCCTGGGAGACAAGCCACCCATTCAGCTGATAAAAAGGGGGCTGAAACAGGGAGCCAGGTGATCTGGCTTGGTGGGTCCCACCCCCCAAAAAACCAGCAATCTGAAACGCTCTGGATTGAGTTTCCCAGCAAGCTCAGCTGGACCCGGGATGGTCCAGCTCTGTGGGGAGAAGGGTATTCGCCATTACCAAAGCAGTCCGCCATCACTGAGGCAGTCCGCCATCACTGAGGCAGTCCGCCATTACCGAGGCAGTCCACCATTACTGAGGCAGACTGCCATTACTGAGGCAGTTCTAACTATATCTCTATAAACAAAACTGCAAGGAAGTTCACACAGCAGCTGGGTAGAGCCCATGACAGCTCAGCAATGCCTCTGTTGGCAGACTGTGACTATGCTACCTCCTAGCTGGGCAGGGCATTTCTGAAAAAAGGCAGCAGCACATCAGGAACTTATAAATAAAGCCCCAACTTCCCAGGACAGAGCACCTGGGAAAGAAAGGTAGTTATGAGTTCTGCGGCATCAGACTTAAGTGTACTTAAATGTACCTGCCCAGCAGCTCTGAATGAAACAACAGAGCCCATAGCTCAGCACTTGAGCTCCTATAAGGGTCAGACTGTCTCCTCAATCAAAGAGACACCTCACAAAGGAGAGCTCAGACTGACATCTGGTGGGTATCCTTCTGGGAAAAAGATAATAGAAGAAGAAACTGGCAGAAACTTACTGTTCTGCAGCTGCCACAGGTGATCCCCAGGCAAGCAGGGTCTGGAGTGGACCTCCAGCAGTCCTACAGCAGAGGAGCCTGACTGTTAGAAGGAAAACTAAGAAACAGAAAGAAATAACTTCATCATCAACAAAAAGAACATCCACTTAGAGACCCCATCTGAAAGTCACCAACTACAAAGACCACAGGTAGATAAAACCAGAAAGATGAGAAGAAACCAGCGCAAAAAGGATGAAAACATCCAAAACCAGAACACCTTTCCTCCTCCAAGGGATCACAACTCATCACCAGCCAGGGAACAAAGTGGGATTGAGAATGAGTCTGATGAATTTGACAGAAACAGGCTTCAGAAGGTGGGTAATAACAAACTTCTCTGAGCTAAAAGAACATGTTCTAACCCAATGCAAAGAAACTAAGAACCTTGAAAGAAGTTTTGATAAAATGCTAATGAGAATAAACAGCTTAGAGAAGAATATAAATGACCTGATGGAGCTGAAAAACACAAAACAAGAACTTCATGGAGCATACACAAGTTTCAACAGCTGAATCAACCAAATAGAAGATAGGAAATCAGAGATTGAAGATCAACTCAATGAAATAAAACAAGAAGGCAAGATAAGAGAAAAAAGAGTAAAAAGAAATGAACAAAGCTTCCAAGAAATATGGGAGTATGTGAAAAGACCAAATCTACATTTTATCGGTGTACCTGAATGTGATGGAGAGAATGAATCCAAGCTGGAAAACACCCTTCAGGATATTATCCATGAGAACTTCCTCAACCTAGCAAGGCAGGCCACCATTCAAGTCCAGGAAATACAGAAAACACCACAAAAATATTCCTCAAGAAGTGAGGAATTCCTCAATATTTTATGTGCCTCAACCACAAGGCACATAGTAATCAGATTCACTAGGGTTGAAATGAAAAAAAAAAAAAAATGCTAAGGGCAGCCAGAGAGAAAGGTCGGTCACCCACAAAGGGAAGCCTATCAGAGTCACAGTGGATCTCTCAGCAGAAACCCTGCAAGCCAGAATAGAGTGGAGGCCAATATTCAACATCTTTAAAGAAAAGAACTTTCAACTTAGAATTTCATATCCAGCCAAACTAAGCTTCATCAGAGAAGGAGAAATAAAATCCTTTATGAACAAGCAATTGCTGAGAGATTTCATCACCGCCAGGCCTGCCTTACGAGAGCTCCTGAAAGAAGCACTAAATGTAAAAAGGAACAACCAGTACCACCACTCCAAAAATGTACCAAATGGTAAAGAGCATTGACACAATGAAGAAACTGCATCAACTAATAGGCAAAACAACCGGCTAGCATCAAAATGGCAGGATCAAATCCACACTTAACAATATCAACCTTAAATGTAAATGGGCTAAACCCCCATCAAAAGATACAGACTGGAAAATTGGATAAAAAGTCAAAACCCATTGGTGTGCTATATCCAGGAAACGCATCTCACATGCAAGAACACATAAAAGCTCAAAATAAAGGGATGGAGGAAGACTTACCAAGCAAATGGAGAGCAAAAAAAAGCAGGAGTTGCAATCCTAGTCTCTGATAAAATAAACCAATAAAGATCAAAAGAGGCAAAGAAGGGTATTACATAATGGTAAAAGGATCAATGAAACAAGAAAAGCTGATGATCTGAAATATATATGCACCCAATACAGGAGCACCTAGATACATAAAGCAAGTTCTTAAAGACCTACAAAGAGACTTAGACTCCCACACAATAATAGTGGGAGACTTTAACACTCCACTGTCAATATTAGATCAACAAGACAGAAAATTGACAAGGAAATCCAGGACTTGAACTCAGACTGGGACCAAGCAAACCTAATAGACATCTACAGAACTCTCCACCCCAAATCCACAGAATATATACTCTTCTCAGCACCACATGACACCTACTCTAAAATTGACCACATAATTGGAAGTAAATCATGCCTCAGCAAATGCAAAAGAATGGAAATCATAATAAACAGTTTCTCAGACCACAGTGCAATCAAATAAGAACTCAGGATTAAAAAACTAATTCAGAACCACACAACTTCATGGAAACTGAACAACTGGCTCTTGAATGTTGACTGGATAAACAATGAAATGAAGGCAGAAATAAACATGTTCTTCAAAACCAATGAGAATGAAGACACAATGTACCAGAATCTCTGGGACACATTTAAAGCAGTGTCTAGCGGAAAAGTTATAGCAATAAATGTCCATATGAGAAGCAAGGAAAGATCTAAAATCAACACCCTATCATCAAAATTGAAAGAGCTAGAGGAGCAAGATTAAAAAAAAAAAAAACTCAAAAGCTAGCAGAAGACAAGAAATAACTAAGATCAGAGCATAACTGAAGGAGATAGAGACACAGAAACCCCTCAAAAAAAAATCAATAAATCCAGTAGCTGGTTTTTTGAAAAGTTCAACAAAATAGACAGACCACTAGCCATATTAATAAAAAAGAAAAGAGGGAAGAATCACATAGATGCAATAAAAAATGATAAAGGGGATATCACCACAGATTCCACAGAAATACAAACTACCAGCAGAGATTACTACAAACAACTCTATGCACATAAACCAGTAAACCTGGAAGAAATGGATAAATTCCTGGACACTTGCATCCTCCCAAGCCTTAACCAGGAACAATTTGAAACCATGAATAGACAAATAAAAAGAGCTGAAGTTGAGGCAGCAATTAATAGCCTACCAACCAAAAAAAGCCCAGGTCCAGATAGGTTCACAGCCGAATTCTACCAAACATACAAAGAGAGGCTGATACCACTCCTTCTGAAACTATTCCAAACAATCCAAAAAGAGGAAATCCTTCCCAAATCATTTTATGAGACCAATATCGTCCTGATACCAAAACTAGGCAGACTCAACAAAAAAAGAAAACTTCAGGCTGATATCCATGATGAACATAGATGCAAAAATCTTCAATAAAAGACTGGCAAATCGATTATAACAGCCCATCAAAAAGCTTATCCATCATGATCAAGTAGGCTTCATCCCAGGGATGCAAGGCTGGTTCAACATACACAAGTCTATAAATGTAATTCACCATATAAACAGAATTAAAGACAAAAACCACATGATTATCTCAATCGATACAGAGAAGACCTTCAACAGAATTCAACAGCCCTTTATGCTAAAAACTCTCAATAAACCAGGTATCAACAGAACATATAACAAAATAATAAAAGCTATTTACAACAAACCCACAATCAATATCATACTGAATGGGCAAAAACTGGAAGCATTCCCTTTGAAATCTGTTACTAGACAAGGATGCCCTCTCTCAGCACTCCTATTCAATACAGTATTGGAAGTTCCAGCCAGAGCAAGCAAAAGAAATAAAGGTATTCAATTAGGAAAGGAGGAAGTCAAATTGTCTCTATTTGCAGATGACATGATTGTATATTTAGAAGACCCCATCGTCTCAGCCCCAAATCTCCTTAAACTGATAAGCAACTTCAGCAAAGTCTCAGGATACAAAATCAATGTGCAGAAATCACAAGCATTCCTATACACCAATAACAGACTTAAAGAGAGCCAAATCAAGAATGAACTACCATTCACAATTGCTAAAAAGAGAATAAAATACCTAGGAATACAACTAACAAAGGATGTAAAAGATCTCCTCAAGGAGAACTACAAACCACTGCTCAAGTAAATATAAGAGGACAGAAGCAGATGGAAAAACATTCCATGCTCATGGTTAGGAAGAATCGGTATGGTGAATATGGTCATACTGTCCAAAGTAATTTCCAGATTCAATGCTATCCCCACCAAGCTACCTATGGCCCTCTTCACAGAACTGGAAAAAACCACCTTCAACTTCACATGGAACCAAAAGAGAGGCCACACAGCCAAGACAATTCTAGCAAAAAGAACAAAGCTGGAAGCAGCATGCTACCTGACTTCAAACTGTACTACAAGACTACAGTAATCAAAACAGCCTGGCACTGGTACCAAGACAGAGATATAGACCAATGGAACAGAACAGAGGCATCAGAGGCAACACCACACATCTACGACCTTCTGATATTTGACAAACACAAGCAATGGGGGAAAGGATTCCCTGTTTAATAATGGTGTTGGGAAAACTGGCTAGCCATGTGCAGAAAGCAGAAACTGGACCCCTTCCTGACACTTTAAACTAAAATTAACTCCAGATGGATTAAAAGACTTAAAAATAAGACTTAACACCATAAAAACCCTAGAAAAAAACCTAGGCAATACCATTCAGGACATAGGTAAGGACTTTATGACTAAAACACCAAAAGCACTGACCACAAAAGCCAAAATAGACAAATGGGATCTAATAAACTCCAGAGCTTCTGCACAGCAAAAGAAACAATCATTACAGTGAACCAGCAACCAACAGAATGGGAAAAATTTTTTCACTCTACCCATCTGACAAAGGGCTAACATCTAGAATCTACAAAGAACTAAAACAGATTTACAAGAAAACAAAACAAACAAACCCATTCAAAAGTGGGAGAAGGATATGAACAGACACTTTCCAAAAGAAGATGTTTATGAGGCCAACAAACATATGAAAAAATGCTCATCATCGCTGGTCAATAGAGAAATGCAAATCAAAACCACATTGAAATACCATCTCACACCAGTTAGAATGATGATCATTAAAAAATCTGGAGACAACAGATGCTGGAGAGGATGTGGAGAAATAGGAACACTTTTACACTGTTGGTGGGAGTGTAAATTAGTTCAACCATTGTGGAAGACAGTGTGGCGATTCCTCAAGGACCTAGAAATAGAAATTCCATTTGACCCAGGAATCCCATTACTGGGTATATATATCCAAGGGATTATAAATTGTTCTATTATAAAGATACATGCACACATATGTTCATTGCAGCACTGTTTACAATAGGAAGGACCTGAAACCAACCTAAATGCCCATCAATGATGGACTGGACAAGGAAAATGTGGCACATATACACCATGGAATACTATGCAGCCATAAAAAATGATGAGTTTGTATCCTTTGTAGGGACATGGATGAATCTGGAAACTATCATTTTCAGCAAACTGACACAAGAACAGAAAATGAAAAACCACGTGTTCTCACTCATAGGTGGGAGTTGAACAATGACAACACATGGACACAGGGAGGGGAGCATCACAAACTGGGGTCTGTTGGGCTGGAATATGGGAGGGACAGCAGGGAATTCAAAGGTTGGGGAAGGATAACATGGGGAGAAATAGGTGATAGGGGGGTAGAGGCAGCAAACCACTTTGCCATGTATGTACCTATGCAACAATCCTGCATGTTCTGCACGTGTACCCCATAACCTAAAGTGCAATAAAATATATACACACACACACAGACACACACATATTTTAAAGTAGATATATATTCATATATATCTACTTTATATATATATTCATATATATCTACTTTATATATATATATATACTTTGTATATTTTTATACACATATATTTTAAAGTAGATAAATATATGTGTGTATATATATATTTTTATTGCACTTTTATTGACTACTTACTCTATGCCAGACACTACAGTAGGTTTTATAAATATATAACCCTACTTTAGTGCGTGGCATAGAGTAGGTAGTCAATAAATATTTGTTTAATTAATAAAAAGTAGAAGGACAATTTTGGCTAGCATAAGGGCTCTAGGAATCTGAACAATTTTAATTTAAAAATACCAAATCTTGGCCAGGTGCGGTGGCTCACGCCTGTAATCCCAGCACTTTGGGAGGCCAAGGCAGGTGGATCATGAGGTCAGGAGTTCCAACCAGCCTGGCCAATATGATGAAACCCCATCTCTGCTAAAAATACAAATATTAGCTGGGTGTGGTGGCATGGGTCTGTAGTCCCAGCCACTTGCGGGACTTAGGTGGGAGAATTGCTTGAACCTGGGAGGTGGAGGTTGCAGTGAGCCGAGACCACACCATTGTACTCCAGCCTGGGTGACACAGTGAGACTTCATCTCAAAAAAAAAAAAAAAAAAATTCCAAATCCCTTAGCAACTACTTTAAGCAACTCTGTCTTCACATTATTTGTTTTACTGTTTCATATAAAATCTCTAGTAATATTAACACACATAGTACTTCTGGTACAGACGTATTATGGTTTCATAAAGTGTGCAATGTTATTTTCTCCTCTGTTTTCTCTACCTACAGCTTGATGCTGTTTTGTCTTATTGGCCGTTAGTGGAACCTTCAGCCTAACAGAAAGAATGAATTCTTCAAGAAGCAATAGGATTAATCACATAAGAAGAGCAGTGGTCAATAAACTGGTATAATACAATCTGTAGCCCAGTGATGGCACTATTGGTACTATTAAGCTATTAAGGTACTATTTTCTCTTTCTTTCTCTTTCTTTTTCTTTTTTTTTCTTTCTTTCTCCCTCTCTCTCTCTCTTTATTTCTTTCTTTCATCTTTCTTTTCTTTTCCTTTTTTTTTGACAGAGACTCACTCTGTTGCCCAGGTTGGAGTACAGGAGTGCAGTGGCATCATCCTGGCTCACTGCAACATACATCTCCTGGGTTCAGGTGATCTTTCCACCTTAGCCTCCCAAGTAGCTGGTATTACAGGATGTGTGTCACCACACCCAGCTAATTTTTGTATTTTTAGTAGGGATGGGGTTTACAGTTTAAATAAAATGTTTTTCTCTTCCTTAGTTTCCAAACTTTCTTAGGCCAACCAAAGAAAATAGAATCTTAAGGTATGGGTAACTTATTCACCATCTCTTAATTATAAAAAAGCTGATTATGTGTCAGCTTATAATGAGCAGGAAAAGGGGATGAGGAATTCATGGAAGTAGTAATCCCCCAACTTTTTTGGCACCAGGGACCAATTTCGTGGAAGACAATTTTTCCGCAGACTTAGGGGAAGGCGGGCAGTCGGGAGGGTTTCGGGATGATTGAAGTGCATTACATTTATTGTATACTTGATGTCTATTATCATTACATTGTAATATATAATGAAATAATTATACAACTCACCATAATGTAGAATCAGTCAGAGCCCTGAGCTTGTTTTCCTGCAGCTAGACGGTCCCATCTGGGGGTGATGGAAGACAGTGACCGATCATCAGGCATTAGATTCTCATAAAGAGTGTGCAACCTAGATCCCTCACATGTGCAGTTCACATAGGGTTCATGCTTTTATGAGAATCCAGTGCCACCACTGATCTGACAGGAGGTGGAACTCTGGCAGTTACATGAATGATGGGTGTGGCTGTAAGCACAGATGAAACTTGGCTGGCTCACTCTCCCGCTGCTGCTCACCTCCTGCTGTGTGGCCCCAGTTCCTAACAGAACACAGACTGGGGTTGGGGACCTCCACACTAAAAAATAGAGCATCAGGAAGCCTCTTCTATGTTCCCTGCCAACTCCTTACTTTTCTGTAAAGCAAATCCTATTCACTTCCTTTGAGAGACTGTTTACACCATTTCATTTCAGTAAGAATTTATTATTCCTTATTCTGTGCACTCCTTTGTTCTTTTCCCATATATGATCCTCCCTTTGTGGTTGAGCTTGTGTCTTTTAGAAAATGCACTTATTAGGGTCAACCTTGGGTTTTCTCATGCCATCTAGCAGGGCTCCAAACCTCAGTGGAGACCTGGCTGACACCTAGATTGCAACTTTGTGAGCCTCTAAGCAGAGGGTCCAGTTTATCTATGCCCAAAGTCCAGACCCGTAGAAGCTGTGAGATCATAAATGTGCATTAAGTAGCTACCTTTGTGGTAGTGTGCCGCATAGTGATAGAGAACAATATATTTCCTTATTGGAGAGATGTATAGTCTGTAAGAAACTGATTCTAGCTAATGTTAGATCGGAAAAAAAGGCACAATTTGTTGGAACAAAATTTGATATGTCACAGAATTGAAGGAAAAGCTAAACCATCAGGACTTAGGGATAATAAGCACAGGGTGACTTTAAGGGTATCACTCAGTGAAGAGTGCGCTCTGAAATAATCTGCCAACATCGACCCTTGTTACTTGTCCCATGAATCAGATTTTTCCTGACAAGAGTCTGACTGGCCTCATTCTCATCACCTGCCCATTCCTTGATGTCAGGAAGCTTGAGAATGGACAGATCCCAAGACCATGTGGAAGGAGGAAGGAAGCCCCCTAAAGGGAAGGTGTGATACTCTTAAGGAAAACAAAAGAGAGGGATTTGAGACAGGCACACACAAAAGAAAGCCACTTTGCTACCACATAGAGTTGTCAAGAAAAAACATAAGAGGATGCATGTAAAATGCTTAGCATGGCTCTTGGCACACAGTCGTCACTTAATACACTTTAACTATAATGATTAAGCATCAGGGGCCTATGCCTCATCTAGAAAGCAAAAACAAAGAACTCTGTTCTTGGAGATGAAAAGAAAAATCCCAATTTGATGAGGGGGGACAATCCCCAACAACAGGCTTAAATACCTGTTGCTACCTAGATGATTTATAATCAAAGGGTTATCAGAGGTTAGGAAGATAATAGATTCCAAAATGCTATTTGTGCTGATTATTGCTAAGTACTCAAAACCAAACCAGCTATGAGATATATTCCTCCAAATTCCAGTGGGCCACAGACAGAAGCCAACTACTGGTGGCTATGTCTCTTCACACAAAACTCTTAATGGTTGGCTCACAGCTCTGATTGTAAGTGGGCTGGATGGTACCTAAGCCCATCCATCCATGCTTAAATCATGGCTGTAGATTTGAAATTTTGGAAAATAAATTCAGATATAAGATGATAGTCACGTTTACTGAGGATCATGAACAGAATCCATCGTATCTGTGTGTGCTTGGTATTGAGCGATGTGGTTGTTGTTGAAGTGAGGCTTTCCTTTGACTTTTTTGTTGACGATTGCCATTCACAACCATTTTGAGGAAGCACTATCTATCGTTTTGGTGTCGTTTTGGGCCCAGAACATCACTGATGGCTGGAGTTCACTTTCATTCCACTCTGTTCTACTCCACAAGTATTTATTGAGCTCCCATTATGTGCAATGAACTGTATTAAGTGCTTTGATAGATTAAAAAATGAATAGATAAGACAGAGCTCCTGACCTTAGGGTATTTTATTATCTCAAAAGAGAGACAAACGTTTACAAGGACCAGATACAATGCAGAGCAGGATGTGACAAGTGCTAAAATAGATACTGAGACAGAGAAAGGTTTAAATTTCAAGTGTGCTTACCTGAAGTTTTCATATAGAGGTTGAATTTGAGCCCTTTTTAATCATATGCCCACTAGAACAGGGAGCATTTTATCTCTTTTTTGGATTTTTAATTCCTAGAACAGTTCCTGGTACTTAGTAGATGCCACTAAGATGAATTTTTAAATTGCTTGAGGTATGGAGAAATAGACAGGAAATTTGCCATTGTAACCATTTTTAAGTGTACAGTTTAGTGGCAGTGAGTACATTCACATCATTATGCAAACATCATCACCATCTATCTACAGAGGTTTCTACATCTTTCAAAACTGAAAGTCCATACCTATTAAACAATAACTCTTCATTCCTCCCTGCTTCCAGCCCTGGCAAACACCATCGTACTTTCTGTCTTTATGAATTTGACTACTCTTGGTATCTCATATAAGTGGAATCATACAGTATTTGTCCTTTCCTGATTGGCTCATTTTACTGAAATGTTGCCAAGGTCTATCCACACTATAGCATGTGTAGGAATTTCCTTTCTTTTTAAGGATGAATAATACCTTTTTTGCTGGATATATAAATGCATTTTATTTATCCATTCATCCATCAATGAACATCTGGATTGTTCCCATTTTTTGGCTATTGTGACTAATGCTGCTATGAACATGAATGCACAGATATCTTTTCAAATGAGTTCGAAATTGGGATAGATCAAGAGTGCTCAGAAAGAGGACATTTCAAGTTTAGGAAATAACATGAACAAAAGGAAAGAAGAATGACAATGCACTGGGCTTGCCTGGTGTAGCTCACTCATGGGTTTGGGGCTGCAGATGGAAAGGTTGATCTGTTCCAGAAGTTGAGGGCACAAAATACCATACCAAAGAGATAAAAGTTTTTCTGAAGTTATCAGGAACAATTTAAAAAGGGTTCAGGCAGGTAAGCAACATTACCAACACTATCCTTGAAGAGAATAATTGTAGTGGCAAAGATGTAGTTAGAAATATAGGGTAATAATCTTGGCAGGAGACAAAGTAGGGCAGTGGCAGAGGAAATAGTACTAGGAGGGAGTAGAGAGTTTTTCTGGTTTTCTTTTGTTTGTTTGAGAGAGGGTCTGGCTCTGTCACCAGGTTGGAATGCAATGGCATGATCTCGGCTGGTTGCAACATATGCCTCTCAAGCCATCCTCCCACCTCAGCCTCATGAGCAGCTGGGACCAAAGGCATGCACCACCATGCCCAGCTAATTTTTTTTGTATTTTTTGTAGAGATTGGGATTCACCATGTTGCCCAGGTTGGTCTTGAACTCCTGAGCTCAAGCGATCCACCTACCACAGCCTCCCAAAGTGTTCGGATTACAGGCCTGAGTTGTTGTGCCTGGCTGAGAGTAGGTATATTACAGTGGAACTGTTGATAGGATCTGTTGACCAACTGGTTGAGGGTGGCAGGAAGAGGAAGTTGTTGTTAAATCAGTGCCTCAGAGCATGGTGACATTACAAACTGCAATGAAGAATGCAGAGGAAGAAGAAGCAGGTAAAAATAATAGCTACTATTTATCGAGCTCTCATGAGTTAGGTATACCTCACATGCATTATCTCACTTAATCTTGATAATTACCTCATGAAGTACAGATTATTGTACATGGGAGGACACTCAGTTTATGTAGAATAAATTACCATCTAATATATAGTAAAGGGGTGGAACTGGGATTCCAACCCAGAGCTAATGGCAAAGTTCAAATTAAAAAAACAACAAAAAAAACACCATACCATTCCATTGTCTTCAAACACAAGGAATATCCATATGGACTTATCTCTCAAAAATTTGGCAATGTAAATTTCAGTTGAATGCTCATGAATAAAAACATAATCCAGGAGTTCTCTAAACAAAGATGACTTCAAGTGATGCTGAAGAAGAACATAAATAAGCTCACTCAGGAGAGACTGTGATGACAGAAGACAAGACTGGAACTTAATTCCAGGAAGGACATGTATCTATCGTGTAGGAAAAGAAAGTGGGACTGGGTTTGAGGAATAAGATAACAGCTAGAACAGTGAATTGACAAAGACGCTGCATGAGAAGGCCATTTCAAAGAAGGGATTAGTCGACACTGTCAAGTGCTTCCAAAATCTTAAATCAGAAATGACTGTGGCCACTAGATTTGACACTTAGGAAGTCACTGGACACTTTACAAGAGAAGAAAGTACATATAGCAGTGTCTGTGGATTGAGGAATGTAGGAAGTGAGGAAATTAGTAAAGTGAGCATAAACTTCTCGTTTATGAAGTTTGGCAGCAAAGGAAAGGTGAAATTATGGTCCAGTATTCGAAGTGATGTAGATTTGAGGAAAGGCTTTATTTTTGAGGATGTAAAAGGTGGGAGCATAATTTTTTGGCTGTGAGGAAAAAGCTAGTGGAGAAGAGTAAACTAAAAATTTGGGAAGAATAATGGAAATGTATGGAAGACTAGAGAGAGGCTGTGATCAAGACCACATTTCAAGGGATGGTGAGGGGCGGGAGAAATAGGGATATTCTTTTCCCAGAAATAGGAGAGAAAGAGAGTTTGCAAGTTGAAAGAAAGAGCTGACAGAGTTTTGGGTGTTTTGTTTTATAGATAGGGTCTCGCTCTGTTGCCCAGGCTGGAGAGCAGTGGTAAGATTACAGTTCACTGTAACTACTGTCTCCTGGGCTCAAGTGATCCTCCTGCCTCAGCCTCCTGAGTAGCTAGGATTGCAGGTGTGCACCACCATGCCTGGCTAATTTTATTTTATTTTATTTTTAAGATGGGGTCTCACTATGTTGCCCAGACTGGTCTTGAACTCATGGCATCAAGCCACCACACCTGGCCTGAAGTAGTTTACACTGGGATAGAGAGGCACCACTGTGAGGCTGTGGAAAGCTCTGGTGTCAAGATTGGTAAACAATTGGTTGGGCTAAGGAAGAGGGAGTCGAATAGGGTCAAATGAGCAGATTATCTTGCTTCACTGAGGGCTCCTCTGAGTTAGGATGGTTTTACTCTGCCAGGAAGGCAATCCATTGAAAGAGTGGCCGAAACTCAGTATCTTTTCCTGAAACTCCAGAAAGATGCCTGGTTGAGTTTGGGTATTTCACAAATCTCCTTAACATTGTTTATAGGCCATTAAGGTAGATAACTGTTGGCTGATTTTATTGATGGTATGCGGATTTTTACCAGTTTTATTTTTCACTGTCAACGAATTCGAAGAGTATACATGCAGAAACCCCCAACACACTGATACTAGGAGAGAACCACTTTCTTGAAGAGATTGTCATAGAAAAGTTTGGGGAAATTACAGAGACAGGGTGAAATGTTTCAACAAGGAATTTCAAAATTTTCATTTGTTAAAGACTTCAAACCCATTGAGAAACCTCTGTTTAAAAACCTTTCTATTGATTCTAGTTTCTGAAATAGAACCAAGTGCAAGGCATAGCTAGTATAATTTAAAGTAACAGATTGTTTTCTTCTCTTACATTGACATTCCATTCGGCATTCTACGTGAACAAAGTAACGTTCCAGATTTTTTTAATATATAGTTACATTTACTGTGTATATGTGACAAATTCAATTCTATATATACATATTAGCAATTGGAACCATGCCTCAGTTACCTCCCTTATGAAATATAACACAGGAATGTTATAACAAATATTTAGTTAAAAAACTGAAAAGGGCTTTGAAAATGTAAAAGGGTAATATAAATGCTAAATAAAGATAATATATTCTGAACAGCAGGCTCCTTTGAAATAGGGCCTATGAATTCCATTAACACTTTCTGTTTACATGCTTTTAGGGACTTTCAGGAGAATGTTGCCCATGAACATAACTCGGATACAATGCCTGTGGTCTAGTAACCAGCCAGGAAGGACCAGTCAAAGAGCAGGGTGGCAATTCACATGACAATACTTCTTTAAGTCATTTAATGATTTTTTTTTACATGCCTTCTATGTGCAGGTACAGTTCTGGGTGCTAGGAGTACCGCAGGGAACAAAACAGGAAAAAGCCAGGCCAGGGACCTGAATAGACTTTCTCAAAGGAAGATATGCAAATAGTCAACAGGTACGTGAAAAAATACTCAACATCACTAATCACTAGAGAAACACAAATTAAAGCCACAATGAGATATCACTTAACAGCTGTCAGAATGGCTATTATTTTCTTAAAAATAAAGATGCCAAGTGTTGGCAGTGACGTCGAGGAAAGAGGTTCCTTGTACACTGTGAGTGGGAATGTAAATTGCTATTATTTTCCATTATGGAAAATAATATGGAGGTTTCTAAAATAACTAAAAATAAAAATACCATATGACCCAGCAATGCTACTTCTGAGTATATATCCAAAGGATTTAGAATCAGTCTGTCGAAGAGATATCTGCATTCCCATGTTTATTGGAGTATTATTTACAATAGCCAAGACAGGGAAACAATCTAAGTGTCTATCAGCCAATGGATACATAAAGAAAACGTGGCTTATATGCATGATGGAAAACTATTCAGCCTTTAAAAAGAGGGAAATAAGGCCATTTGTGACAACACGGGTGAACCCAGAGAACATTATGCTGAGTGAAATGAGCTAGACACAGAAACAGAAGCACCAAATATTCTTACTTATGTGTGGAAGCTGCAAAAAACTGAACTCCTAAAAGCAGAGTAGAATGGTGGTTACCAGAGGCTAGGGAGCGCCAGGGAATCTGGTCAAGGGGTTCAATGTTTCCGTGATAATTATTTGAGATGATGGATATGTTAATTAGCTTGAATCAATCATTCTACATTGTATACATATAGCATCACTTTATATCCCATAAATATATACAATTATAATTTTTCAATACTCAATAAAAATAAAACGGGCAAGAGATCCCTCTAAGAAATTAACATTTATTGCTTGCTAACCAAGTGCCAAGGATTTTTCTTGGATACATCCATCGAATCCTCATAACAACCCCATGATCTAGGTAGTGTCAGTATCCCCATTTTACGTATACAGAAACTGAGGCTAGAGAGGTTCAATAACTTGTACAAGATTGCACATTATCAAGTAGTGGAGTTGGGATTTTAACCTTGAAATCCGGCCTGAATGTTGCACTAATGAGAAAAAAATGACTGGGTACTGGATCAACTACATCGACTCTAACTTGGTCCTCTTTAATTTTGGAAGGCCAAAGAGAAAAAGTTATACACATTGCTTGGGGTCTATGACTTCGCTATTCTATTCAAAAAATGCCTCAATTTTTCATAAGTGATGAGGAGTTAGTGTGGGGACACCAGTGAAGATAGGAATCCTGCTCTACAAGTAGCCCTTCTGGTAACCACACAGCTACCAGGCCTCACAAAACTGGAATGACATCCGGGAAGAGGGCATGCAGACTCCACTGCAGTTCTGGCGCTTTCTCTTTTGCGCCTCCTGCCAGCTGTCTCTGTTTTTCTCTAACTTATGGTTTCTACATATACATAGATGTCTAATCTCTAATAGACCTGTGTCTTTTCTCTCTGAATTGTTTATTAATCGTTTTTGTAATATCTATCAACTTTTATCCCCAGTGTCCCCAGTGTCTTCAATTAATGTGACCAAGCGCGAGAATATGCTTGGCCATTTACATGGGGAAGCACTTTCCCTGCTGATTCATAGGCCATCCCTGCTACTCTACTCAGTCCTTAGACTAAATGCCCAATCCTGGACCAATCAGCTGTGGCCAGGAGACAAGGTCAAATGGAAAGAACATTCTGGAACCAGGCTCTAAGTATATTGGGGGCTATTGTCACAGACATGTTCTGAAGTCTGGCTTGTTGCCTCCAATATTGTTTGTGATGTGGCTTCTGAATTTAGGTTTTCAATGAGTGTGTCAAGAATTATAAACTTTCTTTTTCTTTTTAATTTAGAAGTCAGTTGACAATCCCGTATTATTCTATTCTTTTGAATGTCTGCAATATTTCTATCTTACCTTCTTCATATCTAAATGAAATGATCATATTCACATCACATCTTTATATATTTAATTTCCTTATGATGTTTAGAATATGATACACATTATAATCCTTTCCTCACCTGATGAGTACTATGCCCCTTTTTTTCCCCTCAGCATTTCAGTTGCATTTCATTATTACAAGCTTTGTGCTGAGTGTTGGATACAGATGTATCACATGCAAGAGATTGGTATTCAAATGAAAAGGCCTATATGAACATTTCAGTGTTATCTAGAACATTAACAGGAAGACCAGACTCAGCTCTTACAAATATCAATGATAAGAATTTTGGCCAAATCAATGTTAGTATCATGTTTATAGTTGAAAAAACACAGAGCACACAATTACACAGGCTACAAAATATCAATAACTTGACTCATACTTAACCGGAAGATCATAATTAAAAAAATGATTTCAAGAATTGTTCTTTCAGAAAATTTCTAAAGACAGATTCAATTTTACCTTAAGATTTGTGACCAATAGCACACATTGCAACATGGGGGACTGGGGTTAGGAAAGCAGTCTGTGACTATGAAACAGATAAAAACTAACTAGCCATTAGGGAATGAAACCCATAACCTTCATCTCATTAGTAGCAGGCTTCAGCCAAGCTGAATGACTATTCATTGATAACATTATGATACCTGACAGATGGATGAGCCTTTACTCTTTATTTAAAAATCCTTTTCTCTGTTCCATATGATTTGTACTGAAATGTGATGATATGTGAGAAGGGGTGGGGAGATACATGGCTTTCAAAGAGACTTCAGAAACTAGACTGAGTGCAGTGGCTCATTTCTGTAATTCCAGCACTTTGGGAGGCTGAGGCAGGAGGAACACTTCAGCCCAGGAGTTTGGGACCACCTGGGAAACATAATGAGATCTCCATCTCTATAAAAAATAACACACACATGTAGTCATAGCTACTTGGGAGGCTGAGATGGGAGAAGCATTTGAGCCTAGAAGGTCGAGGCTGCAGTAAAGTGTGATTGATTGAGCCTCTGCAATCCAACCCAGGTGACAAAGCCAGCCCCTGTCTCCAAAACAAAACAAAAATAAAAACTGCAGGAAGCAGGGCCAATTAAATAGAGAAAATACTAAGGGAGGGAAAAATCAAATACTCTTTACTTTATCTAAGTAGTGAGAGAATTGAAGCCCCTAAAACTTGAAGAGACATGCCTAATGGTTCCCAGTGGTAGTGGCAAAACTGGATTACAACACCAGTCTCTTGGAAAATGTAATCCTTGAATTTTTCCAGGGCATGAGGGGCCTGTCAATGCAGGACAAGTTTAGTGTTAGGTAAAAGGAGCTAACGTTTTGTTTGTTTGTTTGTTTGTTTTTGAGACAATTTCTCTCTTGTTGCCAAGGCTAGAGTGCAATGGGGCCATTTCAGCTTAATGCAACCTCTGCCTCCTGGTTTCAAGCAATTCTCCTGCCTCAGCCTCCCAAGTAGCTGCGAATACAGGCATGCACCACCACGCCTGGATAATTTTGTATTTTTAGTAGAGACAGGGTTTCAACATATTGACCAGGCTGGTATTAAACTCCTGACCTCAGGTGATCCACTCACCTAAAACTCCCGAAGTGCTGGGATTACAGGCATGAGCCACCATGCCTGGCAAGAGCTAAGGTTTCTAAATTGAAGTTCATGCGGCATGGACGTTCCAGGATGGAGTACAGTGAGAAGTTTTGAATGACATCCATGGGGGTGGGGGATGGGGTGATGAGATGCTCCAAAAACTCTAGAGAGTGAGTGCAGTCATTTGCTTAAAATATTTTCTATGTAAAATGATTTCAGCTTCAGAATATTTGGGAAGGTAATAACCTGGAATCATTTTTTGGGGGACAAATATGGGTATAAACAAATAAATACAAAGAAAAATAGTGAGCTCGTAGCTGAGTGTGGGATGTCAGGGAAGTTATAGACCTGAACCTGAAGCATGGATTTGGTATTTACATGTGGCAGGGTGGAGGAGGGTGGGATGAGAAGGTGGGAGAGTGGTAGAGGATGATGAGATTAAGTGATGCCAGAAAGAAGGCATTCATCATGAATCATTAACCAGTGCGTGAATGGTGGAAGGTGGAAGGAATGGCAAAGAAGCCTCTGCTAGTATAGTTAGTGAACAGATGGAGAAAGTTTCTGTAAATAGTACACATTTATGTGAAGAATAAAATCATGTTATCTAGATTCTAATAATGTATTTTGCCTCTGTTTTGGATAGTGGCTCCAAAGGATTCTTTGTAGAAAACTTTGGCAGCAGCCTTTAAAGTCATTATTTTTACAAGTGAGTATTTTCAAAATCTTTACTATCCTGAACTGTATCTTGAGAAAAATTGAGACGAGGTTTTAATAATGATCTCCAGGGGAGAAAGACAGTGTGTTGTAGAGAGCCTCGAGTCAGCCTCATGTCTGTTAGTGAACCTCTGTCGGTACACTTTCTAGGCCAGCCTTGCTCTGGAAATACCTGGACCTTCACTCAGGACTCCTCTGATTGGTTCATGTTCCAAGACACCTTCTGGGAAGATGGCATCATGTACCCTGGATGTTTGTCCTTAAGAATCAGCTTAGCCATCACTTCTGCTGGAAAGCCTTTACTTATTGCCACTGGTGCCGAGGGCGTTTGCTTTACATACCTCTGCTATAACATTTGCTGTATAACATTATTGTAACATCATGCACCTGAATTCCTTGTAGCGGGGGCCTAGTTTTGGTCACCTATTATCCCCAGCACCTTGCAGAGCAGCACACAGGTAGGCCATTAATACACATTTATAGACTGTTGAGCCAGTATCTCTGAAAACATACGTACAACAGAAATATCATCTAGAAATTATCTTGAGAGAGGGAATCTAAAATGGATTTTTCAGAAAGAGGGATCTAAAATTAATTTCTTTGGGGGCAAGGTCTTAGTTTTGCACATGGCTCATGGCCTTTCTTTCCTTCTCTTCCTGTAGTTTGCCTTTGGCCATTTCACTGCTTATTATTCAAGGGCTAGAGAGAAAAGGAGAGAAGCTGAAATTCAGATTAGTTAATTAAGCTGTTTTAGGAGCAGCTCTGAAAAGGGTTGAAAGTGGTGGGCGAAATCAATAGTGAACTGGTGGTTTGAGATCATCTATAGCTCTCACTAAGCCAGCCTTCTCTCTACTTCACACCCCTCGACCAATAGCTGTTCAACAGATGAAGCATTTTTTTTTCTCACACGTGTAAACACAGAAGATGTGGTATATACGGTCTGTATATGACGCATTTTATAAGTTCATTTTGGCTTCACAGGGTTTGTGCCTTTGTTCTGGAATATATGTTAAGGCATATGTCCTGATTTTTGGTTTGGAGAATTTGGTCACTACACCAACCTTCGATATATCGGGTGGTCTGCTTCTCTAGGGTAATTTCATGGTTCTAAGGAAAGAATTTAAGGGTTTATTTTTTGAAACTGGTTCAAGAAGCATTCCTTAAGTGAAAAAATTCAATCAAGAATAATATTCCCTACATTTCAGAAAAGGATTTTTAATATAGAACTTCCATCTGTGATATATTTAAATTCTAGGCCTCAGGCAGCAGTTTTAGAAAAGGGCCTCCTTTACCCTTTATTAGATGCAAAATAAATAGTCTACTCTGGGGTTGAAAAGTTCCCCTTACCTCCCAACCCTGCAAAATCTAAGACATGCTTCCCCCACTCCTGAAATCACACATGCTACTTTTTTTTTTCTCACACAGCAAACTCTGCTATTGGCATCAAAATGTTTATCACAACTTTAATTACTCGAATTATTTTTTAAGTACTCCTGTTCAGTAGAAAAGACCCTGAAGCTGTCCAAAAGGTGGCCTGCTGTAAATGCGTGGAAAGCTGTCAATACTGAAATAGAATCTTCTCTTGATCTAGTTTTGACGCTTTAACAAAGACAGGTTTTGCCATTTAGGGCGGCTCAGCCATCTTGAGTGAATACGTTAAGAGGGTAGTCCTGCTTATTGCCAAGGGACTTTCACGGTGTTTTCTAAGTTTCTGTAGGAATCTCAGCCCATCACTCAACAGAGAAGAGGTCTAACATGTTTGAGCTGTCAAAGATCCGCACTTACGAAGCAGAAAGAAGGAGCAAGTTTTATTTGCCCACCTTCTTTAGTACGCATTCTTCCAGCCATCGAAGAGGGGAAGATGGTACTCTCCCAAAGCTTACAACTTCGTTACTTTTCATGACCTGTAGCATGTATTTAGCCTTTGGGTAGTGTTTGTGCAAGACCAAGGCCCACTCCTTAATGGCTGAATGCATACATTTCACAGCACATGGTGGATTCGCTGCTCGGAGAATTGCCTTTTAAAAAAAGTAAAGTGAAAAATAGACAAAGAAATCTGGAACCTTAGCAGTGTTTTCTATTTGTTTGGACTGTTCTTGAACCAGCTCTGAGGCGGTGACGGGGCTATTGAAAAGATGCACCTGAAACAGGATCTGCGGGCAGCTGCATTTGCCACCCGGCTTTATTGCTGCTTTCCAGCGGCGAAGGCGCAGCAGCATTAACAGGGAAGCCAGAGCGAGCCTCCCCGGCAGCGGCGGCGGCGGCGGCGGCACCGGCACCAGCGCAGTTTCCCCTCTCCCCAGCCCTGACTCTACGCGCACATGCGCACTGCGCCCGCAGCCCTGGACCATTTGTCAGGACTACTCGTGAGACGGAGAAAAAAAAAAGAGAAAATTTGGGGGTAAGAAGCGTTTGATCGGATCTAATCTCTAATTAATCTGAAGATTTGTCCGTGCAAAAGCCATTCATTTATTTTTCTGGGCGAGGATGAAAGTTAAGAGCCCTATAGAGGGAAGGAAGCGCACCCTCGTCTTGTGAAACAGATCAGGGGAGGGGAGGGACAGAAGGGGTTTCTCCCCCACTTCTCTGCGCCTCTGGGAAACAGGAGAAAACTTAATCCCGGGGAAAAAAGTGGGCAAGTGACTCGGAAACGGCTGGAGGGGGAGTCTCTGGGCATCTCACTCTGAAGTAGTGAGTGCGAGTGTGAAAGAGGAACAAAAGAGAGAGAAAAGAGAAAGGAAAAAATGGGGGGAGGAGAGACTTGTATTTTTTTCTTTGCGCGCACACGGGGAAGGGTGTGGGGGGCCGTGCGGAAGGGAGCCGGGGCGAGGCGGCCGCGTCGGGCTCAGGCTGGCGCGCAGGCGGCGGGATGCGTGTGGCCCCCTCCCCCGCGCCCCCCGAGCTTGTCACTTTGGTCGCTTTCGTGACACCGGGCGCGGGGTGGGGGAGCGCGGCGGCGGCGCCGGGCTCCGCCGGGGTGCGTGTCCGAGTGGGCGCCGCGGAGCCGCAGCCCGGGCGGCGAGCGCGGCCGCTGAAGCGGGGGACGCCGGCGGGGGGCGCGGGGGCGGCAGGGGCCGCGGATCGGTGCGGCGGGAGGCGCGAGCCCCGCGCGCCGCCCCTGCGGCCCCCTCCGCCCGTGTGGCCTTTGTGCCGGGCGCGCACCGGAGAGCTAGCGAGCGGGCGGGCGAGCGCGAGAAGTACAAGTACGGGAGACCGAGGCAGTGGGAAAAGAGGCCGGGCCACTTTCTCCCCTCTCGGGCTGCGGAGAATGGACTGGTTGAATGTGCAGGCGCGTCTCCCCGGCGTGTGCTGTGTGTGCGCGGCGGAAAGGCCTGCCCGACTCCCACCGCGCACACGCACACTCACACGCACGCACACACACGGACCCGCGGCTGGGCTCGGCGGCCGAGAGTTTGCGTGGCTTCCTCGCCGCCTCCCCCTTCCCGACCGAGTGTGTGAGAATTTCATATAGATCAGCTCCAATTTCCGCCATTTTGGGAAAGTTGCACAAAAATAAACCCTCCGGTTTATTTCTGCCCGAGGCAGGAAAGTGCTTCGGGAAGCGAGGCGGCGCGGGCCCGCGGCGGCCGTCCGCGCGGGAGAGGGCGCGGGCCGCGGGCCGGGCCGGGAGCCCGCGCCGTCGCGGCGTTCGCCCCGCGCCGTGCCGCGCCGCGCCGGCCCGGGTGCGGGCGCGGGCACGGGCGTGTGTGTCGGGAGGCGGCGGTCGCGGCGGCGGCGGCCGCGCCGGGGCGGCGGGCCGGGGTGGGGGGGGAGTGGGGGCGGCGCGGGGCTGCTTTTCCTGCAACTTGTTTACGCCTGCCTTATCCTGGGGAGGAAAAGCGGGGTCGGGGCCGGGGCCGGGGCCGCCGCCCGCCTCGCGCCGCGTGCGTGTGCCGTTCCGGAATAATGGGCTTTGCACACTCGCGTCCTGGGCCCCGCGGGCCGTCCTCGCGTCGCGGCGGCGGGGCGGGGGGAAGTAGAGGCCGGCGGGGGTGGGGATCGGGAAGCGCCAGAGCCGAGGCATCCGCCGCGCGCCCGGCGAGCCGGTGGAGTGTGGGGGGCGGCGGGCGGGGAGGAAAACTTGAGAGCCCTGGAAAGGGAGGAGGGCACGGTGGCACGGGCGGGGGGAGGGCGCAACTTTTGGACTGGTGGTAAAACTTTAATTACCTTTCAAGTAAAAAAAGGCCCTGCGATTTTCCCCCCTCCCCCAGTCCTGGTCAAAGCACGGCCCGCAGCGCGACCGTGAGAGAAAGTTTAAAAGCGGACGGGTTCCTCCCGGGTCCCCACGGAGGGCTGGGGGCGTCGGTCTGTCCGTCTGCGCTCGGAGAGAGGTGGGGGTAACCAGGCGCTCTCCGGGGCGCGGGGACCGCGAATCTACCCCACCCTTCCACGGGGAGACGGAGGTAAACGTTGCTTCGGTTTCCCTTCTCAGTCCCCCGGCTGCCACCACCCCGCTTCCTTTTCCTCCCCCTCCCATCCGATTTTTTTGAGGGGACCCGAAAAACGGAGTCCCTTTCCTTATGCAACTTCCTTGGGCTCTGTGAGCACGGCCCTCCCCCTCGCCGCCCCCCCACCCCGCCCCACATCCCTTGGCCCTCTTCTTCTCCACTGCGGGGCCACTGCCAGAAAAATGCATTTGAGATCTTTCAGAGTGCGCAGAAACAAAAATAGATTTTTTAATTGTTAGGTTAGGGGAAACTGAGATGAGAAATAAGAATTTGGGGTGGGGGGGAGCGAGTGCGCCCAGTTCTCCTTTTGGTTTTCCTAGAGCGTTGTTTGTGATGTCTTTATTGGTTTGGGGAGTCCGAGAGTCTCTGTGCTGGCTATCTCGGTCGCGTGGATTTTTGCGCAAGTTTTTAGAAAAACACTGACTCGAGTAGAGAGCATTTCTCCGGAAAGTTTCAAGTGCAGCAAAATAGCGAACGTGCAAAACTGGCCAAGGGGAGACCTCTAGTGGTTAAACGCGTCTTTAAGTTCGTAAGGCCGAGAGCAAAGTTTGGCCTTTAC
This sequence comes from Callithrix jacchus, assembly GCF_049354715.1. NCBI lineage: Eukaryota > Metazoa > Chordata > Mammalia > Primates > Cebidae > Callithrix > Callithrix jacchus. Next base: position 136,642,969 of record NC_133505.1, read on the forward strand.
TTGTAGCTACGTAGTCCGTTCAGACGTGGAAGTAATTAGAGGACCTGAGCGAGCAGCCAGATGTTGTGTGAAAGGATGCTGATCAGAAATTGAAAGTTTAGTAAATCGGAGCAATGAATTCTGAGGACTCAGACGCTGTAACTTCCATCCGACATGAGTTATATGGGAAAAACACTGCTTTTTATTCTGGGATTTGAGATTGATCGCTCCCTGAATTGGAAACAATTGTTTGCTTTTGCATTTATCAGTGTCTGTACCTCTGATCACCTTTTAATTACAAGTCTCAGCTGATGACTTCATTTTGGATGTTAATAAAGCTGCAAAGTGAAATGTGTTTAAAACTTTGGAGAAATGGAAAAGACCTTTAGTTGAGATTTGCCTTTTATATAAGCTGTTCATTTTACTCTCTGATATATATAAAATAAGTCAATTTTATGTAGTTTCTTAGCTGTAGAGTTATGTATAGTCCGAATAAGTAGTCCCCTTTGGTTCTAAGACTGTAATTTTGTTTCACTGGGTACGAAATTATTTCTGAATACTTTGTGTAATTTGTGATTTAAAACCCTTAAATATATGGGCAAAAACTGTTTATATAATACCTCTTCTTTTGCCAGTGTATATTCTGTAAAATATCTTTAATTTTAAAGGTAAAAGCAGTGAGCGAAATTAAAGTTGACTCAAATGATCCTTGTGACTTTCACCTGGCTGTCATATGCAATAGGAAAGACTTTATTGGGTGAATGTAGGACATGGGAATGATACAAATGATTAAAATCCATTTCAACTCATCTAGAACCAACTATTTTTTTTTTTTTAATGTATGGAGTGGCATGGTGTAAAATTATGCCTAAGAGATTCAGGATGTCAGCTTCTTAATTGGGGGTTGTAGATTTGAAGGCTTTTTTTGATGACGGTGTTTTAATTTTACCTTCCCTCTCTTTAAATCAATGCTAGAACCCTTAGGAGAAATCTTGAGAGTGGACACCGATTGTAAAGACCGGCCAGATAGTTCTGTGTTTCATCAGTGCCGGAAGGTAAGACCCACTTGTTAAAACAAGTTACTTGCCATACTTGCAAATGTTAGAAGCTGTGTTTGGAGATGAGGAATGAGTATAAGACTGGGTTGGCATAAAAACATCATTTTGTGGGGCTCCTTTGAATGCATGAATGTATTGACACTAAGTGTGATTGTAGTTTGAATGAAACATTAAGATGTTATGAGATTGTCCTGGATAATCTCCGTATTGGCTTACTTACTAGATTCTTAATTCGCATTTTAGCACCTGTTTTCTACTGAAAGTAAATTGTTTTATTCTTTGGAGTTGAAAAAGTAAAAAAACTGGAACATGACGATTGTAAATTAATGTTAAGTGTTGCAGCGTTATACAGCAATATGGAAGATTCTGGAAGTCTAAATGTCTTGGGGGGGTTCAGTGGTAAAATTCTGTGGATGAAATTTACATTGAGTGCTTTGGGGTATTTAAGTTGCATACCTTCTATGGCTTAAATCCAAAATGGACTGACTTGTGCCATGTTGCAGGATTATTAGTGAGTTTCAGTGTGTTAGCTTAGACTTGCCAACTTTTGAGCATATGTCCACAGGGAGTACAGCTGTTGTCCACCAAGGTCTCTTTGGTAATTTTGGAGGGTGTTGGCTTCTCTCCAATACTCTAGGACCTACTTTCAGGGCAAAGGTCATTCCCAGGTAGGGGGGTAGCCATCTCTGGGATAGAACATTTCAGTACATTTGTGCTACTCCAGTGTTCTTACTGTTTATTCCTTTTTTTTGTTTTTTTATTCTTCCTCTAATCTTCCCCTCTCCTTTTATGTCTGTTTTCCTGCCTTCTCTGTCTTGAGTAATAATGGGGTTGCTAATTGTTGTTTGGCAAAAACAAAAGAAGACCAAAATTAGCCTACTTTTTAGAACAGAACTAGCAACCTTCATTGGGCCACGTGTAATCTAAAAGTCAGAATGAGTAATAACACTGACATAAAAGTGATTAACGTTAGTTTATTGTCATTTGCTGCTTATGGATCGTTTTCAATTGTGTAATTAGCAAAATGAGAAGATGTGGTCCATGTAGCTGATGTAGCAGAGACAATGGGCCAAGAAAAACTGTATGAAAGTTATGCAGACAGGTAGGGTTCAAGCAGAGTAAAATCTGTTTCCTACGATGGTGAGTTTCATGTTTAAATGTGCTGAGTTGAAAACACTGCTTATTTTTTCTTTTTCTTTTTTTTTTTTTTTGAGACGGAGTTTCGCTCGTCACCCAGGCTGGAGTGCAATGGTGCGATCTCGGCTCACCGCAACCTCCGCCTCCTGGGTTCAGGCAATTCTCCTGCCTCAGCCTCCTGAGTAGCTGGGATTACAGGCACGCGCCACCGTGCCCAGCTAATTTTTTTGTACTTTTAGTAGAGACGGAGTATTCATCATGTTGACCAAGATAGTCTCGATTTCTTGACCTCGTGATCCACCGCTTCGGCCTCCCAAAGTGCTGGGATTACAGGCTTGAGCTACTGTGCCCGGCCGAAAACACTGCTTATTTTTCTTTGGGGAGTCACTGTGTCTGTGAATGCTAGAAAATAGGAATCAGAGGACTGCATTTAATAACTGCATACATCACCTTGTTTATGTCACTTTGCCTCCTTCAGCTGTCATTTCCTCATCTGCAGAGTGAGAACAACAGTACTTGCCTTGCATCCTTTGTTAAAATAATCAAATAAAATCAGATTTTGAGAACCATAAAATGTTATTAAGATGTAGAGTGGTTATATCTTGTTACCTTAGGCTTTGTGAAAGGCTGGAGCTAGATTGTCTAGGTCAGAATACAGTGATTTAACTCTTGGCTAAAATTTTGAGATTGGTTCCTGATGTGTGTGTTATGTGGACTTCTTGGATTATTTCTATGAGTATTTCTTCTCTTGAGAAAAAAGTAGTTTACCTTTTATACTGTTGGCTCTTTGAGGGAAGAGACCGTGCTCTAACATGGTGCTGAATACAAAGCCTGAAATTTATTTATCCCAAACTAGTTGTTTAATACGTAGAAGGAGTAAATGAAAGAAAGACTTTAAAATGAGGCCTAACTGTGAAAATGGTAGGGTGATGAAAGTAGAAGGGTTGGTGTGAGGGGAATTAATGTACTGTAATTAATATTTTAGTTGCATGAGTCTGCTGGGAGATGAGGATGAGAAAATAGGTAACTGGAGTAGTAATGCTTTAAACTAACTATAGGGGCCAGAAAAAGGAATCCTATGAATGACTGAATTTAGGAAAGGTCCAAATAGGGCTCTTCCTCCTTGTTTTCTAGACCTCTTTGGCTGTAATCTAATTGTAACCAACTATATAAAATCTAGATTAAAAAATTGCAAGTACTATCTGTCATTATTTTTGATTTGCTGCTACTGACCTTGACAAAATAAACTCTGACAAGTGTTATTTTTATTTCATCTCTATTCTTTTGCAGATTATCCAACCAATATTCTAAGAATCCAAAAACCCAATAGGGGAGGAAAAAAGAAATATATGTCCCGGAGTAATGGAGAGTTGGTCCTTAAAGAATTTTGACTGGATTGGTAGTTTATTTTTTATTTTTATTTTGAGATGGAATCTTACTCTGTCACCTAGGCTGGAGTATGGTGGCATGATCTCGACTCACTGCAACCTCTGCCTCCTGTGTTCAAGCAATTCTCGTGTTTCAGCCTCCCAAGTAGCTGGGATTACAGACCGCGCCACCGTGCGCTGCTAATTTTTGTATTTTTTTTTTTTTAGTAGAGACGGGGTTTCACCATGTTCGTCAGGCTGGTCTCGTCGAACTCCTGACCTCGTGATCCACCTGCCTCGGCCTCCCAAAGTGCTGGGATTACAGGCATGAGGCACTGCGCCTAGCCCTGGTAGTTTATTTTTAAGAACTCCGTATTTCAACCTGTGCTGTTTATAGTAGTACAGTTAGGATGGGGAATTTATGAGAGAACTTACTTTATGTGATGTGTGGGATATACTTTCGGTGTCCCAAGGATGGATAACTTGAGTGATCCCTCAAGTTATCTAGTTAACTTGTTACTTAACTACTAGTTACTTAACCAGTTTCTGCTAGTTACTTAACCAGTTTTTTCTGAGCTCTTACAGTGTTGACCATTTAAAAGATTAGATTCTTGCCCTTGAGGGGTTCTAGAGATCCTTACCCTGTGAGTAGACATAACTCTGAGCTCTTCTAATAATAGTATAACAGTTGCACTGGTACCAGTTGAAAAGGAGGAGGGCTCCAGCATGCTTTGGAGCTGTCAAGCCAGGAAACATGGAATTCTGGGCTGATGCAGGACCATGGCATATGGTCCAATACACATAGCACAACGTAATACATTCCTTTTGTAATGCTTCACCTTCAGAAATGAGTAAGAAGCCCTTCACCCACTGTCAAGGAATGCTTGCATTGTGTGTCTAGGAAGAGTCTAGCAAGGTGGATTGAGGTGATTCTCTCTGATCAGTGTGTTCACAATGTGACTTTCTGGTGAAGATCTGCTCTATCTTCCACTCTTACTGCTGGCCACTCTTGAGGGATTTATTCCTCACAAGGATATGGGAGGCATATAATGTAGGTAAAGATACTGTATTTAGAGAGAACTATTCATATGTTCATATGTGTGTTCATTTATACGTGACATCTTAAGCTCCAGGAGATCCATGGGAGATATATTTTTGTAAAAGCTTCATTATCTAATAGGAATATTCTCAGATTATCTCTTTACTTAAATTATTTCATTGATGATTGTGGATATGTCAATACTGGGAAATTATGAATGGATTTGTATTAACTGTGGCAGCTATGCAGTGGGTAGATGAAAAGAAGGATCAGGAAAGGGTATTCTTGATATATAACTAAGCTTGATTTATGAAATAAATTGGGAAAGACCTTTAGAAAATTCCCATTTGGGAGACAAGATAGTTTGGAGGAATGAACAAGGATTTTTGAGGGGAACTTGAGTAAAGTTAAGTTGGATGATCTTGGATGAGGAAACTTTTCTCATAAGCTGTAGTTTCTTTCTGAGTAGAGTTGGAATTAATTAGTTGGATGGTGATTATAAGAATGACATGCATATTCTTTGTAACAGTAGAATGCCTTCTGTATTATTATTATTTCTCCCATATATAGTGTAAATCAGTGTTTTATGTTCTGCCAATAGATGTTTATTGAGCATCTATTTTGTATAAATTACTGTTGTGAACTGTTTCATAAAAATCAAATTACAACAGGGTTGAATGAATGTATGTGTTGGGGCAATAAAGACATTGAGCCTTGGCCCATTAATATGGGTCAATCCTTGGCCTCAGTATGTTCCTAATCTAGTTGGAGAGATAAGCCATACCCATATGATGGCAATTAACAAAACAAAACCATGGTTAAGTGTGAGTGAATGGTAGATGAATGCTGTAGATACTGTGATGGCACCTCTGGATGTGGTATTAACTGTGTTCTTGTGATAGGACCTGGCAGATAGGGTGCATTTTGAAAAACACTCTGAAGTGTTGATACACAGTGTTAAGTGCAATTGTATATTGAGTGCCTTCTGAAGATCAAGCTAAGCTGGATGCTTTATATTTATTTATTCATCCAAAAATATATCTCTCATACTTTAACCTTGAGCACTGGGTATTATTTTTTGTCTTTTAGAGCCAAGTGGTGCTCAGAGTTACTTAGTAACTTGTTCGTATCATGCAGTTTGAAAGGGGTGGAATCAGGGAAAATGATACTGGCATACTATTGATATATTTTTAGGTTTTTGATTTTTGAAATAGTAACATGTAGAATATTTAAAAAACAACACATTTCCAGATTAATGTATGTGTTATTTTACGTTGGTTTACTAAGATGAACAGCAATGAACAGGTATAAGAAAAATAAATGGGAAGAAAAGCTAGGTTTACTTTCTTCTTTTAAAAAAAAAAAAAAAACTAAGAATTGAGAAAAGACCAATAACTGAATTATTCTGAAAAGAACGCCTTGGTCTAGCCCATGGCTGTGAAATGATCACAAACTGTTAGTAAAACGTTACTCAGAAAAAGTTTGGGAATCACAGGGCTTATTTAGACATAGATTTCATTTGTTCTCTTTAGGAAGAGACCCAATAAGGTAGTAGGACTAGTTATGAAAAATGTATATATAAAGCAATCAGTCAACGAAAGAATGGGATCTGAATTTACCAAGGCAGGCTCAGTAGGTTATGAAATTTACTCTGAAGCCAGGATTGTAAAGGAAAGAGAAAATTAAAATAAGCGAGACAATGGTGGGGAAAAGATGGAGGGGTGGTGTGGTAGAAATGTGTCCTAGAATCAAAGTAAAAGATGCAAACAGGGAATATGACTAAGATCCTGAGCAAGAGTGCTATAATTACTGGTGTTATACACTGTAACCAAAAGAGTATGTCCCATGTTTGCAAAATGAGGTGAAGAGTCTATTTTGACTCATCGGGTGGTTTTGTATTGCAATGGGAATTATATCTCTCTGTTATGTGAGTTATGGTGCATCAAGCAGATCTTCAGTTTGACTTAGAAGGATGCCACTGTAGGCATTGATTACAAGGTTATAGACTGTTTCTCTTTTGTTGAAGTTCTATTTAATACACTTTTTGAGCATATACTATGTAGCAGACCTTTATAAGGTTTGACCATAACTTTATATTATATAAATTTTTATGGAATTAAGCTAGTTTATTGCTAGAGCATTTTGAGTAGGATTGCTCAGGCATCAAAATCAGTTGATTATTTTTCCCCATACGTTACACTGTTGAACCCTGAATAGTGAATTGAAATTCCTGGGTGGTCAATCTGGTCTGGTTGTTAAATGATCTTAGTAATTCTTCACTATATTGGTTTGTGGTGTAAGGTGGACTTGAGGCTTAGCTGTTCAGTCTACTGATAAGGAGGTTGGCTACAAATGGTTATCAAGATAAGCCCATAGACTTGACTTGTGTGAAAGAAAAAAAAATCAGGCCAAATCTAATTCATTACATGCAAAAGAGAAATCAAGTGTAAATCTTTTAATTTTAGCTTTATGTTCTATAAAAATATGAAGCAAAATAAGAAAAAAGAAGATACTACTTTTAGCATTAAAAATTATGAAGTAAAATAAAAAAGAACAAGGAGAGTACTTTTAGTTTTTCTTTTTAAATTTCAGTTCATGCATATTTAGCATATGCATAGAAATATCTGTGTCAGGTTCTTGTTCTTTTTATGGCCCTTGAATCCCTCTAATGGGTGTAAAATTTCTATTATTACCCTTCTCGTATAGTATGTTGATGATATGATAGCACTTTAAAAATATTTCTGCCTCAAATTGAGGTATAGTCTACATCGAACATGAATTTCAAATAAAAGCATTTGATGAGAGTCTGTTAAATATGCCATAGGCCCGTTAATGTCAATTTCTGATTTTACTTTCTGTGTAACTTTTTTTTTTTCTTGAAAGGCATTTTTCATTTTCTGTTTCTTCTTCAGAGGAAGTAAGTAGGTTAGGCCACAGAATCTCAAATAATTCATCCTTCTTACAGTAACACAGAAGGGCAGGAAGTTGAGAGTTTGTAAAGGTTGCCTTTGGTGACTACCCCTTTGCATATGATCTCCACAGCAGACAAGGTAGCAAATCAGAGAGACCACTGCCACATTATAAATAGGATCGCTCACATTAAAGTATGGCCAGCAGATAAAGGGACAGTGTTTTTGAGAAAATATCAGTAAGATGGAGCCGCTGTAATAACTGATTTCATGTTTAAAGGCAGCAAAGGCAGCATGGATTAGTTCACACTTGGGTATCTCCTCTGCAGGGATGGATGAGAACAGAAGACCCAGCTTCTCAAGGATTTGTTCTTGATGCTGCTGAGCTTTCAGTTCTCACATTGAAATAATGATCTAGAGTTTTTTTCTGCCTAAAATCTATGAACTTAGGTCCTTAGGGCAGATTTCATGTCTCTCCACAACAGACCTTAATTCCAAAATGTGTGTGATTCAGAGTTCTTATCAAGCAGGGTGAGTAGAATATCAAAGCTGGTCTCTGTCATGCTTGATTTGAAAGGAATATTTTTCTTCGTAGCAGTGTGTGTTTGTTGAGAGGTGCTTCAAGTGTGAGTTTAGATTTTACTCTTCTCCTTATTGAATAAGTCTGTTAAAGAGGTTTGAATTTAACTTCTTTTGATGTGTTCTTCAGTGACACTTACATAAGGAGAGTTTCTTGTGGTGATGTATGCTTCTGCCAAAGAGGTAAATAAATACTTAGCAGCCCAGTTGTTAGAATTTTCACTGGAGAATATGAGATAGATGGACAGATGAAGATCTTTTTCTGATTTTTCTTCTCCTCAAGCCGCCTTCCTTTCCCCTCCAGTCGTGTATTGCATTTTCCTCTTCTCTTTTATTGATTCATTTAATAAGTTTTATTGATATCTACTAACGATATTTACAATGGGTAACAAAATGGGTAAATCAAGGTCTCTCTGCTTCAAAACCTCGTGTAAGTAGATGATCATGATACAGTGTCATAAGCATTATAATCAGTGTATAGATTCTGTCCTCCCAGGCCCATTTATGTCCTGGTATCTTACATGCACATACATATTCCAGTGCTCCTATAGAGAAACATTCCCATTCTAGCTCCTTTGGGGGATGATGACCCAGAGCTTTCATCTCTCTTTTTCGTACTGGCATCTTGCTTTAATCTCTCACAATACTTTCTGTTTGCCTCTGTACCAGCTCTCTTGAAAGCAGGTCCTGGAACCGCATCTGGTATGTGAGGACGTTTTTATGCCTCCTCAGCAAAAATGTCACAGTAAGGTTGGCAATGGCCTAGACTTGAGTAGTTTTTCAGAAATTCTGTCCTTTTTATTTTGTTGGTGGTTAATTTTTTTTTGTTTATAAGAACTTGGCAAAACTAACTGTTGTTGACCTTACATCCGTCTCCAAAATTCACTCTGAAATGTAATTGTCCGTGAAATCTGAGTCATATTATTGTTTTTGACTGCCCTGCTGCCCACCTTCCCTATCCTCATCACTGGACTCCTAAGAAATTAAAATAGGCCTTTTTGATGCAAAGGTATTGGCCTTCACACAGTTTTCATTCCTCTGCCCTGTGAGACTTCAGACATCTGATAAATGGTGCTTGGAGGGCATGTGGACCCTGGAAAGCAGCTTTTCTTTTTTGTTTGTTTTTGTTTTTGGTGTGTGTGTGTGTGTGTGAGTGAGAGAGAGAGAGAGAGAGAGAGAGAGAGAGAGAGGGAGAGGGAGTTTTGCTCTTTTTGCCCAGGCTGGAGTGCAGTGGTGCAATCTTAGCTCACCCCAGCCTCTGCCTCCCAGGTTCAAGCGATTCTCCTGCCTGCCTCAGTCTCCTGAGTAGCTGGGATTGCAGGCATGCACCACCATGCCTAGCTAATTTTTAGGAGAGATAGCATTTATCCATGTTGGTCAGGCTGGTCTTGAACTCCAAACCTCAGGTGATACACAAGCCTTGGCCTCCCAAAGTGCTGGAATTAAAGGCATGAGCCACTATGCCCAGCCTCTTTTCTCTTCTTTTTTCTTTTGTTTCTTTTTTGAGACAGAGTCTTACTCTGTTGCCCAGGCTATAGTGCAGTGGTACGATCTTGGCTTACTGCAACCTCCACCTCCTGGGTTCAAGTGATTCTTGTGCTTCAGCCTCACAAGTAGCTGGGACTACAGGTGTACACCACCACGCCCAGCTAATTTTTGTATTTTCAGTAGAGGTAGGGTTTCACCATGTTGGCCAGGCTGGTCTTGAACTCCTGACCTCAAATGATCCACCTGCCTCGGCCTCCCAAGGTACTGGGATTATAGAAGTGAGCCACTTCTCCTGGCCGCTTATCTTTTCTTTAGAATAACTGTAACTCTCATATACCAAGCATTCACTATGTGCAAAGCAGTCTAGTGTACATAATTAAAAAAAAAAAAAAAAACGTTTTTACATCTCTGTGGAGTAGATATACCTAACGCATTTTACAGATGAAGGAGCTAAAGCTCCAGAAAAGTTAGGAACCTGGCTAATAGGTACCCTGGCTAATATTATACAGCGAGTAAATTGTGAAGCGGAGTTAAACCCAGCCACTGGGGCTCCAAAGCCTTTGCTTTCCACGATGACATTAAGTTGTCTTCTACGTTGACTAAAATACAATGTGTTGGCAACTGTCTTAGAAGGTAAAAACTGTTTCTTAGCGGGTGACCTCAATTTTCTTATCTGTGAAATGAGTATGATAATGCTTATCAGTCTTAAAAAAGTAGTTATGAGGGTCAGATAGGGTGGTATTGGCAATATCCTTTAAAATGACAATGCATTGAAGAAACTCTTGTGCTCCACCTTGTTTGTTTCCCTTAGAGGTTTGTTAGGCTTACGGGCTTTGTATGATTACTCCATCCATTAATGACTGTGTACTTCTCTGGTGTCATGGAGGTAAAAGGATGTCATCACAAACTAAATCTGAGAACCGTAGGGAGGTCTTAGGAGGCAGGGGCCATAGCTCTCTCAGAATCACTTTCTCAAGTCTGGACTTAAAGGACTTTAAGGTCCTGAGGACCTTCCCTGGTATTAGACAGTACACCAACAAGTAGGTTCAGACTGGGAGCTAGATTAGAAGGTAGCATCCTTGTAGTTGAATCCAACTTGACGATGAACAAAATCTGTTCTCTAAAACACTACCTTACTTTCAGGTTGTTTCTTGGATTTATTTTCTGTAGCTCAGTGACTTCCAAATGAGGGATTCCGTGGAACTTGATGTGGTGTGATAATAGTCCCAAGGCTAAGTGACTCTGGGAAACTTAGACTGGGACAGCACTCCACAGATGGTTGCACATCTGATATGGACTGTACTGTGTCCCAGAGGCCCCAGAGTATTAGGCATTTTTTTTTAGCATAAACCCCTTTATTAGGGTACATGAATAAATGGTCTCCTAAAAGTTGTGTTTTGGGGAGCAGACTTTGCAGAATGTTGCCCTAGCCTTTAGTCTTGTTTGAATGCAATCAGATCAGTGTGGTGACCTTTCATTAGCCTCCTCCGAGGACAGGGTATCCTTTGGAAAGAGGGCCTGAGCTTCAGGTCCAGTACACTCCTCGTGGGTCTGAGCCTTCACCATTACTTCAGAGGAGTTGCTTTATAAAGAAATTGGCAGTCTTTTCTGGTACCATGTAAATATGAGGAATTACTACTATTAAAAAGAACATATCTACTTTTTTTTTTTTTGAGACAGGGTTTCACTCTTTTGCCTAGGCTGGAGTACATTGGTGTGATCATAGGTCCCTGAAGCCTGAAACTCCTGGGCTCAGGTGATCCTGCGCACTCTGCCTCCTGAGTAGCTGAGACCACAGGTGTGTACCACCGTACCTGACTAATTTTTGTACTTTTTTGTAGATATGGGGCCTCACTATGTTGCCCAAGCTAGTCTTGAACTCCTGGCCTCAGGTGATCTTCCTGTCTCAGCCTTCGAAAGTGCTACACAGGTGCAAGCCACCCCACCTGTCAAATCTACTTTTTAGCTAGTGATCTTCACATCTTGTGACATAGGTTTGAACAAAGGTGGCTTACTACCATAGATGTAGTATTAGACAGTACACCAGCAAGCAGGTTCAGACTTTATTATTCAAATTATTATTCACTTTATTTTCAAATAAAGTGAATTAAAAAAAAAAAACTAGAGAAGGCAGGATGTTATGGCTCACGCCTGTAATCCTAGCACTTTGGGAGGCCAAGGTGGGCGGATCACAAGGTCAAAAGATTGAGACCGTCCTGGCCAACATGGTGAAAACCCGTCTCTACTAAAAATCCAAAAATTAGCTGAGTGTGGTGGCACACTCCTGTAGTCCCAGCTATTCAGGAGGCTGAGGCAGGAAAATCACTTGAACCTGGGAGGCAGAGGTTGCAGTGAGCCGAGATCATGCCACTGCGTTCCAGCCTGGTGACAGAACGAGACTCCAAAAACAACAACAACAACAACAACAAAACCTAGAGTAGCATATGGTGTTGTGTGTCTGTAATCTCAGCTACTCAAGAGGCTGAGACAGGAGGATTGTTTGAGCCTGGGAGGTCAAGGCTGTAGTGAGCTATGTTTGTGCTATTCTACTCCAGCTAGAAAACAGAGTGAGATCCTATCTCTATAAATAAATAAGCCACTGCCTAATTTTTTTTAAGGTAACTGAGTGGCTCTCATGAATTTGAGTAAATTAGATAATTATAACAAGAAGTTAACATTTGATTGACTGTTTACTGTCTGGTATGTACTATGGTAAGGTATTACCTAGCCTGTCTCATCTGTCTTCACCATTACTCAATGAATATTGAAAAAAGGTTATTTTATTCTTTACTTTTAACACATGGGGAAATTGAGACTTTAAGAGATCAGTCTGGGCGTGGTGGCTCACACCTGTAATCCTAGCACTTTGGGAGGCCAAGGTGGGAGACTCGCTTGAGGCCTGCAGTTCAATACCAGCCTGGGCAGCATAGTGAGAACCCCATCTCTACAAAAAATTTAAAACAGTTGGGTGTGGTGATGTGCACCTGTAGTGTTGGCTTCTTGGCAGGCTGAAGTGGTAGAACCACTTGAGCCCAGGAGGTTGAGGCTATAGTGATCCATAATTCCACCACTGCACTCCAGCATGGGCAACAGAGCAAGACCCTGTCTCAAAAACATGCAAAAAAGGAGAGATTGATTTTTCAGAAGTCATGGAGTGAGTAATTGTCAAACTTTGGAAAGTGTTAACAAAGAGGAGGAAAAGAAGGAAGTAGTTGAGGGAAGGGTAAGGGATGGAAGAGGAACTGTAAGAGGTTGGCAATCCATCATTGTTTATAATTGTTGAGGGTAATCAATGAAATATTTGGTTGCAGCTATGAAAAGGATGACGGGAGCTGGATGAGTGGGATGGGGAGGCTCAAAGTAGTTTTATATGCTACATTCATCAGGTGATTAGCAGTGGGGAGACTCCTTTTAGATGATGTTAGTGAAGAATGACCTTTAGGGATTTTAAGTATGTCATTCTGCACCAAGTTCAGCAGTTAGCGGTTAGTGACTGATGATTTCTGTAAACATCTTCAGCTGATAGTGTTGCAGGAGGCATCAGAGCAAGAAGGCATTGGATTCTACAGTGGGGGCTGGTTTTCCTCATTGCTGTCTTAATCTTCCACATAGTTGTCTTTTTTGTTTGATTCACAATAATGATTTTAGGGTTAGTATTCCTGACACGCTGTTTACAAAAGATACACTGCCTTTTAATCAAAAACTGGCAAGTTTCATTCTTTGACACCAGGCACTGATCTCAGGCCTGTTACCTGAATGACAGAATTTGAATCCGATTCTCAGATGCTGTTTTTAAGGTAACGGCTACCCTCATTTTACAACCACTCTCAACTCATAACCATAGCATTCTATACCTTATTTTTGAAAAATGTACTCATTCACTATGAAGCTATAAAATGCAGCTCTTAAAAGAAAAAGCAACTGTCAAATGATTAAAACTATTTAACTGGTCTTGATGAATATTAACTAGCCATTCTTTTTAAAACAGTCTTTGGAGAACAATGGTTGACCAGGAATGGCCAGGCTACAGGCAGTACCTTTTCTCAGTAATCCTTATTTCTTCCCTTATCTGCACATACAGATTTTTGGGTTATAGACAGGGCCCTCTCTTTTGCTTTGTGCTGTGTGCCTCCTAGGTTGGGCTGCTTATATCTCAGAGGACTGGTATCTTCCCTTCATCTCAGCCCCAGGCAGGCTCTTCATTTTGAATATGCTGCAGGAACCCAGCTCGTAGGAGTCTCTGCTCCTCACTCTGCGACTCTGTTTTATCCACTCCTGGCAGATATGAGCAAAGAAGTTGTATGAAGGAGAGATTATGAAGGACATACAAACTGTTTATCTCTAGTCAAAATGAGTTACAGTAGATTCCTGACGTTTGTGAGGGCAGTGTCCGAAGTCAGTCACAATTCTCACATTGAAAAAAAACATTTTAGCACATGATTCCTTTCATAAAATGGCTAAAGTAGAATTGAAAAATTTAAACTATCTCTCTAGACCCCTAACTACTTATCTCACTTGATGAGTGATTTTTGTACTGTCTGGAGCACTTACTGAAACAAATTCACACATCTTTTCTACTTATTTTCTTTTGGAGCATTTGGTAGTTTTGTTCATACAATGTGTCTGAGTCATCATTGCATTTGACATTTCAGTCTTTCGTTTATTTGAAACTTCTATTTTGTGGCTAGCCTATCGCTTTCATAAACATCTCCATATTCCCTTCATTCTGTCATCAGCACTAGACTCAACTAGTGGTTAATTTTGTTTCATTTCTTAAAAAGAAACACTGTTTTATCACTTTATTTACAGTGTTCATAGCACTGAGACTAAGCACTGTGACTAAGAGCATGCCTGGGTCTTGGCCAGGCTGGACGACTTGCCCTTGCCCCAGCTTTATGGCATGTGTGATTCAGAATCATGTGTCTGCAAAATGACAGATTACTAAATGTCACAGCAACTTCAGGTGTCACTCAGGAATGGTAGGAACCATAAATACACTGTCTGCGAATGCCTACCTGAGTTGTGGGGGAGTGAACCCTACACTTCCTCCTCTCATCCATCTGTTGAGCTGATGAATGTGCGTATATACTTAACGAGTACTAGTTAAGTTACCAGAGAGCTTTGCAGTATTGGATTTTCCTTCGTGACTTCCAGGCTGCAGCTTCAGTTGTTGGCATTAGTAAGTATTTTCATGGAAGACATGCCTTTTATAATACAGACTTTTAAATAAACATGAAACCGGTTTTAAAAACTCACTTTTTATTCATTAAAAAAATTATTTAAACATTCAACAGATACAAAAAAGGTTTACAGAAAGAAGGCTCCTTCTCATAGCTATCTTTTAGTTAAACCATTGCCTCTTCCTGGACACAACCAGTGTTATCTGACAAATCCTTCCAGAGACAACCTGTGCATATACAAGCAATACGCACATTTATATATATTCTCTTTTGTTTTACACAAAGGGTAGCGGTAGCACACAGTTTTTATACCTTGCATAGAATTAGTAATGTTAATAGTATCTTGGAGCTCTTTCTATATCAAAATGTAAAGCATTTCCTAATTATTTTTTTTACAATGGCATTGCATTCCATTGTATGGATATATAATTGTCCTCCATTGATGGACATTTGAGTTGTTACCAATTTTTTGATATTGTAAACAGTGAATAACCTTTTACATTTTTCCATGTATACATTTGTGTAAGAATCTATAAAATAAATTTTTAAGAAGTAGAATTGCTGAGTTGGAGGATATGGTTTTGAATATTGATCTCTGTAGTGGTTATTCTGACTTAAAATGCCAGCATCAATGTATGAGTGGTCTACTTCCTCATAGGGGTTTTTGAATATAAAGTCTTACAGGGATTTTTGAATGTAAGATATTACTAGTTTAATCACCACCTAACGTTAGTGGTACATGGTAGACTGGGACCACCAGCAATTTATTTACATGAGAGAGTGAGGAGGTTCATCCAGTAGATAGAGTATCTCAAGGGGGAGTCAGGTGGCACAGCTTTGGTTTGGAGATGAGGAGTGGTATAGGAGAGAGAGGAGATAATTTTGAGGAAAGTGTCATATGTTATTTAGTCTGTTCTCCAGCCCTTTTGTTGGAGGCTGAGAGGAAGAACATTGTAATAAAAGCAAATTGTTTCACAGAGCAGGGACTTTCAGAGTGCAGTACATTTGCACTAGTGCCAGCGGTAATGGTCTCTGTCTTCAGTAGTCATCAGCTCGTTGATGTGACATCTGCAGTGGGCAGTGAGTGGTAGCAGCGTTCTGGGCATCCGTGCCTTTGGTGCAGCCATTGTCAGCCGTGACATACACGTATTAGTGGGAGTCAGAAGCTGCTCTGATGTATTTGGTGGACATCTGAACCCCAAAATTACCTCTTCTGACATGAGTAGTGGCTGGTGACCAATAGAAGTTAGAGGAGATTAGGCAGAAAATGTTGAATCTTGTCTAGTAGCACAGAGAACCCATTAGGGTGTACTTATAAGATACTTCATTAGGAAGCCTCAGAACCATTTAACAACAACAAAAAAAATTGTGATGAGGTTTTCTGCAGAAGGAGACATACTATTTGTGATGTGTGTTGTGACTCTCTTACCTATCTGGTTTTTGTGTGTGTGTGGCCTGTGGAATACAGGTGGATTATGGAGTAGCACCAGGTGATACCTATAAGAAGAAAACACAACAAGGGCATTTTTGAGTACTGAAAAATTTTGCCCAGTCTTAGGAACACGAATTGTTGAAGAGACTTTGTATGTTTGTATGCAAGTGTACACATTTACAGAGGGGGGTGACACAAGGGAGGAAGACTTGGGGTGACATGGAAGCAGCTTTTCTTAAAATAATACTGGTTGCTGGCTGTTCTACATCATTAATAGTTGGTGGAAAAACAGTCTGTTGTAGCCATTCAGTCTTCTTGTGATAATGAAAACACCCACAGGCTTCAAAACTAGATGACAGGAAAGACAACATGGTAAATATTTTTATGCTGTAATATTTTATATAGAATATCTACAAACCTTAGAATGAAAATATAGGTGAAAACAGCAAACATTAGATATGTGTTTTCAGGCAGGATACATTGTGTAACATTAATACTGTTTCACACAGCAAAGGCATATTCCGAGTATTTCTTAAAACATGTAGTGAACATTTACTGCAGGTTATGTGTAGTGCTGGCTTTTAGATATCTGCTAATTTCTATTGCTCCTGTCAGGCAGGATTTTGCTGCTGTGAATTCTATACATATATGGTTTTTAGGTAGGAAAGGACTAAAAATCTATTTGTGGTGTCTATGCGTCTTATTGACATTTTGTTAGTAAGCACGTACTTAGAAGGTATTTCATCAGATACATGTTGCACTGATGTGGACTTGATATTTATATTAAAAACTTCGGCCCTAATAAACTAGTTTTGTCATGTTCTGAGCCGTACCATATTCTGGTGAAAGTAGATTTTGCCAGATTTTCAGAGGGGACAAAGCTCTATAAAGATTAAACAATGATTGAGAAAGAACGCTCACTGTTGGAATCAGACTGGCCTGGGTTCAGATGCTGGCCATGCTACTGGCTGTGGTTTTGGTTGAGTTACCAAATCTTTCTGTACCTCAATTTCTTCCATGTAGACTCGAGGGATAATAAAATCCCTCTTTTCCTGAAAAAGAAATAAGTGACATAAAATATGTAAATTGCTACTTTGAATCCTTTGCTGAAGGTTAGATTGACTCAATACTTGTAAAAGTATACGTATTGTGTCTGATACAGTATCTGGTGAACAAATGCTATTATATTTATAGAGACTGTAATAAGCAGGATAATAGTCACAGCTGACAATTTTACCATAAGATAATTTCACTAAATTTCCTTAAAGTATATTTGCCAAAAAAAGAAAAAAAAAAAGGAAATGTTTATCCAGAGATTTTATCAGAAAGAACAGTAAAACTTTTTTTGTTAAAGGATCATTTGGATATTACCAAGTTTATCCACCCGGGGGAAAATATTCTATCACTCTACTGTCTATCAAAAAAAAAAGTTACCACTCTTAAACATCACTTTATAGGTATTTGATTTCATTGCTGGTTGTTATCTATTTAGTGAGAGAAGAGTCATACTAAGTCCTAATTCATTTCATATTTCCGTTATTGATTAGATTAATTCTTCCTAGTCCCTCACATCCTAGATCCTGTTTTAACGCTACAATCTTAATGATAGTGAAATTTGATTTAAAAAAAATTATTGATTTATGCATAATAGTTGTACACATTTATGGTATACATGTGATATTTCGATACATGCATATAATGTGTGATGATCCAATCAAGGTAATTGGGATATCCTTCACTTCAAATACTTACCATTTCATTGTTTTGGGAATATTCAAAATCCTCTCTTCTAACTCTTTGGAAATACTCAGTAATTTTTTTTTTTTTTGAGACAAATTCTCATTCTGTTGCCCAAGCTGTCGGCTCACTGCAACCTCCACCTCCCAGGTTCAAGCGATTTCTCCTGTCTCAGTTTCCAGAGTAACTGGGACTACACGCATGTGCCACCATTCTCGGCTAATTTTTGTGTTATTAGTAGAGATGGCGTTTCTACCACCATGTTGGCCAGGCTGGTCTCAAACTCCTGACCTTGTGATCCACCCACCTTGGCCTCCCAAAGTGCTGAGATTATAGGCATGAGCCACCATGCCCGGCTCATGGTAAATTATTTTTAACTGTATCCACCCTACTGGGCTATAGAACGCTAGAACATATTTCTTCTATTTAACTGTAGTTTTATACTAATTAATCGACCTCTCTCTATTCCTTCCCTCCTGCTACCCTTCCCAGCCTCTAGTGCTTCCCTTCCCAGCCACTGTTCTATTTTCTGCTTCTATGAGACTTTTTTAGCCCTCACATATGAATGAGAACATGTGATATTTATCTTTTTGTGCCTACCTTTTACTTAGCATAATGTCCTTCAGGCTCATCCATGCTGTCACAGATGACAGGATTTAATTCTTTTTATGGTTGAATATTCCTTTGTGTTTATAAACCACATTTTAAAATCCATTGGTCTGCTCATAGACACTTAGGTTGAGTCCATATCTTGACTATCGAGAGTAGCGCTGGAATAAACATGGGTCCACAGATATCTGATTTCCTTTCCTTTGGATATATACCCAGTAGTGGGATCACTGGATCATATAGCATTTCTATTTTTATTTTTTGAGGATCCTCTATGCTGTTTTCTATAGTGGCCGTATGACTGTCTATTCCCACTAACAATATAGGAGTTCACCTTTCTCTGCATTCTCACCTGCATTTTTTAAATATTTTTGATAATTGCCATTTAAATTGGGGTGATGTGATATCTCCTTGTGGTTTTAATTTGTATGTATCTGATGGGTAGTGATTCTGAACATTTTTTTTTTAATGTACCCTTTGGCCATTTATATGTCTTCTTTTGAGAAATATCTATGTAGATCATTTCACCATTTTCAAATCCGATTATTTGCTTTTTGCTACACTATTGTTTGAGCTTCTTATATAATCTGGATATTAATCCCTTGTCAGATGGATAGTTTGCAAATATCTTTTCCCGCTTTGCCGGTTTCCTCTTCACTATGTTGATTGTTTTCTTTGCTGTGTAGAATCTTTTTAGTTTCATACAATCCCAGTTGTGTATTTTTGCTTGTGTTGCTTGTGCTTTTGAGGTCTGTAAAATCTGATTCTTCTTCATATTTACATTTTGTAAGTTTTGAAATGATCAGAAATAGACTTAATAATATGTCTAATATTTGATATTTTCTCTATTTAAGGGGGAAAGCAGAAGAAAAAGTATTGAAGCATGTAGTGAATTCCAGCAGAAGTTAGCTGTAATTAAAAAAAACAGAGGATTTTTCTGTTGAGTATTTAAAAGTGAATGTACATTATATATGTAAGGAGATTGCACTTTAAAAAATCTTGAATTTTTGAACAAAATTTTCAAGCATATACAAAACTAGGATGTAGTAGAATAAACTGTCATGGGCTCTTCACACATTTTGGCAATTACCAACACATTGCCTGTTTATTACCACTTCACCTCCTTGTTAATTTACAGCAAGCTTTTCACATTACACCATTTCATCTCTTCATTTCAGTTTGTGCCTCTAATATACAAGGAACAACTCCCCCTTTAAAAGTACATACATTTCTCTTAAAAAAAAAGCAACAATATTTCCTTAATTTCATAAAATACCCGATTTGGCATTCATACTTTTCTTCCTTTCTTTTGTTTGAATCGGGGTCCACAGATTCTATGAATTGTAATAGTGTGATTGGTTGCTATGTTTCTTAAATCCCTTTTCATCTAAATTTCATACTTCCATGCCCATCTTTTTTTGTAGTTTACAGCATTGGCTTTCAGACTTTTTGCTGTCAGCTTTCCTTTTTACTTTTAAAAATGGTTGAAAGTTCAAAAAAGTATTGCTTTTATAGTACATATATATATATGTATATATACTGTGTTAGAAATAGTTTAAACTATTTACAAATAACATTAAACCCAGTATATGATAATATATATAAACATAATTTTTATGAAACATAGTCATAGTTTTCAAAATAAAAGAAATAGAGAAATGGCATTTTAAAAACATTTTTGCGAATCTCTTTAATGTCTAAGTTAATGGAAGGTAGCTGGATGTCTGCTTCTTGTTGCATTGGGTTGTTTTGTTTGAAGTATATGAAGAAAATCGGGTTTTATGCATATATGAGGTTGGAAAAGGGAAGAATATTAATTAGCTTTTTCATTTAATAGTGGACGTCTTTAGTTAGCACACTAAAACTTAACAGGTGTTGGTAGTTTCTTAAAGATTAGTTGCAGTGTGCAATTTGAAACCTTGTAAATGAAACTTATCAATTATCAACCATAATCTGTTAACATTAAAATCTATTGGTCCATCTTGCAGTTTGAATGGATCATTTACCCATGCATAATTTTGCACCATCATGCATTGTTCATTTTGAAAATACTGCTTTACCGAGATATGCAGATCTTCCAAATGTTGACATATTTCATTATGAAATGTTTTTAAAATCACGTCCATTGCTATCACCACCCATCCATTGCCTTAGAAAAGTCTTTAGCCATCTGGAAGCTAGCAAGCTCATGGTGATGCATATGAGTTTTACAAAATCCTGATTTTTCTCTTGAAGTGTCAAATTTAATTGTTAGCTACAAATACTGTTAATATTTCCTTTCATGTGAAAGGCCCACTTCATTAATTTTTGATGAAATATTTACCAGATAACCAAACCCAAATAAATACAGCTTGTTAAGTAAAAAAGGCATTTCATTAAAAACCAGGAGCTTGCATCCGTGGTACTTTAGCATGCCAAAGTACTTGCCATTTCATCACACAGAATGTTAAAAAGATTTATATTCCGATATCAAGACTTAATAACACTTATTATTTTTACTTCATCAAGAATGGTCCTTAGTGAGACTGACATTTATTTACTGTGCGTGCATGGTGGGGAACAATGTAATGACTGCTACTACAGTTATTGACACTGCACCGGCAATTTTATACTTTCTTGGTTTTGCACCATCAATGCAAATGTCAACACAGTGAAGAAGGCAAACAATGTGTCAGTATTTTTATCAAATAGTTGACTTTTGGGACCTTTTGAAAGGGTCCCAGAGACCCTTGAGGAATGCATGCTTTGAGAAATGCTGCTAAAGAGTTTCTGGTAGTCTGGATTTTCTTCCTCATGTCTTCGTGGTGTGATTTAACATGCTTGCTTTCTCTGATAGCTCCTATAAATAGACTTGATCAGATTAGGTTTGATTTTGTTTTTTCCTGGTAAAAGAATGGTGGTGGGTTTGCATTTCATAGATGGTGTTGGGTTTGCATTCCTGGCAGCCATCGATGGTCGTTGCCTAGAATCATTAATTTATTAAAGGTTACAAATTATAATATTCTATCATTCCTTCTTCATTTATTAGCTGCAGTTCTTTCTAAGGGGAAACTTTATCTGCCCAATGATTTGGTTACTCTAACATACAGTTCACATTGGGAAGGCAGGATAAATCTATGTTTCTTTTTCCAAATAGTTGATTTTCTAGAATCCTCGAAAGGTGATCAATGAGGTGTTCTTGCTTTATTTGTTTGATTTGACTGTCATTATGAACTTGTAGATTTAAATTTATTTGGTGTGTTTCAGTTCACTGCAGCTAGTGATTAGTAAGGATATTACTTTGCTTTTCTTTGGCCAGAAGGATCCTATTCAGGTTGGCTCTTGAATTCTTTGGATATGACTTCTGTTGTCTTTGATAGCTTCTTTGCTTTCTTGTTTGACAAAAGGTTTCAGTTTCATCTTGGACATTTCCTGCTATTGAGCAGAAATCAGTTCCTTCTATGGGGAGACTTGTGAGAAATGATATTTAGATACCACACTGTGAAGCTAGGCTGCTCATTACTGTGGATTGATGATTGTTTCTAGATTGTTTTCAGTGGACAAAACTAGAAAATACTCATATTTCTAAAGTTAAAATACATCATTAATTCATACTGATACTTCCATTCAAATTTAGGACCCGTCTTTCATTAGTTGTCTATGATACCAACATAATTACTTATTTGTTTTTCTCATGTTACACAGACAACGGTCTTAGAACAACAATATCAATACCACAGCCAATAATATGGTTATGGAAATTTGTTCTCCAGTTTTTTTAAAAAAATAAAATTAGAAATGTTATCACAGTTTAGGTAGCCAAATTGGTTATTTTAACAGAGACTTATTATGGGTGTTTGCTGTACATTTTGAGGCGGTTTTCCTATTTCCTAAAATAACAAATTGGCAGATTATTCAATGGAACTGAATAAACAAATTTACCAAAAGACTCAATCACATTATGCATTTGTGGTGTTGATTGGAACAGTGTAGATGACAATCAATAACTGAATTTTCCTTTTTTATTATCAAATGGCTTTTTAAAAAATCAACATTTTATATTAATTTTATTCTTTATCCATATTTATTCTTTTTAGTGTCTTAAAACAGAAGACAGACTACTTACAGGCAAGGAATTCTATCCATATGGCATTATGACTTTTCTTTTTTAAGTGAATATGTGTTGAATCAATGAACTTCTTTGGGTTATGAATAGAAAAAGTTTACCGTAACACTTTTTAACTTAGGCGTTTTTATTAATTTTTTTCTATATAATTTTCCAAGGGTCATGCTAGGAAAAAAAGTTAATATTTTTGAAGTAGCTGTTTTTAGATCTAGGGATAATGGGATATTATGATCAAGAAACTTATGTAATTAAGGGAAACTGAACTAATGAGTACTAAATTAAAAACAGATTTCTGTGCAGAATATTTAGTGATATGCCTTCTTTTCCCCTTTCAGGTTAAAAAATAAATCATGACTGAATCTGCCTCCAGCACAAGTGGTCAAGAGTTTGACGTGTTCAGTGTTATGGACTGGAAAGATGGAGTGGGCACATTACCAGGAAGTGACTTAAAGGTAAGCCCTCTTTATTACATACAATTATGTGTGTATGCATCTGTGTGTATGCTTACTTAAAATTGAATATATATGTGGAATAAAAATTAAAAGCATTAATCATAGTAGTGTAGGTTTTAGATGATGCTTAGACCTCCAAAATAAATTTGCAAGACAATTTGAAATGCTGATGGAATGGCAGAGCCTTTGTCACTTGGATCAGGGGAGTAAGGAATATTTCTGCATGTGCTTATTTTGCAGAAATTGATTTATAGTTTCGAGAAGGATCATCTCAGTTTTCACACTTACCATGACTGCCTGTAAATGCAGAAATGGCAGACTTAGAAGACCTACCTTTTTTGATTTTGTGTAACAGGCTTTGTAACTTTGAGTGAATAGCCACAGTATCTTAGATTGTCCTACAGTTCTCATTTAAAAACTGGATAATGTTAAAGTATTGAATAAATAGGATTATTTACCTCTCTTAATTATACTGTGAGTATGGATTTTAATATAATAACTTGTTCAAAATCTCAGGTTCTTCCTGTAAATTGGTCTGACTTAGTATAGATGAGAACTCTGGAGAGCAGTACTTCAGTCTGCTGCTTTTATGTATGCTTGCCCTGCCTCCATTTCCCAATAACCCTAAACTTATTCCAGGACCACTCCTGTTGTCCCATGAAACATGGTTGTGCAAGCGCCCATCTGGGAAACCAACTACCCCCACCTCTCATTTCTAATTTACTTTTGTTCTGATCCTATCTCTGGAACCTTGAACCTGTCTGTGGCCCTTTAGACTTTGTGTTTGCACTTGCTCATTCAGGTATTTAAACTTCCCATCTCCCCAGCAGGCCATCGCTTGGCTTACCTCTCAAATGTTTGGTATTCTAGGCTCTCTTGAATAGAAATACCTGCCCCACTAATTTAGGACTCTTGGAATGTAATCCCTTTTAGTGGCTGCTTGACAAGTATCCTAAGCCAAGCCTGCCCTAGCTCATCTTCAGTGTTGAGATTTGGATAATCTGCCTGTCATTGGAAGAATACTTAGATTTTAGTTGGGTTTGGTTTAATTAAGTGCAGTGTGCCAACATCTCTGAGTTTAGTGTAACAAAAATGTTGCTCTGAGGTTTAGTAGAATCTGGAGAAGAGATTGGGTTTTCAATTTTAGCTCTGTATGACCTTGAAAAAAGTCAGTTAATCTCTGGGTCAAGTTTCCTCTGCAGTAAATTAGGAATTAAATGAATGTTAAGGATTTTACCTGCTCTAACATTCTCCAAATATTCATCTGGATAAGATATGACAGAGAAAGATTGATGAAAGTTTTTGAGAAAGAAAAATTGTTTCTCAAATTGATCATGTCAACTACATAATAGCTACCCAATCTTTGTCAAATTATTTCAATTGCCTAACTTTTGGAAACCTTATCTGTGAAACTGGGATATTAGAATCTATGTGATAAGGTGGTTTTGAGGATTGAAAAAATTAGTCGATATAGAATACTTAACAACTGTATTCTTTCTGGCTTTGTGACTTATTATGTAAACTGCCATTTTTAATTGCTTTACTCCTTTATTTCCTTATTTCCCTTTTTCTAATCAATGGCTTTTTATACCTTTTCTTCTCAATGGCTTTTTAAATAAAAGTCACATGGTTGATGAAATTTGTGTTTTGTTCAGTTAGCTTTTTAACAGTAGAGTGAAGTTTTCATCCCTAAGAAATCTGGATTGCTTTAAAGTTTTCTAAGCAATGAGTTTTCGAAATTAACCTATTACTTGTATTAAGATAATCAAGTAATTAAGCCGTTTGATGGGAATTATCATCTGGGTTATATGTTAATGAGTTTCAGACTCATCTAATTATCTGGGTAATTGCCATGTATCTAATTCGTGTACTGTAGACAGTTTGATACCTCACTTAAAAAAATGATTTAAATGTCATTTTCAACCTTATTTCAGCCTTTTTATCTGAGATTCAGAGATGACCCAATTGATTTTATTACTGAGGATTTCTAATTCACTTGCTTCCTATTTAAAATCCAAGTTGCTTTAGAAATCTGGCTAAGAAATTGATTTATCACAAAATTAGGATATCAGAACTTTGAATGAATCATGACATTTTCTCTCTCAAATCATTCTTTGCCTATTTTATCCTACCCAGGCTTCTGTTTTCCAATGGGTGGGCATCTAGATTTCCTAGGTTGAAGTTAGTTCAGTTAATATAGTCAGCAAATCTATAGAAGCCAATTTCTTGTCATAGGAATAGGTTTTTATATGCCTCAGTTTTTGCTGTTTTGAAATGGATTTTGTTGTAAAAGCCCTATGATTGTTATCCAATCAAATTATGCCCTTCTATTTAACATTTTTCGGTAGTTGCCCAAATCTTTTTGGTAAAGTTCAAGCCCCTTAAGTTTACCGCTAGAGTTTTTTGTTGGTCTGGCCTCTGCTTTCCTCTCTGGCCATGTCTAATTTCACTCCCAGTGCCACTCTTGTTTTCTACCCAGCCCAAGCCACTAGTTGAAACCTTCACACACTGGGCCCTTTTTACTGTTCCCTGTTGCTGGAATCCCTTCTCCACACTGGGCTAACAAAAGCTTATATAAACAGAGCACAGACATCTTCTCTGGGTGCAGTAGGGGAAAGAATAGAGAACGTACTATTTGATGAACACTGTACCTGCATCTTTTTATTTCTTTCATTTTACCCTTCTTAAGGTAGTTTCTATCTCTCTTGTCAGTTTACAGATGGGGAAATGGAAGCCTGACTTGCTTAGGTCAGTTACTGGCAGGGGTCTTAACAGGATTTTCTGATATTTAAAATGGATTATCTTACCACTGCTATACTGCTGTCTAAAGAGAGAAAACACTTTCCTATCAAAAGAGATGCAAGGAAAATGTTAGAGGAATTAGAGGAGGTAAACATTTATTTCAGCTGGAGGAATCCAGGAAGGCTTTGATAACCAGCTTCAAGTGCCTGGAATTATGTAGAAGTCTCCATGAATACATGAGGGAGGCAGGAACAGGAGAAGAGAAGGGCTTCCAGAAGAGGGAGTAGCTTAAGAAGGTTCAGTGTCAAGGGGGAAACAGCAAGTGTCCACTGACATTCTGTTATTACAGTCATTAAGACATTTTTGCCTAAGCAAGTCATTTAAACTTTACCAGTGCCTAACTTGTCTTTTTAAAACACAAATTAGTATTTGTAGATGAATGTCTCAGGGCCAGCTGTAAGAACAGGGAGGTGACTAAGTGGCAGTGCAGAGGGACTTGATGGGGCTTCCCATACCTGAGCAGTTTCCCTACCTGAACTTCTAATGATGTCTGAAATTTATCCACAGAGAATTATTTCTCTGGGTCATAATATCTTTCAGGGTCCCTCAGTAAAATGCAGATACACTCCTAAGAGGATGACATCTTGTGTAGTAAGAATAATTTCCACTTAGCCAAGAGCAAGACCCTCCCTTCAGCAGCAGGCAGAAAATTCACCACACTCTTAATACATGGTTTTGCCTTGCTTTGATTAATGTTCAGAACAATTTAGTTATCAAACATCTTTGCCCTTAAAACACACTGTTAAGTCAATTCAGATCTCAGCATTGAAGGTAATAAAATGAAAACAACCTCAGCAGTGCCTTTTAATGATTTATTATTAAAACAGTGAAATATAGGCAAAAGATTCTTTGCCTCTACCAAAAATAAAGAGAATTGAATCAATTAAAGGTAGTTCAAGCCAAACAAACAAAACATGTGCAGTCCCTTATATATTTAGGCATAATTGTTTTCTGATTGACCTGGATGTATCCACATGCAGAAAAGGTTAACAGATGTCTTTTGTTTGCTTAATATTAAATCCCTTTTGTAAAGTTTATAATTTTGACTTTCTTGGTTGTAGAGTGGAGCCACTTGACAAGTTTTTATGCATATTTTAGCTCCCTAAGTTAGAACTAATTATTTAAAAAATATATAAACAAAGGTGAAGTTTTCATCATTCCAAAACCATTTGTTAAAGCATCACCAGTTTCAGAACCTGGGTGTTTTATTGGAAAACATAGTGTTAGGAATTGTATCAGTCTTTCTGGAATTCTGTCTGTAGGACTTCAGTAATGTTAGCAGGACCTAACAACCTTTGTGGTGTAATATTTTCTACCATAGCACTGTTGTGGAAGACACAGTAAGTCCAAATTGAGAAGTCAAATTGATCCAAATTGATCCTGTATGTTTTTGTGTATTGAGATATTTAATTTTTGAGATAAGCAACTTTGGTAAGAGCAGATGTTCTTTATTTTTTCAGGCTTATAGTATGCCTTGAAAATTATAAATCTTATCCCCAGAAAACTGTATATGTGCACATATCATAATTTTGCATGTATTTTATGGGATTAATCAACCCTCAAAGTCTATCTGTGGATCTCTGGCTTAGAAGAGTGAACTGTGTCCCCAAGTGACATTGCATCTTTACTTTGTACTTAGACTGTAGGTCAGTTACTGGCAATAAATTTGAGGAGAAGGAAAAGCTGACTGGGATTGAATGTTGCATTGTGCGAATCTTTTCTTTTAACTTTGAAAGTGTTTGAACCTGAAGCTTCTAGGTGTCATAGGTCTGAGTTCTGACTTGGAAATTCCACTCAGTGGTGTTTTCTCTCTCAGTGTTTGAAATGGAAGGTGGTTTGCTGTTTTACAGCAATTTGAAAACTTAAGCCATGGGAAAATTTCTGTTTAATGTAAATGTTTGATGCTATTTCTTACGGTTTGGATTTGTCAAATAAGCATAAGTTAACATCAGTAACATATGATAAAAGTAAATTTATCTGAAGTGCATTGTCAAGCTTGTGCCTATTGTTTTTTATTTTAATTCAAATTGATTTTTTTCACATTCTTTAATATCATTAATTAATAATTATCATGACAGCTTGTTTTTTCTGCTCTTGCCCAGCAGATGGTACTGTCAGCCTTATTTTGAGATATTCTGTCTTCAGCTTGATCATTAAAAACTTTTTTAAAAGATTTCTTTTTCCAAAAGTAAAGTTATTTTTAGCACTCTTCCTTCTAAATATATTTTTACCTCTTCCTATATAGACATTTCAGTATACACACTTGGTGTAATACTCACCTGCCTGGGAAGTTGTATCTGGAATACGTAGCAGGGAGAAAACATTCTCACATTTCTTACCTGTTTCCACATGTTTAGTCTAGAAAGCATTTAATAATTGTGGACTATGCATAGAAGAGTGTTTAAGGTGCTATTTTCACCTGGCAGAAAGACAATTATTGATACTTTTTGCCCAACAGTATCCAACTTGCAGTCAGAATGTAGTTAAGTAAAATAAAGAATTTTATTAGCACGTTGACCAAGTAGATTTTTTCGCATTGGCAGATGGAGGGGGTGGATTAAATACTACATACTTGCATGCTCATAATTTCTGTGAAAGATCTGGAACATCTTAGTATCCTTTTGAATTTTGAGCTTTCTAGTTCTTCATCACCTGTTAAAATTAGTGGGTCCTTAATGTTATTCTGTTTTATGGAAAAACAGAAGGAATACAGAAAACTGCTTAAAACTCATGAATGTGTGAGTGAATCTAGCTGTTTCAGAGAGAACAGGGCCTCCCCACATAGGTAATGGCTAAGCCTTACACACACACACACAGACACACACACACACACTACAACCAGGTTGCCTTAGAAACATACTTTGTTTCAGGCTTGCTGTCAGGTGAAAGGAAATTTTCAGTATTTGGAATGAGAATGTCCATGAAATCAAGATGCTCTTGCGTTTTAGTGATAAAATCGGCATGTGGCTAGTAGACTGCTTGTTCAGCTCTCAGAGAAATTTCCAGTTGTTTTAGAGGACTGCAGGTAAAGATAATGCAGAATTCTAAAGAGCAGTAAAAGGCAGAGGAAGTGAGGTCCTGGGGTCACATGGCTCATACTTCAGCCTTCTGTGCTCATGTCTTGGAATATAAGGAGAAGGATGTCCAGGCCGTTATTTCTGGGATAGGGATATTCCTTCTCTCTTAACTGGGTGAGCTTGGGCAAGACAAGTTTATTCCTGGGAAGAGAGTAATTCTCTTTTTACTAAATGTGATTATTAAAAAGAAAAAATATGCTGTAGGAAAAAATAAAAGTCTTAGTTCACACACACACACACACACACACACAGTGTGTTTGAAATGATAGCCCATCCAAGTAAGCTGCCAGCTCTATGGGACAGGGCAAAGCAGGGTCGTTGATATCCTTCAGCAGACCTTGCTGCTTTGTTCTGTTCTCCTTCCTTGAATTACAAAATTAGTAAAATGCCAAGGTCTTAGTATTGGTGGAAGGCTTATCAGGATATAATTGTCTACATTAACTCTTAACACATAATTAATTTGTTTGAAGACTATATGTGTCAGCCATTAATTAATGACTGTCCAGAGCACTTTTGTAAATTTTGCCTCTTTCTGCTGTTGTCACTAGTTTCGGGTCAATGAGTTTGGAGCCCTGGAAGTTATTACAGATGAGAATGAGATGGAAAATGTTAAAAAAGCAACTGCCACCACCACTTGGATGGTACCAACTGCTCAAGAAGGTAAGGGAGGTTCATCTACATTTTATTTCTTGCTTTTGAAAGATTCAAAATACAAATGTCTAAAGTTTTAAATAGGCTGGAACTTTGAAGGCCCCGGGTAATATTTGTGCCTCACGTTGTTAGGTAAATTTCTATAATGAAACTGATAGGAGCCAGCTTTTATATTTTAAAATAACTATAAACTGTCTTCTTTCCTCATGCCAGATCTGTAGTAGCACAAGGTTAGTTGGAAATTAAGTAAATCCATGTTGTAGCCTACACAGGTGATTTAGCCAAAAGCCTGCCACTTTTTTTCTCATCTACTCCGATGGTTGTAACTAACACCTATATGCTGATGACTCCTAAATCTACATCTCCAGCCCCGACCTCTCCCCCGAGCTCCAGGCCCGTATTTCCACCTGCCTACTGGACATCTCCACCTGGATGTCCCACAGGTACCTCAAACTCCACATGTCTGAAATGCAATTCATTTTCTATTTCTTTCTCCCCTCCCCACAAACCTGCTCTTTCTTCCCTAACCCATATTTCAGTTGACAGTAGCACCATCCACCCAGTGGACAAGCAAGAAATACAGGAGTCATCCTGAATTTATTCTTCCCATCCCCATATCTTGTTACTTAAACCTCTTGATTTTTATTTCCTAATATGTCTCAGATCTGGCCTTTTCTACCTGTCATCTTTGCCACGGCCTTAATATAGGCTCTTATCAACTCTCATCTGAACTATTGCAGATGTCACTCTGCTTATAATTTTATACCCTTCTGATTTGTCCTGCCCCTTGAAGCCAGAGGAACTTATATAGATTGCTTATCTGACACTTCACTGATTTCGCATTGCCTTTTTAGCAGAACATACAAATATCTGAGTGACCTGCACCTACCTGCTCGCTTTGCCTCCTCAGTCTCTGTGTCCTTCTTTGTATGTTGTGTTCTGGCAGTGCCAGCAGCACAGAATTACGTGTAATTTTCCCAACACATCATGCGGTTTCATGCTTTCTTGCCTTTACTCATGCTGCTTTTTCTGGCTCAAATGCCATTTCTCTTTGTCCAATTGGTAAACTCCTCTTCGGCCTTCAAAACCCTGTTGAGGCTTTCTATCAGAAAATCCTTCTCTGACCTTACCCCAGGCTGAATGAATCACTTCTTCTGTACTACTTCTGGACCTTGTTTATGCCTCTAGTATTGCATGTATCACGTTTTATTATAAATACTGGTTTTCTTGCCTCTCTTCTCTTCTGGACCGTGAACTCTCTTGGGCAAGGTCTCTACTGTCATTATTAATGTCTAGAATAAATTGGTGCCTAATAACCGTTTGCTGAATGAATGATTAGCCTAACAATTCAGGCAAAAGGAAATGTGAGTTCCTACACAATTTGGATAGCTATGATTTAGGAAATGTGCTACATCAAAAGTGTAATAGATGAGATGTTGACGTAGCCATTTAAGTAAAACAAAATCATTCATCAAAAGATCATAAATGTGAAATAACAGATGACCCTTTGAAATTTTCAGAAAGATACAAATATAGAGTAGGATTCTACAGATTAATATATGTGTCTTGTGAATTTAGTGACTAATGAAATTTTCTTCATTTTACTTTGAACTCTGTAGAAAAAGCCTTCGTCAACTTTTGTTTATCCTTCCTGCAGAATATTTTTTCATTATTTGAATGATTTAAAATGATTTTCTACAGAGCCCATACACCCGCCCCCCCAGACACTATAATTTGATCATTCATTCATTCAACAAACACTATTCGTTATTGTGTTGCTAACAAAATTATTAGAAGAAAAAGTTTCATTGTGTTTTAGAATGTCTTCTGTCATGGTGTTAATTTGCATTTCTTCTTTTCATCTTCTAGTCTTTTCAGAGAAGACTGGGATGCCTTTCAGGTTGAAGGATCCAGTGAAAGTAGAAGGGCTTCAGTTCTGTGAGAACTGTTGTCAGTATGGCAACGTAGATGAGTGTCTTTCTGGAGGAAACTATTGCAGCCAGAATTGTGCTCGGCACATCAAAGATAAGTAGGTTTTGGCCCCATTCCATCTATAAAATGAGTTTTAGAGTCCAGTGTCACGGTGCCTGAGAATATAGAAGTTTTGTGCTCTCTGACATTCATCACCTATTGATACCTTTTTCCCAGAGACTTTCCCTTTAGGGGCACATGGGCCCTAACCCCTATATGGGACCTGGTGATGTCTATCATGCCTGGTCTGAGTTCTGTTATGAATATTCTGTCTGTAAAACAGCGTCTGCCTCTGCCTTCAGTCTTCCATTTCCATTCATTTGATTGTTCCTCAGCTAAAAGTGTTTAGTTTTTTTCTGGGTTACATACACATCTGGATGACACTGACATTTATAGAAGCATAGTTTTGTTTATATTTTGGGAATTCTTAGGTAACTCAGCTAAAACTCTGCCTATGGCATAAAGCTTGCACTGATCCATAATCAACTGAGTGAAAATGGCCATAGGGAAGAGTGTAGTGAGTTGTGTCACTGATGATCTCAAGTTGTGAACTGAGGATTTTGAGACAGAGGCATTAGCTGTGACTGGCAGTGGTGTGTGACTTTCCCATTTGGGGACTGTCTGACAAAGTTCAGCTTATCACCAAGAAGGTGCTGTTTTTTTCTTTTTGAGACCAAGTTTCACTCTTATTCCCTAGGCTAGAGTGCAATGGCGCAATCTCACTCAGCTCATTGCAACTTCTGCCTCCTGGGTTCAAGCGATTCTCCTGCCTCAGCCTCCCGAGGAGCTGGGATTATAGGCATGCGCCACCACGCCCAGCTAATTTTGTAATTTTAGTAGAGATGGGGTTTATCCATGTTGGTCAGGCTGGTCTTGAACTCCTGACCTCAGGTGATCCACCACCTTAGCCTCCCAAAGTGCTGGGATTACAGGCATGAGCCACCACACCCGGCCAGAAGGTGTTTTTCTTGCATATCATTGTACACTGCAAAGAAATGACTAGATGTTTATATTTTAGTGGACTTTCCCACGTATTTTAATCACCACAGGCTTGGGAACTGTCAGTTTTTCTTGGCTAACTGATGTTTCACAAAGTTACACTTAGCCTTTTTTTCAGTTGGATTTGTCATTCTTAATAACTGCTAGATCCTTGTTTGAATGGCACTGAAAACAAGTATCTCTAAATAATTCTTTTATTAGTATAGATGATAGATGTGATGGATAAATCACTTGTTAGAACCTATTTCATACATATTGCTGGTCCCCTTTTGAAATTAATATATAAGGTAATTTTCGTTTTATGCCCTGACAGATGTCATATGTAATAGTGGTTTTCAGTGTTTCTGATATATGATATTCTCATGCCTACAAATTTCTTCTGGTAGCTAAAGATTTTTCCTTTGGAGGGTTATTTTTTTAATAAGTGATTGTTTCATTGATAATCAGCAAGTAGATGTTTGATGGGTATTGCTTCTGTCACTATATTGGGTTTATAACACAACAGAGATCAGAAGGAAGAAAGGGACATAGAAGAAGACAATGAGGAAGAAGATCCTAAGTGTAGTCGGAAGAAAAAACCAAAATTATCTCTAAAAGCTGATCCCAAGGAGGATGGAGAAGAGAGAGAGGATGAAATGGTGAGTGCCTCTGTCTGACACCAGGAGCACAGGGATGTGTCTTTAGTGGATAGCATCATAGTCACAAGCACTGCTTGGAGCCCACTGAGTTCAAATAAGGGTTCCAGGACTATCTTTGTTACCATTAGCAAGTTACCTGGCCTCTCTGCGCCTTGCTGTCCTGATCTCAAAATGGGAATCATGAATAATAGTATCCTTCTCTCAGGGTGAAAAAGTGGGATGTCCAAAAATTTCGTGCTAGGGTAAGAGGGAACATTTCAAAACCTTTAATCTTGTATATGAATCTGAAATTTCTCTTAAAAACAAAAAGACAATCCCATTTCATTAACTTGCAGATGGATCTCATAAAACTATGTGAGTGGGTAGAAAATGGCACATAAATATCAGGTATAT
Source organism: Callithrix jacchus (assembly GCF_049354715.1). Taxonomy (NCBI): domain Eukaryota; kingdom Metazoa; phylum Chordata; class Mammalia; order Primates; family Cebidae; genus Callithrix; species Callithrix jacchus. Next base: position 136,676,571 of record NC_133505.1, read on the forward strand.
TTGGAGAAAAGCATTCAAAATGTACGAATTAAGACATAAATATTCTATTCTTAAAGCGTTTATTAATGATTCTATAGGAAAAGGGAACTTTGAGGTGTGGAAATGTTTCCCTTAAGATCAGTATTGCACAACTGTTACTTTTGAGTCACCGTTCTAGGAGCTGGGAATAGAGGAATGCATAAGACAAATAGAGGACAGGTCTCTGCTGGCAGAGACATTGCATTCTTGTTTAGAGGATATTTAATCCACAAACAAAATGAACAGGAGAAATGTCACCTAGTGATAAGTGCTATGTTGAGAATTAAAATAGGGTATTACGGTTGGCTGACTACTTCAGGTTGGGTTGTCAGGGAGCCACCCCAAAAGTGATGGCATGAACAGTGTACCCTGATTAATGAGGAGGAGCCACTATGTGAAGTGAAGCATGAGGTGCATTCTGGGTAGTAGAACTTCTAGGGAAGGTGTGAACTTGTGCAGCATATTCTGTTCAAAGAAATAAAGTCTGGGCACTGTGGTTTAGGAGAGGGTGAAGTGAGATGAAGTTGAAGAGGTACGTATGGTCCAGGGTCTGTAGGGTTTTATGATAAACAAGAATCTTGGGTGTTCATTGTATTCTGAGTGTCAGGGGAAGCTGCTGGAAAGTGGAAGGCAAGGGAACTCTTTGTTACGATGTATGTTTTAAATGACCACTGTAGTCCTGAATAGAATCAGGGAAACCAGTTAGGAGTTTATTGCAGTAGACATGTAAGAAGGCTAAAGAAGATAGAAGTCTGCGGATTTGGGCATCAATGTTAAGAGGTGGGGTTGTCAGAGTGTGTGAGGGAAAGAAAAGAATCAGGGATAATGCTTAGACTTTTGGCTTTGACAATTGACTGGATAACCATGTCTCCTACTGAGAATGGGAAGACAAGGGTGGAGGGCAGAACAGAGTCCTTTGCCATCATGGATTTGAGACGCTGATTACACATTCAGGTGAAGATCCCAAGTAGGCATTTGGATACAGCCACATGGAATCAGGGAGAGGGAGCTGGGGATGTAGATTGGGATTATCTAGACTATAAAATGACCTTGAAAACCCAGGGATAGGGACTCGGAAGAGTGGGGAAGGGAACTGGATTGGAGGAGACATCAGCAGAGGAGACAAAGAAAGAGGGGCCAGTGAGGTGTGAGGAGAATCAGAGCAGAGTATTCACAGAGCTGAGAGTGGAGTGTTTCAAGGAGTGGGGAGCAGTATCTGTGCCCTTCCAATGGGTAATAGGTGGATACAGTCTTACTTTGTAATAACCTCAGGCCAAAAGCAACAGTTTTCAAATGAACTGTATTCTTACTTTCCTTAAAAGTTATAAAGTAAAATTGAAGAAAAGAACAACAGAAAAAGTGCTTTCCAACAGCTCTCTAACTATGGCATTGGTGCACATTTCTTGACCTTTAAAGTCATAGTTTTCCTTTCTTTTTGTAGGAGAACAAACAAGATGTAAGAATCCTGAGGGGTTCGCAGAGAGCACGAAGGAAAAGACGAGGGGATTCGGCTGTATTAAAGCAGGGTGAGCTGATGAAAATAAAGTCTTAGTGTAACTTTACCCATTGAAAATATTTCACACAGATGGAAATTTTAGTCATAACAGTTAAAGTATTACTTCAGGATTTTCTTCAATTTAGTTTTGTCAATAAATATTGAGATTTTGAGGATAAGGAAAGAAATGAAAATTTATAACTTTCAAGTGGTTTCAGGGTAAGCATGAGAACCATCCCTCCCTCCCTCCCTTTATTCCCTCCTTCCCTCCCTGCCCCCATTCCCCTCATCAAGTAGGTGCTTCTAGCTTCTGCTTCTTTATTAACACTTCTGTTCTTGTTCATTTCCCACAGTTTTAGGTTTTTAATGTTCCCTCTCAAAACACAAGCTCCTAGCATGGAAGCTTTTCTTTTCTTTTTTTTGAGACTGAGTCCCACTCTGTCACCCAGGCTGGAGTGGAGTGACACAATCTTGGCTCATAGCAGCCTCCACCTCCTAGGTTCAAGTGATTCTCTTGCCTCAGCCTCCCAAGTAGCTGGGATTACAGGTGTGCTCCACCACACCCAGCTAATTTTTGTATTTTTAGTAGAGACAGGGTTTCATCATATTGGCCAGACTGGTCTCCAACTCCTGACCTTAAGCAATCTGCCTGCCTCAGCCTCCGAAAGTGCTGGGATTCCAGGCACGAGCCACTGTGCCTGGGCCTTTTTTATTCTTTCCTTGTTCCTCAGGCAGCATTTTATTCCCAGGAGGAAGCTGGCCCTGAAGCCCTTTTCTTTAGTATTTGTCTCAATGTACTTGTCTGCTTATTCTGCGTGGACCTTGGGTCACTTCTATAGAGGCCCTGGTGTCCCCGACTAGGCTCCATCCACTTACCTGCCTCAGCTCGCAGCCTACACTGTCACAGTGTCCCGACAGACCAGGGCCATGAACCCATGCTCCTCCTTGGTGCCCAGATGCATTCTAGCCTTGTTCTGTTCATTTCTCAAAAAGAACTGGAAAAAGTCCCACCTGCCCCAGGCACACAGCTTAATTTTTGTGTCTCTTCAGAGCTGACCTTCTATTTTATGTCACTGAGATGAAGGGTGGAAATCTCAGTTGCTCTTCACTCTGCCTGGAAGTGGCTGTTTCTTTCACTATTCTTTCCCTTGTCTTTCTTTTTTACCCTTGGTTAACTTCCAGGCCCCTGGCTCTTCTGGTACCTTGTTCCTTCAGTTGTGTTTTTTCCTTAAGTTTTCCAGTTTTTTTTCCTCTTGGTGTACTCTACCTTAGCCTGTTCCAATCTCATCCCCAAAATACCTTTCTTACAACTTTGCTACCCATCAGGATATTATATTTTTCCTTCATTTCTAGTATTTGTCAAATTGATCAAAAAAAAAATATAATATATAAAATTGATATCAATATATTATATATAATTATATATTATATAAAATTGATATTATATTATATATAATTATATATTATATATAAAATATATAAAATCGATATTAATATATTTTATAACTATTATATGTCTACTTATATATATATAATATATAAAATTGATATTAACTGCCTCCATTATCACTTATGTATTCTTTTGGCACCTAAAAATCTGCCTCTCACTATATTGTTTTTTTTCTTTCCTTTTCAAGGTTAGCAGCCACTCATGCACTGGCCTTTCCACAGTACTCAACTTTTTGATCTCTTAGGGAAAGTTGTTTGAGCCTCCTGCTTCTAGCTCTCCCTTCCTGTAGCTTCTGTGGCAGTGTTCTATCTTGACTTCCTGCTGTCTTCTTCCTTTACTCTAAGTTCTTCCACTTCCATCTCCTATACTCCTCACTGTGGGTGCAAACCACAGTTCACTTTTTATCTTGGTTCTCAGGAAGAGGAGCCAGGAAGAGAGACAGAGAGATACCAGCCGTGGAAGTCAGAGAAGAGCCAGGCAGAGTGTTAGTTGGGGAAGCGTGAGTTCACAGTGCATCACTGTGAACATTCTGTCAGATTTGGACATTCTGTCATTTCAGTCTCGCTTACCTTTCAGGTTTGCCTCCTAAAGGAAAGAAATCATGGTGCTGGGCATCCTACCTGGAAGAGGAGAAAGCTGTGGCAGTGCCAGCGAAGCTGTTCAAGGAGGTACGGGCCTTTCTAGAGACATGATCTGTAAGGGCATGGGAGCTGAGATACCAGCCTGAATTAAGATTGTCGTTTCCACTGAAATTTGACTTGGGATCATTTTTTCAGCATACAGTTTTTCATGCGTGTGTTTATGTGGAAGGGAGTTAACATTGACGGGTGTGTGCCTTCCCCGTGCCATATGTGCGTGTGCACACTGACACGTGTGCTCTTTTCTCTTAGCATCAGTGGGCTTGCAATCATGAATTTTAACAAGGATACTAATACTACCATGAAAAACTAGTAGATGAAGAAAAAAGTATTAGGAAATTTCATGTCAGCATTTCACATCAAATTTCATTTTCACTCTCAAATTATGGCTTTGAGAGATTAAAAATGAGGTACTAAGATTTATATATACTATCACAATAAAACATCTAAAAATGGGTCACTATATTATATTATGAACTAAACCAAAGGTGGAGTCCTGGTGCAGTGACACACACCTGCAGTCTCATCAGTTTGGGAAGTTGAGGCAGTAGGATCACTTGAGGCCAGGAGTTTGAGACCAGTCTGAGCAACATAGTGAGACCCTGCCTCTTAAAAAAAAAATTAAAAATATAGCCGAGTGTGGAGTTCAGAGTTGGCGTGAGCTACGATCCTGCCACTGTACTCCAGCCTGGACAACAGAGCAAGACCCTATCTCTTAAACACACACACACACACACACACACACACACACACACACACACACGGGTTGGTAAACTTTGGCAAAGGGCCAAATAGTAAATATGTTAGGCATTTCAGAGCATGTGGTCTCTGTTGCAAAAACTCAGGTTGTTGTAGCACAAAAGCAGCCATAGAGAATACATAGACAAGTGGTCACCGCTATGCTCCAGTAAGACTGTTTATAGAAACTCATGGTGTGCTCGATTTGACCCACAGACTATAGTTTGCTGACCCTTGGTTTAAATAATTTCGTTATATTTAATCATAGTATGTAGTTCATCTGCCACAGACGTATTTCTATGTAGGTATGAACCTAGCAAGCTTTTAAAAAGTCATGAATAGTTAATGTTAAGATGATTACATCTACATTAAGAATGTTTAATTTAAATATAGTAGTAATTACAGATAATTTTGTTCTCTGTAATTATTTTCTGTAAGCTTTGGTCCTTTAGAGAATAGACTTTTTCACATTAAAAAAAAAGTTTAAATGTAGATAATTCCTTGAATCAGTAGTAAATGCATGTGATTCAAAATATAAAATACTACAGTAGTATAAAGCATGTCTCTCATAGCCCTGTCCCCCAGCCAGCAGCTTTGCTTCTCCTGAAGTAACCAGTGTTACCAGTTCTTTATTCCCTTCCTGGAAAGTCCTACGTTCATATAAGCAAAATACACACACACGCACACACACACACACACCCTTCCCTTTCTGTTTTAAACCAAATGGTGGCATATGTTGTATACTTTTTGGACTTTGCTTTTTTTTTGTTTAACTTGACCATTCGAAGCTGTTTATCTGAGTCATGAATCACTTTACTATTCTTTTACACTAGTACATAGTATTCCATCTTAGGCCTGTTTTGTAATAATTTAGGTTGCTCCCTATTGATTTGCACATACATACGTATATTCTTTCAAATCTTTTGCTAATGGTTTAGTGAATAATCTTATACACCTGTCATTTTTCATGTGTCTGAGTATCTCTTGGATAATTTCCTAGAATTAGAATTGTTGCCTCAGAAAGAATTTTTTGATTGATATTATGAAATCTCTAGAAATTGTACCAATATTCATTCTTCCTAATGATGTATGCACGTATCTGTTTTCCTACAGCTTTACCACACAGTGTTGTCCACATTCTAGATCTTTATCAGCCTGATAGGTGGAACACATCTTAGCGTAATTTTACTTTGTATGTCTCTTCTGCATGAGATCGAGCATCTTTACAAATACATCAGAGACAAAGGCTGTATGCCATTACATTTCCATTCTTGTGACCTATTTATAGGCTTGGTCCTTTTTTTTCATTGGATTATTTATTGATTTTTTTTCTTTGCGTTTTTAGAAGTTATGTATTTGGTTAAATCATCTTTATTTTTAAAACGGTAACTAGATTTTTAACTAGGTCTTTGGGATAAGAGATTAAAGCTGCTGTCATTTTGCATTTTAGTATCAATCCTTTCCATATAACAAAAATGGATTCAAAGTTGGCATGAAATTAGAAGGCGTGGACCCCGAGCATCAGTCTGTGTACTGTGTCCTCACTGTGGCGGAGGTAAGCTTTGCCTCATCTTTATTTTTAAGATAATATGGTGATTATGGGGATTTAAAATGAGGAAAAGCTGCCATTGGTGGAGCGCTTACTTCATGCCAGGCGCAGTGCTTGCTGTTTTGTGTACATTATTTCGTTTGATGTTTATACGAATCCTGTGCAGGTCATGGTTTTTCTCAAGCTCTGTTCTGTAGATTAGAGAACTGAGACTCAGAATGATGAAGTGATGGAAGACCACACAGCTTCAAAGTGGTAGAACCAGGTTTGAACCAGTGTCTGTCTGATGTCATAGCTTTTGCCATAAGGAATAGACCAACAGATATTTATGTTGTTTTTTTTCAGTACTTCAAGGTATCTCTGTGAAATTTTTTGGGAAAAAAATAAAAAATAGACCAAACCAAATATATAAATACATATCTCCGTCTAATATGTTACTGAGAATGCTTTAGAAACTGTGACCACACAGCTTCAAAGTGGTAGAACCAGAATTTGAACCCTAGTCTGTTTGATTCTGTAGCCTTTGCCCTACTGTGTTCCTTAAGGAACAGATCAGTAGATACTTTTTTATTTGTTTTGTTTTATTTTTTAGTATTTGGAAGTATCTCTCTGGAATTTTTCAGGAAAAAATGATCAAGTCAGTTATGCATACATATATTACTGAGAGTACTTTAAAAAATGTGTTTCCTCCTATGCTAACCTCCTCCTTGCTCCCTCCCTCGAGCCACAGGTATATCTACTTTAAGAATTCCTCCCAAAAGAATAAGGTAGTCTTGTATACTAGTTTTAGGTATCATACTGTTCTTCAATTACCTCTAGTGAACTTGTAAGAAGCTTGGCTTCTGCAGAACACAGTAGCATGTGATAGCTAGATGATGGCAGTTTCAGTCAGTGATCACATACAGTTACATAGGGCATACTGTGTACCAGTAGCTAATCCAAGTGCTTTTTATCTGTTAGCTCTTTTTTTTTTTTTTTGAGATGGAGTCTCACTCTATCACCCAGGCTGGAGTGCAGCGGTACGATCTTGGCTCACTGTAACCTTCCCCTCCCAGGTTCAAGTGATTCTCACGCATCAGCCTCCTGAGTATCTGGGACTACAGGTGTGTGCCACCATACCTGGCCAATTTTTTGATTTTTAGTAGAGATGGGGTTTCACTGTGTTGGCCAGGCTGGTCTCGGTCTCCTGACCTTGGGTGATCCACCGGCTTCAGCCTCCCAAAGTGCTAAGATTACAGGCATGAGTAATCATGCCCGGCCCATCTGATTGCTCTTATTAGTTCTCAAAACAATCTTTTGAGATAGAACCTATTCCCTCCCATTTTTCAGATGAGAAACCTGAGGCATTGAGTGTTAAAGGAATTTGCAGCTGTAATAATGTAATATGTAGTGAAAGGAAGTAACGGGATTCTCTTATTCATATCAGAACTATTGTGGAACATTTTTGTAGGTTTTATTTACAGTGACAATACTGTCACTCTTAATCTTGATCAGACATTGTATGTTCTTTTCTTCCTGGACTTGAGTTTTTGTTAGACCCTTTTGAGTTGGAAGGGGAGGGTCAGAGTTTTTGGTGTTTGTCCTTTGAAGTGGATGATACTGCCCAGAGAGAGGACAAGGTGTGAGTTGCTAGCCCTGAAGAATACCATCATGTAAGAGGTGGGTGCAGGAGAAAACGTAGAGCAGGATCCTGAAAAGGAACAGCGAGAGACAGAGAAAGGAACCAGAACAGGGGCCTGCAGCAGAAGCCAGGAGAGCGGGCAGTTGAAGTGGGGAGGAGGCCACAGTGTCAGATGCTGTGGTTGTTCTCAAGGGAATCGTGTCTAGGGCCAGGGCAGTTGGACTGTTTGGAGACAGAACTGAGTTTTATAAAATCATTGTGAGGAAGCAGTAAGTATAGACTGCTTTTGAGAAATTTAGCTGTAAAAGAGAAAGGGAATTTTGATGGTATGTGTCTTGTATTTTTCAGCTTTTGATTTTTGTAGATTTATTTTACCTTCCCTGGTTTTTTATTATAAAAGTAATGTTTGCTCATTATGAAAACTTTAACTACTAATAGTGTAAGAGTGCATATTAATAAAAAATAAAAGTCCTGTTTCCCATCGCCCTTCTTTCCTTCCATATTCCGTATCCCAGAGCGCATGACCCTTAATAGCTGACTGTGTGCCTTCCAGATGTTTTCTCCGTGTATAAAAATATGTATCGCATTTTGTTTTTCACACACACACACACACACACACACACACACACACTTTTTCTTTTTTTTTTTTGACACAGAGTCTCTCTAACTCAGGCTGGAGTGCAGTGATGTGGCCATGACTCACTGTATTCTCAACCTTCTGGGCACAAGCAATCCTTTCATTGCAGCCTCCCATGTAGCTGGGACCACAGGCATGCACCACCTGATGCCCAGCTAATTTTTTTCTCTTTTAGAAATGGTGTTTTGCTATGTTGCCCAGGTTGGTCTTGAAGTCCTGGGCTCAAGCAGTCCTCCAATCTTGGCTTCCCAAAGTGCTTGAATAACAGGCATGAGCCACCACGCCTGGCAAACATACTCTTTTTAATCATTGGGTAGTGCTCCGTTTTACGGAATTGACCTTAATTCATCGAACTGCTCTCATATTGAACAACTGAATGATCCTCATTTTTTCATTATTCAAAAATAAAAGGTCTGGTGAGCATCCTTTTGTATCTATAAGTAGGTCTAGGATCTATCTCTACAATTGCCAGGTGAAAAGTGTGGACGTTTAAACTACATTTAAATTTTTGATGCATATTGCTACTTTTCATATTAATTTTTTCTTTTTATCTTCCTTCCTCCCTCCCTTCTTCCCTTCTTGGCTTTCTTTTTTTTTTTTTTTTTTTCCACCTTTGCAATGGTAAGAGAACATAGTATTTGAACTCTGAAGAAGCCTCTAGGGAGTAGAGTATTAGAAGGTTCAGAGAAGAGGCCTGGGAGAAGCTGGGACCCAGAGTATATGCGGAGATCCCAGTCTTAGGCAGAAGAAGGACTTACATTTTAACAGGAAGGAGAGGCAAAAAAGTAGGGCTCATGGATATACAAGGAGGCTTCTCGGTTTGGAGGCACACAAAAAGGCAAATTTGTGTTAGAAGGCAAATTACTAGCTGAGAATAAGGATGGAGAAAGTGGCGTTAGAAGCTGAAGGAGAAGGAGGAGGATTTGAAAAGGCCTCAGTGAAGGTTGGGAGAGAGAGTTAAGCAGGACCATGGAGGAGGATTGTCATGCAGTGGCAGAGCCCAGCATTGAGGTGGAGTTGATTCTCGTTACTCTATTCTCGTTATTTGCAATAGTTATGCTCCACAAATTAGCAAGTATGGAACCATCGCTCTTGGGGAAAATTGCGGGTTAGCTTCCTGTGAGCCTCTGGTCACATTTTTGTCTACTAATCAGTATGTAACCTTGTTTTATGTGTGTTTCTGTTTAAAGACACCTCATTTCATATATATTGTTGATTCATTAAAATTAACTCACAAGTAAGAGCACTGTCACTCCTGCCTGATAAAGCTTATCTAGCACAAGTACCTTCTCTATAAGGCACATCACAACCTTTTGACACTTAGGAACACTAAATAACACTTCAGCGCTATGTCAGGGGCCATTTTAAACAGCAACATCACCCAAAAAAGCACAAAAATGTAGAACATGCGGCACTAAATGGACCCCACAAAAGACACTTGTTCCCAGTATGAGAACTGAAACAAGAAAAAGTGCCTTCTTGATTGACTTCAGCTGGGAACATACATGTTGAGCAACTCAAAAGTGTTGTCAGTCTGTGCATGTCCACGAACACTGCAGGTATTATTTTGGGGTTACAAATAAGTTGTAGCAAGTAGATGAAGTCACAAATATGGAACACAACCTGTGAATAATGAAGACTGGCGGTATGTCATTTTTTCCTTCCCAGCACCATTTACTAGACTCTGTTAGGTATAGACAAGATGGATACCTGAAGTGATGGAATGTCACCAGCAAATGTTTGCAAAGGATATCAGGGCAGAAATTTTTAAATGTTGGCAAGAAAACGTTTTTTAAGTGATTGCTAGGAGAGAAAGGCTTGGGGTGTGGGGAGCTGCTAGGGAGGAAGTAGAGGGATCAGTGTGAGATACTAGAGTTTCTGTTGAGATTGAGGAAGAGGCATGCTGGGAGTAACTGAGTTTGCAAACTGGAATAGGAGTATGTGTCCTAGGGTTGGATTTTTACATTTAATATTAAGAAGCAGAGCAGGCCGGGCGCGGTGGCTCAAGCCTGTAATCCCAGCACTTTGGGAGGCCGAGGCGGGTGGATCACGAGGTCAAAAGATCAAGATCATCTTGGTCAACCTGGTGAAACCCCGTCTCTAACTAAAAATACAAAAAAATAGCTGGGCATGGTGGCGCGTGCCTGTAATCCCAGCTACTCAGGAGGCTGAGGCAGGAGAATTGCCTGAACCCAAGAGGCAGAAGTTGCAGTGAGCCGAGATCGCGCCATTGCACTCCAGCCTGGGTAACAAGGGCGAAACTCCGTCTCAAAAAAAAAAAAAAAAAAGAAGCAGAGCAGTTCTTGCTGGGGACTAGATTCATGGTTGGGAGTGAGGGCTTGAAGCAGAGAGGAAGGGAGCCACAACGCCAAGGTACTAGAAGAGTCATACATATATATGATGAAAGTACTCAGATGGAGAGGAAGAGAATAAGCCCCCGGGTAAGTGTTCGGGAGGTTAGCATGGGGGAGGAAGAGCAGGAGAGTTGCTTCAGCCACGTGGCTCGAGCCTCGGAGGAGAACTGGCCTAGGATCTGTGGTATGGTGGGAGGCAGCAACTCCACCTGTGTCTCCTGGAGGTAGAAGGGGGAAGAGGAGCAGTCTCAGTGAAAGGCTCGAGAAGGATGAGTTAGGTATGACTGTGGGCAAGAAGTATGAGGATGTGGGAGGTTGTTTCTCAAAGTATAGCTTTCCAGAGAGCCTGAGATAGAGACTGGGGAACAACAGAGAGAACTTAGCTCAAGGGAGCAGAAGCTCAGAACGGTGTACCCACCAGCAAGTAGAGGCTGTAAGGGGCTGAGTATTTAGGATCAGCCAGAGACAGCTGACTGTGAGACAGAGGAGAGAAGCAGCCTTCTTTGTATGGGGTGGCTGCAGGGAGTGGGGGTAGCCCCAGCCTTTCTTGAGAGATTGTATTTCCCAGGGATTCCAATCTCAGCTCTATGGAGAGACTCTGTTCTCTGGGGGTAGTCAGCTTAGTTGTAAATTTTATGTATGTGGTATATCAATTCATTCCAATTGAAAAAATACTGATATATAAGAGAAAATATTAAAAGTCCATCATTTCCTTTTTGCCCCTTTCTTTTCTATCACTTTCTATAAGAAATCATTATTAATATTTTGGCAAATATTTGTCCAGACTTCTTTTTACTATGTGTTTACATATATATGAATATGTGTATATATTTATGTATATAAATGCGTATACTTAGGTATATGTATACACACATACATGTATGTATACATAATTATATACCCATAAATATACATGTGGACCCCCACCTGTCTAATTTTCTCATAAACTAACTCATTCTGTGTTAGTTCCACGACTTGAATTTTAGCAGTATGTTTTAGAGAACTTTCCATGACAGTAACTGTACAGCTACCTCACTTCAGGGATTAATTGCCCTGGCCCTGCACTCTGGTCTAAGTTCCTTGTTCAGGCTTCTGCAGGACAGGTGCTCCTGGAGAGGGTAGATGTCTGGTGTGGTATGTTTCTACTTGAGCCCATCTGCTTGTGCAAGTGGGAAGAAGACTAAGGGGCTGAACTCACTCTCTGAGAGCCCAGGGCAGGGTATGATCCGGCTCAGGTCTCTTAAGCCCACGTGACCTTCTAAATCAGAATGTCCCTAAGTGGAGCCCTGTAGGCATATGTACAGCATTTGTTATACAGCGTGAATTCTTACTAGCATTCTTAGGAGCCTGTCTCGTCCAAGCAATAATCTAGGGGCGACTCTTTTCTTTCTTCCTTCCAATCCAGCTTTGGTGGAGAAGAGAAGCTTGACTTCTCTGCATATGCACCAGCCGTGGTGCAGGGCAGAGTGTCCATTCTGGGGCCATGCTAGAACTGAGTGTGCTGTGCTGGTGGACACATCCTGGTACAGTATAGGGAGTGGAGAAAGGACCTACGCTTGTGGGAAATCAGTCTTTGCCCCATATCCATGTTCTTCTAATGTAATTAAGAATGTTGCCAGAATCCCCCAGCACAGCTCTTCCCAATATAATACCTTTGCCTTTAAATTCTGGATATCTGTATAGTTGTTTGCTGTTAATGTGGGTGGTTTGATTAACATTAATGCTATATCATGCCTGGTGTCCATGTTTATTTTTGTATGTGTACATGAATATTCTGGGTTAAAGAAATAATTCAGCCTGCTTTACCTGTTTTAGGTTTGTGGATACCGGATAAAACTTCACTTTGATGGGTATTCTGATTGCTATGACTTCTGGGTGAATGCAGATGCCCTGGATATCCACCCGGTTGGGTGGTGTGAGAAAACTGGCCACAAACTCCATCCTCCAAAAGGTTTTGTCAGTTTCTGCTTCATATTTTAAATTCAGTAAAAACTCATTTTCTTACATGCTATGTTAGAATTTTTTAAAATTCAGGCTTTATGAAAATTCAGATAGGTGCAAATTTACCCTTATTGTTCATGATGAAAACACATTTATTAAAGTAAAAGAAATAAAAGTACAGTCCAACAAAATAAACTATGTTTGTGTACTTATTTTTATGTAACATAACTTTTGCATGATACTCAACTTTTACTACAAATAATGTTTCCCTTCAAATTTCTATCATTAAATATATACATCTTTGGAAAAACTGATTTGAAAAATTAGTTTAAATTAGCTTACATAACTAAGTTTAGTGTAAGCTGTTTTAAGCTAATTTTTCAAATTAGTTTTTCAGTATATAGAAAGTTCTGAGAAATTCTGCATGAACGTATAGATCTTAATATTTAGGAGATTGGCAAGAAGACTGTAACGCTAAAAATTGGCTTAGGTGGGGGGTGTGAACTCATAGCAATTACTTTTCTTATATCTGAGTTCTTTATATTATAGTTCACCAGTGAATATTGTCTTTTTCGCTCTCTCCCTAATGTATTCTGTAATTTTTTTTTTGATAGAGTCTTGCTCTGTTGCCCAGGTTGGAGTGCAGTGGTGTGATCTTCACTCACTGCAACCACTGCCCTCCAGGGTCAAGCGATTCTCCTGTCTCAGCCTCCTGAGTAGCTGTGATTACAGGCGCCCACCACCATGCCTGGCTAATTTTTCTATTTTTAGTAGAGACTAGAGTTTCACCATGTTGGCCAGGCTGGTCTCAAACTTCTGGCCTCAAGTGATCTGCCCACCTCGGCCTCCCAAAGTGCTGGGATTGCAGGTGTGAGCCTCTGTGCCGGCCATGTTTAGTAACATCTTGTTCCCTTCTTTTTTCATCATTACATTTATTTTTGTTTACTTGATGTCAAAAATTCAGGTTACTAGTTTGATATTTGTGGCCCATCTCAGGGCTTTAATGCATTAGCCATCCCTTTGTTGTTAAGTGGAAAAAATAGTGGCAAAGTTTATAGCTGAAGGATTAAACAAAATCGCATAGGAAAGGTGAGGGTGAAAATCTGTAAGCCTTCCATGAATTGATCTCTTCCATATGGTAGATTATTAGCTGTTCTTTCCTTGGTGCCTTTTGGACTTTAATGAATGAAAAGAGAGCACATCGCAGATAAAATAAGATGCCGAATTTCCTTTTTTAGGAAAATGTTAACTTCAATGAAATTGTAAAAAATTAAGGGAAGGACATTTCCCTTATTGTAATTTACCAGCATCCTTACTTCATAAACCTTTACTTGTCCTTCTTGAGGTGATAGGCCAAAAGGATTTGACCTGTTCCCTTTCTATTATTTCCAGCTTTCCACTTGTTTCTCTAAGTTAGTCTTCCCAAAACAGAAATTTTGACCACTCCAGTTCAGTATCTGTGTTGCTGAGGAATTCTACCTAAATACTGGTAGAAATACCCTGATAGTAAAAAGTGCCCTAGGTGTAATGTGTATTTGCTTCCTTATTCCTTTTCTTCAGAATTAGAAAATAATAATACAGCTTATTAGAAATAAACATATTCTAAATATCTGTAGTTATGAATTATGAGTTAAAATGTGTTCATTGAAAAAGTCATTTGATTGATTTCGGCATGTTGGAGTTGGAGATAAAAGTAGGAATAGAAAACTAAGTGTAAAATATTTTGATATTTGAATCAGTCTGTTCATATGTGCTTTCTCCAGGTTATAAAGAAGAAGAATTTAACTGGCAGACCTATCTTAAGACATGTAAAGCTCAAGCTGCTCCTAAGTCATTATTTGAAAATCAGAATATAGTAAGTACATACAAAACATGTTTCCTTTCAAAGGAAGGAGTTTTTTGAGTGTCTTATAGGATCAATTACAAGTGATAACAAGGAACTATAATAAATTTTATTGCCTTGGTAAATAGAATACTCTTATCTTAATTAAAGTTTAAAATTAGCTTAAAATCTTCATGAATAAATATGTTTTATAGCCATATTATGGTTGTCTCTTATGGCACAGTAGAAGACAAGATAGTACAAGATTCAGGTGAGATTTACAATTAAGATGCGTAAAAAATTAAATTGGCTGAGAATGTTGTTATCACTTTTTGGTAGTGCTGTTCAAATGGGATTCACATAGCTGGATGAAGGCAGCCCTGTTTCAGTTTATATGGAGGAGGTCACTGGAGACTGACTTCTCTTCACTCTAGCTTATAGCTTTGTTTACAGTAAACAGAAGCAAAGTCTGCGTGTGTGTGTCTTTTCTACCTCTTGACCTGTATTCCCACCTTCCATAACATGTTCCTCTGTTGGCAGACCTGATTCATGACATTTTTCTTTTCCCAAGTTCTGATCTAATTGGAAAGAATAAAGAGCAAGCCAGTGGAAAACCAAAATGCCATCTTTACAAATGGTCAGAGCTAAGTTGGAGGATGTGCATGGCCTGTATCTGCAGACAGATAAGCTTGATTCTGAGCCCTAGAGTTGAAGAGATTTAATTTTCCTTTTGGCCCCATCCCCCAAGTGCAGGGAACACTAGACCCTTGTGGAGCAGAGTAGAAACTGTGCACCCCGCAGCCCAGCTTTCTTTCTAGTAAGATCAGTTCCTCCTTCCCAAAGTCACCAGGCAGGTAGCATTCAGTGAGACAGTGGGGAGGAGCAGTAATGTTTCACTGACAGCATCCCCTCCAAATGGAAATAAACAAACATCAAAAGCAGGGGAAAACGTCCTCATTCCAAAAACCCTCCATTTGAGAAACAGTATAAACCAGTTGGTGTGAGTGTCAATCTAATGGCTGGAATGTTCTCTGATTTAATCAAACACAAACCAGGTTGAATTAGAGAAGTGACAAATTGTGTTTGTGTGCATGTGTGTTTGTGTGTTTAGGTCACTAATAGTGTTAATGAGCCAACTTATTTTAAAACATCTTAATTGAGAGGATAGCATAATTGCCGAAAGGTAATAGTGCATTGTCAGTGGGTGTGTCAAAACTTATCCCAGGAAGGAAGGAAGTTCAGTGGAAAACCCAGCAGCCTGCTGTCTCTGCTCCAAGTTTCCTAATCCCTGTCTGGTTCTCTGATTATGACTTCAGTCAGGGATTTGATTAACTGCCTTGAACCATCCTCCTAAATTCTATGCATTGCTAGCATACAACTTAATCTCGGGCTCTGTGTTTCGTATCTACGAGACAATTTTTTCCATTTCTAGTTTCCTCTACCTCAGGATTCTCAAACATTTATGGTCAGAACTTGGATATATTTCAGTACTAAATTCATAGTAAAGATTTCTGTGTAGCATTAGTGCCTGTTTCATTCAGACATGACTTATTCTAACATTTTCAGATACATGGCTGTCTACATTTTTACAATGATAGTTGTATAATCATAGTAGAATGAGAGATAACATCTATTTTGCTTAAAGTAGTTAGAATAATTATAATAACGAGTCTGAACAGTTTTTTTTTTAAAGGGAAGAAATGACTTATATTGTGTTGTGATGGGTATAATTGGTATCTAGGTATACTAGTCTATAATACATATATAAAGATAAAGGTATTTTTCCTCATAAAAGATTGTAAGAGATGTTTATACATTACTGTACCTCAAGCACTAATTCTTATAGATCTTTTATTGTTTTTGTTCCATGAACTGAATGACTGATTATCTGTGGATTTCTTTAAGTTACCAACTATTTTGAATAGCTGTGTACATCAACAGCCAGTTATTTTGCTGCTGTTACAAATAAGATGTATCTGAAGTGTTGAGTAAAAGTTGTAATAATTTGCAGCCTTTCGTATATGAAGATGACCTACTTTCAGTAGAGTACTCTTTTGAGAGAGATTTTCAGAAGTGAGAGTGAATTTGCACTGACTCATGCACATTTTTAACTTGATTAAGTGCATATTTTGTGTGAATAATTTTCATTGTTAAGTCTGTAATCAAGAAAAAAAGGGCAAAATGTGAACTATATGGTGAATAAAACTTACAGTTTTCTAATTAAGGTATCAAAACGCATGTTAAAATTAATTATTTTAGACTCTGTGAGGTGATGGATTTTTCATTTTGAGGCCCAGATAGCTAATTGGGTGTAGCAGTAAGGCATTTTTTTTTAAATTGCTGCTTGTTGGAAAGCGACCCTGCTGTGAAACTGGCATATGATTTTGAAATTATGCGAATACAGCAGTGGATGCCAGGCCTTTGAGCAAGAGGTACAGAGAGTGTGTGGTTAAGTGTGTGCTTATCTCTAATTAAATCTGTGTGTTTCTATAGACAGTGATCCCATCGGGCTTTCGAGTTGGTATGAAGCTTGAGGCAGTAGACAAAAAGAATCCCACATTCATCTGTGTTGCTACGGTAACAGATATGGTGGACAATCGTTTCCTGGTACATTTTGACAACTGGGATGAAAGCTATGACTATTGGTGAGACATTTTCCATTGTTGTGTGCTTTTAAAAATTTAATGTTTATCCAAGTAAACCAAGTACATGGTTTAAAATCAGTAAGAATGCAAAGCTTATAACAACAACAAAAAAATTTACCCACTTTTTCCTGTTACAGATTTTTAATTTTTTACCTGTTCCATATGGCATGTATTTTAAATAACATCCTTTAATTCTGCTTTATGATTTGTATTTTATTGACTTCCTACCATGGAAGTGTAGTCTCTACATCCCACATTCCTAACTTATGTTCACACGTATTTTAATCTTCCCTTCTTATTTTCATGCCCACCAGCTAATTGAGCATTCATAATAGCAGAGTACAAAATATATTGATGAATGTTATTTTTAATCATTGTAGTTTTTAGATACACTGCCCAGAATATTAAAAGCAACATATGTTAAAATTATGTAATTATAAAATAATTGTAATAAAGCCATTGTATTTTGATTCAACAGTTGCAATAAGGATTTTTCATACCCAATTCATGTTCATTGATTGCTATAATTCAGTTTCCTGGTAGAAGGCATTTCTAAAGTGTTTAGTTCCTTCTAGAATTGAGAACTTGAATTGAGAACATTTTAGAGAAGTAACAGCTATCTTTACAAAATGTGGCTTGTGTTACAGGATAAGTGAATATTAACTTACATAAATATTGCTAAATTTCAGGACCTTACTTTTTAGTATCCATATATTTAAACATTCTGTAGACCCATTGATAATTTCCATTACTTCTCAGATGGGATTCTTAGATACTTATCAGTTTTACTTGCATTGTCTAAAAAAAGAAGAGATGTTGACATTCATTTGCTATTCGTGTTTTTAAAATACTTTCTATTATATGTTACCAAAAATGTAGACAATTAGTTCTAAGATGAGATTACAGACCCAAGACAATTAGGCCTTTTGTATCTGTGGGTTGCACATCCACGGATGCAACCAACCACAGATCAAAAATATAAAAAATTGAAAAATAACAATAATAAAAATAATACAAATAAAAATATACAGTATAACAATTATTTACATAACATTTACATTGTATTAGGTATTCTGAGTAATGTAGAAATGATTTAAAGTCTATGGGAGATAAAGTATACACAAGGATGTGTGTAGGTTATATGCAATTATTAATGCCATTTTATAAAGGGGACTTGAGCATCCTTAGATTTTGGTGTCCAAGGGGACTTCTGGAACCAATCTCCTGCTGATACCAAGGCATGACTACACTTTCAGGTACTTTGTGTTTTCCCCAGCTTTTTTCTGCAGAGCATAATTTTTCCTCATAGGACATTTTTACATTTAGTTTATAATAAAATTTTTTCACTGAAATACAGTCAATTTCTAATATATACAAAAATAGTATAATAGAGCAGCCCTACTGTAGCCTTTGCTCAGCACCAACAATTACCAACTTATATCCAGTATGTTTCCTCTGTATTCCTACTTCTAAAATCCCAACTCTGGGATTGTTTTGAAATCAATTACAAATATTGGAGCATTTTACCTGTGAATATTGCAGTATGTATCTTCTAAAGAGAGGAATTATTTTTATTTTTTTAAAAATAATAGTAACTATGATGTTACTAACATACTTAAATATTTCTCCCAATTATTTTAGTGGGTTTTTGTTTGTTTATTTTTAGCTGATGGTTTTAGGTCCAATAAGGTGTACACTTTGTGATTGCTTTGCTTGACCTTGTTTAATTTACAGATGCCTATTCCTCTTCTTTCTTCCTCTTTGGCTGCAGCTTTTATTAAAGACACCAGGTTGTTTGTACTGTTGAGTCTCTCAGTTTGATTTACTGATTGGAACCTTGTCTTATTGTTTACTGTCTTCTTCTGTTCCTCCTATTTACTGTAAACTTATGGGTTTTGTTTCATTTAAAATTGTTGGGCCTACCACAGTGGCTTATGCCTGTAACTTAGGAGGCCAAGGTGGGAGATCACTTGAACCCAGGTGTTTGAGACCAGTCTGGGCAAGATAGTAAGACCCCTGACTCTACATAAACATTTTAAAAACAATAAAAATGTTCTATACCTATTTTGAATGGGTGAGTGGATGAGAAAATGGTAACTTTGGAAATAGTCTAAATTGGTCCTGAACCAAACCTGTGTTGTCTCCTGTGCTTGGTGGATTATGATGATGGTACTACTGGGGCAATAACTGGGCTCCAGGCCTTTTCTTAATGAATGATGCTAAAGCAACAATTAGAATCTGTTGAAATGAGAATGTTTTCTTTTTAAAGTTGTGGTTTATTTGAGGAGAATTTTTTTTAAAGCTTTTGCTTTATTTAAACAAAATGGGTGAATGTCAGTTTATTTTTGTGGTCTCATAAGTATTTCAGTGTTGTAAAGGTATAAGTTGCTGATTTGACATAAGATGTGTTGCCTTTAAAAAACATTCTCATCGAAAAAAAAGCAAGGAGGGAGTCTAAAAGAATTTGCCACATTCATTTTTTGATGCCAAATATCTAGGGAACAAACAGGAAGGATCCTGGGTTCTAAAAAAGATCCTGGATTCTAAAAGGATCCTGGATTCTAAAAATACAAAGAAAAGAAAAAAAAATTGATCTCTTTTAACTCCAGTTTTGTGCTTTTATGAGCACAAACTAATTATTTTTAGGATGGAATGTACCTTGAGGATTACTTAGACTTCCAGCTACTGACATGAAATCATATTTTGTTAACTGTCTGAAAAAGAAAATGAAAACAGTGTGTTCTCTTCCACAACATGAAATTAAGGCACAATGGAAATTGCTTAAGTGCTCTGGAATTTCTCCACTTTTCCTAAGTATTAAGCTCTTTGATCTTTGAATTTCGGAATGTTTTTCATCTGCATAAATTACTTAGGTATGTAATTGAGGTTACAGATTGGATTGCCTTTCCCAATTTAAAATATTTTGGAAATGAGGTATATTTTGCTTTGAATTGCATAGTAATTTTATATCTCTTTTTTACATTAGTGGGAATTTGAAAGTACGTATGTGTCTGTATATATTTGTGATACTACATGTTGCAGTAAAACATTTCTAACTTCTAAAGAACATAATAAAAATTTAGGTAGGATTGAAAAAGTAGTTTTCTATGAAACAAAAATAGTATGTATTAGAATAAAAATGACTTCACCTTTGGGTTTCTTCTGTGCTTTTGTTATTGATAATTGGTAGCTGCTGAATTCTATCTCCTTGACAGTTGTTAGATTTAGGAATAATCCTAGGTATTATAGAATATTGGCACTAGAAAGGACTGTAGGGATCCAGGAAGGTAGGTGAGCACCTCCAGGGTAGCATGCCCTCCTGCCACAGCAGCTTCTCTCCTGATTATCTTCCTGCTGCCTGAAGGTTGGGCTCTGGGGCAGAACACAATGAGAACAGTCACTTCCTCTTTTTTCGCAGGGACTAGGAAGTAGGAAGGAACCTTTCTTTTAAAAAATATTATTTTCACGTACCCTTATCTTTTGGGATCCAGGAAGGGATGACAACAGGATTTGGCCCATTGTTTAGTAGAAGACTTAAGCAAATGAGGTTGCAACTTCAGCCATTTTAGATTCCATTGTACATTGGTGACCCAGTAGAGTCAGGGCAAAAATGAGCAACAAAAAGATCTATGAAAAAGAGAAGCATTGTTAGTGAATTAGAACAAATAGATTAGTGGACCTTTTCCTGATTGCCTCTTTTTCATAAACTTATTTTTTAGAGATGAATCTCTTCTACATTTATAGATTAAAAGCAGTAGTAATTTTATGTGTCTCTCTAAAATCATGTTGAAAAGTTGTCAGTTTCTTAGAGCAGTGTCAGTTAACAGACTTATCACTATTTGTTTAAATTTGGGAAGCACTGGTTGGTGGTGGTGATGGGAAGGTTATGAAGATCAGTGGAACCTGGGCAGTTTTAAACTTCAGTCCAGAGGGTCTGGGGACCAAGAGAAACTAAACACCACTGTCTTGGCTGCAGGGTTAGATGGTGGTTAGTACTTAATTTTTAGAACCAGCTACTTGGAGGGGTGATGGCACTTGGAGGCATGATAGAACTTGGAGGGAAGGACAGACTCAAGCCCCCTGGGGGCTCTTGGGGTGGGCTTCTTGGAGAACACAGGCTTTGAGCTGGACCAAGAAGGAATGGTGCTTAGAGGTTGGGATGGATATTCCTGGTTAAGCAAAGCACTTGCTTGTGTTTTGGCCTGGGGATAGGATGTGTTTGAGTAATGGCAGCCAGTATATTCAGTGCATTACTTAACACTTCTAAATTTTAGTTGTCCTCTAAAAGGGATTAATAATAATACCTGTCTCATCAGGTGTCATGGAAATTAAAATAAGAGTTTTAGAAACAAAAATCGATTTGCAAAAGGTTGAAGAGCATTAAGGGATGTTAAGCAGAGAAGTTAGGTACTGAAAGCAAAAGGATTATTGCTTGAGAGGAAGTTGACTTCTGTGGAGGGTTCCCTGCACCATGAGCATTTTTTAGCTTGGTTTTTAGATAGAAGGCAGGAGGCCACTGTGGAAGGAGAGAGTGGAGATTTCTGAAACTATGGGTTATTGTTGACACCAGGTCTCCTAGAAGCAGCTACCCTCAGAAAGAAAGAAACTTTCTTTTCCCTCAGCCTGGAGAAAAGGAAGAAGTAAAAGGAAAATTTGATATAAGGGTGATGACATGCTATCACCTTTATCTTTTCCAAGTATTCATTATGTTAATGAAAGATTTTAAGCTTGAAGCAAATCAATACTATTTCAAACAGCTACTGTGGGTAATGGAATTGGACATGAATTAGGGATGGAAAGGACCACTTGATGACTCAGGCCGATGAGGTTTGGGGTTTAGTAGTAAAGTGCAGAGTAATGGAGGCCCTGAGGAGTTCACATATAAGGGGAGCCAGGAGAGTTGAGTACTGGGAAATAAATTGGCAGAATCATCATGCTCTGGGTTTAGAGAATGGAGAAGCCAAGTGTCCTGTATTTCTTCAAATAATCTAAACCACTCTTGCTTAATGGAGAGACTTTGATGTTTTCCATAAGTAAGCATCTTGCAGTATTCTCCTTTGACTCTGCCTGAATCTGCAGAGCCTAGCGTGTATGCATTAGTTTTTGTTTAGCTTTTGGCTGTCTTTGATAAAACCAGAATATCTTTTTTTTCTATCCAAGTACTTGGTGAAATCACTTAAGCTCTATGATTTCCATAAAATGAGGGTCTTCATGTCTCCTAACTTTATCCATTTATCATAGCATGGATTTTTTTTTTTTTAATGAGTTATTTCTTTGGTTTCTGGCCCTTTCAGAATTTACTGGCTAGGTCTCATTGGGTCTTAGCAGTCATTATGAATAATTTGCATTTATACCTGAAATGAAGTTCAAAAATATTTTTTGAAATGGACTTCTTTCATGATATACATAAACATCCAAAAGAAAGAGAGCCAGAGTACAGCAATCAGGGATTTGCCATACTTTTTACCTTCAGTTTTTCTTCATATTTCTTTCAGTTACATTTCAACTTTTGAACACTAGATGGGACTAAGAGATGACTTGTTTTACAATAGCAACAGAAAGGCTATCACAGCCTTCCAACTTTTGAGTGAAGTGTTTTGCTTATTAAGGGAGTATAAGTAAAATATATAAAAGCAGTAATTTTTTATCTTCTCTGTTGAGACAGCTTCTTTGTTTTAAATGGTGACTTTGATCAATATCTAGATATTATTTAAATTTTATATTAGATTCAGATAGCACAGAAATGAGTGACCATTAAGAGGTCACAATATTTTCCATAATTGCAATTTATATATTCAATAAAATCAAGAGTAATGTTCACTGTTTCTACTTTAAAATAAATACTGTGAGTCCAGCAGATAATTATAAAAACTACTCTGTAAGTTCTATTAGATTGAGAAGGAAGAATTAAATATCATATATTTGTTACTTTTTAAAATTTTTTATGATGCTATATGTGAGTGAATATCCTTCCCTAAAATAAAGGGAGTAATTCATTAGTAATAATCCATTACCAAAACGGTTTTTTAGGAAAACACTAGAATATCTGGAAATAGGGCTCCATAACCTTGTTTGTATCATTCATAAAAGCACATCTTAATGAATTGTGAATTAAAATGTCTTTTATGAAAATATATATTGTAAGAAATATAGTGATTGCTGTATGAATGTGGCGTGGACCTAGCAGTGCTTGTTTTCTTTTCATATTCCTAAAATAATGACACGAAAAATAGTTTGGGGTAGGGACAGTATGAAATAACAACCGAATAAAGGACGAAGCCTTTAAATATTAAGGAAAAGGTATTTTCTACTGAAGTAAGTTCTGAGAACAATCAGCATTCAGTAGTGATTACACGAACTCACCATGTACTATTGTCCCAGGCTGCACCTTTAGAAGGGTTGGCTTGGAAAGAGGTGACTATGTGCTGATCTCAACCACTTAGGACATTTCCTAGAAAGTTATTTGTTTCACTATTCATAAGACTTCCTTATTCCCTAGAAACTCCAGCCACACTGTTACCTTCCTGACTTTCTACTTTCTAGTTTCCCAACCAGAGGGGTATACTGAGATTTCCTGATCTCAGTATAGACTCAACAGACCTCCTGGTTAGTATAGCAAGACTGGACTTCTTGGCACCTTTTAAACCAACATCTTCCAAACTGTGTGCTGCAGAACACTCAGGTTAATATGATATTAATAGGCTGAAACATGTTGCATGTTGAGAAGAGGAATACATAGCAGAAGTGTGGCTAGGAACAAGGAATTAGATGTACCAGCTACGTATGCTGATAAAGAGGCCTTGGAAATTAGATGCTTGACTGTAGTAGAGAGAACAGAAAGGAGAAGAAAGAGGTCAGGAAAAGAGTAGTAGTTTGTCATAATACCCGGTCTCTGCCATTCTAATGGATAACAGGAATAGCATGTTGGTCATTAAGGATGATTGAGCTCCCTGCTTTTGTACATTTACCCTTAGCAATGCTGAAATAATTTTAGTTTGCTATGTACACACAGTCTACGTTTATTGTTCCACATGGTTTTAATGAATGTGTATTTTTGCTGTAGTTGAAGTTACAGGATATAACAAAATTTGTGGGCAAAAACTTACATGGTGTCAAACCCATAGGATATTTATCTAATAAAAATCCACTTGGTATTAATATATTAGAAGAGTAAAAATTTCTTTGGTTTAGCATTTTTTTTCCAAATTAGATTGATTGTAATAAATAGAACTCTCTGTAAAGTGTTCATGATCTCTAATTTCTTTTTATTTTTACTGGTGTTTGTGAGTTTATCCTGATAATTGCAGTTTTTTAATTTGTGTAACTTACAGGTGTGAAGCATCAAGTCCACATATTCATCCAGTTGGTTGGTGTAAAGAACATAGAAGAACCCTTATTACTCCACCAGGTGTGTGTTTTTTGATATGTCTAATATCATTCGTAGACTTCAAGAGTAGGCAGACTTTTTCTGTAAAGGGCCAGATAGTAAATATTTTCAGCTTTGCAGACCATGCAGTTTCTGTCACCACTATTCAAATCAGTTGTAGTTCAAAAACAGCCACAGACAACAGTTAAACCAATGTGCATGGGTGTGTTGCAGTAACAGTGTGTTTACAAAAACAGGCAGCTGACTGGCAGGCATTAGTTTGCTCTCCCCCGATGTACCTTCACATATGTTAAGTATTGCCTTCGTTCATAACAGAGTCTCAAATTTTATCTTTCTTGGAAAAAAAAAAGTTCTGTTTTAAAAGATCTTTCATTTCTCAACTTGAAATTCATTTCTATACTTTATATTAGTATATATTTAAATATATTGTCTAACCATGGAAGCAAATTGTCTAAGGCTTGAACAAGTGCAGAAAAATGGATAAGAAGGACAGCATTTGTGGACTGGAGAGCAGACTTCATGTCAGCCTCAATCCTGAAAGAAGCAAGGTGTTCACAATTAAGTGAGAAATTAAGGCTTTAGATTTTTTTTTAAAAAAAAAAAGAAAAGAAGAAAGAAAAAAGAGAGAAATAAAAAAAGAATGAAAGAGAGAAAAAGAGGAAGAGAAAGAGGGAGAGAGAACGAGAATCTTGCTCTATTGCCCAGGCTAGAATGCAGTCTAAAAATGGGTATTAAAAGCCTCTTTTATGCTGATAAATGTGCTTAACAATGGAGACAGGAAGGAATAAGGGAGGAAAATAACAAACAAGCAGCCAACCAATATTTCATTTAAACCTGTGAAATGCTATGCAGTTGCTCAGGAGTGATTTACTTTCAATTATGTGGTCACTTTTAGAATAGGTCTGATGTGATACTGAGAAAAATGTATGTTTTGTGGATTTGGGGTAGAGAGTTCTGTAAATGTTTATTAAGTTTACTTGTTCCAAGGTCTGAGTTCAAGTCCTAGATATCCTTGTTAATTTTTTGTCACATTGATCTGTCTAATATTGACAATGTAATGTTAAAGTCTCCCACTATTATTGTGTGGGAGTCTAAGTCTCTTTGTAAGTCATTAAGAACTTGCCTTATGTATTTGGGTGCTCCTGTATTGAGGAGGCTTTAGATTTTTTTAGGTAGTTTAGAACTCACATGCTCACTTTTCCTTTTCCCATCGTGATTCCTGGTTCCAAAATAGATTTTGCACCTCCATGCTGGAGGTGCCTCTGTGTTCTCTGAAGTTTTCAGGTGCTTCTGCTGTCTGCCTCTGGCCATAGCTCATTTGCTCATTTGCTGTCTGTTTAACAGGGAACAGTATAACTGCTGATAAATAGTATCCTTCTTTTGTATCATTTTCAGTTTCTTTTATGTGCTAATAAACAGATTGTGTGGCTTCTTCATAATCAACACAGTGTATTTCTGAGTACATCACTACTTAAGGTGCCATGGCCACTCCTGCTATGGAAAGACAGGGCCATCAAACAGAAAGCATCCCTGCACAGTAGGCGATTGCTCAGTGGACACTTACAGGAGTAATGAAGACTGCCTTTATCACAGAGAGAGGATGGGTACTGGGTTTACTAAGAGCTGTTTTGTGAATGTAGCCTGCAGCATGTAAGCAACAAAACTGGGGAGCTTCAAATTCTGTTCTATTTGTACGGCTGGTTTCATTTTTAAGTTTGTCTCCCGTGGCTTGATCAGTGTCTCACTTAGAGTGTCTGATCATTACTCACTCAGGGGGACCAGTCATTCCTGAAATAGGCAAGTCAATCCCATCTACTTCCTGAGTTTTCTCATATATTAAGGGATGGAAACCCTCTGTCTTGACTAATTTACAGTGCTGTTTTGAAGGTGAAATATCACTGACATAATGAAGGGTTAAAACAAAGTATTGGCCAGGCACCTATGGGTCATGCCTGTGATCCCAGCACTTTGGGAGGTTAAGGCAGGAGGATCACTTGAGCCCAGGAGTTCAAGACCAGCCTGGGTAACATAGTGAGACCCTGTCTCTATAAAAAATTTTAAGTCAGTCAGGTGAGATGGCATGCACCTATAGTCCCTGCTTTTTGTGAGATTGAGGCAGGAGGATTGCTCGAGACCCGGAGTTCGAGGCTGCAATGAGCTATAATTATGGCACTGCTCTGCAACCTGGGCAGCAGAGCAAGACACTGTTTCAACGAAGAAAAGAAAGGAAGGAAGGAAGGCAGGAAGGCAGGAAGGCAGGAAGGAAGGAAGGAAGGAAGGAAGGAAGGAGGGAAGGAGGGAGGGAGAGAGGGAGGGAGGGAGGGAAGGAAGGAGGGAAGGAAGGAAGGAAGGAAGGATGGAAAGATGGATGGATTTATTTCATGGCCCCAACTGTAGTGCTGCCTGGAAGGTTTCTCATGTTCAGTCATCCTTTGTCTGTCTTATGGCTTAAAAATATTAGTGGCCAGTGATTACTGTAATTTCTTTGCCACTGTCACCATCTAAAATGCTGTGAGGATCCTTTTAGACTTCCCAGTTTTCAATCCTTCTTTCTATACCACCGTTTTTGGTCATGATCAGAGATCTGATTAACTAACAATGTACCAGTGAACAACAACGGGTTCCTGGTTATGTATCCTGGAAGGAGTGGTATAAGGCGTTATTGCTGACTTCGTACTTAAGGCAAAGAACCAAGCCATCTATTCCCTTTCTTGGACTTCTATAATTCAGTTGAAGAGAAAAAAATTACCTTTCTTTTAAAAGCTATTTTTTAAAATACAAAAATAGCATGTGAAAATACCAAATATACGTTTTTAAAATACAGAATTGCATGTGAAATACCAAATGCATGACAATGTGAATATACATAATGCCATTAAAATAGTAAAAATAGTAAATTTTATGTTATATATATTTTACCACTATTAGAAAATGCAAAAATGAACAAACAAAATTGTCAGATTGTGAGACTGGTTTATTGGACATGTGCTGTTGCTACTCTTTGCCCCATGACAAAGAAGATACCCTTTCTCTGATCCCTTTTCTCTAAAGGCAAATGCCTGGCTCATCTCTGATCTGTCAGAAAAGAAGGATCCTAATCACTGGGCTTCCTAGACAGCTGCTTCCATCACCCCCTGGTACTTCACAGACTTCTCCATCCACTGACCTGCCCTGTAGGCCACCACCACGTTTCCGTTCTTTCTAAACACGTAGCCTCTCTTTATTGTTCTTTTCAGAAATTAAAATCTTCATGCCTTTTACAATTAATTTTATTTCAAATTATCCAAATTATACATTAATACATGCTTATTTTTAAGTTTAGGGTGGACTGCAGTTATCTCTATTCATATTTTAATGGTTTGTCCTTATGTGTTCCCAGGAAAGCCTTTTTGCCTATTTGAAATCATACACATGCATGCATGCACCTAAGTTTCATTTAGTTGAATGTTCTGATTTAAATTATTTAAATTGTGTGAGATATGTTTCTTAAAAATGTCGAAAAATGTATGCACAGAACTATGTTTGCATCTTTACTCTTTATTTTACTCTGAAACAATTTCAAATGTACAGAAAGGTTGCAAGAACAGTGCAGAACTCAAACCCCTGACCCAGAGACCCAGTCAAGTTTTCCCATTGTCCTAGTGATGTCATTTCTAGCAAAAGGATCTCAGTTGTCAGATCCCTCTAGCTTCTATTGATTAGTCTCTCCTTGATTTTTATGACCTTAATATGTTTGAGGATTACAGATCTGTCATTTTGTAGAATGTTACTTAATTTGAGTAGGATTGGTATTTCCTCATGATCATACCCAGGCTGTGCATTGTTGGCAGGAATATCATAGACCCAGCACTGTGTTCTTACTGTCTTCTCTCAGGTGGCTTATGAGGTCAATCTGTCTCTTTACTGGTTCGCTTTTACCACTGCTGGATCACGATGGTGTTTGCTAGGTTTGTCCACTAATGGAGTTATTTTTTCTCTGTAACTAATAAGTATTTTGTGGAGATACTTTGAGACTGTGTACCTCATCCCAATGTCATTTGTTGGTCTTAGCACCGGTTGATGTTTCTAGGATGAATTATATTATTCTGGCAGTGCTAAACTGTAATTTTTCTTTTCTTTTCTTTTTTTTTGAGACGGAGTTTCGCTCTTGTTACCCAGGTTGGAGTGCAATGGCATGATCTCGGCTCACCGCAACCTCTGCCTCCTGGGTTCAGGCAACTCTCCTGCCTCAGCCTCCTGAGTAGCTGGGATTACAGGCATGCGCCACCGTGCCCAGCTAATTTTTTAGTATTTTTAGTAGAGACGGGGTTTCACCATGTTGACCAGGATGGTCTCGATCTCTTGACCTCGTGATCCACCTGCCTCTGCCTCTGCCTCCCAAAGTGCTGGGATTACAGGCTTGAGCCACCGCGCCCGGCCTAAACAGTAATTTTTCTTACTCCATCATTCCTTATACAAAATAAGTTGATATTTTCCTGCAGAGAATAGCTTTTCTTATCTTTCTAATTTTTTTTGTTTAATTTATTTATATCAGTGTAGACCCATAGATTACTATTTTTATCAGTGAGTTATAATTGATTGCTGGCATTATTTATTTTCATATTCAGATTTTCTCAGATATTAACCAGTTAGAGCCCCTTTAGGCACAATTTAATGTCCTTTTGAAATTTCTTATCATTTTTTGAGGATTTCTTATTTTCTGGCACAGCTAGACTTATCTCATGCTTTCCCTGACCCAACCCTAGAGTCACCCATTTCTTCAAGGTTCCACGCTTCTTTTTAGTAGAGAATGATATTTAGAAACTAAGATCTGAGCACTAAGTGTACTTGTTTACTACAAGAGTATTGATGTTTCCAGGCCTTTCAGTTGATGTGGCTAGGGAATACAGTTGTCTAAATAGATACAAAAATTTATATTTATGTCTATTTCTATATCCGTTGATACATACATTAAAAAGTATGAATTTATACCAGTAGTTCCAATTCAAATACAACACATCAGCTTCATTCTAGTTTCCCTCAAACCTGGCTAACATTATCTCCAGTATATTTGCTGCTTTTCTAAGTCCCCTTTATGTGGCTAATTTCCCACCATACTGGGCCACTGTTTATTCCTGCTCATGCCTACCTAATAGTTTTGGGGCCCTGAAGGGAACAAAAGAGGGCAGGAGGAAGGAGGAGGTATTTTTACACTTTCTGTTAATAATGTTCCATCATTTGGGCATGTTTATCAGAACTAACACTATGAAGTTATATCTGGAATTGTTCACATATTAGTATATACAAATTTACCATGTTCTTTTTAATAAGTACCTTCTACTTATGTATATTTTTTTGCACATTTGTATATTGAAGGTCATTTAACTTAGTTTTCACATTTACAACAATCATGTGTTGCCTTTGTTACATATGTGAAATTTTTCTAGATTCATAGAAATAAAATTGCTAAAGGATATTCGTGTGTCTGTCTTGTCTTATCTGAAAATATAAATTATATATATACATAAAATTTTCATTTTAAAAGTAATAGAAAAATCATGATCAAGATGAAAACAATTTCATTATTACAAATGGCTCTGAATGTGTGAGTAGTTTAATGTTATCATGTATATATGCACATAATTTTCTAGATTATAATATTTTATAGTTTTCGTTGGACAGTTTGTTATTCTTGGTGTCATTTTGGTTAAACCTTATAGGATTTACATTTTTCTTTCTTAGGTTATCCAAATGTGAAACATTTTTCTTGGGATAAATACTTAGAAGAAACCAATTCTTTACCTGCTCCTGCAAGAGCTTTCAAAGTGGTGAGGCAATACATTTTATACTATTTGATTAATTTGTATGGATGAGATCATTTATTGAAATTTAAGAACAGAACGAGATGGTGTTAGTAAACCAGAATAGAAATGAGGAAAAAATAAAGCACAAAATAAGGTGTTTTTGAATTTTTACAGTTTTTAAAGTCAAAACTGTTATTGGGATTTTTGTCGTTGGCATCTAAAAAATGCTTTGATTTTGGACTTTAAAGTCTCCTTGGAAAATAATTCTACTTGATACCATGTTGGGGGAACTGTTGAAATCTTACAGCAAGCTTCTGTCTTTTTAGCTAGATATTCTGAACGACCAGAAACAGAACATGAAAATGTTTTCCAATAAAAACTACATTTGGTAATTTATTTGGATTTGTTTATAGCAAACTGAGATGCTATTTTATAGCAATAAAATAAAATATCAAGTTTACCATCACTTCCTCTATGTCTCACCCTGTAAAATGTTTTGTTGTGGCAGAAACCTCCACATGGATTCCAGAAAAAAATGAAGCTTGAGGTCGTAGACAAAAGGAACCCCGTGTTTATTAGAGTAGCAACTGTGGCAGACACCGATGATCACCGGATAAAGGTAAGTGTTGTGTGGTGGCTGTTGGCTTTGTCTTTGTTATAAGATGTTTTGGGTAAAAACTTTGGTAGATACTTAACTTGTGAAGTCCTGTAATTAGTAAAATCATAGGAAAATGCAAAATAATTGGCTGTGTATCTTAGTACGTAGCATTCATCCAGGTTTGTCCTTTAATCTGCATAAAACAATTTATCTTTAACTATGAATGACTTAATATTTTGAGTATGTACTGGGAAGAAGAAAGTAGATACAACACGTTAAAGTAATATATTCAGAAGAAAATATAATACTTCATTTCTGATAGTGTGCTCTTTTTTAAAAAAATTAAAGATTAATGTTTTTGTGGGGTAGATTAGAAATAGTCTTTTCAGAAGAACCTCCTATCTCTTAATATAGGCCAAATAAAGCTAGATAATTTCATGAATAAAATCAGATTTTAATTAGTTAGATTAATAAAAGCCAAATACCTGTTACAAAGTAAGCAAAAGTTTAGGGAGAGAGAATCACTTGGTTATGTCCCGCTGTGATCGTGAAGGACAGTTCAGGAGAGGAGCTGGAAGACCTTGTGTCTGTTTCTGACTTCAGGATTAACTTCACCCTAAACCAGAACGATGCCCATTCTATTTACTTCCTACAATTGTTTGGAATTTCTATTAGGAATAATCATAGTTATAACAGCAAGACATTAAATGTACATGATGTTTTACAGGGTAACCCTGTTCTCATGTTAGCTAACATTTGTGGGAAGTATATGTTGTTGTGACTTTTATTGATGAGGCAGAGGCTCAGAAAGATTGAATGAATTATTAATTACTGGCAGTGGCAGAATGACCTCTTAGTTCTAAGCTGCAGGAGTCTAAACTTAAGCTCTTTTAAAAAAAATTACATTCTCAGCTATCTCTAATAAGATAGTGTATAAGAAAATAAATTATAAAATAACATGAGAAACTACACAAATGGTGGCATTTCTATAGAGTGGAAATTTTAACATTTGATTCCCTATTGTTAAGATTGTAGAATCATAGGATTTTAGAAAACGTTATAAATGCAAGGCCTGTGCTAATCATTTTTTCAAGTGCATTATCTTATTTGTACTTGGCAGTAATGTAAGTTATAAAGCAAGCAGTATTTTAGAACTAGAAGTATTTTTAAAAATAAAATCTAGACTACTATTCAAAGAAATTTACAATTAAGCACAGTATGGCTTTTATAAATCAGATTGCTCAGAATTGAAAAGAACTACTGGTTTGAGTGGCTGCAAATTTAATTCTCTTATGGCTGATGGGAATGTCAAATGTCTCAGCCTTTTCAAAGAGCAGTTTGGCAATAGGTTAATAAAATCATAGAATGTTGTTTATCCTTTCATTTAAGAATGTTAAGGGAATAGCCAAAAGGAATATGCAAAAATAAAAACTCCAAGGAAAATATATCAGTGCTGTTTATAGTACTTAACATTGGAAGCAACCACAGTAGCTGATGGGTAAAACACATTACTCTGTATCTACATAATGTTAAAATTAAATATTTTAGAAGACTGTTTAATATCAGCAAGTGAAAGTTTCAGGTTTACACTATGTGTACAATATCTGTTACTGTTTTCTTTACAAGAATACATACATAAGCAATTCTGGAAAGAATCATACCAAAGTAATGACAGTGCTTCTTTCAGGGTGCCGAAACTATAAATGATTAGGTTTTACGTTTTAATTGTTTAGTTTCAGGAGTATATATTACTTTTATAATTAAAAATATAGATAAACTTTTTTATTACATGTGAGAAATGTTTGTCCCAGAGAGGTCCAATATGCTAAAGTGGGTGGTCCAGTTAGTTAGCGGGAAAAGTGTAGACTAAAATCCACCTCTACTTCAAGCCGGATTATCTAATACAATATCCTGTTCAGTCCTTAACACCCCAGAAATAGCTGGCTGCAAAGGAGACAGTTGACAATCTTTTGGTAATTACTGGAATGAATTTCATAGCTGAAGGTGAACCACGGAACAAATATCTTTGTATTTATGAAGTCTTCAAAAGGCCCATATACAGGAGACGGTGACTAAGTTTCAGAATTCATCAGAAGCTTCTGAGAATATAAAAAGCTTGAAACAGGAGTTTAATAAATGAGATAAGACAGCAGGAAGGCTCATCTTTTTCAAGAAGGAAGAAGAAGAGGAAAATGTAGACCAAGTTATTAGTGTAGCTGAATATTTTAAGTTTTTCAGGGATAAAATCAACTGTTGAGTAAAATCAACTTTTAAGATTACATATTTTACCACCTTGAGCTATTATAGTAAAACATTTAAAATTGTTCTATATTTGATCAGATGCCATTGAAGAAAAATGGCCAGAATGGTTCTGCTCTCATTTGTGTTTTTAGTAACAGATTATTCCTACCTCGTTCCTTCCTGCTGCCTAGTCTGGCTCCCTGGAGGCAAAAACTGTAGGCTCCTTTAGCTCTTGCTTAGGACATTTTATCTGTAATTTTCTAAAATATTACCTATATTCTGCTCTTTCTCAGTTCATCTGTTTTAGATATGGTTTGGTTTCTTCATGTTGTGGTGATTCAAGATTTAGATCTTACCATTCTTCCTTTCCCCTTATTTTTTCAGTGGTTATTTTACATTGTTTGGTTCTTATTGACCGTTGAGAAAAGTAGTCTTTTCCTTGTGACTGTTTTTCTGGGAGTCAGTAATTTGGTCATAGTTTGGCTTTTCTGTTTTCTTAGATTTTTGCAAGTGCGCCAATAGATCTGACATGCCTCTGAGTCAAAAACTCAAGTGTATTTTTCAGTATTCTATCTGTATCTTTTTTTTTTCTTGAACTCTTTCTCATTCTCAGTAGCCACCTATTCCTCTGTGGGTGGAAATACTCTAATCCTGGTCCAGAGCTTTCATCCTAACACTTCTCTTTGCCGATGGAGTAGGTTGTATTTCATTTTCCTGGATCACATACTTTGTTTTTCTTGAGATATTCTCTTACCTTGCTGACAGATGCCTTTTCATATCTTCCATGGGGTTTTGATTCTAGGATTAATTTATTTCTAAGCTTAAGAAAGTAGACTCATTGCAAAGGACATTATTTTAAGCCCATATATATGTACTTTTAATTTCATCATATGAATATACCACAGTTTATTTACCAGTCTCCTGATGGTGGACGCTGTGGTTACTTCTAGTTGTTTTCTAATACAACAATGACTTACTGAGATTATCAAGACTGTTACTGTCAAATAGCTTTCCAGAAATATCTCAGCTGTTAACACTCCCGTCAGTGGTCTGTGACACCCATTTCTTCTCATTCACAGCCACCTGTAGAAATTACCAAAATATGAACATTTTTGACAGGCCAATAGGAGAAGAAGTACATCTTCTAATTTTAATCTGTAGTTTTAAAATTATAAGTGAAAGCCACTGTCTTTTTATTTTGAGACGGGGTTTCACCCTGTTGTCTAGGCTGGAGTGCAGCGGCATGGTCTTGGCTCACAGCAGCCTCGACCTCCCAGGCTTGGATGATCCTCCCACCTCAGCCTAATGAGTAGCTGGGACTATACTTTGCTAATTTTTTTATTTTTATTTGTTTGTGTACATGGGGTTTGCCATGTTACCCAGGCTGATCTTGAACTCCTGGGCTCAAGTAATCCTCGGCCTCCCAAAATGCTGCGATTACAGTCATGAGTCACTGAGCCTGGCATCAAATGTATTGTCTTTTCATATGTTTGCTAAACATTTATATTTATGTTTTGGATAATGAGCTATTTGTATCTATTTTCATCTTTCTGTTGGGTTTTTCATCTTTTTGTGCTGACACATTACATTTTTATGAATTGAAGAGTCCTTGCCACAAGTGTAACAATTGTATTTGGGGGAGTTTCTTGTGGGTAATTTCCAATTTTACAAATGGAAATTTTACTTTGTAATACTTACCATTCTGATGCTTTAAATTTTCATGTAATCAAATCAATCAGTCTTTTACTGTTTGGTGTCTTGCTTACAAAGGCTGACCCACTCTGTGATTACAAATAAGTCCATTCACACATTCTTCTCGAATGCTTATTGTTCAATTTTTAGTGTTTGAGTGTTTTATCCATTTGGCATCTCTTGCCTTGTAAGGATTGAGAGGTTCATAGACTTCAAAAAAGAAATCTAACTGGTAAACTTTTTTTTTTTAATACCTGTGATCAGTTGATATAACTGACAAACTTGATTTAAAAATAAAATAATCTAGTATTTCAGTATATCCCTTCATCCTGTAAGGTAAAAAAAAAATGTGTAATAACCTAAAAGAAACATAGTCAGTTCCTGGTAACCATCACTAGGAGACCAAGTGCCCTTAAACACGGTGGCAATAGAGATGGTAGCAATGACTCGTTGTTTATAATAAGACAAAACTTTTCACACTAGGTAAGATAGAAAAGGAACCTAAATATCTAGCAGTTGGATAAATGGATAAAGAAAATACGGTATATATACACAATGGGATATTATTCAGCCATAAAAAAGAATGAAATACTGTCATTTTCAACAACAAGGATGGAACTGGAGGACTTTTTGTTAAGTGAAATAAGCCAAGCACAGAAAGACAAATATTACATGTTCTTACTCATATATGGGTCCTTAAAAAAAAGATTGAATTCAGCCTGGTGCAGTGCCTCATGCCTGTAATCCCAGCACTTTGGGAGGCCAAGGCAGGCAGATCATGAGGTCAAGAGATCGAGACCATCCTAGCCAATATGATGAAATCCTGTCTCTACTAAAAAAATACAAAAATTAGCTGGGCATGGTGGCACACAGCTGTAGTCCCAGTACTTGGGAAGCTGCGGCAGGAGAATTGCTTGAAACTGGGAGGCAGAGGTTGCAGTGAGCCGAGATCATGCCACTGCACACCAGCCTGGGGACAGAGCGAGACTCTGTCTCAAAAAGAAAAGACTGAACTTACGAGGACAAGAGAGTACAATAAGGGTTGCCAGAGGCTGGGAAGTGGCTGGGAGTAGGGGATAAAGTGTGGGTGGTTAACAGGCACAAAAATACAGGTAGGTAGAATGAGTAAGATCTAGTATCTGTTAGCACATTAGGGTGACTATAGTTAACAGTAATTTATTAATATATTTTAAAATAATTAGTAGAACTGGAATATTCATCAAATAAAGAAATGATAAAAGCTTGAGATGATTTTCATCTGTTACCCTGATTGATCATTATACATTGTATGCCTATATCAAAGTGTCACATGTACTTCATAAATATGTACCCTTAATAATTAAAAATAAAACAATAGGAGGCTGGGCGCGGTGGCTCAAGCCTGTAATCCCAGCACTTTGGGAGGCCGAGGCGGGTGGATCACGAGGTCAAGAGATCGAGACCATCCTGGTCAACATGGTGAAACCCTGTCTCTACTAAAAATACAAAAAATTAGCTGGGCACGGTGGTGCGTGCCTGTAATCCCAGCTACTCAGGAGGCTGAGGCAGGAGAATTGCCTGAACCCAGGAGACGGAGGTTGCGGTGAGCCGAGATTGCGCCATTGCACTCCAGCCTGAGTAACAAGAGTGAAACTCCATCTCAAAAAATAAAAAAATAAAAATAAAAAAAATAAAACAATAATAGAACACATATTTGAGAAATACTGTAATTATTTGCAAGGAAAAAATGATACCTGAAAACACACTGGGTGGAGGGATATTTCATAAATTGAAAGTGTGTCCAGTAGGCATTGAATTTTTTTAAAAAGTCTTTTTCAACACAATTCCAGAAGGCTTGACATTTACTTGAAAGGTCCTCCTTTCCTCTTCTTCCTCTTTACTTTCCCTGGTCATCTTCCCTCCCTTCCTTCCCTGAATTTTTCATTCCTTCTGCAGTATTTATTGGGTGCTTGATGCTGATCATATGAAGATGTTATAACACAGTCCCTGTTCTCAGGCTGCTCGTGGTATTGAGAAATACGCTAATATGTCTGTAAAACTATAACCCAAAAAGTGCCTTTGGCAGTGCATTTATGACTGGCTATATAATACATTGAAGGTGGTTCAAAGGTGTCTTTTTTCTCACATTATGAGTGAAGTATTTTGAATAATTGAACTGACTTATTGGGTTTTAAATCTACTGTATGTGTTAGGATGAAAATGGTTATGCTGTGGGAAGAACTTTGACTGTAGGAATTTTTATGACTTAATTTGTACTGTTAATGTCCTTTTGTCATCCAGGTTCACTTTGATGGCTGGAACAATTGCTATGATTACTGGATAGATGCAGATTCTCCTGATATTCATCCTGTAGGCTGGTGTTCAAAAACAGGACATCCCCTTCAGCCTCCTTTGAGTAAGAGACACAAATAACTTGTATAAATGTTTCCATTTCCTGATGCAGCATTCTTAATATTTCTTCCTTAGCCCTTCTCTTTCTCCTCCTCTCTCTAGTGATGTTTCTTCTCTATGTAATCCTTTACTTTTAATAATTTTAATTACCATAGTGACAGAAATAGAAATGAAAAAAATGTAATGCCTGAAGAAGTAAAGCATGTGTAGACATTCTGTTTTATTTAGAAGTAAATCGCACCTCTTAAAATTTGTGAATTTTTGGAAGACAACTTGTTAGACTTGCAAAATGTATTGTTTCAATATTAGTATCCTGATAGTAATTTTATACAGTACCTTTGCAAAATGTTAATATTGGGAGAAACTGGGCAAAGTATGAAAGAGATCGCCTTCATATTATTATTTACAACTGCTTGTGAATCTATAATTATCTTAACAAAAGTCTCATTTAAATTCAAATTTTAGAAAAGGTACATGGAGAACTTAACATACCACCACCTTAATTTTGAAGGAAAATGTATACATTGTAGAAAAAAAATACGTAGGAAACACAATAAATTATCATCAAGTTTTAAAAAAATGTAGTGTACTTCCTGTATCTAGTGACTTCACTTCTGGATGCTACATCACTTCTGCATACTACATGCTTAAGGACACATGTACCTGGTATCCAGTGTAGCATGTTTAGAATAACAATACTTGTGAAAAAAAATTCATTAAATAAATTGTGGTGCACTGTGCTGTAGATACTATGCAGTAGTCATAAAGAACATTAAGATTGCAACAGAGGCCGGGCGCGGTGGCTCAAGCCTGTAATCCCAGCACTTTGGGAGGCCGAGGCAGGTGGATCACAAGGTCAAGAGATCGAGACCATCCTGGTCAACATGGTGAAAACCCGTCTCTACTAAAAATAACAAAAAATTAGCTGGGCACGGTGGCGCGTGCCTATAATCCCAGCTACTCAGGAGGCTGAGGCAGGAGAATTGCCTGAACCCAGGAGGTGGAGGTTGTGGTGAGCTGAGATCACGCCATTGCACTTCAGCTTGGGTAACAAGAGCGAAACTCCATCTCAAAAAAAAAAAAAAAAAAAAAAAGATTGCAACAGAAAAATTTGTAAGACAAGAAGTTAAAACCCAAAGAAGAATATTGTGCCTTTATGTGGCAAAATAAAACATCTATGTTGTGCCATTTATGTGGCAAAATCAAACAAAAGCGAATGTGTCTAAATGCTTAGAACAGTTTCCAGGAGAGCCCACACTAACCTCAGTGGTCAAAATGAGGGAGGGTCTGCAATGTAGAAGGAAGAGCATGGAAGGGTCTGGAACTGTCATTCTGGATTCTTCTGTGGCACTTGGAGTATTCCACGGTATGTGAGTATTCATGCTTTAATTATGTTTTTTACTTAATAAAAGTCATTTGACTCTTCTTTTAATTCATATTTAGATCTTTCTGGAATTTATGACATTTTGAAAGACTGTTCGATCAAAGTTTACCATTTTATTGTTGAAGAAGGACAAATAGCTTGAACAATCATAAGGAAACCCCTTTAAACATAGTGTCTTTTAAAATTTTTTTTATTTTTATAGGATTCACTTTTTCTGCTTATATGTTTGTTCAGAAATTGGATTTTTAGGGAGTCTTTTTCTTCCTTATTCTGATCCCAGGCATTTGACTCTTAACAGATTTTTGCTTAATATTTTGCCCTTTCATTCTTTCTTTCTTCTTCTTTTTTTTTTTTTCTCTTTCATAGGCCCCTTGGAATTAATGGAAGCTTCAGAACATGGTGGCTGCTCAACCCCAGGATGTAAAGGGATTGGCCATTTTAAGAGAGCGAGACATCTGGGCCCTCACAGGTAGCTGTCACTCACATCAGGGTTTCTTACATGGTCAGAACAAGGGTACCTATTCCATACATATGCATATATAATTAATTTCATGTATACCAAATTGATGTGAACTAATTTTAAATTCAGAGCCATAAGAAATGTGGTTGCCATGGTGACCATGTAAAAATGAAGGGAATATCTATAGTAAAATCTTCCTGGGAGAAAATGCATTCACGGTTTAAAATCGATTTACTCTAGCTCTTTGCTTTTCTTGGCAACTTGACTAGTTTTACAGATGCTTAGTTTCTACAATAATTATTTTGCATTGATCATTAATAATGAGAAGAGGGAAAACTGTTGATATCCTTTGGTAGAATATT
The DNA here is from genome assembly GCF_049354715.1 of Callithrix jacchus. Classification (NCBI taxonomy): domain Eukaryota; kingdom Metazoa; phylum Chordata; class Mammalia; order Primates; family Cebidae; genus Callithrix; species Callithrix jacchus. Next base: position 136,715,777 of record NC_133505.1, read on the forward strand.
ATCTGACTGGGTGACTCCGTAATTTGAATAATGAGAGATGAGCTTATTGTAGATCAGCAGCAAAGATCACAAAAGGCACAACATAAATAGTCAAACAGGAGAGTGCATTGGCCCGTAAAGCATTTTGAAATATTTTTCTCTTACCCCTAAGTAACTTTAAAAAGAAACCAAATTTATACATTTGAAATGTGATGTATTTGGTGACTTGGGAATCTTTGTGGAAGAGTTAAAAATATTGCTGAAGTACAGCTACTTGGGAGGCTAAGGTGGGAGGATTACTTGAGTCCAGGATTTGAGATCAGCGTGGACAACATAGCAAGATCCTGTGTCTTAAAAAAAAAATTACTGAAATACTAAGAAATTCTTGTGATTCAACTTGCATTTTTAAGATATATTTAAAAATAATAATTTGTCAGTATAATGTTCTAACTACATTGCCCAGTAAGAAAAATGATTCTTTCTTTATCTAGTTTGTACAAGTTGTGATTCTAGGTCTTCAAAAATTTTTTAGATTACTGTGCCTATTCCTCCACGAGTTAATAGGTATTGCAAAATTGGCGTAGTTATTTTCATCTGGATATAGTTTTCTCTTTTTTTCATCTCTGCAACCTTAAATCCTTCTTATTTTCCTTTTTCAACAACCCTCCTTGTTTTTTGAGGTTCAGTATGTTGCAGCGTGAGAAGTCTGAGCATAGACAGGATGATGATTCCATTTGCAAATCTTTTTTGTTGCTTGTATGACTACAAACCAAAAGTTATATGATACATCTTAGAAGTTATTAAATACTGTCTAGTGAAGGCAGCTGGATTTTTACCTATTATGTAAATCTAGATGCCAGAAATAATTCGTGAACATGCTAAATTTCCATTATTGTTTTAGTTGTTTTGTGTTGCTATAACAGAATACCACAGACTGGGTAATTTGTAAAGAAAAATGTATTTCTCACTTTCTGGAGGCTGGGAAGTCCAAGATCTGACAAAGGCTTTCTTGCTGCAGAAGGTGGAGGGTGGCAAGAGAGCAGGCATGTGAGAGCCAGAGAGGGCCAAATCTGCTTTTATAACGGATTACGAATGTCATTAATCCATCCAGAAGGGCGGAGCCTGTTCACCTCAGTATTGTCACAGTGGCAACCAGATTGCAACATGAGTTTTGGAGGGGATATGCAAACTGCAGCAATATGTTTAGAAACTCATTCAGTAAACATTTTCGAGCAGCATATTTTTCAACAAGAACTAAGATTTGTTGAGGATTTATTTACTCTGTGCAGGATATTGCTTTAATTGCTTTACATATCTGGGATACCTTTCATAACAGCCCTATGAGATAAGGACCGTTTTCCCTCCTACGTTTTGGTGAGGCCACCAGGGTACTGGGGAGGTTAGTATCCAGCCTTGATTCACAGCCGGGGAGCAGGGAGCCCAGTGTTACTGAAGGGTCTGTGCTCTGGACCACTCTCCTCTAACGGCCTCTCAAGACGCTGCTCCATAAATCAGTCACAGACCCAACCTTCAGAGCATTCGCAGGCTGATGGGGCTATAAAAGCTGTATGTAATTTAATTAAAATATAAGATACAAAATAACATCAGAACTTTGGCACACATTCCTTTCTGCTATACAGAATATTCATTGGAGCAAAGATAATTTGCTCAAGTTGTGGAGAAAAAGAACAAAGAAAATTAAAGAATGAATAAATACTAACAGTATGTTGTTGAGATGCTGTTGAAGATTAAACAAAACTTTTTGTGGTCTTCTGGAAGGAAGACATACCTTCCAACCATGTCCATGGTCTCTTTAGGAGTACGTTAGGTTTGAGTGCAGAGGTCTGCCTTTCACAGCAAGGTCTGTGGTTAACAGTTGTGACCCCTCCCTGATGGCCCAGCCATTCATCAGGACTGCCTTTCCCAAAGTGTGCAAGTGGACCTCCAAGGGTTCATCAGCTGGGCCACACCCGTTTCACCAAGTTTCAGTGGTTATATTTAGAGCATTTCTTCATAGATGCAGTGTTGTGCTTGTTAAGAGGATTAGAGAAAGAGTTTGTAGAGAAACCTGGTGAGGAGCCCTTTCCAGTGGAATGAGAGTCATAATGGAGGATAACTCATTTTCTTGGAATGAGAGGCAGCAGCACACCTAATGGCTTAAGGGACAAGCATCGATAAAGAACCGGTATTCATTTTCTTGTCACATATAGAGAGCATAGCAAGCAGATTTTGTGCCTTGGGCAGAGTCGTTGGTTGACTTGAGCCTGTGGACAAAGGGTTGCAATTCACAGAACTCCGGGAGGTCCCAGCTTCTGCCCAAGTGCTAACTTCCCTTCTTTCTCCTCAGCCTTAGAATTGGGTTTTCTTAGACTCCCTGACTATGCTGTCCTATTTACAGCACTCAAAGCTCTTTTTCTGGCAGGATATTAATCCTTAATAGGCACAGCCTGTTTTCCATTTCATTAGTAGACTTGCAAAGTAGCTTGCTGCATCATGGATATTTTTTGAAAGGTTCATTTCACTGGCTCTTATTTTTGTTCTGAGTAAGAATGCTGTGTTTAGGAAAACATAATGAGAAAATTCTCTTTGGATTAATTTACTGAGAAACTGCATGTATCAAAACATGTACTCTTTGCATAGATAACAAAGAAAGTTGCTCTTTTAGCAAAAGTAATCAATTTAATGAACACATAAGCAAGAGACTTTGTTTTGACTGGCATTTGTTGTTACCTTCCCTGAAGATTTCAGTATTTGAATTTGAACTGAGAAGTGTTAAAAAAGAACATGTGTCTAAACAATGAAGCTTGATAATTTAATGGTTTTTAAAATGGTGAAATATAAATGATTAGTGAAAGAGCTGGATGTGGGTATGGTTTTCTCATCTTTAGGAATATTCAGGAGCCAGATTGCCCAATTGCAACTCTCTAGTGAGGGAACATTAATACTAAGGGTGACAAAGGGTGTTTCCCTTTGTTACTTCATTTAGTTGGCCTACCAAGAGAGAGGGCAAGGAATGGGAAGAGACTAAAAGAAATAAAGTTATATATAAGTAGCCATTCTGCATATCGAGTGCCTTCAGAATGGAACCATTTATACTGGATTTGGTATTGGGGAAATTAAACAAGAAAAGAGAACAATGTTTCCAGCAACATCTAAAGGATATTAATGAAGTCCATGGAATGTTTTAAACAATAGCAACTCTTGTATGCTCCTGCAAGCTGTACACATCATATTAATTCAGTATGCATCTACCCATGAACACGCCTTTGTAAAGTGCCTTCTTTGTGTCTCCTGCTGGGTTAGGTGAGGGCTGTATAGAGGAGAGGTTCCCTCTTTCTAAAGAGGCCAGTCTGGTATAAACAGATTCTCATAGAGGCAGAGTGGAGCAGTGCTCAGAGAGAAACGTCAGCTTTTTATGAGGGAAGCAGAGCATTCATAGTGAGGTGTGTTATGGTGTTTTTATTGTTTAGTTTTTGCTGATGTTCTTTTACACAACAAGAGTTAGATGTCACTCTTCTTTTTAAATAATAGTAATCAGTAGGATGCGTTGATGACTTCCTATGTTCCAGGCACTGCTTCAAGGACTTACATGTGTGATTTCATTTGGTCCCCCCAGGAACCCTGTGAACGTTAGGCAGTTTTCTACTTCCTGTTTTACAGACGAGGAGACAGAGATTGAAAATGCTTAAGTAAGCGGCTGAGGTTGTACACTGGTGGAACCAGGATTGCACCCAGGCCCATAAGGCACTTAAGTCTCTGCTCTTTACTGCTGGGTGTTCTGCAGTGCACAGTGGCGTGATGGAGCCCACCTCCTTTTGTTTTTTTTTTTTTTTAACTGTTTTTTATTGGGACAGAGTGTGAAAATGATTGTGCGAACACTTAGAAATCTGGAGATGTTGCCTAATTGTTAAAAATATATACTTACAATTAAAAGGGTTTTTAAGATGGCACTGGAGAGCAGTGAATAAGGCAGCCCTTCTACCACTCCTAATGAATCGACTGGTCTTCTCTAGAAAAAGCAGCCTCCTTAGAGGAGCCAGTGGGGCAAGTATTTGTATATTTAACTGATATGTGAAATAAATTGCTAATAGTATAGGATGCACCCCAATAAAGTGCTTATAGTAGAGAACACTGTCATCCTGTGGGAGTCTGTCCTTCTGCTTGCTGAGGAGTTAGTTGCAGCAGTTAAGAGTTGTACATACATGTGTGCACATGTGTAACCATGACAGAATACACGTTATGTGGTAAAGCCACACCTTACTAAAGTTTTTTCACTAGAAACTTAGTACGTGACAAATTAGAAATGTATAAGCCTAGTGAGAACCAACTCTTTCCATAGATGTTTAACTAGCACTGATGAGATTTTTATAGTTCATATGCAGTTTTAGAAGTTAATAATTTTGTATCTCTACATAACAGAAACACGGAACAGGAAAAGCAACATTTCTAACATGATGCAGATCACATATGTTCCTTGTGTTCTTTGAAGTGATATAGGAGTGGTTCCAGTCTTCGAAAACGTAATTACTTGTGAATTTGACTCTTATTCCAATGGCTAGTTAATGGGAGTAGATGAAATGGTGAAATACTTGACCCATTTTCTATAGATTGGCTTTTGTTTTTAAAGCCGTCAGATAAGATTATTTTGCAAAGCAAAGTTAAGTATTTGACCTTGAGTCAATACTTAACTTTTCTGTGCCAGTGTCCTCATTTATAAAATAAATTGGTGACAATAGTATCTGCTTAATAAGAATAGTATGATAAATAAAGGAGTTAATTTATATAATGTACTTGGAACAGTGCCTGACACATAGTAAGCACACAATTCATGTCAGCTATGTGAGCACAGACAGCAGGCAGCAGCATCTTGCTAGAAAATGGTACTCTCCGACCAAGTTCATTGTCATGGGTTAGGAATAAGGAAATTCTTTAATGTGCAAGGGTACTATTCACCCATATGTTATAGTGGTTATGAGACAGCCACAGTTATCAATGTAATTCTATCAGAAACTAATTGAATGACAGTCAACAATTTCCCTTTTTAAGTCCCAAAGGAACTGCTTCTTAGGATTTTGAGAATTAAATAGGTAATGTAAACATTTGGCCTGGGCAATGCACTTAAGCCCTGGTCAGTTTTGTTATTATCATCTAATTTTACAGATGAAACAGAATCTCAGAGCCTGTGTTTGCTTGTCATTGAGCGGAGGAGGAAGCAGCAGCGCAGGGTCTGAACCAGGCTCCCTGATGTCCCGCTCCATGCCGTCCCGTCACCTGAGCTCCTTTTGCATTTTGTGGCATTCCATTTTGTCATCACCACCTGCTTCAGGAGCCAGCTAGCTTTCCTCTCTACCCCAGAGTAGGTGTGAAAATGAGAGATGTGTTGACTCTCGAGTCTTCTCAGGGTTCAAAGAGAGGGGGTTAACAGCTGATAGGCTACCCTTGGTAGATCATCTTAACTTACTCATTAGTAAATCACTGCTTCGAGGGCTGTCAATGTTTTTCCCTCCTTTCAGTTGAGAGTTTGAAATCGAAATTTCTCTCTGGTCCTGGCAATCTATTTTCCAAAAAAAAAAAAAAAAAAAATATATATATATATATATATATATATATATATTTAAATAGTAAGTCTCATTCTGGCCAGCAGTTTTGCCTCTCTCTTGAGCTATCCAAGTTTACATATGGTGATTTAGAGAGATAGTCTTTCATTTACTCAACAAATAGGTGAAGATGCTGCCCTCCTAAGGCTAAGAATCTAAATTGGCTACACTGTAACTGTAGTGCTAAATTGAGGACCCCCAGCCCATCTAAGAAGCCTGCAAGTCTTCCCATCATTGGAGGTGGATGAGATTAAGAAGAGAACCCGTCATTTTCTTCATATCCAGTAACATTTCAATTTTAATGTATATACAGTTATTTAATAATTGTAAGGCCAGGTGTTTAACAATGAGTGAAATGCTGGTTATGATATTCTAGGAATAGCTGCATACTGTGTATATAAAGAAACTAAAAAAATTGTCTTTGAATTTTTTTTTTCTTTTTACTGTCACAAAGCTCAAGTAGATAAATTTGCAACAACAACACACAATATAAGGAACAAAGAATATACAGTGGAGTCAAAGATGGTGAAAACCTGAGGTTGGGTTAATAAATTTATCTTGTCAGAAGCAGTGTCAGGAACAGTAGGAAGAACTAGTTGTGGTTTTTATGTTTTTTTGAGGGAGTGAATTTTTAATCACTTTTGGGTGAAGGGGGGCAAGGGGCATGATTTGTTGAAGATGATAAAGTTGGTTTAAAACAAGTTTATTATAAGGTGACTCTAAGGCATCTGAGTAGAAATGTTTAGTGAGCATTTTTATTCTCCTTGAAGTCAAGATGAGTGTTAGGTCTAACACCTCCTACTAGGGAGCCACCAGGGAGTGAGGCTTCTCTTTCTCAGGCCTTTGGCAGTTAGTTACAGTGTGGGCAGGAATCCCACACCTACCAATCAGATGCTGCCATTCGCGCTTTCCATCTTGAGGAATGAGGTGAAGGCAGGTCAGACCTTGCGATTGCAGCCTCCATGGAACTGAGGACTAACTAGATCAGGGCCTGGAAAGGGCAGGGGGGCTGAGAACAGTGGCATGAGGGCCCCATGCCCAGCACCCTCCTCCTGTGCAGATCGTTTTGAGGGATGCTTGTACCCTGCTTTCTACTCAAGCCTGATTTTTCTGGCCTTCCTTATTGAGCTATCAGTGCTCTTCCAGTAAGTTTTTTCTGCTCAGGTTAGGCAGAATTGGTTTTGGTCACCTGTATCCCTGAACTCTGAATTAGGATCCTGTGAAACATATAAAGGGCTGGTATTCAAAAGAGACATCATAGTTGGGAATGGATTTTCCTTCACCTTATTACTAAATGAGTAAAATGAAATACTACCACACGCCCATGCTCAATGCAGTGCATGAAAAAGCATGTTCATTTTGCGGAGCTACTTAATTGCTATGTGGCCTTGGGCAAATAGCATCTCTGCTTGGATGTTAAAGCAAATTCCACAATTTTTGGTATTACCCCCAAATCTTCTTCTCCTTAGTCATTCCATCTCAGAAAAAAAAAAAGGCACCTCTGTTACCACCCAGTTCTTCAGCCAAAAACAGAATGGCCGTTCCTGAATTCTTCTTTCCATTGCTCCCCATATTCCATCCATCTGCAGGTCTTCTTGGAATGACAAAGGACACCATGACTCTCCTCTTCATTTTAGCCCCATCTCAACCACACAAACCCAAGTTATGTCATATCTTCACTCTTAAACAACTTTTCTTTCTTCAGTTCCATCCCATCGAAATCTTCTCTGCTTTCAAAATCCCTTCTCCAAAAAGACAGAAATAACTCTTAAATAACTTTTCTTTCTCTAATCATGTCCCATTGAAATCTTCTCTGCTTTAAAAATCTCTCCAAAAGGCATCCTGAGTGATCTTTTAAAATTGCAAATCAAACCTTGTTGTTCTCTTATAAGAAGATCTTCCATCAGTTTCAGATGTAATGTTTACTAAAAATAGAAAGTCCTGACTGGTCTGCCAGTCCCTACATGATTTTTGCCTGCCTGTTTGTCCTAGTTCATCTCATCCCCTCCACATTCTAAACAACCTGGTCTCTCTTTCCCTCAGGGAAGCCAAGCTTTTCCTGTTGGCACTGCTCCTCCCATTCCCTGGAACATTCTTCTCCAGGTTATTTACCTACAGGTCTTCTTCCTGACCATTACAGCTCTGCTCGGGTGCTTCCTCTCAAAGGAGGACTTTCCATACCACTCCATTGTAGCATTCTCACACCCTCTCTTATATCATGGGCTTTTTTTTTCATGGAATTTATCACCATATTTTTATGGTTATCTGATTTATGTGCATAATTGTGCATTGCCAATCTCCCCCTGAAATATCAGCTCCATGAAACCAGAAAGCTGGTTTCTTGTCTTTATTGTCCATTGAGTTTCCAATGCCTGGAAAGGTAATCAGCATACAATAGATACATGATAAGTGCTTGTTTAATAAATGAATAAAATAAAGACTGAAGCTACTTAACTGTTACAAGCTTTGTTTCATGAAATGCCTTTCTCTAGGACGTTAGCAAGATAAAGTAAACTATTGCATGTAAAGCACTTAGTCCAGTGCTTGATATATCTTAAGTGTTCCGTAAATGTCATCATATTTTGTTTTTGTTGATGTTGGGCTTACATTTGTATAAATTTATGTCAACACATGATCAGATATTATTTGCTTTCTTCTTTTGCATAGCTACCACTGTAGAGTAGCAGTACTGAAAGAAAATTAAGTCAGAATTTTTACGTATGACATATCTGTGATAAATTTTATAGGCCATTATCAGAATCACCTGGCAGCCTTTTCAACCCTTCCTTCCTTTTCCTAGGAGGGTGTATCAGATTTTCTTGGTGGATGGTTTCTAGACACTGTTTAATATTTTTCCCTGGGTGATTATCAACATTCTCCTTGTCATCTACACTGAAAGAAAGAACATAGAAGATTCTAATGTAATTTAACTAAGTCCCAAACTATTTACAGATTTAAGAATGCTTCCCAAAACCAGAGAGGCAACATAGACAGTTATTAGGAGAGGACAATGTATGGTGGGGTCTGAGATAAGGCGGTTGCCTAGTTGTTTCGGAGAGTGGAATGCTGAGGCCCTGGGCACAGGAGTATACTAACTAATGGTGAGTTAACAATGAGTGACCTCAATTTCCTTTCAGGAACGATCACCAAATGAGACCTGAGAGACCCACTGGTAGTCACAAATGGAAGGGAAATGAGCGCGATGCATCGTTATCCAAGTTCGCCACTCATCCTTTTTCATATTAGGGACAAGATTAGCTACAAATTGATATATGTATTTTCTAGAACATCAGGCATAGGTCCAAACCTGCACACAGGAACAGCCCATGAAGAAACCTCCTTTCTTTGGAGGATAGTAACTATTATAAAAGGAAATTAAATAGCATGTGACTGCCCTGGGCCTGAAGGATCCCCTTAGGAAGCAGAAGCAAATCTGCTCCATTAACCAATCAGTCAATCTCTCTCTCCCATCTCTGTCCTATGATTTCTGAAGCATTTCGTTCCTGGAGCTGATTGTTCCCAGAGACATGCACAGAGGGAGTCCTTCTGTGACCCTTGCTCAGTTCTAAAGATTGCAGCAGATTCTTTCTTAAAGTCTAGTGCAAAAACTTATTTCCTATTTGAATATATTTGTTATGTTTTAAAGATACAATATGCTGTTGTATGTATAATTATAAAAAATAACATATTCAGTTAAATTTTAGAATTTTATTTTCTGTAGTCTATCATTTTAATTGGAAGAAGTATGGCCTAATGGAAATGTTCAATGTTTTTCTTTCTTTTCTTTTAATCTGTTAGTGCTGCCAACTGTCCCTACTCAGAAATCAATTTGAATAAAGACCGTATTTTTCCAGACCGCTTAAGTGGTGAGATGCCTCCGGCTAGTCCATCACTTCCAAGAAATAAAAGGACAGACTCAAATGAAAACTCTTCATCCCCTGAAATCAGGTAATCAAAGAACTAAGATTAGCATTGTTTAGAAGTACTGTAATTGAAAGAGATTTTATGTATTTTAGATGTTTTATGTTCTATAGCAATGTTTTCTTGGAGATTGTTGTGAAATGATGGTAGACATCAGTACTCGAACTTAAAAAAAAAAAATGAGAGAGTTTAGAAAAGCATGCCCAAATCAGGCAGGAGTTTTCTCTTGTTCGTTTTTTTTAATTTGCTTGGTGTTGGAGGCAGAAATTTGGAAATTGCAGTCATTTTACTATATATAGTTAATATTTCTGCATGAATTGATCAATACTTACAGCAACCTTTATCAGAAACAGCAGACTCATGAAGTATGGACATTATTTCTTTTAGTGCTCATTATGTGCTAAGTAATTGCATGTACATTATTTCATTTAATTATAATACGTTCAATGTATTATAAGCCCAGTCATTTAGTTTATAGTTGAGTTGGAATGTTTAACCCCTGTGGTTTATTAAGTAAAGAACAAAATTGATATATCTTTAAGCAAGTGGTCCATGTCCTGTTATTGACTGAGCATGCTATTAAAAGAAAAAACAGATTAGGAAAAAGATATTTCCTAATACTTAGCTTTTGACTTTTTATTTTATGAATTACTTTAAAACCTAAGGCAACATAGTTTATTTTAATGTATAATTTCTGTTATTCTGGATGAACCTAATTGGCATTTAAATCATTGCATTGTCATAGGAGTAATGGCATTTAAACCAAAGAATTGTTCTCCTTATAGAAAAGCAATTTACCCTATGGATGGAGTAGGGGACACCTACAACTTCCTCTGGTATTAACAACAGTGGTGATTTTTATAAATCCTTAAAACTGCGGCAATTAACATAAACTCATTTACCAAATCCCAGCATCCAAAAATGAGGGTCACTTGAAAAAATTTTAACAGGATTATTTGAGGCTGGGAGATCCAGGCTGCAATGAGCCAAGATCACACCACTGCACTCTAGCCTGGGTGACAGGGTGAGACCCTGTCTCAAAAAAAAAAAAAAATTAACTTTAAAATGTTTAACAGTTATTAGATCACCTAGACGTGATTATAGATACAGGGTTCATTGACTAAAAACATGGTAAGAATACCTAGACTTTAGATTTCAAAATTGTTTTTAAAAAGTTTAAAAATTGTTTATTGTTTAAAAAGTATCAACAGAATATTCAGAAGGGTTAGAAGTTGCCTGTTGAAGGTTTTTGAATAACTGTCTGGGCGCTTAGGCCAAATACCTGGGGCCAAAGTCTTCTCACAGAGCAAAGAAGTGGTTGGTTTGGATGATTTTGTGGGCTCCTTTTAGCTCTAAATCTGTGTTAGAATAATCTTTGCAGTGGATCTAACCATTCCGGTGCTCTGTCTTCTGTTGAGGTGTGGTCCTGTCCTTCTTCACAGTCAGCATTTGTGATCAAGGAAACAATCTGACATTTTCAAGTTTTTCGATTTATAACCCATTGCATATTTTTCATGTCTAAATATTTTTTAAATGATATTTTTGCCTATATCTATTAATAATTATCATTAGTTATTATCACTTATTAAACCCTAATTATTACCTAATAATTATTACATTCATAATTAAATGAAATAATACATATGCAACTACTTGGCATCTTTTGAGTCAATGAAGTCTGGCCTGCCTTTCCTTGTCTTTTCACTATTTTTGTGACTTTTCTGCAAAAATGAGTGGGTTTGAAAGTTCCCATTCTCTCTCTGGGGTTTCAATGAAAGCCTTTACTCAGAGACCCTAAGTGACTCACTTAGGATTGTCACCTCCACTGTCAAAAATAAAACGAAATGTGTGCTCCTGCTTTATATCACTGTATGTGTACAAAGCAGTATTTTAGTTGGCTGGGAGTCAAATGGGAAATGAAAATGTCTGAAGCAGCCTGTGAGCTAGTGATCTGCTGAAATGGCTCCACGCGGAGGTGTTAGTGGTAGGAAGTTTGATTACCGTTGAGGTATGCAGCAAGGCTGGTCTTAGAATTCTCCCAACCATCTCTTCCCCTTCCAATGCTCCTCGTCTTCCGTCCTGACTCACAATTTTTCTAAGAGGTCAAAGGGCCCTTCTCCCTTCCTGTTGGTCTCTTACAAACCTTAACTTGGAGTGTAACCCAAGGCTGGAAATAGTGTCTTCAAGAGTTAAAGAAATACCCTCCCACTCATTTCCCAGTGGGTTTCCTTCTTTTCGGGAAAACCCTGAGCATGCCACATTCCTAGTAATACTGTTTTGAATTGTGTGTATGCATGTGTCGTAATCATTTCAAACTGTCTCATGTGATTATTGTGAAAATGGTTAGAGTGTCCATGTCTAACCCTTGAGAAGGTACTGGCAGAGCAGCAATGACCTTCCTCTGGCCTGAGATCAGCTAGGAGTGAGAAGTAGTGATAGGACTCAATTTGTCATAGTGTCATGACTTGATACCTCTCCCTAGACACCCTGGAGTCTTTCTCTTAAGGGTTCAGAGGTGAGCCCTCTGTAGAGGTGTTCATTGGCTCTGCCTCTTCTTGACTCACTTTGTGTACCAGCTTTGGCCAAAACTGCAGTTTTATATATAGGAAATGTAAAAGAGCTACAACTTAGACTTTCCAGTTATTTATTTGGAGTTTTATATTTTTTCTTTCTTCTTCCCACATAACCAGAAAGCAGTAAGTCAGTTCCACCTTGGATGAATCAGCTGTATACAAAGAGATTGAAAAATAAAAAAGAGTGTGAGGATCCTGAGCTTTCTGCTTAACTCAAAGTAATTTAATGTGTTAAAACCTAGAGGTAGTGGCCGTGGCTGGGCATAGTGACTCATGCCTGTAATCCCAGCACTTTGGGAGGCTTAGGTGGGCAGATCATGAGGTCAGGAGATCAAGACCATCCTGGCCAACATGGTGAAACCCTGTCTCTACTAAAAATACAAAAAAAAATTAGTTGGGTGTGGTGCCAGACACCTTTAATCCCCACTACTCTGGAGGCTGAGGTAGGAGAATCGCTTGAACCCAGGGGGCAGAGATTGCAGTGATCCAAGATCGCACCATTGCACTCCAGCCTGGGCAGCAGAGCAAGACTCTGTCTCAAAAAAAAAATAAGTAAATAAAAACAGCAACCAAAAAAACCTGTTGGTAGCAAGTAATCTCATCTTTATGAAAACTATAATTTCTGTAAAGTGTCTGTAAAAGTAAAACTAAAATAAATACTGATATATTTTTAAAAATTATTAAGCATTTCAAGGTGCTATACTTGGAGTGTCATACATTATACAAGTATGGTTCTTGTTTCTTCTAGCAGTTTTCCTCAAATGTTATCTTCCTGAGTAAATGCTGTCAGTGATGCCTGCTGTTTTTCTGCTTAGTACTGTCTTATAGTTTAAAGTATGTAAACCAATGAGAGACACTAAAACTTTGGAGGTAGAAAGTTGATGCAACTAAACTTTCTAAGGTTTTTTTTCCTCTCATCCAACTTTAGTGCTTTGCTTTTTGCCGTTGTTCTGCATGCCTGGCCATCTAAGCTCTTAATGTAGCTCTTAAGATTAGTTATTTTCTCTGGAACGAATGAGTAAGTGGTTGAAGCCCAGTACGGTAAGAGCACACCATGGTGTTTTCTTTTCCTCCAGAAAAGAACAGCTAAATATGGTGATTAGGAACACGGGGCACTGCTTGAATTTAAATCTTGGCTTCCCTACTTGCTAGGTTTATGATCTTTGATGAATTACTCAATAGCTCTTTGCTTTGAATCTCATAAGTCATGAGGATTACATGAGATGAAAAATGCAAATTGAAGCTCTTAGAATAGTGACTAATAAGTCGTAAGCCCTCCATAAATGTTAGTTTTTATCAGTGTTGTTGAAAGAAGAATAGATGGGCCATGTGCGGTGGCTCACGCCTGTAGTTCCAGCACTTTGGGAGGTCAAGGTGTGCAAATCACGAGGTCAGGAGTTTGAGACCAGTCTGGCCAACAAGGTGAAGCCCCATCTCTACTAAAAATACAAAAATTAGCCTGGTGTGGTGGTGGATGCCTGTAATTCCAGCTACTTGGGAGGCTGAGGCAGGAGAATTGCTTGAACCCAGGAGGCGGAGGTTGCAGTGAGCCGAGATCACACCATTGCACTCCAGCCTGGGTGACAGAGCAAGACTCTGTCTCAAAAAAAAAAAAAAAGGAAAGACGAATAGATTACTTTGTTTTATAATATTTCTTTTATTCCTTAGGAGCAAATCAATGGCTGGACCATTTGTTTACTATTTTTTTATAGGGGGGCAGGGAGACAATTTTATTTTTATTTGTTATTTATTTATTTATTTTTATTTTACCCTAAGTTCTAGGATACAAGTGCAGAACATGCAGGTTTGTTATGTAGGTATACATGTGCCATGGTGGTTTGCTGCACCTATCAATGCCCACCTAGGTTTTAAACCCCGCATGCATTAGCTGTTTGCCCTAATGCTCTCCCTCCCCTTGCCTCCCACCCCCTGACAGGACATGATATGTGATGTTCCCCTCTCTGTGTCCATGTGTTGTCATTGTTCAACATCTCCCACTTACGAGTAAGAACATGTGGTGTTTGGTTTTCTGTTCCTGTGTTAGTTTGCTGAGAATGATGGTTTCCACCTTCATCTATGTCTCTGCAAAGAACATGAATTCATTCTTTTTATGGTTGCGTAGTATTCCATTGTATATGTGTGCCACATTTTCTTTATCCAGTCTATCGTTGATGGACATTTGGGTTGGTCCCAAGTCTTTGCTATTGTGAATAGTGCTGAATTAGATATACGTGTGCATGTGTCTTTATAGTAGAATGATTTATAAGCCTTGGAGTATATACCCGGTAATGGGATTGCTGGGTCAAATGGTATTTTGGGTTTTAGATCCTTGAGGAATTGCCAGTCTTCCACAATGGTTGTACTAATTTACACTCCCACCAACAGTATAAAAGCCTTCCTAACTCTCCACAGCCTGGACAGCATCTGTTGTTTTCTGACTTTTTAATGACCCCCATGCTGACTGGCATGAGATGGTATCTCACTGTGGTTTTGATTTGCATTTCTCTAATGTCCACTGATGATGAGCTTTGTTTTCATGTTTGTTGGCCACAAAATTCTTCATTGGAGAAGTGTCTGTTTGCCCACTTTTTGATGGGATTGTTTTTTTCTTGTAAATTTGTTTAAGTTCCTTATATTTCTAAATAGTAGACCTTTGTCAGATGGGAAGCTTGCAAAAATTTTTCCCCATTCTGTAGGTTGCCTGTTCACTCTGATGATAGTTTCTTTTGTTGTGCAGAAGCTCTTTGGTTTGATTAGATCCCATTTGTCAATTTTGGCTTTTGTTGCAGTTGCTTTTGGTGTTTTAGTCATGAAGTCTTTGCCCATGCCTATGACCTGAATGGTATGGCCTAGGTTTTCATCTAGGGTTTTTATGATTTTGGGTTTTACATTTAAGTGTTTAATTAATCTTGGTTTAATTTTTGTATAAGGTGTAAGTAAGGGGTCCAGTTTCTGTTTTCTGCATATGGCTAGCCAGTTTTCCCACTACCATTTATTAAATAGGGAATCCTTTCCCCATTGCTTGTTTTTGTCAGGTTTGTTAAAGATCAGATGGTTGTAGATATGCGGTGTTATTTCTGAGGTCTCTGTTATGTTCCATTGATCTATATATCTGTTTTGGTACCAGTACCATGCTGTTTTGGTTACTGTAGCCTTATAGTATAGTTTGAAGTCAGGTAGTGTGATGCCTCCGGGTTTTTTTTTTTTTTTTTTCTTTTTTGCTTAGGATAGTCTTGGCTATGTGGGCTCTTATTTGGTTCCATATGAAATTTAAAGTCGTCTTTTTCTAATTTCGTGAAGAAGGTCCCTGGTAGCCTGATGGGAATAGCATTGAGTCTATAAATTACTTTGGGTAGTATGGCCATTTTCACAATCTTGATTCTTCCTATCCACGAGCATAGAATGTTTTTCCATCTGTTTGTATCCTCTCTTATTTCCTTGAGCAACAGTTTGTGGTTCTTGAAGAGGTCATTTGCATCACTTGTAAATTGTATTCTTAGGTATTTTATTCTTTTTATAGCAGTTGTGAGTGGGAGTTCACTCATGATTTGCCTCTCTGCTTGTCTGTTGTTGGTGTATAGACAATATGTGATTTTTTCACAGTGATTTTGTATGCTGAGACGTTGCCCAGGTTGCTTATCAGCTTAAGGAGCTTTGGGGCTGAGACAATGGAGTTTTCTAAATATACAGTCATGTCACCTGCAAACAAAGGCAATTTTACTTCCTCTTTTCCTATGCGAATATCCTTTATTTCTTTCTCTTGCCTGATTGTCCTGGCCAGAACTTCCAATATCGTGTTGAATAGGAGTGGTGAGAGAGGGCATCCTTGTCTTGTGCCGGTTTTCAAAGGGAATGCTTCCAGCTTTTGCCCATTTAGTATGGTATTGGCTATGGGTTTGTCATAAATAACTCTTACTATTTTGAAATATGTTTTCAATACCTAGTTTTCTTTGCTATTCTTAAGTTAAATTTTGAATGGATTTCTCAAGCAAAATGATTCCATAATATTACATTACTCACCTGGATGTAATTTCCTACTCAGATTTTAAGAAATTTTCTTTGCATTTTTCTTAAAATTACTAAAATTTGGTTGCCAGACATTACTGATTTGGGTTTTTTTTTTAATGCACTTTGCCACACAAGAGACAATTTACACCCCTGGAAGCAATCCCTCAGAAAAGGATTTAATTGCAAGTGGTTTACTTAGGAGGTCAAGAAAATATCAGTAGGCACGTGATGAAGTGAGGCAGGGAAGGGCAGGCAGCCAGAAAAAACTTAGCTGTCACACCGTTTATCACCATGGACAGCAGGAACACAGACCTGCTGGGAAAACTCTGGGATTCCTTGTAGATTTCACATCTCAGAGTTAGCCCACTGTAGGAATGAGGAAGCTGAACTATTGAAACACCAATTCTCTTGAGCCACAGAGTGAGCTGTATATGTTAATTCCCCAGCACATCCTCCCTGCTGCACAGCAGGTCAAACAGCCAGAGCCCAGGGAAGTCCTGCAGGAAAGCAGTGCAGGTGAGACAGGTGGATCAGGCTGGTGTGTGCTGAAGTGAAGCTGTGGGCTGTGGCACCAACCCAGTGCCTTTTCCAGATGCCAGGCAGTCCCCAGAATGAGGGATGTGCTGGCGTTGCTTTTGATTCAGAGCTTATATGATAGGACTAGCATAAATTAGCAATGCAAGGAATGGATATTCTTTTCCTATCATAACATTATTTTAAAGACCACCGGCTCAGAATAGGGCTATGGGCAGCTAATGTTCCTTCGTATTAATTCCCAAATTTGGGTTCACATCAGATCCCCTGGGGCCTCCTTAAAACTCAGATTTGAGGTCCTATCTGAGCCCACCAGATTCTTCCAGGCTAGAGTTTTGGAGTCTGCACTCAAGTATTTATGCGAGAGTCTATCCCCCTGCTCCAAACTTTCAGTGATTTCTCATTGCTCTTGGAATTAAGACCCTAATTCTCAACATGGCCTACAAAGCCCTGTATCGTCTGGCCCCTGCCTAACTCTCCTGCTTTGTCTCATATTTCAACCTATGCATCAGCCACCCTGGTCCTGAGATAACCCTTTTCCTCTGTCTAGAGCCTCTCTGAGCCATCTCTTAGCTAATCTCTCATCTTTGGGGCATCAGATTCACTCTCCTTTCCCAGGGAAGCTTTATCAGATCATCCAGATTTTAGATCAAGCCCTTCATTACATGCTTCCTCATCACACATCCCAGTGCCATTGACATTTTTCTGTGCACACCTCCGTATACTGTGCTTGATGATGTGCTCCATAAAGGCCGTGGCCGTGTCTTATTCTCTGAGTTGCCCTAAACTGAGCACACTCCCTATGTGCATTAGGACCTTGAACCATCCATTCATCTTCCATGGTTAGCTGTCAGTTTCGTAACCTAAGAGGCAATAGCTGTATAACCTTTCTGTTCAGTTAAAACTCCTACACTTTGAACTGTGTGAGATCACTATACCATATAAGTAAGGAGTGATTATTGAATGATGAGATAGATTCCTGAAAATGTACCTGCACTGTCTTATTAATTAGGATGGTATGTCTCAAACTGTTGTGACATCACACTCTGGGAGGCTGAGGCAGGTGGATCACTTGAGGTCGGAAGTTTGAGACCAGCCTTACCAACATGGAGAAACCCCGCCTGTACTGAAAATACAAAATTAGCCAGGCATGGTGGCTCACGCCTGTAATCCCAGCTACTTGGGAGGCTGAGGCAGGAGAATCAGTTGAACCTAGGAGGCAGAGGTTGTGGTGAGCTGAGAGCTGAGGTTGCACCACCGCACTCCAGCCTGGGCAACAAGAGCGAAACTCATGTCGAAAGAAAGAAAGAAAGAGAGAGAAAAAGAGAAAGAGAGAGAGAGAGAGAACACACAGAACCAACAGTGTTTATGTGGAACACAAAAGAAATGGATGAAGCTGCCTCCCAGTCACCAGGGAGGGCTGCAGAGGGCTGCAGGGATCAATATCTCAGAACACCTGTTCCCTGGGATTCAGGGCATCCTTGTCGGAAAGCTCTGCCCTACATTAAGACGGTCCCAACCTGAGTCTGCCTGTAGGTGTACTGAATACTTGGATCTATTTTCCCACAGAAACTTGTCAAATGGTGTGAGTGAAGGGACGTCCCAGTGCCTCTAGATAGAAATGTGAGTACATGGTCCTTATAGGTAGAAATGTGAGTATGCAATGCTGTCCCAGCAATCCATTTATTCATCAGAAGGATGAGGAGTGTCTTTTGTGCCAGTGCTTGCTGTGGAAAGCTGCTTTCCTTGCTCTGGACAGGGGCAGCTCAGCTCTGCCCTCACAGTGCTCCTAGCAGCAAGATGTTGAGGCACGGGCTTTACCAGTGAGTGGAATGGCTTTTCATGGGGACTGATAACTTAAATCTGCATGTCTACAGCTGAGCAAAAGAATATGTGTGTTTCTCTATATGTCTTAATAAAACTATGGGTCTTGAACTTTGATTTGCATCAGAATCATTTGAGATGCTTGTTAAAAATGTGGCTTTTGAGGCACTTCTCCCAGAGGTTCAGATTCAGGAAATGGAATTCCTGTGTTCATAAAAATGAAGGCACAGGAATCTTCATTTCTAACAGGCCCTCCCAGGTGACAGTGCAAGTTGTCTATAAACCAGGCTTTGAGAATCACTACTGAATGAAAACACCCTTTTCAGGGGTAATACTTCACAGCGTATTATCAGTTGGGAAACATTGGACATCCATCCCACATAGCCTTGCTCTCATGAAATCTATTCTACAGCTGCTTATAATTGTGTTCTAAATTAGGTACTATCTCTATTAAAAATCACTTAATGTTTTGAGCTTCCATGTTGTTTAAGCCTGCCAAGCATCAACCACAGAAACACAATAAAGCATCTTTAAAGTGCCTGCCAAATGCTTAGATTACCTTGTAAGGCAAATGCCCACTGCTTAACTGATCTAATGGCAGAATTCAGTCTGTTCAGTTCATTATAGGCCATTAAAATGGCTTCTCAAGTTGTAAGACCAGTGTTTCCACTATGAAAATTACATAGAGCAGTTGCAGGAATTGCAGTCATCAATCTGATTTATATTTTTAGCACGAATCCAATTTTGCTAGTCACACCGAAAGCCAAGTCTGTGCCCTGTTAGATAGGAAAGCAAGCTAGCATGAAGTATGAAACTATAAACGTATATAAATCTATTTACTTTGCAAAACTATTGCATCAAGTAGAATAAAATCAGTTTAGAGCCAACCATTTAAAAAGATTACAGAAGTTAATTAGTAATCCTTGGGAAGCTGGTTTTTTGCCTCCTGAGGTCTTCTGGGCCTGAGAGCTTCATGTAGAATATTGGAGAAAGTAATTTCAGTGACTATGCGTTCTCTGGCTGTTGTAAAACCTCTTCTCCCTTTTTGTTGATGAGCTTCCAGGTATGAATTAGGAGCTGTGGAAGTGTTTTCCTCTTCCAGCTCTTGGGAACCTGAGTTAAATCTGTATAGTTGTTTACCCCAAAGAGTAGCTCAGTTTTTAGTTAAAACACTCACAGTTCTGGTACCAACCAGTGTGACACCAAGGCAACCATTCAGAGTGTAAGGATAAGATGCTTGTGTTACTGTTCTATGCCCGTGAAGTTGTTGGAACAATATTGTAACAGGATCTTATTTTATCTCCTTGAATATCACCAATTTCTGACTCAGGAGACTCTTTTCCGTAGAATAGAAAAGCAGTGACATCTGTTCTCTCTTCCACAACAGCAACAACAAAGTAATGAGAGTCTCACTCTTAAGAGACATTTTCATTATTTCCCAAACCTCACCTTATTGGTTGAATCCTTTCATTTAATAAGAGGATTGATTAATTGCTGACTGAGTTTTTCTGGAGGGTTTTTTCTTGTTATCTTGGTAATACCCACCTTATTTATTAATTATATTTCTTTTATTATATTCTTTCACTAGCGTATGATCCTCATGCTAAATTATAATTAAATAGGCCTGGTAAGCAAAATGTTTTTATTCATTAGAAATACACAGTAAACCATGTTTACCTTTCCTGAGCGATGTTTATGAAAACATAATTCAGTAAAACCATTGCTGTTGTATTATCTCAAAAGGAATTTAATTCTAAAAACTCTTTATTTGAATGTTACTCATAGATGTAGAAATTTTAGTCCCACTGGTTTTATTTTCTGAATCCCTTTGAAAGTGGTGACCCCCTTGACCTGAAGCTCCTCAAGCACGGTCGCTCTTCATTTATACGAGGCATTTTGGAGGCAGTTCAAATATTCTTTTAAAGTTCCTGTAGAATATAACTCCTGAGATTCTCATTGCCTGATCTTTTTACCTGCCAGTGAGTCACAGCTCAGAAACTTAAAAAAAAAAAAAAAAAAAAAGAGAATAATACTGGGAGCATGCAAAGAAATTCTTTTGATGGCCATAATGGAAAAGCTACGTTTTTTTACAGTTCTCTGGTATTCGGTGTCCCCACTTGTTACTGGGGAACTACAAGTCCCTTTCAGTTCTGCAAAGGCCTCATGAGACTAGAATAAGCTATTTTGAAAAGAGAAGGGTGGGGTTATTTTAAACCAAGTCAAACTAAGGAGTGAGCTTTTACACTTGAGCTATGGTGAGATGACCATGTCTCTGATGCTGAGCCAACATAACTGTGAATCAGAGCTTCCTCACCTGGTTGGCAAATATTTCGAACTACATTGTAATCTGCATCTGCCTGCTTTCATGCTGGACTTAGAGAGGTGGCTGAAAACAATAAATCCCTAAGTTGGGGCAAAATAATTTATTTTTCAATATTTTTTAACATACTAGGACTGATTGAAACATAATTGGTTAGAGACTGTTTTTATATGAAAAGTAAATGGACTTGAAGAAATACAGCTGCACATACTCAGCTGCCATCCTATGAATTTACTCTAATGTTTGTACTACTAATTTTATCACAAAGCATAATTAGAGTAAGATGTAAGACCTCTAAAAAGTGACACATAATTATGTGAAAAAGAAAATGCTGAGTCATAAAGAGTACATTTTTTCATTCAAGTGGATTCCACTATCTTAATTAAAAGCCAAAAGTATTCTGAGTAAGATTTCACTATGATTGTATTTTAATTCAATACAATTGAAATGTATTGAACTGCAACTAAAGAAATGTTGCAGTAAATTCGTTCTTGAAAATTCTGAAATTCTAAGAGAAATTGCTATATTCCAGGTACTTTTTTTTAGGTGGTTTTACCTATGTAGGTGCATTTAATCTTAATAATACCTATTGTGGTGTAGGTGCCATCCTCACACCCTCCTCATTCTACAAACCTGGAACCTCTTTTGATTAGAAGCCACATGGCTAGTCCATAGCAGACTTGGTTATAACCCAGGCAGTCTGACTACAGTCTATGGTTGGAACCATTACTCTAAAAGCAATTTTAATAGTTAAAGAAGTTTAGTCAAAGAAAACAGGTGTCAATAGATAATTTTATCCTAAAATGTAAGTAGTTTATAACCAGGAATAGGTGCTGTGCATCATGCTCCTACTTAAGTTCTTGGCTCTATGCTAAGCTCTTTCTATACATTATTTTATTCCATTCTTAACATGCCCCTCTGAGGTAAAGGATTTATTATCCTTGTTTTACCAGCAATGTAACTGAGAATTAGAGAAACTAAGTAACTTGTTGATGGTCGTGTAAACCTAGTTAGTAGCAGAACGGAAATTTAAACCAGATCTCTTCACTTCCTTAGACCATATGTGTAACCATTATTGCTGGGCTGCTTTCTCCATGTTAGATTTATACGCTCAGCTGCAATCAGGGTGATCTCGATGCTTCGAGAGGCTAAGGCAGGAGGATTGCTTGAAGCCAGAAGTTCAGAACAGCCCTGATCAACGTAGACCCTGCATGCCTGTAGTTTCAGCTACTTGGGAGGCTGAGGCTGGGGAAACATTTGACCATGAGTTCGAGGTCACAGTGACCTAATGATAGCACCACTGCCCTCCAGCCTGGGCAATGGAGTGAGATCCTATCTCTTAAAAAAAAAAAATTCACACACTTGTGCCTAAACAGCTTGTACCATAGTCTTTTGAAATGTAATTGTTGATAATGAAAAATGTTGATCAAGAAAAGCCGGTCAAGAAATGTTTATGTTGACAATAATCATGATATTAAAATATAGCATGAAAATATTTCTGGTTACTTTTAAAAATCTGTCAAGAAGCCTATCTTTTGCTATGTCCCAGAGCGTATTGTAACATTATCCCAGAGTCTTGGTATTCTGATATAATCATATTTTGTCTGTAATTGGAAGACTGTGTAACTAAAATAACATTTTGCCGAGGAAGTTGAAATTCTAGAACAAGGATTTTATTTTTATGTAGAGGTAGAAATTCATCACAGTACATAATCAAACACAATTGGCGTAGTGAAATTCTTAACCTTATATTAGAGAGAAATAATGGTTTTTCCAATTCAGTAAACAATTTTTATTTATTTTTTTCTTTCTGAGACACAGTCTTGCTTTATCACTCAGTCTGGAGTGCAGTGGTGCAATCATGGCTCACCACACAGCTCAAGTGATCCACCTGCCTCAGCTTCCTAGGAAGCTGGACTACAGGCGCACTCCACCATGCCCAACAATTTTTTTTTTTTTGAAGAGACAGTCTCACTGTGATTCCCAGGCTAGTCTCAAATTTCTGGACTCAAGTAATCCTCCAGCCTCAGTCTCACAAAGTGCTGGTATTACAAGCATGAGCCACTGCACCCAGCCTCAATTTTTATATTAAATAAAATGTAAAACAAATGAGAATACAGAGTCAGGCTTTTCATTCCTGACCTTATCAATCAATGAAAGACAATTTGAGAATAAGTTTGTGGCACAAAAAGCATGTTCCCTTTAACTTCATACAGCATAATTTATTTTGGAAAAACACAAGTGTAAAAAAAAAATGCATCCAATTGCAGATTTTGGTGTCAAGAAGAATGGGTGCTGTATTTGCCCTGTTAATTTGGGCTTAACTTCTCTACATTTCTGTGGATATAATAATAAACCTTCTTTCAAGGCGTGTTATAAAATATAGGCTATGTAAAAAGCTCACTCAGTTTTTGGCTCATAGTGTATTCTTAAGAAGTGAACTTTTCTTATTAATATTAACTCTTTCCACATGTCTGGATGTGCTCGATTAGGATTCTGCTCGCTCCAGTGGTTCTATTCATAATGCCTGTTCTAATAGATGGCGCAGACTTACCCCTTCTTCCACCTTTCCACTCTAGCTAAAGGAAACAGCACATAGAACCAAGAAGGGCGTAGGCGCTTTTAATCTGAAGGAATTTGCACGATCAGTACATTAATCTGAAATAAAACATTCAATAAACATTTTTTTTGTGGAGTTCTTCATGTTTGGTAAAAATACGTATCTGTGTTTATATATTCTCAGGTTTGTATGGGTCCAATTTAATGCAGTGTCATGAGTTAAAATTGGGATAGTGACAACTGAACATACTTCTATAACGAAGCAACATCAATAATGTAAGAGTACATAGTTTCCGCTTTGCTTCTCTTTTGGGATAGTTTATGTCAGATCTAGGCAGGAGGAAATTTTTTGGGTCAGAGATTTTACTTTATTTTTCTATCTCTGTTCCCTCTTAGAAAGTGATATTTTTCTTGGGGTTTGGGAAAGAAGTAATTGGCATTGTATTCAAGCCTAAGAAAGCAAGGGAACTTTTCTCATGCCTTGAGTCTTCTTTGTTTTAACAGAGCTTACGTTAAAGGAATGGTGTGCTTTATTAAAACCCAGAAGGGCAGCTGCTGCTTATCAGGGAATAATTGTGATCCTGAAAACTGAAATACACAGAACATTTTGACTTTTTAGCTTTTGGACTCACAATGTTTCTCTCTCTCTTTTTTTTAATCAACTACTCATCAAAGCTTCTAGAAGAGCCAAAATAACTAATTGGAAATTTATTTTATTTGGAAATGCCAGTTTTAAGTTATATCACTGTAGTGTATGGTTTTTAATAATAATTAATATAGCCATCTACAAACTATTTGTTGACTTTAATACTTACTGGGATAGAATTTGTACACTCAGTATTTCCAATTTAATATAAAACACATTTTGAAATTCAAAGAAGTCAGTTTTAGCATGGTAAGCTCATTTTAACATGTTGTAATTACCAAGCATAACTGCAGCATAAGTTTTACGGAGAAAACACAATTGTTATCAACACCCCAAATAATGTTCTTTCTCCAGTTATCAGTCACATTCTTAGATTTGTTTTTACTGTAGCTTCGGCCCTCTACTTCCTGTGGAATAAGAGCCCCTGTTGCCATTTAATTAGTTTCTCTTGGAAAAAAAAATTATTCTCACCCGTTTTCAAAAAAGCAGATATACTTCAGCAGTTGTAACACGCTGTTTTTAGTATGAACTAAGCCAGGCAGCTCAGATTCAAGTGACATTTCACCTTTGCTCTTGGAAAAGATCTCTAAAAAATAGTATCTCCTCACAGGATGACTACTAATAAAAAGTAAATAATTTAAAAGCAGCAATAAAATAGCAAACATGCATTTATTTCATGCTTACTGTGTTAGTATCATTGTGTTAATTATTATATTTTCAAATGGAAACTTAATTAGTGCCTTTGTAATTAACACTATAGAACTCTTATTGTATTTGTTAGGATATTTTGTTTCAAATATATTTGCCGTGTTATTAAAACTTAACGGAAGTATGGTCTGGGTCTTTAAGAAACTTGATATATTTGTAATGGTAACAGCATGTATGAAACAATAGCACATCATAAACACAGAATATTATAAAGCGCTAAAACATATAGGCCAGATAGCATATTCTAGATAGAAAAAATTGCAAAGTGGAGTTTATTGTGAACCCCAAGAATGGAATATATTAGGGAGAAAAACTTGAAATCCCTTAAATTTAAGAAAAGTAGTTCCTTTAAAAAAAAAAAAAGTTAGATCCACTTCTTGCCCCTAACGTAAGGAGTGAAGCTCTGAATTAAGGTTGTAATGGGTCTACTCCATTTTAGAGCATCCCCGCATGTTTACTTTAGCATTAGGTTATTCCTGGTCAGAAGGAGGTGGAATTGCTTCAGCTGGTGGACTTGACCTGATTAAGCCAGGTAAAGCTTCCTAGAATTGGCTTCATTCCCCTGCGCCAATCTTAGCCTTTGTCCGAATCAGGGTGCTGAGTAGTATACAGTGATTTAGTTAAACGGTGTGGACTTTTGAAACATCTTCTTTCTTTAAATAGAAGTCTTACCAAACAGTGTAAGTAAAATTCCTCATGAATACATGTCCCAAATTGTAGTTGAATTATTCAGTAGCTACATTTTCCAGAATAGTTCATTTTATTATCATACTTAGCTTTAAAATCTTCTTGCTGAATAGGAAATGAAAACTGGTAATGAGGAAAATGGGCATTTATAGGTGTTCTTCATTGCCTTGTAGTAGAACTATCCTTTTAGCATTTTAGTAGCATCCTTTGCTTTAAAATTAAGAAAAGCAGTTGTTGAGATGTAGTTCTGAACCATTTTTTAAAAATGTTTCTCTTACAAAATATTGAAATGCCTGTTTTTCTCAGAGACCAGCATGCCGATGACATCAAAGAAGACTTTGAAGAGAGAACAGAAAGCGAAATGAGAACATCACATGAAGCCAGAGGTAGCCATAATAATTCTCGTATTACTCATATTACTTGTGTATTACTATTACTATGAAACAATCAAAACCTTAACTGGAATACAGCAGTCTCTTTTATGTTAATTGTTATTGTTTTATTTTAGGTTCAGTGGCACATGTGAAGGCTTGTTATGTAGGTAAACTCGTGTCACGAGGGTTTGTTATACAGATTATTTCATAACCCACGAATTAAGTCCAGTACCCGACAGTTACCTTTTCTGTTCCTGTGCCCTCTCCCAGCCTCCCTGCCTCAAGTAGACCTCAGTGTCTGTCATTTCCTTCTTTGTGTTCATGGATTCCCATTTATTTAGCTCCCATTTATAAGTGAGAACATGCAGTATTTGTTTTTCTGTTCCTGCATTAGTTTGCTGAGAGAAATAGCCTCCAGCCCCATCCATGTTCCTGCAGAAGACATTATCTCATTCTTTTTTGTGGCTGCAAAAGATGAACTTTATTTGAACTTGCTCTTTTTTGCAGGCAATAAAATGTATTGTTCAGTATCAATATGGAATGTAATTTATAATAATATAGATTCATTTATGGCCTACATGAACAGTCTCACTTATGGATACAGTATTGTACGCAAAGTTTGGTAAGACATTCTCTGTGAACCTTACCACACTGTTTCTTTACTGTTGTTGATGTCATTTGCTTCATATGTTTAAAACTCAATTCAGAATGTGTTTCAAAATACAAATAGAATATTGTCTTAATCTAATGTCACAGAATGCAAACAAAATTACGTGAACAATGTTTTAAGTTGTATTGGAGGAAATAATATGTGCTACATCTCTGTTAAAAAGATACTGCCTTCAGAGGCTGAGGCAGGCGAGTCACCTGAGGTCAGGAGTTCCAGAACTGCCTGACCAACATGGTGAAACCATGTCTCTACTGAAAATAAAAAAATTAGGTGTGGTGTTGCATGCCTATCATCCCAACTACTCGGGAGGCTGAGGCAGGAGAATCACTTGAACCTGGGAGGTGGAGGTTGCAGTGAGCTGAGATTGTGCCACTGCACTATAGCCTAAGTGACAGAGCAAGACTCTGTCTCAAAAAAAAATTTGCAGTGGCTTAATTAAGCAATGAAGTTGTAATGACTGTTAGTCATAGTATAGATTGTATTTATAAATCACATATAACCAAATATTTATTTTTATAGGAAAATGTCAGTCTGATTATGATTTTGATTGTCCCTGGGGACTTTGCTTTTCATATAAATAATTTTGTTTAGATTATTTTATAAGATTTGAGAATGGCGCCTAATGACTGTTTGCTTGCAGTGACCTATTTTGTAAGTGATGCTTTGATTTCCATATCTGATTTTCACAGAGCAATAATTTATGATTTATTTAAAAGTTGTAGGCAGTGCTGTCTTCGGCACCTTTTATGGTGTTTATGTAGCATGGTGTACAAACCCCATAAATGGCTAGAGTTGGAATCTCTGCTCTGCTGCCTGCTGCTGTGTGATCTTGGACATGTCATTAACACTTCTCAGCGTTTCTGTTTCTCTGTCTATCCAGGAGAATGATGATAGTACACCTCCCTCATAAGATTGTAAGGAGGATTAAGTGCAGTCACATTCTTAGCTTGCTTAGAACAGTGCCTGGCACATAGAAAGTGCTATGCAAGTATTTGATTACGGAAAAAGGAAGAAAAATATTTATGAAGGTTTGGTTATCAGGGCTATTTTGAATTCTTAGACAAAAGCTTCAGCCTTTCTCTGTGAGTGGTGGTTTATAAGAGGAGGTAAGAACATGGCCTTCATTCAGGTCTCAGCTCTACTTCTTCCCAGCTGTGTGACTAGCTCTGGGCGAAGTACTTCACCTGTTTGTGCCTCAGTTTTGTCTTGTATAAAATAAATGTAGAATGTCTTGTGTAAAATGTAAAATGAATTGTGTAAAATGATTTTAGCCTCCTAAAATCAATATAATTTTTCTTCTTTTTCACATTTTTGAAACATTTTGAATAAGACTGTATCATAAAATGTATCTATAGTGAAATCATGTTATGATTCTAGGCCTTCTTTTAACATCTTTCTTAGCCTTAGATTTCTTTTGTCTTTTTGAAGTGGTTTTTCAAGGACCATAATAGTATCTTTATCATTGGATTATTGTGAGGATTACACGCATCAGTGGCTGGAGTATTCACTATTATTAATAGTAGTAGTATTGTGGAATAAGTGTCTATTGTATGGAATTATCTGATCATTAAACGTTCAGATAGATTGATAATAAAATCTAGGCTTTGAACTTATTGAGGTAGTAGTAATTTGATAACGTTTTTTAGTTTCTTGGTGATCTCTTTAACTCAGTGATTATTTAACTTTCCATTTTATTATTTACTGGGCCAATTTTGATAATTTCTTTTTAAAATTATCTACGCAATGGAGAATTTCCAGTTTATTAGCATATACTATGCATGGTATTCACTTCTTTTTCTTGGTAGTTTTATGTCTTTCTAATTTTTTTCTGTTTTCCTTGATTTGAATGCTTAAGTTTTTGCTGTATTATTCCATTCAAAGAACCATTACTAAGATTCATATATAATTCTTAATTTTGTAACTTTTCAAGTTATTCTTATTTTTTACCTGTAAAACCTGAGTTAAATGTGCATATTTTGCTTATTGTCCTACTTTTTGTTAGTGAAAGAGCTTCATAAAATAAGTTGTTTCAAGAATCATTTGCACATATTTTCATAAGTGAGATTGGCCTATAATGTTCTCCTTTACTTTCTTATCCAGCTTTAGTCTCCTAAAATCAATATAATTTTTCTTCTTTTTCACAGTTTTGAAGCATTTTGAATAAGACTGTATCATAAAATGTATCTATAGTAAAATCATGTTATGATTCTAGGTGTTCTTTTAACATCTTTCTTAGCCTTAGATTTCTTTTGTCTTTTTAAAGTGGTTTTTCAAGAACCATTTTGTATGAAAGAGATTTGGTTAGCACTTTGTCCACTACTGGATAGCACCATCCCTAGTTTACTGCTTGTCTCCGCCCCAAACCCAGGGAACTTTGGACTGAAACTAGGCCTTACGTTATCTGAATATAGTGAATCTGTGGTGACATTGGGGACCTCTCAGATCCTAGTCAGTGGGTTTCCTCCTGCCTCTCAGTTGTTAATAGAACCATGACTGAGTGCTTTATTATATGAGGTTCCCTGGAAACAGATGCTGAGAGTGTTTTGTACAAGAGGCTTGTTGGTGAGTATTCTTGGGAGCAACACCAGTGAGAGAGTGAAAGAAGCAGGATTGGGCAGACCGAGAAGCTGAGCTGTGAGTAGTTACAGCAGAGGCCTTAGCCCATTCCGCAGTTGTGCAGGTGGCCGTTCAGAGTTATCCCAAATTCAGGCAAGGGAATCAGGCTTTTGTATCTGAATTGACCAGTCCTCAGACATTTGCTGGGAGGGGCACATGTCCTTGGGTAAGGAAGCTCCTTTTGGCTTTGGGCAGTTCCTGGACAGGGTGGCAGCTCTGAGCGTCTGCATTCCACAGGTAGGAGAATGAAGCCCTAGTTCCAAAGGGCTCAAAGAATAGCCCACACCGGATCCACTATATTCATCCAGTTGTTTGGTCTTTCTTTGAGGGAAAGGCAAACAAAACAAAAGAAACAAACCAAAATATCCTTTCAACTATGTGAGATGAGGCCGGCTAAATTCAGTCTCCTCTCTTGGTTTTGAAAATGAACCTGGCTCTTAAATTCAGTCTTCTTTTGTGATTTTTGCCTGGGAAGTCATGAGCCTTAATTCAGTCTTCTTTAGATCCAGAAAGCTTCCTTAAGTTATAGTTTTGATTATTACTAATACTTCTGCTTCATTTGTCTCTTTCTTGAAGGTAATACCTATTCTTCTTCGGCTAGACCCAAGGAATGGTACTAAAAATACTTAACAGCTCATTTGGTAACCAACATGGCACAGGACAGTTAAGCAGTCATCTTGGTACTGGAGCAGGGTCCTGGAGGCTCTGTGCTGTAACGGAAGTTACACTTAGATGCTGGATCGTGGGGAAGTCCCACAAGGGACTGACTGCACAGTGGGGAGGCCACTATTACCAACCACTATGGAAGTATTTTCATATTTTCACAACTTAGGCATTTTGTGATGTTGTCGACATGTTTTTCAAGATGCAAAGCTCACTCAGTCTCTCGTTCTGTCAAGTGTGCTATTTACTGCCTTTAACAACAGGATCGTTTCTTACTTTCCTCTGATTTCCTACATTGGCTTGTTCTCTTTTCATAGCCTGTTTTTGTTTTACAGAGGTTATTTTCCCTCGTGCATTGCTAAAGTCATGAATCTCTTCTGTCTATAATCCAGTGCTCTTCTTCTGATGCTTTGTAGAACTTTTTATTAGAGGCCCCATGGTAATTGTTTTCTGTTTTATCGTTTTTGAGTCCCGAGAAGTTTTCCAAGGTCTTTTGTGAAGAAGACTACATGCTTAATGCTCCCATTTGAGTCCTGGCACAATTCCTCTTTCAAACCTGAGGCTGAAGGTCAGGTAGATGTGCTCCATCCCAGAGCCCTTTTGTGAATGTACAGGTGCCCACCGGTGTTCATTCTCATTTCCACTCCAGTAGCAGAAGCAGCCCTTTCAAACCTAGCCTGGCTGTGGGTGGCATGGGGGTGGGAGGGAAAGCCCCTGGCACTGTGGGTAGCATTTATTCTAGAGGAGACTTCAGAAACCGCCCTTAGTTGCTTTACAATGTCAAAAGGATTTAAGACTCAGTAGGGCCCGTGAGGCCTATTTTATTTGGAGTCTTGGAGTAAATTGATTCAAAACACACACACACACACACATACACACACACACACGCACACACACCCCTCTTAAAAAATGATATTTCCCCCGCTTCATTTCTTCTGTTAATTCTGTTTAGTTCAGTAGAGTATGTATAATTATGAGCCTTTAGGGATGATTCCTGCTGTGCTACTGAATTTGATTTCTGGGAATTTTAACTCAGTACCTTCTTCCTTCCCTCCCTTTCTCCCTACCTCCTTCGTTTTCTCCCTCCCTCCCTTCTTCCCTTTCTTCATCCTTCCCTTTTCCCCACCCTCCCTTTTTTTGCCTCTGTCTTCTCTACTTGAATAAGTAGCTCATTCCTACCATTATGGAAAGGCCCATTAGTAAAGAATTTTAAAAAATTTGACCTTCAAATTTAAATTGGCATATTCCTAGGAAAGGTAGCATTTTGTTTTCTCTTCTTCAGCCACTCTCTCTTGGGCGGTCATGTATGGAGAGAGCTGAATACTATTTTATAACATGCCAGATTCTCACCTACAACGTCAGGCTTGCTTTTTGCTTTCATGGCCATTGGTTTATTTTGATTATTAATGAATAATCAAATATTCTGATTATTAATGATTATTAATCAAATTATCTGATTAATGAATCAGATTAATATTAATGAATATTTTAATGAATAATCAAATAAAACTGAGGCTTGAAGTGAGCCTCAGTTATCTTTCAGGCCTGAGTTAAGTGTTTTGGAAGTTAATTTTCTCTCTGTTCTTTCATGCTGTGAATTCGCTTATCGTTCGCACACACTTTACTGTTCATCCTTTTCTGTTTGGTCACCAGTTAGTAACTCTAGTTTTAAAAATATTAACAGATATATCCCATTTCTTCTGGTTTTATTTTCTCCTTTCATATTAAGAGCATATTTTACAGATTCGTGGAATGTTAGCCTAAGAGGGGTGTTGACTGATTGTTGTCACTTTTACTATTTTATACTCAATATACTCCCAGTTATTTGCCTTTCTTTCAACAGTGGAATAACATCTCCTATTTCCCAAATGCTTACTATATGTCAGATGCTGTGATAAGCATTTTAGTAGTAACATGTCATCCTTAAAATACTGTTAATTTGATTTATGCAGGAATATACAGAGCTTGTCAGTGGCAGAGTGGGGCTTTGAATCCAGGTTTATCAGACTCAAAAACTCACCCTCTTGACCACAACCCTGTATTTGGTATGAGGAACCTGGAGATCAAGGGTCATATCCTGGTGCTGCTGCCTCACACTGTGGCTTTGGCCACATCAGGGGTGGGCCTCCGTTTCCTCACCTTGGGGATAGCTCCCCCAAAGCATTGTTTTGAAACTAAACTGAGACAAGGCATTTGGAGATTCTGGTTTCACTTTTGCCACTGGCCTACAGGGACAGGAATGAGTCAGAACAAGTGGTAAGCAGTAGCTTGTGCTACAGCTTGTCGACTTGGCATTGTTCAGGCTTGGAGAAGTAGAGAGCAGAGGGAGATCTGAGTTCGCAAGTGGCAAGGAGCATAATGTGTACCTCCTTCTGTCTGGCATTTGCCCTGCTGGGTCCGCCTGCCACATGATGGTTCTTTTGGGCCCTAATGGGAACAGTCTGATAGGAAGCAGGTTCTTATCCTCCATGGTAGTTCAGATGTCTATTTCCACCAGAAGACCTCATATTTGGTTTAGGTAGCATTCCCTATATTGAAGATATATTGTCTTGTTTCTCCTGAAACAGCAGAGGTGTTTATTTCAGGATCATCTTTATCTGAGAAGCTTTCTTACAAAGGTCATCTTTGCTTCATTTTCTTCTGCCCTAAGCCAAATCAGGAATTTTAATACCTGTATTCAACCAGAATTGAGAGGCATGTGAGCAGATTTGTATTTACAAATTTCTATTTTGGAAAACTACATTATTTATTTATTTATTTTTGAGACGGAGTTTCACTCTTGTTACCCAGGCTGGAGTGCAATGGCGCAATCTCGGCTCACCGCAACCTCCGCCTCCTGGGTTCAGGCAATTCTCCTGCCTCAGCCTCCTGAGTAGCTGGGATTACAGGCACGAGCCACCACGCCCAGCTAATTTTTTTTGTATTTTTAGTAGAGACGGGGTTTCACCATGTTGACCAGGATGGTCTCGATCTCTCAACCTCGTGATCCACCCACCTCGGCCTCCCAAAGTGCTGGGACAACAGGTGTGAGCCACTATGTCCGGCCGGAAAACTACATTATTTATTAAACTTCATTTTTAAAAAGTATAGGGGCAGAGGGAAAGCTTTCTCTCTGCCTTCTCTAAAGGTTCACTGAGGTGACTGACAGTAGATTAATAGGAGAAGATGTATTAACGTGCATAAACGTGGGAGTCCTGCAGAAATGAGACTCAAGGCCAAGGGTTGAAGCTTATGATCCCTTTTCATAGGGGAGAAGGGAATAGGGGTGGGTTGGGTATAGGCAGTTGTGAGGTGTAATAAATAATTTTCAGGAGAAATGAATGAGCCCAAAGAACAATGGCTTGGGACAAAGCTTCTCTGAGTTCTGTGGGAGATTGCAGAAAGGTGAAGAACAAAACTTGACTGCGAACAAATGTTGTCTTATTTTGTAGATAATATCTCTTGGATAATCTCTTGGAGCTGCCCTGAGAACAGATGAAAAGTCTCTCTGGGCATGGTGATAACTTTTAGTGGTTAAATCTTTCTTGGCTATTTGATGAGGCTTCTAAGTTGACAATTGCGTTTCTTTTGGAAAGAAGTTTCCTTAATCAGAGAAGGAAATTCTAGAAAGTTTCTCTCTGCACATGGGGAAGAAGGGAACCGAAAGACTGGGGGGGCAGGGTGGTGAAGGTCAGACAGGGGGAGACCTTGCTTCTGAGGCTTCCTTCTGAGGCCTTTCATTTTCCTTTAAATCAAAGCATTCGGCGTGCCAAAGTGCCACATGTTGGGTCATTGTCCTCTGTAGCCTAACAAATAAATGTCTGCAAGTACGTGCTGTATTTTCTGATACGGTATAAGTGCTGAATAAATAAATAATTGCTGAATGAACAATTTTCATACAGTAAACAATAGAGTCAGGACTTTACTCTCCATTCTCTAAGAATCAACATAGGAAAACAATATCCCTTGTTTGCTATTTTTTAGAGGGATGAAATAATGAAGTCAAAGATCCACAAACTTATTTTTTCTTACTCCCACCTATCATTTTCTTCTGATATTAATGAGACCCAGCAATTGATGTTGTTATAATGATGTATTTCCACAAGTGCATTGAATTGCTTTCCAAGTCACTAAAGTGAAACTTCCATTTTTTTGTTATTTTTTAGTAACATTAAATAGTTTATTTAATATCAGCTGCTGTTTTACATAACTTTTATTATCCAAATAATACATGTTTGTTTTAGAATAATTGGCAAATACAGGAAAGCAAAATGGAGAAAATAAAAACTACATGTAATTTTATACCATTTTCTGAAAGTGGGGACCTACTTTTTTAGACTATTTATATGTGAAATATTGTACAAACTACTTTGTAACCTACAGTTTTTTTTAACTGAATAAT
This sequence comes from Callithrix jacchus, assembly GCF_049354715.1. NCBI lineage: Eukaryota > Metazoa > Chordata > Mammalia > Primates > Cebidae > Callithrix > Callithrix jacchus. The sequence continues at coordinate 136,749,837 of NC_133505.1, forward strand.
ATTGTGACTATTTTCACATAAGTATTTCTACTTCTTGCAGCATAATATTAAATATTTCCTCTAAGGATGGATGTAGCATCACTTAACCTAGACGCGGGTGTCTGGGCTAGTTATATCTCTTACAGTTATAAATGTTTTTGCAGTAAACTTTAGTAGCCATTAGGATTGGGGGCTGTGTGTGTATGTGATACAAAACACACAAAAGTGGCTTATGTATGGTAAAAGAAGTTTATTTCTCTTCCACATAAAGAAGGTGCAGAGCTTGGTAGTCCAGGATTTAAATGGTTCTCAACAGTATCAGGAAATCAGGTTCCATTTGTTTTGCTGCTCTGCCTTACAGAGCACCTATTCCCAACACCATATCATGGTTAGTGGTGGTTGCTGGATGGCTAGCCATTAAAGTACTGTTCTACCCAGTAGGAAAGAAGGACATATTGGAGGAGTGGTGGTGGCTGTGCTCTCAGCCTTTAAGGGAACTTCCAAGTACAATTATCAGAATTCATAGGATATTGTAGATTCCACTTCTGCTCATGTTAGTCATATGGCCACATTGAGCTGAAAAGGATGCTGGGAAATGTAGTCTTAATTTGAGTACAGTTACCTAGCAGAGAACCTCTACTGTAACTGACTTCGAGATGATTGTTAGCATTCATGCTTCATTATTTTCTTAAGATGAACTTCTAAACTTGGTGTTGTGGAGTTAGTGGATAACTCGGAAGGAATCTTTTCCAGGTGAGAGAAAAGACTTTTACCCAAAGCTGCTTCCTTGGAGTGTTTTGTGGTTTCTTTAACATACCAATTCATGATGAAAATAAGAATGGGAATCTTTTATCTCACTGGAAGGTGCCATCCGTGTGTCTATCCAGAGAGCATCCGCTAACCCTGATGGAGGTGGACAGGCACAGGGTCAGTAGAGGCACCTCTTACTGGGGCTTTGCCAGTCAGTGTTTGAAATTTGAGTATAAAAGAGATCCTAACAGTACAGTCCTTATGCTATGCAATATCTCATGGCTTATAGGGCCAGGGATGTTGGTGGTGCTGTGTTCTAATACTGGAAGCCACTTTACAGCTGCTTCTGTCTGACTCGTAGGTACATTTGGATCTTCAAATTGGGCAAATAAGAATCTCTTTTTATCTTTTTTCAATAAAACATTGCTCTTTTCGCCTTTTATGCATGACTAGAGGGTCTTTAGTGTCTGTCTCTTTCTCATACGTATGTATAGGCCTCACTAAGAAAATGTTTTAAAGAAAAGTAGTGATTATTTGATTAAATATTAGACTGAGTAGATTGATTTGTTTGTAAACATAATGAATATTACTGTTCTTCTCTGCAGTATACTGTGTACATTTTAGTGTACTGTCACTTTCCTCTTAATTCTTAGATTTCCACTGTTGAGGATGACAGCTTTGGTTGTTAACATTAAATGATAGTACATTCTTTGTTTGATCAAGAATCAGGAAGGATGACCATTCCTTCCATATGGTAATTTTGGTTATTCCCAGTCAGCCTAAAACATTTTTACTCATTGTGGAGACACATAACCTGAAACCAAGTGGTGCGAGTGAGAAAAGAGTTTTACCACATACCTTTGGTCAGTTTTCATCACAGGAAACTTCAGAAATATAGAAAACTTCTTAAAAAATTTTCTTTTCGATGCGTGTTTGTGGTTTGAGAGGAGGGTGAGAAATACAGTCCTAGGCTAAGTACGGTGTCTGAAATGTCTTTAGAACCTGAGGCTGTGCTTCGTGAGGCATATTGTGCACATTTAAACCTACTCTTCCTTACTCTTGGCACTGAACCAGCTGCTGGAGCCAGAGTCTATTTGCATTTATTTTAGCCTATATTAAAACATGTTAAAATAAAAACCTGGAGTCACTTGTCTGTGGAATTCAAGGAATGCAGTACAAATTTGCTCAAATGAAGCTGCTTTCTTTATTCCTTTTGGATTAAAATCATAGGAGATGGCATGCTCTGTGGCTGGTACCATCAGTTAGCACAGAAGACCCAGCAAAAGGAAGGAAAGTCTTAATGCGAAGCATGCAGAGTTGGTACTAGGATTGGAAGAGTATATATCTCTAGGCCTATTTATAGTATCAGGTTTAAAGACATGCAGAGGCGACCACAAATATAAGGGATTTGGGTTTTTAGTCATTTCCTTAGAATGGGTTCATTATTTTTCTAAGGAACAATGTTAGGAACATTAGAAATGAATTGTGAATAATACAGCTTTTAGAAGAAAATAAAATGAAAATAGAGTGGGCCTGTGATCAAATGAAGAGTGCTGAGTGTTAAGAACATAAACAGTAATAGGATAAAGACGATGGCTTTGGAAAAGACTAATTATATGGCAGGCACTCAGGATACAAATTATAATGTAAGCCCTATTGTTCGACTCTGGTGTAGAATTGGAAATCTTGCCATTTTACATAAGGCTGTCCTGTAAAATATGTACAAATATTATATTTCAAATAACAACTAAGCTCTTGAGAATATATGAGATTAAAAAGATGTTTTTAAGTTATCCTGTATTTTACTACCTAAAAATTCCTTAAACTCTGGACAATTTAAAAAGAAAAAAGAGAATAAAAACAAACTGTTCCTGGTTTATGTATTTGGTTCATAATAGATATTCAATAAAGTGGGATGAGGACCTGTACCTTTGAGTTTGATTGAATGAAATCTGGAAAGAGGGATAATGATGGCTTTTTAAAAAATATTTGAAGATGTGAAATGTTTCATGTGGAGCAGACACTAAATTTTTCTGTATGAGCTTAGTGAGGTAGAACCAGAACCAGTGGGTGTTAGCTCAATAAAATAGGTTTTTGACTCAGCATAGTGACCTTTTAGCATTCAGAATAATTTAAATTTTAGATTAGGCTAGTTTAAGAATAAACGTATTAGAAAACTGTAACAGAATAATAAGGAATAAATTTTTAAAAATTGTACCATTTATAACAGTTTCAGGAAATATCTGATACATAGGAAAACATTTAACAAAAGATGTGCAAGATCTCTACCTGAAAATGGCAAAGTATTAATGAGAGATATTAAAGAAGAGCCAAAGAAATTGAGGGATTTAGCTTCTTCATGGATTGAAAGACTCAAAATTGTAAAGAAGTCGTTTCTTAACCAAATTTATCTACTGGAAATTTGTCTAGTAGAAATTTATTTGTTGGAAAACCTAATCTAAATCCTAGCATTTTTTTTTTAAAGCTAATTGTAAAAGTGATATGAAAATGCAGTAGCCATGCGATCTTGAAGAAGACCTACTTCACGGACATCAGTGTACTTATGAAGTGATAGTAATCAAAGCTGTGGATTGGGATAAAGAGACCAGTGGGACAATATAGAGAATCTGAAAGACATTTATATTTATGTTAAAACTAGCACTGTAGTACAGTGGGGAAAGGATGGTTTTTTCAATAATTCATGGTGGGTCAATTAACACTCTGTGAAAAAGATCTATGAATATTGATTATTACCTAATATATACACAAAACATATCAGATGGATTACAGATCTAAGCATGAAAGGTAGAACATGAAGTATTTACAGAAAACTCTCTTTATGATCTTGGAGTAAGCAAAAGTTTCTTTAACAGACATACAAGATGTTTACCATAAGAGAAAAAAATTAAGAAATTAGAATTATTATAGTTACTTCTGTTATTCAAAAGATCCTATTAAGAAAGTAAAAAACAAGACACAGAGTGGAAGGAGATATTTGTAATACATTATTTCCAAAAAAGGATGTCTACCCAGAATATATATAGACAGCATCTATAAATCAGTAAGGAAAAAGGAAGACAACCAATAAAAAAAATGCACATAAAACAGGAATAAGCCTTTTACAAAAGAGTCTCTCGCTGGGCACGGTGGCTCATGCTTTCTAATCCCTGCACTTTGGGAGGCTGAGGCGGGTGGATCATGAGGTCAGAAGTTTGAGACCAGCCTGGCCAACATAATGAAACTCCGCCTCTACTGAAAATACAAAAATTAGCCAAGTGTCGTGGTGGGTGCCTGTAATCCCAACTGCTTGGGAGGCTGAATGCTTGTAATAGCACTGTTTGTAAAAGCCCCAAATTAAAAACAACTCAAATGCTCATTGTTCATGGTCTCCAGATTAATTATAGAGTATTCACAACCATGAAAAACCATTCAACAAAGAGAAAAACTGTCTCAAACAAAAAAAAGAGACAGCAAAGAGAAGGTAACTTCCACTACTCACAACAATGTGGATGAATCTCAGAAACTTGCTGTTTAGAGAAAGAAGTCAGATACCCGAGTTTCCATTTTAAATACAATTCAAAAGAAGGTAAATGAATCTATGGTGTTAATAGTCAAAGAAGTGGTCACCCTTGACAGGTGAGGTGTGATTGAAAGGGTGTGCTGGCTACGTTTTGTTTTTGAAGACGTTGGTTACATGGGTATGTTCACTTTGTGAAAATTCAGTGAACTAAAATTTACACTTAATGATTTGTGCATCTTTCTGTAGATCTTAAGAGATACAAAAACAAGGCTTTGTGTTGGAATTGAGTTGTCCTTGTAACTAAGCTGGTGTGTGAGCAGAGAGGAAATGTAGTGGAGGTGCCTTTCTTCTGAGGTGCTTTGAATGCGGAGTTTTCAGAAAAGGTTTCAGAAAGGTTATGGTCTAAAGGACCATAAGGAGATGATGATTGACAGCTCTAAGTCAAACATCTAGAGGACAAAAATCCTTTGCTAGAGAATGGCTGTTTTAGGAAAGCAGCCATAAACTAGGTTTGGACTCAGAAGCTCTAACACAGAAATAGAATATTCAGTCGTTTTAGTTTTGTTTTAAGAGATGGCACCTGGTTCTGTTGCCCAGGCTACAGTAAGAATATTTAGTAGTTTTAATTTTGATCTGAACAAATAAAAAATGACAAAAGCATTTGCAGTTCTGCTGTTTTATTTTTATTACAATAGTTTCTTAGCCCTGTCAAAAAATTAAATTTGCTATATAAAAAATCAGTGCGATTATTAAATAAGAATTGCAAAACCAAGCCAAACCTGAAGCAAAAGGCGAGAACAAGTACAGTAGCTGTGACTACGTGGTCAGCACAGGTGTCGGACTTGAGATGCACCTGGGCTGCTACCTTTGCAACATCCAGAGCGGAAAGGGGAATACGTACAACTTCCTAGGATGAGACTTACTTCCCTTGCCCTTAAAACTTTGAGGCACATTTCTTATCTGAAGCATTAAAGAGGCAACACTGAACAACATAATGAAGCATGTCTTTAGCAACAAGTGCGGCAGTAAATAATATCAGTTGAATTTACATGTTGTTTTTTATAGTGACCTTCAGTAAAGACAAAGAAAAGCCTGTTCAAGGGTATCCTGCTGAAAAGAGCCAACACTTTAACTACTCCCATCCCCAGTCTCATTATCTGGGAGATGCACGGCATTCGGGGCTTTCTCGCTGCTTTCAGAGAGTGATTTCCCATTTGTTTTCATTGACCAGGTGCCCGGGAAGAACCCACCATCCAGCAGGCACAGCGTCGGTCAGCTGTCTTTCTGTCCTTTAAGTCCCCAATTCCATGTCTGCCCTTGCGCTGGGAGCAGCAAAGCAAACTTCTTCCGACTGTCGCTGGAATCCCTGCGAGTAAAGTTTCCAAGTGGAGCACAGATGAGGTATATTTTCTTTTCTTTGTCAGCCAGACACCAGATACAGGAGTACTGGCTTAAGAGATGTGGAACATTGATCGTAGGTAGCATTTGGTCTTTTTTTTTTTTCCTGAAAGAGAAGAAATTATTCTGAGAGAAATAACTAGTGCACATAGGTTAAATGTTTTGAACCTGTAGCATTTAGATTCTGACTGTTTTTTTTTAACTGGGAATTTTGATACTACTTTACAGGTGTCAGAATTTATACAGAGCTTACCTGGGTGTGAAGAACATGGAAAGGTATTTAAAGATGAAGTAAGTGTTCCACTAAATTGCAATATGTGACCTAATGGGATCAAAGCACTGAAATGCAGTGGATGGTGAAATGTGTGTAACTTGCAGAGTCAGAAAGAGATGGGTTGTGTTAAAATTGACAAATTGATGTATACTAACAGGAAGTGTTGTTGTATAAAAACATCTTTGTATAAGATGAGATGCAAAAGAATGTTTGTGAGTGCCATTTTATGATGCCTCCCAGCAGTAACACCAGGGTTCTTATAAAAAGAAAACCCATAGAACTTAATAGCATGCACTTACGCCAAAGAAAGAAATAAGCAACATTTTATCTTTTTAATAAAGTGAAATTAGTTTCCATTATTTTATTTTCCAGCATCATTCTAACAACACTATGATTGACTCCATTTGAAGCTTATTATATGTAGTATTAGCATTATATCTAAAGAAATCCCTTAAATCGTATACATTCCTCAATAATGTTTTTAATAACATGTTCATCACAGGCCACTTTTGGAAGATTATTTTATTAGTTGTTTTCATCTACCTCTCCAAAACTTCCATGTAAGGGGTGATTGAGAATGATCACAATGAGCACTAGAATTAAAAGGAATCTGGCTTCTGACTTTTAATTCTGTAAATGTACAGCAGGACAGCCTTTTCAGTAGAGACCTTCAAAAATAAGCTGCTTGCCTGTCATCTCCTCCAAGCAAAGCAGTCAATTACCCGTCTGATTTTGGCTCTGGCTACTCCTGCCAGAAGGCAGAAAGTAGACTTTCTAATCTCAGAAGGCTTTCTCCAGCATCTGCTGTCTGCAGTTACACACATGCACACCTTGTTTGCCCGTATGTGTAAAGCTCAGCTGTTAACAACAGCACACTTTCAATTTCATTGCAGGAGTGTAGACACAGCTAAGAGTCCAGCCACCAGTTGTCAGTATCGTTATACCGCTAGGTAAACTTTCTGTGTTAGAGGAAAGCCTGTTAAATTAACGCACAGGGATCTGACTTCTAACATCCTTTTTCTAATTTATGTTCTTATTGTACAAATGTTTTATTTTCTCCGAATTTGATCTTTAATTGGCAGTTACTCAGATTTTCTTTTCCTAAGTCCTAAGTGTCTTCACTCTCAATTCATTTTATCTTTATTTTTTTCTTTCCTTTTATTTTCTTTCTTTTGTTGAAAGAGAGTCTTACTCTTTCTCTCCCAGGCTGGAGTGCTCACTGCCACCTCCACCTCCCGGGTTAAAGCAGTTCTCCTGCCTCTCCCTCCCAAGTAGCTGGGATCACAGGCTCCCACCACCATGCCTGGCTAATTTCACCATGTTGACCAGGCTGGTCTTGATCTCCTGACCTCAGGTGATAAACCTGCCTTGGCCTCCCAAAGTGCTAAGATTATAGGCATAAGTCCCTGCGCTCAGCCTGAATTCATTTTCTATCCCTGAGTGGACTTAGAGCCACATAAGGAACTGTTGGTCTGTCTTGGAAAGTATCATGTAGTCATTACCTTTGAAAATGATAAAGCATTTTTGAAAATAAATTTATAACTTGTTTTTTATTCTGTTGGTATCTGATAATCCATATAGGTTTGCTCTATTATTCAGTTTAAGTAAGATTCAAGTTTAGATTCAAAATGATATGGTATTTTTTTGAGTAATTTTTTTGTGCATGGTAAATTGTCTTTGGAGATGTTCCTCAGTCACCAAATATCCTCGAAGCCAGATCCTACTTTGGAGAACCGAGATAGTTAATGTTCTCTGTCGATATGTATTATTCACTTATTCACTCCTTCCTTCATTTATCTTGTGCTTGTTAAATTCCTACAATGTGTATGTTACTCTGTAATGCTTTTGTGAGAAGGATGATTTGAAAATAATAAAACCCAATCCTTGTTCTCAAGTGTCTCACAAGTGGGTTTGGGTTTTGGGTTCTACAAGTAAAACGTAGTAACTGAAGTCTTATAAATCATCTCTAAAAGGCAAAGTACAAGTATTCACATAGGCTCTGTTGGAAATCATCCTTGACTTCTCTCTTACACATGCCACATCTCATCTGTTGAAAATCCTATTGGGAGTATCTTTGAAACATATAAAGACCCTATCACTCCACTGCCACCGCCACCACCATTCTGGTCTGCTCCACCATCCTCTCCTACCTAGATTAGTGCAGTAACCTCCAGACTCATTTTCCTGCTTCTATTTTTGCTCCCCTACAGTCTGTTCCCAACACAGCCAGGGTAACCCTGCTGAAACATAAGTCAAACCATGTCACTCTTTTGTTCAGATCCTTCCAGTAGCTTCGTGTCTCAATCAGAGTAAAAGTAGAACTCCTCACAAGGGCCTGCAGCTGGACACCTCACTACCTTCCTCCTGGCTCTTTGTTTACGCTGCCCCTCATAGGTCTACATGCTGGCCTCCTTGCCGTTCCTCTGATTGTCCAGGCTTGCTCCCACTCTTCTTCTGCCCAGAACACTCTTCCTCCAGATGTTCACGTGGCTCACTCCTGCTCAGTTGCCAGCTTACCAATGAGTCCTACCCTGACTATTCTACTTTAAATTGCCTCTTGTTGCTACATATGCATCCCTGCTCCTGCTGCCCATTCATCTTCCTATGCAGCTCTGTTTAATCATAGCGCAAATCACCTTTTTTTGGGACGGAGTCTCGTTCTGTCGCCCAAGCTGGCGTGCAGTAGCACAATCTCAGCTCACTACAACCTCCGTCTCCAGGATTCAAGTGATTCTCATTCCTCAGCCTCCCAAGAAGCTGGGACTACAGGTGTGCACCACCACACCCAGTTAATTTTATATTTTTAGTAGAGATGTGGTTTCACCATATTGGCCAGGCTGGCCTAAAACTCCTGACCTCAGCCTCCCAAATACTGGAATTATAGGCGTGAGCACTGCGCCTGGGCAACATAAGTCACTTTCTAATTTATTAATTAATTGGCTTACTTACTATCTTTATTGGCTTATGGGCTGTCTACCACTTCTAGAATGTAAACTGCACAAGAAGTTTTTTGCTTGCTTGTTTTTGTTTTTATTCCCTGCTATATGTCTAGGCCCAAGAAGAGTGCTTGGAATATAATAGACATTCACTCTGGGAAAGACTCATTCAGACAGAGCATGTCACTGCTCTGTTTCAAGTTAAGGCATTGGAAAAGAACAAACAGTGCACAGTGGAAATGGCAGGGAATGGAAGGCAAGAGCTCCTGAATTCCAAATCCCTCTCCCTCGTTTAGACCATTAGCAAGACACCTCATCTCTGGAATTATAGCAGTGTATATGCATTACAGAAGCAAAGAAAATCAGTAAGCCTTGTCATACATTGCAGTGGTCTGTTGTTCTTAAGATGGACTTTCTTGAATTAAGTTTACTTCCTTCCAATCACGGCTTGTTCTTACGGCCACAGGTCAGAGCAACCTGTACGTAATAAAGAGTTTTGAAGTAGCCTCAAGATTTTTTTCTTTCTAGTATATGTAACCTTATGACTAACAACCTACCAAAATGTATCCTTCCTGTCCCACTTGTAACTTCAAATCCCAACCACTAAGTTCTCCAGATGCTCCTTTTCATCATAATCTGTTGTGTTATACTCTTACATAGTCTCAGAAGGACCACAAGCCTTCAGCACGGCCAAGGTTATGATAAACTGATCAGTCTTTGTAGTGGGCTCCTTGGGAATGTCAGCTGACATTTTCATTAATGACTTAGAAGGCTTCTAAAAGGCTGTCCATTGTACTAAGGTCTGCCTTGCTTGCGTGAAGTGTTAATAGATCTGCCTTTCTTCCTGACCTTGCTTTTTTATCAGAGGGCTGTCATAGCACAGGCAAATGAGAATAGAGCAAGTGTTTCCAAAAAACAGGAGAACATTCCTCACACCTGTCACTTTGCTGTGCTGCACTTGGAGATTAACGTTGGAATGTCTCTCCTTCTAGTTTACAACAGCAGGATGTCTATTTACTGAAATTAGGAAACTTTTCCACATAATTGTTACTTGAAGAAGTTGTATAAGATGACTCTAGTTCTTCCTGATTAAGCATTTAGGGTAGTCAGTATTTACAGGTCTTTCATTTTTAGAGGAGAGAGGAAAATCTTAAAAAGTAGCTATTTAATTATATCAGCCTTTGTTGAGAGAACTGTTTGCAGAATTTAGAGTTGTCTTAGTTTTCTAGGGCCACCATAACAATGCCAGCCACGAACTGGTGGCTTAAATAGCGGAAGGACATTGTCCCACAGTTGGAGAACCTGGGAATCTGAAGAGGGCTCGAAGTTGCGGTCGGCAGTGTCGCTTCCTTCCGAGGGCTGTGAGGAAAGAATCTGTCCTGGCCTTTCTCCTTGACTTGTAGATGGTGGGCTCTCTTTGGGTCTTTACATTGCCTTTCCTCTGTGCGTGTCTATCTCTTTATCCAGATCTCTCCTTTTTATGAGGACACCAGTCTTATTGGATTAGGCACCCACCCTACTCAAGTGTGACCTCATCTTAACCAGACACCTCTGCGTTGACCCTATTTCTAAATAAAAGCCACACTCCAGGACATCAGCATAAGAATTTATGGCAGGGACACAGTTCAACCCATAACAGAGTGCATTGCTATCAAGGTTTCTGATGTTCTAAGGCAGAGAACAAAAGTGTGTTTTACTTTTTGTACAAGGTGGGAAAACTGAAAGGGAAACTTTTTTTTTTTAAGGTTACAAAGTTATCTAAGAGCTGAAAGTCATACTGAAAGACTTTCTTTTCTCTGCCCAGTAAGCCAGACAATCCTCTTCATAGTATTTTATTTTTTAACCTAAAAGACGTGTGGTACCTTTGAACTTCTAGAGAATAGTAGCCTGTTTTTCAGAAGCATAGACTTTTGTCTTAGAAGATACCCAGAGAGAGGAAGAGTCTTTCTCATGATTACCCAAGTATTAGAAGAACCACCTTAAAGTCTGTAACTCTTAACACCAGCCTAACATTCAATTTGCTTACCTTTGTTAGTAAATGCTTTTCTTCTGTGTGTAAAGACTAATTGTGGCCACATTAGAAATAAATGTTATCTTTCTGATTTTCTTCATGGTGGAAGCTAATTGTGGGAAAACAAATTGTTGCATGTAGCTGATATGTTTGCCTGAATTATTTTATGTCCATGAACATTCATGTACCTGTTATCTCTTCTAATTTAAAAACCTGCTGTGATACAAGCTAGATTTTGGGCACCTTGGATTTTTCCATATTCTTCTTAACTCTACATCTAATTCGGAGTAATCACAGGAAGGTATGACACCTTCTGTTTTCCTGTGGGCTGGTTTTTCAGGTGAATTAGTTTACTTTGCTCCAAGTCCACTTTTGGGCGTGTCTTTGTGGATAAGAAAGGTCCATATATCGAGAAATGTCTTTGCACACATGAGTCTCTGTGTCTGCTTTTTTTAGCATTGCTATGTAGAAGACAGCTGATAACTTAACCTGGAATATATTGTACAGCACTGCATCTTATTAATCTACATTCTGTTGTTTTTTCCCCCCATTTTAGCAAATTGATGGAGAAGCATTTCTACTTATGACTCAAACAGACATTGTTAAAATTATGAGCATTAAACTGGGCCCTGCTCTGAAAATTTTCAATTCCATCCTGATGTTCAAAGCTGCAGAGAAGAATTCTCACAATGAACTTTGAAGATGGTGAATTCTGAATACCATCAGCATTCTGCTTTAAAGCTCATGTTTTATTCAAAGCACAAGGACGGTTAGAACTCCTAAGTGAGAAGTCTCCAAAACTCAAAAGAGCAACACTATCGGATTATTTATATTCCTCAAGAGACAATATATATGAATTCTTAAAAAGTGCTTGAGCTTTTAACCAGGTACTGTCTAACAACAGTCATCTTTTGGTTCTGTTCACTGAGCTAAATTTATCTTTGTAAATCTTTTTGAGGCTGGGTGGGGGGGTGGGGGAAAAAGGGGACTTCATTAATTATTTATGGTAATAGGGGGCAGAGTAAGAACTTTTGGCATTTTGTAAACATTGTTGAATTCTCTTTCATGTACACTGTTTCTTTTTCAATACTTTCAGAAACCTTTTTATATAATCAAATTTCAATTTAAACCAAATTAGTCAAAACCTGGCTAAGTTTAGCCAGTAGGACTGTTATCTGTATTGTTAATTTTGTGCCATATTTTGAATTGCAACATTATGCTAAGTATAACTTTGCAAGTCATGATATTGCCTAACTGCTTGTCATAATTGTCAGGGCTGAATAGTTGTTAAGAATGACTTTTCTTTGAATCAGTGTTTTTACTTTTGCACGCATTATGAAATGTTAAACAAATTACTTTTCACCAGCATCTTTACTATAATTACCAAAAACATGTATATAAAAGAATGGAATTGAAAAATAAAGCATATAAACATAAATAAATTAGGTAGTGTATTTGAGTGGCATCAGTCTCACGAATCTTGGTGCCCCGGTGTTTACAAGAGCCAGATGGTATCAGAGGAGTATGCAGTTGTATGCAGTTATGTTTGGGGGGATGTTTGTGAGGGTCTTGAACTATTTATGAGATGATCGTGAGCTTCTAATTGTTACTGATGAAATTGTTATGCTTTACAGAGACCAAGAGCTCATTCTGTCAACAGAAACACTAATTTGTAAAGAGCCCTGTCTCAGGTCATGCATTGTCCTCCAAACCCAAAGGTTTTTTTCAGGGTTGGCTGAAGAGCAAGTGTCTCAGTTTTACTGAAAAGACAAGGTGTGAAGGAGCAACTCCAGTTGACACAAAATTTGAAATGCTCACAGATCAGGGAGGTGATTTCCCAAAGTAATTATCCAAGAACCTCCATTTTGAAAGGATTCCTTTTTCTGTAGAATACTTTGCCTCGATATGTAAGCATACAGATGCACTTTAAATGAAAACCCTTGATTATAAATTGATAGCTGGTAGTGTTTCTTTTGCAAGAATGCATTTGTAAGGCAAAAGGTAAATTATTTTGTCAGTCTTTTGATGTACTTTCTGATTCCAGGAATGGATATTTATTCAAGGACTATTTTAAAAATAGAAAGTAAGTTTGTAGCATGCTGTCTGAATTCTAGGGAAAGCTCCACCTCTTCTTTAGTTGCTTTCAGTTTTTTCTGATGTAGGACTTCCTTTGATGTTCCTGTTGGAAGTCCATTAGCAGTCCTTCACATTTGTCAATTCAAGGTTAAACAGGGTCAGTGACATCTGCAGTGTCCCAGTCATTTATTTGCATGAATCTGCTTAAATAAGTTTTTCGTTGTTGTTGTTTTTCCTTTTTTATGTTTTGTTCAGAATTTGTACATTCAAGTTGTACTTGTTATATCTGATATGAATGAAATAAAATCTTAATTGCAGATGCTTTTTACATATGTATGATTTTTGAGAAAGCTTCTCAAATAGGAGAGGCAGAACAAGAACAGGAAGAGCATCAGGTATTTAGACATTACTAGTTATGTAATCAATCTGTAGGATTAAGAGTTGTCAAACTGTGTCCCAAGATGATGTGATGAGCTACAAAAATACTGAAGATTGGCCGGGCGCGGTGGCTCACGCCTGTAATCCCAGCACTTTGGGAGGCCGAGGCGGGTGGATCACAAGGTCAAGAGATCCAGACCATCCTGGTCAACAAGGGAAAACCCCGTCTCTACTAAAAATACAAAAATTAGCTGGGCATGGTGGTGCACACCTGTAGTCCCAGCTACTCGGGAGGCTGAGGCAGGAGAATTGCTTGAACCCAGAAGGCGGAGGTTGCGGTGAGCCAAGATCGTGCCATTTCACTCCAGTCTAGGTAACAACAGTGAAACTCCGTCTCAAAAAAAAAAAAAAAATACTGAAGATTATATCGTTGGTCAAGTGTGGTTCATCCCCACTGGGAAGTTTTCTTTTCTAGTGTAAAGCATAGTTTAAATCATGAAATTTAAAAAAATTTTTTTTTTTCTTGGAGACAGTCCCACTCTATTCCCCAGGCTGGAGTACAGTGGCATGATCTTAGCTCACTGCAACCTCTGCCTTTTCAGTTCAAGTGATTCTTCTGCCTCAGCCTCCTGAGTAGCTGGGTTTACAGGCACCCGCCACCCACAGCTGGCTGATTTTTGTATTTTTAGTAGAGACGGGGTTTTGCCATGTTGGCAAGGGTGGTCTCAAACTCCTGACCTCAGGTCATCTGCCCAACTCAGCCTCCTAACGTGCTGGGATTACAGGCATAAGCCTACCCTCCCAGCTGATTTTTAAAATCTTACTGAAGACATACACTCATTCTAAGCAGCATATTGTTATATGTTGAAGCCAAGGCATTAAGCATCCAGAGGGTGGGGCAGAATTCAATGTACCTCCAGAAGGCGAAAACACTCATGACTCCATCCCTGGGATATAGTCTAAATTTTAACAGAGGAAATAGGGCACCATGATTGTAGGGAGATCTCTGAAATGAGAGATGCAGGCTTGGGATAAGACAAACAGTGGAAGCCAAGCTCAGTGGCTCAAGCCTGTGATCTCAGCTACTCAGGAGGCTGAGGCAGGAAGATTGCTTGAGCCCAAGGATTTTGAGACCAGCCTGGACAACATAGCAAGAACCCATCTCAAAAAAAAAAAAAAGACAAAAGGGAGGAATGGAAAATATAGAACTTGATAGAACCCTCCCATCTAAAGGCATTCTTTAAAAAACTATTGAAAAAACTGCAAGCCGAATAAAACCTTTCTGCAGGTTGATATTCTCAGGCTGCCATTCTGCAACATCTAGATTCAGTAGACTCCACCCCCAAATAAAATGGGGTGTGTTGGTCAAGCAATGTTGAATTTACCAAGTGTCAAAACCGCACTGGGGATAGATAAACCACTGAGAAAGACAATAAAATGGGCTTCAATCTGCCTTCGAGGTCAGCCCATGTCTGTGTCATGCTTGGAGCCAAGCAGTTTCTTTGTAACTACACCTTGTCATCTTGTCCCGGCCCAAGAGAGGCTGTCGTTCAACTTCAGCCATAGGGATGTAAACTTGGGGAAATTTATTTTGGGGAAAAAAGCTACTAAAAGGCAAAAGGAGTAATTTGGGGAAATAAAGGAAAGTCTGTAAGGAAACAAAGGTACATTCTGGTGAAAGGGAAGAAATGAGAACTGGAGGATAGGAACTAGATTAGGCAAAATACTAGGTGCCAAATTGTTACTTACTCTGCCTGTGCATTCGGATGTAAATAACTAATAGCCATTGTAGAAAGGGGAAACTGTTCTTTGACTTTTGTGTCACTGGCTTCAGCATTTTCATGAACAGTTCTCATAAAGAGAAAGGGATCTAGCAGGCTGTTGTCATTTCAGTGATAGAATAAACACTGCAGTATTTCCAGAGATGGGTAGTGTATAACTATTTCTTCAACAGTTCACATGAACCTTTGTTTTGTTTTGTTTCATTTTTTTTTTTGAAACACAGTCTCACTCTTGCTCAGACTGGAGTGTAATTGCATGATCTTGGCTCACTGCAACCTCGACCTCCCACATTCAAGCAGTTCTTCTGCCTCAGCCCCCCAAGTAGCTGGGACTACAGACATGTACCACCACACCCAGCTAATTTTTTTATTATTAATAGAGACGGGTTTTCACTGTTGGCCAGTCTGGTCTCAAACTCCTGACCTCAGGTGATCCACCGGTCTTGGCCTCCCAAAGTACCAGAGTTACAGGCATGAGCCACCGCGCCTGGCCCACATGAACCTTTCTTAAACTTAAAAAAAAAAATTAACTTGATGTTGTAATCCAGGAAATGCTCATCCCATTATGATGTGTAGGTATTTTAACACACTTAAATCACTTTTCTGTCCCAAAAGGACCTGGTCTACCTTTCAAAGCTAATAAGTAATACTGATATTTTGATAGCATCAAAGGGTATTTTAAGCTATAGTTTTTAACCTTGTGAAATAATTGGAAAGAGTGAGAGTGCACTGAGTCTTGTTAGACCCAAAAGGTACTTATGCAGCCATTGTTAAGAGCAGAACAGATAGAACTGGACTCTGGGCAGTAGCCAGGTGGGCATGCAGGATGAGTCACTGTGTCTCCAAGGCAAGAAGCAGTAGCAGATGAACACAGGTCACAGACATCAGGACCTGTACCAGCAAGAACAGCCAGCAGTGAAGAGACCTCGGAATTACCACAGCCCTTGTTCTCAACAAGTGATTGAAGACAACCAGATCTCCTAGGGCAAGGCAGATCACCTGAGGGAGAAAAGAGTATGTGTCCCTTCTTGAAACGTGCAAGTTCAAAATGTTCCCAAGTGATGTTCAGACCAAAGAGACAGAGCACAGGCTACAGATGTGCAGCTCCTGGGCATTACGTGGGCACACTAAGTTCAATCGAGGCCATACTCTAACCTGAAAGATTTGAGTAAATCGGAAGTACAGTGTATTTCAAAAAAAAACTGAGGCACCTCTGAAAATACAACTTCAACCATGAAATGTCTAAGAACTCAAATCAATAGCTCTTCAATTAAATAGAATTTTATTACAGAATTTCACAAAGAACTTAATATCTAAGTGTAAAGAGAGAAAGCATTGAAATTCATTAGCGACTATGATACAAGATGATTTTCTTACACCTATCTCTACCACAACCCTAAATCAAAACAATTTTTTATAAAGCTTCAGCTTTCCCAGAAGAAATTCCGATACAATATGTGGTGTGCTATTAGGTGACTGGGTGTTGAAATCCTACTTCCTTTTCCTTTTCTTTCAAAGAAGGAAAATAGGGACTGTGCAGATCAAAAATCAGTGTTTCTAGGAAGTTGAACGTTTGGGACAGTCTTCTTGGATACTCAATCCCAAATACATGAAAGGCAGCTACTAGTGCAGCCAAGGCTGTAACACAGTTATCCACCTTTGTGAGCCTCTCCCTTTCTAAATATAAAGAAAATTCGCAGACCTCCATGTTGAAAGGGTTTTTAACTTCTAACACGGGTGTGGACACTTGCACCTGAAAAAAAGAATGGAGTCACTAGTATGATATGTAAAATAGCTAAATAATGAAACAGACCTGAACTTCATCATGATGTTAAAAAAATGGGCTTGTTGAAATGTAGCATATTTGTAAATATGACAACCATACTTCAAAACACACCACTAACTTTGCTTTTAAATAAATTATCACAGCCGAGCTCGGTGGCTTCATGCCTGTAAGCCCAGCACTTTGGGAAGCCAAAGCAGATGGATCACCTGAGGTCAGGAGTTTGAGACCAGCCTGGCCAACACCATGAAACCCCATCTCTACTGAAAATACAAAAAATAGCTGGGCGTGGTGGTGCATGCCTGTAACCCCAGCTACTCAGGAGGCTGAGGCATGAGAATTGCTTAAACCCAGGAGGCAGAGGTTGCCATGAGCCAAGATCATGCCGTTGCACTCCAGCCTGGGCAACAGAGTGAAACTCCATCTCAAAAAAATAAATAAATAATATAAATAAATGAATAAATAAATTACTGCATGAAGATGTAAAATGTCAAACCAGCGGCCATTCACATACTACACACCTGTTCATTCATGATGACAAAAAGGCTGGGATCATCCCCAAAAACATCTGGGAGGAGTAAACATGTGGCTGTCATCTTCATGTCTGTCAAAGCAAGTATGTTAACATTTGAAGCAAAAATAAGCTTTCAGAGATTGTAAACCAAGCTACTTGTTACCTTGGACAGAGAACAAACTAGCCTTCTTAGATCAATGTTTTGCACCTTTTTAAACCACACCCTCTTCTAATAAAACATTCAAAGTCTCATGTCTGCCCTCCAGAGCGCTGCCAGGAAAAGACAAAGAGTTCTGTACTGTCTGTCCATCAGCCAAGAAGATTTTATTATGCTGCCCCTTGTGATTCCTATTGTAACATTAACAGGTTACTAGTTCCATAAACATAATTTTATAATATACAGTATACTTTTAAAATCTATACCTCTCCTCCTCCCCTTATTTGAAAAATTTTTTATTTCCCACCAGCTGTTTCACTTATTACTGAAAATTATTAAATATATTTTAGTAGTGTCAATTTTTAATAATTTTTAAATATATTTTTAAACTCAATAAATGTAAATTACTGAATTTTACTGATGAGCAAAGCACAACTTTTCTAGCTATCCTGACAGGTAACAGACCAAATCACACCTCTCCACAAGGCTTACTAACGTTTCAACATGTCTTCATCTGTGTACTGTTTCATTTTCTCTTGTAATGCAGTATTGATTTGGTTGTCCACGACTGAGAAAGAAGTCAGTATATTTTCTGAATAGGATTCCAAAATGTGCCTTGTTTTTTTACAAATATCTGTTCTTGTAAGAAGTTGAAACTCTCTGAACATCTGACAAAAGAAGAAAGCAGTGGATACATCAGATCACAAGAAAAGCTAATATATAGAATTACAGACATAAAACCTTTAGAATTAAGCCGTGAATACTTGTTAAACTAAATAATAGATATTTTAGAAGCTTTAGTGGAGAATTAAAGCTTTAGGATGAGGGAGGAGAAAATGAAAGCCTAAAGTGATTGTGAAAAGAAAAGTAATGGCCATGGCAGATTTTAAACCTACAGAATTAAAACTGGATGCAGTCTCAACTAAATGAGGATTCAAAGGGTATACGTGTATGTAGGCTATTTGCATACCCAGCTAAGATTCTAGGAACTTACATTTCTTTAGGTAAACTACATTGTTATGCCTTGTTCAACGAGCAGCAAAGAACAAAACTGTCAGACTGTAGGAAGCAGCCCCTGAAAAATATGTAACTGTAGTATCCTAAGTTTAGGGAAAGGAGAGTGCTTTAGAAACACTGTAAGAGTAGACAGAGGTAAACAGTGCAAAACAATATGGCCGGACATGGTGGCTTATGCTTTTAATCCCAGCGCTTTGGGAGGCCAAGGCAGAAGGATCACTTGAGCCCAGGAGTTTGAGACCAGCCTGGGCAACAGAGCAAAACCCCGTCTCTACGAAAAATACCAAAATTAGCTGGGCATGGTGATATACATGTAGAGTCCCAACTACTCAGAAGGCTGAGGCAGGAAGATTGTCTGAACCCGGGGATATCAAGGCTGCAGTGAACTGAGACTATGCCACTGCACTTGAGCCTGGGCAACATAGTGAGACCCTGTCTCAAAAGAAAAGAAAGATAAACAATGTATTTGACTACAAGGTCAAAGCAAACCAATTTACTTCATGGAAGTCCCATTCCTCACACTATGCCTTCCTACCACTGCCTGAATTCTTCCCCCTCAGAGGATTATACCACCACTCCCCAGCTGTTTTTGAAAGAGTGGCATCATCAGATTATTAGCCACCCACACTTGCCTGAATTAATTTAGTCATTGCTTTTCCTGAAACTATTAAGAACAATCACATACTACCCACTGGGCTTCACTGTTTCTTGAATGTTTTAGTAGATCATAAATTGCCCAGAGATTAGGTCTGAAAGTTAAGTTGTCAGAAAGCTGGGATGCATATTCTCGTAAAGGCAGAGTGGCTTTGTTACTAGGCAGCCCACAGTGGACCACTAACCTAGATTAATACCCTTAGAAAACAGTTTTCTCAGCAGGAAGATGTGAACTGAAGGATGAAGAAGGTGAATACTCCGCTGTTCTAGGCTCATAGGCTAAGAATTTCTTTTCTGACTTTTTGTTTTGAAATAATTTCAAGCTTACATTAAAGTTGCGCAAGTGGTAAGAACTCACAAGTGCCCTCTGCAACTTCCCCCAATTTCTGATCCATTTGAAAATGAGCTGTAGACATAATGCCCCACCATTCCTTAACACCTTATTGTGTATTTCCTAAGTACAAGATTTTCCTGACTCAAAGTCAGGAAAATTTAAATTTTTCACGTTCCATTTAAATTTTCCGGCTGTTCCAGTCGTGTTCTTAATAGGTCCAGGATCTAATCCAGGATCACAGGAGATTTAGATACCACGTCTCTCTAGCATCCAGTCTGAAAAAACTTGTTAGTTTCCTTGACAGTTTCTGAAAAGTGGAAGCCAGTTACTTTGTAGAACATTTCTCCTTGGAGGTTTTATGATGTTTCCTCAGGATTTATGCATTTTTGGCAAGAATGTTTGCATTTCTCACTGCATCCAAAGCACAAAATGGTAACTGGTCCTGTATTGGAGATAATAACTTTTAATACTTGATTAAAAATGAAATTCGCCAAGTTTTTCCACTGTAAAATTAATATATGTTGTGTTTTATGAGGAGATATCTTGAGTTTATGTAAACATCTTGTTCCTTGTATAACCGATCCATCAGATTCAACATCCATGGATGATTCTGGCCTGAATCAAGTACTACTATCACAGCTGCCAAATGGACACTTTTTGAATTCCATTCTTTCTACATTTATGAGTTGGCTATTTTAAGATAGTTTCTTTCCTTTCACATACATTTACTTATTCATTTATTTCTATCACTACAGGTTAATAAATTCCCATTTTACCCAAACAGTTACAAATCTGATCCTTTCACGGATGTATCCCCTGCTGAACCTAAAATAAAAGTTGGAACAAAAAAAAAGTCTCCCTTTTCACAACCCCAGATGTGTCCTACAAATTAATCATCTTTCCTTTTTCTTTTTGAGATGAGTTTCGCTCTGTGGCCCAGGCTGGAGTACAGTGGTGCAAATTTCACTCCCTGCAGCCTCTGCCTCCCAGGTTCAAGCAATTCTCTTGCCTCAGCCTCCCAAGTAGCTGGAACTATAGGCATGCACAGCCATGCCCAGTTAATTTTTTCTATTTTTAGTAGAGATGGGGTTTCACCATGTTGGCCAAGAGGGTCTCACCATGCTAGCCAGGCTGGTCTTGAACTCCTCAAGTGATCTGCCTGCTTCGGCCTCCCAAAGTGCTGGGATCACAGGTGTGAGCCTCCGTGCCTGACTGAGAATTCTCATTATCCACACAGTGTGAAGTCTAGGCTCTGAGTCAAGGATCCCCAGGGGATCCCTGTGTAGACTTCAGCCCCAGCCCGATTTCCTCCAGTGCCTGTCCTACATAGGCCAGCTGCTTCATCATTCCTCAACTCTAGTCTCTTCCTGTGCAGCTCTGTGAGAACTCTGCATTCTACTTGCCTTCCACCATTCTATACAGCGAGCTAGAATGTAACCCATGTACTAAACTGAGGCACATTGTATGTCTTTCCCTGTTATCAAGGATCAGAGTCCTGCAATGCCCGTTACCTAAGGCCTGAGGGCAGTTGCCTTGTATATACTTTTTTCCCAGCTTTATCTGTGTTGACAGTGGGAAGACTAGACCAGTACCAGTTACTCCATTTGGGCCAAAACCAAACTCCGGTTCTTTGTTTTTAAAATTTTTTGAGACTTTATTAGCTGGCGATTCTCATGTACTTCACTTAGATGAAGAGATGATGATTGAAATTATTTCTCAGGAAGGCAGAAACTATGGCAACTGATAGGATTTTCTGGAAAATGTGGGGAAGGGTGTCAGTTGGTGTTTGGTATTTTCCTTCTCTCAACTCCCTCCTACTTGTCTCGTGAAACATCCAATAGATCTCAGCAACACATTCCTACTTGATGGTATTTTAGATTATCTAATAAATTGTTACATTCTGATTTTTTTTTTTGAGTTGGAGTCTTACTCTATCACCCAGGCTGGAGTGCAGTGGCGTGATCTCAGCTCACTGCAACTCTGCCACCCGGGTTCAAGCGATTATCTTGCCTCAGCCTCCCGAGTAGCTGGGATTACAGGTGCCAGCCAACATGCCTGGCTAATTTTTGTATTTTTAGTAGAGATGGGGATTTCATCATCTTGTCCAGGCTTGTCGTGAACTCCTGACCTCGTGATCCACCCAACTCGGCTTCCCAAAGTGCTGAGATTACAGGTGTGAACCACCGCACCCAGCCTGAATTTTTAAATTTTCTGTTGAAAGAAAGTTTTTTGAGGAAGGAGGTTAATGAGCATGGAGGTGTTGGAGGGTCAGTGTTAACGGCTAGGACCATCCCCCACCCCCACCTAACTGCTACTGTTCTGTCACCCTGTCTCCACTAGCTCCCTAAGCACTTAGTGTTTTCACAATGGCGGAAGCAACGGGTGGTGGGGGTGGTTTGGTACAGGGACAACTGTCCTCTTACAGGATCATTTGTTAACTAGACATTTCTAAGGACACACTTGCTTCTATTTTAGGAAGCACAACAAGGGTTTTATAAATTGTAAATCCCAGCCTAATAGGGCTGAGTTAGGGAGGTACTTCCTGGAAAAACTGAAAATGGTTTGTTCTTTTGTTAATAAGGTGGGGCGCGGTGGCTCACACCTGTAATCCCAGCACTTTGGGAGGCTGAAGCAGGTGGATCACCTGAGGTCAGGAGTTCAAGACCAGCCTGACCAACATGGTGAAACCCCATCTCTAATACAAATACAAAAAATTAGTTGGGCGTAGTGGTGTGCAACTGTAGTCCCAGCTACTTGGGAGGTTGAGGCAGGAGAATCACTTGAACCCAGGAGGCAGAGGCTGCAGTGAGCAAAGATTATGCCACTGCACTCCAGCCTGGGCAACAAAGTGAGACTCCATATAAATAAATAAATAGACAACTCTATTCAATAAGTACAGTCGTTACAAAACCCATAGTCCATATTTTGGATATAAACAGTGAAATGCTTGAGGAATGGTGGGGGAAGATACACCTATGCCACAGTGGGAGGCCTCAACAAGGCACAGGAGACACAGCCTCAGGTCTGAAATCCCTCTTTCCTCACTCAAGCCATGGCAGATCTCTCTCTGCCTTATTGTCACCAATGGTTCTTTGAAAAGTTGCTTAACCCCTAAGGCTGCAACATTAGCGACCACAACAGCCTTACCTACCTCCACTAATTCATTCAGCATTCAAAAACTAGAGATTGCATTGATGTGGTACTCTGCTAGGCACTTTGGGCACTGATAATATTAAAACATGCTCCCTACATGTAAGAAGTGTATAGACCGTAAGTTTGACAGGCTTTTGCTTTAAACCCGTATTTTGCAGGTGTGTCAATTTGGCATACTCTTCTAACAGCGAGAGACAACTGACTATTATAGTTCCTAACAACCCGAAGATTAAGGGAAAACAAGCAAAAACCACGATATGGTTGCTGAGAGGATTAGGTAAATTTATCCGTGTAAAGCACGGAGAACATGCTGTGACAGAGCAGCATTCAGATGTTTGCTACTTCTGTTAATTGAAGTCATACAGGCAAACTCTTATTTCCCTTTTGTTTGGAAGAAAAATACATAGATGTTTCATGTTTAATTTGGTAAACTGAATCCACAGAATTTCTCCATGACATATGTATGTACTTGGGTAAAATCTTTGATGATCTTTCATCATATACCACCACCAAAAATTCACTAAAATTGTGAAAGACCCTTGAATGGCCACTCTAAGTGAACTAAATGGAAGGGTATTTGATTTACCGATTAAGTTTCATATATATATATATATACACACACACACACACATACATACACATACACATTTTTTTTTCTTTGAGACAGGGTCTCACTGTGTCATCCAGGCTGGAGTGCAGTGGCCCAGTCATGGCTCACTGCAGCCTTGACTTCCCCAGGCTCAGGTGATCCTCCTGCCTTAACCTCCTTGAATAGTTGGGACTACAGGCACACACCACTAGGCTCCAGTAATTTTTGCATTTTTAGTAGAGATGGGGTTTTACCAGGTTGCCCAGGTTGGTCTTGGACTCCTGGGCTCAAGCAATCCACCCACCTCAGCCTCCCAAAGTGTTGGGATTACAGGCATGAGTCACTGTGCCCAGCCTTAAATTTCATGTATTTTTAAGAACACTTATGAAATCATTTGGGATCATAAAGGAAACATATTTTGAGTAAGGATGCATAGTAACAGTGCCTTAATAAACTATCTTGAGTATCTAAAAGCATAAAAGAGGATAATGATTCACATTGTCAAAATACCCGCTAAGTAATGATCTGCCAGCCTCCACAATATGTCCAATAACAGAGAGCTCTTTAGTTCTGAAGGCAGCCAGTGCCTACTATATTAATATGCTTCCTGAAATTCTTTTTTTAAAATTTTCCTTTTTCAGGGTTAGGAAAGAGGGTAGGGAGGGAGGGTCTGTTTCCTGAAATTCCTATCAAATGACTCTAGTTGCAGCCCTTTGGGCCTCCCGCCCTACTGAGATTCATGCCCACTGTCTTGCTATGCTGTCCTGTTACCACTCCAAGAGGAAAGGGGGAAAAATCCATTTGGGCACTGTAATCCCAGCACTTTGGGAGGCCAAGGCAGGCAGATCACCTAAGGTCAGGAATTCAAGACCAGCCTGGTCAAGATGGTGAAACCCCATCACTACTGAAAATACAAAAAGTAGTTGGGTGTGGTGGTGCTTGTCTGTAGTCCCAGCTATTCAGGAGGCTAAGGCAGGAGAATTGCTTCAACCTGGGAGACAGAGGTTGCAGTGAGCTGAGATCACAGGCCATTGCACGCCAGTCTGGGTGACAGAGCAAAATGTATATATATATTTCATATTTATATATATATAATAAGTGAATAAAGATACCTGATAAGGGCACTTCAAGAAAGGAAACAGTTTAAGAATATCCTTCAGAGGTGTTCGGCTGCCAATCATCTTTCTTCTTATTTCCAAAGTTTGGCTCATTCTCTTGTCAATTTCTCTCCAGTTCTTTTCTGTTTTCATGTATTCTTGCTGAAACCACTTAATATGTTCATCCAGCTCAGAATCAAAACAAACAGCTTCTTCCTGCAAAACATTTTCAAGGTATCAATGAATTCCATGTTTCAAGCAGCTGTTTGATACTCTATGAACACTTGAATTTCAGGCTGTTACTGCACGCTCTTAGCTCACGCCTAAGATGAGTATCACCATGCCTGGTTACACTTGACCTTGAACATGGCTAATAAATGGACAGTCTTTAATGATGAAAATTAGATAGTTTGTTGCTCAGCATGGAATTATAACCTATTCTCTTGAAAGATCTCAAAGAGTTACTTTAATTTCTACATTATCCTTTCATATGGAGACAGATTATCCAGAAG
Organism: Callithrix jacchus; assembly: GCF_049354715.1. Lineage (NCBI taxonomy): Eukaryota > Metazoa > Chordata > Mammalia > Primates > Cebidae > Callithrix > Callithrix jacchus. The sequence continues at coordinate 136,774,750 of NC_133505.1, forward strand.
TTTCCCACTGAATAAAATGTTCTATGCATTTAAATTTTAGAAGATAAAATGTTAAGAAGAGATTTTCAAAAGTATTAAATTAAGGATTTGTTATTACTATTGTCTTTTTTTTGTTAGTTTGTTTGTTTTGTGGGCGGGCGGGGGTCGGGGGGTGTTTGAGACGGAGTGTTCCTCTGTTGCCCAGGCTAGAGTGCAGTGTCGTGATCTCGGCTCTCTGCAACCTCCACCTCCTGGGTTCAAGTGATTCTTCTGCCTCAGCCTCTGAGTAGCTTGGATTAAAGGTGAGCATCACCACACCTGGCTAATTTTTGTATTTTAATAGAGACAGAGTTTCACCATGTTGCTCAGGCTGGTTTCAACTCCTGACCTCATGATCCGCCCATCTCAGCCTCCCAGAGTGCTCGAATTACAGGCATGAGCCACTGTGCCAGGCCTGTCTTTTTTCTTTTTAAATGCCTTTTTATAGCTGCAGTACCACATCATGTAATCCAAATTCAAAATAATAACCATGGTTATTTTGTGATGCTAAGTCATTAAACTAATCATTTTATTCCCTATACAACTGGGTAAATTAGGCAAGGTGGTGGCAGCTAAGAAACACCTCACCTATTCTTGTTGAAAATCTAAGACAATCAGCTTTGAGGAAATAAGAAAAGTATCTTTCTAGAAATACGAATTAAGAGGACAGTCAGCTGAACTGCACATAACTGAAAGTTGATCAACGGTCTAGCTGACCATAATGTGAACAGATGATACCTATAAAAGACGAAAAAGATGATAAGGAGCCTAAAATCCTCTTATATCAAGGCTTTTACAAGCACATAGGAAAGCCTCAGTAGATCTACTTTCTGTGAACACAGATTGACTAACGAGACATAAACCAAGTGAACAAACTCCTAGAAAAGTAAAATTATCAAAATTAAGAAGTTCCTATAATCTTACAAAAAGTTAATTAGAAGATGAAAGTGTCTCCACAAAGAAAATACCAAGAAAGACTTGAAGGTTTTACAGACAAAATCGACTTAACTTTTGAAACAGGGTGTCAAAATTTATGCAAAATTTCAAGAAAAAGTAAAGGAGGCCGGGCATTGTGGCTCACACCTGTTATCCCAGCACTTTGGAAGGACGAGGTGAGAGGATCACCTAAAGCCAGGAGTTCAAGACCAGCCTGGCCAACATAGCAAAACCCCACCTCTACTAAAAATACAAAAATTAATCGGGTGTTGTGGCTCATACTTGTAGTCCCAGCTACTTGGGAGGCTGAGGCATGAGAATCGCTTGAACCCAGGAGGTGGAGGTTGCAGTGAGCTGAGATTGTGCCACTCCACTCCAGCCTGGGTGACAGAATGAGACTGTTTCAAAAAAAAAGGAAAGAAAAAGAAAAAAGGAACTAACCCATTCTATGAAGCCTCTATGACACGGATCCCCAAACCTGAAAGAACAGTGTAAGAGAGGAAAAGCGCAGGTCACTCTCATTCATGAACAAAGTTGCAGATATTAGAAACAAGGAACAACTAACCTGAATTTATTATACCTCAGAAGCTCAAGGATGGTTTGATGTTGGTGAGGGAACTATAGTAAACTGAAAGGAAACATGACTGATTTACCTATTAAGTTTTACATACTATCATACTAAAATCCTCAATTTGGGGGTCACTGTTACAGAAAGATTTGGGGCAGGAAAGAGGTAGGTTTTGAGAAATGTGGCGTATTAATAGTTCTATGATTGTTGGGCACAGCAGCGCACACCTAGTAATCCCAGTAGTTTGCAAGGCTGAGGCCGAGGTTTACTTGAGGCCAGGAGTTTGAGAGCAGCCAGGAAACATAGCAAGACTCCCTATCTCTCCAAAAATAAGAATAAACATTGGGAGGCCAAGGCAGGTGGATCACCTTCGGTCAGGATATTGAGACCAGCCTGGCTAACATGGTGAAACCCCGTCTCTACTAAAAATACAAAAAAAAAAAAAAATGCTGGGCATGGGCACATGCCTGTAATCCCAGCTGCCCGGGGAGCTGAGACAGGAGAATAGTTTGAACCCGGGAGGCGGAGGTGGTGGTGAGCCGAGATCATGCCACTGTACTCTAGCCTGGGTGACAGGATAAGATTCCATTTCAAAAATAAAACAAAAATAAATAAATAATAAAATCCCAACCGTTCTGTAATTTTACTTGGATTATCTAAACATGTGTAAACATCATATTCTGCATTAATTAATTAAAAATAAAGACCATTCCAAATAATACAGAAAAAGTATCTTATAAAATATAATATCCCTCTGTGATGAAAGAAAAAAACTGATATCACGATAAGAGAAATTTTTAATACCTATAAAGTTATATACCAAAAACCTAGAGATAATATAACTTCTTTTTTTGAGACAAGGTCTCTCTCTGTCACCCAGGCTGAAATGCAGTGGTGTGATCATAGGTAAGTACAGCCTCAAACTCCCAGGCACAAGTGATTCTCCCACGTCAGTGTCTCATCAAAAACCACAACTTTTTTTTTTTATCAGAACTTAACTAGCTGATACTAAAACTCATTTGAAAGATTAAAAAACTCAAAAAAACCAAGGCATTCCTAAAGAATAGTAAAGCAGTGATGGGAAAGTGTCAAGACATTTTACAGCTATGTAAGTAAGGAAGTTGGTATTGACACAGGGATAGATGACTTTACTAGTGGAAGACAGCAGACTTTCTAGACATAGAGCCATGGAAACGAGAGAGATGGCATCACCAATCTGAGAAAGAGGACTATTTTCTAAGAGGTTCAAGAAAATTTTCTATCTATAAGGAAAAGAAATTCCCATACGGCTTAAGAAGTTAAATTTTAAGAGCAAAACTTAAAAAAAAAAAGAAAAAGAAAATATAGAAATATTTCTTATCACTTCAAGGTAAGAAAGAATTTCCTAAAAGTGTTACCAGTGGAGGGCCTTGACTACAAGTCATCCAGGTTCTTAGTGTTTTGAACAAAGAATGGGAAGAAATGCATAATAAAGTCATGAAATAAGCCACAAAAGTACAGATTTATTGAAATGAAAGTACACTCCACAGAGTGGGAGCAGGCTCAAGCTAGCCACTCAAGAGGGCTGGTTACAGAATTGTTGGGTTTAAAATACCCTCCAAAGGTTTCCCATTGGTTACTTGGTTTACACTCTATGTAAATAAAGGAGAGGTCCATGACCAGTCTGATTGGTTATGGAAGGTGACCAATCAGAGGCTGAAGTGAAGTTACAAAATTACACCCTATGAAAATGTCTGGCTGGTTGTAGGAAGGGACCAGAAGCTGAAGTGAAGTAACAAAGTTATATCCCTATACAAATGAAGACTAGGTCTGCTACCAGTCTGATTGGTTGCAAGGGGGAACCAATCAGAGGTTGATATGGTTTGGCTCTATGTCCCCACCCAAATCTCATCTTGTAGCTCCCATAATTCCCATGTGTTGTGGGAGGGACCCAGTAGGAGATGAGTGAATCATGGGGGCAAGTCTTTCCCATGCTGTTCTCATGATAGTGAATGGGTCTCACAAGATCTGATGGTTTAAAAACAGGAGTTTCAGCTGGTGCGGTGGCTCACGCTTGTAATTCCAGGACTTTGGGAGGCTGAGGCAGGCAGATCATCTGAGGCTGGGAGTTTGAGACCAGCCTGACCAAAATACAAAATTAACCAGGTATGGTGGCACATGCCTGTTATCCCAGCTACTCAGGAGACTGATGCAGGAGAATAGCTTGAACCCAAGAGGTGGAGGTTGTGGTGAGCCAAGATGGCACCACTGCATTCTAGCCAGGGCAACAAGAGTAAAACTCTGTCTCAAAAAAGAAAAAGAAAAACAAACAAACAAAAACAAGAGTTTCTCTGCACAAGCTCTCTTTTTCCTGCTGCCATCCACGTAAGATGTGATTTGCTCCTCCCTGCATTCTGCCATGATTGTTAGGCCTCCCCAGCCGTTGGTAACTGTTCAGTTCAAAAAGCCTCTTTCTTTCATAAATTAGGCAGTCTCGGGTATGTCTTTATCAGCAGAGTGAAAACAGACTAATACAGAGGTAATTTGTATTTTTCATCTGCCGCACAGAGTGGGGTGGAAGGTTGCAAAGGAGTAGCCTCTAATTTTTTTGTTACTTGGGCATGGAAAGTTGGGGTTTTCCTTTTGATTCAGTTCTAAGAAGTAGGTACAAATTGGCCTTAGGTTTCCTGCCTCCAGACCCTATTGTCCTGCCTCAAAAGCACAAATTATAAGATAAATGATTGATAAATCTAACTACATCAAAATTGCAACCTTATCTTTCCTTGTCAAAAGACACCAGAAAGAAATTTAAAGGCCAAAGCACAAACTATGAGAAGATATTTGCAACAGATATAATTAGTAAAGGGTAGAATACAGAATATGCAAAGGATTTTTATGAGTAAATTTTAAAAAGTGCAACCTCATAGAAAAATAGGCAAAAGACATGAACAGACATTTTACAGGGAGGCAACATGAGTATTTCATAAACATATGAAAACATGACACCCTCATGCATAACTGAAATCAAAACCAAACAAGGTACCATTGAATTCCCAATAGATTGGAAGTTTGGTGGTGACATTGCACAGGGGCAGGGTGAGTGGAAAAGAAATCAGATGATAACAAGTGCTGCTCAGGGAGCTTAATCATCCAGGAAAATAATTTGGCACTGTCTTATAAAGTTGAGTATCTGCATACCCTGTGAGCCAGTGAACCAGAAAATCCACTCTGAAAATAAATTCTTGAAAAAGCTTCACATATGCTTCATGACACACATACAACAATAATCATAGCAGCACAGGATAACAGCCAAAACTGGAAACAAATCAAATATCCATTAAGAAGAGAAAAGCCAAATAAACTGTGGTTGCCTGTCACAACAGATATTAAACCAACAGGAAAATGAATAAACTACACTCAACTGAACAACCTGGATGAATTCCAGTGACATTACATTGAGTGAAAAAAAGGAAGTTATCAAAGACAGCATAGAGTTTTCATGTCATTTTGTAAACCTCCTAAACAAGCAAAACTAGAATTTGTTTTAGGGTGGGGTAGTGAAGGAAAACTTCATGGAAGACGAGCAACTGATCAGATTTTAAGGGATAATAAACTTGAAAGAAAAAAGGACGGTTCTGGGTAGAGAGACAGGAAGGGCAGAACATATTATGGGAAAGTCTAGCAGAGTAAATCTGAAGACTGTGGCAAACCATAGACGGCCAGGGTTTAAAGCTAGGATGTAGAGGCAATGAAACCTCTTAATTCAGGTTGGAAAAATAGCTAGGAAACTTGTGAATGCAGATATAGAGATTCGACAGTTCTTATAAATTATCTAGATTTAGGAAATTATAGAAAGGGAGAAAATTATAGGAGCAGAAGAACCAGCATAATGGGTTGTCAACGAAGCCAAAGAGTTTCAAATGTAAAATGTGGAAGGTGGTGAAAAGAGAAAAAAAGAAAAAGGAAAAAAAGGTTTAAGTTAAGCTTCAGATATGTCAGATCCTCATTTACCTTTAAGTTTTGTTTGTATATGCTTTAAACTCTTGAACATAAAAAGGTACCCCAGAAGATTTATTCAAAGAAAATATGTGCTTAAAAAAAAAAAACGAGCAAAACTAAGCAATACATTCCTTAAGAATTCATGCATATGTGGCAACATCATTTATTTTTAAAACGGGTGAATGATAAACATGAAATTCAGAGCCCGTGGTGTTGGAAAGGCAGGTGATGGGAGAAGGGAGGAGAAGTCAGGCACACACAATGGTGCAGGCAGTGTTCCAATTTAAAGTCAAATGCTGGGTTAACACATTTGTCTCATAAATTACACATATGTTATATGTATTTTTTATTCTGTATGTCTCAAATGCATAGAATGACAATTTTTTAAGAAAACATTCTAATTTTTTTAAGTACAGAAAAATGTTTTAATTAGCTAAACAGCTTCATCTACTGAAATATAGAAGTTATATAATTGCTGATATTGACATTTAGATATTACTGCATATATACTGTACTACTTCTTCCAAAACTCTTACCCAATCATGAAAATAAAGTTTCTAGAGCGCTTCCACCTGATCAGACTGATGGGATTAACACAGTGTTGGTGTTTTGTATTCTAGACGGAAGTGATTTTCCTAATTATTAGAAGGCTACATCAGAATTTAAAATCTCACCATTTATTGATTTACATGTTATATTTATATGTTGTTAGATATACTGTTAATGATTTATATATTATTAAAGCTGGAAAGAAGTTAGAAATCATCTAGTCCATGCCTCTCACTTTACTGATGGGCAAATTGAGACCTTCAAGGGGGAAGTGACTTTTCCAAGCACAGAGATGGCCAGGTGTGCACGTTTCTATATTAGGGTAGTCTCCGCTTCTCTAACAGGCTGATTTCTTTAGCAGCGCACATTGAAATGAGGAAATTCGTGAATAAGAAATGTCTGAATCTTACAGAACAGCATTTGGAAACAGCTGCTGACTGTTGACTTGGAGGCGTCTGTCTCAGTAGACAAAGTTAATGCAGGGTTGTGCTCAAGGAAGAAGACATGAAGCAGGGAAGAGATCACTTCAGGCCAAGAAATACACTGAGGGGAAGTGTAGGACTCACCTGTGAGGTGTGTGACCTTAGAAGAATCAGCATAAATTACCCAGAACATTAACTTGAGTTAGAGACAAACAAATTGTATAAAGAGTGTATGCTATGCTTCCTTTACCACACCAGTTTTGGCAACATAGAGTGGTCTCTCTACTCCAAGACCACAGTAACCTAAGCTGCCAGAGAGTCGGTTGGAATAGCAGGGCTTAGTTCTAGCCAACTTTTAGCTTAAGCTGACAGCTGGAACAGAAATAAGGAGGAGGCTATTTCTAAGTTTGTTTTCAACAAAAGAATGAGACTGCCTTGGAAGTAGTAAGATGGCATGGTTAAAAATGTAGTTATGGCTTTTTTTTAATCTCCCAGAAATGAATAAAAACTCATCTTGATGTTTATAAAGATAACTTAGTTCTATATTCCATTATCTGAATAAGTTTACAAAGAGAGTAACTCGTTATGAAAAGTGAATAATTCTCTTTAAACATTTTTTTTTTGAAGAAATGGTGTCTGGGCATGTTGCCTAAGCTTGTCTTGAACTCCTGGGCTCAAGGGGTTCTCGCACTTCAGCTCCCAAAGTACTGAGATTACAGGCATGAGTCACTGCATGTGGTCCCTGAATAATTCATATAAATACCCTATGAAAAATCTTACTTTAAAGGCACTATGTAAATAAAGTCTCCATATCTAAGATTGCGGACTGTAGCTTCTGAATGTCACCAGCAAATAACTGGATATTCTCCCTGCTAACTAACATGTTCTCTGTAGACTGTCATCTCATTCATTCTCTAATTACCCAAAGGGTGTGTTTTCTGAGTTGTCCAGTATGGTAGCCACTAGCTATATGTGGTTTCTGAGCACTTGAAATGTGACTAACCTAAATTGGTTTTTCTAATTCTTAACAATTTTTATTGTCATTTTATTAATTTTTAATAGATGACTGGGTTTTACTATGTTGCCCAGCTGGATTCTAACTCCTGGGCTCAAGCAATCCTCCTGCATTAGTCTCCCAAGTAGCTGGGACTACAAGTGTGTGCCACTAAACCTGGCCTCCTCCCCACCATGCCCCAGAGAGAGCCCACATCGAAATGTAAGCTGCAAACACTGAATTTCAAATACTTAGTATGTAAAAAAAGAATGTTAAGAATGTTAAATATCTCATTAACATTTTTTAGAATGATTACATGTTGAAATGATACTTTGCGTACAGTGAGTTAAATATACAACATTAATTCCATTTGCCTCTTTTTACTTTTTAAAAATTTTTGCTGCTAGAAAATTAAAAATTACATATGCAGCACATATTATATTTCTGTTAGACAGTGTTTTGTTAGACCCTAGGGGTTTCCTCATACCAAATCCCAGACATCCTCATTGCAATTCTATTGTCATCATGTGTTAATGTGAAAATGATGTACCCCCCGTGGAACTTGAACAGTAGCTTAGCTTAGGGTTCAGGGATGTATCTCAGTCAATCAGCAGGCAGTTTCCCCCATGCAAGCCTGCCCCATGTTTCCAAGTGTGCAGCTGACTTGCAAAACTTCACAGTATTAGTAAATATGCCACCCGCTAATGGCAGTAATCGCACTCTACGTAGAATGAAATTAACCATCAAGATTATTCTTCAACTTTTGCTGTCTTATTCAGTTTTGTATCATGAGAGAAACATCTGTGGAAAAATCTATACAATAATTAGTGTCGATGCAATAAATCATTATGTGTCAGGCCCAGTAAAGAACCAACAGTAAATGCCTTAAGATAAAGCCGAAGGAACTTAGTAAATATTCTTAACATTTGACTCACTAGGTAGTTTTTGCACATCTTGAATTCCATTTTATTTCTAAGCCAAAGAAATCTAACACACAAAACTATTTCTTAGCTTTCAAAGCTATAGGGTATATATGTATCCAATAAGTAGGGAAAGAAAATGTTTTAAGAGAGAAATGAATTATAGGAATAGTGTTAATAACGTAACACCTGGGAGTTAGTTAACTAACTTATTTAGCAAGTATGTGGAAGGTTTTGGAATACAAGAACATCCTAAAAGCATTTATCTACACATCAGTGTCCTACACATAAAGTAGCTTAAAAAAAAGAGGCACATATTAACCTTTCCAAAGAAATTGCCATGTTGTTCCAATATATGTTTGACAGAATATTTCACAATAGAATGCTGCAAAATGTTCGGTATTTTTTCCTCTATGTTTCAGACTTACAGATATATCCTTAAAACTAAGGTCACAAAGGAGACAATCTATTCCTAGTACTGAGAGCCTGGAAAGAATCTTCAAATAAATTAGCTGTAAAAGTGAAAACTAGGTGTTTTTATGTAAAGCAAAACCATTTTTCCCTATGTTCTAAGTGTTCTTATCATAACAAATGGCAATAATTCTCATATATTTCCCCACGCTAAAGATGGTACAAGGACACAGACTGTAAAATCACAAGAGAGGACGACGGCAGGACTAGTCAGATCCTCAAAAAATACCTTCATCGCTTCGTGAAGCCAGCATAGAGAATCACAGAGAAGAGAATCCAAAGCTTGACATAGTGTGCTTGGAGTCCCTGGTATTAGCTGAAACAGGCAAGATTACGCTACTGCACCTAACAACCCCTACACCTTATAGTGACAACAGTTTATAACACACGTGATATATCCATCTTGGTGCCCTGCTCCTAATCCTCCTTACCCAAAGACTTGGCTCTATCATATAGAACGTTGTCAGTTATCACTGAAGAAAAGGGGGGAAATGGAAAATTGTATACTGGATCTTCAATGCGCATGTCACATCTGCTCACATTTTATTGGCCAGTCTTGTGACCACAGCTAACTTCAAGGGGGTGGAGAAATACAATCCTGCTGATTGTACAAAGGGAAAAAATTGGTTAAATTGGTAAGTAACAGGGCCGGGAGTGGTGGCTCACTCCTGTATCACCAGCACTTTGGGAAGCCGAGGAGGGTGGATCACTTGAGGTCAGGAGTTTGAGACCAGGCTTGCCAACATGGTGAAGCCCCGTCTCTACTAAAAATATACAAATTAGCCAGGCGTAGTGCCAGGTGCCTGTAATCCCAGCTACTCAGGAGGTTGAGGCAGGAGAACTGCTTGAATCTGGGAGGCGGAGGGTTGCAGTGAGCTGAGATCATGGCACTGTACTCCAGCCTGGGTGACAAGAGTGAGACTCTGTCTCCACAAAATAAAAATAATAATAATTCGTAAGTAACAATCACATCCTAACTCATCTACCTCTCGGTTCCTTGTGATATGAGAACACAGCTTTCCTTACAGTTTTGGCATTTGAGACAGGGTTTTCTGTTGGCTCTGGCCAAAACCGTATTACCTGAGACGCTAGAGCACCCAACTCCCAAACCAGAAAATAGTTTCCTAAACAAATTCCATTGCAAGCAAAATCTCCTTCAAAAATGAGGGAGAAATTAAGACACTCCGAGATAGACAAAAAGTGAGAGAGTTGATCATTAGCAGGCCTGCCCTACCAGAAATACTAAAGGTAGTTCTTCAGGCTGAAGTGAAAGGCATTAGACAGTAACTCAGATCCACACACACACAAAAGAACAGTACTAATTGTCATACATGGCAAATATAAGAAATAGTACAAACGTATTTTCTGTATGCAATTCTTTCTTTCCCCCATCTTATGTAAAAGATGATGGCATTAGGCAATACTTTTAAATCAATGTGGATGGCCATACAATGCATAAATGTAACTTGTCTGACAATACAAGGGGGAACAGAGTTACACAGAAACACAGTTTTTGTATGTTATTGTAATTAAATTGCTATTAACCCCAACTAGATTATTATAAATTGAAATGTCAGTTGTCATCTTGGTGAGGACATCACCAAAGCTTGACATAGTGTCCTTGGAGTCCCTGGTATTACCTGTAACCAAGATGTCACCAAGATGACAACAAAGAAACAATTCAAAAATATGGTAAAAGAAACAAAAAATGTAAAATGGTACATGAAAGATGGTAGTAAGAGAAGAATTTAGAAAAAGAGATGACACATAGAAAACAAACAGCAAAGCAGCAGACATAAATCCTACCTTATCGGTAATTACCTCAAGTAAATGTAAGATTGAATTTTATTTTATTTTTAAATATTTTAATACTGTGTTTAACACAGAATGGCAGATGACTGACTTTTTAAAATGATCCAACTATGGGCTGATTACAAGAGACAAACTTTAGATTCAAAGATACAAATAGGTTGAAAATAAAAAGATGGAGAAAGATATACCATGAAAGCAGTAGCCAAAGGGAAGAATGAGAGACTATTCTAATATCAAACAAAATACATTTTAAGACAAAAATTGTCCCCAGAGACAGAGGAGGAGATTTTATAAAGGGAAGAGGGTTACATCAGGAAGATGTAACAATTATAAACTTATATACACCTAACAACAGAGCCCCCAAAACTATGAGGCAAAAACTGACAAAACTGAAAGGAAAAATAGGTAATTCAAGAACTATAGCTGGAGACTTCAATACTGCACTTTCAATAATAAACAGAACGACTAGAAAGATGATAACAAGGAACTAGAAAACTAGAACGACTACTGTTTCTGGAGAAGACAACATACATTGTAGGAACCTGGAATCAGAAGGAATGACTACATCCTACAATGAGGACAGCTTAGCAGATGAAATTAAAGGACTGTTACTTACTTAAAACACTTAAAGCAGAAAAGATACCAAATGTAGAGTAAACTTACTGGCAAAGAGAAAATAATCTCTATACCTAGATAACATTAAAAGCCTCCAAATCAAGAAAACTCTGTTGCAGTTAGAAAAAAAAAAACAACCCACGGTAATAAGAAAAAGCTCCAGCTGAGATGTAAATGGTATTTACATCCTTTGAATTTTGCTTCAAGAAAACAAAATTATTTTCACCAAATATCAAATTTAGAGTGAATTTACCCCGTAAAGACAGAGGAGAATCTTTCCAAAGTAGTTGAAAAGATCATCCACAAATGCAGAGAGTTAAGACACCTATACAGTACAAGCCAAATTTTTTTCAGAAAATTTTTAAAGAATCACTGGCTATTATCAAAGTCAGCTTTTTTTTCCATGACCCAAAAGTTTATAGTAATAGGTTGATGGCTCTACCAGCTGTAAGAAACACTAGTAATGAAGAAAAGAAAATGCATGCATTAGTCAAGAAAGTATAAAGGAGTTAAGCATGTCAGTAAGTATGTTTACATCCTGATGCTTCAAATCTGACAGGTCAAGAGGACCACCAAGGAATTTTTTGAATGAAGAGAACCCCAAGAAAGGATGAACACTGAGCTATGATGACGTGGGGATCCAAGGTCCAGTGCCCCATGTAGACCAGATACGACCGCCCTCATCCCAGGGTCAGGACAGTAAGAGCAGGATCCCTCCACCAGTCCATCTTCATCAAGTTACAGCAGGATGCTCCCCGAGGAGCTAGAAGCCAGAGCTTGTCCTGGTGCTCCCTGTGCTGCCTGATGTTCAGAATCTTCTTTTTTTTTCAACACTCCCTCCATATGTGGCACCATAGCCCAGGATGTCATTGTGAGGGGGCATATGCTACAAGGGGGTCCTGGAGGCTGGTTTAAGAGAACTCCCTCTACTTCCCCTTATTCTGAAAATGAGGATGAATCTACACAGAATCTTCTCTACTGAGGGACTCTGACACAGCATATCCTCCAATGGGCAACAATAAATATCTCCACACTAAGTGGTACTAGGTAATAAACACTAAGTGGAAAATGCAACATGGAATGGCATAAGAACAGACTGTATATGTTGTTAAATAGAGATCACCATATAGTGAACCACTTTCTCAACACCAATTACAAAGCAGCCCATTTTCTTCATGGATTTATGGTGCCACTTTTATTGTACATCAAGTTCCCAAATAGACTTGGGTGTATTCTGGGCATTCTCTCTTATCCCATTGGTCTATCAAAGATGAACTCCAGATGACTTAAACATTTAAACATGAAAGTTAAAATTACAAACATAATAGAAGAAAGAATAAGAGAGTAACTTTGTGACTTGGGGCATGGGAAAGACTGCTTCCTAAAAATTAACAAGAAAAAGATGCAAACCCATTAGAAAATAGGCAATGGATCTAAGGAGGTAACTTTCTAGAAGAAATGCGAAAGGCTAACGAACATATAAAGAGATGCCCAGACTCATTAATCCATGGAAATGTAAATCACAACAAGAATGAGATTACACTTTATACCTATTAGTCTTGGCAACATTTTGAAGGCTGGATAATGCCAAGGGTTGGCAGGAATACAGGGATCTCCACTGGTGTAGGAGTGAGACTAGCAAAGTCTTTCTGAAGAGCAACTGGTGAAATTGAGTACACGCAGGCCTTGAGCCCCATCAGTTCCACTTCCAGATGTGCAACCCAAAGAAATGACACACAGCTTCGTAACCAGGTATGTATAATGGTGTTCCCTGCAGTGCAATTTTTAGTGGGAACAGAACTTGAGGCAAGAGCACTCTATAATGGTTAAAATCAATGGACTTGAAATATATATGAATGAATCTTTAAAAGATTGTCAGTTTAAAAAATGAAGCCGAATGAGGTTAAAAATCCCCATCTATGTTAAATCAAGTATACATGAACCCCAAATGACAGAACACATTCTGGAACATTTACAAACAACAACAAAAAAATACATACGGAACGCTTTAGTATGGTTTCCTACAGTCAGAAGTAGGGAGAAAGGCAGACAGAAATGGGGACAGAAAGGAATAATAAAACCAGAGAAAGATTCAGCACAGGACAACAGTGAGACTGTGCCATGAAGTGAGGAGTTTGATTCATACAACTTTAACATCTAAGGATTATGACCAAAAAATACTACTGTATAAAGTACAATCCTGCACATTGCCACGCAGTTCCACACAATTCCTCTAAGCTTTTAGATCCAGCATTTTCATCATTTTAATAAGATACTGTCAGCAACTTACAAAATTACTCAGTTAAGCGTACTGTTTTAAGAATCTAATTATATCTCCGTTTACAAATACAAGATGAGGTAAAGTTAAAGACAATTAGGAAAAGAAAGCAGATTTATCAATTCATGGGGCTATACACTCTTTGCATCTAAAACTAGAAGTCAGATGCGTAAAAAGCAAAGGCACAGCTGCTGCACTGACTGCACCACTATACTTGTCGCCACTTGAGGTCTTGAGGTTGGAAAGGCATTTTTAAACATGGCAAAATACCTGGCATTTTGGAAGATGGTCTGGGAACATAATGTGGGATTCTGACAAGCAAACCTCTCTACGTAACATGATGATAAGTCTTTCTAGCAGTGGGACATGAGGAACTCAGGTATACTGACTCATAGGTGGTGCTCTGGCATTGCAGATGCTTCAAGTTTTGCAGCCAAAAAACACAGCTTAAGCAGAGCTAAAACAGGAGTAGGAGAATGCAGTGGGAGGAATTAGGGGCAAAAGATCTATGCCCTTTGCTCAGACCTGCACAAGTTCGGCAGCTGCTTGGTCTACCTGTGGGAGCCCATGTGACAGGAATAAGAAATCCAGCTCATTTCACTGAGACATCCTTCAATTCTTTGGTAAATCCCATCAGACCACCAAAGTGAAAAGAACAGAAACAAAATTAAGCAAAAGAAAAATCTCTTCCTCTATTTATCCCTTCTCAAGATCTTCCTCCAGTTTAGCCAAACCCACTTTCTTGCCTTTGAGTGAATGGCCAGAATCCTGTGTCTTGCCTGCATCTACATTTGCCATCTCTGCAACATAGGAAATAATTTTTTTCTATATTATGAAAATATTGTGCCTAGTTAAGAAATTTTAAGAAGTGACAGTTATCCAAGTATGTCTTAATCAATATATTTTTAATGTTCAGAAATATTTTTTTTCTTTTTTTGAGACAGGGTCTGGTTCTCTCACCCAGGCTAGAGTGCTGTGGTGCGTTCTCAGCTCACTTCAGTCTCGACCTCCCCAGCTCAAAGATTACAGGCATGAGCCACTATACCTGGCTCAGCAATCTTAAAGATATTAAAAAAGAGCTATCAAACAGAAGAAGTTCAAACCAAGGCCAGGCGTGGTGGCTCAAGCCTGTAATTCCAGCACTTTGGGAGGCCGAGGCGGGTGGGTCATGAGGTCAAGAGATCGAGACCATCCTGGTCAACATGGTGAAACCCCGTCTCTACTAAAAATACAAAAAATTAGCTGGGCATGGTGGTGTGTGCCTGTAACCCCAGGTACTCAGGAGGCTGAGGCAGGAGAATTGGCTGAACCCAGGAGGCGGAGTTTGCGGTGAGCCGAGATCGCGCCATTGCACTCCAGCCTGGGTAACAAGAGCAAAACTCTGTCTCAAAAAAAAAGAAGTTCAAACCAGAGATTCAAAATAATGTAGGGAATCAGTTTGAAAAATCAAATTATATGAGATAAATTCAATGTATGGAACCCCCACACACACTTCTTAGAGTTTGTACATTTGCTTAATCCCCATGGAGGGTACAAAATCCAGAAACACAGTGTTTCTGCAATATTCGACTATAAATTGTTTTCCCATCCTTTAAGGCTTTTTGCTTTACAGAACATGAGAGCATAAACAGAGAGGCTACGGTCTTTAAAGAATCAGCAATTTGCACTATTTGTAAGGGGGAGCAAAGTAAATCCTTACCAGTTGGATTTGTTTGCCAGGAAAAATGTCTCTGCAGATGTCAATCATGACCACCCTATCATCGCTTTTTTAGCCTTAGCTGGGAGGTAGGTCCAAATTAAATTCCATTGCCACTTAACTGCTAACCCTGATACATTCAATTCCCTGTTCCTTTTGTAGCAAAGGCCCCTGGATTGACGATAGCAGGGTTCATCCAAGGATTCGGGATGTCTGAGGGGCTAGAAAGGAAAAACCATGAACAGTGTAGTTCCATGAAGAAGAGACGGAAAGTGTCATTGTACAAGCTGGTTCAAAAATGTTGTGTCACAACAAGAGGGGAGCTTCCATTTAGCCTTGTGTCCAGGGGGGTGACCTCTGATCCCATGAACTGACCCTTGAGTTCTAAGGCTGGGGACAACGGCTGAGGACAACTGATTTTACCATTCATCAATTCCTTTGAATTTTGGTGGGGCATACTTCATAGAAAAATAGGAAAAACTGATTTGAAAGGAACTCTACTTTTATTCTACTGAAAATCAAATGTTTGAGAAAAGCAACTTATGCATATTGTAATAATGTTATTTTACAAAGCGATTTAAAAAAATTTTAAGTTCTGGAATACATGTGCAGATGTGCACATTTGTTATATAAATATACATGTGTTATGGTGGTTTGCTGCACCTACAAACCCGTCATCTAGGTTACAAGCCCTGCATGCATTACGTATTTGTCCTAAGGCTCTCCCTCCCCTTGCCCCCACCTCCCAACAGGCCCTAGTGTGTGATGTTCCCCTCCCTGTGTCCCTGTGTTCTCATTGTTCTACTCCCACTTATAAGTGAGAACATGTGGTGTGGTTTCCTGTTCCTGTGTTACTTTGCTGAGAATGATGGCTTCCAGCTTCATCGATGTCTCTGCATAAGATATGAACTCATTCTTTCTTATGACTGTGTAGTATTCCATGGTGTGTATGTGCCACACTTTTCTTATTCAGTCTATAATTGATGGGCATTTGGGTTGGTTCCAAGTCTTTGCTATTGTAAATAGTGCTACAATAAACATACATGCATATGTGTCTTTATAGTAGAATGAATTGTAATTTGGGGAGTAAATACCCCGTAATGGGATTGCTAGGTCAAAGGATATTTCCGGTTCTAGATCCTTGAAGAGCTGCCACACTGTCTTCCACAATGATTGAATTAATTTACACTCTGCTAATAGTGTAGAGCATTCCTATTTCTCCACATCCTCTCCAGCATCTGTTGTTTCCTGACTTTTTAATAATCACCATTCTAACCGCCATGAGGTGGTATCATATTTTGGTTTTAATTTGCATTTCTCTAATGACCAGTGATAATGAGCTTCTTTTCATATATTTGTTGGCCACATAAATGTCTTCTTTTGAGAAGTGTCTGTTCATATCCTTTACCCATTTTTGATGGGGTTGTTTGTTTTTTTCTTGTAAATTTCTTTAAGTTCCTTAAAGATTCTGATATTAGACCTTTGGCAGATGAGTAGCTTGCAAAAATTTTCTCCCATTCTGTAGGTTGCCTATTCACTCTGATGATAGTTTATTTTGTGGTGCAGAAGCTCTTTAGTTTGATTAGATCCCATTTGTCAATTTTGGCTTTTGTTGCAATTGCTTTTGGGATTTTAGTCATGAATCTTGGCCCATGCCTATATCCTGAATGGTATTGCCTAAATTTTCTTCTAGGATTTTTAAGGTTTGGGGTTTTACATTTAAGTATTTAATCCATCTTGAGTTAATTTTTGTGTAAGGGGTGCAGTTTCTGTTTTATGCACATGGCTAGCCGGTTTTTCCAGCACCATTTATTAAATAAGGAATTCTTTCCCCATTGCTTGTATTTGTCAGTTTTGTCAAAAGTCAGATGGTGTTAGATGTAGTGTTACTTCTGAGGTCTCTGTTCTGTTCCATCGGTCTATGTATCTGTTTTGGTACCAGTACCATGCTGTTTTGGTTACTGTAGCCTTATAGTATATTTTAAAGTCAGGTAACATGATGCCTTCAGCTTTATTGTTTTTGCTTAGGATTGTCTTGTCTATATGGGCTGTTTTTGGTTCCATATGAAATTTAAAGTAGTTTTTCTAATTCTGTGAAGAAAGTCACTGGTAGCTTGATGGGAATAGCATTGAATCTATATATTACTTTGGGCAGTATGGCCATTTTCATGACATTGACTCTTCCTAATCATGAGCATGGAGTGTTTTTCCTTCTCTTTGTGTCCTCTCTTATTTCCTTGAGCAGTGGTTTCTATTCTCCTTGAAGAAGTCCTCCATGTCTCTTCTAAGTTGTCTTCCTAGGTTTCTGATTCTCTGTGCTGCAATTGTGAATAGGATTTCACTCAGGATTTGGCTGTTTTATTATTGGTATATAGGAATGCTTGAGATTTTTGCACATTGATTTTGTATCCTGAGACTTTGCTGAAGTTGTTTATCAGATTAAGGAATTTTGGGGCTGAGATGATAGGGTTTTCTCAATATGTCATCTGCAAACAGAGACAATTTGACTTCCTTTCTTTCTGTTTGAGTACTCTTTATTTCCTTCTCTTGCCTGACTGCCCTGGCCAGAACTTCCAATACTGTGTTGAATAGGGGTGGTGAGAGAGGGTAACCTTGTCTTGTACCAGTTTTCAGAGGGGATGCTTCCAGCTTTTGCCATTTAGTATGATGTCGATTATGGTTTGTCATAAATAGCTCTTATCATTTTAAGATATGTTCCATTAATATCTAGTTTATTGAGAGTTTTTAGCAGAAGGGATGTTGAATTTTATTGATGGCCTTTTCTGCAACTATTGGAATAATCATGTGGTTTTTGTCATTGGTTCTATTTAGGTGACGGATTACATGTACTGATTTGCATATGTTGAAGCAGCCTTGCATCCAAGGATAAAGCTGATTTGATAGTGGTGGATAAACTTTTTGATGTGCTGCTAGATTTTGTTTGCAAGTATTTTTTGAAAGATTTTTGCATTGATGTTCATCAGGGATATTGGCCTGAAATTTTCTTTCTTTCTTTCTTTTTTTTTTTTGTTGTGTCTCTGCCAGGTTTTGGTGTCAGGATTATTCTGGTCTCACAAAATCAGTTAGGGAGAAGTCCCCCTTTTTCTATTTTTCTGGAATAGTTTCAGAAGGAATGGAACCAGCTCCTCTTTGTAACTCTGGTAGAATTCTGCTGTGAATCTGTCTAGTCTTGGGCTTTTTTCAGTTGGTAGGCTATTAATTCCTCCCTCAATTTTAGAACTTGTTATTGGTGTATTCAGGGATTTGACTTCTTTCTGGTCTAGTCTTGGGAGAGTGTATGTGTCCAGGAATTTATCCATCTCTTCTAGATTGTCTAGTTTCTTTGCATAGAGGCATTTATAGTATTCTCTGATGATAGTTTGTATTTCTGTGGGATTAGTGGTGATTTCCCCTTTATCATTTTTATTGTGTCTATTTGCCTCTTCTTCTCTCTTTTCTTCTTTATTAGTCTAGCTAGTGGCCCATCTATATTGTTAGTCTTTTCAAAAAACCAGCTCCTGGATTCATTGTTTTTTTGAAAGGTTTTTTGTGTCACTATCCCCTTCAGTTCTGCTGTGATCTTAGTTATTTCTTGTCCTCTGCTAGCTTTTGAATTTGTTTGCACTTGCTTCTCTAGTTCTTTAACTTGCGATGTTAGGTTGTCAATTTTAGATCTTTCCAGCTTTCTGATGTGGGCATTTAGTGCTATAAATTTCCCTCTAGACACTGCTTTAGCTGTGTCCTAAAGATTCTGGTACTTTGTCTCTTTGTTGTCATTGGTTTCAAAGAACTTCTTTATTTCTGCCTTAATTTCGTTATTTACTCAATAGTCATTCCAGGGCAGGTTGTTCAATTTCCATGTAGTTTTGCAGTTTTGAGTCAGTTTCTTAATGCTAAGTTCTAATTTGATTGCACTGCAGTCTGAGAGACTGTTATGATTTCTGTTCTTTTGCATTTGCTGAGGGGCGCTTTACTTCCAATTATGTGGTCAATTTTAGAATAAGTGCAATGTGGTGCTGAGAAGAATGTGTATTCTGTTAATGTGGGGTGGAGAGTTCTGTAGATGTGTATTAGGTCTGCTTGGTCCAGAGTTGAGGTCAAGTGCTAGATATCCTCGTGAATTTTCTGTCTCATTGATTGTCTAATATTGACAGTGGGGTGTTAAAATCTCCCACTATTATTTTGTGAGAGTCTAAGTCTCTTTGTAGGTCTCAAAGAACTTGTTTTATGAATCTGGGTACTCCTTTATTGGGTGCATCTATAGGATAGTCAGCTCTTCTTGTTGCATTGATCCCTTTACCATAATGTACTGCCCTTCTTTGTCTTTTTCAATCTTTGTTGGTTTAAAGTCTGTTTTATCAGAGACTAGGATTGCAACTCTTGCTTTTTTTTTTTTTTTTTTGCTTTCCATTTGCTTGGTAAATATCTTTCCACCCCTTCATTTTGAGCCTATGTGTCTTTGCACATGAGACGGGTCTCCTGAAAACAGCACACCAATTGGTCTTGACTCTTTATCTAATTTTCCAGTCTGTGTCTTTTAATTGGGGTATTTAACCTGTTTACATTTAAGGTTAATATGTTATGTGTGAATTTGATCCTGTCATCATGATGCTAGCTGGTTATTTTGTCCATTAGTTGATGCAGTTTCTTCATAGTGTCAATGGTCTTTATATTTTCATGTGTTTTTTCAGTGGCTGGTACCTGTTTTTCCATTCCATATTTAGTGCTCTTTTTTTTTTTCTTTGAGACAGAGTTTTGCTCTTGTTACCCAGGCTGGAGTGCAATGGCGTGATCTCAGCTCACTGCAACCTCCACCTCCTGGGTTCAGGCAATTCTCCTGCCTCAGCCTCCTGAGTAGCTGGGATTACAGGCACATGCCACCATGCCCAGCTAATTTTTTGCATTTTTAGTAGAGACGGGGTTTCACCATGTTGACCAGGATGGTCTCGATCTCTTGATCCACCTGCTTCAGCCTCCCAAAGTGCTGGGTTTACAGGCTTGAGCCACTGCACCTGACCCTATTTAGTGTTTCTTTCAGGAACTCTTGTAAGGCAGGCCTGGTGATGACAAAATCTCTCAGCATTTGCTTGTCTGTAAAGGATCTCATTTCTCCTCCACTATGGAGCTTAGTTTGGCTGGATAAGAAATTTTGGGTTAAAAATTCTTTTCTTTAAGAATGTGACTATTGCCCCAACTCTCTTCTGGCTTGCAGGGTTTCTGCAGAGAGATCTGCTGTTACTCTGATGGGCTTCTCTTTGTGGGTTCCCTGACATTTCTCTCTGGCTGCCCTTAGCATTTTTTTGTTTGTTTCAACCTTCTAAATCTGATGATTATGTGTCTTGCAGTTGTTCTTCTCAAGAAGTATCTTAGTTGTGTGTCCTGTATTTCCATGCTGGCCTGTCTTGCTAGGTTGGGAAAGTTCTCCTGGATAATATCCTGAAGTATGTTTCCAACTTGGTTCCATTCTTTCTGTCACTTTCAGGTTCACCAATCATATGTTTGGTCTTTTAACATAGTCCCATGTTTCTTGGAGACTTTGTTCATTCATTTTCATTCTTTTTTCTCTCATCTTTTCTTCATGCCTTATTTCAGTAAGTTGATCTTCAATGTCTGATATCCTTTCTCCTGCTTGATCAATTCTGCTATTGTTACTTGACATATGCATGACAAAGTTCTTGCACTGTGTTTTTCAGCTCCATCAGGTCATTTACATTTCTCTCTAAACTGGTTATTCTACTTAGCAGTTTCTGTAACCTTTTATCAAGGTTCTTAGCTTCCTTGTATCAGGTTGGAAATGCTTCTTTAGCTCAAAAGAGTTTGTTATTACCCACCTTCTGAAGCCTACTTTGTCAATTTGTCAATCTCATTCTGTGTCCAGTTTTGTGCCCTTGCTGGAAAGGAGTTGCAATCATTTGGAGGAGAAGAGGCACTCTGGTTTTTGCAATTCTTGGAATTTTTGCACTGAATTTTCCTCATCTTCATGGATTTATCTACCTTTGATCTTTGAGGCTGATGACTTTGGATGGGGTTTTTGTTGGCAGAGTCCTTTATGTTGACATTGATGCTCTTGTTTTCTGTTTGTTAGTTTTTCTTCTAACAGTTAGGTCCCTCTTCTGCAAGTCTGCTGCAGTTTGCTGGAGGTCCACTCCAGATCCTGTTCGCCTGGGTATCACCAGTGGAGGCTGCAGAATAGGAAAGATTGCTGTCTGCTCTTTCCTCTGGAAGCTTTGTCCCAGAGGGGCCCCTGCCAGTGCCAGCCAGAGCTCTCCTGTATGAGGTGTCTGTCGACCCCTGTTGGGAGGTTTCTCCCAGTCAGGAGGCATGGGGGTCAGGTACTCTCTTCAAGAGGCAGTTGTCCCTTAGCAGAGCTCGAGTGCTGTGCTGGAAGAATCTCTCTTGTCAGGATAAGCTGCTCTCTTCAGAGCTGGCAGACAGGAAGGATTAAATCCACTGAAGCTGTGCCCACAGCCACCCCTTCACCCAGGTGCTCTGCCCATGGAGATGGGGATTTTGTCTGTAAGCCCCTGACTAGGGCTGTTACCTTTCCTTCAGTGATGCCCTGAAGGAGGAGGAAATCTAGAGAAGCAGTCTGGCCACAACCACTTTGCCTTGCCCAGCCCAGACCTCCCAGACTCCTTAGCACTCTCGGGGAAACTGCCTACTAAAGTCTCATTAATGGCAGATACCACTACCCCCACCATGCTTGATTGACTTAAGTTGACTTCAGACTGCTATATTGGCAGTGAGAATTTCAAGTCAGTGGTTCTTAGCTGGCTGGGCTCCGTGGGAGAGGGAGCCACTGAGTGAGACCACTTGGCTCCCTGACTTCAGCCCCCTTTCCAGAGGAGAGAATAGTTCTGTCTCACTGAGGTTTCAAGCACCACTAAGGTATGAAAAGATAATCCTGCAATTAGCTCAGTATCTGCCCAAACAGTTTTGTGCTTGAAACCCAGGTCCCTGGTGATATAGGCACATGAGGGAATATCCTGATCTGCAGACTGCAAAAACCGTGGGAAAAGCACAGTAACCTGGCCATATAGCACAGTCATGGCTTCTCTTGATTCAGGGAGGGAGGTCCCCAGCTCCCTGCTTCTGCCCCACCCTGCTTCTGCTTGCCCTCCGTGGGTTGGACCCACTGTCTAACCAGTCCCAATGACATGAACTGGGTACCTCAGTTGGAAATGCAGAAATCACCCTCCTTCTGCATTGCTCTAGCTGGGAGCTTCGGACTGGAGCTATCCCTATTAGGCCATCTGGCCCCTCCCACAAAGTGATTTTTATGAACATAAAAGATTTCGAAATAAATATGAATCTATCTTATCATAATTTTAGTTTGTAATTGAAATTTTGCAAAGTTTCTAAAAAGTTACACCACTAAATTTAGGGTAGTTTTCATTTGCCTTGTCTTTTTGTCAAAGAACAATTATAGAATTGTGTTATCTTAACTGACCTATCATTTTGAAAGCCTCATTGAAAATTAGAATAAGATATTTAAAGTACATACTTTCATCCAAGTTTTGCATTATGCATGATGCTGGGATGAGTGGTTTGCAAAATAGTCTTGTACTATGGATCTTATAACAAGCACTAATAAAACTGAGGTGACTCAATACTTTGCCCTTTTACTATCAAATAAATATACCAGATGAAAAAGAAAATAGAATATTTACACCAAGTACATTCAGTAATATAAACACGTTTGTGGTGAAGAGTTAGGATTTACATATTCACACTGGATTAAGAGAAACGGAATTGGGAGGACAAGAGATTTCACTTTCATACTCGGTAGTTCAGACATCCTACTTAAAGAATTCAATCTACTTTGCTAGCAGGAGGACTTTTGTTTTTGAGGATATTTCGGTGCTCTGAGGTAGAAAAGGAGTATGCACAGGATTTCAGACAAGTGGAATTCACATGACCTCCCAACTGGTGAGGGAAGAATCTCTAGGCCCTCCTGGGGCCCTCAGCCTGGAGTTCCTGACAACCACTTCTGGGTTGCGCTGGAAAGGCTTCAGGACCCACAGGGAAGGGAAGGCCAGGATGGAGTTTTGTGTCCATGCATGTGGGTTATTTTTTCCCTGAATCCTGGAGACTGGAGGCTATCTAACCTACACAGTGTGAGTATTAAAAAACTTCCTGTAGCAATAAGAGCATCAAGAACATAAGATGTATTTTAGGATGAGAGCAAAAAAAAGTATTTGAGGACTCTGAACTTGTTTTTCCAAGTTTTTGAAGGTTGTGAAACAAAACTGAACATGAGATGTTCAGTAAATTGCTTTTGGAATTCTTTTCTTGGCAATACCATGCTCAGTGTTAGCCAAGCAAAAAAGGCTTTCTTGGTTCTTGACTATACTTCAAATTTTAAACAGGTATCTCATTTTGTTTTAATTATTTTAAATACTATTATTTATTAGCCCTTAATCAATATATCAATCAATCAAGTCATCAGAATATTTAAGAATTCAATCTTACTTTGATCTGGACAAGTTTAATTCCATCAAATCTTATATCAGCAATAGATTTCCTTGTCTGGCCTCTTCGGTGTCCAAATTTACACTTATTTCTAATCACTTGTTCATCATCTTCTATGGGTCTTCGAACATATTTAAAGCGATCTTTGAGGGCTCGTTTCCATAAAAACTGTGTAAAACAAACCAAACACGTCAGTTAGTCTCCAAGGAGATTGAGATAATCCTATATAAACAATAAAATATTTATTCACCTATCATCTTTGGGCTTAAATTTTTTTTTACACCATAGTCATAGAAATAATATATCTATCCTTTTTTTATTCTTACAGCAGTCTTGTGACATTGCTATAGAAATTATAAACTCTAAGTTATAGGTAAGAAAACAAAGTCATAGAAATAGAAATCTTTTCCCAATGCCATATGGTTATTGAATAAATATATTGGTTCCTGAACCTAGACTTCCCAATTCCTAAAAGTGATACTTTCCACTATATTCTACTGTCTCCACAACCAAATCCATTTTTCTAGTGGGTTCTAGAAAAGACCTGATACTGGCATATGGATTGATGCATTTTATTTGAAAATAATTTTCTGTCATCTTTT
Organism: Callithrix jacchus; assembly: GCF_049354715.1. Taxonomy (NCBI): domain Eukaryota; kingdom Metazoa; phylum Chordata; class Mammalia; order Primates; family Cebidae; genus Callithrix; species Callithrix jacchus. The sequence goes on from NC_133505.1 coordinate 136,799,081, forward strand.
GAAATTCGTTTTGGTGAGTACTATTGGCATTCACTCCCTAGGTCTATGGTGCCTCTACTGTTTCAAACACAAAGGCCAAGTCCCAGTTCTGGGAGGGAGAAGGGTATAGGTGGACCTCAATTTCAGTCTAGCAGAGGGATGAATAATTTCAATATAGAGTGAAAAGTACTATCACAGGGGAAGAGACATCATTTACATTGTATTAGATCGTAAAAGCCTTCCCGTAGGAAGTGAATGTAAACTGAGGCCTAGGTCATAGGGTCAGGTAACTACATGAAGGGATGGAGATAGCACTGGGGAATGCCAATTGAGTAGATGTGCAGAAGTTCCAGCAGGATGAAGCTGCATGTGCAATGGAATAGACGGAGAGCTGGTGCCCTTTAGAGAATTACAAGAGTTGTGTGTGGCTGGAGCACAGAGCTCAAGATGGGGGAATGACAGAGGATGGGGTAAAAAAATAAGGTGGGAAAGAGGAGCGGGCTCAATCACCAAGAACTATGGTCACCCCATTAAGGAGCCTCAATGTAATCCTGAACCAGATCTTAAATCTGTCTCTGTGGAAAGGCCGTATTAGAATCTCATAGGAACTTTTGCCGTTGGTCTTTCCTCTAAAGTAATAATTCTAAAACCGGAGCTGAATCAATTCCTGGAGGACCTGTTAGAGCACAGTTTGCTGAGCCCCACTCTTAGAGTCTTTGATTTTGAGGTCAGGGGTAGGCTGAGTGTGTGCATTTCTTACAAGTTCCCATGCAATGCTGTTGCTTGCTACTGCTCCAGACTCCACAGATCCTGGTTCAGGAGATTGGAATGGAGCCCAAATGTCTGTATTTTTTAAAGCTCTGGAGAGAATTTGTCAGAACAGCCAGATGAGGAAGTCTTCCTAGGCCATGTTGAGGTGGGAGAGTGAATGGTCAGATCTGAGCTCTGGAAGGATCTGTCTGACATGTGGAGATTTTGTGAGACCAGAGACATGGACAACACCTAAGAAGCAGCACTGGATTTCTTCCTCAGTATGCCAACATCTCTTCCACTGCCGGGCCTTCGGTTCGGGTCTGGAAAGCTTTACCCCTCACTTTCTCCTCTCCCAAGCTGGTATCTAGTTAACTCTTGCTTTGCCTTCAGGTCTTAGCTCAGTCTGTGCTTCATGATAGCATCCTCTGGCCTCTGTAACAGCTTGGTGTTGGGTCTCCCCTTTCTTCATTGGCACTTATCAGAGTGGTAATCTTACCTCATCTATGTGAAACTTTGCTTCTATTTCTTTTTCTTTTCTTTTCCTTTCTCTCCTCCCTCCCTTCCTCCTTCTTTCCTTCCTTCCTTTCTTTCCTTCCTTCCTTTCCTTCTTGTCTCTACACTATAAGCATATAAAGAAAGGCTCATGCCTGTTTTGCCCACCAAGCCCAGCACAGTGCTTCATGCATGCTGGAAACAATAAATGTTTGATGCCTTGTGTCAGTCCTCTATGAAGCAGGAGATGCAGGTGTCAACATGACAGACCAGAAGTGAGACTCTGAATCCTGGCAGTGCTTAATTGGTAACTAACTCACTGTGTGAGTGGCGACCCCACCCTTCTTGAAGCCAATACCTTAGAGCTGCTTCTGCTGTTAATCTCCCCTGCAGTGCTGAGGGCTTGAATAGATCCCCACAGTGAGTTGAGGGAAGGAAAAAAAAAAAACCCTTGCAGGCATATGAACCTGTGTTTCCCTCTGCCCTGGCCATAGAGAGTGGTCAGTCACCGAGTGGCTTTGGCCATGTTTTCTAAGCTCTGCTTCCTCATGGGTCAATGGGAATGCCACCAAAATAACATCAGCCAAATGCTTGGCACTTAGATTTTGCCATTCTTGGTTACATGGTTTATAAGTTCCAATAAGAGTAATCCCTGAAAGTACCATGGCCTAAGTTGGGAAGACCCCAGGTCCAAGTACTCGCCTGAATTAGCCAAGTAACCCCTCTTAGTTTTAGTTTCTTCAACTATAAAATGGAACAATAAGATCTGTCCTATCAACTGCACTGGCTTTTCGGGAGACTCAAGTGAGTAACTACTCACTGAAGATATTTGCCAACTAAAGTGTTGCTTGTAAAGTCCTTCAGCAGCCCTAGTGAGAAAGGTGTGGTTGAGGCTTAGAGGATGGCTTCAGCACAGATTAAGCTCCTGGGTATACATGAGTCAGAGATGCCTTATCACCTCCCACAGGCTTGTGAGGGTGGACTTTGCCATTGCTGTTTAACAACAGAACTGAAAAAAAGAATGGCTTGTATTTTTTTAGGCATGAAATACAAACAAGTGAAAGTACACTTTGTTTTCTACATGTTTCCTACAGCTTTGAAGGGTTTCTAAACGTGCTGAACCTGGTGGGAGGTATTAGAGCGATCAATGGCTAGGACATTTTTAAATTGCCAATTTCTTCTGTCTACCCTCTCCTGTCTTTCCTTATTAACTGTTTGATAGGAGCAGAAAAAGGACAAATCAAATACAATCTTCTGCATGAGTATTCAATCAGTGAGTATTTACTGAGAATCTGCTATACACCTGCATGCAGCGTGAGTTACTTACACAGATACCTTAGGTAGGCAGACTCAGTAGGAAATATCTGTGTTAGAGAATAATCATCCCTCTCCTTCATGTTTCCAGCCAGAAAGAGTGTAGAAAGATCTACATGAATACAGCTCTCCACAAACCACTCGAATAAAAAATGGCCCTGAAATTGCAGACCTCCTTTTGTGACGTATGAAGTCCACAGCATCACCAGCAGATCTTCGCACATTCAAATGTAGAATGTGGACCATCTTACACAGCAACTGGACTAGACTTGTCCAAAAAGCAAATATCCGAAAAAATTAAAAAGGGTATAGAGAGACAGTCTAGACAAAAAGAAATTAAAGAGACATACTAACCAATGCAATGCATAACTCAGATATTATAGCAAAAAATTATTTTTAAAACAGTTTTGAAAAACTGAAGAAATGTGAATATGGATTGTATATGATATGCAATTATTGCTAATTTTCTTGGGTATAAAAATGGTATTGTGGTCATATAAGAGATTATCCTTATTTTTGTTTTATTTTATTTTTGGGACAGGGTTTTGCTCTGTCACCCAGGCTAGAGTGCTGGAGTGCAATCGTAAGTCACTGCTGCCTCGACCCCCTGGGCTCTAGTGATCCTCCCACCTCTGCCTCCCAAGTAGTGGGACTACAGGCCCCTGCCACCATACCTGACTAATTTATATATATATTTTTTTGTAGAGATGGATTTTACCATGTTGCCCAGGTTGGTCTTGAACTCCTAAGCTCAAATGATGCATCCACTTTGGCTTCCCAAAGTACTGAGATCACAGGCATGAACCGCCACTCCCAAGTGTTCTTATAAGATATATGTTATGGTATTTAGGGATGACACCTGCAGCTTTCCTTTAAATGCTCAGCCAAAACAAACAAATAAATATGACAGAAAAAAAATAAATGGGGAAAATGTTAATCCCTAATCTAAGTCAGTAGTTCTCAGCATGCAAACTGATGTTGTTCTGCCCCCTCCCTTGTTTGGTTTTGTTGGTGTTGCTTTGTTTTGTTTTAAGAGAAAATTTGCTTTATTCTGTAGTGTGCTTGCTATACTGTTTGGGGACATGTGTGGTTGTTATAACTGGGTGGACAGAGTGCTACTCACACCTAGTGGGTGCCAGGGATGCTACTTCAATGCACTGGACAGCCCCAAGCACAAAGAATTATCAAGCCCCAAAGGTAAACAGTGCAGAGGTAAGAGTATATGAGCATCAGTGTAGCATTCTTTCAATGTTTGTTCAGATTTGAAATTTTTCGTTTCTTTCTTTCTTTCTTTTTTGAGATAGAGTTCTGCTCTTGTTGCCCAGGTTGGAGTGCAGAGTGCAATGGTGTGATCTCAGCTCACTGCAACCTCTGCCTCCCGGTTCAGGCAATTCTCCTGCCTCAGCCTCCCGAGTAGCTAGGATTATAGGCACCTGCCACCAGGCCTGACTCATTTTTGTATTTTTACAACACAAAAATGCATTTCACCTTGTTGGCCAGGCTGGTCACAAACTCCTGACCTCAGGTGATCCACCTACCTCAGCCTCCCAGAGTGCTGGGATTACAGGCATAAGCCACCATGCCCAGCCCAAAAATTTTCAAAATTAAGAGTTAAAAATAAAATTAGCCCTAAAAATAACCACGTTTGTGCATTCGCTCTCTTTTTCCACCCCCTGCCTCCCATTAAATGTTCTCTCAAATTTTGTACATTTTCCACTGTAGCATTAGGAACAAAACCTCATACACACTTGGAGGGAGAATTTGGGTAAACATATATCCAGGCACCAGGGTTTCTCAGTCTACTCTGAGTGCAAATCTGAGCCCTAAGCTGCTAAGCAATTTTGCACACATCTCTGTATCAGTTAACGGTCTTTGGTGAATGTCACTGGGAACAGATGTGGATGAAATGCGCACAAGAGCAAAGAAAGAACTATTGGCTACTTTGTATGTGTCTCATTTTGATAAGCATGAAAGTAAAGGTCAAAGGTAATTGGATCAATACGGATTTGATTAAGTATATGCAAAGATCCTCTAGAAGGACTCTGACATCGGTTACTTCTGGAGAGAAAAATTACATGGCTGGAGGAGCCAGGACGGGTAGGAAACTTTTCTGTTTATACCCTTTTAGTTTTTGAATTTTGAGCTATGTAAATATGTAATTTATTCAAATAGTAAATGTAAATTTAAAAACACACAAGCTCTATACACAGTAACAATGATTAGATATTAACTTGGTAGATGTATCCTGAGTATAGAAGAAATCCTGGGAATCAGTTTTGACAGCCATACTGACGTGATCGTCAATGTTGGGACCCCGGTTTGTTCAGCATTGTTGTTGTTGTTGCTTTGTTTGTATTTTGTTTTGTTTTTGGAGGAAATTTGATTTCTTCTGTAGTGCGCTTTATATGCAGTGGCATATTTTGGAAAGGCTGTCATTCTAGAAGCAAGAATGCCTGAATTCTAATCTTGGCTTCAATAATTAGTATTTTCTAGACATGCTATACAACATTTTTCCTTAGTCTGAGTGGGGAAAAGAATGCTTAATGACCTCTCTCACTGGGAAAATTCTATGATTCTCTCCATACATAATGAAACATTTCTTGAAAATACAAAAAAAAAGAAGGAAGAAGAAAGGAAGGAAGGAAGGGCAGGAGGCATAAATACAAAGAGGGAAGGAAGGAAGGGAGGGAGGGAGGAAGGGAGGGAAGGAGGGAGGAAAGGAGGGAGGAAACAGAGCCTTTACATGTCTTTATATTCACAGATATCGGCATTTATCTTTTGTTGTTCTTGGAGCGAATTGCCGAAATTCCATGTCCTTAAGAAAGCACAGCAAAAAATATATTTGTACAGACTTCTGAGACAGTGAAGTGCAAAAAGACATCTAGCTTATTTAGATATGATTATCAATGTGTATGCACATCGCATGTGGAGACAAAGGGAATAAATAGACAGTCCATCTTTATATAACCATAGCTATGGTTCCCTGTAATTGTTCCTTAACTCATATAGTTACGGTGTCATAAACACTCAATTTTTTATTATCATCTTAACTATTTTTAAGTACAGTTAAATAGTGTAAATTATATTCACATTGTGTGCAATGAAGACCCTGGTCTTTGAAAGCCAGGAGACAGGCAGGTTCATCAAACAGCAAACTTTTTGTTGAAACACTGATGGCAGTGGATCTCATCCCTGGTCTACATTAGAATAGTTTTGGCAAATTAAAAAAAAATTAATGACAAGGTCCCATCTTCAAATTAATTCAATCAGAATCTCTAGGAATCCTAATGTGCAACCAGAGCTTAGAACTGCTGCCCCAGAGAATTGCTTGAACCTGGGAGGCAGAGATTGCAGTGAGCTCAGATCACGCCACTGCGCTCCAGCCTAAGTGATCAAGTGAGACTCTGGCTCAAAAAAGAACTGCTGCCCCAGAGCATCCTTTATCAGGACAGCAGAGATGTGACAGGGCCAGGTAAGGTTGGAGGCCCAGAACTCAAAGCCAGACAACAGCTCGACTGGGTCTGAGAAGGCAAGAAACACCCGATGACAGCTCTGACACAGGCGCAGCCACATCTTTCTCTTTCTATGTGTTGCATCTCCTAAAGACCCTTCCTAGCCCTTAAAACCCTTAAGACTCTGAAAGTGAACAGCTCAGTTAATCTTAGGAACCTTATATGCTTGTGCAACCATAATCGCTATCGATTTTGGCCGCCTTCAGCCCTGAGCAACTCCTGATCAGTTCTGTTACACTGAGTTTCCAAACAGTTTTGAGAGGACAGCAGTATGATGACACAGAGAGACAAAGAAGACAAAGGAACACAGGGCAGAGAGAGACTGAGAGGTTATGAAAAAGGGAAGACATGGAGACAAAGTCAGAGAGAGAGCCAGAGCGCAAAGTCAAGAAAGAAGCATGAACTAACAGAAAGTGAAATATAGAAACAAAATCAGAGAGAGACCAAAGAGACAAAGAGTCAGAAAAACAGAAACAGACAGACCTAGATACATAGAATGAGAGAGAGAGAGACCAAGAAAAAGATGAGTGAAGCATAAAATTACTGGGCAATACAAGGCTGTTATTTTAAGATGGTCTGAAATTAACAAGATGGTGCCATGTGGTCACTTACAAAGCCACAGCCGTCCTCATCCAGGAAAGGGTGGGCCTGCAGCAGGGCATTCACTACGTCATTGTACTGCTGGGTGCTGGGGTACCTGGTCACCAAACAAGGAGGATATGTTTCACTTCAAGCAGCCCACATTCCTTGCTTTAAGATGATTCTAAATTACACTCACTTTTCTTCACGTTTTTCTATATAACAAAAGAGATTTAAATATTGGGCAATGTGGAACCTATTACCACAATCTGAAGAGAATTGATTCCACATGAATTCTACTCTTTTCTGAGACAGACCCTTTCCCAAAGCAACAAGCCGTCCTGTTACCACTCACAGTGAGCCTTCCAGGTACTTGGTCATGTCAGCCTGGAGAAACTCAATGATCCTTATCCTCATGCTGTGATCCGGGCACTTCTGCTCTGCTAGCATGCATTTGACATCATAGGGAAACTCTGGTAAAACATAGGACTTCGTCCATTGTAATGCTTTGCTTCTTGCTAGAAGATGTTTCACATTTCTTCTGTGAAATAAAAACACACAAAGAATAAAATTCTATCCAAATACATGCAATTTATTAATTTGCTACATCCTAAGAACTTCTGATATAAACAACTTTCCTGAGACCCAAATATATGAAAGTCATCATGAGATCTTCCATTCATTCAACCATCCACAGATGTTTGAAGGTTGATTAAGTGTCTCTATCCATTCACACACACATAAATAATTATTCTTTAGAAAGTGTCACAATAACATAGACTTAAACTTGAAATGCAAACTAATTCATTTTTCTTAAAGAGAAAATATAATGCATAGCTCAAAACTGGACAAAATACTTAACAAAAAGGAAATACATAGCAATTCAGCAAAGCAAATGAAGCATACCATAAAGTCTTGGCAACTATTAAGAAAATTCTTTCAATTAATTTATTCTGCTGCTGAAATACAAGATCCATCTAATTTAGTTAGTCTTTGCCTATTCTGATAAGGTGAACTTAGTTTCTAAATCAAATATAAGTATCAGATATTCAAATTCCATCTAGATGAAATTTCTACAAAGGGCTACAGAAAACTATAACTACAGAAGGCAGATCAGGAGTTGCCTGGCTGAATGGATAGTGATTATTGTTGCATAAGCATATAAAGCTGCTAAAATTAATTGAGCTATTCACTTTATTTTCTTTTTATTTTTTTTTCTATTTATTTATTGAGACAGAGTCTTCCTCTGTCACCAGGCTGGAGTGCAGTGGTGTGATCTCAGCTCACTGCAACCTCTGCCTCCTGGGTTCAAGCAATTCCCCTGCCTCAACTTCCCGAGTAGCTGGGACTACAGGCATGTGCCACCATGCCCAGCTATTTTCATTTGTTTTATTTTTTGTGGATATAGGGTCTCACTATGTTGCCCAGTTTCATCTTGAACTCCTGAGCTCAAGTGCTCCTCTTGCCATGGCTTCTCAAAATGTCGTGATTAGAGGCATGAGCCAACACAGCCAGCCTCTCATTCACTTTAAATAAGTGAATTTTATGCTTGTAAATGAAACATCAATAAGGCTGTTTATAAAATTATCAGAACAACATTCATGGCTTAAAATTAGTGACTGACCACTGAGTGTGTAAAATGAAGACTCTATAGTATCAATAAAATGTCCAGGCAACAATTAGTTAAAGGCACTAGGTAGCTCTTAACCCATTTACAAATAAGGTTGACTGGGGTAGGAGTGAAAAAACAGAGGCAAGCCAGTAGAAGACCACAGGACGATTTCCTAAATTAGCCTATGTAGGTTAATTCTCTGATAACCCTGGAACTGTTAGTGGCCCAAGCAAAATTCAGATGAATTTTGAAAGGCCAGGCTTCTTTCAGCCTTAGTTCATCCTTTATAAGAATGCACGAACCATAATGGGATATGGAGAATCAAGCACGTAGCAGAAAGCACGCTCACATCTTTTTATGATAAGCTCCCTTTCCTTTTTCCCCCTTTGACAGTCCCTATTATCAGTGGTGAAATCATGTCCTGGTTAAAATAAGCACACCAATAATTTAATACTTGACTCAATACCGCAATAGGAAATTTCCAGATGTAAGTCTCTGCTGTAGCCCAATCTATTTTCCAGTATATTTCTCTTTCATTTTGTTCATACATTTAACCACTATTCACTGGGGTTCTACTGAATGACAATTACTTTTTCACAACCCTCATTTTCTCCAATATGCTATTACTTTGTTTCTTTCTCCCATGGCCAAATTACCTCTCCTGTATCTACTGAGACCAAGGAGTATAAGTAATGGGCAGATTTGCCGGCTGTCTTCTGTGCCGTCCTAGGATTTTTTAAAAGTGAGGTAACTTGGCAGGTGTTAAGCTGGTTTCAGTAATCTTAGCATCAATCTCCTTTCCCCCAGTGATTTTCAAGTAGCTAAATTAGCTGCCTGCCGGGTCCAGGTTTTTGAAGTTATTATGTTACTTAGTGCTACCTCAACAGATAAGTTCAATATTCCAGTGTTACAAAATAAAGCTCGTTACACTGTTTGTCTTTTTATTCCACATACTTTTCCCTGTATGTGTTTCCACTGTCAGGGCAGAGAATACAACGCATGATATTATTTCTATCAAACATCCAGAATGTAGCTAGACACATACAAGATCCAAGAAGACAGATACTTCGTCCTGCTCTAAATAGAGGTATTAGGCAAGATGAGAAGCATCAACTTTTCCTTTTCTTTACATTAAAACAATTTAAGAAGATATTCTGGAATTGAATAGAAACCAACCCATGCCACCTAATACCAATCAAAATGAGTATTACACAATAAAAGTGACTCATCAGAAATTAAAACTACATTCTAATGTGGAAGCAGATAACTGCAGGCATAATCATTTCCCATCTGTAAAATTATATTTGCACTGGATTAAAAAGAGCCTTACGTTGAGGCTAAGATTATTTACAGTATTTTTATTAAGCTAGAGTTGAGCAGAACACCAAAATAAGTCAGTCAAAAGTAAGGGTAGGGAGCAGACACCAGTCCATCCCAAAGGATGGTTATACTACTGTTACCACCTCCGAGCCAGGTTCTTTGACAAAATCAGCACCACAAAACAACAGATCTCTAAGCCAAGGCATCTCAATCCAGGGTGCACAGTAAAATCAACTGGGAAGCTTTTAAAACATGTTAATACCTACAATTGGTCTCTGCCTAACCGAATCAGAGTTTACTTCTTACTAAATTCTCAGCTTAAATGTAGAACTTACATTTGTAATAAAATAAAACTTAAAGTTAAGACAACACATTTGATAATTGGCCATATCATTATTGTATTAGGTGCTTAATTAAAAAAATGATTAGATGGGGTTTTCATGAAAAAGCTCATTGACTCTCCAACATTTTCTAACTTTAGCAAGAGTGAAAAAACATACCAAAGAGCAGATGGTATACTCTGATGAGGTTCACATAGGGTGGGAAAGATGGCTCTGCTAAGAACAAGCTCAGGTGAACACCAGCGCTCTAAGGAAAAATCTGAATGCACAAAAGAACAGAAGTTGGTAGGGAGCAGAAGAAACACAGATGTTGCATGAGGGCAGGGCTGTTGGTTTAATCGACAGTGTATATAACATTGCTTAGCAGAGTTGATAACACAATGATTTTTTTTTGTCGAAAGAATAAACCAGGCATCTGAAAGCAGCAGCTATCTAAGCAGGGCTGAATTCAATCTGCTCTGGGCAAAGATGTGGACACTTCAGTGGTCCATGTTTGCATTCAGCACCCTGTAGATTTGCCTCCCCGTTTACCAGGCCTGTCTTTCAATCACCTTCATCCTGCTTTTCCTTAACCTCTCTTACCTGAATCTCTTCCCAGTCACCTCATGGAGACTGCTTCCTCAGAAGTCAGTAATGATTTCCTAATTGAAAAATTCAGGGCCTTTTGACCACAGCCTTTTTCAAGACCTCTGTAATTGCATTTAGTGCAATTGGCCACTTCCTCACACTCCTTTCTTTCTTATCTTCCTTCACACTGCTTCATTTGTCTGCCTCCCTTCCTATCTCTCTGACAACTTATTTGCTGATTTGTACCTCCTTTACTTTCTTTCTTTTTTTTTTTTTTTGAGACGGAGTTTCGCTCTTGTTACCCAGACTGGAGTGCAATGGAGCGATCTCGGCTCACCGCAACCTCCGCCTCCTGGGTTCAGGCAATTCTCCTGCCTCAGCCTACTGAGTAGCTGGGATTACAGGCATGCATCACCGCGCCCAGCTAATTTTTGTATTTTTAGTGGATACAGGGTTTCACCTTGTTGACCAGGATGGTATCGATCTCTTGACCTCGTGATCCACCCACCTCGGCCTCCCAAAGTGCTGGGATTACAGGCGTGAGCTCTTTCTATGAGAATTTGCACACAGCTTGGTTCCTGCCCCCTTAATCCTCTGTATTGATATCTACTTTCTTCCTCAAAGAACTCACACAGCCCCATGACCTAAGCTCTGAGCTCTCTGTTGATGGATTGGTAAATCTACGATCAATAATCTCTTCTCCATACTCCATCTTAGATCTCCAACAACTTGTTCATTGTTCATCTCATACTCAAATCCAAAATAATTCATAATCTTTAAAAAAACAAAAAACAGGCCGGGCACAGTGGCTCACACCTGTAATCCCAGCATTTTGGGAGGCCAAGGTGGGTGGATCACAAGGTCAGGAGTTCAAGACCAGCCTGGCCAAGATGGTGAAACCCTGTCTCTATTAAAAATATGAAAGAATTAGCTGGGCGTGGTGGTGTGTTCCTGTAATACCAGCTACTCAGGAAGCTGAGGCAGAGAATTTCTTGAACCCTGGTGGCAGAGGTTGCAGTGAACTGAGATTGTGCCACTGCACTCCAGCCTGGGCAACAGAGTGAGACTGTCTCAAAAAGCAAAAAAACAGAAAACAAAACAAAACAAAAACCTAGGTTCTCATTTTCTAGGAACTGAATTGTTTTCTTTTCGAATTCAACACAATTCTATGTGTTGAAACCCTATGTATTTGGACTTCAATGTGATTGTATTTGGAGATAGACCTTTATGGAAGTAATTTAGTTAAATGAAGTCATAAGTGTGGGCCCTGAGATGACAGGATTAGTATTCTTAAAAGATCTGTATGCCATGTGAGGTCAGAGAGAAAATGTAGCCATCTGCAACTGAAAAAGAGGGTCCTCACCAGAAACGGAAGAGATCAGTGCCTTGATCTCAAGCTTACAGCCTCCAGAACCACCAAAAAATAAATTTCTATGTGTAGGCCTCCAAGTCTATAGTATTTGTTATGGCAGCCTGGGTGGACTGACACAGCATTCCAGTTTCCTTATTTCTTTTGCTGTACCTGTTTCCTTAGCCACTCAGGCTTAACATCGTGACATCCCTTTTACCTTTATTTTTCACTCCTAAGTGTCATGAAATTTTCCCCACGTTTTATTTGTGCTTATTTCCATGGTTCATGCTACTCCACTAATCCAAGTATTTATCACTCAAATGCGGACTGCTTCAACAGTCTCCTAGCGGAGCTCTGCTGGAATGGCCTAATGAGCTCCCACTGGACCAGCTATCTCAGAAACATTAACCATAAACATTAAACACATTTTTAAAAAATTAACTGAAAACACTGAAAGGTGAAAAACAGAATGCAGGTTTTGAAAAGAAGCCTACACTTAGAAGAGGAAGACACTGGGACTTCAATGAGGTTCCGTTTCCATGCGGTTAGCCTGAAGGCAGGCCTCATGCTGTGCTGCCAAAACTCTAATAGAAAAACCTGTAGTTTCTTCTGGACTCAAAGACTTGGGGCAAGTCTTTTGGGCAACCACATGTGTGGAAAAGGAGAGTAAAACCCCAGAAAAGAATGAGCTGCCGAGCGCGGTGGCTCAAGCCTGTAATCCCAGCACTTTGGGAGGCCGAGGAGGGTGGATCACGAGGTCAAAAAATCGAGACCCTCTTGGTCAACATGGTGAAACCCCGTCTCTACTAAAAATATAAAAAATTAGCTGGGCATGGTGGTGCGTGCCTGTAATCCCAGCCACTCAGGAGGCTGAGGCAGGAAAATTGCCTGAACCCAGGAGGCGGAGGTTGCGGTGAGCCGAGATTGTGCCATTGCACTCCAGCCTGGGTAACAAGAGCGAAACTCCGTCTCAAAAAAAAAAAAAAAAAAAAAAGAGCTAATGAGGGAAAACTCCACAATCTGTGTATAAAGTGTTTAAATCTCTAGATGATCTTGCACTACACATGTGCATAGCTGGACTAAAGATAAAATAACTAAGCAGATTTTAACTGACATCCGGGAGACTGAGTTTTCCATGTGAGTCCAATCAGTTTTGCAGTTTTCTAGAACAAACTGTCAACACTCTTTGGGTGAACACAACAGATTCAAGAGATTCCACATTGTAACATTCACATATAATCTAAAAATTTGTAACATTAAAAAAAAATTTAATCCATCCTCAAGAGTAAAGATAATCACTAGAATGTGATGCTAGCTAAGATGACCCAGATGTTGGCAAGGATTTTAAAGCAGCCATTCTAACAGTGTTCAGTAAATTAAAGGAGTATATGCCAGAATGAATGAAATGATAGGAAAATTTAGCAGAGAAATAGAAACTGTTAAAAAGAAACAAATAGAAATTTAGAAAAAAAATGCAAAATTTGAAATTAAAAACTGTACTAGATAGGATTCATAGCAGAATGGAGATTTAGAAGGAACTAGTCATTGAATTTAAAGACAGATCAACAAAAATGATTCGATCCAAAAAACGGGAGAAGAGATTAAAAAAATTAAGAAAAGTAGCTCATATTTTCTAATTTCAGGTCCTCACAATTTATCCCCCTCTACAGCCATAAACCCTTCTCCTCTGCGATCCATCATCCAATATTACATGAACACTGATTTAACTGTGTCGGTCAGTAGAGGGGCCAGGTAGAGCTGGCCAATGGCTTCCAGGGCTACTTTTGGAACCAAGACATAGTCCAAGATCCCAGCAAAACAGGCCTATCTTGCTTGACACCATAATCATGCCCAAGAAAAGGAAGCAGCTTAAGTTCTGAGCCCCTGATTCCTGGTCTGATTGTGTGACCATGGCAAATTATGCCAACTCAGAGCTGGTTCCTGCGAGGCCTGTACAGTTAAGAAATCTGTCAACAATGGTATTCAGAAGTAGTATTGTTCAGAACAGTAACGGTATTGTCATAACTTGCCGGCCTCTCAGATTCCTATAGAGAGGCTCTTTCTAGGCCTGGGTAGCCCTGTGATGATGGTTAAATGGATGCCCAAGAGGCTTATTTGTAGATAACTGTGTCCAGAATGAAAACAGCCAAGAAGTACGAACTCCATACATTGCTGGGAAAGAAGCACATCTCATGGATATCTGGCTATTGCTGGCCACCTGCATTTACCCTGATCACATAGTAAATTCTTCCCTTATTTGAAGAATACTTGAAATATGACTTCAACGGATGCCTTTGGAAGAAGTAACGACCACTCACTGGTTGTGTGTCTTTACTCCTGTGACTGAAGTCTATAGAGACAGCTAGGCTATCTCTGGCTTCATGCAATCTGATATCTGTATGAGCTATTTGAAACCCAAATATTGAAGAATCCAGCATTTCTAGAAACTATTCCTCGTTCTGTTAATGAATTTCAAACACTGTTTCTGGTACTGAAACATCACTGAGAACCAACATGGAACTGTAACTTCAAATTTAAAAGCCCCATAGTTAAAAGACCAAGTAAGTATATAGAAGACCTGCAAGTTCACATTCAGTACTTGACTATACTTAATATGTGCCTTTTGCACGATTTCACATTTTCCAATTGTCATAGGTATGACAACCTTCCTGTTTGCAGACAATGTAATTCATATATTGAGTGACATGTGTGATTCAGAATTCTTCTCTCCCCAGCAATTAGACAAAGTGAGAGTTTACTATGTTAGTCTCTTTGACCAATAGCATCTTCAGCTTGTGGTCTCCCTGAGAGGAGAGTTACTGCTTCCTATTTCTGAGGGCAACGGTGAGCCAGGCCCATCTCTCAATTATCATCCCTTTGGGTTCCTGGGACTCCCCAGGAAGAGGAAAATATCTATGATTTGTTGACCTGTTTGAATGTAAACATTCGCATTGGAAGGAAAGCTCTGAGTCCGTTCTCTGCATGTAAACCCCTTTCGGAGCTATTGAGTGTTTGGCAGTTATTTGATCCCCATGAAAGTGGATGATATTGCTTTAGGGAAAAAGTAAGCTCTTGAATTTTCATACCAGAAAGCTTCAGTATTTCTTTTTGAATGAGAGGTAGCTTAAGAGTTTGAAACTGTTGTTGCCTTCCTTTTTTTTTAACTGAGCTGCAGTTTCTTGCTTTGTTGAAAGTGGTGCTTCCACTTTCATTGACTCGAATTTAAAGGAATTTTTTCATTCTCTTTTTACTTCTACAAATAAAACAGTTGATGGGATTTTCAAATTCTATGAGAAAAATAAAATCCTATGCTCTACAACTTCTTAAAATCCCAAATTTGAATTTGTCATATTTACTAATTAGGAGTTTTTCTACTCTCTTATTATGAACTGTCACACAATGTGAATTCTCAGATCCAGTCCAGACACAAGCCCTGCTAAATCTGCAGAATGCACCATCCATGTGTTAGCAGTCGCTTTGCTTCCCTAGAATGCCCTCCGTTGCCCTCATTCTTCTAGGCTTATCTCAAGCCTTCTTCTCAGGTGGGTTTTACCCACTGCCACACTCCTTCCACACATACAGTTTTCCTCATCTGAATCATCCACATGGCTTGGTCCAATGCTGACCCTGTAGCAGTCAGCTACATCTAGACTCCTTATCTGTCTTGATTTTTCTATGTCCTTGTTGAAGGAAATAGTTTGTGACAAAAATATTGTAGAAAGAATTAGCAATGTTTGAAAGAGGTACAAAATATCAAATATAACATTCTATGATGGGTAAAGATACTCTGTAGTTCTATAAACTTGTGTTTTCTTTTCTTTTTTAAAAGACACGGTCTCTCTCTTTTATCCAGGTGGGAATGCAGTGGCTCCATCATGACTCACTGCAGCCTCATACTCCTGGGCTCAATGGGAGCCTCCCGCCTTAGCCTCTGGAGTGGCTAGAACTACAACCACACACCAGCACACTCAGCTAATTTTTAAAATTTATTTTTATAGAGATGAAGTCTCTCTATGTTGCCCAGGCTAGTCTCAAACTCCTGGCCTTAAGTGACCCTTCTGCCTTGGCCTCGAAAGTTGAAATTAGAGATGTGAGCCACCGCATCTAGCCTAAATTTCTGTGTTCAGACATAAAATTGCCATCTTTCAAAATGGTGCTTCCTGTTATGCTAAAACAGCCCACTCATGACAAAGAAACCACCCACTAGCAAGGCACCAAGTCAAGTGGTGAGTGAAAAGAAGTGCCAGGTCACTAAGCCCATAAATTTGAGATACGTAAACCAGTGGGGCATGCTGAAGAGGCAGATACTGGGATTGAGGTGGAATCCTCTGGAAACACAAAAGGTATCTGAGAACTAGACCATGACTGTGGAGAATTACAGAAAGGTGAAATACACCAAAACTAAACCCTCCAAAAGCTGTTTTCTCAGCATCTCATCAGGCTTCAGTTGCACCCCATGTGGCTTTATGGGACCAGGGCAGAGTTCATATCACACTCAGCTGAACCCTGGTTGACCTTTGGGGTCATAGTAAGCTCATAAATCATTCTTGTTTTCCCAAATTTCAGGGCACAAATTGTACCTTTCTCCAAGGGCATCCACTTGGAGACAGTGTCCTCCTTTGAGGAACTGTGATACTTTCCAAGTCTTATAAAATAGTACTGCTCTCTGGTCCTCCAGGGAAGAGAACAAGGGACAAGAGTGGAATGCTTTGCTGTGAAAAATACACATCCTGGCTACAGGACATGGTGGTAGTATTAGTACTCCCACCCCTGAAAGAGAAAGCAGGGACAACTATGCTGCTCTCCAGGGACTGAACTGAAAGAAACTGTATCCCACAAGTGGCTATATTGTAGGATCCCATTTTCTTTTAATTCCTCTCTACATCCAAGCCTGCAGACTTTATACACTGTGAATGGTATAGATTGGGATACCCAGTTTTATGTTATAACTCTGAAGCTAAATGGCATGTGACCTCTGCAACATCTAAAAGCAGAAATGTTCTGGGGACATAGAAGAGGAAGAAGCCAGGGAAGGCTTGGGCATCTGTTTAAAGAATTTGCTGTCATTTTATCCTTGGACAGAAGATTAACATCTTGGAAGGGGTATACACCCCTTCCAAATAGGAAACAAACTGTACTAAACTACAAGTGAATCAGAAATGCTGTTTCTGAGTTAGTTATGCCAGCCACCTGGGAATTATCTGATTTACCTTAGCAAGAGTAACTACTGCTAAGAAAACAAACTAAACAAGAAGTTTTGAAGAGAACAGTAGAGACACATGCCAACGAACAAGGTGAGATGCCACCTCTGAAAATACTGAACAATGTCCCTTCAAAACACCCATGAACCATGAAGAAAATGCCGCTTTGTTGCTGCAGCTAATGGTATCCATTGCGAATTCAGAAAAATATTTGAGCTATTCCTAGAATTTTGATGTTTGCTTTTAGTTTATGTTTTATAGCCCAGGGTTCTTACAGCTGGCAATCAATTTATGAGATTTCCTTAGGAATTACATATTTGAAATGCATGTGTGAACCTATAATGAAGCACAAAGAAAAGAGAGAGATGTGACCAGCATCAGGCACCATGTCTTGGCCAAGACAGACAGATGTCTCTCAAACCCTCCATGTTATTGGCTGCCCATGTGAGAGTCAAAGCTTCAGGAGTCTTTGGAGCCCTAATTCATCAAAAGCCAAGCAAAAAAAATTTTTTTAATCTTTCCATTTTCCAGTTCCTCTTGGTATTGACAGAAATGCAAGATTTCAGAAACTCAGCCTTTATCTTATCTACTACCATGACGTGCACATCAGGTCTCACAGAGCTATCACATCTGAGTCCCTCTTTTCCTTTTTTCTTCCTCATTCATACATAATAAAAAGTAATGAGGCATGACATACTCAGTTGTTGCAAAATGGTTCAGTAGTACTATTTTTGCAGTCCTGAAGTATTAAAATGTGTTTATCGCCAACAGTCAAAGTGGGCAAGGACATTCAGTGGCTACTGAGAAATATAGAAAACTGGGTCTTATAACAAAAATGATGAGAGCCTCTCTTTGGGAGGTGGTGCTGCTATTAAACTGTTTAGACTGACTCTGTTGAGTGTTTTCTTATATAAAATGTTAATGTGAAAAAGAGTGAGAAGAAGCCCTAGCTTTATCAGAATCCCTGTTTTCTTTCACCCCACTAAGTTCTATTGAATAAGCTGTTGGTCATATTCTTCACAATGCTATTCTCATATTCGTTTTCTCATATTGGTTGATAGCATCACTAGTTACAAAAGCCAGATGTAAAGGAGAAAGTTTCCCACCCAGCAAACTCTTCCCTTCTTCTCATGAACAGGCCCACCACGTCCTGTTGATTTTATATTTAAATATGCATTTTATGCCCATTACCATCGTCTTAGTTTAGACCTTCATCAATTCTTGCTTGAACTTTAGCCTAGTGTCTTGATGGGCTTTTCTCCTCTCATTTTTCTCCAATCCATTCTCCACATCACTGCCAAAATAAATGATGAAAACTATATATATATATATATACCTGATCAAATCACTCAATCTCTTTGATTATTCCCTAACCTACAGCAGTAATTTTCAATTCTCACATCAGAATTACTTGTGGAACTTTAAAAAAATAATAATCATACACAAGTCTCATCCCCAGAATTTCTTATTCAAATTGCTTTTGATATATGTAAAATTTTCAGTGCTGCAAAAGAAGTTGCACTTGAACATAAATTTCCTCAGCAAGGCAATTTACTTCTATAGAAGGGTGTGGCTCACAGATGGACTAATGGTGAGAGCACACCTGGACAAGTGGGGGAAGGGGTTCCTATTCCTGATAGAGATGGCCTTTACTGCTGTGTTGTTCCTTTGTTGGCTAGGGTTAGACAGCACAGTCTAGATTAACACTGACTGGCTATTTTAAAGAGGGCAGGGGTATGAGTGGAGTGGCGGGCTGGGTAGTTTGGTGGGAAGGATGGTTATTGGGAGGTCAGAGCAGGTAACCAGGGGTGACCTAGGTCAAAGAAGGTAACTGGAGCAGGTGACCAGGATGAGTCAGGACAGAGCAGGGTACTGGGGAAACAGATGTGAACTACTGATTAGAACTGGTGGAAAAGGTTGTTTACTGAAACTGTAAGGAAGTTCAACTTGAAAATGGAGGACAAAGAACTGAACATACTGACATACTGATTCTTTGAAGAGAAACTTGGAGTTCACTATGTCTAACACTTTGTTACTCAAAATATGGTCTTAGAACAGCACTGGCATTAAAAATTACAGAATCCCAGGCACCCTAACTTACTAAATCAGAGTTTTAGTGTTTTAACAAGATTCCTCAGTGTTTTATAAGTAGAATTTGAGAAGCATCAGTTTAGAGTATTGGTATTTTTTCTGTAAGTCTACTATATGAATCTAATGTGCAGTCAAGGTTAAGAGATGCTTCGCAGGGCATGGAAGTCCCCTCCTTACCTCTCCAATAGAATCTCACCATTTATAGCAACTCCATTTTCTCTGCCTCTATCACATTCCAAACAGAATCCTCCATGCTATTTCAGGTGTTTGCACCCTTGCACATACTGTGAGTGTCCTTCTCTTCTCCTGCTTCATTTTCCTTAAGATAAACTTCTAATCATCTTCATCTTTCAATATCCTCCTTCAGTATTTGTGAAGCCTTTCCCCAGGGGTCTTTTCCATGCCCACTTCCCAGAAAGTTTTATTTCTCCCTCTCTCTGTGTTACTTTTGCGTTTCTCTTTTGGCATATTTTTCTCAGTGTTGCAGGTACTCGCTTACATATCTGTCTTGCCTACAAGACTCTGAATTCCCCAAGGAAAGGAATAAAGGGTTCATCCCCAGCCCCATGTCTACATAGTACATAGCTCATGGGGTATAGTCAGTAATTTGGACTGAACAAAAGAAAAACAGATTAGAAATCAAGATTACTTTGGATCTCTCTAAAGACTTAATAATACATCCAACAGAAATGACCAGGAGTCAGAGTTCTTTACCAGTCATGTCAGCTCAGTTTCCCCTGATTCCATAATTCCTGTTTGGCTGGGTCCGCAGATATCCTCCCCTGAGGGAAAATTGGGTTCTAGCTCAAACCCAGTATTCCTCACCTCATTAGGGTCCCTGCTCAAATGTCACCTAGTCAAAGTTGAAAGGACTTCCCTGAAAACCACATCTGAAAGAGAACCCTCCTGTACACTGACACATACAGGTACACACGTACACACACTGCTCACTCTCTATCCCCCCTCCTGCTTTTTTGCATCACTGGTCTTCATAGCATTTCAGCAAATTTATAACCTAATGTTATATTCATTTTGATCCCTACATTAGAAGGTGAGCTCTGCAAAGTGGGAGGCTTGATCGGTTTTTCCCTATTATATCCCAGTACCTATAACAGTGCCTCCCACATAGCAAGCACTCAATAAGTATTTCCATATTAAATGAATGGATGAATCCTGATTTAGGTAAGGAATCTTTAAACATGTACTTCCTAAGGTATTTTGTTGTGATGTTAGTAGATGTTACACAAAGAGAATCCTGGGTTAAATGAAGTTAAGTGGGTTTTTTTGTCTGTTTGTCTGTTTGTTTGTTTTCCTATAGGACTCCTCGAAGCCTTTACTACATTGCTGTATGCTGGGAATCTCTAATCAAGGAATGGGGTTAGTATGTATATTTCCACAACACAGAGCCTTTAGGCATGAGGTTCTACACAGGCACATGGTATGGAACGATGAGATCTTGCATTTCACTCTCAAATCCCTGCTCCATTATGCTGGCACTCAGGATCGAAATGTGTCAGTTCAACACCTGTAGGGTCTTTGATCCCCCCTGCCCCAGTGGTAATTGAGTTTCTCTAATCAGATTCTTGAAACCTACCTCTTCACCTGATTGTACATATTGGTTCAT
The DNA here is from genome assembly GCF_049354715.1 of Callithrix jacchus. Lineage (NCBI taxonomy): Eukaryota > Metazoa > Chordata > Mammalia > Primates > Cebidae > Callithrix > Callithrix jacchus. The sequence continues at coordinate 136,819,817 of NC_133505.1, forward strand.
AGACCTTGTTTCTGTTTTGTTTTCTATGGCAACAACCGACTGGTGTCCCAGGCCTTCTAGACAGGGGGCCTGAAGCATACCCTCCTCTTGCCTGGACCCCTGAGTCCTGGGAAGGCTTCCAGACACTGCTGGCCTTCCTGCACTTCCTAGAGCTGCTTTTGCTTTGGGACCACTTGTTAGAATTGAGAGCAGAATTTTTTTTTTTTTTTTTTTTGAGATGGAGTTTCGCTCTTGTCACCCAGGCTGGAGTGCAATGGCGCAATCTTGGCTCACCGCAACCTCCACCTCCTGGGTTCAGGCAATTCTCCTGCCTCAGCCTCCTGAGTAGCTGGGATTACAGGCACGTGCCACCGTGCCCAGCTAATTTTTTGTATTTTTAGTAGAGATGAGGGTTTCACCGTGTTGACCAGGATGGTCTCGATCTCTTGACCTCATGATCCACCCACCTCGGCCTTCCACAGTGCTGGGATTACAGGCGTGAGCCACCGCGCCTGGCCGAGAGCAAAATTTTTAAAATCTCTTTGGACCCTGTGTCTTAGTAACTGCCCTGATAAGAACAACAATTGGTAAAACTAATGAGCTCCTAAGGTTTTTTCATAAATTAATTCATTCTTCTATTTATTTTATATATAAGAAAAGTGAGAGCTAGTAAGATTATGTAAGTTGTCCAAGGTTACTCAGCTGGTATATAACAGAGCTAGGGTTTAAAACTAAACTCAAATATTTGCCTATCCTCCATCTCAAAAAAAAAATGATACTTCACCCTGCCTTTATGGGTCCCTCCTCCCACCTGATTCCCCAGGAGGGGTCACCTGATTCCCAGGAGGGGTCACCTGATTCACGCTTGGCCCAGGAATGAAGCAACACTGAAAGACAGAGTCAGTTGGCGGGGAGGACCTGAGCTGTTTTTAGGGAGAATTTCCTTTGGAGTTGGTGCTAGGGCACGGCAGGCAGTCATGTGCCAGGCACAGGGGAGCAGAACAGCCAGAAGTAGTACAATAAATCTATCCTCATAGGGAGAAGCAAGGAAATGAGGCAGACTAGACAGGGAAGCACAATGGAGACAGAGACGACCCACGAGAAAAGATGGGACCACTTCGCTATCTGGCTTTCCAGCACCTGTTCCTTCAGGCTCAGAAACTTAGGTGTTCTGCCCTTGGACGCTGGGAAATGCCTTTCTTAAAGTAAACTTTCTTTGTTTTTACTTTGAGTGGATTTTTGTTTCTTGCCGCCAAAGACATACTAAGGCAGGAAAGGTAAGTTCAGTTATTAAAACATTAACTGTAAGGTGCGATATGCAGAGGTGCGCAGTTGGTGGTAAACAGGTAAGTAAAGGGCTTAGGAGCCACTTCATGATCACAGATAAAGATAGGGGCATGCCACTTCTAGTTTCCAAACCCTTCTATTTCTCTCAATTTCTTAGCCAGTCCTATTCTTCTCCCACTTGCCAGGTGCTATGAAGAATATGAACTGCTGTGAAGTGTGGGGCTATGTCTTTGATGAGCCATGTGACAACAATTGGAATAATAACCCTGCCCAGCCAGCATCACAGGAGCATGAAGAGGACCAAATGTCAGGGGGCTTAGAAAAGTGAAAAGACAGCCCAGGCAACACAACGTGATCTCTTCTCTACAAATCATTAAAAAATTAGCTGGGCATGGTAATGTGCACTTGTGGTGCCAACTACTCTGGAGGCTAAGGCGGGAGGATTGTTTGAGCCTGGAAGGTCAAGGCTGCAGTGAGCCCTGATTGCATCACTGCAGCCTGGGTGATAGAGTGAGAAACCCCCAAGAAGAAAGAAAGGAAAGAAGAAAGGATGGAAGGACAGAAAGAAAGAAAAGAAAGCAAGGGAAGAAAGAAAGGAAAGAAAGGGAAGAAAGAAGAAAGAAAGGGGAGAAAGAAAGGAGAGAAAGAAAAGAAAGAATGAAAGGAAAGAAAGGGAAGAAAGAAGAAAGAAAAGAAAAAGAAAGGAAAGAAAAAGAAAAGAAAGAAAAAAGAATAGGAAAGAAAGAAAAAAGAATAGGAAAGAAAGAAAAGAAAGAAAGAATAAAAAAAGAAAAGGAAGAAAGAAGAAAGAAAGAAAGAAAGAGAAAGAGAGAGAGAGAAAGGGAAAGTCCTACAGGTTTAGAAGGTTGCATCCTCATCTCCTGCTGTGTCAAGTAGGCAGAGAAAAGATGCCCTAAGCCAAGTAAGAATACCTCCAGGAGCAGGGATGGAGAAATGGTTGTACACGGAGTGCCCTTTACTTCCACACTGCTTAGCTCTTGGCAGACATTATCTATTTTTAATGCTCAAAAGACCACCATGAAAAAGTATCAGTATTATTTCCATTTTGCGGATGAGGATACAGAGACCCAGTGGTACTGGGGTAGGTAGCACTGAGGCTAATCCCTGTTCTCCCCAACTCTACTCACATTTCACAGACATGTGGACTGGCTGCATTCAGCAGCTTCCTGTTGGAAGGGGTAGTTGAGAGCTCATGGCTTACTCCATGCACCTGCAGCCAATCACAGGAAAGCTCTGGAAATCGACAGGCACCCATGAGCAGGAAGGAGGGGAATGAAGCCACCTTACAAATGTATTTCCACTTTCTGAACCGTAGTTCAATCCAGGAAGACCAAGGCAATGGATTTCACACCTAGGACATGCCCTTCCACTTTCTTGGTCACCACCCCAAACAAGGGTCAGTGGGCCCTAACACTGGAAGATCTTGAGGCACTGAGGCTGGGAGGCTGGAGGCGGGGTGCAAGGTTGAAGGTGAAAGAGAGGGAAAGTGAGTGGAGAGGACAGCCCGGAGCTAAAGCCCACTTGCTCTTCTCTGAACTCATGGGGCTGCTGGGGTCTTGCAGGCTGAGTCAGAGGCTGTTGCCCTCAGTCCCCTGAGCTCTATGCTGAGGGTGGCTGGGTCCTGTGCTGTAGCAACAGCCCACCTGGGAAAATAGCTAGAAACCCCTTGCCTTCTCTAAACCTCAGTTGTACTCACTTACAAAAAGGAGAGAATAATGCCTACCTTGTGGTACTGCTGTGTGGACAAAACGAACTGATGGTGTAAAGGGGTTGTGAAAACTGAAGGACTACATCCTTGCTTGGCTCTTGCCTGTTATCCTTTCTGTGCCAGCTGACAGTCTCTTCTTTCAATGAACTACATTTAAGATATTGCCTTTGCTTGTTAGTGACTGGAGACAATATGTAATATGAGTTATGGATGCACAGATTGCCTGGGTGGGATGCCCACAAAATGCTATAGGACAGGGATTCTTAACCCCCAGGCCACAGACAAGTACTGGTTCATGGCCTGTTAGGAACCAAGCCACACAGCAGGATGTGAGCAGCAGGTGAGTGAGCAAAGTTTCTTCTATATTTATAGCCACACCCCGTCACTGACATTACGAGCTGAGCTCTGCCTCCTGACACATCAGTGGCAGCATTAGATTCTCATAGGAGTGTAAACCCTACTGTGAACTGTACACATGAGGGATCAAGTTTCATATTCCTTATGAAAATCTAATGCCTGATGATCTGTCTCCTATCACTCCCCAGATGGGACTGTCTAGTTGCAGGAAAATAAGCTTAGGACCCTCACTGATTCTACATTATGGTGAGTTGTATAATTATTTCATTACATATTAGAATGTAATAATAGAAATAAAGTGTAAAATAAATGTGATATGCTTGAGTCATCCCAGAACCAACCCCCTGACCCCAGTCCTTGGAAAAGTTGTCTTCCATGAAATCAGTCCCTGGTGTCAAAAAGGTTGGGGACTGCTACTCTAGGGGATACCATGACCCCCAGGTCACATCTTACCTATGACCATCTCAGCACCAAATCCTATGTGTGGTTCTCTAAGTCTACAGTTTTCCTTTGTTCTGTTGTAATCCATATATTGAAATATTATACCATATAAAGCCTAGTGTAGGAATATAGAGGAAATGTTTACCAAAGCAACTGGAATATAAAGCAAATGATTACCTGCCTCTGTCAGGGAGAGTTGAGTTACAAAATTCAGAACAAGGCACGTTCTATAGAATTTCATCTTTGTGGCTACTGCCAATTACCTTGAAAAGTTTGTGACAGAGAAATCCTTGTTTTCCTTAAGAATGTATACTTGAAAGATGTATACTATCATTCTAAAACTTCACTTTTCCAAAACAAAGACCAGAAAATTTAATCTTCATCCTTTATCAAATATCTTTTTTCACTGGATAAAAATATATTCCCTTCCAGGAAAAAAAAAAGTTTCAAATTATTCCCTTCCAGGAAAACAAAAAGTTTCAAATTAGAAATAAATCTAAGCATATGAAACGTCATCAAAAAGAGAAGAATGTTATCTGGCTTTAAAATGTCTTAAAGTTGGTACCCCCACCTCTGTTTTAATACTCTTCGGTCAATTAGTCCATTATCAAGGTTTTCAGATGGATAGAAAGATGGCATCTGCTCCCCATGGCTGACTGGACTGGAGGTCTCTTCACCCCTGTAACTAAGAAAGAAGAGGTGGATCAGGCACTATTCAACAGGAGACATGAACATTGATCTCACAGCAGCTCTGAGGGTAGCACCAACCCAGAGTAAACATCATGGTCTGTGTCCACTTCCAAGTTCCACATTAAAGTAATGACTAACAGAATGGAAAGAAGGCCCCTCTGGCATCATCTAATTCAGTGGTTCCTATGTGCCAGGAGGCAGACTGATGCCAGTTCATAATGTTGTTTCCACCAATCTATCCCTTTTTTTTTTTTTTTTTGAGACGGAGTTTCGCTCTTGTTACCCAGGCTGGAGTGCAATGGCACGATCTTGGCTCACCATAACCTCTACCTCCTGGGTTCAGGCAATTCTCCTGCCTCAGTCTCCTGAGTAGCTGGGATTATATGCATGCACCACCATGCCCAGTTAATTTTTTGTATTTTTAATAGAGACAAGGTTTCACCATGTTGACCAGGATGGTCTCGATCTCTTGACCTTGTGATCCACCCACCTTGGCCTCCCAAAGTGCTGGGATTACAGGCGTGAGCCACCGTGCCCGGCCCCAATCTATCCTATTTTTAAATGGCATGAAGACAATATTTTCCTTTATGAAATGATGGTGATCATAGAATGTATCTTTTTTAGTGAATATTCTTATTTGGCAAAATTAAATGGTAAACTCCATCAGATCCCCACTCTGCTCTCTGCTATTTTGGGAGACATTTAATTATCTGTGAAATCTCATGACCTTAGAAACACACTCTGCTAACACCCTCATTTTCCAAGCAATGCAACTGAGGTCTAGAAGGGAAAGCAACTACTGGTGAGCTACTCAGTGGCAGTGCCATGATTTGAACTCAGTTTTTCACCTTCCTGCCCAGTGATTTTTCTACCAGTTTCAACAAGAACAACAACCAAAAAGCAACTGCTAATATGCCCACCTATTTCATATCCCCATCATTTGCTGAGGTATAAACAGGACGCTAAATATCCTACCCAGATGTGGCTACAAATCCTTTTTAAAATAACATGCCAGGCTGGATGTGGTGGCTCACATCTGTAATCCCAGCACTTTGAGAGGCCAAGGTGGGTCGATCACCTGAGGTCAGGAGTTTGAGACCAGCCTGGCCAACATGACAAAACCCTGTCTCTACTGAATATACAAAAATTAGCCAGGCATGGTGACAAGCATCTGTAATCCCAGCTACTCAGGCAACTGAGGTAGGAGAATTACTTGAACCTGGGAGGCAGAGGTTGCAGTGAGCTGAGATCTACCCATTGTACTCCAGCCTGGGCAACAAGAGTGAAACTCCATCAAAAAAAAAAAAAAAAAAAAAAAAGAAAAGAAAAGAAAGAAAAGAAAACATGCTGGGTGTAAACCAAAAGTAAAATTCTAAGGCCCCCCCAGCCATCTGAATGGACTCCTCCTCTCAGCTAAAGGTATTCCAAAATCAACCTGAAAAACAAGTTCAGGCCATGATGGAAAGGGAAGGTTGAACATGCCTCATTATACCCTCCTCCCTTTTAGAATTCAGGAAAAGCTAACTGGCATTAACATCGACACAGACCTTAAGTCTGATAAGAAACATTTATGGTCTAGTCTCTCTGAAGCCTGTTACCTGGAGGCTTCATCTGCATGATAAAACCTTCATCTACACAACCCCTTATCATAACCCAGACATTCCTTTCTATTGATAGTAACTCTTCCAATCAACTGCCAATCAGAATTTTTTTTTAAGACAGAGTCTCACTCTGTTGCCTAGGCTGTAGAGCAGTGGCGCAATGTTGGCTCACTGCAACCTCTGGCTTCCAGGTTCAAGCAATTCTCCTGCCTCAGTCTCCTGAGTAGCCTGAATTACAGGCACCTACCACCATGTCCAGTTAATTTTTGTACTTTTAGTAGAGACAGGGTTTCACCAAGTTGGTCAGGCTGGTCTTGAACTCCTGATCTCAACTGATCTGCCCGTCTCAACCTCCCAAAGTGGTGGGATTACGGGCATGAGCCACTGTGCCCAGCTACCAATCAGAAAAATTTTAAATCTACCTGTTACTTGGAAGTCCCAGCTTTTATTTTTTTATTTTTTATTTTTTTGAGATGGAAGTTTGCTATTGTTGCCCAGGCTGGAGTGCAACAGCACAATCTTGGCTCACCACAACCTCCGCCTCCTGGGCTCAAGCAGTTCTCCTGCCTCAGCCTCCTGAGCCCCAGTTTTAAGTTGTCCTGCCCTTCCGGTTCAAACCAATCTAAATCTTACACTTATTGATGTCTTTCTTACATCTCCCTAAAATGTATAAAAGCAAGCTGTACTGACTGCATTGGGCACATGTCATCAGTGCCTCCTGAAGCTATGTCATGGGTGCATCCTTAACCTTGGCAAAATAGACTTTCTAAATTGATTAATACCCGTCTCAGGTACTTTTGAGTTCACACAGGCAACCACTAGCCATTAAAGGGAATCTGCACTCAAATGGAAACCTATCTGCTAGCTCTGATCTAGAATGCCATCACAGACTCCTTAGAACGAACCTAAAGTATCATTTATTCTACCCACTTCATTTTACAGTTGAAGAAGCAAAAACTAAAAGGGATCAGACAAATCTCCAAGGCCAGATGAGGAGCTAATATCACAATAGGGGGTTGAAATCAGCTGTTTTAATACCTAGCTTCAGGGTTCTTTTGTACACCAAGTTTCCTTTATTAAACACTCTCTAAAAGGGTTTAATTAAACCGTGTATTCTCATGCCTCTTTCTACTGTCATTCCCACTTGATGATTGTCAAGTGACAACATAATTAATAAATATATTTGACAATAAGCAAATATAACCAACAAGCATTTCATATAAAATATAAACTGATATATTTTTCTTCTCACATGCAATTGTAATTCTGCATTAGAATAATCTAAATACAAGACAACCCAAATCCCTAAGTGAGTCAGCTGCTTATGGATAGAGTGAAAAGTCTCCACTCATAAATCCCCAGACAAACTATGGTCCCCGTTCTGGCCACATTTGAAACTAGCTTTCTTAACCAGGTTAACCAAGTTTAACACAGGACTATTTCAGTCTGGGAGAAAAAGGACAAATCTGCTCAAAGATTGTGATACTCCTAACATCAGTGTGAATTAAACAGGAGTTAAGTACCATATTACTTTTCACAATGCACAGATGCAGAAACAGGAATGCCAACATTTAAAATAATCAATACAAGTCAGTAGTAGAACCAGGAATGAAGCCCAGGTTTTCTGGCACCCCAGCCAGTTCTCTTTTAGTTGAGAACATTATAAATTGATTTGCAGTGGAAACAAGACTGCCTGTTTTCTTCTAAAAGAAAGAAAGATTTTAAATATTTCATTTTACACATCCATATATTGCCTTAGAAATATCAAGATTCCAGTCAATGGAAGGGAACTTCCAGCTCCAAAGTCCTACTCATCCCAAAATGCAAGGAAATAACTCTGATCTCTCTTTCAGTTTCCCACCCTTCCTTGGGGAAGGAGTAAAAGCTTGCAATGGGAACTCCATTAATAGTTACATGTTCAAGAGTGTGCTCTTTTACATAGATAAGCCAAAACAATGTTTAGAAGTCCTTCAAATAAATCAGTTAGGGATCGGATGAAGCAGCTCTTGCCTGTAATCCAGGCACTTTAGGAGGCTGAGGCAGGAGGATGGCTTGAGGCGAGGAGTTGGAGACCAGCCTGGGTAACACAGTGAGAAAACCATTTCTTATAAATTAGACAGGTGTGGTGTTGAGTGCCTATAATCCCAAGTACTTGGGAGGCAGAAACAGGAGAACTGCTTGAGCCCAGGAATTTGAAGCTGCAGTGAGCTATGATCCTGCCACAGCACTCCAGCCTGGGGAACAGACTGAGACCTATCTCTATAAAAACCAAAAAAAATGAAAATTTTTTTTTTTAGTCAATTAGTAGAATTTCCAGTCTGGCTCTATATACCATCCTTTCAAGGCTACCTGTTCCCCTCCATGTCCCAAATTTTAAAATATTCTAGAAATAAAGTTGATTATGTCAGATCTCTACCATTATATTACTTATCAAAGAGAAACAGAGAAATCTCTATTATTACCTATCTAATCTCAAAAAAATCAAAGTAAAAACAGAGAATAGACTTTATTAATCATCACAATCTTTAAAATTTATTCATAGTTTCACAGCAAATATTTAATCTTGGAAACCTTTCAAAAAATCTTGAAAATAGGAAAATTAAATCAGAATGGCCAAAATGATCCCGGGGCATAAATGGATATGTAAAATGAAATTTTCAGTCTTGTACATCCTGTTTTCCTTTCTTTCCATTGCAGAAGTCAGTGATTAAAAAACAAACAAAACCATTCCCAAACTTCAGACTTTTTATTGGCCACCGCTAATTTTTCGACATGATTTTTTGGGGTGTTCCATGGTGCTCACTATTCTAAGGATATCCTTAAAAAATTAGAAAACTCATGTGGCAATAAAGTGTTTAGCAAATTATATCGTAAAGGTATCCAGAGGAGAGTATAAATTTGTTACTCTAAGAAATCCTTGGAAAATAATAGATTAATAAATAGTTTTGGGAAAAGCAAAGGAGCAGTCAAGATGCCTTCCCCAAAAGCTGATTTTAAAACCAGAGAAACCAGAGCCGCAGGAGCCCCTTTCTCCTTGTGTTACATGTCTATTTCGCCTGCTTGTTCCACAACATTTTATGTAGACCCCTCGGTCTATAGGACTTCCCTAATGATTGGAACCAGTGTTTAAAAAGTGGTGAAACAAAAAAGGTTTCTTGATTCCTAAAATTTTACAGTGTCCTTTGCTCAGATATTAGAAATACTGTACATACAATCCAGCTGAAAATAGTCACAGTTTTCACAGGGCTTTAAACCCCAGATGTCATGCTCTAGCCATCATTGGGAAAGCTTGGGGAAAAAAATAAGGCCATTTATGAATATACTCACTCTCGGGCTGCTTCTGTTTGCATGACCAGGGCTGCCTCTTTGGGACTTTCAGGGGACTTCAGTCCTTGAGTGTTCCTCTTGTATTTTTTAATTAAATCCATCAGAACAGCTTGATGCCCAATTTTCTTTACCAGTTGCTGAACCATCCGATCATTAAGTGCAAGGAGAGCGGCCCCACTTACTTCTTCCTCTGGGAAAAAGAAAAAAAAAAGTTTCTACATGACTTTCTGGCAAAACACAGGCATTCTGAAGAAGCAAAATTATCTCCAGTGATAAAAGGATCGTCTAAACTTGTCCCCTGCCATTATAAATTTATCCATATTTTTGACAAAGATAGAACTCTGATGTTGCATAATTCCAAATCAATACCTGCTCCTAAGAAAGTGCCAGAACATGGAATCACAATAAAAACTTATAATTTCCACATTAACACCCTCTCCATTCTAGTTCTCTCTAACAGGCATTGTTTAATCTTAGGAAATTATTCTTCATAATAGCTCCTAGCCAATATGCAACCTTGTAAACCCAATACTACAAAAAATACACACTGTATTAAAGAACAAAAGCAATATTAAATGCATATATCAAATACGTATTTTAAGTAACCCTTAAGGCTTTATTTGAGTTCTTGACATATTATATTCTCCTGTGGACATTACTTTCAAATAGAAACTCCGCTACAGTCCATGAAGAAATGAAAAATTCTCTGCTGCAGCAACTCCACATCCACATTTACATGCACACAGACATCTGTCAACAAAAGTAATTTCAACAACAGAGGACATCAGAAGATCTAGGCTGATCAATTAAAATTTTTGGAAAGTATAAACAACTCACCTTGAAACCTCTGAACTAGCTCTCCTAAATTTTTCTCCACCAACCAACTGCAGACCTGCTCAACTGACCAGGTTTCCATGGCTGTCTCCTGTAAATACACCTGTAGAGCAAAAGGTCAGAGAATACTCCAGCTTTTCTTTCTGACCCTGCCTTAATTTTTTTTTTAACAATCAGCCCCTTCCTTTGCTAGATTCCTTTAGACTCTCAATGTTAAGCTTTTAAAAGATTACTATTTTTACAATGCACATTTAAAAACTGCTAAGAAAACACTCTCATTTTAAATATAAGACCCTATTTAACCTATTTTCTAGTATCTCATTTCTTAAATTTCTTCACCTTCTCCTACTTTTTTCCCATAGGCATCCCGAAGCTTTACTAACAGCCAGCCAGAGCCATACAGTGGTACCCAATCCTGTACCATTAACACCCAGGTTTCTTCACAAAGAAAAGAAAGGTGTGAAATTCACCACTACTAGGCTCCTCAGGAAGTGGTTGACATTTACAGAAGGGGTGGGCAGGGGAGGAAGGGAGGAAGGATCAGATAAAAGCCTGACAGAAATACTTAGTAAACCAAGACTGGTTAACCCCTTGCTTCTCCTAGCTAGGAGAAGGAGGTTGTAACTTACTGTTTCTCGTCGTTTTGGTTTAGCAAGAGGAGAAAGTAGGACCCAAATTCCTCAGGAGAATCTGAATGTTTCTGTCCTTCCTTCCAATAATACTCGTACATATCCCTCTGAGTTCTAGAACTTTATTGGACACTGTTATGATTGGTAAGATAACTAGGATAAACTACCACATAGATTGAAAACCTTGTACTTAATTGGGCAGATTCAAATTGGAAAATAATTAAATATGTTAATAATTATTGTGAAAGAAGCATATGCAAAGTGTGCAAGATATAATCTTCAACTGTTTCACTTATTTTTGCATGCCACTTGTCTCCAACCACTAAGAAAACTTAAAACTATTTCCCTAAGGAAGCTTATTCCTTGATTTTGTAATTCCAATCCAAAGGACTTGTGATGGATTTGGAGGTGGGTGTGGTGAGGGGAGGGGTGTGGGAGGGTGGGGTAGGATGGGTGGGTGGAGGGAGAAACTGAAATAAATTTAAAACATTTAGCCTTTTAACATTACATGGCAATTTCAAATTACAATCTAAATGATATAGATTCACTTGTACATTAAGATATTGACTATTCTATATAGACCAAGGAAAAAGCTACTTATGGAGAAATGGAATCATAAGGAAAGATAAAAATACTTATTAATCATGTATTTAAATTTTATTGATGGAAGTTCTAAAAAGAACTATTATTGCATTTTTCATTTTTGTGTATTTAAATAGGTTACAATTACCAACATCATAGTTAGAATAGTAGAAAAGGGGAAAAACGTTTACCTTGCATATGTAACAAGCTGAAAAGATAATCTTCAAGAATCATTTCCTAGAAAACAGTTTGACTTCAAATAAGCCTCATACTCATAAGTATTCACAAACACCAAGTTGAAAAATCGAAAACAAGGGTTAAATATAGAAGAACATCTTTCTGCATTTCAGCAGTGGATTTAATTTGTTATGACAAACAGTAGCCATAGAACTCCTCCCCTAGGCTAAGCAGCAATAGCAGGGTGTGAAAAGTCATTATTTGCAAGACTCTGGTGTAAATTAAAAATCACACCTTTCTGTCACACTTCTGGCTTCCTTGTGAAGAGTAGGTCTTAGGGAAAAAATAGAAAATAAAGAAAAAGTAAAACAATTCTCTGAACTCTAAGATTAAAAGGTATGCAGAGCAGAAGATACTACCTTGTAGCCATAGATGGATAAAAGGAAATTTGAAAAAAAAAAAGAGTACTTGGAAATGATCACGTATTTTTTAATTTGCGGATTCTTACTACAATTCTACTTCCGGGAAAAACAAAACAGGTTAAATTATAACCTCATACAAACATAATAAAATAAAAAAGCATATAGTTTTTGCCTATTAGCTTTTCTGGAGAGGTAATGAAACAATATCACTAGCTAGACAATGTAACATCTTTGAGGAGTAATGGTACAACTTCTTCTCACATAAATAATGGATATATTATTTATGATCTTCTAAACCATGAAGGCACAAATTATATATCAGATGAGAAAAGATATATCTGGTAGCTTTATTCTGAGCTCCAGAAACATCTGAAAGTATTTCAAAATGTGAAGGTAAGCATTATCCCTAAATAGTTGAAGACACAATAATGTTTAGGAAGAATTAATAATAATATTATGTATGAATGCTCCTGCTAAACCATTCTTATTATTTGATTGAATTGTAAAACAAGAAAAAAATATGTATTAAGTATTAAAGGGCTTCATCTAACTAAAGCCAAGAAGAGGTAAGACTTTAGCTAAAGCAGCCTAAATATGGGCAAGCTTTATTTAACAAATCTGTTAAAATTACAAAGGAAGATAATAGGGCCACCTGCTGTGAACGTGATTTATCATCTTCAGGGGGCAATCTAATGCATAAAACATCATATAAAACATATAAAAACATCAACCACAAAAGAGTACTTTTAAGGAAAACATGAACCCTTTTTGTCATCTTTCTTTCTATTTTCATTTTTAGTTTTGTCTTCTGAAGTCCAAAAGCTGGGACAACAAAAGATTCCTAAAAGTTTTGCTGGCAGCATACGCCCTCTCCTGGATCAATATCTCATTCTGCCCTGAGAAAAAGTATCTCCTACCATGGCTGAACTTGAAGGGACAAACCACTGATCAAATATCAGTTCCTGTTGGTAAAAAAAAGAAGGAAAATTGAGGTACAAAAATAAGGGGTTGGGTACTGTGGCTCACACCTGTAATCTAGCACTTTGGGAGGCCGAGGTGGGTGGATCATGAGGTCTGTAGTTCAAGACCAGCCTGGCCGAGATGCTGAACCCTGTCTCTACTAAAAATACAAAAAATTAGCCGGGCGGTGTGATAGGTGCCTGTAAACCCAGCTACTTAGGAGGCTGAGGCAGGGAATCTCTTGAACCCAGGAGGTGGAGGTTGCAGTGAGGTGAGATCGTGCCACTGCACTCCGGCCTGAACAACAGAGAGACAGTCTGTCTCAATAATAATAATAATAAGAAGTATGTGGCTGTCACATACAACAATGTCTGGCAATTCTTTTGGGTAGCAGCCTTGCTACCACTGGAGGCAATAGCGTTGTACAACTCTCTCCTTAGTTCAGCTAGGAGCTGGGTTCTTTGTCACACGGTCATGAAATATTAGCTCTAGGCTCGCAGACACTTTGAAGGTTGAGAAAACGGAATTTATCGGGCCAAAAGGAATAAAAGGGGAAACTCTCAGCAGAGTGAGAGTTCTGGTAGAAATGCTTCCCACATCACAGATTGAATTCCAATTTCCCACACCAGAACAAGGGGGGCCAGGTCCTCCCTGCCGCAAATGGCACAAACTTCCGTGGCTCCACCCCATTCTCTCAGTGCACAGGTTGGCCAGGTGTTTCAAAAGCAGCATGGTGTTCCAATGGAACATAACATCTCATCCACTATGGCGTGATATTATTGCAACCATCACCAGAACACATGAAATAAAAACTGCAATATTCAACTCAAATACCTTGCATACGCTAGTCACCAAGATGTTTACTGCCTAGATAGATAGCCCAAAGTGGGGTGGATGATGATACACTAAAGAAGTTACATGCCTCACTAAGAAGATAAGATACATAGATAAGCAGAATATGATATACAGCCAATTATGATGGGTGGGTGCTTTAGAAAGCACCTTGGGGCTGGATTTTCCCACAGCCTCCTGGAAGAGAATGGATCTTGATTTGGAATTAAATAATGGAAATATTTTAGATACCAAAGAAGCTGGAGAAAGCAGGATCAATATAATGACCTCAAAGTAGAAACCCAGAAATAAATGAGTCATATTTCGGAACCCCAGGGAGGACCATGCTGCCTGGAATAGGAACCCCATGGTAGGGAACTAGAGGAGACAGGGTCTGAAGACCGAGGAAAGGCTTAGAAAGTTAAGAGATTATACACGTACTTAGCTTGGGAGGGTCATTGAACTGAGAGTATGTTCCATGCTTTAAAAAGATGATTTAGGCAGTGGAGTCAAATAAATGACAGAAAAGCATTCTTTCTTGAAGCAAGCTGTGTATGAGATGGAAGGGCTTAGCCTTTACTAAACATCCATATGTGCACCAATTTTCCTCTGTTTTGGAAAACAGATATTTATATTAATCTTTTAAACATTTAAGGACCAAAACTATTAATTTTTTTCATATATCATGGTCTGAAAGGGAGTGACAGCTACGAAGTTAGCAGACACCAAGCAAGTGAAACACACCAAAAGGGGCTATCTGTATCCATTTTGCTGAACCATATGAAACAGCCATTTTTTAAATTATAAGGATTTATTTTTCTTCAATTTTTTTTTTTTATTTCCATGGGTTATCAGGGAACAGGTGGTGTTTGGTTACATGAGTAAGTTCTTTAGTGGTGAGTTGTGAGATTTTGTTGCACCCATCACTGGAGCAGTATACACTGCACCCAGTTTGCAGTCTTTTATTCCTCACCCCCTTCCCACCTTTCCTCAAGTCCCCAAAGTCCATTGTGTCATTCCTATGTCTTTGCATCCTCATAGCTTAGCTCTCACTTATGAATGAGAACATACGATATTCGGTGTTTCCATTCCTGAGTTACTTCACTTAGACTAATAGTCTCCAATCTCATCCAGGTCGCTGTGAATGCCATTAATTCATTCCTTTTTAGGGTTGAGTAGTACTCCATCTATATATTCCATATATATATTTACCATCCATATATACCATATATATATATATATACCACAGTGGTATTCCATATATATGTACCACAGTTTCTTTATCCACTTGTTGATTCATGGGCATTTGGGCTGGTACCACATTTTTGCAAGTGCAAATTGTACTGAAACAGCCATTTTTGTACATACAAGAATCTAAGATCAGTATTTCCTGTGGCCAAAGTTATTAAAATCTTACTTTTGTAAAAATTAAAGTCTTTGTTGGTTCTTTTTTCTAGCAAGACAGAGTTGTCTGTAACTCACAACACCTCCGATAAATTTGAAGACTGTGGTGAGCACAGTCACAGCAACTTAAATTTCATATTGTTCTATTTTCAAAGAAACTAAACACTAACTTATCTGGGAGGTTTAGTTAACTTAATGAACAAAAATAACCATAAGCCACAATCCCAGACCTTTGGAACTTTTGAGTCACAAACACCCTGATCTTTTGGGCTTTCAGTCAAACTTACGGTTTATCCCTGCTTCTGTTTTGCTGACAGCCAAAACTTATGGTTCAGCGACACAGACTACAATCCTACAGGTTTTTGCCGGAGATGGTAACTGTGAACTGTGCTATAGAATTTTATCAAAAGCTGGACGTGTGACTGAGAAGTCTTGTTAGTTTGAAGATGTCAGTTCCCTCAGAATTAATTTATAAATTCCAGTTAATATTCATACATGGTTATATGTTTTTCTATAAGGCTAGTTTTTTAATGAAAGAATACATAGGTTTTAAAAATTCTTATTTATTCTTATTTAAATGCTTGGCAAAAGGACTTGCACTTTCAGATGTTAAAAAGTGTTATACTATTAACAGCATGGTACTGGAGGAAAAGAGAATAGATATTGAAACAGAATAGAAACTTAGAAAGAGAAATATTCATATGGAAGTACAGAAAAGATCATTAACATTGGTGACGAAGAAGGGATTAGTCAATACATTTTGTTGGGATAATACCTCATAACACCTACACAATAAATTCCTCAGAAAAGTTAAATATGTAAATATGAAAAATTAAAAAGGTTTTAAAATAATCTAAGATTATATAATAAAAATAAAATATTGATAAATTTGACTAAGAAGGAAAAACGCATGTGTATACATATTTATTACAGTAGACCCTTGAACGACACAGGGGTTGGGATGCTGACTCCGCCATGCAGTTGAAAATTTGCATATAACTTTTGACTACCCACAAACTTAACTACTAATAGCTTGCTGTTGATCAGAATTTTAACTGATAACATAGTCGATTAACACATCTTTTGTATATGTATTATACACAGTATCGTTACAATAGAGTTAGTGAAAAGAAAATGTTATTAAACAAATAACAAAAAGGAGAAAACATATTTACTATTTTTTATGTGGAACTGGATCATCATAAAGATCTTTATACTCGTCATCTAGTGCTGAGTAGGCTGAGGAGGAGGAAGAGGAGAGTTGGTCTTGCTGTCTCAGTGGGGGCAAAGGCGGAAGAAAATCTGCATGTAAGTGGAAAATCTGCATGAACCAGAGAGGTTCCAACACATGTTGTTCAAGGGTCAAGTCTACATTCTGTAAAAACAACTAAAAAATCAATATACTGATAGGAAAAAAACATGGGACTAGGCAACTCTTGAACAAAATTTTAAATCAGTATCTAAAAATGTACCACGTTATTTATAATAAAAAATAATTAAATACCACCTTCACTTATTCCATTGGAAAATGTGAAAATGAGCAAGTGTGCAGGGTCAAATGCTCTCTTACACATTTCTGAGGGGAGGAGAAAGTGGTTCAACTCCCTGTTATGTTATTCCCATTTGACAGATGAAAGCCCTGGAGTGTACAGGGTAACTCGCCTAAGGTTTCTTTGCTTGTAAAGGTGAAAGTGATTTGAATCCAATCTATCCAACTTTAAACGGTACTAATATAGGCCAAAAACAGTAAAAATATTTCTACATTCGGACCCAAAAATAGCATTTCTAAGAATTTGCCAAGAGACATTGACAGAAATTAACACAAAGATGTGTGCCATAGCAATAGTCAGAATAGCAAAGAAATTGGACAGACACAATTTCCAGCAATAGGAATTGGCCAATGAATTACAGTCATTTATATTTAAAATAAAATACTATGGAGTAATTAAAAATCGTATCTAGAAAAATAACAATGTAGAGAGAAACGGTCATGGAATATGGTTAATTGAAAATAGATTTAAAATTGTAAAATTCAGTTTTGTGGAAAGAATAAAACAAAAGTAGAATGGAATGCTTGGTTACACAAAGACTGGAAAATCATATACCAGAAGGCAGAAGTAGCAATCTGTTAGGAGGAATTAATGTTTCTCATTTGTAATCTGCTACTCTCAAATTTTTCTCAATGAAATAATTTTATCTTATTATCAGAAAAGTGAGAGTTTTATAGAGAAAAGGTCAAAAGTGATATTTATAGGTTATTGCTGGAGAGACTTTCGGTCCATCTCTTCTTCTAGATCAGAAGATCGAAGGAGAGAGTACCTCCTCCTCCAGGCAAATCTAATCAGTGGATGTGGTTCTAGTTACTTCGTTTTATCTGAAAAATGGAAGATCTCACCTGCAAATCTGGAACCTTGGTTTCTCTTGAAAAATCAAAAGTTCTTGTGATACTGGGTTCATATTTTGGAATGGCAGTAACTGAGTAGTGGCTGCCCCATTGAAAGACAGCAAGACTGGGAGTCAGCCTCACAGTTCACAGGAAGCATAAGGTAAGTTTGAAACAGGATGGATCTCAGACAGCTAACATTTGCTACTCTCAAAGGAAGAGGGTTCTGATAAGTGTGGCAGATACCCATACATGTTCACAATAATATATCTTTGACTACACTTAATTCTTCCTTAGTTACGTTTTTTAAACTCCTAGAAGAAATAACTAACCAGAAAAAAATTTGCCACATTAGTCTTAAGGCAGATGTAATAATAATGTATTCGAATGTAGATGTTGAATTCAAAGTCAAGGACTCAATTTGTATCTCAGAAGGCTCTAGTGTCTTGAGGCTTCATTTTCTTTGTAGCTACATCATTGAACTAAAATGCACAAACCTTTATTCAGCACAGACATTGGCCGAATGTAATTCCTGTTGCATAGCTCAATGTGTACGTGATAGTGCAGGTGAGAATTGCACGTTTTATAGCTCTGAATGGTGGCAAGAACTTACATTATTAAAATATTACAGTTAAACTATTTCCTTGGAGCTACTCATTTGTTAGAACACATGACAGGTGATTTCTGTATTTGCCTATATGTTGCTCAGCTGGTAGAGTCAAGATGGGTTCTCTCAATCAGTTACACTAAGTGCTGGTCTGACTTTGTAGACCTCTTCAGGAAGAAGACGACACAAGGTAGGATCTTCTTAATGCAGTGTGACTCAAAGTGAAAGGGGTGTCTTGGAACCGCCCTTGCAGGGCATGCAATGGGGGTGAGTGGCTTTTTCGGTGCCCTGCTGCATAAACCCCTAGGGGGAGCATGCAGACGGGCAGGTCATGGGGAGTGTGGGCTCTGACCCCATCTCAGGGTGTGCATGGCTCGCTTCTTTGGTGCCCTGCAGCTCAAACCCCTAGAGGGAGCATACAGACCAGCAGGTCATGCGGAGTGTGGGCTCTGACTCCATGGCAGCTTCTAGGGGTGAGTGTTTACAGCTCCCAAAGCCCCAGTGGGAGTGTGTTACAGTGTACTCTTTCAGCTTAGCCATCCACAGGTGGCTTGTGTTAATCACCTTAATTAGACCCTCTGCCTTATAGCCAGGACAGAGGGCTTTCTGGATCCCAAGGTTCTTGCCTTAATATACCAGAAAAGTTGGATCACATGTGGGCTTGGAGAATGAGTGCATGGTTTTATTGAGTGGTGGAAGTAGCTCTCAGCAGATCGACGGGATCCACAAGGGGGTTAGAGTGGGTAGGTGGTTGTCCCCTGGAGTTGGGCCGCTCAGTGGCTGGACTCTCCTCCAACCTGACAAATTCCACGTCTGCGTCATTCTGCTATCAATGGCCTGCCAGAATCTGTCAGTGTGTTCTGTGGTGTGTTCCTCTTGACGTCCAGCCGCTTGTGTCTGTGCCTGCTAGGGTCTCAGGGTTCTCATAGACACAGGATAGGGATGTGGTGGGTCATGGTCTTGGAAAATGCAACATTTGGGTGTGAAAACAGGAGTGCCTGTCCTCACTTAGGTCCATGGGTACAGGCCCGAGGGTGGAGCCCTAGCTAGGGACCCCACCCTTCTCTACCCAGCACTTCCCTGACCACCTCCTGTATCAAAAGCACAGATGGGAGATGGAAACAAAAAAAGGCATGGGACCCTGTGGTTCTCCTGTAAGATTGGTATAGGATAAGTGACAAATGCTCATGCCTCTGCCAGCCTTAGGTTCATGTGAGGACAGGCCAGAATGTTCAAAGTTCTTGTTGACACAAAAGCACTATTTTTAGAAAACTGGTTCAAAAGGTAAAATTCATACCAATTGGTAGGCTATAGTCCAGTATTCAATATGAGACTGTATGTTTGAATTTGTGTGTGTGTTAGAGATAAAGAGAGACAGACAGAGACAGAGAGCAGTACTGAGCAAGAGAGTGAGTGAGCATGGGGAAGAAAGTCAGGAGGAGAGGAAAAGGTTATGTGAATGATCATAAGTAAAAGATAATGTTCTCTCGGGCGGTCCTGGCGAGGGGAGGCGAGTTGCATGTGTTGCTTCAGCTGGCGATAGCGGTGGGAGCAGAGTCGGCAGGGCCTGTGCGACCGCCTGGATTGGTGAAATGTCTGCTGACTTTTCTGAATCCAGCGGGGCTGATTGCAAAGGAGACCCAAGGAACATTGCCAAGTTAGATGCCGATTACCTTTATTGTGGAGTCTGTTCATTACCAACAGAGTACTGTGAATATATGCCTGATGTTGCTAAATGTAGACAATGGCTAGAGAAGAATTTTCCAAATGACTGTGCAAAACTTACTGTAGAAAATTCACCCAAACAAGAAACTGGAATTAGTGAGGGTCAAGGAACAGCGGGGGAAGTAGGAGAGAAGAAAAAACAGGAGAGGTGGAAGGGGTCAAATAAAACAAAAAAAGAAGACTGTACCACAAAAGGTTACTATAGCCAAAATTCCCAGAGCAAAAAAGAAATATGAGACAAGAGTGTGTGGCCTTGCAACTTTTGAAATTGATCTTAAAGAAGCACAAAGATTTTTTGCTCAGAAATTCTCCTGTGGTGCCTCAGTAACAGTAACAGGGGAGGATGAAATTATCATTCAGGGAGACTTTCCAGATGACATAATTGATGTCATTCAGGAAAAGTGGCCAGAGGTAGATGATGACAGCATCGAAGATCTTGGAGAAGTGAAGAAGTGAATTTGAAAATTTGTATTTAATGGGCTGAACTGAGAGTTGATATGGCCAAAGGGAGAGAGGCCTTTATTAAAAAAAAAAAAAAAAAAAAAAATATATATATATATATATATATATATATATATATATTCTACAGTGAAACTGTAGACTGCCCTCGTTCTTGGCATTTTCACTGTTCTGTACAAGGCTGCTTATTTTTTTATTGCCAAAGCAAATAAACAGGGGAGACTGTCATTGCTCATACATGAATAGAATTTAGTCAAATAAAAAATTCTGGTATAAAAAAATAATAATGTTACCGAACCACCAGGGGTTCAGTCTAGGTCTTGCTATTTGCTGCATAGAAAGCCAATGACAACGCATATTGCCAAGGAAGATGGCAATACTCCCACCCAGGAGGTGGGAGCACAGTCTCAAATCCATCTTCCTGATCAACTAAAATTAGGGGTTTATAGAGCAGGGAAGAAATGTTAACTATGCATAAAAAAACAGGAACGTGAGGAGGGATAAGGAAGCAATTGCAATGAATGAGAGAGGCTGGTATCTCATTGGCTGGATCTGGTGAGATTCAAGCTTTAAAACCTGAAGGGTTAATTTTTATGTTTATTAAGGAAAACTGTCTATGGGACTACTGGATCAGTTTTAGTAAGACAGTCATATTAGAATAAAGACTGTAAGGATGATAAAAACATAGCGCTTTCCTCTTTAGATTGTTTCATGGTAAACATTTTTTTAGAAATCCTTACATTTCGATCTTAACTATTGTCTTGCTCACATCTACCGTTCTTTGATTATATTTGGGAACACATGGGGCACACCAAGATACAGGTGAAAGTAATTGGAAGAAGAGAAAAAAGAATTATTCGTATATTAGGTCATCCAAAAAAGCTTAAGAAATGAGAAAATCAGTAGGCCAAAAACTAACTTGTCATTGTAAACTCCTTGGCACTTGGCAGCTTGAAAACTGCTTGCTTGGGCACTTGTTCCTGGTAACGTGCTAAGGAGAGGTGCCTAAGGAAATTGGCTTAATCCTGGCTCCATCGTCTTCTGATCACATCACCCTTCTTATCTAATTGATCTGATCACTTGTTGAGTTATCTCATTCAGTTGTTCTCTTTCTGGTACAGTTTGCTATTTACTGTTGCAGAAGTATCTGCAGTAACTCAGGACATCACTGGTTTTTCCAGGAAGGGGTATTCGTGAAGCTGTCCTCTTACCTTTCTGGAGGGCCTGATGGGCAGACTGGAGCTGGAAGTGTTATTGAAGGGTACAGAGGTTGCTGCTGATCCCCTGCGTTTCTCTCTGCTGAACTCAGAATTCAGAATTTTATTTTTTAAAAAGTATTTTTTAACTTACCTAATATAAGAGCAAGGGGTGTCCTTCATGAAAATATTGATTCCTAAGCCGTTTCTCAGAAGATTCTGATTCGGTGAGTGGAGTGAGTTCCCATAGTGAGTATTTCTAAACATTACCACTGATTCTTATGATCAGCCACGTTTGAGGAGCAATTGAAAGATTTATTATGATTTATTTCCAATGTACGGAGACCTATAGGTCAAAGTTCACAAATCATCCCCAAATGTCATTATGCACAAATTATACTATTGAGAAATTTGTATAATACTTTATATAAATTAGTATGCACATCGCTGAAATTAAAGTAGCAATACTGTATTTACAAGGATTTTTCATAAAGCTAAGGATGTAAAATAATACAAGTAATCTGATTTTTTTACATTTAAATAAATTGTGCACAATTACACATAATGTAAATTTTACAGTATTAACCGTTTTGAGGGTACAATTCAGTAGCATTAAGTCTATTCACATTGTTGTGCAACTATCACTATTATCCATTCCCAGAACTTTTTCTTCATCCCCAAAATGAAACTCTGTAGCCATGGAACAGTAACTCCCATATTCACCCGGAAGCCCTGGTCCCTGGTAACCATTATTCTGCTTTCAATCTCTATGATTTTGACTATTTTAGGTATGCCATGTAAGTGGAATCATACAATATTTTTTCTTTTGTTTCTGGATTATTTCTTTCAGTATAATGTTTTTAGGTTCATTGTAGCTTGTGTGAGAAGTGCCTTCATTTTCAAGGCTGAATAATATTCCATTTGATTTATATACCACATTTTGTTTATCCTTTCACTTGATACTGGAAATTTGGGCTTTTTCAACCTTTTGACTATTTTGAATAATGTCTAATACGAACATAGGGATGTGCGAATAGCTGCTTAAGTCTCTGTTTTAGGGTCTGCTTTTGATAGTTCAAAAAATCAGAGGAATCTTGCCAGGTGTGGTGGCTCATACCTGTAACCCCAGCACTTTGGGAGGCCAAGGTGGGTGAATTGCTTGAGGCCAGGAGTTCAAGACCAGCCTTGCCAACATGACGAAACCTCTTCTCTACTAAAAATACAAACATTAGCCGGGCATGGTGGCATGCCCCTGTAATTCCAGCTACTTGGGAGGCTTAGGCAGGGGAATCGCTTGAACCTGGGAGGGAAAGGTTGCAATGAGCTGAGATTGTGCTGTTGCACTCCAGCCTGTGCAATGAGAGCAAAACTCCATCTTAAAAAAGAAAAAAAAAGAAAGAAAGAAAGAAAAAGAAAAAGAAATCAGAGGAATCATTCAATGTCTCATGATTTTCTGCTGCATCATTAGTAGACACGGAGACCTATCTGGATCTTCCATACCTGGTAAAATCCTCTCATTTCCTAACTGGAAAGAAAATAATTTCAGAAAAGTCAAGTGACTTGCCCTAGGATGCACAGCCAGTTGAATAAGGATACCCTTTTTAAAAAAAATTAGCTCTGGCAAAGCAAATAAAACTAGTTATACTTAAGGATAGCAGCCTATAAATTGTTTTCATCCTGATATAAACCAGAAGCCCGTGCATGATGACCATTGTGTGTTTTCATCCTTGTATTCCCTGTGCTGAGCATTGTAATATGATATTCATGTTCTATACACAAAGCCAGATGAATATCTTAACAAAGAGTTCACAATTCCAGCATCTCAGCACACTGATGATCTTCAGGCTGTTGATACGTTGTGGGAACTCATTTGTTCTCTTTGCTGCTGCTAGAGCTTCCAGGTGTCCGTTGGCTTCAAGCAGCCTCACTTGTTTAACCTGTTGTGCATTAGAAATTGTTTTTTCTCTGCATGCCATGATGTAGTAAAGTTCGAAAAGTGCAGGGCTGGGCTAACAAAATGGAATTTGGGAGAACTGAAAATGGATGGACACTGGAATGGTTCAATTCTTACCTCTGGCTGCATGTTAATCTGCTAGAGGAGCTTTAAAAAAGCAGCCGATATTTGGCTTCCATATCAGTCCAATTACATGAGAATTTCAGGAGGGTGGATCATAGGTATGTTTTAAAGCCCTCCTCTGTGATTCCAATGTGCAGTCAGGGCTGGGAGCCATGGGTGTTAAGCAAGGCAGAAAGGAGAACTGGCATCCAGAAACGAGGAAAGATGTTTTCATGCATGTGCCTCCTTCCTGAGTCTTCTCTTGAACTGCATGTAATGGACTCAACATGGACCTTGGTGGAAGCCTGCAGGTGGGAGCTGTAAGTGGACAGTACTGGGCAGAGGCATTTCTATGTGTGTCTGGAATCATTACCAAGCTCACATTTCTTCTCCCTCATTGCCACCTCTCTTGCAAGTGGGCTCTGGGCTCCTTGCTACTGGGGAGGAATAGGGCAGTGTGGAAACAAAAAATAATTACAGGTGTTTCTGGTTTTTATAAACAAAAGCTTGAGCCCTAACGGAAATTTAGGTGCTTCCCAGGCTTAGAGGGTGTGTTCTGATGAAACATAAAGACAGGAAGCCTTCCCTAGACTGGAGAGAGAGGCCTCTGAGAGAGGAGGACCTTGGCCTTCCTTCTCGGTAGCACTGCGGAGAAGACAGCATACCCAAGAAAGCAATGCTGTGCTGTGAGTTTGCACAAACGGGAGCCCCAGAGGCTTTGACCAAGTTTCTTATGCCCAACCGTGACCCACATGTAGTAGTGAGCCTCTGGCCCTGAGGACTGTGTTGACAGGGACAGTGGCTATTTTTATAGAAAACTACGTATCTGACAACCAAAGGCAAGATCCCCCCGACAGCACCCTTTCATTCCTGATGCTTTTGCAGTGCTCATGTTATAGAGTTCATGACACAGCCCTAGGAAGTAAGAGTGGAGGATCCCTGGGAAGAACTGAGGTTGCTTGTTTTTCTCGTTATCCTGGTGGAAGTGGGACTCAGAGCCATGAATTACTAAATTCCCATGAAACGGTGGAAGATTCATGTCTCATGGCCCTGAGCTATTAGACAGATATTTACACCTGTGTGCTGACACTTATTTAAATAGTGAGGTCAGTCATAAGGTATTAAGATAAACAGGAGGCGACTAAACGTGAATTAGGTGTATCATAACATTATGTTCTTCTATTATGATATTCATCACCTAGAAAGAAAACTGATTACAGACCTGTTTTTTTCCCCATTAGATTTTGTGCTCTTTGAGAGCAAGGGCTGTTTCCTATCCAACTTTGTATTTTTAGTGCTTAGTGCTATGTTTAACACGAAGGAAGCCATCAATTAATGATGAGTAAATGAACTGCATAGGGAGGAGCTAGGAGGGGCAGGAAGCTCAGAGCAAAAGAGTCAGCAAACCTCACCACAGCGACCAGTTTTATTGGCTGTCAAACAGATTAACTGCAGACTCTGAAATATAGGCAAGTTTCACAGCTGGAGAAATTACTTTTCTGTAGTCATAATTCATAAAACAATTACCTGCTCATACAAATACTATAAAATGTTTTACAGCAAATTGTGATGTACAGTATTATATCTTATGTAATATGATTTGTGGTGCAGAACAGGTCTGATGGTAAAATGGTTAAAGAAAATAACACGGATTTATTTGCATAGAGTGCCCTTAAGAGTTCCTGAACACTGAAGCTATTACTTTGAGCCTATCAGGAGAGTGGTATTATATTGGAACTCTTTGCACCTAGACGGTTTGCGTCACAATCCAAAGTATGCAATGTGAATGTTCAGCAGGCTGGGAAGCCCAGCAGTAACATCTGGGCAGGGAGACTTTGTTGTGCTGTTCAATTCATACTCAGGACACGGTGGTCTGCCATCCTTAAAGGCAAGGCTAGGCTTGTTTGCCTCTTCTAGCATAATCCTTGGACCCTCCCTGTTTAGCTTGGGACAGAGTGGTTCCTCGGTAAGTATTTGTTGGATTAACTGAATGAGCAAACATATTCAGACCTGCTTACAGAATTCTTATTAACAGCTTGCAGTTAAGATAAAGAAATCTGGGTTGGGTGCTAAGACACTAAGGAAGAGTTAAAATTGGTTGAATACTCACACCTGAAAAGTTCTGATGCAGCTACATTTCACCTGGGGGAAGGTTCTCAAATCAGCCTTTAGTCATGTTCTGTTCAACAGTGTTGTTAATGACTTAAATAAGAAGATGAAGTTTCAAAGACCTTAAAAATTGTGTGCATGGGTGCAACATATTTTTATTTTAATTATGATAATGGAAATAATATTATTATAGAAAACGTGGAAAATATATAAGGAAAATATTTAAATCTTATAACATTTTTTAATGTAGTTAAGACAATCATATACAGTTTATGTTTTAATTTATATTTATTTTGTACTTTTGTCATTTTACCTGATATAGAAATTTTATCCCACATTATTTGACTTTTTAAAATATAATTTTTAGGCCGGTCACAGTGGCTTATGCCTATAATCCCAGCACTTTGGGAGGCTGAGGCAGGCAAATCACTTAAGGTCAGGAGTTTGTGACCAGCCTGGCCAACATGGTAAAACCCTGTCTCTACTAAAAATGCAAAAATTAGCCAGGCGTGGTGGCAGGTGCCTGTAATCCCAGCTACTAGGGAGGCAGAGGCAGGAGAATCACTTGAACCTGGGAGGCAGAGGTTGCAGTGAGCTGAGATTGTGCCAATGCATTCCAGTCTGGGCAACAAAAGTGAAACTCTGTTCCAAAAAAAAAATGTAATTTTTAATGGTAGCATTTTAATTTGCAGAAGTATAATTTAACTAGGCATCTTTTTTAAAATGTTGGGTGTTTAAATGGTTTCTTAAAACAATGCTATGCCGATCACTTTTTTTCATAGGTGTCTCATGGATAGTTCAAGGATTATTTCCTTGAACAATCAGGAATATTCACTCAAAAGATATAAACAATTTTGGTTTGGATGTTTTTTTCCAAAATGTTTTCTAGAAGGAACATTCCAAAAATGAATCCTACATGGCATAAACTAGCACTGAACAGCAGAACCCTCTGTTTTAACGGAAGCGTTGAGATATGATTAGTCAGTTCTGTAGCTCCTCCCCCATGGCTATTGAGCATTTGAAATGTGAGCAGTATGACTGGGGATATAAATTTTATTTAACTTTAATTAATTTAAATCCAAATAGCCACATGTGGCTACTGTAGTGGACATTATAGATAGACAGTTCCTGGATCGCTAGTGACCCAGGAACTTGTCAGTGTCCACCCAGAGCCTCACAGGCCTAGCCAATACAGAGTGGGAAAGGCCTTCTTCCACTGCCTGAGAAATTCCACTGCAACTAGAGGTCATACTTCCCAGGATAGGCTGGAAATGGAACAGTCTTACAACAGACTCACTGGTGTTTAAAAGACCCCAAAGGATTGGACAAGGCCATTGTAGATATCTCAAAGGCACAACTTCAACTCAGACTTCGAGAGTTCCCAAGCAGGATTGAGTTCAGTTTCCAACAGTGGTGATGGGCTAATTAATTGACTCTTCACAGGCTGTCTTACTATCCTTTCATTTTTTGCTCCTTTCCTAGTATTTATTTGCACCCAAGGTCTCTCGGGATCCACTTCTTGGAAAACCAAAATTAAGAGTGCTCCTCATTCCAAAAATATGTCTACCTGTGAGCACAATTGGAAACACTATATTCTGAGAGTATATGATTTATGAGTTCAAGTGATGGAATGAAGAAAGTAAGGTTTTCTCTTGGTTTTCCCCCTTTCTGGAGGTATGACTTTGGACAGGTTACATAACCTAAACCTCCTTTTCCTCATCTGTGAAAAGGTCATAATTGTACCTGGTTCATAAAACTGAGGTATCACAAAAAAAGCAATTAGCAAATGCTAGCACTTAGCATTTATTGCTCTTTTATTATTTCTTCTGGTTATAGAATGGTGTGAAAGGGGCACTTGATACTATTTGCTAAGATAACCAATATTTTTAATGAAAAAGCTGCATTATCTTTCAAAATGCCTTTTTGAAGTAATTGGCCAGTGGGACAATAAAGAGAGCATTTCAGAGATGGGGCATGAGTTTCAGGTCATTTGCTGGGTGACACGCACTGAGCTTGCTGTGCCAAGCTTCTGATTGGCAGAGACAGGGCTGGCTGTCCTTCAGGAAGGACAGTACAATGAGTTTTCCAAACTGCAAAATCTGAGGGCACAGTTTTCCACAGGGCCTTCCTCATTTCAGGAAGCAACTGCAAGTTCAGCAGTTTCCAGGGCTACCCTCACTTCTGGCTAGCTGGGTGGCTACAAATTTGTGAATTTCCACAACCCTGCTAGGTCTAATTCACTAGAAAGACTCACAGAACTCACTTCAGTGCTATACTTTTTTAATAGAAAATGGATACAAATTAAAATCAGCCAAAGAGGTGACACACAGGGCAAAGTCTGGGAGGTTTCTAAATGCAAATATTCTGTCACCCTCAGATCATGGTCCCCTTCTGGTACTGAAGTGTGAAAATCATCAGCATATTGAATCACCTGAGCCTCAGTGTCCAGAGTTTTTTTTAAGGCCTCATTATGTAGGCATTCTTCATTGAATAGCAACAAAGTCACTCCTATCTTTTGGGAAGTTCCAAGGGTTTAGAAGTCGGTTGAGTGTGGTGGCTTACACTGGTAATCCCAGCATTTTGGGAAGCTGACGTGGGTGGTTTGCTTGAGGTCAGGAGTCCAAGACCACCCTGGCCAACATGGCAAAACCCCATCTCTAAAAAAACTACAAAAATTAGCCAGGTGTGGTGGTGTGTGCCTCTAGTCCCAGCTACTTGCCACTGCACTCCAGCCTGTGTGACAGAGTGAGACTGTCTCAAAAAAGAAAAAAAATTTAAACTCCAGGGACAAAGGCCAACCAAATTCTTTATGCCAAAATCAGCAATTGGACTGAAGTATGGTAGGTTCAAGAGATCCCTGATCTCTGGGAAGACAAAGCATATTGTGTGGCCCCAGTGCCCTTGATTCTCCTGACTACTATGAATGCTTTTGGTTTCAAAACCTAAATGAGAAATAAGCATCAGTAGGGCTCTGTCACAGTCATGACAGACCATGGACATAATACTAATCATAAACTCCCCCAAAAGATCTCAGCTTACTGCAGACAGAGTAAACTGGTTCTGGCTGACCAAACTCAGATGCAGGACAGGGGAGATGTGAAAACCTTTTTTTATGTTCCACAACGCAATTATCACTTTTACTTTTCTACATCTAAGGAGGAAAGCAGACAAATGAGGAACAGAAGGAACAGAAGGAACAGAGAACAAAACCAAAATCTTTCCTTTCGCCTGACTTCTTACAAAGACACAAACACCTACAACTGAAAAATCTGTCAATTCATTTCCAAAATGAAACTGGGGTATAAGCCGAGTTGATGGGGCAACTTGCCCAGGGTTCACCTTTCTTATATGGGACTTGGGGCCACATCAGCACACAAAAGAAATCATTCTTAGTCAATTGCTCTCTGTAGTGGAGATGACATAGACACTGCTTAGGAGTTTTGATTTGCTCTATGAAAGCTGATAGGAAAGAGAAATTGTCTCAAAATGGATTTGTTCATTTTGACATAAAATGGATTTTAGTTTGAAGTCCTTGATTATTGGACAACTTTATTTATTTTTATTATTAGACTTTAAGTTCTGGGATACATGTGCAGAAGGTGCAGGTTTGCTACACGGGTATACGTGTGCCAAGGTGATTTGCTGCACCCATAAACCCTATTAGACAAATTTAACCTTCTGCCTTGATTGCTAGTGATCATTGACGCTTTGAGTGTCAAACTAAAAATGGAAAGAATTTGATTTAAGTTTCAGTTGAACAGAAGCTTCACACTGTCCTCCCAGCAGTCCAGCAATGTGAATGAAAAGCAAATGAGGTTATCTAGGATCCTGAGCTGAATGGAGGAAAAACTGTCAAGCGTCTGGTTGATTTTCTATTCAACAGTGATTTCTTAGGACGGAATCACTTTAGAAAGCAAGTCTGGCTGAAAGGTGATATTTGTTCTTTGGAGTATGCTGGTTTCTCTTTTTAAAATCAAAATTTTGAAGTAGAATCACTTGAATCCTATCACCATGGAAGCTTATGGGCTGAATTTATAAGATTAATCTAGTGTTCGAGGTGTAGAAATCAACTTTATTTTAAAAATTAATCTTATGTAACATTCTCTCTAATATAAACCAGTTACTTTTGCAGTTAAGAACAAATTACTTCCTTTTAAAAAGTGGGTTTTAGAAATAATCTTTTCATATGCCTCTGCAACCTGAATACAGTCCATACAGTGTTACAGATGTCATTTAATACAAGTATAACAATTTTAGAATGAATTCCTCAGAAAATGAATGCCAGATTAAAATTAAATGCATTTGTCTCTTTGCAGAAATTTTGGTAGAAATTGCCAAATTGCCCTCTACAGGGATTTATCTTTTTTTTTTTTTTCATTGCTATTAGCAATGTAGAAGAGTGGTTTCCAACTCTCATCCTTCTTTGTCATTCATTGGAAGTTGCCAAACTATGGGATTTTTGCCACTCTTATGTAATTAGCTGAGGCTTAAGTTTTGCTTCTCTTATGTGTAAAGTTAATCATTTCTTCATATGTTCAAAATCCATTATATTTATATAAGGTACATATTTCTTTTTTGTTTGACTATTTCTTCCCAGTATCAATAAGAGGTTTCTTAAAGCAACTTTATTAAAGTTTAATTCACATATAACAAATTATACACATGTAAAGGGGACAATATGATAAATTTTCACACACACATATATATCCATATCCACAAATATATGGCTATCCATTCATATATATCCATATTTGTATTTTCATAAAATGATTGCCATAATGAAGATAATGAACATTTTCATCACCCCAGAAGTTACATGTCCCAGATTACTACCGAATCTACATAGCAAATTTGACCTAATGTGTAAGATGATGGCTGTCCTTGAACACACACGGAGCTCTGTTCAGAGTCCAGCCTACCACTGATGCCCTGCCCTGCAGATAGGAAATGGGTTGTCCATGCTTTAATATTTATTTGCCATGTCAGAAATTGAAAACTAGTTTTTCTTTAAACTCTAATCTTTATAAACCGTTTGAATACACAATAAACTTTAAAAGGAAAGAGAAGGACAGGCACTATAGCTGACGTTAGTATCCCAGCACTTTGGGAGTATTACTTGAGCCCAGGAGGTTGAGGACTGGTCTGGGCAACATAGGGAGACCCTGTTTCTACTAGAAATAAAAATAAATTAGTCAGGCAGTGATTCATGGTGGTGTGCACCTGTGGTCCCAGCTACTCAGGAGGCTGAGGTGGGAGGATGGCTTCAGCTTGGGAGGTCAAGGCTGCAGTGAGTGGTGTTCGTGACAGTGCACTCCAGCCTGAGATACAGAGCATAAACCTGTCTCAAAAAAAAAAAAAGAAAAGAAAATAGGGAAATTGTAGTTCTTTAAATTGACAAATTGAATTCATATTTTGACTTTATTAAAATAATATGAAACCAGCTAAGTTTTTCTCTGATGTAACCTGCTTAAATGTAATCATATTATCTTCTGGCAGAACTAAATCATGTTGTATGTAGTACTCTCATCATTCAATTTTAACATGAGGCTGTTATTTTTGCAAGTCCTTTCTTACAACCAATTCCAGGTCTTTGCACTGAGTTTGAAAATAATAATGTTATTCCCTACTGCGCTTGAGCATTGTAGTGAGTTTAGAATTTAATAGCGACTTCTTCAATGACGCAATTTTTCTTTTACGTCATTGAATTATGTAATTGAATTACATCATTGAATTACATCATACTTAATGTCTAGATTGGAAATCTGGATCATTAAGTATGAGGTCACTATTATTAGATCAAACACCAAATATTAGGAGTCAAAAAAACTAAAAGGAAGATTTTCTACCTGGACCATGGCCTGAGGTTTTCAAAACTAAAATAATATGCTTTTAGACCCTCAAATTTTAGGTGAAAAGACATTGTGTTAAATCTAAGTCAATTGCTTCCTCAAAAGTTAATAATAGAGCAATTGCTTCTCAGTATTCAAAAATGTTTAAAAGACAAGTAGTAGAGACTAACTTTTTCAATTTGTATTTAAGTGCAATGAGAATTAAAAAAGTAACATTTACTGAGCAACTTCTCTGTTCCAAGAGCCGTGCAAAATGATTTACAGGTATATATAATAAATGATATCATTTATTCCTCTGTGTGGCAGCACTATTGTTGTGTTCACTCTGTAGTTGAGATGTAGAGATGGAGGCAACCAACTTAATAGCTAATAAGGAAAACCCAGAGATCAAACACGCAATACACATAACCTAAAAAATTATTAAATCATTAGATTTTAATTATACTTTCAAAATATTAAAAATTAAAGATTAGATACATCTATTACAGATTTTTAAATGAATACATTGATTTTATTTCTCCAAGTCTTTGAATACCCATTATTTGTGAATTCTATTTAATAGCAAAACACTTTAAACTATTTAATTTTAAAAGTAATTTAATGGAAGTTTTGATTAAATATGGTGGATTACACATATGTGTTAATCTCTGCAAAACAGTCTATGCTATTTTGATACACAGCATGAATTGACAAAGAGAGTGGAAGTTAGACCTCAGGCCTGTTTCCCTGCCCTAAGTAAGTTATAGTTAAGAAGAAAGCAAGAAAATGATTGATTTTTGTTTTCAAGATGGAGTTTTGCTGTGTCACCCAGGCTGGAGTGCAGTGGGGTGATCTTGGCTCACTGCAACCTCCACCTCCCAAGTTCAAGCGATTCTCCTGCCTCAGCTTCTTGAGTAGCTGGGATTACAGGAGCCTGCCACAGCACCTGGCTAATTTTTGTATTTTTAGTAGAGACGGGGTTTTGCCATGTTGGCCAGTTTGAGTTTGTCTCAAACTCCTGACCTTGTGATCTGCCTGCCTCAGCCTCCCAAAATGCTGGGATTATAGGAGTGAGCCACCATGCCTGGCAATGATTGTCTTTTTATATTGCCCAAGTTATATGGACAGTTTATATTATGGAATCAGTACTTCTGGTTACCTATTTGATTAGATGAAAATATTGGTGTTTGGTCATTTGCATAGTCAGTAATTTTAGCTTGTTAAAGTTTTATCTTTTTTTTACATTTTATAATTTTCCTTTTGACTATAGATGTTTTATTTTGAAAGACTTTTCTCTGTATCAACTTGATATGGTTACAAACAGGAAACTAACAAAAGATTCAGCCATTTGCCTTCCATTGCAATAAATAAAATATTGCCCAATTTTATCCAACCCTGCTAGTAATAGAAAACCAACTCAAACTCATCATCATTCTTAACTTTTTATGGTTTTGTTATAATTAATGACTACTACGTACTGCATTAAAGAAAAAGTAAAGC
This sequence comes from Callithrix jacchus, assembly GCF_049354715.1. NCBI lineage: Eukaryota > Metazoa > Chordata > Mammalia > Primates > Cebidae > Callithrix > Callithrix jacchus. The sequence goes on from NC_133505.1 coordinate 136,852,930, forward strand.
TGTGCTGATTTAAAAAAATGTTTTTCCATCTTCGGCAGTTCAGAAGAATCTGTTGATTATGAATTGTTGAGGACTGAAGGCCAAGGGTCTGGGCAGTGAGGAGTTACTACACTGTTTCACAAGAAATATGTCTCATTCAATGGTAACTTGTTATTCAAACTATTTTTGAATACATGTTATAGTTGTATTCATTACAGCACCCCTCCACTTCATTATACTCACATAATCTCCTGTATGTAATTCTTTCCTAGCTTGTTCTCATTTCTCATCTTTTTGTGAAGAACTTGGCATTTTGTAGTTGATACATTTTGAATGGATCTAAATTTATGAGCTGTCTTGAAGTATTCACTTTTACCCCAAACTGCTGCCCAATGACCATTCAGAGGATAGAAATGATAGAGATATATTTTGATAAGGGTCAGACTTTTTTTTACTGCTTTAAATTGTCTAGTAATTAATTAAAGATAGTTCTCACTATTGATTGCTGGACACTTCAAATACATATGCATTTATACTTTACCTTAATCCTTTGAAGCCAATGTTACCATTCTTATTGTATACGTAAGGAGAGTGAGGCTCAGAGAGGTGAATACATTACCAACTCAAACTACTAGTAAGTGTCTCAACCAAGATTTGAATCTGATCTCAATAAGGGACTGTGTCTAAAAGTAAATGCAACCTCCAAATTGATTCAGGTGATACTTTAGGTTAGTTTATTAGTTGTGATGATTCAGTGATTTCATGTTTGTAAGTGATCATTAAAATGAACGCAAATGTAGGGTGCTTAAAAGTATTTAGTGAAGTTTCATTTCCAAGTGTAGGAAACTTTAAACAAAGATATATGCTAAACTCATTTAGTTGTTTATTTTGCAAATTTAAGTCACAATGAAAGTTAATTAGAATTAATTCTCAAAATAGAGGATGAAAATAAAACAAAGAATTAAAGATGCTGAATGTTCTCAGTCATGTTTTTAGTTTGTTTTATAGTTCAAAGTATTCCAAAGTCATGCATATTTATAAAAAACAAGTTTTCAATATTATTAATATTTTGTAAAGTGAAATTTATTCAGGGATAACTATGTGCACAGAGGCAGAAACCCAATAGTCTTCTGATCGGGGATTAATATTTATGTGATCAAAGTTGACAGTTAAGTCAAATAATTAATAAGTATTAAAAACAAGAAAATATTGTGGGAAGATAGCAAGTGGATTCTTTTATCAGCTAATATTCTTTTTCTCCCTATATATAGTATCATATAAATATATTTGGAAATCAAGAATAATTATTTAATTTTAGTTCCTTCAAGTCAATTCTTTAAAATAATATGAGTAAGGAGGAACAATAGCAAGAGATCATGTTTAATTATTTAAAAAAGAGAAAGGGAGAGAGAAAATTGTCTTTGGGCATTTGTGAAGAAAGATAAAAAGACAAGTAAAAGGACAAAAAAAAAAATACTTGGTCTAGGAAATGCATGGTTCTAAAAGGACTCTTAGAAAGAATATGAGCAAGCGGGGAAACTGAGCCCATGCTGTCTACATGCCCATATGGACATGGTAAACACATTACTGCTTGGCCATATCTGGAACAGGAAGGAATAGAAGACAAGGTAGATGGCAGGAATGTTCTTAGTTTCCCATATTTTAGGAGGAGGAGCAGAATGCTTGCGGAACACCTATGAGATGACGTCTGAGAGTGGCATCGAACAACCAGCAGAGGGCCAGAGGAGTGGACTGACTCTCCTGAGGCTACACTGCTACCTTGCAAATGCAGATAAAACTGCCTCTATTTGCTGATTCCTAGTTTCTCACTCTTTCCAGCATATTGTGAAATGGTGTGGGGTGTACCACTTTCTAGGATCTGCTTTGCAACCATGAGCTAAAGATGAGTAAACTATAAACCATCTGTAGTAGCTGCTTAGAAAATACCTGGGCCGGGCGCAGTGGCTCATGCCTGTAATCCCAGCACTTTGGGAGGCCGAGGCGGGTGGATCACGAGGTCAAGAGATGGAGACCATCCTGGTCAACATGGTGAAACCCCGTCTCTACTAAAAATACAAAAAATTAGCTGGGCATGGTGGCGCGTGCCTGTAATCCCAGCTACTCAGGAGGCTGAGGCAGGAGAATTGCCTGAACCCAGGAGGCGGAGGTTGCGGTGAGCCGAGATCGCGCCATTGCACTCCAGCCTGGGTAAAAAGAGCGAAACTCCGTCTCAAAAAAAAGAAAGAAAATACCTATCTGTAGCTATATTAAGGCACTTATATAGCGATTTATGAGACTAGATTGATGTAAAAATTAGAAAGAAATTTTTAATATTACAGCATCACAGAAAACTTAGCAAGTAAAGGCATTATTTTTTGGTTCACCAAATAATATTTATAATTAATTCTATAAATATAGATTTATAAGAGTTAAGAGCAGGAAGAGACCTAAGAAGTATGAAGTCCAACTACTTCTTTTTTTTTTTTTTTGAGATGGAGTCTTGCTCTATTGCCAGGTTGGAGTGCAGTGGTGTGATCTTGGCTCACTGCAACCTCCGTCTCCTGGGTTCAAGGGACTCTCTTGCTTCAGCCTCCCAAGTATCTGAGACTACAGGTGTGCGCCACCACATCCAGCTAATATTTATATCTTTAGTAGAGACAGGGTTTCACCATGTTGGCCAGGATGGTCTTGATCTCTTGACCTCGTGATCTGCCCGGCTTGGCCTCCCAAAGTGCTAGGATTATAGGCATGAGCCACCACACCTGGCCCAACTACTTCTATTGTGTTTGAACACTGTAGAGGGGAGATAAGAGAAAAAGAGGTGAGGAACAAGCAAGCACCGGGGTAACTTGTCTGAGATTTCAGAGTTAGTGACAAGAAAAAAAGGCTACAAGCCAGCACATTCCTTTTCTAAGTAAAAAAACACAAACTTATATCAGTAGGTTGGTTTCTGTTTTGAGGGGGGAGTTTTGCTCTGAACTTCTCCTCTTTCCTTTCCATGGCAGACATTTGGTTCCTGGACCTAAGAAAAATGTGCCAAACCACCTGACAAACTCACCGTGGGTTGACTGGATGACCAGCTAATTGAGACCAGGGCTCCCTACTCTTAATAGGAGGCGTGTGTCCAAGCTCAGCTTCCCAGAGCACTGCTGACTTCTCACATTGCTGTGCAGCCAGTATCATGTAAATAGCTGACAAGCAAATCTATTCTGTATAAAGCCTTATTAAAAGGCACAGCACCAGAAGAACTGGGTCCCCCTCCTGGAATGCAAACTCATGCTACACACGTTATCATCACAGCACCTGGTATTATGTCCCTTCATGGAGAAAATGGAAGAAGGGAAAGATTTACTGCATTTTCTTCTTTTTCTGACCTTAGCTCTGGAAGTTTCCTCTTCTCACATACAACATTTTCCTTAACCTCCAGTCTGGGTAACAACAGCGAAACTCTGTCTCAAAAAACAAAAACAAAAACTCCTTAACCCATACCGTGAGATGGCTGTGGAATTCCTCTGGAGTCTCAGGGCACCACTGCTGATGACCCCAATTCATACCACATGCACCAAATCTCTGTGTGTCTTAATAAAATATCCACAGGACCAAACAGGGTCAAAGAAGGAACATGTGGAATAAGCTGTAACGTTCAGAGATGGCACAATGTCAGAGAGATGAGTAATCATAGACATCTGGGATCAGAGGCAAAGGAAAATTCTTTCCATCCTATTAAATTATTAGCTCCTACATCATTTCTGAAAACAGTTTAAACCTATTTATGAAAAGTTTGTAACACCGTGTCATAGTGAATACTGTGGTGTAAATGTGTCCCTCAAAAATCGTGTGTTGGAAACCTAATCCCCAATGCAACTGTGTTGGCAGGTGGGGTCTTTTGGGAAGTATGTGGGTCGTGAGGTCCCTTTCCTTATGAATGAATTAATGCTGTTCTTAAAAGGGCTTGTGAGATCTGATCTCTGCTATTCTGCAATGTGAGGACACAGTCTGTTTCTCCCTTGCCCTTCCAACATGTAAGGACGCAGAAAGAATGACCATACCACATGCTGGTGCCTTGATCTTGGACTTCCCAACCTCAGAATTGTGAAGGAAGAAATTTCTGTTCCTTGTAAGTTACCCAGTCTCAAGTATTCTGTTATAGCAGCACGAAACAAAGACAGTGGACATTTGTCTTTACCTGGACTCCCTTCTCTCCTTCTGCTAGTAATACCACCCCAGTACTTGGAGACACACTTCCTTCTTCTGTTGCATTCCTCCTTTGTGAACTGTCAGTCAAGATGCCCCAGTAGCCCCTGGCCAGAGGAGGCAACAGGACTCCTGCTGGGCCAATCAGACTCTCCTTGCCAGAAATTTGAATATTGATTAGAGTGATACAAGGCTAGAAACATCTTTAGGTGATCTATTCTATTGGACTCCTGAAGAACCTGTTTTGTATTTAAACTTCCCAACTTTTTTTCTTTCTTTCCTTTTTTTTTTTTTTTTTTGAGATGGAGTCTCACTCTTGTCACCCAGGCTGGAGTGCAATGGCATGGTCTCAGCTCACTGCAACCTCTGCCTCCCGGATTCAAGTGATTCTCCTGCCTCAGCCTCCTGAGTAGCTGGGACTACAGACATGTGCCACCACGCCTGGCTAATTTTTGTATTTTTAGTAGAGACAGAGTTTCTCTATGTTGGCCTGGGTGGTCCCAAACTCCTGACCTTATGATCCACCCTCCTCAGCCTCCCAAAGTGCTGGGATTATGGGCATGAACCACCTCGCCTGGCCTTAAACTTCCTTTGATTCTATTTGCTACCTTAAAACTTATCAATAAATTTTCTTTTTCACTTAGCCTTTGTTTCTGTGACTTACTACCAAATACTCCTTACTAATATATAAGAAAATATTCTTTATTTAAAATTAATAAGCAGATAGAAATTTTTTAATACTATTATGAACACAACTTTAAAAAATTTCTTGTATTTGGAATAAAGACCCAAAAGGAAAGTATTTGATGTTATCATCTGTCCCAGAAAAATGGGATGGAGTTTTTTTAAATTCTACATTTTTTTTTAATTTTTAATTTTAATTTTTTTTTAAAGTGGGAATGCCTGGGTAAAAACAGTCATAGGTGCTTCTGTGACTGTTTTTCCCACTTGTTCTACACTTTCAGTAATGAGTTTTCATTCTTTTAAAATGAACTTCATTTTAAAAATTGTATTTAAGAGACCTGGTGCTTTTCTGGATTAAATCCATTTGTTTAATGTAGCTCTGAAAATACAGCAGGAAATTCAGTCCTGACTCCTACCAAACATACTACCACCACCAGTGGCAACAAAAAACAGTGGAAACTTTAAAGATAAATGTCAATATTATCTGTTATGATTCTTCAGCTATTCATATTAGTGTAACCTTTCAATGCAACAGCATCTAAGCCTATCGAGGGAGAATTATTTTCCTGACACACAAGTTGGCAAACTTTTTCTATAAAGGGCCAAAGAATAAATATTTTAGGCTTTGTGGGCCAGACAGTGTCTGTCTCAGCCACCCAACTCTGCTATTGTAGTACAAACACTGTCATAGATAATATGTCAATAGTGGGTGTAGATGTGTTTTAATAAAACTTTATTTACAAAAACAGGCAGTAGGCCATATTTGGCCCACAAGCAGTAGTTTGCCTACCCTGAAATTATACAGGAAACTTTCTTGTTTTCTAGAGATTGATTGCAGGTAAAAGAAAACACAATCATAGATAAGTAAACAAGATATTTTGGATAGTAATAACTGCTGGAAGGGAAGTCAAACAGGTAATACATTAGATTATGACCTGAAAATGAGGGCTGTACTTTGTTGAGGTATGCAGGGAGGACCTCTCTGAAGAATAAGAAGCAAGTGACCATGTAAATCTGGGAAGAACAGGTTCCAAGCTGAAATTACAGCAATGATTTATAGAATAATATCCAGAGCTGCCTTGTCCAAAGAGCTCTCCCTCTGCTCAAATCAGGAGGTTGAGGAACAATAAGGACACTGAGATGCACCGTAAGGGGTAAGATATGGGGAAATGCTGTTGCTGATGGTTTGCCTTCGGCTTAGGAAGCACAGTTAGCTCTGGTGGCTGAGCCAGTATCCCTTTAATAGCTGGAGGCAGGCGCTGCCAGGTGAAGAGAGCAAGTCTTAGGGTCAACAGCAGGTGTCAGCAGTGACAATAGCTCAGCTCCTTCATTGACTGGGAAATCTCAGGCATTCTGCAATGCAGCCCCAGAGGCATCTGTCCACTAGTATTAGTCTAGTCTCACATCACAGAGGCAAAGAGCAATAGCCTCCTCCCCAAGTTGTTCCTCCCTACAATGCCAAGAACCTCATCTTTCTTTTACAGCCCACGCACGTGTGAAAGGGCACATGACCCAAGGGGAACAAGTGCTTGTCAGTTACGTCTCCACCGGAATCCCTAACTACTTTTCTGTCCTGGTAAGATGGGTTAGATAAGTGGAAAGGAAGTTTAGGTCCATTTATTCCTCTCTTCCTTAATGTAGCCTTCTCCCTCTTCTTTGATGCCACCAGACTTTGCTGAGTCCTTCAAGTAAAGGCTTCTCCTAAGCAGAAGACACCTCTACCTCTACCTTTCCATAGCTCACCACCCCTTTCCTAAGAGAGGAAAGAATGCAAGACAGAAGGGAAAAGATAATTGTAAATGACATCTAAAGTACCAGATGCTATGTATTCCTCAGTCTTAGCAATTTCCTTACAAGATCAGTAGCATTTCCATTTTTTCAGGTTAGGAAACAGGCTTAGGAAGGTTTAATAATTTGTGCAAAGTTACATAACTATTTAGTACAGAACTAAAATTTGACCTGAGTTTATACCAAATTCTGGGCTCTTGCAACTCTAAAAAATACTGATTGTGGGCTAGATATATATGTATATAATTCCATGAATGCTTTTAAAAACTATGGGGCTCAATAAATTTGGGCATTTTCCAAAGGTGCAATCATTGGGAAGAATAGTGTCTCTTATATTACACATACAGACATAACTGCACAATCACACACACAGCACGAACACAGCATTAACTATATAATAACAAAATTTAAAATGTAGCTGCTGCTATTTGAATGTTGTATTCTCTAATAGTCTCATGAATATATATGTCTTCAACTTTCAACTTGATTTTGGATTTTTTGTTTATGAGCCTAGATAAAAAGAGTAGGTAACCCATTAAATTCTCATTAGATAAATGAGTAACAAAATTTTAATCAGCTTGCAAATACAAAAAGAAGATATATTTCAAATAATGGCTCTTTTTCTGAATAAGTAAGACTATTAAATTTGTTCCTAGCAAGTTGAAAGTACATTTTAATTGGGCTGTATAATTTAGTTTTATTGGTTTATTTGATTTAAAAGAAAATATTTCATGCTTGTGACAAAGACAAAGCTTTTATTCAAAAGACAATTTGTAGCCCCACTAACCTTAGGATGTGTCATAAAAGCATATAAATGATAGAGAAACTTCTCTGCTAGCATTTTCCATTAGGAAGGCACCAAATGTAGTGAAGAACAGGCTCAAGGTCATATGTCTGGGTTTGATTCTTGGCTCCTTCATTCTCTAGCTATGCACTCTCCGGTAACGTACTTAATATTTCTGTGCCTTTGTTTGTTCACCTATAAAATAGCACAATAGGTCCAGGGACGGTGGCTCACACCTGTAATGCCAGCTCTTTGGGAAGCCTAGATGGGAGGAATCACCTGAGTTCAGGTGTCTGAGATCAGGCTGACCAACATGAAAAAACCCCATCTTTACTAAAAATACAAAAATTATCTGGGTATGGGGCTGTGTACCTGTAGTCCCAGCTATTCGGGAAGCTGAGGCATGAGAATTGCTTGAACCTGGGAGGTGGAGGTTGCAGTGAGCCGAGATCATGCCCCTGCACTCCAGCCTGGGTAACAGGGTGAGACTCCATCTCAAAAAAAGAAAAAAAAAGCACAGTAGTATACAGATGTCATAGGGTTGCAGTAGTGATTAATTAACTGAGATGGTGCTGTCGAATCATATAGAACAAAGCTGTAGAATGATGCCAGGCCTCTAGTGATCCCTGGGTAAATGTTTGCTATTTTTGCTTCCAAGACATTTTCTAGGGGAACATTCAGAAGAAGAATGTTAGGACACATGCATGAAAGCAGTATTGTGACTTAAGTGTTCTGATGTACTCGTGGGCTATAGGAATTCTTATACAGGGTGACTCTGTAGAAGTTAACAAGTTCATTTGAATTAGGAATATTCTAGATGCATATGTATGACTGTCTCTAGGAAAATGTTCCACGAGACATTGGAATTATAGCCAAGGCACTGACATCTTCTATAAGAACTAAAGTTGGGTGGAAAGTGCGGGACTACTTTGAATAGTGGTTAAAAGTTGTTTCTGCTGCCAAAGACAGGTAGAAAACACATTATGATCAGAAATGGCTAGAAGATTGTAGAAGGACTCTTAGCTTTGGAAAGGAACAAGTAATGCTACTTCAACATGATACTTTTATGTTTCATCTTCAGATCCAATTCATAGTTTTCAAACCTCCCACTTTTTTCAGGGTGTCATGTGTTTCCCAGTATAAACAAGAGAAAGTGTGTGCTCTCACAGCTTCTATGTGATGACACTCAATTCAGACTTACACTGGACTCAAATAGTGGAATTGATATTCCACTTAGGTTGGAGGTCATTGGCACCTGCCAGGAGGAACAGTGCTATTGCATTGTGTCTTTTGTAATCTGATAAAAGAAAACACTCGCTGAGAGCACGTTGGTGGCCACCACACAGTAAGTGGAGACTTCCAATAAGCTTAAGCTTCTTCTCAACCTTCCTTTGGAGCAGAACCACGTATTGGCCACAGGGAATGTAATGAAACTCTTGAAATGCATGTAAAACTGTACATAACAGGGTAGGGCATGAATTCTACGACTTGCCAACTTAAAATCTATTCCAACCTCTTCCATATCTTAGAGGTGGTGACCAAATATTTTCCTGCAACTTTTCCTTTTTCTATTTTTGTGGCAAATCATGCATGTGTTTTCCCTCACACATATACAAACATATAAAAAAATTAAATATATATGTACCTCATTTTATAGACTTTAAAACAGTGTAACTATGTTACATAATTATAAACAGTAAACATTTTAAAAGCCTCTGTAAAAACTGAAAGCAATATGAATAAAAGAACACAATAGTGTATCGAGTTGGCGGTGTAACCACACAAAAGAGGAATTGTTTCAAGTAGCTTGAAAACACATTAATTTGACTATACATGACTAGCAGTTACACCCTAAAGACCAAAAATACAAAAAACAATTATAAGCTGTTTTCAGTAATCATATCTTGGTGCTAGTATTGGTATTGGGTTTTTTTTTAGAATGTTGCATGTGTATTTAATGGGTAATTACGTTGATGCTGGAAGATTGTATTTAAGTTGTGGGAAAAAGCATACAGAAATGCACAATTTGGCCAGGCACAGTGGCTCACACCTGTCAGCACTTTGGGAAGCTGAGGTGGGTGGATCACCTGAGGTCAGTAGTTAAAGACCAGCTGGCCAACATGGTGAAACCCCATCTCTACAGAAATACAAAAATTAGCTGGGCATGATGGTGGGTGCCTGTAATCCCAGCTACTCAGGTGGCTAAGGTGAAAGAATGGCTTGAATTTGGGAATCAGAAGTTGCAATGCGCTGAGGTTGCAGCATTGCACTGTAGCCTGGGTGACGGAGCAAGACTCATCTCAATAAAAAAAAAAAAAGCACAAGTGAAAAGGATAAGTAAAATTCCTCTACTCGTATATTTGAGTTGGAAATACCATTATGAACATATGATTTATTTTCAATATATATTACTTTAACTACTAAAAAGGCCTACAAGAGCAATAAGCACTCCTAGAACCCAGATTATTATTTCTAAATACTATTTCCAAAGGAACCAGCTCTCCTTGGAGAAGTGACTGATTCCAGGCCTAGAGCAAGAAGTGAATAAAATGAGCCTGAGACATCTGCACATTAGAAATTTAAGCAGCTATTAAATTATTGTTGTCATGTCAAAGGAGTCAGGAACCTTCATGAAAATGCTCCTGGCTGGGTGTGGTGGCTCACACCTGTAATCCCAGCACTTTGGGAGGCCGAGTTGGGCAGATCAGCTGAGATCAGGAGTTCAAGACCAGCCTGACCAACATGGTGAAACCCTATCTCTATTAAAAATACAAAAATTAGCTGGGCATGGTGGCACATGCCTGTAAACCCAGCTACATGGGAGGCTGAGGTAGGAGAATCACCTAAACCTGGAAGGCAGAGGTTGCAGTGAGTCGAGATTGCGCCATTGCACGGCAGCCTAAAGGACAGAGCAAGACCCTGTCTCAAAAAGAAAAAAAAATGTTCCCACTGGACAAAGATGGGACAATTTAACCATTAATATGAATAATATCTGTAATGGATTGAAACACTGATAATGTATTTAAAACCGTGAATTTGTAATGATACAAAAACACAACCATAGGACCACCATTGAAAGGTGCTCAGTGAACAATATTTTGAAAACTGGTGCATAAGAGAGCAACAACAAAGCCAGGTATTCATCCTCTCCTTCTTGTCTGAAATAGATCTCAGGAAAATAACATAGTTGATGAGTTTTTAATAGACGTATTTGACTAATGTGTAGAAAAGGAATGGAAGATTTGGATTATCATGAGATGAACATTATGATCAGGTTATTTAGCATTTCTGTGTCTCTGTTACTTTTTTCCTACTGTACCCGTCACAGCCTAAGTGGGTGCATTACAGTTGTCTGCCTCTGGTGTGCTTCTAGTTCTGCTTGTATCTTCTGTTTCTCTTGTGATCGTGTTATATCATTTGGTTCATAAGTATTGCTAATATATTTAGTGTGAACTGCCCCCCATAGCATTACAAGCTGCCCTTCACTGTGGTATTTATTTTTGGCTGGCTTTCAACCTTGCTGATATTAAGATTTCTACATCTGCTTTCTCTTTGATAGCATTTGTCTGGTATACTTTTGATCACCCTGTTATTTTGAATTGTTCTGAATGATTTTGGTTTTAAGTGTTTGTTTCTTGCTTCTCTGGCTTTACTAACAAAATGTCACTCACAGCATCTCAACATTATTCAAACACACACATCATAGGCAACGGCCCCAACAAATGAGCACTTACTGTGGCCATCAAAGCCATGCTGCAGGGAGCAGTGTCCTCTCTCCTTCTGCCCCTTGAGCGTCTCCATTTCTTCTTTTCTTGCATCTCACGAACGCCCCTGAGAGTTATAAAATGTGCAGAAACAAAATCGCCCTTGAGGAGTCACCCTACCTTGTCAACAAGGAAAAGTCTTTGATGTCTGAGAAACAAATAGAAAGTACACTGCTTGTTGCCACCCCAGGGATGCCAGTTTACTCACCACACTTGTCTGTTCAGTGCTCAGCCTGTCCATCCCCTTGGTCCTTGCAAGGCCTGAGCAGAAAGAAAAAGGCAAGGAAGATGCTCCAAGCATGGCAGTATCTGGCACTGGGGAAATTAGTGCTGACCCAAATTATGGGCAGAAATCTGCAATAATAAGCCAGCCTCTCTTTAAGGGTAGAAGGAAGGAAAGGAGAGAAGACTTTCGGGAAAAGATCTAAGCTCTGTTTATAAGCAGTTTGACTAAGATGCCGCCTAGAAACCTTAATAATAAATCCTGCTCTTATTCCTGGAGCTTTCGGAAATTTTGAATATATTATTAGGTGGCGATCAGATGTAAAACTTGATTAAAACCAGGTTTTGAGGGCAGAAATATCATCTGTGTCTGTCTCACAGGTCATCTGGTTTGGGGCTCAATATCAGTTTTTAAAAACATAATAGGACTGAGGACTTCTGAAAAGACGAACAGAATAAAACTTATCCACGAGATAATCATTAAGAAATCCACTCTTCCAGAGCACCGCTCTCTTTCCTGGAAAACTTGATAATGTAGCTTGGGTGTGGACCAGCGGCATGAAGTTCCTAGGAAAGGAAATAAAAGGGCTGGGACCTAAACAGTTAGCATGGATTGGACACAACTTCCTGAATTTAGCTCCTCTTTGTCTTCATGAGTCTAACGTGACTTACTCTAATTGGCCAAAGAGTACCTCTTTTACACCTATTGTCTTACTCTAGTAAAATGGCTGTTTATTTCATTTTCATTTTTTTTCTTAAATACATTCAAAGCCTCATTTCTGAAAAGATTTGGTGTCTGGGAGCTTAGAAGGGAGAAGTGATGGATGTTTTCACTGTAATTATCTTATATTTTGTAGCTATGAACATTCTGAGCACTGGCTAGAGTTATAACACTCGAGCATCTGTACTCATGGTAGCTCGTATACATATATTTATCAACACCTGCATCCCATGGTGTATGCTTTTATTCTATTAAACAGAACTAAGGAAACAAAGAATGAAAGTAAGAAGCCAATAGAAGAGTCACACAACTGGACATAGCAATATGATAAGCTCAAAAGATATTTTACAGTCTCTACTATAAAAATTACACTCCAGACGCACCCAGTAAGCAATGAGCTATGGAACATAAAGAATGATAGGATTGAAGGCACCCAGAAAGATCAGTCTTAGGGTCAGTTCTTTATGAAAAGAGCATTTTCAGAGAAGTCATATTTCTGAGTAGAACGTGACATAATACTGAAGGTTATCCAGGGAAAAACAAAAACAGAAAAACCAGACTCTGGCCATTTAGTGTTCCCAAATAGTCTCACCGAGACCCACAAGCTCTGAGGAAGTCCAGGCATAAGCTTTATGGTAACAGCCTAAAGGAGGGTTTCCCATTTACATCATCCAACCCTGATCAATCACAGGGTTTGATGCTAAACAATATGGTGCTCCCAGGAATGAAGTAATAGGAAATATGTGGGGATGGAGATGCACTGGAGCACCCAAATAGCTCTGCAACAGGTACATACAACTATGGGTATAGACTGGAGTCACAACATTAGCTAAGATTAGAAACCAAAAGGAGGCATAAGGACAGAACGTTGAATAAAACTATTTCTAAAGACAGTCACAAAAGTAACATTTTTGGACACTGCATTTAACATCTTTCAAAGCTTTACCCCTCCTGTTCTAAGCTATCAAAACAGGGTCTACCCCCAAGTGCCCTTACTCTTTTGCTGTAGTGCTAAAGGACTAGGAAGAGAGAGGAGGAAGAAAAGCTGTAGAAGCAGTTATGCCTGCTAAATAGTAGTCTCCCCCATTTTATATGTTTATTGAAATAGATGTCACATAACATGAAATTTACTCATTGAAGTTTATAGTATATTGGTTTTTAGTGTATTTCCAGAGATGTGCAACTATTACCACAATTTAAGACTATTTATATTACGCCAAAAAGAAACTGCATACACATTAGCGGTCACTCTCCATTCCATCCTCACCCATTGTTCTATCACCTGTCCAAGCAATCACTAATCTGCCTTTTGTCTCTGTGGATGTACCTATTCTGAACATTTCATATGAATGGTGTTGTACACATATGGTCTTTTGTGTCTTTCTCTTAACAAAATGGGTTTAAGCCTCATCCATATTATAGCATGGATAAATACTTCATTCTTTTTTATGACCACATAATATCTCAGTGTATTAACATACCACATTTTGTTTATATTCATTTATCTGTTGATGGATTTCAGTTGTTTCTGCTTTTCGGCTATTATGAATAATGCTGTTATAAACATTCATGTACAAGTTTTTATGTAGACCTGTTTTTATTTCTCTTGGGTATATACTTACAGTGGTATGGCCGGTAATATGATAACTCTCTTTTTCATCTTTTGAGGAGATGCCAGTTTTCTAAAACAGCAGAAACGTTTTATATTCCCAACAGCAGTGAATGCAGGTTTGAATTTCTTCACATTCTTGCCAATACTTGCTATTCTCTGTCTTTTTGATTATTGCCATCCAAATGGGCATAAAGTGGTATCTTATTATTTGATTTGCATTTCCATTGTGGACAGGGACACATCTCTGTATGCGTCTATGGGCCATTTGCATATTTTCTTTGGAGAAATATCTGTTTAAACTCTTTGCCCTTTTATAAATTTGGTTGTTTTACACTGTTGAGTTGGAAGAGTTATTTACATATTATTGATTCTACATCCTTTCAACTTTCTTGATAGTGTTTTTTGAAGCACAGATGGTTTAAATTTTGATGAAGTCTAATTTATCTAGTTTTTTCTTTGGTTGAGTATGTTTTTGGTGTCATATTGAAGAAACCACTGAATAATGCAAGGACACTCAAAATTTCATCTATTTTTTTTAAAACTTTTATAATAATAACCCGTACATTTAGATCTTTTATCTATTTGAGATAATTTTTATATATGAGGTGAGGAAAAAAATCAAATTTCATCGTTAGCATGCACATGTTGGTCCAGCACAATTTGTTGAAAGATTATTATTTCCCTGATTGAATGGGCTTAGCATACTTGCTAAAAATTCACTTAATCCTAGAGGTGAAGATTCCTTTGTAGGCTTTCAAGTTTATTCCGTTGATATATACTTGTGCCAGCACCATGCAATCTTAATTTCTGTAGCTTTGTAGTAAGTTTTGAAATAGGAAGGTGTGAGTCCTCCAACTTTGTTATTATTTTTCAAGATTATTTTGGCTATTCTGGGTCTCTTGTGCAATTGTTAAGGAAAGAATACAGAATAATCTGATCCTGAGGGCTCTACAGATGTGTTAGGTCTAGTGAGTTTATACTATTATTCAAGTCCTCTTTTTTTAAAACTGATCTTCTGTTTAGATGTTCTGTTCCTTATTGAAAGTGAGCTACTGAAGCCTCCAACTATTGTTGTCTGCTTCTCTCTTCAGTTCTGTCTATCACTTCATGTATTTTGGGCTCTGTTGTTTCATGCATCTATGTTTATAGTTGTTATATCTTCTTGACATTTTGACCCTTTTATTATAAAATGTCCTTGCCTAATGCTAGTAACGACTTGTGTTTTAAAGCCTATTTTTCTGATATGAATATAGCCACCCCAGCTCTCTTTGATTACTGATTTTGAAGGGTATGTCTTTTTCTGTCCTTTCACTTTCAACTTACTTTCATTTTGGATCTCAAGTGAGTCTTGTATAGACAGCATATAATTAGAGTAAGTTTTTTTCTCTATTTTAACAGTCTTTGCTTTCCTTTGCATCTCATTTTTTTTTCTTCCTGAAATAGGCATTTGTTCATAAGAAATATGGGTAAACTACCTTTTATTCAAAACTTTAGTTTAATTACAGAAAGAGAAGAGGAAAGACAGATTTAACCAGTCTATCTTTCTTAGGTCACCTGGGGTGAATACAAAGCAAAAATCACTTGGCCAAATCTTGCCGTCCTCTGATTTAAATTTGCATAAAGACTTCAACTGATAAACTAATCCAGCTACTGGTGTAAAGCTTTGTTACAACTCACAAAAACAGAAACTTGAAAGGGTTTCTGCAGACTGAAGTGTCATTTGTTTTTGGTTTCCTGGATTTGGTTTGGAATTCTTTGGTGGCAGCCAAAACAGTTATCCACTGTAGGCTTAGCTTCAATTGGTATTAATTCGGCTGTGGCATAGGAGCAAGCTTCAGGGATGTGTTCTGTGGAAGGATTCCCTGGAATTTTAGTATTATATTCTAAGTCTATATTGGATATCTGCTCTCCTGAAGAATCTTTGCCTTTTTTGTAGATCTTAAGACAATGACATTGGTAAAATTATTTTAGCAGTAATTTCCATCCTTATAGGAAACTCCAATCTTGATTAGCTGTTTACATTTCCAATAATCAGACAAGTAACAGCCATCTGGGTCAGGCATTTTTTTTTTTCTTGACTCTGCAGAATTCTGTTTACATGCTTTATACAACCTAGTGAAGTTCAGTTCATATTGTGCTGTATCCTTTCCTTAGCAATTGCATGAGAGATGCAGCGTTATGAAACTTCACTGCTTCCAGCACATCCTCTTCTGGAAACTCTTTATTAGTCACAAGTTTCTTGTGGTACAAGAAATAAGACAAAAATAGGCGATTTCTTTTTCTTGCCCTAGTGTAAGTCCAGCTCTGGCTTCTCCTGGAGGCAGAAACAACAGAAGAAAACTTGATGCTTTTGTGAGTCTGGGTGCACTCCTTGCTTAGTTGGAACCATTGGGCTGCAGCCATCTTGAGTTACTACCTAAAATTCTTTTTCAATAGATAAGCTTAGACTTATTGAAATGAAAATATCTTTTCTTTGATTCTAGGTATGCCATATTACCTGTGTGTTATTTTGGAATTTTTAGGGCTTCAAAATCCTTAACAATGTGATCCATTTCTTGTCTTATTTGCATAGGTCTGACAGTTAAAGAGAACTTGCATTGTTCTATAATTTTATTAATATAACTCAGTAATTCTATACTTATGGAATATAAACTTTTAAATAAATATTATATGTATAATTTTATATTCCTACCTTTTTAAGTAAATATCAATGCTTTCTATTTTAAGAAATAAATTTGTATAATACTTCCTTCTACTTCTTCCTTGCCATCAAATTTAAATTATTTATTTTTTTGGTGGAGGAGGATATCTTTGTACTATGTAATATAACATTATTTAATGATTAAAAAATCAGATAAATATGCTTATGCTTCTTTTATCTGATTTTTTAACATCATTAAATAATGTTATATTACCCCTTACCTCTCCTCCTGTCTTCATTGTTGGGGTATATAACATTTATATTCTCTCCTGTTACTATATTGCTCATGTTTGTTTTAGTCTTAGGTCTGCAATTAGATACATTCAAAATGTCCCAGCAAGCATTTTGCTATAGTTACCCACCGCTTTTTTTTTTTTTTTGGTTTATTTGAGACAGGGTCTCACTCCTGTCACCCAGGCTGGAGTTCAGGAGCACCATCATGTCTCACTACAGCCTCAACTTCCTGGGTTCACTTGATTCTCCTACCTCAGCTCCTGAGTATCTGGGACTACAGGTGTGTGCCACCACGTCCAGCTAATTTTTTGTATTTTTAGTAGAGATAAGGTTTTGCCATGTTGCCCAGGTTGGTCTCAAATTCCTGGGCTCAAGCAATCTGCCTGCCTTGGCCTCCCAAAGTGCTGGGATTACAAGTGTGAGCCACCGCACCTGGCCATGATTTCTTAGTAGAGACAGATAGATAATTAGCATCCCACCAAAATAAAACAAAAATAATAGGAAAAAGGCCGTAGTATTTAAGGCCAAAGAAGAAATCTGAGATTTCTTAGAAATAATTTTTAGAAATAATATTTCTGGATTTCTTGCATACTCAAAAATTGCTTTTATGCTGGTTATATATTTGAATGGCAGTACATGAGTATAAAATCATTGAATCTTTTTTTTTTTTTTTTTTGAAGGCTTTGTAGATCTTGCTTCTCTGTCATTGAATACTGGTGTGAAGTGTGTGAAGCCACCCTGATTTTTCCCCCTTAGAAATAACTGTATAGTTTTGCTTTGTTTTCCAGATAATTCTTTAATATTCAACTCTGATACTTTAATAGACTATATCTTGGTTTCGGTTGTTTTAGATCAATTTTTCCTGGTGTAAAGTGAGCACTTTTGATATTATTGTACTTTTGTCTAGAAAATGTTCTTGCATTATAGCATTCAAAAATATATATAAGTTGACAAGTTGTATATTTTAATGGGATACAAAGCAATGCTTTAATTTATAAATACAATGTGGAATAATTAAAGCTAATTAGCATGTTCATCTCCTCAGATAATTATTATTTTTTGTAATGAGAACATTCAAAACCACTCCAAGTGATTCTGAAATGTACACTACATTATAATTTATTACAGTACCCATTTGTACAATATGTCACAAAGTAAAGACAACAACAAAAATCAACTTAATCTTTCAGTTTAATTGAAGCTTTGTACCCTTAGACCATCACTTTCCCATTCCTCATACCTCCAGTTTCTGGTAACTACCATTCTACTTTCTGCTTTTTAAAATTATATTGTTTTAGATTCCACATATAAGTGAGAACACATGGCATTTGTCTCTTTGTGCCTGGCTTATTTCACTTAGCATGATGTTCTTCAATTCCATCTATTTTGTCATAAATTACTAAAATATATATATGTGACACAGTCTCACTCTGTCACCCAGGCTGGAGTGCAATGGTACAATCTCAGCTCACTGCAACCTCGACCTCCAAGGTTCAAGTGATTCTTATGCTTCAGCCTCCCAAATCGCTGGGACTACAGGCGTGTGCCATCATGCCCAGCTAATTTTTGTATTTTTTAGTAGAGATGAGGTTTCACCATGTTGGCCAGGCTGGTGTCAAACTCCTGACCTCAGATGATCCCCACATCTCGGCCTCCAAAACCACTGGGATTATGGGCATGAGCCACTGTGCTTAGCTCAAGATTTATTACTTTTATACCAAATTCATTCCATGCTGTTACCATTAAAGGATGATGAATTTTGTCAAATGCTTTATCTGCATCTAATAAGATGATTATGTGATTTTTGTTCTTTATTTTTTTAAGTGGTAAATCACATTTATTGATTTGTATGTGTTGAAACATCTTTGCCTCCCAGGGATAAATCCCACTTGATCATGGCAAATAGTGTGTTGAACTCAGTTTACCAGTGTTTTGTTGAACGTTTTTGCATCTAAGGTCATCAAGGATATTGGCCTGTAGTTTTCTTTTCTCGTGATGGCTTTGTCTGGCTTTGGCATCAAGGTAACTGTGGCATCATAAAAAATTTTAAAGTATTCCCTTCTCTTTGACTTTTTGGAAGACTTTTGGAGAATTGGTATTAGTTCTTTAAATGTTTGGTAGAATTCAAATTTTCTGGAGGAGCACGGTTGTTTATCTGAGATCTTCTTTTTTGATGTAGATAATCCTTGCTTATAATAATTGCTTAAAGCTTTCCTCTTAGAACTGTGTTTGTGACATTTCGTAAGTTTTGATATGTTGTGTTTCCATGTTTGTCTCAAGATATTGTTTCAATTTCTTTTTAAATTTCTTCATTGACCCATTTGTTGTTCAGGAGAATGTTTAATTTCCACGTATTTGTAAACTTTCCACACTTCTTCCTGTTATTGACTTCTAGTTTCATGCCATTGTGATCAGAAAATGGTACTTGATATGATTTAAGTTTTCTTAACTTTGCTAAGAGTTTTCTTGTGGCTTAACATATCATCTATTCTGAAGAATGTTCTGTGTATACTTAGAAAGAATGCATATTCTGTTGCTGTTAAATTTAATGTTCTGTAACATCAGTTCCATTGATCTAAAACATTGTTTGAATCCAATGTTTCCTTGTTAATTTTCTGTCTGCCCATTGTTGATGATAGGGTGTTGAAGCCCCCTACTATTATTCTATACAATCTATTTCTTTTTTCAGATTCTTTAACATTGGCCTTACATATTTAGGTGCTCAAATACTGGGTGCATAGATATTTACAATTTTTATATCCTCTTGATGAACTGATCCCTTGACTACAGTTTTAAATTTAAAGTATATTTTATCTAAGAATAGCTATCCTTGTTTTCTTTTGGTTTCTTTATGTGAAGTATCTTTTTCCCTACTTTCACTTTTAATATATATTCTATTTTTTAAAATATTCTTTTTGATAGAGAGAAATTCTTACTACATGGTCCAGGCTAGTCCTGAACTCTTGAACTCAAACGGTCCTCCCACCTCAGCCTCCCAAAGTGCTGGGATTACAGGTGTAAACCACCACGCCTGACCCTAGTCTTTAGTCTTAAAAGTTAAGTTAGTCTCTTGTCTGCAACATATAGTTGGGTCTCACCTTTTTTCTAAAACAAACAAAAAATTTTTCCCATTCTGTTGGTGGCTGATTCACTCTAGTGACTGTTTCTTTTGCTGTGCAGAAGCTGTGGAATTTGATTAGGTCCCATTTGTCTATTTTGGCTTTTGTTGCCAATGCTTTTGGTGTTTTGGTCATGAAGTCCTTGCCTACTCCTATGTCCTGAATGGTTTTGCCTAGATTTTCTTCTAGGGTTTTTATGGTGCCAGGTCTTATGTTTAAGTCTTTAAGCCATCTGGAGTTAATTTTAGTGTAAGGTGTCAGGAAGGGGTCCAGTTTCTGCTTTCTGCACATAGCTAGCCAGATTTCCCAACACCATTTATTAAACAGGGAGTTCTTTCTTCATTGCTTGTTTTTGTCAGGTTTATCAAAGATTGTATGGTTGTAGATAGGCTGTGTTGCCTCAGATGCCTCTGTTCTGTTCCATTGGTCTATATCTCTGTTCTGGTACCAGTACCATGCTGTTTTGATTACTGTAGCCTTGTAGTATAGTTTGAAGTCCGGTAGTGTAATGCCTCCTGCTGTGTTCTTTTTGCTTAGAATTGACTTGGCTATGCAGGCTCTCTTTTGGTTCCATATGAAGTTCAAGGTGTTTTTTTCCAGTTCTGTGAGGAAAGTCAATTGTAGCTTGATGGGGATAGCATTGATTCTGTAAATTACTTTGGGCAGTATAGCCATTTTCACGATATTGATTCTTGCTAACAATGAACATGGAATGTTTCTCCATCTGTTTGTGTCCTCTCTTATTTCGTTGAGCAGTGGTTTGTAGTTTTCCTTGAAGAGGTCCCTTACGTTCCTTGTAAGTTGTATTCCTAGGTATTTTATTCTCTTTGTAGCAATTGTGAATGGCAGTTCATTCTTGATTTGGCTCTCTTTAAGTCTGTTATTAGTGTATAGGAATGCTTTTGATTTTTGCCGTTGATTTTATATCCTGAGACTTTGGTGAAGTTGCTTATCAGTTTCAGGAGTTTTTGGGGATTTACAAGAAAAAAACAAACAAGCCCATCCAAAAATGGGCAAAGGATATGAACAGACACTTTACAAAAGAAGACATACACATGAGGCCAACAAACATATGAAAAAATGCTCATCATCACTGGTCATTAGAGAGATGCAAATCAAAACCACATTGAGATACCATCTCACACCAGTTAGAATGGCGATTATTAAAAAATCTGGAGACAACAGATGCTGGAGAGGATGTGGAGAAATAGGAACACTTTTACACTGCTGGTGGGAGTGTAAATTCGTTCAACCATTGTGGAAGACAATGTGGCAAGTCCTCGAGGTCCTAGAAATAGAAATTCCATTTGACCCAGGAATCCCATTACTGGGTATATATCCAAAGGATTATAAATCATTCTACTATAAGGACACATGCACATGAATGTTCATTGCCGCACTGTTTACAATAGCAAAGACCTGGAACCAACCCAAATGCCCATCAATGATAGACTGGTCTGGGAAAATGTGGCATATATACACCATGGAATATTACGCAACAATCAAAAATGATGAGTTCGTGTCCTTTGTAGGGACATGGATGAATCTGGAGAACATCATTCTCAGCAAACTGACACAAGAACAGAAAATGAAACACCACATATTCTCACTCATAGGCGGGTGATGAACAATGAGAACACATGGACACAGGGAAGGGAGTACTACACACTGGGGTCCATTGGGGGGAATAGGGGAGGGACAGCGTGGCGGGGAGCTGGGGAGGGATAGCATGGGGAGAAATGCCAAATGTGGGTGAGGGTGCAGAAGGCAGCAAAACACACTGACATGTGTGTACCTATGCAACTATCTTACATGTTCTGCACATGTACCCCAAAACCTAAAATGCAATAAAAAATAAAAAAATTAAATAAATAAACAAAAAACCATTCTGTCATTCTATATTTCTTTCTTGGAAAATTTAATCCATTTACATTCAAAGTAATTATTTTTAAACAAAAAATTGCTAACACCATTTCATTACTTGTTTTCTGGTTGTTTTGTAGGTATTTTGATTCTTTTTTTCCTTGGTTGCTGTCTTCCTTTGTGGTTTGATGTTTTTTTCTAGTGGTATGCTTTGACATTTTTCTATTTTTGTTTTATTTATCTACTATATATTTTTGCCATTTTGAGATCATGAGAACAAGCAAAAGCATCAAATATATAAACATGCACACTGGAAAGGTAGAAAGGGTTTGGACTCTTGATTTCATTGATGAGCTGCTTAATTAAGTATGCAACTCCAGGCTTCTTGTATTTTAGCACAAGTCAAGAATGAGATTGTCATCTCAGAATCTCTTCTGCAACTAGGACTTTTATAACAGAATAATTTGCTATTTGACCCATTTGTGTGCCCTTTCTACTGGAATCTAAGACAACCACTTGTAATTGTACTCCAAGGAGCTTTCAAGACCAGTGACCATTGGCCCTAAATCTTGGCTATTTTCTTCCATGTAAAAATAAAATAGTTTAAAACATTAATAACCATTATTATTCTTTGTAGAATATTTCCTTGACTGCTATGATTTTTCTTGGAAACTTTTTTCTTCTTTTGCTCAGGGGTCTCTCTAATTTGTATTGCTGCATGTCATTCCATTTTTTAGCTAGAAGAGTCTTTGTCCTCTTACTTGTCTGTTTATGATTGCATGCTTTGTCATTATGCAGTCCTATCCCAGTGCTCATGGGAACAGATGTTGTTGCCTAAGCTCTTTCCCCAATAAAAGAAATGAAACAAAATTGGCATAAAAAAGAAAAAATTTTCTGGTTTCAAACTTATTTTAAACATCAAACCCAGATGTTCAAGCTTAACCAGATATCATTAAATGGATGAGTTTAATTCTCTATCACTTTGTGAGACATTTTATTCAGCTTTCTGAAATGGCATGAATAAGGCTTATTTTACAAGTAACCCCAAATCACTATTTAGCTATCTCAGATTGTTTTGGAAATAGTTGCTTTGTAAGTAACTCTCTAAAGATGTGTTCTTTGTCCTTGGTGTGGACTGAATTATGTCCCCTACTCCAAATTAATATGTAGAGGTCTTAATCCCCAATGTGACTATATCTGGAGACAAGATGGTTAAGAGGCAATTAAGCCTTAGTAAAGTCAAAGGTTGTGGCCCTAATCTGATAAGACTGTTGACTTATAACAAGGGAAGATCTCTCTCATCCTTTCTCTCTCTTTGTCTTTCTCTCTCTCTCTCTGTATGTGTGTCTCTCTCTCTCTCCTTATGAGGACAGAGCAATAAGGCAGCCATCTGCAAGACAGAAACAGAGCCCTCATCAGACCTGAATTGGCCAGCACCTTGATCTTGGATTTAGCAGCCTTTAGAATTGTGAGAAAATAAAATTCTATATTTAAATTACCCAGCCTTATATTTTGTTATGGTAGACCAAAAAGACTAAGACAGTCCTGGTGTACGAGTCATTTAGTCTCATGACCACACTGACCTGATTTAAGGCATTTTAGTAATAACAGAAAAATTGGTTTCAAGTAGTTCTTGTCATTCTTTTAATTTACTTTTAAAATTAGCAGAATAATTTCACTGCTGACAGATTAAGAAAAACTGTAAGTCAGAGACCATTAATTCCCTATCCATCAATTACTATTCTGAATACCTCTCAATGCCAACTCTCCACTCTAGATCAAACTTTCTGGTACATCTTCATATCTAATTTACTCAAAATGTTATAGAAATATTAAGTTTTAATTTAAAAAAATTGACTTAAAAATTTTTAATTGAAATTATAATGTACATACAGTAAAATCTATAAATTTCAAGTATAAAACTTGATGAACTTAATATAAATATATAAACCCAGCAAATAAACAATCAGATGAGTTTATAGAACATTTCTAGCTATCTAGGAAATTCCTTTCTGCCCCTTGCTGCTGGTACTCTGGAAGTAAACACTATTCTGTCTTGTATTTCCATGGATTAGTTTTGTCTCTTCTTAAGGCAAAAATGGAATTATACAATCCATACACTTATATCTATGACATTGACAAGTGATCAGCCTCCATGACCCAAACATCTCTCATAGGCCCCACCTTCAATATTGGGGGAATACAATTTCAGCATGAGGTTTGGAAGGGACAAACATCCTAACCATAGCAGCATATAAATGATCAAAAGAAATGGTGAATAGAAACAGGCCCTTTACCATTGTCTCAGTACGTGATTTAGAATATAAGACCTGCCAGGCCAGAGGAGCACAAAACCTGGACTCAATGTGTTCTCTTAAATTAAACTTTATATTTTAATTTTATATACAGAGAACACCACAAAGATATTCCTCAAGAAGAGCAACCCCAAGGCACATAATCGTTAGATTCACCAGGGTTGAAACAAAGGAGAAAATACTAAGGGCAGCCAGAGAGAAAGATCAGGTTACCCACAAAGGGAAGCCTATTAGACTCACAGCAGAAACCCTATAAGCCAGAAGAGAGTGGGGGCCGATATTCAACATCCTTAAAGAACAGAATTTTTAGCCCAGAATTTCATATCCTGCCAAACTAATCTTCATAATTGAAGGAAAAATAAAATCTTTTATGAATAAGCAAGTACTCAGAGATTTTATTACCACCATGCCTGCTTTACAAGAGCTTCTAAAGGAAGCATTATACATAGAAAGGAACAACCAGTATTAGCCTTTCTAAAAATATACCAAAAAGTAAAGAGCATCAACATAAAGAAGAATTTACATCAACAAATGGATAAAATAGCCAGTTAACATCAAATGGCAGTAACCCTAAATTTAAGTAGACTAAATCCCCCAATCAAAAGATACAGCCAAAACCTAATGGTATGCTATATCCAGACCCATTTCACATCCAAAGATACACAAAGACTCAAAACAAAGGGACGGAGAAAGATTTACCAACCAAATGGAGAGCAAAAATAAATAAATAAATAAATAAATAAATAAATAAATAAATAAAGCAGGAGTTGCAATTCTCGCATCTGATAAAATAGATTTCAAAGCAACAAAGATATAGTGGTAAAAGTATCAATGCAACAATAAGAGCTAATGATCCTAACACCCAGATACATAAGACCCATAAAGCGATTTAGACTCAATGAGACAGAAAATTAATAAGGATATCCAGGACTCGAACTCAGATCTGGAACAAGTAAACTCAGTAAATATTTATAGAGTTCTCCATTTTAAATACACAAAATATACATTCTCCACCTTAAATACACAAAATATTGATTGGCCATTATTAATACCCATTTTTAGAATAAAGCTACATTCCCATTCTCTCTCCCTCTCTTTCTTCCTCTCCCTCACTCCTTTTTTTTCTTTCTTTCCAATAAATAAATAAATAAATAAACTTTATATTTTGAGATAATTATACACTCATGTGTAGGTATAGGAAGTAGCTCAGAGAAAGTCTACCTATCTTTTACTTTGATTCTTCTAGTGATAACATCTCACAAAACTTTAGTACGATGTTAAAAACAAGATATTAACATTAACTTAATCCACTGATATTGTTCAAATTTTTCTATTTCACTTGTGCCCATTTATGTGCTGTATTTGGTTATGTGCAGTTTTATCACGTGTGGGTTCGGGTATCTACCACAGTCAAGATTAGAACAGTTACATCAGCACAAG
This sequence comes from Callithrix jacchus, assembly GCF_049354715.1. Lineage (NCBI taxonomy): Eukaryota > Metazoa > Chordata > Mammalia > Primates > Cebidae > Callithrix > Callithrix jacchus. The sequence continues at coordinate 136,878,350 of NC_133505.1, forward strand.
GATTCTTTGTATTGTCCTTTTTTAACTGCACTCACTTTGCCTCTCTCCCCACCCACCTCTCCTCTGTTTGTAACCCCTGAAAACCATTAATCTTTTCTCTATAATTTTTTCATTTCAAAATGTGAAATAAATAAAATTGTAAATGGAATTACATATTCATCCAAGTTGTTTCACATATCAATAGTTCATTCCTTTTCAACGCTGAATAATATTCCATGCTATGGAGATACTACAGTTTGTTTCATCCTTTACTTGCTCAAGAACATCTGTGTTGTTTCCAGTTTGAGGAAATTATAAATAAAGCTGCTATGAATAATTGCATACAGATTTTTGTGTGAACATCAATTTTGATTTTTCTGGCATACAGTGCAATTGTTGGATATATAGTAATTGCATGCCAAACTGTTTTCCAGATTAGCTGTACTACTTTACATTCTTACCAGCAATGTGTGACTCGTCTAGTATCTTTACATCATCACCAACATTTAATACGTGTTTTTTTTAATTTAGCCATTATGATATATGTGTAATGATAGTTCATTGTTGTTTCATTTGCATTTCCCTAATGGCTACTGAAGTGAAATGTCTTCTCATATGCTTACCTGCTATCAGTATATCCTCTTTGTTGAAATGTCTGTTCTTTTGTCCATTTTCTAATTCAATCTGTTTCACTATTGAGTTCCTAGAGTCCTTTCTATATCATAGATACAGTCACATGCTGCATAATAATGTTTTGTTCAACAATGGACTACATATAGCATGGTGGTGTCATAAGATAATAATGAAGCAGAAAAATTTCTATCATATAGTGACATTGTAACCATCATAATGTCATAGCACAGTGTACAACTCACATTTGTGGTGATGCTGGTGTAAACAAACCTACTATGCTTCCAGTCCTGTAAACATGTAACATATACAATTATGTACAGTACATACTTGCTAATAGCATAACTCATATTACTAGTTTATATATTAACTACACTATACTTTTTATGCTTGTTTTAGAATGTACTCTCTCTACTTAAAAAAAACAAGTTAAATGTAAGACAGCCCCAGGCAGGTCCTTCAGGAGGTATTCCAGAAAACAGGCATTATTGTCAGAGGAGATGACAGCTTCATGCACAATATTGCCCCTGCACACCTGCCAATGGGGCAAAATGTACAGTGGATACACAGTGATATTGATGATCTTGGCTCTGTGGAAGCCTAGGCAAATGTGCATGTTTGTGTCTTCGTTTTTAACAAAAAGTGAAATATAAAAATAAAACATTAAAATAGAAAAAAAGTTTACAGACTAAGGATTCAAGAAAGAAAATACTTTTTTATAGCTAGACATTGTTTGTATTTTAATCTGTTACTACAAAGGATCACAAAACTTTTGAAACATGAGAGAACCTATAGAGTAAAAAAGTTATAGTAAGCTAATTTATTGTTGAAGGAAATGCTTTTAAAAATAATTTTATTATAGCCTAAGTGTACAGTGTTTGTTTATAAAATTTACAGTAGTGTACAACAATGTCCTAGGCCTTCATATTCACTCACCACTCACTCACTCACTCACCCACTCACACAGAGCAACTACTAGCCTTGCAAGCACACTTATGGTAAGTGTCCTATACAGATGTACCTTTTTTTGTTGTTTACACCATATTTTTACTGTACTTTTTCTATGTTTAGATACATACTTACCATTGTGTTACAATTGCTGGTAGCATTCAGTTTAGTAATGTGTTGTACAGGTTTGTAGCTTAGGAGCAATAAGCTATCCCATATAGCCTAGGTGTGTGGTAGGCTATACCATCTAGGCTTGTTTAAGTGCTCTCTGTGATGTTCACACAATGACAAAACCACCTAAAGGCAAATTTCTTAGAATGTATCTCTGTCATTAAATGATGCATGGCTGTACTATTTCTTTGTCAGATAGGTGGTTTTCCCAATAGTTCTACTATACTGTAGCTTGCCTTTTTATCATTTTAATAAGATATTTTGCACAGTAAAAGTTTTAAATTCACATGAGGTTCTATTTATCAATATTTTATTTTCCTTTTATGGATTATGGTTTTGGTGTCAGGTCTGAAGATTTTTTGCCTAGCCCTAAGTCCTGAAGTTTTACTCTCCTTTTTTAATTCTTAAATTCTTACACTCTTGGCCAGGCACAGTGGCTCACACCTATAATCCCAGCACTTTGGGAGGCCGAGACAGGTGGATCACGAGGTCAAGAGATCGAGACCATCCTGGTCAACATGGTGAAACACCGTCTCTACTAAAAATACAAAAATTAGCTGGGCATGGTGGTGCATGCCTGTAGTCCCAGCTACTCAGGAGGCTGAGGCAGTAGAATTGCTTGAACCCAGGAGGCGGAGGTTGCGGTGAGCCGGGATCGTGCCATTGCACTCCAGCCTGGGTAACAAGAGCAAAACTCTGTCTCACACACACACATACACACACACACACACAAAATTCTTATACTCTTACCTTTAAGTCTGTGATCTATTTTGAGTTAAATTTTGTATAAGGTGTGAAGTTTAGGTTGAGGTTCAATTGCTCCAGCACCATTTGTTGCAAAGGCTTTCCTATCTTCATTGAATGACATTTTGCACTTCGTCAAAAATCGTAGGGTATATTTGTGGGTATATTTCTAGGTTATTTTTGGGTATTCTTTTTTAGATGGTTTTTAAAATATGAGTTCAATTTCTGTCATGGTTATGGGACTACTCAGATTATCTATTTCATTGTGGTATTTCAGTTTGTGATTTTTGAGAATTTAGTCAATTTCTCCTAAGTTGTTGAATTATGAAGATAAAGTTGTTTGTAGCATTTCCTTACGATCACTTTAATGATAAAGGATTGGTAGTAATATCCCTAGTTTCCATCCTGATATTGGTAATTTATGTCTTCTTTCTTTTTCTTTCTGTCAGTCTTGTTAGAAGTTTATTAATTTTATTGATTTTTTTCAAAGAACCAGCACTTTGTTTCAATGACTTTCTCCATTGTGTCCTTTTCAGTTTAAATGATTTCTGTTCTTAACACTATTATATCCTTCCTTCTGCTCGCATTGGATTTATTTCACTCCTCTTTTTCTACTTGATTCAGTTAGCAACACTGTTTATTTGAGGTCTTTCCTCAGTCTGACTTAGTGGTGTAAGCTTCCTGACCAGGCTTGCTTTAGTAGTATGTCACATATTTTCTAATTTCTACTGTCATTCCTTCTTTCATCCATGGACTATTTGGAAGTATGTTGCTGAATTATCAACTATCTGAACATTTTCTAGTTCTCTTTCTGTTACTGGTTTTCGTTTTAATTTCATTGTGGTCAGAATGCAAACTCTGCATGATTTCACCCCTCTACAGTCATAATTATAGAATTTTTAAGGCTATGGAAATTCTTTATTGAGGTGACAGAGTGTCACTCTGTTGCCCAGGCTGGAGTGCAGTGGCGTGATCTCAGCTCATTGCAACCTCTGCCTTCCAGGTTCAAGTAATTTGTGTGCCTTAGCCTCCAGAGTAATATGTGCCACCAGGCCCCAGATAAATTTTGTGTTTTTAGTAGAAACGGTTCTTGTTGGCCAAGCTAGTCTCAAACTCCTGGCCTCCAGTGATTTACCCGCCTCAGCTTCCCAAAGTGCTGGGATTACAGGCTTGAGCCCCTGCGTCTGGCCAGGATTTCTTAATAGTTCACACGAATCTATGACTCAAACATGTAGGTTAGCTCCAGATCTCATGATGCTTCCTAGGACTTCATTGACCTAAAGCAATCGCAGTCTCCTCTTTTTGTTTCAACTTCAGCACCCCTTCCTGGGATTTTAAATGAAAGGGTATACAAGCAAGAATTTGCCTATGTAGTTAAGCCTAAGCAAAAATGTTCTCACTTATAAATATAAACTATGGATGGCCTAAACATCACTTTTTCAGAAATTAATCTCCCCAGAATATTTTCATGTGGCCCTCATATGTTCTTACAGATACATGAACAAATAGACTTATTTTATTCATTTTAATAGCTATAAAATATTCCATTGTATGAATAAATAATTTGTTTAGCCACTCTTTTACTCATGGATTTTAAGATAATACTAGGGTTCTTTTTTTAGTTATAAATAACACTGCAGGAAACATTTATGTACATATTTCTTAGAGGATCTGTATGAATATGTCTGTGGAAAATTCTTAGAAGTGAAATTCCTAATTCAAAGGATGTGCACATTTTAAATATTGGTAGATACTGCCAAATTGCCTTCCACAGAATTTGTATCCAATCTTTTTTTTTTCTTAGACAGGGTCTTACTCTGTTGCTCAGGCTGAAGTGCACTGTGACGCCATCTCAGTTCACTGCAACCTCCACCTCCCGGGGTCAAGTGATTCTCTTGCCTTGGCCTCCCGAGTAGCTGGGACTACGGCTAATTTTTGTATTTTCTGTAGACAGGGTTTCACCACATTGCCCAGGTTGGTCTGGAACTCCTGAGCTCAAGCAATCCATCTGCCTTGGCCTCTGAAAGTGCTGGGATGACAAACATGAGCCACTGTGCAGACCTCTTGTCAACAGTCTCTGAGAATTCCTGTTTCCCTTCAACTTCCCTATCCCTGTGTACTATGAAACTATTTGATGCTTACAAATTTGATTGGGTCAAATTGTTTTCTCACTGTGATTTTTATTAGCATTTTTAAGATTGTGACTGACCGTCTTTTCTTACCTTTCTAAAGACTTTATTATATTTATTTCCTTTGCCTATAATCTACCCAGTGTATTTTTTAATTACATGATTTGTAAATATTCTTTATCTATTTGGAAAACAATATTTTGTTGGCCATATGTATTGCCAATATACTTTCACATTTTTGTTATTTGTGTTTGACTTTCTTTGTTTTCTTTTTCCCTCAGCCGATTTTACATAGGCAAATATATCCATTGTATTAGTGTGTTCTTATGCTGCTAATAAAGATATACTGATACTGGGTAATTAATAAAGGAAATAAATTTAATGAACTCACAGTTCCACATGGCTGTGGAGGCCTCACAATCATGTTAGAAAATGAAGAGCAAAGGGACATCTTACGTGGCAGCAAGGGAAGAGCATGTGCAGGAGAACAACCATTTATAAAACCATCAGATCTCATGAGACTTAGTCACTATCAGGAGAACAGTAAAGGAAAGACACATCCCCATGATTCAGTTACCTCCCACTGGGTCCCTCCCATGACACATGGGGATTATTACAATACAAGGTGAGATGTAAGCAAGCACACAGCCAAACCATATCATCCATTTTTTAATTTGTAGTTTATTGAGTTTAGTGTTTGGCCTTAAAAGGTCTTATATCTTCCAGGATTATAAATAATTATCTTATGTTGTTATATTTAATTTTTTTTTCTTGATATGGAGTCTCACTCTGTCGCTAGGCTAGAGTGCAGTGGCGTGATCTTGGCTCACTGCAACCTCTACCTCCCGAGTTCAAGCAATTCTCCTGCCTCAGCCTCCTGAGTAGCTGGGACTACAGGCGTGCAACTCAGTGCCCAGCTAATTTTCGTATTTTTAGTACAGACGGGTTTCACTGTGTTGGCAGGATGGTCTCGATCTCTTGACCTCATGATCCACCGCCTGCCTCAGACTTCCAAAGTGCTGGGATTACAGGCATAAGCCACCACACCCAGCAATGTTTAAAGTTTGGATTCCCTTGTAAGTTATTTTTGTGAAAAGAGTAAAGGAAACATCCAGTTATATTTGTTTTTCAAATGGCTGACCATTATCCCACCTCGATTTATTAAATAATTCATCTTTTCTCTGTTTTGAAATGCCATCTTTACTGTATACTTAATTCATGTATAAGGATTTGTCAGTCTTTATTAAATGAATTGAATTCAGGAATATCTAAAATCAATTACTGTTTCAAGCTTGTCTTAGAACCTGGGATCGGATTGGGACAGCTAGTATCTAATGTATTTATTTATTATTTTAAATTATTTTGCCTCCAAGTCATAGCTTTTCAGTGTCCTAAACAGCCACCTCCCCTAAAATAGGTCCAATACTTTTGATTTACATAAACAATGAGGAAATAACTAGAGAATCAGGAAAATATTCCTTAAAATACCAGAAGGATTAACTGGCTAGTGATAAGATAATAAATCTCCAACTGATAATTAAATGTGATTGTGCTTTGTGGAAATATGGAGTAATTCTATGCAAGGTGAGATTAGTTTTTGTTGCTTTAGTTGGTGTACAACACTGAATCTCAACTTTTTAATTTTAATTTTATTTTATTTGATATGAAGTCTTGCTATGTTACCCAGGGTGGTCTCAAGTACTTGGGTTTAGTGATCTTCCCAGCTCAGCCTCCCAAGTGGCTGGGATTTCTGTTATGTGCCACCTTGATTAGATAGATGAAAACTTTTAACTATGGCCCACTCATTTATAGTAGACTGGAAGACAAGAATGACTGGAATCTTTAGGAAAACTTAGACTACTAGACACAGATTTTAGCATCCTCATCCTCAGCTATCATAGACAGTTGAAATTTATTTATTTATTTGGTCTATAGTGATGTTCAAGTCTGCTTTTTTAATTGATTTTTTAATGTTGGGGTATTGAAGTTTTTTTTTCTTTTTTTAAATTTTCTTTCTCTGACACTGGCTCTGAGGTGACATGAAGCTTTTTATTATTATTGTATTTCTGTTCGTTTCTCTTTTTAGTTCCCTTAATATTTGCTTTATATATTTAAAAATGATGTGGGGTGCATATATATTTATTATTGTTATATCTTCCTGATGAAGTGTCCTTTTATCATATAATGTATTTCTTTGTCTCATGAATTTTTTAACTTAAAGTCTCTTTTGTTTGATAGATGTATAGTCACCTCTGCTCTCATTTGGTTACTATTTGTACAGAATATCTTTTTATATCTCTTCACTTTTAGCCTATGTATATCCCTAAATCTAAAATGAATCTCTTGTAGATGACATATAGTTGGGTCTTTTAAAATTAACCATTTAATGACTTTATGTCTTTTGATTGGGAACTTTAATTCATTTATGTTTAAAATAATTATTGGTAGAGAAGAACTTACAATTTCCATTTTGTTAATTGTTTCCTGTTTTGTAGTTCTTTTGTTCCTTTTCTTTTGATGTTTTTCTTGTCATTTTATTGATTTTCTTTTTTGTGGATATAGTCTTTGTTTCCTTTCTCTTTTTCTTTTTTGTATCTTCTGTATGTATTTTTTGTATGTGGTTACCATAAGGCATATATAAACATTTTATTACTATAACCATCTATTTTAAGCTGAGAACAATTTAGAAGTACTAAGTATGCTTTAATTGCATGTAAATATCTCTATACTTTTACTTCCCACTACACAATTTATATTATTGATGTCACAATTTATATCTTTTTATACTGTGACTTCATTAACAAGTATTTGTAAAGTTATTCTTAATATTTTTTGACTTTTAACTTATGTACTAAAATTAAAAGTGATTTACACATCACCATTGCAGTATTAGAGTATTCTCTGTTACTCTTTAGCATCCTTTTATTTCAAGTTGAATAATTCTCTTTGGTGTTTTTCTAAAGCAGGTCTGGTAATAATGTATTCCCTCAGTTTTCATTTATCTAGGACAATATTTACCCCTCCATTTCTGAAGGACAGTTTTGTTGGGTATGGTATGCTTTGTAGACAGCATTTGTCTTTTAGTACCTTGACTATATCATACCACTTTCTCCTGGTGGGTAAGTTTTCTGTTGAGAAATCAACTGATAGTCTTATGGAGACTCCCTTGTGCAGAATAGTTCTCTGAGTGGCCTTGGACCAACCCAGTTCTCTCCCTTTTCTTGTTTATGATTTTCAACTATAACTGTAGAATGAACTGGGAATGCAACATCCTCAAATAGGGAGAGACTGTCTGGAAAAGCCTGGCTTCTGTTATAGTCTTCCCAGAATAGGATGTCCTTTAATGCTTTAGTCTAGTGACATGTGACTCTGGGGTATAAAGGTTAGGGTGGCCTGCTGTTTTTCAGGGTTCCTCAGCTGCAAGTGGGACACATGTAAAAAAGGCTCCATCCATCCCCAGGACATATTATATGCCAAAGAGATTTCATGCTGAGCTCTGCTGGCTTGGAGGAGGACACAGGTAAAGTGAAACTATATCTCTTTCTAATTTTGAAGGGGTGTTTCTCAGTTATGTACTCATCTGAGCATTGCAACTTCTTAACTGGAATCTGAAATTCTTATAGAGGCAATTTGGTCCAATTTTTTTTTTCTGGTGTTTCTGTTGAGGAGGGGACAAGGGCTAGGATTTCCTATTCCACTATATTACTGAAGATACTCTCCCTTTACGTTTGATTGCTGTGTCCCTTAAGACTCTTAAACTCAGTCCCTTACAATTCCTACCTTGCTATTTTTTTTCTTCATACTGTGAACTTTTTGGAGCTATCAGGCTTAGTCATTTTTTTTTGGACGCTTGGCACTCAAAATATAGTCTCCTGACTAGCAGAACTGGCATCACCTGGGATCTTATATGAAATGTAGAATTTCAGGCCCCACTCCAGACCTACTGTATCAGAATATACATTTTGATGAGATTCTTAGGTGAGTTGTATGCCCATTAAATGTGAGAAACACTGCTCATAAATGCCCTTAATTCTGTATTTTTCTCTGCTTCCCTGGGGTGTCATTTATTTGTTGTTGTTTGTTTTTTAATCCTTTATTTCCTGTAGACAGAAGTTATCTTGAACCCAGTAGCTCTCAACTTTGACTGTGAAGACTTAATTGCTGATTTATTTTGCTTCTTGGTTCCTATTATCAGCATTATATATTTTATTGACATAATAATAAGCCATATTAAAGAATAATCAAAAGAGATTTTACCTTTTTACCATGTCAATTCTGTGTTTAAAGTCTTTCAAAAATACTCAGATAAAGACCAAACAGTTCAGAAATCTCTCTCAATTCCCAGGAGGGCTGAATTGCACTGAACAATGGAGGAATAATAAGTATATATTTAATTTATAATAACCACTATATAATTTAACTAGAGTACACAGTTAAAGCACAGTTGTATGTAGCAATCTATTTATGATATAAATTTGAGTTTATTAATTTACCAATACCTTCCTCAACTAGTGATATGGGGAGAAAAATCAGTTCTTGGTATATTACGATTATCACTTATTTGGTCTTTATTCAAATTTTTATTTTTCTGATCTTCAAGTCTTACCCTCCTCTTCCCTGTAAGTTACATTCTCTTCATCTTTGTGTATCATGTTCTTTTTATTATTTACTTTTAAAATCAATTTCAGTATGGTTGTGTTCTTATTTTAAAACTTTTTCTCCCCTTCTCACTCTCTGATTATGACCTTGCTCAGATTTCTTTTAAGTATGTGTTAGGCTGGATAATGGCCCTCCAAGGATGGTAACATTCTAATGCCCAGAACTATGAATATGTTGCCTTATATGGTGGAAGGAACTTTGAAGATATAATTAAGGATTTTGAGAAGGAAAATATTTTCTTGGACTATCTAGGTGGGCTTAACATAATACAGCATCCTTATAACAGGGAGACAGGAGGGTCAGAGAGAAGACAGAAGCAAAAGTTGGAATTATGTACTTTGGAAAATAGAAGGAGAGGCCATAAATCAACGAATGTATGTGGCCTTTAGAAGAGAGAAAAAGTAAGGAAACAGATTATCTCATAGAATCTACAGAAGGAACTAAGGCCTAATGATGCCTTGATTTTAGCTCAGAAAAACTCTGATTCCAGAGTTCTGACTTTCAGAACAGTAAGATAATAAATTGGTTAAATAATGGTTTTAAGGTGTTATCATTGTGTTAATAAATTATAGCAGGAATAGGAAACTAGTAAAACTAGTACAAGTATAAAGCTTTTATCAGTTTATTAATTTTAGGTCTTAATACTTTTCTGCAATAATTTCATGTATCATGAAAGAAGAATAAGTAACATAGAGTAAAAACCTATATTTATATATACATTTACATTATAATAAAGGTATGATTCCCCACAATGGGTTCTTCCTGCACATTGCCCAAACAAAACCAATTCACTGAGACAGCAGTATTACAGTAGAGTTTAATTAATGCAGGGTTAGCCAAGTGGAAGACAGGAATTCATTACTCATACCAGCCTCCCTGAGAACTCTGACACTAGGGTTTTTACGGTTAATAGCATGGGTAGAAGGCTACGGAATGAGTGTTGCTGACTGGTTGGGGATGAAATCATAGGGGTGTGGAAAATGGTTCTCATGTGCTGAGTCAGCCTCTGGTGGGGGCCACAGGACTGGTTCAGTTATCAAGCACAGGTCCAAGAGGAGCCAGTTGGTCACCAGAATGCAAAAGTTGGAAAAACATCTCAAAAGACCAATTCTAGGTTCTACAATAGTTTTATCTGTAAAAGCAATTGAGAAAGTCACAAATCTTGTGACTTATGGCCACATGATTCCTGAGCAGTAAGGGATTATAGAAAAGTAAGCTATGTAACAATGGCTTGTTATTATTTAACTCTGCCTACATCTTTGTACAATTTAGGCCTCTATCATAATCCTAATCTTGTGGCCTTTCGTTAGTTTTACACAGACAGTTTCAGTCCCCAAACAAGGAGTGGGTCAGTTTTAGGGAGGGACTATTATTCTTGTTTCAAAGTTAAACTATAAACTAAACTACTCCCATGGTAAGCTTGGCTTACACTCAGCAACGAACAAGGACAGTCAGCCTGTGAGGCTAGAAGCAAGATGGAGTCAGCCATGCTAGACTTCTTTTGCTGTTATAATCTTTGCAAAGGCAATTTCAAAGTCAGTGCTCATTGACACAAATCGACCTGCCATATTCTTCTTTGAACATACCATCTTGTTCTTCTAAACATTCATAAATGGTGTACAGTCTACTGGTTCTCCTTTTTCTATTTTTCTCCTTCTTTTGCTTATGCAACTCCTGTTCATCCTTAGGAATAACCTAGAAGTCACTTCTTCCAAGGATCTTTTTATGAATGCCCCAGGTACAGATTGGATGTTCCCTCTTGGTTCTCTGAGGCACAGGCTTGGTTTACAATGTGGTAACAAATAATCCTCTATATTAGATATTTTGAAAGCATCATTATAAAATTATAACTGAGATAGTGACAGAGATCTGACCTAACCAACTCCATCTAATTTCTAACCTCCAAGCTGTCCCTGTTCATTCCTGGGTGTAGGCTGACTTATCTTTGGGAGGAACTTAGTTTATAGTTTGAAACAAAGATGATAATAGCCCTTTCCTGTTACAAACCTCCTTCTTGCCTGGACGAGATTGCCTTTGTAGGATTAACAAAGTAGCCACAAGATTAGAAATTATGGTTTAGGAGTCATGCAGCTGGAAGCTACAAGATTCTGACTTTCCCCAAATTCTTGCTGGAGATAACATCACTATTGCAAAACCTAACAGCAATGCTTGAGATACTCTGCAGACTTTGCACTTGATGGATCACTTGGCACACTTGGATTGTTAAACTGGCTCATCAAATCCTGTGACTCCCACCCAGGAACTGACTCAGCTCAGGAAGACAGCTTCAACTCCCTTTGATTTCATCTCTGACATGACCAATCCACACTCCCAACTCACTGGCCCCACAACCTACCAAATTATCCTTAAAAACTCTGATCCTTGGATGCTTAGACAGACTGATTTGAGTAATAATAAAACTCCAGTCTCCTGCATGTCCAGCTCTGTGTAAATTTCTGTTTCTCTATTGGAACTCGCCTGTCTTGATAAATCATCTCTGTCTAGGCAGTGGGCAAGGCGAACCCACTGGGCAGTTACAAATCAACACAATAAAAGAATATTTCTTATTTATACAATTTCTATTTCAGAGTTGTTTTGTAGTCTTCAGAATTGTTTTCCTCCATATTATGACTCATTAATCTAGTCTGTTTCAGTCTTTTAGTGCTGTCAAAATTGAATTGAGATGGCTCTCAATTCAAGGCCTCCCCACAACTGGCACAGTGGTGGAAAGGTGAAATTGGAAAATAAGGCTTTTCATTGCCTCAGTCCAGAAGTGGCATCTTACTTTTGCTCACATTTCACTGGCTTGAACTACTCATATTTTCCTGCACAACAAGGAGCTGGAGGTTCACTCTTCTGTGTACCTGAAAAGAAGGAGAACTGGATAGTAAGGCACAATAATGCCTATTGCACACTCTGATCTTAGCATGAGCATATGACTTACTGCATATGCAGTACTGCTATAGTTACATAGATGGTAGAAAAACACATACGTGGTTAGACACTTTGCAATTCTATCAAATAGTCTCCTGTGCTAGGGTCAACCTAGTACAACAGTTAGAGAATGAAACTTAGAATCAAGTTGGATCTTAATTTAATTTTCAGCCCCACCACTTAACTTTACTGTATGATGTTGGCAAGTTATTTCACCATTGCGAGTCTCAGTTTCCTAAATCATAAAATGAGCTTAACAATATATATCTAATAGTATTATTGTAAGATTATGTAGTTTAATGGATATAAAGTTCCTGGCATTCTACCAGATATGGTTTGGCAGTGTCCCCACCTAAATCTCACCTTAAATTTCCATCCTTATAATCCCCACGTGTTATGAGAGGGACCCAGTGGGAGGTATGTGAATTATGGGGGCGGTTTTCCCCAAGCAGTTCTTGTGATAGTGACTGAGCTCTCATGAGGTCTGATGGTTTTATAAGCATCTAGCATTTTCCTGTTGGCACTCATTCTGTCTTCTGCCGCCCTGTGAGTGCCTTCTGCCATGATTGTTAAGTTTGCTGAAGCTTCCCCAGCCATGCAGAACTGTGAACCAATTAACCCTCTTTTTTTTTTTTTTTTTTGATGGAGTTTTGATCTTGTTGCTTACCCTGGAGTGCAATGGCACAGTCTCACTGCAACCCCCACCTCCCAGGTTCAAGCAATTCTCCTGCCTCAACTCCTTGAGAAGCTGGGAGTACAGGTGGCTGCCAACATACCTGGCTAATTTTTGTATTTTTAGTACAGGCAGGGTTTCATCATGTTGGCCAGGCTTGTCTTGAACTCCTGACCTCAGGTGATACACCCTCCTTAGCCTCCCAGAGTTCTGGGATTACAGGTGTGAGCCACTGTGCCTGGCCTAAACCTCTTTTCTTTGTAAATTACCCAGTCTTGTGTATGTCTTCATAGCATCATGAGAAATAGACGAATACACCACCTGACATTCAGTAGGAGCTAAATAAAATGCAGTCACAAATAATAATTATTTTTCCTAAGTTAAAAATAAAACCAAACCACTTGAAACAAACTAAAACCTTGCTTTAGGCTATTTTTCCATTTCCCTCTTTCTTATCACCAAACTCAAACATTTGTTTTGTGTTACATTATTTTTCGCTAGCTACTTCTACTTTTAAAAGTTCTCATTCACTGCTCGGCTCATCATAATCTTCCTTTTCCTATTGACTGAAGCTATTCTCTTGCTTGCAACCAGCCTCCTCATCACAAAGTTATTAAACTTCACAAGCATTTCACCTTGCAGCTCTTTCTTGTGGTTTAACATTCTAATTTTTTTTTTTTTTGCCCTTGAGAATGGCATATATTCACATATGTCTTCCTCTTTTCACCATTCCTAAACCTTCTTCCTGATTCAATTTATTTACCTGTCCCCTCCAGGAGTGTCTCCAGAAGGTTCATTTTTGTCTCTCTTCTCTTCTCTCACAGGCCTCCCCTTGGCACTCACATTTCCTCCCAAAGCTTGAAAATGTCACCTCTAGGCAGGCATCTTCCATGTCTAGCCTCTCCTCTGACCTCTCTTCTAGTTTCCCAATTGCCTAATCAAATTTTGACATGATTTTTTTTCCTACACTCAAATTTATTGTGTCCCAATTGGATTTTGTAACCATTTGGCCATTGTTCATGGTTCTATTTTGGCATGTACACGTAGCATCCCATATTATAGTTATTTGGAACATTGTATTGCAGATTGTAAACTCCTTGGGACAGGAGTCGTCTAAAGATAGTCTTTATCTTCTTGCCTCCCCTCTTTTTATTTATTTATTTTTTCATGAGGCAGAGTTTTGCTCTTGTTGCTCAGGCTGGAGTACAATGACACAATCTCAGCTCACTGCAATTCCCGGGCTCAGGTGATTCTCCTGCCTCAGCCTCCCAAGTAGCTGAGATTACAGGCACCTGTCACCACACCCAGCTAATTTTGTTTTGTATTTTTAGTGGAGATGGGGTTTCTCCATGTTGGCCAGGCTGGTCTCGAACTCCTGATCTCAGGTGATCCACCCACCTTGGCCTCTCAAAGTGCTGGGATTACAGGTATGAGCCACTATGCCTGGCTGCCTCCCCTCTATTTTCATATTAAAATTTAGTAATCATTCATCTCTATCACCATCAGGATAATTATAATGTGATAATTATAATATGTGTAATATATACTTCAAAATAAATGTTTACATTAAAAATGTGATACAGTATTTCACATACTCAGAGGATACATTCCAAGCATTCCAGTGGATGCCTGAAATCATGGAGAGTATTGAACTATCTAAATACTTTTTTTCCTATAAACTTGCCTATAATAAAGTCTAATTTATAAATTAGGCATGCTAAGAGATTAGCAACAATAACTAATAATAAAATAAAGCAATTGTGACAATATACTGTAATGAAAGTTATGTGAATGTGGTTCTCTCTCTGTCCCTCTCAAAATATCCTATTGTACTGTCCTCCCCAATTTTGCTTTGTGCCTAATGGCAGGTAACTGAAATCATGGAAAGCAATACTGTGTATAAGGGGAAAGTGCTCATTAGTGTGACTGAGCATAGTAGGAATCACTACAGGTCAAACTGATAGAAAAATGGAAAGTCTCTTCCTTATTGGTTTTATAGTATAAAGTTATTATTTCCTCTTTATTTACATTTCGGGGCCATCAGATGTGTACCACTGGGGATTTTAAATTAGGATTAGAGATGCACCATTGCCAAGATGAAGAAGACAGAGGCTACATTTTTCAAAAGAATATGAAAGCTTGATAATAGCAGTCACTTTGCTAGAAGATAACCAGTTATAGCCCATCATCTGGGATAAAGTGGGTTTTGTTTTAAATTTGGAACACTACATCGTCATGCTGTTTCTCTCCCTTTGGTGTAGACATAGTGATAAACACCTGCCAGGGATCTAGAGGTTTGCTGGATTTCTCTTACAAAGGAAATGGGGAATCAAGGCATTCTAGATTGCTTCTTTTGGCAAGGACATTGCCTCTTTGCCCTGTATGATAGGTATATGTCTGTATCCCTAAAGATGCAGCTATAGCTACATTAAAGAATTCTTTTTCTGTAGTCAAAGCAGTGTGATATATCATTTACAAACCATTGTTTGCTCATCTTTTTTTTCATTGTCAATTGCATTTAAAAATAAATTTTTAGTAATACTAGTGGATCAAATAGACTTAATCAGAAAGGCAGTAAAAATAAACAATAGGCATACCTATCTGTTATGTGAATGAGTGCTAACAGACATATCTAAAAGCTTAACAATTACTGGCCACAGTGCACCATAGCTGATAGCATGAAACTTTTATCCCTGTTCTCCCCCTTTATTCAGGTTGATCGGCATTTTCTGGTCTAGATATCTTGATTCCATAACCAGACTTGGATACTGGCCTCAATTCAGTTTTGGCCATGAGAACTTCAGACCCTCTGATCACTTTGGTTTTTATGCCCTTAGTTTCAGGTATCCAGCCCTGGAAATTTTTCTGTGCATCTGCAACCCACCTTGACATTATCTGCCCCCAAATTACCCTTTACAGCATGGAGAATCAAATATGTGAATTAATGCAATGGCCTTTTATCTCCCTGTATCTGTTCTTCATTTTTGCACTGTCTCTATAGAGGAAATCTAATCATGTCACTCTTCTGCTTGAAATTCTTCAAGAGCTTTCAATGGTCTTTGGGATAAAATATAAGCTTCTTAGAATGGAACTAAAATGGATTTCAGCTGGGCATAGTGGCTCACACCTGTAATCCCAGCACTTTGGGAGATTGAGGCAGGAGGATCATCTGAGGTCAGGAGTTGAAGACCAGCCTGGGCAACATGGAGAAACCCTGTCTCTACTAAAAATACAAAAATTAGCCAGGCGTGGTGCCACTTGCCTGTAGTTCTAGCTACTCTGCAGGCTGAGGCAGGAGAATTGCTTGAAGCCAGAAGGTGGAGGTTGCAGTGAGCCAAGATTGCATCACTGCCCTCCAGCCAGGGCAACAGAGTGCGACTCCAACTCAAATAAATAAATAGAGGAAAGAAGGAAGGAAGGAAGGAAGGAAGGAAGGAAGGAAGGAAGGAAGGAAGGAAGGAGGGAGGGAGGGAGGGAGGGAGGGGAAAAGAAGAAAAGAGGAAAGAAGGAAGGAAGGAAGGAAGGAAGGAAGGAAGGAAGGAAGGAAGGAAGGAAGGAAGGAAGGAGGGAGGGAGGGGAAAAGAAGAAAAGAAGAACAGAAAAGAAAAGAAAGAAGAGATTTTCATTATTCAGTCCTTGACTTTGGCTATTTCCCCATGTTAACCTTATTCTCCAGTGGAATGGACCTACTCACAGGTCTTCAAATAATTCATGTTCTCTTAAACCTTTGACCATTTGCACATGCCATACTCTCTCTCTAGAACAGACATCCACTGCATCTATAGTAAATTCTTTTTCCTTCAGGACATGACAGAGCTCCTTGGGAAATTCTTCCCTGGCTGAGGCCTTGCTTTACATACTTAAAGTATTCACATAAGCCACACACACACACACACACACACACACACACACACACACACACATCTCCCCCATGCACGCATGGGGTGGAGTGGGGTGGGGGGGGGAGAGAGAGAGAGAGAGAGAGAGAGAGAGAGAGAGAGAGAGAGAGAGAGAGAGAGAGAGATAGAGATAGAGAGAGGTTTGGACTTACTCTTTTTACTCTTTGCATTAAATTGGCTTGTTTAGGGAAATAGCCTTATGTTCTGGTTCTAAAGAGATGGTAGTCTTAAAAAGATAAACAGAAGATGAGAAGCAGAAAATTCTACTACCAATACCTTTGAAATATATGTTATATATATTATATACTAAGGCAACTATAAATGCACAATTGAGCATACAAGGAAGAACAGAGCCTCCCCTGGTGTCAAATTGAAGTGTTTGAGATCATGAGCTGCTATGATCGCCCTGAAGTGGTCTTGGTTTCAATAGTACAGAGGCTCAGAGTTTAAAATCCTCATGGAGACAGATACTGAAGGCTTGTCTTCAAAAGAAGGGGGGAATTGAAATGGAGAATGCTGAATAAATATGGGACTTTCAAAACTACTGAACTTCAGGGAAATCCTCAGAGAAAGAGTGTTCTAAAAAAAAAAATCTACCCACGGATACAGAAAATACAAGGATGCCAAAGGTAGCAGCTGAAACAAAAGAGAATTTTCTGAGAATTCAAATTCTAAACTTGTGTTTCATGCAGGTTCAAGATGCAAAATAATAACTTCTCACAAAGTCTGCAAACCTTGAAAGAAAGAGATTTCTATAAAAATTGGACCCAGCGTGGTGGTTCTCTTGGGGCACGTAAAAGAAGCAAATATAAAACTTTCAGGAAGGCACACCCTTGACAGATGCTATTCATCAACAATTTATAAGTCAACAGACACAGCAATGGGAATGATTGGAACCCTAAGAATTTCCACTGCTAGAGCACTGGTCCAAAATTGGTTTGTACAAAATGAATAAAAAATAAAATGTGGAATTTAAATCGTAAGATAAAAAAGATGGCACATTTGAAAAAGAATGAAATGTAATTTCTAGAAATAAAAAGTCAGTAGACTAAATTGAAGGTAAGATACAACTAAAGGATTTGCAAACAGAGAGTGGGAATGAAGACTGTTACTCAGAATATAACACTGAGAGATAAACAATTCAAAAACAGGTAGGAGAAATTAACAGATATGAAGGTTAGAGTGAGAGTATCAGTCTGGTAGAAGCTGTAGAAGGTGGCGTTTGAGAGAAAAGGGAGAAGTAATATGTTGAGGTAGTGGCTGAGAGTTTTCCAGAATGTATGAAAGGTGTGAATCTTTAGATTAAGGCAACATTATGAGTTATGAGCAGACTAAATAAAAATAAATCCCATATAGAACCTTATAGTGAAATCATCAAACACCAAAGATAAAAGAGGATCTAGAAGGCAATCAGAGAAAAAAGACAGATTACCTAAAAAGAAACAAAAATTATGCTGGCATATGCTTTTAATAGCAAGAGTAAGGGCTAAAAAAATGGTATATTTTATTGTGTTTCTTCAAATACTAAGGGAAAATAACTGCTAATCTAAAATAAATTATGCAAACTTTCATTTGGGAAGGAGAGTTAACAATAATTTTTTGACAAAACTAAGAGTATTTCCACTTTCAGATCTATGACGATTAAAGACTTTTAAAGGATATAAGTAAGGAAAAAGCCAGAAGGAAGAATAGGCTTCAAGTAACAATGGTAAGCAAAGAAATTAGGCAACATGTGAGTCAATATAAAGAAGTTTGTTTTTTTTTTCAAGACAGGGTCTTGGCCTGTCATGCAGCCTGGAGTGCACTGGTGCTATCTTGGCTCACCGCAACCTCTGCCTCCCAGGTTAAAGTAATTCTCCTTCCTCAGCCTTCCAAGTAGCTGAGATAACATTCATGTGCTATCACACCAGACTAATTCTTGTCTTTTTAGTAGAGACTGGGTTTTACCATGTTGGCCAGGCTGGTCTCAAACTCCTAACTTCAAGTGATCTGCCCACCTCAGCCTCTCAAAGTCCTGGAATTACAGGTGTGAGCCACCATGCCCAGCCTAAGAAGCATTTCTTACAGAGAACATGGTTATTAATTTTGGTAATAATATATCAAGATGTAATAATATTCCAAACATCTATAACACTTAATAAGAAAAATGAGTAATTTTTGTTAGAAGAACATTAGCATGATTGATTAATTTTAGTTCCTGTTTAATCAAGTATATATGTTAGCAATTTCCACATCATCACTTAAAAACAGAAACAGAAGCCCCCAGGAAGTTTGAACCGGGCAGAGCCCACTGCAGACTGGCAAGGCCACTGTAACCAGACTGCCTGCCAACATTCCTCCTCTCTGGGAAGGGCATCTCTAAAAGAAAGGCAGCAGCCCAAGTCAGGAATTTATAGATCAAACTCCCATCTCCCTGGGACAGAGTGCCTGGGGTAAGGGGCGGCTGTGGGTGCAGCTTCAGCAAACTTAAACGTTCCTGTCTGCCAGCTCTAAAGAGAGCAGTGGATCTCCCAGCACAGTGCTGGAGCTCTGCTAAGGGACAGACTGCCTCCTTAAGTGGATCCCTGACCCCCATGCCTCCTGACTGGGAGATACCTTCCAGCAGGGGTTGATAGACACCTCATACAGGAGAGCTCTGGCTGGTATCTGGTGGGTGCCCCTCTGGGATGAAGCTTCCAGAGGAAGCAACAGGCAACAGTCTTTGCTGTTATGCAGCCTCTGCTGGTGATACCCAGGCAAACAGGATCTGGAGTGGACCTCCAGCAAACTGCTGCAGACCTGCAGCAGAGGGTCCTGACTGTTAGAAGGGAAAACAGCAAACAGATAGGAATAGCATCAATATCAACCAAAAGGATGTCCACACAGAAACTCCATCCAAACTCACCAACATCAAAGACCAAAGGTAGATAAATCCATAAAGATGAGAAAAAAATCACACAAAAAGGCTAAAAATTCCAAAAATCAGAAAGCCTGTTCTTCTCCAAAGGAACACAACTTCTTGCCAGCAAGGGAACAAAACTGGATTGAGAAAGAGTTTGACAAATTGACAGAAGTAGGCTTCAAAAGGTGGGTAATACAAACTCCTTCAAGCTAAAGGGGCATGTTCTAATGCAGTGCAAGGAAGCTAAGAACCTTGAAAAAAGGTTAGAGGAATTGCTAACTAGAATAACCTGTTTTGAGAAGAACATAAATGAGCTGATGGAGCTGAAAACACAGCACGAGGATTTCATGAAGCATACACAAGTATCAATAGCTGAATCAATCAAGCAGAAGAAAGGATATCAGTGAAGATCAACTTAGTGAAATAAAGCACGAAGACAAGATTAGAGAAAAGGGAATGAAAAGAAACAAACAAAGCCTCCAAGAAATATGGGACTATGTGGAAAAACCAAACGTCTGTTTGATTAGTGTACCTGAAAATAGTGGAGAGAATGGAACCAAGTTGGAAAACACACTTCACAATATTATCCATGAAAACTTCCCCAACCTACCAAGACAGGCCAACATTCAGACTCAGGAAACACAGAGAACACCATAAAGATACTCTTTAAGAAGAACAACCCCAAGACAAATAGTCATCAGATTCACCAGGGTTGAAATGAAGGAAAAAATGTTAATGGCAACCAGAGAGAAAGGTAAGGTTACCCCCAAAGGGAAGCCCATCAGATTAACAATGAATCTCTCTGCAGAAACCCTACAAACCAGAAGAGAGTAGGAGCCAATATTCAACATTCTTAAAGAATTTTCAACCCCGAATTTCATATCCAGCCAAACTAAGCTTTATAAGCAAAGGAGAAATAAAATCCTTTACAGACAAGCAAATGCTGAGGGATTTTGTCACCAGGTCTGCCTTACAGGAGCTCCTGAAGGAAGCATTAAATATGGAAAGGAGAAACTGAACCAGCCACTGGAAAAACATACCAAAATTTAAAGACCATTGACACTATGAAGAAACTGCATCATTGAGTAGGCAAAATTGTCAACTGGCATCATAATGACAAGATCCAATTCACACATAACAATGTTAACCTTAAACATAAATTGGCTAACGGATCCAGTTAAAAGACACAAACTGGCAAATTGGATAAAGAGTCAAGAGCCAACATTGTGCTGTATTCAGGAGACCCATCTCATGTGCGAAGACTAACATAGGCTCAAGATAAAGGGATAGAGGAATATTTAGCAAGCAAATGGAAAAGAAAAAAGCAGGGATTGCCTACCCAGTCTCTGATAAAACAGACTTTAAACCAAGAAAGATTAAAAAAAAAGACAGTTTCTAAACTATCCCAAGTCAAGGAGATAGCTAAACTGAGACTTATTTATACATTTGGTTAGTATTCAGTAGAATGGACTAGATCTCATGGATAAGATTGATAATTCTATCTGATCATTCCAGCATTATCATTCCCTAATACTGAATGACAAAAAAGTTGCAAAATGTTATATAGAGTAGACCCCAGTAAAGATATGAATTGGATATATAAGCATGGAGCTTGAAGAGATGTGGCAGTTATCCAAATACAGTTTTTGAAAGCGTGAGTATTCATAGTCATCAATGAGAGTTAGTAGTGAAGAAAACCCAATTTAGAACGCTGGGGCTTCCAACGATTACAGATCAAATTGAGAGAAGGAAAATCAGGCAGATGAAGTCCAGAAAAGCAGCCTCACTAGTAAAGTAAGGAGAGAGAGAGGGCAATAAGGAGAGCTCTCATGTTGCTTGTCTTCACTGATTCCTATTTAAATGTGTTCATGTGAGGTCATGATGCCCAAGGCTACACCATCCAGTTGGAAGTATGATGGAGCACGTTTGAGGATAAAAAACCAATATGCTAAGAGTGGAGGATTAGGAGAGAAAGAACCTGACAGTGTAGAGTCAACGGATTCAGAAACTCACTATAATCCAGAAACTCACTATGTCTACAATTCTGTTATACGTGATAAGCATTTATTTTGTAACGTCATTGCTAGTTGTATTTTCTGTTACTTGAAGTCAATAGCATCTTATTTTGACCTAGTGACAATTTAACAAGTCCATCTTTTTCCCAGTTAAGCAAATGTGTGTTGAATAAATGGTACTAAGTGTTTAATTGGGGTTGCAAAGATAACTAAGACAAGTCCCAGCCCAAGAGCTCATAGTTTAGGAGAGAGAAATTTACATTTAAAGATGTAAGAGATGGTAGGGCCTTGAAGACTTTTGATCATGGATATGGGATAATAAAGGTTTAGAAACACTAGTTTGATGTCATAATAAAAATGATTATGTACCTTGGGTACATATATCTGTCTAGTTAGCACTATTTGATTTCATTTGAAGCTAATAACAAATCAACAAGGAAGGTACTGCCCATGCTTTATAGATGAAGAAACAGGTTTATGAACTCAAATAATTTGCTTAAGATCAGATAGTGATAAGATTGAAACTAAGGTTATTTAGTGTCAGAAGCCAGGCTCTTACCTGCTTTGTTTCCTGCTATGCTGTCCCTCCTGTGGCACCAGCTGCCTTTATCTCACATGCTTCATTGACCTAACACAGGATGGCCTGAAGGGAGGAGAAGCGAGCGTCAAGGAGACCAAGTAAGGTAGGAGAGGGGGTAGTGTAGCAAGGGGAAAGGGAAGATCGGGATGGTAGGCGTTTCTGAGAGGAACAGTCAGCCTTAATGAGAGACTGGAAACATGGTGGGGAGAATGCTGAAGCATCAAATAGATGTCAAGGTTACTGCACAGTTCCTTTCTTTTGAAAAAACACTTGGTATTTATTGCCTCCACACCTTCATGTGCTCTTAACATATGATAATCTAGTTTTTGCTTCACATTTTCTTTTCTTTGTGGAAACTGCTCTCTATGTGTGTGCCCTTGGCTTACTTACTGAAAATTACATAGATATAGATATCCATATATATTTTTTTCTATTTTCCCTGATGCTTCTGCATTTTCTTTAAAATTTTTCCTTCATTAGCTTCTCCAAAATTAGATTTATCCCTAGAGAAACTCATTTTCTATTTATTTATTTATTTTGAGATGGAGTCTCACTTTGTCACCCAGGCTGGAGTGCAGTGGCGAGATCTCTGCTCATTGCAACCTCCACCTTTCAGGTCCAAGTGATTCTCCTGCCTCAGCCTCCTAAGTAGCCATGACTACAGGTGCACACAACTACACCTGGCTAATTTTTGTATATTTAGTACAGACATGGTTTCACCATGTTGCCCAGGTTGGTCTCAAACTCTTGACCTCAAAGGACTTGCCCACTTCAGTCTCCCAAGGTGCTGGCATTACAGATATGAACCACTGTGCCCAGCCTTGTTCTCTGTTCAAAATCTCTCCTTCCCCTACCTTTCACCTACCTCCAGAATTACTTTTGGATGCCATACTTCTTACCTATTTTTTTGCTTGGCTCCAGTTGTTTTCTAAATGAGCTTATATGGTATGTACTTTGCTATAATGATCTTTACCTAAGTTTAGTCTCCTAGTAGAAATCTTCCAAGCAATTCTCATCCTTTGATGCGCCATCCTTCTACCTCGTTGCTTATAGCAATCACATGACGTTTTATACATATGCTTATTTGTACTAATATATGCCTTATATGTTTAAGGAGTAAGTTTCATGTATCTTGATAGAACCTATATGCCTAGCATTCTTGCATTTAGTAGACAATTATTCATTTTTTTTTTTTTTTTGAGAAAGAGTTTCGCTCTTGTTACCCAGGCTGGAGTGCAATGGCACGATCTCGGCTCACCACAACCTCCGCCTCCTGGGTTCAGGCAATTCTCCTGCCTCAGCCTCCTGAGTAGCTGGGATTACAGGCACACACCACCATGCCCAGGTAATTTTTTTTGTATTTTTTAGTAGAGACAGGGTTTCACCATGTTGGCCAGGATGGTCTTGATCTCTTGACATCGTGATCCACCCTCCTCAGCCTCCCAAAGTGCTGGGATTACAGGTTTGAGCCACCGCACCCGGTCTTCATTCATTTCTTTAATCATTCAACAAATACTTGAATGGGAGGCACAGAAAGGGGAAGCAGAATAAATAACTATAAAAAGTCCAAAACAGGAAAAATAAATAAGGTGTTAATTCGAGGAAGATGTAAAAACCTATATTCTATTTTATGTTATTTTTTAACCTGTTTGCCTTGGACTTGTTTAAAATTCAATGAGAGGTAAGACATGGAGGGAGAGAAGTAAGCAAAGGGTTATGAAGGGATCCTCTAGAGGGAGTCTGCAGCTAAGAGTTACAGGTGTGCTGAAGTCTTGATGTCCTCTGCTACAGGTGGCAGGGGCTTCCAGCTATGAGCAGCCAGTATGTTATGCAAATTTGTTTTTAAGTAGACCGTTTTGTGAAAAATACTAGGAAGCTCTTGTGTGAGGTTCCCAAGAAAGTAGATGAGTATGTGTACTAGTCAGAGTACTCTAGATAAATAGAACCAGATATATCTATACATCTATATAGAGAAAGACATGAAAAAAGGAGATTGATTTTAAGGAGTTGGCTTGCCATATTGTGGGGGCTGGCAAGTCTGAAATTTGTAGGGCAGGATGCCAGCAGGCTGGAACTTCTGGCAGCAGTCAATGTTGCAGTCTTGAAGGCAGAATTTCTTCCTCTTCTGGGTATCTCAGTCTTTTCCCTTAAAGCCTTCAACTTATTGAGTGAGGTCCATCTATATTATGGAGAGTAATTTGTTTACTCAAAGTCTGCTGATTTAAATTTTAATCACATCTGAAAAAAAGAGCTTCACAGAAACAGCTAGACTTGTGTTTGACCAAACAACCAGGTACCATAGCCTAGCCAAGGTAAATACATCAAAGTAACCATCACAAGATGGAAGCCAAAGAGGTAGGTGAAAGTTTGGCTTTGGGTAGGAGGAGGGTCAGTTCTTCCAGGGTAAAAGGAGAAATGAGGATGGGTACTGATGTGGATGTTTAGGTAACTCCAAATCTATGGCTTCTATTTCCTCTGTGAAGCTGGGATGAGAGGAAGAAATCAATGGTTTAAAGATAGTGATAGGTTTGCAAAATTTAGTGAGTGGGAGAGTAGTTGCCAAGTGAAATAGATTGAGGTTGCTGAGAAGAGCTAATGATTGGTGGTTGCAGTCTTATGAGGGGTGTGGTCTCTAACAAATGCTCACTACACAGCTATTTCACTTTATTTAAGATGATATCTTTTAAAGTATTTACACAGTATTGCTCTTTACTGTCTGCTGTCAAACACCCCTCTTCAGTTAACTTCTATGCACTCTACTACAATCTCTTATTCCATGGATTAGACCTACATAGTGTTAACTGTGGAAACACTTGTCTGGGACCTTATTACTGATTGCCTTGTAAAACTACACATCTAATAAATAATACAATCAGTGGTGGTGCACAGGTGACATGGTAAATTAGCTTAAGGAGAAGGACGTTGTTGTTGAGGCTACTTTAAATGCTAGAAGCTCTATAGGCTTTTAGCATAGACCCACTGCTCTGTGACTCAATAACATACTTCTTTTGCCACCATTCGAGAGACAAGTGTACACACTGTGCAATAGGAACTCCATAGATATTTAAAAATACAAAGGAAGATGTTGGTTTTCTGGATTCTATTTTCTACATCTTTGCCCATTTGCATATTGTGTTAGCTCCAAAAATGGTTAGGAGGCAGAATTTTTCCACAATTTTGAATTCAGTGTTCTCTTCTTCCTATGTTTGTTTGTCTGATAAGTGGCACTTATGTATTTGAGAGGTGGTAAAATGTAAAGAAATTATTTTTTTTTTGGAGGAGAGGAAATTATTGAATGGACAAGGTTGGGTAGAGAAAATATTTTATCTTGTTTGGAATAAGAATTAATTTGATTTTTGAGGTCCGAAATAAATTAAAAAATACTAGAGGAGACATTTTTTTTTTCATAAAATGTCATTTTTATTTATTTATTTATTTATTTATTTATTTATTGAGAGTGAGTCTCGTTCTGTTGCCCAGGCTGGAGTGCAGTGGCATGATCTTGGCCCACTGCAATCTCTGCCTCCCAGGTTCAAGCAATTCTCCTGCCTCAGCCTCCTGAATAGCTGGGATTTACAGGCTCCTGCCACCAAGCCCAGTTAATTTTTGTATTTTTAGTAGAGAAGGGATTTCACCATGTTGGCCAGACTGGTCTAGAACTCCTGACCTCAAGCCATCTGCCTGCCTCAGCCTCCCAAAGTGCTGGGATTACAGGTGTGAGCCACCTACTCCTGGCCCAAGAAAAGATTTTTAAACCATGTAGTCAGAAGACCTAGGTAGGTGATGGGAAACTCATATCCTTATGGAAATATATAACACATTTGCTGCAGCCAAACTAACGCACGTGCTGGCAGATCTTGTAATCTTGGATCTATGTTTTAGTTCAGGCTTTATCACATACTAGAGCTATGATTTCGATAGTCTGCCTTCATTTCATTTATCTGTAAAATGTTAATAATGCTTGTTTTACCTAGTGCATAGGATTATGATAAAGGTTATATAATATAATGGTATATAATAGAAACTTCAGAGCTACAAATATACGTGTATTAGTCAGGGTTCTCTATAGAAGCAAAACCAGTATGATGTGTGTGTGTGTGTGTGTGTGTGTGTGTATTTATTTTAAGAGGGAATTTATTTTAAGGCAGTGGTTCATGTGATTATGGGGCTGGTAAGTCTGAAATCTGTAAACAGGTGAGCAGGTTGAAAATTCAAGCAAGAGTTGGTGTTGCAGTATTGAGTCCCATATTTGCTGGCTGGAAATTGAGTCAGGATTTCTATGTTACCCTCTTGAGTTAGAATTACTTCTTCTTTAGGAAAGCTCAGTTTTTGCTCTTAAAGCCTTTGATTAATTAGATGACAGTGACCCATATGATGAAGGTAACCTGTTTACTCAAAGTCTACTGTTTAAATGGTAACTGTATATGAAAAGCGCCTTCACAGAAACATCCAGACTAGTGATTGACCAAACAACTGGGATACAATTGCCTAGCCTAGTTGACATGTAAAACTAAGCAGCACAATACAGCATTATGATGACTACTTTGGATCTTGATTTAGGTTACCTGAGTTTAATTCTATCTCTACCTTTGGGAGCTAAGAGTCTTTCTGCGGTCTTTCTGTGATTCCATTTTCTCATCTGTTAAACCACCTTACAGAGTTGTGAAATTACAAATAGAACACACATGCAGTGTGTTCAGAATAAGACAGTAGGGAGTAAATGTGCAGTAAATTATGGCTACTATTAAATACATGTCATTATTACTGTTATTAAATCTAAAAATATAACAACATAAAGTTTTAAATGAAAAACAAATTTTTCTGTTAGTCCTGTGGTTTTCCCTTTCCTCTGGTTTGAGTACAAGGACAGTAACCAATTGTCCTGAATTCACTGGAACAGTCACAATTCCAGGATTCTGCCTTATTATTTCCATTCACATACTCTATTTGTCAGATCTTTCATTCTGTTGTTTGGTTCACAAAATGTGCATGCCATAAATGGTGATGACAATTGACTTTTTTTATTGCATTTTATTTTTTTTTATTGCATTTTAGGTTTCGGGGTACATGTGCAGAACATGCAAGACAGTTGCATAGGTACACACGTGGCAGTGTGTTTTGCTGCCTTCCTCCCCTTCACCCACATTTGGCATTTCTCCCCAGACTATCCCTCCCCAGCTCCCCCCATGCTGTCCTTCCCCTATTCCCCCCAATAGCCCCCACTGTGTAGTGCTCCCTTCCCTGTGTCCATGTGTTCTCATTTTTCATCACCCGCCTATGAGTGAGATTATGTGGTATTTCATTTTCTGTTCTTGTGTCAGTTTGCTGAGAATGATGTTCTCCAGATTCATCCATGTCCCTACAAATGACACGAACTCATCATTTTTGATTGCTGCATAATATTCCATGGTGTATATGTGCCACATTTTCCCAATCCAGT
Source organism: Callithrix jacchus (assembly GCF_049354715.1). Classification (NCBI taxonomy): domain Eukaryota; kingdom Metazoa; phylum Chordata; class Mammalia; order Primates; family Cebidae; genus Callithrix; species Callithrix jacchus. Next base: position 136,906,032 of record NC_133505.1, read on the forward strand.
CTATCATTGATGGGCATTTGGGTTGGTTCCAGGTCTTTGCTATTGTAAACAGTGCTGCAATGAACATTCGTGTGCATGTGTCCTTATAGTAGAACAATTTATAGTCCTTTGGATATATACCCAGTAATGGGATTGCTGGGTCCAATGGAATTTCTATTTCTAAGGCCTTGAGGAATCGCCACACTGTCTTCCACAATGGTTGAACTAATTTACATTCCCACCAACAGTGTAAAAGTGTTCTTATTTCTCCACATCCTCTTCAGCATCTATTGTCTCCAGATTTTTTTAATGATCACCATTCAACTGGTGTGAGATGGTATCTCAATGTGGTTTTGATTTGCATCTCTTTAATAACCAGTGATGATAGGCATTTTTTCATATGTTTGCTGCCCTCATGTATGTCTTCTTTTGTAAAGTGTCTGTTCATATCCTTTGCCCATTTTTGAATGGGCTTGTTTGTTTTTTTCCTGTAAATCCATTTGAGTTCTTTGTAAATTCTGTATATCAGCCCTTTGTCAGATGGGTAAACTGCAAAAATTTTTTCCCATTCTGTTGCCGATTCACTCTAGTGACTGTTTCTTTTGCCGTGCAGAAGCTGTGGAGTTTCATTAGGTCCCATTTGTCTATTTTGGCTTTTGTTGCCAATGCTTTTGGTGTTTTGGTCATGAAGTCCTTGCCTACTCCTATGTCCTGAATGGTTTTGCCTAGATTTTCTTCTAGGGTTTTTATGGTGCCATGTCTTATGTTTAAGTCTTTAATCCATCTGGAGTTAATTTTAGTGTAAGGTGTCAGGAAGGGGCCCAGTTTCTGCTTTCTGCACATGGCTAGCCAGTTTTCCCAACACCATTTATTAAACAGGGAATCCTTTCCCCATTGCTTGTTTTTGTCAGGTTTATCAAAGATTGGATGGTTGTAGATATGTTGTGTTGCCTCCAATGCCTCTGTTTTGTTCCATTGGTCTATATCTCTGTTTTGGTACCAGTACCATGCTGTTTTGATTACTGTAGTCTTGTAGTATAGTTTGAAATCCAGTAGTGTGATGCCCCCCGCTGTGTTGTTTTTGCTTAGAATTGACTTGGCTATGTGGGCTCTCTTTTGGTTCCATATGACATTCATGGTGTTTTTTTCCAGTTTTGTGAAGAAAGTCAATGGTAGCTTGATGGGGATAACGTTGATTCTGTAAATTACTTTGGGCAGTATAGCCATTTTCACGATGTTAATTCTTTCTAACCATGAACATGGAATGTTTCTTCATCCGTTTGTGTCCTCTCTTATTTCATTGAGCAGTGGTTTGTAGTTTGCCTTGAAGAGGTCCCTTATGTTCCTTGTGAGTTGTATTCCTAGGTATTTTATTCTTTTTATAGCAGTTGTGAATGGCAGTTCGTTCTTGATTTGGCTCTCTTTAAGTCTGTTATTGGTGTATAGGAATGCTTGTGATTTTTGTACATTGATTTTATATCCTGAGACTTTGCTGAAGTTGCTTATCAGTTTCAGGAGTTTTTGGGCTGAGGCAATGGGGTCTTCTAGGTATACTATCATATAGAGTCTTGCTCTGTCACCCAGGCTGGAGTGCAGTGGCATGATCTTGGGCATTGCAACCTCTGCCTCCTGGGTTCAAGCGATTCTCCTGCCTCAGCCTCTCAAGTAGCTGGGATTACAGGTGACTGCCACCACACCTGTCTAATTTTTTTTTTATATTTTTAGTAGAGACAGGGTTTCACCATGTTGGCCAGGCTGCTCTCGAACTCCTGACCTCAGGTGATCCAACTGCCTCGGCCTCCCAAAATGCTAGGATTACAGGTGTGAGCCACCACACCTGGCCGACAATTGACCTTTTAAAGATGGTAGCTGAGCCTTCCAACTCAGGCTCATGGTTGGCTCTGTAGTTTGATAGAGAGTAGCAAATTAACCATCTGTCAGCTAAAAAGCCTTGCTGCTTTGTGAGTGGTATCTTGGTGCTGGATTCTTAATATCATGTGAAGTTATTCATTAATTCTTTGCCATCATCTCAGATGGTTAGAGGATATTTATTTCTCTACATCTGAACATACCAGCATCATCTGAAGCAGTTTGTTGATATATAATGTTATTTGCTAATAATCATGTGTTTTTGTCATTTTTAATCTAATTTCTCAGAATTAACTGATTAACTGTGGGTTTTCCTTTAGTGATATAAGTGTATATTTAATAATTCCCCAATTTTGGAATTACTTGATTATGGTTCTCCAGTCAGTGATATAAGTGTGCATTTAATAATTTCCCAATTTCATTAGTGCCACTGTATGTGGGTAGATCTGTGGGTACTTAATGTGTCTTTATATATTATGTCTAAGTGTTCAGATAAAAAATAATTTAGCTCAGAAAAAGAAAATAGAAATTAAAAAGGAATTAAAAATTTAGCAGGTCAGGTTTGTGACCTTTATTATTAAACTAAGCTAATACTTAATCTGTTTTTGAAACTGTGGATTTACTAAATTATGAATGAATAAGAAGTCAATTTTTGCTGCACTCACTGAGATGAGATGAAGAGCTGGCCACCAAGGAAGGCTCTCACAGGTTGGCAGTAAGTTGGCAGAGCCAGTGACCCAGGATGCAGATCCTAGATTTTCACAATTTGAACTTCGCTTTCGTCAGGGACTTAGGTGATTTAGTTCTCAGGAACAACTCTTAAGTGTCAAACTCAGAAATGATGTGTATGTAATTCACAATGTCGGTTTATTCAGTTACAATGGAAGCTGTTCTATCCAAAGATTAATCTAGGGTACTGCTTTCTCCTTGCATCAAAGTCCCTAATCCTCAATTAGTATTTAAAACTATGTTTCAAGAGTTCACAGTTTGGTTAAAGGGAACTTGACATTTGCAGCTATACTAGAGAAGCATTTTGGTTTTATGTTACAAACCCCATTTGCTTGAGGTGCTGGGTTGGAAAGTGTTTTAAAATGACATTTGAGGCCAGTGAAAAGGAATGCCATGATTGAATGACAGTGTCTTACACCTGCCCAAGTGTGAGCTGAACTTGCTGTGTGTTTGCCATCTTTGACTGAGGCTATTGATGGAAAGCTCTCAAGTATCCTTGATCCACAAAATATTACAACATTCTGGTCACCTTACTCTGGTAATTAGAAAACAAGTGTCTTCTGGCTACATTGCCCCTTTCCTCTAGACAAAGATTGAAATAATATTATCTAAAAAATTACTCTCTTCCACAGATTACCACCTTTCTGTGGCCATGTTTTTCTGAGGTAGGTGACAATATCCTTAAGTAGGAAATTGCTTTCTTTAGTCCTAAGAATAGCCCCAGTGATGATTCCACAGTTTCCATAAACAGTTTTAAAAACTAGTCCTGAAGGATGTAGGGTTAAGATTTGATGTTGACATATGATTAATTCAATGAGGACTGACTCTATTTTATTGCCAGAAGTGAGTTGCTTTTGTCACCAGGTTTAGGGGCACTCCACACCACTTTATGCGGAAAACTTGTTTTTAGTGCTCCACACTATGAAAGACTTCATAGTTTGTCTCATAAGTCTCTATACTTTTCTAGATAGGGACTGACTTTTGATGTTGTGGAAGTCTTATGCTATATGGGTAAGTAAAGATACAACATGGGCTTTATGCACACAGCATCTTAGCAGTGGGAGCAGAGCAGGCTTCGAGACTGGCCAGAAGAGGGCAGACAACCTCTTGGATTACCTTGATTTAAGAGATTGCCTCTCCTCTCTAAGGAACAGAGATAACCGCCCCCAAGACATTTCTTTGGGTGTGACGGTAGGGACTACAGATTTGAGTTTGAAGAGCTGGTAAGCAAGAATACATTATTTGTTTTTAAATCATAGTTTCATATTTTTAAAAGGAGATTGCTTACTTAATGGGATAACTATTTTTCTTCTTTAATTTCAATTTGGGTGAGCCTAAGGATGTTATGCCATATATATTATACCAGACTTCAAAAGGGTTTGCTTAAAGCAAAAGAAGTCTAAAACCTACACAAGTCTGAAAATCACTTCAGAGGGTCGTGAATAAGCTTTACTTCAGGGTATTTCAGACTAATCTAAGAAAATCTTTGCTTGAACACTGTGTGTATTTTTCAAAGGAATTCTATTCAGCCCTCAGTTATTAATATTTATCTTATTTATGAAGTTCTTTAGATGCTTCAGAAAAGAGGAGTGATGATTAAGAACCAAGGTAAAACATTATTTCTTTTTTATTCTTATATTTCATTCAACTGAAAAAGGTCTTAATCATTAGCATGACATGTTTATTAATGTTTCCAATTTTACGGATTAATTTTTACTTTGTAAGGATTCATTTTTTTTTTGCAATAGGACTCTTAGAATGACCTCAAATTTATATAACTCCCTGCTTGTTGGTTGTGTAGAAATTTGTACATGATTGAGTATTCTGAATGTCTCAAATGCCTCCAAGTCCTTCACCTCCAGGGTCAGTTTGCCAGACCATGTTGGTAGATAAAAAGAGAATGCCAGGAAGGTAAATGGGAGGATCTGGTGATAAAAGCAGATGGCTGAACTAAAGATATCAGATACCAGTTCTCCACAGAGAGATCAGTTACTGGTGAATAGACAAGTTCTGCATGGAAAGCTGAGAGAAGAGAACCAGGATCTGTCGGAGTGCCTATGGGAAGAAGCTAAGGTATGAAAGAGAAAAGCAGCAAGAGTCTGGTAAAGGTCAATCCAGGAAACTCAGAGTCCATGGAAAAGGTAGGTGGGAGTGCCGATCTGCTCACCTCACACGTCTGATGACCTGCTGACTGCCAAACTGTTGGAGAGCCCTGTTGACATCATGACTCAGGGCAATGCTATTGGTGGCAATCTGGGAACTTCCCAAGGACAGAGAGGTGGGTAGCCAGCTTTCACAGCCATGTCTGTACTCCCCTCAGACCTAAACTGAAGTGGTGGGTGCTATACTCATTGTGTACCTGTGGTGAGCTACTGTCCAACCAGGGGATTCTCTGGCCTTGAGTCACTGCACCACCAAATTCCCTGCAAACATGACCCATAATCTGCTTTTACTTTGGCAAGCACAGAGGACCGGTGGGTCCCTAGGGAGCTGTGGGACACCTGTGGATCTAGCCCTTGGTGTGGACCTGCCATGGAGGGAGAAGCCCTACAAAAGCCCCCTCAAGACAAAGGAAATGAGGGCACAGCACTAAGGGAGCAGCAATGGCTTCCAGGAACAGATGTGGAAGAGTATCATCTCCTGCCCTCCCCCATAAAATGTTGGGATGCAACTTCCCACCAGGGGTCAGAGCGCATGCACTTGGAGAAAGTGTTTTTTATACTTTTTGTGGTGGCTTCATCCTCGCAGAAAGTGAGTCCATGTCATTTGAGCTTGTACAAAGCCCAGATCCCTGTCCCCAGTCCCTATACAGAACAGTAGCATCCAGCAATGTAGGAGAGATGGGCCATAGAGTTGCCTGCTCTGGACTGGAGGAAGAGAGTCTGCCCCGAGCCAATTTTGGGGTAGCTCTCAGAGGAGTGTATCTAGGACCTGCAGCCACACTGTGGTGGGGAACCAAAGGTCAAAGTCTTTATGAAATAAGGGTCATGAGCCCCATGACAGGGGTGTGATAGGGAAGTGGATCACATTCCTGCCAACTCAGGATGAGGAGTTGGTACACACCCCAACCCCTTCCCCAGACACTTCAGTCCACCCCAACATGGTCTCTTCCTACCAAGCATCCTTCAGGGCAGGTGTTTCCACTCATCATTCATCCACCAGAGGGCAACCCAGCTTTCACACTTAAGCACAATCTATTGGATTGCAGCCTGAACTGCACCACTGAATAAAAAGCCTGCTGCCAGACAGGCTAAGTGCTAGTGCATGGGACAAGTGTTTTGAGACATCAGAACTGTCAGTCCTGCAGAAGATAATTTGTTGACTCATACACCCAATGCATCACTACAACAAGCAACATCTAAGAAAGCCACTACACAGAAGCTATCCACAACCAAAGAAACCCATGTAGAGGCTTGGCCCCCTGAAAACCAAGAAATGAAGCCAGATGACCATATGCAATATACACTTTAGCCATGCCCTCAAGAGAATAAAGAATTTATAAATAAAAATGTCCATCTCCAAACAATAGAAAATTCAATAATAAGAAGCACCAGCTCACTCAGATGAGAAGGAATCAGCACAAGAACTCTGATGTACTAAAAGCCAGGGTCCTTAATACTGCCAAAGGATTACACTGTCTCTAGCAATGGATCATTATCAAATTGAAAAGTTTGAAATGACAGAAAAAGAATACAAAATATAAATCGCAAGGAAACTCAGTGAGATCCAAGAGAAAGTTAAAATCCAATAAGAAGGCGCCAAAAAAATGATTCAGGGTATAAAAGGTAAGATAGCTATATTAAGAAAAAAAAAAGCCCAGAACTTCTGGAATGGAATCATTCTCTAAAGGATTCAAAAATACAGTTGGAATCTTTAATAATAGGCCAGGAAAAGCAGAAGAAAGAATTTCAGAGCTTGAATGCTGATGCTTTGAATTAACCCAGTCAGACAAAAATCAAGAGAAAAGAATTTTTAAAAATGAACAAAGTCTTAGAGAAATATAGGATTATGCAAAGTGACCAAATCTACTATCATCGGCATTCCTGAGTAAAAAGGAAAAGCAAGCAACTTGGAAAACATACTTCAGAAAAAAATTCAGGAAAATTTCCCTAATCTTGCTAGAGAGGTCAACATCCAGTTATAAAAAATTCAGAGAACACCTGCAAGACTCTACACAATATGACCATTCCTGAGGTATAGTCATCAGACTATCCAAACAATGCGAAGGTTAAAAATCTTAAAGGCAACTAGAGAAAGGCTCAAAATTAGCTGTAAAGGATATCCCATCAGACTAATAGTAGACTTCTCAGCAGAAACATTACAAGCCAAAAGAGATTGAGGACCTATTTTTAGCCTTCTTAAAAAATGCCACAAAGAATTTCATATCCCGCAAAACAAGCTTTATAAATGAAGAAGTAAAGTCATTCCCAGAGAAGCAAATGCTAAGGGAATTTGTCATTCCCAAATCAGTCCTAAAAGAAATACTCAGAAGAGATCTACACATGGAAACTAAAGAATGACACTTGCTTCTTTGTGCTACTTATAAAAGCACACATAAGTACACAGATCATATAAGGCAACTATATAATGGAGACTACACTGTTTATCACTTAGCAACAGTATGACAGGAACAAACCTCACATATCAATATTAACCTTGAATGTAAATGGCTTAAATGCTCCACTGAAAAGACATAGAGTGGCACATTGGACAAAAATAAGACCCAAGCTTCCACTGCCTTCAAGAGACCTATCTCCTGTGTAAGACACCCGTAGACTCTAAATAAATGGATGGAGAAAGATGGATCACACAAATGGAAAACAAAAAAGAGCAGAGGTTACTATTTTTGTATCAGATAAAACAGACTTTAAAACAACAACAGTAAGAAAAGACAAAGAAAGGCATTATGTAATGATAAAGGGTTCAAATCAACAAGATTGAATTATACTACCTATGTATGCATTGAGCATCAGAGCACCCATGTTTATAAAACAAATTCTACTAGATCTAAATAGAAAGATGGGCAGCCATCCAATAACAGTGGGTGACTTTAACACTCCATTGACAACACTAGATAGATCACTGAGGTGGAAAACTAACATAAAACCTCTGGACTTAAATTGGACTTTTGACCAAATGAACCTAATAGACTTCTACAGAATATTCCACCCAACAAGCAAGGAATATAATTTCTAATCTGTGCTCTGTAACAGTCTGTAAAATTGACCATATACTTGGTATTATAGAGAATCTCGGTACATTAAAACTGAAATCATATCATATCAAGCATCTCCTCAGACCACAGTGAAGTAAAATTAGAAATCGATACCCAGAAGAACACTCAAAACAACAGATGAACGTGGAAACTAAACAATTTGCTTCTGAATACTTTTGGGTAAAAAACAAAACTAAGGAAGAAATAAAGAAATATTTTTTAACAAATAAAAATGGAGACACAACACACCAAAATCTCTGGGATATAGCAAAAGCAGTATTAAGAGGAAAGTGTATAGCGCTAAATGCCTACATCACAAAGATAGAGAGATCTCAAATTAACAACCTAACATTGCACCTAAAGGAACTAAATAAACCAAAAACAAACAAACAAACACAGAACTAACAGAATAAAAACAATTACAAAGGTTTGTAAAAAACTAAATGAAATTGAGACCAAAAAACCAGACGAAGGATCAACAAAATGAGAAGTTGGTTTTTTGAAAAGATAAACAAAATTGATACATTGCCCTAGGTTGACCAAGAAAACAAGATTGTGCAAATAAGTATAATCAAAAGTGACAGAGGTGGCATTACAACCACAGAAATACAAAAGACCCCCAAAGACTACTAGGAACACCTCTGCGCACACCCTAGAATACCTATAGAAAATGGGTAATTTCCTGAAAACATGCAACCTCCCAAGATTTAACCAGGAAGAAATAGAAATGCCAAACAGACCAATAATGAGTTGTGAAATTGAATCAGTAATAAAAAAATCTACCAACCAATAAAAGTCCTGGACCAGAGCAATTCAGAGCCAAATTCTACCGGATGTTCAAAGAAGAACTGGTACTAATCTTACTGAAACGATTCCAAAAAATCAAGTCAGAGGCATTCCTCCCTAACTTATTCTATTTTAGTATCATCCTGATACTAAAATCTGGCAAGGACAAAACAAAAGGGAAACTACAAGCCAATATCCCTGACATTGTACCATATCCATGTGTTGTATAATACAGACACAAAAATCCTCAACAAACTACTAGCAAACCAAATCCAGCAGCACATCAAAAAGATGATTCATCACAATCAAGAGGGTTTTCTTCCTGGGATGCAAGAATGTTTCAACATATGCAAATCAATAAATGTGACTCAACACATAAAATTAAAAACCAAAATTATATAATCATCTCAATAGACAGAACAAACATTCCATAAAAAAAATCCAATGTCTCTTCATGATAAAAACCCTCAACAAACTAGGCATTGAAGGAACATATCTCAAAATAATAAGAGCCATTTATTTCAAACCCATAGCTGTTATCATATTGAATGGGCAAAACTTGAAGCATTCCAAGAACTGGCACAAAACAAGGATGACCACTCTTACCGCTCCTATTCAATATACTACGAAAAGTTCTAGCTACAGCATTCCGAAAAAAGAAAGAAGTAAAAGGCATCCACAAAGGAAAAGAGAAAGCCAAATTATCTCTGTTTTCTGATGACATGATTCTATACCTAGAAAAATCTAAGGATTTCTCTGAAAGATTCCTAGACCTGATAAATGAATTCAGCAAAACTTCAGGATACAAAATAAACATACAAATATCAGTAGCACTTCTATACAGTTCAAGCTGATATCCAAATTGAGAACTTAATCCCATTTATAATAGGCACACAAAAAATAAAATACTTAGAAATACACTAAACCAAGGAGGTAAAAGATCTCTACAAGGAGAACTGAGTAACACTGATGAGTGAAATCACAGATAATGCAAACAAATGGAAAAATATCCCATGCCCACGAACAAGAAGAATCAATATCGTTAAAATGACCATACTGCCCAAAGCAATCCACAAATTCAGTGCTATTCCTATCAAATTACCAATGTCATTTTTCACAGGATTAGAAAAAACAATTCCAAAATTCATATGGAACCAAAAAAGGAGCCCAAATAGACAAAGCAATCCTAAGCAAAAACAAAAACCAAAAACAAATCTGGAGGCATCACATTGCCTGAGTTCAAACTATACTACAAGGCTATGGTAAACAAAACAGCACATTATCATAAAAAATAAATGAACAAACAAAAACCAGACACACAGATCAGTGGAACAGAATACAAAAGTCAGAAATAAAGCCACACCTACAACCATCTGGTCTTTGACAAAGTTGACAAAAATGAACAAATGACAAAGTTGACAAGAAAGGACATCCTATTCAATAAATGGTCTGAGAAAACTGACTATTCACATGCAGAAGAATGAAACTGGACCCCCTCTAACCATATACAAAAGTTAACTCAAGAGAAATTAAATATTTAAATTTATGGCCTCAAAATGTGAAAATTTAGGAAAAACTCTTGTGGATGTTGACCTAGGCAAAGAATTTACAACTAAGACCTGAACAGCAAAGGCAACAAAACCAAATAGACAAATGAGACTTAATTAAACTAAAGAGCTTCTGCACAGCAAACAAGAAACAAACCAAAAACAATAGAACAAACAGACAACCTCCAGAATGAGAAAATATTTGCAAACTATGCATCCATCAAAGGACTAATATCCAGAATCTATGTGAAACTTAAAACAAATAGGCCATTAAAAAGTGAGCAAAGGCCATGAACAGATGTTTCTAAGAAGAAGATATACAAGAGGCCACCAAACATAGGAAAAAATGCTCATCATCACTAATCATCAGAGAAATGCAAATTAAAACCGCAGTGAGATACCATCCCACAGCAGTCAGAGTAGCTATTATTAAAACATTAAAAAAAAACAGATATTGGCAAGGATATGAAGAAAAGGAAACACTTACACACTGTTGGTGAGAATGTGAAGTAGTTCAACCCTTATAAAAAACAGTATTGAGATTTCTCAAATAAGTAGAAACAGAACTACCATTTGATCCAGTAATCCCACTGCTGAGTATCTATCCAAAGGGAAAGAACTTGTTTTATCAAAAAGACACCTGTACCTATATGTTTATCTCAGCACTATTCACAATTGCAAAGGGACGGAATCAATCTAAGTGACCATCAGCAGTGGATTTGACAAGGAAATGTGGTACATATACATCATGGAATACTATGCAGCCATAAAAAAGAATGAAATAATATATATATTTTTTGCAGTAACATGGATGCAGCTAGAAGTTTAAGTGAATTAATGCCAAAATAGGAAATCAAATACCACAAGTTATCACTTACAAGTAAGAGCTAAACAATGGGTACATGTGAACATAAAGATGGAGACAACAGATACTGGAGACTTTAACAGTTGTGGGGACAAGGGTTGAAAAACTACTTACTGGGTACTATATATACTGTTTGGGTGACAAGTTCACTACAAGCCCAAATCTCACATTATGCAATATACCCATGTAGGAAACTGCACATGTATTCCCTGAATCTATAGTACAGTAATATTCAGTACCACATATTACTGTTCCTAGAGGTGATCAACTGTGTGCCTATTCTGGAGGACCCCACTGAACATTGCTTTCTTCAGTAGCTTTCCTGCCACTATTGTTCATGGGCAGCATGCCTCCTCTAAGGAGAGTATCTCTTCACTTTGTCTTTCACCTTTTCTGTTTCACATCACACTACAGGAGAAAAAAAAATAGATACCCTCACACCACATATGGCCAATGACATACAAATTTTTCTTCTATGTATGATCTGCCTGTTGAGGTCTGAACTGAAGCACCTCATGTCTATTGCAATGGAGCCAATATCTCCATTTAGGTACCTAATAGACAACTTAAACTTAACATGGCCAAAAGTTAACTCTATATTCCTCCTCAGTCTGAAAGTTTTCCTTTCTCAGGCCTCTCCATGAATAGAAATCGATGTATTTATTTACAGAAACTCATTTACCCAGTTGATCAAGCCAAAAACCCACACACAATTCATCAGTGAGTTATGTTGGCCACACATGCAGAAACACATCTGGAATCCATCTTCCTTTTTTCCCCACTGCTCTGCTACCCCAGTCCAAAATTCCATCACCATTCACCTAACTTGCCTCTTAACTGCTGTCCCAGTTTTCACTATTGCACCTATACAATTTATTGGCCTGGTAATCTTTTAAACCAATATATGAAATCATGTCACCTCCCTTCTGAATACATTCTACATTTTAATTCTTAATTATGTATGTGTGTTGCAAGTCTATCTCCCAGTTTTTTTTTGTCTTTTAATTATGTTTTGATTAACATAAGGTTTTAATTTTAAAGCTTTTAATTTATAAATATTTTCCTTTAAAGTTTGTTATTTTTGTTTTTTTTCTTTAATAAATTCTAACTTGAGTGTATACATATTTATCCACATTTTCTCCTAAATGTTTGAATGTTTTCCCTTTCAAATGTAAGTTTTAAGTCTCCTGGGACTGATTTTTGTGTATTATATGAGGTATTATATACATATTCAATTATATACATAGTCAATTGTTTTTCTTATATGGTTAAACAATTGTTTTGACAACATTGTTGAACACTCCCTCATTTTCCCATTGACCTGTAGTGCCACCCAGGCTGGAGTGCAGTGATGTGATCTCAGCACACTGCAACCTCTGCCTCCTGGGTTCAAGTGATTCTCCTGCCTCAGCCTCCCAAGTAGCTGGGACTACAGATGCATTCTACCACACCAGGCTAATTTTTGTATTTTTAGTAGAGATGGGGTTTCATCATGTGGCCAGGCTGGTCTCGAACTCCTGACATCAGGTGATCCACCCACCTCAGTCTCCCAAAGTGCTGGGTGAAGTGCCAAACTTGTTCATAAATCAAGTTTCCATAAATGTGTAGATTAGTTGTAGGGGATCTCTCTTTAGTTCCATTGAACACATTCTCTATCTTTATGCTAATATTACACTTTCATCTTAGCTGCTAGAGCTTTATAACTTTTTGCCACAGTTAAAACAAGTCACTCCACTAACTCTCGCTTTAGGAGAGTTTTGGCTCTTCTCTGGACTCTTGGAATTCAGTGCATAGAATCACCTTGCTAAGTTCCATAAAAAAATTATGCTGAAATTTAAATTTTATCTAAACCTTAAGTCAAGATTAAAATTGAAAAAAACATATTGAGTCTTTCTAATAAGATAGCATATCACTCTACTTATTTGGGTATTTTCATATATCATTCAATAGACTTCTGTAATTTTTCTACAAAGTGCTTACATATTTTATGATTTTTACTTAATTGCTATTATAAACAGTAAAATTACAATTTCTTTTCTTTTCTTTTTTTTTTTTTTTGACAGAGTCTCACTCTGTTGCCCAGGCTGGAGTACAGTGGTGCAATCTTGGCTTACTGTAGTCTCTGTCTCCTGGGTTCACGTGATTCTCATGCCTCAGTCTTTCAAGTAGCTGGGACCACACATGCACATTACAATACCCAGCTAATTGTTTGTACTTTTAGTAGAGATGGGGTTTCACAATGTTGCCCAGGCTGGTCTTGAACTTCTCAGCTCAGGCAATCTGCCCACCTCAGCCTCTCAAAGTGTAAAATTACACTTTCTATTTGTTGCTGATATATAGAAATGAAGGTGATTTATTTATGCTAATTTTATGTCTATTAACACTGCTAAACTCTTATATATATAATATTTTTTCTATACATTCTTTAGGTTTTCTGTGTAGACTTTCAACTATATCATCTAAAGAATTATAGTATTTATCCTCAATCTTAAATACATAATTATTTGACTTATTTTTTCTTGTCTTACTACCCTGTCTATAATCTCCAGAACAATGTTGAACAGAAATTTGATAGTAGGAATAATAATTTTTCCTAATTCTAAAGAGAATGTTTATATTGTTTTAGAAAAAATGATAACGATAAGGTCTTTGTAGATTCCCTTTTTCATGTTATGAACATTCTATTCTACTAGTTAGAAAAGGATTTTAATCATGAATGGATGGTAAATTTTGTTAAATATCTCTCCTGAGTCTATAAAGAGTCATATGGTTTTCTCCTTTCAGATACTATTGGGATGCAATGTGTTGATTAATCTGCTGATATTCAAACAACCCTGAAATCTTGGAATAAACACAACTTGGCATTCTCATCTTATTAAGTACTGTTAATGTGCTAATATTGCTAATGCTAATATTTTGTTTAAAACTTGTCCTAGTCTGTTAGGGCTTCTGTAATAAAATACCATAATCTGCATAGCTTACGAACAAAAGAAATCTATTTATCCTATTTTTGAATACTTGGAAGTCCAGGATCAAGATGGTAGTAGATTCAGGGTCCAGTGAGAGCCAGCTTTCTGGTTTTTAGATGATGCTTTATAATGTGTCCTCACATGGTAAAAGGAAAAGACCGTTCTCTAGGGTCCCTTTTATAAGGACACTAATCCCACTGATTGAGTCACCTCCGCGAAGCCCTTCCTTCCAATACCATCACTCTAAGGGTTAGGTTTCAACATATGAATTGGCTGGGGGTGGTACAAATATTCAAACCATAGCAGGACATTTTTACTTAAAAAATATTTAATTCTATTAACTGTCCTTGGATGACTTAAGCACTAATTCAGTCACTGTCCAAGCAGAAAAATATAGGACCATTCTAGACATTGCAAGAAGATGAAATTTAAAACGGGGAATTAAATTTATTACAAAGTTGATAGAAGAGTTAAAGGAACAAAAAAGGAAAGATCAATTACCCAAGGAAGGTAAATGAGGGTTAGAGAAGCAAAAGAAAAATGATGTTACCTGATGCCTATGTTTGCTATGATTCTGGGGCTGCTGTCGTTGGAAGGAAATTGACTAAGCAGTTACTCTTCTGCTAAGCACCTACTCTCATAGCTGGCTGCTATCACCACAGTTAAAGCTACCATGGCTGGTCGAACTGACAGAGATTAGAAACAAATTGCTTCTATTCCTCTAACTGTCCAGTCTCTTGTCAGTGCCTCACATTAGCAGAAGCAAACAGGAAGCCAGATGGCAAGGAGATTATGAAATATAGTTTGCAGACTTCAAGCTCCAGAGATAAGTGTATAGAGAGCAAGTATGGAGAAGAGAGAAAACACTGGACATCCCAAGTATCAGGATTTATGCTAACCTTATAGAATGAGCCAGAGAATGTTCTTTCTTTTCCTATTCTTTGGAAGAGGAAGAGTTTGTGAATATAGAACTATTTGTCATTTAATATTTGGTAGAACCAGCTGATAAACCATCTGGTCCTGGTGTTTTCTTTCTGTAATAATATTTTAAACGACTGATTAAAGTTTTAACTATTGATTCACTACTGAGGTTCTGTTGCTAAAATGTGACAAAGGATATGGATGATCTAGCTATTGTTCTGGCTTATTCTCTCATTCTCTCTGTTTCCGAGCCTGTTGGAACCATTTTACAACATTTTCCTGTATTTTTTGTGCTTCTGGAAACACTTTCACGTATCCAAAGTATTCTGTGATATTTGTCAATTCACAAAGATCAAACATTATACGCATATCTAAACTTATACATAGAGTGAAAAAGGAAGCATTCCCTAAATGTGAGAGATTATACATGGAGTGAATGCAGTTGTGAGCAAGGCTCGTACGGGCATGAGATCTGTGCAGGTCCACAGGGTCTCCCTTTCACTTTAATGTTCTTCTGTTACTGTCTTGGAGTTTTAAATTTTTGAACGACAGGTCCCACATTAATATTTTGCACTGGTCTCTGAAAACTATTTAGCTAATTTTTTTGGTGAGTATTGAGAGAGATAGATTTGTAGTTAAGCTTTCTTTTTCCTTGTAAATAACTGTGAAAATAAGAGGTCTTCAAAGACCGTATTAACAGTATTATTCAAATATTCTTTAAGATAGGAATTAGAATATTCATTTAAGAAATTTAGGTTTATAATTCAATAAAGAAGAATTGGGCTTCATATTTAGGTAGATTATTCCACAGACCATGGGGAAAATAGAGAATTTACTTTTGAAAATCAAATAACTATGATCCTAAGTTCATTTTTATAGACTTTTACTACTGAATTAATTTAGGTCAATTGGTTGCTAATGGTTATGTCCACAAGTTAGAATAAGCTTTTAAAAGCTTTAATTACAAAATGTACTAGGCCCATACTTCATTTAACTTAATCACAATAATCAATGTTTTTGTATAAGTAGATAGATGCTGGCCTGAAAGGGTTCAGCATCTATTGAAGTCGAGACAGTTATTTTAGAACTAAAGATTGTAAAAAATCAGTTTGTGCATTGCCAGTTAAGACCTATGCTTTCATAACATTTTTGACATAGCCGTCTGTGGCCAAACATGAGCCAGAAGAGTTTCATCTCACAGGTAGTCCGAAGGCCTCCCATCAAATATTTTAAACTTAAGTTTCTAAAGAACACCCATCACTGGTTAAATTTATATACCATATAATCCTGGAAGGTTTCTCACACATTCTCATGCACATTTGGCCTCTCTGATCAAACAAGGTTTTGTTTGGCTTTTACTTTATTTGTTTGGGTTTGTTGGTTCAGCTCTGTTAGTCTTGATTAAATCAGAAACTGGTGTGCATGACTAAGAAACCAGGGGTATGAGGGAGAGCTTCTCTCTCCAGGAAGTTAAAATAATCTTGGAAGGTTTTTAGATGCTTATAAATTCTGGAGAGTGTTGAGGTACTCATTCTATCTCAACCTTCTCAATTTGGCAAGTTCATAGATTTCCATTTCATTCCATTCCATTCCATTCCATTCCATTCCATTCCATTCCATTCCATTCCATTCCATTCCATTCCATTCCATTCCATTCCATTCTTTCTGTATGTGTAGAAAATGTCCTGGCGGGGGCAGAACCCCATCTGTAGACCAATCTAGAAGCTTTGGCCATCCTGGAAAGAGCATAGGACCCAATTTTGATGGTAACGTATTAGACCTTGCAAAAGATGAATAAGAGGAATTTCTGGGCTGGTGAGTAGTTTCTAGATAACTAGATTAAGACTCTGGAACAAGGGAAGGATAAACTCTGCCTCAAATCAAGAGGAAATTTTTTTCAGTGAGAAAAGAATTTACCCCAATATAGAAGTAAATCAAGATGCTGAAACACTTCATAGATATTGATTCTCAATTGCCATTTTGACCTATCTCCAGATAAAAGTGGCCCAAGCTACTTGGGAGTGAGAGTTATAAGTCTGCCTTTCATATGTAAAATACCAACATTAATATCAGAATAGATGAAATTTACTGAGAATGAGTACACATTGTTCTTTAATGAAATAATTCATAATTCTTTTTAAGACCCATGAAACAGGAATAACTATTATCCTTATTTTTAATGATAAAGAATCAGATAATTTAAATAACTTCATCAAGTTAGTGAACGGCAAAATCAACACTCATATTTGGTCTCTGAGAGTAAGGTTTGGCTACAACTTTAAGCAGTCTTGTGTAATTTTGACCCAAGTGAGAAGAGAGCCTTCTCCAAGTTCATTGGGCTGGAGTCAGAGTATTTCAAGCATTGTAGTCAAAACTGAAAAGATGCATGTAGAGTACTTGATATCATACCTACCATGGTATCAACAGTCAGAAAATACAATTTCTTATCACGTGGGGAAACTAGAATGTGAGGCATAAGAACATAAATGTTAGATTCCAAATTCTGTGTTTATAATCCAACTCTAGATTGTATGACTTCCAGCGAGTTTCACTTTCCTTATCCATAAAATGGGCATAATAATAATACACTTCACAGGGTTTTGTGGTAAGCAGATCAGATGATATTATATCTAATACCATGACACACGAAAAATCCTCAATACATTGTAGCTACTCTACTTGAATCCATTATAATTGTTGTTGCTCTTAAGTCCACAAAGTCAATGAATGTGAGTGCTTTTAAAATCATTGATATCAGCAGCTACAGAGTATGGTCTAAATTAGACCAAGGAGCACAGGTGTGGTCCTCTTGAAGCCATGGCCCATCTAGCCACCAAGCAGTGGAGTTGAAAAGAGCAAAAAGCCTAACAGTAACCCAGAAGGATGAGTTTCCTGGCACCTTGTCAGAGGAAAGAAGAAAACTTGAGGGACTTGGGACGCCAATTATTTTGCTGAGTGGAGAGTCGGAATCCATTTTCACTGCCGTTGCATCTGTTAACCAATGTCCTTGATTGTCCTCTGCCAGATTCCTGTGCCATTGGGAGGGAAAAGCTCCCTAACGCCTTTTCAATTGCATACTTCAGGTTTCCCAGTTCTCTCCTTCCAGCTCAGAAAGCAACCATTTACTAATATCATATGAAGAGAGAGAGAGAGAATAAAAAACCTTTCTGCAGTTTACAAAATTGTAGGTAATTCTGTTATTCAATTAAGATAATACCTGTTTCTGTCTGAGCATAATATTGCATTCCAAATCCAAACCCCAAATGGGCTGCGGATGCATAGAAAAATAAGAGAAGAATCATGTGCACTCATGGTTTCTCTATTCTTACCTTAGAGAATAATATTCTCCCAGAATTTTCTGGTATGCCTATCCATTTGAAACAGAATCAGTTTCAATTGTTTCAAATAATGCAAAGTATCATCACCGTAATTGCTCCCACATCTTTATGAATATTATAGTATCTGTAATGAGAATGTAATCTTAGTAAAACTATACTGCATTGCCTCTTGAGAAGATTTTATTGTATATATGGTGAGTTTTAGAACTCTCATGAGGAGAATTTTTATTGATAGAAGTGTTTTCTATCTATATTTCATTTATAATTAACTAAAGGAATAATTTGCTTTCTAGGGTTAATTATCTCTGTCTTCTAAAAATACTTTTTGGTTAATGAAAATATTTTATTTCTTTTTGTTAAAAAAAAAAACAAGGCACAACATACACATTATAACAAAATTCAACACATTGTACATACAATATAGTTTTGGTTGTGAGCTCAGGAATACAATTTCCTTGAATGTTTTTATATTCTATTTTAGTGCTATAATTTTTCCAGGCAATAAATAATGTACTTCTATTGAATTCAGAATTACAGTAAATGTGCTCTATGCAGATAATTTAACATCTGTGAATTTCCATGCCTTATAACTGTAGACGGCATATCTCACAGGCTTAAGGATCTGAATTATATTGCAAAAATTATGAGCCGAAGACTGATTGTAAATGTATATTTATTTACATAGCCACTAATTTTTTTCACTGCATGGGATAAATGGATTCTCCAGTGTGCGACCCTCAATAACTACAACTATATGCTGAATTTAGTAGGTTTTGATTTTTCAAAGATAAAAGCTGAAATCACAGCTAATACTGTTGTTCTGGGGATTAAGCGGGAGAGTTAGTATTAGCCCAATGTGAGGGCATTGGAGAGGTGTATCTTGGATGTATGACTCCAGCGCTGGGGAGGGCTGAATAGAGAGTGAAGTTGAGCCAGGAGCCCTGACAAAGAACCACACATCCCCTGCACCACCTCACCTCCTCCCCCAAATGGTGCACCTACAGAGAGAGGGGAGGAGCTGCATTTAAAAAGAATCTCGAATCTTTTATTATACTTGAGTCTTTTCTATTGTGAATATAGATTTTACCCATCCACTTACCAAAATAGCGTTTTATGTATATGGTCAGAATCAAAACATGTTAGGACTGCAAGTTATTTAGAAAGCAGTTACATTTTACAAAAGATGCGTTTTATGGGAGACGAGGGCACAGGGGCCTGGAGAAGTTATGTGCCATCCTGAAGGCAGAGGCGAGGAGGGTTCCACTAGCCCACAGCTCCCTGGCTGCTGTTGCAGCCACTCATGGTACAGTGTGCCCAGAGCACTATTCTGAAATTTCCTGAGAAAGTGAGGGGCTATTTTGCAGGCATGGGCACCCTATAGTTCTTAAAAATTGGCTGAGACTAAGAGAAAAGGGAATATCTAAAGTGTTGGAAAAAAAAATGTATGAAGACATCTGCCAGACTACAGCTTTCTTTTAGGCTTAGTTTAAGAGGCCTGTGCAGCAGAGTGGAGGTGGCGGTGCTGAGACAGTCTCCTATGTCCACATTTACCAGGGCAAAGGATGTAAGAGTCTTATGGGACCAGATGACAGCCATCTTAGGGAGAGGGGGGAAAAAAGAGCCAAATGAGATGGATTGGAGCAGTTTCAAGTCCTGTCCTAGAGGAACTTCCAAACAGGGTCTCTGTTTGGTTGAACAGCTAGAGAATGAGGATCTGAGGACAGAATGACAATTACAGGAATAGATTTCATTCCCCATCAGGAGAAGGGCCTCTGATGAGCCCAAAGAAGTACGAGTGAGAGCAGGAGCCTGCCTGAAACAAGTCCAGAAAGCATCTTTTTGCCTCTCCCCTCTCCCCACTTGCAGGCCTGAGGGCTGAAACTACAGACAGCAGGAGGGGAGAAGCAGTGTGAGAAAGAGGGAAGCCAGAGCTAACAAATGCCTTCTGCTAATGAATAAGTTCTTTCTTCTGTAGCATGTAGCTAAAAGAGGAGAAGGAGACATCTTACCCTAAATAAATATGGAAGTGTTGATTGATATACTGTACTGGACAAGTTTCATGTGTAAATTAAGACTTCGTTTTGTGACTTTAAGTGGTGGTTGAACTCTCTCTCTATTACTTAAGAGTGAGAAGTCAGGAAACGGCTACCGCTTTTATCAAAAAGCAGGTGTTTTCCACCGAAGAAACTGTAAAACAACAGTGGGAAATGAAAGGAAAGTAATGCATTGATTCCTGAATCGTGTTTGCTCACCACACTGTTACAGAGTGCTCTGTCCTCCTCAGGCCCTTCCTGTCCCTTACCCTTACAGTCCTCCTCTGCCAGAGGTAGAGTCTTTTCTTATTTCAACCACCTATGGGTCCAGGGCCAATCCAGTCTTTGAGTAGGAGACAGTAAAGTAATCTTACCCTATTCACTATGGGACTCAGCTTCAAATTATTCTCATTTCAGTTGGGCTGTGATTTGCAATTCCCTGTTTTGGTTCCGTGCCTTGTCTCTTCTTCTTTTTCTTAATTCTTTTGATGATAATTTTTGCTTTTTAACTTTTTTTCTTTTAAAATAATCCAGCCTAAAATGGCATGTGTGTTGTTTTGTTGAAACCCACTTTATTTTGTTGAAGATATTAATCATAGACCTTATGTGTGAGTATACATGCATACACACGTATACCTTTTGTTCGTTTGGGTTCCTTTCATGTTAGATACTTTTTTCTCAATCATTTGGTGATTTATCTGGCTGGTTATTCTTTTTTAAGAGTCATGCATTGATAAGTTGATGGTTCTCATGGGGTTTAGCACATGATGGGAACGCGGGGCAGTTACACCCTCACCCTGAGGATCACCAGCTCGCGGCATCTGTGGGGCTTTTCTTTTGGGTTTCTGTGGCTTCCTAAGAGCAGTGGTTCAGTAGTGGTTCAAACTGTAACAAAGTTAGAATCTCTTGGAAAGCCTGTTAAAACACGGAGGCCCGAGACTCACCGCCAAAGTGTGTGATTGGGTAGGTCTGGGGAGTCTTGGATTTCTAACAAGTTCCCAGTTGCTGAGTATGCTGTGGGCTTGGGGAGTACACTTTGAAAAGCACTGTCGTGGTGCAGGATTTCTTAATGTTGGGACTGTTGACATTCTGTGCTGGGTAATTCTTTGTGTGTGGTGCTGGCCTGTGTATTTGCAGGATGTTTAGCAGCATCCCTGGCCTCTAGCCACTAGACACCAGAGGCAATCCCCAATAGCCCCTATCCACATGCCAGGTGTATGAAACAAACATGTCTTGAGACATTTTCACATGTCCCCCTAGTGGATGAAATTGCCCTTCATTAATAACCACTAACTCCTTAAGGAATTTCCTGCCTGGAAAATAAAAGTGCAGCTGTAAGCAGTCTGAGAGACAAAGGGTAAAGGGGCTTGAGACTCGCTGTTCAGTTAGTAGACTCTATTAAATTTCCTCACTTTCTTTGTTGCCTTTCACCAATGCCACCCCACTGTCTATTTTTAGCTATAAGTCTCTCCAAAGGTAAATTTGTTCAATAGAGGTAGAAGAGGGCCAGGTTCCTGGGGAGAAGATCTGGGGGTGTAACTGAGCCTCACGTAAACTTTCAATCTATCGTCCCATTTGCAGCTTTGACCTGAAGTCCTGCTATCAGAGGTACCTACTAACCCTAAGATTTAAGTCTTTCCACTATTCACCAGGGCTAAGCAGCTTCCTCCCCTGGAAGCTCACAGTTCTGTCTCCTCTGGTCTGCCAAATCAATTGCTATTTATCCATCTGCTTCCCTGAGTCCAACATTTTATTGACATCTCTCATCTGCTATCTGCTCTCCCATTCTCTTTGTTCTTGTAGATTTATGCCCTTTTAAGCATTTATTTTCATTTTGGTGTGTTACAGAGGAGGAATAGTAAACATGTGTGTTTAATCTGCTGTGTGTAGCCAGAATTCCCAGCTGCTTATCTGAAACCGGGTTTTGATAAGAGGGAAGGTGGAAAGGATGTAAAATATGTATGTTGGAGAGGTGTTATCAATGGTTTTGTTTAGAGAAAAAGAATGAAAATTTGAAGGTACAAAACACACTTTTTTATGTTCTTTTTGTTCTGCCTAAAGCCCTGATTGTTATATTTTTATCATCTGTTCAACAAAAGCAACATTTGAAACTAACAATGTAGCCCTGAAGAGGCTCTGAAATAAAGGGACCTCCAAAATAGACATTTTTGAGCAAGACAGTATTTATGAAAACCCTTTATAAATTCCAAATGGAAACCTATGTTGGGTTATGATTCATCACTTACAAACATAAAGATTATAGGTCACCATTTTACCCACAAAATCAAAGGCATACATTCTTACAGTTAGTCTTTCTCTTTAATTTACTTTTAGATGCAAACTGAAAGTGTTATTTAGGTATTAGTCATACTTGCTCATGTATAATTCCTCTTATTGATGTGAAAGAACTCAACTCATGACTTTTAAGGGATCAGGTGGGATTTAGCCATAAGAAATAACCAAAAAAGATATTGAATTTAAATTTAATAATTAACAAAATGTTAGGTGGTAATCTTCACAGATAAATATCTGGCTCTGGAAAAGTCACGGATCTCTCAGGAGTAAAATTCCCTCAATAGGGAAATTGTAAAGAACATAATAGATGAAATAAACTAAGTGTCATATGAACAAAACTTTGACCTGGCATTTGACTTCTTTTGCATTTTCTACAGGTATAGCTATATGTGACTTTAAAAATGCCCTCCAAGTGCTTCTGGGAATAATCGGTGCTTTCTGAATACCAGAACTTTAAAAATTATTGGTTATCACATCCTCATTAAATATGAATTAATATTTCCATTGTATTATGACTTATTTGAATCTTAATATATGGACGAACCACAAGTTCCCTGCTCAAACTACATACTGTATTGTGCTTGTGCTTTCAAGCTAATGAGCATTGAGGATAATATGGTGTTCTTGTCCTTGATTTTCACAGCAATGCCTGTTGGCTTATACTGGCATGTCACGTGCTTAGATAAAAGCCAGTAGAAAATATGGGAGGGAAGCAGTTACAGCCACCATCTTATAGTATGTCAGAAAAATATCATATGAATATATATATATATATATATATCAGAGGTACATACATATAAAAGAACTCAAATGCAAATATGATTTAGAGTGTCAGTGAAAACTTGGAATGAAAGAGTTGTTTGTGGGAGTCATTTTCATAAGAACCGGTGAATGTGGTGGTGTAATCACTGGATTAGACATTTGGAGATTGAGTTATGTGACCTTTCATAAAGTCATTTGGCCTATCTGAATTTTAAATCTGTAAAATGAAGATAATACCTGACTCTTTCCCAACTCTCAAGAAGTCTGTGAGGATTTATGGAATTAATATATATGAAAGCACTTTATAAGCTATGTGTACTACACCCATTTGAATTGTTGACAAGAATAGAATCATAGAAAAATAGAGCTGCTAATATACATAAGAGGTGGTGTGGTTCATTCACCTGCCTAAGTTATTTAGGATAGTAACTTATCTGTTATTCCTTTTATTTGTTTTGAAAATATTTTCACTTTTTCCCAAATATTTAAACATTTTGCATAGTATTTTTTAGTATAAAATGATTTTTTTAAACAATTTAAATTATTGGTAAACAGTAGTAATCATATGAATGGTATTTTTCTTATACATATGATATTAATTGTAGAACAATTAGCTCCCCAGAATAGGATCCCCTGATGGACTTGGTGGAATTTGTGACGTCTGTGAAGGAGCATGTGAAAGTGTGTTTATATGTGCTAAGGAGTGATTTTCTGGGAAGAAGGATCCTATCTTTTCATCACACTCTCAAAGAGATTAAAAGAATGAGATATTAGGGGCCAGGTGCAGGGGCTCATGCTTGTAATCTCAGCACTTTGGGAGGCCGAGGTGGGTGGATCACTTGAGGTCAGGAATTCAAGACCAGCCAAGCCAACATGGCAAAACCCTGTCTCTACTAAAAATACAAAAATTAGCTGGGTGTGGTGGTGGGTGCCTGTAATCCCAGCTTCTCGCAAGGCTAAGGCAAGAGAATCGCTTGAGCCTGGGAGGCGGAGGTTTCAGTGAGCCAAGATCCTGCCACTACACTCCAGCCTGGGTGACAGAGCAAGGCTGTCTCAAAAAAAAAAAAAAAAAAAAGAGAGAATGGGATGTTAAGAAGAGAGGAAGGAAGGAAGGAAAAGAAAATGTGACAAAAAGAAAAAAGAAGAGAAAACTTGAGCACACTGCTAGAAGAGTGTGCTATCGGTTATTTGTGCTTTTCCAGAAGGACTGAGAGAATGTATTTTGGGCTAAAAAATTTTATAATTAAAAAATAAAAATAACTTAAATTCATGAAGGCTTACTGCTGCATCCAGGTGCTGTGATAACAGCTTTAATTCATGTTATCCTTACACCTCACAACCACCCCATGAGGCAAGGAAAGACCCACAGTCGTTTTTAGGAAATGCTTGGCCCACGTGTATGCTCTATTAAGTTATGTGCATTGGGACAAGATTGTGGAATTTAGCAGTTTTCAATTTTTAGAAAGAAAGTTGGTGGCCTTAGCATACATTATACATTATACCCAGGAGGGTCTGAGTAATCATAATCAGATCAAATCAAAGTTGTAAAGAATTTCAGGTGAGTTCATTCCATATAGGTCAGATTTTGATGCCAAATGAGTTATGACAAAGCGTTTGGTTTTCATAGCTTTTAGGAGGATTTTGAAATTGCAGACAAAAGATTGTAAACCTGTATGATTATCATTCCACTTTGTTAACCACAAAATGGCTTTAAGAGCTTGGTTAACCGCTCTGATTTGCACAACCAGGAGGTGACAGAGCAGACTGCACATCAGGCATTCTGACTTCTGGACTGTGGAGTTTTAGCATTCAGTGCAGATGGACCTATGAGAAACCCTGAGTTACAATTTGGATATATTTAGTAGCCACCACCAGCTATTTGCCTTACTGTTCCTATCATTACTATTAGCTATTATTTTCATGAACAACCATGAGCAACTAGGTGATAAGGGAGTGGAAGAAAGAAGGCAGCAATGGAGCCCAACAGTTTCCTAAAATCCTAAAATACTGAAGGCTGACGTTCCAGATTTAGACGAACTGATGGCCAGTTCATGAGCACCTTCCAAAGAAGAATCAGAAAGAGCTCACAGAACATTCATAAAGTATTTGTTGAAGACCTACTAGGTGTTACTTATTGTTCTAGGCCCTTGAGATATAATAAGTACATGTATTACATTATGATATGTGATATTATGTATATCTCTCCTAACAGAGGAGATATAACCAAATAATTAAAATACACTGTGATAAATGCTGTAATAGGGTTCATTAGGAAATTCTGAGAATGTCAGGAAAGTCTTATACAAAGAAGCTGAGATTATATTTGCACTTAAAGGATGAGTTGTTTTGTACACAGAGAAAAGACAGAATACATAGAATGGCTATTCTAAAAATGTGCATCTAATTTCTGCTCTTGACCAAGATGGAACGACAGAGATAGGATTTATTCTCCCACTGGAAGCAACTAGAAAACTAGAAAAAAATATATACAAAACAGCAGTTCTCAAGACATTGTCCACAGGCAACAAAGGACAATGATGCTGAAGAGATGGGAAATAAGCAAAGTAAGCCCTGTACATGGCCCAGCTTACTGCCTGGAGAGAGTATTCAGGCTGCAGACCTACAGCAGATTCTCAGAGTAAGGAGACAATGTCGATTGTCTGGGAAGGCCGAGGTGGCTACAGGCCACAGAACAGAATGTCAGAAAAGAGAGAACTACCTAGAGAGAAAACTGCAGTTCTGTATGGAGTCTTTTGTAAGTATTCAGCTGAGTTCTGATCAGCACATGCATGTTAGGAAACCACCCAAGGCTGGGGGCAACAATCCAAAGGATTAGAGGGGAAATCCTTGAAGCTCACATGGAGCCACAACTGGAACTTCTTCCCATCAGCCAGAATGGAAAGCCTCATAATTCACTGGGCATTTGAGCAGAGTACTCAGGAGAATTTTGCCTCAGTAGTACAGCAAAAATCAGTCCTGGACTATTACTGCTCTGCTTCTGCCTAACAAAGCTTAAAAATGTGAGACTCAACATGATCATATGGTTTCCAATGGACTATCTCCCATAACAAAGCTCAAGAATATTTATAGAAATAAAATATATATGTAGCACCCAAGAAGGTAAATTTTTACAATGTTTGACATCTAATAAAAGTTTTCTTTCTTTTTTTTTTTTTTGAGACAGAGTCTCACTCTATCACCCAGGCTGGAATGTGGTGGCGAGATCTTGGCTCACTGCAACCTCTGCTTCCTGGGTTCAAGCGATTCTCCCACCTCTCCTCCTGAGTAACTGGGATTACAGGCACATGCCACCATGCCCAGCTAATTTTCGTATTTTTAGTAGAGATGGGGTTTCACCATGTTGGCCAGGCTGGTCTTGAACCTCTGACCTCAAGTGATCTCCCTGCCTTGGCCTCCCACAGTGCTGAGATTACTGTGGGTATGAACCACTGTGCCCAGCCCATCTAATAAAATGTTAATAGGCATAAAAAGACAGGAAAACAGGGCCCACAAGTGGGTAAAAAATAATCAATTGAAATTAGCCCAGAAATTGCATAAACAATTAGTTATTAAAGGCATTAAATTTATTGATAAGGTTATTAATGCTGTGATTAAAACAGAACATAGGCATTCTGTGTATTTATAGAGCTAGAGTAAACATTAAACTGTTATAGATATGAAGATACAAAATCTAATTTTTCAAAGTCAAAATTATAATGTGTGAGATAAAAAGACAGACTGGATCAATGGCTGATTAGGCATTGAAGAAGAAAAAAATTAGTGAACTTGAAGACATGATAATAGATTTTATCCCAAATGAAACTATCCAAGAGGGAAAGAATCTTGAACAAATTAATAGAGCATCGGTGGGTTGTGGGGGAACTTCAAGCAAACTAATACATGAGAATTTGTCTGTCCCACAGAGGAGAAGAGAGAGAGGGACAGAAAAACATTTGAAGGAATAACTACTAAAAACATTTCCAAATTTCATGAAAATTATAAACCCTCAGGTCTAAAAATCTTAAAGAACCCCAAGCATAGGAAACATGAAGATAAGTACACAAAGACACATTTTAATGAAATAATGAAAATGCTTAAAACCAGTGAAAAAAGAAAATTTTAAAAGCTAGAGGCGAAAACATTAGATACAAAGGAACAAAGACAAGGAGGAGAGCAGAGTACTTGATGAAAACAATGCAAACTAGACAACAATGGAGCAATGTCAGGAAATACTGAAAAAACAAAAACAAAACTCTCAACCTGTAGTTTTTTATTATACTTTAAGTTCTGGGGTACATATGCAGAACATGCAAGTTTGTTACATAGGTATATGCGTGTCATGGTGGTTTGCTGCGTCCATCACCCCATCAACTACATTAGGTATTTCTCCTAATGTTATCCCTCTCCTAGTCCCCCACACCCTGATAGACCCTGGTGTGTGATGTCCCCCTACCTGTGTCCGTGTGTTCTCATTGCTCAACACCCACTTATGAGTGAGAACATGCAGTTTTCTGTTCTTGTGTTAGTTTGCTGAGAATGATGGTTCCCAGCTTCATCCATGTCCCTGCAAAGGACATGAACTCATCCTTTGTTATGGCTGCATAGTATTCCATGGTATATATATTACACATTTTCTTTATCCATTCTATCATAAGTGGGCATTTGGGTGGGTTCCAGGTCTTTGCTATTGTGAACAGTGCCACAATAGACATACATGTGCATGTGTCTTTATAACAGAAAGATTTATAATCCTTTGGGTATATATCCAGTAATGGGATTGCCGGGTCAAATGGAATTTCTAGACCTAGATCCTTGAGAAAATGCCACTGTCTTCCACAATGGTAGAACTAATTTACACTCCCACCAACAGTGTAAAAACATTTCTATTTCTCCACATCATGTCCAGCATCTGTTGTCTCCTGATTTTTTAATGATTGCCATTCTAGCTGGCATGGGATGGTATCTCAATGTAGCTTTAATTTGCATTTCTCTAATGACCAGTGATGATGAGCTTTTATTGCTTTTATTCATATGTTCATTGGCTGCCTAAATGTCTTCTTTTGAGAAGTGTCTGTTCATACCCTTTGCCCACTTTTTGATGGGATTGTTTGTTTTTTCTTGCAAATTTAAATTCTTTGTAGATTCTGGATATTAGCTCTTTGTCAGATGGGTAAACTTGATATAGATCAATAAAAAGTATCCAAAATGAAATGTGAAGAGACAAAAATAAACACACACACACATGCATGCATACGCACATGTGTCCCCTAATACATTTAAAAATTATAGAGAATATAAAAATGGAATTATGAAAACTATTCAATGAATTCAAAAGAAGGTAGTCATAGGAAAAAGACAATAAAGAACAAATAGCAGAAATGGGAACTAAATATCAAACACATATCCAATAAAAGACCCAAATCCAGCATATCCAGAGAACTCTCAAAACTCACGCAACTCCTCCCTCTTCAAAAAAAGAAATGGGAGAAATTTGAACAGAAACTTCATCAAAGATGATAAATGAATAGCAAGTAGGTAGATGAAAAAACTTCAAATAGCACTAATCATTAAGGAAAGGAAAACTAAAGCCACAAAATAATGTCACTATGCACCTATTAGAATGGCTAAAATTAAAAAGACTGATCAAATCAAGTGTTGGGGTAGAATGTGGAGCAACTGGAACTCACACACATTGAACAGTGGGAATGTTAAATCGTTCTGCCACTTTGGAAAACAGCTTGGCAGTTTTTAAAAGGATAAATATAGCTGCTATATGACTCAGTTGCTGCATGCTTATGTAACTATCCAAGATAAATAAAAGTATGTCTATATAAAGATTTGCACATCAATGTTTATAGCAACTTTGTTTATAATGGCCAGAAAGTGGAAACAACATAAATGTCCATCAATGGGTGAATAGATTAACAGTGTCACAATCCATGACATAAAGAGGAATGAATTCTTGATATACTCAAAAACATGGATAAATCTCAAAATAAATGTTCTGATTATTATTTATATAAATGTATGACACCATTTATATGAAATTCTTAAAATTGCACGCTGATCTATGGTGACAGACAGCAAGTCAGTGTCTACCTTCCAGGTATATCTGACTTCATCTTTTGTGCTTCTCTCCTTTGCTTCCTGGGCTCCAAATAAGTGAACCTCCTTGCTTTTCTTTGAACACATCAAGAATGTGTCTGTCTCAAGGTTTACATGTTTGCTGATCCCTTGTCATGGGAACTGTTTCCCCAGAGAGCTTGTTCCTTACTCCATTCTGGCTTCTCAGCCAATATCACTTTGTCTAATGTGACTCCCAATGCACTCTGCATCCTTATATTTACTAGGTGAGTGTGGGCTGGACCTAGTGACTCACTTGTAGCAAATAGACTACAATAAAGTGATAGGATGTCACCTCCATGATCAGGTTACAAAAAGAGTCTGGCTTCCATGTTTCATGCTCTCTCCCAGCCTTTCTTTTTTAGAACCCTTGTCAATTGCCTTATGGAGAGACCTATGAGGCAAGAAACTGATGGCTCTGATCAAGAGCCAGGTGAGTCCCTGGGGCTTATCACTGGCCAGGTGAATGAGCTTGGAAACAGATCCTTTCCCAATTAAGCCTTGAGATGATTGCAGCCCCAACCCTGATAGCTGACTTGTGAGGAGACTTCCTGATTCGGGGGCACCCAGCTCATCTGCACCTGGATTGCTGACCCATGGAAATAGTGAAGTAATAAATGTTTGTTATTTTAAGCTGCTAAACTTCTGGGTAATTTTTTGTGCAGTTATAGACAACTAATCCAGAGGTATTTCCTAGAAAACCTATGTAAACTACCCCCAGCAACACGTACTATCCCCAGTATTCATTGTCCTTTTACCTTGTTTTTCTTATTCAAGGCACTTTTCATCATCCAAACTATTATATCTTACATATGTGCTAACTTTTGGTCTTTCATTCCCCCAATAAAATGTCAATTCCATGAGAACTGCATCTTATACCTAGGGCCTAAAACACTGCCTGGCCAAATTACCTATATATCCATGACATATTTTACACCTTTATATAAAATTTGAAAAAAGAAGTCTAGACTGTAAGGCAGTCTCTTTTTAGCTAGACATATTCTACATATATTCAGGCCTCAACTCAGGGACAGAGGCCATCACAAAAAACCAGAAGAATGAGAAATTACTTGAGCTACTGTGTTCCCTTTACCCTAGGGTCAGGCAACCATAGTACTAATTCGTCATACATTTAGGAATATTTGGAAAAGAGGAATAGAGAAGAAAACTACCCCTCTGGTCAAGAGAAGCTGTAAGACCCTGATCCAGCCACAGGGTGAAAGTCACAATGGGAACTCATTAGTGAGGGTTTAACTGAGCCATCAGCAAGGCAAGGCTGGAGTGAGGCATCCATAAGAGCCAGGCAAGGGTGGGGTGGAAGCTGCTCCAGAACTGGGACAGGGCAGAGGCCGAACCTGGCTGTTGGTTGAGCCACAGCTTCAGGAACCAGCAGCAGACAGAGAGAGAAAAACCCCATGGAAGGTCCTTTTCTACCAGAGCCAGAGTACAGGTCAAGGCCAGAGCGGAAGGCTGGGAATCAGCCATTTTCTCATAGATTGTAGGATGAGTAAGAGCAGAAGGTACACGTGAGATGACATAAGAAGTCTCCACGAAGCTGTGACAACAGATGGGTCAGCACACGTGGAAAGTGTTCATTCAAATTACATTGTGTTAGCTGGGCATGGTGATGCACAGCTGTAATTCCAGCTACTCTGGAGGCTGAGGCAGGAGAATCGCTTGAACCAGGGAGGCGAAGTTGCAGTGAGCTGAGATTGCACCACTGCACTCCAGCCTGGGCAACAGAGTGAGTGAGACTGTCTCAAAAAGACACAACAAAACAAAACAAAGTACATTGTGGGATCAATGGTTTTGTGAGCAAGCTGGAAACCTAACAACCATTCATGATATGGTTTTTATGTTAAGATGATTTGAGTATTCCAAGCAACTCATGCAAAAGCAGAAATTTTGAAGAATCCTAGATTTGAGTTTACTTGAATTTACAATTTCTGTCAATCGTGGAAGCTGCTGCTATGGCCCACTAGGTGGTAGTATGGTAGTGATTTGCTGGTTAACAGAAAAACGGAAACTAGACTCGAAGCTCAAGCCCCTAGTTTGTTTGGTTTTTTTCTTAACATTTAAAACTTGACAATAGAAAATGTTCATGGAATAACAAGTGAAAAGTCAGAAAGAACTATCATACAAAGACCATTGACATATTAAATAAAACTTTTTTACAAGCAGTTATCGTGGAGCATTTTATAAAAAGTCAAAACAGCAAAGAGTGCCATTCACAGTAAACATAATAAAGTACTTAAGTGATTCTTCTGATAGGTGAATGTTAGACAGATATAGAATAAAGACAATGAGAGAACAGGACAACAGATACTGCTTTCCCAGACCTTGCAAAAGCCAGGCTCCCTGCAGCCTCTATGTTGGGGTTTTCATTCCCCAGATCCCCACTTCCTCTTTAGCAATCCACACTTCAGGCTTCCCTCGAGATGCTCTTTGTAGCGAATCCCTGACAAGTCACATCATTCAATTACCTTTATTCACTCTTTCACTTGTATTTCTCTGAAATTATGGACAAAGGCACACTAATATTTTGCATTGTAACATTATCATTTTTTTTTTTGTATGATGAATGCTTAGACTGTTGCTGTACATGGTTAAGCACCATTCAAGAATTTCCTGTTCAGGCCAGGCATGGTGGCTCATACTTGTAATCCCAGCACTTTGGGAGGCCAAGGCAGGAGGATCACTTGAGGCCAGGAGTTCAAGACCAGCCTGGCCAACATGGCAACACCCCATCTCTACTAAAAATGCAAAAATTGATTGGGCATGGTGGCTTGTGCCTTTAATCCCAGCTACTCGGCAGGCTGAAGCAGGAGGATCGCTTGAACCTGGGAGGAGGAGGTGGCAGTGAGCTGAGATTGCGATGCTGCACTCCAGCCTGGGCAACAGAGGGAGAAAAAGAAAGAAAGTGAGAAAGAGAGAAAGAAGGAAGGATGGAAGGAATGAGAAAGAAAGAGAAAGAAGGAAGGAAGGAAGGAAGGAAAGAAGGAAAGAAAGAAAAGAAAGAAAGAAAGAATTTCCAGTCCAACCAGTTTCTAAGGGAAAAGGGAAGAAAATGTGCCTTCTGGTTCCCTTTCATTAGTGCCTTTGAAGTGCTGGATATGCAGCATATGCTCAATAAATATTTAAACCAATGAATGAATAAATAAATGGCTCAATATGATGGGGTGCATGGAAGGCACAAGGGATGAATGAATAAATACACTCTGGCATTTAACATCTTGGAACTTTTAAAAATAACATATCAATCTTGCATGATTAAAAATAGAACATTTTAAGTGTAAATAAACCTTCAAAATGTCTTAACATTTTACATAGAGCAAATTACTGTTAATAATTTACAAAGTTTAGAAACTTTAGTTTAGAACAATTAGTTTAATACCAAAATACTGATCTAGAATAGTAGGCTTTTTTAGTGAGAAGTTACTTTCAAGATAATTAGGTCAACCCTCTTATTTTCAGATTTAAAACGAAAATTTAATTCAGTACTTTTGTTATCCTTTTAAACAGATTGCTGCCCCTATTTGGCAAAAGCCATACATGTGATGAGTATGTTAATTGTGATCAATTTTGCTGTTAAGAAATGTCTGTGAAGTATGTATATGACAGTCTGTATTTTTCATATGGTTGTATGAATTTGTATAATATTAAGGCATAATTATTTTGGGAACTAGCTTTTTTTTACCCTCAAAATATAAAATTTCATTCTTAGATTTTTTCAAATTGTGAAGCACTTTCTGGACTGTTTGTATCAGCTTACCGTGTACTTTCTTTCTCCTTGAAGTTATTTCTCTTTTCCTGAAGAAAGTAGGTTAAAATGCCACTTATTAGGAAAATTATGCTGGGAAGAAGCTGGATGATCTGTTAAATACTTCAAGTGAATTCCTGAATTCGAAAAATCTGAATAATCCTTGAAAACAGCTGAAAGTAAAGTAACAAAAACGACTTTTTAGAGAACATTTGTTTCAATAGAAAATGTTAATTCATTCACAGAACTTGCCCAGATGCAATCGCCTACTGGTCTGGGTCCAGCCTACACACAAGAAGAGATTCTTTCCCGGTGCCTCATACTGTGAGGCTGCAGTTCAATCTTGCCACGGAGTCAGGGGTTCTTGTGTATTATTTTTATTGCTTTAAATTATAAGTTTGTCATTTTAAATTAAACATCTTTTTATTGCCATAAATATATCAGTATCACCTTAAATGAAATACCGCACGTACAATTCAGCTCTGAATAACTGCATCCATTCATAAGAGCTCTATCTAGCAGGTTTTTTGTTTAGCAAAAATCTCATAGTAGTTTTATGTATTTATGTATATGTAGTATATTATTCAGCCTTCTCCAGAGAAAAAGAACCTATATATATATATAGAGAGAGATCTGTAAGAAGGGATGTCTTATGGGAATTGACTCATGATTTTGGAGGCCAAGAAGACCCACGATATGTTGTCTGCAAGCCAGAGAGCTAAGGAAGGTGTGTGAGGACAAAAGACCTGCGAACTTTGTGGGCTGCTGCTGCCAACCCCAGAGTCTGAAGGCTGGAGAGCCTGGAGGTCTGATATCCAAGGACAGGAGACGATGGGTGTCCCAGCTCCCGATGAGACAGAATTCACCTTCTCTCTGCCTCTTTGTTCAGGTTCTCAACAGCTTGGGTGATGCCTGCCCACTTTGGTGAGGGCCATCTTCTTGACTCAGTCTACTAATTCAAATGCTCATCCTTTCTGGAAACATCCTCACAGACACACCCAGACATAATACTTTACCAGCTATCTGGATATCCCTTAAGCCAGTCAAGTTGACACCTAAAATTAACCATCACAGTATGTATGATTTATGTATTTCTTTATATTTTTGGCAAAAGTAAATGCTGAAATTACTCTTTAAATGGTTTGAGTGTTTCCAGTTAGATGTGCCCATTCCCGTACTCATCATCGTCCTCTCCCCCCACAGGAATACTGATTTTAGAGAATGGGCCACATCTAGCTGTTGCCCATCAAGAATCCAGAAGTTGACCTGCCTGGCTTTCACTTACTTATTTTCCAATTCTGTCAGACACCTAATCCTCAATTTTGCCTCCCGTGTATCTCCCTTATGTGACTGCATCTGCCATGTGGACAGGGACTGGGTTGATAAATACAGAGGAATATTGATCATAGTCCTTAAAAGTCAGCAAATATCCGAGGAATGAATAAATGATGAAAATTTATCTAATCTGTCTCCTCCTTTTCACTCTTGCTATCTTGATCCTAGTTTCAGCATTCAGCATCTCTTATCTGGGCGATTGCAGTAGCTTCTAATTTGGAGTTTCTGACTCTATTTTTATATCACCCACCTGCCTTAATTCTAGCTTCATGTTTCTTTACACTTGCCTTTATGTTCTATGCTTAAATAGTATTGAGTTGGTTATGTCTTCTGCCATATACCCTGATATTTCCTGCCCTTATGACTTTACCCAGGATGTTTCTATTGCTAGAAATGCCCGGTCATTTCTTTTTCGTTTGCAAACTCCTGTTCCTTCTCACTGCTGAGCCCATGTGATGTATTTTTTAGTAACTCTTTTCTGAAGTCCCAAATTGTGTTGAATGCCCCCTTTCTTTTGTCCTATTGTACCTTGTGCATTTCCCTAACTGAATACTTGTATCACATTCAATTTTACTGTTCATCCGTCTGGCTTTCCCTTTGTGCTCCTTTCGTGTAGGAATTCTTTCTTAGGCATTGTAGTAATTTTAATGGTGCACAGAAGGCAGTCCATAAATATTTGCACTTGTTTTTTCTTTTTGTGGAATGAACAATTTGGATGCCACAGGAATTTAGGATTGCCATTAATTATGAGTGTGTCTGCCATATTTAGGGCCACTGAGCACAGCTGTACACATTGTGCACTGCACTATTCTGGGCATGGATACTAGTCCCATAGAGGATAATGTGAATGTCTACTCCACCCCTCCAGTTGTAAACTGCACCAATCATCCAGGCACTACCCTGGTGGATATAGACATGATACTGCAGTGAATACCATTTTAAACTGTAAGGAAGTTATATTTTAAATTGTAATTTATTTCAGGTTTTAAAAAATTGCATTTATAAACAAACATTAAACAAATATTTGTTTAAAATATTATATATTTAAATATACATATAATATATTTTTAAAAATAAACAAACAAATAATTCTATTATAATTCCCCTGACACTTTCCGTTTTCATAGGAAAGCATTCGTTTTAGCATGGTATGTTTCTTCCCAGTACGTACCTCATAAGTTATGAAATGCTTTACTTTCCTTTCCTAGACTATATTCTTGTTTCCTTAAATGAATTTAAAACCCCTGGAACATGATGTTTATATAGATGGACAGCTATAAATCAATGAATTTTACTATGAAAAATAAGCATTGCATGTGCCTTTTTTTCATGAAACACATCAGTCAAAATTTGATTAAAAGAAATCAGAGGCTAAAGAAGTTCATTCCAAAGAAAGCTGCAGTAAACAGATACTACTTTTCTCCAGATTCTAGAACTAAACTAAATTGAATTTACTATTAAATATCAAACTTATAGCTTTAAAAAAGACATTCGTTTTTCTCTAGAATATCAGTAAAGCTCTTAAATATTTAGGACTGAAAAACATGAAATTCTATATTTAGTAACTAGCAAATTCTAAATTAATGGATGACAAACCAGACAACTCTTTAAATAAAAGGAATCTAATAAAAATAGCCATTAGACTTATGCATCCAAAGGTATCTAAATTAAAACTGAGTAAATGGTCAACTTGGCGTGAAGCCTGGTTACAGACTTACTAAACCGACAGCTGGCATTTATAATCTCTGTGGAACAGATACTGATATTAATATTTATAATCATATTGAGGGGTGTGTATCTGGCATTATGCTAAATGTAAGACCCTTTTTAACATTTTGTCATTTTAATACTCAGAAGAATTTATAAGGTGGAAGTGGCTACAATGCCCAAATTATGACTAATGAAACATATATGTGAAGAGATCAACAAAGAAAAGGAAGACGTGAATAAAAAATTAATTAAAAAGTAAATATTTTTCAAACCAACCAGGAGAATTAATGAAGCAAACATTGTTTATCTCCAGAATTGAGGTTAAAATA
This sequence comes from Callithrix jacchus, assembly GCF_049354715.1. Classification (NCBI taxonomy): domain Eukaryota; kingdom Metazoa; phylum Chordata; class Mammalia; order Primates; family Cebidae; genus Callithrix; species Callithrix jacchus. Next base: position 136,942,597 of record NC_133505.1, read on the forward strand.
TTAAAGTACAGACCAGCCCAGAAGGCTCTAACTCTTTAGGTATGGTCTATTTTACCCCTATCCGTAGCTGCCTGTCTTCTATCTACTTTCTGAGTTTTCCACTGAAGCTGAGATTTAAAATTCACCTGCTGATCTATGCTGCAGATCTCATGTGAGACCTGGAAGTGGACCCATGGGATAATTGACTGATACTCTTTCCACAGTTTCTCCTGGTAAGCCAATCATGTGATAGGACTCATGCTCCAAGTCTGACTCATATTACAGGAACTTCTGGGCCTGGAGCTATGTGCCCTGGACTCTGACATCTGGTTTTGGCCAAACAACAGCCCAGTACTAGCCAATCCTCACTTCCTGATAGGCTGAACTCTGTCTACTACCTAGAGGCACTGGCTAGGTAGTAGTTTAAATTTGAAATTCATTTTTCCCCCACTTCTTTGGGTTAAGATGCTACCACTTACATGCCATCAATGCCCTGGCATTACGAATCCCATAACTCCACCTAAAAGAGTAGCCCTTCTGTATATTCACACTAGGCTATAAGGAAACTGAATCCAAGTTGTCTTGGACTTTGAGGTTTTATTATTAGGTTACTACACATGAGGTCAACCCAAATCAGGTTTGGTCCCCTCAGCCTCTATTCTGCACACTCTCTGTTTACCTCCTCCAGCCCACCATGCTGATACTACTAGGATCAGTTACATCTTAAGACCAAGGCTGTTTAGCCAATTACAAATTCTGAACCTTAGAAAAGTTCTGGTCATCCAAATATAGACCTGGTTTGCTAGAATTCTCCATCCACCTATTATCAACTTTAAGAAATCTCTGGATAAAATATAGAAAATCATTTGGGATCCAAAGTATATAGAGGTAATGTAGAGAAATCTAAGTGGAAAGAAAGCAAGTGTAAGGTTTATGAGTATAAAGTAAAAATGGCAGATTTACCAAGACAAGAGTGTCAGAGGGAAATAAGAATATAAGAGATTGTCTTTAGATGGCCACAGGTAAGAGAGAGAGGGGATCTAGGTGTAGACCAGAGGGGAGGGAGAGAACTAGGAAAAATACTTAATGTATGCAGGGCTCAAAATCTAGATGGCAGGTTGATGGCATCCACCATGGCACATGTATACCTATGTACCAAACCTGCACATTCAGCACACATATCCCGGAACTTAAAGTTAAAAAAAAAATGGTTCAGTGATGCTGATAAGTGTGGGAGAGATGAATAATTGCAGCATAGTACATTTCATGTATGATGAAGTAAGGATAGTTGCCTGAAAGTTAGGCCCAGGAGATAAGAGGATATGTTCTACATTTGAGGTGGGTAACAAAGGGGACTTGTAGGTAATGGAGGGCATCCTATTAAGATGCAAAAACATGTTGGGTTGTTGGTATAGGAGACCTGGGATGCAGTTAAAATGGCTGTATTTTGTGATATAAACTTTCTTAGAATAGCCTACATGAGTTTATATTGCTATCAAAGCTTTAATCTACATAAATAATCTAAGGTTACCAATATCAGAACTTCAAAGCATAGAGTGAAATTCAGCCATATAGCCATGTTTTTGGAAACTGGTTTACCTAGAAATGTAACTGGAAATGGCTGCTTGAGATGGTTAGTTTAGAATAGGAAAAGGGAGGAAATTAAATTATGTGCCCATTGGATTTGAGGAACATATTAATATCTTACTGAAGAAGTGTAATTAAAGAAGAATTATGTAACTGATGCTCCTGAGCTAGAAGAACTAAAAAGCCAGGAATTTGCAGCAGCAAATGGGGGTACCAAAAATCACTGGTGGAAAGGGTAGATTAAAGGTGGCTTTAGTATTTCTTCTGATGAGCTGAGTGGGCATTGGCTGTTTGGGTGCTGTCTGCTCCCTTGACCCAGCTTGGAAGAATTAGGAAAAGAAACTTCTGAAATAACAACATTATAATCTCTACCATTTATAAAATCTCCAGGTCATCTGCTACCAGAAACATTCATCTGTACAAAATGATACCACAAAAAGAACAGAATATGGATGAGTTTAGCTCTCTGCAGAAATTATTTTAAGGAATAAGATATCCTTTGAATACAAACAGGTACAACAGGAAATATAAATTAATTTAAGCCATGACTGAATATTAAAGAAATTTAGAACTAAATCAAAGATATTAGAGTATTAGATATATAAGCAGGAAAAGTGGAATTGGCATGGAGTTCCCAAAGAAGTCACTATAGCTAATGTTATACTGGAGCTACTTCTATTAAAGTCAGAACCATAAGGCTGCTGTTTACTATGATCGCTGAGATTCAACATTACTTTGGATATTCTGTCCAATGCAATAATACAAGGCAAATAAGACAGTATAAAAGAGAAGACAACATTAACATTATATCCAGAAAATAAAATTGTCAAATAGAAAATTAAAGAAAACTTATTTTTTAAAAAGCTTAGAGCTAATGAGGGAAGTCATATTAGTGACTGGATAAAAATAAACACATGAAGTTTATAAGCTTTTAGTATGTGCCAACATAGTAAGCTAACTAGTTTTACAAATGGTAAAAAATACATATATATGTGTAAGTGTAAGTGCTTCTTTGTGTTTACAACTTTACATAGCATGGTGAAGTATGTATTCTCTTAAGAGGTGACATTAGACACAATACCTGGACATCAAGGTGAAGTAGGCCCTGTAATGATTAGGGATTAATCATGCCAGGCAGACATGCTCTGATTTCTGCTTAAAAATATCTCTGTCATTTTGAGGGTAGTTGGTGAAAATGTAAAAGTGGAAGTAATGGATTAGTTAGGAGGCTATGGCAGTAGCTAAAAAAAAAAAAAATACAATAATGGTTGAATTAGGTTGGTAGATAGAACTAGAGCAGAGGCATTCTTTGGAGGATAGTTGCCAGGGCTTGAGAATTTGAATATGAAAGGGGAAGTTATGAGATGAATGGAATGTGGTTACTAGATTTTTGTTTTGAGTGATTGAGGCTGTAGAAGGTGGTACTATTTATTGAGAAGGAAAAGACTGGGTAAGATTAGAGGGAAAGGGAGTTCTGTTTTAGACATGTTAAGTTTGAGAGGTAAATTAGACATTCAGATGAAGATGTCAAGAAAGCATCTGTGTATGAGTTTAGAGCAGAAAGTAGAGGTTAGAGGTAAAGTCAGAGAAAATGTCCTGGGCAGTAGTTAGGATTCACCAGAGAAGGTGTCAGAAGTGGGACTGAAGAAGGGATCAGTTGAGGTGGCTGGAAAACCACGGAAGTGGAGTGTTTTAGAAGGAGCCCTCCACTATATTGAATAACATGCTGACAGCTCATGAAAGTAGCCAGCAGAAACAGTTGGATTTGACAATGGGGGGACTTTTGTGCTCTCAACATCAGTGGTTTGAGTGGAGATACACAGCCAAGTAGGCTGAGGAGAAAACTAGGAGATGAGAAAATGTAAGCTAATAGGATGTTCAGATTTTTAGAAGAAGTTTTGCTGTGAAGGAGAAAGAATTAGCTGAGGGGATCCTAGGTCCTGAGAGGCTGTTTATGGCTGTTTATTGAAGGAGAGTTACTACAGCACCTGCAAGCTGATACAGGAAAAACATCTTTGTCTACTGGAGGGGATGGGATTCAGACCTGTGGAGGGACTGCTATAATTTTTCTATTGTAGCAGAAGAGAAGGAAAAATGCAAAGGTCAGATGCAAGCCACTTGGTCGATTTAGTGATTAGAACATAATCATTGTGCTTAGTTCCTCAATAAAGTTCAAGATGTGGCCACAGGTGTGTGTGTGTGTGTGTGTGTGTGTGTGTGTGTGTGTGTGTGTGTGTGTGTTACAGGTGTGACAAGTTTGAGGAGTGATGAGATATAAATCAGTTTTCTGGCAGAATAGTAAAGCAAATCTTTTAGGAATATGTATTAGGATTATGACCTAGGTCTTTCTTGCTACAGGTTTTCAGCATGAAAACATATTTTACATATTTGAGATCTGCAAAACAGTATCATTGTGCATGTAAGTTATGAATTATATATAATAAAGCAAAGGCTGATACTCACACACCCATTTAAAATTTAGACTTTTGAACTCGACCACAACCACCCATGTCCCTTTGTGCTCCTTCCTGATCTCATTGTTCTACCTTCTCCTCAGAAGGAACTAAGATTCTGAGACATATATTGTAACTTAAGTATGAACTAGTGGTTCAGCACATCATAACCCTTTTCTAAATGATTACTTCATGACTGACTACTAGCAATTATATTGTTAAATAGACTTGGATCAATTATCAATTTTACTGGAAGCTGAGTCTAATTTAAATAAAGAATTTTGAATAGCTCATATTTAATTCCTTTAAAATTAAACCTTGAAAAAGGGACCTTATGAGAGATTATAAACAGAAGGAAGATAGGTTTCAATAAACCTTCCACAGGAACCTGACTCAAGTTTGAGTCATATCCAATATTGTAGAGCAGGTGTGATTCAGGTTACAAATTCTGGTGGAAGGAAATATCACATTTGTTTATTATTTTAAATCAATGTGATTTAAATTAATCACACTGGGATTAATATAAGGGATCTGATATAAGCTCTTGTACTGTCCAACAGGGGAGAAATTCAGTTTTAGTCATTAAGGCTGCATAAACATCAAGGAAATGTTCACAATGCTGACAGATGGAGAATGAGTTTCATCTCCAGCTCATCACAGTCATCTGTAGTCATGCTTCAAGCCTATGTGCTCTGCTTTCATGCCACATGGAGGCCCAGGAGTCTTTTCTAAGCCTGCAAGCTCCGGGCTTGGGATCCAGTTTCTTTGGATTCAGAGGACAGCCAGATTCTTCAGTGGCGCTGCAGCTTCCCTGAGGGTCTGCCAAGGAGCTATGCTCAGGTTCCTGCACAGAAATAACATTCTTTTCATTCTCTGGAGAAATCTTTCCTCCTCCTTGTGTTGACCTCAAAGGCACTGCTTTCTCCTTCCTCATCCCCTGGCACGCTTATCATAATAACATCCAAGAGCTTAGGTTTAAAAAAAAAAACTAAGAAAATTCTCTGATTTCAAGTGGCTTCTGCTGTCCATCCTGCCATAAATGTCCTCTGAGGCAAAGGAGCATAAACTTGCTCATTGCTTGAAATTGGTGATGGGAAGGGAAAAGAAGAGGGAAACACATTTGAACAAATTATTATCTCAGTGGAAGATCCTGCAACACTTCTACATAAGGCATGGACACATTATTGAAGTAAACTTTTAAGGAAAAGAAAGAAAAAAAAAAGATTGTGGTCCTCAAGGCATTAGGTTTTGCTCTTGTGCAATCCTTTACTGAAAACAGTGTATGCCCATATAGTTCACCTCCTTCATTTTACAGATGAGACAACTGAGTTTCAGAGGAAACATGGTATGCTAGAATCAGCAATGGCTTTAGAATGAGCAGAACTAAGTTAGCTTCTTGATTTTGCTACTTGTTAAGCCAATAATCTTGGGCAAGTTTTGCAGTCTCTCTGAGATTCATCTTCTTCATATATAAAATGGGGATCATTATCCTTGCCTTCCAAGGTTATTGGGAAGATTTAAAGAGGTTACATGCATATGCAATATCTTATCCAGAGACTTGTATTTAGAAGACATTCAACAATGCTAGTTTCTTCCCCTTTACTCAAAGCTATATATACAATGTGTGGCAGATCCAGAATGAAAGCCCATGTTCCCCAACTTCTGGTATAACTCTCTTTATGCTGCACCATCAGTGTGGTTATCTGAGAAAGGCAGGAGGATATGAACAACCAGGCTATATTTACAGTAGACAAATCTGTTACCAGCAGACAGCCAGCATGCAGGCTTAGTGTGAAAAGGACAACATATCATTTATCAATCAACTCTTTTCATTTGAAAGATTTATAGTATTTTCAAAACACTTGGCAATATCAATCACCCTTATATCTGTGCTGCAGGGGATGGGGCCAAGACCTGAGAGCAGCAAAGGGTCAGGCTCCCAGGTGCTATTTTTCTCAAAGTTGGCTTTCCGATGTCCAAAGATGAGCCAAGTGGTCAGCAGGCAGTCAATTAGCAGATTTTTCATGCTCCAGGGTGAATGGAAATAAGGCCAAGGTTGTGGGTTCTCTCCCTGTATGAGTAGGTTCATTCCAAAACCAGAAAACAGTGTGCCAAGACTGAGTAGTATAGCTTTGATCCCAACCAACACCAACTCTCCAATGTATGTGACTTGTCACCAAACACATCAAGGAATGTGATGGATCAGCTCAACTGAATTGCCAATCAGGAAACAATTCCATTAATGAATCTTCATGATAGAGGGCCACCTATGTCCTGCTAAGTGAAGGACAGTGTGCTCATTACATGCTTTAGATATAAACAAGTCAGATACACACTCGTTATTCATTTATTTACCCAATCGACATGGTCAAAGCTGGGGTTTTGTAAGCCAACATGATCAGACACTTACTCTGTGTCAGTAGATGACTATGCTTCAGCTATTAAAAGCTAACATTTAGTAATACAATATATTAAGCATGTTATATAAATTATCTCTTTAATGATCAAAAAACACTTATGAGATATTTTCTAGTATCCCTGCTTTATAGATAAGGAAAACAGGGTTTAGATTGTTAGCATCACACAGTGGCAGAACCAGGATTTGAATTCTGATATGTCTGCATCTAAACATTATGTAATATTACTTTGGAGAGTTCAAACCTAGTACATGGGACTATCTCTGAGAAAGTTTTATTCTAAAAAAAGGAAAGCATATTTACTATAGCTGTAGATAATATCCTAGGTGAGTGGAAGTAACATTTTGGATAACTGGTCCCATATTTATTTTTGTTCCATATTTTGTTCCATTTTCATTTTTATGTTTTCTATAAGAGGGACACCTAAAAATTCACCTGTTCACATGAGTAATGGAGAAGTGCCTGCCATCATTGTGCTTCCTGCTTACACAGTGTAGCTAAATGCCTGAAGAATGCTGGTTGGTGATTCTTTGGGTCTCTATGCTAGGAGGGAAAGGTAATTGCTTTCCTTTGAGGGGCAGGATACCATTTCTTTGTACTTACGTCAAAATCTGAATGTGTAATTCACTCTTTTTCAACCCTTTCATTCAAGATGTGGCGTTTGCACCTTGCTAGACAATCTTGTGGTGGTCTTTGTAGAAGATCAGTTTCTGGCCACTTTACATGTGAATCACTGTTTATACTCAGGCAAATGTATGCCTCAGCTATAAAGCCCTGAATATAAATTATAACCAAGGCTTAACTAGACCATCAGATGCTAATGCTACCAGAAAAGATTGTGAGACCAGCCTGACACAAGTGCATACTGGGCAATGTTGATTTCTACCATCACCAGCAGTACCATTTGCACTGAGTACAGCTGGGCACCTTGATATAGTCTGGCTCTGTGTCCCCAACCAAATCTCATCTCAAATTATAATCCTCACAATCCCCATGTGTTGAGGGAGGGATCTGGTAGGAAGTGATTAGATCATGGGGGTGGTTCCCCCATACTGTTCTTGTGATAGTGAGTGAGTTCTCATGAGATCTGATGGTTTTATATGTGTTTGACAGTTCCTCATGCAGACGCTCTTCTCTCTTCTGCCACCACTTAGGACGTACCTGCTTCCCCTTCCACCATGATTGTAAGTTTCATGAGGCCTCCCGAGCGATGCAGAACTGTAAGTCAATAAGATGTGTCATAAAATGAGTCAATAAACCTCTTTTCTTTATAAATGACCCAGTCTTGGGCAGTTCTTTATAGCAGTGTAAGAATGGACTAATACAGTAAATTGGTACTGGGAGTGGTACCCTTTGCCTTTGGTATAAAGACACCCAAAAATGCAGAAGAAACTTTGGAACTGGGTAATAGACAGAGGTAGGAATAATTTGGAGGGCCCCAAAGAAGATAGGAGTATGTGTGGAATTTTGAAACTTCTTAAAGACTTGTTAAATGGTTTTGAACAAAATGCTGATAGTGATGTGGACAATGCAGTCCTTGCTGAGCTGGTCTCATATGGAGAAAACCTCATTTTCTGGGAAGAAATTCAAGTCCAATGCAGAAATTTGCATAGGTAACAAGGTGTCAAATGTTAATCACCAAGACAATAGGGAAAATTCCTCCAGAGCATGTTGGAGAACTTCATAGCAGGCACTCCCATCACAGGCCTGGGGGTCTAGGAGGAAAAAAATGGTTTCATGGGCTGGGCCCAGGCCCCTCACTGCTTTGTGTAGCCTTGGAACTCTGTGCCCTGCATTCCAGCTGTTCCAGCTCCAGCCAGGGCTAAACGAGATCAAGATACAGCTTGGACCATTGTTTCAGAGAGTGCAAGCCCCAAGCCTTGGCAACTTCCAAGTGTTGTTGGGCCGTGGATGCACAGAAATTCAGAATTGAGATTTGGGAACCTCTGCCTAAATTTCAGAGGATTTATGGAAATATCTGGATATACAGGCAGAAGTCTGCTGCAAGGGGCAGAGCCCTCATGGAAAAACTCTGCAAGGGTAGTGCAGAAGGGAAATGTCGGGTTGGAGCCCTCACACAGAGTCCCCACTGGGGGACCACCTAGTGAAGCTGTGAGAAGAAAGCCATCATCCTCCAGACCCCAGAATAGAAGATCCATCAACAGCTTGTACCATGCACCTGGAAAAGCCCCAGACACTCAATCCCACCCCATGACAGCAGCCTCAGTTGCTGAATCCTACAGAGCCACAGGAGCACAGCTGCCCAAGGCTATGGGAGCCCATGCTTTGCATCAGTGTGCCCTGGATGTAAGACATGGGGTCATGGCAGACTATTTTAGAGCTTTTAAAATTTAATGACTGCCCTGCTTGATTTTAGACTTATGTGGTGCCTACACCCCTTTTGTTTTGGCCAATTTCTCCAATTTGGAAGGGATCATTTATCCAATGCCTATACCCATATTGTGTTTTGGAAGTAACTAACTTGCTTTTATAGACTCCTAGGTGGAAGGGACTTGCCTTGTCTCAGATGAGACTTTGGACTTGGACTTTTGAGTTACTGCTGGAATGAGTTAAGACTTTGAAGGGACTGTTGGGGAGGCATGATTGGTTTTGAAATGTAAAAAGAATGTGAGATTTGGGAGGGGCCAGGGACAGTATAATATGGTCTGGCTCTGTTTCCCCACCTGAATCACATCTCAAACTGTAATTCCCATAAGTCCTACATGTCAAGGGAGGGACCTGGAAGGAGGTGATTGGATCATAGGGGCAGTTTCCCCCATGCTCTTCTTGTGATAGTGAGTGAGTTCTCATGAGACTTGATGGTTTTATAAGTGTTTGACAGTTTTTCCTTCACACACTCTTCTCTCCCCTGCTGCCATGTAAGATGTGACTGCTTCCCCTTCTGCTGTAATTGTAAATTTCCTGAGGCCTCCCAAGCCATGCAGAATTGAGTCAATTAAACCTCTTTTCTTTATAAGTTACCCACTCTAGTGCAGTTCTTTATAGCAGTGTGAGTGGACTAAATCTACATTTAAGTTTGTTTTCCATTCTCTCTCTCCCTTTTAAACTCCTCTTTCAGAAACTAGGACTCTCAAGAATTAATTCACACTCTTACCTTCTACAATTGGTGGTTGGGTGTAGAAGAAATAACTTCAGTAGTAGTGTGGATATCAGGATACAAGTCCTGATTCAATGAAAGATGATAGCCTTCCCAATTTGAATATTCTCCATTCATTTCCAAGTCTATTTCTCTCCATTTATGTGATTATCTAAATGCCCCTCAAATATGGGACTCTTAATATTGTGATAGGTTCCCTCAGAGGTCTCACTCAATGATATGCAGAGGATATAACCTCCACTAATCTTACTGAAGTTAGGGACCATAACTTACATCTAATCTATAATACACAGATAGTTACACAATATGTGTTAAATAATATTGTGTTAGTTTTCTATTGCTGCTATAACAAATGACCAAATAATTAGTGGTTTAAGCAATGCAACTTTATTTCTTGAGTCGAAAGTCCACAAGGAGTCTTATTGGGCTAATATCAAAGTATCCACAGGGCTTGTTCCTTCTCAAGGCGCTAGGGAAGAATCGGTTTCCTTGACTTTTCCCTTATTCTTTGGCCTGTGGCCTCTTTAATCTTCAAATCCACTAGTATAGCATCTTCTAATTTCTCTCTGACTTTGATTCTCTTGCCTCCCTGCCTCTTTTGCTTATAAGGATCCCGAGGATTACATTGGGAATACTTGGATAATCCAAGATAATCTCCCCATCTCATTGTCAGCTGATTAGCAAACCTAATTCTATCTACAGTTATAATTCCCCATTGCTATACAACAGAACATATTCACAGTTTCTGGGGATTGGGGTATGGACATCTTTGAAGAGCCATTATTCTTATTACCACAAATACTAATCAATTAAGTAAAAATTAGAAGGGTTAAAGTAAAATGAAAATAGATTCTCACAATTTCATGTTTTAATTCTACAAAACTTCCTTGGAAATGCTAAAAGGAAGAAAATACTAGGTATGATCCAACTGGATATTCTGATTATATTTATGTTTATATCATTTTGAGACTTGCTTCACAGCTCAGCATGAAATTTCCTGCTATCATGACCAGTCATCTGGCATCCTTTATGATGAATGTGAAGGTTATGCGCTTCAGTCTTTTCTTGAACCTTTTTGTTTATTTATTTGTTTGATGATATTTGATTTCTGTGATGTAGTCAGGCCTCAGGGTGTGTCATCCTTCAGTGAAATTTGTCTGGATGCAAAAAACAATGCCAGAAGTATTAAAGGGTTTTCAGTACATTTAGAACACATGAAGTTTTAGGTACCTTTAATAATTAAGCCTTACTGATGTGGGATTCCACAAACTCTCAGTGTTATTGTTTGTGTATTGTTTGAGTTTGCTGTGAAAGACATAGGGAGGGAGGGAGGGAGGGAAGAAGGAAGGAAGGAAGAAGGGAAGGAAGGAAGGAAGGAAGGAAGGAAGGAAGGAAGGAAGGAAGGAAGGAAGGAAGGAAGGAGTGAAGGAGTGAAGGAAGGAGGGGTGAAGGAAAGAAGGAAGGAAGGAAAGAGTGAAGGAGGGAGGGGGCAAAGGAAAGGAAGGAAGGAAAGAGGGAAGGAGGGAGGGAGCTAGGGAGGGGAGGAAGGAAATAAATTAGTGATAATAACCAATATGGTCCATGATTCTATCTTACTTTAACACATGACATCACACCAGAATCCTTGGCTGAATGATAATTTAGACTATCCCATGTACAAGCAAAATGGTCGAACTTAAATGACTTTTTAGAATAAAGATGCACAGGAATGCCTTGTTTTGTAATTCAGATTTTAGTTACTTTGTTGTTTTCTCTTACCTGCTGAGCAGATTTGTTGAGTAAGAAGGGGGACAAAATCATACTTTACTTGCCTCAAAATTAAATGAAGCCAGCTCTGGTTAGTTGAAGCCGATCCAGCTTAAAACTGTAACAATATTTAAATTATATAAAGGTGAATGAAAATATTCTTGGTAAAGTTCAAGGCACATGAAGGGGTGTGTTTGCAGTGAGAACTTTGACAATGAGGAGTGCCTTTCATCTGTCAGTATGTGAGGATGTGGATGACATCCTGGAAATGTTATTAATGAGAGGGGCTGATGGCAGCACTTGTGAGTGGGAGCCTTGTTGTTACTGTAGCAGATTGTTAAACACATGGAAACATGATCTTTTGAGGGCTTTTAGGAAATAAATGGCTAAAGGATGACAGTTCACTATGTATTATCCATTTTCTGTGATCCTGCTAACTGCCAAAAATATTAAAATATATAATTATGTGTTTTCCATATCCAAACACCTTTGTAAATTTAGCTCAATACATTTAAAAATCCATAAAATTGTTTTTATTCCACCAATGGATTAAACTTGATAAGGAAATAAAGAGTTCCTATAGCCAAAAACACTGACATGTCTCCTGACCTTACCGTAATTATTTGCCTGGTTTTGGGACAGTAGTTCTTAACTTTGGGTTTACAGTTAGCTGGGTGGTCCACGGAAGGATATCTATCAGGTTGTCAGGAAACCCTCTATGAGCATGAAAAATTGTGAATATGATTACATCAGTCTTTTTCTGGGATGAGGGGTCATAGATTTTACCAGATTCTCAAAAGACCCTGTGTCTAATAAATATATATCAAATAAAATAGAACAGTTAAGAACTAGAGAGTGAAAGCCTTTTTTTTTTTTAACAGGATGTTGGTTACAAACCCTAGAAAAATTGTTTTGGAATCATAATGAGCTATTTTTGTCTATCATGCATAAACTGAGCAGGAGCTTTTTGGAAAATTAATGTAAAAACATAAAAATGTAATTGCTAAGCAACCTGTGCATTAAGCATAATTTTCAATTAATTTTAGCTAAGAATTGGGTTATTAATTTTCATATCTTGCAATCACATTTATAATTAATTAAAGTTAATCTCTTTAAAACTCACTTTAGAGACTCTGTAAACCATAGTGTAATCTTATTTTTTAAGGAATTTCTCTTCTTTAAAAAATATAAAACACCATATCAGCTGGATAGGGTTTCATAATACTAGGAATGAACATCTTTCTTTTTTTTTATTATACTTTAAGTTCTGGGGTACATGTGCAGAACATGTAGGTTTGCTACATAGTTATACATGTGCCATGGTGGTCTGTTGCATCCATCACCCTACCATCTACATTAGATATTTCTCCTAATGCTCTCCCTCTCCTAACCTCCCCACCCTCGACAGGCCCTGATGTGTGATGTTCCCCTCCCTGCACATGCATTCTCATTGTTCAACTGCTATTTATGAATGAGAACAGGTGGTGTTTGGTTTTCTGTTCTTGTGTTAGTTTGCTGAGAATGATGGTTCTAGCTTCATCCATGTTCTTGCAAAGAACATGAACTCATCCTTTTTTATGGCTGCATAGTATTTCATTGGTGTATATGTGCCACATTTTCTTTATCCAGTCTATCATTGATGGGCATTTGGGTTGGTCCCAAGTCTTTGCTATTGTGAACAGTGCTGCAATAAACATACATAAACACTTCTTTTTCTTTAATTATAACTAAAACAGTGAGACTCTATTATTAAAATTAAAAATTAAGAGGAAAATTGTTTAACCCAACACTTAATTGTGTGGTAAATTTTATATGTAACTCGATATTTAATTGATTTGAACTGTTCTTGACCTAAGTAGCTTTCCTGAAAGGTGGCAATAAGAAATACTATTCAAATCATATAAAATTCCCAAAGGCTTTATCTATAGAGTGTAAAAGGAAAGGAACTGCTCATTATGACTTAGCAATGTAGATGGTAAACCTCGGAAATTTTGACCATGCCGGGGCCTTGATTCCATTATGCAAGGAACAAAGCTTGGCTTTTCTAAAATGAGTTAAGTAAGTCATTTTAGAAAATTTCTGAAAGTAGATAACTTTTTGGAAATTTTAAATAAAATTTAATCACTTCTAGAATTGTTGATTTTTGTGTACTTTTAGTTTTTTGTCTAATGTTATATTAAATCTAGTATAAAAGGCAATCTCAGGGCTGCATTATCAATAAACACAGAATCTTTTTTCAATAGTCTTTTAAACGTATCATGAAAAAGATTTCATTTCACTGAAAGCTCAGACATTCTCCCTGAGGGCCCCTGAGTCAACTCCAAGTTTCCACAAATCAGGAACACAAGTGAGCTACCGATATCAAAAGTCGTGACCGAAACAATGAAAAGAATGCTTTATAGTCACATAGGGCTTTGTTGCACACTTCACGACCAGTACAAAAATAACATACTGATGCACGGGAGAAGAAATACTTAAATAATAAAAGGCATATCTCTGCAGTATTATAAGAAAGCTATCTGTGTCCTAGAGGCTCAATTTTCTGTTATTTTCCTGATTCAAAGATTGTCCACATATTCCTCTCCTAGAAGTCAGACTGTGAGAGCTGATTCATTGTGGGGAGAGCTCAGTCCCAGGGCAAAGGGTATGTGTGGGCTGGGTGAGTTAGGGGCTGGGAGTACTGAGAAGTAGCTTAGAAGTTGAAGAAAATGGCAGGAGAAAAGGTATCGGTGCTAGAATAAATCACTGACGATAAGTCATGGGCTGGGAGCGGTGGCTCAGGCCTGTAAATCCAGCACTTTCGGGGTCTGAGGTGAGTGGATCACTTGAGGTTAGGAGTTTGAGATCAGCCTGGCCAACATAGTGAAACCCTGTCTCTACTAAAAATTAAAAAAAATTAGCTGGTATGGTGGTAGGCAACTGTAATCCCAACTACTCAGGAGGCTGAGGCAGGAGAATCACTTGATCCCAGGAGGTGAAGGTTGCAGTGAGCTGAGATCGCACCACTGCACTCCAGCCTGAGCGACAGAGCGAGACTCTGTCTCAAATAAAAAAAAAGAGTCATGGATCTCTTTTACCTCAATAACAGTTATAAGACAGGGCCCACTGGGCACCCTAGGCAGCAAGTAAACTTCAGAGACAAAAGCTTTTCTGGCTTTTGTTTTCCTTGTCTTATTACCAATTTATTGATTTTATTATAGAGTAACAAATGTTCACTGCAGAAAATTTGGTAGTACATAAAAAAGAAATTCTCCTCTAACCCCAACTAAACTAGTAAGAACAGCTGCTAACATTTTGTTTTTTGTCCTCCCAGTGTTTTCCCTACATGTGTATCTCTTGCTATCTATGTTTGCCCACTGGCAAAATCCTGGAATCTAATATTTTAATCTAAATTTATTTTCCTAATATATTATGCTTAAACATTCTCTGGAGAGACTTGTTTCTAACTTTCCATGGCTTCTTTTTTTTGTGGGGACAGAGTCTTGCTCTGTCACCCAGGCTTGAGTACAGCAATGTGATCTCTGCTCACTGCAAACTCCATTTCCCAGGTTCATTCATTCTCCTGCCCCAGCCTCCTCAGCAGCTGGGATTACAGGCACATGCCACTAGTCCCAGCTAATTTTTGTATTTTTAATAGAGATGGGCTTCACCATGTTGACCAGGCTGGTCTTGAACTCCTGGCCTCAAGTGACTCACCCATCTTGGCCTCCCACAGTGCTGAGTGCTCGGATTGCTGACATGAGCCATGGAGTCCAGCCGTTCCCTGGATTCTATCAGGCAATCCTTTGCTGCAGAGGCCACTCACCTCAATATATGCATATTTTCCAGAAAGAAAGAAAAAAGGAAGAAATGGGGGGAAGGGAAGGGGAGGGGAGGGGAGGGGAAGGGAGGGGACGGAAGGGAAGCAGAAAGAACAAAAAAAAGAGACTGCGTTCATTTGGTCTAAAAGACTTTTCTTCCACTGTTTCAGGACACCTGCCCCCTCATGCCCAACCCACCCCCTCCATCTCCTCTACCAAAATGTATACACAACTTGTTTCTATCGTAGTACCCAAATGGAGGAAAAGGGATGTTTTATGGATCTAAAACTAGGCTGTGATTAAATTTCCATCAATTCATCCATTTATTCTAAACCTCTTAAGGTGGGGTGATGAGTGGCTCAATACTTAATATATATATCTTTAATAAAGGAGTGCAGAGTTGAGTTGAATTTTCTGTTGTGGGGATCAGGGCATGGGGGTGGAGGTGGCAGAAGCATGCCTAGAACAGGAAGGTATTAGATGCCTGCGTGGAGGTGGAGGTAGAGGACAGGTGGCTTCCCTAAAGGGAGAAGGATATTAGAAAAAGCAGCCTAGGAATGAAATAAGCCTCAGAAACTCACAACCTCTTTTCTGAGAAACAAGCAGCAGCCATGTACAGAGGTATTTCCTGTCAGGCAGCTGCGTAGACAACTCAGCTCCTCCTGCCTGTCAGGGTGTTCATCATCCAGGAGTGTTTTGGATAAAACAGGAGATACTGTGTTAATCTAGATGGAACTGTATTTGTGTTGGCGAATACGAATCCCCCAGGCTATGACAAGGTTTAGGTAAAATTATGGACGAGATTGGTTTGGGAAACATGGGGATAGGAAGTGTGTCCAAGTCTCCTGAAACAGCCCCAAGAGGCAGCAGGGTTTGGAATGCCTTTGAATCCTCAGTACCTGCCACATGGCAGGCTCTTGGCACCTGTTTATTGGATGAGTAAATACAGACTCTGAGCTTCTAAGCCCCATCACACAGCAGGAAGGAGAGAATTTGTCAGCTGTCCTCAAGTGGTACAAAAGAAGACTGCCTGACTTCACAGATGAATGTAGGGAGCTCAACAAGCAAAAGGCAGAGAACAGATTCTCATAATTGGGACCAGAAAAGTCTCAGTATCTGTCATGGGTCATGTGTCATTATGCCTGTTCCCAAATTAACTGTCAGGACATCCAGGGAAGGCAGTTCTGTTAGTTTCATGAGAGGGGTTTTAGATGAGGCTGGAAGGTAAAAAGCACACTTGGTTGTTATGACAAGCTGAATAGTTTGCACTTTATCTTGTTGCAATATACAGTCATGGATGTTTTCAGGGAAAAAAAACTTGATCAAAAATTAATATGATTGTCTTATATAAGAAAGGGGGATCAACTCGAGTCAAGCATCTTTATTAATGAATCAAGATATTAAGGCTTTATGAGTAGAAGCCCATTAAAATTATTTCAGCAGTTTTTCTCATATTTTAAAACTCCAGTATGACTCACAACTTAAGGGGTTTTGAATTGGAACCTCTTCACTTTATGACTTTTCTTACTATAAATAAAACATCATCCCAACCATCAGTAACCACTGATTCTCCTATTTATGATTGCAAATTACCTCCAATCAAAGGGACCCCAAATACCCACCTGATCTACACATCTAAGTGCTAATGCAAAGTGAAGGATAGGGCCACTCAAGCTTATTGTGTAGCTGCACGTAAAGACCATTGAAGGATATGAAAATTTCTCTTTCCGAGAACTTGCCTTTCCAGTGTATCTGGGGTCTTCATGCTCACTGAGTTAGAAATTAAACATTTTGAAGAGTTGACTTTAATTTTGAATAGAACTCACAGTTCCTATGAGCAGCAAGAAAACATGCTGCTCTGGGGAGCTTTACCTATAACAGATGTGTCTATATTCTGAGATTCTCAGAGCTCTTATACTAATGAGCCTTAGCTAAAATGATCGTTTATGATATACCGTAAAAAATTTTGGCTTTACCTAATTAATAATTATTTAAAATGTTGGAAGGAGTTGACACATTTACTTTCTATTTCTTCACATTTCTATCAGCAAAAAAGCAAAGCGTAAATGCTTCTTGTTCCTTTCTTGTTTTCTTTTGGGATCTTGTGTGAAAGGTTCCTCTTGTTCACATCTATTTCCTTTTAAAATGATATACTCACCACCAGTTAGAAAGGCCAGCACTCTATTCTGCACTTGTCTTTCTTTCTTTGTTTTCTTTTTTTTTTTGAGACGGAGTCTCACTCTGTCGCACAGGCTGGAGTGCAGTGGCACGATCTTGGCTAACTGCAACTTCTGCCTCCCAGGTTCAAGCAATTCTCCTGCCTCCACCTCCTGATTAGCTGGGATTACAGGCGCATGCCAACACCCCTAGCTAATTTATATACATTTTTAATTGCACTTTAGTTTCTGGGGTACATATGCAGATCATGCAGGACTGTTGAATAGGTACAAACATGGCAATGCAGTTTGCTGCCTCCATCCCCCCGTCACCTATATCTGGCACTTCTCTGCATGTTATTCCTCCCCAACCTCCCTATCCCCGCTGTTGCTTCCATAGTGCCCCTGCAACAGACCCCAGTGTGTGATGCTTCTATCCCTGTGTCCATTTGTTCTCATTGTTCAACACCAGCCTATGAGTGAGAACATGTGGTGTTTGAATTTCCGTTCTTGTGTCAGTTTGCTGCGAGTGATGGTTTCCAGATTCATCCATGTCCCTACAAAGGACATGAACTCATCCTATTTTATGGCTGTATAGTATTCCGTGGTATATATGTGCCACATTTTCCTTGTCCAGTCTATCATCGATGGGCATTTGGGTTGGTTCCAGGTTTTTGCTCTTGTAAACAGTGCTGCAATGAATATACATGTGCATGTGACTTTATAATAGAATGATTTATAATCCTTTGGATATATACTCAGTAATGGGATTGTTGGGTCAAACGGAATTTCTATTTCTAGGTCCTTGAGGAATCACCACACTGTCTTCCACAATGGTTGAACTAATTTACACTCTCACCGACAGTGTAAAAGTCTTCCTATTTCTCTACATCCTCTCCAGCATCTGTTGTCTCCAGATTTTTTAATGATCACCATTCTAACTGGCATGAGATGGTATCTCAAAGTGTTTTTGATTTGCATTTCTCTAATAATCAGTGATAATGAGCATTTTTTCATGTTTGTTGGCCTCATATATGTCGTCTTTTAAAAAGGGTCTGTTTATATCCATTGCCTACTTTTGAATGGGGTTGGTTTTTTTCTTGTATATCTGTTTTAGTTCTTTGTAGATTCTGGATATTTATTAGCCCTTTGTCAGATGGGTAGATTGCAAAAATTTTTTCCTATTCTATTGGTTGCCGGATGCCCAGCTAATTTTTGTATTCGTTTTAGTAGAGATGGGGTCTCACCATGTTGGTCAGGCTGGTCTCTAACTCCTGACCTCGTGATCCACCTGCCTGGGCCTCCTAAAGTGGGCAAGGAGTACTGGGATTATAGGCATGAGCCACCACTTCTGACCTGCATCTAGTCTTTCTTTCTGCTCCAGCTTAACTGTCTGAGACAGAAGATCTAGTGATGGAGAGAGAGGGAGTAGAATGACTCAGGCTGTAATAGAATCTCTAATCCAGCTTTGATTTGATAGCTCTGCATTTGGGAGTTATTTAATTTGTTTGCATCACCAGGAATAAGATGGATACTTTGGCCTCCACCTGGCCATCAGTTGGTTAAACCTAGAGGAGAGGAGACAACCCTTCCAGGACATAAGCACCTAACACATATGCTTTTGTTTTATTTATTTAGGTTATTAATTTTTGTATTTTATATTTTAAATGGGTTTCCAAAAATAAAATTCTAATTTATATATCTGCACTTATTCTAGGAAATAAAGGTACAACTTCAAATAACATGATTTGTGATACCTTCCAACAACAAAGTAGGATGTCAGCTGAAATTTCCAGCCCTCTTTTTAATCTAGATTTTGTAACCCTAAAATTTACTACAAAAATAAAATTGCTTATCCAAAATAAGCTTTGACTTCTACATCAGCCATCTCAAATATACTATCTTAGGGAGCAAAGGGATGAAGGGAAGAGCAGAAGACAAACGAGACCAGAAGAAAAGATCAGACTAACTCTCCTAAAAATCAGAGACTCACAGAGGGATACAAAATCAACTAACACATCTGTGTCTGCAGGCTGTAGGCCATCTCTCAGACATCAGTTTTCCTTAAAAGTATGGTATGCCACAGCAAAAGAAACTGCCAAGTGTTTCAACAGATAACCTAGAGAAGAGTCGAAAATATTTGTAAAGTATGCATCTGAAAAAAGTCTAATATCCAGCATCTATAAGGAACTTAAACAACTTTGCAAGAAAAAAGCAACCCCATTAAAAAGTAGGCAAAGGACACGAACAGAAACTTTTCAAAACATACACACATGCAGCCAACAAGCATATGAAAAAAGCTCAACATCACTGATTGTTAGAGAAATGCAAATCAAAACCGCAATGAGATACTATCTCACCCCAGTCACAATGGCTATTTTTAAAAAGTAAAAAAAAATAAAATAAATAACAGATGCTGGTAAGGTTGCAGATAAAAAGGAATGCTTATACACTGTTGGTGGGAATGTAAATTAATTCAATCATTGTGGAAAGAAGTGTGGCAATTCCTCAAAGACCTAAAAACAGACCTACCATTTGACCCAGCAATCCCATTACTGGGTATATACCCAAAGGAATACAAATTATTCTGTCTTAAAGACATGTGTATGCATATGTTCATGCAGCCAACAAGAATATGAAAAAAAGACACATAAAGGCAAATGCATGCATATATTCATTGCAGTGTTATTCACAATAGCAAAGACCTAAATGCTCACCACTGGAGACTGGATAAGGAAAATGTGATACATATACACTATGGAATACTATGCAGTCATAAAAATGAATAAGATCACATCCTTTGCAGGCACATGGTTGGAGCTGGAGGCCATGATCCTTAGGAAACTTATGCAGAAACAGAAAACCAAATACCACATGTTGTCACTTATAAATGGGAGCTAAATGATGAGAACACATGGACACAAGAGGGAAACAATAGACACTGGGGTCTACATGAGGGTGAATGGTGGGAGGAGGAGAGAATTAAAAAAATCACGATTGGGCACCAGGTTTAGTATGTGGGTAACAAAATAATCTGTACAACAAACCTCTGTGACATGAGTTTGCCTATATAACAAGCCTGCACATGTACCCATAAGCCTAAAATAAAAGTTAACAAAAATAAATGAAAGTTGATGTCCCTTGGCACAACCTGATGATGCTAATTCAAACTGGAAGAGATAGCAGAGTCATCTTTTGTTTATGGGATCAAGATGATGTTTCTCTGATTGAGACTTGCTAATCTTTTCACCCAATGCTAAAATTTTTAAAAAGTTATGGCACTCCAGAGCCACACTTTCCTTGGGAAATCAACTGATTATTAAAAACACAGAAAAAGTCTCTCTTTAAAGACTCTGGCCTTCTCAGCAATCAGTAATGTGTGGGTTTCCCAGATAAAGTGAACTTTCGATTTTTGCATCCTATTTGACATCTGTAGCAGTGCCTGTAGGGTACATTTGTTTTCCGTAAGGATGCAATTAGCCGGACGTGGTGGCTCACACCTGTAATCCCAGCAATTTGGGAGGCTGAGGAGGGTGGATCACCTGAGGCAGGGAGTTTGAGACTAGCCTGGTCAACAGGGTGAAACCCTGTCTCTACTAAAAACACAAAAATTAGCTGGTCATGGTGGCATGTGCCTGTAATCCCAGCTACTCAGGAGACTGAGGCAGGAGAATTGCTTGAACCTGGGAGGTGGTGGTTGTAGTGAGCAGAGATTGTGCCACTCTAATCCAGCCTGGGTGATAGAGGGAGACTTTGACTCAAAAAAAAAAAAAAAAATGCAACTAACATTGGTGTCATCTCCATTTTTAAACTTGAATGACATGTGTAACTCTTCCTTAATGCAGTTCTTTTTGTTTATCCACGTGGTTCCAGTGACTGAAAAGATGCAACATTTTCTCTACTGGAGGAAGCTTGTGGTCACATAATGCTGTGACTATCAGGGAATTCCATTTTCAAAAAGGAAAAATGCTAAACCCAGCAGGCAATGAAAGGAAATTGTGCTTCAGTGGAGTAGCCCCCAGGGATCTATCATTAGTGAGGCAAGATGGCATGACAGATACAGGGAAAATGGAGAAGTACCAGTAAGTGGGATCAGAGACAAGAGGGGCAGTCCCAGAAATACTGCAAGTGGAAGCAGGCGTAGTTGGGTACTTCAGCCCAGTGGCTATTAGATAAACATCTACACAAGGTGTAGAGCAGCACGATTTAGTGAACATTTGGAGAAATCACAAAAGATTTATGTCAATGAAGATTCTGCACTATCTTTTCCATTAGTTCCATTTTTTCCTTGCCATAGCCTTGTAGAGGTGCAGCCTATTTTGTCTGTTCCTTTGTTTAGTTGCCATCATTGTTTGAAAAATCTTACTAAATTCTCAGAATTATAAAGATGCAAATAAGGTTGTACAACATACAAATAAGATCAAGATTCTCACCTGTTTTAAAGTCTCTTTGATTTCCCATCAAACCTATAATCAAAACCTGAGTCCTACAAATCCCTGGATGATCAGGTCCCGGACTCCTTGTACTTTCTCATCAATCTGTATTCACGCTTTTCTCATTTTCTCAGCTGGAGTGGTCATTTGGTTGGTCCCTACACCTGCCCAGAACACTTTAGTTCAATTTCTGCATTTGCCTTTCCCTCAGCCTGGTCTGCCCCTGCTGCAGATATTTGCAAAGCTCCTGCCTTATTTTATGCAGATATCTGCTCTCATATTGCATCCTAAAGAGAATTTCTCTGATACTTCTACATAAAATCACATTCTCATCTCAGGATCACTATCCAGCCTCTTACCCTACCTTATTTTTCTTCATAGCATGTATCACTTCCAAACATTATATTATGTATGTAATTATCATCTTCCCCTCTGGCATCTACGTTATTAAGGGTAAACACTGTGGTCTGGAACATAGCAGTAGGGACTCATGAAAAGTGTACTGAATAAAGGAACGAATAGTTGTTATCACAAGTTGATTGTTTCTGACATTCCTGTAGATGGTACCAGAGTCCCCAACAGCTTTCTTAGTTTTCCTTTTTTCTCTGAGAGTGGAATTCATTGAATTGAGCTTGGTCCTCAATCACTTGCTTGTTTCTGGACTTAGTAACTCTCCTTTCTATGAAGAAGTCACTTACCTGTTGGAACCATAGGGAAGAAATTAAGAGGACAATCAGCCACAATTAATTCATGTTCCATATGCTCTCAAATGTGAGTGACTCAATGTTGCTTAGCTTCCCATTTTGCAAGTGATTCAAAAGACTTCAATCAAAATATCTCTTTTGCTGAAGAAAGTGGACTTCTACATTTATATCTGCTGTACTGTGAAGTGGGGACATAGGTCAAATCATTAGATGGGAATGGAGAGTTTCTTGCCATTTTGTGTTTTACCTTCAAAAATCTATGTGATTTAAAAAATTATCTGCTATGGCATCTTTTTATTTCAGTTAAAAAAAATCTTTCTTCAATCATCCAGCAAAATTGCTGATTCAGGTGGCTGTACCACATTAACTCCTGACTTGCAGTAGCCCCTGGCAAACCACCTGTACTCCTGTTATAACCATTTCCTCTAAGAGTATTTTTACATAGACGATAATGAGCAAGAAGACAGGAGCCCTGTGTTCTTGTCCTAGCCTTAACATTTGTTTGCTGCCAGATCCTTGCCATATTAAACTCTCAGAGCTCCAACATTCCAATGTGTATCTTCCCACTCAAGGCTAAAAAAATAATTTCAAATCTCTAGTAGGTAATTGATCAACCTGTGAAGGAAAAACCTGCTGGTACTCAACACACTTTATTAAACACTGTAAAAGAGCATTGCTCATGAATATGTTTGGGTAAACTTTATAAAAGCACAGTTCTCAAATTTTTTGTTGGCACATGTCAAAATTGTGTTTAAGTAAAGTAATGAGGATGTTAACAGGAAGACAAAACAGCTGATTTGACAAGCACTTGAGGAATGAAGATTTGTCAGTAACAAAAGAAATACTAAACTAGGTATAAGACTAATGAGTAGGGTTAATTTCTTTCATAGCAGAAATTTATTATTTTCTATCTGTTCTTTTATCAGCTGTGGGTTGCTAATCAAATATCCTTTGGCAAAAAGCTGCATTTTCCTTGCCCCCGAGGCAGAAGAATCTAAGCAGATAGCATCTTTCCTACCAGGATATTAAAAAAATCAAGGAACCATTACCTTGCCTTTTTCTGTGTTTTGAAGTAAATCATTCTTTCATGTATCTAAAAGAAGCAAATAGAAGGAAGCTGCACATTGTTTACACTTGCCTGAAGATTCCTTAAAACTTTCTTTTAGACACACTGAGAGTTTAGGAAGCTTTCAATTCTGATTGCAGATCTTGGTAAAGATTCTAAAAATCTTGCATTTTAGCTGATAAATTCTGAGGTGAAATTCAGTTTTTAAATTTATTGTGTGTACATGTCAGGAAACTTCTGAAAATGTGAAGGTGAACTTCCAAAATCTGTCATTTGTCAGTAAGCTCCATCTCACTGCTATATCTACAGTTGACAGAGGAGGCAAAGGGCTTGATGGTTGCTGTTGTTATTTTTTTAAACTGTTCATTATCAAAATAATACAGTTTCACCAAAAAATTTGAAAGAACAAAATTGTCGAAATTAAAAATTAGAGTAATACCCTTATTCTTCAATTTCATTCCCCACTGGTAGCCTCTGTAAATATTTTTGTGTATATCCCACCATGTCTTACACACACACACATGCACATATTAACAAAGATGAGATCACACTATACAAGATTCTACAACTTATTTTCTCACTAATAGTGTCTCCTTGACACCTACCCATATCAGTTGATATAGATATTTTCTGTTTAATGCTACATGATATTCTATTGTATAAACATGTCATAATTTAAATAGTCTCCTATTGATGGGCACAGAGGTGATTTCCAGTTTCACTGAGAGGCAGCTATCATAGTTGATGAGAGCACAGGCCTTAGCATCAGATTGCATGGGTTGATGAGCCCAGTTCCTCCACTTACTTACTTGGATAAATTACTTACTCTCCCTTACTCCAGTTATTTCAGCTGTAAAATAGAGAAAAACAATTAGTGCTTATGCTAGAAGATTATTATGAAGAGCTAATAGAAAATGCTTTATAATAGTGCCTATTTCATTAAGTACTATATAATAATTTTATATGATACTTTTATCACTATATGCAATACTACAATCCACTGATTTTATATGTATCTTAAACTTCAACTTTTGAATAGGTCTGATTTGTTTGAGGACACAGAACAAATTTTTAACCTGAAATGCAAAGCCCTCTGCAAGCTGGCCTCTGCCTATTTCTCCTCTGCCTTCCCAAACTCCAGCCATACTGATTCTGCCTACACTTCTCTGAGTGTACAATACTGTGTTCTTTTCTGGAACTTGTACACACATTTCCCTGTTTCTGAATTCTGTTACATCCTCGTCCATTTTTTGAAGCCTCTGCATCTTTCAAAGCCAAGGTCTTGGATCCCCATGTCTTTGAAATCTCCTTTGAACAAAGGATTTATGATTATCCTTACTTTATATTGCCATTTTGTACCCATTAGGACACTTTTCATACTGCAGCTATTTGCTTACAAAAGTGCCAAACACACAAGACCACAATAAATATGTGGAAAAGGGCTCTCACTCGGTCATTTCTATAGGGCCCTAACTGAATATAACACCCAATACATTATGTGAGTGCTTTCTCAATTAATAAAACAACAATCTAAAACTGAAGCACTGCTCATATTTTATCACAAGGCTGTTTCCTTAGGTGTGAAGGTGTGGTAGGGCTGGGAAAATGCATAGCCTCCAAGGATATGCTGAACTCTTTCAGTCACATGGGATCCATAAAGCACTCTAACATGAGTCATGTTTTATGAGTGTTGAATAAGCACTGAAATAGGAATAGGTAAATCCAGGTTCCAGCTATTGCCCTACCATTCTGTGGTTATGTGATCTTGAGCTGGACGCTTGTATTCATAAACTAAAAAATTAAGGAGTGGCAAAAAAGGGTATCTAATGGCAAAGAATAAATTTAGTGTCTAAAAGAAGATCTGACATACTCAAATTTAATATAACTTATTCCCTTATATAAACAGGTGTTTTTAGATCAGAAATGACACAATGAGCAATAATCTCTAGTGTCAAAACTCATTACATCAAGTTTGAAGCTTCTTTTGAAAAACGAATGTGTCAACATATTTCTCATGTTCCAAATGAAATGTGTGAAAGGGTATTCCCTGGGCCCTTAAGTAGCATGATTTAAACTGCTTTCTATTTTACCAACATTTTGGGTTAATTTGGGTCTAAATGATTACTGTTTACAAACTCAGCTGTATGTGTGTACAGATTTCTGTTGGTTGTAGGATTAAGATATCTCAATATTTATAAGAATTTTAGAATTCAAGATGCCAAATAGTTTTGTCCTAACTTAATAAAACAAATCTAATTGTCAAGAAAAGCCTTATTTTTCTTTACTCTAGGTCATTATTACGGATGGAGAAACCCCAAACAGAAAGATGATTTAGTGAATTTAAAAATTGTATTTTGTTAACTACTTTAATATGGTTGTACTATTTTGATTGAGCAGAAATTAGAGAATTAAATTCTTTTACAATAAATTTTCACCATGCCTGAGAGTATTATATTGAGGGGGCACCCCTTTTTGGGTTGAGGATGTATAACTCATACAGTGCATAAGAGATTTGTTTAATATCTGCTACATGCAGAGCCAAATGTTTTACAATTATCATTTTACTATCAGTGAATACTTAAGTCAGTGTTATATGAACATATTAAAATTATTGGGACTTTATGGATAAGGGCAATGAAACCCAGAATAATTAGTAAAAGTTAATATTTTAGCCCAGCTGTTAGATGCAAAGGCTGTGCTCTCTGTGAAACACCACACCGCCATCACTAAGTGAAATGTAGCTTAAAGGGCAGAATTTGGGCTGTGTTTCTGGAAGGGACTGAAGTGAAGGCTGATATAAGCAGAGCACCAGGGAAGTCAGAGTACATGCGAAGTGTGCCCTAGTGCAGTGCTTTTCAAATATTAACATGCAGACAGATCACTTGAGTATGTTGTTGAGTTTCAGAGTATGATTTAATAGGTTTGGGCAAGGGCCTGAAATCTTGCTATGCTGACAGTTCCCCCGTGATGCAAATATTGCTGATTCTCAGACTATGCTTTTGAGTAGTCAGGCACTATTTCAGTACCATGGACAGTGGAACAGGTGGGCCACCACTACCATCTTATCATTTCAGTCCAATCTCTATTATCTTCTATCGGTAGACTCTTGCAACAAACAGTCAAAATCTTTAAAAAGCAATTTTTGGATTTCTGTAAGCTACTTGCTGATTATTGCCTTCAATTGTTGCACAAATCTGTTCAGAGGAAAAACTGGGCTTTGGAAGGGAGGCAGTGTGGCTCCTTTTGCATTGCTAAATGGTATGCTGCTAGTGCCCCTAAGGCAAAAAGAATCTAATCAGGTTTATTATCTAACAAGGAGGTATCTAATTATCTAATATAGATGATTCTGTATCTAATACAGAATTTATAAATATTTAAGTAGTTGTATCAGCCTCAACATTATAAAACATCAATTTGAGAGGGGTTAGCACTGTTACTTGCACACTTAATGAGCAGAAATTACCAACATTTTTCTACTGTGAAATCCACTGAACTATTAGTCAATTGTACATAATAAGAAAGAAAAAATGAAAAGTATGACAAAGTGCTATTCAAAATCACACTGAAATAAAAATGACCTTAAAATTGTACTTTTAAACATATTCTCTCCCCCTATTTCCTTATTTCAAGAATAAAGTCAGAAAGTTCATTTTCTTTATTGACTTTACCCTCTGCTTTGCAAAAGTGACTATGGCTGCCAGCAGAAATACTTCGGGGGTTTTAAGACTATCAATTTCACATCAAGAACAAAGCTATTCAGATAAAAATCTTGAAAACAATTCCATTTTTTCCCATTGAAGACATTTTTATTTTCTGTTTGAGGACCCCTTCTCAGTTCTAAAAATGCTATGGGCTGAATTTATGGCAAGAGAAATTGAGACTAATCTCACACAAACTTTCTAATAGCCCTTCCCTTAGACTTGTTACATGGCCTTTTATGAATACTGATTCTTTTTCATTTCAATGTATGTTTCCAAAATTTATTCATTAAAAATTAATTGACATCCATTAGACTTTCCTAATAGTATACCAAGAGTGAAAATGTTGGTCTTCATATTTTGACTTTTTTTTTTTCAAGTTGATTCTTGATTCCAGATGAAGAGTCTTTTTTTTGGATGATGTTAATTGCATTTAAAAAAGTTTGATGTGAATGCATATATGTTCAATTACATGTATGTTGAGGACTCGTAAGAATATTATACACATCATTTCATTCAATTTTCACAACACTTCAAAATAGACACTTTTTTCCTACTTAGAGATGGGAGAAATGAAGTACAAAGTCCCTCCGTTAGTAGGTGGTTGAGCTTGGATTACAGGAAACTTGGATTACTCTCTTCCTACTATGCACTCTTATAAGATGGGTTTGTTCTAGTGGAAATTTACACACCTCATATGGACATAGCAAAAATATCATGTGTGAAGTGCAGTGCTGCTTGATGGTGAGAAGTAGAAAATAGATGACTTCTATCCATTATTTCAAAAGCAGATGTGCAGCTAAATTCAAAATCCATTACTGGCACAGTATATTCACTTTCAGATGGGAAGCTATTGGCCATTAGTAAAGATAAATAATTTACCTGAGATTCCCTTGAATACTAAATGTCAGGGAAAATTTATAACTAATACGTTGAGAGTTGCTCGGACTACTGAATTGCAGATAAACCTCTATTTACAGGCCATTTAACCCATCTTCTCTGAGAGTAACAGTAATTATTTTTAAAAGAAATCTAAATAATTCCCTTTTTGGTGACCTTACTTAGTCTTTCTTCTTTCTTGGCAAATCACTAAAATCTGAGTTCATAGTTCATAAATGAGGAATCATCAATATCTGTGGTCTTAAGAATGTGCTTATTCCTTTTTTTCATGGCTCTTATCAGTCTCTTTTTGAGGAAGGCTCATTCAATGCTTAAAATGGCTAGACGGCCATTTTAAACGTTTCGCCATGGGTCTTAGAGAGGATGTTATCACAATTGATCTATGGACTATGCACCTATTTTTATTACTCATTCCTTAGCTGGTGAAGGGAACCAGAAGGTGTCCCTCTCAGGAGCTTTATGGAGAATGTGGCTTCTGGGTATTTCTTTATAAAATACAGAGGCAACTAGGAGGAAGGTCCAATGGAAGCACACTCCTTTGATAGGGTGCTTGACAAACGCGTTTAAGAAAACCTAAGAGAATTGAGCAGGTGGCTGTGGACTAGAATACTAGATGCAGGTGGGGTAAAAATAAAACTACAGATGGTTTATAAAGGTGACTCATCCTTCCCCCAACCCAACTCCTTTACTTTACTTTTCTTTCTTTTTATAAAACATTTTGATTGTGAAATCTCCACTAAAAGCGCACAATCTCTATATTCTTCTAGTCAAGGCAAGAAGGTTATACCACTGGAAACCCGTTCCTAGTCTCTTCTAATTGCCATATCTGATTTTAAAGATTTTTTTTTCTAATGTGGAAATTTTTGCAGGGATCTCCTCCATCCCCCACACATACATTTTATACCCCATAGAAGCAAACTTTTCTTGAAAATGAGATAAACAGATCACATACTGAAATACACAAATACGCTGCATCAAAATATCATACTTGCCTTCTAAGTCGACCAGACTATCATACTTGCCTTCTAAGTCCATCACTTAAAACGCATCCAGGGACACAAGCATAGCACACCCCCTGTGCATACGGCTGGCCTGCTCTGCACAGGTCTAGGTGGTGGTTGAAATAACAGGTAATCAGTTTTACATGAAAATGTACTTACCGAATTGGTCTGCATATATACAGTCATCACTGTCTTTGCCGAATTAGAGATGGCATACTTTATGAACAGGACAAATATCCACTCACTGGATATTTGGGGTCAGGGAACTTGAACCTCTCATTGGCTTTCATGTTTGCAGTTGAACAACCTGCGCGCCAGTTCCCTCTGTCTCCCATTCCCCCCACCCATGGTTCTTGCCACCCCCTCCCCACAAGCCGCTGTCCGGAGCCCCTTGCCGGACTGGCTGGACTAGTGGACGGGGCGGGCCTTGGCCGGGTGTTCTCGGGCCCGGTCTGGTTTTGCTCGCGCAGCGCCCGCGCAGCCCGCCAGGGGGACCCCGACCCTCCGGGCGGCATCTGGCGAAAAAGCGTCCGAGGGGCGTGGAGCCGGGGTCCTGCGGCGCCTGCTCTGGGAACACCCCGAGTCGGCTGGAGCTCCCCCGCCGCTCCGGAGAACTGGGGGAGCCGGGTGCCTGGCTCCTGACCCGTGGTTCCGCAGTAGCGAGCGGCGGGCCCCGCGGGTGGGTGTGTCCGCTTCCGCACGCCGGCCTTCCCGCGGGGTAAGAGCACCTAGAAGCGGGACTTTGTTCCTAAAGATGGGTTTTGTCTGAGGGTGATTCGGTCTCTCCAAGTGCAACTTTGTGGCCGGGGCGCGGATCGGCCGGCTTGGGGTCCCGCAGAGGGAGGACTGGATGCTGCCGCGTCCTCCAGGAGGAGGGTCGGCAGGACCGGGGGTTCCCACAGGTTTGGGGCGGCGGCGAGCTTGGCTCCGTCCGGGATCGCCGGCGCGCAGCGACGCCCCTGGAAGCCCGCCCCGGCCCCCGCCCCCAACCCGCCTTTTCGGGGCTTTAAGGCGTGAGGTTTGGGGCTGGAATCCATCTGGAGCCGAGCAGAAAACTTTTCCCCTCCCAGTTCCCGGTTCCTTTTGTCTTTCTTGGCCGCGGCGGCGGCGGCGCCTGAGCCGGGACTCCCTCGCCCCTGCCCGGCTCGCGGCGCCCAATGCCCTCCGAGGGCAGGCGTGCCGGGACTCTGCGCCCCGGTGGCGGCGGCCCGTGTCGAGCACCGGCAGCGGCGCGTCCCCTGTCCGGAGGCCACCGGTGCCCGCCTTCCCCCGGCGCGGGCATAGGGGCACCCCCACCCTCCGCCAGCTCGCGCCCCCCGCCGCCCGCCCCCTCGCCTGACTCATCAGCCCGCGGTGGCCGCACGAGCCCTGGGATGGGGAGGGAGACCGCGGCTGCCCGCGGCGGCTGACATTCCCGCTGACGCCCCCGACCCCACCGCCTTCTTCGTCCGCCTCCAGAGGCGCTGGACGTCCCGACAGCTCCTGAAGTGAGATCAGGACTGAGAACCAGGAGAGGCGACCCGACCCCCAGGACCCGGTGCTCAGGACAGGTGAGGGGAAGGAAAGGGTGCTGCCGGGCGTGGGGAGGTGGGTGGGCGGCCACCGCAGCCGAAATCGGGCACTTCCCTCCGCTGCAGCCTCCTGAGTTAGGTAAATGCTGTCTCTACTGAAGTTTGGGAAATAAACCAAGTCCTCCATTGGGTCGGGATTCCCCAGTGCCCAGAGCGCCAGAGAAGCCGTGCCGGGCAGCCTCGGAGAACCGGGAGTCCTGGAGCGCCCAGCTGGGTTTCTCCAAGCAACACCCTCCTTTGTCTCGGTTCCTAAGAGTCAGCATTCTCTGTAATGTCCACAGCGTTAATTTATGATTGAGCAAAGTATGGTCAGGGTTTCCTAAAGCAGTATCTGGATGGAGTAGAATCTACACAGGCAAAATGGAGAGGCAAAGCAATTATTTGCAAAATTCAGCACTATTCTCCCTGTATGGTCTTGTCCGTAAGAGAAAGGGCTGGGGCTTTCAAGATTTGCTTCATTAATCATTCTTTTGCGATAAATTGTTCAAGCCAACACTTCACATTGTGTAGGCGCAAGGTCTCTGTGTGTGCTTACCACTGTTTGATTTAGAGAAATGTGTGCGTGTGTTTGTGTGTGTGTTTTTAATAACAATTTATTGTTCAGTACCAGGCATTGGTAATGTCAGAGAGAAAGGCAGATGCAGCACATACATGTAATTGACTAATTGGAATCAGCCCCGTTCAATTAAAAGCTAACTGTTGTATTTAAAAAATAAATACTTAGTTTTAAAACTAAATATGTTGTCTGGTGTATTTAAAAACTAAATATGTGGGAATAACCTGTCTCTTGCCTTGTCTCTTCTGAATACCTTCAGAAGTAGTTA
This sequence comes from Callithrix jacchus, assembly GCF_049354715.1. Classification (NCBI taxonomy): domain Eukaryota; kingdom Metazoa; phylum Chordata; class Mammalia; order Primates; family Cebidae; genus Callithrix; species Callithrix jacchus. Next base: position 136,974,050 of record NC_133505.1, read on the forward strand.
TGGACATCTGCGTAGAAAACATTTCAAGAATCGATAATTGTTCATTGTGAGAAAGAATATTGAACTCGGTTTTGCCGTCAAACCAAGTTTAAAGGCACACGTTCTGTAGAGCTTGTGAAAGCTAGTTATTTTGTCATTTCTTGAGTTATGGAAACACTTATCAAAAGACCTTCAGTTTGATATTTGGCTATTGACACTAGAAATATTATCATTTTGTGAAAAGTAGACTTAATTTTGAAACTTCCAAAATCTTTATTTTCCCACTACTGTTTGCCTACACAGAAGCAGATGATTGTAGTTTCTTCTTTTTAAATACCTCAAGTGAAGAACATAAGTCCTTCTAAACAAAATAATGCTTCCATTAAGTGGAAACTATAGTTAAATGTTTTGACAATTTAACATTATGATTTTTTTACTTTGAAAATACACACTGAGGTGTTTAGAATGATTTTATAAACCAAGTCCTACTAGACAGCTCATAATTATGAGATAATTTAGCTACAATTTGTAACCCTAGTTATAATTAACTTCGTGAAAAGCCTTCGGCAAAGCCAGTAATTTCCAGGCAGTTAGCACAGAAAGGCTTCACCTGTTGCTTTTGAGACAGGTTTAGGTAAATGTGTATAGTGTCTAAAGACACCCATAATCAGAAGGGATTCTTCAGGAAAGATCACTGTAAAGAGGGATGGCTGCACTTGTTATTTTAACTTAGAGGAATTTTTAGTGAAGCTTTTGAATACTTCAAGAGTTAGATTGCTATATTTGGACTTGTGTAGTTTCAGAATTTTGACAATAGCTCATTGGACAGAAAAGGATAACTACTGACATATAGAGGGCGTGGATCTGAACTGATTGGTTAAATTCTCTACTTATGACTCTTATCATAAAGGAAAGAAATTCATATTTATCTGAGGAAGATAGATAAGAATAAAGATAAAAGCAAGTGTCATCTTTTACATTTCTTAAGCAAAATTAGTAGAGGATAAAAAATAAGTCCTTCTAGTCATACACATTACTTATCAAATAGAGGGTAGAATTTAAAAGAGGAGGCAGTTTAAAAATATATTTCATATAGTGTTACTCTCCCTAAACAAGATCATGGGGAGTCTTTGTTGAGCAAATCACATCTGGAAAAATAACTTGTGTAGGGACAGAAAACCAAACCTGCAATGAGATGGACCTCATTTTATTAAAGAATGTATATATGATTTACAGTTTTATCAAGCAGACCCACTTGTTCCTGGACTTACACTATATTTATCTGATATGTGCTCAAAAACTAAGAAAACGTCAATGAGTGCTTGTTGTGGTGTCATCCTAGCTACCCCTCCAAGACTCTGCTATGGGCTTATAGGCTGATGGAGAGAGGGAACTGATAAATGTACACAGATCACCTGGAAGCTGAGGTGGTCTGAGAGCATCTGGGACCAGTGCAGACTGGGGAGCAGCATGGTGGGTTGTAAAGGGCCCTGGATGGGGAGTTGTCATCTTGACTGAGTCACTGATTAGGTGGCTGTGGGTAAGTTCTTCCGCCTTTCTGGTCCTTGGTGCCCTCTTCTGCTGAATGAGGGCTTTGGACTGGTGAGCTTTATGTTCTCTTTTTAAAATGCTGCAAGGCAAATTCTGGCAGAATTAGAGAAATCACATGTGTGGGAGGGTGGTTTGTAGGGTTTTGGTTGGAGGAAGACAGGCTGGAGGTCTTTCTTGCTAGTTGTATTGAAAGGGAAATGGCAGAGAAGTAAAAGATGTCTGGCCTGGAACATCTAGCCTAACATTGGTTATCTGAAGTGAATATACATAATAAAATAATAAAAATTTATCTTAGTACTGGGTGGTTTTCCACGAATTTTCACAAATAATGGCAATCGATTTTCATAAGAACCCTCAGGAGTAATTAGAGCAGAAAGGCGATGAAGCCGGGACTATGCTGCAAAGCACAACTGCACCAGTGTGCTCCACTGCCTTTCTGCAGGATTTGTAGAGATAGGAGAAGCTAGAGCTCACTTTGGAAACTCTGAGCAAACAGGAGAGAGATAGAAGGTTGGCGTCAGATTTTAGGTGAGGTTGAATTTCTGAGTAAGAATTTAGGTTACATTCTGGAACACAGAAGTCTCCAGTTGAGCTCAAGACTTCCTGAAATGCCTTGAATTCTGATTATTGATGTTTAATCTGATTGCTCCTGTTCTGTCCCCACTCTTCACCTCAGGTCCCCCTCCCCACCCCCCTGCCACTTCCCCAGCAGGAATTCTGGGGGTTTGACTATCACAGAGTAATTGGTATGACTCTTCCAGGAGCTTTTCATGATGCTGGAAAAAGGAAATATATGTATTTCATATTGAGGATTCTGGGGCCATTGTATCATTAATTATTAGGATGCGTTCTGCAAGTTGTGCTTTGGAAACTTTGTCATCAGAGGTGAAATTACACAGAAGGCATAGAAATCTAGCAAGGTGTAGGATGAGCATCTGTACATTCCTTCCTTTAGAGCCCTAATCACTCTGCCCTGAGCATGAAGTGCACCAAGGGGGGACAAGTCCCTCCTTACCACCCAATTCTGTGCTCACCAGCCTGCTCTGTGTTCATGTAGAAGGGAGTTATTCAGGATTCATTTACTTGCATGTGTGAATATTTAACTAGGTAAAGCAAATATTGGCTCATGTGACCAGAAAATCTAAAGATGTTCCTTGCTTCAATCATGGCTGGAACAGAGACTGACACAACTTTGCTGGGGTTCTTTCTTTCCCCCTTTCTCGGCCCTACTTCTCTCTGGATCAGCTGTATTCTAAGGCACTCTTTCTGTGCATGGAGAAAGATGAATGTGGGTAGTTCTAAACCTACATTCCTGGGCTTTTCATCTATGAGAGAGACAGAGGTTGTTTTTCTTCCAGGTCCCAATTATATAAATCTCCTTGAAGGGCTCTGATTGGCTCTGCTCCGTGGTAATTGAATCGGTCTCTGTGTCTAGCAGAGAATGCTACTCTGATTGTATTGGACTGGATTGTGTGCCCAACTCTGTGTATATGTGGTTCCGGTGCTGGAATGAGGAGGAGGAGGTAGGGCACCATGATAGGCATTTCTGTCAAGATTACATAGAGGTGTGGTTCTCCTAAGAAAATAATGTTGCCAATCAAAAACAATATGTCTATTATTGGGAATAATTTCTTCTTTTTTTTGGGACAGCCCTCTGCACAATGCTGTGGAGTTTGCACATGGTAGCAACTGAGATGCCCAAGGCAATGCATATCCTATAAGTGGGACCTTCCTTCCAAGCAAGGTAGAGCCCAGTGATGAAATAATGACCTCACATTTAAACTTTATTAAAAGGAGGATTGTTTTCAGAATGCTATTGAATGGGAAGCCACCATTTATTTATATCTATGCACTTCTAGCAAACATCCCTGTACCTTATTTCCAGCCCAGAGATTTTGTTTCCAAAAGCCCTGCCCATCTAGTGATGATGAGATTGGAGATCCCCTACTTTGGCCATTGCAAAGCCAGTGGAAGTTTGAACGGGGAGCTGAAGTGATGAACACAGAACTATTGTTTATGTAAATTCATTGGATTGTTGGAAATGGGCAGAGGAGAGTGTCAGGCACAGATTAGAATTGTCACTTGGAGGCATAAGATGATGATTGGTTTCCAATTAGAGTATTGGCAGTGAGAATTTGTGAGCAATATTATGAAGTTCTTGTGAAGTCATATTTCAGGATGAAGGAGCATCTGTGTTGACAGAAGCCTTTTTGGAATGAAAGAAACCAGGAGGGACTAGACTAATAAGACAGCCGGGGCCAGTAGGTAAAATGGCTGTGCATGGCAGATAGGTTAATAGAAAATGGATTGTTTAGACAGGAGGCCTGTGGTCACCATGAGTCCTAGGGGCATGTATAGAACTGACATTTGTTGAGGATCTCCTTAGTATGATAGGTTCATGTTGCATACTTTAACGTTATTATATTAATGTTATGTAAATCTCACAGTAGCCCTCCAATGAGAGAAAACTGAAAGTCAGGTAGGTAAATAATTTGCTGAAGGTTACGAGGTCATTACACGGTACAGCTGGAATTCAAACCCTGTGTAGTTGGACAACAAAGACTTGCTTTAACCACTTTGCAATACTACCTCTCAAGCCTAAGGTCAAATCCACTGTATCAGGATAAACTGAAGGACCAGCTAAAGATCGGCCCTTCTGATAGGAAATGAAATTGCCAGAAGTCCAGGTCGAATAGAAGGCATAGAACAGAGGTTATTAGGGTGGAAGTACATAGCATCCACGCATGCTCAGAGCCAACCTGGACAAGAATGCCAAGGTAAGACATTCTTGGAAAGGAAAGAATATCACATGCATCCATTCTGGGTTTGGGGTTTGGGGTATAGCAAGGGGAAGGAAGAATTATCAGGAAGTCGAACAGATGGACGGATCAATAGAACAACTGAGGTTTGATTGTTGATCTGAGAAAGGAATTCTACCATCTTCTGTGGCTTTAAGTATCCATTCTGGTGTAAGTCAATAAGAATACGGAATGGGCAGCTCCTCAGAGGGAGACAGGATTCTATTAACTGACAGGCATTATCAGGGAAAGGAGCTAACATTTGTAGGGTCATGTGCCTTAGATATGTAAGTTCACTAAATTTTCATTATAGTCCCAGAAAGGTAAATATTATGCCTTCCCACCCCCACCACTTTTCTTGAGCCAGGAAATGAAGTCTCAGAAAGTTAAGTGACTTGCCTGAGCTCCTGGAGCTAGACTGGACAGTGAAAGAGCCTCAGAACTCATGGAACTCAGATTTGTTGGAATCCAGACCTCTTCCTGGATCTTCAGGGAGTCATCCTGGTGCTAGCAGGGCAAGGTCAATATCAAGTCTGAGAATAAAATGGGGAAATCAGCAGGGGCATGTGTTGTGCAAGAAGACAGCTAACTTTTAGACATCTGAGTGTAAGATAAGAGCAGACGGTCTGAAGAGAATTGTCCAGCAGGATTATATCCGGCTTTGGCAGAAAACTTAATAATCTAGTAGGTTTTTTCCCCTCAGTACAGGATCTCTATCATTATGCAGGGTAGATACGTCAGCAAGTCAGATGTTTGGAAGGCTTAATTTAAGTCACCGATTTCAGTTAAAGAGAAGGGACCTCTGCCAGCTGCCATGGCCTGAATTTACCTTTATACATGCGGATTCTCTTCCCTGAAATGTGAAAAATAAGAAGTAGATCCGTATAGAGAGGGAGAGAGAATACTCGCTAGCACATGCTGAATGTAGTAGGTTCCTGAAACACACTCTAGTTATAAAGGTGTATACTTGAAGATACTCTCAATAAAATGAGTTACTAATAGGATGTGAGTGACATCATATCATTCCCCAACAAATGCAAGGTCAAATTTGTATCTGCTTAAGTGTGTGACTGGATGTGTGTGCAATTGACTGTGTATATATGTAGGACAGGAAGGGGAATGAGAGGGTATATAAAAATAGACATATTTATGAGAACCTTGTAGCCTCTTCGGAGAGGTAAAACCATCATGTGTAAAAGTTTTAAAACAACTCAATAGAATAATATGTAAACAAATGATTGCAATGCTTTGAAATAAAGCTGGTAGAGAGATGCAGAGTATTAAAGGCTCGTGATACAAAAGCAATGCCTAATAGGAGTAGGCTCTTTTTTGTGAATAGTGAGCTAATCACAGAGGTGCTGACAGACTAGCAGCTGCTGGGGAGAAAATAAAATATTTTTCTTTTGAGAATCAACATCTTTGGGTTTAAATGCAGGGTGAATCCAAAGAATCTCAGCACCATCTCTAAGCTGAGGTTGGCATTGGAGAGAGACATTTTGTTTCCCTTGGTAAAGGAAGTCTGATCGGCTTAGTGAACATACATGTGCAAGTATTTGTAATAAAATGGAGTAAGCATTTCCAGAGAGATATTATATTTTCTAATCATAAAGGCAATACATACTCCCAATAAAAACCTTGGAAAATACATTAAGTATAAAAAGTCAGGGAGAAAATTTGCCTGTAATCCTATGACCCAAAGGCACTCATAACATTTTGGCAATTTCTTTCTCCTTATTTTTAATGATTTTTTCCATATTGCTTAATGGCATATTACAACCTACTCTGTTTGCTTATTCTTATGTCCTAAATATTTTCCAACTTCTAGGCAAGCTTTATTAATGTCAGTATGATATTGAATTATGTGGACATAGCATAATTCATTAACTATTCCCTTAAAATTGGACCTTTAGGCCATTTCCAAATATTTAGTATTATAAATGGCACTTTGATGAATCTTTATTCAAATTTCAGATTCTCTTTTCTGTGCATAAGGGTTATAAATCTATTTATATTCCATTTTATGTATGTTTATCAGATTACTTCTTTAAGAAAGATTCACGGAAGGATAATTCTTGGGTCAAAGGTTATGAACTTTTCGGTCTCTTGATACTTAATGCCAAACTGATTTTCAAATAAATGAAGTTATGACTGACAGTGCATGGAACTACCGTCCACATGCTCTCACTAGGTGGTGGTTTTTGTTTTTAAATTTAAAACTACCATTTTGAAAAAAGGAATAGTTTATGCTAACTGCTGATTTTGTTCCTTTGTTACCAAAATCTCCCTTTTAGAATGTAGACTGTGATTCATTTGTAGATATTGTGATTCATTTCACTTTAAAAAATTTACTTACAAGTGTTTCTGAACATGCAGATAGGGGCCCATGACAGAGGGAAAAGTAGCCAGTGAATGATTTTTTGAAAGCCAGTGTTCTTCACATCCTGTGGGGGCGCTCTTCAGACCCTAGTGTGGAAAGCCTATGAGAGAAGATGATTGATATAGGATGAGAGCCCCTTTTGGCAGAGCTAAACCCCTGACAGCCCCGCCTCTCTACCTTTGGATATTAGGTCCTAGTAGACGTGGAATTTTCTAAATGCACTCTCCACTGGGGCTGTCACCCAAGTGAGAGGAGGCCTGTATCTGTTTTGTCCATGGCTGTATCCTCAACAAGTGACCTTAGACCAAGTTGTACTGGGAGGTAGAATCTGAAAATGCTGGAGTTTTTGTTTCTTTTTCAGACGGGGTCTTGCTCTTTCATCAGTCAGGCTGGAGTGCAGTGGCATGATCTCAGCTCACTGTAATCTCCGCCTCCCAGCTTCAAGCAATTCTCCTCCCTCAGTCTCCCGAGTAGCTGGGATTACAGGGGTACACCATCATGCTTGGCTAATTCTGTTGTTTTGTTGTTATTTTTAGTAGAGATGGAGTTTTACCACGTTGGCCAGGCTGGTCTCAAACTCCTGACCTCAGGTGATCCACACGCCTCAGCCTCCCAAAGTGCTGGGATTATATGCGTGAGCTACCACACCCAGCCATGAAAATGCTTGAGATATTTCCCCTAGAAAACTTCTGTGTTAGTCTCTGATTGGCCAGAAACAAACAAAGATCCTGAATTTTGAAACTTCTGGTTTTACTCTATTTTCCAAAGAAAATTCAACCACGTCACAGTACTTAGTTTTTATGGCAATGAACTTTGACTTATTCCAGAAGAAGGAATTTGGATGTTACACATACCTTTGCGGGATATTTTATTGCCTAAAAAACACTTATTGAGAGTAAAGGGAACTATTAAACTTACTGTAGCAGTCAATTCGAGGTGGTTTTTGAGTGCCAATTTCAGTTTTTCCACAACGATTACATTTCTACAAAAATAATTTACAACTAAAATAAAAAATATTTTGGTTTTCTTCTAAAAGTTGAAGGACAGTATTATTATATTGTAATAACTATTCTCCTTTATGGTCTCAGAAAGTAATTTTGAACAAAATTATTTTCATTCATTCGTTCAACAAATGATTAGGGAGATTCAGCAGGTGCTGTTAAATTATATTTATGACCCATTTTGTCAAATGTGAGACAGATCTTTTTATACAACAATAATGCAGAACCCTGTATAGGAATTCATGTTCTATACATTTGTTTGCTTACTTACAAGACACCTAAAAGCTCTCATAACATGTTTAAAAAGTAAACTTGACTCAGGAGAACATTTATTAATTAATAAGAGATTCATTAAATATTTGTGCTGGCAGCTGGGGATCCAGTAAGGACCAAAATGAAGAGTTATGGAGGAGCTTATATTGTAAATGGAGGAGACAAACAGGAAACATATAAATGAGCAAGGCAATTTTAGTCAGTCAAATGTGCTGTAAGGGAAGTCAAGAAATCTGATGTCATGGAGAGGGCATGGGCTCATTTAGATCAGACGGTCAAAGAGGACCTCTCTGCATTCGACGCATTTGAGCTACAACCTGCAAGATAATAAGGAGCCAGCCTCACGTATCTGGGGAAGGGGGCAATTAGAGTAGGTTTTATACTCAGTGCACTGGAAAGCCATTAGAAGGTTGCTCTTTTGGAGCATGATGTTTGAGGTCATTTATTAAAAATCAGTGTTGAGATGAAGAATGCAAAGTAGTATTTCACTGTAATGATGATATTGGTATTGGGAGCAAAAACAGTGCTCACATTAGAGGCTACATGTAGTTATGCTCGAGATGTTATATATCACTCTATGTATGTCTGCCCACAAAGGAGTTTTAAAATAAATATAATGTGAATATATTTAATAAATATATAAATGAAACTAAATATAAATAGCAATTTCAATAGAACATAGAGAGCTTAGTAAGTCCACCACAGAATTTTTGTTAGGTAAAGCTTGTATTCTTCAATTGAGCCTGGCATTATGACTTGTACATTATATGCATTTGGTAAATGTTGCTGAATTAACCATATGGAATATTCTACCTTTAAGAAAAAAAATTACCATAAGATATAAAAATCACATTAAATTAATTAAATTAATTATTTTCACATTTAATTATTATTAAATAATTTTAACATTCAATTAATTATTTATTTTTTGAGACAGGGTCTTGCTCTGTCACCTAGGCTGGAGTAGAGTGATGTGATTTTGGCTCACTGCAACCTCCCCCTCCCCAGTTCAAGTGATTCTTGTGCTGGGACTCCACAATCAGCCTTCCAAGTAGCTGGGACTACAGGCATGCATCACCATGCCTAACTAACTTTTGTATTTTTAGTAGAGATGGGGTTTCACCATGTTGAGCAGGCTGGTCTTGAACTCCTGACCTCAAGCAATCCACCTGTCCTTGGCCTCACAAAGCGCTGGGCTTATAAGTGTGAGCTGCTTCACCCAGCAAAATCACACAAAACAGTATTTTTAATGAAAAGACTAAGCCATTTTTTTTGAAAAAAAATGAGATAATATGTTGCTTATACTCTAAATGTTAATTTTAAATTGTATTCGAAATGTTAAAAACGGAAATATTGAAAAATAAAATACACAACTTTAATCGTCTTCCTCACATACATTTCTTTTCTTTCCTGGTTAAGTAGAAATCTCTGGAAAGTCCACATTTTAGATAAAGATTTTAGTAATATCACTTGGTCTTATCACACTTTACTTAACATGTGGAAATTCCTTATTTTGTGAGTCTCCCAGTTCTCGAGCTAACCTCTATTCAGAAATTTCTGTGCATAATTGAATATAAGATGATAATAACATGTAATTGAGGCTTGTTAATAAATATTTAGCTCAATGTCTTCTGGGAGATCTATTCAAATATACTTACTAAGTCATCAGACATTTATGGAGAGCATACTTAAGTGCTGGCCATTGTGTTCTCTGCTAAGAGCATCACAAGCTTTTCTCAAGAAACTCACAGGCTAGAGAGCCATCAGGTAATACTCTAAGTACTTAGAGCAAGGGAAAGAGTTTTGCAATAAGATGATATATGGACTCCCTGAGTCTAAGTTGGGGTGGCAGTAATGAGCAGTGAAACGGAATTAATTCAGGAATTCCTTAAAAGTGATTTCAAAAGACATTACAAAAAAGAAGTCAAAGATAAAAAGGCAGCACATAGGCCAGGCGCGTTGGCTCACACCTGTAATCCTCGTACTTTGGGAGGTCTAGGCGGGTGGATCACCTGGGGTCAAGAGTTCTAGACCAGCTGACCAACATGGAAAAACTCCTTCTCTACTAAAAATACAAAATTAGCTGGATATGGTGGCAGGTGCCTATAATCCCAGCTACTTGGGAGGCTGAGGCAGGAGAATCACTTGAAGCTGGGAGGCGGAGGTTGTGGTGAGTCCAGATCGCACCATTGCACTCCAGCCTGGGCAAAAATAGTGACACTCCGTCTCAAAAAAACAAAAAAGAAATAATAAAAGCAGCACATGCCATCCATCTCCAGGTTACAAGGCCACACACATCCCAATTCTCATTTCTAGATCTACTGCCCTAGGGATTCCCTGTTCTCCTGCCCCAACTGCCAGAATCTCATCTGTTTATTTGGCAGGTGACCCATCTGGCTGCAGGCCTCTGGGACTCATCCCTACCTAGAGTCCCATGACCCCAGCCCTCCCTTCTTCATCCTCCTGCATGTGGGGCTGCATATTGACTCTTTTGTCTCAGGGTACAGTGACCTAAGCTTTTCCTCCAAGTCCTCCTGCAGTTTTGGATTGGAAGAGGCCTCCATCCTGCTGCTTTCATTTCCAGTAGAGTCTCACTGATTTATTCCTTTATTTATTCATTCAATAAATATTTTCTGAGTATTTACCATGTACTATTTTAGGCACTGGAAATGTAATAGGAAACAAAACAAATTTCCTGTCTTTATGAGCCTTATACTCCAGCTGGGGAAGACAGGCAGTACACATATAATTTATTGTGACAAATAATAAGAAAAATAAAGCAGAGCCCAGGGACTAAGAGCAATTAGGATGGGGGTAGAGTGGCATGGCCAAGGAAGGCCTTTCTGATAAGGTCTGACATTTGAGCAGAGACCTGCATGATGTGAGGGAAGAAATCATTAGAATATCTCTGGAAGGAGTGTGCCACAGGAGGAATAGAAAGTGCAGAGGCCATGTGGAGTTGGCGTGTTGGGTGGGAGTTGGCTTGGACTGTGGGATTAGCATTAGCATAGAGGCCAGTGTGATTAGAACAAAGCAGGGGCTCACAGAGGGTCTTGGGGTCACAAGGAAACTTTGGACTTTACTCTGAGCTGTATGGGAAGTATCTGCTAGGAGGCTACCTCTATCAATGCCATTTTCATGTGACCACATGATTTCTAAGAATATCGAATTAGAGTTCAGGCCCATCAGTAGGGGTTTTGGTGGGCCCAACTGTCACTTTTATTGTGAGTCTCAGAAGGAAATATACAGTGAGTAAAATCCCAGGTGTCTGCATTGGTTACGGGCCCTGCCTGATGGGGCCTGAACTCAAATTCAATGTTCTTAGAAATCATGTGGTCATGTGAAAGTGATATAGCCCAGAGAATTCCCAAGCCTAATGGGAGATATTTTACTTTGGATGATGTTTTGGTTTATTTCATGCTGCTATAACATGAATATCATAGGGTAATTCAAGAAGAAAAGAAATGTATCATGTTCTGGAGGCTGGGTTATTACAGTGCTGTCAATATCAGGGTGCTGGCAACTGGTGAGGGCCTTCTCACTGTATCATCTCATGACAGAAGGCCGAAGGACAAGAGCATATGGGTACAAAAGAAGAAGAGGCTTGAACACATTCTTTTCATGAAGAAACCATTCCTGTAATAACTAACGCACTCCTTCCATAATGGCAATAATCCATCCATGAGGACAGAGGCCCTTGTGGCCTAATCACTTCTCAGCGGTCCTACCTCTCAACACTCTTGAATTGGGGATTAAGTTTTTAATACTTGAAGTTTGGGGGACACATTCAAACCATAGCAGGTGTGTACAAAATTTTGTTGTTGGTTGAGAGTTGTGAAGAGAATTTTTCGGACAACACTGTGTTAAATTGAAAAAAATTACAATTCTGAAAAGAAGAGGAGACTTTCTTATAAAGGGTTACAGCCTGCAGGGTGGACATTCTGACAGTCTGGGAAGCATAGCCTCCAGCCAGAAGCCAGAAACAGATACTCAGAGGGAGGGACAAAGGGCACAGGAATTTATGCTGAATGTAGTGGCCAAATAAGCATATTCAATAAGCCATAGGAGGAGTCATAAATATTAATGAAGAAACATGCACATGCGCAGTTGAGCTTCATGCCTCTCCATGGGTCTCATATACAAAAAATGGTGGGGGTTAGCATGATCTGTGGGTGGACCTTTACGTCCTCCATTGTCAAATGGTGAAGGACAGAAATGCAGAGGATACAAAAACGCTTACTGTGCATTCTCTGTAGACTGGCTAGAACCAGTCCATATGACTAGTTAGGGCATGAGTTCAGTACCGCTCACATTAAGTTTGAGATGCCTGTGAGACACCTTAGGAGAATGAGCACAGATGGGACAGATGAGGCAGGACCTCAGAGGAGATGAGGCAGGAGCTCAGACAGACAGATGGGGCTGGTGCTCAGATGAGAAATACAGAATGGAGACATAAATTTAAGAGTCATTAGTATGTAGCTGATAAATAAAGTGGAGAGAATAGAGATTGAGAAAAGGAGGAGGCTTAGGAACAAGCTTTGGGGATTTCTATATTTCAGGGTGGTTAGAGAGCACACCAAGCAGCAGCAGCCCTAGTAGTAGGAGAAAAGCTGGGATGTGCTGCCACTAATGAAAACTCCATGATGTTAGCAATAAAGCTTTGTTTGCACCTGGTCCTTACTGAAGCCCTTTTTGAATATTTGGGTTTAGTTTCTTCAATTTACTCTGTAAGTGCAACTCTTAGGCAGTATAACCTTAAATTTTTTGAGTGAAATGGGATTAAAAATTACTGAAAATCTTTTTTGAATTCCATGTCATAGTTGTTGATACTGTTAGAACAGAATAGACATAGTCATACCTTCACAATAAAGTAATGATAGAAGGTCGATTTCATGATCATGCTGATGACAAATCTATTCTTTTTTTTTTTGTTAGTCCATCATTTTATTTTTTTTTAAAAAAAGAAAAAGAGAGAAAGAATAAAAAGAGAGGAAGAAAGAGGAAGAGGAAGAGGGTGAGAGAATGGAGTGTTGCTTTATTCCCCTAGCTAGAATGCTAAAAATGGGTATTGAAAACCTCTTTTATGCCAATAATTGTGCTTACTAATGGAGACAGGAAAAAATGAGGGAAGAAAATAACAAATTAGTAGCCATCCAATGTTTCATTTAAACCTATGAGTAGGTGTGATGTGGTACTGATAAGAGTGTATATTTTGTGTATTTAAAGTGGAGAGCTCTATAAATGTTTATTAAGTTTACTTGTTCTGGATCTGAGTTCAAGTCCTGGATATGCTTGTTAATTTTCTGTCTTGTTGATCTATCTAATATTGATGTTGAAGTCTCTCACTATTATTGTGTGGGAGTCTTAGTATCTTTATAAAAGTCTTATGTATCTGGGTGTTCCTGTATTGGGTGCGTATATATTTAGGATCGTTAGCTCTTCTTGTTGCATTGATCCTTTTACCATTATGTAATGACCTTCTTTGCCTCTTTTGATCTTTGTTGCTTTAAAATCTATTTTATCAGAGGTGAGAATTGCAACTCCTGCCTTTTATTTATTTATTTATTTATTTTTACTCTCCATTTGGTTGGTAAATCTTGCTCCACCCCTTTGTTTTGAGTCTTTGTGTATCCTTGCATGTGAAATGGGTCTAGATGCAGCATACTGATGGGTTTTGGCTGTGTCTTTTGATTGGGGGATTTAGTCAATTTAAATTTAGGATTAATAATATATGTGTTTATTACTGCCATTTGATGTTAGCTGGTTGTTTTGCCCATTAGTTGATGTAAATTCTTCATTAGGTTGATGTTCTTTGCTTTTTGGTATATTTTTGGAAAGGCTAATACTGGTTGTTTAATGCTTCTTTCAGAAGCTCTTGTAAAGCAGGCCTGGTGGTGATGAAATCTCTGAGTACTTGCTTGTTCACAAAAGATTTTATTTTTCCTTCAGTTGTGAAGCTTAGTTTGGCTGGATATGAAATTCTGGGTTGAAAGTTCTTTTCTTTAAGGATGTTGAATATTGGCCTCCACTCTCTTCTGGCTTGTAGGGTTTCTACTGAGAGATCTGCTGTGAGTCTGATAGGCTTCCCTTTGTGGGTAACCTGACCTTTCTCTCTGGCTGCCCTTAGTATTTTCTCCTTCATTTCAACCCTGATGAATCTAACGATTATGTGCCTTGGAGTTGTTCTTCTTGAGGAATATCTTTGTGGTGTTCTCTGTATTACCTGGAGTTGAATATTGCCCTGCCTTGCTAGGTTGAGAAAGTTTTCCTGAATAATATTTTGAAGAGTATTTTCCAGCTTGGATTCATTCTCTTCATTGCATTCACGTACACCTATCAAACGTACATTAGGTCTTTTCATGTAGTCCCATATTTCTTGGAGGCTTTGCTCATTCCTTTTTATCCTCTTTTCTCTAATCTTGTCTTCTCATTTTATTTCATTAATTTGGTCTTCAACCTCTTATATCCTTTCTTTTGCTTGGTCAATTCGGCTGTTAAAATTTGTGCATACTTTGCGAAGTTCTCGTGTTGTGTTTTTCAACTCTGTTAATTCACTTATATTCCTCTCTATATTGTCTATTCTCGTTAGCATTTTGTCAAACCTTTTTTCAAAGTTCTTAGTTTCTTTGCATTGGGTTAGAACAAGTTCTTTTAACTCCCAGAAGTTTCTTATCATCCACCTTCTGAAGCCTATTTCTGTTAATGGAACACAGTCCTTCTCCATCAGGCCTTGTTCCACTGCTAATGAGGAACTGTGATCCCCTGTAGAGGGAGAGGCATTCTGATTTTGGGTATTCTCAGCCTTTTAGGCTGGTTTCTTCCCTTCGTTATAAATTTATCCATCTGTCTTTGTAATTACTGACTTGCTAATTAGGTTTCTGAGTGGACATTTAATTTGTTGATTCCCAGTGCTGGAATCTGAGCAACCCACTGCCCGGCTAAAACAGCAGCATTAAGATTGATGGTGCTGGCCAGGCGAGGTGGCTCCAGCCTGTAGTCCCAGCACTTTGGGAGGCCGAGGTGGGTAGATCACAAGGTTGGCAGATTGAGACCATCCTGGTCAACATGGTGAAACCCTGTCTCTACTAAAAATTACAAAAAATTAGCTGGGCCTGGTGGTGTGTGCCTGTAATCCCAGCTACTCAGGAGGCTGAGGCAGGAGAATTGCCTGAACCCAGGGGGCGGAGGTTGCAGTGAGCCAGGATCGCGCCCTTGCACTCCAGCCTGGGTAACAAGAGCGAAACTCCATCTCAAAAAAAAAAAAAAAAAAAAAAAGATTGATGGTGCTTTTCTGCCCAGGAATCTCCAGTCTGGCTTCCTTCTTGAGTCCTTCCTTCAATCAGCTGAATAGGCAACTCTGCTTTCCCGGAGCTCCAAACGTCGGCCAAAAGGGGACGCAGTCCCGTTTACTCTGCACCAAGAACTGCCACGGCAAGGCGTTGGCAAACCACCACGCTGGTCACAAGAGTCGTGCTGGCAACCCGTGGGGCTCCTCTGCTGGGAGTCTCCTGGTCCGTAAGCAACAAAAATTCGTCTGAAAGTGTGGTGTCCTCTCATTCTCTGAGCTTTCACTGGGAGCTACAATCCCGAGCTGCTAGTGATTGACATCTTTTATTAGTAAGACTAATCTATTCTTACTGTCAACTCCATTGCTTCCTTCCAGTTGAGTAGGCCTTTATACTTTTTTAAAGCATCTGCAGGCTTACTACCATGTGATGTATTATTTTTTGTTATAGATGTTTTTAAGCCACAGATAGAATTTTAAGCTATTTGTCAGGACACTATAAGGAAAGTATAAAATTTAAAAGAGAGGTACTGGAATAGCTAGCAGAAGACTCTGAAGGCTATCCTGGCTTTTATTATGAATGCATTTTAGCTCATTAAAATTGACAAGAAAATACAACTTTTATTGGAGGTTGCTTTTAGCCTTTCCATTTGGGAGCTTATCTTGGCCCATTCTGTATGTGATGGTGGACCCTGAGGGAACATAACATCCTTATTCTTATTTTCCTATAGTGAAATACACACCAGAGAGTCACTGGTAGTACATGACATGAATATGAAAAAATTAAAAATCATCCTTGTGTGCGCATTGTCAAATTAGGGGGTGACTACATTTATTTTACATTTCTCTAATCTACCAATGTAGCCTTTTCATTTTTTACAGTTTTTATACTATTAAAAAATTAAGGCTGGATGTGATGGCTCATACCTGTAATCCCAGCACTTTGGGAGGCCAAGGCGGGAGGAATGCTTAGGTCCAGGAATTCAAGGCTGCAGTAAGCTGTGATCATGCCACTGCATTCCAGCCAAGGCAACAGAGCAAGGCCCTGTCTCTAAAAATATAAAACTTAAGTTTCAGAAGTAATTTTTAAAATGAAGTTATCAAAGCACCTAATAATGTTTAATATACCTGCAGTACTCTCTTAAGTTATGATTTAGAAGTATAAAGTGAAAACTCCCCTAGACATTGGTTGTCTGGGTGTTAGCACGGTGCCATTCAGAGTCTCCTGTTTAATAAGAAGCATCCAGTCAATCCTGTGGCACCTTTCTCTTCTTATCCGAATGCTTAGAAGGGGAACTTATCAGTGGTCCTATCTGTCCTGGCATAAGTATCTGTTGGTTATGGATGACCTTTATCAGCAATGTGTCATAAGAAGCAGTGCTGGATATTGCTGGCTGTATTTGATGATCCATCCTCTTGTCAGCCCCTAACCAAGAAAATATAATTTTGTTTTTTTAAATCTGAGCCTTTGGGTGAACCACCTCTGAAGATGGCCCATGAGGGGAGTGGAGCTGTTTTCCTGATCAGGGAAGATATTTATATTTGTGGAAGTTGACTTCCCTTTGGACACGTACATCAGTTGCAGAAGTTGAGTGAAGAACAAGTATCAGCCTCGGGTTACAGTGCCAGACACTCTAATAATTCTTCTCCCAGTACAATGATCAGAGAATGTCCACCATGTTTCTGTGACAACGGCAGAACGTGGAGGGCGGTCCCAAAGCTGCCTTGTGCTATGCCACACAGACAGGATGATATTGTACCTGGACAATGGGAGGCTCTACTTTCTTTTATTCTGTTGAGATACACAAATTAAAAGTTTATGGAAGGACAGCATCATTTTAATGTTAGCTCTGCCTAGATGGGAAGTCTTTGCTGGGGAAGCATTTTTTGCTCTTCCAGACCCACCTTCCGTTAGTTCATCTCTTCCATGGAGTCTTCTCTGACCTGTCTCAGGAGAGTTGGTTCCACCTTCTAGCACCTTCAGCTTTGCTCATGCCAGCAGCTAAGCTTGTATGAAATTAGAGTAACTGGTCTATCTTCTGTCTTTAGCCTAAACCCAGGGCTATAAGTGGTAGAAGTGGACCTCATGTCCTTAGGACTACAAAAAGAGTTGAGTGGAGAGTGAAACATGAATGATTTTTTTTTCCATTTAGTGATTTTACCACTGGCAATGTTACCAAAAATTAGAGCCCATTTCAGTTCTGTTGATGGAGAATTGAGCGCTTGATTTTTGGAGACTAGTGGATTGAATCAGGGGAATGACTGCAGCCCCACTGAAAGTATCCCCTTTCCTCTGGCCTTCAAGAACTTCTCCCTCCAGCTTCTTGGGATAGAGGCGAGGCAGTAGCACGAAGCAGGAACATTTGTGCTATGTGTGAAGTCTGTGGCCAGGTTCCTCGAGGCACCTGCTTGGGCTCCCTAGTGACTCTAGACCAGGAAGCAAACCATCTCATTCAGGAAACTGTGTGAGTTCCTTGAGGCCACGCATGATGTCACACTGTGTCTGCAACTCCTCTTTATGGCCCCCATCTATTTGTTCAGGCATTATTAAATTTGTCACATTCAATTTAATTAGGATGGCAGCTCCATGGGATTCATTAGTTGTCTGTGGCATCGGGCAGGATGGTGTCATTCAAGTGAGGAACATGTCATATCAAACCAAGGGCATTAATGAGCTTAGAAAAAGCCACCCTAGGCTTAGTGTTTTTCTATTCCTGATTGCTAGGAAGTCAGCAATGTTATCCTGGAGAGAATGAGACACTGTGAGGTGAGCAGCAAGTTCTAGCATGCTGGCATTCCACAACAGCCAGATGGGGAGTATTCATGGCAGGGGATAATCCGCTCCCATTCTTGACCTTATTCACTTTGATGTTTTGAAACATGCATGATGCTATCTTAATAAAATTGAAATGGGAACACTTGAATGCCTGTGATGGAAAATAATCTGGTTCCCATAGCCATCTTCACTCAGCTGTGTATCCAGACATGGTTTTTTGGGTCTCTGAAAATACTGATCAGTAAATTATGAGCTGTTGTGATTTAAAAAAACCAGTAAGTATTTTTAGTTTCCTTTTAATTTTTAGTGTTTTAACAAATCACATTTGGTTGGCATCGATATAAAAATGAATACCAAGACGTGGTAAATATTGTCTTCATTATGAGTACAAAAGATTATATTTTCCTTTTTAATATTTTTTGAATATTTGACAAGTATTAAAATTTTGAAGGCCATGAGACCCAAAGAAGTTTGTAGGAATGATTTATTCAAATTATGTGAGAACAGAAGAGGCCGGGTGCGGTGGTTCATGCCTATAATCCTAGCACTTTGGGAGGCCGAGACAGGCAGATCCCTTGAGATCAGAAGTTCCAAAACAGCCTGGCCAACAAGGTGAAACCCCAGCTTTACTAAAAATCCAAAAAATTAGCCACGCATGGTGGCGCATACCTGTGGCCCCAACTGCTTGGGTGGCTGAGGGACGAGAATTGCCTTAACCTGGGAAGTAGAGGTTGCAGTAAGCTGAGACACTGCCACTGCATGCCAGCCTGAGTAACAAAGTGAGACTCTGTCTCAAAAGAAAAAAAAAAGAATAAAGAGAAAAGAAGAAATCACTTGTTAAGTACTTTCTCAACATTGTAAGCTGTTTTTAACCTTTTATAAGGAATAAGCTTACTGTTTGTGAATGCTTTTTTGTAGTTTATTGTATGCATTTATTATGTTTTTTTGTAAACATGAAATTTTTGTAAGCATGCCTTTCTAAAGGCTGCATAATGTTCTGTTACCTGTATTTTTTATTTTTGTTTCATTTATTTATTAAGGATTTTACTCTGTCTCCTAGGTTGGAAATCAGTGACGTGATCATAGCTCACTGTGTCCTTAAATTTCTGGGTTCAAGTAATCCTCCTGTCTCAGCCTCCCGAGTAGCTGAGACTACAGGTGTATGCCATCACACCTGGGGAATTTTTTTAATGTTTTATAGAGATGTGGGGGGGGTCTTGCTATGTTGCCAAGGCTGGTCTTGAACTCCTGAACTCAAGTGATCCTCCTACCTTGGCCTCCCAAAGTGCTGAGATTATAGACGTGATCCATGTTACCTGACCAAAAAATTGTTTTTAATTAATAAAAAAGGAAATGTTAATTGTTGTGAAACTTCAAACTTTCCTTTGCAATTTCCTTGATTCAGAAAGGAATACCATGTTTTCGATATGTAATCATTCGATATTTTTATTTTCTATCAAGCTTAACCTTTGAAGTGATGATCAAATCACACTGGTCAATGGGTAGATATCTCTCCTCTAAAATTTTCTAGCAGAATAGTTTTCCTTTTTCTTTAAAAGTTTGAGAATGTTAGACAGTTTGGGATTATTTTTGCTTGTCTTCTAGTATACAAAAATTTACATTTGAAGTATATTTATTTGTTATCTTTTTGCAAATTGATTTATCTCTATCATAGCATCTCATCCAGTGGCAGAGAGAAACACGTGACCATTCAGTCATTTCTGACATATTCTTTTGGATGCAAATATGGAAGAGTAGTCAGAAAAAAGTAGTCTATATCTAGAAAGAGGCTTTGCCTTGTTGACATTATGCTTCATGCGTGTGCATCTGCAACATTGTCAGTTATGGAGCTCACATAATAAAAGTTCTTAATTTCTTAGCACATAGAGCCACTGGAAAGGACTGAAGAGAGCCAGGGCTCTCCATCAACAGCAGGGAACGATGTCAGGGACCTGGGAGACCAATCACCACCTAGATGGTGACTTTTTATGATAATTTTTGTAATGGATTTATTCTTCCAGTGATCTGACTGAGTTTATTTAAATTCTAAACAGAGTTTATTGGTGGAACTTTGTCAGGCACTTCTTTCGTTAACTTGGTTAAATAAACCAGATGTCTTATTTGGACATTTCTAAGTTCCTTGAAATAAGCACTTTTAAATTGAGATAGAGATAGGTCTCTGCTCTGGTAAAACACTCACTGTAAAAATAAGTGTATAGGTCATTTTATAGCATAGGCTGTTTTAGCAAGACTGCTCCTCATTCCTCTAATTCTTTTCTCTCCACACAAATCCCCAAGAGAAAGGTCCTTAATTAGAAGCTTATTGTCTACAGAAAAAAATAATTTTCTTTGCTCCTCTGTAATTTCAAAATTACATTTGTTCTGCTTGGAATAAAAGGAGGTTTATAACCTTGTTAACTGTAATCTTTCATGCTGTTTTTCTTTTTGGAAACTTCCTCTAAGAGTCTGAGCATTAGCCATTTCATGATGTTATGTTATCTCACATTATTTTACACAAACCGTAGAAATAATTTTCAGATGAATTTTTGGGGATCACCTTTTGCCCTTTTGGTAAAAGGTGCCTTCAAATGAAAAATGAACAGTTGAGAAAATAATCCTTCAGTTGAAGAAAATCCCATGTTTCTGAAATAATGTTGATATATGAAGAAAATTGTTTTGTATATTTGTAAGGGGACTCTTGAATTATGTAGAATTTTTCTTTATTTCACTTGTGTGTATATATCTAGGTGTGTAACTTGGCTTATAAAACAACTAACATTTAGTTTTGGGAAAAAATAATTTATTGAGATGGCTTTTTGGTTTTTATTCTCTGAAGTAATCCCAGCCTCATACCTCGAAGATAAATGATCTCTAATACAGTAAATCCAGGAGCTTGAACAGGGACCAATCTCGTTCACTGAAGCTCAGAGGAACGGTTAGAGGTACATGGGAGTGGTTTCTGTGTGCGGCACTTGAGTGTTTCAAAGTCTTGTTTGCTAAAAGGGGTAGCCACTGAGTTCGCTTAGAACAGGGCTGGAAGCTGCTGTGGACTAGAATTCTGCTTGTCAGAGCAAACTGATTGCTCTAAAGATGTACTGTTTATAAGCTACTCTGAGAGTCACTAAAGGAAACTGTTATTATCAGCCAAAGACTAGCGTATGGGAATTGAAATTGATGATCTTTTTAGACCAGTAGAGAGAATCTAGGAAAGCGCTAACCTCTTCATCTCAGATGTCTGTTTGTTTTTTCCCTCCACATGGATACAAAATTAAATCCTTGCTCCTTTTAAACGTCAATGTCTAGTGCAGAAAGGAAATCATAGCGCTTTAGATTAGCATTGAGATTTTGTTTTCACCAAAAAATTCCAACAAACAAACCAAAACCCCCCCCAAGAACTAAGAAGAATGTCATCTCAAGAACTAGTAAGAATGTCCTTCTCAGATAGGAACTTGGAGCATTTTCAATTAAAACAAATTTGCCTTGTGTTAACATACTGTTACTTTAAAACTGTGCTGAAAGGCGCATTCCTTTTTCTTTGCCAGCATCATTTGGAAGCCATGTGTTTTATAAGGCACTCCTGTGGTACTCCCAGGCACTTTTTCATGGAGAACCTATTTCTAAACCTGAAACCTTCCAGTTGTGGTGGAGGCAGTCACACAGTTCATTCATCAATAATCCTCGAATGCTATTGAAGTGAGTGGGCAGAAGATGGCCATTAATGATCAATGCTAAAAGGACTTGACCTTTAAGATTCTAATTCTATAATTTTGTGACAATATGTTTCTTATATGAAGGTAGTAGTGCAAGACACTGAGATGCCTAAAAGGAAAGAATGCTTTTTACCTGTGTTTATAGTAAAAATGATATAACATCATTAAAGGCTGTTGTAAAATCTTCTGTAATTCCTTTGTAGCAGAATGGATATTTTTATTTGGATAGAGGTTTTTTTTTTTGTTGTTGTTGTTTGTTTGTTTGTTGAGACAGAGACTCCAGCTTTGTCACCCAGGCTGGAATGCAATGGCATGATCTCGGCTCATTGCAACCTCCGCCTCCTGGATTCCAGTGATTCTCTCACCTCTCCCTCCTGAGTAGCTGGGATTACAGGCACCCACCATAATACCTGGCTAATTTTTGTATTTTTAGTTGAGACAGAGTTTTACTATGTTGGCCAGGCTGGTCTTGAACTTCTGACCTCAGGCGATCCACCTGCCTCCGACTCCCAAAGTGCTGGGATTATATGTGCTAGCCACTGCACCTGGCCTGGTCAGAGTTCTTAAAAGGATACACAACCCTTTTATTTTCTGTTTGAATGCAATCATGTGGACTTGGCCACACGGCTTCTTAAGTCTTGATTGCCATTGGTTAAGCCAACAGACTTCAAATGTGTAAAGGGAATTCTAGATCAAAATTGTAACTGTAACTTAGTTTCCATACCCTTAATTATGTTTCCCAGAAACAGTTATGCATGAGGCTCCTTGGCTACTAGACTTGAGAATATTTAGGTTTAAACTTTCATACTAGAGTGGTTTATTGCCCTATCTAACTTCTGGTGTCTTTTTCTCTTAAAAAGCTTTTAAAATCCTGTTTGCGTTTTTGAAGGCAGGAAAGAATACAAAAGAGTAAGCGTAGGTATTCCTAAGTCTTAGAGCATTGATTTACAGTTAGTTTCTGATTCTCAGAATAATTTTCCTTTCACAGGTAGAAGTTTTCATGATGAGTTATATGGGAGTTGAAGGTAGCATGGCAAGAGCCGCTCAGTAAAGGGGAGAATAACAGTTTAAAACTTAATACATTTATTATACTATGCACTAGTGGAGATCCCTTGGAGATTACTGTGTCGCTTTCAGTAATTAATAAAAAAAGAAGGAAGTGAAGGAGTTGAAGTTCTAGGCAAGCAATAAGGCTTGATTAAGAAGTTGGAAAATGTGAAAGGAACTAGGATTATTCCTGAGAAGAGACGGCTTGTATTTATGGCTTTAAGATGATGTAGGACTCAGATATCTACTTTCTTGAGGAATAACCAGTTAAAAAGGAAATATACTTAAACTACAACATTAGGATATTAGCTATGCAGATGTTTCCCAATTTGATAACTCTCCAGACTGAATTATCAAGAGAGGTGTTATATCTGTCCTCAGTAAGAAACATGAGGCATAGCCTCAGGGTGTGACAATTCATTGTTTAGATAAGTTCTGTTTCTGTAGAGGTTAAAAGTGGATTCTTGCTTGTGCATGTTTTCATTCATGCATAGTATTTCATAATTAAATTCATATGTCCTTTTTTTCTATGTCTTTTAAGATGATTGGTTCTTTTGCTGAGTGGCATAAGTAGATAATCATATTTCTCAACCTTGTCACCAGACATGATGGCTATTCATTTTATATTTGTAAATACACAGTTGACTTTGACAGTAACTTTGACAGTAATCCAGTGCATTACTCAGTTGTAAATACTGAAATTGCCAAGAATGAAAAAATAAAACATTAGAATATCCTTATAGAAAGCATCCGTTTGTGGGAATTGTATCAACACTGCAGGTATGTGTGTTTATAAAATCACCTAACTGATGACATTTGGCACATCAGTAAGTGGCAGTAATTTTAACATCAATTATTATATTTAAGCAAAATTATTTACAAAACCTAAATTATGTTTTAACAATGATTTCTTGAATAAGTATAAGATAAAATGAATTTTATAGAAAATATAAAATAAACATGAAAGTAGCACTATGTTTTAGCTCCATTATCTTTAGGTAAGTCTGTCTTTCAACAGAGTAGCACTGTAAAATAGTTTTAGATTAGAACTATTGATTGTTAGATTTGGATAGACTAGAAGATCTTGTAATATAGTCCCGTGGTTTTACAGATGAGCAAATAAAGATTTAGTACTGGTACCCAGTCATGCAACAAGATATGAGTGGAAGCAGAGGCAGTTGTGGGCTCTCCTGATTTCCACCCCTCGGCACTCTCCTCTGTAGTGCACTGACCAGAAAGTCAAGTGCAGATTTTGAAATGGGCAGTGAGGGCGCATGCTGGGACTCTAGATGCTGAGGAGTGTAGAAACTTTACTCTGCTTGTACCATTAGGTAAAGAGAAGAAACTGGTCATGACCCGGGACCAGGAACTGCAGTTCACCAGCCAAGTCTATTGTACACATGGAAACTCTGTGGAACATCCTTTTAGTATGAAGGGCTATGTGAGATAAAAGTTACTTTAGATTTTGGATTTCATCTTTCTGCGAAGGTAAATGGCTAACATTTATTAATGTGAACTCTGTGTACTTTGCTAAATATTTTTTGCATGCCTTCTCATTTGATTCTCACTCTACTGTGTGAGGTAATGATACTCCACCTAAGAATTTTCTGGAAA
The DNA here is from genome assembly GCF_049354715.1 of Callithrix jacchus. NCBI lineage: Eukaryota > Metazoa > Chordata > Mammalia > Primates > Cebidae > Callithrix > Callithrix jacchus. The sequence continues at coordinate 136,998,461 of NC_133505.1, forward strand.
GGTGAAGGGACTTGCCCTTGGTTGCCTACTAGGGAAGGTGTCTGTCACCTAAGCTCTTTCTCTTTTACTGTTGCTTCTTCCCTCAACTCACAGCTCTATATCCTATGTAAGGAACAATCAGAGAGAAAAGAGGTTATAGGCTTGAAAGTGATAAAGTTAAATGTATCCTAGGACCCTCTACCAAAATATTTTGAATAGGAGGAAAGCAATAATACAGATTGGTAGAATTTAGAGAAATCATTAATTTTAGATACATACTATCACAGGCGGGATTTTAACACCAGCAGTGGGTTCAGAGAGACACAGAACTTCAGATTTTCTCAGATATTTCAAAATTACTCAGTAAAACTTCCAGGCCAGTTGTGCCAATTAAGGGACTCAGTTCAAGATTCCCTGGGTTTATTACATGGGCTTCCATTGTTAAAATTCTAGGATCTCTATCCAGTTCTATGTTAAAATGTTTTACTTAAGAACAATTAGCCATGTAAAATTTGCTCATATTGATACCTAAGAGTTACTAATAAAAGTTATTTTGCTTAAAAGTTTATTAGACACTTGTCAAGAATGGCCAGAAATGTGTTTTGGTTTCTTTTTTTTTTTTTTTTTCCTTTGAGACGGAGTTTCGCTGTTGTTACCCAGGCTGGAGTGCAATGGCGCGATCTTGGCTCACCACAACCTCCGCCTCCTGGGTTCAGGCAATTCTCCTGCCTCAGCCTCCTGAGTAGCTGGGATTACAGGCATGCGCCACCATGCCCAGATAATTTTTTGTATTTTTAGTAGAGACGGGGTTTCACCATGTTGACCAGGATGGTCTCGATCTCTTGACCTCGTGATCCACCCACCTCGGCCCCCCAAAGTGCTGGGATTATAGGCTTGAGCCACCGCGCCTGGCCGTGTTTTAGTTTCTTAGATGTTCTGTTTAACCATGAATTGCTGTAAATGCTTATCAGTTTTCAAAAAAAGCATAAGAAATGAAATGCCCAACAACCCTCAAATCATTTTTGAATGTAATTTAACCTTTTATTCATTTATTAAATCTCAGAATCTGATAGAGACGATTATGAGTCATACAGTTTTGCTTAATTAATCTCAGTGGTTTGAATGCTAGAGGAATAAGATCTCATACCTCTGTGTCATCTATTACAGTTTTAACCAAGGAGCATTCTGAAGTTCTGTAACTATAGCTGTAGAGCAAATTCAAATGTGCTGTGTTTTGGTGAAATGACCACGGCTTTTTGCCATATCATCTGAATGTAACACACATTGTGTATCAGAGCAGCCCTGTACGGGCTGCGGTATGTCATTTAATCTCAGGGAGCTTTTTCTGACTTCACAGAGTAAAACTAGTACTGCCAACTGGATAGGACTGCTGAGGTGTAAATGATAAAGTATGTTAGAAAGCTTGGCAAGCCTTAATATTCCTTATACACTTAAGGGTACAAATCCTGTTTTTTTATGAGTGTTTCTCTTCCATAGCATAGAGGGCAATGTGTTACATAGAATAGTATTTCTTAACAAATACTGATAATGGAGTGAGACCATGAAAAGCAAATACTGTATAGAAAAAAAAAAAAAAAATCAGGCACTGACACATTAGCCTAGCAAATTGCGCCTTTTGAAGTCAGCTTCCATGTTGGTGAGGCTGCTTTGAACCTCCCAGGTGCCTTTGACTTTTTGTTGACTGCTCTGCTCTTGATCAGCTCACCTTCATCACAGTACGGTTTCTCAACCTCTACACTGTTGACAATTTGGACTGAATAATTTGTATGCATTGTAGGGTGTTTAGTGCCATCTGTAACCTCTATCTGCTAGGTGCTCGTAGTGCTCTACCCCAAGGTGTAGCCAAAAAAAATGTCTCCGGACATTGCGTAGTGTCCTCTGGGGGACAAAATTACCTTGGAATTAGGACCATTACAAGCATACAGCAGTCGCTGCTTTGTGATGTAAGTATCAGTTTACCTGTGCCCCTTCTCACCAGACTGCCAGCCCCTGGAGGGTAGTGCGGTGTCTTTCTCTGGTGCCACAGCTCACACACATGTAGAAGTGCAATAAATATGGAAAGAGAAAAAGGTTTAAGAAAGACTTAAAGAAGTCATCAGTTATAATACCTGTGTTGGTTCATTATATGCAGTGGATTTTTATTTTCTTCTGGACTGAAAGGGCAAGGACTCACTATAACCTCAGATTTCTTTCCTCAAACCATTAATGCCACCACCTTCTCAGATCTTTCTCTTGCTCATGCCCCATCATTGATATAATTAGACAATGTGTTCACTCAAAGAAAAGGGTAATCAGGGATTGGATACCTGAAATGTTAGGCTTCAAGGTCCAGGCAGAAATTAAAGACATCTTTCTCTCTCCCCGTCTCTCTTAAACTCTGTAGTAATTCCCATACCCAGGCTCCAGCAACCACCTATAACCTGAAGATCCCCAAACATATTATCTCTAGCTTAGAACCTACCTGTTAGCTCCGAGTATTACTAGAGGTCTCCTCTTACATTTTGCAAGCTCCAGAAACAGAAACGCAGTATGCATAAAACTAAACTCACCATCTTATTTCACTTCTTCTTTTCTTTTTTTTTTTTTTTTTGAGATGGAATCTTGCTCTCTTTCCCAGGTTGGAGTGCAGTGGCACAATTTCAGCTCTCTGCAACCCCTGCCTCCCAGGATCAAGTGATTCTCCTGTCTCAGCCTCCTGAGTAGCTGGGATTATAGGCACCTGCCACCACGCCCGGCTAATTTTTGGATTTTTTTTTTTTTGAGACGGAGTTTGGCTCTTGTTACCCAGGCTGGAGTGCAATGGCATGATCTCGGCTCACCGCAACCTCTGCCTCCTGGGTTCAGGCAATTCTCCTGCCTCAGCCTCCCGAGTAGCTGGGATTACAGGCATGCGCCACCATGCCCAGCTAATTTTTTGTATTTTTAGTAGAGACGGGGTTTCACCTTGTTGACCAGGATGGTCTCGATCCCTTGACCTTGTGATCTGCTTGCCTTGGCCTCCCAAACTGCTGGGATTACAGGCGTGAGGCACTACATCCAGCTGTCACTTCTTTTAAACCTACTTCAAGATTCTGTGTCCCAGGGAATGGTGTAGAGGCTCTGGAGTGAGAATCTTGCTTTGCTATTTCATAACCCAGTGACCTTGTACGGATTACCTACCCTCTCTTTGTCTCATTTTCCTCATCTGTCACATTGATACTGATCTTCCAGTGTTATTGTGAAGATCAAATTAGGTGATGCATATAAATTACTTAATGAGATAATGCATATAAATCACTTAGAAAACAATGAATAGCCTGCTTAATAAAGGTAGTTGTTATCTCAAAACAAGCTTTAACAAAATACTTGAGAGGCATTTCTTACTTTTGCCCTCACCATTTCTCTGTTCCCACTCAAGTTTCTACATTTTCTTTTCTTTCTTCTCTTTTTTATTTCTTTTTTGAGACAGATACTTGCTCTGTTGCCAGGCTGGAGTGCAATGGTGAGAGGCTCACTGCAACCTCTGGCTCCCAGGTTCAAGCAATTCTCCTGCCTTAGCCTCCTGAGTAGTTGGGATTACAGGCACATGCCACTATACCCAGCTAATTTTTGTATTTTTAGTAGAGATGAGGTTCTACCATGTTGCCCAGGTTGATCTCGAACTCCTGACCCCAGGTGATCCACCTGCCTCAGTTTCCCAAAGTGCTGGGATTACAGGCATGAGCCACTGCGCCCTGCCTAGGCTTCTACATTTTCTTTATCCTGCCTCCCATTCAGTGAAGTAGGCACAGTTCATCCTTATCCATTTCATTTCCAGTGCAGTGGTTTCAGTGCAGACCTTGATCCTTACTTGACCAAATCATTACAGTAGTAGCCTCTTAACAAGCCTTTCCACCTCCAGTTTCACTGTCAGCCTATCTGTCCGGTTTCTTGATGTCTGGAAAGAGATATATTTTTTAGTGTCTCCCATTGCCTAGTAGCTCAAATCCCAACATGCTTCTATGCCTTTGTGCTGGCTGTTCCCTCTCCGTTTTCTTCTCTTTTCTTTGTTGAGCTAACATGTACTTATTTTTAAGATACAGCTCAAGCATTTCTTCATCTTAGAAGTAACACCTAACCACCCTGCCCTGAGATCATTGCTACACTTTGTGCCTGTCTTCTTACCCCAATAACACTTTGTGCACATGTACTTTCTAGCACTTACCATTCATAACTGTGTTTCTTGACTCCTCACCTGTAAATTTTGAGTTTGCGACATCTTATTCATTGTGGTTCCTCATTTGTTTTGGTTTCTACAGTGAGTAGCACATTTCTTGACATGTAGTAGGTGTTTAATAACTATTCGTAGTTGAATACAGCTAGGATTCCATAAGATTGAATCAGGCAGTATAGACATACAAAATCACAGGAACAAAATTGTATAAGAATTCATTGGTGAAATTAACCAGCCAAATGATGAATGAATAAACCATGCAGGCAGCTCTGTTAGATAGAACGAGGAGATCAGTAGATACCCAAAGTAAAGCTAAAAGCTAGGATCTAGTCAGAGATCCGAGCTGAGTAAGTTAATCTGCAATAGGAAGTAGGGAAGGGAAGACCAAGGGCCTATGTATTAAGTCATGCCAGCTTCTTTAGTTGTCCCTAATTTTAAGGAATTTGATCTTGTAAGGGAGAAATACAGAAGAAAAAAAAATTCTAACAATAGAGTGCTATTTAAAAAATATATACCTAGTGTTATGGCAATAGAAATGAAGTAATTTTTCGACAAATGGTGTCATGTCATTGCCTGTGGGCCAGAAATGACCAGTTCAAATATCAGAGGTGAGGGTGCAATGGGCAGCTGTGTCTCATCAGTCTTAAGACCTCCAGTGTCAACACAGCTTCACATGGTAGCCTAAGCAAAGATCACGTTCAAGGGGTCTGAATGGGTTGAGATCACATTGCTTCAGCTGCCAATGGTGATAGCATTTTGTCATTTTCTATGTAAGCATAATTTTTAGATTAGTTTGCTGCTAGGAACAATAGTCTCAAGAGTCATTTTTCAAGATTATTTTCCAGGCCTGTCATGTAAAACAGGGAAATGGTGTACAGTTTTCTCAGCACTGTGGAGATAACCAAAACACCATTTAGTAACATCACTAACCATTTAATGCATGATTTCTTCAAAGAAACCACGTTGTTCTCTTTGGCCCAGGAAATAGTTGCTGCATTGTCTAAATACATCCTCTTTAAAATTACATTTGAAACATCTCTAACCATGGTTTATTTATTGGAATCTCATATCCCACCTTTTGAGTAAGGACTTTTCTTCCTGTCTTGATCCTATAGATTGAATATCACCTATGCCTCTTTGATTGGAATAATGAATGAGTTTCTGTTCCCATTATGTTACGCTGCTTTGCTGTTGAGGTGAAATAGCAATGAATCACATCCCTAGTTGCATTTAGTGATTCAATAAACTGTACTTGGGATTTCGTTGTTAGGGTTCGAAGTCAGTATTTGTCCGTTTCTCAAAACCTTGTACCAATCTCAGAATATTTGGATCTTGATTGTTCTATATTGAGGGAGCCAACATCCTTCTCCTGAACCCAGCCTAGAGTCTCTAAAGCTGAGACTGCTTAAAGAGAAATGCTGAACTGCTATGCAAAAAAAATGAACCTTTATCAAGGCTTGATGTGATCTTTGCTGTTTCACAACTGTCATATTGAAATTCCCTTTGGCACCCACAGAAGGGAATACTTACCTCTGCCAGCAGGTTTCTGTTGGGAGCTGGAATGCATCCCCGTAAATACTCAGAGTGGCAGGGGTGGCAGAGCTTTCTTTTCTCCCCACGCTGCTTCTGCTTTTGGCAAAGGCTTGAATATTGGCAGGGGTGCCCGCCTCTGCACAGTCTGCTCTGGGGAGGTGGGGGATTCCTCTTACTTCCAATTACCAGTTTCTCTATATGTGGGAGGACATTTTTTGGCCAGATTATCCTCTTCTCTTCATGTCTGGCTGACAGCACCCTTGCTAATTTATTTTTTTGGCATCCCTTATGCATGTGTTAAGATGTCAAAAGGTACATGCAAAGCACTGAAGACTGCATTTACATTCTGGAGTTTTCAGTAGGCATGCATGAGATGTTTGAAGCTGTCTGTCTGGTATAGAAGGTATGGTACAGGGTAAACAGAGGATAGTGGGCATGGTTTACTTGCCTTCTTGCAAAAGTCTTAAGGCTCCTTAGTGAACAGTGAATCACAGAATCCTAAACTTGTATGAGGGTAAGGATGTGAAAGTTTGTGTGATCTGTTGCCTCTTTCTCCTGGAAATTGGGGCCAGGAACCGTTACATGGCTTGCTCAAGTCCATCCAGCTGACCCATGCTAGAGCCTCCACCAGGATTTGGGTCATCTCTCTTTGTCCTGTGTTATTTTCACTGCACTGTAATGTTTTGAAAGTAGTAGACACTCGGGAAATATGTATTTGATCCACTCAGTACCTGTCTTCACAGCTCCTTCCTGCATGTAGGTTGGGAAAAATTCCACTCCCCCTTTCCGTCAGAAACATGCACACAAAAAATTCGGAGAAGCTGTCTAGCCATACTGGTTGGATTGCTTATGATTCCTCTAGCTAGATTGAGTTGCCTAGGAAAGTGGTCATTTGAGTAGTTTTTCCCTTCCCAAGTAGGATGGAACCCTTAGTTGAAGAGCTGGTGTCAAAATCAATCTGTCATTTTGGAGGCTGTGGAAAAGCAGCTCCAATCACCTTCCCTGGACAGTCTGTTCTATTAAACTTTCTCAAACGTGAATAGCAGATTTGTGAAGGCATACTCAGAATGAACAGATCTCAAAAACAGTCTCTTCAGAGGGAATAATTATTCTAAACAGCGAATTTGAGGGAATGTAGCCCTGAAAATGTTTTGGGTTATGGTTGAGAATCTTAAGTAGTCAAGTAATTTTTTTAAAAAGCTTTCAATAAACGATATTAGGAAGCGATTAAAAAATAAACAGTTGAAGAACTAACTTTCTGTTTATAACAATTGCTTTTGGATGACTGGTCAGATGGAGAAGGTTTTGTTGTTAATGGTGATAGAACAGGCTCATCCTCCACACTTTCTTGATGGGACTGCGTTACACATCCAAGAAGGTAAGTCAAGCTGGATCAAAGTCATTGAATTTAAAGCAAGTGTTACGCTTAACAGCACTTTAAAATACTGAGGTAGTAGTACTGTGGTCACTTAAGACAATCATTTTGTGATGGCAGTTCTAAAGAGGGCTTGGGTATCCAGCTTGTCATAGTGCCTTTAGTGGCTAAAACTTAACATTTAGACAGCTCCAGCTTTCTCTCTGGAGTAAATATGAAAAGGGATACTTGATGTTGGAATCATTTTCAAAGAAAGGTCTTAGACATGCTTTAATTGTAAACTGTATGCAAAGCTGATACGGTTTAATTCTTTTTCTTTTTGCCTAAAAATAACAACTAAAGCTTTTACAAATTTCTCTACTCCCAGACTTTTTACCTATTATGTGAGTATTTCTAATGCTTATGAACATGGGCCCGCAGTTGCTTGCATGTAATGGGTGCTCTGAAAATGCTAGTGATGATAGAGATTTTTAAAAACTTCAGAAAAACCTTTCGTACTAGTTTTTCAGGTATGTATTTTTGTTTGTTTGTATTTTTATTGGTGCCTCGAAACATGACTGAGAACTTATTTTGGACTCTGATCAGTCTGTTTTCTTTTTAAACTAAGAATATTTTCAATTGGTGAGATAAAGGTTGTAGAGAGTAAAATATCTTAGAAGGAAAGGAGGGAATTTCTTCTTTTGTTGTTAGCTTGGTTTTAGGAAGATAATACTTTTCTTTTTTAAAAAATCAGATAATTTGGAAAAAAAGTAAATAAAAATTGGAAGTAATCCATATTTTGAGCATAGCCTTTAAAAAGTATCAAAACCGGGCTGTGGACGGTGGCTCACGCCTGTAATCCCAGCACTTTGGGAGGCCGAGGCAGGTTGATCACGAGGTCAAGAGATTGAGACCATCCTGGTCAACATGGTGAAACCCCATCTCTACTAAAAATACAAAAAATTAGCTGGGCATGGTGGCGCGTGCCTGTGATCCCAGCTACTCAGGAGGCTGAGGCAGGAGAATTGCCTGAACCCAGGAGGCGGAGGTTGCCGTGAGCCGAGATCACGCCATTGCATTCCAGCCTGGATAACAAGAGCAAAACTCCGTCTCAAAAACAAACAAAAAGTATCAAAACCATATACGTTTTATATATATATATATATATATATATATATATATATATATATATATATACACACACACACACACACACACAATGTATATGTATGCACATACATTTATACTTAGTATATTTTTAAAAACTGGAATCACCCATACTTTTTAATATGCTAAGGTTTTATATTTAATGGTAAAATATTTCAGATATCCAAAACATAGAGGATAGAAGACACCTATGTACCCACAGTCCAGGTGAAATTTAACATTTTGTCATTAAAAACTACGTGTAAATACTTTTTAAGTGAGAAAATGAGGGCACGGAAGGTACTATTGGAGGCTTCTTCCCCCCACATTGCATGTTTCCCCCTCCTGGCAGGCAGCAGGACCTGTGCAGCCTTCACTTCTGCTTCATACTTCTACTTTCTATGTTTGTATTTACACTTATTTACAGCATCGTCTTATGTATTTTTAAATTCATATAAATGATTTCCTAGTTCACATGCTCTTTGCACATTTTGTCATTAAATATATTTTTTGAATTTAACCAGATTAAAACTTGTAGCTCTAGCTAATTATTTAAACTGCTGTGTAGTGTTAGATTACATGGTTATATCATCTGTCCCTTATTGATGGGCAACTAATAATAATTTATTTCCAGTTTTTCTGTATTACAAACAATATTGCAGAGGACATCATGTCTCCTTGTACATGCATGTAAGATTTCCTAGGATTTACATTTTCAAGTAAAATCATAGATTAAGAGCAGCTTTAAACTTAACTAATAATTGCAAATATGGAATTTAAACTGATTATACCAATTTATATCCCCATTACCAAGGATCAGTTTTTTTGTAACTTAGTCCGTTTTTGCTTTTTATATTTTGAACTCATGTTGTTGGATAAACATAGATTTAAAATTACTATATTTTAATGGCAAATTATTTCTTTTGTAATAATTCTTTTCATCCTTAATAATGTTTTCCCCTTCTTTGGAGTCTATTTGGTATGTTAATATTGCTATACAAGCTCTCTTTGGCTTAGTATTTGTCTTTTTCTATTCTTTTACTTTGTGTCATTTATGTTTTAAATTTGGGTGTGTTATTTTTAATCTAATCTGAAAATGTCTGGCTTTTATCTGGTAAATTTAATAAGTGTGGTTTTATTATGATTACCAAAGCATTTGGATTTATTTCCACTATGCTATTTTGTTTCTCTTTTCACCAGGCTTTTTATATGTTTATTTATTGCTTTGGTTACCTTTCCATAGGTTTTCTTTTTTTTCGTTCTGTTGCTTTGGAAGGTATACATTTTAATAATAATCATATCCTTTTCAATAATTTTTATATGCTAATTATATAAAACAATATAAACTATAATTGTATAAAATACAGTAAAATTTTTATTTTAGTGGGTATTCCTAGATTTTTTTACATGAATTATTTTTCTTTATAGATGTTTCTTTTCTCTCTCAACTTTTATTTTAGGTTCGGGGGGTACATTTGTAGGTTTGTTACATGGGTAATTTCCATGTCTCTGAGGTTTGGTGTACAAATGATCCTATCACCCAGGTAGTGACACAGTACCTGACAGGCAGTTTTTCAACCTATGTTTCCCTCCCACCCTCTTCCCTCAAGTAGTACCCAGTGCCTGCTGTTCCCATATTTGTGTCCATGTGTATTCAATGTTTAGCCCTGCTTAGAAGTGAGAACATGTGGTTGGTTTCCAATTCCCACATAGTTCTCTCAGGGTAATCCCTTTCAGCTGCATCCCTGCTATTGCAAAGGACATTATTTATTTTTTGTATGACCATGTAGTTTTCTCTGGTGTATATGTGGTCACATTTTCTTTATCCAGTCTACCATTGGTGGGCATCTAGGTTGATTCTGTGTCTTTGCTATTATGAGTAGTGCTGTAATAAACACAACTGTACATGTGCTTTTTTGATACAATGATTTCTTTTTCTTTGGGTATACACTCAGTAGTGGGATTGCTGGGTCAAATGGTAGTTCTGTGCTAAGTTCTTTGAGGAATCTCCAAACTGCTTTCCACAGTTGCTGAACTAATTTACATTCCCACCAGTAGTGTATAAGTGTTCCCTTTTCTCCACAACCTCACCAACATCTATTGTTTTATGACTTTTTGGTAATGGCCATTCTGACTGGTATGAGATGATATCTCATTGTGGTTTTGATTTGCATTTCTCTAATGATTAGTGTTGATGAGCGTTTTTTTCATGTATCTATTTGTTGACCTCATGGATGTCTTCTTTTGAGAACTGTCACCATCTAATGATATTATAATAATTTTATAGTAAGTTCAGATTGCTATTTAGTGATTAGTTTACCATTTTCTTCATTCCCAATTGCCTCTCATATCTCATTTTTTTTGGTGGTTCAATTTCCTTCTACTAAATTATATCCTTTAGTAGTTATTTCATTAAGATCCATGAGTGTAAACACAATCTTAGTTTGTCTGAAAAAATATTTATGTTTTTCTCTGACTTCAATGGTAGTTTAGCTGGTTTCTTTTCAACACCTTCAAGTTCCCATTCCATTTAACTTCTGACTCTACAATTTCTTATAGAAAATCTAGACTCGGGCCGGGCGCGGTGGCTCATGCCTGTAATCCCAGGACTTTGAGAGACTGAGGCGGGTAGATCATGAGGTCAAGGGATTGAGACCATCCTGGTCAACATTCTGAAACCCCGTCTCTACTAAAAATACAAAAAATTAGCCAGGCATTGTGGTGCATGCCTGTAATCCCAGCTACTCAGGAGGCTGAGGCAGGAGAATTGCCTGAATCCAGGAGGCGGAGGTTGCGGTGAGCCGAGATCACGCCATTGCACTCCAGCCTGGGTAACAAGAGTGAAACATCATCTCAAAAAAAAAAAAAAAAGAAAGAAAAAAAGAAAGTCTAGACTCACATTATTGTTCCTTTGTGTGTAAACTTTTTAAATTGTTTTCAAGATTTTCTCTTTTTTGTGTAATGTTTTACTTCACTGTAAGTAAGTCTACATTTAAAAACAATTATTCAGAACTTAATATATTTCTTCGACCTGTGAAGTCATGTTTTCCATCAGCAATGGAAGTTTCAACCACTATGTCTTCGAACTGCCTCTTTCCCATCCTTGCTGTTGTTTCCTTCAGGAACTCTTAATAGACCAATTTGGATCTTTTGATTCTAGCTACTATGTTTTCTAATTCTTTATTCATGGCATTTTCCTCAGAAGCATCTTTGTGTACCACTTTTATCCCTAGCAGTGACTAATCTGTAGCTCAGTCCAGCCACTGAGCTTTTCATTTATATTTTTCATTCAACAAATTCTGTTTAAAAACACCATTTCTTTTTTTATAGTATATCATTTCTACTAATGTTTTCTAGTTCTTTTTTTATTTTATTTTTTCCCTATTTATATTCAAGTTAAAAACATTTCCATAAGTTATTGGGGTGCATACAGGTAGGTATTGGGGTAGATACTGGTAGGAATTTGGTTACGTGAGTAAGTTCTTTAGTGGTGATTTGGTGATTTGTGAAATTTTGCTGCACGTACCATCCAAGCAGTATACATTGCTCCATATTTGTAGTCTTCTATCCCTCACCCCCCTCCAAGTCTTCCCCCTCGGTCCCTAAAGACCATTGTATCAATCTTATACTTTCGTGTCCTCATAGCTTAGCTCCCACATATCAGCGAGAACTGACAATGTTTGGTTTTCCATTCCTGAGTTACATCACTTAAAATGATATTCTCCAGTCTCATCCAGGTCATTGCAAATGCTGTTAATGCCTTCCTTTTTTATGGCTATGTAGTATTCCATCATACATATACCAGAGTTTCTTTATCCACTCATTGACTGATGGGCATTTGGGTTGGTTCTGCGATTTTGCAATTGCCAATTGTGCTGCTATAAACATGCATGTGCAAGTCACTTTTTTGAATAATGACTTTTTTTTCCTCTGGGTAGATACCCAGTAGTGGGATTGCTGGATCAAATGGTAGTGCTACTTTTAGTTCATGAAGGAATCTCCACACTGTTTTCCATAGTGGCTGTACCAGTTTACATTTCCCACCAGCACTGTGAAAGTCTTCCCTGTTCACTGCATCCACAGCTTTCTCTATGGTCACCTTCCTATTTTTTTTTAATTATCTCCAGTCCTTGGGGTTATGAGTCCTACTGTTTGGGGAATCTCCTGACTCTGTCATAATGACAGTTTAGCTCCTATACTTTTTAAAAAAATTGTGAGCTTATCTTTAACTGGGACTATTTTCATATGTAAGCCCTGAATTATAGTTGTTTCAATAGACTTATGTTTATTTCTGCTGGGTTTTGAGGAGTTTCTTTAGTCCAAGATTAGTTTTTTTAACTATAATTTTGTGACGTAAGATTTTTGTACTTCATTGAGAGTTTAATTTGGTTCTGCCTAGCCACATACTTGGAGCTTCAGTCAAAGATAAGCTTCCTTGTCATTTCACTGAGCCAGTGACTGAAGTTTTCTTGTCTCTTTTCAGCATAATTGACTGTCCAGGGCACAGACTCTATTCTAGGGTTCTAAGTCCAACGCCCTGCCTGTGTGGCCTTCTCATCACACCACCTGACCCCACACAGCGGTTACAGAAGCAGACAAATAAATAAATAAGCAAAATGTAGTCATTGAGTGATGGACCTCACATCTAGGTCTGAAATTTCCCTGAGATACCTTGCCATCAGCTGAAATTTTTCATTCTGGCTTCGAGTACCTCTTCATTTCTGGAAATAAATGGGGAGTGGGGATGTCTCTTTTCTTCATCAGAGCTCACCTGTGCAATAACCTTGTTTGTTTTTATTGTTTATTCAGCAATCCTGTGTATTTCTGGCAAGGAAGTCCATCCTACCTCAGAGTGCCACCTCACTGTATCCAGGTGTCATGTTGTTTAATATCTTGCATTTTTACTTCTTGTATGGTAGGCATCTTTTTACATCAGTAAAGTATTATTTTTATTAGCCTTTTAGTATTCCATTGTTCAGCTGAACCATAAATTATTTGACTAATCTCTATTATAAATCCCTTCCTTCCCTCCCTCCCTTTCTTCCTTCCTTCTTCCCTCCCTCCTTCCCTCCCTCCTTTCCATCCTTCTTCCCTCCCTCCCTTCCTTCTTCTTTCTCTTTCTTTTCCTTCCTTCCTTCCTTTCCCTCCCTCCCTCCCTCCCTCCCTCCCTCCCTTCCTTCCTTCCTTTCTTCCTTCCTTCCTTCCTTCCTTGTTGCCTGCCTGCCTGTGACAGCCAAGATTCCTTGGGATATTTTTTGAGTATATTCATGTAAATATATGATAAGCAGAAAGGATCCTGGGGTCAAATATATGAAAATGTATACCCTCCCTTGGTAATCTCTTTCTTTTCTTTTCTTTTTTCTCCCCTCCCTCCCTCCCTCCTTCCTTCCCTCCCTCCTTCCCTCCTTCCTTCCTTCCTTTCTTCCTTCCTTCCCTCCCTCCCTCCCTCCCTTTCCTCCCTTCCTTCCTTTTCCCCTCCCTCCCTTCCTTCCCTTCCTTTCTTCCCTTCCATCCCTTCCATCTCTTCTGTCCCTTCTGTTCCTTCTGTCCCTTCCTCCCCTTCTTCCCCTTCCTCCCTTCCTTTGCCTTTTCCTTTATCTTTCTTTTTCTCTTTCTCCTTTTCTTCCTTCCCTCCCTCCCTCCCTTTTCTTTCCTTCCTTCCTTCTCTCCTTCCTTCCCTCCCTCCCTCCTTCATTCCTTTTTTTCCCTCCCTCCCTCCTCTTTCCTTCCTTCTTTCTTTCCTTCCTTCCTTCCTTCCTTCCTTCCTTCCTTCCTTCCTTCCTTCCCTCCCTCCCTCCTTCATTCCTTTTTTACCTTCCTCCCTCCTCCTTTTCCCTCCCTCCCTTCCTCCTTCATCTCTCTCTCTCTCTGTTTCTTTTTCTTTTTAACTGTATTAAACAGTGCTGCAACCAGGTATCCATATACACATATTTTTGTGTACTTGTCAAATAATTTTGTATATTAAATGCCTAGAAGGCTGAGCACGGTGGCTCATGCCTGTAATCCAACTCTTTGGAAGGCCGAGGCAGGCGGATCACAAGGTCAGGAGTTTGAGACCAGCCTGGCCAATATGATGAAACCCCATCTCTACAAAAATACAAAAATTAACTGGGTGTGGTGGCAAGTGCCTGTAGTCCCAGCTACTTGGAAGGCCGAGGCAGGAGAATTGCTTGGACCTGGGAGGTGGAGGTTGCAGTGAGCTGAGATCATGCCCACTGCACTTCAGCCTGGGCAACACAGCAAGACTCCATCTAAAAAAAAGTATTTCAAGGTGTTTTCCTGAAAGTTTGTACCCAATGTACTTCCACTTCACACTTTTTCCATACTTTGCCATCAGTAGGTCTTTTCAGTTGTTTTAAATGTGTAAATTTGATAGGTAAAAACAGTGATATCTCACTGATTTTCTTAGTATTTTTTTTATTAATGTTTGTCTGTGTGTGTTTATGAGCTTTTTTTCAGTTTTTCTCTTTTGTAAATTGCCTGTTTATGTCCTATTTTTCTACTTTTCTTAAATCATTGATTTCTAAGAACTCTTTATATGGTAAGGACAGTGTATCTTTGCCTGTCATGCAGTTTTTTTCTGTTTGCTGTTTGTGCTCTAAACTTGACTATGGTGGCTTTGCCTTACAGGAGTTTAAAATTTTGTATCTTCATAGATGCCTTTCTTTAAAGAAAAACCTTAAGTCTTTTGGTTTTATTACTATGACTACAAAACTGAAAAGAAGGAATTTATGAATTGCTTTTATGGGAAAAATTTACAATTTGCCATTCATATAATAAACAAATGGAGCATTATGCAAAAAAGACATAAAATGATGATATGATAAAAACTTGAAAGTGAAACACAACAGTTTCCAAGAAATAAAAATGGAAACACTGTATCCACTGGAGAGAGTACAACACTGTTCAGGGAAAATGGGAATCAGTTGAGCAAAAAGTAAAAAAAGGTTGAGACTCAGTGGATGTAAATAAAAGACACATAAAAATGACAATCAATTTATCTATTTTTATGTTATAGGGATTTATTACTAACTGGATAAGACCTACAAAGGAACTTTTTATTATACTTATAAGAGTTACTTGGGGTCTATTCAACTTTAAATAAACTTAATTTATTATTCAAAAAACATGTACTGATTACAGGCTATGTTCCAAAAAATAATTTTTGGGTGACAATTTTGGCTTACTATATTGATCAGAATGAAATTGCTGATGTTTGACCACTTTCGACCTGCTCTGTCAGCAACTTTATGTGGTTTAACATAACAACAGTTGTTTAGTTTCCTTTTTCTCTCCTCCAGCCTCTTATCCATCCCACCCCAGCTACCAGGAGGAGCCAAAGCTCTTTATCCATCTCAAAATTCCATAGTTTGCCCTCTCTTCCAGAACTTGACTCTGTCGATTCTTCCTGTCTTTTTATACCTTTGATATTTCCTTTCCTTTCAGCTTTCATCCTTCAGCATATATGATAGCGAAGACTTTTCTTTTTGCTATCTACCTATAGAATATACTGCAGACACAAAAGAGGAATATAATGTGTGTAAACAACTCATAATAAACTCAAGGAATTTCTATAAATCTTTGGTTTTCAACTTTTGTAATTGTACAGGAAGTTGATATACAAACTTTATTTAAAGTATGTATGTTAGATGAAGTGAAATATCCCTATCCTCTATTAGAAGTTTTATTTATAAATATCCCTATCCTCTATTATAAATTATATCATAAATGTTTGTTATTGTAAAAATGTAGCCTCTTTATGTTATCTGCATGTATGCAAGAGTCCATTTCCATCTCTTTATGCCCCCATATCACTTTTAACTGCAATTTTTGCAGCTTGCTTCTAGTTACCACTCTCCATCTTCCAAATCTGCATTGGCATAATTTCCATCCCTGGCTGTCCTGCTTCTTTCTTTATATCTCTAAGTGCAGCAATACCAGGTAAAACCACTTGTTTTAACAGTGAAAAACATTTGGGTAGAAGATGGTCCCCTCCATTCTGAGGGGCATCCGTCATGTGACTACATTAATGATCACTAATTACTAAATTGAACTCTGGATAAATGTAGCAAGCTATTCATAAGCCATTTTATAATTAATTTCAATGAGAGTAGATCACAGATTTTCTTTTCTGATGTTCAGACAGAAATGTATGGCCATAGAAGATAGCACTTTCATACCAAGTAAATTTTAGATATTATAATAATGAATTCTTCTTAATTATTGTTCTTATTTTGATAAGTGGTATCCAGAATTAGTTCAGTTTTTAACTTTGAGGTATTTTTAACCTGCTGATTCACATTGGTGATCATTTATATAATCAGAACATTATTAGAAGAGGCAAATTATATGTTTTATAGAATTTTGAATGAAAAATTTATAATATTTGATAACATATTTTTATAGTGGGAAAACCTGGATCATCTATAGGTTTTTAGTAAATCCTTCTTATTTCAGAAACTTTTTTTATCATTTTGCTATTTTTTTTTTTCAACATGGCTTATAGCCTTTTAAAACTTTTAAGTTCAGGGGTACAAGTGCAGGTTTACTGCCTAGATAAACTTGTGTTATGGGGGTTTGTTGTACAGATTATTTCATCACCCAGGTATTAAGTCTACTACCCATTAGATATTTTTCATAATTCTTTTCCTCCTCCCTCCAACCCTTCAGCCTCAAGTAGGCCCCAGGGAGTGTTGTTCCCCTCTATGTGTCCATGTGTTCTTATCACTTAGCTCTCACTTGTGAGAACATGCGGTATTTGGTTTTATGCTCCTGTGTTAGTTTGCTGAAGATAATGGCCCCTAGCTCCATCCATGTCCCTGAAAAGGACGTGATGTTATTCTTTCTTATGACCACATAGTATTCCATGGTGTAAACGTACCATATTTTCTTTATTCAGTCTATCACTATTGGGCACCTAGGTTGATTCCATGTCTCTGCTATTGTGAATACTGCTGCAATGAACATAATATATGTGTATGTGTCTTTATAATAGAATGATTTATATTCATTTGTGTATATAACCAGTAGTGGGATTGCTGGGTCCAATGGTATTTCTGTCTTTATGTCTTTGAGGAATCACCACACTTGTTTCACAGAGATTGAACTAATTTACACTCCTATGAACAGTACATAAGTGTTCCTTTTTCTCCACAACCTCACCAGCATCTGTTATTTTTTGACTTTTTAATAATAGCCATTCTGACTGGTGTGAGATGGTATCTCATTATGGTTCTGATTTGCATTTCTCTATCGCTTCTCAGCCTTTTGGCTAAGATCAAGTGTGATTTGCATTTATCTAATGATCAGTGATGTTGAGCTTTTTTACATATGCTTTTTGGCTGCATGTATATCTTTTTGAAACATGTCTGTTCATGTCATTTGCACACTTTTTAATGGGGTTGTTTGTTTTTCTCTTGTAAATTTGTTTAAATTCCTTATTTTTGCTGGATATTAGACCTTTGTCAGATGCATAGTTTGCAAAAATTTTCTTCCATTCTGTAGGTTGCCTGTTCACTCTGATAATAGTGTCATTTGCTGGACAGAAGCTCATACCATTTGTCAATTTTTGCTTTTGTTGCAATTGCTTTTGGCATCTTCATCATGGAATCTTTGCCCATACCTGTGTCCTGAATGGTATTGGCTAGGTGGTCTTCTAGGGTTTTTATAGTTTTGAGTTTTACATTTAAGTCTTTAATCCATCTTGAGTTAATTTTTATACATGATGTAAGGAAGGAGTCCATTTTCAATCTTTTGCATATGACTAGCTACTTATCCCAGCATCATTTATTGAATAGGGGATCCTTTTCCCATTGTTTTTGTCAGGTTTGTCAAAAACACAGTTTTTGTTATATAGTTTTTGTTATAGTTATAGTTTTTGATAGTTATAATTGTGTGGTTATTTCTGGGATTTCCATTCTGTTTCATTGGTCTGTGTTGGTACTATTATCATGCTATTTTAGTTACTGCAGCCCTGTAGTATAGTTTGAAGTCGGGTAGGGTAGCATGAGGCCTCTAGCTTTGTTCTTGTTGCTTAGGATTGCCTTGGCTATTGGAGCTCTTTTTGGTTCTAGATGAATTTTAAAGTAACTTTTTCTAGTTCTGTGAAGAATCTCAATGGTAGTTTAATAGGAACAGCATTGAATCTATAAATTGCTTTGGGCAGTCTGGACATTTTAACAATATTGATTCTTTCTATCCATGAGCATGGAATGCTTTTTGTTTGTTTGTATTATGTCTGATTACTTTGAGCCATGATTTGTAGTTCTCCGTCTAGAGAATTTTCACTTCCCTAGGTAGCTTTATTCCTAGGTATTTTATTCTTTTTGTGGCAATGGTGAATGGAAGTTCATTTTCTGAAATTTTTAAGGATTGCTCTTATCACTTAAATTTGACTACTGCAGCAGTTTTCTTTTGGTCTCTTCTTAGTTTTCTTTCCATTAGTTGACTTTGCATCACGATGGGAGAGCCATTCTGAGAATGAGGAATCATGTGTTTTCATATTCCTGGGAACACTCACTTTCCTCTGGCAACTGGGTTGCTCAGTGTTCCTAGAGAAAATCATGCAATTTAGAGGGTTATTGCCATTACACAGTCATGGTTTCTAGTGCCTGTGTGCTTTCAGCCCTGCTCAGCAGTCCTCTTGTGCACACCTGGAGTGGCCTCTCCCCATGCTGGGTCTCACCGCCTCCCCAGGCCTCCTGACACACTGCTAGCTTGCAGTAGATGGGCTGCTTCCTAATCCAAATGACAGACACTGCACACACTGAACACCTCACTGGCAGGTTGCTTCTTCATGTCTTGAGTGGACACATACGACACTGCCCATATTTGACTAGATTTTGACTTGCAAAACCATCAATTTTATCTGCTTCAAACTAATACAAGCTTATCTTCACCCTCTATCATTCCCTGGCTTCTGGGAATAAATGACCCTCTTCTCCAAAGTTAATGCATTCCTTAGGAAGGAGCTCATACATCATTTCTCCTCCAGGACTTGTCTCCATCAGATCCTTGTCTTTTCATATCTTCAATATCTAACTTTTCCTCTTGGCATCTTTCCATTTGCATATAAGATAACCAAGTTTTTTTCTGTCTTAATTATATTTGATTTTTAAAAATATATAGAATATACCCCATGCACAAAGGAGAAATATAAACTATATGTGCAGCTTAAAGAAATATACTAAGTGGCCAGGTACGGTGGCTTACACCTGTAATCCCAGCATTTTGGGAAGCTGAAGCAGGTGGATCACAAGGTCAGGAGATTGAGAACATTCTGGCCAACATGGTGAAACCTCGTCTCTACTGAAAATACAAAAATTAGCTGGGAATGGTGGTGCATGCCTGTAGTCCCTGCTACTCTGGATGCTGAGGCAGGAGAATCACTTGAACCTGGGAGACAGAGGTCTCAGTGAGCCGAGATTGCGCCACTGCACTCCGGCCTAGTGACAAAACAAGACTCTGTCTCAAAAAAAAAAAAATCATACAGAGAAAAACACTATCCAGCTTGAGACTAGACCCTTTTAAATATAGCTGTAGCCCTTGTGTGCTGTGATCCCTCCTCCCACATTCCCCTAAACAATATCTTGTGTTTTATATTTATTCCCCCTTGCATTTCTTTATAGTTTAGTCACATGTATGCATCTCTTAAAAGTCTTGTTTAGTCTCACATATTTTTAAATATAAATGGAATCTAAATATATATAGTCTTCTGAAACTAGCTCTTGCACTCTCCACTGTGTTTATGAGATTGATCTGTGTTATGTTAATACTGTGACAGTTTTTGCTTAACCAATTCCCATTTTCCAGGTGTATTGCTGTAGACTCTATACCTGATACATAATGTCCTGAATTCTAAATGAAAGAACTTTCCTTCTCAGTCTTACACCCTGGAAATCGTTTGTTCGGTTTGACTTTGTTAGCCTTGTGAGAAGCAGTTCTTCTGTCTTAAACACAAGCCCAATCCTCTCTACTTAATTGTGTATCCATCTCTAACAACTGCTCTTTCTCCTTTCCTTTAAGACCAAAATCTTAGTGAGAGTAGTTCATACTCACTGTCTTTACGTCTTGACCTCGCATCTGGGCCTTGTTTGATCTCTTGATGGCTGATCTCGCCATGTTTTTTAAAGTTTCTCCTTTAGTTTCCTGAACAAAACTCATGACAGCCTGTTTTTTCCTGTCTGCTAAATGCTAAATGTAAACCTTACAGTTTATAATCTGGTTTTCTTAGTTTTGAGCACATTCTACCTGATTTTAGTGTAGCTTTCCTTTTATTTTCACACGGTGGGGAGCGAAGTCTCCATTACATAATGTGAAAGGTGCCTGGAATTAGAATTGTATTCTGGAAGTCTTGTGGTGTTGTAATAAGCCTATATGGATGAGGGAATGAGGGGAGGCAGAGAAGCTTGACCTTGCATCTGAAAATGCTTAAATGTATTTTAAGTACCATCTGAACTATGGTCACAGAAGCAACATTAATTGCAAGAAATCTAATCTAATATTTTCTTTTATTTAGGGATTTGGTTCATTTTGGTTCATTTGGGCATCAAGATTATAAAATATGACAACAGGATTAGTAGTTTCTTCTCATTTGGGCAAGGAGCTTGCTACAGAAGTATTGTTAATGGTCAGGAGATATATTCTGTCTGTATTTACAGACTTTAGCAAGGAGAATTTAAATAATGATCTAGATAATTCAAAGCCAAAACCCTTGTTGCCTCAGTTATCACTCTTTGGAGGAATTATCTCAATAATCATTTACTCAGATCCTTTTACACAGGTGTATCCATAGAGAAGCTTGATTTGGTCAATATCATAAATGCCTTCTATGTTTAAAACACTGATCGGTGCTTCAAGATATGTAGAGATGAAAGACAATAAGCTCCAAGTTGCTTCTAATGTAGAGGGAAAAAACTAAGCACACAATTAATTTAAACTGCAAATTAGACTACAAATAACATTTAAGAAAAGTTATATAAAGGGTCACAGGAAGGGAGCTTGACTCCCACAAACTTTGAATTTATTCTTTTTGGAAGTGGATTTAAGAGACTGCGGTCGGGCCTGGTTAGGACTTGGATGGGAGACCGCCTGGGAATACCAGGTGCTGTAGGCTTTTGGCTTTTCTGCTCCCTGCCTTCTTCCCTCTAAAAAAAAAAAAAGCTGCATCTCAGACCTAGTCTCTGAATTTTACATCTGCTATTATTTTTATTTTTATACAAGTATATTGATGTGTTATTTACATATCATCTATATGGTTATATTTGTGGTAAATGCCATTCATTCATCAAACCTATTTTGAGTACTCACCATGCTCCATCTGCAAAGTGTGGGGCATGCAATGGTTAATAAGGCATGGTCAAGGAGTTTGGAGCAGTACAGAGGCAAATATGGAAACAGTATTCCCAGGATAGTACTAAAAGTGCCCCATAGTGCCCAGTACTGTAGTGGCCCAAAGGAAGGAGTGATGAATCTTGATGGATTGGGCAGAACAGACTGTAGAGGCTTCAGAACCCAATAAGGGTCTTGAAGAATGGATGGGAATTTACCAGGGGGATCAGGAGAGAAGCATTCTGGGTTTTCTGCCCAGGTAGGCACTTCCCCAGATATATTCATCCAACTACATGTGAGGCCAGAGGAAGTCTATGATAAACCTCTTCCCAGACCCTCCTGAGTATTTGAGACACTGCTTCTGTCTCTGGCTTCCATCATCTGACCCTGACCTCTTCCTTATCTACTTTCCATAATCCCCCTAGCCTCTTGATGGCCCCAAAGGCCTGAATGGATTTGGCAGGTGTTTCATCTTAGATGGGGTTGGGGAATCAGATACAGACAAAGAAAAGAGCATTTGAAAAGTCAAGGGAGACATGTGCGTGGGCATGAGGAAATAAGTGTGGCTCAAGTGTAGGTAGTAAAGTGCTTATGGAAAAGAGGCAGGAAATGGAGTTGACCAGGAAAGCAGGGTCCAGATTATGAAAGGTCATGTGCTTTGTGCAAGGGTTTGGGTACTATTATGTGGATAACGGAGAAGTTTGACAGGCTTTCAAGTAGTGGAGTGATATGAAACTAACTGTGTAGTATATGCATGCTAGGTTTGGTTGTTTTTTTTCTAGTTTGGTTGTTTCTGCATTGACGTCATCGATGAGGGTGCCACTCAGATCTCCCTTTCGCGGAAAATGACCATAGGAGTAGTTGGCCAACAGCCTGCAGATGCCACATCTGATCCACAATGTTCACACAGGACCACTTCCCACTCCCTGACCGTGGGATGTTCCCAGCAACTAAGCATGGTGGGATACGAGGGCCAGGCCCGCTGTCTTGCATGGGACTCCTCTAATGGGCAGTCTTTGCTTGATACTTTCTCAGAGCCACATGCATCTCCTTTCTTTCCTTCTCACTCCTGCTTCCTTTCCTTCCTTTCATGGGTGCCAAGGCTTCCTGGTGGTCTCAGGTTTTCTGTACCTATTCCTGTATCCTCTTTTCTTTATTTGTCACAAGTGTTTTCCCAACAGTCATATTTCTAATTCTCTCTTGACATCTGCTTCCCATTGGACATGAACTGACAGATGATACCTCAAAGTTTTATTTTTAATGATTTATCTTTAATTGGTTATGTTTTACTCTTTGAACAAGCATGCCTCCCTTTATATGAAATAAACTTTTAAAAATAAAGTCAGAAATAATCTTAAATAAATGATCTCAGGACTGATTGGACCTTTGAGCCATGCCAGCCTTCTCTACACAAGTTTGTCTCTACAGCTACCTGGGATCTGACAGGCTTCCAGGGACCAGTGTGGAGGTGCCAGCCTTTGCTTAATTCTACTTAGTGAACTATTTCCCACATTCTATCTATGACAGAATTGCCTCCAATTCAAAGATTTGAAGGACGGGTAATGCTTCAGATAGATGGGATTTTTTTTCCCTGTCATTCTTATAATACAAAGTATTTTGATATCTCATGACTAGCAGGTGGCTAGATAAAAGAAGAGGATAATTCACCATCTTAAAAGCCAGTGACCTAGAATTTGTGAGGCCAGGATTAATTATAGTGAATCTTGATATGATTTTTGAGGCGTTGTTCTCTATGGAATAATATGCCTTATGTATGAAAGGCACTTCCTTTCTGTCTCTCAGTTTTTTTTTTTAATGAAAACTCACTGTTTAAGCAAAAACAATGAATCATGTTCTTGAAGTATATTGCCATCTTTAAATATCAGAAAAGTATGAGGAGTTAATTTTTAGTTTTTAGAAGATTTATGATATTTATTGCAGTTTATATAATATGACAGCAAAACTGCACACTACATTTCTTTAAAATAAAATGCTGGATTGAATATCATATATTTTGAAACTAAAGTGAATGCGTTTGAGTTAAGTTATGGAATCGAGCCTTAACTTATCTCCTGGGTAGACTTTTGGGTATTCCTGTGATCAGAGTTTCTTTGTGAGTTCTCTGTGAGTGGGAATTCCCTGTGTGGTCTGGCTGATTTAGGAAGGGGCTGAAGACCAAGCTCATTGCTTTGGCTTCGCTGCTTTGCTCTCATCTTACACATTAGAAATCAGTAAGAGACCACTAAAGGGCCAGTGAAAGTCAAATGAATTCAAAATCTGTGGAGTGAGATAAGGTCCTTTAACATTAACGTTTTCATTTTTAAATGAAATGTCTAAGTCTAGATGATCTCATGGTAATTGTGGGCATTTTCCTAACAGTTTTTGTTTAAAAGGAATATATAGAAGTTGCTTAAATAGAAAAAGAACCATGTAAAGAAAAACCTCATATTTCTCTGAAATTGTCTACTAGTGCTACAAGTCTTTTGGGTGAAAAGATTTCATATGGTCTCATAATTTTGTAGTATTTAGAACCTATGTACAAAAATGAGTCATCGCTCCTGTTGAGTGTGGCAGATCTGTTGTTTCAGCAAAGCTAAGTGATAATCAGAAAACATGACAAGAATTACCACTTCAAAAGCCCAGGTGAAATATTGATGAACTTATGTCTTAATTTTGATAAGATTGGATTTTAGGAGCATGACCTTCTTATTTAATTAAGAATAAGTTGTCAGTGTTACTGAAGCTCTAGGAAAGCCACAGTGGACTCTAGACTTGACTACTGTAGGGAGACTGCATGCTTGAGTGGAAGTTTTGGAAAATCAGGATGGGTGTGGTGGCTTACACCTGTAATCTCAGCACTTTGGGCAGTCCAGGCAGGCGGATCAACTGAGAGGTCAGGAGTTTGATACCAGCCTTGTCACATGGTGAAACCCTGTCTCTACTAAAAATACAAAAATTTGCCAGGTATGGTGATGCGTGCCCATAATCTCAGTTACTCTGGAGGCTGAGGCAGGAGAAGCTCTTGAACCCAGGAGGTGGAGGTTGCAGTGAGCTGATCCTGCCATTACACACCAGCCTGGGCAAGGAGTAAAACTCCATCTCTAATTAAAAAAAAAGAAAGAAAAAGAAAAAGAAAATAAATATGGCATTTTACATTGACTCTTGAGATTTGTTTTACACCAGTTGTTGACCGTGTTGGGCTGAATGTCTTAGCTTTTGGGGTACCAAGACAAATCAATGCCATTTTTAAGAGTTTTTTAAAAATGTTATGCTTACAGAAATTTTGCAAGTATAGTACAAAAAACTGTTTTCCTAAAACACTTGAAAGTAACTTGCTCTCACCTCCAGGTACCTTAGTGAACATTTCTTATAAAGACATTTTTATGTAACTACAACATAACCATTAAATTCAAACCAATAACATTGGCATATTACTACCATTGAATTCTCAGATCCCTCTTCAGATTTGACAGTTTTCCAGTAATGCCTTTTATAGCAGAAGCATCCAATCCAAAATCATGTATTGGATTTAGTGGTCATGTCTCTACTCTGCTTCAGTCTGGAATATTTCTTCAGTATTTACTTGACTTCAATAAACTGGAAGGGCCAGTGATTTTATAGAATGTCTCCTAAGGTGAGTTTGTTTGGTGCTAGCTTATTATTGAATTCAGGTTTGGCAGGATTATCCCAGAAGCGGTGCTGTCTTCTCATTGTGTTGGTTACTGCATTTCAGTTTGTCCCATGATAATGAAGTTCCCTTTGACCACTTGATTAGGCATGTCCACCACTGTAAAATTGCATATTGTTTTACATTTTTAATTACTAAGTTTTTTGTAAAGGGGTAAATTGAATGTATGTAAATATCTTGTTCCTTCTTAAACTATCAATGTATATGTTTGTTTATATTATCATGGTCTTGTGGTTTAATTGGTAAAATCTGATACTATCATTATTTACTTTGATGATCAGTTATCCCATATTTGACCAGTGGAAATTCATTCAAGCCATTTTGACATACTCCATCATTCTTTGAACATTTCTGTGCCTTTATTTATTTATTGGCACTAATCGTTGTGAGCTCATCTTGTCCTTTCCCTGCTCTAGCTCTGAAATTAGCGACTTCTCCCAGAAGCCTGATTTTTTTTTTTTTTTTAGTGGAAAATGGTATTTAGAAACCAAGGTCTGAATGACGGGTGTGCTTGTTGCTATCCAGGTATTACTGCCACTCACAGGCCCTCTGTGTGGAAACCATCTCCCATCCCTACAGCCCTTCCTCCACCCCACAGGGACTCCCGCCTCTCACTGTCAGAGCTGATTCCCTGCAGGGCTGTGCCCCCCATTGCCACTCCTCATCCACCTTGCCCCTCCCACAGGGAGTCCCATCTCAGCTCCCTCACATACTAACACCTTGTGCTGGCCCACAGTCCCAGATGAAGTAGCTTCTCCCTCAGCTTGGGCTCTGAAACTTTGTGCCTAGACACCCCTACTCCCCTCCCTGTGGGGATGCCCTCTTTAACCAGCTCAGACTTGAATACCCCACTGGGGCTACCACCCCTTTGAGTAACCATCCTCTTCATGCTAGCCAAGCCATGACACCCACTTTTGGTCACCAGGAATCCTCTGCTCTGCTGTAGATTCCTGCTGTGCTCACCCACTTTGAATGTTTCAGGGATGTGTTCTTGAAGGAGCATGGGGCTCAATGCTAGTTTGGAATGTTAACTTAGAAGTTACCTAACGGTTTGCCAAATGCAGTGTATCTGTGCTCTTATTTTGAAACCAAGATTTTGGAACACATAATTGAAGAGAAATTATTTTTTAAATGTCCTCATATCAATTTACTTTTTAATGTGAAGATACATATTTTAATAAGGTAAAACTTTGATGTCTGATTAATTCTGCATTAAGAAATGAACATATATTTATAACATACCTTCTATAAAATATATATGTACATAAATTACTTAGGAGTAAGTTGTCTTCAGAGGATTTTTAGTCCAAAGTAATTCATGGTGGAAACTTCAGAATCAAGTACCAGCAGTTCTTCATTTGCCTTGCATCGTATCTGTGGTCTTTTAAACAGAACAGAGGTTTAGGGTTGCTCTCATTCTACACATGGAATATGTGCTGCTAATTCCGAGTTTGTATTCCAGCCCAGATTTTGGCCTTGGAACTGCCTGTGAAGTCCTCTACTTTGGATTGCTCTTTTGTCTCAATTGCATTAAAACTTTGTCATTGAGATGCTTGTGAGATCAAAACAGATGTTGAGTAGGCATCCTGGGGCTTCATGTACCTGTAGCCAGTATCTATGTGACATCTGCATTTTCTTTTTGAGATGGAGTCTCACTCTGTCACTCAGGCTGGAGTGCACTGGCTCAATCTTGGCTCACTGCAACCTCTACCTCTCGGGTTCAAGTGATTCTCCTACCTCAGCCTCCTGAGTAGCTGGGATTACAGGTGTGCGCTACCACGCCCAGCTAATTTTTGTAGTTTTAGTAGAGACGGGGTTTCAACATGTTAGGCTGGTCACAAACTCCTGACCTCGTGATCCACCCACCTCAGCCTCCCAAAGTGCTGGGGTTACAGGCATGAGCCACCAGGACCAGCCCCTGACATCTGCATTTTGATGGGAGAAGGACAGGTATTTCAGACCCACATGCCCACACCTGGACTCATGAGTCTCAATACCGACTGTCCTCTTCTGGCCAAATATTCTTCCCACTCACAGTCTTCCCTGTGTCAATAAATGGCACAGGCATCCCCCAAGCCAGAGATCTGGAAGTGCCCTTTATTCTTGTCCTTCATCCCCTATGCAGTGCATCCTGTCTTCTGTTCCTTTCAGCCTCTCCTATCACAACCCTGGTCCAAGCCACCAGCATCCCTCACCCAGTCTACTTCTTGCTTCCATTCTTGCCACTTTGGGATTCATTATCCTCACAGCTGCCAAAGAGATTTCTGCATATCAGATTGTGTCATAAACTTGCTGAAACTCACCTAACAAATCACACACTTTTTATCTAGGCTGCATGACCAGCCCCTTGTCCCTCTCTGCCTCAGCCACGTTGGCCCTCTTTCTGTTCCCAGAACATATCAAACTTTTTACTGCTTTAGAGCCTTTGAGCATCATGTGCTTTGAATATCATTATCTTCCCTCTTCCAAATAGGAGTTTTAAATCTTCACACTAGAATTAAAAGCTAACTGATGTGTATGATTTGGGAGCTAATTTCCGTTCTCTTAGAGTATTATTTATTTTATACTTAAAGGAGACTCTTTGAAAATTAATATGAAATAATTGTTAAACTTAATTTACTATTAAGAAAACAACAAAACCTGCATCTCACTATTTCTAAAAGTCTTAATAAAAATCAGTGTAATTATGACATTGAAAATATAAAGAGACCAGGTGCTATGGCTCACACCTGTAATCCCAGCACTTTGGGAGGCCAAGGCAAGTGGATCACTTGAGGTCAGGAGTTTGAGACCAGCCTGGCCAACATGGTGAAACCTGTCTCTACTAAAAATACAAAAATTAGCTGGGCGTGGTGGCAGGCACCTGTAATCCCAGCTACTCAGGAGGTTGCACTAGGAGAATTGTTCAAATCCAGGAGGTTAAGGTGCAGTAAGCTGAAATCATGCCACTGCACTCCAGCTTGGGCAACAGAGTAATACTCCATTTAACAAAAAAAAAAAAAAAGAAAATATAAAAAGTAAAAAGCTGCAATATCTAGAAATATTAGGTATATGGAATACTTTAAAACTCTGGAAGAAGAGGGAACCTAAAGTGTTGTTACCAAATTATTACTGGTTTAATTTTCAAATGACTCATTCTAGTAAAGATGAATTTTCATTACCAGTGCTTGTAAATACTGTAATAATTTGTCACATCTCCATAATTCAGTACAAGAATATATGCGTGGTCTCTCTTGAAATTCACAACCTCATGAGCACAGAATAGTTCAATGACTCCTATAACATCTTTGGCCAAGTCCAGTTCTCTGGATTCCACCTTCATTCAGTAAATGTCATATGAAGCATACTGTGTGTCAGGTACTATGCTTGGAACTTGTGCACAGAAATGTTCCCTTTATAATCTTGTGGAAAAGACACATTGTGAACAAGTAAACCAGCGAATACATATCTATGGTTTGAGGGCTGTTTTCCTTTGCTCTGCACAGGCTGTTTTATGGGGCCGGTACCATACTGAACTTCCAAACTCACCTTTGGATAAGAAATATAAAGGAAAGGAAGAGTCAGAGGCTCCTTAGCATATTCCTTGATAGGAGGTCAAGTATTTGGTTCAGTATGAAATGTTTTATAGATGTTCTACTGATGGGGACAGAAAGCCCATCCCTACCAACCTATATGGAATACAATTCAATGGAATGGAAGGACTTGCAGAATTATCCTCAAGGGAAGCAGAGGGAAAGGGGTTACTCTGAGGAAGAGAGCCCAACAGGGAACTTAGGGACCATTAGGGGCTGGAAAGAAGAAAGGTTTGACCCCAAAGAGAGGGTTTTTCTTTTCCTACTGAGCACATAATGTGCTAGGACTGGAAGATTTGAGATAATGAGCAGAAGGTCCTGTATACCCTGTGAGACTAAAAGATAAATTCAAACCGGGAGGAATGCATCCTTTCATATATTCTCCTTACTTTTGTATATTTGACTTGCCAATAGTAAGCTTCATTATTAATGAATTGCACTGTTCCTTGGTGAAGAAATCGGTTCTGTATAATGAAAAGAAAACTATTTACCAGTAGTTAGAAAAAGAGCTGACACCTCCATAACATAACAGATCCTTACCTTTTGAGAGGAGCTGGGGGTCTCTTTGAGCCCTACATTCATTGTTTACTAAATTACAGGAAATCTGCCCACCCCTCCCATGCTCATGAGACATCCTTTCCTCTACCCATGTGTCATGAAACCCTCCTTTTCCTGCTGCCACAAGGCAGTTACTGAAGGGTGTCTGCAGTTGTGCCCAAACCTAAAAGAAAAAGCTGTGATATGATGTGTAGGTGAATTACTGTGCTATGTGTATGTAAGGAAGTGTCACACTGCAAGCATCATTAGTGAAAATTCATTATCAATGTTGAAACAAGTCATTTGAAAATCAAACTAGTAATAATTTGGTAACAATACTACTTTGAATTTCAGGGTTTCAAAGTGTTTTATATACCAAATAGTTTCTAAATATTGTGGCTTTTTTCCTTTTATCATTTTAATGTCACAATTACATTGATTTTTACTAAGATTTTTTATTTTGGAAGCAGTTGGAGGCAGGCTTTTTCTTGTTTTTTTAATGGTATATTGAGTTTAACAATTACTTTACACTACATGCTATCACAGTTCTCCTTCATTATCAAACAAATGGTGATGTAAGAGAACAGAAATTAGTCCCAAATTATACTCATCAGTTAGCATTTGATTCTAGTGTGAAGATTCAGAGATTGTATTTCACTAAGAGAAACAACATTATTATGATTCATAGTCACTAAGCCTCATGCTTATTAGTAGATTAAATTTTTAGTTTTGATTATAGGATTGTGCGTGCATTCTCTCTCTCTCTCTCTCTCTCTCTCTCTCTCTCTCTCTCTCTCTCTCTGTCTCCGTGTGTATGTGTGTCTATATACATAGTCAATTAACAGCAAGTCTCTAGGAATGTAAGAATCAATGATATATTCAAAACTAAACTCTTCAAACAGCTTCTTTTCATTTGTTCTTATTCCAGTAAAAGGTGCCATCATCCATCCAATTGCTCAAGCCAACAACTGGGCATCATCTTGATAGCTGCTCATCTTTTCTGCCCACATCCAATGTCAAGGTCTTTGTATTCTGTCTTCTAAATAGCTGTTTGTTCTGTCCACTCTGTTCACCCTACTGACTGCCACCCTGGTTCAAGCTACTATCATCTCTTTCCTGTTGCTGTCGGGGCTTCTTAAATGGCCTTCCCACATCTATTTTTTGTACATTTCTCTACAGCAGCATGAATATTATAAAAATGCAAATCTGATCCTGTTCTGTCTCTGCTAGAAGCGTACTCATGGTGTCTCCTAAGATAGAGTTCACACTCCTTAATATGATCTATGAAATCTCACATGACCTTGCCCTGCTATCTTTCCACTCACCTCCCTGCCCAAGCCACATTGTTTTTCATTCATTTCTTTGAAACCAGGTACTCTAGTATTTGAGGCTTGGCACATGCTATTCTTTCCTCCCTTCCCTGCACTATCAGTTTAAAGCCACTCTGTCAAACTGCCTTCTAAAACCTTCCAGACTAAGATTGCTCACTTTGGTATTCACTTCCACACCATACTACATTTTCTCTTTTTAATACATATCACTTGTAAAATTTGTTTGTTTAATTTCTGTCTTTCCACTCAAGATTTAGATTTAAGAAGGTGAGGATCGAGTCTTGAGTTGTTCATCATTTCATCCCTGGGCCCCTGGCAGAGTGATTGACACATAGTTGATGCTAATTAAATATTTGTTAGATAAATGAAAATATATAAATGCAACAAGTGAGTGAACAAAGAAAGACCGATTTGATTGTTACTCAAACACTTACTTTTGGTGTTGAATTATTCTGACCGCTTGAGTTTGAAAAAATATTAAATTATGAAAATTTGAGCACAAATGGTGGTACTGTTTAAAAATTAGTTTGAAAATATCAACAGCTTTACCCAGGTTGAAGTTGATTTAGCAACATATAAGTGTGTATTGAAAGAATCTTTTCGGTGGAAAAATTTAAATATATTGGTAAGCCCTGTACAAGTGGAAAAAATTCTTTATGAATTCTTTGTATTTTATGGAATGTAAAATCTAGAACAGATTTTTCCTCTACTCCAATGCTACAACATACTCAACAACTCTTTAACCATTTAAAGGCCAACATAGTGTCATAACTTTACACTTGATGGACCTTTGCTTATTAAGGAGGAAGCAAAATCAGGAAGTAGACATACACACACAAAATTTAAAAACACAAGTCAAATAGATGGCATAAAGCCCAACACGTATGTATACTCAGTCTTCACTTCAGTTTTGCTCGCTCTTAATTTACACACTTCAATAAGCCTGTTTACTTTGTTATCTCATTTCCAGGGCCACAGCAAATTAAAACCTTCAGTCATGAATTGGACAGGAAAAGCAGTTGCAGTAGCCCACCAGTATCAATGGTGGTGTTGGCCTAGTGGCCATCTCTTCCTCCTCCAGACTCCTGCGGACCTTCACTAGTGTGAGCATATTAACCACATTTTCCTCTTGGCATGATTATGCCTTTAAAAAGGCATTTCTCATTCTCGATTGTATGTAGATAAGCTTCTTAAGGAAAGACCTTGGCTTTTCACACAGCTGTCAGAGTATTGCACAAAACCATGTCCTGGTTGATAGAATCAAAACACACCAAAACAACTGTGAGTCATCAAAAGAAAATCAAATTATGTTTAATACTGTTTGAGGAGCCTAGAATGAAGTATTAGTTCCATCACAAATAATGAAAGTAAAAAGCTTTTCTTCTAAAGAGATGAATGCAAAATTACTTTTTTCTAGAGCCACTCACAAACCAGAGTGTCTCAGAGCTGAAATCTTATGATTTACTACTTCTAATTCTTTGATGTCTGATTTGCACAACTTTTAAACTCAGCCTAGCTCATAGCAACCTGTGAGGAAGAGAGTGTAAACATTCCCACTTTACAAATAAAAACCTGAAGCCATTGCTTATATTATTACCTCAAGATTAGTGCTATTAAGGGAATTGAGACCAGAACTCTTAGTTGGTTTAGGGTACGTTTAGCCATGAAAGCAATGTGGCATTGTGACAAAATAACAGTCTTTAGAGTCAGAATGATCTGGGTTTGGGTCCTTCCTTTGGTTTGAGTCACACTGGGCAATATGTTTAGCCTCTTTTGATGAGGGTCATTTCTTTAAAATTAATATATATTTTACATATTTCTGGGGTACATGTGATATTTTGTTACACAGAGAATGTGTAATGATCAATTCAGAGTATTTAGCATACCCATCGCCTGAAGTTTTTATCATTTGTATGTACTGGGTATATATCAAATCCTCTCTGTATTTTGCTTTTATTTTTATTTATTTTTGCAGGGGGGAAGACTGAGTCTCACTCTGTCGCCCAGGCTGGAGTGCAGTGGCGGGATCTAGGCTCACAGCAGACTCCCACTCCTGGGTTCAAGCAGTTCTGCTGCCTCAGCCTCCCCAGTAGCTGTGCTGGTACTACAGGCATGCACCACCATGCCCAACTAATGTTTTGTATTTTAGTCGAGATGGGGTTTTACCATGTTGCCCAGGCTGGTGTCAAACTTCTGAGCTCAGGCAATCAACCTGCCTTGGCCTCCCAAAGTACTAGGATTACACACATGAGCCACCGCGCCTGGCCTATAATACATTGTTAACCATAGCTGCCCTACTCTGCTATGGAACATGAGAACTTCCATCTAACTGTATGCTTATACCCATTAACCAGCACCTCTTCATACCACCACTCCCACTCAGTCTCTTCCTAGGATGGAATCCACTATCCTAGTCTCTACCTCCATGAAATCTGCTTTTTTAGGTCCCACAGATGCATGCAATATTTGTCTTTCTGTGCCTGATTTATTTCAGAAGAGATCAGGTGCGTGCAGGGTGGTATGGCTGTAGACAACTGACTTATTTCACTTGACATAATGACCTCCAGTCCCATTCATGTTGCTGCAGATGAAGGGTTTTATGGTTGTTTTTTTTGTGTGTATGTGGCTGAATAGTATTACATTGTGTGTATATACCACGTTTTCTTTATCCATTCATCTGTTGATGGACACTTAGGTTGATTCCATAACTTTGCATTGTGAGTTGTGCTGCAGTAAACATGGATGTACAGCCATCTTTTTGATATACTAATTTCTTTTCCTTAGGATCAACAACCAGTAGTGGGATTGCTAGATCATATGGTATTTCTATTTTTATTTTTTTGAGAAATGTCTGTTTCCCATAGTGGATGTACTAATGTACATTTTTACCAACAATGTGTAGGACTTCCCTTTTCTCTGCATTCTTTCCAGCATTCATTATTTTTTGTCTAATTGAGGGCAATTTCTGATCAATTATTAGTCATGTGATATAAACATATATCGATATGGCAAAGTATGAAATAGAGCTACAAGAGGGAATCTTTGCGGAATCAAGTAATTGCATTTTCTTGGCTCCTGAAGCCAAAACATCAGGAATTAAACCAAAGACATTTACTCAGTGACACTACTTATCTTCATCTGTTCTTGCTGCTATAACAAAACACCACAGACTGAGTAATTTATGAACAACAGAAATTTATTTTTCATAGCTCTGTAGGCTAGGAGACTCTCAAAATCAAGGCCAGCAGGCTCAGTGTCTGGTGAAAGCTCCTCTCTGCTTCCAAGATGGTACCTGTTGCTGTATCCACATATGGTGGAAGGTAGAAAGGCAAAAGGGATGAAGGCTATGTGAAGCCTCTTTTATAAGGGCATTAATCTTCATGCAAGTGGAGCCCTCATGGTCTAAAGGCCATACTTCTTAGTATTCCTCCTAAAGGCCATACTTCTTAGTATTATTATCACATTGGTGATTAAGTTTCAACATATGAATTTGAATTTTGGTGGAGGGGACACATTCAGACCATAGCATCACCTGTCTGTATTTTAGTAAGTTGTTTTAATCTTTTATTTCTTTATAGATAACATTGGAATATTACTAATACCTACTTGTATCAGTCAGAATAGGTTATGTGCAGTAACAACCCCTAAATATCAGTATCTAAAACAACAAAGATGAATTTCTCACTTACTCAGGTCCATTGTGGTTTGGCCAGTCCCTCTTCCACATCATCCTTACATGAGAGCTTGAGTTGACTGACCCATTGCTATCTGGAAGGTTGTTGGTCACTATGGCATGGGGAAGGGATCACGTCATGTCACACACTAGCTCTTTAAGGTTTTCACTAGGAAGAGATGAACATCTCTCCACTCACATTTTTCTGACCTAAGCAAGTCACCTCTTTATGCCTAACTTCATGGGGTTGGGAAACTGCAGTTAAACAATGGACCTATGGGAATATGTGACTTCAGTTGGCATTTTCATCTTAAATGAGTTATTCTGGCCTGTGAGCTCCTCTGGAGTACAGATTCTGGCATTCCTCAGCCTAGGGTCCTTAGTTCCCATTTATGTCTTTAAGTAACAGTGAGTGAAGAACGGACTGAGTGAACAACAAGAAGCGTCGTCCCCGTTAAAAGGAATTCTAGGCATAGGGAGAGCACAAGGGGACATTTTCTCAGTGCAGGGCTGCTGAAATCCTATTTCCTTTCCTACTTATTTCTTCTTCCATCCTTCATGGCCAGGCTGTGACCACTAGGGAAGCACCAAGAAGCCTCCCTGATCCTAGAGGACATGCTGGAGACTGCTGCCTCAAGTCATGTTTCTCTAGTAACAGCATTCCTTTCCCCACCTCCTCCCACCCTCCAAAAAGAATCTTGTTTTAGAAAGTCCCCTCCCCTTCCATTTCATCTGAGTAGAGGCTGCATCTGTGCCAGACATTCTTCCATCTCAGTGGCTCTCAAATTTCAGCAGGCATCAGAATCACCTAGAGGGCTTATGAAATCAGTTTGCTGGGCCCACTTGGTCCAGTGCTTCTGATTCAGTAGGGAGAAGTGGAACCATGAATTTGCATTCCCGACAAGCTCACAGGTTATACCACTGTTGCTGGCCCAAGGATCGTACTCTGGGCAACGTTACAACATCTGAACTCTTCTTGTTCTCTTACCTGCTTACATCCCAAGACTTGCTGATGCTAGTTTATTCTCAGATACTGGTTTTGCTTATTTTTTTTGTTTTTTTGTTTTTAATGAAATTGTATATATTTAAGGTACACAGCATGATGTTTTGATGTGCATAGACACAATAAACTGATGACTATAGTCCACTAATCAACACATCCATTCCTTCACAGTTACCTTCGTGTGTAAATGTGTGTGTGCATGCATGTATGTTAAGAACACTTAAGATCTACTCTTAGCAAATTTTAAATATACAACACAGTATTATCAACTATATACAGTCCCTTGGTATACATCTCTAGAACTTAACCATCTTAATGTAACTAAGACTTTGTACCCCTTTGACCATCTCCCATTTCTCCCTTTACCCTGCTCACCACCATTGTACTCTCTGCTTCTATGAACTTGACGTTTTTAGATTCCATATGTAAGTGAGATCATACAGTATTTTTCTTTGTGTCTGGCTTATTTCACTCAACATAATGTCTTCCAGATTGACTCATGTTGTCACAAATGGGAGGCTTTCCTTCTTTTTAAAAGCTGAGTAATATTTTATAGTGTGGGTGTAGGTGTGTGTGTATATATATATATTTTTTACACATGTTTATCACATTTTCTTCATGTGTGACTGGACATTTAGGTTGATTCTATATGTCTTAGCTATTGTGAAAAATGCAGCAATGAAAATGGGACTGTAGGTATCTCTTCAGCATACTGATTTTATTTTTTTGGATAAATACACAGAAGAGAGATTGCTAGATCATATGGTAGTCCTATTTTAAATTGTTTGAGGAACCTTCATACTTTTTCAATAATGGCTGTGCTAATAATGTACATTCCCACCAACAGTGTACAAGGGCTCCCTTTTTTCCACATCCTTGCCAGCACTTGTTATCATTTGTCCTTTTGGTAATAACCTTCCTGACAGGTGTGAGAAGGTATCTCATTATTATTATTATTATTATTATTATTATTATTATTTTGAGACGGAGTCTCACTTTGTCACCCAGGCTGGAGTGTAGTGGTACAATATTGGCTCACTGCAACCTCTGCCTCCTGGGTTCAAGTGATTCTCCTGCATCAGCCTCCTGAGTAGCTGTGACTACAAATGTATGCCACCATGCCCTCCAAATTTTTGTATTTTTAGTAGAGACAGGGTTTCGCCATGTTGGCCAGGCTGGTCTGGAGCTCCTGACCTCAAGTGATCTGTCCACTTCAGCCTCCCAAAGTGCTGGAATTACAGCTGTGAGTCACAGCACCCAGCCTCACTGTAGTTTTTAATGTTGCTTTTGAACTGTTGAAATGATCCTAATTATTTCCCCTTTGAATATCATAATACTGGTGTCTTTTATGAGTCTTCCTGAATGTTGTTTCGATTCATGGACTGTGAAATCCAAAACTTAGAAACTGTTTTGTACCAGAAGACCTTAGAGAGAGTTTTCCACTCTACAGTTAATGAAAGTTGTATATGGTCATAATAGTAAAGACATTCGGACCCTTTCAACCAACTATTTGAAAAACTTATATGAGTGTTCTTATTATATTTCTGGTATCTAGCTAATTAGCCAGTTGGCCTTTTTGAAATCATTAAAAATGAGTATTCATAGAAGATAAGATTAATGTATCTGTAATTTTGACATGGAATTTTATCATTTAATTGATTAATTAAGCTAGAAATTCATAGTTGTAGCTCTCAAATGGCATAACAACAAAGTAATTTGACTTTTTAGACTAAAGACATATGTGACTTTGAAGAAATGAAAGGCTGTCTTTTAAGTGGCCTTCTGTTTGGGGTCTTAACTGATGAGGAAAATTAAAATTATATTTAGTTAGACCATGGAGTGAGCTCTTTTTCAAATGGCTTATCTGGGTATTTTCTCTGTGTATATCTTTTCTCCTGTGCCTCTTGCTACTAATGAGACATTTGTGTTGCTGAATCAGCAGTCAATATAGACAGTTGTGTATATTTTGGTATCTATTATCCAGCCATGTGTATGTGTGGAAAAGTCTCAAATAAGATTGCTTACCATATTATATTCACTTAACATGTTTACTGAACATTTCTTCCTATCATTAAATGATGTCTTACATTTTTAAATGATTACATAGAATTCCTTTATTTTAATACACCCTAATTAGTTGGAAAATCATTGCTTCAAAATAATTGAAAGAAAAAAAGGTGCATGTTGCCAAATTACCCTCCAGAGAGAGAGAAAATATATATACAAATGTTGCCAACCAAAAACCTTTTGTTAATATTTCTGTGTGAAACTTTAGGAGGAAAATGAAATTTTAACCTGATTAGGTTTAAAAACATCAGTCCGTTTGGGGTGATAGAAGTCCACTTTTAATATTCTCTTAGCTTTGGAGACAGATGGTCCAATCTATAGCAATAAAGCAATAAAAACAACAGAAATTAT
Source organism: Callithrix jacchus (assembly GCF_049354715.1). Taxonomy (NCBI): domain Eukaryota; kingdom Metazoa; phylum Chordata; class Mammalia; order Primates; family Cebidae; genus Callithrix; species Callithrix jacchus. Next base: position 137,036,237 of record NC_133505.1, read on the forward strand.
GCCTCCAAATAACGAGATACATAAGAAACTAAATGGATTATGTGTTGTCACCATTACATGCTATTTGGAATATCTGGGCTCGATTTATGCATGGGGTGGTATGTGTTTGTTTTTGCTTCTGTTTTGAGGTGTTTGATTACTTCTCACATACAGTTTTGATAATTTTTTATAGCAGTGAGTTCCTTTAAAGGATATAAGTTGAACTTATTTTGTCCTCAGCAACAGTTGCAAGTTATCAAGGGCAGGGCATTGTGCTGTGCAATTCGGAGATGCATTTGGTTTCTTTCTTTAAATAACATATTTTTAAAATGTTTTCTTTAGCATATTTTTTATATCTGCATTCTAAATTCATAAAGTCTTCTTTCTTTCTCATCTGTTATCTCCCAAAATTTTCACTTATGCTTCCTTCTCCTAAACCTTTTTCTGTTAAATGTGTGGTCTGAGGAAGAGAAAATTGTGTGTTCTTTAAGCTAAATGGATCTGGATTTGAAAGCTTTCTCTTCCACGTCCTAGCTGTGTGACATTGAACGAATTACAGACCTTTTCTGAGCCTAAATTGATTGGAGCAATTTTTCCTCCTGCATTTTTCTGAAACTAAATTCAATAATATATATTGACTTGCTAAAAACTAAAATCAGCATTCAATAAACACTAGTTCTCTTCTCATTTCTAATTTTCACTCTTTCTTCTCATTTTTCATGCTTTCCCCCAAAGTCTCCAGATGAATAATTTAAAACTTCTTGGCAGTTCTTTAAGGAAAGATTTAGGATAAAATTTTGTTTCTTTCTTCCTGGACATTATCATTATTAAAAAGTCTCCATTTAACTAATATTTACTTTGATCTAAGTCTGCAGACCTTAGTTTAGTGAACTTTATTTAATTTCAATTTGAATGAGTCCTGAGCTCACCTTTTAAACAGTAGATAGTCTTCAACTTATCTTATGGGATGAAATTATTATCCCAGGATCACCAGGGATGGGAGGGGGAGCTGTGATGGTGACTGGTGTCTTCAAGTAAAACCTAGAGATATTACCAGTGAATTCTATTTTCCACTTGGCAATTGGTGATGGAAGGGTATGCTTCTTAGGTCTAAACCCCAACCAGTCTGAATGCATGCAAATCAAATTATGCTATGCTAGTAGCCATCTTCTCTTGATTTTTCTGGCTAGTAATTCCTCTCTGCCTCGCTGCTTTTCCTCCTCGTTTCTTTGAAAACAGCTTGAGGGTCACCTTCTTTGTGATACCTCTCCCTCCCTCTTACTCCATCCCCAGAAGTCTTTTTCTGGCCTTCTCTGTGCCCCATGAATACTCCCATCCTTGTGCCTAGAATGCTTCCCAATAATGCTCGTCTTCCTGCTTCTAGACCCTCAGTACAGTTAGAGCACAGAGGATGTTGGATTCAGTGGCAGACTGGTCATGACTCATGGCAGTGCTCAGCAAGCATCTATTGAATATTTCTGCAGAAATCAATGTTAAACATCACAAGACTTTAAGATCAAAGTCATGATTCCCTTAGATAAAGGAGCATAGAAGTTTGAAGTTATAATTGTTGGTCTGGATTGAAAACAACACAAGCAGAGCTAAATAGAGATGAGTTGGAGTCTGCTTCTAATTATAGTGAACTAGAAATTTGAACCAATTATCAACATTGTTCTGGAAGAATTAGGAATGCTATTTGATTTACCTAATTACTTGATTTCATTGTCTTATTCAGGTTTAGGAAGAAAGAAGAGTCCTCTTCACCACTCAAAAATATAAAAATAATCCAGACACCCCATAAATATATTAAAGCAAAGGATATTGAAACCTGAGAAAGCTGAGCAATTATTTCAATTCTCTACATCATTTTCATTTTGAAGACACAGTCAGTTCGGAAGTAATATAGTGGCTGCGAAAGTTGTATAGTCAGAACTTGAGTTGAAAGAGCTGCTGAAACAGCCACTTACATACCAATGACATATCCTCTTGGACCTTAGCTCATCTGTCTAAGGGGATGTTGATAACCACTTTTCAGGGTTGTTATGAGGATTAAGTGAGCGAGTATGTGACTAAGCCAACAAACGTTCCATTAATCTCCAAAAGACTACAGATAAATATATGGTTTTGCATGAAGCTACAGCAAAGCTAAAAAAAAACCCAGAGTGTTACAGTGAGTTGTGCTCATCTGTGGATCTGATACCAGTGAGGATCAAGAAACGCAAACAAATGCTGAATATTTGTTTAGAAAGCATTCACGTATCAAAAACTCTTCATAACACTATTAGTATTTGATTTTGATGAAAAAAATCAAGAAAACTTTGGTTGAAGTAATTTGAATGTAGGGGACTGCTCTCCCTTGTCATAAACTCATTTTAAATAAGCCCCAGGGATTGTAATGCTTTGAAGAAAAGTCAAATGTAAATACTCCTTCTGTAGATTGAGAGTAGACAGGGAAAAGCCTCCAGGGGGGTAACCCCTGAGTGCAAGGGACAGCGGCCTCACACTTCCTCGCCCAGCTCCAGCCCTGAGGCCTTGATGAAACAGACCCTTGCCGACTGGGATGACTCATGGGTCTCTGTAGAAACAGGGCTGTGCAGCACACAAAAAGTGAAACAGGGTAAACAGAGGGAGTGGAATGGAGATTTAATTTCAAGGCATGAAAACTAAATAAAATTCAGTCTTGCTTCACCATCTTAATGAGATGACTGTAAATGAGGTTAAGGGGAAGAATTGTTTTTGGAGCCCCAGCTCAGTTTCCCTCTCATCACAAGGCTGAAGATCTCTGTCCAGCCTCTGTGGCTGCTTGCTTTAATAAGAGTAATCATTCTGAAGTCACAGAATGTTCTCAGAAGCTGTTTCCATATGTGAATCAAAGCTGTAGGATTAGAGCAACCAAAGAACACTGATGAGCTGGCACGAAGGTAGGTAGAAATAAACAGTGGGAACTGAGCTCTGGGGAAAGAAAGCAAGCCACCTCCTTTTGGAGACCAGAAGAAGCTGTCGATAAGTTAGGATGACCCAGGCGCAGGGAAAGTTCATCAGTGCTGTTTAAGGCTTACTTCTCATTTGCTTTACAATGCACAGCATTAGCCTTAAACAGATTATTGAGTATAAGTTTCATAAAGGCACATACTAATTCTTAATTCATCCTCTATGTTTCTTTACACCCAGTAGATTCAGGTGTTATCCAAGTGGGTAGAATTGTTTTCAGTGCTTCAAGATTATAATGTGTCATAAATAAGTCTTTCTTTTCTGAACTTCTCATTTAGTCTGGTTTGTGATTTTAGCTAGTTTCTAGTTGTTTTGGTCCTGCAGTTTTGCCTCAAAGGCTTCATTCCACCCGCTTTAAATGAGCAAGTACACCTAATAAGTACCAGACTGGTTTTCCTTTTACTCTTAATGTTCCTGGATTCAACATCCTTTTTTTTGCTCTGTATTTAGAGTTCCAACTTGGAAATGAGATAAAAGCAGTGAATGTTCCTTGCATAAGTTCGGTAATACGGTTACGTATAAGTGAGCCTTCTGCTACCTATCATCAATAACATTCTGTATATTTGCCATAAACAGGATCTAACTCTTTATTTCGGTTCTACAACCTCAGAAATGTCATGTGAATATTTTTCATTATTAGTGTATATTAATCCTTTTAAATAGTGTATACTATTCCATTATATAGAGGCGGCATGATTGATTGAACCACTTTTCTGTTCCTGAGCATTTAAGTTGATTCCAAGTTGTTGCCGTTACTATCGTGCTGCAGTGAACATCCTTATACGTAGTTTCATGTATTCTTGGGCAAATCTTTTGAAAGGAGGATTCATAGAAGGGAACTTGGCAGTCAGCAAGCAGTGGGTGGCAAAGGGAATGGACATTTCAATTTTTGAAAGTCTTTCTCACGTTACCCTCACGAACAGTACCAATTTGTCCTCTCATTGACAGCTTATTAGAGCTTCTTCCTTAAACCTCACCAATAATGGTCATAATCAATCTCCTTTTTTGTTTTCATTTTTGCCAGTTAGTGAATATTTTTACTTGTGAGGTTACCTTCGTTCACATTTCTTTGCTCATTATTCTTTTCATTTTTTAACAGAACATTTATGTTTTTTTCTTCTGTGAATCAACTATCAAAGTTTTTTGCCCACTTTTCTCTTGGCTTGCTATCTCTAGCAGGATGTTGCAGAGGAAACAAACCATTATAAATTGTAACAGATACTTGAGGTTAAGAATATCTGAGGCATGATTCCAAATTACACTATCCTTGTAGAAACTGGTAGTATGTATATATGTATGGTGTTTCTAGAAACACCGTTTTGTCCTGTTATTGTTATGAGGCTTCCCTTGAACTCACTTCTATTGCTAAGCATTCTTTCTGATCTTTTGTATTCCTGACATCTTAGGCAATTTATCATTCTCAGTTTTCCCTTTTCAGATCATATATTCTGTAGATAATTCAGTAATCTTGAAAATCCCAGGCAGAAAATTCCTGTCCTTAGACACGTTTTTTTCAAAGAAGATACTGTTTTTAAGAAGTAAAGACATTTAAGAAGGTATATAGGAATTCTTATCATGCTTTCCAATATTTAATGTTGTCATTAAACCATGGTTTTCTCCTCCCCCAATACAACTATCTCCTTCTCTTTATGATACTTTATCATTCACATTTTTCTTTTTTCTTCTCTTTGCCCTGTCTCTGCTCCTTTGTTCCACTTTCTCTGTTTTCCTCTCTAGGTAGAGAGCTTTCTCTCTGACAGCAACTCTGAACCAATTAATTTTGTCTCCTGGAATTCTAGGTGAAAACTCTTAATAAAGCAGGCCCCTATTGATTGATACTTCAGTGGCGAAATAATAGGTGTGCCATTAAATTCAGGAGCAAGGCCAGGATGTATACGTTCATCCCAGGTGTGTTTCCCTTTGCTCTGGAGGTACTAAGTGATACAGTTAGAAAACAGCAATTGTAGGTTTTAAAATTAGGAAAAGGGAGGCAAATAATACTATATAACCTATTGTATTTCTAGAATACTTGAGAGAATGAAATGGAAACCTTTTCTTAAATAGCTAGCAAGTTTAGAAATGTGGTTTACTACAAAATCAATGCACAAAATCTGTAGCCTTCCTACATTCAAACAACTACTAGAAAATAGAAATGAGAGTAAGAGAAATATACAATACCAATTGTATTGTATACCAATATACAGTAGAAACCCAATGACAACATACCCAGGAAATAAAAAGTAACAAGAAATGAGAAAGGTCTATGTTAAAAAAAAAAAACTATGACACGAAATTACTTATTGATAAAATACTACAGCAGTGTAACAACATCAATTTTCCATATATTTATGTATAGATTTAGCATGATTCCATAAAAATTACTAATTAGGTTTTTAAAAATCAAAGTCTAAAGTTCATGTGCAGCATAAGATATGTAAGAACAAACCGGAAACTTTTGACAAAGAAAAACAATGAGCCCAGGAGTGGTGGCTCATGCCTGGAATCCCAGCACTTTCGAAGGCTGATGCGGGTGGATCACCTGAGGTCAGGAGTTCAAGACCAGCCTGGCTGACATGGTAAAACCCTGTCTCTACTAAAAATACAAAAATTAGCTGGGCATGGTGGCATGAGCTTGTAATCTCAGCTACTCAGGAAGCTGAGGCAAGAGAATAACTTGAACTTCAGAGGCAGAGGTTGCAGTGAGCCAAGACTGTGCCACCGCACTCCAGCCTGGGCAACTCTATCTCTAAACAAACAAACAAACAACAACAAAAAACAGAAGCAATAGAACTCACTGGAAAACACCAAAAAATCATAAGATATGAAAAAAATGAGAATAGGCTAATCTTAATCAGATATTCAAATATATGTTTGGTTCTGCCATGTTAATTTACAGTTTAATGAAACAGAATGGTAACTCCTAATATTGACCCAAATACATACTGGATTTGGTATACAGTACAAATATATGAAATTGATATGTAATGTAGGTAGTATTTCAAACCAAGGGAAGCGAGATTGTTTACCTGTAAACAATAGTTAGATCCCTGCCTGATTCTTACACAAAAAGAAATTTCAGTACATCAGAAAGTTTAAATGCAAGGAATTAAACCATAAAATTACTGGAAAGAAACATGAGAGAATGTTTTAAATGTAATCTTAGACTGCAGAAGATTTTTCTAATGATGACATGAAACCATCCATGAACATACTGATAGGATTAACCATTGAATATACAATTGAATTTTCCTGTACGATAAAAGATACAGTCAAATAAAAATATAAATTAAACACGCTTGCCATGCATATTACAATCAGAAATCTGATTTCCTCAATATGTAAAAAACTTGTAAAAATCGGTTCTAGAAAAGTAAATGAGAAAACATTTGTCTCTCTTCTCTGGATATAGCTCTAAGAAATCTAACACCATGCTTATGTTGGGGAAAGGGAACTAGAGGCTGAAGTGATTCCCTCTTCATTCTGCACTGCTGGGTTTTTACCATGAGCATGTGGAGTGTCCTACTTTGTTCTGACTGCTATAACAAAAACATTATAGACTGGATGGCTTATAAACAACAGAAACTTATCATGGTTCTGAAAGCTGGGAAGTCCAACATACCAGCAGATACAGTATACCTGGTTCATAGATGCTGTCTTCTTATTGTGTCCTCACATGGTAGCAGGGGTTAGGGAGCTCTCTGGGACTCTCCTTAGAAGGGGACTAATCCCATTCACGGACTCTGCCCTCAGGATCTAATCACCTCCCAAAGACTCCGTCTCCTAATACCACTACCTTGGGGGCTAGGATTTCAACATGTGGATTTTGAGGAGACAGAAATCTTCAGTCTATAGCAAGTAGTTTCCAAAGAGAAATAGATAAGAGAAAAACATACTGAGAAATACATTTTAAAAATTGAAAATCTGAAAATCTATGATTTCTTCAATTCACCTTGCTGCCACTAACCTGCACAAGTAGAAGAGAGGAAAAGGATGAAAACAGAAATAGTCCAGAGATAGTTGCAGGCATCTCCACTACGTTCCTTTTCTTTTTTTTTTAATAGTACATTTATCATTAAGGTTTCATCTGTGGGATTTCTCTGAAAATGCTGTCTTCTTCTTGTGTCCTCACATGGTAGAAGGGGTTAGGGATCCCCTATGTGATCCTCAAATGCTAAAAGAAATTTGTATTTCCAAGTGGGACCATTCTTGTGAGTGGTGGGAAGTTTGGTCTTGCCATACCTCAGGAAGTCTCCCTTCACACCTCTTTCTGCCTTGCTTTAAGGACGATCTTAAATTTTACTTATGGAAAAAAAAAATGTAAAGTTCTCCAGCAGAAATGATGTAATTTGAACCATTTTCTTATGTTTGTATAGATTCATAAGAATGCTTTACTATTAATTGAGCTACCATCAATTGGAAAACTTCTTAAGAAATTTAATGTACAGTATATTAGTCTGTGATTTAAAAGATGGCACAACTCATTGCTCATTTAGATGGTGATTTTGTCTTGGTGAGAAATGGCTCCTTATTTGGAGCAGTTAAGCTCTAACAGTATGGACACAGCTGTGTTACTTGCCAAAGTGTAGACTTATTTATGCAAGATATTTAATAGTAAGTAGAGCAACTAGAATTTAAATTGCTACTATCCCTCAGCTTTCTTCCTTGTCCTGTAGGAAAGCCAACAGTGTGTGGGATTTCACAGGTATTTAAAATCACTGGAAAGGATATTAATACTCATTAGAGTCTCACTATTCAATGGTGTCTCCAAAAACATAGCCACTATCCTCTAAGTGAAATTACTATATGTTTTCCTGCAGTGGAGAGATCTCTGTAAAAAGTCCACTTTGTGATTTTAAATGATTCAGTTGTTCATCCAGGAATATCTCAGCTACTGTCCTGCATCTTAGTAGATTGGTGACATTTTTAGTGATGGTTTCTCTATTACCAGTTTCAAATCTCCTTCCTGTCAGGAAATGCAGAGAATGGGGAGTGTGACAGTGATTGTATAAGAGCTTGTGCAGATTTGAGGAGTTGGGATGCGGAATGGAAAGCATATTTCTACTTGGAGGGAAATGGCCTTCTAATTTCTCGTGTTCCTGCAGAAAATATCTCCCACAGGGTCTCAGCAGGGTGTTTTCTGAGCTCATTATGGATCTGTTACTTAGCCTCCTGGAGACATCTGTATTCTACGGGCTTCTGGCTTTTAGTCTTTGGAGAGCAGTTGTTCTCTGTCATTGTTACACTGCTTATAATTGGTGTGGGCCCATATTTTACGGTTTGTCAGGCTGGCAGGTTTTGAAGGCATTACTAACAGAACAGGTATAGATTTCCAATCTAGTCTCTATTTCTAGCACTTTCTGCAGGCTCAAGATGTACTTGACCATAAAGTGATATTTTACATTTAATGACTTGAATGTCATTTTGTAAATTATCTAAACATTTTGTATTTCCTTTTAGTTCCAGCATTTATGCAAATGTAGAACCATACTGATTATTGAGAAACAATTCTCTCCAAGGTAGACCAGCAAAGATCTTCAGAATGTGTCCTTAAAATCATAGCTTAAACTTGCCACAGAATTAACATTTTGCAGATTTTCACATCATATCACCCTTAAGGCATCTTCTCTACTCACCATATGCCCGGGCCCCATATTACTCTTCATTTGCAGTTAGTTTTATGCCTGGGTCTCCCAGTGGAAACAGAATAGTGCTTGCACAATTGATCAGATTACTCATGCATTTGATCCAATTGCATCACTAAGATAACTAAAAACATCACATGGACTGGTTTAGGTTTTCCTACCTTGTTTTTCTTATTGCTTTTATGTTTGTCACAAGACAAGTCTCCAAATATGAAGAAATGGAATGAATTTTTAAAAGGTATGTTTTATTCTTTCTGTATCTCCCAACTGCCTTTCTCACATAAATTCAACTATTCTTTTTAACTACAAATTGTTAATGCTTTTGCCACTGAAATATACAGATTCCATTCAGACGGTTTTTTGACTCTAAGTCTCAGAACAAACTTGCAGTCCTCTTCATGGACAGCAAGCCATCCTTAATTACCTAACTTAGTACATTTTTAATCTGCCTAGCAGAGCAGTAAAAGGATAATGTGAGCTATGAAGAGTTAGTAATAGCTATTGTTTATTGAGAACCTCTTATAATCAACACAAAAGTAAGCATCATATACATAACTTATTTTTGAAAACTCCTTGTAGTCAGACCCAGCTGATATCACTAATGTCACTCAGGTAGACTTGAATTGCCAGACACGGAGCTGTCCTTTGCATTTATTATCTCCTCTGCTTCCCAACAGTCCTACAGGTACTGTTAACTATACCCATTTTACAAATGAAGGAACTGAGACTCCAAGAGGTTGATTCAGTTCAAGTGTGGTTATTAAGTGCTGTGTAGGGATTCAAGCCCCCCTAGGTCTTCTGCCTCAAGTGCACTATATACTGTGTGTGTTAAAGAAGGCTTTGCCATTTTATAGATGGAGGAACTGAGATAAGCAAAGCGACTTGCATGGCTACCAAGTAAGGAAGCAAAGATGTGGGCTCCTGTCTCTGATTCCAATATTGATGTGAAAAACCATTATGCTACACTAAAATATTTTGTTTGTTTGATGTTGAGACAGTATCACTCTTGTTGCCCAGGCTGGAGTGTAATGGCATGATCTTTGTTCACTGCAACCTCCACCTCCCGGGTTCAAGTGATTATCCTGCCTCAGCCCCCTGAGTAGCTGGGATTACAGGTAACTGCCACCATGCTCAGCTAACTTTGTGTCTTTTTAGTAGAGATGGTGTTTCACCATGTTGGCCAGACTGGTCTTGATCTCCTGACCTCAGGTGATCTGCCCACCTCGGCCTCCCAAATTTCTAGGATTACAGGCATGAGCCACCATGCCTGCCAAAGAAGATTTTTATTCTATTCTTATTTTTTAAACTTTATGTGATTGAACTCTTAGTAACCCATATGAATTTTCTTTTTTCAATTCCGGTAAAGATATAGGTTAAAAATCCTATTCTAAAAGTTTGAAATGTCTCAACTGGGAAGAAAGTCCTAAAACTGTCCTAGCTTGAACAGAAAATATTTCCATCTGTCACATTTGTGGATACCACATGGGGTTTTTATGTAATGTTTTTGTTTGGTACTCAAGGCATAGATTAATTTTTACTTCCTTTGGGCAGAGAGACTCACATTCTGGTGAATTTTTAAACCTCCAGATAAAGATAAAAATTCAAACATATAAATAAGTCAGTATCAACTATATTTAAAATAAGTCACACTTCAACTGGAAAGATGATGAAAAATCAGAGGGCAGGGACCCTCATGAAATGTCAGGAACAAGGATGAGTTAGAATCTATCTGCATGGCATACCCTCACTGGTGTGCCAAGCCTTCATTAACTGCCACCACTTCTTGGAAGCCTCTCCTGATTCCTCCAGATAGTATCAAAGAACATTCTCCGAAGCTCCTGTAACTCCATCATAGCAATTATTTTAAATGTTTACTTCTATTGCTTTCCCACTGGATTCCATACTCCTTGAAATCAGGGACAAGGTTTTATGACCTTTGTGTCCCTAGTGCTTGGAACATTTTAACCATGCTCAAGGTTTCATCAACTCAGTTCACAGTCAGCAGATACTGAGCATTTCGTATACACCAGGCACTCTGCCAGGCACTGGGACAGCATGAAAAAAAAAAAAACAGTAGAAAGGGAAACATGTAAACAAGAACGAACACTGGACTGGGAGTCTGAAAACTTGTCTTTCAATTCTATTCTGTCTGCTAATTCAGTGTTTGATCTTCAGTAACATTCCTGGTCTTTAGTTAGCTATAAAAAAAAAAGTCTGGAACCAAAGATATCTAGTCTCTCAACTTGTAAGTCTATGTAATTATCATTATCTCAAATATAACTGAACCATGTCTAATGTATTATAGGCTCACAGTGTGGTCAGAATAGTGGGCCAGTGTGGTCAGAAGATCTAAATATATAGGAATACACTTCTGAGTGTGGGAATACTGAAAACTGGATGGATTAGTGCCAGAAAAAGCAAATACCAGAATGTGCTTAGGCTTGTAAAAAGGGTAAAGAACAACAGCAATAAGGCTTTTAAGATTAGTATGAGAACAAAAATAGGAGAGGTAAGCCTGAAGATTAGAATGAGCGGTATGTGGTGTACATATGATACACAAAGCAGAAATCTTCTCGATGAGAAGAACTTTTATCTGCAAAGGGTAAAATAAGCAAGGCTCAAGAGAGGCACACAGACAGTGGGCTTGAGGGCAGGCAAGAATACATGTCTTTCTAGTGAGAAAGGTGGAAAATAAGATTTCCTGCAGTTGATTTCCAAGACCCACAATGACTCAGATTTATGTAAGATGGCGAAGGCCTGGAGATAGCCCAGCAGTATCCTAGTTTGCAAAGTAAAGAACACGTGTTTTGTGAATTTCAAGCTGGTAATCTTGATGTCTATTGCTTAGCAAAATTGTGGCTGGTTTATGAGCAGGGAATGAAAAAAAAAAAAGGATGATCAACATGTGGCCAAAAGCTAGCCCAAACTAATTTTGTATTTTTGGTTGTCTGCACAGTATATACATATTTGTCATTTTTTTAAAATTAAGAGACACGGTCTTGCTATGTTGCCCAGGATGGCCTTGAATTCCTGGGCTAAAGCAGTTCTCACGCATCGGCCTTCCAAAGTCACTAGGATTATAGATGTGAGCCATCACGCCCAGCCCATATTTGCCTTTTAACTCGGCCTTTGACGAAATCATGATCTCTTTTTAGAGTATATGGAAACATTAAGTGTGGCTGGCCTTCTAGTTAGAGTTACTTATAACCAGTTGAATGATGTCATCAAAATGATGGTGCTGATCAATACAGTCTGAGGCCAGGAAACATATTTTGAGCCCAGTGTCTACTTTGATGCCAGGTGTCCATTTTTATTGGAATTACATGAATATCTAAACAAATGAACAATATCTACCTAGAAAGAAGTCTCTAGTGTAATATCACAGAGCCTTCTTTGCTCTATGCTTTAATTTCCAAAAACTTGGGTGAAGCTTTGGAAGTCAGATTTGTAATATTTGCAGATGAACACAAACTGAGAGGGACAACATGACTTTGGAAGCCAGGCTTAGGATCCAAAGAGACTGTTAAGCAGAAATTCTGTGCCCAAGTTAACAAAATGAAATTCAGTGGAGTAAAATCCTTCACTCGGATCTTTGAAGGAGTAAGTCCCAGCCCTGCCCTATCAGCCATGGTGAAGAGCAAAGAGGAGGATGTAAAGGTAGAGATATGGTCTCTTTTGAGTCTGTGTCTTCATACGCTAAAGGGGATCTGGACACGTGCAAGAGGCCAGATACTCACCCAAGGTGAAGCCTTCAAACTTATGTACTCCCCCTAGCTTTTTTTAGGCAATCATTGGGATTTAAAAATGGAAGTTGGTTGGTCCACAGGCCTAGTTTTAAAGGCCAAGCAGCATTCTTTAGCATTTGGTGTTATTACGGAAACAGGAACCAGAATAAGAAAAAAGAAAACCTCAAATGAAAGCAAATCTGGAGGCCCCTCCCCATCTCAAATACTCTAAGACCACAGGCTCTGGAGCCACCTCCCAGCTACGTGACCCTGGGCAAGTGACCTAAGCTCTTTTAGCCTCAGAAACATGAAAAATCGGTATTACAATTAGTACACCTCCAGAATCGTTGTGAGAATAAATGTTTTTGTACTGAAGCATTTAGAACAGTGCCTGACCATTAATACCATTATTAATGTCCGTTATTACTAACATTAAAACTTAGAAAAGTATGGCTTTTATAAGGAGGAGACTAGTTAACAGGGTTCTTAAACCCTCATGCCTTGGAAAAACATACAAAATGAAAAGCAGTAATAAAAGTGTAGGATGGTGGGCATGTAGCTTTGCAGCATTGACAAAAAAAAGGTATTTTGTTTATTTTGTTTGGGTTGTTTTTGCATATAGTGAACACTGTGGACCAACTGGCATTACAGTTTGAAGATACAGAGCTTGTGGATTCACTCACTCTAGATTTTACAGTTGCACAAGGCTCCTTTTTTCTTTTTTCTTCTATTTTTGTTATACTTTAAATTCTGGGGTATGTGTGCAGAATGTGCAGGTTTGTTTCATAGGTATACATATGCCATGGTGATTTGCTACACCCATCACCCCATCATCACATTAAGTATTTCTCCAAATGCTACTCCCCATCCCCCCTTCCCCTGATATCCCAACAATTGTCCCCCCCCCTCCAACAGGCCCCGGTGTGTGATGTTCCCCTCCCTGTGTCCATGTGTTCTCATTGTTCAACACTCACTTTTAAGTAAGAACTTGTGGTGTCTGGTTTTTTGTTCTTGTATCAGTTTGCTGAGAATGATGATTTCCAGCTTCATCCATGTCCCTGCAAAGGACATGAACTCATCCTTTTATATAGCTACATAGTATTCCATGGTATATATGTGCCATATTTTCTTTATCCAGTCTATAATCGATGGGCATTTGAATTGGTTTCAAAGTCTTTGCTATTGTAAACAGTGCCGCAATGAACATATGTGTGCATATGTCTTTATAGTAGAATAATTGATAATCCTTTGGATATATACCCAGTAATGGGATTGCTGGGTCAAATGGTATTTCTAGATCTAGAACCTCAAGGAATTGCCACACCCTCTTCCACAGTGGTTGAACTAATTTACACTCCCACCAACAGTGTAAAAGCATTTGTATTTCTCCACATCCTGTCCAGCATCTGTTGTCTCCTGATTTTTTAATGAACACCATTCTAACTGGAGTGAGATGGTATCTCAATGTAGGTTGATTTGCATTTCTCTAATGACCAGTGATGAAGAGCATCTTTTTATATGTTTGTTACCTCATATATGTCTTCTTTTGAGAAGTATCTGTTTATATCTTTCACCCACTTTTTGATGGGGGTTGCTTGTTTTTTTTCTTGTAAATTTGTTTAAGTTCTTTGTAGATTCTGGATACTAACCCTTTGTAATGGGTAGCTTGTAAAATTTTTTCCCATTCTGTTGGTTGCCAGCTCACTCTAATGATAGTTTTTTTTTCTGTGCAGAAGCTCTTTAGCTTAACTAGATCCAGTTTGTCCAGTTTGGCTTTTGTTGCCATTGCTTTTGGTGTTTTAGTCATGAAGTTCTTGCCTATGTCTATGTCCTGAATGGTATTCCCTAGGTTTTCTTCTAGGGTTTTTATGGTGTTAGGTCTTATGTTTAAATCTTTAATCCATCTGGAGTTAATTTTTTTCTGAGGTATAAGGAAGTGGTCCAGTTTCAGCTTCTGCACATGGTTAGCCAGTTTTCCCAACACTATTTATTAAATAGGGAATCCTTTCTCCACTGCTTTTGTCAGGTTTGTCAAAGATCAGATGGTTGCAGATGTATGGCATTACTTCCATGGCCTCTTTTCTGTTCCATTGGTCTATATGTCTGTTTTGGTACCAGTACCATGCTGTTTTGATTACTGTAGCCTTGCAGTATAGTTTGAAGTCAGGTAGCATGATGCCTCCAGTTTTGTTCTTTTTGCTTAGGATTGCCTTGGCTATGCCAGCTCTCTTTTGGTTCCATATGAAGTTTAATGTGTTTTTTCCCAGTTCTGTGAAGAAAGTCAATGGTAGCTTGATGGTGATAGCATTGGATCTGTAAATTACTTTGGGCAGTACGTATATTTTCATAACATTGATTCTTCCTAACCATAAGCATGGAATGTTTTTCCATCTGTTTGTGCCCTCTCTTATTTCTTTGAGCAGTGGTTTGTAGTTCTCCTTGAAAAGGTCCTTCACATCCTTTGTTAGATGTGTTCCTAGATATTTTATTCTCTTTGTAGTAATTGTGAATGGCAGTTCACTCATGATTTGGCACTCTGTTATTGGTGTATAGGAATGCTTGTGATTTCTGCACATTGATTTTGTATCTTGCGACTTTGCTGAAGTTGCTTATCAGCTTAAGGAGATTTGGGACTGAAACGATGGGGTCTTCTAAATATACAATCATGTCATCTGCAGATAAAGACAATTTGACTTCCTCCTTTTCTAATTGAATACCCTTTATATCTTTAAGTTGCCTGATTGCTCTGGCTAGAACTTCCAATACTATGTTGAATAGGAATGATGAGAGAGGGCATCCTTGTCTAGTGCCAGTTTTTAAAGGGAATGCTTCCAGTTTTTGCCCATTCAGTATGATATTGGCTGTGGGTTTATCATAAATAGGTCTTATTATCATCAATATCTAGTTTATTGAGAGTTTTTAGAATAAAGTGGTGTTGAATTTTGTCAAAGGCCTTCTCTGCATCTATAGAAATAATCATGTGGTTTTTTTTCTTTGGTTCTGTTTATGTGATGGATTACATTTATAGATTTGCATATATTGAACCAACATTGCATCCCAGGGATGAAGCTGACTTGATCATGATGGATAAGTGTTTTGATGTGCTACTGGATTTGGTTTGCCGGTATTTCATTGAGGATTTTTGCTCATCAATGTTCATCAGGGATATTGGCCTGACATTTTCTTTTTTAATTGTGTATCTGCCAGGTTTTGGTATCAGGATGATGTTAGTCTCATAAAATAGGTTAGGGAGGATTCTCTCTTTTTCTATTTCTGGGATAGTTTCAGAAGGAATTGCATCACCTCCTCATTGTACCTCTGGTAGAATTCGGCTGTGAACTTGTCTGGCCCTGGCCTTTTTTGGTTGGTCAGCTATTAATTGCTGCTTCAATTTCAAACCTTGTTACTGGTCTATTCAGGGATTCAACTTCTTTCTGGTTTAGTCTTGGGAGAGTTTAAGTGTCTAGGAATTTATCAACTTTTTTCTAGATTTGTTGGGGTTTTTCTTTTTGCATAGAGGTGTTTATAGTATTCTATGATGGTAGTTTGTATTTCTGTGGGATCTGTGGTGATATCCCCTTTATCCTTTTTTTATTGCAACTATTTGCTTCCTCTCTTTTTTCTTCTTTATTAGTGTAGCTAGCAGTCTATGTATTTTGTTGATCTTTTCAAAACATCAGCTCCTGGGTTCATTGATTTTTTTTTTTGAAGGGTTTTTTTGTATCTCTATCTCCTTCAGTTCTTCTCTGATCTTAGTTATTTCTTGTCTTCTACTAGCTTTTGGGTTTGTTTGATCTTGCTCCTCTGGCTCTTTTAATCACGATGTTAGGGTGTCAATTTTAGATCTTTCCTCATTTCTCTTGTGGGCATATAGGGCTATAAATTTCCCTCTACACACTGCTTTAAATGTGTTCCAGAAATTCTGGTATGTTATGTCTGTTCTCATTGGTTTCAAAGAACATCATTATTTCTGTCTTTATTATTTATCCAGCTGTCATTCAGGATCAAATTGTTCAGTTTCCATGTAGTTGTTTAGTTTTTAGTGAGTTTCATAATCCTGAGTTCTAATTTGATTGCATTGTGGTCTGAGAGACTGTTTGTTATGAGTTCCATTCTTTTGCATTTGCTGAGGAGTGTTTTACTTCTAATGATGTGGTCAGTTTTAGAATAAGTGTGATGTGGTGCTGAGAAGAATGTATATTCTGTGGATTTGGGGTGGAGAGTTCTGTAGATGTCTATTAGGTCTGCTTGGTCCAGAGCTGAGTTCAAGTCCTGAATATCTTTGTTAATTTTCTGTCTCATTGATCTATTATTTTGTAGGTCATTAAGAACTTGCTTTATATATGGGTGCCCCTATATTGCATGCATATATATTTAGGATAATTAGCTCTTCTTGTTTCATTGATTCCTTTACCATTGTGTAATGCCATTCTTTGTCTCTTTTTATCTTTGTTGGTTTAAAGTCTGTTTTGTCAGACTTTAAAAAAAGGATTGCAACCCCCTTTTTTTTTCTTTCCATTTGCTTGGTGAATCTTCCTCCATCCCTTTATTTTGAGCCTATGTGTGTCTTTGCATGTGAGATGGGTTTCCTGAATATAACACACCAATGGGTCTTGACTCTGTATCCAATTTGCCAGTCTGTGTCTTTTGATTGGGGCATTTAGCCCATTTACATTTAAGTTTAATAATGTTAATGTGTGAATTTGATCTTGTTATGATGCCAGTTGGCTATTTTGCCTACTCAATGAAGCAGTTTCTTCATAGTGTCAATGGTCTTTACAATTTGATATGTTTTTTGCAGTGGCTGGTACTGGTTGTTCCTTTCCATGTTTAGTGCTTCCTTCAGGAGCTCTTGTAAGGCAGGCATGGTGGTGACAAAAATCTCTCAGTAGTTGCTTCTCTGTAAAGGATTTTATTTCTCCTTTGCTTATGAAGCTTAGTTTAGTGGGATATGAAATTCTGGGTTGAAAATCCTTTGCTTTAAGGATGTTGAATATTGGCCCCCACTCTCTTCTGGCTTGTAGGGTTTCTGCCAAGAGATCTGCTATGAGTCTGATGGGCTTTCGTTTGTGGGTGACCCAACCTTTCTCTCCAGATCCCCTTAGACACCTAGCTTGGTGTCTTCCCAAATGGCCACCCAGTTTTATACTAGAAACCCAGAGTGCTCATGTTGTAGCACTGGAGGGAATCTCCTGTTCTGCGGGTTGTGAAGACTGTGGGAAAAGCACAGTATTTGAGCCAGAGTGCTGGGAAAATCGATAATGGCTTCCCTTGACTAGGCAGGGAGTTCCCCAGCCCCTTGCACTTCCTGGGTGAGGTGACCCCAGTCTGCTTTGGCTCACCCTCCTTGGGCTGCAGCCACTGCCCAACCAGTCCCAATGAGATGAACCAGGTACCTCAATTGGAAATATGGAGATCACTCACCTTCTGCATTGTTCTCACTGGATGCTGCATGCCAGAGCTGTTCCTGTTTGGCCATCTTCCCAGAAATCAATCTCTCTCTCTCTCTCTCTCTCTCTCTCTCTCATTTTTTTCAGAGAGCCAGGCTGAAGTGCAACGGCATGATCATAACTCACTGCATCCTCCAGCTCCTGGGCTCAATTGATCCTCCTGCCTTAACCTCCTCAGTAGTGGAGACTATAGGCATGTGCAACCATGCCTCGCTTACTTGCTAAGTTGCCAATGCTGGTCTTGAACTGCTGGCCACAAGTGATGCTCCTGCCTGGCCTCCCAAAGTGCTAGAGTACTAGGTGTGAGCCACTGCACCCAGCCTTCACTAGGCTCCTTACTGTGAAACTGCCTTTAGCATCCTCATGCCATTTCCCAGTATTGGTCCCCTGTTCATGCTTTCATCTACTAGTTAATTATTCTAAAATAACAACAGCATTATTTATGTCTTACTCCAACTCCATGGCAGATGTGTATAAAATTCCAGCATTTAGGAATAGTATTTGCTAACTCCCAAGACTTGACTCTCCCTCTTGCTCTGACCTTACTTACCTAGTTGACTTCCTGTAGCACTGAGTTGTGTGCTGGCTGAGTTCCTGTTCCCTAGCCTGCTTTCTTTCCCTTGACCTTCCTGAAATGCTGCTCACCTGATTTTTGACTGTGATCTATGTGCCACCTCCTGTGTGAAGCCTGTTGAACGATCCTTCCTTAATGGAAACTTTGATTCTAGGAGTTACCACATTCTGTTTTATGTGGATCTGTTAGCTCCTTCTAGGTTTCAAGCTCTTTGAAACTGTGATTGAATTTTCACACCTTTGCTTTCCTCTAGGGGTCTAGATTGGGACCCCGAATCATGATAGAGCCTTGTGTAGTACTGAATTGCCTTGAACAGAATTAAGGGACATTGGCACCAAACTTGATTTTGCTATTCTTTGAGCCTGAGCAGGGTAGAATGGCTGAAGAAACTGTGATCCCCCCATCCATTATATTCTTTATTTCTGAACTACTCTGGAATTTTTTGCCTCTTTTTGTTTCTATGCATTTTTTATACTTTTAAACTACCCTTGTTTTTTCTTCCTGTCTCACTTTTCTTCTCATGCTCATATGCAAGCTCAGTCATCCATCTCTCTTTTTCACCTTTCCTTCCTCATATATGTTTCTTAAAATATCTTTTTCTCTTCTAACCTCATTTCCTCTATCAGCCTCCTGAACAGAAAATGGTAGTGCTAATATTTTAAAAAGTGGGGGAGGACTAGAAATCTGTATGGAATGTAATTCACTTTTATTGCTTTTAAATTAAATGAAAAGCTTTTGCCCTTGTTTCTATTCTACTCAGAAGGATTTTGGACTAAATCCTTAAGCCTGCCATATGGAAATAACTGGGCTAGATGGCTGCTATCTAATCTAAGCATTTAATTGAAACATTTGAAATGGCTTTTGGTTCAAGAAAACATAGGTTGACACTAAGCTTTGTTTTAGCAAAGGTTTGGGAAGGTTCTAATCTGTAGTATGTATACTTTGATAAATTTCATAGACTAGAGCAACAGATTACAATGTAGTTTGTTCTTCCAACATAAAACTATTTTAATCCTAGTTATAATTTAACTGAAGACTGGATTTACTCACTGGCTTGTTGAAACTGTAGATACCAACCACAACCCTGTCATTTAAACACCATTTAGAAATCATAAAGAGAAATCCAAAAGGAGAGCTCAGTGCTGCAAGATGAGATTTGATGCCCTGAAGAAACTCTCTCTGAAATTCGCCAAAGACCTGTGGGACTTAAAATATCTTCTTGTTTCCTACCAGCTAGATATGGCAGCATGAGAACCATTTATTATAAATCAGGATAGATATTTTACCAAATGTTGATCTTTGTTTGGATAGTTTGTTCATATTTTCAACTAGGAAAGTTAGTATGGTAATATGGTAGTCATTTATCCCTCATTCAGCATTTTAGCAAATATTTCTTGAACACTGGCCATGTGAAGTCACTACAGTGAATGTTTCTGGTAATAAAAATAAGAATTAAATTTGATGTTTGATCATAAGAAGTAGAAGAACCGTGATATTATATTATGAGTGCCATAGAAAACCTGCCATTATAAAGTGGTCTGAGGAATAAATGCTTGCATGGGGTGCAGTGGGTCGGCTAGAGAAGACTTTATAAGGAAAGTGGAATATGAGCTTTGATGCCTAGCCAGTTGTCCATATGTGAAGACCAAGGGTGGGGAGGGGGTGGATTCTGGACAGCTGGAACATTGTTAACAAAAATCTCAGAAATTATACAACATGGAATATGAATGAGAAATACAGATCATTGCTTAGATTTTAGTTTTATGCAAATTAAAGAGAAAAGTTAGAGACAAAGTCATTGGGTCTAGAATTTCAGCTTAAGCTTTGATAGGTAGTGGAGAATATTTTGTCATTATTCTGCTCTTTAAACAAACTTCAGAGATGATTAATCCTGATTGTAAAGGAAGAGAAATTGTTTGTTTGGAAGACCAAACAGTTGGGGGTTATAATAATGGTCTAGTAACAGGTAAGAAGATCTGCACAAGGCTGGGAAGAGTAGGATTAGAATGGGGTGGGTAGTGAAATTAAAAACATCATGTAGTGGAAATTTCTGGGATTTAGAAACTGTTTGGAAGAGGAAGATAACTGTAAAGAGCCAAACCTGAGAACTAACCCTTCTAAAAATGTCAGACAAGTCAAGTGCTGCAGCTGGTGTGTGCTAAAAGGTAAGTTCTGCTTTGCTAGCAGTACATGATGTGTGTATGTTCCCTAACGGGCAGTGGAAAGTGTGAAATTGAAACTCAGGATATGACCTGGAATATGGACTTGGGACTCATTAGCATAATGGAAATAGTGGAAGATGTAGGAACAGATATGAATGCCAGGGGAGAGTATGGAAGAGAAGATGGCCAATGACAAGAATCTAGGGAGAAGTTCTACTTTTAGGTAAGTCTATTGAAATAGTGAAGTCAGAGCAGAAATAGGAGAACTTCACATCATAAAAGACTAGGGAAGAGAGAGTGTGGAGAAAGAGGGGCCGATAATATCTGTGGAAGCAGAGAGGTAAGGATGAAAATTGAGAGAGAGAAATTAAATGTGGTAGCTAAGAATTCATTGATGACTTTCACAAGAGAGGTCTTAGAGCCATGAATTGCTGAAATGTATCCTCTTTGTCAGTCTATAGTGTTTGTTCAGTGATTTAAAATAGCACAAGTAACTGTGTGTGTGTGTGTGTGAGAGAGAGAGAGAGAGAGAGACAATGCATCAGTCTTGTGGCCAGGTGACTATTTTATAAGTGATAAAATTATTTAAACAAAATATTCCTCTAGCTCACATTTTATCCACAGAAATGTAACTTAAAAAAAAAACAAATATTCACTTAGTGAAAAAAGAAATCAAGAAATTTACATTAGTCAATAAATTTTGTACCAAAACTATGTCAATTTTAAAGATATTCTACCGCATTTAATCACATGAAACTGTAGCAGCAACAAAAGTTCTATGTAAACAGTTGTTTAATTGAATTGATGCTGATACCCCAAGAACATATTTAGATCATCTTTTTCCTTTTTTTTTCTTCCAGAATAACAGGCCAAGCTATGATAGCAACTGGTGGAGTGATAACCGGCCTGGCCGCCTTGAAAAGGCAAGACTCCGCCAGATCACAGCAGCATGTCAACCTCAGCCCATCTCCTGCTACCCAAGAGAAGAAACCTGTCAGGCGCCGGCCCCGGGCAGATGTCGTGGTTGTTCGTGGTAAAATCCGGCTTTATTCCCCATCTGGATTTTTTCTTATTTTAGGAGTGCTCATCTCCATTATAGGAATTGCCATGGCCGTTCTTGGATATTGGCCCCAAAAAGAACATTTTATTGATGCTGAAACAACACTGTCAACAAATGAAACTCAGGTCATTCGGAATGAGGGTGGTGTGGTGGTTCGCTTCTTCGAGCAGCATTTGCATTCTGATAAGATGAAAATGCTTGGTCCATTCACCATGGGGATTGGCATTTTCATTTTCATTTGTGCTAATGCCATTCTTCATGAAAACCGTGACAAAGAGACCAAAATCATACACATGAGGGATATCTATTCCACAGTCATTGACATTCACACGCTAAGAATCAAGGAGCAAAGGCAAATGAATGGCATGTACACCGGCTTGATGGGAGAAACAGAAGTAAAACAGAATGGGAGCTCCTGTGCCTCCAGATTGGCAGCAAATACGATCGCCTCTTTCTCGGGTTTTCGGAACAGTTTTCGAATGGACAGCTCCGTGGAGGAGGATGAACTTATGTTAAATGAAAGTAAGAGTTCTGGGCATCTTATGCCCCCTTTGCTCTCTGACAGCTCTGTCTCTGTCTTTGGCCTCTATCCACCTCCTTCCAAGACATCTGATGATAAGACCAGCAACTCTAAGAAATGCGAAACTAAGTCAATTGTGTCATCATCCATCAGTGCTTTTACATTGCCTGTGATCAAACTTAATAACTGTGTTATTGATGAGCCCAGTATAGATAACATCACTGAAGATGCTGACAACCTCAAAAGCAGGTCAAGGAATTTGTCAATGGATTCCCTTGTGGTTCCTTTGCCCAACACCAGTGATTCCTTCCAGCCTGTCAGCACAGTGCTACCAAGGAATAATTCCATCGGGGAGTCATTGTCGAGTCAGTACAAGTCATCTATGGCTCTCGGGTCTGGGCCTGGACAGCTCTTGTCTCCTGGGGCTGCTAGAAGACAGTTTGGGTCCAATACATCCTTGCATTTGCTGTCATCACACTCAAAGTCCTTAGACTTAGACCGGGGTCCCTCCACTCTAACTGTTCAGGCAGAACAACGGAAACATCCAAGTTGGCCTAGGTTGGATCGGAACAACAGCAAGGGGTATATGAAACTAGAGAACAAAGAGGACCCAATGGATAGGTTGCTTGTGCCCCAAGTTGCCATCAAAAAAGACTTTACCAATAAGGAGAAGCTTCTTATGATTTCAAGATCTCACAATAATTTGAGTTTTGAACATGATGAGTTTTTGAGTAACAACCTAAAGCGGGGAACTTCTGAAACAAGATTTTAGTGTTAAAAGAATATATCATTTTACAAGGGTATATATTTAAAAACTATTTTCACTGGTGTTTCCTTCTTAGAGCATTGGCTGTAAGCCTTTTTTTAAATCAAATGGTTTGTAGTGTATTAGAATTGGCTGCTTAGTTCTGTAATGAAGATGGTTGTATGTTTGGGTTACTTGTGACTGCAGTACTCTATATTATCACATATGATTTTATTTTCTCTTCCTTTGAAAGCATGATCTCTTTTAGTAATATGAATGCAAAATACTTGCATCCAAATTAAAACTTATTTTCTAAGTTCTTTGATTGCCCTATTTATAAAATGAAATGTCCAATATGGAAAGCATAGGGTACCAAAGTATGGACCGGGAGGACAAATTCAATCCCAATATGTATTATGGATGACTATGAGTGCAAACTTTAGGATGTGATTTTCTGAATAATTGTTCTTTGTAGGATTTGGTTATTTAAAATGAAAGAGATCTAGTTTTAGTGTGAGCTCAATGATGTGAATTGGTTAAGTTCATTGTGAATCCTGAGTTTTAGTTAGGTAGTATTTTTTTCAACATCAGTTCTGTTTTCAGTGATGTTATATCAAGAAACAATATATTCAAGAGCCATCGCTGACAATGCCAGATATACTTACGGACAAATATCAAAATGCAATTATAGTAGCTATAACTTTAGGTATTTAGAATCAAAATTCACAAGCTGACTTGATAAAACAAATATACTTTGTAGAAATACTATCCTGAAATAATTATACACATGAAGGCAATGTTGACTAATGAATGAAGATACATTACATGCTAGTTAATGCTAACTAGTCTCAGTACCTTTTTCTAGCCATCTGTTACTTCCAATAGCCCCTCATTCCCACATCCTATTTTCCCCCAATATGTTTTAGATCCTGGGATTTGGAAAACAATCAGCTAACCTTGACATTTCTTTTCATCTTCACATGCCACTAGCTTGGTAATTCAAAAACATTTAGTTCTTGATAAATTGCCTTGAAGTTTTACCTTGTGCTGGAAAGCCTTATGATAACTCCAAAGACTTTCTTATGGTATAATACATTTTTAGGATTGTGTTTCTTAGTTACTGAAGATAATAAATATTAAAATGGATGTTTCCATCAGAAAATTTTCATGTTTTCCTTTAAGGTAAAATAATTGTAAGAACTGTTAAATAGAATACTCAGGAAATTCTACAGGTTTCTCCCAATACCTAAGCATTTCTGAACATCAGTGTTGCGGTTACGGAAGAGCAGGAGGATCCATTTGCGTTGCTTCCCAAAATTCCACCTCGCGTTTGCATCACAAGTTTCCCTCAACTGAGACACAGTTTTGCTTGTTAGAACATTAAGCCTGTGTATTGTAATAGAGTGGACTCAATATTTTATGATAAAGCATTTAATAAACTTCTGTTAATAGAAGTTTGTGTTCTTCACACCTTTGCTACTGCTTTTTAAATAAAATGTACATTTCTGCTTAAAGTACTGCTTTTTACACTTTCAGATATATTCTACTGCGGGCACTTGATACCTATTACATGTACTGAGTATCTCAGCTTTTATGTTTTGCTTCTATTAAGTTAAAGAGCTAAGTCTATCCACCTATTTAGACTGTTTTTAAATGTTATCTTGGGATTGTTTTCACTTAAAGTTTCATTTTTTCCTAAGGAAAAAAACCAAATACAGCATCCAGCAAGCTGTATTTCTCAGTAGCACAGAGATTTGAAAACAGTGTCTCTCAACATCCCTGATGTGACAGATGACTGAAGCCATATAATTTGTTCAGTTCATCCCTGAAAGAGCTCTAGAAATTTGAAGAGGATTAAACATCATGGGTCTTAGATGAGCCAAATAAAGGAATTGGAGGTTTAAAGTAGTGGTTCCTGCTCAATCTTCTCTTCATCAAAACGCCCGAGTTTTTTATTTATCAAGCAAATCAACTTTGTTAAATGATACATAATTTTCTCATTTTAAATTAATCAAGATGTATATTACTAATTAAAGTTTCAGATGCATATGAGATAGCTGATGTCACCACATTGGTATAATTCTACCTAAAAGCAATGAAACCTGGAATTCTAGTTAGACCATATTTTGTGCCTTTTCATTAGGCTTTTATGAATATTAAAAATTATTTAGAAAATACACCAGCCATAATAGATTAGAACTGCACTCTAGATACCTTGTTCAATCTTAATTACCTCTTTAAATCTCCAAATATGGTTATTCTGAGGGGCAGGGAGTTGGGACTTCAACATATGAATTTTAGGGAGACACAAAGTAACCTGTAACATGGGGATGTGGAGAGGTGAGTAAAGGTTCTTAGTCTAGAGTAGGTGAGAAGGGTGCAATACACCCTCAGTGCCATTGCCACCCTGGCTATGTAGCCTTGAGCCAATCACTTAATCCCTCAATTTCAATTACTTTTTTAATGTCAAGCTTTGAATTCCTCACCTGTGAAGTGAGATGAGTAAGAACTATAAAGTTCTTTCTAACTCTAAAGGTCCAGCGTTCTTGATGCTCTCAGATGGAGATCCACGGCCTGTCCCAGTCTCACTGTAGCAGGTTGCTTCTCAAAGTATGAGGGCAGGACCTTCAAGAGAGCAGAGCGGCGGAACGTGTGAATTTTGGAGCCAGAAGACCCGGCATCCATCACTTGTAAAGCTTTCGGGCTTACATACATGTTTCCATCTGTATAATCTTCAAAGAAGCAATGGCAATATAAAACAAAAAACATTGTTTAACACAAGTGTGTATCAAAATGGATACTATAGTAGCTCTTAACAATTTACTAAATTTTGAGTTCCTTGTTTAGCAGTCAGCCTTTATATTTGCCACAGATAACTAAAATAAGTAAAATGTATAAAAAAGAAAAAGATCCAGTAGTCTATCAATAATTTTCCTATAACATTTTAAATATTAGAGTGCTGGCTCACCACTGACATGCATCTGCCTACTGCGGTGTTCAGGTTGTTCAGAGATCTTCATCACTTCTTCTCTAAGTAGGAACTGTGAAGTGGTACTCAGTTATCCTGTCTCTTACTTTTGACAAATTGCTCTGTCACCCTTCCTTGACCCTATATGTAATCCTATGTTAGACCTTATATCAAGCTTTCAGTGTGTATAACATTGTTATTGGATTATTGAAGGCCTTTTCTTTAATCTTCTATTTGATGATTAAAGTCCTTTGTGAGGTGTTTTCACACTGACGTAACCCATTGATTTCTCTCTATATGCTGTTTTTTCCAGGATGATGGCATAAGATAAAAAAAAGGCCCACTTCACTGAAGTGCCTTTTACTTAATAGTTGATGCCGTCTTAAGATAGCAGGTTAGTTTTCTAGGGCTGGTATAATCAAATGCCACAAACTGGGTGGCTTAAGCAATGAAATGTATGTTCTTATAGTTCTGGAGGCTGCAAGTCTAGGAAAAGGTGTTGGTGGCTTTGATTTCTCTTGAGGCTTCTCCCCTTGGCTCGCCAATGTGCTCTCATTTGGTTTCATACATCCCTGGTGACTGTGTATTCCAAATTCCTGTTCTTATTAGGATACCAGGAAGACTGCATTAGGGCCCATCATGACAGCCTTATTTTAACTTAATATCCTCATTAAAGGCCCTATCTCCAAATACAGTCACATTCTTAAGTACTGGGGGTTAGTTCAACATAGCAATTGGAGGTGGGGGAACACCTCATTTCATAATGAATAATAATTTAAAAATAATGCCTGCCCAAGAGCAGGGCTCATTAAAGTGACGAAGTAATTCAACCCTCATATATCAGCAGATCAATTCCTGTTCTTGAGATACATTTTAGGTAAACTACATTTTTATTTCCTCTCTTACTGTCAGTGTATAAGAAAAAGGAAGTAATAAAGAGGATATAAGAAACCTCAGCCAGGCAGGGTGGCTCACACCTGTAATCCCAGCACTTTAGGATCCCAGGCGGGCAGATCACTTGAGGTCAGGAGTTCAAGACAAGCCTGGCCAACATGGTGTAATCCCGTCTTTACTAAAAATACAAAAATTAGCTGGATATGCTTGCTTGAACTCAGGAGGTGGAGGGTGCAGTGAATCGAGATTGTGCCACTGTGCTGAAGCCTGGGTGACAGAACAAGATTCTGCCTCGAAAAAAAAAAAAAAAAAATAGTATCTTGTTGTTCTCACATCAAGGCAATTTTCAGTGAACTGGGCAGAATCTTCAGCTTGGGCTATTCTCTTCTTGTTGCAATCCTTTATTCCTGGTTGGTCCATCAGTTGTTTTATCACAAAATAACAGAGGAAAAATATCACTCTTTCTTTGGTCTTCTCCCTTATTAATTCACAGTTTAAAAGTGTGAGACTTACAATAACTTTTTAGTTCTTTCTCATTACCAAATAGTATGTGTTCTGTCCCAGGAGCATGTGTACTCTACAAATTAAGTATAGAGTTATATGTTCAGCTCAACTGTGTGTAATGTGGACAAGCCCACAGTATAGTACAAAAGATGGAATACTTTGCTAATAGAAACAAACACCTGGAATTTGGAAGAAACAGGTCATTAAGGCTGACACCCAGTGCAGCACTGAAGTCAGCAGTCAAGACCTGAATTCAGGACTGTTGATTCCTAGTAGTATTTGCATCAGTTAGAATGAAACCAAGTTTTAAAAAACACATACGCACAAAATCTGTTGATTAGATTTGGGGTTTCTTTTGACCGGTAAAGAGGGAAGTATCTATAATTTCTGGAAGGAAACATAGTGTTGAAATGTCCCACACATCTTGTTGGGTTGGGGTTAAGGTTATACTTGGGACTGATACTGGAGACAGCACCAAGCTTAGAATGGGAATTTTTCATATTTTACTTTGATTTCTCATGTTTTAAAGTATTAACTCGCTAACACTGCTATGAAAATTGTGCCATTAAGCCCTTCCAAACCATTATGTTGTCTTTCAGCAAGATGTACGGAACTAAAATAAGACATTTGCATCCATATTCAATAAACCACATGTACAGGAAGGAAGGCAAAAAGGCAAGGGGGAAGGAAGGAAGGAGTGTGGTATTTGGGAGATAAGAGAGGAGGAGAGAATGCCATATGTTTTTCCTACTTATTAAAAACACATGCATAGCAAAAGGCGTTCCATTTATACTTAATTTTGGAATAAAACCAAGCTTATAATTTTTAATCACTGAGGCAGTGAGAAAATATTCTTAGTGGATTTTAAAATACATTTTAGTAGGCATTAACAGTGCTTATTATCTAGTTCATTTGAGTCAGTCACCCTAAGGGGTAGTGAATTAATCATTCATTTGAAGTCATCAGCTAATGAGTTATCAATAGCTTAAAGCTGTTAAGAAATTATTATTTTTAAAAATAAAATCACTTTTTTTCCTGTACTCAGATATTTTCTATGTTTATTAGGTGTGTATTTTTCCCTAAAGCATTTCCAAATTCCAAGTGTGTTAACATTGTAAATGATAACACAAGGTAATAACCTGAAAAGTCAAATTAACATTCCAGCCACTTAGTTGAAGAGTTAAGGAATTATTTTTCAAAGGCTCTTGCATTTTATGAGTTTGTTATTCAAGTCTCTTACTGTTTCAAGGCCTGAAGAGGGTCAAATAAAATACATATGAGCAAAAAATATGAAGGACATCTAGAATCTGGAACAAATTGAATATATGGATATAATTAATTATTCCTTACTGTGTAATATGCTCACTATAATTTAAATGATAGGAAAAATTTCTCTTCTGAAGTAATGTAAGTGAAATACACTCTCTTTGGCATGTGAACACCACATTGTTTTATATTGGTTACCAAGGCATTTAGGAACTTACAAAGTACGTTTACTATAAACCAGTCTTTTCTTACCAGGCTTTTTCTGGCAATGATATACACTAAGAAACTCTGACATAAAATTACTGTATGTTATGAAATTCCACCAAAAAGATCTAGTTCTAAAAATATGGTCTGCTCTCAAATATTTAAATACTTAATATTTAATCTGTGGTTCATTCAGCCCCTTCTCTTTCAACTATTTGTTTGTTTATTTTTGTTAACCCAATTTTATGGCTGTGTTCTCTCGTTGATAGGTTAAAAGAGAGGTCGAACTGAGTGTTGACCATTTTACAATGTGATGGTGACACTGGCCATGGGCTTACAGTGGAAGTAAAAGGAGAATATGTGAAAATGTCCAATGGACAGAAGAAGTATAAATAAGTATATCTTTCATATGTGCTGTTTTCACTCACCCACTTCTATTGCCATAGTCAAGAATTGGCTCACTGGTCAAAGGAAACTACTGTCAATCCACATATGTTTCTGAATTATCTGTATACCAAAAAGCCCAGAAAATTGATTTTAACACATCAAGGTCTTACCCAGTGCTGGTACCTACTGGGTTCCCAAGGAATGTTGGTGGAATTAATTCACTTTTTAGTTCATGATGGAAAATACAAGCTAAATTTCATTGTCCCATACTTAGGGGTTAGTTTGCCAAAGACTCTATGACAGGAAAGGGAGAACATATGTGGCTGGTTATAAAATTTTATGTTTTACAGTGATATAAGGCAGTGATTGGGTTATAAACCAATTGCAGGGAGTTAGAGGAGGCATGCATGCAATGGTCCTCTGGCTCATTTGAACACAGAATGAATAAGGAAAGGAATTTCAATGGCTGTGTATATCTTTTCAAAAAAATAGAAAATATAAAAGCTATTGCTGAAATGCAAAAGGAATTCAATACTTGTAAAATTGGCCAAAGACCTTATTGACACATTAACTTTGTATTATTTTTTTAATCCCATATATTTTCAATTTAACCTTGAGGCCCATCCCCTATCTGAAATAAAGGAACTACTACCTTCATTCTATCAATGAAACAATTACTCCGGTGTACATAATATTTCAATTTCATGATTTTGTAAGTCAAAATGACCATTTTCAGTTAGTTTCATGAGAATTGCAGATTACATGACATTTACCAAGGTCCTATCATTGGTACAGCACATTTTTCTCATTCTCTAGTCTCCCAGGAATTCTAATATTACCTGTATATGCAAATTACCTTCATTTCCTAGATGTAAACCTGAAATAGAAACCTACTCTCAATGAAATTTTACACATTTACACGTTCTGGTAACAGCAGATACCAGAAAAGTAGGAAAATAAATTTTAGATGTAAATATTCACTCTTTCAAATTGAGTAGGGAAGTATTTTGACATTATTAACTTTACTAAACAGGTAAAGAACACATTTTTAAGAATACTTTCAAGTGTCATATGTACACTCATATAACTTCTAGTTATGGCATTGGGAACCAACCTATGAGACTTGTACTATCTTTGACAACCTGAAGGAACATTAAAAAGAAAGTGGTGCTCTCTGGATGAAGCAACTTGAGGTAGACTTTGAAGGATTTGTATGAACCAAGGAAATATTTCAAAGACAATCTTACAGAGGGTAACAGCAGCCAAAGTTAAGACCTAGCATTAGGAACAAGTAAAGCCTATTGCAGAACATGTGGCCTGCCTGGAGTATTGCATTTAAATTGGAGAGGAAAAGAAGGTAAGGTTGGAAAGGTACTTGGAATTCAGATGAGTAACAACTTTAAAAGCCAGGCCAAGTAACCAGGTTCTGTGGTAGTGGTAAGACTTTCTAAGCATAGGAGAACTATATTAGGAGTGGTTCTCTAGGAATATAAACTTGGTCATGATCTGAGGTTTGGAAAATATTGGAAGCTAAGAGAAAAATTAAGGATAGTTGGGACCTGGATCAATGTAGTAGCAAGAAAAGTGGAAACATTTTTGATTCTGTCATCTCAGCATACTAGCTACCTTTCTTTGTGTTTCTCTCTCTCAGTCTTGATTTCCAGGATGCCATACCCTCCCAGGTTTTTTTCCCCCTACTTTGCTAATCCCTTCTTCCCCGTGTCTACCGCTGGGTTTTCCATCTTCACCAGCACTTAACAATGGAGTTATGTTTAGAGCTGTCTTTGTTTCTTTTCTGAATCTACCCTCATTCACTGTTGATCTAATGGCTTTAAAAACTATTGAATGCCAATGACTCCCAAACTCTTTTTTTATATCAGTCTCTTGTTTTTTCTATTTAGATGTCTGATAGACAAATGAAATTTATCATAGCAAAAACTGGACTCTATACCTTTCCTTCTAAATTTAGTCCATTTTAGTTTTTCTCTTCTTAGTGTTGACAACTCTATCATTCAAACTGCTTAGCTTGAAACCCTCTGCATCATCATTCACTAGATTTTATTTCATGCCCCACATCCAATATTTCCATTAACTGTTCCCTGTCTAGACTCTCAACTAGGTCTAGATTTTTCCTCTTGACACAGCAAGCTATTGCTTCACCATTGCTTTTAAAACTTTAATTATTATCCATATACTTAAAATTATTTGTATAATATCTCTGGTTATGGAAATAATGTGTGGTAACTATATAAAAACACATTCAAATTAAATGGACTGTATGACAGAAAATGAAATGTCCCCCATGATCCCACCATCAGATAGCCACTGTCCAATCGCTTTTTGAGAACCCACTATACATCAGGCGTCATGTAAGGTGTTGAGAAAACAAAGCCAAATAAGACATCACCCCATCCTTCAAGGAGCTTACAAGATTTAAATAACCAAATCATCCACTCACAGTGTATGGATGTGGCCGTGTGCTATGACTTTTAGCTCACTTCCCACCCTGGACACTAACCACTCCCTCTGGCCTGGATCATCCTCCTACCTTGGGACCTATGCTAACCTCATTGATGCAGACAACCCCCTCCTGACAGTGTGAAGGATGAGGAAATGGAAACAAATAATTCAGAATGAAGAGGCTGGATAAGGCCAGGAAGACCAAAGGCAAACAATTTTGAAAAGACTGTTTCTGAGATGATCCAGAAACTCAACGATGATTAAGTCGTGTTACCTGTAAATGAATGGCTCTGAGTAATTTCTGGGGGTTTTGCCTTCTCAGTGAAAGATCTTCTGAGAACTAAAATCATTATTTGAAAAAAAAAAGAAAACGTCCCTTAGGCTAACACAGTCTTCTCATAACTTAAGAAGCAAGGTAGCATATATTCTTAGCTACACTTTGAAAAAGCACCCAGGCCAGGAGGTGTACTTGACCCAGCCTGGAGGAGGCCCCTGGGGAAATTTTTAATATATGTGTGTTTGTTCTACAGCCTTCACTATTCTCCCCTTCCTATCTGTCATGAGAGCAACATCCTTCATCAGCTAAGCTCCCAAGAGAAAGAGATCTAAGATGACCATTGATGCTTGTTAATTAATTGCTTCCATTTTGATTTGGAGCCTTTTGTCTCTAACAATGAAATGAATATATTTATTCTTCAGTAAATGGTTTTACCCTTTGCAAGCATACACAAAATCTCTTCTACTTGCCAGATCTTTAAAAGCACCCATTCTTGTCTTCAGTACTATTTCTAATAGTATTATAGTCTGCTATTAGCAAAGTCTCCATTGTTAATGAGATTTTTTTTTTAAGTGAAGGTCTCACCCACTAGACACTGAATTATTTTGGAGCTAATCCAAGATATCCTATTTCATCTGTAAATATCTCAGTATCCCCAAAGAAGTCTCCTCTCATTGTAATTGAATCACAGTGCTATTGTCCCACCAAAAAAAGTAACATTATTTTTTATTATCAAATATTCCACTTGGTATTAATATTTCCCCAGTAGTTTTATAATTCTTTTTTTTCCTGTTGGTTTCTTTATATCAGGATGCAAATAAGGTCCACACATCATAGCTGGTTAACTATATCTCTTTAATATATCTCTTTTAGTTTTTTCCTCATCTTTAATTTTCTTTGTAATTTCTTTGTTAAAGAAACCAGGCCAATTTGTCCTGCGTCATTTTCCACCTTCTGGATTTAGCTGATTGCTTCCTTTTAGCGTTGTTTGTATAAGTTTCTCTGCCCCATATGTTCTGCATACGGGTCATTTGAGCAGGTAGGGCTTTTTGGCAAGAATATTTTATACATGGTATTGTGTACTTCTTATTGGATCGCCTTAGGAAACACATGATATCTGTGGTCTCTTCCTGTGATATTAAGATGAATATTAAATTGGATATTGTTGGATTTGAGAAATACTTTATTGGATTAAGCCTCTAAGATTTCCATGATTTTCTGTGACAACAGCCAAGTTACTCATCATTACTAACATACATATAATAACATTGCTTTGCCCAGAAGGAAGTATTGCAAAGTAAGTTACAGGCATCAAAATAATTTTGATGTGCAATTTTTAATAATATTTTCATAATGTAACCCTCTTTATCTTAAAAGCATAATTGTTTTTATTATTTCTACCCGATACTGAGATTTCTAAGAGAAGTGTGTTATATTGTCTTTTCAAACAAGACAGCCTAATCTCTACCCAGCCACACCAGATAACGTTTTTTTAATTGTCTCTACATTCTATTAAGAACTCTTTTGTTTAAGCAATAACAATTTCTTCGTGTCCAATAATGAATTTTTTATAATAGCATCATGTATTTGATGGTTTGGCAAAGGTCTCTGAAGCAAGGCAATCTCTGTAAAAGCCAGAAACATTTAAAACTTAAAAGAAAATACAATAGAGAAGAAAAGGGGAAAGTGCTTGTACGTAAGTACAAGGTGGATTTTCATTATCAAACCTTCTCTACTGCACCCTGAAAAACATGTTCCAGACCCCTAAAATTGTTCTGGGAAAAAGTTGTTTGCCAACTGAAAATCTATTATTATAAACCAAGACAGCCTAATTTTATTCACAGTGAACAAATCTTGGTAGAAATTTTTAAATGGTCTGAAAAAAGACTTTGGCTCTTTTGCCTTTATAAAATGTTTTCTGCTTTTCATTTGGTCATGATTAATTCGGTCGGAAATGCTGTGATTGCAACCTCCACTGTTAGCCCTACTGGTATTAATCATCTCCAAGGTGATCTCTGTTTCCGTGGAAACTGTAATATTTATTTTTGCACTATAGCACTGGCTGGTCTCCGATGGTTGGGATGACAGAGTAACCCTGAAATGTTTAGTCTCAGTCACAAATTTCTCACATCCCTGATATTAGCAAAAGATTTTACCACTTCCAAGTATTACTACTAACCTGTATTCAGACAATTGCATTACAAAGATGTCCTGAGCCAATCCTGTTGCTTGATTTCAGGTTACCAGGCTTTAAGGTCCAAAGGATTTCCACTGACTAAAGCAGCTCTTGGTATTTGCATCCAAATTTTCATAATAACTTTAAACATACATAAGGCATCACTATCACATTCATGTGGAAATAAATTGAGCAGTTCTAGGTATAACTCCTCCAAGAAAAGGAAAATGTATGTTAGGTACATCTCTACATATTCTTCCAATCAAAGATATCGATCAAACCCAACTGACATTAAGCTGAAATTTCAGAATTTTATTAAAATTAATAAAATTCAAGAGTAAATTATAAATGAGAAAAAGTCGCTAATCTTTCCTGTTGTCATCAGAAATAATCAAATTATACTAGATTCCAAGATTTTCCTAGAAGGAGTCTCTGGAACAAAGGACTAGAGCAGGTTGCCTTACACCTAGGTGAACACAAAGGTGACAGCTGTTTTTGAAAGACAGCTTAGGACAAAATTCTGGATTCTTGTCCCCTTGAATAAACAGTTTCTATTCCTGTCACTTTTCTCCTAGTTCCTTACATCCTGCACATCTCGTAAGATATCTACTAAACCCCTTGGACTGACAAACCTTGACGTGCTCTCTCTCTAGGCTTTCAAAAAGAAAATTGTGGCATGTAGGCATCTTTCATTCTTCCAATGCTCAAAATTGCCCCCATCTTTTTCTCTTGCCAAGGATGAAAATGGTACCACAGAATGACACATGGCCCTGTTAGAAACCTATTCTTATCATCCAGGGAACAGGAGCAGGGAAAGGTTTGAGTAGGGATAGAGAGGGGAAATCATGAGGACATTGGGTGAAATCACCGATGCCAGACTAGCCACTTCCTAGGGTCACACAGCTGTGGGCATTGGAACCCCTACTCTGTCCTTTTAATGAGAGTCCCTATCCAAATTCCTAAGTGTTCATACCTGGTGCTGTAGTGGTTGTGGAGGATAAGAGGTTTAGGGAGGCTAAGCAAACAGGAGTCTTTACCCACCAGGTGCCCAGAGGATACACAGTAAGAAGATGGAAGAAAAGCCTAGCAAAGCAAAGGGCACAGCTTCAAACAAAGAGGAATCTCACAGTTTCCACATATCCAGACTTAGATTTTTTTTGATTACGTCCCTTAATCGAGAGACGGTGAGTATCTCCAAATATGAAAACATGCCCAAACAGAATGAATCCCATCCTAAGCCCCTGCTACTTCTCCCAGAAGTTGAAATGCTATGATTAAGTTATCCTATTTCTTTCTTTCAATGCTTCCAACATAAAGGGAGTGAGGGGCAGTGTTTGGACACAGAAATTAGGTCTGCTTCTCTGTCTTGTTTTTATGCTCCTATCTAGGAAAATCCCCATGGAATCTAGGCAGATTTCAGAGTCCGCTGTCATCATGATAAAAGGAATGACTTGAATAAGACATAAATATAATTAGCTTTGTTCTCTTAAAGGGAGCACTTTATCTTTGAGGTGGCTATTCAGAGAGTGGACACTCCCACGGGAAGCCTTTAAAATAGACAAGATGATGTGATACAGAATCTGGGTTCCTGGTGGTGTCTGCTCTCTACTTGGTGAATGGAAATATGGATTTCTTGACATCACTTTCAATTTTGTCTCCACCCCCACCAGAAAATGAGTCCTTTGCGGTATGTGAACCCAAAATATCTGAGACAGATCTCAATGAATTTAGAAAGTTTATTTTGTTGAGGTTGAAGATGCACTCCGAGCGCAGCCTCAGTAGGTGTGCTGGTGACAGCTCCAGGTACAGCTTGCTTTTAGATTTTAAAGAGACATGAGACATCAATAACTATGTGTAAGATGACGGTGAGGGCAGGTGCTTCCAGGTCATACGTAGATAAGAGACAAAAGGTTGCATTCTTTTGGGTCCTTGATCGGCCTTACACTAAATACACAATTTAGTTTGGCTCAGGGAACCTACATTTGTACACAGATAGTGGAAGCAGTCAGATATGCATTTGTCTCAGTTGAGAAGAACGATGACATTCTGTCCCACACCTGTGATGAGAAGCTATCAGTTTGCATTGCCAGAGTGAAACTCAACAGAACTGTTTTAGGATAAAGATTTTGAGGCTCACAAGGAATTTCCTTGTGGGCACATTGTGAGGGAGATATGTAGCTTTTTTATCTTTACAGATATCTTATTTAGGAATAAAATACAAGGCCAGTTTGCCTGATAGAGCTCCCAGCTTGACTTTTCCTCAGCTTAGTGATTTTGAGGTCCCAAAGTTTATATTCCTTTCAGGGGTACAAACAAAAGAAACCAAGGGTAGTCAGCTTCCTTTATTTCGCTTCAACTTGAGCATTTTTCTTTTTGTGTGGTAGATATTTCTCTGTCCCTAATATAGGGACAGTCACCACAAAACACTTAACAATTGTTGAAGTGGAGTGCTTACAAAGTACAGACAGGATGGCCTTGGGATGAAAGCCTCCCTGCTGACTTGCCCCCCAGCACGGAGGATAAGTGGCTCACTTAGAGCCCAGAATTCTACCCCAAGTATAAGTGTAAGTGCATCAACCTATAACAGCAAGACATCTTGAAGCAACGACATGAAAGGCCTTGAATTGCAGCATTTTGGACTTGCAGGTGTCTTACAGGATGACCTCGTACAGAAAGAAAGAAAGGAGAAGCAGCCACAGGACCCTGTCCTCTGGCAGTTTTACCCACCAACCTTTAGGCCAAGCTCTGGCCCTCTTGCGGGAAGTGTGAAGCTGTAGGTGCATGATACATTTCAAAGACCAGTGACAGCTTGAGTTTATGTTCTGACTGGCACTTTATGTGTAACTTGGAGAACTTGAATTTTGGAGACCGCAAGCAAGACACCCACCCGGTAATATAGTGTACTGGCAACTGTAAAAGTCACATTGCTGGCTGGGTGCAGTGGCTCATGCCTGTAATACCAGCACTTTGGGAAGCCAAGGCAGGTGGATCACTTGAGGTCAGGAGTTCGAGACTAGCCTGGCCAACACGGTGAAACCACGTCTCTACTAAAAATACAATAAATTAGCCAGGCGTGGTGGCGGGCACCTGTAATCCCAGCAATTTGGGTGGCTGAGGCAGGAGAATCGCTTGAAACTGGGAGGCAGAGGTTGCAGTGAGCTGAGAGTGTGCCATTGACTCCAGCCTGGGTGACAGAGTGAGACTCCATCTCAAAAAACAGAAAAAAAAGTCACATTGCCATGACTTTACTTCCCTGTCTGAGGAGGCATTGTGTTTTCCAGACCAGGTGAGCAGGGCGAGCAAAACCAAAAGAAGTAAAAGATTCAAAGATGAAAAAATATCATGAAAGCACCGACTAAACCAACACAACTAAATTCTTTTTTTTTTTTTTTTTTTTTTTTTTCAGACAGAGTTTTGTTCCTGTTGCCCAGGCTGGAGTGCAGTAACACAATCTCAGCTCACTGCAACTTCTGACTCCAGGGTTTAAGTGATTCTCCTGCCTTAGCTTTGCCACCATGCCCAGCTAATTTTTGTATTCTTAGTAAAGATGGAGTTTCACCAGGTCGGCCAGGATGGTCTCAATTACAACCAAAGTGCTGGGATTACAAGCCTGAGCTACCGTACCCAGCCAGTAAATTCTAATACTAATATACTTAATTGGATATTAACTGTATGATCTGATCAGAATACCATGTCTTCATTCTTTCTCTCTCTCCCTCCCTCTTTCTCCCTCCTCCTGTAAATAAAGCAAGTTTTCTGCCTCTTTTTTGAAAACACTCTTCAAGGAGAACTACAAACTACTGCTCAACGAAATAAGAGAGGACATAAACAGTTGGAGAAACATTCCATGTTCATGGTTAGGAAGAATCAATATCGTGAAAATGGCTATACTGCCCAAAGTGATTTACAGATTCAACGCTATCCCCATTAAACTACCAATGACTTTCTTCACAGAACTGGAAAAAACCACCTTAACCTTCATATGGAACCAAAAGAGAGTCCGCATAGCCAAGTCAATTCTAAGTAAAAAGAACACAGTGGGAGGCATCACACTACCTGACATCAAACTATACTACAAGGCCACAGTAATCAAAACAGCATTGTACTGGTACCAAAACAGACATATAGACCAATGGAACAGAAAAGAGGCATCAGAGGTAACACAACATATCTACAACCATACAATCTTTGATAAACCTGACAAAAACAAGCAATTGGGAAAGGATTTCCTGTTTAATAAATGGTGTTGGGAAAACTGGCTAGCCATGTGCAGAAAGCAGAAACTGGACCCCTTCCTGACACCTTCCACTAAAATTAACTCCAGATAGATTAAAGACTTAAACATAAGACCTGGCCCCATAAAAACCCTAGAAGAAAATCTAGGCACAACCATTCAGGACATAGGAGTAGGTAAGGACTTCATGACCAAAACACCAAAAGCATTGGCAACAAAAGCCAAAATAGACAAATGGGACCAAATCAAACTCCACAGCTTCTGCATGGCAAAAGAAACAGTCATTAGAGTGAACCAACAACCAACAGAATGGGAAATAATTTTTGCAGTGTACCCATCTGACAAAGGGCTGATATCCAGAATTTACAAAGAGCTAAAACAGATTTACAAGAAAAAAACAAACAAGCCCATTCAAAAGTGGGCAACGGATATGAACAGACACTTTACAAAAGAAGACATACATGAGGCCAACAAACATATGAAAAAATGCTCATCATCACTGGTCATTAGAGAAATGCAAATCAAAACTACATTGAGATACCACCTCACGCCAGTTAGAATGGTGATCATTAAAAAATCTGGAGACAACAGATGCTGGAGAGGATGTGGAGAAATAGGAACACTTTTACACTGCTGGTGGGAGTGTAAATTAGTTCAACCATTGTGGAAGACAGTGTGGCGATTACTCAAGGACCTAGAAATAGAAATTCCATTTGACCCAGCAATCCCATTACTGGGTATATATACAAAGGATTATAAATCTTTCTACCATAAGAACACATGCACACGAATGTTCATTGCAGCACTGTTTACAATAGCAAAGACCTGGAATCAACCCAAATGCCCATCGATGATAGACTGGACAGGAAAAATGTGGCACATATACACCATGGAATATTATGCAGCAATCAAAAATGATGAGTTCATGTCCTTTGTAGGGACATGGATGAAGCTGGAGACCATCATTCTCAGCAAACTGACACAAGAACAGAAAATGAAATACTGCATGTTCTCACTCATAGGCGGGTGTTGAACAATGAGAACACATGGAGACAGGGAGGGGAGCACAACACACTGGGTTCTGTTGGGGGGAATAGGGGAGGGACAGCAGGGTAGGGACTTGGGGAGAGATAGCATGGGAAGAAATGCCAGATATAGGTGAAGGGGAGGAAGGCAGCAAATCACACTGCCACGTGTGTACCTATGCAACTATCTTGCATGTTCTTCACATGTACCCCAACACCTAAAATGCAATTAAAAAAAAAAGAAGAAAAAAAAAAGAAAACACTCAGCTCTGATAACCACCTTCCTTGCTGGCCTGACCTCTCTCTCCTCTATAGTGACTGGTGGATTCCCCTAGGGTCCCTCAGGGCCCTAGAGCCTTGGTCTTCCCTGAGGGGATTCACAGCAGGAAGAATCACTTTGAATGGTCTTCCTCTTATCCCTTTTATGTGAATGAATTCAGATGAAAGAGCATGTCTTAGAGGGAGACAGGAGGACAGGATAGCGTATGCTGCATAGGCAGAGTGTAGACAAAGAATCAGGTTGCTAAGAGCTGGTGAAAGGGCTCCAACCTTCTAGCCTATATTTGCAGCAGATGGGATACCTGCCCCCTCTTCCCCAGTCCCTGTGGCTCCAGGCCCTTGCTTGCCTCCTGCTGGACTGCTGGAGCATGGGCCCGGTGACTCCAGCAACAATCTTCGCCCAGTCCTGAGGAGTTTCTTCTTCCGAGTCCCCACTTCCCTCAGCACTGCTCCACTTCTTCAAGACCATGGTAGGCAGATAATGATGCCGATAGAGTAGAAGCTCAAATTGTGAACTACGTCACAAGCTGTTTTCATATAACAGATTAACAGCTACATCTATGGAGCCTGTCTGAACCTTTGTCCCCTAGAGGATGTTTTGCAAGTTAAATTATTTGGAATCCAGGCAACCTATAGTGGTGTGATTAAGAGCCTACGTTAGAAGGATAGACCTACATTCAGATCATAGCTTTGCCTCTATACTTGAGTTTTCCTAACTACAATGGCAAATAATAAGAGTGCCTTCCTCCTGGTGCTGTTGAGGGGATTAACTGAGAAAATGCCCGTTAAACACATAGGAAATGTGTTAGCAATGTTAGTTGCTGTCATTGAGTCAGCCTTAAGAAAAATGTTAAGGCAGGCTCTGCTAATTTTTAAAGTCTTTTTGTTCTTCTTTCAGGTCTTCTACTTCTTATTGAACAACTTTAACCCTCCAATTCCCAGGGTTCCGTTGCCTATGTACTGAATTCCCAGTAACCACCACCACCCAGCAGTTCAATAACATCTAACCCCCTTCCCCAAATTAACCAAGCACATAGTACCCAGAAATCATACACTCCATTTATCAAAGAATGTTAAGACTGAAGTTGCCTCCACAGAAATCTCTTGAGGTTGGCTGGTTAAAAATAACTTACTTTATATTCAAAACTCAAAAACCATCTCATCCCTCATCTAAATTTAAATGTCTATTTATGATTCTTCCATGCACTATGCTAGGCCTAACCTTAAAACTAAGTGATACTAAGTTGTAAAGAGTTTTCTCGACCAGATAATGTTTCTATAATCATGGATTTCCTTGCCCAAACTTCTATGAACATCGAATGGTAGGACTTGCAAGCTGTGCTCGCCAACTAGAGTAGAAGGGACATTGATTGGTATAGGAAGGAAGGTCAGGGCTATGTGGATGGCCACACTTTATGTTGGAAAATACTATATTAAGCAGCTGTGCAAGGGTTTCTCATGATATCAACAAGCCCTGTCTTTCAGGGCACAGAAATAGAATTCTTAAACAAAATCCTACATTTAAAGGAAACTCATTAAAATAGAATTTTCCTTGAAAATGTCATGAAGATATATTATTGGACTATCAAAAACAAAAAATCCCTGCTTCAAATAGTAGTGAACACTATGGGTTGCAAACTTCACATATATAATACCTTCTCCTGATGCTCATTGAAAATACAAATGCTGGGATCACAGTGATTCTGGGATGGCCTGCAGCATTCTGCATTTTAATGAGTACGCTATGTGTTTCTCTTGCAGGTGGTTTAAGAATGGTGTTTTGAGAGAAACTACTGTAGACACATTCTCTACAGCTGTAGTTCTGTACTGGGGGCGAATTTGCTACCAGGGAACATGCGGCAATGTCTGGAGATATTTTTGGTTGTCACAACTTAAGGAGAGGAGGATGCTGCCAGCATCTAGTGGGTAGAGGCCAAGGAGACTGGAAGCCATGGAACAATGCACAGTACTATAACCACCCACAACAAAGAACGATCTGATCCACAGTGTCATGGTGCCGAACTTGAGAAAACCTACCTTACAGCCATGATGACCTAGTTAGACCTCAGTCTATGACTCAGAACATTCTGCTTTCCATCTGCCATCCCCGCATTGGCCAAGCCTGTGAGTGGTACCTGATCACCAGTTTCCCTAAACCCATGTTGGCTTAGTCCCAGGGGTTGCTATAGAACATTCTGACAACCTTGCTTCAAAGATTTAGGTTGAAAAATGCTATCTCTGAGCCTTTCGCAACAATTAAACTCCCAGTCTTGAAGGACCATCGGCTCCTCTGAGGCCACTCCTAAAACATCACTGCATTTGGCAGATCTACTGATGCTGGAGAGATTTCTCTGTGGATTTCTATTCTGCATGTGGTTCTGAAACAGTGGAGTTGGAATCAAAGTAGATGATAGAAAAGCATGGTTAAGCGAGAAAGCTGTGGAGGCTTTGCTGACCGATTATGTCTGTCTGTCTCATTTCAACTCAGCAATTCAACAAACTGTTCTGTGCCAGGCAAAGCGGAAGGTACGGGGAAGGATTCAATATTGGACCAGACAGTCATTTCCTCAAGGAATCCAGCCTTAGCGTCCTTCACCTCTCTCCTCTCTGCTGTGCTCTTCCTCTTAACCCTCCTAACATGCCCGTCTTTGTGATTTCCTTCTATTTGTTGCCTGCTTAGGATCAACAAGCCTAAAAGGATGCAAACAGACCAATCTAGAAGTCCCAGAAAAGGCAACAACAAAAGTCCCTCTTTATAGGAAAGTTCCATTAAGTTATCACTTGCAAAGTAACAGCCTTCAATGGGGCTATTAAATACCACATTTCCACGTAGAAGAACGATCTCAGTTAATGCCTCTAATTTGGAGAAAGTGCCCAGTCAAGAGGTTACTCTGCTAATTTGAGTGCAGTCCTAAGACTCTGGTTCTTTAATGCAAAAAAACATTGAATTGTAAGATACAAGAGTCAGAATAAAAACAGGGACCCCTGCCATCCCCTCCTCCACGCCTTACCTGTATGCTCAGAACCACCCAAGTGATCTCGCAGCACTAAGAGGCTAGGTTATGGTTAGAGTAGACAGAAACTCCATTCAGGTTTTCTTGAGGAAGAAAAATCACTTCCACTCTCCTCTCGCCCACACTATGTGTTTTCCTTTGCATCCTTTTTAAAAGAAACTGCAAATTTCTGGGCTGCAACTTCAGGATAGGAGAAGTAGTAAACGGGAGAGAAGAGGAAAAGGGACAGGAGGAGAGGCGCACCCAGGGAGCTTCAACAGTGGGCAGTGTTTGTTTTCTAAAGGTAGGTTGTGGGTCTGTGAGTATTTGATGTATTATAATACACTAGCCTTTAAATATATGCTCCATAGATTCCTTGGAAAATATGTTTCATAGTAATGAAATGGAAAAAATAGTTCCCCAAGTTAATTCTTATGGGCGGCCAGATTGCACTTGGGTGTTGGTTTATTGGTTCGCTCTTTTTCCAAACCCACATGCCTCTATTACCTATCTCCTGAACCCTCTCTTTCTCTCTCTCTCTCTCCCCCTCCCCTTTTCTCCCTCTCTTTCCCTCTCCACCTGCCACTTCCTCCCACTGACTCCCCTTCCCTTCTGGCTGGGCGTCCCATTTCTGCAAAACCTCCTACTCTTTCCTCCCACAGCCTGGGCAGCTGTGAGGAGGGAGGGGCTGGTATGAGCAGACCATCAGGTTAATTCTAGACCAAAGTTTCACTTTACGATTGTCCCCATGGTCCCTAAATCCTCAGATATTTTTATAATGATACTTCTTTAAAAGTGTCCATTACCTAACTTACTGCACCACAGATTTGAGACTATTCACAAAGGTACATAGGTTACAGAAGGGATGAATAACGTTTGAGAGAATCAGCAAAGTTCTCACCACTTTTGTTCAGTTGTGTTTGTATTAAATGGTCCTGTTATCAACTTAATTCAACTGGAACTACATTTCCTAGAATCCCTATCCTTGAGGTGCTGCTTTTACCTGACTAGCTCCGTGTAAGAAATGGACTAATGAGAACCTTATACAAGAATTGGGAGGCTGAAGTAAGCAGCAACCTCCTTTTCTGAAGGTCATATGGTCAGAGGTGCCAAAAGGCTCTAGCTTCAACTCACTCTCCTCTGCTTCCCTTCCAGCCATTCTTCCTGACTTCTGACCAGCAGGAGCCCCAAGCCTTCCCTCAGACCCTTGGCTGTGGATCCATAGATTTTTCCTGTAGGCTTTTCCACCAGCTCTCCCTTGGCAACCCACTTCGGCAGCTAGACA
This sequence comes from Callithrix jacchus, assembly GCF_049354715.1. Taxonomy (NCBI): domain Eukaryota; kingdom Metazoa; phylum Chordata; class Mammalia; order Primates; family Cebidae; genus Callithrix; species Callithrix jacchus. Next base: position 137,080,037 of record NC_133505.1, read on the forward strand.
TATTTGACTTCTTGGAATGACTGGCTAAGGACTCTTGATCATCATTCCCCTATTAGCCCATCCATCCCCCAGCACCCTCTTCCTCCCCATGATTGTGAAAGGTCTAATTCCTGTAATAAATCCATTGTCTTGTAATTCTTGGTAGATCAGCTTCCTGGATTGATACAGTGATAGATAACAGTGTTCCGAACCAAAGAGACACCGTGCCAATCTGACATTCTTTTTGAAGCGTTGACTGTGAGCACCATAGACAGCATCCAATCCACCAGTCTTATTTTACAGATGATGAACCTGAAGTGCAGAGACACCAAATTCAAGTCATTATCAAGATCATGCAACTGCACCGTCAGGTATGGGGACAGGACACAGCTACCGGCTTGAATGGTTTTAACAGTTTAACAATGACTGTAGCAGTGTTTTCAGTTGTTGACTTTTAAATCTGTTTACTTTTTTTAAAAAATATGTCAAAGCAGTAGTTAATACTTTGACATTGCCTAGAGCTTTATTTTAGAAGATAGAGAACTGTTACGATTTTGTTTAGTATCTGACAAAAAGCTGGATGGTGTATCAGACAGGTTCTAAATTTTACCTTCTTAAATAAAAATAAATAATGAAGGTTATTAGAAAGAAAGAAAATATGGGCATATGAGAACCTCAAAGTTGATTCTCAATCTAAAGTTACTATGGCAACATTACTACCAAAATTATATATATATATATATATATATTAATTTTGTGGTTCACTAAAGATATTAGCATCTTCAGGATTTAAAAATAAATGTTAGACTCAAGATGTTCCTGTTTATATTTTTAACAAGCAGACATGTATACCAGGCAGTGTATTTTAGCTGTCATTAAGATAGATACACAAACACTGAAATTTCCTGACTTCTAACTTAGCATTTTTCCCCCTTACTGTCACATTTGCATTTATAACAATATAAATAGAAAATGTGCTGATGGAAACAGCAGTAATTGCATGAAATTATTTTTTCGGTGTGAAAGAAGAGAAAGACTGAGATTGTGCAAACTGCTGTTCATGTGGTTCCTGCGCAGGGCCCAGGTCAGATCCGAGCTGGGCTGTCCCAGTGCTGGGTCCTGGGACTGGTCCTCAGGCTGTCCTGGGTAGAGCAAAGTGCTCTGAATCCCACCCCTGTGGTGGGGTTCCCTAACTGCAGCCCTGAGTCAGTCATGTCACCAGCTGCTCTGAATTGTTGCCTCATCTGTGCAATAAGAGAGTAAATCTGGGTAAGCTCTGAAGTATCCTTCCGTTCTTCAATACCCCCCTTTTTTGTAGTGTCAGGCTATATAATAATGGTATTAATGACATTTGTTGGAGATACTGTGCTGTATAGATGTATTCTACTTTTCCCTAACTCACCGAGTTATAATTCTGACAAATTTTTAATTACTATGGCAATCACTAGCAAAAAGTAACTTTTAAGGGGAATCTATTATGCAGGCATGATTTACCATTGGAGATTTTTTGTTGTTGTTTTTGTTGTTTTGAGATGGAGTCTTGCTCTGCTGCCAAGATGGAGTACAGAGGCAGGATCTTGGCTCACTGCAACCTCCGCTGCCCAGGTTCAAGTGATTCCCCTGCCTCAGTCTCTGGAGTAGCTGGGACTAAACGCAAACACCAATACACCTAGCTGATTTTTAAAAAAATATCTTTAGTAGAAATGGGGTTTCACCATTTGGCCAGGATGATCTTGATCTCCTGACCTTGTGATCCACCCACCTCAGCCTCCCAAAGTGCTGGGATTATAGGTGTGAGCCACTGCACCCAGCCCAGAGCTTTTTTTGTAAGGTTAAACTGAGCCCCATCTCAGATAAGAGTGAGTTTTGCAATCTCAAGCACCCACAGTTCCCTGTCAAGCATTCACAGAGCACGGTGATGTGGGTGCTGTCTCACAAACCCCTCTTCCTTTGTCTTCCCTCTACCGTGAGAATCCAAAATGATAAAACACTCAGCTCTCCAGGCTGTCTTGTTTCTGGAGTGGCACTGTGGCCAAGTTCTGGCCAATGGAATCTAAGCCGAAGTCACTGGGCGGGCCTTGGGAACATGCTATGGAAGAGACAGGCAAGCTGCCATTCCTCGCCACAAGACATGGACATGAAGGTACAGCACGCTCTTGAAAGCACGAGGCCAAGGGCACACAGTAAGGAAGGGAGGCAGCTAGTAGGACTCTGGGCCTGGTGGCATCTCTGAACTGCTGTCCAGCTTAACATGACCCAGACACCTCATTGGAGAGGACAAACCCCCTGGTAGGTTTGAACTTTGGCGGTTTTATTCCTTGTAACCAAGCACAGTTTTAACTCAGACATATGGACTCTGCAAACAGTGTTCAAACAGGGCTGTTGTAACTCACATGGCTTAAAGTAGGGAAAGGGGACAAACACGTTTAGAACGCTATGCTTCAGTGCCATTATTCACAACCACAGATTGTATATACATACATAGCAAACACAGGAGCAGTTACAGACAGAACTGCAGAATGGATGCTGATGCTTTGTAAAGAAGGAGCAAAGCCACGGAAGGAGGGAGTGGAGCAGTGAGAAGGATCCTCCTGGGAGAGGTGGGAGAGTAAATCCCTCCTCTTCCTTCCCTTCCATAGAACTGTACCTAAAATAGCAGAACAGTTGGAGAAACATGTGCTTTTAAAACTGTTGGTTAAAAGCAAACACAAGTTTCAAAACTTTGATCATAATAATTCCTCCCAAGCTGGCAGAGCCAAGTTATGCCCAGGGCCAACCTTAGACAGTTTTAAGGTAATAACCAGGCAGGCTTGTTTCAGAACCTTCCTTTGGCTACAGGTGACCCTAATTCTCCACAGAGGCCCAGGCCTCCCTACCCTGCCTCCCTCACTCTCTCTGGTCCCTTTCATCCTTTCACTTTTGGTACAAGGTCTCTGTTCTATTTTCCTTAGTAATAAGGTCTGCTTCTCATGCATCCTAGTTCATAAATGAACTTGTCAGTATAAAGTGATGTTCAAGAGTCCAGGCTTTGGAGTTAGACTGATAAGATTTGACTAATTACTATCCATGTGGTCTTATGCAAATTAAGCTAGGTGAAGTAATAAGTATCCTCATTTGGGAAATAGGGATAACAGCAAATACCTTATAGGGATAGAATTGAGATTTAAATATTTGCAAAGTATTTAGCATAGGTACAGAGTAACACTCAGTAAACATTAATAATAAGTGCCAATGACTTGGTGATATTTCACTTAAGTCATTTGGAGTTTAAAAAGAACTTTTTCAAAAAGCCACCTTAACACAAATTAGTTTGGGTTACATCAGGGCCAGGAGGATCTTCCTTGGCCCATCATATCAATCCGTCAATCTATATGCAGTAGGCATCAGCAATATGCTCAGTGTTGCAGTCAGCCCTGGAGCACAGCGTGGATGTTTGTGTGCTGTATTACCCATTTTGCGTTGCCATAAAGAAATACCTAAGGCTGGATAATTTTTAAAGAAAAGAGGTTTATTTCAGTTCACGGTTCTGTAGACTGTACAAGAAGGATGGTGTCAGCATTTGCTTTTGGTGAGGCCTCAGGGAGCTTACAATCATGACAGAAGGTGAAGGGGAAACATGTAAGAGACGGGGCAAGAGAGAAAAAGAAGGAGGTTCCAGGTTCTTTTTTAAACTACCAGTTCTCACATGAACAAAGAGAGTGATGAGAACTCACTCATCACTGCAGGGAGGGAATCTGTCCCCATGACCCAAACACCTTCCAGGAGGCCCCACCTCCAACATTGGGGCTCACATTTCAACACAAGATTTGGAGGGGACAAATATCCAAACTATATCTTGTATATGTAGAGAGGGGTTGTGTGGGGTGTTGGTGGGGGCTGGTAAGGGGGCACAGATGAATGAGGAGTGGTTTCTCCCCTTAGGATTTCACCTTGCCAGAGGCCATTTGGGCTTCTCCCTCCAGGGTCAGCCCACCCAAAGAGACCACCTAGTGCCCTGGGTGGGGTTGAGTACTTGCAGGTGTTTTGAGTAGGCTGGGAGATGATACCTCGGACTTCTGTAACACTGCTGGAGGACATAACCTGCTGGATTTGGGGCTAGATGGCAGGAATGCAACATGCTCTGTTTAGCACAAGTCAACTTTATGGTCTACCTACTGTTAGACAACAGAAGGATACTTCAGTGCTCTTAGGTAGCCACTTCCTGAAAGAAAAAGATACTTTTCTGAAGTCTAGAGTATAATTACTTGTGTTCCTAGCCTGTGATGCTCTTTCCACTATGAAAGTGATTTTCCTTTATCAAATACCCGAGATTTTAGTCCAACAAGTTGAACTAGTCATAGGGGGTAAGTTGGGGTTAGAACGAAAGACTATGAATCAAAAATAGGACCATTTCCACTGACATGGAACAGGAGTGACAAACAGGTAATTAAGGCTAGCATGTTTCTAATTAAAACTCTAATCGCATCAAGCTTTTCTGACCCAAATTGCAAGCCACAATTCTTACTGCTTAATGAAAGCAAAATTCCTACCAATCGATGCTCCACTCTAACGCTCATTCATTTATATAAAGGTCAATTGCCACAATAATATCCACAGCTGATTGCCACCCACAGGAAAAGCAGTGGGAGGGAAGAAATGCGTATGATGCCAGTTATTCTTGCCTTGCTTTCCAGCTTTTAAAAATACCTGCATCTGTGTGATGACTACACCAGGAGGCCTTGATTGCAGCCCGTTTTTATATAATGGAGTAGAGGCAACTTTGCTTTGAGCTGTTATACTCTGATATTGGCCTATAGCAACAGGACAGTAAGTCTTTTGGTTTGTTGTCATCATCATCACAGTTAGTCATACATAACGAGTACGTAAGTGCATGCAGCTCGATTTCTTAAAATGCTTCTGGTGCTCACTGGAAAAAGCATTGCCAGACCCGATTCATGTTCTCACCTGACGAATAATTCAGTCTTATTTTCAAACACTTGTAGAGCAATATGAGATACCATAACCAAATCAGAAGACAATAAAGATCTCAAAGGAGCTGGCTGCTGAATCACGAAGCAGAATACTCCCTTCTGTATGCTTACCTAATTTTTATGCTAGAAATTTTACCTGCTCTGCTACTTAGCTGACCGTGAACAGAAAAGCAACACCCCAGGACCCAGTAGAGTAAAACCTTATAGAGTATAATACAAGGAGCTAATTTACTTTCATCAGAGAAAAACAAATGTGTTGACGAAGCAAGTTTAGCAATAAGGTCACATACTTGTATTTTGAAGCAAATTCCAAACTTAAGAAGAAAATGTATTTGAAAGTGCTCTTCTGAAAAGCAGAAGGGAAGCTCTGTGAATAAATACATTTGTCCCTGCAAACGAGAGCGAAGTCATAGTCTGGGATGGAGTGAGCTGATTCAGAGCAACTGAGATTGCTGATCTGGTCAGACACACCAAGGGCATGCCACCTGTGTGTTCCCAGCCAGCAGACAGTCTGAGTGTTATACTTTCCACCTGGTTCTTTGGGGACTCTGATTTCCTTTCCTAAACAGAGCCCACTGTCAGGGTAACCAGCTCTCACTTCAAGTACCTGCCCCTCTCTTTCCATCCTCAACCTGTACGTGGTTTCACAAAATCGAACATGTAGAACTTTCCCTAACCAAGAGTTGCTTTTTCTATTTTTCTCAGCAGATGCTCTTAAACTGTTAACTTCAACAAACCCATTTCGCCTAAAGTGTGTATGGTCCTTAATGGCTTCACTGTGTTATAACACTCCACCCTTATTTTTACTATCACCAAATGTCTATGTAAAGTTAAAAAGGAGCTTTCTCAAAATAATATCAAAATGTCACCATATCTTAAAAATAAAGCACATGTTATAAATTGTCCTTTGAGCAAGCACTGTCCCGCTGAATCCCCACACCTGTCTCAAGACCACAAGGCTGCTTAGAATGACCACAAAACCCCAAAGCACCCACAGTAAACAGGAGGATTTGGTAGCTGGGATAGTCACAGCCAGTCACTGTTAATATCTTATAGCTGCAGGAGGACTGAGGTTGCGGAGCATGAATTCAAAGAGCACTAATAGCTGTGGGCTGACAAAGATTGCAAATCCCTGCTCAAATTCAGCCTCAGCCTTTTGTGGGGAAGATTTGCATATGTATAGGTGAACTCAATTTTTCCTTCATGTCACTTTACATATTGTACAGGATTTTAAAAACACTATTATTGTTGCTGCTTGCTAAAGGCCAGAATGGTCTTTTAAAGATGTAAATCTGATCATGTCACTAAGTGGCTCAGAACTCTGATGCCCTTCTGTTCTTTTAATCAAGGCTACAGTCTTTAAGGTATCCTAGGAGCCCCTGTCTGGTGGGGCCTGGCCTGCCTCCCTCGACTCTATTCTCTCTGCTTCCTTCTCCCTCCTCTCCTTGTCTTGTCACTCCTCACTCTGCTCTTGTGAAAACTGTGAAGAAGGCAGGCCTTGTTCAGCACCACTACAGTAGACATCAAAGCTATCACAACAGGGGAGAGAGACGGAGCTCAATTCCAAGTACAGTAAGGACAAGTGGGGACTTACAGCCAACAAGCAGAGCAAGGGGTCTGTGCATGGAAAATTAAAGAGGAGACAGCAAGGGTAGGGAGATTTTGTCAAAGGCAGGTCAGGGGAATCGGGTATCGGGGTGGAGGGTTCTTTCTTAACTGACTGACAGGATTCTTGCTGAAACCAGGTTAGGCCAGTCAAAGACAGGACATGGCCAAGGTCAGAGCCTAGTCAAGAAAAGGACCCAGAAGAACCTGACTAAAGGGTGGTCAGGGAGACAGTCTCTGTCACTCTCCACCCTCCACACAGCCTCCCTTCAGGTCCTCTGCTCCTGGAGCCCCCTCATCAGAGGGAACACTCTTCACTGCTGCTGCTCCCACTTTAAATTGTTTAACCATAATCACCAATGTATAATTTCAAGGCTTGGTTGGGAAATATGCCATATGATTCAAATAACCTGTTAAGCCCACACAAGAGAAAATATTTCAATGTTTCCAAATCAATTATCTTAAATGAGGATTGTGTAACAAAAGGACAAACTAATGATGTCAAACACCCACTTTAACTTAGTAAGAAAATCATCTATGGTAAAATATTTATGTGCTTAGAAACATCACCGGAAATCGGACTTTTCTGAAGTTTTCAGTTACTATTCGTTAAGAAGGCTCAGAAATTGAGCAAACCTCAGAAGGAAGACAAAATTGGAAACTAAGTTGTTGTGCCTCCTCCTCACTTAGATCTCAGTTCCCAGCTTCCCTCCCTTTAGAAGACTTCCTTGACCCTGAAGACCCTAGGCCAGGTCTTCGTAGCTAAGGATCACCAGGGAACCATCAGAGTGTGTCCTGTATTAGCAGAATACAGGGCAGAAGCTCTTTATTAGGAACTCAGCCTATTTTCATGTCATTCACCCCTGGAAGCAGTGTTGGCAGAGCATGAATACAGAAAACACATCGTGAGATTCCTGGAAGCCTCCTTGGGTATTTGTTTAAAAGGTTTAATCAAGTTAATGAAAATTACGTGTTACATACTTTGCAATTTAAAGATAAGGAAGTTAAAAAATGATGTAGAGAACTCAAGTTTTTGGTAAGATTCAAATCATGGTTACTCTGTTGCTTTGAACTCCTAGTTCTTTACCTAGCTATTAACCATGCCAATATCTGCATTAATTTAATAGTGTCTGTGGATGGTTGCTATCATTTCATGTAGAAAGCAGAGGTTTTTTAAAAATAGTAAAATTAACCATAAAAGGCAATGTTATATTTCTACAGTGTTTGACAGTATTTTCATCAGCATTTCATGATATACTCTGGTGTGAGCGTGCTTTTCTGATGTTTTCATTCTAAGCTGCCTGACAAGAAAATGCTCATAGTGTTTTTTAAAAGCCCAAGTGATGCAGTTTAGCCTCCAACTTGTCTTCTGAAGTTGGCTCAATTTCTGAGGCTTCTTAGATAATCATTGTAACTGAAAACTTCATAATGGTTCAGTATTGGGCGATGATTCTAAGCACATAAATATTTTACAACAGATGACTTTTTACTAAGTTAAAGTGGGTGTTTGACATCCTTACTTTGTCCCTTTGTTACATAATGCTGATTTAAGACAATTGATTTAGAAACATTGAAATGTTTTCTCTTGTGTGGGCTTAACAGGTTGTTTGAATCATAAGACATATTTCCCATCCAATCCATGAAATTATACATTGGTGATTATGGTTAAACAATTTAAAGTTCTGAAATGGCTATTTGCCTGATTTGCTAAATTATTGATCAAAGCATCTTGTACATCTCTTTCAATGTGAAAACAATACAATTCTGAACCCACAGCCATGTCCAGAAATGCCCAGTGTTCACTTCACCCACAGCCATGTCCAGAAATGCCCAGTGTTCACTTCACCCACAGCCATGTCCAGAAATGCCCAGTGTTCACTTCACCCACAGCCATGTCCAGAAATGCCCAGTGTTCACTTCACCCACAACCATGTCCAGAAATGCCCAGTGTTCACTTCACCCACAGCCATGTCCAGAAATGCCCAGTGTTCACTTCACCCACAGCCATGTCCAGAAATGCCCAGTGTTCACTTCACCCACAGCCATGTCCAGAAATGCCCAGTGTTCACTTCACCCACAGCCATGTCCAGAAATGCCCAGTGTTCACTTCACCCACAGCCATGTCCAGAAATGCCCAGTGTTCACTTAACCACTACTTTTCTACCCACACAGCACTAACTTACATGTTCCCTCTTGGACACTGTTTCATGTATTCAAGCCTGAAAGCCCCATGTCATAAAAACTGTGCTTTGTTACTATTATTCTTATTGAAAATACACGATCTTAAATTTGTCATAATTAAAATTGTATAATTTCGTGGACCAGCCAGTTGTGAATATTGCAGCCAACAGTTGACAGTCCTGCTCTTGAGCTAATCACAATCATAAAAAGAGCTAACATTTATTGAGCACCCCCCATATTACAAGTACTGTGCTAAGCATTTTATATACATTTTCAGCATAATCTGTTAAGGTTTTAATTATCAGCTGATGAGGAGATTCTCAGTAGAATCACTACAGTCTTAAAAAGCATAATACTAACTTTAATTTATTACCCATAATAATCCATTTCTTTTGAAATCCCAAATGTTACAAGAGTGTTGGATTTTTTCCCCTCAAAAGAAGCAAGGATGAAAACGATTGAGAAACATTATTTTAAGGGAATAAAATAAATACACAAATAACTATAATAAAAAGCAGAAAAAGATACATGCCACAAAAGATATGAGCAGACGGTCTCATCTGGCTCAAGAAGGGAAGAAAGTTGGTAAAAAGAAAATATTCACGTAAGAGGTCATAGTGGAGAAAAGCTTTGTATGGCCAGTGGCATTTTTTTTTTAACAGACAAAATTTGCCACCCCTCAGGAAGGTAGGGCAATTGATGTAGCAGAAACAGCACAATTATGGAGGCAAGAAATGAATTGGGGGGGTTCAAGGAACACAAAGAAGATCTAGTCTGGTTGACAGCTAGAGGAAAGGTAAAGGAGAACAGAGGGAAGATTCTGGAAAAGGAGGCTGGGGGCTGGTGCTGCGAAGGCTCCCCACAGCAGCAGATCAGGAGCTGGGGTTGCGTTTCATAAGTAGGGGGGGTACCTGAAAGCTTCCAAGCAGAGTCATGACGGCATCACCCCAGCACTAAAGGAAAATGAATCCTGCAGGGTATTTTGAAGGCGCAGTTCAAGAGGGGACTGACTTAGAGGAAATCAGCCAGAAGACTATTAAGGTGGCTCAGGTGAGAGATAATGAGAGCCTGGGCCAGAGTGTTGACAGTGATAATGAGAAGTAAGGAAAGAACCAGCGGCATGAGGCTGAAGACCCTGGTCTCCACAGTAGCCCTTCAGTTAATGGGTAAACAACATGCAATGCCCTCCCAAGCTGGGAACAACTCATGATTCCACGTTTAATTCAGCAGATCACTGCACATTTTCAGTGCAGGGTAAAGCTTTTCCTTGTTTACTTTTAATGGAAGCAATGGGAAATTTTTCAAGAGTAACTTTAAAAATAGGAATAGGAATTTGAAAAAAAGACCTCCAATATTTTAATTTATTTCTGAGGATTAACAACAGAGTAAGCCAAGTGTATGGAGCCCAAAGTTCAATGAATGCTCTGGGCACAAAAGCCTGTTTTATGGTACGTGCGTGTGACTGTATGTGGCCTACATAACAGACAGTTGTGCTATATTTAACTTTCTGAGAAAAGCATAGTTAAGAGGAGACAATTCTTACAAGATTTTCCTTTTGTTCAAACATCACAATTGATTTTGAGTTCTCAAAATGCACAAAGAAAGAAAACTGAAGTTTCTGAGACATGCCTATAATAGAAGGAAAGGCCAGTACCTACAACATGATTAATTCACATTATAATTATGTTTTTAATTAAGTTACACTCAGTTTCTATTCCAGTTCATAAATATATATTAAATACGCCATGCTTTATAGGCCCAGTTATCAACATTGATAACCTTCTGGTTTGGAAAAGGTTGAATTTGACCATTGCCATTAATTCTTCAGTTCAGAGGAACTCTCTGATGGGTAATAGCAGCAGAATTTTATAGTTGCTTTTAAATTTTCTAATTCTCTTACCAGTGGCTCATGCTGTGTAGTTTGTTACTAAGTCTTCTTGCCCAGTTTCTGTTTTTCTTTGTAAGTGACAACCTGGATACCAGAAAAGAAAAAATGAGGGTCCTAAAGCTGGGGTGCATGTGTCTGCACTGGGTATGGGAAAGAGAATGCCCCCATCTTTTTACACAGCAATTTCCTTTTCCTCTCCTTTAACCTCCATTACCCATATACTTAAGTTGTGAGCAGGCAGACATTATCTGTGAGCAGCAGAAGGCTGAACACGGCAGAACAGAGTTTGATATTATAATCAGATGAACTTTGCACTGAAAAATATCTGCATCTTCTAACTGATTAAGCATCATTGGTCACTAAGGATTAGCTAGTAATCCGTATGAGATTTACACAAACTCATTTGACAAGGTATTTTGTTGTTATATGTTTATTTCCAAGTAGCTATAGTTTTTCATTGGTATAATAAATTTGTTCCCTTGCTCTTTCTAAACTGTTACCACCATGCAAAAGAAGAAGAAGAAAAAAACCACCACACACATATACACAGAGAGAGAGGTTTGTATTTTCCTCATAATGTCAAGAGAGATCCCTTGTCCAAAATGGAAGCTCTCAATTCCTGCCCACCCTCTCCGAGATCTTCCCTGAGCCTGCTTCCCTGAGTCTCATGTCTTCATGCCACCAATACACTCTTAATTAGCTTTCTTCAGCCAGAAACTTAGAAATTCTCTCTCAAAACACTTTTTCTCCTTTACCCTCAGCATCCAAGTCCCACAAATTTTGCTGTTAGATACCTGTGGAATTCCTAAAGTTTTGTCAATTTCTACTATCTCATAGCTCAGGCTTATCTTTTCCTTGATCGATCGTAAGACTCCAGCCTTCTTTGAAGCCAGAAATTCAACTAAATCACAAACCTGAACTTCCTACTAGAACTTGCTTGATTACTTATAAATTAAAGGCTCTTTTCCAGAGCATGGCATATGAGTCTGCCTATGACCTGGTTTTGCTTTTTCTCTCTGTAGTCTCTGACTCATACCTTAAGCTTTAGGAATCAAAACAAATGGGAGTGGGCTTCATGGTAAATGAGTCCTAAACATCTTCCTCCAATATTCCCATCACCTGGTTATTCAGTCAAATACTAATCTAGATACTGCTGGGGCAGTAGATGCTGCAGAGGTAATTAAGGTTACTAATCAGCTGTCCTGAAGATTCAGAGAGTATCCTGGGTTATTCAGGTGGGTCCAGTGTAATCCCACAAGGCCTTAGGGGAGGGTAGTGACAGGGAGGGAGTGGGGAGGGACAGGGAGGAGGGGGGAGGGAGGGAGGGAGAACACTGGGAGAAATGCCTGATGTAGGCGACAGAGGGAGTGGGGAGGGATGGAGACAGCAAACCACTATGGCATGTATGTACCTATGTGACAATCCTGTAGGATGCAGGAAGTACACATGTACCCCAGAGCCCAAATTACAATTTTAAAAGAGAGAGAGAGAAAAAAAAAGCACAGAACTTTCTTCAGCTGGAGGAAGGTCAGATGAGGTAGACAGATTTGAAGCCTAAGAAGGACTCAACCCACAGTTGCTGGCTTTGAACATAAATGGGACCATTAACCAGGAAATGAAGGCTGAGCACTACCTCATCCAACAGTCCACAAGGAACCAGGGACCACAGGCAGAACTGAATTCTGCCAACAACCCAAAGGAGAACTAGAAGCAATGTCTCCTCCAGAGCCTCCAGGTAAGAGCTCAAGCTGCCTGATACCTTGATTTCAACCTTGTGAGGCCTGGACCATAGAAATCAGCCAAGCCCATCAGCCTTCTGTCTTGTAGAACTATAGGATAATAAACATATGTTGTTTTAAGATGTTGAGTATGTTCATGTAAACCATCTTTTTGATTCTATTAAATGTCCTAAGTTCAATGCATATGTTTGAGTCTCTATTACTTGCTGAGTGTTATGCTAGATGCTGGTGTGTGTTTCTCTGTGTGTGTGTGTGTGTGTGTGTGTATGTGTGTGTGTGTGTACATATACATTTAGGCATCACTTAGTGACAGGGATATATTTTGAGAAATTCATCATTGTGCAAACATCATAGAGCATACTTACACAAACCTAGACGGGATAGCCTTCTACATACCTAGGCTGTATGGCATGAACTATTGCTGCTAGTCTGCAAGTCTGTATAGCATGTTACTATACTGAGTATTACAGAGAATTATAACACAATGATAAATATTTGTGTATCTAAACATATCTAACATAGAACAGGTAGAGTAAAAAATACAGTATAAAAGATAAAAAATAGAATACCCATATAGAGCAGCTTCACTGTAATCTCATGGGGCCACCATTGTATATGAGTTTGTCATCGAGAGAAACGTCCTTATGTGGTGCATGGCTGTATATATGACCACTAGGTGTGTGTGACCTCATGGTCATATACACATTCGACCTTACACAATTATGAGAGCTGGTTACGCAGTCTAGGTAAAGATGTTCTTCTTGCATCTGTGTTGAAGCTTGAAGTCAGTAGGGCAAGCAACTGGGAGGAGAAAAATAACGTGTGAAGTGACAGGAACAGAGAAGGCAAACTGGAACCTACAGTATTTACTCACCACCTTCAGTAGGATGATAAGGTGTTTTTTTAATGGCAAAACTAAACACACATCTGGCTGAAGTCCAAGAAGCTGAAGGAGGATATGGTGGAAGCTGGAGCACCTCCATGCCCATCGTTGCCCAATACTGACAAGGTGAGCTCGCGGTGGGAGAAGCACCAACATCAACATGGATGAGCTGCGGCAGGACCTGGAGCCTCTGAACCTACTTTCTAAGTGTTAAAGGAATATCATTGCCTCTTCTGCCTTCCAGATCTTTCCCAAAATGTCCCTTGTGACCCATGCTAACATGGAATTTTGGAAGGAATGAAATTTTGGGAGAGGTGGTTTTGGCTTAGCTAAGTTGACACAATATAAATTCTTTATATTCCACTGTTAAATTTCCATCAATATCCACCTCCTTAACCATGTTTAACTTACAGATATGACAAGATCATGCTTCTGCCTAACTGAAAACACAGTGGCCCTTTCCTACAACAATACTGAGTCTGTCTACCCATTTTTAGTGATGTGCATTCCTCTTGATATTCTGTAACTTAAATACTGAGATACAGGGGAAGGAAAAAATTTATTTTAATATCAAAATAAGAAACAATCGAGCTATGATAATCTCTGTAACTCACCATGTGGCTGTTGCTGTAAATGAAACTACCACCTTCCACTATCCATTTCCTATTCCCTTTGCCCTTAGCAATCACTTCACATAGTCATGGTTCCTTGCCTGATAAAGTCACGTTAGCCTTCATTCCTGAAGCATCTGGGCCATTAGCAGTCCTGCCTAAATTAGGTTGATATACTTTTTATTGACTTAGTCCAGAACAAAGGAAAATGAGAAAAGCCCTATGAGGTCTCCTGCATTCCAGACATGTTCCTCCTTACCCCATTAAAAGTAACAACCCATTTCCTCTTGATAATCAGGATCGATCTTCCCAGCCACCACTGTAGCTCCCTCTTTGCCTGACAATTTGCTGACATGAGTTGTACAAAGAGGCAGGTGGCAGCCTCAACTTTCAGTTTTGTGAACCCACTGCTGTGTCTCCTGGTAGGAGCATTCCTCACTTGGAATGTAATACATCTAGGGATCATCAGAATCATAAGTCATGAGTACAGGAAGCGAATTTACTAGTTGACTGCTAAAGTGAAGCACTACCCCATTTCTAGCCCTTTGATTCCTAGGTCTGTGAATATTAGCTCTAGGAGAAATAGCTGCTACTTGTTGGTCCCTGATATAAAGCATATACCGCATTTTGGAGGACATGACTCCAGCCCTTGTATTGCCATCCATAACTGAGACTTCAAAAAGCCATTCTGCCATTCCATTTGGCAAGATGCTTCACAGTGATAAAGAATATAATCAACAAATAATCCCATTAATAAGTAGGTAAAGGACAAAAATAGACACTTTTCAGAAGAAGACATACATGCAGCCAACAAGCATATGAAAAAAAAATCATTAGAAAAATGAAAATTAGAAACACAATGAGATACCATCTCACACCAGTCAGAATGGCTATTATTAAAAAGTCAGAACATAACAGATGCTGGTGAGGTTGCAGAGAAAAGGGAACGCTTATACACTGTTGGTGGGAGGGTAAATTAGTTGAGCTGTTGTGGAAAGCAGTGTGGTGATGCTTAAAAATCTTAAAACAGAATTACCATTCAACCCAGCAATCCCAATACTGGATATATGCCCAAAGGAATATAAGTCACTCTACCACAGCATGCATGAGTACATTCATTGCAACACTATTCACAATAGTGAAGACATGGAATCAACCTAAATGCCTATCAGTGGTAGACTGAATAATGAAAATGTGGTATCTATACACCATGGAACACTATACAGCCATAAAAAGAACAAGATCATGTCCTTTGCAGCAATATGGATGGAGCTGCAGGTCATTATCCTAAGCAAACTAACGCAGGAACAGAAACCCAAATATCATAGGATCTCACTTATAAGTGTGAGCTAAACAATGAGAATACATGGACGAATAGAGAGGAATAATAGGCACTGGGGCCTACTTGATGGTGGAGGGTGGGAGGAGGAAGAGAATCAGAAAAAAATACCTATCGGGTACTATGCTTACTACTGAGGTGACAAAATAATTGATTACTACGCTTATTACCTGGGTCACCAAATACAGCTGTTTGGTACAATCTTTACACCAAACCCTGCAACGTACAGTTTACTTATAAAACAAACCTACACACATACCCTTGAACCTAAAAGTTAAAAATAATTCTGTTGAAGAATATAATCACATCAGTGACTTCCATGAGCTTGAACTCATCACCATACTTCATTCATTAGCTGTTTTCACCAGGAACAAGGTCACTAATGATGACCAAATCCAGTCACATTGGAGAATTCATTCTGTTAACACAAAACCAATTCCAAGAATCTACTCTTAAAATTCTGCTGTGAAACCACTTCCTGAATCAGTCAAGATTCAATCAGAGAAACAGAACTACTGGGATTGATTAAAAGAATTTGACCTTACATATTTGTGGGAACTTGTTAAACATTCTATGTAGTGTTATTATCTTTATAACCTAGGGTGGGGATTTGAGGCCACTGGAAAGGGAAATTGAATGTGAAGATGAGAGAGAGGAGAGGAAAACCTGAAACCCACAAAGATGGGGCTAGAAACTGTGTTGGTCTCTCATTGGCTTCAAGCCTCCAATTTTGATGACCTGGGTGTCCTACAGGAGGTACAGATGCATTTGGCCCAGAAATCAGACAAGCTGATGGAGCATCTGGTAGGAGCTAGAGTGGCTCCATGCCCAGTACTGCCTGCCACACACCAGCGAGGTGAGCCAGCACAGAAACAATAATATGTGAGAGCTGCGTCAGTGCCTTGTTAGCCATCTACCACATGTAAATGGATATGGCTCCTGCTTCTGCCTTCTGAATCTCATGCAAAATCACTCTTGTGGCCCATGCTACAGGGAACTATCCAGAGAAGGGGACTGTGAGAAACATAGTTCATTGTCACTAAGTTAGAATAATACAAATCCACCAGAATATGTAACCTTTGTAGCTAACATTCTGAACTGCAGATCCCCCTAATGAGATAGCAGCCTTTTGGGCTAGTTTGAGATAGCTATGGTATGCTAGTTTTAACTTTTTCTGTCATAAATGTTGTGAGCACTTTTCTGTCTTACAGATATTCAGTGAACTATATCGGCTATCCTGATTATTTTTAGAATTGTTGCAAGCAGTCAAAACCCACATTAAATAACCCAATCTCTGCAGTTAATGGTACATTATGTTGAATAGACAGAGTATGCTGTTTTGAACAGAACATGGAGGTTTAATTGGACTGTGGCCAGATGGCTTTCTATCTAAATATAGTTCAATGCAGATAGGATCTGTTTCTTGTTAAAAGTTTTTACATCTGCTCTCTAAACAGACTTTTTTTCTCTCTTATTTTCAAAGGGAATGTGATTGTATATTTACCTTTCCAAATTCACATTTCCATGTTGAAGACTGAGCATCCATAAAGGGATAAAAGTGATGCCTACTTGAGGACAATGTTGATTCCTATGTTATAGCTATTGTTAGAAGTTGAGGGGGGGTAGTGGGGCATGAAAAAACATCCTTATTCCCAGATTCTAACAAAATAAGAGAACAGGCTCACAAACTATCAGCTTCATTAGTTGTTAATCACCCCTGGACTTCGAGGTTTCTGTTAACTGTGGTGGTCATATAGCTTAGATTAAGCTAATGGGACCTCCTTCCCCCTGATTCTTGGGGATTGGCTGTGGGCAGAGCCAAACCTACAGTGCAGCTATCAAGTACACTTGCCTACTTGATAGATAGGTCTCCATCATCTTCACCCCTTCTGGGTAGAGGAACAGAAGTTCTTTGTTATGCGAATGTGAGGTGGAAGGGATAAGGACTGTCTAACAGACACTGATGTGTATAGCTGTACAGTTACAAACTACTTTTTTTTTTTTGAGACAGAGTCACTCTCTTGTCCACACTGGAGTGCAGTGGCACGATCTTGGCTCACTGCAACCACCGCCTCCCAGGTTCAAGTGATTCTTCTTCCTCAGCCTCCCTCAGTGGCTGGAACTACAGGAGCGTGCTGCATGCTGGGCTAATTTTTTGTATTTTTAGTAGAGAGAGGGTTTCACCATGTTAGCTAGGATGGTCTTGATCTCCTGACCTCATGATCTGCCCACCTCTACCTCCCAAAGTGCTGGGATTAGAGGTATGAGCCACCACGCCCAGCCTACAAACTACTTTCATATAAATATCTAATTAATCCTTCCAATCATTTTGTGAAGAAAGCTGTTTTTCCTATGAAAACAGCAAATATATTTTATTCAACCAAGGTCTGAGGAGGCTAAATGGCTAGCCCAAGTCATCCCAGTATCACTGTTATTATAAAACCAGGACATAAAATAGGTCTTCGGATTGCAATTCACTCTTTTGTACCAAGACATTTTTTCAGGAAGGAATCTTAGAGATCATCCTGCCCAAGCTCCAGAAGGCAAACCTCAGGCAATGGTGAATCTTCTATGATTTTCTTGGGGCGTGCAATCTCAGGGAAGCAAGAGTGAGGGAAAAGGGAAGTTGGACAGGAGAGGAGTGAGAATCAAGTGTTAGCCACCACTTTGTAGCAAGCTAATATGGTATTTGAGGATATACTCTTTGTCAAACACTGTTATAGGATTTTACATGTAATAACTCTTTTAACCCTTGCAACAGCCCTATAAGCTATGTACTGTTATTATTATTTTATACAAATAAGGAACTAAGGTGCAGAGAGGTTACACACCTTGCTCATGATCACTCAGCTAGCAAGGGCCAGGCTGGAGCTTGAAGCCTGCTGTCTGATGCCAGACACTGTGCACTTAACCCCTCTGCTCTCCTGGCTCTCTAGTAGTGGAGCTTTCACACACAGATGATAAGTGGAAGAGACAGGACTTGGCCCATCCTCCCATGACAAATCCAAAGCATTGATTAGTATGTATATACATTATATGCCACCTAACCCTAAATAAAAACTGCCTTAGGACAGAAACTGTTCAATTCAAATCTACTGTATGAAATCTATCTCACCACTAGTAGAAGCGTACTTAGACACAATAGAATACATACTTTAATAGAATACTTCTATTGTATTAAAGATGTTTTAAATTATATTTAAGTTCTGGGGTACATGTGAAGAATGTGCAGGGTTGTTACATAGGTATACATGTGTCATGGTGGTTTACTGTACCCATCAACCTGTCATCTACATTAGGCACTTCTCCTAATGGTATCCCTTCCCTAGTCCCCCACCCCCAACAGGCCCCAGTGTGTGATGTTCCCCTCCCTGTATCCATGTGGTCTCATTGTTCAACTCCCATTTATGAGTGAGAACATGTGGTGTTTGGTTTTCTATTCTTGTGTTAGTTTGCTGAGAATGAAAGATTGTTTTAAAGTTTTGTTTAGGCAGGAACTGAGGAGCAGAGAGCAAGGGCTGCTTTCATATCTAGGATATATTCTTTTACAAGGGTCATTCTGATCAAAATTCTTAGATAATCAAAAGAGACTGATTTTTAGCCATCAGCACACTTATTTCTCTTGGTAGAAATAACACAATCCTAGAAGAAAAAGTAAGACAGAATCGGGGCCATGGAGTCCTCTTAGCGATGAGAGGATAACACTACCACACAAAACCCCAAGATTGCCTGGTATTCATTTATAGGTGTGTTTTTGAAGTGGTTCACTCAAGCAGGCATATTTTCATTGACATTAATCGCTGTAAAGTCTGTTCTGAAAGGTGTAATCACAAAAGCTAGTTGAGAACCAATCCCGAGTCTCCCAGGAACAGGTAGCACTCAAAATAGATGACATTTGTCGTACAGGTGTAACAAAGGCTGCAATGTCTTGCTTACAAGTCTTTTTCAGAGATTTAGTAAATCTTTGAAGAATTCAATGTCCTCTGAATTAAGAGGAGCTTCAGGAACACTTAGGAATGTCACAAGATAAAAATTGCCTAAGAACTACTAGTTTTTACAGGAAGCATTCTTAGTGTTCAACCATTGATTTACCTTATGTAGGTGACACCAGAGATCACAGCACGCTATCCAGAGACTTCTGAAGTATAGTGATTTGTGGAGAATAGCATTCTATAAAATCCATTTCTAAAAACAACTCTGCTTGCATCTCTAAAGCTGTAACTAAGTCAACGTTTTAATTTCCTCGGCTCTGACATTTTAAAACACATTTCCTCCATCAAAAGCAGGGACTTTAATTATTTAGTGTATTCCCAGTGTGAAGAACAGTCAGGCCAGTAGAGATGTACAACATGTGTTTGTAACTGGCTTAAGTCTGGCTGCTCACCACTCAGAGGCAGGATATAGGAGAAGTGGGGTATAGTGAAAGGAAAGCAACTTTATTCAAATACTAGCAGTTGGGGAATGACCCGGCTCAGGCACTTAAGAGACCATTACAAATGTCAGGCCAGGGGAAGGGCCTTTCAAAGAGGTTAGGCTTGGCATGGAAATATGCAGGAGTCATGCTGGATACAGGTCTGCATGGCGTGCTCCAAGGGCTACCTTGAACTATTGTCTACCTGGAATGCTGGCTGCTGCCATCTCAGTTGTAACCAGGTTGTAGATTATTCATCTTGAGGGTTATCTCCAAGTTGGGAAGAATTCCACAACTGGGCCTCCTTTCCTGATGTCTTATAAAATTAGCCCGTAAAATTTCTTAACAAGTATGCAGTTAGATAAGCATGCATGGTGCAAGGGATTGTCTGGTGGGAAAGGGAAAGAAGCAGAAGTACCTTTTAAGGCTGTGTTTTCAGACTAAGAAAAGTGTCTATAGTCTGTTTTAAGATTACATCTTAAGACTAGAGAGAAAGAAGGGGGAAAAAGGTTTTAAAATGCATTTTGAAGCTAAAGCTACTCAGTTACATAAGGAATGAAAGAATGTGAATAATTCTGAAAGAGAGAAGCATTTTCATGTGCAGTATGGTGATGCTAGTTGTATTAAAATTAATGGCCAAAACGATTATTTTGCATCACCCTAATACTTAGCACTGTCCTTTGGAAAGTGAGCTCTGGAACAAGGAACATCACGAAGAGCAACCTCTTCACCAGGGATGAGGACAGCCTCAGTCTCTCTTAATGGAGGCCCTTTACCATATAGATCACTCAATTTCCTTTTGTTTCTGATTTATACCGACCAAGCAATATTTTGAATAGAGTTTAGTTTCCCGGGGAACTCTTGAATTTAGTAAGAGACTGTGCTAAATTATTGATTCAAGCCCTCTAGTCTTTCTTGTCAGTTTTATTTCTCATTGTATATTTATAAATTATAACTCTTAATGAATCAGTCTCCTGTGAATTTGATGAATATGAATCTGGTGTCCATAAAGGTCCTACCGGTTTTTGATATACTGACAAAAATGACCTTTTAGCCTTGCGTAGT
Source organism: Callithrix jacchus (assembly GCF_049354715.1). Classification (NCBI taxonomy): domain Eukaryota; kingdom Metazoa; phylum Chordata; class Mammalia; order Primates; family Cebidae; genus Callithrix; species Callithrix jacchus. The sequence continues at coordinate 137,100,708 of NC_133505.1, forward strand.
TGTAGGAAAAGACGTCCTTTTTGGAGGGAGACAGACCTGAATTTAACTCTTAACTTTAATTACCTAACGTGTGAGCTTAAGCAGGTGGCAATTTTTCTGAGCTTCAGTTTCATGATTTCCTCTTATGAAAATGTGGACAATATGTGGGGATAAGATGAGATATCACCAGCGAAGTGCCCAGAGATGGCTTATCGTAAATGCAGTACATTTACCTGTCCTCTTTCTCCAAAAAGATAAAAGAACAGATAGACTAGTACTTGCTCACCCAAAAATGATGCTGCCTGCCAGCATGTGAACAGAAGAGCCTGCGGGTATTTCAGATAACACTGCTTCTCTGTTTTTAAACTGGGATGGCCTAGATGTCATAGCACAGTTCACAGACTTCAGATGTAAGCTCCTGCTTGATCTCATTGAGCTCATTAGATATTAAAGAGTCCTTTACAACCTACAGTCAATCCTGTCTGGCTTCTGTCAGTTCAATTCCTACCAGCAGGTGGATCTGGAAATACTCTTTGCCCTAAGCCTACTGTAAGCCCTAGGGTACTGAAAGCTTACCAGGCTACACTATCCAAGTTTACCAATGTATTGAAGCCTGGCCCTTGGGTGGCACCTGTTACTTAGTCGTGACCCTCATCCTACCCACTTCTCACTGATTACTTTTGTCCACCATGAGGTCCCAGACCACCTTAAAGGTGGCCTTATAAGAATATTTCTGACTATATGAACAAATATATTTCACTTTAATTTTTGATATATCTAGTGGGCCAAAAAGTCTTATTTTTGTGATACAGCAACTTTGCTTTTTAAGATTTGAGTAGGAGAGAAAACAGATGGTTTGTATATACTGAGACATACAAATATAAAGATTAGCTTTCTTTATGTATTTATTTATTCTTACCCTTTAGCTATGTATAGTTATTTCTGTGAATTTATTTACATGTAATTAAAATACCTACAGTTTTTAAGGACAGAATACATCCTTATTCCAAACTATAGAAATAAAATGTTGGAGGCTTTTCAGGAAATAAGGAAGGATAAAATGGGAGAAAAGTATCAGAGTTCAATTTTTAAAAAATAATTAACCAATATTTTCAATGCTTCCAAACAGATTTTTATTTATGTTTACTCCCAACTTTTCAGTTTAGGGGTACATGTGCAGGCTTATTACACAGGTAAATGTGTGCCCCGGTGGTTTGCTGTATGGAACATCCCATCACCTAGGTATTAAGCCCAGCATCCATTAGCTCTTCTTGATGCTCTCCCTCCTCCAATCCCCCACCCTCTGACAGACCCTAATGTCTGGTGTTCCCCTCCATGTGTCCATGTGTTCTCATCTTTCAGCTCCCACTTAAAAGTGAGAACATGCACTGTTTGGTTTTCTGTTCCTGTGCTATTTTGCTGAGGATAATGGCCTCCAGCTCCATCCATGTCCTGCAAAATACATGATCTTGTTCCTTTTTATGACTACATAGTATTCCATGGTGTACATGTACCACATTTTCTTATTTCCAGTCTATCATTGATGAGCATTTAGGTTTATTCCATGTCTTTGTTATTGTGAATAGTGCTGCAATGAACATATGCATGCATACATCTTTATAATAGAATGATTTCTATTCCCTCTGGTGCATACCAGAAGCTTGTTTTTACTAGAATAATGATTAATGATATACCCTCTTCCTCAGGTAGGTAATTGGTACCAATTGGAGAATTTTACTGTATCCACACTGAATTTAATGACTTCATTTTGGTAAATCCTTTATAATTTTGTCATTTGACAAATATTCAGCAATATCACTTAGAGTTTTTAAAGCCAAACTTCATGCAGCTATAAAAAAATCATATCCTTTGCAACAAGCTTCATCTTAGAGCTATTTTAGGTCTCTATTTTCTGTACTGATTTTTGTTTTGTTTTGTTTTTGAGGTGAAGTCTCATTCTCTCACCCAGGCTGGAGTGCAGTGGTGTGATCTCAGCTCACTGCAACTTCTACCTCCCAGTGATTCTCCTGCCTCAGCCTCCCAAGTAGCTGGGATTACAGGTATCTGCAACCATGCCTGGTTAATTTTTGTATTCTTTATAGAGGCAGGGTTCCACCATATTGGCTAGGCTGGTCTCGAACTCCTGACCTCAAGTGATCCACCCACCTCGGCCTCCCAAAGTGCTGAGATTATAGGTGTGATCCACCCTGCCTGGCCTATATTGTTCTTAAACTATATACATGCTCTCTCAATTCTAGTTAGTTATGTCCAAGATACACAAAACTAACATGGATACATGTTAGATCAGAAAAACCATGCCAAACAAATATGCATGTGAATAAGTTGTTTTAACTGTATATGATTGAAGGGCAGGTACATTTCTGATCTGTAAATTAATGAACCATTTATCCTACCAACTCACAATATAAGCATAATTTATATTCAAAAGAATGCACATATTTTAAGTGTATAGTGCCATGATATTTGCAAATGTATGTAGTTGTGAAACCACCATCACAATCTTTTTTTTTCTTTTGAGACAGAGTCTTGTCTTTTGCCCAGGCTGGAGTGTGGTAATACGATCTCAGCTCACTGCAACCTCTAACTCTCAAGTTCAAGCAATTCTCCCTGTTTCTCAGGTAGCTGGGATTATGGATGCCGGCCACCACAACCAGCGAATTTTTGTATTTTTTTTTTTAAGTAGAGTTGGGGTTTTGCCATGTTGGCTAGGCTGGTCTTGAACTCCTGATCTCAGGTGAAGATCTCAGCCTCCCAAAGTGCTGGGATTACAGATGTGACCCTGGCCACAATCTTAGAAAATTTCCATTCTCCAAATCTCCCTCATGCCTTCTTGCAGTGAAGTTCCTCTACCCTCTCATCTTTTTAGGACCAAGTAACCACTTCTTTGGCTTCTGTTACTCTAAGTTAGACTTCTCTTTTCTATATTTTCATACAAATGGAATTATACAATGTGTATATTTTGGTACCTGGCTTTCTCTCAGCACAATGTTTTGGGGACTCTTCATGCTGTTGCATACCTCAGTAATTTCATTTCTCAGCAGTATATCATCGTATGGACATAACACAATTTATTTCTCCAATTACCCTATTGAATTAGACATTTGGATTGTTTAGAGTTTGGGGCTATTATATATAAAACTGCTATTTGTGTACATGTACATGGCTTTTTGTAGACATACTTTCATTACTTTTGCATCAAATACCTAGGAATACAATTGCTGGGTCATGGTAAATGTATGTTTAACTTTTTAAGAAACCATTAAACTGGTTTCCAAAGTGTTCATGTCATTTTTAAATTCCATCTTGTGTAGAGTTCCAGCAGTTCTGCATCCTTGACAAACTTAATCTCAGACATTCTCTAGGATGTATAGTGGTATGTCATTGTGATTTTATTTCATTTTTATCCGATGACCATGATGTTGCACATCTTTTCCTGTGTTTATGGCCATTGACCTAAATTCTTTTGAAAAATGTCTGCTCAGATTTCTTGCCCACTCTTTTGTCAGAAATAGGAGCTGGAAATGTTTTCTCCCAGTCTGTGCATTGCATTTTTATTTTCTTAATGCTGGCTTTAAAAGAACAGAAGTTTTTAATTGTAGTGAGGCCTAATTGATTGCTTTTATTATTTTATGCTTTGTGACTTTTGTATCCTATTTAAAAAGTAGTTGTCTAATCCAAGGTAGTTAAGATTTTCCCCGATGTTTTCCTCTAGAGTTTTTATAACTTTTCTTTATTTGTTTAGGTCTGGGATCCACTGGAAGCAATTTTTGCACATAATTTTAATTTATTTCCATATACGCACATATCAAATCACTTTGGCATCGTTTACTGAAAAATTATCTTTTCCCCATTGAGTTATCTTGACTCTTTTGTACAAAATCAATTACTGTATATGTGGGGTTTATTTCTGGTTGCAGTTTTCCATTCTACTCATCTGCCTTTCCAACAATACCACATTGTCTCAATTATCGCAGCTTCTGGCAAATCTTGAAATCAGATAGTGTGAGTCCTGCAACTTTGCTCTTCATTTTGAAAATTGTTTTGGCTATTCTATGTTTTTGGCCTAGTCATAAAAATTTTAAAATTGCTTTCTAGGGTCTATCAAAAAAAGCTGTAAATTTTGATTGAGATTGTGTTAAATATATAGATCACTTTGAAGAGAATTGACATTTTAGCTATACTGAATTATTTAATCCATGAACATGATATATCTCAATTAAGTCTTACCTAATTTTTGTTATCAATGTTATCATTTTTATTGTGAAAGTCTTACACATACTTTATTAAATTTATTTCTAATTATTTTATTTTTAATGCTATTCAAAGGATATTTTTAAAATTTAAATTTTCTTTTGTTAGTACACAGAAATGCAGATTTTTTGTATGCCTACCAGGTGCACTGTGCCATTGCAGAACACACTCTTGCGTGCCGGAATAAACTGCAATAATTACCTTTTGTTATTTTTTTCAGTATTTAATTATTATTTTTAAAATAAAAAAAAGTCTAGGACATTTACCCCCTTATTACCATTGATGTTGCTCTTAATTGTGTAGATCTTAGCTTCCATCTGGATCATTTTTTTTCTACCTGAAGGATTTCCTTTAATATTTCTTGAAGGCCAGGCATGGTGGCTCATGCCTATAATCCGAGCACTTTGGGAGGCTGAGGTGGATGGATTGTTTGGGCCCAAGAGTTTGAGATCAGCCTGGGAAACACGGTGAAACCTATCTCTACACAAAATACAAAAATTAGCTGGGCATAGTGGCATACACCTGTAGTCTCAGCTACTTGGGAGGCTGAAGTTGGAGGATCACTTGAGCCCAGGAGGTTAAGGCTGCAGTGAGCCATGATCCAACCACTGCATTCTAGCCTGCGTGACTGAGCAAGACCTTATCTCAAAAAAAAAAAAAAAAAAATTACTCGTAATCCCATTCTAATCAATACAAAGATAAAATTAAAATAATATTTCTTGTAGTGCAGGTCTGGTGCCAGAAAGAAGTACCTAAGCCCGTGGCTTCACACAGCAAACCTGTTTCCAATCCCTCACTTATATATCTCAGTTATATAATTTAGATTTATATGTAGATTTATATATATATATATTTATTTAACATAGATTTATATTTATAAATATCATCCATTTAAAAATATTTATATGAAACTCTGGCTCCCTTTACTGGCAGAAATGAGATATCTGAACACCGCTGCTTGCTTCTGGAACAAGATCTCAGAATACCAATGGTCTTAGTCCCAGTTAACAGGCTCACTTTGGTGTAGTTTTGGCTCATGAAGATGTTTATCTTATTTTTTGAGCCTGGACATATATTCTTGGCTTTCAATTTTTCTATCATTGCTGTCAGTTTGAAGCCTAAGCTAAATGTATAACTCAATTATGCTGTCTTGACTGCAAAGCGCAACAAGAGACATTTTCTTTTCACCTGCATTTGTATTTAACACAATAAAATAAGAATATTTCCTTTTTATTTCATATATTTCAATTATGCTATCTTGACCAGAAGCATTGGCAATGGTAGACATTTCCTTTCACCTGCATTTGCATTTATATTTCACCTGCATTTGTATTTAATGCAGGTAGCAAGGAAATGTCTACTGTTGGTCTTCCTGGTAAGATAGCATAGTTGAGTTATACATTTAACTCAGGCTAAATGTGAATTGGTGAATGAATCTTACTAAAGAGAAGAAAAACACATCAAATAAAAGAAAGGACAATCCATATTATATCATAACTTGGTAAAAACAGTATGTCCAATTTTTAAATTTAATTAATTAACTGTAATATGCTTAAAATACTAATACGTATACCATACTTTCTAATGAAGTATAATATAGTTATAACTTTCTGTGTAATGGATTTTCTAACACTTATGAGTATTATCTAGGGATACTCCTTCTTAAAATACTAAAATATGTTGTAAAGTATAAAATACCCATGCAATTAATGTGTCTTGAGAAAATTATTTATAACTATCTGCCAAGCTTACAAGACATTCCATTTCTCCTACCCACAGCTATTACATTACTACTAACTGATGTTGATGAACATTTAGGAAAAAAAGGAAGCAACAGTGAAAAGAAGCCCATGCTTGACCAAGTCAACAAGGCATCAAAGGTAGTCAGGTGCAGCGGCAGAAAGATAATGCACCTATGAACTCCTCACATATTTCACTCCTGTTCCATACTTTAAAAAGAATTTTGCTGAAACTGTGCAGGAGAAGAATTTGAGAAAATGAACTGCAAATTTACAGACTATCTTCTATAAGCATACAAAAATGATAAATGGAATATTCTGTCATGTTTCTCTTCATTTTTAGATTTCTTACTTGAAGTTACACTCTTAGCTAAGAACGATAACACATTTAGTCAATTATCTCTCCTGCTTATACCCTAATATACTGTGTCCTCTACTACTGTTCATGTACATGTGCTGCATGGAGAGATCTGGCTCTCTTTCACTTCCTGTAATAAGAGTGAACAGTCAACCCAGATAATTCCAGACAAATGTTCCACTGGAGCCCTGAAACAGCTAGCTTGTTATTTATATTAATCACATTAACTACCTAATTGCCAAATCCCTTTGTCCTGTATGGTATTGAGGCAATGTTAATGTTTTATTATTATTCGATGTTAATTCATTTTTACCTGATTAGCTTGTCTGCCACAACATAAGATAAGCATTATTCAGGTAAAGAATTGGCAGGGTCAGACATCGAACCTATTTTTCTAGGATATGGGTTCCACATCTTAGGGATTAATAAAAAAGTAAACAGATTTGCTAAGCAACAATCATATTTCCCCTATTGGTTTTATCCCTATGACAAATCAATAAAAACAAGAGAGTAAAGACAAGTTGTACATATTTCCAGTTTTAAAAAAATACCTATTCAATTTCTGCAATCACAGCACTATTAACATTTTAATCCTTTGTTTTGGTGATTGTGGAATGGCTAGCAGCATCCCTGGTCTCTGCCTACTAGATGTCAGTAGCACCCCCTTCTTCTTCCAAGTTAGAACCATCAAAAATGTCTCTGAATATTGCCAAATGTTCTCTGGAAAGAGGGTTAAAATCACCTCCTATTGAGAAACACGGCTTGGATTTTGTATTTTTTCAGGAGGATATTGGTGCATTTTTCACCTTCCAGTCCCTTTAATTTACGATTATAGATGTAACCTAAAACTTTGTCTATGCAGACCTAGTCCCTATAACACTATGTTTTTTTTTCTATTCCATACAGATAATACATGCTATGAATTTGCAATCTGAGATATTAACGAGCTATTCTTGTCTGTTTAGTCACCCCACCAGCAACCATCCTCAGACAACAATGTGAGAGCTGCCATTTCCCCAGAGGCTGAGAGGGGAATCTTAAACACTCGGCAAAGATATTAAAATCTATGCTCCTTAGAATGCAAAGCTATCTGTGGAGATTCAAAAACCAAGTTTAGATTGGCACATAAATCCCCTTAATGACTAAAACTTTATTGCTATTGTATTTGAAATAAGCAAGATGAATTTTGCGATCAGTTTGACATTTACATTTCAAGAGACACTTGATGTATATAAAATATCAGTGTTGCTAGACTTGCATAAGCAATTCATCTAAAACTCTATGCTAACTCTTTATAAATTGGATATAATACAGATATTTTACATGAAATGAATAATTCAAACGCATAATGGTTTTCTTGACCCTTTAATAGAAATTGACTTAGTTTCTAAAAGCAGGTTGATTGCTGTGGCTTTCTCATAAATCCAAATGCTACTCTTGTATATCTATCTATTTTTTAGGCTTCTTTTTGAAAATCCTGATATGTGACTTAATTTAACTTGCACATCAATATCCTTAGATTGTCTCTGCAGCTCTTGACTCAGTTCTTTGAAGTATTTTCTAATGTTTATAGAAACAGTCCGTAAGCACAGTCTATAAACACCCACACTGTCTGAATAATGAAGTGAACTAGAAACACCAACAAAGAGTGAAAGTCCAAAGGAATATGGACGTGTTGGATACTGTTCATACTACAAATGTGGCCAGATAATTTTATAAGACTCTCTAACAAAACAGACCTGATAAAAGAATAGACATTTAGTACTGCATGTGAAAAAATAATCACGTCTTTTTTCATAAGTGTAGATACATATAAGCATCAAGTTAGAAATAGAGGGAATTAAAACAAATGCATGTAGAGTTATGCTTATTTGTTAATTCTGTCTTTTTCATTCTTTTTCTGGGATTTGATAAGCAAGACAAGTAAGCAGAGAAAGGAGGTAATTCAGAAATTAAGAAATAAAATTAGAAACAAATTTTGAAACATATACAACCTAGCTGGCAATCAGTTATATGAAAATTAAACCAAGCTGCTATTCTTGTTTATTAAATTATATTCAGCTTGTAATATCAAACATTGGTGACAGTTTCTCCCTAACTTGCCTACATTTTAAGGCATTATCAATTCTTTCTTTTGAAAAACAGATTGTGAATTGTTTAGAGAGCAATATATAACACTCAGTCCATTTTCAAATGTACACATGATTTAATCTGACAGTTTTACAGTAATAAAATTTATCTTAGAGATATGTTATGATTTCTGGGTCAGAGGCATATTTTATCTTAATCCTAAAAATACAGTAGCAGTTAATTTATCAAGAACCAAACATAGAAATCTATATTAAGTAATAAAATCTGAGCTACAAGAAAGCTATATGAATAATAATGTAATCACTGTTTATTAAAAAAATCTGAAAAAGCCAGGTTTCCTATTTTAGGGAAATGTTTAAGTAAATTACACAGATCATCCACTGAATGAAATATAATACAGCCATTAAAATATATTTGGAAGTTATATATGTCAAGTGCATGTAATATATGAAATACAAAATTATAATTAAGGAATAAAAGAAGACTATTTAGAAGAAAGTGACATAGAAGTAGCAGTGCTGTTACAGCAGAAATGTATGCCTTCCCAACCCAGACCACACATCTGATGTGCATGCAAGATGAAACACAGGAGGAATTTCAAGTATTTGGCATCTGAAAGACTGAGTCTGGTATTAATAAAAACAGACTGATGCATTTTTACTTGCTTTGCTGAGAATTATAAGACTGAGGAGGGAACAAGGGGAATGACTCACTCCTCAGCAGGATATAATGCATAAAGTGCTTTACATTTTGCAAAGCAAGCTCCTTCACATTCAATGTTTCATCTCAATTTTGACCAATCTCATTAGTGAAGCACTGTTTCAGGCTATGCAAGTGACAGTGATTTTGGGAGTAGGTGACTAGGCTCTCTTAAGGGTCTTAATAGTTAAGGAAGGGAGTCTGGGTATAAAATCATGTATTTTGCCAGTCTTTGTAAAGTGGATTTCAAAAAGCTCAATATAACTGGAAGGTGAGAGAACATAGTGAGAGAGGAAAAAGAGAAGATGGCTTATGGGTTTACGGGGCAAGGGTGAGGGTGTCTACAGAACTGTATTCTGATGATGTAATTATCACAATGAGAAAGATTATGGGAGGGCATTTAAAGAGTCATTGTGGATTGGGCACGATGGCTCATGTCTGTAATCCCAGCACTTTGGGAGGCCAAGGTGGGCAGATCACTTGAGGTCAGGAGTTTGAGACCAGCCTGGCCAATATAGAGAAACCCTGTTTCTACTAAAAATGCAAAAATTAGCTGGGCATGGTGGTGGATGCTTGTAATCCCAGCTACTCGGGAGGCTGAGGCAGGACAATCATCGCCTGAACCCAGGAGGTGGAGGTTGCAGTGAGCTGAGGTTGCACCACTACACTCCAGCCTGGGTGCCTAAGACTCTGACCCGCCCCTAAAAAAGAGTCATTGTGACTGCTCACTGTGGCTGATGCATCCAGAATTTTTAAGTGTACTGATGAATGGCAAAAGGAGGGACAAAGACAGATGAGAACAAAAGGAGGACAAATGAGAATTATGTAAGATTCAATCCTAAGATGTGCTGAGTTGTACTCTAATACTAAAGACTAAAAACTATTTCCAACCATGGAAAGGAAAGAAGGAAAAGGTTACTTTTTTGGGCTTTGTGGTATAATTTTAACATATAGCAATCAGTGGCATTTCTCAACATTTTCTCCCCCCCTCCACCCCTCACTTAGGTCTTCTCTATCAAGAAAATTTTCAAACTGTTAAAAAATAAGATAAACCTAGGCAGGAAGGAAGTGGAGTCCAAGATTTAATAAGAAACTAGTGGAGCACCTGAATGCTTTTCTGTATCTGAAGACCATGACACAAGCCCATAGCCTGGAACTTTTTAGAAACAGAATTCCAGGACCCACCCTAGACCTCCTGAATTAGGATCTGCAGTTTAACAAGATCCTCAAGTAATTCATGTTTTAAAAGCGTTGGACTCAACAACTGAAGTCTTCAGACTCTGATGAAATGCAACAACTGATAGTCATAGTTCTTTTAACGTTGTCAAATATTTTAAGAACACAGCAAAAAAGCCTAAAGGTGGGTAAATGTCCTGACTTACCAAGAAATGTACATTCCAAAAAATGCATGGTAATATTTTATACACTACAGAAAGGAACATTTGTAGGAGTTTAAAATAATATGACCTTTCTGAAAAGTAATTTGGCAACAGATACAATACCAGCAATCCATTTCTAGGAGTCTGCACTAAGGAAATAATATAAATTGAAAAACAAACTAAGAAAATGCTGTAGTTTCAAAGATATTCAGTTTACATGTTTAAAATAATGAAAATTTGGAAGGATCTAAATATTTAGCAATGGAGAAGTTATTAAGTATAGGACATGACAACGTAATATTAAAAGAATTTTCTTCTTAATGTACAAAAACACTTGAATACTTGAATGTATATACTACAATGTGAAGTTAACAAATGAAAGCAGGAATAAAACTTTATACACCAAAATGAGAATGATTTTTCTTTATATTTTATAGTATTTTCTACAAAGAGTATGTCTATCATATTCAGGGGAAAATAAACATTATTTAAAATATATATAACACATGTATAAAAGCCTGAAAATACAGCAAAATATTACTAGTTTTTGGTCACTCTCTACATAGTGGGATAATCAAGTTTCCACACATTTCTCTACATTTTGCACATATTTATAGGATACTATTATATTCATATTTGTAATCATAAAATATCTTCTTTCAAAGGGAAACCATAATATTTTGCATAAATTACCTTCAATACTTAGCAACTGTGTAAGAATTTTTAGATTGGCATTTGAGGGAACTCATTACTTAGAGAGTGCTTTCATTTTGTCACAGTCTCTGGCTCAATAAATTCTTATGCAGCAATGGATATTTAATTAAAGCTATTATAATCAGAGAAGTGCATAAAGCAAAGGAATTTTTAGAGAATTAAAAGACCTTGTCCAAAAAATATTAATAAATGGACTTATGTCAAACTGAAGGGAGTTTTCTGATGTTATGGCAAGTGGTTTTGCCTTGTGAAGTGTTTCACTTGGATGATGACAGAGGCATGCTTAGCTCATATGATTGTGATGCAACCCTAGAAAAGCTAGCAGGAGGCTCTGTGACAGAATCAAAATTAAACATTTCAAATCAATTGAATATGATAAATACAATGAAAAAAAAGCTAAACAGTAAACTAGATGGTTTAAAATATTCATGACTACAAATTATCCTTGTTTGGCAATGATATGATCACATATTTGGAAAACCCTAAAGACACCACCAAAAATCTATTAGAACCAAAAAACAAATTCAATAAAGTTGCAGGTTACAAAATCAACATACAGAAATCTAGCACTTCTATGTGCCAGGAGCGAAAAATCTAAAAAAGACATTGAGAAAATAATCCCATTTATAATAGCCACAAATAAAATTAAATACCTAGGAATTAACCCAATAAGTAAAAGAACTCTACAGTTAAAAACTATAACACACTGATCAAAAACATTGAGGAGGACACCAAAATATGGAAAGATACTTCATATTTATGGATTGGAAGAATCAATATTGTTAAACTTTCCATACTATACAAAGCAATCTACAGATTCAGTGCAATCTATATCAAAATACCAATGATATTCTTCAGAAAAACAGAAAAAAATTTTAAATTTATATGAAATCACAAAAGACCCAGAATCGCCAAAGCTATTCCGAGCTAAAGAACAAAACTGGAGGAATCACATTACCTGACTTCAAACTGTAATACATAGCTATAGTAACCAAAATGGCGTGAGACTGGCATAAAAACAGACAACGTTGACCAATGCAACAGAATACAGAACCCAGAAAAAAATCCACACACCTACTGAACTCATTTTTGACAAGGATGTCAAAGACCTGGGAAAAGAATTCTTTTTGGTAAATGATGCTGGGAAAACTGGATAGCCATATGAATGAAACTAGACTCCTATCTCTTGTCATATATAAAAATCAAATCAAATCAAAATGGGTAAAGATTTAAATCTAAGGCTTCAAACTATGAAGCTTCTATGAGAAAACATTGGGGAAACTCTCCCGGATATTGAACTGGGAAAAGATTTCTTGTAATAATCCACAGGCACAGACAACCAAAGCAAATGTGGACAAATGGTATCACATCAAGTTAAAAAGCTTCAGAACAGCAAAGGAAACAATCAACAAAGTGAAAGACAACCCACAGAATGTGAGAAAGTATTTGCAAACTACCCATCTGACAAGGGATTAATAACAATAGTATATATAAGAAGCTCAAACAACTCTATAGGGGAAAAAAAATTAACAATCTTATTTTTTAATGGGTAAAAGATCTTAATAAACATTTATTTTTTATTATATTTTAAGTTCTGGGATACATGTGCAGATGGTGCAGGATTATTACATAGGTATACACATGCCATGGTGATTTGCTGCATCCATCACCCTGTCATCTACATTAGGTATTTCTCCTAATGTTATCCCTCTCCAATCCCTCCACCCCCTGCTATCCCTCCACTAGCTCTCCCAACCCCCAACAGGCCCCGGTGTGTGATGTTCCCCTCCCTGTGTCCATGTGTTCTCATTTTCAACACCCACTTAATAAGTGAGAACATGCAGTGTTTTGTTTTCTGTTCATGAGTCAGTTTGCTGAGAATGATAGTTTCCAGCTTCATCCATGTCCCTGCAAAGGACATGAAGTCATAGTTTTTTATGGCTGCATAGTATTCCACCATGTACATGTGCCACATTTTCTTTATCCAGTCTGTATTATTGATGGGCATTGGAGTTGGTTTCAAGTCTTTGCTATTGTAAACAGTGCCACAATGAACATAGGTGTGCATGTGTGTTTATAATAGAATGATTTATAATCCTTTGGGTATATACCCAGTAATGGGATTGCTGGGTCAAATGGTATTTCTATTTGTAGATCTTGAGGAGTCACCACACTGTCTTACACAGTGGTTGAACTAATTTATACTTCCACCAACAGTGTAAAAGTATTCCTATTTCTCCACATCCTGTATAGCATCTGTTGTCTCCTGATTTTTTAATGATTGCCATTCTAATTGGTGTGAGATGGTATCTCAATGTGGTTTTGATTTGCATTTCTCTACTGACCAGTGATGATGAACATTTTTTCATCTGTTTGTTGGCTGCATAAATGCTTTCTTTTGAAAAGTGTCTGTTCATATCCTTTGCCCACTTTTTGATGGGGGTTGCTTGTTTTTTTTCTTGTAAATTTTTAAAATTTATTTGTAGATTCTGGATATGAGCCTTTGTCAGACGGGTAGATTGCAAAAATTTTTTCCATTCTGTTAGTTTCCAGTTCACACTAATGATAGTTTCTTTTGCTGTGCAGAAGGTCTTAAGTTTAATTATATCCCATTTGTCTATTTTGGCTTTTGTTGCCATTGCTTTTGGTGTTTTAGTCATAAATCCTTGCCTACCCCTATACCCTGAATGGTATTGTCTAGGTTTTCTTCTAGGGTTTTTATGGTGTTAGGTCTTATGTTTAACTCTTTAATTCATCTGGAGTTAATTTTTGTGTAAGGTGTAAGGAATGGGTCCTGTTTCAGCTTTCTGCACATGGCCAGCCAGTTTTCCCAATACCATTTATTAAACAGGGAATCCTTTCCCCCTTGCTTGTTTTTGTCAGGTTTGTCAAAAATCAGATGGTTGTAGATGTGTGGCATTATTTCCCAGGCCTCTGTTTTGGTATTAGTGCCATGCTGTTTTGATTACTGTAGCCATGTAGTATAGTCTGAAGTCAGGTGGTGTGATGCTTCCAGGTTTGTTTGTTTGTTTATTTATTTTGCTTAGGACTGTCTTGGCTATGCAGGCTCTTTTTTGGTTCTATAAGAAGTTTAAAGTGGTTTTTTCCAGTTTGGTGAAGAAGGTCAATGGTAACTTGATGGTGATAGCATTGAATCTATACAGTTCTTAAAAGAAGGTATACAAATGGCAGACAGATATATGAAAAGGTGCTCAAGATCACTGATAATCAGAGAAATGGAAATCAAAACTGCAATGAGATATCATCACACCCCAGTTAAAATGGCTTTTATCCAAAAGATGGGCAATAACAAATGTTGGTGAGGATGTGGAGGAAAGGGAACTGTTGTAAACTGTTGATGGGGACATAAGTTAGTACACCACTATGGATAACAGGAGGGTGATTCCTCAAAAGAAACTAAACATAGAGCTACCATCTGATCCAGCAATCCCACTGTGAGGTATATAACCAAAAGAAAAGAAATTAGTATAAATCAAAGGGATATCTGCACTCCTAGGTTTGTTGTAGCACTGTTCACAATAGCCAAGATTTGGAAACAACCCAAGTGTTCATCAACAGACAAATGGATACAGAAAGTGTGGTAAATATACACAGTAGAGTACTATTCAACCATAAAAAAGAATAAGATCCTTTCATTTACCACAACCTAGATAAAACTGGAGGTCATTATGTTAAGGGAAATAAGCCAGGCACAGAAAGACAAACTTCTCATGTTCTCACTTATTTGTGGGAGCTAAAAATTAAAAGAATTGAACTCATGGAGATTGAGAATAGAAGGATGATCACCAGAGTCTGTGAAGGGTAGGAGGGAGGAGGGCTGGGGTGGGCAGTAGGTGGGGAGTAAAGATGGTTAATTTTTCTAACCAAAGAGATAAAGAATAAATAAGATCTAGTATTTGATAGCAAAACAGGGTGACTATAATTAATAGTAATTTAATTATATATTTTAAAATAACTAAAAGCACACTTGAATTGTTTGTAATACAAAGAATAAATGCTTATGGTGATTGATACCTCTTTAAAAATAAAAATAAAGATAAAAATACAAATTTACAACATTAGCAAAGAGAACATCAATATATTTATCTATTTAGAAGTAAACGACTTTAACGTCGAAAACGATCAAAAACTTGAAAGGCATAAACGTGTGTGGAGTGAGAATGTGCCACAAAATGACGTGGGCTACTATCCTTATTATACAAGGAGTTATAGATAAACATTAAGATCGCAACTAGAAAATAGCGCAAGGATACAAACGTGTGGTTTACATAAGTAAGAATAACTAAGAAAAAGATTCAAACCCACTACAAATTTGTTAAAATGCAAATGAAAATTGATAACCATGATCTTTCCACACTTAAAAAAAAAGGAAAGTATAAAAATTCGATCAGTTCTTCATTGGGGAAAAAGGTAGGGTCTGGCCAGCTACCAATGAGAGCATAAATAAATGCCTTGTGAAATTTGGCCACAAAAATTGATGAGGGTTCAATCTTTCTGAAAAAGTATCATACTTAAAAATGATCATCATTTTTGGCCCAGTAATTCCTCTTACAGGAGTTTTTCCTAAGGAAATAAGCAGAGATCCAAGAAATACACCAAGATGTTAGCACTTTTAAGAAAATGAAGAAAAAGTTAAAATAACCCAAAAATCTATCAGTAAGAGAATCACTAGATATATTATGGTATATAAATAAGAAGTATCGTTATGTCATGCAGATACTAGGAATTTTCAAATAATTTTTAATTCTTAGTAAACATGTGAATGTGCTTATTACAGATTTAAGACTATAAAATGGAAACTCTCTATATAATTCCATGCAGTAATGTTATTGACTGAATGTTTGTGTACCTCCCCCCACTCACCTCCATGCCCTGAAATTTATGTGCTGAAGCCCTAATCCTCATTGTGATGGTATTTAAGGGTGGGGCTTTTGGGAGTTAATTAGGGTTAGGTGAGGTTATTAAGTGGAGCCCCATGATGAAATTAGTGTCCTTATGAGAAGAGGAAGAGATTGGAGTGATCTCTCTCCTCCATGAGAGGACATGAGGAGGTGGCTGTCTGCAAACCAGGAAGTTTCCTCACTAGGAATCAGATCGCCTGGCTCCTTCATTTTGGATGTTCAGCTTTCAGAACTATGAGAAATTAATATCTGTTGTTTAAGGCACCCATCTGATGGTATTTTGTTATAGCAGTGCAAGCTAAGACAAATGGCGGGGGAGAGAAACAGAAACAGAGAGAGAGGGAGAGAAGCAGATTTCCCTGAATTATGGGGGTTTTTCTTTTTCAGAGATGTCTATGTTTTTTTCAGTGAGAATATCTTCAACAGATATTTTCAACAATGAGAAAAAAACGGGCCAATCAAACATAGATAGTAATAAAAATGGCAACTAATATTTATTTAGCATTTACGATGTTCCAGAGATTGTGTTGCCTTTGGTGAATTTCATTTTACCCTCACAACTCTCTCAAGTAATTATTGTTATAATCCCCATTTTTATACTCTAGCCACTCAGGTAGAAAACTTTTTTTTTACATTTTAATCTAGGTTTTCTATTTATTTTTTAATTTTAAGTTCTGGGATACATGTGCAGAACATGCAGGTTTGTTACACACATATATATGTGCCATGGTGGTTTGTTGCACCTACCAACCTGTCTTCTAGGTTTTAACCCCTGCATGCATTAGGTATTTGTCCTAATGCTCTCCTACCTCTTACCCCCCACCCCCTGGCAGGCCCCCGTGTGTGATATTCCCCTCCCTGTGTCAATTTTTTCTCATTGTTCAACTCCCAACTTATGAGTGAGAACATGTGGTGTTTGGTTTTCTGTTCCTATGTTAGTTTGCTGAGAATGATGGCTTCCAGCTTCATCATAAAACAAAATAGACTCTTGAAATACTTGCTTTATTGCTAAGACTTGGAATAGTACTTAATCCAAGTATGTTGAATGAATATGTTTTAATCAACTGTATGGAATTCAGTGAAGCGACATATCACACCTGGTGTAGGGAAAGAAAAAACAACAAAGACAGAGCACGGAAGATCTGACTTAGCATTACTTATGCTCTCAGTCAGCCTTGTGTCCAGGAAGGAATGGGGCTCCTTATATGTGGTCGGATTCTTTGATCACCTGACAGGAATGCTGAGGATATTAATTTTTCTTGGAGTGGAAAATATGATTACTTTTCCTCTGTGGTTCCTTCTGCCTTTGAAGTCGCTTTACAAACTGCTTAAAAACTGGAATCGAGATCTCATTTATTATCTGTGGTTTCACATTGCAAAATCACTGTGAACTTCAGAGCCAAATGCTTTTTTTATTTTCCTTTGAATTTCCATTAAAGGAAGATTTTCTTAGAAGCAGATTGAGAACTTTTAATTCTTTGCCAGGGATAAGAGAGACAAAAAGACACTCACTGGCTGAATTTCACATCTAGTCCCTGAAGCTTTATCTGTCAAGAGAAGAGGCGATGCTTTTCTCTTAATATCAAAAAGGAAGGAAATTTTCTTCACACTCCCTGCCACCCAGAGAGGAAACCTAATGACAGAGGCTGTTATAAGTCTCAAGAGCAGACATATAAGAAACGTGACTTTCTCCATTATCCATAAATCAACTTCATATGGGATCCTGAAGCCCCATGTTTCAGGCAGGCAGAATGTGGATTTTTAAATTTTCTTAAACTTTGGTTTAATTTATTCATTGTGAGGCATTTTTGTAGTTTTCCACCTCCCTTTTCCTCCAACGTGTGTGTGTGTGTGTGTGTGTGTGTGTATGTGTGTACATCCTAGACCATTGGCATACAAAGAAGTCAAGGATGTGTGTGTTGGGGATGCTGACCTGTCTGTGTGGGGCCTGATCTCTGAAGCTCCTGAGCTAGGCTTCCCATGAAGGCATGTCTGTGGAGACAGTTGACCCCATGCTAGACCTTCAGGTCCCAACAGGCTCCATCACACTGGACCTACTGCTTAACTGCTCACTCATTGCCCATCTCTGCTATTCAGGCACCTGCTCATCATCAGCTGAGTGAAGTCATTCTCTGTTTTGAGGTGGGCTTTAAGGGATGCCCTTTTTCTTCTCCTGTTTCCCCTAAGCTACTCAGCACCTTTTGCAGATCCTCTTCCACAGATTATTCATACATGTCAAGGAGTCTTACAGACCATAATTTTTTCACACCCGTCCCGAGGTTCCATTATATAAGACAGTTCAGTGGGGCCCACCTGCCTCAATCATAAGGCAGCAAAGCAGAAGATGCAGGTGGAAAGATTATCCAGCCACTTGAGTAAAAATATCTTTGGTATTTGAAAATCTGGGTGTAATTCTAAGAAGTCCACTTGGTGTATGGCATGGTAGACTGGACGTTAACTTTGCAAAGCTTCTCCATTGGCATCTTAATGGAGGAACCAGTGAAATGTCATGGCAGCCCTAGCAGGTAGAGATTATTCCACCAATTTATTGACTATGTTACCTTACTTTCTTTTGGCTTATTTTTATTCTCCCTTTGTATTTAATAGAACAGGCATCATAAATGGACTAATCACAAAAATGTTTTGTTTGGTTTACATTTTTCTTTTCTATTCCCTCTTTCTTCCTTTGTTTTTTATTATTTCTAACATTATTTTTCTCTTAAGTTTCAAATTACTTAAGCTTGGTATCTATTCTCCAGTTCCCCTTAGTTCTTAGCATTCTCCATTGACTTAAAATATTTCTTGTTTTAAGCAGGTAACTCTTTGCTTGTCCCCTAACAACATTTGAGTTTTCAGGCCTTGATATTCCTTGATTTTTATTTTATTTTTTACTTATTTATTTTTTTGAGATGGAGTTTCGCTCTTGTTACCCAGGCTGGAGTACAATGGCGTGATCTCGGCTCACCACAACCTCCACTTCCTGGGTTCAAGCAATTCTCCTGCCTCAGCCTCCTGAGTAGCTGGGACTACAGGCATGTGCCACCATGCCCAGCTAATTTTTGTATTTTTAGTAGAGATAGGGTTTCACCATGTTGACCAGGATGGTCTCGATCTCTTGACCTCGTGATCTACCCGCCTCAGCCTCCCAAAGTGCTGGCATTATAGGCATGAACCACCATGCCCGGCCTCCTTGATTTTTATAAGATTTATCTTTTTCAGAAATTGTTGTTTTGGTCTTTATTTTTCCTCTCAGATGTTTGCTATAAATGTATTTTTAATTTCTGTGTTTATGTTTTTCTTATTGCTTTATAATTTTATTGTATTTTCTCCAAGAATGTTCGTGTAAAATCTCTACCTTAAGTAATGCACTAAACTTTTATTTTTGGGTTAATATGTTGATTTTTGTGAATGCTTCATGGGCACAGGGAATAATGTGTATTTCGTTTGTAGGATATAAACATCTATAAATACCTTTTCACTGATCTTGTTTATTACACAAATTTTTGGTTATGACTTGTCAAATTCTATAAGAGATGGCTATGTTTTGTACTATTATATTAATTCTATCAGAATCTTGAATATCTGAGAATCTTTATATATTTCACAGCTTTATTGTTTGGTATTTAAGGTTTTCAGAATTGCTATATCTTTTTTGTGCATTGCATATTCATCATAATATAGTATACCTCCTGAGGCAAGAGAGTTCCCCTGACCCCTACACCAGACTTGCAACAGGGGTGTGGCTCACTTAATCAGCCACCACCTGCAATCAATCCCTTTGTGGGAGGGGGAACATGCAGGTGAGTGGGTGCCAGGGCAAGTGCTTTTGGGCTTTGGCCCCACAGCAGCATCTAGGGTGTGTTAAAATTAATGCTGTTTTAATAGTTACTGTCCACAGATGGCTAAGTGTTAACCAGTTCAGGGCACAGTCACGGTGACAGCCTTTTACACCCTGCCTTCTTGATATCCAGGTTCTTGTGTGGTGTCCAGGAAGAATCAGGTCTCATGAATGGTTTCAAGGGTGATGAATGCAGATGATTTTATTAAGCAGTGGAAGTGGCTCTCAGTGGAAGGGAAGCTAAAAAGGGGATGGCGTCGGAAGAAAGAGATCATTCCTGGAAGCCTGGCCAGAGACAGCTGAGCTCCTCTTCAAAGTTGTGGCATGTGAAGTTAAGCTGCATCTATCCATAGTCTCTGACACTCAGTTGCTCTTCTCTGAATGTTCAGCCACTTGTCCTCTTCTCTGCTCCTCTGCCAGTGGAGTTTGGGGTTTTTATGAATACAGGATGGGGGGCATGGCAGGCCAGGGTGATTTTGGAAAAAGCAAAATTTGGGTGGGAAAACAGGAATAACTGTTCTCCTTTAGGGCTGCAGATTCCAGGTTTGAGGGTGGGGTCTTTGCCAGGGAACCATCCTCTTCTAGCCAGTATTTTCCTGCCTCCTGTCTGCATCAGTCTGGCTCATTTCAGGCTTATGGTTTCAAGCTATACTTTAGTTGATATTAATATTGCCACTGATATGGTTTGGCTTTGTGTCTCCACCCAAATCTCATCTGAATTGTAATTCCCACATGTTGAGGGAGGGACCTCGTGGAAGGTGATTGGTTCATGGGGGAGGTTTCACCCATGCTATCCTCCTGATAATGAGGGGAATTCTCGTGAGATCTGATGGTTTCAAAAGTGGCAGTTTTTCCTGTGCTCTCACTTCTCTTCTGCCACCATGTAAGATGTGCCTTGCTTCCCCTTTGAATTCCACCATGATGATAAGTTTCCCAAGGCCTCCCCATTCATGCTGAACTGTGAGTCAATTAAATGTCTTTCCTTTATAAATTACAGTCTCCAAAAGTCTCTTTATAGCAGTGTGAGAATGGACTCATGCAGCCACTTTCTTTTGTCTTTGTTTTCTTTTGTTCTTATTTGCCCGTTTTGTTGCAAATGCCTATCTCTTTATTTTAAAATAATCTTTGCTATTTTATTTTGGGTATTAATCTTTTATTTTTAAATTCATTAGAGACTACTTTTTTGGATGTGTTGTTGAGATGCTTTAATGAGATGCTACAGAAGGCAAAAGTGCTTGCTGTCGTGCCGAGGAAATCAGTGCTCAATAAATATTAGTTTCCTATATTAATTATTTGTTTTCTTTCTCAGAGTTCCGTCAAGGGTAAGACTGTATTTTCAGGAAAACCAGACTGAATTGAAATGTAAGGAAACTCTAATCTACTAAATTGTGTTGCAGCTGGTCTATGTGGGATAGTAATATATTAATACCATTTCTGAGGAGTACTGATCGTCTACAACAAAAGGGAGATACTGAACAAGAATTTGTCAATATTTTTCCCTTGGTATCTAGGACAGGGGTATTTTGTTTCTAGACAATTAGTAAGATTCTAAAGACAGACAGAAATATCCTTCATGAATGTTGCTGTAGAGCTACACATTCATACACCCTACAACTGTGTCACAAAATTGCATATCTATAAAAGGAAAGGAAATGAAAAAATGCAATAAGAAATAACTTCAGGAAGAGACCAGTTAGCTTTTTTTTTAAGAACATTATATAGAGATTTCTTGATTGTGGTGATAGGGTCATGTTAATAGAGTACTTTTCAATTCCATTTCTATTTAAAATGGATGGGCTAACCGTAGCAACCAATTCTCAAAGTATAGTACCAATTAATTCAGTTTTACAGCACAATAATGCAGTGCAGTAAAAAGAATCTGACACAGCAAAATCTGCCTAATTAGAATCTGGGTCAGTTCATATAGGAGTAGGTTTTCTACTCTATATTTAAGCAAAGTCTTTTAAAAACATTTTTTACAATAGGCATTTTTATCAGATATGTTTATTTGTACTATTCAGTCCAGTTCCTTGATAACTGCAAGTTACTACTCCCATCTGAAAGTTTCCTGTAATTTCTGCTTTGGTTAGTTGTTTTACCAAAATAGTTCTTAATAAATTATTAAGGTCAATAAACTGAGGGAACAATCATGGAAGGAGTCTAAGTATTCATCTAGTTCAACCCTCTCATTTTATAAATGAGGAACCAGAAATCTAAAAAGGTTAATTAAGTTGCTTCAGGTCACCACGTTTGTCAATGTCAGGGTCTACACTGGAGTCTATGACTCTGATTGTCCAGCACATTGATTATGCTAGCAATGTGGAATGTATTTTAGAATGCAAATAGAATGTTTTCCTTGTAAACCGTGAAATTAGAAGAAAAACAGCTATGAGGATTGAATGAAATGACAAATGTAAAAACAGGTAGCACATTACCAAGTACTTGTGATGTATCCAGTAAAAGTTGTTCATGCTCATATGTCTTCCCTCTAATTAGAAAAGTTACAGTAATACACCCCAGATATACTCATGATTCTGTTTGAGAAGTAAAGTGCTACCAGCACTAATGAGACGAGCACCTGTGTAACACTGTAAGATCCTATACCACTTCCCACCAAATTAATTTAATATTTAATGTTTCAGTATATTTCTTTATAATTATATATGTATATATCAAAAACATACTGTTTAATTTTACATACTTTAAACTCTATATAAAATGCTATTATGTATTTGACAAACTGCCCTTTTTTCATTCTGTATTATGTTAGGGGATTTATTTAGGTTGATTTAATTACCTCTAGTTTATTTATTCCTTTCCATCACTGCACAATAGTCGCATCCATGAATACTCACAATGTAATGACCTGATCTTCCATTAACAGTCTTTTATAGGTAGTCTCCTACTTTTTACCATACAAACAATCCTGCCATAAACATTCATGTATGTTTTCTTGTACATATGTGGAAGGATTTTCCAGGGCATAGTCTTAAGAATGTAATTACCAAGTTGAAGGTATATACATCTTTAACTTAACTATATATATTGCCAAACTATTCTCCAAAGTTGGTTATGCCAATATAGATTCCCATTTGCAGTGTGTAAGAGATACTGTTGATCTATATCTCTGCCAACTCTTGGAATTGTCAGACTGAAATTTTTAGCAATCTGAAGGGTGTGAGATTATGCCTTACTGTGGTTTTAGTTTGCATTTCCTTAGTTAGTAGTGCTAACAAATCCAATGAAAAGAAAAAAAAAACTGTTTTAAATTAAAGAGACTTTATTGCACAAGCAGTTTGAAAACCAGGAAGATGTAATCTTCAGTACAAAACAAGAGGTGCACTCCACCAGAACAAAGAGAGGATTTTTTTTTTAATAGAGAAAGTTGTCAACCAGGTTCCCCCTTCTGTCTGCTGTGCAAATAAAAGTACCTGATTATTTGTTCTGATTAGCTGATATTAAGATTTATCACATGTCACAATCCAGTGGTTAGGTCCAGGTGGCAAAATGGGACTTTCTGGCAGCATTGATTGAGGCAGTATAAATGGGAACAGATTCCCTTAACCTATGGTTCTTCTAAGAATGCAGGATACATGCATGGTCTCTAGTCAGCAAATGGACAGTTGGCTCCATTTTGAATTTAAGCCCAGTTAGTCACTTCGGATCTACCTTGAAGGACTGGCTGTTTTGGGACTGATGACAGCAAGGATGACCAACTTTTCATGTTTATTGGCCTTTTGTATTTTCTTCTTTTTTAAATTGGCCATTGCTGTTTGTTGCTCATTTTTATTGGGTTACTTATATTTATTTCATATTGAATTGTAGGAATTTTAAAGAGTATATAGTCTGGTAATTACTCCTTTGTGGGGATTAATGTGTGAAAATACCCTCTTCCAATTTATGGTTTACCCTTGAGCTGTCTATGTTGTATTTTGTTGTGAAGAAGTTTTAAATTTCAATATTTATTTGTCTTTATATTTATGTATCTTTTAAGAACCCACTTTTCATTTTAAAATAACAGAAGTATTCTCCGACATCTATAAAGCTAAAATGTTTACTTTTCATAGTTCTGCCTTTGGTCCACCTGGAATTCATTTGTGTACATTGGCTGAAGTAGAACTCCAAGTTCATTGCCTCTTATTAAGTTAATACACCGTATTGAAATAGAACCCAATTTTTCCAGGACTATTTCTTGATTCATTTCTCTACTGCTTTGCAGTGTGATATCCATGTAATCCTTGATTTAATTAGTTCTATTTATTTATATATGTATTCTTGCACTAATACCATGCTGTCATGATTTCTAAAGTATCATAATTAATATCTTAATATCTGGTAGGGCTAGTCACCCTTGCTTCTAGTTTTGGTGTGAATGTTGGCTTCTCATATTAACACAAGCAGAAGTTTTAGACATGTTTCCGACCTCATAAAAGAATGTCAGATAACTGTAGTCAGTATGGGGTTGTGGGAAAAGCATGGAGCACTGACTCAGGGACTGTGAGAAGTCATTTAATCTTCACAAACACTCTGGGATTCAGTTTCCTCATCCTTAAAAATGAATTAAAATTGATTGGCTTGTAAAAGTTGCTATTTTGAGATAGTGAGGGCAGCAGGCTGACGGAAAAGAGTCACAAGGAAGTACTCCATTTTAGGGGACCTCTATAAAAGGTATTCATAGCTAGAGAGGGCACAAATGACCCCTGTAAAAGAGACACCTGGCAGATCATGTTTAAAACATCTGCAGAGAAGCACTTTTCAATTGGAATATAAATGGCTTATCTGCTGCTTAATAAGAAAGAATAGAATATCTCCATGGATGGGCCATAGAGTGAGCTAGTTAGTCTTAATATGAAACAGAGGTACAGCTGGAATAACCTAATGGTTTTGGAGGCCATAAGATGGAATAAATATCTGTACCAAAGGAACAGAACAGAGGCCTCAGAAAAAATGCCACACATCTACAACCATCTGATCTTTAACAAACCTGACAGAAACAAGCAATGAGGAAAGGATTATCTATTTAATAAGTGGTGTTGGGAAAACTGGCTAGCCATGTGCAGAAAGCAGAAACTGGACTCCTTCCTTACACTTTATACAAAAATTAACTCTAGGTGGATTAAAGATTTAAATGTAACACCTAAAACCATAAAATCCCTAGAAGAAAACCTAGGCAGTACAATTCAGGAGATAGGCATGGGCAAAGACTTCATGGCTTAAACACCAAAAGCCGAAATAGACAAATGGGATCTAATTAAACCAAAGAGCTTCCACACAGCAAAAGAAACTATCATTAGCATGAACAGGCAAACTATAGAAGAGGAGAGAAATTTTGCAGGTTACCAATCTGACAAAGGCTAATAACAAGAATCTACAAAGACCTTAAACAAATGTACAGGAAAAAAAAATCCCATCAGAAAGTGGGCGAAGAATATGAACAGACACTTCTCAAAAGAAGACATTTATGCAGCCAAAAAACACATGAAAAAAAGCTCATCATCACTGGTCATTAGAGAAATGCAAATTAAAACCACATTGAGATACCAGTTAGAAGGCCGACCATTAAAAAGTCAGGAAACAACGGATGCTGGAAAGGATGTGGAAAAATAAGAATGCTTTTACACTGTTCATGGGAGTGCAAATTAGTTCGATCACTGTGGAAGACAGTGTGGTAATTCCTCAAGGATCTAGAACTAGAAATGCCATTTGACCCAGCAATTCCATTATAAAGATACATGCACACGTATGTTTATTGTGGCACTGTTCACAATAGCAAAGACTTGGAATCAACTGAAATGCCCATCATGATAGACTGGACAGAGAAAATTCGCACATATACACCATGGAATACTATGCAGCTATATAAAAGGATGAGTTCATGTTCTTTGCAGGGACATGGATGAAGCTGGAAACCATCATTCTCAGCAAACTGACACAAGAACAGAAAACCAAACACCCTATGTTCTCACTCATAAGTGGGTGTTAAGCAATGAGAACACATGAACACAGGGAGGGAACATCACACACTGGGGCCTGTCAGGGGGTAGGAGGCTAGGGGAGGGCTAGCATTGGGAGAAATACCTAATGTAGATGATGTGGAGTTGGATGCAGCCAACCACCATGGCACGTGTATACCTAAGTAACAAACCTGCATGCTCTGCACATGTACCCAAGAACTTAAAGTACAATAAAAATTATATGTATATATCTTATGTATATATTTATATGTGGCACATCCCCCTACACTTTCTCTCCTGCTGCCATGTGAAGAAGGTGCTTGCTTCTCCTTCACCCTTCCACCGTGATTGTAAGTTTCCTGAGGCCTCCTCACACATACTTGAGGAGTACAGCCTGAAGAACTGTGAGTCACTTAAACCTCTTCCCTTATAAATTACAAAGTGTCAGGTAGTTCATTATAGCAGTGTGAGAACACATTAATACAGACAGTATTGTCCATTTTTGGTGCATTAATTTAACATTCCCATATTGCCCTGAGCTTTATTCCATAATTTCACTAACTGTTCTGTATAGCGTTTGTGGTATTCTTCTACTAGACAGCAGGCATGTTGAGGGCAAGGACTGTCATTTTCTCTGATTAGCACTGTGCTTGATACACAGTAGGCAATTAATAAATGTTTGCTGAGTGAATAATGAAGGGCAACTCTACTCTAAATTCTTTTCAAATTCTTGACTTTACCAATAATAGAACTGTGGCAGAAAGTCGACTTGTCAAAGACCTACATTTATGGTGTGGTAGACACAAGACCCTTTGTGTCCATAATCTGTTCCCAGTGCTATTTTATCCATGGAGAACTAAAATCTATGAATGCAAATAGGAAGAAAGAATCTGCCTATAGAGTGAAAATTGCAGTATATTCTGTTACCTAGCGACATCATGAGAAGTGTTTCAGTCTCATCTCTCAGAAAAACAAAGGACACCATTGTTAGAATCTGAGTCACATCAGGGCTGTGAAAACACAAGGTGTCTCAGCACCTGGAAGGAACCAGCAGCATTAGTAAGTAAGTGTTCCCATTATAGAACCACTAATGAGGCAATTTGTTAAACCAGCATCCCCCTGCAAACCACAATCAGACAAATGCGTGGGTACATTTAAAGGTTTAGGAAAAAAAACACATTCTCAGTAGAAATAGAAATGAGTCTATGCCAGGTATTTGTGACACATTGAATTCACTGAGGCAATCATCATGACTCATCATCAAATGGAAAACCTAGGACATCCAGCCCTGTCCTGCTGAAAAGAGTGGCCATGAGGGTGCCAACAAGTAGGATGGCTTTATTTGGGAGGACTCTCCCTTCTCCTCATCCACTGAGTAACAAGCCCTGACCAGTAATATTTTCAAAGGAATTATAATGAAATTGTATTGATATTTATGTTCCAGTATGATGAATTGGCAGATGAAGCAATTCCTTAACCTGGCACTCAAGTCTTCTGTGATCTGATGATCACAAACGCCTCTGAACCCCATAATATTCATTGTACTGAGAGAATATCTGCATCCCTCTACTCCTGCTATTTCCTACCTTGCCTACATAACCTCCTCCTGCGCATTCACCTATAAGATCCCACTCTTGGAAATACTAGGACCTCTGCCCTCCGTCTACACGTAGTACCATCCTAGATCCCAGCTTCAACAACTCTAACAACACTGCCCTTAACCTTTTGCCTTTGGAAATTTGGCAGCATCATCTCTGAAGAATCCAAACCCAGGGTCAAGTCCAGTGAGTCTTCTCTGGCCCTGTGCCTGAGCAGCCCACCTGGCACAGCATTGCTAGAGACCACCTGTATCCTGTCAGCTTCCCAATATCCCTTCAAAGTGCCTAGTAAGTGTGTGCTCCTAGGTGATGTTGTAACACAAAGAGGGTCCTGTTGGATAGAAGTATGCTGCCACATATCTATTTTTACTTGTCTTATTTAATAGTTTGGAAGGACATGCACAATCGCTCTACACAGTATAGATCTGGCCACCCAACAGATGGCTTGGACTCACCAGGTGACAGGAGACAGCCAGTGCTGAGGAGTGCCTGCCTTTCTGCCCCTGGCTACCCTGTGACCCAGAAAAGACATATCCTCACAGCCAAAATACAAGCAGTCACATCCTTGAAAAATGTATAAAAATATATTTTTCTTAACTCTGCACCTAGAAAATCATTTGGAGGGTGGTGCTAGCAAAGACTGCTAGCTCCTACAGACAGGTGGCCTCAGAGAGGAGCAGGGGACTGAGGGGGTGGAAATCCCATGGTCCAAGTCTTAGCTTAGGCTCTAACCGAGATCAAACTGTTACTTAACTAGCAGTTCCTTTTTATCTCTTCTTTTACAAAGTAAAGAAAATAGAATCCACCCCATTAGACAGAGGTACAGGATTGCAAAAAGCACGATGGATCAGGACATTATTGAGATAATAACAACTGCTGCAGAAAGGTAAGAAACCACTTATCTTTCCAAAAGCTCAAATGTGGCTGAACATGGTGGCTGACACCTGTAATCCCAGCACTTTGGGAGGCTGAGGTGGGTGGTCACTTGAGGTTAGGAGTTTGAGACCAGCCTGGCCGACATGGTGAAACCCCGTCTCCACTAAAAATTAGCCAGGTGTGGTGGTGTGTGCCTGTTGTCCCAGCTACTTGGGAGGCTGAGGCAGGAGAATCTCTTGAACCCAGAAGGCAGAGGTTGCAGTGAGCCGAGATCATGCCACTGCACTCCAGCTTGGGTGACAGAGCAAGACTCCATCTCAAAAAAAAAAAAAAAATTAAAAAATCCTAATGCCTTCTGAAACTTCAGAGAGTGATTATAATCTTTAACATTTGCAAAGAGTTTTACCAAGTACTTTAACATAAATTATGCTACTTAATCCTTACACTGCCATCAAATCATGCATGATTTTTTTCCATTTAAAAAAATGAGGAAACTGAATTCCAATGAGGTCAATCTACTTAAGACAGCTCATCTGGTTACAAGACATTAACTAAAGTCTTTTGACTCTCATTTTCTTTTTATAATACTATGTTTCAAGGAAGGGATTATAGAAAAAGTTGCATTAAAAGCATTACATTGAATACTTTGTTATTTACGCAAGACAAAAATGTCCTGTGGGCATATAATATCCTCGGATTCCTTTCATAAACCAAATTATCCTTAAAAATTATTAAAAGATTTTATTCAGATTCATGTATCTGTTAGGCTGATTAACATTTCCTACAGAGGTTATTAACTACCATAAAGAACATTTCCACCATTTTGTTAAATAGGTTTCTTCATTATGAAAACAAAAATGATATACAGAATTCTATGTCAGCTCTAATAATTACAAGTAAAACCACATGTAGAGACAGAGATGAAATAAATTAAATGTAAATGAAATCATTTTTCAGGCAGATTGTATGAAACAGCAGTAGCCTTTTAAGAATAATAGGTTTGCTTGATGATAATTCTTAAATATAGGCTTATTAGGTGTTTTATCACTGATGAGTAAAAATATAGTACAAATCTTAGAAAACTGTGTATATTTTTAAGTATACTTTTTAAATTAGTAAAGTACAATTGAATTATTTGAATGAGTAAGGACAGGGCTAAGGGATCTGTTTTGTTTACCACATTATTAAAAAAAAAGGATTATTAATTCATTCTCTGTCCCCAGTGAGAGGGGAGAGTAAAATATGGAAAAATTAAATGGTACTTGGCAGATGATATTTCTGAAGCCTGGTACCAGAAACAACAGAATAAACATTCACAGAAGCCTATGCCATAGGAAACTTGTTCTAATAGGGTCATCCTGATTGATTCTGATGGTGTGTTTCATCACTCTTTGTAGCCCTCATTAGTCACAAATTAGATTACAGAATGAGCATTTAGTAAGTCTTAGCCTCCTTCCTTTCCCAGACTGGCAATTTATCCTTGAGTTTAGGGAAGAACACAGGAAGAAAAGAAAGCAATATCCCTCTCTGCTATCTTTGCTGAAGCTAGAGAACTGAGAACAATGTCTTTTATTTCTTGAAGCAAATAGCATCACAGTTTTTTTTTTCTGTATTTATTGATGCTTTGACACCTTGGGGAGTCTTGCTAATCCAGAAAGACTGCCCCTCCAGGGTCAGCTAATTCTTAGAAATAGCACAAGACTTCCCGTCCCCCAGTCCAACATATTTTTCACAAGCAAACTAATCAATCCAGACATCCTCACTGTCTCCTTTATCTAACTGACACACCAAGCCAATATTTCCCTGCCCTGAATCATCCCAGGGCCAGATTTTAGATGAGTAGAGAGCACCTCTCTAGTCCAGAGCCTACCAGAATCAAACTACCCAATCCTCAGCTGTTCACCCTGTTCTGCACTTCTAGGGGAACCACATAAAAGACCTGTGGTCATGCTTTTCCCTCCTCCTCCTGCCTCCCAACTGACCTGGTGCTTCCCCATGTGGCCCTGTGTGGTGTGGCATATGCTCTTCTCTTGGGGACTCTGAGTACTACAACTTTTCTTTATAAGGCAATTGTTCTTCTCCAGTCAGCTTATCATACATGATTAAACACATCCAAAGCAAAACACACTGCCATGTGTGTACCTATGCAACTGTCTTGCATGTTCTGCACATGTACCCCAAAACCTAAAATTCAATAAAAATTAAAAAAAAAAACACACATCCCAGGTACAAATTTCGAGGCACTCATACAGATGTTTTTTTTACAATAACTGTATGGAGAAAGGGGAAGGGCAGTTAAGTCCCAGTTTCTAATTCCTGCTATTTTACAAAATGCATGGCCTTAAGCAACTCTCCAAGATTCACAAAGAGCAAGAAATCTCGACAATAAGTAATTTGTGAATCAACAGATCAAACTAGATAGTCTCTGCCTCATTTCAGAGTTAAAATTCTATCATTAAATATACATAAAAAACTTTAAAAAGCTTACTGTATTAGTTCACTTTCACACTGCCGATAATGACATACCCAAGACTTGGTAATTGTAAATAAAAGGAGATTTAATGCATATACGATTCCTCGTGGCTGGGGAGACCTCACAATCATGGCAGAAGGTGAAAGGCACATCTTACATAGTGGCAAGCAAGAGAGAATGAGAGTCAAGTGAAAAGGCAAACCCCCTATAAAATCAGCATATCTCATGAAACGTATTCATTACCACAAGAACAGTATGGGGGAAACTGCCCCCATGATTCAACTATCTCCCAACAGATTCCTCACCCAACATGTGGGAATTATGGGAGCTACAATTCAAGACAAGATTTGTGTGGGGACATAGACAAAGCATATCATTTACCATCATTAAATTAATATTTTTAAATTTAAGATGTTATTGCTAAATTCAAACTCACCAATGAATTACCAAGCTCCATTGCGGAGTGATTCCCAAGCACAGGTGATTATCGATATATCATCTGATGAACTGTGTAAAATCAAATATGCCCAGGCCTTGCCCACAGCCTCTCAGCAAAGATCTATGATGGTGGGCCCCAGAATTGGTTTATTATAAAAGCCCTTTCTATGACTTTAATGATCTGCTAGGTTGAGCACTACTGCTTTAACAGTCATTCTGAAATTATTATTTCACAACCACAACTCTTTCACTAACTTGGATCCAAGTCGAGAGACAAAACGCTGAATTTTTCACAAGAAACTGTTCACATTTTACAGGCAAAAAAAAACAGTAACAGTAATCCGAGATTTCTGAGATCCAGGTTGTTAAGTGACTTCTAAAAGGTCAATAAACAGGTGAGCAGCAGAGGCGGGCATGAGCCAAATTATGACTTTGAATCCAGTGCTTTATCCACTATATCACCAAACCATCTCATCATTCCAATTTATGCCATAACTACTTCATCAAGCATCTCTTATGTCAAAGACATCATCCTATCATATGTAGTAGTAGTTAGCATGCTTCTGAGTTCTGACTATGTGCTGAGCACCATTTTAGGCACTTAACAAAAATTATTTAATCCACAGAACAAACCAATGGGGAAGATACTAATGCTATACCAATTTTATACATGAAACAAACATAAAACAGAAAAGATATGCAACTTGCCCAAGGTCACACAGGGTTAAGATTAGACCAGAACAGGGTTAAGATTAGAGCCCAGGTGGTCAGCTCCAAAACCTGAACTCTTTAAACACTATGCAACATTGTGTAGGGAACATTTGTCAAATATCCTAGAATTGAAGGTGCTATATGTAATGTATTATCTTCTTTAATCCTCCTGGAGAAACAGGCTCAGGATCTTGAGTCATGAACCCAATATCACATGGAGTGGTGAAGAAATTAGTTGACTACTGTATAACTTAGGATCCTTTTAGATGCATCAACAAATTCAATAGTAATGAGCTTAAATGAAAAAGGAATATCTTGGCTCAATGACTAGAAAGTCCAGGGATAAAATGATGTGACCAGAACCCGATTTTCTTGGGCGTTGCTTTGGCTCCCTCTGTGTTGATTTCATTCTCTGTACCAATATGGAGCTCCATGGGAAGACCCCCTTAATCAGAAAACAATCTACTTCCCAATAGCTAAAAACCAAAAGTTTTTTACCCTGAGATGATTAACCTACTATTGAAACACTCATGCAAGTTGTATAATCCACTGACTGGCTTAGCCTGGATGCAGAGGCTGAGAGCCAAAAATAAGAGATGCCAACTGCAAATCAAACCCCAGCTAGCTGGCCTCTGTATAAGGAACAGATTATCTATGAGTATATTGGTGTGTTTTCTGTTGGCATCCCACAATGTTTTCTTCATAGAACCTTCAGTTTAAAAGCTTTCCACTAAAATCCAAGTGGAAAACAAGTGGTTAAGCTTTCACTTGTGTTGCCATTAAGGGATGCTGTACCCATTCACCTGCTTCCCAGCTCTATAGTCCCTCCGCTACATGAGGGCCCTGCTGGCTCGTGGGAATGTCCATGTGCAGATACCCGCTCTCTCTCTGAGCACTGCCATCTCCCTGGGGCTCTGCTCAGGGAGCAGGACACAGGTTCCCTTCTCCTATTAGATACCAGAATCCTATTTGAGTTTTGAAGCTTCCACATGGCTCTGGTCTGAAGGAAGCCACAGGGTCTTTTAATCTAATGTCCACCAGAGTTGTTGATTCTCCTCAGATCTCCTCTCCTGATATTGCTGAGGAATCTTTGTCGATCGAGTTTAGGGGATTGAGAAACTGGGAAGAAATCCCTAACCTCTTCAGGAATCTGACATGCAGACAAATGCCCTACTCTTTCTTCCACCCAAAGGCCTAAATTTTTGGAAAGCAAAAGCCAGGAACAGATCAAGTCTACTTTCCCTGCCTCCTCTCTCTCCTGAGATACAAAGAGCAAAGAAGAGAAACAAGCTACCAGTATAAAAACCAATGCCTAATATTTCAAAAATCTTTTTCTACCACTTTACCATCTATCCAATGCCCAGTGTGCAAAGATGTAGACTGGGCACTTTGCACATCTATTTTGTTTTCCAAAACTACCTACTATTTCACCACTGCACCCACAAGGAAACCAAATCTCAAAAATGACTTGTCCACTGACATAGGCCAAACCTGGGCCCCCTTGCCCCAGATCCATTCTTCAAACATGCCCTGTTCTGCTCTATTTTGGGGGAAGGGAGGTTCCCACATCATCTAACTGCCAGTTGGTTTGGCCAATAGGAGGCACAGATAGGAAATGAGAGGGCGAGGTGGGGAAAGATACCACACCATTTGTCTGAAACAGCTTCACTGGCAGTTGCCAAATCTTCTGTGTGGCTCCAGCTCCCACTAGCCAGGCAGTCTGGGCATGGTTTCTGTGGGGCCTTGCAGGGGGATGTGGAAATGAGAATGACCAAGCATCTAGGTTTGCCTGGGAATGCGGAGTTTCCTGGGACACAGGGTTTTCAGTGCTAAAATTGAGAAAGTGATCAGCAAACTAAACATCTTGGTTACCCAACTGGTAACAGCACCTTCTCCTCTTTACCCCCAGGCTGCCTCTGTAGCCAGAGAATGCTAGTTCCTGCCTGCAGGTAACCACTGAGTCTCTGACTATCCCCTGCATAGCTTCTCAACCTCTGTCACCTATTCTACTCACCCCCTTCATTAAATTCCCTGTGTTGTAAATATTTGACATTGTTTGTGTGGTTAGAACGAGTTTTTATACTGGTATTTCCTTTATATTCTTTGCTCCTGAACCCTCAAGGGAGGGTTGGGGTAGGGAAAACAGCCCATAAATCTGATACCGCTACCCAGCTAGTAAGTACAAAGGTGATATTTTTATGAAAGGCTGTGCTGTTATCACCACATTAAATTCACTCAGAAGAACAGTGCACTTCAGCTCAGGGAAAGGTTTCTCTACACCTGCCTGCCCTGCCTGTATAATGTCACCATCAGGAAGTATAATTTTATTTTAACTTTGCCTTGAAGGATTAAGTCATAGTAACACAACTTACAAATGAGTTATTTTTAGCTCCAGCAAGTCTGTCTGCTTTTCTGAAGTAGAGTGGGAAGGAAAGAGGGGGAGGTTCCTGCTTGCTGTCTTGTGGAGTTCTACAGAGAGACCAGAAGCTTCTGTTTCTAAAGGAAGCAGTGATTACACTTATGGTAATGGCAGAGGCCTCCCAGACACTGGCTGGGAGCTCTGTTTGGTTATGAGCATAGATTTCTGGATACCTCCCATCTGACCAATAAAATGGCCCCAGCCATAGAATGCATCTAGGTAATTCACATTACGTGTGTAGCTATTGCTATAGTAACAAGAAACTGGGACTTTTTATCCCCCTTTTCTTCTTTTTCTTAAGTTCCTTTTCTGAGGGCAAATATACATTCTATATTTGAAAGAAAACAATTCGTAAGTCAGAGATATGGTCTTAGATATTCAGATGCGATATAGGCTTGTCTGAAATAGTGATTTTGGACACATGTCAATTAGTTCAAATTAGGATTTGCTGGTTGTGATTCATATGTATTTCAAGGCAAAAGAATGTCCTAAAGAGTCATGTTTCAGATCAATTTGCTTCTCATTCATATTTAATTTTCTTGCAAATGTTGAAACATGGAACAGTTTGTGCTGAGCAATAAGCTATCAACTTGAATTCAACAGCTTCTAAAAGCAAGTGGTCTGAGGTGTCCAAGTTCACAATAGCCCGCTTCAGATTTTATTTCAGTTAGATAAATCATGGAGCAGACTGAACTCAGGAGAGTACAGCAAGAAACTGCTTAATTGTTTTCTTTCATCACTGCTCCCAAAGGAGCTATAAGATGGTCCCCTTTATTGCCCCCTCCAGACATCTTATGCAAGTACCAGAGCTTTCTGGCCATTTTTAAATACAAACACCACAGTCTGGTTTAGTTCATTTAAAACTTCAGTTCAACTGAATGTTCAGCTCCTCTCTCCCTGAGGGTCAGCCTAAAGACCTGGGGTTGGGAGGGCATGTGGTGAGTTCCTCCACTGGGATTGGGCAGAGGAAGAGGGAGAGGGAAGGGGATGATGCCTCTACTTTCCCATTTGATCCTTATCTCCCCACTTGGTTGTCAATGAGCCCCCCACTGCGTAGTTGTCTGTCCAGAGAGATCTGCTTTTGCCTCCCGCCCTGGCAGCTCACAGTGAGGTTCTTGCTGCGGTGATCTCTTCACCTAAAGGCCTGTGACCTTGCACAGACCGTTAACAAGATGGCTCAACTCAAGCTAGGCTACTTTCCAAAGTAGCCGCTAGACCATCCTTGCATGCCAAACAGTGGGAGGGGGAGTTCTTCCTGGCCTGCCAACATGCCCAGTTCTTTTCACCTGATTCAAAAAGCATGGAGGACAGATCAGCACAGAGTGAACTGCTGTTTCTGTGCCCAATCCTAGGAACATTTTTCTTAGAACTCACCTTCCTATGGGTTGAGGGTGGAAGGTGGAAAGTTTCCTTTCATTTCCCTACGGAAAAGTCATGGTGTCCCTCTTCAGAGACTGACATCTCTTTTTTCAAATGACTCATTACAAATATCTCCAGATTTCTGTTTAAATGAAGGATGAGGCTCATGGTAGCTGGCCTGGTTTTGCTGCTGTTTAACAGGTTATGCCCTGCTCTTCCCAGGTACTTACTGTTTTTACTTTTAGGACTCTAAATGCAATCAAACATAATAAGAACAGCTCCATTCAACATTCTATTAAATAAATCATGAGGCTTTGCAACAAAAGTGTCACTAAAGACTATGCAAATAAGGAGGCCCCGGCTTCCAGTTCAGGTGGCTTTCAGCTGAGGGTAAGCACCAGGGCAGGGCCCTTTTATCAGACCCGCCCAAGTGGGATCTCCCTCCGGTGGGGAGCTGATCCCTTCTCCTAAGCATGCCAATCAAGGTAAGTGCTCTTCTCATTAACACCCAAGGAGAGGCATATACAGTGGAGTCCCAGCCTGTGTGGGTAGAGCAAGAGCTTTCTGCTGAGCAGAAAAAGGCCAGGTCTGAGGACTGAGGGTGCACTGGGGCAGTGGGAGTAGTGGGAGGGAAGATGTGGCACCAGGCTAGAGGGATATCCAGGCCAGGGGTCGACTGCACTGAGGGCCAGGGAAACTGCTCTGGATATATGCAACTTTTTCCCAATGGTTTAGAAAAATTTATGTATATGAGTGCATATGTGTGTGTATGCATACATACATATATGTGTGAATTTTTAAAAAGATAGGGAAATAGAACTAATGACAAACAAATGAGGTAACATTAATAATAGGTGAATCTGGATAAGAGGATTATAGGTGTTCTTTGCACGGCCTGTATTTTTGCAACTTTCTATAAATTTGAAATTACTTTCTAATAAAATTTTTTTAAAAGATACCCTTTAAACCTCTTCTATAGATAAAAGAATTAATGAACTTGATTTATCTCTCTTCTTTTTCTCTTTCCTTCCATTTCATTTCTGCATTGTGAATAATATTTACATACTATTCAGACATCCCGATTGTCACATTTGCTCTAGACTTGGTATTACAGTTAAATATCCTAAATGTCCACTGCCAGTCCTTTTGCCATGGTTTTTTACAGTCATCTCTTGATCGGTTGAGGGTTCCTTTAAGTATATTGTTTAATGTGGGCTCATGGGAACAATATCCATGAGATCTTGCATTAAACACCTTTTATTATAGCTGTTATGCTGGAAGGTCAGTGTATTAGTCTGTTTTCATGCTGCTATGAAGAAATGCCTGAGACTGGGTAATTTATAAAAAAAAATAAAAAGGTTTAAAGGACTCATAGTTCTACATGGCTAAGGAGGCCTCACAATCATGGTGGAAGGTGGAAGTGCAAAGGCACATCTTACATGGCAGCAGGAAAGGGCATGTGCCTGAAAACTGCCCTTTATAAAATCATCAGATCTTGTGAGATTGATTCACTGTCGTGAGAACAGCACAGAATAAACCAACCCCCATGATTCAGTTACTTCTCACTGGGTCCCTCCTATGCCATGTGGGGATTATTGGAGCTACAATTCAAGATGAGATGTGGGTGGGGACACAGCCAAACCATATTAGTTAGCTTAACAAAAGATAAAATTCTTGATGCACACTTTGTAGAAATGGCTCCATTATTCTCTGATAGTAAATATAACTGTAAAGAAACCAGCAGTCAGCTGGTTTTCTTTTACTGTGGAAGAAAAGGCTTCGTCTTTTTTCTCTTGGCTGACCAAAAGTATTTTTGTTGTTGTCATTTTAAAGTCCAATTACTTTAATAGGATGTGCCTTTGCGTTGATTGATCTGGACCAACATTTTCTGGAATACAACATATCATTTCAATGTATACATTTAAGTCTCTGATTTCAGGAAAATTCTCTTGAGTGATCCCTTTGAGTATTTACGGTATTCCATTTATTTGCCTTATTTTTTCCTTAAAGATACCAAATGATACAGTTTGGATGAGTGTCCCTGCCGCAATCTCATGTTGAAATGTTGGAGGTGGGACCTGATGGGAGCTGAGAGAATCGTGGGAGTGTATTTCTCAAGAATGGTTTAGTACCATCCCCTTGGTGCTGTCCTTGCCATAGTGAGTGAACCCTCATGAGATGTGGTTGTTTAAAAGTGTGTGGCATCTCTCCCTTCACTCTTTTGTTCCTGCTCTGACCATGTGAGATGCAGTGCTTACTCTTTCTTCACTTTCTGCCGTGATTGTAAGTTGCCTGAGGCTCCCCAGAAGCTGAGCAGATGGCAGTATCATGCTTCCTGTATAGCCTACAGAATGATGAGCCCATTAAGCCTCTTTTCTTTATAAACTACCAGTCTCAGAGTTCTGAAGGGGAATGGCAAATAGGAGGCAGGACTAAATTGCAGTTCCTACTCAGAGGACAGAGCAGCAAGTGGAGACTCACATCATTAACTTTTGCTTCAAGAACTTCCCCAAGAATGTACCAGGAAAGCTGAGAGGATCCACAGACCTTCTGATGGAAGTGGATCGCTCCTGCAGGCCCCAGGAGACACCAAAAAACTGTGAGTGCCAAAAGTGTGAAAATAGGAAAGGGGGATCATCTGCCCCAAAACACACACCCTCATTGGGAAACCTGAAAGTCCAGATCACCGGAGAAGGATTTGACCTCACCTGGATCTGAGACAAATTTAGAGAGCTGAGCAAAATATATGGGTAGAAGTAGTGGGAAGAGCCCTGTGAGCTCTCTCAGTTCCCAGGGAAACCATTTCTGACTTTGTTTTACAGGGGTCCTTGGGGAGGTCTGCCAGAGGAACTGGGAAAAGACTACAGAGAGAAGAAAACTTCCAGCTGAACTTCATAACAATTTCAGTGGAAGGCAAAGTTACCCGGACAGAACTCAGGGGATGGGGTGAATCAGGAGTGCAGATGCAGCACAGAGGCCACAGCAGGCAGGGAGGCATGAAACCTGAATGCCCTACTTGCTTTCTCAGGCAAGAGGCTGGGTAGCCTGGGGCAGGTTCTCAGCCCTGCTCATCCACTGCCTAAAAATAAACTCAGCATTGTTGCAGGGACACGGTGAGAGTGAGATTGGCCTTTTGGGCTGTGTGGGAGCTGGGTGAGGCCTGTGGCTGCTGGCTTTCCTCCACTTCCCTGGAGACCTGCATGATGCAGCAGAAGCAGTCATCATGCCCAGAGAACATAACTCCTTGGCCTGAGAACCACACTGCCATCCTCCACAGCAGCCACAGCAAGCCCTACCCAAGGAGAATCTGAACTCAGACATGCCTAACCCTGCCTCCACCTGACGGTCTCTCTCTATCTGCCCTGGTAGATGAAGATAAAGGACATATTCTCTGGGGAGCTCTAGGGCCCTGCCCACCACCTGATCCTCCCTATACTACCACAGCTGATGCTCTCTTGAAAAACGCCACCTTTGGGCAGGAGGCCAACCAATAGAAAACTAGTGAAATAAACAAAACTACAACTAAGGACCTTCATAGAGTTCATTTCACTCTTCTGCTACCTACACCAGAGCAGGTGTCGCTATCCACAGCTGAGAGACCTGAAGACAGTTCACAACACAGGACTCTGTGCAGACACCCCCAAGTACCAGGCCAGAGTCTAGTAACTCCAATGGCTGGCTAGATCCAGTAAAGAAATAACAATCACTACATTTTGGCTCTCAGGAAGCCACATCCCTAGGGGAAGGGGGAGAGCACTACATCAAGGAAGCAACCTGTGGGACAAAAAAATCTCAATGGCAGCCTTTGCACTCCAGATCTTCCCTCTGACATAGTCAGCACGAATGGAAAGGAACCAGAAAAACAATTCAGGCAATATGACAAAGGAAGGTTCTTGAACATCCCCAAAAGGTCACACTAGCTCACCAGCAATGGATCCAAATCGAGAAGAAATCCCTGAACTGCCAGAAAAAGAATTCAGAAGGTCGATTACTAAGCTAATCAAGGACACACCAGAGAAAGGTGAAGTCCAACTTAATGAAATAAAAAAAGATACAAGATATAAAGGGAAAAATCTTCAGTGAAATAGATAGCATAAATAAATACATAAATAAAATTACAACTTCTGGAAATGCAAGATGCACTGGAACGTCTCAGCAATAGAATCAAACAAGCAGAAGAAAGAACTTGAGAGCTCAAAGAAAACGTTTTCAAATTAACCCAATCCAACAAAGGCAAAGAAAAAAGTTTTAAAAAAAATAAAGTTTCCAAGAAGTTTGGAGTTATGTTAAACAAACAAACCTAAAAATAATTGGTCTTTTTAAAGAATAAGAGACATCTAAAAGTTTGGAAAACATATTTGAGGGAATAATTGAGGAAAACTTTCCTGGCCTTGCTAGAGATCTAGCAATTAAACTATCCAATCCTCAACTGTCTTGATGATCTGTTTAGTGCTGTCAGTGGAGTATTGAAGTCTCCCATCAAGACATCCAAATACAAGAAGCACAAAGAACACTTATAAAATTTATCACAAAATATCATTGCCTAGGCACATAGTCATCAGGTTATCTAAAGGCAAGACAAAGGAAAGAATCTTAAGAGCTGTGAGGCAATGCATCAGTAATCTATAAAGGGAAACCTATCAGATTAACAGCAAATTTCTTAGCAGAAACCCTATAAGATAGAAGGGATTGGGGCCCAATATTCATCCTCCTAAATCAAAACAATTATCATCCAAGAATTTTGTATTCAGTGAAACTAAGCTTCATAAATGAAAAGATACAGTGTTTTTCAGACAAACAAATGCTAGGAGAATTCACCACTACTAAGCCACCACTACAAGAACGGCTAAAAAGGAGTTCTAAATCTTGAAACAAATCTTCAAAATACACCAAAGTAGAACCTCCTGAAAGCATAAATCTCACAGGACCTATAAAACAAAAACACAATTTAAAAAAGGTATTCAGGCAACAAATAGCATGATAAATAGAAAAGCACCTCACATCTCAATGCTAATGTTGAATGTAAATGGCCTAAATGCTCCACTTAAAAGATACGGAATGGGAGAATACAGAAGAATTCACCAACCGAGTATCTACCATCTTCATAACACATAAGAAATGACATAAACTGAAGGTAAAGGGGTGGAAAAATATATTCCATGCAAATGGACAACAAAAGCAAGCAGGAGTAACTATTCTTATATCAGCCAACAAACTTTAAAGCAACAGCAGTTTAAAAAGGCAAAGAGGGACATTATATAATGATAAAAGAACTTGTTCAACAGGAAAATAACACAATCCTAAATATATATGCACCTAACATTGGAGCTCCCAAATTTATAAAACAATCACTATTAGACATAAGAAATGAGACAGACAGTAACAATGGTGGTAGGGGACTTCAATACTCCACTGACAGCACTAGACAGGTCGCCAAGACAGTAAGTCAACAACAACAACAAAATGGACTTAATTTATAGTTTAGAACAAATGGACTTAACAGATATTTACAGAACATTCTACCGAACACCTGCAGAATATACATTCTATTCATCAGCACCTGGAACATTCCCCAAGACAGACCATCTTATAGGCCACAAAACAAGTCTCAATAAATGTAAGAGAAATCAAAATTCTATTGGGTCAACAATGAAATCAAGATGGAAATTTAAAAATTCTTTTAACTGAACAGTAATAGTGATACAACCTATCAAAACCTTTGGGACACAGCAAAGGCAGTGCTAAGAGGACTGTTCATAGCCTTAAATGCCTACATCAAAAAGTGAAAGAGCACAAATAGACAATCTAAGGTCAACCTCAAGGAGACAGAGAAACAAGAACAAACCAAACCCAAATCCAGCAGAAGAAAAAAAATAACAAAGATCAGAGCAGAACTAAATGAAATTGAAACAAAAAAAATTACAAAAGATAAGTGAAACAAAAAGCTGCTTCTTTGAAAAGACAAATAACATTCATAGATGATTAGTGAGATTAACCAAGAAGAGAGAGAATCCAAAAAAGCTCAATTAGAAGCAAAATTGGAAATAGCACAACGAATACCACAGAAATATTTTTAAAAATCATTCAAGGCTACTATGAACATCTTTACATGCATAAACTGGAAAACCTAGGGGAGATGAATAAGTTCCTGGAAATATACAACCCTCCTTGATTAAACCAGGAAGAAATAGAAACTGAACAGATCAGTAACAAGCAGCAAGATTGAAATGGTAATAAAATAAATTGCCAACAAAAAAAGTCCAGAACTAGACAGATGTGCAACTGAATTCTATCAAACATTAAAAAATGAATTGCTACCTATGTAGCAAACCTGCACAATCTGCACATGTACCCTAGAACTTAAAGTATAATTTAAGAAAAGGAAAAAAAGAAAAAGGGATAATAACTTGGCCTCCATAAAAAAAAAAAAAACCCACCGAATTGGTACCAATCCTATTGACACTATTCCATAAGATAGAGAAAGAAGAAATCCTCCCTAAACCACCTCTGAAGACAGTATCACCCTAATACCCAAACCAGGAAAGGATATAACCAGAAGCAAACAAACTAGGAACCAATATCCCTGATGAACATAGATGCAAAAATCCTTAACAAAATACTGGCTAACTGAATACAATGGCATATCAAAAAGATAATCCACCATGATCAAGTGGGTTTTATACCAGAAATGCAGGAATGATTTAACATATGCAAGTCAATAAATGTGATGCACCACATAAACAGATTTAAAAATCACATGATCATCTCAACAGATTCAGAAAAAGCATTTGACAAAATCTGGCATTCCTTTATGATTAAAACCCTCAGCAAAATCAGCATTAAAGGGACATACACCTTAAGATAATAAAAGCCATCTATGACAGACTCACAGTCAACATAATACTGTATGAGAAAAGTTGAAAGCATTCTCCCTGAAGTCTGAAACAAAACAAGGATGTTCATTCTCCCCACTTCTATTCAACATGATACAGAAGCCCTAGGACACAAGAGAAAGAAATCAAGGGTATAAAACTGGTTAAAAGAAAGCCAAACTGTCACTATTTGCTGATGATACAATCACATATATAGAAAACCCTATAAATTACCCAGTCTCTGCTATTTCTTTATACCAATGTGAGAATGTACTAATACGCCAAATATGTGCATGCTGTATGCCCTTTGTCTTTTTTCTATAGATATCATGGGATGGTATGAAATAGAGGCACTTTCCCTAAGTTGGCTGCAATTGGCTCCTAACTCCATTTATTTTTTCCAGTGGAAAAAGTGTGTACCACACCAACTTGCCAGCATTGGGCCTCCATTTTCCAATAATATGGTTTCCTCTTCTCCTTTCATCAAAACAAGAAGCTGACTCTCACTGTCCTATCACTAGGAAGAAGGCTGCATGAGAAGAAGGGGCTCCCTTCTCATTGGTTTATAAAGTCCTAAGACCCATGTTTTCATATCTTTCAGGATAACAAAATAATCAAATGAGAGGTATACATACAATTTTATGGTTAGTATTTGTTGATGAGTTCTGTGTTCTTTTCACCTTCCAGTCACACTAATTGCAATGCAAAAAAGAAATCTGGACCCCTCTTTATCTGTTTACTACTCAGAACTTCAGTTTTATCACCTGTAAAATGAAGTCAATACAAGGTGTCTTATGAGACTCTTACAAGGATCTGGGATAGAATACATAACCTTCAGCTGGTTTGTGGCATACAGTAGGTGCTTGACAGCTGGACAGCTATTGATCTTCCTGTCACCTTACCCCTTTGCTTCCCTCTTTTATATTTAGAAAGAACCCATCTCAATGGAAATAAAAATGACTTTTGGGAATTTAGCCTATCCCACAGTCGAAAGAATTATAGAAAGGCAGTTTAAAACAAAATCTCTCATTTGATTTTTAACTCAATTTAGAAAACTCAAATTTTAGTGCACCCTGATTTATAACTTTAAAAAAAAAAAAAATATATATATATATATATATATTTTTTTTTTTGAGATGGAGTTTCACTCTTGTTACCCAGGCTGGAGCGCAATGGCACGATCTCGGCTCACCGCAACCTCCAGCTCCTGGGTTCAGGCGATTCACCTGCCTCAGCCTCCTGAGTAGCTGGGATTACAGGCAGGTGCCACCATGCCCAGCTAATTTTTTGTATTTGTAGTAGAGACAGGGTTTCACCATGTTGACCAGGATGGTCTCGATCTCTTGACCTCGTGATCCACCTGCCTCGGCCACCCAAAGAATATTTTTTAAAAACAGTAGGAAAAATATCTGACTTATATTTATTACTGTAAATGAAATATTTAATCTGTTTAAGAAAGATAATTTGAAAAGTAGTTTTGAAAAGTCACCTAAATGTTGAGCAGTAAGATCCAACAAGACACAATGAAAATAGTACAGGTTTTGACATAAAAAATGCCAAGCCAGATGACTTGGGTTTAAACTATACAACTCTTTTGAACTTCAGGTTTCTCATCTATAAAGTGGCACTTACTTATTTATCTCATAAGACACCAGGGTTAAATGAAATAAGAGATATGAAGAGGCTACACAATTTTAATTATTTACGGTGTTCCAAAGTATTTGTATTATATAAAATAACTTTGGGATTCATTATTCATGCTTGTGAGTCTGGATTTCTATAGTTTCCACATTCACCGTGACCCAAAATAGCAACGATTACCTTTGCCTAGGTATTATCTAAGGACCTGGGAGCTAAAAAGGGAGCCAAGGACACAACACCTTAATTGTCACCTCCCTTTCAATAATTTACTTGAAGTCTATTAATGTTCCTTTTGCATGAGATGTTTCAGCATCTGGTCAGGCCAGG
This sequence comes from Callithrix jacchus, assembly GCF_049354715.1. Taxonomy (NCBI): domain Eukaryota; kingdom Metazoa; phylum Chordata; class Mammalia; order Primates; family Cebidae; genus Callithrix; species Callithrix jacchus. Next base: position 137,145,367 of record NC_133505.1, read on the forward strand.
CAGGCATCCTCAGATCAGTCAGCGGTACTAAGGCCAACTAAGGAGATGAAACCAAAGAGCACTGGGAACAAGATTCTTTGTCTGCATCCATTTCTATGGCAAACAGTCAATTGCATCTTTATTACTGCAGCTAGGCAAAGATCTTCACAAATTTGTCATTTCCCAACTTTCCAATAGCTAGCTATTCATATGTGGTTCCTACACCATTGTCTGTCATCCAAAAGCATTCTGAGAAAATGATTTTATTTTAAAATTCTGTGGGTGCAAAATTCTTATAAATTTTGTGAAATCACGTCTTCTGGTTTTCTAGGTGTGGTTCCTTATTGTTGTGATCTTTGAATAATGCAATTATCACAAGATACAGTCATAAAAAGACTTTAGTAAATAGTGTTTTCTACAGATCACATGGAAGGGACATGTGAAACCAACAGTGCCACTATTTTTGCTATCTCATCTATGACTTCTAGGTACAGTGCACAGTCATTCCTCTGAAAGCTCACTCTATCCAACATAAGCCATGTGTCATCCCTGATGAAGGTGTCCTTCAACTAAAGCGATCGCTTCATTCTTGGGGCTATTCAACATCTGCAAGGTTTACTCTATCTTATTAACATTTTATTTTACTTATTTTTGTGAGACAGAGTTTTGCTCTTGTTGCCTAGGCTGGAGTACAACGGCATGATCTCAGCTCACCACAACCTCTGCCTACAGGGTTCAAGTGATCCTCCTGCCTCAGCCACCCGAGTAGCTGGGATTACAGGCATGCGCCACCATGCCCAGCTAATTTTGTATTTTTAGTAGAGATGGGGTTTCTCCATGTTGGCCAGGCTGGTATTGAACCCCCAACCTCATGTGATCCACCTGCCTTGGCCTCCCAGAGTGCTGGGAATCCAGGCATGAGCCACCACTGCACCCGACCCTCTTATTAACATTTTTAAAAGGCAATCTTTTTGAGTGTCTACAACTCACACTAGGAAAAAAGAAAATCAATGAAGTAGAAATCACCGTCTTCAAGAAAATTTCTAGAATGTCAATATTTTCTGACTTTCCAGTCAGGACTGGTTCATTGTGATGACTGCATTCTTGCATGATAAGCTCCTATTTCCTATTGCTTATGCATCAATTTACAGTATTGAACACTACTTAGCCATGATTTGTCTGATGGATCTAAGATATAACTTGCCAACAGCACTAGAAAAATGCTTTCTACATAATGAAACTGCAACTAAACAAAACAGGCTTTGATGTTATCCAGGGATCAAAAAGACCTCTCTCCCAAATCCCCTCCCACACTATGATTCTTTGGTACTTTTAAAATTTGAACTAATCATGTGGTTTGCAGCATTTAGTTTGCATGATTGTGATAGAAGTATATGATAAAATCATTACAACGGGATAGAAGAGAATATATAAAATAATGAGTTATATAGGTAAGGATTATTGTCTATATGACAAATTTTTACCCTCAGAAGGATTTTAATGATGAAATGCTGAAAGATTACACATGTTTGACAGAAAATGCAAACAGCTATGTTGGAAACATAAGGAGCTGACTTGACAAATGTGCTTTCACAATGAATAACCAGAGCATCCATCAAAACAAAGGCCAATGCCTAGAATAAAATGTGCATAGCCACTGCATTGGCCCATGTTAATAGATGGTGCAGGTTTTTTAAAGACCAGATGTATGTACCTCTAGGACCAATCGAACAAGGCTTACTTTTCAGAGGCCACCAAAGTAGTCAGCATGGTCAAGATACACAACAGTAGTATCACCATCAATGGCTGCTCAGGCTGTGCACTGCCCAATTCCAGACACACCATTCAATTGCAATGCACTGTAACTAGAACCCTCCAAAACTTGGCACCCTGCTAGAAAGAGAGAGTTGCATTATCTCAGAGAGATGCAACCTTTGGACTCACCCCCAATACCTCTCTATAGGGTTTTCAAAATTGCAGATGATAATGTTTGAGTGACTTTCTAGAAGCACAACTACATCTTTACAGCCCCAGCTTTGTAGGTATCAGCCCAGCATAGTTCTACACACAGCTTCACAAGGATACATTCCAGAGGCCACCATATGAAAGCCAGGTACATCTCATCAGTCTCTGTGATATGTAATGCATATACGCAGCTTGCTCAGGCATAAACAAAAGGCTTATTCATCACCCTCACTCTCTCCAGGCTGCTACATCCTGGTCTGGGAACATTCTTAATGCTGCAGATTGGGCCACTTTCCCAGTCTCTGGGAGCCATAATTACAAACCCTTAGCCTAGCTGAGTTTACTGTGAATGCTGAAATGCAAGGAGCATTGAGACCATACATTCCCACTCTGACTTTATAACATAAGGCCCAAAGAAAGACAACCTTGAGGAAGACTTCATGCAGAAGTGATGCTATGCTGTTTATCTTCATATCAGCCAATAAAAGGAGTCAGTGAATGTCAGTCTGTGACATAAAGTAAGCATTGGGCTGTGGACATTGCACGTGCGTTAGAGCCTTACAAAAGTGAGTTTGAATCCTGATTCTAAAATGGAGCCCCTGCCTTATATTGGGTCAAGTGCTTGGCCTCTATGAAGACTTTTTTTTCTGCTCATGATACTGTAGTAACACTTAACATTCAGGATTAATAATCGGATTAATGAGATGTGTATAGAGTTCCTGGTACAGTTCCTAGCATGTGGTAGGTGACTAATGAATAGTACCTATTAATTTTATTATAAGAATGAACTCAAAATTATGAGAGCAATTGCATGGTACTAAGTAAAAGAGTATGTGTTTGTGTGTGCACTCAGCATTATATTTTTATTGTAAGTTTGAAAATTAATCTTAATTATACAAATTAATAGAAGAATGCAATCTCCTTTTTTTTAAAAAAAAAAAAGGACATTATAAAAGAGGTTAAAATTTTGGCCACTCACTACTACTCCCCATTAATTCCATTTTCTTCTCTACCTCCTAGAAGCAATCAATATAAGATTTTTATATTTAAACATACATGTATGTAAAAGTACATGCTTTAAAAATTATCAAGACTTAGCTGTTCCAGCCTTTGGGTTCTAGAAATTCCAATCCAACTGGGGGCAGAAGGGATCCCCCAACACAGCAGCTGCTCTACCAACAGGTAGCCAGACTGCTTCCTTAACTGGGCCCCTGATCTCACTCCTCACTCTGCAGGACCTCCCAACTAGGACCTTCCCCAGCCAACAGAGATTTGAATTTCTTCTGTGACAGCACTCCCAGAGGGAGGGGACGGCCACCATCTTTGCTGTTGAGGCAACTTAGCTGTTTTAGCTGTTGGACACTGTTTCAGTTCAAGGCAATTGGAGGTGGAATGGATGTGTCAGCACCACACAGCTGCTCTACCAAAACGTGGCCACACTGCTTCTTTAAGTGGGTCCCTGATACTGTTCCTCTTAACTGGGTAGGACCTCCCAACTGGGGTCAGTCTACAGCAACCCCTGTCAGTGTTCTCGGGCCAACAGAGATTTATAACCTCCCTGGGCAGGAGCTCCCAGAGGGAGGGGTGGGACACCAGCCTTGCTATTTGTGTAACTTAGCCATTCCAGCCTTTGGGCTTCAGAGTGTCTCAGTTGACTGGGGGCTGAAGTAGATCCCAAGCACAGCACAGATGCTTTACAAAAACATAGACACTCTCCTTTTTAAGTAGACCCTCAATCCTGTTCCTCCTAACTTGGCAGGACCTCTGAACTGAGGTTTCCAGCCACCTCCTACAGGGCTGGCAACAAGTCCATACCTCCCTGAGACAAAGCTTCCAGAGGGAGGGGCAGGCTGCTAACTTTGCTGTTTCACAGCGTTTACTGGTGATACCACCAGGTGGTGGAAAACCTGAGGTGACTGACTGGAGTGGCCCCAAGCATACCACAGTGGTTCTACGGAAAATTGGTCAGACTGTTATGTGGGTGCACATTCCCATATCTCCTCACCAGGCAGGTCCTCCAGGCCTGGGTCTCCAGTCATCCCCAACCAGAGCTATTGAGTAAGTAGCAACTTGCAACTCCCTGGACCAACTGAAGCAACTCCAGGAGCAACTGAAAGCCTTTCTTCCACTGCCTCTGCAGCGGAACTGCCCTTGCCACCCTCAGAATAACAAAAGAGCAAATGCCTTAAGTACTTTATCTACACCTTCAACAAGCTGTAGGTGGCCAAGTCTGTACACCCAAGGAGAGGTGGCCAGTCTATCTCTTATGGGTCTCACACCCCACCCCTCCAATGCTTGTCACCAGATAGGGAACTCCTGGCTTGGGCCCATAGCACAAACCCTCCATCCTGGGTTGATTGCACTGAGCAATTGCTGAACTGCATTTCTTTGATGGAACCCCTAGGAAACAAGCAAATGACCCTCAGCCACAACCACTACTAAGATCCCTTCCTCTGCTGCCTCCAAGTTAGGGTAAAAACATAAGCACTGAGATTGCCCCAGAGCTGCTGCAGGCAGCCCAGGAATGCCAAGTTGCAATCTACAGCCAACACTTAACCAACAGTTAAGGTGGAGAGGAACCTACACTTCCAGAGCACTGAGACGGAACATGGCTGCAACCTGAAGAAATATAGGGGAGCCAAACTACTGAGCAAGGGTCTAGTAACTGACAAATAAGCCCAAGTGCCACCTGTTGGATACCACCCCAAAGCTTCAACACCAAAATACCTCACTAACATAAGCCCCTCTGAAACTAGAGAGAAGAATAAAGGCTTCTAATAAAGACCCTGCACAAAGCCTTGGCCTGGTGAAAACATCCAAAAAAGAAGTCTGTTGACTACACTCAACCTACACTGCAATAAAAGGAACACCCAAACAGAGAGATGAGAAAGAACCAATGTGAGAATTCTCATAACTAAAATCGTTGTATGTTCTCCAAACAACCACACCAGTTCTCCAACAAGACTTCTTAACCAGGCTGAACTGGCTGGAATAACAGAAATATAATTCAGAATATGGACAGACACAAAGATCATTGAGATTCAGGAAAACAGCAAAACCCAATTCAAGGAAAATAAGAATCATAATAAAGTGACACTGGAGCTGAAGGACAAGAGAACCAGTATAAAAAAGAACCTAAGAGGTCTAACAGAGCGAGTAACACAATGCAAGAATTTCACAATGCAATTACAAGTGTTAATAGCAGAATAAATCAAGCTGAGGAAAAAATATCCAAACTTGAAGACTAGTTCTCTAAAATAAGACAGTCAGACAAAAATAAAGAAAAACACTGTGAATAAAAAGAAATGAGCAAAACCTCCAAGAAGTATGGGATTATGTAAAGAAGCCAAATCTATGAATTGTTGGCATCCCTGAAGGAGGGAGAGAAAGCAAACAACTTAGAAAACATATTTCAGGATATCATCCCTAAAAAGTTTCCCAACTTTGCTAGAGAGGCCAATACTCAAATTCAGGAAATACAGAGAACTCCTGCAAGATTCTATACAAGAATGTCATCCCCAAGACACATAACCATCAGATTTTCCAAGGTCAAACTGAAAGAAAGAAAAAACGTTAAAGGCAGCTAGAGAGAAAGGGTGGGTAACCCATAAGGGAACCCCATCAGGCTAATGGCAGCCCTCTCAGCTAAAACTCCACAAGCCAGAGGAGATTAAGGGCTTATATTCTACATTCTTAAAGAAAATAATATATTCAACTAAGCATTTTATACCCAGCCAAACTAAGCTTCCTAAGTGAAGTATAAATAAGATCCTTTTCAGATAAGCAAATGTTGAAGAAATTCATTACCACCAGACCTGCCTTACAAAGAGATCTTGAAAGGAACACTAAATATAGAAAGCAAAGACTGCTACCAGCTAATACAAAAACATACTTAACCACACAGACCAGTGTCACTGTTAAGCAACCACACAAACAAGTCAACGTAATAACCAGCTAACAGCACAATGACTTTATGTGCTAATATCAAATGACTAATATCAAATCCACACATATCAACACTAATCATGACTGTAAACAGGCTAAATGCACCACTTAAAAGGAACAGAGTGGCAAGCTGGATAAAAAAGCCAGAACCAATGATACGCTATCTTTGAGATACCCATCTCACACTTAATAACATTCATGGGCTCAAAATAAAAGGATGGAGGAAAATCTACCAAGCAAATGAAAAACAGAATAAATAAAGGATTGCAATCCTAACTTCAGAAAAAAATAGATTTCAATCCAACAAAGATTTAAAAAGACAAAGAAGGACATTACATAATGGTAAATGGTTAATTCAACAGGAAGACCTAGCTATTCTAAATATATATGCACACAATGCAGGAGCACCTATATTCCTAAAGCAGGTTCTTAGAGACCTATGAAGAAACATAGACTCCCACACAATAATACTGGGAGACTTCAACACTCCACTGACAGTATTAGATCATCAAGGCAGAAAAATAGCAAAGATATGCAGGACCTAAACTCAACATTGGACCAAATGGATCTGATAGACCTTTGCTCAACTCTCCACTCCAAAACAAGAGAATATACATTCTTTTCATCATCACAATGGCACATACTCTAAAATAAATCACATAATTGGACATAAAACAATCCTTAACAAATGTAACAAATGTAAAAGAACCAAAATCATGCCAAACACACTCTCAGACCATAGCACAATAAAAATAGGAGTCAGGAGTAAAAAAATAGCTTAAAACCATGAAATTACATGGAAATTAAACAACATGCTCCTGAAAGACTTTTGGGCATATAATGAAATTAAGCCAGAAATTGAGAAATTTGTTTTGAAAATAATGAGAACAAAGATAAAACATACCACTATCTCTGGGACACAGCTGAGGCAGTGTTAAGAGAGAAATTCATAGCACTAAATGTCTACATCAAAAAGTTAAAAATATCTCATATTAACAACATAATTTCACAACTGAATGAATTAGAGAAGCAACAATAAATCGACCCTAAAGCTAGCAGAAGACAAGAAATAAGGAAGATTAGAGATGAATTGAAAAAAATTGAGTCACGAAAACCACTCAAAAGACGAATGAATCCAGCAATTCATTTTTCTTGAAAAAATTAATAAAATGGTATAATAAAGAATAAAAGAGAGAAGATTCAAATAAACACATTAGAAATTATGAAGGGAATATTACTAGTGACCCCACAGAAATAAAATCAACCATCAGAAATTACTATGATCACCTCTACATACACAATCTAGAAAACCTAGAAGAGATGGATAAATTCCTGAACACATATATCCTCCCAAGACTGAGGCAGGAAGAAACTGATTCCCTGAACAGACCAATAACAAACTCCAAAATTGAATCAGTAATAAATAGCTGGCCAACCAAAAAAAGCTTGGAACCTGACAGATTCACAGCTGAACTCTATCAGATGCACAAAAAAGAGCTGGTGCAATTCCTAGAAAAATTATTCCTAAAAATTAAGGAGAAAGGATGCCACCTAAACTCATTCTATGAGGCCAGCATCATCTTGACACCAAAACCTAGCAGACACACAGCAATAAAAAAAAGTCACACCAATATCTTTGATGAACATTGATGCAAAAATCCTCAACAAAAGACTTGCAAACAGAATCCAGAATCCAGCAGCATGTCCAAATCTAATCCACCACAATCAAGTAGGCTTCATCCCTAGAATTCAAGGTTGGTTCAACATAAGCAAATTAATAAATGTGATTCATTGCATAAACAGAACTAAAGACAAAACCACATGATTATCTCAGTGGATGCAGAAAACGCTTTTAACTTCAACACCTCTTCATGTTAAAAACTCTCAATAAACTAGGTATTCAAGGAACACACCTCAAAATAATAAGAGCCATCTATGATAAACCCACAGCCAACATTATATTGAATGGGCAAAAGCTGGAAGCATTCCCCTTGAAAACTGGCATAAGACAAGGATGTTCTCTCTCACCCCTTCTATTTGACAAAGTATTGGACATCCTAACAAGAATAATCAGTCAAGAGAAAGAAATAAAGGGCATCCAAATAAGCAAAGAGGAAGTCAGACTAACTTTGTTTTCACACAACATGATTCGGTATCTAGAAAACCCCATAGTCTCAGCCCAAAAGCTCCTTCATCTGATCAACAACTTCAGCAAAGTTGCAGGACACAAAATCAATGTACAAAAATCACTAGGATTCCTATACACAAACAACAGCCAAACTGAGAGCCAAGACAGAAAGGCAACCACATTCACAATTGCCACAGAAAGAATAAAATACCTAGGAATACAGCTAACCAGAGAGGTGAAAGATCTCTGCAATGAGAATTACAAAACACCACTCAAATAAATAAGAGAAGACACAAACAAATGAAAATATATCCCATGATCATGGATAGGAAGAATCAACGTCATTAAAATGGCTGTATTTCCCAAAAAAATTTACAGATTAAATACTATTCCTATATAACTACCTTGACATTCTTCACAGAACTGTAAAAAGCTATTTTAAAATTTATATGGAACCAAAAAGAGAACTCCAACAGCCAAGGCAATCCTAAGCAAAAAGAACAAAGGCGGAGACATCACATTACCCGACTTCAAACTATACTACAAAGCTAACCAAAATAGAATGGTACTAGTATAAAAACAGACACACAGACTGATGGAACAGAATAGAGAGCCCAGATAAAAGGCCATACACTTATGACCATCTGATCTTCAACAAAGCTGACAAAACAAGCAATGGGGAAAAGACTTGCTAGTCCATAAATGGTGCTGGGATAACTAGCTAGCCATATGCAGAAGATTGAAGCTTCTTTACACCATACAAAAAGAATCAACTCTAGATGGATTAAAGGCATAAATGCAAAACTCAAAACTATAAATACTCTGGAAAACAACCTAGATAATACCATCCCGGACATAGGAACAGCAAAGATTTCATAACAAAGACACCAAAGCAATAGGAACAAAAGCAAAAATTAACAAGTAGAATCTAATTAAACTTGAGAGCTTCTGGGGCCAGGTGCAGTGGCCTATGACTGTAATTCCAGCACTTTGGGAGGCTGAGGCAGGCACATCACTTGAGGTAAGAAGTTCAAGATCAGCCTGGCCAACATGGTGGAATCCTGTCTATACTGAAAATATAAAAAAAAAAAAAATAGGTATGGTGGTGCACACTTGTAATCTCTGCTACTCAGGAGGCTGAGGCACAAGAATCACTTGAACCTGGGAGGCAGAAGTTGTCATAAGCCAAGATCATGCTACTGCCCTCCAGCCCGGGTGACAGAGCAAGACTCCATCTAAAATAAAAAATAAATAAATAAACAGAGCGTCTGCACAGCAAAAGAAATGATCCATAGAGTAAACTGACAACCTACAAAATGGGAGAAAATATCTGCAAACTATGCATCTGACAAAGTCTAATATCCAGCATCTATAAGGAACTTAAATTTACAAAAGAAAAACAAACGACCCCATTAAAAAGTGGACAGAGGACATGAATAGACACTTGTCAAAAGAAGACATACATGCAGTCAGCAAGCATATAAAAAAAATCTCAGTATCACCAATCATTAGAGAAATGCAAACCAAAACCCCAATGAGGGCTGGGTGCAGTGGCTCACACCTCTAATCCCAGCACTTTGGGAGGCCGAGGTGGGTGGATCACGAGGTCAAGAGATAGAGACCATCCTGGCCAGCAAGGTGAAACCCCTTCTCTACTAAAAATACAAAAATTAGCCAGGAGTGGTGGCACGCGCCTGTGGTTCCAGCTACTCGGGAGGCTGAGGCGGAAGAATCACTTGAACCCAGGAGGTGGAGGTTGCAGTGAGCTGAGACTGTGCCACTGTATGCCATCCTGGTGGCAGCGCAAGACTCCATCTCAAAAACAACAATGACGATAAAACCCAATGAGATACCACCTCAAACCAGCCAGAATGGCTATTATTAAAATGTCCAAAAACAACAGATGCTGGTGAGGTTGTGGAGAAAGGGAATACTTACACAGTGTTGGTGGGAGTATAAATTAGTTTACCATTTTGGAAAGCAGAGGGAGATTCCTCAAAGGGCTAAAAGCAGAACTACCATTTGACCTGGCAATCCCATTACTGGGTATATACCCAGAGGAATATAATCATTCCGCCATAAAGACACATCCACGCAAATGGTCATTGCAGTACTATTCACAATAGCAAAGACATGGAATCAAACTGAATTCACATCAATGACAGTTTGGATAAAGAAATGTGAGATATATATACCATGAAGCCATAAAAAGAAAAAAAATAATGTTCTTTGCAGGAACATGGATAGAGCTGCAGGCCATTATCCTTAGCAAACTAACACAGGAACAGAAAACCAAACACCACCATGTTGTCACTTGTAAGTGGAAGCTAAATGATAAGAACTTACAGACGCATGGAAGGAAAGAACAGACAGTGGGATCTACTTGAGGAGGAATGGTGAGGAAAGGGAGAGGAGCAGAAAAGATAACTGTTTTCTACTGGGCTTAATGCTTGGTTGATGAAATAATATGTATAATAAACACCCACGACATGTGTTTATCTATGTAACAAACCTTCATATACACCCCAAACCTAAAATAAAAGCTAAAAATAAATTCTGGAAATATAAACATAAAAATAACAAATGAAATTATCCCAAACCTAAAACAAAAGCTAAAAAGTAAATTCTGGAAATATAAACATAAAAATAAGCAAATGAAATTATCAGTCATTAATGCTATAATACTATATGTACTATACTAGCACCATTTTTGTTTGGTTAACTCAGCGTCATTTATGAAATCTGGCCATGCCATTATGCTTCAGTCTGGAGCATTCCTTCTCACTACTGCATTGGGGTACTCCAGCTTGTGAGCAAAGCACATTTTAGTTATCCATCCTGATAAACACAATTTATATTGCATGTATAAATTCCCTTTTAAATTGCTGTTAATGTTTCACTGTTGCAAATAATGCCATAAACGTCATTGGCACAGGTGCAACATTTTGTCAAGGATATATGCCAGAAGTAGAACTTCTAGGTAGGAATATTTCAAATTTTATTAGCTATTGGCAAATTCCTATCTAAAGTGAACATATCAGTTTACATTCGTATCAACAGTTTGGCACCTCTTCTGTTACCTCAAGTTCTTGCCAGTGTTTAAATTTTGCCAGTGTGGTTAGTAAAAAACGGTATATTGTTTACTTAACTTTTTCCTATATATTCTAGATAGGAATCCTTTGTTATGTAATCTGCATATATATTCTTCCAGTGTATCATTTACCTTTTAATTTTTGAATGAAGTCTCCCTGGTATAGAAGATTTTGTAATGTGAAGTAGGCACATTTACCAGTGTTAATTATTTTGGTTTTTTTTCTTACAAAATATTTTCCTACCTGACAATCATAACATACTCTATATATTCATAGAATTTAAGTTTTAATTTTGCTTTACATTTAGGTATGGAATCCAGGTGTATTTGCTTTTTGTAGTGATCTAATTTGGTTTTTCCATGTATTAAACCAGTTGTTTATGAAACCACTTATTAATTAATCCATCTTTTCTTCCTTCCCACTCTCACATCCCAAGTATTCACATGTATATGAATCTCTTCCTGTGCTCTGTTTTGGTTCATTAATCTATTTGTCTATTCCTGCAACAATACTATTTTATTTACCCTACCTTTGTAATGAAGTTTGATATCTGATAGGTTAAGTCCAATACATTAGACTTACTTTTCATGACTGTTTTGACTAGCCTTTCATATTTAATATTATAAAAATTTTAGATTCAGTTTATCAACTATTATGCAAAGTCTGATGGAGCTGTTGAGTGGAGCTGCATTTATTTTATGTATTCATTTGGGAAAAATAATTTTTATAATGTGTCTTTCTTGCAATGGTATCTCACCATTTGTTGGTGTCTAGTGTCCTTCAATAACATTTCATAACTTTTTTCTAAAATGTATTTTTCTTTTTAAGTGTATTTCTTGTTACATCAATGTGTTTGTTGCTATTGTAAATAGGATTTTCTTAATGGTAATTGCTCAGGTATATGGAAGCTGTTTATTTTTCTACATTGATTTCATATCAGATCCACTTCCAGACTAACTCACGTACTTCTAATAGTCATTTATTATCATGTGTTTTCAGTTAAACAATTATCTATAAATAACGATGGTTTTTCTTTGTTTGCTAATAATTATACCTTTCATTTCTTACTTTTGACTTGTTGCCTTCATCTAATACAATTGGAATATTAGCCGTGCAGTCAGCTTCCTTGTCTTATTCCTGGTTTTACTTGTGATGTTTCTAAGTTTCAACTTTAAATATAATCTTTGCTAGATAAATCTGGTAAATAACTTTCATCGGATTAGGGATAGTTTCTTCTATCCCTAGCTTGCTATTTTGTGTATATGTGCATTTTAATCATGCATAGGTATTAAATTTTGAATTTCTAATTAGTTTTTTATTTTATCTGCTTGTAATTTTGTGTCCTGGGTGCAATATTTTCCCTAATCTTTTTGATAATAGCATCAGATTCATTGTAAGCAACATGTTCTTAATGCTTTATTAGCTGTCTCTTCAGACTAGGTTTTACATTTGTCTTCCTTTTGTTGGGTAACTTTCTGTAGTCTCTCATTCTTGACCATGAGTTCATCTCTCTTCTGTGATTTCCACAGATGGACAGCTGCCTCTCTATAAGACGACTGCACTGGGGGAAAAGGCAGGGGAATGGAGCTCCACAGGGCTTTACACGAGCGCGGGGAGAAGGCATGATGCCCCTGATAGGATGCCTTGGCAACTGATCTTCTGAGCTTTACAGTTCCTCTTCCTCCACCTGTCACCAAGGGCTTGGCTCTCTGTCCCAAGAATTGCTTCTTCTGGAAACAGATACTACTATCAGAGCTTCCTAGTCCTAAAATAAGGAGCAAGTGAGAGAGAGAGAGAGAGAGAGAGAGAAGAGAGAATATTCTAAAAGGTTCACCAGCCAAGTAGATTTGATTATAATTCAATTAAGTTCTTCCTCATTGCCTCTTGGCTTCATCCAGCTGCTGATTTTGTTCCTTCTGTGGTATCACTCTCCCCTAGACTTCTGCACATGTTTGGGGTTGCTTTTCATCTTTTTAAGAGTCTGATCCAATTTGTTTTAAGTAATTTAGAGATTCATGATGATTTTTGAAAACATTTCATCTTTTAAGGGAGAGAGTATGACTGGATTTGTTTTTGTCTACACATATACATACAAATATATACACAGACACACACAAATATATACACACGCATACTTTCATTTCTAGAGTTTATTGTAGCATATCAGTGTTCAATGTGTGCTCAGCTTACTATATGGAAATCAGATTCTCTTTAAGTCAGAAGTATTTGTACACTGGGGAATTATTCTAAACTAGAATCTAACATCTTGAATAACACAAGGCATTGATATATACATGGAAAAGCAGCATTAAATATGAATTTATCAACTCTAATTTGATCTCAAAAGGGCCACCTTCAATCAAAATATAGGGGGTAGGTGTTAACCAACATGAAAGCAATTTGCAGCTGTTGTATTTGGGTCTCACTGACTCCCTTTATTAGATCTGTGACCTTGAATAAGGTATTCAGCATCTCTGACCCTCAGTTTTGCTGTTGTGAAGTCATGTAAAAAATTTAGGTGAAGGTAGTTTATAATCAGTCAAACACCATGCATGAAAATGATCATTGCTGGCATGACCCTGTTATCTTTCACTTCTCATCCATCACACCTCAATTTTCAAGTTGTTCACATGTTGTCAATACATGCTGCCTATTTATATGGAAATCTACTTGGTAGAAATATTGGTATATTATTCCAGAAAGCTTAAAACACACTGTTTTGAATATACAATTCATGCTGACTGAGAGAATATGGTGCTGTGGTTTTAGTATGCATTTTGGTTCAGGTAGATGTGGGCTCTAATCCTTACTTGTTTACTTCTAAATCCTTCCTTGAGACAATTACAGCTCTTTGGTAGTTGTACAACATGTGGATTCCTTGATGCTGTTATTATTGCAATAGCTTTAGATGACCTCTAGTAACACAGGATTAGAAGACCATCTCTGTGTCTCATTAAAATCCTGTGTTTGAAAGGTACAACTAAGAATGTCTCATAGAAGATTGTCAGCATATCCTGACAAGAGGACACTCCCGGATTTCCATTGCTCAATATGTCAATCTTTTATTGAATCAATCATTCAATCTTGCTAAATTGCTAGTGCAGCTTCCCATTGTCCTATCCAGACTTACTGAGAATTTACTATACACACACACATATATACTATATATATAGTGTATATATATATATATATATGTATACGATATATGTATACATATCCATATATATACTATATATGCATACATATATACATCTATATACACTATATATAGTATATAGTGTATATAGATGTATATAGTGTATATATATATGTCCTAAGTTTCTGCTCTGTATGCACCAATTTTTTTAGGGTTATTTGTGTTAGTCTTCATTGGAAACTACAGAGTTGAGTCTTGCAGCAGTTGAGGTCATGAGGCCTGCAAATAATGAGGTTCATGTGGCTACATCACATTGGTCAACCACAGAGTTATTTTCCAGTGGGGAGCACAAGCATATCAACTTCCAGTTGCTAGTGTTGTAGCGTTCTGTTTCTTTACTATGTTTCGAGTGTTTGTCTATACTTTCTAGAAATTTCCAGAAATACAATGTCAGGACACAATAATTTACTGTCTGCAAACAGTGAAATCACTAGGGTATTCTATAAGCTTGAGAAGGACAATAGACCTAGATGATCAGGATTCTTCTAGCACTGAAAATCTATAATTCTATATGAATTCATGCAAATTTCACACAAGAGGATGTCCCTTTACTAATTCAACTAATACCAGTTAAGAGAAAACGGTGTGTGTGACAAGATTTCTCTTTGGTACTCCTTGTAGTTTACAGAAACAAAGAAGTTAATTTGGCACTGAGTAATTTTAAAGAACTAAAGGTTAATTTATTGAAAAATTCACTTGTTTTCATCTCACTGCTCTTCTGTGTGTGTATTTGAAGTTTTTAAAAAAGCAATTGTGTTTTGTTGTTTTCCTAAGACAGCAAGTTCATTTTTTGTGACTATTATCAGCTATCGTATCTGTTAAGGGTCATTAAATATAAGCAAGGCTTAACACACAAAGACCTGGAGCATCAAATAACCCCTGCATTTGCTGTGCATTACCAGTAGCAAACTCATGACATTCTGACTCCAGTAATGGACTTGTCATTCAAAGAAGAAACAAATAATATGTATTATTAATCATCTGGTATCTATAGTTTGAAACCTTGTTAATTGAATTCTAGTTAATGGGAAGTAAAATAGAAGATAAATGATCCAGAAATTTTAATCAGGGCCCTAAATGGTCTCCATCGCTCCCTGGATAGCTGTGCATTTCCATGACATACTGCCATGAGGTCATGCTACCCAATAGCTGTGTAACCTTACAGAAAGACACATATCTGAACCTGTCAAATGAAGATACCATTTCTCCAAAGTGCTTCATTAATATTCTTGTATCAATTGAAAATTAGACATGAGATCACTTTGGAAATGACTATTAAAATTGCCTCATATTAATCTCATTATGAGTTTTCAGAGCAATTCAGAAAGCGTATTGCTCTCTAATATCAGAGAAACCACCACATAAACCTCATCATGGACTGAGATGCTTGTGTTTAGCTGTAAGCTCTCATACTTGTGATGCTGTAATTACATCCTTACGATAAAAGCTCTTGAAATAATAGATTTTGTTTCCAGAAATTCATTTGGTAGGAAATCTATCTCTAAACTTTTTCTGTATCTTTCTCTCCTTTTTATACACTGCTCATTGAACATGCGTTCATTCATCCTGTTATTTATCAACCAAACACTTCTTCAGCTTTGCTTTTTGTCAGGCACCATGCAAAGTGCTGGAGATACAAAGTCTTAAAAGACAGAGTCCTTGTCCTCAGAGAACTTGCTGTTGTTTTTGTTAGGCTGATTCATGTTTTATATTTCCCAAGGAATAGAAACACACTTGGATACCAAGAACAGCTGAAAAGGCAGGGTTTGTTATGATAGGCATGTTGTCTGCATACTGGCTGAGTCCAGCATAGCTTATAGACCAGCATATTGCTTTGTCACTGAGCAAAATGTGTTCGCTGCCCCTCCACCACTATGATGATGGGGCCCTTTACCATCTTGTTTCTATTATAACTGCCACACCTGACCAATTTCCCACACTCTTTACTCTGGCTCTTAGATTCGACTCAGAAATTTATCTGAGCATAACCCTACCTATGCTTCTTTTCAGCTTCTATTCCCACTGCCAACTAAACAACTATTTCTTACCTCACAGTCAAATAACCAAGAAAGAGAATGTGTTTCATGCTTCATTTCGTCAATTCAGAAAACCATTTTCTAAATGTAATATTCAGCAGGCTCCTAGCCTGGGATATGCAAGAAGACAGAAAATTTCATTTTGCAATGATTATGTAAAGTTACTTTGTTCCCTTCTCTGCCATTAGTTGAGCAACCATGGACAGAGGTTGTAAATTTATATTTGAAGGCATCTAACTCTGAGAGAAGCAAACTTCCAATCTAATTCCTTTGTCTTTATATTCCTATGTCCCTTGACATTTCTCAAACACAGCAGCAAGCAAGTCATGCAAAGTGCTTCCTTCAAAAGGAAGGTGTTTAGGGCATGTTTGGAATCATAGCAAAAGCTTAAGTTGTTACTGCAGACCATGGGCTTTTGCCATTCACAGTGAGATTTGAACTGGAGTCCTAGAGTGCCCCATTTGCTCTATATTCACAACCAAATGTCACACATCTCACATTCCCCAAGAGGTTGTTATGAGCAATCCAATGTCCTGGTTTTCTGGATGCAAGGAGCATTGATTCATTCAAGTTTTTTCAGTTAATAAGGGTTTGTAGTAGGTCTATCTGTGGTAACAGGAGAAGGTATCAGGGAAAGACAGTACTCCTGGTAACAGGAATCCCACTGTGGGCCCCACAGAATTGGAACTCAAAGTCAATCAGCTCCCAAGGCTTCTCTAGGACCAGGTCAGCTTATCACTCTCACAGCAGCTTCAACGCATAGGTCCTACTGGATGCTCTGCCATTAGTACAACCTGTCTACTTTATCCCCAAGTCCTTGCCCCTGGTTCTTCCTGCTTCTCCTTCTGCTGTTTACTGTATGATTCATTCATACCTTGGAAAGTAGCTTTTCCTTTAAGGCTACTTCATAGGTCAGTGAACAATTTATGGAAAGGTTGTCCTGGGATGGGATATCCAGTAGCTGAATCTTAAGCTAAGCGATGGTGAAAAGGACGTGGTCCAATCCTGAACCCAGGACTGCTTTTCTCTGAAAGGGAGTAAGCATGGCAGCATCCCTTAGAAACTGGCATGCTCTGCTCTGCCCTGCCCTGCCCTGCCCCCGCCACTGCCACTGCCTCTCTCCTGGACCACAATGGTAGCCAACTGTCTCCGGCCTCTATTCTCTTCTCCCTAAATCCCCTTCCTCACCCAGCAGCCACTGCAACATACTTAAAACCCAGCTCAAATCATCTCATTCTTCTACTGAAAATACTCCATCTGAATAAAATCAAGACTTAAATGTATATAGGATCCCATATCATCTGTTCCTAGGCTACTTCTTGTCTCCCACCATTCTGCCCTTCTCTTGCTCTCTTCCA
Source organism: Callithrix jacchus (assembly GCF_049354715.1). Lineage (NCBI taxonomy): Eukaryota > Metazoa > Chordata > Mammalia > Primates > Cebidae > Callithrix > Callithrix jacchus. The sequence continues at coordinate 137,163,066 of NC_133505.1, forward strand.
ACTACACCAGCTACCTTGCTGCTCCTCAGTACACAAAGCCCCTCCTCATGATCCTTTCACAGTTTCCACACCCTGGCATGTTCCTGTCTCAGATAGCCACATGCTTACTCCCTTATTTCACTTGGGGCTTCTCTCAGAGAAGCCTTATCTGAGTCTTTATCTAAATTATTCTTCTTCTACCTGTCACTATCTCCTTGACCTCCTTACATTGTTTAATTTCTTCTTTATTTATTGGTTATCTTTTTGCTAGAATTTAAACTCCATAATAACAAGGAAATTATTAGTTGGATTTACTTATATACTAGTATTTACGAAAATGCTTAGCACATAGTAGGTGCTCAATAAAGATTTGTCAAATAAATGTTTAAATGAATGAATTTTAATGGAAAGTATTGTGGGCTGGATGGACTATAATTGATGGGTCCATAACAGGACTACTGGAGAAGATGGATGAGCAATCTTAAGGACAGTAATAAGTTCTAAGATCTAGGCAAGCAAACGGTTCTATCATGTAGGAGGCAGTTGTGAATGGCTTAACTCTTTTTTTGAGACCTGGAAGCTAGAAAAAGGACATTCTTTCTGGGAGCATGTGAACAATTCAGAAGGGAAGAGAAAGTATTGCATGTTGGCAGCTACACCTAATCATGACGCCTTTAGCTGCAAATAATAAAGAATCTGAATTTGGGTTGGCTTAAGCAATGAGTAAATGTATCAGCTCATCTGGAAGGAAGCTCATAAGTAGGGCAAGCTCTAAGAGAAATGCATAAGGCCTCCAGCAATGCTTTTTTGGAGTTCTTCTGACTCAGCCCTCCTCTCTCCATTGGTCTTATTTTCATACTTGTAGCAAGATGGCTTCAGAATGTCCAGATGCCATGTCCAGACACAGAAATGAAGATATTTTTTCCTCGAGTCTATTTGTTATAAAATAATTCCTAGGACACCATCAGCAAATGTTTTCTTACATCCCACTGGCCCAAGCTAGTCACTTAACCTTTCCTAAATAATCACTGGATAAGAGAATGGAGGCTTTATCATGACTACCACGATTTGCTTTGACAAATCATCTTGGGTAAAGACCTTTAGGGAGTCAATCACCATTAACACCGGAGCTGGGTGTATGGGGAGGAAAGATGTGGAGAGACATGAGACTAGAAAGGAAGCAGGAATCAGTCATTTGTGTTATGCTATGGAGTTTGGACATTGCCATAAAGGCTACGGATGAACAATGATCAATTTCAAGCAAGGAAATTGTAGAATCAGTTTCCCAGTGTTTACCGTTCATTAAAATGGCAATAGAAAATAAAAAGACTAAAAACAGGAGAAGCAATTGTGATTGCTATAACAATGTAAGTGAGAAATATAGAGCTTGAACTAAGATAATGGTACTGAGAATAGATTTGGAAAATGTAAAGAGGCACCAGAATGCTGTGCTCTATTCAGTAGGGTCTGGTGACTGAATGGGTGTCAGGGCTGAGGCAAGGGAATATTTAGGATGAGCCAAGGTTTCTGCTTTGGGAAACTGGATGGAGGGGGTACTAATGTACAGAAATAGGAAATAAAGGGGAAAGAGATGTGATGGGAACTCAGTGATTATTGTAGTTGATATTCTCAGATGGAAATGTATGAAGGGTAGTTAGAAATGAATATTTGGAGTTCGAGAAAGCCTTTATTTCCTGATGATGCACTTGGTGACAGTTATAGTCCTGGGTGTATGAATGATGCAAGATGGATCTATAGCAGTCACACCCATCAAAAAGCTTACAACTTTATTGACTATCTTAGAAAATAATCACGTGATTCCACAGGAATGCTTAAAGAAGGTGGAAGGAGAGATGTTTTTGAGTTATGGCAACCAGATAATGTAAGTGAATCTTGAATGATAGAGTTTTGATCAGTGAAACAGAAAGGCCCTGCTAAGCAAGGGGACTGGCAATAGCCCAGATGTGAACTAGGAAGGAATCTAAACAAAGAGCACTAGACCAGAAAAAAAAAAAAAGGAATGGAGAGAGGCCCACAATGTTTTGATAAAATAGTCAATACGTTGTTGCGACTAATTGGATGGGAGCATGAAGGACTTCAAAATGCTGAATTTGGGGGAAGGAGAGAACTGAAAGAAAAAAAACAGGAAAATCAGTGCAAGGAGTTGAGGATGTGAGGCATGAGAAGAGGATAGCCATTTTAGACATGTCGACTTTCAGACATGTCAGTGCACAGTGTAGAAGGATTAGAGCCAGAAGTGAGGCTGCAGGGGTTCCCATGCACATCTAGTTGTGTCCCTGGAATCGTGCAGTGCTATGGCACGCGTTAAAGGTATTTAAGTTGTAATTATTGAAGATGTTTTTCTCAGCTGGATCTGAGCAAATGATCAGTTAGATAATAATTATTTCTCAAAGAACTAAAGGTCAAAGTCAATTGATCCCGCAATCCCAATACTGAATATTAACCCAAATGAAAAGAAGTCATGACATAAAAGAGACACCCGCATGCATATTTATCATGACACAATTCACAATTGCGAAGATACCGAACCAACCTAAGTGCCTATCGACTGCTGAGTGGATAAAGAAAATGTGGTCGCCGTGGCTCACGTCTGTAATCCCAGCACTTTGGGAGGCCGAGGCGGGTGGATCACAAGGTCAAGAGACTGAGACCATCCTGGTCAACATGGTGAAACCCCGTCTCTACTAAAAATACAAAAAATTAGCTGGGCATGGTGGTGCGTGCCTGTAGTCCCAGCTACTCAGGAGGCTGAGGCAGGAGAATTGCCTGAACGCAGGAGGTGGAGGTTGCGGTGAGCCAAGATCGCGCCATTGCACTCCAGCCTGGGTAACAAGAGTGAGCTCTGTCTCAAAAAAAAAAAAAAAAAAAAAAAGGAAAAGAAAATGTGGTATATATACACTACTCAGCCATTAAAAAGAACAAAAAATACCTTTCACAGCAACTTGAATAGAGCTGGAGGCCATTATTCTAAGTGAAAATAACTCAGGAATGGAAAACCAAATACTATGTTCTTATTTATAAGTACAAGCTAAGTTCAGGGTACACAAAGGCATACAGAGTGATATAATAGACACTGGAGTCTCAGAAGAGGGGAGAGTGGAAAAAGAGTAAGGGATGAAAAAAACTGCACATTGGAAATGCTGTGCATTACCTGGGTGATGGATGCACTAAAATCTTAGATGTCATCACTACACAATTTATCCATGTGACCAAAAACCTCTTGCATCCCTAAAGCTATTGCAATGAAATACATAAATACACCTGCAACCTAATATCTTGTGAATTTCACCAAAAATGTTCATTAAAATATTTAAGGATTTCTTCTATGAGAGAGACAGACTCAGGGACAGGGAATGAAAGTAAAAGAACCGGAAAAAGAAAATAGCAACTTCCACATGGTTATTAATGTGGAAGAATACAGTATTTGATATACACTGCTTCAGTCTTCTATGAAACAAAGAACCCCAATATTGTAACTCCATGAATATGGGCATTAAGCTACATAAGAATCATCTCTAACAGCAAAAAACCCAGACACTGAGTACGCAGCTTGTTTGGTGCAGCAACTTCCCCAGGACTTGTGCAATTATGCACTTCGTAACAATTTTGGTCAATAACACTGGAGGGCAGTTGTCATGGCTGTTCACCTCACTTAGTCTATAAGCGAATAGATAAGTAAATACTTTCATAAGGAGGAAAAGAATGACAAGATAAGAATAATGTGTGTGCTTAAGAGAATCAGGATTTAACTACTGGGTTTGTATTTATAACCATCTAATCATACACACATGTACATATATCAAATCATATGTGCAATTCTTTAATCAGGCTTAATGGCCTAAAGTTCAGCTATGATTTACAAGGTAGAAAATATCTATGACATTTCAGAGGAAATTCCATTTATAATGAGCAAAAGAAAATAAATGTTATTCTATAAACCACTGCAGTAACAGGGACTAAATTTGATTGCAGAGTTACATGAGGACAGAATCTTAATCAATAGTCTCTATATCAATGATTCTAGCAACCTTCAGCAGAAAAGTGGAAGATTTTGTAGCATGCTGCATCTCTGTCAATCTACGCAAGTTTAATGTAAATACGAATAGCTACATATGTCACAAATACAAACACACACATATTCATGCAAGGTACATTGAAGTAAATAAAGTAGGATGAGAGAGAATACTGATGCCGATGTAGTAATTGTTTACTAGAAACTTCATTTACATAGATTGCACGATCCATGAGTTCGGGAACTATGTATATTTACACACCACTGTATTAGCACATAATACTGAGACTGCTGCAAGAAAAGGACTCCACAAATACATGAATTAATTTAGCACGGATTGCCCTAGGAACTATGTCATTACCAAATAAAATGTAGTTGTTTTTGATTAATTTTAAAACTTAAATGTGCAAGCAAGACAAATTTATACATCACACTGAGAAGCTTATTCATTTAATTATCATTCATCCATGCTTCGTTCTAAAGAGTAATAAGTCTTTAAGAAAACACACAAACTGGAAGAAATACATGCTGAATTTGAGACAAAAAGAAAGAAAGGGAATAGATAATAGAATAAGGGCAGAGGGCATAGCATGTATATGCCATAAAATTCTGGGCACTTGCCAAGGGCACAAATAGGGTTTGAGTGTCTTAAAGAACAATACAAGAGAAAGGTGCTCATAGAGCCCACATCCACCACTGTCATCAGATACAGCTGGTCACCATAGCTGCTTCTACCCTGATTCACTGGGCAAATACATTGTTTAATATTTATTTCCTGGGGAAAAATGCACTACAAAAATGGATTACAGAGACTACTGTTATTTTCTTAGTTGTCTTATTTTCTTTCAAAGCAAAGCAATTAAATACAACCCTGATGCTTTCCTGTTCATTCTTGTTTGGATCTCCAAATGAGATGCAAGTGAAATTTTTTAATGAAGCTTCACTTTTAAAAGTTTCAAAGTTTATAATGGAGAAAAACGTATAGAGAGCAGTTTCGATGGCTATGTTTACTTACCTACAAATTCATGCAATAGAAAAAGAACCACTCACATAATTAACTTGTGCATTTCCTTGGCCAGTGTGTACTCATCTTCTATATTGAAAACTCATGTAGAGGTTGCGGAATGGTGAAGGTGAAAAGAACTAAAAGTGATAATGACAAAGGACTATGGCTTGAAATTTATTACTTACATTGCAATTTAGACTTGGGTATGTGCACGGGAGCCCACGGAGAGGATGAGGGCAAACGAGACAGAATTGCTTGAGCTTGGCAGAGGAAATGAAAACATGTCAGAGAGGTGAAGGACAAAGTTGGAGAGTTCCCTTCCAAGGGCAGCATCGAAATTGCATTCTGCAATCTAGACCTGATCTGCTAAATTCAGACAAGAGAGTAAGAAGGAGAAAGCAAAATCTGTCACTGCTGTTTATTTGATCTGCAGAAAGCCTGGATTCATATGTCTTGCCATATTTCTGTGTTCTGAAGGGCAGTGAAATAGATTATTAAGGCCAAGTGCAAAACTTTGGGAGATGAGTTTAGCCCCCAGAGATTTTAAAGAAGAAAAATAATAAATGGAATTCTCGCTGAGAGTTTGTCCTCATTTGCTGTTCTCCTTTCCTCTTCCAAATTTAGATTTATTGTGTTTCTTTATATGTCACTTAAAATTTGTTCCATGCTTGGGTCCAGAAATCAAGTATGTATTTTAAATAAAAGACAGTCAAGGAAATTTTCACACATTTCTCAGAGTAATTACTTTCATCTCTTTGAGTTTTATTTTTGAGATAACATCTATAGCTCAAGTTTTAAGAACTTGTATGAACATTAGAATGTCTCTGTGATTTAACTGGACTTGTACCAAAATACTCTAGAAGAAAACACTTACTTTTTGATATACACCTTGCTTCATTTCCTGCTTAAATAGAGCCAGAGACAACACTAACTATATTATACAGATTATTTGTCCCCAAAAAACCCCCTGAGTTTGTTATTATCATTTCTCTATCTACAGATGGGGGAAGTGAGAAGTTCACGTCAATTAATAACGTTCCCAAGTTCTCACATTAAGTTGCGCCATCAGAATCTGAAATCAGGCAGCCCACTTATCAATCTAGATCCTTAACCATCAAGTTATAGTTTTTACATTACATTCCAACTTTTCTTTATTTTTCTAAATTTTTATTCTTTTCACTCTGTCACCCAGGCTGGAATGCAGAGGCACAATGATAGCCCACTACAGCTTTGAACTCCTGGGCTCACCTCCCACATAGTGGGAGGTGCATGCCACCATGCCCAGATAATTTTTAAATTTTTTTGCAGAGACAGGGTTGTCCTATGTCGTGCAGGCTTGTCTGAACTGCTGGCCTCTGGCAACCATCCCAAAATCAGCCTCCCAAAGCTCTGGAATTAGAGGTGTGAGGAACTTGGCCTAAACCTTTAGTTTATAAGCAAAATGCATATTCTTGGACATGAAAGCAGCTTAATGCATTGACATAGTAAAGACTAATAAAAGTAAACATATATAGGTTCTATCATGACACTAGCCACGTGACCTTAATCAAATCAGTTCACCTCTTGTTCCTCAACAAATCATTGTTCCAGAACAATGTCAGGGGCTCAAAAAAGCAAGTTGAATTGAACTGACTTTTAAATACTTTTAGGTCTCAACATTCCATGTTTTCTAACTAGATGCCTGCCATTGCTTAACATGCTTTTGGTCAGAGAAAAGAACATGACATTAATCCAAGAACGTGTAGAATGTATTGGCGTGGTTCTGCACCATGGGCAAAGAAACCCTGTGGTTACAAGTGGGAGCCGTTAATAGTAAAGAGAAGGTGAGTGAAGAAATAAAAATCTATTTTTTGTGTTAGACCTCCTAGTCAAACCCCAAACTTGGAACTCTATGGACTATGTATTATTTTTAAACATGGCCTAATGCTATAGTCTAAAGAAAGACTAGTTTATGTTTATTCAGTGCCTAGAGTGGGACCTGGCTCATAGGGAAGGGTCATTCATCATTTTTAAACAAATGCAAGGAAGGAGAAAAATCCACTTGATTAGTATCTGTCCATTAGAAAATCGAGGTTGAGGCTGGACGTGGTGATTCATGCCCGTAATCCTAGCACTTTGGGAGGCCAAGGTGGGAAGATCATGCGGTCAGGAGATTGAGACCATCCTGGCCAACATGGTGAAATCCTGTCTCTACTAAAATACAAAAAAAAAATTAGCCATGTATGGTGGCACTCCTGTAATCCCAGCTACTCAGAAGGGTAAGGCAAGGGAATCTCTTGAACCCGGGAGGCAGAGGTTGCAGTGAGCCAAAATCATGCCACTGCACTCTAACCTGGTGACAGAGCAAGACTCCATCTCAAAAAGAAAAAAAGAAAATTGAGGTTGATTGCTGAGTGAATCATATTCTATGTTGTTGCTTAAGTTTGAGAGGAAACTCATCAGTACAGTTCCCACTTGTAAGTTCCAGGTGAACAGCCACATCTCATTCCTCTCCCTCCTAAAGACTCTTTGCTCACCCTTGCACTTCTGTCTCTGGGCACACTGATCACAAGCTTTCCTTCCTCCCTGTGTAGAAGAGAGAGAAGGGGAGAAGGAATATACACATGTACATATAGTAAAATAATTTCTTCCTTCCCATTATGTTGTTATATGAATGACATATCTAATTCAATGGAAATTCCAACTGTGACATTTCCCATACTAAAGCAGCAATAATTCAGCATTAAGGGCAATAATAATATCAAGGACAATTATCACAAAGCCCACCAGAATTATCTTCACATACATTTGGCAGATCCTCATGTTCCTTTGTGACATCTCATTCTTAAGGCAGCATACAAAGAATCTGTTTATAGAATTGATTTATAAAAATCAGTATTTGCTGTAACAAAACACATATTTTTCCTATTAAGCAATAATTCGTGATCTTATTTACTCTCTGTAAAGGGAAAAGCATAAAACAGGTGAGAATACTGAGGTGGAAAGGGGTTAAAAGATTGAGGTCACACATTAAGGCTGTAAAAACATAAAAATAGAAATGGGGGTTTTCTGAGTCATAGCCCAGTGTTCCAACCAGTGACAGACCCTGTGCTGATGCACAAGTTTACATTAGCTCACAAAATAACCACGGGCACATTTCCCCTGAAACCAGGCCATGCACTCAGTACATGCCCTGATGCATGTGCAAATTAATTTTTGGCAGCAGGAGGCCCTGGTACATTTCAAGTCCAGTGTACAAGTGATTAAAATAAAGACACTTAAGTTTTTTTTTTCCTAGGTGAGAGAGCTAGAATTCTAGGTCAAGACCTAACAATTTCTTGTGTTTTTAGAGTAACTTATAATGAGGGGGAAAAAACCCCACCAAATTATTTCATTTGCAGTATTGGTATTTTTTGTATAAGCCACTCTTCTTCTAAAACTCTCTCTTCTGTATGTAGTCCAGGCTTAAATGTATACACACAGTGTCTGTAATATTTATCCTACCTATTTAGATGTACATTTGGTTGCAATGCCATTTATTGCTCCTAGCAGAAAAAAAATGCAAGCATTCTTAAAGCGTTGTTTGATGCCTCAAGCCAGAAATAATGGCTCATTTCATAAATAAAGGAGTTTGAAAAATTAGGGTTATACTTGGGGTGTAAGGAAGCATGTCAAATGACTCTATACTAAGCTCACTGAAATTCCTAGTGTTTTATTTTTATGAGTGCTGTGTACTCCTTCCTGTAGAACCAACTACAGAGCCAGGTAACCTAATAAACATTAATTGCAGGAAATAAAAGGTATAATTATTGCATGAATGAATCAATGGATGGAGATACCTTAAAGGTAGAGACTATGAATAAACCACTTCAATCCCTAGAGAGCCCAGTGAAGTATTGCACACCCTATGTGTATTAGCCCATTCTCATGCTGCTAATAAAAACATACCTGAGACTGGGCAATTTATAAAGGAAAGAGGTTTAATTGATTCACAGTTCAGCCTCGGGAAACTTACGATCGTGGTGGAAGGGGAAGCAAACATGTTTTTCTTCACATGGCAGAGGAAGAGAAAAGTGCAGAGTGAAGTGGGGGGAAAGCCCCTTATAAAACCATCAGTTCTCATGAGAACTCACTATCATGAGAATAGCATAGGGGTAACTGCCCCATGATTCAATTACCTCCCATTGGGTTCCTTACATGATACGTGGGGATTATGGGAACTACAAATTAAGACGAGATTTAGGTGGGGGCACAGACAAACTATATAATTCTGCTCCTGGCCTCTCCTACATCTCATGTCCTCACATTTCAAAACACAATCAAGACTTCCCAACAGTCCCCAAAATTCCAGCTCATTCCAGCACTAACTCAAAAATCCAAGTCCAAAGTCTCATCTGAGACAAGGTGAGTCCCTTCTGCCTATCAGCTTGTAAAATCAAAAGCAAGTTGATTACTTCCTTAATACAATGGGGGTACAGGCATTGGGCAAATATATCTGTTTCAGATGGGAGAAATTGGCCAAACTAAAGGGGCTACAGGCCCCATGCAAGCTCGAAATCCTATAGGCCTGTCATTAAATCTTAAAGTTCTGAAATGATCTCCTTTGACTGCATGTCTCACATCCAGGTCACCCTGATGCAAGAGGCTGGCTCCCAGGGCCTTGGGTAGCTCCACCCCCATGGCTTTGCAAGGTACAGACCCCCTTCCAGCTGCTTTCATGAGCTTCCATTGAGTAACCACAGCTTTTCCAGGTACACAGGGCAAGCTGTCAGTGGATCTGCCATTCTGGGGTCTGGAGGACAGGGGTCCTCTTCTCACAGCTCCACTAGGCAGTGCCCCAGTGGGGTCTCTGACCCCACACTTCCCTTCTGCACTGTCCTATTTAACATAGGACTTCCAGTACTACTTTTAATAAAAGTTAACACAAGATGTTAGCAATAGCAATAGCAACATCACTAACTCATTTACTCATTCACTTATTTAACAAACATGTACAGAGCTCGTAACCCATGATAGAAAAAGTAGGATTCTGAAAATAGAGATGTAAAGCGTGTGAAGACACACTACCTTCAGTGAGCTCACAGTCATTAGATGAAGCAGGCAGCCCAGTAAACAGACATCATGAATGATAAGAGCTCTAAGCCAGAGGAGCTTGGCTTGTGACAAGGACTTGCACAAGGAGAACCTGGTCATGAGACTTCGGCAAATGGTGAAAGGGCTCGTAAATGAAGGAGGTAACACCTGGCCTTGTTGTGACTGGGGAATGAGAGTTACCAGGCTAAGAAGAAATTGCTGTTTGACATTGATTGGAAACTGCACACACACAAGGAGGAAGTGTCACAGACCACTGGGGGTTTTCTATGAACTGATTATGGAGTGCCCTTCTTCTGGGGGCACCATTCACATCTTAAGTCTCTGCAAAATGGTGTTCTGTGGATTCGTGTGTTGCATCAGCCCTTGTCAAAAGCTGTGAGTTGCACACTGGTAAGAGGGCAGAATTATAGGCATGTCATCTACTAATCCAAAGAGTGGAAGAAAAGAAACTGTGCACATCAGTTTTTTTTCTTAATTAGGAGACTTTTTTTTAAGAGTAGTTTTAGGTTCTTCATAGCAAAATTAAGCAGGGAGTACAGAGAGCTTCCATATACCCCTCCCACGACATATGCACAGTCTTCCCTACTGTTAATATCCGCCACCAAAGTGGAATATTTGTTGCAACTGAAAAACCAACATTAACACATCAGTATCGACCAAAGGCCATAGTTAACATTAGAGTTCACTGTGTGCGTTGTACATTCTACCTGTTTTGACAACTGTATAGAGATATATATTCACTATTATAACACCATACATTATTGCTTCCATGCCCTAAAATTCAGGCTCATCCTTCCCTACCTCCTAACCCCAGTAACCGCAGGTGTTTTTACTTTCCACAGTTTTGCCTTTTCCAGAATGTCATGTAGTTGGAATCATACAGTATGTAGCGTTTTCAGATAGGCTACTTTCACAATAATATGAATTTAAGTTTCTTCCATGTCTTTTCATGGCTTGATAGCTCATTCCTTTTCAGCACTGAATAATATTTCATGGCTGGATGTACTACAGTATTTTTATTTTTAATTTGGGAAGAATAAAGGTGACAGAGTCTGCCCCCGAAAGTAAGAGGAGAGGCCATCTGTTGGGAATGAGTGGAGGGAAATGTAACAGCTTGAGGAGAAGGGTCATGTTCTGCAATAACTCTGTGGGCTGTGAGAAGAGTCTCCAGGTAAAGGCTAAACCACAGCACCGGCCCTGGTGGTGACCCCAGAGGTAGGAGCAGAGGCTGCCACTGCTTGTCTGGTTTCACAGTTATTGTTTCCCTGCAAAGATACAAGGGAAGACAAAGTGCTAAAAGAATTAGGGCTGTTGGTAGCTAGTGTGATGGACCACAGGGGCTGCTTTGTTCATTAGTATCTCTTTTCAGAGTTTTAACATTTATTGTGAAAAATTTCAAACATAAAGTAGAGTGAATAGCATAATGGACTCCCCATGTGGTCATTACCCAGCTTCAATAATTAGAAATGTTGCAGTTTTGTTTTATTTAATCTCCCTAACCTCTTCATGTTTTCCGAAGATGTTTTTAAAGAATATCCCAGGCAAGGTGGAAGTTGCATCAAAAAAATCCCAGGCATCATATCATTTTGCCCATAAATGCTTCTATTTACATATATAACAGTTAAAGACTTTTTAAAAACACAACTACAATGTATCTCTCATAGCTAACAAAATTAACATTATTTCCTCAATATAATTAATTTAATCCAATTCTTGACAAATAATCAAATTTCTCTAATGATTCAAAAAATTGCAGATAGATTCTTAAAAATCAGGATTTAAATAGGGTCCACACATTACTTTTGATTGATATTTCTTTTAAGTCTCTTTTTATAATCATAATTTTTGATGTACAATTTACATTTAATAAAATTACTCTTTTTAAACTTACAGTCCAGTGACTTTTGATCAGTGAGAGTCGTGGGGGTGGCAGGCATGTTAAAACCTAAGGGTAACTTCAGAAGGGAATCTTATACAAAGTCAAAGACACAGTTCAAATGCTATTTTAAATTTTATAGAGAGGTTCAGGATGTGACGTCTGAGGTAGTTTGGAAAGATGTATTGAATTTGTATCCAGAGTAGAAGTGCCGGGCAGTGGGGTAGAAGGAATGGCATAGTGCATTCTGCAACAGAAGTAGACTGATACTGTTAAAAATTAAAGCAAGATGAGGTGGGTAGAGAGAGAGAGAATGGTGGAAACCTAAGTTAGATAAGACAGACCTTGTATGTCATACTCAAAAGCTTGGCTCTTACCCTATGGGAATGGGGGAACCACTGGGAGAACAGAATTGTCATTTTAGAAAGATTTCTCTGTTGGTGCTGCGGACAAAGAACTGGAGGAAAGCTTGCACAAGTAGATCAGTTCATTGACTATTGCCAAAATCAAAAGAGACAGCATGAGCAGTAGCAGCAGGAGGAGGAGAGCTAAGGACGGGGGAAAGACAACTGGCAGGTAAAGAACAACTCTCAGTGTGTGACTGACAGAAAAAGAAGTGATAAGCGGGGAAAGCTAGGGAACAAGCTAGGATGACTTCTGACTTGATGGCTTGAGAGTCTCCCAAGGATGGTGTAACACACATTTTGGCTTTGGAGTCTGATTCAAGTGCCACATCTGACACTGTTTACAAGATGTGTGATTTTTGGTAACTTACTTACCTCTCTAAGCCCCAGTCTCTCATCTAAAATAAAAATAACCTACCTCACAAGATGGCTGTGAGGTTACATTATAAGCAGTGCTAATCCAGTGTTTGATACACTGAAAGGCTCAAGAAATATTAACTATTAAAATTATCAGTATCTAAAGTCCCTGGTTGTAGTATGAACGCTTGAATAGAGGAATAACACAAGGATGAGTTCATTAATTGTGGGATCCTATTAAAGGGAGAATCCATGAAATTTGTATGAGGGCAAAAACTGTGCATCAGAATGTTGGTTATAATATGACTTACAACTGAAACACACCGAGATCAATGCACACCAACAGCAATACAATCACTAGCATGTGTCATTCACATTGTGCTTTTACGTAGGTATTCTCACTAGTCTTATGACAGCACTAAGAAGCCATTCTTTATTATTACCTCTAATTTATAAATGAAGAAATCACAAAGGAGAAGCAAAGATACATCTTACATCGTGGCAGCAAAGAGAGCTCGTGCAGGGAAACTCCCGTTTATAAACCATCAGATCTCATGAGACTTATTGACTACCATGAGAACAGTATGGGAAAACCAGCCCAATGATTTAGTTATCTCCACCTGGCCCCACCCCTGACTTGTGAGGATTATTACAATTCAAGGTGAGATTTGGGCGAGGACACAGCCAAACCATATCACCTATACATCCAAGCTGAGTGAAACTCACACAGGATAAACAAAGAAATTCACACCAAAACACATGATAATACTTCGAAAATGAAAGATAAAAATCTTGAGAGCAGCTGGAGAGGAACAATGCATTACTTTAAAATATCTGTTCACAGGATAGCAGGTATCTCATCTGAAATCATGGAGACAAAAAGCAAATGGTAAAATCTCTAGTGCTGAAAGAAAAGAATTGTCAACTCTGAATTTCACGATGTTTGGCAAAAATATCCTTCAGGAATGAGAGAAAATAAAAACATGCTTGGAAAAAGGAGAACTAAAATAATTTGTTTCTAATAGGCATTCCCTTAAAGATTCACTAAAGGAGGTTCTTCTAACAGGCAGACAATGATAACAGAAGGAATGTTTCAGCATCAGGAAGGAAGAATGAATAAAGAAAAAGGAAGAAGTAGAGATACAGTAAACTATCATTTTCTTCATATACTTAAAAAATTATATTTGATGATGGAAACAAAAATATGACACCATCTGATACATAAATTTAAATGTGGGAAAGATAAGAAAACCTAAATAGAAGTGAGGTTTCCATACTTTAGAGTAGTAAATATTGGTTCTAGTAGATGATATCGTATACCTATAAAACCCAGAGTGACTATCATGAAAACGACACAAAGAAATACACTCAAAATCTCTATCTTGAAATTGCTTTTTAAGAATTACATTCAATCAGGATGGAATTATTTTTTAAAGAGTTCAAATAACCTGCAAGAGGCAAGAAAAAAAACAGAGGTGCAAGAACCAAGGAAACAAATAGAAAATAAATTATAAAATGGCAGATTTAAGTGCTAAAATAGCATTAATTACTTCCTTTTTTTTTTAAACAAGAAATGTTTAATTAAAAATTGTTTTGTGGGTGCACAGTAGGTATATATACTTATGGGGCACACGAGACATTCTGATATAGGCATGCAATGAGTAATAATCACATCATGGAGACTGTGGTTTCCATCCTCTCAAGCATTTATTTCTAGTGTTGCAAACAATTTGATTATACTCTTTCAGTTATTTTCAACTGTACAGCTATTACTGAGTATAGTCACTCTGTTGTGCTATCAAATAGGTCTTATTTATTCTATTTCTTTGTACCCATTAACCATCTCCATCTCCTACCCATAGACCCCCCAGCCCCACCCCACCCACCTCACTACCCTTCCCAGCCTCTAGTAACCATATTGCTACTCTCTGTGTCCATGAGTTCAATTGTTTTTATTTTTAGATTCCAACAATAAGTGAGAACATGCAAACTATCATTACTTTAAATGCAAACAATCTCAAGACCCCAGTTAAGAGAGAGGTTAGGGGCAAGAGTGAGAGGATGTAGAGGGGGGTGTGAGGGAGTTAAAGCATGGTTTTAAAGAACTGCACAGGAGATCACTGTGATGTTGAAACTGTTCAGTACCTGAACCCATACAGGCAATATAACATTATATAGAGCTTAGCACAAGTAAGTCCAGGGATAGCGGTGGATTGTATAAATGTCAATATCCCCACTGTGACATTATACTGTAATTTTGCTAAATGCAATAGATTATATTTTAACTTGAATCAATTTATCAAATAATAAAAACAAGGATAAACTCCTATCTCCTGCCACATATGGGGTAAACTTCTGGCCTTTGGGAAAAGGGAGGAACAGAACATCTTCACAAATGTTTTGACATGATGGCCTTATAGACCCATGAATGAGAATAATTGTCTAATCTTTCACCAGAAACTTTGTACTGTTTTTTAAAGCAAACATGAGGAAGAGTTTCCTCCACAGGAGGAATGACTTGTCCCAATGAAGAAACATCCTTATAAATCCACAACAACGTGGTTTGAAATGCTCTATTTTTATTGCCTCCTTAAACTAAACAGCTCAAGAAAAGGAATATAGCTTGAGTGCCATTTCAGACTAAAACTTTATTGCCACCTACTTTTCAGATTTGAATTTTGCGCTTCAGTTTGTGATTATCTGCAAGTCTTCCCTTGGTCTTTCGCTTTTAATCCCTATTGATTGAAGTCAATAGGAGTAACATACGTGATCAGATATTAGAGGCCCACATCATAACGACAACAGTTGGGCCAGCAGCACTGCACACCATGAATAATAAACTGGCAAAAAACCTTCCTACATTTCCTTCAACAAATCAACAAATGGGTGGTGTGTAGTAATTATAACACACATGACTGCAATCATCTTTTGCTGTGCCCAAATACAGCACTGAATGTGGAAAAAAATGCATCAACTGAGTCTCAGGTCTATATCATACCTCAAAGAGTTGGGCCCATCTTTATCTACATTTTTTAAATTCCTTTTAAAAAATGAGATGCATTGACAGTAGACTCTTCTTTGGTCTAGAATCTAGATGAACAGTGTATTGCTACCTAGCCTTGAACCAAAGAAGAGGCCAGGCAATCCAGCCTTCTATCGAGTTCTTAGTCATGTTTGCAACACACTTAAAATTCTGAATATTTTATCATTTTATCAGTAAATTTAAAGGGGTTAAAAGAATGCAAGAGCACTAAACAGATTAATAGTTGCAATGCAGTCCCCATCTCATATAACAAGTTCTCATAGAATCTAATAGAGCATCTCTGGTTATTATGCTCATTGCCCTTCAGTGCTATCTCTCTGAGTAGAATTATTTAGTGACCTGATTATACCTTCTTGGAGACCCACAGAGCAGAGTTCTCTTATTTTCTTGAGAACATACAATCATTTCTTTTTTTGCCTTCATTAAGTGCTTTCTGCTGGTTGAACCTTACTCTATGCTACCGTTGTCCTCTCGCCCAACGTTCTAGTAGTATAGGATTTATGCTCAGTTATAGTTTTCTTAAATGATTTAAAAAATATATTTATCAAAATATGCTGGCACAACTGTTGGGAGTCATGGTTACCTTCCTGAGCTACAGCACGACAATGAGAAACTGTGGTATGACATGCAAGACTTTCTCATACGGCATCACTGCCAGTGAGCATTCAGCCTTTTCTTGATTATTCGTAGTCATGGGCAGCTCACTATCGATGGCGACACTCTGAAAATGCCACTCACTCCATTTTCAGACAAATCTGTTAGAAAGCTCTTTAACTGAGTTCAAATCTGCCATATGTTCTAGTCTGACACCCAGCACAATACAGAGTAAACCTATACCATGGGCTACAACCTCAAATGCCATTGAGTGATGCTGTTTGGGAATAAGGAACATTTTGATAGAGATGTGAAAACAATATAACTCTCCTATTTGAAAAAGTATGTGGGGAAAACATGGGGGAAGATTGATGTGATGATTGCTTAGTTGTTAAGGTTTAGATTGAAAATAATGGATGGAGATCAGTAAAAAAGAGAGCACATGCCCTGACAATGGGCAACTTCTACTCATCCCTGGCTATGGACTGCTGTACAGGGAGATAGAATTTTTCATTCTTCAAAGAATTAGAAGTCAGAAATCAAGATTTCTACACAAAATTTTGTGATTTTAAGAGGTGGCTGCTAATTCAACACATTTAAAAAATGTATTTGGGCAAACAACACAATGTAGCTGTAGGCCACCATCGCACCACCTCCAGTCTGAAGGCTGCACTGTATCTCAGCCTGTGAGCCTTTGAAGACAGACAGTGGGTCTCTAGAGATATTTTTTCTTCCAGATCAAATGGCACCACTTTCATGAACCATTCTGTATGTAAGGATTCCAAACCTCTGTCTATCCTGAATGATCTTCTTCTGACTTGTTCTGATTTGCTAAAAACCTCCCTGAAGTACAGGATTGAGAGAGACAGAGAGAGCCCAACAAGGATCTGATCTGCAGGACAGCACAGCTATTCTAGATCTGCACACGGCCTTCACTTATGGGCCTCTCTTCCACCAGTCTGTGTGTGTGTTTTTAAAAATCTATGACGAGGATACTCTTGGAGTGCTATTTCTTTCTCATCACAGTAAAGGTATGATCTAAATGTTAATTGTTATTGCTTACCAACCTTCTCAAATCATCTTCCCTTTTGAAATCTCTGGCTGTAAATTCATATCATTTCATCCTGGAAAATTTTAAGATCTATAATGCCATCATTTTTTATGCTTGCCAAGGCAAACTTGTCTTTTCTCAAGTCTGTGTTTTACTAGAATTTTCTTCTTTAAGGTCTATTAATAATAAAGGATCACTTTTTTCTAAATATTCTGATTGCTACCAGTTCAAAAATCAAATATGGCTTTTATGTTTAAAAAGCATATTATGCATTAGGCCTTTAACACACATTATCTTTTCAAATTGTTCCAACAACCCATGAAGCATTTATTTTTATTTTTCACTTAAAAATGTTTAAAGGCTAGTCAAGTCAAGCAGTGGGGGAGTAGAGAAGGAACAAAGAAATCTCTAACTGGTTAAGATCAATTCATTGTTAGCACCACTGGACTCAGACCAGTCCCCATAAAGTATTATCTCAGTTCTGTTATCTCAGATGAGTGGGAAGGCAGGCTTGGAAAGACTGAGAAAATAGCCTATGGCCAAATAGCCAATAAATATAAAAGCCAGGAATTAAAACCTGGCTGTCTGATTTGAAAGCCTGGACTGTTTCCACCATAGCACTTGTCTAATTCTTTCTTGTTGGTTAGAATTAAGCCCTTGTGTTAGTTCCATTCATTGTTTCCTTTATCTTTTGAGAAATTTATTTGTTATCAGATGTTCAGCTTAATGCCAAACAGGATAAGGTTTCCCACAGCTGTTAGAGGAGTTAAAATCCTCCAACACTTTGGAGTTTGCCTCTGTGCAGTATAATCCCTGTATGTTCTCGATGCTTGAAACACACTGGGAATAAATGAGTACCCAAAACCCTTTTTACAATTTCTCTATTAGTAAGTACTACCTGAGTTGCAAACAATAAACAGAAATTAGTATTTTCAGAACTTCAATCAATCCAGAGTTAGGAATTGCCTGCTTAAAAAATTATTTTGAATAATAATTTATGTTCACAGCAGACACTACTGGCTATCCAATATCTATTTTCTTCTTTTTAACCCCAGTTAAAAGAACCCCAGTTTTGTTCAGGATGACAATGTATGCCCAGGTTAAAAGATATGTGTCTTTCAGCCTACCTTATGGTTGTAGTGTGATCTTGTGACATATTTCCTGGCCAATGAGATGTAGGCAGAACTTGCTGGGTATGGCTTCATTCTAGAAAATGTAAGAGGGAGCAGTCTCACTTAAGCTGTACCTTTTGCTCTTCACCCTTTCCCTTCTTCCACCTGGAATACAGTATGATGGTGAAAGTGGAGCGGCCACTTTGCTACCATGAGGTGGCAGCAATCATGAAAATAAAAGTTATGTTAGGGGTGGCTGAAAGCAGGAGAGCCTGAATCCCTGATGGCATTGTGGAGACGATGAACTGTCTAGTTACATACTTCTTGTTATGTTAAAGCACGAAACCCTTATTTGTAAATTGCATTTGCAGTTATAGGCAGCAATAAAACTATTCCTAATTGTTAATACCCTGAACAAGTACTAGATATAGTTTTTTATTACCAAAGTGATAAAATCCCATATACAGAAATTAGCCCTTTTGTGTCTCTTCATGATGTCATCTGGCAACTTAGTGAATCCTCAACATCAGGCAGCATTGCCAAAAAGATCAATGATTCCATGACCTCTCCATAAATTGAAAGTCTATGAAAGTAAAGACAATTCCCACATGGTTCATGGTTGTACATAAGACCCTGTTGGTGACATGCATAGAAAGTTAAATACTTGTCCAAGAGATTAATGAATGGATGAACAAATGAGCTGACAGTCTAGGAAGGGAGATTATAAAGTAAATAGATTATAATAAGGGAACAAAATCTCAGTTGACATAATTGTAGAGCTCCCTGGGGATTATTTCCAAATGGGAGCATAAAATTCAAGAGCAGGGAGGGGGACAATCCAAATGGCCAAATAGGAACAGCTCTGGATTGCAGTACCCAGCAAAAACACAGAGGCCACTGCAGGTGATCCCCAGGAAGCAGGGTCTGGAGTGGACCTCCAGCAGTCCTACAGAAGAGGGGCCTGACTGTTAGAAGGAAAACTAAAAAACAGAAAGAAGTAACTTCATGATCAACAAAATGGATGTCCACTCAGAGACCCATCTGAAAGTCATCAACTACAAAGACCACAGATAGATAAATCCACAAAGATGGGAAGAAACCAGCTCAAAAAGGATGAAAACACCAAAAACTAGAATGCCACTCCTCCTCACCAGCAAGGAAACAAGACTGGATGGAGAATGAGTCTAATGAATTGACAGAAACAGGCTTCAGAATATGGATAATAACAAACTTCTCCGAGCTGAAAGAACATGTTCTAACCCAATGCAAAGAAACTAAGAACCTTGAAAAAATGTTTGATGAAATGCTAACAGGAATAAACAGCTTAGAGAGGAACATAAATGAATTAATGGAGCTGAAAAACATAACATGAGAACTTTGCAAAGTATATACAAGTTTCAAAAGCTGAATTGACCAAGCAGAAGAAAGGAAGTCAGAGATTGAAGATCAACTCAATGAAATAAAATGAGAAGGAAAGATTAGAGAAAAGAGAATAAAAAGAAATGAACAAAGCCTCCAAAAAATACAGGATTATGTAAAAAGACATAATCTACGTTAGACAGGTGAACCTGAATGTGATGGAGAGAATGAATCCAAGCTGGAAAACACTCTTCAGGATATTATCCAGGAGAACTTCGACAACCTAGCAAGGCAGGCCGATATTCAAGTCCAGGAAATACAGGGAACACCAAAAAGATATTCCTCAAGAAGAGCAACCCCAAGGCACATAATCATCAGATTTACCAGCATTGAAAGGAAGGAAAAAATGCTAAGGAAAGCCAGGGAGAAAGGTGAGGTTACCCACAAAGGGAAGCTCATCAGACTCACAGCAGATCTCTTGGCAGAAACCTGACAAGCCAGAAGAGAGTGGGGGCCAATATTCAACATGCTTAAAGAAAAGAACTTTCAACCTAGAACTTCATATCCAGCCAAACTAAGCTTCATAAGTGAAGGAGAAAGAAAATCCTTTACGAACAAGCAATTGCTCAGAGATTTCATCACCACCAGGCCTGCTTTGCAAGATCTCCTGAAAGAAGCACTAAACATAGAATGGAACAACCAGTACCAGCCACTGCAAAAACATACCAAACGGTAAAGAGCATCATACAATGAAGAAATTGCATCAACTAATGAACAAAACAACTGGCTAGCATCAAAATGGCAGGATCAAATTCACACATGAGAACATTAACCTTAAATGTAGATGGGCTAACTGCCCCAATCAACAGACACAGACTGACAAATTGGATAAAAAGCCAAAACCCATCAATGTGCTGTATCCAGGAAACCCATCTCACCTGCAAGGATACACAAAGGCTCAAAACAAAGGGACAGAGGAAGATTTACCAAGCAAATGGAGAACAAAGAAAAGCAGAATTTGCAGTCCTAGTCTCTAATAAAATAGATTTTAAACCAACAAAGATCAAAAGAGACAAAGAAAAGCATTACATAATGGTAAAAGGATCAATGCAACAAGAAGAGCTAATGATCCTAAATATATACGTACCCAATACAGGAGCACCCAGATACATAAAGCAAGTTCTCAATGACCTACAAAGAGACTTAGACTCCCATACAGTAAGAGTGGGAGACTTTAATGCTCCACTGTCAATATTAGACAGATCAATGAGACAGAAAATTAACAAGGATATCCAGGACCTGAACTCAGACCTGGACCAAGGAAACCTAATAGACATTTACAGAACTCTCCACCCCATATCCACAGAGTATACATTCTTCTCAGCACCACATCACACCTACTCTAAAATTGACCACATAATTGGAAATAAATCACACTTCAGCAAATGCAAAAGAATGGAAATCATAACAAACAGTCTCTCAGACCACAGTGCACTCAAATTAGAACTCAGGATTAATAAACTAACTCAGAACCACACAACTTCATGGAAACTGAACAACTGGCTCTTGAATGTTGACTGGATAAACAATGAAATAAAGGCAGAAATAAAGATGTTCTTTGAAACGAAGACACAAAATACCAGAATCTCTGGGACACATTTAAAGCAGTGTCTAGAGGGAAATTTATAGCAATAAATACCCACACGAGAAGGGAGAAAAGACCTAAAATCAATACCCTATCATCAAAATTGAAAGAGCAAGAGGAGCAAGATGAAAACAACTCAAAAGCTAGCAGAAGACAAGCAACAACTAAGATCAGAACAGAACTGAAGGACATAGAGACACAAAAAACTCTTTTAAAAAATCAATAAATCCAGGAGCTGGTTTTCATAAGAAAAAATCAACTAAATAGACCACTAGCCAGATTGATAAAAAAGAAAAGAGAGAATAATCAAATAGATGCAAAAAAAAATGATAAAGGGGTTATCACCACAGATTCCAAAGAAATATAAACCACCATCAGAGATTACTACAAACAACTCTATGCACATAAACCAGCAAACATGGAAGAAATGGATAAATTCCTGGACACTCGTACCCTCCCAAGCCTAAACCAGAAAGAAGTTGAAACCCTGAATGGACCAATAACAAGGGCTGAAGTTGAAGTGGCAATTAATAGCCTAGCAACAAAATCCAGCGCAGGTCCAGATGGGTTCACAGCTGAATTCTACCAGACATACAAAAAGGAGCTGGTACCACTCCTTCTGAAACTACTCCAAACAATCCAAAAAGAGGGAATCCTTTCCAAATCATTTTATGAGACCAACATCATCCTGATACCAAAACCCGGCAGAGATTCAACAAGAAAAGAAAACTTCAGGCCAATATCCATGATGAACACAGACATAAAAATCTCCAATTAAATACTGGCAAACCAATTGCAACAGCACACCAAAAAGCTTATCCATCATGATCAAGTAGGCTTCATCCTGAGGATGCAAAAACCACATGATTATCTCAATAGAGGCAGAGAAGGCCTTTGAAAAAATTCAATAGCCCTTTATGCTAAAATCTCTCAATAAACTAAGTATTGACAGAATGTATCTCAAAATAATAAAAGCTATTTATTACAAACCCACAGCCAATATCATACTGAATGGGCAAAAACTGGAAGCATTCCCTTTGAAATCTGGCACTAGACAAGGATGCCCTCTCTCACCACTCCTATTCAATATAGTATTGGAAGTTCTAGCCAGAGCAAACAGGCAAGAAAAAGAAATAAATGGTATTCAATTAGAAAAGGAGGAAGTCGAATTATCTCTATTTGAAGACGACATGATTGTATATTTAAAAGACCTCATTGTCTCAGCCCAAAATCTCATGAAACTGATAAGCAACTTTAGCAAAGTCTCTGGATACTAAATCGATGTGCAAAAATCACAAGCATTCCTATGCAGCAATAATAGACTTAAAGGGAGCCAAATCAAGAATGAACTCCATTCACAATTGCTACAAAGAGAATAAAATACCTACGAATACAACAAACAAAGGATGTAAAGGACCTCTTCAAGGAGAACTAGAAACCACTGCTCAACAAAATAAGAGCGGACACAAACAGATGGAAAAACATTCCATGCTCATGGTTAGGAAGAGTAAAGATTGCGGAAATGGCCATACTGCCCAAAGTAATTTATAGATTCAATTCTATCCCCATCAAGCTACCTATAACCCTCATCACAGAACTGGAAGAAACCACCTTAAACTTCATACCAAACCAAAAAAGCCCACATAGCCAAGTCAATTCTAAGCAAAAAGAACAAAGCTGGAGGCATCACACTACCTGACTTCAAACTATATTACAAGGCTACAGTAATCAAAACAGCATGGTAATGGTACCAAAACAGAGATATAGACTAAAGGAACAAAACAGAGGCCTTGGATACAACGCCACACATCTACAACCATCTGATCTTTGACAAACCTGACAAAAACAAGCAATGGGGAAAGGATTCCCTGTTTAATAAATGGTGTTGGGAAAACTGGCTAGCCATGTGCAGAAAGCAGAAACTGGACCCCTTCCTGACACCTTACACTAAATTTAACAGATGGATTAAAGACTTAAACATAAGACCTAATACCATAAAAACCCTAGAAGAAAACCTAGGCAAAACCATTCAGGACACAGGCATAGGCAAGAACTTCATGACTAAAACACCAAAAGCATTGGCAACAAAAGCCAAAATAGACAAATGGGACCTAATTCAACTTCAGTGCTTCTGCACAGCAAAAGAAACAGTCATTAGAGTGAACTGACAACCAACAGAATGGGAAAAAAAGTTTTGCAATCTATACATCTGACAAAGGACTTATATCCAGAATCTACAAAGAACTAAAACAGATTTACAAGAGAAAAACAAATAAGCCCATTCAAAAGTAGGTGAAGGATATGACCAAGACACTTTACAAAAGGAGACATATATGAGGCCAACAAACATATGAAAAATGCTCATCATCACTAGGCATTAGAGAAATGCAAATCAAAACTACATTGAGATACCATCTCATACCAGTTAGAATGGCGATCATTAAAAAATCTGGAGACAACAGATGCTAGAGAGGATGTGAAGAAATAGAAACACTTTTACACTGTTGGTGGGAGTGTTAATTAGTTCAACCATTGTGGTAGACAGTGTGGCAATTCCTCAAGGACCTGGAAATAGAAATTCTATGTGACCCATAAGTCCCATTACTGGGTATTTATCCAAAGGATTGTAAATCGTTCTATTATAAAGATACATGCACACAAATGTTCATTGCAGCACTGTTAACAATAGCAAGAACTTGGAACCAACCCAAATGCCCATCAATTATATGCTGAAGAAGGAAAATGTGGCACATATATACCATGGAATACTATGCAGCCATAAAAATTGATGAGTTTATGTCCTTTGTAGGGATATGGATGAACCTGGAAACCATCATTCTCAGCAAACTGACACAAGAACAGAAAATCAAACACCGCATGTTCTCACTCACGGGGGATGTTGAACAATGAGAACACATGGACACAGGGAGGGGAGCATCACACACTCAGGTCAATGTGGAGGGACTAGGGGAGTGACAGTGGGGGATAGGGAGTTGGGAAGGGATAACATGGGGAGAAATGCCAGATATAGGTGATGGGGATGAAGGCAGCAAACCACATTGCCACGTATGTACCTATGCAACAGTCCTGCATGTTCTTCGCATGTACCCCAGAACCCAAAATGCAATTTTATATATTTATATGAAGGAAAAAGAAAATCAAAGAGAAAATAGCAAGGTAAAAAGTACAGGGAGAGCTTTCTGATTTTAGGGAGGAAGTAGCAACTGAGAACCGTGTAGTTTTACAGGTCTTAGTGTAGAATCCAAAGAGATTTGGATTGAGCTATAGGCTGGGGAGGCAAGGAGGAGTTAGATCACAAAGGGTCTAAGACATCCCACCACAAAGCATAGACTTCTGGGTTAGTCTGGGCTATTTGTAGCTGATAAACTGTTTTTTAATTTTTTTAATATATATTTTATTGCATTTTAGGTTTTGGGGTACATGTGAAGAACATGCAGGACTGTTGCATAGGTACATATGTGGCAATGTGGTTTGCTGCCTTCCTCCCCATCACCCATATCTGGCACTTCTCCCCATGTCATCCCTCCCCAACTCCCCACTCCCCACTGTCCCTTCCCTAGCTCCTCCCCACAGACCTGAGTGTGTGATGCTCCCCTCCCTGTGTCCATGTGTTCTCATTGTTCAACATCCCCCTGTGAGTGAGAACATGTGGTGTTTGATTTCCTGTTCTTGTGTCAGTTTGCTGAGAATGATAGTTTCCAGGTTCATCCATGTCTCTACAAAGGACATGAATTCATCCATTTTTATGGCTGCATAGTACTCCATGGTGTATATGTGCCACATTTTCCCTGTCCAGTCTATCATCAATGGGCATTTGGGTTGGTTCCAAGTCTTTGCTATTGTAAACAGTGCTGCAATGAACATTTGTGTGCATGTGTTCTTATACTGGAATGATTTATAATCCTTTGGATATATACCCAGTAATGGGACTGCTAGATAACATGGAATTTCTATTTTCAGGTCCTTGAGGAATTGCCACACTGTCTTCCACAATGGTTGAACTAATTAACACTCGCACCAACAGTGTAAAAGTGTTCCTATTTCTCCACATCCTCTCCAGCATCTGTTGTCTCCAGATTTTTCAATGATTGCCATTCTAACTGGCATGAGATGGTATCTCAGTGTAGTTTTGATTTGCACTTCTCTAATGACCAGTGATGATGAGCATTTTTTCATATGTTTGTTGGCCTCACATATGTCTTCTTTTGCAAAGTATCTGTTCATATCCTTCACCCACTTTTGAATGGGCTTATTTGTTTTTCTCTTGTAAATCTGTTTTAGTTCTTTGTAGATTCTGGATATAAGTCCTTTGTTAGATGTGTAGATTGCAAAATATTTTTCCCATTCTGTTGGTTGCCAGTTTACTCTAATGATTTTTTTCTTTTGCTCTGCAGAAGCTCTGGAGTTGAATTAGGTCCCATTTGTCTATTTTGGCTTTTGTTGCCAATGCTTTTGGTGTTTTAGTTATGAAGTCCTTGCCGATACCTATGTCCTGAATGGTTTTACCTAGATTTTCTTCTAGGGTTTTTATGGTGTTAGGTCTCATGTTTTAGTCTTTCATCCATCTGGAGTTAAATTTAGTGTAAGATGTCAGGAAGGGGTCCAGTTTCTGCTTTCTGCACATGGCTAGCCAGTTTTCCCAACACCATTTATTAAACAGGGAATCCTTTCCCCATTGCTTGTTTTTGTGAGTTTGTCAACTAGAAACCACTGCTCAATGAAATAAGAGAGGACACAAACACATGGAGAAACATTCCATGCTCATGGTTAGGAAGAATCGATTTCATGAAAATGGCCATACTGCCCAAAGTAATTTATAGATTCAATGCTATCCCCATCAAGCTACCAATGACCTTCTTCACAGAACTGGAAAAATACACCTTAAACTTCATATGGAACCAAAAGAGAGTCCACATGGTCAAGTCAATTCTAAGCAAAAATAACAAAGCTGGAGGCATCACGCTACCTGACTTCAAACTATACTACAAGGCTACCCTAATCAAAACAGCATGATAAACTGTTTTCAAAATGATCTCAATTTCTCCACTTGCAACCACAAATTTTAGCCTTGAAATTTCTAGCATTTAGAGACTACAATACAAACACCTCTGACCATATTATGATGACTTCAGCTATTTTTATTCTTATTCCACAAAACTATAACATGCAATGTGAATGCATCTACCAATGGCTTTAGGAAAATTTCTTCTACTGTTGAGGTGAGATTCTATATATATATATATATATATATATATATATATATATATATATAGAGAGAGAGAGAGAGAGAGAGAGAGAGAGAGAGACAGAGTCTCACTCTGTCACCAGGCACCAGACTGGAGTTGAGATATATTTGAAAGACTTCCCTGAGTTAAAGCTTTAGGGATTGACCAGCAGTTTCATCCCCTTCATTTAGAAGGGCTTTGTTGTGTACTGCATTGACTCTATATACATGTGCTTCTAGTTTGCCCATTAGAGCAGACATAAAGGAATTGAAGGCAGTAGGTTAATATTTGCCCATGAATGGGGTGAAGGTCAAATAAGCAAGTCAGTATTTTTCTCCATTTTTTCCTACCTGTTCCCTTGCCTCCCAAACTGATCAACCATCTTTTCATTTTTTCTCTTCTGCATTGGCATCTCTCCAAGAGGTCTGGGCCATTTATTGTTGAATCTAATGTACCTTTAACCCTCAGGGAATCTGGGAGGCAGGGAGCTAGCCTAGTCTTCCTGTGAACCATGTCCCCTCACCACAAAGCTTAACTTGGAAATAAAGCAAAAATGCTTTGAACATAAACTCACCCTTTCCTCATGTCTCCAATGAATGCATGCTCCTGTGCATATTTATAAGATGCCGTATTTGTTATACACTGTATGGGCAATAAAACCTGGTTCCTTTCATAAAGGCACTTGGACTGAATGATGGAAGAAATGTGAGGTTTTCACATTTCAGTTTGCTTTCCCATTGGCTGCCACATAACTTTACGTATTTTGGTTTAAAAAAGTGATCAAAAGCTAGTAAATGTTCCTGATCTCATTGTAGATTTTCTATTTCCTTTCAAAATAATGGGGAGGAAACCATTACATGCATAAGTGCGAAATTATTTCTAAAATTAAATTATTTATAATTTAGTTAACAGCCACTGTAATTAATAGATTTGTCCAAACATCTTCAGTGTCACAAATGGGGACACAAATTCCTTTGTTTCTGTAATAGTGGGATTCTTTTTTGTATCTTAATGACAAATTTGCATTTTGACCCTGCCTGTGGCTTATAGTCCAATTATATATCTGATTATATTTACTGATGACAGTTTTCTGTCACATTTCAACAGCTAATATTTTTCTTAATCTGAAAATTTAAGGGTGTGAAGCAAATCCTTCTGATGCCCCCTCCCTCTCAACACATTTATAGGTCTTCTTCTAAAAATAATATATTAGTCTGCTTTTTTCTACTCCTAAACAGTGTTTTTTAAAAATTCACATAAAGACATTTTTCTAATTTTGGTTGCCAACAAGTGTAGAGCTCTGCAGACTTTGTTTCCTGCTGTAAATATGAATTATTCAAAAAGCAACGATTGATGTGGTTCCATTGTACAGGAAGTGGCATTTATGTATAATCCATGTACTGCTTTTTAAAAATGTAAAATGGTGAACTTCAACACAAATGAAAGTCAAGTCTAGTCTCTCAAGGGAATCTTTAGTTCGTGTCATCAAAAATATTAAATGGTTTACTTAACATCTAAATAACAGTAAAAAAAATATTCAAAAGCACATTCATACCTTCTTAGAAACAATCCTTTTACCTCTTTAAAGCCCGCTGTCCCTGATCCCCAGTGCTTACTCTCTCAGCAAGTTCATGGTGAGCTGCACCGGGAGTCTTCTGGGCTTGGTCCACCATTACACCTTCACACTCTCTTTTTCCCTCTAGTGCAGCCTTCCTCAGCCAGGCCAGCTACCAGGGTGGAAGTCATTTCAAGACTGGTTTGAAACTAGTGATTACCATTACTCAAGACTTACAGAGCCTCCAACTTGGGTTTTATACACATGAGTCTTTCATTAACTCATTCCTGCAATAGTTATTGAGGACAACTGTTAAATACTTTTGTTTAATGACTCTTATCTCTAGTTAAACCACTTCCAAAGACTGATTTTGCTTAATCATTGCTCTAAGAAGGCCTTTTTCATCTGCTCTGCAATTTTTTTTCCCTTCTCTTCATTTAAAAGAAAAAAACAAAAAAACACCTCCACGCTTCATTTCTTTTCCTCTCTGTAGGCAACTAAGGAATTTAGTTTCCTCTGAAACAAGCAAATTCCTTACCTCATGCTCTACATGTTCCTTTCTGATGACAGCTGACCCTTGAACATGAGGGTTAGAGGGATGATCCCCTGTGCAGTAGAAAATTCATATATTGTAGCAGGAGTGGCGGGGAACAAATCTCGCTAACACCAAACTGAGGAAGTAAGTGGCTTTTTTATTTGTCCAGGAGCTTCAGGGGGCTGCAGCCTCATTCACCGAGCTCCCCGAGCTGCAGCTTCTCTCTCTTTTATAGGCTTACAACGCTAAAGGGGAAACTGAGGCAGAACTAGGTCATCGTCCATTTGATGGATGTCTGACCTTACAATCTTTTGGCTTCATGGATTTGTTAATTCATATGCAGCATGAGCAGGGACCAGCAAGGGATGGGGACTTAGAGAGACAAGACAAAAGCAACAAGCTGTTTACTGATAGAGGTGTTTCCAGGAGGGATCCTTGGTCTGTGGAGACCAGTGCCAGGCTCCAGCTAGCAGAGATAACCTTGAAAGAGCTGCAAATGAATGCTAACAGATAGCAGAGAGGTTGGGAACTAAAGAGGGAGTCATTTTCCCAGTTCTTTGGTATTTTATTTAATTTTTTTTCCTTCTTCGCTCTCCTTCCCTTCTGGAAGGTACAGGTAGAGGTGAAATTGAAGGAGGTGAGGGAGTCTCCCCTCTCAATATAACTTGACTCCCCCAAAACTTAACCTCTAATAGCTTACTGTTGATGAGAAGCCTTACTGATAACATAGTTGACTGACATATTTTGTATGTCATACATATTACATACCGTATTCTTATAATAAAGTAAGCTAAAGAAAAGTAAATGCATTAAGAAAATCATAAGGAAGAGGAAATATATTTACTATTTATTAAGTGGAAGTGGGTCACTGTAAAGGTCTTCATCCTGGTTATTGTCATGTTGAGTAGGCTGAGGATGGGAAAGAAGACATAGGGTTGTCTTGCTGTCTCAGGAGTGGCAGAGAAGTAAGAAAATCCTCGTGCAAGGGGACCCACTGAGTTCAAATCCATCTTGTTTGAGGGTCAACTGTATACTGATGTTTATATTTAGGCTTCTTTATGTTTTAAGTGTTTTGAAGTTAAAGAGACCGCTATGTCTAAAAAAAGTGTTCTGTGTAAAGTAATCAACCAAGGTTACTCATTCTCTAAAGCGAAGAATAGATCTGTTATCATTAAGTTGCCACTGAAATATAAAGCAAACTTTTACAGTTTGAGTAATCAACATTTTTGTAAATACATATATTCCAAAGTTAAACCTTCTAGGCAGCATTAGTTGAATTTTCAATTTGATTAAATTTGCTCTGTTTAAATTTTTTTTGTGTATGCTCCCAATACAAACTAGCCAAATAAGCTCTGTGACATGTCTGTGAAATAGTTATTGGCTTTAGAACTCATCTGTGGAAGTGGATCGGATTTTCTAGCTCAATTCCAGGGGCAAAATACCTACCAATGCCACTGTGACTAAAATCAGTGATTATCCTTTAGTGTAGGCTGAGTGATAGTGAGGAAGAATTAGATTCATGTTTGTCTACTATATTTATGTAAGTTTGGAGGAAAATATCAATTGAATAGAGAAAGGATTGAATACATTAGCATGTTTTGGGGGGCAATTCTTGTGTATTAAATAATTTCATTGCATTTTTTAAGTTAACAAAATTACACAATAAATATTTCAAACAGTATACAAAAGTATATTACAGATAAAAAGTATCCTATTCCTGTGTTCCAGTCTCCCACATACTCTTCTTGAAAACATCATTGCTACTACCTTTATCCTGTATCATAATTTTTGCTTCTTTCAAGAAGACTTGCCTTGACCACTGTATTTAAAATGTTAACCCATTTAGGCTCTCAAGCCCCATATCACATATCATGCTCTGTTTTTTCTCTTATCATAATTTTTTCCCCTTCCAACAACATGTATATTATTGACTCATCATGAAGTTTATATTGTCTCTCTTCCACACTAAAAACCAAGTTGCATGAGTGCTGGGATGTTGTATATTTTATTCATATATTCTATATGCTTAAAGCAGTATTCACACTCAATAAATATTTGTCAAATTAAGTGGATAAATTGCTGAATATGCCCTGGAAATTTCATGCCTAATAAACTAAATGTATGTGTATCTCCCTTATTTTCTAACCACTTTTTTACCATAAAACTTAATGCAGTTATAGAATATTATGAATTTTGCTTCCTTTCTCAAATGAAACTTCCCAAGATTTTTTCAGATTAGTGCATTTAGACCTGCATCATCCTTTTTAACAGGTATATTGGAATTGACTGTCTCCAACAAAATTTATTTTACCACTCCCCTCTTGATGGACAAGTTGTCTAAAGTGATTAGCTGCTTGCAAACAATGTCATAATAAATATCCTTATAGAAGTCTTTAATATATAACATTGTACCTGTAGAGTGTATTTTCTTCACAAAATACGTACATTTTAAATTGAGATAAATACCAATTTCTTTACAAAGAGATTTTCCAATTTACTAAGAAGGATTATCAATATGCCTATTTTTCAATCATTAACTTGCTCTGTTGTGAAAATCTGATGGGTGAAGATGATATATAAGTGCACTTTAATTTTGATTTCTCACACTATGAATACTTCTTATCGTCTTTTCCTAAGATCTGCTGAGTATTGTTTATCCTTTTCTAATTGGTATATAAGAACTCTGTATTAAGAAAATTAGTGCTTTGTTGGTCTTACTTCTTTTGGTTTATCTTTCATACTTTTCTGTGTTTCATGCCTTTAAAATGTCTTTTAATTTTTTTCAATCAAAAATAGCATGTATTTTTAAATATATTCTGAGTCTTAGTCAAGATTTGTGTGGCCTCACAAAATAAATTTTCAACTTTTATTTTAGCATCAAGGGGTACATGTACAGCTGGTTACAAATGTACTCTGTGATGCTGAAGTCTGAGGTACGACTGAAAGCATCACCCAGGTAATAAGCAGAGTAGGCACCAGTTCGTTTTTCCCTTTTGCCCCTTTTGCCCCTGCTCCCTCCCTCTCTAGCAGTCCCCAGTCAACATCATACGGAAGGGGCAACAGCTGGAAGCATTCCCCTTGAGAACTGGAAGACAAGGATGCCCACTCTCACCACTTCTATTCAACAGAATACTAGAATCCTAGCCAGAGCAATCAGGCAAGAGAAAAAAAATAAAAGGCATCCAAATAGGAAAAGAATAGGTCAAACTTTCTCTCTTCACGACTACATGATTTTACACCTAGAAAACCCTAAAGACTCCACCAAAAGTCTCCTAAAACTGATAAACCTCAGTAATGTTTCAGAATACAAAAACCAATGGACAAAAGTCAGTGGCATTTCTATATACCAATAATGTTCAAGCTGAAAGCGAAATCAAGACTGTGATCCCATTTACAGTAGCACATACGCAAAATAAAGTACCTGAGGATGCATCTAATTTTTTTTAAACCCCATGTTAATCCTAGTACTCCCATAATTTGGGTCATTGTCTTTATTTTATTTTCCCCCCAGGCTTTTGAGGTATAATTGTCAAATAAAAATTGTATATATTTGCAGTATACATGATCATTTCACAATGCACATATATATCAAACATGTTTTGATATATATGTGCATTGTGAAATGATTAAAAAATCAAGCTAATTAACATATTCACTTTACATAGTTTCCATTTTTGTGATATGAATATTTAAGATCTACTCTCTTAGCAATTTTCAAGTATACATTATTATTTACTTTAGTCGTTATGATGTAAAATAAATCTCCAAGACTTACTCATCTTGTCTATTTTGAGCAATTTTTAAGCCCTATATCAAACTACTTTTGGTAAGTTCTTAACTAGTAAGTATATTTCTTTTCATGATTTACAAAAATTTAGCAGTTTTCAGGATACACTTATGTAACTAAAGTGCATTTTAAAAACAGAATGGGGACTTTATCATCCAAGAAAGTAGTTATGAATTAAAGTACTAAAACCAGAAATCTTTTTAAAATGTGTATATTAGCCATTATAGTTCTGTCTGAAAGTGTAAACCACCCTACTTCAAAAGAATCTACTCTATAGTGCTTCAGTGGAATGAAATATAAATAAATGCTTCAAAACTCTACAACTTAAGAAAGAGTAGGTGATAAAAGGTGTAAAGCTTTATTTTGAATACATAGTTTGTCTTCCAGTAGATTAATTGCTCATCTTGCAATGAAACTGAAAAGGTATAGACTTCTGTGCTCTTGTATTAACACGTTATATGATTTATAATCATATTGTGGTTTAGTTTTTTTAGCCCCAAAAAGTAATTGAGATGTTTTCTTCTGAATCTTACAGGATTACAGGAAGTAAAAACTGAAGGCCCGGCGCGATGGCTCAAGCCTGTAATCCCAGCACTTTGGGAGGCCGAGGCAGGTGGATCACGAGGTCAAGAGATCTGGTCAACATGGTGAAACCCCATCTCCACTAAAAATACAAACAATTAGCTGGGCATTGTGGCGCATGCCTGTAATCCCAGCTACTCAGGAGGCTGAGGCAGGAGAATTGCCTGAACCCAGGAGGCCAAGGTTGCGATGAGCCGAGATCACGCCATTGCACTCCAGCCTGGGCAACAAGAGCGAAACTCTGTCTCAAAAAAAAAAAAAAAAAAAAAAAAACTGAAAAAGTAATTTAAATAAGATAAATGTATAAGATAAATAAATAAGATAAAGAGTTTCTGGACTGGGGAATACAAGGCTCAATTGAGGAGGCACTGCTTTAGGGAAACAGGAGAATTAAATAAGATTTATGTAAAGAACAGTGTCGACACATTTAGCAGGAGACTAGAAAAGACATCTCTTTTTAATTACCTGCAGGGAAAACATTTACGGCTAAGACATCCAAGTTCTCAAAAGAATGTACCAGCCAGCTGCTTCTCCACTGAAGACTAACCTTGACAAGCGCAATACCCCTCCAGCATTCTAGTGGGTTTGGAGGACGGCATCAGTTGTGAAGAATTGTGGCCAAAATGCGGTGGGGTGGGGGGTGGGGAAGCAGTTTGAAGAAAACAAGGTCTAAAGAAGGTAAAAAGTAACAACAAACAAAAACCCTCGCACAATTATACAGGGAAAATAAAGTGTCTTCAAGAAAGGAATGGCAAGCCTACTATACTGCATAGCTCAGCTATAAACATCATCTACACATATACTCATTTAAACAGCAAATATTAATATAAATAAACTCTATTATGTCTATACCAGCAGGTGGGGAGTTATATGTGTTAGGAGCGAGAGAAAATCATCTTCCATACAAAGTCGTTTTTATATGATCCCTAACTTTTTAAAAATTATAACTTTTAATGAAGCAGCTGGGAGGTAGATGCCTAATTAAAGATGTGAACACATCTGTCTCTGAGGAGCAGGAGGGAGCTAGGATTGAGGGGCTGCAAGGTTTAGTCAATAAGACTTATTGGACTATTTGATTCCTTAAGTTCTATAGCACTTACAATACATGAGATACTTTTAAAAGTAAATTTTAAAAATAAACTAAGCACAAACTTTTTGCAGCCAAAAGAAGGGTGAGAAGAACCAAGCTTCTTATAAAAAATATATTGTATCTACTCCCTTGCACAGGTTTGGATGTATCTTTTGGATGACAATGTGACAGGGATGTGGCTTGTGTTTGGTTTTAAGCATTGTATCTTTGAACACACTGTCATTTAAGTATCCACAGAAACTCTATGTTAGCTTGGGGAGTAATGCAAATGTCTTTGTAGTTTCCTTGTCTCAATCAGGTTAGAGATCCTTGGAGTATTACCAGTCAGCTTCCACAAACCATAGTGGGGTGACATCTGTTTGAAGGGCTGGATCTGTCATCCCTGTAAATCAGATACTGTTGACATTGCCTAAGTCAGAGGTCTTCCAACCTTTTTGGCACTAGGGACCAGTTTCATGGAAGACAGTTCTTCCACAGGATAGGGCAGGGATGGTTTCAGGATGAAACTGTTCCTCCTCAGATCACCAGACGTTATATTCTTGTAAGGAGTCTGCAAACCTAGATCCCTTATGTGCACAGTTCACAATAGGATTCATCCTCCTCTGAGAATCTAATGCAGCTGGTGATCTGACAGGAGATAGAGCTCAGGTGGTGATACTTGCCCTCCAGCTGGTCACCTCCTGGACCCAGTTCCTAAGAACAGGTCACAGACTGGTAGCAGTTTGCAGCCCAGGGGTTGGGGACCCCTGGCCTAAGTCATCTGAAAATTATGTCTATGCAATTTCTCCAGTATTTTTTATCTGAAATAATGAGCAAGGACGAAGCTGACCCCATTCAATAAAGTAGGGACAAGGGAAAGAAGATAATATTTCTCAAATACCAGACCCCATGCTAAGGGCTCTACATACTTTACGTCATTTAATCCTCACAGCAACACTACTAGGTAGATCTTGTTATCTTTGCATTTAAGATGGGGAAACTGAGAAGTTAATTACAAAGTCATACAGTAAGAAAATAGGTCGGCTGAGATCAGAACGCCAACATAGCTGATTCATTGTGTAATGTTTGTTGATTTCATTTATTACCTATAAGGTCAGGCTCTATGAAGAACTAAATGTAATGAACAATGATAAGGATAGAGTGATGCTTGGAGTCTTAAAAGTAAATTTCATTGTACATTGAATCCTCTTATTTCTTGTGGAGAAACGCTTCCGTAAGAGTGAGTAGGAAAATGCTACATACAGATAATTGCTTTACACCCTGGACATCAGAAACACGTCTAATCGTATGGAGAGATCTACCACCAGAAAACATGCCAACAGATTCTGAAATGAATCATCAAACCCCATAGAGATCAGGGATTTGTGTGACAAGTAAGAAGGCTTTGCTAACAGTCATTCCTTGCTGACATGTTAATCTAGTTTGACAGAGTCAGTGCCTTGTAGATTGAGAGGAAACAATAAAGAATATTTCCTGATGTTGGCAAAGGCTCTTCAATTCAGTCAGTTTACACACTTCTGGGAAAACAAACGTTTGATGTTGCATTGGTGAATAAAAGCAAAATAACAATCTATACATGCCATTTGAAGTGCAGGTTTGTTTCTGAGATGAATAAACAGGTGGAATTGTGGCCTTGGGCAGTTGGTGATGAGAGAGGTGGTGTGGTATCAGAGTTGGTGCCAGAGCATTGGGAAACTAGGAATTGTAAGATGGTCTTTAAAATTGTAAGGTTCACTGGAGGTCAGAAGAATAGACAGATCAGTTCTGCCTCTACCGTCAGGGAGAGAGAACACATAGCAAGGAGCCAGGGGTATCTCAGGATCTGTAAAGCATCATTCCGAGAGAAGATGCTTGGGTATAGCAGCCACATCTCTCGCTCCCTTTCATTTTTCTGACCCACAGTCCACACCCCTACTGACACTACACTTGAGACCAAGTATTGCCATACTCCCTCCTCTCACACATCCCTGCAAGTCTCCACATGTGTCCGCTCCAATGCCCTCAGTGTCAAGCAACTAAAAGGCTTGGGTGCCAGTTCATTCTATGCCTAAACAGCTTCCATTGCTGGTTATATTGGGTCACAAATTTTTCTGTAACATCCACTTACTTATCCCACTTCTGCAGTCTCTATGGTGTTCTCTCTATCATCCATATGCAAGTATTTGAAGATATCAGATAATTTTCCTGCTGCTTTGTATTATATTCACATATAGATGAGATCTAGTAAGAGATGTCTACATAGGTGGATTCTGGGATGAAGTTAATTGCAACTTGACCTAAAATGCAGACAGCCTGTTTCCGCCTAAAATTCCAACTCAATATCTGGCACTAAAAGTTGGAATGTTTACCTCAAATGTTGTCCCTTGAAAGCACCACCTTAAAGACTGTAATTCATCTGACATGGATGTTTGCTTGACAATTAATATGTTCAAACATCTAGTAAACCTTTGGATTCCTCCCACTTAATGGATGTAGTCTGATTTTTGTGACAAAAACAACTATTTATCATTCAAGTCTTTCATCCCATATAATGCCTTTTCATCTGTTTCTATCATTCTTTTCAGATACTTTACTATACTGTGATTGGTCACCTAAAGGTATTATTTTTGTTCACCAGTGGCAAACTTTAAAGCAGAGTGCTTAAAAAGTTAGAGAGGAAATGTATTAAACAGGGCTTACATTCTTCTATGCCAGTAGTTCTAACCAGAAACATGCTTCATACCCTGGGGAGAAAGCTTCATAAAAATACACGTGCCTAGACTATTTTCCTAGGGAGTCTGGCTATGAGATGGTCTGTGTATTTAGGAAAAGCTGCCTGGGTAATTCTGATGTGCACTGTTGGTTGAGAACCGTTGTCTAACATTGGTCCTACCCTCTGTGGTCTCATTAAGCATTCTCCTCGGCTAAGAACAATTTCAGTGGTTTCACTTTCTGTCAGTCATTCTTTACCACACTGAACCTACCATCTGGTAGTGAGACAGATTTCCAAAGAAGATAATGTAGTAAGAGAAGAGTAGAGAGCTGTGGCCCAAACCATGAATAGCACCCACATTTAGAACAGGAAAGCAGACAGACTGTTCATGGCAAGAACAGTCTGCCTGGAGTAGCTGGGGTGGAAGTAAGATCCCAGATGTTAAGAGCAGGTGCTAGAGGCATGGAGGCAGCAGCATGAAGCAGGAAATCTATTCTACTGTGTCCCAGCAGTTCAGGTCACCTTGTCTCCCTCCCCCATTCTCCAGACATCTGCATCCTCACCCATAGGCCCAAGGACCCCAATTTTCCCTCAGGCTCTTCAGATCTCCTTTTTAGTACCTTGAATTAATACAAACCAAAAAAAGCTGATACCATCCTCTAGCTAAAGTGATCAGTAGGTCTGAAGGCTTACAGTATGGTACAGATCTTTGAAACACAAATACCTCTTTATCACCATACATGACCCAAACCTATTTCTGCCTAAATCCAAATATGTGGTCAACCTTCATATTACACTGTGTCTCCTTAAGCAAATTTGTCAATGAAACCAGGGAAAACAATTCAAAAGTCTCTAGAAGGAGTAGGAGGGAGAAAAATGCCTTTGGAAGACAGAAAAGACCTAGACAATATCTGAACTCATAGTAAAGGTGTCAGCAGAGAGACAATCTATTAGATTGTTACTTTTGCTGGTTCTTCTCTTCTCCTGGATGGAAAGCTTTCTAGAGACTAGGACCTCCCCCTAACACCTAGCATTGTACCTTACAAGTTTAAATGCTAAATAATGTCATTTGATTTGTGGAGGTTTCCTAATATTAAATTGTGGTCACTGTAGGGGCTTATAGTTCAAAAGGATAAGGAACCCTTAAGGTCAAAAATGATGAGAGTTTTGTCAGCATAGGAGTTTGGTGAAAGATATGTTCAGTAACTATAGCATAAAAAAAGGCACTGTGATGACTAAGATAGAAGCAAATACTAGGAAATACCTCCTTTCTCTACAGACAAAGCATTGCACATGGAGACCCCAGCTAGCACGGGAAGAATGTAGGAAGCATCCCCATTTCTTTCAGCCCAGGGAGGCTAATGATCCAGTATATTTTTTTTCTATTTTAACTACTGCTAGTTAGAAAAAGAAGGTAACAGGTAAGTATTATACCTGGATCACAGACCTTGCGCTATAACCACTTACCTCAAGTGCAATGAGCTTCCCATTACAACAACCTCTGCCACAGTATTGTATAGGAGATAACTATCCAGTCACAGGACAAGGCAAAGGGAAGAGTGAACAGGAAATAAAAAATAAAGCTGTTGAGAAAAGCTCCAAGGTACTAAGGCAGTAGTGACTGTAATTTGGTTCCAGATGTCAAGATGTCAAGTACAGGTAGCTTAGATGTTTCAATACCTCTTTGCTCTTGTGAATGCCAAATGATTGAACAAAAGCCCCATGACAAATTTCTGGAATGTATCTGGCCTAAAAACCTTCAAGCAAAGCTCAACATAACTTGAAAACACTGGACTCACTGGGCAGGGGTTCCTGGTCCTTTGCTGGCTCTCTGCCGTATTCTTTAGATCGCACACATTTTCTGGGAATTTGGTCAATGGTTTTTATTAGCTCTGTCTCCCAGATATAAATTCCTTGATATTTGATTCCAAACACCATCAACTATACAAGAATACATTTCCTACCCTTCATATCTTTGTTCACATAACTGCCTGACACATTGTTTTTTAATCCAGAAATAATTAGTGTGGAGTCTGTGGGCATATGAGTATCTCAAGAGTTCTCTCAAGTTGATTAACTCATTCATCATAAGGTAAGTTTATCTGCATAGATCTTCGAGATGCAATGCGCTTGTCCTCTCTGGAGACTCTTTTTGCACTCTTGAATATGTTGATGTTTTCTTTATTATAATAGCCCTTGTTCTAATAAAGAGAAGCTACTCACTCATTGGCTCAGGAGACCCTTTATTCACAATAGCCAGTATTGAACAGAGGATGCTTATTTGGCAGTACCTCAAATTTTAAAAAATTATAATAAAATCAAGTCACATTTGAACTTCCAGATTGCAAAAGACGGACATGACTAAATCATTGTACTTCATTCTTGATTTTAAGATGTACCAATAAAGAAAAGGTCCTGGGCATGTCTAGAGAGAAGGTCTTAACCTGTCTTAATAATTTTGGACTATAATTTTGAGTCAAGCTTCCTGTATATGATAAGGCCTGCTGAGCCCTGTATCCTTCAGGAAAGACTGCCCAGCTAGAAGGAAAACCCAGATGCCATAATCCCACCCATATGTGGGGCTATGTCCCCATCGCTTTCTTGTACCCAGCCCATCAGAAGGTGGGTCTTTCCTCAATGGCTCATCTTCTCCAAGACTGTGGGGCTTATCTTTTGTTTCTTTACTCCTAAGATCTATTTAAACGAGGGTAGCCTAATTATTATATCAACTGCTCTGTCTTGGATGTGGAGAGAAAACTTTATAATTCTTGAACATTCTTACAGCCAGTTCTTTCTAATAGGTACAGATTTGCCCATGAGTCACTTTAAAGCAATACATGCTGGAACAAAACAAATTCATCATGGTTTTCACTTTTAAAATAACAGTATCTTTTGGGAAATTTTAAAATAGTTCTGGTAGAGGCATTTATAAACAGGCATTCACCAAATGAATAAGAGTAAAGGAAAATTTCAATCAGAAGAAACAATATATGCAGAGGTAAAAAGGAATTAAAATCTTGCCATTAATAAGAAACCACAAGAAGTTTGAAACAGATATGAAAGTATCATAAAATATCCGCCTCAGAGTTGTGAGTAAGAAGTAAAGAAAGATAAGGCAAAGGCCAAATTATAAAACATTTTTTCTACATTAAGGAGTTTGAATTTTACTCTGAAGTTTGTAAGAGCTACAGAAAGATTTAACTCATTGGATAAAGCAGTCAAACTGGATTTAGGAAGATTAATCTGGCAACTGCAAGAAGGGTGAACAGAAGAGCATCAGATTAGATACAGAGAGACAACTTTGACTTTAGGGAAGTTAATCTCTCTGAGCCTCAGTTTTCACATCTGCAAAGTGGAAGGTAATAAAAACCTAAATAGTTCATGCCATAATGAAATGTACATAAAGTACCATATGTGTGAGATTTAGGAAGTACTCAATAAAGGGCTTTTGTGATAAGCAACCTAGACAAGGTCTGGGAGGAGAGTTGAAATGGGACTGGAGGGTAGTGGGAAATGAAATTGACTCATTCAAGAAACATTTCCTGAGCATCTACTTCGCATCAGGCACAGTATTAAACAATAAAATATACTTACAGTCTGGTATATAAATACTTCATGTGTTAGACCTGCCTGGTATACTAGGCAAAAGCTACCAACTGCAAAGGAACATGTACGTTGAAAATAACATATAATGTTTCAGGAGATTTTCCATGATATAGTTAAAGAAAAACTCCTCAAAAATTATTCTTTCATTAATAAATTTCTTAATGTCATATTCTCTGTCAGTGATTTCTTTACAATATTTATCCACACTATCTTACTCTTTTGTGGATGAAAATCAAAGATAAGCACACTCACAACAGAAGAACTTTGACATGCACAACATGAACTATTTCTTACACTGATTTTGCAGCCAAACAATAAAAGTAAAATGTGCTTTTTAAAGAAAAAAATGCTATGTTATGTAGAAAGTTTAATACTGGTGAGGATCCAAGATGGCCAAATAGGAACAGCTCTGGAGTGCAGTTCCCAGAAAGAACAATGCAGAGGGTGAGTGATCACCAAATTTCCAAATGAGTTTTCAATGCCCACAGACCAGGAGATTCCCGGGCCGAAAAGAGCCATCAGTTTTCAGCATGGCTGTTTCAGCTGGTGCCATGGGTTGGTGCACAGAAACTCACACAAATCTGGGCAGCATTTCAACTGGCTCGTGGAAGGCCTGGGAGACAGAGAAGCCCATTCAACTGAAAGGGAGGAGGCTGAGACAGGAAGCCAGGCAATCTGGCTTGGCAGGTACCACCCCCACAAACAAGCAATCTGAAACGCTCTGGATTGAGAGTTTCACAGTAAGCACAGCTGGACCCAGGATGGTCCAGCTCAGTGAGGGGAAGGGCATCTGCCAATACTAAGGTAGTCCACCAATACCAAGGCAGTTCACAAAGCAGCTGAGCAGAGCCTGCAGCAGCTCAGCAACACATCTGCTGGCAGACTGTGACTGGACTACGCTTGCAGGGCAGGGCATCTCTGAAAAAAGGCAGCAGCACATCAGGAACTTATAAATAAAGTTGACCTTCCTAGGTCAGAGCACCTGGGAAAAGAGGCAGTTATAAGTTTTGCTGCAGCAGACTTAAAGGTAGCTGCCCAGCAGCTCTACATGGAACAATGGTACTCACAGCACAGTACTTGAGCTTCTATAAGGGACAGACTGCCTCCTCAAGCAGCTCCCCGACCCCTGTATAGCCAAAGAGACACTTAATAAAGGAGAGCTCAGGCCAACATCAGGTGGGTACCCTTCTGGGATGAAGATAACAAAAGAAGAAACCAGCAGCAACACTTACTGTTCTGCAGCCCCCATGGGTGATCCCGAGGAAAGCAGGGTTTGGAGTGAACCTCCAGCAGTCCTGCAGCAGAAGGGACTATTAGAAAGAAAACTAAGAAACAGAAAGAAATAGCTTCAACATTAACAAAAAGGACATCCACTCAGAGACCCCATCTGAAAGTCACCAACTACAAAGACCACAGGTAGATAAAGCCACTAAAATGGGAAGAACCACATGCAAAAATGATGAAAACATCAAAAAACAGAATGCCTCTCCTCCTCCAAGGGATGGCAACTCCTCACCAGTTAGGGATCAAAGCTGGATGGAGAATGAATCTGATGAACTGACAGAAACAGGCTTCAGAAGGTGGGTAATAAACTTCTCAGAGCTAAAAGAACATGTGCTAACCCAACGCAAAGAAACTAAGAACCCTGAAGAAAGGTTAGATGAAATGCTAACTAGAATAAACAGCTTAGAGAAGAATATAAACAACCTGATGGAGGTGGAAAACACAGCACAAGAACTTCACACAAGATTCAATAGCTGAATAGACCAAGCAGAATAAAGGATATCAGAGATTGAAGATCAACTCAATAAATAAAATGAGAAGGCAAGATTAGAGAAAAAAGAGTAAAAAGAAATGAACAAAGCCTCCAAGAAATATGGGATTATGTGAAAAGACCTTATCTACATTTGATACATGTACCTGAATGTGACGGAGAATGAATCCAAGCAGGAAAATACTCTTCAGGATATTATCCAGGAGAACTTCCATAACCTAGCAAGGCAGGCCAATACTCAAGTCCAGGAAATACAGAGAACACCACAATGATTCCTCAAGAAGAGCAACCCCAAGGCACATAATCATCAGATTCACCAGGGTTAAAATGAAGGAAAAAAATGCTAAGGGCAGCCAGAGAGAAAGGTCAGGTTATCCACAAAGGGAAGCCCATCAGACTCACAGCAGATCTCTAGGCAGAAACCTGACAAGTCAGAAGAGAGTGGGGGCCAATATTCAACATCCTTAAAGAAAAGAACTTTCAACCTAGCATTTCATATCCAGGCAAACTAAGCTTCAGAAGCGAAGGAGAAATAAAATCCTTTATGGACAAGCAATTGCTGAGAGATTTCATCACCACCAGGCCTGCCTTAAAAGAGCTCCTGAAAGAAGCACTAAACAAGGAAAGGAACAACCAGTACCAGCACTCCAAAAATGTACCAGATGGTAAAGACCATTGACACAATGAAGAAACTTCATCAACTAATGGGCAAAACAACCAGTTAGCATCAAAATGGCAGGATCAAATTCACACATAAGAATATTAACCTTAAACATAAATGGGCTAAATGCTCCAGTCAAAAGACAGAGACTATCAAACTGGATAAAAGTTCAAGA
This sequence comes from Callithrix jacchus, assembly GCF_049354715.1. Lineage (NCBI taxonomy): Eukaryota > Metazoa > Chordata > Mammalia > Primates > Cebidae > Callithrix > Callithrix jacchus. Next base: position 137,206,301 of record NC_133505.1, read on the forward strand.
CCCAGCAGTGTGCTGTATTCGGGAAACCCATTTCATGTGCAACAATACACATAGGCTAAAAATAAAGGGATGAAGGAAGATTTATCAAGCAAATGGAGAGAAAAAAAAAAGCATGGGTTGCAATCCTAGTACCTGATAAAATGAACTTTAAACCAACAAAGATCAAAAGAGACAAAGAAGGGCATTATGTAATTGTAAAAGGATCAATGCATCAAGAAGAACTAATTATCCTGAATATATACACACCTAATACAGAAGCACCTAGGTATATAAAGCAAGTTCTTTGGACCTACAAAGAGACTTAGACTCCCACACATTAATAGTGGGAGACTTTAACACTCTTCTGTCACTATTAGACAGATGAATGAGACAGAAAATTAACAGGATATCCAGGACTTGAACTCAGAACTGGACCAAGAGGACCTAATAGACATCTACAGAAACCTCCACCCCAAATCCCTGGAATATACATTCTTCTCAGCACCACATTGCACCTACTCTAAAATTGATCACTTATTGGAAGTAAATCACTCCTCAGCAAATGCAAAAGAATGAAAATCATAACAAACACTCTCCCAGACCACAGGGCAATCAAATTAGAACTCAGAATTAAGAAACTAACTCAGAACTGCACAGCCTCATGGAAACTGAACAACTGGCTCCTCAATGTCGACTGGATAAACAATGAAATGAAGGCAGAAATAAGATGTCCTTTGAATCCAACAAGAATGAAGATACAACATACTAGAATCTCTGGCACACATTTAAAGCAGTGTCTAGAGGGAAATTAATAGCAATAAATGATGATATGAGAAGCAAGGAAAGATCTAAAATTGACACCCTATCATCTAAATTGAGAGAGCTAGAGGAGTAAGATCAAAAAAAACTCAAAAGCTAGCAGAAGACAAGAAACAACCAAGATCAGAGCAGAACTGAAGGAGACAGAGCATTTCATATCCTAGCATAATTGTAAAAGGATCACTTCACAAAAAACACTTCAAAAATTAAGAAATCCAGGAGCTGGTTTTTTGAAAAGATCAACAAAATAGACCACTAGCCAGATTAATAAAAAAGAAAAGGGAGAAGAATCATATAGATGCAATAAAAAATGATAAAGGGGATATCACCACCTATTCCACAGAAATACAGACTACCATTAGAGATTACTACAAACAACTCTATGCACATAACCAGTAAACCAAGAAGAAATGGATAAATTCCTAGACACTAGCATCTTCCCAAGACTAAACCAGGAAGAAGTTGAAACCTTGAAAAGACCAATAACAAGGGCTAAAGTTGAGTCAGCAATTAAGAGCCTACCAACTAAAAAAGTCCAGGTCCAGATGGAGTCACAGCTGAATTCTTCCAGATGTACAAAGAGGAGCTGGTACCATTCCTTCTGAAACCATACCAAATGATACAAAAAGAGGGAATCCTTCCCAAATCATTTTATGAGACCAACATCATCCTGATACCAAAACCCGGCAGAGACTCAACAAGAAAAGAAAACTTCAGGCCAATATCCATGATGAACATAGATGCAAAAATCTTCAATAAAATACTGGTGAACCAATTGCAACAGCACACCAAAAAGCTTATCTATCAGGATCAAGTAGTCTTCATCCTGGGGATGCAAGGCTGATTCAACATACACAAGTCTATACATGTAATCCACCACATAAACAGAACCAAAGACAAAAACCACATGATTATCTCAATAGATGCAGAGAAGCCCTTCAACAAAATTCAGCAGCACTTTATGCTAAAAACTCTTAATAAACTAGGTATTTTTTTTGGAATGGCTGGTACTGGTTGTTTCTTTCTATGTGTAGTGCCTCTTTCAGGAGCTCTTGTAAAGCAGGCCTGAGAGAGGACTCAAGATGGCACTGTGAGAACAACCCAGGATTGGAGCTCGCGTTGAATCCGCAAATGGTGAGTCTGAGCTGCATTTACAGACTGATCTTTGTTGCCCACAGAATGGGGAAACTCCCAAGTATAAAAAGACACGGGACGCCAGGCAGTAGGTCTGCCTGGCGAAGCCGGCAGCCGGGGCGGCGGCGGCCGGCCCTACCCAGCAATCCCCACAGGGCGCGCGTGTCCGGGTGCCCTGTTGAACCGGCAACCTGAAACTTGAGAGGGCTGTACTTGAGACTGAACGAGACTTGGACAGTAGCCCAGCCCAGGGGATTGCAGGGACAGATCGATTGGGATACCCAGTGGGACGAACAAAACCGCGATTTCAAACTATCCCAAGCAGACGGTCCGAGACGCTCTGTGGGGGAGGGGCGTCCACCACTACCGAGGCAACCCGCCCCAACTGAGATACACGCCCACTGCTGACGCAGCCAGCCGTTGCCGAGGCAACCCGTCCCTACTGAGATACACGCCCACTGCTGACACAGCCTGCTGTTGCTGAGGCAACACGCTACAACGAAGAGACTCCGCCGCAGGGCGTGGCGGAGACCACAGCAGAGCCTGCAGGAACAGGGCGAATCACACAACAGCAGGGCGGAGCCTCGGCAGCCAAACAGTGGCTAGTCTGCCTTCAGGTTGGGCAGGACACCTCATCGAACATCCAAAAATAAAGCCCAAACCCCTCAACACAGAGCATTTGAGAAAAAAAAAAAAGGGTTTTTTAATGAGCTCTGTTGCAGCAGAATCAAACATAGCAGTCTAACAGCCCTGAATGAACAACAGAGCACACAGCTCAGCAATTAAGCCTGTATAAAGTACAAACTGTCTCCTCAAGCAGCTCCCTGACCCCTCTATATCCAAAAGACTGACATTAGGCAGGCATCATCCTGGGACAAAGATAGCAAAAAAACAAACTGGTAGCATCCCTCGCTGTGCCACAGCTGCTAGAGGTGCACCCCAGACAAGCAGGGTCTGGAGCGGACCTCAGCAGTTGTACAGCGAAGGGGCTAGACTGGTAGAAGGAAAACCAAGCAACAGAAATACTTCATCATCAACATTCTGGGTGTCCACTCAGAGACCCAATCGAAAAGTCAGCAACTACGCAAATGACCAGCGGACAAATCCACAAAGATGGGAAGAAAACAGCACAAAAAGGAGGAAAACACCCAAAACCAGAACACCTCGCCTCCTAGAAAGGACCAAAACTCCTCACCAGCAAGGGAACAAAGCTGGACGGAGAATGACTGTGACGAAATGACGGAATTAGACTTCAGAAGATGGATAATGAGAAACTTTTGTGAGCTAAAAGATCATGTATTAAATCAATGCAAAGAAACTAAGAACCTTGAAAAAAGATTTGAAAAAAGATTCGAGGAAATGATAACAAGAATGGATAACTTAGAGAGGAATATGAATGAATTAAAGGAGCTGAAAAACACAATACGAGAACTTCGCGAAGCAAACACAAGTTTCAATAGCCAAATGGACCAAGCAGAAGAAAGAATATCTGAAGTCGAAGACCAACTCAATGAAATAAAATGAGAAACCAAGATCAGAGAAAAAAGCGCAAAAAGGAATGAACAAAGTCTCCAAGAAATGTGGGACTATGTGAAAAGACCTAACCTACGTTTGATAGGTGTACCAGAAGGGGACGAAGAGAATGAATCCAAGCTGGAAAATACTCTTCAGGACATCATCCAGGAAAATTTCCCCCACCTAGCAAGACAGGCCAACACTCAATTGCAGGAAATGCAGAGAATACCACAAAGATATTCCGCAAGAAGAGCAACCCCAAGGCACATAATCGTCAGATTCAACAGGGTTGAAATAAAGGAGAGAATACTAAGGGCAGCCAGAGAAAAAGGTCGGGTCACCCACAAAGGGAAGCCCATCAGACTCACAGCAGATCTCTCGGCAGAAACACTACAAGCCAGAAGAGAGTGGGGGCCAATATTCAACATTCTTAAAGAAAAGAACTTTCAACCCAGAATTTCATATCCAGCCAAACTGAGCTTCAGAAGTGAAGGAAAAATAAAATCCTTTGGGAACAAGCAAGTACTCAGAGATTTTGTCACCACCAGGCCTGCTTTACAAGAGCTCCTAAAAGAGGCACTACACATAGAAAGGAACAACCAGTACCAGCCATTCCAAAATCACACTAAAAGTTAAAGAGCATCAACATAATGAAGATTCTACAACAACTAACAGGCAAAACAGCCACTTAGCATCAAAATGGCAGTATCAAATTCACACATAACGATATTAACCCTAAATGTAAATGGACTAAATGCACCAATCAAAAGACACAGACTGGCAAATTGGATAAAAATTCAAAACCCATCAGTGTGCTGTATCCAGGAAACCCATCTCACATGCAAGGATACACAAAGGCTCAAAATAAAGGGATGGAGGAAGATTTACCAAGCTAATGGAAAGCAAAAAAAAGCAGGAGTTGCAATTCTCATCTCTGATAAAATAGACTTTAAAGCAACAAAGATCAAAAGAGACAAAGAAGGCCATTACATAATGGTAAAAGGATCGATACAACAAGAAGAGCTAACGATCCTAAACATATATGGACCCAACACAGGAGCACCCAGATACATAAGGCAAGTTCTTAATGACTTACAAAAGGACTTAGACTCCCACACAATAATATTGGGAGACTTTAACACTCCACTGTCAATACTAGACAGATCAACCGGACAGAAAACCAACAAGGATATCCAGGGCTTGAACTCAGACCTGGAGCAAGCAAACCTGATAGACATTTACAGAACTCTCCACCCCAAATCCACAGAATACACATTCTTCTCAGCACCACATCACACCTACTCTAAAATTGACCACATAATTGGAAGTAAAGCACTGCTCAACAAATGCAAAACAACTGAAATCATAACAAACAGCCTCAGACCATAGTGCAATCAAGCTAGAACTCAGAATTCAGAAACCGACCCAGAACCGCACAGCTTCATGGAAACTGAACAACTGGCTCTTGAATGTTGACTGGGTAAACAACAAAATGAAGGCAGAAATAAAGAAGTTCTTCGAAACCAATGAGAACGAAGACACAATGTGCCAGAACCTCTGGGACACATTTAAAGCAGTCTCTAGAGGAAAGTATATAGCAATAAGTGCCCATATGAGGAGAATGGAGAGATCCAAAATTGACACCCTAATGTCAAAATTGAAAGAGCTAGAGGAGCAAGATCAAAAAAACTCAAAACCCAGCAGAAGACAAGAAATAACTAAGATCAGAGCTGAGCTGAAGGAGACTGAGACACGAAAAACCCTTCAAAAAATCAATAAATCCAAGAGCTGGTTTTTTGAAAAGATCAACAAAATAGACAGACCACTAGCCAGATTGATTAAAAAGAAAAGAGAGAACAACCAAATAGATGCAATAAAAAATGATAAAGGGGAAATCACCACAGATTCCACAGAAATTCAAACCATCATCAGAGAATATTACAAACAACTATATGCGCATAAACTAGTAAACCTGGAAGAAATGGATAAATTCCTGGACTCCTGTGTCCTCCCAAGCCTAAACCAAGAGGAAGCTGAAACTATGAATAGACCAATAACAAGGTCTGAAGTTGAGGCAGCAATTAAGAGCCTACCACACAAAAAAAGGCCAGGTCCAGACGGGTTCACAGCCGAATTCTACCAGGCACACAAGGAGGAGCTGGTGCCATTCCTTCTAAAACTATTTCAAACAATCCAAAAAGAGGGAATCCTTCCCAAATCATTTTATGAGACCAACATCATCCTGATACCAAAACCCGGCAGGGACCCAAGGAGAAAAGAAAACTTCAGGCCAATATCCATGATGAACATAGATGCAAAAATCTTCAATAAAATATTGGCAAGCCGATTGCAACAGCAAATCAAAAAACTTATTCATCATGATCAAGTAGGATTCATCCCAGGGATGCAAGGCTGGTTCAACATACGCAAGTCTATAAACGTAATTCACCACATAAACAGAACCAAAAACAAAAACCACATGATTATCTCAATTGACGCAGAGAAGGCATTTGACAAAATTCAACAGCCCTTTATGCTAAAAACCCTCAATAAACTCGGTATCGATGGAACGTATCGCAAAGTAATAAAAGCTATTTAAGACAAATCAACAGCCAATATCATACTGAATGGGCAAAAACTGGAAGCATTCCCTTTAAAATCTGGCACTAGACAAGGATGCCCTCTCTCACCACTCCTATTCAATATAGTACTGGAAGTTCTAGCCAGAGCAATCAGGCAAGAAAAAGAAATAAAGGGTATTCAAATAGGAAAGAAGGAAGCCAAATTGTCTCTATTTGCAGACGACATGATAGTATACCTAGAAGACCCCATTGCCTCAGCCCAAAAACTCCTGAAACTGATAAGCAACTTCAGCAAAGTCTCAGGATATAAAATCAATGTGCAAAAATCACAAGCATTTGTCTACACCAATAACAGACTTAAAGAAAGCCAAATCAAGAGCGAACTGCCATTCGCAATTACTACAAAAAGAATAAAATACCTTGGAATACAACTCACAAGGAACGTAAGGGACCTCTTCAAGGAGAACTACCAACCACTGCTCAACGAAATCAGAGAGGACACAAACACATGGAGAAACATTCCATGTTCATGGTTAGGAAGAATTAATATCGTGAAAATGGCTATACTGCCCAAAGTAATTTACAGAATCAACGCTATCCCCATCAAGCTACAATTGACTTTCTTCACAGAACTGGAAAAAACCACCATGAACTTCATATGGAACCAAAAGAGAGCCCGCATAGCCAAGTCAATTCTAAGCAAAAAGAACACAGCGGGGGGCATCACACTACTGGATTTCAAACTATACTACAAGGCTACAGTAATCAAAACAGCATGGTACTGGTACCAAAACAGAGATATAGACCAATGGAACAAAACAGAGGCACCAGAGGCAACACAACATACATACAACTATACAATCTTTGATAAACCCGACAAAAACAAGCAATGGGGAAAGGATTCCATGTTTAATAAATGGTGTTGGGAAAACTGGCTAGCCATGTTCAGAAAGCAGAAACTGGACCCTTTCCTGACACCTTACACTAAAATTAACTCCAGATGGATTAAAGACTTAAACATAAGACCTGGCACCATAAAAACCCTAGAAGGAAATCTAGGCAAAACCATCCAGGATATAGGAGTAGGCAAGGACTTCATGAACAAAACACCAAAAGCATTGGCAACAAAAGCCAAAATAGACAAATGGGACCTAATGAAACTCCACAGCTTCTGCACGGCAAAAGAAACAGTCACTAGAGTGGATCGGCAGCCAACAGAATGGGAAAAAATTTTTGCAGTCTACCCATCTGACAAAGGGCTGATATCCAGAATTTACAAAGAACTCAAACAGATTTACAGGAAAAAAACAAACAAGCCCATTCAAAAGTGGGCAAAGGATATGAACAGATACTTTACGAAAGAAGACATATATGAGGCCAACAATCATATGAAAAAATGCTCATCGTCACTGGTCATCAGAGAGATGCAAATCAAAACCACATTGAGATACCATCTCACGCCAGTTAGAATGGCGATTATTAAAAAATCTGGAGACAACAGAAGCTGGAGAGGATGTGGAGAAAAAGGAACACTTTTACACTGTTGGTGGGAGTGTAAATTAGTTCAACCATTGTGGAAGACAATGTGGCGATTCCTCAAGGCCTTAGAAATAGAAATTCCATTTGACCCAGCAATCCCATTACTGGGTATATATCCAAAAGACTATAAATCGTTCTACTGTAAGGACACATGTACACGAATGTTCATTGCAGCACTGTTTACAATAGCAAAGACCTGGAATCAACCCAAATGCCCATTGATAATAGACTGGATTGGAAAAATGTGGCACATATACACCATGGAATATTATGCAGCCATCAGAAATGATGAGTTTGTGTCATTTGTAGGGACATGGATGAATCTGGAAAACATCATCCTCAGCAAACTGACACAAGAACAGAAAATGAAACACCGCATATTCTCACTCATAGGTGGGTGATGAAAAATGAGAACACATGGACACAGAAAGGGGAGTACTAAACACTGGGGTCTATTGGGGGGAAAAGGGGAGGGCCAGTGGGAGGGGGAGGTGGGGAGGGATAGCCTGGGGAGAAATGCCAAATGTGGGTGAAGGGGAGAAGAAAAGCAAAGCACACTGCCATGTGTGTACCTACGCAACTGTCTTGCATGCTCTGCTCATGTACCCCAAAACCTATAATCCAATAAAAAAAAAAAAGAAGAAAAAAAAAAAAAAAAAAGCAGGCCTGATGGTGACAAAATCTCTGAGTACTTGCTTGTTCGCAAAGGATTTTATTTTTCCTTCACTTATGAAGCTCAGTTTGGCTGAATATGAAATTCTGGGTTGAAAGTTCTTTTCTTTAAGGATGTTGAATATTGGCCCCCACTCTCTTCTGGCTTGTAGGGTTTCTACTGAGAGATCTGCTGTGAGTCTGATGGGCTTCCCTTTGTGGGTCACCCGACCTTTCTCTCTGGCTGCCCTTAGCATTTTCTCCTTCACTTCAGCCCTGGTGAATATGACAATTATGTGCCTTGGGGTTGCTCTTCTTGAGGAATCATTGTGGTGTTCTCTGTATCTCCTGGACTTGAATATTGTCCTGCCTTGCTAGGTTGGGGAAATTTTCCTGGATAATATCCTAAAGAGTATCTTCCAGCTTGGATTCATTCTCTTCGTCACATTCAGGTACACCTATCAAACGTAGATTAGGTCTCTTCACATAGCCCCACATTTCTTGGAGACTGTTCATTCCTTTTTGTGCTTTTTTCTCTAATCTTGCCTTCTCATTTTATTTATTGAGTTGATCTTCGACCTCTGATATCCTTTCTTCTGCTTGGTCAACTCAGCTGTTGAGACTTGTGCATGCTTTGTGAAGTTCTCGTGTTGTGTTTTTCAGCTCCATCAATTCACTCATATTCCTCTCTAAGTTGTCTGTTCTTGTTATGATTTCCTCAAATCTTTTTTCAAGGTTCTTAGTTTCTTTGCATTGAGTTAGAACATGTTCTTTTAGCTCATGGAAGTTTCTCATTACCCACCTTCTGAAGTCTGATTCTGTCATTTCATCACACTCATTCTCCATCCAGCTTTGCTCCCTTGCTGGTGAGGGGTTGTGGTCCCTTGTAGGAGGCGAGGTGTTCCGGTTTCGGGTGTTTTCCGCCTTTTTGCCCTGGTTTCTTCCCATCTTTGTGGATTTATCCACCTATTGTCTAGGTAGTTTCTGATTTTCCAATAGGGTTTCTGAGTGCATCAACAAAATAAAGAATCTGCATCAACTAATGGGCAAAACAGCCAGCTAGCATCAAAATGGCATTATCAAATTCACACACAACAATATTAACCCTAAATGTAAATGGGCTAAATGCACCGATCAAAAGACACAGACTGGCATATTGGATAAAAAGCCAAAACCCATCTCACATGCAAGGATACAAAAGGCTCAAAATAAAGGGATGGAGGAAGATTTACCAAGCAAATGGAGAGCAAAAAAAAAAAAAAAAAAAAAGCAGGAGTTGCAATTCTCGTCTCTGATAAAATAGACTTTAAAGAAACAAAGATCAAAAGAGACAAAGAAGGGCACTACATAATGGTAAAAGGATCGATACAAGAAGAGCTAATGATCCTAAATAAATATGGACCCAATACAGGAGCACCCAGATATATAAGACAGGTTCTTAATGACTTACAAAGAGACTTAGACTCCCACACAGTAATAGTGGGAGACTTTAACACTCCACTGTCCATATTAGACAGATCAACCAGACAGAAAATTAACAAGGATATACAGGACTTGAACTCAGACCTGGAACAAGCAAACCTGATAGACATTTACAGAATTCTCCACCCCAAATCCACAGAATATACATTCTTCTCAGCACCACATCACACATACTCTAAAATTGACCACATAATTGGAAGTAAATCACTCCTCAGCAAATGCGAAACAACTGAAATCATAACAAACAGTCTCTCAGACCACAGTGCAATCAAGTTAGAACTCAGAATTCAGAAACTAACTCAGAACCTCACAGCTTCAGGGAAACTGAACAACTGGCTCTTGAATGTTAACTGGATAAACAATGAAATGAAGGCAGAAATAAAGAAGTTCTTCGAAACCAATGAAAACAAAGACACAACATACCAGAATCTCTGGAACACATTTAAAGCAGTCTCTAGAGGAAAATATACAGGAATAAGTGCCCACATGAGAAGAGTAGAGAGATCCAAATTGACACCCTATTGTCAACATTGAAAGAGCTAGAGGAGCAAGATCAAAAAAACTCAAAACCTAGCAAAAGACAAGAAATAATTAAGATCAGAGCAGAACTGAAGGAGATAGAGACATGACAAACCCTTCAAAAAATCAATAAATCCAAGAGCTGGTTTTTTGAAAAGATCAACAAAATAGACAGACCACTAGCCAGATTGATAAAAAAGAAAAGAGAGAATAACCAAATAGATGCAATAAAAAACGACAAAGAGAAAATCACCACAGATTCCACAGAAATTCAAACCATCATCAGAAAATATTATAAACAACTCTATATACATAAACTAGTAAACCTGGAAGAAATGGATAAATTCCTGGGCACTTGTGTCCTCCGAAGCCTAAACTAGGAGGAAGCCGAAAATATGAATAGACCAATAACAAGGTCTGAAGTTGAGGCAGCATTAAGAGCCTACCACATAAAAAAAGCCCAGGTCCAGATGGGTTCACAGCCCAATTCTACCAGACACACAAAGAGCAATTGTTACCATACTGCCTAAAACTATTCCAAATAATCCAAAACGAGGGAATCCTTCCTAAATCATTTTATGAGACCAACATCATCCTGATACCAAAACCCAGCAGAGACTCAACAAGAAAAGAAAACTTCAGGCCAATATCCATGATGAAAATAGACACAAAAATCTTCAATAAAATACTGGCAAGCCAATTGCAACAGCACATCAAAAAGCTTATCCACCATGATCAATCAGGATCATCCGGGGATGCAAGGCTGGTTCAACATACGCAAGTCTATAAACGTAATTCACCACATAAACAGAAGCAAAAACAAAAACCACAGGATTATCTCGATAGATGCAGAGAAGGCCTTTGACAAAATTCAACAGCCTTTTATGTTAAAAACCCTCAATAAACTCGGTATTGATGGAACGTATCTCAAAATAATAAAAGCTACTTACGACAAACCAACAGCCAATATCATACTGAATGGGCAAAAACTGGAAGCATTCCCTTTGAAATCTGTCACTAGACAAGAATGCCCTCTCTCACCACTCCTATTCAATATAGTACTGGAAGTTCTAGCCAGAGCAATCAGGCAAGAAAAAGAAATAAAGGGTATTCAAATAGGAAAGGAGGAAGCCAAATTGTCTCTATTTGCAGACGACATGATAGTACATCTAGAAGACCCCATTGTCTCAGCCCAAAAACTCCTGAAACTGGTAAGCAACTTCAGTAAAGTCTCAGGATACAAAATCAATGTGCAAAAATCACAAGCATTCCTATACAACAATAACAGACTTAAAGAGAGCCAAATCAAGAATGAACTATCATTCACAATTGCTACAAAGAGAATAAAATACCTAGGAATACAACAAGAAGGAACATAAAGCACATCTTCAAGGAGAACTACAAACCACTGCTCAAGAAAATAAGAGAGAACACAAACAGATGAAGAAACATTCCATTTTCATGGTTAGGAAGAATCAATATTATGAAAATGGCCATACTGCCCTAAGTAATTTACAGACTCAACACTATCCCATCAAGCTACCAATGACCTTCCTCACAGAACTGGAAAAAAACACCTTAAACTTCATATGGAACCCAAAGAGAGCCCACATAGCCAAGTCCATTCTGAGCAAAAAGAACACAGCAGGAGGCATCACACTACCAGACTTCAAACTATACTACAAGCCTACAGTAATCAAAACAGCATGGTACTGGTACCAAAACAGAGATATAGACCAATGGAACAAAACAGAGGCACCGGAGGCAACACAACATACATACAACTATACAATCTTTGATAAACCCGACAAAAACAAGCAATGGGGAAAGGATTCCATGTTTAATAAATGGTGTTGGGAAAACTGGCTAGCCATGTGCAGAAAGCAGAAACTGGACCCCTTCCTGACACCTTACACTAAAATTAACTCCAGATGGATTAAAGACTTAAACATAAGACCTGGCACCATAAAAACCCTAGAAGGAAATCTAGGCAAAACCATCCAGGATATAGGAGTAGGCAAGGACTTCATGAACAAAACACCAAAAGCACTGGCAACAAAAGCCAAAATAGACAAATGGGACCTAATGAAACTCCACAGCTTCTGCACGGCAAAAGAAACAGTCACTAGAGTGGATTGGCAGCCAACAGAATGGGAAAAAATTTTTGCAGTCTACCCATCTGACAAAGGGCTGATATCCAGAATTTACAAAGAACTCAAACAGATTTACAGGAAAAAAACAAACAAGCCCATTCAAAAGTGGGCAAAGGATATGAACAGATACTTTACGAAAGAAGACATATATGAGGCCAACAATCATATGAAAAAATGCTCATCATCACTGGTCATCAGAGAGATGCAAATCAAAACCACATTGAGATACCATCTCACGCCAGTTAGAATGGCGATCATTAAAAAATCTGGAGACAACAGATGCTGGAGAGGATGTGGAGGAACAGGAACACTTTTACACTGCTGGTGGGAGTGTAAATTAGTTCAACCATTGTGGAAGACAGTGTGGCGATTCCTCAAGGACCTAGAAATAGAAATTCCATTTGTCCCAGCAATCCCATTACTGGGTATATATCCAAAGGATTATAACTTATTCTACTATAAGGACACATGTACACGAATGTCCATTGCAGCACTGTTTACAATAGCAAAGACCTGGAACCAATCCAAATGCCCATCGATGATAGACTGGACTGGGAAAATCTGGCACATATACACCATGGAATATTATGCAGCAATCAAAAACGATGAGTTCATGTCTTTTGTAGGGACATGGATGAATCTGGAGAACATCATTCTCAGCAAACTGACACAAGAACAGAAAATGAAACACCACATATTCTCACTCATAGGTGGGTGATGAACAATGAGAACACATGGACACAGGGAGGGGAGCACTACACACTGGGGTCTATTGGGGGGAATGGGGAGGGACAGCGGTAGGGGGAGATGGGGAGGGATACCATGGGGAGAAATGCCAAATGTGGGTGAAGGGGAGGAAGGCAACAAATCACACTGCCACATGTGTACCTATGCACCTATCTTGCATGTTCTGCACATATACCCCAAAACCTAAAAAGCAATAAAAATAAATAAACAAACAAACAAACAAACTAGGTATTGAAGGAACATGTCTCAAAATAATAAAAGCTATTCATGACAAACCTACAGCCAATATCATATTGAATGGACAAAACCTAGAAACATTCTCTTTTAAATCAGGCAGTAGACAAGGATGCCCTCTCTCACCACTCTTACTCAATATAGTACTCAATATAGAGCAATTAGCCAAGGAAAACATAAATAAATAAAGGGTATTAAATTAGGAAAGGAGGAAGTCAAATTGGTTCTATTTGTAGATGACATGATTGTGTATTTAGAAGGCTCTATCATCTCATCCCAAAATCTCCTGAAACTGATAAGCAATTTCAGCAGTAAGGATACAAAATCAATGTGCAGAAATCACAAGCACTCCTATACACCAATAACAGACTTAAAGAGAGCCAATTCATGAGCGAACTCCCATTCACAGTTGCTACAAAGAGAATAAAATACCTAGGAATAAAACTAAGAATGTAGTTCTCCTCTTCAATTAGAACTACAAACCACTGTAGTTTGTCATTGGTAGAAATAAGAGAGGACACAAACAGATGGAGAAATATTCCATGCTCATGGTTAGGAAGAATAAATATCATGAAAATGGCCATACTGCCCAAAGTAATTTATAGATTCAATGCTATCCCCATCAAGCTACCAATGACCTTCTTCACAGAACTGGAAAAAACCCACGTTAAACTTCATATGGAAGCAAAAGAGAGCCTGCATAGCTAAGACAATCCTAAGCAAAAACAACAAAGCTGGAGGCATCATGCTACCTGACTACAAACTATACTACAAGGCTACAGTAATCAAAACAGCATGGTACTGGTACCAAAACAGAGCTATAGACCAATGGAACAGAACAGAGGTCTCAGAGGCAACACTACACATCTACAACCACCTGATCTTTGACAAACCTGACAAAAACAAGCAACAGGGAAAGGATTCCCTGTTTAATAAATGGTGCTGGGAAAACTGGCTAGTCATGTGCAGAAACTGGACCCCTTTCTGACACGTAACACTAAAATTAACTCCAGATGGATTAAAGACCTAAACATAAGACCTAACACCATAAAAACCCTAGAAGAAAACCTAGGCAATACCATTCAGGACATAGGCATAGGCAATGACTTCATGACTAAAACAACAAAAGCATTGGCAACAAAGCCAAAACAGACAAATGGGACCTAATCAAACTCCATAGCTTCTGTACAGCAAAAGAAACAATCATTAAAGTGAATGAGAAACCAACAGAATGGGAAAAAAATTTTGCAATCTACCCATCTGACAATGGGCTAATATCCAGAATCTACAAAGAACTAAAACAGATTTACAAGAAAAAAAACAAACCCATCCAAAAGTGGGTGAAGGTAACAAACAGACACTTTTCAAAAGAAGACATATATGAGGCCAACAAACATGAAAAAATACTCATCATCACTGGTCATTAGAGAAATGCAAATCAAAACTACACTGAGATACCATCTCACACCAGTTAGAATGGCAATCATTAAAATATCTGGAGACAACAGATGCTGGAGAGGATGTGGAGAAATAGGAACACTTTTACACTGTTGGTGGGAGTGTAAATTAGTTCAACCATTGTGGAAGACAGTGTGGCACTTCCTCAATGACATAAAAATAGAAATTCCATTTGACCCAGCAATCCCATTACTGGGTATATATCCAAGGGATTCTAAATTGTTCTATTATAAAGAACATGCTATAAACACGTATGTTCATAGCGGAACTGTTTACAATAGCAAAGACCTAGAACCAACCCAAATGCCCATCAATGATATACTGGACAAGGAAAATGTGACACATATACACCATAGAATACCATGCAGCCATAAAAAATGATGAGTTCATGTCCTTTGTAGGGACATGGATGGATCTGGAGAACATCATTCTCAGCAAACTGACACAAGAACAGAAAATCATACACTGCATGTTCTCACTCATAGGCGGGTGAACACATTATTATTGAACAATGAGAACACATGGACACAGGGAGAGGAGCATCACACACTGGGGTCTGTTGGGGGAAGTGCCAAGGGAAGAACAGTTGGGGGTGGGGAGGTTTGGGAGAAATAACATGGGGAGAATTGCCAGATGTAGATGATGGGGGGATGGTGGCAGCTTACCACATTGCCACGTGCATACTTATGAAACAATCCTGCATGATCTGCACATGTACCCCAGAAACTAAAGTATTAAAATAAAATAGAAAAGGAATTTTAATACTGTAATTTTAATCTTTTCGTGATTCATAAAGCATATTTTTATGCCATAGACTTTACATACTTTTATACTATAAAACCAAGTTAAGATAAACAACTAAGTTCCAGAATTGAAGAAAAGGATTTTAAAATGTTATGTAGTGTAGTATTATTAAAACACACTTCATGAAAGCTAAGGTTGTATTTGAATGAGATAAAATGAAATAAACATACCAGGTTACTAAATAAATATATAAATCTTTCTTAAGGATATTTGTAAATTCACAAAAGAACAAAGATATGTTACCTTTACCAGCTTCTTAATGTCAGTTTTCTAATAAGGCAGTTGAATGTCCTAAGAAAGGTTTACTTTTTTTGTCCAGAGAGATTTTGTATTTAATTATACTTTAAGAATAAGCCTATCTGCCCAAAATATTACCTAATGTCCTCTAGTATTTTATAGCCATCATTATTACTAAAATCAATCTATATAGCCTCACAGTTTTCATTCTCCAAATTATTTCCCTCTTGTTCCTCTTCTTCCAATAAAAGAATTCTTTCTATCTAGAGTATATATTTAAAATAATTCTTTCTAGAGTATATTACTTTTTCCCCAGGGCTGTTTTCAGCTCAGTTGCCAAAAACTCATAATGCCAAGTCAGTCTATTATTCTTCTAGACCAAGTATAGAAGATCTATCTTCAGTAATAAATCACAACACATAATAGGCAATTTCAAATAATTAAACTTATGGAGTATCATTATTTGACATTTACCAAAGGAGCAACAACTACTAACACATATGAACTAACAACAAATGTTCATGCATTTTTGAGTGGCTTAAATTCAGAACTTTAGACAAACAAAAAACTTTTTAAAAAATAACAAGGCCCTTCTTGGGAAAAAAAATGTGCAACCACTTTAAATCACCAAAAAGAGAATAGAAAAGACAAAGAACATTTGAAGATATAATCTTAGATACAATCCCTTCTCCTCTCTGTAAGTGCACCTCTTTTACAAACTTAATGAGGACCAATTTCATTCTTATTCAAAAAATACTTAAAAACATACTTTTAATTTTCAGAAATACATTATTCATTTCTAGTGTTCCTTACAAAAAGAATTTAGGAACACAAATCAATAATCTATAGGACTATGTTGTTATTTGGAATTGTAAAATTCACCGTTTTTTTCCAGGACTTGGATGCTGTGCTTCCAGTAATGAAAGTCAAGGCAACTGGTTCAGAGAAAGCTGGTTATAAGCATGATATAATGCTAAAAGTTGGCATTACTATTTGAATATGCTGACAGATTTTTTTCTCTTCCATTATCTTTATAAGCCTTCCATTTTTTGTGTAGGTTACCATTATTAAAAATAGAGATACCAACTCTTCATAATATGTAGTAGAGAGCTGTGGTCATCTTAACATACTTATTTATAAGTAAAATTTTAAAAGTGGTTATTAAATATGTCACAATTTAAATCCTGGGCTATTTTCAATTTTGAGATGGAATAGTTTTTAATAAATTTCACACTACAAGAAAAGTGAGATTTATAAATGTATGAACCTGTTTGGAAACATTTATTCTTAGTTGCATTGTCTAGAAACAGTTTTATATGCAAAAATGTTTAGCCAAGTTTGAATTATAGAATAGTAAGAATATAATTTAGGAAGAAAAAAGCATGCAAAATGTCCACAGATATGCAAAAAATAATCCTATTTAGTCAGAAATATCTGCACTGCAGCACCAGTTGTACGACCAGCTAATCCCTTCCTTTGAAAATGAGAAGGAACAGATATTTCAGTAGATAAAATAGCACACATACTAAAAGGAGCCTAAATTTATAGAACAACCTGTTCACTTCCTCAGGAGTCTATCCAGAAAACACAGAGCTGTTTTTAATAACTCTAAAATGTTAGTGTTTAGAAAGCTTATTTTGAAGGAAAATAACAAAAGAAATGACTAGAGTACAGATATATCTATAGGCCTTTTGCTATTTTCCTCCAAACTAAGAAAATATAACATATATATAACATAAAAAATACATGATACATATGTAAAATATGTTACATTAAAAATTATATATATATAAAATATATATACTTAAAGTCAGTATAGAGCAGGGCACATAGGGAATAGAGGATTTTGGCCTTCCAGGAGAAAAATAAAAGATGTTAAGGTTTGTCTTTAAGTTAATACCAGGATAACATATCCCAGAAAATGGAATGATGGTCCCCAAAAAGATATGTCCAAGTACTAATTCCCAGAAACTGTAAATGTAACCTTATTTGGAAAAGAGAGTATTTTCAGATGGAATTATGTTCATGATTTTGAGATGAAGAGAACATCCTGGATTATCTGGGATAGATTCTAAATTGAGTGACAAGTACCCTTTTAAGAAACACACAGAAGACAGACACAGAGGAGAAAGCCATATGAAGACCGAGGCAGAGGCTGAAGTGATGGGGCCACAAGCCAAGGAAAGCTGACAGCCACCAGAAGCTGGAAGAGCCAAGAAATAGCATCTCCCCTAGAGCCTTGGGAAGCAGCACAACCCTGCCAACACCTACCTAGATGTTGGATTTCCAGCCTCCAGAATGGTGACAGAATAAATGTCTATTGTTTTAAGCCACTCGGTTTGTGGTAATTTATTATAGCAGCCACAAGAAAAGAAGATAATGTGTATATACTGTGTGTGTCTGTGTTTATAACACATATATGTATGCATATACTCATGCACTAAGACACTGTTAGTACCTCTTCACACATACCATAACACATGAGATTCCATTAAATGGAGTTTTTTACCTCTGAAATATTATGTCTTCAACTTTAGTTTCTGCTATTTGTTGAATATAATTGACATGCCACAGTACTAGGCCCTCTGGAAACAACAGTAAGGTAGACACCACCTATACTCATGAAGCATCCCAGTATAGACAAGTGAACAAACATGGGAATACATTAAATCACTCTTTCTAGGCATGGATGCATGGGACCCCAAAGAGGAGGAACATACAGCTCAGCATAGGAGGGGGCAGGAACAGAGATCACAGTGAGCTTTCCAGAAAAATAAACACCTAAAGTTAGTGAAACCTGAAAGATGAGTTTGCATGGTAGTGCTGGTACAATGGCATGGAGCATGGGTGTAGAAGACACAGGGGAAGAACAGAGAGGGTTCAGGCTGAGAGGACACAATATAAATGAAAGAAGTTCTGTGAGATAGCAGTGGGTGTGAAGGAGGCAAGAGATGAAACTGGGCTGTAGACAGAAAGCAGAGAATGATGAGCCTTGTAAGTCATTCTGAGAAGTTTATACTCTATCATGAGGGGACTGGGAGTCACTGGAGGGTTTTAAGCTGAAGAAAACATAAGGGCATTTTTAAAAATTATTAAAATTACTATCTATGGTGTGAACTAACATCAGGAAATATTGGAGCCAGAGATAACTTTTTATGAGGCAACAGCGGCAGCCCAGGCAAGAGACAAGGATGCTTTGAACTAAAGGAGTGATGCAGGGATGAACAGATAGAACATTTCCATGGAGTCATGAAGGGAGTCTAATAGACAGGAATCGACACTTGGGCAAGTATGTATATGAGGAATAGAAGAGAGACATCTAGGTTTCTAACTTGAGTAATTGAGGGGATGGCAGCATTGTTTCTCAATTCTGGAATGTGGACTGAGGAGCAGATCTTGGGGGAGGATATGATGAGCTCAGAGAAGGTGAGTATGAGAGCCACCCCAGTGGAAGAAGAAAAGCAACTGGACATGTTGGTTTGTAGCTCAAACCAGAGATACCTGGGTTAGAGGTAAGGACTTGTAAGTCATCAGCCCATAGAGGATTGTTGAAGCCATAGGAGTAATTGGGAAATCCCAGACAGAGCAAGTGCAGTAAAAATTAGAAGGGACATAGATGAAACTTGCACGAATACAATGTAGAGATAGAGAAAGAGGAATCCCCAAAGGGGACAGAATGAGTAGCCAAAGAAAGAGGAGGAAAACCAGAAAAGTATCATGTCACTAAGGCCGGAGCAAAAGGATCTTATGAAAACAGGATGTGCAGCTATGTTAAATGCTCCAGATAGTACTGTAATGACTCAGAATTTTCCAGGGCATTTTTTGACAATCAGATATTACAAACAGAGCAGAGGAGGCAAAAGGCCAACTTCAGCAGGTTGAGTCATGGTGGGTGGAAAAGTGAAGTGAGTAGCAAGTGTGGTTAACTCTGGCAAGTGATTTAGCTGGGAAAGGGAAAAAAAAGAGAAAATGGAGACTCTGAACATTTACTTTCTTATTAAGCTTGAAGAGGTCTGAGATGCTAATAATCAGAGTCATCTTTTTTTTTAAATAAATCAATATCCCTCATATTCACATAGACTTTGTAATTTTAGAATAATCATGGAAAGGTATCTTAAAGGTAAATTAAATTTCCGTCTATTAGAGACATCCTTCTCATAAAGTCCCCATTAGAGGGTCATCCAGACACTTTCTGTGATAGGGGCTTACTACTTCATAAGGGCTCTGGTTGTATTACTAGACAGCTGTGTCATTTAAAAAGCACCTTCTTAAAGTGGCACAAGTATGCCTTGCCAGGATATAAAGGACCCTTAGCTCCAGTTCTGCCTTCTGGTACCATATGTAAATAGAACTATTGTGTGTGCTTAGTTCTTCCAATCTGAGCCCTCCCTGCCATCCAGGGTTCTCTGCTCTGGGAGAATTCTCACTTATGAACATCCATTTTAAAGATTAGTGCATCCAACTATATAATTAAAAGCAGCATCTTAAATGTCACATTGTCAGCGCTGAATACAGCAGGACTGTCACTGCCTATGATCTGAATTTCCATTAACATAGCATGGGCCCATTGTCAAATAAACAGTTAAAAAAAAAAGAGAGAGAGAAAGCTGTACTTTGCCTCTGGTCCTGTCAAGCATGAGTCTAAGTTCACGGACTACCACAAAGAAACACTGAGACGACTTAATGCGGAGAGATCCCTCTTGAGGTGGCTGACTGTTATCCTTGCAATGACCTGGTTATCATCTTGTTTATAAATTCAGTAGTCATTCTGGCTTTTTATAGCATCCACTTCTGCTACTAAGAGGTTGACTGTGGTGCTCAAATCTTGCTCCAAAGGACTGCAGCCTAATCTTGTCTTTGCTACTAGTACCGATGGCCATTGAGTAGATGATCAACGGGTCACTCACTCTGTCATTAAAATACAATGCACAGGCCATAAACAGTTTTAAATGTGCTTTTTATTAAGTCTTTTATTGCCTTTTTATAGAAATAAAATATAGCTTTTCAATACAGCTGCCTCTAAGGATCTAAACGTTCATGCCTTTTGAGTTAAGAGCCATTTTCCCAGGAATGCATCTGATGTAACAGGAAGTGTTATAGTAAATCATACCAAAACTTGAATATTTCTCCTGGATCCCATATCTTTGATCATTTGGATTTTACATTCCTTTCTTCATTCAATAAATATGTAATGAGTGTCTCCATGTGCTGGGCACTGTGTTGGATACACCGGCTAGAGCAGCCAATAAAACCCACAGCATTCCTGTCCTCACAGGGCATAGCCCCATGGAGAGATGGCTACTGCCCAAGTCAACACACACACACCATTGTATAATATTCAGGGGTTGGGATGGGTGCTGTGACAAATGGGAATAGGGCATTCTGAAAAGTAAAACTAGGGCAGGGTAATGCCTAATTCGAAGAGTCAGAAAAGTGACATCAAGCTGAGAACTAAAGGGTGAGTAGGTGTTTCACTTGTTTTTGTTTATTGTGTTTCCAGAGAAATGGTTGGGGAACAGCATCTTATGCAGAAAGAACACAAGAACACTCTGACAGTCCTGAGGCTGTTTCCAACCTTCATTTTTCCTTACGGCATTACAGACTTCTAAGACATCTTGGTTTGATCCGTACAAATGTAAGACATAGCTATAAATTAGTGAATACATTTTGCAGGTGTTAAAAAAGGATTCTTTGGCATGCAAATAAACCCAGCCTCCTCAATCATATGTATGACGAGTCAACAATGTCTGGAGGTGCTAGCTCTTTCGAGGTTGATAAAAGCACTATATCAATATTTTTCCATCTGCTGGAAACTGGCACAATTTTTTAAGATTTAGATTTATTTTGTCAAACAGCATGAAATGCTCTGACTCATAGGTCCTCTCTAGGTTAGAATGTGGGAAATCATTAAAGAGAACTGGTGAGCAGTCAAAACTGAGAGAGTAAGTTTCTTACCTGTATTTGCATTAATTTCATTTAAAAGCACTATTTTGTTCCCAGTTATACCTGATGATGAACCTTCCAGAGAGGAGTGGAAGGCCCATTTCAGGAAAGAGTCACTGATCAGACATCGAGTATCTTGAGATCTGACTTCAAGGCTTATGAATGTGAAATGTGAAATGAATGTAAAATGGTGTCACAGTGCTAGGGTGACCCCTGTCTGGTTTTCCTGGGATTTTTTGTAGTTTTAGCATGAGAAGCTCTATGTCCCAAGAAACTCCTCTGTCCCAGATAAACTGGGACAGTTGGTCACCAGACTACAATCAGGATTGGCTTCCTGGGAAGCCTGTGCCATCACAGGCTGCCCAGTTCTTAGAGGAGTCCCATGCTTGGTTTAGTGCTTTACTGTTGCTGTTTTGAAATTTGTAAATGTTTGAATAAGGGGTCCTACATTTTCCCTTCACTGGGCCCTACAATTTGAGTAGCTGGTTCTATCTGGAACTAGTATTTATTGAGCTTTTACCTTGTATCAGGCAGTAAATGAGTAGTCTTATATTATTCATCTAATACCTAACCCTGAGAGGAAGTTATTAATATACTAACTTTACAGATAAAGAAACTGTGGTTTGAAGATTTAAGCCATTTAATAAGATATTTAACTGATAGGAACATAAATTCAAAGTAAGAACTGCCTGGCCCCAAGCGCCTCGAGCTTTCTGTTCTGCTGTGTGGAGGCTTAAATCGCACCCTGCCGTGGAGATAGGCACTGTCAGGTTCCATCTTAGAAGGTTATTCATTTTACTGATCCCAGATGGTCAAGTATTGGCAACTTTGTAGAGTTCGAACTGATAATAAACTATGTTAAAAATCGCCACTGCTTTACACATGAGCAATTCCCCCTCCTATCTTAGCCTTTCTACAATTTGTCTTTGACCTGGCAACTGACATTGTTTTTATTGTTCATTTCTTCCTTTAGATTTCCCTTGAAATGAAGGCGGTATGTTCGTATGGGGCTTGGGGGAAGGCAAGATTGGAATTCACAACTGGATTTAAAAAATTAGGCAAATGACAAAGTCAGGAAATGATTTGAGAGGAAGAGCTCCAGACCCCCACCACAAAGCTAAGGAGGTAAAATG
Source organism: Callithrix jacchus (assembly GCF_049354715.1). Taxonomy (NCBI): domain Eukaryota; kingdom Metazoa; phylum Chordata; class Mammalia; order Primates; family Cebidae; genus Callithrix; species Callithrix jacchus. The sequence goes on from NC_133505.1 coordinate 137,229,230, forward strand.
GCCTCCTCGGTCTTCTCCCTGGGTCTTCTTGCGTATTCTGTTCACTCCCATCTCTCATAACTGTTTAGATACAGAATCAGAATTTTCCATGGGACTTACCATTGATGCTCTTTGGAAATACTGCCCTTTCCTCAACTACTGTCTTCCTTAGAGCAAGTAATAATTTTTTTTTTTTTTTTTTTTTTTTTTTTGAGATGGAGTTTCGCTCATTACCCAGGCTGGAGTGCAATGGCGCGATCTCGGCTCACCGCAACCTCCACCTCCTGGGTTCAGGCAATTCTCCTGCCTCAGCCTACTGAGTAGCTGGGATTACAGGCACACGCCACCATGCCCAGCTAATTTTTTGTATTTTTAGTAGAGACGGGGTTTCACCATGTTGACCAGGATGGTCTCATCTCTTGACCTCCTGATCCACCCGCCTGAGCCTCCCAAAGTGCTGGGATTACAGGCTTGAGCCAACGCGCCCGGCCAGAGCAAGTAATAATTGAACTTTTCTGAAGGTCCTTGGAAATTGAGAGAATATAGTTCCCATCTTTATTTTCATTTCTCATTTCATCTAGAAGCACCGTTCTATTTTTAGTTATTTCTGAAAGCTAACCCTGCAGTAACTGGGGCAACCCACCCCTGTGACTGTTATCACTGTATCTGCTTCAGTACCAAGCAACCACCAAGTCCATGTGTGTTTTTCTTAGAACTGACCATCAAGGCTTCAAGATCTTCAAGAGATAGTCCACAGAGTCTGTAAATCACCCACTGTCACGGGAGTTCTTCTACTTGCCTGATCACAGGAATCATCAGACCCTCCACCTATGAGTTACATGACCTTCCTGGAGACTTTGGTGCATTAATGATGGGGTGTGGTCCAGAATACAGAGAAGAGAATAAAGGACCAGGGGGATCTTCTCAGGCAAGTGTGAGAAACACTTCTAAAACCTTTTTCTGTATTTTATAGTTTTCACCTATTTTACTCTAAAACTGAAAATAAGAGACTCTCCTTTATTATTATGGTGGACTAGCTTTTTAAAAATGCCAAAATACACATAATATATTCTTCACATAAATGATTGAAAGTAACTAGAAACAAGCTGACATTTGGGAGAAAGTAGGTTAATTAAAAGAAAAGTTTTCAAGAGAAGAGATTCATATTTAAAAAGTATTCAGAGGTCATGAAGATTTCAGTACTACTGTGTGACAACTTGGGAAATAAAATACATTCACATGCATGAATGCATCCTTACACACGGGTGCGCACACACACATACACACACACACACACACCCTCTACTACATGATATGGGCAATTATGCTGCCTATGACCTAAACCCTATCTATGGGTGATAGTGTCAATAAGATGGAAACTTTCCAAAAAAGAAATATTAGCTGAGACTTTTAGCCAAAACTGGGAGGTGGCATTAACCTTTTCATGCCCTTTGTACATAGTCAAATAAAACAAAAATCATTTTTCATGTATCAATTGTAATTGATAATGTTATATTCTTATTGTATCACAGGTTATAAAGCCTTTGAACACACACACACACACAAAATCTTAGTGTTGCTAGGTTTTGCTCCCCAAACTCCTGGGTTTGGGTTTATATATATATATTACTCTAACGAGTGGCTGTTGAACAGTTGCCTTCCTCATCCTGCCTATGGGAGCTGATTATGCTCTACCTTCTATGCCAAAAACACTCTGGATGACACAGCCTGTGCCCCTAATGAAGGGGGAGAAGAAAACCATAGAGGTCAGGAGCTATTTTGAAGGTCTCTTGAGGAGATCTTTGCAACGGCAGTCATTTCCTTTATCAGCACACATTAACAAAAACCTTCTGGTGGGGGCTCTGAGTTTTCTGTATCAAGTAGTAGTTAAGAAAAAATAAAGTGATAAATAGAAAATGTCTGCTAAAGTTAGACTTTTTAACTGCTTCACTGACCTTAGGTGATAGCGTCAAGTAGGTCTCTTTACTTTATAGACAAGAGAATATGACAGAACAAACCACAGTGATGACAAAACATGGTGATCCAGTGTGACTCTAGGTTTCAGAGTGAAATGATGCCATTCCAAGAGGGTTTTCATTCTTGATTCTTTATAATCTGCACACTCCTTTACTTGTTCCTTTATCTGTCTTCCCCCCAGGGAAATACTGTGGCTTGGCTGGGATGGAATAAACCCGATTAAAGAAGGTAGAAGCTAAGAGTCTAGTGAGACATACCTGATCAAACAAAGGATAGGCATCAGCCCATGAGAAGTGTCTAGAACTGGTTAGTCAAAGGACAGGTTGGCAGAGATATGAGTCCATAGGTTCCAACTAGAAGGTGTATCTATAGAAATGTTCAGGAGGAAAGGAATATATAATGCATGATCATGGTATGTAATTTATGGATTTTTAAGCAAGAGACAATAGGTGATGATGTTAGAAGGCAGGCAGTTGGCACTGAAATTCAGGCACAAGGAATCCAGCATTCATTGGCATGAAATCCAGATAAGCACAGTCACTAGGCAACAAGGTTGGAACTCTATCTCAAATAGCAAGGCAAGGGATCAGTTACTAGGAAACTGGGGTACCTAAGTTAGAGAGAGATCAGCCTTCTTCACTGAAACATCAGAGATTACATACTCTATCCTCATTTTATGCAGTATGCTAAGAAAGAAGCTGTTTAAACCAAATCCTGGATATGCAAAGAAAATGTCAATCCATAGGGCCTCTATACAAAAAATATATATATATTGAGAAGGCAAAACTCAATTAATCATTTTTCCCTGGTTAGCTAATTACATGAGTCAAAAATTGTTGTACTATATACAAACTTTCAAAGGAGTTAAGAAACACAACTCTATTATTGAGCAGCAGCTCTTCATTATGAACATTTGTCCTTTAGTTGGTTGTTAGGCCTTATCTGCCGAGATGCACCACCCAATATCACAGTTTTGCTTGTGGGATCTATGCCGTCAGTCCTGGTTGTCAAAGCAACATCTCTAGAGATTTATTCCAGCAAGCTAAGAAGAGACATGGAAGTCCTGTTTGTAGCACATAACTGAATATTTTAAAGTTCCTTTTGGATTCCCTTTTCATATTTGCTTGCTGGTCAACTGAAATCCATTTTCAGGTCATAAATACAAAACTAAGAGCAAAAATCAGAGGCAGAGTAAAGGAAAAGGTGTCCACTGTGAATCCATAGAAGTGTTGATTATATATGTACCTTATAAAGCAAGGAAACTCAATTTTTACTTTCTACATGGTTTTCAATTCATTGTTGTCTACAAAAATCTCCAACCCCTGATTTTGGTCAATGATGTAAAATTCTTTCATATTCTTTAGTTACTAAATATTTCAGGTCTACTACACACACACACACACACACACACACATGCATAATACTTGAGAAAGAACTATTAGTTATAATAAATATCATTATTTTGTGTTTTCTTCTCAATGATTCAACATCAGTGGTTATCAAAGTGTGGTCCCTGGACCCAAAATAGCATCACCAACAAACTCATTAGAAATACAAATTTGTGGACCCAGGCCTAAATTTACAGAACCAGACACTCAAGGGGTAGGGTGCAGTAATCTGTTTAATAACAGATTCTGATTCTGATGAATTCTTCAGCTTGAGAGCCATCATTCTACACCTTGCAGATGACTTCCAAACCTACATCTGTTTCCAAACGCCTGATGAACACAGACTTAGAGATATAGCACAACCCAAATATCTCAAAATTCAATTGGTCATCTCCTTGATGAAACCAGTTCCCTTCCCTGCATTTCCTACCTTAGCTAATGAGAACTGTCTAATTACCAAGTGTATTCATTGTCTATTGTTACATTAAAAATTCCCCAAACTTTGCAGCCTAAAATAAGAAACATCATCTCACACAGTTTCTGAAAATTGGGATTGTGGGAATAGCTTAGCTGAGTGGTTGAGGCTCAGGGTCTCCTGTGAGGTTGTGGTGGTCAAGATGTCATCTGGGACCACAGTTATATAAAGACTTCTTTGGGCTAGAAAAATGACTTTCAAGCTCACTCACATGGCTATTATCAAGAGGCCCCACTTCCTTATCATGTGTGTCTACCGTAGGGCTAATTACTAGAAGGCACCCACTTCTCCCAAGCAAATTTCAAGAATGGGAAACCAAGAAAAAAAAAGGCACACTGACTTTATAACCTAATATCAAAAGCCACATGCCATCACTTCTGTCATTGTTGGCCAATAAGGCCAGTCCTGGTAAAATGTAGGAGAGGACTACACAAGCATGGGACTATCAGGAGGTGGGGATCATTGGGAGCCATCTTGGAAGCTGTTAACCATGCCCAGACAAGTAATACCAGGAGATTTCTAACTCTCTTATTCTCACTGCCATATACAACCCATAGCCAAGACTTGTCAATTATTCAGTATCTTCCATGCCCGTCCCCTTCATTATAGTACTCTTGCCTACTCTTCTATCTTGCCGCCAGTCTCTATGCTCTTCCAACACTCCCTCTCACAGCTGAGTAACATTCCTAAAATACAAGCCAGATTTGCCACAAAAGACCTTCAAAACCTCTCTGCTTCCTATCAAGTAAGTGTAGATTCCTTAGCATGGCATTTAAAGTTTCCTCTGACCTAAGTATAATCCATCTTCCCAGGACCATTTCCCACTATAACTCGTCATTCTTCTCTGTCCAGGCCAATGATTGGAGGGCTTCCCTAAGTCTTTGTTCCTGTCAATGCTCCTTTGATACTATGTTTATCAAGAATATCCTCTTCCTACTCTAAAGCCCAGATCACATGCTGTCTTTACTGATATTCCAGTCAGCATGAATTACTGTGATCCAAGGCATTTTATACCTCCAACACAGGGTTAGTTGCAAATTGTAGTTAGTCGTTTAACAGTCTTATTTCACAAATAGATTTTAATCTCCCCAGAGTTAGGGGTTTTATTTCAATTATCTTTATCATTATCAATACAGTATTAGGGTCTGTTGAATTAAAATATATAATTTCAACAGGCCCTTTCATATGAGAGATGATTCACACTATTCTCAACAATGCAGGGGAAAGGTAATTTAAGAATGAAATAGTCATTACTATTCCCCTAAAGAGTAGCCCTTCCTACAAAGCTTCCAGGTGGACAAATAGCCTAAAATATCTAGGCTATCTTTTTACTTGGAAGACTTTTCTTACAGACAGATGGGACAGTCTGCTTTTACAATGAAACCTAGAAATGTGCATGGAGATAGAAGTGGTGAGAGTTCATTAGCCTGGCTTATAAACACTTATCTCGGGTGTTGGGAGCCCCTAATGGGATTTAACAAGGGAAGTAGCTGATCAGATTTTTACTTGGAGGAATTGCCTCTGAGGGGATCAATTACAGGCTGCCTGACTGAATTGGAGGGGTGCAGAAGTCAAGTCAGGGGGTGATGGTGGTACACTCTACAGTGAAGGCAGAAGAACTGGAGAGAAGAGAGTTGCTCCAGAAGTGGCCAGACATGCCGACTGATGATTGATTGTGAGGGAGAGAGCTGAAGGTCTGGAATGATGCCCAGGTGAGGATTTTGTGCCTGTGAATCTGGATCTAGGATCAGCTCTCAGTGGGGAAAAACACTCAGAGCATGAACTTTGCACAACATGGTACCAGCATCATTGTCATGTATGGAGGACAGCCCATTCTGGAGGCAGGCCACAGGAGCTACAGGGAAATTACACTGACCTTTTTTCACAAATGAATAGGCTCAAAATTAGATTCTTACACCGAATGACTAACAGGAAAGCTATTAAACTGTCAGACAAGAGCTCTCCCTGTTTTTTATGAATTACCATGATTCATTGTTCGAGGGGAAGGAGCTAAGCAAGAATCATTTCCGCTGCTTCTCAGGAGTTCCTGAAGAATCACACACTAGAGCGTGAAAGCAGGAAGACTGATTCATAATGACAGCATCAAAGATCAAATCAAACATCTAAACACAAAGTGTGCATGGTTGATATGTAATTATCAGCCATGTCATGAGGTTTTTAATCAATCAACTTGATTTTTCTGCTTAGTATTATAAATGCCCTTTCATCTGAAGGTAGGGATGATAGAGGTACAGAAGATAGCCACACATAACACAAAATCTTTCTAACTAAACATAGTTGACACCAATTATGACAGCCTCACATAGTAACATGCTCCATGTGACTAAGGAAGTTTTTATATTACATGGTACATTTGAGAAAAGGGCCAATAAAATACAGCACATCTTGCACAGAGCTTTTTTAAACATTTGCATTTGAATACCCTTAGAGCAAGCAAGTATCTTTCAGTCCACAGCCACAAATATGCTTAATCCTCTCATTTATTCGTATTATTGCCTGGCTTCTGAGTTGGGAATTCTGAAGAACAACCAAGAATGCTGAGATGGGGCCAGGCCCGGTGGTTCATGACTGCAATCCCAGCACTTTGGGAGGGCCAAGGCGGGCGGATCACCTGAGGCCAACATGGTGAAACCCCGTCTCTACTAAAAATACAAAAATTAGCTGGGCATAGTTGCACACACCTGTAATCCCAGCCACCAGGAGGCTGAAGCAGGAGAATGGCTTGAACTGGGGAGGCGGAGGTTGCAGTGAGCCCAGATTGTGCCACTGCACTCCAGCCTGGGTGACAGAGTGAGACTCCATCTCAATTTTTTTTTTTAAAGTGAGCAAAGGTGGGTATCTTTGAGAGCAATTAATACAAGTCACTGAGCTAATGTGAAAGGAGACAGAAACACAGGAGGGTTGCCCTGCAGCTTGGAGTATCTCCCTGCCCAAGATATGCATCATCCCTCTGCCCGAAGCCATACTGGCGCTTATCCATATTATTCCCCTTTATACCTCTTAAGATACAATCCCTAAGAAGATTTATAAGGCCCGCCCAGGTGCGGTGGCTCACTCCTGTGATCCCAGCACTTTGGGAGCTCGAGGCGGGCGGATCACCTGAGGTCGGGAATTCAAGACCAGCCTGACCAACATGGAGAAACCCCATCTCTACTAAAAACTCAAAAAAGTAGCCGGGTATAGTAGTGCACGCCTGTAATCCCAGTATCCGGGGGGATGAGACAAGAAAATCACTTGAACCAAGGAAGGGGAAGTTGTGGTGAGCCGAGATCCTGCCATTGCATTCCAACCTGGGCAACAAGAGCAAAAGTCCGTCTCAAAAAATAAGTCAATAAAAGAAAACTTACACGGCCCTGTTTGTGTGGATCCTGCTCCCACTTCCAGACTCCTGTCCCACCACTCACTCACCTTCCAGCTCTCTGAGCTCCATTCCGACAGTCTCACAGGTCAGGAAGCAGGAGAGCCCTCTGTCACATCCCACCCAGCTCCCGCTTCAAGCCTAAGGCACTCATTTCCCCCAGCTGCTGGGAGTTTAAGCTGCTTTGCTCACACCTGAGTCCCACTGTGGGAAGTGCCATCACCTGGTTCTCCCACGGTCATGCCCCCACCTCAGGACAGAAGATTGGTCCATAAGCAGCTACAGAGGCCTCAATTTTAGGCAGCTTAAAGGACACCCCAACTCCAGAGCTCTGTAACTTCCTTACAGGAGTTATTCATGAGAGCATACCCAATAAACACCTGGCCACAAATTTCTATTTCAGAGTCTGTTTCCAGGGAGTCCATGCCAGGACCCAAGCCCTCCTCATGCCTGTCCCAAAGCCTTTGTTTCTGTTCTTTCACTGTCTGAAACATTCTTCAGCCATCCTCCCTTCCCTCTTCCCCAAGTGTCTCACCTACTCCACTTTCTTAGCTCTGGGGTCGCTTTTCCAATAATGTCTTCCCTGAAACTACAGTCTAATTAAGGTCCCACTATTCTATGCTTTCGTGGAAACCAGTAGTCCCCTTCCTTTATAGGACTTCCATTTGTAATATGCAGACATTAATTTGCATGTCTGCCTTACCTACCCCAGTAAACTCCATGAGAGAAGGAGCTCTGCTCTTTCTTATGTTGGTGTTCCAGCATACAGCAATGAATCTGGCTCAGGTTTGGAATTCCATGAATAGACATTAAATTGTCTGGTGGATTAATTGATTGATTGGTGAGTGAATGGCCTCTGACATCAAAGTCCTTTCTTTTTCTGACTCATCTTCCTGATAACAGGGAGCACCATTTTCTGGTGACTGTTCCTCACTGTGAGGTTTTTAAAGTGCAATCATGTGATAAGCTGTGATTATTGTCTTTACCAAGGTCACCTTAGGCATTGTATGTTTCATCTGTCAAATGCTAATCATGTAAGAACATCGAGGCTGAAAACAAGAGAAATGTATGCCTCTTCAGCACTGTACTTTCATGGTAGGAATTCCAAACAGTTAATGGACGATAATAAAAAAATAGCTCAGGATTTAAATCAGGATCAGTATTTCACCAAAGTCTTCTAAAGTGTTTGTAGTAAAGTTGTGGGAGATTGAGCTCTAAAATGCGGAGGAAAAGAGCTCTTTTTGCTTCTATTTTCAGAGGCTTTTGTTCTAGAAATTATTTTTAGTGTCGGTAAATTATGCTAATTAAGACAACTAAACTGAAAAAGTAGTATATTTAGAACCAAGAGAACATATTTTACTAATGGTGTATGATTTCCCAAGCAGATTTAAAATTAGATTTATGTTATTTTAAGATATTTTTGTTTATCCAGCCAAATGTCACCCTAAAGTCAAGCTGGCCAGAGAAATAGGAGAAATTACTCTCCAACCAGTATTTGCTAAGCACATTCACTGAGCAAGGAATTCAAGACCATGGTCATTGGTGTCAGGAGAGATGTAGTCTCTGAGGTTGCCGAGTGATTCTAAAATCTTGTTAAGGACCTGAAAAAGAGAAGAGAAAAACCAGATCTTGACAGGCAGGAGCTGGCCTGGTGCCATCAGGGAAATCTTGGGGTTGTTAGATACTGGCCTGGCACTCAGAGCTAGATTGTGGTGCTGTCCTGCTGAACACAATGTCACAGAACACCCACATCAGTCAAGCACCCTGTACTACTTGGATGGATCATGACAAAATCAAGACACTTCCAGAAGAAGTCTGAACCTGGACAAAAGCAAGAATGTTGTCCAAACCACGCAAATTATTAAGCATCCCCTACCTTAGCTGGTATGAAAGCTGCTTCTTTTTTAATTATAGCTTTAGCCTCACTTCATGTCTCCTTCCATATAGATAAAATTTATTAAAGATATCCGATCACAGAATTGCTTTCTGACAGCATCCAATCTGGAGCAAAGCCTACTTCCTTGAACCTAGAACTCTGAAGGTGATACACCTTTGCAAGGCCACAGGCATCCTGCTTTCCTGCATATGCCTTTACCTGAACAGTACATGCTTTCTTCTCTATTGTAGAAGGTGTTATTCACTTACTTAAATTTCATCTGACTTAGTTTAATGATACATGGGGACTTTTTTTTGTCTTTATATATCTATAAAGGCCCTGTCATCGAAGGCTCAGGTTTAAGTCTTAAGTTTTACCAAAAAAAATTTAGAATAATCTAAGGAAAATATTCTTATGTGACATATTTTCAAGCAAACAGATATCAGAGGGAAATCTGACTTATGCAATAATTAAAGGAAGTAATAATAAATTCATGTATCTTTTGTATAACGGTATGTTAATCTGAGAACATCAGAGCATTGTAACAAGGACATTCCATGCTAGTTAGACACACTCACAGTCTAAGAGGTGTCAGCCCTAACCCAACAGGCACAGTGAGGATGCTGTTGCTCCAAATGATAGTTCCAAGTAATAGCTTCTTGTTTTTTAAGTTTATTTTAATTTTGATTTTTCACAATGTCAAGTAAAATGTTACATAAAAACATGTATTACCAGGTAATATAGTGTGGAGATTAAGAGCATAGACTACATTTAGACAGACTTGGGTTTTAAACTTGACTCTATTGCTTTTACAGGTGACTGCTGTAATTTGGATGTGTCTCCCAAAGTTTATGTGTTGGAAAAGTTTCCAGTGCAACAGTTTTGGGAGGTGAGATCTAATAAGAGGTAATTAGATCATGAGAGCTCTTCCCTCATGAATGGATTAATATCATTATCAAGGGAGCAGGATAGTTATTGCCAGAGAGGGCTTACTATCCAGGCAAGTTTGGCCCCCTCTTGGTCTCTGGCTCTCTCTTACTATCTTGCTTAATCACAGTTTCTCGCCCTTCCAACCTTCTGCCATAGGAAGATATAGCACAAAGGCCCTTGTCAGATGGGAGCACCATGCTTTTGGACTTCCCAGCCTCCAGAACTGTGGGCCAAATAAACTTCTATTGTTTATTAATCACTCAGTCTGTGGTATTCTGCTATAGCAGCAGAAAACTGACTGAAACAGTGACCTTCCGCAAGTTACTTGAAACTCTCAAAACCTGTTTCCTTACAGTGAAATGGAGATAGTATATAGACAAGAGAGTTCTTACTGAAGTCAATGGCATGGTGCCTGTAAATGTTCAGCTCAGTGTCTGGCACATAGTAAGTTCTACAATTACTCTTGTGATTGTGTTGATAGTCGCCTGTGTTCAATCAAGTACAGAAATCTTCAATCTGAAAAAAGGATTTTGAAGATTCAAACTATATTACCTTGTGAAGAAAACATATTTTAAAATATATTAAATATATTTTAACATTAGGCTTGGAGCTCTAATAGAAGAGTCTAATCCAGCACTTAATAAACATTCAGTATGTATTTGCTTAGCCTTATGCTTTGTATTTGGGCAGGTGAAGGGTTAGAGAAGAGAAAGCAAAATAAGATATGATTTAGATTCAGATATGTTCACAATTAACAGTTAAATATGGCTGACTTTGATAAGTACTATAATCAATTTCAACAATGACATCCCAGGAAAAGAAAAGTTCAGTTATGAATAAGACAATCTAGGAGGCTGCATGGAGGTGGTGATATTGAAACAAGAGTAGAATTTCCTCAGGCAAAAATTGGGATTGTGGGTCTGGAATAACAATATGAATAGGCAAATTAACATTTAAAAATAAGGAACAGAAGTAGAAAGGTATAGAGGATGTCAAGAGAATTGGGTATAGAATGATAGACTTGCTAGGTATGTGGAGAATGGCCAAGGAACTCAGGAAGTCTCTATCATGAAATGCTCTTTGTGGGCCCTGTTAAAGAGTTTAGATCTAGCTTCAGCTCTAGTTTCCCTAACAAAATACCATAGACCAACAAGAATTGTTGGGAAACGAGTTTAACCAACAAGAATTTCTCACAGTTCTAGAGGCCAGAAAGTCCAAATTCAAAGTACAAGTTGATTAAGTTTCTGATGAAGGAACCTCTTCCTGGTTTGTAGATATATACCTTCTCACTGTGTCTTCACATGGCAAAGACACACACACACACACACACACTCAGAGAGAGAGAGAGAGACAGAGAGATCTGACCTCTCTTCTTCTTTTTATGAGGACACTAATCCTGTCATAGGGGATCCACCCTCAAGACATCATCTAATTGTAATTACCTCCCAAATTCCCACCTCCGAATATCATCATATTAGGGATTAGGGCCTCCACATGTGAATTTAGGGGAGCACAAACATTCATAACATCTTGACCTATACTCAGAGAAGAAACATTGACAATTTTGAGAAGGCAAACAAAATCATGCGATTGCTTAGGAAGGTTAATCCAGTGTGAATCAGTGAGAAAATTGAAAGGAGACAAAGAGACCAGCTAAAATATTGCTGTAATAGTTCAGTGTAGAGGCACCATATTTTATAAAACCTATAACATCATTAGACATATCATTTTTTATTCTAAAGAAGAAAGTACTTCCACTGAATTACAGCATACCATTTTTACTGAATAGAATTTTAATTTTATATTTATTGAAAGAACTGTTTGAGAGATTTTAGGCATTCTTGCGTTTTATATGTCACTCTGTATTAACATAGAAAATCTGAGGGAAATACAGCAGATAAGGTATTTCTGAAACTCACAATCTACTTCTCAATCACTTTCTGATTTAGTCATTATGGGGTATATTATTATAGAGTTCATTCATATATACATAAAGTGATGATTTTTTAAATAATCACATTTTATATTTTATTTTGTCACTTTTTTTTTACTTAACACATCTTGGACATCTTTCCAGTTAATTAACTGTAGCTTGATACCATCATTTAAATTCATTCAGCAAATGATGACTGAGCATCTAGGCCTAATACGAGGAACTAGAGAAACACTGAGGAGTAAAAGTAGGCACGGGTGTTGCTCTGATGGAGTGTGACCAAAGGAAAGAATTTCCTGGTGGCACGCATTTTATGTCTTTCTAGATTTCGATTTATAAAATTATAATATTATGATGAATTTCCTTATTAGTCTATCTCTTTATAAATCCCTACATAAGCTTCCTTGTAGTCCTAGCTAGGCAGGAGGCTGAGGCAGGAGGATCGCTTGACCCAAGAAGGTAGAGGCTGCAGTGAGCCAAGATTGTGCCACTGCACTCCAGCCCTGGTAACACAGTGAGATCCCGTCTTAAAAAAAAAGAAAAACAGCTCCTAAAGTATAACATCTGGGCCAAGTGGCATGCCTGTATTACATCTGTTTAAGGATTGTGATACTTATTGTCAATGTTCCCTTCAAATATGCAGCCATTTATATTCTTCCCATCAACATTCCCATCCTGTGCCTGTTTCCTCCCAACTCTCCCACCCTGGGTTTTACTGTTTTTCATCTTGGCTAATCAAGTGGTAAATACTGAAATTTTATCATTATAAATTGCATTTCTTTATTACTGCTGATGTAGAATATATGTTTATATTTATTAGCTAAATACATTTTATATAATACACCAATACACCAATTTTTATATAATATATACCTATTATGTGAATATACATTTTTGCCATCAGTAGATATTTACATAGAGAAAGAGTGTATGTATACACACACACATATATTGGTTTTTATGATTTGCCCATTTTTCTTTTGGTATATTTATTCAAGTGATTTTTAAACAATCATTTCCCCCTTTGAGTTCCAACATTAGTATTTTAGAAACATACAGAAATTCAAAAGCATAGTAATTGGCACTTTATAAGCATAGTTTCCTACAATATAGTGTGATTTGTTAATTCATCTGTGAAAATGTCTATGTGATATTGTCCTCAAAGCATAATGCTTCTATGAGTTTTAACTATTTGAATCTATTTTAATAAATCTAAAGACATCTTATGCAAACAGCAAAACAGATTGTGCAGTTTCCATAGAAACAGAAGCTAATATTATTAAAAAGGAATGAGCCAGGTTGGAACTTTTCTCCTCAGGGACCCTCATTTGCAACCAGTTCCTTGAATAAGTCGTATATGTGAATTATGCCACCTGATGCTAGTTAACATTAGTGATGCGTGATAAAGATTTCACTTGGCATCTGATCATCACAAGGGAAAGATTGATGTAAATTATATTGTCGGCTAACTAATTTAGGATTTTATTTTAAATTGAAATTTAAAAGTAAAACCATTTCATTTTTATTTCCTAGGGAGAGTGGTTCATTTCCATGCTAAAATTGAAATAACAATAATGTGAGTATCTGATTTCTTTTTCAACTTGGAAAATTTTTGTTATAAAGGAAACTTTTTCTACTGAATCAATAATTTTTATTAGCTTATATTATCTAAAAGGAACAAGACAAATGTTATACACAAAAGCACTAAAACCCTTTTAAAAGAATATGAAATAATTATATGACTCAGACTGTCAGAGTTTATAATTACCATTCAAAATGGAAAAATTTCCTATCCTAAAGAACATCACCATGGGTCCAAGCCACCTAGAGAAAGATGTGTCATATGTGTTACTTAGCTCCACAAATAAAGTCTACAATTCAGCGTTTAGCCCAAAATTTCCATATAAGGCTAAAGTAGACCTTTCCTGTCTACTCTAAGAAGCCACGTGTCTGTGAAACATCTCAGCTTAATGCTGGAAGTGGGTCTGGATGTGTATGTTCCTCTTTCATACAGCAGAAAGAGGATTACTTCTCTTACTGTCAAATACAGGATAAGATATTTAAAGATTATAAACATGAAAGTAATTTTCATGTTTATAAAAATCACACCTTCACTTTTTAAGAAAACAGTTGAAAGCTGTGCACTATCTCATGTGACCTTCACAACTGTGATACTGACATTTGTATGATCACCTTGTAGACAAGGAATCTAAGGTTCCAAGAGCCAAAGAAGTTTGCCCAAATGTCACAGTTAATGAGAGGAAGAACTGGAACTGAAACACATGTCCTCAGTCTCCAAACCATGGGAAGCTTCCACTGAGCCACACTACCACCCCGACATAACAACTTCTAAGGGTTTCCTTCAAGCAGGGACTGAACTGAGTAGCCTGTCAGAGAAGCAATGATGTCCTTCACAGGAAGAAGGGGAGGACATGCTCCCCGATGCTGGGCTCTGGGGACCATGCGTGCGCTGCATGTTGCTGCTGTTTTATTGACCTTGCTGCCCCACACTCTATCAGTGGTGGTTGTGGAGATGGCCATGGTGGTGGCATTAAGATCATGGCCCTCCAACAAAAGCCAAAATAGACAAATGGGACCTAATCAAACTCCACAGCTTCTGCACGGCAAAAGAAACAGTCATTAGAGTGAATCGGCAACCAACAGAATGGGAAAAAAATTTTGCAGTGTACCCATCTGACAAAGGGCTGATATCCAGAATTTACAAAGAACTAAAACAGATTTACAAGAAAAAAACAAACAAGCCCATTCAAAAGTGGGCAAAGGATATGAACAGACACTTTACAAAAGAAGACATACACGAGGCCAACAAACATATGAAAAAATGCTGATCATCACTGGTCATAAGAGAAATGCAAACCAAAACTATATTGAGATACCATCTCATGCCAGCTGGAATGGCAATCATTAAAAATTCTGGAGACAATAGATGCTGGAGAGGATGTGGAGAAATAGGAACACTTTTACACTGCTGGTGGGAGTATAAATTAGTTCAACCATTGTGGAAGACAGTGTGGCGATTCCTCAAGGACCTAGAAATAGATATTCCATTTGACCCAGCAATGCCATTACTGGGTATATATCCGAAGGACTATAAATCGTTCTACTATAAGGACACATGCACACGAATGTTCATTGCAGCACTGTTTACAATAGCAAAGACCTGGAATCAACCCAAATGCCCATCAATGATAGACTGGATTGGGAAAATGTGGCACATATACACCATGGAATATTATGCAGCAATCAAAAACGATGAGTTCGTGTCTTTTGTAGGGACATGGATGAATCTGGAGAACATCATTCTCAGCAAATTGACACAAGAACAGAAAATGAAATACTGCATGTTCTTACTCATAGGTGGGTGTTGAAAAATGAGAACACATGGACACAGGGAGGGGAGCACTACACACTGGGGTCTGTTGGGGGGAATAGGGGAGGGACAGCAGGGGGTGCGGAGTTGGGGAGAGACAGCATGGGGAGAAATGCCAGATATAGGTGAAGGGGAAGAAGGCAGCAAATCACACTGCCACGTGTGTACCTATGCAACTATCTTGCATGTTCTTCACATGTACCCCAAAACCTAAAATGCCATAAACAAACAAACAAAAAAGATCATGGCCCTTAAGGCTTCACTTGATCAAGCCTCCAACTTCACTTCATTTTTCTCTCCCCTGTGTTCACTATGCTCCACATAATAAATTGATTTGTTTCATTTTATTGTTTCAATACCAGGCACAGAAGGAAACAACAGGAAGAAATTCCATATGATTGAAGAAGTGTCTCTTCTTTCAAAATGGCAATGTAGCTAAGGGGTTGGATTCTAACGTGAGGTTGCCTGGGTTTGAATCCTGGCTTTGCCATTTTCTGTGTGTGACTTCAGACTAAATTTAATTGATTCTATTGCTCACTTTTCTATGTCTCTGTTGCCTCACTGCAAAACTGGTAAAATACTAGGTCCTACCTGATGGGGTTCAGAGATAGTCCATGCAAAGCATTTATCTGGCAATAGAAAGGACTCCTGACATAAGCAGTCAGCATCACAATTGATCAATATATGGTGAGAAATCACAGTGTTTGCTCAGGAAAGGTCTTGAGCTATGCATACAGAATGTTACACCACGTGTAATACATGCAATACATTATGTGTGTGTTTGTATTGCATACATATGTGATACATACAAAATGTTACACATACAATATATTTTAATAGAAAGGTTTGATTTAGCTTGGCAGAGAGAAAGGAAGGGTCAAACTCGAGAAAGGAATGGTCAAGCTCGAGAAAGGGCATCCCCTGAATAGGAACAAGGGAGCAGTGGGAATGCACACAGCGTGTTGTGAGGGTAAAGGGGCTGAGCTCATGAATACGAAAGCCTCTTGCAAACTGATTGTAAGAGATGAGGCTGGACAGGAAAGATAGGACCAGGTAAAAGAAGATTTTTAATTCCATAGTAAGAATTTGAGAATTAACTTAATAGGCAATAAATAGCTTCAGTAGGGAAACTATTACAGAGTCTTGCGCAGGAAAACTTAACATAAAAGAAAAACAAACTTGGTTTTCCTGGATGCCTTTCAAAGTTAACTGAGTCGAGACTGACCAGAGCCCTCTGATAAGAGTTGCCGTTGATGGCAGTCAGTATGCCAGGCCTTGTCTCATTCTAACAAGAATCCTGCAGGATAAATATGGTTTCCACATCTTCTGAGGAAGGCTCAGAAAGGTTAGAAAAATGTCCAAGGTCCTGTGACTAATAAATATCAGAGCCAGCACCTACACACAGCCCTTTGCATCTCTAAAACCTGTGTTTCACCTGTGTTTAACCTATCCTGGCTAAATGGTTTTTTAAAAGGTGGGAGAGGTTAGTAAATGAGAGAAGCAACAGAAATTAGGAAAAATGAGCAAGATCATAAAAGGAATCTCTTCCATATTACTTTAAGGATCTAAATATTCTGGACAGAAGACTTCCTCAGAACAATTAGAAAGCAACATTTCTCTGGAAACGGCTGTTGAAACTACAGTAACCTTATGAGTGCTGAATAGGAATGTTCCTTGCAAAAACAAGTAATCCTGTCAAGTGCAGGCAGAAAAGAACTTCATTAAATGATCTTTAGCTACTTAGAAATCCTAGGTGGGTCAGAAAAGCCAAGCATTTAGGACAGTCCCAAACAGTTGCAGGAGCAAGGACACCACAGCTAACCTATGTCCAGATGACACAGGGGACTGGGTACCAGAAGCTCCACCCTGGTGAGCTAAAGTCTTCACCGCCATGCTTGCTACATGCGTGTCCCCACACAGGGGTGCTTTTCCACATTGCTCATTTCCAAATCCAAGCCTGGATGAGTATGGTCTGACTAGTAGAACATAAGCTACATGCCTGTTTCAAGCTTCAAGGAAATCTAGGTTTGGGATTCTTTATGGCTGTTTTTTAAAAGCGGGGTTCATAGCTAAAACTCATACTCTAGAAATTCCCAAAGTATAAGCTTTGGAGCAGTCAGCATAACTAATGTCCATTCCTATTAGGTAAAAGAGTTAGGGCAAGTGAAGAACCCTGCAGGATGTATCTAGCACTCTTCATGGGAAAGGTATGCTTTCTGAAATGGGCATTTCATTCTGCTTGACAGGTTCAACGTATTATTATAGAAAGAGAAGGGTGACTTACTAAATTTAATAAAAATGTCTGTGAAGGCTGTCCAGCTCCCTTGGGGTTTGATTCATATTCACCCAGTAATTTTTTATAGCCATTAAATTTCCCAAGCAAATTTATCTACTGGAGAGAGAATGAGCTTACCAACTGCCAAGAAGAATATTCTGGTCTCTCCTGCAGTGACATTTCATTATGGGTTAATAAGTTCATTCACCAGACAATGTGCCAGGCATTGAATTAGGCACTGTATTTTGAATGACAATCAAATCCCATCTTTTCCCATGAAGATCTTACAACCTGTGAGGAAAACAAACATGAAGATACAAAGTTATGGAGTGACGTGATGAAGGCAATCCTGATAAAAATGACAGGAGAAGCGAGGAGGTGAATCCCTGCTCATCCCAGGTGGCAAAAAGGACCTGGCTTGAATGAAGTCTTCACAAATGAGAGTAAACCAGATGGAGGCTGGGGGAGAGGCACGCTAGGCTGAGGAAAAGCACAAATGTAAGGAACATTGATTATTTTCATTCATTCAACCAATATTTGCTTTGTTCTAAGTACTGAGATATAGAACATGGGAGAGTGGTTGGGGAAAAGGCGGGGAAGGGGCACATACCACAACAGTGAGGCTGAGGGTCAGATGCACTTGGCCAAATAGAGACATGTATGCCATGGCAAGACGTTTTGAATTTACCTTTGGTACTTTTATCTTTTTTAATTGATCTCTCTGGAGACTGTAGAGAATAAATCCAGATTTTAAGTGTCTCCCTCTTGAGTCTAAACATGTTACTTACCACCCTACGCTGTGCACGCAAGTCTTTTCTTGTGTGTTAGCAGATGGTTTGTTTAATTTGTGTGGCTCAGGATGGGTACAGCAATCTGAATTTTCTTTATCTCTTTTGGCAATGAGGTATGGTCTCCCTGAGAAGATAAGCATAAAAAAGGCAAGGACCCTGCTGGTGGCTCACTTCACAATAGAAGGTATCAAAGATGGGCATTTGAACAGTGTTTCCTAGAGAGGAACAGTGTTTCCTGGAGAGGAAGTCTTCTGGTACCTCCCTGTGAAACACCTGGGTAGCTGCCATTGGACTTTCTGGAAATGGTAGCATGCGCAATAATTAATGTTGGCATTTGCATAAAGATAATGGGACACTGAAAGGACAGAAGCAAATTAGATGTAAACCCATGTATCCTTAATAGAAAGATAGAGAAAAGCAGAGACAATAGCAAAAGGAAAAAGAAGTAACTCACATATTTGTGTATTTTAAACACTGTATTTAGGTACAAGCTGCCATTAGGAAACCCATCGCCTGCCAGCTGCACTCAACAGGGGATGGGATACACAGAGTTTAAAGAAAGTGCTGCTTGCTAACTCTACATTTTCATGTTACCTCCTTATCGTTGTGGAAAGAGGAAGAGAAGAAAGGGAAGATATGATAGCAGGAACAGTCACTGCAGTACAGACTCACTGTGCAATCATGACAAGGTAAATGAGTTCTACAGTCTATAAGGTCAAGACAGCAGGGCCTTGCCAGTGAAATACATTATGTGTGTATGTAATGTGAATAGTTGATTGAAACTAAAGGCCAGATCTCTCAAATAAAAGAATGCCTTCGGGGCTCACAGTCATTGACTGTTGGGAACTGACAAGAAGGAGGGGAGGAGGCAAGCAGGTAAGCCTGCAGAATGCTGCCCGTGGTCACACAGGTCTGGCTCACAGCATCTCCAGTCCTGACACTTCATTGTCAACTTGCCTAGGAGCAAGCCAGCTTCCCAGTGGAGAAATTCACATGAGGCTGCCTTGTAAATCAGGTTCTCAGTGTGTTCCTTTACAGTGAGCTTGATCTGATTTCACCATAGCCTTCTTGTCCTCCATGCTACATACTTCCCTGGGTAGGTAATTTTAGCCAGAAATGCAAATCATTCATTGCCAAGGGTTTAAATAGGAAGTCAGGAAATAAGTAGTTGGATGATCTCAAAGTTTCAGTTCTTGAATTTGTATTGCCATAACACATATAACATCTGACAGTTATTTCACAGACTCCCCAGAATATAGCCACACCTTGACATAAAATAAGGCCTCAATGTAATGAGTGAAAAATGTATTTAGAAAACAGATACTTCCAGATGTCCACCAAAATGTGCTCCTTAGAGTGTTCTACAGCAAAAGAGTTATACCCAGACACGTGGTCGAAATACACTTCCCAGACTCCCTTGCAGAGTGTGGCCATGTGACATTTCTCACCAGTGGAAACGAGGGGAAATGCTATGGGCCTTGGGGCCAGAGAGTGGGCATGCATTTCCAAGGACTTGTCCTCTTTCCTACTGGATCGTTTTTTGAGGAAAACAGGAATAAATACAACTAACAAATATTCTCACTACTGAACAAATCGGTATGCCACTGTTACTAATAAAATCAACAAGTATTCCTCCTGGATGAACTCTGCTCATCTGTACCTCCCAGTTTCCCTGTGTTTTCATTTCCAGCTGGAGTCATCCTTGACACTGCTCTTCTCTTTCTCTCAGAGACACCTCTTTCCCCATGTCCTACCACCTGCATCACACATCCTGGTCAAACCACCATAATTCCTTATAATCTCTTGTCCTCCTCTGGTCCGCCTTCCACATGGCAGTCCATGAAATCCTCTTGGGATGAAAACAGGAGAATGCCACTCCTTTCTCAATTGAGAGGAGTTTTAGATTTTTATTGGAAAATTATTAGGGAATGAATTAGCAACTCTGAAAATGTACTAGGTATGTAAGCACTTAAAAATATGAGGCAATTTTCTATGTCATCAAACCTGCATGTTCTGCACATGTACTCCAGAGCTTAGAGTACTACTAAAAAACCTACAAAACTATGTTTAATGCTTGAGATAAGATATAAAAGTTTTTTATTGAGAACATTAGTAACTAAACAAGAATATATAAATAATAACCCTATATTAAAACGAACGGTTCTAAATGAAAATAAACTATAAAAATATTTTTAAACATATGAGGCAATTTATAACTATAAGAAAAAATGTTTTAAATAGTTTAAGAAATTGTATGTAATTGTAATACATTTCCACTCACAACACAAGTCCACTCTCCAGAGTTCTACCTTAATTTTATAATATGGCTGCCAAATATTTTTCCCCCGTGTTTCCCATGGGCTATAGGATAATGTACAAATGCTTTAACCAAAAATTACAAGCCTTCCTGATCTGGCCTTAAGCCACTTTCTGTTCCTCGGATCTTACTACTCTCTCACACAAACCTTTTGCTGCAGCCAAACTATATTCTTCAGTTTTCCTTGGATATACTTGCCACTCTCCATTGCTTCTGTCCAGGCCATTCCCTTGGAGCCATCCTCACTCTACACTGTCCATTTGGACCTTTGTCCCTTAGAGACCCAACTCAAACTCACCTCAGCCAGAAAACCTTTCTTGGCCTTCCAGCTGAAAGTAATGCTCTGACTTGTCTGTCTACAAGGGAATATCTCTAAATAAATTTTGTCTTCTTTTTCTCTGAACAGCTAAATCCCACTTACTCTGCAAGACATGGCTCCTATTTGAGCTCTTCAACAAATTCTTTCCTCATTTTCCAGGCTCACCAGGAAGTCTCCTCACTGGGCCTCCAAAGGCATCCTATGAATACTTGGAGAATTTCACTCTGCCCTACACCCATCTGTCCACGTTCTCTTCTAGGCTTATAAGCATATGAGAGCAAGGAATGTGACTTTCATTTTGAATAATTGTTGTATGCATAGAAAATATAGGTAGCAATTTATTATACCTTATGATTGCCCTTAAATCTAAATTTTGGGATCATCTTTATCTACATTTTTTATTATTTTGTCTTTTATAGGCTTGTGGCTTATCTTTCCATGTAGGTTAAAATCCCTTGAGGGTAGGAAATATTTTATTCTTTATATTCTTGCCAACTGCCCAAATCAAACTCTAAAATATAGTGAGAGATCTCAAAATATCTGTTGCTTATCTCATAGCAATATTGTACCAAGATATACATATGTACATGTTCATTTCAGAGCTCCTTGTAATGGCAAAAATTAGAAACAACTACAAAAAGTCATTGGTGCTATTAAAATTAAATACCATATACTGGGTAATTTATAAATAATAGAAGTGTATTTTTGCCTGTTCTGAAGGCTCAAAAGTCCCAGATCAAGACGCTGGCAGGTTTGGGGTCTGGTGGAAGGCTGCTCACTCTGCTTCCAGCATGACACTTTGTTGCTGAGTCCTCTGGAGCGGGCAAACACTGTGTCAGAAGGTGGGAAGGCAGAAGGGAGGAATATTGTGTCCTCATGTGACACAAGGCTAAAGGGCAAAAGGGCCTCGCTGATTCCCAGCTCTTTTATACTAATTCATTCATGAGGGCAAAGCCTCCATGACTTAATCACTTCCTCAGAGGCCTCATCGCTAAATAGCACCACAATGGAGATTAAGTTTCAACATAAATTTTGGAGGAAACATAAACCTTCCACCTAGGGATTGTTCACGAGTAGAAGGAATGGTTAAATCAATCATGGTTCATTCACACTTTGGAACATATTGGAATAATTTTTAAAAAAAGTAAATAGACCCATTTAATCTGGCATGAAGGTATATTCAAGGTATATTCTTAAATTTAAAAATCTAGTTGTGGAACAATCCATTTGGTGTGAGTCACATGATGTAAAATTATATATTATGCTGTGTGCACATGTGTACATATATGAATGTTATTATACAAGAAAATGGGTCAATTTATGATTTAAAAAAACTGTTCACAGTGGTTACCTCAGTGAGAGGAATGGATTGATAGGGACTGGAAGAAAGGGAATGTTTTTCTTTAGTCAACAAATATTAAGAGGCTATATCTGCTTCAGGTGTGGCAGGCCGGGTCTCACTGCCAGCAGCACAGGCAGCCCTCAATGACAACTATTTCAGCCCTGACTGAGTGGTTAGGCTGGATATTAAAGGTCAAGAGAGCCAGGGGCCTTATACAAAGGCTGGGATGTAACTAAAGCCCACCAAGAGTCTTGCCTAGGCCTTTCCTGGGCCTTGAAGCATGACAAGATAACGAAGGAATTCTTAACCAGACCTGTTTAGGATTAAACAATTTTTATTGGGGGTCTGAAGAAACTCCCTAGACCTCCACAAACAAGTTTATTATGTGTCCAAAGGAACACCCCAAGCATCCCTGATTTAGCAGGAAACAAGATAAGGGTAATCACCCCTGGTACCTGCACCCATTTAGATTAAGTAAATGTACTGAGACTCCACAGGGAGGTCTTCAGGACTCAGACCTCAGTTATAGACTAGAAGAAGTTAATCACTTATATCTTTAGATGAATGTACACTTACACATAGCACATATAGCACTCTTGAAAACTTTGTAATTTTGAGTTGGTCTGGCAATATTTTCCTGGTCTCCCTGTACCCGGTTATAGAAATAAACTCTCCTCTTTCCCAGTTCATCTGTATCTCATTACTCGGCCACGAGATTAAGCAGCCCATCCCTGGGTTTGGTCCAGGAACACTGGGACTGGACTAAAATTAATATTCTAGAAGCTGTTCAAATTTTCATGAAAAGGCAATTATTAAAACAGAAATACTTTCCTTAATAAGGTAGAGCAAATATTTTTAAATGACCAAGTTTTTATAAAATTTGTTCCATTCAATATACGTTGATTGATTTTAGATCCCTTCTTAAGCAAATTTTCTTTTTCTTCCTGTAAAACATATAAACTTGTTTAGCAATTAGTGTACAGTGGTCATATTAGAATTAAAATTTTCTTTCCTCTAAGAACATGTGCCTTTGAAAGTCTGCAGCTTATTGATGAGCAGCCGTGAGCCTTAGTTTTGTCATCAATAACAACAGGCTAATGACACTGGAGAACTGTGGCAAGGATTAAATGAGATAAGGCAAAAATTGTGTGACGTGAACACCACAAGGAGTGAGTCAGTGATGGGTGCTACCCATTTGCACTGATCGGGTATCTACTCTAAATAAGGAGATTCCCTCCCTCCAGTTGCCTTGAGCTGTAACACCTGGAGGGAATCATTCAGCTCTTTTCAGAGAATAAAGTTTTAGGATGAAGATATTCCTGGCAGGGGATTCAGTAAGAGAAATGCAACAAGAATTTTATATTAGAAAATATCTAAATAATTCAGTTGTTTAGGAAGCCTGAAACACCACTGGTTTCACTGTTTATGTTATTGATTCTCCATTAAGATTTACCTGTTAGCCTTTCAAAAGAAAGATTCATCAAATTTAAGTTTTTCATCTACAATAGGCTAGAGTTAAATGCTCATATATCCACAAGATTTGTTTTAGCATTGGCAGCAATTCCGATATATGCAATGGCATTTTGTAAAATACTCTGATCATGAAAGATTATTAAGGTTTTCTCATTCCTTTTTTTCTTTTAAGATGGAGTCTTGCTTTGTTGCCCAGGCTGCAGTGCTGAGTGGTGCGATCTTGGATCACTGCAACCTCTGCTTCCCAGGTTCAAGCTATTCTCCAGCCTCAACCTCCCAAGTATTTGGGATTACAGGTGCCCACCATGCCGGGATAATTTTGTATTTTTAGTAGAGACTGAGTTTTGCAATGTTGGTCAGGCTGGTCTCAGACTCCTGACATCAGGTGATCCACCAGCCTTGGCCTCCCAACGTGCTGGGATTACAGGCATGAGCCATCATGTCCAGCTGGTTTTCTTATTCTTATTTTAAGATGAAGCACTCTAAAAAGAAAATCTTCATAAGCATTTAATAAAGTAAATTCAAAGCATAACTATGTACTTGTCAGAAAGGCCATAAGAAGAAAGCTTCATAAATCGTTCCTGATATAATCAAACTCAGCTTTAAAGTAACACCAAGCAACCAGAACTTTCTGATATGTATGTCAGGGTGTGAGGTTGAGATTTCATTTCAAAATCTGAGTCATTTAAGAACCCATTTGCTAGAAGAAGAATAAAGTAATGTTTATCAAAATGGGTGGAACAGATTTAATTATTTTTTATGTTAAATACAGACCACATGCCTAGCCTAGGGTCATTGGAATTCAAAGAGAGCACATCATGAAATTCTTGGCCTCTGAAAGGTTGCAACTAACCAGGAACACAAATTACATTCTCATAAAATAGAGAATAAAAGCCTAGAGTTATAGGAGCTATTAAGCTGCAAACATTTGCATTAAATAATTTTATTTTTCATATTAATAGAGGATTTACTTTAAAATAAAGCGTTGCTTAAAGCCATTAAAATCACCTATTAATTAGTTGTAGTCAGTTTTTCTGGCAAGTAATTTGAGTATCATTATCTGAACTTTTGCCAGTGCTTAGAGATACCCACATCTTTAAGATGCTTAAACTCCTCCTTCTGAGATTGTATGGCTTGAACAACTTTCACTTGTCTAAATAACTATGTCAGAGCCACATAATTATTTCATTTATTTGTATATAGTTTGAGATGATTCTGTTAATATCTACAATAAAGAATAGAAGTTTATCAGATTTTTAACAAGACAGAAAAATATCTATCCTGGTAGCCACCATCTGAAAACCTGTTTTCAGATCCTGTTTCTCCTGATTCAGGGAATATGCCTTCTTTCACTAACTTATTATTATGGTATAGAAAGAGCAAAGGCTTTTGAAATATGAAAAACTTGTCTTGGAATCTGTCTGATTTATCTGACATTCAGCAAATTATTTAACTTCTCTTTTCCTCAGCCTCCTTATTTACAAAATGAGATAAATTAGTCCACATGTGCAAAGTTGCTTTGAGGGTTAGGTGCAACCTTTGAGAAATGACTAATAGAAACTTATAGACACACTATAAGGGAGAGCTAATATAATTTTCACTTGCTGGTGTATACTTTTTCTGTCACTATTGAATCTGTTATTATGAGCCCCATCAACCAAGCTATGCATATTTTTTTTCTTATACCATTTCTAATACCATGTTGAGAATTCTTAAATCCAAAAATTCTGAGAGATCTATAAGACTGTTGTTTTTTATTTCCAATCTTTGGGTGACAAAACTTAACCTGAACTAATGTATATTTTTATAACTTCTATTTTATTTCATTTAGCATGAATGCTTACATGTTTTGCTGCAGAAATAGTAAAGTATTTGATAAAGGACATTGCTGTAGAACCTAGTAAGGGTGGAACATAGTACATGGCATATGCACCACAGTGTCTTTCCAATATCTGAATGCATCTGCTCCAAAGGTTTCACAGAAAGGACTATAGAATTCTAGTATTTTCCATTAACTTTGTCTTACATTACTAAAATTCAGCTGGCTTTCATTCATTATATAGCTGTGTTTAACTCACACATTATTACTTTGTTAAACACAACTATATAATGAATGAAAGCCAGCTGTTGTATACATATATATTTTTTTTTTGAGATGGAGTCTCACACTGTCACCCAGGCTGTAGTGCAATGGCAGATCTCGGCTCACTGCAATCTCCATCTCCTGGGTTCAAGCAATTCTCTTGCTTCAGCCTCCTGAGTAGCTGGGACTACAAGTGTGCACCACCATGCCCAGCTAATTTTTTTGTATCTTTGGTAGAGATGGGGTTCCAACATGTTGGCCAGAATGGTCTCAATCTCCTGACCTCATGATCGCCCACCTTGGCCTCCCAAAGTGCTGGGATTACAGGCATAAGCCACTGCGCCTGGCCCTGTTGTACTTTTTAAACCACTTACTGAAATATGATTGATATACAAAAAGCTGTGCATGTTTGTTTAATAAATCTGATGGGTTTAGAGATAATATACAACTATGAAATTGTCACCACAATCTATGCTGTGAACATATCCATCATCTCCAAAAGTTTTTATGTATGTATGTCTGTCTGTATATATTTTTATAAAAACATTTAACATAGGATCTACTCTCGTAGAAAATTTTTACATGTACAATAAAGTATTGTTAACAATTGGCATTATACTATTCAGTGTATCTCTAGGACTTATTCATCTTGCATAGCTGAAACTTTGTGCCCTTTAACTAAAATCTCCCCATTTCCCTCTCTCCATACCCCATGGAAACCACTTTTCTACTCTCTGCTCTATGAGTTTGATTATTTTAGATTCCTCATATAAGTGGTATCATGTAGTATTTGTCCTACTGTGCTTGGCTTATTTCACTTAGCATAATGTCCTCTATGTTCATCCATGTTGTTGCAGAGAGCTAGATTTTCTTAAGACTGAAAAATATTTCATTTTATGTAAAAACCATATTTTCTTTATTCATGTATCTGCTTGGACATTAAGGTGGATTCCATATCTTGCTACTGGGAATAATGCTGCCATGAACATGGGAATGCAGTTATCTCTTTGAGAACCTTATTTCAATTCCTTTGAATATATTCCCAGAAGTGAGACTGCTACATGGTAATTTTGCTTGCTTGTTTTTCCCAAGGAATCTCCATACTGTTTCTGTAATGGCTGCACCAATATATATTCCTGCCAATAGTATATAAGGATTTCCCTTTTCACCACATAGTTACTAACACTTGATTTCTTTTGGGTTTTTTTCCAGTGGGGGAGTGTTGTTGTTGTTGTTACTGTTTATAATAGCAGTCACGATGTGTGTGGTGATATCTCATTGTGGTTTTGATTTACATTTTCCTGATCAGTAGTGTTAACCATTTTTTTCCTATACCTGTTAGTCATTTCTCCTCTGTAGAAATGTCTGTTCAGATCTTTTGCCCACTTTTAATTAGATTATTTTTATCTTTGCTGTTGAGTTTGACTTTCTTATATATTTGGATATTAATCCTTTTTCAGATATATGATTGCAAATATTTTCTTCCCTTCTGTAGGTTGTCTTTGCATTTTGTTGTTTCCTTTGCTGTGAAGAGCTTTCTAGTTTGATGTAGTCCTCCTTATCTGTTTCAGCTTTTATTGCCCCTGCTTTTGGTGTCATATTCAAGAAAACTTTGTCAAGACCAATGTCATGGAGCTTTTCCCTTATGTTTTCTTCTAATAGCTTTGTAGTTTCAGGTCTTAAGTTTAAGTCTTTAGTTCATTTTGACTTGAGTTTTGTGTGTGTTGTAAGTCCAGTTTCATTCTTTTGCATGTGTTGATCAGTTTTTCCAACAGTAATTATTGAAAAGACTATCCCTTCCTCATTGTGTATTTTGGCACCCTTGTTGAAAATCAGCTGATGGTATATGCTTGAATTTATTTTGGCATTTCCGATTCTGCTCCAATTGATCTATTTGTCTGTTTTCATGCCAATACCATATTGTTTTGATTACTGTAGCTTTGGGATATATTTTGAAGTCAGGAAGTACAATGCCTCCAACTCTGCCCTTCTTGCTGAAAATTCCTCTGGCTATTTAGGGTCATGTGTTTCCACAGGAACTTTAGGATTGTTTTCCTATTTGTTTGAAAAAATGCCATTGGGATTTTAATAGAGATTGTGTTGAATCTATAAATCACTTTGAGTAGTACAGACATTTTAACATTAATTCTTCCTATCCATGAACATGGGATGTCTCTCAATTTATTTGTGTACACCTTAATTTCTTTCATCAATGTTTTCTAAATTTTGGTGTACAAGTCTTTCACCTCCTTGGCTAAGTTCATTCCTGAGTCCTTTCCATAGCTATTGTAAATGGGGTTGTTTCCTTAATTTCTTTAATTACCCAGAGATGTTTGGATTGCAAACAGATAATTTCACTAACTATAGAAAATCTATAAATGCTAACTTTCAAATTTATTTTGCAAGTATCCTTTGAAAAAGAAAAATAGCATTTTGTACAGATCCCACCAAAAATGATAATTTCATTTTCATATTTTAAGTCACTTTAAATTCAATCTTGAGCTTAGAAAAACTAGAGTATTAGTATTCTTTAACTCCCACACTCCCATGAACACTGTTAGAGTGAAAATGGAGTAACTTGTGTTTAAAATTCTAGCAAATACAGTGGGGAAATTCCAGAAGGAAGGATTCTTATGCATAAATAACCAATAGCAACAACTATCACAAAAGACTGCAAAACCACAACTTTGCACAAAGACCATGGCGACCTTACACAAAAATATACTTCTCAAAGGACACCTGCCCAGCAACTACCTGTCCAACCTCAACCCACCAAAGTTATTGACTTTTTTAGCCAAGGATAATTACCTAAAAACAATTATGTAAACTTTCTCATTTTTATTTTAAAAAGCTTTTTCTTCTTTTACCTCCCTGAATATGCACACAGTTTACTGTGGCACACATATTCCCTTTGCAATGCCCTATTTCAAGAAAATAAGTATTTTCTTTAACAGAGCATCCCTCTGCTTGTTATTAAGGTTGACACTCACTTCTTCTTAAACCAAACCAAAAAGAAAACCTGTTTTTTCTTTCGGACTTTTTCTGAGAGGACATATAGTCAAAATTCTCTAGTTTTTTGTTGTTATTATCGTCATTGTTATTGCTGCTTTTAAGGCAACAAATATACCAAAAGCTAGAGAGTATTTTCAGCCAACCAATTTTTCATGCCCAACAACTTGCTGAACCAAGATTGATGAGTAAACTGCTAGAATCATAGGAAGAAAAACCTTTTTCCCACTGGTGGAATAAGCTGGTGCTTAGCCGGAAGCAGTTGTCTAACTGCTGAAAGAATAATGGAAACTTCTCTGGAACACCCTGAGGGAATTTAATACCTGAAATGAGTAAGAGGAAAAAGATACCATGTGTACAAACAAGCATATACGCATCACTAAATGAGTTCTAGATCCTGAAGCTTAATCAATTCGTAGCTGCTAGTATTCAAATTCTTTGTTTAGAATAATTTAGAGCAAATTTAACCAGTAATTAATAAAATAGATTTTACAGTAATTGAAGTTAGACAGCAAAATTGATAATTATTTTGGAGCTTTAGTTTTTTTTCCCACAAACTAGATTTCTAAGAAAATTATATATATATATATATATATATACACATATATGTATATATATATATACACATACACATACAGACACTCACACATATATGTATGTATATATACATATATATTTATTTATTTTATACAGAGTCTTGCTCTGTCACTCAGCTCACTGCAACCTCCACCTCCCAGGCTTAAGCAATCCTAGCAACTCAGCCTCCCAAGTAATTGGGACTACAGGTGTATGCCACCACACCCTGTTAATTTTGGTATTTTTTTGTAGGGACAGGTTTTCACTATGTTGCCCAGGCTTGTCTCAAACTCTTGGGCTCAAGCAATTCACCTGTCTTGGCCTCCCAAAGTGCTGGGATTTCAGGTGTGAGCCACCATGCCCAGCCTTGAGAATACTGTAAATTCTTAAGGTATTTACAATATTTACAATGGAATAAGTAAAGTGAGTGATAGGGGAGTGCTGAAGATAATAAAGAGAACTCATTGTTTGAAGTTATCAGTAGTTTGGTTTTTTTCACAGATAATCTATATTTACCAAAACAATAAGTTGTCAATCAAGAATAGAATCAACAAAAATATTTATTATTCTGCCACTTTAAGACTACAGCCACATAAAAACAAATAGATTGACTCAAACATTTCATCTGCATAATACCTCAAATCTTACCATTTAAAAGTGGTTGGGTAATGAAGTAGACATTTCACTTTTTATACAACTATTTGGAATCTTTCCATTCCTAAGGTTTATTTTCTTCATTAGAGTGTTTACTGCTACCTACCTTGGAAATAGAACGACAGAAAGTTAAATAGAGCTGCTGCTACCTGTCTGGGACGTTTTCCTACTCTTGCTCTATCTGTGCAATAGTCATTCTATAACCTTGGCCCGGAAGGGTCTGAGGTTGGGGCTTAGCCTTACCACCAAAGAAACACCTCCTGGTCTGCATCATAGAGTCATAAATTTAGTCATCTAAATAGAATAAAAGAATCATCTTCAGGGACATTCATCCAACATGTGCCTGGACCTATAAAATTTCCTTTAAATTAACTTCAATTTCCAGGGGAAAATGATTCAGAATGCAAATAATGTTACGTTCTTCCCACAAATTCAAAGTAATTTTGAGAATTTCATCACTATATACTCAACTATAGCAAAATAAAAACATTTTTCAAATTCTTAAAGCAGTGAGATGCTAATTATTCATTTGTGAAAAGCCAGAAGTCCTTTTTTTTAAATAACAGTGCATCAATTTCCAACTTGAAACAGATGTTGGCACCCGGATGACTCATTATTCTTAACCCCTGTCGGAGCACTTGCCCACTGGGTTTCAGATTAAATTTCTGAACACAGGCAGCAGCACTAACTTCTGAGAAGAAAATGTCACTAGAATGCCATTTCATATCAGTGACAGTGGCTTCTTCAGAAAATTAAGCTTCATTTCATGTCTGCAAGAACAGTGACCATTGACCCACCACTGAGTTAGTTTAGCCAATAATAACTAGAGAGCTTCACTCTAAAATCAAGTGAAACAGCTGCAAAACAAGCTGAGAAATAGGACTCAGACAGATCACCTAATAACTGCCCTCACAGTTACTTTTCCTAGAAACTCATTGTACTTCTAAAAATCTGTAGAATATGGACATAATTTGGTCCTTTAAAGTCTGAAATAGACAATGTGAAATTGACTACATATATAAACACATATTATATATATATATTACATTTGAACATTTAATCATAATCATCAAGTGCTGTCAGAAACTTAGCATTACATTTTATTTTTTACATAAGCTCAAAGACTTTATCTACATTTCCAAATCTGATTTAAAAGCACATTCCAAATTAAGTTATGGGAGACAGAACAGTTCTATGTAAAATTCTAATTTAACTTAATTTTTTAAAAGACTAATATCTGATCTTGAAATCAAGAGGACTCTCTAAACTTGAAAGCATTGGAAGTATCAGAAAGGAAAATATCAGTGTATTCGCTTTCCTAGAAATGTAAAATGTGTGTGTCTAAAAAGTATCATTCAAAAAGCAAGAAACATATAAAACTGAGTAAATATTTACAATGAATATGGCAAAGGGTTGCATTCTTAATTTAAATTGATAAATGATCACAAAATCTCATTATACAAAAGACACAAGCAAGAAATTCACAGTTAAGAAAATATAAGTAACAAGTACGTTTAAGAAAAAAGTGTTCGACCTATCAATTAAACTGACAAGATGTTATTTTTCTTTTAACAAATTAGAATGTTTTTATAAATACATTATTCTTAATATAACTATTATTTATTCTTAGCATTAGTATTGCTAGTATTATGTTAGTATTCTCAGTATTAAAATAAGTAGAATTATAAATTAGACCAGTCTTGCTAGGAAATGCTTTGGCATTTTTTACTTGGAGTCTTAAAAATATGCACATGCTTTAGATCAGGAAAGTTTTACATACAAAGATCATCATTGCCATTCTTTATAAGAGTAAAATAACTGAACCAACCTAGATGTTCAAAATAGAGGAATATTTAAATTGATTATGAAATATAAATATCCTATATTGCGTGCAACTATGTAAGAATTTAAAAGTATGCCTGCAAAATATTTTAATTATAAAGAAACATTTATGACATATTATCAAGAAAAAGTATATAAATTTTATTTAAAAAATCATAAATATGAAAAAATATATCCATAGAAAAATACTGCAATATAGTTATACAAGTGATGGATACTATCTGGTAATTCATTATACAAGATAGTCCCCCTTCTTTGTACATTCTTATATTTTTACATTTCCTCACAATAGGCATGTGTTACTTTAGTATTCAGGAAAAAAAAAGTGTTAGTTTAAATGTGTATCATAAATGCTCACTTTAATTTTAAAAAACACATATTATACTGTGACATTTACAAAAGTAGTAGTAAAAAATAAATATATGGCTTGAAGAAGTATACTTGGATTTAAGAACAGTTTGAACAATGTGTTATTATACATGGAAAAATATTCATTATACAGGATGACCACAAAGTCTAGAAATAAAGATGTATTATTTATCACATATCTTAGTGTAATATCAATAATTCATCAATTGTGTATTTACCCATGTTTCCAGACTTGGTAGCCATTCTATAATGAGTGATGGAACGTCAATCAGAAAGGGATGTGTGGCCAATTTAAAAATGAAAAGAACTGAATCCACGACAACTTGTGATTTAAAGATCCCACTAAAACATCACGGGGTGGGGAAGAGGGTGATAAGAATAACTATAATATTTTCTTTCTGGGAACGTCCCTTTTTAAGAAAGATCAATTAAAAGCCATGTTTACATACTATACAGTTGATTAATAAAGTATACAATTTCTATCTGTGATCTTGCTTTAAACATGGCAGAGTTGTCTTAAAATAATCTGTCTCAAAACTTCTTAACAAGGCCAAACATGCATGCATTTTAATTAATCTTACTTGGACTAATGACAAAAAATGCTACTGAGAAAATATTTTCACAAGAAAATATAAAGTACACTGCTTGAAATTAGCAAGACTCTTGAAAAACGGTGTAAATGAAAAGCAAATACC
Organism: Callithrix jacchus; assembly: GCF_049354715.1. Taxonomy (NCBI): domain Eukaryota; kingdom Metazoa; phylum Chordata; class Mammalia; order Primates; family Cebidae; genus Callithrix; species Callithrix jacchus. The sequence goes on from NC_133505.1 coordinate 137,262,303, forward strand.
TCCTGAAAACCTTTTCTCAAAGTTAGGACTCCCTAGGTTTCTCAGTTCAGGGCCCAGGGGGCTGCCTCCCACCTGCAAGTGTGCACTAGAGTGTGCAGGGTCACTGCCCCTCCAGCAACCCTGACACGTTATGCTTATATTGACAACTTTGCCTCTCATGCCCACTCATATACTGAGGGATTCAGAGATTAATAAAATAATTTTTTAACAGAGGGCAAAATGTAGCAATGCCTGTAAGAGAAAGTAGCTAGGATTATAAGGGTGGACGGAATTGATTTTGGTTGATCAGACAAGGCTTTGAGGAGGACATGGAATTTAAATCCAGCTCTGATGGATGGTAGCCCATGGGGAACCAGGTTTAACTGTGACATTTAATGGCAAAACCACAATTACTTTTGCACCAACCTAATTTAATGCTTTTTTGAGCATTGTTTCCAATAAGGCGATATTCCTAATTTTGTCCTATCTTTTACACTCAATGTCTTCAGGTGGGAGTTCTTAGTCAATCTGAATGAAAAGTGTCTTAATTAATAGCTTAAAGAATACTCTTCTGTTTTCTTTTAAAGATAATTTAGGATTTAAAGAACACTTTTCTGTCATATTTTTTAACATACCTAAATCAAAGGAAAACCTCCTATAATGTGGAAATTTCCCTACAAAAACGCTGAGGTGACCTTGGACTTCACATCTATATTTAGGTCCAAGGCAAGAAGAATGGCTTCACATCTATATTTAGGTCCAACTTTAAACAAGGTTGGTTTGTCATAAATTTTTGTACTATTTGTGTTTTACAAAAGCTATAGTAGCCAAGAACTCCTCAGCTGATGTGTTGCAATTTGGGACTTGGTAGACTTGGTTTTGAAACTTCTTTTACTCAAGTAAAGTTGTCAATGGAGTAGATTCTTGTTCCTACAGACTTTTATTTCTTGACAAACACAAAACCATACACTCTGATCTGTGAGACTGAGATACTGAGAAACAGATGCATGAATCATCTTTCCCCAGAACCGCAAGATGCTGAAAATGTTGAACAGATAAAAAATTGTCAAGAAAGAAAGAGGGAATATGGGGGAGAGAGGGAAGGAGGGAGGGAAAAGGGAAGGGAAAAGGAAGACAGAAAGAAGAGTGAAGAACAAAACTGACAGGAAACCACAATCAAGTTTAACAAAGCTTAAATGAAGCCAAGTGTCAGGCTAAACTGGGTGTTCTTAAGTCTGACATTTTTAAGGCGTTTGTTCTCCTTAATATCTCAATTGATTGTACAGATTTATAAATATTTGAATTCACTGCAATAAACCACAGAAGTACTTAGTAAATTGTTCTTGATTTATAAATATGCAATGTCTATTAATGTTGTAATTTTAAATTTATTCCTTTGACCCCAATAAACGCATTCTAAAAATCCTTGTTACTCAAGAGTGTACTTTTTACCCAAATGTCTTAAAATACATTGTTGTTTTAACTAACATTACAGATTAGAATTCTAAAGAACATTGGGTACTAGATTCCTTAGTACTGTAATTATTGCTTAAAGGTATAATTTTATCATGTCTTCTTAGTATAGATAATTAAAGTTTCTACTCTAACATATAGTAAAATTCCTTATCTCTAAAGTGTAATTATGTTCTAAATGATAGTAATAAATTCTTAATATAACCAAAAACTGATAACAAAATAAAAGCTTGTTTTGAGTAGTTTAATATGTTTAAAAAATATTGGAATAGCACCCTTTAATTTAGTACTTCTGCGGTTAAATCATAAATGTACTTCCTGCTTTGGATGAGTAACAGAATTAAGAAAACAATGAGCACAGTTTCCTTCCCGAATTAACTGTTTGCCTGAATCAAATGTTCTCTCTGATGAAGAGCTTTGATTCCTTCTATCAGCATAGCTCTTGCATCGATGTCTTTGTCTATTTTATTAAAGAACATATTGGAACTCGCCCTGGCTCTCCTTGCTTCTCAGCCTGCAGACAGCCAGCCTATTGTGGGACCTTGTGGTTATGTGAGTCAATGCTGAAAAAACTCATATATATATGACATTTACTTGTGTGTGTGTGTGTATATATATATATATATATATATATGGATTTGTGTATATATATACACACATTCAGATATATATGACATTTATTTGTGTGTGTGTATATATATATATATATGGATTTGTGTATATATATACACATTCAGATATATATGACATTTATTTGTGTGTGTGTGTATATATATACATGTGTGAATATATATATATAATGGAAAATATATATATTCCATTAGTTCTGTCCCTCCAGACAACCCTGACTAATACAGCTGGAAATCGTTTTTAATTGACGACTTTAAAAAGCAACAGGAAAGCTGCTTTTTGAAAACTTAAGAACATTTTGAACATTGGAAAGAAAAGACTGTTAAAAACAGAACTTATATTATAAAATGACCAGTTTCTGTAAATACATGAATCAAAAATATATACACAAAATACAATAATAGAGAGGATGACTGTGTGATTTCTGGTGTGTGTGTGTGTGTGTGCGTGCATGTGTGTGTGTGTGTTTAATGAACTAACAATTGCTCCTTTTTAGGGCCCTGGAATACTCTTCTGAAAAAGGTCTCTTCCGTTTCCTTTTCTGCTGTTCTCATCCTGCTCCGTTGATCTGCTTCTATGTTCGACACATGAGCCGGTGCCCACATCAGACGAGTCATTTCTTGAGTTGTCCTCTATTGAGATATTAATTGTGCAGCATTCTTACTCTGCTTCAAGATGCTCAAATTGTGGTTTTCAGCAGACAGGTTCATCAGTTGTAGGTGTTTCTTGGGCAGAGTACACACAAGCACTCAAAATGAGGCGCTCCAGTTCTGCACCTGTGTCCCCCAGGAATGGCTGGAAACACTTTCATCCTCCATGTGTTCTTTTGTGAATATTGAGAACATTTCTGTCTTGGAGAAGAAGAGATGGAAAGACTCTCTTCTGGACTGGGAGTCCTTAACTTCTTTTATTCTGTGCCCCCTTTGCCTCACCATGAAATATTCCCACCCCCAAGCCTGCGGTGTGGTTGGAACTGTTTCCATGAGGGTCACATTTTGTTTATTGAGCTGAGTGCCAGTTTTAAAGGTCAGTTTGTGAAATGCATTAAGCTTTATACTTGTGACTGCTGGATTATTTTAAACGCTTATTTTCAATGAAAAATACACCAAAAAAAAATACTGCCTTGTGCCCTGCCAGGATTTTTCTGGTTACCAGATTCATACATATTATACTGTAGCAGAAAAAAATATGGTCTCTAAGACATTCACACGTTACTTTTCCTAGACATTTGCAGACATAGGTAAGACACATATTCAGCCTTAAAAATTTATTTCCCCTTAATCTGCCATAACTCATCTTAATCAAAGTAAATGAGTTACGTTACTAATATATTTGTGGAACGTACTGGAGAATGCTAAGTGCCCTCACCCGAAGGCTATGCGTCCACACTTCCCTGCATGACTGTTCAGTTCAGTCGGTCTCAGCGATGGACAGCAGGCCTTGGCATGTTATATAACAACTTACCTAACGGCTGCCATGCACAACAGAGCAAACCATCCTGTTGCCTAGTGACTATTATCCAAGGCAATCAAAGTAAACAGCAAATACCACAGATATTTTTGAACAGCTGTTTGTTGACCCAGATACAATATTTATATGGCTCACTAGTTTCTCAGGCAGAATTGGACCCTATCATACCCTGCAGAACAGAAATTTGTTTTTCTTAATTATCCATCACTATTCCTGGAAATATTTTTTTTTAATGAGGAACCTTTGAGAAGGAGTGATAATACATTCCAGTAGGAAATTCACAAGTCCCTCAAGTTTTATTTTTAGTTCACATTTAATGGAAAGCTCTCCTGTAGATGAGCCTGTGAACTCCTAACAACCACTAGATTTCATAACATTCCTTCCTGCATCTAGCAGTATTTACATGTGACATTTATTGGGTATTAGAATTATCGTAAGTTGGGGCAGAAGTATATTCATTTAAGTTCTTTCTGGTCATTATGCTGGGCATGTTTTACCCTAGAAAGGTCATCCTAGACATTCCTCAAGGCACAGAAGAGAAACTGCCCCAGGAAGGCCCTTCCCGATACCACAGGATGAAGTTCAAAATGCCCCTCTCCGCAGGCACCTTGTCAAGTTGATTGCTGAATGAATGCACAGCTTTCTTATCCTTGTTAACACACTGTGTTGCAATTGTCGGTATATTTTGTGTTGCCACAAAGACCAGGAGTTACTTGTCAATGGAAATTGGCAGATTCATTTTTGGAGCATCTTGACTGGAATGTAATATGAGACCAATAGATTTTGAAGGAATGGAATAAGGCTTTTTTTCTGCTTGAACGCATCTGATAACTTTGATTTAATGCCTCTTAGAAATCAGTACAGACTGAGCCGGGCGCAGTGGCTCACACCTGCAAGCCCAGCACTTTGGAAGGCCAGGGCAGATGGACCACAAGTTCAGGAGATCGAGACCACCCTGGCCAACATGGTGAAACCCCATTTCTACTTTAAAAGTACAAAAAATTAGCCGGGCATGGTGGCGCGCACCTGTAGTCCCAGCTACTGGAGAGGCTGAGGCAGGGTAATCGCTTGAACCTGGAAGGCAGAGGTTGCATGAGCCAAGACAGTGCCACTACACTCTAGCCTGGGGACAGATCAAGATATCATCTAAAAAAAAAAAAAAAGGGAATAAATACAGACTAAACATTGGTATTTCCCCAAAAATCTTAGGTTCAAGCCCTAACTTGCAATGGGGTAGGGCCTTTGGGAGGTAATTATGTTTCAGTGAGGTCATAGTATGAGGCCCCATGATGGAATTAGTGTTAAAAAGGTATAACATTCCTTCCTGCATCTAGCAGTATTTACATGTCTTCAAGCCAAGAAGAGAGACTTCACGAGAACCCAAGCAGGCTGCAATCCTTAGCTCATATTCTAGCCTCCACAAGTGTAAGAAATAAATGCCTGTTGTTTAAGCCACCAACTCTATGATATTTTGTTGTGGCATCCCAAGAAGACTAAGACAAAAATCCATTTTTAAAAGTTCAGGCTAAATAATTCATTTTTAGAAATTGATAGTGTCATTTTAATGGAGTGGAGAAAACATGAATAATTCAATAAATTATATAGAACAACTAGTCAACCATTTAAGGAAAAACATGGATCGCTGCCTTACTTTTTATGTCAAAATATATTCCAGGTGAAATAAATATTTAAATGTTAGAATGAAGTTTAAAAAGGAAGGAGAAAAGAAGGAAGAGAGAGAGGGAAGCAAGTCATTGGAGATCCAGAGACCAATAATGGTAAATGTATTTATATATTTTTTAATGAAAGAAGGTTTTCTAGGTATAATATGAAATGCAAAAACTCTAAAGGAAGATTTCTTATGTCAAAATCTTTAAAAAGTTGATCTGAGAATAGTACCATACACAAAATATTAAGCATTAAAATTTAACCAAAAATGGCAACCATTATGTCAAAGGCCTAATTTCTCTAGTATAAAAGGAGGCCTCTCGGCCAGGCGCGTTGGCTCAAGCCTGTAATCCCAGCACTTTGGGAGGCCGAGGCAGGTGGATCACGAGGTCAACAGATCGAGACCATCCTGGTCAACATGGAGAAACCCCGTCTCTACTAAAAATTACAAAAAATTAGATGGGCACGGTGGCGCGTGCCTGTAATCCCAGCTACTCAGGAGGCTGAGGCAGGAGAATTGCCTGAACCCAGGGGGCGGAGGTTGCGGTGAGCCGAGATTGCGCCATTGCACTCCAGCCTGGGTAACAAGAGCGAAACTCCGTCTCAAAAAAAAAAAAAAAAAAAGGAGGTCTCTCAAATCAATTTGAAAATGATCAAAACGAGAATAGTGAACAAAGGTTACAAAAGTCTATTTGACAGGGAAATAAACGCATACGGTCAACAAGTATATAGAAAGATGTTTAATGTCTGTAAAAATGAAGCAAATGCAAATTAAAACCATGAAATGCCATTTTCATCCACTACAGTGACAAAGATGATTAGTACACCTTTGCTTGTTAGGAAGTGGAAAAAACAACCCTCTTATAAACTTTTGATAGTACATAAATTAGTGTTAGGAAGATATAGGTCAAGATCTTCCAAACTTTTAAATGCAGATACACCTTGACACTGCAATTCTAGGAACTGATAGTTTATTTTTTTACTGACATAAGGTCATATGGTTACCAAATAGTGGGAAAAACTGAGCATGTTTATTCTTTTACTTAAAAAGTGTGCATAGAGAAAAAGTATATATACATGTAATTTGCTATAATTGCATCTGATTAAGGGAACACGGGGAAGAGATGTGAAATTTTACATTCTATTTTTTAATCTTTGGTACCCCTTTTAAAGAAAGCCATACATTTGTATTCTTTTATAATCAAAAAAGTCATTAAAAGTATAGGAGAAGGCCGGGCGCGGTGGCTCAAGCCTGTAATCCCAGCACTTTGGGAGGCCGAGGCGGGTGGATCACGAGGTTAAGAGATCGAGACCATCCTGGTCAACATGGTGAAACCCCGTCTCTACTACAAATACAAAAAATTAGCTGGGCATGGTGGCGCGTGCCTGTAATCCCAGCTACTCGGGAGGCTGAGGCAGGAGAATTGCCTGAACCCAGGAGGCGGAGGTTGTGGTGAGCCGAGATCGCGCCATTGCACTCCAGCCTGGGTAACAAGAGCGAACCTCCGTCTAAAAAAAAAAAAAAGTATAGGAGAATATTGCCCCTCTACAACTCAGTAGAAATTAACAAAAGTGTGCAATCACTAAGTTATACAAAAAACAAATTATCAAAAGAGGACAAGAGAACAATCCAAAATAAAATAATTTCGGCAAAAATAAAAAACTTGAAATTAAAGTGCCCAGAAAACAAATTGCACATGTCAGGCTGTTGGCAGCCCCATCTATAAAGCAGGAACAGACAGCCTGAAGCCCAGGTCACAGTTGTCACTCAAGCCCCCTTTCAATCACAAAAAGGCTTGTGTGGGGGGATGTGGAACAAATGATGAGTGTGCACATCAATCAAAGAGAGAGAGAAGCATTTCCTAAAGACAAGGGTTGTGAGTAGATGGTTTCAGAGGGGTAAAAATTACTTCCGTGCAGTTTAAATGAGATCAAGAACAGGGTATGACCTCCAGTTAAGATTTCAAAAATAAATTCTTCATTTCAGAAAATTATCAGACCAAACCTTCTGTGTTCTCTTATTTTAAATTTAGGCTCCATAAATAAGCAACAGATGTATTTACACTTGCAGTGTCTGCAAGTAGATGACGTTGAAATCGTGATGCCAAATTGGACCAAATATCCCAAATGGAATTTTCCGCACCAGCTGTAGAGCTATAGCATTTCCTAAGGTCACACATTTTCTGTCTTCACCTTGGACAGTTTTCTCACAAGTAAAGGTTGTTCATTCCAAGGGAAAAAGTATATTTCATTTGAAATCATAATGTGTCCCATGAGAAAAAGTTATATCTCAGTCATATTTGGCTTAGGTTGATCTTAACCTCTCTAAAATGAAAGTTCCCTCTAACTATTGATTCTTTTTTATAAGAAGCTCCCTCCATGTAGCACCCTTTCTGAAGGAGGAAATATGAAAAATTACAGCTTTTTTGTCTTCATGGGCCAAATACAACTAGAAATTGCTGCTACTGATTGAGGTGAACCAAACTCAGGATCTGAATGAAATCCTTCTTTATTAGAGATAAGCAAAATAAAATACCTTGTAATTCATAAAGTTACATGTTTTGATTCTTTCTTGTTTTCTCCTTTCTTCCTGTCAGGTCTCCTAATGGTCACCTGCCTACCTTTTCTCTATCACATCATACACACATATCCACACATGCACTCATGCAGTATTTAGTAAAAACATCCATCAAGATTTTGTTATGGTGTCTCACAATCTGTGGTAACATATCTAGGAAATAATGTATTTCTAATAATAGACTGGAAAAAATTCTGAGTAAATTTGCCATATAAATCAGCTGGTGGTTTTTGCCATCTGCATAGGGACCAATATGCCTATAACAGCAATAATTCCCCTGTCCATGAAATTCAGCTTACCAACTCCTAACTACCCATAAGGGTAACAAGCAACAAAACTTTCATCACAAGAAAAGGCATGCCAAATTGGATAAAGAGTCAAGACCCATTAGTGTACTGTATTCAGGAGACCCATCTCACATGCAAAGACACACATAAGCTCAAAATCAAGGGATGGAGGAATATTTACCAAGCAAACGGATAGGGGAAGAAAAAAAGCAGAAGTTGCCATTCGAGTCTCTGATAAAACAGACTTTAAACCAACAAATATCAAAAAAGACAAAGAAGGGAATTACATAATAGTTAAAAGATCAATGCAACAAGAGTTAACTATCCTAAATATATATGAACCCAATCCAGAAGCACCCAGATTCATAAAACAAGTTCTTAGAGACCTACAAAGAGACTTAGACTCCCAGACAATAATAATCCCACTATTATTGACCCCACTGTCAATATTAGATCAACCAGACAGAAAATTAACAAGGATATTCATGACTTGAACTCAACTCTGGACCAAGTGGATCTAATAGACACCTACAGAACCCTCCACTCCACATCAACAGAATATACATTCTTCTCAGCGCCACATAGTACTTATTCTAAAATGAACCACATAATTGGAAGTAAAACACTCAGCAAATGCAAAAGAATGGAAATCATAACAAACAGTCCCTCAGACCACAGTGCAATTAAATTAGAACTCAGGATTAAGAAACTCACTCAAAACCACACAACTACATGAAAACAGAACAATCTGCTCCTGAATGATTACTAGGTAAATAATGGAATTAAGACAGAAATAAAGAAGGTCTTTGAACCCAACAAGAACAAAGAGACCACCTAACAGAATGTCTGGGACACAGCTAAAGCAGTGTTAAGAGGGAAATTTATAGCAGTGTTAAGAGGGAAATTTATAGCACGAAATGCCCCCATTGGAAAGGGGATAAGATCTGAAACTGACAACCTAACATCACAATTAAAAGAACTAGAGAAACAAGAGTAAAAAATTTCAAAAGCCAGCAGAATACAAGAAATAACTAAGATCAGAGCAGAACTGAAGTAGACGGAAACATTAAAAACCCTTCAAAAAAATCAGTGAATCCAGGAGATGTTTTTTGTTAAGATTAAGAAAATAGGCCACTAGCCAGACTAATTAAAAAGAGAGAAGAATCTGATAGACACAATAAAAAAATGATAAAAAGGATATTACCACTGATCACACAGAAATACAAACAACCATCAGAGAATACTGTAAGCACCTCTACACAAATTAACTTGAAAATCTAAAAGAAATGGATAAATTCCTGTATGCATACACTCTCCCAAGACTAAACCAGGAAGAAGTCGAATCCATGAATAGACCAATAACAAGTTCTGAAATTGAGGCAGTAATTAATAGCCTACCAATTGAAAAAAACCCAGGAGCAGATGGATTCACACCAAAACTCTATCAGAGGTGCAAAGAGGAAATGGTACCATTCCTTCTGAATCTATTTCAAAAAATAAAAAAAACAGGGACTCTTCCCTAACTCATTTTATGAGGACAGCATCATCCTGATACCAAAACCTGGAATAAACACACACACACATAAAGAAAATTTCAGGCAAATATCCCTGATGACCATCAGTGTGAAAATCCTCAATAACATACTGGCAAACTGAATCCAGCAATACATCAAAAAGCTTATCCACCATGATCAAGTTGGCTTCATCCCTGGAATGCTAGGCTAGTTCAACATAAGCAAATCAATAAACATAATCCATCACATAAACAGAACGAATGATAAAAACCACATGATTGTCTCAATAGATGCAGAAAAGGCCTTTGATAAAATTCAACTATGCTTCAAGCTAAAACTCAATAAACCAGGTATTGATGGAACATAGCTCAAAATAATCAGAGCTATTTATAACAAACCCATAGCCAATATCATACATAATGGGCAAAAGCTGGAAGCATTCCCTTTGAAAACCAGCACAAGACAAGGATGCCCTCTCTCACCAATGTTTTCAACACAGTATTGAAAGTTCTGGTCAGAGCAATCAGGGAAGAGAATGAAATAAAGCGTATTCAAATAGGAAGAGAAAGTCAAATTGTCTCTCTGTTTGCAAATGATGTGATTGTATATTTAGAAAATCCCATCGTCTCTCCTGAAACTGATAAGCAACTTCAGCAAAGTCTCAGGATACAAAATCAATGTGCAAAAATCACAAGCATTCCTATACACCAATAACAGACTTAAAGAGAGCCAAATCAAGCACGAACTGCCATTCACAATTGCTACAAAGAGAATAAAATACCTAGGAATACAACTAACGAGGAATGTAAACGACAGCTTCAAGGAGAACTACAAACCACTGCTCAACGAAGTAAGAGAGGACACAAACAGATGGAGAAACATTCCATGTTCACAGTTAGGAAGAATCAATATCGTGAAAATGGCCATACCGCCTAAAGTAATTTACAGATTCAATGCTATCCCCATCAAGCTACCAATGACTTTCTTCACAGAACTGGAAAAAACCACCTTAAACTTCATATGGAACCAAAAGAGAGCCCGCATAGCCAAGTCAATTCTAAGTAAAAAGAACACAGTAGGAGGCATCACACTACCGGACTTCAAACTATACTACAAGGCTACAGTAATCCAAACAGCACGGTACTGGTACCAAAACAGAGATATAGACCAATGGAACAGAACAGAGGCATCAGAGGCAACACAACATATCCACAACCATACAATCTTTGATAATGACATAAACAAACAATGGGGAAAGGATTCCCTGTTTAATAAATGGTGTTGAGAAGACTGGCTAGCCATGTGCAGAAAGCAGAAACTGGACCCCTTCCTGACACCTTACACTAAAATTAACTACAGATGGATTAAAGACTTAAACATAAGACCTAACACGATAAAAACCCTAGAAGAAAATCTAGGCAAAACCATTCAGGACATAGGAGTAGGCAAAGACTTCATGACCAAAACACCAAAAGCATTGGCAACAAAAGCCAAAGTAGACAAATGGGACCTAATCAAACTCCACAGCTTCTGCACAGCAAAAGAAACAGTCATTAGAGTGAATCAGCAACCAACAGAATGGGAAAAAATTTTTGCAGTTTACCCATCTGACAAAGGGCTGATATCCAGAATTTACAAAGAACTCAAACGGATTTACAAGAAAAAAACAAACAAGCCCATTCAAAAGTGGGCAAAGAATATGAACAGACACCTTACAAAAGAAGACATACATGAGGCCAACAAACATACGAAAAAATGCTCATCACCACTGGTCATTAGAGAAATGCAAATCAAAACCACATTGAGATACCATCTCATGCCAGTTAGAATGGCGATCATTAAAAAATCTGAAGACAACAGATGCTGGAGAGGATGTGGAGAAATAGGAACACTTTTACACTCCTGGTGGAATTGTAAATCAGTTCAGCCACTGTGGAAGACAGTGTGGCGATTACTCAAGGACCTAGATATAGAAATTGCATTTGACCCAGAAATTATTTGGATTATTTGGATACCCATCACTGGGTATATATCCAAAGGACTATAAATCATTCTACTATAAGGCTACATGCACAGGAATGTTCATTGCAGCACTGTTTACAGTAGCAAAGACCTAGAATCAACCCAAATGCCCATCGATGATAGACTGGGCAGGGAAAATGTGGCACATATACCCCATGGAATATCATGCAGCCATCAAAAACGATGAGTTCATATCCTTTATAGGGACATGGATTAATCTGGAGAACATCATTCTCAGCAAACTGACACAAGAAGAGAAAATGAAATACTGCATATTCTCACTCATAGGCAGGTAGGTGTTGAACAATGAGAAAACTTGGACAGAGGGAGGGGAGCACTACACACTGGGGTCTGTTGGGGGTAATAGTGGAGGGACAGTGGGGAGTGGGGAGTTGGGGAGAGATAGCATGGGGAGAAATGCCAGATGTGGGTGAAGGGGAGGAAGGCAGCAAATCACACTGCCACGTGTGTACCTATGCAACTATCTTGCATGTTGTTCACATGTACCCCAAAACCTAAAATGCAATAAAAAAGGGAAAAAACATGAAATCATGATATAAATACAATATAAATATGATAACATAATAAAATATCAGATAATTCATTAATATCATTGTTGACCTCATGAGAAGAGGCTTTAAGCATGGAGAAGCTGTCATGGTCATGGTGACGAGTATTCCAAAATTCAAGCTAGTGCTTGAAAGTTTAACTTTCATAAGTGACAATAAATAGTGTCCATTGTTTTCTTTAAAAAAAAAAAAAAGAAAACCCCATCGTCTCAGCCCCAAAACTCTGTAATCTGATAAGCGACTTCAGCAAAAATCTTGGGATACAAAGTCAATGTGCAAAAATTACAAGCATTCCTATACATCAACAATAGACAAGCAGAGAGCCAAATCATGAGTGAACTCCCATATACAATTGCCACAAAGAGAATAAAATACCCAGGAATACACCTTACAAGGGACGTGAAGGACCTCTTTGAAGAGAACTACAAACCACTGCTCAAAGAAATAAGAGAGGACACAAACAAATGGAAAAACATTTCATGCTCATGGATAGGAAGAATCAGTATCATGAAAATGGCAATACTGTCCAAAGTAATTTATAGATTCAATACTATTCCCATTGAGCTACCAGTGACTTTCTTCACAGAATTAGAAAAAAAAATTACTTTAAATTTCACATGAAACTAAAAAAAGAGCCCATATAGCCAAGACAATCCTAAGCAAAAAGAACAAAGCTAGAGGCATTACTCTACCTGACTTCAAACTATATTACAAGGCCATAGTAACCAAAACAGTATGGTACTGATAACAAAAAAAAAGATATATAGACCAATGGAACAGAACAGAGGCCTCAGAAATAACACCACAAATCTAAAACCATCTGATCTTTGACAAACCTGACAAAAATAAGCCATGGGGAAATGAGTCTCTACTTAATAAATGGTGCAGGAAAAACTGCAGAAAACTGAAAATGGATCCCCCCTTATGCCTTATACAAAAATTAACTCAAGATGGATTAAAGACTTAAATGTAAAACCTAAAACCATAAAAACCCTAGAAGAAAACCTAGGCAATACCATTCAGGACATAGGCATGAGCAAAGTCTTCATGACTAAAACACCAAAGGAATTGCAACAAAAGCCAAAATTGACAAATGGGATCTAATTAAACTAAAGGGCTTTTACACAGCAAAATAAATTATCATCAGAGTGAACAGGCAACCTACAGAACGGAAGAAAATTTTGGTGATCTATCCAGCTGACAAAGGGCTAGTATCCAGAATCTACAAGGAACTTGAACAAATTTACAAGACAAAAGCAACCCCATCAAAAAGTGGGCAAAGGATATGAACAGACACTTCTCAAAAGTAGACATTTACATGGCCAAATCATATGAAAAAAAAAAGCTCATCATCACTGGTCATTAGAGAAATGCAAATCAAAACCACAATGAGATACCATGTCACACCATTTAGAATGGGGTCATTAAAAAGTCAGTAAACAACAGAAGCTGGCAAGAATATGGAGAAATAGGAACGCTTTTACCTTGTTGATGGGAATGTAAATTAGTTCAACTATTGTGGAAGACAGTGGGGTGATTTCTCGAGGATCTAGAACCAGAAATACCATTTGACCGAGCAATCCCATTCCTGGATATATACCCAAAGGATTATAAATTATTCTACTATAAAGACACACTCACACATATGTTTATTGCAGCACTACTTACAATAGAAAACAGTTGGAACCAACTCAAATGTCAATCAATGATAGACTGGATAAAGAAAATGTGGCACATACATACTATGGAATACTATGCAGCCATAAAAAAGAATGAGTTCATGTTCTTGGCATGGACATGGATCAAGGTGAAAACTATCATTCTCAGCAAACTAACACAGGAAGAGAAAACCAAACACTCCATGTTCTCACTCATAAGTGGGAGTTGAACAATGAGAACACATGGACAAAGGGAGAGGAACATCATATACAAGGGCCTGTCCTGGGATGGGGGGGCAAGGGCTGGGAGAACATTAGCACAAACACCTAATGCATGTGGGGCTTAAAATTTAGATGATGGGTTGATAGGTGCAGCAAATCACCATGGCACACATATATCTAGGTAACAAACCTGCATATTCTGCACATGTATCTCAGAACTTAAAATTAATAATAAAACAAAATAAAATTACAAGATGTGTTAAAAAAAAAGTATCTGCCATCCCTTGAAACCATGTAAAATGGGAATAATTATTCCTAACTTAAATATCTTCATTGCTACATATGGTACAGAGTTATATAACGATCACATTTTTGAGATGTTCACTATCAAACATTATGCAAATGTGAGGGATGGTAACTGCTATGTCATACCCAGAGATTATATCATATTATTTATTATAATTATATTATGTATGTTCTATTGTATTATATAATAGGTTTAAAATGACTTTCTCCTACTTAATTGAGAGGTATTGATCTGCCAACTTTGCATTTATAATCACTACCAACTTCCTTCACTCCCTGTTTAAAATTATTTGATTTTTATTGTTCATTATCTGTAGGAGCTTGAACACTGGCTTTACTCTTGAGCCAAGTGCTCTAAAATCACAAAATAAAACAATTTCTTTCAAGGAGGTGGTTCAACTCTGGAGATTTAACTATAATACCATGGTAGGTTGCACACCAATTCAGCCTATCGTAGGCTTGTAGTGTTTCAAGGTAATCAGAGAACATGGCCTTTCACTTTCTACCAGCCATTCAGTGCTTTGAGAATTCTGTTCTTATGACTGAACACCTGAAATGTTTTTAAAAGCAGGTAATGTTTAAATAATTAATGAATAACAATCATTTATTATTAAGGAATAAGCTGCTATTTCTTTAATTAATTTTGTGAATATATATATATACACACATACACACACACACATATATGCAAGTAGAGATACATGTATTTGTAGGAAATAATTGGAAAGAATACACACTAAAAAGGTAGTGTCTCTTGGAGATATTTTTGTTTGGTTTTCTGAGCCATCTAGCTTTTCTGCAGACTTATTTTACTTCTATTATCATAAACGATTTAACTACTAAAGATTTTTTGAAACATTTTTGTGTTGGTAGATGCTAATTTTTATGTTTCATAGTTTCAATCATTGAGTGATGAGACAATACATTTTACAAAACATAACACTGAGCCTTGTGAAATAAATTTCTAGCTTCAATAATTTCAGAACTTTTTCTAATTATCTTTTTAAAAGGAATTTGATAATGTGCTCTAGTCATAAGAAATGTGAATTTTGAAAGCTATAGACTGTTTAAAGATCAAAGTAATTAAAGTAAAAGCATACATCACTAAGAAAAAATAAAATGGACTTAACAGTTTTGTAATTATTAACAAAACATGTTAAGCAAATTCACATGTGACAATGGCTTGACCAAACCGGAAGTTCTTTCTTCAAAGTAAGAAAAGAAACAACTTAGGGAATACTGTAGAGTGAAGTCAAAAGAACAAGTTACACATATATTACTTTTTTTTGCTCTTGGGTGTATTAGTTGTAGTATTTGATCTTTAGTGGCATATATAGGGAAAGAGAGTCCAATTAATACATAGATGTTAATTACAGTCCTCTGATATGAATGCTAGTTTTGGTAGTAATGGAAGCTCCTTTAATTAGAGCCTTTCTGTAATTTCATGGCAAGTCTCTAAGTGTGGAATGGATGAGATGATAAAATACAAGCCAAAACCAAGCAAAGACACTTCTAGCAAATTAGTGATAACTTTTTCATAAATATAATATTATTTTGATGGTTCCACTGAAAACTGTGATTTATTTGGAACACAGTACCACATGTGTTTTGCTTTTCAAGAGTTGCATTTTCAGCTTGTCATCATATTCTGTCAAGAAACATGTTGGTAAAATTGATTAGAAATCCCCTAACATTGCCTCTCTCTGTATTACTCCATTTTCACACTGCTATAAAGACGTACCTGAGACTGGGTAATTTATGAAGGAAAGAGATTTAATTGATTTGCAGCTCCACATGGCTGGGGTAGCCTCAGGAAACTTACAATCATGGAGGGAGGGGAAACAGGCACCTTCTTTACAAGGTGGCAGGAAAAAAAGAGAGAGAGCAAGCAATGTGGGAAGAGCCCCTTATAGAACCATTAGATCTCATAAGAACTCATTCACTATCATGAGAACAGCATGGGGAGAACTGCCCCTATTAGCCAATCACCTCCCACCAGTTCCATCCTTGACACACAGGGATTACAGTTTGAGATGAGATTTGGGTGGGGACCTGGAGCCAAACCATATCATCTCCACAGCCATACATGGCATGGGGGAAATTAAATAACTCAGTGAAAACACCAAAGCAAAAACAGTAGGGAGTACTACCTGTCCTAGTCCCAGTAATTGAAGCATTTTAAAAACTAAATCAGAATTTCTGTCTCATGTACCCTGACTTTTCCCAGTTAACATTTTATTGCGAAATATAATACATATACCAAAAAATGCACAACAATGACATGTATAATACTTTGATCTATCACAAAGCAAACACTCTAATAATCTCTAGAAAAAAATAGAATATTGCCTGTGATTCAGAAGCCCATGCATGATTCTTCCTAATTACTGTTTCTACCTTTCTTACCCCTCAAAGGTAATCAACTATCTTGACATATAAATCAATAATTAACTGCCTTTTAATAATATGATTTTAATGCCTAAACACATATCCTTAAATGCTACAGTTCAATTTTGCCTTGTTTTGAACTTTATGTAAGTGAAATCGCATAGAATGTATCCTTGTGTGTCTGGATTCTTTTGCTCAACATTGTGTTTTATGATACCCACTTAATTGGATGGAGCTGCAGTCTTTTAGTTTTATTGCTTTTATAGTGTTTTGTTATACATGTATACCACAGTTTATTTTTACCTTCAACTGTTGGTGAACTTTACAAATCACATTGCTATGAATATTCTTGAAGGCGTGTCTTACTATTTCAATAAATGTTTCATCATTTATTGAAAAGACTATTCATTCTCCACTCCTCTATGATGCCACTTGTATTAGTTTCCTTGGGCTTCTGAAACAAAGTACCATAAACACTCATTTCTAAAAGTGGAATTTGCTGGTCACAGGGAATGCATGCCTGCAAACTGTAACTCATTGTGCCAAATGGTCTTCCAAAGCAGTTGCTCCAATTTACACCTCCAGGAGCAGTGTGTGGGAGCCCCATGGCTTCACAACCTCACCCACATTTGATATTGCAGCATCTGTAGTAGTCCTGTAAATGTTCTGGGTCACAGCACTTTGTTGGTGATATATATGTTACTAGCACCTTTACCCACTTTATAGATTGCTTTTTCACTCACTTAGTAGTGTCTTTTATGGAACCAAAGCTCTTAATTTTATTGTAGTAAAGTTTATCAATTTTTTATAGTTAAAATTTTTTGTGTCCTCTTTTCAAAAAAATCTGTTCCTACTCTTGTATAATGAAGATTTGCCATGTCTTCTAAAAGGTTTATTATTTTGCTTTTCATATTCACATCTACAACACGGATAAAATTGATTTTTGTGTATGGTTTCAAATAGGATCCAATTTCTCTTTTTATCCAGGTGGATGTAGATTAATCCCAGCATCATTTATTGAAAAGACTATTCATTCTCCACTCCTCTATGATGCCACTTGTATTAGTTTCCTTGGGCTTCTGAAACAAAGTACCAAAAACAGAATGGCTTAAGACAACGAATTTATTTTCTTTTAGTTCTGAGGAGAGAAATGTGAAAGCAAGCTGCTGTCAGTGCTGTGCTGTCTCTGCAGGCTCTAGGAGAGAATTCTGCTTTCCTTGCAGCTTCTGGCAGGGGCTGGAAATCCGTGGTGCTCCTTGGCTTGCAGCTGCTGCACTCCAACCTCTGCATCTGCCCATCACATGATGACCTACCTGTGTGTCTCAATCTCTATCCAAATTTCCCGCTACCTCCAAGAACACTAGTTGTATTGGACTTAGGGCCTACCCTAATCCAGTATGACTTAATCACAACTAAGACTCTATTGGCAAATAAGGTCCCATTCACAGATGATGAGATTATGTGATAATCACTGGGGGCCATCCTAGAGGCTAGCTGCCATAATCATGTAGCTTGGTACCTTGGTACATGAATGGCACATGAACATAAACACACATGTGGTCATTCTCAAAAGACTTGAAGGTAAATATTCATCACACTTGTTAAAATATATAGTTTTAAATTTTATATTTCTTGTAAACCCATCTTTTGTCTTTATACATAAATGTGAAAGATATTTTAGAATGAATTACTTTAGAAATAGTCTCCCATATTTTAGAATTTCTTTAAATGTGTGAAAATATTGCTTATTTTTAGATAATGCTCATTTTAATTTACTTTCTTTTTTATGTAACAGAAGAAAATAATTGAATTGTTATACATACACATAAATGTTCATACATTCCCCCCAAAATAAATCATCTCCCTGGGGAAATCACATGCCTGAATTAATACGTTCCTTAAAATATAAGCAGTCATTTAAAACTCAGGGTAGAAAAGGATGTTAGACATGAAACTTTAATATTTTCATTTTTAGAGCTGGGAAAGACCCAGAAAGGTAAGGTGATTTGCCTGTCATCACAGAGCTGATAGCAGAGCCAGAGGTGAATCTAGGGCTGGTCACCCAAAAGTCAAGTAAGTGTAAGTGTGCCAACTGCGTAATATTCAATGAATGGCTTTCCTAGCAGTGCAAAATGTTTGATGAATTAAATGCTTTTAGTGAATAACTTCCTTTACTTATTTCTTGAGAATGAGATCTTGCTTCTTCATCCAGGCTGGATTCCTGGACTCAAGGAATGCCCCCATCTCAGCCTCCTTAGTAGCTAAGACTACAGATACTAGTCACCAGGCCACCTTCTGTATTTATTTTAACAATGAATATCTTATCAATTATATTTTCTATAAACAGAGCGTTTGTTGACCTATTTACATTCTTTTTCCCAGGAGGAAAAGCCCTCATTTGAGGATTTCTTGAATGCTGTTACATTGACTGCTCCCTTCTTTCTCAATAAAGAAAAATGAGACCACAGAGTGACAGGCTATTAGCATCCTCATTCACTCTGCAAATTTATAGTTTTGAAAAGGAGTGGGAAGGTTTAGCCTAAAAGAAGCAAGTGAATTTGAGTTGTGTCGGTCCCCAAATTTCTATGTATACATCTCTAGAGCATTTCTGAAGCGATTTCTCACCCTGGCATTTTGGGTAATAGGTTTCACTCCTACGAAGCAACATCGGTGTTCACTGTAGAGCAGTGAATGAAATGTCCTGTTGTCAGAGACTGAGCACAGCTGGGTTCGACTTGCCTAGCAATAGGGCTCTAATGTGACTTTTTATTTTGTAAAATTCAGGCCGCTAAAATACTTCATGGCATTTGGAAACCTTATGTCTGTCTTACCGTGCACCGTATGATCAACACCATATGCTGACAGATGAGAATGGAAGCTATTATGTGTTGAAGTATATTGAATCTAGGGTAAAACTGGTATAGAATATAAAAGATTCATTTTACACTCTCTCAGGTAGATAATAAATTGAGTAATATTTTCCAGTAGAAGAATAGAAGTCTATAAATGTTGTGCTCATGATAAAAGAAGCAGAAACAGGAATACCCAGAGTCAGTTATAAAAAGGAAAAACCTAACAAGTTTGAAATAATCTTTCTTTCGTCGAATTTCTCCTACCTAACCTTCTACAACTTCTCAGACTCAGTTCATTTCATTCATCCTGCATCATTTATCTTTTGTTCAGCTTTAATCTTCAAAATAAATCCAGGAATGAATTTTTGAGGTGCATTTATTTCCCCTCTGAGTTGTGGTTTGATTAGTTTGGAGACTTACCAGCTTTTAGATATTTGCCCTTTCAAATTTCACATTTGTTCTTTTTTTCCCATTCAGTGTTTCTACATTCTTTTGGAATGCTTTTATTTAAATCAAAATATAATCAAAACATAATATTCTTCTATCAGTCAGCTTAAATTAATGCTTCCAAAATTATTCTACATTCTTTTAAAAACCATGATTCACTTATAGAAACCCACTTAATTTTCAGCTATGGTAAAAATCAGCAGGAAGAGGAAAAGAAACAGAAATGATAAAATAAAATGTAATGATAGCTAGGAAAAGAAAGCATTGTGTAGTTGACTTGGGTCAGAGCAATGAAAGTGCGCTGCTAAATTCTTTTGGACTCTTTAAGGCTCTGCTGCTAAATATTCTGAAGAGTCAGTCTACTTATATTAATTTTGTGTTGACATGTTGTATATATATATATATATGTATGTGTGTATATACACATATATATATTACTATGTAACAATTTGGCAATATTAAAATCTATTGCAAGTAATTTTGTGCGAAACAATATATTGCCACCTATAATAGGTACTTATTTGATGTTACATTTTACATTATATTATTAAAAAAATTTAAAGACTTTCAGTCTCTGAAATGAAAACCTGTACTTGTTTAATCCTATTTTATGGAAATATCAACAGACAGATCTGTAAGGTATTTTATTTCTTTGATTGCTTTCTTTCTTTTTTTTTTGTTTTTTGTTTGTTTGTTTGAGACAGTTTTGCTCTTGTTACCCAGGCTGGAGTGCAATGGCACAATCTCGGCTTACTGAAACCTCCACCTCCTGGGCTCAAGCAATTCTCCTGCCTCGGCCTCCTGAGTAGCTGGGATTACAGGCACGTGCCACCATGCCCAACTAATTTTTGTATTTTTAGTAGACATGGGATTTGATCATGTTGACCAGGGTGGTCTCGATCTCTTGACCTCGTGATCCACCCGCCTCGGCCTCCCAAAGTACTGGGATTATAGGCGTGAGCCACCGTGCCTGGCCTGATCACTGTCTTTCAAGGAAGATCTTTCTACTAATCTGCTCTTCAGTGTCACAGTCCACAGATAAATGCAGATTTTATAAATTGTTCAATGCAACATAATTTTTACTTTAGAACTTTATAAAATGTACGTTATTTTAGAACATTTGTAAAAGCGTACATTGTATTTGAGACTTGCAGTGATACGCGTGCATAATATGTATAGGTCTGGGGTACAGTCAGGCTGGCGTTAGGATATGCACATCCTCACACATTAACTCAGGCTTCCAAAGCAAATAAGTAGATAGCAGGCTCGAGTCCCTCTGCCAAAGTGATTTTGTAAGCCACAATAATAGCTACTGTTTTTGAGCTATGCAAATTGTGCTAGATGCTTTACATTTATTACTTTGAATCCTTATATGAAATGTGAAAAGTTACCTCTCTTTTATATATGAGGAAATGGTCTCAGAGGTTTCTGTACTCACCCAATAAGTCCCAGAAGAAGTGCATCTGGCCACAAAGCCTACTCCATCCACTGAGATATATCAAAATCCACTGAAAAATAACAAGGCAAAAGAAAGATGTGAGCTTGAGTGTTCTTAACACAATGGAGGAGGAGCAGCTTTTCTAACATCTAACTCAGGTTTTAAATAAGTATAATGTGTTCCTAATCACTTGATGTTCAAACTAATATAATTGTCCATCATGGATTTATGCTTCTAGCAGCAAAAATTAGCCAAGATAAAAAGAATGTGGATTTTCAACTGACTTTACAGTTTTACATCTCAATTCTGCTATTTAACTAGATATGCAGAATTAAATGAGATGCATGACAGTCTAAGTCTGGCTTTCCTTATCTGTAAAATGGGGATAGCTCTATACGTGCTTCATCAGCTAGCTGTGCCTCACTAGAAAATGTATTATAATTACTGTGATGCAAAAGCCTCTCACTAAGTGGCAGATATTTTTTCTGAGGCCACTCTTCCTAATATGTTAAAATGATGTTGGTGAATGTTAGTTGAACCGGAGAAGTAAACACAGATCCCAACACATGTAGCTATAACTGTTGCAGTTATTTTCCAAAAGAAATCTATTATAGCAGTTTCTAGAGATTGTCAGTACTACTATCACTGATTTTGCCTTGTCTCCAGATTTCATCCTCATAAACTCTGTAAGTTTATAGTAATGGCTTTGACAGCCACTTGCTTTCCTAACCTTGTTTATTCAACCTCTGGACCCAGAGAGAGGAAGGCCAGTGACTCCTGCCTCAGGCCTTATAGAGCTGGGTGCATCACTTCATTTGTGAGTAAATCTTAATGATAAGCATTCAAATGATCACACGCTTTGCCCTGAATGGCACTGATCTCCAGTGAATTTTTTGAAAACACCATATCATTTGTCATCTTATCTCAGAAGTACAGGTGAAGTCATCAATGTTAAGACTATAATTAGTCCCAGGAAAGTACTTGGGACAGTGGTCCAGCGCTTGACCATCCAGCCTCTCAAGCTACCACCTATGCTTATGAGATGGGATAAAAATATGTGACTACTCAAGCTTTGCCTCCCTCCCGCGGCCCGTTGCCTGCTATAACCCTACCCCCAGTATTTCTTCTTCTTTCAACCCTAGCAAGGGTCCTCCCTACATTAGCAGATCAAAGTACACTAGGCTTTTGTATTGTAAGAGCAGGAGATGAATGTGGGGAAACACAGTGGACAACAGGGTAAAATGTGTAATTGATGGTTGGAGGATATGACAGGGGGAAGGAGGGCAGGTACAAAAGAGAGAGGCAGGAAAGAAACATAGAAGAAGCTGTAATTAAAACGTAGATTTTTGAGAAATATACCTGGGTCTGCTCAAGTAAAGGGCTAGTCATTTTGAAATGACTATTGATTGCACGGATGGTCACATGCTGGAATGGACCCTGTGAATCATGGATTTATAGGTTTTAAACTTCTCCTGCCACTGCTAGCCATGAAAACACAGTGTAACTGAAGTTTACCAAAACTAGCTGTTGTGTCTTTCATTTGCCCTCCAGATCTGCTCTTGCCTCATCTCCCTGCTGTGCTCTTTTTCATGGAGCCTGTAAACTACACTGACAGACTTCCACACCTTCTGGTTTCCGCTGTGATTTAAGCATTGGAGAACACTATTAAAAATTGGAGGAAAGGAGGAAAATGAAGTCAGGGTAGTTATTACCCTGACTCCCTTCATTCAAGACCCCCACAGGATGATTGTATCCTTGGACAAAAGATCACTACTGCCCTCAAAGGGAACAACTCTGTATCACTTTCTCTCCTCTGGCTTCTGGTACCACTCTATCCCATCATCCCTTCAAGCCTAGAGGTTCAGTCCCTCTTCTCCAAGCCCCATGTACTTGCACTATGTCTAGGGTTCTCCTATACCCCACCTAGACCTTTGTAATTGCCCTCTTTATTAATAGATTCCACTCAAATTGTCTTAATTTCAGTGTGTCAGTGGCTTCCTGGTCAACACACCACTCAAATTCGTTCTATATTCCCTTTTTTTTTTGGTGACAGAGTCTCACTCTGTCGCCAGACACCAGGCTGGAGTGCAATGGCGCGATCTCAGCTCACTGCAACCTCCGCCTCCCAGGTTCAGGCAATTGTCCTGCCTCAGCCTCCCGAGTAGCTGGGACTACAGGCGCATGCCACCACACCCAGCTAATTTTTGTATTTTTAGTAGAGACAGGGTTTCACCATGTTGGCCAGGATGGTCTCAATCTCTTGACCTCGTGATCTGCTCGCCTCGGTCTCCCAAAGTGCTGTTCTATATTCTTACATCAAAACCCCTACGAAGCTAGCATGATGAAGTCAACATGAGTAGTAAAAGGAAGGGTCTCAACATCTTCAAATCCTTAGAAGATGGAATTATATAATTCAGGAACATAGAATTTGTTTGGTTGGGAAGAGTCCAAAAACCAATTCAATCTGTTTCTCGTTTCATTATCTCCCCCGTCCCACCTTCTCTGCTGCAGAAACTACTTTGCTGCCCAATGTGGCTTTTATCATTACCACCTTGAGTTCCTGCTGCTTCTGCTTCAGAGACTGTTGAAGAGATGAGACCAGATGGTCTGTCCTGGTGTGCCAGTCTGGACCAGTGTCTTAGCTCATTTTGAGTTGCTATAAAGGAATACCCAAGGCTGGGTAAGTTATGGAGAAGAAAGGTTTATTTATTTTATGATTCTGATGGCTGAAAAGATCAAGATTGGGCATTTGGTGAGGGCTTCAGTTTGCTTCCACTCATGAAGAAGAAGACGAGCTATGTGTGCAGAGATCACACAGTTAAAGAAGCGGCCAGGGTAGGGGGAGCTATGAGGCTCTTTTTGGCAACCAGCTCTTGTGTGGGAACTAACAGAGTGAGAATTCACTCATGCTGGAGGGAGGGCATTAATCTATTCATGAGGGATCCACCTTCATGACCTAAATACCTCCCATTAGCCCCCGCCTCCCACACTGGGAATCAAATTTCAACATGTGGTTTGGAGAGGAAGAACATCCAAACCGTGGCAACCAGAGTTTCTTGAGGGCATGGACTCTATGTTTAAAAATGACAGGTGGGGTGCTGTGGCTCACACCTGTAATCCCAGCACTTTGGGAGGCCGCGGCAGGCAGATCACAAGTTTAGGAGTTTGAGACCAGCCTGACCAACAAGGTAAAATCTCGACCCTACTGAAAATACAAAAACTAGCCAGGCATGGTGGTGTGCACCTGTAATCCCAGCTAGTCAGGAGGCTGAGGCAGGAGAATTACTTGAACCCGGGAGGCAGAGGTTCAGTGAGCTGACATCGCACCACTGCACTCTAGCCTGGGTGACAGAGTGAGACTCTTCTCAAAAAAAATAAAAATAAAATACCACAAAGATGGGAGAAGTCCCTGGATGGGGGAGGGGTCAGTCCTGAGCAGGAGAGGATCACCTCTTCTTGATCGGCTCCATGACCTTTCTGATCGGTTCCAGGCTTCTAGAATGGCACAGAGAATGACACAAACATTCTTCTGGGTTTACTTTGTATGAAAATTGTTCTCTACAGATGGTCACCCTGAGAAATCAACCTCAGATATTAGAGCAGAAGACATCTTGGCTGCAGCATATACTGGGCACAGGCCACTGCCTCCGTTTGTCCTGCTTCTGAATTAGCTCTTTCAGACCAGTGAGAGAGACCCAGTCACTTTTGAATTCTAAGGGTCTAGCACTATATCTCATAGGAAGCTGGGCTAAATATTTCCCTAGATGAATGAGTGGATGAATGAATGAACAACTGAATGAATATTCATGTAGTAAATGATTACTCTGGCTCCTCCTCGACTTTCTCCCTCTTTAGAGACCAGGAACAATGTTTTGTTTTACCTACACTTCACAGCTTTTCACAGTGCCTCATCAGA
Source organism: Callithrix jacchus (assembly GCF_049354715.1). Classification (NCBI taxonomy): domain Eukaryota; kingdom Metazoa; phylum Chordata; class Mammalia; order Primates; family Cebidae; genus Callithrix; species Callithrix jacchus. The sequence goes on from NC_133505.1 coordinate 137,287,720, forward strand.
ACAAATTTCCTCTTCATGTAAGCCTCTTCATATTCACATTTTGTCAGGTGTCTTGTTTAGAGACCTCTTTATTCTATTTATTGCAGTCTTTTAACAGTTCATATGTGCTTTTGATGACACTTCTCTACTAACAGAAAAACTGATAACTAGACATTCGTTACTTGATCAGACTTACAGAAAGTCTTTCCTGAGAAGCTTTGAGAGGATGGTCCTCACTTTTCTCCCAGCACAGCATCACTGCCACTATCTCCACCATGGCCCTCTGAAAACAAGTAGATGAGGGTGAATCACAAGAAACTTGAACGCTCCTCACTGGCTTTAAAATGTGCCTGTGTGTTAGTGACTGAGTATCTAAAAGCATTTCTATCTGAGACATAATGCACACAGTTAATGTAAGACATCCCATGTGTCTGGAATTTATAAAGTGCCAGGCACTGATCGAAACCTTTATATGTTTAAAGTCATTTAAAATTTACAACAACCTTAAGAGGTAGATAGAAACCGAGGGCGGAAGGTGTTAAACAACATACTGAAGGGCTGACAGCAACGAAACAAGCTTTGAACACATGCCCTCTGGGCCTGTGAGCTATCCAGGACCCACTGCATTATATACCATGTGGCATTGAAAGAAGCAGCAATTCCTTGTCTTCTCAAACCAACAATCTCCAAACCCAAAGATGCACCTCCAGCCATAAAGATCTTCAATGGAGAATATACAACCAAGAATATTAAAGCAATAAGTTTAGAGGTCAGGCTTTGACTAGCACAAAGACTTCCAAAGGCAGTAAAAAGTAAAGACCTTTCTTCTCAGGAAAATTCCCAGTGGCTCTTGGGCTCCACTGAAGGAACTCCAGCAAGCTTACTTGAGACTGCTGCATGACCTTTAAGGGTTAGGGAAAGTCACAGAAAAGAAATCACATTCCCTGGGCAGTTGGACACACATAATGATGCTAAAGGATGTGTCTGCTGAGCACGCACAGGAGGCAGTTGGGAGGGTGGGGGTCAACCTGAGGTGGTATGTCAGTGAATGGACTCCCCAGAAACTCTGAAAAAATCAATAGTAAATAAGAGTCAAAACACGGTCGCTTTTCTTTCCTGTACGTATTTCTGTGTGCCGTCTCCTCTTCTTATAAAGACACCAGTTATTGAATTTAGGACCCACTCTGATCCAGTATGACCTCATCTTAACTACTTACATCCACAAAGATGCTATTTCCAAATAAGGTCACATTCTGAGGTTCCTGGTCGACATGAATCTTGGGAGAACACCATTCAACTATAAGCATTAATAGTAGGTATCCTGAGTTGGCCACAAACAACAAAAGGAGAGGTTCTGATCTGAATTTTATATTGGAAATTCAGAACATAAATGTACACTTCATCTTCCAATAGAAAAGTATAAAATACATTGTACTATGGTGTCTTTTGGGAGATTTTAAAAAACAGAAAATAGTTTTGTATGCAAATACAAAAGTAGTAATGTTTCTTCCTGATTCCAGCAAAATCATGCATTAAACAGGAAGCTAAAATGGTCATCTAATGTTCTTCAATTGAAGTAGCTGACTATATTGAGAATAAATGCTGTACCAAAAGCTAAACATGCAATGGAATACATTTGGGGCATCTAGATTCAGCCCTATAATGCTGTTCCGAATTTTCTCTCCTGGTAGTAAGGACGTGATTGTGTACTGCTTGATTTTGTTTTCCAAAGAGCACCCTTAGACTCTTTGTATATTAATAATGGGAGGTGACTTGGTTGATTTCTGTAGGTAGTCTATTTACTCAATGAAACTAGAATATCATTGAGTCAAAGACTCATCTAATTAGCCAGGATAATAAATCAAATACAACTAATTTGGTTGTTCTCAATGTCATAGCACTTTTTAAAGGTCACTTCCAAGGTGTATACAATTAGCAGCTTGTCTCCCTGAAGAAATAGTCTGGCCAGACTAAATTGCTCCATGGTGGGAAAAGTAATTTGGCAACAACATGCTGTGTTGTTATAATAAACAGCCTAGCTATTATCCTCCATTTTTTGCTGCCTAAATTATTTCTCTTTCTCCCTTTTCTTCTTTTTTGTTCTTAAAGCAGTTCTTTGATTCAAAGAAATGTGTCTTTTTATCTATTTCAGTTATAGAGTTGAAACATCAATCAACACTATAGCTATAAAAAATAAGGATTATTTAGATCATAGCTTTATTTTTTTCCACATTTAAAGTTCTTAGATACATGTTAATTTTGGGAGGAAGCTAACTGAAATCCCAAACTGATTAGTGGTTCATGAATTCTTTTATCTTAAATAAAGGCAATAATACTTAACACTCCTTATGCAGAGAGAATCCTTCTTTGGAAACTTGCTGCTGCTTCTTTTGTTCCATGACAACCTTTCCCTGATTCTCCTACTGACTCTTTCCTGACCTCTCTCTCATAATCTTTCTCAGGGTCTTGGTTTCCTCCTTCCCTTTGAGGGATTCTACTCTCAGTTTTTGTACCCATGCTTTTCTCAAGGGACATCATCCCATCCCAGGGTGTCATTCACCGACGACTCACAAATAAACTCCAAAACTTGACATTTCTTCTATGAAATGGATCCTTCTTTCCTTTATATACAAGAAACAGACCATATACACTGAAGAGCTAAAGTATATATAATCAAGTGCAATACATGGAAAATGTTTGCTAAAAATACTCAGGAAAAGGAGCAATTCTTTTTCTCTTGAATTACTGGAAAGAGCCACAGGAAGACAGTGCTAAAAAAATCGGCAGTGTATGATTTTTGCAGGGACAATAAAAGAAAAAACATTTGAAACCATGAGAACCCCATGAACTATGCAGGAGAGTGGAAATGAGAAGGAGCATGTGGAAGTTCGTAAGGAGACCATCCCAGCTGGCACAGCAAGTGTGTGTTAGGCATCAGGAGGTCAAGCTGGAGAGATAAAGACCAGACTATACAAAGGAGTGAACGCCAGGGTGAGACCTTTGAAGATCATCTCTGAAAGTTTCTGGAGGTACTGGCAGGGGATAATGAACGTGATGGTTTGGGTGGATCAGCCCGGTGGACAGGTGTACTATGAATGGCACCCAGGGAAACTAGTTAAAGGCCAGTTGTGGCAATTAAAGCATGAAATGAGGAAGATGTGGCAGAGAGTGAAGAAAGACTAACTCTGAGAGGTAATTCCAAAGAAGGATCGACAGGTCCCCATGGAAGATTTAATGTGGGAGATAAACAAGCAGGAGACAGAGGTGCAATGCGACCAAGAACTAAGTGCGGAAACCAGGTATGAGTTCATTACCAGCCCTGTCACTGAATAGCTGTTTGAACTTGAATAACTGTCTTAGCCTTCCTGAGCATCAACAAAATGAGGAAGTTAGACTGGACAACTTTTAAGGTTTCTCCTCACCTCAATTTTAATGTCCAATAATGTCCAAGTACAGGCTTAGATTTAGGCTTAGATTTATTATCTCTGCATCTCTGGTCATTTAACTGTAAATGATCGTATTTTCCTTATTAAGGTATAGAGAATTTTGTTTTTTGAAATAAACTATGGGGTGAGTGATTTATATTAAAAACATAACCGCAAATATCTTTGTTGCCACAGTCATCTTCTCTTCAGCATCTTTGGCATTTTAATGGTGAGAAAGGGCAGGACAAGAGAGGAATGTTTTCCCCAAATGTTTGTTTGATGACTGAGAGACCTTGCAAGCCAATTCTTAGGAGTAAAGCTTCAGGATTCCTATATATATCAAAGACGGTTAAAGAACGGATCTAAAATTTTAAATTGCCATAATTTAAATATCCAAATATGTGACTTAAGAGGCCATATATATGGCCCAAATTCCATGGTCATATCACCTGAAGTCAAGTTAAAACAATTAAAGCCTCCTGCAAAGTGACTTTCAAAATTGTTTCCTCTTTAATTCACCCCAAAGCAATGAGAAGACAGGAGCCACCTCCCCTTCACAACTCTGTACGCCATTGTGAGAAAGAAAGAATAAGACCTAGTATTTGGGAGCACAGGAGGGTGACTATGGTCATTAATATTTTAAATGTACATTTTAAAATAACCAAAATCCCATTACTGGGTATATATCCAAATGCACACGTATGTTCATTACAGCACTGTTTACAATAACAAAGACCTGGAACCAACACAAATGCCCATCGATGATAGATTGGACAGGGAAAATGTGGCACATATACACCATGGAGTACTATGTGGCCATAAAAGGATGAGTTCGTGTCCTTTGTAGGGACATGGATGAATCTGGAAACCATCACTCTCAGCAAACTGACACAAGAACAGAAAATCAAACACCACATGTTCTCACTCATAGGTGGGTGTTGAACAGTGAGAACACATGGACACAGGGAGGGGAGCATCACACACTGGGGTCTGTTAGGGGGGACTAGGAGAGGGACAGTGCGGGTAGGGAGGTTAGGGAGGGATAACGTGGGGGGAAATACCAGATATAGGTGACTGGGGGATGGAGGCAGCAAATCACATTACCATGTATGTACCTATGCAATAACCCTGCATAATCTGCACATATACCCCAGAACCTAAAGTACAATTAAAAAATATGTATATATAACTAAAAGAGTATAACTGGATTGTTTGTAACACACACAAAAAAAAAAATGCTTGAGGAGCTGAATACCCCATTCTCCATGATGTGATTAGTATACATTGTATGCTTAGAACAAAACATCTCATGTATCCCATAAATATATATACATGTATATATACACCTGTATGTGCCAACAAACATTCAAATTAAAATTTTTGAATCAGAGGAGAAGGAAGAAGGAAAAGAATTTAATTTCCCAACTTCTGCTCATTTTCTTTGCAGGGACATATTGAGCCACCTTTGAAAGGGTGCTATATTAGTTTTCTATTGCTGCTATAACAAATTACCATACATTTAGTGAAACAAAATAAATGCATCAATTCATAATAGTGTAGGTCAGGAATATGACACAGTTCTGACCAAGCTAAAATCAGGGTGTGGGCTGGGTGAATTCCCTTCTAGAGGTTCTAGGGGAAAATCTATTTCCTTGACTTTCAAGCTTCTAGAGATGGCTCCTTGCTGCAACTGCAAAGCCAGCATTATCACGTCTCTAACTCTTCTTCTCTAGTCGCATCTCCCTAGGCCCCAGTCAGGGAAGATTCTCCACTTTTAAGGACCCATGTGATTAGATTGGACTCACCTGTATAATCCATAATGATCTCCCCATCCCAAAGTGCTTAACTTAACCACACCTACAAAGACTCTTTTGCTATGCAAGATAATTTATTTACTGGTCCCAGGGATTTGGACATGGACATCTTTGAAGGGCCATTATTCTGCCTACCACAGGGACACAAAATGTGCAATTATTATCCTGGGTCACAGTCAGGCATTCATCTTGAAGAGAAGTTTATATGATAAAGCTTTACAGCAAGCAATAGAAAACAGAAAAGAAGGCCCCACTGAAATGCTTTAGTAACAAATCAATAAGAAGTGTGGGCACAGCCTGACATGTTTTGCTATGATCAGTTTTGCCATCAGCAAGGTAAGTCATTACCACAGTCAACAGGAAGTATTGACAAGTATAGCAACTCATGCATAAATATATATATGAAGAGTCAAGGGCTCTTCAAATATTCTCTTGATTGCATCTTTAACATCTGGAAAATAGGGCTTATGTGGAGAAGCTTATTATGAGGAATGAGAAATTTTTGGTAAAGAAAAAGATATTTTTCCTCTATAGAATTCCCAACACATTTCTATTTTGGTTAATTTGGGCTATTATTTTGAAACTTGGAAATTTTTAAATTATATTTCAATCTCCTGATTCAAACAAGAATCTCAAAATGATATTCCTGGTGTTGTTTAAAGTGAATAAACAAAAAAAATAAGAAATATTGTAATAGATTAGCATGCACCAAATCAAAAAATCTCTGAAGCATTATTCTGAAACAGGCAGTCTTAATTTCTTCCATATCAGGCGCTCAGGTATTTGAGAATGGGCTGAGGAACACAGTATTGTGAAATGTGTTCTTATAAGGCTTTCAAGGAAAGAAATACACAAGCCATCCCTTCTTTTGACTCCTAAATTCAGCAACTTTATGAAACTCTTTCATTAACCATTTTCTTTTCCATTTGCTTTCAACTTGTAAGATTGTACAGAATTTTATGCAGCTTTCTTTCTTTCATTTATAATTCGATTGCATATATTTTCTCTTATAGTTGTAAAGAAAGCTGTTTGCTTATACAATTGCATTGTGTAATGTACTGAATTCTGCTTATATCTAATAATAGAGGGTGCAGAACTTTTGAAAACATGCTCTGTTCAAACCAATCATCTACGTTGATCTCATATTAAGATTACTTGTAGAGTACATAAAGCAATAGCTCCTTTCTTCTGTCAATGATCTTTGCGTATATTTTTTTCGTTACTTTCAGTGACTTTTTGGAGCATTTGGATAAATGCTCACAAGGTGGTAGAGATAAAGAATTGCTAAAAAGAAAGCCCTCTCAGGTTCAACCTGAAGTTGCTGACACTGTTGAGATGTGAACGCTCTCTTTACGTTCTTGAAATCAGCAAAATCTGTTACCCACTAAAAGCCTTTTGTGGAGTAAAGGGTGTATGTGGTTTGTTTATTGTGGAAATAGGGAAAAGCCTGAGCACTTCACCTGTTCCCTGACAGGTGTTCCAGAGCAGCAAATAAACTGAGTTATTTCAGCAGAAGCTTAAGTAAGTCAGAGAGTGACATGCCCACAAAAAGGTGATGAGGACTAACAGAGGGAACAGAATGGATGAGGCTTTGAACTGATCTTATGTGGATCTTGATAAGGGACCCAAGTTGACATCTGCATTAGAGAACAAATCAAAATATTTCTTCTTTTTTGTTAACCACTTCATTAAGGTGTAACACATAAAAAGTTGTATATATGTAATGAATATAATATGATACATCTGGGAATGAAACTATCCCCACCATTAAGGCCATAAACAGATCCATCACATCCCAAAATTTCTTCAGAATATTTCTCTACCTAGCCTCTCACCACCTTGAAATGCTGATTTTAATTTAAAGTAAGTTTTAGGTCAAAATATACTCAGTATGTAAAAGAAAAGCATATAATCATGTGTGTGCTTATCTTTCCCAAAAAGGAATACTATGAAAGTATTCTGCCTGTAGGGAAATGCCCATCAAGGTTGACAACTGCTTATCAATTTATTTTTTGTCTCAACCATTAAAGTTGGAGAAGTCATGAATAGAACTTAAAACTTTCTATTGTAGTGTATATGGTTCTATACACTACATATAGCTGATTTTGACTGTATTTCTATCTCATCTCCCATTTCCATTTCAAATTCCTACACCTGCAGCATACTAGCTCCATTCCTTATTACAATTTGTTTTCCTCCGATTCATTTCTATGTTTCACTCAACCTCATGTCCATGTTGATCACTCCTCTGAAATTGCTCTTTCTGCTGCAACCAGTGACTCCTCTGGGTCAACTCCAATGTCTTCTTTCATTTCCTTTTAGACTTTCCTTACCTACTTATCAGATCCCTGACTATATTATTTTTCTTATCTTCTGATAGGCATCAACTTCCTGAATATCCTAAACTTCTAGTATTTACAATGACTTACTATGTCTTTTAAGAAAAGGCCTTTTGTGTTTTCTTTGCCTACTCTTGTTTTACATTATTTTAGTGTTTAAAAAACCCTAACTGTAATACCATTTATAGTTTCAACAATATGTGTTTTTAGATAGCTGGAAAAGCAGATTTTGAATGCTCCCAACACAAAGAAATGATAAATATGTCAGGTAATGAATATGAAACTTATCATGGTTTGATTACTACACATTGTATACATGTATAAAAATATCACACTGTGTATATATACACAGTATGTATATAATCATACATAATCATAAATATGATTATTATTTGTTAAAAATAATAAAGCAAAAACAGTAATTAGGGAAAATTAAAAAACACCCATTTGGCTGAATTCAATTTATGAATATTTTATTAAATGTGTATGTGTTACTACCTATATGTAGGTGACCCCCACCATCATTTACTAACTCTCCAGTTCTAACATTTTTATAAAATGCACCCCCAATTTTCTTACCTTGTTTTTATCACCCTCATATAATTTTGATATCTGTCCCTATCCAAATCTCATGTTGAATTGTAATCCCCAGTGCTGGAGGTGGGGCCTGCTGGGAGGTGTTTGGATTATGGGGGCAGATCCCTCATGGCTTGGCGCTGTTTTCATGACAGTGAGTTCTCATGAGATCTGGTCATTTCAAAGTGTGTGGCACCTCCCCCTCCACCCCACTTATTCTCTCTCACTTGCTCCTGCTTTCACCATGTGAAATGCCTACTCCCACTTCACCCTCCACCGTGATTGAAAGCTCCCACAGCCTTCACGAGAAGCCTAGCAGTTGCCAGTACCATGCTTCCTGTACAGCCTGCAGAACTGTGGGAAAATGAAGCCTTTTTTCTTTAAAAATTACCCAGTCTCAGGTATTTCTTTATAGCAATGCAAGAATAGCCTAATAGTCACCCTAAAAGAGAATCCTTTTTTGAACAACATATTATGCTTTCAAATCCTCTGCAAATTGATCATTTCAAAGATTATTTCAGTCTTTAATTTTCCAAAATTAGCATCTATGTTAAAGAATTTGAGTACTTCTCCAGTTCTGTGAGATTATCTTACACGGAAGCACATAAACTGAGCAATTTCAGCAGAATCTTGAGCTCAGACGGTGATGTAATGCAGGAAGGTGATCAGGACTAACACAGGGATAGAATAGTTGAGGGTATGAACTGGTCTTAGAATCCATACATATAGATACATGTATATACACATACACATATAAATGAATATTTTTAAGTTATCTGAGATAAAACTTTCTAGATAGAATGGTAGGCAAATTAAAAGAGCACTTTAAGAGCAAAGGTTTTGAAGGAATTTGTGTTTACATAGCCTTATCCTCTTTCATTCAGTTTGTAACCGACACTCCTTAAACAACAATTTTGTGCAGGTTAATATATAAGGCAATGCAATAATTAAAAATAAGTTTAAAACATCTCCATCTCCAATAATTTACAAATTAGACCACTAACCTTAGAATGAGTCAAGATAAAATATGTAAAGTTCCATGAGTTCTCCTTCCGGGGGGGAGAAACTTCATTAGATTGAGCTGAGGTGGGTTTTCATAAAGGAGAGTGGCATTACTGTATTTCTCTTATGTTTAGCAGTACCTTATACTCAAAAATAAAATAAGACATTGGATGGATAAGTGGATAGGTATGTGGGCATGAAACAGACAAATAGTATTTGAGTCATATTATAATGGAAGGGAAGGAATTCAACAGGCATAGGCTGTGGGAGAAAGACATCTAAATGAGAGAAAAACATGAGCAGAGACTGTAAGGTGGGAAATCGGGTGAGGTGCTTAGGGCAAAACAAAGACCTCAGTTTTGCTCTCAGGTATGTGAAAGAAATAGAAAGTAATTCAGGGCTCCAAGAGCTGATGTGCAGGGCTGATATCACCTGGTACAAATCTATACAGTGGTAGCATCTGTTGAAATACTGAATTTCCTGTATCCATTGGTAAGTAGCATAAAAGTGACTGCAATAAGCAATAGTAACATATTAAATAGTCTAATATGAATTAATTAGTTCAAGCTAATATTCAAAGACTGTCACAACAACCATTTGTAAATGAACTTCCTGTCACACATAGCAACATCCGAGAAAATCCCCACCACATCTGCCAGACCAGATGATTTCACACAGGCTTCATAGCACATTCTTTCAAGACTCTCTGTGCCCCAGGAAAATCATCTGTTTATCACCATCTTCACTCACACAGTTGCTGCTGCTTCGTTCTTAGGTTATTGTCAATGCCTTGTAAGTCTTTTGTACTAAAAACATGCAATGTTTTTAAAGTTATACATTTACATAAATAAATACTTTTAAAAGCCTTAAGAAAGGAGATGCCACAAAATTTGGAGATATTTATAACTATTCTTGTAAATATCATAAGCATGCTCTTCTGAATGTGCAACAGAACAAATTAAAAATGAGACTTATAATGAGTCTCAACCTAGGTTATCTATGGTTTTAGTGCAAAAATTAGAACAGCTCAAAATTCCTCTAATACAGTGTGAGGGTCAGGAGACATTTCAACAGATACTTTGTATTTCTGGAGTGAGAATGATCATCTCAACAAAAATATGAGTGGATTATTATTAATATTGAAAAATATGTTATACAAATGATATCACCAAAAATTGAACTTGCTACATACATTTATATAAAAATGGTAATCACATCCTGTTAAAGGTCAAGGATCAAATAAGGAAAACTGTAAAATTATGATACTATCTTTTCCACAGTAAAAGTAATCTTGTATTTTCAGGTTTACTAGAACTCTTTGTTTTTTAGAGATAGTCTTGCTTTATCGCCTAGGCTGGAGTGCAGTAAAGTGATGATAGCTCGCTGCAGCCTCAAACTTCTGGGCCCAAGCAATCCTCCTGCCTCAGCCTCCTGAGTAGCTAGGACTACAGGTGTGCACCACCACAGCCAGCTAATTTTTCACCTTTACATTTTGTAGAGACAGGATTTTGCAATGTTGCCCAGTGCCTGGCCTCAAGTGAACCTCCCACCTTGGCCTCCCAAAGTGCTAGGATTACAGGTGCGAACAACTGTACTCAGCTTAGAACTTTCTGAAAAAGGGCAAGTTGGATATAGCATTGCAAACTTGATTTATGTCAGATATATGTGTGTGTAGATACATATATACATTTATATATATATCCACATATATACATATGTGTACATGTGTATACACATATATATGCCATATATTGTTTGTAATAGTATATCCATATTATCCATTTTTTGAAGTTCCAGTATCTAGTATGTGTGTATACATATATATATATATATATATATATGCACACACACACTGAAATGAGAAAAAAAAATTTGTAAAACTTACAAATTTAACATTAGGTTTTGACTTTTATATTGAATAGTGTTGATAGTTTAATTGAAACATGAAATTCAGTATTTAAGGATAGTTTAATGTTTTTTATGTATCTTACGAAGGTGGAAAATATATATCTGTAAATAATGACTTATCAAATGCATGATCGGAGTTCAGGAAAAATGGTTTTAACGAAAAATGTTTTCATTTTCTGGGAACTTTATTGAATTTTGCACAGAGAGCCAATGAAGAAGGTCTGGAGTTTCAATTTTACAAAAATGTCTGGTTATTCTAGTTTGGCACTTCATTCTCTGGATGATGCAATAAAAGGCATAATCAAGTAAATCTTTTTTAAATCCTGTGTTTAAAAAGTGGATTAAAGATCACATAGAATTAAATAATATGAGCACTAAGATTTGAAATAATAAACAAAGGGAGATTATTTGGATCTGTTCATGACTCTCTCATGTTAGGACCACAAAAGTAATCTGAAAATTGTACTGAGTATAGTATTTTTATCTTACTGTGAAACAGCCTATTTTTAAAAATAGGCATTTATTTTAAAGCTATCAAGGTGGGGGCACATATTGATTTAATAGAATATAAGTTTCTTAAGAGTCACTCCTGTGTGTCTTAGTCACAATTTATCCTCAAGGCATGAGACAGTGTCTAACATGTAAGAGGAGTTCAATATATCCTACAATGAGTGAGTGAATGAATGAATGAATGCTAGGAAAAGAAGTAGGATATTTATAGACATTTGGAAAATTATATTTTTAGAAGTATGGTTTTCATAAAGGATGTTCTATTAGAGATTTTAATTTTTTTAGCTTTAAAGAAATGTTTTGATTATTAAATGTGATATTAATTCAACAATTAATAAAATAGATTGAGAAAACTGAAAAAGGAGCCTTTTAAGGGAAAATTAGAGATTCTATTTCGAAGATAAAGTACAATAAATCATCTAAAATATCAATCACAAGAGTAAAACAATTAGTGGTAGAGAGTCAATTACATAAAAGATTCTGTCATTTAATAACAAAAGTAAGCAGATAAAAAAATTTTAATTTTTTTCAAATTATTGAATTCTAAATATAACACCTTTAAATAATTTTTTTACATACTCGACAAAACAGATGTAGAGTATATCAGACACTATATTGAAGGCTAGAAATTGTTTAATGTGATTGATGTTAGCTCAACAGAACTTGAAAGAAGATTCAATACTGTAAATGCTATCACTGATGATAGAAATTTCTATTTACTAAAACCACAAGTCATACACTGAGGACATTTTTAAAAGAGTTGATGTCAGATCATGGTTCAGATAAAGATATCATCTATCTAGCAATGACCATTTCAAACAGAAAATCAGATCCACAATTTCTAGAAATTAACAAATGACTTTGTAATTACTAGAATGTTTTGGTGAACGATCTGCACTATAAATTAAATTTCTTGGGACAGATAGAAAAATAAATATCTGTGTTCATATCTATAAATGTAAATCAAGGACAGATAGATGGATAGATGGATGGATGGATAGATAGATAGATAGATAGATAGATAGATAGATAGATAGATAGATAGATAGAATAGATAGATGAACAGGCAACAGATAGAAATAGCCTACCCATAGTGGGGTTTAAATAATGAGTATCACCAGCCTCATCCAATAGTTCAATCCTGTATGCAGCATGACAGTGGAAAACACATGGATGGTTGTAAACTCCCTGCATTCAATCCTGACTTTGCCATTTACCAGCTATGTGACCTCATCAAGTTATGGCACAATTAATAATGCCTGTTTCTTAGGGCCATTGTAAAAGCTCATCAAATATCATACATAGATTGTGTTCAATAAACATAGATGGTGCTGTTCTCCTCATCAGAAAAGTCATGCTGAATTCACCGACCAGGCTGGTACTGGCTTCTGACTCTGTGAGAGTGCTTTTTCCTACCCATACTGTTTTCTTTAAAATTCTGATGGAAAAGTTAAAATCATGATCGTGAATAAGTGTATTTGAAAAGAGAATAACACCTTCTGGGGCTTTGTTTTTCCTAAAGCCATCATGGCTGGTGCAAATATTGATTTAAGACACTATAGGCACTATGAGAGTTGCTCTTTGCCTTGTTCACCATTGTATCTTTACGGCTTAGAACAGCGTTGATACATAAGAGTAGTTCGAAACACTCTATGATGAAGGAAGGAAGGAAGGAAGGAAGGAAGGAAGGAAGGAAGGAAGGAAGGAAGGAAGGAAGGAAGGAAGGAAGGAAGGAAGGAAATCCCCGGGAAAAAAAGAAGAGCACTGAATTACTGAAAAGAGGAAGCCTGAGAGATGTGGTCATAAAATTTGACTCACATTAAAACTTGGTTATGTTATAAATACCAATTTTCTTTCCTGGTTCTTCATTTTTTTTCTCTGCATTTATTTGGGATTGCTTCTCAGCTCCAACATGATAATTAACAGGGAAAAATTATCTAAATGTCAAATGTGAATTATAGCTTACAGCAAGCTGAAAGTTAATCGGTATTATCAAACTGAGGAGCATGACCCATTAGTTGGTCATGACTCTTAGCTTAGTGGGTTATCAAAATCATTTGTTTAAAAAAAGAGAGAGAGAGACTAAAGAAAAGACCAGGATGTACTATAATAAAATCAGCATTGTTTGATTATTATGTTGTGTGTGTGTGTGTGTGTGTGTGTGTGTGTGTGTGTGTGTGTGTGTGTGTTGGTTCTTACTGGAAAATTCATTTCTTATGGTGAAATCACTGAAATAATAGAAAAGATCATGATTGAAACAGTTCATTTGGTTGTTTTTGCTATCTCTTGGACAAAAATGCCCCATCTCTGTCTTCTTGCCCTGGCTCTTCTTCCCAGGACACTGGGATTAAGATGGAGGGCGAATGTTATGAGCATGGGTCCCCAGGCTTGGCTGTGGATGTACCAGATGAGAATCCAAAGGCACTTCATTGTGCCTTTCTCTTTCCACAATGCCTGCTTCTCAAGCCATTTTCTTTCTGCAAAATCCTAAGAATCTGAATGTTATCCTATTTTTCTTCTTTGTATTCCTACCATAAAAAAACTAAATCTCCACCCTCTCCTTCTCTGTCTCTAGGAAGGAAACTGAGGCACTTTGAAAATGTTCTGTTATCCTGACAACTTTTGGGAAAATGAGAGGGGCAGCACTTCTCCAAGAGAACTTGAGGACGAGAGTGCCCATCATCCGACAGAGAGAGCACCTCCTTGTCCTGGGCATGACCCGGGTGTGGGGGTGGAGGAGACCAATAGCCCAAAGCATATTCAGGAACCATCTGAGAAGCCTTTTAAAACTATAAAAACTACACCACAACTGAGATATTCTGCAAGCAGAGGAGGAGACAGAATAAATAAAAATGATCTTACACCTATCCCTCCTCTACCACCTCCACTGTCATTTGAAAGCAAGATAATCTCTAGCTTTTATTTGGGCTCCCCAGACTGTCTCCTCTACTGGGAGGAAATAATTCCCATGGTAAATGATGAATAAGCATCATTTCATTTTAATTTCATTGTGCAAGTGTTTTTTTCTAGGATCTAATCATCTCTGCACAGCTAGAAGGCCATATCCTGAAGTTCAGGGAGACAAATGTACACTTTAGGACATTTTTGGCCTCTAAGAGTCTGAATATACAAATAGACAATGGCCAGACCATAGATGAAAATCAAACTCTGACCCAAAAGCTGCAGCAATGTGCGCAGTAAACCGGCCCTTTACCTACAATGAGCATCCCATGAAGCCAGCCTGCTGTTAGCCAAGGTAACAGAAAACCAGATTACTATCTCTGGTAACTATCCAGGGAGCTAAACAATAACTTCTGTTGGCCTAGAATGGCCAGGACTTGATTAATAACTGGCAGCTTTCCTAATTCTTATCCCTATTTTTAATTTAAGACCAACCAGAAAAAGCCAAATATGTGCCCCCAACCAATCACATAGGACACCCCCTTCTCATTAGCTGCCTCCAGCCTCTCCAGGCCAGCAGCCTGCAGTTGGGGCACAAACACCTGAAGCCTTCACTTTTCTCTGCCATGAAGTTTTCACACTCCTCTGCCTGCCTTGGAGTCTCTGCCAAATGCAAGCGATGGTGGCTGACGCCCTTGCTACAGCAAGCTCTGAATAAACAGCCTCTGCTTCTCTCATTTGGTTGGCCTTCATTTACTTCCACTCCTCAATGCACAGTCTTCTTGATTTTTTTATATTACATCATTAATAACTTTCATTCTTGCCTTTTATTGTTTATTTTCTGAAGGATTTTTTTAAATCTTATATTAATTGATCAAGTAGGTAGGGGTAGGTCTTAGGAATAGGAATAATCAAGGATTATTCATCTTGGCCAGGCACAGTGGCTCCAGCTGTAATCCTAGCATTTTGGAAGGCCAGGAGTTAGATAGTAGGCAACACAGTGAAACCCTGTCTCCTCAAAATTTTTTTTAAAATTAGCCAGATGTGGTGGCACGCACCTGTAATCTTAGCTAATCAGGAGGCTGAGGCGGGAGGGTCACTTGAGGAGATCAAGGCCTGTGATCATTCCATGGCACACCAGCCTGGGCAACAGAGTGAGACTGTGCCCGCCCCCCCCAACACACACACACTCAAAGAAAGAAAAAGAATTATTCATCTATGTTTCCTGGAAAATCTTTGGTTGGAATGCTGAGGCCCTCACAGAAGAGAAGCATATCCCCTTAGCTGAACTCCCTTGGAGAAATAGGTTTTTTATATATCATTTTGTAATCATTTTATAAATAGCCCATCTTCAGCCCTTTGTACAGCTAAGATTATAGCTTAAACTGCTACCCATTGAAACCTATAACAGAGCTTCCTATTGTATTATTTTGTTTTGACACATTTCTAAAATACTTCATTTGGCTCTCTCATGAATAGTCCTGCATGTAGATTAACTTGAAGTGGACATATTTATATTTACGTATTATTTTAGTTAGTATACAATGGTTATTTTAAAAAATAAATCCAGATTTGTAAAAAAGAATAGATTTATCCAGGTGAAAAGAAATTACACTATGAATCTAATATGAGTTGTTAATGTTGCAGAATTAAAACACTGAAATTAATAAAGTTGTTTTTATCTTACAACTAAAGCCTTTTAAATTTACAGTTGAATATATATGTCATACTTGAAAATGACTAAAGTTTTTATCATTTTCTTCTCTAAGAATCTGAAATAATCTGGAATTTCTATTTTTTTAGATATATCGTATATGGTGTTGAATTTGAAGGATATGAAAATAAAACTGCAAGGGTTGCTAATGAAAGAATTAATGTTCAGACCATGTTCCAATGACAATAGGATCAGGAGAGGTTAAAGGAATTAGAATCCATAACACTTTGTTAAGGAATAGGCCGCCGCATCAGTTGGACATACACTGTAGGTCAAGTCTCAGATCGATATGTTGCCATGTACTCCCTGTCTCCATTGCAAGGATTTTATTATCTAATTCAGCAAACAGAGCAAAAAATTGTAAAACAACTGATAGGTAAGTTGATGAGATAATTATAAGCATGAATTCAAGAGCCCAATGATATATGAAAAAAGTATATGATCATTACTAATCATCAGAGAAATGCAAATCAAAACCACAATGAGATATCATCTCATTACAGTTTAAATGGCTTTTATCAAAAAGACAGGCAATATTGGATGCTGGCAAGGATGTGGAGAAAGGGAAACCCTCATAGACTGTTGTTGGGAATGTAAGTTAGTACAGCCACTATGAAAAACAGGATGTTCCTTAAAAAACTAAAAATAGAACTTCCATATGATCCAGCAATCACATTGCTGGGTATATACACAAAAGAGAAAATTAGTACAGCAAAGAGATATCTGCACCCCTGTGTTTATTGCAGCACTATTCACAATAGCTAAGATACAAATTCAACCTAAATGGTCTGTCGATGGATGAATAGATAAAGAAAATATGGTACATGTACACCATGGAGTGTTATCCAGCCATAAAAAAATGAAACTCTGTTACTGGAACAGAATGAATGGAATAGAAGGACATTATGTTAAGTGAAATAAGCTAGACACAGAAAGACAAATAACACATGTTCTCACTCATATGTGGGAGCTAAAAAAACAAAAAAATGAATCATGGAACTAGAGAGTAGAATGATAGTTACCAGGGGTGGGGAATGGTAGTGGGGAGGCCCAGGGAACAAAGAAGGGATGATTAGTGTGTACAAAAACACAGATAGAGGAAATAAAGTCTAGTGTTTGTTAGCCAATAGGAAGATTATAGTTGACAACAATTTGTGTTATTTTTCAAAATAACTAAAAGAATGGGCTTGGAATGTTCCTAATATAAAGAAAATGCTTGAGATCTTAGATATGCCAATTACTTTGATTTGATCATTATACATTGTATTCTTGTATCAGTTGTACCCCCACAAGTATGTGCAATTACTATGTATTCATAATTAAAAATTTTTTAATAATTTTTAAGGAGTCCAGTTAAAAGATTATAAAACCAGCTAGCACCCAGATAAATGGGCAATCAAGCCTGTACCATGTGTCTTCACTACAAGAATTTTAGCCTGGAAAAAATGTTAAAGTACATGTAACTCAACTCCTTTCTTGGGTTAAAAAAAATAACAAAAACAGTAAAAAGGTTTGACAGAAGTTTAACCTTGAAAAGCATAGAAATACTTTTACTCACTCATTGGATACATGTCATCAGCCTACATTGAAGGCATTATAAGAAATCGTTTTTTATGACCCCTCCACCCTGCATTTCTCTAAAGATGCTGCTGAGGGCATCACTCACAGAATGACTGAATGTCCTTTCTGTACAGGCCCATGGGAGAAATTACTCTTAGCTGTCCTCACCAGGAATAGTTGTGCTGTTCCTGAACAACTGGGCTCATCTGATCATGTGGACACTGAATGTTACTGATTGCATCTCTCTTTCTGGGCTGACACCAAAAGGCTTAGATCCAAATTTATGGCCTTCCTCTGGCAAAGACAGAATTGTACAGCATGTGCTTTGTATACAAATTCAGTCCTGCCATCATCTTATTTTTCCTATCCTTAATTTTTCTCTGTCTTGATTTTCTTACTCACTTAATTTTTCATTTTGGTTTATCGTTTTATAGTGCACATATTTTATAAATGACCTTAAATCCTTTCTAGAATCTAGTGGTATGCAAATGACTACATAGGTAACTAGATACAACTAGTTAAAGTTGAATGGATAATTACCTGTCAGTGCTGCAAAGTTCCATACTCTATACATACGATTTTCTTTCCAGGAAAACCTTTCCACTAGTCCATCTGGAAAATACTCATTCTTCCAGGCACAGCTGAAAAGCTGAATCCCCTATGGAGCCTTTGCTGACCACAGCACCCTTAAGGAATAAGGAGCCACTTGTCCCACTGCATCACACTGAATTGTGACATTTCTTTGTGTCTTCCCCCCTGGAAATTATCCTTCTTATTGGGAGAGACTCTGTTATATACATCTCTGTTGGTCCAATGCCAATCACCATTAGTGCATGTTGAAGTGAAAGAAGAAAGAGAAAAAAGAGGGAAGGAGGAAGAAAAGAAAATATTGAAGAGGTGGAGAGAAAATAATTCAACCTAAAATGAAGGAGCATTTGGATATGGCTCCATTTATGTTTATGATCAAGGTCAGAGGGCATTCCAAAAAATTCACTTTTTTAATGGCCTTGCTGTGTTTTTTCAGTCAGTTGTTTCTTGCTTGCTCTCTGCATTCCTTTCTAATGTCTACAAATAACTTGTGCTAAATTAAACTATTCTGGAGAGGCCATCTAAAATATGACACAGAAGTGTTTTGAAGTAGAAGAGGGCTATGATTTCACAGAGAAGAGATAACTTTTGAAACTTTTTTTGTTGTTAACACACAGTCGCACGTGGTACTTTGCGATCAACAAACCAGTGCTGAGAAAATGAGGAAGATGGGCTCGGCACAAAGGACTCGTCTGATCAGAGGCCTCAGAATCCACCATCAGAAATTCTGGTTTGACCTTCAGGAGGTTTCCCAGACTTCTGGGCAGATGAGTGACTTGACAAAAAGCAACATCTTGACGGGCAGGCTTCTGGTAGCCCTGTGGGAAGATCAAGCGGGGCTGGGAGGCTGGAGAGTGGGCGGGCGCAGATCCTCACACTCTTGAGCAGAGACAGAGCCACTGCGGGATGAAAGCTGAAAGATCCTCCCACACATGGAGTGTGCGCGTTCAATCCTAGTTTATTGCCAAAGGTCGGGAAGACCTTTCTCTTTCCCAAATTAGGTTTTCCATGACAGCTGAGGCTTTCTTTTGAAACCGTTCCAGAAAGTTCCCCCGTGAGATTTGAAAAACATCCTACCTCTCCTCAGAGCCATCCTTAGGGTGCTCGCCAGCACCAGTGGGGGAAAGTGGAGGATTTGTTTGGGGGGCGGTCTGGTGTGGCAACTCAGGGAACAGCCAGCAGGACAATTTCAAAGTGGGTAATTTTCCTCTCCCTTTTCTGGTCTATTTCCTCCCAACTCCATATTTTCAAATATACCCCCGATTAGGCTTGGATTTCCTCCCAGTTTCTAGCTCTGCCTGAACTGTCCTGTGTCCTCCGGTGGTAGAATTTAGAAAGGCTCCTGCAAGATTCTCGCCCCATGTTATACAGCCCATATACTGTCATTCCCTTCCAACATGGGAGGGGTTGTAAACATGATGAATTTCACTCCATGATTAGGTTTCATTACATGAAAAAGGTGATGATCCCTTATAAGCTGACTTCGATTTTCTTGAAAAATAGGTTATCATGGGTGGGTCTGATCTTATCAGGTGACATCCGAAAAGGGATTATGCCTTTTCTTTTCTTTTTTTTTTTTTTTTTTTTCAATTTAGACAGAGTCTCACTCTGTTACCCAGGCTGGAGTGCAGTGATATGATCTTGGCTCACTGCAACCTCCCCCTCAGGTTCAAGCAATTATCCTGCCTCAGCCTCCCGAATAGCTGGGATTACAGGCACGTGCCACCGTGCCCAGCTAATTTTTTGCCTTTTTAGTAGAGACTGGGTTTCACCATATTGACCAGGATGGTCTCAATCTGCTGACCTCCTGATCTAACCATCTTAGCCTCCCAAAGTGCTGGGATTACAGGCATGAGCCACTACACCTGGCCTGATTGTGCCCTTTCTAAAGGGGAAGATTGTAAGGAAAGGAATTCACCTTCTTACTTTGAAGAAACAAACTGCCATGTTTTGGAAACAGCCACATAGCTGAAGATCACAGGCAGTTTCTAGCAGCTGAGAACAGCTCCTGGCTGACAGCTAGCCAGAAAAGAGGGAACTTAGTCCTATAACCACCTCATGTTATATTCTGCCAACAACCACATGAGCTTGGAAGAGGATCCCAAGCCTCAGCTGAGAACAAGGCCAAGTTGACACCTTGATTTTAGCTTTGTGAGACCCTAAGCAGAGAAGCTAGATACGTCATGCCTGGACTTAAGACCTATCCAACTGTGAGGTCAGTAAATAGGTGTTTTAAGCCATTCCATTTGTGAAAATTTATTATATAATGATATAAAAAGCAATCCACCTTGACGTACCATTCTTGACCTTCTTCCACTGAATAATCCCTCCTCAGCCTCTGAGTTCTTCTGGAGAGCCATGGGTCCACCAGCCAGTCTCTCAGCCCTCTCCTCCCACCCCCTCATCCTTTCTTCAGCCAGGACCCACTAGGTGCCTTTCCTTTGTTTTCCTAGACCAGCAGTTCTCAAAGTCTCCCAGATAATTTTATGGGGTCCACAAGGAGAAAACTATTTTCATACAAATACTAACACAACATTTGCGTTTTTCACTGTGTGGACATTTGCTCTCATGATTCGAAGCAACAGTGGGTGGAACTGCTGGTGCCCAGCATGAGTCAAGGCAGTGGCACCAAAATGAACCAATAGTCACTATCATCACCATCACGTACCCACAATGAAAAATATTACTTTTATTAAATTTTAGCCCTCAAGTATACATCCTTTAATATTCTGAGTAACTAAATGGGATACAATATAAAATATTCCTGCTGCATACTGGAGTTTGATATTGTCTTAAAGATGGACATGATGTCTGAGTTACAAGCAGAACTAGTTGTTTTTTTTCTCATGGAACATTGTTTTTACTTGAAAGAATAATTGACAGACACACTATGGTTATTCAGACTTGGGTACTTGGCAGACATTTCAAGGAAAACTCTCACTTCAAAAAAAACTATTGGCAGGATTTGTTGCCAATAATAAAATTTGAGCTTTCAAGGGAAAACTAGAATTTTGGTAGACATGTATCTGCCACAATGAATTTAAAGATAATTCTAATCTGTGATTCGATTACAGCAATGATAAGATTAATGAATGTGGTTTTCAAAAATATTGCATAATACAATGTGTCAATATTTGAAAATTCTGCATAATTCAGTGAAACTGTATTTTCAAAAACTGTGTCATAAAATCTTACATGGAAAAAAGAGCAATTCAAAATGCAAACTAGATCAACAGTTCATTACAAAATAGCATAGAAAGTTCACTAATACAGTTCTAGATTTTATATTGTAAGTAACCTTTGATAAACTACTATTTGTTGTACAACGAAATAGAAAAAAATAAAAAAGAATTAACCTAATTAGAAAATTGGCAAAAGACCTGAATAGACATTTTTCCAGAGAAGGCCTACAAATGCCAACAACAGATATATGGAAAAGTGCTCAGTATCACTAATCGTCAAGGAAATGCAAATCAAAGCCACAGTAAGATATCACCT
The DNA here is from genome assembly GCF_049354715.1 of Callithrix jacchus. Lineage (NCBI taxonomy): Eukaryota > Metazoa > Chordata > Mammalia > Primates > Cebidae > Callithrix > Callithrix jacchus. The sequence goes on from NC_133505.1 coordinate 137,309,534, forward strand.
CACATCTGTTAAGCTGGCAAGTGTTAAAAAGAATGTGGACAATGGGGAACCCTTACAGTGTTGGCGAGAATGTAAATTAGAATAGCCATTATGAAAAACATATGGAAGTTCCTCAGGAAATCAAAAGTAGAGCTACCATATGATCCAGCAATCTCACTTGTAATTACTTGTCAAAAGGAAATCAGCATATTGAGATGTCTACACTCCCTTGTTCGTTGCAGTATTATTTAAAATAGCCAAGATATGGAATCAACCTAAGTGTCCATCAATGAATGAATAGACAAAGAAAATGTGGTATAGATACATAATGGAATACTATGCACCCTTTAATAAGAAGAAAATTCTGTCATTTGCCAGCATGGATGAACCTAGAGGATATTATGCTGAATGAAATAAGCCAGACACAAAACGATACATACTACATGTTCTCATTTATATGTGGAATCTTAAAACGGGGAGATGTTGGTCAAAGAGTACAAACTTTCAGTTATAAGATGAGAAAGTTCTGGAGTCCTAATGCATACCATGATTATATTTAACACTTGTTATAATAATAATATTTAATAATTTTAACTATTGCATACTTGAAATTTGCTGAAAGAGTAGATCTTAAGTGTTTTAACCACACACACACACACACACACACAAGCACACAAAAGGTAACTATAAAAAAGAAAAGACATGAAGGAAACTACTACTGTTGAATTCTGATGTATTATCAAATAAGAATATATGCAATTATATGAAATGTCGATTAAAATATTTCTCATTTTCCAATCTTCTCCTGGCATGAAGCCAGAATTTCTTTATCTTCTTAAACAATTGCAATGGATTGAATGCAGAGGCAGATATGGGAATTCAACTGTTTTTTTTAATTAATCTAAATCTTAAACTGTATTTTATTAATGTAAATAATAAAGAGATTTCCAAAAATGTAAAATGATGCTCTTCTTTCAATTAATCTTTTTGTTTTGGAAAATGTAGTTATTTTTCATAAGATATGCTTCTTATATTCACGGACAATGGGTTTATTATTTTTAATTAATCAATAAATGTATTTTAATTTCTCAGTTTTCATTTCTAATTGATAGACTGATAAACATAACTCGAATAAACAAAAGCTCTGTGGAGTTCTCAGTAATTTTTAAGAACGTAAAAAGGTCCTGAGACCCAAAGATTTGAGACCTGCCGACCTTTGCATCCATCTTGGAATTTGCATTATATTGAAATTATCTTTCTTTTTGTTTGTCTTTCTACTCAGGCTGTGCATAGCTGTTGCAAACTACAATTGATGTGTCATTGTGCCCCAAATACCAAGCACAGAATCTAGCATATAGTGGGTGCTTAACAAATGTTGATTGTTGAGTTCCAAGCTCAATTGGCATAAACTGTTCTCTCAAAGAACTAATAATATCACTGAAGAGTTAGGATATGCAACCCAAATAGAAAAATTATATATTCTGATTTTATTAAAGTGCCACAGATGATTTGTAAAAGCAGAACTAAGTAAGAACATTTAGAAATTTGTGAAGATAAAATACCCAATATACCATTATATTTACTAATCCCTATAAAAAAATAAGCCTATTTGAAGATTCTTAGAGATTCCACAAATATTTTAATAAATATTTACAACAAAATTCCAATTTATTAAAAGAATTTGGATAATCTTCTTTGTTTCTCTCTATACTTTTAATACAAAATTAGCTATGATTTTAAACTGTAAGAACTGAAACCTGATCCCCTTGAAAAGCATTCTTGGATACTAGCAATACCCAACTATGATCAATTAAAGACAAATTTGTGTTGTGAATTAGTACATTTATATAAGAAAGAAAACATCATAATTTGAAGCTACTTGTGAACACTAAGATTGAAATGGAAAAAACAAGAGTGTTGCTAGGGAATAAGTGAAAACAATCAGCTATTTTTGTAGTCCAGAGCATCTTATCCCCTTAACGTGTTTAATTTGTTTCTTTTTTTAAAAGACATTATTTCATATTGGAGGCATATTTGGAATATGTACCTGAACAGCAGACTTTTTTGTGGAGGGAAATGAGTTTTACTAAAGGATGCCAGCTAATGGAGTCTTCCACTGGCCAAGATCAGTTTATTTTTACTGATGATAACTATCTAGTCTCTAAGTTTAAGCAGCCTGAACAAGGCCCCAGGCCCCAATAACTGCAACAGGTGTTTCTCAGGCTACCAGCCAAGAGCTACAAAGGGTCATCCTCAGAAACAAGAGAACAGTAATGTGTGACTTGGCTCCACCAGCTGGCTCCCTGGAATGCGGCACTTCCAAATCCCTTCTTCTAGCTCACAGAAAATATCAAGATTTTCCTGCACCTGCTGCCTTTTCCAACTGCTGGCTCCTGACTCCCACTGCCCCGACCTACACCCAGAAAATCTTTGAGCTGCTCTTGCCCACCCCGCTTCCCCCACTGTCTCCCAGGGAGGCCACATGCCTTCACTCTCTTTGATCTGGTAATTTTCCTCTTCCGCTTTTATGTCCCAAGTTGAAGCAAAACAGCATCTCTGCCAGTCATACATTTTTTTGCTGCTCATGTGGTTTTTGTTGTTGTTTTGTTCTTTTTAAATAGTCCTATTCTTCTAAGGATTCTAGCAGTTATCCAAGGAGTTCCAGGCTTCAAAACAAATCAGCAATACAACACAGGATTCTTAAACAAAGGGGGTTGATTGCCTTTTTGTTCAGTTGCAGCAGGCAGACTCCTTGATACTTCATTATTGTGGACTAAAGGTCCTGCAGCATCTTGTTCTTGGACTTACAGCCTCCAGAGCTGTGAGAAAATACATTTGTGTTGTTTAAGTCACCCCTTGCTGACTAATATCCCCTCTGAAACAAATATACAAAAAGAAGAGCCAACATTTAAATAATGTTTTGCTATTTAGAAACAGCAAAACAACAACAAAATGGTTTCCTGGAGAACTCTGGCTAATACAAGCACTTAGCACAGGGCCTGGTACAAAGGTACACTCAAAAGTCACTGAAGCCTTAATTCTCAAGATGACTATATTTAGAGATAAGCCCTTAAAGGAGGCAATTAAGTTTAAATGAGGTCACAAGAGCAGGAGCCAAATACAATGATTGGTGTCCTTATAAGAAAAGGAAGAGACACAAAGAGCACATGTACACAAAGGAAAGGCCACATGAGAACATGATGGAAAGGTGACTGTCTAAAATCCAAAGAGGGAGACCTCACCAAAAACCAACCCTGTAGCACTTTGTTCTCGGACTTACAGCTTCCAGAACTGTGAGAAAATAAATTTCTGTTGTTTAAATCACCCCTTGCTGACTAATATCCCCCCTGAGATGAATGTACAAAAAGGAGGGCCACGAGAACAGGAGGAGTAGTTATAATGAACAGAAAAACTTCACAACATTTCTGGAAAATGGAAGATGGACAAAGGCTTACAGATAGATGAAATGACCAAAGAGGACCACAGCCCAAACATAATTATAAGGGGGCAGCAGTATCGATGAGAAGAAATGTCTTGTAACTCCTGCAGGATGGAAGTGAGAAGTTACACTTTCATATTCCTCCCCGAACTGAATAAAACATTTGAAGAGAATTAAACTTTTTAGCTTCATAACTCAAAATGAAAACTCTCTCTTTCTAACATGTGAAAGTCTGTAGTCTAACAAATGACTTCTTACACATTTACCTGAACACAAATGCTGTTAGTCAACTCCACACAGAGTTTCTAGACAGAACTCATACTAAGAAGAGAGATTTTGAGGTAGGAAATGTTAAACAAGAGCAGAGAAAACTCAACTACATGCAGTCTTTCTGAGGTAAAACAAGTGCATAAGCAAATGTTACCAGATATTGAACCAACAGCAGTAAAGAAAATAAATAACATAAATAAAAAAGCTGACACTGGAGGAAATAGAGATAATTCAGGAAAAAGAAGAAAAATTTTTAAGAAATACTGAAATATATATGCTTTTAAAAGGTGAGTCACAAAGCATGAACAGGATTCTATGAAAAAAGGTCAAAACCTTCTTGTATTAGTTATCCATTATGGCATAACAAATTACTATGAACTTAGAAGCTTATAACAATACCCATTTACTGATTAATGGTTTCTGCACATTGGGAATCTGGCCACAGCTCAACTACCCCTTCTGTTATAGTGTTTTACAAGGTTGCAATTAAAGTGTTGACTAGGCCACATATTCATCAGGAGTCTAAATTGGGGAGGCCAAGGAAGGAGGATCACTTGAGGTTATGAGTTTGAGATTAGCCTAGCCAACATGGTGAAACCTCATCTCTACTAAAAATACAAAAATTTAGCTGGACATGGTGGCATGCACCTGTAATCCCAGCTACTTGGGAGGCTGAGGCAGAGAATTTCTTGAACCCCAGAGGCAGAGGTTCCAGTGAGCTGAGATTTTACCACTGCACTCCAGCCTGGGTGACAGAGTAAGACTCATTCTAAATAAATAAACAAATTGGGGGAGAGTCCACTTTTGGGTTTACTGAGGTTGTTGCAGAATTAATTTCCTTTTGTTTGTAGGATTGAGAGCTCTGACTTTTTGCTGACTTGACTAAGGCTACCTTCCATTTACTAGAGCCTGTTTTCATTAGCTAGAGGTTGTTCACTGTTACTAAGTCTCTCTGCAGTTGCTTCCAAAGAGAGCTTCTCCAACATGACCACTTACTTCATTAAGCCAGTAAGGGAAGTTTGTAGAGCAAGTCAACCAGCAAGATGGAATATTATATAACATAATATAATCATAGAAGTGGCTTCCCATCTGCTATTTTGAAGCAAATGATAGGTCCTGCACACACTTAGGGGCATGAACACCAGGAGGCAGTATCATGGGATGATCAACCTAGAGTCTGTCTGCCATACGTCTGAAAGATTAAGTTTGGTTAGTTACATTTTAATAACTCAGCAGAAATATTATCAATTATAATTAGTGAACATAATTTTTAAACTCCCAGAATATAGAGCTAAAAGATAGTCAGAAAATATGAGAGAAAAGACAAGAGAAATTGAAGACTTTTGTCCTTTAAAAAATAAAGATGTAGAAACAGTAAGGAGTTTGCTTTGAGAGAATACAGAAATGATAGAGAAGGGATGTAGAAAGCAGAAGGGCATGGTTAACTTTGGTAGAAATTAAAATTTTTTTCTTGGGTCTTTATGTAGTTTAAGACCCTGGAGCTTGGTCATTTGCTAATCATGTGACCTTAAAACAAGTTACTATTCCTCTGGGATTCTCAACTCATCTGTAAAATAAGGAAAATTAAAACCTCTCATCACATTGCTTGTAAAGATGAAAGGAAATAATGCAGCCAAAGCACTCTGATGGCTAACGTTATGTGTCAACTTCTCTGGGATAAGGGATGCCCAGATAGCTGGTAAGCTGGATGAGGGGTGAATTTGTTCTGTCTTCTTCGGCTGGTGCATCCATCTTCTCCTGCCCTTGGATATCAGGGCTACTGATTCTCAGGCCTTCAGTCTCAGATGGCAGTTACAGATTGGCTCCCCTATTTTCCAGGTCTTTCAGCTTGGATTGGAACTACACCTCTGGTTTTCTTTGGGCTCCATCTTGCTGACAGCAAGTAGTGGGATTCCTCAGCTTCCATAATCTCTTGAGCCAATTCTTCATAATTAATCCCTACATATCTATATACCTAACACATAGATATTTAGGTAGATAGATAAATGCATATCCTCCTGGTTCTGTTTTTCTGGATAACACTGACTAATACAAGCACTTAGCACAGGGCCTGGTACAGAGGTAAACTCAACTAACATTAATACATGCATATAGCTTTTACAAATTATCCATTTGATAAAGGCTTCAGTAAGTGCCTGAATATTATTTCTACATCATAACTTTGGCATTTTCTCATGTCAGGGTAAGCACTGCCTTTCCTCCCTAATTTGAGGGATTAAAGGGCAACTCCAGTTCCCAGGAATTGTGGTGCTTAGCCTGACCACAGACTTGGAACACTTTGTAATATGACTTTTGCCATTGAACAATGATCCAAATGCGCATTTAGAAAACTAGGGCAGTAAGAGCAAACAGAGTTAAAATATTCATCCAAAAGTAAATAGAGACATAGATTTGAAAAGAAAGAGCATTGCAGCATTTCTTTTCACAAGAACAAAGTGATTTATTGAGGGAATAAATTATTAAGGATATTCTTGTTAGTTGTGATTTTAACTTTTGAAATAGCTGACATATATTTTTTGAATGCGAAAACGCTGATTTTCCTCATCACTTTCACCATTAGCACCCTTTCATTTTTACTTTCTTCCCAAGCTGATTACTCAGAAAACTGGATCCTTGGTGGTGGCCCAGCAGCTCTAATTCTTAATTCTCAGACTAGTCTGAACTGGTAGATATAGGATGCCTGGAAGATCTCTCATCACAGTGTATTCTTTAATCTCCTGAAGATGAATTTACGATTCTCATTTTTGGCTTCTTTTCGGTTTTGTTTTGTGTTTTTGGTTTTTTAGGTTTTTCTTTGATTTTTTTTTTTTTGGAGACAGAGTCTCACTCCGTAGCTCAGTAGAGTGCAGGGATGCGATCCCGGCTCACTGCAACCTCCACCTCCCAGGTTCAAGCGATTCTCATGCCTTGAGCCTCCTAAGTAGCTGGAATCACAGACATGCACCACCATGCCCAGCTAATTTACATATATATGTGTGTGTGTGTGTGTGTATATATATATATATTTTTTTTTTTAGTAGAGACAGGGTTTCATGATGTTGGCTAGGCTGGTCTCAAACTCCTGGCCTCAAGTGATTCACCCGCCTCAGCTTCCCAAAGCATTTTTCACTTCTTTACATGAGTATTGTACACTTCTAAACTTTTTAAAAAGTAACACATGTATATGTTTAAACAGTACAAAAAGAAAGAAATAATCTCCTTCCCCTCAAAGGTTGAAACCACTGCTAAAAATTTCTGGTCTACCTTGGGGAAAAAAAAATGTATCTGAATTGAATCTTCTGTTAGAACAAGATAAATAGTGGTGTGACTCAAATGATTAGAACAATCGAACATTCATTAAGATAAACGCTACCATTTTATAGAGGTTTTCTCTGAAAACTCTAGTGCCATAAAGGGTAGCAGATTTTCACTTGTGGCTTTTAAGTCCTTTTGTGTACTAGTCCAGCCTGAAATTGAAAATGTCTTGATATATGGACATGGGGAAACACTAAACATGCTTGTTTCTGGTTAGAAAAATCTGAATAGAACTTCTTGGTTGTTTGGGGAATTCTGGCAATGGAACTTCACTCAAACACTTTGATGTTAATTGCAATACCAAAACCCTTAGGGAAATATTTTCCTAGGTCATCCCACACTAAGATATAAATAGCCCAATGGTAAAATAATAATAACAATAACAGGAATAGAACATAAAAGCATTGAGTCACAAGTCCTGAAATTCATCCCTGTTTTCCTGGGAAGGTTGAGGAATGATTTTGATATTAACCTAATCTGAAATAATTCAGTTATTTTTATAATAAGTAAAGATAATAAGACCCACTCTATGTCATATAGTTATTATAGGATTAAATAAAATATTAAGTTTAAAAGTTCTTTCAAAGCTAAAACTCATTTTTTTAAACATTAGTGGCTTATTTTCATTTCCACACTTAAATTTTTTCCTGAGAAGGGAAAAAAAGGTGAAATACCACGAACAGCCTTTTTGTATTAAAGGATAATTCTATCCCAAGACAGACCGAAAACCAAACAGGACAAAAATACAACAAATATAATTAATTCTTACTTAACTTCTAGTTGATAAATGTGTATGCATGCAGGTCAACTGCTTATACACACTCGATATTCATAATACTTCTCTGTACTTCTGAAACTGTACATATTGCTCATCCATTAGTAGCTGATGATTATGAGAGGAATACACTGGCTTTTAACCAATAATAGTATATGTTTAAATTCTATTTTTATTAGACAGTAACTGGGTATTTATTCCATCTATTCATATTCACCATGTTTGACAGAATGGCAAGAATAGCTTGCACCACTATGAATAGCAGCAGGTCATCTAATAAAGCAGTTTTTTAATCTTTAGCTCTGTTAAAATTATACAATGATGTCTAAAACAATGGTTTCCAATACTAAAGTCTGACAGTTTGTCCCGTATATCATGATTAATAAATCAGCTCGTTGTTGTTCAAATTCTGAATCAGAAGCTGAATGGAATGCAAAAACATCGCAGAATTCTTAACAATTTGCCAGAGTTCCCTCCCCCAGCCCTTTCTTTATTTTACAGTGATTGACCATAAGAACATCTACCAAGTGATGAACAGTGCACCATCAGAAGTACGCTTTTAGAATAGGAATATAATAGCATCATTTGACTAGAGGTACAGTCAATTCTGTTTCTTTGTCTCTGGGGAGACAATATTGATATATGAAGTCTGTAAAAAAGCACTATAATTTCAAAGCCTCGTGTTAACAAATCAATTCATCATCACTACCATCTTGTTTAAAAAAAAAAAACAGAGAACTTCAACAAGCAGGTTAACTTTTCTATGCTCTGTACCAAGCAACAGCCAGAAATCATCCTGGTACAGTGTCCCAAACATCCAAGAGGATGATTCTGGTTCATATTCCTCTGGTCCATTCCTTTAACAAAGGTGGCTCACACCTGTAATCCCAGCACTTGGAGAGGCCAAGGCAGGCAGATCACAAGGTCAGGAGTTCAAGACCAGTCTGGCCAACATAGTGAAACTCCATCTCTACTGAAAATATAAAATATTAGCCAGATGTCATGGTATGTATCTATAATCTCAGCTACTCAGGAGGCTGAGGCAGGAGAATCACGTGAACCTGGGAGGCAGAGGTTGCAGTAAGCTGATTTGTGCCATTGCACTCCAGCCCTGGCGACAGTGCAAGACTCCATCTCAAAAAAAAAAAAAAAAAAGAATAAAGGAAGCGTTAAAGTAGTTATTGTTTTAAGACAATGGAGGAATCTGAACCAATCAACCAGACCACCAGATAAAATTTTCCAGAATCAAAGAAGCCAAGAGAAAAACTCCAAAATCAAAGTATCCTTGTTTCCTCAAAACTTACTCTTTAAAAATCCCTGAGAAAGTGAGGCAGCTCTGTTTTTGAGCCAGGTAGATGCCGATGGGAGACCTCAAATGTTCCGTTCTCTAGAAAGAGATTATAGGGAAGGGAGTGCTGAGTGTGGGAATTAGGAGATGAGAGTGTCTGAGCCTGAACCCTTTCTACACACACACACACTTTCCAACCTCACACCCATTGTTGGATGTTGTGCAAGGAACAAAGAGGAGCCCCGATATGAGAGTTTCCTGCATAGCATATGTGCTATCTTGTGCCACTAGATCCCTCTCCACTAACCCAGAAGCAGAAAATCACTGAGGCTAGAGTTTCCCACTAGCTGCCCACCATCACTTGCCCAGGAGGGAGAAAACTAAATCCTGGGGGAAAAGTGCAAATAAAACTGGGAAAGGGAAGTGAGATGAAATGCCACAATATTGACCCACGCCTCCCTATCTGCATCAAACGAGCAGCGACTTCAGAGCCTCTTCTAATACATCTCAAGATATAATGAAGTCAGAAAAAGGCACATGCTCTTAGCAGAACAACGACGTGCCCCTGTCTTTTTCTAGAGATGCGTGAAGAGCTGATCCGACAATTGCCAAAGTGGGGAGTGGAGCCTGTGAATGTGCTTTGCTTCTGGACTGAGTTTCTTATTTTCCTGATTTCTCTTCCTCTGTAGCCGAGAAAGAGATGTGGAAATTCAGGAAGCCTTTCTCTCAGACACAGGATCCAAATAGGGTCTCCATAGAAAGAAATGGAGGCAAATGTATTATCCTTTTTTTCCTGAAGGGACTTGTAAGTTTCAGATAAACCAAGGGAAGGACTGAAGAAAGGGGAAATTTAGTACTTAGGTTCTTTGTCTTTGCAACACTGCTTTATCGGAAACAACAGACACTGCTTCTACAAAAGAAAAGGCCTGGGTGAGAAGCCGCATGTGGAACAGCTCATGAAAGGGGAGCCCTTATGACAGAATATTTTACATAGTAAAAGGTCTAACTTTGTAAGGGCTGAGAAAAAACATGGAAGAAAATAGAGCCAGAACTAACCAGAGTTAAAGGAAGGAAAAAGGCATATCTGATATTCTCTCTTTTTGTAACCTCGCATTAAACTATAACTATAGAGGATAATTTATCTAGGGATAAAAAGCCCCAGTGTAAAGGTTGTGTGTGCATGTGTGTGTGTGTGTGCATGTGTGTGTGTGCGTGCATGTGTCTGTGTGCATGTGTATGTGTGCACACATCTGAACTGCATGAGTCAAAGCTGCAGGACAGCCAGGGACAAATGGGAATGTTCAAGTCTGCTGAAATGAATCAATATTTTGGCCTCCTCGAGCAAACAAACGAACAATTGTGTTCTGAAAAATATTATTGAAACTCATAGCCTCAAGATATTGTAGGTGTATGTTGGTGAGAGTAATTACAGAACTAATTCCATTGAGATATTAAAAATGCCTTCAGCTTGGTAATCTATTGACATGGCAAGAACTGTTACCAGTGAAAATAAAGGCAGGTTTTCTACTTTCTTTAATTTACTTACTTTGGTCAGAACTCTTCCTTTCTTTGTTAAATCACAGGCTTTTGCCCAGGATTGTTAATATAATAAGAGCACAAATAGCCTGTGCCATATCTGTGTGAAATAGGCACACAGACTAATGCGGACAAATAAATAGTTACTGTTAGTCAGAGAATATACCTTAGATCTATGCAGACAACACTGTCAGATCACCTAGGAAGCTTTTTCTTCTCTTTTTTTTTTTTTTTTAGGGAGAAAGAAAAAGAGGGAAAAAGAGGAAAAAAAGAGGGAAAAAGAAATATTACTTCATTCCTAAAATGGGTATCATTAATGGCCGATCAATATTTTGTGTGTTTAAAGTGGATAATGTATATTTTGTGTGTTTAAAATGGAGAGCTCTACTGAGTTTATTTGTTCTGGTTCTGAGTTCAAGTCCTGGATATCGTTATCAATTTTCTGTCTCGTTGAATCTAAATCTCATTATGGGTCTTATGTATCTGGGTGTTAAGATCTCTTATTATTACATTAATCCTTTTACCCTTGTATCCTTGTAGCTTTGAAATCTATTTTATTAATTGTGAGGATTGCAACTCCTGCTTTTTATTTATTTGTTTTTGCTCTCCATTTGGTTGGTAAGTTTTTTTCCAACCCTTTATTTTGAGTCTTTGTATATCTTTAGATATACCGTTAGATTTTGTCTGTATCTTTTGATTGGGGGATTTAGTCGATTTAAATTTAGGGTTACTGCCATTTGATATTAACTGGCTATTTTATCCTTTTGTTGATGTAAATTCTTCTTTATGTTAATGCTCTTTACTTTTTGGTATATTTTTAGAAAGGCTCATACTGGTTGTTCCTTTCTATGTATAATACTTCTTTTAGAAGTTCTTGTAAAGCAGGCCTGGTGGTAGTAAAATCTCTAAGTACTTGCTTGTTCCTGAAAGATTTTATTTTTCCTTCAATTGTAAAGCTTAAATTGGCAGGATATGAAATTCTGGGCTGAAAGTTCTGTTCTTTAAGTATATTGAATATTGGCCCCCACTCTCTTCTAGCTTGTAGGGTTTCCACTGAGAGATCTGCTGTTAGCCTAATAGACTTCCCTTTATGGGTAACCTGATCTTTCCCTCTGGCTGCCTTTAATATTTTCTCCTTCGTTTCGATCCTGGTGAATCTAACGATTATGTGCCTTGGGGTTGGTCTTCTTGAGGAATATCTTTGTGGTGTTCTCTGTATTGCCTGGGGTTGAACAGTGTCCTCCTTTGCTAAGTTGGGAAAATTTTCCTGGATAATGTCCTGAAAAGTATTTTTCAGCTTGAATTCATTCTCTCCGTCACATTCAGGTACACCGATCAAACGTATATTAGGTCTTTTCACATAGTCCCATATTTCTTGGAGACTTTGCTCATTCCTTTTTATCCTTTTTTCTCTATTCTTGTCTTGTCATTTTATTTCATTAAGTTGGTCTTCGACCTCTGATATCCTTTCTTCTGCTTGATTCATTCGGCTATTTAAGCTTGTACATATTTCACTAAGTTCTCGTGTTGTATTTTTCAACTCCATAAGTTCATTTGCATTCCTCTTTATATTGTCTATTCTTTTCATCATTTCATCAAACCTTTTTTCAAAGTTCTTAGTTTCTTTACATTGGGTTAGAACAAGTTCCTTTAACTCCCAGAAGTTTCTTATCATCCACCTTTTAAATCCTACTTCAGATAATGGAACACAGTCTTTTTCCATCAGGACTTGTTCTGATGCTGATGAGTCCTTTTCCATCAGGGCTTGTTCCGTTGCTGATGAGTCCTTTTCCATCAGGGCTTGTTCTGTTGCTGATGGGTTCTGATTTTGGGTATACTCGGCCTTCTTAGGCTGTTTTTTTCCCTTCATTGTAGTTGAACCGCCTTTCTAATGAGGTTTCTGAGTCGACATCCGATTTATTGATTCCCAGTGCTGGGATCCGAGCAACCCACTGTGGCGGCCTAAATAGCAGCGATAAGACTGATGGTGCTCTTCTGCCCGGGAATCTCTGGTCTGGCTTCCCTCTTGAGTCCGCAACAAGCGGCTCTGACTTCCGGGAGCTCCGAACTCCGGTCAGTAAGGGAACCAGTCCCGTTTGCTCTGCATGAAGAGCCGCTGCGCCAAGACGCCGGCAAAACCGCTGCGGGGGCCACAAGAGTCGCACTGGTGACCCGTGGGGCTCCTCCACTGGGAATCAGCTGATTCGTGAGTGATGAAAATTCGTCTAAAAGTGTGGCATCATCTCGTTCTCTGAGCTTTCACTGGGAGCTACAATCCCGAGCTGTTAGTGATTGGCCATCTTGGATCGGTCTCCCCGGAAGCTTTTTAACACTACATATGCCCCAGCACTTTGGGAGGCCAAGGTGGGCAGATCACATGAGGTCAGGAATTCAAGACCAGCCTGACCAACATGGAGAAACACCGTCTCTACTAAAAACACAAAATTAGCCGGGCATCGTGGCACATGCCTGTAGTCTCAGCTACTTGGGAGTCTGAGGTAGGAGAATCACTTGAACCTACGAGGCAGAGGTTGTGGTGAGCCGAGATTGCGCCACTGCATTCCAGCCTGGGCAAAAAGAACGAAACTCTGTCTCAAAAAATATATATATATATGCCCGTTCTCCATGACAGTTATCCTGATTCAATTTACCTGCCTAGGACCAATGCATTCATATTTATTCAACTTGATCAATTCATCCACTCAGGAGTCATTTAGTAGACTTGTTGAGAACTTAATATGAGTCAAGGTTTTCTGCATATAGTGGTGAATAAAACAAAAATGATAATCTTATCCTTTATGGAGCTTACATCTAACAAGGGAGACACACATTAGATAAGACAAATAAGTGTAACGTCTTAGGAAGTAATAAATGCTAAGGAGAAAAATTAGGCAGAAGAGGAGAATATGAAGCTTGGAAGGGAGCAGCATTTAAAATGGGGTATCTGGGAAGATGACATTTTAGAAAAGAACTAAAAGACATTAGAAGCCAAGCAGAAACTTGGGGGCAATGGGGAGAAGTATTATAGGTGGTTAAAACAGCTTGTGCAAAGGTCCTGGGGTAGGAATGTGTCCAAGGAACAATAAGGAGAGCAATGCAGGCTGAAGTGAATAGAAGGCAGGGAAGAATAGTGGGAAATGAAGGCAGAGATCAGGAAGGACCTTGTAGGTCAATGTATAGATGTTAGCATTTACTCTTGGAGGGTCTGAACACATGGATGATCTAATCTGACATATACAGTGTCCTCTGTCTGCTTTTATGAAAAAAGACAGAATGAGAGTTAAAAAGAAAGCAAGAAAACCTCTTGAAAATCAATTGCTATAACCCAGGCTCTGGTGGCTGGGATTAGGGATGGTAGCCATAGAGGTGGTAGAACATGGTACAATTCTGGACATATTTTTTAAGGCACAGTCAACATGATTTGCTGATGGATTTGATCTGGGGGATGTGAGAGAAAAAAAGAAGTCAATGATGTCTTCAGGGTCTTTACTCTGAGCCATTGGCACAAATGAAATTTCCTCTACATGGATGAGGAAGACTAGAGAAGAGTCAGGTTATAACAGAGAGATATTATGAGCCCAGTTTCAGACATGCTGTCTTTAGTTGCTTAACAAAATCTAAGTTGAAGCGTTGGAAATGAGTTTGGAATAGAGTTCAGAGAGAAGTCGGTGCTAGAAATATAAATTTTGGCTTCAACGCAAAGGCAGCATTTAAAGCTGTAAGTCTGGATAGCATCTTCAAGGAACTGAGTTAACTGGAAAGAAGAAATCCAAGGACTAAGCTCTGAGTTACTACGCCTTGAGGATGAATCAAGGCAGTAGATGTGGTATATCTGGATTTCAGCAAAGTGTTCATTGTTCTCCCATTAAAAGAAGGTTAGTAAGGAGCCTTCACGGATGACACAACTAGATTCAAACTTACAACAAAAGTTATTATCAAATGGTTCTGTGGAGGGAAATAATTCACAGAAAACTGAAGGTATACCCCTGATCCTATCCCATCACCATCTACATGCAGTCCCCTCTCTCTAACTGAACTCTGTTTAAACTCAGGCATCTACCCCTTTCTCCCATAACCACGTTTCAGGCAAGCTCCAGACTTGGTGCTGTCTGGCCTAAGGATAATCCCATTCCCTCTTGCCTCCATATGGAAATGTGACTTTCAGTCAGTGAAAAATAAGAGGTTAACCATTAAAAGTCTTGGCTCCTAAGCATGAGCTGGGGGAAGAGATGACTTTGCTCTCTCCTCCTCTAAGTTTTTGATAAAAGGACCAGGAACTGTGTCCTGCAGTTATCCTGCAGAAATTATCTATGATAAATTAATAATAATATCCAAGAGATGCAAATCTAAGAAGTCAACACACAATCACGGAGCTCAGAGATAGAAAACCATGCAGAAGAAATAAGTGAGGATGTTCTAACAAAATACCAAAACGTGAGTAGATGATAAACAACAGAAATTGATTTCTCACAGTTCTGGAGGCTGAGAAGTTCAAGATCTAAGTGTCAGCAGATTCCGCATCTGGGGAGAGTCAACTTCTGGCCTTATAGTCAGGATTTCCTTGCTGAGGGTCAACTTCTGGCCTTATAGTCAGGACTTCCTTGCTGCTGTGTCCTCTCATGGCAGAGGACACCAGGGATCTTTTTTGAATAGGAGCACTAATCCCATTCATACACCCTTACAACCTACTCACCACCCAAAGGCCCAACTTCCTAATACCATCATTCTGGGGATTGGTATTTCAACATATGAGTTTTGAGAGGATACAAACATTCAGTCCATTGCAGAGGGGTTCAGAGTTTAGGGCAAGTTAAGGTCAGGATCCAGAGCCTGGTCACTGAATTCCCAGGCCATTTCTCCTCTTCTGCACTTCATGGCCACCTTAGCCTTGCTTCTTTTTAGCAGTTACTCTGCACCTTTTGGATAGGCCTATTGCTCTTTTGAGAACCCCTAATTGGTGTTTTTACCATCTGCTAGGAAACAAGGCCTTCAACAAACAGCCAGAATGCCTTTGACAGAGTGTTACACAGAGTCTTACTTTATCTACCAGCAGAAAAGATCAAAGCTCTAGTGCGTGCAGACAGGACGCAAGTGGCTTATCTGACTTGCGAAGCACTGAAACCCTTCATGAATTTTTTTAGGAAATTAAGAACTAGAGTCTATCCTCAGTCTGTATGTGTTATCTTTGTTTGTTTCACCAGAAACTGTTTATCCATGCCCATCAGGAAATTTTAATCAACAAATATAGCTATGGAAAAAGAGTTACCGCAATGCATGGAGGTAGCCAGACGATTGGAAATCATGCCCTATTATACTCAGATAGACTGGAAAGTTGGTTGGAGTTAGGTAGGAGATGATACATGGTTTCAAAAGAGATTGTGCCCTAGTAAGGTAAGTCGGGTGGGAGGCTGGCTGAAGTACACAGTGTATATTTTTTAACTGTGTGCAAACTCTGTGGGTGAGTAGGGAGGAACACTTTAACTGCCATATGTAAAACTTTTATCTCCCATAATCAGAATAACTAACGTATTCATGGTGCTCATTACATGCTGGACATTGGACTTTGTAATAGTTTACTACATTCAGATTATCTTATCTATTTAAGTTGAGGCACAATTGTTAAGTGAGTATATGTGTGTGTGTGTGTATATATAAATATATACACATATAATATAATATAAATATATAATATAGTATGTGTAGATATATATACATATATAGCATAAATATGATAAATTATATTATTTCCATTTTACAAAGACACAGAGAGGTTAGGTAACTTATCCAAGGTCACACAGCCACCGAGGTGCAGAATTGGCTCTGAAGCTCATGATCTTAATCATTATGCTATAAGTTACTGTTATTTCTCATCTTAGTACACAACTAAAGCATTTCCTGCACTGGTTTTGATGCCACATTTATCCTCACCTCTTGGGCTTTTCACACTATATGTCACAGTAAACTTCTTTATCTGGCCAAGTTATAAGTCTTTGTTTAAAATGACAAATAATAATTGTATATATTTGTGAAATATGTGACTTTTTGATATATGTATTCACGTGGAATGGCTAAATCAAGCTAACTGACAAATTGATTACTTGACACACATCATTTTTGTGGTGAGAACATTTAAAATTTACTCTTTCAGCAATGTTGAAATAACATGATTATTAGTTACAGTCACTGTTCTGTGCAACAGATCTCAAAATGTATTCATCCTAATGAAAATTTTGTACCCTTTGAGCAGCACCTCCTGATTCCCCAACCTCCAGCCTCTGGAACCCATCATTCTACTCTCTACTTCTTTAAATATGACCTTTTTAGGTTGCATTTATAAGTGAGATCATAACATATGTGTTGTTCTGTGCTTGGCTTATTTCACTTAGAATAATATCTTCTAGGTTTATCCATGTTGTTACAATGATAGAATTTCCTTCTCTTTAAAGGCTGCATTATCCCATTGTGTATATTACCACATTTTATTTATTCATTCACCCATTGATGAACCCTGGGGTGATTCCAATATACTGGCTATTGTGAATAATACTGTAATGAAATTGGGAGTGAAGATACCTCTTCAACATGCAGATTTCTTTTTTTTTAATTGCATTTTAGGTTTTGGGGTACATGTGAAGAACATGCAAGATAGTTGCATAGTTATACACGTGGCAGTGTGATTTGCTGCCTTCCTCCCCTTCACCTATATCTGGCATTTCTCCCCATGCTATCTCTCCCCAACTCCCCATGCCCCACTGTCCCTCCCCTATTCCCCCCAACAGACCCCAGTGTGTAGTGCTCCCCTCCCTGTGTCCATGTGTTCTCATTGTTCAACACCCGCCTATGAGTGAGAACATACGGTATTTCATTTTCTCTTCTTGTGTCAGTTTGCTGAGAATGATGTTCTCCAGGTTCATCCATGTCCCTACAAACGACATGAACTCATCGTTTTTGATTGCTGCATAATATTCCATGGTGTATATGTGCCACATTTTCCCTGTCCAATCTATCATCGATGGGCATTTGGGTTGATTCCAGGTCTTTGCTATTGTAAACAGTGCTGCAGTGAACATTCCTGTGCATGTAGCCTTATATTAGAACAATTTATAATCCTTTGGATATATACCCAGTAATGGGATTGCTGGGTCAAATGGAATTTCTATTTCTAGGTCCTTGAGGAATCACTACACTGCCTTCCACAATGGTTGAACTAATTTACACTCCCACCAGCAGTGTAAAAGTGTTCCTATTTCACCACATCCTCTCCAGCATCTGTCTCCAGATTTTTTAATGATCACCATTCCAATTGGCGTGAGATGGTATCTCAATATAGTTTTGATTTGCATTTCTCTAATGACCAGTGATGATGAGCATTTTTTCATATGTTTGTTGGCCTCATCTATGTCTTCTTTTGTAAAGTGTCTGTTCATATCCTTTGCCCACTTTTGAATGGGCTTGTTTGTTTTTTTCTTGTAAATCTGTTTGAGTTCTTTGTAAATTCTGAATATCAGCCCTTTGTCTTACCCAAAAAAATTTTTGGGTAAACTGCAAAAATTTTTTCCCATTCTGTTGGTTGCTAATTCACTCTAATGACTGTTTCTTTTGCCGTGCAGAAGCTGTGGAGTTTGATTAGGTCCCATTTGTCTATTTTGGCTTTTGCTGGCAATGCTTTTGGTGTTTTGGTCATGAAGTCCTTGTCTACTCCTATGTCCTGAATGTTTTTGCCTAGATTTTCTTCTAGGGTTTTTATGGTGTTAGGTCTTATGTTTTAGTCTTTAATACATCTGGAGTTAAGTGTAAGGTGTCAGGAAGGGGTCCAGTTTCTGCTTTCTGCACATGGCTAGCCAGTTTTCCCAACACCATTTATTAAACAGGGAATCCTTTCCCCATTGCTTGTTTTTGTCAGGTTTATCAAAGATTGTATGGTTGTAGATATGCTGTGTTGCCTCAGATGCCTCTGTTCTGTTCCATTGGTCTATATCTCTGTTTTGGTACCAGTACCATGCTGTTTTGATTACTGTGGCCTTGTAGTATAGTTTGAAGTCCAGTAGTGTGATGCCTCCCACTTTTTCTTTTTACTTAGAATTGACTTGGCTATGCAGGCTCTCTTTTGGTTCCATATGAAGTTTAAGGTGGTTTTTTCCAGTTCTGTGAAGAAGGTCATTGGTAGCTTGATGGGGATAGCATTGAATCTGTAAATTACTTTGGGCAGTATGGCCATTTTCACGATATTGATTCTTCCTAACTATGAATATGGAATGTTTCTCCATCTGTTTGTGTCCTATCTTATTTCATTGAGCAGTGGTTTGTAGTTCTCCTTGAAAAGGTCTTTTACATTCCTTGTTAGTTGTATTCTAAGGTATTTTATTCTCTTTGTAGCAATTGTGAATGGCAGTTCATGCTTGATTTGGCTCTCTCTAAGTATGTTATTGGTGTATAGGAATGCTTGTGATCTTTGCACATTGATTTTGTATCCTGAGACTTTACTGAAATTGCTTATCAGTTTCAGGAGATTTTGGGCTGAGATGATGGGGTCCTCTAGATATACAATCATGTCATCTGCAAATAGAGACAATTTGGCTTCCTTCTTTCCTATTTGAATACCCTTTATTTCTTTTTCTTGCCTGATTGCTCTGGCTAGAACTTCCAGTACTATATTGAATAGGAGTGGTGAGAGAGGGCTTCCTTGTCTAGTGCCAGATTTCAAAGGGAATGCTTCCAGTTTTTGCCCATTCAGTATGATATTGGCTGTCAGTTTGTCATAAATAGCTTTTATTATTTTGAGATACATTCTGTCAATACCAAGTTTATTGAGGGTTTTTAGCATAAAGGGCTGTTGAATTTTGTCAAAGGCCTTCTCTGCATCAATTGAGATAATCATGTGGTTTTTGGTTTTGGGTCTGTTTATGTGGTGAATTACATTTATAGATTTGCGTATGTTGAACCAGCCTTGCATGCCTGGGATGAATCCTGCTTGATCATGTGGATAAGCTTTTTGATACCATTGGCTTGCCAGCATTTTATTGAAGATTTTTGCATCTATTTTCATCATGAATATTGGCCTGAAGTTTTCTTTTCTTGTTGAGTCTCTGCCAGGTTTTGGTATCAGGATGATGTTGGTCTCATAAAATGATTTGGGAAGGATTCCCTCTTTTTGGAATATTTGGAATAGTTTCAGGAGGTATGGTAACAGTTCCTCTTTGTGTGTCTTGTAGAATTGGGCTGTGAACGCATCTGGACCCGGGCTTTTTTTGTGTGGTAGGCTCTTAATTGCTGCTTCAACTTCAGATCTTTTTATTGGTCTCTTCATGGTTTTGACTTCTTCCTGGTTTAGGCTTGGGAGGATGCAAGTGTCCAGGAATTTATCCATTTCTTCCAGGTTCACTAGTTTATGTGCATAGAGTTGTTTGTAATATTCTCTGATGATGGTTTGAATTTCTGTGGAATCTGTGGTGATTTCCCCTTTATCATTTTTTATTGCATCTATTGGTTATTCTCTCTTTTTTTTTTTAAATTAATCTGGCTAGTGGTCTATTTTGTTGATCTTTTCAAAAAAGCAGCTCCTGGATGTATTGATTTTTTGAAGGGATTTTCATGTCTCTATCTCCTTCAGTTCTGCTCTGATCTTAATTATTTCTTGTCTTCTGCTAGGTTTTGAGTTTTTTTGATCTTGTTCCTCTAGCTCTTTCAAGTTTGATGATAGGGTGTCAATTTTGGATCTCTCCACTCTTCTCATGTGGGCACTTATTGCTATATATTTTCCTCTAGAGACTGCTTTAAATGTGTCCCAGAGATTCTGGTATGTTGTGTCTTTGTTTTTGTTGGTTTCGAAGAACTTCAATATTTCTGCCTTCATTTCATTGTTTATCCAGTCAACATTCAAGAGCCGGTTGTTCAGTTTCCATGAAGCTGTGCGGTTCTGAGTTAGTTTCTGAATTCTGAGTTCTAACTTGATTGCACTGTGGTCTGAGAGACTGTTATAATTTCTGTTCTTTTGCATTTCCTGAGGCATGATTTACTTCCAATTATGTAGTCAATTTTAGAGTAGGTGTGATGTGGTGCTGAGAAGAATGCATATTCTGTGGATTTGGGGTGGAGAGTTCTGTAAATGTCTATCAGGTTTGCTTGTTCCAGGTCTGAGTTCAGGTCCTGGATATCCTTGTTAATTTTCTGTCTGGTTGATCTAATATTGACTGTGGAGTGTTAAAGTCTCCCACTATTATTGTGTGGGAGTCTAAGTCTCTTTGTAAGTCATTAAGAACTTGCCTTATGTATCTGGGTGCTCCTGTATTGGGTCCATATATGTTTAGGATCATTAGCTCTTCTTGTTGTATCGATCCTTTTACCATTATGTAATGTCCTTCTTTGTCTCTTTTGATCTTCGTTGCTTTAAAGTCTATTTTATCAGAGATGAGAATTGCAACTCCTGCATTTTTTTTGCTCTCCATTTGCTTGGTAAATCTTCCTCCATCCCTTTATTTTGAGCCTTTGTACATCCTTGAACATGCAGATTTCAATTCCTTTGAGTATATACCTAGTAGTTGGATTGCTGGATCATATGGTAGTTTCATTTTTGATTTTTTTAAGAAACTTCATACTGTTTTCCAGAATGGCTGTACTAATTTATATTCCCACCAATAGTACTCAAGTATTGTGTCTTTTTGTTAATAGCCACCCTAACAGATATGAGGTGATATCTCATTATGGCTTTAATTTGCATTTTCCTGATGATTAGTGATGTTGAAAGTATTTTCAGATACCTGTTGGCCATTTGTATGTGTTCTTTTGATAAGTGTCTATTCAGATTCTTTGCCCATATTTAAGTACACTTATTTACTTTCTTGCTATTGATATGTAGAGGACATACAGAGGTTGTAAATTGCTCTAGCATATTTACCAGCACAACTCCACTGTGGGTTCTGCATCCTAACGAGGCCTTATGTGCTACATGGGAACATAAGTGAAAAGTGAAAGAACACATGTACACGAATGTTCATTGCAGCACTGTTTACAATAGCAAAGACCTGGAATCAACCCAAATGCCCATTGATAATAGACTGGATTGGAAAAATGTGGCACATATACACCATGGAATATTATGCAGCAATCAGAAATGATGAGTTTGTGTCGTTTGTAGGGACATGGATGAATCTGGAAAACATCATCCTCAGCAAACTGACACAAGAACAGAAAATGAAACACCGCATATTCTCACTCATAGGTGGGTGATGAAAAATGAGAACACATGGACACAGAAAGGGGAGTACTAAACACAGGGGTCTATTGGGGGGAAAAGGGGAGGGCCAGTGGGAGGGGGAGGTGGGGAGGGATAGCCTGGGGAGAAATACCAAATGTGGGTGAAGGGGAGAAGAAAAGCAAAGCACACTGCCATGTGTGTACCTACGCAACTGTCTTGCATGCTCTGCTCATGTACCCCAAAACCTATAATCCAATAAAAAATTAAAAAAGAAAAGTGACTTCATTTGATGAGTAGCAAGGATTCAGTCACTTACCCTACTACCTCTCATTTTTTGTTTCAGACAAGTGAAGATAAAAGTCCTGAGAATCCATTAACAGGTAAAATGTCTCACAATTTATTTAGAAGATTTCCTCTATACAGTTGGTTTGTCCTTCTGAAATGTTTGGAAAATTTAATTAAAGATTCTTGATGACTAGGCTGTGTAAACAGGTGGCTACTTCAGACAGATGTTAACTGCACAAAATAATTGATAGCAAGCAAACAATCAAACTCCCTAATTGTGTAGTCATCATGTAATGCCCTTTTCCTTCATTAGGTCATTCATTCTAAAGTGATGATCTTTATATTTAAACTAATATTTATATTTTACCTCTAATCTAAGAACTTTACACAGAATGATAGTTTTAAGTCTTAGAGATATAAGGCACTCAATCAGAAATAGGCACAGATAACATACTCGAGAGCTTCCAAAATAAACAAAATGTAATATGTCATGCAGGACATATGAATCACATAGAAGAGCCAAAATTTTTAGAACTGCCATTGGTTGAAGTTTTACATTTTGTTTAAGAAAGTTTCAAATGGAAATGTTTTTCTTCGGTGGGTGCTGTGAAACAGCTGTTCATGTGAAGAGAAGGACATTGAAGAGTTATGTGAAGCTTTAATTAAAGGTTGTCTGCTGTTTTACTGTTTGACTATTGAACACAGTTTGTGTAGCATAATACTTGGAAGTGTAATTGCCTTCACTGGGATGCAAGTCTGCTGCTTCTCTACCTTGTCTTCTATTTATCCTGTTCCATCACTCTTGATTTAGGCTAAAAAAAGAAAAAAGTTCAAATTCACAAACCAATAAGGAAATCTATAATTCCTGAACAAGTGATGCTCTGATGCTCAAACAATTGATTAATGAATTAGGGGAAAAAATAAAGTTAGAGGCTCACCTTGTCCTCTAACTATAACACGTTAGATGTATCAGAGTATGTTTCCCAAAGCAAGCTCCAAGGAGTCGCATCTTAATATGCGCTCAGGAAAGTAAAAAGAACGTGTTCATTAAACAACTCTAGTTGCGTCTTTCCTATGCTTTCCTCACATAAAGTAAATAATGTACATTAGCAAGCTAAATGCTCTGAGAAGTTCTAAAGTTTTTTTAAAAAATGAGGCTAACGTGTAGCTTTGTATTTCTTTATGAGCACAGAAAATTTTCTGCTTCTTATCTATTATCATTCTACAGATCTAGTATCAGTGAAGACAGAATTAAGAAAAAGGATATATTAAAATGTTAAATATTTTAATAACTATAAGGACTAAAAAAATACATATGAGTTGTTACTGGATATTTTAATGTAGAATTTCTTAAAACAAAGACCATTGATTTAAAAACCATTTATATTTGACTGTGTGAAAATTAACATTTCCATATAGCCTAAGACTTTATAAACAAAATCAAATGGTTTACTGGACATGAGTGTTGTAAAATTTTGGCAAAGTCTAGATCTACAATTAAAAAATAACATTAAAAAAATAAACAAGGGAAGATCCCGGGGAGGAAATCCCAGATCCCAGGGAGGAGAATGCCCGCAAACAGTCCAGCTGGCTGATAAAAGCGAGTGGAGCCCCACTACATGAGAGAGACAGACATATTGGATTTTTATGTAGAATTTCTGAACGATAAAAGAAGAAATTTAAAAAACCATTTACATTTGACTGCATGGAAATTAACATTTTCATAGATTCTAAGACTTTACAAACAAAAGCAAATTGAGTACAAAAACAAGACTCATTCATTTGCGGTCCTGATGAGACCCATCTCACATGTAACAACACCAACAGACCCAAAGTAAAGGATTAGAGAAAGATTAACACACAAATGAAAAACTAACGAACAAAAAGCAGAAATCACTTTTTTATGTCAGGTAAAATAGTTCTTAAACCAACAACAGTAAAAATGGCATTACATAATGATAAACCATACAGTTCACTAAGAATTCTTAACTAAATATGTATGCACTCAACATTGAGACACCCAGATTCATACAACAAGTACTTTTTGACCTACAAAAAGACTTAGCCACACAGTAACAGTGGGAGACTTCAACATCCCACTGATGGCATTGAATAAGAACATTGAGGTAGAAAACCAGAAAAATCTTGGATTTAAATTTGTCACCTAACCAATTGGACCTAATAGACACCTACAGAATACTCCACCCACCAGCCACAGAATATACATTCTTTTCCTCTGCACATGAGACATACTCCAAGATCAATCACATGCTTGGTCATAGAGCAAGTCTCAATACATTCAAAAATATTGACATAATACCAACCCTAGTCTTGAACTGCAGTAGAATAAAGATATAAATGAATACAAGAAGATCTCTGAAAACCACACCATTACATGAAAAATAACAACTTGCTGTTAAATGACTTTTGGAGAAACAACGAAATTTAAAAAGTAAATAAATGTAAACTTAGAAACAACATACCAAAATCTCTAGGATGCAACAGATGCAGTGTTAAGAAGAAAGCTTATAGAACTAAGTGCCTATCTTAAAAAGCTATAAAGATCTCAAATTAATAATCTCCATCACACTTAGAGGAACTAGAAAAACAAGAACCCCAAAACTAGCAGTAGCAAAGAAATACTAAAATCAAAGCAGAACTGAACCAAATTAAGACCCAAAAATTTATACAAAGAAGCAATGAAACCAAAAGTGGGTTCTTTGAAAGGATAAAGATCCATAGACAACTAGCTAGATTAACAAAGAAAAAAGAGAGAAGATTCATATAAGCACAATCAGAAACACAAAGATATTACGACTGATCCCACAGAAATACAAAGGATTTTCAGAGACTATTCTGAACACTTCATACACAGAAACTAGAATATTGAGAGGAAATGAATAAATTCCTGGAAACATACAATCTCCCAAGGATGAATAAGAAAGAAATTGAAACCCTGAGGAGACAAATATCAAGTTCTGATACTGAGTTAGTAACCAAAAAAACTACCAACCAAAAAAGCCCTGGACCACATGGATTCACAGCCAAATCCTACCAGATGTACAAAAAAGAGCTAGCGTCAATTCTACTGAAACTATTCCAAAAAATCGAAGATGAAGAACTCCTTTCTAACTCAATGAAGCCAGCATCATCCTGATACCAAAACCTGGCAAATAGACAACATAATAGAGAACTACAGGCCAATATCCCTGATTAACATAGATGCAAAAGTCTTCAACAAAATACTAGTAAACCAAATCCAATAGCACATCAAGGATATGGAAATAAGTACAGTAAGTGAACGTCATTTTTTATTTCCCCAATGGTTACAATGTAGTATTAAGCATTATTTCTTAAATGGATTATCTATCTATGTGGGATATACATGTGTTGGAGGCTTTTCCTTAACCGTCTCTCCTTTCGTAAGAGCCAGAAGAATGGAAGTAAACATTTCCCTTATAAATAAGAAGAGTCATTCAGAAATAGTGTTGCAATGAAGTCCCAGGCTCTGAAGACTTATTGTGGGGTTCATATCTCAACTGTACTGCTTACTGGCTATGTGCAAGTCCTTCTGCCTCTATGTATTTACCTTATGCATAAAATAATAATAGAAAAATAACTGAAAAAAACAGAAGAGAAAAACATGTTGAAAGCAAATATGCCAACATACAAATAACAATTCTCTCTGGATGGCATGTCCGGTGATTTTTCTAAACTTTCTCCAATTAAAGGAAAAAATCATTAGTGTTGTCAAGTAGAGAACTAACCTGTATTAATTATCTATGAATTACCTCTGATTAGCATAGTTTAAATAATAAGCAGATGTTAAATAAGGCACTTTTAGCGACCCTAAATAGCTTTTTAACTTGTTAACTCTATTTACATCTTCAACCAAAGTCTTTTTTCATAATTGGGCAAAAACGAACCTACCCTAGTCCACATATGTATTATCACACAGATAGACTAATGCTGATTAGCTCTTAAATACTACTGTGTTTCTTTGCTAAGGAAAAGATTTGAAACAGAAAAACAGACCTTCAACCTTTCATTAATGTACATTCTTTCAAATAACTAAGAGGAGAATATTTTGAAACTTTCTAGACTTTGCTTTTCTCAGACACACAAAGGAAAGATGACACTTAGAATAATTTTAAAGAAGAGCCACACACAAAATGATAGCAGTTGAGGAACTCTAAATTCTAAGAATTCTAATAGGAAACGTAACTGCTTGCCTCTGAATAGCTCCAGGCCTTTGCACTCACTACTTCTCTGACACTTTCCCAATAATTACATTCACCACCAGCAAAACTGATGACTATAACAACCATATTAGAAAGACAGATATTGATTCACTAGAAATATGTACTATTAGAGTACACTCTCATTTTCAAGTACCAAATTCATATTCATATTTCATCATTGCTTTCTGGAGTAATTTTTCCAAGAGATTAAACACAAAAATTTTTTCTGGGGCTTTAAAATAGCACATAATATTATTCGATTGTTCACCACCCACTTGCCACACTCATCATTTAACCTTAAAATCACATGACAATTGTGTTTTCCAAATGATTTTTATTACAACAAAATTCTTTTTGGAGTGATGAGTTTTGTAATCTTATTCTAATATAACGCAGGTTCATCTGCCTTAAAATTAGATCTCCCCAACAGATGAAGTAAGAAATCATTATTTATTTAACAAAAGATGCTGTTTATCAAAAGATTCATTGCAAAGATGATTTCTTTGAAGGGCAAGCTCTTGCACTACATTTAAAATACTTCAGTTTAGAACTGTGTCTTCCTGTAGCTTTTCAGTACTGAAGTTAGAGCATCTATATACTGTGCATATCTCATTACAACAACAGAACTTTGCAGAGCAAGGAGCCACTCAGCCATGACTCAATCAATTAGGAAAAGAGAAAAGCAGACCCAACCAAGCAGAAACATGGAGCAGCAGCAGCAGGAAGGACAAAATAAGTTAAGAAGCATAAAGAAGCCTCTAAAAAATGAAAAATCTCAAATGTCTGGGAGAACAGTGAAATAGAGCATCTCCGTGGCTTGTTTCCATTACATGTAATATGGTTTGGTTCTGTGTCCCCACACACATCTTGTCTCAATTTGTAATCCCTGCATGTTGAGGGTGGATGTGGCAGGAGGTGATAGGACTATGGAGGTGGTCTCCCCCATCCTCTTCTCATGACAGTGAGTTCTCATGTGAGCTGATGGTTTTAAAGTGTGGCACTTACACTTTGTTCACTTTGTCTCTCTTATAATGCCATGTAAGATGTGTTTTTCTTCCCCTCCCCTTTTGCCATGATTGTAAATTTCCTGAGGTCTCCCCAGCCATACAGAACTGTGAGTTAATTAAACCTTTATCCTTTATAAATTTCCCAATTTCAGGCTGTTCTTTGTAGCAGTGTGAAAATGGACTAACACAGCATGTATATATAATCAAACCCTTCCCAAAAAGTTTAAAAAGGTTTCTGAGGTCAGAAACTCTGTCTAGTTGTCAGTCCCTACCTAGCAATGAGCCACAAGCATAGTAGACCTCTATAAATATTTGTTGAATGAAAGAAATAATAAATGATACAAAATAGTACATTTGAATAACTTCTAATAAATGTACCTCTCATTTTGGTACACCTGGGAAAATGATTAGGAGTAAGGGATGCCTCAGGGATTAATATCTATCTTTGTTCAACCTCTAATACAAACAAAACAAAGCCACCAAGTCACAACTATTGATAAAGTGATTATCTCTTGACAATGTGATGAAATGTTACCTATGTTCAATAATCACATTAATCTAGTTAGTGTCTATGACTGCCAATAAATCTTAAGCAACAGATTCCATACAAGTCCTCTGATTAGAGGCCAGGCTTGTATCGTATCCTGACTCTCTACCTACCACCCATTCCAGACCAGAACTAAAAGCCCTCCTTGGAAAGGAAGGTCCTGCCTGCTGATCTGTCCTCTCTCCCTGCAGACAGATAGTGCCCCTAGTGGAGTGGTCTATGACTCCCTTTCATCACTTGCCTGCATGCCTCTCAGAGATGCAAAAATGCCACAAACAGCAATAAGCTTCCAGTTCAATAATCTTCTGTTCAAACTGGGCAGAAGCTTCAGTTAATGCAGAGAACCTTAGAAAAGGATAAAAGAAGACTTATGTCCCTATATCCAAAGGCCATTGTCCTACTCAGTAAGTGTGAAAACTGATTGCAAGAGGTACTCTGTTATTGGGGCTTTCATGTGTTCTGTTTATATAGCCTAATTTCCATTATTTTTGGCAATGGAGGACAGGGAAGAAGTGTAATAGATCATTGAAATTTACAGATAATCCCAAACCCCAAACCTTGGCCAGTATTTACTACCTTAATGCCCACAAATCTTTGTTCACAGCATCCCAGCAAGAAACCAAATTGCAGAGCCACATAGCTTCAATATCAACTTATTTTTAGTCTTCCAACAAACCTGCCAACCTTCTATTTTTCTCCTGCTATTTACTCCACCACTGCATCAGTTTTCCAGCATAAGCACTTATTTAGCAAAACAGCAGAATTTGTGTGTCAGGAGGAAAGAGAAAGAGAAAATAACCTGTGAAGCTGTTCTCCTAAAAATAGAACATTGACTTTGTTCTTTAAGCAACTTTAGCAATGGGCTTCCTGACTTGATTTGGATCTCTCACAGGGCTTCCCATGTGTGTTTGATTGATGATTGTGCAAACTGGGTAACTAGCTAAAAAGGCAGGAACCACTTGTGTTTGGCACCTCTAAGATACAGCTTCCACAAATACACCCCATATAGCCAAGAAATTACAACAATAACCAAAAAAACCTCTAAAAGGACACTGAACAGCTGTATTTTTAATGGCTAGCACTTGATCATTTTTTTAGTAGAGTATACTATGGACAGTTGGGGTTTTTGTTGGTTTTATTTTATTTTTTTGTTTTGCCTCCAAAGGACATATGCCACTAACGATACGTTCTACTTATTATCCAAAATTATTTGCCTCAGCCATTTGTACAGGGAACACAGAATCACTCAGAATACCATGATCAGTCATCTCTAGTAAGGAAATATCAAATTTCTTCCTTGGCTCGTGTCTCCAAGTCATTCAACAGATCTCTTTATTCTTTTGTGCTGTGTCTCATCTTCGCTCTCTAGTATCACAGCTGCCATTTCAGTCTGAGCCCTTATTACCTCTCTTGTGATTTCCAGAGCTTTCTAATTCTCATTGTTCTTTTCCCCTCTTCATCCCCATATTAAATCATGTCATTCCATTGATTAAAAACTGCAGGTCTGTAACTATGCTTTCCAAGGACTATGGGCTCACAAAAAAGTTTTACCGCCACTGTTGAACTCCAAAGGAGTCCCTGACCAAAACTGTTGTGCCTCTGAGTTGTTAAAGACAGGGTTTCAACTTAAAATTTGGAAATAAGTACGGTAAGTGAACATCATTTTTATTTCCCCAATAATAACAATGTAGTAATAAGCATTGCTTCTTAAATGAATTACATATATGTGTGAGATATGCATGGGTTGGAGGCTTTTCCTTAGCAGTCTCTCCTTTCTTATGAGCCAGAAGAACAGTAAACCTCCCCCTTATTTTTTTTTATATGAAGTCAATAAATCTTATGTCACATAAAAGAAAAAGGAAATAAAATGAAGATATTTTCTTAGTACATATATATACATGCACAAACATGTTTTTAACAAGAGGAGGAGGAAATACTCATGACAATTACAGTCCCTGTTTCTGCAGGTGGTCACATGGTCATAACTGGTATTGATGACTAACTTCTACTACCCATTCTGTATTCCCTTTGCCTTCAGCAAGCACCTCAGCAGGTCCTGGTTTTTCTTCCTGGTGGAATGACCCAAACCTTCATTCCTGAAGAGCCTGGACCATTTGTAGTCCTGCCTGGACTGGGCTGTTGTAGTTTCTCATTGACCTTAATCACAGGGCATGGTAATGCTAAGAGACGCCCTCTTGGATCTCCTGTATTCCATGCATGCTCTTCCTTACCTCCATTGTGGAGTAGTAGACTGATTTCATCTTGATAGTCCGGGTCAATCACCCCAGCCAACACCGTAACTCCATTCTTAGCCTGTTGACTTAAAGATAGGAGGAGCCCAAAGTGTCCAGGTGGCAATCTTAATTTCCAGTTTAACAGGATCATTGTTGTGTCTCCTGGTGGCAGCGTTCCTCCCTCTGGAACTAAGACCTCTAGGCCAGCAGAATGTAATGTCACAGCAACAGGAAACAAATATATTGCTAGTAGATCACTAGGGGTGATGGTGAGTGGTACCATTTCTTATAAATAAGAAGAGTCATTCAGAAATACAGTGTTACAATGAAGTTCCTCACTCTGAAGACTGACTGTGGGGTTCAAGTCCCAGCTGAACTGCTTACTGGCTATTTACAAGCCCTTCAGACTGCATACATTTTCCTTATGTGTAAAATAATAATAACTCTCATAGTGTTGTGAGGATTTATACAAGTCTCATGTAAAATAGGGAACAAAAATAAACTCATGCTAATCTCTATGGCACACATAATGCAGTGTCCTGCCATATAATAAGCACATAGTAAGTGTTGCCTGTTACTCTCATTTTCAGTCTTATTAACAAAGAGCATATTAGAAATTCGTGGTACATGAGAGTCATAGAATGCCAAAGTTAAAGGAATTTAAGGAACTTTCTGGTACAATCCTCCTTCTTCCACCACTGGCCACCCCTAATTTTACAAAGGAAGAAAATAAGTTCATTCAGAGCATTATTGTTTTTTTTTTCAAGAAGTGATTGTTTATTTTCTACTCTTTCTTTGTAACGCAGTAGACACTGGTTACCTCCGTACAGTGCTGCTCTTACTTTTTGGTGCCACCAAGTGGCCAAGTTTAATGACACAGTGATACATCCCCCAGATGGCACCCCAATTTTCATAGCATAAGATCTGTTTCAGACAGCCTTCAAAAGCTCTTCGCAACTCATCAAATTAATAAATAGTACTCTCAGTTGAACAAGGAAGCAAAAGTTACCAGGGGCTCTCCAGTACATTGAAAACAAAGAAAATCATTCCTTAGAAAGAGAGGTAAGCCAGTGTTGGTGTTGGCTGAGCTTCAGCGCTTCCTTCCATGCCTGGAAAGCACTTTCTTATTTCTGAGTTTTAAGAAATGCATGTCTGGCCTTCTGGATAGCCAGAAACCATTAGTAGCGTAAACACTATCCACATTTTGAATGAATGCTCAAGTGCTAATAACAATATTTGCCCAGAAAATATGAATGACCAAGTGAAATACAGCTCTCAAAGAAAAAAACTTAAAATACAAGAATAAATATTAAAAAATGGCGATTTTATTGCTAACATTTTTAGCAGTTAAATTTTTAAAGAGCTGGAACACAATTTCACACTACTGTCATTTATCAGCCGTCTGTGCTACACATTCCAATACTATAGTGAATAGTCACTTTCAAATTGTTCATCTAATAACATTTTTAACCTCTTTAGGCACAGTAGAGTATAATTGAAAAAAAAATTAGAAACATGTTTTTTACAAGGAACTTCATACCTTTGAATTTATAGATTTGGAAAACCTAAAAAAAAAAAACCTTCAATTACTAAAAGTGACAGGCAGTCGAGACTCTAAAAGAATCAGTTCACCATGTTTCATTTCATTTCTAGCCTCTATAGGATGAAAATTATTTCTAAAAGTCTTAAAGTATTTTTTGGTAAAGTCTATTGTTTTAAGCTTTGATTAGTGAGAATGTTATACATTTGACGTGTCTTCTTTTTCCCTAATCCGTTTTTCTTTTCTTTATATCCTTTTAAATTCTTTATTCTATCTGGGTCAAGGATGATTCATCCTGGATATTATTATACATAATTTTTTAGTTTTTCCTTCTTGTAAAATTTTGAGGTGACATTTTACTTTGTAAAATTCTTCCTTCAAAATAAAAAAAAATCCAAAGAGGATTTTTTTATCTTAAAAGTCTCAAGATCTAAATAGAATTAAATGAATAAAAATTAAATATAGTTTCTAAAGATTATATTTTAAAAATATAAATGACTGTACACCAAACAAATCAATGATGAGAATTATGGTATAATTTAATTTCTACTTGTATTATTATTTAAAATTTTATAACTTGTCTCTACTAAAAGTACAAAAATTAGCTGGGCATGGTGATGCATGTCTGTAATCCCAGCTACTCAGAAGGCTGAGGCAGAGGAATCGCTTGAACCCGGGAGGTGGAGGTTGCAGTGAGCTGGGATCGTACCATTGCATTCCAGCCTGCGTGACAGAGTGAAACTCCACCTTA
The DNA here is from genome assembly GCF_049354715.1 of Callithrix jacchus. Taxonomy (NCBI): domain Eukaryota; kingdom Metazoa; phylum Chordata; class Mammalia; order Primates; family Cebidae; genus Callithrix; species Callithrix jacchus. The sequence continues at coordinate 137,341,935 of NC_133505.1, forward strand.
AAAAAAAAAAAAAATTATAAACATTTGTAAAGCTATCTAACTCATGAATCTACTAATTCATGGTAACTACCAATCTAGGTCTTTATTTGACCATTTTAAAGTTCATAACAGCTATTTTGCTACATAAAGTTAACAGCTCTAACAATCCCCATTAATTTGAAGCATTTTAGTCTTGTAATAATAAATACCTCAACTGAGAGAATGTAAACATTTAACTGATAAGGAAATGTTCACGTTACATTTGAAATGGTTATTATGCTTGAATGTGACTATTCAGACACAGACAATAAATCCAAATAACAAGTTTTGTTCACATTACTAACATTGATTATATTGATTAGACAATGAAAACTATGTGATGACAATTTGTTCATAGAGAGTTCAAGGATGCCACAAATGATGCTACAGTGAGCGTTTAGCTACTTGGCCTTCCAAAGGCCAAAGTCAAAGCAAACTGGAATTACAAATTGGGACTAAACTCAAGGTCAACACTTGTCTTTAGTGCAGCCCTTAGGAAGGTACTCTGGAAGTGCGATACAGGAGTAATTGTCCAGGCAATGGAGTCATTTAGATTCCAGTCTTATCTCTAACTTTTTCTACCTGTTTAATCTTGGGCAAGTTATACAAGCTCTCAGGCTTCAATTTCCTCATGAAAAAACAGGAACAATAAACTCAGAATGACTGAATGAGGCTGTGCAGATAATGCTCTGAGCATAGAGCCTGTCTGTAGTATACACCCAGTAAATCCTAGTTTGCTATAGTTATTGTGATCATCATCAATAATATTAGGATCATAATTGGAGATTACCTAGCAGTATCACTTAGAAATATTTTGTGTCCATTTAGTCAACAATACTTGTTATTATCTAGACACCTGTAGAACTTTGAAAAATGCTATAAATACAACCTTAGTTTGCGAATTCAGAGCAAATGCAACCAACAGTTGCACACTCAGCTGAAATGGACATGTCATGTCTTTTTATTGACCCAGTATCCCATCACCTTCCCATGTATAGGGAATTCTGCACCTTAAAATTTCTGGAGAATGCAGAGCCAACCTCTTCTCATAGAAGCTGAAAACACTTAAAAAGCTCCTTTCACTGTTTCCCCGAAAGCAAAGCTTAAGTACATAAACTAAATTCAGCCAATCAGAAGCACCTATCTGAGATTTTTGCATTAAAGATTGTGATCTAGTGAAAGAGGGACAATAAATGATGCTGAGGGATGCAGAAGAAGCATCCACATCCACTTTCCGGGTGTAGCAATGCTGCTGCTTCAAGTGTGGCTTCCAGTGGTCAGTAGCGGTAGCTTTAGTGGATCTTACTCATGCGGCAGTGGCAAGAATTTGCTATGGCTCTAGACGTGTAGTCTCCTTTTTCTTGACTGTTTGTCAAACCTTGTACTCCAGCCTTCTCAACAATTATGTGAGCCACACAGTACCCTCTCAATAAATTGCAATTCTGCTTAAGTTAAGCAGAATCCATTACTGCTGATTGCTGCTGAGACTGACATGGAAATTGGTAATAGGCAGTGGGTGCTGGAGGCAGTTGACCTCCAAATGGGGCACTAACTGAAGGAAGCGAAGTAAGACAGTAAGAACTCCACAGTTCCTTGCAGGTCACAGTGCATAGCCATGAGGATATGATTATGCACAACATGAATGGCACCCACTGGCACTGTGTTTGCAAACTTATTCTGAACTGTGAAATGGTAAGGCTTATTATGCATTTATAAAATGAAAAAAGCTGAAAGTAGCTATTTTTAAAGAGACAATAAAAGGAAGCATGGCTTTAATATTAAAAGTTCGTTCTGATGGAAACAAAAAAAACACTGTGAAGTCCAAAAATGAGTAGGGAGGGAGAAACGGTGGAAAGATGACCTACTGAGTACTATGTTTACTATTCGGGTTATGGGTTCAGCAGAAGCCCGAACCTCAGTGTCACACAATATATCCATGTAACACACCTGCACATGTACTCCAAAATCTAAAACTTTTAAAAATATGTGGGATTCCCAGGCAAGATGTCCAAGCTCCAGTCTGCAGCTCCCAGAGAGACCAATGCAGAAGGCAGGTGATTTCTGCATTTCCAACTGAGGTACGAAGTTCATCTTACTGGGACTGAGTAGACAGTGGGTGCAGCACACAAAGGGTGAGCTGAAGCAGGGTGGGGTATCACCTCACCTGGGAAGTGCAAGGGGTCGGGGAACTCCCTCCCCTAGCCAAGGGAAGCTGTGGAGGACTCTGCCATGAGGGACAGAGCTATCCAGATACTATGCTTTTCCCATGGTCTTCATAACCCACAGACCAGGAGAGTCCCTTGGATGCCTACACCACCAGGGCCCTGGATTTTAAGCACAAGACTGGGCAGCCATTTGGGCAGACACCAAGCTAACTGCAGGGGTTTTTTTGTTTTTTTTGTTTTGTACCCCAGTGGTGCTTGGAATGCCAGTGAGACAGAACCATTTATTCCCCTGGAAAGGGGGCTAAAGCCAGGGACCCAAGTTGTCTAGCTCAGCAGATCCCACCTCCACAGAGTCAGCAAATTAAGAATCACTGGCTTGAAATTCTCACTGCCAGCACAGCAGTCTGAAGTTGACCTGGGATGCTTGAGCTTGGTGCGGGGAGAAGCATCCACCATTAGTGAGGCTTGAGTAGGCGATTTTCTCCTCACAGTGTAAAGAAAGCCACAGGGAAGTTTGGACTAGGCAGCACCCACTGCAGATCCACAAAGCCGCTGTAGACAGATGGCCTCTCTAGATTCCTCCTCTCTGGACAAAGCATCTCTGAAAGAAAGGCAGCAGCCCCAGTAAGGGGCTTATAGATAAAACCCCCATCTCCTTGGCACAGAGCATCTGGGGGAAAGGGCTGCTGTGGGCACAGCTTCAGTGGACTTCAACGTTCCTGCCTGCTGGCTCTGAAGAGAGCCCCAGATCTCCCAGCACAGCACTGGAGCTCTGCTAAGGGACAGGCTGCCTCCTCAAGTTGGTCCCTGACCCCTGTGCCTCCTGACAGACGCCTCCCAGCAGGATTTGACAGAAACCTCATATAGGAGACCTGCAACTGGTTCTGGCAGGTGCCCTCTGGGATGAAGCTTCCAGAGGAAGGAGCAGGCAACAATCTTTGCTGTTCTGCAGCCTCCACTGGTGACACTCAGGCAAACAGGGTCTGGAGTGGACCCCCAACAAACTCCAGCCGACTTGCAGCAGAGGGGCCTGACTGTTAGAAGAAAACTGACAAACGGAAAGCAGTAGCATCGACATCAACAAAAAAGATGACCATGCAAAAACTCCATCCGAAAGTCACCAACAACAAAGACCAAACATGGATAAATCCATGAAGATGAGAACAAAACAGCACAAACAGGCTGAAAAATTCTGAAAACAATAATTGCCTCTTCTCCTCTAAAGGATCACAACTCCTTGCAAGGAAGGGAATAAAACTGGACAGAGAATGAGTTTGACTAATTGACAGAAGTGGGCTTCAGAAGGTGGGTAATAACAAACTTTTCTGAGCTAAAAGGAGCATGTTCTAACCCAATGCAAGGAAGCTAAGAACCTTGATAAAAGGTTAGAGGAATTACTAACTAGAATAACCAGTTCAGAAAAGCATATAAATGACATGATAGAGCTGAAAAATACAGCATGAGAACTTTGTGAAGCATACACAAGTATCAATAACCAAATCAAACAAGTGGAAGAAAGGATATCAGAGATTGAAGATCAACTTAATGAAATAAAGCATAAAGACAATATTAGAGAAAAAAGAATGAAAAGGAATGAACAAAGCCTCCAAGAAATATGGGACTATGTGAAAAGACCTACATTTGATTGGTGTAACTGAAAGTGGCAAAGATAATGGAATCAAGCTGGAAAACACACTTCAGGATATTATCCAGGAGAACTTCCCCAACCTAGCATTACAGGCCAACATGCAAATTCAGGAAATACAGAGAACATAACAAAGATACTCCTCAAGAAGAGCAATCCCAAGACACATAGTCATCAGATTCACCAAGGTTGAAATGAAGGAAAAAATGTTAAGGGCAGCCAGAGAGAAAGATCAAGTTACTTACAAAGGGAACCCGTCAGACTAACAGCAGATTTCTCTGCAGGAATGCCACAAGCCAGAAGACACTTCCAATACTATTTTAAATAGGATTGGTGAGAGAGGGTATCCTTGTCTTGTGCCAATTTTCAAAAGGAATGCTTCCAGCTTTTACCCATTCAGTATGATATTGGCTGTGGATTTGTCATAAATAGTTATTATTATTTTGAGATATGTTTATTGAGTTTTTAGCATGAAGGGATGTTGAATTTTATCGAAGGCCTTTTCTGTGTCTCTTGAGATAATCACATGGTTTTTGTCTTTGGTTCTGTTTATGTGATGGATTATGTTTATTGAATGCATATGTTGAACCAGCCTTACATCCAAGGGATGAAGCTGACATGATCATGGTAGATAAGGTTTTTATGTGCTGCTGGATTCGGTTTGCCAGTATTTTTGTTGACGGTTTTCGTATCGATATTTATTGGCCTGAAATTTTCTTTTTGTTGTTGTTGTTATGTCTCTTCCAGGCTTTGGAATCGGGATGATGCTGGCCTCATGAAAATGACTTAGGGAAGTGTCCTTCTTTTCGGCACAAGTATACCTATGTAAGGAACCTGCATGTTCTACACATGTACTCCAAACTTAAAGTATAATAAATAAATAATATGAATAGATATATGTCATATGGTTTGAAAAAATGTTCTTTCTGCCAGTGGCCTGCAAGCCAAAATGACTGAGAGTCTGATAATTTTCTACCTTTCAAGATTGTAAGATTAAAACTCTCTTCCACAAACTAAAGTTTTTTAACAGAGATAAAGGAGACTTGTCAGGAGAAAGGGTTGAAGTAAAACACAGGCGTGATCACTCAGGCCCTTCTTGTATACCTCCATTTAGCCTTCTCTACAGGTCTAAGAGTCAAATATGTTCAATGTGAAGCAGCAGCTGGAATAGATGCAGCCTGGAGTTACAGATTGGATTATTGCTTTGACATATCATCAAGCAGCAGCCTTTACGCTTGAGGCTAGAGCTACAGGGCAAGGCACAGAGGCAGATAGCAAGCAGACAGATAATCCAAAACAGGCATGAAATGAAAATACTTGTGTACAGCAAAGAAAAAGCAGAGAGCAGAGAAGAGATAGCCTAAGTAATGGGAGAAATTATTTGTAAACTACACATTTGATAAGAAGTTCATATCCAAAGTATATAAGAACGTGAAAAAAAAAAAAACCTCAGTAGCAAGGAAGCAAATAATCTGGTCCCCAAAAAAATGGGCAAAGGACCAAGGACCTGAATTTCTCAAAGGAAGATATACAAATGGCTAACAAGTATATGAAGAAATGATCAGTCTACTCATCATCAGGGAAATGCAAATTGAAACCACACTGACATATCACCTCATACCCACTAGATGACTATTATCAAAAAAACAAAAAATAACATGTGTTGGTGAGGATGTAAAGAAAAGAGAACGCTTGCACACTGTTGATAAGGATGAAAGTTAGTACAGATATTATAGGAAACACCATGGAGGTTCCATAAAAAATTAAAAGTAGAACTACCATATGACCCTACAATCCCACTTCTGGATATATCTGCAAAGGAAATGAGATCCGTATGTTGAAGAGACTCCTGTACTTCCATATTTATTGACGTGTTATTCACAATAGCCAAGATAAGGAATCAACTTGTGTCCATCAACAGATGGATGAAGAAAATGTGATATGTAGATACAGATATACACACACACATATGTACACATACATATATAGACATACATACAATACAATACTATTCGTGCTTATAAAGGAAAATCTTGTTATTTGCAACAATGTGGATGAAGCTGGAGGACATGAAACTAAATTAAGTAAGCCAAGCATAGAAAGATCAATGTTGCATGTCTTAGTCTGTTTGTATTGCTATAAGGAAATGCCTGAGGCTGGGTAATTTATGAAGTAAATAAATTTGTTTAGCTCACAGCTCTACAGGCTGTACAAGGAGCACAGTGCCAGCATTTGCTTCCACTCGTTGCAGAAGGTGAAGGGGAGCTAGCGCATGAGGACATCGCATGGTGAGAGAGGAAGGAAGAAGGGGCAGGGAGAGGCCAGGCTCTCTCTTACAATCAGCTTTCTCAGGAACTAAGAGAGAAAGAACTTATTTACCTCCCCTCCAGAAGGGCATTAATCTATTCATCAGGGATCCTCCGCTATAACACAATCATTCTTGTTAGGCCCCATCTCCAGCACTGGAGGTTACATTTCAACATGAGATTTGGAGGTGACAGCAGGCCAACTATCATACTGCACAAACTCACTTCTATGCAGAATTGAAAAATCTGAACTCAAAGAAACAGACTAGAATGGTGGTGCTCAGGGGCCAGGGGGTGGAGGGGGGCAGTTTGTAGAGATATTGATCAAAAGGTACAAAGTTTCCAATAGACAGGAGGAATAAGTTCTGGAGATCTATCAAACAGTGGTGACTATAGTTTATAATGAGTTGTATACTCGAAAATTGCTAAGAGCACAGATCTTAAATGTTCTCACCACAAACACACAAAATATGTGATGTGATGGATGTGTGTTAATTAGCTTGATTGTGATAATCACTTCACGATATATGCATGTATCAAAACATCATGTTGTAACAACATAAATACACACAATTTTATTTTAAATTATACTTCAATAAAGCTGGTGGGGAAAAAAATCCTAGACACAAAGACTGTGTCTGAGTAACATCTCTGGTTGTGTTTTCTAATAGAACTAACCAGTATTAAGTAAACAAAATGCCTATTAAATGTTAAGGCCACCACAGTATTAAAAATGACCCCTTAGCAGCCAACAACATTGTGTGACAATATAGTTCATAAAGCAATCACAAGAAGTCTGAAATTGCACCTAAAGAAAAAAACTGCTAAAACTTTGCAGCTCCCAGAAAGGACAACGTTCTTCTCTCTCCTTGATGCCCATCTCAGATGTGCTTGCAGAGAACAATGGATGGGAGATCCTTTTGTAGTGTAGAAACAGGCACTCAGAACGGCTGCCAGGACACGAACCATGAACTCTTATTGTCCAACAGGGTGGGCATGTGCTTTGAACCAATGACGACTGGGAGCTGCTTCCGTTCTCCCCTCTCCCCAAATGGTACTTACTGCGGTTTTCACTTCTACTATTGTGTGAGATAATGCTGGGAGGGTGGTGAGGGATTTAACTTTTAACTGGAGATTTCTAGACCAAAAGGCAGAAGTGCTTAAGAGATAATGAACTTAGAACTAGATGCAGGATCTGGATGAGCCTTTGAGCTTGCTCCCTTTGGGAAAGAGTGAGTGCATTTCATGTAGACATTCACACTTTTGAAGGCATATTCATGGAAAGATGGGTTATGATTAGGTGTTATGATGCCAAAGGGATGTGGGGAGCTTGTTATTTGCCCACTCGGCATCTAATCCCCCATGACATTTTTTAACAGAGTTTAGATATTTAGTCCTTCCTCAAACAGCCCAAGCATATGTAAATCAGCCTTAACCAACCCATACCAAGTTTGTCAGTGGTGGGTTCAGGAACTCAGACCACAACATTCCCCTGGCAAGTATTGCTGGCTTGAGGATGAGCACACGTCCTAAGTGGACCCAATCAACTGAAGGAGAGTCGTTATAACCCAGGATGTGTGAGAGAGGCTCTTTCTCCCTCCTACCTACTCATATATCCCTCCTTCACTTCACCATATACCCCTTCAGTTAGGAATGAGATTGTAACCCTGAGAGAAGCCTACTTGCAAACACACAAAGAAGAAGTGAAGAAAAGAGGAAGAAATTGGAGCCAAAGCCATAATCATACTGTACCTGAGGCCTACATTATCTCTGGATTTTTTCCTTGAGATAACACATTTCCTTCTTGTTCAACACAGTCTAAACTAGGGTTTCTGTCAGTTTCAGCATTCTGATACACAATCTAAGTAGAAATAAAGTTTTCGGCCCAAATTTCTCTGTCTCAAAGACTGGGACAGGGAAGGTTAAACCAACTCAAAGGGTGCCGGGCTGCTAAACCAGAAGTTATGCAGAGGACTGAGAATGCTGGCCATTAGGTAGTCCACTGACAGGTTGTAGAGAAATAGTTTTATATTTATCTTATAGTTACTTCACGTGTGGAAAATATTGCTTCCTCATGCACAGTACTGCTATAAAGTTTACTTTTATTTTATTTATTTATTTGTTTGTTAATTAATTAATTAATTAATTAATTTTGAGACTGAGTGTCACTATTGATGCTCAGGCTGGAGTGCAATGCCACAATCTCAGCTCACTGCAACCTCTGCCTCCCAAGTTCAAGCAATTCTCCTGTCTCAGCCTCCTGAGTAGCAGGTATTACAGGAGCCTGCCACCACACCCAGCTAATTTTTGAATATTTTAGTGGAGACAGGTTTTCATCACATTGGCCAGGTTGGTCCTGAACTCCTGACCTCAGGTAATCCACCGCCTCGGCCTCCCAATGTGCTGGGATTACAGGCGTGAGCCACTGCACCCAGCTAAAGTTTACTTTTAAATGAATGTGTTTATGTAAAAAGGAATCAACTTAAAGAAAGTATTATAAGTCATAGTATTTTCCTTAGGATGCTTTAACAAAACACCACAAATTAGATGGCTTAAAACAAGAGAAATTTATTCTTTCACAGTCTAGAGATCAGAAATCTGAAACTGAGTTGTCGGTAGGGCCATGCCCCTCCTGAAAGAACTGGAGGAGGATCTTTCTTTACCTCTTCTTAGCTTCTGGTGGTGCCGGAACCCTGTGCATTCCTTGGACAGTGGATGCATTACTTCGGTCTCTATCTCCATCTTCACATGTCCTTTCTGTGTGTGTGTGTCTGTCTGTCTGCCTGAGTTTTCACATGACATCCTCCTTTCTGTATGTCTGTGTCCATATTTGTCCATATTTCCATTTTCTTGTAAGGACACCAGTCATTGGCCTAGAGTTCACGCTTACCCTGTACTACCTCATCTTCACGTGAATACACTCACAAAGACCCTATTTCCAAGTAAGGTCGCATTCACACATACTGAGGATTAGGACTTCAGTATATCTTTTGGGTGGGTACCATTCAACCTACAAAACAAGTGATATTCAGATACGGCAGACGTCATGAAAGAGGTATATGAAGAGCGTTTTGAAACTCTGAGGATAACACTACAATAGAAAGAGGGATGTATAAAGGGACCAGGACATGCATTCAGTTACACATGGGCCCACAGGCTTCAAGTCAAGCAATGTATTGTGATTTCTCACAATGTGATCGATACTTGCTAACACCCCTCTAGACTCCTAACCTTAGCAAGGCATATCTGAAAATTATGCAGTCAGGAGATAAAGAAATAAATCAAAATATTGATGCTGATGGAAAAATAATCCAAAATACATGTATAGTCAGTGGTGTTGTCAAATAGAGGCCACACACATTTTTGATATTTCCCTGAGCAGTTAGCCCTCTTCTAATAATTGATGTTTCCAAGTGGAATTTAATTCCATTAATATTTCTAGTCCAAAACGACCATCCTTATATAGTCATGCATCACGTAAAGATGAGGAAATGGTTATTAGGTGATTTGGTTGTGATATGAACATCACAGAGTGTACTTAGTTTGTTAGGTTAGATATTTAATCCTTCTTCAAACAGCCCAAGCATATGTAAATCAGTCTTAAGCAATCCATACCAAAATTGTCGATGGTGGGTTCAGAAACCCCCCACGATGAACCTAGATGGTTCAGCCTGCTACATACCCAAGCTAGATGGTATAGCCTATTGCTCTTACCTAGGCTGCAAACCTTTATAGCATGTTACTGTACTGAATACTGTAGGCAATTGGAACACAATGATAAGTATGTATGCCTCTAAACATTTCTAAATATAGAAAAGGTATAGTAAATTAGGGTATAATCTTACTACGGTCACAGATGCAATCCATCAGTGAAGGAAATATCATTATGCAGCTATATTCTAAGAGGACTTCCATTAATCTGGACCCTATTTCCCAGTACCCAGCATTAGCTTCTAATTTTTTTTAGTCCCTAGCTGTGTCTCCTTGCAGAAAAGCAAAAGCTTATAGTTTGAGAATTAAATTAATTATAGAAAGTAATTACTACATGCTATAACTCAAAAAATTTGATCTGCAATTTGTCACACAGCATACAGGGGGAGGGGGAGGGACAATTAGGAAGAGTCATTTTCCATTAGAAGATCACAATTGGGATGTTTACTATTTGAAATTGAGCAAGAAACTCTGGGGAGGAAAAATAATAATATATCTTATAAATGAGTTTATGAAACCCTGGAATACTTTGGATATTAGGAAGGTTTCCCTGTCCCATTTGTCGAAGTAATGAAGTGTGAAGAAATGGTAAATCTGATTAGCCATGGTTTTCTAGCATTAATCTGCAGTCTGAAAGGAACAAAAGAATATCTAACTCTTCAATCACTATTGTTTCTTGTGCTTAATCAGTTAAAGAGAAAAATTCTCCAAGGCTGTACAGAAAACAGTGATGTTCAGGTGTGTGAGAAATCATTCAGGAACCCAGGGGCCTGTGGCCGAGGCATATGCATTTTTCTGAATATTGTCAAAGGCAGTTTTCTCTTCACATGTAAGGCAGAGGCTTCTTGGTTGTTTGTGAACCACCTGGTGTTCATAGACCAATGCAGGAATGAAGAAAGCTGTTTCCATGGCAATGAGATTTTCCTCCTGGCAACCTCCCTTCCCCCACCACCCATCTTTCTATACTATCAGGAGCTGAGATAGAATTTCTGCAAAGAGCAGGGATGGTGATAGAGCAAACATTTTGCGGTTTTACCAAGTGCATTAGGTGCATGTTTAAAATAGTGGGTGAATCTTCTCTGCCCACATGTGGAGAGGTTCACAGACCCATTAGAATCCAACCTTCTCACAATCAAAGTCACTGCATCAATAGCATTTTCTTTAACATCTCAGTTTATGAACAGACATTTCCTAGGTCAAAGGTTGGTAACTACAGCCCAGAGGCCAACCCCAGCCTGCCACGTGTGTTTGTAAGCAAAGCTTTATGGGAAGACGATCACACTCAGGAGGTTATGTACTGCCACGGATGTTTCTGTGTTTCTGTGGCAGAACTGACTAGTTGACAGGACAAACAGAGACCCTATGGTCCAAAAGTCTAAAAAACATTGACCACCGACCCTTTAGAGGAAAAGTTTGCCAATACCTGTCCTAGATGATGTGGAGTCAAACCTGGTAGGGAAGACTGCCAATTACTGAAGTAGGCACAGCATACTATAGTAAATAGAGAGAACTAAATCTTAATGAATACTATTAGGAATTCCCCTGTATCCCTCAGGCCCAGACTGTTCTGAGAGGAATCTCTTCTAAAGGTCAGACTGAAAAGATAGGAAGCCTTAGGAACACACATTTTAAGGGATGGGGAGGCGTTCTAGATAAGAAGTAGAGAGCCAGTGGAGGATGGTGAATGGACACATAAGAAACTGAATGGGCACACAGGCTCACACTTGTAATCCCAGCATTTTGTGAGGCTGAGGCAGGTTGATCAAAAGATCAGAAGTTTGAGACCAGCCTGGCCAAGATGGTGAAACCTCCTCCCTACTACAAATACAAAAATTAGCAGGGCATGGTGGCAGGCACCTGTAATCCTAGCTACTCAGGAGGTTGAAAGAAATAATTGCTTGAACCTGGGAGGCAGAGGTTGCAGTGAGCCAAGAGCACACCACTGCCCTCTAGCCTGGGCTACAGAGCGAGACTCCATCTCAAAAAAAAAAAGAAAAGAAAAGAAACCCATGAACACTGGAAAGGATCACACAAACTTGAGATGCTGCTCTCATGGTGAGCACAAGTTCTCAAGAACAGGAGGAGAGGTTTGTGAATAACGGGAAGTGAGGTTAGGGCCAAAGATAACACAGGCTCTTGAAAGTTGAGCCAAGGAAATGACCTTCTTCTATAGGGGATGAGCACCCACTAAACTATAAACTGATAGGATGAGAGCTTTGTATAAGGCAAATCCAGAAAATCAGATAAAGGATTAGCCACCGAGAGTGGGAGAAGGACGAGAAGGAAACGAGTTCATCAATATCTGTCATCTGTGTTATGCTTGTTGTGTGCCAGAAACTACTCTAAGTTCCTGACATGCATTAACTCATTTAATCCTACTAACAACCCTATGAGGTAAGTACTACTATGATTGCCACTCTGCAGATGATAAATCTGTGGCCAAAGTGGTTAAGTAGTCAAAGTCCTACAGATAGAAATTTGCAAAACCAGGATTTGAATGCGGACAATCTGGCTCTAGAGTCCAACTGCCATACCCAGTTACAAATTATTATCCAAGTATAAAATTGAGATAATAATTCAGTTAGCCTGTTGCAGTGGCACACACAAGGTGCTCCATAAATGTATATGATGAGTAAATAATGAATGAAAGAAAAGACAAAAGAAAAAGGAAATAAGTACAAAGAGCATGAAGAAGAAAAATAATCAGTGGCATTCAGGGTCTAATATATGAGATTCAAAGGAGAAAGAGGCATCAAAGATAATTCTAATCATTCCCTTTAGGGTGGCCAGAAGAATTATGGAATTGACACACACATAACAGGAGGGAAAATCAGCTCTGGGGATAAAGCGGTAAATCCAGTTTGAGATTAAACAGATGACGAATTTGATGAGATGGCAGAGCATCCAAGTGGAAATGCCCAGCAAGTCCCTGGAGGTATAGAACCAGAACCCAGAAGGGAACTAGGGGCAAAACAACAGCATTGGTGACTGGGCTGCATGGAAGCAATAGTGGTGACAGGGTGGTCTGTCTGTGTCTCTCTCTCTCACTGATGAGAAAAATGAAGCTATCTTCAGTCCTGACAGGTACAATAAATAAAACAAAGAAAACCATTAGATGGTGGCAAGGCATGAATTTGGCCTCCTGAAAAAAATGGTGGGTTGGCTCAGGGAAATTGGGAAAGAGGGGAATATTCATTTATGCAGAGCCTGCTACCTGCCAGGTGCTCTAACACTGCATTTCATGATCACCATGAGTCTGAAACAAGGTGGTGCACCTTCCCTCCACAGCAGAGAAAATAGAGAGGATAAATGGCTTACGGAAGGACACAGCTAGAACAACCAGGAGCCAGGGCTGAAGCCCAGTGGGCCAGGCCAAAGCCCATGCTGTAAATATAACTCCAACTCCAAAAGGGTCCTTCTGTGGGTTTCCCCAAACCCTCAGAGCCATCAGATATTCTGTCTGACTCTGCAAACTGTTCCATAATCCTCACATCACCTTCAAGAAAAGACCATTAGTCACAGCTTAAATAGCTACCCCTCCATGGGTGTTACCCTGAAACAGCTGATTTTAGACATTGGCCAATGGTTGGGGGAAATTTGGAAGGATATGCCAAAGCATCCCTAAGCCTTCAAAAAGCCACACAATAGTTTCTTCCTAGTCATTCTCATTTCTGGTTTCTGGTTTATCCTAGGGCAGCCCTTCCCTGAGGTAGGAAGAAAGGCATGTAGAACTGAATCCAGAGCGTGGGACCTGGAAAACTGGGAATCCCAGGAACCTCTCTCTCCAAACCCTCAGTGTTTAATAGAAAGATACAGAGCAATTTATTTCAAATTAAAAAAATGTGAGTTGGTTTACTTTTAATTATAGATACAACAGATAATACCAAATACAATAAAGACTAAAAGGAAAAACATAAATACGAAAGGAATAATCTGTTCTTTAATTTACACTGTGTCTTCATTGGTCTTGTTTACTTCAATTGTCTAAACAAAGTTTGCATTTAAACACCACATTGAAACTACTTTGTAATTACATGAATTCTGTTAAATGCACCTGTGATAATTCTTTCTTTTCTCTCAAATCAAATTTCTTCTTTGACAATTTCTTTCATTTTATAGTGAAGTCGCATCAACTCGTAGATCTCCAATAAGTAAATTTCTTCATTCAAATACTGTTGTCAATAAACTAAGAAAATAATTTTTAAAAATCTATCCAGAGACTCGGACTAAAGACCTGAATACCTAGCAATGAAGGGGAAGTACTGTGTCTACAGACATTCATATTAACAATAATATTATGCAGGCTAATTCCTTCTGATAGCAAATGAAACTAGGGAATAGAACATATTTTAAACAAGCAGCTTAGTGCTTCAGATTCAGAGCAGGTCTCCAATTTCTCTTAAAATCTGAGACCTCTGCATGCTGTGGACAAATGGATTGAGCCATGCAAAATTGCACAAAGCATCTAGCTTGGCATTTTTCGAACCTCATTACCCTCCATGAGAAACAGACCTAGCAGGAAGCAAAGAAGCCTTTTATATTCCTGTGTCAGGAGAAACGATTCTGGTATATGGAAGACATGACTGCTAGCTACCGTGTTAAAGGCCTCTCAGCATGACGCTAAGAATATTAATACATTCCCTATCAGTCACTTTAGCTCTTGCTGTTTAACAACAGCTGCACTAAATGAAGTAGGTTAATAGGGGAACAGGGAAGGGACAATTGGCTGAGAAGGAAATCACTGAAACAACCATGTATCTATGGGGCAAGGCACTCTGCCAAAAACTCACCTAGCAATATTCAAGGTTTTCAAATCCATGCTGATTCTATAATATGTACTCAAGTTTCTAGGCCTTTCTCCCCCTGTAAAAAGTGGGGGGTAGTAATTTTGTGAGCTATAGACACCATCTTTCTTTTCCTAATATCTATTTCAAGTCTGAATCACAGCAACCACCAACTTTATTTGTACTCTTAAGACAAGTACAGGTCCCCATGTTGGGGTTACCTTCCCTGGCATGCCTAGGTAGAGTTACACCATACTTTTGTCTGGGTTTCCATAGTGTTATGTAATCTACTGCTATTTTTACCACTGTTCTACCAGCATTTACCAATGTTTCTTCACTTCTATGCTGTGAGTGCCTTAGGGCAGGAACCTATGTACTCTTTACCCAATACAGTGTACAGGCACGAGACACTTTCCTCAGACATTCTCCCAGCCCTGGACCAAGAGCCACTCTCCCCTCCTGGAGGGGGTTGAATCATGTCTCCCAAAATTCATATACCCCCTGAGCCTGAGAATGTGGCCTTATTTGAAAATAGGGGTCTTTACAGATACAGTTAAGGTAAGGATTCAGATGAGATCATACCGCTTTAGGGTGGGCCTTAAGTCTAATGACCGTGTCCATATAAGAGACAGAAAAGGACAAACAGAAAGACACACAGAGATGTCCACGTGAATACATTGGAGGAGATCGGAGCAAAAGTGCCACAAGCTAAGAAATACCAGGAGCCACCAGAAGCTAGAAGAGACAAGAAAGGATTCTCCCTAGGGACTTGCAAGGGAAGATGGCTCTGTTAGCTCCTTGGACTTCTGGCCTCCAGAATTGCAAGATAATAGATTTATGTTGTCTGTTGTTTTAAGCCACCAAATCTGTAGTAATTTGTTACAGAAGCCTTAGGAAACGAATAGACTTCCTGTCTCTGGAACTGGCTTCCTACCAAGCCACATGGGTTTAGCCATGCTGGTACCACAAGACTCTGCTCCTTAACGCCAGCCCCAGCCCCCTCGCAGTACTGGGCAATCATCTAAGCTGGGCCAACAGCATTCGTTCCTTGGAAGTTTGGGGATAATGGGAGAAAAACCTTCTTTCTCCACTCTTCTATCTCTGTCAAGCCTGCTGAAAGGTCATCTCATTGAAACATTCCTTGACATCCTATCAAAATTCTACTTCTCATTACTCAAAATCTTTTACCACCTTATTTTTCTTGGTAGCCCTTATTTCTATCTGACTTTATATTATTTTGTACATTTTTTTCTTTTTGTTCCCTTGATCTTGCCATAAGAATGTAGTCTTCTAAACAGAATCTAATTTAAAAGTTTCTACACAGCAAAAGAAACTATCACCAGAGTGAATAGACAACCTACAGCTTGGGAGAACATTTTTGCAATTGATCCATCTGACAAAGTTCTAATATCCAGAGTCCACAAGAAACTTAAAAAAAAAAATACAAGGGAAAACAACCCATTGAACCATTAAAAAGTGGGCAAACTACATGAACAGACATTTCTCAAAAGAAGACATTCATGGAGTCAAAAAACACATGAAAAAAAGCTCAACATCACTGATCTTTAGAGAAATGCAAGTCAAAAACACAATGAGATACCATCTCATGCTAGTCAGAATGGCGATTATTAAAAAGTCAAGAAATAACAGATGCTGGCGAGGTTGCAGAGAAAAAAGGAATGCTTTACTCAATCTGTGGGAGTATAAATTAGTTTAACCATCGTGGAAGACAGTGTGGCAATTCCCCAATGATCTAGTAGCAGAATTCTCATTTGACTCACAAATCCCATTACTGGATATATACCCAAAGGAATATAAATCATTCTATTATAAAGATACATACACACATATGTTCCTTGCAGCACTATTCACAATAGCAAAGACATGGTATTAACCCAAAGGCCCATCAGTGATAGACTGGATGAAGAAAATGTGTATATGAAATACTATGCAGCCATAAAAAGGAATGAAATTATGTCCTTTGCAGGAACATGAATGGAGTTGAAAGTCATTATCCTCAGCCAACTAATGTGGGAACAGAAAACCAGACACCACATGTTCTCACTTATAAGTGGGAGCTGAACAATGAGAACACATGGACACACAGGGAAATAACACGCACTGGAACCTGTTGGGGGGAAGGTGGGAGGAGGGACAGCATCAGGAAGAATAGCTAATGGCTGCTGGGCTTAATACCTAGGTGATGGGTTGATCTGTGCAGCAAACCACCATGGCACAGGTTTACTACATAACAAACCTGCACATCCTGCACATGTACTCTAGGATTTAAAATAAAAGTTGAAGAAAAAAAAAAGAATATAGTCTCTATGAAAGCAGTGACTTGGTCTGCTTGGTTTACTACTGTGTTTCCTCTACCTCAAATTTGGACTCATGTACAGTAGCTCTACTGGAAGACAGACAAAGCTGATCTGAAAAAAAGACATCAACGCAAGAGATGAAGAGCCCAAGTTTTCTATCAGCATTCCAGTTCCCTGTTTTGATCTTTCCTGAGGCCTGGCCATATTTCTGCCCTTGGCTTCTGAGGGACATGCTGATGAAATGTGCTCTTCTAAGCTTAAGCCAGTTTGAGTTTATCTTCCTTTTAACTAAACAATAAGCCTAGTACACATGGCACTTAGTACGGGTTCCAACATCTTAGAGGAAAAAATAAGAGAATGAAAAACTTAATGGATAAGTTGTAACTTAACTAATGAATCCAATATGACACTAAACTGGATTAGTACATACAGGTTACATATACAGGCCCCAAAGCAGATGGCACTTGCAAAGGCAACCATGGTTTTCCAAATGTTTCAGTCGTTAAAAATATGCTTCCCAGGAGTCCTGGAAGCAAACGGGAAATGAAGCATGATGCCAAAAAGGAAAAAAAAAAAAAAGAAAGAAAGATGGGAGAAGAGGACAGAGACAGCAAGAGAAGGAGGAAGGAGTGAAAGTCAGCAGATATAGCGACCAGCAGGAACTATGCACACCCTGTCTCCTGCTACTCATGGAAGTGGCAAGAACATGGAGTGGATGCTACAGAGTGAACCCAGAAATGGTGAGTTCTGGGCAGCACTGGTCCCAGCCTCAGAAACAATTCCCATGACTCATGTGTGGAAGCCCAGAGCCAGAATTTGGGGATCACTAAGGGCCTCAATAAAGAAAATGTCAGAGAATTAGAATTCATCCAGTTCATTGGGACTCTATGAATTCTGATGTGACTCTGGGAGAAGAGGCAGACCCAATACTGATAGGATGGGGGTATGAGGTCTCTGATGCAGATTTATTAAATAAAGATCAAGAAATGACAATATCTGCACACGCTGGTTTGTGGACAGTGACTCACACCACCTCACTTGCAGACACATCATGCCTTACACCTTACTGAATGTATGAACAAGCACCAATCCTGTTTTCTTGGTTCCTTTTGAATCGGAATGAACTTTTCAGATCCGTACTCCATAAACCTACAGACAAACATCCTGCTCCTGTAGTTCAGTTACATCTCAGAGGTTTGTTATAGCAACTGATTCAGAGCATGCCCCTTTCCATCATGGACAGAAAATGAGATAAGGAGCATGTGGGAAACAACAGGGAAATGAACAGTACGAGGGTTTTTGAATGAATAGAATTGATGGAGATTGTCTTCTTTGCATCTCAGGACTCTGTGTCATACTCAGAATCACAGTTTGTCTCCACCAGAAGAAAAAATCTGCCTGAAAATATACTAGATGTCCTTCTGAAAGATGTCCACCTCTTTTCCCCATGCCTCCTCCTATTAAGATTAATGCAATCGGATTGTGCATTCAAAGAATTTAGAACAATGTCTAGCACATGATAGAACTCAGTAACTTTTTTTGTCATTGTTGTTTTTATAAAACAGAAATACTTATGTATCAAACTGCTGGTGTCTTAAGGATGAAATCAGTACAGAAAAATTCCAGCCCAATCACACAGTCACCCCTGCCCTCAGCTCATGACAGGAGCAGGTAAGCAGCCCACTCCATAAGCAGTAGGTTTTCAGGAATTATCAAGGCCGGGACATGGAGAAAATGAGCAAAAAGAAAAGACGCATTTTCTCAAATCCACAGACACTGAAAACCTATATAAATGTCATTATGAGATTTGCCATTGCTACAGACTCACATCTATTTTCAGCTTTATTTTACCTTTTCTCAAAAAAAAAGTCAGCTTGCAGATGCTAAAATATGAATTGGGACACCTGCCAACCTTCACCTGAGGTGACACACTCTCATGGGCCTCTCACCATCCTGGTTTTCAGTCCATTCCTGGAGCCCCTGGCTAACGTTGTTGTGGGAGCTCAGTGAGATGGTGACCCTTCTCCGTTGACCTAATTTCAATTAGGGCACTAAAAATGGAAAATCGCCATTCATACATCATCAAACCTTTTCAGGCAAGGGTGAGAATGTGGTAGCTCTGATGATACACAGGGAAATTGCTTTTAATTTTTAGGTCTTTATCAAGAGAAACTGTAGTTGTATCTATGTCTTGAAAAACAAATCAAAGGTGAGAGGAGAAGTGGCAAATCTGTGCCTTGCCTTTGGTCACTGGTGATCTTAGCTTACAACAAATGTTGTACACCAGCCCTGAGACATGATACAAATTTAGCATTTTTAAAGTCCCCGTGTCTAATTCCTTATGTGAGCCAATATAGCCTTTACCTTTAAGGGAGAGGGCTTTAAGCAATAATATGTTGGAGTTGGCTCACAGGGTCAGTGGTGTGAATCTCTTCCCAGCTCTGCATTCTACTGACACACTGCTACCTTGAAGTCAGACATGGTGGAGATGCTGACACCACAGGAAATGGCAAATGCCACACATCAAGGATCTTTTTTCTTTTTAAGATAGCTAGTTGTTAAACACTTATCAGTATACCACTAGTTGTAATGAAAGTATGAGCAACATGCAGGCACCAGGTGCTCAAGCACAAAAGGGAAATGATAGGGGTGAAGATGGAAAAATGGTAGAATAGAGGTCCATTTAAAAAAAGAGGCCCAGGACAAAGAATACCACCCCTACTTTGCCATTTCTCTTGAACTGTCTCCCCAGATGCCCCTCTGCAGACTCTAGGGCCTTCCCTGTCCCACACTCACCGCATCCATTTCTATGTTCACCTGAAACTTGAAATTTATCAACTATCTCCAAAGATATTTACAAAAGACATAGATTTTACTTTCTTGTAGCTGCTGGGAGTTTTCTCTCCCCAAGTTTTATCCAGATAAAACTTGTGTTAATATATTGCACATTAAATCATCCTTCCAGAATATAATACCACATATCTTCAAACTGATTTGAATTCATTTTTAAAAATCTGTATGAGAATATAGCAGCAGTTCCTTTTTATTTTTTCCTGTAAAATAGAAGAAAACTGTTCATCTCTGTGTCAAGCTGCTTTTAGAAACCTAATGCCTGCCTATATTTTATTTTAGTTGCTGAATTAATTGAGTTATTGAGATGGTGAAAAGTAATAACCTGCTCATAAGAAATCATTATTTCATGCTATTCACTACTTCAACTGTGACGAACAACCTGATGTATACTTGAGATGACAGGTATGACTTCTAAATTATTTATTTTTCTTTCTTTATTTACTAGAGGGTAAAATGTTTTTGTGATACTGGAGAAAACAGGAAGTGAACAGTGCAGGAAGTTATAAGCCTGAGACATTAATGTTTGTGCAAAGTTGCACTTTCTTTAAGACCGTATCATGTAGTCAAACAAAATACATGGTATGCGTTTATTCTGAAAACCTTCGGGTCAGATTTCAATTACTCTATTATTGAAGGGCAAAGGCTAAATGAACCATTGGGCTAATTAAATGTTTATTTGGTGACCAAGACTAAACAGTTAATGTTTAATGAAATTATCTGCTTTAAATAACACTTCTTTATAGGATAATGATGAAAGTAGAAAGTCTTTTCAGATGTGCAATGATAATAAGGTCATCTATATTTTATCTCTATGGCCTTTACAATATAATGTGGTAGATTGCATTAATGGCTCCAATTCTTCATTTCTCCTTAGAGTTATACCCTTTGCCATGAGAATGCAATTACTCCCAGAAAACTGTATATTTTTCACCCCTCAACCCCTAGTTTAGTCAGGTAACTTGTGAATAAGTAAGTATGTGCAAGGACTCACATTTTACTTGTTTTTCACTTGAGCATCTGTCATCACCAAGAAAGAGCATGCCTGGGTTAGCCTATATTCCCAGAAGGAGGAAGGGATGCATGAAGTAGAGCTACCCCACATAAGATTCTCTAGCCAAGCTCAGGCACATCCACAAGCATGTAAGCTACAACCATATATGACAATTATAAGCCATTGAGTTTTAAGGTGATTACATAAGACAGCTAAGTCATATATATGTACTATTACCTCCTCCCATATTTTCTTCATGAAAATTGAAGTTTTATACACACAATAGATTCCTCATTAATACACAAGTAATTTTCAAAATCAGCTAGAATTATAACTTTATAAACTTTAAGAATCAACATTATCAAGTTATATCATCTATCAAGCCTCTGGATTAATTAGTTCACTATAAGAAACACTGACTGAACCATGAACATTATATCAGCAGACCCCGGGAAAACAGACTTAATGAAGAGCTCCACACCAGAGCTCACAGTCTTTCAAGGGCCTGGTAATGCCAAGACAAAGAGCCAGGGTCCCGACCAAGTTTTTTCCTATATCCAGTTGTGTTTAATTCTGATTTATTCTATTTAAAGCATTAGTTTATATAGATTTAAAAATGGTCTGCAAAGATTCTGATACTATGCAATATTTGAAGATTTTAGATGGATAAGAAGACAGAATTGAAAAGCTTAATCCCTTAAATCCTAGAGGAAAACACAGGAAGAAAATAGTATATTTTTATAGTAATGGTACTAAGACTGAACTGTTTCAGCTAACAATAAATTTTGACCAAGTTATCTTCTTTCCTCCATAGCTGCTGGGAGTTTTCTCTTCCCAATTTCCCCAGAAGTGCCATGAGTTCAATGTGTGATAAGAGATAAACTGACATTACTCTGGGAGCTGTGGAGTGATTTAGGTAAACAAATATGAAAGAAGATTAATTTTTAAAATCCCTTTCCAGCTAACTTTCTGTGTAAATATGATTTTATACTCAAGACCCACATAATTTCATCAACAATGAAATAACAATCTTAATCATTTCTTAATGCTAATTTCCCTTGTATATAAGCCTTACAAATTTCTTTCCTACAAAAATGTTCTTAACCAGCTAACTCTGCTAAATCCAAGAGATTTTCTATCTTCATCTGCTTTTCATTGTTATAGCAGAATGCCCGAGACTGGGTAATTTAGAGAGAAAAGAGGTTTATTTGACTCATAATTATGGAGTCTGGGAAGTCCAAGAAGCATGACACCAGCATCTGCTCAGGTGAAGGCCTCATGCAGCATCACCACAGAGCAGAAAAGCAGAAGGGGAAGCAGATGTGTATGAAAGGCACCAAACATGAGAAAGAGGCTCTGGCTTGAAAACAATATCTTCTCATGGGAAATAATCCATTTCAGCAAGAACTAACCAAGTCTCATGAGATTAATCCACTTAACAACCTAATCTCCTCTTAAAGGCAGAACCCCCCCAATACTAACATATTAGGAACCAACTCTCAACATGAGTGAGTTTTGATAGGGACAAACTATATTCAAGCCACAGTAGTCGTTTATAGGATTTTTTTTAAAAATCATTTTCTGGTCGGGCGCGGGGGCTCAAGCCTGTAATCCCAGCACTTTGGGAGACTGAGGCAGATGGATCACGAGGTCAAGAGATCAAGACCATCCTGGTCAACATGGTGAAACCCCGTCTCTACTAAAAATACAAAAAATGAGCTGGACATGGTGGCACATGCTTGCAATCCTAGCTACTCAGGAGGCTGAGGCAGGAGAATTGCCTGAACCCAGGAGGCAGAGGTTGCGGTGAGCCAGGATCGCGCCATTGCACTCTAGCCTGGGTAACAAGAGCGAAACTCCATCTCAAAAAAAAATAAAATAAAAATTATTTTCTCCAAGACAAAAACTATGGATGATTATCTTAATAAGAAAGCTTAATAAGTAATGATAACAGTGGTTCAAAGTATTGAACGTGTTTAAATATATATAATTCTCACAACCACCTTCTGATACAGGTGCTAATACCATCTCCCTTTATGGAAAGACAGGGTATGGAATGGTTTAAGTGAGTTGCTCAGGGCCACAGGGCTAATAAGTGGTAGAGCCAGAATTTAAAGCAAAAAATCTGGCTCCAGAGTCTTTGCTTAGGCTGCTAGACTAGACTGCCTGGCCCAGCCCTCAAAGAAACAAAAAACTGCCTGGCCCCTCCCCCACTGAATATCCTTTTTATGCATTCAGATTGACTCACAGACACTTAACAAAAATATTGGGGCTGGCGCTCACTCCAACCTGCCATCCTGTAAAGAAGGTGCCTGCTTCAACTTTGCCTTCTGCTATGATTCTAGGGCCTCCAGTACAATGGCGACCAGAAGCAGTGATAGCAGGGGAGATCTGGAAAGATGACTGAAGAGGAACAGCTCTAGTCTGTAGCTCCCAGTGAGACCAGTGCAGAAGGGAGGGTGATTTCTGCATTTCCAGTTGAGGTACCCAGTTCATCTCATTGGGACTGGTGGGGCAGTGGGTGCTGCCGACGGAGGGTGAGCAGAAGCAGGTGGGATGTCACATCATCCAGCAAATGCAAGGAAGGGACCTCCCTCCTTCAGCAAAGGGAAGCCATGAGGGACTATGCTATCTGGCTGAAATACTACACTTTTCTTATGGTTTTTGCGATCCACAGATCAGGAGATTCCCTTGTGTGCCTACACCACCAGGGCACTGGGCTTCAAGCATAAAACTGGGTGGCTGTTTGGGCAGACACTAAGCTAGCTGCTGGAGTTTTTTTTTTTTTTTTTTTTCAGTTTTTGGACCCCAGTGGTGCCTGGAACCCAAGTGAGACAGAATTGTTCACTCCCCTGGAAAGTGATCTTGCTCACCAGGTCCTACTCCCATGGGGCCCAGTAAGCTAAGAACCACAGGCTTGAAATTCTCACTGCCATCACAGCAGTCTGAAGTTGATCTGGGACAACTGAGCATGGTGCGGGGAGGAGCATCCACCCTTACTGAGGTTTGAGTAGGTGGTTTTCCCCTGACAGTGCTATGGAGGCCGGGAAGTCAGACTGGGTGGAACTCACCACAGTGTAGCAAAGCAGCAGTGGCAAGATTGCCTCTCTAGATTCCTCCTCACTGGGCAGGGCATCTCCGAAAGAAAGGCAGCAGCCACAGTCAGGGGCTTATAGATAAACTCCCATCTCCATGGCACAGAGCACCTAGAGGAAGGGGTGGCTGTGGGCACAGCTTCAGTGGACTTAAACGTTCCTGCCTGCCAGCTCTGAAGAGAGAAGCAGATCCTGACAAGGAGGATTCTCCCAGCACAGCGTTCAAGCTCTGCTAAGGGACAGACTGCCTCCTCAAGTGTGTCCCTGACCACCATGACTCCTGACTGAGAGAGACCTCCCAGCAGGGGCTGACAGACACCTCATACAGGCGAGTTCTGGCATCAGGCCAGTGCCTCTCTGGGATGAAGTTTACAGAAGATGGAGCAGGTAACAATCTTTGTAGTTCTGCAGCCTCTGCTGGTGACACCCAGGCAAACAGGGTCTGGAGTGAACCTCCAGCAAACTGCAGCAGACCTGCAGAAGAGGGTCCTGATGGTTAGAAGAAAAACTAACAAACAGAAAGCAATAATATCAAACTCAACAAAAAGGACCTCCACAAAAAACCCCATCCAAAGGTCATCTGCCTCAAAGATCAAAGGCAGATAAACCCACAAAAATGAAGAAAAACTGGTGCAAAATGAAGAGAATTTCAAAAGCCAGAATACCCCTTCTCCTCCAAATGATCACAGCTCCTCTCCATCAGGGGCATAAAACTAAATGGAGAATGATGTTGATGAACTGACAGAAGTAGGCTTCAGAAGGTGGGTAATAACAAACTCCTCTCAGCTAAAGGAGCATGTTCTAACCCATTGCAGGGACGTTAAGAACCTTGATAAAAGACCACAGGAACTACTAACCAGAACAACCAGTTTAGAGAAGAACAAAATGAGCTGATGGAGCTGAAAAACACAGCATGAGAACTTCATGTAGCATACACAAGTTTCAATAGCCAAATCGATCAAGCAGCAGAAAGGATATCAGAGACTGAAGATCAGTTTCCTGAAATAAGGCATGAAGACAAGATTAGAGAAAAAAGAATGAAACGGAATGAACAAAGCCTCCAAAAACTATGGGACTATGTGAAAAGACCAAACCTACATTTGATTTGTGTACCTGAAAGTGACAGGGACAATGGAACCAAGTCGGAAAACACACTTCAGGATATTTTCCAGGAGAACTTCCCCAACCTAGCAAGACAGGCCAACATGCAAATTCAGGAAATACAGAGAACACCACTAAGATACTCCTTGAGAAGAGCAACCCTCAGACACATAATCCTCAGATTCTCCAAAGTTGAAATGAAGGAAAAAATGTTAAACGCACCCTGAGAGAAAAGTCAGGTTACCCACAAAGGGAAGCCCATCAGACTAATAGCAGATCTCTCTGCAGAAACCCTACAAGACAGAAGAGAGTGGGAGCCAATGTTCAACATTCTTAAAGAAAAGAATTTTCAACTCAGAATTTCATATCTAGCCAAACTAAGCTTTATAAATCAAGGAGAAATAAAATCCTCTCCAGACAAGCAAATGCTGAGGGATTGTGTCACTACCATGCCTGCCTTACACGAGTTCCTGAAGGAAGCATTAAATATGGAAGGGAAAAATTGGTACCAGCCACTGCTAAAACATTCCAAAATATAAAGACCGACAACACTATGAAGAAAATGAATTAACTAATGTGCAAAATAACCAGCTAGCATCATGATGACAGGATCTAATTCACACATAATATTAACCTTAAATGTAAATGGGCTAAATGCTCCAATTAAAAGACATAGACTGGCAAATTGAATAAAGAATCAAGAGCCATCGTTGTCTGTATTTAGGAGACCCATCTCATGTGCAGTGAAACACATAGGCTCAAAATAAAGGAAGGTAGGAATATTTACCAAGCAAATGGAAAGAAAAAAAAGCAGGGATTGCAATTCTAGTTTCTGATAAAACAGACTTTAAACCAACACAGATCAAAAGGGACAAAGAAGAGCATTACATCATGGTAAAGAGTTTAATACAACAAGAAGAGCTAACATCCTAAATATATTTGCACCTACTACAAGAACACCTAGATTCATAAAGCAACTTCTTAGAGACCTTCAAAAAGACTTAGAGTCCCACACAATCATAGTGGGAGACTTTAACACCCACTGTCAATATTAAACAGATCAACAAGACAGAAAGTTAACAAGGATATTCAGGTCTTAAATTCAGCTCCCAACCAAGTGAACCTAATAGACAGCTACAGAACTCTTCATCCCAAAACAACAGAATATACATTCTTCTCTGCACCACATAGCACTTATTCTAACATTGATGACATAATTAGAAGTAAAACACTCCAAAAAAATGCAAAAGAACAGAAATCATAACAAACCGTCTCTCAAACCACAGTGCAATCAAATTAGAACTCAGGATTAAGAAACTCACTCAAAACCTCATGACCATATGGAAACCGAACATCTGCTCCTGAATGACTACTAGGTAAATAACAAAATTAAGGCAGAAAAAAGTAAGTTCTTTGAAACCAATGAGAACAAAGAGACAACATACCAAAATCTCTGGGACACAGGTAAAGCTATGTTAAGAGGGAAATTTATAGCACTAAATGCCCACATCAGAAAGAGGGAAATATCTGAAATCGACATGCTAACATCACAGTGAAAAGAAATAGAGAAGCAAGAGCAAACATATTTAAAAGCTAGCAGAAGACAAGAAATAACTAAGATTAAAGCAGAACTGAAGGAAAATAGAGACACGAAAATCCCTTCAAAAAAATCAATGAATCCAGGAGGTGGTTTTTGGAAAAGATTAGCAAAATAGACAGCTAGTCAGACTAATAAAGAAGAAAAGAGAGAAGAATCAATCAAACAGACAAAATAAAAAATGATAAAGGGAAGATCACCACTGATCCCACAGAAATATAAACTACCATCAGAGAATATTATAAACACCTCTATGCAAATAAGCTAGAAAATCTAAAAGAAATGGATAAATTCCTGGACACATATACCCTCCCAAGACTAAACCAGGAAGCAGTTGAATCCCTGAATAGACCAATAACAAGTTCTGAAATTGAGGCAGTAATTGATATCCTATAAACCAAAGTCCAGGACCAGATGGATTCAAAGCCAAATTCTACCAGAGATACAAAGAGAAGGTGGCACCATTCTTCTGACACTATCCCAAACAATAGAAAAAGAGGCACTCTTCCCAAACTCATTTTATGAGACCAGCATCATCCTGATACCAAAACCTAGCAGAGATAGAACAAAAAGAAAATTTCAGGCCAATATCCTGAATGAATATTGATGCAAAAATCCTAAATAAAGTACTGGTAAACCAAATCCAGCAGCACATCAAAAAGGTTTTCCACCACAATTAAGTCAGCTTCATCCCTGGGATTCAAGGCTAGTTTGACATATGCAAATCGATAAACATAATCCATTACATAAACAGAACCAAAGACAAAAACTACATGATTATCTCAATAAATGCAGAAAAGACCTTTAATAAAATTTAGCACCCCTTGATGCTCAAAACTCTCAATAAACTAGGCACTGATGAAATATATTTCAAAATAATTAGAGCTATTTACGACAAACCCATAGCCAATATCATACTATATGGGCAAAAGCTGGAAGTGTTCTTTTTGAAAACTGGCATAAGATAAGGATGCCCTCTCTCACCACTCCTATTCAACATAGTATTGGAAGTTCTGGCCATGGCAATCAGGCAAGAGAAAGACTAAAGGGTATTCAAATAGGAACAGAGGAAGTCAAATTGTCTCTGTAGATTACATGATTGTATATTTAGAAAACCCTATCATCTCAGCCCAAAAACTCCTTAAGCTGATAAGCAACTTCAGCAAAGCCTCAGTTTACAAAATTAATGTGCAAAAATCACAAGCATTTCTATACACCAATAATGGACAAGCAGAGAGCCAAATCATGAGTGAACTACCATTCCCAATTGCTGCAAAGAGAATAAAATACCTAGAAATACAACTTACAAGGGATATGAAGGACTTCTTCAAGGAGAATTACAAACCACTGCTCAAGGAAATAAAAGAGGACAAAAACAAATGGAAAAACATTCCATGCTCGTGTGTAGGAAGAATACTGCCCAAAGTAATTTATAGACTCAATGCTATTCTCATCAAGCTACCATTGACATTTTTCACAGGATTAGAAAAAAACTACTTTAAATTTCAATTGGAACCAAAATAGAGCCTGTATATTCAAGACAATCCTGAGCAAAAAGAGCAAAGCTGGAAGCATCATGCTACCTTGCTCCAAACTATACTACAAGTTTGCAGTAATCAAAACAGCATGGTACTGGTAACAAAACAGATCTATAGATCAATGGAATGGAACAGAGACCTCAGAAATAAGACCACACATCTGTAACTATTTGATCTTTGACAAACCTGACAAAAACGAGCATTGGGGAAAGGATTCCCTATTTAATAAATGGTGTTGGGAAAACTGGCTAGCTATGTGCAGAAAACAGAATCTGGACCCCTTCCTTAAACCTTATACAAAAATTAACTCAAGATGGGTTAAAGACTTGAACCTAAAACCTAAAATCAGAAAAACCATAGATGGAAACCTAGGCAATACCATTCAGCACATAGGCATGGGCAAAGACTTCATGGCTAAAACACCAACAGCAATTGCAACAACAGCCAAAATTAACAAATGGAATGTAATCAAACTAAAGAGCTTCTGAACAGCAAAATAAATTATCATCAGAGTGAATAGGCAACCTACAGAATGGGAGAAAATTTCTACAATCTATCCATCTGACAAAGGGCTACTATCCAGAATCTATAAGGAGCTTAAACAAATTTACAAGAAAAAGAAATCAAGAAGCGGGCAAAGAATATGAACAAACACTTTTCAAAGGAAGACACTGATGCAGCCAACAAAAATCAGGAAAAAAGAGCTCATCATCACTGGTCATTAGAGAAATGCAAATCAAAACCATAATGAAATACTATCTCATGCCAGTTAGAATGGCAATCATTAAAATGTCAGGAAACAACGTATGCTAGCAAGGCTGTGGAGAAATAGGAATGCTTTTACACTGTTGGTGGGAGTGTAAATTAGTTCAATACAATTGAGGAAGATATTGTGGCAATTCCTCAAGGATCTAGAACTAGAAATACCATTTGACCCAGCAATTCCATTACTGAGTATATACCCAAAGGATTGTCAATTATTCTACTATAAAGACACTTGCACATGTATGTTTACTCCAGCAGTAGGTACAATAGCAAACACTTGGAACCAGCTCAAATGTCCATTAATGAAAGACTGGATAAAGAAAATGTGGCACATATATACCATGGAATACTATGCAACCATAAAAAAGAATGATTTCATGCCCTTTGCAGGGACACGGATGAAGCTGGAAACCATCATTCTCAGCAAACTAACACAGGAACAGAAAACCAAACACTGCATGTTCTCACTGATAAGTGGGTGTTGAACAATGAGAATACATGGACACAGGGAGGGGAACATCATATACCGGGGTCTGTCGGAATGTGTGAAGCAAGGGGAGGGAAAGCATTAGGACAAATACTTAATGCATACATGGCTTAAAACCTAGATGACAGGTTGATAGGTGTAGCAAACCACCATTCACATGTACACCTATGTAAAAAACCTGCACATTCTGCACATGTATCCCAGAACATAAAGTAAAACGAATAAATAATATATTTACAAATAAATAAGAAGTGGTGATAGCTAAAAACCTTGCCATGTTTCTGATTTGAAAGACCAATGTCTGTTGTAGGTTAAGAAAATCATTTTAGTTTACTAGGAGTTTTTATTAAATGTTTAAAAAATTATTCAGTGCTTATTTTGCATGTATTGAGATGAGGGTATGTTTTCTATATATTTCTGGATTTGGTGTCCAAGCATTTTACTTTGGCTTTTTGAATTTATGTTTATAATGGGCCTGTAAAATTGCATTCTTGTTATATCTTTGGTTTTCATGTCACTATTGTACTAGCTTCACAAAATAAATATTTTCTCTTTAAAAAAATATTGGGGCTGAGTGGTTCGGGGGAGCCTTTTATGCACAAGGCACTGTGCATTAGGCACTGGAAATCCCACAAAACAAGGCCAACAGACTATTTGCCTTAATGGGCTTATAGTCTAGTAAAGAAAGTAACTCAATAAACAAACAAGTAGTTAAAATGAAATGTAAAGAATGTAATCTAGTCTAGGGGTTACAAAAGACCTCCCAGAGGAAGTGGCACTTATAGTCTAGTAAAGAAAGTAACTCAATAAACAAACAAGTAGTTAAAATGAAATGTAAAGAATGTAATCTAGTCTAGGGGTTACAAAAGACCTCCCAGAGGAAGTGGCACTTATAGTCTAGTAAAGAAAGTAACTCAATAAACAAACAAGTAGTTAAAATGAAATGTAAAGAATGTAATCTAGTCCAGGGGTTACAAAAGACCTCCCAGAGGAAGTGGCACTTAAACTGAGATCTGAAAGATGAACAGGAGTTAGCAAAAGAGGTAAATGTCGTTAGCAAAGGCCAGCAGCAAGAGACAACCCAGGAGCCGTCTACTGCCTGCTTGTGGTCAAGCAGAAAGAAGACGACAAGAGATGAGTGAAAGAGGCTGGGATTCATACTGAAAATAACAGAAAATGGTTAAAGAGTTTAAGGAGGAGAGTCACATGATTAGATGTACATCCTGAAAACATACTTGAGAGACATACTTGCGGCAGGGTGGCCTATGCCCCTCTTCTTACAAAGCTCAGAAGAGGAATATTCGTATCATCTCCCTTATCACACCCAAATAAACTTACATGGAGCCTTCCATCAAAGACCCAGAAACTCCACATTCTGTCATAGTTTTGTCTGCTCTGGTTCCTCCCATCTTAAAACAAAAATGAAAAACAAAACAAACAAAACAAAACCTCTCTTGATCCCTCAGCTCCTCCAGGTTCCATCCTATTTCCCTCCTTTCTATCACTCTTCATCCACCCCAGTCTGACAAATCTCACACTTCATTCTCTTGGCTTCTGTGACTTTTAAACTGCAGATTTTACTCATACCTCATTAGCTTCTCCTTCAGGGCATCCTTTGCTGGCTCCTTTTTTCCCCAAGGCTCAAACTGCAGTTGTTTTTGGTTTTGGTTTTGGTTTTGCTTTGGTTTTGAGACCCTAGCTGGGGTCATAATTTTTGTTTTTTGTAAAGATGGGGTTTTTCCATGTTGCCCAGGCTGGTCTCAAGCACCTAGGCTCATGTGATCTGCCTGTCCCAAAATGCTGAGATTACAGGCGTGAGCCACTGCATCCGGCCTCAAACTCCAGTTGTTGTTGTGCGCCGGAATGCTATGCTCCTCTTGGCATTTCCATCTGCACTCCCTTCCAAGCTGATCTCTTGAGAGCTGATAGCTTTAAATACAGTCGAGATGCAGGTGGCCCCCAAATGGATATCTCCAACCTGACACCTCCTGCATTTTCATTTTGCATCCAACCCCAAAAGTTAGATGACCAGTGCTGTACTCAGTATATGAGTGCTAAACTCATCAATAAGACAAGTGTTATAAACTGAGGCACATTAAAACTTTGAAGAGTTTATTTGAGCAAACAGCAGTTCATTATAGGTTTGGGCTCTGTGGGAGGAATTTGAAAGAAAGGGTTTTATAGTGTGAATGCAGACACAGAGCAAAGAAATTATTTGATGAGTTTAAGTTTGAACTTTTGTCTTATTTAGACCATTGTGATGGGAAATCCCTGATGATACAGTTAATGCTCAGTTGGTCACCTGTGATTTCGTGTGCTTAAATTTTATCTTGTTTACAGAGAAACTAAGGGATTAAGCCACCTCAGTATAATGGCCCTCCATTTAATTACTTTAACAAAAGAAATAAAGGATCTATAGTGCTGAATTATATGTCTTTAACTTTCACAGAGAAGTGTTTGTAAATTTCACAGATTCTCTCCTATGTGGATGGGAGATACTTTCCAAAGAAAATCACGATTGTTTCCCTGGAAAAACCTACTGTATTAAAACAGTAATTCAGAAAGCAGTTGCATATTCTGTGTGCTATTTTAGCCTGTAGGACTTTATCACAAACCTTGTATGCTTATCAAACGCGAGAAGCCAGATAAAATGACATGTGATCGCTAGGATGACCTTTCTCTAACGTTGGATTTTTGGTTCTAATGAATGCTTTTAGCAGAAATGTCTATTCTAGTCTTTCCTTAAAATGAACATGGATTCCTTTTAGGATATAGTAAAAACTTTGTATTATATGCCCCTGGTTTCTCAGAAGCCTTCTGAAGCCTTAGTTTTGAGCCTATAGATCATGGCACATTTTTAAAGCCAATGAATGACCGACCACCCCTTGACCTACCTTCCTTACTAATTTTACTCTTTTTTTGTTAAATACTGGAATTCTGGTTTTTAAGTTTTTAATAACAGACTTTGCTTTGTGATCGTGATTTTTCTTCTAGCCTTACACTTACTATGATGGTTCAGTAATATCCCTGTCTCTATTGCCTCTTTTAGTGGTTATGCTGTTACTGTCTCCTGCCCTGCTGTAGCCCTGGACTACAGGTCAGGGGAAAGAGACTGGAATTAGAAAGGCAGAGACCTATTTTCTAACCTTGGCTATGCTACCAATTAGCCACCTAACCTTGGTATACAGAATTATGAGTATTTTTTAAGTTAAGAACTGAGATCCATGGGACTATATGACTTGTCTAATTACAAAAAGCTAAAGAAACCACACCAATTGTAGACACTGTTATTTTCATCCTCATTCCACACATCCTCAAATGTGGCTTGTATTTCCACACTTATTGGGTAATAAAACATGGTCAACTTCTAAAAGCAGGCAAGATCTTACTCTCTGAGTTTAACAAATGAGGCAGTCCCAATCCTCTCTCCTCTCGGACCTAGCAACAAAACTCTCCATCCTTGAGATCTCCTCCATGGCCAACCATGGGGATTAGCCCCTGATTTAGGAGTACCTGCATGCTTGCTAGCAAAGAATCCTGTTTGTTCTCTAAGTCACCCAAGCTAATAAGAGCCCCCACATACCACATTTTGTGCTAATGCTACTTTAGACTGAAGTTCCTGATAAGTTGGGCATATGATCAAGCAAGTGTGTCAAAGAACACCCCTGGATGCCTTCCATTTCTGGCACAAACTGCCCCTCTCTAAGCATCTATTATGCTTCTGCTGTAAAGCAGCTTCCATTTGCTCCTGCTCTGATCTTACCTCTCCCTTCAGTATTCTCTAGGAAAGCTAATGTCATGCCTTGTGAAAACTTTCAGAATAAAAATGAGGTCACTTGTGTGTTTAAAAACAAACAAACTGATAAGTGGAGATAGAGAAGGCCATGAGGAGAAGGTTCTCATGCTTGAATGCCTGGTAACAGGAACTATCATAAAAGACTACAAAAAACACAACCTTGCATAAAGGCTATCGCAAACTTACAGCAAAAATACTTCCTCAAGGACAGCAGCCCAGCAACTGTCTGTCCAACCGCAGACTGGTGTCACCCTTGTTATGGATCTCTGTGGCCAAGAAAAACCATTTTAAAACAATAATGTAATCTTTGTTTTTCCTTTAAAAACCTTTGTCTTTCTTTACCTCCCTGAATATACACACAGATTACTATGGTACACATATTCCCATAGCAATGCTCTGTTACCATATAAAAATATTTTCTTTTAGAGAGCCTCATGCTGTTATTTCAGCTGACAATGGATTGAGACTAGGAGTATAGCATTTGGCCTGTGGGGCAAGTCTTCCTTGGACTAATTCTTCCCAGGTCCTTTTTTTCCCTTGTCCCCAGTCCCTTTTCCCTTCCAGAGCAAAGCCCTCCCACCTCCTAGAAGCCAGTGACATTTATGCTGCCTTTGCCTGTCTTCTGACCCTCCTGTCCATTGTATCAAATTGCCTCTCTTTCTGTACTGCCAACCACTGAAAACTTCAAATTACATTCCCTGAATCTCAGCTAGATGGTGGAAGGAAAACTATTTAGTTCCATTAATTCACACCATTTATTCATTCATTCCATTTGGATTTGTTGAGAGAGCTTGTAATAGAGATATCATTCGACTTGCATTTCTTACATTTATGTCAAATAATGAATGGTAATGCAACATAGAAAGATGAATGGAAATGAAATTTACAAACTAACTAGAGAGATTTATAAATAGAATTTATAAACACTCCCAAAAGTGTTGTCAACCCAAATTATTTTCAGCTGGCAAAATTTTAAACGCTGTGGTGTGTGGAGGCAATAGGAAAAAGGAGGGAGGAACTGACCATGGAAAAAAGAGAGTTACCTAAATTTTACCCTCAGGCTATACTGTCCTCTGTCTATAGAGAACCAGGGAGTCTAAAGGGAAAAGTGTTCACAAGTCAATTTCCTTTCCCAAAGGGGAGTAAGAGTTGCATCAAATTCCCTTTAAGCCACCATGCACTTTATTACTGTAACCCAGGAGATAGCCCTAGACTCTGAGATAAGGAGTAAAGTGTCCTAGACAGGTGATGCAGAGGAAATGAATTCCTTGTATAGTAAGAATGGAATCATTCTCATCTTTGTGTCCATAGCAGGACCAAGGACAGCATCTTGTGTAAAATCAATTATTGATGAATTGATTTTCTACTGGAGAAACTCTCAAAAGCATAACCAGCTATAGGAGAGTCCTTCTTGACTCCCATAATGCAGCCTACAGTAACCCTCAGTGCAATGCTTTTATACTCCAGTGAAAGGGGACAACTACTGTACAGGGACAGGTACCATTCTGCCTTCCAGCATACTAGGTTCTGCCCTGTGCCACCTGCCAAGAGCCTGGAGCAGAAGCATCACCCCTAATCAAGAAGCATACAGACCACGGCACCTGAGACTCTTGGTTATGGTCTTAGAGCAAGTTTGGCATCTTCTCAGGTTCCTTTTCCATTCATCAATCAATCCCCCACATTTACCTGCGTTGGCCCTATAAAAGTCTGGTTAGAGTCATTTCCACAAGCAGATTTCTACTGCCATGGAAGTTACTTGCAGCTCAGTAGTAATTATGAGCCAATACACTTTGTTGTAAGTTACATCTGATTACAACACTAAACCCCTTTATATTATCTGAGTCTCATAATGTACTGGTTATGTATCATAATCTTTTTTGCTATTTTAAGGACATACTGATTTAAATTTAATTAGAGATGTTGGTAATATCTCCTTTTTTAAGAGAATAATCTACAGAGCAGCAGTAATAATATTTCAAAGGTAGAAAATGGCATAAAAGAAATGCTTTTTTAAGAACAAAGAAAAAAAAGTTTGCCATTTAAGAAAAAGTGTTATATTTGTTTATTTTTTGTATGTTAGAACTTGACACCATTCACCAGCAAACTAAAACCTCTGAAAATTTTAAACCAAGAGGCTAAGAAAGAGTAATTGCAATACTCGCAAATAGAGCTACTTTTATATCTTTAGACAATTTCATTTTAGATTACATTCATGTATGTCTTAATTCACTTGTGAGCTGACAGATTTTGTTAAAGCAGCAATTAGCTATTCAAAAACAGAATTTCTGTATCATGTTAAGCAAGATAAAATACTGAACTTTATGTCCATTTTTATAATGACTTTGTCATTATAAAATGACTTAACAAAAAATGTCTCTATCAGCCTAAGTAAAGGGTTCACATTTTAATGTTATTTTGGTAATGCTGGAGAGGAAATGTACTCTTAAAATATAATAAATATTCTTATCGTGAACTTTTTTTCTAAGACAGGATCTCTGTCACGCAGGCTGGAGTAAAGTGGTGCAATCTTGGCTCACTGCAGCATTTTCCTCTCGGGCTCAAACAATTCTCCTGCCTCAGCCTCCAGAGTAGCTGGGACTAAAGGCATGTACTATCATACCCAGCTGGTTTTTGTATTTTTCACAGAGACAGGGTTTCACCATGTTGGCCAGGCTGGTCTCAAACTGCTGACTTCAAGTAATCTGCCCGCCTCAGCCTCGCATAGTGCTGTATAGCAGACACGAGCCGTCGCACCTGGTCCTGATTGTGAACTTTTGATTTATGAGTCTGAACTTTTGATCAGGCGGAGTCATGTGAGTGACAAACCATTAAACTCAAGGGGAGTAACTAGTGGGTGGAGGAAGAAATTTCTGACACTTCAACAGCCGTAACGGTGATCCCCTAATGATTGCAACAGAGCCCTCAAATCATCAGCCCCTGGTTACGAAGTTTCCAGATTCTTTTGCTTTGCAGCATCTTGATAAATGCAAACATTTTTATTAGTCAATTTTCACAGTGCTATGAAGGTACTACCTGAGACTGGGTAATATATAAACAAAAGAGGTTTCACTGACTCACAGTTCAGCATGGCTGGGAAAGCCTCAGGAAACGTACAATCATGGCGGAAGGCAAAGGAGAAGCAGGCACCTTCATCACAAGATGTCAGGAGGGAGAGAAAAAGAGCAAAGGAGAAGTACCACACTTTAAAATTATCAGCTCTTGTGATAACTCACTCACTATCATGAGAACAGCATGAGGGAAACCACCCCCATAATCCAATCACCTCCCACCAGGTCCCTTTCTCAAAATGTGGAAATTAGAATTTGAGATGAGATCTTGGTGGGAATGCAGAGCCAAACCGTATCACATTTCAGACTTCAGAACCTGAACTCTGAACTTGCCATCTGAAATAACTGAAATGGAAAGATCCTTTTCCAAACCACTTACTGTAAAATTCAAGAAACTCCAAGCATCTGCTTTGCAGTAAGGTTTAAAGTAAAATACTGTCTCTCTCAAAAGTTTGATTTTGTAATAGGGGGTAAAAATCCACAAATTATAATATATATTCAGGCTTTACAATCAAAAGAGAGAGTCGACTATGATTTTAAAATCTACTATTGCCAGGAATAAATAAAATCTTTCAAATACTTTTCAAAATAACCCCTCCCCTTCAAAACCCTCTAACCAGCTACATTAGAATTCAAATTCAAAATAGCTTGGGAGGAAATTTTGCTTGAGATAGATGACATATCAAATATAGAAAACATAAGGCTAGGTAAACCATGTCCATGTACAAACTATAACAACCTACTAACAGCTATTGAGTGACTGTAAACAAAACACAGTGCTATTCACAATAGCCGAGCTATCAAGATAGGGAATCAACTTTGTCCATCAATAGATAAGTAAATAAAGCAATCTCTCTCTCTATATATATCACATATATTCAATATTTATATATTGAAAATATATATTTAATATTTGTACATATAAATATTGAACATATATGATATATATATTGAATCTGTGTGTGTGTGTATTTATCTCACATGAAATGAAATACTATTCAGCCTTAAGTAAGAAGGAAATCCTGTCACGGCGAGAACATAGATAAAACTGGAGGACACTGTTAAGTGAAATAAGCCAGGCACAGAAGGACAAATACCACATGATCTCATTTACATGTAGAGCGTAAATAATTTGAACTCAAAGAAACAGACAGTATAATGGTAGTTACCATGGACTGGGATGGGGTGAAGAGGAAGAGAGGATTGGGGAGTTACTGGCCATATGATACAACATTTCAGTTAGATAAGAGAAATAAGATCAAAAGACTTTTTGACACAAAAGAGATGTGCATGCTTTTGGTGTGCATGTGATAATTTAACACATACATATAATTTGCAAAGATCAAGTCAGTATAATTGAGATATCCATCATCTTATATATTTGCCTTTTCTTTATGCTAGAAACATTCAAATTATCCTCTGCTCTCTATTTTGAAACACATAATAGACTATGATAAACTATATTCAGCTACTGATCTATCAAATATTAGGTCTTATTTCTTCTCTCAAATTATTGTATATTTGCACCCATTCATCAACCTCTCTTTATCTTCCCCTAATCCTTCCCAGCCTCTGGAAGCACCAATTTACTCTCTATTATCATGAGATCCACTGTTTCATCTCCCACACATGAGTGAGAACATGCAACATTTGTCTTTCTGTGCTTGGCTTGTTTCACTTAAAATCATGACCTGAAGGTTCATCCATGTTGCTGCAAATGACAGGATTTCATTCCTTCTATGCCCAAATACTATTCCATTGTGTATATATACCACACTTTATTCATTCATCTACCAATGGGCACTTAGATTGATTTCAATATTTTGACTACTGTGAATAGTACTACAATAAACACAGGAATGCAGATATCTCTTTGATTTTGATTTTCTTTCTTTTGGATATATATGCAGTAGTGAAATTGTCAAATCACATGGTAGTTGTATTTTTAGTTTGTTGAGAAACCTCCATACAGCTTTCCATAGTGGCTATACTAACTTACATTCCCACCCAACAGTGTATGAGGATTCTCTTCTATCTGCATACTTGCCAGAATCCATTATTCCCTGTTTTTTTTTGTTTTGTTTTGTTTTGTTTTGTTTTTTTGACACGGAGTTTCGCTCTTGTTACCCAGGCTGGAGCGCAATGGCGTGATCTTGGCTCACCACAACCTCCTCCCCCTAGGTTCAGGCAATTCTCCTGCCTCAGCCTCCTGAGTAGCTGGGATTACAGGCACGTGCCACCATGCCCAGCTAATTTTTTGTATTTTTAATAGAGACAGGGTTTCACGATGTTGACCAGGGTGGTCTTGATCTATTGACCTTGTGATCCACCCACCTTGGCCTCCCAAAGTGGTGGGATTACAGGCGTGAGCCACCGCGCCCGGCCCCCTGTATTTTTTTTTATAAAAGCCCTTTTAACTGAGGCGAGATGATACCTCATTGCGGTTTTGATCTGTATTTCTTCTAATGATCAGTGATGTTGAGCATTGTTTATGTACCTATTGGCCATTCATTTGTCTTCTTTTGAGAAATGTCTATTCAGATCTTTTGTCCATTTTTAAAAATCAGATTCGAATTTTTGCTATTGAGGGATTTGAGCTTCTTATATATTCTGGTTATTAATTCCTTATCAGATGGATAGTTTGAAAATATTTTCTTCCATTCTGTGGGTTGTTTCTTTACTTTGTTGATTATTTTCTTTGATGTGCTAAAGATTTTCAGCTTGATGTGATCCCATTTGTCCATTTTGTTTTGGTTGCCTATGCTTTTGAGATCTTACACAAAGAATCTTTGCTCAGACCAATGTCCTGAAGCATTTCCCCAATGTTTTCTTCCAGCAGTTTTTTAATTTCAGGACTTACATTTAAATCTTTAATCGATTTTGAGTTGATTTTTGTATAGGGTGAGAGATGGGTGTCTAATTTCATTCTTCTGCATATGGTTATCCAGTTTTCCCAGCAACATTTATTGAAGAGACTGTCCTTTCCACAATTTATGTGCTTGGCACCTTTGTTAAAAATAAGTTGGCCAAAAATCCTTGGACTTCTATCTGGGTTCTCTATTCTATTACATCAGTCTATGTGTCTATTTTTATGCCAGTGTCACGTTGATTTGGTTATTATAGCTTTTTAGTATATTTTGATGTCAAGTAGCTTGATGCCTCCAGTCTTGTTCTTTTTGCCCAGGATTGCTGGCTATTCAGTTTTTGTGGTTCCAAATAAGTTTTAGAATTCTTTTTTCTATTTATGTGAAGAATGTAATTGGTATTTTGATAAGAATTGCACTGAACCTATAAATTGCGTGAGATAATATGGTCATTTTATCAATATTAATTCTCCCCAATCAATGAACATGGAGTATTTTTCAATTTTTCATGTGTGTCCTCTTTTATTTGTTTTCTTGTTTTTCTTGTATAGATCTTTCACTTCTTTGGTTAAATTTATTCCTAGATATTACATATTCTTTGTTGTTATTGCAAGCGGGATTGTTTTCTCGATTTTCTTTTCAGATTGTTCACTGTTAGAGTACAAAAATCCTACTGATTTTTGTATATTGATTTTGTATCCTGCAAATTTACTAAATTCATTTATCAATTCCAACAACTTTGTGATGGAGTCATTAGGTTTTTCTAAGTATATGATCATGTCATCTGTGAACAAGGCTAGTTTGCTTTCTTCCATTCCAATCCAGATGCCCTTTCTTTCTTTCCAGAGTGCTCTGGCTAGGACTTCTGGTACTACGTTGAATAAAAGTGGTGAAAGTGGGCATCTTTGTCTTGTTCCAGATCTTAGAGTAAGGGCTTTCAATTTTTCCCTATTCAATACAATGTTGGTTATGGGTTTGTCATAGAAGGCTTTTATTATTTTGAAGTATGTTCCTTCTGTAACCAGTTTGTTGAGGGCTTTTATCAAAAAGGGACATTAAATTTGACTAAATGTTTTTTCAACATCAAGTGAAATGATCATACGGTTTTAGCTATTTGCTCTGTAAACATGCTGCATCACATTTATTCATGTGCGTATGTTGAATCATCCCTGGGATGAATTCCACTTGATCATAGTGAATGATCTGTGCAATGTGTTGTTGAATTTGGTTTGATTGTATTCTGCTGAAGACTTTTGCATCTGTGTTCATCAGGGCCTTTAGTTGACCTTTAGTATTTGCTGTTGTTATTCCCTTGTCTGGTTTTGGTATCTGTGTAATGCTAGCCCTATAGAATGAGTTTGGAAGTACTCCCTCTTCATTTTTTTCTAAAGAGTTGAGTGGAATTAGTGTTAGTTCTTCTTTAAATGTTTGGTATGATTCAGCTTATGAAGCCAACAACTCCAAAGCTTTTCTTTCATAGGAGATTTTTTATTATAGCTTTAATTTTGTTACTCATTGTTGGTTAGCTGAGGTTTGGTTTTCTATTTCTTCATGGCTCAATTTTGGAGGGCGGCATGTGTCCAGGAATTTATCCATTTCTTCTAAGTTTTCCAAACTGTTGACATATTTTTAAATGTGGCACATATACACCATGGAATATTATGCAGCAATCAGAAATGATGAGTTTGTGTCTTTTGTAGGGACATGGATGAATCTGGAGAACATCATCCTCAGCAAACTGACACAAGAACAGAAAATGAAACACCGCATATTCTCACTCATAGGTGGGTGATGAAAAATGAGAACACATGGACACAGAAAGGGGAGTACTAAACACTGGGGTCTATTGGGGGGAAAAGGGGAGGGCCAGTGGGAGGGGGAGGTGGGGAGGGATAGCCTGGGGAGAAATGCCAAATGTGGGTGAAGGGGAGAAGAAAAGAAAGCACACTGCCATGTGTGTACCTACGCAACTGTCTTGCATGCTCTGCTCATGTACCCCAAAACCTATAATCCAATAAAAAATTAAAAAAAAAAAAAAAAAAAAAAAAGAGTCTCTAATGATTCTTGTATTTCTGTGGTCTAAGTTGTTATGTCTCTTTTTTGGTTTCTGATTTTACTTATTTAAGTTTTCTCTCGTATTTTCTTGGTCTAGCTAATAATTTATTATTTTGCTTATTTTTTCAAAACATCGACTTTTCATTTTGTTGATCTTTTGTATTTTTTGTCTCAATTTTATTTATTTTCTGCTCTGATCTTTATTATTTCTTTCCTTCAACTAATATCGAGTTTGGCTTGCTCTTGTTTCTCTAGTTCCTTGAGGTGTATCACTGCGTTATTTATGTGAAGTCTTTCTACTTTTTTGACATAGGCATTCATTGCCATAAACTTCTCTTTTAACACTGCTTTTGCTGTGTGCCATAAATTTTGATATGTTATATTTCCATTTTCATTTGTTTCAAGATATTTTTTCTTTATTTTTTCTTAATTTCTTCATTCAGGAGCATGTTGTTTAATTTCTATGTATGTGTACTCTTCAAGGTGCCTCTTCTTACCGATTTCTAGCTTTATTCCATTGTGGTTAGAGAAGATACTTGATACTGTTTCTAATTTTTCAAATTTGTTGAGACTTGTCTTGTGGTCTAAGATACTGTATATTTTGGAAAATATTCCATGTGCTGATGAAAAGAGTGTATATTCTGCAGCATTTGGGTGAAATGCTCTGGTAAATGTCAGCTA
Source organism: Callithrix jacchus (assembly GCF_049354715.1). Classification (NCBI taxonomy): domain Eukaryota; kingdom Metazoa; phylum Chordata; class Mammalia; order Primates; family Cebidae; genus Callithrix; species Callithrix jacchus. Next base: position 137,383,773 of record NC_133505.1, read on the forward strand.
GGCCTATTTAGTCTAGAGTGAAATTTAACTTTGATGTTTCTTTGTTAATTTTTTTTGTCTGGATGATCTATCCATTGCAAACTGGGGTGTTAAGTTCTCGTAGGCAGCATATAATTTGTCTTGTTTTTTTATCCATTCAGCCACTATACACCTTTTAATTGGATAATCAACTCCAGTTAAATTCAGTGTTATTATTGATACTTAACAGCTTATTACTGCTATTTTGTTGCTTGTTTTCTGATTGTTTTGCAAATGCTTTCTTCCTTTTTTCTTTGCCTACTATCTTTTTTGTTATTAAGTAATTTTTCTCTGATAGTATCATTTAATTCATTGCTTTTTAAATTTTAATCTATTATAGGTTTTTGCATGTGATTACAATGAGATTTTTATTTTTAAAAACTTTTTTTTTTTTTTTTGAGACAGAGTCTCACTCTGTTGCCCAGACTGGAGTACAGTGGCACAGTCTTGGTTCACTTCAACTTCTGCCTCCTGGATTCAAGTGATTCTCCTGTCTCAGCCTCTTGAGTAGCTGGGATTACAGATGCATGTCACCACATCCAGCTGATTTTTGTATTTTTAGTAGAGATGGAGGTCTTACCACGTTGGCCAGCCTGGTCTCTAACTCCTGACCTCAGGTGATCCACCCTCCTCAGCCTCCCAAAGTGCAGGATTACAGGCCTGAGCCATTGCACCTGGCCAAAACATCTTATCCATATAACAAGTTATTTTAAAGAGATGAAAACTTATTTTGGATCACAAAGAAAAGAATGAAATCAAACAAGATGGAAAAATAGGGAAAAAAACAAATTTTTCATCACTACTTTTTAACTTGGAAATTCCTTCACTACTTTTTAACTTTATTGTCTCAATTTACATGTTTTTATAATGCCTGTCTCTGAGCAGGTTGATGTTGCTATTATTGTTTTTGATAGATTTGCCTTCTGGGCATCATACTGGAATTATGAGTATATTGCACACCACAATTATAGTATTAGAATATTCTGTTTTTTTCTGTGTACTTGATGGTACCAGTGGAATTTATATCTTCAAATATTTCCCTTCTTCATGACAGTGGGTTTTCTGTTTCAGACTGACAAACTCCCTTTAGCATTTTTTGTAGGACAGGTGTGGTGGTAGTGAATTCTCTCCACATTTGTTTGTCTGGGAAAGACTTTCTCCTTGGAAGGATAGCTTGGCTGACTATAATGCTTTAAGATTACAGTTTCATTCTTTCAGCACTTTGAAAATGTCATCGCACTTTCTCCTGGCCTGTATGATTTCTGTTGAAAAGTATGTTGCCCGACAAACTGGAGCTCTTTTACTATTTACTTTTTTTCCTCTTGCTGCTTTTACGATCTCCTCTTTCTCCTTGATCTTTTAAGAATTGGAATATTATACGCCTTAGAGTAGCCTTAGTTGGGTTGAATCTGTTAGACATTGTCTGACCTTCCTGTACCTGGTATTTATCTCCTTCTCAAATTTGGAAAGGTTTATGTTACTATTTCTTTGAATAAACTTTCTACCTTTTGATCTTGCTCAACTTCTTTTTATACCCCAATAATTCCTAGATTTGATCTTTTTAGGTTACTTTCTATATTTTGTAGGCAATCTTTGGTTCTTTTTATTATTATTTATTGTTTCTCTTGACTGTGTATTAAATAATGCTATTTTCTTTGAGCTTATGAGTCTTTCTTCTGCTTGATCCATTATGCTCTTGAGAGTCTATAATGAATTTTTCATTTCAGCAAATTACTCAGTTCCAAGATTTGATTTTTTTAATTATTTTCTTTGTTAAACTTATCTAACAAATTTTTGAATTTATCTGTGTTATATCAAAGAACACGTACTTTCTAAAAACTGCTTTTCTGAATTCTTGGTCAGAAAGTTTACATATTGCCATCTTGTTATTGGTTTCTTGCTTTGTTCATTTAGTTCTCTGTTTACTATGCTATTGCTCCTTCTGGATATATGTCTATATCTTCTGCATGGAAGGGTTAATTATTTATTCAAGTACTCTCTGAATTGTTTTGGTTACTATTGAAAATGTCTGTTAAGAGATTCTCTGTAATTTACCTATTGATTTTCTTTCTTTTATCTCCGGTAGGTCACAGCTTCCTTTTCAGTACTAGATGGTACCTTAAGCCCAGGTTTGCCTTGGTTCTAGTAAACAATCAGAGTCCTGCCTGTCCTGAATGGGATGATATCAAAGGGAGTATCCCAGTAGTATGGAAAGACCAGCTAAGGGTTCATGCCCAGGGGATCTATGGAACAAACCTCTTACCATATAGTGCTGCTGAATAGCCACAATGATTTCACATCTCCTTTGGCCAGCTTACAAAGCAGAGTTCCCACAGCTGCTGGTGATGCCTCCTTCCTTTGTCTCTAGCTGTCCTCAGGAGTATTTCTCCCAGGCATACTTGTAATGCTTCTCATGAATTGAGGGAGACAGTTCTTCTTCCAGGGAATCCAAGACGGTGGGGATGCTGGTTATTCACCTCAATTTCACGTATTTCAGTATAGAAAACTGAATGAGTCAGGGGGAAATTTTCTGTATGCTTGGTAACAGGCAGATTAGGGGAGAGGGCCGTTGTGGATATGGAAGTTTGATTCTCTTACCAACTTCTCAGAGTTTTTGTTTTACTCCTCTATGGCCCCTGGAATTGTCTCATCCTCATATTTTAGTTCTGGGATATTGCTGGTGGTAAGCTTGGTGCAATATATTTGTTTTTAGTTTTCTGTCAGGGAGAGTGGTTTCAACTTCCTTCTAAGTTGCAATTTTGGAACTGGAAGTCTCCCAATCTTCTTTCAATGCCATCCAATGAACTTGCTAATTTCAAATATTGTATTTTTTTAGTTCTAGTATTTTAATTATGGTCTTTCTTTCTTAAATTTTCTATAAAGTCCATATCTCTCCCTAAATTCCACATCTACTTGCCGATTCTACTAATTTTCTCCTATAGATTCTTTAAACACTTTATGATTATTCAAAGCCCTTTTCAGCTAATTCCAACATCCAGGCCTTCTGTTGGCCTATTTCCATTGACTAATTTTTCTCAACTATAGGTCACATTTTTCTATTTTTCAAACTTGTGGCAGTTTTTTTTAATTGCATACCTGACATTGTAAATCATACATTATTACAGAGAATCTAAATTTCATTATCTTTTTCTGAAGAGTATTCAATTTTGTTCTAATAGACAGTTGTATTATTGAGTGATCACCTTGAGCCTGGGAAAATTTGGTTTAGTCCTTCTTAGAGTAGATCTATGTTTATTTGTCCTTAGCCCCAGGGCAAATCTTTCAATCTAGAGAGAAGGACTATTTTCTATCCTAGGGTCTTTTTAAGAGCTTCACTGAAATAAAATTTACCTATCATAAAATATATGCATTGTAAGTATATAATTCAGTAATTTGTGATAAATTTATAGTGTATAATTATCATCACAATCCAGAATTTTTAATTTAGAATTTACCTTTATTTTGTTTGTTCCTTTTTTTTTTTTCTTTTCTTTTTTTTTGAGACAGAATTTCTCTCTCTATCACCCAGGCTAGAGTACAGTGCTGCAATCAGGTTGACTGCTGCCTTGAACTCCTGGGTTCAAGCCATTCTCCCATCTCAGCTTCCTGAGTAGCTAGGACTATAGGCACACACCACCACATCTGGCTAATTTTTGTATTTTTTCATAGCGACAGGGTCTTGCTTGCTATATTACCCAGGCTGGTCTCAAACTCCTGGACCCAAATGATCCTTTTGCCTCAGCCTCCCAAAGTGCTGTGATTACAAGAGTGAGTTCAGTATTTTGTTGCTGGTGGTAAAATCAATATAGCATAAAATTTGCCATCCTAACGATTTTTAAGTGTACAGTTCAATGTCATTAAATACATTCACATTGTTGTGCAACCCTCAGTACCATGCATCTCCAGAACTATTTTACATCTTACAAACTGAAACTCTGTTCCTGCTAAATAATTCCCCTTTCCGGCTCCTTCAAGCTCCTGACAACCATCATTCTATTTTCTGTCTTTATGAATCTGACTACTCTAGGTACCTCATATAAATAATCATACAATAGTTGTCCTTTTGTGACTGGCTCATTTCACATAATGTCCTCCAAGATTCATTTATATTATAGTATGCATTAGAATTTTCTCCTTTGTGAAGGCTGAAAATATTTTACTGTATGTATATATGACATTATTTGTCCAAAATTCGGTTTTAGAACATTTCCAACACCCCATAAAGTTCCCTTTTTTCTAGTTTGTAATCGATCCCCACTCCTACCCCCAGCCCTAGGCAATCACTGATCTGCTTTCGGCCTATAAGTTTACTTCATCTAACCATTCATACAAATGGAGTCATACAGTATGTAGTCTTTTACATCTTGCTTTTCTCGCTTAGCATGATGTTTAAGAGTTTGGAGAGGAGGTCTTCACTTCTAAGACAGGGCCTTGCTGGGATTTTAATGGGAGCCTGAGACATTTACCAAACCAAAAGTGGGTCTTGAACTCCAAACTCTGTCTTCCTTATGGTGGGTGGCTGCTGAAATTTATCCACAGGTCTTTCAGCTTCCCAGCTATACTTTTTCCTCTGAGTTTCTTGGAATCTCACACTATACAAATAAGCTGAAAGGTTAACCATAAAGTGGGGATACTTAATAGAAAGATTTGGGGGCTCCCAGTCTTTCTGAAAGACTCCGTCCTTTCTGAGATTTATCCTCTCAATTTCCAGCTTCTCTAGTGCTCAAACTAATAACATTAAGGCTGTCTTCTGGAGATGATCCTCAGTGCCCTAGATGGGAGTATGCCCCCAGGGGAAAAGCTGAATAATATGCATCTTACTTACTGTGGTTGTTTCTAAATGTTGAATGTCTTTCCGATTCTACTTCCTTTTGATCACTCTCCAATTATTTTACACATTTGCTTTTTATGTTTTGTCCAGAATATACCATTATAGTTGGTAAGAGGGTAAGTTCCAAATAAGATACCATACCACCACCAGAAGACTTTATGACAAGACATTTTTCCATTAGTGGGAAGAATAGAATTTAAAAAGAGATTCAGGACTGAGTCATTAGGATACCATCACTTCCGAATTGATGATAGCTCAGACAGAACTTTAGCTATAATTTCTTTAATAAAATGACTATTATAATTAAGATTATAAGACTAGTACTTCAACCACTGTGGGGAAAAGGTCTATAGGCTTTTGGTCGTTTTACATTTCTCTTTGTTTTAAAACATTTAATTCTTTGTGATAGATATTTCTAAGCATTTAACTGCCATTGGATTAATAGATAGTAAAGAGAACAGCTAACATTGTTTGAGCACTTATTATGTGCAAATACTGTTATAAAAGCTTTGATGTATTAACTCTTAATATTTCCAAATAGAGGTCACCCAGCTAGTAGCAGCTTTAGGGATTTCAACCCAGAGGTGTGCCTGTAACACCTGTCCCTTTAACCATTTCGCTATCAGAAATACCTCATCAGTATTCGAACCTGAGGAGTTTTCACTCTTGATGTCTGCTAGTTGACCCAGTCCTGAAAAGGGCTAGCTTGCCCACCTTTCATGTTTCTGGATAGATCTAGATAAGACTGGGTGATCTGAATTCCATGAGAGAACAGATGAATCCGTTTTGATGGAGCTAATTTATGAGCAAACTAATGTTTTCTTTGTATGCAGGAAGAAGCTGGAACACTTGTTAAGCCTCACAGCTTAGATGTTCCAGGATTCTGTTGCCTTCCCTTTGGTCTACTGGGATGAACAGTTAGTTTTTCACATGTGTCACCCTTAACCACTCAAGCACAGCAGAAGCAGCTTTTCTAATTATCTCCTGCCGAACGTAACCAATTGACTGCTGACAGTTGTCAGTTAGGCAGAACCTGTGCCCCTAATGAGAAGGCACAGCTAAATACTGCTCTGATTATCCACTGGAAGCATTTTTATTATACACTAAACAGCCATCTAATTTAGTTGTGGCTGCAGAGGAAAAACAATGAATGTAATGTCTCGATGGGTCAGAATAATACCAACATGCAGATGCCCAGTAAATGAGATCTTACTGGAAATAGAGATAACAATATATTAACGGAGGTTCCTTCTTGGTGGAAGGAATTGGTCTATAGGAATTTTTTTTATATTCTTGTTTGTACTTTTCCATAGTTTCTGTTTCCTAAGAAAATACAAATTACCTTGGGAGGCCGGGCGCAGTGGCTCACACCTGTAATCCCAGCACTTTGGGAGGCCGAGGCAGGTGGATCACGAGGTCAGAAGATCAAGACCATCCTGGTCAACATGGTGAAACCCCATCTCTACTAAAAATACAAAAAATTAGCTGGGCATGGTGGCACGTGCCTATAATCCCAGCTACTCAGGAGGCTGAGGCAGGAGAATTGCCTGAACCCAGGAGGTGGAGGTTGCGGTGAGCCGAGATTGTGCCATTGCACTCCAGCCTGGGTAACAAGAGTGAAACTCCATCTCAAAAAAAAAAAAATACAAATTACCTTTGGATTGTGATTTTTTTTAAGATGAGGTATAGTGTAGATATATTCTTTGTTTTCCTTCTTTCAGTACAGAGATGATGCTCAGAGTCCTCTCTCAGAAAGCCTTAAACCATCCCTAACATCTAAACAATCTCTAAAATAAAAGTACAGACTGACCCAGAATTGTAAATTTCTTGTGGAACCTGTCTAGCTTCTCAATTTCTTATAAATATCAAAAACAGGATATATAGTTTTCCATTTAAGCCCAGTGCATGATAGATATATAATAAATATCTCTTGAATAAATACATGAAAGAATGAGTGCATGAGTGGATGAAAGAAGAAATAATATATTTGATCAGGAGTTTTTCAATTAAAAGTTTCCAAAAACTTAACATAAGTGCAACATTATCAGTTACCAGGTATATTTTCCTTATGTTAGCTGTCCATGAATGACTTCAAATCCCCTCTGGTACCTTTACAGACATGTCACATAGATGTGACTCTAGACAGTTCTAGGTTTACATTCTTAGAGTTTTCAATGCAAAGTAAGAAAAGTGCTTTACTTCACTCCCACTCTAGGAATCCCAGGTAAGCCTTGACCTCAACTAGCATGAGTTATAAGCCCACCCTGATAGCCAACTTGGGTGGGCACTGTGACTCTGACGGTTCCTTCAAACCCATGGAGCTGGAAAGAATTCCTTAGAGTATAGAAGTGAACGTGCTGTTACCAGAAGTAAGGCAGGGAGGAAGTTTGGGCAGAGAAAACTAATAAATTCTCTAGAGAGAAACATTATTAACAAATATTATAACATTTATAACAGCTGCAATGATATGCAGGTACCATATAAGCCCTTCACACCCATTTTCTCAAAGTCATTCCACAACCCTCAGGTACTAAGGACCTGGGACATTGAGTGAACTGAGGCCAGAGTAAATGTCAGACAATGAAGAGGTTAATATTTGATAGAATCTAATGGAAATATTTTAAGCTCTTCATGTCTGCTGATGACACACTTGCCTGCTTTTTCAAAGAAAAAAAGGAAAAACCACATCTATGAACAAAATTTAGTGCTATATTGCTGACATACATTTGAATTCATAAACGTATGTCTTCCCTGTGACTCTGGCAACCAATCATTCTAGCTTTTCATGTATTGACAATACAGCATATGAATTACATTTTTTAATGGGTTTGCATACGGCCATAGAAAGGTAATGCACTGCAAGCTGGGCACAGTGGCTCACACCTGTAATCCCAGTATTTTAGGAGGCTGGGGTAGGCAGATCCTTCAAGGCCAGGAGTTCAAGGCCAGCCTGGCCAACATGGTCAAACCCAGTAACTACAAAAGATAGAAAAAATTAGCCAGGCACAGTGGTGCACAACTGTAACTGCAGCTACTCAGGAGGCTGAGGTGAGAGGATCACTTGAACCTGGGAGGCGGAGGTTACAGTGAGCTGAGATCATGTCACTGCATTCCAGCCTGGGTGACCGAGACCCTGTCTCAAATAACAAGATAATGCACTGCAGTGGTCCAGAGAACAGGATCTAGGGCTAGATCTGGGCTTAAATCCAGGCTCCTAATGCTTATTACCTGTGCTACCATGGATCAATTACCTAACTCTTCAGGGCCTTGATCTCCTCATATGTAGAAGGGGGATGAGAATCAGATTCTCTTAAAGGATTGCGGTGTGGATTACAATGCTTACTCCATTAAAAGGTTTGGAGTCAGTAGAGGCTCTTAATTTTGTTACTGATCCCTTTGCCTTTGTGCAGGGGCTTTTTGAGATCTCACAGTATTTGTTTGGTTTTGATTTTGTTTTTAACCCAGATCTACATCAGAGCAGAAATATAGTCGTCATTCTCATTACAGAGGCTGCGTTCATCCCTCAAGTCACAGCTGCCTTGAGACATTGGGGAAATCATTTCACGGGTCTTGGTTTCTGAAGAATCAAATGTCCTTACAAATATCAACTAATTGACTCTTTTGTATTCCCCAGTGTTGCACTCTCCAGTTGAAACTGATGCTCAGTGAGAGCAAGATGAAAAGATTCCCTGTGGCAAGGACACTGGATATCTCAGGAGCTGAGCTTTCACCACATCAAAGAAACGGGATGTGCTGTAACAGGATGTTTTAGACCGGATTAAAAAAAAAAAACGGGATGGTCATTAGATAACTTGTTCTGTCAAAAACCCCAAACTCAGAGTAAAATAAAATGAGAGAAAAGACAGTCTTAAACCTGCAACAAATTTCAAAACTGGCAGATTGAACTTAAACTTTGCATAGTTCAAGTTAATCATGTGACGATATTGATGTCTAAATAATAAAACTGAATATTTATTGTATCTGTGTCTGCTTTCCAGTTACTTATTAAGAATATAAAGGTCAGCACTTTCTTCTGCCTTGCCCGCCTAGGTTAGCTGAGAGTCTTCTGAGGGCTGAGGTTCAGAAGAGGAAATGAACAGATGTAATGAACCAATTCATATTTTTTCCTGTGCGCTGGCAGCTTTCTCAGGTTGTCGATTTTGAATAATACAGAGCATACGCAGACAGTTAACCACATCAAGATGTGCCTGGAAACCAGAGACAATGGTGATAAAGTTGAAAACACTCCCATCAGAGAGCAAATACCTTGTTCCAACATTTATTTAGGTATAAGGTTTATTTTTCCACTGGTCTTATGTTTAATGGGTTGATTTCCTTATGATCCAAATATTTGAAATATGATCTTTACTACCTATTTTATCATTCTATGAAATTGTGCTTTACTGACTTCCAAGAAAAGAGACTAGTACTGATATGCAAAGGACCACCCACAGATGCAACAGCCATGAAAAAAGATATATTTGCATTTTGACAAAAAGAAAATATCTAAAATGCCCTTGCTTTGAATCCTTTCTCTCCTGCAGATGAATATTTATGTTTGAAAAATATTCACTCAAGGCCTTTTTGACATTTGACCTGTAAAAAAAATACAACCTGGAAGTTTAAAATCTCTTCCATGACTGAAAAGTCTTTGCTGTTGGTTCTCAAAACATCCACAAATACACTTTTAAATCTTTTTACTCTTTCATACTTTTTTTTTTCTTTTTTGCTCTTTGACTTGACCTGAGTCAAAAAAGACTTTGCCCCATGCCTGAGACATGGAGTTAATTCAACGTCCCAAATGCTTCTGGTGCCAAACTGTGGGCCTAGATGGAGGTGAAATGAAGAAAAGGAAATTTCCAGTGTTGGTGAAGTTTACAATCTAAGACTGGAAGAGCTTAGTTTTTTATTTTTAATATTTACTTTTAAGAGATGCAGTCTCACTCTCTAGCCCAAGCTGGAATGCAGTAGCACAATTACAGCTCACTGCAGCCTCGAACTCTTGGTCTCAAATGATCCTTCCACATTGATCCCCTAAGTAGCTAGGACTACACGCATGCATTATTGCGACAGGGTGTGTGTGGGGGGGGGATTATTGTTGTTGCCCAGGTTGGTCTTGAACTCCTGGTCTCAAGCAATCCTCTCACCTCAGCCTCCCAAAATGCTGAGATTACAGGCATGAGCCACAACTGGCCAAAAATTTAGTTTTTAGTTATTTTTTTGTTTAAGATGGATCCTTGTTTTGTCACCTAGGCTGAAGTCCTGTGGCACAATCTCGGCTCTCTGCAACCTCCGCCTCCTGGGTTCCAGTGATTCTCCTGTCTGAGCCTCCTGGGAAGCTGGGATTATAGGCGCCTGAAACCACACCCATTTTTGTATTTTTAGTAGAGATGGGATTTCACCATGTTGGCTAGGCTGGTCTCAAAACTCTTGACTTCAAAAGATCCGCCCACCTCGGCCTCCCGAAGTGCTGGGATTACAGGCATTAGCCATCACACCCAGCACCCAGCCAAGAGCTTAGTTTTTAAAGAAACTATACTGCCCACAATAGTAGTCAAGAGAATTTTCTGGGAGGGATCATTCTATAATGTAGCATTCATAACTATAACTATACAAAAATATTCCAATGATAAAATTTTAGATTTAAAAAGTTGTAAATAGCCAGGCATGATGGCTCATGCCTCCTAGCACTTTGAGAGGCCAAAATAGAAGAATTGCTTGAGATCAGGAATTTGAGACCAGCCTGGGCAACATAAAGCAAGATCCTCATTTCTACAAAAGAAAATTAAATAAAAATAAATCAGCCAGGCTTGGTGCATGCATCTATAGTCCCGCTACTCAGGAGGCTGAGGTGGAAGGATCACTTGAGTCCAGGAGTTTGAGGTGGCAGTGAATTGTGATCGAACCATTGCACTTCAGGTGGAGCAACAGAACTTAAGCTTTAAGCACTGTCTTAAAGAACCATATTCTTTTAAGTTGTAAGCTTAGGTGTTAAATTGTGTTTGAATTTTTATAAATTTATAACTTTTTTTTCACTGTACTATTTCTTTCAAACATTAAAACTCATGACTTAGGCTTCTGATGAGTTAAAAATATATTCTGACTAATGTTTAGCCATGAATTTCAATCACATAGTCTGATATGAATAATGCCACTTCACCCCAAATCCAAGCATGGGAAATTTGCAATTCCCTCAAAGGATTGTAAATAAGCTCAGTGTCAAGCTGCCAAAGTAAATTAACAAGATTTAAATTTTGTGATAATATCTATCAGAAATTTAAATGACTGGTAATTAAAACAGCCCTTGCTCTCTTTTGACACATGCAGCGTGACAAAACAGTCCTAATATGTTACCTCTCTGCTTCTGCCTGTTTTATTATATCTGATTGTGCACCAGGCAGCTTATTCTGCAGGGTGTCTTATAGTCCATGAAATTCTAAAAGTGAAACAGAAGTAAAACACAGTAAATATTTCATGGTATGGGTGAATATATGCTCCTCAACGCTCTTCTGTACCCTTAAGTTTTATTATAGCATTTTCTATAATCAGAAAACTTGTTATCATTATAGAACATATTTAAATACACATGAGGAAGTGAATAACCATAATTCATCACCCTGAGATAATCACTATTACTTGAGTGTGTGTGTGTGTGTGTGTATGTGTGTGTGTGTGTATGTGTGTGTGTGTGTGTGTGTGTTTAGGTCCAGGCATTTTGCTATTTATTCTGAAATAATTGTATTCATATGAGATACAACATAAAATTGTATAAATTGATTTTCAAACCTCTTTTTTTATTATAAAAGTAATATAGTGACATTATTGAAAATTTAGAAAATAAAGAAGATGAAAATAATCTAGGCTCCACCCAGCGATAACTACTATTAATAGTTTCATCATTTTAAATGACCTTTTTTCTTTGCCTATTGGAGATATTTAGATGTACACAAGAAGTAATAATTTTTTGGCCTAATGAACTATAAAACTTTGGTGGAAGATGCTATGCAGAGAGGCTAGTGGCAGATAATGTATTTATTTTTATTTATGTTTTTTACTTAAAAAAAGTAAATTATTCAGGTCATTACAAATGAATTCTAAGGAAATAAAAAAATGTTTCCAGATTACTTGCCAATGAGGATGGTTTCTACTATTTTTCTGAGAATCTCTGTTATGTATATTGAGGGGTGAGGAGACAGCATTTGGAAAAAAGAAACTTCTGGTTTTGTTGCTTTTCCTAATACAGTGTCCTAACTGCATTTAGATAGTGGTAGCAAGAACTGTAACCCAACCTCATCAAGTAATGTTTAGATGATCATCAAATATAGTGAGGGATTCCTCCTGAACTCTGGGGTAAAGGGTGGCACTCAAGAAACACGTTTTCTGGAATTGTTACGGGGAATGCAGAAGCAGAAGAGAAACAGTTGAGAGAGCCCAACGCTGTGAAGGCTTGTCCCAAGACTATTCAACACTCATGATATCACCTACACAATTGTATTTCTACATTTGGAATTCAAACTAAGTAAGTTAAGTTCAAGAACCTTCTTAAAAAGTTGGACTACTGCTGAATTTTTTTTAAATGTGATTCATCTTGGCTGGAGTAATCCTTTAAGTAATTTTTCCAAGATCAATATGTACTCTGTGCATATTACAGCCTGAACATGCCTTTGCAGGCATTCTTAGTTCATAATCTTTTCATTGTAAATTCTGTAGATATTGCTCCACAGCTTTTCGCTAATTAGTATTGTGGGGAAATATCTTAGGTCAGTAATTTTTGTAACTTTGCAAACAGCAGATTATTTCCGCTTGATCTCATAGGTTTTTTTCCCCTTTATTTCTCTATCTTGGTCCATTAACTGTCATTGGATTCTGCTATTGGAACTAAAGAACTGAATTGACAAAGGATTCTTTGGGGTGCTGCTTTGCCAGGTGGAAATTTCTGTGTTTGGCAGTGCTCCTGCCAGAGCCTTGCTTGGCTCCAGGCTTACCACTGGACTTGCTCTGTCCACTCAGCCAGGCAGGTTGCTCCTGGCTCCTGCTACCAGCCCAGATCTCACACCCACCAAGAGCAAGCCAGGTGCACTGGCCACTGCAGCACAACGGGCAGCTACAGGTACCAGAATGCACAGCTCCATACAAGACTGCAGCTGAACCAGGCATGCTGCAAGCAGCTTCCAGCCTGGGAATTGGCATCTGGATGAGGGGAACACAGTGGCATCTGAAAATCTCAGAGATGCCAGCAACTGCAGAGCCCCAAAGAGGGTGTTATGCATGTCACAACTCTGGTTCAGAGAATCCCAAGGTCTGGGCCCCAGAAGAGTCACAGCCTGTTCGTGTTAGAGTTCATTCATTCCCACCATCCACACACTTCAGTGAACAGGAGCATGTCCCAGCTCCTTCGTTCCCACTGCCCCACCTCAGTGGGGACTTTGTTCCCACTACCCCACTTTATTCCCAGTGACCCACTTCCCATGGCTCCTAGGCTGGTCCAGCCCAACTGCCACTTCCCATCATGTAGGGTGGCTACTCAATGCTGGTGGAGGACAGGAGGACTACAGGGTTACAGCTCCTTTCACACCCACTGTTCAGCAGTCCCAGGTTCTTGTCCCGAAGAATGAGGTTACATGGACAACTGAAGAGTGAGCAAGGCAGAGAAGAGTTTTATCGAACAACAGAACAGCTCTCAGCAGAGAGTGGACCTGATGGGGGTAGCTCCTGTCCAAGGCAGGTAGTTCCGATGTGTGGCTGAGTCCAGGGTTTTTATCAGCTCAGAATAGGGGAGTGTGTGTGGATTGGTCCCTGGGTGGGCCTGGAAAAAACACCATTTGATTGGCTAAAAGACATCAAGGAAGTTATCACTCCAGTCAGAGACTTGCAGCTTGGTTTTCAGGCTTAAATTTGTCTTTAGTTTGAAGGTTGGGTTTCACTGGGTATCTGCCCCTGTTTCCCTCCTGCTGCTATCACTTTTATTTTAATTTTTTTAATCATACTTTAATTTCTGGGGTACATGTGCAGACCAAAAGCAATGGCAACAAAAGCCAAAATAGACAAATGGGATCTAATTAAACTTAAGAGCTTCTGCACAGCAAAAGAAACAATCATTAGAGTGAACCAGCAACCAACAGAATGGGAAAAATTTTTTGCAATCTACCCATCTGACAAAGGGCTAATATCCAGAATCTACAAAGAACTAAAACAGATTTACAGGAAAAAAAAAAACAAACAAACCCATCAAAAAGTGGGTGAAGGATATGAACAGACACTTTTCAAAAGAAGACATTTATGTGGCCAACAAACATATTTAAAAACTGCTCATCATCACTGGTAATTAGAGAAATGCAAATCAAAACCACATTGAGATACCATCTCATGCCAGTTAGAATGGCGTTCATTAAAAACTGTGGAGACAACAGATGCTGGAGAGGATTGGAAAAATAGGAATGCTTTTACACTGTTGGTAGGAGTGTAAATTAGTTCAACCATTGTGGAAGACAATGTGGCTGCTATCACTTTTAAATCCCAAGATGCTCATTGGGTATTTATTTGCAACAAGAATACTACCCAATGGTATGTAAAGCACCTGTGCTGTCATGACCAGGCATGATAACCTCACAAGCCCTCGGCTGAATGGGTTCAATATGTTCTTTAAAATAAGCACTGCTATGCCAGTGGTGTCTGGCCGTAGCGGGTTTTCTGAGCCACAGGAAGGCTGAAGTTTAATCATTTTCCTAGAAAATGATGACAACCTACAAGTGCTCTTTTTGACTGCAAGGCTTCACCTCATGATTGATGGAATTTATGCCAAGACTGAGAAGAATATTTTGCCATGAAATCCTAGCCTATCGGAGAGGGAAGAACATCTGGTTTGGAATCTATCGCCCTCTAAAATACACTCTTGAATGTTACAAAAAAAAAAAAAGCAACAGCTGAACGTATGTGGGAAAGGCTAAGGATTATACACAATCTGGTTTCATTATATGACAGTAGTTGAAATTTTTCCTCAGGATGTAGCACTCTCATTAAATGATTTGGGTTAGATCTCAGTAAACTCACTTAAGAAATTTTATCAATTTCTAAAAAAATATTTTATTTTGTACCTTCACTACTTACTTTTTTTTAAGATGGGGCATTACTCTGCTACCCAGGCTGGAGTGCAATGGCACAATAGTGGTTCACTGCATCCTCCATCTCCTGGACCCAAGCAATTCTCTCACCTCCGCCCCTGAGTAGCTGAGACTACAGGCATGCATCACCACACCAGGCGCATATATATAGTATCTACTATATATGTATATAGTAGATACAAGTTCTCCTTTCTATGTTGCACAGTCTGGTCTTGAGTTCCTGGGCTCAAGCAATTGGCCTGCCTTGGCCTCCCTGAGTGCTGGGATTAAAAGCGCGAACCACCACACTTGGCCACCCCCCACTTTTAATACAGGTATTTTCTTGTCTCTTTACTCAGAAACACAAATAAAATCCTTACAAAACATCTTGTCTCTATGTTCCAAATTATTATCCCCTAATGTTCAAAAACCTCTTTTTCCCTTTTTTTTGCAATCTGGGAGATATTCTTAAGTTTGTTCTCCATATCACTGATTCACTTGTCTTCTGAGCTCTGCTTTTTACCAACAAAAAAGATAATTTTAGTTCTATTTTAATTTTATTTTCCCAAAATTCTTTACTACTCCAGCCAATTTTTTTAAAAAATTCTTTTTTCATTTAATTCTAACCTTCCTTTAATCCCAGCTGGTTTTCTGTGTCTCTTGGCTCCTATTCCATATAGTCAGTGTATTTTTGCAATCTATTGAGGATACCAAACAATTCTGAAAATGTTTGGCTCATGCATCACACATTTTTTTACATTTACTCTTGTTCTGAATCTGAAGAATAAAAGCCCTAGGCAAGTTTTAAAATTTATCCTTGAAACAAGAAAACTATGTCGTGGACAAAGTCAACATATACAACTTCCACTCTAATGTCTGGACCATGGCTTGCTCATCTTGTTCCAGGGTGACTCTGCAGTGTTGAGATGGGATATTTTCCCTGGCTCTATTTATTTTCAACCTGATAATCTTGAACAAATGAAATACGAGAAAAAGTATACAGCTGTGATAGCAGAGAAAAGTATAGTCATCCTTCAGTATCCATGAGGGATTGGTTACAGAAACCCCCACAAATAGCAAAAT
This sequence comes from Callithrix jacchus, assembly GCF_049354715.1. NCBI lineage: Eukaryota > Metazoa > Chordata > Mammalia > Primates > Cebidae > Callithrix > Callithrix jacchus. Next base: position 137,399,805 of record NC_133505.1, read on the forward strand.
TCTCAGATGCTCAAGTTCCTGATATAAAATGGCCGTAGTATTTGTATAAAACCTATGTACATCCTCCCATATACTTTAAATCTCTTTGGATTACATATAATACCTAATGCAATGTAAACACTATGTAAATAGTTGCACTGTATTATTTAAGGAATAATGACAAGAAGAAATTGTGCATATTTCAGTACAGATACAACTATCCTGTAAAATATTTCAATTTGCCGTTGGTTGAATTCATAGAGGCAGAACCCATGGCCACAAAGGCTGGCAGTGCTAATACAAAGTTTTTGTTTCTGTCAGAATCTACAGAATTGTGGGAACCCTCTCACTCCATGTCAACTCATCTCCTCCTACTTTTACTCTAGTGCTCTGAGGAGGTGCAATTTCTTTTACTGTAGTGCATTGAGGAGGGTGGGGTCCACAAGTGTGGCAGCCTCCTTCAGAGGAGGTTACCATCTAGACATCAAGGAAGTATTGCTCACTTTAGCATTAATGGATCGATAAAAGTACTGAAACTCTTTTCCTATCCATTCAGATGTCTTTTCCAGTCGTCGTTCTAATATGAAAAGACTGAATATTTTCAGCATTAACATAGATAAATACCACACATGAAATCAAATGTATAGTTGTCACTTTGGCTACTGAGTCTCTGAGTGGTCTCATTTTTACTGTGCAGCATCTTTTGGGTGATAATACAGTATAAATACAATCTGTAACAATTACCCAATGGTGTGAAACAAGATTCACTGCTAATATGTTCATGTTGCATTTCTAGACATTATGCAGTGGCATAATTTTTCATTTGCCAAAGCCACGACTTGATGCCCAAGGTCACAGTGTAAAGTACTTTAACTTCATGGAAATTACAGTTTGTAAAGGATGTTAAGCAGGAAAAATTTTACCCATGTTGCGCAGGGATTATAAACACTGCTGGTAATTCTTAATGTGTCCTAGACCCAGTATTTGACTCACACTGCAGGGAAGCTTGGAAAGCTGAAGACAAAAGGATAACACATTAAGTGTATATTTCTCACTGCTTCTGTTGATGCTCATATTGAGTGTGATGTGGCTACAGTTTAAATGTAATGACTGTGACTCTATAATAATTAATCAACAATAGTGTTTATTCAAGCAAGTTTTTAATTCTCTTCCTGAAAAATTCATCTTTTAAAGTTTCTACATTGATTTTTAGTTTCTCAAAAAATTTTTAAAAAATATTTCTTTTCAGCTATTTGAGACACATTAAAAATATGTTTCCCATACTTTTAGAAAAGACCTAAAGCCATTCTCAATTCAGAGAAGACAAAATGTTTACACCAGAAGTTAAAGAAAACTGATCTGCATTAACCTTGGGAATAGTCAATGTACTTGAGTGGAATCTGTAACAGTGCTTATCCTTTTGTGTATTTTCAATCATGAATACATGGTTTTACTATTGGTTTACATCTAGGTTTGCTTGCGTCTTCAACCTGTTGTGCCAATTTATGGAAGAAATGTGAATAAGAAGAAATTAAATAATAATCTCCCACTGTCCTGTCCCTGCTGTCATACTCAAGGGCTGTACCTATTCTTGTTCCCGTACTGTTTGCATGCTTCCTCAAGGAACAGGGGAATAGTAGATTTGCGGAAAGGTCCTAGGTAAAGGAATGTATACCCTGAGAGGCTGGCTTGTGATTATGCCTATAATTGTATGCTTGTCCTCCACGGCTGTCATGGTCCGTATATTCCTCTGGAGTCCTGCTATCTATTGTTTACATGATTATATAACTCTTTGGTATATTAAAACTTTGCCTTTTCAACTAAATTTTCAGTCCTTGGGGTCAGGGGCAGCACCTATGAAACTCTTTTGTATATCTCTCATATATTAGGTGTTCAATAAAAATTTGTTGAGTTAAGCAGAAGTGCATTCAACTGAAAATATATAAAAAACTTCCTACATGCTCAGGGAATCAAGGTACTCAAATTCTTTTTATTTTCTGGCTAAAAGTATAAATCAAGGAATTATTTTTGTTTTAAGCCTCATTAACATTCTTGGTTTACACTGCTCAACGAAATAAGAGAGGATACAAACAGATGGAGAAACAATCCATGTTCATGGTTAGGAAGAATCAATATCGTAAAAATGGCCATACTGCCCAAAGTAATTTACAGATGCAACGCTATCCCCACCAAGCTACCAATGACCTTCTTCACAGAACTGGAAAAAACCACCTTAAACTTCATATGAAACCAAAAGAGAGCCCACATAACCAAGTCAATTCTAAGCAAAAAGAACACAGCAGGAGACATCACAATACCAAACTTCAAACTATACTACAAGGCTACAGTAATCAAAGCAGGATGGTACTGGCACCAAAACAGAGATATAGACTAATGGAACAGAACAGAGGCCTCAGAGGCAACACAACATGTCTACAACCATACAATCTTTGACAAACTTGACAAAAACAAGCAATGGGGAAAGGATTCCCTGTTTAATAAATGGTGTTGGGAAAACTGGCTAGCTATGTGCAGAAAGCATAAACTGGACCCCTTCCTGACACCTTACACTAAAATTAACTCCAGATGGATTAAAGACTTAAACATAAGACCTAACACCATAAAAACCCTAGAAGAAAATCTAGGCAAAACCATTCAGGACATAGGAGTAGGTAAGGACTTCATGATCAAAACACTAAAAGCATTGGCAACAAAAGCCAAAATAGACAAATGGGACCTAATCAAACTCCACAGCTTCTGCACGGCAAAATAGTCATTAGAGTGAATCGGCAACCAACAGAATGGGAAAAAATTTTTGCAGTTTACCCATCTGACAAAGGGCTGATATCCAGAATTTACAAAGAACTCAAACAGATTTACAAGAAAGAAACAAACAAGGCCATTCAAAAGTGGGCAAAGGATATGAACAGATACTTTACAAAAGAAGACATACATGAGGCCAACAAACATATGAAAAAATGCTCATCATCACTAGTCATTAGAGAAATGCAAATCAAAACTACATTGAGATACCATCTCACGCCAGTTAGAATGGCGATCTTTAAAAAATCTGCAGACAGATGCTGGAGAGGATGTGATAAAATAGGAACACTTTTACACTGTTGGTGGGAGTGTAAATTAGTTCAACCATTGTGAAAGACAGTGTGGCGATTCCTCAAGGACCTAGGAAACAGAAATTCCATTTGACCCAGCAATTCCATTACTGGGTATATATCCAAAGGACTATAAATCGTTCTACTCTAAGGACACGTGCCCATGAATGTTCATTGCAGCACTGTTTACAATAGCAAAGACCTGGAACCAACCTGAATGTCCATCGATGATAGACTGGACAGGGAAAATGTGGCACATATACACCATGGAATATTATGCAGCAATCAAAAACGATGAGTTCGTGTCATTTGTAGGGACATGGATGAACCTGGAGACCATCATTCTCAGCAAACTGACACAAGAACAGAAAATGAAATACAGCATGTTCTCACTCATAGGCGGGTGTTGAACAATGAGAACACATGGACAGAGGGAGGGGAGCACTACACACTGGGGTGTGTTGGAGGGAATAGGGGAGGGACAATGGGGGGTGGGGAGTTGAGGAGAGATAGCATGGGGAGAAATGCCAGAGCCAGATATAGGTGAAGGGGAGGAAGGCAGCAAATCACACTGCTACGTGTGTACCTATGCAACTATCTTGCATGTTCTTCACATGTACCCCAAAACCTAAAATGCAATAAAAAAAATTATTGGTTTAGTAATATATCTGAAGAGTTCTTTTTTTTTTTAAATTTTTTATTGGATTATAGGTTTTGGGGTACATGAGCAGAGCATGCAAGACAGTTGCGTAGGTACACACATGGCAGTGTGCTTTCTTTTCTTCTCCCCTTCACCCACATTTGGCTTTTCTCCCCAGGCTATTCCTCCCCACCTCCCCCTCCCACTGGCCCTCCCCTTTTCCCCCCAATAGACCCCAGTGTTTAGTACTCCCCTTTCTGTGTCCATGTGTTCTCATTTTTCAACACCCACCTATGAGTGAGAATATGCGGTGTTTCATTTTCTGTTCTTGTGTCAGTTTGCTGAGGATGATGTTCTCCAGATTCATCCATGTCCCTACAAACGACACAAACTCATCATTTCTGATTGCTGCATAATATTCCATGGTGTATATGTGCCACATTTTTCCAATCCAGTCCATTATCAATGGGCATTTGGGTTGATTCCAGGTCTTTGCTATTGTAAACAGTGCTGCAATGAACATTCGTGTACATGTGTCCTTATAGTAGAACGATTTATAGTCTTTTGGATATATACCCAGTAATGGGATTGCTGGGTCAAATGGAATTTCTATTTCTAAGGCCTTGAGGAATCACCACACCGTCTTCCACAATGGTTGAACTAATTTACACTCCCACCAACAGTGTAAAAGTGTTCCTTTTTCTCCACATCCTCTCCAGCATCTGTTGTCTCCAGATTTTTTAATGATCGCCATTCTAACTGGCGTGAGATGGTATCTCAATGTGGTTTTGATTTGCATCTCTCTGATGATCAGTGATGATGAGCATTTTTTCATATGATTGTTGGCCTCATATATGTCTTCTTTCGTAAAGTATCTGTTCATATCCTTTGCCCACTTTTGAATGGGCTTGTTTGTTTTTTTCCTGTAAATCTGTTTGAGTTCTTTGTAAATTCTGGATATCAGCCCTTTGTCAGATGGGTAGACTGCAAAAATTTTTTCCCATTCTGTTGGTTGCCGATCCACTCTAGTGACTGTTTCTTTTGCCGTGCAGAAGCTGTGGAGTTTGATTAGGTCCCATTTGTCTATTTTGGCTTTTGTTGCCAATGCTTTTGGTGTTTTGTTCATGAAGTCCTTGCCTACTCCTATGTCCTGGATAGTTTTGCCTAGATTTTCTTCTAGGGTTTTTATGGTGCCAGGTCTTATGTTTAAGTCTTTAATCCATCTGGAGTTAATTTTAGTGTAAGGTGTCAGGAAGGGGTCCAGTTTCTGCTGTCTGCACATGGCTAGCCAGTTTTCCCAACACCATTTGTTAAACATGGAATCCTTTCCCCATTGCTTGTTTTTGTCAGGTTTATCAAAGATTGTATAGTTGTATGTATGTTGTGTTGCCTCCGGTGCCTCTGTTTTGTTCCATTGGTCTATATCTCTGTTTTGGTACCAGTACCATGCTGTTTTGATTAATGTAGCCTTGTAGTATAGTTTGAAATCCGGTAGTGTGATGCCCCCCGCTGTGTTCTTTTTGCTTAGAATTGACTTGGCTATGCGGGCTCTCTTTTGGTTCCATATGAAGTTCATGGTGGTTTTTTCCAGTTCTGTGAAGAAAGTCAATGGTAGCTTGATGGGGATAGCGTTGATTCTGTAAATTACTTTGGGCAGTATAGCCATTTTCACGATATTAATCCTTCCTAACCATGAACATGGAATGTTTCTCCATCTGTTTGTGTCCTCTCTGATTTCGTTGAGCAGTGGTTTGTAGTTCTCCTTGAAGAGGTCTCTTACGTTCCTTGTGAGTTGTATTCCAAGGTATTTTATTCTTTTTGTAGTAATTGCGAATGGCAGTTCGCTCTTGATTTGGCTTTCTTTAAGTCTGTTATTGGTGTAGACGAATGCTTGTGATTTTTGCACATTGATTTTATATCCTGAGACTTTGCTGAAGTTGCTTATCAGTTTCAGGAGTTTTTGGGCTGAGGCGATGGGGTCTTCTAGGTATACTATCATGTCGTCTGCAAATAGAGACAATTTGGCTTCCACCTTTCCTATTTGAATACCCTTTATTTCTTTTTCTTGCCTGATTGCTCTGGCTAGAACTTCCAGTACTATATTGAATAGGAGTGGTGAAAGAGGGCATCCTTGTCTAGTGCCAGATCTGAAGAGTTCTTAATGAAGAAGAAATGTATGCTAAGATGTCAATCAGGAAACAAAATTACATATACTATATAATTTGAACTAGTATCAGAGAAAGATTAGAAATAACTATCTCTGGGTAATTAAATGATTTCTTTCCTCTTTGTTCAGCCTTTCTGGATTTTTGACATTTTTTTGGCCCTCAGAATATTTACTTTTGTAATCAGAAAAATATTTAAGAAAAAAATATTTGTAGTCCTTGTATGTGTGTGTGTTATATATGTGTGTGTGTGTGTGTGTGTGTGTGTGTGTGTGTGTGTGTGTGTATGAGAGAGAGAAAGAATGAGATTTTTTTCTTTAAAGTAAAATAAGAGAACAACAGTAACAGGCTCTAGATAAAGTTGAGTTGTGATTGTTATTTTACTGAAACATGTATAGTAACCTGATATAATAAAAGTCATTTTAACATTAACCAGATCTCTAGCTCCATATTTATCTCTATTCTATGTAACATATCTTCTCAATCTCTCTCTTTTTTTGAGACCTCTGTCACCCAGGCTGAAGTGCATGGCATGATCTCTGCTCACTGCAACCTGTACTTCCCAGGCTCAAGGGATTCTACAGCCTCAGCTTTCCGAGTAGCTGGGACCACAGGCATAAGCCACCAATGCCAAGCTAATTTTTGTGGAGACCGGGTTTTGCCGTGTTACCCAGGCTGGTTTCAAACTTCTGAGTTCAAAGCAATCTGCCCGCCTCTGCTTCCCAAAGTGCTGGGATTACAGGCATGAGCTATTGTATCCAGTCTCTCAATATCTATTTTAATGTACAGCAAGCTCCAACTAATATGATAAATGAAGACAAAATGTTCTAGTGAGTCAAATATCAGAATTAAAGGAGATCATAGCAATTTCCAATGGATAGAATGCTAGAAAAATATTTTTATTGTTCATATTCATATTAATGGACAATCACTCAGAAAAACCAAACATCTGCACATAAATACACATCACTATTTAGCTTCTTACTCATCTCCCCTTCAAAAGCATAGTAAGACATTTGAGGAATTATAAGGTGATCAAGCTAGATAATGGCAACAAAGCCATTCTGAGCACTCAACTCCAACTATGATAGGTGTTAAGACAAAGAGCTAAATATAATCCAGTCTCTGCCCTGAAGGCTCTTCAATCTAACAGAGACACAGGCATGTGGATATAGTTACACATGTACTCACTGCCCTAACCAAGAATGGACCTTTCAGCTGAGAACCATCATCCAGCCTCCTTCTCCATGTGTGCACAGTCGTTTGTGTTTGAAATCCTCTTTGGCCTTCAGAAGTTTTTGTGGATGAGTGATACATATTTAATAAGGATTTTCTAAGCTCTTCATCTCCATCCAGTTCCATGTAAAGGTCCAGCCCTTGGAGTTGAGGTCAGGTTTGAATTCTGGCCTTGCCTCTTACCGGCTCTCAGAGTTTGGGTAAATTGCAGCATCTGGTTAAGCCTGTGGTGTCATGTGTAAGGGACTGCAGCAAAGATCGTGGAGATGATGCTGGAAGGCCTTGGTGCAGACCTGGCCAATGCTTGGTACTACAGAAGTGTGGTTGTCAGGGACTTGGTCACAGCTCAAGGCTGAAGGAAAAATTTTTTAATTTTCTACAACTCAATTTCTGGCCTTAGGCTCCCATTTCACTGGACCATCCCTAGGTTATGCTGATCTTTCTGCATTTTCACACACAACTAAAAGGGTGGTGATGGTTCTCACATGTCACTGCCCTTATCTGCTTGGCCTTCTTGGGTCTGGAGGCTCTCCGAGCTTCCTTTGCCACCTAGGGCTATGGGGAGCTTCTGTGAGGCAATCCAGGTCCCTCTTCCAGATAAGCTGCATAGCCATACCGCTCTGCCATCTCAAGAGAGACTCCACTAGGTGACAGGTTAGAAGGTTTGGTGTAGTTCCCAGGTCTCTCATGCCCTCTAGAAGCTTCCTTTTCTTTTTTCCCCCTCCTCTATTCACCTACCAAATATGTTGGTTGTTTCCACAAATAACCCACCTTTTTCAGTGTCTATGAAAATATTCATCATTTTTCTAAGTGATTAGGCTTTTGTAAAGCAAAATCCAAGACGACTTGTAAGCCAGTACTGGTTTCCCCTTAGCCACAGAAATCCCTAGAGGCAATGGGCCGATTAGCTATTTACTAAAAGAGAAAAGGAAAAGAGAAGTGGAGACATACAAAAGAACAATAAAAACAAATTAATCTCATAAAGGATTATGTAGCCACAGAAGATTTGGTAAAAGCATCAGAAGAGAAATAATAATTAACATTTCACATAGTTCTGTTGTTCCGGTTTTTAAAAATAAGTCTACAGTTCATTGATACTCCTACTTTCCAGAGGTGGAACTAAATTTCCCTCCCTTCAGGTATAGGGTGGCCTTAATGACTGGCATGTAATGAATAGAAAATGGCAGAAGTGAGGAAATATCACTGAGGCGAGGTTATCACAAGACAGAGACTTGCTTTCTTGGGTGGTCTTGGCTAGCGTTCTCTCTCCCGTTCTCTCTCACACGCTCGCTCACTCTCTCTCTCGCTCATGTGCTCGCTCGCTCTCTCTGTCTCTCTCTCTTTCTCTCTCTCTCTCTCTCTCTCTCTCCTCTCTTCTTTGGATTATCTGCTCTGGGGGAAGCTAGCTGCCATGTTTCAAGATGGCCTGTGGAGAAGCCCATTGAGAAGGAACAGAGGAAGGCCCCTGGCCAACAACTTTTGAGCAACTGAGGTCTGTCACCAACTACATGAGTGGGTTTGGAAGTAGATCCTTCAGCCCCAGTTGAGATATGAGACGATCGCAGCCTTATCTGACAAAAATCTCACAAGAGACCACCCAGCTACATACATATATAAAACGAGTTGAAACCAAAGGTGGCAATCTAAGCCATCTTAACACAATTTTAATGGATGAAATTAAATTACCAGTAGAAAGTAAGTTATTCCCATGTCAGTTGAACAGAAGAGGCCATTTTCATGGCAACATACTGAAGAATCATAATAATGAAGATAAGTTTAAACAGAAGAAAGGACAGTGTGAACAATTTAACCAGTCTATAAATGGCTTAAGTGAGATGCCTGCATTATCTTGCCCAAAACCAATAACAACATATGCAAACTATGAGGTGCCCCACCCATTAAAATTGCATCTGTCTGCTGTTAGCATTACAACCCTCCTTTGGAGTTCCAAAATTTGCTTTTCTTTCCACTCTGATGTTTATATTCAAAGACTTAATTGTTGTAACTTTGAAACAATTTAAACAATGCTTTGTTAGAAAAATTACCCTTAAAAGTGTGATTTACAGACAGCATACTGGGTTAAGCATTCACAATAATCTCTATTGTCATAGCAACTTGCAGTATGAGTGGTAAGGTAACTAGAAAAATGTTGGTGATATTGGAATACAGAAAGACACATATACTACAAGTGACATGCAGTAACCTTGACATGGAAATTTTAATGAGCATTTTAAAAAGCAAAAGTCATTTTGTTTTATCTTGAAAATATGACACTATAACTGAACCAAATACAGATCTAAAACTAAACCAGAAATTACTGAGAATTTAGATATGGTTATTTGTATCATCCAAATAAGAAGTTTGGTTTCTATGTTTTCTAAGAAAAGTTAAATGTGAAAAATAATTTCCAAAGGTTATGTTTGATACCTATATGATGATTTATCTTTCTGTGTCAGGAATGTACTTAAAGGAATGAATTTGGAGCTATATTTCTATTAAAGATTATTAGGGGGAAAAACGAAATGGCATAATTACTGTGATAAAATAAAATAATGTTCTACATCCCTATTTTCTAAAATTTCAGAACTTATACCATATGCCTACATGGTTAAATACACAAAATAACCAAAGGACTCAAAACCTTAACAGAGTTCATCGAAAAGATTTTATGTGCATTCTCTAGTTCAGGTTTTATTAGTAAAAGTGGCATTTAGAAGTTCCTTCTAAAGACATGCCCTGCAGACACCTTAAAATAACACTCAGCAGCAAAAAATATTATCTTATTATCTTTGTGATAATTTCACTATCCTTCTCATAGGAGGTATATGGTAATAACAGAGTAAGCTTGGAGCAGGCAATTAAGTATATGAAGTCTTTTAAGTATAAGAAGTCTTAATGCTCAGTCTTGTTTATATATGTCACTACAATTGAAGAGAATCAAAATATGCTACTCCAAAACATGTACTTTGGCATAAATATTATTTTGAGTTGAAAATGTGTGAGATTCAACAGATGTAGAAAGAAATTTTCCCAGATCCTCCCTGATGCCTAAAAGCAGAAACTCCTGAATAATAATGACTGCCATAGAGCAGGAAGTCTTATGGCCATGAAGAAGATAGAAAGTTGGCCCTGAGATGGATGGGCACAAACAAACCTTACTTAGATAGCCTTCCATGAGTTTCCTCCATGTAGTTATCTTTCCTCAGTTTTTAGCCCCTAGAAGTCTAAAACCCCTTTTCTTTGCCTTGACATGCCTCTACAATTTATGGCTCTTGGTTAAATGGGTATATAGGCTCTCAGGACTATCTGCTTCTTGAGATTTCAATGTCTTTTCTAGGAAGTCCCTTATGTCATACAAAACATCCAATAAAACTTGTATGCCCTTTCTCCTGTTAACCTGTCTTTTGTCAATCCAACTTGCAGGGCTCCAATCAATAAACCTAAGAGAGAAAAGGAAAAATATTTTCCTCCCTTACATCATTAAAAAATTCACACCACAATTATCCCCTTTCTGGGGCACTTGATAATGAGGACTGGTATCAAGATAAGTCAGTTTTGAGTTTAGAATCTGGGGGTTACAGTATAGAAGGGGAGGTTTTCTGGGTGAAACAGAGAAATGGAGAACAACAGACAAAGGAAGAGAGATTGGGAAAAACAGAGACCCAGTCTGTTTCCACACCCACTCTCCACTGGATTGTGTTTTGGGCTCAGCTCTAGGGGAGTATGGGAGAGTCAGTTTCTGGGAGATTAGGAAAATCTCTATCTTGTTTGTCTTTCAGGCCTTTCAATTCCTGAAATAACAAGAAGAGATGTATTGCTGTGAAGGGAGGTTCAATAGGCAACCCTCTTCTGGTTCTGAATCACTTACTCAACTTCCCCAGGGCCTGGGTATATGGTTTGTCCTGAGGGTAGACCTATAAGGAAGTCCAAATGGGTACTGCCTGCCTTTTCTCTCCCCCTGCTTTATTTTTGGGAAGGAATTTAGAACACACCAATGGTTACTCCCATTTAGAATTCATATAATGTCCTTCAAGTTCAATCAGGTATAAAATGGAGGTTTCCTGACTGCTCTCATCAGTGAGCATCAACAGCATCAGCAGGAAGAAGAGCAGGGGTCACATCAGCCACCCGCCACCCTGCCATCTAATGAATGCCAATTAAGTGCCAAACACTGCCCTAGGCATTTTATAAACATTAATCTGACATATTTCTCACAGTGATCCTGTGGAATAGGCATTAGTACTCTCATTTGTTGGTTGAGAGATCCAAATCTGACAAAACAAACAAGCAGCAACACAGCTTTGCTGTTTTCTGAATTGATCTTATAAGTTGGTTCTCTTGTCATCTACATGGAATTGAAAGCTTTTTGAGAACTCACTCTGTTTTGAACTGCTTCATAGTACCTATCATAGTAACTTATTTGGGGGTTTTCTTTAATTGTCTTACTTGACAATAAAACATTGTATATGTTTACAGCATGCAGCATGTTTTAATACATGTGTACATTGAGAAATGTCTAAATCAAGTTATTTAATATATACAATACTTCATATACTTGTCTTTTTTGTGAGATACAGACTTAAAAACTGCTCTCAGCAATTTTCAAGTACACAATATATTATTAACTCTAGTCACCATGTTGTACAATAAATCTCTTGAGAAATTTCTGGTTCCAAAATGGAAGCACAGAAGCTAGCTGGCATCACTCCTCCCAACAGAAAGCCAAAAACAAATATACAGCCCCAAGATTATCAATATCTAGCAATATCCAAAACTTAAATATGAGAATGAGACAGTTCCTGGTGCCACAGAGAAGTGAAAAAACTCGAAGTTTCTGAGCAAACAGTAAGAGAATCAGACTTCCACGTCTGTGACATCCTTCCTCCAATCTGCCTGGCATGAAGTACACAGAAAATTTGCCCCTGAATCCTGGTTTCTACACTGGCAAAAGTGAGGTGAAGATGGACAACCAGCTTCCCCATCATCTTGGGTTTCATGGCAGGAGAAATGTCCTTGCCTCAGCTCCAAGAATCATCAGGAGTGCTCAAAGGGAGAAACAGCCCTGAGGATAGCAGAAGACAAAGAGGGGAGGCAGGATTACCATCCTAGGCCTTGAAACTGCTCTGTAACTCAGCCAAAGAAGATGCCAAATCAGAGTGGCTGTTCAGCAGCACCATGTCCTACAGGTCCCCTGGGCATGACACCCTAGCCAGGCTTCCCACTCTATCAGGATATTCCCTTTGGGACCTTTACCATTTGGGACTGAGGGCACTTCGATTGTTTACCAGAACCTAGACAAACATATGCTCAACGCACCATCTAGTGCTCAAAGGGAGGCAGTGAACTAGTGGTGACAGAGAAAAGAGAAAATCAACGGGTAAATTATAAAGAAACCACTCCCTTATTATTGAAGCACTATTCACAACATACAAAGTATTGAAATTAACCTGTGGTCATCAAGGATAAATATATTTATAAACTTTGGTTATATATACACAATGGAATATTGTTTAGTTATAAAAAAGATTGAAGTCCTGTCATTTGTAGCAACATGGATGGACCTAGAGCTCATTATTTTAAATGAAATAAGCCAAGCACAAAAAGAAGAATATTGTATTTCTTACTCATATGTGGAGCTAAAACAGTGAATCTCATGAAGATAGAGAGTAGACTGGTGCTTACCAGAACCTGGAAAGGATAAGGGGAAGATGAAGATGAGTTGATTAATGGATACAGAGATACAGTTTGACAGAAGAAATAAGACCTACTGTTTGACAGATAAGTAGGGTAGCTCTAGGTTATAATAATTCGTTATATATTTCAAAATAGCTAGAAAAGAATAATTTTTCCTAGCATAAGGACAAATATTTAAGGTGATGGGTATTCCAATTACACTGATTTGATCTGTATAAATCATATGAATGTATTAAATTGTAACATGCACCCCCAAAACATGTACATATCAAAAAAATTTTAATTGGCAATCATGAAAAAAAATTTAGTGTATTTGAAGACAAGTGAATAGAAGTCATCTAAATTGAAGCACAGAAAAAGTAAGAATTTTAAAAAATAAACAGACCTGATTTACATGTGGAATAATATCAAGCATTTAACATATCTGTAACTGGAGTCCCAGAAAGGAGAGGGAAAAAAATCAAGCAAAAAGTATATTTTAAAAACATGGGCCAAAATTTTTCTATATTACAGCAAAAACAGATTTGGGTTGCTTGGTGGATTCCAAATAGGATAAAAACAAATAAAACCACACCTAGTAACATTATAAGAAAATTTAAAGAAAGAAAATGAAGCCTAAACTCTTAAAAGCAGCCAGGGTTTTAAAAGACTCATCCCATAAAGGGATCAATCATAATTATTATGGTTTTCTTTTCTTTAGAAAGTAGAATCCAGATGACAATGAAACATCTACTCTTAGAAAAATTCTTTATGATGGAGTAGCTACCACTTCAACTTAATATTATTTCCATTACAACTATTTTTAAAATATCACATGCAAGTTACTTAAGAAGCAATATAACATGGCCAGGCTCAGTGGCTTATGCCTGTAATCCCAGCACTTTGGGAGGCTGAGGAGGGTGAATCACCTGAGGTCAAGAGTTTAAAACTTGTCTGGCCAACATGATGAAACCCCATCTTTACCAACACACAAAAATTCACCAGGCACGGTGGTGTGCAACTGTAGTCCCAGCTACTTGGGAAGCTGAGGCACAAGAATCACTTGAACCCAGGAGGCAGAGGTTGCAGTTAGCTGAGATTGTGCCACTGCACTCCACCTAGGTGACAGAGGGAGACCTTGTCTAAAAAAAAAAAAAAAAAAAAAAAAAAAGCAATACAGAGAGTAAAGGAAAAATATTTTTCTCCCTTACATCATTAAAAAATTCACACCAAAATTTTCCCCTTTCTGAGGCATTTAATAATGAGGACTGGTATCAAGATAAGTCAGTTTTAAGTTCAGAATCTGGGGGTTACAGTACAGAAGGAGAGGTTTTCTGGGTGAAACAGAGAAATGGAGAACAACAGACAAAGGAAGAGAGATTGGGAAAAACAGAGACCCAGTCTGTTTCCACACCCACTCTCCACTGGATTGTGTTTTGGGCTCAGCTCTAGGGGAGTATGGGAGCTCACTGGAAAACACCATAAAATTATGATAAGATATAAATATTTTCAACAGAAATTGAAACCCAAAGATGTTCTGCTAAGTCTGTTTTCATGCTGTTGATAAAGACATACCCAAGACTGGGCAATTACAAAAGAAAGGGGTTTAATGGACTTTACAGTTCCACATGGCTGGGGCTGGGGAGACCTCACAATCATGGCAGAAGGTAAGGAGGAGCAAGTCACATCTTACTTGGATGGCAGGAGGCAGAGAAAGAGCCTGTGCAGGGAAACTCCCCCTTATAAAACCATCAGATCTCATGAGACCCATTCATTATTGTGAAAACAGTATGGGAAAGATCTGTCCCCATGATTCAATCACCTCCCACTGGGTTCCTCCCACAACACCTGGGAATTCAAGATGCAATTTGGGTGAGGACACAGCCAAACCTTATCAGATGATTAATGGGTACAAAAAAAATAGAAAGAATAAAAAAGACCTACTATGTGATAGCACAGTAGGGTGACTATCATCAATAATAACTTAATTGTATATTTTTAAATAACTCAAAGAATGTAATTGGATTGTTTTAACTCAAAGGATAAATGCTTGACAGGATGGATACCCCATTTTCCACGAGGTGCTTATTTCACATTGCATGCCTCTATCAATATATCTTATGTACCTCATAAATATATATAACTACTATATATCTACAACATTTTGTTAAAAATTTAAAAAACAATAAATGAAATTAAATACACAAATAACTATAATTCAAGACCTATTGCAAAAACAAAAATCTAACCAAAAAATTATCTTTTTATTGTTTTTTGTTTGTTTGTTTTTGAGATGAAGTCTCGCTCTGCCACCCAGGCTGGAGTATAGTGGCGCAATCTCAGTTCACTGCAACCTCTGCCTCCCAGGTTCAAGCAATTCTCCTACTCAGCCTCCCGAGAAGCTGGGATTGCAAGCATGCACCACCAGACCCAGCTAACTTTTTTTTTTTTTTTTTTGTATTTTTAGTAGAGACAGGGGTTCACCATGTTAGCCGGCTGATCTTGAACTCATGACCTCAGGTGATTCACCAACCTCAGCCTCCCAAAGTGCTGAGATTACAGGCCATGGTGTAATGGCCTGTAATTAAAGGAGAACAAGACCATCTCTAGTTGCAGAGATTAAGAAAATCTTCAGAGCATTTGAAATAGACTTTGAAGGATGAGTAGAATTTTCCTAGGGAAGAGCATGGAGCTGACAGTATGTGCAGAGGCACAAAAGTAGAAAACCATGGAGTGGAGGAGAGCGCAATGCAATTATTCAGTTCATCTCTATCATTAGTGACTATCAGAGGAGTTGTCAGAAATACCTTGAGCAGGCAAATTGAGGCATCCTGTGAGGGGATGTGTAGGTCATCCCAAGGACTCAGAACATTATTCTACAGGTTATAGGAAGTCATTTGCCACCTGCCAGGGCTCTGGCAGAATCAAGCTACATTCCTGGGGAAGATGAATGTGGCAGATGGGCTAGAGGCAAGAGAGACCTTAATCCAGAGTCTCATGTGAAAACACCCTGCTCACCTGGAGGATCACAGCATGACAGAGATTAAACACGGATGCTACTGCAACAGAAGGTAGAGTTAATTCCCAGGAACATCCTGCTAAGGAACTCCATAACTGTCTAAAGTTATATGCAGAATGCTGTTAGGGTTATGGGTTGATTTGCATATAAACACAAGTAGCATCTGGTTATCAAAGGGCTGGATGCCCAGTAAAAATCAAAGCACAAAAAAATCACCAACATATACCCTAGAATAAAGTAGATGTGACAGAGGAATTTTTCCATCTTCCAGGGCATGACCTGATACCACCTGGCCAACAGTAGCTGAACAGGGTAAGATAGGAGCAGCTGGAACTTGGACATCAACACAACTGCTGGGATGGAGACATACTGAACAAACTCAGCTTCAGGTGAAAAAGAAAGTCTAGTTTGGCAAAAGGAATATAGAATCGACAAAGTCCAGCCACCCACTAAAGGAAAATATCCAAATAAGCCATCTCACTCTCAGGGACTCCAACACTCAGTTACACTGTGCTCTACCTGTGGCTAGAACAGGAATAGGAGAATCCAGAAATAGCAAATAATCAAAGATACAAGCAAACAGGCAGGCCACATGGGCACCAGCACACTCTGTCATCACACAGAAGAGCTCTTTCCTGTGTTATGGAAACTCCGTAATACAGGGAGACCTCTCCAGGGTCACCTGCTGCCTTTTTCCTGAATTTGTGCCTTGCTCTGAATGCAGGCATCTAGCAGAGCTTACTCAGGTTAACAGCAGGCTCTGAGACATAGAAAACCAACTACCCCACATTTTTATGTTGACACATTCTCTCCTTCAAACCGTTGATGCTCTGAGTAGCCAAAGAAGCATGATACCATTCATTTTTAAATGGCTTTTATTTGTTGTACTGATTGAAAACACCCATATTCCAGTTCAAGCTAGTAAATACAAGAAGAGGAATTTAAGATGAAAACAGAAGAAGAGAGAGCTGGAGGAAGAAAAAACAACAAGCAAGCAAGCAAAGAAAAGGTACTATTTGTCCATAGGTTTCTTACTGAACCCAGAAAGTTATTCAACAAGAAGCTGAGAGTCGCACATCTGAATATTACATACCTCCCTATTGTTTGATTCTCAGAGATACTTCAGGATAAGGTTGAGGAAAACAGGTCTGTCATTTATCCTTAAAATAAGGCAGAAATGTGGAAACATTTCACAGGTAATAAAGTATCTGAAAGGAAATACGAACATGAAAATTCAGACTCAATCCTTTTGATGTGATTAGTACAATGCATTTGAGTAGAGACATTTATTACATTTATATGTTTCTCTATGGATTCTTTAAAAATTCAAAAAAGAATTATGAGGAATGTGTTTGGAATAAGAATATATGCTATGAAATTCTCCATTTCATGAACGGAGCAACTGAAGCGGTGAACTAATGAGTATTAGACTTGAGGTTATAAATTACAAGTGATCAATCCACTCAAACACTCCATTTCCAGAGCTGAAAGTAAATACTTAGCTTTTTTTTAATGCCTCTGAGAAGGAATTTTGTCAACAATGTGATAACACAGAAATGTATGATCCTGCGCTTGTGATTCTCTGATGAGTATGATGATGTACTGGGAAAGAGGAAAGGTGAGATTTAGAAACATGAAAGCCCAAAAATATAAAATAATATTCAGTTGATCTAAGATAACTTGATTCTCCACAGTATTTGAAGACCTCTTAGTAGAAAATAAAGTTTTCAACTTTGGAAGAGAGACACTTTCAACTACAATAATTTTTTAAGTTTAAAAAACTAAAATTATCTTTTGCATTTAATTAACTGCATTTTTGGTTGGAGCAACAGAACCTAAATCTGGCTATCTTAAGCAAAAGGCAGGGTTTTTCTCTTTCGTGTGTGTGTGTATGTGTGTATATATATATTTTTTTAATTGCACTTTAGGTTCTGAGGTACATGTGTAGAACATGCAGGATTTTTGCATAGGGACATACATGGCAATGTGGTTTGCTGCCTCCATCCCCATCACCACCTATATCTGGCATTTCTCCCCATGTTATCCCTCCCTGACTCCAAACCCCCCACTGTCCCTCCACTAGTCTCCCCACCCAAAAGGCCCCAGTGTGTGATGCTCCCCTCCCTGTGTCTATGTGTTTTCATTGTTCAACACCCGCCTGAGTGAGAACATGCAGTGTTTGGTTTTCTGTTCTTGTGTCAAGGTAGTTTAATACAAAGATTGAGAGCTCGTGGAATTGAAGCAAGCCTGGAGATAACAGCCTTATTTGGAAAACAAGAAGTAACCAAGGATTCCTGCTAGGCTACAGGTTACCTATAGCCTAGCAGGTTACAGAGCAGAATCAGGTTACAGAGCAGCATCAGCCTAAGCCACAGACCACCATCACCACTACTGAGATGAATGAATCTATTCCATCTCCGGATTCCTGAGTCATCTTTCAATGTAGCAGTTCTAGAGAGAGTCCCTACCTGCCCAACTAAGTCACATGCAATTCCCCAGCTGTGACACACAGGGACACAGACCCTCCTCCTCCTCAGTGCATTCCAGGGTCCTTTTGCTTCAGTCTGCACAATTTGCAGTTTGCAGGAGCTCTCTGTTTGTGGAACTACCTAAAACTTACAAACTGAGGTAGCTGAGCCCAGTGTACTGACTGAGGCCAAGGTCTCATTCTCAAGCAATTTAACCAAGCATGCAAGGATGAGAAGTTAAAAAAAAATTGCAAGCAGATTTTTAGGAATAATTATCCTTTGGTCCTCAGTCCTGTGTAATCTGGCTAGTTTGGTCCCGGTGACCCTAATATCAATATCCCTATTGAAAATCTATTTGAGTCAGAACATTCATATTAGCATGCTGATACTACTGACAATGACGGAAATAATGCTCATTCTATCTCTGTGAAGAGATATTGTCTTTTGTGAAGCTACTCGGCCTCTGCCACCCTTGAATCCTCTTGTTAACGCTGAAATCAGGTAGCTCCTTTCAACTGTGGTTTCTCCTACCAGAATCCCCAGTCTTCCAAAAATGGCCCATCCCAGAAATGGCATTTCCTTTATCAATGTAAGTCCAAAGATCTCGGTAAAGGGAGTGGATTTGAGACTGTTTGGGGGTTATACTTAGTATATAGTCAGACAAGATGTTCACAGATCACTCGGTATTTTTCATTGCTTGAAGTTTTGAATACATTCCTTCTTATCATCACTGGGCCCACAATTTTGTGGTCCGGAGTTGAAACCAGTTTGGGTTTAACCAGCCAAATTGTTGAAACCATATAGAGCTGCTCAGTCTTGCTCTCGATGCAAAATATCTGCTAAATGATTCATATCAAAAAATTGTGCAGACATATGATTACACTCCCCTAACGGCCACACAAGGTCATTCCTGCACATACTCCAAAGATTTTTTTTTTCTCCGAAGAATTAGTCAAGCTCTGTTATTCTTATTGTTATAAGCCTTCTTACCCAAAGAGTGTCTTCGTAATATGTCTCCGGGCCATGTTGGAATTTTTTAGTTAGACCTTTAGGCAAAGTAAACTGTAAGACAGGTAGGGAACGTGGAGAACAGTTTTCATCTTTCAAGATACTATCTCAGGCAAGAGAACAATAGAATCTTCAAGAAAGAGAAATGTCTTATCAGACCAAAGAGGGGAGATTTTTGCGGGGGGGAAACAGAAACTCCATAAGAGGTGCGGAATGGGTTGCTCAGGTATCGGAGTCCTTTTAGGGCCAGGGACCGCCTCTTTTCTGACAAATGTCTACAATTCTATGTAAGTGGCATACTTAGTGGGAAAGTTACTTGATGTGGAATTCAGCACCCTTCAGCATCAAAATCTGAGTGTGGGTTTTGATTATTGTAGCCTGACAGCTGCAAGATAATGAATTCTTTCATCATGGTAATAGAACATCCCTGTGTTTTAGTCCATGGCTTACACTGAGAATTTAGAGATTTGAGCTTATCATTCTCTGCTTTAAGCCATTCAGCATTATCAGAAGAAGCACCTATTGATTTTTCACATCTTTCATACTGTTTTTTGCGGTGGTCACAACATGGCCCACTGGAACTGTCAGTGAATCTTCGATTACAGACTTACTGTCCACAGGCAATCATTTACTTCGCTATCTTATCACTGCAAGCCATGAACCGGTGGATTACCAACACAGAAACTAATAGGATGTTCAGTTTCTTCTACTCTATCTCATATTGAGAACCAGTCTCTAACTCCTCGCATTTCCTTGTAAGTCTGTTACCTAACATACTATTCCCTGATACAAATTTCTGAATATGTCATTAAGAGACTGTGTTGTTTCAAATCCTGACTCGGCTATTTATTAGCTACATGAACCTGAGAAATCTCTCTGCATTTCAGCTTCTTTCATCTGGAAATCAGGATAATGACAATAGTGCCTACCTCGATGGTTATGCGGATGAGGGAGTTAATACATGTCAAACACTTGGAATAGTGCTCGGCATATTGAATGGGCTCAGTAATTGTAAGCTTCTTGCTATAAAAACAATGGTAATTATGATTACTATCATTCTTATCAGCCAAAGTTCTTTTGTTTCATCTTTTATTTTAGATTAGGAGTTCTATGTGCAGATGCGGGTTTGTTACCAGGGTATATTGGGGTACAAATCATCCCATCACCCAGGTACTAAGCATAGTACCCAATAGTTGGTTTTTCCACCCTTCCCCCACTCCCTCCTTCCTGACTTGAGAGGCCTCCAGTTTCTACTGTTGCCATATTCAGATCCATGAGTACCCAAAATATAGCTCCCCCTTATAAGTGAGAACATGTGATATTTGGTTTTTTTGCTCCTGTTTGAATTCACTTAAAAGCCTCCAGCTGCATTCATGTTGCTGCAAAAGACATGACATCATTCTTTTTTATGGCTGTGAAGTATTCCACAGTGTATATATACCACATTTTCTTACACCAGTCCACTGTTGATGGGCACCTAGGTTGGTTCTATGTCTTTTCTATCGTGAATAGTGCTGCAATGTACATGTGATTGCATGTGTCTTTTTGGTAGAATGATTTCTTTTGGACATATAACCAGTAATGGGATTTCCAGGCTGAATGGTAGTTGCTTTACGTTCTTTGAGAAATCTGCAAACTACTTTCCACAGTGGACTATCAAAGTCCTTTTGCATAAGAGAAAGAAACTAAATCTGTACATTTTAAGGGGAAAAAAAGAGAGATTATTCAACTATCTGGTGTTGCAGAGTGAACAGGAAGCAGCAGGATCAGGTTTGGGAACCACGATGGGGCAGGAGAGGTCCTGAAGGCTGGGCCCTCGCAGTCAAAGTGCAGAATGGCCCACAGGATGTCTGGTCCGCACACGACCACCACTACTGCTGTGAAGGAGGGGCCCTAACCAACTTCAGGTCTTTCTGTCAAGACCGAAGTTCCAACAAAAACGCGTCTGTCTAAACCTATTTCCCGTGCTCCTGGACACTATCACCAAGGCTACAGAACAGGAGATTCCTCTAACAGTACTTGAAATGGTGTTAGGAAAAGAGAGTTGATATTGAAAAGACAAAAGATGACAAGTGCATTAGGTGACACATAGGATCACAAAATGTAAAATGACCAGTAATCCTGAATGTAACACATGTGACCAACATGAAGTTTCCTCTAACTTGAGATAAGTTCAAATGCCAAGAAAAAGAGAGTTTTGACTTTACAGAATTTTTGAAGTGTAAATTCACACATTCCTCCCCAAGAAACATTCCCCAAAGAGACGAGCATTGTACCAACCTGCCTGGCTCTATCTGAAACTTCTCCTCTTCAGACTTGCACCGTTTTCCAGATCGGGAATCCGTACTTGACCTCTCACCAGCTCCAGGAGAGGAGGAGCCCTGTGAAACAGAGGTTAGGGGTAGCAAGCTTCAGGGAGGTGGTGAACTTAGCTCAGCTGTGAAGGATGAGTCATTTGTATAAGGAGGAAAAGAGGAGGCCAATCCAGACACTGAGATGGGGACAAGCAGCCAGGCTGGCAGTACGTGCCTGTCTGTCTGTCTGGAAGTTTCATTACAAGAATAACAGGTAGAAAGTTTGACTGGAAGGCCAGTATGTCACCTTGATTCTCAAGCTAAGATGTAAGCACTTAGTATATGATAGTCACAATCTTGAAAATTTACAAGCACTATCTCAAGTAATTCTCACAATAACATGGTTTAAGTACTACAGTTTCTAAATGTATATAAACATTCTAATGTACAGTTGAAGACACTGAGGCTTAGAAAGATTACATAACTTACCCACGTCCACACTGCCAGCTGTAAGTGATGGAGCCTGATAGATTTTCAAATAATACACTCATAGCTATTCATTAATTGTACTGTCTTATTTAGAGAGTAAAACACATATTGACAGATTGAAAATTTGTGGAAAATGTACACAGGCAAAAAAAACCCACCATATGCATTTTTATTTAGAGTGTTTGAATGACTAAGAAAGCTCTTGTGGGTTTACAGAATAATCCCGGTCTTTATGGAGGGGGACTCACTTAGTGGGGCTTCTCACCTGTGGCACAAGCATTTTTCCTTCTTTGGAGGTTTACTGTCAACACACACAGAGCAAATGACAATTCAGAAGTAAACCAAAAATGGTTGTTACATTTTAACGTACCTTTAAAAAATAACTTTCGTTATCACCTTCTTACCAGCACTGATTGCTTCATCACAAACCGCGGCATCTAAATCTCTCCCCACCCCTTTGCAATCACTCTGCTTTTTCACAAAAGGATCATTCTCAGAGAAAGCGTCATCTCCTGCATTTGCACGTGAGCTTGATTGCATTCTCCTTGAGGACAGATATTTCTCATTAGACCTTAACTATCAAGCAGTCATGCATCACTTAACAATGGGGATATGGGCAAAAGGACTCATACCTGTAATTCCAGCACTTTGGGAGGCCAAGGCAGGTGGATCTCTTGAGCTCAGGAGTTAGAGACCAGCCTGGGCAATGGGGCGAAACCCCATCTCTACAAAAAAACAAAAAACTTAGCCAGGCATGGTGCTGCACATCTGTAGTCCCAGCTACACAGGTGACTGAGGTGGGGGGATCACTTGAGCCTAGGAGGTCAAGGCTGCAGTGAACCGAGACGGCACCACTGCACTCCAGCCTGGACAACAGAGTAAGATGCTGCCTCAAAAATAAAAACCAAAACCGAAACAATAGGGATACATTCTGAGAAATGTGTTGTTAGGTGATTTCATCACTGTACAAGCATCATAGAGTGCACTTTAAAAAACATGGATGGTCCAGCCATCTACACACTTAGGCTATACGAGGCTACACACTTAGCCTATTGCTCTTAAGCTATACACCAGTGTAGCATGTTACTGCCCTGAAGAATGCAGGCAATCGAAACACAATGGAAACTATGTATGTATCAGAATGTATGTAAATATAGAAAAGATACAGTGAACATACATTATAAAAGATTAAAAATGGTATACCTGTCTAGGGCGCTTAGCTTATTACGAATGAAGCTTGCAGGACTGAAAGTTGCTCTGGGTGAGTCAGTGAGTGAGTGGTGGTGAATGTGAAGGCTGAGGACATTACTGAGTACTTCTGTTGACTTTATACTGTACACTTAGCTTACATTAACTTTGTTTTCAAACAGGTATTTCTTCAATACTAAATAATCTTAGCATACTATAACTTTGTTACCTTATAAACTTTTAAATTTTTTTAACTTTTGGCTCTTTTGTCATAACAGCTTAAAACACAAACACATTGTACACCTTTTAATACACCTGTATGAAAATAATTTTTCTTTAAATCCTTATTCTTTTTTGTTTGTTGGTCTGTTTGGTTTAGAGACAAGGTCTAACTGCAGCCTCAAACTCCTGAGCTCAGCCTCCCAAAGTGCTGGGATTACAGGTATAAGCCACCACACCTGGCCTTTATATTCTTATGCTATAAGATTTTTCTATTTTTTAAGTTTCATTTTTACACGTTTTAAATATTTTCTCTTAAGAACTAACACACAAACACACACTTTCACCTAGGCCTACACAGGGTCAGGGTCATCAATATCATTGTCTTCCCCTTCTATATCTCCTCCCACGGGAAGCTCTTCAGTAACATGCACGGAGCTATCATCTCCTGTGATAACAATACCTTCTTCTGTAATATCTCCGAAGGGCCTGCCTGAGGCAGTTTTACAGTTAACTTTTTAATACAGAAGTAGAAAAAGCACACTTTAAAATAATGATAAAAAAATAGTATAATAGGCCGGGCGCAGTGGCTCAAGCCTGTAATCCCAGCCCTTTGGGAGGCCGAGGCGGGCGGATCACGAGGTCAGGAGACCGAGACCATTCTGGTCAACCTGGTGAAACCCTGTGTCTACTAAAAATACAAAAAATTATCTGGGCACGGTGGCGCATGCCTGTGGTCCCAGCTACTCGGGAGGCTGTGGCAAGAGAATTGCCTGAATCCAGGAGGCGGAGGTTGCGGTGAGCCGGGATTGCGCCATTGCACTCCAGCCTGGGTAACAAGAGCGAAACTCCGTCTCAAAAAAAAAAAAAAGATAATAAATGTGTAAACCAGTAGCGTAGCTATTTATTATCATGATGAAGTATTATGCACTGAACATAATTGCATGTGCCATACGTTTGAATGACGGGCAGCACAGTAGGTTTGTTGACATCAGCACCGTTACAAACACATGAGTAATCCATTGCACTCCAACGTTATGAAGACTGTGACGACACCAGGGGATGGGAATTTTTCAGCTCCATTATAATCTGTGGGACCACAGTCATAGAGCTGTCTGTCATTGACTAAAATGTCTTCATGCAGTGCATGATTGTCCAAGACTGGCTAATCATTTTTAAAGGTTGCATACATTTTATGGGAATAATCTCTAAAACTGAGTATTTAGGATGAAAATCGTCAAACTTCTTTAGTGTTCTCAGTTCACTAGTCTTTTTTAAAGAAGATGGATCAAAGAAGACCTCAAGGGTCAGCAATCTCAACTTTGACTGAGTAATGGCTCCAGAACAGCAAGCTGTCGTGTCACAGGAGAGCCTTAGAAAGCAATCACATTAACCTAGCCCCCAGAGGCAGTTTGTCTGACTTCCCGTCACAGAGCCTTAGAAAGTTAACATGCTTAGAGTGAAGTTTCAGAGCTTCCGAGGATGGGTCTCATGTAGCACTCAGTGTTGGTGCTCTCCACACAAATGGGGCTGGGCCACACAAGATAAGACACGGAAGGCGGGAAACATAATCAAAGAGGCACGGCATCAGGCCTAACAGCATTAGCAAGTAAACCAGCTGATGTTACCTGAATTACTATAAGAAGTACAGCTGCTCCTTGACTTACAATGTGTTACATCCCAGTAAACCCATGATAGGTTGAAAGTATCTTATGTCTAACTGTGTTTTCAATTTAGGATATTTTCAGCTTATAAAATAATTCATCCGGAGGTAATCCCATCATAAATCAAGGAATGTACAGAATGAATGTTACTTTTGCACCATTGTAAGGCAGAAAAAATTCACATGTCAAACCACCATAAGTTGGGAACTGTCTGTGCTGGTTTTGGAGGTAGCCCTGAAAATTCGGTGTACTCATCTCTCCTTCCAAAGAAACCGCTGTGGGTTGCATAGTTGTCTGACAGCCGCAGGCTGTTGCCCCTTTGCAGCCACTGCTGCTATAGCATCCAGGCCATTCTTTCCCCAAGATGGTTCCAGCCAATGACTCAGCATAGTTAGGATACTAGCGTCGATCCATTCCTGGGGAATGAAGGATTCTTCTGAAGACCAGCCTTTGCTTCAGGACTGTATTAGTTCGTTCTCATACTGTTGTAAAGAATTTCCCAAGACTGGATAATTTATAAAGAAAAGAAATGTAATTGACTTGCAGTACAGCATGGCTGAGGAGGCCTGAGGAAACTTACAATTATGGCAGAAAGGGAAGTAAACATGGCCTTCTTCACATGGGGACAGGAGAGAGAAGTGCCAAGTGAAAGGGGGAAAAGCCCCTTACCAAGCCATCAGATCTTGTGAGAACTCACTCACTATCCTGAGACTAGCATAGGGGAGATCCACCCCCCCCCATGATCTCATCACCTCTCCCAAGGTCCTGCCTCCAACATGTGGGGATTACAATTTGGATTACAATTCAAGATGACATTTTGGGTGGGGACACAGCCAAACCATAACAGAGACTCCCCATTGCTTGGCCAAAACTTTCTTAGAATTGTGCTGCCAACTCTCCCTCCCTAATCTTTTTTCCCTCTCTCTTTTCATGAGTATCAGACCAACAATTTGGTCTGAAGCCAAACTAACTCAGAAATATAAAGTAAGCCATACACATAATTTTAAATTTTCAAAGTAGCCACGTTGTAAAAGTAAAAAGAAATAAGCAAAATAAATTTTAGGCATAACCATTTATACTTGCCAATGGTATATTTTATTTTCAAATATTATTTCAACCTACAGCCAATATTTTAGAAGTCATTTAGGAGATATTTTACATTCTCATACATGTGGGGGTGGGGGTTGTTTTTGTTTTTTGATACTAAGTTTTGTAAATCCAGAGCCTTTTTTGTACATTTCAACTCAACCTGGTCATATTGCAAATGTTCAATGCCACAGTCCCATGTGGCTACTGGCTACCCACCCTGTGAGACAGTGCAGTTCCCCAGGTTCTTGCTGCTCCATTCCTTTTCATCTTTCACAGGTACTCTCCTCCAGAAACCTTTCACGTGTCTAACTCTGTCTTAGCATCTGCTTCTTGGAGGACATAAACTGGCACAGTTTGCCTCATTTACTTCTGCTCCAAATACTGTTAAACAGGTACAGATTACATTTTTTTTTTAAATTTTTTATTGGATTATAGGTTTTGGGGTACATGAGCAGAGCATGCAAGACAGTTGCGTAGGTACACACATGGCAGTGTGCTTTCTTTTCTTCTCCCCTTCACCCACATTTGGCATTTCTCCCCAGGCTATCCCTCCCCACCTCCCCCTCCCACTGGCCCTCCCCTTTTCCCCCCAATAGACCCCAGTGTTTAGTACTCCCCTTTCTGTGTCCATGTGTTCTCATTTTTCATCACCCACCTATGAGTGAGAATATGCGGTGTTTCATTTTCTGTTCTTGTGTCAGTTTGCTGAGGATGATGTTCTCCAGATTCATCCATGTCCCTACAAACAACACAAACTCATCATTTCTGATTGCTGCATAATATTCCATGGTGTATATGTGCCACATTTTTCCAATCCAGTCTATTATCAATGGACGTTTGGGTTGATTCCAGGTCTTTGCTATTGTAAACAGTGCTGCAATGAACATTCGTGTACATGTGTCCTTATAGTAGAACGATTTATAGTCTTTACAGGAAAAAAACAAACAAGCCCATTCAAAAGTGGGCAAAGGATATGAACAGATACTTTACGAAAGAAGACATATATGAGGCCAACAATCATATGAAAAAATGCTCATCGTCACTGATCATCAGAGAGATGCAAATCAAAACCACATTGAGATATCATCTCACGCCAGTTAGAATGGCGATCATTAAAAAATCTGGAGACAACAGATGCTGGAGAGGATGTGGAGAAATAGGAACACTTTTACACTGTTGGTGGGAGTGTAAATTAGTTCAACTATTGTGGAAGACGGTGTGGCGATTCCTCAAGGCCTTAGAAATAGAAATTCCATTTGACCCAGATTACATTTTTTAAAAAACTGTCATTATATCACTTTCCTGCTCAAAATACTTCGGTGGCCACCATGCATTTAGGCAAAAATCTTTTCACTTGATAACCAGTGGCTTCCACAGTATTGCAACCTCCACGTAGTCAGTTTTACTTCAAGCATTCCCACACACACCTCCCTCAAGGCAGGTAGGTCTCCTCACTGTTTTTACCACCTGCAATTGCTCATGCTCTTCCCATTTCCATTTCTCTATTTGAGGTTAATTTTTTAAGCATCAGTGTTGGTATTTCCTATCTGTACATTTAATATTTTAAAATTATACTGGATATCACTGGCATATTCATATAAGAATCTATGCATATAATTTTCAGAAGATAAATTAATGTACTATACCTAAGTTCAATATTTACTTAACCACTGTCAATTTACAGTAGTAAATCAGAATTTGCTTTTTGTGGTTTTAATTACCTGTGATCTGAAAATCTTAAGATATTTGAGACAGAGAGAGAGATCACATTCACATAAATTTTATTTTAATCTATTGTTATAACTGTTCTGTTTTATTGTTAGGTATTACTGTTAATCTCTTACTGTGCATAATTTATAAATTAAACTTTGTCATAGATATGTATGTAGGTATGGGAAGAAAATATAGTATATGTAGGGCTTGTTACTATCCACAGTTTCAGACATCTACTTGGGGGTCTTGGAACATATCCTCCACAGATAAGGGGGTGCTACTGTACTCAGGATGTACTCACTCAGTAGACAATAAACAATGGTGAACACAAAGAAGTAGAGGCTACAATTCCTGTTTTCAAGATGGGATGGTTAGTTTTATGTGTCAACTTGGGTAGTCTATGGTACCCAGCTGTTTCGTCGAACACTAGTCTAGATGTTGCAGTAAAGGTATGTTTCTGATGTCATTAACCTTTACAATTAGTTGACTTTTCATAAAGCAGATTATCCTTCGTAATGTGGATGAGCCTTATCCAATCAGTTGAAGGCCTGATGAACAAAGACTGAGGTTTCCAAAAGAGGAAGGAATTCTGCCTCAAGACCACAGCATAGAAATTCTGCCTGAGTTTCCAGTCTGTTGGCTTCCCCTGCAGATTTCAGACTCAAGATTGCAGCATAAACTCTTAACTGAATTTCCAGCTATCCAGCCTGCCTTACAGATTTTTGGACTTGCCAGTTGCCACAATTCTGTGAGCCAACGTTTTCAAATAAATCTCTCTCTATCTATGCATGCATATATCTATATTATCGGCTCTGCTTTTCTGCAGAACCCTAATTCACAAGAGTTTTTCTTTCAGTTGTAGAGATTAAGCAGGAAAACTTGGAAAGTTAAATAATGGCACAAGACAATGTGTTGGAAAAATAAATCATTAAATTGTAACTGTCAAATTTATACTCCAGGCCCCACATGCTCAGGTGTTGAGAAGAAAGATAGATCACGATAGTCTAATTATCCAAATGAAAGCCCAAGTACTCAAACATTTTGGTGTTTAAATGTGAAACTGTTTAAAACTATAAAACTAATTTCTTAACATCTCAAACCTACCTTCTTAAAAAGCACATCCCACATTTGGTCTGTTTCAGCTTTCAATCAAATATGCTTCTGCTGAGATAGAAGAGAAAGCGTAACTTAGTTAAACTTGGGCAAAACTAATCTTGCAAGTTGATCGAAAACCTGCTTCACAGAAACTCCCTTGAGAATACCTCAGAAAGAATTGAAAAGATCCCAGTCTAAATCAGGACAGAAAACTATGGTTTTCCAATGTTACACACACACACACACACACACACACACACACACAAAGGCTGCCATGTGCTTTATTAGAGAGGCAATTTTATTTTAACAAGGGATTTATTAAAAGCCTAACTTGTTTCATTTTCCCTGTTTCATCCTCCTTTTAACCATATCCATTCCCTTTTTTGCAAAACATTTTTAAATTTGGCAAACTCAGCTCTACCTCCCCTTTACATCGCAGCAGACAAAGTTGAGATTTGTGGTTGCTTAATCATAATTAATCAATGGGATGCATAACCCAGAAGAAAAATCAATAATAAAGAAAACGTTATATAAAAAGTCTAACGTCTGATAAAAGACTGTTATCCAAATATACAAAGAACTCTTAAAACTCAACAATAAGAAAGCAAACAACCTGATTTTTAAAATGGGAAAAAACCTGAACGAACATTTCACCAAAGAAGATAAAGGTGGCAAGTAAGCACAAGAAAAGATGATCAACGTCACGTCATTAGAGAATTGCAAATTAAAACAACAATGAGGTATCACTACACAGCTGTTGGAAAGGCCAAAATCCAAAACAGTGACAACACCAAATGCTGGCAAGGATGTGGTGTGGTGGGAACTCTCGTTCATTGCTGGTGAGAATGCAAACTGGTACAGCCACTTTGAAGACAGTTTGGCAGTTTTTTTCCAAAATGAAACACAGTCTTACCGTTTGATCCAGCAATTCTGCTCTCTGATATTTCCACAAATGAATTTAAAACATATGTCTAAACAAAAACCTGCACACGAATGCTTACAGCTGCTTTATACTTGCCAAAACTTGGAAGCAACCAAGATTTCCTTCAGTAAGTGAATGGATAAACTGGTACCTGCAGACAACAAAATATTCAGCACTAAAAAAAAAAAAAATGAGCTAACAAGCCGTGAAAAGACATGGAGGAAACCTAAATGCATGTTATTAAGTCAAAGAACCCAATCTGAAAAGGCTACATTTTATGTAACTCCAAGACATTCTACAAAAGGCAAATCTATGCAGACAATAACAATATTAGTAGTTGTTGGGATCTAGTGGAGAGGAAGGTATGAATAGGTGGAGCAGAGGGGATTTGGGGTGCAGTGAAACAACTGTGTAGGATTCTGTAATTGTGGATACATGTCATAATACATTCATCTAAACCCACAGAATGTGCAACACCAAGAGTGAGCCTTAATGTTAACGATGGACTCCCAGCAATAATGAGGTGTCAGCGTCAGTTCATTGACTGTGACAAATGTACCACTGTGCGGCAGGATGTCCATAGTGAGGGAGGGTGTCCATTTTGAGGGAGAGGGAGGAATATATCAGAACTCTCTCATTTTATGCTCAATCTTGCTAAACCTAAAACTAAACTGAAAAGTAAAGTTTATTACTTTTTAAAATCCTCATCTCTTATCTCTACTTTGATTGCAAATAATCTGTGAACGGACTATAGACCAAGGCTCTCAAATTTCACAAAGCCCTGCACAGCAACACCTTATCTTACCCTGCACTCCTTCAGAAAGCCCCACATTTTCCAATTCACTATCAGTTTTCACAACCTCTCCATGAGTATCTTCTCACTCTCTTCTTCCCCTCACCCCTAAGCAGCTCCTTTGCTCACAGAGGACAGGGAAGTAGAATTAATCTAATCATGAGATTTAATCAGTTTAAAGTAGTTATGAGTGGCTAAAATTTCTATGAAATGAAAAATCATGTTAATTGAAACCTCAAAGGTGTGCGGAGGTGAGTTTGTAATGCAGAGCACCCTCTGGGTCTTGGGTCTCCTCTAAGCTGTCACCATCAACCCTTCCCATTCATCATCTCACAGGCTCAGCAAAGTAACCAGGCATCCCACTTTTGAAAACAACATGAGTGAGTGGCCAGTCAAGTGATACTAGTCAAAATGTTCCATATCTGTGAATTCTATACTTTGTGATAGTCCCCAGTGATGAAGACAGTTAAGTGCTTGTAAGAGTCGAATCTAGATGGTGCTAGAACATTTTCCAGCTAACAAGCCAATGGAGCTGATGTGCTCACTGAATTAGACTGTACTAATCACCATTCCCCTGCTCACTCCCACAAAATGTCAGTCTGTCAGTTACCAGTATTAGCACTTCAAAGTTTGCATTGGGCAGCATTATCACATGGCTTTAATGCTCTATTAGCAGATTGGCCATATGTGCCAATTGCCTGTGACATCCCAGGTTACACCTCTTTTACCAGCAAATTATTAATAGCTTCCCCTTTCACTCTCAAGAGCATCTCCTTTGGGGCAATAAATAATAAGGTCACTGGGATGAATACTGAGTGTCAACTTGATCGGATTAAAGAATGTAAAGGATTGTTTTTGGGTGTGTCTATGATGGTGTTGTAAAGAAGATTAACATTTGAGTCAGTGGAATGGGAAAGGCCCACCCACCCTCAATCTTGGTGAGCACCATCTAATCAGCTGCCAGTGTGGCTAGAATAAAAGCAGGCAGAGGAATGTGGAAGGACGAAACTGGCTGAGTCTTCCAGCCTTCATCTTTCTTCCATGCTGGATGCTTCCTGCCCTCCAATATCAGGCTCCAAGTTCTTCAGCTTTTGGACTCCTGGACTTACACCAGTGGTTTGCTAGGGGCTCTCAGGCCTCCAGCCACAGACTGAAGGCTGCACTGTCAGCTTCCCTACTTTTGAGGTTTTGGGACTCAGACTGGCTTCCCTGCTCCTCCGCTTACAGATAGTCTATTATGGGACTTCACCTTCTGATTCTGTGAGTCAATACTCCTTAATAAACTCCCCTTTATATATAAATCTATCCTATTAGATCCATCCCCCTAGAGAACACTGACTAATACAGTCACCTACTCATGGGAGAAGCTGACCTGCTATTTTAATAGACTTTTCACTGAATGCCATAGAAAGAAGGCAGTACATCTACAGCTACTGTGTTAGTCAGGGTTCTCCCGAGAAATAAAAGCAATAGGATGTGTATACATAGAGAGAAAGAGATTTAACATCAGGTGTTCACAACAGTTCATGTGAGAAAAACTCGGGAGTTTAAATTAATCTCTTGTCGATATGCCCAATATTGCTGTTACCACAAAGAAACAACAACAATAACAAAACAAAAAATGCAAATAAAGACTATTTTAGAATAAGTAGATTATCCTGCCTGAGGGATATCACAGTTTCTCCATATTTTTGGCTAGCCAGGTTGTCACTTCCCTATTTTGTCTGGTTCTAAGCACATTTTAAGAGGTCTTGATAAAGCACAGAGCTTTTAGAAAAATATAGCCATAAATATCATGGTAGCATGGACCATCAAGATAGCATGAATATCTGGATGTCTCCAAATGCCAAAGTGTTAGGGCAGTATATTTTGGTGTGGTGTGAGGAAGAATTTCCCAATTACTGGAGTACAGTAGACCACTTCAGGAAGTTGTGAGCTCACTCTCCTCAGAAGAATCTAACAGATTTGGATAAGCTTTTTGAGTGGTATCATGATGTGTGGAAGGATAAACTACATGACTTCTAAGTTTCTTCTCAATTCTAAGCACTTCTGTTTAAATAGTCCATAATTAAAAGTTGTCATTATCTTCAAAAGAATTCCTCTTACGCAGTGAATTGACATCGCAAAACATACCTCCTCAGGTTCAATGAGATCCTGACATAGAAGATGTTGGCAGATGCCAAGACATCAAAGAAGGGCTGAAGTGACTCAGCAGGCAAACGAATGTGGTATATTTGCCAGTTTTGAGGCACCACCAAGAATACAATGTTGAGATTCTGATGTGTACCCCAAATACCAAAATAAATATATATGCTTATTCTGCTATTTAGCAGATCTATAGCAGGGGCAATGACAAAGACATAAGCTGAGAGATTTGAAGAAAGTTCCATGATCTGAATTTAAGATATTCAGAAATTAAACTTTTTTTAAATTCTGCTAAGGAAAATTTTTCTTACTGTGAATATGAGTGTAGAAAAAAACATTTAGAATTACAAGTTTCCAAATGCTCAAATATCTTTCTACTTGGTGTTAAAAAAGAACTTTAAACATTTGTCAGTCTTTGCTGTGTTACTTACCCAACCATTCCATCTCCTCTTTGCCATGTGTGTCTATCAAAACTCAGTTCTCTTCACACTTCATGTGGTACATCTTGGGAAAAGCAATCCACTATTGGCCTTAAGAATTTCTGCATTTGCTTGCTGAATACACCAAGAATACAAGGCCCTGACCACTCTCAACCCAAGCCATTTCTCTGAGCTGGATTTTCCACCTTGAGAAACAAGGGCAACATCTCTCCTAAGATAAAGACCAAGCTTGCTTCTGCTTATTACAAAAGTGGCAGATTGTCCAAGTTTGGAGTTCCTCTCCTGTAATGCAACTCACTGCATGTCCAGGCATCCATCTGGGCCCACCTGTGTGTGCCATCCCCTGTGTGCAACATCCCCTGTGTGCAACTCAGGGGCACAAAGCTCTGTCTACTGCTTTTGCCTTTGCAATAATTTTTTTTTTTGAGACAGAGTCTCACCTGTCATCCAGGCTGGACTGTAGTGGTGCGACCTCGGCTCACTGCAACCTCTACTCCTGGGTTTAAGCGATTCTCTGCCTCAGCCTCCTGAGTAACTGGGATCACAGGCGTGTGCCACCACACCCAGCTAAGTTTTGTATTTTTAGTAGAGACAGTGTTTCACCATCTTGGCCAGGCTGGTCTTGAACTCCTGACCTCGTGATCCATGTGCCTCAGCCTTCCAAAGTGCTGGGATTGCAGGCATGAGCCAGCGCACCCAACCATACTAAAATTTTTTAGCTCTGACCCAGAAGTCTCATGTCTTCTGCCAATATTCATCAAATAAGAAAAAGGCTAACTCCTAAGTTTGGAAGTAGGATAAACTCTCAGGACATTTACAGCTCTTAACCATACAGTTGGAGAAGTGACTAATAACTACACTTCCCCTTTCTACCCTAAAACTGATCCCAACATTGATTGGTTCAGCCGGGTGTTAAGCTACTGAACAGAGGAAAGTATTGAAAGGAGAAGGATCATAAAAGAAATGGGTTGGTGTCTAGAAGCAGTGGCCAAAATTGGGCACTGACATGGAAATTCCGAAAAGATTCAAGCAGTAAAGACACACTTTATAACTGTGTTTGAGACCAGGCCTGCCTACCTCTTTCAGAAAGAGAAAAAAAGCTGAAGTCTATATCTTATGCCTCCGAACATTTCTTTTGGTAATTTATTCTAATGAATATGTATTGAAAGGCCTGGGGCAAGACTAAAGAGAGAACATTTTCAGAAGACATCTATGGGTCAGACTGGTTGGGACTCTAGTTATTATTCTGTAAGTTATTTTATATTCTAAATAAAATTATCTTTCCCTTGTTCTACATTTATTCATGTGCTCACAAAGCTCATTTTCATGATCTCTTGGGCTTTATTCCAGCTACATCTTTATTCTGCATCTCCTTGTCTACTAAAGCTATATATTTGTGAACCTTCTCCAATAAGATAAAAAAAGGAACAGTTATATCCTCTGCCCAGTTGAAGACTTCCACTTATCTGAGAGTAACCCACATTTAGGTGAGCCTCCTATATTTATGCAATCACTCAGCATTCAACCAATATTTACTGAGCACTTTCCATCTGCCCGGCACTGTTGTAAAGAGCTGGAAATCAGCAGTTAACCAGACAGAAAGGAGCCCATGCTAGGGGGGGCCTGGAGACAGGAAGGAAGCATTAAATGCATGCTCTCAGACATGGCCAAAAGTGGAATAGGGTAATGGGACAGAGAGGACACAAACAAAGATTATTTTATGTTAGGTGAATATAGAAAGTGTTGCTGAGATCACACTTAGAAAGTGAAAGAAAATCAAGCACTTGGGCACCCAGGGGTAGAATGTTTCAGGCAGAGGAAATCACAAAGGCAAAGGAATGAGTGGCCCATTTGAAGGACAGAGAGCATCAGCTCCGCTAGACTGAGGAGGCCACTGAGGAGAAAGCACTGAGAGGTCCAGAAGATCTCCCCACAGTCATCTGGAGGTAAGATCTGAGGGAAACCAAGGCTGGGAGTCCTGTTAGCAAAATAAATAACTATCCAATCATGTATGTTCTTCTAGGTTGATCTTAAAATGGTTAGAGTACCAAGAAGCATACTCCCACAATCACTTTTCTGTTTCTCAGTAATGGATGTGCACCAACTTCACAACAATATGTAGGACACATTATGTCCCTGTGTTTTCTCAGCCATGTCATGTCATTTCCAACATAGTCACCTTATCAGAAGTAGAAATAACAAAGAAAGAACAGAGAATAATCCTGGGACATCAGACCATGGAATTACTGGATTAACTATTGTTATTACTGATTGAGCCTTGAACAATGCAAGAGTTAAGAGCACCAAACCCTCTGGTAATCAAAAATCCAGGTAAGGCCAAGCACAGTGGCTCATACCGGTAATCCCAGCACTTTGGGAGGTGGAGGCAGGTGGATCACTTGAGGTCAGGAGTTCAAGACCAGCCTGGCCAACATCGTGAAACCCTGTCTCTACTAAAAATACAAAAATTAGCCAGGTGTGGCACCATGTGCCTGTAATTCCAGCTACTCAGGAGGCTGATGTGAGAGGATCGCTTGAACCCAGGAGGCAGAAGTTGCAGTGAGATGGTGCTACAGTACTCCAGCCTGGGTGACAAAGCGAGACTCTGTCTCAAAAAATATATATATATTATGTGTAACTTTTGACTCCACAAAAGCATAACCACTAAGAGCCTACTGTTGACTGGAACCCTTTTTGACCATGTAACCAGTCAATTAACACATATTTTGTATGTTATATATATTATATACTGTATTTAAGCTAGAGAAAGAAAATGTTATTTAAAAACTCATAAGGAAGAGAAAATAAACTTACTATTTATAAACTGGAAGTGGATCATCATAAAAGTCTTTATCCTCACTGTTTTCACATTGAGTAGGCTGAGGAAGAGGAGAAGACAGGGGTGAGTATTGCTCTCTCAGAGGTGACAGAGGTGGAAGAGGTGGAGGATGGAAAAGGGAAGGCCAGAGAGGCAGGCACACTCAAGATAACTTTTGTGGAAAAAAATCCACGTATAAGTCGACCTGTGCAGTTCAAACCTGTGTGGTTCAAGGGCCAACTGTAATATCAAAAGCACCAGAAAACAAAGTTTATGCACCTGTGAGCCCTGGGGTGGGAAGAGGTGGGAGAAAGGAGGAAAAATATCCTCCAGGTAACCAGCATCAGATCCTGTGAGAGTATTAGGACCCTACCGAGAGAAAGGATGTCATTTAGAGAGCAACAGAAGAAGAGGGCAAACACGGTCCCCTCTTTGTCTTGGTTCCGTCTTTCCACTGGATGTGAAGAGACAAGAATGTCTAGTATTAGCTCCCGTTGGGAGTTTTTAATAAAGGCATTAAAGTTGACACTGGGTCTCATCCAACTAACTGAACAGGAGAAGAGCGATAGTTCTTTAACATTTTTATGTAGCGTTAAGCATTATCTCAACAAGCAAACAAATGTTAAGACCAGAAATAATTGGCCCACAATTCCAGCATTTTAATAAAATTTAATTCAATATAAATTTTAATTTTCTCTATCTTCATTTCTAATCTTTTTATATAAACTCACATATATAAAATTGTTGTAATAATTTTATAGGTAGAATTTCATGTTCTTATAAAGATTTTCTTTGCTTTTTTTTTTAGAGGAGGAGGAGGAGAGAGTTGGCTTCATTTCTGGTTATCCAAGTGGGCTGCACTGTCTGGGTAGAATACAACTCTGGCTTTTAAATTTTCACAACAAAATGACAACGCTGCCTTCTGTGCATCTGGTCTCCAAGCACATGTTTCTCTCTTTTCTCACGATTTCAATGAACACTTTTATTGTTTATTTAATGGATCATCAATTTCACCTCCCTACCTACAAATGGAGTTTCATCTTGTTTTCATGCTGAGTAGTGAAACAGTGACAAAGCTAATCAGAATAAACTACATCAAAAGAGAACTAAGCTACCACAGCTCAGTAACAGGCAAAATATAAATATATGCACTCTAGAATGCACAATTGTTTGGTCACCAAGAAATTCAAATGGGATGTTGAAGAATGTAGGCATATCCAAGAGCTGAGCTACTTTGCCAAGCCCTTGGAGAGCCCAGAGCAACCCTTCCTGGCCATCCTGGGAGGAGCTAAGATTCTGCCCTTTTCTCAGCAACATAGACTTTATGCAAGAAGAGTACTTGTCAGAGAAACCAACTGTAATTCAAAACCTCCCTTACATCCAATATGAGAGTCGAATAGCCAAGCAAACCACCTATTCATTTAGGTTTTCCAAGCTCTATCTTGGTATTGCTAGATCATCAGAAAGTGAAGTCTCAGAATCACACGATCTCAACTCTCCCATGTCGCGCTATATTTTGTATAAAGGGTTGACACCAGATTTCATGCAAGAAGCACCTTTTTGCCTTTTTCATTGTGAGTCAGATTTACCAATGAAAAAAAAGACTCACATTGTAAATGTGTTGTGAGGTTTTGTTCTAGAAAAACGTCACCCTCTGCAAAGCTTTTTCATAGGCTTCCTTTTTCTAAAAATTAAAGTATAAAATCAGGGTGATGTAACCCCAATGCACAGTGTGGTTTGGCTCAGCTGCTTAGAAAGTCAGCCACATTTAGCAAGCATTCCGCCTCAGATTATCTGTTAACATCTCTTCCTGCTCTTTATAAACAGTTTTCTTTTAACTTCATCATTAATTTTACAATAATTTTTATATCATATTAAATCCTCTTGGAGAAAGAGGTTATAATACATATAATATGCACTAAAGGTATATATATAAAGGGCACTTCAGGGGATCAGGACAATTCCATGGACTGAGAGGTCAAGCCTTTAGTGATTTCATTGCAGTGTTCAGATTGGAGAAAGGAGGACATTTCTGCAGAAATATTGGTTGAACAAATTTAGTAAAGAAATCTTCTCTGTAATACAAATATATGCCTAACCATAATGAAGGACTGCTTGGGGCAAAGAGGGGAGCATGAAGTTGCAAAGACAGGGTCAGTCCTAGAGTGCTTTAAATATCAAGTTCATTATTTAATTTCTAGCCTCGAAGTAATTTTTGAGCAAGGATGTGGCTGATGAAATTGTCTAGATAATTATGACCAAGATGCTTTCATCAGTAGATCTACATTTCTCTGGAGGATAGTTCACGTGCTGTATGGATGGTGCAAGTTTGTTTTTAGACATTAAAATTTAAGTCCCACCAGGATATCTTGGTGGAAATGCCCAGTAGATTGTGAGATAGGAGTCTGGAGCTTGTCAGAGAAATGGATTTTTGAAAATTATCCACATAGAAGAGCATCAGAGAATCAATAAGAGAAGATGAATGCTCTGGGCTCCTTCTCCTTCAACAAATATTTAAAATAACCCTAAAGGGCAGAGACATCCAGAAGGAGACAGATTCAGTTCTGAATTAGAGGGCATGGGGGGACAATAGAACATGTGAATGCCCTCAAAATTGATGCCTTCTCTCAGTCCAACAAAGACTAAATTTAGAATGGTCTTTCAGTGCTCCATGACCAGATTACAGAGTTAATGAGTAATCATTTCTTTGGAGGGTTTTTTTTTTTTTTTTTTTTTTTGGCATGCGGATAAAAAATAAGGATGCAGAGAAGCTAAATAAAGGAAGAAAATGTGTTATCCATAAACCGGGAAAACGAATTCTTTAGGGAGTAAAAAAAGAGCAATACTGCCAACTCATGAAGAGAAGGCAGTGCCTCAAGGTTGTTCAGTGATACCTTATATGGCAAATAGTATTCAGCGTCAAGAGGAAAAAGCTCACACCGTGGGAAGCCACAGCCCTCTGTTAAAATCACTAAGAGAATGAGAGAAAAGGAGAAAATAGAGGTAACACTGGCAGCTTTACAGCAAAGGTAGGACCTTTGGAATGTGGGACCCAGATACATGATAAATGAGCCACATAAATTACACTCAAAAGCAGCCTGGTGTTCATGGGCTGTCATTGGAAATGGTTAGTCTGAAATTGGCTGAGTGCAAAAGAGAATGTTATGGAATGGGAAGTTTAATGTGACCTATAGGAAGATGGAGGTCAGAATTGTAGAGAAGAAACTATAGAGGATGAAACTGGAGACCTGAAGATTAGGATTTGGGCTCCACCTCATAGGTAATGGACTTTATCAGAAATTTGTAAGGGGAAACAACAAATTCCTATTTATGATGGAAAATAGGGCTCCTGTGCAGATGCACACACCGCCTGGCCAGACTCCAGCAGGAGGGAGGCCAGTTAGAAATTTTGCAATGGGTGAACAGGAGCTGATGAGGGCCTATGCTAAGGAAATCACAGGAGAATGAGGGTGGATGGGAGGAGGAATATGTCGCATTATTCTTCCGGTAGAGTCATGGACTTTAGGAAGCAGTTCTCTTACAGTCAACTTTTGAGCCACCATTCCTCTTTTTTCCTTTGTGCCTTTGTATGAATCAGTCAGCCAGGCAATACAACTTCCCAGAGGTGAGAGGAAGCACATACCTAAGCAATACCACCTTGCTTAGCAAAACAGAGTGTAGAACCTCCAGGGCTTACTGTGGTGCTTAAGAAAGGCGCTAATAGACCAGGCACAGTGGCTCATACCTGCAATCTCAGCACTTTGGGAGGCCAAGGATTACTTCAGCCCAAGAGTTCAAGACAAACCTGGGCAACAAAGAGAGACCCTGTTTCTCAAAAGAATTAAAAAAAAATAAGCCAGGCATGACATGCCTGCCTGCAGTCCAACTACTCAGGAGTGCTAAGGTGGGAGGAAAGCTTGAGTTCATGTGGTTGAGGCTGCAGTGAGGCCTGATTGTGTCATTGTACTCTAGCCTATGTGACAGAGAGAGACCCTGTCTCAAAAACCAAAAAAAAAAAAAAAAAAAATAGTGCTAATACATGGACTCCTGATGCCATCACCCTCAATGTTCTCTTCATTTTGAGAGTTTCTCTTGATTGTCATACTCCCAACCCATGGGTTCCATACTCCCAAGAAGTGGGTTCCAGGTGGGTTCATGTGTTGGGAGTATGACAAGATAGATAGTCTACCTTTAAGCTTTGATTATACACAGACAAAGAGATCTTTTCAATGCTTCCCCTTAGCACTGACAAAAAAAAATGCAACTGATAAATGAGAATCAAAAGGAAAAACTTGAAAGAGATACTACATTCTTTAAGTGCCACCCCATAGCAAGCTGTCAGGTCAGACCACAGGTGTGGTAGAAACCTTCAGAGTCTGAATTCACACTGATCTGGGTTATATTCAAATCTTCTTTCTTCTACATAGTCTTATGGTCTTAGCCAGGTCCTTCAATGCTGTAATATGATTCCGAGGAAAGTGGACACAACTTCAGAGATAACATTTGAAAAGCAACTGACACTATATGAGCATGTGTATCTGTTAGTAACTTAATTTTGCTGCTGGCAAAAGAGACCCAACTCCAGTAGGTTTATTCATAAACCCACGCAAGGGTTTGTTCTCCTCCAGAGAAATCCAGAAGTAGGCAGTCCAGGCAGGCACGACAACTGCAGAAATCGTTAGAGACCTAAAAGTCCCTTCTCTTCCACCTTCAAAGTCACCTCAGGGCCAAGATGGCTGCTGGGCACAGGAAAGAAGAATGCACGCCTTCCTTCTAAGGGGAAGTAACTTCCACTTAGGACTCACTGATCGGAACTTGAGTCATATGATCATATCTGATATAGTTGAGATATGTGTCTCCTCTAAATCATTTGTTGACATGTAATCCCCAGTGTTGGAGGTAAGGCCTGGAGCAAGGTGCCTGGATCCCTCATGGCTTGGTGCTGTTCTCACAGTAGTGAGTGAGTTCTCCTCAGATCTGGTTAAGTGTATGGTACCCCAACACTCTCTCTAGCTCTGCTTTCCACATGTGAAGTGCCTTCTCCCACTCCACCCTCCACCATGAGTAAAAGCTCCCTGAGGCCTCCCCAAAAGCTGAGCAGATGCCAGCCCCGTGGTTGTACAGCCTGCAGAACTGTGAGCCAATTAAACCTCTTTTCTTTATAAATTACCCAGCCTCAGGTATTTCTTTATAGCAATACAAGAATGGCCTAATACCATATCTAATTGTGAAGTATGCAAATCTAGCTGAAAATCTAGTTTTTAGCTGGGCACACTGCCCTGGGTTCTTTTACAAAAAACAAAAAATTAACATTTGATTAGTAATTAGCACTGTCTGGTACAACTTTTATTAAATGTTAGTCCCCTTCTCTCTCAATATAAAAGTATTCATTGTGGGGCTGGGCATGAAGGCTCACGCCTATAATCCCAGCACTTTGGGAGGCCAAGGCGGGAGGAATCCTAGAGCCCAGGAATCTGAGACCAGCCTGGCCAATATAGCAAAACCCTTTCTCTACTAAAAAGAAAAAAATTAGCCAGGCAGGGTGGTGGGTGCCAGCAATTCTAGCTACTTTGGAGACTGAGGCAGGAGAATCACTTGAAGCCGGCAGGTGGGAGGTTGTAGTGAGCCAAGATTGCACCACAGCACTCTAGCCTGGATGAAAGAAAAAGACTCAGCCTCAAAAAAAAAAAATTAATTGTGAAATTTCATATTATATCTTCGGTTTTTATTGGTCAGTGGCATAATAAATGGTAAAATAAATAATATTTTTGTATCTGTTAAGAAATTATTAATATATCATCTAAAATGCTCAATATTCCATGACTTAGGCAATAAATTCGTGCCAGACAAAAATCCCTCTCTCCTGATTGAAGAAGTTTTTTTGATTCGTTTCTCCTTTTATTAAATGAAAGGT
Organism: Callithrix jacchus; assembly: GCF_049354715.1. Taxonomy (NCBI): domain Eukaryota; kingdom Metazoa; phylum Chordata; class Mammalia; order Primates; family Cebidae; genus Callithrix; species Callithrix jacchus. Next base: position 137,441,889 of record NC_133505.1, read on the forward strand.
ATACTTTTTTATTTTGTCATATTTTGCTTTGGCTTGCCATTTTGCAGTCCATTTTAACATCATTTTTAGTCTAAATTTTAGATACAAACATTTTATTAATTGGCTCTTCTACTTTTGGTCTTATATTAATAATTCTTATGACATTTGCACCTGAGATTCTTTTGGAAGTTTAGGGAGGCTGAAGTAACAAATAAATCCAAAGATCTGGCACTTGTTCAGTGAATTCCTTTGAACTGTTCTTTGGCTCCAATGCTCCAATGTTTAAATAATTACCAGGTTATTGCAAAATTTAGCTTCCAAGGCACTATATGAAGAGAACTACCATGAAACTAATGCCAGTGATGTTTTGAGATCTGGAAATGCAATAAAGAGTTTTTATTCATTTCAAACATGATGCAACTGAGTAAGCAACAAACTATAGTGAAATCTATTTTAAGAAACATTAAAGCCTTGTAAAAATGTTCAGAACTAGAATTGAATTGTAGCCAAGTACTTTCAAGAAACTAAATCTAATCTAACAAGAAACAGGAATTGCTACATGAATACATTTAATAAAATGGACATTTGAGAGAGAAAAAAATCACAAGAGAAATGGAAAAACTCACAAGATTAAAAAAAAAGTGCCACCTGTGAGGTTATTTAGACAGCAAAATGCTGGAAAAGATAACAGACGAGGATTGCTCAGTGGTCACAGCATTTTTTAAGAAAGGCGATATAGCAGGGTTTCTCTCTTTAGGACAAATGAAGACAATTCTTTTTTTCTCAGCTTTTCATTGTCAGAAAGCATATAATAGGAGGTGAAGGAATAAGCTGAGACAAAAAAATGAATTCTGACTATCTTTAGTGAGAAAGAAACTGTTGATTAAAAATGAATCTTCTGTCTTTTCCCTTTACCTCATATACTGATATGGTTTGGCTCTGTGTCCCCACCCAAATTTCATCTCAAACTGAATTCCCCATGTGTCAAGGGAGGCAGCTGGTGGGAGGTGATTGGATCATGGGGGCGGTTTTTTCCACGCTATTCTCGTGATCATGAGTGAGCTCTCATGAGAGCTGACAGCTTTAAGTGTGGTACTTCCTCTCTCTCTCTCTCCTGCCACCATGTAAGACATGCCTTGCTTCCGCTTCACCTTCAGCCATGATTGTAAGTTTCCTGAGGCCTCCCCAGCCATGAGGAACTGTAAGTCAATTAAACCTCCTTTCTTCATAAGTAACCCAGTTTCAGGTAGTATCTTCATAGCAGTGTGAGAACAGACTAATACACACATCTATCCCGACTTCCCATCACACACTCTGCCTCTGTATTGACTGTTTCCTTGCAGCTCCACAACTGTGCAATGCATAGCACTATTTCTGTGTCTTCTCTCATGATCTTCCCTCCTTAGGAAGTTTTTACATAGCTGTACCTTTACCATCCTTCCAGGACCATCAAAAGCCTGATATTTTCTGCCAGTTACTGCCCTCAATATAATCTTGTATTTAAATTCTCCAGCACTCAGGCTCTGCCACACAACACAGCACTTAGTTATGTACAGACTGACAGTATTTGAGGTTGTTTTACATATGTTGGTCTTGGAACTAGAGGGAAGCTGTCTGGAGACAGAAGCCACTTTCCACGTGTCTGATGACATACTGTGCCTCATGCAAGCCCAGCACAGATTAGTGTCAGTTGTAGAGAAGGTGACCCAAACCCTATACTTCCATGTATATGTTTTTCCATTTTTTTCTTTGTATGTCATTTAACATATGCAATTATTAACTCTCCCCAGTAACAAGCTACCATTGACACCTGACCATGTTTTCATTTTCTTGGGAAATCTCCTCCTTCAGAACCAGAGCAGTAGGGCAAGGAAAGAGCTGGAGTTGAGGGACTTAAATTGAATGGGTCCTAAATTCAATGACAAGTCTTTTTGAAAGAAAAAGAAATTAGATATGTGGGAGAAATCCATGCAAAGACAGAGGCAGATATGAGGGTGACAAGCCTACGGGTTATGTAATGACAAGAATGGCCAGCAGCCACCACAAGCTGGAAGACACAGGAAGGATTCTCCTGAAGAACTCTCAGAAGACACGGGGCACTGCCAGCATCTAGACTTTGGACTCCTAGCTCTAAAACTGTGAGACAACAAATTTCTATTGCTTTAAGCCACCAAGTTCATGGTAATTTGTTACAGCAGCTATAGAAAGCTAATATAGCCCCTTGTGAAACTTTACATTTTAGTAGAGACAAAATAAGAAGAAAGTGTCATATAGTGGGGAGCACAGTGAGAAAACAAAACAGGACAATGTGAAAGAGTGTCACCAAGAGCTACTTTCAATTAGATGGTAAGAAAGCCTCCATTTAATCTCTTCCACTGTTCCTAGAAAAAAAACATTAATTTGCTAAGCAGTTTTTCCACGCTCATATTAAAGACTATTTTCTTCAGTTTATTTGTATTATACTTTTCTTCTTTCTTTCTTCTCTCTCTCTCTCTCTCTCTCTCTCTCTTTCCTTTCTTTTTATTTTTTGAAACATGTCTTGGTCTGTCACCAGACTGGAGGCCAGTGGTGTGGTCTCGCCTCACTGTAACCTCTGCCTCTCTTCTTCAAGCCATCCTCCCACCTCAGCCTCCCAAGTAGCTGGGATCACAGGTGCATACCACACCCAGCTATTTTTTTGGGGCGGGGGTAGAGATGGGGTTTTACAATGTTGTCCAGGCTGGTACTGAACTCCTGGCCTCAGGCAATCCTCCCACCTCAGTGTAGTTTTCTTTTTTTACATGTTTAATTGATATAATCATCGTTGGGGGTACATGCGATATTTTGGGGGTATATGTGATATTTTGATACCTATATAATATATAATGATAAAATCAGGGTAATAGAAATATCCATCACTTCAAATATTTATCTTTTCTTTGTGTTGGGAACATAACAATTTTTTCTTCTAGCTATTTTGAAATATATGATAAATTATGGTTAACTGTAATTTCCTACTGCACTGTTGAAGACTATAACTTATCTCCTCAACATAACTGTATGTTTCTACCCATTAACCTACTTATTTTCATCCCCCTACTTCCCTTCCCAGCCTCTGGTAATCATCATTCTACTCTTTACTTCCAGAACATCTACTTTTTTGCCCCCACATATGAGTGATAATGTGATATTTGTCTTTCGATGCCTGGCTTAGCTTACTAAACACAATGATCTCCAGCTCCATCCATGTTGCTGCAAATAACAGGATTTCATTCTTTCTTGTGGCCATATAATATTCCATTGAGTATGTATACAACATTTTTTATCCATTCGTCTACTGATGGATACTTGGGTGGATTTAATGTCTTGGCTATTATGAATAGTGCTGCAGTCAATATAGGAGTGCAGATATCTCTTTGATATAATGATTTCCTTTCTCGGGATATATACCCAGAGTGGAATTGGCGGATTGTGTAGTAGTTTCTTCAGTTCATTTTAAAGTGTAAGTGAGATATTAGTATTTCCAGATGTCTGCTCTAGGGCATCATTAACACAGACCTGATGACCTGGAGAGGACAGTGCAAATTGCCCTAAGTTGTGGCCATAGCATATACTTAAGATTAAAATAACTCACTTATCCAGGAAATAGATAACAACCTTCAATATAATTCAATGTTGTACACTCTGTATTTCTTCATATAATCATTGTTGCATTCATATTATTATGCAAATGTTGGAAATTTTAAAAATAGACATGGTCCCATGCTAGGGAAGTGTGCAGTCTATGGGGAAATACTGACATTGAATAAGTTATTTCAAGCAAAAAGAATGTTTAAAGAAAAGAAAACATATAGGATAACAGCAAGGGCGGGGTCAAACGGGGTGCTAATGGTAAAGGCCTCCCTGGCTTATGTATGTTCTTTACTCAACAATTATTTTTGAGGGTTTACTATATGCCAGGCACGACAGACAATAATAAGTCCAATAAGTGAATTATTTACCATTTCATAATAAGTAAGTTCTATGGGAAAAAGGAAAAGTAGAAAAAAGGAGGACTCCTAAGTGTCCATTCAGAGATGGTGTCACTGAGATGAGAATTGAGCAAAGATCTGAAAAAGTTAGCCAGGAAGATGTACAGGCAAAGAGATTCTAGCAGCCAGTGCAAGGGTCCTAAGGCAGAATGTAGCTGGCCTGCCCAAGGAATGACAAGGAGGCCAGGGTGATGGAGGCAGAGAGAGGAAGGAGAGAGCAGACCGGTCCCGAGAAGGACCAGGGACCAGATCCTTTAGGGCCCTGTAGACTCCCGTGAAACCATCTTCTACTGACAGTGAAAATGCAGCCACAACTGGAAATGTTCTTTCCTCACCTACATAGAGGCTCAGTGACTGCATGCCTCAGCTCCAAGGTGATTCCTAACTTGATCACCACAGGTATTTGCCATTGCCTAAGGAAGTTTCTAATCATTCCCACATACAAGCAGGCATGTCCTTTTACTTTCCCCCTGGCTACTCCCAAACAATCTAGGAAATCTGCATATCAATAAATAGAAGGGCTTTCCAGAACTCTGAAAGGAAAATGGCATTAATGCATTTATTAAAGGTGAAAGAATAAAGCCCATTCATAAATCAACGTGAGCTAATTTTAAAATGTCTCTTGGCCCACTGTCACTTTGGGAAGGAGTGGGAGCAAGGAAGAATAGACTTCCAGTTGACATGGGGGTGGGGGGTGCAGGGAATGTCAGAGCGCCAAACCAAATGCCTCACTGTCTTTCATCTTGTCAGCAGTATATTAAAAAAATGGGCCGAAGGAACATTTTTCACTTGAACAAGACAATGGGAAAAATTAAACTGAAACATTAAGAAAAGAGGAGAATATCTCCTTATTTTGAAAAAGCATTCAAAAGCATGGCCTGTCAAAGAAACGTGACCCAGAAGACAATCAGCCTTTGATGTGGTCCTTCATATGACAGTTTCGGGGCTGCTCTACTCGCCCAGAGGAGAGCCATTAGACTGGCAACAATGGAAAGAGAAAGCTTGCACAGGTTCCAGTCTCTTAGGCAAAGGACTCGCCTTGAACCAGAAACCCTTCCTGTAATTTTCTTCTTTAGATAAAATAAAGATTTATGGTCTCTACAATTCATAATTGCAATTCTTGGGTCAGAACAGAACCTATGCAGTTGGCCTCAGGAGAGTCAGCCTTGTACACCTGCAACAGCCCATCCTATTTATCTTTTACATGACATTGCCTTTACAGCTAAGTGGCCCACAGCTATTAGGTTGGTGCAAAAGTAATTGCGGGCTTTGCCTTTCTCTTTAGTGGCAAAAACTGCAATTGCTATTGCAGCAACCTATACATAGCAGACTTAGCAGTCTTATGATACCACATTGTTTTGTTTTGCTTTGTTTTGTTTTTAAAGAAATCACCTATAAATTCTCAACCATTTTTGTGGGAGCAGGTGGAATAAAGGCAAGTTGTGCTTTGTGTTTTGTTGTTTGTTTTTTGTTTGGGACAGAGTCTCGCTCTGTTTCCTAGGCTGGAATGCAGTGGCGCAATCTCAGCTCACTGCAACCTCCACCTCCTGGGTTCAAGCGATTTTCCTGCCTCAGCCTCTGGAGTAGCTGGGACTACAGGCACGCGCCGTCATGCCCAGCTAATTTTTGTATTTTTATTACAGACAGGGTTTCACCATCTTGGCCAGGATGGTCTCGATCTCTTGACCTCGTGATCCGCCCACCTTGACCTCCCAAAGTGCTGGGATTACAGGCATGAGCCTCTGCACTTGGCCTGTGCTTTGTATTTATCTGAACTATAACTCCTATAACCTGAGCAATAGAAAACACGCCAGTCCCCATAAATACAAACTCAAGTCCTGAAGATTACCTTAGACAATACTGTCATTTACCGAGGAAACCGAGCTAACTAGACAAACGATGAAGTGTTTCAATGTCTCTGTCAGCTGGTGTCAACATTTTTAAGAGATGAATTGTGAAGCTTTAAAGGAAATCAAAGTGGTAGAAATTCTGTGCATAATTTGTTTCTCTTCACGTTAAAGCAAACAGGAGCAGTTACACTACACAGCTCTGGGGGCATCATTCATATGGTAATCTACTGCATGCCCCCTTCTGGAAGCACACAGTGCAGGTTCTAGACAGACGTACTCAATGGCCCTTCCCAAACATCACTTAATCCTTCCCAAACACCAGGTTAGTAAAAAATATGTACAGACTTCCAATGTAAACTTAAAAATTACTGCTTTGGTCTCATTTTTTTGGAAGCTGGTTAAGTGCAAAGTTTAACTAAAATAAAATAAGAGTCTACGCAGAGGACATTTTCTTTTTCCAGTGAAACTGCTGACAACTACTGTGAGAAATCAGGGACTTTGTAGGCAAGAGTGGTCCTTCCTCTATTCCTATTTCTCCTATCCCAGTTCAGGCCATCATCAGCTAGGTCCATTGCTATGAGTCCTTCATGATAGTACCTAGTTACCTCCCTAGCTTCACCTCCTAGCCCTCCTCACCTTGCACTTTCCACTTTGCTGATATCAAATCAGAGTCCGACATAACTACCTTCCTGTTTTGTGCCTCCCTGAGTTTGCCCATATTGTTTCCTCTGCTTCCAACACCCCTCCCATCATTCACCACTTGGCCAACTCTCAAGCATCCTCGGGGACGAAGCTCAGGTCCAGCCTTTAAGAAAGTCTTCTCGGACTCAAGATGGTGCTGTGAGAACAACCCAGGATTGGAGCTCGCGTTGAATCCGCAAACGGTGAGTCTGAGCTGCATTTACAGACTGATCTTTGTTGCCCACAGAACGAGGAAACTCCCAAGTATAAAAAAGACACGGGACGCCAGGCAGTAGGTCTGCCTGGCGAAGCCGGCAGCCGGGGCTGCGGCGGCCGGCCCTACCCAGCAATCCCCACAGGGCGCGCTTGACCGGGTGCCTTGTTGAACCGGCAACCTGAGACTTGAGAGGGCTGGACTTGAGACTGAACGAGACTTGGACAGAAGCCCAGCCCAGGGGATTGTAGGGACAGATCGTTTGGGATACCCAGTGGAACGAACAAAACCGCGATTTCAAACTATCCCGAGCAGACGGCCCTAGACGCTCTGTGGGGGAGGGGCGTCCACCACTACCGAGGCAACCCGCCCCAACTGAGATACACGCCCACTGCTGACGCAGCCAGCCGTTGCCGAGGCAACCCGCCCCAACTGAGATACACGCCCACTGCTGACGCAGCCAGCCGTTGCCAAGGCAACCCACCCCAACTGAGAAACACACCCACTGCTGACGCAGCCAGCCGTTGCCGAGGCAACCCGTCCCTACTGAGATACACGCCCACTGCTGACACAGCCTGCCGTTGCTGAGGCAACACGCTACAACGAAGAGACTCCGCCGCAGGGCGTGGCGGAGACCACAGCAGAGCCTGTAGGAACAGGGCGAATCACACAACAGCAGGGCGGAGCCTCGGCAGCCAAACAGTGGCTAGTCTGCCTTCTAGCTGGGCAGGACACCTCATCGAACATCCAAAAATAAAGCCCAAACCCCTCAACACAGAGCATTTGAGGGAAAAAAATTAAAAAAGGTTTTTTAATGAGCTCTGTTGCAGCAGAATCAAACATAGCAGCCTAACAGCCCTGAAGGAACAAGAGAGCGCACAGCTCAGCAATTAAACCTCTATAAAGTACAAACTGTCTCCTCAAGCAGCTCCCTGACCCCTCTATATCCAAAAGACTGACATTAGGCAGGCATCATCCTGGGACAAAGAGAGCAGAAAAAGAAACTGGTAGCATCCCTCGCTGTGCCACAGCTGCTAGAGGTGCACCCCAGACAAGCAGGGTCTGGAGCGGACCTCAGCAGTCGTACAGTGAAGGGGCTAGACTGGTAGAAGAAAAATCAAGCAACAGAAATACTTCATTATCAACATTCTGGGTGTCCACTCAGAGACCCAATCGAAAAGTCAGCAACTACACAGACGACCAGCGGAAAAATCCACAAAGATGGGAAGAAACCAGAGCAAAAAGGAGGAAAACACCCGAAACCAGAACACCTAGCCTCCAAGAAAGGACCAAAACTCCTCACCAGAAAGGGAACAAAGCTGGACGGAGAATGACTGTGACGAAATGACGGAATTAGACTTCAGAAGATGGATAATGAGAAACTTTTGTGAGCTAAAAGATCATGTATTAAATCAATGCAAAGAAACTAAGAACCTTGAAAAAAGATTTGAGGAAATGATAACAAGAATGGATAACTTAGAGAGGAATATGAATGAATTAAAGGAGCTGAAAAACACAATACGAGAACTTCGCGAAGCAAACACAAGCTTCAATAGCCGAATTGACCAAGCAGAGGAAAGAATATCTGAAGTCGAAGACCAACTCAATGAAATAAAATGAGAAACCAAGATCAGAGAAAAAAGCACAAAAAGGAATGAACAAAGTCTCCAAGAAATGTGGGACTATGTGAAAAGACCTAACCTACGTTTGATAGGTGTACCAGAAGGGGACGAAGAGAATGAATCCAAGCTGGAAAATACTCTTCAGGACATCATCCAGGAAAATTTCCCCCACCTAGCAAGACAGGCCAACACTCAATTGCAGGAAATACAGAGAACACCACAAAGATATTCCGCAAGAAGAGCAACCCCAAGGCACATAATCGTCAGATTCAACAGGGTTGAAATAAAGGAGAGAATACTAAGGGCAGCCAGAGAGAAAGGTCGGGTCACCCACAAAGGGAAGCCCATCAGACTCACAGCAGATCTCTCGGCAGAAACACTACAAGCCAGAAGAGAGTGGGGGCCAATATTCAACATTCTTAAAGAAAAGAACTTTCAACCCAGAATTTCATATCCAGCCAAACTGAGCTTCAGAAGTGAAGGAAAAATAAAATCCTTTGTGAACAAGCAAGTACTCAGAGATTTTGTCACCACCAGGCCTGCTTTACAAGAGCTCCTAAAAGAGGCACTACACATAGAAGGATCAACCAGTACCAGCCATTCCAAAATCACACTGAATGCTAAAGAGCTTCAACATAATGAAGAATCTACAACAACTAACAGGCAAAACAGCCACTTAGCATCAAAATGGCAGTATCATTTTCAAACATAACAATATTAACCCTAAATGTAAATGGACTAAATGCACCAATCAAAAGACACAGACTGGCAAATTGGATAAAAATCCAAAACCCATCAGTGTGCTGTATCCAGGAAACCCATCTCACATGCAAGGATACACAAAGGCTCAAAATAAAGGGATGGAGGAAGATTTACCAAGCTAATGGAAAGCAAAAAAAAGCAGGAGTTGCAATTCTCATCTCTGATAAAATAGACTTTAAAGCAACAAAGATCAAAAGAGACAAAGAAGGCCATTACATAATGGTAAAAGGATCAATACGACAAGAAGAGCTAACGATCCTAAACATATATGGACCCAATGCAGGAGCACCCAGATACATAAGGCAAGTTCTTAATGACTTACAAAAGGACTTAGACTCCCACACAATAATAGTGGGAGACTTTAACACTCCACTGTCAATATTAGACAGATCAACCAGACAGAAAATCAACAAGGATATCCAGGGCTTGAACTCAGACCTGGAGCAAGCAAACCTGATAGACATTTACAGAACTCTCCACCCCAAATCCACAGAATACACATTCTTCTCAGCACCACATCACACCTACTCTAAAATTGACCACATAATTGGAAGTAAAGCACTGCTCAACAAATGCAAAACAACTGAAATCATAACAAACAGCCTCTCAGACCATAGTGCAATCAAGTTAGAACTCAGAATTCAGAAACCGACCCAGAACCGCACAGCTTCATGGAAAATGAACAACTGGCTCTTGAATGTTGACTGGGTAAACAACGAAATGAAGGCAGAAATAAAGAAGTTCTTCGAAACCAATGAGAACGAAGACACAACGTGCCAGAACCTCTGGGACACATTTAAAGCAGTCTCTAGAGGAAAGTATATAGCAATAAGTGCCCATATGAGGAGAATGGAGAGATCCAAAATTGACACCCTATCGTCAAAATTGAAAGAGCTAGAGGAGCAAGATCAAAAAAACTCAAAACCCAGCAGAAGACAAGAAATAACTAACATCAGAGCTGAGCTGAAGGAGATTGAGACACTAAAAACCCTTCAAAAAATCAATAAATCCAAGAGCTGGTTTTTTGAAACGATCAACAAAATAGACAGACCACTAGCCAGATTGATTAAAAAGAAAAGAGAGAACAACCAAATAGATGCAATAAAAAATGATAAAGGGGAAATCACCACAGATTCCACAGAAATTCAAACCATCATCAGAGAATATTACAAACAACTCTATGCACATAAACTAGTAAACCTGGAAGAAATGGATAAATTCCTGGACTCCTGTGTCCTCCCAAGCCTAAATCAGGAGGAAGCTGAAACTATGAATAGACCAATAACAAGGTCTGAAGTTGAGGCAGCAATTAAGAGCCTACCACACAAAAAAAGCCCAGGTCCAGACAGGTTCACAGCCGAATTCTACCAGACACACAAGGAGGAGCTGGTACCATTCCTTCTAAAACTATTTCAAACAATCCAAAAAGAGGGAATCCTTCCCAAATCATTTTATGAGACCAATATCATCCTGATACCAAAACCCAGCGGAGACCCAACGAGAAAAGAAAACTTCAGGCCAATATCCATGATGAACATAGATGCAAAAATCTTCAATAAAATATTGGCAAGCCGATTGCAACAGCAAATCAAAAAACTTATTCATCATATCAAGTAGGATTCATCCCAGGGATGCAAGGCTGGTTCAACATACGCAAGTCTATCAACGTAATTCACCACATAAACAGAACCAAAAACAAAAACCACATGATTATCTCAATTGATGCAGAGAAGGCATTTGACAAAATTCAACAGCCCTTTATGCTAAAAACCCTCAATAAACTCGGTATCGATGGAACGTATCTCAAAGTAATAAAAGCTATTTATGACAAACCAACAGCCAATATCATACTAAATGGGCAAAAACTGGAAGCATTCCCTTTAAAATCTGGCACTAGACAAGGATGCCCTCTCTCACCACTCCTATTCAATATAGTACTGGAAGTTCTAGCCAGAGCAATCAGGCAAGAAAAAGAAATAAAGGGTATTCAAATAGGAAAGGTGGAAGCCAAATTGTCTCTATTTGCAGACGACATGATAGTATACCTAGAAGACCCCATCGCCTCAGCCCAAAAACTCCTGAAACTGATAAGCAACTTCAGCAAAGTCTCAGGATATAAAATCAATGTACAAAAATCACAAGCATTCGTCTACACCAATAACAGACTTAAAGAAAGCCAAATCAAGAGCGAACTGCCATTCGCAATTGCTACAAAAAGAATAAAATACCTTGGAATACAACTCACAAGGAACGTAAGGGACCTCTTCAAGGAGAACTACAAACCACTGCTCAACGAAATCAGAGAGGACACAAACAGATGGAGAAACATTCCATGTTCATGGTTAGGAAGGATTAATATCGTGAAAATGGCTATACTGCCCAAAGTAATTTACAGAATCAACGCTATCCCCATCAAGCTACCATTGACTTTCTTCACAGAACTGGAAAAAACCACCATGAACTTCATATGGAACCAAAAGAGAGCCCGCATAGCCAAGTCAATTCTAAGCAAAAAGAACACAGCGGGGGGCATCACACTACCGGATTTCAAACTATACTACAAGGCTACAGTAATCAAAACAGCATGGTACTGGTACCAAAACAGAGATATAGACCAATGGAACAAAAGAGAGGCACCGGAGGCAACACAACATACATAAAACTATACAATCTTTGATAAACCTGACAAAAACAAGCAATGGGGAAAGGATTCCATGTTTAACAAATGGTGTTGGGAAAACTGGCTAGCCATGTGCAGAAAGCAGAAACTGGACCCCTTCCTGACACCTTACACTAAAATTAACTCCAGATGGATTAAAGACTTAAACATAAGACCTGGAACCATAAAAACCCTAGAAGGAAATCTAGGCAAAACCATCCAGGACATAGGAGTAGGCAAGGACTTCATGAACAAAACACCAAAAGCATTGGCAACAAAAGCCAAAATAGACAAATGGGACCTAATCAAACTCCACAGCTTCTGCACGGCAAAAGAAACAGTAACTAGAGTGGATCGGCAACCAACAGAATGGGAAAAAATTTTCGCAGTCTACCCATCTGACAGAGGGCTGATATCCAGAATTTACAAAGAACTCAAACAGATTTACAGGAAAAAAACAAACAAGCCCATTCAAAAGTGGGCAAAGGATATGAACAGATACTTTACGAAAGAAGACATATATGAGGCCAACAATCATATGAAAAAATGCTCATCGTCACTGGTCATCAGAGAGATGCAAATCAAAACCACATTGAGATACCATCTCACGCCAGTTAGAATGGCGATCATTAAAAAATCTGGAGACAACAGATGCTGGAGAGGATGTGGAGAAAAAGGAACACTTTTACACTGTTGGTGGGAGTGTAAATTAGTTCAACCATTGTGGAAGACAGTGTGGCGATTCCTCAAGGCCTTAGAAATAGAAATTCCATTTGACCCAGCAATCCCATTACTGGGTATATATCCAAAAGACTATAAATCGTTCTACTATAAGGACACATGTACACGAATGTTCATTGCAGCACTGTTTACAATAGCAAAGACCTGGAATCAACCCAAATGCCCATTGATAATAGACTGGATTGGAAAAATGTGGCACATATACACCATGGAATATTATGCAGCAATCAGAAATGATGAGTTTGTGTCGTTTGTAGGGACATGGATGAATCTGGAAAACATCATCCTCAGCAAACTGACACAAGAACAGAAAATGAAACACCGCATATCCTCACTCATAGGTGGGTGATGAAAAATGAGAACACATGGACACAGAAAGGGGAGTACTAAACACTGGGGTCTATTGGGGGGAAAAGGGGAGGGCCAGTGGGAGGGGGAAGTGGGGAGGGATAGCCTGGGGAGAAATGCCAAATGTGGGTGAAGGGGAGAAGAAAAGCAAAGCACACTGCCATGTGTGTACCTACGCAACTGTCTTGCATGCTCTGCTCATGTACCCCAAAACCTAAAATCCAATAAAAAATTAAAAAAAAAAAAAAAGAAAGTCTTCTCAGTTATCTTCCCCTCAATCTATTGGCTGTGAGAAGTGGACTCCTTTAAGCCAAAACATTTCACGCAAAATGAATTCCATGTCTCCTCCCACTAAACTGTGATTCTCCAAACCATAGTAATAAAGGAGTCCAAGGACATCAGCAAACACATGATGTCTTTAGAATCTGAACCTGACCAAGCTTCTCTGCCCAGGTTATTGGGAAGTTAATCCTCAAGTAATAGTCACCATTGGCTGCAGTCATTGCCATAGATCATCTTGATTAGGTTGTAGTTACATCATCTGATCATTGCTAGTTGCATATCACAACCCAGTTTTGGATGCTCTAAAACCTTAACCATGAGATTCCATGGCCACTCAGAGAATCCATTTTCGGCAGTAAGTCAAATATTTAAAGTATCTTGGATTAAAATTGGCCTTGCTTATAGGTATGGTTAGCGATTAATTGCCTATTTGGGAGATTTGCATGTGATAACTGACTTAGAGTTTGAATGACTACCATTAAAGATAAATTCCTGACAAATTATTTCAAACTTTGATGGTCCACTGGTTCAGAGAGGATTAGCTTACACTGTCCCAGTCTATACAAGTCTGGTTAATATCAGAAGAGAAAAGTGTATTAAATTCCACTAGTCTTACACAGTTTCAAATGCTATTTGTGAGTCAGATGAATAATTCTTCTTAGATCATTCTTAGATAGAAGGATGCTCACTGATGGGTCTAACATTCAGAGAAGGCTCTCCCCACATTAAGTTTAAAGAAATATTGAGGCCAGGCGCAGTGACTCATGCCTGTGATCCCAGCACTTCAGGTCAACACAGGGGGATCATCTTAGGTCAGGAGTTTGAGACTAGACCAACTTGGCGAAACCCTGTCTCTACTAAAAATACAAAAAATTAGCTGGGCATGGTGGTGCATGCCTGTAATCTCAGCTTACTCTGGAGGCTGAGGCAGGAAGATCCCTTAAGCCCAGGAGGTAGAGGTTGCAGTGAGCCAAGAACCCACCACTGCACTCCAGCCTGGATGACAGAGAGAAACTCTGTCTCAAAAAAAAAAAAAAAAAAGAAAAAAGAAATATTGAAGGTGGTAGTTAAAGCAAAAGTTGTTTGTCACGGTTAGACAGAATTAACTATCCAAAAATACTGGGAAAACTGTGAAGTACTACATAATTATCATAATTAAAGTTTTTCTTTCCAATTTTCCTTTTTCTAGATTCTTGTGGTAAAAAAAATTATTCATCTTCTTTATTTCTTTAGCATATTAGACAATGGTTGGCACATAGCAGGAATTCAGAAAAAATATAAGAAGTAAATGAACTGATAAAAGATCAAGAAAGATAGAAAAAGAAAGATTGAACTACCTACCTAACACCAGGAAAGCAATGCTCACTCTGGCTCTCAGTATCCTCATCTTTACTATGATGGAGTTGATACTAGATGATCGTGAAAGCTCACTTCAAGAGCTCTATGACCCTACACTCCCCTGACCATAGCTTCCATGTCAGTCATTAACTCTTCATTTATATTTGTAATTGTGATGGCCCCTTTCTCTTTTTTTAACATGCTTTCAGAAAATGCCAAATGTCTATGTTTACAAATAATTTTTTAAATTGAGAACATTTAATAGGCTATTTTCTCTAGATAGGTAAGTGTTCTTTTTAATCAACAAATTGAATTTACATATCACTGTAGGTGGGTTTCCTCCAGAGAGTTAATTTTGTCCAACAAATAAGGAATCATGGAAACTTCAACCACGAGAAATAACATTTGTAGACTCAAAAGACTGATCATTTTCCATTTTCTTTTTTATTTTTCTTTTATTATTTTTTGAGATGGAGTTTTGCTGTTGTTACCCAGACTGGAGTGCAATGGCACGATCTCAGCTCAACGCAACCTCTGCCTTCTGGGTTCAAGCAATTCTCCTGCCTCAGCCTCCCGAGTAGCTGGGACTATAGGCACGCGCCACCATGCCCAGCGAATTTTTGTATTTTAGTAGAGACAGGGTTTCACCTTGTTGACCAGGATGGTCTCGATCTCTTGACCTCGTGATCCACCTGCCTCGGCCTTCCAAAGTGCTGGGATTACAGGCGTGAGCCACCGCGCCCGGCCCATTTTCCATTTTCATATCTATTATGTTTCAAATCTATTTCCACTGGACAAATATTGCTTTAGGATTAACTGTATGTTAGGCATTGTACAAGGCACCACACCCTTGTCCATAGCCTGCATTTGGTTTTGCACTGTGTATGCAAAGTATAAGTATAAATTAATTTCCTGAATTTAAATAAATACCTAGACAACCTGAGAAGCTAAGCCTTAAAATGCTTTTCATTCAATAGAACAGCCTTGTAAGAATTAAGGATCCAACAACCCTCAAAGATTAATACTCAGAAGTCACAGAGACAAGACTGTAGACTTCCTTCTCTGCAACGTCCCCTAACTTACTAAGATTAATGACCATGACACCCATCTTGACTACACATTACATGGACCGTGTACTAGATGGGATTTTTGTATTTAAAAGAATCTCAGAATCTCAAGGCCAAGAATCCTGGCCTTCACGGACTTTATGATATTGTGAGGAATTCTTTGTTTAGTCAAACATCCACTCAGCTGAAAGTCAATAAGCCTCATGTCATGACAAAAGTAGGAAAGCCACATAGCTGGAGTCTGCAAAAGAAAATACACAGTTGCCATCAAGAACAAGTCGGAATCAGACAGGGAGAGAAACTGGCAAGCAAGCTGAAGATCTGATGATTCTGCAATTAACAAGGGATCAAAGGGCCTCACAGAGACTTTTGCTTAGGTCATCCCAAAAGTCTCTGCCACTGCTAGTCACGATTCCAGGAGGTTTTTTTTGCATTTAAACAAGGATAACTGTAAATAGCACAAAGCACTATGGGGGGGCTTGCATTATATTAACTTAATTCGATCTAAAAACAGGAAGTGACTAATCCTTTCTAATCTTTCAGAAGGAAAATATTTGTAATATTAATATTTATTGCCTCACTTTTAAAAATCTTCTTATAGGGAAGATTAGTTGTTACGTGTTTGGTATACTACCAGAGAACTTAATTGAGAAAGGATAAAGAAAGAAAAATATGTCAAATATTGAAGAACATTATACTGGCTGGTTTTTCATAAGTCTAGCTCTGGTCATTGTAAAGCTACATGACAACAGTTACAGTATAACAGTCAAATCTTATTAGTTTGGAATTCAGCAAGTAGGAGAAACAAAATCAATTTTTGCAGTGGTGTGAATAATTCAGTATGTCATTTTATTTGCACTATAACAATGTATCTAATAACACTTCTTCAGCCAGGAAACTTTTGAATAAGACAAGTTGATAGTAAGAGGAATTAAATTATTCTCTGATTTACTCTCCCTTCCTCTTGGCGAACTACAATCATTATTCATCGATCTTTCTTTCACTAGTCATGGCACTGGATACATATAAAAGCAGACAATTCTAAATAACTTTGTGAAGATATTCAAAATCCTTTACTGTCAGCTCTGAAATGCTTCTGGCTTTGAAGAAGGTATTATTGAACTCATCTAATATTTGCAGATAAAATGGTTTTTAACTTTAAAAGAAACACAACTTTTTCTAAAGCAAAGGAACATGGGAGTATCATAAACACTTTTTTTCAGGGCAAGGGAGAAGGAAAAAGGGAGAATGAGAACTAGAAGAAAAAAAGGGAAGAAAATTATGTCCTACATAAGAGTTAAGATAATGCAAAATGTAAAACACTTTTTTCCTTTTGATTCTAATGCCTTGGCAGAAAAATAGAAGTCTATCTCGTATTATCTCATTTAATCAACTTTTTAAATTCCCTTTACTCATATAAATGGTTGCCATAAATTTCCAAATTCAGCTGGGGATGAAGAAAATGCAGAAGGTACTCAAGTAATGTGTGGTAGCCTTACCAGTACTTTCACCCACCCACACTCCGCAAGGAAACCTTTTTGAAGCTCAGAAGTATATCATGACAGCAGACAACATATGAGAGTACAGAGATGTAAATGTTGCTCCTGATTCCCTCCCTACTGACCTGTCTGACCTTTAGCTTTTCTCGATCCCTGTTTTTACATTTATAATGGAAGTTTTGAGGCAACTTTGAACTGGCCTCCCAGGCTCCAGTCTTTTCTTTGCTCACAGTCAGCCTCCATGTGGCTGCCAGTTACCTTTTGATAACATGTACCTCTTCGTCCTGTTATTACGATTAAAACGTCTGCTGCCTTCTCAAACAAAAAGGATAAAACCCAGCTCCTCAGTTGGCCCAACAAGGCCCTTGGCAATCTAACCCAGCTGATCTTTCCATCTTCATCTTCTGCCTCCTTCCTCTTCCCATCCTCATACTATCCTGCGTATCCATTGTTTCCTGAACAAACCACACTTTTGCTTTTCTATGTGCTGTCTTCACTCTCTGAATCCTTTTTTTCCCTTTCCCTACATCTCCATTGTAAAATTACAGTCACCCAACACAAAGTGCTTTCAAACCCAGGAAATCCCTGGGGACACCTTCTCCAAGCTCCCAGGCCAGTGTGGCCCTTTGTTTTGAAATGCAGCTTTTGTTATTATTCAGGTATGGTGAAGGCAACAGAGGAGGAGATGACTGCCATTGGAAAGAGTTTGTTACTCAGAGTTCCCAAGAGGAGGAGGCAAGCCACACCATACAGAGCCATATGGGGAAGCACCAAGTTAGGTCACGAAAAGAGGGAGGTGAAGAAAAAATGTGGGCAGGAGCCTTTATTGTGGTTTCTGCAGGAAAGTCAAAGGTGGGCAAGGTAAGAAGGCTTAGGATTGTCTAGTTTGAATAATTTCAGCATGCTCTGGGGTATAGGGGGTGTCCTTAGTTGTGTGGTCACTGGTCCTGGAGTGATTAGAGTGGAGAATATTAGTCCTGAGTGTGAGAGCCCAGTAGAGGTGGTGGTTGGGTCTGTGGACTATGGATTGGTTGGTTTGCATATGAAAGCCATACTCCCTGGTGGTGTGTTGTTTACTACCTCTAGGATTTGACTAGTCCTAGGAAAAGCAGTCAGTCTTCCAGAATTAGCAAGGCCAAGATGTCAGAGCATCAGAATTACAGAAAACAAAAAGGCAGAATTAATACACCCCCTCCCTACTGTAATTGGTACAATACTTACATAACACATTGCATTTAAATGGTTTATTTCTGTCTGTTCCTCAAGAACAGAGACCCCAACTTTGGAACATGCAAAGATCTAAATGGAAACAAGTGCGTGATTGCAAGCAGATTGTGCCTGACAAAGAACCAGAGATGAGTATTTTAAATAATCTACTAACACGGAGCTTTGCAAGTATTTCAATATTACAAAGGTGAAAATGATGACTTTGCATCTGAGAACATTTGTACATAATGTCTACATATTTGGACTTTGGTGGTCCAAGGGAAGTCTGTGCATCTCCTGCCAGGTCAGAAGACCCAAATAAGCACTCCTTGAGATACAATTTCCTTCAGGCCTGCGGGCTGGGCCATCTATCACATGTGTAAACTGAACAGCACTTCTATTTATTCTATATCTTCAGTACAGAGTAAATCAATCACTACAGCAAACTTCCTATTCTTCCCTTACTTTCTTCGCTCGGCCCCCTTTGATGAATATCCTTTAGCTCACACTCATTTTAACAGGAATAATTAACTGAGAGATAATATGAGATAGACTTCTATCTTTCTGCCAAGGTAGTTCCCTTTTAAGAAACAAGAGGAAAAAATAAGGAAAAATAATGCAGAATAGAACTATCTTAATGCCGTTGATTGTAGCCCATTACGTAAGACCTCCAGAGAGCAGTGTGTGTCTCTGACTGGAAGAGAGCACTATAGAATAAGTGGGGGCTGAGGGCATGGGGCACACAGCAGGTTACCAGTACATGACATTAACCAAAAATAAATAGTGGGACAAAGCAGTTCAAGAAAATCAGCAGGGGAAAGAAAACAGAACAAGGACCAGTAGGTGAAAAAAAAAAGGAGCACACACACTAATGAATGAGGTCATTCATTTAAGAACAACATTCACTCGCTGTGATTGGCAACTAGAAAAACACAGTCAAGCCTACATGAAATGCCTTACTTCCATCAAGCAAAATCTGTAGCAGAAACATCCAACTCGTTCTGCCAATTTTATAGCCTCCTCTTTAGGTCCAATGAAACCACTTAAGGATTCTTTTAAACAAGACAATGTATGTGAAAGCACCTAACACACCAAAGAGCAAATGAGGCTATTTAATAAATGTGAAGGTTCCATTTCCTTCCCTGCATGCAAGTTCAGAAATGACTCCAAAGTCATCAAGTTCCATGGTCAATGGATAAACAATATATTTATCTCACCAAATTGAATTTTATGGTTGGTGAGAAATCCAAGATCTCAGAGTCGTTAGTTCTCAAAGGGACTCATTGTGTGGTCCTTTCCTACTATTACTCTGGCACTTTCTGGCATGGCCCTCAGCTCTTCCTCACTGACAGCCAACAGCCTCTGCCTTTGTCTTTATGGCCAGAGACTGAGCAGATACACGTTCATACACTTGGTAAATGTGGTGTTTCTCTTGTATCTTACCCAACCGAAACATGCCATTAATGGAAGTCATCAGGCAAAGCATTTTCAGTATCCTGGATCCATTCCCACCTGTCCCTATTTCTTGCCTTAATATTTGGATTCATGAAGGGAAACATTATTTACTTCATTTTTTACCTTGGAGTTCCATTGAACTACTCTCCACAAGGAGTAACCATGTAACTGAGATTTAGATGACTCTAGTGAAATACTGCTTTTATTCCTTCCAGCTTGAAGAATGATTGATAAACAAAAATTGTCTATACTTAAGGTGTACAATGTGATAATTTGATATACATATACACTGTGAGATGATCACAACCATCAAGCTAATTTGCATATGTATCACCTCAGTTACTCTGTGTGTGTGTGTGTGTGTGTGTGTGTGTGTGTGTAAGATGAGTACCCTTCAGATCTCCTTTCTTACCGCATTTCAAGGATTTAATATATTATCATTCACTATAGTCATCATGTTGTACATTTGATCTCCAGAAATTATTCATTATATAACTGAAGGCTTGTACCTTTTGTCCCTATTTCTCCCACCCCTCCACCCCTAGAGACCACCACTCTACTCTTTGTTTTATTTTTTAAGTGAAATCAAATCAGGTTAATTAGAGCCTGAGTTATTTATCAGAGTACAAGAAAATGTCTGCTCCACAGACAAAGCAGGACAACCCTCGAGGCATAATAGACTGCTCTCCATTTTTATGAGTTGGCCTCTTTTAGATTCCACTGATAAGTGAGATCATGCACTATTTGTCATTCTGTCTGTAGATTATTTCACTTAGCATAACATCCTCTAGGGTTTATCCATATTGTCATATATGGCAGGATTTCCTTCTTTTATTAAGGCTGAATAATATTCCATTGTGTCATTGTGTATCTGTTGTGTATATGTGTACATACACACACAACATTTTCTTTATGTATTCATTCATTGATTGACACTTCGGTTGTTTCCATATCTTGGCTATTATGAATAATGCTGCAATAAATATGTAAGTGAAGATATTTCTTTTTTTTTTTTTAGGGACTTTTATTTTTTTTATTTTTTATTTTTTGAGAGAAGGAAAGAAAAAAAGGAGTGAAGGAGAGGAAGAAAGAGGAAGAAAAAGAGGGAGAGAGAAGGGAAATGTTGCTTTATTCTAAAAAAAATGGGTATTAATAATGGCCAATCAATGTTTCATTTAAACCTATGAGTAGGTGTGATGTGGTATTGACAAGAATGTATATTTTGTATATTTAAAGTGGAGAGCTCCATAAATATTTATTAAGTTTACTTGTTCCGGATCTGAGTTCAAGTCCTCGATATCCTTATTAATTTTCTGTCTCGTTGAGTCTAAGTCTCTTTATAGGTCTTATGTATCTGGGTGTTAGGATCGTTAGCTCTTCTTGTTGCATTGATCCTTTTACCACTACATCTTTGTTGCTTTAAGATCTATTTTATCAGATATGAGAATTGCAACTCCTGCTTTTTATTTATTCATTTATTTTTGCTCTCCATTTGGTTGGTAAATTTTTCTCCCTCCCTTTGTTTTGAGTCTTTGTGTATCCTTGCAAGTGAAATGGGTCTGGATGTAACATGCCATTGGGTTTTGGCTGTATCTTTTGATTGGAAGATTTAGTAGATTTAAATTTAGGATTATTGCCATTTGATGTTAACTGGCTGTTTTATCCATTCCTTCAGTTGTGAAGCTTAGTTTGGCTGGATATGAAATTCTGGGCTGAAATTTCTGTTCTTTAAGGATGTTGAATATTGGCCCCCACTCTCTTCTGGCTTGTAGAGTTTCTGCTGAGAGATCTGCTGTAAGTCTGATAGGCTTCCCTTTGTAGTTAACCAGACCTTTCTCTCTGGCTGCCCTTAGTAATTTCTCCTTCGTTTCAACCCTGGTGAATCTAACGATTATGTGCCTTGGGGTTGCTCTTCTTGAGGAATATCTTTGTGGTGTTCTCTGTATTACCTGGGGTTGAATATTGTCCTGCTTTGCTAGTTTAGAAAAATTTTCCTGAATAATATTCTGAAGAATATTTTCCAGCTTGGATTCATTCTCTCCGTTGCATTCAGGTACACCTATCAAACGTAAATTTGGTCTTTTCACATAGTCCCACATTTCTTGGAGACTTTGCTCATTCCTTTTTATCCTTTTTTCTCTAATCTTGTCTTCTCGTTTTATTTCATTAAGTTGGACTTCTACCTCTGATATCCTTTCTTCTGCTTGAACAATTTGATTGTTTAAACCTGTGCATACTTCCTGCATTGTATTCTTCAGTTCCATTAATTCACTTATATTCCTCTCTAAGTTGTCTATTCTCATTAGGATTTCATCAAACCTTTTTTCAAAGTTCTTAGTTTCTTTACATTGGGCTGCAACATGTTCTTTTAGCTCACAGAAGTTTCTTATTATCCATCTTCTGAAGCCTGATTCTGTTAATGGGATGCGCTCGTTCTCCATCAAGTCTTGTTCCCTTGTTGATGAGGAACTGTGATCCTCTTTAGAGGGAGAGGCATTCTGATTTTGAGTATTCTCAGCCTTTTTACGCTGGTTTCTTCACATCATTGTAAATTTATCCACCTGTCGTCTTTGTAATTACCAACTTTCAAATTAGGTCTCTGAGTGGACATCTAAGTTGTTAATTCCCAGGGCCAAAATATGAGCAACCCACTGCTGGCCAAAACAGCGGCGTTAAGACTGATGGTGCTTTTCTGCCTGGGAATCTCCAGTCTGGATTCCTTCTTGAGTCCGTAATAGGCGACTCTGCCTTCCCGGAGCTCCAAACCTAGGTCAGAAGGGGAACCAAAGGGGAACCAGTCCAGTTTACTCTGCACCAAGAGCTGTTGCACCGAGGTGCCGGCGAAACCGCTGCGCCGGCCACAAGAGTCATGCTGGCGACCCGTGGAGCTCCTCAACTGGGAATCTTCTGCTCCGTGAGCAACCAAAATTTGTCTGAAAGTGTGGCGTCCTCTCGTTGTCTGAGCTTTCGCTGGGAGCTGCAATCCCGAGATGTTAGCGATCGGCCATCTTGGATCATTCCCCCGGAAGTGAAGATATTTCTTTGACATACCAACTTCATTTTCTTTGTATACATATTCAGGAACTGGATTGCTGTATCATATGCTAGTTCTATTTTTAATTTTTTGAGGAACCCCCATACTCTATCCCATAAAATCTATTGTACCAACTTACATTCCCACCAAGAGTTTACAAGGTTGCCTTTTTCTCCACATCTTCACCAACAGTTATCTTTTGTTATTTTGATAGTAGCCATTCTATGAATAACAGATGTGAGGTGATAGCTCATGGTTTCGATTTGCATTTTCCTAATGATTAGTGATATTGAGCACCTTTTCATATACCTGTTGGCCATTGGTATGTCTTCTTTGGGTGAAAAAATGTCTATTGAAATCCTTTTTATCATTTTTAACAGAGTTATTTGGTTTTGTGTGTTTTTTATTCATTTTACATTTGCATTATAGGAATTCCTTAGATTTTTTTTCCAAAATTAACCCTTTAACAGATTTGCAAATATTTTCTCCCATTCCACAGGTTGCCTTTTCATTTTATTGACTGTTTCCTTTGCTGTGTATAATCTTTTTAGTTTGATGTAGTCTCACTTGTTTATTTGTTCTTTCATTGCTTATGTTTTTGATGTCATATCCAAAAAATTTTTCCAACATCAGTATCAAGGAGCTATTCCTCTATGTTTTATTCTAGGAGTTTTACAAGTTCATGTTTATGTTTAAGTGTTTAATCCATCTTGAGTTGATTTTTGTGTATGACATAAGTCAAGAATGTAATTTCATTCTTTCCCATGTTTTCTTAACACTATTTACTGAAGAGATTGTCCTTTCCTTGTTGTCAATTTGGGGCACTGCTTGCTAAAGATTATTTGACTACATATGTGTGGATTTATTTCTGGAATCTCTATTATGTTCTCTTCATCTATGTTCCTGATTTTATGCCAGTACCATACCATTTTGATTATTATGGCTTTGTGATATAGCCTGAAATCAGGAGGCATGATGACTTCAACATTGTTCTTCTTTCTCAAGATTGCTTTAGTTATTTGGGATCTTTTGTGGTTTCATACAAATTTACGATTGTTATTTTTATGCTGTGAAAAATATAACTGAAATTTTAATGGGGGTTGCATTGAATATGTAGACAACTTTGGATAATATGGACACTTTAACAGTATAAATTCTTCTAATCCATAAATAAAAAATATCTTCCTAGTTATTTGTGTCTTCTTCAATTTCTTTCATCAGTGATTTGTGGTTTTCATTGTACAAGACTTTCACCTTCTTGATTTAATTTATTCCTAGATATTTTATCATTCTTGATACTGTCATGAACAGGACTGTTTTCATAATTTTTTTGCATAGTTCATTATTACTGTATAGAAATGCAACTGATTTTGGGGAGGCCAAGGCAGGTGGATCACAAGGTCAAGAGATCGAGACCATTTTGGCCAATATGGTGAAACCCTATCTCTACTAAAAATACCAAAAAATTATCTGGGCATGGTGGCACATGCCTATAGTCCCACCTACTTGGCAGGCTGAGGCAGAAGAATCACTTGAACCTGGGAGGCAGAGGTTGCAGTAAGCCAAGATTGCACCACTGCACTCTAGCCTGGTGACAGAGCAAGACTCTAACTCAAAAAAAAATTAAATTAAATTAATAAATAAAATAAGAAATGCAACTGATTTTTATGTGTTGATTTTATATGATGCAATTTTACTGAATTTATTTGTTCTAACAATTTTTTATGAAGTATTTAGGGTTTTCTCTATATAATATCATATTATCTGCAAATAATTTGACTTCTTCTTTTCCAATTTGGATGTCTTTTATCCCTTTTTTTGCCTAATATATCTGGCTAGGATTTACAGTACTATACTGAATAGAATTGGTGAGAGTAGAAAGTCTTGCCTTGTTACTGATCTTAGAATCAGTTTTTCAACATTGAGTATGATGTTTGTTGCAGGATTGTCATAGATGTCCTTTACTGCATTGAGGCAAGTTCCTTCTGTACCTAATTTGTTGAAAGGTTTATCGTGAAACAATGTTGAATTTTGTCAAATGCTTTTTCTGCACCTGTTGGGATAGTCATAGAATTTAATTTATGTCCTTCATTTTGTTACTATAGTGCATCACATTTATTTGCATTTGGTGAACCATCCTTGTATCCCAGAGATAAATCGAAATTGATCATGGTATATGATGCATTTGACATTCTGTAAAATTTGGTTTCCAAGTATTTCATTGTGGATTTCTGCATCTAAGTTCATCATAGATATTGGTCTGTAATTTTCTTATAGTGCCATTATCTGGCTTTGATTTCAGGGTAATGCTAGAGTTTGGAAATACTGGCTCCTCTTTAGTTTCTCTAAGCATTTCAGAATAATTAGTAATAGTTTTGTAAATGTTTGGTAGTGTTCACTAGTGAAGCTGTCTGGTCCCAGGCTTTTTTAAATTGGGATTTTTAAAATTTTTATTGTGATAAAATACATATAACATAAAATTTACCCTCTTAACCATTTTTAAGTATACAATTCAGTGGTATTAAATATATTCATAATGTGGTGCAACCATCACCACCATCCATCTCCATAGCTCTTTTCATTTTGTATAACTGAAATTCTATACCCATTAAACAATAGCTCCCAATTACTCAAACACCATTCAATGTTCTGTATGATTTTGACTACTCTAAATATCTCATATAAGTGGAATCACACAGTATCTATTAATGATTAGCTTATCTCACTTAGAATTATTCCTCAAGATCCCTTCATGTTGTAATACATTGCAGACTTTCCTTCCTTTTTAAGGTTAAATAATATTTCATGGTATGAATATGCCATGTTTTGCTTATCCATTCATCTATCCATGAATGCTTGAATTGCTTTCATGTTTTACCTATTGTGAATAATGCTGCTGTGAATATAGGTATACAAATATATCTGCAAGATCCTCCTTTTAATTCTTTTAGGTATATGCCCAGAAATGGAATTGCTGGATTATATGGTAATTCTATTTTTAATTTTTTCAGGAACTGCCATACTGTTTTCTATAGTGGCTGTACCATTTTACATTTCCACCAACAAAATACAAGAGTTCCAATTTCTCCACATGATCTACAACACTTGTTATTTTCTGATTTTTGTTAGTAGCAATCCTAATGTGTGTGTATGGTGGTATCTCGTGTAGTTTTGATTCACATTTCCCCAGTTATTACTGATATTGGGCAGCTTTTCTTTTGCTTATTGGCCATTCGTATATCTTCTTTGGAGATATGTCTAAGTCCTTTGTCCATGTTTGAATCGATTTGTTTCTTTTATAGTTGAGTTTTAGAAATTCTCTATATATTCTGGCTATTAATCCCTTTTAAGATACATAATTTGCAAATACGTTCTCTCATTCTATAGGTTGTCTGTTTACTCAGTTCTTAGTGTCTTTTGAAGCACAAAATGTTTTCATTTTTATGAAATCCAATTTGTCTTTTCCTTCTTTTGTTGACTGCTTATGGTGTCACATCCAATAAATTACTGGCAAACTCAATGTGATAAAGCTTTTGCCCCACATTTTCTCCTAAAGGTTTTATTGTTTTAGGTCTTACTTTTAGCTCTTTGATCAATTTTCAGTTAATTTTTGTACGTGGTATTAGGTAAGGGTCCAGCTTCACCCTTTTGCATGTGTTTATCCAGCTTTTTCCAGCACCATTTGTTGGAAAGACTGCCCTTTCTCCATTGAATTGTCTTGGTACCTTTGTCAAAAATCATTTGACCACATATGTGGTTATATATTTGCATAATTTCTATCATATTCCATTGATCTACATGTCTTTCTTTATGCCAGTACCACACTGCTTTGGTTAGAGTTGCTTTGTAATAAGTTTTAAAATCCGAAAATGTGAGTCCTCCAGCTTTGATTTTCTCTCTCGAGATTGTTTTGGTTACTCAGGTTCCCTTGAGATTCCATATGAATTATAGGATGGATTTTTCTATTTCTGTAAAAAACAGCATTGGATTTCGATAAGAATTACATTGAATTTGTGGATTGCTTTAGGTAATATTGGCATTTATCAATATTAACAATATTAACCTTTCCAACTAATTAATCAATGTGGAATGTATTTCAATTTATTTACGTTTTTTTAAATTTTTTTTTCAGCAATGTTTTGTAGTTTTCATTGAAGAAGTCTTTTGTTAAGACCTAGGTTTTTTTTTTTTAGGTGCTACTGTCAATGGAATTTCTTTCATAATTTTATTTTCAGATTGCTTATTGTTAGTGCATAAAAATGTTAGCTAGATTTTGCGTGTTAACTTCGTATGCTCCTACTTGAGTAACTTCATTTATTAGTTCTAGTAGGTTTTTGGTGAAATTTTGGGGTTTTCTAGATGTAAGATCATATTATCTGTGAACAGAGATCATTTCAGCTCTTTCACAATATGGGTGCCTTTTCTTTTTTTCTTGTATAATTTCTCTGACTAGGACTTTCAGCACGATGCTGAATAGAAGAGAGGAGAGTGGCATCTTGTCTTCTTGCTGATTTTAGAAAAAAAAAAAAGCTTTCAGTTTTTCACCACTGAATATGATGTTTGTTGTGGGTTTTCCATATAAGGCTTTTATTGTGTTGAGCTAGTTTCCTTCTATTCCTAGTTTATCAAGTGTTTTTTTTATCATTAAAGGGTGTTGAATTTTGTCAAATGCTTTTTCTGTATCAATTGAGATAATCATGTGATTTTTCTCCTTCATTCTGTTAATGTGGTGTATTATGTTGATTTCTTTTTGCATGTTGAACCACTCTCACATTCCAGGAATAAACATCCCTTGATCATAGTGTATAATATTTTTAACATAACATTGAGTTTGATTTGCTAGTATTTTGTTGAGGATTTTGGCATCAATGTTGATAAGGGATATTGTTCTGTAGTTTTCTTTTCTTGTAGTGTATTTGTATCACTTTGGTGTCAGGGTAATGGTAGCATCATAGAATGAGTTAGGAAGTATTCTTTCCCCTTCCATTTTTTGAAAAGTTTGAGAAAGACTTGTAGTAGTTCCTTAAAAGTTTGACAGAATTCACAATGAAGCTATCTGGTCCAGGACTTTTCCTTTCTGGGATATTTTTAGTTACTGGTTGAATATACTTACTAGCTACAGGTCTATTCAGATTTTCTATTTCTTCATGATTTTGTCTTGGCAGGTTATATATTTCTAGGAATTTACCCATTTCATCTAGGATATTCAATATTTTGGCATTCAATCATTCATAGTAACCTCTTGTAATCCTTTTTTTATTTCTAAGAGTCAGTAGTAATGTCTCCATTTTTATTTCTTATTTTAGTATTTTAGTCTTCTCTATCTTCCTTAGTCCATCTAGCTAAAGTTTTCCAAATTTTGTTGATCTTTTCAAAGAATCAGCTTTTGTTTGCATTAATTTTCTCTACTGTTACTAGTACTGATTTTGTCTATCTTTAATCTTTATTATTCTCTTTCATCTGCTATGTTTGGGTTTAGTTTGTTCTTATTCTTTCATTTGCTTAAGTTGTAAAATTAGGTTGTTGATTTGAGATCTTTCTTGCTTTTTAATGTTCCCTTCGGCCACTGCTTTCACGGGTCGCATAGGTTTTGGTGTGTTGTATTTTCATTTTCATTCATCTTTAAGTATTTTCTAATTTCCTTGTGATTTCTTCTCTGATCCATTGATTAAGAAGGTGTTTAATTGCCAAAACATTGTGATTTTTTTCCTTCTGTGACTGATTTCTAACGTTATCCCATTGTGATCAAAGAAAATATTTTCTATAATATCTACATCTTAAATATCAATAAGATTCTTTAAGTATTCTAACAGTACTTGTGACATAATATCTGATCTTTCCTGAAAAATGTCCCATATGCCTTGAGATGAATGCGTATGTTTCTATGTTGTTGTTGCTGGGCAGTGTTCTTTATATGACTGTTAGGCCCATCTGAATTATCATCATTTCAGTATTAATACCTAAAAGATTGAATAAATAAATATATGATGCACTAGGTGTTAGCATGCATGATTTGATATGCTGATAATAATGATATGCTAAAAATAGTGATATCACATTATCCCTCTGGAAATTAATTTTCCATCCTATTTATTTTACATTATCCCTCTAGAAATTAATTTTCCATCCTATTTATTTATTTTAAATATAATCTAACCTAATAAAATTTTCTGGACTGAAATGGTATAAATAGCAAAATTCATCAAAGTCAAGTAATTTTATTTCTGAAATATAAATGCCTAAAGGTAGAAAGGTATAACCAAATTCTTGTCCCTAAAGGATGAATTTAATTATGTGGAAAAAGATTAGAGGCATGAAATGAGTTCAAGAACCACTATAAATAATGTCATTTGAAACATGGGGTTTGCATTCCTCCCCCACCAATTGACTTAGGGAAAATTTGAAAACATACTTTGACAGAATGTATTTTCCATAAGAGAGTAAATATTTTTGCCCAGAGTATACTTTCAAACATCAAGCTCCAATGTAGCCTCAAATTTAATAAATATTAAGTGCACAACACTCTACAGGAAGAATACATACTAATGTGTCCACTTTCAGTTATTATTTTAGTAAGGAAGAGTAAGAAGATATTAAAGAAACCTCCTTCTACCCTTCAAGAACTAAAATATTAGGTAGAAACATATTTTGAAACAAATATTGCTGTCATAAAGATACACATGTCATGCAATGCAAATAGCTGAGAAGGAAAAAGGATGGCCCGGGAGGGGTCAGAGAAGGGTTTTATGACATTTGAGCTGGAAACTGAAGATGAGAGAGACCACAAGAGGACTAGCCTCTAAAGCTCAGTGTTCACCAGTCACAACACATCCAGGAAATAAGATTTGTGTGGCAGTAAACAGGAAGTTGATTCCAGCTGGGGCAACTGGGAAGGGATAACACTGGCCATCCCCAGGAACGAAGAAATCCATTTTGGTCATAGCTAGGCGCCATGGAATACACACTGGCAAATCCTGGAGCATCCCAAGAGTAAATTGGTAGTTCTCAACCCCGGCAATACATTATACAGTGAACTATGATATTTTTAAAAATACAGATGTCATTTAAATCCAATCTCTGAAGAACAGCCTGAACATGGGTATCCTTTTAGATATCTCCAATAACCCTAATGTTAGACAGGCTGAGAATCACTGATCAAAATTTTTCTTCTCCTCCTAGAACAAAACAGGCTGAGTCACATAGCAAATTTCCAAATTAAAAATCACAACAGCAATAAAAACAACAATAATAAACAATTGAATAGTTTAATGGATAATTAAATATTAAATAGCATCTACTTCCAATTCTAGCCGTGAAGGAGTAACAGGGTCCAGAATTACCCTCCTGCTGTAAACAGCTAGAAAACTAGTCAAAATATAGAAAATTATATTTTCAGACACTGAGCAGTGGAGGACTATGACCCGTAGGTGTATAGGAAAAAAATAAGGTGAGGCCAGGATTTCTGCCAGTAGAGAACCGTAAGACTGCAAGATGGGGAGGAGGAACCCAAACAGAGCCCAGCTATTGGGCTGTGTTGAGGATTCAAACTAGTGATTGGGGAAGACAAGGCAGTTAGAATTTGTGAAACAGATTCCCCAAGAGGAGGAAACTAAGCAGAGAAAGAATTCCAGAGATCTGTATAAAGAGCCCCTTGAGTCTTTGCTAAACACAAATCTCTAAATGCATAGGTTGAAAACTAAAGAAGCAGGTAAAACAACTTCCAAGGAATAAGCAATTTCACACTCATTACTTGTTCAACATTGTAGTGGAGGCACTAGCCAGTGCAATTAGGCAAGAAAAAGAAACAACAGGCATACATGTTGGAAAGAAACAAGTAAAATTATTTTTCTATTCAGACGACACATAAAATCCTCTAAGGAATCCATAAAAAATAAGGCCTTTAAACTAACAAGCAAAATTAGAAAGGTCTCAAGACACAAGTCAATATACAAAAAGTTAATTGTTTGTCTATATATTAACAATCAACTGGAAAATGAAATTGTTAAAAAAATTCAATTTATACTGATGTTCAAAACATGAAATACTTAGAAATAAACAAAATTTCTGTAAGCTTGTACTCTGAAAACTACAAATATTACTGAAAGTTAATGAGGCCTGAGGAACTGGAGTTGTAGACCGTGTTTATGAATTGGAATACTCAGTGCCATTAAGATTTCTGTTCTCTCCAAATTGATCTGTAGATTCAACAAAATCCCAACCAAAATCCCAGCAGGCTATTTGCTGCTGTTGTTGTTGTTTTAAATCTGATTTTTAAATTATTTGGAAAATAAAGAGACTCAGAGTCATCAAACAATTCAAAGTTGGATGACTTACCCTACTTGATTTCAATACTTACTATAAAGCTTTAATAAAAAGAGAATGTAGTAGCAGAAGAATAGGCCTTTGGATCAGTGGAAGAGAATAGAGAATTCAGAAGCAGATCAACACATATGTGGTCATTTAACTTTCAATAAAATTAAAATGCCAAGTAGTTCAATTGAAAAAAGAAATTCTTTTAACAAACGTCAGTGGGGGGGAAACTAACCTTGACCCTTGACCTCTCAGGCCATATAAAAGTTTACCATGAAACAGATCACAGACCTAAATTCAATATTTAAAACTATTAAACTTCAAGAAAACAAATGAGAAAATCTTTATGGTCTTTGAGTAGGTGAAGATTTCTTAGCTACAATACAAAAAGAATGAACCATAAAAAAATGATAAATGAGACTTCACCAAAATTTAAAAACCTAAACTCTTTGAAAGATATTAACAAAATAAAAAGACACACCATAGAATGGGAGAAATCATTTGCAATAAAAATATATCCAGAAGATACAAGAATTTGAGCTGGGCATGGTGGCTCATGCCTGTAACCCCAACACTTTGAGAGACTGAGGTGGGAGGATCATTTGAGTACAGGAGTTCAAGACCATTCTGGACAACAAAGTAAAACCCTGTCTCTACAAAAAATACAAATAAAAAATTAGAAGGTGTGATGTTGTGCACCTATAGTCCCAGCTACTTGGGAGCCTTAGATGGGAGGACTACTTGAGCCTGGAAGGTTGAGGCTGCAGTGAGCCATGATCATGCCACTACACTCCAGCCTGGGCAACAGGGCAAGACTCTGTCTCAGTTAAATCTTTTAAAAATTATTTTTAAAAAGAATTTAGTCAGCTAAAACTCAATAGGAAGGTAACACAATAAAACATGAGTAAAAGGTTTGAACATTTTACAAAATAAGTTATATGAGTAACCAACAAGAGCATGGAAAGATGCTCAACATCTTTAGTAATCAAGTGTATTCATTGTTTTTTTATTCTGTATTTTTGATGCTTTGACATCTTGTTGGCCTTGGAGGGGACTGCTCCTTGTAGAGCTAGCTAATTCCCAAAGGTAGCAGTCTACCTAATCCAAAATTCTACAAATGATGTAGTTGAGGGTGAAGCTCTGAACTGGTTGGTTTGCATATGAAAAGCACTTCGCAAGTGACAACAACAAATAATCTTTTTTTTTTTTTTTTTTTTTTGAGACAGAGCCTTGCTCTGTCTCCCAGGCTGGAGTGCAGTGGCTCGATCTCAGCTCACTGCAACCTCCGCCTCCGGGGTTCAAGCAATTCTCCTGCCTCAGCCTCCTGAGTAGCTGGGACTATAGATGCCTGCTATCATGCTCAGCTAAGTTTTGTATTTTTAGTAGAGATAGAGTTTCACCATGTTGAACAGGGTGGCCTCAAACTCCGACCTCAAGTGATCTATCTGCCTCGGCTTTCCAAAGTGCTGGGATTACAGGCATGAGCCACTGTGCTAGCTCAAAGTATCTTTTTCATGGCAGTCATCCTGATACATTGGCCTTGACATACCTCAAAGATAATAACATTTATATTTAAAACACATGGAAATTCGAATTAAATGCACAATGAAATATAACTACATACTCACTAGCATAAATAAAATTTTAACAAGACGACAATACCAAGCACTGGTGAGGATGGAGAGCAACTGGCACCTTCATACATTGCTGGTGAGACTGTAAAACAGTATAATCCTTTTGGAAAGCAGTTTGACAGTTTCCTATAAATTTAAATACGCACTTACCATATGACCCAGCAATTCCAATCCTAAGATTGGAGAAATGGAGAAATGAAAATACATATCTATACAAATTGTCTGCAAATTTATTCATGATAACCAAAACTGAAAATTAAATGTCCATCAACAGGTGAATGAATAAACACATTATAGCATATCCACAGTGATATAGAATAGACATGGCATAAAATACTACTCAGCAACCAAGAGGAATTAATTACTGAAAGATGCAACAGCATGAATAAATTATGCTATGCAAAAAAGCCAGACACAAAAGCATACATACTGTAAGACTCCATTTCTGCAAAACTCTAGAAAAGATCAGTTTAATTTACATTGACAGAATAGCAGTTTGCCTGGTGTCAGGAGTGGGAAAGATTGTGAAGAGGCACAAGAACAATTTGGGGGACAATAGAAGTCTTCTATATCTTGATTGTGGTAATGATTACCTGAGTATGTGAATGTGTCAAAATTCATTGAAATACAAACTTACGTGGTTACATTTTACTGTATGTTAACTACAGTTCAATAAAGTTGATTTTTATTTTTTTTAGTCAGATCTGGGTTTTAATACAGATTCCACAGCATACTCATTTTGCCACTGTAGGTCATTAGCTTAACTAGACATAAAGTACCTATACAATGCTCAATAATGGGTGCTGTTACAATCCTCACATTGTACAGTACTTTTCTTAAGTAATTACTAACTTTTATTAAGTAAGTTCATGATGCACTTTGTATGTCATGTGTGGTTGCTAGAAGCAGATTGTTAGTTTGACAGATAACACTGATAAGAACTGTTGAAAAAAAAAGGTTCCAGGTAAACTGGACCACCTAGCCAGATGCTTGTTCAATATATGTAGGCTTCTAAACAAGTTTCCTTTCATTAACAGCTTTTATCAAAACAAATAGATATCAAGAAGCATTTAGTAAATTTATTGGTGTCTTCTTATATGAAATCTCAGAATTTTATAATTTGTAAATAAAATATACAAAGCAAAATGAAGGTGGAGATACATAACTTGACCCTTGAAAACAAAAATTAATTAAACAGGTTTGTGTGTTTATTCATTTATCAATATTTTATTGCGTATGTACTGACGCTAGGCATAGTGTGTTGAAATCACAAACTTAATTGAAATGTATAAATAAATAACCTTTGCATGTTTGAGCCTCAGTAAACCATCTGGTATAATACTTCTCAATTTTACTTTCAAATGATGCAAATTATTTAAGATATAAAACGTTACGTGGACGGAGACAATTCAGTCATTGGGCAAGAAGAGTCTTTTCAATAAATGATGCTGAGACACCGCCATATCCACATGCCAAAGATTAAAATTAGATCTCTCCCTCACACTGTATGTGAGGCACATAGTTAACTCAAAATGGATTATCCATCTCATGTAAGAACAACCATACTTTTATAAGAAAATGTAACAGTAAATTTTTGTAACTTGGGGTTAGACAATAGTTCCTTAGATATGACACCAAAAGCAAAGGTAATCCCAAAAATGGTAAATTAAACTATGCACAATTTTTTTAAGTTTGTGCCGCAGAGGATGGCTTTAGGAAAGTGAAGAGACAACCCGCGGCACAGGAATAATATTTGGAAATCATGTTTCTGATGAGATTTATATTCAGAATACATAAAGAACTCATAGAACTCAATAATAAAAAGACAAGCAACCCAGTTACAAATAGGCAAAGGATTTGAATAGATATTTCTTTTCTTTATTTTTTTAAACAGAGTCTTGCTCTGTCAGCAGGCTGGAGTGCAGTGGCACAATCTCAGCTCACTGAAAGCTCTGCCTCCCGGGTTCAAGTGATTTTCCTGCCTCAGCCTCCCAAGTAGCTAGGACTACAGGCGTGCACCACCATATCCAGCTATTTTTTATATTTTTAGTAGAGATGGGGTTTCACCATGTTGGCCAGGATGGTCTTGACCTCTTGACCTCGTGATCCACCCACCTCGCCTCCCAAAGTGTTGGGATTACAGGCGTGAGCCACCGTGCCTGACCTGAATGGATATTTCTTTAAAGAAAATATACAAATGACAAATAAGCACATGAAAAGATGCTTAATATTGTCAGGCATTAGGGAAGCGCAAGTCAAAGCCACAATGCAATACCACTTCACACCCTCTAGGATGGCAATAACAAACAAACACAAAAAACTCCGAAATAGTAAATGTTGGCAAGGAGAAACACAGAAAAATTGAGACGTTGTACATTGCTGGTAAGAATGTAAAAGGTGAAGCTGCTGTGAAAGTTAAACAGAACTACCAGTAACTCAGTAATGTCACTCCTAGGTATGTCCTCCAAACTTGGAAAACAAATTCAGACAGAAACCTGTACGCCAGTGTTCATGGTAGTATGATTCATAAGAGCCAAAGAGTGGAAACAATCCAAATGTTCAACTGGTTATGAATAAGGAAAATGTGGCATATCTACAAATGGAATATTTTCATCCCTAAGAAGGAATGAAGTTCTGATACATACTAAAACATGGAAAAAAATCTCCAAAACATTACGCTCAATGAGCAAAATCAGTCACAAAAGATCATATATTGTAAGAATCTAATTATATAAAATATCCAGAATAGGCAAGTCCATAGAGACACCAAGCACATGACAGGTTGCTGATGAGGTGGGACAGGGACGGGGATGGCTAGTGACAGCCGATAGACACAGGGATTCTTTCAAAGGGAACAAAAATGTCCTGACACTGTGGTGATGGCTGCATGACCTTGTGACTATACTAGCAAGCACTGAACTGTGCACTTTGAAGGTGGGATTATATGATATATAAATTTTATCTCAATAAAGCTGTTAAAAAATGTTATTTGGAATGAAAATTAGCATGAAGATTTATAAATAAAAAGCTAAATTTAAGCCATTTAAATTGCTCAGTAAGTCACCAGATGTTTTCAACTTAAATTCAACTAATTTTTTAATCTGTAAGTGCTAGAGGAGGGATAGCATTAAGAGAAATACCTAACGTAGATGACAGTTGATGGGTGCAGGAAACTACCATGGCACATGCATACCTATGTAACAAACCTGCACGTTCTACACATGGACCCCAGAACTTAAAGTATAATAAAAATAAATAATAAAGTTTTTTTAATTATCCTTCAAATAGAATCTTATTTTTCAGTTTTACTTACTATCATTTTGCCCATAATGAGTTAATATGTCTGATTACTCTGAAAATATTATGAAAAGAAAAAAGTTATATGTGGAAGTAATTATTGAGACCAGATGGTTTTCTGCTCTTTGAAGAGTTGCAATGTTAACAGTATTGTTTTATGTGTCTATAAAGAGTCTTATCTCTGTTACTGTGCATTATTATGTATCTATAAAATGCCACTTTGTAGCAATAGCCGTACATTGCAAACCTCCTTTTAGGTGGCTTAACTATTGATTCTGACATACAGACTCCGTTATGCATCCCTCCAAATTCTGACATGGAGGAGGTTTTTGCTCACCAGAGATGACAGAAAAACAGCACATTCAGGAATGCACTGTCTGGACCAACATCTGCCCTGCATTTCCCAAGAGGAAGGCTAGGAACCCTGAGCAGCTGGAGAGATGCCCAGGAAAAGAACATCCTGGTCTCTGCTTCTTTCTAGGGGAGTGGGGAAGAGAAAAGAGGACTGCCAGATGTCTACAACTCATTACTGCCTGGCAATATTCAGGATGAAATAAGAGTAAATTAATCAGCATTCAGGAGGAATGAATGGCAAGGGAAGATGTGTATTGATGCTATTTTAGCCCGAGTCAAATTAAACCTGTAGAACTGACAACATACATTAATCTCCCCATTGCCTCCAGTAGCTGTGCAAATAAGCTCCTAGTTTCTTTATACAAACAACTGTTATTTTCCTGTTACTGCTTCAGCAAAAAATTCTAGCAATCGCCTGGTAAGTTACCCCTAGTGATTAATACAGACTTGTGCATTAAACTCACTCTGCTAAGGGAAGAACACAGTCTATATTGTAGCCATATGAATCTCTATGTGGCAGCCCTCTGACAGAAAGCAGGGCTGTGCCAACCAATAGTCTGATTAATCAGTTGTCTGCAAAGGCTCAGGCTTAAATGAGCACTGACAAATAACTGGATACTGCAGAATTTGCAAGCATTCTTTTTTTCCTAAAGGAAAAAAGAAAAATAACAGGTTCCTTTTTTACAGAAGTTTTCTGACTTATATATCAAAGGTCAGCTATAATTCTGTGTAATGGCATCATGTTAGATGATCTCCTCTGTGACATGTATTTAGGAATAATACTAAATTGTAAAAAAAAAAAAAAAAAAAAAGGCTGACCTTCAGTTAAAATGAAATATCCGCTCAATTGGTGGTATCTGAATTAAATTGAATTCCTGTTCAGTTGAAGTTCCTCTCTGATTTATTCCATTCTCCAGCATTACTTTTATTCTCTTTTTAATATTGACTATGACCACTTTTGATAAATGTCCCTCTAGTGGGGGCCTATTGAATTAGAAATGCCTTCCAGAACCTCCAAATACTCAGTGAGACCAGTTAGAGGAGGTCAGCCTCCTACCAAAATTACGGCAGGAAGCATAAATGAGGGAAGAGAAATCATAAAGTGGGTTGCAAAGCTGGTCACTTCTCAGGATTTATTCTTCTGGACAATGTCATTTCTTACTCAAGGGCAGATTCAGGTTTTGGGTATTGAAACTTACACACTTTGTGGGGAAGGGGTCCTATTTAAGAGAAAAAAATACAAAACTGACAAAACAAAGTTCTGTGTGAAATGAGTATTTGCTTAGACTGAAAAAAGAAATGACAAATTACAAAGTTTTTTGAGTTAACAAATCAATACTTTTTTAGATTTTGAAGCTTCTAGCATCTTTTCATTTTTGTTTTTGGCCTCCATTAGGAATTTTTCAATCATATTTGAATGTTGGGCTAATCAATAATTTTGATACAAAAATTAATTTGAAATGAAGGCATTCACAAGAGGAATTAAATTTATTTTTAACTTGCCATGACGCTGTATAGAACTATGTTACTATATTATTAAGTTACTTTTATACTGCATACATTGAACTTTCAGAAACACATTTGGCTTTGTTGCTGGAACATATGTTTCTTCAGGCCCCTGCACTACTAGGTGGAAATTCTTCTTTTTCTTTTGTCCAGAACCACCATAATTGGTCAGAACAGGGTCCACTGCACATGCTAACATGCAATCCAATAGTCTAGGATGCATGGAACATGCAACATTACACAAAGGTAATTGTAGTAGTACTACTGCTACCAGTCCTCGTCCTCAAACACAGGTGGTCTGACCAATTGTATTACACATAATTCACACAAAAATATATACTGTGCTTATAATTGTATTCACCGCAGTGGTCAACTTTGATTTTCACTGGACATCATGAGAATCAAATCTACCGCTTATCAGTTTACATTTACAGAAACTATTTCCAGAACAGCTACTGGCTCCATTCATTTCAAACCTTATTTCTCCTATACTTCCCACAAGCTTCTGCAGCACACAATAACTTTTACATCCTGGGGCTTATTATCTGTCTACCTCCCAGGAATGCAAACTCTGTAAGGATAAGGACCTTGTCTTATACAAGGATATGTTTACAGCCCCCAGATCAGTGCCTCTGGGCACATGTTAAGCCCTCAGTAAATATTTGTTACAGCAAATATAAATAATGAAGACCCATGGGCCTTTTCTCAAAGTTCACAATGCTACGATCATCTCTTCTTATTGAATGAGCACCTTGTTACCTAGCATTGCCACATGACTTCAGAGCCCCTATTTTTGTGTTTACTTTAGTACTGCTGCCAAGTGATACTACCTAATTGACAGGCTAATGAGCAAAGTTCAGAGGGGCAGTTAAGAGCCGGAGGAATATAAGCTTTCATATTTAGAATCTGAGTTCACACTGGAACAGTCAGTACTACATTTACATAGCGAGTGATGCTTCATTTCAGCAAAACATTGTCTATATAATTAAATCAAACCACTTCATTTGAAATTCATGAGCTTGTTTGTATTGGTTGAATACTAGTGCATAATTTGACATTCCAGGTATCAGTCGATGGCTCTTTGACACCGTCTGCTGATGAACTTCAGAACTTGTGTTGCTCAACAGCATGTCTCTGCAATGAGTAATTCTTTACAGCTCAAACAATTGCAGATTGTATATCAGAAGCCTCGTGGATTTGGCATTACCTTCAATAGGTCATGATTCACTATGGTATGCTTTAGGCCAGAGGTCACTAAGAGTCCAGTATAATTGGTTTTAAGACAGTAATCCCCGAGGAATATTCTCCTGAAAATCAACTTTTTCAACTACTTGTACCTTAAATCATCATGTAAATCAACACTGGAAACAATCACTACTAAGAAAATCAACAAGATAGTTTAATTACCAATGAAAGATGTTCCTTATTTACACCAATGTAGATATTTCTGATAAAATTAATTATTATTCCTACATGGTAAAAGGCCTGGTAAATAATTTGCTGTCATTATGGTGGCAAGTTGCACAATCTCTATTGAACTCCACCCAAAGATTGTGGTAAATTGAATAGACATTACCAGTGTTTCAAACATCTCCATCTTTCTATCTGTGCCTACTAAGGGTACCTTCAAGCAACCATTTTGGATTGAGATAAGAGCCTTTGTAGATAAAAGTTTTCAAGCTCTACAGGATGCTTTAATATACTTCAATGTTTAACTTTCTAGAGGTTCCCATTTCAAGGTACGTTTTGTAAATTAAGAAAACCTTTTATACCAGTAACGAAGAATCAGAAATTGACATTTTTAAAGCAATACACTTTACAATAGCATAAAAATATAAAATAACTTAGTGGTAAACCTGATGAAAGATGTTTAAGACTGACATACTGTAAACTACAAACACTGTTGAGAGAAGTTAAAGAAGAGCCAAATAAATGGAAAAACATAACATGCTCACAGGTCCTAATACTTAATATTGTTAAACTACTAATTCTCTCCCCATTTTGATCTATGGGTTCAACACAATTCCAGTCAAAATCCCAGCAGGCCTTTTGATAAAAATTGATAAGCTGACTCTAAAATCCATAGAAAAATGAAAATGTCCTGCACTAGCTGAAACAACTTTGAAAAAGGACAAAGTTGGACGACTAACAGTATCTGATTTCAAGACTATATTTAAAGTTATGATAATCAAGGAGAGAACCCACAGACCCTCTGAGGGAAGCAAATTGCTCCTGCTAGTCCCTAAAGACACCCAAATACTGTGCTGGTATCCATGGCTGAGAGACCCACAAATGGTTCACATTACAGAACTCTGTGCAGACAACCCCCAGTACCAGTCCAGAGCCTGGTAGACTTGCTGGGTGGCTAGATCCAGAAGAGAGAACAATCACTACAACTTGGCTCTCAGGACGCCACATCCCTAGAAAGATTAACCAAGAATAGAAGAAAGAAAATCCAAATCAGATCAATCAGAAATGAAGTGAGAGATATTACAACTGACACCACTGAAACATAAAAGATTATTTCAAGGCTGCTATGAGCACTAGAACACACATAAACTAGAAAAGCTAGAGGAGATGGATAAATTCCTGGAAAGATACAACCCTCCTAGCTTAAATCAGGAAGAACAGATACCCTGAACAGACTGATAACAAGCAGTGAGATGGAAATGGTAATTTAACAATTACCAACACACAGAAGAGTCCAGGACCAGATGGATTCACAGCAGAATTCTACCAGACATTCAAATTAGTATCTATATGAATCCTATTGAAACTTTTCCACAAGAAAGAGAAAGAGAGAACCATCCCTAAATCATTCTATGATGCCAGTATCATCCTAATACCAAAGCAGGAACATAACCAAAAAAGAAAACTACAGACCAACAACCCCGATGAATATAGATGCTAAAATCCTTAACAAAATATTAGCTAACTGAATGCAACAGCCTATCAAAAAAATAATTCACCATGATCAAATGGGTTTCATACCAGGGATGTAGAGATGGTTTAACATATGCAAGTCAATAAATGTGATACACCACATAAACAGAATTAAAAACAAAAATCACATGATCATCTCAATATATGCAGAAAAAGCATTCAACAAAATCCAACATCCCTTTATGATTAAATCTCTCAGCAAAATCAGCATACAAAGGACATGCCTCAATGTAATTAAAGCCATCCATTACAAACCCACAGCCAACATAATACCAAATGGGGTAAAGTTGAACGTGTTCCCTCTGAGAACTGGAACAAGACAAGGATGCTCATGCTCACCACTTTTCTTCAACATAATACTGGAAGTCCTAGCCAGAACAATCAGAAAGAGAAAGAAACAAAGGGTAACCAAATCGGTAAAGAGGAAGTCAAACTGTCACTGTTTGCTGATTATATGATTGTTTACCTCGAAAACCCTAAACACTTCTCCAGAATACTCCTAGAACTGAAAAAAGAAGTTTCAGCAGTTTCCAGATACAAAATTAATATACACAAATCAGTAGCTCTCCAATATACGAACAGCAACCAAGCAGAGAATCAAATAAAGAACTCAATCCCTTTTACAATAGCTGCAAAAAGAGTAATATACTTAGAAGTATACCTAACCAAGGAGGTGAAAGACCTCTACAAGGAAAACTACAAAACACTGCTAAAAGAAATCATAGACAACACAAACAAATGGAAACACATCTCATGCTTGCGGATGAAAACTATCTCATATTCATTTTCCTCTACAAGAAAAACTAGAAAACACTGCTGAAAGAAATCATAGACAACACAAATGGAAACACATCTCATGCTCATGGATGAGTAGGATCAATATTGTGAAAATGACCATACGGCCAAAAGCAGTCTACAAATTCAACAAAATTCCCATCAAAATACCACCATTCTTCTTCACAGAATTAGATAAAAACAATCCTAAAATTCATATGGAATCAAAAAAGAACCCACGTAGCCAAATGAAGACTAAGCAAAAGAGAACAAATCTGGAGGCATCATGTTACCTGATTTCAAACTACACTATAAGGCCATAGTCACCAAAATAGCATGGTTTTGGTAGAAAAATATGTACACAGCCCAATGGAACAGAATAGAGAATCCAGAAATAAACTCAAGTACTTCTGATCTTCAACAACTCATCTCTGACAAAGCAAACAAAAACATAAAGTGGGGAAGGGACACCCTTTTCAACAAATGGTGCTGGGATAATTGGCTGGCCACTTGTAGGAGAATGAAACTGGATCTAAATCTACACACACACACACACACACACACACACACACACAATGGAATAAAACCCATAAAAAGGAATGAATTAATGGCATTTGCAGTGACCCAGATGAGACTGGAGACTATTATTCTAAGTGAAGTAACTCAGGATTGGAAAACAAAACATCACATGTTCTCACAAGTGAGAGATAAGCTATGAGGATGCAAAGGCATAAGAATGACACAATGGACTTTGGAGACTCAAAGAGAAAGGGTAGGAAAGGAGTGAGGGATAAAAACTACAAATTGGGGCCAGGCACAGTGGCTCACGCCTGTAATCCCAGCACTTTGGGAGGCCGAGGCAGGTGGATCACGAGGTCAAGAGATCAAGACCATCCTGGTCAACATGGTGAAACCCCGCCTCTACTAAAAATACAAAAAAATTAGCTGGGCATGGTGGCGTGTGCCTGTAATCCCAGCTACTCAGGAGGCTGAGGCAGGAGAATTGCCTGAACTTGGGAGGCGAAGGTTGCAGTGAGCTGAGGTCATGCCATTGTACTCCAGCCTGGGTAACAAGAGCGAAACTCCATCTCAAAAAACAAAACAAAACAAACAAATTGGGTGCACCGTATACTGCTCAAATGATGGGTGCACAAAAATCTCACAAATCACCACTAAAGAACTTATGTAACCAAATAACACCTATTCCCCAATAACCTATGGAAATAAAAACAATTAATTAAAAACTAAAAAATAATAAGTTACAGTTATCAAGAAAGACTGGTATTTGTGCAATGATTAACAATTAGATCAGTAGAGCAGAAAAGGGAGTGCAGAAATAGACCCACACATTTTTGACTTCTGATTTTTGAGAAAGGTGCAAAGGCAATTCAGTGGAGCAAAGGTTATCTTTTTAACAAATAGTGCTGAAACAACTGAATATCTATCTGCAATAAAAGAAAAGAACTCAAACCCCTACCTCTCATCATTCACAAAAACTAACTCACAATAGACCATAGACCTAAACATAAAAGCTAAAACTATAAAACTTCTAGAAGAAAATATAGATCCCTGTGATCTTGGGTTGGCCAAAGATTTCTCAGACATGAAAATAAAATACATAAAAGAACAAATTGACAAACTGAACTTCATCATAATTTAAAACTTACATTATTTGAAAGACATTGTTAGGTAATGAAAAGACAAGACAAAGACTGGGAGAAAAGATCTGTATATCATGTCATACATCAGATAAATGACTTGTATCTAGAATATATAAAGAACTCTTAAAATCCAATAAAAAACAACTGAAATTTTTTTTAAAAATCAGTAAAATATTTCAACAGACATTTCACCAAATATGATACACAATTATTAAATAAGCACATGAAAAGATGCTCAACATCATTAGGGAAATGCATACTAAAACCACAATGAGATATCACTTCCCACCATTGAAATGGCTAAAATTAAAAAGTCACCATACCAAGAAAAGCTGAGTATGTGAAGGAACTGGAACTCTCATACACCGCTGGCATGGTTATGAAATTGTATAACCACTATGGAAAACATTCCGACAGTTTCTTAAAATGTCAACATATACTTACC
Organism: Callithrix jacchus; assembly: GCF_049354715.1. Lineage (NCBI taxonomy): Eukaryota > Metazoa > Chordata > Mammalia > Primates > Cebidae > Callithrix > Callithrix jacchus. The sequence continues at coordinate 137,485,560 of NC_133505.1, forward strand.
ATATGATCCAGCATTTTTACTAGGTATTTCTCCAAGAGAAATGGAAGCACATGTCTGTATAAAGACTTGCACAGGAATTTTCATAGAAGCTTTTTCTGTAGTAGCCTAAAATGAGAAGCAACCCAAATGTCCATGAACAGGTGAATGAATAAATAAATGGATATCTATACAATGAAATGATATTCAGCAATACAAAACAATGAAATTGACATATACCACAATATGAATGAATTTCGAATAATTATGATGAGTGAAAGAAGCTAGGCAGAAAGAGACATACTGCTTGACTCCATTCATATAAATTCTACTAAGTACAAACAAATGTACAATAACAGATAATAAATGAGTGATTGCCTGAAGACTGAGGAAGTGGGAGAGGTGGGGACAGGGATAGGAAAGGACACAAGAAAACTTTGACGGTGGTGGATATATTCATCATTCGATTGTGTCGATGAATTTGTGGGCATATCCATATGTCAAAACATATCAAATTGTAAACTTTGGGTATGTGCAGCTCATTGTATGCCAATTATACCACAAAAGACTACTTAGGGAGACAAAAAAAAAAAAAGAAAATCTTTACAATTATGCTGTCAAAACTTTCAGTGTGGATCAGGATTACCTCGAATCCTATAGATGATACTGCTTATCTCCTCTCTTTCTTGAAACTTCTTCCTAGCATTACTCCTTCCAGGTTCCTTCCCCACCTCTCAGAGCCTCCTGTCGTCTCAGGTTTGTTCCTTGTTCTTGTCCTTCCTCCTATGTCTTCAATGAGAGCATTCTTTAGGGTCTGTAGTTGCTTTCTCTTTTATTCTGCTATATACTCCTATTTGAGGCATCTCTCAACCCTTCCACCTCAGCTACCATCTATACACTAATATATCCAAAATCTACATTGCTAGACTTGGCCTCTCCGTATTTCTACCAGGCTCTGATTGAAAACCTCTACACCAATTCCAGCTTAAGACTGAAAAACCACATCACTTCCCCCCATTCACACCTGCTGCCCAGCATGTGTTCGGGTCTCGGTTTGCAGCACCACCAGCTTTGCAGCCAAACACTGCACAGTGGATGCGAGTATGGGCTCTGGATTTGACACCTAACTTTGTCACTTATAAGATTTGTGTCTTGGGCAAGTCCTTTAGCTTCTCTTTGCTTTGCTTCTTCATCTTTATAATGAGTCTGTTCCACATAAGATTACTGTGAGGATTAAATAAGACAATAAACATCAACTGTTCTATATCATGCCTGACATATAGTAAGTGTTCAAAGATTACTTTATGGTAATCTGAATTGTTTGTTTCAGGGCTGTTTGTTTCATCTCTGCAGCTTTCTTGTCCCCCTCTCTCTCCCTCTGCCACCTCTAATCCCAAACTCATTTTATCTAGCCACGATGATGAGACAGCCTATTCTGATCTCTTCTCTTCAGTCCCTTCTTTAAAGTACCTAAGTACCTAAGTACTCCCTGAGCTCAGATTAGATTATGCACTTCCATGATCAAAGACCTTTAATTGGTCACCTTTGTTCAAATAGCATGGTACATAGCAGGACATTCAATAGTCTATAAGCTTTGACACCACTCCACTCTTCCAGCTTCAACTCATAAGACACTCTCTGGCCTGAACCACCTATCATTCAGTTACTCTCAAATTATTCTTCCCTATCCTCCTTAAATCCTAACCAGCACTCCTGTCATGTGTTTGAGGAGGGCATTCTTCAGTTAACCACCTTCCAGGCTCAGCTCAAATGTCCCTCTGCTTTTTCTTAGCTGGATCTCACTCAGTCACCCAGGCTGGAGTCAGTGGCATGATCATGGCTCAGTGCAGCCCTGACCTCCCCAGGCCCAAGCAGTCCTCCCACCTCAGCCTCCCAAGTAGCTGGGACTACAGGCATATGCCACCACATTCAGCTAATTTTTGTATTTTTTGTAGACAGGGTTTCACCATGTTTCCCAGGTTGGTCTCGAACTCCTCCGCTCAAGCAATCCACCCGCCTCAGCCTCCCAAAGTAGCAAGAGCCACCATGCCCAGCCTTCAAATGCCGTATTTTTAGTGAACTCAGCCCACTTTCCTGGCTGGAGTTAATCAGTCTTTCTTCAGTGCTTCCACTAGACTTTGTTTCTATGTTGATCTGGAAGCTGACATTATTGTCATTTATTTATTTGCCTATTCCCCCAACTTACCTTTGTTTAGACATTCAATGAAGGCTTGCTGAAAGTGAATGAAACAGGAAGAAAGAATATGACAAACGTCTGCCTAACAGCTGCCTGACATCTCCCTGGTAATGTCACTTGCTCATAGAGGTTCTTTGAAGATTGACACTTTACAAATTAGCATCCTGTTCAAACTGAAAGACTCCAGAGAGTCATCTCAATGGAAGGTATGCAAGTAGAATAGCTGTAACACCATTCATGGGTTTGCAGAGTGGGAGAAGAGAAGCATGTAAGTGAGTAAATGGATACTGACTTAAACTCAGGTATTCTTAACGGTTCCTCCTGAAATTAAGATGTCTCTCTTCTGAGAGAGAAGCCTGGAGACCCTCTCCATCTTATTATTTTGTAAGTCAGGGTACACACTTTACAGCTGGGTCTAAGACTGCATGCTCATGCCAAGTCCCTGATGCAAGAATGTGGGAGGCACTGCCGGCAGCTTGTCCTTGATAGACTCCTCCAGTTACCAGTAAAGGGGGCCAGAGACAGGTTAGAACACAACATGAGAACGAGCCCAAGAAGGTGGCTGCCAATTGCTTCTCTCCACATTCTTCCAAATCCTCCAGAGGATCATTTGAATATGACTCTTTTCATCAGTTTTCATTTTTAGACCAATATTTTTGGAAATTTTTCACTAAAGTAGTCAATGACAGCTCAGCATAGTTAACAAGTCCATGTCAATTTTGACACTGGCCCATTGATTGCCCTTTCTTTCCCCAGAAATTTTGGAGTTACCACACAACCCATGCCACCATCAATTAGGGGCCACCTTCTAACTGTGAATGATGGGTGACAGATAAGGCCCAGTAGAGCAGAGGAGACTATGACCTCATGCAGCCAGCAAGGATGGATGCGCCTTGGGAAGAAGGAGATGAGGCCGCATCACGGCCCCTCTACCATGTTCACTGTGGCCATCTCTGCTGGTCTATCTCCACTCTTAAAGGGAAGGCATCATGACTTACTCTCCTCTGTATACCCAGCATCTAGTCCAGAGGTTGGGTTCTAGTAGAATTGAATGTTTGTTGAATAAATGATTAAACCAACGCACTTCTCAGAGAAGTATTCAGAGTAGGATATACGAGGAAGAATTTCTACATGTGGGAAACGTCTTGTTTCTCTTTCCTTGGTATTAGTTATATCACCTGTGTATAAAGGAAAATTCCCTTTCTTTTAGATACAAGTACTTAGGTACAGTGGCATAACTATTAAGAAATTTTAACTCTAAAATTGAGGAAATACAGGAAAAATTCTTCCTATATCTGAGAATACATAGAAAGAACATATATAACGAGGTTTGCTTTGTACTTTTCATTACAAATAAACTCATCACACACAAAAAAATCTCAGCTTCCCAGGGTCATCCCACCCCTGCCAGATACATACTCATCTCTGAAAGAGCTTGGAAGATGGACCTTTCAATTCCTCTACACTTAATAGCTGAGTTACAGAGTAACTTGCAAGCAATCCTATCAGAATTCGTGAGGCAATTTAAACAGAGCAAAGTCCACAAAAAGTTCCACTGAGATGGGCTGAACAAAGGCCAGAGCCCTAGAGAAAAACACATGCAGGCTCAGAGCAAAGCTGCCCCCGTCCCGAGTGTGAATCCCATGGTCGCCGCGGGATCTGGTTGGCAATGAGCTCTGTGCTGTCAGCTTTCCTGAGGGAGCTCCCCGGCTGGTTCCTGTTCTATGGGGTCTTCCTCCCCGTGACTTTGCTGCTACTCCTCCTCATCGCCTACTTCAGGATCAAATTGATTGAAGGTGAGTGCAAGGCCACGAAAGGAAGGAATTGGGCATCCTTTCCCACAGCACATCTTGAAATATGCCAATGCACCGTCAGTGTTTTCCGGCCTGGAGAAACTCTTTTTTTTTTTTTTTTTTTGTAGTTCTTTCTCAATCAGTGTTCTCTCAAGTTCCTTGATCAAATTGCCCAAGTTTGATCCTTTCCACAGTATGGATCTTGTGCTGGGATGTGAAGGCCTGCTGTTGGGGGCCCTCACCTGTAGCACCTCACAGTCATGCTATGAATCAGCAATTTTGACATGTGGTTGCTTTCTCTCAAGGCAGTAGAATCACATACATGAAAACACTGCTCATGGTCGGCCTTCTCTACATGACAGATGTGTTTATGCAGCCACATGTGTGTGCATGCTGTGCGTGCATATGCACCTGCATGCACACACACAACTTTCTCATCCACTGAACTTCCGGTCAGGGAATGTTCCAAACGTTCTGCTGTCACAGTCTTTGTGAATGGAAAGCCCTCATAGATAAATAATTGACCTTGGTGTAAACATTCCATGGGATTATAGTCTTAAGGTGGAAAAAACAAAACAAAACCAAAAAACTCAGGAAGCTTAAGATGATTTGGAATGGACATTTGGGTCTTGGACTGACACCGTTTGTTCTGCTATAATTAAAATTAATGAAACTGGGCTGTAACTAGACAGACTATGTGTTAATACTGTGCCCAGTCAAGGTTAATAACTATTTGAGCAAAATCAACAAAGACCAGTCATATTTCTTAATTTGGATAGTGTCATAATAAAATAACAAAACAAATTTGAAAACACCTCTTCTTCCACAAAAGCTTGCCAAACAAGAAATGCCTTCATTATGTTATTAATAAGCAAATGTTCAAAATATTAAATCACTAATGCTGTAACATATAACCTAACCAAAAGAAGTACAATGAAGGCTATTTATTTCTAAGATGAGATTTAGAACATAAAGAAATCCTAGGAGACATAGAGAGCAGGTCATAGAATCAAGTTTTTCATCATAACTTACTCAAATATCCCCTGCCTTTCATATTTTGTGCCTCATTTTTATGAACAGCCCTTTTGTTGAGTGATCAAGCCATATTCTGCCTTGCTCTGTAAGATTCATGTGATAAATCCTTTTTTTATTTTAAGTCAGTTTATCCTCCACTGCCTCAAGACCAGTCTGTTGGATGCTGTGTCTCCCAGCCATTCATTACCCCTGAGCCCTGGAAGGAGCCTCCAAAAAGGAATAGAATATAAGAAATCCCCAGCATCCTAACCAGGACTTCCCTTCAGTGTCTTCCAAGTCGAAAAGTTTTCAAAGTTGTTGCGATGATTCCCGTCAGTAACACTCACCGCATCTTAGCCTCCTACTGACATGGAGCATCCCAGGGACAATAAAAGGATGCTGATGTCACCATCAGGCACTTGGAGACTTCCTGTAGTTTCCAGATTTCATATCTGTCTGCCTCCTTGGCGAAATGAAATTTTCAGTATTTCAAAAACTGCAGCAAGTGCAGGTCTAGATAGTCTCATGGATATCAAGGTCCCATTTTGGCCTCTACCTCCCAGCTATCATAAGCCAGTTAATTCAGTGGGACATCTGGTATTTGGGACAGACTGCAAAAAGAGGGCGAATCTGTTTTACAGTTTTAGTCGTTCCTGGAAAATCATCTGTAATAATGTAACATGTAAATGGGTCTATCATATTTTATTTAGATAATTCTGAGGTATAAATGTATCAATCACGTTCCTTTAGAATGCACTGGAAAAGTTAATGTGCAGGATATGGCCTGGCATCACTGGGACCGATGCAGGGAAAATGTAGTGTAAGTGCCAGCCCCAGAGGAGGTGCTCCATATGTATCCATCTCTGTGATGATTGCACAGTGATGCTGTCCTATCTTCAGCACACCCCTGCCCATGCAAGTTTTCTAGAGATCAAGTCTCAGACAAAAGTTACTACCTTACAACTGTAAGGTAGTAACTTTTCCAATACAATTGGAAGTACTTCTGAAGGATTTGAGTGAAGGGAGCAGAGGCTCCCAATAACCTCCTCATTCTTCATACTTCCTTCCCCCCTCTTCATTCCAAATTCTGACATGCTACTGAGCTTTTCTTGATGAGAAGTCACACTTGGCCACAACAGTTAAGTCTATCTCTTATCTCAAAGCCTTCATTTTTGTAGCATAGAATCTAACCCAAGGGAAAGCAAGAATGTCAGCCTTACATGATGAGGGTCATTGCTCACTGGGTAGAGTCCTTACACCAACTTTAAAGCTTACTGCAAACTTATGTCATGTTCTAGATCGCGATAATTCTCATTCATTCATTGAACAAATATTTTATCAGTCTATCATATACCCGGGATTGTCCCAGATACTGGAACAGATTTTTACTATGGGCTTTTAAGCCTAAGAGAAAATAATTCCAGTTCTAGAAAACCACAAAAGGCATCTGGCAAAATCAGAAGTTAGAGGAGATGTTGCAAATCTGTGTGTTTTTGACTGGCCTCACTAACTGTCTGGTCAAAGAGCTGTAATAATGACCTAGCCTTTTCTCTTAAGTCTTTTCCCCAAATGTCAAGGCTGAGCACTTCACCAGAGGTGGGATCCTCTGCAGAGCATGGGCACCCCCAGCGACGTTATGAGCCTCCATTGTCTGTGGTTTTCCCCCATTGTCTCCTACTTAGGCTTGCTCTAATTGAAGTGTGCCTGGAGCTTCCAGGCTGCAGGTAGGAATTATAGGAGTGAGTAAGGAGGCAGAACAAAAATGTGTGCATCGATTACTTAACACAATGGGGGTCCCATCTGAATTGTATTGTTGGAAAGAATACTAATGACTAGAAGCACCATTAGTAGTGGCTGCCAACAATCTGGAGGATGCTGAGGGAGGATGTCAAAAGCGTTTAAACCAGAGCAACTCCATGTTGAATAGGAGCTAGGTAAAACGAGGGTGAGACCTACTGGGCTGCATTTCCAGATGGTTGAGGCATTCTAAGTCACAGGATAAGATAGGAAGTTGGCACAAGATACAGGTCATAAAGACCTGGCTGATAAAACAGGGTGCAGAAAGAAAATCGTCAAAACCCACTCACCAAAATCAAGATGGCAATGAGAGTGACCTCTGGTCAGCCTCACTGCTACACTTGCACCAGCGCCATGACAGTTTTCAAATGCCCCGGCAATGTCAGGAAGTTACCCTACCTGGTCTAAAAAGGTGTGGCATAAATAATCTCCCCTGTGTTTAGCATATGATCAAGAAACAACCACAAAAATGGGCAACCCGCAGCCCTTGGGGCTGCTCTGCCTACGGAGTAGCCATTCTTTTATTCCTTTACTTTCTTTTTTTTTTTTTGAAACAGAGTCTCACTGTGTCACCCAGGCTGGAATGCAATGGCATGGTCTCGGTTCATTGCAACCTCTGCCCCCCGGGTTCAAGTGATTCTCCTGCCTCAGCCTCCCAAGTAGATGGGACTATAGGCACCCACCACCACGCCCGGTTAAATTTTTCATTTTTAGTAGAGATGGGGTTTCACTACATTGTCCAGGCTGGTCTCAAACTCCTGACCTCGTGATCTTCCCACCTCGGCTTCTAAAGTGCTGGGATTATAGGCATGAGCCACCATGCCCAGCTTGTTCCTTTACTTTCTTAATAAACTTGCTTTCACCTTATGGACTCACCTTGAATTCTCTCTTACACAAGATCCAAGGACCTTCTCCTGGGGTCTGGATCCGGACCCCTTAGCTGTCAGAAGGCAGCAAAGCTGAGTGGACCAAAGACCAAAGTCCTTCCCGATGTGAGTTTTTGTTCTGCTGAGACTGAGCGGAAAGCAAGCTGGGTGAGGAAAGTTCTTGACAGATTCCTTGTCAGGGCAGCAGCTGACGGGCAAGCTGTACCATATATTTTCTCCAGAAGTCACCTTTTGCTTGTATTTCCTTCCTCTCCCACATGGAATCTGTGCATCTTTTTTTTTTTTAGTAATTCTTGATGACATTTTCCAGTGGTAGTAGCCAACTATAGACTATGGATGGTTTTTCATTTTTATGTTGATCTGGTACCTTTAATTCCAGATATGCCTTTCTTATAAGAAGAAAAACCACTCAAACTCTAAGAACATGTAGCTTTGAAAAATTACAGTTCTTTCTGGCACCATTTTCCGAGGGGTAACTAGTGCTATCTTCTCTCCAGTTTGAGGGCAGATGAGATCACTGGAGCTGAAATAAAATATCCCCAGTTTGTATCTCTGCTTCATAGCATCCACTTAAAAAACTGTAAACAGATGGTCAAATGTCATCTCGTTAATCTTCCAACCAGGGTTATGGTAAGTGTAATCATTTCTATTTTGTTCCTGTAAAGAGAGGGACATTGATAGATTAACTGACATGTTCACAGAGCCCCAGAGTCCTGCATGCTAAAACATAAAAGCAGCTTCCCTGTCTCATACAGCTGGGTCTGTCAGACAAGAGCGCCATTTTAAGATGTGATGGAAAGCATGTGGAGGTATTATAATCACTCAACATTAATCCCCACACTTCAAGCCTTAGGAGGTAATGGTGCATGTAAATTTAATTAGTATGTAGAGAACATCAATTTTCTCACAAAGGAAGAAAGAAAATTCTCTAACATCCTGTACTCTTCATTCTGTGTCAATTTCCTTGAGAAGTAGCTTTTGGGGTGGAAGTCTGTGTCTCGAACTTCCCAAAGCCAAACCCTGCATCTGCCATTGTCATGGACACTGCATCCTCCAGGGTGGAAGTTTTCATTATCATATTTCCCTAAGTCCTGAAATTCCCAAACCTCTACTTCCAGTGCCACCCACCCCGAAAATACCATCATCCCGATCAGGAACCAACAGTTGTTGCAAATGACAAACATGGCCAAAAATAGTCATTATTTAAATAAATCTTACAGAGTGTCTACTGAAATGCCTAAACGTTTTTGCACAGAGTTGGATCCAAAAAGAAAGTCAGGTAGTTGATCAGTTCTTGGCCTTCAGCAACACACATCCTAAAACTATAACTAAAGCACTGATAATATGCAGGTTGGCTGGGCATCTCTCACTGAACTTCACATTCACTCTACTCAACCTCTCGAAGCTTCAGTCTCCTGGTCTGTAAAACAGAGATAATTCTATAGAATTGGTGTGGTGATTAAGTGAGGTAATACATATAAGGTTCTTAACAGTGCCCGTTCTAAACAACTGTTAGCCATTATTACCGCCACTGGCTTACAACGCACTGTTTGTGTTATTATAGCATTATAGTAGCTATTATTAAAATAGTCTTGGAATAATTAAGTACATTGCCCAAGGTTACCTACCCAGAAAGTGGTAGAAACAGGATTCGAACCTGGCTGGCTCCAGAGATAGCCCTCTTCACCGACACATCACCTCTGGAGTACTGAGTCCTAAGTAGGGGTTCTATCTGTTGAATCCTTTTGGTCCAGGAAGATAAACTTACCACCAACTATGGGACAGTTTTAAACAAAGCAAGAGTTTGACAAAATCTTTGAAGAATCTGATCAATCTGTTAATGTAACAGGAATCATAACAAACATAATAGGGCACACTGCATTGTTTGCAGGATTTTTTCATGCATGACCACGACTTTGGGTGTTTTCAAGGCCACCTGCCTATCTCGTCTCTCTGCACACCCTCCTTAATAGACCCACTGAAATGAAATGACAGCCAAATTGCAAGCTCTTTAGGAGAGGAAGGCACTATTTTATTTCTCTCACTCTCCACATGGTGCCTAGCAGAGACACTTTATTCACCGGGTAGATGATTCACTGTAGATTGATGAGCTTCCTCTTGGCCTCGCCATTCTAGCTCTCTCTCCACTCCTACGAGTTCACTTTTTTCAGTCTCATTATTCAGGTCACACATTTTCAGCTCTACAATCTGTAGCCTGGTCCCTCATTCAAGGCACCCTATCGTGGGGTTAGCCATTGGTAATTAAGAATAAAAGGGAATAAATTACTCATATTTCAGTGGGTAAAAATGTAAACCATGGGCCATCTCAAAGGAATGCCTTTGAAATAGCGATAATCCACAGAAAGCTGGTGTGACTCAGTAGCTGAAAGGGTGGTCTCTGAAGTCTGACTGTCTGGAATCAAATCCTACAGGCAGACTTGTATTCTCCTTCTCAGGAATTATGTGAACATTCTGTCCTTTACTTTTCCCGTAACAAATTGCCAACAGTTCCAGGTTGCATCACACTGAAAGCTACATTTGTGGGTGATCAATACCTAGTGTGGGGAGACTCCCCTTGTTTAGTGTGTGTTTGCCTGAATTCATCAGTTTCTGTGATCTCGGGCAAACTACTTCATCATGATTTCTCTCTGCCCCAGTTTGCTCATCAGTAATTTAAGAATAATAATAACCAGCTCATCATGTCTTCACAAGAATTGAACGAGAAAGATTGCAAAGGGCTTCACACAGTGCCTGTCATGCAGCAAGTGCTCAAGGAGTACTGGCTATTAAATATTGAGGCCCATGTTGTCAGGGGCTTGTCACTTTCAGTGCACATGTACCCTCCCCGACTGACATGATAAGCATTTGTGGAGGCCTGGTCAGGGAAAGTGCATGTGTGCTGGGGTACATGGCATACAGGGTATCCAGCAAGGGCTAAACTGCATGGTCTTTACATGGGAGCCAAAGAGAGCATATTCAGGTTCAAGTCTATAAACTTATTTATTATCTCCCATGAGATTAGAAGCTCCTGGTCTCTGGCTTGATTAATTATACTTCTGAAAATAAAAGTTTTGAGGGTGAAAGCAGGATCAGTTGTGTATATTGGTTTCAGGAAGAGGGCTGTGTCCACTGATGTACCAGGAGGATCCCAACAAATATCTGTCAGGATCGCAATAGAGATCTCAGGGCTAGAGATCAAATCTGGTTATTGCCAGAGACATAACAGTTGAAGCTAAGGAGCAGATAAAAGCCAAAGGGAGGAGAATGATGGGGACAGGCAGAGAGAGGTGTTGTGTCAAATGCTGCTGAGGAAGAGAACTAGGGATTGGAAAATACCACTAGATTCAGTAATTCGATGTCATGGGTGAGTTTTAATATTTTAGTAGATCAGCTTTAACTGAAATTATATATGAAGGGGTTAAGGAATGAGCAAGTTGCAAAAAGTTGAAATAAGAGTCCTCAGTAAAATATGCCACGAGGTAAAAGGGAGAAAACTAATTTGACTTGTCTAAACACCGTAAGTGCCCAAACACATTCTGGGGAGGGGTGACACTCTTACTGTGGGGGTTTCAACTTAATCAGGTAAATCTAAATATACTTAGCATGTAACAATTCTCATGACAGTGGGAGGTTTCCTGCTCCAACCAGGGCCATTCTTTAGAAAGAAGCCTTTATATTTCCATTGGATGTGACTGAGGAGATAAGAATAGATCCTGTAATAGAATCTGCTTGGAAGACCTGGACTTCTGTGACTTGCCAAGGCCACCAGTGTCAGATATGCTGGCCAACAGCCTTTATGAGCTCTCAATGACCAAGGGCACTCAGATGTCTCCAAATTAGTAACTAATACTTTTCCTTTCAGTTAATGAAGAACTGTCCCAGACTTGTGACCGCCAACACAATCCCAAGGATGGCTCTTCCCTGTACCAGAGAATGAAATGGACGTGATGTTGGGGACTTTCCAATAACTAAAGCACAATGAGTGTCTCCTGGTTATCGAGCAATGGTCAACAGTTCAGCTAATAAAGTAGGTTCATAAGAACCATGGCAAAAGAGAAAGAATACTAAGATACAAGTTCTGAACCATGTTGAAAAGTAGTGATTATCCAAGAGGACTTCTCAGAGACTCAGCCAAAGGAGCAGCTCTGAAAAGTGCCAAGAACAGAGTTCTTGGGTCTACAGACTGGACACATTGTAACTTTTTAACTTTTATTGTGACTGTGTCTGCTCTAAAGGGCATATTTAAAAAATAAAATTATGCAGCACCTTACTACATAATCCCCATGGGAACCCATATTATTCCGATTTTAGAGGTGAAGAAATCCTGGTAGAAATCCAATGAATGGCAAAAGATGAATACCTTGGAGAGAGCTCAGCAGATTCTGTATGCAAGAGTATTTCTGCTTGCTCTTCCCACAGTTCAGCAATTCTTAAATGACTGTTCAGGTATCATTTTTGGACCTAACTTTGCTTCTCTCCTTTCCCCAATTGCTCTCACAAATCATTATTTTCATAAACATGAAAAAACAAGAGGAGTCACCCACACTAAGTGTGGATCATCCACAAATGTAGGTTTCAGCATGATGTGGCCTGGAAATGTTGGCGCTTTGGTAATGGGAAAAGGAAAAGACAGAATGTTCACATAATTTATCTCTAACTATGCAGAGAAGTCAACATTTCACTACAATTCTTCTCTTTCAGTGGGAGCCCCAAAGAGCCAACACAAATAATTGAAGAGAAACTTAATTCAAGGGGTAAACTAGATCGTGGTTACTGTTGTGCTTCCCACATTCTTCCAGTTAACATAAACCAGAGATGTTCAATACATTCTAAGTGTAAGACTGGTTACATTCCAATCGTTGTGCAGGGCACTAACAGGCTGAGTAATTCACTTCATAAAACATAATGAATGTGGTCACCTGTAAGAGATGCACCTGTTTCAGTAGTGGATTACAGTCATACAAAAGGTTGTGCAGATGACCAAAAGCAAGAACACACCACCAGTGCCGAATTGCTACTACTTCTTCCCCTGAGACCCACCCTAAAATTCTTCACACCCATCCCAGGCCCATGGGTAGTCTCCATTTGCACTTCTTGCATAATATAAAACTTATTGCTAGAATAAAGACATTTCTGCATTTTATTGTACTTGATCACAATGAAAATGTCTGCTGGGGTTTCAGACTGAACTAATTCAGAATAACAGTGCTCTTGCCATATGGAAGGAATAACAATATTCTTTTAGTTTTGGGAGCGATCTCTTTTTAGCCCCTGGTGGAAATCAGCTTATGTAAAAATGCTTTCTTTAACAGAAAGTGTGAAAGGACACATCGTATTCCTATCTCAGGCAGCTGCCAGCCAAATCTGTGGCTCAGCTATCAAGGTTTGCTCCATCTTCCTCCAATAATGGGCACTTCAGAGGCCCAATTCCGGCTCTGGCGGGTGCTGTTCCACCATCTCAGCTACTGTGACAACAGATGAACTTTATACAGACATGTTTACAGCACCAAGCACTACTTAGTTCTTTGAAGCAAGACCCGTTTCTTTGTCTGCCATCCAATGAGAGTAGAGAATCTCCAGTGAAACTGACTTATCTATAAATGTTTTGTATATGTAGAGAAGCAGAAGCATGTTCATTTTCCCATGAAGGAACAAGTCCCAGGGGCTTATCATCTGCCTGAAGGCACTGCTAACAAATTTGTCAAATCCTTTATCCAGCACAGCTTTACTAAGCAGCTGCATAGTCACTCCTTTGCCTTTCTCATGCTCATGGGTCCAGTTTAAGATCTTGTTCAGTCCTTTTCATTCCTGCTGCTGAAACAAGCTGTCTTGGCCTCCACCTAGACCAGGTCGGCGGTCTCCCAACATTATCCTACATTCAGTGGCATCCTATGCTCCAAAGCCTTTCACCAGGGGCCAGAAATGTGCCCACTAAAGGTCTCACTACAAAGGTTCCTAATTGTATTCCAAATGCTATAGCATCTGACACAGTTCACCAATACGGATACTGTTTCTCCAATTGGAGACCTTCAATAAAGCACTTTAATAGGTGCTCTAATTTCTGTCACATTGTCATTATTTTTCAACAAAATTTGTCAAAAAACATGTGTGTGTGTATCTTTTGGAGAGAGTCTTGCTGTGTCACTTAGGCTAAGGTGAAGTGGTGCAATCATAGCTCATGGAAACCTCAAACTCTTGGGGCTCAAGCGATCCTTCTACCTCAGCCTCTGGTTACAGGACAGGAGGGCTAAGCCTTACCTGGCTTTTTTTTTTTTTTTTTTTTTTTTTTGGGAGATACAGGGTCTCACTAGATTGACTATGCTATTCTTGAATTCCTGACCTCAAGTTATGCTCCTGCCTCACCTCCCACACTATTGGGATTACAGGGGTGAGCCACTGTGATCAGCTAAAAATTTAATAGAATGAACTCAAAGCTGTAAATATGATCTTCCCATCTCTCTTGATAACCATGTTGGTAATTGGGTGCTAGGGAACTGCTAGCCCATCCTAAACCTAGCTGACAGAACAGGCCCTTTGGGCAAGAAAGGGCCCATATTAGGTTTTCTGAAGTATTATTTGCAAACCTTTAAAAAAATAGTTAATCTGGCCAGGTGCCTCCAGAATTTTCCAGATATAATTTAATAGTGACAGGAGAATCCAAAAGAGGTAAAAGGTCCTAGAAGAGCTTTTTGTTGAAATCTCAAGTTCTTTGGCAAGACTTAGTGTCAGAAACCAGAGTTCAGAACTCTGATAACCATCAAAATTCTGAACTCTGATAACTCTCAGAATTCATAATGTTAAGTACATTTTGAAAATAAGTTTTCTGATTTCTATTTATGAAAAAAATCACTAGAATTTTCAAAGCATGCTCATAAGCTTCTTACTTTCTGACTTTATAATTGGTGTGCCAATCAGAAGAGGCCTCTGAATTTATCACAACGTAGGCAATGACATATAGTCTAACATGTGAGTGACAAGCAGAAGATAGCAGAAAACATGTATTCAAAAATACCATCCAATGTATAATTACCATCAAACAGATTGGGGATTTAAAAATATTCTTTCCACTTTTCAAATTTTTCAAATCCAAGTCTCAAAACCTTATTGATCTACTTTCCTATTTATTCTATCATTTAACTCAATTTACCAGATGAGATTAGAACAGCCAGAGAAATATTTTATAATACAATTTTTTTTAAAAAAGACAGCCTTGCTTCTGTAGCTGCATGTGGGATTATCGACATTGCTTCAAGCAGCTCCGTGGGTATTCATTCCCACAGATTTTCTCAATGCCCCTAGACCCTAAACCCTGTTCTTGCTGTCTCTGCTGAATATAACTGAGCCCAAATCCCTGCACACCACATTTCTTAGTCCACGGGACCTGTGAAGACAAACTTTCTTATCACTGCAAATGGGTCTTCAAAACAGCCTGGGAAGATCAATCTATGATTTCAATGTGAGAGACAAACTTTTTGATGAGACATCCATTTGCAAAATCACATTTGGTTCCACAGTATTTCTAAGGCTTGGCTTGCTGAGATTCGGATTCTCCAGGGATCTGGATATTTTGTAATAATTTGAGAGAAAGTGAGAAAGGCCTTTCACAAGGCGAGAGATAATTTAGTGGAAACAGATCTCAAAGATGACAGTTATGCAAATTGTATTTAATGTACTTACTTTAAATGACTAGAGAAAAAAATTCTATAAAATGCTTTGCAAGAAATATACCCTGTTGGTTATTTGCTATATAATTAAGCTCATAACCTGGTGTGCCCTGACAAAAGTTTTACAATAAACCATCCCAATCAGACTTGATGATTGCAATAACCATCCCAATGTAGCCCCTCAGGGGCCTGGTACGCCTGATACACAGGGCCAGTGGACTCAAAGTAAAGAAGGACATGAAGCAGAGAAGCAAGATTCAGATGGTACAGCTAAAATATTTCCTGAAAACAAAATGAAAAACGCACACAGAAAACAAGCAAAAACATCAGTTGGAGAATTTGTAAAAGCTGGGGTGGAGTAGTTAACCAGGCAGAAGGAATCTGGCGTGCTAAACATTAGATTTACAAACTTTCAATGTTGCTTTCGCCGTTTCAAATAGTGATGTTGGCACCAACATCAAATTAGAAAAGAGCTGAAAACAGATTTTTGAATCACTACTTTTCACAAAATACTAAGACTTCTGATGAAAAATATCACTGAGTTCATTTTTTTAAAGCTTTAGAAAAAGAGAAATGACAAGTTTAGAGAATAAACAAACTTTATTTTATAACAGTATTACAGGAAGCAAAATATCATTTAATACAACTTGAAGCTGCTATAAATCTAATCTGGCATCATAACTATACATAGGGTCAAAAGCAAAGAAAACAATGTTCAATATAGTTAATACGTCCCTATCAGGTCTCTGGTGCCAGCTTTAAATGGTATAACCTTCTTGGAACCAACGGAGAACCATCACAGCCCCCTCTCCCTCTCCCCAGCGTCCTCAAACCTGTGTGAATCATCAAACTATCTGAAAGAGACAGTCCTGCTCAATAACAAAAGGTCAGTTTTACATGTAGACAAGGAGGTTTAATACGAAGCAAGGGTTCTACCCAAGTGTTCAAATAATGGAAAGTACTGAAGTTTGGATATGTTAAGAAAGAAAGCACTAAGGTTTTAAGCTGCCTGAATCTTTTAGCAGAAGGGAAGAAAGAGTGTTCTTTCTCTGTTCCCTCCTGTTCTGGAATGCTGCCGAAGGGCATGTGTCTGAGAAGCATTGGCACTGTGGCGCGGCAGGGGTCTCTAAGCACAGTGCACAGTCAGTGAACTTCTTCATAATTCTCCAGTCCAGAGATTCTGACTCCCTACTAAAAGTACAAAGTCACAGGACTGGAAAGTCAAAAGAGGCCAGTATAAAAAACATCCCCTGTGAAATTCTCAAATATTAGAAAATTTTCAAGATGTAAGAAATTTTAATCTGTATTAATATTTTCTCATACAGTATATTTACTGCAACTGGAAAACTCCGTAAATATTTACTGTGAGGATTCAACGGAAAGAATCTGGAAGAAGGGAAGCCACTATCTAAATTAGTCACAGAGTTTCCTTTCTGCACAACAGCACCTGTTCAAGTGAACAGCACCTTACCAGCTTGGGCTGGCCTTGTTCACTGTCATTTGATCAAAGTGAGTCATTAGAAGCAGGTAGTTGCACACAAAGTAAACAGAAAACAAAAACAAAACCCCCTAATTAACAACAAAAAAAGAAAGAACCAAGAATATTTATAAGTGGTTATAAAACAAAATAATATATTAAAATGTATGGGAGCAATATAGACCAGAGCTGGTAAGAAAAGGTTTGGTGTTGGCGTTTTAATTCTTCAGGCTTCCCGTCATTGTTACCAGTCGTAGCATAAATGCGCTGGAGTAGTGGTGTGGCATCAAGACTCGGAATGGTCAAAAAAATCTTCAGGGCTTCACAAAGTTGACTGTTGTTTAAAAAATGACTTTCTAGGAGAGAAAAAACAAAGAGAAGGCTTAAATATTCCAAAAACACAGGCGTGAAAAAAAATGGTAACATTCATCAAATTTTCAATCAAGTAATCAACAGTTACTGTCTGCCTAGTCTTACAGTAAATAGTACGTTTACCAGAAGACAAGCATGAAATACTATTCCACTCTCAAGGGCCTTAAAATACCTGGAGAATTGACAAGTACACTAGAAGCAACTGGCAAACAAGAGTTCACTGCAAAAGAGTTTATTAGCATAAAACAGAGACAATTCATATAGTAAGACTTTAAAGACAGAAATCAGGGTAGGTTTTAAAGCTATACTCAGGGAGAGGGAAAGTCAAAGTCCATTTTCTTTGTGCTGAAATGAATGGAAATGGTGCTTCAGGTGGAAAAACACGATGAGCTAAGAGGCAGGGAAGTGAAAAAGTACATGGTATGACAGTAAGATGTATGTGGGGGGGAGGCAGGAATGAATGGGAGGAACAGGACGGTGAAGAAATGGACATTACTACAGTTAAGCATTGGTATAATGAGTAGTAAATAAAGGTACAAATTATTAGGTCTATAACAGACTGAGAAGTACGAGCTTGATCTAACAGACTAGAAAAAAAATGAATTAAGAAAGAATATTCAGATAAAAAGACCGGTTGGCAGTCTACTGCAATGGTCCAGAGCAGAGTACAAGAGCCACGGAGAGATAAGAGACAGGTCAAAGATCCTGGGCTTGTCAAGTTCATGCAGGGCATAAGCCCAGGAAAGGAGGCTGGGATGAGGAAGGGTTTCTCACAGAGTGATTTACGTTTTGAGAACACTACTGTGGCTTCAGTGTGATGAATAAGCTGAAGTCAGTAAGGATTACAGGCAGGAACAACAGTCTGGAGACCACTGCAGGAGTCCAATTGGATGAGGAAGATGACAAATGTCAGGCATTCCTGCTAGACAGCAGGAACTCAGACTTGCGTGGCTGGTACATAAATCAGGTGGTAGGGAAATTTGAGAGGGACCACTAAGAAGAAAACTCAGAGTGTGGGGATTGAGAAGGAAGTATAGAGTGGATGATAAGGTTTGGAGTCTGGGACCTCAAAAAACAAAGAGAGCTTGTAGGCTTATAGCCTGTGTGAGGCATTAGGCCTAGGGATATAGATTTGGCCATCAGAACAGCACAAATGAAACAAACAGAACTAAGTCTCATGTGAGCATAAGAATAAATGAAAGCTACAGTGTTGCAGACGTTCACAATCAAAGGTAAGTGGGTAAGACAGAAGACTATAAAAATCCATGATGGTGCAATGGCCCGGAAAGAGAACAGGGTTTTAAGGTGGCCACTGTTTCATTTTATATTTCAACTTGGTTGGAAGTTTTGGCAAATGATAGGTAATTACAAAGGACAGTGAAGAGTAGTAATATCTTTTCCAAGAGACACTGGACCCAAAGTCAATTAGAACGTACACTCTTTTGGTTAGATAAAATTAAGTCTTGCTTCAGTGAAAAAAGTCCCTACCATTTAGATTTATCACAGATAATATTAGAGTGTCTTGATTATTCAGGACAGATTGATTAATCAACTTCATTGTTTCCCACCCTGTTGTCTGCCTTAGGCTATTTCATTACTCATTAGTACTTCTGCTTGATTCTACACAGGGAGAAAAATCAATGGAGAAAGCCCAAAGTCTTTTTCTAGGTTAGTAATCGTGAAAAGAAACATGGGGCTGATGAAGGGAAATGGACAGAACTACCAGTCAAACTGGATTTGGCAGCTACACGACACCTTCAGGCGTGCAACCTGCTCTTGTCCCTTCAGGGCTGGCATTTCCATTGGCTTTGTTTAGTAAATACGCATCATTTGTTGAACACAGCTGCCATTTTGCAGTTTAGGTCATTAAAAAAAACAGACCTCTGATGCTAGCAGGGCTTGAAAACCTACAGAGAGAACAATGTTTAGGATTCTAGTCTCCATGTCGCTTTTTTTTTTTGCATCTGTTTTCATCAAAAATAAAATTTTCACTTTGTAATGAGTCATAAATTTGTAAAGAAAAGCTAAAATTAAACTTGTTTCAAAGTTATTACAGGAAACTAAGCATATGTAGGAATTGAAGGGAATAGACCTTGATCTCAAAAAACTTCACCATCTACTGGGCTAAAAATAGAGAAAAAGACATAGTTATCCAAATAAACTCAAAATGTAATTTATTTCCATTAATACACTTTTTTTCTGGTAAAAAGTATTATAAATCATAATCTTGATGTGCTCTTAGGATTCCAAACAGCTTTCAGAATCATTTGTTGGCATTTTAATGTTAAATTTTACTTATTTTCTCATTCTTTAAAAAGCAGTAAATCCAGTTTAACTCTGAATTAGATATTGTGTCAAAAACATCCTAGTTCCTTACTGGTGTGGATGAACAGGGAGTAACTTATTGTATGAAGATTTTATTTACCTCTCCACTTATCTTTTTTGACTGTTTTTTGCACTTAAACACATGTAGAAATATGCTCCTAAGTTTTTGAGCTGAGAAAGAGAAAAGATGAAGATAGAATCATCAGTGTCACTGCTACATAAGCATCAGAAATATTATACTTTTCTGTCCTCTGGTAGGTGTCTGTGAGAAATAAATTTAATATTTGACAATTTTTAACAGGCAAGAGTTTGGGACTAAATTATTGATTACATAGAGGAAACTGAAAACTAGGCACTGGCTCTTCATGTAAGAGCTATAGAAGTTTCAAGAACTTTCTTTTCTTTCTTCTCTCAGCTTGAATTCTACTCATATTCATAGAAGTCTGGGCATCTTTGTCAATACAAATTGACAGGCATTAATTATAGACATTAATTCACCTGCTTTCACTTTCACACTATCACAAGGTTCATCCTGAGTTTGGGTAGATCATAGCTGTTAAGTATATGGATTATACTTTATGTATTAGAATTGTGGTCAAGGCGACAAAAATAAAAGCATTCATACCACTGTTCTGTTTCCATGCTTCTGCTCCACCCCTGGCCTATACAATGTCAGTAAACATTTCTAACTAATGTCATCACATTCCCTAGTCTATGTCCCCCTCTTATGGTCAATGTGAGAATAGATCAATGTGGCTAAAGTTCATCTAATCACAGGTGTAATTCTATGTCCAAGTTCTTCAAGGATACATGATGGTTGCAGGCCTTGTCTCAAGCATTCACAGAGGGATCAGAGAGTTATTTATCCTTCTCAGGGCACCCAATGAACAGTGGTGAAAATAGTCCATACACAGAAGTTCTATGATGTGGTCTGAAAAGCACAATCTTTGAGTTTCTAGAGACAAAGGGATCAATGTACTGATCTCAATCTTGGGTGCTCTATTACAGAAATTGACTCAGTAAATTGATTTTAAAAAGCATTTGACACAAAGCACTAGCAATGCTGCCTTTAAGTGGTACAGCAGAGAGAAGTCTCAACAAAAATGCAAAAATGTAGTTTTCCCCTATATAATACAACAATGCAAAAGAAGAAAACAACATTTCTTCAGATTAATGAAGAGTCAATTACCACAGAACAATAATATAATCAAAGAGTCTGAAACAGGAATAAAATGTTTACTTTACACACTGCATTTCCTAAACAAAACTAACCTCCGTGCACTCAAGTGTAATTTAAATATGATATTTTATGGACTTGACAGTTATTTCAAATGCTGTACTTTTCATTTGTATTATTCTTTGTCCTCAATTTGCATACTTGATTTTAATTTCTAAACAGAATTTCCATTATTTAAATTATAACAATTGGCCAGGCACAGTGGCTCAGGCCTGTAATCCCAGCAATCTGAGAAGTCAAGGCGGGCAGATATCCTGAGATCAGGAGTTTGGGACCAGCCTGGCCAACATGGCAAAACCCAATCTCTACGAAAGATCTAAAAATTAGCCAGGCATGATGACACATGCCTGTAATCCCAGCTACTCAGGACGCTGAGGCAGGAGAATTGCTTGAGCCCAGGAAGCAGAGGTTGCAGTAAGCTGAGATCACACCACTGCACTCCAGCCTGGCTGACAGAGCAACACTCTGTATGGAATATATAAATAAATAAAATAAAAATCCCAGAGCCCAAAAATGTAAGCTGCTAAATTTCCATTTGGTTAAACCTAGAAAACAGTCCATTCTTAAAATGTCTGTATTACCACTAAATATACATGAAGTGTAGCCTACAGCCCCCGAGGGCTGCTGAGTCTCTTTAAGGGGATCATAGAGTCAAAACTGTCTTTATCATCATACTAAGATATTATGTCCTTTTCAGTGTGTCAGCATTTTCACCAATGGTGCAAACAAACAATGGTAAGTAAACTTATTGGCAGCTCAGCCTACATATTTCGAAGCAGAGGAATCAAACTATACTTCATGTAAACTTATTCTTTCTTTTTTTTTCTTTTCTATTTTTTAGAGGCAGGGTCTCCAGTCCCCCATGCTGGAGTACAGTGGTGTGATATAGTTCATTGCAGCCTTGAACTCCTGGACTTAAGGGATCGTCCTGCCTCAGCCTTCCAAGTAGCTAGGAATACAGGCACATACCACTACACCCAGCCAATCAAAAAAACTTTTTGTGGACACAGGGTCTTGCTATACTGCCCAGTCTGGCCTCAAACTTCTGGCCTCAAGTGATCCTCTCACCTCAACCTCCCAACGTGTTGGGATTACAGGCGTTGAGCCACCATGCCCCACCTGTCACCTTATTCTTTACCAGTGTGCACTCGCAGTGAAACAGAGAAGACAGTTTCACTTAAGGATGTCCTTGAGGAAACAGAAGGAATATTAATTCTCTTACATCTCAACCCCAAGTGCGTCTTTTTAGTATTCTGTGTGATGAAATGGTTAGTATGCACGCAACACTCCCGCTGCATACAGAAGCACAATGTCTAGAGGAAAAGCATCAATGCGAATGTTTGAACTGTGAGTTGAAGCAGCTGCGTTTTCATAAACCACCTTTCTTACTTGAGAGAGTCACTGGCAGACAGATGATGTTATTCAATGTGGGTATACTCGGCAAACCTTTTATTGAAAATGAAGTTGAGCCTGTCGCCTCAAGAGAAACAATTGACAGCACTTGTTGTCAATGATAAAATTCAAGCTTTTAGGTGAACATTAGAATTTGGAAAACAGTGTTTTGGCCACCATGAGCTTGACAGCTTCCCAATACTGAAAGACTCTTGATGAGATCAGTGGCAACTGATGACCCTCCTCCTGCCTCTATCGCTTTTCCTTTTCCAGGATGTCATATAGTTGGATCCTACAACATAGAGTCTTTCTAGACAGACTTTTTTCACCATGTGATGATTTTTACCTTAATAAATATTTGTAAAATTTCTCTGTTTTGACTTATGATAAATTTCAATAGATGTAGTTCACATGAACGAAATCTCTTTGGGCTCTTCAATAATTTTTAGGTGTATAAAGTGGTCCTGAGACCATTAGGTATGAGAAATGCTTATATCTAATCTGCTATCAGTAATCTACTGCCATTTTCTTCTATCACCGATATCTGTGTATCTGCTGAGTAGAGGGAGAAATTAAATCCAGTACTTTTCTCTGCAGTCAAATGAAGCATAGTATCTGTCCTACAAGTAATTCAGCAAAATGCTTTTGCTTCTCCTGGTTTCCTGGAACACGTTAATACTGTTTGGAGCCCCCACCTTCTCAGGAGGCTCTCCTGTGGGTCCTTGAAGGCCCAAGTCCCATCTTCAGGCCTTTCGGGACTGGGTTGACCTTCCTGAGCCCTGTGCCCTCTGAATGAACTGTATTACTCTCAAAGGCCTATGTGCTAATATAACTTTACTTCAAAGAGGTATAGATACTGAGTTTCATCTAACTGAAAAGGAAAAAAATACTGGACTTAATTTTTATAGAGGTTCCTATATGGTATTTTACTCCAGGTCTTGCTTCCAAGTTAAACTCAGTCTTACTCTTAGAGATGTCCAGTTCAGTCTCCCCATTACTGACTGTCTGAACCAGTATTTTGGTGTCTTTACAGGGTACTTCATCTAATCTAGTAGTTTTTCAGTCAATCATGCACACCACTAACAAATTAGTATTACTAAAGGACATGGCAGGTAAGACCATCTGCAAATTGTCTTCAACAAATGTTTCCAGCTGTGCTGGGATCTCTACACATAACCACGATGGAGGTTTGCTTTTCCTGACATCCAGCCCATTGTTTTCCTAAGTGCTCTTTCCTCCCTCCCCAGATCCCCCAACCAACCAGATCCCCCACTTGGTGCTCTGCACAGAGGAGCTTTTCCGCAACCTTTCTGGGGAGGCTTGTCTTGATTGGCCAATCAGAAGAATTTCTCCTGTCAACTTTCACAGCCCTTTAGCTAGGCCTTTCTTCAAATATACTATTTTTGTTATGTTTGAATGTAAAATAACCCTAAACGTTGTATGTTTGAATGAAAAATAAACCTGGATGTTATTTTTATGCATCTTCCTATGTCCTGCTCTCTCCCACACAACTATAATAGTCCCTTGAACAAAACAGGCTCATATTATAAATTAATGAATCCAGAGTGACAGTAACAGGGACTAATTTGTAACATAAGACTGAAGAACAGGAGTATGAGGAAGTGGGGCCAAAAAAAAAAGAAACCAACCGAATTGTATGATGTCTTTAGGAAGAAGCACTAATTCCCATTTTTACCATTACTCTTGGGTGTCCATTTTCTTACGTGGAAAAACATCAGGTTCATTTTTCTGTTCTCTTTTGTTGATTAACTGTATCTATGATATTCCACGAGGACTCTTACTTCTTTAAAAAACTGGTTTCCTCAAATCACTGAAGCCACACACAAGTTTCTAAGAGTAGTGGTGCTGGCAGTAAAGCTGTTAAGGTCTTCTGGTTCACACTGCTAGGTCAAGCCTTTTTGGAATTTGATATAAAAGCATTCTACAAAATCATAAAGCTCCTTTTAAATAACAGATGAACTATGGTCAGGCTCCACTCAGTGTACTTTATTAGAGCTGAGCTTTTGTCAACCGTAGGTTCATAAGATAGGCAGCAATGAGAAAACATTTCTCTGTAGCATCAAATAAGAGCTTAAAAATACTCCATAACAAGGCTTTCATCTTTTAGAAAACTGGAGTTTAGTGGGAATCAGAAGAAATTTCTAGACCCAACTTTCTCACTTTTTACTTGAGGGAGCATGGGAAAACAATCACTTTTCCTCAAAGTTAAATAAAGATATCTTAAAATACTATTTCCTGATCTTAAAACACTATTCCCTGCCCCCTAGCAGTCTCAGCCTCTCTCTCTCTGTCTCCCTCTTTCTCTCTCTCTCTCTCTCTCTCTCACACACACACACACACACACACACACACACACACAATCTTAAATTGCATCATGCCATATTAACTTAAGGTTTTCTTCTCACTTCACCCCCTCCTACCCTCCATAGATCAGCACTGTCCAAGACAAATAGACTGCAAGCAATGAATCTGAGCACATATGTAAATTTTCTAGAAGCCACATTTCAAAAAATGAAAAGAAACATGTATATTTAATTTTAATGTAGGTATTTAACCCAATATACCCAAATTTTAGTTCAATAAGTAATTAATTTAAAATTAGGAAGAGTTTACTTTTTTCTCATGTCTGAAATCCAGTAAATAGCTTACACTTACAACACATCTCAGTTGCAACTAGCCACATTTCAAGTGCTCAGTAGCCACAAGTGGGTACTGGCTACGATACTGGACAGAACAGTTCCAGATTCCCACAGGCTCTAATGCTAGCTCAACTATTTTGATGCAGGAAAGCATCAATATGTCCTTGGATTGTAATCCTCATAAGGACAGGATTATTTTTAAAACCACACACACATACATAAATTTGTTAATGAGTTGCCGTAGCAAAATTCCCTTCTGATGCCACCCACAAAATTTACATGTTTAAACAACTGTTATCTGGAATATCTATCAGAAAAGCCTTGAGACAAATGAATTTATACTTACCACAGGTGACCTATGGCAGTTATGTTAATGTCTAAGATCCTATTTCCTTATAAAAAAGGTTGGAGGATGGACCTTAAGAGCTTGTTTGGAGGTTCTAGACGGGGAGTGCAGCTACTCATATACCACTGACTGAAGACTGGTCCTCCTCTATCAGGGATGGCTATCCTCTTCAACCGAGTGAGCAACTTCGGGAGGGATGCATATGGAGTGGTGAGGGAGGAAGGGGACACCCACCTAGCCAACCAGATCAGCCAAATCAATCCTGGCAATCAATGGGGTGACAGATGTTGCAGCCAGATCACCCTCACATCACGTATGTTCATTGAGGCACTGTTTATAATAGCAAAGACTTGCAACCAACCCAAATGCCCAACAAAGATAGACTGGATAAAGAAAATGTGGCACATATGCACCATGGAATACTATGCAGCCACAAAAAAGGATGAGTTCCTGTCTTTTGCAGGGACATGGATGAATCTGGAAACCATTATTCTCAGCAAACTGATGCAAGAACAGAAAACCAAACACCGCAAGTTCTCACTCATAAGTGGGTATTCAACAATGGAAACACATGGACGCAGGGAGGGGAACAACACACACTGGGGTCTGTTGTGGGTTGGGGATTTAGGGGAGGGATAGCAGGGGGTGGGGAGTTTGGGGAGGGATTACATTAGAAGAAATACCTAATGTCAGTGACAGGGAAATGGAGGCAGCAAACTACCAGGGCATATGTATACCTATGTAACAATCCTGCAAGATCTGCACATGTACCCCAAAATTTAAAGTAAAATTTAAAAAAAAAATCATTAAAAAAAAGGTTGGAGGAGAGACATGAAGCTTCTCTATAGGCAGTTTAACATTAAATATTCTTCACATTTCCAGACTCTTAAACCCGTCCTAGGACAGGGTAACGAAGTCATAACCAGCACCCCAACCCGGCCAGAGGCCCGGGTAACATACACGCATAAGGAGACTGGGTCCCAAGGGCCTCAAAATAAAGACAGGATAGGACAGGCAGCAGCACTGTGGTAACCTAGAGAGCTCCTTCTGGCCTGACACTGGCCACGCCTACTTAGCTCCAGCATTGTCGCCACGGGAAGAGCAGGTTCAATGCCAGCAGAGCTTCTGACTTTTCTAAAATTGCTGAGTTATCTTCTAATTTTTAAGCATGAATAATTGATTCAAGTTCTAAGACATACTGTTTAGGCCAAAACACAAAATAAAACTGTGGAAATGGCCTGCTCAACTCTAAGCAGTCAGCTCTGTCTTGCCCCTCTCTCTACTTTTGGTGCCATTTCTAATCCTTAATAATAATTTTTTAAACTGGGAGAAAAATATAGCATTTGTGACTAAGGGGTTAATTAACTTTAACTAATCTGAAAAGATTGCTCATCTTTTCAAGTTACTAAGCTGTGTGATCATTGTGAAAACTGAGGGATAATTTAAATGCCCATTAGTAGGGATTATTTACGTAAACCTTCATGCATCCATTCAATTAATCTCTACAACAGAAATAAACAGACCCCTGAATAGGAAAATGGACAAAGGACACAAACTGGCAACCAAAAGATACGCAAATTATATGATTATATTTGTGTCTATGCCTGCGTGTAGCATATGTATGCGTGTATTCCAACCTCACTAGCACTGAAAAAATACAATCAGAGAAGGCTCTTTCCTCACCATTCAAACAAGGGAAAAACAAATGCTCTTTCCTGATCAAAATGGCAAAGCTTTTTTAAAAAATGTTTAATAATGCCTAGTGTTGCCAAGGCTGTAGGGAAACATAAGCTCACAAACTGTGAATAGGAGCCTACGTTTGCAGAACCATTAAGGAGGACAATTTGGTAATATGTCAAAAACCCTTGGTCAGCCAGGAGTGGTGGTTTACGCCTATAATCCCAGCACTTTGGGGAGGCAAAAGCAGGCGGGATCACCGGAGGTCAGTCAGAAGTTCGAGACCAGCCTGGCCAACACAGTGAAACTCTGTCTCTACTAAAAATGCAAAAATTAGCCAGGTGTGGTGGCACACACCTATAATCCCAGCTACTTGGGAGGCTGAGGTAGGAGAATCGCTTGAACCCAGGAGGCGGAAGTTACAGTGAACCAAGATTGTGCCACTGCACTCCAGTCTGCACAACCGGAGTGAAACTCTCTCAAAAAAAAAAAAAAAAAAAAAAAAAAACCTTGGTGGCATACCAACTCCAATTTTAAACCTATTTGCCCAGGAGAAACAATGAGATCAACCCACAAAAACGTACAAACAAGTATAATCTTTTTAAGCTGTATAATAACTATGAAAAATAAGGGGTAATTTAAATGCCCATTAATTGGGGTTATTTAAGTAAACCATCACTCATCCATTCAGCAGCTGCTAAAAAATGATGAGGTAACAAGGACCAATAACTATAATGTACTATTAAGTGGAGGAAAAAGCAAGACATATAACAGAATCACAATATTAGCCTATATAGATAGAGGGATGAGTGTGTATGTGAGTGTCTATATGTGTGTATATTTATGAGTACACCCTACACACTGGGAAGAGATTGTCTATCTCTGGGAGCATGGGACTTACGGGTCACTTACATTTTCTACTGTCTCTCCCTTTAAAAAAGTTATAACCTCTCTTTTATTACCAGAAAAAAAAGCAGTAAAGATAGTTTCATTTGAAAAAATCATAGTCAGTAATGGTTATCCAAGAGCAAGCCTTGGGGAATTAGTGATACTGCCTGACCTTAATGTTTGCACTAGAGCAGGGGCACCCAGCACGTCTTGTGTGGGGGAGTTCAAATAAATTATAACTGACTCATTGATAACAACCTGGAAGATTTAGCAACCTTAAATTAAAACATTCCCCAGCATTTCAGAGTGAAAACTGGCTGTGCCTCAAACTCACTAAACCAAAACTGGCTTTTTATTTCTATGCAGAAAAATCAGTCCTCATGTGAGGTGTGATTAATCTATATTGAAAATGACG
This sequence comes from Callithrix jacchus, assembly GCF_049354715.1. Lineage (NCBI taxonomy): Eukaryota > Metazoa > Chordata > Mammalia > Primates > Cebidae > Callithrix > Callithrix jacchus. The sequence continues at coordinate 137,513,677 of NC_133505.1, forward strand.
CAGTAATAAGATGCTAATTTTAGGTGTGAGACTAGCACAACTAGGCAAATAAAATAAAAATGCAACACACTTGATATGCCTGCAGAACTAAAATAGTCATCTGGAAATCAATAGGTTTGTTCTCGTTGAAGGTCAGGGGTGACATTCATCAGGGCCCACATGTAAATGAGTGGCTCATGATTAGCTAGAGCTCAGTTCAGCCAACAGGTTCTTTTCTCTCATCAAGTCAGCTAGGCAGGTCATGTTAATTTCCTGCTTGGCTTCTGAGTTCCTGTTTTGAAACCGTGCACATCACCCTGACTTTGAAGCAAACACAAGACTGTGTTGTTTAGAAAGTGGCATTCATGCATCCACCAACAGTGTTAAAAGCAATATGACTAATTTAGAGGTATTCATTGCAGGTTAAACGGTGGGAAGCAGGGTCTAAGAGGTTCCTGAGAATGGTAAAGTGACCCTGCTTTTAATAATCACAGCACTAGCTCCAATAGTTCCATGACACCTAATGTTCTCCATCTTCTCAGATGAAGCCAGGAAGAGCTGATGGAAAAGCAAAAGGTACTGTTATTGGGTTTTCGACTTAAAACACTCTCCACGTAGAATCTCTCTGTTTCCAACCTGTTACAGGGCTCTCTCCCTACTACCAGACTGAAACAGCTCTGACAAAGCCTCCAGGTTGACCTCTGTTCACCAATTCCCAAAACCACACTCATTTGGTTTTTCTGCCATATTTAATACTTGGTTCCTCTCTCCTTCTTGAAGTTATCTTGCTTTGCAGCTGTGTCACTTCCCTCTTTTCCCTGTTTTCTTTCTGCCTCCTGGCTCCTCCTTCTTTATGGCCTCCGTTCCCCAGACCTCAACTCTGAGCCAGCCCTAGATAACATAGCTCAAACCACAGGCTCCATTAGTACACGACACATTCAGGGGACTCACAAACCTCTCTCCTGCTCAGAAGCCTGTTGCACTCTCAATACTCTTGTGCTTCCAAATTTGCCACCTCTGCATATCATATGCATCTCAAACTCAGTATCTCTGGGGTAGAAAATTTTCATTTTCATTGGATTCTTAGGAGCAAAAAGGGTTCATGGCTGACCCTGTAAGTTATAGAAAGTTCTTAACAACCTGCCTTGGGAAAAAGCTTTTCTGTTTCTATCATCATCCCCAGTTTACAGAGGACAGCTCTGGACAAAGGGATGAAATCTGCCAACGTCATACAACTAAGAAGTAGATTCGAGCCCAGCAAATCTGCTATCCTGTGCTCCCTCTTAACATGCAGACAATCTGGGAAACTTCCAATTAATCATGTCATGGGTGTGTGAATAAGATGGGGCCTCACAGATTCACTTCGAAGCTTCCTCCAGAATTCATATGAAAGTTGGGTCTCTCCAGCAGTACCACAGAACAAAAAATACACCTTTGCTTTAAGGTAGCCAAGCAGAGAAAACTGACCATAGTAATATGGCCATGACATGCAAAAGACAAAACTCATGTATTGCATGATTCAAATTATACGCGCCAACAACAACTCCTTGTCTAGGCCAAAAACCTAAATATAATGTGTGATTCTCCTCTGCCTCCATCTTCCCAATGCACTAACTTCCACAGCCTCATGTCAACAGTCAACATGTCAGAGAAGGTAAGTTGCCTCACCATCTCTCAAATACAGGAGGAGCACCCTATCACTTTCAGGATAGTTCAGCCTCCTCAGCTTGGCTTAGAAGATTCCTTGGTATCGGGCCTCTGCCTCCTTCCTCCTGCATCTCCGTCACTCTCCTAAGAAGTATCCCACAGTCCAGCTACATATGATTGTGCGCTATTCTTGGAGTGTCAGTTCAATGCTCCCAATCCTGCCTGGAATGGCCCCCTTTACTCCCTTTTCATAGAGCTACCTCCTACTCAGCATGAAGCTTAAGTGAAACATTTCTGAAGCCCTATTCTGGTTTAGAGGTCTCTCGTTCTTGTTCCCATCACATGAGGTTCAGAGTATGTCACAAAACTTGAAATTCTTCTGCTATCACTGATTATTGTCTGAAGTGCTGACCTTATTTTATTTGATATTTAGCAAAACAGTAGACGATACCCATGAGTGTTCCACATGTATTTATGCAATGAACAAATAAGTGAACAAATGAGTGAAAGGATGAGTAGCCACTCCTCTGTCATTTCATCCTTCGGGTTCTCACTGCTTTTGGATGAACAGGAGGCTTTGTTCACTTTTTTACCCTACATCAATGATTACTCTAAGAGTCAGAGAGGCACCTGTGAAGTCTGGGTTGGGAGAGCTCCCTCTCCTGTGGCTCATTCTTTCTGAGACCACACAGATACCACCACCAGGCCTGGAACCCTTCTCCCTCCTGATCGGGACTCTTTGGGAATACGACTGCAGTGGTAATAAGGTCAGCAATATTTTTCATCCATATGAAGGCTCATAAATATGCATTTGAGCTAAGCTGACAGGAGGGAGCAGTCCTTGAAAGGACATAAAAAAGTTACAAAGATTTAGTGAAGTCCTCATCTAAAGTGTGTTTTCTTTTTAACAGAGTTTGCATTTAGCTCCTTTCTGCCTCACAGCTGGCCACCACCTGCTGAGAAAGGTGGACTTGGGAGGTTCGTCCTCTGCAGGTTATTCTTTTACCATCTTTCTGTTTGCCCCCCCCCCCCCACTTTCAACACTTGATCAAAAGCTCAGAACTACTCTAAAGGCAGAGATCAGGTCAGGAGGAGAGCTTTATGTGCCTGAAAAAGGGAGATGGAGCAGATACATTGCAGAGAACTCCCCTGCTTTTTTGACATTCAGATATTGTCCTGATCCTGCTCTTTGCCTTGGCCCACCTGCTGCCTCTGTGGGATCCTGGCAGGGCAGCCAGACAGTAGCTGAAACAGTGAAAACACACTCTTCCCAGATCTGACAGTCACCAGCAAAGGAAAATTTTTAAGAGTGAGCTGCAGCCAGTGGGGGGTGGAGATGCCAAAATGACTTTGAGACACTGAGGTCATTCCTAGTCGTCCTTCAGATTTCAAACTCAAACTTTGTTTCTCAAGTAATTGGTTAAATGTATGATAGTTCCAGTCTCCTAGTCTACTCTCTCATAGCATTTTATTTCCTTTAGAGGGCTTATCGCATTTACATTTTGTTCATTTGTTAATATTCACACCTCCCTTACTGGAACACATCTTCTCCGCCAAGGAAGGTGACCGTGTTGGCTTCGTCCATCACGGAATCCTCGGTACCTAGCCCTACCCTAGCACTTTTGGGCGCCCATTAAATATTTTTTAAATGCATGAATCAATCTTTCCAAATTTATCTAGTTTATTCACCTTATATGTAAGTTTATACTTTAACTTCCTAAATCTGTTTAACGATGCTTCTGATAAAAGCCTCTGAGATGGGCAAACTTCAAAAGCTGTGTGTCTGTGTGTCTACTGTAAAAATGAATATAAGGTGCTAGGAATAAGTGATATAACTAATTCATTTAAAAACTTATTAAAATGCCTCCATTACCAGTGGAGTTACTGGTAATGCTTAGAGTGTCACCAAGTTTTGTCTAGCACTCCTGATTAAGAAGTGACTGATTCATAAAATTTAGAGAGAAAAAATACCCTGTGCTATTACCCTGTTTTATAATGCTCACTTTTCTCATTCTCTCATTCATTATCTTATTATTTCCTTAGAATAAGCCCTATGAGTTAAAAGGTAGATCATATAATTCACTGACTTGCCTAATATCTGGCAAGATGAAAACACAGCCTTCAGTTTTCTGACTCCTAAGAAAGAATCCTTTCAGCCTTCCGTATTTAAAACCATTAGGAACCAGGCGTGGTGGCAGGCGCTTTTAGTCCCAGCTACTCAAGAGGCTGAAGCAGGAGAACTGCTTGAATCCGGAAGGTGGAGGTTGCAGTAGGTCAAGATCGCACCACTGCACTCCAGCCTCGGCAACAGAGAATCTGTCTCAAAAAAAATAATAATAAAACCATGAGGGGGCTGGGCACAGTGGTTCATGCCTATAAACACAGCACTTTGGGAGGCTGAGGCAGGCAGATCACTTGAGGTCAGAAGTTCAAGACCAGCCTGCTCAACATGACAAAACCCTGTCTCTACTAAAAAATACAAAAATAAGCCAGGTGTGGTGGCAGGCACCTGTAATCCTAGCTACTTGGGAAGCTGAGGCAGGGAGAATTGCTTGAATCTTGAAGGCAGAGGTTGAAGTGAGCCGAGAACGTGCCACCATACTCCAGCTTGAGAGACAGAGTGAAACTCTGTCTCAAAGAAATAAAAAATAAATAAAATCATTAGGAAAATACATCTCAAAGATTAAAAGATCAATATCCACATACAGTACAGTGCATTTACTCAGGTCACTGGATGTTTTATTTTTATAAACATTGTTAATGATTTCTGCTTATGGGTCCATTATATGCCCTGTGTTTAAAATAGTATCTAAGATATGAAGAGTCAGGTTGCTAGATATAAGATTAATATAAAAAAGTCAACTGTATATCTTTATGCTAGCAATAGTTAGACAAGATTTTTAAGACCTCCTCTGATTAAAAAACTATATAATTTTAATGAAAGACATTAAAGAAGATATATACAAATAGAGACCTTTTATGTTCATGGAAAAGAAGGCAATATTAAAAAGATGTAATTCTCCTCGTATTGAACTACAGAGTAGACACAATGCTAAAGTACAGCAGGATTTAATCTTAGAACCCAACAATCTGATTCTAAAATTTCTACGTAATAGGAAGAGCCAATAATGAAGAAAAAGAACACTATTGGTGGTGGGGCAAGGGTCACAGGGGGATGGAAACACACCTCCCATATACCAAGACCTATTATAAAGCTAAAGTAATTATGGCACTAGAGCAGGGATAGACACATGAACCAATAGAAAGTGTCAGAAACACCCATACATGTAAGAAACTTGATATACGATGCTGCAGATGAGAGGAGGAAAGAATGCCAGCTACTTACGTAGGAAATAAACCACTGCTTCTCATCATTTAGAAAAAATGATTTCAGATGGATCAAGAATATATGAAAAACAATGTTAAAATTTCTACCTAAAAATATTTTTATCACCTAAGAGTATGGAAAGAACATAAGTCATAAAGGAAAAGCTTGATAAACTCAACAATATTAACTATATTCAACTATTTTAATAATGAAACACAAACCACTAACCTGAAGATATTTGCAACACATAAAACTGACAAAGAAGGGCCAGACGCAGTGGCTCACACCTACAATTACAGCACTTTGGGAGGCCGAGGCGGGCAGATCACAAAGTCAGGAGATTGAGATCATCCTGGCTAACATGGTGAAACCTTGCCTCTACTAAAAATACAAAAAATTAGCTGGGCATGATCGTGCAAACCTGTAGTCCCAGCTACTCAGGACACTGAGGCAGGATAATCACTTGAACCTGGGAGGCGGAGGTTGCAGTGAGCCAAGAACACACCACTGCACTCCAGCCTGGTGACAGAGGAAGACTCCGTCTCCAAAAAAAAGACAAAGGATCAGCATGTAGAGACTATCAAGAATCAGTTACCAATGAAAGAAAGAATGACAGCAAAAGCATGCAAGAGAAGTAAACAAGCATTTAAGGCTTTGAATTTTTTGGCCATCTATATTTTCACAGAAGAGAAAACATAAATGGCCGAAAACCATATGAAAAGATATTAATGAAGGAAATGGGAAATATCATCACAGTTACACATAAGTTCATATTCACCAACCCGGCAAAAAGGAGACTCCTGACCATTTAGATTATTTCTTTTTTTTTTTTTTTTTGCTAGTATTAGCAAATATAATACTCTGGTTTCTCTTCAGGATTTAATCTTAGAAACCAGCAATCTGATTGTAAAATTTGTATGTAACAGGAAGAGCCAAGAATGAAGAAAAAGAACACTGTTGGTGGTGGGGTGGGAGGGGACGCAGGGGGATGGAGACACATCTACCATTTACACAATTCTCTTCAGATTGTGTAAATCTTTCACCTTTTATTAATACTAGCAAATAAAAATTTATACACACATAAGTATTAAAATATGATAAATACCATTGTAGGTGTATATTTAGATATATTTCTGATTATTTAAGATAAATTCTTATAAGTAGTTTAATGGTAGACATGTTTAGTGTAGATTTTTTTGAGATATATTTGCTCCAAATTGTCCTCCATACAATATTGTTAATTTACACAGTAGTATACGAGTATATTTCCTGCACCCTCCCCAACACTACTAAAAACATAAGTTTTGCCAAATTTACAGGTGAAAATTTGTCCACTGAATTTTTAATTTGTATTGATTTAAGTAATAGTGAGGTTAGAGATTTTTTGTTTACTGTTTTTAATTTGCACATGTTTACTCATTTAATTCGCTGCCCATTTTTCTACAAAAGTGTTTAAATTTTCTTAATGACACAGTAAGTTCTTAATATATATTCAGGATATTATTCCTTTCTCTGCCAAGCACATTAAACTTAATCATTTACCCTTTGCTTTTGTTTTTATTAGCTTAACTATAGTATTTATTTCCATTTTTATGTAGTCAAAGAAATCTTTTCCCTTCTGGTTCATTCTCTGATGTATCTTTTTGTTTTCTGAGACGGAGTCTCACTTACTCTGTTATCCAGGCTAGAGTTCAGTGGCGCAATATTGGCTCACTGCAATGTCCGCCTTCCAGGTTGAAGTGATTCTCCTGCCTCAGGCTCCCAAGTATGGGATTACAGGCATGCACCAACATGCCCATCAAATTTTTGTATTTTTAGTAGAGATGGGTGGATTCAACTCATCTCCCTCTTATCCCTCCTACAATAAAAATCTCTCATCCAAAGAAGGTAACAGCACCTTCCTGAAAGGGTCATTGTGAACATTAACTAATGTAACTTATAAACAGTAAAGCAATATATGAATGTCAATCATTAGAAGCCCCTCTATAAACCGGAGTTATGACACCACATGACCATCGGTTGACAGAGATCATATGTACCTGAGCAGATGCACTTGGAGATGACAACAGTCTAGAAAGTCAAACAGGAAGGAGACTCCGAGAGGAACTTTCATTTCACATTCCTTCACAGGTTCAGGAGTACAGAGCAGTCACGAGAAAGGCCACAGACAATGAGGGCTCTCCTACCTTACTTACTCCTCCCCTTCCTCCGCCAACTCTGTTTCTTTGTGTACCACCACTCTTGTGACCGACATGTCAGGGTGCTGCTCTCTGGCTTCCCTGATCGCCTGAGCCAGTGCCTGCCAAGATCAGGACAGAGAACAGCTGTGAGCTTGGAACAGTCTCCACCTTATGATGGCAAAATACATGCATGGTGATCACCTGGGACCCAACCTCAAGCCAAGAGGCACTCACTTCTTTATTTGAAGCAGCAGCAAGATTTGAAATGGGCTCATTGTCATTTTATAGATTGCTTCTCATTCCCTACATTTCCCAATCCTCTAGTCCACTTTCAAATAATGACACGTGGAAGAAACATGTTGGCTTTGAATCCCAGGCTTATTATACTCACTGTGAGATTTGGAGAAAATAGTCTTTGGAGCTTAGCACTCTTACCTGTAACCCGAGACCAATGCTGAGTTGTAAAGATGATTTTAAGGTTTTCTGTTGAGGTAATGATGGAAAGCAGCAGCATAGTGCCTGACCTAGACATTCAGGTGATAGTAGCCATCACCCAATTGCCTGAAACTGCAAGGCACAGGACCAAGCCTCGCTCATCTTTGTTCTCTTAGGCTGTCAGTAATTGTTTGAACTAAAATGTTTGCTGAACTAAAAGACTGCAGAAAAGATGTCTATAAACCTCTAGGGCACAAAACTAAAGAGCAGTAGCAACAAATATACAATTAGTAAAGCTAAAAAACAGAGACTGACTCATCTTCAGGTTATAAAATACAGGGCCCTATTTGACAGTTGACGAAACTGCAGGCTAAAAGATCAATGGGTCTTTCTCAAGGCCATCCAGCCTGTGAGAAGCAGGACAGGAGCAGGAAGGACCCACAGGGCTGACTCCAGTGGTTCACGGCCCCTTCCTTGGACCAAGTGGTAAGAAAGCAGAGTTTCTCTGGGTTTCATCAGAAAGTAAACTGTGTAAAAGTGTTGTGGCACAATGGAAAAATCCTATTTTTCAGAGGAGGAAAATGTCTTTCTTAATTATTGCTCATTTTGTTTTTAAAGAAGTTTTGGGAAGAAAACAACCAGAGAACAATACTCAAAGTCCAGGAAATAATTGTAAAGGCCGGGTGCAGTGGCTTATGCCTATAATCCCAGCACTCTGGGACACTGAGGCAGGCAGATCACCTGAGGTCAGGAGTTTGAAACCAGCCTGGCCAACATGGTGAAACCCAGTCTCTATTAAAAACACAAAATCAGCCAGGCATGCTTGGCACACACCTGTAATCCCAGCTACTTGGGTGACTCAGGCAGTAAAATTGCTTGAACCCGGGAAGCAGAGGCTGCAGTGAGCCGAGATTGTACCACTGCACTCCAGCCTGGGCAACAGAGTGAGACTTCGTCTTTAAAAAAAAAAAATATAAGTATAGGAAACAATTCTAAAACAAAGAGAAAATTTTGCCAGGACAGAGATTACCATATCTCATAAAGAAACTATGCATTTGAAGAAAAGCCGTGCAATTCTTTTCTTTGCTGTCAGCTGCCTAAAGGGACAACTGCAGTTCTTGTTTGCATGGTAGTTTCTGTCAGCTGAAAGGTTACTGAGCAGAACTCTAAGCCTCATTTCATAAAAAAAAAAAAAAGGTAAAGATACCAAAAAAAAATTAGACATCATTTTTATACCAAAAATTTTTTGCAAAGAAACCTGGAAGACACTTAAGGGTGCTTAAATTTCCACCAGGGAACAAACTGATGAGCCACCTGAGTCGGGATGAGACAGAAATGAGACACAGAACCAGCCTCCAACCTTGGCAGTAGCAGAAGTGTTTGTCAAGTGGGGAGAGTGAATGGCTGAGGGCTAGTGTGAAGCAGGAGTAGGAGCAGGTAGCTGGTTTCAGGGAAGGTCAGAGAAGCTCTTCAGTGTGTTGATTGGAATGGAAATAGGGAAGGGAGAGGAAGCACAGGGGTGCAGTTCTACTGTGTGTGTGTGTGTGTGTGTGTGTGTGTGTGTGTGTTCACAAGGAAGAAGAATAGAATGATCCAAACCCTTTACTACATGTTGGTTTGTGCAGTCCACCCTGGGAATAGCCAAAGACAAGGACAAGCTCTGGTGAGAGCCAAACGTATCTATAGATAAATGATCAAATACTTTACAGTAATCTGCCTACAGTAAATCAGGGCAATTGTTAAAGAGAAAATGTAGATGACACCCAAGGGAAGGCAACACGTGTAAAATACACTCTAATTAACAGAAAGTTTGGGAAAAGCAAAAACCGCTATAGTCATCTTGAAATATATTCAAAATTAGTTTGTTATAACTCCTTTCATTCTATAACATCAGCATACTAAATTAAATACTGTAAAATGTTAATTTATTATGGCAATAATAAGGATTATGAAAAAACTATCATATCTTACTGCCAAATTGAGAAATTACTTCTTAGAAAGAAATACGCTCTGAAGAGCAACTGCAGTGTAGTTTATCCCTCCCTGGTATGGAACTGAAAGTGTCATGACCAGCACAGGGTGAAGAATCTGCAAAGCAAGTTTCTGTAGAAGCATGCCTCTTTGATTTGCCAACAAAAAATACTTCTTTTCTTCTGTCTGGTCCAGTGAAAGTGTGCTTCCATTTTAAGATTCCTTTTAACGTAGGCAAGGAACTGAAAATGAGGTCCATGTTACGAAGGTCGCTACATGATCAACATTAAATTTTGACAGGAAAGCAATTTCATCATTTAATTTTAAGTAGCTCTGTCATCTCATTACAGGCTTTAAGGAGAAAGTGAACCCACAACAGCTTCTGCTGACAAGCATACCAAAAGCCACAATTACATTTCCTCAAAAATGTTGGACAGGTACGGTAGCTCACGCCTGTAATCCCAGGCACTTTGGGAGGCCGAGGTGGGTGGATCACCTGAGATCACGAGTTTGAGACCAGCCTGGCCAACACGGTGAAACCCCACCTCGACTAAAAACACAAAAATTAACTGAGTGTGGTGGCATGTGCCTATAGTCCCAGCTACTCAGGAGGCTGAGGCAGGAGAATCACTTGAAGCTGGGAGGCGGAGGTTGCAGTAAGCCGAGATCATGCTATTGCACTCCAGCCTAGGGAACAGAGGGAGACTCTGTCTCCCCCTACCAAAAAAAGTTTATGCTATCTCACAAACATACAAAGGCAAAATTTCTGTTCTCTTCATTTAGATATCTGACCTCAGTTTTAGAAAGGGCTGAAACATCCCTTCATTTACACAACAGCACTAAGGCTGCAAGGTCATCAGGATTTTTTTTAAGAGTTAGGTGTTATGTGTTATTTTGGTAGTTGTATTTCAGATTGCGTTTTTAATATTTGCCTTTTAGAAGCAGTACTACCTCGATTTGAATTTTTGGGTGAAACAGGCCAAAATATTCTTTTGCCTTTTATAACAAAACTATTTTGCCATTTGTTATAAAAGGCAAAAGAATATACATAAGTGAAACCTGAGTATAATACTGCTGGAAAGGTGGCATTTTAAAGTATGCAAAAGGCCTAGTTCAGTGGGGAAAGGGGAAGAAAAAACAATGGCTAGGAGAAGACTCTAGAGACGCTAGTTTGCACTTTCCACCATGCCAAAGAATGTGGGCTGTGCCTCACATATTCTAGGAATTCAATGAGTGCTTATTGAGAAGAGTCCCAGAGAGAGAGTAAGAAGCAGGTTTGCTCCAACTTGAGGTCAGGGGACTCTCAAGACTGTTCCAGTGGACAATAGAATAAGTCCCCTCTGGAAAGCTGGAAGCTTGTTTTCCGCATAGGTCATTCATTTTCCCACATAGGTCATTCATTTTCCCGTGGTAAACAGACAAGTGTACTAATCCTCTCCTAGGAATCTCCAGTCCTATGTCAAAATCCAGAGTCAAGGCAACCTTTTAGCCTCTAATAATGCTTAAGAAAAATTTTAAAGTACATTATGTATATGTAAGTCAAATCATGCTTACAAAGATAAAAAAAATTAGGAGTAATTTTCTTCTTAGGCATGAAAAAATCCATTTATCTCTAATCACACATGGGAAGCCTTTCTCAAATGAGAAATTCTGTTCTCTAAAATTCTCTTTCCTGAGCTCGGTATTATGTCCAGGCTATGTAACTATCATTAGCTCCTACTCCCCAGCTGAGATGGTCAATTGAGTATTTCTTTTCCTTCTCTTCAAGTTGTTATACAAAGAAAACAGCTTGGTCTCCTTTAAAGCTGAGTTAAAATCACTGGAAAAAAAAATTCTCAGCATCACTTGGGACTGCAGTCTAAAATTAAAACTGCTCTCAAAGTCTCCAGCAGTCCCATTCATCACCTGCTCGAAGCCATGCATGCTGCCAAAATTAACATTAGAATGGAAGCATGATTCTTTTAAAAAATTGTCAGAATCAATGTAAATTTTCACTTTGTAAGAAACCTTGTATTACCTCCCCTCCCCAAATAACAGCAATTTAATAAATAATTTTATTAAATTATTTATGCTTTTGTAGCTATCTTATGTACAGAAAACACTTGGTAGTAAATGGCTCAACTTTTCTAATGCCATAAATATACTTGAAAAGTTCCTCAAAGTAGGCACAGGTCAAGCTTAGAGGCTTTCTTCATTCTTTGGAAGCCGGTACATTACACTGCCATTCATTTTTAAATATTTGATCACTTGCTGTTAAACTAGGCACACATGAATCTGGTTTTTCGAAATCATCCAAATTACTCTGACCCAAAAGTGAATGTAAAGCGAGTGGGAAATAAAGAGAAATCTGTGTTTTATGCTGATTCAGAGGCAGGGAAGCTCGTATCCAGGCTGCGTCTTTATGGCCTGCTTAGGAGGTGGACTTCATCCAGGAGGTGCTGGAAGAAGAGGTTTACACAGATATGCGACATGATGACAAATGCGAAACTTAGAAAACAAACATGGTCATTTCTGGAACTCGAACTTATTTACCTGGTCGTGATCAATATCTGCATCTCCTGTAATCACAATGCGTTTCTCAATTCTTGTTTCAGAAATTCCACCTTTTACAGTCTAAAGGTCATAAAGAAGAAGAGGAAAAAACAGCAATCACTAAAGCATGTTTACACAGAGCAAACAGAGGTGGAGTTCACCCAGACCTGCTGATCATCATAAGGCTACATACACTAAGCAGCGGAAGGCTGATATTCTAGAGGCACTCTGTGCTTTATTTTTACGCTTAATAGAGAATCCTATTACTAAAGTTACGGTATCCACAAGTACTCCTCAACTGAGAGCAACCTTAAAAGTAATTTATCAATATTCAAGATGGCATCTGTCCCATCTTAATCTCACTTGATTAAGATAGGACAGACACTGAATCCAAGTAGCTCCTTTAGGGCATTCTGTTATAATTTCCCAAGTTTCTTTACTACTAGTTGGCCAATTTTTAAAAAGGAGAGTAGAGTAGGGAGAAATCAGTTATTTGCAGAATTGCAAGAAACTGTAAAAATTTAGGTATCTGTTTTCGGTTTGAGAAATTGTTTGGTGTGATAGATATATTTTTTCCCCATCACAGAAGACTTCTGTATGATTTGATGGTTTTGACTGACAGATTCTGAGCTGATTTTGTTCATTTCATTCAGTGCAATAATTTTAAAAAGGATTTGCTTTTGTTTAAGATATGGAAGATGGGTGAGATTTTTGTTAAATGTTTGATGACACCCTGCAGAAGTAGTCATGCATGGGGACATGGCGCATAGCTGGACAAAGGCTGTGGAGGTGCCTAGAGGAAGGCGATCTCAAACAAAATGCCTCACAGGGTTATGGGCTCCCTGCAAGCTGAGAGTGCCTGGGCACATTGGATGAGGCTGAGGAGATCATCCGGCTGTGACCTTCTAAAGAGTCAATAAGCAAATTCCACACCATCCTGGGAAAGCACACATCCCACCTTTACAACTTGGATAAATGCACACTCTCAGTCACAAGTGACGGCATTTTACTGTAAGAAACAAGACTTATCACTAAGTTTAACAACTGCATATGCTTTAAAATGAACACCAACAGTATCTTGCATTTATGTGGCATTTTAAAATTTTGCTGTTTTGTAAACTGTTGTTGAAACATGGGTTGGAAAGGGCACAAAGGATACCTTTAAGACCTTTAGATACTAATCCAAAGTAAAAATAGAAGCAGAAGGAAATAGTGGAAAATAAGGCTGGAGTTGGAAATCTGATGACTTCAGCATGCATCAGAATAACGTGGAAGCTTCTGAAGACACTTCCAGGGTTTCAGGAGGGCTGGAGTGGGGCCTTGTTATTTATACTTCTAATGATGCTCCAGGAGAAGCTGATGCTGTTGATCCAGGGACCACTGGTTACCCAGTGCTAAACATTTAGAGAATATTGGTGAGAGAGGAAGGAATGCCATACCCCAAATCAGCATACTAGCAATCTTAAATAAATGAGGAAAATTCTCTCAAGCCTGTAATCCCAGCACTTTTGGAGGCCAAGGCGGGTGGATCATGAGGTCAAGAGATTGAGACCATTCTGGTCAACATGGTGAAACCCCGTCTCTACTAAAAATACAAAAAATTAGCTGGGCATGGTGGCACGCGCCTTGTAATCCCAGCTACTCAGGAGGCTGAGGCAGGAGAATTGCCTGAACCCAGGAGGCAGAGGTTGCGGTTAGCCGAGATCGCGCCATTGCACTCCAGCCTGGGTAACAAGAGTGAAATTCTGTCTCAAAAAAAAAAAAAAGAGGAAAATTCTGTATTTTTTGAACAACTTGCTGAAAATTTTGAATGATGGCCTTCATTTACTTGCTTTAGTCAGGAGGTCTGGCTTAATAAAAGTAGAAACATAAGTTTGTTTTTATAAATTATAAGTTTTATTAAACTATGCTTTTATAGCTATCTTACATACAGTTATTCATAACATATTTTTACCCCCTTGTACTTTACAAAAGTGCAATTTGGTTTGAATGCATTTGTCAGTGGAGCCTAATTTCTTGGATGCTTTAAACGAAGGCATTTTTATTCCACTGGCACTGTCTGTATCTTACTTGGAAGCGTGTACAGGAACAGAGAAAGAATTCGGAAAAGATTCTGTCTGTAATGCACCATCCTCTCCCTATGATCCCCTGCATTGCTTTACCTTGGTGATGTGTGTGGTTGTCGTTGTTGACACGGACTCAGATGTGATGGTTTGTGCAGTCAGTAACGTGCCTGAATCACCACCAGCCCCGCCATCAATCTTTGGATAGTTGGGGGAAAAATACAAAGTAATGCTTAACTTCCATTATGTTGTCAGAGAAGACCCCCACCCCATCGAATATGCAGCTTTTAAAATCTATGCGTTTTGCATGTTTGTAGTGGTAATTTACTGCCCCAGAGAGCAGCTAGTATTTAAAACCAAGTAGAGGCAAAAGGCTAGGTGCACATGGAGAAGTAAACTCCACTGTGTGGGTGGAGAAAAAAGAGGAGAATGGACGAGAATGGACACAGGAGGTGGGACTGCAAGCTACAAGGGAATGATGACAGAATTTGTCTGAAGGACATTTGCAGAAGCTGGAAAAAGAAACTAGAGAGACAGGCAGAGAAGTTTCCGCAGTGACCAGCAGCGCTGAGTTTGTTATGTTTTAAGCACAGGTGGGTAAAAATAGATAAATATTTTATCAGATTACCATGTAACAGAACCTGACTAGGACACACTGAATCTGCCTGATTTGGTTATCTGCTTACCTGAGTAGATTTTTTTTTTATCAACTACATTGTTCCTGTAATAGTTTATATTTGTGAGCATATATATGGGCACATATATTTCAATACTATACATACACATGTGCTCTCTACATACATATATATAAATCCCATACATATGTTAAAATAAATTTTAACTTGTTTGCTTTGATATTGAAAGGTGCAGAAGGTCCTAGAGTTTCCAAAGGGAAACAATGAAGCAAATCAATAGTCTAATAGTTTATGTTAAGATCACAAAACATATTTGCCTTCTGTTTCCTGACACTGACGAAAGAAAGTAACTGGATGGTACAGAGTCTCTCTGACTGTAAGAGGAAAGCTCTTTCCAACGTGGGTCATGCACCTGTACTTCTTCGTTCTGGCAACTTACCACAATACAGACACATGACTAATGCTCCCCGCCGCAGTCATTTATAAGAAACCTATTTGTGCTTATGTGGGATCGATGCACACACAGGGATGCCATACCCAAAATAATTTTCAGAAACGTTTCAAATGTGCCCACATTAAACCTTTTAAAAATATATTGAGAAGACAATAACCTGACCTCCTCCACCGTGATACAATTCTACCACAGAAGGTTCAATTTCTCAGTGAAGAAAATATTTATCGTATATTCTCTTTTGAAATGATTAATGCTTTCCCTTTTTTTTTGTTATTCTTAAGGTTAAACATCTTAATGCTTATTTCAAATCTTTACAGAACCAATGTGTGAAAACCTAAAATCAAACACACAAATCTTGTAATTCTTTAGACACATGGTATCACCATTCACATAAGAATGACTACATATGTCTTTTAAAAAAATCCCACATGAAGCCTACACAAATGTGTATGTGCATGTATGTGTTATTACAAGCAAGAATGAGTTGACTGTGTCTATTTTCATGGAGTTACAGAGGGAAGGAAGCCTAAATTACATCCACAACTAGATCCAATTATTAATCCATGAATTTTATCAGATAAACCTTGCAAGACAATTTGTTTCCTAAGTGTACACATTCTTGGATATGTCAACCCAGAAATGCCTTTCAATAATATGAATAAGATTGATACTCCCTGTCCTAAATAATCATATGTACAGTTCCCCTATAATTATTGGGTTGCCGATTGAATTGCAGTTCTCTGTCTCAATCTAAGAGAGAAAAATAGCAAATTATGTTGTTGAAGTACAGTTACAAAGTGGAGATACAAAAGCTACATTAAAGCCAGAAATGTGTAAACTAAGAGAAGAAAGAATGAAAACACAGACACACTAAGTGAAAAAAGAGTTTGAGCAGTCCAAGGCTAGAGCTTCTGTACCTGTGGAGACTCATATGTGATGGTTTTGGTCTCAGTTTGGACAATGGGGACTTCCTTGGTGGAGATTTCTGTCCTTTGTGAGGCATCAGAAATTGTTACCATCTCTGTTTTTACCACTGGTGGCTGGGGTGGAAAAGGAAGGGAAAAATAAATTCTAGAGGTAACAAAGTAAAAGTGCTTAATGGAACCTTCACAAATAATTGTCAGAAACATACCCAAACACACACTCATGCACAAAAGAAAAGAGTAAAGCAAATAACGTAAAACAAACAAAAGGAAAAATTTTCCTTCAAATATATCTTATGTACACATACATACATGTGGATATACACATACATGAATGTGCACATGTGTGTATACACATACATGAAAAATAAGCTGACATGATGGCTTCCTAAATTATGTTACTCTTCAAATTAAGATGGTCCCCAACTACTTACACATCAAGCCTAGTATATAGTCACACACACACACACACTCTCTCTCTAGCTTTGGGCAAGTAATAACAAATTGAAAAGAAAATAGAATGAACTATGTGAAGTGACCTGTCTCTATTTTTATCATAGTTTAAAGGACCACATAGTTTGTGTGAAGCCTCACTGCCTTTAACTGGCACACCAGCTAGGTAGGCTAGGATTTGTTCTTCTGCCCAAAATGCCTTTTCTGCCTGATTGTTAACAGACACACCATTTTCAGAAAGGATGTCTTCAAGTGTTACTGTTTTCAATTATACTTGTCTAAAACTTGCAGTGTTTCTTCTGTATTACATAAGTTAAAATGCTCTATCTAAAATTACTCCATCCATGTGGCACCAACGCTTTGAACAATTTAAAACATTATGTTCGACGGCTTATTAGCATTGTAGTCTGTCGAGTATGCATGATTAATATTAATGCAATACCAGACTATACTACTACCAAAATACTGCAGTGCTTTCTTTGAGAGAACATTCTCAACAGGGATAATTATTTAAAGAAGAGTAACCATATGTCAAATACAGAACAGTTCAAAGTGTTCGAAGGCTCTTGAAAAATCTTCTCTGAAGTGAAACAGAAGTTTAAAAGTAACATGGTTAAAATCCACTTCATTATTTTAAGACAAAGTCACTTCAACATTTTCCATCCCATCGAAGAGAACAAAATAGGAATAAATCTCTGTACTGTAGGCATTTCACATTAGAATCAAGAAATATTCCCAAGGAAGTAAACTCTCCCTCAGCCTAACTCCCAAAGGAGAGACACTGCACCGAGTGACCAAGGCTTAATCTAAGAGAAGTCTGAAAAGTTCTCTTCAAAGAGAAAAGAAAAAGATTCTTATCCAATGTAGACAATCCATCAGACATATCATCATCTGGCAACAACTCCAGAATTGACATTAGGATGGACTGAGAAGAGAGGATCTCCTCCTATCAATTAGCCTAGCCTCTGGTTGCCTGGAAGGATAGAAAGGCTCTTAACCAAACCATATAAACCCTGGAATCCAGAAACGGAAATCACAGTGGCATTCAGGAAATAACATTCTCATCACTGCTGGATACTGCATTCGGAGAATCACAGTAATCAGAGCCTGCTGTCGTTTCTAAAACTCTGAAGTTGAAGAGTAAAAGAATGAGCCAAGAAGTCAAACCCAGTCATGACATCAGGAGCACACGCACTCAACAGTGACCATTTTTTTTTCAACATTACATACACATTTTTCTAATTAAACCAACAGGAAAAAAAAAAGGCATTTAGTGTGAGGAAGCAGTGCAACTAAAGACAAAACAGTTGGAAACACCCAAAACATGCAAAGAAAAATTTAAATGTGGAAAGGGAAGGAACACTGGATGTGGTGCTTGCAGGAAAGTTTACCCTACAGGTGTCCAGTGGCAGCAGAGAAGCTGGAACCCATGAACTGAGCTGGCGGAAAATCCACAGAGCAGTGCCTTCCCCCTTCCTCCCATGAGAGAGAACATTCAGATTCTTGATGAAAAAAGCTGAAGAACTGGGAGGACAGGAGAAGAAAGGCAGGAGTTCCCCACCTGAGAAGCAGCTCTAGAGTTTGGCTCCCACTTGGGACTCCCATTTACCTCTGAACAACAAATAATTTGTGGCAAAACATCAGTGTCAACATGGGACACCTCTCCGTTAACTTTCTGTGGCTCTTCCTCTGCTTCTTCTCCCACGTCTTGCTTAAGAGCGCCTTCGTGTACACTCTTCTCTCCGGGGATCTTTGGGGCACCTACATTTTCCTGGATCAGTGTTTCTACTGTGATTACACTGGCACCTGCGTGTGTGACTGGGCTGGCTTCGGGCACTGCTTCCTCCCTCTCTACTACCTTGGCTGCCGGGCGGGGTTCTTCCTCCACCTCTTCTTCACACTCCTGTTCCTCTCTGATGGTGCCCTCGGTCACTCGGTGGTGGGGACGGTACTCTCCCACGTCTTCCTCCTCACTCTCACTGCTGCTGCTGCTCTCAGAAGACAGGGAGGTGGAGTCTTTTTGTGTCACAGGCTCCACCTTACGTATCTCCCCAGGACCACTCCCAGGTGATAGCTCTTTACCATTCATTTCTTCTGTGATTACTCTTTCGTCTTTCCCAACCTCTGCCCGCTTCTTCTCCTCCACTATATTCAGAGTCTCATGTGAACTCTATACAAAAAAAGATGGATGAGGGAAAACAAAAATAGATGAATAAATAAAAAGCATGGAATCCCAAATTAACTGATGGCAGATTCATGTCATGGAGAAAAACAAAGATGATAATGATGGCTGACTGAAAGGGAAGCGGGGCAAACGTGAGGGCGATGAGGAACGTGAGGCAATGGTGTTAACATGGAAAAAAGGGGAGAACCTTAACAGCATCCCTGGCTCCAGTGCAAGGCCCTTCTGACTCAGGAGCACGTGTCTGCGGAACAAAAAGCAACCGAGGACACAAAATCAATACAGTTTTACCTCAACAACCACTGAAACAAACATCTGACACTGCAAAGACAAAACAGCAAGAATGGACATCTACAGAAACCTCTGCTCAAGGTCACATAGAGGACAATCAAGACAAATTGCCAAAAAGCTTACAAAAAGACATAGAAACACAAAAACAGCCAACATCCTCCCAAAGAAGTAGAATGCTTTTATTATAGATGCAGCTATAAGCTCTACCTATGCAGTTTGAAATGGTTTAAAAAAATGAAATTATGCCAAAGCTGGCTCATCATCTTAAAGGAAAAATTTGAAAACTTTTAAAACCTATTTGACAGTTTGGGTTTTAATCAGACTATAATACCTAGCCTGGAACCCTGATTCCTAAATGAACATAGCACCAAAGAGATGAGACTTTTATTTTTTGCTGGTTTTCTTTAAAAAAAAAAAAAAAGTTTTAATTGACAAAATTATAGTTGGCCTTAGAAGTCTATTAACATGAAAGTGTTCATTCCAGAAATGGCTATTAACATTCCAATTCCAATCATGGGTAAGCAAAGTCTACATTATATATTAGGGTAGATGTCAAAGGTAGTTCCAAGTGATTTCTCTTTCAGTTTAGCTCTTCCACTAGCATCTTTGAAATCTAAAATGAGTCAACTTTATTATATGACATGTTCACTCCAATCCCCTGCAGACATCTATTTCTTGGGAGTAAATTAATGTATTCCAGTTGAGTCATACAGCACTAAATGTTCAATAAATATCTGTTGACTGAATACATGAGTAACATAAATTACTGTCCTATGGTATTATTAATTAGGGTGGAAACTTGTTTGTACAGAGGAGTTTGTTTTAAAGTCTTACATTTTTCTCACACTTAAAAAAGTCTGCTTTACAATGATACAACTCAAGCATGGCCAACTTTCTGACATTTAGGTGGCACTACTGCCTATGAGCTAACTTAAAAACAAATCGGCGGAGTGAGGAGCCCTATTTATTCACAAAGGTGACTCCACACTGGATGGAGAAGGGCACCATGCCACTGAGTCCTCTGGATACTGTTGTGTAGTTGCCAAGGTACTAACTGGACTGGAGCTGTTGCCTGTAACGGACAGCAGGGTTGTGCTCATTTTCCCAGACACATGGACAACCATGAGCTGAAGATCCTAACGTGGCACACTTCTCTGCGGCACTGTCAACACCTACTCACAAACTCTCTTTGACCTGCCCTATTACTCTACAATGAATGGAAAGGGCATGCTTTCACTGATCCAAATAAATAGCATGTAAATCACGTTACTAATAGAAGATAGTTATCGTTCCAGTTTTATTGAAAACTCAGAGGTTTTAGATATTAAACTAAAAGAACTCTCAATCTATTTTGATAAACAGCATTTAACCATGACTATTTACAATAAAGATATCCAGTGACCAGAACATTTCTGAAACATACATTCCATTATGAGTACAGGTCAGTGAATTACTATTACTGTTGTATCTTAACCTCAGTTGGCTGGATAGGTTCTGCCCAAATTCAGGGAATTCCTCAGGGTCATTCAAAAACAATTAACTCATGGAGCATGGAAGGCACTTCAGACTTTTCCATATGAACAGAATTTAAAAAATAACACGCCATCAGAGAATGCCGGGAATTTGGGTTTTGAAAACATCAACTCTGCAAAGTATATTTGGCTTCTAACTGGTTGAGAGTTTCCCTCTGCTTAACGGCTCAGACTCTGGAACTTAATGATTTAAATTATTCTCTGAATTTAGGCAGATTTTTTTTTTCTTTGAAAGAAGCAGGAGAAACATCCAATCTATATCTTTTCTTCATGTTCCAATTCGGTCACTGTTTCTTGAATGTTTCTCCCAGGAAGAATTAATTTCACCAGTATAAGCACTGGAGAGAATGGTGCCTGAATATTTAAAAAATGAAAATCTCTCTCATATGTGGCTTTTAGTAAGAGGGGAAACAAAGCAAAATGCACCTCAAGCAAGTGTGAGAAGGGCGAGGAAGAAAGCTTTTCAGAAGGTGCATTAGTGCTCACAACAGCGCCCTCTGCTGTCCAAGTGGTGGCTGAAGTGAAGGTGGCTTTCATGCTATCAGAAAAGCCCTTTCCACTAAACAAAATTGATGTTATCTCCTCTTCTAGGCTCTAGAGAGGTCAGAAAAGGAAGAGCAAAGAATTAGCACCAAGTCAGAACAGACAGCAGTGACCTACTGAAAGAAAGGAAAGGTTACACAAGAAAGAACAACAGAACAGCATAAAATGAAAGAAAGATGAGAAGATTCCGTAGCAGGCTTATGCAGAGATTTGCCTGAGCACCAGCTTTTCCACCCTGCTTGAAAATCTTGGATAGCTGCAACCTACAGAAACCAGTGAAAACTGCTTGGTTGATAACAAATTGAGCACAACTGACCCACCCAAATGCTATTTCATATATTCTTGAGGCAGTTCCCTGGCCTTTTTCTGCACAGGATGGCCTCTTCAGTGGCCCTCCACTTGAAATGCTTATTTCTGTGTTAGAGCTTGGCAGTCCTCCCTTTCCTGCCTCTAAGGCCCTTCTTTGTCCTTCTCTGCACATTCTGAGCCTTTCCAATTTTCTCATGTCCCTGGGGCCCACTTCTTATTCCGTATTTTGTGTAAGGCCTTCCCCCACCACTCCAGCTCCTACAATCTCTTCCCTACTCAATACCACCTTAACTCTCTGTACAACAAGCATTCTGACAGCAGCCCACATTAATTCCCTGGGGCATGCTAAATATGCCACAGAATAAATAAATTATCCCTCCCCCTTGTTTTTTCACCAAAAGAACACGTAAAGAAAAATAAATCAAAATAGGAAGACAAATTCAGAGTTGAAAGCTCAATGAGCAACATGAAAATTATTTCTCCCTAAAAAACCATGAAAGCAAGTTTAACTTCTCTGTGTCTGGCTCTTAAACAACGGCTCCTGACCTGCCTGAGGCACAACAGAACTGTCCTCAGAAACCTGAAATGTCAATACTCATGTCAGAGTGTGCGAATAATTCCTAATAAACCCCACTATTCAGAATTTTTTTTTTTTTTTTTTTTTTTTTTTTTTTTTTTGAGATAGAGTCTTGCTCTGTCGCCAGGCTGGAGTGCAGTGCAGTGATCTCAGCTCATGGCCACCTCTGCCTCCCAGGTTCAGGCAATTCTGCCTCAGCCTCCCCAGTAGCTGGGATTATAGGTGTGCGCCACCACACCCAGCTAATTTTTGCATTTTTAGTAGAGACGGAGTTTTGCGATGTTGACCATGCTGGTCTCGAACTCCTGACTTGAGGCGATCCGCCCTCCTCAGCCTCCCCAGTAGCTGGGATTACAGGTATATGCCATCATGCCCAGCTAGTTTTTGTATTTTTAGTAGAGACGGGGTTTTGTCATGTTGGCCAGGCTGGTCTCGAACTCCTGACTTGGTGATCCACCCTCCTCAGCCTCCCAAAGTGCTGGGAATACAGGCGTGAGCCACCGCACCTGGCCACCATTCAAAAATCTTAAAGAAAAATCAGTGACACTCCCAAGGGGCACCTTCATACACTGAGCTAAGAAGGGTGAGGTGAGTAAGCACTTGCAATATTCAGGAGAGAAAAAAGCTTCTGGTAGCTTCATTACCATCCCTAGGTGGGTGGATGGGGTGCCCTTCCCAGTAAGAGATCACTGGGGTGTTTAAAGAAACGCCATGCATTTCGTTATTCAATGACATACCTTCAAAAGTGCCTTGAAGTTACAACATATATAATCTCTTAGGAGAGAACAGTCTATGCAAGTTTAAGTCATCATAATGCATACAAAATGTTAAGAGGATTACAACAGTTATTTACCCATTAAAGATTAAATGGGTTGGTTTTCAATTTTCTGCTCTACTCTCAAAATTGTTCAAATTCAAACGACAGCCACTTTGAAAGTTCAATGTATTTTTTTTTTAAAAGAAACGATTACTGCTTTTTTAAATAGCTATAAAACCCATATTATAGATATTTGGAAAATGTGGTCAAATTATGTACTTACGCATAATTTTTTAAATTTTACTTTCAATAAGAATTTTAATTCAAAGATAAATGAGAACCCCTGCAACAGTAAAATGAAGACATGACAAAGGCAGAAACTGAAAAGGTACTCTGCTAAAGTCAAAGCACTACAGTGGACAAATGCTCACCTACTTTCAACTAATAGTAGTATGTTATTTGAAGAGAAAAAAAAGATGCAACGTAGGTGGTCAATAAGTGTTTGCTGGGCACACAGATGAATGGATGATTGTAATAAGAACAATCTATCTGCATGTCATGTAAGTATGTATTTTTCTGCATATATTGGAGAGGAAAAGAACAAAAAAAACCAGTAACTTCAAGTACAGATAAACCATTTGGGGGCTTTTCCAGATTTAAATTTCACATTAATATCACTTGAACATGACTTCTGTGACAAGATATTTTATACTGTACATTCCCAAAACATGAGATCCAGAAAAACAATAATAATTTTAAGCATCTCCACTATAATGTCAAAGTTTCCTACTGCAAAAAGTCCACAAGAATATCACTTTAAATTTGATCGAATGATACCATGTGATAGCTTCTGGAGGATAGGTTATCAAAAATATGTAATATTTCAAAGCATGTGATATTATAGTCCTCATTATACACATGGAGTCTAATTGGCTTTGGTTTCAGGCTAGCCTTCAAAGTATATAAATGTCACTTGGTGTAGCTTCATGACATTATCTTTCTCATTTGCAACGTTCTGAAAATATTTCATCTCAACTAGGCCACAAGTTTCTTTAGGGAATTTCTATTTATTTTGGCTCTTCCCCACCCCACCATGTGTTCCGATGAGTACTCTCTATTAATTAATATAATCTACTTGGTGGAAAGGAAACACTGTTTCCTTATTAATAATCTCTGCTCTCATTCACAGCCCCTATAATCTATTCCTCATCCAGTGCCGGGGGGGGGGGGGGGGGGACTTCTGACAGACACAGGTGGGACTCTGCCACTACTCACCTAAACACTCTCCAGTACCTTCCCATCATCCCTATTGTACAATTCCAAACTGTTAGCATGGTTTTTTAAGACCATGACATAAGCTAGGGTCTGACCTCTTTGAATTTTCCTTCCTTTGGTCTTTAAGTTCCTGGGTTGCGGCTCTTGTATTTGCTCTTCCTTATTCGAGGATACATTTTCACATAGCCACCTGGTCATCATTAAGGTCTCAACTCAAATGCCATCTCCTCCTGACCACAATAACAAAAGTATCTTCCTAATCCCCTCCTGACACAACATTGTATTTCACCTTCTTAACATTTACTTCTTAGTGTCCAAAATTTTCTAATTACTGGCTGGGTGCAGTGTCCCGTGCCTATAATCCCGGCACTTTGGGAGGCGGAGGCAGGAAGATCATGAGGTCAGGAGTTCGAGGCCAGCCTGGCTAACATAGTGGACCCCGTCTCTACTAAAGATACAAAAAATCAGCCAGACATGGTGGTGGGCACCTGGAATCCCAGCTACTCAGGAGGCTGAGGCAGGAGAATCGCTTGAATCTGGGAGGCGGAAGTTGCAGTGAGCCAAGACTGTGCTAATGCATTCCACCCCAGGTGACAGTGCAAGACTCTGTCTCAAAAAAAAAAAAAACAGAAAGAAAGAAAGAGAGAGAGAGAAAAGAAAGAAAGAAAGAAAGAAAGAGAATTTTCTAATTACCAATTTCCATATCTCCTCCACTAGACTCTAGGCTCTCCAGTCCCAGCAAATAAAAGACTGACCACCTGGCTAAGTAAAATCAGTATCAAGAGAAGAATGAGGATGTAAAAGCAATGGAAAATGAACTTTCTCGCCAATGTCAGAAATGTCACACATGCAGGAGCAGAGAGAGAGATGAAGGGGCTGCTAAGGTGCATCAAAATCTTTGTTCCCATTAAAAATTGTATAATGAAAACTCAAAAGCTTTCAATATGTAATTAGTAAACTCATAACCCAAGGCACATAAGTGCTTATTTTAACAACACAGCATGCCTAAGTATTAGATAAACAGTGCATTTTCTCTTGTTTTGAGACAGAGTCTTACTCTGTAGCCAGGCTGGAGTGCAATAGCATAATCTCAGCTCACTGCAACCTCCGCCTCGTGGGTTCAAGCGATTCTCCTGCCTCAGTCTCCAAAGAGCTGGGATTACAAGCACGTATCACCACGCCTGGCTAATTTTTGTATTTTTAGCAGAGAGGGAGTTTCACCATGTTGGCCAAGATGGTCTTGATCTCCCGACCTCACGGTCCACCTGCCTCGGCCTCCCAAAGTGCTGGGATTATAGGCATGAGCCACCACGCCTGGCCAAACAGTGCATTTTCACATGAAATCAGTTTCCCAACTGTCAGCCACATACATCAAATTAGAAATCACTTATCTAAATTGGTTGGTGTTTCTGTATTGCAAATTTTGAATTTTCAAGGGCTTCTGCCAAGGGTGTTTTTCATCCAATGATCCTAAGCTTCTATACATAGGGGATTTAACTCCTTTAATGCTCAAAAATCATTTCAAAAAAAATTTAGTATGACATACAGAAAAAAGAAATCTTATGGCTGTGGATAGAAACAAAAGGAAAACGGGAAAAAGCAAGAGCAGATCCAAGGATGCAAGGTGAACACCTTGTCCGTCTCCTGAGCTTTTTCTTCAACTGTCCGTGTTGTCGGCATCAGGTACTTCTCCTTCACGGATAAAATATCCTTGAAAAGATGGTCTCCTTTTCTCTATTGTTTTAAACAACAGACATAATCAACAAATAAGACACATACATTACACCTGTAGCAACACAAACATAAAACACTGACCCACACAGGGTCAGTGACACACATCAGAAGAAGCAGCACATTAATGGAAGGCCAAACCCTTGGCATGTATCAGACACTGTTTCTCCAGAAAACATGATATTCTTGTATATAGACTGCTGAAATTGACATCATTGTCTTCAGAAAAATCTGAAACTAAGAACTGAAGTTTAGCCAACTTCACAAGACTCCACCATGCAGGTCTTCATATTTCCAAAGGTTCTGTTTTTCAGTTCAGCAATTCTTTTTGCTCATCTGTTCTTAAGGGCCTTCTCTTACAATGGCACAAACTTAGATATTTAAAGCAACAAACAGCTTTTCTTTTTAAGGAAAGGTGAATAAAAATAGCACTAGAATATCTAAATCAAATGTCTACAATTTGGTGACAGTCAAGCCAGACTAGACACTGAATGGAAAAAGATGAAATTGTAGGGTAACATCTTTATACCATTTTTTAAACTACAGATTAAATACAGTACGATCACTGTCTCCTCAAGTATGATAAATGAGGCATGGATGTTCTTGGTCAATAACAGGAGAGATCTGGAAGAATCCTAGAGGCACAGATGTGGATGACAATGAATGGAGAATATATCCTGAAAGCACTATGTACTCATATCAGCGGTGGGGAGAAGTAAACCATGAAAAGCAATATAATAACTGAAACATGTTTTTAAAACACAATTTTAACATTTCACTACTAACATTTTTTAAGTTTTCAACAGGGCTCATCAGTCTTTAAAGCTAAGTTAAACTCATTTTCCTCACAGTAATTACCTTAAACCACTCTAAATATAGTCGATATTCCTTTAATTATTATTTAATTATATTCAGTAAATTTCCCTATTTCAGATATCAGTAACTAAAAGGCTTACTAAACACAGTATGTTTCTAAATTGTCTTATATAACAATTCATCACTACTACCAATTTATCTGAGTAAAATAGTGAAATTATCCTAAAATTATTTCAAAAGCATTTTGAAACTCATGCAATTTAACTAAGAACTAGGCCAATAACTACTACATTGTTAATAAATATTTAGTATTTAAGAAATTTGTTAGTAATTACATAAAAATAATTAAATGGGAGCATTTTATAACTTCCCTAGAATCAACACAGGAGATTAACAATTTGACGTCTATTGAACAGCTAGAGTGAGACAGAGCCAACAAATAGCTAGTGACATACCCCTTGTGTCTGTAGAGACAGAGGTGTGATACGTCGTTTTTCCCATTCATTAGGGCGCGGCTCAGGTGTGGATTCCATAAAATTGCGCTTGAGTTCACTAATGCTAGCCTGATGTTTCAGTATGTCCTCCTGGGCCTTATCCAGTTCCTAGCAGTATGTAACGTAACAAAGGGGGGGAAAAAATCCAAAAGGAAAGAACCCAGTAGGCCAAAAACAAAACCAAAAAATAAGACAAAGTAAACTTATGATTAAGAAAAAAAAAACATAGTAAAGCAAGAAAAATGCCAAGTCTCTAAAGCCATATTATTATCTATGAATAAGTTCATGAGTTCATCAAAATTTGAAAATAAAGTCAATGTGTACTTCTTTGATGATTTACATTTTAAAGGGTTCTGATTTCTTCTCTGTTTAGGATTTTTACAGAAGTAATTATTTACATTATTAGAAAGACAGCATGGAACTGATCATCAAAATGGCTAAATAACACTTCCGTCCAGTACTTGGATTTGAAACTCAGACTATGACTTTGTTCCAGCAAATTTCTGATTCCGACTACTCCTAAAATTGCGTTCTGTGAACTTAGTAGACCAAGTATAAAATAGAGAAAGGTAGACCCCTAAGCACACTGGCTGGAAGAAAAAGCTAAACCAGGATCATCCCCCAACTGGAAAAGCCAAGGGTTTTTGTCAGTTTTCAGGAAATTCCAGTGGTGGCTTTTTATTCTTAATAAAAATTGCCGCTTCCAGAGGCTGCTTCTGTTTAGCCTCTTTATAAACTAAATGAACCACAGACTCGTCTCATGTACTTGCCAAGCACAAAAGTAGGGTCTAGCCCCACAGTTGCCAGACGGTCCTTATAAAGACAAATGTGCAAGAGAAACCACCAGGTCCATTTTCATGGGAGTAGACCCTGATAAATGGTTATTTCTGGAAATTTTTTTGACTGGCTCTGATAAATAGTATTTGTGACAATAAAAGGTAATTAGTGTTCAGGAAATGGTTATAACCAAATTTTACATATTTATTTATATTTCAAAAATCATAGGGCCACCTGTGGATTACAGCTTTCATCCCACTTTAAGGAACAGGTCATGCAACCAATAAAATTAGATATTCCATATTCATGCACAAGCATAGTAGCTCATCTATGAGCTTCTATAGCCATTTGCAAAACCTCATGAAAATCTAAAAATCTTTGCATGGCATGGAAAAATGACTGTGGCTTGAGATCAGGCACATTTCTTGCATTGATTCAAAGCAATGTTACTTATTACACTTTATAGCATTTTAGTAAGTTAGGCAAAAATACATTTCCATTGGTTATCAAAGCTGCCAAAAGCAACCAGGCAGATTAGTCAGATTACTGAGAGCTGCAGTTCTGCATTGAACACACTGCCACATACTACTGTAAAATAAGGAGGGAAAGAAAGAAAAAAATTATAATGTTCTCATGTGACACGGGGAACATTTTGCATTCCTAATTGGGTAATTGGGCCTTTTCTCCTTTCTCTCTCACTTTTGCTTGTTCTTTCTTTCTACTTAAAAGAATTCCTTTAATTAGCATACTCTCAAACAGAATACTGAAAGTGAACCACATTCCCAATCATGGATTTTAACAAAAAAAAAAAAAAAAAAAGTGGGCATAGATCAAGATCAAGAGTCAAATAATTTAACACCAGATCAATAAACAAAAATCTGTTCCGGTTAATATACATTAGGATGAGACTGTGTTACTTGAGATTCGATGCCCTAGAGTTAACCCATAGGAGAGAACAGGTTTACTTGTAGAACTACTTCAAGAGTACTGGATAAAAACTTGATTCATTTGACTAAACGTTTTCTTCCCACTTGTCACTTTGAGAACTTCTACTAGATACGGTCCTGCCTAAGCCACTTGAAAGGAACACCGTGAGGCTGGTAACATGCACTCCCGAGTTGAATTCCCCATGCACTGCATGCACTGTGCTTGAAGAACATTGCCAGCCAGCCTACGCGTGACCTCCCATCCACAGCAGCTGGGCAGCCATTATAGGACAGAGTTGTTTTCTTAGATTATACAAACCTCCAACATTAAATTGCTATGTCTGACATAAATATTATCCCCTTCTACTCTCAAGGAATTTTTCTGTGAAATTAAATCACACACAGGGGGGGAAAGGCAAATAAACATAAGTGTATCAATCAGCAAGCACCAAAATGACCCAGAGTTTGACAGTCTAAGACTTAAAATAAAAGAGGAATACAAATCTTACGAACTTAAAGCCACAACAAACACAACTCACAAATAAACTCTGCAAGTAGACCCTCCCCCCACAATACTAATGGCAGGCAGCAGCCATGAGATGTTTAACTTTAGGGAAAACTCAGCCACCTCTTCCAGCTGTATTTCCTCTTCTTCCATCTTCACCTAAAAAGTCACACAGCAAATGACCAGAAAGAAGGGGAGTATTAGTAGAAACTCTACTAATCAGTGCAAAGTAGCTGTATTTGAACTTATATGGTGAACCAGTGTTACCAACCTTTATCGTGAGGCCCTCAGAAGATGCAGAATATTAAGCCACTTTGGTCTTTCTTCACCTACAGTATCGTACAAATGATGGAAATGATCCTTTGCAAAGGTGGAATGGAGGATGGAAGCTTCACTCTTTCCCAGTCCCTAGATTATGCTCTGCTTTTGAATATTTTGTACTCAGGAACAAAAAATACAAGAGTGCAAAAATGGCAAAATTCAATCTGTTCTAATTTGAAATGTCTAAATCAACTAATGATGGGGTAAAGTCTAATGATGTAAAATTTGTTTTTAGCTTTATATTGGGGAACAAATGTTCAACCTATGATTCAGTTCGCTAAATATGGATATTTTTCCTGGCCGGGGTGAGGGCTTGGTTCATTTAAATAGTTTAATATTAAAATGGTGGGTATTTAAAAATAATCTTTGAAATATAACCACTTCCATAAAATTCTTTAAACAAGAACAGCTTTTCACAGTTGGGTATTCCTCAAAACCTGATGATTCAAAAGAATGAATATGAAGTTTAAAACTAACAAACACTGACTGAATTTTGACTCAAGGGAAAAACTGGTGAGAATAAAAATACTGACTCTTTTATCAAAGGCAAATCACTTAACCTTTACAGGTTAATTCCTAACATATACGATTTTCCTTCTTTATTAGGAAGACAGTGTCAAATCTAAGTGTTCAAAAAGCTTACTTTTTTAACCATTCATAGTATTCTTCAGAGGTAAGCAAGGAGCTCAGAGTCTTTATCAGAAGTGAAAAATGAGACACAGACATTTAATAATCTGTTAAGAAACATCTTCCAACTCCTTGGTCAACATTTAACTCTCTAAATTATTCATCTTTGCTATTCCTCAGGTAAACGTTTTAACAATTGTGGTTTTCCCTACAATGCATATTCACTGAATTATCTTTACATTTTTCTTTAGGTTTGCTTTAAATTTTGTGACTTATTCTACGTATTTAGTGTCCACAGAATATGAGGCACTAAATCACCAGGCCACATTTAACAAAATAATCAAAAATATATCATACATGTTAATGCTGGCTTAGGAGTGCAGAGGTAGTATACTTGAAAAAAAAATTGCCCTATATAGGAGTAAAAATCCTCAAACCAAACACCTAATTTTAAATAAAGGAGCACTAAGAGGCCCAATCTTAGTGTTACATAGTTTAAATTTTCAAAGAGCCATGTTTCACTTTTCACATACATTTGTTAAAGACATCAGAATAGTACCTTCCTTATAAAATACTCTGCAGTGACTCTTTTATATATAATTACATAATTTAAGGTTGGGGAAAAAAATAGCTAAAATTCCTCTGGTCTCCAAATGCTACAATAACAGGGAGATAAGGAGCTTTTGAGATTAAACTTACAAACATTAGGAATAGAAGGTTACAGATACATCCTCAGAGATTCAAGAACACACTTGGCTTTCCGAGAGGAATGACAGTACTAAGGAATTCTACTAATACACATCAAGAGCAGTTATGTCCACTGCATCCTAAGTTCATTATCAAAACAAAAAGGTTCCATCCTAAAGGAACAGCATTAATACCTGTTTGCAAAATGGAGAGACCCTGTATGTATTGTTATGGGCAACACAGGTTCCCTCCTCCCAACTCCTTCTGTTAAAAATCTAGTATGATCTAGATATTCATCAAATAATCCTACTATTTTGCTCCCAACTTAGAATGTGTGGACCTGGTCAATGGGTTTGATTTCAATGTAGGAGAAATGTCTACACTTATTTCTCATGCACTAAAATGTTGTGTGTGTGAAAATGTGCAGGTACTACTATGTTGAGGGTAATCAGTGGTAAAATGTATGCACACATTTACACTCTATATTAGGAAAGGTTTAAGATAAAGCGTATTGTGTGACTGTACACACTGAGTTTATGTAGGCATGCCAGCAACTGCTTCCTCTTCCTCTAGTTTGTCATTCAAGTCACAGTCATAAGAAACATTAAAGGAAGCGGCTTTAGCCTCCAGATAGCAGAGGGACAGAGCCAGAGGAAGGGAAAAGGCGAGAGAAAAAAAAACTGACTGAGAAGCAGACAGAAGTAGCCCGAAGATGAGGATAAGGGAAGGAATGAATGAAGGGGAGGTGATTGGGACATAGTGCTGCACACCGGCAGGGAGGAAGGAGACCCAGACCTTGGGGAGGCTGGGGAAAGCAAGATATCCATCTTCATCAAGAAGGGAGGGGAAGCCAGAGGGAAAACATTTGGAGAAACTGAAGGAGAAGTAACCAAACTCAGAATCACTGTTGTCATCTGCTTTAAGAGTCTTCTCACAGATGGGAGAAGGACAGTCAGGCTGAGAAGGAGCTATGGCAGAACCCAAGACCAAATCAGGCATAGCCACTTCAGAATCCCCCTGCTCTGATGTTTCACCCATGGAAAGGTGCTCTAAGCTATCTAGTGTGATCTGGTCAGCCTCCCCAAAGGGGTCTTCCTCTGAAATGTCTGAAAGCAAGTCCATTTCAGGGACAGGTAACAGGTTTGGGGAAAAAGATGAAGCACGATGGATGAGAGGGGAAGGTGGGCACATGGAAACAGTCTATTCTCAAGTGCAAACCCATGATCGGATATGAAATTACACAACGGATACATTCAAAGGAAAAACAGATGCAAGAGAGAAAGAAGACAAAAGAAAAAATGAGAAGTTAGTGAAAACTTTTACTTTAAAGGAGGGATCATATTAACACAGTGTAGTTAGAAATGAATTAAATTATCCTTTTTTTTTTTTTCCGCCCCTGAGACAGAGTCTTGCTCTGTTGCCAGGCTGGAGCGCAGTGGTGTAGTCTCGGCTCACTGCAACCTCCGCCTCCCGGGTTCAAGGAATTCTTCTGCCTCAGCCTCCCGAGTAGCTGGAACTATAGGCGTGCGCCACCATGCCCAGCTAATTTTTGTATTTTTAGTAGAGACAGGGTTTCACCATGTTGGCCAGGATGGTCTCGATCTGCCTATCTTGGCCTCCCAAAGTGCTGGGAGTACAGGCATGAGCTACCATGCCCAGCCTAAATGACCCATTTTTAAAGAGAATAGACTACTTGTATCACAGAAAATTTACACATATTGACTTATTTAATTATTTTCAAACTGGTTGCACATAGATTGCCTGAAACTCAAACAGCATTATTTACTTTTAAACCTGGTTGCTGACAGACATCCAACGCATCAGCAAAAGTGCCAGTGTACACCGTTGTTTGCTAAAGACAAGCAGGATTGAAATTTAAAAGAACTTCTTCATTTTTTAAGGAAAATTACTGGATATGTCAAGTTAACTAGGCAAAAGGGAACAGAGATATTCTGAAATGCTGAGCTCTTCTGTTTCAGATGTAAGCAGTCACGCTCCTGGGTGCCTTGTTAGCAAAATTTTAAATTATTTTGACAACTTGTCAGCAATTGAAAGAAACCTTGTTGGACACAATTTCTGTTATTTTTAACTCAATTCTCAACGAAAACATTTTTCAGTATGATAGTTACACATTCTTTAACAATGGTAGGGAGATGAATTGATGTCACTTGCTACAGGTAGCACCTGACCTTGTGGCACAAGACTGGGCCCGCGTGGCAGTCCCTGAGACCTTCTCCATTCTGAGCCTTAGGGGCTATCGGTGCAGGAATTCCTGAGGCACTTGCAGCTACTTCATCTAGCAAGTCTTTATCCATTTTTATGTCTTTAAAATTTTCAAAGTTAAAATTTAGAAAAAACCATTTGGCCGGGCACAGTGGCTCACACCTGTAATCCCAGCACTTTGGGAGGCTGACGCAGGTGGATCACTTGAGGTCAGGAGTTCAAGACCAGACTAACCAACATAGTAAAACCCTATCTCTACTAAAAATACAAAACTAGCCAGGCATGCTGGTGGGCGCCTGTAATCCCAGTTACTTGGGAGGCTGAGGCAGGCGAATCACTTGAACTTGGGAGGTGGAAGTTTCAGTGAGCTGAGCCTGTGCCATTGCACTCTAGCCTGGGCAACAAGAGTGAAACTCCATCTCAAAAAAAAAATACAAAAATAAAATATAAATCAATGTGATGGATTCATTTGTTTTTATCTGTCCTCACTTCCAATGTTACATGTAAAAATGTTGCTTTGTTCAGACAGAGAAAAGAGATCTAAAAATGTCAAAGGCTTCTTAAATCAATATTCAAATGATGTTACTGCACAAGGTAACAAAAGATAACAGTGACACATTTGAGAACACAATACGGGTTACTTCTCCACTTCACTAGGTGTACACACAAGGTAAACAAAAGCAACACACCATGTTCTCACTCTCTATTCACAAAACAATTACCCTTTCTTAAGAATTTCTCCATTAGTTATACATTATTAATGAAAAATACATGTGTTCATAAAGAGTATCTTCGGTCATGTCAAGTAATTCAAGTCAATAATTAAAATTATTGAGATGCTACATTTTAAAATTTACTTGTAACCAACCAAAAATAAATTTCAAATCATCATAGCTTTTCTACTTCGGGTATTCAATTAGATAAGGGGGTGATGAGGACAGTCAAAAAGGCCAGTAAATTACTTACTTGCATTAAAATAATTTACATTGAAATATTCTGCTTTGATCAACAATTAAAGAAAGGTTAGAGACCCCTATGCATATCTGAAAACAGAAAAGACCAACAGAGAACACAGAACAACTAACTTTAAATACTTGATTTCTAAAACAGAAAATACAACAGATTGCCTGTATTTAAGTAAATGTTTGAAAGCACATACTGGGCTAATTTACCATACCTTTCCTTCAAGGAGTTGCAAATGTGGGGCTTTAGTTGGGCTTCTCATTTCCCTCCTGCCGTCCCCATCTTGTACCACCGCAACGCTGACAACTCCAGGGCCATAAGATGAAATCTCCCCAGCAGCACCAGGAAAATCCTTTATAAGACTTTGGTCCACAACACCGATCGGAGCTAGTAAGGAGTGACAATTTAGGATTATTTTAGGACATGTGAAACGTAAACTTTATGAAAAATTTCCCCCTTAAAGAGATAAATAGGCAGCATATAAACAATGAACAGGAACAGAGACATTGTTGAGCTCTGAAAATACCCACCATATCAAATAAACTCACTTTTAAACGTCTACCAAATTCTGAAAGTATTCAGAATTTTAACCCACTGAACTACACCAGGTTTTCAAATCACAGGTACTGGAAGGATATAAGGCAGCTCATGAAACTGGCCAGTAGGAGGAGCTCTAAGACCAGCTTAAACACCAGAGTTAGGGCAAAGAGAATTACATACAAGGTAAGCAGCATTTTAATTAACTCTTTGGACTTGTCTGATTTACTTCTGAATCTTATCTATTTGCAACAAATGATTATGTAATGATTAAGATTATTTGCTCCATTAAGTTTTAAGAATTGCTCCATAGAGGAAACTTTAATTTGAATACCATTCAAAAGATAAAATAGTAAGTAAAAGACAGTAAAGGTAAATTTTAGAGATTTTAACTTCTATGTTTAGGTTTAATATTTTTCATTTTTTAATCTGCTTCCTCAGTGTCTCAACATGAACTGTGGTAAATCTATACATAGTCACCTCCCTTATCCCAGCAAACCTGGCCTGATGTGCTCTCTTCTCTCCTACTAGATAGGCAGAAATGTATACTGTATTGAAAATGCTGTCATATTGCAGATCAAGCCAAGACTACCTCAAACATCAGCAAGGCAAAGCGAATAGTAGGTGGCAAGACTTCTGTCCATCTGGAGCGCCTCCCCAAACAACAGAACTACAATGAGGCCAGGCGCGGTGGCTCAAGCCTGTAATCCCAGCACTTTGGGAGGCCGAGGCAGGTGGATCATGAGGTCAAGAGATCAAGACCATCCTGGTCAACATGGTGAAACCCCATCTCTACTAAAAATACAAAAAATTAGCTGGGTATGGTGGTGCGTGCCTGTAATCCCAGCTACTCAGGAGGCTGAGGCAGGAGAATTGCCTGAACCCAGGAGGTGGAGGTTGCGGTGAGCCGAGATCGCGCCATTGCACTCCAGCCTGGGTAACAAGAGCGAAACTCTGTCTCAAAAAAAAAAAAAAAAAAAAAGAACTACAATGAGGTCATTTCACTTGCATAAAAAGCACTCTACACACACCATAAGGTTTACTCTAGTTCCATGCCCCAAAGGAAGCCTGGTCAACACAAACACCTTTTGACTGCAAGCTCTTCTTGGAGGGCAGGGTTGTGTGTGAACTACCAGAATGAACTTGAGAGGCCTCAAGGACTTTGAATACATGTATCCCAAGATACGTCTCAATCCACAGCCTTCACCTGCCCTGTCCAAAACTTAATTGTTTCCCGGCCTTGCCTCTTTCACAAAATGCTCTTCTCATATTTACACCCATTTACTTGAGCTAGGAACCTGTATATCTAGGTTCCTGGACTCTTTCTTCACCCTACAACGCCTGCATGTCCAACAAGGTCCTTGTATAGATTTCTCAATGTGGCCAGTTCTTTCCATTTCTAATTCTACCACCTCGACTTTTAAGATTTTCCCAGCCCTTAAGTACTCATACTTTTTTTGCAAGCCCATACCAAATCATAGCCAACATTAGAATAAATTTGCATCTTACATTAAGTATATTTTCCAGTGGATTTTTTTAATTTAAAAAAAAAAAAACTTCTAACAATATTTAAATTCCCTTGGAAAGTATATGGCTATGATTCTTTTGCTTACAATTATGATTTCTACATACCTATTACACATACTACATATTACATACCTATTATATATACATTCATACCTATTATACATACATATACATATATACTCAGAAATTTTGCAAAATGAGAAAATCCGACCACGAAATGGCTTCAAATGTAATGGTATTAAAATTTGAATGAATATCAAATTAAAAGTTATTAAAGTTGACAAAATGCATACTTCCAAACATTATTAATTTCCGCATGCAGTGTTTTGTATTTTGGAGCCAGTACATTTATTCAGGTCTTAAACTCTTAAACATCTGAGAAGCTTGTAGGCCCTGGCACAGAGCCCAAGATACCAAATGGCTAATTGGCCTACTACCACCAAAGGGAAGACCACCATCACTTTCACCTGGACCATTCCTAGCCAGCTTGCCTGCTTCCTTGCTCAATCTAACTGTTCTCTTGCATCAAATGATTTTTCAAAAAGATAACACTGCACTCTTGTGTGCACACAAAACTTCAATGATTTCCTACAGCACATAAAAACCACATTCCTCACCAATGGCCTGCAAGGCCCTGCATGACCTGACCCAAGCTTACCTCTCCCTCCACTTCCTAAGCTCTGACTACACTTGCCTTCCTTCTGTTCCAGGAATGTATCCAGCTCTCCCTTGCCTTATAGCTTCATTGTTGCCACTTCTGCTACCTGGAATGTTTTATTATTAGATATCTCTCTCCTTTCTGTGGCTTCCTCTTTCTCATCCTTCAAGTCTCAACTGACCTGGGTCTTCCTCAGGCAGGTGTTCCTTTCCTGATGATCCTATCTAAGGAACGTCTTACACTTTCCACTTTCAGAAAAATCACTGGTTCCCCAACTCCCAAATGCATCCTGGTTGTTCATTCTCTTAAACGACCCATGTGCCTTCGTCAGGGTTCTATTTTCTAATCTCAGAGGAACTACCTGTCCTAAAATAGCTGTTCTAGATTGATTTTCATTTTGGTATTTGATCTTTTAGATTGAACCCTGATTTCCACATGCTATGTAATCACAAGAGGATTTATTTTAATTTGCCAAACTTTAAAGTGAGGCTTAAATACCTAAAGTATTCTAGCCTTACTTAAAAAGTGAACAGAAAAAAGAAAATACAACACATGTCAACTACAACAACAAAAGGTATGTTGATAAGTGGTGGTGAAGAAAATAAAACCCAGTGCCAGGTTACGGCCTAGCTTTGCTCTGGGGGGAAAGAAAAGAGAACATAAGCCCTAATCAAAGAGTTCACTGGCTGTCTGGTCATGTATTGGCATTAAAAGCCTCCTATTTTTCACAATAACACAATAATCCTTTTGATGACTTGCCCATCTGATGAATTACGGCCTCCAAAACACAAAGGGAAAAATAATGGATTACTGTGCCATGTTTGTTGTTTTTCCTTGTGAAAATCATTGTTTTCAGATACAGACCTCCCATAACCCTCTGCACTAACTGCCCATACAAGATGGTGGGTTTCCTTGAGGACAGTTTATACACCTCAAAGAAAATGCTGTTTTACTGCTCTTTTTAAATGCTAAACTTTGCCATATAAGAGTTATAGAGCCTCACAGTTTCAAACAAATGCTGAAAACAGACAGTGTTCCAGAAAGAGCAATGATTTCTCTCAGGCAGTAAACAACAACAGTGACTGCATTTATTCAGCACTTGTATAAATTCTCTGTGGCAAGGGGCAAGGCTTGTGAAATATTTACATGGGTTGGCACATTTTTCAGATTTACTTGGAAAAGTGCTCAGTTGTTGAAGAGCTAAAAGATACTTTAGCAGCTAATGTATATTAATAATTAACTGAATTTAAACCATTTAAACAATTTTGGAAATTTGTTTAAAGCACGGTTCATGATCCCCTTGCATATTTCAGGATTTAAAAGCTATATACCAAAATGCCCACCAACAAATCCTGGCAAATTTCTCTATGTGTCCACCTGCATTTGTTTTCCAAGTTTTTTTTTTTTTTCTTTTCTAGGAAAAGTAGATTAAGGCAATGCACATGAATCCTTCACTAAAAGAAATCTTTTTCTATCTGTTAGCATTATCTGGTCTGTTTTACCCTAATTATTTAAAATATAAGTTTTTTGAGTTTATATTTCAGAAAAATATAAGTAATAAACAAGAAAAAACTTTTCTGCTAATAAGTAGTAGTAAAATACAATTTTCAAATTTAGTATTATATATATATATTAGTTTAATCAAACTAAAAATGTTAGAAAACTATTTCTTTGGGTAGTTGCTATT
The DNA here is from genome assembly GCF_049354715.1 of Callithrix jacchus. NCBI lineage: Eukaryota > Metazoa > Chordata > Mammalia > Primates > Cebidae > Callithrix > Callithrix jacchus. The sequence continues at coordinate 137,552,222 of NC_133505.1, forward strand.
ACAAAGAAAGAAAATTCCTTCATATGGCATTCTAATGTAAATTTAACCTTAGCTCTTTTATAGAAAACCTCTAACCCATTTTGGATCAGGTAATTTTTATATACATACTTTTTTTATGTGTAGTTTATATAAAACTTATTTCAGGTTGAGTATCCCTTATCTGAAATGTCTGGGACCAGAAGTGTTGCAGATTTCTAGCTTTAAAAATTTTGAAATATGCATTATATATACTTACCAGCTGAGCACCCCAAATCTGAGCATATGAAATCTGAAATGCTCCAATAAGCATTTCCTTGGAGCATATGTCAGTGCTCAAAGACTTTCTGATTTTGGAGAATTTCAGATTTTCGGATATGGGATATTCAACCTGCTTTACAAAAAATGTATGACAACATCAAAAAGAGTAACAACTCCAAAACACAAATAAATTATTTTTCTATAGGTATAAGTAACAGCATTTTATTTTCTTGGGAAAAAAAATGACTGTCTCTGAAGGGTATTTCTGGTGGCTTTATTAACTGGAATAACATTTCCTGATCTCACTGGATTACAGAAAGATGAATGAAATTATCATAAATGTGTTTACCTCCATCTAGACTCCTGGAGACCCGTTTACTAGAAGTGCGCTCAAAGTGTGGTGCTGGCCTATCTATGAGGGTGCTGGCCTGGCGGGTCTGTGCTTGGGTGCGGCCACTATAGCGGAATTTGGACCCCAAGGTCAGGAACTTAGCTTTTGGTGGCTGCTCTGGAGAAACAAGCCTATAGGAGAAAGAGAAAAAAAAAAAAACGGAAAGGGGAAGCGAAATTAGACTTTATGGATTTTTAAAAACCTTAAAGCTATGTACTTTCATATTTCATTTTAAGTATGATTACTCAAAACTAAACTTTCTAGAGAACGTTATTTATAAACCCTCCTACACACACAGCTTTATGATGGTGATGAGTAAATCCACATTCATATATTCATGAATAATTTTCTTCTCAACCTAAGCAAAGAAACAGCTGTTCTCAGTATATCAAAGGTTATTTATTTATATTAGCTTAAATCATTTATATAAACACATCTGAATTTCTGCTTCTAGCTAAAAGTGCCAAGTAACAATCCATTACCATTAGGAATTCTTAATATTTATGCCTATTTCTCCTGGGGAGAAAACATCTAACTCAGGAATCTGTTCCATCAAGTGATTCTCCCCATGAAGAACACACCACACACACAGTGGATCTGTAGAGATGGCTAACATCCCTTCAGCCAGCACAATTCTACTGCTTAATCATAATGAAAGAACTCAAACTTTCTTGACGTCAAACACTTCCAGGCTTATGCAAAAGCATATTTACATTAAATGGGCCAATCTTTTTGGGAGTTCAACTAAAATTATTTTGCTCTCTTTGATCAAAAGTTGACAAATAACAGAAACACAATCTCAGAGCTCTTGTAGAATTTATTAAATAAGAAGACTTTCATTGACAATTCAAAAATATGAAGAATTCCACCAAAACATTTCCTATCATTTATCATGGAACAGTGATTTCTTAAAGAACTCTATTGATAATTTCAAGTATTTCTAGACCTTCTGTACAATTCTTTTAGAAATCACCTTCTGCAATAAAGCAATGAGGAGATCCAAGTCAAGGTGAAGTTAGATGTGACAAAAACAAAAGACAATCCTCAACTCGGGATTCTCCACAGCATTCACCCAGGAAAACAGCATGTTATAATCAAGCTAGTAAAAGAAGAACTAACATACGCTGGCTTTTTTGGTTTCAATCTATTTGTGTAGGGCAGCAACAGTGTTTCTTGAAAATGCCCATTTTCTGCCAATAGATTTTCTTTTATTTATTTATTTATTTTTTGATATGGAGTCTTGCTCTGTCATACAGCTGGAGTGTAGTGGCACAATCTCAGCTCACTATAACCTCCGCCACCCACCCAGGTTCAAGCAATTCCCCTGCCTCAGCTTCCTAAGTAGCTGAGATAACAGGCACGCACCACAATGCCCGGGCTAATTTTTTGTGTTTTAGTAGAGATGGGGTTTCACCATGTTGGCCAGGATGGTCTCGATCTCCTGACCTCGTGATCCGCCCACCTCGGCCTCTCAAAGTGCTGGGATTACAGGCGTGAGCCACTGCATCCAGCCCCATGGTTTTCAAAGGAGACATAGATACTGCTGCTGAGAAAGTGCAATCTGACAATGGCCAGTGTCTCAAATTGTACTTTAGAAAGAGATGCATATTCTTAAATCAGAATGCTGAACAGCAGAAATTTACACTTGCAGTATACAGAGCAAGGCAGGGGAGAGCATTAGGACAAATAGCTAATGCATGCAGGGCTTAAAACCTAGATGATGGATTGATAGGTGCAGCAAACCACCATGGCCCACATACACCCATGCAATAAACCTACACGTTCTGCATTTGTATCCTGGAAATTAAAGTGAAATAAAAAAATTAAAATGTACACTTGCTCTAATACCTTGTCTCTGAAAGAATAACATCAAAACCACTACAAGACATCTATCATGTCACTTTTGGAAATATAAAAACTACAAAAAAGAACTAACCTTCACAGAGTATTAAAGGCCGAGAGCAAAAGGAATTCAATTTTTACCTATTTTACTGCTTAAGAAATGCATTACCATTTTAATTTTTTTAAATCCTGCCATTATAAATCAAATAACATTAATGTTTATCTATGGACAATAAAGGAACATTTAAGAAAAATGCATGTATCAATTACCAACATTATAAAGGTTTCTGCAGTGTTTTCACTTGGGATTACACTGCTTTTACAATGCCAAGTTTAAGTGGCAGTTTCATGTCAAGCTAGAAGAACATGATGTGAAATTCTAGTTCACACACCAGTAAGAACAACAAAAGCACTAAGAAAAGTATAAGGAAGAATTTCCACTGCAAATACAATTGGGCAGTACAGCACAGTGGGTATACTTCTCTAGCTCCATTTAAACTTGGAGCTACGTTATCAGGGTTTGAATGCCATGCCCACCAGTTGCTACCTACATGACCATGGGCAGGTCTTTTAACTCCACTGCTTCTCAGTTTCTCCAATGTAAAGTGTCCATAACAGCACCTGCCCTATAAGATCTGTTATTAAGCTTAAAAGAATCTCTGTGCAGCTAGGCGAAGTGGCTCATGCCTATAATCCCAGCACTTTGGGAGGCCACAGTGGGTGGATCATGAGGTCAGGAGTTCAAGACCAGTCTGACCAACAACATGGTGAAACCGTCTCTACTAAAAATACAAAAATTAGCCAGACATGGTAGCGCATGCCTGTAATCCGAACTACACAGGAGGCTGAGGCAGGAGAATCACTGGAACCCAGAGGCGGAGGTTGTAGTAATCCAAGATCCTGCCACTGATTCCAGCCTGGGCAACAGAGTGAGACTCCGTCTCAAAAAAAAAAGAATCCCTGTACAACACTCAGAATGGTGATAGGCTCTATTAAATGCTCCAAGCAAGGATATTGGCTCTGTTTATTTATTTTTTTGAGGCGGAGTCTTGCTCTGTAGCTCAGGCTGGAGTCCAGCAGCACAATCTTGGCTCAATGCAACCTCTGCCTTCCAGGTTCAAGTGATTCTCCTGCCTCAGCCTCCTGAGGAGCTGGGATTATATGCGTGCGCCACCAGGCCTGGCTAATTTTGGTATTTTTTATAGTAGAGATGGGGTTTTGCCATGTTGGTCAGGCTGGTCTTGAGCTCCTGACCTTGGCCTCCCACAGTGTTGGGATTACAGCCGTGAGCCACCGTGCCCAGCCACATCAGTTTGATTATTCCTTTCTTGTTCCATTATCAATTAATAGATCTGTTCATGTGTTAATGGCTTCAATCTGCAAGCCACTGTAATTTTCTAAAGAAATCATTTGTACCTTCTGTGATAAACTGAAACAGAATAAATTCCACTGATCTGATTCAAAGCAATCTGAAGACAAAGTATGACTGACTCTTTGTGTTAGATATATTCTTTTATGTAACTTTGTAAGCAACATTATGCAAGGTTTAAAAATTTAAAACTGCTTTTGTTAACCATTATATCAAAAGTTTGCAGGAACAAATTGGTCTACTTCTAAATTGGAGTCCATGGCACATTAGCAAAAATGGAGAGGCCTGTGGCTTTGCACAACTAACACATCTCAGAAACTTCTGCTAGAAGAATACAAGAAGAGGACAGCACAGAGGTAAGAATATGGGTCTCAGAATCAGGGGGCCCAGTCTCCATCTCTGCTCAGATGCCTGGCTGCTGTGCTCCTCCATAGGCACTGATCTCTAAGCATCAGATGTCTTGCCTAGGGCGAGAAACAGACCACCACAATATAAAGCAATCAATTCTGTGCATGACTATAATAAATGTTCAATGAACACTACCACTTGTCATTTGTAAACAGATTACTGCTTTTTTTTAAATCATTATGTGATAGGGAAAGCTACAGTCTGCCCAGTTTGGACTTGTGTCATAAATGTCATCTACTACCTTTATATGAGCTGGCTCATGTTGTCTTGATGAGAAATTTGTTATAGCTACCAAGAAAAATTATAAATTTTTCAAAGATGTATATGATCAGTATAACTGAGGCGGAAGGATTCAAGTATATTTTATGAGTTATATTTCTCCTTGAAAATTAATACATTATAGTAGTCTTGAAAAATAGGTGTTGGTCAATTTAAGTTCAAGAATCATTTGTTACAGCTGATAATTCGCTTTAAAAACAGCAAACTGGGGTACCAAACTAAGAACAATGATAATGATGAAGATAAATCTTATGACATGCCACAAACAGTTCTAAGTTGTTTCATGTGTGTTATCTCATTTAATTTTCAAACCAATCCTATGAGGTAGATACTAGTATTACTATCACATATGGATGATGAAAGTGAAGCACAGAGAGGTTAGGTAATGTATCACAGTCACAGAGCTCGTATTTGGTAGAACAGTATTAGACCCTAAGTCCACAGCAAAAACCTTAAAGATGAAGGGTCTAGATACACAGCTATCTAAACTGCAATGACAGGAAATTGAGAAACAAAGATAAGCAAACTACATGTAAAAAATATCTCCTTGAAGAAAAGTACAAAAAGTGACAAGATATAAAGTAAAGACGGTTAGATGATCAAAGATTTTATACATAAAATCTTATATAACCATATATATATATAAACCAAACATACACACACACACATATATATATATATATATATATATATACACACACATGTTGTTGTTGTTCTTAAAAGAGCAAGATGTGGACATATTTATTGGCCAAAGAAACTACAGGTACCAACTAAAGGATAAATAATTTACAAAGCAGGATACTTTGTGAGGCATGAAATGAGGGATCAAAGCAGGGGAATGATTATCTCCTCCTTGAGATAGCAGAAGAAGGAAAGAATGAATGGGAGGAGAGAAGAACGATGCTTAATTAAGAGCAAAAGGGGAAGAAGGGAAGGTGCATGAAACCAAGAACACTCATGACACACAGCTTCTACTTTCAGTAACCAGCACAATGGAGGGCATCAGAAGAGGAAGCAGGGGTGCCTAGGGACTCACAAAGACGATGAGCATTTGAAATGGCAAAGGAAGTAAAAAGACAAATTGCTTGCCTAGCAGCACTGAGGATCCAGCTCATGCTGGAAATTATTTCTCTGTTAATAGCACTAATCCACAGAGTTGTGCTGTTTTTTGTTATAAAGAGTAACTGCCTATGTCACAACAGTTGTACCATTCAAGGTAGCACTTGACAGCACGGATCCAGAAGTGGTGAGGTCAGGACACAGGACTAATCCAGGATTAGAAGACAGAGAAGGTAAACGTGCAAAGCGGAGTGTGGTTTAAGGGGGTCAGAACACTCCTGACAAAGCAGTCAGACCACAGGCTTCAGGCTAGTTTGGGAAAGAAGTGAAGTCAGGAGCAGCTGATGAGAACATCAAAGTGAAACCTAAGAGGAGGGAGAGTGGAAAGAAGAATGGTAGCAGGAGTGAGGCAGTGTGGTTGTGGTGGAAGGAAAGGTGGTTACAGTCAGAAACTGGAGCTCTAGACAGCTGCAGGGGCGGCTCAGTTCTGAATGATGACAATGCATGGACCGAAACTGAAATGGGAGAGACTGCAGACAAAGGAGATGAGGTAAGGAGGGAAGAAAAGAGTCCAGTGGCAGGGGGTTGATGCATCTGCCACATTCCCCACCACTACCACCTCCTAATTCACAGAGGTTACTAAAAGCAATACCAAGCTGTTTTCTTTCTTAGGAAAAAAGAGAGATGGAGTCTCATTATGCTCCCCAGGCTGGTCTCAAACTCCTAGGCTCGGGCAATCCTCCTACCGCTGACTCCTGAGTTGGTGGAATTACAGGTGTGTGCCATCATGCCCGGCTTCTGAGCAATTTTCCTAAAATTACCTGTAGAAAGTATGATGCTCCACGCACACTTTCCATAGCCTTTTTGCTGCCCGGTGGTTTGGCAGTTTGAATCCAATGGTACTCTCAAACTGTTCCAGCTGGAATAAATCCATAAAACAAATCAGTGTATTTCCTTAAGAACTAACTAGAAGCTACTGAAAACCATGAATTCAGATGTTTCTGTTAGAAGTAACTATTCTTTTTTAAAAAGGTAAATATTGTATTTCTAATATAATCGTATAAAGATGAATTCACAGACTGAGATATGATTTTCTATGAAAAGCAAATAACAACTACTCACATAAACCAACTATCTTTCAGTGTTCACTTAAACTCATGTTATTGCTTTCCTAATGAGCACAACTTAATTGATTCAACAAGAAAAAATGAGGCATACCTTATTACTTTTTCTTTTTTATAAAAAGTATGACGGTTGCATGTTTTTTTGAAAACCAGATCAGATATATATATTCTGCAATTTTATCATTAAAAACCCTGATCTTTTAAATGGAAGAAAAAATAAGTTTATTTTCTTAAATTTTAGAATTAATAGAAAATAATTTTTTAACTCATGGTTATAAAGAGGCATACTAACAACTACAGATTAGAAATGTGATTGCTTACCTCTGCTGGTCTGACTTTAATGTAGAAGTTACTGCGTTTATAGGAAATTTTTAAGATTTTCGGCCAAGCAAAACGATTGATTCGCAGTCTGTCTTTGTAAATGAGAAGTCCATTAGCACACACGCCCAGCTTGATGTCCACACCTTCTGAGTCCTGCCAAGCATAACCCAATTAACCATGGTTAGAGCTGTGAAAGTTATACAAATCAAGAAGCTAATTCGCTTCCTCAAATCATGATCAGGAATGCCAGCTTAACAGGTTTGTATTTAAATTTTAGTGAAACTACAGTGCACACACATACAGGTGAAATTTATTCATCTTCAGGGATCAGGTGTGATCTGCCAAAGAGTTATGGCAACCTGACTATAGGACACAGTGTTCTTCAAAAGGCGTAATGCTTATGTTCTCCAGTTCTACTGCAGGAGCTAACAGGGAAGAAAGGAAACAGAACTGCAGATTCTGAAGATATGGTAAATAAAATGAGCTTCTCCTGTAGACTAGTATAGCCCTCAGGGACAGTCTATTGGCCTACCCCAAGACGTGTTCAACCATTTTCCTCTAGACACATTTACCAAGGATGGATTACCCTAGTTAATAGCTCTTAAAATTATGCCAGTATTGGCTGGGCATGGTGGCGCACACCTGTAATCCCAGCACTTTGGGAGGCCGAGGTGGGCAGATCATGGGGTCAAGAGATCAGGACCATTCTGGCTAACATGGTGAAATCCTGCCTTTACTAAAAAATACAAAAAAATAGCCAGGTGTGGCGGTGTGTGCCTAAAGTCCCAGCTACTTGGGAGGCTGAGGCAGGAGAATCACTTGAAACTGGGAGGCGGAGGTTGCAATGAGTTGAGATGGAGCCACTGCACTCCAGTTAGGCAACAAAGCAAGATTCCATCCCAAAAAAAAAAAAAAAAAAATGCCACTATTTTGCAAAACACCAATCCCTTGCAGATAATTTCTCTTAAAGGCTGATAGTGCTGAACTCTGAATTCTTTCAAGCAGTTTTTCATTAACTTAGAATGCTGACATCCAGTTCTCATTAGGGGTTCCTTGGCTGGCATGTTTCAAAGGATGGCAGACTATTCTTGAAGTTATTAATAGTTTTCTTTCCCCAGAGCTTTAATTTGGAACCAATGACAATCTAGAATAATCACACACCTAAATGATGTTTTAAAAACCAAACAAATTTACAGACAAAAGTGAAAACCTGTCTCCTTACATTTCAAGTAGTGAAGATCTAAGATGCACATATTCAAAACATACAAATTATTGTTTATCTCTAAGAGGAGAAATGGTTCTCATTCAGCATATGTAAAATTGAAGACTATTGCTCAAAGATATACACATTTTCAGAAATCACAAACAATACGAAACAAATTCTCACAAAAAACGCTGAAACAACCCCCATATTTAGTCTAACTCCCAATTTAGTAAAAGGATAACACTTTGTCTGTCTTATCACTAAGAACGCTTTAATACCATTTAAATCAGTTTTTGTAAGTGTAGTATTAGCTAATTGATGCTAGTTGCTTTCTGCTGTGACACTTGAATAATTCATATACACAAATAAAATTACATTAGACCAATGTAAGCCATTTTTAAAAATCCAATTGATTGCTTTACTCACCCTTATCTTGGCAGCCACAGCTCTCTCGAGGAATAGACTAAAAAGCTGGGGTGAATCAGGCACAGGTGCCCAAGCAACTTGGCACCAGACACCATGGTATGTTTGCCAAAACCATCACTGCCCATGGCCACAGCGAGCAAGGCAGAAGATTGCCCGAGACGGCATGTTCTCACCACAAGTGGGGAGGCAACCCGCATATGAAACACTGAATGAGCCATCTCTAGTCTGAAGCAATCTTTAGATAGGACAAGGAAGCTATTAAAGTTGTGATTTAAAAATAAACACAACTCAGATTCAAGTAAAATGGTTGATTTTCATTGTTCTACATAATTATTTTAGAATTTCCACTATTTGTGTGAACAGAAACTATAGATAAAGGGTAGCAAGTGAAAAGAGGAAAAGGCAGCACTCAATCCATCATAGTAGCAAAATCAGAAAAATAAACTAATGAAAAGGAGCACCTTCTCTGCATTGCTCACTGCCCCATATGGATTTCAACAGGATCCCATGACGGCTGGCGTTCAAATGAGTTCAGTATTAAGGGAGATCTTGCAAAAGATCAGGAAAGGAAGGAAAGGGAGGTCAGGGTGTTTAATCCCTACCTCATGTAGGGAGGGATCCCTACATGGTCACATCAGGCTGACTCTGTCCTTCTGACAATGGCACATTATCTCTGCTTGGGGGTTTTGGAAACTACTCTGCCCTACCTCCTTCAGACAGACCTAGAGAGAATAGGACAGCTGCAGATACTAGCCTGGGGCCACCACCAGTGTCCTGATTCTCTTACGGTTTGTCAAGATTCCTTTTATTCAATATTTTTCAACACATGCTAACACAAATATGCCTTATAAACTCTTCTAATTAAAAAAAAGAAAAAGAAAAAGACATAAAACTTGAAACAACATGAATATGAAAAGTTCTTTTAAACTGCCACATATATTCTTTTCAATAAGCCACAAATATCTTGCTTATGAAATACATTCTACAGAGTCTACCAGATGATAAACAGAATGAAGTTTCCCTTGAAATTTTTTAGCCTTCTGCTCCTAACTACACAGCGAGAAAGAGTATTATACTTCAAACAGAGCCCACAATTTCTTAATTTTCTAAGACACGACATCAAAAACAAGAATCCTGAAACTTTACAGCACTGCCATTTAAAAATTGGTTTCTAACTAATGATCAAAAAGCAGAGATACAAGATTTCCATGTGGCAAGAATGGCAAGGTCTAGAGGAAGAGAGGTTTGGGAGGTTTTTTCGGTCCCAAACTTTTTCTTCCCTCTCTATTTCTGCTTCTTGGTTAACCTAGCCTGTCCCCATTATATAGAAAATGATCAGAAAAACACTCGAGTGCCAAGACAATCTGTTTCACCTCCTACTAGCATTTCCCAGAAGGTATCAGGCAGATAGACCATTTAACAACACACAGGTTTAATTAAACAAGTCATTCTCTGCACTATTTTATGTAGCTGTAAAATAAAAAACATTCCAATTTTAAATAAGATGGTATACTGGTAAAAAAAAAAATGAGATGGTACTTTTTAAAATTATGGGCATACAGCATCTGGTAGTTAAAAATGATGGTGCCAGAGACTACTGACATAAAAAAATCTTACAATAGCAAGTTTAAAAAAAAATGACAGAAATGGTGCTCATAGTATGACCCCATTTTTAGACGGCATGTGAATTCAACTGCCCAGAGATCTAAAAAAAAAGAAAAAAAGAAAAAGAAAAAAAATGTATTAAGAGTGCTTATTTTGCATAAAGATTTAAGTGATCTTTATTTTCTTCTGTTCGCCTCTATTTTCTATGATGAACATGTATTAGTTTTGTAATAAAGAAAAGTATTTAAATAAAGGAAGCCACTGAGGAGAAAAAGAATGCTATGTAAATACGAAGTATGATTAATAACACAAATGCAAGAATTATTCATCAGAGGGCCTAGGGAGGAAAAACATCTTTGTGTGGGGAGCTTTCCTAGAGATGTCTCAAATCATATAATTTGGGCTTCTAAACAACATCTAGAGATTGGCAGGGTCTTTTAAAAGCAGGCAACCGTAGGACATGTTGATTCTGGATATATTTTTTAAAAACAAATCCATCTTTCACCTTGCCTGTCATTCTCCTCCTTGACTCTCCCCACCATATAATCGTCTAAACTAGAACCATGAAGTAACTGATAGTGTTACTGGCAACCAACTATGGTGATGTGTGCTTACACATTTCACTTTTGGACCTATTTTTGTATGAACAGGATTTGTCTATTCATAACTCATACCCTGTGACTACCATCAGTATACTGGAGCATCTATGCTTGCAAAATGTTATGTTACTACTGTCTATTTTGTCATGTAAAGTGGCCTATGGGCCAGGCACGGTGGCTCACACCTGTAATCTCAGCACTTTGGGAGGTCGAGGCAGGCAGATCACCTGAGGTCAGGAGTTCGAGACCAGCCTAGCCAACATGGGGAAACCCTGTCTCTACTAAAAATACAAAAAAATTAGCTGGGCATGGTGGCGCATGCCTGTAATCCCAGCTACTCGGAAGGTTGAGACAGGAGAATCACTTGTACCCGGGAGGCGGAGGTTGCAGTGAGTCAAGACCACGCCATTGTACTCCATCCTGGGAAAAAAAGAGTGAAAATCTATCTCAAAAAAACAAAAAGTGGCCTATGAAGTTCTGTTGTGTTTTATGTTTCTCAAATCCCCCTTTAAAAACGTAAATAAATGTCTTTTAAAGAACTTAAAATTATTTTTTCAAGCATTATATTTTCAAGATTTTCCTCTTTCAGGATTATGGTATTCAAGATTATGACTGGCTTCCCATGTCTCCATTGTTTTATTCTTTTACTACGTTTCAAATTAGACTGAAAGTGCTTTATCACCCAGAGCCTGGGCCTGCCTACGACATCTCTCACAAACTACAAAACACACCTACAGGGAAAAGACCAGATCTAGGGCTCCTTGACCACACAGAAGCTTTTTGGAAAGTGGTCCTATCCATGCTGCTTTTTGTCCTTTTATGGTTGCTAAGGTCTGCTCTCCTCTCCCAAGACAGAGGTGGGAGAGGGAGCTGGGACAGACACAGCACTTGGCCAAGCCAAAAGGCAGAATAAACCAGGATAAGGGGTAAAACAGGCCAACACGGTGAGTCACAGTAAGTACCTATGAAAGGGCATTAATTTAAAAGCCTGGGAAAAGAAGCAGTAGAGGGAAAATACATGGTCCCTCCCACAACTATAAACCCCATAATCAGTCACCAGGGAAACATTCCAGAGACCCTCACGTGAAGGCAAATCTCTTTTTCCTCAAAATTAGCTGGACTATCCTAAAACTGGAGCCCTCTCAAAACTTCAGTCAACAGACTGGTGTGATGCTACTTCCCGTTACATTTACAGTACCTTGGCATGATGTAGGTCAACACCATACATGGAAAGCCTCTTTGCATTTTCTAAGAACTGGGAATCAGCTTGTGCTGGAGATAAACCCCTGAGAATCAAAAGAAACAGTATTATCTTCTTAATGGGTGCAGAGCAAATATAGTCAAATGAGAGGAGTATCTGTGCTCAGAGAGTCTGAAGGAGAGGAAGTAACCCAGCCAAGTTTGCAGAAAAGTAGGAAAAGGTAAGAAAACAACTCTTAACCTTTAATATTTTTCTCTTAAGATCCTATCATCTAAACCTGCTAAATTGCAGAGAGTATGTATACCTCCATTCTGATCCCTTCTATCGTAAAAAGGTGCTTTTGATTATTTCCACTGAGGAAAAAAGTCCCAGCAATAGGGCACAACATAAGCACCAGAGAATAAAAAAAAGTGATCTCATCATTTTCACTCCTTCATTTTATTTCACTAGAGTTCATCATAATAAAGATCAAAATTATTTGTATTTGATTTTACACCTATGATAAGTAACACAAATCACATTCTGGCTATATTAAAATTATTTCCAGCTGGGCACAGTGGCTCATGCCTATAATCCCAGTACTTTGGGAGGCCAAGGCAGGCAGATCACTTGAGGTCAGGACTTCAAGACCAGCCTAGCCAACATGCTGAAAACCCTGTCTCTACTAAAAACATAAAATTTAGCTGGGCATGGTAGCAGGCACCTGTAATCCAAGCTACTTGGCAGGCTGAGGCAGGAGAATCGCTTAAAGGTGGAAGTTGCAGTGAGCCCAGATCACACCACTACACTCCAGCCTGGTGACAGAGCAAGACTTCATCTCAAAAAAACCAAAAAACAAAATAAAATAAAGTAATTTTTATTCCTATTAATATGCCCAACTAAATAAAATTTAAGCTCCTAAAGAGCAAGACCATGTCCCATTAATTTTCACATTCCCCATGGCATTTCAGTATCTCATATTTCCTATTAGAATTATACAACAAATGTCTATTAAGTAGAATTTAAATAAATTAATAAGAAAATATTTAGAGTCAAATACTGCATTTTTTCAAAGAAAAGTCAATTAATATGGCCTGTTTAAAAACCTTCTAATTTTTGAAAATTCCTTTCAGATCACTTTAGTAAATATTTTATAAAATTATAATTTTGCGACATAGAACAATTCATAATTTTGCAGCTAGAGTTCTAAAAACTTGTGTAAAAAGTTCATTTTCTTTTCACACAGACATAAATGTTCTCAAAGTGTGATAACAGTATTAATGCAATGTAAGCAATCTTAGCAAAACCAATAGATCATCTTCCAGTGGCACCACCTGTACATTTCAGTTACCATTCCTATGTCCACCACCACCTACACTGTAATTCAAATCCCAGTGCCTCAGTATCTTCCTAGCTTTCTTACCACACAGAGTCATCAGGACAATTAAAAGGCAGAAGGAATATAAAGTAAATGTCAAATAAGTATGTGGGCATGTTTGTTTCCAATGTGTATATGTTAAGGAATAGGATAGGGAGAAGAAGGTGTCATGGGGAAAAGTACATTTTTCCAATAAATCAAAACATACGGTCTCATGAGCATAGTTTCTCATACGATAGTCATAAAAATAATGAAAGGATACCTCAAGGGCTGCACGTTGTCTTGATTAGTGCTTGGTGAAGCTCCAAAAGGAAAAACTGGAAAATCCTGTAAATTGTGCTCAACGTCTAGTAACTGCTACAAGAGAAGCTATTTAAATCTACCATGGCCATTCCCTCTCCAGTCAGTAAAGCAACAGACCTGTGGGTTTTGTGCAGTTCTGCCACCTTCTCTTCTAGCTCCTTAGTCTGAGTTGGGGCAAACTGGAATTCACTGAGGTCGATGCTGCCATGTTCTTCTGAGTCATAGTCGCCAAGTTCAGCCTGTAGTGTGTAGGATCCCAGAAGAGCATGAGTCACAAAAGAGCAGGGCAGGCGGCCAGAGGCAATGTCCTGCCGGAGCTGAAGGCACAAGAAGTATCTGTGAGGAGCAGAGGGAGAAAGGGGTCAGAGGAGAACCATTAGGTGAGACTGGAACACCCATAGTCCTTAAAAACTAATACCCCTTTGAAAACAAATATACAATATAGGTGTTCTTTATACCCACAGCAAAAATCTTCTTCTCTAATAAAAAGCCTCAACTTGTTCCTTGGGCTCCTAAACTTGTGGCTTATTTATAGAAACTGGGTCCAGAAGGCTAATTTGTGTGTGTGTGTGTGTGTGTGTGTGTGTGTGTGTGTGTGTGTGTAAAAGAAAACATTTAGAATCAAATACTGCATTTTTTTTTAATAGAAAAGTCAGTCACACACACACACACACACACACACACACACACACACACACACACAAATGGAATGAACATTCTGAACTGCTGTTCCGGTAAAAGTCAGTCTATAATTACTATTAAGAGTTTTGTGACTGAAGTAAAAATTTCAATCACTTAAACTATCTCCTTGGATTTAAAACTGTGATAAAAATTAGCACTCAAAAGATGTAAAGATTAATGGATTAAAAAAAAACTAGTCAATCATTTGTAAGAAAAGCTAAGGTCATCCACCCTTTATCATCTTGACTCTGTTTACACTAATTTCTTCTTTTCCGGAAACACCTTTAAGAACAATTATTGATAAATCTCTACTTTGAAGCCCTTACTTGTCCACTTACCCTATCTAAAGCCGTAGCTAGCTCCGTTTAGTAGAAAAAGGCTGGGCTTTGAAGCCAGGAAGACCTGACTCTATATGACCTTGAAGCAAGTTAATATACTTGCCTAAGGGTAATTTCCTGCCTCTAAGACGCTAAGATCTCTACCTCCCTTTGAAGATGAACATGAACATCAGATAATATAAATAAAATATCTGCCAGATGCCTAGAAATCAGTAACTAGAAGCTATAATATTTAGTGGCTATAATAATGTTTCTCATTCAATGATCCATGTGGCACACTACAGTTATAAAAGAATTTCCATTTCCATGAAATAAAATGCACAAACACATAATATATAGTCTGTGGGGTTTTTTTCCCCCTTTCAACCCCACTATCAATTCCTCTTGGTAACGTTTTAAAATGTAATTTCTACTCTCAAATTTCACCACTTGTTATGGTCACCATGGATCCTCCGAAATCAATAGCAGAGTCCTCATTCTCTAAGACCTTTTAGAGACTGGCATTCCTGCTGGCGGTTGGGCGTCTTAGTCCCATGGACACTTGCCCGGCTGGGTTTTAGGGCCCAATCCTCTTCCTGCTCTCTACCCTACATGATCAAATGGGGGGTGCTGGCCTCTGGTACAGGCCTTGTTGTTACTGGGTCAGAAAGCACAACCCAGCACATGGGGCCAGTTCAGTTCAGTTAAACCTGGATTACCTCCAAATACATCATCAGGCAGAGCAGGGACTCTATCATCACCATAGTCCCACAGTGAGTAGCGTGCTTGCCACATGACAAGTTCTCGGCAATTGAGAGATTCAAAGTATTTTCACTATCACTACAATATGTTGAGTATTTTATGCCTTGCAGAAGTTCTCTTTTTAAGGAGGATTATATGTTTCCTCGACCCATAGAACGACGTGAGCATAACTGTACATACTTCAGAAACTAAATTTTAAGTCATGGGTCCAAGTTATCTTTAAATTCTCTAATCAACAATAGTGATAGTTCTCCATATTTTATGGCAGTTTTAGAACCTGAACACAAAGTTCCATCTTGTTGCTTCCTTTCATATTATTATCTCTGCTTTTCACATTAGTCCTTTCCTCTGTTTTCAAAGCCTAAGTTGAAATCTTGAAAACTTCAAACAAAAAATGGCAAGAGCTTCCTGAATTACCAAACTGCATCTTCACATAGCACTACGAAGCATTCTTCAAACATTATTCTAAATAGTGTTCTTGCCCTTCTCAAAAGCCTACCCCACCTTCTAAACAGTCACTCAGGTCATGATGAAGATTTCAATCATGACATTTAAGCTGCCAGGCCACAAGTACAGGCAGGTGGCTAGTCTTAGCCTGCACCATTGAGACCTTTAGTTAGTTGAGCAGACTATATTGTTCCTCCCACTACAGACAGGGAGACTGTTCAAGATCCATTTATATGGAAAACCAAAGTACTTACTGATGCTACAAACTTGCAATCACCAAAGGATTATCGTTCCCCAAATAAATTAATGCAAGGAGGAGTGTATATACAGAGTGTGTTGGGTCACAAAGTACCAATTATTGCATTGTTCAGAGGCACTCCTGCAGTGAAGCTCTACATCCTACACAGCCATTTGGTCAGGTTTTATGCTCTAAGTAGCTCAGTGTGCAGTTACAAAAGCTACTGTTTATTATTTACTAGGTGAAGCTAATTCATTCAGAGCTTAAATAGCATATTCCTATTCAGCAGTAAGTAGTTAAAACAAAACAAAACAAAACAAAAGGCTGCTATGTACTGCTATGTACCAATATTGGAAAGAAATCTCCATCCTTCCTATTTCACATGAATATTATGCACTCTTAAGCACCTCTACAATTTGATATCTGACAACAAAACTGGCCTAGCAGAAAGCATCAAAGATACATGAACTAAAAACAAGCAGACTCTTTTGCTAAGCCCCTCTAGTTTTCTAAATGTCATACACTGCACACAGTTGTACTTGGCCATGTAAATAACCTTTTTAAAATATGGTATATAACAATTATCCTTAAAAAAAAATCACAGCTGGGCACGGTGGCTCATGCCTGTAATCCCAGCACTTTGGGAGGCCGAGGCAGGTGGATCACGAGGTCAAGAGATCGAGACCATCCTGGTCAACATGGTGAAACCCCATCTCTACTAAAAATACAAAAAACTAGCTGGGCATAGTGGCGCATGCCTGTAATCCCAGCTACTCAGGAGGCTGAGGCAGGAGAACTGCCTGAACCCAGGAGGCGGAGGTTGCGGTGAGCCAAGATCGTGCCATTGCACTCCAGCCTGGGTAACAAGAGTGAAACTCTGTCTCAAAAAAAAAAAAAAATCACCCTTTATACTGCCTCTTACCAAAGCTGAGAAATGCTATCCCTGGTACCCAGTCTAACTGGGCTAAGACTTCAAGGTAATTTTTGATTCACAATATTGTTTCTTGGTGGCCATTCAAGTACTCAGAATCAATAAATATTCTCTTGCTCCTAAACAGAATCCTTTCTTTGCAATTTAAGTGTATGTTCTTATAGCTCACACAATCTTGGAGCAGATGGAAGTGAACTAGCTATTAACTCTACATAAGAAATCCTATCTTGTTTGGTTCTGGAGGGAGAAGAGAGAAAAAAAATTACCAGTTCAATGGGCCTTTTAAAATACTTTCATTTTTCTAACCTCATATCATCTGTGTAGTATCAGACTAGTATATAGACACATGAGTTATATACAATAAAAATGACCTTAGTATTAAAATCTCAAATATTCAATATTAATGACTTTTAAAAGTATAACATAGAGAACAAAGTTGTCAGCAGTTATCATTTTTTCAATTTTCATTACTAGGATATAATAAAAAATTAGAGAAAGTGAATAAAATTTTTGAAACTGGCAACATTTCAAACTATTTGGATGTACCCATTTTCAAGGAAACTTCTAAAACTTAAGAAAACTGTTTTGGTTTCCAATTCTACAATTACCACTATGCTCCCAGGGCACAGAAACAAATGAGAGCTGTAAGGAAAGGCTCATTCTAAAATGCAAATATATAAAGTACCTGGTGATATCTTCAGTCAGTTGAGAAGGATCAGGAGGATAAAACTTGACATTGAAAGTGAATAGCCAGGGAAGGTCTGTAATTATTAAACATCACAATTATGCACCCAATTAACAGAAGAATGACTATTGTGATACAATTTAAAGGTCAAGGATCAAACAGTGCAGACTAATCCAACTATAAATCAGTGTGCAGAATTCTACTTTTTATTTAAATAAATTAGCATCACTTTCCAAGTAAAAAGGAAAGGAAAAATAAAATAAAATCAATTACATAAAGAAGCCACCGTTAAAGAATAACAGGTTCTCTTTCTTATAAACATTTACCGGTACCTCGACAGGTGTTTTCTACAGTAATCTATTATACAAAAATTTTAATATAACCCCCAGGTAATACTTCTGAGGATCTCTTGTTGCCAAATATTTTCTACCCTTTTTTAAAAAAAATTCAGGATTTCCACATTGTTGTAGGGAAAGAGAGTAATAATCAAGAGGTAATAGCTATTCAAAAATTATTAATGGGCTTTTTGAAGAAGGTGTTAAAAGAGATCCCAAGAAGGGAAAGCATGGTACAATTTCACAATACTTTAGGACAATAATTTCCCAGGTTTTATAGAGTAGGTCTAAGTATACTTGTATATAACATACACTTTGCTGTACTGTTCCATAAAGAATGAATAAGTCAAGCAACCATATCATAAATGACTTGTTAAAAATTAAAATATTGATATTTATACATTAATATTTAACTATTTTGATAGAGCACATGTAGGATAGCTTTAAAAATGTAAAACTATGGAGGAAAGAGCAGGTATTATTTTCCTAAAGTGATCCAAATAATTCCACTAGCCTGAATTTAGAGTTCCACTTAAAGTTCATAATATTTTTAATTTACAAAAATAGTGTGTATATCAATATATATATATATATAAATTACTGCATTCTAAGTTTGTTTGTTTGTTTTTCTTTTTGAGACAGGGTCTCACTCTGTCACCCAAGGTGCAGTGCCATGGCACGATTGTGGCTTACTGCAACCTTGACTTCCCAGGCCCAAGTGATCCCCCCATCTTAGCCTCCCAAGTAGCTGGGACTACAGGCATGTGCCATGATGTCCAGCTAACTTATTTTTCACTCTTTCAGAGACCAGGTCTCCCTATGTTGCCAGGCTTGTCTTAAATCCCTGGGCTTAAGCAACCTTCCCACCTTAGCCTCCCAAAATGCTGGGATTACAGGCATGAACCACTATACCCAGCCAAGTTATTCCTTTCTATATATATTTAAAGACCTCATGAGACATTTAATTTATAGACTTGAAGAACAATTCCTTGAATCCATTTTGTCCTTTGTCTTACCATCAGCACACTACCTTTTCCCTCCCTCAAATATTTATTAAATGGCTACTGCTACATACACATGCATTTTTGCTGGATTTTGGCCCAATACATCACCATTCTGCCAATGAAGTCAATTCTGCTGAACTTAAGAGGTGGATTTCAGTTCTACTTTACATATTTAAAACATAATAACGGGATATAAGATTTTCCTGAATATCAAGAGATAGGAGGTATCTTGGCCTATATTTGCTGTCCAATATCCATGCATTGTGTTTGTGTAAACATTTCTTCGAGGTGATTGCTTATCCATAATTAGGCAAAGTCATCACAGGATTATCATTTCTTAATGGCTCCTTGTTCATGCTTGCCTGGGCAGGACTCAGGGATACATTTCTAATAGGCCACATATTTTCAAATATACTTCCAAATCTAAAAGATGTTGAAATGTACCAGTAACACTAAGGTTTTTTAAACTGACAAATAAAAATGGTACATATTTATGGTATACAATATGATGTTTTAAAATATATATACATTGTAGAATGGCTAAATTAAGCTAATTAACATATGCATTACTCTTCACATACCATTTTCATGGTAAGAGCACTTAAAATCTACTTCCTTAGCAGTTTTCAAGTTAAACTTTTTAAATTTAATTACACATTATCATCATCATAATTTTTACCTCGCTATTTATAAACAATCTTCTAGCTACGGATTGTTTAAGGCAACTTTTAAACAAGAACCATTAAGTTACAGGTTGTCATAGGTAACTCAAAAAAGATGAATATTTATATTTGCTAACTGCCTATGAGCTGAAAAATGAAAATATAATCATAGCGGAGACCAGGGATAAAAAAGGCAGGGTTTTTTGTCCATTTTCATACAGAAAGAAAAGAGGTAGATACAACTGCTAAAGCTTCGTTTCCTCAGCCTACTCTCATGATGGCTACAGTACATGATTCCATTTAAAGAGCTGGTTCCAATAGTTTTTAAAAGTCGAATCTTACTGTTATTCATCTTGCCAAACCACAAGGGTAAAAGTTCTAAAATAAGTTTTTAAAACTTCACAGATAATCACAACATAAGAACATGATTCGTAATCAGCAAGAGGTTTGGCCTCCAAAAGTTAGGAAATCTCCATGACTCTGAAGAGAGTGGCACAAAAAAATATATATAATAATCAAACAAGATCCCAAACAAAACCACAGGAAACAACTCAATGGAACATCAATCATATTTCAGAGGTTGCCCTGTTCTCTTCTGTGTGGGTCACTTGGCAGGTCTGATTTCACAGTGTAAGAACTAAGCATGCATAACCTTTCTGAATGCATGCACTTTGCAAAGTAACAACTGCAGAAGGGATAAAGGAAAAAGTCCAAAACTCTGGTACAGTTTCTTCCATAATGCAAGCATAAAGTATCTGGTGCCTACTTATTCCTCTTCTTTTTCTCCCTTTCTCATCATGAAGCAACCATAAATGGATGAAACACCAAGAAAATAAATACAAGAGAATGCAGGAAACCCAGGAATAATAATCAAAGGAAACAGTGACCAACCATGCTAGCCTGCCTGGAACTGGTTCCAACTTTAGCACTTCAAGTCTCATATCCCGAGAAGCCCCTCAGCCCTGTGCAAATCAGGAGGTTGATCACTCTAATCAAAGGCATTTTAAAAAAGGAAAAGAAAGATGAGCCCACAGGGACAGGAAATGAGAAAAATAAGGTATATGCTCAGAATAAAAAGAGAGAGTAGGAAAGCAAAAAAATGAAAGGGAGACTACCAAAAAGTTAAATAATCCAAGAAAGGAAGAAAGAAATGAAGAAAACCAATGTGGAGAACCTAAAGTGGGAGCTAGATGGTAGATGAAAAGGGCAGAAGGGAACGTACAGATTTGTCGCAGTTTGACCTTAGGAATAATAAGTAGAGAAATGAAATCAACAGTACGAAGGGCATCTTGCAGGGTGGCACCTGGAGAAGTGGTTTCTCCTGGGACAACTCTCAGGTCCACCGTCAAGGAGGGCGGTTAGGAATTTACCAGCCTTCAGATTTTATTCTCCAGACCGAAAATTCCAACTACCTGTAGCTGCCTACCTTCTCTACTTCCGTCATTCACAGACCCTGAAGTAAATTAAGTATCCAGATCCGCTAACAGAGGTTTCTCTTGGTTGATCATGTTTCTTGGCACAGGTACCAGAAAACAAGCCACAGGCAACACAACCTGCAGAGGCAGAACCTAGAGAGGGAACTGAAGCCAGTTAGAGTAGGACCCTTGAGGTGATTTTGGGATTCTACAAGAACAAATGGGGAAAGGGGAAGAAAGAAACGATGAGGCCTAACTACAAGCCTTGATTGTAGAGCCAATGGGCAGAGATGCCAGTGACCTGAGAGAACTGAAAAGATTGTTCCCTAGTCCTCACTCCAGTATATCCAGGAGCAGTGTCTCTATCATCTCTGTGGTGAAGATGTGCATATTGAACTGATGGTACACTTTCAAAATGAAGCAGACAAAGCAACAGTATCAGGTCTCAGTGGAGTAAAATTTACACAGAAAGTAAAATTTACAGAAAAGTAGCTTCTCTTTCACTCCCCTCAAAAAAGGGGAATATTACTTCATAGGACAGATATTACTTCATAGGACAATTTGAGTGAGTATTCAGAAATGTGAGTCTAGAACCTTCACAAAAGTAGGAGCCCCTGAGCCATGTACAAAACAGTAACAATTCCACAAAAATATTATTAGTACTATTAACTGCCAAGACAGCATAAATGCAAAATAGAACTGACCATTCTGTCACTGACCATTTATATCCCAAATAGATATCAAGATTACCTTAACTTCAAAGTATGATTATATAAATACTTACTTCTCAGTTGTCTCTTTATTTCTTTTGCAGGATCTAGCCAGTTCTGCATGAGGGAAAAAAATATTAACTCATAAGAAATATACTCTAGAGTCTAAAATAGAACAGTTCACAGTTCACGTACTTATGCAAGTGTAAACACATTTTAACAAAATCCTATTCAGAGCAACTTTCACCTATTGGCATTCCACTGGGCTAAGTATTGCTTTGCTTTTAAGTATATATGTGTGTAAATGTGTTAAGTGTGTATTATAAATAAAATATTCAAATGCTTTAAGGTGGGTCTCATGGGCCTCATTTTCTTGCATCTAAAATGGTCCAAATGATGAGACATATCTTCAGGTAGTTTTTATTCGATAGCAGAACTGCCAACTAATAGCCCCTGCAGACACTGAAATGAGAGCTCTTCAAGGGCAATAATGGGTTCTTAATCATGAAGGATAAAGTGTGAAAATGGAAACTGTTGGCTCAAAGTATATACATACCAATCAAACACAATTATCTCAACTCCTAAAGCCAACTACTTCTCTTCTCCTTAATCTTCCTTTTCCCTCCAACTGTGTAATTGTAAGGAGAGGTAAGGTCAGATTGGAGACAATATTTCCCTTCCTGGTCTTAATATAACATCCCTCTTTTTTCTTAACCTCATTCTAACTTGGAAGTAACAATCACAAGGAATTCCCTTTCACTTTCCTCTCATGTCTGCTCCTTAAGAAAGCTTTAAGAAAAACACTAGGAAGCTATTATAATGTCTTAAAGCAAAAAAGACCAAATTTAAACCAGTAGGTTTGAACCACCCAAGAACATGAAATTTTTGTTTTTCAAAGCTATCAGCAAAAGACCAATCCAAAAAAACTGAGGTTTTTTTTTGTTTATATTTTTATATTTACATTTTTCTATCCTCAAGTTATCACTAACATAGTGCATTTTTCGAGAGACAATAAACCAATTCAAATAAATAACACTACTTAGTTTTATTCATTCTAAGCAGTATCCAAAATAATATAACAGGGGTCATAAACCTCAGCCTGTGGACTGGTACCGATCGTGGCCTGTTAGGAACTGGGCTGAACAGCAGGACATGAACAGCAGCTAAGAGTATTACCGCCTGAGCGTCGCCTCATCTCAGATCACCACTGGCATTAGATTCTCAGAGGAGCACTAACCCTATTGTGAACTGCACAAGACAGGGATCCAGGCTGTACGCTCCTTATGAGACTCTTCCAACTAACGCCTGATGATCTGAGGTGGAGCAGTTTCATCCCAAAAGCATTCCCTCATCCCCACCCCAGTCTGTGGAAAAACTACCTTCCACAAAACCAGTCCCTGGTGCCAAAAGTTTGGAGGCTGCCATACTGTAACATCTGTAGTTACAGAGAATTTTATTCAGTTATACAAAGCAAACAATTAAAATGCTTAGTACATAGAAAATACCTTGCTGTCTTAATAACATATTAAAATGGTATAACTGATACTATTAAAAAGTAAAGAGTAAGATGCTGTGAAAGCAGAGCGGCGCGGCACGGCCCCCTCGGGTTTCAAGACTGTTCATGGCCTGCACCCAGGGCAGCAAGGATCCAAGGTGTGCATGGCTCTGTTCTAACACTGGTCATATTCAAACCTCTCCATAAAGAACTAACAGAGCATGGTCTAGTTTCATATTACTGGTGTCCCAGCTGCATGCACTACTCACGTGAGGGGCAGCAGGCCTCTCTAAGGGGGCCTCCAGTGCCATGTGAGGGAGCAGCTCTAATTCTCCTTGGGAAGACAGCCTGCATTCAGTTTGCATGCACTGCAGCTGCTGTCCCACCCAACAGCTGGCTCACAAATGGCCAGCCTTGATGAGTGCATAAGAATGAAAAAATATATCATTCAGCCTCTAGCCCAGACTGGTTGGAGGCTGTGAGAGAGGTGAGAAAGGGGCAAATGCGTGGAATTTCTACCCAAGGAACAACCATAGCAAGAAAAACAGAATCAGATGGTGCCAAATTGAAAATAAAAAAAAAAAATCCCCAGAACATTAACACAGAGAAATAAGAGAGTAGAGGAGAAAGTGCTGGTCTTAAAGACAGACACTTCCAAATACCCTGTTCCATTAAGTGTGAGCATTGACATAGATCCCAGCACAGTAGAGCAACAAAGGACCCTTCTCTGTTCCAGGAGAGGATGGCGGAGGCTTGCGATCTCAGGGACTAACCCTGTGTCTCAAACACCTGGCACCTTCTATTCTCACCTAAAGCACTGAGCCCTTGTACAAATTACCTAACAGTTTCTACAGGCCATGGTGAGAGTCAGGAGAGCTCTAAAAACCCTGTAATATGAGTGAAAAGTCAGCCAGCCAAATTCAGACTTTGTGTCATTCTCAGACCACTTTCCACAACACTGCCAGAGAGATTACCGAAGGCTGAAATGGCTTACTTTCAACCCTGTCCAAAGACTAAGTGGGTGGAGTTTACCTGATGTGATCAAATAGCAGAATGATTTCCTCACCTGGTTTTCGGTTTCCTAAACACCTTCACATTCACACTGTTAAGCTCCATTCTTGCCAAGCGTTCGGCTGTCTTTCAATCCCTAGTATTACAACTTTGCAAGGGCTGGAAGAGACTGTATTATTCATAACTTCCAGGGTACTTGGCAGTTTTAGGCAACGAGTAAGTACTAAATTGATATCTGCTGACTGGTATCTGTCCATTGCTTGTCTCCTTCCTCTCCATGCTATGATCATCTTAAATGATCACAAGTTATATTATTTTTAGTACAATTATTTTTACTTGAATAAGTATCTGTAATGAGTACTTAGATGGTAGGTGGGATATAGCATCATAAATTCCTAAGTAAAAAAAACAAGAAATGACTTAAAAGAAATACAAATTAATGATCTGCATTATCAGTTACAAAGAAATAGTAAACCAAACTTGTAAATACAGTAAATAATAAAGATAATAAAATAAAAATAGAAGTAACTAATAAAAATAACCAAATTCTTGGTTTGACACTTAAAGGAGGAGGGCTGGGTGGACCAAGAAGCAGATGCAAAAAGGTGGAAAATGCCATCAGAGAATGAGAAAAATGTATGAGGGTGCATGAGCACAGCACACAACGCCCCCACTCACCCCATGATATGTTACAGTATTCACTGCCAGGTTTTAGACTTAAAGATTTGGCTACTACGGCCACATATATAAACTTTGGATTCAGAAATACATGCCGTCAAATTCTGGTTTTCCATTAACTCTGTAACTTGGGCACGTTTTTTGGCTTCAAGCCTTAGTTTCCTCACACACAAAACGGGGATCACAACATCTACCTCATAGCGTAGTTGTTTTCAAACACGATTCATTCCTGAAGAATAAATATGCATGCAAGTACTTTCCCTAGTATATCAACATTAGCAGGTCACTATTTGCAATGATAAAACTAAAATTATCATGTTTTACTATATGTCTCTTCTTCACATAATTTTGTATTTCCATAGGTGATGTGTTACGCACATTAAAGAATTTAATCTCTACATGAATATTTCTGCCAAAGTTAATAAATCAGACTTTGGGTTCACAAAATAGGGTTATGATATTCATAGGAGAGATGAAATGAAAACCAAACCTCTTTTCCTTAGAGAAAATGTCTCATGTCAGCCCTTTCTTTTTTTTATTTTATTTTTTATTTTTATTTTTTTTTTTGAGACAGAGTTTCACTCTTATTACCCAGGCTGGAGTGCAATGGCGTGATCTTGGCTCACCGCAACCTCCGCCTCCTGGGTTCAAGCAAGTCTCCTACATCAGCCTCCCGAGTAGCTGGGACTACAGGCTTTGCCACTATGCCCAGCTAAGTTTTTTGTATTTTTAGTAGAGACGGGGTTTCACCATGTTGACCAGGAGGGTCTCAATCTCTTGACTTAGTGATCCACCCGCCTCGGCCTCCCGAAGTGCTGGGATTATAGGCGTGAGCCACTGCGCCTGGCCCATGTCAGCCCTTTCTCTATAAAGCTGCCTTAGTGTAGAAAAGATTCTTCTGGGAAATGAAGACATCAATAACATGATCCCTTCTCATGAAAACAGTCCCAAGTATGACTAGTCTAAGCGCTTCCATGTACATGTCAAAGTATTATCCAGCTAAGCTTTTCTATATTTTGGCTGATGGTAAAAATCCACCTGCAAATTTTTTAAAAGAGATTTTTCCCTGGACCACTCCTGGGAACATCCTAAAACATTCTCCAGGGAAAGAACCCGAGAAAGTGACAGCTTCATGCAATTCAAGATCAAGCAAGAGAGGGAATTTTCTCAGTGTTTCCTGAATCTTAACGTATAAGCAACCATGCAAAACTCGAAAGCTGAAACCTGTATCAGATTTCAAAAAATTTATCTTGGTTTATTAAAAAATAAATCAAAGAAGTATTTTGCCAACTACCTAAGGGGAAGAACAGTCACTTAATCAATTCAGTATCCTCATCACTTTCCCCTCTCTACTTCCACTCCAAACCCAAAACATGAACACAGTAAATATTTATCTCCTGAATGACCAACTGGTAAAATAAGGCACTAATAATAAAAGTTACAAGGAATCCTAAAACAGGCTTCCATCATAACTAAACTAAAAATAAAATGAGACCTTAGAATATCGAGTATCATTAAATCACCTTCAAACATGAAATCAGGAGATAATAAACTCAAGTTTGGGGAAAAAAATGTCACGTGTTTCTTTTCACTAACTTCTAACTGAAACTAAGCAGCACTTTCAATTAGGAACATAGCAGAAAAAAACCTGGTTAATATCAGCAGCACCTCTTTGTCACCAGAAGAAACAAAAAACATTTCCACATCACATTGTAGTAGCTACAGATCTTAAAATACAATTTATTGCTGGGTATGGTGGCTCTCACGTCTGTAATCCCAGCACTTTGGGAGGCTGAGGCAGGTGGATCACGAGGTCAAGAGATTGAGACCAACTTGGCCAATGCAGTAAAATCCTGTCTCTACCAAAAATTTAAAAAAATTAGCTGGGCGTGGTGGCACACGCCTGTAGTTCTAGCTACTCCGGAGGCTGAGGCAGGAGAATCACTTGAACCTGAGAGGTGGAAGTTTTGTGAGCCAAGACTGCACCACTGCACTACAGCCTGGCAAGAGAGTGAGGCTCTATCTCAAAAAAAAATGTATCATTTATGCTAGGCAATATTTTGAAATCACAGTAGCTATTAGATTAGACATTGAAGATTAACATAGAAATAAAAACACATACTAATAGAGTTTGACTCTGTGTCCCCACCCAAATCTCATCTTGTAGGTCCCATAATTCCCATGTGTTGTGGGAGGGGCCTGGTGGGAGGTTATTGAATCACGGGGGTGCACCTTCCCATCCCGTTTTCATGATAGTGAATAGGTCTCACAAGATCTGATAGTTTTAAAAACAGGAGTTTCTCTGCAAAAGCTCTCTCTCTGCCTGCTGCCATCCACATTAGATGTGACTTGCTCCTCCTTGCGTTCCACCATTATTGTGAGGCCTTCCCAGCCATGTGGAACTGTAAGTCCAATAAACCTTTCTTTTTTAAATTGGCCAGTCTCAGGTATGCCTTTATCAGAAATGTAAAAACGAACTAAAACGCATACCTATTATTTGTCTCAAATTTTAGATTACTATTTATGTACAGTGAAGAATTTCATCTCTACATGAATATTTCTGCCCACAAAAAGTTAATAAATCAGACTTCAGGTTTCCAAAATAGGATGACTATATTCATGTTACTTAGTTATTGGCTTTCTTTGTAGCCCTATATACTTTATTATAGTTATACATAGAAAACACTGTTCTGAGAACAGCCTGTAGAATTCATCAGACTGCCAAAGGAAACCATGGCACAAAAAGAGGTGGGATTTCTTTTCCTTGCCTTAAAAGGTTACAGAAATTTTTTTTAACTAAGAAGCACAGCGAATAACTGTGCTTATATGTACTTTACACTGAAATTTTTCTGTTAATTAGAGAAGCTCCTTAATCTTACTCTTTATCTGCCACAAATCTGAGCATGAAAGTCTGTCTTCCCAACATTTCCCCTACAACATTTTCAATACAGGTTCCCAGAAAAAGTGTTGAAGATGATTCTCAATTATGCTCTAGTGACAGAAACATCTATGGGAAAAAAGCTTAATTACGAATCATAATACTGTATTTATATTCATAGAATAGTGTTAGAACCTCAGAGAATATATGGTCCAAATGTCCATATTTGGGAAATGGTCTAACTCTCTTGCCTCAGTGGCTATGAATATTTGAACACTTCTGGGACCACGAACACATGGGATCACTAGGACTCCCCTACTCCCATGGCTTTCATGACATTTCAAATTCCTATAATGCTCTGCTACATCAAAAGAATAGTTTACCCCTTTGTGAGTGCTTTTCAAACTTTAAAGGGGCATATGAATCACCTGAATATCTAGTCAAAATAACGACTATTTGAGCAGGTCTAGGGTGAGCACTAGAGTTCTTCATTTCTAAGAAGCTTTGGCATGGTGCCAACACTGCTGGTCCTTGGACCACTCTTCAAGTAAAATAGCACTGGAGTTCTTTTTATGTAGAAATTCCTCTCTTTTCCTGAAAGCTAAATATAGAGAGACATTTTTCAAGTCCTACTGGCTTTTCAGTCTTCACTGAGTAAACCTAATTGTGGACAGCTTCCTGCAGAAAGCCTTGGCAGGGCAGTTTCCACATTCCCTATCTAAGCGATCTTTTGAACTCCTCCCCATCACAATAGCTGTGCCAAAGAATGCCAGGTCTTTTGATTCCACTTGCTCATCACTTTCACTTGACACAGATACACAACAACAGTCATCAACCTGCAGCATCCTATTAGTAGTCTGGGTGTGCGGTTGCACACAGCAGGGTCCCAGCAACGCTTGACCTGATAACAACCCAAAATACAGTTACAAAATCCATCTTCTAGTTCTGACAAAGAATCTTTTCTTGACCAAACCTTAGTCAGATGCTTCTGAATCCTCTTCCCAATTAGGCTTCAACTTTTGGACATCTGTATCCATCTACGCACAATCCAAC
The DNA here is from genome assembly GCF_049354715.1 of Callithrix jacchus. Taxonomy (NCBI): domain Eukaryota; kingdom Metazoa; phylum Chordata; class Mammalia; order Primates; family Cebidae; genus Callithrix; species Callithrix jacchus. The sequence continues at coordinate 137,581,249 of NC_133505.1, forward strand.
TTTAGCAAGAATCCTGTTAGTAAGTTGGTTTAGTAAGAATCCCCCACCCTCGATAACTAATCACCCTGGATTTCTGAGGGGGTTCCTCATCCTCCACTATCCCCCAAGTGATATCAGATCACTGTTGTCTGCCTTCAGCAAGAATCCTGTTAGTTTGGTTTAGCCAGAATTCCTCTATGTGCCCCCTGATGCTTCCTCTAAGTGCCCCCTGATGCTTCCTCTTAGTAGTTTCCCATCTACAGACCCCGACCCTGCTCCTTGACTATAAACTCCCACTTTTCCTTGTGTCTGGAATTGAGCCCAATCTCTCTTGCCTACTGCAAAACCCCATTGCAAAGGTCCTTATACTTATTGCAACAGTCTTGAATAAAATCTGCCTTACTATTTTAACAAGCGTTAGAATGGGCTTTTCTTTAACAGATCCTTCCCCCACCCCCCACAGAAAAAAAATCTATGTCACTCATTTAATTCCCCTTTAAGTTAGACCTGAAGATCCCAGAGTTAGAAGTTTCTTCAAATTCCTCTCCATGCCTTCCATCATTTGCTTTAGGTGATCTCTAATTTGGCCAGGTAAGAGAAATTAACAAATTCAATCCAATTCACAGTGTATTACTAAATGTTAAAAGTTAAAAGTAGTTTTGTCTAGAATCTGCACTTTCTCACAGAAATTTATAGCACTGAAACAGATCCCCTTTAATATACATTTGCCTAAATTGGGTTTAAAAGAACAATACCGTAATGCTGGTGTTAGAAGAAAAGTTACAGGCACTGCATCACAGTGAAACATTCACTACCCATCTGGGAGAATGTGGGATCATAAAGTTTAACTGGATTGGATGTAGAACTTTATTAAAGAATCGTTTATATATGCAAACAGTTTAATATTTGAGTTTTTACTTCTAGTTTCTGGAAGGAAATGGTCTGACTCTTAGATGACTGCTTCAATTAATTTTCATAAAGTTAATGGTGGATATCAACTACATTTCTAACAATGTCCTTTTTCAATATAGCTTGCAGCCAAATTACATTATAATGTCATTTTGGGCCAAATGCCAAACTATTAACATCAAAAATTCAAGACAATATTTTTCTATTTAAAGAGAGTCCAAAACCTTTAATGATGGTTTTGTTTAGACATAAATACAGGAACTATATGGACTTGGAATTCCATATTGAATATCATGTTTCTTGATTCCACATATTTTTAACAACATTTTCCATAGTAAAGTTTATATAAGCACTCTTAATAGACATTAAAAAGCTTTAACACTAACAATGATAGATTTTCATACCCAGAATGAACTAAAAAGGCTTTCATCTCAGTGTCTCAACTATGAGAGATACAGTACTGTTAAAACCAAAAGAATGTGTAAATTTTCTCTCCATAAAAAATTTTTATACAAACAATCATGGTTTTCATTCACCTTCACTGTATAATGGGTTGAAGTAAGTATCAAAATTCTCCGTAAGTATAGGTGATGTTCAGCATGAAAAAGAAAGATGCTTATATCATTATATTCTGTTGATAAAACTGCATGGGTTTTAAACAAAGCAGGACTGACTGAGCTGAGTTAGTATAATAGTAATAAATTTCTTTGGGAAAAAAATAGGATACCATACAAATCTATTTCGGAAAAATAAGAGCTGTTTTGCCTAGATGTCTTGAGGACTGTCTACCTAAGCAGGTAGAAATTTCTAAAAATTGCACAAAACAAAATTATTAATATAGAATCATATTAAATTCTATATTAATAATTAAATATATTGCTAATTAAAATTAAATATTCACTTCTGAAAAGTGAATGTCTCAGAAAGGAGACCGCATTCTTTAGTTCTCAAAGTTTTTGAGTTAAAGCCTATATACAAAGCACGTATATAATTTTATAGGTTCATCTTACCTTTCATAAGAGAAACTACCATGTATATTAAGGAATTATGAATTCCTTATTTAGCATTAGCATCTTTTTATCAATGAGAACGCTACAGTAGATCCAACCAAATGTACCTTTATCTTAGAATTTTCTTCCTTAATGATCTTAATCTCTCCTTGACTTCAGCCATCCCCTTCCACGGCCACACCCCGGGTCTTGTCATTATCACTCAGCTCTTCACCTCCTTCAACTTCAAGAGCCCATTCTCAGATGCCATCACTTCCACCTCTCCTTCTAATTTTCTACCCATTTGTCCCCACTGTATCTGCTCTCCAACATCTTTGAACATTCATCCTTTGCCCAGCCATGTTCTCCCAGTTCATCAGCTTATTATAGCTTTAGAAATTTTCCTTCCTGTGACCCTGTGAATAATCAACTTAATTACATCTCATCAACAACTCAAGACGTCACAATCCTTTGTCCTCTTACTATTGTCTCCATGAACATAGTCAACTGAGAACTGTGGTAATATTCCATTTCTCAACTATGATGTTGATGGTTGCCGATGGCAATTGGAGAAAAACGCACACAAATATATTCCGCTCCCATCACAATTTTATGGATCCCCCCACCGCAAATCTCAGCAGCTGTTAACTGCAATCCACATACTAATTTTGATTGGCTGCCTCTCCTGTCCCATTGCTACCCTAGTCGCTCTTACGCAAATGTTTTTACCTTCTACTTCACAGAGATTTGAGGCTGCACTTTGCCCAACTAAGATTTTTTTTTAACAACTGTGGCACCTCTTATTCTGTTTCTTGCAGACTCAGGATGACATCACCTCTTTATTCAAGGCTAATCCTCTTCGTGACTTTCATCATCATAGTCACTCTCCTCTCTCTTCAACCATACACTTTTCTTGGGCTTTCTCATAGCTAAAGTCAAAGTATTTCCATCAAAGTAAATCTGCCAACCCCAAAACTCGTAGTAAATTCTCTTCGTTGTGCAATATGATAGCCACTGGTCACATGAGGCTATTTAAGTTTAAATTAGTTACAGCAAATAAAATTGAAGTTGATTTCCTCAGACACACTAACCATCTTTCAAGTGATCAGTAGCCATATGCAGGTAATGGCTGCCATGCTGGACAGTGCAGGTATCGAACATTTCCATCATCATGAAAACTTGTATTGGACACTGCAAGTCTATATTGTCTAGTATCATTCTCCCATCTGTTCTTTTCTCCACAGCCAAGCACTTCTTTAAACAATAGTTTACACTCACTCTTAAATTTCCTTTTTTTTTAAAGACAGGGTCTTGCTCTGTCACCTAGACTAGAGTGCAGTGGTGCAATCACAGCACATTGCTGCCTCAACCTGCTGGGCTCAAGTGATCCTCCCACCTCAGCACCCCTCTCCCCTCCTCCGAGTAGCTGGGACTAAAGGTATGTACCACTATGCCTGGCTAATTTTTTTGTAGAGACAAAGTCTCACTATGTTGCCCAGACTGGTCTCAACCTCCTGGGCTCAAGTGATCCTCCTGCCTGGGCCTCCTAGAGTGCTGGGATTACAGGTGTGAGCCACCACACCCAGCCTCTCAAATTCGTTACTGTTAATGTTCTTCATCCTTCACCTACTCCCTGATCGCCAATCATCTAGCCAACAGCTTACAAAAATGTCCAAGTTGGCAAAATAGAAATTAAATTCCATCTCCGCTCCCTAGTATATCTCAAACTGCTGCTCCTCCTCCAAAGTCCCTTTGTAAAAGTCTCCATCAAGCTCCCCAGCTACCCAACCCTGAAACCTAGGATTTTTCCCCAATTCTTCCCCCACTCCCCTGCTGTCATAGCTCAGAGATGACAGTTACAAAGTCCTGTGGACATTACCTACCTATGCAGAATTTTTGTTCTTTTCGCTTCACTCCTAGTATCACTGCCCTAGTTTTTAATCATCTCTGGACTGGACTACTGTGACTATCTCCTGACCTTCCTGCCTCTGGTCTCAGTCCCCTATAATCTCGCTTCACAAAGTGAACAGGTTCTTTCTGATGCCCAAATCTGACCATGCTACCTCCTACTTAAAATCTAGATTCCTCAGCCTAAGATACAAGATCCAAAGAATGATCTTTGCTTATTTTTCCAGCTGCTTTCCCATAAACTCCATTAGCACTCCCCACAAAGTCACCCCAAATTAACCCATGATCTAAGTTAAAACAGTGTGCTCATGAGAAAACACAGCTGCAACACAAGTCCCTACCTCCCCCTGCCAACTTGCCTACCCCTCACAAGTCTTTTCTATCTGGAGAGGCTGGAACTGCCACATCCTCCAGCCCTTCAGACAACTTGAAACTCCACACCCACATCATGATCTTTCATGCTGGAACGATTACTTTTCTTCTGTGCAGAATGTCCCTTCCCTGTCCACATCCAGAATACTGGCCATAATTCTCAGTAGCTGTAATAGAATATCAACACTAAACTGCTCATATGATTTCTAAAATTTATAGATCTGCTTTAATATAACAATATAAAATATTCATACCACAGGCCCTTGTCAGGTAGTAAAGCTTGAAAGTGTCTTCTATCTAGTCCCTAATAAATGTCCAGCTGGTATTTAGGATAGGGTATATTAACCTCTATCATTGAATTCAATTGGATTACTGGAAAGCTATAATACTTGAAAATATTAGCCTGACCAAAGATTAATCTATTTTTTGGCCCAACATATCTGAGGAATAGGACATATCCCTGCTCAGCCTATAACATCCTTCAACATCCTACATGTAAATTAAATACTGATGGCACTATTTTTTAACTGAAAAGGGAAGAATTATGGCATACCCAATGAAAGTAGGAGAGAGAGAGAAACAAGATTCCTAATGGAAAATCCGTCCCCCAGACGATTGATTCTAACACAAAGGAAGAAGTCTCTTTTGAGCAGCACTGGCACAGACCACCACAGAATCACCAACAATAAGCTAGCTCATGCCCTTAAATTTATTGACAATATAACAGAAGCATCACCTGTGAAACTCCTCCTAGGAACTCAGCTCACAACGTCCTTCAACACCCCATGTGTAAATTCTTGCAAGGTGACTTTCAGAATTTGAGAACATGAAAAATTCCTCTGAGGCAAGTTGGTATTCTTCTACTTTCCAGTTATATAGCTATTAAAAATCTGTGCCCATTTTTACCTTGACTAACAGAAGGTTTACAACTGTTGCATTTTCCCTAAAATCTAAAATTTATTTTTTTCTTCTGAGTTTTTTGCCTGAATTTGAATCTTACCACCAACATTATTGGCTAGGTGACCTTGGGTGACTTCTTTAACTTCTCTATGCCTCAAATTTCTGCATCTACAAAGTGTAGTTAATAATAATCCTCTATTAATAATAATCATCTTAGGATTAGTCTGAGAACTATATGAGACAACACAGGTAAGGTGCTTAGAATTGTGCCTGCTGCCTAGTGAGAATACCAGAATCATCCAGAATGATCAGCTGTTAACAGCCATTTCTGCTTTATTTGGAATATTTTTATGGTAAAAGCCACCTCTGACTCTTTTAAAAACAGGTAAGTTACAAAGAACTGCTCCTGGTTACAAGCTTCCACATAAATATGATATTCATGTCAGGAAATAAAGCTACCCCATGTACCCTGCACTGCTAAGACAGATTATATCTAGAGTGGGGTATTTGTTCCATGCAGGCTGCCATTCTTTAAGACACATCAAAACTAAATTCATTACTTACTTGTTCTTTCCATAAGTTATTGAACCTAAAACTCGGTATGTCAGAAACTACACTCAGATATCCGCTACCAACCCCCAGTAGAGTCCTCCTTCCCTTCTTACTGAACACCTCCAACCATCCAGAAACTCAGGCCTTAATTCTTGGTATCTGTCATCCTTCATGCCTAATCATTCATCAGACTCAGTCAGCCTCCTTTCTCACTCTCTCTTAAATCACTGGCTTTTCTACTTCTACTGCTACAACCTTACTCAAGGCTACTTTCTTGCTTTGGATGCAGAGTCCTACTCAAGTCCCCTCTCATCCCATTCCCACCATCAACCAAAATGACCTTGTTAAAGACAAAACTGGTCATCTACATCCTTGCTTCAGTCTATCAACAGTTTGCCATTTTCCTTAGCAAAAAGGAAATGTCCCAAGCCTTAACATATAGCCTTAAATGGCCCTGCATGATCTGAGCCTCCTTAACACCCAGGCTTTCCCCTAGCCTGATCTCATCCTCCCCTTACTAATCCACACCAGACTTCTTTCCAGTTTTTAAAGAGACAGCTGCTCCAGTCTCAGGGCCTCATGTATGTGCTTCCCATGTCCCATCGGCCAGCCAAAGTCCACTCACACATGAGATTTCTGCTTATGCATCACTTCCTCCTAAGCAGAGTCTTCCTGTTAGCATCCTGACTTTTTCCTGCTGAGTAGTAGTCAAAATTCAATAACTGCAGAATTCGCTTTTCCACTCTGCCTCCTCAACTAAAACATAAACAGGGACATCCCTGAGGGCAGGGTCTCAGTTGTCATTGTTTATGGTTACAACCTCAGCAGTGAGCACACTGGTTTTTACACAGCTAGTGGGGTTACTTTTAATTGTGGTAAAAAGCACATAACATAAAACTTGCCATTTTAACCATTTATTAATGCACAGTTCGGTAATGTAAACTATATTCTCATTGTACAACCTATCTCTAAAACTTTTACATCTTGCAAAACTGAAACTCTACCTATTAAACAACAATTCCCTGACTCCCCCTCCCCCAGCCCCTAGCAACCACCATCTACTCTCTGTTTCTATGAGTCTGCTTCATATAAGTGGAATCCTACAGTGCTTGTCATTTAGTGACTGCCCTAACTCACTTAACATAGTGTTCTCTAGGTTATTCCATGATACAACATGTGACAGGATTTCCTTCTTTCTCAAGGCTGAGTATGTACTGATATATACATACATATTCCATTGTATGTATATACAACGTCTTCTTTATTCACCCATTAATGGACATTTAGGTTGCTTCCATCTCTTGGCTGTTGTGAATAATGCTGCAATGAACATGGGTATCGAAATATCTCTTCAAGATCTTGCTTTCAATTATTTTGCATATATACTCAGAAGTGGGACTGCTAGATCATGTAGTAGTCCTATTTTGCTGTTGTTGTTAAGATGGAGTTTCACTCTTCTTGCCCACGCTGGAATGCAACGGCACGATATCCGCTCACTGCGACCTCTGCCTTCCAGGTTCAAGCAATTTTCCTGCCTCAGCCTCCCAAGTAGCTGGGACTACAGGTACGCACCACCATGCCCAGCTAATTTTTGTATTTTGAGTAGAAACAGGGTTTCACTATGTCATCCAGGCTGATCTTAAACTCCTGACCTTGTGATCCACCTGCCTTGGCCTCCCAAAATGCTGGGATTAGGCGTGAGCCACTCTGCGCCTGGCCAGTAGTTCTAGTTTTAACTTTCTGTGGAAGCTCCATAGTGTTTTCCAGAGTGGTTGTATCAGTTTACCTTCCTACCCACAGTACACATCATCTCCAGTCTTTCCACATCCTTGCCAACACTTGCTATTTTCTATTTTCATGAGAGTAGATATCCCTATAGGTGTGAAATGACACACAGGTAATAACCAGCAGTTAATGTCTACATATACAGAGGCTGCACAGATAAGTAAGGCATAGCCTCTACTCTCAAGGAATTCATAGAATAATAGGGAGAAAGAGTAACACACAAACAAGGTGTGTACTAAATGTACAGACAACACAGAGGGAACCGTCAATTCCCACATCCAGTAGGCAGTTAAGAATATGAGTCTGAGATTCAGCGAAAGCTATCAAGTGGATACATAAACTGAGAGTTGTCAAAATAAAAAAATAGTATATCCTACTATTATTTATCTAAATAAATACTACTCTTTCTTATGCAAAACTAGTATTCCAAAAATACCAAATTTCTCTTTTTTTCTTTCTTTTTTGAGATGGAGTCTCACTCTGTCGCCCAGGCTGGAGGGCAATGGCACGATCTCGGCTGGCTCCAACCTCCGCCTCCTGGGTTCAAGCAATTCTCCTGCCTCAGCCTCTCGAGTAGCTGGGACTACAGGCGTGCGCTACCACGCCCAGCTAATTTTTGTAATTTTAGTTGAAACAGGGTTTTACTACCTTGGTCAGGCTGGTCTTGAGCTCCTGATCTCAAGTGATCCACCTGCCTTGGCCTCCCAAGTGCTGGGATTACAGGCGTGAGCGACTGCACCCAGCCCAGATTTCTTAAGGTAGTATATCCTATGTCTACTAAGATAACATGTTATTCTACATATTGTACAACATACTGAATTGTCCCTCTGCTTTACAAAGATTATACTATATGCTCTTATGAATCTAACAGTATGTAATCTCAAAAAAAGTAGGTAGTCCTAACCAAATTCCCACCACTTCCTTTTTTGCAGCTTTTAGGACCAACAGAAGAGCACATAATTGGAAACAATATCAAGGTCACCTTATAATTTATAGTCTAAAAAAAACACCTAGTTTATTTAGTCAAGTGTGCTATTACATCTGAGAACAGTACTCTAAACAGAGTTCTATTAAGAATACTGGTGTACGATTCGGCAGGCAGCCATGCAATTTAATTGTCTTTAGTCTAAACATGGAATTAGACCACAAATTAGATACCAAGTATTTAAAGCAAAGTAAGTCGAGAAAACTTAATGTATATATAATTATCACCCTTACTATCCTCTATTTCATTAGTAGGATGTGTAAATACAAACAATGATAGCAACGTAGGCAAATAAAGTTCACACTTCTGTTCTTCTATTGATTGCTCTGTTGTACTGACTGTAACTTGAATGTCAGATAATGGAGAGTAACCCCTTTCACTGTGAGCAAGTGTTCTTGGTATCCTCAGACAGAATCGTTCCAATAAGCTACCGTCCCTGCTTTTCAGGTAGGCCTTAAAACCTAGCATACAGGTGACTGCACAATACGAGCTGATGTGATCAGCTTCTTTACTTACCTGGTAGAGCAAAAGGCCAGATTGGGTGACTGAGAGCCAATGTGATTGAAATGATACCATTTAGTCTGTGTTACCTTTATGCCAGAACATCAATTTTTCACTGATGACATTCTATTTTGTCTGCTCACGTTGTAAGTGCAAAGCACGTTTAGCACACACATGCGCTAAAAAGCTACAGGTGGTTTCTCTCCACACAAGATAGTTTTTCAGTATTTACCAGATTTCACAGTGAAGTCATAATAAACAACTAAGTTATTTTATAGCTAAATTTTAAGCTGAGATAAACTGGTTAAGAAAAAAAATACAACATGTTCTAAAAAGATACAAATAAACTTGAAATCACTTACTTTCTGCTCAGGGCTTTCCTGAAACAAAAGTCCAAAGTAGTCCTTCTCCAAGAGATTGAGGTGTTCACACACACTGTCAAATAACACTTGTCCCTTAGCACGTTTCTGGAGAAAAAATAGTAACTTTACTTTTCAAGCAGTAAAGATTCCAAGACTGCTATAAATAAAAAACATCATATCAGATATATGATTTATTTTAAATTAACATCAAATATTTGTTTTATCATTTTTTAACAATATAAAAGTGATTAATTTTTTAACTTTAGCCATCCCACCCTCCACACATACACAAAGCTTAAAATCTAAAACAAAGGCATAAAGCAAGCACCATCTGCTTTATTGCTACTCGATATAAATATAAAAAGGACTAAAAAAGCAAAATGTTAGCTGTTCATTTTCTTAGTTTAAAAATGTTCAAATTGCTTCCATCAATTCCTCAAGGTGGCTCATATCTATAAAGTATACTACTCCCCAGGAAAATCATTTAGCTCTGGTATTCAGTGTATCCTAACATAATTTATACTATCAGCACTTAGGTTTATTGTTTTATTTTTGTTCTATGTTATCTGTAGAACAGACTTTTTTTTTTCTATACAAGTTATTCTTCTATTTACAATTTTCCTAGAAAATGATATGTGTTCACTCCCTAGGATAAATTCTAAAAATACAAGATAATGGAAGTGGAACAAGAAATCAACTGCCTCTAAGGGCTTAACATATTTTTACCTTGAACAGATTTTTCTTTTTAATTTAAGAAGCTGCTGTAAACAGAGATGTAGGAGTCTTTGAAAGCCATAGAAGAAAAGCTCATCGTCTAACCAATGGCAAAACATAAACAGAGTGGTGACTCTTTTCCAATTAAGATGCACACCCCTGGAACAACCCAACTGTGAGGTCAGGTCAGACACACGCCTCCTCCCCAGATGCACTGATAAAAGCCACCAATGGATTGCTAGTGAAAAAGAAAAACCATCAGACTTTTCTATTCTCAAAATGAATGCCCTCACTATTAAAATGTGCACTAGTTCATCCAGTGTGTGAAAATTAATGTTCTCCCCACATATATCTTGAAGAGGAGAATCTGGTACTTTTATTATTATGCCTCTTACAGTAACATTTCTCAAAAGAATAGAATTGCATCAAATTGTAAAGGGAAGAAGGAGAGTGCTACACAGATTACATTATTTCAACGTAATCAGCAATGTAAGACCAGGCATGGTAGCTCACGCCTGTAATCCCAACACTTTGAGGCTGAGGTGGGCAGATCTCTTGAGCTCAGGAGTTCGAGACCAGCCTGGGCAACATGGTAAAACCTCATCGCTACAAAAAAAATTAAAAATACAAAAATTAGCCAGATGTGGTGCTGTGTGCTTGTAGTCTCAGCTACTCGGGAGGCTGGGGTGAAAGGATTGCTTAAGCCTGGGAGGCGGAGGCTACAGTAAGCTGTGTACACGCCACTGTACTCCAGCCTGGGTGACAGTGAGACCCTACCTCAATAAATAAATACACAAATAATAAATTTTAAAAAGCAATGTGCCATATACATACTACAGGTTCACAATCAGGATTTTACAGCCAATTAAATCACTGGGTATGCTTAAGATAGATATGTGCTTGTTTGTCTACACATTAAAAGTATATACAAACACAGTATAGAGAATAATAAGAGTACTGGGCTCTGTGTGCCAAACACCATAGTTCTAAATACACTTCCACTATTTATAAGCTATGTGACCCACAGCAAGACACTTAACGTCTGCTTGCCTTAATCTGCACATCTGTGAAATGAGGATAACAGATACCAGATACCACAAGAGGTGTGGTGAGTACTAAAGGAGCTGCAGTATATAACAATTGGTTACGATGCTATTTGAAATTAGGGTAAAAAGGATAGTGAAGATACCTTATGTCTACAAAGACACATCTCAGTTCAAGGAGAAAGCACCCTCCAATTCTAACATTAGCTTCAAGTCAACTCTTATTAATAATTCACACTTTCTCATTGGCTGCCATTTCAAAAATAGGAACATACCCTCATGGACAGAATTCCCCTACAAGATTAAGAGGACAAAAACACCCACACAGCTCACCACTACAATTTGGTGTTGGTATGCTGGCCGTACATGAGGTTTCAGCATGACAGCTGGACCGGTTCCTCTATCTGACCTAGTTCCTCTATCATTCAACATTTTGTACGTATTTTCTATTACTGGACCAGTGTGACAATGGAAAACCACTTAGTCTCCCTGACTGTAAAATGAGGATAATAACTCCCTCAGAGCTCATGTGAGAATCAAATTAACCCAGTGAGATGGAATATGCCTCAACCAATCATAGCTGTACTCTGCTGTCAAATATTCTTTCACTATCCCACATCTAACAAACACCAGAATGTTTCTAGATGCTAAGACTGCTTCTCTACTATTCTTTCCTTGTTTTTCCAGGAAACAGATATTCTCAATGCTTGATGAGATCCTGATTGCACATACAGGTTACTTAAGCTTCCATCTGCCTCTTCACCCTCAATGAACTCAAAATCTGGAAGGAAAAGCAAAAATGCAACACCATGAAGCACAAGTTGAGAAAGCGATGCACAAAGTGCTATTGGAACACTAGAAATCGAATGAGTAAATGAGACTTAGAGAAATTACAGCTTCACCAAGAATATGATATCTGAAGTGAATCTTAGAGGAGGAAATGATTTTTCATTTCATGAGGTAGAAAAAACAGATATTCTTAATTACTTACTTTTTACTTTGGATATTTATAGAGCTTAATTTTTACTTTGGATGTTTATAGAGACGGAGTCAATTTCTGTTCAAAAGATACTGGAGGATACAGTGAAATGAAAAAGGAAGTCATCCAGAATAAACAAGCCATGCAATATGACTGCTGGTTACACTGTCCAACTCTCAGGTGACTGCGAAGGCTTGCCAAGCTAAGACTCAATCTATATTGATCCGTATGTGTCAGTTCCTATGTTAAGATACTGGGGAATCAATGACGAGTACAACAAACACAGTCTCAGGAAATGTATAAGCAACTGGCAGAGAAAGAAAATAAATGGGAAGCCAAAACTGAAGCATTATGTATCTACCAATTTGGACATAACCTGGCCCAACTGGCCCAAAGAGAAGTGACCAATGGCCTACAAGATAGCCTGATACAAGAGCTCTGCTCAATGATAATGTTTTACTCTGGGGATAAGGAATAGCAGATACAATCATAACATCCCTCAGGGAGTTTAAATACAGAACACACACACACGCACACGCACACATACACGCACACACATGGTCATAAAGTGGTATAAACTTTATACCACTGGAGTGGAGACGGCAAGAAGGCTATTGGCAGAAGCCAGTATCAAGAGGCCAACCTATATTTGCCAAAGTTGTGTTCTGCTGGTCCCATTCGTCTCATGAGTTATATATACCCCTCATTCCCTAAAAGAGCAGTAGAGTGGGAGAAGAAAAAATCTGCTTGTTGCATATTATTACTGAGCATCAAAACACCTATTTGTATAACGGATACCCTAAGGAGTCCTGCAATGCAAAAAACCTGTTTCCCATCATTCCTTTCACTTGGGAAACGTCAAGTTTCCCAAAACTATTTAGCAAAAGAGCCCACTATTTTTTAATACAACATTTACTAATGTATTCTACAACATAATTACTGTTCTAAAGACCACACCTCAAGAAATTAAATAGGAAAGAATTATAGGTTGACCATCCCAAATCCAAAAACCCAAAATATGAAATGCTCCAAAATCCACAAGTTTTTCAATACCAACATTATGCTCAAACAAAATGCCCATCGGAGCATTTCAGATTTCCAGTCTCTTGATTTGGAGTACTCAAGTATCACAAAATCTGAAAAACAACTTGAAATATCAAACATTTCTAGTCCAAAGCATTTCAGATAAAAGATACTCAACCTGTACCACTATCTGACCCTAACACAGATGTAGACACTGCTATCACATCTGTTTGATTCAAAAATGCCAAAAGAAAATCCATTTTAAACTAGTCCAAGATGTGCCCAGCTGCCTGAGAGAAGCCTGTGCCTAGCTGCCTGAGAGAAGCAAGAAATTCTCAGACAAAAATCTCAAAAAACATAAATTTAAAAACACAAAACCACCAGGAAACCAGACACCATAATTGAAAGTTAGACACAGTATCAGAATCACATCTTCAGAGACTGCACATAATAGAATTATCAAGTACAAAACACAAAATATGTATGTTTTATGTATTTATAAGTAATGTTTTAAAATATGACTAAGGAAAAAGTGACTATCAAAAAGCAGGTTTTGAAAATAACAAAATAAAACACACAGAAATGAAAACTACAGTAACTAAGTTATAACCCAAATGGACAGGATATGACCCAGCCAAAGAGAAATCCAGTGAACTGTAAGACAGATCTGAAAAAAACTATCCAGAATGTGGCTGAGAAAAACAAAGGGAAGGACAATATGAAAGAACTTCACAGACATGGAGAACAGAATGAGGGGCCTACAAATATCTTGTCAGAGTCCTGGATGGAGATGAGAGAATTAAACGAAAGGCAATGTTAAAAGAAACAATGCTGTAAAACTTCAAATTAAGAAAACTCACTGAATCCCTAGCAAAATTAATAAAATTTATTAATCTACAATGATTTCATTCTACTAATTTATTATTTATACTAATTTACTTAATACTAATTTATTATAATACTAATATATTATTTATAGAACATTTAAAAGGTTCTAACATACATTATTTTTCTAAATAGCTATAATAAAGTCATCAAGACAAGAGGGAACTAAACATAAGTTAGAGAATAAAAAAAACTGAGAAGGACATTTGTAACAAAAAAACACAGAAAACTCACTCCTAAGAAATCTAAAACAGATCTGCTTTGGAGGCTTATTCTAAAAGGCAAACAAAATGAGTAGCACATTTCTTCTTACATTCTAAAAAGCATCAGATTATCAGGAGACACATACTAAATGCTACATGTGAATGTTCCAAATTACAACATTTTACAGCACTAATCTGCAATCAAACTTGACTGGGTCGGCTTGGACAGCAATCCCATCCAATGGCTCACAACTTTATGTCTTCACACTGTTCACAACACACTCCATAAAAAACAACTCTCTTTGGGGTGGGGGTAAAGAACTAAGGCACAATGTATAATGGTAGCACATAAAAACGTACGGGGGCATGTAAGTTGAAATTGTTCTTCAAGATAGTTCTTCCTCTCCCATCAGATTCTGGTATGTTATCTTTCTTGAGAATCACCAATCCTTAACAATATGGAAGAAAAGTACTGTAGTATTATCACAGTGTCCTCGGCTTGACCCCAGCCCTATCTTAACAGCTCTGTAACCATAGCAAGTTCCGTAACTTCTCTAGGCCTCAGTTTCCTCTCTTTAAAAGAACCCACCTTATAATGGTGGTAAGAGAATTAAATGAAGTATGTTTAAAGTGATCAATAAAATGTTTGGCTTATTACATGGATTCATTAAAGCCAGCTGAAATTACAATACCTTTTGGATAATAATTGATTTTAAATATGATTTTAAAGTTTTCAGTTATTTAATCCAACTTCCTTATTTCACAAATAAGACAAATAAGGTTATAGAGAGTTTATCTAATTTTTCAGTTTGATTTTCCAAATTTCTTTTAAAATAATTAAATCCTTATGTGTGCTAGTAATATGTACTAATATTCTACACTTCTATCCAGGAAAGTAACTTTCTCCTATTAGCATTTTTTAAATAAACAATAACTTGAATTCTGCTGCATTAAAGGACTACAAATACATATTTGTTAACCAAGTAAAATACACACATAATTTTGCTTCATAACTTGCACCTAAGACACTAGTACACGTAGTTGCTTCATTAGTTTTCACAGCAATTTGGGGTATTGTCCTGGATAAAGAGAAATACTTACTGACTTATCAAGACATATTCTACTTTTTTCCCCCTGATTTATTTCCAAGTGTCGAAACTCTACCTCTACTTCTAAACAAATCTCCAAATTATCCTTCCCCATGAAGCCTATTCCAATCTCCCAGTAGTTCATCATTCTCCTTCGAGAGTATTCTTTCACATCTATGGCACTTACTCTTCTGTTCTACTCCTTTTGATACTTAACACTGAAAAGTGGTTTTGTTTTTTTTTTTTTTTGTTTTTTTATTGAGACGGAGTTTCGATCTTGTTACCCAGGCTGGAGTGCAATGGCACGATCTCGGCTCACCGCAACCTCCACTTCCTGGGTTCAGGCAATTCTCCTGCCTCAGCCTCCCGAGTAGCTGGGTTTACAGGCACGCGCCACCATGCCCAGCTAATTTTTTGTATTTTTAGTAGAGACGGGGTTTCACCATGTTGACCAGGATGGTCTCGATCTCTTGACCTCGTGATCCACCCGCCTCAGCCTCCCAAAGTGCTGGAATTACAGGCGTGAGCCACCGCGCCCGGCCCAGATATTGAGTTCTTTAAGAAAAAGTACATCTAACTTCAATGCCTCCAACTGAGTATTTGGCTGACTAGTAGGCCAAAAGATACCTGCAAGTGGAATGAATGGCTCAAAGCCATAGGGCCAGTAAAAAAGTTGGAAGGGTTGAGTCTAGAATTCAGACTTTCTGGTTTCTTACACAATCTTCTTGATCTAGCTCATGGACTACCAACCCATGATGTTCAAGGACCTAAACCAAACACACACTGCCAACTGGATTCTGGGAGAAGACCAGCACAGGCCAGCATTTCATTTTCACAATTCTACATTGTGCTTATACTCTTCCTTAGTAAACTAGAGCATTTCCAAATACTTTTTGGGAACTAGAGAAATGACATAAGCAAAAAAGCCAATCTGCCCCTTCCTCTTAAGAGTAGGCCATATCTCATCTTTATGCAGAAAGGATAGGGGGTTTTCTAGTCTTGCACATTCCTTCACTAAGACATCACTTTTGCTGTCATTTCTTCTTGCTATCTGAAGCATGCCTTTGCTTTGTTTCTGTTCTTACAGTAGAATCTTCATAAAGCACAAACTGTGTCAATCTTTATTCTGACAATGTAGCATCGAGTTCATTAAACAATAAAAACCATGCAACTGTTAATAAAACTTGCCAAATACAC
Source organism: Callithrix jacchus (assembly GCF_049354715.1). NCBI lineage: Eukaryota > Metazoa > Chordata > Mammalia > Primates > Cebidae > Callithrix > Callithrix jacchus. The sequence continues at coordinate 137,597,623 of NC_133505.1, forward strand.
TTCAAAAACAAGTATTTTGAATATAACTTTCTATATTACATGCCAACAAGCTTAGCTATCTATTTTTCCTCTGTCTGCCTCTCCCTAACCCTACTTATACCACTTACTAGCAATATAAAGTTAATGGGTTGAAAACTTGAAAAAACAAACAAAAAGGCCAGGTGCGGTGGCTCATGCCTGTAATCCCAGCACTCTGGGAGGCTGAGGCAGATGGACCACAAGGTCAGGCATCCAAGACCAACCTGGCCAAACAGTGAAACTCCGTTTCTACTAAAAATAAAATAATAAAATAAAAATAATAGCTGGGCATGGGGTCAGGGGCCTGTAATCGCAGCTACTCAGGAGGCTGAGGCTGGAGAATCACTTGAACCCAGGAGGAAGAAGTTGCAATGAGCTGAGGTTGTGCCATTGTACTCCAGCCCAGGGGACAGTACAAGACTCCGTCTCAAAAAAAAAAAACCACAAACAACAACAAAAGCCCTTTTTTCGTCGAAAGTAGACGATACCTGGTCTACTTTCCAGGTATCGGGGTTTTAGTTTTTTAAAACACCTACATACTATATTATGGACATCCAAAGAAGAGAGACAAAACAAGACAATTTAGATGGGCTCAAAATACATTATTCAAAAATTAGAAAGCTAGCTTTAAAGAACTTTCATTTAAAAAGAAAAAGAGGCAATGAAATCTGCATACTCAGCCAAAGAAAGGCAGGCTGGAATCTGAGGGGCTGAGCAAAGTCCCCCATGCCTGTGCTGTTATTTGTGGCATTCAATACTGAGGCCAAAACATGACATTTCTGGAGGCCTCTCAACTTGGAGGAATTTGTGCAACTGCTTACCCGGCAGATTGTAGTGAACGCCACACACCACTGGCGTTTTATAAACACCATCACTGTCTCCGCGGAGGGCCCTCCACACTGCAGTTATTGTGTGCCGAGGAGACACTGATGGGAAGTGCACAATGCAATCTATACATTACAGCCTTGAAGCTATGTATTTTGCACTAGCTCCAAACTACACTATGCAAATATAAAAGGCCAAGGAAAGAAAGGTATGCACAGAGCAAACACAACAACTGACACATTGTTGGCGGGGGAAGGGAATCCAATAAAACCGTACAGAAGAAGAGAGTGTCTCAAATAACCTAAAGCTGTGATTTATCAGATAATTCTTTTCCTACCAATCTAAGGGAGCTGTCAACACATCTCTGTCCCAAAGTTCATTCAAACCCCAGGAAAAAGAAACCCTGGTCAATGATTTTGTGTGTGTGCTAAAAACATAATTCCAGTAGTAAATGAGACATTTACAGTAAAGGAAGAGTATTAAGTAAAGTTTCCCTGATCATTAATAAGAATTCGGTTTGAAAACATTTTTTCCAAATACTCAAAAAAGATACATATTATATATAATATACAAACATATGCATGTAGATACATAAATATAGAAGACATATGTATATACATTTTTTCTTTTCTTTTTAAGAGATGGGGTCTGGTTCTGTTGCCTTATAAGGCTGGAATAAAGTGGCACAATCTTGGCTCACTGCAGCCTCAAACTTCTTTGCTCAAACAATCTTCCTGCCTCAGCCTCCTGAGTAGCTGAGACTACAGGTGCATGCCACCATGCCTGGCTAAAAATTTGTCGTTAAAGGCAGATGGGGTTTCACCATCTTAGCCAAGCTGGTCTCTAACCTCTGCGCTCAAGCAATTCTCCTGCCTTGTCCTCCCAAAGTGCTGGCATTACAGGCATGAGCCACAGTACCTGTTCCTTTCTCTGTTTTTTAAGTAACTGAAAAATTTTTTTCAAACTTAATTTTCATTAATCAGGAAAACTTCATATATGTATACATGTATACAATTAAGATAGACAGATATCAGATTTATGTAAACATGTTGGTTTCTTACAAATCCCTATAAAGAAATTTTTCTTATATACTATTCCTTAAAAACTAAACTAAAAGGAAAAGAGGGTGAAAGGAAAACTTCTCACAGTTCATTAAGGATCGTCACATCTTTTCCATTCCACAGGATTCAGGGGATTATGATAGAATACTGGGGGAATTTTGCAATGTTGTTGACAGGAATGACACAAAATACCATTCAATGTAGTTTCAGTTGCTAAAAATTAAAATTACAAAGCTGCTACTTAGGAAAACACACACTAGACTAGAACAGACTGCAAAGATACCCTCCAGTAACTGGACCCTGCAATAATTTTAAAGGAAATCTAGTAAAGTCAGCGCATAGGTTCACCTTTAATAAAATCACATGCATACTTTAATTGACTCCTCAAGGAGAGAAGTACTTGCCCTTCTTACATGTTACATAAGTGAGATCCTTATTTCATGAGCACAATGCTTCCAAGTCCATCACATCTAAAAGCAGTATTCAATCGAATGTTCTTCCACCCCAGTCAGCTGGGTTTTGAAATATTTCAGAATTCTTAACTGAGCATACAATTAATCTTATAAGAAACTTGGTAAGCTTAAACAAGATAGAAAAAACGTATTTCATTTTAATGCTACACGGAAAATGGCACCAAAAAAATCTGAAATCCTGCTACCAACATTATTAACACACAAACAAAAAACACACTGTCAACAACAAATTGAAGTCTATGACGTGGCCCTTTTTTTTAACAAATAAAATAAGTGCTAATTTTTAGTTTTAAACAATATTAAGCTTTTAATATATGATTCACAACTTCACATATTTCTTAGGCATTTGTAGTTTTCATTTCCTGTAGTCCAGAAATTATAATGAGTTTTCAAGACATAAGAATCAGCTAGTAAACCAGGGTATACCCACTTGGAGGACTTCTACCTCCACACATCCAAACAGGTATGCAGAAGGTTATTTCAGGAACCAATTCCTACTACTCACACCTACATTCTAGCTCCACAACAAACCCAAAGCCAAACTATGGAATGAAGACGCAGAAAACCTCGAAAAAGCCCCAGAGCAATGGATCTTAAGGCTTGTTAAGAAAACCGTATTTGATGACATGTAAATATCTACAAACTTTATACAAAAAAGTACATGTTTTTTTTGCATAAACAAAACAATTAACACCTCTGTCAGTTCTAATATGTGTCAGTTGCTCAGTCATTCATAAAATGCAGCCCTGCAGGCATTCCATAAATGCCTTCCTTTGGTAATAAAAGTTTAATGGAACAGTATTCTAGCTTATGAGGAAGAATTATCTAAATCTTCATTTGCTCTAAGTGAACAGCTGCTAAACAGCCTGCTAAATTTGCAATTTCTCATCTGCAAAAACCAACTGTATTTCTACTCTTAGAGTTTATTTCAGTGGGAAATAAGTTTACCTTTGACATTCTACATTTTTGTAATGCAACTGGTTCTAGCCAATGTCTCTCTTCTGACCCTCAAAGGAAAAGTCCTTAAACACTAGGGATAATTCAAAAGTACAAGATAAAATATATTATTTCTAAATCTTGTGGGGGGTTTTTTCTTACTTGTAAATGTACTAAATAGGGTTTAATTTTTCAGTCTAAGCAGGTTATTGAAATTGCAAAGTCATTGCAAATACGTAAGTGGCATATATTTACATTATGGCCCTTCTAAGTCACATAGTGATGAAATAAAAGAACACCAGGAATTTATCCAAGGCATAGGACTTAAGTATTTTCATCAAAAATTAAGAAAGCTGGTAAAATCCTGAGAAAAACATAATCAGGATTTTAAAATATAGTAACAATTATAATAGTTAATATTTATCAAGCCCTTACTATGTCCTAGGCATTGCTCAAAACAAATCATAACAAAATTCAGCTACCAATTAGAGTTAGCAAACAGCTGTGAAGTAAATGAACCCACACATGCACTTAGTAAGACATCCTACAGTCTTGTGAGGCCTCTCAAAGCAGTTCCTAACTCTGGCTACTCAGATGCTCCAGCCCGCTCAGACCCACCGAGTTCGAATCTACAAAGGAAGAACCTAGGCATCTGTAATTTTTATTTAGACTAGTTTTAGGTTCACAGTGAAATTGAGCAGAAAGTACAGAAGTTTTCTATATATCCCCTGCTTTCACACAATGCATAACTTCCCCCCTTGGGATGATTATCAACATCACCCCCACAGTTGGTACATTTGTTACAACTGATGAACCTCCACTGTATCACCTTATGTCCACAGTTTACAGGGTTCACTCTCAGCATTCTACATTCTATGAGTTTGGAAAAATGTACAATGACATTTATACATGATGTATTATAGTATCATACAGAGTAACTTCATTGCCCTAAAAACCCTAAAATTTTTTTTAAAGCTTAACCAACAAATTTTTAAAAGCTTAACCATGAAGCAGTCAGCAAACAGAATCCCTGTACCAGCATACAATCTTCCCATATACTCCAAATCCATCAATCTTCAGTTTTCAATCTGGACAGGCAACGTCCTAAAGAATATATGTGCTCCTTTTGTCCCTTTCAAAGACCCAGACAGAAAAGCCAGGATAATAAATCAAATTCTCAACTATTCACTTAAAATCCTTTTTTAAAAAAATGACTGGCTGGGTGTGGTGGCTCACGCCTATAATCCCACCACTTTGGGAGGCCCAGGTGGGTGGATCACAAGGTCAGGAGTTCAACACCAGCCTGGCCAAGATGGTGAAACTCTTGTCTCTACTAAAACTACAAAAATTAGCCAGGCGCATGGCAGGCACCTGTAATTCCAGATATTTGGAGGCTGAGGCAGGAGAATGGCTTGAACCGGGGCAGCAGAGGTTGCAATGAGCCAAGATCTTGCCACTGCACTCCAGCATGGGCAACAGAGTGAGATTCCACTTCAAAAAAACAAAACAAAACACATCAACACAGCCTGATAAAACAAGATTTATCTGACAACCTTCAATGACCATTATATTTGAGTCTACCTTTGTGAAAGAAATCATCAGGTGGAAAAATACAAGACAACTAGAGATCCTACATCTTATCACAAGCCAGACCCAATGAAACTATTCTTACCTCTATGAGCCAGGAGTGCTTATTCTTTTAACAATTAACCAAAGGAAAAAACAAGTTATAATGCAGAATAATCTTAATCACTTAAACACTTACTTTATTATGGCTGTAAATCAGAGGGAGATAGGATGTGACACAAAGGGAGAGGTCTTGATGAATTCCCTAACAACAGTAGTGTCCTTATACTTTACCACCTTAATTTCTGATTCTTGGATTTGAGGACAAGCAACTTCTGGGCAATCTAGAGGGAAAATACACTCCGTTTTGAGATATCTCAGTTTTTAAACATTGATCTACTTGGGGCAACAGTGTTTCTATTCAGCCTGACATTTTTTCCAAGTAAAAGTTTTTCATCCCTGGTGGATGACTAACAAAGTAAAATAAAAGACAAAGCGCTAACAAGGTCTTTGTTCACCACTGGAGTGCAGAGGAAAGGGGACCTGGCTGGGTGAATCTTTAAGGTCTTGCTTGATTTAAAACACATACAAAAATTACTGCAACTATGTAAGGAGGAAACTGTGAAGCATCAGAAAGAAACTAAGAACTCAGAAGCAGGAAAGTTAAGCAGTTTTGTTGGCTGTGAACATGGCCCTGAGCCATGCCTTTCAAAAACGCTGTACTACTGGTAGTGTGCCCACCTGACCCAAAGATGCCAAAAATCCAGCCCTTTATCCTCCTCCCACCCCAAACTGCCTTTATTTTTTTCCTTCTCTTGGCTTCAGTAGTGAAATTCTACCACTAGAATTGGACCACTAGATTCTTTAGAGTAAACAGGTATCTTCTTTCAAAATGCAAACATCTCTTAGAAGGCAGGACAGGTAATTCACACACTAAAGTCATTCACTCAAATTGAATGATAATTGAACTCTCTTACTCAGCTGCTTATCTGCTAGATTTGAAAAAGTAGGGATTTGGTTTCCAGAGGAAGAAAAAGTAGGCAGGATGCATGGAACATTTTCTGTATTATAATACTATAAAGGAACACCTGGATATCATCATGGAACTAGTAATAAGAAAGTCTAAGGGGGAAAAGCACCAAGAAATAGCAAAGTGAATCAGTCTGAAATCCAATGCTGAACACAGGAATAAATCCTTTCCCCTTTATTGCACAGGTTCCAACCAGGGCTCAGAGGAGACTAAAAATTCCTCATGGTATCACCAATGCTTGGTCCAGAAATGCTTAATGAACAAAGCCAGAAAACTGTATATAATAAATAATGACCCAAACCAAGTGAATAACAAATGAATTACAACTATTATTTGCTAAAAACCCAAATAACATATATATAGATGAGACCGAGTCTCGGCCTGTCACCCAGCCTGGAGTGCAATGGTGCAATCTTGGCTCACTGAAACCTCTGCCTCCCAGGTTCAAATGATTCTCCTGCCTCAGCCTCCTAAGCAGCTGGGACTGCAGGCTGAGGCCTCCTGAGTAGCTGGGATTATAAGCGCACACCACCACACCCAGCTAATGTTTTGTATCTTTAGTAGAGATGGGGTTTCACCACATTGGCCAAGCTGATCTCAAACTCCTGACCTAATGATCCACCTGTCCCAGCCTCCCAAAGTGCTGGGATCACAGGCGTGAGCCACCGCACCTGGTCCCAAATAACGTATATATATTTTTTGAGGTGGAGTCTTCCTCTGTCGCCAAGGCTGTAGTGCAGTGGCGCAATCTCGGCTCACGGCATCCTCTGCCACCCGGGCTCAAGTGATTCCCCTGCCTCAGCCTCCTAAGCAGCTGGGACTGCAGGCACGTGCCACCATGCCTGACTAATTTTTTTGTGTTTTTAGTAGAGGTGGGGTTTCACCATGTTGACCAGGATGGTCTTGATCTCCTGACCTCATGATCTGCTCACCTCGGCCTCCCAAAGTGCTGGGATTATAGGAGTGAGCCACCACACCTGGCCCCAAATAACATATTTTAAGGAGAAAAGCATTTCTATCCTCTTTCAACTCCTAGAACCCACCCCCACTCTACCCAATTAAACACACATGCAAAATAATACAGATTATCTAGACAACTGCAGGAAATCATAAAGCAAGAAAATGAAAACTAATGAAAAGCACCTGTAAGAAAACAACAAATTACGTCAAAACAGATGTTATTAAAGCTACCACAACCAATTAAAAGTCTTTTTAGAAGCTATCCAGAGAACCTAATGGTAACTTTGACATGTGCTATATTCAGGGGAAGAGTTCACTTTATTTTAGTAGGTGATTAAAACAAGTTCATTGTTCGACTTTTATAAGTACAAACTGAACTTCCAATTAAAGATGGTAGAGTGAACACAGTCATTTAGCTCTGCTCCCTATAGAAGTTGATCTGAGACAACGTAGAGTGTGCATGTCACTGTGTAAATACACACACACACAGGCATTCTTCCCCCAATGCAAGGGACCTGCAACCAGCAAAATTAGGGAAAGCAGACTGAAAAGGGTAGGAGACAGAATCTGTGTTTTTGTATTTTATGCTTTCTTTCCCATGGGTGGGAACCAACTTCTCCATATGATTTAGTAGAAGTGAAGAGCCTAATTTATTTAAACCCCAACAAATACACTGGATTTGGTTTTGCAGGATGGAAAGATTCCTAGTTAATGCCAAGCCAAAGAAAGCCCAGATCAAAAATGGCAACATTGGCCCCGTAAAGCCAGGAAAGTGGTTTGCCCTGAACAAATGATTATAGTACATTTCTTATGTCATGTTTGATATACAAGAATATGTTAAAACCTTTTCTTGTAAACCCCAATTTTTACTTGGATTCTACTATTTAAGCAGTTTTCAAATAAAAAAATGTAATTGGTTAGGTATAGCTGAGTTTTCCTAAGTAATATATCTTTGTTTTGTTTTTTTTTTTTTCCTGAGACAGAGTCCCGCCTAGGCTGCAGTGCAGTGGCATGATCCTGGCTCACCACAGCCTCCACCTACCAGGTTCTAGCAATTCTCGTGCCTCAGCCTCCTGAGTAGCTGAGGCTACAGGTCCCACCACACCACGTCCAGCTAATTTTTGTATTTTTAGTAGAGATGGGTTTCACCAGGTTGGCCAGGCTGGTCTCAAACTCCCGACCTCAAATGTGATCCATCTGCCTCGGCCTCCCAAAGTGCTGGGATTATAGGCATGAGCCATTGAACTCAGCCCTAAATATATCATTCTTTAAAATCCAAAAGTTTCTCCTCATACCAACTCCAGCCTATAATAACCTTGGCACTCTGTACTTTTATATTACTTTCCAGAATTATAAACAATACTTTATCAATTTTAATCATATGTTTATGTGTGTGGATATACGTGTGTGTATATATAAGCGTGTGTGAATATATACCTGCTATTCCTGTTTTATATGTAAAGCTTATCTCTGAAAGTAAAATTCATCAATAAAAGGAAAAATGAAACCTCATACTTTTTATCTTCTCAGCCCAAGAAGGAACCAAGTCACTATCTGGGGATAAAATTATTTCTGAACACACAGGATATATTTAAATAAGTAATATTTTGAGAAGAAATTTGTAAAATAGTGTGAAAATATTATTTCCTTAACTTCTCATTTTTCTTAAACTTACATACCATCACTAAGAGAGACTAGCAACCCTATCATTAATTTTTTAAAACTGAAAACCCAGGATTTTTGTCCACCTTTTTCTATTACTCAGCTTAAACAGCAAGATTTGGCTTAAGTCTGTAAAGAATTATAATCTCTTTTAAAAGATGGAGAAGTGACTATAACTGTTAGATAATAAAGAAGCTGATATCAAACTTCTACCCAGACGTGCACACCAAATTTTTTAAGTATTTTCATAAAAGTTGCTAAAGCACCATATTTCCATTAAAATTTATTTCAAAAACCATAAGCAGCAAACTTCTGTAGGCTAGCACATTCTCTGTAAATTATTTGCCTAGAATGAATTTTGACATTTGATTCATACAGGCTTTCTGTGCTACAGAAGAATAGCTTATCAGAGCAGTCCTATTTGGTTCACTTTAAATTGTCGCTGACAGAAATCTGGAAGGAGATATCAATGAATACAACAAAAAAAAAAAACGGTGATAAAACTCAGATTAAATTTTCTTTTCTGTGTGAATAACTAGACTGATACACAAAATCAGGCTTAATGTCGAAACAGGCTAAAATGGCCTACTCTACAAATGAAGCACACTTAACGAGATGTAGTTTGATTAACAGACAGAATGGAGCTTTTGTCTTGAGATGCCCTCCAGAATATGAGTCAAAACAAAATATAATAAAAGATAAATTAATACTCCTAATCATAATTTCTCTAACATAGTTCAAAGTTGATGTATAATTCCATTGCAAAGCCTAATTATTTAAATAGCAATCTGACAGATCATTTATCAGTGCTTTAATCATTTAGCCACCTTGCATCATAAAATTATTTTTCTGAGTAATCCAGGGATTTCTGTAGACTATATTTTATTATGTTATATCGCATTCAATCCCTTTAAGCTCCATATTATGTTATAGTGCTATAAATACTAACGATAAATTCTGTCCATGTTTCCACTTGGCCACAGAGTATGCACTCCTGCCGAGGAATGAATGAAAAGAATGAACCTAACCCCAGGTTTTGTGTGATACGTTAAACAACACTCGCAGGTGGAGACAAGATTCTCAAATCCCTGTCCCCCGTATCATGCCTGGCAGCTGGGAAGGGATGAGGAAAGCAAATAATCAATAACATTTCCTGTCAGCTGAAAAACAAACACTATGTCAGTAACATCATCTTTAATTTGTTCAGAACAGAAGACAATAGAAAGGAAATCAAAGACTAGAAATAAAACAGTGATGATAACAGAGTGATTCTAAAAACAGTGGGTATAACAAAAGATAGTTTATAATTGCAGTTGCATGAGAGAGTAATTAGATTACATCTCTTCATATGATGAACTCTGGCAAAGATTCTAAAAATTTTACTGCCTACACATTTCTTTTTAATTATACTTTAAGTTCTGGGATACAAGTGCAGAATGTGCAGGTTTGTTACATAGGTATACACGTGCCACGGTGGTTTGCTGCACCTGTTAACCTGTCATCTACATTAGGTATTTCTGCTAATGCTATCTCTCCCTCTCCAGCCCCTATTCCCCGACAGGCCCCAGAGTGTGATGTTCCCCTCCCTCTGTCCATGTGTTCTCATTGTTCAACTCCCACTTATGAGTGAGAACATGCAGTGTTTGGTTTTCTGTTCCTGGGTCAGTTTGCTGAGAATGATGGTTTCCAGCTTCATCCATGTCCCTGCAAAGGACACAAACTTACCCTTTTTATGGCTGCACAGTATTCCATGGTGTAGATATATCACATTTTCTTTATCCAGTCTATCACTGATGGGCATTTGAATTGGTTCCAAGTCTTTGCTATTGTGAGTACTGCAATAAATTTATGTGTGCATGTGTCGTTATAGTAGGATGATTTATAATCCTTTGGGTATTATACCCAGTAATGGGATTGCTGGGCCAAATGGTATTTCTGGTTCTAGATCCTTGAGGTATTGCCACACTGTCTTCCACAATAATTTACACTCCCACCAACAATGTGAAACCATTCCTATCTCTCCACATCCTCTCCAGCATCTGTTGTTTCCTGACTTTTTAATGATTGCCATTCTAACTGGCATGAATACACATTTTTTTGAGACAGAATTCTGCTCTTGTTACCCAGGCTAGAATGCAATGGCACGATCTCTGCTCACTGCAACCTCTACCTTCTGGGTTCAAGCAAGTCTCCTGCCTCAGCCTCCCGAGTAGCTGGGATTACAGGCGTGCATCACCATGCGCAGCTAATTTTTTTGTATTTTTTATTAGAGACGGGGTTTCACCATGTTGATCAGGATGGTCTCGATCTCTTGACCTCGTGATCCACCCACCTCAGCCTCCCAAAGTGCTAGGATTACAGGCATGAGCCACCGTGCCCAGCCGAGTACATATTTTAAAGTGACAAAAATGTGTCCAAACTGACTTTAAAGTACAAATTTTATTCTGAAAATAACTTTTTCCACTATTTCTAAGCCTACTTGACTCTGAAGTAATTTTCATTCCAAAACAGAAAAATAATTCAAAGATCTAGTTCCTGTTCTACTAGCACCCTCTAATGAGGGTAAAAACTTACTAAGTGGTAAGTCACCAAGGAGTTGGCATGGCTGCCAGTGCGTAGCATGCCTATGCAGTACAATGTGGATAGTTTCTTCACAAGCATGTCAGGATGGCGGCTCATAGTTAGAAATTACTTTCAAGTTTAATGCTTTTAAAATACCATTGATGCAGGGACAAAGAAAGTAATCCCCTGGTTTTGAAACCAAACGTCGAGAATATAGAGAAGAAAAAAGCAAATGGGAGAACTCCTTGACTGCTGAGAAATAAAATGGGCTATCATTCTTTAGTTTCTTTAAGGCAAGAGGAGCCATTATTAGAAAACAAGGGGCAAAGAACAAGAATTACATTCTCTTCAAGCCCAGCCTATGCCCAGCTGGCAAGCAACCTGATCTGATAGCAGCTCCAACAGAAGTGAAAGAACAGACCTCCTGCGAGCCTGCATTTCTCTCTGGGCTATGAAGGTGAGCTCCTAAGTGGCCAGGGTCACACCATAGTAACTTCTGCATGGCTCTCACGCCTAGAGCCTCACAACCTTTTATAGAAACATAACAGTTTTCATTTATGGGAGCCCTTGAAGTATTTCTATAACAAGTCGGTCTGCTGTTTCCAAGCATCTGAAAAGCAGGGCAATGGTGGGCAACAGTAGCAACAATGAGCGTCGGGTGAATTTTATATACATTTATATACACATAAAAATGCCCAAATCTTTGTTTCCTAATTGGAGGGAATGGAGAGAATTAGAAACATCACTATTTAAGCAATCATTTATCTTGAATAGAAAGATAAAAACCTTAAAAATATACAAGAAAGTAGAGGGAAATAAATCAAAAATACTTTCTATGAGAAGTATTTTAGGCAAAGTACTCTGTTAAGGCTCTGTGGGAAGAGAGAAGAAAAGTTATTTTTCTAGAGAAACTGATAATAAACCAGGTGAAGAAACAACATCAGCATGAGAAAAATCAAACAATACAAGAGTTTAGCAGTTGTTCAACACAGCAACACAAGAGAGTCTTTCACAGGGCAGTGCAAGATTAATTGCCAAACTAATAGTGCAAACAAGTTCCGAGGAAGAAAAGAACATTCTGAGAGCTGGATTTGACTGGGAAATTAATAGACAGGCAGGAATCATGTGATGGGGAAAGGAAAATGTGGAGTTGAAAGGGCGAGAATCTGGAAGGAAGGTTAGGCAACTCAGCATGTGTCTGATTAGAGGACCAAGTTGACACCAGGGAAGATTCAGAAAACCAAGTGGTAACACAGGTCAAAAGACAGCATGAGGTCACACCTGACCAAGGTCCAGCTAAGGAGTGACTTGATTATGAGGCCAGGCTCTGCTGCTATGAGCCCCTTGTGTTCTTCAAGCTGGACCAAAAAATTCTATCACTTATGTGGCATGGCAGTCTTTTCCCATTCAGTAAATACAAATTAAGCTTTCAACAGAATTACCACCCTAACTCCTTTTTTAAGCTAAAAAGATAGACATTCCACCTGGACCCATGTCACTGGAATTTTAAATTGCACATAATACATGCCCATTAAATTATTCCCAAAATGACACATAAAGCTGCCACTATCTTATGGAATCTTACAGAGTACAAGTATGTAGATAGCTGAAAAGAGACGACAAACAAGTAAGCAAATAAAACACACTCAAAGTGATGACAGTGAATTGGATTTCTGAGACCAGAACTCAACACAAGAAAGGCAAAAAAGACCTTGACACACTCTGCTTTCTGATAAATACTTTTTATCATAAGAACACTGGTGAAGAGCGCCTACATTCTGTTAGCCTTATTCTTAACTAAGAAAAAATGGCACTGACATTCCTGTGTGGGCAGAAACAATGCCCTCAATTCTCAGTCAAAATCAACATGTGGGAACAACTTTCAGATGCCAGAGGAAATTGTGAGCAACTCTACCTCAGAATGCACATTCACTCAGGCTTCCAAAGTCTTGCAGGAACTTTCACACTTATTTGTAAACTTTAAAACACACATACAGACTTAGCAGTTGCAGTAAAATCAGCTCAATTCTAGAAATAGAGGAAGCCAATATTTTCATTCTCTTTGCAATCTGAGAATAGAAGAGAGGAAGTGACTCCCCCAAGATAAAGTAAATATAGATCTCCCAACTTTATATCCATGGCTTCAACTAAATCTTATTGTTTCTTTTTCCCCCTCTTAGAGGAAAGAGCTCCACTGTTTTAACACATCGAGTGTGTAAATGCCCTTAGCAGCAATATCATAAAGAGTGCTAGAGTCAAGTGCCTGATGCAACATGCAGAATCCAAGAGACACCCTAAAATTCTTTACAATTTAACTCTGGAACCAAAGGAGTTGGGCACATATCATTTAAACATCTCAAGGAGATAAAAATTAACATTTCAAAAAATCAAATTATAAAGTTTCTTCATTAAAAAATCTTCAAAGTTTTTTCAAAAAATATTTGAAATCTCAAGTTTACTACCAATAGATGATAAATTAGTATAGACTGTAAATTGTAATTTTCAGTGACAACAATTAAAAAATACATACCACAAAGATGTGGAACAAAAGTACAAAGAGAGCCCAGAACTCAGGTCAAAATTAACACATCGCTTAGCTATAAACCTATCGTTACATAAGCCAAAGATAACAGTAAAGTTAGGCCATTTCCATAATTTTTTCAGCTTAAATATAATATCTTCTAAAAACACACTGTTATCCAGTATATATGCTCATTTATTATTTGCAACTTTGGGGAATCCAGGAAATTCTGTGTGGCACAAAAAATTTTTACCTACTTAATATTAGCAAATGTCGTTTTTCCTTAAAAGAACACAGATTTCAAAAATGACTATTTGTTTTTAAAAACAGTGCTGTATTGGTTCCTTGGGCCATTGTCTTTAATTCCTGAAGTTCAGGAGAGAAAGAACAGGCTGATAGCTCACAAGAAAAAGAATGTGGAAACTGGAAGCCATAAAAAGTAGGGGATGAGGGGAGAAAAAAGGGATATGAACAGATATATGGGGAGATATATATATATATAATATCTATATATAGTGAAGTAATGTAGGAAGCAGAGATCTTAGGATGCCAAACAAAAATACCCGTACTAACTATGTTTCTGATTTTAAAATAATTACTCCATTAATATAGCCGTATTTACATTAAATGGTTTAAAGGAGGTACTTTTGTTGACCAAAGGTACTGACAGGTAACACAAACAGGCAAGTGCGTAACATACTCAATGTTCTAATCGCACCACATAAAACCATTATCTATGAAGACCACTGATGTGCACCATAGCGATGCAGTGAATAAAGCCCCCCATTAAATTACTGCAGCCATGTAGCTAGCTACAATGTTTCAAAATCTGAACAGCACTCTTAACTTTGCTAGGTCCTGTTTAACAATGACTTTACAACCTCTGGTCCATTACTCACCAGCTCCTTTTTGCTCTATCAGTTTTTTTGTTTTTTGAGACGGAGTTTCGCTCTTGTTACCCAGGCTGGAGTGCAATGGCGCGATCTCGGCTCACCGCAACCCCCGCCTCCTGGGTTCAGGCAATTCTCCTGCCTCAGCCTCCTGAGTAGCTGGGATTACAGGCATACGCCACCATGCCCAGATAATTTTTTGTATTTTTAGTATAGACGGGGTTTCACCATGTTGACCAGGATGGTCTCGATCTCTTCACCTCGTGATCCACCCGCCTAGGCCTCCCAAAGTGCTGGGATAACAGGCTTGAGCCACCACGCCTGGCCCTGCTCTATCAGTTTTAATCTTCTCATCCTGGCATTTGAGGACTTTTAGAAGGTCACCCTACTCTAAGATTCCTATAAGCCAAGCTGTCTCGTCATGACTTCCTGCATAGCCCATGCTTTAAGTGGCTTCTTTCTATTGTTGTAAGCACCTTAAGTGAAGACAATTAGGGCTTCTTCAGCGGGCATTTTATATCAAGGTTTAATTGAAAATTAGACACATGTACATTTAGAAAGAAAAAGAAGAAAATCACTACAGTTCTCTGAAGAACCATGAAGAAACACAATCTTTGCTGAGAGTAAACAGCTGGAAACACATCTATTCTCTCAAACTGAATAGAAGTATTTCTTTCCCATATTCTATTCTCTTTCCTTGAGTACTCAAAAGTTCATTAATAGGTACAGTTTACACCACAACTGCTTCCCCGAATAGTCTTCAGACGGTGATTTCCGGTGTACAGCTACAGAGGCACAGATAAGCAGCATCAGCATATCGTCCAATCTGCCTAAGGTCAAAACTTAAACTGGGAAACATGAGCCTGATTAACCCCATGATGGGTGTACTCTGGGCTCCACTCCTAAGGAGGAAATAGGAGCAGGTCTGATGATTAACAGACCCAAACTAATGATACTAAGCAAGCAACAGGAAAACCAAAATAATAGGAAAACTTGTATAAAAGGAAATTTCATTAAAATGGGGAATATAATTCATAACTGCTGCATTGTTATAATAGCTGTTAGGATATTGATGAATTACAGCCTCTGTTGAGATATAGTCACAGCTTAGAATTCAAGTGAACTGCTGGTACATAAAATCTGCTGTGGGATAACATCACTGAAGTCTATTCAAACTCCATTTTGCTATGAACTCAAAAGGAAAGGACTATTCAACACAAATACCGTTTTTAAGCTTATTTCCCCATTTACACTCCTCCAAAGTTCATTCTTATAATGGCAATATTAAGTAATCTATTAAATGAAAAGACACTAACTACAAACTAATACAGTCATAAAAATAAAGACTCCTATGCTTTCCCAACCAATTTAAATCTTGGTGAATTAGAGGACTAAACTACTGCTTTTCGCTTTGGATACTATCTCAATTCTTCTTCAGGCAACACAGTAAGTTGATTCCCTACAGATAGCAGAATCATAGAAGGACTAGTTACACATAAAAGAAATTGTTCTGTTTTGTCTCATTCTAAAACGAGATCAGAGATCTATGAAATGCATACTTAACAAGATGGGGAAAGAGGGAGTAGGCATAGTGATTAAAATTAGACTTTATTAACTCAAGGGTGTCTGTAACATACTCAATTTCTAAAAAAGCAGCAGTAAAAGGGAAAAAAGAAAATTCAAGTAAACAAAGAAAAAGACAACCCAAAATTAGATGACAAAATAGAGTCATTTATCTCAGAAATACTATAAAATAAATGGTCTAAATTCACCAGTTAAAAGACAGAATTCTCAAATGTGATTAAAAAGAAGTCAGCTCAAAGACATAAGGATATAATGTTTAAAAGAAAAAAAAAAAAGAAGACGACAAAAGGCAGAAGATAGTCCTGACAAATTCTAACCAAAATAAAGCTAGTATAATAACATAAATATCAAATGAAACAAATTTCAAGGTAATATATGACAGTTAAAAAAAAAAGGTTATCCAAGAATATGTAATTCTGCACACGTAAGCATCTAATAATCTAGCCGGAAATTTTATAAAGCATAAACTTACAGGAATACCAAGAGAAATCATCAAATCAACAATTACAAGGAAAGGCTTGAACACAGCTCTCTTACACACCTATAAAAAATCCAGTAGTCAAAAATGATACATAATGGGGCCAAACACAGTGACGCATGCCTATAAGCCCAGCACCTTGGGAGGCCAAGGAGGGAGAATTGCTTGAGCCCAGTAATTTGAGACCTGCCTGGGCAACAAAGCAAGACCCTGTATCTCTACAAAAGAAATTTCAACATGAGCTGAGCATGATGGTACATATCTGTAGACCCAGACATTCTGGAAGCTGAGGCAAGAAGGACTGCCACTGCACTCCAGTCTGGCAACAGAGACCCTGTTGAGAGAGAGACAGAGAAGACATGCGGAAGAGAGACAGAAAGAGAAAGAGAGAAAGAGAGAAGAAGTGGCGGGGGGAGAAACAGAGACAGAGAGAGAGAGAGAGAGAGAGAGAGGCAGAGAGAAAGAGGACAGGGAGAGAGAGAGAGAGGGAGAGAGAGAGAGAGAGAGAGAGAGAGAGAGAGAGAGAGAGAGAGAGAAGAAAAGACCCAAAGTAATAAAAGCACTATATAGTTGACTCTTGAAAAACACAGGTTTGAACTGCATGGGTCTACTTAAACGTAGATTTTCTTCCACCTCTGCCAGAACAGCAAGACCAATACCCCCCAACTCCTCTTCCTCCTCTTCTTCTTCCTCAGGCAACATGAAGATGATTAGAATGGAGACCTTTATAATAATCCACTTAATGAATAGTAAATATATTTTCTCTCCTTCTTATAATTTTTTAATAACATCTTTTCTCTACCTTACTTTATTGTAAGAATACAGTATATAATATATAGAACACACAAAATCCTGTTGACTGTTTATGTGGAAAGGCTCCAGGCAACAGGAGGTTGATTATTAATTACATGTGGGGGCAGTCAAGGGTTATACGCAAAATTTCAACTGCGCAGGAGGCTGGTACCCCTACTCCTACTTTGTTCAAGAGTCAACATATTTCAAATTTATATGATAAACAAGAAGTACTTCAGGGGAACATTAGAGCCATTAAAGCAATGTATTATGTGTTAAACTCAAGAAATTAGAACAGTTATCCCAAAGAAAAAGAGCAAATGAGATGAAATGTTACAAAATAGGAAAGCTACAATAGAAATGATGAAACCAAGTTGTTTCCTTTGAAATATATATATATGTAAATTGATATTAAGAATAAGTTTAAAAAGGCAAACAACACTAGAAATATGAAATAAAAATCAAATGCGCAAGGGAAGAATACTATGAAAATCTTAATGCCAATAAATGTTTCAAATGAGATAAAATAGAAAATCTCTACCAAAAACATTAATTGCTGTAATCAACTTGGGAAAAAAAACCAAAAGTATAAAAAATTATATCAATGATTTTAAAAAGCCGGGAAAAAAAAACAAAAGTATAAAAAATTATATCAATGATTTAAAAAAGCCACAGAAACTATCTTCCACCTCCACTCCTCTCTCAAAAAGGCTACTAGCCAAGACAGTTTTAAAGGCAAATTCTACCAGGTCACCAAAAAAGAGACCATGACTAATTTATCCCAGCTTTTCTAAAAAATGGTTAAGAGGGAAGCAACTTTATGAGGATAGAATACAACCTAGATAACAAAATCTGATGAAGACAATTTGATAAAAGAAATTAAAGGTAATATATGCAAAAGTCCTAAATAGAAAATAATACAAAATGAATGCAGACAGAATCTACCAACTTTACATTAGAAATTCAGATGGCTTAACAGTAGAAAATGTTAATGTAGATTACAATATTAGCGGGTTAGAAAAATACATGATCCTCTTAGTTGATGCAAAAAAAAAAAATACATTTGATAAAATTCACCACCTACCCATGAGTAAGTCTTAGAAACTAAGGGAGAAGGTCCTTAATCTGAGAAATAATATTTATTTTTAAAAATTTCGGAGTAATTATATAAACCTAAATAAAACATAAAAAGATATTTGGCCTCATTACTTTTTTTTTTTTTTGAGACAGAGTCTCACTGGAGTGCAGTGGTGTGATTTGGGCTCACTGCAACCTCCACCTCCTGAATTCAAGCGATTCTCCTGTCTCAGGCTCCCAAGTAGCTGGGATTACACGTGTCTGCCACCAAGCCCGGCTACTTTTTGATATTTTGGTAAACACAGGGTTTTGCCATGTTGGCCAGGCTGATCTTGAACCTCTGACCACAGGTGATCTGCCCACCTCAGCCTCCCAAAGTGCTAAGATTACAGACATGAGCCCCCATGCCCAGCCAACCTCATTACTTTTAGTGGCAAGAACTACAATTACTTTTGCACCAGCCTAATATAAACTGTAGTACTGTTTTTGTGGTTTTAGGTATCCTTCCCAGGAGAGGATCCTGCTTGCCCACTATATCGTTATCAGCTTTTACCACATGACTTGACTGGCCAATGAAATGTGAGTTAAAGTAATATACACCACTTCCAAGCAGAAGATTCAAAAACTGTAGTGTGGTTCTGTGGTGTTTTCTTTTCCTTTTATCATGAAACCAGCATGTCCCAGGTAGAGGCTATTCTTTCAGTCTTGATCAGAAACAACGATGATGTGGAAAAGAGCCATAACAAACCCACCAAGCACATATAACATAGCAAGAAATAAACCATTTTTATTAAAAGTCATGAAGACTTGGAGGTGTTTTTGCTACTGAAGCACAACCTAGTGAAAGCTGACAGTGATCAAACAAATGCAAGTCAAAATACTGAGACGCTATTTCACATACATATGATTGGCCCAAATGAGTAAGTCTGATTACAAGAATCGCTGATGACAAAGTGGTAAAATCAAACGTAATGGTTGCTGATTGGAATGTAAATTGGCACAATCACATTGGCAGTATCTGGGGTAACTGAAGAAGTAAAATTGGATTTCATCAATCTAACAATTCCATTAGTAGGTGCCTACCTTGAAGAAACTCTTACACAAGGAAACAAGAAAACACATCTTGTAATATTCACTGAAGAACTATTTCTTATAGTATATAAAGAAACTGTGACTCAGGAAGGAAGTAAACTGGTTTAGTCAAAGAAATACTATACAACAATTAAAATGAATAGATTTATATATCATAAAAAGATACATGGAGGGAAAGAAGGAAAAGATGGGAATGAGACTTTAGCAATGTCTTTAATGTTTTATTTTGTTAAAAGATCTAAAACACATGGCAAAATAGTAACAATTGAAATTTTTGTGGTAGATACACAACTGTTTCCTCTATTATTTCTATATTTTTGTAGTTTTTAAATATTTTATTTGACTTTTTTAGAAAGATAGAGAACAAAAATAGACTTAAACCATAAAGTACGTGGTCAGTCCTGTGGGTTAGTGATGTAAAGGACATTAGCAGTGAAAGGGCATTCTAGATAATCTAAGTAATCCTATATTCTATAGATGAAGAAACTGAGGTCCACGAAGGTTGAGTAAATGACTCAAGGTCACATAACATTGAGGTGGTTCTCAAAAATCTACATCCCCTAACTTCTAGGATAGGTAGGAAAGACAAAAGACATGCAATCAAATATAATGTAATCGAGTCAAGTTCAGAAAACCACTCTGTCCCTTTCTTTACGGTCTCTTACTCCTATCCCTAAGAACTCTCTCTCTCTCTATCCCTGGGAGAGAAAGGGAGTCTCAGCAAAGGACAAAAAGAAATGTTAAAAAGAGCAGCAGAAGAAAAGAAAGCTTTAAAGATTGCTATGGTCTGAATGCATCCCTCCAAAATTCACCTATTGTGGTGGCATTAAGAGGTGGTGTCTTTAGGAAATGACTTAATCACTCTGCCTTCATGAATGGGATTAATGGCCTTGTAACTGAGGTTGAAGGGAGCTGCCTTGTCCTTCCATCGGGTAAGGACACAGCACTTGCCCCTTCCACCATGTGAAGATACAGAAATGAGGTGGCATCTTAGAGGCAGAGGGCAAGCCCCTCACCCGACATCAAATATTCTGGTGCCTTGATCTGGGACTTCCCAGCCTCCAGAGCTGTGGGCAACAAATTTATGTTGTTTTTAAATTGCCCAGTTGAAGATATTTTGTTAGAACAGCAAAAACTAAGACAAGGATTTTTAATCCTTTTTTGCTACTCCTTTTCTTTAAACAATTGAAATATCAGGAAAATTATAACTAAAATGAGTAAAATAAAATTCTAAGTAACTAATACAAAGAGCAAGAATCAAGAATTATTCATCTTAGTACCCTCAGCACTGTGCAATATAATATACATTCAAATATAGAAATACTACTGTTCAACTAGATAGACATTAAATGTCTTAACAAAGCTGAATTCTTTCATTGTTATTGGAAAGTAACTTCTCTTTTTAATAAGAATGGAAGGAATCAGGGGAAATGTGTCCAATATTTAATAGATGAGAACACCAAAGAAACAGGCACGGTAAGTCCCACATGTACCAGACCAAAGAAACAGGCAAGATAGGTCCCACATGTACCAGATCAAACTGCATAGTTAGTTCTGTGGTCGGGTTCATGAGCTCTAGAACCAAACTGTAGCGGTTGGAATCCTTGTTCAACCACTAACCAGCTGTGAAACTTTGGGCAAGGAATTTAACTTCTCTAAGCCTTAAGTTCCCCAATGTAATATGTAGCACTGAGAATAGCAATGATAATATCTACCTTTAATTGATTTTTCTAAGTACTAAACAAGATAATCCGTTCAAAGCACTTCACACAGTTCTTCAGTAAACATTAGCTATTAGTATATGTTACGTAAATAATTTGTGGAAAGCAACAAACTCTTCTGATTGACATAAAATTATAAGGTACTAGATGCATTAAAAGATTAAACTGACTTCTGTCAGTATCAGTGCTAATGAATTGTATGTTTTTCAAATCATAGGTTTTTTAAATTAAATGAAATTAAATAAATTAGATTTTAAGCCATTACCTGTGTCAGGGTAAAACACTTGGGGTTAAGTGTACTGCTGAAACTTTTTTATTCTGAAATGTCAGCCTAGTACTATCATTTTTCCTCAAGAAAAACATCTTCTAGCCAGAAGCAATATTGCAAATATTTAACACCCATTCAGAATACACAGCAACCAGTAGACTGCACCAACAGGACTAGTGCAGTCTGGCAGAACAGCATCCTGCCTCCTCAGGTCATGAAATTATTTGTGACATTCTATGTACTTTTTTTAGTGCAAAACTGTAATGAACAGGCTTACAGAAACTTAGTAAAACACAAAAATCTATTCATCATGCCATGCCACAATCCCACATCAAGATAGCTCACTCTCACTCAGCTCCCTATCTCACCTCCAGGTCACAGCTGTATTCGGTGCCATCTAAGAGGGTCACTTTACACTGGACAGTTTTGGTCTTCTTGGCGACTTTTTGAAATGCCTTCTCTGCTTTTAGCTCATTGGTCTGCACTTCCTTGGTCTCCCTTTTTGCTGCTTCTCCTTCTAGTATGTCTTCCTGTGTTTCCTTTACCTTCTCTTCTCTCCCCTTACTTACTTGTTCAGTAGGCTGTTGAGAAAAGAAATTAAATCCATACTATCGTCAATCAACTTGCAGATGACAACACAGTAAAAGGAAAAGCTTCCCTAAGAATTGGGATCATTAATTTAAACACTGTAACTCTCAGTTTTTAAAAACTTGAAAATTCCAATAGAAAGGGTATTTCCCCTCATCCTCTTTTCATGGCCAAAATTCTCATTGTGTCAAATTGGTTATTTGGCATTAAATGAATAAAAGAAACTACATCCCAGCAACTACAATTTAAGTATCATCTCAAATAATAACATTTCCAATTAAAATCTTATACCATGGCGAAACTTAGGCTTTGTTAGGCAACCAAAATGCACACATACACATCTGCTACTTACTGTCCACTGAAAACTTAAAGAGGCATAAAAGGGCATTCCGTTTAAAAAAGAGATGGCAGGGCTCAGCATATCTGCCTCATCTTAACAGGTACAGACATGAAGTTTTTAGTGATTTGCATATATACTGGACTTTTTTCCAAGGAATAATAAGGGAAGGTTACGGCAGACCAATCTAAGACCCATTCCAGATACATTAAGCCAAAGCAGTATCTCAATATAAGAAATCTGGAAATGATCCAAAACAAACAAATCCTTTCTGTTAGGTAGTTAGGCTACCAGGTTTTCATTTCCAGGCAATTATTCCCAAACATACCTGCATCTCTGCTTTGCTCACTGAAGGTTTTTCTTCCTTGACTTCAACCTTAATCTCTTGTTGTTTCTTCTGAACCATTTCCTCAGCATCACCCTTAGCCTGCCTCTGTTCTTCCAGAAGGGGTTCCTCTTTATCTAAGACCTGTTCTTCAACAACAGCTTGGGTAGGCTCTTTTTTATCGCCTCCATCTTTGGCCGCTACTAAGGTATATGACTTTTGCTTCTTAAGCCATGGCGGTATGAACCGAGAAATACCCCTGCTCTCAGAGGCTTCCTTCTCTCTCTTCTGGCGGCGTAGACTACTTTGGCTTTCGGCTGCAGTGGATGGCTGGGAACCTTTTTCCTCCTCTGGATCGGATGACTGATTCTGCTGATTTTCTGCTGCTTCTTTAGGTTTCTCCTTGGTGGCATCTGCCCCTAACTGGCCAGAGTCCTTCTTCACTTCAGACGCAGAGCCTACTTCAGTAGTCATGGTCACAACTTACACTGTAATCAAAACAAAAATCACAAAATGTTATTTTACAAGTTCTCTCAGATTTAGTTTGGTTGCCAGGGGCATGGAAGGAAAGATGGGAAGGGGAGTAACAGGTGACAGGGAGAACGCACATCAAGAAGGAAGATTCAAAAGCACAGACAAAATGGAGACTGTTGCTCCGACTTTTAGAATTCTCAATCAGAATCACAGACCCAAAACTAGCATCACAATAGAATTGCATGTTCTAAGTTCTATATAACTAGAACTAAAAATCATCAAGAACTCAAGAAACAGGGATTACTTTTATTTGGTTTCAATTTGTTATAAACAATAATCGATTTTTTAAATCCATTTTTTTAAGAAAAATCACTTTTATCTGTACTTGGTATTCTTTATTCTATAACATGAAAATGTTATCAAGAGCATTAGAAAGCCATTAGACATATTTCACTACAATTTCATACATTAAAAATCTATCAAAATGCTAGATATTAGAAAAACCAATTTTAAATGTAGGGTGTGTAACAGCAAGAATGTAAAATCTGCATCAAAAATGTATTATTCTGCATTTCAATATTAAATCCCATAATTCAACATCACTGTTGCAATGCAAAAGTTAATCTTCTGGGAAAGGTACTCGAATTCTAATCAAAACTCTGAACCTGCATCCCACTCAACCTTAATCACACTTGTCTTTGTATACGTAAGAAAAATATCTAAGGTCCATAATCCAAACCAAACGAAGACATTATAAGGTGAAAAAATGTATCCAATGATTGCACTTATCATAACTAATTACAACAAAATTTAAATTAATTCTGAAATTCAGTAAATTTTAAATAAACAGAGGGACTTTTAAAGTGTTGCAGCACAGTGATATAAAGAACAACAGCAGGCGGGGCGCAGTGGCTCATGCCTGTAATCCCAGCACTTTGGGAGGCCAAGGCAGGTGGATCACAAGATCAGGAGATTGAGACCATCATGGCCAAAATAGTAAAGCACTGTCTCCACTAAAAATACAAAAAAAAATTCACGGAGCATGGTGGTAAATGCCTTTAATCCCAGCTACTCAGGAGGCTGAGGCAGGAGAATCCCCTGAACCAGGGAGTCAGAGGTTGCAGTGAGCAGAGATCATGCCACTGTACTTCAACCTGGCAACAGAGCAAGACTGTGTCTCAAAGAAAAAGAAAAGAACAACAGGGCCTGCAGAGACAGGTGATCACATTTGCTCTCCCGTCCCTTGCCAATGATAAAGGCTCAGAGTCCTGGCACCCTGGACAACGGGTAGTGTCCCAGGTAACTTCAAAAGTAGTAAAAACTTAGAGATGAAAATGGTGTATTCCTATAGTCCAAGCTACTTGGGAGACTGAGGTGAGAGACCTGCTGGAGCCCAGGAGCCTGAGACCAGCCTGAGAAACAGAGTGAGACCCCGTCTCTTAAAAAAAAATTTTGTTAACTTTTTAAGTAGTACAAACTTGAATAAGTCAAAAAAAGTACACCTGTTTTAAAGCTTTATTAAGACATAATTCACGTACCATAAACTTCACCCTCTTAAAGCATACAGTTAGTGATTTTGGGAATATTCACAAGGTTGTGCGACCATCACCACTAATTCTAGAGCACTTTCAACCCTCCAAAAAGAAATCCTGTGCCCATTAGTAGTCACTCTTCATGCCCCCTCATTCCCAGGCAACCTTACGAATAGATCTAATATACTTTAAAGGTATAAATTTTGTGATATGTAAATTTTCTCAATAAAAAGTAACTTTAAAATGTTATTCACATGTAATATGCAACCACAAAAACCATCAAATCAATTAGCCTATATTTAATGGCTTCTATGATGTGGTAAGTCACGGGCACATGAATAAAGACAACCTTGAGGAGCTAATGGAGTGAGGGCTACAAATAAGCATACATTAAGTCACTATCATGTTGCACAAAAAGCAGAGGACTACGCTGGGTGCAGTGACTCATGCCTGTAATCCCAGCACTTAGGGAGCCCAAGGAAGGAGGATCACAAGGTCAGGAGTTCAAGAGCAGCCTGGCCAACATGGTAAAACCTCATCTCTACTAAAAATACAAAAATTAGCCAAGCATGGTGGTGCATTCCTCTAATCCCAGCTGCTCAGGAGGTAGAGGTTCCAGTGAGCCAAGGTCATGCCATTGCACTCCAGCCTGGGCAACAGAGTGAGACCCTGTCTTTAAAAAAAAAAAAGGCAAAGGATTTATATTTAACCCAGGTTAGGAGAAGAGGGTCACCATGAAGGCATTTCTGCAGAAGTTGACATTTGAGTTTATTTTTTTAAATGAGTACTCACTATTCAGACAAAATAGCCAGAATGGAAGGTATGTGTCAGGCACAGGGAGTTGTGTGGAAACATGAGAACATTCCTCATATTAAAAAAAAAAAGGAAACCACAGGCACAGAACAATAATCCACTATACAAGTGAAGTGGGGGCTTATGAGTGAAGAAAGGACAGGCAGAAGCTGAACTGTTAATATTAAAGTAGGAAAGTAAGGCAGAAGCCAGAACATAAAAGATTTTGTGTGTCATTTTAAAAGCAATGTGGGGATTATTTGAAAAGCAAAGAGAAGTCACATAAGTACTTGAAGTAGAGGAGAAAGGTACTAAGAATCCCATTTCACTTTGCCCAACCTGACTGTAAAGTGTAGGACGAAAGAAAAAAACCGAAGCAGAAAGAGATCCAGGAGATTTGGTTTATCCACTCTCTGATTGATCCAGACCTGAGAAGATGATGGTCTATGCTACAGCAGAAACAGCAGGGTAAAGAACAAGAAATGAATCGAATAATAAAGAGGTAGAGTGGATATGACTGATGTTCAAGCTGAATATAGAAGGTCAAAGAGAGAAGAGAGTCAAGGAAAAGGCCCAGGTCATGGAAGACTAGGGTGATGGTGGAATCATTCATAGAAATGGGGAACACCTGTAAAAGTGTGTCTGGCTGACACCTATAATTCAATTTTGAGTTCTTTGTGATTCAGAAGTTGTGGAGATGTCTGCATGACCCCGAGACACACAGGTTTTGATTAGAGACTAGATACACACTAGAGACAGGGTTTGGAAGTTGTCATCACATGGGTGATAGGAGGGGATACATCACCTAGAGAAAAAGGGTAGCTTAAGCTTAGAGGATCCTTAAAAAAGCTCTTATCACCACCAACATTAAGGTTGCGCAGAAGAAAAGGTATGAGAGCCAGGAGAATATATAGTGAGGCAGGGAGATCAGGGGAAAGTAATATCCTTGACAGCAATGCTATTTAAGAGGGAATAGCTAACTATCATACCTACATATCCTATGCCGCTTCTCATTTTCAGGCATTTGAAATTCAAAAGTATGTCTTCCAACAAGACCTGAGGACAGGTTAAACTGGCTCCATATTGCACAGAAAACCTTTTTTCCTTCTTTAACATACCATTTCCCATGTACCATTTAAGTGGACAATATTATTTACTTTAGTCATGAAATAACCAAAGTGTATTTCTCGTATATACGCTCTAATTACATTCTGAGAGCTGAATAAATGTCCTGGTAAAATTAAAACCAAAATGACCCACACTTGTCTAAGCTAACCAAGATAAACTGGCAGCTCTCTAATTACTTTGGCTGTGAGAAATAGTCTGGGAACCAATCAACTAAAGCTGATTTTTGGCCAAAATATTTGAGAAGCAGTGAAATATAAAACTCAAGTTTCCACTATTATGTTAAAAGCATTAATAGTTGTTTATATTTTAACCCTAAGAGTTACCACTCACTGTTTACTGGCTGACACAGTGCCCATATCTGTTTCTCAAAATATTCTACAAGGTATATATTATCCCTATTTTACAAATAATAAACAGAAGTCACTTATCCAAGGCCACTAAACGGAGAACCACACAGCTGTGTATAGCTTCCCTCACATACACTTCATAATGCAATCACAGCTTTATTATGCGTGAATGACCTACTAAACCACAGAGCCCTTGGCCTAGTCCTCAAAGAAGGTTCCTGCCAATTGGTGAAAATGATTATAAAACAATATGAATGTATTCTCAGATGTATTCAGAATCCTCTCTCTTAAAAGTAAGAAATTTATAGGTAAATTAAAATCACAAAGAAAATCCCATTTAAACATTACTGCTTGACCATGTAATCACAACTGAGCTGGTGGGCAGAAACTGAAGACAAAGTACAAATACAGACACGAAAGAACATCTACAAACCATATGGTTAAGCCTCACAAACCATCCTCAATCACCACTGTATTCACAACACCTAGGAGGGTTAAGAACCTCAAAAGTGACAATCAGTGTCACCCATTCAAATGGAAGTTAGAAACAATGAAAAAGACTAATTGGATCATTACTCAATATATTCTTGAAACAGTTTCAAGAGCTCAACAGAGCTCAAAACAAAATACTACCTACTTTGTTGATAAAACGGTTTCTTGAACAAATTACCACCATCAAGAAAACATGATTACAGTACATCCACTCACCCTAATTATCATGCCTATAACTCTGAATTTCTTTGAGATGTGGATAAGCCTTTAAGCTCTATCACCTATGAAAATGAGAACTCTTGCAGTGGAATGCTGACATTCCCACTAAAATGAAGGCTCCATGAGGGCTGGAATCTTTCTTTTATATACTGCTCCAGCATCAAGACTGGCACATCTAATAAGTACTTATTAAACGAATATTGTTCAATCATCTAGTCTAATATCCTCACTTTGTTTTATCAACAATGAAACTGAGGCTCAGAAAGACTTGCCTGAGATGGTAAAGTCAAATGGGTAAGCCTAACCTGGAACTAAGGTTTCCCAAATTCTGGCAATACTCATTGGCTAATATTTAAATGACAATTACCCAAAATCCATCATTAGTATAGTTATATAACACATTAAGTAATGATCTTTCTACTTATCATCAACCAAAAAGAACACTGCTGTGAACAGCCAGCCCATTAGACAAGCATGTGGTTTTGACACAATTACCACGTTGGCATGCTCCATCTGGGTTGATAAAAGCTGTTCGTTATTGTGACAGCTTTACGAGAAAAAGCATGCATCATTTAACATGCAACCAAGCAGAAAACCATCGTCAATAGACGATCAGTACTGGTTAGGTAAGGAGCTGTGTTACATAAACCCATTCTTTTTTTTCCCCTATGTTTAAAAAAGGAGGTAAATTCTACTGTGCTGTCTCTATCACTAGCCTGAACTGCCAACTATGTAACATCATGCTACTAAAACATTGGCCCTTAATCAGAATACTACAGCAAGCAAAGCAAAGCAGATACACAACCTTACAAACACCCAAACAACTTTAAGTAGGGGTTCATGCTAATTATTGGGTTCCGATGTTTCCTTAAAACCTTGAGGAAACTAGGACCTTACTGTTAATAAAATCCCTGAGCAGAGTACAGGGTAGGTGCTGCTGCCAGCTGAGTAGCTCCCATTCTCTGCTGAGATCACAAGCACTATTAGAGTCTTTGATTTCTACCAAGAGAGCTCAACCCAATTTTTAAGAAATCAAAATTCACAAAATAGGAAGGTATGCATTACTAAGTTTCAAAAATGTAGCAAGAGGATAGAGGGAGGCTTTCATTTGAGCTTTGAGAAAACAACAAAACTTTGCCACAAATAACCATTGAACTTAAAACATATTGGCAATGTGAAGACAGTTCTAATCTGGCCATTTTCTACATGTGACAAAACTAGGTTTCATCTGCTTGCGGGTAGAGGATATGTAGAACATCTTGCTGATACCCACAATCACGTGCTTGTATGTTCATCTCCCCAAAGAGCCTATAGCTACTAAAAGAGGTCTTTTAATACCACAGCATTTGATGCCATTAAAGCATCAAATGTGAAAAACAAAACAAAACAAAAAACAAATATAGAAATGATTCAGCAGCCACCTAACTCTACTTGGGAAATAATGGAGTGGTGCTTCTCAAATATATTCATCATTTAAAGAGAAGAGGAAGAGGCAGGAGTAGGGGTGGAGGGGAAGGAGGAAGACAGAGAGGAGGGGGAGGCCAGAAGGGGAACAAGGAAGAAGAACTATCTGGAGAGGAAGGAGGAATAACAAAAACAGGCAGATTTAGAGCAGAGTGCAAGTTCTTACCCTCATAGGTTTACATTTCTTAAGTGTCAGAAGGTCTAGAAAATACTATACTTCATAGTCAAATAAGTATAAATACATTCCGAAGGGACTATTTGTTAGTTCACATTATCTATATGGGGAGGATGAACAAATAATCCAATGCTGCTCACCTTAGTTACCTTTATAACCCACTATATCACTTGTTTATTCATTTTTAAAGGGATAAGGGATCTATTAGACAGAACTATTTCTTTAAAGATGTAAACTAGTATCTGATTTAAATTAAACCCACACATACAAAACATATGAACTACAACCTTTGCTAGTTCAAGTCTAGGTGGAATTAGGTGACACACAGAGCATATATTTCTTCTACTCCTTCTCCTTTTTAATAGAACCTAAATTTTGTTCCACTTTCCTGCCCTCCACATGTGTCAACAGAGGCTAACTCCAGATGGGCAACATGGGTAGCCTTTATTGGTCTAGAGCACTATGGTAGTCTCCCACCCCTTGCCAAGAAAATATGCCCAAAGTCCACCCTCAGCTTCTGGAAAAGGATCTTTACCTCTAAAAAGAGCCACAGGAAGAGGTGGCCCCTTCTGCTGTCTCTGAACATTGTATATATAACTCTGTTAAATGCTATTGTCATCTTGAATATTTAGAAAAGAAAAATCCTGATGTCACGCTGACACATAACAGAGGACACTGGCAAGAGAAGAGGACCAGCTCCCTGATCGCACTACACATGGCCCGGGTCCTATGCTGGAGCTTCCTGTTATGTGAAATAACATACTCCTCTCTGGTTCAAACAACGAGCCAGAGATTTAGAAAACAAGCATTAAGGAACTGGGAGTACATACAGACCTCAGGTCATTATTCCTCCCACTGCATTTTACGATCCTCATACTTAAGAACCACGGTCATCAAAGTATTCCATTTTTTCCAAATGATGTTCAATGTTTAAAAACCTAATACTTGAGTTAATATTACTCAGATAAACCATTAATTCTTTATTCTAACAACTCTAAATAAGAACGAAACCAAAAAAAAATCTTAGCTTATCAACGTATGAGTCCCTTTCTTTACATGTTAGAGAGAGGGGTATATGAAAACTAAGGCATAATTTTCAATAACATCCAGTTGCAATAACAATCAAGATAACAATCTTGATTTGTCCCTACTGCTACCATTAAGGATGGAGTTAAAAAAAATTCTCCATCAGCAGCTAAGGCAATCTTGGAATAGATATCATTTCCTGAATTAAAGCTAAACAACCAGAGGCATTTAAACCTTCATGCATAAATCATGAAGGACTCCCAGTACTGGATATATTTATTCACATAATGATAATGCATATAAACCTTGGACTACTGGCAATCCAACAACACACACTAGCAGAAATGACAAGAGACATCCAGCAGCCTGCTGAGTCCTCATCAATCAATTGCTCACACTGAGTTGTATGGTCAGAAATCTTGGTGAACTGCATCTGCTCCAATTCCTTCTCTCAGGTGAAGATCCAATTCTGTGTGAAAATCAAAGCTGAAGCTATCTTCTTTCTTTTCTTTTCTTTTATTGAGACAGAGTTTTCCTCTGTCACCCAGGGCTAGAGTACAATGGCACAATCTCAGCTCACTGCAATCTCCACCTGCCGGGTTCAAGCGATTCTCCTGCCTCAGCCTCCCAAGTAGCTGGGATTATAGGCACCCACCACCATGCCTGGCTAAGTTTTGTTTTTAGTAAGACAGGGTTTCTCCATGTTGGCCAGGCTGGCCTCAAATTCCTGACCTCAGGTGGTCCACCAGCCTCCCAAAGTGCTGGGATTATGGGCATGAGCCACCATGCCTGGCCTGAAGCTATATTCTTTCTGTGAGAAGTTAACATATGTCTGAATAAAACAGTCTGGTGGTTTGGGGATCAAGTCTGGGAAATAAAACATGATTCAAATTTCAGCTCTGCTTATTAGCCATGTAACCGCAGACAAGTTATTTTAGCCTTGCTGAGTTTCGGTTTCCTCCTAAGCAAAAAAAAAGGATGTAACATGTTCTCACTGGTTGGTTCTAAGCACTAAATTAGATGCTGTAATACATAAAGTCCCTGGCACATAATAAATGATAGACCACTGTCATCACATAGAGATCCTGCAAAGAAAATATCTGTATCCATTCATTCACTAAAAAATAAAATAAAATAGTAACGGCATAATAACAATAATCACAACAGAAATAATCACGATCATAATATCAGCTATTTGTTAACCACTGCTCTAGAAACACTGCATGCAGCAAGAACTGAAATTATTATCATGTTACAGATGAAGAAGGTAAAAAGAGGACAGGCTGATCAAAGCCATATAACCAAAAAACAAAAGGGCCAGAATTCAAACCCAGGCTGTCCACCTCTAAAGACCTGGTGCAACACTGCCTTCAACCCCAAAACGACTTCGCTACTCTATAACTTGCACCTAGCGTGATACCTGACAGTAAATGATTTGTTGGAAAAGTGAACTCAATAATTACTATTACCATTTGGGGCTTTATAATCATTGACAGCATGTTCTAACAGAGCACCCCCCATGAATTTCAGTGACCATCACGATGTGAGTGGGGTCAGTATCTTATTTCCCTTCTTTCAAAACAAATGTTTGAGTACTCTCAAAGCAGATGCACCAGGCACCAGCAATATAGATAGAAGAATCCTACTCTCAGGATAGTGGGAGACATAGGTAATAAGATTAGCATTCATGGTCAAACAACTTGTAACCAATTTATAAATCTTGGTAACATATTCAGAAATTACTACTAGTTTGAAAAGCAGGCACGGTTTTCTTGATATCTCTTCAGGAAATTACACAATAAATGGTCCTTCATAAGAAATGCTGGTAAAACACTCAAAACATACAAATAGACATTACATGCTTTTTAGAGAGGACTAATTCTCTTTCACAATTGTATTTGGTCTCTATCTGAATTCACGTAACTTGAATAAAAAGCTTAACAAAACAAGCCCACGTATAAGTTGCCTCAAAATCAAAAAAATAAAAAAACAAATTTTATTTTTAAATTGGCTAGGATGACTTAAATCATTGGTCCAATGGTGGGGAAAGTAGCTAACAGATAAGGAGAGTTACCAAAAAAGAAAAGAAAAGAAAGAAACACAAGCGTCACATAAACATATGAAGAGTTGCTTGCCACACTCTTAGTAAAAGAAATAAATCTAAAAATTCAGAATGGAGACATTCAAAAGTTTAATCATGCAATCACTGAGCAAGACTATGGGAATGAAGACATTCTCAAACAATTGCTTGCAGAAGAATAAATTGGTATGGGGCCAATGGAAGTCAATTTGCCAACAGCTTTCAGGCCAGGCATGGTGGCTCACGCCTGTAATCCAAGCACTTTGGAGGCCAAGGCAGGCGGATCACCTGAGGTCAGGAGTTCAAGACCAACAGCTTTCAAAATTCCAAATGTGTACACACTTTAGTAATCCTGCTTGCAGTAATGCAGGGGTGTCCAATCTTGTGGCTTCCCTGGGCCACACTGGAAGAAGAATGTCTTGGGACACACATAAAATACACTAACAATAATAGCTGATGAGCTTTAAATAAAAATTTGCAAAAAAAATCTCATAGTGCTCTAAGAAAGTTTACAAATTTGTGTTGGGCAGAAGAATTCAAAGCTGTCCTGGGCCTCATGCAGCCTGTGGGCCACAGGTTGGACAAGCCTGTGGTAGGGGGGCCTACAGATATATTTGTGCATATGTAAAATAATTATGTAAAGGTGACTAACCTACAACACTGCAAAAGCTAAAGATCAATGTTCATCAACAGAAGGCAGTATGCCACATTCATACAATAGAATACTGTGCAACTCTAAAGACAAAAGATGAGAAACGCTACCACCCCAGTTCAAAAAATAACTCCAATTATTAGGTACATAGTTAAGTACAAACAGCAAGATTCAGAGAGTGTAAGTGACAGGTCAATTTATAGGGATAAGGATACCTTATACAGACAGTACACCTTACAGGCTGAAAGCAGAGCGTGTGGAAGATACACCTATAAAGGATGTGAATATGTGTATGTGAATATGCACACACACACATTTTCCTTTAAACGAGTGAAGAAACTAGGGAAGGATCCAAGAGAGTAACAGCAGTGATTACGGGGAATTGAGGGTGGCGCTCAGTAGATAAGTACCAAGGTACAGATGGGAGACAATGTTTTCACTGAGCAGAAGTTTTCATTAACGTTAGCACTTAAGTACGTTACTAGGAGAACAATATTCATGCATTAACTGAACCCAGCTTGGTTAGCCAGCTTTCTTGGAGAAAACACATGTGCCACATATGACTACCACAAGCCATGATGCCACTTTGCCCTATCACACCACTCTAGTCACACAAATGAACATCAATTCCAGCTCAGCAGTAGCATTAAGATGGCCCATGCTTTGGATTTCCTAGCATATGAAAGTTAAGACTGTTTCCGCATCCTCAAAGAAACTGGTTTCTGCCAGCCTCCACTTCAGTGTATTTCATAAACCAACCTTTACCCCTCCTAGATTGTTCCCCTAAGTAGCATAAGCTCAACGCCTAAGCTTTTAGGTCAGCAACGTATTTTTAAGAAGTGTATCAGTTCTTCCTTTTAAAAAAATACAGTTGTCCCTCAGTATCTGTGGGGGATTGGGCCACAGATACCCAAATCAGAACAAACTCAAGTCCTGCTGTCAGCCCTGCTGAACCTGTGGACAGGAAAAGTCAGCCATCTGTATCCGCCCTTAGCACCCCACGAACACAGTTATTTTCAACCTGAATTTGGTTACAGATACAGAAGTTGCCTATATGGAGGGCTGATGAGATTTACTGAAAAAACTCACATATAAGTGGACCTATGCCGTGCAGGCTCGTGTTGTTCAAGAGTCAATTATAGTTCCTGAGAAAATGTTGCTTGTTTTTTATCTTTTTCCTCAGTGTGGACTTCAAACAAACAAGTGTCTTTTGCTAACAATAGTGGTTCATAAGCAGGCAGCGTAAAAAGATGATTCCTGTTCTCTGCTGGAGGGCTGGGAACAGGGCACTTGGAAATAGAGTTCTCCAAAAGTCAGGGACATTTTGTTTAAGGCAGAGTAAACAGAATGGAAAGAGTCCTATTAAATGTCTAAGCCGGTTATACATAAACATTCCCCAATCTCTTTCAGCAGCTTCCTCCTCACAGGGAAAAGCAGGAATAAAATTGGCCTGACAGCACAAGGCTGTCATCAGGCTTCCTGTCCACACCTCTTCCCTGCCCATCTGCTACTACATTCACATGAAGAGGGTAAAACTTTTGTGCAGATGAGTAACTACATGTTCCTAGCACAGTGTTTGCATCCGGTGGCTTCTTGATAAATATCTTTTGTGATGTTCCTAGTATTTAGGAAACATTTATTCGGACCACCATCCGATAATGCTCTAGAAAGAAAAAAAAAAAAATGCTAACATGCAGTTTATTCCAGTGACATCATAACCAAGCTCAAACCAGAGCAGGGCCAATACCAACAAACTCCATGACCATAACAGATGCCAGGGAGTATATTTTTTCCAAGTTCATCCCACAACCACCTTAGGCATAAAATGCCTACCCAGTCCCAACATAAAACTCATGCCCACTTGGTATCCAGCAGTAATCAACAACCAGTCTAATATTATTTCTGTGTGAATCAAACTCTAAAAAATAACAATAGTGGTTCGGGAGGCACTTCCCAAATAAGCTAATGACAAATCCACCAAGGTTAACTGCACAGGATAAATGCACTGGCTGCAGACGCTGCATTTTAATAGGTCATAAGACAAAAGCTTGTCAAAGTCAATCACCTCCCCCACACTATGACAAGTCCACCAAGCTGGAGCCTACACTGATCTCATACTTTCAAATCCTCTTCTCTATAAGCTTTGGAATGCTGTAGTCAACAGGCATAAATATCTAAACCTCATAAAAAACATAAGTCACTTTTTCATTTTCAGTCGTTAGTTCTTCGGCCATTTTAAATAATTATGGCACTACTAAAGACCTCTACGAATATATAGCATAGACCTGAAAACTAAGACTACAAGCTGAATGACTTTTCTAGCTTAAGCAAGCATATCCAAATGTTGACTCCAGTTCACTGGTTGATTAGCAGAAAGTGCCAAAGAATATCCGAATTCTGGACTGTCCAAGCCTGGCGTAATAAGAGAAACTTACCCTCAGTGGGAAAAGATGTAACTACAATGGAATTACAGACATGCCATTTGCAGTGCCATAAAACTTTTTCTTTTTTTTTTTTTTTTGAAGAAAAAAGTATTTTTTAAGCATTTCTACTCTGAGGATTCATTTAGTTCAGAATTACTTAGCAAAGCTTCAAATAACTATTTTTAGGTAGTGGTGGCTAGGGTAAGTTTTTACTTGAGTGAAATGTAGTTGTTTCCTCAGAGGTAAAATTCTCAAAGTTCAACATTTGCAAAAGTGATTTGGTAGAGAATAATGCTGGAGAATATGTCAGGCATTCAATGTCTGGAGTCCTCCAAAAACTGCAAGCAAAACCAATGTCAAAGTTTAAAATTTACCTTTCCAATGTAACTTTCCTTGTGATCCTGCCATGATACTAAGCTACAGATGATTAATATATCATATCGTCTGCATAGGAACACTACAAAGCAGATGCAGAGGGTTGACAGACTGGCTGTCCAGGTCATCAGCATCACCTCGGCGGTTATCATTTATTCAGCCCCCACACCCAAGGTGCAAAGAATTTGAAGAGACAATTCTCCTAGTGACAAAAAACGAAAAACTTAAACTTCCCAAGTACATAGGTACCCCCCCAAAATGCCATAAATACTTCAGTACTATAGAGCATCCCTTACAGTGTCAACAATAAAAAAGGAATCACAGGGGTCATCTGCTAATTACAGTGGCCGTGCTTTAATTTTGTTAGGAAGTAGCACTGAATCTTTCTGAAGGAAGACTGCTAGACTGTTAGATTATATAAAGAAAATGCAAGAAGATTTTTTTCCCAAGTCTGGATGTCAGAATCTGGGCAATATGTCAATGTGACAACCAATTAAATATTCAGCAATAAAAGAAGATGTTGATACCTATTATTAATCAATCAATATTTACTTAGGGTATGACAAACCAATAATCAGACCCTGGTAACTGTTAATGGCAACTAATCTACAGATGCTAAAAACTATGAAGTCAAATCTCCGATGGCTACACTACAACTTTTTTTAACCAAACAAGTTAGGGTGAAAATGAAGGACTTCATAAGTAAACTGAGAGTTACAATTCTTTAACATGCTAAAAAGAAAACAACTGCATACTATTAACCTTACATAGTCCTCACTGTGCTTTAGAAATAAGATAGTACTAATTTTGTACGGTATTATATCATAGCACTGAAAAAACTGTGAAACAACCAGTCAAGCATATAAAAGGAACCAATTGGCTTCATTATTCTCATAGGTAAACCTGAAAAAGTTATCTTGTTAAACCTGACAAAAGTCAATATTTGCCTAGAAAAATGCAAACAAGTAATCTAAAACTAAACTTTGCCCACTGGAAAAATGTATTTTTCATAGAGCTTAGTTCAAATATCACAACATATTCCTTTGTGAAACAGTGTACCTACGCAGATTCCATCTACTCTGTATATTAGTATTTTCCAAATTTTCAGTCCCCTGACTATTCAATCACACTTTCAATAGCAAACTTCCTCCACAAGCAGAAACAAACAAGCACGTATCACAAAACCCAACCGCTGCAACAAAAACATCCTAATAATCTCTCCCCTTGAAATACATACGCAGCTTTTAAGCACATCAAGCTCGCTGTCTGCTATTTCCCGTCATTGGAAGATTGTGGAAAGCTGATGGAAATCCAGCGTCCAAAAGCTTAATGAGCAAGACTGGCCCCACCCAAGCCAGACCCTGCTGGAGAGGGACATGCTCAGTAGAAAAGCCCAGCTTAGTTCCAAGTCACTTCATTCGTCAGCTAGAAAATGCACATGGGTCAAAGAAAAAAGTCAGCTTCCTGCTGCCTGTTCTACCCACTAAATGAAGAACCCTTTGGCATAGAGGCTTTAGTGACACAACTGTAATTCTATTATTTTTATAAAATTCGTCTATTCCTGAGCTTTAATGACACAACTGTAATTCTACAATTTTTATAAAATTCTTCTATTCCTGATTTTTTTTCTCATTTAGTTTTTGTGGTTATAACTTTTGCTTTGCTTTGGGTCTCCATCCTGCAACTTTGTTTTTATTCTTGTCATTTTAATTCATCCTAGAATACACACCAAAACTCTATGTATACAACATAAAGTAGTCCCCCTTATTCTTGGGGAAAGAAGCCCTGTAGACGCCTGAAACCATCACGAGTATGAAACCTGACTCATCAATTGGAACGTGTTTCCTTTGTTCATGTCTTCCACCCATAAATTTAATGCTTTTTACTTTTTTAATTTTGTTGCTTATTTTTAGAGACAGGGTCTTAGGCAGTCACCCAGCTGGAGTGCAGTAAGTGGCACACTCATGGCTCACTGCAGCCTCAACCTCCAGGGCTGAAACAATCCTCCTACCCCAGCCTTTCAAGCAGCTGGGACCACAGGCATGAACTGCCATGCCCAGATAATATTTTCACGTTTTTGTAAAGACAGAGTCTCACTATGTTACAGCCCAGGCTGATCTCGACCTCCAGGACTCAAGTGATCATCCTGCCTTGGCCTCCCAAAATGTTGGGATTACAGGCATAAGCCACTGAGCCTGGCTACCCTCTTAAATCCTAACTAAGCTTTTATGCACTGTGGCCATAACTTTTGCAGTCTGAGGTGCAACAGCCAAACTAGCACAAATTTCTTTTCCTTTTTTCACAATTTCACAGGTTGAAGACTAGGTTCTTACCATAGATCTTAGCAACCTCAGCATACGATTTTTTCTTTTTCCTTAAGAACTTACCTCTTTTCGCTTAATGGAAGCACCTGATGGCTTTTGGCATATTCAAATTGCCAGCATTGCTATTCTTGGGCTTTGGAGACATTATTAAGTAGAATAAGGGTTATTTGAACACAAGCACTGTGATATCACAATAGTCAATCTGATCACCAAGCCAGCTACTAACTTCTACAGCCACTGGGCAAATGGATTAATTCATGCCCTGTACAGGATGGAGCAGAGATGTGAAGTTTCGTCATGTAACTAAAAATGGCGGGCAACTGAAAACTTATGAATTGCTTGTTTCTGGAATTTTCCATGTAATATTTTCAGACCACAGATGACTGCAGCTAACTGAACTAGAGAAAGCAAAACTATGAATAAGGGGAGATCTGCTGTACAGTCTAATCATCTTTATCTATAAATTACTATAAATTGACATACAAATTTTCAGATAGAGAAAAACTGCAAATATATAATCCAGATTTCAACATTAAAAAATAAAATATTCATTTTGACTCATTTATACAAGAATGTCTATTCATTCACACTGTACATAAAAAATGGACGTGCACTTTAACTTAGATAGTATAGGTACCATGATATAGTTATAAAGCTGCTAAATCATTGTTTCATATCAGTCCTAAACTGAGAAGTAACTAAAAATGGCCAGGTGCAGTGGCTCACACCTGTAACACCAGAACTAAGGGAAGCCAAAGTGGACAAATCACTTGAGGTCAGGAGTTCGAGATCAGCCTGGCCAACATGGTGAAACCCCATCTCTACTAAAAATATAAAAATTGGCCAGGTGTGGTAGTGTGTGCCTGTGGTTCCAGCTACTCAGGAGGCAGTAGAATTGCTTGAACCCAGGAGGTGGAGGTTGCAGTGAGCCGAGATCATGCCACTGCACTCCAGCCTGGCGCCTGGCAAGAGTGAGACTCTGTCTCAAAAAAAAAAAAAAGAAAAAAAGAAATATGGAAGCAACATAAACGTAAAGTCACTAAAGGAAAAATCTGTCAGTTCTAAGATTCAGATCAGAGCAATCCGATAAATAACTAATGTTCCTTAACTCTATAGTACCAAGCCCCCTTTATAGTTCCACAATTTAAATTCTGTGGTTCCTTTTCCCCCATCAGACATATTTGCATTGACAATTCAGGACTGAGATAGACTACAGGTTCACGTGTGCATTTTTACAACTTTACCCAGCTACTGTGTTACTCTCCTACCAAGCAGTAGTAATTATCTATGCACCTTCACTTACAGCAGTGTCTTTCAACAAAAGAATAAGAAAAAAATAGGTCTCTTGTAAATCACAAAGAAAACACTTTAGATATTTACTAATAGATAAACAAGATGTCACCAGTACAAACTAGCAGAAAAAGTAAGGTTTGCAGCCAGGCAAGGTGGCCCACACCTATAATCCCAGCACTCTGGGAGTTCCAGGTGGGAAGATCACAAGGTGGGGTGTTCGAGACCAGCCTGGCCAACATAGTGAAATCCTCTCTCTACTAAGGTACAGAAAAAGAATTAGCCCGGCGTGGTGGCGCACACCTGTAATCCCAGCTACTTGAGAGGCTGAAACAGGCGAACTGCTTGAACCCAGGAGGCGGAGGTTGCAGTGAGCTGAGATGGCACCACTGCACTCCAGCCTGGGTGACAGGGCAAGACTTCATCTCCAAAAAAAGAGGGGGTAAGGTTTGCTTTATGGGAAGACTTGGTGAAAATCTTCACTTTTCTTCTTCACTTTTTTTTGGGGGTGGGGGGTGAAAGTTTCCATGGCACCTCTGAAGAGATTCAGATTTGCCAAAATGGGAAGACACAAATTTTTTTTAAGTCATTCTACATACTGGAAGAAAATTTTACTGTCCACCATAAAGTTTTCATTGGTTCACAAGGAAGAATTTGGTGAGTTTTTTAGTAGAGACAATTTTATTCAATTCAGAGCATCATCCCTTATAGAGATTAAGCTCTTCCCACTTTTTTTTTGTTAAATGTATTTTTTAATAAATGCTGCTGGTATAACTGTAAATTTGTTACAATATACTTAACTTGGAAAAATATTGCCTTTGTGAAAGGAAAATAAATCTTGGGCCCCAAAATCACTAAGCTAACGTGAAAAGTCAAGCTAGGAACTCTTTAGAGCACACCTGCCTCCATTCTATTCAAAGTCAACCCTCTGCTCACTAAGATAAATGTGGGTCTAATTGCCTCCTCTGGAGAGGCTAATCAGAAACTCAAAAGAATGCAACCTTTTGTCTCTTACCTACCTATGACCAGGAATCTCCCGCACCACTTCAAGTTGTCCCACCTTTGCTTCATTTGTCCCCCTTTCCAGACCAAACCAATGTTCATCTTACATATGTTGATTGATGTCTCATGTCTCCCTAAAATGTATAAGACCAAACTGTGCTCTGACCACCCTGGACACCTGTCATCAGGACCTCCTCAGGCTGTGCCATGGGAGGTCAAGGTTGCATGTTGTCAACCTTGATGAAATAAACTTTCTAAATTAACTGAGAACTGTCCCAGATATTCAGGATTCACACCGTCAACATTTTTCCTGAAATTTATAGCTCCATGTAATCCAGAAATGTGAAAACTTCTAACCTATAGCAGCACTGGGCCGTATGAATTCAACCGTGGTAGATCTGGTCCATCCCAGGCATTTCTTAACACCCCTGTGTCTCCTACTCTCTTCTCTTATTCTCCTACTGCTATGAACTGAACTGCGTCCCCCTAAAATTCCTATGTTGAATCTAACCCACAGTGTGGCAGCATATGGAGGTGAGCACTTTGCGAGACAGGTTTAGATAAGGTCAAGAGGGTGGATCTCTCATGGTGAAATTAGTGTACTCATTTAAAAAAGCACCAGAGAACTTGTGCACTCTCTCTATCATAAAGGGCACAGTAGAAGGCAGTTGTCAGTAAGCGAAGAAGAGCCCTTACCAGAAACTCTCCAACTTAAGACTGTGAGAAAATAAGTATTTCTTGTGTAAGCTACCCAGTCTATGGTATTTTGTTATGGCAGCAAGAGCTAAAATGCCTACCTTCTTAACTATGGAACCCAATGCTACTGCTCAGCTCCTCCGCTGGCCTCAAAAGAAAAGATCCTACTTGAGTCCTATGAAGCTCATTGTTCAGAAAAATGTTGGGAGAAATCAGAGAGGGTGAGTTTTGTGGCACTATGATTTGGAAAGAGAACAATTAATAGAGTGAGTTTAAAAATTAGATGATTAGAACCTAGAGAAATTGAGTCCCAGACTCATATACATACCCACTTATAACTTGTAAGTGGTAGAGCCAGCATTCACATCAGTTTGGTCTGCCTTCAAAGCAGACTTTTCCACCAAGGTGGCCTTTTTTTTTTGTTTTGAGACAGAGTCTCACTCTGTCACTCAAGCTGGAGTACAGTGGCGTGATCTTGGCTCACTGCAAACTCTGCCTCCCCAGGTTCAAGCAGCTCTCCTGCCTCAGCCTCCCAAGAAGCTGGGACTACAGACACCTGCCACCAGGCCCAGCTGATTTTTGTATTTTTAGTAGAGATGGGGTTTCACCATATTAGCCAGGCTGGCAAGGCAACCTCTTTAACACTCATGTTTTCCAGGTTAAGTCAAATGAACCCAGAGAGGTGAAATAACATATAAGGTTACTTGACGGGTTATTAGCAGAGACATACACAAACCAGGTCCAGTGTCATTTACTCATTTCCAGTAAGATTTAATACATTTGAGTACATAAAATATATAGGTTGAAACATCTACATATGTCTTAATATTTAAAAATTGTTAATATTATATGAATTTATATCTATTTTGAGAAGACAAAAAGGGCCATGTTTTGACAATGTCTTATTATCTCATTAAAAACAGAAAATTAAAGGTTTATCCACCAAAAATTATTTTTAAAATATTCAAAAAAGTTAGTTATGGTTAGGAGGGGAACACTTTCCCTACATTTGTGTATATGAGTTTGTGTAGACACAGAATTTTATCTTAAACCCAGTATCATAATTTGACTTTTAAAAATCATCCTACCTCCTACTTTATGAGGACAAAGAATGGAATTGAGATATAGAGAACTCAATAATCTGATGAGGCAATCATAGCTCAAAAATCTTAAGAGATACAAACTCTAGGCAGAAAGTACAGCTATCAATATCACAGAGAAGACAATGAGGAAGAAAAGTTCCTTTCAGTCATCTCACTTCTGCTCATCTAGCCCCCATCTGGAAAGTGATTATCATCTGTCGTACTTTTTTCTTGTTGTTGAGATTGAGTCTCACTCCATCACCTGGCTGGAGTACAGCAGCACGATCTCAGCTCATTGCAACCTCAGCCTCCCAGGTTCAAGCGATTCTCCTGTCTCAGCCTCCCAGGTAGCTGAGATTACACATGCCTGCCACTATGCCCAGCTAATTTTTTGTATTTTTAGTAGAGAAAGGGTT
Organism: Callithrix jacchus; assembly: GCF_049354715.1. Taxonomy (NCBI): domain Eukaryota; kingdom Metazoa; phylum Chordata; class Mammalia; order Primates; family Cebidae; genus Callithrix; species Callithrix jacchus. The sequence continues at coordinate 137,640,378 of NC_133505.1, forward strand.
TCACCAGCAGTTCTCAAACTGCTGACCTTGTGATTCACCCGCCTCGGCCTCCCAAAGTGCAGGGATTACAGGAGTGACTTACCGTGCCCAGTCAAATCCTACTAGGAAAAAAAAGCAGACAACACAATTTTCTGGCAAAAAGTACTCAGAAGAAATTAAGAAAAACCTGTTTTTTCATTCGGATGTACAGGGAATCCAATCTTCCCATCTACCAATCATCATGCAAGATTACTTGCTGAAAAAACACGGACAGGAGTTTTATGACCCTTCAGTATGGATGAAATTCAGTCGGTTCATGAAATCTTTTTAACATTTTTTAAGGAGAATGATCCAAGATGGCCGATCGCTAACATCCCGGGATTGCAGCTCTCAGGGAAGGAGCGGTGAACTAGAGGACGCCACACTTTCAAATTCTGGTCGCTCACGGAGCAGAAGATCCCCCAGTGGAGGAAACATACGGGTGGCCAGCGCGACTCTCGTGGCTGGCGCAGCGGTTCCGCGGGCACCTCGGCGCGGCAGCTCTTGGAGCAGAGTAAACAGGTTCGGAGGACCCACAAGGGCCCCCAGCACAACACCAGGGCCCGGCCCAGCGGCTGTGACAGCACTTCGGTGCGGCAGCGCTCGGCGCAGAGTAAACGGGACCGGTTCCCCTTCTGACCAAGGTTTGGAGCCCCGGGAAGGCAGAGTCGCCTACTAGGGACACAAGAAGGAAGCCCGACAGGAGAATCCTGGGCAGAAAAGCACCATCAGTTTTAACGCCGCTGCTCTGGCCCTGGGAACTAACAACCTGGACGTCCACTCAAGAGACCTAATCTGAAAGTTGGTAAATTCAAAGACGGCAGGAGGATAAATTTACAATGACGGGAAGAAACCAGCGTAAAAAAGCCGAGAATACTCAAAGTCAGAACGCCTCTCCCTCTAAAGATGATCACAGTTCCACATCAACAATGGAACAAGGCTTGATGGAGAACGAGTGCCTCCTGATGACAGAATCACTCTTCAAGGAATGGATAATAACAAACTTCGGTGAGTTAAAAGAACACGTTGTAGCCCAACGTAAAGAAACTAGGAACTTTGAAAAAAGGTTTGATGAAATCCTATTGAGAATAGACAACTTAGAGAGGAGTATGAGTGAATTAATGGAACTGAAGAATACAATACAGGAACTCCGAGAAGTATGCACAGGTTTAAACACTCGAATTGTTCAAGCAGAAGAAGGGATATCAGAGGTCAAAGTCCAACTTAATGAAATAAAACGTGAAGAAAAGATTAGAGAAAAAAGGATAAAAAGGAATGAGCAAAGTCTCCAAGAAATGTGGGACTATGTGAAAAGACCAAATTTACGTTTGATAGGTGTACCTGAATGCGACGGAGAGAATGAATCCAAGCTGGAAAATACCCTTCAGGATATTATTCAGGAAAATTTTCCTAAACCAGCAAAGCAGGTCAACATTCAACCCCAGGTAATACAGAGAACACCACAAAGATATTCCTCAAGAAGAGCAACCCCAAGGCACATAATCGTTAGATTCACCAGGGTTGAAACGAAGGAGAAAATACTAAGGGCAGCCAGAGAGAAAGGTCAGGTTACCCACAAAGGCAAGCCTATCAGACTCACAGCAGATCTCTCAGCAGAAACTCTACAAGCCAGAAGAGAGTGGGGGCCAATATTCAACATCCTCAAAGAACAGAACCTTCAGCCCAGAATTTCATATCCAGCCAAACTAAGCTTCACAACTGAAGGAAAAATAAAATCTTTTATGAACAAGCAAGAACTCAGAGATTTTATTACCACCAGGCCTGCTTTACAAGAGCTTCTGAAAGAAGCATTACACACAGAAAGAAACAACCAGTATTAGCCTTTCTAAAAATACACCAAAAAGTAAAGAGCACCAACATAAAGAAGAATTTACACCAACGAATGGATAAAATAGCCAGTCAACATCAAATGGCAGTAACCCTAAATTTAAATTGACTAAATCCCCCAATCAAAAGACACAGCCAAAACCCAATGGCATGTTACATCCAGACCTGTTTCACATGCAAGGATACACAAAGACTCAAAACAAAGGGATGGAGAAAGATTTACCAACCAAATAGAGAGCAAAAATAAATAATAAATAAATAAAAAGCAGGAGTTGCAAATCTCGTAGCGGATAAAATAGATTTTAAAGCAACAAAGATATAGTGGTAAAAGGATCTATGCAACAACAAGAGCTAACGATCCTAACACCCAGATACATAGAGACTTAGACTCAATGAGACAGAAAATTAATAAGGATATCAAGGACTCGAACTCAGATCCAGAACAAGTAAACTTAATAAATATTTATAGAGCTCTCCACTTCAAATACACAAAATATACATTCTTGTCAATACCACATCACATCTATCCATAAGTTTAAATGAAACATTGATTGGTCATTAATAATACCCAATTTTTTTCAAAATAAAGCAATATTTCCATGTACTCTCCCTCTTTCTCTTCCTCTTTCTTCCTCTCCTTTACTTATTTTTTTTTTTTCCTTCTCTCAAAAAAAAAAGAAATCAACTTGTAAACCTCTAGATCCAGGTCGGCAATATTTCTCTCATTGCTTGATTTCCTTCCTTCCCTTCCCTCCCTCCCTCCCCGCTTCCTCCCTTCTTTCCTTCCTTCCTCCCTTCCTTCCTCCCTACCATCCTTCTTCCCTCCCTTCCTGCCTTCCTCCCCCGCAAAAAAAAAACATTTTTTAAAATGGTCCACACTTTCTAGAATCATTGATATTGACTATCTATCTAATGTTGGCAGAAAAAACAGTATTTTCACTAGCACCTTGGCTCTAATGTGCAAGTTCTTTGACCACATACCACAGTTTAACTTCTCTCACGCGCTAAGCCAGAATAACATGCACAACCACACACGCGTCACCCGCGAAGTTTCTTCCCCTACCAGACATCTCAGCAATGTTAGGCTCTTATGTTCAATTATATTAAAAACAACTACATTTTTAAGATGTAATGTTGAGAAGTACTGTAGATTTATGAGACTCTAGGAAAGAAAGGCACTGCATGACCCCAGATTTTTACAAGGGGTGTGGAGAGAAAGCGGGAGCAGGTATGGAAGGAAGAAAACGAACAACAGAATAAGAGTGGTGGCTGAGACTCTCTAATCAAAAAGTTGCTGTTTTGAACCAAAGAGGCATCTAAAAAGAGGATAAAACTCTTAACAAATCCTTTTTGTTTGTTTTTAATTAACGACAAAATTCAAAAGCACCACTTTTTAAATTACAGGATCAGACCAGCGTAGTAATCCAGCAGGTACATTAAACTGTATTATTTTCGTTCTACTTTATGTCTAAGAAATGTGTGCTGAGTTCCTGCTTTGCATCAGACCAGTGTCTAGGCCCTCAGGACCTAGAGAAAGTTCTTGCAACAGTCTACTGCGCATTTACAGTCTAACAGGGAAGTCAGACACATACACAAATCATTACACTTCATGTGACGAGGGCTATAAGAGGCTTTGTGCATACAAGAAGGGGACAAAGGAAGTGGTCAGCTCCTTTAGGCAGTCAAGGAAAGCCTTATAAACCTTACAAATATAGGCTCATTCTTCTCTCATACTTTGAATGAGCAGATGCTACCAATAGGTCATAAGGACACCCACCTTGCCTTAGGGATTAAATAAATAAAACAAAAGCACCCACCAAAAGCCCACTCCATACAAAGCAGAAACAACTATCTTGCTAGAAGCTGTATAATACAGTTGTAGTTCAGAGCTAAAAAGTATCTCATTGTTCAGGTACCTCCACCTCTCGCCTTTAATTAGATGGGGAATCTAAGGCTCAGAGTGAGGTCATTTACATAGCAAATCAGCAGGAAGATCTCACCAGGCTAGATGCCAGATTCTTACTAATAATCCCAGTGCCTTTTCTTGTAGCAAACTGTCCTGCCTAGATGAGAAGGGGAGACACACTAAAGGAGAGAAAAATGAATAGAGACCCTTCATTGTTGTCCAAGGGCCAGAAGAAACAAAATAGCCTGAGACCAGGAATACAAGAGACCTACAATGCTCCCCAGCTCTGCTCCAACTTCTGTACCCAAAAAAAATGCTATCACCACCCTCCTCCCCCAAAATTGTAAGTCTCCAACAACAAAAGGGCAATTGCCAAGAAATTATCTATTCTTCTTAACCTCAAAGAACATCAAACATACTCAAACAGCTTAGATAAATTCCCATGTTGCCAGTTAGCTATGTGTATAAAATAAGAGTGGCAGCTGCTAACCTACCTATACAATGGGATTGTTGTAAGGATCAAAAAAGAACCATAATAGCTACTGGCAAAGTGCAAAATGCTAAATGAATGCAATTTAATGTTAAACACAGAATTTCCATAGTCAAACACAGAATTTCCATGGTCAAAAGGTTCATCGAAGCCTTTTCCCCTATAAGTGGTAGAAGGTATCATTATGGTTTAACTTTATTTATAAAAAAGAAACATCAATGTATAATAATTTCCTACCAATCCAGTTTATCTTTTTCTTTCTCAACTTGTAGAAGGAAAATTATATCTCCACCCTAACCCACCCCCTATAATTTCTCTTCTTTTCTCTCCTTTACTTTAAGACAGCCACCACCGTTTATATGGTTTATAGAACCATATAAACATCAAACATGTAAACCCAAAGCTTTTATCAAAAACTTGTATAAAGTTGAATGCTGCTTCTACCAGAGCAAGCTGGGGAAATGTGAAGGTGTATATAACAAGCAACGCACAGCTACAAATCCAGATTGCTGTGGGGAGGTACAGCCCCACCTACGGCCCTCTCCTCACTTCACCTGTCTCACTGTCTTCCTTCTTTCTGCCTGATATATGCAATCTGCAATGGTTTGGGTACTTGCTGAGAACCCAATGTACTTCCAATCCTTCACAACTTTCTTAGCTCTCCATAATTTGAGACTACAGCTCTGCCCACTTCTTCCTGTAGGTTCACTTTCAAAACTTAACTCTCCAAACTTGGATAGAAAATCCTAACCACAAGTGCCAAGATGTTCTCAATCCAAAAACACACCTACTCAAACAATAAAAAAATATATCCAACATCAAGCCATTACACTCACCATTACCTATGCTCAAGAAATTTTGATTTTAATACCGTACTTTGGGTTTTTGCAAAGATCCATTCATTCCATGAGGAATTGCTCTGTGCTTGCTGATAGTTGCTGACGATACAGACCTGTGTAAAATTTGGCTTCAGCAGTGTGAGAGCAGGGCATTTAAATTGCTAAATAGCGATTAAGAGCTATCAAGGAAGCATAAACAATTTAGCAGTTAACAGACTCCAAGAAGGAAGAATACTTCCCGAGGTGACATTTGACCTGGCCTTGAAGGATAAGAAGGAGCTTACTGGGCCTATTATAAGTGGGTAGAAGCACACTCCTCACCGTGGGAACAGTAAGTGAAGGGCATAGAATCATGAAAGATAAATGTGTTGTAGAGAACAGTGAGAACCTCAAGGCCCTGGAACACAGGATGGAAATGGAGGAGACAGGACAAAGAAAGCAACACCCAAAGCTCAGATGCTTTCACTTTATCCTGTAGGCAATTTAAAAATGCTATTAACTTTGTCTTTCTGGAAGATGATTTTGGCAGCCATATGAGACCCACAGACACAATGAAAGGAAACTGATCGGCCAGAACGATGGTTCATGCTTGCAATGCCAGCACTTTCGGAGGCTGCGGTGGGTGGACCACTTGAGGTCAGAAGTTTGAGACCAGCCTAGCCAACATGGCGAAACCCCATCTCGCCTAACAATATAAAAATTAGCCAGACATGTTGGCACGTGCCTGTAATCCCAGCTACTCGAGAGGCTGAGACATGAGAATTGCTTGAACCCAGGAGGCTGAGGCTGCAGTGAGCCAATATCGTGCCACTGTACTCCAGCCTGGGTGACGGAGCAAGATTCTGTCAAAAAAAAAAAAAAAAAAGGGAAACTGGTTAAGATGATGCTCCAGAGATTCAAGAAACTAAGACAAAGGCAATAAGAATGTAATGAAGAGACAGCGTCAATAAATATTTAATGGGTAAAATGAATGGGACTTGATAATTAAATGGATTCTGAGAGTAATGAAGAATAAAGTTCCCAGGTTCCTGAGGATCAAAGGTTAGATAGTGGTAACAGAGGGATTTCCAAACAAAGTAGGAAACAGAAAGGAAGGAAGCAAAAGCTTCCACTTTGAATACATCTGGACTGAAGAGTCTGTCTGACAACCAGGTGGAAATCCAAAGATGGTTGAATATCTGTGTCTGAATGACAGAGCCTGGGTTTCCAGACTGAGATGTGGAATTGCTCAGCCAATCAGTGTTATCAGAGGCAGATGAAACCGCAGAGAAAACAAACAGTAGGATAAATGCTCATCAAAAATCCCCAGGTAGAGAGGCCAAAGAACCCATCAAGGAGGCTGAGAAAGATCGGCATTAAGAGAAAGAAAAGCAAAAACGTACTGACAAGAAAGAAGAGTCAAACCGGGAGGCATGACGTGGGCAGATTGCGTCAGGGAACAATAAGGGTTAGAGGCTGTCATAAGATTGCTGCTAACCTCAAAGAGCACGTTCGATGGCTAGGAGAAGAAAAAGCTAATGGCTACAGATTCAAATATCAGAAGAGGGGAGGGAAAGAGGTAAGTGTAACTTAATCTCTGAAGTTCAGCAATGAAGAAAGGGCAAGTAACTAGAAAAAGTCTAGTGTTGAGGAGAGATATATGTTTAGGCTGTATTGTTTGGTACAGTCTTTCGGTGCAAGAGACAGAGAGGAGAGGTTCAAGACACAAAGGAGAAAGAATGGAAAATGAACGGCATGTCGTTTTTTTAAAAATGGAGGAAAAGGATCAAAACCAGAGAGAATAATTTAACCTTAAACTGCCAGAGAGACATCCCGACCCCAGAGGCCAAAGAGAACAGTAATGGGAAACAGACATGAGCTGGGAGAGAAAGGGGTTTACGGAAGCTAGAAAGATAGGCAGGGGAATCTAACAACTTTGGAGCATTTTGTTAAATAAAATTTATAGGGGGCCATTGTTTTGGACTAGCCTCCCGCACTAGGCTCCAGCGGACCATACCACATAGAATGGAGCCAGGCGATCAAACTGAACTCTGAAACGGGGCATTTTTTAAGGAAGAAAGAAATTCACGGTGACCAATCCAAAGGGGCAGCATGATAAAGAAGTCCCTCTCTGTTTTAACACTATAAGAAAAGTCACTTTGAAACAACCAACCTGCTTTTGTTCTATTTCTGCTTTCCTCGGCTCTTTTCTGTCTTTAAAAGTAACTTCCTCTGTTCAGCTTATCGGACATCTGTTCTATTTATAGAATGAGGTGTTGCTGGAGTCTTGAATGGCAAATAAAAACCATTTAAAATAAATTTGTAGTGATTTTAACAATGTAAAGGAAAAACAACTAAGGAGAAAGGGAGAAAATTTTTGGAAAAACTATGGTCAACCACCCAGAATATATTCGATGATAATTCTCCTAGCATTTATACAAACATATGGCTTAAAACAGGGTGAACAATTTTTAATATGAGAAGTCATTGGTGTTTTAAACTCTTCAAATATATCAAACTCTTCTCATATACTAACTTGATTTGTAAATCAGTATCTATTAAATAAGTTACTCAGGAAAATAATCAAATGAATGGCAATCTCCTTATCAGTATAGAGGCAGAAAAGTTGTTAAAAATAACACACTGAAATTGTAAAGTTTGGAGAGGGGTGTTTTGTTTTCATCATAGTGTGTGCCAAGGGCCTAACTAAATTTATTTTATTAGATACAATACCTACAACTGTAACTCCTATTCTCGAACTGTGAAGCCTGTGTCTCAATAAAATGCCAGTTTAAAAGACAAGATAATGAAGACCACCATCACCACCAGAGCTCCATAAGAATATGTGAAAGGTTATAAAACAAAACTCCTTTTATAGGGTTGAATCCTTTCCAGGGTGGGCCTTTAAGACATTCTGACAGTGCACACAAATACTATCTCTGGAACAAAACCAAAAAGGCACAGCTGCAAGACATCTTCCACTGAAGTTGTAACTGACTCAATTGCAGTTCTTCCTTTGAGCAAGGGAGTCTATAAAAGCCAGAAGCAGTGCTATTTTCCCCTAGAAACTGTTTAGTGGAACAGCCTTCTACTAATCCAAACTGTAGCTTTATTAAAAAGCTAAAATAGACAGCATGTCTATTTAAGTTTGTAAAAGAAAACATAATGTGGGAATAAAAAAAGTATATGTGGTTTTCATTAAGCAAAATCCCCAACTGAACCAAAATTATGCTGAAATATATAAGATATAAATTTTTTAAATTACAATTTATCACCATCACCAGAAGGAAATTTAAATTTATTATAACAGAATTATTTTCTCAACTACCAAGGAATAATAGCAATTTTAAAAGTTTAGATGATTAGCATTCATATTCAGAACACTGATTTATTTTGAATTTTATTTCATTTAAATTTATATCTGGATATTTACAATAGCTAAGATTAAAAAAAAATCAAAGGCATTTTTAAGTAAATTAGGAATAACACCAACACAAGAAAAACAATTTAGGTAACCAAATCAATGCATTATTTAGTAATGCTTTCAATACTGTAGTTTTGACTATGTTTCTATAGCAATGCCAACAAATACTTCTTATACAGCCAAAATGAAAACCAATAACCACTTCTCTAGTTTATTTCTATTATGGCTTCCAGCAGCAACAACAAAAAGAAGCCTTTCTAAAATTCATTCCACAAACTTCAAAACCTAAGGCTAAATATACAACAGCTGTGGCCAGGCATGGTGGCTCACACCTATAATCCCAACACTTTGGGAGGCCAAGGTGGGCAGATTACCTGAGGTCACAAGTTCAAGACCAGCCAGACCAACATGGAGAAGAAACCCATCTCACTAAAAATACAAAATTAGCCAGGCGTGGAGGCACACACTTGTAAGCTCAGCTACCCAGGAAGCTGAGGCAGGAGAATCACTTGAATCCAGCAGGCAAAGGTTGCGATAAGCTGAGATGGCACCACTGCACTTCAGCCCGGGCAACAAGAGTGAAACTCCATCTCAAAAAAATATATATAGATAGATATATTGTATAGATATATAGATATTATATAATATAGATGATATGTATATTATCTATATTATATTACATCTATATAAGAGTTGCAGTTAACCACAAGTGTCAGATATTCTCAAATTCTTTAGAAGGGAAGTTAATGACAGAAAGGTTATAACCGTATTACCTTTTGACAACAATTCACTCAGAATAACAAACAAAAAACAATAGAGGGAAATAAAGAAATGACTAACAAATGGAACTAAAGAAATGACTAAGAAATGGAACACTGAAAACTTTGTGTCAAAACGTAAAGAACTCAATATGCCAAGAAATACACAAATTCTGCAAAGTTCTCTGCAGAAGTTGCAGATTGCTTTCAAAAACTGCTTTTTGTTGGAGCCATTGTTTTGAAGAAAATATTTTACTAACAATAAAAGATCTACCTACCTGGTAAGAAAGCTTTCCACTAACGTATTTATGTTTCAAAACATCTCTGTAAGGCACATATTATCAAGTTCATTTTGTAGTCAAATAAAATGAGGCTAAGAGAAATTAAATAACTTCCCTTAATTAGCATAAAATGCAAAAATCATATAGTGGTTAATCATCAGTCCTAGAGTTAGACAAACCTGAATTTGGATTCTGGCTCAACCCCCTAACAATCATGTATAAATCCAATTCTATTTTATGTGAGATACACATTCCTGACATTACACCATGATGCTTATATAATCTGAACTACAAAAAGCAGCCATTAGGTAAACAGCCTCACCTTCTGATGTCTCACATTTGCCCACGGACTTTACTATAATCATTACAACTTTATACAACTATTTCCACTCTAGTACCATAAATGTTCTCAAAAAGATTTTGTAAGAGAAATCAGGAAACACAAATGAAAATTGCAGATGTTTCTATTTTCCAAACACATACACATGTATCAACAGATGCTTGCCTGGCACTTAATGTTACTTGCTAGACATATCAGTATATGCCTTTCTTCAGAACACTGAGAACTAAAGTCATGTATCAATGAGGATCATTTTTTGAGAAACGTATCCTTAAGGTGATTGGTGATTTCCTCCTTGTGCAAGCACCACAGAGTGTACTTACAATGTAGATGGTACAGCCTGCTACACATCTAAGCTAGATGGCATAGCCTATTACTTCTAGGCTACAAACTTGTACAGCATGTTACTATACACTTGTACACTACTAGAGACTTTTTTTCTTTGAGACAGAGTCTTAAGTTCACCTGAAAGTTCATCCAGGCTGCAGTGCAGTGGTGTAATCATGGCTCACTGAAGCCTGAAACTCCTGGGCTCCGTGATCCTCCCACCTCAGCCTCCCAATTAGCTCGGACTTTAAGTGCGCATCACCTGCCCTGTGGATATTTTTTTTTTTGTCAAGATGGGATCTCACCATGTTGTGCAGGCTGGTCTCAAGCTCCTGATCTCATACAATCCTCCTGCCTAGGCCTCCCAAAAGTGCTGGGATTACAGCCACGAGACACCATGCCCAACCCAATTATAGACTTTATAAACACTTTACACTTAGGCCACAGTAAATTTGTTTAATGTTTTTATTTAATGAATTAACCTTAGCTTACTATCTTTCTACTTTATAAACTTGTATTTTTTAAAGCTTTTCACTCTTGTAACATTTAGCTTAAAAGGCAAACATACTATATAGCTGTATAAAAATATTCTTTCTTTATATCCCTATTCTATAAGCTTTTCTCTATCTTTAAACTTTTTTGTTAAAAACTAAGATGAAAACACACATACTAGCATAGGCCCATACAGAGTCAGAATCATCAGTATCACTGTCTTCCACCTCCATATCTCATGCTACTAGAAGGTCTTCAGGGGCAATAACATGGAGCTATCATTTCCCATGATAATGATGCCTTCTCAAATACCTCCTGAAGGACATGCCTGAGGCTGTTTCACAGTTAAAGTTTGTTTTTTTGTACTCTAAAATAATGATTAACAGTAGAGTATAGCAAATATATAAACCAGTAACATAATCTCTATAATTATCAAGTATTACAAACATAGTTGTATATGCTAGATTTTTATATGACTGGCTACACAGTAGGTTTGTTCACACCAGCATCACCATGAACATGTGAATAATGCATTGTGCTATGATATTACCATGACTACAGTATCTCTAGATAATAGGAATTTTTCACCTCCACTATAATCTTATGGGACCACCATCCTCTATGTGGTCTATTGTTGACCAAAATGTTGTTATGCACCACATTACTGTATTTGGGGAAACTGGAGAAGTTCAAATGAAAAGTTATCTCTATAAACTTGAGGTAACTATAACGCATTTTTTAAAAGATGCCTATAAGCACTATCAACACATATACCAGATGTCCCACAACACTTCTGGTTTCTAATATTCTGTTCCACTGTCTCTTAAGAAAACACATACATTCTAGACCACATTTATCCTTTCTATTTTTTTTTTTTTTTTTTTTTTTGAGACAGAGTTTCGCTCTTGTTACCCAGGCTGGAGTGCAATGGCGCAATCTCGGCTCACCGCAACCTCCGCCCCCTGGGTTCAGGCAATTCTCCTGCCTCAGCCTCCTGAGTAGCTGGGATTACAGGCACGCGCCACCGTGCCCAGCTAACTTTTTGTAATTTTTAGTAGAGACGGGGTTTCACCATGTTGACCTGGATGGTCTCGATCTGTTGACCTCGTGATCCACCCGCCTCGGCCTCCCAAAGTGCTGGGATTACAGGCTTGAGCCACCGCGCCCGGCCTCCTTTCTATTTTTTAACTGAAACAACATAATCATCAGATTCATGGGCTCGGAACCAAGAGATTTCTGTAGACTAGAATGGTGAATAGAAGACTTGAATAAAACTCTGAAAGGAGAATGAATTGCCATTGGTAGGGAAAAGGAACAAGAACATTCAAGAGAGATGGGAACAGTTCTGAGGCAGGGTGAAGATGCAGACTGGACAACATGCTCTTGAAGATGGTGACAGTAACAGGAGGCAGCCAAATGTCTAGGCATCCAGGGGCAGGTCCCTGATGAACCCCCACCTTCAAGCCAAAATACCTAGCTTAAAGGCTGAAAGCCCAAGACTGCTGGTTCTGAATGAAGTTTGCAACCCAGAGTGAGATCTTCTGTTCCTGTTTACCCATCCCTTCCCTATTGTTTCTTTCTGAACAATGGTTTTTAACCAATTCAATGTTATCTTTTCCAGTACTACCCATAACCTGCCCTCCCTGACTCTGAGCCCATAAAAGCCCCAGACTCAGCCACATCTGGGGTACTTTCCCACCTTCTGGTAGTAGGACCACCCCTGCATCTCCTCTCTGATGAAAGCTGTTTTCCTCACTCAGTAAAACTCCCTGCCTCGCTCATTCTTTGACTGTCAGTGTATTCTCATTCTTCTTGGGTGCAGGACAAGAACTTAGGAACCCGTGGGAAGGACAAGAACTTGGGAACCAGTGCACAAGTCAGCATCGGCCTAGGAGGGCCAAGTGGACAGGCCATCTCCTGCAGCAGGTGGCATGGCCACGAAAGGTCCAGATGGGATGTCACAAGCTGGAGGTCCCTGGCTTGCAAAGTGTCCAAGAAAAGAATCCTGTGTCATTGGGGTGTAGGAGTTGGTAAGCCAGGCAGTGAAATGACTACTGACACTGGATCAGAATTACATACGAAGATAAGTCATAGGTAATGTTGAAAATGATAGTTGGAAAGGCTGTTGAGGGCTTTGGAGAACAGAAGAACTTTGGGCTAAAGAATATAGGTGAGAAGCTCCCTGAAGATGTTTTTGTTTTGTTTTACTTTTCTGGTAGCAGCCTGGAGATATACAAGTCACCTAATTTAGGTGTACAATAAAATGGTTTTGAGTATAGTCACAGAGTTGTACAACCAGCACCACCAACAATTTTATACCATATTTATTATCCCCAAGAGAAACCTTCCTAATTCATTCTTTGGGGCCTGATACAAAAGCCAAACAAAACAAGAAAAGTAAACTACAGACCAACATCCCTATAAACACACAGGCAAAAAAATCTTTGAGAAAATACTGGCAAACCAAATCCAGCAGGATATTAAAAGTATCTTATATCATGGCCAACTAGGATTTATTCCAGAACTACAGAGTAGTTCAACAAAAGAAAATTAACCAATAAACAATATTAATAGAAATGAAGCAGGGAACCCACATGATCACCTCAATAGATACAGAAAAAGCATTTGAAAAAAGCCAACATTCTTTTCACAATAAAAATACTCAATAAACTAGAAATAACATTTCTCCAAGGAAGATATACAACTGGCCAATCATAACATGAAAAGTTATTAAACATCATTAGTCATTAGAGAACGGAAATCCAAATCACATTCAGATACTGCTTCAAACACACTACGATAGCAATGTTTAAAAAATGAAGAAGAAAAAAATAAGTGTTGGCAAGGATTTGGAGAATTAGAATCCTTATCCACTGCTGGAAGGAATGTAAAATGAGGTAGCAGATTCAGAAGGTTCTAGAGAAAGTGAGGAATGGAAAGTGACTACTTAAGAGGTAAAGGATTTCTCCAGGAGAAGATAAAAATGTTCTGAGATAGTAGTAATGGTTGAACATTTCAAATGTAATAAAAACCAATACTGTGTACTTTAAAATTGGTAAAATGATTTTTAAAATGATAAATTTTATGTTATATGACTTTGATCTCATTAAAGAAAAAGAAAGTCTCATACTCTAGCTGTCACACCACATTACCCCCAGCAATCACTAATCTACTTCCTGAATCTATAGATTTCCCTTTCCTGGACATTTTATATAAATGGATTCTTATATGGGGCCTTTTGTGTCTGGTTTCTTTCACTTATATTTTCAAGGTTCATACATGTTGTAACGTATCAGTACTTCCTTCATTTGTAAGCCCTAATAATATTAAATTCTACGGCTATAGCACACTGTGTTTATACATTCATTAATTTAGGGATATTTGTGTTGTATCTGCTTTTTGGCTAGCATGAATAACTGCCATGAACATCCGTATACAATTTATTGTGTGGTCATATGTTTTCATTTCTGTTGGGTATATACTTACGAGCAGAACTGCTGGATCAAATTACTACTCTGTGTTTAGTTTTTGAGGAAACGCCAGACTACTTTACATTGTGACTGCTCTATTTTACAGTGCCACCAGCAGTATATATGGGTTCCAATCTCCTGAGCCTACTGCACCCAAGCAGGATGAACACTAAATATTGTTCTGAGGGCCAGGCATGGTGGCTCATGCCTGTAATCCCAGCACTTTGGGAGGCCAAGGTGGGCAGATCACGTGAGGTCAGGAGTTCAAGACCAGCTTGGCCAACATGGTGAAACCCCATCTCTACTAAAAACACAAAAATTAGCCAGGTATGGTGGCAGGCACCTGTAATCACAGCTACTCAGGAGGCTGAGGCTGGAGAATCCCTTGAACCCAGCAGGCAGAGGTTGCAGTAAGTCGAGATCGCACGACTACACTCCAGTCTGGACAACGGAGCAAGACTCCGTCAAACAAACAAGCAAACAAACAAATAAATAAATGTTCTGAGAAGATACATTTGGGCACCTAGAATCAGGAAGGGTAGTCAGTAGATGGAGGGAAGCGCAGTCAGAAACATAAATAGGCTCAGGCGGGATACATGCAGCGGCTCACACCTGTAATCCCAATATTTTGGGAGGCCTAGGAAGGAGGACTGCTTGAGCCTAGGGCTTGAAGACCAGCCTGGGCAATATGGTGAGATCCCTGTCTCTACAAAAAAAAATTAAAACTTAGCTGAGTGTGGGTGATACATGTCTGTGGTCCCAGCTACTTGGGAGGCTGAGGAGGAAAAACTGCTTGCACCAGGAGGTTGAAGCTGCAGTGAGCCCTGATTGGGCTACTATACTCCAGCCCGAGTGACAGAGCAAGACCTTGTCTCAAAAATAAATAATAAATAGGCTCAGGTGGAAGTAGCAGACATAAAATCAAAGAATAGGTATTAAACACGTTTTAGAGAAAATAATCTACAGGAGTTGAATTCTAAATAGCAGATAAAAAAGAATCACTAAAAAATAATGCCAAGAATCAAGCCTGGAAAACTAGAAGACTGCAAGGCTCTAGACCTTTCAAGCATACTGAGTTTGAAGTGATGTAACACCTCAGTTCCTAGAGAAGATTACAGAAATCAAGAGTAAAGATGGTAATTTAGGAGTCACCCCAGAGGTATTAGAGAATAACTCGATCCTATCAATTGCTACTAGTATTAATCTTAAAACTTTTTTCCAAACAAGTGACTATTTCCGAAAAGTTTTAGTAATACAAAAATAGAGAAAAAGCACCTTAAAGTCAGGCTTTCCTGAGTGTGGCGGGGGAGACTATAGCAGGGCATCCAAAGAGACTAGAAATACATAAGAGTCTGCAAACAAGAATCACACCTAAGGCGCTCTAAGAACTAAATGTGGTGGACCAAGTCTACCTTCTTAAGAAGGTACAGTCACCTACATGTGTCTAAATATTTGGAGGAAAATCTCAGTGGCAAACTAACCTACCCGCTACAACACTAGCTACAAACCAGCTCAACAGGCAAGCTACGTGCTAAGAATAAAGGACAGGAGAGTGGGCGCAGTGACTCATGCCTGTAATGCCAGTACTTTGGGAGGCCAAGGCAGGAGGATCACCTGAGGTAAGGAGTTTGAAACCAGCCTGACCAACATGGTGACACCTCATCTTACTAAACATACAAAAATGTTAGTCCCAGCTACTCAGGCGGCTGTGGTGGGAGAATTGCTTCAACCCAGGAGGCAGAGGTTGCAGTGAGCCAAGATCACACCACCGCACTCTAGCCTGGGAGACAGAATGAGACTCCGTCTCAAAAACAAACAAACAAAAAGAATGAAGGACAGGAAGTCCAGTATCAGATCATTCATTGATCATTCGCTCATTCAGCAAATAACTATTGGTAGCCCATTAAATGCCAGATAACTGTGGACACAGATGTGATAAGTACCTTAGATACACATACCTAAATAGGGATTCTTCTGAACCCCAATTGACTCTCATTTGCCTTTCTCCCCTATCCCGTTGTAAGCTCCACAAGGCTGTATAATGTTTAAAATAAAATATAAGGTTGATAAATAGGTAGTCATAGCCTATGTTCTCTCTCCCCCAAAGAGAAGTATGCCTTTAAAATTTCATTTTCAACACAGATTGACTGATTTATTCTGGAATGGGCTGAAGAGAGAGGGAAAAAAAAAAGAGTCAGGCACAGTGGCTCATGCCTGTAATCACAGCACTTTGGTAGGCCAAGGTAGGAGGATCACCCGAGGTTAGCAGTTCAAGACCAGCCTGGCCAAAATGGTGAAACCCCATCTGTATTAAAAGTACAAAAATTAGGCAGATATCGTGGGAGGAGCATGTATCCCAGCTACTCAGGAGGCTGAAGCAGGAGAATCGCTTGAACCCAGGAGGCAGAAGTTCCAGTGAGTCAAGATCTGCCACTGCACTCCAGCTGGGTGACAAGAATGAAACTCCATCTCAAAAAAAAAAAAAACAGCTGCTAAAAGAACTGCGAGAGTTTATATCTAGTGGGAGAGGAACTGGTTTAAGGGAGAGAGTTTTAGGTCTGCTCTATACTGTGATGAAGAACGAAAAAAGGTAAGTTGATGAGAATTTTTCTTAAGTTTGGCTGTTTTAGAGACCAGAGTAAAAACTTCAATGGTTTTTCAATTCTTTGTCAATGTTGGGATCTGTATTTCTTTGGTTACCAAAATTAAAACTAGGCCCTGAGTGAGCTCATCTTTGTGCGAGTTACAATATCTTAATAAGGAAAGTGTCAGTGGAATAAAG
The DNA here is from genome assembly GCF_049354715.1 of Callithrix jacchus. Taxonomy (NCBI): domain Eukaryota; kingdom Metazoa; phylum Chordata; class Mammalia; order Primates; family Cebidae; genus Callithrix; species Callithrix jacchus. The sequence goes on from NC_133505.1 coordinate 137,657,332, forward strand.
TGGCTAAATTCAAGAAATATTCAATTAGTAGAATAGTAAGAAGGTATATGGCCAAAGACACTCGGGAATAAAAGAGAGAGACAGAAAGCTAAAGAAAGAACAATTAGAAATGGGACAGCAAACCCATTCAACTGAAATAGTTAACAAGGAAGGCATAGTCGCTTTCGGAGGCAAGTTAATGAGTTCAATTTAGACTGGGTAACAACAACATAAAAACATATAACTAATAAAAGCCGGTAGTGAATTGGCCATGTTCAGTGCCTCACACCTGTAATCCCTGCATTTCGGAAAACCAAGGCAGGCAGATCACCTGAAGTCAGGAGTTTGAGACCAGCCCGGCTAAAATGGCAAAGCCCTGCCTTTACTGAAAATACAAAAATTAGCTGAGTGTGGTGGTGCGGGCTTATAAGTCCAGCTACTTAGGAGGCTGAGGCAGGAGAATGTCTGGAACCAGGGAGGCAGAGGTTGCAGTGAACCAAGGTTGCACGGTTGCACTCGGGACTGGGCAACAAAGCAAAACTCTGTCTCATAAAATAAAAAGCCAATAGTGGAGACAAAACAAAGTCAGAGAAAAATATATCTAGAGGAAGACTCTAAAAGAGAAAAAGACTAGATGAGAGAAACATATAAACATACAGCAAGTACCCAATATATCAATAATTAATGTAAATGGTCTCAAGAAATGAATTAAAAGGCAGAGATTGTCAGATTGATTTAAAAAGCAAGAATCAATTCTAGTCTATGTACAAGAAACCTACTTTAAAGATAAAAATAGGGAAAAAGAGAGATGGTATGAAGAAGTAAATTGTGATATTCAGAATTAACTTGAATGGTAAAATAAAGAGATAGCCCTAAACAGCAAAAATAAAGTGCTTTGTTTAGTGCAAAAGTGAAGGAAAAGTCTGTAAAGTCTAGACAAAGATCTCATAATAATACAAATGAGTGTGGTTGGTATACTATGCTGAGGACATACAATTAAATGTTCTAAAGGTGCTTATAAACCTTATTAATTATACAGGTAAATTTTTGTTACCAAACAGTACGATCTTGATTCAACTCCATGACTTGGAAGTACCAGCAGTTCTGAACCTAAAATACATCAATATTGTGGCTGTTATACTCCTTTTCTACCCTGATTTCCACTTTCCACATCTACCAGGTTAGTAATGTGTACCCTCACAGCTGTGTCCTCTTCCACAAACACAATACTCAATGGTAGTCATATGGGGGGCAAGTAGCTTAAGAAATCAGTGTGGTATTTACAGGGGCTTTACAGTTTATAGAGCCTTTTCCCTTTCCCAGTCATATCTAACTTAAGAGGCTTTCAACATGTCTAATTCATGTTTGGTACAATAGAAAGCTCTTACTCTTAGGCATCCATATTTTACTTGGAGTAGCTTCATAAATCTAATCCTACAGTATATTTGTTACTTGGCACTCAAAACACATTCATTAAATCAGCAATGCCCAATATTATTTGAACTCCATCACATATCTACTTCTTTATTTTTTTACCTTTAAGATCTGTTGGACTTAATATAGTTATGTCTTTGTACTAGTTTTTAAAGTTTAAAACCATGGCCGAAAATGTTCAATAAACATTTGGAGGTGTTCTGCTAATTTTTAGGAAAGGTGTCCCCAACCTGAATATACATATGTGCTTAACATGTTATCTTTGCCTCTTCAGAAAGATTTGGTCATTGTAGAAGAAAAGTATAAAAAATATTTTTTCAAGCTTTTATTTTGAGAAGACTGTGAAAAGTTCACATCCACGGTTATAATTTGTTTCTCTTGGATCTAAACATACACCCACCCATTGGCTTCAGAAAAGTACTTGGATAGAAATCCTAGGAGAGTGATACTTCCTGGAAGTTTCAGTTGGGGGAGAAAAATAAATGAAAGAAAGAAAGAAAATCTTTCTATGGAGGGACAGCCAGTAGCGAATAATACAAATGTTGAGTTAATACCAATTTGTAAAAATCTATTCTTACACAAAACATACATTCATTGACTCCACACATTTCTTGATTAACTATAAGGGTGATTTGCAAAATGATTCTCACTCTCACACATTTGATATATGGTAAGATTCTGTTAAATATTAAGCAAAATGGTTCAGTGTGAAAAGTTTATGTATCCACAGTTTTCCTGGGTAAATTCTTACGACCAGCATCCTTCTCTTTACCACTAAATTGCTGCTGACTGGCTGTCACTCAAGCAATCGGATTCCTAGGGGAAATCCCTAGGGGATTCCTTATATCCATACGCACCTCAGCCTAACACAGTAGGCTTGTAGTAAGTAGTCAATGCAACATCTTATGAGTTAATCAATAATTGCATGTAATTCACTAAGTGATGTATAGCTACAAACCAAACCCCAGTAAAACAAACAAAAAATGAACTCAGTATAGCCATCATTCCTCATCCTTTCCTCACTCTCCATGGGGACTCACCTTGTGTCCGTTCTCTGTATGTATTTCTACTACTGAAATTACCAATTCAAATTTTTTTTTTGAGACAGAGTCTCACTCCGTCACCATGCTGGAGTGCAGTAGTGCAATCTCTGCTCACTGCAATGCACACCTCCAGGTTCAAGCAATTCTCCGGCCTCAGCTTCCCAAGTAGCTGGAACTATAGGCACATACATGCCACCATGCCCAGATAATTTTTGTATTTTTTAGCGGATAATTTTTGCATTTTTGTATTTTTTAGCAGGGTTTTACCATGTTAGCCAACATGGTCTCGATCTCTTGACCTCTATCTGCCTTCCTCGGCCTCCCAAAGTCTGGAATTATAGGCGTGTGCCACTGCATCTGGCCCCAATTTGAATTCTTAGTATCAGTCTGTCTTACTGTAAACTTAGCAGTTCAGTCTTCTTACTCACCTTTGAATCCCTAGCCTGGCACACAGTAAGACAGGGCACAAATTCATTTCATAATAAGGAAAAACAAATACCAAAGATAGCTCCTTAAATCAGTATTCCCAATCTTTGTGTTATTTTACAGTGGTAAGCATAATGAACTTAACTGGTAACAACGAAATTCACTATCACAAACATTTGATCCTAGTCACCTTTACAATAAATACCCCAAAAATGTATATATACCACCAGGAGCTACACAGAGAAAAATACAGGATCATTACAGGACCCAGAAATGACATCAGCAGCTATAGATTAAAAAATATAGATAAAGAAATGAGGCTTCCTTGGCCCAGGGAAATTAGGTAATTCTCTAGGAAACCTAGCATATAATATTTCTAAAACACAGATAGTTATAATTGTCTCTTCTTTTAAAACTAATAATAATTTTAGAAAAGGTTTCTAGTGGATCCCAAAGGGCCTACAAGGTGAAGACCAGACTCTTCAGAATAACCTCCTGGGTTTGCACGGGCTGGCTGCAACCCAGCTTTGCAACCTGTCTTCTGCTTACACCCCTGAACTCTAGCTACACCACAGCCTCCTCAACATGAAATGAAACTTCATGCTTCCAAGTCTTTGCTAATGCTGACTCTCATCTTTGTAGACTCTCCACTTCCCGTATCTACACTTAAAAAATTTTTTTAAAACACCAACTCAAGCTTCCCATAAGGTTAAAAATAGGCAGTATATGACTGACCAAACCTAACAGTAGCTCTTACTGATTTTAAGCCACAGTACAACTGGAATAAAACTTGGGGTTGGGAGAAATGTAATAAAGTTATTTGTGAGTTTATGGTACACACATTCACAAATCATAAGGCTGTGAAGGAGACATCTGGTAGATGGCAAACCAAACCAGCAGGGAGTCTCTACCACTCCAGCAAAATCCACTGGCAGAATAAGCAGGAGGCCAAGGATTTAAAAGTCAGACTAAAATGGGCTAAGAGTAATGTAGCACCTTTTCCATAATGACCCTGAGGTTTAACACAGCACGTGAAGGAAATCCTCCCAGTGGACAGAACCAGGGGCAGTTAGATCTGATCAGAAATCACACTTCAAGGACAAGCTGAGACCCAGAACAATCACTGTCCGCACTTACTTGATCATCCACCCACGAGCCACACAACTGATGACCTACAGAACGGGATAGGACTATGCAACAGGAGAGGGCAAGGCAGAGCATATCCTGGGGGAAACCTAATACTGGGCTAACCACTCACACATGGGCTGGATAGAAACGGAACCAGAGGAATGAACAGCACCTGCAGACTGCATTCTATGAGAAAACACAGGGCCTCCAATGCAACAGGTCAACTGGACTTTGTACAGTCTGCCCCAGGTGACAGAAGGACTGTGTGTGCAGTTGTACCTATAAAAGCTGACTGTGACAGACGAGAATGTATCTATGACTACATTCGCTGAAAGAATATACATGTTTATATATTACACTTAAACAAATAGAATAGTGTATTTATCATGAAAAAAATAAATAAATCTTGGGGCCCCCAATCACTAAGCCAACAGAAAAGGTCAAGGTGGGAACTGCTTAGGGCAAACCTGACTCCCAATCTTTTCAAAGTCACACCTCTGCTCAGAGATAAATGCATATCAGATTGCCTTCTTTGGAGAGGCCAATCAAAAACTCAAAAGAATACAACCATTTGTCTCTTCTCTACCTATGACTGGGAATCCCCCTCCCCACTTTGAGTTGTCCCGCCTTTCCAGACCCAACCTATGTGCACCTTACATATATTAACTGATGTCTTATGTCTCTCTAAAATATATAAAACAGGCCAGGCACAGTGGCTCACTCCGGTAACCCCAGCACTTTGGTAGGCCGAGGTGGGCAAATCACCTGACGTCAGGAATTCGAGTCCAGCCTGGCCAACTTGGTGACCCCCCATCTCTACTAAAAAACACGAAAATTTGCCAGGCAGGCATAGTGGCATATGCCTATAATCCCAGCTACCCAGGAGGCTGAGGCAGAAGAATCGCTTGAACCCAGGAGGCGGAGGTTGCAGTGAGCCAAGATCGCATGTACTCCAGCCTGGGCAACAGAGTGAGACTCTTTCAAAAATAATAATAAAATAAAATAAAATGTATAAAACCAAACTGTGCTCTGACCACTATGGGCACATGTCCTCAGGACCTTCTGAGGCTGTGTCATGAGTGCACATCTTTAACCTTGGCAAAACAAACTTTCTAAACTGACTAAGACCTGTCTCAGATATTCAGGGTTCATAGTCCATACTATATATTGGACCAAAAAGGTAAAATGTAGTGCTCATAAAAATTAACTTAGCTGGTACACCTAACTTCCCCCTTGTCATGATCTGCCTGATCCCTTCCTCCTCCTATGGTCAACCTCACTCTAGACTAGTTTTGTTCAAGCAGTCTGAGTTCAGCTATAATTTGGAACTCTGTCATATCCTCCTTCCCAATCCCTTTCTAGCTCCTCCCATTGCCCCTAAAATTCCAGGTTAACCATATTGGAACACATAAATTCAACAGCACAGTTATAAGAGAAGGAAATTTGTTTTTCCTGCTTTATTACCTGTATATCTAAAGTAAATATTCTTCCCATCGGACTTCAGAGTAATAAGGGAGCCAGAGACACTTTGCCTCTTCCGTGGAGAGGGACTGGCCCCAGTATTTGAGTCTCCTTGGAGGATTTCCTCTCACTTAGACCCCTTAGTTACAAAAAAAATCCATACAAAGAGTTTGTTTCTGCCATCAAGTTTACTGTAACAGGAGCTCTCCTGTACCAATTGTATATTTATCTTTGAAAGAAACAGATGCAATGACATGACCAAGAGCTTGGAATCATTCTATACAATCCCAACTGATTCCCAGACACAAACAAATACTGGAACCTCTGTGTACCTCTGCCCCAGATGACAAGAGTCAGGCCAGCACAGAATCAGCTCTTGTTGGAAATCAGTGAGCCAGCTCTCCGGGACAGGTCAGGGCTTTTGTGATCAGATGTTTACTTGCTTCAAAGCCTTCTTAAGAGTCATCATATAGACTTGTTACACTTATATGATCCTGGAAAATATCCGAAATGACTAGCTTATCTCTTTCTGACAACACCTTCTGTAGGCAACAAATGTACACACTGTCTACAAACTGTGGACTTTCAAATGAGTCCATCTAATGAATGAATGATTGCCCGACAGATTAATACTTCCGAATTTAAGTTCTCCTACCTTAAGAATTTATGGTGAAGCATCACCCTATTTTGCCAAGGGAAAACAACCAAATGTAAAAGTATAATGCTGTCTTTTTAACCTATGTGAAACATTCAAAGACAAGAGACTGGAAATGTTCAACTAAAATGGTAACGGTAAATTATTCCTGAAATGTGGGCACCGGGAAATTTTGCTTTATTTGCATTTTTCTGTTACCAAGTTTTCTGCACTGAACATACGTTATAATTTTCAAAAATTTAAAGTCCATTAAAATTTTTAAAAATAGGATTTTCTCCCTTTAGTTCTATACTCCTCCTTAACAGTTTTAAGGGCAGTACAAAATAGGATGACTAAGTCCAAGCGAAGTTATAATAAACTGGTATTGTGCCATGTGGTATAGATTTACCAAAAACACAGAGGTACATTCATACAATTCCTCTTTGAGCTTGGCACTATATACAAGAAATCACTGGACTCCAAGAAGCTTTCAGACACTGTTACATCAGAGGACTTTTCTTTAAGTTAGATTTTAACTGGGTTTAAAAGAATGAAAGGAATTTCCTGGATTTTATCACAGCAATTTCCCAGCAGACTTTTCCCCTAGTTCTTAATACAAGGATTAAAGTCATTTAGCAAATTAGAGAGTGTACTAGCCACTTAAAATGCTATTAAGATCATGTAAATTAAGAGGTCTTTAAAAAGCAATACACATCAACAAAAGACTTAAGAGTTCCTGCTCAGAAGTTGTTTTAACAGTTTCCTATGAAGTAGTCTAAAAGCATCAACCAACCATCTGAGGTCACATCTAAGTGCAGTGGGGGATCTACTTTCAGACCACACAGAGCTACCAAGGGATCAGGGAACACATATCTACATGAAGTCAAAAAAGGCCTTTCTTTGTTATATGACAAGTATTACTGTCAGATTTTCTCCACGACTTCATTAAAATATCAAGCACAATACATGCACAATTTAACACAGCACAAGGCGGACAGGGACATATTTTTCAGGACTGCAAAATGGCATCTGCAGAATGTCTCAAAGGAGTAACAAAGGCACTTCTTTAGCCCTAACAAAGAGAACAATGTTTCCAGTAGGACACTACAGGACTATTGCATTTCAGGGGGGAAAGGCAGTGAAAATTAACACAAAACAGAGCTTAACATGGAGAACAACAGTCTGTAAGGAAGAATTAAAAGAAAGTATTGAGGACACAAGTTTCACTCATTATTGTATATGAGAGCACCTAATGTTTTAAAAATCAAATAATTGCAAATGTTAAATTTGCAAGTAAAACTATAACTAAAAAATAAAAAATAAAATTACTTATCAGAATTAAGTTTGGATTAATAAGCACTGCATTTCTATAATTCTTGTTAAAGTAGTTTCTAAACAAGCAATAACAGTATTATGATAAGTAATCTACATGTATCATTTCATTTAATTTCTCATGACCACTCTATGAGAAATGTACTACCAATAACTGCATTTTACAGGTAAAGAAATTGAGGCTTAGAGATATAACATAGCTTAGCAACAGGCAGATCTGGGTTTCAATTCCAACTCCTTCACTTAATAGCTATGAGGCTTTTACTTTCTTTCCAAGATACTTTGAATTCCAAGACTATCAACATCAAATAATTTTCATATGGATAAAGGACAAATTCTTTTCAAAAATGGAATAAGAACTTTCCTATAACACCATACAAAAATGAAACTGGTTGCTTAATTAATTGGGGGTTCGGGAAAATTGGGATATACCCAACCATGATCAACCAAGTAACACTTTCAAAACAGAGTTAAGAGAGTAGCTTAAGAAATGCCTTACAAAAAAATAAAGAGAAGTAATGATCAAAGTTAGGATTAATTACAAAATAAATATCCTGTCTGAATATATTGGATGGGGAAAGATATAAACTGATTGTTCCTCACTTTATCTGAGGTTTATGTGCTTAGTTATCTGCAGCGGACAGTACTCTAAAAAACTATTTGATGACTTCTGTATTGTGAAAAAAAACTTCAGTCATAGTTACACACAGTAGACTCTGCTTAGAGTAAATGAAACCTGTAAATAAGTTACCTACGGGTAAATTTTTCTCCCTCTATTTGTTTCATAAACTGTTAATCCTACTGCGAATCCCAGAACACTGTTAACCAACTAATCTTCCTAAACTCCAGGTCTGATCATGTCACTCATCTTTGTGGGAAATCTCAGTGACTCTACTGAGTACAGAAAGTAAACCCAGCAAGCAATTCTTCTACCTGGAATAGAATCCTCCACCCTCTGGCCTAACTCTCCTTTCCAGCCTTTCTACTACTCAGTTCTGCCCAGGATGAATGCTATCATTCTGGAGGTAAAAGCCACTGTCTCCAGGTTCAATCGTCAAGCCACTTCTCAAAAGACACCACCCAAGTAGAATGCCCGTAATCACAACCACCACCATAGAGTCTAGTTACCAGGCTATGACTCTGCCAGACTTCCCTGCCTACCCTGGCTCAATGCTGTTCTTCCCTCTCCCAGATCCCACAGCATCTCCTCCCCCTCTTTCAGAGCTCAGCACCTTCCTACACTCTAGGCCCAATGCGCCCATCTCACCCACCTTAGCAAACAAGACTGTCTTACTTATCTCCGTAAACACCCCAGCAACCGAATATAACCTTTTGCACAAAGTTCTACTTAATATGTCTTGGGCAGAAAGAAATAATAAGAAGAAAAATCCAGTACACCTAAGTTTTCAAACTATTCTAGGCATTATAATCTTACTTTTCTATTATCCAAGATAATCACCTTCATGATTCAATAAAGTTATTATAATATTAGGTCAAATAGCATTCTATTACAACAACTATTATTTTGGCACATTCACAGTAAGAAATATCATGCCGGGCGTGGTGGCTCACACCTATAATCCCAGCACTTTGGGAGGCCGAGGATGGTGGATCACGAGGTCAAGAGATCAAGGCTATCCTGGTCAATAAGGTGAAACCCTGTCTCTACTAAAAATACAAAAATTAGCTGGGCATAATGGTGCGCACCTGTAATCCCAGCTACTCGGGAGGCTGAGGCAGAAGAATTGATTGAACCCAGAAGGCGGAGGTTGCAGCGAGCCGAGATCGTGTCATTGCACTCCAGTCTGGGTAACAACAGCAAAACTCAATCTCAATTAAAAAAAAAAAGAAATTTCATGCTGTCTTTTAAGATTCATATTAAGAAAATGTGGGAAGCACGGTATTTACTATCTTCACCCTGCATGAATACTTCTCATGAATTAAGATTGGCCTACTGGGTCACTAGCTTCAAAAAGATAACCAATTGTAAGAAAAGCAAGAAGAAACTAGAAATGTCTCTAGAACACATGCTAAAATTAATTGAGGGGTATACAATCCTCCTGAATCCTATTAATTTTAGATCTGGAAGGGACACAAGATAATAACTTAGCCAACCCTTTATTTTGCAGATATTAGAGAATCAAAGAAATTTTAGACTGAGCTAATTGACTGAAAGATCCATTGTTTGTTTGTTTGTTTGTTTGTTTTTTGAGATGGAGTTTCGCTCTTGTTACCCAGGCTGAAGTGCAATGGCGCGATCTCGGCTCACTGCAACCTCCGCCTCCTGGTTTCAGGCAATTCTCCTGCCTCGGCCTCCTGAGTAGCTGACATTACAGGCACGCGCCACCATGCCCAGGTAATTTTTTGTATTTTTAGTAGAGACGGAATTTCACCATGTTGACTAAGATGGTCTCGATCTCTTGACCTCGGGATCCAACCGCCTCGACCTCCCAAAGTACGGGGATTACAGGCTTGAGCCACCGGGCCCGGCGAAAGATCAGTTTTTTAGAATATTCTGAGCAAAGGTAGAAACCTAACCTTCTGGCAAAAAATAGTTGCTGGTTATTTCTCATTTGCATAAACATGTTAAATCAACCAGGCAATGAGCTGAGATCAATTACGTGATAAGCTCGTGATCCTGAATTTGCCCCTCAGTGTTTTCTCAAATGGGGTTCATTTTTGCCAAAAATACTTTCCTCTTTTTAACTTTGTTTTCCCAATGTACCTCTCAATGTGACCTTCCAATTCCCTATAGAGGTAAATACAGTATAAAAATGTGGAATAGTGGCTTTTTTTTTTAATACAGGCATCACTAAAATCTCTCATCCCTGTATAACATTTACGAGACTGGGGTAAGGAGGATCTTCTTCCTCACTCATCAAGTTGGTACTAAAATCGCAGCAGAAAACAGGAACATGGAATGGCTGGAAAAGTAAAGGCCGCCTATCCAGGAAAGCTCACAACTGAGGCATAAGACAAGAAATCCACTATTAGGTTTTTCTTCTGCAACTCCTCAAATATAATCTGTAACAGTTACATATAACTTTTAGGAAGAAAAATACAAGCTGTCTTCCAGGAAATCTGGCCAACCCAACTACCAAAAATCCAAATCTATACCATGTATCAACCAGTTAATAGCACCCTATGAAACAGAATTCACAGATACTCCTTCTGTTTGGGGAGAATAACACAGTATATAACAGAAATACCACTTGCCCCACAACAGAGCATCCCAAGGAAAACACCAACTCACATTTATCAGTAATAAATTCACTGGGTAAATCATAGATCTCCTCAGAACTCACATCTGCAGCCGGGGCTGTGATCGCTGCTACCACCTCGCTTGCTGGTACCGTGCAATCCAAGGACGCCTGGATTAGGATAAACACCTTAAGTACAGTGCTGACACAATCCAGTCCTAGCGCTTAAGTCAGAGGCAGCCCAGCCCTGGGTCAGGAAATAATGAGACTGATAATAGAGCCCAAAGGTAAACACAAATATCTTTAGGAAGCAGAGCTGCTTTTCCAATCATGAAATTAATTCCCAAATTATTTTACTCTTTGTTTCAGAACCAAGCAAAAACAGATGAGAAACGATTCCAAATGATCTGGAGAGAATGCAGCTCCATTATTACTTAAATATAACAAATAACAAACAAAACTACCCAAGAGAAATGAGATCCCACTCTAGCAACACAAGAAGCTTTCTGCCACGTATATCACAACTATACACTTCTCTTTTTTGAGAAGAGAGTGTACCTGTGTGCGTACACACTATCACTCAAGTGTGCTTAGACTACAAAGTGGTGTGGCTGCTTCTCCGCGAAGCTCATGGAATCAATCACACCTATGTCCTAACACTTCCATGGTGAACAAGTTAAGGGACAGGGAGAGCTCCAATGCCTACTCTGAGGCAAGCAGCTGAGAGAGAGAGAGAGAGAGAGAGAGAGAGACATAGGGAGAGAGACATAGAGAGAGAGCAGAGAGAGAGAGTGAGATTGAAAGGGAAAGAGAAAACGAGAAAGAGAGTGTGTAAGCATGAGCAGGCATGTACAAGCAAGCAGTCAGTCAGAACAGAGATTCTTATATTACACTGAACAAACTTTTTGGTATAACACTATAGAACAAGTACAGTACAGCATTATAAGAAGTGCAGAGTGCTGGCAGAAAAAATGAATTCTTTTTTTTAGTTCTGTTTCTTCCTACTCTAGCCACTCAAGCTAGTTTCTGTCATCTTTCTCCAACACTTAAGCTGTCATCTCTACTGGAGCTTCCCCACCCACCCCATGCATTTGAAAACCTTCTGGAAAAGAACCAAAAGTATAATCAACTTTGCAAAATGACATTCAGATTTAGTCCCCACCCTAATATTTGGCTGTTTATCCCGTGTATTTCTTGATCTCTTTCCATTCTTTCTTCCTTTCCTTCTTTCCCTACCTATAATTAGATCCTGGCAACAAATGTTACTTCCTTGTTTTTCCCTGCTCTCCTAAGACTTACAGAACGAAGTTTCTCCATTGCCCCCACGCCAGCTTCACTTTTTCCCTCAAGATAAAGAAAGCCAAGAAATGCACAAAATCGTCAGTAAGTCTTTAGGATGCCAAATTTAATATTCTAAAGATTTCTGTGGAAGAATTATTCCAAGCAAAACAAAAACTAATGATTCTCCATCATCTATTTGTCAGTCATTCCTTCTCATCTCACCAAATTACCCTGAGCCATCATATATATATTTTTCAAGATTTAGACTAAGATCAAATGGAAACAAAGCTGACTCTAAAGCCATAATGACTGCCTCAAAAAGAACTTTACCTGTTGACTGAAAGTGTGCCAATCATGCCAGACTTGCTTATTCTTTAGAGGTACTCCTTCAATCATCAGTGCCAGAACAACCATAAACTCACAAAGAGAAGAGACCTTGTCCTCAAATTATCCCCAAATGCACTCAGAACATTTTTAACAAGTCATAGCAATAATACTGAGAACCTGCAAGACTCTGCTAGCACTATGGAGTCAAGGGAAAGTGAAGAAAAGAAAGAAGAAGAAAGAAGGGGAACGGCAGAACAAAAGCCTTGTCCCTGAGGAGCTGATAACCTAGTCCGATAACAGAGACAATGGGAAGTTAACATTAATAAACGGGTTTCACGGCGACATTAGAACAAATGCCATAAGACTGTGTGTGAGCAACTGCTAAAGGAATTACACAGCTACACATTCCTATGGGAATTCAGCAAACTGAAGCCAATACATTCCAGAGTAAAAGGAATTTGGCATGTGAAATGATAGTTAGTTTGGCAAAACCATTTAAAAAGTTTTAATGGATTTATTGGTTTTCATATAGCAGAAGAAAAATACTTCAGATAGGCCTATGCGTTTTTAAACTCTATTTCTTTGAGGTTCACATCAAATAACCCTAAAATGGCAACAATCCAGCAACATCATAATGGTTTTCAAACTTCTCCCAATCACTTGGGCCAAATTAACTAAACAGCTGTGTTTGGGTGGTCTCTATTTCTCACTTTTTTTTAACACTCAAAGTTATAGTAAGCTGGATTTAACCCTCTGGGTCAAGGATCTTTTAAGTTATCCTAGAAGAAAACAATACTTTATAAATTTTCCCCAGTAGATAAAGTAAAAAACAGCCAGAATGATATAGTGAAAAATGTTCTGGAATGGGTAGAACCAATTCTAAGTTCAACTATGAAAGTAATAGCAATTTAAGGAGTCATTTTATTTCACTTTACTAAATTTCCTCATCAGTAAAATTAAAGGAGGAGGGATTAGTTATGTCTTTTTAAGTGTCAGTTATAAAATTCTACATAAAAAAAAAATCACAGCAAGGTGCAGTGGCTCACGCCTGTAATCCCAACACTTTGGGAGGTCGAGGCAGGCATTTGGGATCACAAGGTCAGGAGTTCAAGACCAGCCTGGCCAACATGGTGAAACACTGCTTCTACTGAAAATACAAAAATTAGCCGGACATAGTGGTGGATGCCTGTAATCCCAGCTACTCAGGAGGCTGAGGTAGGAGAATCACTTCAAACCGGAAGGCAGAGGTTGCAGTGAGCCAAGATAACGCCACTGCACTCCAGCCTGGGCAACAACAGTGAAACTCCATCTCCAAAAAAAAAAAAAAATCACTTGGCATTGCAAAGAGTACACAAAATCACAAAATAACACTGAGTGAAAAATCACAACAAAATCAGAATATGAGCCTCACTTTGTGAAATGCACAAAAATATGTGTTGACTTAAGCATTCATTCCATAAGCCATGAATGTAGGGTACAAAGATACAAACAACAGAATATTAACGGTAAAGGTGGAAATAAGGCCAGCTCTCATTTTATTATTTATGCTGCTCTATTTCCAATTCTAGTTAATAAACATATAAAAAGATCCAATCCCTTGAATCCAAGCTTGACATTTTGAATCAGAGCTCTTCGGATTCTATTTCGAAGAGATACACTGCAAATCAGAAATACACTGCAAATACACTGCAAATCAGAGTTATCTTAGAAATACACTGCAAATCAGTTATCTTAGAAATACACTGCAAATACACTGCAAATCAGAGTTATCTTAGAAATACACTGCAAATACACTGCAAATGAGAGTTATCTTAGAAATGCACTGCAAATCAGAGTTATCTTAGAAACACTGTAAGCCCAGTCTTTGGTTAGAGGGAAAATGGGAGGGGCAAACCCATGACTTTGTTTTGCCACTACTACTTCTCTCATCTAGTCTAAAATCCCTTCCTCCACTCCCACCCCTCCTCACGAAAACCTCTTGGGAGTGACTGAACACAAGTAACCTAAAACTGGAATTTCTGGGACTGTATGGTTTTCAAAAACCATCGGAGTGTCATCTCCCTACTTCTATATGCACGCCCAGAATTGGATTTCATACTTATTTTTACAACAGAATCTCCCAGCAGTACTTAAACATTTTTTTTCCTTTTTTAAAAAAAAGCTTGGGCAGGCTAGATCAGAAAAAAGAGGAAAATAATTTGGCACCTGTGGAGGTGATGTCATTACTAGCCATGGGTCTGAACTGTCCCTGGAATGCAGCTTGCAGCTTGAATCTCTGAGCCCACCCGGCACTGTTTAACATAAAACACACTCATATTTGACTGTGCTCTCCGTCGGAAGCCCTGGACTTACATCTTATCAGCTTTAAACTTTTTATAGAACACAGCAGCAAATATTGTCAAGGATCCCTTGGAAGGCCAAACTTGAGCAGCTCTAAACCTTTATTTAATATATCTGGCAGACTCATTCTGCCTACCTATCTATAGACAGTCCCTGACTCATGATAGGTTGTATTCCAAAAGCCTGATTTTGAGTCATCAGCTTGAAAAAAGAACTATACATACTCCCCAACACCAGATGGAGTGAAGGCTTGATTGAAAAGGGGTGGGCACAGTGGGGGAGTGAGATCAACCGACTCAGAATGACAAAAGTGAACCTGGGGGTGTAAGCTTCAATCCTCAATCTATAAAATGAGGTTAAGGAAATCTAAAACAAAGCAGGTAGAATAACAGTTTCTTGACATAAACACTCAATAAATGTTAGCTACTGTTATTATTTTCTCTCTTTACAGAAACAGTCATTAAAGGGAGTATTCATTCTATAAGCCTACCAAAGGAAGTTCAATTAATCTATTAACACACCTGAAAGTACTTGAAAACCACAACTCCTAACAACACTTCTAAGGAAAGCATGTGATAAGGAGTTCCAATTTGGACACGTGTGCTCTCCAGAGGAAGACATGTACCCTCCATTCATGCCAGCAGTAGTGCAACGCAGAATCCTTACCCACCCACCCCCCCACTCCTACAGGAAGGAGCCCACCCAGAAAGCGGGTCCCTGAAAAGGAGATGGGACGTGAACTCAGACTAAGAGTTAAGGGCTACAGAAATCTAAGCCTCTGCGCAAATTGCCCAACTCCACACTATGCAACTCCCTGGTCACCTTTCTCTTCCTTTTAGGAGCCACCGAATGTAGCCCTCCTGCTTCCCCCTGCCAATATCTGTCCAGGCCAATCCTATACAAAGAGAAACTAGATTCTTTACCTTTCAAATTCAGTCTATAAAGTAACACAAAGCTTTGCAACTTTCTATCAAGATTTTACTAATCATAGCAATAAAGAGATGGATAAGAAACGCCCAAATATGTTTGTCCATTTTTACTTATATTCCAAAGGCAAAGTCAAAAATCACACTCAGATGTTAATGCTAATACAGATATATTTAAAGCAGTCAAGACAACAGAAAAAGGAAGAAGCTGCAACTGCTATCTTGCAATTCCCAAGACGCTGCTTACTTGATCTTTTCCAGTTTTTTTTACCTTCACAACCCTCTACAAATTACTTTTCAATTATCTACTGCTGGTGATGTGTTTTGTAGGCAACCACATAACTACGTTCCAGAAAGCTCTCTCCTATGACCCAAAGCATATCAAAAGTCCCCTCTTCTCACTGCGTAGCTTTTACAGACTCAGATGTTAGAAATGCTCTAGACCCTGACATCTGTCTAATCTATTTCCCCCAGTCTGACAATGAAGCTGAAGATAGCTGTGTGGAGCCAGAGTTCAACCAATCTCTCTGGGTCATGCTTTTCCCCATCACCCTACAAGGTTTAAAGTGAGTGGAAAGGTGGGTGTTGGGGGGAGCCAGAACCTCAAGCCAAGCCTTCACATATATAATGTATCCCAAATTAAAACAGTTTTTAGTCTTCACCCATACTCCTGCTCCTTTCTCTAAGGTACAGGGCAGAGGACTATAGGAGTGTGTGTGCGTTCCTACTTAAAAGGCAAATCTCAGTGATCCTGTTCTTACCATCTTACTTACCCATTCCCAAGGTCATACCCCAAAGCACTGGCTTTCAAATTTTTCTAACTGTGACCCAGAGGGAAATATTTACATCCCAACGCAGTTCACAAACACATAGTAAATACACCCAATTTTAAGGGAAACAACAGTTTTAAATGACAATATGATCACTCCGATCAACACTGAAGGCTAAGCTTGGGGGGTTCCTGCTAAATCCAGCCCCAACCCTTATTCTCAGAAAGCCTCTCCCTGACAGCAGACTGCCTCAGAAGAAGAAAAGGAGTACCTCTTTCCTCCCTTTCCCTTTTCTTTCCTTTCCCAAAGAGGAATCCCTATTTGTATTCGTGTGTGTGTGTGTGTGTGTGTGTGTGTGTGTGATGGAGTCTCGCTCTGTGACCCACGCTGAAGTACACTGGCTTGATCTCGGCTCACTGCAACCTCTGCCTCCCTTCCAGGTTCAAGCAATTCCCATGCCTCATCCTCCCCAGTAGCTGGGATTACAGGAACCCACCACCACAGCCAGCTAATTTTTGTATTTTTTCATAGAGACAAGGTTTCACCATGTTGGCCAGGCTGGTCTCAAACTCCTGACTTCAAGTGATATGCCCGCCTTGGCCTCCCAAAGTGCTGAGATTACAGGCATGAGCCACCGCACCCAACTAACTCCTTTTTAAATTCACTTAAGACCAGGTACGGTGGCTCACACATGTAATCCCAGCACTTGGAGAGGCCCAGGCAAGCGGATCATTTGAGGTCAGGAGTTCAAGACCACTAGACAACATAAGGAAACCCTGTGTCTACTAAAAATACAAAAAAAATTTTAGCAGGGGCTAGTGGCACGTGCCTGTATATCCAGCTACTCAGGAGGCTGAGGCAGAAAAATCGCTTGAACCCAGGAGGCAGAGGTTGCAGTAAGCTGATATCATGCCACTGAATTCCAGACGGGTGACAGAGTGAGACTCTGTCTAAAACAAAAAAAGATTCATTAAAAGTTCCATATGAGTTAGATGAAGCCCTGACTCTCATGTTTATTCTACTTCATTTTTTTTAAAATGCTTGTCGTGACTCTCTAATATCGGGCTTTGAAAAATCCTGCCCTAGACCTATTACTCTGCAACTATCTCAATTTCATGCACCCCAGCCTCTGAGTATCTATCTTCCCAGCTCAATCCCTCTTGAACCCTAATTCCAGCAATTCTATAACCATGAAGAGCCTGTGCCCGTACCACCTTCCCATTACCCCAGTCTTCGCTCCCCTCCTGAAGCAGCTTGGATCCCATGGGCCTCCATCACATCTTAACTCCTTTGCCCCTCCCTACCACATTGCAGCACATTCACCTTCTTTATGGTTACATTAAATTCTGGCCTTACTTCAGATACGCACCTAAGCAGCCAAATGAAAATAGTCACAATAACTTTTCTCAATTTAAATTCACAGCCACAAACTTTAAGCAGACTGATATG
This sequence comes from Callithrix jacchus, assembly GCF_049354715.1. Lineage (NCBI taxonomy): Eukaryota > Metazoa > Chordata > Mammalia > Primates > Cebidae > Callithrix > Callithrix jacchus. The sequence continues at coordinate 137,675,062 of NC_133505.1, forward strand.
GTTTGGCTCTGTGTCCCAACTCAGATCTCGCCTTGAATTGTAATAATCCCCATGTGTCCACAGCAGGACCCGGTGGACAGTTTCCCCATAATGTTGTTGTGATAGTGAGTTCTCATGAGATATGATGGTTTTGTAAGGGGCTTCCCCCTTCACTCGACACTCATTCTCTCTCCTGCTGCCCTGTGAAGAGGTGGCTTCCACCATAATTTTGTTTCCTGAGGCCTCCCCAGGCAAGTGGAACTGTGAGTCAATTAAACTTCTTTCCTTTAAAAATTACCCAGCCTCAGGTATTCATAGCAGCATGAAAACAGAGTAATACAGTAAATTGGTGCTGCAAGTGAGGTGCTGCTGTAAAGATACCTGAAATGTGGAAGCAACTTTGGAAATGAGTAACAGGCAGAGGTTGGAACATTTGGAGGGCTCAGAAGTTGACAGGAAAATGTGGGAAAGTCTGGAACCTCCTAGATACTTGCTGAATGGCTCAGACCAAAATGCTGACAGTGACATGGACAATGAAGTCCAATCCAAGGTGGTTTCAGATGGAGACAAGGAACATGTTGGGAACTGAAGTAAAAGTCACTCTTGCTATGCTTTAGCAAAGAGACTGGTAACATTTTGCCCCTGCCCTACACATCTGTGAAACTTCAAACTTAAGAGAGATTATTTAGGGTATCTGGTGGAGAAACTTCCAGGCAGCAAAGTATTCACAACATGACCAGGATTATTCTGAAAGCATTCCGTTTTATGTATTCACTAAGAGATGGTTTAAAATTGGAATTTATGTTTAAAAGGAAAGCAGAGCATAAAAGTTTGGAAAATTTGCAGCCTGACAATGCAATAAAAAAGAAAAACTGATTTTCTGGGGTGAAATTCAAGCTGGCTATGGAAATTTGCAAGAGCAACAAGGAGCCAAATGTTAGTCACCAAGACAATGGGTAAAACATCTCTAGGGCATATCAGAGACCTTTACAGCAGCCACTTCCCATCACAGGCCCAGAGGCCTAGGAGACAAAAACGGTTTTGTGGGCTGGGCCCAGGAATCCTCCTGCTCTGTGCAGCCTCTGTACATGTGCCCTGCATCCCAGCTGCTTCAGCTCCAACTGTGGTGGCTAAAAAGGGCCAAGGTAAAGTTCAGGCCATTGCTTCAGAGGTGCAAGCCCCAAGCCTTGGTGGCTTCCACAGGGTGATGAGCCTATAGGTACACAGAAGTTAACAAGTTGAGGTTTGGGAACTTCCACCTAGATTTTGGAGGAAACACCTGGATGTCCAGGCAAAGTCTGCTGCAGGAGTGGAGCCCTCATGGAGAACCTTTGCTAGGGCAGTGCAGAAGGGAAATACAGAGGTGAAACCCTACACAGAGTCCCCACTGGGGCAATGCCTAGTAGAACTGTGAGAAGACAGCCACCATCCTCCAGACCCCAGAACGGTAGATTCACTGACAGCTTGCACCATGTGCCTGAAAAAGCCACAGACACTCAATGCAAGCCTGTGAATGCAGCTGGGAGTGGGGCTCTATCCTGCAAAGCCACAAAAGTGGAGCTGCCCAAGGCAATAGGAGCCCGCCTCTTGCATCAGCATGACCTAGATGTAAGACATGGAGTCAAAGGAGACTGTTTTGGAACTTTAAGGTTTAATCACTGCCCTATTAGATTTCAGTCTTGTGTGGGGCCTGTAGCCCCTTTGTTTTGGTCAATTTCTCCCATTTGGAATGATAAATACCCAATGCCTGTACCCTCATTATATCTAGGAAGTAACTAACTTGCTTTTGATTTTACAGGCTCATAGGCCAAAGGGACTTGGCTTGTCTCAGATGAGACTTTAGACTTGGACTTTTTAAAATAATGCTGGAATGAGTTAAAACTTTGGGGGACTGTTGGAAGGACATGATTGTGTTTTGAAATGTGAGGACATGAGATTTGGGAGGGACCAGAGTAGAATTATATGATTTGGTTCTGTGTTCCCACTCAAATCTCACCTTGAATTGTAATAATTTCCATGTGTGAAGGGTGGGGCCAGGTGGAGATAAGTGGATCATGGGGCAGCTCCCCTATGCTGTTCCTGGGATAGTGAGTTCTCACGAAATCTGATGGTTTTATAAGGGCTTCTCCCTTCAGTTGACACTCACTCTCTCTCCTACTGCCCTGTGAACAGCTGCCTTCCACCATGATTGTAAGCTTCCTGAGGCCTCCCCAGCCATGTGGAACTGTGAGTCAATTAAACCTCTTTTCCTTATAAATTACCCAGTCTCAGGTATTTGTTCATAGCAGCATGGGAACAGATTAATACACAGACCCTTAGCAATCCCCAGAAATCCTATGAGAATTCCCTACTCAACCCACACTCTCATGCTCCTAGAAACTTATTTCACACCTGTACATAAAGCAAAATAATTATAGACTCAAAAAAATATAAAACTGGTAACTCGATGTTCCCATGTTCTCAGCCACAATCCGACTACTGCTATCCTCCAATAGGAAAAATCTAACATTCTGTTTAACAAACTCTGTGACCACCTTCCAAAAAAAAAAAAACATTTTAAATGTTTTATTCTAGTCATTTAGAAGAAAAGGAAAATCAGCCTCAGTAGTGTTAATAAGTTTAAGGCCATATAACCATTAAAGAATACAAGAAAATTTACTTTCAAGAAGTGCTTTTGTTTTCTCCCTTTTTCAGAAAATGTTTGGTAGTATTCTCTCTTAATTCTCTTACCAAAGTAGTCCATATGCAACTATGTCCTGCCTCCCTAATCACTGATGGGCATAACAGTTTATTGTCCAAATATAATTTGTTCAACCATGCAAGATCTGTGCAATCAGGCATGTTCAATTTACCAAGGACAAGTCCAGTGACATGGCCACAAGTGATAAGCACCAACACTCTGTTAGTAGGCCTTTTGCTGAAAGAAACAGTTTTTCCCACAATTATCTCCAGATTAAATTCAAGTGTCTAATAAATGCTTTCATATAATTCAACAAAAACAAAACATGCACATTACAGAGTTACTATTTATTCTAACCCAAGTCACTAATGGTAACACTAATGCACATAACCGTATAAACCCCAGAGTAAAATGGAGCTATGTTTCTTTAAATTCAAGGGCCAGTAGAAATGAAGGCTAAGGAAGCACGTCTGCCCAAAGAGACAGTAAGAAGCACAGCCCAGAATTCCAGGTGCTACAAGAGTGTTGTCATTGTAGGACAATCATTGCAGGACATCAAGGGCCATTTTTATTGCTTTGAAACCCTTTTCTTCCTGACAGAAAGAAAAAAATTAATTAATTTTTTTTCAGAGATGCAGTGTCACTCTGTAACCCAGGCTGGAGTACAGTGGCACCATCTTGACCCACTGCAACCTCCACCTCCCGGGTTCAAGCAATTCTCATGTCTCAGCCTCCCATGTACCTGAGATTATGGGTACACCCCACCATGCCCAGCTAATTTTTATATTTTTAGTAGAGACAGAGTTTTGCCATGTTGGCCAGGCTGGTCTCAAACTCCTGACCTCAAGTGATCTGGCTGCCTTGGCCTCCCAAAGTGCTGGAATCACAGGTGTGAGCCACTGTACCTGGCTAGAATTAAATCATTAACCTTTTAAAAGCACTTAGACTTGAGTGTTTAAATCCATATACCAGCAAAGAGGCAAATCTTTCTTCAGCTTGGAGGAACCTCAGGTGAAAAACATAAACACCTCTTGGACCGGTAGATACAGCCAAGACCACAGGCTAGCCAGCCAGCCTTGTAGCCTCACTCATCCAGACCTCCAGCATCATCAAAAAGGAACGTGCACAGCACCAAGATGATCAAGCTAAGGTAACAGTTCCTACCTTCACTTACTCAGGTGCCCTCCTCAAGATCCTGACTTCGTCATCCTACCAACCATTTTCCCTTATTCAGTGTTAAGACTGCTAAGACCTTTGCTTCTCCTTCTCCTCCATCATCCATTCGCTCGAAAATTAGGAACTGGCTATTATGTAATCAGCACGTGCCAGGACATCATAGCCTAGTGAGGAACACAGGGAGTAAGCGCATAATTACAATCCATTCTGAGAAATGTCTACATAAAGCCATATGCAAAACAACATAAGAATAGAGGATGAAGTAGGGTAAAACTGAGAGCCATTCTAAAGGATGGAGGGAAGAAAGAAAGTACAGACTCCCAAGCACCTGCAAAGGCATCAAGCATAAAAGACCACTACAAGTTGCTCTTTTCAACTTTTCGAATTTAGTCAAAATCACAAAGGGTAGGTCCAAGAACTTCCAAAGTAATAAAATAAATCAGAGAATTTCTCAACTAACAAGGTGGATATTTTTTAGATACTAACCAAGAAGTTTCTTCTTTTCAAGATCTTCTGAAAATTCCATTTAACCCTTTCGGCTTTCCATTTACAAATCAATTCTTAACTCTACAGACATGCACTTCAAACTTATGTCTTAGTCACACCTGCATTCTCTGGTACTCAACATAATTCTGGGAGACAAACTAGGACCTCATCCAAGCCAAAACTGCCTTAACTGAAATTTTTCCTTGGTGGATATCCCCTTTCATTCTTCTCCCTTTCATTCTCTACCCACCCCAAGTCAAGGTAGTTCAGGTAACACTCTTAACAGGCAGTCAGCTATCATGGCTAACAGAATGGCAGATAGCAGTCAAAGTGTGACCTCCCTAAGCAGAGGTGAAGACAGGAAGCAAGTTAAAGACAATCCAGTGTAGCGTTACTGAGTGAGAAAACAGATGGATATCCTCTTCCTCCACCTCTAGAAGAGAAAAAATTTCCAGGCCAAGCACTGTGGCTCAAGCCTATAATCCAGCACTTTGGGAGACCAAGGCAGGTGGATCACTTGAAGTCAGGAGTTTGAGACCATCCTGGCCAACAGGGTGAAACCCTGTCTCTATTAAAAATATAAAAATTAGCTGGGCATGGTGGCATATACCGGTAGTCCCAGCTACTCGGGAGGCTGAGGCATAAGAATCACTTGAACCCAGGAAGCAGAGGTTGCAGTAAACTGAGACTGCACCACTGCACTCCGGACTGGGCAACAGAGGGAGACTCTGGCTGGGGGCAAGGGAGCTTCCCTAGTTACTACTGAGTTGTTTTGTCATGAAAAAAAATCTCACAAAGTCAGAGTTTCTAATGGATTTGGCCTAGGCCCTGTGTTAGCTAAGTCAGGGTTTCTCAGCGTCCGTGATACCAACATTTTATTGTGAGGAGCTGTCCCTGTGAACTGCAGGATGTTTAGCAGCACGGCTGACTGCCACACACTAGACACCACTAGTACACCCTCAAGTCATGGAAATAAAAAACATCTCCTAAAACAAATATCACCTGGGCTGGGAATCACTATGCTAGATGATGCACATCAGGCTACTTATTAACTACAGTGAAGAAGTGAAGAAGAAACTGATGGTTGATGAACAGGACAAAATATTGAGATAAGAAAAAGATCATGCCTTATTGGGCTACTCTCTGTGTTTTAATGAAAAGGCAATAGATATCCCCAATAGAAGAGGAAAAAAAATCTAAATTAATTCCAACAAAGTAAAGCAAAGTCTGCAGTATTTAAATAAAAACATGATTGTGTGTATGTGATGCTAATTGCTAATGAGACCACAAAATTACATTAAATGATTAAGTATATAGGTGCTCAGTTATGGCGGAAGTGCAACAAAGAATTTAGTGAAAACATTAAAACTAAGTCAAACCAACTCTATCTTCACTACACATATTCAAGAATCCTCTTTGACTTTATTCTACAAAATGAATATTTGTAATAGTAACTATTTTGTATTAATAATTAGCAACACATAGATAGGACTACAAATCCTGTTTCCAACCATCCTCTAACATGACACCCTCTCTAAGCTATTTCCCTTATCCAGAGAAGTAAAAGGTATAAGCAATGGAAGAACATGAGCACGGTGCCTGGCACACTGTGAGTACTAATAAATAGCAACTACCAGTAGTCACACTTATTTTGTAAACATGCTTTTACTACAAAATGGAAGACATTGCCCAAGTGGAATCATGAAAATACACTTCTAATGAGTTAACTAAAGAAAAAAAAAACATATAGAAGACCCAATCCTGTAAAATCCATGCCTAAGATGCCAAAATTTACCTCACTCTTAAGGCAGGAGGAAAAACGCGGATTATCAAATAAGCACAAGGCTATAATAAAAGCAAAATATAAATGCTACTTTTTTTTAAGTATCACATTATTTCCCACTTGCACTAAACTCCAAATATATTTCTCCCCAGACTTTTATCCAAATAAGCTCAAATACCAGTTTCAAGGGTTTCAGATTAAAAATTTACTTTATAAAAGAAATTTTCTATGAAGCCTAAAAATCAAGTAGAAAAAGAGTATTTTCTCACACCTATCCAGAGCCAGTTTAGAGTTGCTGTTTTTGCCTCACAGAAGTTGTTTTCTAGCCACAAGCTACTACAAATTGTTCAGACCTTTTTGGCAGCAACACAGGAAACTGCCCTTTTCACCCGTTCTCCCACAAAAATGTAGTCAATTTCTAGGCAAGCCAGTATCTCAAGGCTACTTTGCTTTATAGAGCCAAATGCAAACAACTTTTCATTTAGTATTAAGAAAAAGCCCCAAATATTTTGCATTTTTGTAAAGAAAACTGAAAGCAAGTCACCAAAGACATATGGGCAAAGTTATTTATTAAATCAGCTCATAAAGTATGCCAAACCAACATTTGAACTTTATCGGGTATTCAGAATCACAGCTGTTTCTGTTTTATCCAAATTGTCAAGGATGCAATGGGCAACATGTGAAGCTATTTCCTGATGCTTAATTGTGTTTTGGTGTCCCACTATTCTCAACTTGCCATGTTTCAAATAGTTAAAATAGGTGTGATTAAAAAAAAAAAAAAAAAAAAAAAAAAACCTCTGGCAGCCCACTCACTCATCATATCTTTCATTTGAATCTGAGGTTTTTCTACAATATTATGGAACACATAAAGGCATTTGAGCAAGTCACGGAAAGAAGCTGAAGTTCTTCTCAGCTTTCTTATTCAAGTATACAAAAAGCAACCCACGTTTTAAAGGGGAGGTGATAGTAGGAGGTGGTAAATTATGCAACAGTTATAATGTATTTAATTTCTAAAAATGAAGCCAATGCTGCCTTTTAAATGCAAAATTAAAGACAAGACGACCCTTTGAAAACCGGAATTCCTTTGTATCTCATTTGGCTTAAAATTTCACAGACCGGTCATTTATTTCAAACACAAAGAAGTCCAAATGGTAAAAAGGCATCTGTAATCACTCACAAAATGAAGCTGGATACTACCCTGTCCTGGGAGCATTGAATGCCAAACTTCAATCTGTGATCCAAGCTCCACAATTCACAGATTGGGGGAAAAAAAATCAGCACAATATCTTCCAAGGGACGTTTTCTGTCTCCAAAAATCACTTGCAACTGCAAACAAGTTCCAATAATGACGCAAAGGCAACCTCCCCAAAAGGGTACAATTTCAGAAACTATCCAAAAACCACACACACAAAAATGATAAACGAAGGAACCTCGATTCAATTACACAAGACCCATTACACTCTGATTCAAGAGAAGATAAAATCAAAAGAATATTTTTCAGTCAAAGCCCAACATAAACACTAATGTAAAATACACTCAAATTCAGAACTTATTTTCAAAGGCACACCTTTAAATTATTCCAGCAAAATAAATCCTATAGATTACACAGGAAAGAAATCTGGAAAGCAACCAAGGAATTCAAAATAGAAATTCAGAGGAAAATGCTTGGATGTCTGGTAGATAAAGAGACCTGTTTGCCTATATCTAGGTACAAAAGGCACAGTGTTATTTTAGGTAATTTTTCAAATTTATACAGATAAACCGCACAGTGGAGCAGGAACCAATTGTCAACATGCTTTCATTCACTGCTTGCCTAGTGAACTGGAAGCTAATAACAAATGCTAGTAAACCAGACTATCTTTCATCTAAACAAAACAGTATATCAAAGAGATTTCACATTATTGTTTATCAGCTTATCAGCATCATCAAAGTACATCTGTAATTGATACTACTTATGCGAAAGTACGGAAAGAGGAAGAAGAAATAGTCGGTTAGAAACTCACTCTGGAGGGTCTGAAGTTCTGTGTGCTGTTCATCACTATCATAAAATAGCCTGTAAGACAATCACCAAAAAGCAAGAACACAGATTTCTTGACTTAACAGTCCACATCTTTACAAGAATAACTTTCGAATAAGTAAACAACAGAACAACTGGGCCAAGGTTATCCAGAGGTCTGGCATAAGAAGATAAAGCACTCAAGTTCATGGTTTAAACATGGGTTTCCTGGCCCACTGTAAAAAAAAACTTCAGCCTGGGAAAGATTTACTTCAAATCAAACTAAATGGGCAATTAAGGAATCTCTTTACTACTGATACATTTTTTAATTCACCCTATTAGAAAACTCATCTTAAAACAAAACTGGACTCTTCTAAACAACAAAAGAGATGAAAAATACAGAACTGGTCACTGATTTCTGTTCGTTCTCATCCTACCTCCATCTACATTCAACTAATATTTATTGTACAGTACTATATTAAAAAGCACACAGCTAGTACTGAAGAGGGATAAAGAGTGAGCAAGACAGAGAGATGTACTTACTACCAAATAGGCTATGTCTGCACCTGCAATTTACACACAGTTAAGTTCAGTCTGTTTTGTTTGCTGCTGCTTTTTTTTTTTTTTTTTAAGAACATCAGGCCCTGTGTAGTGGCTCAGGCCTATAATCCCAGCACTTCTGGAGGCCGAGGCAGGCAGATCACGAGGTCAGGAGATCAAGGCCATGCTGACTAACGTGGTAAAACCCCGTCTCTTCGAAAAATACAAAAAAATACAAAAAAGCCAGGCTTAGTGGCACACACCTGCAGTCCCAGCTACTCGGGAGGCTGAAGCAGGAGAATCGCTTGAACCCAGGAGGTGGTGGTTGCAGTGAGCCAAGACTGTACCACCGCACTCCAGCCTGGGTGACAGAGCAAAACTCCATCCCCAAAAAGAAAAGATGAATGCCTCTGTGGCTTACTTTTTTTATGGCAAAAGTGCTGAAGGTCCTTCATGTGTCTAAATAAAAAACTGGATATTTGGTTTCAATAAGGCCATCACTTTCTTGAAGATAGGTTCCAGCTATGAATCATCTACATTTGTGTGCTGGACAGGGTGAAAAGGGCAGTGTTCTGTGTAGCTGCCAATGGGCTGAACAATTCCCAGTAGCTTGTGGCTACAGAACATCTTCTCTGAGAAGAGAACTGTAACTTCCAAGCTGGCTTGGGATAATCGTGTGAAACAATGTGATTTTTTTTTTCCATTCAGTTATTTTGTTACATCTTTTCCAGCAAAATTCTCCTATGGAATTTTAAAATAATCATGTTTTTAAATGATCTTTCCAGTAAAAATGCTTAACAGCTTAACCGAAAACCAATTTCAGCACACACCAGAAAAAGAGCATTAAATTATTTCTAGTATTCTCCATCCAGAATTAACACAGTATTCATTTTGTTCAGGTATTCACTACTGGGACGCTCTTCTTGAAGTCATCCTGCAAATATTTATTAAGCACTTAATAAGGAAACACACACACACACACACACACACACACACACTCCACCAGGCTGGTCACTGTGGAGAATACCAAAATGAATGAGAAAAACTCAAAGCCCTTAAGAAACCAACATAGTAACAGAAACAAGGGGGTCAGAGAATCTGTGTTTTTCATAAACTCCATGGATGATTCCTGTGCATACTAAGGTGATGGTGTTTGCCTGTAATCCCAGCTACTTGGGAGGCTAAGGCACAAGAATCTCTTGATCCGGGGAGGCAGAGATTGCAGTGAGCTGAGATCGTACCACTGTACTCCAGCCTGGGTGACAAGGGAGACTCCATCTCAAAAAAGAAAAACAACTACCACCACCACCAAAACAAAAACACTACTATATTCACGAACACATACACAAAAACACTTTGCAATAAATTAGTAAGCCATTATTTACTTGAAAAAACCACCATTGGGTCTCTTAAATTATAAAGTCACTATAGTTATCTTTAAAATACCACTTGTTCTAAACACTTATTTGTACATGATTTTTTCAGCAGTAAATCTGCTGAATAAATAAAGTATACCCAGACATTAAATTGTGTGTTGGAAAACTGCTATGAAACTATTATAAAAAGAACTAAACTAGGAATCAGAAAAGGTAAGTTCAAGTCCAACTACCATCACTTAATTTGAGTTAGAATAAAAATCCTACCTGTCCTATTAGCTCATAGAGTTATTAGAATACTTAAATAAAAATATACATGAATATGTTTTGCAAAGTGCTTTAAATTTTAACATTATACCACTGGACTAGGAGCAGCTCAGTAGTTTCAATATCACCAGCAGGTAAGACCTTGAAAGGTATAAAACAGCCTAACATTGGCTGAATTTTAAAAATCAATTTTGAGGCTTCTAGAAAATTCATTTATGAGTAGAAGTTATTTATCAGAGTTTGCACACATCTCTCAATGGCTGGTAACAGTACTTCACATGGTTTCATTATTGCTTTCATATTTTATATAAATTATCACCATATTCATAGTCCTTTGTAACATATATGTTAATATGTAGCTCTATGTAGTTCATATGCAGCTTGCTTCTTTTAACTTCTATATAGTACTTCATTATAAAATTACTTTATTTTTCCTAATTGAAGGATAGGTTACTTCCAACGTTTTGCTATTATCAATGTGTCAATAAACATACTTTCTGAGTTTCCCTTCACCTATAGGGACAGAAATCTCAAGAGTACATAACTAGTGCAATTGCTAGCTACTATGATATGGTCAGTTTTACACTGCCGAACTGTTCTCCAAGATGGTTATGCCAACTTACACTCTCACCAACCATGAATCTTCCCCAACACTGGTATTTTTATACTCATATGCTGACCGTTATGAAAAAGTCTCTATTTTAATCTTCATTTGCCTAACTACCAGTAATCCTCAGGGTTACTGGCCATTTGGGTTTCCAGTTCTCTAAACTGTATACAATTACTCTCTATTTTTCTACTAGGTTACCTGCCTTTTTCTTGTTAATTTATAACAGTTGTTCATATAATCTAGACTTAATCCTTGTAGCATACAGGCTATTTTCAACAGAATTGCCACTTGGCCAAGACTACCTAAAGGCCTAGCTAGAATAGACCCGAGTCATTTTTCTCATATGGCTACAAGTACAGGAGTAGGCAAGACATGACTGTTGTACCCAGTCAAGGATGTCATCGAGAAACGAGCCTTCTTTTTGCCCTCCCGCTCTGCTGTCTTTAACACGAGCCTCATTTTCACTTCTGCAAGATGGCGGCTGCAGCTTTAAATAACATGTCCACTTCAAGGGTGGGGGAAGAAAGACCAGACCCCATATTCAGGGATAAAACTTTCCCAGAAATCCTAAGTTCATATCTCATTGACCACCACACTGAGACCTCTAAAGGACATCAGATGAGACAGCTATTTCTAAATGGGCACAAAATCAGGATTGTGTTAGTAAAGAAAGTGGTATAGGCAAGGTAGGCAGCTAGCAATGTCTCAAACATCCCTTACAAACAGATGACACCAATGTGAACCTGTTACTTGCAATGTGGTAATTTTCTTGTATGGAGGCCTATTTTAATAGAATCAAATTTCTGAATCTTTTTCTTTATCATTTGTGTTTTCTGTGTCTCCTCCATGCATCAACAATGCTTATATTTTCTGCTAAATATTTTATAGACTGGCTTCCTACCTTTAAGTCTAAGTGCAATGCATCCATAAATACATCTACAATGCATTTTTGTACACGGTATGATATAGGGAATGAATTTTTTTTCTTATATAGACCAATCAATAGATGTTTATCCCCATTTATTTAACAGTTTACCTTTCCCTGCTGATTAAAACACTGCTCCTACAGTGTAACAGGCTTCCTTACATTGGTTTCTGTTACATTTCTAGACTTTGTATCTGTTTAAATCAGGTTTACTCGTATAATTATCTATGCTTGCCACAATAGTTTCAATAGCCTTGATATGCTGATATGCAGTAGGACAACATCTTCCCAACTTGTTCTTCAAAATTATTTTGACTATTCTTCAACACATGCTCATTTGTATATGAACTTTAGGATCAGCTGGCCCATAAAAACCCTACTTGGATTATGAGTGAATTTTCACTAAAATCACCTATTTATTTGGGGAAAACAGTGAACTTTACAATATCAAGCATTCCCATTTGTGGACAGTGAACATCTCTCCATTTATTTAGCCCTTCTTTCATATCCTTCAAAGTTTCATAATTTAGCCATATAGATTTTACATATCTTGTGAAATCTGTTCCTAGGAAACAGAGTTTTGCATTTTTAGAAACTGGAAATATGATCTTCATCTTCTTTACATAAATTTTCTAGTTGGTTATCCCTGGACTCACTTGAGTTTTGCACACAGTATATTATTATATAAACTGCAAAGAATAATTTTGATTCCTCCTTTCCAGTATTTATGCTCATTTCTTTTCTTGTCTTATTGTACTGACAAATTTAAAGAATGATATAAATGACTAAAAGCAGTAATTTTGTATCTTGACCTTAAGAATTTTGTGCTATTATCATATTGCTAAGTATAATGTTGGATTTTATTTTCAAAGACATTATTTAGCATGACAGAGAATTATAATGCTTTCCTAATTTAGTTAGCATTTTCATGAATGAATATTGGAATTTCATAAAATGCTTTAGCAAAACAAGTTTATGTTTTCCTTTTACTTAACAATCAATTCTTTAAAGGAGTAGGAAATTGTATATTATTTCTTCATTCCTAAAATGAATTCTACTTATAGTTAATATACTATGTATGATAGATTTTTTTCTGTTTTACTGGGGTATTATATATATTTATAGATGACATTTACCTGCAATTTTCCTGTTTTCCAATTTTACTGTTCTTGTCAGCATTGTTATCAGGATTATGTTAGCTTAAAAATTCAAGAATGCGGGCTGGGAGCAGTGGCTCACGCCTGTAATCCCAGCACTTTTGGGAGGACAAGGCAGGCAGATCACAAGGTCAAGAGATCAAGACCATCCTGGCCAACATGGTGAAAACCCATCTCTACTAAAAATACAAAAATTAGCTGCGTGTGGTGGCATGCGCTTGTAGTCCCAGCTACTCGGGAGGCTGAGGCAAGAGAATTACTTGAACCCAGGAGGCAGAGGTTGCAGTGAGCCAAGGTTGCACCACTGCACTCTAGCCTGGGCAACAGAGCGAGACTCCGTCTCAAAAAAAAAAATGTCAAGAATGCTTGCATATGTTTCTATTTTCTGGAACAGTATGAGAGTTTCTTCCCCAAGGTAGTACGAAAACACTTTACCATAGTCTAGGTCCAACAACCACTATTTTTCAGTCTAACAACCATGGAAACATGGCTATTAATTTCCAAGGTTTTCTATTTTTCTGAAGGAAAACATATTTCTATTTTGTTGGTATTTTCACAAGTATTAACATAGATGTATATATTTATAATGTCTTCTAATCTGAGATGGTAAATATTTTTCTCTTCCCTTTTTTTCTTAGCTAAAATGTTAAAGGGTTATGCTTTATTGGGTGACTTGCCTTCTCCCACCCTGCCCAAGAATTTTTTTTTTTTTTTGCTTTTTCTCGTACAGTTTTTGTTCATGTCATTAACTCCCTCTCGTACTTGCAAAAAAATTATTAATGGTTTTTTCTATTGTTTTAAATATATGTCTGAGCTCATTTACATTTTTTTTTCATTTACTATGTCTGTGATTTAAGGCTAAAAGTCAGATACGAGTTTCTGCAGCCTCTCTCAAGTTTTGCTCTGTAGTGTTCTCACAAATCATCTGCAATTCTACCTTTTATATTCTGCTTGACCCAAAGTGATTCCCTCTATCAACTGCTTCCACACATTTCAAGATATTCCCATCACTGGAGTATTCACAGTTGAATGAAATGACAGCGAAAAGAGTGATGGATTGATTTTTCATGCTAAATATCTAAAGTTTATTTGGTGAGAGATGCCAGTCAACAATTTTAGATCATTCTTTAGATGGGATCAACCAGGCCATTACTGATGATTTCCATCAAAGTTGATCAGTTTACTAAGGAGGCTTCCCATGAGTCTCCAGCTCTTCAGCACTCACTGTGCCAGTAACGTTCTTGGTGCCAGTAACGGTCTTGGATCCTTTTTTTGTTGTTGTTATTAAGAGACAGTCTTGTTCTGTCACTCAGGATGGAATGCAGTTGCATAACTATAGCTCACGAAAGCCTTGAACTCCTGGGCTCAAGCAATCCTCCTGCTTCAGTCTCCCATGTAGCTGGAACTACAGTCACGTGTCACCCCACAGGGCTAATTTTTTTTTTTTTTTTTAAGTTTTTTTGTAAAGACAGGGTCTTGTTTTATTTCCCAAGCTGGTCTCAAACTCCCAGCCTCAAGTGATCCTTCTGCCTTGGCCTCCCACAGCACTGGGATTGCAGGCATGAGCCACCACACCAGGCTCGGAACAATTCTTAAGTTCACTCAGACCTCTCCCTTATTATTCCATGGGAGTTTAAAGAGTGTTGTGATCTTTGCACATTAGGAGCTCACTCAGAAGAATATCATTTCAACAAACATCATTTCAAGACTGCAGGACTTCCTAGGTTACAACACCTACTAGTGACTCTATTAGCAGGTATAGCAAACAAGAATTAATGGAAAACATTAAAAACCCCACATAAACTTTAAAAACTGCATTCCACTACACTCTGAGCAAAATGCTGACCGAAACCTCTGAACTGATACAAAACAAAAAAATGAATCAGGGAAGTAAGCAAGCTATACACCCCAAATATGACAACTGTTTCCAAAGAAAAAACCCTCAGGAAAAGAGAAATCTTATTTTTTCAAATGTCAATAAACAAAAAATTAGCCAGGCATGGTGGCACCTGTAATCCCAGCTACTCAGGAGGCTGAGGCGGGAAAATTGCTTGAACCTGGAAGGCGGAGGCTGCAGTGAGCCAAGATTGTTCCATTGTACTCCAGCCTGGGTGACAAGAGTGAGACTCTGTCTCAAAAAAAAAAGAGAAGGTAATAATAAGAGCATCAGTTAACACTTCCTATGCACCATTCTGTTGCATATACTAATTTAATCCTCACCAAACCCTATGGAGTAAATACTATTCATACTCCCATTTTATAGATGAAACTAAGGCACATAGTTGGTAAGAACAAACCCAGACAGTGACGCTCCAGTAGTGCTCATAATTGCCACACTATATGCCAACAGTCCCCAACCCTTTTGGTACCAGGGACAGATTTCGTGGAAGACAATTTTTCCATGGAACAGGAATGGAGATGGTTTTGGGATGATTCAAGTACATTACATTTATTGTGTACTTTATTTCTATTATTATTGCATTGTAATATATAATGAAATAATTATACAACTCACCATAACGTAGAATCAGCGAGAGCCCTAAGCTTGTTTTCCTGCAACTAGACAGTCCCATCAAGGGAGTGATGGGAGACAATGACAGATCATCAGGCATTAGATTTTCATAAGGAGTTGGTACAACCTAGATGCCTCACATGTGCAGTTCACAATAGGGTTCATGATCCTATGAGACTCTAATGCCACTGCTCATCTGTCAAGAGGCAGAGCTCAGGAGGTAATGCCTACCTGCCGCTTACCTCCTGCTGTGCAGTCTGTGCCCTGGAGGTTGGGAACCCTTGCTATATACCATGTGACATTGCATTCCTTCTACTACAAGTTACCTATAGGAGCTATTGCTTATATACAGATAATGCTCTACCAGCTTTATGTTCAGATCTTAACAAAGTTTCTCATTAAAGAGAACAATCTCTCAATTGCTTTATTTTGAGTAATAAATTACTAACAGGCTTGAGTTCAAATCCTGGTTCCATATTTATCTGCTGGGCAAGTGATTTAATCTCCTTGCCTCAGTTTCCCCATCTGCAAAAGGAAAATAACTGATAGACCTGTGTCAAAATTGAGCGTGGTGTTCAAATGAATCAAAGCACTGTGGTTATGTTACCATGCCTGATAAGTAATTTGTGGTCACTGCTATTAGAAAACAGTGTCGTCGTCATCATCATCATCATCATCATCATCATCCATTGCTCCTAGGTAATGATTTCCTTTCCAACTGTAAATAATGCCATTGTATGTAAGCTTTTTAAAAATCTTTTTTAAAATGGAATTCTGTAACACTAACCTCTTAAAGATATCATGGATATTAAGTAATCAAACATATTTCTGGATAAAATTCTTGTGACATCATCATACCGGATTCAACTCTAGATGATTTCCAGGAGGGCAGGAATTTTTCTTTGTTTTGTAAACCATCCTATTTCCATTACCTACAGTATTGCTTGGCACCAATATACGTTTGTTGAAAAAAATTAGTAAAAAGTATTAAATCTCAAATAATACAAAAGAAAATGAATATGTCCTAGAAAACTACATTAGATAAGTTTTACATAATTTTACATAGTTTCATAAAATAATGCAAAAAGCATTCCTTCCATATATTAATAAATGATATATTGCTATTTTTACATGTGTATGTGTCTATTATTTAATAAATCCAACATTTAAAGGTTTCATTATTTTATCTGCTACCCTAAAAGTTTAAAAAGACTTCTTAGGATGTTAACAATCTGATTTATTTCCTATTATTTCTTTTTTTCCCCAACCCTGCCCCCCTTTCCTATTATTTCTTATTCGCTTTCCTGCATTGTCCTTCATCTCCCTCCAAAATTAATTCTATCTAATATTTAGTAAGCCAGAGATTTCAGTAATAAAAATATAGGCCAGGCACAGTGGCTTAGCTTATGCCTATAATCCCAGCACTTTGGGAGACTGAGGCAGGCAGATTACGAGGTCAGGAGTTCGAGAGCAGTCTAACCAACATGATGAAACCCTGTCTTTACTAAAAATACAAAAATTAGCTGGGTGTGGTGCCACGTACATGTAATCCCAGCGACTCAGGAGGCTGAGGCAGGAGCATCACTCAAACCCAGGAGGCAGAAGCTGTAGTGACTGAGTACCAAGATCGTGCCACTGCACTCCAGCCTGGGCAACAGAGCAAGACTTCACACACACAAACACAAAATATATATATATCTATATTATATATTTTTAAATATATATTTTATATATATAGTACTGAACTCTTTTTCCCATATCAAATAAATAAATCTTTATTTAAAAAAAAATTGGAGAAAACTGTCATTTTCTGAGTGGCAGTGAGCCATTCTTATTTCACTCATTCAGGACCTGTGCGTTGGATACTCCCCCTATGACTCAGGCATTAAGCTTAACTCTGGAGGAAAAAGGAGGAAAGTGGACATAGCCCTGCAGTCACTGTGAAAGATGGACATGGAAACACGTGATTTTACAGAGCTCTAGGTCTATGACAGAGGCAGAATCACAGAGGAAGGAGAAGCCAAATGCTGTAAGGGTGAGGGCAGGCCAAAAACTTAGCAGAATGAACCTTTTTTTTTTTTAACTGAACTCTGAAGATCAGTAGAAGTTTGACAAGTGAGGAGAAAACAGGCAGAGGGAGGAACAAATGTACAAAAGTCCAAGCACAATGAAACAATATGGCATCCTGAAGAAGAAAATGAGTCATTTGACGTCACTTGTGTGTTGGGTTTACGGTTGAGATTGTTAAGCTGCTGGGAAAGCTGCTCATTATAAAGTCTTGTGTCCAGGCCAAGAAAGAGGTGTGGCACTGCTAAGCCTTCCAGCTGCAGGAGGTTCCCAAAACGAAGCATCTCTGTTATAGAATGGCATGTCAAAAGCCATTCTATGACAGAAATAAGCAGGACCACAAGACAAAGTGCTACATCAACCACGAGAGCTATTCACCAGCACACAGTAATTTATTTATGCTTTAACAATCAAATTCCCTAACTGGACCAAGAGCTCTCTGAACACAAGGACTGATCGTGTCTTACTAAAGTTATCTCCCAAGTGTCTACTAACATAATTCCCTTACTTAACAAATGCCAAGCACATATGATACACTAGGTGTTATATTAAGCACTGGGCACCCACAGATCTTAGACTACCCTGTCCTAACTACTCTTAGGGCCTCTCTGAGAAGTGATACCTGAGAATAAGAAAAGGCTACCTTCTAGAATTTTTGGTTCCTACCCTCTCCTATATCCTCAGCTGATGTTTAACACACACTTTTATTTGGATTCAAAGCCATCCTTCTCTTATTTGCCTCTATTCTCCTAAGAACAGTCTTCCTCTCTATTCCTCATTCTATGGGTATCATTACGAAACTCAGCTCAGCCCATCGTCTTGTCATTGAAGGCCTCATTCTACTCCACTTATTTCAGGGTTTTCTTTAAGCCGTATACTTTTTAGATTGCTTTTATATAAATTATCTGAGAGGAAATGCAGTGTAGTGGTTAAGAGTAGCAGCCAAATACTCACAAGTTCCAAGACCACTCTTGGTAACTGTGATCTCAGGTGCCTTTCCAAGCCTGTTTCCCCTCCCGTATGACTGGAATAAATGAATCCAATTCCTAACTTGTTTTGAAAACTAAATGAGATACTACATCCAAAAGTACTTAGCATAATACCACAATAGTGCTAGCTATTCTATTATTAATCATCAAACCAACATGGAACTTAAGGCATGTTTTAAAGATGCTCAGAAAAAGTAACATTTGATCAAGATCAGACAGCGATTATTTCATATTGCATTGCCCAAATGTACATTTCTGGCCTTGATCAATAAGCAAAGTCACAGTATCAAACCACACCAAACCACTGGCCTATAATGATCTCCCCTTGGATGATCTACTGTGGCTCTGTCAAAAATTAACCCATCTTCCCACAAAACCGACACCCGCTTGGGCTTTCACCCCAGAGTTGCCTCTAACTCCATCCTTTCTTTAAAACACATTTGTCCTCATTAGTGTCTGTCATCTATTCTTCGCACAGGTTGGTAGATTGATCCCCATCTTCCTTCCTGTAGGAAATTCTCTACTCCAAATCCCCTGAAGTATGGAAATACTAAACCAGCAGCAAAGCAAGTTCACAGTCAGAAGCTGAACCCCTGAGCTGGCTCCCTGGTTTACTGCCCTGCCAGCAGTCTTGGTCCATTTCAAATTGTATGCAGTACACAGGGGCAAAAAGAAATCTAAATGTAAGATTATTCTTTGAAAGTCATCACAAAGTGGATCAGAGCAAAGCTGTGCAAAGTCACCCAAAAAAATACCAAACAGCCCCCAGGTCACTGAGACTAAAGACACTATGACTGAAATTATTAAAAAGACCTTGTATACATTTATAAATCTGAAGAGTGGCCAGCAATAAAGAAAGAGAAAAGAAATTTAGGAACTTAATCCCTTCTAGCAAGAATAGACTTACTGAGTGGATAGGCAAGAGCAGGGATTAGATTCAATTTGTTCCACAATTTGTTGTTCTCTTGTATGAACAAGAGAAAGCACCTGGCCCAGGAACAGACAGATAATAAATACAAGAAATAACAAGGAATTGCTCATAAGCTTTATCATTATAACCAACCCTCCAGTTCTTATTCAACCCCATAATACATGATCTGACAACGTGCCATGTGGCCAACAAGCAGAACATGCAACAGACAAGATGATGTGTATATTTATTGGCATTCTAATTCATATCCTCCCATCTCCTCTAAAGTCTCATTATTTGTTTGTGGGAGCTGGGTTTTTGGTTTTTGTTTTTCTTGCTTGGGGGAGAGTAGGAAGGGCATGGTTCAGCTTTCCTAAGCCCTATTAACAAGACGCTGACAAGACTGAATTTGTATACCTAAAGCAGAGGCTCAAACTCTCGGCTACAGAGAACTGAACAAACTAAATGTCACTTTATGAGGGTAGTCACTTTGTACCAATAAACCTGTCTTTCCTGGTATATACCACCAATTTAGGCTTTTCACACAAACCATCCTGGACAAAATGTCCATCCTGGACAAAATTCACAAAAATGAATTTTGCTATTCGTTTCAATGCTACTTTCACCATGCCACATCTTAACAGCTACAACAGAATCCCTATATCCTTGCAGATTAAATTTTAACTCCTCTAGTCTGTAGTATGGAAGGCCCATACAGCCCTCTACGGTATGTGCAAGGTGGCCTCTCTGCATTCTTCTCTTCCCTTGCCTTTTCTAGCCCCATTCATCAATGTTTTCCAGACTTCTTCCCTTACTACATATTCCTTTGGGTACCTCAAAGCATGTAATACCCGCTACTGGTCTAAAACTTACTCTGTCATTGTTTTATCTATGTAACTCATTTGTCTGACTTACTAAATACGCTTAAGAACAAGAATTCTTATGACTTTTTTTTTTTTTGAGACAGAGTTTTCACTCTTGTTACCCAGGCTGGAATGCAGTGGCGCGATCTCCGCTCACCGCAACCTCTGCATCCAGTTCAAGCAGTTCTCCTGCCTCAGCCTCCTGATTAGCTAGGATTACAGGCATGCACCACCATGCCTGGCTAATTTTTGTATTTTTAGTAGAGGCGGGGTTTCACCATGTTGACCAGGATGGTCTCGATCTCTTGACCTCGTGATCCACCCGCCTTGGCCTCCCAAAGTGCTGGGATTACAGGCATGAGCCACTACACCCGGCCAATTTTTATGACTTTTACAGCTCTCATTCCAAATACATACATATACTATGTAAGAGATAGAGCAGGCAAACTACATTGGAAAAACATCTTTCCTAATAAATGGAAATTATTTGGTGATAACTAAATACTAACGAGTTAAACTTTCTATCTATATTAGGACTGGGTTTGGAGTTACTGGGTTTTGGTTTGGGTTTTTGTTTGTTTTTTGTCTTTTCCTTCTGCAAGCCAGAACCATTAGATATAACTGATTCTATTAAATCTGAAATATACTCAGCCATAACAGCAAGCCTTACAAATTAGACTCACATCTAAATGTGCACCACCCACGTCCAAGTGTGTATTTTAATACAATAAAAGCTGACAATAAGGCAAATAGGCTTCCTGTCCACAGGGCCAAGCCCCAACATAGCTATTATAGCTCCCCCTGGAACATAACAGATTAGGTATCAGCAGGCTGTTGCCTAGGAAGTCCAACAATTACCCATTACCTCACAAACCTGCAGAGACTCAGACATTGGCCAAAAAGTTACAAGGCCAATGCTTAAGTCAGCCAATGATTACTAGTGGCTCCATGAGCCAACCATCATAGCAATAGGGCTGGCATTATTCTGAAAAGTTTTTATGAAACTTTTATAACACACAGAATAAATGCTTGAAAGAATGGATACCCCATTCTCCAAGATGCAATTATTTCACGCTGCATACCTATATCAAAATATCTCAGGTACCCCGTAAATATATACACCTACTATGTACCCACCAAAATTTTTTTAAAAATTTTAAATTAAAACCAAACTGCCAGGACTGGAAATATTCCCAAGGAAGGCAAAATGAAAATTTTATATTATAACTTCTCTCGTAAGTGTCTAAGCAAAATTCAAACACCCAACACACAGTATACTTATTTGGTGTCTGCCGAGATCATTTCAAAAGACCCGACAAACAAGCAAATATCAGTAAACAGAAAGCAAAGTTTCAACGTGTTTTAAAATTAGATATCTGAGTTTAAAAGTCAGCAGTTACAATACATGAAGCCAATCTGCCCCTCATTACCACTATGAGTAAAAAGACTATGTCAATTCACCAACTAACGTTACCAACCTAGAGCAACATCAGAATTACCAATACCTTCTAAGAATGAACATGTATTAAAATACCACTTCTAGAGTAGACCAAATGATTATTATGTCACTTAGAAGACTATATGCCAAACAAGCCTTTCCTGAGGGGCACAAAGCAGTTTTCTATGCTCTGTACAGGACCCATTTCTCCTTCTGAGCCTACCTGGCCATGTTCTGCTTATTTGTCACAAATGGATCGGTCATCCCTTAGTGCAACAATTTTGCTCTCCAAGGAATAAAGCAATGAACTAAAAATACCCCAATGTCTGATTCTCAGGACATACTAGACTATACAAAAAGTTGACTCTGATTTATTATTTTAAAAGAGAAAATGTTAATTACATATGATCAAATCATTAAATCTGATTCCATACTTTGAACACTGCAATACTACATTGTCTACGTACACATACCTCACTCAGCCCTCAAACAGAAGTTTTTTTGTTCCCATAATCACAAGAAAAGATCATGCAGTCTCTAAATTATCTACCAAATTATCTAAATATATATTAACATTACACCATTTTCATGGAAAATTCTTCAGGGTATATTACTTACTACAGATAAATATGTTTCATGTATACATGTTTTCTCTTCATTATTGACCTCCAGTCATACTTGGGTAACTAGATGACTCAAATGCTCCACGCGATAATTATTTAAAGCAATGTTTCTCACTCTAAAATAATCTACACTTGCCAAGTCCTTCATTCCTTTTATCCCTATGTATCATATAAATGCTATAAAACTCTTGTTGCATTTTTGAATGGCCAGATTATTAAACGTACACCAAACTGACTGACCAACTGGTCTTTAGAGGGATACAAAGAATTCTGCAAAGCTATCACATTTCTCACTGGGAGATCAGTTGCTTTTATCAAATAGCAAACGTTTCAACCTTCCCTTCTTCCAATCAGTATAACTCATCAGTGGTAACAATAAAGAGAGAATACTAAAGGGAAAAAAATCTTCAGTATTTCATATGCATGGGTATTTTCCTCCCTAACATCTCCTTCCCAAAATTCTGGTAAGGAAATACAAGACTTTGTCTCCTTATACCTTCTTCCTTTGGTGGGCTACACTTGGGAAAAGCATCAAAGGAGTACTGATGTTTGTTTCTGTTTTGCTTAGGACTAAAAAAAGCATAACAGTTTAGGGTTTTGCAAAAACCTGAAAATATCACACCCACCCTACTTGAGCATTTGTTTAAAAAAAAAAAAAAAAAAAAGCAGGTTTAACTCCTCTAGTCAAATTCTAAAAACCACCTGGAAAAACAGCACATTAAACACTGTCCTTTCAGAAGCTAAATTTACATTCTGCAATTTCATCCTATAGAAATTAAAATTTTTTAAGCATGAAGAAAGGATTAGACATTAGAGCTATCACAGCTCTATTTTTAAATTGCCAAATTAATTTCAGAAATTAAAAGTTCATTCTCCCACCTCAACCCCCATGGAATCCTGAATATGATTTACATGTCAAAGACTGACTTAGATTTCATACGTTTACTTTGGAAAATCTTAGAGATGCCTGTCAAATTACAAAGCAATTGCCTAAACATTCCACTGACATTTAACTGCTATCAAACAGCCAAAAGCTGATCTTTAATGGGATACAGCTGTTGATGCCACAACACCTAAAAGCCCAAAGCAAGATCTGATTGTTCTGAGCCCTTTATCAAACAATGAAATCCTCAGGGGAGGATTTTTGTTTTTTCCTTTTTTTTTTTTTTTTTTTTTAATGCAGCAACCCCCCGCCCCCTCACCCTGCACAATTGGATTGTGGCCTTTCACAAATACATGGCAGGTACAGTTTCACACACACTAAAAACTATTTGGACCACTGTTTACAGTTCCTCAATGAATTTAACAAATGGTTATCTGCTCCCTACCAGGACCTGGGCTCTATGCTTACAGCAACCCCAAGAGAAACCAGAGGCTCTGCCAAGTGATTAGCTCAAGAATAAAGTCAGCAAGAGGCAAAGGCAGTGTGACTGCAGGGCCTTATTCCTTCCTTGACCAATGAACAGTGGAGCCTCTCATAGCATGACATGGCCGGGCTGAGATGGGCTGCAAGGCCCTCCTTGAGGCTGGAACATCCTGGTCTCACCACTGCCTCTCAGAAAAGCAACTACTTGAGCAGGTGCTCCATAAACTGGAAAAATTCTACCAACAGGCTTTTACTGAAAGTATTTCTCAATTGACTAAATAGCCAGGACCTGCTAAAAAAAAAAAACTCATCTATCTTCTTCAGAAAGCAGAAAGTTAGTGACAAATCATTTTTATGTAAGCTTTCCTTTGGATGGTAATAGGATCAAAGTAAAATATGCAGCCTTCCCTGTATATTTTAGGTCCTCAAATAGTAACTCTTTAAAATGCACTGCATTTTTAGACAATTTTTCAAGCACTTACCTCAGTATGAACAATTTCCTTCATCTGAATTAAGTTAATCTGAACCATTTATATTATGACTCCACTAGGCCCATTTTGTAAAGATGCATTTGTAGTCAAACATAATTACATGTATATGGCAACAGCTGCTCATAAATTAATTGAGGTCCTCTGCCTAGAGTTACCAAAGAGTCTGAGGTATTAAATAGTTTATAGAGAGGCAGAGCATGGTGTGGCTCATGCAGGCAGATCCCTTGAGGCCAGGAGTTCGAGGACCAGCCTGAGAAACATGGCAAAACCCCATGGCAAAACTCCATCTCTCGAAAAAAAAAAAAAAAAGCACAAAAATTAACGAGGCATGGTGGCATGTACTGGTAGTCCCAGCTACTCCGGAGTCTGAGGTGGGGAGATCGCTTGAGACCAGGAGATCAGGATGTGGTGAGCTGAGATGGTGCCAATGCACTCCAGCCTGGGCAACAGAGGGAGATCCTGTCTTTAAAAAATTTTTTTTTAAGTTTACAGTGAATGCTAAAAATATACTAAAATGTAGCACACTGCTAAATATCTAATAGGCACTACCCACCCCAAAAAAGATAAAATGACTGAATAATTGGCTTAAATATTCAACGTAAAACCATTAGATTAATGGATAGAAAAATAAGCTAACAAGTAAGAATGAGAAAAATATACAAAAATTTTTTTAAAAGCCATAATAGAGTAAGCTATAAGTGATAACAATGAACAAAAAATTGCCATAGAAATAGCTGATAGGGTAACCAAAATGGCTCCAAGAGAATAATACAGTTGTTAGTAATTTCAATTGAAGAGTTTCGCACCAAGAAGCATGTTGAAAGAATATACAGTAACCTGTAAACATCAGAATCATCTTATTTAAGTAACTGGAAATTTTACTAATAATAAATGAAATCCAACTCCTGGCAATGTTACAGTTCAAAACTTCCAAATTTCCTCATTCAATTTTGCTGTTATATGAATTGTCACACAAAAAAGAAAATAATTTATAAACATACTAGCTAAAATTGTAAATATTTACAACCAAAAGAAATAAACAATCCAATCTGTGAGATGTAACTGTCACTATAAAATGAATTTTTTTACCATGGAGCTCTGATGTTTTCTTTTCTTTTTTATGACGGAGTCTTGCTCTGTCGCTCAGGCAGGAGTGCAGTGGCACGATCTCAGCTCACTGCAATCACTACCTCCTGGGTTCAAGCAATTCTCTGCCTCAGCCTCCCAAGTAGCTGGGATTACAGGTGCCTGCCACCATGCCCAGCTAATTTTTTTGTATTTTTAGTAGAGACAAGGTTTTGCTATCTTGGCCAGGCTGGTCTTGAACTCCTGACATTGGGATCCACCCACCTCAGCCTCCTAAAGTACTGGGATTACAGGTGTAAGACACCGTGCCTGGCCTGATAATATGTTTTCTATCTCAACCTTTCTCCAATTCTGAAGGTAGCATTTATTGAAGTATACAAATGAGAACTAGAAAAAAAATTAGAAAAAGAAATGTTATATTAATATAAACATTGGCAGAAGACAGTATTTTCCTCCTTAAATGCCATGAAATTCTTTCTTGAAGAGGGCAAAGCTATACTTACTCCAAAGAGAAAAGGGTATAAAAAGGAGAAGCAGCAAGGCATTTGTTCAAACTATACAGCAAATTTCAAAATAGTGTCAACCCTGAGAAGATATCCCCAAAAACACATTTGAAGAGAAAACCACTCAAAGAAATGTTTATCAGAAAAGCCCATAAACCAAATTTACATCAGTTACAGTCCCATATATTATCATATAGCATATATCATATTCCTATATATTATCATATCAAGAACCACGGAGACAGCCCTATAGTAGCACAATGAAGTCTTGCTTAAAGAGGGACTGGTACAGTGGTTTACAAAGCTATGGAAAAATACAAGGGTTTCATATTTTATTTTTTTCATCCATAAGATACTGTAACATTTATCTTCTTCCAGCTCCTGAGAATGTAAAGGGAATAAATGAAATAATTTGGTTCCTTTAAAGACAAGTGCTACATAAATCTTCATTTTTTTTTCCTCATGATTAAAAACTAGCTTGCACAGAAGATCACACTATCTCAGTGGGTCAAAGTAAAAAATAAAAAATGGCATTATTCAGTTCACAAAGCACTTTCAGATTTATACTTTAATAATCTCAAGAACCAGCACTGAGGCAGAGTGACCACTGTCCCCGGAGATTACAAGGTATCGCTCACCGGCTAGGTCAACTTGCCCAAGGCATGGGCTTGAGCCTGGAACTTTAAATCCCAAATTCTGTTTACTACATCACTTAATCTCTCAAGTCAAGAAACGATTTGTATTTGTGAAAAACTGTATGAAAGAGGATGTATTCTTATCTACCAGTCCTGCCAAAATAATAACCAAAAGGTACCAATTTTACATATACCAATGCTGAGGTTAAGTGTACTTACCTCATAATGGTACCTCTTTATTCAATGTTACATTTACAAATCAAAGACTAACAATAACAAAAAAAAATGTAAGGCTGGGGGCGGTGGCTCATGCCTATAATCCCAGCACTTTGGGAGGGCGAAGTGCCATGGGCAGATTACAAGATCAGGAGTTCGAGACCAGCCTGGCCAACATAGTGAAACCCCGTCTGTACTAAAAATACAAAAATTAGCTGGGCACCTGTAATCCCAGCTACTCAGGAGGCTGAGGCAAGAGAATTCCTTGAACCTGGGAGGTGGAGGTTGCAGTGATTGAGTGCCGAGATCATGCCACTGCACTCCAGTCTGAGTGACAGACCAAGACTCCATCTCAGAAAAAAAAAATCGAAATTAGGCAAAAAACCTGAATAAACAATTTTCCAAATAAGGTTATAAAAATGGCCAATAAGTACATGGGAAGATGCTCAATATCACTAAGTCATCAGAGAAATGTGAATCCAAACCATAATAAGATACCACTTCACACAAATCAGAATGGCTATGATTGACTGATTGATTGATTGATTGATTTTGAGATGGAGTCTCACTCTGTCTTATTTATTTATTTATTTTGAGATGAAGTCTCACTCTGTTGCCCAGGCTGGAGTGCAGTGGCATGATCGCGGCTCACTGCAACCTTTGCCCACCAGGATTCAAGCGATTCTCCTGCTTCAGCCTTCCAAGTAGCTGGGATTACAGGCACCTGCCACCGCACCTGGCTAGTTTTTGTATTTGTAGTGGAGACGGGGTTTCACCATCTTGGCCAGGCTGGTCTTAAACTGGTGACCTCGTGATCCACCCACCTCAGACCCCCAAAGTGCTTGGATTACAGGTGTGAGCCACCACACCTGGTCAGGATGGCTATGATGGAAGGAAGGATGGAAGGAGGGAAAGAGGAAGAGAGAAAGGAAGGGAAGGAAGGAGAGAGGGAGGGAAGGAGGAAAGGATGGATGGAGGGAG
Source organism: Callithrix jacchus (assembly GCF_049354715.1). Taxonomy (NCBI): domain Eukaryota; kingdom Metazoa; phylum Chordata; class Mammalia; order Primates; family Cebidae; genus Callithrix; species Callithrix jacchus. Next base: position 137,702,717 of record NC_133505.1, read on the forward strand.
GGAAAGAGGAAGAGAGAAAGGAAGGGAAGGAAGGAGAGAGGGAGGGAAGGAAGGAGGGAAGGAGGAAAGGATGGATGGAAGGAGGGAAAGAGGAAGGGAGAAAGGAAGGGAAGGAAGGAGAGAGGGAGGGAAGGAAGGAGGGAAGGAGGAAAGGATGGATGGAGGGAGGGAAGGACTGGGAGGGAGGGAAGGACTGGGAGGGAGGGAGAGAGAGAGAGAGAGAGAAAAGAGACAGAGAAAGACAAAGGAAGGGGAGAGGGAAGGAGGGAGGGAAGGACAGACGGATGGAAGGAAGGGAGAGAGAGAGAGAGAGAAAGAAAAGAGACAGAGAAAGACAAAGGAGGGGGAGAAGGAGGAAGGGAGGGAGGGGAAAAACAAGTATAAGCAAGAAGGTAAAAGAAATAAAACCCGATGAGTTGCTGGCAGGAATAAAGAATGAATGGCACAGCCCCTGTAGAATGGTCTGTTGGTTCCCTACAAATTCAAGAATTACCATATGACCTACCAATTCCACTCATAAGTATGCACTCAAAAGAATTTAAAGCAGGGACCCAAACAGATACTTGTGCACCAACATTCTTAACAGCATTATTCACAAGAGACAAAAGGAAGAAACAAAAATTGTCCAATAATAGATGAATGAATAAACAAAGTAAGACATATACATGCAATGAAATATCATTCAGCTGTAAAAAGGAATGAAATTCTGACACATGCTACAACTGAATGAACTTTGAAAACACTATGCTAAGTGAAATAAGCCGGATAAAGAAAGACAAATATTGTATGATTCCACTTTTATGAAGTACCTGGAATAGGCAAATTCATAGAGACAGAAAGTAGAAAAAAGTTACCTGGGGCTGCAGGGGGAAAGGAGTAGGAGTTACTGTTTAATGTTAACTGTTAACTGAGTAAATGTTTGGGATGATGAAAAAGTTCTGGAAACAGTGGTGATGATTGCACAGCACTGTGAATATACTTCATGCTTCTGAGCAGCACATTTATGAGTGGTTAAAATGGCATATTTTTTACATATTTTCATATAGTGTTTAATACATCTTTATATATATTTTACCACAACAGAAAATAAAACTCAAGGGCTAAATCTATCATCACCAACAATTACTTGAAGACATAAGCACAGAAAGGGGTCATGACTATTCAAATATCTAATAAATGTGGAGAACCAAAAGTCCGCAAGCCAGTTTCTGAACATACAACATGGTGTAATACTATTACAAGTTGACACTAGAGACCTATTTTCTTAACCAAACAAAGGGAATGTTAATTATGGTTTCATATCTACCAGAAACAAACTGAATTTGGCGTCTGAGACCAGTAAACCTATTGGGAGCAGTGGCGGGGGGCAGGGGGCAATATAATATAATCCATCTCATTAAAAGTTTAGAAATAAAGAAAATTGGCCAGGTGTAGTGTCACACACCTATAATCCCAGAAGTCTAGGAAGCCAAGGCAACAGACTGCCTGTGCCCAGGAGTTTAACACCAGTCTGGGCAGCATGGCAAAACCTCGTCTCTACAAAAAGTACAAAAATTAGTTGGGACTGTAATGAGCCAAGCTGGCACCACTCCACTCCAGCCTAGGCAACAAATTGAAATCCTGTGTCAAAAAATAAAATGAAAAAGATTAAACTCAAAATGACTTTTCCAAGATCATACAACTGGTTAAAACAAAATAAGGACGAGAACAAACAACTTAGGTCTCCGGTCCCTATACTGGTGCTCTTCCTATGCTTAGTTTGGTTTGAAAATGTCACTTATCCTCTCTCTCAAATAATAGCATTCATTTTCAAAAGGTTATTCAAATGTCCTGAAAACGATACTTCAAAGATCACCCTACAACTCTTGAATCAATGTGAAAGTTGGGTTCATTCCATTCCTGTGATCACTAAAGAATTAAACTGGCACAATATCCTATAGGGGTTGGTTCAAAAACACATATAAGACTAAACTTGAATCCTAGAAAAATGGAAAATCAATATGCTTAAACAGCTTAAGGGTTTCACTTTCCTAGCGCACAGAAGAAGGAAGAAAAGATTCTTCACACCTAACTATCCAACTACAAAAGGGCAATCATTCACACAATCTACATCCACAAGAAAATGACTTGCACAGCTGAAGCATGCTACCAGTTTGGGAGCTCTTAGTTAAGAAGACAAAGTTCAAGATCTTACCTAAGAAAAGCATCCGAGACCTCTGTTGGTTAAAACAACCAATCTTACACGGAAACGTATTTGTTAATACTCGTTGTGAGACAGTTTCACGACTACTTAAGGAAGGAAATGCCAAATACAACAGTGAACAAACCCAGCAATGACAATGACAACTGAGATGCTATTGCAAACTCTTACAGGTGAATCAATGTGTAGTACTGAGTTACAACAAGCAAATGAGGAAAGTTATGAACTTCTGCTGTCCATTTATTCCAAAGAAACTTCAATCACCTCTACACTTTTGTCTCCTTCCTAGATCTAGAACCTAAATGTAGTCCTATCCTTGTACTTTCCATGTCCCCTTCTGCTTCCTTCCCCACCACACACCAACACCTTGACCTTCAAGATGTGATCAAAAGTTATGATCCTTCCAACTGAAGTCAATAAATATTTCCTGAGCTCTTCTGGGATAGATGTGGTAGAAGATACAAAGACATGTAGTGACCTACTCATTGTTATCAAGAGCCTTACAATTTAGCAGAATACAAAAGAACTTTCTGTGTAAAAGATTACAATACAGGGTAAATGAGACCAGCTCTCTGACCAGAGAGACCTGGATTCAAATCTAACCTTTACTTTTTAAGACTTTACCTCTCTAAATTTCAGCTTCCTTACTTCTATAATGTGGATAACAATATCTACCCTGTTGTGTGCTTGTAAGGTTAAATGAGATAAGCGATATGCTTATCAGCCCAGAGTTCAAAAGTCAGAGGTCAGCAATGTCACTATTAATCATTATTACAAGAGAAAGCATAAATGCTGCCATGATAAAATAAATGGCACCAAAGTTTGAAGGTGACCCTCTAAGTTGATTAGAGAAGGTTTGAGAGAAATGGTAGAACCTCAGCTGCATCTTCAAAGTGAAAAGTGAACACAGAGACATGAGTTATAACCTGGGTCTGAGGTTAATTTGCTTTGTGGCTGGGTGGTGAGCAGTAAGGGATCATTTAAAATTTCAGGGTCTCAATATTTCCATTTATAAGTTCAAAAACTGAGTTAAAGGATGATTATAATCTTCTAGAGCTAACATTCTATAATTTGGTATCAGAAAGGAGGAAGGAATTCAAGGTACCGTTTATGGAATGTTGTCAAATTCTCAAAAATATATAGCTGAATAGAAGAAGACAGGAAAGGATATCCTAGCTACAGCATAAGATCCAATGGGGGAGAAGGGAGGAGGGGACATGAACTGCTCATTTTTACCTCCACCATAGGTAGAAAGGAGCTACGAGAGGTTACTGAGCAAGACAGTAGCATAATAAAACAATAATAGCATCTTAAAGAGCAGAAGACGTATGTAATAAAATAAGAGCATAAAGAGTAGAATAAACTGGGAAAAGGAGAGTAAGAGGATGAAAACCAATGAAGAAGCTAATGAATGGGATTCTATGATTCTGGGGCAATGGGATGGAAAGGGCAACCATAGTTCTTGCCCCAAGTTTTTAGACTAATTAGAAGCATTAGCTTAGAAAACCCCTCTAAAGTCTGTAGGTCTCAGTTCTAATACAATTTATCTGGATTGGGGCCCAGGTTTTTTTTTAAGATCCCCAAATGTTTCTATTGAACAAGCCAGGTGGAATACCATTGTCTAAATACAGGGAAAAAAAGAGCAGTTACAGGTTAATTAATAGGACGTCTGAAAGTAGGCCAGAAGTGATGAGACAGAATTCTAGGACACAACCAGGATAAGTTTACTTATGCACAGACTGAAACAAGGCCACCTTTTCCACTGAGAGGGGCAGGAAAGAAGTATGGTTGGGTAAGTCACTGTTAGGTTGCAAAGCACAAGTTGTGAGCTAATCACCTCCACCTTCTCCATATAAGAATCTGTCTCTAATTCAACTATAAGCCAATTCACATTACGATTAGCACTTCTGAAATTTCTGTGCAATAAAAAGATTACCAAAAGCAGTTAATATATTTGCTTATTCCAAAACAGGCAAACTATTTCAACAATCTGAACTTTATTATAACTTTTATTTCATTTACTGGTTTTCATTCATTCCATAAGCATCTACAGAATGCCTTACTATATGCTGATCATTAGGAATACATGAATAAATTAGGGCTGCTGCCCTGAAAAAATTTATATAAGTGGAGAAAACTGACATTTTTAGAATTTCAAAATCCAACCTGGTAAGTGCCACAAAAGACAGAGGTATTAACTCTACTTGTGGGAGTTTGAAAAGACTAGAAAAGCTGACGTATGAGTTGTGCCTTACATGATGTGACTCACTTTCACAGGGCCCAAGGTTTGAAAAAAAGTGGCTCTAAGCATATAAATGTATAAATGTTTATCATTAAAAAAAAAACATTGAAAAGAAATTAGTCTCAACTATTACTTGTTGTAATTCTTTTTCAAAAATGTTATCCCTCTTTATACTTTGAAAACCTAAAACATTTTTTTTTTTGAAATGGAGTCTTGCTCGCTCGTGCAGGCTGTAGTGCAGTGGTGTGACCTTACCTCACTGCAACCTCCACCTCCTGGGCTCAAGCAATTCTCCTGCCTCAGCCTCGAGAGTAGCTGGGACAACTGCACACATCACCATACCTGGCTAATTGTTTTAATTTTTGTAGAGATGGGGTTTCACCATGTTGGACAAGCTGGTCTCGAACTCCTGACCTCAAGTGATCTGCCCAGCTAGGCCTCCAAAAATGCTGGGATTATAGATGTGAGCCACCACATCCAGCCCTAAAAACCTAAAACATTTAAGGATTACATGCAAGGGGGAAAAAAAATCTACAATAATTTACAGTAGACATTTCAGAGAAGAGAGATTTATCAAGAATTTTGTCCTTTAAAAATATTTGTGTATATATATACAAAAATACACATATAAACAGAATATCAATAAACATGCATGTAAAGCTCATTTTTATATTTTTTTATTTTTAATGTACTTTTCTGCTTGACTTTTTTTTTTTTTTTTTTTTTTTTTTGAGACAGAGTTTCGCTCTTGTTACCCAGGCTGGAGTGCAATGGCACAATCTCGGCTCACCACAACCTCTGCCTCCTGGGTTCAGGCAATTCTCCTGCCTCGCCTCCTGAGTAGCTGGGATTACAGGCACGCACCACCATGCCGAGCTAATTTTTTGTATTTTTAGTAGAGATGGGGTTTCACTATGTTGACCAGGATGGTCTCGATCTCTTGACCTCGTGATCCACCCACCTCGGCCTCCCAAAGTGCTGGGATTACAGGCTTGAGCCACCGCGCCCGGCCAGCTTGACTTATTTTTAAGGCCACGTAAATTAAAAATAAGAAATATAGGCAATTTAAGCAATATAATAAAAATTTAAGCAATTTTATCATATATATTCCCTATTCAATGCCTTAAATCCTCCATACAGTGATGTAGAAAATAAATACTTCTCTAAATACATATACTGGCATTTCTCACTTAAGAAACACCAAGGCTGTAGAGTCTCATATGAGACAATCCAGGGCAGGTTTAATTGTACTAATTCACAATTCATTAATATCATGAATGAGATAGAAATGATGAATCAAATTATTCTAATTGGTATCACCATCTGGAAAATTCACAGAATAACTTTATTTACTATTCACAGTTAAAGCAATTTCACACTTATTTTAAACGCTGGTTCTTTAAAAACAATTAATGGTCCTCTTACAGTTACAAAAATTATCTTGTAAAGTTATTTCACAAGTCAACCATGCCTCCTAACACTGAAAAGGCATATTTTTAACTGAAATACAGTATAATCTTTTATTTACTCCAAAATGTAAGTCCCTGGTAAATACATACAGAATTCCATAATACTTTCATTCTTGGAGAAGAAATGGTTTTTCAAGGCACAGCATTTTGTTTTTACTAGTATGGTACGCAGCTGTATTATTTGTAGTGCTGCCCAACATTCAGTAAGTGTTCAAAGTACTTCAAACTGGCAATCATATGCAATGCTTAACAAAAGAGTCATGATAGTGACTATTGGGATTATAAGGATAAAACTGAGCCACATTTATTCTGGGGGAACAAAACCTACAAAACTGAAAAGAATGACCATTTTCCACGTTAAACTCTACATTAGGAAAAGAAAAGCCAATTTACAAACCAATTTTTTTTTAAGTGTCAGACAGTGACTTCCCAGAGGCTTAGAAACATGATATACACAAGTATTATGTTATTCCACCACAAAACAATTCTTCACAAATTCAGTTATACATTTAAACTCTCGATGAAACCTCATCTGTTTACCCAAATCAGAGGAAATAAAGCTGTCTGCAGGAAATAAGACAGCAGCTTATTGATCCAACATTACAAGGTTGACCTCTCCACAGAATGTTTAGCTATGTTATGTCGGAATAAAAGGCAAAGGTTAGGACGCAAATCCCTTCTCACTTCCTCTAGGGACAGACTTTATAACTGTAAAATATGTAGGAACCCTGAAATTTCGAAATTTCCAATCCTTTAATCCATGGCCCAGGAAACTGACTATGAGAATAGGAAGAAAGTAATGAAGATGCTAGTTAAGACCAAATTTGACAACACGCAAAAATTACCAAATAGCAAAACAGTTTTATAGGTGGTAAAAGATTACAGACTATAAAATGAGAAGAGGCCATAGGGATCATCTAACTTTACCTGATATTTCCATATGCTGAATTAGGTTTTATGGTGCTCTGTAGCACCTTCCTATGACGTAAATGCTTTCTGTGCTTTCTGTGCTACGGTCAATGGAGATTTTACATTATTCTCCAAAAGAAACATTACTGCCTTTAAATAAGCATACTCCTTACTTCCAAGGCCTGACAAGGTTGTGCCAAAAGGATACAGGAGCCAGTATGAAGAGGATGGCCAAAGTTGGAACAATCTGAACATCAAAAAGAATGCCTGTAATTGACTGAAACACTGAATACATAAAAATCCTTATGTCAAAAATGATACTCAAAAAGAGACACACAACTCAAAAAAAACTTGAGATAACTATTATACCAACAGCATATTATGAAATTGGATAAATGGGAAAATTAAGTATTTATCCTGCATTTCAAATAAAATGCTACTGTATTTCACAGTGATCAAATAGCCCACTTTAATGAGGGAAAGCTATTTTCCTCAGAAAATTGCAAGCTAATAAAGTTGAAAAACTATTAAAACTTAAAAGTTCCATTTTAGGGCATAGACTATTAATGCTGTAAGAGTTCCAGAGACTGGTTGCACAATAAGGTGAATGTGTTTACCCCTAATAAACTGTATATTTAAAACTGGTTAAGATGGTGGCTAGATGCAGTAGCTCACACCTGTAATCCCAGCACTCTGGGAGGCCAAGGTAGGAGGATCACCTGAGGCCAGGAGTTCGGGACCAGTCTAGCCAACATGGTGACACCCCAACTCTGCCAAAAATAGAAAAAATTAGCCAGGCGTGGAGGTGCACACCTGTAATCCCGGTTATTTTGGAGGCTCAGGCATGAGAATCGCTTGAACCCAAGAGGTAGACATTGCAGTGAGCTGAGATCACACCACTGCTCTCCAGCCTGGGTGACAGAACAAGAATCTGTCTCAAAAAAGAAAAGGCTTAACATGGTTCATTTTAGGTTATGTGTATTTTATCACAATTCTTTAAAAATCCCATTCTATCAACATTTTGCTATTCCCAAAGATATAACTGATTCAGGTAAAATTGCCAATGGATACTAACACTATTATGTCAAAGACTGTCAAAGAACTATTTGTATGGTACCAACATCTCACTTCTCCTAGATTATATGGCAGTATCAACGGGAAAACTATAATTTTACAATGGGGAGAACTGTCATCACCTTAATCTTAGCTTCACTAATAGTGAAATAACTGCATTATAACTGCATTATGTCTCCCTCATATGAGGCAATGTAAGGCATACAAATTAGCTATGGAAATACTCTTATCAAAAATGTCTGTTCTGAATAATGAATTTAGATCTAAATTCTACTTTTCAGAAAATACAGGGTTTAGACCAATGAATTAAATACCCTCACATAAAAACAATTAAGCCAATCAAGAAAAACAAAGATTCTCCAAGACCTATAACATGTTGCATCTCTCCGACAGGTCACCGTCATGAAAAGGGAATGAAAACTCTTTTAGACTCTAAGGCCAGGCGGGGTGGCTCATGCCTTTAATCCCAGCACTTTGGGAGGCCGAGGTGGGAGGACCATGAAGTCAAGAGATCAAGACCAGACTGACCAACATGGTAAAACCCTATATACTAAAAATACAAAAATTAGCTGAGCATGGTAGCAGGCGCCTATAGTCCCAGATACTTGGGAGGCTGAAGCAAGAGAATCACTTGAGCCTGGGACGGGGAGGTTGCAGTGAGCCACAATGGTGCGTGCCGCTGCACTCCAGCCTGGGCAACAGAGCAAGACTCCAACTAAAAAAAAAAAAAAGATTCTAAGAGACTTAAGTAACATAATCATAACTAAATACAGTATGTGCTCCTTGGCAGGATCCTGGTTTGCCAAACACACTATTAAAGACATCATGGGAACGATTTGAGAGATTTTGACATACCATAGATATTAGATAATATCAGAGAACTACTGTCAACTGATTATTACAACAGTGTGCTGGTTAAGTGGGAAACTGTCCCTGTTTTTTGCAAATACATTACAAAAAATTTAGGGCTGAAATGTCATGGTTCTTAATTTAAACCACTTCAGGAAAAAATACATGGGAAAAAGTTAATGTAAGCAATAATCACTAATGGCTGTTAAAAAACATTAGGCAAAAGCTTAACGGGAAATCAAGCTTTTCCCATCAGACTGATGGATGGATCAGTCCAGCTAGAAACACCTGAGCTCACTGATCAATCTTCATCCCGAAAAGAAAACTAACCCTACATTGTATCTCTTGATGGGAAGCAGAATGAAATATACACTAATAACTAGGAAGGATTCTATATTCCTAACTGGCAGTTAATCTGGAATCTGACTGAGCCTCAGATCTACTACCAATTAATAGAAAATTCAGAAGAGAGAAACACATTAAACAGCACCACAGGCAGGGATGCAATCAACAAATTCTAGGGCAAACAATAGTGTTTCAACAAATTAACTGAATACAGAAGGAACATCACAGTTTCACAAATAAATTGAAGGAAAAAGAAGAGAAACTAAGTTTCTCTTCCTAAGAGAATACTAAGATACTGCGTTCAAGAGACATATGAACCAAACGTAATGTAGATCTTATGTGCATTCTAACTTAAACCAACTGTAAAAGCATTTATAAAACAACTTGGAGAAATATGAACACGTTGAATATTTGATAATTTAAGAAAGTAAGTTTTTTAGATGTAACAGTATTGCATTTTTTTAATGCTTACTCATCACAGAGTATAAAAAAAGTATAAATGAAGTGATATAATGTCTGGGATTTGCTTTAAGACAATCCAGCATGGAACAACGAACATGGGTTTGGGAGGTCCACAGATGAAAACTGGCCATATGGTACTAATGAGTTGGAAGGCGGGTACATGGGAATTCATTATTCTACTCTGTGTTTGCACACACTTCCATTATAAAAAGTATTTTTTAAAAGAAACTCAGTAAGAAGGCAGGGAATTAACCCTAATCCCAGCATTTTCACCTCATCATAGAATCTTCATCTACTACCTAGCAAAATGAACACCAACCAAAAGACCCTAAAATAAAAACCAGCAAAACATTTACCAGCATTAACAAAAGAAAGAAAAAGATGTAAAGCCCGTGATATGATAACAAATGAAAAAATAGATAAGATTCCAGTGAATAGCAGTGTGACTTCATCTCTATCTCTTAATGCACTAAACATCAGGGGAAAAACAAGGTCGTGGGGAAATGGATGGTATTATTCTGTCCTATCTATTTATTTATACATAGGAAAATTTCCACAATAAAAAGTAAAAACAAATGATTACAAATTCCTTCAAAGGATCACTATAGAACACATTTATTTGACTTCCCACATAAATTGGTTGCTTTCTGATTTCACATCTTCTCACTTTTATCCTTCTACTCAATTGTCAAGGAATAAGAGGGAGAAAAAGAGTCACTAAGGGTACTTGCTTTTCTGGGTGAGAAATCTTACTAGCAAGACCAAAAAGTTTCCACCAGTGTGCTAGAAAAATCAAGACTGATTTTATTGTAAAATGTCTCACTTGAACTGAAAACCGGGTCTGTGGTCCACAGAAATTACTAAAACAGCTGCTTTCTTCCTTTCTTTTTTGAAAATGAAGCTGGAGTAGAAATTCTTGTATTTGGATGTGGTGTTTGCAGAGGATTCCTATCTTCCCAAATTTCTAAGTGGTTCCATCTGTTTTCATGGGGAATTTGGCTTAGGCTAATTTCAGAAAATGAAGAACCAAGTAAGAAATCTGAGGTCGGGCAAGGTGGCTCACGCCTGTAATCCCAGCACTTTCAGAGGCAGAGGAGGGGAGATTACTTGAGGTCAGAAGTTCGAGACTAGCCTGGTAAACATGGTGAAACCTTGTCTCTACTAAGGATACAAAAAAATTAGCTGGGTATGGTGACAGGCTCCTGTAATTCCAGCTACACAGGAGGTCGAGGCAGCAGAATCGCTTGAACCTGGGAGGCAGAGTTTGCAGTGAGCCAAGATCACACGACTGCACTCCAGCCTGGGTGACAGAGTGAGACTGTCTCAAAATATATATATATATATATATATATATATATATATATAAATAAATCCGAGTATCCTTACATTTAGCATTTCGGTATACTCTGAGTGGTTTTAAGAAATAACAAAACCAATGAAGTATTAATAACAACAATAGCAAAATTGAACTAGAAGCTGATAAAAAGCCTCAGCATGTACTATTAATTCATAGGATGAAGGCACAGATTAAACTACACAGGGCTGGAATCACAAAAACAGAGAATAGAATATCTCTCTATTCACAAAAACAGAAATTGCAGGAAGGATATAGGACAACCCAACTTCTTCAACAACAACAAAAAAAAATGCAAGGAAATATAAAAGAAGGGGATAGAACCAATATATTAAAGAGAATTGAAGAGATCTATAGCAAATCACAATGTATGTACCGAATTTGGATCCTGATTCAAATACGAGACTATGAAAGAAACAAAGACAAACGGAAGCTTGAACACAGTGAATATACAATGACATTGAGGATTTACTGTTAATTTCTTTAGATGTTATAATGGTATCCTCAAGAGTCTTATCTTTTAGAGATATGTACTGAAGTATATGTAGCTGGAATGATGAGATGCCTGGGATTTGCTTCAAAATAAGATAGTAAAAGGTGAAGAGAATAGAGATAGAGAAAAGAAGGTGAGCCATGAGCTGACAACTGTTGAAGCTGAATGGTGGGAAAGGATATGAACAGGGAGTCATATGCTTTTCAGTTTAGTTTTGTATATGTTTAAAACTTTCTAAATAACACCTTTTTTTTTTGAGACAGGGTCTCACTCTGTTGTCCAGGTTAATGTGCAGTGGTACAATCACCACTTACTGCAGCCTTGACCTCCAGGGCTCGGGAGATTCTCCCACCTCAGCCTCCCAAGCAGCTGAGACCACAGGCACAGGTCATATCATCCCTGGCTAATTTTTTTTGTATTTTTTATATGGAGTTTCATCATGTTGCCCAGGCTGATCTTGAACTCCTGGGCTCAAGCAATCCTCCAGTATCAGCCTCCCAAAGTGCTAGGATCACAGGCATGAGCCACAGCACCCAGCCAATAATGCTTTTTTGTTTAAAAATGTATATATGAAATAATGGAAATGGAAATAAGTTAAAAGTAGAAATACTTTTAACATTTTGACCCTTTATTCAGTATGGATGTGTGCGTATGTATGTATATGTGTGCGTATGTATGTATATATGTACATGTGTGAATAACAGAAACAAGTTTCACAAATTAGTTCTTAACCTTACTGTGTGCAGTGTGCTTTGAGATTTTCTTTTCTACTTAATAATAAAATTCCAGTCAATAATCCACTAACTTAATTTCACAAATCACCAATGGACTGTCGCTGCAATTTGAAAATCTTTTTCCCATGGATAAAACTAAGAAATTTGAAGAAGGAAAGTTTTCTACCTGGTTGCAGAAGAACTTTGTAACAGAGCAGATTGACAATAGAATGGGGCTGCCTTGGAAAGGAGTGCTGTCCCAAGGCTTGAAGGACCCAGGCAACAGGGTCCAAAAAAGTAGTCAACATACAAAATTCTTAAAACTTTTTAATTTAAAAATTAATTTATAAAATAATTGAGACATTTTTGACAAAAAAGAATCGTGGTAAATAAAATTCAGAATATTTTCATCTTCAAATAACTTTCATCATCTTAAAATTTCAGCAAGTCACAAAATGGGAATCCTAAAATCTTAGACTTGGAAGACATCTTGGTAGCCACAAAATTCCGTCTCCTACCCAGTGAATTTTCCCACCACCTTCCACAGCCAAGAAAAGGGGAGGGGAGAACTCACTTATTCCCAAATAAAATTATATGATGTCTGGAATTTGCTTCAAAATAATGAGAATGGGTCAGGGAGTAAAAGGGAAATGTGGCTGGTAACTGCTGAAGGCAGGTGAGGGTACGCGAGGTTCATTATACTACTATTCTCTACCTCTGAATATATTGAAAATTTGCCACAGTAAAAAGTTTAAAAAGGAAAAACACTTTTCAGTAACTGATAATGGTACTTTCCTTCTTCCAAAAACACTCTGATAATCAAATACTACATGACTTTTAAAAACCTAACCAAACATGGCTTTAAAAAACCTAACTGGAAAAAAAAGAACCTTAAAAAAAAAATGCCACATTATCCTTCACTGCTATGATGTATTCTACACAGAGCAAGCAACACATAAATCATAGGTCTACAGAATAATCTAGAATCTACCCTCTTTCAATTTAGACTTGCAATACTGAAGATGAAGGTGAAATGGCCTCAATTAGATAGAATCCACATCTGTATCACATATGCAGCCTACATCTACCTCTCTTCATTGCAGAGCTGCCAAAGTTTAGAATATATTCAACGTGCCTTTATTTTCCTCCTGTTTTCAGGTAGAGGGAGGTGGGGGAAGACGAATGTATTCACATTCTCATATGTGTATAATTTAAAACAGACAATCTTGGCATTAGGGAAATTAAGAGGTAGGCTTTACTGATACTGCGTTTAATGGCCAAGATCCAGAAACAGTCCTAGTTATAAGTTCATGGATAACTCTTGATTCCTTTGCAGTGGACAGACCCTGTTGTACCTGATATTCTGACCCTTCCCACACACAACTTTTATCCTCTTTATTAAGGAAAAAAAGTTTTCCTTTTTCTCCTTAAGAGAAATGGATTAAAGAAAATTTTCCAAGGAAGTAGTTCATTTTGTAGCTTTTCTACCAGAGTCTAGAAACAATTAAACAGAGTACTGGGAAACAGTAAAAGATTATCACAATAAAAATGGGCCCCAAAAGTGAAGGCTGAATATGAACCATCATCTAGCATATAACCACTGCCACATTTGCTTTTCAAATGCTTGTGGAGGCATTTGGCATCATTTTCCAATAATCCCAAAGGACTTTTACTTCCTTGTTTTTTCAGTAGTATTTCAAAATGTTGACACATTTATTGAACTATTTTTGGAAGACCGAGCTCTGTCTACCTTCAGGGTTCAAAATACAAAGATATAAAAGCGACGGGACATCCCTCTAGCTATAAAACTTGGCAGACTTCCTGAGTCCTCCAAGAAAACTTCAACTGGCAAAAGTGCACAGTGTAGTGAGAACAACTCTGGACACAAGGGACCTTGGCTGTGCCTGAAGCTCCATTAGTAACTGCTCCAGGACTTTGAATAAGTTTAAACTCCACTTTTCTTGTCAGATTTGTGGTACAAAATTGTTTTAAAAATCAAATGGAGGCCCGGCATGGTGGCATATGCCTGTAATCCCAGAACTTTCGGAGGCTAAGGCAGGCAGATCACCTGAGGTCAAGGAGATCGAGACCAGCCTGGCAGCATGGTGAAACCCCATCTCCACTAAAAATACAAAAAGTAGCTGCGCATGGTGGCGGGCATCTGTAATCCCAGCTACTCAGGAGGATGAGGCAGGAGAATCGCTTGAACCTGGGAGGCAGAGGTTGCAGTAAGCCAAGATTGTGCCACTGCACTCCAGCCTGGCCAACAGAGCGAGACCTCGTCTCCTAAAAAAAAAACTCAAATCATTTAACATACCAACATACTTTAGGGAAATGCTGTCCTTGTCGATTGCCTGCAACATCTTCTACATTAATGAATAATAGATTTGAATTTATAAATTCCTAAAATCCACTGGGCAACTTGACCAACACTGATCACATAACAGGCAGTAGATCATCCTGACATTTCCTCAGACCTCCCAGTCACTACTGACCTACTATGGTATTCAGAACCTTCCTTTATGTTTTACTGTCCCCAAAACCCATACTCAAAAATCCCTAACATAATGTACCTTTATATTAAGGTAAATCCCTAATTATGTCCTACCTAGTAATGAAACTTTTCACCCTTACAGTATTTAACAGAACCTGCATATGTTCCAAGCTTACCCTAATCCCCAAATCATATTCAAATAATATTTATTTATTTGTTTATTTTTTAACAGAGATTAGGTTTCCCCGTGTTGCCCAGGCTGGTCTTGAATTCCTGAGTTTAGGTGATCTGCCTGCCTTGGCCTCCCAAAGTGCTGGGATTATAGGTGCGAGCCACTGCACCAGGTCCAAAAAATATTCAAGTATATGTGTGGCAACAATATGTCAATCTAAAGACAGACAAACCAAGACACTCAATATATCTAAGCTAACGCTATCACTTCCAATACACAACAAAAGCAAATTTGGTGAGTATGTATTGTTAAGTCGAGTTCAAATACATAATATTTCTAAGAGTTTATACTAAACTAATCCTTGAAAGACTACAGGAATAAAAAATATGATAATTTTACTAAACTTTTCCTAGGAAGTAGCTTCTTGACCAATAACATATCAGTCATCCACTCCCAGCCACCCTAGATGTTCACTCAATCACCTGACTTTTCCACCTCCCTCTATATAAATGAAGTTCAGCCCAGCACCCGGCATGGAGAAACAGGTATAATTTTATTATGGCTGCAGTCCTTACCAAACGTAAATACCACCGCAATCTTGTGAATTTTGTTTTTAATCAATTTAAATTCCAAAATTCAATTTATTTAACATGAGCTAATTTCTGCTTCCTCTCAGAACCATACTAAAATGACAGTAAGGAAAGTTTTCTTACTAGGAACAACTTTACAAAAGCAAAGCAAAAAAAAAAAAAAACAATAGGAGGGGTCTGGCCAGCAAATATGTCAACAAAATTTTAGAAAATGGAAAGCAGATGTACAGAGTAACTGACTTAGCAGAGCAGAGGAAGCAGAAAACTGTGTTGCTGTGTTGGTGGGGGCCTACCAAACACAAGCTGATTGTTGGAAAAGCCCTAAGAGCCTGAGAAATTGGAGGTTCCAGGTACCTCTGAGGACTGAGATGACAGAAAAGCATCCTTCAAATGGCTTCCTGGTCAACAAGGTAAAACCCCGTCTCTACTAAAAATACAAAAATTAGCTGGGCATGGTGGCGCGTGCCTGTAGTCTCAGCTACTCAGGAGGCTGAGGCAGGAGAATTGCTTGAACCCAGGAGGCGGAGGTTGCGGTGAGCTGAGATCGTGTCATTGCACTCCAGCCTGGGTAACAACGGCGAAACTCCGTCTCAAAAAAAAAAACGGCTTCAAAAGGCGCCTTCAAAATTTGGAGGGAAGGTAAATCACTAACAGAATTCTATATACAGCCAAACCATAAAAGCAACCAAACTGTGAGTGGAGAAAGACATTTTAAGACATGCAAGCCTCAAGAAATTCACCTCCCATTTCACTTTCTTGGGCAACTACTAGAAGTCCTCATTAAGAAAATTAGGATTTGGCCTATACTGATGTTGATTTTGGTGGGGCGGACGCAGTCTTGCTTTGTCGCCCAGGCTGGAGTGCAGAGGCGTGATCTTGGCTCACTACAATCCTGCCTCCCAGCTGTCTCAGCCTCCCAATCAGCTGGGACTACAGGCCGGCACTACCACACCCAGCTGAATTTTGTATTTTTATTAGAGATGAGGTTTTGCCATGTTGGCCAGGCTGGTCTCAAACTCTGACCTCAGGTGATCCACCCCTGCCCCTTGGCCTCCCAAAGTGCTGGTATTATGGGGGTAAGCCACCACACCCAGCCACTAAACTTTTAACAAATAATAAAGCATAAAATATTCTGTCCCTTAAAAGAAACAAGAAAATCATGTTATTTAGAGACAAAACACCAGAATATAAAACCAAAACTATTAAAGGTAGTTGCCTCAGGGGAGCAGAAATCTGTCAAGAAGGGAGCTAGGGCACTGGTCTGCTGCTTTTCTTCATAATCCCCTAAGTACTACCTGACTTTCTACATCACATGAAGCACCCTGGGGAATGCCATTTGCACTTTAAATGAAAGAAAAAATGCAAAAACCACAGGAAAGGCAGAAAATAAAGGTACGGGGAGAGCCACATTTTATTCTGATGTGTTTTATCCTCTGGTATATTTTTCCAATATTGAAAAATCAGAATAGAAACATTTAGAGTAAAGTTTCTAAGAAGACGAAGGGTATTCCCTGCTCCCGCATGATTCAAGAATCACATAACTAAAAGTAGTACTCAGGTCTGCTTCATAATCATACCTTTACACAAAAAACTAGATGGTAGAACCCAGTAAGGAAAGCAAGGCTGTCTTTTACAAAAGTTAGATACTGCAGATGCCAACGAATTCCAAAAAACTTCAACTTCTACTGAGAAATTACATCAAACAATTAAAAGCAGTAACTGGACCTCACAGAAAAAACAAGGATTTTAGCCATACACAAGTTGGGTGCCCTGGAGCCTAAGGCGTCAATTTCTCATACGTATAAAGAGCACACCAGCTACTCCAAGATGGTGCTGCAGAAAAGGAGCAGGGATATTAACATATGTAAAGCACCAATTACAGCATCTGGTTGTAGTCGGTGCTGCAAGACCATTGGCTTCCTTATTTTTTTTTTTTTTTACGTGTTTATTGATTACCAACGCTTCTGGCCTTACAGGATTGCTTACAATGGAACCTAGAACAAAGCTAGAACTGAGCATAAAATGCATGCATCAGGGACAGGTTAAACAAAGCAGCTGATGCGTGAGAGCACCAGAAGCAACAGAACCAGTGGACCCAGTGGGCCCAGCGCCGCACCATCACCCAATTTTTAGCCTAAAATATATTTATATGAAATCTGATTTCTTAAAACAGGCAACTAACTTAAAGTTAAAACACTATATTGGTGTGCAGGTCTGTTTCACACCAAGATTTATAAAGGTTACATTTTAATGCCATATGCAGCGGTTTAAACATTATCAATAAAAATTCTGCTCACTAATAGGGTTCTTTCAGCAAGTTTACTGCGCTAATAGGGAGAAGAAATTATAGTACAGCATATGCACACAATTTTACATTTATAATCAGTTTCCTCTGGCAACATAACAAGGAAGACTACATTATCCCTGTGTTATTGAAACTGGATCCCAACTGCTTTGCCATATATATGCTCTTTTGTTACCGAAAAGAATGAAGTTAAGAGAGGGTTTCTAAAAGCTCAAACATTCTAGATACTGGACTGAAATTGTTAAAAAGTGGTTTTAACTTGTGATCACAATAGGAAATTACAGTTTCATATCAAAGACTGTACTTCCACACAGATAATTATTCCTGACCATGGCAAAAAATCTGCTTACCACATATTCACCAGCAACCAACCCACTAGGTCTTTTCTTAACCTAACAATTTTTACAGATGCCAGGCACTCTGTGAAGCATTTTATAAGCATTAGCTCATTTAATCCTCATGTAACTCTGAGGTAGGTATGATTTTTAACTCCTTACTACAGGAAATGAGACTTTGAGAAATAATTTGCCCAAGGTCACAATGGCATATGTGGCAGTCTAACCAGCATCAAACAGTGTGGACATGCTACTGATCCCTTCTAATCAATATTTGCATCAAAGAAATTTGTGAAGAAATAAACACACATTCATTAAGCTCACAGGTGAGAATATGAGCGGCCAGAATTATAAAAGAATTCAGTTTAACCTTGACAATTAGGTAAAAGGAGGTCAACTAAATGAATTCAACTGAATGGAAAAAAGTACAATTGGGGTAGGGGAGAATCAATGATGAAAAGTGCAACAGGGTGAAAAAAAATTTTTTAAAAGAGAAAAACAAAAGAATACTCTTAAAACTTCCATCTTTTAATGAACTGAAACATCAGCTCTCAACCTTTTCTGTATCCCAAAACTCTTCCAAAAACCCTCCTAAGTTTCCTTCTCTCTCAACCTGTCTCTCCCATCCACTTGTACACACACACACAGATGCTGCACACACACACAGATGCTGCACACACACACACACACAAGCACTTGCACACGGAAGCACAATACCTGACTTACAGTCTCAGGCAGTATATGCACCCTGGTGGCCCAACAACCCCACTCTCCACCCCAGGTCAGGGGTCTGAACTAAATAACCTCTCCAAGCTCCCTTCTGGCCCATAAAGTAAATGAATCTAAGGTAAAAAACAAGTAGCTTCTGAACAAAAAGAGATAGAAACAAAGAATTATGGCAGAGTGCATAACACATTTCAATTTTATGTCTTCAAGCTACTGGGATATGTACATATATTGGTAGAATGTAGGAAACCGTAAAAAATATGAGCAAATTCAGCACTGTTGTTATGATGGCCCAGCCCTGAAACTCATCAGCAGGTCTGGAAACTTGAATACCTCTGAAATTCTAATTAAAATTAATAGTACCCCAACATCACAGACATAGATGATCTACTCTCCTAGACATGAAAAACATTAATCTAAGAAACTTACAACACAGTTCCCAGGTCAAACAGGATAAACAATACCAGTGGTAAGAAAGCAAATCTTCTAAATAAAATACTACCTACACAATGTTTCTACATGAAATATTACCCATTTCTATGTCAACTCTATCAAAGTATCTTCACTAAAGATTCTTCACCTCCAATATAGTAAAAGTTTCAATGAACTAATTCATCAAATATTTATTAAATACAATGTGTAGATATTTCACATCACAAATACATATAATATTCCCTCTCTCATATGAAATACACACACATACACACGCTTTACAGAAAAGGCTACCAAAAATTGTTTTTTTTATTATACTTTAAGTTCTGGAGTACATGTGTGGAATGTGCGGTGAGGTATACACGTGCCATGATGGTTTGCTGCATCCATCACCTCATCATCTACATTAGGTATTTCTCCTAATGCTATCCCTCCCTAGGCCCCCACCCCCTCCTATCCCTCCCTAGGCCCCACCCCCTCCTATCCCTCCCCTAGCCCCCACCACCTGAGAGGCCCCCAGTGTGTGATATTCCCGTGTCCATGTGTTCTCATTGTTGAACACCCAATTATGAGTGAGAACATGCAGTGTTTGGTTTTCTGTTCTTGTGTCGGTTTGCTGAGAATGATGGTTTCCAGCTTCACCCATGTCCCTTCAAACATGAACTTTTATCCTTTTTTATGGCTGCATAATATTCGATGGTATATATGTGCCATATTTTCTTTATCCAGTCTATCACTGATGGGCATTTGGGTTGGTTCCAACTACTTGCTATTGTGAACAGTGCCACAGTAAACATACATGTGCATGTGTCTTTATAATACAATGTCTTTATAATACACATTTACATGTAGTAAACATACATGTGCATGTGTCTTTATAATACTGGCCCAGTAATGGGATTGCTGGGTCAAATGGTATTTCTATTTCTAGATCCTTGAGGAATCACCACACTGTCTCCCACAATGGTTGAACTAATTTACACCCCCACCAACAGTGTAAAAGAATGCCTATTTCTCCACAACGTCTCCAGCATCCGTTGTCTCCTGGGTTTTTGAGCGCCATTCTAACTGGCGTGAGATGGTACCTCAATGTGGTTTTGATTTGCATTTCTCTAATGACCAGTGATGATGAGCTTTTTTTCACATAAAAGCTACCAAAAACTATTAGCTATAACTATATATCAGCTGGGCGTGGTGGCTCATACCTGCAATCCCAACACTTTGGGAGGATGAGGCAGGCAGATCACTTGAGGTCAGTAGTTCAAGACCAGCCTGGTCAACGTGATCAAACCCCATCTCTACTAAAAATACAAAAATTAGCCACGAATGGTGGCACACACCTGTAATCCCAGCTACTTGGGAGGCTGAAGCACAGGAATCACTTGAACCTGGAGACTGAGGCTGGAGTGAGCTGAGATCACGCCACTGCACTCCAGCCTGGGTGACAAAGTGAAACTGTGTCTCAAAAACAAAAAAACAAACAACAACAAAAAACTATAAATCATTTCTAGATAACTAAAATGAATTCTTTCTTTCCCTCTTGGCTTATCTATAACTTGTAAATAACTCTAATATGAATAGCTAACTTAGAGGCCATTTCCCTACAGTTAATGATACCAGGCATTGACTCCATTTTAGATTTCAGTTTAGGGCACTGTCTACACAGAGAAATGATATAAATCTTATAATACCAAGTTGCTGGTTTATGCCAAAACATGGCATCCCAAAGGATCTTCTAGAATCGGTGACAAAATCACCTACAAATCTTCTATTTGCTCAGACATTCCAAAGAGATTAGAACTGTTTGCATGTCGAGAGGAAGAGACTAGGGCTAACAGTGGATCTGCTGACTCCTAACGGTTCAGCCCTGAGATTCCAAGATTCTATAAAAGAGCAGTAAATTAGGGTTTGGCTACTATTTGCTGACTACGAAAGCCAGCATAAACATTTACTTGAGGCTTTGAAATCTGTAAGGGTATCCAGTGGTTAGGTACAGTAATTCTGAATCTGAAGAAAACAAGCCCACTGGAAATGTTTCTAAATAAAGGTGAGATGGAGGAGGCAGGCACATTTCTTTTGTTTTCTCCAAGTAAACAATACAGATTTGAGAAATGCAAAATGTGACTCAGTGGTATTGATCCCTATAAACTGTTCATTTGCCTTATAAAACTACTAGCAATTCATACTTTAAAAAAAAGAGTCCACACAGTTTTTAAACAGACTATTCAGTTTAAAAAAGAAAGAAAAAGGTCCATGCCTTCAATAGAAACAGAAACAAAAGCAAACCTTCAAAAATATTTAGCATGCTGCTACATAAAACATAAACCCTACATTCCTAAATGAAATGGCAAAGATACAACCTTTGTAGTTCACTAACCACAGTAATATGAGAGGGGTGTTTCAGGGCAGAATCTGATGTTAAACATAACTGTACGATATTACTAATTACAGAGAAATTGTACCAATAAATATTTTGGTTGTGGACTGCTTTGTCATCTTTGCGAGTATTTTTAGTTGAAAGCAAGTGGTTGGGTAGTACACGTGGACGTGGTTCTGATTTTTAAATACCTACTTTTACATTCTGGTCACTGGTTAGGTTTTCTAAACTCAATTCCTTAGAACTAGTAATTTGGAAAGGGTAAGCCACAAGAATGTTACGTTAAGAAGCCAAGGATCTAACTAGCTCACCAACTCAGATCAGCACAAAGCTCATTTGGAAATCTCCAAGTGTTCGCATATCTAATGATAGACCCGGGCAGTCACTAAGTCTTTAAGAACCGTATGACAGTGAGCAAATTGTCCTAAAGCTATCACCTGAAATACAGCAAGAGCTATCAGAATTTCCTTCTTTTATATTTTGATAGTTATTTTTTGGTGGCCTCTCTTCAGATTCATCCCCTAAATCAAATTTCCTTCTTTCTCCTTGGACTTAAATTTCAGATTTGAAATATATATACCCAGTTGCTACAAAATGCTCCCTGGCGGTTTATGTTTTTTACACAAGTTAGGAAAAATTTTACTGAAATTCTAGCTTTGTTAAATGATTTTTTAAATCACTTTTCATCTTTAACAGTCACCATCCAATTTAGATATCAAGTGCTTGAGGGACATGGCTCAATTCATCCACAAATTTTCTTTCGAAGGTTTTTGCAAACAGTGCTCTTAACTACTTGGACTAGAGGTAAAAGATTAAAGAACTGTTATGACTAGGTCTTTCTTACAGAGGGATGTTATAAAAGGAAAGAAACCGTCCCTTCCCATTACTCTAAATGAGCAGCCTCTTGTTCTCAGCAGTCTGTCTGCACACAAGACCACTACTGACTTCAGTGGGAATTCTGCCCAAGAAGTGAGGAAGACAGGATAGGATTAAATTAGCGCTAAATCCACACCATTGTTCCAAGCCATTACCACTTGTACAGTTCTCCAATAAACCCAAAAGAATAGGTATCTGAAGTATAATAGTGGTTCTTACATATAATTATAAGAATGATCACTGGAGTTCTGACAGGCGACACAGCATAGCTCTTTAAAAGTTGTGTCAAACTCACAACCTGATGGATGTACCCAGTTGGCCCTTATCACAATTCAAGATTGCATTACAATGCAGCCCCCATCAGTGGATGCAACAGCCATCCAGCGATTTCTCACAGCAATGAGCCTGCAAAGGGAAACTGAATAGGATTAAAGCACTATTCGTTCCCCACTAAAACCTGTTCAAAGCTTGAGAATTCTAAATCCTAGCCCTGCAGCATAGAAATTGACTCAGTTTCCCGCAAGTGCTATGCCCGAGGTGAAATGTGACAGAACACCAACTAAAATGCTAATTCTAAACAGTGTTATAAATAGAAACCACAGAAATAATGTATTCCGCTGAAAAAATAAAAATAAAAATGGGGGTGGGGGAGGGAATAAAGAAAAGACTGAAGAAATGAGGGGAAAACTGCTCAAGTCGTTTTTTGAAAAAAAAGCTTAAATAACACTAACAAGACGCCTGGCACACACATGCCATTTCAGATGCAAGAAGTTCAAGAAACCTGGGAAAGATGTGATTCAGCAAAGTGAAAATATATCCACAGTTCCTCTAGGTTCCACCTTCCCTCCCACCCATCCAGGGATCTTAAAATTAGGGGCAGGTGTGTTGTTGATGGAGCAATTCAATGAAAGGCGACCCGGGTCAGTAGGGAGGGCGCCACACGCAGACCCCTCCCCAAAATAATAGACTCTAGGCAGGAGCTCTTCTCGCCAAACCTCATTTTATTTAAAAAATAAAAATAAAACAAACTTCAACTCGAGGGAGGTGAGCGATCTGGAGAAGCCTAACTGTCATCCCACCACAGAAGTCCAGGCTGCTTGAGGCAGCGTCTGCGCCTGGGAATGGGGTCCCCAGACGCCGACTCCAACCATGCCCGCTCCTTTAGATTCTCCTCCCGGTCCTTCCCTGCTGTTCACCTAAAAATGCTCCCAACCCTCGGCTCCCAGCGCAGGAGGAGAAAAATACAAGCCATCTGTGGTGAGATGGCCTGGGTGTGGGAATTGTAAGGATCCGAGCACGAAACACGCGTCCCTCTCGGCAGCTCCCAGACGGCGCAGGCGGCAGCCGGGGGCGCCGGCGCAAGCTGACGCCGAGCCCGACCCGCACCGCGCGTGGGGCTGGCGCGCAGCCCTTGCCCAGCATCCCGCAGTCCCCACGCGCGCGGCCGGCCCGCGCTTCCTCTTCCAAAACCTTCCTCCTGAAGGGCGACGCCGCGGATGAGCCTCCCCGCTGGGGGATGGAGCCGGATTTCTCCCGCTGCTGCTCCACGGGGCCCGGACGCGTGACCTGAGCCCACGGCACCCCGGTGGGGACGACGTCCTCCCCGTGCCCCCGCCTCTCCAGGCTCCGCCGGGACTCGGTTCCTGCCCCCCGGAAAAGGGAAGAGGGGGACCTCGGGGAGCAGCGAAGCCGGGATCCGGCACGGAGCAACAGGACCCGGACCCTGGGGCAGGAATCCAGTAGAGCAGAGACCGAGAGGGAAAGGAAAGAGGGAGCCGCAGAAAATCCCAAAGCCGGGCCCCCCTCCCCACCCCCCATCCCGGTGGGACCGTCCCGCCACCGCTTCCTGCCCGGGATCAGCTTCCCAACCGCAGCCAGAGGAAAAATCTGAGCCGCCCCTGCAGCCCCACACGGACAAGTTGCCTGGCCCGTGCAGTCCCACACGCCTCCTTACCCCGACGCCGCACCTCTGAAGGTCGCTCGCCGCGGAGACCGGTCCCCCTTCTGTCCCAGCCGCGGGCAGCCGCGCCTGCCTCCTCCCTCCGCTAGGTTTCAAATTGAAATTCCCTGGCTGGGGCCGTCAGAGGACTCCGAGCGCCGATCCCGCCCCTCCTAGCGGAAGCCCCTCCCGCGCCCCCGCCGGACGCGCCCCCGGCGCGGAAACCCCCGCGGACGGCCCCGCCCCCGACGCCCAGGCCACGCCCCAGCGCAGGCGGGGGACCTTTCCCGCGGGATTCGCCGAACGCGGTCGCGGGGACCCGGAGTTGGAGGACGTCTTTCGCCCTCAGGGCCTCCGGATCAGGACCATTAATGCCCCTAGGCAAGGCGTCCTCGACTGTAATTCCCAGCCTTAAATGCCCTCTCAACTTTAAAAGTAATTTATTCAAAGTGCATTCGCTGACTAAACCTTCATTGAGCGCCTTCCTAGAGGTAGACCCTGGAGCAGAGCCTGGAGATGCAGAATAAGGAAAACTGGGTCTCCCTCACTCTAGAGTGGAAAAAGTGCTTTCACAGAAAGGGCAAGGAACCATTTATTCTTCCTGTGGGTGGGACAGGAGGACTTGGGGAAATCCCGTGGAGGAAAGGCCTCCCAAGTGTGAGTAGGATTTCTCCAGCAGAGGCCTGGGAACCTGGATTGCAGAGCATGACTACTGCTGAAGAAGAGTATGGAAAAAACCTAGTTTGGGGCCAAATTATGGAAAGCCACAAGCATACACACACACACACACACACACACACACACACGCTACCCTTCTGGTTCTTTTCTTTTGTACAATGAAGTCAATATGTTTCAGATTCAATATATTTCATCTTTTCTGAAGGTTTGCACGTCACGCTGGTGTCAACGTGTCCAGCATCTGCCTCACTCGCAACTCTTGTCCTTTATACTCCTTCCACCTTTATTGAGGCCTTTAGTGATTCCATCAGAGCCAAAGTCAAGTCTCCCTTTGTTTCCTAAACAGAAGCTTTTCCAAAATTAACTATGTCAACTGAAACCTCAGTAACAACACCTTCCAGTTAACAAAATACATTCACATATTTTATCATCGTTTGATCCTCTCAATTACCCTACGAAAAAGGTAGGTAGGCACGTATTAGCTCCGTTATCAAAGAGAAAAGAGTTGGAAAGATTAATTATTGGCCTAGTAAATAATGCAAATAATGATAGTTAAGGTTGATCGTGTGCTTTATATGCTAGGCATTGTTCTAAGTCCCTTACATGTATTGATTTACTTAATCACAATCCCATATGCTAAGTCTACAAGTTAAATTTTATAAGGTGTGCTAAAACAGAGCAGAAGCCTGATTAGACAGCAATTCTGGTAAAAGAGACCTGGGAATTTTATGAGAAAATACTATTATTTTCTCATAAGAAATATGCAGCAGTTTACAATGAAAACTAATGAAACAAACTTCATTTTCACAAGCCTTGAAACTAACTTTATAATTTTGTATTCCATTTTGTATTTTTTAAAGAGTCCCTAAAGTCATATAAGCTTTTGGGTCCATAAAACATTGATCCACTTCTGATGGAGCCCCTTTAAAATGCTACTGCAAAATAACATAAATATAGACATAATTAATAAAATGTAATGCCCTTCTCATAAGAAAGGATATGCCTACTATACTCTCTGTTGAAGTATGTGAATCACTGCTATATGCCACCCTTTAAGGAGAAATTTTTCCCTCCGAAAGAAAATATTGATAAGCTAAATTATATCGATAAATGGGTGACTTTGAAAGTGTGGGAACCAGTAAGATCTAGCCTAAAAAGATAATTAAAGGTGATAAAAAGATTGTCAAATGTCTAAAGGCTACTGTGTGGTAGAAGAATTGGACTCTGTTTTTGGACACAGCCTTACATAGCCCTAGCATTTTAATGGAATGGAACAGATTCAGTGAGGACCTAGCAGGAACTGAGGGTAGAAAAGTCAATTCCCAGGAGCTACAAAGAAGTGAAGAAAATGATGGAACGTGACACCACAGAGATGTTAGCAAACAACAGGTGGTGGTCCAGACAAGCAGGGAAGTCTAACAAGAAGAGAAGAGGGGTTTGAACAGAAAGAAGGACAAAGTCCTGGAATAGGTGATATCCAAAGACGCAGGCAGGCAGAAGCACTGCCAGGACAACCAGGCTGCAGTTCAAGGGCAAAATGTTAGTCCCCAGGAAAACACACTGGTAAGAACAAGATTGAGTCTTCCTGCTAGACACACTGGAGTAACAGGCAAAGGACTGACACAGAGAATCTAGGTACTAGTCCTGAGAGCTACCACATCCAAATGTAGCATCATAGCCTCAATCCCAGGCACTATCTGCAAGCAAAGTCAGTCTGGAAGTGTGGACTAGAGATTTACCCATGACTTCCTTAGTGCCTTTACTTACCACCCCACACCTACAGGCATGGCTCCTAGAAAAGCTTGATCTCACTATATCCATGAATCATCCTTTTATCTTTGTGCCTTCTATATGCCCAGCCCAGACCAGGTTGGAGTGGCTCTGGGTTGAGGACCTCCCACTTCTTTACATGGTCTGCAGGCAGCAAGACCGGACAGTGCCCTCTCCTATTTCTAAGGCATTCTCAAGCTTCGCCGTGAACCAATGCTATCCCAGTTCCACTGTCACAGAAACAAACATATCACACAAATGACCACAGGAGTCACTCTGTCACCTGGCCAACTTTGGCTCAGTTTTAGTCGGGCTACAAGACCCTGCTTTAGTGACTTAAAACAACCATTTTATTGCATGTGGTTCTTTGGGCAGGAATTCAAGGAATGCTCAGCTGGGAGGCTCAACTGTGGATAAAGGATCTAAGATGGCTTCACTGGCATGTCTGGCAGTTGGTGCTGCCTGTCAACTGGGGCACCTAATTTCTCCTCCACGTGGACTCTCATCTGCCAGAGTCTCTCTCTCTCTCACTCTTTCTCTCCCTTTGTCTTCTGCATGCACCCCCTCCCTCCACCCTCGATGTGACCTATCTAGTAGGATAACCCAGACTTCTTTACATGATACCTGGCTTCCAAGAGAACAAAAACAAATGCTGCAAGGCCTGCCAAGGCTTGGTCCAGAAGTCATACAGCATCACTTAGGCTCCATTCCATTGGTCAAAGCAAGTCAGAGGGCCAGCCCCAATTCAAGGAGAGGGATCAGAGACTTTGCCTGTTGGTAAGAGGAGTGGAATGTGTGTACGGTGAGGGGGAAATTGTTGGCAGACATCTTGTAAGCGATTCACTACAGACACCATGCTTTTCTATTCTGGTATTCAAGTTGATCCTTAAGCAACTCTTCACATAGATTTTTTTTATCAAAAGCATCACAAGGCCCCCTTTCCATCTAAGTCACACTAAGTGATGTCATCTTTGGAAAAGCCATTCCCAACTATGGCTAATACAGATATAGGCATCTCAAGCCTGCCAAACTGAGGTATTCTCTCAATTGTAGTTGGAGTTTTGCCACACACACACACACACACACACACACACACACACACACACAGTGCTTCATTTGGCTCAATGACAGAGAAAGAATCATGGACTGGCTGATTCCTTTAAGCCGGAACAGAGTCTTCACAGTTGCTCCCCATGACATCTCATGATCAGTTGCTCCCTGGAACTGAAAACAGAAATAGTATAGGCCCAATAAAAGTCACAGAAAAGCTACATTTGGAAAGCATATAAGAAAGGTATATTATTTCAGCTGAAAAATCTGAGTGTCATATGTACCAGGCCTGTGCCATGCTCTGGACACACAAAAAATGAATAATACATTGTCCCTGCCATCCCAGAGTTCACAGTCTACAGGATAATAAATTTGGCAAACAGAGTTAGGAATTCTTGTTACTATCTCTTCCCTCGAATTGTCCTTACTACCTAACAGAGACCAATTCAGTCTCTGTCATTTTAGAGTATACATGAAATATAAGACTAAAACCATGTTTTTTATATCAATATACAAACATCATTGAGTCCCATTGTATGTCAATTAAATTCAGGCAATAACACAGACAAGTTTAGGAAAGTTTATATTTTACTTTGGTTTCTCAGTAATAGGAATAGAAGGGTTGGAGGACCTTAATGTATGCCTGATCTTCATTGGGAAAGGGCTGAGAGAGGTCAAAAGAGGCTGGCACAGTGGCTCACACCTGTAATCCCAGCACTTTGGGAAGCTGAGACGAGCAGATCTCTTAGAGGTCAGGAGTTTGAGACCAGCCTGGCTAACCTGGTGAAACCCCAATAGCTATAAAAATACAAAAATTAGCTGGGCGTGGTGGTGCATGCCTGTAATTCCAGCTACTTGGGAGGCTGAGGCAGGAGAACTGCTTCAACCCAAGTGGCAGAGGTTGCAGTGAGCCGAGATGGCGTCACTGCACCCCAGTCTGAGTGTCAGAGCCCGACTCTCTCCCAAAAAAAAAAAGAGAGGTCAAAAGAGAAGGCTCCAGGCTCATTCATAGACATAGTCAAAGTAAAGAGGAGATTCTGAAAAGAGCCTAAAGGGCCGAAATTCCTGTTTTGAAGGGAATACACAGATGTCCTGCTAGGGAAAATGATTGAGACAGAACACCAAACTAATAAAAATGGACTGTGACATGTGATCCCGCTACCCTGCTACAGGCCTGCATTCAGCAGACTGCCCACTTAATTAGATTTGGGGATGGGGAAGGCAAAATGACCTTTAAGCAGTGTCATTGGACTTTGCTGGACAGACAGAATTACCCCCACAGTACCATAGACAACTTCTGATGTGGTGTGACAAGGCGAGCCAAATTCCATGGGCCCATGCTGAGGAAACTTTCTGGTGGAGCATAATTTGTTAGTGGTCTCAGCAAATGGTGGTAAAAACCCATCAACAGCAACAATCCGAGCAGCAGAAGAGGCTGTTGAATAAAAGTCCCGGGGGAAAACTAGAAGAGTAATCTCCTGGAATATTTACATAGCCCAGACTTGATTGGCTAGTTTGTAAAATAGCCCCCGGAAATAGTGGCGACAGTGGGATTGGAGCTGGAATGTTGCAGTTTCTAAGCAAACAAATTCCTTCCCTTGGAAAATGGACCATCTTAGAGAGTGGTCCTTCCTTTATTCAAAACAGATGTGTGGCGGAAGGTTGGTATTAGCAAAGTACCATTCTTCAGTTTGGTTTTGTGTGGTTTCCCAAGGCACGCAAATGTGTTCTACTTATTAGAAAACACTTAGAAGGATAGGGCTTTTAAGGTTATGTGTATGCTATTACTGCTTATGATCCCACCCTCTCCAGAGGAAAATATTCCAGGAGGGTGCAATCGCTAAGAAGAAAAATACACCCAGAAAATGAAAAAGGACCACTCAACTATATGGCTTTTGAAAAGGCGGGGACTTTGTTTTCAGTGCTGTTGTAATTTAGTTCCAGGCACAGCAACTCATATAGGGCTTCTTCAGTAAATATTTGTTTAAATAATAAAAGAGTGACCCTAATTGAAAATGGGTGAGGTAACTTCAATTTCCTACAATTTGATAGATCCGGTATTCAGAGGAAAATTCCCGGGGCATAACACCTAAAAATGATGAATGTAATTTTTTAAAGCATTTAAAAAATACATGGCTTAGCCTGGTAGAAAAGGTAAAGTAATTGTAAGAGGCTAGAATCTGTGAGAAAGAGCAAATCCCAAAAGATAAGCAAATGCTAAAGCAGGCACAAGCTCTGCACACATTGATAAAGCTGTGCCCTGCACAACCACACCCAGTCGAGGTGAACAATGAAGTGATGATGTTTAACCCACACTTAGTTTCTCAGGGCTTGACTAAGCCTGACGGAAGGAACGTCTTTTTGATATTCATCCAGTAGGGCATGATGGCTCATGCTTATAAACCTAACACTCTGGGAGGCCAAGGTGGGCAGATCACTTGAGATCAGGAGTTCAAGACCAGCCTGGCCAACATGGTGAAAGCTTGTTCCTACTAAAAATACAAAAATTAGCTGGTGTGATGGCATTAGCCTATAGTCTCAGCTACTTGGGAGGCTGAGACAGGAAACAGAAGTCAATAGGAATACACAAGATTTTACAAATATAATCAGCAATCTTGAAATAATGAGCATATGTAGAAAATTTCACTCAGCAACTGCAGAATATGCATTCTTCTCAAGCACACAAGGACTCTTTATGAAAATTATATAGTAGGCTATAAAATAAATTTCAACTAATTACCTTCCTTCCTTTCTTTTTTTCCTTTTTTTAAATTGAGGCAGGGTCTCACTCTATTACCCTAGCCAGAGTGCATCACTCAACACTCCTTCAACTCTTCTGGGCTCAAGGGATATTCCCACTTCAGCCTCCCAAGTAGCTGGGACTACAAGTATGTGCCACCACACAAGGCTAATTTTTTCTTTTTTAAATTTTTTCTAGAGACTGGGTCTCGCTTGGTTGCCCAGTCTGGTCTTAAACTACTGGCCTCAAGTGATCCTACCACCTGGACCCTCCAAGTGCTGGGATTACAAGCATAAGCAACTGTGCTTAGCCAGTTTACAAGTTTCAAATTTCAAGTTTAAACCCAAGTCTCAAATTTCATATAACTGATATAGAATAGCATACCACACACTGACTTCATTGCAATTAGGTAATGAATGAATGGTAACTAAATAGCTTTTCAAACTCCATTTATTTGGAGGAGGGGGGACTTCCTAGTATTACATAATAAAAATCATTAAAATGCTCAAAACAACATAATGACATGATTAGAATGACTGTGGAATTCAGCTAAGAGAGTGCTTAGAAAAAAATCATCGTCTTAGATGTATGTAGTGAAAAGAAGGAAGGCTGAAAATTAATAAGATAATCACCTAACTTACAAAATTAGTTTACAAAGAATATTCCCTAAGAAAGTAATAAATATAAGAGGAAATTCATGATCTGGAAAACATTGGGAAGAGAGGATCATCACAGTCAAAATTTGGTTCTATGAAAACACCTATAAAATTAATAATCTCTGGCAAGACCAATCTACAAAAGTGAAATGGCACAAATGAGCAATAGTAGAAATACTAACGAGGAAAAAGAGGAAGCAGAGATTTAAAAGATAACCCAAAAATACGATTAACTTTAAGACAAATGTAAAAGCTTAGGGAAAGGAAAAAAATTTTAGAAAAATTATAAATTGTTAAATTCAACTACAGAAGAAATAGAAAAGCTAACCTTTTCTATGAACATTATTGAAATTAAATCAGTAGTATAAAACTTCCCAAAAAGAAAGCACCAGAGTTAGGTAGTTCATTGATGAGATCTACCAAACATCCAAGGAACAAGAGAACAAATTGTCCTTTCTCTACGGCTACAGTACTGAGTGTCTACAGATCGTTTGGCTTCCTAGGTGATAGCTTGCTAGATCATAAGAAGACATAACTAAAACTGAAGGAGAAGCTGCACATCACCTAGACATCATGTATTTTAAGCTAGATTACGTGACATTGTGGGACTTTGGGTTATTTTCCTTGTGGAAAAGATGAGTGTGTTCTTTGTGTGGAAAGAAGGGGAAGCAGATGTTTCCCTACCAGAAGAAGAGATCATTGGAGACGAGGCTGTGTGATCACGAAATCATATTTTCTTTTCCACTGGAGCACAAAACTATCTATATCTCCTAGCATCCTTTGCATTTTATGTGTGGCCATGTGAGTGGGTTCTCACAAATGGGATGTAAGTAAGAGATGATATGTGCCAATTGGATGTGAGTTAGAGATGAGCCTTTGGGTCTGTAAGCTTAGTCCCTATAAAAAATCTCTTGTATGCAAATAGAGACAATTTTACTTCCTCCTTTCCTATTTGAATACCCTTTATTTCATTTTCTTGCCTGATTGCT
The DNA here is from genome assembly GCF_049354715.1 of Callithrix jacchus. Classification (NCBI taxonomy): domain Eukaryota; kingdom Metazoa; phylum Chordata; class Mammalia; order Primates; family Cebidae; genus Callithrix; species Callithrix jacchus. The sequence goes on from NC_133505.1 coordinate 137,734,956, forward strand.
CTGGCAAGAACTTCCAGTACTATATTGAATAGGAGTGGTGAGAGAGGGCATCCTTGTCTAGTGCCAGATTTCAAAGGGAATGCTTCCAGTTTTTGCTCATTCAGTATGATATTGGCTGTTGGTTTGTAGTAAATAGCTTTTATTATTTTGAGATACCTTCCATCAATACCTAGTTTATTGAGGGTTTTTAGCATAAAGGGCTGTTAAATTTTGTCAAAGGCCTTCTCTGCATCAATTGAGATAATCATGTGGTTTTTGTCTTCGGTTCTGTTTATACGGTGAATTACGTTGATAGACTTGCGTATGTTGAACCACCCTTGCATCCCCAGGATGAATCCTACTTGATCATGATGGATAAGCTTTTTGATGTGCTGTTGCAATTGGCTTGCCAGTATTTTCTTGAAGATTTTTGCATCTATGTTCATCATGGATATTGGCCTAAAGTTTTCTTTTCTTGTGACTCTGCTGGGTTTTGGTATCAGGATGATTGTATATCTAGAAGACCCCATCGTCTCAGCCCAAAATCTCCTGAAATTGATAAGCAACTTCAGCAAAGTCTCAGGATACAAAACCAATGTGCAAAAATCACAAGCATTCCTATACACCAATAACAGACTTAAAAGAGCCAAATCAAGAACGAACTGCCATTCACAATTGCTACGAAGAGAATAAAATACCTAGGAATACAACTAAGAAGGAATGTAAAGGACCTCTTCGAGGAGAACTACAAACCACTGCTCAATGAAATAAGAGAGGGCACAAACAGATGGAGAAACATTTCATGTTCATGGTTAGGAAGAATCAATATCATGAAAATGGCCATACTGCCCAAAGTAACTTACAGATTCAATGCTATCCCCATCAAGATACCAATGACTGCCTTGCCGCCAGGAGCTGGTGCAGCTGTGAGAGGCCGCATCTCACAGCAGCCTTCCCAGCCAGGCATGGTCCTGGGCGCCGGGCCCGCCTCATCTGTCTCAGGGAGCCCAGGGTAAAGGCAGCAGTAATGCTAACGCTGGCAAGCAAACTGAAGCGTGTCGATGGTCTCAAAGGGTCCCGGATGGCAGCCACAGCGTCGGACTCCACTCGGAGGGTTTCTGTGAGAGACAAATTGCTTGTTAAAGAGGTTGCAGAACTTGAAGCTAATTTAACTTATACATGTAAAGTTCATTTTCCTGATCCAAACAAGCTTCATTGTTTTCAGCTAACAGTAACCCCAGATGAGGGTTACTACCAGGGTGGAAAATTTCAGTTTGAAACTGAAGTTCCCGATGTGTACAACATGGTGCCTCCCAAAGTGAAATGCCTGACCAAGATCGGGCACCCCAACATCACAGAGACAGGGGAGATATGTCTGAGTTTACTGAGAGAACATTCTATTGGCGGCACTGGCTGGGCTCCCACAAGAACATTAAAGGATGTTGTTTGGGGATTAAACTCTTTGTTTACTGATCTTTTGAATTTTTATGATCCACTGAATATTGAAGCTGCAGAACATCATTTGCGGGACAAGGAGGACTTCCGGAATAAAGTGGATGACTACATCAAGCGTTATACCAGATGATAAAAGGGGATGATTGCAGGCCCATGGACTGTGTTACAGTTTGTCTCTCACATAAAACAGCAGGAGGAAGCCCCCTCTTCTGTCCTCACGCTCCCTCTCAGTCCCCTGGATTGCCAGAGTCCTGTGACCATGTTGCCCTGAAGAAGACCATCTTCATGACTGCTCATTGTAGATGGAGAATTCAACATAAATACAGCAAGAAAATATGAAAAAAAAAAAAAAAAAAAAAGATACCAATGACCTTCTTCACAGAACTGGAAAAAACCACCTTAAACTTCATATGAAGCCAAAAGAGAGCCAGCATAGCCAAGTCGATTCTAAGCAAAAAGAACAAAGCGGGAGGCATCACACTACCCGACTTCAAACTATACTACAAGGCTACAGTAATCAAAACAGCATGGTACCGATACCAAAACAGAGATATAGACCAATGGAACAGAACAAGGCCTCAGAGGCAACACAACATATCTACAACCTTCTGATCTTTGACAAATCTGACAAGAACAAGCAATGGGGAAAGGATTCCCTGTTTAATAAATGGTGTTGGGAAAACTGGCTATTCATGTACAGAAAGCAGAAACTGGACCCCTTCCTGACACCTTCCACTAAAATTAACTCCAGATGGATTAAAGACTTAAACATAAGACCTAACACCATAAAAACCCTAGAAGAAAATCTAGGCAAAACCATTCAGGACATAGGCGTAGGCAAGGACTTCATGACCAAAACACCAAAAGCATTGGCAACAAAAGCCAAAATAGACAAATGGGACCTAATTAAACTCCACAGCTTCTGCATGGCAAAAGAAACAGTCATTAGAGTGAATTGGCAGCCAACAGAATGTGAAAAATTTTTTCAGTTTACCCATCTGACAAAGGACTGATATCCAGAATTTACAAGGAACTAAAACAGATTTACAAGAAAAAAACAAACAAGCCCATTCAAAAGTGGGCAAAGGATATGAACAGACACTTTACAAAAGAAGACATACATGAGGCCAACAAACATATGAAAAAATGCTCATCATCACTGGGCATTAGAGAAATGCAAATCAAAACTACATTGAGATACCATCTCATGCCAGTTGGAATGGCAATCATTAAAAAATCTGGAGACAACAGATGCTGGAGAGGATGTGGAGAAATAGGAACACTTTTACACTGCTGGTGGGAGTGTAAATTAGTTCAACCATTGTGGAAGACAGTGTGACGATTCCTCAAGGGCCTAGAAATATAAATTCCATTTGACCCAGCAATCCCATTACTGGGTAGATATCCAAAGGATTATAAATCGTTCTACTATAAGGACACATGCACACGAATGTTCATTGCAGCACTGTTTACAATAGCAAAGACCTGGAACCAACCCAAATGCCCATCGATGATAGACCAGAGAGGGAAAATGTGGCACATATACACCATGGAATATTATGCAGCCATCAAAAACTATGAGTTTGTGTTCTTTGTAGGGACATGGATGAACCTGGAAACCATCATTCTCAGCAAACTGACACAAGAACAGATAATCAAACATCGCAGATTCTCACTCATAGGCAGGTGTTGAACAACGAGAACACATGGACACAGGGAGGGGAGCACTACACACTGGGGTCTATTGGGGGTAAATAGGGGAGGGACAGTGGGGGATGGGAAGTTGGGGAGAGATAGCGTGGGGAGAAATGCCAGATATAGGTGAAGGGGAGGAAGGCAGCAAATCACACTGCCACGTGTGTACCTAAGCAACAATCTTGCATGTTCTTCACATGTACCCCAAAACCTAAAATGCAATTAAAAAAAGATCTCTTGTATGATTTATCACTCTGTGTCTCTTCTTTTGTTTGTTAAATGCAAAGGACAGAGAAGGACTCTGAAGCCCTAGGGGAATAATACATCCTCTAAAATGTAAGAAGCCTGGATTCCTTAAAGACTATATGGAGCAGAGTCCTCCCCCAGGCCCACCCATAAACAATACTAAAGTGTGAGTAAGAAATGAGGGAGAAATAACCCATTATATTGTTGAGCCACGAAGATTTTGAGGGCTTTTTGTTGTTGTTGTTTTTTACAGCAGTTAGCCGACCCTGCAAATATAGCAATGCTAAATCAGCTCACCCAGAAAACAGGAAAAGAGGAAACACACTCCAAGTCATTTTATAATCCAAAACACGAGAACACTACAATGAGGAAAATCTTCAGATCGATCTCAGTAACAGGAAAATGTACACAACAGGGAAAATAGCCAAAATCCAAATTAACGGTATTAGCATAATAAAGAAAGAAATGATACATTCTCATGAAGAGTATCATGGAAATTTGACAGAGTTGGTGGCTTTTGAGAGGAACTTCCTGAGCAAAGGTGTTGAGACTTCAAAGAGGAGCTCCTGTTTGTTCCTGATTGCCTCTGCAATAAGGAATCACTACAGATTTCCAGAAGAATTGTCTTTTATTAAAATTTTTACTCATTTATGATTTTAAATGTAGCTTTCCTATAAAGTCTTACTAAGCAAAACTTCAAAGCATAATAACTCAATTTATTAAAGTATAAATTTCAGTAAATTGAGCAAATATTTTTATTGCAATGTGCCATGAGCTAAGTAGACTTACAAGCTGGTCCCACGCTTGATCCCTCAAAAAATTTAGTGCTTGGCTTATAACTTTTTAAACCATTGCTCAATGATGCCTAAATAAATAGAGGTTTGGTGAAATTTTTACATTAAAAAATCCGTTTTTTCTCTAAGAGCTTTATGTATCTCTTGTGAAAGAATAATACTTATCCTGATATGTTGTTCATGTCAAATATTTAATATTCCAAAATATCTCCCCACATACACCAAAAAAGGAGCGAACTAAATAGGATCCTCCAAAAGTGGGTGGAGGTGAGACTTTGGGATAAGTAGGGTCTGAGTCTTCATTTGAGCTCAGTGGTGTCAATCATAGCTGTCTTGCCAAGTCAATAACACTAGGCATTCTACAACCTGTAGGCTAGGAACACAGTGGGAGAATTCCAGATGCATGAGGTTTTTCCAAGAAAAGTTTAAGATGTGAAAATAGTCTGGTGGTGAGATCTATCAAGCAAATTCACCACAAGCCTGAATTGATCTGATGTGCCTTGTCAAACACTTTGCCTTGTTTCCTCACCAGTACTTGTTCAGATCTCCAAAAGCTCTGACCTCAACAAATAGCTTTCCCAGCTGGTTTCATTTATAGTTTAAATATTTTCAAATATTTTTTATCTGTTTTGGAATAGGCTAACAGACAAGGGTAGGCTCTCAAAGATAGAGGTCATATCTAACCTCTTATACCACAAAGAAAATTAATAAGGTTAACCCACTTACGCCAGAGGTTGCAAATTTCTTTTTGAAAATTCAAAACTTGGCAATGACCTTGAGCAGTAGGATATAAATAACCCCCACAAGCTTAGCATTCCAATAATGGGACACTAGGCATAAATGTGTTAATTAATTAATCCAGAAGTTATCTGAGATTGGGATTGGGGGAGACAAAACCTACAGTGAAGAACTCGAACTTCCCCATGGAAAAGAGGCATTTATACCGTGCATGTAAACAGGACAGACTGAACGCAACATATTGATCTCTGTCTTTTTTTTTTAACAGCTGTATTGTAAAGTTACAATGCATTTAATTTGTCTCTTTCTGAAGTATATGTGGTTAAATTATTTTGCTCCTACAGTAATGCTTATAATAAATTAATATTTTTGTCTACATGTCTATAAGTGAAATGTACAAGTATATATGTAGGATAAATTTCCAGAAATATAACTTCTGGGTGGAAAAATACCTGCATTTAAATTTTTCATATGTGTTGCCATATTTGAAGATAAATTTTCATGGCAAAAACCGCATAGGTCACTGGCTGGACTGTGGATTGTCTGGATGGCTGTGGTTCAGATGTTTGGGGATGCAATATGGCTATGCATATATTGGGGATGAGAGGTGAGGGTGGCAAATTCAACATGAATATTCCTGTTCAAGGCCTATCCTGGGGCCCATTTGCTCTGTAGAGACTGTAAATACTACTGTGTTTGAATAGTTCAGTATTTTTAGACCCAGGAGAAGATCTGGGTCTTGAATATCCTAGAACATACAAAGAGAGAACCAGGAAACAGGCTCTTTGAATGACTAAATTTACTCCAGGCGTAATTACGGTGTCAATACAGAGCTACTTCATGATGGAGATCGCTTAGGTAGGGTCAGAAAAAGAGTAGACACCTGTGTGTTTTGTCAATTTTGAGTATTACATTTGGAAATTTGAATTTTCTAAACTTGCTTGTTTTTATGCTTTTGAATTTTTCAAATTAGGTTTTGATTTTAGTTTAGATTTATTTTTATTGCTCTCTGTTTTAAACATCTGCCAGAACTACAGTGAAGGAAAAAAGGAAAGATTTTGATAAAACCTAAGTAACAGGCCAAGGAACTGCAAAGCCAGTTGCTTCCAGATATAGCAGAGACAGCATTAGTAGAATATCAAGAGATCCAGAAAACCGTATGAGACTGACTAGTTGGCACAGCTCTACAATAAACCTTTTAGACCAAAGAAAGAAAATTGAGGATGATAGAGATTTTTGTTTTGCTTTCACACACAAGTTTCTTAAACTTTTAGCAAAAGCTGCAATTTATTGTGCAGCTGATGATCTTTAATTGGATGGTATTTAGAAGAAAATATAGCTATTTAATTTTATAAATTCCGCTCAATATTTATAATTTCTCTAAATGTTTTGTAGTTTTCCACGTAGATATCTTACTTAGTTTTAATTTTACTTATTGCTAGTATTTGATTCTTTTTATATTATAAATAGTATCATTTTATACATTTTATTTTCTAAGTTATTGAAATTATTAAACAGAAATGCAATTGATTTCGGTATGTGTGCTTGTATCCTGTGATCTTAATAAAACTACTTTTAAATTCTAAGTTATTCCGTAGACTCTTATGGTTTTGGCTTTGTGTCCCCACCCAAATCTCATCTTAAATTGTAATCCTCATAATCCCCACATGTCAAGTGCAGGACCTGGTGAGAGGTGATTGGATTATGAGGGTGGTTCCACATGCTGTTCTTGTGATTATGAGTGAGTTCTCAAGAGATCTGATAGTTTTATACGTGTTTGACATTTGCTCCTACACACACTCATGCTCTCTCACCTGCCACCATGTAAGACATGCTCGCTTCCCCTTCTGCCATAATGTGTTTCCTCGGGCCTCCCCAATCAAGTGGAACTGTGAGTCAATTAAACCTCTTTCCTTTATAAATTACCCAGTGTCAGACATTTCTTTATAGCAGTGTGAGAACAGACTAATACAACTCTTTTGAATTTTCAGTGTACGCTATGATGGTTTTACAAATCTGCCCACAGGCCAAGCACAGTGGCACCCACCTATAATCCCAGAACTTTGGGAAGCTGAGGTGAGAGGATTGCTTGAGCCCAGGAATTGAGACCAGCCTGGGCAACACAGTCGGTTGGACCCCATTTCTTTCTCTCTCTCTCTCTATTTCTCTCTTTCTTTTTCTCCCTCTCTCCTCCCACCCACCCTCCCTCCTTTCTTTCCTTCTCTCCTTTCTTTCTCTTGCTTCCTTTTTTCTTTCTATCTCTCTTTCTTTCTTTCATTTTACTTTAAGTTCTGGAATACATGTGCTGAACGTGCAGGTTTATTACATAGGTATACATGTGCCATGGTGGTTTGCTGCACTTATCAACCCGTCCTCTAGGTTTTAAGCCCCATATGCATTAGGTATTTGTCCTAATACTCTCCCTCTCCTTGCCCACACTCTCCAACAAGTTCTGATATGTGATGTTCCCCTCCGTGTGTCGGATCCCATTTCTACAAAAAAAAAAAAAAAAAAAAAAATCTGCCCACAAATTTTTTAACACACCTTTGTCTGGCAGAGACTAATTTATTTCCACTGAGTGTGAGCCATACTTGGTAACTTGCTTTTAACAAAAGGAATATGGCAGAAAATTACAGAATATGATTTCCAAGGCAAGATTGTAAAAGATGTTTCTATCTTGTTCTCTCTTAGACCATTGGTTCTGAGAAGCCAGCTGCTGTATGGTGAAGACCTTCAAGCAGCCCAATGCAGAGGCCCATATGCCGACAACCATGTGAGTGAGCAATCTTAGAAGTGGATCCTCCAGCCCCAGGCAAGCTCTGGATAACTGCAACCCTAATTGCTGTCATGAAAGATCTTAAACCAAAATGAATCAGCTAAGCCACTCTTGAATTCCTGACCCTGAGAACCTGTGAGATAATAAATGTTTGTTGCTTTAAGCTGATAAACTTTGGGGTAATTTGTTATATAGCAATAAATAAATTAAAATATGTACTACCCACATTCTATTTTCAAATAATAGTTTTCTTTAATTCTTCTCATTTTCTTCTTTATTCCTCATTCTTGACTTACTACACTAGCTGGGCCAAAGTTGAATAGAACTAATGACATGTGGCTCTGTATCTCATTCCTAGTTTCAAGGAGAATATTTCATTCATTCATTGTTAAGTACAATGCCTATGTTTAGCTTTTAAGGTAAACACCTTTTGTCAAATTAAGAATGTTTCTTTCTATTCCTAAATTGTGAAGAGTTTTCTTCTTTTTTTTTTTTTTTTTTTTGAGACACAGTGCAGTCTCACTCTATCGCCAGGCTGGATGGAGTGCAGTGGCTTAATTTTGGCTCATTGCAACCTCCACCTACTGGGTTCAAGTGATTCTCGTGCCTCAGCCTCCTGAGTAGCTGGGATTACAGGCACATGCCACCACACCCAGCTAAATGTTGCTATTTTTTTTTTTTTGAGACGGAGTTTCGCTTTCGTTACCCAGGCTGGAGTGCAACGGTGCGATCTCGGCTCATTGCAACCTCCAACTCCTGGGTTCAGGCAATTCTCCTGCCTCAGCCTCCTGAGAAGCTGGGATTACAGGCACACGCCACAGTGTCCAGCTAATTTTTTGTATTTTTAGTAGAGACGGGGTTTCACCATGTTGACCAGGATGGTCTCGATCTCTTGACCTCGTGATCCACCCTCCTCGGCCTCCCAAAGTGCTGGGATTACAGGCGTGAGCCACCGCGCCCGGCAGTAGTTGCATTTTTAGTAGAGACAGGATTTCACTACATTGGCCAGGATGGTCTCAGTCCCCTGACCTCATGATCTACCTGCCTCAGCCTCCCAAAATGCTGAGATAACAGGTGTGAGCCACCATGCCCAGCCTTCTATTTTTAAAAAATAATGAGCAGCATTATTTAATTAATAATTTAAAATAAATTTAAATTGTTAAATTTAATCAAATGAGTTTCTTCCTCTGAATCTATTAAGATGATCATATATGATTTCTTTCCTTTATGAAGTGAATTACATTAATTGATTTTCAAATGTTAAGTCAACTTTGTGCTCCTATAATAAATTCAGTTCAAGCCAGGCACGATGGATCACACCTATAATCTCAGCACTTTGGGAGGCTGGAGGATCACTTGAGCTCAGGAGTTCAAGACCAGCCTTGAACCAGGAGTTCAAGACAGGGCAACGTGGTGAAACCCTGTCTCCACCAAAAATACAAAAAATTAGCCAGAAGTGGCAGCACATGCCTGTAGTCCCAGCTACTTAGTAGGCTGAGGTGGGAGAATTGCCTAAACCCAGGAGGCAGAGGTTGCAATAAGCTGAGATGGCGCCATATTGCACTACAGCCTGGGCAACAGAGCAAGATTCCATCCCCAAAAAATAAACAAATAAATTCAATTTGATTGCAATGTATTACCTTTGTACATACTGCTATATTCAATTTGCTAATACTGTATTTAGAATTTTACATTTTCATTCATGAATGACATTGGATTGTAATATTTCTTTTTAGTAATCTCCTTATCAAATTTTCGTATCAAGGTGATGTTAGCCTTATAAGTTGTAAATTTTACATTTTCTATTTTCTGAAAGGGTTCTTAAAGGTTGGTGCTTTTTTTCTTTAGTGTATAATAATTCACCAATAAAGACATATAGGCTTAGAATTTTCTTTGCGGAAAGGTTTTTAATTGCAGGGCTTGTAAAATAAAAAACATTTTGGTAAGCTGCATTTTTAAAGGAATCAAAATTTCTTCTGAATTTTCAAATTTATTGACATAAATTGTTCATGCTTTTACTACCCTTTTAATGTCAAAATGATCTGTACTGCTGTCTCTTTATTCCTGATCTAGGTCATTGTGCTTTCTCTTTTTTTGTTTGTTTATTTCTTGAGACAGAGTCTTACTGTATTGCCCAGGCTGGAGTGCAGTGGTATGATCTTGGATCATTGCAATCTCTGCCTCCTGGACATAAGCGATCCTCTCATCTCAGCCTTCCAAGTAGCTGGGGCCATGGTTTGTGCCACCATACTCGATTAATTTTTTTGTATTTTTTGTAGAGATGAGGTCTCCCTATGGTGCCCAAGCTGGGTGCTTTCTCTTTTTTCTTGATCAGTCTTGCTGGGGGTTAATCAATTTTATAAGTCTTTTTTTTGAGATGGAGTCTCACTCTGTCACCCAGGCTGAAGTGCAATGGTGCAATCCCTGCTCACTGCAACTCAGTGTCTCAGGGTCAAGCAATTCTCTGCCCCAGCCTCCTGAGTAGCTGAGATTACAGGTGCCCGCCACCATACCTGGTTAATTTTTGTATTTTTAGTAGAGACGGGGTTTTACCCACTTGGCCAGGCTGGTCTCGAACTTCTGACCTTGTGATCCACCCATCTCAGCCTCCCAAAGTGCTGGGGTTACAGGCGTGAGCCACCATGCCCAGCGTATATTAGTCATTTTAAAGAAGGCATTTTGGCTTTGTTAATTTTTTTCCCAAGTGCCTGCTTTTTTTTTTTTAAGAGGGTGAAATAAAAAGAGACGTGGTATCACTCTGTTGTCCAGGTTTGAGTACAGTAGTATGGTTATAGCTCACTGAAACCTCAAACTCCTGGGTTCAATTGATCCTCCTGCCCCAGCCTCCTGAGTAGCCAGGACTATAGGTGCTTGCCACCATGCCTGGCTAATTTATTAATTTTTTTTTATAGTGACAGGGTCTTGCTCTGTTGCCCAGGCTGGTATCAAACTCCTGGCTTCAAGCAATCCTTTCACCTCAACTTTCCAAAGCTCTGGGATTACTGGCATGAGCCACCACGCTCAGCCCACCAAGTGTTTTTTTTTTTTTTAATCTAACTAGTATCTGCCCTTATTCTTATTATTTCTTTCATTTGCTCTAAAATCTTCAAAAAGCTACTTAGATTACTGATGTTTCAGTATTTCTTTTTTCCTTATATATGCACTTATGGCTATACAATTCTTTCTTACGTTTCATGCATTTTGATATTATATTTTTGCTTTTATTCAGTTAAAAATATTCTTTTAGTTCAAAATCTGGGTGTATTTTGCAGTATTTGGTACCAAGAGTTATTGTAAAGCTACAACATATATGATATTGCTAGAAGGATAGACAAACCACTGGAAGACAACAGAGTGTTGGAAACCAGACCCACACATATATAGTCACCCAATTTATGAGAAAGGTGCTGCTTGCAGGGAAACGGAGAAAGAATGTTCTCATCAAATAAATGGTATTGAGTCTATTGGATAACCATTTGGAAAATAAATGAATCCCGTTCTTCCCTGTTCATATAAAAACCAGTTGTGGCTAGATTGTATAGCAGACCTAATGTAAATGGAAATCTGTTTCTATAAAAGGTAATATAAAAGAATGTCTTCATAAACTTGGAATAAGCAGCAATTTCTTAGAATTAACATAGAGGTGCATGCACACACACACACACACACACACCCCATAAAGAAACAGACTGATCTGCTGCATTCATTAATATTAAGAATATTTGTTCAGGAGAAGTATCATCAAGAGAGTGAACAGGCAAATTGCGGGGTGGACGTAAATTTTTGAATTCACATATCTGACAAGTATCCTTATGTATAATATATAAAGAACATCTACACATCTATAAAAGTAAGTCAAAACGCCCAGTGATAAATGGGCCAAAGACATAGCAACTTCATAAAAACAGGATACTCAAAGGATTAACAAACATATGAAAAGTTTCTCAACACCTAACTCCGGAATGGAAAACCAAACATCGTATGTTCTCAGTCATAAATGGGAGCTAAGCTATGAGGATGCAAAGGCACGAGAATGATACGATGAACTTGGGGACTTGGGGAAAAGGGTGAGAGTGGGGAAATACTCCAAGTTGGGTACAGAGCATTCTGCTCAGGTAACGGGTGCACCAAAGTCTCACAAATCACCCCTGAAGATGGTACTCCTGTAACCAACCACTACCTGTTCCCCCAAATCCTATAGAAATAAAATAAAAAAGAGCCGGGTGCAGTGGCTCAAGCCTGTAATCCCAGCACTTTGGGAGGCCGAGGCGGGTGGATCACGAGGTCAAGAGATCGAGACCATCCTGGTCAATATGGTGAAACCCCGTCTCTACTAAAAATGCAAAAAATTAGCTGGACACAGTGGTGCATGCCTGTAATCCCAGCTACTCAGGAGGCTGAGGCAGGAGAATTGCCTGAACCCAGGAGGTGGAGGTTGCGGTGAGCCGAGATTGCGCCGTTGCACACCAGCCTGGGTAACAAGAGCGAAACTCCATCTCAAAAAAAAATAATAATAATAAAACAAAATAAATAAATAAATAAAAAGAAATAAAATAAAAAAGAAGTTACTCAACATCATTAGTCACCAGAAGAACGCAAATTAAAATCATGCTGTGTTACCACTATGCATCCGCCAAAATGGCTAGAAGTAAAAAGAATGAATACTAAATGTTAAGAATGATGAGAGTACAAACTGGTAAAACTAATTTGGACAACTGTCTGGCTGACTATACTAAAGCTGAACATATGCATATCTTATGGCCCAAAAATTCTACTGCAAGGAATATGTTCTAAAGAAATGTGTACATAAATGCACCAAAAGACACATATGCAAATGTGCATAACAGCATTTTCGAAATAACCCAAATAATGAAATATGCACAAATAACACAATTATGATATACTCATATAATCAGTTATAATACAGCAATGTAAATGAGTAAATTGTTGCTACATTAAATATGGATGTACCTCAAAAATGTAATGGTGAGTAAAAAATACCAGATAGAAGAATATACACAGTTCGAGTCTATATATATATATATATATATATATATATTATATATATATATATATATGGCATAAAAGCAGGTAATAATAATCTATGGTGATATCAATCAAGGAGGATGGTTAACGTTGCTGGTGAAGGAGTGACTGAAAGGGGATTTTGGGGTGATGTCAATGATGTATTTTCTGATATGGGTGGTGGTTACACAAGCATGTTAACTTTGTAACAATTCATTGTGTGGTATGCTTATAATTTGTGCACTTTTCTGTATGAATGTTATACTTCAATTAAAAAGTTGAATTTTTAAAAATGCCAAGGAACAAACATGCATATATATGATCTCTGAGTAGCAACATTTCTCTGCTTTTATCGTAGGCCTTCCTAGCAGAAAGAATTAAATTCCTCACTCTGTGTGTGTATTTCAAATTGTATTAAAATATTAAATTCATTTAAAAATAATATAGATACTAACCTTAACATTAGGTTTGATAAGGTTGACCTCCTTAACTCCAGTCTGTTAATTACTGTTACCTAAGTAATTACCAACATTTATTTTCATTTCTGAAAAATGTTTTAAAAAGAAGCAAGCTTGGTTTTCAAAATTAAATGCTGGATAAAAATATACAACATTTAATTTTGAAAACCAAGCTTGCTTCTTTTTTTTTTTGCAATGGGGTCTCACTGTCACCCAGGCTGGAGTGTAGTCGCCAGATCAGAGCTCACTGCAACCTTCACCTTCCAGGCTCAAACAATCCTCTCACCTCAGCTTCCTGCACAGCTGGGACAACAGGCATGTCCCACATGCCTGGCTAATTTTTTTTTTTTTTTTTTGGTAGAGACAGGATTTCACCATGTTACCCAGGCCGCTCTCAAACTCCTTAGCTCAACCATTCTGCCTGCCTCGGCCACTCAAAGTGCTGGGATTACAGGCATAAACCACCATGCCTGGCCTGTTTAATGTTTTTCAACAGCAGTTTCACTTTGTATTCACGAATATCAATGATGGACTTTAAAATAAATACGTGGTGGAAATGTACACCTATCTATATGACCTCCATCTCCAATGTACGTATTCTTTAATTTTCAACATAACAATGTGAGTGGGATATGATTGTTTTTGTGAGTAGTTGAGGAATTACGGCAATAGCGTAATTATGTTTCTGTACATATGCACATGTGAAGAAATATATTTCTCAATAAATATAGGTTCTAAAGTAAAAAGTATTTTTTAAAAACTCATTCACAGAATATGGGTTGTGTAGCCCATGGGAAAATATATGTAGGCAAAGGAAGGCCCGACTTATTATATCCTCCTTTTTATCCATCAAGAAATAAAGGGGCTGGACATGGTGGCTCATGTCTGTAATCCTAGCACTTTGGGAGGCCAAGGTAAGAGGATCACTTGAGGGCCAGAGTTCAAGACTAGCATGGGCAATAAAGCAATATACCATTCCTGCACATAGAAAATAATACTAATAAAAATTAGCCAGGTGTGATAGCATGCTCCTGTAGTCCTAGCTCCTCAGCAGGCCCAGGAGTTCAAGGCTGCAGTGAGATAAAATTATACTACTGATCTCCAGTCTGGTGACAGAGTGAAATCCTGTCTCAAAAAAATTTAAAAAAGAAAAAATGGGAAAAGGGGATAGAAGACAAATAAAGGCAAAAAGTAATAGGCTGCGAAAAGTAAATAAGTTATTTTTTCCAGCTTGATGACATAGTCTTTTATTGGATCATGGAGCAATTTTAGTAAAGAGAATTCCCAGAGGAAAGGATGAAAAAGACCCAGGAAACAATGTAATGAAAGCAGCTGAAAACTACTTCTAAATAAGTTTCTAACCAATTGTTTGGAATATAATGGGATTAACTCTAAGCAGGTGGAATCTTCTACTGCAATAATATTTACAATGTATGCCTCCTTTTAATTTTTTTAAAGCTATACTTGAAAAACAAGTTTACTACAAGAGGGTTAAAGTCTTAGTTCTCAACAGTTCTTATTGGCTTAGCAGTCACGTGTAAGTCATATAAGAGAAGCATGTTTTTGTACTCACACCAATTCAGATGGAAGGTAAGTGATGACTAATGAAAAGAACACCCCTGTGTAACAGAGCTCCCTCCAAAAGTGTGGTAATCACGGAGTTACTGTAGTTTTCTGCAGCCTTAAGCTATTGTCTCTTTTTAAAACAGAGAAAGCAAATCTTTAAAAGTTTTTCTGTCACCCTCAGTCACAAGCCATTTTTGGTTTTTGTTGTTCAAATCAGATCCCCTTCTCTAAGCTTCAGACTCTGGGGAGCTAAAGCATAAACATTGTCTTTAAATGTCTCATTTGTATTTCTCCACCCTTTTTTCATTTGGTTCCATATTTCTTCTCACCTTTTCGTAACTCCTTTGGGGCAGGCGCGGTGGCTCATGCCTGTAACCCCACCACTTTGAGAGGCCGAGGTGGATGGATGACCTGAAGTCAGGAGTTTGAGACCAGCCAGGCCAACATGGTGAAACCCCATCTCTACTACGGATTAAAAAAATTAGCTGGGCATGGTGGTGGGTGCCTGTAATCCCAGCTACTCAGGAGGCTGAGGCAGAAGAATCACTTGAACCTTGGAGGCAGAGGTCGCAGTGAGCCAAGATTGCACCACTGCACTCCAGCCTGGGCAACAGGAGCAAAACTTCATCTCAAAAAAAATAAAAAACAAAAAATAGTAACTCTTTTGACTGTTAACAAAAGGAAACTTTACTATTCATGCCTCCAACCTACAAATCTAGAGTTTTTTAGTTCCCCCTGAACAAATTGTCATTCATTTTATCTCAAGTCCAAGTAAATTGTTTAACTATATTGCCAGTGAAGTGTGAGTTGACAATTAAGGTACTGCACTTGACTCTCTGTCCTAGAGAAAATATTCTTTGATGTCAATAAGACTTTTCAGTGCATAAAGTTTACCAGCCAATTGGTAAACATTTAAAGGAAGAACATGAACATGGGAAGTTACTTTGTCGTTGTTTCTTTTTCATTTCCTTTATAATCTCACAGAAAAGTCTATAATCCTGTATTTATTATGAGACTACAAACATGTAAACTACTTTGAAGTTATGACTTCAAAAAGTTTTCAACATCACGAAGCCTAACAAGGGAGAGAAGACTTGCTTTATTATAAGCACTATTTAAACAGCGAAGAGCTTTGATAATTTTAGAAGTTTCTAAACAAAATAATCTAAACATCTGGAAGCTATTAAAGAACTAAGAAAGTTATACCACAGTTACATTTAGAAAGGATTTTTTTATTATAAAGTCCTTATAAAGTAAGTCTGTGTAAAACAAAACTAAATTACCATTTTACTTAAATTTCTCATATTAATTAGGCATGTTATTCCTTTATTTTATTTTGTTTTTTGAGACAGAGTCTCACTCTGTTGGCCAGGCACAATCTCGGCTTACTGAGACATCTACCTCCTGGATTCAAATGATTCTCGTACCTCAGCCTCCTGAGTAGCTGGGACTACAGGTGCCCGCCACCATGCCTGTCTAATTTTTGTATTTTTAGTAAAGATGGGGTTTTGCCATGTTGACCAGGCTGGTCTCAAACTCCTGGACTCAAATGATCCACCTGCCTTGGCCTCCCAAAGTGCTGGGATTACATGTGTGAGCCACCATACCTGGCTGGCATATTATGATTGCAATATAAAATTACTCTGGGAGAACAATGGCCTAGTGCTTACCTGGGTAAAGGAGGTAGATAATTAAGTTTATGAGCTGCAGAAAAATGTTTATTTTAATAAAAATGTTAAGATATTATTTATACACATTTTGATGTCTCTTAAACATATTAAATATTACAGCCTTAGAAGTCAGACAAAATCAGCTTTAAATTTCAGCCCCAGCACTTACCAGTTGCCAGAACTTAGGTGAGAGTCATCAACTTGGAGGTGCAATGTTCTTCTCTGTATAGGACAGAGATAACACGAGATGATTAAGTGAGGTCATAACCACCGAGTATGTGCTCAATAAATGTTTTCTTCCTTCTGTACCATCTCTTCCATTTTGTTTCTCCCGTTCAGTCTTGGTATCAATGTGTTACATTGGCTTTTCACCTAACTATCTAAGGGGATGTCCATAAAAGTTTTTAAAAACTCACATGCTTCATATTTTCCAATTGTTACTAACAGTTTAAAACACTAGACATCCTCAAGAGGATTATGTGCTTATTTCAGGGACTGAAGTATAAGGGAAAAGCTATGAGAATATATTTTGTTTGGCAGTAGGTCATGATGAAGGAAAAAACTCTTATCTACTGATCCCTAGTTTGAGTCATACATTAGATGTACAGTATTTGCTCATTTTTATCCTCATAATACTCAGATCTGCATACCACTCAGAAGCTTGTGTTTCTTTTGCTAAAAAATGCTCTCAATTGCTTTTATAGATGTGCCTGAGGTACAAACAATTTTGTGCAGTGTTAATGGGAAAGTGCATACTGAGTTTTAAACCACTGACTTACAAATAAATGCAGGAGGCCAGGACGGATCTGGGTTGGGGGTGCTATTTAAAAACAAAAGCTGAAAGGGGAGGACCGAAGGCATATAAATAGATCAAGAGCGGTGTTGCCTGAGAAACTGTTCACTGATTCCCTGAACTGTGGAAAAGAGATGAAAACAATAGCTGAGAATCAGAGCAAGGCCTGAGGCCAGGACCTACAAAAACACAGAGCAAACTGGATCAGTTTAGGCTGAGCTGTAACGGGAGAGTGCATTGAAAGGGGTTGAAAATATATCAAAGAACAGGGTGTGGGGTGAATGAAGCCAGGTGACTCATAGATACAGTGGAGCCATATTGAAACCAATGGTGAAAGGTGGAAGGAAGCAAAATGGAAGAGAAAGAAAAAAAAGAAAGAAATATTTATTGAGCACATTGTCTCCAGATTGGGGACAGCTTTTTTTTTTTAGACCAAGTCTCACTTTGTCGCCCAGGCTGGAATTCAGTGGTAGGATCTCAGCTTAGTGCAATCTCCACCTCCCACATTCAAGCGATTCTCCTGCCTTGGCCTCCTGAGTAGCTGGGATTACAGGCACATGCCACCACGCCCAGCTAATTTTTGTACTTTATTTTTTTAGTAGAGATGGGTTTCACCATGTTGGTCTGGTTGGTCTCAAACTCCTGACCTCATGATCTACCCGCCTTGGCCTCCCAAAGTGCTGGGATCACAGGTGTGAGCCACTGTACCTGACCTTTGGGGACAGCTTTTAAAGTTCATCAATCAGGCTGGACAAATTGGACCAGAAGAAAGGTACCCTTCCACCTACAATCAGTTCATTCTCCTTAAGGAGCTGTTTCTGCTCTTATAACTTATGCCGATCATTGTTCACAATTTAGTATACATGAGTTTTAGGAGTGATGATAGGAAACAATAGATTTTATAATTCTGTACATGTAGCTTTCTTGCTTGCTCAGGTATACCTTTATGATGACTCCTGATACATTGTTGTTGTTGTTGTTACTGTTGAGACAGGGTCTTGCTATGTTGTGCAGGCTAGCCTCAAACTCCCAGTCTTCAGCAATCCTCCTGCCTCAGCTTCCTGAGTAGCTGATAGTATAGGTACATGCCACCATGCCCAGCTGACTCCTGCTAATTAAAAAAAAAAAAATCTCTAAGGTAGGTAACAAAGTTAAACTAAAACATTCTTACATTTATCTTAAAAGTGTGTTATTTAACCACCATCAGTGTGACTGGGCAGTCACCAGCAGGGACCCCCTGCATACCCCTAGCTGCATTGCTTCTGCCATTGTGAATGCCCACAGGGAGGCAAGCACCCCAGAACCTGCTAGCATCCTATTGCAGCTGCTGCTAGGCTGCTGCTGGCACATGCAAATAAGAATGGATCCCGCTGTCATGACACTGAAACACTTTGGCTGACACCCATTAGTGTAGTGACCAGTGGTTCAGAAGCACCTCAGCCCTCAAGTACAATGGATTCCTAACCTCAAGGAGTCAGAGAACAAAGTGGGGACCCAGCACAAAACCCCCAGAATTAGAGCCTTGTTTTATTCACAGGCAAACCAATTCTATTCAATTCTATTACTTACTAAACGCCTCTCATTGACATCTCTACCTTGAATGGAAACTTCTTGGCATATGAATTTCACAAAACTAACCTCAGAAAGGTATGGACTAGAAGTTCTTGCCTAAGAAAGAAAGCTTGGTTGGGAAAAAGGTCTCTGCCTCAAATCGTCACCTCTGCCATTGTGTCATAAAAGCAGTCATAAACACTATGCTTTCCAATGAACATAGTTGTGCTCCAATAAAACTTTATTTACAAATACAGGGGAATGGCTGGGTTTTGGCCAGGCTGTAGTTTGCTAACCATTATTTTAAAAAGAATAAATAGCTTTCTCTTCTCATGTGTCACTACTTGTGCTTTACATGTTGGTGCTTTATTGAAAAGTCACTCCAGATAAAAACTACACTGATTTTTTTTCATTAGGGTTTTACATTCCTGTATATGTTGAGAATAATAATAATTACATTGGATTTCTCAATAATGGGATGAAATCAGGGCTGAGGACATCAGCCATTCATTGCAGTAAAGAGAAGTTTGGTGGGTTCTTATATTTCACTTCTGCTCAGGAATTTCATAATGCAATCACAAGTATTAATAGCAGAATAGACCAAGAAGAGGAAAGAATCTCAGAGCTCAAAGATGGCCTTTCTGAAATCAAACAGTAAGACAAAACCAGAAAAAGAAGAATGAAAAGGAATGAACAAAGCCTCTGAGAAATAGGGGATTATGTAAAAAGACCACATCTATGACTCATTGATATCCCTGAAAGAGATGGGGGAAAATGGAACCACCTTAGAAAATATATTTCAGGATATAATCCAGGGGAACTTCTCCAACTTAGCTAGAAGGCCAACATTAAAATTCAGGAAATGCAGAGAAACCCCAGTAAAATACTTCACGAGAAGATCATTCCCAAGACATGTAATCATCAGATTCTCCAAGGTCGAAATGAAAGAAAAAATGTTAAAGGCAGCTACAAAGGGATGCCAGTCAGACTAATAGCAGGCCTCTCAGCTGAAACCCTACAAGCCAGAAAAGATCAGCTGAAACCCTACAAGCCAGAAAAGATTAGGGGCCAATATTCAACATTCTTAAAGAAAAGAAATTCCAACCCAGAATTTCATAAGTGAGGGAGAAATAAAATCCTTTTCAGAAAAGCAAATGCTGAAGGAATTTGTTGCCACCAGACCTGCCTTACAAGAGCTCCTGAAGAAAGCACTAAACATGGAAAGGAAAGACTGTACCAGCCTCTACAAAAACACACTGAGGTACACAGATCAGTGATACTATAAAGCAGCCACTTAAACAAGTCTGCAAAATAACCAGCTAACATCACAATGAACAAAACAAATCCACATGTATCAATATTAACCTTGAAAGTAAATGACCCAATTAAAAGACATACAGCAGCGTGCTGGATAAAGAACCAAGACCCATCGGTATGCTGTTTTCTTTATCCAATCTCTTGAAGACAGCATACCAGTGGCTCTCGGTTCTTTATCCAGCTTGCATATCTCACATGCAGTGACACACATATGCTCAAAAAAAAGGGACAGATAAACATCTACCAAGCAAATGAAACAGAGAAAAAAGCAGAGGTTACAATCCTACTTTCACATAAAACAGACTTTAAACCAACAAAGATCAAAAAGACAAATCCTACTTCAGACAAAACAGACTTTAAACCAACATAGATCAAAAAAGACAAAGAAGGTCATTACATAATGGGGAAGGGTTCAATTCAACAAGAAAATCTAACATATATATATGCCCATCACGGGAGCACCCAGATTCATAAAGCAAGTTCTTAGAGACCTTCAAAGAGACATAGACTCCTACACAATAATAATAGGAGATTTTAACACCCTACTGTCAATATTAAACAGATCATCAAGACAGAAAATTAACAAAGATATTCAGGACCTGAACTCAGCACTGGAGCAAATGGATCCGATAGATAGCTACAGAAATCTCCAACCCAGAACAACAGAATATACGTTCTTCTCACTGACACATGCCACTTATTCTAACATCAATCATATAATCAGAAGTAAAACTCTCCTTAGCAAAGGCAAAAAAAAAACCCTGAAATAATAACAAACAATTTTTTGGACCACAGCACAGACAAATTAGAAACCAAGACCAAGAAATTCACTCAGAACCATACAATTACTTGGAAATTGAATAACCTGCTTCTGAAAGACTTTTGGGTAAATAATAAAATTACAGCAGAAATCAAGAAGCTCTTTGAAACTAAAGAGGACAAGAAAACAACATATAGCACACTGCCATGTGTGTACCTACGCAACTGTCTTGCATGCTCTGCTCATGTACCCCAAATCCTAAAATCCAATAAAAATTAAAAAAAAAAAAAAAAAAAAGAAAACAACATACCAGAATCTCTGGGACACAGCTAAGGCAGTGTTAAGAGGGAAATTTATGGAACTAAATGACCCATCAAAAAGTTAGAAAGGGCCAGGCATAGTGGCTCACACCTGTAATACCAGCGCTTTGGGGGGCCGAGGTGGGTGGATGACCTGAGGCCAGGAGTTTGAGACCTACCTGGCCAACAAGGTGAAACCCCGCCTTTATTAAAAATACAAAAGTTAGCTGGGTGTGGTGGTTACACCTGTAGTCTCAGTTACTCAGGAGGCTAAGGCATGAGAATTACTTGAACCTGGGAGGTAGAGGTTACAGTGAGCCAAGATTGCACCACTGTACTCCAGCCTGGGTAACAGAGTAAGACCCTGTCTAAGAACAACAAAAGAAAATGTTAGAAGTATCTCAATTCAACAACCTAGTATCACAACTAAAAGAACTGGAGAACCAACAGCAAACCAATCCCAAAGCTAGCAAAAGAGAAGAAAGAATCAAAATGAGAGCTGAATTAAAGGAGATTGAGACACACAAAAATATTCAAAAGAGCAATAAATCCAGGAACTGGTTTTTTTTTGAAAAAAATTTATATAATAGACAACTAGATTAACTATAAAGAAGAAAAGGGAGAAAATTCACAGAAACATGACCAGAAATGTCAAGGAGGATATTACCACTGACCCCACAGGTGTACAAATAACCGTCAGAGACTATTATGAACACCTCTAAGCACCTGGATTTCTGGACACATAAACCCTCCCAAGACTGAACCAGGAAGAAACTGAATCTACAAACAGACTGATAATGAGCTCTGAAATTGAGTCAGTAATAAATAACCTACCAACCAAAAAAAAGACCAGGACAAGACAGACTCATAGCTGAATTTTACCAGATGTACTAAGAAATGCTGATACCATTTCTGCTTAAACTAGTCAAAAAAATTGAGAAGGAGGGATTTCTTCCATACTCATTCTGTGAGGCCAGTATTATCCTGATACCAACCTGGGAAAGACAAACAAAAAAGAAAACCTCAAGCCAATATCCTTGATGAACATTGATGCAAGAATCCTCAATGAAATACTGGGAATCCTAATTCAGCAGCACATCAAAAAGTTTTTTCACCATGACAAAGTAGTCTTTACTTATGGGATGCAAGGTTGGGTCAACATACACAAATCAATAAATGTGATTCATTACATAAACAGAACTAAAGACAAAACCCACATGATTATCTCAATAGATGCAGAAAATGCTTTTTATAAAATTTAACACTACTTCATGTTAAAAACTCTCAATAAACTAGGTATTGAAAGAACATACTTGAAAAACATAAGAGCCATCTATGACAAACCCACAGCCAACATATACTGAATGGGCAAAAGCTAGAAGCATTTTCCTTGAAAACCAACACAAAACAATCAGGCAAGAGAAAGAAATAAATAGCATCCAAATAGGAAGAGAGGAAGTCAAACTATTCCTGTTTTCACACATGATCCTGTATTCAGCAAACCCCATAGTCTTGGTCCAAAAGCTCCTTAAGTTGATAAAAAAGTTCAGCAAAATTTCAGTATACAAAGTCAATGTGCAAAAATTACTAGCCGTCCTATACATCAACAACAGTCAACCTGAGAGCCAAATCAGGAATGAAATCCCATTCACAATTGCCACACACTCAAAATAAAAATACCTAGGAATACAGCTAAGCAGGAAGGTGAGAGATGTCTACAACAAGAACTGCAAAACGCTGCTCAAAGGAATCAGAGATGACACAAACAAATGAAAAAACATTCCATGCTCATAGATAGGAAGGATCAATATCATTAAAATGGCCATACTGCCCAAAGCAATTTATACATTCAATGCTATTCTTATTAAACTATCAATGATATTTTTCACAGAACTAGAATAAAACTATTTAAAATTCATATGAAACCCAAAAAGAGCCCAAATAGTCAAGGTAACCCTAAGTAAAAAGAACAAAGCTGGAGGCATCACACTACCCAGCTTCAAATTATACTACAGGTCTACAGTAATCAAAATAGCTTGGTACTGGTACAAAAACATAGACCAATGGAACAGAATAGAGAACGCAGAACTAAGGTTGTACACCTACAGCTATCTGTTCTTTGACAAACCTGACAAAAACAAGTAATGATGAAAGTATTTCCTAGTCAATAAATGGTACTGTGATAATTGGCCAGCCATATGTAGAAGATTGAAACTGAACCCCTTCCTTACACCGTACACAAAAGTTAACACAAGATGGATTAAAGATTTAGAGTAAAACTCCAAACTAAAAGCCCTGGAAGACAATCGGGGCAATACCATTGTGGACATAAGAACAGGCAAATGTCTGAAGGTGAAGTTGCCCAAACCAATTGCAACAAAAGCAAAAATTGACAAATCAGAACTAATCAAACTAAAGAACTTATGCACAGTAAAAGACACTATCAACAGAGTGAACAGACAACCTACAGAATGGGAGAAAAAATTTTGCAAACTACACATCTGACATAGGTCTAATATCTAGCATCCATAAAGAACTTAAATTTACAAGAAAAAAAAACGACAACCCCATTAAAAAGTGGGCCAAGGGCATGAACAGACACTTTCCAAAAGAAGACATACATGAGGCCAACAGTCATATGAAAAAAAGTTCAACAACAACAAAAAAAAAAAAGAAAGAAAGAAAAAGAAAAAGAAAGAAAAAACATCACTGATCATTGGAGAAATGGCAAATCAAAATCACAATGAGATACCATCTTACACCAGTCAGAATGGCTATTATTAAAACATCAAAAAATAACAGATACTGGTGAAGTTGTGGAGATAAAGGAATGCTTATACATTGTTAGTAGGAATGTAAATTAGTTCAACCATTGTGGAAGACAGTGTGGTGATTTCTCAAAGACCTAAAAACAGAAATATCATTTGACCCAGCAATCTCATTACTGAGTATATACCCAAAGTCATATAAATCATTCTACTATAAACATACATGCATGTGTATGTTCACTGCAGCACTATTCACAATAGCAAAGACATGGAATCAACTTAAATACCCATCAATAGTAGAGTAGACTGGATAAAGAAAGTTTGGTACATATACATCATGGAATACTATGCAGTCATAAAAATAGCATCCTGTTTTCTTTGCAAAAGCATGCAGGGAGCTGGAGCCCATTATCCTTAGCAAACCAACACAAAAGAGAAAAACAAATATTGCATGTTCTCACTTATAAGTGGGAGCAAAATGATGAGAACACATGGACACAAAGAGGGACACAACACACATGATCTGACTTTTATTTTAAAGCTCATGCTGGAGCCCATCATGAGGCCTATTGGAGGATGGAGTGTGGGAGAATGAAGAGAATCAGGAAAATTACTGATGGGAACTAGGCTTAATACCTGGGTGATGACATAATCTATGCAACAAACCCCCATGACACAACTTTACCTATATAACAAACCTGCACATGTAACCCTGAACTTAAAAAGTTTTTTAGAAAGTGTGTTATTAAATAGTACTGTTTAAGAGTATGGATTCTGATCAAATAGATCTGGGTTTAAGCCTTGGCTCCTCCTCCTGCACCCTGTGTAACCATAGGTGAATTATTTTTAAACTTCTTGTTTTCTCATCTGTAATCATAAGCATTATTGATAGTATAGATTTCAATTGGAGATTGACACTACAACACTTCAATCAGACCCCATCATCTCAACACTATTTTTTTGCTCATCCCTTATTGTATCCACAGACATTGGTCTATTAACTTGACCTTCACAATATTTCCAGATGTATTTCCTTTCATCACCTCCACTGCTCTTATCTTGCTTTAAACAACGCTCATTTCTCACCTATTATTTCAATAACCTCGTAACTGTTTTCTACTCTTGCCCATATACCCTTCCGACTTTTCTTAACACTGTATCCTGTATCCAGCATGAGCTTTAAAATAAAAGTAAGATCATGTCAATTATCTGCTCGAATCCCTCTTGGCTTTCCATGTTACCTGGAGCAGAACGGAAGTCCTTGCAACATTTTCACAGGGTTACTCCAACTGCACTTCTTTGTCCTCATTCCCTAATGCACTCCCAGTCTTTTACTATACTTTAACCTCACTGGTCTTCTTGCTCTTCCTGGAATACATATTCACAACTACCTCAGGTAGATCCTTTGCACTTACCGAATCCTCTGCCTGAAACGTTCTTCCCTCAGTTATATGCAAGACTTTCTTCTCCTTCAGGTCTTTTTTTTTGGGGGGGGGCGGGCCGGAGTCTCGCTCTGTCATTTAGCCTGGAGTGCAGTGGCACAATCTCAACCCACTACAACCTCCACCTCGCAGGTTCAAGTGATTCTCCTGCCTCAGCCTTCCAAGTAGCTGGGATTACAGGCACGCACAACCACGCCCAGCTAACTTTTGTATTTTTAGAAGAGACAGGGTTTCGCCATGTTGGCCAGGCTCATCTCAAACTCCCGAACTCAAGTGATCTTCCTGCCTCAGCCTCCCAAATTGCTGACATTACAGACATGAACCACCACACCTGGCCTCCTTCAGGTCTTTACTGAAATGTTATCTTCTCAGAGAAGCCTTCTCTCGCCACTCTAATATTGCACAACCATTCTTCCTTACTCCACCTTCTCTTCTTTATTATTTTTTCGTGGATCTTCCTTGGAACTATGACTCTATATAGTTTAGTTGTTTACATTTAGTTGTTTATTTTTTTAACTGTTCCCACTGGAATATGAGTCCTGCAAGAGTAGTGATTCTTAGGTTTTTTATCCCTAGCCTGTAAAATAGTGCATAGCATATAGCAGTCATTTGATAAACAAATAAATAGATGTTAAACCAACAAATGAATGATTGGGAAGCCACAGTGTAGCTTAACTGTGTATTTATCCATTGCCTATGGGATACCTTTTCTTTTTAACATTTCCGTTTTTATTTATTTTTTAAATTTTACTTTACATTCTGGGATACATGTGCAGAAAGCGCAGGTTTGTTACATAAGTATACATGTGCCATGGCGGTTTGCTGCACCTCCCCTCACCCCCAACCCACAACAGGCCCTGATGTGTGTTATTCCCTTCCCTGTGTCCATGTGTTCTCATTGTTCAACTCCCACTTATTAGTGAGAACATGCGGTGTGTTTGGTTTTCTGTTCCTGTGTTAGTTTGCTGAGGATGATGGCTTCTAGCTTCATCCATGTCCCTGCAAAGGACATAATCTCATTCCTTTTTATGGCTGTGTAGTATTTCACACTGCATATGTGCCATTGATGGGCATTTGGGTTGGTTCCTTGACTTTGCTATTGTAAATACTGCTGCAATAAACATATGTGTGCGTGTGTCTTTATAGTAGAATGATTTATACACCTTTGGGTATATAACCAGTAGTGGGATTACTGGGTCACATGGTATTTCTGGTTCTAGATTCTTGAGGAATCGCCATATTGTCTTCCACAATGGTTGAACTAATTTACATTTCCATCAATGTAAAATCATTCCTATTTCTCCACAGCCTTGCCAGCATCTACTGTTTCTTACTTTTTAATAATTGTCATTCTAACTGGAGTGAGATGGTATCTCTTTGTGGTTTTGATTTGCATTTGTGTGAACAGTGATGTCCACCTTTTTATCATATGTTTAAATGTCTTCTTTCAAGAAGTGTTTGTTCATATCTTTTCTCCACTTTTTGATGTGGCTGTTTGTTTTTTTTTCTTGTAAATTTGTTTAAGTTCTTTGTAAGTTCTGGATATTAGACCTTTGTCAGATGGGTAGATTGCAAAATTTTTCTCCTATTCTGCAGGTTGCCTGTTCACTCTGATGATAGTTTCTTTTGCTGTGCAGAAGCTCTTTAGTTTAACTAGATCCCATTTGTCAATTTTTGCTTTTGTTGCAATTGCTTTTGGCATTTTTGTCATGAAGTCTTTGCCCATGCCTATGTCCTGAATGGTATTGGCTAGATTTTCTTCTAGGGTTTTCATGGTTTTGGGCTTTACATTTAAGTCTTTAATTCATCCTGGGTTAATTTTTGTATAAGATGTAAGGAAGGGGTCCAGTTTCAGTTTTCTGTATATGGCTAGCCAGTGTTCCCAGCATTATTGAAGATCCTTTCCCCATTGCTTGTCTTTGTCAGGTTTGTCAAAGATAAGATAGTTGTAGATGTGTGATATTATTTCTGAGGTCTCTGTTCTGTTCCATTGGTCTATATGTCTGTTTTGGTACCAGTACCATGCTGTTTTGGTTACTGTATCTTTGTAGCATAGTTTGAAGTCGGGTAGTGTGATGCCTCCAGCTTTGTTCCTTTTGCTTAGGATTGTCTTGGCTATATGAGGTCCTCTTTGATTCCATTTCCTCTATGAAATTTAAGGTAGTTTTTTTTAATTCTGTGAAGAATATCAAATAGTTTGATGGGTATAGCATTGAATCTATGAATTACTTTGGGCAGTATGACCATTTTCACAATATTGATTCTTCTCATCCTTGAGGATAGAATGTTTTTCCATCTGTTTGTGCTATAGGACACTGTTTCTTGGGCAACATTGCTTCTTGGTGAAATTGATTCTGATGTTCAACTATAGCCCACAGGCAAACACCTTCTCAAAATGTAGCCCCTTAGCTATTGGAGTGAAGATTCCCTAACAAAGCAGGGAAGGAAAGAAGTCCTCAGTCAGAAGGCAGGAAAAAGCAAGGTGCCAGTCTCTGACCACACACACACACACACACACACACACACACACACACACACACACACAGAGGCTGCTATTGGTAGGCAAGGAACGAAAGTTTGGTAAGAGGAGATCCCTGATGTCGATCAACCAAGCACTTGGGGATAAGGACATTCCTTTCTGAATGAAGGCAGAGTATCAATCACAAAAGCCTCTTCACTTTGAGGCAAGCTGCCTTTATGTGAGAGAGAGAGATATGGAAAGGAATTTCATCACAGGAAAGCTGAAGGACCCCAGGACATTCTGTAAATGCCTTTATCAACTTCATTGTTTTAGACAACTTTGGTCTCTTCTCTTTATTCATTCATTCAACTCTGAAATTGTTTGTAACATAAAATCTCATCTTCAGGAGAGTTTGGTAAGCATCTTGGACAAGAGCTTCCCCATGTCTCTGGGAGTCAGATAGGTAAGAACTGTTTACATACACACCGCTGTGTAATACTGTTGAGCTGTAACTGAAAAGCTATTTGCAAAGAAAACATTGAAATGTTGAGTTACTCTTTTTCTCATTATATTCATTATAATTTCTGAGAATACATAACCATAGAAAAAGACTTCATGTGAGAGAGAGGCAGAGAGAGAGAAGTGGCGGTACAATAAAGAGATTAATCAGGTTAATAGCAAGCAAAGAAAGAGAGGCATCATCCAAATTTGAAAGGAGTAAAGTTTGCAGGTTGACAGACAGGAGAAAGGGAACTGGTAACAGTTAATCTACAGGAAGGTTTTTTGACCTAGATTTATCTTAAAACGGGCACTTCTTACTGCCTCTAAAAGAACTAATTATGTGATTTTCTTCAGTCTGAACAAATCCTTTTTATACTGTTTTTTATGGTAGACTACAGTATGAGTCAGAAATTCCAAAAGCATGATCACCTCCATCCTGTACGGCACCTGTCCCAACGTTATGCTAATCATCAGTTGGTAATCTTTAAAGCTGAGGGCTGCACATTCGCTACTGCTGTGTCTACAACTCTGGAGTTATATACCAGATTAAGTTGATCAGATCATCATTTCTTTTATTTTCAAGCATTAATTTCAATATCAAAAATTTAGAAAAGCAAATTCCAAACAGAGAAAGCATTATTTTTGTCTTTTCAAGGGCTTAAACATACTTACTGATATTCAAATATTTAGAGCACTGACAAACGTCCTGAAAATACATCATTTTATAGTGACTTCGGACTGAGGATACATTCCAAAAACATTTGTTAAATGAGGTTTCTCTTTCACTATTGCCAGCTTCCCTTTTACTCTCAATGGTATGATAACCCTCAGGAGACTAGCTTCAATCTTCATTCAGAAGGAATATACCTGAAAAGAGGAGGTTTCATTTTATTGTAGTAAAATATACATAACATAAAATTTACCATTCTAACTGTACAATTCAGTGGCATTAAGTATTAGGTTGGTGCAAACATAATTGCGGACTTTCCTATTGAAAGTAATGCCAAAAATCGCAATTATGTTTACACCAACCTAATACATTCATAATGTTGTACAACCATACTGCTAATCCATTTCCACTAATTTTCTATCATCCCTGAGAGAAACTCTGTACTCACTAAACACCAACTGTCCATTATCCCATCCACTCTCTATCACCCACCAGCTCCTGGTAACCTCTAATCTACTTTCTGTTTCTATGAGTTTGCCCATTCCAGCTACCTCGTATAAGTGGAGTGGAATCATACAATATATTTGTCCTTTGGTGCCTGGCTTATTTCACTCAGCACAATGTTTTCAAGGTTGACGGATGCTGTAGATGTATCAGAATTTCCTTCTGTTTTAAGGCTAATATTCTATTGCATGTGTATGCTACATGTTGGTTATCCTTTCATCCATCAGTGGACATTTGGATTGCTCCCACCTTCCGATTACCATACAGAATGCTTCAATGAACATTGGTGTACAATGTTTTGTTTTTAAATATTATCACATTTATTTTCTTCTGAGTGATTGGAAGAACTTTTACAATTAAATATTGCCTTCCCTCTTGATAAATTCAGCCCCAAATTAATTAAGAATATTTAGTAAGTCATTTTCAAAAGCCACTGTTTGTCAAGTAGGAAAACTCACAGTGACAAGTGTGCAGTTTGTAGAGGCCCACATAGGGCAGTGACCTGCATTCTAAGCCTGCACATTAGAATTAAAAACTGCTGAGTCTTCAATCCCTGCACCAAACAACTATCTCAGACTTTGATGTGGGATCAGACATTATTTTTTTCAAAACCTCTCCTGCCGATTCTGTTGTGCAGCCAGGATCTAGAACCTTTGATGTGGGCAAATCTGGCATCAATTATCAGAGCTGCAAGTAAAACCACTGAGGCCCTCAGAGAACTAAGAGGGAATCTTATTTTACAGCTTGTATTGTACCTATACTATTAGCATGGCTAACCTTTAATTGGCCACAGGTAATATCACTCAGATTGTTCAAGGATATAACTAAAGGGATTCATTTCACTGATTATGACTACCAACACCAAGACTGGATCAGAGCACTAAAGGATGCACAGTGGCTCCTGAGGCTGGATATTTGAGCTAGTAAAAACAAGAGAGTGATTCCCCATGGTAAAGGTGAGTGTTGTACTCTATGTTATGGGCTGAATGTTTGCGTCCTCCAGTATGGTGAAGCTTGAACCCCAATGTAATAGCACTTGGAGATGGGGACTTAGGTAATGAGAGTTCGATGAGGTTATGGGAGCAGGGCCTGGTCCAATGAGATGAGTGCCCTTACAAGAAGAGATGTCAGAGGACTTCCTCCCTTCCCAGTGTCTTTGAGCAAAGGCCATGTGAGGGCATAGCCACAATGCAGCTGTCTACAAGCCAGAAAGAAGGTCTTTACTAGGAGCCAGCCCTATTGGACCTTGATCTATATAGAACTCCTGCCCTCAGAACTACAAGAATTTAACTTTCTGTTGTTTAAGCCACTTGTGATCCTTTGTTATCTCAGTCTAAGGAGACTAAGACACTCTGGATACCTGTGACATAAGAAGAAGTACATACTTAGTTTTAGCCTCAGTTCCTGGCACAGAAAGAACTTTGTGTGTGTGCATATGATGGGATCTCACTCTATAGCCCAGGCCAGAGTTCAGTGACGTGATCACGGCTCACTGAAGCCTCTACCTCCTGGGCTCAAATGACTCTTCTGCCTCAGCCTCCTGAGTAGCAGTGACCACGGGCGTGTGCCACCATGCCCGGCTAATTTCTAAATTTTTCTGTGGGGTGCGGTTCTTGCTTTGCTGTCCAGATTGGCTCGCATCCCTGGGCTCAAGCAATCCTCCCACCTTGGCCTACAAAAGTGCTAAGATTACAGATGTGAGTTACTGCATCCAGCCCTTGTTGGGGCCTTAGATAGCTTTAGGATGAGAGCTGGTTGCTAGAGGAACTAACCATGTGATTAAAAGGTTGGAAATTACAGCCCCATTCCTAGATTTCTGGGGAGGGGAGAGGGGCTGGGGATTGAGTTAAATAACCAGTGGCCAGTAATTTAACCAATCATGCCTACATAATGGAACCCCCTTGGAAGGTTTTGCCAGGACCTTCCAAGGAGCCTCAGAATTATCTGTTAAAGGAAAAGGAGAGCATTTGATTGACTCACTATCTCCTGTCCCAACCAGCCAAGGGCTACTACATGGGGCATTGATTCCCTCACACTTCCAGTGTGCACCCTCTTGACTGCCAGGTAGATCTCTGCAGACATCCCACCCTATGCTATCCTGGGATAGGATAGTCCCAGGATAAAACATGACAGTTAAACAGTACAACTGGACCAAGCTCGATGGCTCATGCCTGTAATCCCAACACTTTGGGAGGTTGAGGTGGGAGGATCAATTGAGGCCAGGAGTTCAAGACCAACCTGGGCAACATAGCAAGATCCTGTCTTTACAAAAAAAAACCCCAAAAAACAAACAACACCCACTCCACAAAAAAAATCCCTAACTGGATGTGGTGGTGGTGCACACTTGCAGCCTTAGCTACTTGGAGGCTGAGGTGGGAGGATTGCTTGAGTTCAGGAGGCTGAGGCTGCAGTGAGCCATGGTGGCACCATTGCCCTCTAGCCTGGGCAACAGAGTGAGACCCTGTTTAAAAAAAAAAATAAAAAAACCCAAAATAACAGTACAGCTGAGGAAAGTTATCCTGGGGTAATAAGACATGAAGCTGTTTGCCAAAGGTGTAACTGGACTAAAGATGGACAAAAGGGTGTGAGGCCAGGCACAGGAGAGGGTCACTGTGGGGCGCTTCTAGATACTCCAGTCAGGTCTGTGACTTCCAGTTCCCAGAAGGCTCTAGTCACAGCCTTCACTTGAACGCCCTACCTCCATTCTAACCCTTGATGGCTACAGTTTGATTTAAGAGAGCTTATCAAGAGGTTTCTTGTAATAGTCCATTTATCCCTTGTCTATTATACTATCTCCAAGTGACACATAGTTTTGGAAATTTAGGTCAGTTATTCAAGAAACAAAAATAGTAGCCAAGTACAGACAGTCGTGTAGGAAGCAATTCAGCTTCCAGATAACATAAGGCTGAGCGCTGTGACACATTCGAAGTCTTTATTTTTTATCTTTTAGAATGTAGTCATTTGGAGTCCCTCTCTACCAATGGCTGAAATTACTCATCTGAGGAGAGTCAATATGCTCCATCCGGAAATGAAACCCACATAACACTTTATCATCTTTCAGACTCTTGACATTAACATATTTTAAATATTTATCTTTTAGTTTTATATTTATTTTGACATTTTATTATATTGCCTGCATGTCCTTTCTGTTCATCTACAACTATGTTTTCTTTCTTTTTTAGATTAGGGATTAGCAAATTATGATCCATTTCCTTGTTTTTCTATGATATGCAAGATGAGAATGGTTTTTACATTTTCTTTTTGAGACGGAGTTTTGTGCTTGTTGCCCAGGCCAGAGTGCAATGGAGCAATCTCGCTCACTGCAACCTCTGCCTCCCGATTTCAAACAATTCTCCTGCCTCAGCCTCCCAAGTAGCTGGGTGGCATGTGTCACCATGCCCGACTAATTTTGTATTTTCAGTAGAGACAGGGTTTCTCCATGTTGCTTGTGCTGGTCTTGAACTCCTGACCTCAGGTGATCCGCCTGCCTTGGCCTCCTAAAGTGCTGGGATACAGCCATGAGCCATCGCACCCAGCCACTTTTTACATTTTAAGTGATTTATAGAATGTCAAACAAATAATATTTTGTTACATGAAACTATATTTCAAATTTATGCCATCAATAAAGTTTCATGGGAACATGGCCATGTTCATTCATTCACATATTTTCTACAGTTGCTTTTGCACTGCAAGGGAGAGTTAAGTAGTTGCAGCAAAGACTAGGTGGCCCTAAAATCCTAAAATATTCACAATCTCGCTCTTCACAGAAAAAAGTTTGCTGACCCCTGCCCTAGATGACAAAAGGATCCTTGTTTAGCTTTCTTCATGTATTATCTAGCCTTAGGCTTTCAGGCACTTGAAACTGCTTTCTAATGAAGATAATAATTCATTTGTGTAACTAGCATTGATTTTGATAAGGCTACTCGAAATCTGTTAGATAGGAAATGATTTTACTAAAGTTGTTTTATGACCTATAAATCAAATACATAGTGTATATAAAATAAATGTTTATCAGACAAATTAATGAGTGGACAACTCTGGCAAATCTGGCAGTGTGTGACCTCAGCGAGAAGTCAAGGAAAAGCATACTTGTTTCTGCCTCACATTTGCACAGAGCTTGATGACACATACTTCAATAAGCATATACTTATCTGAAATTACAAAGTCTTTCACAATGACTGTACAGGAGTTAAAGTGGAGAGAAAAACACTGTCTTTGTAGGGCAGTATCCTAGAATAACAGAACTGGAAGGGAAGCATTTCATGCAGCTGCTGATTTTAAGCAGGACTGCACTGGAATCATTCCCAGAAGATAAGTTTCCTTTTTAATACTAATCATTAGTCCAGGCCTGGTGGTTCACGAAAGTAATCCCAGCACTTTGGGAGGTTGAGGCAGGAGAATCACCTGAGGTCAGGAGTTCAAGAGCAGCCTGGCCAACATGGTGAAACTGCAACTCTACTAAAAATACAAAAATTAGCTGGGCTTGGTGGCCCATGCCTGTAGTTCTAGCTACTTGGGAGACTAAGGCAGGAGAATAGCTTGAACCCGGGAGGTGAAGGTTGCAGTGAGCCAAGATCGTGCCACTGCACTACAGCCTGGGAGACAGAGTGAAACTCAATCTCAAAACAAAACAAAACCAAACCTAATAATTATCCAGAGACACATTACAAATTCCTATGCTTAATATTTCAGAATATCACAACTAAACTCTTAAAAAGTTCTTCAGGCTGGGTGACGTGGCTCACTCCTGTAATCCCAGCATTTTGGGAGGCTGAGGCAGGTAGATTGCCTGAACTCAGGAGTTCAAACCAGCCTGGGCAACATGGCAAAACCTCATCTCTAGAAAAAATGCAAACATTTTCTAGGCTTGGCAATGCATGCTGGCTACTTGGGAGGCTGAGGCATGAGAATCGCTAGAGCCCAGGAGGTGGAGGCTGCAGTGAGTCATGTTTGCACCATTGCAATCCAGCCTGGATGACAGAGTGTGAATTGGTTTGCTTTCATGTTGCTGATAAAGCCATACCTGAAACTGGGAACAGAAAGAAGTTTAATTGGACTTACAGTTCCACATGGCTTGGGAGGTCTCAGAATTGGTGGGAGGTAAAAGGCATTTCTTACATTGGCAACAAGAGAAAAATGAGGAAGAAGTAAAAGCAGAAACCCCTGATAAACCCGTCGGATCTCGTGAGACTTATTCACTATCACAAGAATAGCACGGGAAAAATCAGCCCCCATGATTCAATTACCTCCCTCTGGGTTCCCTCCTACAGCATGTGGGAATTGTGGGAGATTCAATTCAAATTTAGATTTTGGTGGGGACCCAGCCAAACCATATCAAAGCGAGACCTCATCTCGAAAGAAAGAAAGAAGAAAGAAGGAAGAAAGAAAGAAAGAAAGTAAGAAAGAAAGAAAGAGAAAGAAAGAAAGAAAGAAAAAAGAAAGTTCTTTGGCTTAATTCTTCATCCAGTAGTATATCCGTATTTTTAATGCTATTCATTCAATAACTTTATACACAGCATTTGCCTTAAAGTTTGATAGTTATGTCTCCTTTCTCCTAGTCATCTTATTCTCAGTTTAAGGGAAAGTGTTTTACATGTTTTTGTATGTTCAAAAGTTACCACCATCACTACTATCCCCAGTATTCACTATTATGGAAATTAATAAATTGTGATAGTAAAAATATTGGACTTTGTTTAATCCATTTAGGCTGCTATGAAAAAATACAATAAACTGACCCAATTTATAACTGGGTATGTAACTGGGTACTATAAATAACAGAATTTTTTTTCTCACAGTCTGGAGGAGGGGAAGTCCAAGATCAAGGTCTTGGCAGGTGTCTGGCGAAGGCCCAGTTTCTCATAGATGACACCCAATCACCTCTCAAAGACACCAACTCTTCATACTATCACATTAGACATCAAGTTTCAACATATGAATTTTTGGGAGACACAAACATTCAGACCATGTTAGACTTGGAGTCTGATATGTTTTGGCTCTATGTCCCCACTCAACTCTCATCTCGAATTGTAATCCCTACATGTGGAGGGAGGTGTACCTGGTGGGAGGTGTTTGGATCATAGGGGCGGTTTCGCCATTCTATTGTCATGATAGTGAAGGAGTTATCACGAGATCTGATGGTTTTAAAGGTGACAATTGTCAAAAAAAAAAAAAAAAAACTACCATGACACTCAGCCTTAAGAACTTTTTAAGGGTTTAGTTGTAATATTCTGAAATATCTAAGAACAGGAAGTTATAATGTGTCTCTGGATAATATGTTTTTTATGTTTTTTTTCTTTGAGACAGAGTCTCACTCTGTCACCCAAGCTGAAGTGCAGTGGCACAATCTTGGCTCACTGCAACCTCCGCCTCCTGGGTTGAAGCTATTCTCCTGCCTCAGTCTCCCAAGTCGCTGGGACTGCAGGCATGGCCCACCATGCCTGGCTAATTTTTGTATTTTTAGTAATAATTTTGTATTTTTCCTGCATTCACTATCATGCTGCCTTGTGAAGAAGGTGCCTGTTGGCCGGGCACGGTGGCTCAAGCCTGTAATCCCAGCACTTTGGGAGGCCGAGGCGGGTGGATCACGAGGTCAAGAGATCGAGACCATCCTGGTCAACATGGTGAAACCCCATCTCTACTAAAAATACAAAAAATTAGCTGGGCATGGTGGCGCGTGCCTGTAATCCCAGCTACTCAGGAGGCTGAGGCAGGAGAATTGCCTGAACCCAGGAGGCGGAGGTTGCGGTGAGCCGAGATCGCGCCATTGCACTCCAGCCTGGGTAACAAGAGCGAAACTCCATCTCAAAAAAAAAAAAAAAAAAAAAAAAAGAAGGTGCCTGCTTCCCCTTCCGCCTTGATTGTAAATTTCCTGAGGCTTCCCCAGCCATGTGGAACTGTGAGTCAATGAAACTTCTATCCTTCATAAATTACCCAGTCTCAGGTGTCATCTTTATAGCAGTGTGAGAATAGACTAATACAGAGTCTAAAAATCAAGATTTTAGCTCTGGCTTGAGATGGTGCCTGCCATCTGATAGATGCTTGCTGAGTATTAGCAACTTTTGATCTTGTTCTCTGTGAAGCTGGATGATTTACTGACTGTCACTGAGCTTCAGTCTCTTCATCTATGACATGTGTGAAGTAAATACTTTCTGAGTTGATATGGCTATCAAATGATATGTTTCTGAAAATGCTTATTAACCTATGAAGCATTATATAATTTCAAATTATTGTGGCCAAATAAGTAAAAATATAAGAAAAGTGTCTACAAATGGCAATATAATTATTAAAAGATCAGTCAATTAACTTTGGCCCATGTCCTCTCCTTTCCCATCCATTAGATTTAACAGAGAGAGGGGCCTTACTCTTGACTTGATAAACACAGCTTGGGGTCTACGCTGGAGGCCAGCCTCTTTCATTCAGGTCAATACGTCACTTCAGCAGGAACGCCTTGTGAATTCCAAATGAGGATTCTGACTGAGCTGGAAAGTGCACTGGAGCTTTTGAAAACAGGTGCACAATGATTTTGTTTTCCTAAAACTGTGCTTCATTACAAGTAATGATTTATTATGTCAATCATATATCACAAATTAGTTTTCCCAGTGATGTAAGCAAAACACTTAGATTTTTCCTAAGCAGTCTTATTTGATCTGAGGTTAAGAGAACAGCCCAGCTTTGGGTGTTTTATAATAGAATGTAAAGACCTAGGGGAAAAGCCCACTTAAATAGGTATTAATTAATGCAAATCTCTGAAAAAAAGCACTTGGTTTTAACTATGATTAATACATTTTAGCACGTTTTTCATAAAGGGGCCATGGTTATGTTTTAGATGAAAATTTAAGACTTTGTTTTATTTCTGTTTATCTTTAGTTTGAGGGCAATATTTTGGCTGGTTTGTAAAGGTTTTTGTCCCAACTACTCAATATGCTATGGTAGGGTGAAAGCAGCCACAAGCAATATGTAAATGAATGGGCATGGCTGTGTTCCAAAAAACCTTTACTTACAAAACAAATGTCCAGTCTGCAGATTCTAGTCTTCTGATTCCCATTCTATACCAATAAGTAAAGATCACAGGAGCCCCTTACATTTACACAGAAGTATAAGCAGTACACAATAGTCCTGGCTCAGAGCTATGCCAAGTCTCTAGCTCTCAGTCTTAATCTAGCCCTTAGGAACGGTGATAGTCTTGTCATCCTGTAGGGCTTCACACTGGCTCACTACATTAGTGACATAATGATGACTGGACCACATGAGGGAAACTCACCGTCTTTATGTATCTTAAGACTTGTGATAGAAGGCAGAAAATAATCTCCCAACAAACTTCAGGGCCTGCCAACTTGGTAAAGTGTCTAGGAATCTCATGGTTCAAGATCTGTCAAGATGTTAGCTCAGAGAAAAACTAAATTTCTGCAACTTGAATCCTGTATCATTAAGAACAACACCAAACTCATACTATATACAGTCTCAAAAAATTCCATGACTACCCTTGAGGGTAATAAGTCATATATGACTTGTTGGTACTCAGCACTATTTCTATTTCCTTTGATACTCTCCCCTTCATGTCAGGAGCTGATCAATGAGAACCACATTTTCATATTCCCTTGCCAGAGGGTTTCCAAATACAGTTTAGATTCTGCCCATGAGGTGTACTTATGCTTGAATAGAATCCATTCCTCTTCCTTCAGCTGTGTTGGTGGACAGGTGAACTTAAGAAGATGCACCTCCAGTCCCACCCAGACTGGAGTGCTGCAGTGGGACCACCATAGCTCACTGTGGCCTCCACCTCCTAGCCTCAAGTGATCCTACCACCTTAAGCCTCCCAAATTGCTGGAATTACAGATGTGAGCCACTGCGCCCTGCCTGAAGTTGTGACTTTTTGCAGCAACTTCTATATTCCCCTGTGTCGTTCACCCCAGGACTTCAGGGCAATGATGATTATTGATTTCAGTCTCTTATATCTCCCTGACTTCTGCAAGAAAGCAAGATTTTCAGATTCTTTGAACTTCAGTGAATGTGAAAACTGGTGGCAGCTCCCCTGATTTTCATGCCTTATGCCCTTGCAAAATGTATAAGTACAGTACCTATACCCAATTCTCTATAAATTAAAGGCCTTTATCTTTAAATAAATTGACTTCCATTTTTCTGGCTGAGACTTGACTGCTTGTGAGAATGGGAAAATTCATTTTTGCATTTTCTATAATATTTAATATTTATTGATGAAATGCAACAGGATAAATGACTAAATCTTTTTTATACCATATTCTAATCATTTTATTTTTCATAAAGCCCTTCATGGCATCATTATATTTCTTATAATGGCACAGATCATTCCTGTTTGTGTCTAAACCTCAAACAAACTAGTCCTCCTAAAGGATTAGTACAGAGTATTAGCACTCACTACCATCTGGCTGTCTGTTACAAAGATATAAACAAGATATTAATTGATACAAACAATTCTTGTTGTTTTAATATCATGCACAATTTGATTCTATGTCCTGGGGCCGCTTGGGTATTATCTTTCAGTAAATAAACTCAGGAGTTTAGACAACAGTAAAATGTAAAATAATTAGAAAGTGATATGTTTTGAATATTTAATTACATTTTTTAAAAATTAGCTTATTGAAATACAATTCACATACCATACAAACCATTCATTTAAAGTATACAATTCAACCATTTTTAGAATATTTATAGAGCTGTGCAGCCATCACCACAATCTAATTTTAGAACATTTTCACCATTCCAAAGATGGTGACTGCCTGTAACCCTTAGCAGTCACACCTGTATCCCAGCCCCAGGCAACCACCTATCTACTTTCTGTCCCTATGGATTTGCTATACTGGACATTTCTAATTTTTCCACATCCTTGCCAGCATTTTTTATTGTCTGTCTTTTAAAATTGTAGCCAACCTAGTGCCTGTGAAAGTGGTATTTCTTTATGGCTTGGATTTACAGTTCCCCAAAACCTAATGATCCTGAGCATCTTTTCAAGTGCTTATTGGCCATTTGTGTATCTTTTTTGGTGAACGTGTATTCAAATCCTTTATCTTTTTTTTTCATTTTTGGATTTGTTTGTTTGTTTTGAGACATAGTCTCGCTCTGTCACCCACGCTAGAGTGCAGTGTATGATCTTGGCTCACTGAAACCTCTGCCACTTGGGTTCAAGTGATTCTCAAGTGATTCTCCTCACTCAGCTTTCTGTCATAGACACAGGGTCTCACTCTGTTACCCAGGCTGGAGTGCAGTGGTGCAGTCTTAGCTTGCTGTAGCCTCAACCTCCTGGGCTCAAGCAATTCTCTTACCTCAGCCTCCAGAGTAACTGGGACTATAGGAGAATGCCACAATGCCTAGATAATTTTAAAATAATTAAATTTTTGGAGATGGAGTCTCACTGTGTTGCCCAGGCTGGAGTGCAGAGGCATGACCTGGGCTCACTGCAATCTCCGCCTACTGAGTTCAAGAGATTCTCTTGCCTTAGCCCCCTAAGTAGTTGTGATTACAGGTGCCCAATACCATGCCAGGCTAATTTTTTTTTTTGTATTTTTAGTAGAGACAGGTTTTCACTATGTTGGCCAGGCTGGTCTCGAACTCCTGACCTCAAGTGATCTGCCCGTCTTGGCCTCCAAAGTGCTGGCATTACCAGTGTGAGCCACTGTGCCCGGCCAACAGTTTTATTTGCAAAATTTAGACTGGGTAACAACAACATAAAGACATATAACTAATAAAAGCCAGTAGGAGATTGGCCGGGTGCAGTGACTCAAGCCTGTAATCCCAGCACTTTGAGAGGCTGAGGTGGGCGGATCACCTGAGGTCAGGAGTTAGAGACCAGCCTGGTCAATATGATGAAACCCCATCTCTACTAAAAATACAAAAAAAATTAGCCAGGCCTGGTGGCGGGTGCCTGTAATCCCAGCTACTCCAACTACTGGCCGGGCGGAGGCAGGAGAATCGCTTGAACTGGAGAGGCGGAGGTTGCAGTGAGCCGAGATCACACCATTTCACCCCAGCCTGGATGACAGAGGAAGACGCGGTTTCCAAAAAAAAAAAAATTGTTTTGTTGTAGAGATGGGTTCCTGCCACATTGCTCAAGTTGGTCTTAAGCTCCTGACCTCAAACAATGCTTCCATTTGGGCTTCCAAAGCCCTGAGATTATAGGCATAAGCGATCATGTCCTCAACTTTAATTTTTCAATCAGAAGTGTGTAAGCTGAACCAATGGAGATGTCTATGGTATTGATATTTTTTCTGCTGCTAGTTGTCAATACTCTTCAGTTAGGGTAAGAGCAAGATTAATTAATTTATTCCCTTGAAAATTGATGTGATGGTTTCCCACTGCAGGCTTTGTCTTTAATATTGTCTGATCCCTTCTTAAACCAAGTTATCCATTTGTAAACTGCTGATTTCTTTGGGAAACTGTTATCATTAACTTTCTGTAAATTGATAATGATTTCACCATTTTCCCACCCAAGTTTCACCATCAAGTGGATGTTTATTCTTGCTTCAATTTTAGCAGAAGTCATATTGCTTTGACAGAAGCTCTTTTCAAATGATGTCTTAGCTTTCTTAGTATTCTAAAGTAGATCCTCTTCAGACATTTTATAACAAGTTAGTATGAGATTATTTCGGTGCAAAAAACAACTTGAAATCCATGCATAATTTTTTCATAATATGCATTTTCCATGAACTTTTTGAAGGCCCTTGTATGATTTGCAAATATTTTCTCCCAGTATGTGGGCTATATTTTCACTTTCCTCATAGTGTCCTTTGAAACATGAAACTTTTTAATTTTGAGTTATTTATTTTATTTTATTTATTTATTTTTTGAGACAGAGTTTTGCTCTTGTTGCCCAGGCTGGAGTGCAATGGCGAGGTCTTCACTCACCGCAACCTCTGCCTCCAGGTTCAAGCAATTCTCCTGCCTCCTGAGTACCTGGGATTACAGGCATACACCACCATGCCCAGCTAATTTTTTGGATTTTTAGTAGGGATGGTGCTTCTCCATGTTGGTCAGGCTGGTCTCAAACTCCTGACCTCATGTGATCCACCCACCTCGGTCTCCCAAAGTGCTGTATTATAGGCGTAAGCCACCATGCCTGGCCTATTTATTTTTTCTTTTGTGGTTTGTACTTTTGATGCCATGTCATATTTAAGAAATGATTGCCTAATTCAAAGCAGAAAGATGGACTCTTATGCTTTCTTCTAAGAGCTTTATAGTTACCATTGTTTTAAATATAATTTGTTTAATTATGTTTCCATAATTTAATTTTAATAATATCTGGGTTAATAACCAGCACTCGATATTCCTGGAAGTTTAAAAGTTGACTCTTGCGACCTAGAATAAGCCAGTTCTACCACACACACTGGTACTAAAGGTGTTTGGTGCTGGGTGGGCCTAGAAGAAACACAAACTAAAACTCTGACATTGGGACTGATAAGGATGAGAAAGAAGCTGCTAGTCAGTCACCTATGAAGGTAGAGTTGCCCAGAGGAGTCTAATCCCAATCTGAAAACTGGTCTTCCTAAAGGCAGCTAAAAAACTAATAAAAGGCTAATCCCATGTGGAATCATAGGTGTGTTTCCAGAAACTGTAGACAAGACACACCAATTTGAATGGGATTCCTAAGGACTGACTCAGAAGACACATTATTGAGGTAGAGGTGGTAGCAGCATTAGGTTAACCTATATGCTGTAGACCTCCCCAAGAATTTAGGTCGCAGGGAACTAGATTCTAGCATCCGAGAAAGAGTACTGGTCGGAAATTAAGGTGATAGTGTGCCGAAGCCATTAGATTGAGCTTAGAGAAAGGTCTTGTACTCTGTCACTGGAGAAATCACCAGTTTTTGCAGAGTATGAAAGCAAAGCCACACGATACTAACTACTCTGGACTAGACCCATGTACCAATGAGGAACACTGAAACTGCAAGGAGACACCAAGAATACCAAATGGCAGAGTTAGCAGGAATGAAGGATTGAAGGGTATCTAGTTCTGATGGAATAGCAGTTGAGATACTCTGAATGCCCCATTCCCGATTTCCCAATACCTTCTCTCCTACTTGCTCCCTGAAAAAAACCTCGAAAAACTGAATATGCTATATAAATAATACTTTAAATGTTTTATATAGCTGGCAAAACTGTAAGGAATCTGTGGAAACAACAACAAAGAAAAAAAGAAAAGGAAGACTCCTGAAAGGTAAATGATTTCTAAAGTTCGTTTTCACCCTAAGTGTTAACTAAGGGACGTTGAATTTAAATTTTGAAAAATGGTATGCAGAGGATAACAGTTGACCTGTGGTAAGGAATCTAATAGGTGATCCCTGCATAGAGCTGAGTTTCTAATGGCAGCACTCTCAGTGTACAAGTGAGCAAGAAATAAGTCTATCTAAAGAAGACATAGAAAACTTGCCTCTCTGAACCTTTGCCCTGGGAGAAAAGGAAAAAAGAAATACTCTGAGAGTTCATAAACTCTACTAAGCCCTTATGTGGGTCTAAAGTCAGATTCAAGTTACTGATGCGCAGCGTTGCAAAATTTAGCAAATAAAAATAGAGAATTCCTAGGTAAACTTGAATTTCAGATAAACAATGAACAAATTTTAGTATAAGTATGTCCCAAACACTGCACTAAAATTACTTCTATTTTATTTGAAATGTAAACGTTACTGGCTGTCCTGTATTCTATTTGGCAATCCTATCAATGCGGTATGAAACACCAAGTAAAGAATTTAAGTTGTTCCAGGTTAATAGTGCCCCCTGGTGACACAAATAAAACCATATTCTTTTTGGAGGAATGCAACTTCAAACCAGGCTTCAAAGAATTTCAAAGATCCAATAAAAGCTCACAATAAAAAAAAAAAAAATCACAAAACATATAAGAAATAAGGGTAAGGTAAGCATGAACCAGAAAGCAAGCCAGAAAGTATAATAAAATATGCAAACACTTGAGATATTAGAAAGATCCGATATAGAATAGAAAATAATGTGGTTAGCATGTTTAAAGAAGTAAGCTACTTGAAAACATGAACAATAGACTAGAAAAAATTCAAGTAGATTTGAAAAAGAACCAAATAGATGGCCTAGGAATGAAAAATATAATATCTGAAGTTCAAAACTCAAAATGTGGAGAAATAGCATATTAGATAAAGCTGAAGAAAGGATTAGTGAACTGGAGGAAACATTTGATGGACTCGTTCAAAATTATGCCCAGAGAAACAAGAGGTGGAAAATAGAGTAGTCACCCTTTATCTGAAGGGAATATGTTCTAAGACCCTCAAATGGAAGGCTAAAACTGCTAATAGTACTAAATCTTACATGTATAGGACTCTGTTTTTTCCTATACATACATATCAATGATAAAGTTTAATTTATAAATTGGGCACAGTAAGAGATTAACACCAGTAAATAAAAATAAAATGGAATAATTATAACAACATACTGTAATAAAAATTATGTGAATGTGGTCTTTCCCTCTCTTTCAAAATCTATCTATCTATGTGTGTGTGTGTGTGTATTTAATCTATTTATTTTTTGAGACAGAATTTCACTCTCTTGCCCAGGCTGGAGTGCAGTGGCACAATCTTGGCTCACTGCAACCTCTGCCTCTTAGATTAGAGTGATTCTCATGCCTCAGTCTCCCAAGTAGCTGGGATTATAGGCATGTGTCACGACACCCAGCTAATTTTTATACTTTTAGTAGAGACAAGGTTTCACTATGTTGGCCAGGCTGGTCTCGAACTCCTGACCTCAAGTGATACACCTGTCTCAACCTCCCAAAGTCCTGGGATTACAGGTATGAGCCACCACACCTAGTCTCTTTCAAAATATTAAGATATTACTGTT
The DNA here is from genome assembly GCF_049354715.1 of Callithrix jacchus. Taxonomy (NCBI): domain Eukaryota; kingdom Metazoa; phylum Chordata; class Mammalia; order Primates; family Cebidae; genus Callithrix; species Callithrix jacchus. The sequence goes on from NC_133505.1 coordinate 137,779,252, forward strand.
CTGTGAGTAACTGAACATGGAAAGTAAAACCATGAAGTGGGAACTACTGTACAGAGAGTCTAAAGGGAATCGAGGACCAAGTCAGAGTTCCTAAAATAATTAGAGTTCTAGAAGAAGGAAATAAAAAGATTATGGGGAAATGGACAATAATAAAATTGAAAATGAGTGCTTTTTCTAAATTTTTGGGAGATGCCAATTTTCAGAATCAAGAAGTCCAATGTTTTCAAGCAGGATAAGTAAAATAAATTCATGCTTGGATCTCTAAAAGTAAAACTATGGCGCTCCAAAGGTAAACAGACGATTTTGAAGAATTGTCAGAGAGAAGAGAGATTATAATGGCATATAGTTCAGAGTGGTAATCTAAGTTAAAATTTTCTAAAGCCCTTGTGTCATTTGGGGAGAAGGTAAAGATAGTAACTTTAGATTATCTTAAATATGCCTGTTAATTATTTAGGATAACTCCTTTAAAACAATCAACATGGAGAATATCACTTTCAAATTAGAAAAGGAGAAAAAATGGAATAGAAGGGTTGCTGGGAGGACTTAATCCAAAATAAGTCAAGTAAGTTGGAGGGGGTAAACAAACAGGAGCCTAGTAATTGTGGAGAGTATAGCCGAGACCAGGATTGAGCGCTATTAAGTGCTAAGCCCTCCAGACAGCGGAATGAAGCGGATGATACATTTCTTCCTTTTGTCAGATTTCATCAAGGTCTTGGGGACAAATACTTTGAGATTCAACCCTGGGATCTATGAAAGTCACATCTTCACAGAGAAAATGAGGCAAAGATTGATTAAGAAAAAAGGGTAGGCTGGGCATGATGGCTCACGCCTGTAATCCCAGCACTTTGAGAGACCTAGGTGGGCGGATCACCTGAGGTCAGGAGTGCGAGACTAGCCTGGCCAACATGATGAAACTCTGTCTTTACTAAAAATATAAAAAATTAGCCAGGTGTGGTGCCACCCTCCTGTAGTCCCAGCTACCTTGGAGGCCGAGGCACGAGAATCACTTGAACCCAGGGGCGGAGTTTGCGGTGAGCCGAGATTGCACCGCTGCACTCCAGCCTGAGCAACAGAGCGAGACTCTGTCTCAAAAACAACAACAACAACAACAACAAAAAACCCCAAACTAAAAAAAAAAAAAAAAAAAAAAAATGTAGTTTCTTGAAGGTTTTGATTAGGAAATGGCTAGAAAATCAATTAAAAAAATTTTTTTAAATTCTCTGGAAATGTCCTAGGTTTGCCACTTCACTTCTCTTTAGGCATAGTTTAAATGAGGCCTTGGTGTGTGAGCATGGATAAGTCAATTCATCACTTATTTCGGAAAAAAAGTCAACTCTGTCCTATATGCTAAGCATAGTGTTAGACTCCCTTAAAGTGCTGTCTAGTAAGATAACTGTGTATAATGAAAGGTAAAATATTTTAACCACCCCAAAAGAGGTAAAAATAAAGCACAGGAAGGTTTCAGAGGAGAAAGTATCCTTATTTGGTTGGAAAGATCAGATGAAGGGGACATATGAGATGGTCATAAAAGGAAGGACTGAAACTTTTCCTACAGGTCATAGAGAAGGTGTTTTAGGTGAAGTGTGTATCATACATTAGAATATAGTTATTAGACATCATTTTCAAAGATAGTTAGGGAACAATAAATTATTAATTTGTTCAATCCATTTGAAAGATATTAGCAAATAGTTAACAACCAGAAAAAGTAAGCATGTAGAAATGAACTGTGGCAGGCCTCAGATCCACAGCTAAAGAACTCATACTTAATTTCATGGGAAATTGTAATAGTATGGGAGGCCTGCCTTTAAAGCTTTTCACAGATAGCAATCTGCCTTTCAAAGTCATACCACTAGCCTCTTCACCATGCTGCTCCTTGAACAAATGATGCCTATTTACAAGACAGTGTTTTTGGCAATTTCTTAGGCACTTAATAAATATTTGACCAATGGAAATATTTCAGCAGTGCTGATGATTTAGGAAGTACCCAGTAAATAATAAACCCAGTGTATTAAGGGCTTTCAGAAAGCACATGCTTTTTAATGCTACCTATTATTAAAAAAAATACCCATAAAAGTTTCAGGGCACTGATCATGGGGTCTACCTGGTAAGTGGAGGGCCTGAGGAAGTCTATAGCTTCAATCATGCATAGTAACTGGGTGCCTGACCGGCAATCTGGGTTGTCAGGAAATAGGGAAGAGGTATGCTGGGCCACATCCCAGCCTAACGCATGTGAGGTTCCTTTTAGGAACTAACCTTATTAGTTATAAGGATCATGCAGAGGCAGCAAAGCCTGGTGTGCTGAGCTCAGCCTTCACCTGTTCACATAAACCATCACACATTTATTCCAATCTGTGTATGGCTTTTTTTGTTTTGTGAAAGTTAAATTCATTCTAATTATCCAAGTAAGGCATGAATTCATTCTCCTTTTGAGAAATTAGATTGTTATAAAGACAGTCTCATTCAGCTGCCACCCACTCCCCCTCCAGACCCTTCCCCTTTTAATGGCTGTGTTTGTTGTACTTCCATTTAGACTTTGTTTTAATACTTTTATGTACATATCTGAACTGATTGGAATTATTGTGTGTTTAATGCAAATGGCATACTGAGTTGTTTAGCAATTTGTTTTCTTTGCTTAATGATGTTTTTGAGATCTGTGCATGTTAGTTAATGTAGATCAATCCATCTTCTGTAACTGCTGTTTAGATTGTTGTCATATGACTACCATATTTTACGCAAACAACAACAAAAATAAACAAAACCCCCCAAACCCCCTAAAATGGAACATTCCTTTTAATTTGATAAATTTACTTTTGGTATATGTATCAAGAAAATGATACAAATGAAAAGGAAAAAAATTCAAGGATATTTGTAAGTGGATTCTACTGGAAATTATCAAGATTTGGGGACTGGCGAAACAAATGATTGCATAAAAATACAACAAAGCATTATAATATAACATGAATTATGCTATATATAAAACACCTGTTTGAGATAGCTATTTGAAAGATATTAAAAAGTAACATAGTAGTATTACATATTGTTTATATATAGAAATTATGTCTGTAAAATTTACTGTTACTCTGAAGTGATAAAGAATGAAAAAAGTCAGAGGACCTTGAGTAATTAATACTTTCTTTCTTTCTTTTCTTTTTTTTTTGAGATGGAGTCTCACTCTGTCACCCAGGCTGGAGTGCAATGGTTCAATCATAGCTCACTGTAGCCTCCACCTCCCTGGCTCAGGTGATTCTCCCACCTCAGCCTCCTTAGTAGCTGGGACTACAGGTGCACACCACCACACCTGGCTAATTTTTGCACTTTTTGTCATGTTGCCCAGGCTGGTCTCAAACTCCTGGGCTTAAGGGATCCACTTGCCTTGGCCCCCACAAAGTGCTAGGATTACAGACATGAGCCACCACGCCTGCCTGGTAGCTAATACTTTATAGTGAAGGGATTTTTGCAATTTGGTTGACTCTAATTATTTTGTCTTTCCCTATATTACTAGATCAATAGACAATGAAGATACTTGCCGTTTGAAACCACACAATATTTAGACAAATAGCTTTTAGGTGGACCATGTATTCAAATAGAGGACCATCTGTAAGGAAATCTTTTACTGTGTAAGGGAGAATAGATTCAAAATTCCTCCCACTCTGATTCTATTTCTCTCTAGTACTCATAAACTTTTCTATTTTTTCCACTTCTTATATCTTCTAATTCTTACAATATTCAAAGAAAACCTCATAGTGTAACTGTCAATTATACTCTAATTGGAATGCAAATAAGATTAGCCTTGCCAATTAAGGCTTGTGTGATGTCTGTTTTAAATATCAATTGCACAACTAAAAAATGAGGAATACTTATGCCAAATAAGCAAATGAGATGACAAAATTGAATAAGATGTAAAATCTCCTAGACCAAATATTAATAGCCTATTACTAGAATCTATGTTAATTGTTTCCTGAAAAAACAATTATAACACACATTTAAAATGGACAATGAGAAGTGTGAACATAAACTGCATGGATACTTTCTGGCATGTTAGGAGGATAATGAAACCAACAAATAGTAATATACAGCCCTGATCACCCAGAAACTGGAATTTGATATAGCTTTTAACGTGTTCCTTTTAGGATTCAGAACATCTTACTAGGGAATAACAACAGCAAATCAAGACTGGAGAATGGTCCATTGGAATGTATAATGATGGTTTATATGATGTATATGATACCAAAAATAGCAAAACATACTTTCAAGCTAAGCAATCTTGCAAAATAAATTATCAAAGAAGAAACTAATCCCTAGCACTAATCAAATTCAGGAAGCCTAATTAGAGCTATTAAGCCTAATCTGCCAATCTGGCATTTGCTCAAAATGTGGTCAGGAGCACTAACTACTTCAGTGTTTAAAAATAGAGATTATCTCAAAATCCACAATATAAGACATCATTATCTCCTGAGTAAATAATACAAACTAGAGAATGCCTCATAATAAGTAAATTATCCCTTTTATTTTGACTGAAGAAAAAGAATCACTGTTCTTGATGTAAATGTCCTCACAATGTTTATTTCTTATTCTTGGCCAAAAAGAAGAAATGTATTAAGTATGTAATACATCAGGCAGCTAATGAAATGTACAAAAAATTTCAGATTCTTATTACAAAGATGGTGAAAGCGTTCCATCGGCTGCCCTCTAATTTTCTAACTTTATGTACCCTCTCCCAGTGATCTTGTCCACATTCCTAGTTTCAATGATCATTTGTACACCTTCCAAGTTGCCAAGAGTCCTTCCTCAGTATCTTCCTTTCTTCTCAGCAAATGACTTCACTTATTTCCATCAAGGAAACTGACATCTTTAGAAAGTAGTTCCCTCAACAATTACCCATCCAAATACTTACCAGGACTTGTCTTTCCTTAACTTGCTTCTGTCCTGTGTGAGATCAATGCCTTCATTTGGACTGACTCTATACCTCTCACCCCCATTATTTAGTTTTTTGTTTTCTTTTTGAGACAGAGTCTCACTTTGTCACCAAAGCTGGAGTATAGTGGTGCCATCTCGGCTCACTGCAACCTCCATTTCCTGGATTGAAGCAATTCTCCTGTCTCAGCCTCCCAAGCAGCCAGGACTACAGGAACATGTCTCCATGCCTGGTGGGGTTTTTAGTAGAGATGGGGTTTCACTATGTTGATCAGGCTGGTCTTGAACTCCTGGCCTCAAGTAATCCACCCACCTTGGCCTCCCAAAGTGTTGGGATTGCAGGCATGAGCCACCGTGCCCGGCCAGTTTTTTTCTTTTATTGTCTCTCTCTTTAGTGTTTCCTTCTGGGCATTTAAATAGAATTTAGCTCAATGTCACTCCCACCCCTGAACATTTAGTTAAAGTGTCTCAAATTCTGATCTCGTTGATAGTCCAGCCCCTCTCTAAGATTTCTGCAAATTCTTAGGGGTTTTTAATTACCGAACTCTCTCAGCCTCCAGGCATGGGAGTCCCTGTGTGCGCTCTGTTCCTTAGCCATCTCCTTGGTTTCCAGAACAAAATCATTCACAACTAAGAGTGGTGAACTTAATTATTGACTATATTGAAGGTGTCTGAGATCCGGGGAAGAATTCCACTGCCCAGCACACACTTTCTGCCATCTTGCTCGCTCAGCTCTCAGCCCTCTCTCCCTTCTCCCACTTTCATCGTCTTTGTTCTGGGCTTCTCTGGGAATACCAAATTCACTCTGCTTCTAATGTCCTGGTGTTAAGCAACTCTTTCTCTTTCTCCACCAGTATCAATTGCTGAGTTCACTAACTGTTGTGTTTCAAATTCTTAACTCTTATCACTTTTATTTTATTTCTAGGCCAACACCTTGGTTTAGATTTCTGTCCCTTATACTTGGATTATTGTTGTATTGCTGTGAACTAACTGGGTTTGGGGCTTTGATTCTTTGTCCCCTCCAATAAATCCTGCACAGACCTGAAAGATGTGTCTTTCCAGAGTTATACTTCATCTTGTCAGTTCCAAGGTCAGAGTTCTTTAACAAATCCCAGTTCTGATGTAATAAAGTCCCAATTGCTTAGCCTGGCATGTAAGACTTTCTGTAATCTGGTCCCAACTGAATTGTCCAGCCTTGTCTCCCAGCCCTCTGCCACTTGAACCAGTTAAACTTGTAGACCCACACTCTTTAGGATCTGCTTGCACAGTCCTGTCTTCACAGCCCTAAAATGTGTTGTGCCCTTAATCCGCTCATTTTCAAATTTGGTCTTAAATATGAACTCCCCTTCTAAGCCCTTCCTGGCTCTCTGAGGGGTGTCCTGGGATATGGGACTTTCAGTGCTAAAACTGAACAGTCCCGGGCAAACAGGACAGTTGGTTACTCTGCCTGTGATATATATGGCAAGAGACCTTGGGGAGAAAAGGGACACAGTGCTTTCTTAAAGATGCCTATTGTGGACATTCAAAAATGTCGTGGCAGAAGTGGCTACAAAAAACTCCAGCAAAGGAAAAGGAAGGTGAATGAGAACACTCATTTCACCTAATGATAGGCCCAGGCTGAGGCCTTCAAATAAGATTTTCCCTTCCTCTTCCCCTACCCAGCACACACTTTCCACCATCTTGCTCAGTCTGCTGTCACCCCTCTCTCCATTCTCCTTCTCCCCTTCTCCTTCCTTCCTTCCTTCCCTTTTTCCTTCCTTCCTTCCTTCTAATTAAGAAGAGCAAAGAGGAATAAAAAGTTGCATTCCAAGTAAAGGAGTTTTTAATAAGGATCTAAGTGGATGGGAAATGTGTAGATCTTAGGAGTGAGAGGAAAATCTAGATAGGTAAACAACGTTTTCCTTTAACTGTTACTTTGGAAATAATCAGAATCAGAGCTGGTCACTATTAGGAAAATAACACCAAAAATTAAAGCCAAACTTTCTGGAGGATTTTTATGCCAAGTTGAAATTCCAGATGAGTTATAAAGGTCTGGTACAACAGCAGCAGATTAAGCAGTCAGGGAATTGTGTTAGAGATTTGTAACATGTACATGTTATATTGTTTGAGAATATTAAGATCTGTTATAGAAAAAAATGAATGAATGAACTAAGATGTGTTACACATAGATAAATGGTTAGTAAGTAAAGTATGTATGTATGTGTTAAATGTAGATGCATGTTAAAAGGGACAGAATGATCAAGAAATGCCTAATAATCTTGAGGTACTATGTATATTTGAGGCCCTTGTGGCCAGATGTACCTGTCCTTGCATCTTTTCAATAGAGCAAGTGACTTAGGCAGCCTTAAAGATATGGAACCCTTTATTTAAACCTCAGTTCTGGTCCCTGTAACCACACCATGAGCAGGAAAGGCTGATGGAGCAGTAGAGGGAGAAAAGAGGCATGAATATGGAGTTCCTCAGGATTCAGGTAGTGTAGCCCATTCTTGCTGTGAGCATCCAGTCTTAAGTATAATAATGCATGCTACTTGCTACTTCTTTCCCTTGCTTCCCACTATGCTTTTTTTTTAATTCACTTGAACAATCTTTATTTATTTATTTATTTTTATTTTTATTATACTTTAAGTTCTTGGGTACACGTGCAGAACATGTAGGTTAGTTACACGGTTGTACACGTGCCATGGTGGTTTGCTGCACCCATCAACCCCTCATATACAGTAGGTGTTTCTCCTAATGCTCTCCTTCCCCAGCCCCCCACCTTTTGACAGGCCTCGGTGTGTGATGTTCCCCTCCCTGTGTCCATGTGTTCTTATTGTTCAACTCCCACTTATGAGTAAGAACATGTGGTGTTTGGTTTTTTTGTTCCTATGTTAGTTTGCTGAGAATGATGTTTTCCAGCTTCATCCATGTCCCTGTAAAGGATATGAACTCATCCTTTTTTATAGCTGCATAGTATTCCATGGTGTATATGTGGTTTAAGTTGATTTAATAAACTGTTGATGTGAACAGTTTAACTTGGTCTTGGAGTCTTTCATTTCCATGATCTCTGTGATAGCTTGTCTGGCAGTGGACTTGGAGGCTATGTGGCATTAGGATAATTTCCTACATGATGTGATTTTAGAAAAATATTCTGGGCCAGGCGCAGTGGCTTGTGCCTGTAATCCCAGCACTTTGGGAGGCCGAGGTGGGTGGATGACGAGATCAAGAGTTTGAGACCATCCTGGCCAACACGGTGAAACGCTGTCTCTACTAAAAATACAAAAAAATTAGCTGGGTATGGTGGCACATGCCTGTGGTCCCAGCTACTTGGGAGGCTGAGGTGGAAGAATCGTTTAAACCCAGGAGGCGAAGGTTGCAGTGAGCCGAGATTGCGCCACTGCACTCCAGCCTGGTGACAGAGCAAGACTCTGTCTCAAAAAAAAGAAAACGATTCTGGTCACCATGAAGGTGTCCTCTCTCCAATTGGCATTATGTTATTAAATAAGTAGTCACTTTAATAAATAAGTTATATTTATGAACAAAGTTGAAACGAGATTATTAATAATAATTTATCTTGGTCAACACATTTATGGCTTATTTTTGGTTGCTCAGATTATTTACATGTGACAATACTGTAATTGAATATGCTGTTTTTCTTTTCTTTCTTGCTTACTTTTTTCTTTTTCTTTTTGTTGGAATTAGGCAGGGTACCAAGAATTACTAATTGCAATATCCCTGCACTTCATGGGTAATGCTTGAGGAATGAATTAGCGATGTGAATGCTGAGTCAACATCCACAAAAGTAACATCTTTATGATGCTAGAATAAATGTCCACAGGTACTACTAGATTTATGAGCAGGCAAAACAGCAGCCAAAAGGCCCCAGACCTCCAAAATCTCCATCCTTGGCTCTCATTAGAGTCAGTTCTTTAAGATTAGGTTCAATCTCTAGAAAGTTCACTAAATAACTAATTTGGTGAATATTTATTTAGAGATTTCTGTACACTAGATTCTGGTTGAAGACTATAAAATACCTGCCCTCATGGAGAAACGGGGGGGGGGGCGGAATAAAGCAACATACATTAATATACGTAGGACTGGATGCTCTCGGCATGAATGGGCTACACTACCTGAATCCTGAGGAACTCCATATTCATGTGTCTTGTCTCCCTCTACTGCTCCTGCTCACGGTGTGGTTACAAGGACCAGAACTGAGGTTTGAACAAAGAGAAATCAGAGCAATTTAATGGCTATGTGGCTGCCTGCATATATATATATATATATATATATATATATATATATATATATGGTGTGTAGAGTGTTTTCCTGCCATTATTTTTGCCAAAATCATTCATTGGGATTTAGTACATTAACACAGTTTAGTTTGTGAGCCTGACTGATCAAAAGTATGACCTGAGAAAAGGTGACAGGGCAGGTAGATCTGTGGAGAGAACAGACCTGGAAGTTACTTTGTTTTGTTTTTTGAGACAGAGTCTGGCTCCCTCACCCAGGCTGTAGTTCAGTGGCACGATCTTGACTTACTATAACCTCTGCCTCCTGGGTTCAAGCAATGTTCCTGCCTTAGCCTCCTGAGTAGCTGGGATTACAGGCATGTGCTACCATGCCTGGTTAATTTTTTTGCATTTTTAGCAGAGACTCCTGCCCCAGGCTGCTTTCCGTGTCTTCAGTTCTGTCCAAGTCATCAGCTCCTTGGAACTGATGAACAGAGTCAGAAGCCCAAAGGAATTGCACTGTGGCAGCATCAGATGTACCCATCTTGAGTGAGAGGCGTGTGTTGACTGATTGACCCAGTGCTTTGGAAATATATGGCAATGCTTTGTTCTCTTAAAGGGACCAAGCTAAATTTTTATTGGTTCATGTAGTGAAGTTGTACTGTTATTCAGAGATGTTTAATGCATACTTAACTTATTTAATGTATTTCATCTCATGTTTTCTTATTGTCACAAGAGTACAGTTAATGCTGTGTGCTGCCGAACTTTGGTGGGTGAACTGGTATTGCTGCTGGAGAACTGTGGGTTCCTCTGTCTCTGGAGAGCCTGGTCATGTGGAGGTGGGGTTTATTGGAATGTTGGAGAAGAGCTGCCAGGAAGTGTTTTTCTGGGTCAGTAAATAACAACTGTCATTGGGAGGGAAATTCTCAGTAGTGACAGTCAACTTCTATGTTACCTTTTTAAATGAAGACTACTCAAGTCTTCTAGATTGTTCTTGTACCACCTCTCAACTGTTACTTACACTTCCAGCACCGAGGTCCAAGTCTGATCCTGACCTCCCCTTGGGGCCCTAGCTTGGAGTCAGCCAGGCTTGTCTGTAACTCCTGACCACAAGTGATCTGCCCACCTTGGCCTCCCAAAGTGCTGGAATTACAGGTGTGAGCCACTGCATCTGGCCTGAGACCTGGAAGTTCTTGATTGTAAGTCATGAAGGCACTTGACACTTGGTTTCCTTGGAGAAAAAATAAAGACCCTATCTTATAAGATATACCCAAGTAAGTTCCAGATTCATTAAGCAGTTAAATATTAAAGAAATAAAGAAGTATGAGCCTCTATAAACAATCTATAGAGGAAACATTTAAATGAAAGGGAAGGAAAAGAACATATTTAAATCATTAGAGCAAAGAAATAAAACCACTAAGGAAAATTAATACATAAGACTACATTCAAATTTTCAAATTCTGCATGCAAAAAACTATATACAAATTAAAACACGAGTAACAAATTAGGGGATTTTTTTTTCAGTATATATGACAAAGTATTTAAAGTAATAGATTTTCATTTTACCAGAAAGACATGCACACGTATATATTCATTGCAGCACTATTCACAATAGCAAAGACAGAGAATCAACTTAAATGCCCATTAACAGTAGACTGCATAAAGAAAATATAGTACCTATATACCGTGGAATACTACGCAACCATAATAAAAAATGAAATCATGTCCTTTGTAGGAATATGGATGGAGCTGGAGGCCATTATCTTTAGTAAACTAACACGGGCAGAAAACCAAATACTGCATATTCTCACTTATAAGTGGGAGCTAAATAAGGAGAACAAGTGGACACAAGGAAGGGAACAACAGACACTGGGGGGTATTTGAAGGTGGAGGGTGGATGGAGGGATAGGAGCAGAAAAGTAACTAGCCTAGTACCAAGGTGACAGAATTATCTGTACATCAAACTTCCATGGCATGAGTTTACCTATATAATAAACCTGCATGTGTACCCCTGAACCTAAAATAAAAGTTAAAAAAAATAAGATAATAGATTTTATAAAGTAGTAGAAAAAGATCAACAACTTAGAAGAAAAAAAAGCAAAAGCTCTTTATAAAGAGAGGTGTGCAAGTGGTTATTTAATACATGAAATAATATGTTCATTAATAATAAAAGAAATAAAGGATAAAATAACATCCATTTGCACCATGTAAATAGAAAATGAGGGCTATTGGGTTAAAAATAAACTTTCATGAATTGCTTATAAGCATGTAGATTTGCATGAAGTTTTTGGTGGATAATCAGGCAACATACTTCAAAAGCCGTATAATGATTTATAATCTATACCCTATCACACCTCCTTCTGGGAATTTAGTTTAAATAAATAATTTAAGGCTGGGTGTGTTGGCTCATGCGTGTAATCCCAGCACTTTGGGAAGCCAAGGCAGGTAGATCACCTGAGGTCAGGAGTTCAAGAACAGCCTGGCAGGCATCGTGAAAACCCATCTCTACTAAATATACAAAATTAGCCAGGAGTGGTGGCACATGCCTGTAATTCCAGCTACTCAGGAGGCTGAGACAGGAGTCTAACTTGAACCTGGGAGATGAAGGTTGCAGAGAGCTGAAATTGTGCCATTGCACTCCAACCTTGGCAAAAAGAGTGAAACTCTGTCTCAAAAAAAAAATTTAAAAATTTAAATGAATTATAGAAAAAAAGTACTTATCATAGAGCTATTTTTAATACAAAGAAACTGAGATGAATTTAAATGAGACTGAACAATGATATTGGCAATTGGTCAAACACATTATGATATATTTATATAAAGATATAATATGCATGATTGAGCTGGGTGAGGTGTCTCATGCCTATAATCCCAGCACTTTGGGATGCTGAGGTGGGCCGATCACTTGAGGTCAGGAGTTAGAAACCAGCCTGGCTAACATGATAAAACCCTGTTTCTACTAAAAATACAAAAATTTATTTTGTATTAAAAAAACCACAGAAATTAAAAAAGAAAAATTACCATGCCAGGTGTGGTGTCAGGTGCCTGCTACTAAGGAGGCTGAGACAGGAAGAATTGCTTAAACCCAGGAGGTGGGGGTTGCAGTGAGTCAAGATCACGCCACTGTACTCTAGCCTGGGCAACAGAGCAAGACTCGGCCTCAAAAAAAAAAAAATAAAATAAATTAGGCACAATTGAAATAATAATATAGAATATAGAAGAATGCTTAGTAACATGAGAAATTAGTCACAATATATTGTGAAGGACAAAAGTAGTTTATGATGACATAATGCAACATGATTTCATTTTTATAAAATATATGCTGTAGGGGTGTGTGTTTATATGTCTATGTATATCTATGTCTAAAGAGATATGATTATAGATCATTTTACATTTTATTCAACGAGTTCTTCTGAATTCAAAAATGTTGTAAAACCATGTTACTTACATAAAATGTTAGATTTGTAGTTAGAAATATTTAAAATAATTTAAAATGTTGCATTCTGATATTAAATATTATCAGGCCCTTCAACTGTGTCTGGCTACTGAAATAAGCCTATTACAAAATAGGTGTAGTGCTTTCTTAAAAATATTATACTCAAACATTAACTGAAAAGCTTACACATTAAACACATATTCTTCTTCCAGCAAAATGAAATGTCATCCCGAGTCAACCTGGGTCACCAAGGGTCCCAGTTAGCTTTGTACTGATATTTGTCTTGTAGAACTGCATGACTGCATCCTTATTTGTAACCATTTGCAACTGTAGTTTCTATGGTGACCAAGGAGCATCCTAGGGCAAGAATTAAAACAGAGTCAATTGTTTCGGTAGAAATTCGCTATGTAAGGACCATATCACAAAAGATAAATGAGGGACCTGAAGAGAAAACTCACCATGCGGAAAGGAGTATGGTAGGATGAATGAGCCAATATAGCAGTAGTCCCTGAAAGTCAGAAATGGGTCATGGTCCAGGAACAGTGTAGTAACCTGAACCTGAACCCCTCCCATCCAATTATTTTGTCCATCATTGTATCTTGTCCTCTGGGGGAAATGGGGGCGGTGTCTGTAAAGGAATGTGGTATATCTCAAGGAATTCTATACTTATAGGTTCCAAAACTCTTTTGTGATACCACTCAACCTGCTCTACTCTTACCAGAGTGTAACGTGTAGGGAGAAGTTGTTCTTTTCTTTTTCTCTGAGACTGAGTTTTGCTTTTGTCGCCCAGGCTGGAGTGCAGTGGCATGATCTCAGCTCACTGCAACCTTTGCCTTCTGAGTTCAAGCAATTCTCTTGCCTCAGCCTCCTGAATAGCTGGGATTACAGGCATGCTCCACCATGCCTAGCTAATTTTGTATTTTTAGTTGAGACAGGGCTTCGCCATGTTGGTCAGGCTGGTCTTGAACTCCTAACCTCAGGTGATCCATCAGCCTCAGCCTTCCAAAATGCTGGGATTACAGGTGTGAGCCATTGCACCCAGCTGAAGTTGTTATTTTCATTTGCAAGATATGTCACCATGAAGACTGAGAGAATCCACTGTGGCCAGGTAAATTAGCAGGCAGGTGATGTGTGTGAGGGCAGAGTACTTTCTGGAGTCAAGATTGGACTGATGGAACTCAGTGAAGCAAGGGTGGGAAACAGGTGGTCGCTTAATGATTCAATAGATTAGTATTGCCAGACACCACTTGGAAACCAAAAAGTCTTTTGGAGGAATTTCAGAAAGGACTGGTGTGTTGGCATGAATTGGTAGGTTCATTCAGCTACTAAGATTTAGATGTTAATGTTATACTTGTGGTTGGTTTTTCAGGGGAAAAAATAGAAATTTAAAAATTTTTGAAAAAAGAAAAACATTTTAGACATTAATATTAGCTAATTTTTAGCCTCAGGCTGAAGAAGCTTGTTTGGGTGTGAGCAGATATATGAAAACCTATCCCGAAAGGCTGTGGGAGCTTCGAGCCTGAATAAAGTGACTGACAAATTCAGTTTCTCAGAAAGAAATGTTTAACAGGGACTTATAAACCAAAGTGACTCTCCAGAGGCCATGATATGATACAACCTCGCATCCACCCTCCAGAAAGTATTCTTTATTTAGCAAGCTTTTTAGGGTAAAGACTTGGACAGCAGGTCCCATCTCAAACTTATGACCACTGGAGAAGTTAGATAAGCATCTTCATGAGGGGTTGCCTAGGCTACACGCATTGTTTAAAAACCTCGCTGCAGAACACCTTTGTATGGAAGAGCCAGATATCATTGGTCATCATGGAGGTTTTGCTTCAAGATGGCGCCACTCTTGCCATGCAACAGGCTGTTTGCCTACAAAACATTAGGACATTAAGATTACCCATGATATTGTTTCTCTTTTTCTTTCTATTTTTTTGAAATTTATTTGGGAGTGCTACTTTATTTTTTGACAAATCTGAGTACTTAATGGACAGATCTGATGCTTGTAAAAGTTTAATTAATTCATTAAACGGCTATTCATTGAGCAATCTCTATGCATTTGGGAATACAAAGACTGTAAAACACAGTCTTTGCCTTCCAGTGGCTTAAAGTCTAATGCAGGAAACAGAAAAATGTGGTAAAAGGGATGGTCAGAGCTGGCACAAGGAGTATTAAAGCCTTCAAGTACAGTACCAAACCCAAGTAGAAGGGTGAGGTCAGGGACTGTTCTCCAAAGAAGGTCACTGACAGTTCCCCACTGATCTTCACCATAGCTACGGCCTCCTATGACAGCAGTGAAGCAGTTCAGTTTGCTGATGTGAGGAACAAATCCTATTTAATGACTGCTAAATGGTGCTGAGAATGAGTTACGATTAGAGATAATCTGCAAACTGTTATAGAAGCTAAAAAATCATAAACATCCCTTTAGGAGTTTTGGTTCTTGACAGAACCAGCAAATGTTAAAATCAATTAAATAGATAAATTCATAGATATTAATTTGTTTTACGAAAGCAAAAAAGAACCAGGTTGCCCAATGCTTTAGCTAAGGTTCAGCCTCTTCAGGAGCATGACTCATGAGGGCATTGATCGTCTGGTCCATACTTCCCTCTCCCTATGTTGTGCCCATTCCTCCCTGATTATTAGTACACAGCCCTTTTCTCCCCAGGGGACAATATACACTGGCACACTGCCAAAACACTGGATTGGAAGGGTTGTTTTAAGCCACCACACTGTTCCTATACCACAACTCCCCACCAAGATTTTGAAAAGCCTGAGCCAATAATTTTCTAGAATGTCACACATTCTGGATTGTTCTAATTCTTTCCTTATCACATGATTTTACCTGTTCCTCTAGCTCATGTATTTCTGGAAATCTGAAAATTATATTTAAAGCCTTAACAGTTCAGGTAAAACATTTATGGCCAGATTACCTTGCAGTGATGCTATAGCTTTCAGAGAAGGCACAGATTGTCCACCATTATGATGCTGAATTTAATCATGATAAATGTAGTAACAACCAGGTTTGTTTACATGGGGTAAAAATATGTTCTCTCCTCAGCAATTAGCAAGTATTTTGTGGGGGGTAGTATTTTGGCAACTTATAAATATCTCAGTCCATATTAACCTTTCACATAATGGCTTTAGAATATGTTGATGATCTTTGCATCAATCAGTTATTAGTTGTGGTGGCAAAATGGTAATTTTCCAATTATTTCATGTTTCCTATATTTATTATTGGATATTCTTCTGTGCAAAGCAGCTTTCCCATACTACTACTTCTAAAAAGTCATGGTAAATGCTTCTTTCCCTTTAATTTTTAGAGTAAGGAGACTAAGGAGTTGTGTACTTGTCACTTCTAATGGTGGCCTACTAGTTTTTCTTTCTCTTTTTTTTTTGAGACAGAGTCTTGCTCTGTCACCTGGGCTAGAGTGCAGTGGCTTGATATGCGCTCACTGCAACCGCCATCTCCCAGGTTCAAGTGATTCTCTTGCCTCAGCCTCCAGAATAGCTGGGATTATAGGCACCCGCCACCACACCCAGCTAATTTTTGTATTTTTAATAGATACAAGGTTTTACCACATTGACTAGGGTGGTTTTGAACTCCTGACCTCAGGTGATCCACCAGCTTCGGCCTCCCAAAGTGTTGGGATTACAGGTGTGAGCCATCGTGTCCGGCCCTCTTCCTCCTATTTTGAGTATCATTATGGACTTACAGATTTTGTATTCAGTATGTTATAATTATAGTTGTTATTCTTTTATGATGTCAGATTGTCTCCCATTTGCTCAAAGAGAGCTGTTTCAAGCTAGTCCTTGTGTTTTTGATAGTCCCCATTTGTCTTTGCTTTTTGGCACAAGAAGAGGTTCAAAGTTCACCTTGTACTTCCCTTTCTCCCTGTCATTTCTGGAAGAAGCTCTGTGAAAATTTCTTTTTCAGACTTGGGTAATTCAAATGTTCCCTCACATGGGAGGTGTTGGATGACTCTACATTCATAATACTGGTGGTGAAAAATATGTGGCATTTGGGATGATACCTCTTCTTAGGCAAGATAATGAAACTTTCATATATCTGTTGGTATATACTGTAGGGGAAGGCAACTCTTTCTCCTGCTCGTTTAGTTCAGTAGGTCGCATTGTGTGAATCAAATTGACAAAAGACAGATTAAGAGGAGAAAAGGTTTATTATACAAGTACATACATGCTTCACAGGCAAGAACTGAAAGCCCAAAGAGGTTTTTAGGACTGGAGTTTCTTTTTTTTTTTTTTTTTTTTTTTAGTTTTTACACATGTATTTTCATTTCCGCCATAACTCTTCTACTTTTTTTTTTTTTTTAAATTTTTTATTGGATTTTAGGTTTTGGGGTACATGAGCAGAGCATGCAAGACAGTTGCGTAGGTACACACATGGCAGTGTGCTTTGCTTTTCTTCTCCCCTTCACCCACATTTGGCATTTCTCCCCAGGCTATCCCTCCCCACCTCCCCCTCCCACTGGCCCTCCCCTTTTCCCCCCAATAGACCCCAGTGTTTAGTACTCCCCTTTCTATGTCCATGTGTTCTCATTTTTCATCACCCACCTATGAGTGAGAATATGCGGTGTTTCATTTTCTGTTCTTGTGTCAGTTTGCTGAGGATGATGTTCTCCAGATTCATCCATGTCCCTACAAACGACACAAACTCATCATTTCTGATTGCTGCATAATATTCCATGGTGTATATGTGCCACATTTTTCCAATCCAGTCTATTATCAATGGGCATTTGGGTTGATTCCAGGTCTTTGCTATTGTAAACAGTGCTGCAATGAACATTCGTGTACATGTAGGACTGGAGTTTCTATACCATTTTAATGAAGTGTGACGAGACTAGACAAAGGAAAAGAGGGCTTAGCCTTTTTGTGGTATGGGAAGGTTACTAGAAAATGTATGGGTTTGTTATGCAGGTAAGACTCATTCTCTTCTTTCTGGTATGGGTGAGTGGTAAAGCTTTTTTGTTTGTTGGCTGGTTGGTTTGTTTGAGACAGGATCTAGCTCTAGGCTAGAGTGCAGTGGCATCATCTCCACTCACTGCAACCTCCACCTCCTAGGCTCAAATGATCCTCTCACCTCAGCCTCCGGAGTAGCTGGGATTATAGGCGTGGGCCACCACACCCGGTTAATTTTTGTATTTTTGGTAGAGACAGGGTTTTGCTATGTTGTCCACGCTGGTCTCAAACTCCTGGACTCAGTTGATCCACCTGCCTCTGCCTTCGAAAGTGTGGTCATTACAGGCGTGAGCCACCATGCCTGGCCCAGTAAAGCTTTAAAAATGAAAGTTTTTGTTACCTTTACGAAGGGAAATTTATGTCCTGCTTTTAGGCAGAAAGGGGGAGGACAGAGTTGTTCCTGAGTCTTTAGTTTCTCAACTGTTTTCAGCTCAAAAATAATCCTTATGCTGAAGTGGCATATTTGGGTGGCATATCCAAATCCTCTTCACTATGAATGTGGACCACATTTTTGCAGCTTTTATTGTTACTTATTGAGTTCTTTTCATTTGCAAGAAATGTCACCATGAAGACTGAGAGAATCCACTGCGGCCAGGTAAATTAGCAGGCAGGCGATGTGTGTGAGGGCAGAGGCCGTTCTGCTATTATATGATCAGTCTTTAGTAAAAGGTCTTAAGTAAAAGACCTGTCTTACCTGCACATCCTCAGCACAGAGCTCAGGCATTAAATAAATATTAGGTGAACCAGTTGTCCTTTTCTACCAGCCCATAAATACTTTGGGTATGGGCATCAGATACTCAACTTGTTAGAATTATTTGAAAACCAGAGTAACTAGTTTGCTGACTTCTAGTGTGCAGTCTTTACACCAGCTATTGTGGCTGTGTAAGGGTCTTTTTTTCTTCAATCCCATCCTAGGATGCATTCAACATAAGTATTATTATTCACAAAAGGTGCTAATTTGTGGATGGATGAACCTCATGTTCCTGTCCCCTGGTTTCTTTCCAGGAAAACAAACCAATCCCAATAGCATTCTGTTTCAAGTGAAAAGGTTTTTATCTTTTTAAACTAAGTAAATTGCTTTTTCTTCCAATTTACTCATAGCAGTACCATATACTACATAAACTAGTTAATGTCTAGGCATAACATCGTTGTTCAAAATTAGAAACTTTGTCACGATTTGCATTTTTTAAAGGTAAGGTAAATAAAGTATCTCATCACACAGAAGTACAAGGTCTCGTTCTTGTACATTTCCCTCTCCCCAAATACCCTGCCATTAGAACCCTGATTACACAATTAAGCACATGCGTTCTCAGGAGACACCGGGTCAGAGAATTCCTTCATCCTAGTCCCAGTCTCGCCCCTGAAAGCACGGGACGGGAAAGGCCGCGCCACAGGAAATAAATGAGGGCTGCCAAAGGCCGTCGGAGACCGCGGGGTTCGGGAGGCAGGCGACCCAGCGTCGCACTGCAGAGTCAAGAGGACTCGGGCTGCCGCGGCGCCGCGGTTGTCGGCCTTGGTTTCTCCCGCCCTGCCCGAGCGCGGCGGCGCCGCTCGCCGGAATCCGGATACCACCGGCGACTCGGTCGGCCCCTTCCGGCTGGTTCCGGCGTCCGCCTTGGCATGAGGCTGCTGCGCCTGCTGCTGCCGCGGGGGCTGCGGCTCGGGAAGCTCCGCGCTTCCGCAGGCCTGGCCTCCGCGGCCCGGCACCCCGCCACCGGTCTCTGGACCCCGCCCCGGCCCCGAGCGCCGCCCTCCGTCCCCGGGCCCCGCCCCGGCCTCCGCCTCGGCCTCGCCTCCAGTCCCGGACTACGGACTGCCACCCCTAACATCGCTGGTGCTGCGGTTATCCCAGACGCGCCGCCCGCTTGCGCTGCGACCATGGAGCGCCCCGGAGCGGGTGAGACGGGCTGCCCAGCGGGTCGGGGCGGGGGCGACTGGAGCTGCGGGGACTTGGGCCCGCTTGAACTCGACTTCTGGGAGGGCCTGACCCGCGCCGCCCCTGCTCCGAGTCTCCCTCCCTCCAAAAAGGACTCAGGGTAGCACCGAGAAGCCCGGTGCAACCAGGATGTACATCAGTGCTGCCTGTAGCTAAGCGTTTTAATGCACATATTGTGGGTCCGACAGGGGGCGGGGTTGTGAACCCATCCCCGAGTTTCACTTTTCTTTCTCTTTTTCTTATCCTTTGACCCTTTGCGCAAAGTTCACGCCAACACACCTTCCTTCCGACGGGGCTGATGTGGGTAAATGTATTGTAAACAAAACCTAGTAAAATCTCGATTTTATCTTATATCACAAATATTAAGCACCTGAACCACCATACTGTCTCCTTTAGGATTTTCTGATAGGTTTGGCCATAATCACTTTTAAAACTGGCGCCAAGTCTGTCTTAGTGCCGGGAATGAATTTCCAGTTTAGGTCAGCGTTCGCTGTGAATTGGACTTTGTGAGTAGAGCGAGTTAGAGTTGGACTTTCGGTAAAAAGAACTGCAAACCAGTTAGAGAAGAGGTGCTCCTCTTCAAGATTTGCATAGGACAAATTCGTACAAGAGTATAACAAGCATAAAAACGTTAAAGTGTGCTATATATATAGCCGTTAACTCGTGTAAATGTTTACAGTTGTTAAGTGAATGGAGTGATGACAGAGGTTTTGAGATGCATTTAGGAACTGTGTGGGAATGGAATTTGTTAAAGGAGAAGAGAGTCATATCTCAGTTCCTTGTTTAATTGCCATGACCTTGCAATTCAGGATCCTGTTTGCATATCTTTGTATTTTCCTTACTCATATTTACAAAGTTTAAGGTGTTTGTGGAGGTTACTTCCTCCTTTCATTCTTTTTCAGACATTATTAACTTATTTTGTCTATTTCTCCCTAATAATTTGGATTGCACTCTTATTCCCTTTTTGTGAGGAGGAAAGGAAAGCCTGGAGGTCAAGTGACTTGTTGATTTCTACGCAGCTGTCAACATTTACTCACGTGTAAGATGCTTACTATTTTTGGTAGCTAAGCCAGGATTAGAATGGATGCTCTTGGCCCTTTCTCATGGTTCTTAGGAATAAACTTATTTAATTATTTTGAAACAGGGTCTTGCTATGCTGCCCAGGTTGAAGTGCAGTGGTGCGATCATGGCTCACTGAAGCCTCGACCTGCTGAGATCATGCCGACCTCCTGTTTCAGTCTCCCCAAGTGCCTGGGACTACAGGTCCATGCCAACATGCCTTACCAGTTTTTGTATTTTTTTTGTAGAGATGGGGTCTTGCCATGTCACCCAGGCTGGTCTTGACCTCCTCCTGGGCCCAAGGAATCTCAGAGTGCTGGGATTACAGGTGTGAGCCAACTTGCTCAGCTGGGATAAATTTACTATTTACCTAGTAGAGTGATGAGAAACTTAAGAAAATTGAGTAGTCATTCATTGTTCAGCTAGGAAACTTGCATTTTGTGTGACAGTGGGCGAACTGCCCATACCCTTTTGTCCGTCTGTTGGCCTATTTTTGATGAAGTCATTTGCTTCACCTATATTTGAATATTAGCATATATTTAAAGATGTGGTTTTATAATACACTTAAAATGTATGTATTGTTTTTCTTATGAAGGTAATATTCAATTTTGAAACGTTTGAATAGCAGAAATGAGAAACATATGAACATATGCAGCATATCTGTCAGCATTTACAAGCAGTTTATACTATTTAGCCTTTGCCTACCTAATTGTAAATCATAGAGCAAAAGCAGTTTATATCTGCTTTCTAAAATGTCACTATTTGTTGTCAGCTGCTTTTTCTGTCACTGTATTCTTTATAGTCATTTTTCTTAGTTGTCATTGACATGAGCATGCTTGGTTTAACCATTTCCCATTCTTTTTCATATTTTCTAACTATTTTATTGTACCCAATAATCAGCCATACATCCCCTCACCCATTCTACCACTCTCCCCAGCCTCTGGTAACCATTATTCTAATCTCTATCTCCATGAGTTCAATTTTTTTTTTTTTTCTGAGATGGAGTCTTGCTCTGTTGCCCAGGCTGGAGTGCAGTGCTGTGATCTCCGCTCACCACAAACTCCGCCTCCAGGGTTCAAGCAATTCTCCTGCCTCTGCCTCCAGAGTAGCTGGATTACAGGCATATGCCACCATGCTCGGCTAATTTTTTGTATTTTTAGGAGAGATGGGGTTTCATCACGTTGGCCAGGCAGGTCTCGAACTCCTGACCTCGTGATCTGCCCACCTCGGCCTCCCAAAGTGCTTGGGTTATAGGTGTGAGCCCCTGTACCCGGCTGAGTTCAAATGTTCCACAAATAAGTGAGAACATATGAAGTTTGTCTTTCTACGCCTGACTTATTTAACATAAGGATCTCCAGTTTCATCCATGTTGCAAATGACAGGATCTTATTCTTTTGTATGGCTGAATAGTACTCCATTGTATATATGTACCACATTTTATTTTTCCATTGGATGACCGAAGTTATCCAGCACTTAAGTTGCTTCCCAATCTTGGCTATTGTACCATTTTCCTATTACTAGGCATTTTTGTTCTATTTGTTCTTTTTTGTTTAAACAAAGCTGTGGTGAATCTTTGAGCATGGTTGATAGATAACCAGAAAGCAATGAAGAACATCAGAAGAGTGTTTTTGTGGCTTCTGATCTATTGCCAGATTGCTTTCTGAAAGGATTGCCTTAGCTTACATTGCTATAGTCAGTGTATAATAAGGTGGCAGTGCTTGGTGCCAGAAAGGGCATACTGGTCACAAAGTGACTGGATTCTAGTTCCAGTCCCAAGACCTACTGGTTTTACCCTTGAGCAAGTACTTAATCAGCTTGTCTGTAAAATGAGCATTGAAATAGTACCTCTCCATAGTGTGGTTGTGTGGATGAAATGAGTTACTCCCAGTGCTTCCAGCTGTGCCTGGCCTCAAGCACTCACTTAAGTGTTAGCTGTTGGTAGTAGTAGTAATAGACAGTAGTTTACCAGCTTCACCTCATCTTTATGTTATTGATGCAGTTGGTAGCATAACTTTTATTTGGATTTATATACAAAAGATAGAATTTTAACTATGGTTAGAACAAATTATAGGAGACTTAAGTACTCAACCTAAAGAATTTAAATGCTTTATTTAAGAGTTGGTTGTTTTAAGGCAGTTTGCCAAAAGCAAAATATTTATACCTTCTATAAGAGAAAGTGTAGTTATGACTGATGTATTTAATTCACAACTATCAACCTTTGCCCAAACACTAGAGCTTAGAGAACTGGAGGAAGTATTCTAAGTATTTGATTTGAGAAACATTGTTCTATAGAATGACCAGCAGTTCTTTCAAGACTTACTTGAAAGTGGCACTCCTTTTTTTTTTTATTTAATAATTCCTATCTCAAAAATTGTTGCGTTAATAATTTCCATTATTCTATAGCTTAAGAGAAAATAGTTGTTTGTATTTCAAGTTCTAGACTCCTGTGGATTTTGACATAACATTGCATTTGAGTTTAATATACTTTATTTAACAAGGTAGAGAATGATGTTGAACAAGTCATAATTTGCATTAATTTTTATTTTCATGTCAAATGGGATACTAGTACTTTTCCTTCATTCATCTGGTGAAAATGAGAGAATCTGTGATATGCTGAGGCTGCCACTGAATACTAGGAATTATTTTTTGTGGGTGGTGAGATAGCTGTATTGCATTGTAGTGTGAGTGACTTACTGACCACTCTCAAATATGGACTTACCTTTATCACATTTATTCATTTGGTAAAAATTCATTGAGCACCTACTGTGAGCTGAACTCAGTGCTAGGCATGGAGGAATCAAAGGAGAATAAGATTTTAAGGAACTTCGACTATGGTAACTGTACGTGATGGAGTGCAGATATAGAAAGTTGCCCTTTCACTTTCAAAAGTGTCCTGGTTTGGTGAATTGTGTGGTCACTTTACCTTGGAATCTAATGGAGAAGACAGACAAGTGGACATATATAGCATAATGTATACATGCAGTGATTGGAGGAAGCACTAGGTGCCTGGAAGGTTGGATTACCTGTCAGCCCTGAGCTGGGGCTCTGCAAAGTTTTCCCTGACAGTGGAGGTCTGATCTAAGGTTTTACTTTGAATTGATTGTTCTCACCTGTTCACACAATCTCTTAGTCTGGTGTGCGGTCAAGGTACAGAAGAAGCGAAAGGGGATCTTCTGGAGTAGTGGTTTTCAATTGGAACACTACTCATGCACATTGGAATTACTCTGAGGAGGTTGAAAAAAAACACCAGAGGTTGGCCTGATCTCCAGAGATTTTGATTTAATTGGCTGGAGTGGCATACGATTGGAGTGGAGTTCTAGCGATTAGTTTTAAAAGCTCTGCAGGTGATTCTAATGTGCAGTTAGTATTATTACCATTGTTACTGTGTGATTCTTTCTTTGGTATAGCCAGAATGACCTCCATAACACTTGCTCTGTAATAGTTGATGATTAATTGAGCTCGAGAGAAACTAAATTTAAGCGAGATCACAAATTTTTCTTATTTAAAAATTGACAGTGTAATTCATGATTGTATTCTTCCTCTTGCCTTCAAAATGTGTTGAAGCCCCAAATTAAGTTTCCTCTACTTCACTTATTGCTAAGAATCTGTATATTTCCAAGAAGTGCAAGAACTTGGAAGCTAGTGGTGAGATGATGGTGTTAAATAGGTCAATTTTATATCGGTAAGTCCTTAGATTGAGAATAAAATAGGGGAAAAACAGCAGTTGGGTTTATTTCATGTAGTCCCGGCTACTCGGGGGGCTGAGGCAGGAGAATCACTTGAACCGGGGAGGCTGACGTTGCAGTGAGCTGAGATTGTTTTGTTCTGATTTTCATTCAGCCTGGTTTGTATTTAGTTGCATGAATACTGTTTTATTGCTAGCTTTTCAAGTGTAGCATGCATGGTCAGTGGTGATACTTTATGTGTAGCTGCATGTGCCCAAAGGTACAGGATGTGTATTGATCTATGAAAACTTTTATTTAGGCCTAAACTGCATTTCTGTTTTTAAAACACAAGCATAAAAATAGAAAAGAGGCATTTAACTTGTTCTCACATTTTTCAAATAATTGGCCAAGTTTATGAAGACTCCTAGTGAACTAACATTTGTTGAACACCTGTGTACCAGACATTCATAATTGCTAAAGTTTGAACTGTAAATAGTAACATTATTAAGAATGTACTATTAGGGTTTTTTTTCGGCATTGAACTTAATCAATTTAAAAAAGGCTTTGTGGCCAGGTGTGGTGGCTCACACCTGTAATCCCAGCACTATGGGAGGCTAAGGTGGGTGGATCACGAGGTCAGGAATTCGAGACCAGCCTGGCCATATGGTGAAACCCTGTCTCTACCAAAAATACAAAAATTAGCCGGGCGTGGTGGCACATGCCTGTAGTCCCAGCTACTCAAGAGGCTGAGGCAGAAAGCCAGGAGTGGTGGCACATGCCTGTAGTCCCAGCTACTCAAGAGGCTGAGGCAGAAGAATTGCTTGAACCTGGGAAGCAGAGGTTCCTGTGAGCCGAGATCATGCCACTGCACTCCAGCCTGGGCAACAGAGCAAGACTCCATCTCAAAAAAAAAAAAAAAAAAAGGCTTTGTTGTGTTTTGCTTTTATCCAGAATATAGTTTGGATATTTGTTCCCTCTAAATCTCATGTTGAGATGTAATCCCCAGTGTTGGAGGTGAGGCTTAGTGGGAGGTGTTTGGGTCATGGGGGTGGATCCCTCATGAATGGCTTGGTGCCCTCCCTGTGATGAGTTCGGAAGAAATCTAGTTGATTAAGAGAGGCTGCCACCTCTACCTGTCTTGTTTTTTTTCTCAACCATGTGACACATTGGCTTCCCTTTGCCTTCCACAATGATTGTAACCTTCCTGAGGCCCTTACCAGAGGCAGAGGCTAGCAGTGTGCTTTGCGTAAAGCCTGCAGAACTGTAGGCCAAATAAACTTCTTTTTTAGTAATTACCCAGCCTCAGGTATTCCTTTACAGCAATACAAATGGACTGAGACAGAAAATTGGTACTAAAGAGTAGGGTGTTGCTATAAAGATACCTGAAAATGTGGAAGTGGCTTTGGAACTGGGTAATGGGCAAAGGTCGGGAGAGTTTGGAGGACTCAGAAGAAGACAGGAAGTTGAGGGAAAGTTTGGAACTTTACATAGAGACTGGTTAAGTGGTTGTGACCAAAATGCTGATAGAAATATGGACAGTGAAGGCCAGCCTGACAAGGTCTGAAATGGATATGAGAAAGTTATTGGGAACTGCAGTTAATGTCTCTGTGTTATGCCCTAGCAAAGAATTTGGCTGCATTGTGTCCATGCCCTAGGGATCTGTGGAAGTTTGAACTTAAAGGTGATGACTGGGCTGGCCTCGGTGGCTCATGCCTGTAATCCCAGCACTTTGGGAGGCCCAGGTGGGTAGATCATAAGGTCAAGAGCTCGAGACCATCCTGGCCAACATGGTGAAACCCTGTCTCTACTAAAAATACAAAAAATTAGCTGGTCATGGTGGAACATGCCTGTAGTCCCAGCTACTCGGGAGGTTGAGGCAGGAGAATCACTTGAACTGGGGATGCAGACATTGCAGTGAGCTGAGATTGTGCCAGTGCACGACTCCATCTCAAAAAAAAAAGTGATGACTTACAGTATCTGATGGAAGAAATTTCTTTCTTTCTCTTTTTCTTTTTTTTTTTTCTTTTGGCAACAGTGTCTCTGTCACACAGGCTGGAGTGCAGTGGGAAGAAATTTTTGAACAGCAAATCATTCATGAAGTGGCATGGCAGTTTCTAATGACCTACGATCAGATATGGCAGCAAAGGAATTACTTAAGGTTGCTTTCCTTATAATTAAAAGGGAAGCAAAGGCTAAAAATTTGGAAAATTTGCCACTTAGGCTTGTGGTAAAGAAAAAAGCATTTTCAGGCGAGAAATTTTAGTGGGCTATGAAGCAACCACTTGCTAGAGAGATTAGGATGACTAAAAGGGAGGCAATTCCTAATAGCCAAGACAATGGGAAAAAGGCCTCAAAGGCATTTCAGAAATCTCCGGGGCAGCCCCTCCCATCATAGACCTGGAGGTCTGGAATGATTTTAGGGGTCAAGCGCAGTGCCATGCTACTCTGTACAGCCTTGGGACACTGCTCTCCACATCCAGTTTCTTCACCGCCAGCTGTGGCTCAAAAGGCCCAACTACAGCTCTGGTCACTTTGGAATGCCCAAGCCACTGTAAGTAAGCCTGGGGGCTTTCATGTGGTGTTAAGCCTGCAGGTGCGCAGAATGCAAGAATGAAGGAGGTGTGGCAGCTTCCACCTAGATTTCAGATGATGTACGGGAAAGCCTGGGTGCCCAGGCAGAAGCCTGCTGCAGCAGTGGAGCCCTCACAGAGAAACTCTCCTAGGATGATGATGGAGGGAAATATGGGGTTGGAGCCCCCACACAGAGTCCCCACAAGGACACCCCCTAGTGGAGCTGTGGGAAGGGGGCTTAGGTCCCACAGACCCAAGAATGATACAGCCACTGGTAGCTTACACCCTGAGCTTAGAAAAGCAGCAGGCATTCAATTCCAACCTGTGAGAGCAGCCACAGGGGCTTCATATTGCAAAGACACAGGGTCAGAACTGCCTAAGGCCTTGGGAGCCCATGCCTTGCTCCAGTGTGCGCTGGATGTGGGACATGGAATTGAAGGAGAGCTTTGGAGCTTTAAGGTTTATTGTCTCTCCTGCTAGGTTTTCAACTTATGTGGAACCTGTTGCCCCTTTCTTTTGGATTTCTCTCATTTGGAATGGGAGTGTTTACACAGTACCTGTACCACCTTTGTATCTTGGGGGTGAATAACTTCTTTTGATTTTACAGGCTCATAGGTGGAAGAAACTTACCTTGAGTCTCAAGTGAGACTTTGGATTTTGGAGTTAATGCTGGAATGAGTTGACCTTGGGGGACTATTTGGGAAGGGATGTTTATATTTAGCAGTGAGATTTAGGTGGCCAGGGGCAGAACGATAGAATTTTTATGTTTGTCTCCTCCAAATCTCATGTTGAGATGTAATCCCCAATGTTGGAGGTGAGGCTTGGTGGGAGGTGTTTGGGTCATGGGGGCAGATCTCTCATGAATGCCTTGGGGCACTCCCTGCAGTAATGAGTTCATGTGTGAGATCTGGTTGCTTAAAAGGGGCTGGCTTCTCTGCCGCTCCCTCTATCTCCTGACGTGTGACATATCGGCTCCCCTTTGCCTTGCATCATGATTTTAAGCTTCTTGAGGCTCTCACCAAAGCAGATGCTGGCACTATGCTTTGTGTACAGCCTGCAGAACTGGGAGCCAAATTAACCTCTTTTGTTTAGAAATTACCCAGCCTCAGGTTTTCCTTTATAGCAGTGCAAATGGACTAATACAACAGGGGTGTGTGTGTGTGTGTACAATAGTAGAGGTGAATCAAGTTGCAATAAAAATTTAGGTTTGTTGGCATATATGTTAACTATGGCCTATCATGATAGCTATGTTGTAAGCCATATTATTGATGGAATATGTTTTACAGGTATTGTATCTGAAAATAGAGTATTACAACCGAATGAATTAAAGGACTTCTTTAATATCTCGAGTGGTAAATTAGTCTTTAGTAAATATGGAGAGTAAAAATTATATTAGTATTCCAGGATTCTGATCAAACTTACTAGTTCAGACAGTATTTGTGTCTGTCCATAAAGGCATGGATTATAATGGCACTGGGGAAACCACCATCTGATAAATTTAGCAATTAATTTTATCAATTTAAACATACATTTTTTTCTGTTACCTCCACCTAAGGTATATGATTGTTCTAACCACAGCAAGAAAACAAAAAAAGGCCAAATAGGAAATATGGCTTTAATGTTAGTAAATGACCATGGGAGAGCAGTTAGAGAAACTGTAAGCTCATTTGCTTCTTAATCATTGAATTTTCAGAAAAGCATATTTAGAACCATGTCTGTTGTCCAGGCTAGAGTGCAGTGTGTGATCTTGGCTCACTGCAACCTCTGCCTCCCAGGTTAAGGCAATTCTCCTGCCTCAGCCTCCTGAGTAGCTGGGATTATAGGCACCCACCACCATGCCTGGCTAATTTTTGTATTTTTAGTAGAGTCAGGGTTTCACCATGCTGGCCAGGATGGTCTCAATCTCCTGACCTCATGATCCACCCGCCTTGGACTCCCAAAGTGCTGGGATTATAGGTGTGAGCCACTGCACCCAGCCAGAACCATGTATTTTTAACTAAATTTCCAGTGTTAAATGTAATGATGGAGGGAAATAACTTGAAAGTCTACTGAAGAAAAAATTATAGACCAGAAGTTGTACAAATAAGAACACATAAGTGATATTGCAAAAAATAAGAATGAGAATGACTGACAAAACCTTGTTGGTTGTTTTTAAAAGGTATGTGAAAAAAATGTAGTTTTAGAATTAAAATGTAGGTATAACAGATCTTGAGGATTATTGATTGACTCAGTTTTCATCTAATCATAGGTTGAACACTATGTTTTAGGAAATGATTAAAGCTTTGTAAGTGTGCACAAAAATATAGAATGCGGCATAAATAATGTTTATATAAATAGCTTTACAATATATTTGAACACAGGTGATACATTTCTTAACAGGTGTTAATTTATATTGAATTCAGTTAGCTGATTATTTTCATTTAGGATATAAGTTTAATAAGTTAAATAATCCTTTTTTCTGTTTGTGATATGTTAAAGGAGGAATTAATTCCAATGAGTGTGAAAATGTATCAAGAAAAAAGAAAATATCAGAGGAATTTGAAGCCAGTACTATGGATTTCCTGGTAGACATGCCATTTGCTACTGTAGATATTCAGGATGACTGTGGAAGTAAGTACTTTATTAAGTAAACATGTATTTAGAAGCAATGAATAGTAAATTTAATTATATATATTTTCTTTGTAAGTTATTTCACTTTTAGTACTTATGTTTTTGAGTTTTGATTTTGATTTCATTTTTTATTTTTTATTCTAGGTTTTTGAGACACGGTCTTGCTCCATCATCCACACTGGATTGTAGTAGTGTGATCACAGTTCACTGCAACCTTGACCCTCCCAGTCTTAAGCAATCCTCCAACTTCAGCCTCTTGGTGGGAGGTAGCTGGGACCACAGGCATATGTGCCACCATGCCTGGCTAAGTTTTTATTTTTTTTGTAGAGATGGGGTCTTGCCATGTTGCCCAGATTAGTCTTGAACTCCTGGGCTCAAGTCATCCTTCCTCCTTGGCCTTCAAAAGTGCTGGGATTACAGATGTGAGTGATTATACCTGGCCAAGTTTCATTTTTTATTTAATAATTATCTATATCTATTGGTATTGCTAAAATAATCACAGATAATATTGACATGTCTCACAAAATGTTGAGCCAGCTCATTCTTTAGCTTGTAAAGTACTTCTGAAAATAGTTGGGCTAGATAATCCCCTTCATTATTGTGGGGCCACTGCTAATTTCAGCAGTACCCATTTATCTAACACATGTTTACTAGCTGTTTGGTATCCTCTAAGCACTTTACTAAGCATTGGGAGGGTCCATCAATGAACAAGATGGTACAGGGTAGTATTGAAAACAGGTAAACTTTTAGTTAAATTTTCATGCATTGGATTAATTCAGTCCTTGAGAGCTTCATTCACAAACTTTAGAGCAACAATGCTTACTTGATTGAAATGCTGCTGGAATTACATAAATATCTAAATCTGTGTTTTGGCTAGATGTGGTGGCTCATGCCTGTAATCTTAACACTTTGGGAGGCTGAGATGGGAGGATCACTTCAGGCTAGGAGTTTGAGACCAGCCTGGTCAACACAGCGAGACCTCCATCTCTATTTTAGTAGAATGAATAAATTCAAAAAATCTGTTTTATGCCATTGTAAAACCAATATTGTCCATGATATTTGGGTTTACCACCACTGAAAATGTTAAAGATTTGATTATTGTCCACGTTACTTGTGGGGAGGAAAATAAGGAAAAGCATCAATATAGTCAGATATTTATTGACTGCATACTGTATGCCATTCGACTGTTTTGCAACCTTACATAAAGCCTTGCTATGGTTTAAAATGGTTTTTTCGTGACTAGGGCTCTGTGGCATAAGAAATAATGTACTTTAGTCTCTTCATTTTGAGAAAAGAAGACTGACTTAGAGAAGTTAAGTGAATTAAATTCACACAGTGGGAAAGAACTAGTTATAGAATCTGGTTTCTGATGTATTAGTCATTTCTTTGATGAACATTGATAGCCAGGCATTGTGCTAGACATTGGGAGTATTAAAACACAGGATAGTCTGGAACCTTGAGAAGCTCACAGCTTCACTGGGAGCCAATATGTTAACAGCTTTAATCTCATAAGATGAATGCCATACAGGCTGCTCTGGAAGTGCATGTGGTGAGGATGTATGCAGGGAGGCGTCTAACCTGGGTGTGGGAGGAGACGGTGTCCAGGAAGGCTTCCTAGGTGTTTGACAAGAGTAGAGTCTTGGAGGATGAGTATGAACTATCCAGGACTCTTGAAATTGTCTGACCATCAGAATTTTCTGCAGAGGGATGTGAAAGCACAAATTCTTCTTTTTCAGCCTTTGCATCCTGCCAAGGAATCTTTCGTTTAAATTTTTTCTTAAACATCTCAAGTGATTCTGGTGTTTAGCCAGTCTCAGAAACCACACTACCCCTTATAACTGTCTTCTGGAGGCAGTGAACCTGAATTATATTTTGGGGAGATGTGATGCTTAGAATGTATTAAGTCTCTGCTATTTTATTAAGCAGTCTTTTCTATTCCATAATCCAGGGGGGAAAAGGAATCAGGAAGAGGTGTTTCCTATATTTTCCTTTACAACTGGCCTGTAGAGAAGAATCATCTTTGTGAGTTTCACAGCTGTTGGGGAAACCTTTACTGAAGAATTTTCATACCTGTTAAGTAGAGAAAGGGAGAATAGCAAGGATTCAATGTTTTTCTCTTTAATTCCCTATTTGTTGAGTACCTGAAATGAATATATTTAAAAAATTCAATCACTTATTTCTGATTTCATGACTTTCTCTAATTTGGATATAAATAAGGAAGGCTTCTTAGGGATAACCATCCCTCGTGTACCCACTGTGGACCTCACTCACCCACATTTCTCCCTCTGAGCCTTGTTCCAGTCTCTGAATCACTCTTGTTGGAGTGCGTAAGTTAAATTGGAACAAGAGATGAGTCTGTTTATTCTTCCAGCTACAGGCACTTCTGATTTATACATATCTCACAAATATCTAATGTATATGAACACATAGCTTCTACTAGCGATAGAGCGCGTGATACTTCCAGAATCCCAGAGAGCAAATAGTATTTCTTTATGCACCATATTCTTATATCTCTACTGGTAAGGAGACTAATGGCCATTGGGTTCAGAAAGAATGAAGGGGCTGGATATGTTTGTGGCATGCATTTCATTCCTGCCCTGAAAGCAACAGCTGTTTCCCCGGAGTATGCACTGGAATGATGACCAGTTCTTCGTATGAACAGGATCTTTTGTCTCTAGAATATGGTATATTTCTTACCAAATAAATGATGTTATCTATGTATATCAGGGGCTCAGGCCCATCCACAAAAGTCTACTTTTAACTAATATATATGCTTTTTGATAATCCAGGCTTTATGAGTTAGAAGTCTTTGTGGGTTTGTCTAGACTACAAACCACCATGTATTATATTATTTTTGTGGGAAGATAGATTTAAAATTCCAAGCTCTAAGTTATACATGGGCAGTTTGTTACAAAGTTTTTTCCTTTCACAGAAAACTTGGGTTTTAAGTTTTGGTTACTTCATTATCTATTTGGAACTTCGACAGTTTAAGTGTGGATAAAAATTCCCTCCTGTTTATCTCATAGTGTTGCTTTATGGCTAAAAAGAGATAATGTATGCAAGAAAGAAGTTAAAAATGTAAAATAATGTATAAATGTTATTTATAAAACCTTTGAAACATGCCCCTTAGTTATTTGGGGACAACTTACTCTATTTTTATAATGGCATTTACTAAAACACTAAGGAACAAATAGTGAAATTCTTTGCAAACCAGAAACTACTAACTAGTTTTTCTGAAGTCAGATTTTTATAGAAACATACAAAGACTGGGAGTTTTATTGCCAACCCTTAAACCATAGTTAATAATAGTGTTTGTGCCCAAAACACAATATAATTACTTTGTGGCTCGAATGGACTGACTTTGGCTTTCTCGTACATTTACTAATCAGTTACTCATTTGCTCCATAGTAGATGGCAACCTCAACATTCTCAGGCTGCTGGACATTGCCTGTGGTTCCTTCAGTTTTCTTTGGCGTGTGGAAATTGCAAGTTAACTGCCAAGAAATTCTTGCTAATAGACACCCTGGCAGAGCAATGAGGAAAGTAGTGCTAACAAAAACATCATGGGAAGGGGAATCCTTAGCAGTGGGAAAACTCCCCCTAAAATGGTAGTGTCTCTCGATTATCAGCTCTGTTGCCTTCAGTGTGAGTGTGGTATCTTGATTAGGCAGCAGGTGGTCTGCTTGGATGAGATGGGTCTTTTCATGTTATGGTTTTGCTTTTAAGGAGAGACTTTTATTAGAGTTATAGTTCAGAATGACTAAAAATTAGATGATAACATGCATTAGAACTAAATATGAGAATATAAAAGTATATTAGAAGTAAAATATCCAAATGCATGTACAATGGAAATCTTTTAGAAATGATGGGGAGGCTGGGCACCATGGCTCACACCTGAAATCCCAGCACTTTGGGAGGCTGAGGTGGGCAGATCACTTGAGGTCAGGAGTTTGAAACTGACCTGGCCAACATGGTGAAACCCTGTCTCTACTAAAAATACAAAAATTAGCTGGGCATGGTGGCATGTGCCTGTAATCCCAGCTCCTTGGGAGGCTGAGGCAGGAGAATTGCTTGAATCTGGGAGGCAGAGGTTACAGTGAGCTGAGATCAGTGCGCCACTGCACTCCATTCAGCCTGGGCAACACAGTCAGACTCTGTCTCTAGTAACAAAACAAATCAAGAAATGATGAGGAGACAATACAACCTGTGCCATACTTTTGACTTCATGGTGTGGTCATGTTTTAGGAGAAAATCCAGCTTTTTGTGTGGTTGACTTGGGTGAGGTCTTTGCTGTTTACAAGGGAAATGTGGGTCAGTTGATTGGAAACCCAGTAAACCATCCAGGAAAATATTTGGGTTGCTCCTGTCCTGCATCTGAAAGTAGAATGGAGAGTCATTCTGCTGTTGGGAATAGCTTAGTGTGCTTCCCACAGTGTGACTTTGTGGAGAGCTTTAGTTTAATTGATTCTAGTTTCTTAAGGAAATCACAGTTTTTAATTATCAAGCCACATTTATTGAATTTATTGAGAAATGGGATAGTCTCAAACTCCTGGGCTCCAGCTATCCTCCCACCTCAATCTCTTGAGTAGCAAGAATAACAGGTGTGCACCACTGTGCCTGGTCTCAAGCTACCTTTAAATCAAGTCTTTTGATTTTCTTTCTTTTTTTGGTCTCATGTCTTCCCTAAATGTGGAATTCAGTTCTCCTTATATTAAAATGCTTATAATACTTATTTTACCTCACACAGAATTCTGCTCTGTAATAACTGGAGATTTTGGCAATACAGGAAATTGTCATTTCGCTACTTATTAATCCTAACAAGTTGTTATATTTAAAAATAGATTTTAAACATCTTAAAATATAAATTGAAACTTTATTTTAAAATTTTTTAAAGAAAATGCGATATCAAATAAAGATTGAATCTTTGTACCTGATATAATAGGTGGTTACTCTGAGTCAATTTAAAAAAAAAGACAAATCATTTTCTGTGTGCTCTATAATTAATTGAGGAAGCATATACTACATATCCCAAATTTTATTGTGAGAGAGCTTAAGGCAAATAGCTGTCCCAAATAATACAAATGGTTGATACCTTTTCTTTCTTTCTTTCTTTTTTTTTTTGTGGGATGGAGTCTTGCTCGGTTGCCAGGCTGGAGTATAGTAGCGCTATCTGGGCTCATTGCAAACTCCGCCTTCTGGGTTGAAGCAATTCTCTTGCCTCAGCTTTCTGAGTAGCTGGGACTACAGGTGTGTGCCACCATGCCCAGTTGATTTTGTATTTTTAGTAGAGACGGGGTTTCAGCATGTTGGCCAGGATGGACTCGATGTCTTGACCTTGTGATCTGCCCACCTCGACCTCCCAAAGTTCTGGGGTTACAGGCATGAGCCACCGTGCCTGGCCCGATATCTTTTCTTTTGTTAAAACAGTAAGAAAATGAATAAAAATTGGAATAAGACCAATAACTAAATTAATTCAACACATATTTATTGAGTGTGTTATGTACCAGGTATACTGGTACTGAGCTGAGGATGTAGTTAGTTCAGCTAGCGTGTACTTTTTCCAAGCTCAAGTTCATTCATTATTGATGACATTGGCATACTAATGGTAGCTGTCTCACAGGAGTGTTGGAAAGATTCAATTCCTCAATACTTGTTAAGTCTTTAAAACATAACTAGCCTCAGTATATTTTCATTAATTTAGTTTCACCAAATTTTTACTTATATTTGCTAAATTAAATGTAAACATTTCCCCTTTAAGAGCAATATTTTATAATAAATAACGAGTGCCTCCAGCACATCGCTAAATGCTTTACATTTTCTTACATAATCCTCATAGAAACTTTTTTTTTTTTTTCTCTGAGACAGATTCTGGCTCTGTTGCCCAGTCTGGTGTATAGTGGCGTGATCTCAGCTCACTGCAACCTCCACCTCCTAGGTTCAAGCTGT
Organism: Callithrix jacchus; assembly: GCF_049354715.1. Taxonomy (NCBI): domain Eukaryota; kingdom Metazoa; phylum Chordata; class Mammalia; order Primates; family Cebidae; genus Callithrix; species Callithrix jacchus. Next base: position 137,814,580 of record NC_133505.1, read on the forward strand.
TCTCCTGCCTCAGCCTCCTTAGGATTACAGGTGTGAGCCACTGTGCCCAGCACAGAATCCTCATGGAAACTTAAAGAGAGAGAAGGTAAAAGTTTTTTTTAGAAAGTTTTAGTAATTTGCCAAAGATTTTTGAAATACTAAGGGGTAATAATTCTATGAAATAAAAGGCTAGTTGTGGTGGCTCACATCTGTAATTCCAGCACTTTGGGAGGCTGAGGCGGGTGGATCACCTGAGATCAGGAGTTAGAGACCAGCCTGGCCAAAATGGTGAAACCCATGTCTACTGAAAATGCAAAAAATTAGTCAGGTGTGGTGGCAAGCCCTGTAATCCCAGCTACCTGGGAGGCTGAGGCAAGAGAATTGCTTGAACCTGGGAGGCGGAGGTTGCAGTGAGCTAGATTGTGCCATTGCACTCCAGCCTGGACAACAAGAGCAAAACTCCATCTCGAAAAAAAATTATATAAAATATAGAAGATAATATAATATTGTCAGTCATATAGCTAAGGAGTTTTAGGAATGGTTACTGCAAAGATTTTAGCTGCCTAAATGACAAGAAAAAAGAAAATACCAAAACAAATAGAATTCATTCCTAGCCTTTTAGCTGAGAGTAAGTGTGAAAACAATGAACCCACAATAACAGATGGATGATTTAATTAAATTAATTTTTCTCATAATTCATTTCTTTGTAGTTTTTGAGGGAATAAATAGAACTTGAGAAAAAGATAATTTACATAAAATGACATTTGGTGCTTCAGTTAAAAAAACAGATACATGAATTATAGAGTGACAGCCTTTGTCAACAAGACCAGATTCATTACAACACATTAAAATGGCTACTGAAATCATTGTGAAAATTAACAAGTGGAATAAATTAAATTTATAAGATGGGTTTATGAGCTGTACTCCAACTGATGACTTTTTTGCTAACCAATGAAGTTGCTCTAAATCCAGTTGAAAGGTCCTGGGCGTGTGGCCAAATTTTTCTACCTTTTGTTCTATGGTCACTGATTTTTGAAATTCTAATTGGTAAACTAGATGATTATATAAATATTTGCTCCTTATATTTTAATATGAAACCATAAATAAAGAATATTTTAGAACTTACATTATGATTTCAAAGTAAGAAATAGAATGGAGTTCAGTAACTAAAAGCAGATGGATTTTATACTATGGCCATGTAAATGAACTTTACAAATAAAATCAGCCATGGTATGCAAACAAGAGAGAAGAGATATTAGGGCCAGGCATGGTGGTTCAGGCCTGTAATCCCAGCACTTTGGGGGGCCAACGAGGGCAGATCACTTAAGGTCAGGAGTTTGAGACCAGCCTGGCCAACATGTGAAACCCCGTCTCTACTAAAAATACAAAAATTAGCTGGGCATGGTAGCACAAGCTTGTAGTCCCAGCTGTTTGAGAGACTTGAGGCATGAGAATTGCTTGAACCCAGGAGGCAGAGGTTGCAGTTAGCTGATACCGTGCCACTGCCCTGCAGCCTGAGCAACAGAGCAAGACTCTGTCTTAAAAGTGAGTGAGTGAGAGAGAGAGAGAGCGAGCGAGAGAGAGATTGGGCTCAGTGTGTATCAAGTAGATGATAAATCAGCAGGGCTCACTGAATTGAAAAAAAGCATATTACAAGGGTTAGTAAAATTACTATAGCAATAAATACTTAACGGGATTCTTTTTTCTCCCCCCATCTGTCATTAGGTATTTTAAAACTGCACTGTCTGTGATGCTTAACAAAAGAAAATTTTAGATTATCCTGTTCAAAGGAAAGTTAAATAGTTATTGGCAAAATTATAGAAAACTAAATAAATTTAGACAAACCATGCCCTGCTTTATTTTTACCTAAAAGTATTCTGAGTTGGGGTTTTATACTATGTCATTCTCATGATACCAGAATGGTTAGAGTTGTTACATGGTATAACCATTACCTTGAGAGATTATAATTTTCCTTTTCTGCAAAATGGATTTATAGGATGTTTGAAATGGCAAAAATAAATTGCTACAGACAGGAAGACAGTTTAGTGTAAAATAGATAAGTTAGAAAATAACATAAAATACTGAAAGTGTCAGTGGTCTTAAATATTATGTTAATTCTGTCCTCTTCAGTATTGTTCATATTGGAATGTGAGTAAAATACAGAAAAAATGATTATATGTCTTATCTTCACAGTAAGGAATGTATTACAGATGGCCACCCAGTAAACAGTGTATGCAAAAAATGGAAATAAAAATTTCATAAAGCAGTACTTACACTTACTGTGAGCAATATACTATTTACATGACTACTGTCCCATTCCATTTTTTAAAAAGTGCTCTTCATTGGCCAGGTGTGATGGCTTACACCAGTAACCTCAGTACTTTAGAGGAGGCTGAGGTGGGTGGATCACCTGAGGTCAGGAGTTTGAGACCAGCATGGCCAATATGGTGAAACCCCATTTCTACTAAAAATAGAAAAAATTAGCTTGGTGTGATGGTGGGCACCTGTAATCCCAGCTTCTTGGGAAGCTGAGGCGGGAGAATCACTTGAACCCGGGAGGCGGAGGTTGTAGTGAGGTGAGATCCTCCATTGTACTCCAGCCTGGGGAACAAGAGCAAAACTCCACCTCAAAAAATGTAAGTGCTCTCATGCCTGTAATCCCAGCACTTTGGGAGGCCGAGGCGGGCTGATCATAAGGTCAAGAGGTTGAAACCATCCTGGCCAACATGGTGAAACTGTGTCTCTACTAAAAAATACAAACATTAGCTGGACATGGTGGTGCATGCCTGTAGTCCCAGCTACTCGGGAGGCTGAGGCAGGAGAATTGCTTGAACCCAGGAGGCGAAGGTTGTAGTGAGCCGAGATCGCTGCACTCCAGCCTGGCTCCTGGCGACAGAGCAAGACTCTGTATCAAAAAAAAAACAAAACCATATATACATACATATATATGTATATGTGCTCTTAATTATCTTCTAAGTTGATAACATAACTCACTAGTGGGTTGATGCTTACAGTTTGGGGAAAAAAATAACCTAGACAGGTTTAGGATTCTCAATCTTGAAACCATTACTTAGTGTTACCATGAGTTATCCTAATTAGTACAGGTGTTAACAGTTAGTACCTTTACCACAAATCACAGAAAGCTAGAACTGGAAGAGACCCCCTAGGAAGAGATGGTCTAAACCTCCCTGCCCCTGTTTTTTTTTTTTTAATGTTGCATTGTAGAAACGTTTAAGTGTATATTAAAGTAGAGAAAATAGGACAACAAGCCTCATGTATTCATTACCTCTTCCTTACTGGATTATTTTGAAGTAGATCCCAGACATATCACTTTATCTGTAAATACTTTACTGTGTTTCTTTAAAAGGTAAAGATTCTTTTTAAAACAAAATTCAAAATGTCCTTACTATGCCAGAAAATAATGGTAATTCCTAATGTCATCAAATATCAAGACAGTCTCTGACTGTGTCACAATTTAAAGAAATCTGGATTATTTGAATTAGTTACCAAAATCTATGCACTATATTTGATTGATACATCTCTTCAGTCTCTTTTCATGTATACATCTCCTTTTTTCCTTTTGGGTATGTGTATGTGTGTATGTCTTGTTGAAGAAATCAGGTTGTATAGTAGTTTTGATATTCTGGTCATTTAACATTTTTCTCTGTCTCTTATACTTCTGGTAAACTGATAGTTAGATCAAGAGGCTTAATTAAATTTCTGAACATTTGAAAGAATGCTCCAAAGACAGTATTTTTTTTCTTTTTGAGAGGGCCTCACCCTGTCATCCACACTGTAGTACAGCGGCATGACCATAGCTCATAGTAACCTTGAACTCCTGGGCTTAAGTAATTCTCCCGCCTCAAGTAGCTGGGACTACAGGTACACATCACCGTGCTTGACTAATTTGTAAATTTTTTGTAGTGATGGGTTCTTGCTGTGTTTCCCAGGCTGGTTTCAAATTCCTTGACTTTAGTGGTCCTCCCATCTAGGCCCCACAAAGTGTTAAGATTATAGGCATGAGCCACTATGCCTGGACAAGGATAGTATTTTGAATTTCCTATAGTGTGACATAAGTAGGCAAATAATGTTTGCTTGTCTTGCCTTTTTGTGATGTTAAGATTGATCAGTGGCTTCAGGCCTTATTACTCTAATGTATCTTATTAAAGTTCCTCATCAGCCTTCCATGTGATGGATCATCCATTAATGGTCATTGATGGTCATCGGGTTGATCTATTTGTTGATCTATTGAGTATTTTGAAATGGTGATATTCTAACTCTATCCTTTTGCATTAATTAGCTTGAAATTTCTATGAAGAAATTCACCTTAGCTAGCTGTTTAATTTCCTATATGACTATTTGTTTATAAGGAGAGGTGGGATAAATGCTTGACTTTTCCCCTGTATCATCAGATATTTAGAATAATGGTTCTTTAGACTCCTCCAAAGTGAGCTTTTGGTTTTAATTTTTTTTTAAGTATCATTTGGAACAGATGGATTTAAGCATATTTGATATATTTAACACCACTGAAGTTTTTTCTGTTTGGTGACCAAATTGTCCCATCCTCAACCAATGGGAAGACATTTAAATTGACTAGAGATCTTCTGATACGATCTCAGGAGACTCTGAATTTCCAGAACTCTCTTACATTGTATGCTCCAGACTTACAATTAGTTCTTTCTAGAAGGATTGATAAGATTTTTCAGTACTCAGATAAACCCATTAAGTAACTTAATTAAAAGATGCTTGTTGGAAATCAGTCTTCAGGTCATCGGCCTTTTCACTATCCAGTGCTGCCTCTATAGATTGAAACACACAGTACTAGTCACCTTCTCAACTGCTGTTGCACCTTTTTTCCCAGCACACATTGATAGCTGCCAGATTCACCATCCCAGCATTGTTGCTTGGGGTTAGCCTTGTGTCATGATTTAGACAATAAAATATAAGGGGATGGATGCTAGAAACTTATTTAGAATTGATTTGTAATTTTACCTTAAAAAAGAGGGGGGTCTTGCTTTTGAAATTTATTTTTCAACGTTGTATTCAATTAAAGAAACTGTTTAGGGATGGGTGTAGTGGCTCATGCCGGTAATCCCAGCATGTTGGATGGCCAAGGTGGGAGGATTGCTTGAGCCCAGGAGTACAAGACCAGCCTGGGCAACATAGTGAGACCCCCATCTCTATAAAAAATGAAAACTTAATGAGATGTGATCTCACACTTCTAGTCCCAGCTGCTTGGAGAGGCTGAGATGGGAGGATCACTTGAGCCCAGGAGTTCAAGGTTACAGTGAGCTATGATTGCATCACTGTACTCCAGCCTGGGTGACAGAGTGAGATTCTGTCTCAAAACAAAACCAAAACAACAAAAAAGAACTATTCAGGATGGTTCCTCATTTTCCATACTCATGGAAGGTACAAGTGGTCTGGATAAGTCAAAACAGTGGAGAGGTTATAAATCATCTGTTTCTTTTTGGAGTTTCCTAAATGTTCTTTAGCATATACAGATTTATCTTCCTAATTATGTTTAGTTCTGGGTATTATCTAATAATTATAATAGCTAATGATAGTGTTTACTTTGTACCAGGAAGCAGTTTAAATATTTTTTTGTATTAACTCAATCATTGAAACGATCCTATGAAATAGCTATTATTATTATTATTCTAAAATTACAGAGGGAAACTGAGTAAACAGAGTTTATGTGCTCATCTAAAAGCACACAGTCACACAGCTAGTATGTGGGAGAACCAGGATTCTAACCCAGGTGTTCTGGTTCCAACTATATTAAAATTGGCTTCCATTTTCAGAGTACAAATTTATTAGCAGTATGTGGTGGTGGGCTAGAAATGTATTTCTAAGTGGATTTAAAATATATGTGTTTTTCATTAGCATATTTTGTGGCTTCTGTTTAAGATTAGTACATTTAATTCATGTTACTGCAATTAGATATAGGACCTTTTTGTAGATATCTAAAATTGCAGGCAACCCAATGAGATATTGATTTCATTTGCTGTATTGAAACTCTTACATAAGAAGTAAAACCCAATGGCATCATGAATGAGACAATTCACGTAATGCTTATAACATAGATAAAAATGCTACAAACAATTTCTTAGTGATAGAATCTATAAAGTTCTGATAAGCTTACATGTGTAAAAGAAGCTAATAATAATTTATATTTTAAATGTGTATCCTCTATCCATGAAGAGCTGTCATTAGCCACATTCATCATTAGACATATTGTTGACAGATATAGTGATGAAATAGATGCACAAACACACTAGATAATTTTGCCTTAATTCATAATGATATATTGCCCAGGCCACCTTGCTCTTAGTTTACCCCATTTTGTAGGCCTTAAAAATAGGTGTTCTGGAAAGAAAACACGTCCTACACACTCTTTGCTTTTTAATTTTAAACACACTATGCTATTTTTCTTAGATGTTAGCATTAAAATACTGTTTGAGACATTAATTTAAAATTGTTTAATATTAATATCTCAAAGAGAAAGTGAATAAGAACAATGGTTTTTGCTCTGTGGTTTTATGAGTAATATTAACTAGTTATGCAGAACTTCAATAGAGATGCAGTCTGATACAGTAGCACACTTTTTCTGCTTTTCTGTTTTAGCACGTGTAAAATAAGGGATTTAGTTAAATCAGGGTTGCATATGCACACAGACATTGGGCCCTGGGTTGAGCCCAGACTTCTTTTCACAATCCTTCTTAGGGCATTGTGTGCAGGTAGTTACTGTGGTCTAGTAGAGTTGATCCCAAAGATGCAACCAACCTAGTAGGATTGAGTGTATGGTAAAATGGTTCCTCCCTTCCTTTTTCACAGTAATACCTCAGAAAATATATTTGAATTTTCATGAAGTCTCTGTGAGGTACTCTATTTGTTTTTTTGGAGATGGAGTTTCACTCTCTTGTCCAGGCTGGAGTGTAGTGGCATGGTCTTGGGTCACCGCAGCCTCTGCCTCCTGGGTTCAAGTGATTCTTTTGCTTCACCTTCCCAAGTAGCTGGGACTACAGGCACATGTTACCATGCCCAGCTAATTTTTGTATTTTTAGAGGAGATGGTGCTTTACCTTATTGGCCAGGCTGGTTTCGCACTCCTGAGCACAAGTGATCTGCCTGCCTCAGCCTCCTAAAGTGCTGGGATTACAGGCATGAGCCACCATGCCCTGCTGAGAACTGTATTTTGAACAGTAAAGTACTATTTGAGAAGACATGGCTTGGAAGCTCAATTAATGGATTGTAGTTTTGCATTCATATGGAAGCCCTGATAGAATCTGCTAAAAAAAAAAAAGGAGATGATGGCATTTCACACAGATTTTGTCATTATATCTGGGAGCAAAGCTTCATAATTAGAATTGTTAGATGTTGTAAATGAATATTATGAGGATTACTTTAAACAGTGATGTAAGTGCTTCTCAGAGTACCTTTTTGTTAAGGATCAGTTTTTAAAAAAATTTCCTGTTTGTTGCCAATAGATAAACTTTTGTAAAATACAATAAAAATGAATTATTAGAAAAATGAAATAAAACACCTACAAAGTAGGAATCAAAATTCAGCAGACAAAATTATTGTGCACCATTGCTATGGAACTTTCCAAAGCATTCTCTTAATTTTTGCAACAATAGTGTATAGTGTGACAATGGCCACAGACCAAAACTTTGTATGGCAGTGGGTTTATACCCTAGAAGTTACAAATATACCTATACAGAATGGATGAAGAAACGTTCTTTTCTCATGTTATGAACATTGTGGTGCTGGGAGCCGTGCCTCAAATCAGGAGTCAGCTCACTATGGCCCTCAGGCCAAATCTGGTTAACCACCCTGCTTTGAAGATAAAGCAGGAACACAACTGTACCCACTCACTTATGTTTTGTCTACAGCAGAGTTGAGTAGTTACAGCAGAGACTATGTGACCTGCAGTGTCTAAAATATTTACTATGAGGTCCTTTACAGAAATGTTTGCAAACTCCTTCTTTAGATTTGACAGTGACAGTTATGAATGATTGCTACTTATATATTGCTTGTTTCCTTTTTTCCCTGACTATATTATCTTTGTTTAAATGTATTAGACATATTGTTTGACTTTTTTCCTCTAGTCACTGATGAACCTCAGATAAATTCGGAGAGAAGTAAAGAAAAAGAAAGGATCAAGAGTGATCGAGTAAAGAAGAGGAAACCAAAGCGAAAAGATTATCAACCCAACTATTTCCTGTCCATTCCAATCACCAACAAAGAGGTGGTATTTTTTTTAAAAACTATTTTTACTGTGAAATTTTATTCTACATTTAAAGCACACTAAATGCTTATGAGCCCACTTGCTCTCAGCTTCCAAGAGTCTTTGGTGGTGGCATTTTAGCAGGATATACAGGGAATATTTCTATTTAAGTAATAGAAATGTATTTAAACAACATGTTTGGAAAATATTTATTTATTTTTATTTTTTTGAGACAGGGTCTTGCTCCGTCACCCAGGCTGGAGTGGAGTGGCACAGTCATAGCTCACTGCAGCCTTGAACTTCTGGGCTCAAGCAGTCTTCCCATCTCAGCCTCCAAAATGATTTAGACAATCATATTTAAACAGTAATTTTGCAAAAACCACTTGAAAAAGTGTTGCCAGATGGCATGTCAAGGTCATTTGCAAGTGTTTGTTCATTTTTTCTGAGGGACCCTTTGGAAGCAGAGAGCAGTGAGCAGTTGAGAAGAGAAAATTCTGAGATCTCTGTTGGGGTTTCTTGCTGTTTAATCTTGTTTATGGTAGTGATTATTTCAACATAGTTTCTTTAACAAATTACTTGGTGTTGTAACAACTTAATATTGCACCATAAACTTGGTAGAAATCTATTAAAAATCTGAAAAATTAATGTAGTATAAATAATAGAAAATAGAACCAGCCAACTAGCTCTTACTGAGAAAGCCCTGAGAGAGAAAACTGTTGCATCTCATTACAACTACTGAAGCAGTGAGGTGGGAATTAAAATGCCTCGGGAAAGAACACCTCACTTGGAAGAATGACTGTTTTTACTCCTTGGCCCAATTTAAGAGTCAGATCTGAATTTCTGTTTGATTGCGAGTTATAATCTCTTTGACCAGGCACATTTTCAGGTTGCTTTTCCCCTTGTTTAACTAGAATGTCTCTAGGGAATGCTAACAAATTGTTAAAAATCAAATCAAAATTAAAATGAAAGAAATAAATATAAAAAAAAAATTATGTTGGGTCATTCTAGGAAATATCTAGTCTGAGACACACAGTTCAGCTGGGGAGAAAATATACATAAAAAGAGAAAAATTACCTAGCCATGTAAATTTTAGATTTGATGTAGTGAAGAATCATATTCTGATTATACTGATACATATTTGATTCCTTTGGTTGAGGAATAGTTCTTCTTCTTCTTCTTTTTTTTTTTTTTTCCTGAATCCTAACCACTAGATGACCAGGGAGAGGAATAGTTCTTAAAAGTCCTAATAAGGGCCGGATATGGTGGCTCAAGCTTGTAATCCCAGCACTTTGGGAAGCTGAGGTGGGTGGGTTCCTCAAGCCCAGGAGTTTGAGAACAGCCTGGGCAACGTGACAAAACCTTGTCTTTACTAAAAGTATAACAATTAGCTGGGCATGGTGGGTTGCACCTGTGGTCCCAGCTACTTGGGAGGCTGAGGTGGGAGGAGTGCTTGAGTCCAGGAGGCAGAGGTTACAGTGAGCTGAGATTGCACCATTGCATTCCAGCCTGAGTGACAGAGCCAGACCATATTTCTAAAGAAACCCACAAACAACAAAAGTCCTGGTGAAATAGTTTTAAAAGTGCTTAGGCAATACAAAGTTAGTGTAATCAGTAATTATATACTTGCAAGTTGTTTGGTTTGAAATTTAGGATGATGTATACATATGGGGGTATGGGGATTAGAAGAGCTCAGGGAGTGAGAAGTGCTGCTGCTTTCATGAGCAGCCAGACAGAAGCCAGGTCTAAGGACATTGAAAAGTCAGACAGTTGAAGTGACTTCCCTGCAGATGTGAGATTGGTGATTGGAAGAGAATCCAGGTTCTCTATTTTGATTTGACAGTGTCTTTCAATGTAGATGTTCCATGAACATCTCAGGTTGTTGCTTTCACTAGGCCGCTTATGCTTTCCCCATCACCTCTATTCCTTGCTCCCAGGGGAGACTGAGCAGCATCTCTGCATCACTCCCATGTCTGCCCCCTCCCCTCCTAGCCATGTCACCAACCTGCTTATATACTTTAGGATTTTCCTGTCAGTAGGATAAAGACAACCTGTTTTTCCTTTTCTCTGAGGTTTTTACTGCTCTGTCCTCTCCCTTTCAGCCCTTGCTTTTTCTACCCGAGCTCTTCTAGCTGTCCTTGGGCATGCCAGGGTTCCCTCGGTCCCAGAGAAGCCTTCCCTGGCTGGAGTTTTCTCCTTGCTCCTCTTGGTTTTGTTAATGCCGGAATCTCAGCTCAAACCTCTCTTCCCATGGCCACCCCGTCTAGTCTAGGTCAACTACCCACTTTGCTTGCCCATTCCTAGCAGCTAAAGGCTTTCACAGCTATCTGTTTGTTTTTTGTCATCCTTAGAGCTTGACACCTGTCTTCCTCAGAAGGTTGTTAGTGCATGCTCATACCTAGGCTTGTGCCTGTTCAAGAGTAGGTGCATGCGCACACATGCCCTCTTGCTCTCGTGCTCTCTCTCTCTCTCTCCTGTTTCACAGTGAAGACGTGTTTCTGTCATTCCAAGTTACAACCAGAACATTTAAAAATAATAAATACAATGTAATGGTAGTTTCATAATACAAGTCAACAGCAGTTATTTGTTTTGGAGGAGGTAGGGTAACTTATAATAGGGGAAAATGCAGATTTCAAGTGATCATGAAACCAAATAATTTAATGTTTCCCTTTCAGGAGACCTATTTGTAGTTAACCACTTAAAGCTTACATCCAAATACGGGGAAGAGATGTAGGGATCAGGCAAGATTAGGAGTTATATTTTGTATCTTCTGCATGAGCACATTTTTGTTTGTTTTAAAGTGTCTCATGTTAATATTCTTTTTAAACTATGTAAGAGCTTTTGTGGGAAGGCTTGGGAAAAGAGTAGCATTTATAACATTGTTTCAATGGAAGACTGTATTCCAAGTTCCAATTAAGTGACCTGCAAACAAGCTTTTGGAAGCTAGCACATTCACAATGAGTTGCTCTACTTTTAGCCTCTACATGTTGGCATCTAGTTTTAAAGAATTCCACTGGTCTTTGATTTTAAACACATTCTTAGAAGTTTGGAATTCAAAATCTTGATTTCATATTTTAAGCAACAGAAAATGGATTAGGATGGCTGCATTAAAAAATCCTAATTGGAAGTATATGGAAGTATGTGTTTCCATTGACTTGCAATTGCATGTTAGTTTAAAAAGAAAAGAAGAAAACATTTTGATGGGGATATAGTAAATCCTAAATGTTTCTTAAATGGCTAGAATTTTTTAATTAATTCTAACTGGATTTAACCATATATTGGTTTTATATGCCTATTTTGAGAGATAATAATATAAGAATCAACATTGAAAAAATCAAGAAACAGTCAGAAGCTGATGGAAATTAGGAGTATATTATCACTTTTTTGTTGGTATCTTTTAAAAATATGCTAACAGTATATTTTTAATTTTTTAGATTTTCTTCAGGGGTTTTTCTTTCTTTTCCTTCCCTCCTTCCCTCCCTCCTTTCTTCCTTCCTTCCTTCCTTCTCTTTCTTCTTTTCTTTTTTTTGAGACAAGGTCTCACTATTGTTGCCCAGGCTAGTCTTAATCTCCTGGGCTCAGGCAATCCTTCCTTCTCAGCTTCCCAAAATGTTGGGATTACAGGTGTGAGCCACCCATGCCCAGCCTCTTCAGGAGTTTTAAAAGTCATTTGTTACATTTAATTGTGTATTTCAAAATTTTGCAATGTGAAAATTACTGGTCTTAGGAAAATATGGACGTGGATTAGTGCATTCAGTTCTTTTCTGGAAAATAATAGTAAAGGTATTTGATGTCATCAGGTGTATGTTAGGCACCTGGTAGATATAGAATCTTCTTTATTCGAGGATGATTTTTAACTTTTACTCCAATTATTGCTATATTATCAGTTTTTCAAGTTCTTTGATAGTTGTAGACAAGCAAAAAAAATTAAGAAAAATTAGGTAGCAAATTAGTGTGATACTTCCAATAAATCTTAATGAGGCAACAAATTTGGGAATATATGTGTTAATAACAACTTAGGAAAATTCCAATAACAATATCAAAAGATGAAGTCAAACATATTTTCCCTAGAATGTAACTCTTCTCTCTCATGTAGAGGCATGCTAACTTTAAGGCATTTCCTTTGAACTCATATACGATTTGAGTCAATTAGAAAGTTTAAAAGATATGAAAACAAATTTTCTAATTGCATTATTCTTAGACGTGTGGAATATGACTGGTGATATTTAGCAGATGAATATTAGCTTTTATTCTCTTAAATTACTCAGTGAATGAAATATTGAAGATTTAGGTAAAGTTTTTATTTTTACAAGTTTCTTTCAGTGTTTTATTTGAATTTGACTTTATAGTGTTAGATTTCAAAAATGTGCTTTCTGCAGCACTGCCAGTGGCTGGGGATTATGGTGACAGATAAGCTTTAATGACTTTATGGATTTTTAAATAATGGCTGTAAAAATTAGTTTCCTTTGGACTTTGATGTCATTGGTATTTTTAAGATATGACATATAACGAAGACTCTAAGGTGTTTTTCTTTTCTTTTACTTTTTAATAATGTAATTAAGATTAAAAAGCATGAAAAATATTACCGTTATATCAAGAAAGACATAAATTAATCTGGAGAATCAAAGCAGTTAGAAAGATATTGCTTGATTAGATTAACCTTAACATTTTCATAAGTTTGGGGTTAATCCTGCCTAAGTACTGTGTGACTTGAGAGAAATAATAGTCTTTAAAGTATTTTACAGTTTTTACTTACAGTTTTATATGCTACTCAATAATTCAAAGATACTAATTGGTCTAAAACTATTTTACCATGTGGGACATTTCACCAGAATATGGAATATATAAATGGATAGAATTTTGAACGTTGCCCTGAATTTACATATAATTAATATTTGAAGTTAGAATGAAGACCAAGTTAGTGTGAAAATACAAATATTCTACATATTAGGTACAAGTAACAATCCCCTATCCAATTATGACAACCAGAAATATCTCTAGATATTGCCAAATGTCCTCTGGGAGGCAAAATTGCACTGGTAGAAAAACACTGATTTGAATAGTATTGGTGCTGTTGTGTACCTTCTGTTTGGCAAATGGTGAAGAGCTTACAAAGTACTTCCATGTAGCTTTTCTAATATGATTTTTAATGCAACTCTAAGTTTGGCTATGCAGAAATTCAACTTTAAAATAATCGTGGAGTAATGTGGACTTATACAGGCTTTTTTTTTTTTTTTGAGGGCCATTGTGTTGTGTTACATAGTGTCATAGTCCATTTTGTGCTACCTGAGATTGGATAATTTATAAAGAGCAGTTTATTTCTCACAATTCTGGCAGCTGGGGCATCCAAGATTGAGTAACCAGCCAGCATCTGGCTAGAGCCTTCTTGCTGCTGTTGTCCCATGGTGAAAGACTAGAGGGCTAGGGAGAGAGTGAGTGAAAGAGTGAGCAATCTTAAGAGAGGACTAACTCATCCTTAGGAAGTTCACTTCCGCAGTAAGAGCATTAACCCATTCATGAGAGCAGTACCCCTGTGACCTGAACACCTCTTGTTAGGCCCCACCCCTTGACACTGCCTTGTTGGTCTGGTTTTCAGCACATGAACGTTGGAGCACACATTCAAACCTTAGCAATGATTAGACTTTCTGAAAATCCCCTTAAATGCCTTCCCTGATGTTTCAGTTCTTAAGTCCGTGACCACATGTCAGCTCCTCCCCTTTCCGTTTCTCATAAACAGACAAACTCCTTGTACCCCTCTTGGTCTTTTTCTGTATTCCATTGCATTCTAGCTACTTCTTACTCCTGCTGGATCTTTTCCTCCAGGTGCCTCTGTCATCTTTTTCATATGCAGTTTATTCTTTTCCAAGGCTTTTTTTCTTTTTTGCTTTTGGGGCGGGTATATGGCCTTGAGATTTTTAAAGTCTGTGTTTCAGTTTATTTTAACAGAGAGAATACCAATCTCTATCTCATGGGACTGTTGGGAGGCTGCAGTGAGCTAATGTAGATATGTAAAATATTCACTATGATTCCTGGAACCTAACAAGAACACAGTAAAGGATAGTTGCTGCTGCTACTGTTTAAATATTGTTTTTTATTATCATCACTGTGTTGTAAGCAAGCGATTGCGAAATTACCACTGAGGCAAAAGTAAGCCAATTCAGAGGGTTATTGCCGGCGGCCATGGAGGACTCACGTCTTTTTAACCTGTGGCCCCGAAAGGAGGGTGTTAAGACCTTTTATGCGGGTAAACCACCTCCTGGGCAGGGATGGGGGTGAGGGACTTTGGACATTCCAAGGGCCAGTGGACTTTGGACATTTTGTAAACCACCTCCTGGGTGGGGTGATGGTGAGGGGCTTCAGACATTCCGATTGTTACCTAAGTGGTTCACAGAAGTCAAGATAAGTGTTAGTTTACACATTGTCTGGGTAGGGTGGAAATTACAGACCTTAGTTACTTATTACAAGTCGCAGGGGCCAAGATGGTGTGGGTTTGGACTGCTTGCCTGTCACATTAGGGTTACAGAGAGCAGTTTCAACAGAAAGCGGAAGTTTGGTTGAGGTATGCAGTTTTATGGGGCTTTTACCATGTCACAACTGCACCGTGGTAAGAGTGGTATATAAGAGATAGACATTGTCCTCAAACAGTTTATAATTTCATTTTGTCTTATAAACTGTGACTCCCTAAGATTTTTTGTATACCATTATGTTTGGAGCGTTTTATTTATTAGGCTACGAATATTCTTTTATCGAGTGTTACAGAAGCGACATCTTGCGTTGGGAAATATTACATGTTACTGTGTAACATCATACAAACATCATACAAACAAAACACCATTTCCTCGGTTGGTATCTTGCAGATTATAAGGAACAGAGAAATGCTGAGGTTATTTTGGGTGATGTGGATTTATTGTAAGGATACATGATACTTAAGGAAAAATTGTTCGTGACACTTGTTAAAGATGGTATGGCAGACTGTATTCCAGAGGGGCCATGATGACAGGTACAGGGATCACTGCAATGGGGTCTCTCAGCTGGGGAGAGAAACTGGACTCAACTTCAACAAGGACAAATGGAGATTTATAGCCAAGGAGCAGAGTGGAGGTCAGTGAATGGAAAATTACTGAGAAGAAGGGTGAGGGGTTTCTGGCTAAACAGACTGGATAGGATTGTTGCTGAAGGGAGACTATGGTGATAAGATAGCTCAGATATGGAGGGTGGTTAGACACCAAGGGTGGGGGATTTCTTTAAACTGACATGGCAGTATTCTGAAACTAGATTCTACAAGGACAGAGAGAGAAGCCCATGGTTAGGGCTAGTCAAGCAGAAGACTCAGAGGGTCCTGACTCATGTTTCAGTCAAAGGAGAGTCTCTGTCAATGGGAAGTCAGATCCAAGGACAGCATCTCATGATTTGCACAATCACATTAGCAGATAATGGGAACATTGTTCAGGATACAACAGCTACTCTTGGTATCAGAACAGTTTGCTATGGTCATGAGTCAGTTTTTTCTTGTCTGCTTTTTTATGGATTCTACATTGACTGTCAGCCCCCACTCTTTCCCTTTTTTCTCTCACTAATTCTGCTGCCTCAGGGCTTCTAGCTTCTGTTCCCTTAGGGCTTGTCTGTGCTCTCTTTTCTCTGTTGCTGTTGTTTTCTTTTCTGGGTTTGCTATTTTGCATTCAAACTACTTTCCAGTGTACTCACATTTAGAAGTTGACTAGAATTGCATCTAACTGAAAGTGGAGGAGGGAAGATGCATCATTCCTCTCCCTGTTTCAGAGGAGCAGGTGCTGAGAGGGGAAGGGAGGTGATGCACCAGGTCTGTGGGGATTTCTCCTGGATGCAGATTCAGTTTTTCTAACTTGTGCATTTGGACTTCTTTGCAACTCTTCATGGTAATGCCCCTCTTCCCAGGTCTGGAAAAATGACAGTAGTCATTTCTATTGAAATTATTGCTGTCCTAAAAAATCCTAAAGGCCATGAGGAATGGGTTCACAGACACATTCACTTGGAGACAAATAATTATTGCTTCTAACAGAAATGGAATGTTGTCTGCTGGCTTGACCTTTCTGTGGCAAGAATAAAGCCTTATTCTTAGGAAAGATCATAGTTATTGAGTCATATTGGGTATTCCAAGGACACATTTCTGAAAATATGCAGGGCCGCTGAGAGGTTTTTCTAGTCTGATAGCAATCTAATCTGCAAAATAAGGGTGTTGGGTTCAGTGCTCTTAAGATAGACAATCATCATGCTTTAAAACTTACACATCCTTTTAAACTGTCCAAGTCAACTGTCTGTTTGAGAACAGGTAGACAATTAAGCATTTGTTTAGTTGAGGAATCTTAACATTGTTCTAATTTTGGTTGTTGTTTATTTCCTTTTTGATTTATGTTTTACCATAAAGAAATTTTGCATACCTAATCACTGTATGTATATATGTGTTATTAGATCATAAAAGGAATTAAGAGCCTGCAAAATGCAGTAATACAACAAGATAAGCGACTGGCCCAAGCAATGGTCAGAGATGGTTCCTTTCATATTACACTGCTGGTGATGCAATTATTAAATGAAGATGAAGTAAACATGTGAGTAATATACCTTTCTTAAATATAATTTTCCAAATTGTATTACTTTAAAATGAATAAGCACAGCAGAACCCAAAGAGGCAGTCTAAATTTTAAAGAACTAGTCTCCATATAATTTATTCCAATGAATTGTTAATATATGGAATGTACTGCATAATATGCTTTTAAATCTAGACTTTTAAACTCTGTTATGGTTATGAAGTGGTATCCCTTGGTTATGTAATTGTTTTGCCCATGCTCATAATATAAGCACTCTGGACCTGACCAGAGTTTAGCTTAAAATTCTAGATATGTATTTTGGAATCAAGGCACAACCACCTCTTATTATCTGCCTCACTTTGGGCAAATCATGTACTTTCTACGTAAATGGAGAAAATAAGAGCACCAGTATGTGCAGGAGCTCTTTGTCTGGGGCCTAGCACATAGTAGGCACTCTATTATTAGCTATTAGAGCTGGCATTTTTATTAGGCCACTGGACAATTTGAGTTTCACCTAAGTCATTCTTAGAGTTACTGTACTCTACCCACCCCCAGTGCCACCATGCCAGGGTTCTGCCATAAAGGTTGAAGGTAAGTCATTGATTACTGTTTTCCAATCTGGAAGAAACCTTATTCTTCTCCCAGTTCTCTGGGACACTCTATCGGTACTTAGATTTTCTTTTCATCTGTTACGTCATATATAGCTCACTGTATTAAGCTCAAGCCTAAGAGTTTTGGAAAACCAAAGCCAGGATGAATTGCAGGTTGCTTTTGTTTTCTACTTTGACAGCTATATCTCCTGAGGGAATGAGGAAAAAGGCTTGAATTAGGAAGGGGTTGAGGAAAAGGTAAAATAAAAGGGATAAGATGAAATAAATTAATAATTCAAAACATTCAACCCCATTATGATTATTATAGTTATGTCTTTTAAACAGTAGAACCTCACGTCTTTAGAGGTCAATTTTAAAATCTGTCCCAAGCCAATGCACCTGAAGCAGGCTTGAGCATCCTGCAAGGACAGAGAGGAGGGGAGATTTTATTTGACTTTGATCACTTGACCCATCAGAAGAAAAAAAGCAGTACTCTGACATTCTTGAAAGAAGAGAATCCAAAGAAGATGCTATGCAAGATGAAAGGTTGAGAGAAAGGAGTAGTGCTGTGTGTGTGTTAGAATGGTCAGGATTCTCCAGAAAAACAGCACCAATAGCAGCATATCTATGTAGATATCTATCTATATCTGTCTGTGTAGACATGTATATCTTTATGTAGAGAGATTTATTTTAAAGAATTGTCTCCCATGATTGAAGGATCTGCAGGGTAGCCTGGAACAGAAGAGTTAATGTTGTACTCTCAAGTCCTCAATCAGTCTGGGGACAGAATTCCTTCTTTCTCAGGGAACTCCAGTCTTTTCTGTTAAGGCTTTTAACTGATTGGATTGGGTCCACTCCTATTCTGGAGAGGCAGAGGTGTCAACTTTTAAGTGGTGATGAGGTTCGATGTGTGACCTCACCTTGGGGCAGCTAGAATGGAATTGATGGGGTTTCTGGGAAGACGTTGTTTATGTGAATGATTTATTAGAAGTCTCTAATTTTTAATTTTTTATCCTAAACTGTATGTTAGACAACTATGTTGTCCTCATTTCTTGTCCTATACTGATTCTTATTTTTCAAAGTCTAATATCAAGTTTTAGGTGTTGAATAATGTACTGATGAATGGATTGGATATGGAATGTGCAGAGACTTTTAAAAAATCATTAATTTTTTGATGGAGATGTCACCTAAAATCCTTTGTGTCCTCACAGTGTAGAAGAAAGGAATGGAATATTAGGCCAAGCCCAGGTGCAGATTTGAAAAGAGAGATGTTCTGTCTTTGTTCGAAATACAGCCTTTGAGTCTGAGCTCCAGTTGGAGAATTCAGTTTCTTATATCCATGTACTTTTTACTAATTTTACCTTAAAGAAGCCTTTTCATAAACCCTTCTTGAAAACATATTCTATTTGAATATGTTAAAATAATTTGAAAGTTAGTGATATTCCCAGTAGAAAGTTAGTTGATATTCTTTTGCACCCTGTGAATCACTGGCATCTTATTAGGACAAATTTATTGATTTATACTACTGGAGAACTGGAAAAATGGACTGAATTTAGATCATCTGCATTTCTTTAAAGAATAATGACATAGAATTCACTGTCTCTGAAGTCTTAACCTTTCTCATGGTCTGGTTTAGCATATAGTTTCACTTAAAACAAATATCTTGAATTCCCCCAACTTATAAATGAGCCAGGAGTAGCTGTTCTGTTATCACATGCTTTAATTCATAGCACAGAGTGGAGGAAAGTACTGACTTAAAAGTATGTACATTGTATATGTTTGGATGAACTTAACTACAGCTAGGTAATAGTGGATTTAAACTGTGGATTTGGAGGTACAATGAGAAATGTTGACATATACGTAGCTGTGCTAAAGTACATTTGTCATTTTTAAAATGAAACAACAAATGTACAATACTTTACAATTTTGGAAATGACAAATGTATAATACTTTAGTATAGCTATGTAATTTCTCAGATAAATGAGACTGGTATAGAAGTCATAGATGAAAATCAGTTAAAAACTTTGAAGACTAATTTAGAAATATGAAAGATTAAGAGAACGAATTTTTTCAAATGCTTGACTGAACAAATCACTGATCAAAATAATTTAAATGAAGGCACTCCACTAGAAGGGTGTTTTAAACTTCTGTATGAATGTGCTTAGTTCTTTTTTAAGTAATTGCTGCCCTCTAGTGAGAATTCATTTTTTTCTCAAAATGAAGTACCTATACCAAAATTTTCTTTAGAGGTAATTCTAATTTTCCAAATATCAAAAATCTCATAATGTCTAATTCAATAATATAGTAAACATTTGTTTTTATTAAGAAAAGTGTGGCTGGATGCAGTGGCTCACACCTTAATCCCAGCAATTTGGAGGCTGAGGTTGGAGCATCACTTGAATCAGGAGTTTGAGACCAGCCTTTGCAGGCTAGGGGGACCTCTCTGTAAATAATTTTAAAGAAAATTAGGCATGGTGGCATGCACCTATGTATTCCAGCTACTCAGGAGGCTGAGGCAGGAGGATCACCTGAGCCCAGGAGGTTAAGGCTTAGCTGTGATCACACCAGTGCACTCCAGCCTGGGTGACAGAGAGAGAACAAGGCGGGGAGCGGGGAGAGAAGGAAAGAAAGAAAGAAAGAAAGAGCACTTGAAAGAAAGAAAGAAAAATATAGCACTTCCAACACAGAGCAGCTGTATAATTGCATAGGCTAAATAGCTAATGTACATATAGCAAACTTACATAGTTACAATTTGGGAATATAATTAAACTTGTATTTTATTTGAGTCTAAGTATAGCAAATTATCGAATTATAGAGACATATTTTAAAAGAAGTTTTATTAGAGTGTCTTACAAATGGTAAGTATTGTAAAAGTATTAGTACTTTCATCAAGAATCTAGAACTTTACACATAATCTAATGTAAGTGCTTGTAGGTATTCGGTTTTTTGGGATATATTTTCAGTAATTTTTTGTGTTGTCCACAAAAAATTATATAAAATTATATAAAAATATTGTAATATTTCATACAGTTATAAAGTTTTTTGGTAAACTGTACAATAGTATCTACTTTTATGTCTTTAATAGCAATTATAATTAGGTAAAGATTTTTTCACTTCTTCCATAGTTTTTGTTTAAAACTGTCTATCAGTTTCAATCATATAGGTTAGATTTAGAGGACATTTTGAGCCTTAAAATAATTAGTACAAATATCAAAATTAATTCGTCTTTCTAAAACTGGTACTTTGTTCTTTATTTGGCTTTGTATATTTTATTACTTAATGTGTAACTGAAAAATATATTATTTCTTACCAGTGGTACTGATGCTCTTTTGGAATTGAAACCATTCATAGAAGAACTCCTCCAAGGAAAACATTTGTCTTTGCCCTTTGAAGGGATTGGCACTTTTGGAAATCAGGTTGGATTTGTGAAGCTGGCAGAAGGCGATCATGTAAACTCACTTTCAGAGATAGCAGGTAAAACACATAGCAACCCACTCATGAAATCTTGTCTGTTGGAGAAGCAGTGTTTTTCAATTTTGTAATAGAGACTTGACATTTTTTAATTTTTAAAAGATGATGGAGTAGACTCAAGTATTTTTTAGGACTGTCCCTGTCATAAGTCTGAAGGATTTCAGGGCTTATCATAACATGTGACATACAATTGGCACTTGGTAAGTACTGGATCAATGAATAAGAGTCATCGGTTGCCTATTCAAAGGCTTTTGGGAGTTATCATCCCTATTCCAGAGAGCCAGTTGGTGAATTAGCAAGATTTCCATTTATGCTGCTCCCCTCCACCCACTTCCCTGGAGGGAGTAATCTCTGAGCGGAAGGCCCATTGCTGTTAGTAGAAGACCTCACATGTACTGGAGAACATGTTGCTTTGTGCAGTGCAATTCAAAGTGTCAGGGAATTGGAAGCAAAAAAATCATAACCTGGATGAGTGACTTGAGTTTGATCCAGAGATAATAACTTGGCTATTAGCTTACATGCTGTGAGAAGTTTTTATTTTCACCTCATTTCATGTCATCTCTTTGCAGGTTCAGTAATCCTTGGTTCATATCATACTCGCATCGTTGGTCCATGCTTGGTCAACTTTTATCTGTGTTTTTTTTTCTTTGTATCTGCTTCTATTCATTCTTCTCTCTTCGTTCTCTGCCCCCTCTTCTCTCTCTTCTTGCCTCCATTCTCTCCTTCTCTGTATGTATCTATCTACCTTTCTCTCTCTCTCTCTCTCTCTTTTAAAAAATAATGTAATAATAACCTGGGAATCTACCACCCAAAACAGAAGCTAGGGCTTTGGTAGTAATCTAACCGTGTCTTCCTCTTCAGTACTGCATTCTTTGGCCTTCCTCCAATTAAGTTAACTATCATTCTGAAGTCAGCGTTTACTTCCTTTTATTTTCTCAAAGTATATGCATTTTATTTTGGTTGGTTTTTACGTAATAAAAAGGGCATTATGTTGTATGGGATCTATTAGGACATCCTTTTTGCTTAATATTACATTGCCTGTTTAATAATTGCCCATTTAAAAGTGTATGTTTGGCAGGGAGTGAGGATTAGGTTTCATTGTTGGTTTTTCTTTTGTGTTCTTCAGATATTTCTGATAAATATTTTGTGAATGTCAGTGTTTATATAGGGCTGGATTATCATTCAGATTAATTGTTAGAATGACATTTAGCGTAGTGTCAGTTGTGCTGTCTACTATATGGTTTAAGTTCGCTGAGTTCATTATCCATTCAGATGTTTCAGAAGTAGAGCTGTTTAGTTATTGTTTTAGTAGAAGATTTTCATTATGTACTTGAAGTACATTTTACATAACAGCATTTCAATTGGGTTGCAAATGTAAAATTCACTATTGCTGTTATTAGAGACACAGCCACACCACATTCATTTTAGCTAAGGTTTTTATAAATTTATTACCTCTAAATTTCATTTCTTCTACATAATGTTGGGCTCAGGGAATTATACTTTAGTAGGAAGAATTCATTCCTTCAACATGCAGTTAGCTGGTGCCAACTAGGTGCTTGGGATAGAAAACTAAAAAAAAAAAGATCCTTTTCCTCTAAGGAGCTTATAGCCTTGTGCAGAAGCAAACAGGCAAGCAATTGCAGTGCAATATAATAACACAATAATTTCTGTAAATAGAGGCAGAGGCACAGAGTATAGTGGGCGCACACAGAAGAAGGGATCTGGACTGAGGAAGATTTCATAGGAGATATAGCATTTGAGTTGACATTTGAAAAGTAAATACGTGTATCCTGGTTGGACAAATTGGAGGAGCGTATTTTGGGTAGAGGGAACAGCATATGAAAATAAATCCCATTTTGGGACTGACAAGTAGATTAGTGTTACTGAAGTACGAATTGCACATCTAGAGGTATCATCCAAATGAGATTCATATGCTAAAGGGAGCAGTGAAGGCAAAATAAGGGCATGAGGAATGTGGTGAAAGTTTAGAATGACCAAAGGAAACCAAAGGGGGAAGTGTAATAAGCAGCATGTAATGGGGGTTGCAGAGCGGTGCAAAAGATTCATTTGGGATGAGACTGCAAAAATATGTAGTGGTACTAATTTGTGATTTTTCTCAAGTACTCTTCCAGGATCTAGGTTTGGGAATAGAGAGGGGAAACTGAATTAATCCATACTTGAGCCCTTATATGGTAGACGTGGTAAAAAGACAAAGGAACAAGACTGGCAAGAGAGTGGTAGAATGTTGGATGTGATCATTATTGGATGTACATTACAGAAGGCAGTAAAGTCTGTATGGGACTAATAGTTGGGAGGAGAATAGAGTAATAGGACTGAAGATTAGAGTTAATAGAAGTTTGAGAGCGAGAAAGGATTAGAAGGTTGTGATGAGAGACCAGTATATTGGATTTTATGAATGGAGGAGATTTCTGGTTAATAGAGAGTATGAAGACTCTTGTCTCATTGATGTCACAAAGAAAAAAGTGGTAGGTAGAAGTTTTGAAAACATGAAAAAGACAAATTATTAGGTTTCATAGGAGAAACTTACACATTTCAGTGAGGTCCCTAGGTATATGATCAGTATACAAGAAACTAAATAATTAAAGTATTTTTAAGAGATATAATTTTTAATAACAAAAACAGTAGAAACATGTAGGAATAAATCAACTGAAGGATATACAAGACTTCATTTCCCTCCTTCTAAGGGATTATTTTGGCTGTTACATCTTTACTAGGTATGTTTATCATAACACTTTTCTCCTTTCCTTTTTTTAAGACAGAGTGGAGTGCAGTGGTACAATTGCAACTCACTGCAACCTTGAGCCTTGAGGCTCAAGCAATCCTCCTGCCTTAGCTTCCTGGGTAGTTGAGACTTGCAGGTGTGCGCCACCATGGCCAGCTAATTTTTTTGAAAAAAAATTTTTTTATTTTTTAGAGTTGGCGGTTTCACTGTTTCCCAGACTGGTCTTGAACTCTTCGCCTCAAGCAATTGTACCATCTCAGCCTCATAAATTGCTGGGATTACAGGCATGAGCCACTGCAGCCAGCCCCTCCTTTCTTTTTCTGTTTGTTGCCAGAGCATCTATTCCTGTCACTGAGAAATGCATTTCTAGACCAAGCCAGATATCAAAACAATTGCATAGATACTTAGACAAAAATCATGTAAAACTTTGTAGAACTGATATTACCGAATTCCTTTTACTATAATTCTTGTGGCATTGTTTGATGATTTTATAAGAAACAGTCTTATGGAAATTATCTGTATTTAAGTATTGCAAATGTTGATTATATCTTGTTGAAAAACATGAGTTGATTAGAAAAAATTCTTTCTAATTTCAATATTAGGACTATTTCTCTTGAACACATTGTTTTTTACCTAATGAATGTTGAACATTTAACTTGTGCCTTTGGGTTAAAATTGATTTCTTGAAAACTTAGAACCTAGTTTATGGCATACTTCGATTTGGAATATAGGACGTAATGTTGTTCTTTTTGTGCACTTACCGTATACCTGGCTTCATGTTATCTTTCCAATTTTAGTTTCCCGTTTTCTCATTTTCTTTATATTAAATTTACTTATTATAGTGTACATTCCTTTGGAGTTATCTTAAATCCTATTTTTAGGGATAGCGTGAAGCAGAAAGTATAAACAAGCATGCAAACAAGCAATATTTACAAGTCAAGGAGTACTTAAAATCATTAGTTGGCTAATGAGAAGGCAACTCTAATCATTTTGAGGGCAAATCATTTGGGACCAATGCCCCTAGTTAATCTTTTCTTCCTGGGCAAATCATTTGGGACCGATGCCCACAGTTAATCTTTTCTTCCTGACTGCTCTGGAAAAAATGCTAGACTTAGAGCTTTTCTTTGGTAATATAAATATCTCTGCACTCAAGAAATATTTCTAATTAGTCATTCATTCATTGTTCTTTTAAATAATTCATTGGGTACTTGCAACATTGAGAATTCCATCCATTCTTTGCAAATATTCTCACAAAGGCATTTTCCAGTATTAATGAAAGATCCATTGTGTGTTGAGGAATGTGAAGTCTCACCAGCTTTAATATGAATATAAGCCCAAGGATGTTGGTTTTTTATTACTGCTCCTGTAATTCATTTCTTGTTTCCAGAGGTATTAGGTAGTATTGATTAAAAATATTTATGTTTTTTCAAAAGTTTCAACAAAATATTATAACAAATAGAAACTGGAGGGAGAGCAACATTCTTTCCCCCTCACACAATTACTGTTATACTTGCTTTTAATCTTTTATGTGTATATTGTACTATTGTTTTTGATTATAATTTTTACGCACTTTTATAAGAAACCTAAATATTTGAATATACATGGAAAATTTTATTCACTTACTGAAGCAGCATGTATTTATTAATTATTGGGGACTTACTGTGTCAGGCATTGAAGTTCAGATGAGCCTCTGTTTACATAGTATTCAGATATTCAGAATGTTCAATAGATGGAATTTTTGTCAACATCTTCTCTAGATATATTTTTGAAAGAATGCCTAAAGCTGGGCACAGTGGCTTGCACTTTTTTTTTGAGACAGTCTCACTCTGTCATCCAGGCTGGAGTGCAGTGGCACAATCTTGGCTCGCTGCAATCTCTGCCACCCGGGTTCAAGTGATTCTCCTGCCTCAGCCTCCCAAGTAGCCAGGATTACAGGCACCCACCACCACAGCCGGCTAATTTCTGTATTTTTAGTAGAGATGGTGTTTCACCATCCTGGCCAGGCTCTTCTTGAACTCCTGACCTTGTAATCCACCCACCTCGGTCTCCCAAAGTGCTGGAATTACAGGCGTGAGCCACCGTGCCTGGCTAGTGGCTTGCACTTGTAATCCTAGCCACTCAGCAGTATAAGATAGAAGGATCACATGAGCTCAGGGTCTGGAGGTTATAGTGAGCTATGATTTTGCCATTACACTCTAGCCTGGGCAACAGAGTGAGACCTCATCTCAAAAAAAAGAATGCCTTAGAATTAGTACCACTTTAGTCCAACAGTATCAGTAAAATAATTTAATATTTGTTTTTGTATCATATTTTATAAGCTATTTTGCAAATGATATATTCCAGCTTTCAGAAGAATATATTCCATTGACCACATTTCTTAAAACTTTGTAATAAATTATATGTATATGCCTATACAGGAATATTAAAATTTTGTTCATTCAAAATAATGGAGACAGAGCTAGTCTGACGTAACTGTAAAGCAGGATAATTTGTCAAGAAAGTAATTACAGTTGACCTTTGAACAACATGGAGATTGTTGCCCAGAACCCTGCATAGTCAAAATTCCCCATATAACTTTCGACTCCCCTAGAAGTTTACTACTAGTAGTCTACTGTTGACTGGAAGCCTTATTGATAACATAAACAACTGATTAACACATATTTTATATGTTACATGAATTATTAATATATCCTCTATTCTTATGATAAATAATTTAGAGAAAACAAAATGCTATTAAGAAAATCATAAGAAAGAGAATATATGTTTGCTGTTCATTAAGTAGAAGTGGATCATCATAAAGGTTTTCACCCTCATCGTTTTCACATTGAGTGGACTGAGGAAGAGGAGGAGTGAGACTTGCTTGGGTGGCAGAGGCACAAGAGGTGGAAGTGGAATTGTGGAGGCAGGAGAGGCCAGCACACTCAGTGTAACTTCTATTGAAAAATATCCACTATAAGTGGACTTGCTTAGTTCAAACATGTGTTGTTCAAAGGTTCAGCTGTAGTCTGATTTACCTCATTTTCATTGGGAGAGTTTTTAGATTTACAAGTTAAAAAAAATAAATTCTTAAAGTGTTACATATTTCTTATGAAAAAAGGAATGAATTTCAGACACTACTCTTTGTACTCGTTACTGAAAATTGGCAAGATAAAGAGTCACTTAGAATTTTTAATGTGTAAAATTGAAGAAAATTATTATACATTTTGAACTAGTAGAGTCTGAATTGATGAGCTTTTACCATTAATGGGAATCAGGACATGCTACTCCGTAATATTTTAAGCTAAAGGAATTTGAGAAAACAGCAGAAGCAGGAAAGTCACACTCTGCCCTCTTGCCCTTCCCTGAAGCAGGTCATAAGACCCGCATTTGAGATATGCTGTTTCTGTGCCTGAAGGAATGGAACATCCTCCTTTCTGAAGACACTGGGTCAAGTCTATAAGCCTTGCTAGGTTCTCCCCAGTTTATTTCCGTTAGATCATAATTGTACTTCACAACTATCCACTTCTTCATCAAACATAGCGTTAAAATAACAGGTGTACATGTTTATTTGTGTCATTATTTTCTTATAAAAGGTCCCATGTCACATAAAGCTTCTATTAAAGAAATTTGTATGCTTGTCTCTTGTTAATCTGTCTTTTGTTATAGAGTTATCAGCTATGAATATAGGATGGGTGAGAAAAATATATTTCTTCCTACACCATCAAAATTATGCTGTTACTAACAGTTATTTTTGATACCTGCTGGGGGGCTAAAGAGACCAAGCCCTTCTTCATATTCATGTACATCTGGGCTTATGGTAGTAGCCCCTTGAGGGAAGTAGATAAGGTGTATGGCATCAGAGGCTGTGTCTCAGCTTCCTACCTTGACCTTGGGTGATCTTGTTTTTTTCGCAATAGAACAGCACCTTCTCCTTTCCTGGAATTACCCAGTAGCTCATAGAAGTAAGAAGATATTGAACATTTGGCATTTATATGGCATGTTCCCACATTTTATAATGAATGATGAAATTGCACTGAAAAGCTTTTTGCATAGAAATGGATATGTGATTTCATTCATTTTTTTCCAGCCATGTGTAATTTTGTTAAGAAGTTTGTTAGATTGAGAGATTGCTAAAAATTTAGCCCACTAGAATTATAGTAGTTCTTGCAAATATTGTTTTTTTTTAATAGAAGAGTGCCCTTGGTTAGCATAAAAGATCCTAAGTACATTTATCTCATACAATAAAAAAATAAATTTTTAGAATGTTCATTTGAACATTATGTTTTCTTTTATTTTGACTGTCATTTTCCCCAAAAGGTGGAGAGAATACACTGTGTTTTCTGCTCCTTGTGAAGAATCTGTTCAGTTTCTGGTATCTTTAAGCCCTTCTAGGGTGCTCTGTTACTACATGAAGTCTTGGACTTCTAACCACCACAAGCTGGTGGGTGTCCCAGCAGCCTGCTGACCTTTAATGGCTTGGGCTAGGTTCCCTTCAGAAACATCAAAATAACTTAGCCACACTTCACTTAGAACCTATCAAAGACCAGCTTATCTTCTCAACGAGGACGGCTGCATTCACCGTCCTGCACCATTGAGACCACTAGAGGCGCAGTTTCCTACCCTGCCTCTGTTTGCTTATGCCTCCAAGCATTTCTTCCATCCTTCCTTTTCTCGCCTCTCTGTTAATCCTTTTTATTCTCACCTCTTTTATTTGCTTGATTTTCAATCAAAGACATTCTAAATGGACTGATTTTGTACCAGGCATTATTCTAATTATCTTATTAAATATTAATTTAGTCCTAACAAACCTGTGAGGTAGGGGCTGTCTTAATTCATTTTGTGTTGCTATAACAGAATACCTGAGGCTGGGTAATTTATGAAGGAAAGACGTTTATTGAGCTCACAATTTTGCAGTCTGGGAAGTTCAAGAGCATAGCACCGCACTGGCCTGTTTCTGGTGAGAACCACATGCTGGGAAGTGGAAAAGTGAGTGCAAAGAGATCACGTGGTGATAGAGGAAGCAAGAGAGAATCCAGGAAGCCTAATTCACGTTTATAAGAGCACACTCTTCAATAGCTAATCCAGTCCTGTTAAAGTGAGAACATGCTTCTGATGTAAGGCATTCATATATTTATGAGGATCCACCCTTGTGAGCCAAACACCTCCCACAAGGTCCCATCTTCAGCGCTACCACATCAGGAATCATTTTCAACATGAATTTTGGTGGGGACAAACCACATCCTAACCATAGGAGGACTGTTGTCATCACTTCCATTTAGCAAGAAAACTGAGGCACAAAGAAGTAATTTGTTCATACATGGTAGAACCAGGACTCAAACCCAAGCAATCTGATTACAGATTCTGTGCTCTTAATCACTATACTAGTCTGTTACATTGTAAATTAGCGACTGGACTCCCTAAACATTTTCCAGGAACACATCTTGCTTTAGCTGAAACTTGGCTTTTATCTGATTGAGATCACAGCTTCCTCTAGGGGAGGGCTGCTCATTTCATTCAATTCCACATTCCACAGGACTCAGAGCTGTCATCCACGTTCTCTTAATTCTTTGTTGCTTTGTCTCTGTTCTATCCTCACACAAAGGGCTTTCCTTTTTTTTTTTTTTCTTTTGTTGCCCAGGCTGGCATGCAATGGCACTATCTTGGCTCACTGCAACCTCTGTCTCCTGGGTTCAAGCAATTCTCCTGTCTCAGCCTCCCAAGGAGCTGAGGTTACAGGTTCCCACCACCATACCTAGCTAATTTTTGTATTTTTAGAAGAGATGGGGTTTCACCATGTCGACCAGGCTGGTTTCGAACACCTGACATCAGGTGATCCTCCTGCCTCAGCCTCCCAAAGTGACAAAGGCCTTTCCTTATTGTAGTTCATGTTATCTGGTTTTGCTACCTTCTGCCTCTCTTTTTGCTGTCATCTGAATATTTCCTCTCCTATTTTGAGGATTTTGCTTCATAGCTCACATTGCAATGATTGCTTCCTTCAGTAGAATGAGTGCAACCTGTTGAGCCATCCTGGCACAAAGTGAGCTTTGGAGTCAGTCACAACTATTTGTATTCTTGTGCAGCCTGTTATCACCTGAGTGGCTTTAAGCAATTTCTTTCACTTCCCAAATCTTTCAGTTTCTTTATTTGTACAGTGTGCTTAATAATACCTGTTCTGAAAATAAAGTGAGATAATCTATACAAAGTGCTTAGCACAGTATTGGGCACACAGACAATGTGAAATAGATGGTAGCTATTATTATTAATGATAAATAATCCATTCCCACTGCTTCCATCACAGCCATTGCTTTTCTTAAAATCCCTTGACTTCTTTAACATTAGCAGGCTACACCCATACACCACTCTGTCGTGCATAAGTATATTTCTGAGACCTTAAACTCAGACATAGCTATTGCTACAATTTCCCATTCTAGTTACCTCCTTTCCTCTACTACTAATACTCTGGAACCTCACCCAGGCCTGGCCTCTTCCAGGACAGCGTGGATGTATTCATTCTTAAACTAGACAAGGCCTCAGGGTATGTCACTCTTGGTGGCTCTTTCAGTTGTCCTGTCTCCTTCTGTTTGACCTGGCTGGGAGATGCCAATGGCAGATCCAATTCAGTCATTTGTTTTTTTGCCCCAACACCTGGGCAAAATAAAATCCACCTTCCTTGCTGTGGCCCACAATATCCTCCATGTTCTGGTTTGCTGCCTACATCTCCTGCCTTATCATGGCTCTCTCTCCTTGCCCACTGTGCCCTAGTTACACTTGCTTCTTACGGGTACTGGACTCAACAAAGTCCTTTCTGCCATGGATCTTCTGAAAATGCCTGAGGATTCCTTCTGCTTAGACCTTTTCATTCTTAGGATCTCAAATGTTACCGCTTCAGAGAGTCCCTGTCCACTGTGAGTAGAGTATTTTTACAAGTAAGTTCTCCATCACTGTACCCAGTGGGATGCCCTCATAGGTCTCATCACAGGTTGTGATTACGTTTTTGTCTATTCAGTTTTTTGTTTGTTTATTTGTTTTGAGATGGAGTCTTGCTCTCGTTGCCCAGGCTGGAGTGCAATGGCATGAGCTTGGGTGCAACCTCTGCCTCCCGGGTTCAGGTGATTCACCTGCCTCAGCCTCTGCCTCCCGGGTTCAGGTGATTTGCCTGCCTCAGCCTCCCAAGTAGCTGGGATTACAGGCGTCTGCCACTATACCTAGCTAAGTTTTATATTTTTATTAGAGATGGAGTTTTGCCATGTTGGCCAGGCTGGTCTCAAACTTCTGACCTCAAGTGATCTGCCTGCCTCATCCTCCCAAAGTACTGAGATTACAGGCATGAGCCACTGCTCCTGGCCTGTTATTGTCTATTTGATTGACTGTCTTTGTGGCTAGATGAGGCTCCCCACGAGGGCCAGGATCATGACTGTTTTGATCACGATTGTATACCCAGTACCTTCTATAGTGTGTGACACTTAAAGTGTTAAGGCTCACAAAATCCCAGCACTTTGGGAGGCTGAGGAGGAGATTGCTTGAGCCCAGCAGTTCAAGAGCAGCCTAGGCAACATAGTGAGACCTTTTCTCTACAAGAGATAGAAAAAGTTACCAGGGCATGGTGGTGCATGCCTCAATTCCAGCTGCTCAGGTGGCTGAGGTGGAAGGATTGCTTGAGTCTGGAAGGTTGAGGCTGCAGTGAGTTGTGAATATGCCACCATACTCCAGCCTGGGTGACAGAGAAAGACCTTGTCTCAAAAAAAAAAAAAAAAAGCTGTTAATCAATATGTGTGAAAAGAATGAGAAAATGAAGAAATCACAGTCATGTAGGTTGGTTCTCCTGCAAATGTGTGTCTTCCACACTCAGAGCCTTGGCTCAGCAGGTCCACTGCTCCTGCTCATTTTTTCTCATGTCTGCTGTTGCTGCTGTAGCCTCCTGTCTGGAGCAACTATAACCTCCTGCCCCTCTCCCAGCAGATAGCACTGAGGCTGGGGTCTGCTCACTTCAAGTCCCTGTGCTTAGTAAACCTATCTGCTAGTGCATTTGGCTTTTAAATTCTCATACAGTTTTAGGAAAAGAGGTGTCCTTTATCTAGTTAAGACTAACTCCTTCAGCTGTCTTCTTGATCTGCTGGTCTCAATCAGGATCTTGCTGTACCAGTTACTTCCTCCCTCTCTGTGTCTGCATTTTCAACCCTTTCTCTTCATCACCTCCTCTCCCCCAACTTTACTAGCTCAATAACACCTTTCCTATCACTAAACAAACAAATGAAAAACAAAGTTAAAAACTCTTAGAATTAACTACAGAAAAATCAGAATACTCTCTTGATCTTGAATCTCTTGCTAGCTTCTGCATTGTTCCTTTCCTACCCAGAATCTTTACAAGAGTTGCCTGTATTCTCCATCTCTAGTTCATTACTGTCCTTTCTTGAACGTCCTGCAGTCAGTAGGCTATGGCCTACTTCACTACATGCCACATCATGGGCCCCGATGGCTTTGTAATCGATCGCTGAATCTAACAGATGCTCTAGATTTATTCACACAACCAAGAACTCCCATCTTTAAATTCTCCTTTTGGCTTCTGAGACACCACTTGCTTGTTTTTTCTTTTTGTTTTGTTTTGTGTATTTTTTAATACTTCTCTCAATGTGTCTTCTCGGTTTTCTTTATTAGCTTATCTCTTTTTTTCCTGTAGTGTTTGTATTTTTAGATTTCTGAACCTGACTCTGCTTAACCATGTTTTTCTTTTTTTTCTTTTTTGAGATGGAGTCTCACTCTGTCACCTAGGCTGGAGTGCAGTGGCGCTGTCTTAGCTCACAGCAACCTCCACTTCCTTGTTCAAATGATTCTCCTGCCTTAGCCTCCCGAGTAGCTGCAATTACAGGTGGCTGCTGCCACTTCTGGCTAATTTTTGTATTTTTAGTAGAGATGGGGTTTCACCATGTTGGCCAAGCTGGTCTCGAACTCCTGACCTCAGGTGATCTGCCCGCCTCGGCCTCCCAAAGTGCTGGGATTACAGGTGTGAGCCACTGTGCCCAGCCCCATGTTTCTCTTTTTGTATTTACCATCATGGTCGATCTCCCTATTCTATGAGGAATATCAAGAAATCCAGGTGTCATCCTAGATCCCAGTATCAGTCATTTTAGGTATTCATAGTCATGAAATGCTCTAAATTTTCTCTCTTAAATATCACTTCCATTGTTCTCTACTTTCTGTTCCTATTGCTGTGCCTCAGTTCTGGCTCTGTTCATCTTATTGCTACTGTAATAAGTCTCCTGGTCTATAGTCTGGCCCTTTGCTTTCAGGCTCTTTTTCTAAAGCACACAACTAATTATTTTTATGCTCCCTGCTTAAAAGCATTTACTGACTTAATGTTGGATATAGGATAAAACTCATTCTTCTTGCTGTGTCATTTGAGATTCTCAGCTCCTTGATTCTTGCCTGTGTATTTAGCCTTATTTCTTGTGTCGCCACACTGCACCCATTGTTTAAGACATGCTTAACTACTTACAGGTCCCCTGAGGCACTGGGCCATGTCATGTCTTCATGCCTTAGCTGATGCTGCTGTCATCCCATGGCATGCCTTCACATTCTTCACATGATCAGACAACCACTGATCTATTTTTTTTTTTTAATTACTTTTGACCGGACATGATGGCTCACATCTGTAATCCTAGTACTTTGGGAGCCCGAGTTGGGTGGATCACTTGAGGTCAGGAGTTCGAAGCCAGCCTGACCAACATGGTGAAACCTTGTCTTTACTAAAAAATTAGACAGGCATGATGGTGGGTGTCTGTAATCTTACTTACTGAGGAGGCTGAGGCAGAGGAATCACTTGAACCCAAGAGGCGGCAGTTGCAGTGAGCCAAGATTGTACCACTGTACTCCAGCCTGGGTGATGGAGCAAGACTCCATCTAAAGAAAAAAAATTATTTCTGGTCAGTGTTCTGCCTGCTTCCGGACGAGCAAGAAGACTTGTGCTCCGGTTCTCGGACTTCCCCAGCAGCATGGCCCCCAAACGCCAGTCTCCACTCCCGCCTCAAAAGAAGAAACCAAGACCACCTCCTGCTCAGGGACTGGTTGAGACATCGGCCTCTGCAGGCTTGCCGAAGAAGGGAGAAAAAGAACAGCAAGAAGCAATTGAACACATTGATGAAGTACAAAATGAAATAGACAGACTTAATGAACAAGCCAGTGAGGAGATTTTGAAAGTAGAACAGAAATATAACAAACTCCGCCAACCATTTTTTCAGAAGAGGTCAGAATTGATCGCCAAAATCCCAAATTTTTGGGTAACAACATTTGTCAACCATCCACAAGTGTCTGCACTGCTTGGGGAGGAGGACGAAGAGGCACTGCATTATTTGACCAGAGTTGAAGTGACAGAATTTGAAGATATTAAATCAGGTTACAGAATAGATTTTTATTTTGATGAAAATCCTTACTTTGAAAATAAAGTTCTCTCCCAAAGAATTTCATCTGAATGAGAGTGGTGATCCATCTTCAAAGTCCACTGAAATCAAATGGAAATCTGGAAAGGATTTGACAAAACGTTCAAGTCAAACGCAGAATAAAGCCAGCAGGAAGAGGCAGCATGAGGAACCAGAGAGCTTCTTTACCTGGTTTACTGACCATTCTGATGCAGGTGCTGATGAATTAGGAGAGGTCATCAAAGATGATATTTGGCCAAACCCATTACAATACTACTTGGTTCCTGATATGGATGATGATGAAGGAGAAGAAGATGATGATGATGATGAAGAGGAGGAAGGATTAGAAGACATTGATGAAGAAGGGGATGAGGATGAAGGTGAAGAAGATGAAGATGATGATGAAGGGGAGGAAGGAGAGGAGGATGAAGGAGAAGATGACTAATAGAACACTGATGGATTCCAACCTTCCTTTTTTTAAATTTTCTCCAGTCCCTGGGAGCAAGTTGCAGTCTTTTTTTTTTTTTTTCCCTTCCCTCTTGTGCTCAGTCACCCTGTTTTTGAGGTCTCTTTTCTCTACACCATGGTTCTCAACTTATTTTGGGGGGAAATATCTTGAGCAGGATACAGTGGGAAAAGAGTCTCTACCCCTTTCTGTTTGAAATTCATTTTTATCCCTTCCTGTCTTAACAAAAACTGTATGGAATCAATACCACCGAGCTCTGTGGGAAAAAAGAAAAACCTGCTCCCTTCGCTCTGCTGGAAGCTGGAGGGTGCTAGGCCCCTGTGTAGTAGTGCATAGAATTCTAGCTTTTTTCCTCCTTTCTCTGTATATTGGGCTCAGAGAGTACACTGTGTCTCTATGTGAATATGGACAGTTAGCATTTACCAACATGTATCTGTCTACTTTCTCTTGTTTAAAAAAAAGAAAAAAAAACTTAAAAAAATGGGGTTATAGAAGGTCAGCAAAGGGTGGGTTTGAGATGTTTGGGTGGGGTAAGTGGGCATTGTGACAACATGGCTTCTCCTTTGGCATGTTTAATTGTGACATTTGACAGACATCCTTGCAGTTTAAGATGACACTTTTAAAATAAATTCTCTCCTAATGATGACTTGAGCCCTGCCACTCAATGGGAGAATCAGCAGAACCTGTAGGATCTTATTTGGAATTGACATTCTCTATTGTAATTTTGTTCCTGTTTATTTTTAAATTTTCTTTTTGTTTCACTGGAAAGGAAAGATGATGCTCAGTTTTAAACGTTAAAAGTGTACAAGTTGCTTTGTTACAATAAAACTAAATGTGTACACAAAGGATTTGATGCTCTTCTCTCAGCACAGGTCTGCTCACTATGACCTTCCAAGTTTGACTTGTACAACATCACTGTCAAACTTTGTCACCCTAACTTCGTATTTTTTGATATGCACTTTGCAGGATGACCTCAGGGCTATGTGGATTGAGTAACGGGATCTGAATCAATGTATTGATACCGCCATAGCTGGGAAAGTGGGTACAATTTGCCATTGGTTTCTGAAAGTACTCACATCATTTGGGATACCAGATTGCTCAATACTTTGAGTATATTGTGCCCTTGATTTTTATCTCCAAGTGGCAGTTTTTAAAATTGGCCATTTACCTGGATATAAAATAATAGTACCTGCCACCACCATCCAACAGACCTGGTGCTCTCATGCCAAGTTATATGTGGGACAGTTACTGGCATGTCTTCATTGGCTATATAAAATGTGGCCAAGGAGATAGGCTCTCAGAGTAGGAGTCTGCGATGGTTGGCGGTTAACTGTCCCAGCTCTCTGGTATAAAGTTCTCAAATGTGACTATGTGAATCTGGGTGGAATAATGGACTCAGCTCTGTCTGCTCAATGCCATTGTGCAGAGAAGCACCCTAATGCATATGCTTTTTAATGCTGTAAAATATAGTAGCTGAAATTAAATGCCACTTTTTCAGAGGTGAATTAATGGACAGTCTGGTGAAATTCAAAAGCTTTTTGATGTATAAAACTTGATAAATGGAACTATTCCATCAATAGGCAAAAGTGTAACAACCTGTCTAGATGGATAGTATGTAATTTCCGCACAGGTCTCTGTTTAGTAAATACTTCACTGTATACCGATCAGGAATCTTGCTCCAATAAAGGAACATAAAGATTTTTTTTGGAAAAAAAAAAAATTATTTCTAACTGTAGTAAAGTACACATAATATGAAATTTACCATCTGAACTTTTTAAAAACATATAGTTCAGTAGTGTTAAGTATATTCACATTATTGTGCAACCAACCTACAGAAACTTTTTAATTTTGCAAAATGGAAACTCCATACCCATGAAAAACAAATCCTTGTTCTCTCCTTCCCCTGGCTCATGGCAACCACCATTCTACTTTCTGTCTCTATGAATTTGACTACTGTAGCTACCTCACAGAAGTGAAATCATGTAGTGTTTATCTTTTTTGTGTCTGGATGATTTCACTTAACATGATGTCCTTAAGGTTCATCCATGTTCTATCATGTGTCAGAACTTTCTTCCTTTTTAATGCTTTAAAATATTCTACAGTATATGTACACACCACATTTTGTTCCTTATCTAGTTATCTGTTGATGGACTCTTGGGTTTGTCGATGGACTCTGGGCTATTGTGAATAATGCAGCTATGAACATGGGTGTATAAATATCTCTCCAAGACCTTGAGTTCAGATCTTTTGGGTATGTAACCAGTAGTAGAATTGCTATATCATATGGTAGTTTTATTTTTAATTTTTTGAGGAACTGCCATAAGGTTTTCTATAGCAGTGGTGCTATTTTACGTTCCCAGCAGCAGTGTACAAGGGCTCCAACACTTGTTATTTTCTATGTTTTTGATAACGGCCATTCTAATGGGTGTGCGGGGGTATTTCACTATGGTTTTGATTTGCAATTCTTGAATGATTAGGGATTCTGAACAGCTTTTCTGTGCTTTTTGTCATTTGTGTTTCTTCTAGAGAGAAATCCTATTCAATTTTTTTTTCCACTTTTAAACCAAGTTGTTTGTTTTTTTGTTGTTGATTTGTAGGAATTCTTTACATTCTGAGTATTAACCTCTTATATCACATTTATGATTGGCAAATAATTCTCTCATTCCATAGATGCCCTTTTCATTCTGTTATATCCTGTGATGCACAAAAGTTTTAAATTACTATGTAGTCCAATTTATCTATTTTTACTTTTGTTGCCTGTGCTTTGGTGTTACACAAGAAATCATTGCCAAATCTAATGTCTTAAAACTTTCCCTCTGTTTACTTTTAAGAGTTTTATAGTTTTAGCTCTTATGTTTAGATCTTTGATCCATTTCAAGTTAATTTTTATATATGGTGTAAGGTATGGGACTAACTTCATTCTTTTGCATGTGGATAACCGGTTTTCCTAGCACCATTTGTTGAAAGACTGCTGATGTAGTTTGAATGTTATCCCTTCCCAAATTTCATGTTGAAATGTAATCTTCAATGTTGTAGGTGGGGCTGGTGGGAGGTGATTGGATCATTATCCTCTTGGTACTGTCCTCATGCTAGTGAGTGAGTGCTTGAGAGATCTGGTCATTTAAAAATATGAGGCACCTTCCCCTCTCTCTGTTATTCTTGATCCCACAGTATGAGATGCCTGTTCTCCCTTTGCCTTCTGCCATGATTGTAAGCTTCCTGAGGCCTCCCCAGAAGGAGATGCTGGCATTACACTTTCTGTACAGCCTGCAGAACTGTGAGCCAATTAAGTCTCTTTTCTTATAAATTACCCAGTCTCAGATATTTATTTATAGCAATGCGAATTTGGCTTAATACAACTGTCCTTTCTCATTGAATGGTCTTGGCACCCTTGTTGAAACCATTTGACCATTGTTGCAGTCCTTTCCTGCCTTTAAAACAAAATACCTGGACTGGGTAATTTATAAAAAACAGAAATTTATTCATCACAGTTCTGGAATCTGGAAATTCAAGATCAGGGCACCAGCAGATTTAGGTGTCTGGAGAGGGCTCTCTGCTTCACAGGTGACACCTTGTTGCTGCACCCTCACCTAGTGGAAGGGGAGAGTGCTGTATCTTCACATGGTAGAGGGTCAAAAGGCAAAAGAGACAAAGACAAAAGACAAAGGGATTTAGGAGCCCTAAATCTCTTTTAAGGGCAGTAATCCAGTTCATGAAAGCAGACCTCTTGTGACCTAATCAGCTCCCAAAGGCCCCACCTCTTAATACCATTACCTTGGGGATTAGGTTTCAACATAAGAATTTTGGAGGGATACAAACATTCAGACCATAGCAACTGTACATATGAGGGTTTATTTTGGAACTTTGTATTCTATTTCATTAGTCTCTGTGTTTGTCTTTATGCATGGATCACACTGTCTTGATTACTGTAGATTTGTAATAACTTTTGAAATCAGAAGTGTAAAATTTCCAACTTTGATCTTCTTTATCAAGATTCTTTTGCTATTCAGAGATTATTGAGGTTCAATATAAATTTTAGGATGGATTTTTAACATTTCTGCAGAAAATACAATTGGGATTTTGATAGGACTACATTAAATCATTAGATTGCTTTGAGCAGTATTGGCATTTTAACAATATGTAGTCCTTCAGTTCATTAAAACAGGCAGGATATCTTTCCATTTATTTGTATTTTCTTTAATTTCTTTTAGCAATGTTTTATAGTTTTCAGAGTATGTATCTTTTATCTCCTTGGTTAAGTTTGTTCCTAAGTATTTTATAATTTTTGTATTTCTAAGTATTTTATAATTTTATTTATAATGTTAATGTAGTTATTTTCTTAATTTCCTTTTCATATTGTATAAGTGATCTTTCATAGAGACTTATTTCAAATGTCACTTTTAAAATAAAGGCCTTTTCTGATTCTCCAAAATTCAGATCATTTTATGGAAGTGATCATTTTATCCTCTAATCCTCTTATCCCCTAGATATCTACTGTAGAAACTAATGCAACTTAGTGTATTTAATTGTTTAGAAATCTATCTTTCCCAACCAGAATTGAAAGCTCTTTGAGGGAATCTTTCATCTTTGTATCTTCAAATCCTGCCACATAGTAGAGATTCAATAAATATATTTTAATAGGTAAAGCAGTGGCAAAAAAGTGTGATGTAAACATAAAGGTCTAATTGAAAGAACATTTAACCTTAGGTAGTCTCCCTTCCCTCATTTACATTCATGTCTAAATCTTTGCATGAGAATTAAACCCTGTCCTGGTGTTCTAGAATCCCCTAAGGATGACGTACCAGAACTTTATCTGGCCGTTCATTTGGACACCCTGGTTGTTAGGATAAGAAGGGACATGAGACACAATTTACTGTGGCCTCATCACTTTTACTGTCAGGGTTAAGTGATGTGTCCAGGAACTCAAGCTAAATAATGAAAGAACTGGGTCGGAGTTAGAAGGCTCATTCTGGTTCTCTTTCTCAGCTGCAGTAGAATGAATAAAACTCCTCTGGCATCAAGATGTATTTAAAGACATGCTTTTAAGAATGACACTTAAAAATTCTACTTGACAGTTGTACATAGTAATCAACTGGAAGTATCTATTTAAGATGAGGACTATAATATTTTTAAATTGAAGTTGGTTTCAACATTATGTCAGCCTTTATATTGAAACATAGAGTACAAGTGATTTGTTAAGACCGTCTAAAATGAAACTGTTTAAGTAGCATGTAGATACAGGAACACTGTAAAAAATGTTAATAGTAATACCATAGGAACAATAAAAACAGCTTTATGGCTTTTATTTCTTTAAAGTTTTAGGTGATGAAAAGTGATTCTAAAATTTTATTGAGATTTTTCATACTATATGTGACACAATTTTAGCATAACTTACATTTGTTTTTTAAGACAGTGTCTTACTCTGTCACCAAGGCTGGAGTGCAGTGGTGCCATCAGAGCTCACTGCAGCCTTGACATCCCCGGGCTTAGGTGATTCTCCTACCTCAGCCTCCTGAGTAGCTGGGACTACAGGCATGTGCCGTCACACCTGGCTGATTATGTTTTTTTTTTTTTAAGAGATGGAATTTCAGCATGTTACCCAGGCTGCTCTCAAATTCCTGGGGTCAGGCAGTTCTCCCTCCTTGGCCTCCCAGAGTACTGGGATTATAGGCATAAACCACCTTGCCTGGCCACAAATCAAAAGTTGAACATACCATTTTTGTTACATCCGCATATTGAAATAATATATAGAGATTCTCTTTGACTTACGGTACAGTTATATGGTAGTAAACCTATTATAACTTGAAAATGCATTGAATACGTTTAACCTACCTGAAAATATAGCTTAGCATAGCCTACCTTAAATGTGCCCACAACACTTACATTAACCTATAGCTGGGCAAATCATCTGGCAACACAACACACTGTAGAGTGTTGTGTTGTTACCCTTGTGATTGAGTGACTGAATGGGAGCCGCAGCTCACTGCTGCTTTCCGTCAGTGAGAGAGAATTTCAAACTGCATATTACTATCCTGGAAAAAGACTAAAATTCAGAATCTCCAAGTACAGTTTCTACTGAACACATATTGCTTTCACACTATTGAACCACTGTAGTTTGGGAATTATCTCTATGAGTTCAGTAATATATTGAATTTTATTCCTTTTAGCATTCTAGACTGTTTTTTTTTTTTTTTGAGACGGAGTTTCGCTCTTGTTACCCAGGCTGGAGTGCAATGGCGTGATCTCGGCTCACCGCAACCTCCGACCCCTGGGTTCAGGCAATTCTCCTGCCTCAGCCTCCGGAGTAGCTGGGATTACAGGCACGTGCCACCGTGCCCAGCCGATTTTTTGTAATTTTTAGTAGAGACGGGGTTTCACCATGTTGACCAGGATGGTCTCGATCTGTTGACCTCGTGATCCACCCGCCTCGGCCTCCCAAAGTGCTGGGATTACAGGCTTGAGCCACCGCGCCCGGCCTAGACTGTTTTTATTAATAAATCTCTGTGATTATTCTCAAATTAGAGATCACGTAATCATATAAACGTCCCTAACAATATTAGAAAATGAGAGAAAACATCAAAAGCTTGGAAAGAAGAGGGAAATACTTATCTCGCAAAAAGGGTATATTATTAGAAACATATGATTTTGTTAAAGTTGATTTGTTATAGTGTACTCTGAGACAATTTTTAACAACTTCTTTGCATTTTAAGATTATTATGTAAATTTATTGCTGCTACATATTTAAAAGAGTTCACCTAAAGAAAATCTCCTATATAAAAAATATGTGAAGCCAAAAAAATAGATAAAGCTGTATTTGTTAGGGTTACAAATGTATTGTTTCTCTATTTAATTATTTATTTCAGTGTTCTCTTATATAATAAAGTATCCTAGTATATAAATATATTTTTAAGCCATTGTTCTTCAGACAATTTTCATCTTCAGTTATGAGATATATTATTTAGGAATTACCCTTACCTGACTTTTTGAAGGATATCTGATGTATGTGTTGTGTGATTTTCTGTTTAGTACTTGAAGGAATGTCTGTGGTACTAGGAGGAATTAAACAATCTCAATTATTCATAAGCTGCTCTTTCAGGACTTCCAACTTCTGTGTAAGTTGTTAACACAGATGAAAAATGACATATAGGTTTTGCATTAGTAAAAGCTTTTCTCATCCCAAATTCTCTAAGCAGTAGATTATACCACTGTGAGGAATATAAAATCAATATTAAGAAGTACTTTTCAAAAAGAAGGCGTTTTCTTTTCCCCCATTTCTATGTACCTATAGACTATATTGCAAAAGCACATTAGTAAAAGTTAAAAGTTCTTTGTGACAAATTTTATTTAAAATAGTAATAAATATGATAAAAGACTTCAGACCCAGTGAATAATGAGAGCTGATGGGTCAAAATCTGATATAACTGAAATCAGTAAATTGAAAAATGTTGGCCGGACACAGTGGCTCACGACTGTAATCCCAGAACTTTGGTTGGGAAGCTGAGGCAGGCAGATTGCTTGAGGCCAGAAGTTTGAGCTCAAACTGGCCAACATGACAAAACCTCATCTCTACCAAAAATACAAAAATTAACCATGTGTGATAGTGCGTGCCGGTAATCCCAGCTACTCAGGTGGCTGAGGCACGAGAATCGCTTGAACCAGGGAGGTGGCGGAGGTTGCGGTGAGCTGAGATTGTACCACTGCTGCAAAACAGCTTGGGTGATGGAGTGAGATTCTGTCTCAAAATAAAAAAAAAAGGAAAAAAAAAAAATGTTGTTTTCTTTAGACTCAATTGATTTGTTATGGCAAATAAGAAAATAAACATTAATGTACGTAGTAAAGAACAGTACAAATGCTCACTATTTTAATTTTCTGTTAACAAAAGTCCTTTTCTTAGATTTGTTGAACTTTTTGATAAACTCAGAAATTCAAATTTGATTTTTTTATGTTGATTGGGAAGTCCTTTTTATTGTGCTGAAATTTGTCCTGTGAGACTATAGCCTCCCAGGAGACAAAAATAACTTAATAGTCTCATGCATGCAGCCTTCAGCAGATACTGTGCTTGACACATATAGGGAGTGCTCACTAAGTAACTGAATAAATGAATTTGTGCTTCCACACCTTTATGCTATTTGTCTTCTGGGGTGATATAAACATGTTGCTAAATTGCTGTCAGAAGCTCTTATATGGGATAATTCTTCAAATCTGTGAAGTCTTAGAAATTATGCTCTAATCAGTCAAATCTTAGGAACGTAGTAAGTTAGTCCATCATGACATATGTAAAACTGTAAGACATCGTTAATATTGACTGTTTTTTGACCCATAAAGGTGACAGTTTTGTATGATTCAGCCTAATATTTCAACATGAGGTTCTTTTAAAACAGTTGAGGATATGCCAAGATAGAGAGGATCGAAGTTGTGTTATGACAGGGTAGTTGAGAAAAGATGTTTTTGTAATTTATATGAACTATAAGTTGATAAGTTAATTACAGTAATAATTGTTAGGAATACACTCTCACTCTTTCTTACCATGCTTATGCTGGACTTGTCTTTCTTCTTTGGCTACCCAGCATCTAATTTTTTTACACCACTCTCGTGTCAGATACGTTCTTTCACAGGCTCTCTTTACTGCTAGTGAAGGAAAATATGATCTTGGTCTGATACAGACTTTGAATCAGAAGCTGGCAACTTAAAGAAGAAAAGGACCATGCAGAATTCATCCTTGGGATAGGTGTGTCATCAGTGACAGCTGTCATCAGTCCAAGGCCAGTGGGAGCAATTTGGCCCTTTGTGTGCTGTTTGTGGTTTGGCACCTGATGCTCAGTGGAAAAGGAGGTGTTGGTACTGGACCTGGGCTCCACGATGTAAGGCTGGTTGCCTCGCCGGGGGCCAAATGGACACACCATTCCTCTTCGTACCTGAAAACTACGTCATCATTCTGAGCGCATTACTCAGCATCTGGCCTCTCCACGCGGTGTCCCCACAGCCATTTCCGCATTTCAATCTCAGTCCTCCAAACTAGGCACTCAGCCCCGCCGAAATTAAAAAAATCCCACTGAGACCTGCCCTATGGCAGCTTGCCCCGTACGTCCTCAGCCAGTCCACTTGCCAGCAGCCCCGCCTGGCTGCCAATGTACGCTCGCCTCATCCGTGCCCAGTCCCTTCATAACCAATGAGACTACCTCTGCTTTGTTTCCCCGCAGCCAATCAACTACCTCCACTCCTTATACAACCCACGCCCTAAAGAAGAGAAGCGTGACTTCTCTGGCCCCTTTGCTGGGCCATGGAACCTCGCCCCGGGGCTGAATAAATTGGCTTTTACTTTTTTACTCCGGTCTCCGTTTCCTCATTTAACTTGGCAATAAACCTTACACAGAGAACTTTGGACATCTCCTGTCTCCTTGGCTTCATGGCCTTTCAGCCTGGTCCTCTGGTCTTTGTTGTGGTCTTTCTTTATGTATTTTTTATTTTTTTGAGACTGGGTCTCACTCTGTCACCCAGCTCAACTTCCAAAATAGCTGGGACTACAGGCACACTCCACCATGCCTGGCTATTTTTTTTGTATATTTGGTAGAGACAGGGTTTCACTGTTACCCAGGCCAGTCTTGAACTACTGAGCTCAGGCAGTTTACCCACCTTGGACTCCCAAAGTGCTGGGTTTATAGGATTCAGCCACCACACCAGGCCCTCCCAGTGTTCTTGTATGAATTCTTTTCCTGCTCAACTCAGCCAAAGTTGCCATTTGTTGTTTACAACTGAGAACCAGTGTTCTATTGCTTAACCTTCTTTATTACCCTAGAAGAGAGACAAAAAGCTATTTGGGTGCAGTGACTACCAGCACAGAGCTTTTAGAATATGCCCCAAATTTATATACCATGATTGAAATGTCACAGCACATTAATTAGCTTTTAGTATAAAGTAGAATAATAAAGAAAATAACACAGTTAAAGTAAAATAACAGTAAGGTTTCAAAGATGTGGTCAGAAACTGCTTTGAGTTATTCACCGAGTTTCTCTCCTTATGTTTCTTATATCCCTTGTTCTTTGTCTGCCCCCTTCTGGGCAGTGAGTGACACTTATG
The DNA here is from genome assembly GCF_049354715.1 of Callithrix jacchus. Lineage (NCBI taxonomy): Eukaryota > Metazoa > Chordata > Mammalia > Primates > Cebidae > Callithrix > Callithrix jacchus. The sequence continues at coordinate 137,859,087 of NC_133505.1, forward strand.
TTTCAGAAGAGGAAGAATACAGCAGCAAAAGTAGAGAAAAGGCTTTAGAGTTTCAACAACTTAGCATAACGGTATGTTTTTACCTGTCCCCGATACTAGAAAAGATACTCTAGTTTGGGTGAAGAAGAGTTAGAGGCCAAGCAAGAGTGTGTGTTCTTGCCCCTCTGTCATTCCATGAGTGAAACAACAGAAATCCAGATAAGTCTTGAGAGCAGGAGTGACCTGTGCTCCGTCCCTGAGAAGTCTGCACAGATTCAGCAAAGCCAGAATTCCCTGTGCTCCCGGACTGCCACTGAAGGTGACAGAAGAGAGGATGGTTTCATGTGCCAGGTGGATGGTGTTCAGACCTTTTTGGGCCCTTTCCACCTTGATCTCCGACACTCGGCTGTTTCTGTGTGCTCAAGAGGAACAGGAAGGCAGTAAAGGGCCTCACGAGCCCCACTGAGTTCCTGCTTGCTCTGGTGTGGTATGGTAAGCTATAGGATGAAATCTTGTGTATCTGGGAGGGCACCAAAGTTTCAGAGAATCCTTGTATATGGGAATGAGGGAGAATCCAGTTGCCGAAATCAAGCTTGGTGCATGTCTTAGGAGATGCCAAATAGTGATCCAAATGCGGCCCACCTCTCTCCTCCAATCAAAAATGCTGTGATACTCCATTAGCTGCCGTCTTCAACAAAGATACAGTCCCAGGGAACACTAAGAATTTTCAAAATGTCTAATTTTTCCCACCAGGAAGAAATAGATATTCTAGTTGAAATACAGATGAGTAGCCAGGTGTGGTGATGTATGCATGTAGTCCCAGCTACTTGGAGGTTGAGGCAGAGGATCACTTGAGCCCAGGAGTTCGAGACCAGAATGGGCAACATTGTGAGACACCATCTTAAAAAAACAAACAAACAAACAAACAAACAAACAAACAAACAAACAAACTATAGATGACTAAATAAAGTTACTGTCACAGGAACGTTTCATAGCTTACTATGAGGATGCAAAGGCATAAGAATTATATAATGGACTTGGGGGAAATTTGCTAGGGGATCAGGGGTAAAAGACTACCTATTGAGTGCAGTGTACATTGCTGGTTGCATGGAAAAGTTCTTTAGTGGTGATTTCTTAGATTCTGGTACACTAAAGAACTTTTCCATGCAACCAGCACCACCTGCTCCTCCAAAACTAATGAAATAAAAATTAAAATAAAACCAATCTCGTTATACTCTTCTAGTTATTTTAAAATGTGCAATTAAATTCTTACTGACTATAGTCACTTTATTATGCTGTCAAATACCAGGTCTTCATCTCTCTATTTTTTTTTAATGCCCATTAACATCCCTATTTCTTTCCTATCCCCTACTACCTTTCCCAGATTCTGGTAACCATCTTCCTATGCTCTATCTCCATGAGATAGATTGTCTTAATTTTTAGCTTCCACAAATAAAGTGAGAACACGTGAAGCTTGTCTTTCTTTGCCTGGCTTATTTTACTTGAATTGAATGACCTCCAGTGCCACCTGTGTTGTTGCAAATGACAGGGTATCATTCTTTTTTATGGCTGAATAGAATGTACCACATTTTCTTTCTCCATCTGTTGATGGACAGACACTTAGGTTGCTTCTGAATCTTGGCTATTGTGAATAGTGCTGCAACAAACATGGGAGTGCAGATATCTCTTCAATATACTGATTTCCTTTCTTTTGAGTATATACCCAGCAGTGGGATTGCTGGCTTGTATAGTAGCTGTATTTTTAGTGTTTTAGGGAAAATTCAAACTGTTCTCCATAGTAGATGTATTAATTGACATTTCCACCAACAGTATATGAGGGTTCCTTTTTCTCCACTTCCTCCCCAGCATTTGTTATTGCCTGTCTCTTTTGGTTAAAAGCCATTTTAACTGAGGTGAGATGATATTTCATTGTAGTTTTGATTTGCATTTCTCTTACGATCAGTGATGTTGAACACCTTTTTATAAACCTGTTTGCCATTTGTGTGTCTTCTTTTGAGAAATGAGTATTCAGATCTTTGCTAATTTTAAAATTGAATTATTAAAATTTTTCCTATAGAGTTGTTTGAGCTCATCATAATTCTGGTTATTAATCCCTTGTCAGAAGGGTAGTTTGCACATATTTTCTCTTCTTCTGTGGGTTGTCTCTCTGTTGATTGTTTTCTTTGCTATGCAGAAGGAAGCTTTTTTTCTTTCTTTTTTTTTTGAAATGGTCGCACTCTGTTTCCCAGGCTGGAGTGTAGTGGTGCAGTTTCAGCTAACTACAACCTCCGCCTTCCAGGCTCAAGTGATCCTCCCACCGTGCCCTCCCAAGTAGCTGGGACTACAGGTGTGTACCACCATGCCCTGGCTAATTTTCATATCTTTTTGTAGAGATGAGGTCTAGCCATGTTGCCCAGGCTGGCTTCTGAACTCAAGTAGTTCGCACATCTTGGCCTCCCAAAGTTCTGGGATAACAGATGTGACCCACCATGCCCAGCCAGAAGCTTTTAAGCTTGATGTGGTCTCATTTATTTATTTTTGCTTTGGTTGCCTGTGCGTGTGAGGTATTACTCAAGAAATCTTTGCCCAGACCAATGTTCTGGAGAGTTTTTCCATTGTTTTCTTGTAGTAGTTTTATAGTTTGAGATCTAGATTTAAGTCTTTAATCCACTTGATTTGATTTTTGTATATGGTGAGAGACAGGGGTCTAGTTTCATTTTTCTGCATATGGATATCCAGTTTTCCCAGCACCATTTAATGAAAAAACTGTCTTTTCACCATTGTATGCTCTTGGCATCTTTGTTGAAATTGAATTCACTGTAGAGGTGTGGATTCATTTCTGGGTTCTCTATTCTGATCCATTGAGCTAAATGTCTGTTTTTATGCTAGTACCATGCTGTTTTTGTTACTATAGCTTTGTAGTATAACTTGAAGTTAAGTAATATGATTCCTTCAGTTTTGTTCTCTTTTCTCAAGATAATTTTGACTGTTCTGGGTCTTTTGTGGTTCCATGTGAATTTTAGGATTTTTTTTTCTATTTCTGTGAATAATGTCATTGGAATTTTGATAGGGAGTACATGGAATCTCAGATTGCTTTGGGTAGTATGGATATTTTAACAACATTGATGTTTCCAATCCGTGAACATGGAATATCTTTCCATTTTTTTGGTGCTATCTTTTAACTTATTCAATTAGTGTTTTATGGTTTTAATTGTAGAAATTTTTTGCTGCTTTGGTTAATTCCTAGGTGTTTTGTTTGTGACTATTGTAAATGGGATTACTTTTTGGATTTCATTTTCAGATTGTTCACTATTGTCATATAGTAATGCTACTGATTTTTGTATATTGATTTTGTATCCTGTACCTTTACTGAATTTTTTAATCAGTTCTAACAGTTTTTGGTTGACTCTTTTGGTTTTTTAAAAAATGTAAGATCATATCATCTGCAAACAAGTGTAATTTGACTTCTTTTCCAATTTGGATGCCCTTTATTTCCTTCTGTTGTCTGATTGCTCTAGCTACGACTTCTTATATTATGTTGAATAACAGTGGTGAAAGTGGGCATCCTCGTTGTGCTCCAGAGGTTAGAGGAAAGGCTGCCAGTTTTTCCTTATTCAGTATGATACTAGATGTGGCTTTATTATATATAGCTTTTATTATGTTGAAGTATGTTCCTTCTATACACAGTTTTTTGAGTTTTTTTTAAAATCATGAAGGGATGTTTAATTTTATCAGATGCTTTATCAGAATCAATTGAAATGATCGTATGGTTTTTATCCTTCATTCTGTTGATATGATGTATCACATTGATTTATACAGATATTTTGAACCATCCTTGCATCCCTGGAATAAATCCATTTGGTTATAATGAATGATCTTTTTAGCGTATTGAATTTAGTTTGTGAATATTTTAGATTGAAGATTTTTGCATCAATGTTTATCAGAGATATTGGTGTGTAGTTTTCTTTATTTGATATGCCTTTGTCTGGTTTTGATATCAGGGTAATATTGGCCTCGTAGAATGAGTTTGGAAAAGTATTCCCTCCTCCTCTATTTTTTGGAATAGTTTGACTAGGATTGGTATTAGCTCTCCTTTAAATGTTTGGTGGAATTCAGCAGTGAAGGCATCAGGTCTCAAGCTTTTCATTGCTGGGAGGTGTTTTACTATGGCATTTATCTCATTTTTTATTGGTCTGTCCAGGTTTTGGATTTCTTCATGGTTCAATCTTCATAGATTGTATGTGTCTAGGAATTTATTTGTGTCCTCTAGATTTTACAATTTATTGGCATATAGTTGCTCATAGCAGCCACTAATGATCCTTTGAATTTATGGGGTATCAGTTGTACTGTCTCATTTATCAGCTCTTATTTTATATGTTTGGGTCTTCTATCTTTGTTCTTAGTCTGGCTAAAGGTTTGTCAATTTTGCTTATCTTTTCAAAAAAGCAACTTTTCATTTTGTTATTTTTTTTGGATTCTTTTTCATTTTCATTTATTTCTGCTTTGATATTTAATATCTCCCACTAATTTTGGGTTGGGTTTGCTCTTGCTTTTCTAGTTCTTTAGGATGATTTATAAGGTTATCTGTTTAAAGTTTTGCTTCTTTTTGATATAGGCATTTATAACTACAAAATTCTCTCTTAGTACAGCTTTTGCTGTATCCCATAGGTTTTGTTGGTATGTTGTGTTTCCCTTATCATTTGTTTCAAGAATTTTTTTCAGTTTTCTTCTTAATTTCTTCATTGGCCCATTGGTCATTCAGGAGCATATTGTTTAATTTCCATATCTTTGTATATTTCCCCAAATTCCTCTTATTATTGACTTGTAGTTTTCTTCTGTTATGGCCAGAGAAGTTGCTTGATATCATTTCAGTTTTCTGAATGTTTTAAGACTTATTTTGTGACCTAACGTATGGTCTGTCCTTGGGAATGATTCATGTACAGAGGAAAAGAATGTGTATTCTGCAGCCATTAGATGAAACATTCTGTAAATATCTATTAGGTCCATTTGGTCTGTATAGTGCAGATTAAGTCTATGGTTTCTTTTTTGATTTTCTGTCTGGAAGATATGTCCAGTGCTGAAAGTAGGGTGTTGAAGTATCCAACTATTATTGTATTGGAGTCTCTCTTTTTAGCTCTAGTAATGTTTCTTTTGCATATCTGGGTGATCCAGTGTTGGGTGCAAATATGTTTACAATTGTTATATCTCTTGCTGAATTAACTCCTTAATCATTATATAATGACCTTCATTGTCTCTTCTTACAGTTTTTGCTTGAAATGTATTTTTTCTGATAGAAGCATATACACTCCTGCTCCTTTTTGAGTAGGATTGGTATTAGCTCTTCTTTAAATGTTTGGTGGAATTCAGCAGTGAAGGCATAGGATTTCTTTTTTCTTTTTTTTTTTTCCAGTCTGTGTGCATCTTTATAGGTGAAGTGTGTTTCTTGCAGGCACCAGATTATTGAATCTTGTTTTTTAAAATCCATTCTGCCACTCTGTGTCTTTTTATTGGAGAGTTTAGGCTATTTACATTCAATGTTATTAGTGTTAAGTAAGGACTTACTATTGCCATTTGTCATTTGTTTTTGCTTTTGTGATTTTCTCTTCCTCTTTTCTTCTTGCCTTTTTTTAGTTAGGGTGATATTCTCTTGTGGTATGACTTAACTTCCTGCTTTTTATTCTTTTGTGTATACGTTGTATATGTTTTGCTTTGAGGTTACCCTGAGGCTTGCAAATATTATCTTATAACTCATTATTTTAAAGTGATGTCAACTTAACCCTGATTGAATAAACAAGCAAAAAGAAAACTAATAAAAACTTTTCACCTTAACTTTGTTCTCCCACTTTTTTGTTGTTTCTCTTTTTGTCTTATAGTGATATGTCTTGAAGAGTTGTAGTATTTATTATTTTGATTAGTTCATTGTTTAATATTTCTTCTGACAGAACTAATCTATATACCCTCATTACAGTGTTACAATAGTCCATGTTTTTCTTTGTGCTTATTATTTCTAGTGAGTTTCCTACCTTCAGATGATTTATTATTGTTCATTAATGTCCTTTTCTTTCAGATTGAAAAACTATCTTTAGCATGTCCTATAAAACAGGTCTGGTGTTGGTGAAATCCCTCAGCTTTTGTTTCTCTGGGAAAGTCTTTATTTCTCCTTCATGTTTGAAGGATATTTTTATCAGATATGCTATGCTAGAGTAAAAGATGTTTCCTTTTAGCATCTTAACTATGTCATCATATTCTCTCCTGGCCTGTAAAGTTTCCACTGAAAAGTCTGCTGCCAGACATATTGGAGCTCTACACTGTATGTTATTTGCTTGATTTTTCTTGCTGCTTTTAGGATCCTTTCTTTATTCTTGACCTTTGGGTGTTTGCTTATTAAATCCCTTTAGGTAGTCTTCTTTGAATTAAATCTGCATGGTGTTCTATAACCTTCTTATAGTTGAATATTGCTGTCTTTCTTCAGATTTGGGAAGTTCTCTGTTATTATCCTTTTGAATAAACTTTCAACCCCTATCTCTTTCTCTAACTCTTCTTTAGGCCAATCACTCTTAGATTTGTCCTTTTGAAACAATTTTCTAGGTCTTGTAGGTGGTCTTCATTGTTTTATGTTCTTTTTTCTTTTGTCTTCTCTGACTATTTTCAAATAGCCTGTCTTCAAGCTCACTAATTCTTTCTTCTGTCTGTTCGGCCCTGCTATTAAGAGATTGTAATACCTTCTTCAACATGTCAGTTGCATTTTTCAACTCGAGAATTTCTGCTTGATTCTTTTTAATTATTTCAATATCTTTGTTAAATTTATCTGATAAAATTCTGAGTCATTCCTGTGTGCCAGTTTTCATATCTTTAGAATTGACTTAATAGTATTAGCCCCACCTATTTTTGGATAAAAAAAACCATGTGAAAATTTATTTACCCTTGATCTTTGCAAAGTATGATTTTTTTACATATATGCCAAATGATTCTGTCCTCCTCTTTGTGCATTCTAGTTCGATGTTTGTGAAATTATAGCAATGTCATGTTGTTAACATATAGTGCCTTTGTTATTGTGCCTATTTTATTTTTTAATTTTTTTATTCAAAAGTAATATATGTTCATTATAACAATTCAAACCATGTATGTTTCTATGTATAACTCTGGTCTCTTCTACCTCTACTCAATCTCAAACCACATCCCAAGGTATTCTATACTATTTTTCCATGTTAGTAAAAATAGATAGGCTATTTTCTTTATTTCTCTCTCTTACATTCCAGAGAACCATGTTATAGATGTAATAACCATGTAAGTTCTCTTTTTTTGCTTAATGGATCATGGCCATCTTCTCATGTCTATGTGTTAGTTCTAATTAATTCCTTTTATTTCCTTCATGATGGCCATATAGTAATTTATCAACCACTTCTTTATTGATGAAAGTTATCTCCAGTTTGTGTGAATTCAGATAATGCTTTAATAAATATTTTTTCATAGAATTTTGTATACTGATGCTTTTATTTCTTTTGTATTTTCCCAGAATTCGAACTGCTAGCTCAAAATGCTGGTGTAGCTTAAATTTTAATAGTTGCTACCCAGATTGCTTTCCATCGTGCTTGTGGCAGTTCTCATTCTGCAACACCATCATTTCTTCATGTATTTTCTCTAACTCCGTCTCCTTTGCCCTTGTTCAGGGACTTCAGTTACAGACACATTAGACAACTTGACATTGTCCCAGGGCTCACTGATAATTCTGTTCTCTATTCTTTTTTCTTTACATTTTCTTTTTTTTTAGTGTGTTTTCTTTTATGTTCTATTGCATTGTTTTCAAATTTATCAATATTTTGCTCTGCTGTGTCTCACCTGTTACTTCCATCCAGTTAATTTTTCTCAGAAATTGCTGTTTCCATCTCTCTATAAAGTTGATTTGAATTTGGATTTTAATAGTTTCCATGTCTCTACTTGACTTTTTGAACCTAGGACATACAGTTACAATAACTATTTTGATGCCCTATGTACTAATTTTAACCTCTATGTCAGTTCTGAGTCACTTTTGATTAATTGATTAATCTTTTCAAAAATGAGGGCCATATTGACCAGTTAGTTTGCATGCCTAGTAGTTTTTGATTAGATGCCAGGCATTGTAAAGTTTACCTTGTTGGGTGCTGGATTGTTTTGTATTTCTATAAATATCCTTGGGCATTGTTCTGGTACACAAGTTACTTGGAAATAGTTTTTTGTTTGTTTGTTTTGGGTCTTGCTTCTAAGATTTTTTGGGTACTAGAAGAGTACCAGTCCAGAGTTAATTATTCTTCACTAGTGAGGCAAGACTATTCTTTTTACCTGATGTCTCATGAATCTTGAGTCTCTACTTGAGTCTCTACAGTCTGGCTAATGGGACAGACAGTATTTCTGGGCTCCATCTGGGTTTCTCCTCCTTACACAAGGCCTTGGACACTCAAAGATATAAGCTGGGACAATCAAAGATCTCACCTTTTCTTATTAGAGTACTGGACACTCTTCCCTCTAATCCTTTTGAGTATGTTTCTCCCCAGCCCAGGATAGTTTCCTTGCACACATGCACTGTTAAGGAGGACTCCGTTGAATATTCTGGGGGAACCCTTTGAAGAGCTCTGAAATTTTCTTGGTTTAGGTCTCACGTCTCAACTACTCTGTCCCTTTTAGCTCTTTTCCCTCAACCCAGGAATGGCTGGACTCTTATCTGTTTCACCTCCTACACAAGGCCTTGGACACTCAAGGATATAAGCTGGAACAGTCAAAGGGCTTACCTTGTTTGTTTCTCGTTGCTCAGGGAACGTTTCTGCTGATTTATCTTGGAAGCAGAAGTTTTAGACATGAAGGGTTTCAGATGAGCTAGTCCTTTTTTATACTTATGGAAACCACTGGGATGTTCAGTGAAAATCAGCGTCATGTCAGCCCAACAGTTATTCTGTTTATTAGGTAGCCTTTCAAATTGTTTTTGTGAGTTTTACCGTAGGTGTGAAATCACTGGACATTTAACTGTCATATAGCATTTGTTATCATCACATTATGAATTTTTGCTCTCTTTTAAAGAAAGTATCTTAAACAGGTCTATACAATAATTTTCACTGTAAAATAATTAGTTATTGTTTGAGCTGGTATTTTTTTGCAATTAAAGACAACTGTGAAAATATTGTAGCAGCATTTCTTTGTTTCTCATTATTTTCTTCAGAGACTGCAAATAGGACATTTCAAGAAAAAGGCATCCGGGCAGGAGAGAGCAGAAGTTTTAAGCCTCATTTGACCTTCATGAAGTTGTCAAAAGCACCGTGGCTCCGTAAGAATGTGAGTGCATGTTCTTATTGCAAGCCTGTTTTACCAGGCCATGCCAGCCATGAGCATGGTCAGGAGCATGAGTGAGTGACATTGCTGTGGTCTCTGACACCACTCTTGCTTCTGGGATTTCAAGTCAGGTTGGTACCAATTTCCAGGAACGCTGAGGATGCTCCTGGCCCTCCACGGAGGCTATTTGAGCTTTGCCTTCCTTTGCCACTGTGGCTGTTCTCCCATACTCTGGCATCATTTATTTCTACCACTGTTGCTGCATCTGCTTCATCCTCGAGGTGGTGCCATAGTTCAGTTTTGCTGCTATTCTTGCTTGTGGTTATTTGCATCCTGTTGCTCTCAAAGCTTCCTCCGCTGGCCTGTGTACGCTGGTGCTGCTCACTGCCAACTGGGTTCTTCAAGGCGGGCAAAGCTTTTTTACCCCTCTTCCTGTCACTCTTTAAGGTTTCCAAAAGATCATCTTTCAGTAGTTGCCTCCATTGAGGCCTTGGAACCAGGTGTACCAGAGACTGGGTATGAGAGTAACTGAGGGACCCCCTTTCCTGGAGGTATTTAAAAATACTTCTCCCTAAGGATGGTCAGCAGTGGCACAATCCAAGCAACAGGTCTTTTGACTTCCCCTGTCTCAGGGTGATTTCCTGCCTTTGTAGGCCACCCCTTCTTCCCTCCGAGGTCAGAGCAACTTTTGACTTTCTTCTAGGTTCATGAGCATTTCTCCTAAAATCCTAAGGCCACCCTTCATTGTGTTTCCCATTTCAGCCTAGGGGGTTCCTCACGCAGATTCAGACACATGATGGCCTGCTCTGATAGATCAGCGTTTTAGAGGTGGGCATGCAGATTAATAGCTGCTCTCTGCTCTCCATGACCCTTTGCTGTAGTTAAGACTGATTTGCAGCTCTAGAAATGAAGGCCATGTATAGTAGTAAGTAGATTTTTTTTTCTAAATTTGGCACATTTTGTATTTAATGTCTCTGTCCTCAGAAAAGTCTTTTGGGTCTTTTAAATCATGGGTTTGGGTGCCTCACCATCTTGTAGTTGAGTTTTCTATAAACTATTGCTGAAAATCTCAAAAAGATATCTTGCATGGTTTTTTGGATTGCAATGCCACAAATTTAGTAGTATCATATAAGGTATCATTCCAGAATATGTTAGGTAAAGTAATTGGCGTAAATGATAGATTTTGGAATCTGGCATGATAAAAATTTACAAAACCTGTTGACTGAAAGTTTGAATTCTTATTGGTTATCTTTCTTGTTTTGCTTTCAAATGGATTATCCTCTTCCAAGTGGTTTCAAACTTAATCACAGAATGACAATCAGTGGTGAAGGTAATATCTCCATTCCAAAATGTTTCTTTGTCTTTATAGTATTAACTTTGAAATGAGAGCACCCAAGGGATTTTATTAAAAAACTGCTTAGACTATATGTGTCAACATTTCAAGCTGCATTTAAATGATTTATTGGCAGTTAATTTCACAGAAACAATCTTACCCTATAGAAAAGTGACGTGAGACTTGGAATGGTTGTGATGTCACTGAGATCACAATTTTATCAGTTACAGAGCCCTGTCTCTGTACCTGAGAAACCATCCTATCTCATTCTGTCTCACATTCTTCCCTCCTCCTGGCCAGCTCTAGTTCACACAGAGTCATTTCTATATGTAAGGAGCTCCTGTTCCAAATCATCTTAATTAAGTAAATATGTATTGAATGACTACTGTGTGCCAGACACTGGGTGCTGGGCACAGAGTGGTGATGAATATAGTCACTGTTTGAATGGTACACAAATACAAATCAGATTGCATTTTGTTTAGGTTAGAATGCTTGATTTTTAGAAAATGAATTATGATCTTATTTTTCAGAAAGTCAAATAAGAATTTTTTCTTTTAATTTATGGAATGAATCTATTCCCATCACTACTATGATGGTCAGTTTGCCTGAAAGTTTGAGGAAGTGGATCTTAGATTTGGGAATTCACAAGTCAGCTGGGGTACCTTTTGAAACTTCAGATTTCCACCCTCTACCCTTAGATTAAAGATGCACCTAGGACCTAAGCTTTTGATGTTCAGTAAATGCCATCTATGATTCTGATCCAGATGATCTGCAGAGGAGTATACTTGAGACCTGTAGGCTTAAATAAATATCCAACAGTTTCTTGTGCAGTAAATCTACGGTAAAGGTTAAAACCTATGAAAAGGTGGCATACATACAAGAGGATTTCATTTATTTACTTTATTATAATTCATGATTTGGTATGTATATTGTTTAAAATACATGGTTTCTTAGTCTCATTCTTAATGTTTTTACATTTACAGATATCTATTTTCCTCTCTCTCAGTGCTAATTTTCTTCTGGATTTTTGTTTTAAATCCATCCATTGATCTAATGGTCACAAGCAGATGATCATTAAATAAAGATGATCATGGAATGTATTGCTGGCCTTCCATGTTATTTAGAGTGAAAGTGAAATAAAAGAAGGGGGTGGCAAGATAGTTTTTTTTTTTTCTCCACTTGCATGTTAGGAGATTGGACTCATTTCACATATTTTATTTTTTATTTAAAAAGTTATTTTAATTATAGAAGTATTATCTGAATATATGTTTACTGTAAACAGTCCAAATACATACAGACCTACAGAGTGAAAGTTACAGTTTCTCCCTCATTACCATCCTGCAACCTCCTTTTCCAATATAATGTTTCTCTCTCTCTAGGTAAACATTGCCAGTAGATCCTTCCAGACTTTTTCCTATGCATGGCAAATATATATGGACACACATACACATACACGCATATAATTTCTTTAAAACAGAAACAATTATTTTGATTTATCATAATTGAAATATTCTTCCCTTGATGAATCATTAGATTGATTTCTGTTTCTTTGCTACCACAAATAATGCTGTTATGAACTTCCTTGTTCGCTTTTCTTTGGGTGGATATGCCAGTATTTCAAAGTACCAATTTTTTGAATTGGAATTCTAAGGGCAAAGGGTATTGGACATTATAAACTTTCAGAAACATCTCAAATTGCCTTGTCAAGCAATAGTGCCAACTTATACTCCCGACCATGGTGTATGAGAAGAACATTTGTTAGGATAAACTTGTGATAGAAAGACTATCAGAGGTCATATAAAATTGATAATGGCCCTTTGAGCATGAATTATGCAACTGACATTAAAAAAATATAAAAAAAAATCTCGTTTTCTTTAAGATGTCCTAGCTGCTATTATTCTAAAGAATTTAAAAAGAGAAGTTCTTTATGCATAAAATGTTTACTAATTTAAAAAGAGAAGTTCTTTATGCATAAAGATGTTTGCTGATGTTAATAATAGGGAAATAATAGAAATAACTCCCACAACAAAAAGGAAATATTTAAGTCAATTATGGTGTAAATCGTATAAATGTTGTAAGCAGCTAGTAAAGTAGATATAAGGATTCTATAACAGCACAAAAAGGTAAATAAAACACTATACCATATATAGTATATAAAATCTATACTATAATTAAAATTGCATAAAAATGGTTTCCTTGGGTTTGCCTTGCCAATACCTTAATGATTTCAGTGCATTTTAGAGGTAAAAAGTGGCTTCCCACAGTTGTTCTCTTAGCCCATTATTTTTTGGTAGATCAGTGAATAGAGCTGACCTTAATGTCACTCAGAATATAGTAAATCCCAAAGGATAGGACTTTGGTGAGCGGAGTGTAATAAGAAGTGGTGATGAGCTAGTTAGGCCCCATGACAATGCAGGAGTGAGGGGAAGCCATGGGATTCAGAAAACCTGAAGGCTTTCCATTGTCATGGGATTGTTCCTTCAGTTTCAGGTATGGAGGGGTGGTGTAAAGTGAGACCATCTGGAAGAGAGCTAAATTATACCTCCTGTTAACCAGGTGTGGTGGCTTACACCTGTAATCCCAGCACTTTGGGAGGCCAAGGTAAGAGGATCACAAGGTTGAGAGTTTGAGACCAGCCTGGCCAATATGGTGAAACTCCATTTCTACTAAAAATACAAAAATTAGTCAGGTGTGGTGGCAGGCACCTGTAATCGCAGCTACTCAGGAGGCTGAGGCAGAAGAATTGCTGGAACCTGGGAGGTGGAAGTTGTGATGAGCCGAGGTCGTGTCCTTGTACTCTAGCCTGGGCAACAGAGTGAGACTCTGTCTCAAATTAAAAAAAAAATGCTATGTTTTAAAGACTGATGCCAACTGGTGTCCTTCTTATATTTTGATTTGACCTGCTAGAGGATAGTCTGGAAATGACTTTGTGTATGATACTGATGCACTCCTAAAGTACTGGTGCTATTGTTGTCAGGGTAGACATGATGATTTTTGGTAAAAAGAGGTGTGATGTGTAGAGGAATGCTCCGGATTACTTTAAAATTTCTGGCTGGGTATAGTGGCTCACACCTGTAATCCTAGCACTTTGGGAAGCCAAGGTGGGCAGATCATGAGGTCAGGAGTTTGAGACCGTCCTGGCCAACATGGTGAAACCCAGTCTCTACTAAAATGCAAAAAATTAGCCAGGTGTGGTGGTGCACACCTGTAGTCCCAGCTACTCAGGAGGCTGAGGTAGGGGAATCACTTGAACCCGGGAGGTGGAGGTTGCGGTGAGCCGAGATTGCACCACTGCACTCCAGCCTGATGGCAGAGCTGTGTCTAAAATAAAATAAAATAAAATAAAATAAAATAGAATAAATTCTGAGATAGTAAGATAGCTGGTCCATTCATTATTGTCTATAGGAGTTGTAATGAGATATTCTGTAGTGATAACCCAGTTGAGATTCTTTTTTATTATCTAGTCATTGTCATTTTAAAAAATAACCTGAAAAGCTGTTATCCATGTCAACTTAAAAAATTGTGATTCAAAGTCAGAGCTATAATCAGTCTGTTTATGAAAGTAAAACATCTCATTGACATTAAAGATGTGGACAGGTGGCTGGTACAGGGGATGAGTGTTCACTCCTTGGGAGGTTGTACAGATCTAATGTGAGGATTTCCCAGTGGTGTTTAGTTTTTGGTGCAGAAATTCCTGGGCTTCCAGGGTCCTGTCCTCTTGTGGGCACCTGTTAACAGGTAATTGCATGTAGTAGCAGTAACCAAAAGCCCAGTGGGGAACTAAACATTCTGTATATTGTATTCAAAATTTTGAAAACACAGAAACTTCTCTCAAATGTCCTGATGTGAAGCTTCTTCTGTGACAGCATGGAATTCTGGTTGCCAAGTTGAGGCTAAGGACAGATTCTGCGAAACATAAGGCTTTTCTTGGCAATTATATCTCTTTCTAACACCAGGAGACATTTAGTCAGTGTGTCAGCTTTGCGTATTCTTAGTTTCATGAAATTCTAGTGGGTATATTGCATAATAAAATATCAAAAGGAGTTATTATTGTATTTTGTAATTTTTTCATCAAATGAATGAAGCTTCAGAAAATTGTACTAAATTACTGTTTCTGAAATTGTAACTAAAGTTCAGGTTATTTGTAGTTTTTCAGAATTTAGTTGACATGGCTAGTCTGCTAACTTGTTCAGCTCCACGCTTTTTATAGTGTATCTTTTTGGACTTAGTTTTCTTATTGAATGACCTTGGGTTTCGGTGATTTAAATGTTGCAAACCTTAGTTGGTTAGAAATATGTGCTAACACTTGGTGGCAGAAGAAGACAAGTTTCAAGTCAAACATCTTAATGCAGATCTAGTATCCTCAAAAAATAAATGTGATATCCTAATGTATAGGTCAGTTGTTTTTAAGCATAAATTATTTTCTGGGCTTCTTAGATATCTTCCCTGATTTATGACTCTTTAAAATTACTACTGTAGCACTTGAATTCACAAAGGTGTCTTATAAACATGGCACTGTTGTACAGAGTCAGAAAACGAGAGTACTTTAGAATGAAAAAAATGATCCTTGAAAACTGTTAGCTACTTTCACTTAGACTGGTTTGAGTGCAGAATTCAATATGCAGAAAGCAAGGGCTGAACGGTGATCACTGGACCATATGATGATGATGTTGAGGGGAATGGAGAAGAGGATATAGGACAGTCATTGGTAGAATGGAAAAGGAGAGCATATGGAGGAAGATTTTGTTCTGATGCTACCAAAAGAGGAAATTCCAGTTCCTGAATTGTTTGGTGGTTGAGTATATGAACCAAAATGGTAATGAAAAGTTTCTCTACTAGGTTGGTTGAATTCAGCCCTACTCTGCATCCCTCCTTAACTGCCAGCTGCTTTCCTCATTCACTACCATTATTTACTCGTATGTATGTGTGTATGTATGTATGTATGTGTGCGTGTATGTATGTATGTATGTATGTATGTATTGCCTGCCTGCCTGCCTGTCTATCTATCTACATATTGGACTGCTGCTCACTTTTGGGGGTCCGCATGACAGTGAGCATTTATAAACCAGTTTGAAAATCAGGAGCACTAAGCCTATTCCTTCTTAAAGGAATCCCTGTAGTAAATTTAAAGGACCATGAGCTTTCCTCTTTTAGCCGTGTTGTTTAGTCCTGAACAAATCACATAACCTCTCTTGATCTCTGTTGACTTATTGTAAAAAGAGGACTCTTAACTCCTGTGCTATTCTGAAATGTCTACAAGATAAATACTTTGACCAAATTGCTTAATTTGGCTTCACACAGAGATTTTTTTTAACTTCATAGTGGCTTTCTTGTCTGCGTGGAAGGAACATGACAGAAGGAAGAAAGGTCTTCAAGTACTGATAGGAAGATAGTGGCAATTTAGGTATGAGTCTTTCCGCCTGTCCTCCTGGAAGCCAGAGGGAGCAACAAGGACAATGGGAAAAATATTCTACACATGTTTTTTAAGAGCTACGATTTCACTTGGTTGCCCAGGCCTAGAGTACATGGCATGATCATAGCTCATCGCAGCCTCCCACTCCTGGGCTCAAATGATTCTCCTGCCTCAGCCTCCTTAGTCGCTGGGACTACAACTGTGCATACCACGCCTTGCTACTTAAAAAAAATTTTTTTTGTTTTGTAGAAATAAGATCTTGCTATATTGTCCAGGCTGGTCTTGAACTTCTGCCCTCAAATGATCCTTACACTTTAGCCCCCCAAAGTGTTGGGATTACAAATATAAGCTATTGCACCTAGCCACATGCTACATCTTTAGTGAAACTGGGAGGTAGAGAAATCCTGTCAATACCAAATTATGTGGAAGGGCTGGTGGTAGAGCCCCTCCTGACCTGGGAGGCAGAATAGGCAAGCTTTCACAGGGTTCTAGATTTTAAAGAATACTTCTTCATTCTAACAAAGGAGAAGAGCAGAGAAGCCCGAAGACTACCCTGCCACTTCCTTCCTTCATCCTCAAAGAGGGCATTTGTAGATGCCCTTGGTATTCAGTGAACCTGGATTATTCCAGACAAAACATTAAAAATATCTTTGGTGCAAGATAAAGCAGATTGTTTCTGTAACCTATTTTTGAATCTCCCAGTGTCAAATGGCTTAATTACTCACAGTTTTTAGTTGTTTTTGAGACACTTTTCTTATTTCCAAGTATATTAAACAGCAAATCTCTTTGTTTTAATGGCATTTTAACACTAAAAGTTCAGTGAATTCTCATGTGAGATAGAATTGTAATTTCTTCTGAGATACTTTAGATTGCATTACTCAACACTGTCATCTACTGTGTGATAAAGAGCACTATTTATAACAGGTGCCTTCACTTATGTTTCTAATGTATTTTTTAAATTTATGCTGTTGAATTGTCTATTTCTATATATTAAAAAACAACTTTACAATTGTTTAACAATGATATTTACAAAGGTAAACCTGCTTAACTATCATCTGGAATCTTTCAGTACTTTATATGTCTTCAAAAATTGAGAAACAATAAACAGAATGCAAAATTATTTTACGGGAAATTCTAGAAATTGACTAAAGTCAGGATTACAAATGATTCCTGGTTGATCTTGATTCTGTTAGAGATTTTGACAACTCTGCAAATCTTGGAAGAAATGACTGGTGAACCTAATATTAAATCTTCAAAGTGGAATGGGGATGTGAAGAAAGTATCTTCAATAGCATTTTCTGAGATTTTTCTTTCTGAACATCTCTCAGGGTTTTATGTGAAGCAGGGGTCTGATGCAATGGTGGATTAAGTAAAGTTCATCTAATTCTTTGTGTCAGAACTTCTTAGGACCTCTGAAATGCAGATGCTTATTGTGAATCTCAAGTGTTTACAACAACAGAGATTCTTTTTTTTTTTTGCCCATGTTCATGGGTCCTCTGGCTCTGCTCCACGTTGTCTTTACTTGGTACTGTGGCTGGGCAGCCTCCATCTAGGACTTTTCTGCTCTTCTGGCAGAAGGAAAAGAGAGTTAGTGACCATGCTGATTCTTACAGCTTTCACTAAGAAGTGACACACATAATTTCTGATCATATTTTATTGGCCAAAGCAAGTCACATGGTCCCTCCCTTCTGAGTGTGACAGAGTAGGATATATAATTTGCTTGCAGGAAGGGACACCACAGGAGGGGCAGTAAATATTTTGAACAGTCGTGCAGTCTACTCAGCATTGTTTCCCAACCAAATGCGTTTGACCAGCAATTCCTTTTTTCACTGACTGGTTTGTAGCACTAGCATTTTGGTAGAACATGGTTTAGGAAATACTGATTTGATAATTCCAGCTTAAATGATTTTTTTTTGTTTAAGATCTAGATCCTGTAGACATTTTTATTTATTTTCTGGCAGTTGCATCTACAGACAAACTTCTGATTTAAGTGAAATGGAAGAATCAGAGTTTTAGAACTTATATTAAAAGATGTATTATTGAAGTATTCAAGCTAATTAAAATTGCATGTGTTTGCCTTAATAATATTAAATGTAAAAATTCGATCTCAACAATTACCATTAGTTTTGGGAAAAATGTTTTTCTCAGTGAGACATTTTTAGACATTTTGAAATTTCTATCAGCTGGTAATTAATTTTATTTTCTTAGTTAAGGACAGAATGGAACATCATGATAATATAGGAAACTGGCCAGCTCCACAGTGGATTGATTATGGGTAAAGACAAAATGAATATATGGTCAAGAAAACCTAAGATTTTATTCCAAAATGGTGTTGAGGCAGAACTATTTCGCTTGTTTAGTAAGTGACAGTAGCGAATTTCTGACCCACTCAAATGGTCACATAAAAGCAAAAAAGCTGGAATTATTCGGATGGCAAGAAGATTTTCTCTGTCACTGGAAAGATTGGCCAACGAGCTCTTATTAAAATAATTAACTGCTTAGTGAAAGAAGGTAAAGGTATATTTTTCTGGAGAGACTCAGATATGAGAGAGAACTAAGATTGCAATCCAAAAACATAACTAGTTTATATTGGAATAATACTTCAATTTCTACATATGAGCTGGTTTATTTTGACCATCAGAATCTTACTCTCTCAAGGAAAGATACCTTATCCCAGCACTTTGGGAGGCTAAGGCAGGCGAATCACCAGGTCAAGAATTTGAGACCAGCCTGGCCAATGTGGCGAAACCCTGGCTCTATTAAAAATAAAAAAAAAATAGCTGGATGTAGTGATCGGCGTCTGTAATCCCAGCTACTTGGGAGGCTGAGGCAGGAGAATCACTTGAACCCAGTAGGCAGAGTTTGCAGTGAGCCAAGATTATGCCATTGCACTCCAGGCTGGGCAACAGAGTGAGACTCTGTCACCAAAAAAAAAAAAAAAAAGAAAACAAGAATAATGCTAGTTCTTCAAATTACGAAACCAGTTCAATTCTCTTTCAATTGGTTACTCTAGCAAATTAAAACACAAAAAGGTTGTTGGCCTCTTTGCCAGGGCCAAGCCTCGTGTTATCTGTAGTTGAAGACCTGACAAAACTTATATCATCTTAGGGACTAGCTATCCTTGGCTACAGGAATTCCAGTGTGGTTCCTACAGGATGTGTTCTGTCTTTATACCCTACTGATGGCAATATATTTAACTGTTGGCCAGGTTTGTGACACCATTTTGGAGATTGAGCTTTAAGACCTTTTAGTGCAACTGTATCTTTATACTGTCCCTAAGCTGAAGACCAGAGTCTGGAACTACTGCTCTTCCTTCCTTGGCTGTTGCCTTCTTCACAGCTGGATTTTGTTATAATAATTTGTTGCATAACTTTGTTTAGAGCAGAACATTTCTTTCACAGTAATTTCTAGTTTGGTCTCCAGCACTACTGTGGGATCCTCATCAGCCATTCATTACCTGGGAGAATGTTCTGTGTGACTCCCTGTAGTGATCTTGCACCTTTAGCAACAGCCCCTCCCTAGTCTTAACCATTCCATGTCTCATGACTTGGTCCCCTTGGATCCCACCTTGCTCTTCACCCTCCCTGACCTACCCTGACAATCAGAAAATGGTAAACTTTGTGCTCTTGGATTTCCAGCCCAAATATCTTTAGAATTTAGTTCACCAGGGAGTGGTCACTGGGGAATAAGCTGAATAGATAGGGAAATCACACCAAACATACTTCTCAACAGGTGGTAACTTATCCATCACACATATATCCCTATTGGCAGGTACCTAAGATGTACAGAGTGGGTATGTGATAGACATGGAAAGGATGGTGTTGTTCAATTTGTCTAGCTTTCTGGGGTCTGTGTGCACAATGATAGCACCTAGTGGGTATAGTGAAAGGGGAATATGCCAGTGTATATAATTTTTGCATTTTGTTATCTTAAGATACCAATTCCTTGTCTTCTGTCAATTTTTTCTTTTCCTACCACACTCACTGCTTATTTTATTAGTCTTGAAGTGCTTCTCAAAATTTGGAAAGGATTCTTTCTTAATTTTTGAAATCTCTAAAAGGAAAGTTTGGGTGGAAATTACTGACTGGTCTGATGCCTTTTGTAACTGTACTTTAAAAAAATGAATCTAATATTTGTAGATACTGGCTGACTCTGAGAGCATTAGAAAAACTATGCAATATCTGTAGTTCTATACAGATGTTCCTCAGTGTATAATAGGGTTACATACTGATAAACTCATCATAAGTTGAAAATATTGTAAGTTAAAATGCATTTAATATATTTATCAAACCTTATAGCCTAGGCTAGCCTACTTAAATGTTCTCAGAACACTTATATTAACCTACAGTTGGGCAAAATCATCTAACACAAGCCCCTTTTATAGTAAAGTGTTGCATATTTCATTCAATTTATTGAATATTGCACTGAAAGTGAAAAAAACAGTGGTTGTATTAGTACTCGAAGTACGGTTTCTACTGAATGCATGTTGCTTTCACTTTGTAAAGCTGAAATATCGTATGTGGAATCATCCTAAGTCACGGATGATCTGTATTTTAAAGGAAACAAGGGGAAATTTCACAATTCAATGTTTAAGTTTGAAATGTGGACAAGGTTCCAATTGCATGTTATATATAAAATTGTTTTACATAGCCATGTGTGTCATACTTAGAAAGTCTTTGTTTACATTTCTTGCTCTATCTGGAGAGAAACATACATTTTAAAATTGGTTTAAGGGCTACACGTGATTCTTGGGGGCCCCATGTTTAATGATGTTCCATATTCAGCTATTATTTTTTCCTATCAAACTCCCTTATATCTGTTATGATGTCCAGGGAACAGTTCCAAACCAAATAAGATAAAAGGCTTGTATCATTGAGCACCTTTCTTCCTTGTTCCATTTCCTATAGGAGTGTCAATGTAAATCTCAGTGCCACGGTTTCTTTCCCATTTCTTTTTTCCTTATTCCATTTCCTAATCTATAGGAGTGTCAGTGTAATCACAGTGCCAGTATTTCTTTTCAATTTCTTTACCCAGTTCTTGTAACATTTAGTTGATGGAGCCCTTCCTCTGTTAGACAGAGGCATCTTTCTAACAGATGCAGGGAATAGGGTGCAGGGAATACTCCTGGGTAGTTAGGCAGAGTAAGAGGCTGAGTTAGGTTAAGTAAGGTGTCCTATTGAGAATGACATTGGGGGTTAGAATGAGGGGAGAAAAGGGAGAAGGAAGAATGTTGATGGGAAAAGAGCCAGGGAAATTGATTAGTTCATAAGAAAGTGAAAGAAGTAGAAAGTACTAGGCACATAGGAGCAGGAGGAGCTGGGAAAATGTTTTAGGTCTTTCTTGTTTGAAGTTACAAGGCTACGGATGCATTTAAAATATTTTGAGAGTGTATAGTCTCTTCTACACTGTCTAGGGACGGTATTTAACTCTTATTTGAATGGTATCTGAGGTACAGTTATGTCTGAAATTGTCTGTAGGTAATTAACTGAGATGAATGGTTCCATATTTTTGTATAAAAGCACAACACATTCTACCATGATATAAGTATGTTGTAATACATAGGCCAGTGTGATGGGGCAAATTAAAGTTAGGATTTTTTGAGAACTTTTTTCTGAATGATTTTTACCTACTCTCCTGCTTCATTGTTAAGGCCCTGAGAATTTTTTTTTGTTTTTTGTTTTTGAGACAGAGTCTCACTCTTTTGCCAGGCTGGAGTGTGGTGGCATGATCTTGGCTCACTGCAACCTCCACCCCCTGGGTTGAAGTGATTCTCCTGCCTCAGCCTCCCAGGTAGGTGCAGGCCACCACGCCCAGCTAATTTTTATATTTTTAGTAGAGATGGGGTTTCACCATGTTGGCCTGAATGGTCTCAATCTCTTGACCTCGTGATCTGCCCACCTCAGCCTCTCAAAGTGCTAGAATTATGGGCGTAAGCCACTGCACCCTGCCTGGGTCCTGAGAATTTTTTATATCAGTGGCTCACTGGCATTAATTACTTAATGTTAGAAAGTATTGATTAGAAGGAAAAAGCTATTGCATTGAAAGAGGGAAACATTAAGTATATGTGGAAGATTTTGTTTTATTTTTGATGTGATGTATGGAAATAAATGGTTAAGTTGGTAAATTCAGGAGAACATGTACCAAAGAGCAAAACATTACGAAAACAGATGATAGGAAGGAGGAGGAGGCTGTAACTTGTTTACATTCGAGTGACCACAAGACTGTTCTGAGCCAAGAACACAGCTGGAGTTTGATGAAAGGGAGTTGAGTTGAGTGCTGAGCTGAGACTGAGCATATAGGAATCGTTCTTGGATGTCTCATTTTTTGAGCCCCTTCTTTGTTTCATTACACTGAGAAAAGCCACATGCAAGTATAATAAACAATTATGTGGCCAAACAGCATATGGTTTCTCCTTCTGGAAATGAGAAGGAGGAGGACTTGAGAAGAAAGAATTGAGGTTGGCTAAGTAGACAAAGAATGAGCTTACGTGGGAACGGACTGTGTTGTAAATAAAGGCATTGCAGTGTTCCAGCACTGTGTTTGCTGTATTGAGCCTACAACCTTGAGAACTTCTTGGGTGCCAGTGACCTGTTATTCTCTCTCTGGTTAACATGACCTTAGTCAGTGTAAATGAACCAAATGTTTGTGGACCAAAGCCATGTTTCTTCCTCTAGTCTGTTCGATGCCAGCACCTCCTGGAATGACATGTTAGGACCAGGAAGCAACACAGCATTTTCTCTTGGTGGCTTTTGTGACGTGGCTTGTGTTATTAGGAGTCATGTAATCCTCCCTCTGTGACTGCTTTCCTAGCCGCTTGACGCCACCAAGGAGCATCCAGCACCTCTAAAGTGTTAGGTTAGGTCAAAGGGGGTGTCAACAGTAGATTGTTAACACATACAGCTCTAGCAGCTGTGTTTCTACTTACTACTTGCTGAAAGGTATAATTTTGTAAATGTTAGTTAAAATACTAGGGTAGAGTTTTTGTTTTTTCTTTCTGTAAAGCCTGAACATTAAACCAGGCTGGAATGCTTAAAGCAAATTTATAAATACAGGAGTTAGGGAGATGGCTTGCCTAAAAAAATGTCATGGTGAGCATGGTGATGCTTTAGCATAAAATAATTAAGAAATGGGAAATATTATATATGGAAATAAATAGCTGGTCTAGAAAACTTAGACCATCTATATCAGTATTTTACCCAATTATTTGGAATATTAGCATTCTTTTTATAGGCTGGATTATTTGGATATTTTTTCTATGTATAATTAGCATCTATGAATTCTTTCTTATCTCCATCTCTGAAATTAATTTACTATGACATATACTTATCATTTGATTTATTAATATTCATATAATATATTAAGAGCAGATATTTTAGAATGCTAGAGGTTCCCAAAGTAATTTTGACATTGGTTTTGGAAATATGATCATATATATTATATCTTAAGAATGATTAATATTCTTACAATTTTAGTATTTTAAAGTAAATAATGGAGGGTTGAAAATTATTATTCTGTTCTTCTTTTCAATGTATTGTGTTCTCTACTTACTCTGAATCTGTATCCAAGCTCTACCTCTTACTAGCTGTGTCTTTTGGTAAATAACGTACTTTCTCTGTGATTTAGTTTTCTTATCTGCAGATAATAATGTTATCGTGATTATTAAATGAGTTCAGAAATGTTCTTAGAACAGTGCCTTACATAGTAAATGCTTTTTATTTTCTATTACTGTAATATAGATGATAGAAGGCATCTTTTTTTTCACATTGGGTCACAATAATAAAGCACTGTTGACTTTTCTATTTTTCATCACTTCTTACTTTTCCTTCTCTAAACGAACTGACAAGCAGTGTGCGGGGTGTGAGGGCCTCAACGAGGCAGGAAACAGGTGTATTTTACCAGGGGACCAAAGCAGAGTCCAGCCACCTAGACTGACCCAGAACGGCTGGAGAAGACCCTAGGTGCTGGACGTGATCTAAAATTACTGTGCTCTTCTGGAGCCAGTTGACTGGCGTGGTAAAGCTCCTCATCTCTTTCCCTCCCTTTCAAGAACAGGCTGGGGTGGAACTGAGTATCTTCCTGACTCAGAGGAGCTGAGGGAAGGCTGCAGCTGGTGAGGAGGTAACTAAGTGTTCTGTATCAGGAGGATGGTGGATATAGTGCAAATAACAGCCAAAAATGGAGTTAGGCAAAGAGGTGAAGGAGTCATGAAGAACTTTAAGATTTGCTGTGGACAAGCCCCATGCCAATATATGATGTTTTCATAACTTTGAATTGCCAATATGTACATTTGCATTGGGGCAATGGTTACTAAAAGTGATTTCAATTTCTTAACCAATATAACATTAAACAAATGTAACCTTTTGCCACTTAAAAAATAAGTGTAAAGGATTACTATTCTTTAACCAGCTGATGCCCAAAATGAAAAGCGAGTTTGGCTCTTAAATCCCATTCTTAATTTTGGTGTCAAGTCATTATCACAGGAAATATATATTCCTTTCCTTTTTTTTTTTTTTGAGATGGAGTCTTGCTCTGTCACCCAAGCTGGAGTACAGTGGTGTGATCTCGGCTCACTGAAACCTCCACCTCCTGGTTCAAGCAATTCTCCTGCCCCAGCCTGCCGAGTAGCTGGGACTACTGGTGCTGCCCCCACCCCCAGCTAATTTTTGTATTTTTAGTAGAGACAGGGTTTCACCATATTGATCAGGCTGGTCTCAAACTCCTGACCTTGTAATCTGCCCGCCTTGGCCTCCCAAAGTTCTGGGATTACAGGTGTGAGCCAGCATGTTTGGCCAGGAAATATATATTTCTTTTATACCTACTTGCATGTCAGCAGTAAACTATTGGAAAACATAGCAGAGATCCAGGAATGCCAAGCTTACTATCAATAGGACAAATAATTTCTTATATGAAGCCCGTTCAAATAAATCTTGTATGAAATCCATTCATATTTTCCTCATGGAAGTTGTGATTGTTATAACAAGTAACAATATGAAGTTATGTTCTATTACAAAAAAGTTTCAGCCCTCTTAATATTAATTTCTATTATTTAGACAAAAAGTTTGTCATAAAAATTAAAGATGAATAAATGTACCTTTTGAACATTAAATGATTTTCACTTTGAGAATTTGAACTTACATATTTTGTGACTGTATTAAAAATAGGGTCAGAGGCATAGTAATATAAGTGTGAGTGAGCCTTTTTGGGCACATATTATGCACATCATTTAGCTAAATGTAAATGATATGGTGAGTGCTTCCTGAGTAAATAATTTCCATTACATATCAGATTGAGCCATCAGATGATTCTAAAAATACCCATGCTTTCAGTGGCATTTTCTCTGGAGTGGACTGTTTGAGTGCCAAATTACAACCAAGAATGAAATTCCTGGTTCACTGTACATTGTATCAAAGCTTATCAAGTGTTTTTGAACATCGCTGATAATTTTTTCTAAACTGTGATTGAAACTAGGCTAAAGATAAGTTAAAACTTCAGTTATTTCTAATGATTAATTAAGTAGCCTTGAAAACTTTTTTCTGTTTGACATTTCTTGCCACTGATTTATTGTTTCAAAGTCTGATATTCCATACTTAACCTCCTATTTTTCTCTTCTAATATTATGTTACATAATTGCCATGTCACTTATATTGGGTACAATTATAAATATGAAGCCCTTGAAAATATACCTTGTCCCTGTTATGTTCAAGGCAAAAATAACCTTCAAAGTACTAGACCATCACCAATCATATTCAAAATTCTAGGGTTGCAACACCAGGAGCATGATTTGTTAAAGATACCTTACATATTATTCTTCTACATTTGAAATAGTCCCAACTCTTAGCCTTTAAAGGTCAAATTTAACAATTTTCATATCCTTTGAACCCTCTTAACATTGTGTACCTCCATTGATATTTAAGTGATAGTGCCTTGGGTCTGGCCTATGATGAAGGGAAGCAGCGAATAATTTGGGGAGGTCCACAACCTGAAAATAACGCCATCACCCAGCCTTTTTAGCTTTAAAACATAATCTGGAAGGATGTTGCTTCTGAAACAATTTTGCCATCCCTCTGGATTCATTCAGAAAATAGGGCCCTTCTTAGTCTTACCCTAAATCATCCACTTTTGAGGTATCATTTATTTTCTCAGAATCATAGTCTTCCCTTTTTTTTTTTTTTTTTTAGTAAGGAAGAAAACACCACCTGTTGCAGCTTGATGGTGAGATCAATTCAGATAAATTTTATCATAAAAGAAATATATTGCCAAACAAAAAATTTCTCCAGAGAATGAAGATCATGTTGATACTGTAATTTATATCAGACAGTGCAGAGGTTTAGCTATTTCTAGATTGTTTATTGCTAAAGATTTTTCTGATCAGGGCATGTAATTTCAGTGCCTTCTAAAGGCATCATGCCTTTTCAACCATAGCTCTCTCTATAAATTATGAGTTAAGGAATTCTGTTTCACTTGGTAGTAGAAGTTAACTCCTGAAGACTCATGTTGGAAGTCATCTGTGAAATATTCTTGCAAAACAATTGGTGTTTACCTTTTGTGGAAATTAAATTAGTAAGCCTAGAATATTAGAGTCAATCTCATGTTTTATTTCTTACTTTAAAAAAAAGACATTTTGCAAAACTGATGTGAAGATTATAGTGATAGTGGCTCATCAGTGCTGGCACCGGTTTCTTGAAAATTGAAGGTTCTTATTTATCTGCTATGTTATCACCAGTCTTATCGCCAGTCTAAAGGAATGATTCTCTCCAACCCACACACCCCTACACACACACACACAAGCATTTAAAAGACAAGAATGGTTGGTCATTTTCCATTTACTCAGAATGTTTTTATATTTGAAGTCTTATCTTGACTGAAGTTATTACATGAAGTTCACTAATGATAATAGTGACTATATGAATGTATGTTTATATGTATATAATTCATTATATTTCATTGTTTTAAGTACTTTTAGAAATTAACTTAGTCTCATAACACTTGGAGGTAAGTGGGAGAGATTAGGAGCCCAGTTTTAGATATTGAACAAAAACATATCAACAAAAACTCGTTTAATATATAGTATTAAAAATTAAGAGCAACCTAAATGTCCAATAGTAAATAATTGAATGAATAAATTATGAGACTTCCATGCAATGAAGTTCTATGGAGAGAAATAATTGGCACATCTGTATATTATTTACTGACACAGCATATTTACTGAAAATATAAAGCTGGTTATCAAATAGTACTCAGGGAGCAACCACGTTCTATAGAAGAGAAAAAAATATGCTTTGTTTTTGCATAGGAAAAACTAAACGCATAAAACTATAGCAGTAGCAGTTTGTAATGATTTTTTTTGTTTTTATCAATTTTTTTCTATTAACTAATTTTCTAAGTAAGTTTTTGTTAGTGAAAAGAGAAAATATGTATTCTAGTTACCTTCATCTTATGGACTGTATTTTGGGACTCTGAGGCCAAGTTGCAGGGCCATTGTATAGTATAGCAGAGGTAGAGATACTCTTTCCCGTATTTGGGAAATTACAGAGGTACCAAGGACATCCCACTGTAATTTTTCAACAACCATCTGTTTCTGCTAAGAAAATACACTGAAAATAACGAGGAGCAGGTAGAAAGAACTTGGAAGATCCACTCACCTCCCTACTCCAATTCAAGTCGTCTTTAATTGTCTTTCAGATGATTCTAACATAAGGAATTTAAAAATTGTGTCTGTCTTATTAGAACATTTTCCCACTATAGAATGTTAAGATCTACCTTACTTTTTAAAGATTTATTTTATTTTATTTTTTCCTACCTTGCTTTAAAAAAATTGATCCATTTCTCCATTATTGTTGGGGATGGTTAGTCTTTCCTTGGTATCTCAAGTTTTAACTCAGTATACTTATTTTCAGAGCTTAAAATGTATTAAGTTCAGAAAAACTGCCAAATTTAAACCTAACACTTTTTATTGATGGTTTTAAAATACAACTCATTCTAGGCAGGGAGACTTGAAAAACAACTTTATAACGATTTTGTTGTTATGTATCCATTTTCAAGTGCCTGTAGGCAGTGGTGTACTTTATACCAAAATGTAATAATCAGGTTCTAAGAAAATGATGTAACTATGAATTGGCTGCCTGGGTAAAATGATTGATTGATTTATTTGTTTTTTCATTTCAAGGGAGTGAAAAAAATAGATCCTGATTTATATGAAAAGTTTATCAGTCACAGATTTGGAGAAGAAATATTATATCGCATAGATCTTTGCTCCATGGAGAAGAAAAAACAAAGTAATGGTTATTATCACTGTGAATCTTCCATTGTGATTGGTGAGTGTCATTTAGAAAATTATTTATTATATTTATTTTTAATTTCCTTGGCATCACTTTTATCTTGGCAAATATTTAAACTTAGTTGTATATGTTTTTCTCAATGATATACTTTCCTAAATACTATCTATGTATTGACAATGATACATTGGAAATTTTCTAGAGCATTTTTAGTATTTATATTGATAAGTTAAGATTTTACTACCTATTGTTTTTATACCCTGGCTTTAAATATAATTATAATGAAGTCTGGAAATGTTGATTTAGAAATCATTTCAACTTAATTTTATTTCGTGAACATGAAGAAACATTTTCTCCAGGGAAGACCTCCATGACCTTCCACACCACACATTTTTGTATCTGCTGCTTATAATTAGGAAAAAAGGACCCTGGCCAGAAAGTTTCACCTTGAAAAGAGAAAATGTAAGTGGCCTGCAAAAATTGAAAACTTCAATTTCTTCCCTAATAAAGATGTTTTGAGGGGAAGCAAAGATTCATACATAAATGCATCTGTCAGATGGCATGAGATGAGACAGCCTCATATAAAACTGTTTCTAGGTGGAAAGTGTATACACTTACAGAGATCTTTCATCCAGAATAGAACCATTTTCTACATTTTGCAATGTGAATGCATTTCAAAGGAGCCAGCTCTGTTGTGATTCAGATTTATTATTTCAAACCAGACACTATTCTTTTAAAATTGTGAACCTTCAAAACAAACTGATTTGTATTCTTTTAAAATAACATGAAAATACTCAAAGAAGACAAATACAGGCATACCTTGTTTTATTGTCTTTTGCTTTGTTGCGCTTCTCAGGTAATTGCCTTAAAAAACACAGTTTATTTATTTAATTTTAACAGATTGAAGGTTTGTAGCAACTGTGTATCAGTTGTCTTTCTGGGCTGTTTTTCCAACAGCATGTGCTCTTTTTGTGTCAATTACATTTTGGTAATTCTCACAACATTTTAGACTTCATTATTATTTTATCTGTTACGGTGATCAATGGTATTTGATATTATCATTGTTATTATTTTGGGGGACTGCCATATGAATTGTATTCATATATCAAATCAAATAGATAAATGTGTGTGTTCTGACTGCTCCATCGAACAGCCACTCCCTGGTGAAGAGTTGTACATCTCTTAACTTAAATCAAAAGGTAGATATGCTACATTGGAAGGACATGCAAGAAAGAAAAAAAAGCTAGAAATGATTAAGCTTAGGGAGGAAGGCATGTCGAAAGCTAAGATAGTCCGAAAGCTAGGCTTCTTGTACCAGTTAGCCACGTTGTGAATGCCAAGGAAAAGTTCTTAATGGAAATTAAAAGTGCTACTCCAAAGAACACACAAGTCTTGAGAAAGTGAAATAGCCTTATTGCCTATATGGAAAAAGTTTTAGTGGTCTAGATAGAAGATCAAACCAACCACAACATTCCCTTAAGCCAGAGCCTAATCCAGTGTAGGGCCCAAACTCTCTTCAATTCTGTGAAAGGTGAGAAAGGTAAGCAAGGTGCAGAAGAAAAGCTGGAAACCAGCAGAGGCTAGTTCATGAAATTTAAGGTAATAAACTGTCTCCATAACATAAAAGTGCATGGTGATGGAGAAAGTGCTGTTGTAGAAGCTGCAACCAGTTATCCAGAAGATCTGGCTAATATCATTTTTGAAGGTGGCTCTTCGAAACAACAGATTTTCAATGTAGACAAAACACCCTTTTTTGGAAGAAGATGCCTTCTAGGACTTTCATAGCTACATAAGAGAAGTCAGTGCGTGATTTCAAAGTATCAAAGAACAGGCTAACTCTCTTGTGAGGGGCTAATGCAGCTAGTGACTTTTAAGTTGAAGCCAGTGCTCACTGTCCACTTAAAAAATCCTAGGGACCTTTAGAATTATGCTAAATTCACTCTGCCTGTGCTTTATAAATGAAACAGCAAAGCTTGGATGACAGCACATCTGTTTATAGCATGGTTTACTGAATATTTTAACTACTGCTCAGAAAAAGAAAGATTCCTTTCAAATGATTGCTGCTCAGTGACAGTGCACCTGGTCTCCCAAGAACTCTGATGGAAATGTACAAGGAGCTTAGTGTTATTTTCATGCCTGCTAACACAACGACTATTCTGCAGCCCATGGATCAAGGAGTAATTTAGACTTTCAAGCCTTATTATTTAAGAAATATTTTTGTAAGGCTATAGCTCCCATGAATAGTGATTCTTCTGATAGATCTGAGCAAAGCAAATGAAAAAACTTCTGGAAAGGTTTCACCATTCTAGATGTCATTAAGAACACTTACAGTTCCTAGGTGGAAGTTAAAATAGCAACATTAATAGGAGTTTGGAAGAAGTTGATTCCAACCCTCATGGATGATTTTGGGAGGTTCAAGACTTCATTGGAGGAAGTAACTGCAGATGTGATAGAAACAGCAAGAGAACTAGAATAAGGAGTGAAGCCTGAAGATGGAATTGAATTGCTGTAATCTCATGATAAAATTTTAGTGGATGATGAGTTGCTTCTTATGAATGAACAGAACAAGTGGTTTCTTGAGATGGAATCTACTCTTGGTAAAGGTCCTTGAACACTGTTGAAATGGCAACAAAGAATTTAAAATATTACATTAACTTAGTTGCTAAAACAGTGGCTTTAAAGGGTTTGAGAGAATCAACTCCAATTTGAAGAAGTTTTACTGTGGGTAAAATGTTATCAAACAGCATCCCATGCTACAGAGAAATCTTTCATGAAAGGAAGAGTCGATTGATGCAGCAAAGTTCATTATTGTCTTATTTTAAGAAATTGTCACAGCCATTCAACCTCCAGCAAGTACTACCTTGATCAGTCAGCAGCCATCAACATCAGCAGACAAGACCCTCCACCAGCAAAAAGATTACGACTGGCTTAATTCTCAGATGATTGTTAGCATTTTTGGCAATAAGGTGTATTTAAATTAAAATGTGTACATGTTTTAGATATAATATTGCACACTTAATAGACTGCGATATAATGAAACATAATTTTATATGTACTAGGAAACTAGATGATTCATGTGACTTGCATTATTGCAGTGTTTGCTTTATTGCAGTAGTCTGGAACTAACCCATAATATCTCTGAGGTATGGCTGTATATGTAGCTAAATATTGCAAGGTCTTTAACCAAGGTACTTTATCTCCACATCAGCTTGAAGAACACCTATGGATGTATACATCCTGAAAGAATTTTAATACTGACATTTATTAAAGCATTTAAAAATGTTCAGGAGACACAATTTTACTTCCAATTTTTCATTAGAGATTTTCAGAGGTCCTCATTTTACCTTTCAAATACTTCAGCTATTTTAAACAGAAGATATTCAATATGTCGTATGAATTTTATATTCTGAAACATCTCAAGTCTATTTTAAGGAGAATTTTTGTGTTTTCAGAATCTGTAAGAGAGCTGTCTTCCATCCAAGTTTTGATGAGGACCAAACATTTCTGTTTAGGTTCATTGTAAATGAAAAATATAGATACTTCTTGTGTAGGACAGATTTTGGCTAGCTTCCCCATCTTCCCTGCAGTTTATGGCCAACTTGTAGGAGATGCAATGCCTCATTACCTCTCTCACTCCTATTTTAAAAAATTAGGAATATGTTGATATTAGTGAAAATATTGCAGGGCTGGCATTATAAAGCTTATATTCATAGATTACCTAAATTGCCACTGGACAGTTCTGTTCGGCCTACCACCCACCATCACTGTGTTCAAGCCACTGAGATTTTGCTTTTATTGCTCTTTTAACTTATAGTCTTTATAATTTCCCCTTATTTGAGGTAGTTTCTCCAGATCTTTCCATCAAGTTTCATTATTGCTGCTATTGTTTCTAATTCAGAACAATTTTGCCTTTTTCAAACGCTGCCAATCTTGAATCCCCATGCCAGTCATTTCACATTCTTTTGAAAAATTATTTGTGCCTATTACAAATGCTTTTGTGGGTCACATTTGGTGATGGTAATATGAACTTTAAAATCGTATCTGCATCTAAAGTGATAACTTATTGGTATAATTAACAAAGTTTAATGTACATGAGTTCTTTTATTTGCTTATAGATAATTAATTAATTTTCTGAATCTCACCTATATTTTATAACAGAATATCAGGATTTGGGACACTTTGTTTTATTTCTTAATCAGATTTAATTGGCTTACCTTGGTTTGGCTTCTCTTTGATTTGATCCTAACTCAAATTTAATGTCAGTTTCTTGAGCCTTGAGCCAACATTTTATTGTATTCATTAATATAGTGGGACAGATTTCAGATCTCAAGATATTTTGTATTCAGAGTTCTGGGGTAGAAGTTGGGCCTCAGGGATATATAAAACTTTGTATGTAGGTACATGTGTGAATTTTTCTGGGGAGATAATTTAGATTTCATTAGATTTGTGTATTTCCTACCTTTGTTTGTTAATGGTACATTCTTGGAGAGTGCTAGATTACAAGTCACTGATTTTCTCTTCAGCCGTCTCTATTATACCACTTAAGACATCTTAAAAAAAAGACTACATATGCTATATTTGCAAGGTTTCCAGTTGATTCACTTTGTTTTTTTGAAACAGAGTGTCGTTCTGTCACCCAGGTTGGAGTGCAGTGGCTCAATTTTGGCTTACTGCAACCTTTGCCTCTTGGGTTCAAGTGATTCTCCTGCAGTCTCCTGAGTAACTGGGCATGCACCACCACCCCCAGCTAATTTTTTTATATTTTTAGTAGAGACAGAGTTTTGACATTTTGGCTAGGCTGGTCAACTCCTGACCTCAGATGATCTACCCATCTTGGCCTCCCAAAGTGCTGGGATTACAGGCATGAACCACTGTGCCTGGCCTCCAGTTAGTTGATACACTTTCATATTTTCCTGTTCTGTTCTTTGCTTCATGGATATTATTTCTTCTTCCATGTCTTTGAGGATTTCAATAAAGTTCTTTTTTAAAGTTCTTTTCATATTAAAAAAAAAACAACTCTGTGATTTCTTCAGATTGAATTCTTGTATTTGGCCTTATGTGGTTCTCAATTTCCTCTAGTGCTTTTAAAGTGTTTTTGGCACTCATCTTATTGTGCATGTTTCCGTCTTAGAAGCCCATGTGGGTTTTATGGTTGTCACAGCCCTGGTCCCATAGGGTACGTTGCTTTGAACTGAGTTAGTAACTGGCAACCACAAATCATTCTCATCTGTAAGGAGTTGGGATTTCTTCTGGTTTCTGTTACCAATTTATGAGTTGGTAAAAGATATTAGCCTTTTCATTGCCATATTGGTTTCAAATATTTTCCAAGTATTATGTTGCTTTTAATTTTGGACAATAAATCTTTTATATTAAGTGTTAAGTTTTATCAAATTATAGAAAAAACTTTCTCCTATTATTTTTTTCATAACCATTATGATTAGCATTATCTCCAAACCAAAGATTTGATGTATATTCATTCATATTTTCTTCTAGTTTTTTTTTTTGTTTTTGTTTTTGCCTTTAGGCTTTTAATTTACCTGATATGATCATTAATCTAAGTTGTCATACACACAGAAAAAAGCCCAGAAATCCAGTTCTATTTTTATGCATTTTAAATTTCATCCATTAATTTATTCACTTTTAGTGCACATGAACTAGGGATTTCGTTTTAGGAATTTTTTTCTAGGATTTTTTTAACACCCCATCAATTTTTTACTGTGTGTATCAGAGATAACAAATTAGCAGCCCTACATGTACTTGATTGGAACAGGGGGTTTTGTTTGTTTTTTAAAATAATTTGAATTACTTGCCAATATTAGAACGATTTTATGATTAAATCTGGATTTCTGCCTTCTTCTGGACAATCAGAAGAGGTGCCCACATTGCCACATTGGTCTCACCTTCTTACATGGCACTGCAATTTCCTGGATGGAGTAGTAGGCATTTTGACCTTGAGTGTAGCTATCTTTTATCATCCCGCTTACCCTGTGTTCTTGTACCAATCTGTTTACTTTTACCCTGCCTACTTGGCTCCTGAGGGCATCTGAATTTGTACCTCCTCCAGCTTTATATTTCTATGGTGAACATTTTCCTCTTAATCTCCTGCCATTGTATACCTTTATGTGGAGCATTAGGAGAATTTGTTATGATACGGTGGCAACATTTGTATTTTCAGATATAAGAAAAGCTACATTTTAGTTGTTCTATGCTCAAAGCTTTGAGTAACATTATGCTAATTTGTCATTGGGCTGTAACTGTGCAAACCACACTGCACTAACCAGCTAAATTTCAAATAATTAAGAAAAAGTGAAAACCCTACTTCTTTTTGGTGAAAACCAGGAATGAAATATGGTTCAGATATTTTAGGATTATGAAAGCTGTTCTCTGTGAGCTACTTACTCGAGTTGGGTGAATTAATTTTTCTCAGGCAGCTATGTTCCATTTATATTTCCCTTGGGAATCTAATTGACTAAACGACACCTTTTATAAGATTGATAAGCAATTTAGTGCTTGCAAGGACTAGTTTACTTTCAGCTGTCATACATATCTTACAGGAGGCATTGGGGAATTTGGAAAAGTCTAGAAGTTTTTTTGTTTACTTGTTTTTTTGCAGGCCAGTGTATTTCTTTATAGCTTCTGCAAGCAGAGGTAGAAACAGAATTATTTTTCTGGGAGCTCTGTTTCTTTGTTTAATAATTACTATTCAGCATTAATGAATGTTATTGAACATGTATGATATGCCTACTTTTCTCTTGGGTATCATGTGATACAGAGAAGTATAAGGCATAGTCCTTAAGAGTGATACAGAATCACTGGACAGCAAAGACTACATCTGAGAAGTGGAGTAGATGAATAGGGCTTGTCTATAACAATAATGGGATTTGATAGGACACAGTGGAAGCTTATAATTTTACCTTTTAGAGGCGTAGGGGGATGGGGAGTAGCAGAATTCAGCTGAATGGGATAAGATTGAGGAGCAGAGACATGGTTAGTAGAGAAAAGAGACTTTTTGAAGCAATTGACTTCATTGCTTTATAGCAAAGACCACAGTTACTTTTGTACCAACCTGATACAATGAAAGAGAAGCAATGGATTGGGAGGCAGGGTGGAGGCATTCATAGTGATAGACAACACTTCAGTTGAACCTACAGTTGAGTTAGCTGAGGAAGCTGCAGAGTGGGAGGTTGCTAGGTTTGGGTATGAGGAGTTGATGAGGGGATGGACATCATTACATAGGCTGAGGTGGTGTAATAAAGAGACAGAGTAGATATATGTGAGATAAAAAGAGAATGATGTTATGCTCACTTCAGTAGTACATATACTTAAAAAAGGATGATGTTTAATACACAACATAACGACACAGGACTGAATCCTAAAGATAAGACCGTTCATTGATTTCAGACTGTAGCACAAGAGGCCAGGAGGAGAATAGGCTGGGCCAAGCATAAACTAAATAGAAGAAGCAGAGATCTCCACAGACATGGTGATCGACCAAGAAAGAGTTCTAGATAAGTTAGTGCCATATAGCTGTAGTGTATTCAGATTGTATCCAATGCTAAATAGGCCAAAACAACAGGATACTATGCTCAGACTTTATGGGCTGAAACACTAAGGATAATTCTGAGTGAGTAGAGTCAATGAATTTATTCCATTCAGATGTCCTTGCTTTTCGAGAATCACCCTTAAGACACTCAGACAGCCTACATCAGTTTTAAAAGGCTTGCTAGTCTTAAAAGGCTTGCCATGGTTCACCCAAGGATTTCTAGTAGTCACATGAGGGTGGTAGTTCAGTCAAAAAGAAAAGACTTTGGCATTGCTTCTGAGGTTAGAGTCCCTTTCGACTGAGGAGACCCTCATCTCTGACTCTGATGTCCTTATCTTCAGAGCTCCTTTACCTTTAGGGACCAAGGCAGAGATGAGGTGTCCACGTTTGGATGTTGCCCAGTTTTAGTATGTAGGCATGGGGATCTCCTTTATGGAGGATGGTCCTCCTTTATGGAGGTTGCAGGAAGGCATAGGAGGAGAAGGAAATTAATTTTTTAATTGAGTGAAAGGCATAGCTAGAAAAAAAGTTTTTGAGCTTTCTAGAATCCTTAAACCTGGACCTTTGTCTCATAAGTAATAAGATTTGAAAATGTTTAATTTGAAAATATGTGTATTCCTTAAATGCTATATGCTCACTTAGTGGAGAGGAGTATTAGTGATAGATATGGGCATGAATGTCTTCCTTTTTTTAAAATTTGCTTTTTGCAGTTGGAAAATGTGTCTCATTGTGCTTATCCTATACATCATTTAGTATTCTAGTCATTTACAAAACTGTGCTTTTGTTGGGTTTTACTTTGTCTTTTATTTTTATTTTTTGTAGAGACAGGGTTTCCTTATGTCCAGGCTGGTCTTAAACTCCTGAGCTCAAGTGATCCTCTTGCCTCAGCCTCCCAAAGTGCTGGGGTTACAGATGTGAGCTACTGTGCCCGGCCTGGGTTTTAAATTCTTTTAAAATATATTTTAGATTCACCAGTTCTTAGAATTTGGTCCATGGATTCCTGGTGGTCCTTAAGTTACTTTTAGGGGCTCAGCAAGGACAAAACTATTTTTATAATAATAATAAGACATTATTTGCCTTTTCCACTGGGTTAACATTTACATGCAAAAGCAATGGTGAGTAGCACTGACTGTATGGCCAGTATGAATCAAGGCAGTTGCAACTAAAAAAAAAATTTTAAAGGCAGTTTCACATCAGAATGTTCATGCTGAATAGTAAAAATTATTAATTGTATTTAATCTCAACTTCTGAGTATATATCTTTTTAATATTCTGTGTAACAAAAATGGGAGGTACTTTTGCTGCCTATTAAAGTAAGTCAACTAAAGAAAAGCATTTGCATGATTGTTTAAGCTGTGGGCTAAAGTAGCCATTTCTTCCATGGAACACCATTTTTTCTTGAAGAATGATTGAAAGACAAACTATCACTTTCATACTTGGGTGTGGACAGGCATTTTCTTGCATATAAACAAATGAACTTGTCACATAGAATACAACTAACATTATTTACTGCTAATCATAAAATTCAAGCTTTCAAGCAAAAATAGAAAATTTGGAAAACTCACATATATTATCAGTTGCTTGAGAGAGCACACAGTAGGATATTGAACTTCATTTTCCCAGGTTTTTTTTTTTTTTGAGGTGGAGTCTTGTTCTGTTGCCCAGGCTGGAGTGTAGTGGCACAATCTTGGCTTACTGCAACCTCTGCCTCCTGGGTTCTCCTGCCTCAGTCTCCAGAGTAGCTGGGATTATAGGTGCCCACCACAACACCCAGCTAGTATTTTTAGTAGAGATAGGGTTTCACCATGTTGGCTAGGCTGTTCTTAAATTCCTGACTTCAAGTCATCCACCCGCCTTGGTTCCGAAAGTGCTGGGATTACAGGCGTGAGCCACGGGGCCTAGCCTCCCAGTTTGTTTTTATCTATTACATTCTCTGTGAGGTATAACTTGTATGCAAAACCTGCACATACTTAAAAGTATACAATCAGATGAGTTTTTACCTATATCTATTATGGCTTTGAAAGCATTATTGCCTTCAAGATGCTGAACTTTCCATTACCCCCAAAGTTTCCTTATGTCCCTTGCCAATCAATGCTTAAATACTTTTTTAAGGAGATGAGGGTGATATTAATTAATGTGTTTTTAATGTTGCTGCAAAGGACATGATTTCTTTTTTATGGCTGTATAGTATTCCATGGTATATATGTATCCCATTTTCTTAATCCAGTTCACTATTGATGTGTACCTAAGTTGATTCTATGTCTTTGCTATTACACAAAGAATAGCAAGCACAGTGATGAAAATGAGTGCATGTGTCTTTTAGGTAGAACAATTTATTTTCCTTTGGGTATATACCCAGTATTGGGATTTCTGGGTTGAATGGTAACTCTGTTTTAAATTCTCTGAGAAATCTCCAAACTGTTTTCCACAGTGGCAGAACTAATTACATTCTCACTAAAAGTATGTAAGTGTTCCCTTTTCCCTGCAGCCTTAGCAGCATCTCTTGTTTTTTGACTTTTTATTAATAGGTATTCTGACTGGTGTGAGATGATATCTCATTGCAGTTTTGATCTGCATTTCCCTGATGATTCCTGATGTGGAGCATTTTTCATATGTTTGTTGGTCACTTGTATGTCTCTTTTTGAGAACTGTCTGTTTCTGTCTTTTACCCATTTTTAATATATTTTTTTTACATGATGATTTAAGTTTCTTACAGATTCTGGAAATTAGACCTTTGTTGGATGCATAGTTTGCAAATATTTCCTCTCATTTTGTAGGCTGCCTGTTTACTCTGTTGATAGTTCCTTTTGCTATGCAGAAGCTCTTTAAGGTCCCACTTGTCAATTTTGTTTTTGTTACAGTTGCATTTGGGGACTTAGCCAAAATTCTTTGTCAAGGCCATGTTGAAAATGATATTTCCTAGGTTTTCTTCTAGGATTTTTATAGTATACATGTTA
Organism: Callithrix jacchus; assembly: GCF_049354715.1. Classification (NCBI taxonomy): domain Eukaryota; kingdom Metazoa; phylum Chordata; class Mammalia; order Primates; family Cebidae; genus Callithrix; species Callithrix jacchus. The sequence goes on from NC_133505.1 coordinate 137,897,886, forward strand.
TTACAAAGTCATGCATGGAGGAAAGATCCATTAAAAGTTCAAGGTAGATCAAAAGATCTGAATGTAGAGTATAAAATGTTTGGCCGGGCGCGGTGTTTCATGCCCCTAATCCTAGCACTTTGGGAGGCTGAGGTGGGTGGATCACGAGGTCAAGAGATCGAGAGACCATCCTGGCCAACATGGTGAAACCCTGTCTCTACTAAAAATACAAAAATTAGCTGGGCATGGTGGCGCATACCTGTAGTCCCAGCTACTCGGGAAGCTGAGGCAGGATAATCGCTTGAATCTGGGAGGTGTAAGTTACAGTGAGCCGAGATTGCGTCACTGCACTGCAGCCCGGTGAGAGTGACTCTGTCTCAAGAAAAAAATTTTTTCTGGGCCGGGCACGGTGGCTCATGCCTGTAATCCCAGCACTTTGGGAGGCTGAGGTGGGTGGATCACAAGGTTAAGAGATCGAGACTATCCTGGTCAACATGGTGAAACCCCGTCTCTACTAAAAATACAAAAAATCAGCTGGGCACGGTGGCGGGTGCCTGTAATCCCAGCTACTCTGGAGGCTGTGGCAGGAGAATTGCCTGAACCCAGGAGGCAGAGATGGCGGTGAGTTGAGATCGTGCCATTGCACTCCAGCCTGGGTAACAAGAGTGAAAGTCTGTCTCAAAAAAAAAAAAAAAAAAATCTTTTTCTTTGGTGTGTTTTAAGATTCTACATTGCAACTAAACTTGAAGAAACTGTAACTTGTCGATTTTTGGTATATTATCAAAGAATATTCACAATTATTTTAATTTATTAAATGTTTATGAATATAACCCACATAAACTAAAGCTCTAGGTGGGTGGGTAGGGGTGTTACCAGTCATTTTGAGGAGTATAAAAGGATCCTGAGGTCAAAAACATTTTTTAAAAAACCCTCTGCTTTAGGTCATGGGTCCAAGGAAACCATGAAAAAATGTAATATGCAGACAGTTAATTTAATTTTGATCAGTATTTTGAACAAATTAATTTTGATGGCAATTAAGCTATCTCGATGTCAAATATGAACTGGTTTGATAACTCTCTAATTTTTTTCTCCCTCCTTCTTTAATTTCCGTTTGAGCATTGTGGGATAAAAATGTAACAAGTATAAAAATACCTCAGACAGACAGGAGCATATCTATGTGAAATGACTCATTTAAAAATCATTATTATGTGAAATAGATATTATGTAATATAGGAATGTCTCTTTTATGATGAGCAGGACCAAAACATTTGTCTTTTTTTTTTTTTTGCACAGGCTGACAGGGATATGATTAAGAAAATTTCATCCCTACTTAGACCAATTATGATGAATTTATTTCAAGCATTTTTGAAGAGGGAACATTTGAAAAAATAGTTTATTATCTGAGAGAACTGTATACTTTTTTTTTCACTTGGTAACCTAGCAGTTAGAAATTTTCTTTAAGAATTATGGAGTAATTTATTTAACAAGTGCTGACTACAGATATTTCCTTATTTATTTTATGATATACAAATTGGGTGACCATATGACTTACCATATAAATGGTACACTTGTAAGTATAAAAGGGGATCTATTAGTTACTAGGCTGGTATAAAAGAAGAAAATCAAGACTCTCCTGACTTAACTGGGACTTAGGTCACCCAACCTAAAAAGGTATAACGTTTTTGAAAAAGCGGAACCTTTGACATTCTAAATACTCTAATTGCCAGTCTGGTTTCTTTTGCTGTCCTAAATGTCCTCTTTATATGTTTCTTTGATGAAACATGCCTTCTAAAAAGAAAATGTTTAAAATTTGTTATATGCCCCTAATAAAAATGAAAAGCAACAAATAATTGAAACTCTTAGCTTATTTATTTACATCTGCCTAAGTTAGATGAAGCTTTGGGATAAGTAACTGAGAAAATTAATCTTAGAGATGGCTCACTATATTTTAACTGGTATATCAGCTATTAATTTGGATGCTAACACAAAGTGGCAGCTGTGGCTCAGGCTATTTTGAATATCCAACCATCTGTTGGCCTGGTTTCAAACCTTATGATTTATGTTAGACATCTTGCGAACCCTGCATATTAAAGGGGCAGTGCTAAGTGGTAAATTTAACTATCTGAAAAATTACGCATCACTACTAAAATGATGCAGTAGTAAGTTATTTCATGAGTTATGTGTGGAGCCTTCAGTTTAAAGTTTATTCTTAAAAATATGAAGGTAAATACTGAATTCCAAATAAACAGGAAAAATAAAGCCATGTGAATGAAATTCTTAGAGTGCAGAGTCTGATCAGACAAGCCATTAACATAATTATGAATTATTAGTTGCCAAAAGTTCTGTCTAACTAGTCCATGACATTGCCTCATTGCCTCTGAACACATTTTTCACCACATTAATCAATGTTTATTATTGTTTTAAAAGTGCTTAGCACAGTGCTTGACATATAGTGTTATAAAAACGTTACTGGCTGGGCAGTGGCTCATGCCTGCAATCCCAGAACCTTGGGAGGCCGAGGTCGGGAGTTAAAACCCAGCCTGGCCAACATGGCGAAACCCTGTCTCTACTAAAAATATGAAAAAAATCAGCCAGGCAATCACAGCTACTTGGGTGGCTGAGGCAGGAAAATTGCTTGAACCTGGGAGGCAGAGGTTGTATGAGCCGAGATCACCCCGCTACACTTCAGTTTGGGGACAACGCAAGACTCTGTCTCGAAAAAAGAAAATGTTACTTATTCATATCAATGGCAGTGCTAGTCATATAGAATACTTATTGCAGTGGTATTCTTTCTTAACATCAGAACATCAGTTTTCTAGTTATTAAAGATTTGCATTATTCCTAATGCTTTCCTTAAATTGACATGGGGTCAACACTGGTGCATGTCAAATGTAAAGATGCTTACATGTGTGTGTATATATAATTTATATATTTATATGATATTTTATATTGTGTACATATAATTTGTGTATATAAATACAAAGGTGAATATTAAAAATTTGGTTTAATTTTTTGACTAGAAAAACAAAGTTGGCAAATCTATATAACATAGTGTTATTTTTTTTAAAAATCTTGCTAATATGGTGAAATTATAATAGGCAGACTTATAAAACTCATTAAATTCTTCTCCATTTTAGTGAAACATGGAGGAATCGGAGAGAATGTAGAATAGTAGAAAGAGATAGAGAGAGAAAGAGCTCAAACTACAGAGGAAAACATAGTGACCAGAAGTTCCAGGCAGAGCTTGTTCTAATGGTCACTGCCACTTCCCACTTTCCAGCTGCCCAACTGTTTGCACATTTTTAATGACTTGAAACCCAGTTACCACATCTATAATATAGAGATAAGCATAGTTGTTAGTTCATGAGGACTGAATGAGATAATGCATGAAAATCTCTTGGCATCATGCTTGGCACATCCTCAGTGTTCATTAACTGGTGCCTATTATTATTGTTGTAGAATTGCTACAAATTGTATACAGAATTCTTAAGCCCAGGACAAACAAGGCTCAAGAGTGACTTATGGTAGGGTTAGTCTAAAATAAATAAAATATCTATTTCTTCTTAATCTTAATACACTATTCTAAGCATTAGGAAAAACCTTGAACTCTAAAGGATTGTTAAGACACTGGAACAAGGTGCTAAGGGATTTGTAAAATATCTTGACTGTCTTTTAAGATGGAAGAGAGTATCATTTATGAAGTTATCTAACCTGGAGGTCTAAATCACCTCATGAAGTCTCTTTTGTCATTAGAATTCGTGAAACCCCTATTTTGCCTTAAATTTTATTTTATTTTTGTCCCAGCAAGACCTTGCTTACTATTGCATCTCGCATTAATTGGAAGGGAGGTAATACAATTCTCAATCTCTAGCTCTGTTTTAAAATTCAATTCAATTTTATCCTTTTTTGTTATATGGTTACTCTTAAAATATGAATGGGGGTAGTGAAGTATGACGAGTGAGTAAATGGGTCTTGGTTGTCACACTGGCAGACTGAATTTAGGATTCATTGGTATTGCCTGAGTTACCAGTTCATTCATAGCACTTTCTTGGTATGTGAAGCATTATTAACTACTGTGCACATAAAGTCTTCCCTTTACTTTAAAACTTCTTCAGTTCAATTTTGGTTATTATAATTTATTTGTGCAATTTATTGAACAGCTATTTATTGAGGCTACCAACTGCCAAGCATCATGCTGTGTATTAAAGATCAAAGATGGACAAACACAGCCGTGGTCTCAGAGTTTACTTTCTAGTGGGAAGTTATGCAAACAAATGACTACAATTTAAAGTGATAATAAGGGTAATGAAGCTAATGGGAACCAAGTGAGGGTGCTTTTAATGCTTCCAGGGATTGTCAGGACAGGCTGCACAGAAGAGGAAAGTTTTGAACTGAAAATGAGAATGTTCAGTGCGGAGGGAGGCAAATGAGAGATTTTCCAGGCCAAGGAAGCTGCATAAGAGTCTGTGCAGGGACGTGTAAGTAATTCACTCTGCACATGAATAACTTGTCTTTAAGCAGTTCAGATCTCATTTTGTAGAGAATGGGAGCCAGCAACATTCTTGGAGCTGGAAATGACATGATCAGATTTGTGCTTAAGAAAAGACACTCTACTGGTATGGTATAAGCATGATGCAATGGCTGAATCAGCAAGACCAGTAAGTAGACAGGAGTGGCAGTCTAGAGCGGTCATGATAATTGCCTGCACTTGGCATTTGCAGTGGATGGTGATGGAGAAGGTGGGGTGCATTGCAGATCTCGGTAGGCAGGTATTTTAAGGTTTTGGGTAGATTTTGAAAAACAGAAGAGAACCCTAAGTTGGCTCCCAGATTTGGGATTTAGACAACTAGGTAGACAATAGTGCCCTATACCAATGTACAGGATAAAAAAGAAAACAGATTTTGGTGACAAGATGATGAGTTCAATTCTGGGCACATGAGAGCAGCTGTGGCCCAATCAAGGGGCTTGTTGAGGAGAGAGGTCCAGGACATATATTGTGTGTACACACACACACACACACACACACACACAGGATTCAGTGGCATTAGGTTAGTAGTTCAAGCAATGGGTATGAATGAAAGAGTGGAAGAGTACCTGGAAAACCTAGAACTTGAGATTTGCTTTGCAGCTAGTTACGTGAGATATGTATTGAAAGGACAGAGACCTTAAACAAGAGGCTATGACAGAGATAAAACGTTGTGGAAATTATTTCCATAAGTATGACAAATTTGTTAATTGTGTCTTGTTGGTCTGTGGAAAAGCAGTAGCCTAAAAATGTCTCTCTATGATTCAAGATTGCATCTTCTACAGAGAAACCTCATTTTGGTAGAAATGAGGATAATGAAAGCTAAAGAAACACAGAGTATATTTTATTTCCCTTTATGAAGTTTAAATTCTGTTTTTTTTCCCATTAACCCACATAGATTCTTTGATATTGTATCTGACTTGAATATGTTTTATATATAATGCTTAAGGGACGAAGTGTGAGCAACTGAGAAAACATCAGTTTGTCAATTCATGAATTGTGGTTCTATATGATCTTTTATTGACTAATGATTCAGGTGAATATTTTGTCTTGATTCTGGCTATGAGTAAAGGAAGCTGTATTTGACCATCACAGTTGTATATTTGGTTCCAAAGAACCATAGCTGCCAAATATATGTTCATTGCCAACAACTTGGATTATGATAAGTGGAAGCTTTTACTTAAGCAGTCAGTCTTAGTATAATAAAGTTTCAAGAAAGGCAATTCACAGTTTTGCTTCTTGTTCTCCAGCCATGTATTTTAGCAATTATAATTTTGTTTATTAGAGTGGCATACATTAATCCATATGTGATAGTTTTTTAATTAGCATGACACTCTTTTTCAGTAATTTACTTTTTAAGGCTTTTCCCCCCTTTTTTTCTATATAAAATTACATAAATAATACCCTTTTAATCACGTTCTTAATATTAATTAACCAAAAAGCAGATACACATTTTTATTAAAAGGTAAACATGGAACACGAGCAGACACTAGTGGCTTGCCTATTCTGAGTCCATTTTCTTTGCCTTCACTGGGATACTGTGGGCTTCAGACAAAGTGGTCCTGACTTTTGCCCCGAAGGTGATTGGCTCCATTCTTCTTCGTAGTGATTAGTGTAGGAAGTGGCATGTGACCCAATTTCAATGTATGTGAGAAGTCTGCTGGAACATCAGCAGTTGTCTTGTACTTGATCTGCTGACTAGTATTTGTATTATGGGAGATGGCTGCTAATGCAGGTGCCTTTAATCTGTTAATGCTCTAGACCTTTCAGAGGAGAAACTAATGTCCTTCACAAGAAGAAAAGAAGCATATTTCAGAAATACCAGTAGGACCATTGAGTTGATAAAAAGACATTTAGAGGGAAGAGAATACCATTTTTTAGCTGGCAATTGTTGGGTATGCATGTGGTGGCCTTTGCTGCCATTCTTAGCCATGGGGGACACTGCGTGCCTATAAGTACACATGCTGAGCCTGGGACACTAGGAAGGTGAGTAATGATGATCTTGTCAAGCCACTGAATTAACCGCCCCTAGAGTGACACTACCATAGCTTATAGGATTATAGAAGATAATGACATTTCTTTATTTTTAAACCAGATGAATCAAGAATTTTTGGTGTTTGCAGCTGAGTGCATCCTAACCGATACAAATTTCAGTTGTGGATTAAGAAATATATGGACAGAAAATAGATTCAGTGGGATATTTAAACGACCCTTCTGACAGTTACCACATGTTTTAGAAGCATCCATAAACAGATTAATCAGAATGAATACTGACATAGCGTATCGGAGGCATGTCAGACGGGGCCATGGTGAACCATACAGAGTTTGAGACCTGCCAAGAGCAACCTTGATTTAATGGCATTTTATCTGGTATAAATAATTTTTGTTATTTTCAGGATTCACTTTCATTTCTCCTTATCTTTTTAAATTATTATTAGAGGAAAAAAAGCTTTAATAATAATATGTTGAGTTATTAAAGTACCTTTTATTTGAAGCTTGACATACCAGGAAATGTGACTGACTGTTATCTTGCCCAAGGTCAAACAGTGGACCACTTTCAGAGCTAAATATAGATTGAAAGCATTCCACAGAAGGAATAATTAGGACCTCTGAAAACCTCCAATGCCTTAGAAATTGTAGAACCAAATTTTCTGTTGTTTACATTGTTAAACTACAAGTAACATCTTCTCATCGGGTCCTGTTGCTGTTTCTGAAATATGTTTCTTTTCTTCTTGTGAAGGATCTTGGTTTCTCCTCTGAAAGGTCTAGGGCATTAAAAGATCAAAAGCATTTGACTAAGAAAGCCATGTCTGATAATACAAATACTGGTCAGTAGATTAAGTATATTCTTTGCTTTTCCTTTTTATTTTTTCAAATAAGGTTTTAACTTCCAAACATTTAACTTATTTTTGAGGAAGTAACTCCTATCAGTTTTTGTGATTTCATTAATGCTTGAAAAAAGGTCAGACTGTAAAAAGCAGAGCTGAACAGTGTCTGTTTAGAATAAATGACTGTTACTGGCCTTTGTTCTCTTGTTATTGCTTTGGATTAATAAAACTGTCCAATGTGATTTGCCACAGTGGGAATGCTGGGCTCCTTCCAGCTCCCTTAGGGCCATGACTTCAAATGTGGGGCTCGTACCCTCCCTGGGCTCTGGCTCTCTCACCTACTCTGGCTGCACTCTTTGACACAAGAGTTAACTTTACCACAAGAGCTTATGTGATGATCATGTTAGCTCGTAGCATGTGTTCAATAAACGGTGGCTGGAATCAAACTGATAACAGAGTATGCTGTAAATGTGAGGTGTCCAGATATGTGCTGGGACTTGTCAGCCCTTCTTTCAGCCTCCTACCTCTAGTGTTCTACTGCTGTCTGTCCTCCAAGCAGGGAGATAAAGTTTCCTCACTAACTTCTCAATTATGGAAAAGGCTTTGACTATACATGCCGTTAAATGTTGGGCCACACACATAGAAAATAACTGACTGAATAGTAACCATAGAGTAGGCATTTGAAAATTGGCACTAGGCAGAAATGCATCAGCAGAGATTTTGGAATGACTCTTGTAGATTGGTAAAGAATAAGGACTTCTTTTGTAGCTCTAGGTATCTACTTGTTTCTTCCCGTTTTCTAAATGCACATATGCTGTATATGGTACGTTATGCTTTTCTCTCTTCTGTTTTATAGAAAAAAATTCTCTTTCTAATTGCTGTACATATAAAATTGTATAGCATATGGCAGTTTCATATACAAATACCTATAACTTTCAGTTTTAGCGAAAAACAAAAGCACTGCAAAGAGAAGTAAAAAGTCTGTTGAAAATATGACCAAAGTAGGAATTATGGTTTTAAAAAAAGATTCTTGGCTTCCAAATATCACAGTTAGACTAATTCTTTTTGCAGGTAATTAAGAACAGGACTTAACTAGTGAGAATTTTAGATAATATTTAAAGTTTTTTTAGTTGTGGTTTAATGATGTTGTTTCAGAAACTTTCGTTTGGTTACAAAATAATTACAAAGATACAGCAGTGGCTAAATGATAAAGGAGCATCTTTTGGGTCTGGGCGATAGATATATGCCTATTGTGGATTGATTATTGAGAGTTGCATTCTTTTTTTTTTTTTTTGAGATGGAGTCTTACACTGTCCCTAGGACTGGAGTGCAGTGGTGCGATCTCAGCTCACTGCAACCTCTGCCTCCCAGGTCCAAGCAGTTCTCCTGCCTCAGCCTCCAGAGCAGCTGGGATTACAGGTGCCTGCCATCACACCTGGCTAATTTTTTTGTATTTCTAGCAGAGACAGGGTTTCACTACAAGAACACAGAGAAACAAAATATAATATCAAGTGTGTCCATCCAATCTCCTTCAGGCCCAGAATAATTGTTTGTCTTTTTGGTACCCAGTGGCAACATAAAAATTGGAATATATTCCAAAACATTCCAATTTCCATGAATTATGTTTCCACAAATTGTCAAGCACTTCTTCAACTTATATACATTTTCCTGGTAACTGTGACATTTCTTGGCATAACAGTTTCCATAACTGGTCTACCTGCTGTGTAATGAAATCTTCCTAAATTGTCTCTTTTGTACATAAAAGTATGTTTTGTGTCCTAAGGCTTGGTTCCAAAATTTGAAAGGATAAAATGGTTTTTCTCTTTATTTACACTTCATGATTTAATGTCCTCTTTTCTCTCCTCTCTTTTGAATAAAAGACATTTACTGTTTTTTTTTCTTTTTCATGTGTCTCTACAAATTGTCAAACTCCAATTTCCTTTAATTAATGAGTTGGAAGCCTCAGAAGAATTGGTAATTTGTACAGTTTTGGTAAGAATTGGTAATTTGTACAGTTTTGTAGAGTCAGACTCTTATAGCGAGGATTGGTTTTTATTTTGACTCAGACTTTTCCATGAGGTTTCTCAGAAATATTATATATATATATATATATGTTCAGTTATAGGTAGATAAAGATACTAACTAACAGAGAATAGAGCTTTTGGTCATAATTAAGAATTACCTTTTTCCATTAGAGGCAGTAATCAGAGCTGACAGTTCAAAGTACATGGACAAGAGGCAGCTGCCACCCACCTCATACTTTTTAGTTTCATTCCTGCCATTTTAAACAATTATAATAAAAAACCTAAAATATGATAGCAGATATAGGCATCGGTCCTAACCATGATTTGTCTGTAGCCAGGCCTGGGAGAAAAGAAAGCATGAAAAGGTTTTAAGTTTATGAACATAGTATCATATCAGATATTTTTTCTCTTCAAGGTTAACCTTCTTTTTTAAATTTTAGAGTAGACCTCCACATACTACTGAGAAGAGTGTGTTAATTCCCTAATAAAAGGTCATGAATATTGTCAGGGATTATATTTGTCTATGGTCCAAGTTGCTGTTTTTCCTGGAAGATGAATGCATTCAGGGATCATTCTGTTATTTCTGTGATCTCAATTGAGTCGTTTTTCCAAGATATGGCAGGCTCCAGCCCTGAAAAGAGTCTGTCTTTAGGTCCTTTGTTTTAAAATAGGATTACATTACTCTAGCACCATTAATAAAGGGATTTTCTGGCAAAACATGAGTTACCAAGGCAAGATTTTGAACGTATTACCATAGAGCATGGTTAAAAAACATTTTTCTGCACAATATTTTGAAATTGTGGTATGCTGTTTCGTAATGTATATAGCTGAGTCTACACACAAATTGTGTTTAATAATACAGAACTCTGGGCCAGGAGTGGCGGCTCATGCCTGTAATCCCAGAACTTTGAGATGCTGAGGCAGGTGGATCACAAGGTCAGGAGTTCAAGACCAGCCTGGCCAATATGGTGAAACCCCATCTCTACTAAAAATACAGTATTAGCGGGGCGTGGTGGCCAGTGCCTGTAATCCCAGCTACTTGGGAGGCTGAGACAGGATAATTGCTTGAACCTGGGAGACAGAGGTTGCAGTAAACTGAGATTGTGCCATTGTACTCTATCCTTGGTGACAGAGCAAGACTCCATCTCAGAAAAAATAAAATAAAATAATAATACAGAAGTCTGAATCAGATGCTTAGGGTTTGTTGAGCCGTACAAATGGAGTTCAAATCCCCTTATTGCCATATACTCTCCAAAAGATTTCACCAAAGTTACTTTTCTGAGCTTACGTTTTTCACCTATAAAATGGGGATAGTAATATCACTATCCTCATAGAACTGTCTTAGGGATTAAATGAAAGAGTAAACTGTAAAAACACTTAGCAAGTGCCTGGTGTTATGTGTCCAGTAAATGTTAGGTTTTAAAATTCTTGTGTTGAATTTCTTCATTGTTTCCTATCTTTTATTCTGGTTAATTCACTTAATGCTTATGAAAAAGCTTGTAACATTCTCTAGTTCCCCTTCATTCATGCAGAATATCTTGATAAATACTGTTAGTTAATGATATATTATATATTTTATTTTTTTAATAAAGACAAGGTCTCACTCAGACACTCCTGCACTCAGGCTGGAGTACAGTGATATGTGTGATCATAGCTCACTATAACCTTAAACTCTTGGGCTCAAGCAGTCCTCTTGCCTCAGCCTCCTGAGTAGCTAGGACTAAGGCATGTGCCATTATGACTGGCTAATCTTTAAAAATTTTCTGTAGAGATGGGATCTCACTGTGTTACCCAGGCTGCTCTCACACTCCTGGCCTCAAGTGATCCCCTCACCTCAGCCTCCAAAGTGCTGGCATTATAGGCGTGAGCCATGGCGCCTGTCCCTATTCTTAACTGCACATTTTCGGAAGCAGTGCTAAAAGGGAATCATTAATAATGAAGTTAAATTCATAGGATTTATGGCACAAACATTATCCCTCTGGGCTCTGAGTTTGAGTGGAGGGCCTTTTTGTTTGGAGGCCAGATATATAAGCATTAACTCAAGATGGCAGCTGGTAGGGCACAAAATTGAAAGGAGGAGGCAAGATTGCCACCTGGTGCTAGAAAGACTGAGGCAGATATAATACAGCCATCAAACAACCTGTTCTCTTCTTCTCCTCCCCTCAGTATTTGACAACACAAATTAAAAGCTTTATAATGAACTTACCTGATTTACAGATAAAGATATCAAAACTCTGACAAGGAGGCACAAGTTTCATAACCGTTAATACCTGACATCTAGGATTCAAACCAATGGTTTCCTGACTCCAAAGGTTTTATCACTATACTGATGCTGGTGCTTGGGAAATGCTGGGAGTTACTCCCTGCAAATACATCTTCCTTGAACACAGAAAGTAATGTTCAGGATAATTGTTCACTGGTTGTTAGGCTGTTTCCTTTATTTTGATCACAAAATCATACAATGCTAGCACTGTAAAAGATCTTAAAATTCCTACTGCCTTATTTTTGGATGAAGCAACTGAGGCCCAGGAAGAACCAAGGGCTTGTCTGGTGTTTCATAGTTGGCTCGTGGCAGTATTAAGGCTGGGAAGAACCTCATTCTGTGTCATGTCTGCGGTGTTCAAAATCTGCTCTGCATTCTGATGTTATCACTTTTAGGGTTCCAGGCCATTTATTTCCTTTCTAGTCTTAATAAGGTTTATATTATTATTATAGCTTTTTGGACTGTTTTACATTTATATACAAAATCACTTTATATTTTAAAACATACACCTTTATTCACTTGTGTTGGTGAATTGGGGGGAATAATGGAAGAGTTTAAAGTTGCTGTTTATTCACAAGTCACTAAGCTGTGAAGAAACACAACTGGTTATAAAAGTGAAATTTTACTGAAAATTGTAATGTTCATTGTGTGATAGAATGGAGTGTCCCCTTTAAATCAAGGTAAAGTAAACATATTTATATTTTAAATACTCTGAAAAAGTGAAAGCAATTTAAGGACATGTAATTCTCTAAACATTAATTTTAATTATGTGGATAGACCTGCCAGTTTAATTTAATGAGTCAGATCTTTGCTTTTTATTCCACAGATCTTCACAGTATTTCTCATTTGGAAATCAAAGTGCATATTCATGTACCTGTGACATATAGAAACAACTATGTTTCTTGATACACTCCCAAATACTCTGTGATATTTGCATCAAAATTATCAAAATTCTTTCTTTCTGAAAAAAAAAAGCATTGAAAACGGATACTAGAATTTGTCAACATCTTCACTGGGCTTCTTTTTTTTTTTTAATGCAACAAATAGAATTTGTAAAGTTGATGATTTTCGTTCCTTCCTGCTGTGTGTTTTGTTTGGATGAGTATGAAAGAAGGCGGACCATGTTCAGAACCACTTGGGGTGTTCCTCTCCTTCTAATCCATGGGAAATAGGTGTGCCTAGCTAGTAAAAGAGGAGGAAGAAATAACTGGAGTGGAATTTCTGGTACTGTGAACAATTTTTCATTCCTAGGGTGTCATAAACTGAGGCTATTCCCTCTATAAGATAACAGATTTTGAAAAATTACATGAAACCTGTTATTTCATGTAATAAAGTTGAAAATACAGCCTGTCTGAAAATTAGTTGTTTTGCTGCCTCTGAATTTGCTCAATCACTTTGTGGCTTCATTTAGAAAGATGCCCTAATCTTTTGTCTTTTTGTCAGTGATGCATCTATATTTGGGTGATTTTCTAGGCTGTTGACATATTTGATGCTATAATTTCAAAATTCATAGTACTGATTACTGCTTTAGTTGGGAAATAAGACAGTATCTCAGAAAGCAGGAATTTAAAGATATGCTGTACTCTACAGATAACCGTCGATAGCCTCTTTCCCCACACTTAGCCTGTCATTTCTGTTGTTCATGTAGTTTTCTAGGTAGTTAACCATACTTCATACAAGTTGTGGTTCCAGTTCTGCTCTTTTGGGTTTTCTATTCATAAACAGCAATCTCCTGAAGATAAAAGAAGGCTCTTCCTCTTTAAGCAGCAGACAGAAATATAGTTTTTTTTTGGGGGTTTGAATTTTCATGTGTAATTACTGCAGTTGTCTGTAGGAGACTCTTGTGGTTTTTCTCAGCTACCTTTCTTAAAGACATATGCAGATAGCCAGATAGCGCACATGGCACTGACCTACTGTGGGGGACTCACAGTTTTGAGACTTAGGGAGTGTATCGCCACTTCCGTCATTGAATGCCAGTCCCAGAGCAGTTGCATTAGGCTGGAGGACTGGAGGTGGAGCCTTTTTTGCTCACGGCAGCAAGTTCCCTTCTCTTTTCTCTCCCCTGGCGGCGGCGCGTGCATTGGCTCTTCAAGCTGCCTGTGCTGCTCCGTGGAGTGAAAAAGGCAGGGTGTGCTCACAGACTGTGCTACAAACTGCAGTTTCTATTTGGGGTGCTCACAGAGAAGAACACCAGGAAAGACAGACAGGACCAGTGCCATGGGCCAGCTTTGCTGCTTTCCTTTCTCAAGAGATGAAGGAAAAATCAGTAAGTGGATTTGTACTGTGCAGAATCCTAAGTGCTTGACTATTTTGTGCAGTTGTCTTCTAGGGGTAGTTTTGCTTTTTTTTTTAGTAGGAAAGATAGCAGACTAATCAGTTGTGATTTTTAATATGCAATTGTTAAAGGTACTGGTAGGAGTGTAGTTACAAATTAAGTATAAAAGTACAGTAACTCAGTAGGTGAGCTATATTAAAAATACTAAATATTGAAATGTCACTTGTGATTCTTCTCTGTTGGTACTCTCCCAGCTCATTTTTATCATACTACATTAGAGTCAGTTTAGGTTTGAGTTTCTTTAAATCACTGCATTCAATTTGATATACTGGACAACCAGACTTCATTTTTTTAATCTGAAACTGGCATATTTTCTAAGCAATGCTCAACAGTAACAGATAGAGAGGTAAAGCTGGTTCTAAAATGACACGTATTAGACACTTAAATATATTTTCATGTGTCCCTTGCTTTGTTCTTCCTGGAAGGGATTTAAGTGTGCCTGTGAGACCACTCTAAACAAGTGATGCCTCTTTGCTTCTAGCAGAAACCTCATGGAATCTGCCTAAATGAATGTTGAATTCCACAGCTGATTATGCCCAGAAAAGAGAACTTAAAGTGGTGCCATTTGCAATGAATTTTGTTCCTCACTGGCTTATGTGTATTCACTTACACTTTAGCTTTGTTAAATGGATTACTGGCATTTTAATTAGTATGCTGAATAGAGTTTGCCTTACCCTAGTTGCCCAGAAATAGGGAATTTTTACTTCCTTTTCAATATAATGTTTCTAGTCATACTTGCTAAATTTGCAGCCACATTGCTGTCACATCAGTGCTTGATTCTAATTTAAATAGGTCCATGGAATTTCATCATATCTGGTTCAGATACTCAGAGATCCACATCTGGTTTATATTTCCTGTTGCTTGTTCTTCAGAAACTAGCCAGGGACTGTTTAAAAAAATAATACATATGCTATACCTGTTCACTTGGGAAATAAGACAGTTTTTACAGTAACTGTTTTGGGAATGCTTTGGAATAAATGCCGAAGTCTCCTAACACTGGAAAGTGTGGAACATTTGATTGTTAACAGGGAGCTAATAAACTGTGCTCTAAATTTTACTTGTGAAATGATACTATACAGTATGTGACAATCCCACTCTTACAACTTGAGATGACCTTACAACAAAATCATTCACTTTCTAACAAAGAGCACTGGCATTCATTTAGCAGCTCAAGACTTTTCAGGTTATTTGTCAGAATGATTTATTTGTAGTTCCTAAAGATTTTGGTTGGTTGATCTTTTTCTCGGGGAATGCTTCTCTCTGGAAATCCTCGGCAAGATGCAGGGATAGTGAATTCTTTCCCCACCCTCTTCACTTTCTATTCCACTGCTCAGGGTTTTCCCTTGGAGTGCCTGCTCTCCTGTTTTATTTCTCTTCTTCCCCTGTCTGTAAGCATCTTTTGGCTCCATCTGAAGAAGTCAAGTTTCCGCTCCAGAAGGTATTTGTTCTTTTCTGTCTTTCTTATCAGGGACTGTTGGAGAACAGTCTTCTGTTTTATATCGGTGCTTCCTAATATTGCTGGACAGGAAGTAATATGTACTGCTTTTTGGATTTCTTGTCTCAAATTCCAAACTTTAAGAAAAATAATGAAGGTAGAGCACCATATTTGAAGTGAAGCCCGAGTCTGTACATGCAAATTCTGGTTAAAAGAAATGCATTTGCACCCCCGCCCCCGTTCACTCCTGATGGCCCTCTGGTCTTCTCCATTCTCTCCCCATTATTCTTTCTTCTGTCTGCTTTTGTGGATACTCCACTGTTTTTCTCCTCCTAATCTGCTTCATACTCCATTCACACACCCCATCCACACACATGCACATTGTAGAGATGTTTCCTGATGCAGTGTTTAATTTCTCTGCTATAGGATGGTCTAAAGAGAGGCTTCTGTGCCAGGCACTCCTGTCCTTCTGGTAATGTATGCCTAACAGTACTTATAAAGGGGACATTTAAAAAGTGGCAGAGAATTTATTGCTCAGCATGCCTCAGAGAACATATACATTAGCACCGACTGTGGGTATCCAGTCTGTAAGTTGTGCCGATAATGTGAAAGAATCCATAATAGACATTTGGGAGGGTCCAGCATTTTTCTGATTTTGCTGCTGGATTGTACAGTTACCTCCTGGGTCTTATGTATTTTTTGTGTCATCACCTAACAGCCTTGTTAGCCTACACTGAGGAATGTACTATCTGCTAAATACTACTAAAAGCAGAGCATCTCGGAATGCTTTGAAATAAATGCATCTACTAAAACCAGAGCAGAGAAATGTGAATGCCCACTCCTTCTAATTCTGTACCAGGCAGTGGCTCTAGAATGTTCCTCCTTGAAGGTAGCCCAAATTATGCAGAATTTGATGAGTTTTTGGTGAAGGTTTAAATGTGTGGGTGTTATTCTCAAAACACAGGTGAGTTGGAAAGCTCGTCCTCTGCAGTCCTACAGAGATACAGCAAGGATATACCCAGTTGGCCAAGTGGTAAGAGTCAAGTGACCCCTTCCTTCTCCTGCTGCTGTTTTATCCTGCTTTTGCCCTTTGGTGGTGGTGGTAGATAGAAATAATTCTAATTTAATTGATTTATTAGTGCTACTATTTTAGTCTATTGATAGTAAACAATGATTTTTTTAAATCAACTAGTCGTGCAGAAGCCTAAGCTGTAGAAAGTTGACTATATGCATAGCCAGAAATATTTTTAATGCAATTTTGATTGATACATAACAAATGTACATGTTTTTGGGGTACATGTGATATTTTGATACATTCCTACAATGTGTAAGGGTCAAATCAGGGTAATTAAGATATCCATCACCTCAAACATTTATCATTTCCCTGTGGCAGGAGCTATTTTGGAATGTACAATAAATTGTTTTTAACTATAGTCACCTTACTGTGCTGTCAAACGTTAGTTCCAATCTAACCGTGTTTGTACATATTAACTTCTCATCATCTCCCTCCCTGACAACTTCCCAGCCTCTGATAACCATACTCTAGCTCCATGAGATGCACATTTTTTTAAACTCCAACATAGTGAGAACATACAATATTTGTCTTTCTGTGCCTGGCTTATTTTACTTCCTATAATGACCTACATTTCCAGCTATGTTGCTGAAAATGACAGATTTTATTCTTTTTTATGGCTGAATTGTATTCCATAATATACCACATTTTTATTATCCATGATGGACAGTTAGGTTGATTCCATATTGGGCTCTTGTGAATAATGCTGCAGTGAATGTCGGGGTGCAGGTATCCCTTTGATACACTGATTTCCTTTTCTGTGGATAAATACTCGGTAGTGGGATTGCTAGAAATTTTGCCAATAGGCTGAATAGTCAAAAACAGCAGAGCTTGTCATGGTTTATTTATTAATTACTACAGCACAAAACAGCTTTTTGTTTAAATCTTGGAAGTTAAATATTTTTCCAAACTGTACACTTTTTGTTACCACAGTAAGAATATACTGTCAATAAATTCATGTTTCTTGGAAGATTAGGCTCTTTCTATTGCTAACAGGAATATTCTTAACATTAAAAATTACTGTATATATTATAGGATTAACAAATAGTATAGATAATTTCCAATGTAGTTTTCGCTGACTACTTATATACAATGTGATTCTTTGAATTACCTAATTTCTCATATTGAGCTGCCTGAGAGGAATGTCCACCATGAACAGAAATGTCATTGCAGATAACCACAGTGGTCAATAGGCCTCTGCATATTGGCTTACTATCTCATTAAGCAAAACTCAAAAGAAAGCTTAATAACTATATTAACTTCTGTAACTAATTAGAAAATGTTGTATTTTCTCTTTTCCTGTTGCAGATGTTCCCATTTTGAAGTACATTGCTTTTATATAGAATTAAGTAGATGAATGACTAAAGATCAACTGACCTACCTGATCAGTTAGTCAGTCTGTTGTCACTGGAAGTATTCAAGGATAGGATGGGGATATCATGATGACATCACCTTATAGGGGTGTCATAGAGGGAGAATGGACTTGATAATGAATGAATACATTGACAACTCAGTTTCTTTCTAGCCCTGATATTCTGTGATGGCTAAAAAGAAAATATTAGAATAAGTTTGTGTTTTAACAAGACACATTTTAACTTTATACATGAAATATGTGTTATTATAGTCTTTTTGTATGGGATGAATTACTGGGACCATTTGTAGTACTCATTTTATAAATATGAGTCAGATGTTGAGATAATTTCTGATGGTATTATATTAATTCGTAAGTTGAGGTATGCAGTGAATAATATCTGGTGAATACATATATATAACTGTAATTACCATAAAGGTGATCAAATTTTACTCAAGGAAATCTATATTTGGATTTTCCAATTGTCTAGGAGGCTTCCTAGAAATCCTATAGCCTTATACTTTGCTTTTCTCATTTGCACCTGATATGCTGACTTCATGGTTACATTTCATATGTCTGTTCTGTCTTATCACATGGATTTCAAACAACCCATATTCAGCGTATGTGTCGTATATCTCTCTTAGTAGCACCAGATCCTAACATAGTGTCTTACCCAGAGGAGGCATGTTCTAAATGCTTGTCAATGAAGGGAATGATACATATTTCTTATTGTGAATGTGAGAGAGCTTCAGTGTCAATCATCCTATCAAAGGATAGAATATGGAATAACTTTGATTAATGTTGGAACCCGGAAGAGCTTTGGTTATTGAACGTACCAGAGAAATATTTTAACAGGCTCACACTTAATCTTTACATCCTGGGCCCCAGGGAATGTGGATAGGGAACCATCAGGGGACAGTGACACTTTATTTTTCTTCTTTGCCAGTAAAAATGTGTTTGCTCACAGGGAACACAGCATAATTCCAGTTCTGCTACTGCCTATTGAAAACATTCGGCCCATTGCATGGCATGCAGTTCTTACTGTAGACAGAGCACAGGCCTGGGAAGAGAGAGAACTGGGTGAGAAACCTAGCTCTGCTACTACATCCTGTTAGACTCTGAGTGAGATGCTAACATCTCAGCACTTCAGTTCCTCAGATTTAAGAAGTGGGGGATTGAACTACTCTTGTTTTGAAAGTTTATTTATTTTTTGCCCAATTGCCCCTTAGAGCTAAGAGTCTAAGGAATAAAAGAATGAGTGATACAGATGTGTTGCAATTTTTTCTTCCTTCTCCTCCAAATCTTCCTCTTTTACTTCCCTTCTTTCTCTTTCTCCTCTTCTTAATTTAATACTTACTGTGTGCCAGGTACTATGTTAGGATTATGTTCAAGACTGTTTATTAAATGCAACTATTAGAAGAAAATACATGCTCCCCTGTCTCATTTAAGAGGGTAAGTTGCTGAAAGCCAGCAGTGTTGGATATTTCTTAGTTATAGACCTCCGGGGTACCATGGGGCCGAGAGCTGGCAGAAACCTGGGATCCCAGGCAGCTCAGTATCTGCTGCCCACTTTCTGAAGCAGTGAAGTCAGAGGTGTTCTGTGTAACCTGAGACTACATTTTGCATAAGATTTCTGTGGGTAATATTGTGGTGGTAACAGAAATGGTGTACAAGGTAAAACAAACAGTTAACCATAGTCACAAAAGATTAGATTTTCCCTTTATTAAATAATGTATACTAGGAGGCTTATGTTTCTAAAATCAAGTAAAGGAACATTAGAGCAAATGCTAGTAGTTACTATTCTTACTTTCCTGATTCCTTCTGTTAATTCATAGGCTATGTGGTAACTGTATTCCTTCTTGTTGGTATTCTGACATTTTTAGAGTTTGCAGGATTCTACCATCAAGTGCTGAATAATTTTCATTAGGAATAGCAAGGCTGTAGAATTGTCCCCAGCCCCTAGTAGAGCCATTGACTACCATGAGCTGTATCCAGAAGCCCTGGCCTTCAGCAGTGTGACGTGGTCTGTCCTGTGTCATTTTCATGGAGGGCCATGAAAGAAGTGGGACTCTGATATACAGAGAGCTTTCTCTCTGTTACTCCTACCTGGAGTATTTTTTTTTAAGAGATGGCCAGGCAGGTCTCAAAATCCTGGCCTCAAGCAATCCTCTTGCCTCAGCCTCCCTAAGTATTGGGATTATAGGTGTGAGCCACTGCACCCAGCCATGGATTTGCATTTTAATAAGACCAGATTATCTCAAGTGCTCTTGGGAAACATTTATAATAAAATAAAACAAAAAATAAAAAATAAGCAATGGTGATGACTTAGTCCAAAATAATCTCTAGTGGCAGAGTTTCAGGCATTAAGTTAAGGCTAGTAAAACTCTTTCAGGACATCTGACAAATCACTTTCTATAGATAAGTGTCTTCTGTTTAATTTTGGCCACACTTAACATGTAGGTCCTTGAACTTTGATCCACAAACTTCTGATACCGATAGTAAAGAAACTCAAAAGAGCTTCAAAATTCTCAGTGTCTATATGGTAGAAAAATAGAGGCTTTGGAGACGAAATGGTTCAGTTTGTGCTTTTGGTTCTGACATTTACCATTTAACTTCTCTAAGTTTTTTTCTGTATCTTTGTCTTAAATAGTATCTACCTATTTTGAAAGTTAAATCAGCTAATGCCTATAAAATTTCTGACACTGTGCTTGGCCTATAAATTTCTCTACAGCAAATAGTGTGTTAACCGCATAGCCTCAGTCAGCTTAGAAGTCAGCTTGAACTTGAGCAACGTGGCGAAAAACTCCCTCTACAAAAAAATTAGCTGGGTGTGATAATATGCACCTGTAGTCCCAACTATTCGAGAGGCTGAGATGGGAGGGTTGCTTGAGCCCAGGAGTTCAAGGCTGCAGTGAGCTATGATTGTACCATTGGACTCTAGCCTGGGTGACAGAGTGAGAACTTGTCTCAAAAAAAAAAAAGCTTGGCAGAACTATGCTTTTAGGCACTTGGAATGTCAGACCTTGAATTGTTGAGTAGACTTGCAACATTGATCTGCACAGCCTCATTTTCTATGGGAACCTCTTTCCCCGTCTTCTTGCGGTCCTGTCCATCATGAGGCCTTACCTCCTGCTCCAGGAGAGACATGTGATCCCAGCAAAGTCAACTGTGATCTTCCTTGAGATTTGATAGTCTGTCTTCTTTTTGGGTTGTGAGCAGAAAGGCTACCATCCTAAGATTATAGTACTTGATACTATAGAGCAAGTGCAATGAGGAAGAGCCTTTTTGAGAATGGAGCCAGCACAGAGGAAAGTAAGCCTAGGGAAGGAGAGACAGTCCTGATGAATGTTTGAGCCTCTGAGTTCAGCCATGCCTAAGACCTCCACTACGTGAAGCGGTGAATCCTCTCCTTTGCTTACACTTGCTTGATTTAGGGGACACTCAGTGTGTATATAGATAGAAATAAACCCATAGTTATGCCAAACTGATTTCTAAGGTGATTGTGGTTACACAATTAATATACTTTTTTCTTGCAGGGAAATTATATTTACTGAGTTTATTAGATGCCCAGTCCCAGTGTATATTCTGAAACAAATATTACCAAACCTAGTGAAGAAGCGAGAGCTCTCTGACTTATTCTTCATGTTCCATTTTAGTTGCAGTGAAATTAGCCTTAAATCATAGCTGCTGTTACTAAGATTCACTTCAATTAAAATTGTTGAGCCCATCACTCAGCACACTCTGAGCCGGGTGTTCTGGCAGGTACAATGATGAGTAACCCATGGTTTCTACTATTGGCTTCTTTCTTTAAAAAGTTACATCGCCTTGTAAAAAGAAATATGTGAGATCTCAAAAGTTTATTATGCCTTGAACATAAAAAGCCAAGATAAAGGATCTTGACTGATGCTTTCAGTCTAACAAGCAAAGCCATGCCTCTTACATGCCCGGGAAGTTCCATAGCTAAGTCACTGAAAGTGAGAGTTAATTGCTACCAAAATTGAAAATTACCTTAAGCTCCTATCACAGGCAGGATTTACAACGTGACATGAGCAAACAGTTCCTATAGCAAACATCTTAGCAAGTAAAATCTTCTGTGACTAACATTTATAATGTCAGAGTTACAAGTTAACAGACCTTGAAACTGTTAAAATAAATCTTTCAGTTGCATAGTTAAGTTCTTTGCAAATAGTCACAGACGAAAGTGGAACTGTATGATGAAAGTATAAAGAATATCTTTAACTTAAATTATATGCTAACTAGAACATAAATGCTGTTAATTTTATTAAAGACCAAGTCACAGATATTTGAGGCTTATAATTTTCTGCATTTAGATACTTTTTCCCAAAACTTACGGATTTAGTCAAGAACATTAATGAAACTATTATATATATATATATATATGAACTTATTACATATATATAGTGTGCCAGAGAGAAAGTGGTGTACAAACAAGACGCTTGGCTTTGGAGTCAGAAGGATTTCACATTCCCAAGGGAGACAGAGCTCACCCAGTTACCTAGTTTGTAATGCTGATGGGAGAGGGAAGAAGGAATTGCGTGGAAAGGGTGATTCACTCTTAATGCCCTGGCTCAGAGCCCCTCCCCGCCTCTCTTCTGACTCTGCGGTCAGATAGTTGTTGGCATTTGTAATGTGAATTATATCAGGTTTCAGTTTGATGTCTCATATCTGACTGTTTAAGCAAAAATAAAATTCACACTTTCTAAGCATTTTAAATGTTCAGCTAAAGTTAGCTGTAAAATGCAGCCTTTTCAGGGTTTGATTGATAGCTGATAAACTGGCAAGCAGATGACTTGTTAATCTCAGACTTGCTATCTAGGGCTGTTGTAGTCAGACCTTGTTAAGAGTACTGGCCAGCTGGAGCATGTGTCCTGAGGGAGGCCAGAATGGTGAGGGGCCTGGAAACCACGTCACAGGAGGAAGGCTGAAGGACTCAGCCGGCTTAGCTGGGAGGAGAGAAGGCAGAGAATTAGTCGTCTTAAAACATTTAGAGGGCTCTTTAATGTGGAAACAAAAGAAGAAGTTGTTTTGTGTGGCTCTAGGGGAACAGAATTAGGACAGTGGGTGTTAGTTTAACACATTTTCTTTTGGTGGTCTTAGAAGCCAGTGGTAAAGATACATGAAACCCAATAGTATTCTAATTAGGTTTGCAATAAATCTTGTTTTAAAGAATGAAAATACTGAAATGGGATAATAAAATAGAGATGTTGTCATAGTCAAATTTTGCATAATAAATTGCCTGAGAGAAAAATTTTAAGGCAGAATTTTCAAACTATTTTAAGTCACCAAACAATTTAAATAGAAGACCAAATTTTTCTTAAATTTTATTTTGAGTTCCAGGATACATGTGGGGGTGTGCAGGTTTGTCACATAGGTAAACGTGTGCCATGGTGGTTTGCTCCACCTGTCAGCCCATCACTCAGGTATTAAGCCCTGCATATATTAGCTATTTATCCAGATGCTCTCTTGCCGGTCATCCCTACAACAGGCCCTGGTGTGTGTTCTTCCCCTCCCTGTGTCCATGTGCTCTCATTGTTCAGCTCCCACTTAGAAGTGAGAACATGTAGTGTTTGTTTTTTTCTGTTCCTGTGTTACTTTGCTGAGGATAGTGGCTTCCAGATTCATCTATGTCCCTGCAAAGGACATAATCTCATTCCTTTTTATGGGTGCACAGTATTCCATGGTGTATATGTACCACATTTTCTTTATCCAGTCTATCATTGATGGGCATTTGGGTTGATTCCATGTCATTGGTATTGTGAATATTGCTGCAGTGAATATCCATGTGCATGTATCTTTATAATAGAATGATACATATTTCTTTGGGTATATACTCAGTAATGGGATTGCTGAGTCCAGTGGTATTTCTGGTTCTGGGTCTTTGAGGAATCGCCATGCTGTCTTCCACAATGGTTGAACAAATTTACATTCCCACCAACAGTGTAAAGATGTTCCTATTTCTCCACAGTCTCACCAGCATCTGCTGTTTCTTGACTTTTTGATAATCACCATTCTGACTGGTGTGAGACGGTATCTCATTGTGGTTTTGATTTGCATTTCTCTAATGATCAATGATGTTGAACTTTTTTTCATATGTTTTTTGGCTGCATAAATGTCTTCTTTGAGAAGTATCTGTTCGTGTCTTTTGCCCACTTATTAATGGGGTTGTTTTTTTCTTGTAAATTTGCTCAAGTTCTTTGTAGATTCTGGATATTAGACCTTTGTCAGATGGATAGATTGCAAAAGTTTTCTCCCATTCTTTAGGTTGTCTGTTCACTATGATGATAGTTTCTTTTGCTCTGCAGAAGGTTTTTAGTTTAATTAGATCCCACTTGTTAATTTTTGCTTGGAACACCAAAATTTTAATGAAAAAATATCTACCATTTTATTTTCCTTAGTTTATAGTCACTATTAAATGAATATTTTAAATTAATGCCTTTAAGACCAACAAATATGCTTTAAGATAGGAGTATAAGTTACAAGTTCGGGGTCAAATACATTGTTGTAACACTGAGGTACCACATAAAACACCAACTGTTGAACTAATGGTAGTAACAGCTGGCGGTTGGTACCAATGAGTCCTAGAGAGTAGTAAGCTAAGGCGTATTGTCTGTTGTATTATTGTTTTTATAAATATAATTTTTATGAAACTATTTTGTCCAAATTTAGACTTATTTTAAATTAATTTTCTCTAACATGAGTTTGGTAAATATAACATAAAAATGCATTGAGATGCTATTATATACCCAATACTGTCTGTGTTTAACCTACTCAGCCTTCAATGTAAAATGAGATTACAGATTTTATAGAGCCCAAAAATATATAGTACAACTATTAAATTTGAATATTAAATTAAGAGACATACATTGTTTTATGAAGAATCAAGTTCATGAAATACATAGTTTTTCTAAAAACATAAAGCCCATAGCCGTTCCTTTGTACTCTTTGCTTCCGTTGTTCATGTCTTAGTAAATAAAACATTGTGAGGGCAAGTACAGAAATAGTTTGTATCATTTAGAATCCAGCCAAGAAAGTAGAAAGTACACCAGTTGTTTTAATAGAGAGAATTTATTGTAGGGAGTTAAGTAACTTTTAGAGGAATAAAGGGTGGAAAGGCAATACTGAGGGGAAAGATAGTAACTTTTAGGCTGGGCTAACTTGTGGGAAGGACCCCCTTGTAGCCGAGACTCAGACCATTGAGGAGAGGTCTCTAATGAGGTGCCCCAGCAGTACAGAATAGGGACCCTCAAAGCTGGGCTTCTGGCTTTTGAGGAGGGGACACTGGCCAACTTTGCTATTGTCTCTAAGGAAATGCAGTGAGGCCAATACCGGGAGTGAGTGAAAAGATGAAAACTAGAGCCAACTGCTATTGGAACCAATTGTCGAAGCAACACTGATGGGAATAATGAACAAATTGCCAAGGGTAAGATCCAGCACATCATGTTGGCTACATTTTAGCAATATATTTTCCCCATTGTTCCAACGTAAGCATTTTGTTTATGCCAATACTCTTGTTTCTTTTGGGCTAAAAACAGTAACTGTATTTTAAAATGATGTATTTTTCACAGTAAAATTCCATAATTTTTTACAAAGTGTGTAAAGATATGACCACTTCAAAAGAAATAGTTTTTTTGAAGAAGTAGCTACATTGCAATAATTCATTAGTTGTTAATAAGACATTTCCAAGGAAAACTCTCACCTAGATCAATTTAACAAACTTAAAAAGAACAAATTGTTTAAAAACTAATCTTTCTCATGGCTTCAGCCTTAAAAAGGGCCAGAGTCTCAGACGTCAGGATGCCAAAGCAGTGGCTGGAATATTGTAAAGTCTGAGGAATTCTTAGAAGGGGGGGAACTAGTCAGCAGCAACAGAAAAGGGCAGTAGAGTCAAGGCAGTGACAGGATAGATGCCAGGAAGTGGCATATATCAAGGCAAATCTGTTCGAGGTTTTATTAGTAAGGAAAATTTAATGGCTCACCTCTGCAAACAACACAGAAGGGTTGCAGATCAGCCTTGAAACTAGCTTACGACACCACCTCTCCATCTCTTCTTTCAGCTTCTTTCTCAGCCTCTCAGGTTCCCTTGCTGGTAGGGCTCTGGCTTCCAGAAGCTTCTGTGTCCTCATTCTCTCAGGCTTCAGTCAGTGATGGGGATGTGACTTCCAGCATTTCTGGAGAACACTCTTACTGCTTGACATTCAAAGATAATTTCCCTCGTCTCGTTCCTATGTATGGAATCTGAGGAAAGGTACAGGTTGTAAACTGCACAACCTATGAGGCAGAATACGCATCGAAGACATTGTAATTTATGTGTTATGGTGTAAAGTGCCTTTCTATATGAATGAAAACAGCATGTTATGCAGATTTCCCAGAAGATGGAAATGAAGTGTCTTAAGGAAGGGTCACTTATAAAAGATCCACGCAGAGCATCATGTGGACTTGAGGTAGCTCTGGATCATCAGCCCTACTGGAGCCAGAGAGAACATGGGAGGAGCAGTTCCAAAGGGACAGATGCAGTGGATACTTGTACAAGAGAAGGGTGAAGGGTAGGTGGGGAAGGGATTTGGGGCAGACCACTGTAAAGTGGATGTGGCCTGGAGCCCTGGGGTGGGGCAGCGATGGAATAGCCACTCTGATCCTACGATACTGTGGCATGGGCTTTGGACTCTTGGCAACGAGAGCATCCCTTTTCACTCTGAATTTTGGGAAGCTCGGAACCCAAAACTTGGCTATCGGGATTTGCGCCTCCTTATTTACCCCTGTTCTTTACTTGCTATTATAATTTATGTTTCCCTTGGGTCCTGATTTTTACTTATAGTGTATCTTTGGCTGTATTTTTTATGCCATCAATTCTATCCAATCTTTTGGGGATTTAACTCAAAAGGAATGACTGGATGGAAAGCATCCCTGTGACTGAAAACATGTATTGATTGTACTAGGAAGGTGAGAGCAAAGCTGAGACCTTGGATGATTGTGACATTTACCACCTGTGCTTAACACACGTTCTCAGGTAGATGTACTTGGAAAGTTGTGTGTAAACTGAACTTGATTCAGTATGGTGCATCTAGAAACTAAAACCATCTGTATCTCACTATTTCTGCTGTGGTCTACTTATATGTCTGCTGGAAGCCTTTTGCAAGCATAACTAGCAATAGTTCTTTTCTTTACCTATCATGGAATATCATTTGGTTGCAAAAGAATGTAAATGTTAGCTATATAGAACAGTGCATAAAATTGTTCACAGTTATTTCAACATTGTTTCAAGAAACAATGGGTAGGTTTCCCATGTTATGTTTGCTTACAGAGATGTTTATCAGGAAGATCATAAATAGCCTTGGACCCTTCTAACTTGAAAGAGGGTCACAGTGTCTCATTTAAATCAAAATGGTGATAATTTTTGCGGAATACCTGAGACTGGGTAATTTATAAAGAAAAGATGTTTCATTGGCTCACAGCTCTGCATGCTGAACAGGAAGCATGGTTCTAGCATCTGCTTATGGTGAGGGCCTCAGGAAGCTTTTACGCATGGCGGGAGCTGAAGTGGGAGCTGGCATGTCGTATGGCAAGAGCAGGAGCAAGAGAGAGTCTGGGGAGAAGTACCACATTCTTAAACAGATCTCACATGAACTTCAGGTGAGAACTCACTCATTATCATGAAGACAGCACCAGGCCATTTATGAGGGATCTGCCCGGTGACCCAAATGCCTCCCACCAGGCCCCACCTTCAACACTGGGAATTATATTCCAACAAGAGATTTGGAGGGGAGAAACATCTAAACCATATTAATAGCTGACTTTAGTGTTGCTTACTATAGGCCAAGCACGATGCTAAGTGCTTTGTATTATTTTCTTTTCCTTTTTTTTTGAGACAGACTCTTGCTCTGTTGCCCAGGCTGGAGTGCAGTGGGGCAATTTTGGCTCACTGCAACCTCCGCCTCCTGGGTTCAAGCAATTCTCTTGCCTCAGCCTCCCAAGTAGCTGGAATTACAGGCACACACCACCATACCCAGCTAATTTTTGTATTTTTAGTAGAGATGGGGTTTCGCCATGTTGCCCTGGCTGGTCTCAAACTTCTGACCTCAAGTGATCTGCCCGCCTCTGCTCCCAAAGTGCTGGGATTGCAGGCAGTTGTGTATTATTTTCTTACTTAATTTTCACAGCAGCCCTGTGGAATAGAATTACTGTTTTCCCTGGCTTACAAATAAAGTGGGCCATAGAGGGGCTGAGCAGCTTTTACAGGGATACCGAGTAGGGAGTTGGGGAGCTAGGATTCCAGCCCAGGTAATTCTGACCCTGTAACTCAAGAGAAAGCACTATAAATAGTTTCTGGTTAGCAGTCTCATTTTAGAGCAAAAAACATGTTACAGAAGTGATCATAGAAATACAGTTCCATTTGTCAGATGTGGAACAGCATTATGGTATAATGGCAAAAGTGTGATGTTTTAGAGCCACATGGGTCTACATTTCACTTTGTCAGTTTTTTAGTTGTGTAGACTTAGGCAAGTCTCATGGCTTTTCTGACTCTTGTTTGTAAAGGAGTGATGAGAAAGCTTTTTGACTTCAATGTGTGGGGAAAAAAACCCAGGCACGTAATAGGTGCTTAGTATGATGTAGGTTCATTATTACTAAAAGGATCCATAAATATCATTGTCACAACTAAGTAAAGAAGTAATATATGTTGGAAAATATAAATGTGCAGAGTTTTGAGGGTCAGCGAGCAGGACACTGGGTCTTGGAAGCAGCTGGTGGTGAAAGAACATGACCCCTCACCTTCAGAGATCCTGGAAAGAAACCCTCAGCAGCCACAGAGGGGCCAACTCTGACTTACTCTTCAGGGAGGAACAGTGGGACATTGTTGAGGACAAGACTGGGATTGTCTCTGACTTCCTTCTTCTAATCATCTTGTTGGCTCCCTGCTTTTTCCACGGCAATTAATCTTGCCTTTAGGGTGCCTGCAGAGGAAGCCCAGCATGCTAGTGACTGTTCTTAGTGTACCCTGGTACACATGCACTTGTTCCCTACAGAGAGCTGAAATACCTTTGCCCGAGAGCAGTTCTTGTACACATGGAGATCAAGAGCTTGAGAAGCAAATGGCAACTGATGGGCCAAATTAATTTATATTTACATATCATCAGTGTATTATTACTCAATGAGTTTAAATGCTAGTTTAATTTCCTACCATGAGAATTTACATACTCGAAGAACTTTAATGAACAGTAGACATCACCAAAGAGAACTTTAAAACAATTTAGTTTTTGTCTGAATACTTTTTAGAGCCTCTCGTGAATTGATAATCTTAGGCCACTGAGGAAAGAAATGTCCTAAATTACTTTCTTCAGTCATTCCTTGTGAAGCTAGAGCAATAAATGTATGAGGTCACCAAGCTTCAGGTTGTTTTCTTTAACAGTATGCTGTGTCTCTCTATTCATTTTTATGATATTCCTGGAAAGACTGTCCAAAGCTGACCCATTCTGTTGATTTTGTTTTAACGATTAATTGATTTATCTTCTCTTTTATATCACACTCTCTGTATCTGATCCATTATCATTACTTTTATAATTTTTGTATCACACTCTCTGTATCTGATCCATTATCATTACCTTTATAATTTTTGTATCACACTCTCTGTATCTGATCCATTATCATTACCTTTATAATTTTTGTATCACACTCTCTGTATCTGATCCATTATCATTACTTTTATAATTTTTGTATCACACTCTCTGTATCTGATCCATTATCATTACCTTTATAATTTTTGTATCACACTCTCTGTATCTGATCCATTATCATTACCTTTATAATTTTTGTATCACACTCTCTGTATCTGATCCATTATCATTACCTTTATAATTTTTGTATCACACTCTCTGTATCTGATCCATTATCATTACTTTTATAATTTTTGTATCACACTCTCTGTATCTGATCCATTATCATTACTTTTATAATTTTTGTATCACACTCTCTGTATCTGATCCATTATCATTACCTTTATAATTTTTGTATCACACTCTCTGTATCTGATCCATTATCATTACCTTTATAATTTTTGTATCACACTCTCTGTATCTGATCCATTATCATTACTTTTATAATTTTTGTATCACACTCTCTGTATCTGATCCATTATCATTACCTTTATAATTTTTGTATCACACTCTCTGTATCTGATCCATTATCATTACCTTTATAATTTTTGTATCACACTCTCTGTATCTGATCCATTATCATTACTTTTATACTTTTTGTATCACACTCTCTGTATCTGATCCATTATCATTACCTTTATAATTTTTGTATCACACTCTCTGTATCCGATCCATTATCATTACCTTTATAATTTTTGTATCACACTCTCTGTATCCAATCCATTATCATTACCTTTATAATTTTTGTATCACTCTCTGTATCTGATCCATTATCGTTACTTTTATAATTTTTGTATCACACTCTCTGTATCTGATCATCATTACATTTATAATTTTTGTATCACACTCTTCTGTATCCGATCCATTATCATTACCTTTATAATTTTTGTATCACACTCTCTGTATCCGATCCATTATCATTACCTTTATAATTTTTGTATCACTCTCTGTATCTGATCCATTATCATTACTTTTATAATTTTTGTATCACACTCTCTGTATCTGATCATCATTACATTTATAATTTTTGTATCACACTCTCTGTATCTGATCCATTGTCATTACTTTTATAATTTTTGTATCACACTCTCTGTATCTGATCCATTATCATTACCTTTATAATTTTTGTATCATACTCTCTGTATCTGATCCATTGTCATTACTTTTATAATTTTTGTATCACTCTCTGTATCTGATCCATTATCGTTACTTTTATAATTTTTGTATCACACTCTCTGTATCTGATCATCATTACATTTATAATTTTTGTATCACACTCTCTGTATCTGATCCATTATCATGACTTTTATAATTTTTGTATCACACTCTCTGTATCTGATCCATTATCATTACTTTTATAATTTTTGTATCACACTCTCTGTATCTGATCCATTATCGTTACTTTTATAATTTTTGTACCACACTCTGTATCCGATCCATTATCATTACTTTTATAATTCCGGGTAAACTTGCTTGACAGATTGATTAGTATTCACAAGCAAGATGTACTGACCAAATATTTCTGTGTACCTGGATTTTCATGTTTAGACTTCAAAGAAAAACAGTGGCAGTTAAACCTATTTTATATGTTTGCTAGCTGAATAACTAGATAGAAAAATTCACAGAGTAAGCCATATTCTACACACTCATCCAAAAAGTTTTTGGTTTAGGATTAGTCAGCTGAGTTAAAGATTGCAGAGTTAGTTCTGAATAATTTTTGAAAATATGATGAAATAATACTTTAATATAATGTTTCACCATGTGATATCTAAAGTGTTTTAATGCTCTTGGTCACTCTGTATTTTTGCTGACATTGTAGGCCCTCTCACCGAGCATAATGACTGGATATTGGCATCAAAGTTAAAATGAAGCAGAAACACTGGTCAATGGCATATCTTAACGTTTTCCTATAAAATAATCGGAATGTTCTGAGACTGAAGCTTATATGTTGTAACATTAGTTGTTTTCTGAAAGTTGAATTTTCTTTAACATTACACTTTACAGATTGAAATAAGCAACCCTTAAAACAAGCCTTAACAATTTGTATATGTCTCAGAATCTGGAAGTGCAATGTGATCATATTAGGTGCTTGAGAAATAGTTGATATGCAAACTCCTCATTGTATCCTCCTGGAGACTTCAAAGTCTCTCCCTTGCATACGTTTTCAGCCTCATCATTCTCTTCCTGCCCACCTCATCAGTTATTACCACAGCAGGTTCTGCTGCCATAAAACAAGCCAAGCTGGTCTTAACTCTCTCTCATGGCATTTCTTCCCTGGACCACCTGAGAAATACTTATTCACTCTATGCAATTCAGCTCAAACATCACCCCCTGCATGACACTTTTTGAAATATTTCCCCCAGACAGAATTCACCACTGGCTACTTTGTGCACCCTTCTATATCTACATCTTTACTTCAGAGCATTCATGATCTCTTATTTATTTAATGTGTTTCTACCTCTACTGAATCGCAGATTTCCTGAAGGCAGGGCCCATATCGGATTCATTTCTGTATTTATAGCATGAAGCTTATCACAAAAGAGGATGCTCAATGAATACAGAGGGAAAGAAAGATGAAAGCATGGAAAGGAAGGAAGGGAAGAAGGGAGAAAGGGAGGGAGGACTTGTATTGCCTTAAAAGGTAGGTAGGGAGGGAGGGAGGGAGGGAGGGAGGGAGGGAGGGAGCGAGGGAAGGAGGAAGTAATTGCATTGCATTAATCAGTACCATTATTTAGTATTGGACATTTCAAGCTGAGAGTGAAATCTTCTAAATTTTCTGTTTTCTAATTGAATAATCATTAAATTATGTGCTATTTCTCATATAATATTTCTCTCATGTGTACCTTCATTTTCCCAGAATGAGAGTACTGTGAAGTATACCTACCTGCCTGGGGGTGGGTGTCTTAGATGGACTAAGCTTTCTAATTCCTAGTGAGGAAATTCACTTTCCATCACTACTGCTACGTGATCATAGGCAATTTATACAAGCCTCATTGTCCCTACTTGTGACATGGGAAGAATGACATTTAATCTACCTCATAAGGTTTCTGTGATAAGCAAATGAAATCATGTTTCTGAAAACACTTTGGAAAGTAGGAAGTGTTACCTGAACAAGTAGAAAAAAGTGTTCCTGTTCCTACTGTTAGTAAGTTGGCATCATGGAAACTTTCTCAGCCTGTGAAACCTGATTTTGGTGTGTCCTTACTGCTTCTAAAAGAGGTAAAGTAATACCTGCACCGTATGATTTATTTTACTAGATTACATTAATGGCAACATTTATTCTGCTGACATACGTTGGTGAACACTGCCTTCAGAACAGGAAAGTGGCATTATTTCTGCTTAAATCAATTCCTAGCCTAGGATATCAGCCTAGAAAGAAAAGTCTATATTATCATGAGCAGGTGTGTTGGCCAAATAGGTAAAAATTAATGCCAGTTATGCTTTTAAGTTTTATGTAATGTTCTTTTAAAATAGATGATAAGAAATTACATGAATGTGATAATGTTTAGATTCTAAGGAGTCCTTCATTTTCTGATTTTCTTGTTTTTCTACCAGACAAAACATAATTATTTGCAAATATTTGCTTGTGACATATTTGAAACTATATTTCTTCTTTGTCATACAAGTAATTTTTCAATAATAACCATGCTTCTGTTGACACTCCTGTGGACCAGGAATTGTGTTTGGAATGCATACTACTTTTTTTTTTTTTCCTCTTTGCCCGTCCTGCTCACTGAAAGTGCCGAATAACTATTTTCCAACAACATTGCACTGTGCCTCCCACCATGTGCCCCAAGTGCATTTTCTTTTTTTTTTTTTTTTAATGGGTTGGAGGTTTCAGTGGGATGGGAGAATCACAAGGAATCAGGTGTTCAGAAGAATGTATTGAGTAGAGGTGAGGAACTAGGATGTTGAAAAGTAAAAAAAGGAGAGAAGGAGAGGAAGAAAGAGGAAGAAAAAGAGGGAGAAAGAACAGGAATATTGCTTCATTCTAAAAATGGGTATTAATAATGGCCGATCAATATTTTGTGTATTTAAAATGGAGAACTCTATAAATATTTATTGAGTTTACTTGTTCTGGATCTGAATTGAAGTCCTGGATATCCTTATTAATTTTCTGTCTCGTTGAGTCTAAATCTCGTTATGGGTCTTACGTATCTGGGTATTAAGATCTCTTATTGTTGCATTGATCCTTTTACCACTGTATCTTTGTTGCTTTGAAATCTATTTTATCAAATGTGAGAATTGCAAATGTGGAATTATCAAATTATCAAATGTGGAATGCATACCACTTTTTTTTTTTTAAACAGAGTCTCACTCTTTTGCCTAGGCTGGCGTGCGGTGGCCTGATCTTGGCTCATTGCAGCCTTCACCTCCCAGGTTCAAGCGATTGTCCTGCATCAGCCTTCCTAGTAGCTGGGATTGCAGGCATGTGCCACCATGCCCAGCTAATTTTTGTATTTTGAGTGGAGTCGGGGTTTCACTGTGTTGGCCAGGCTGGTCTCCAACTCCTGACCTAAGGTGATCCATCCACCTCGGCCTCCCCAAGTGCTGAGATTAGAGGCGTGAGTCACTGTGCCTGGCCTGGAATGCATACTTCTTTTATCATTACTCAGAATTGCACCTCTGAATCAGTTTTACACAAAATGACTTCACATGGTCTTGAGCAACTGGTCAGGGATCTTGAGGCATCCCCACGTTCCAACCTGAGCAAATATAGGAACCAAAATTCAGGGAGGAAACCACCATGGTTACCATATAGTAGAGAACAGTTTATGATATGGAACAGCAAATGGGAACCTACAAACCAGATAAGTCAAAACCAGTCAGCAGAACAAACTGCCATGAGCACAGTGCCCCTCTGAAATAGATTTAAACAACAGAGTAAGGGTGATCACATGTCAATCAGAATTTTGAGTACCAACTTAGTTTGTACTCTCTGAGCAAATTGGAGCAGATGATACATATCTGAAACACTGAAGGGGAGGATTAAAACAATTTATTTGAGTTGTATTTATGCTCAGAAACTAGTCTATTTCAAAGGAAATCATTTTTCCTATTTTGGTATGAAGCACACAAAAAATATGGTTCAGAAGGAAAGCAACAGAGAATCTGAGGCCTGCAGCTGTGAGAGACTGCAGAATATTACAGTTGAGATGTGTCTGAAGCAGAGAAGGGCTGAGAAAGCCATTATCATTACCAGCCACATGCTAATTGCAGAGTGACAAAACACTAGTCCATCACGTTCACAGATTGACCCCAATAGAGGCTGAACTTGTCCCTCATCATAGGGAGAAATTGTTCCCAATACTGTTTCATTCCACTGAGTTATAATTTGCATTCATTAAAATTCACCGTATATGTCTGTGAGTTGTAATCAGCACAGAGTCAGAGCATCACAATCAAGATTGGGAACAGTTCCATCACTCTCCAAAATTCTCTCATGCCCTTTTATAGTCATCCCTTCTTGTTACATCTATCCCTAGAAACCTCTGGTTTGTTTGTAGTCTAGTTTTGCCTTTTCTAGAATGTCATATAAATGAAATCATACAGTATGTGACCCTTTGAATCTGGTTTATTTCACACAGCATATTTTAGATTCATCTGTATTGTTGCATGTATCAGTATTTCATTATTTTGTACTGAGCACTAATCCGTTGCATGGATTTACCACAGTTTATTGATTCATTCCCCAGTTGAAGAGTTTTTGGGTTATTTCTAGTCTGGGATAATTATGAATAAAGCCACTACAAACATTCTTGTATAGGTGTTTATGTGGATATATGCTTTTATTTTATTTGATTTCAAATCTAGCTAGAAGTAGATTGGTGGGTTGCACTGTAAGAATATGGTCAGCTTCGGGCCGGGTGCAGTGGCTCAAGCCTGTAATCCCAGCACTTTGGGAGGCGGAGGCGGGTGGATCACGAGGTTAAGAGATCGAGACCATCCTGGTCAACATGGTGAAACCCCGTCTCTACTAAAAATACAAAAAATTAGCTGGGCATGGTGGTGTGTGCCTGTAATCCCAGCTACTCGGGAGGCTGAGGCAGGAGAATTGCCTGAACCCAGGAGGCGGAGGTTGAGGTGAGCCGAGATTGCGCCATTGCACTCCAACCTGGGTAACAAGAGCGAAACTCCGTCTCAAAAAAAAAAAAAAAAGAATATGGTCAGCTTTTTATAAGAAATTTCTAAACAGTTTTTACCAAGTGGCTATTACCATTTTTGCATTCCCACCAGCATAGGACTTCCAGTTGCTTCACATCCTCACCAATACTTAGTATTATGCATCTTTTTAATTGATAGTCATTCTAGTGGTTGAGTAGTAGTATATTATTGTCATTTTAATTTGTATTTCCCTGATGACTAATAATGTTGAATCTCTTTTTACATGTTTATTGACCATCTATATATCTCATTTTGTGAAATAACTTTTCAGTTATTTTGGCCATTTTTGTATTTGGTTGCTTGTCTTCCTATTAAATAGTAAGTTCTTTTTATTTTTGGCTACAAGTTATTTAATAGATATATTTTGCAAATATGTTCTTTCATTCTGTGGGTTGTCTTTTGTTTTCTTAACAGGTTGTCTTTTGTTTTCTTGAAAAGAGCAAATGTTTTATATTTTGATGAAGTTCAGTTTACCTTTTTTTTTTTTTAAAGTTTGTGCTTTTGTTGTCCTGTTTTAAATCTTTGCCAAATTCATGGTCACTAAGAAGTTCTTCTTTGTTTTCTTCTAGACAGTTTATACTTATGAAGCTCTCTAATTCATTTTAATTTTTATATTAGTGTTAGATAAGGGTTGAGGTTCTTTATTTTGCATATGGATACATAATTATTCTAGTACCATTCCTTGAAAAGATGATTCTTTTTTAATTGCTTTGGCTCCTTTGTTGAAAATTAGTTGGCCATAAGTGTGTGAGTGTAGATTTAGAATTTTTGTTTTATTGATCTATGTATCTATATTTATGCCAGTACCACACTCTCTCTATTTCTATAGCTTCGATGTATGTCTTGAAATCAGAAAGTATGAGTGCTCTTCTTGTTAAAAATTGTTTTGGCTTTTCAAGTTCCTTTATAATTTCATAAAATTTAATTTTTTTAAGGAGACAGAGCCTTGCTCTGTTGCCCAGGCTGGAGTGCAGTGGTGCCATCGTAGTTTACTGCAGCCTTGATTTTTTTAAAAAAATAAATACTGGGCCGGGCGCAGTAGCTCACGCCTGTAATCCCAGCACTTTGGGAGGCTGAGGGGGGTGGATCACAAGGTCAAGAGATCCAGACCATCCTGGTCAACATGGTGAAACCTTGTCTCTACTAAATATACAAAAGATTAGCTGGGCATGGTGGTGTGTGCCTGTAATCCCAGCTACTCAGGAGGCTGAGGCAGGAGAATGCCTGAACCTAGGAGGCGGAGGTTGCGGTGAGCCGAGATCGCTCCATTGCACTCCAGCCTGGGTAACAAGAGCAAAACTCTATCTCAAAAAAATAATAATAATAAAATAAATAAATACTGTTTAGTATTTACAAAATACATGGTGATCATAAGAGAACATTTTACAAATTATAAATGGGAAAAGTAGAGACACATGAGTTAAATGACAAGGTAACCATTTGTAGGGAGTTGGTTTAGAATAGAAAAGTTCTTTTTTAAAGTTAGACAAGGCCATGAATAGGTATATTGCTCTGTAAAAAATACTAGTTACTTTGAAATATACCTCTACCAAAAAGTAGAAAAGCACTGGTAGTGGGTCTAGATGTGTCCTAAGTTAAATTATATAGAGTTCCAGTGGTCCACAGTGCAACCATTGCTTTTAGGCAGGAATCTGTGAGAGACTGGATTGCCTATCACTGTAAGAGCAAAGCCCCAGGACTGGTTACTTTCCCTACCTTCCATAAGGCTTTGTTCAGTGACTTTGGAATGTGGTACCAGAAGTCTCATTCAGTTTTGCCACAGGTTCCCTCAGAACAAACACTATAGCTTCATCACTGGCATTCGGAATCTGCACAAAGAATTTATTCAACAATTCCCCATCTTTTAGCTCAGAAATATTTTGGCTCAAGCAATCCTCCTGCCTCAGCCTTTCAAGTAACTGGGACTACAGGCACATGCCACCATGCCTGGCTGATTTTTAAATTTCTGGTAGAGATGGGGTCTTGCTATGTTGTCCAGGCTGATCTGGAACTCTTGACCTCAAGTGATTTTCCTACCTTGGCCTTCCAAAGTGCTGGGATTACCAGTGTGAGCCACTGCACCCAGCCTCATGTAAATTTAAAGTCAACTTATCAAATTTAATTTAAAAAAAGCATTGTTGGGTTTAATAGATACTGATTTGGATCTATAGAGCAACTGGGGGAGAACTGATATCTTAACATGAGATCAGTTGATCCATGACTATAGTTTATTTCTTATTTAGGTCTTAAGTTCTCTCAGGAAGTTTTATAGTTGTCAATGTATAGGTCTTGCATACATTTTATTGAATTATTCTAAGTATTTAATCTTTTATGCTATTAAAAATCATTTTTAAAATTTTAATTTTCAGTTATTTGTGGCTAGTATAGAGAAATACGGTTTTTTTAAATACAGTGGTTGTATCCTGTGGCCTTGCTAAACACATTTTTGTAAAATCCTTAGATTTCCAGAGAGATGAAGATGTAATCTGCAAATAAAGACAATTTCACTACTTTTTTTTTTTGATCAAGAGACTTTTATTCTTCTCCTTGGAGTTAGCTGACCAGTAAGTACACAGTTAGCTATAGGTTTTCATAGGGGCCCTTTTGGCCTAAGGATATTTCTTTGTGTTTCTAGTTTGCTAAGAGTGTTTATCATGAATGAATAAGAATTTTGTTGAATTTGTTTGAATTTTGTTAAATTCCTTTTCTAAATGTATTTAAATGATCATATTTGATTATTTAGTTGTTGGTAGAGAAATTATATGGACCTATTTTCAAATGTTAATTCATTCTTGCATTTCTAGAGTAAACCCTCTTAGTTTATGTCTTATCCTTTTTATATATTGATTTTCTTAAGGATTTGTGTGCCTCTGTGAAGAATATTGGTCTGTGATTTTCTCTTTTCACTGTCTGGTTTAGGTAATTGGGAAGTGTTTCCTCTTCTATTTTCTGGAAGAGTATGAATTGGTAAAATTTCTTCCAAAATGTTTGATAGAATTTACCAATACTGAAGCCATCTGGACTACTTTGTTGAAAGATTTTTAACTGTAATTTCAATTTTTTAAATATGCTTGGAGTTATTCAAGTTGCCTATTTCTTCTTGAATGCAATTGGATAATTTGTGTCTTTTAAGGAATTTGCCCGTTTCATCTAGTGTGTTGCATCTCTTCACATAAAATTGTTTGTATTTGTATAATCAATAGTGACGTTTCCTTCCCCACTCCTGATATTGGCAATATACATCTTGTATTTTTTTGTTCTGGATACAGCTTTATCAGTTTTATAGATTTTTTAGAGGATTAGCCTTTGGTTTCATTGATGTTCTCTGTTATCTGTTTTCTATTTCATTCGGCGACTATTTTTTATTGTTTCCTTCTTTCTGCTTACTTTCGGGTTAACTGGATCCTCTCTTCCTATGTTCTCAATGTGGTAGGCTTGATAACTGATTTGAGACCTTTTCTTATTTTCTCATATAAGCACTTAATGGTATAAAATACAGCCTTAGCTGCGTTTCACACATTTGCTATGTTTTGTTTTAATTTGCATTCAGTTAAATATATTTCCTAATTCCTCTTATAATTTCATCTTTGATTCATGGATTATTTAGAAACATGTTGTTAAATATAAATAACTAAAGGATTCTCAGGATATCTGTTATTGATTTCTTATTTGAATCCATTGTGGTTCAAAAACATACATTGGATAAATTCAGTACTTCTAACTATTGAGACTTGTTTTATGGCTCCAAGTGTGGTCTCTCTTGGTAAAGGTTTTCTATACACTAAAAAGAAAGTGTATTCTGCTGTTGTTGGGTGGAGTGTTCTATAATTTTCAGTTAGGTAGATTTGGTTAGTACTGTAGTTCATGTCTTCTGTATTTTTACAGAATTTCTGGTTTTTCACCTCTTGAGAATGGTCTTGAAATCTGAAATTGTAATTGTGGAGCATCTGTTAGCTCTTCAGTTCTATCAGATTTTGCTTCAGGTGTTTTGATGCTCTGTTTATGAGGCACATGTGCATTTAGGGTTTTTACGTCCTCTTGAAGAATTGATTCCCTCATTATTATATAATATCTCTTCCAGATAATACTTTTTCTGAAATCTGCTTTGCCTGATACTGATTCTTTAGCTTTCTTTCCATTAGCATTAGTGTGGTATATCTTTTTCCGTATTATTACCTTTAACCTTCCTGTCTCTTCAAATTTGAAGTGGATTTTTTTTGGTAGACATCATAATTGATTCTGATTTTTTAATACAAATCAACAATCTTTGACTGTTCATTGGAGTGTTTAGACCATTTTATGTTTTATACAATTATCGATATGGGTGAGTTTGAATCTCCCACCTTGCTCGTTGTTTTCTACTTGTCTCATCTGTTCTTTGCTGCTTTTCTCTCCTGTTTTACTGCCTTATTTTGTATTAAGGTGTTTTGTTACATTTGTATCTCCATTACTGGCTTATTTGCCGTGCCTCTTTGGTTTTTACTGTAGTGGTTACTGTAGTGTTTTAAAATATACATCTGCTTTCAAATAATATTATGCCATTTATGTTTGATATGAGACCCTTACAGCTATTTGCATTTTCCTCCTCCCAATCTTTGTGTGCTATTGTTGCCATACGTTTTATTTCTACATATTTTATAATGCCCACTGAAAACAGTTTTTTAAAGAAATTGAGAATAAGAAAAGGTCTTTTATTTTTACTTATGTAGGTATGGTTTTTGGTTCTCTTTTTGTCTCTGAGTATATATAAATTTCTATCTAGTAGCATTTTCCTTCTGCCTCAAGTTTTTTCTCTGACATTTCTTCTAGTGTTGGTCAGCTGATGATGAAGTCACTTAGCATTTGTATGTCAGAAAGGCATCCTTCACCCTCATTTTTGAAAGATAATATCTTTGGGTAAAGAATTCTATGTTGCCTTTTCTTTGTCTTTTAGTACTTTAAAATGATCCACCGTTGTCTTTTCTTCTGCACTGTTAATGATGAGTAAGTCTGCTGTCATTCTTGTCTTTGTTTTCTCTGTATATAATGCATCTTTTTAATACTGGTTTTCAGAAATTTGATCATGATGTTCCTTGGTGCGATTTTCTTCACATTTCTTGTACTTCACATTTCTTGGGATTCTTTGAGCTTCTTGATTTGAGAGTATGTAGTTTTTGTGGAATTTCAAACATTTTTGGCCGTGATTTCTGCATTCATCTTCTGCGCTCCCCTCTCTTTCCTTAACTTCCATGCCTAATTAATTGGTACCCTGGTTCAGTATTCCTATTTAACTCTTGTTGTAATGTGTACCTCACTTTGCTACTGCATCTACCATGGTTCAGATCCTCGTTGTTTCTCTTTTTGTCTGTTGCAAAACCTGCCTCTATTGTTTTTAGAGATGTGGTGTTACTGTTGCTTAGACTGGACTTGAACCCTTGGACTCAAGCAATCTTCCTGCCTCAGCCTCCTGAGTAGCTGGGACTACAGGTGCATGCCACTGCACCCAGGTCTCTGCCTCTATATTTGCCTCTCTTCATTCCATAGCATGGTACATAGGTCCCCTTATCCCCACCTATTTTCTAGCTTTCTTTCTCCCTAAGCCATCCCCCCCGACCCATACTGGCAATACGGAATACTTCCAGTACCCCAATGTGTCATACTTTCTCTTGCTTCTGTGCACATGCTCATGCCTTTCTTATGTCTGGAAACCTCCCTGCCTCTCCATCATCCCTGCCTCCATGCCTGGAAACTCTTATTCATTGAGCTGGAATACCTTTCATCTAAAACCTTACCTTGTAATCCCATCCCAACTTCACCAGACCTTAAGTGTTTTCTGTTATAGCACTTAACCTACTGTTTTGCCATCGTCATTGCAATTGTCTAGGTCATCCTCCTAGACTGACTTGTGTGTGGTAAGAGACTACATCTTACTCATTTTTACATGCTTAGTACTGGTACATAGTAGGTGCTTACTAAAGTGTTCATTGAGTAAACAAATAATTGGCATTCAGCAGGTATTGGGCATATTCTTCTTAAAATACGTTGACTTCAGATTAAATCATAACCTACATTTGACAGCCTAGCCTGCTATGTTTCAGGCACCATTTTAGGCACTTCTCATACATTATCTTTAATCCTTATACCATCAATGCAAGGAATGTATTGTCATCCCCACGATACCCCAACTTTGGTTTAGGGAGGTCACGGACAAAGTTGTGCAGATGGAAAATGCCAAAGCTTGATTTCAAACTTGAATGTATATTATTCTTTTCTCTCCTTGCACACACATTAGGAGTTTTGTCGTATCACCATCAGTATTTTCTCAGACTTCCAATAGGAAAGGACAGCTATCTACAGAAATTTATAGGTAGCAATGAGAATCATAATATAGACTCGGAGAATTGATGTCACAGACTGACAGAGGAAAGTCTCTAAGGGGCTGTTCTGGGATATCAGGAAAGGGAAAGCAGGATGGTTCATAGATAGGCTGCGTGGCCTACAAACATCTAGTGCATGCCTGCCGCCGTCTTTGATGTGACCATTGTGAGGAGCCATGTGGGGGGCCCAGCTCATAGGGCTCATCCTGAACCATGTGGTTGGGGATTCCTACAAGGATGCGTGGATCAGGGGGCTGGCCTCAGACAGCATCTTGGGGAATAGTGGAAAGAAATGAAGACTCTGTATGTGCCAGCACTTGCTGTGTTTACAAAAGGCCTGAAGGGTTCATAATGCTTTGTCATTATTGACACTTTGGCTGAGGCTGGAATCACCACCCCTGCCCACTCAGACTGTAGGCCAAATCTCTGTTGAGACTTTAAGCTCCCCTTTGTTACTTCTCTCAAGGCTACTCTTGATTTTCAGTTTAGCTACATTCCACCCCTACCATCTCCAGTGTAAAAATAATGGGGTTGGGTAGAGGGACATACTGGTAGTGGTCTCCAAAACGCCTCTGGGGATTTCCTTTTGTACATACAGCAGTATCATTTTTCTGTGTATTCTGTGCTGCTGAATCCAGAATAAACCTTACAAAGGCATGGTTCCTTCCCTTTTGACATTTACACTCTACAAAATGTTTTAAAATGTGGTTTTAGTGTTTAGGAGGGGAGCTATATTTGCAGGAACTCTGTTTCCTGGGGTACTGCAGCTAATACTTTTGACAGATAAGGGTCCCTGGGCAGTGTCAGTTTAAATGTGCATTTGAGGATGATTCCTGACCTGTTGTTCCTTACAAATCAGTTGCAGGTAGTGTGCAAGGCAGCTAAGTGTGCCATCCTAACTTTTTGAATAGCCTACAGATCTATATTTAGTGCTTCTTTTTTAGTTAGATGGATAAAAGATAAGGTAAGCTCAGTTAGAAAAAAAAATTCCACTTCTAAGGAGGACACCCTTATGCATTGGGAACAGGAAGTTCCAGTGAAGGCAGGATGCTTAGGAAGCTTTCGTTCAGGTATCGAATGAGGTTTTTGATAGTTAGGATGTGAGCAAGTGAGACCTTTTAATGTTTTCACATTTACCGTTTGAATGTTATTATTTTAACATGGTTGTACTCTATCCTAAATTGTATTGTAATGAAGATTTTCTTTGTTCCCTTTTCCAAAAACTTAGCCTGATTTGTTCTTTTCAGGACAAATAGGCACCTAAACATTGGTGGTGGGTAGGGTGTTGTAATGGTTTCTGGAGCCCTTCAAGTGACATCAGTTAAGCTGTTCTTGGATCAACTCACACATAAGACCAGCTGAAGCACATTAATGTTGACCTTCAGTTTTCCCAGTAGGTGTAAAATATTTTTGCTACCACAAAGGAGTTGTTTATTTTCTTTTCAGTGACCACAAATATAAATTTTATCCTTGTACTAATTTGGTATCAGAGATCTTGGGTTAATATAAACAAAAACAGAATCGTAGGTACATACCCTGGATGAATGATGCCACAACTCCTATGGAGAGTGGAATTGATTGAAAAGTTTCTTAAGTCTGTATCTTTAGGGCCAGTGCTGTGTTTGGTGTGCTTAAAAATGTTTTCATGACCTTCCTTTTATATTTTTGCTATTCTCCTAAGAAATTAATCAAAGATATTCTGGGGGATTTCTAAAATAACAGTATCAAAGACAAAAAGGTTAATCTGTCATTTTATTAGGTAGGATGTTAAGTAACCCTGTAGTCCAAAAAAGAATATTTTTATCAAGAGTGTGTTGCTTACATTGGCAGTATTTTTTATATGTACTTCTGTTGGAATATCGAAAGGTAGTTTGTATATGTTGCAGCAGCATGTTGAACTGCCATTGTTGAAGGAGCTGCAGTTAAACCGAGTGTAGCCATTTGAGCAGTCAGACAAATGCTGCATTTTTCTTCTGCCGACTACCTGAGAGGTATCTAATATGGTTTGGATACTCTCATCTTAAGATCCCTCTTTTTAATTAACTTGAATTCAGTCTGCTAGGAGTGGGAACACAAATGAGATCTCGGGATGAAAACGTCTATTTTCTGAATTGCTGCATTATTGCAGGGCTCTGTGATAAGCCTTCCTGTAGACTCATCCCTGGGCTAAGGGTCATAGTCTGAGGATACTTTGTG
Source organism: Callithrix jacchus (assembly GCF_049354715.1). Lineage (NCBI taxonomy): Eukaryota > Metazoa > Chordata > Mammalia > Primates > Cebidae > Callithrix > Callithrix jacchus. The sequence goes on from NC_133505.1 coordinate 137,942,084, forward strand.
GAAATCATAAAGGGAGGCCGGAGTCCAGGACAGATCTAGAAGATTGTCTTGTAAATTTATTGTTTTGATTGGTTGGTTAGTTAATTAGTTATTATAGGTAACTAATATTTGTCCCATAGATTAGATATTTGGTTTTACTGACCAGGTTCATCAAGCAAAGTAGAAGTAAATTTTTCACATGGATATTTAAGTGATTCCAGAATTATCTGCTCTTGTTTTAAATTTAGTGTTAAATTTACATTTCTGGTCATTGTGTGCTGTCCTTGTAGGAAGGCAGAAACATTTTTAAATGTTGCTGTTGCTTTCACAGACTTCAGTCATCAATTCACTTGACTAACAAGTTTGTATTGAGCTCTTATTGTGATGAACAATTGGTGTCCTATTTTAGCAGAGGGAGAGAGAACTGAGAAGCTGAGGCTATAATTTCTATACTCAAGACTGTGTCTTTAGCAGAGCAGATACTGAATCAGTAATGTTGAATAAATACGTTAGTAAATAATTCTCATAATTTGTAAAGAAATTAAGAAAAAAAACCCAGTGGGATGTTGTTGTGCTCACTTCATTGTATCCTTGTAGGCTCTTAGAGTTCTAGGCATATTTAGTAGATTCTCAGTACACAGTCGTTGAATAAATGACCAAATGGCCATGTGCTATACATGCAGTGAGAGTTATTAGAATCCAGTGGAGACTCGTCAGTTCCAGCTAGGATCGTGTAATAGTTCGTTCTTGCATTGCTATAAAGAAATACCTGAAACTGGGTAATTTGTAAAGAAAAGTAGTTTACTTGGCTCATGGTTCCACAGGCTGTATAGGAAGCATGGCTGGGGAGGCCTCAGGAAACAATCATGGCAGAAGGTGAAGGGGAAGCAGGCATGTCTCATATGGCCAGAGCAGGAGGAAGGGAGAAAAGCGGGAAGGTGCTACATACTTTCAAACAACCAGATCTCATGAGAACTCACTCACTGTCTTGAGGACAGCAAGGGGGAAACACACCCCCTTGATCCAATTACCTCCCACCAGGTTCTTCCTCCAACATTGGGGATTACAGTTCTGCAGGAGATTTGGGTGGGGACAGAAATCCAAACCATATTAGCTAATCAGGAAAGTCTTCATGGAATAGATGGGATTCTAATTGCTGAAAGAGAGGGAGGGCCATCTAAAAATTGGGAATGGCATGGAAGCCTCTGAGGAGATGTTGGAAGCTGGCAGTGGAGGTATGCAGTGGTGGGCAGTCAGGCTAGAAAGGCAGATACTGGAAAGCCTTGGCAGACAGGCATGTTTCCCTGTAGAGGGAAGAGTGAAAGAAATGTTTTAGAAATAATAATCTAGAGGTTTTATACCAGGCACATTGAAGACGGGAGAGATCATGAAGCACAATTGACAAAGCTTGTGCTTTAAGGGGGTTAATGAGGGAAAGGAAGGCATCAAAGATGGCTACAATCTTGTTTTGAGCTTGACTGACTTGAATAATAGTAAAAGCATAAACAGAAATAGGACATCAGAAGGGAAAATTAGATTTTTGTAGAGATTTAAACATTAAATCTCTTAATGTTTAAGATTAATAGGGACACTTCACTGTGGACTAGTAGAAATTGCAGAAGCATGAAACATTAGACCTGAAAGGGATTTGAAGGTTGAGCCATTCATTAGACTCAAATACAGCCCTGTCATCTTGCTGATGAGAAAGCTAACTAGATTCAGGAACAGCCCCCAGGATGCAATGTCTGGCCTTGATACAGAGCACAAGCAGGATGGCAGATGTAGACAGTCATTTACAGTGTTTCGAAGGGTTCTTAAAAAGTATTCCTTCATTTGCAGTTGGATTTTTCCCTTTTAAATGGGAAGAGTCATTACACAAACAGTTCCAGGTAATGCATTTGGAGATGTTGTCTGCAGAGTATAAACACTGTGTGTAAGATTGAGATAAAAATCACTAAATATTAGGCAATATATTCATTTATTCTTACTGATAAAAAATCTTAACTTGCCACCCAAGGTGACATTACCAGTGAATTTCTTTAATAGTATCCTGACATCTTTTTATTTAGTAAGATCTATTTAGTTATTACTGAATTGACATTTATTTAATTCTAAACATATTTTACACTGCAAATGTTCTATCTTGGACTTCTGATCATGGGTCTAGGGTGCCATATTGCCACCTTTGAGGAGAAGGCAGTTGCTAAGGTTCCCACTACTAGTGTTTCTAGATGGGTCTTACCCCACTCTCACCTGCTTAGGATGTTGCTGGGAATGATGGGAATGGTTGTAAGCAGAATTGGTCTTGATGGGTGTTACATACAAGTCAGGGGCTCTGAAACAATGTTGGGAGCCAGTTCTTACCCTTGCCATACCTGCTTCTGTTCTGCAATCCCTATTATACCTGAGTACAGCAAACAGTGTCCATCTTCCAGCTCACACCCTTTGTATCTGCCTGTCCCAGAGATGCAAGTGCAACACTGGCTTTGCCTTCTGGAATCCATAGGTGATCTTCCAAAACTGAGCTAATCTTAATGTGCAAATGTCCTCTGACTTCTTGGCCTCCAGCCTTGTTCTTTCCTGGGTTCCCAGCTCGATGGGAGGAGATTGAGCACTGAATGGACATGGGGAAGGAGCCTCTTAGTTCCTTTCCCCAGTTAAGGGGGGCAAGGAAGAGAGTGACTTGGAAATGTATAGCATGAGAATAGTTGGGTATCAGCTCTTTGAGAGTAAAATGAAAGATGAAATAATTAGACTTGGATCATCATGATCAGCAAAGTAAAATAACCACAAAACATTTACATCTAGTAATTTACCATCATAATCATAATTTTTCTTTGAAGAATTTCCTATTTCTTCAATAGCAGTGATAGCACTGACATCAAAAAAATACTAGCCTTATAAGCTTATTTTAAACCAGTTCCTAATGGTAGTAACTGCCTTTCTCTTCATGGCATTGCTGAGCATTGATTAACAACCAAGCTATAGGCCACGCATTTTTAAATTAGTGATCTTAAGTAATGAGATCGTAGGGAAATCTCGATCTGATATTTGATATTGGAGAATCAGAAGAGGTCATAGATATACTTAGTGAATTCACATGTCTGAGGCTCCACGTGGTGGGGACGTGGACATTAGTAGTAGTAATTAGCCTTGGATGAGACAAGAACCGAAATTCACATATAAATGGGAAACAGCCAGCGCTGCTAGGTAGAGCTTGTCTAGATTGGGACTAATGAACTACTTTTCAATCTGAAGGCGTCAGGAATAGACAGGCTCCTACTTCCGCAAATACCAAATGAAAAGCCAACCCACTGTTCTTGAATTTATAGATCCAATTTACACTTGCTCTTTTTAACTAATGGAACTAGCCGGCCCCTGCATGCCAAGTTTCTATGGCAATGTGATCTCAGTGACCTCTCTTCTCTATTGTGGAATGTAGGTGAAAAGAACGGAGGGGAGCCTGATGATGCTGAACTGGTAAGGCTCAGTAAGAGGCTGGTGGAGAACGCGGTGCTCAAGGCTGTCCAGCAGTATCTGGAGGAGACACAGAATAAAAACAAGCCGGGGGAGGGGAGCTCTGTGAAAACTGAAGCAGCTGATCGGAATGGCAATGACAATGAGAACAACAGGAAATGAGGCCTGAACACAGGTCCTCAAGTCTGTGTAAAGCATCCCTGCTCCCCTCTGCTGAGTCTAGGGACTGACTTGCAGCGTGCTGTTTAAGTTTCTCTGGTTCAGTCTGTGGAGATTGCCTAATACTTTCATGATCGATGTGATGGCGTTTCTGAAACACAACAAGAAAAATGGAGTGCTGGGACTGGCAAAGGAAATTAATTTATGAAAGAAGAATGGCCCAAGTTTCACTCGCCCTCAGCCATGCACAAGGGAGAGAGAACTTTGGGTTATGCCTCCTGGACACAAATTACAGGCCGCGAAAGAGGCCTTGCCATCAATGGAATACTGCCATTTATATTGCTTAGCAGGGCATTTGACTACTTTATCTGAGGCCAGAACTCTCACACACAGCTATCAAGTGCTAAGTTTAAAATAATCACTGTTGAAATTGTCATCTGTACAATTAGTCCATAATGTTTCATGTCTGTCCTAAGTGTGCTGTTGCTATGCAGTGATCTTTATTTATAGTAAATTATGTTTCATGTAAATGATATATTTTGGTGAAATGCAACCTTTTCTATAAAATGTGGGCAACATTTTAAAGTTTTTTTAAAATCCTATTTTGATAAGTCAGTATGCCATATTTAATGAAATGTATTATATAATTTTTTTTCTTAGGCAAGAAACCTATTGGAATTCAAGAATTAATTAATGAAGCTTTGCATCGAGAAATGATGGGTCTGAAGTCCAAAGTGAAACAGATAAAGGAACTTTTATTAAAGCCTGAGATTCAGGCCAAAATTAGGAGGGAGCTTTTTGAAGGAAGACTTATTAATAACAGTAATCCAGCAAATGATGTTATTTTTGGCACAACTTTGACATAAGCTCTACATTGCAATTGTGGCAACATAGCCCCTGAAATCTTTCCAGCTTACCAAGTAGCTCTTTGGTATACACCAAAGAAGTTTCTGATAGTGTCTGCACAACAGCAAACCAACATTTGGTAAGGAATTAGCAATTTCTTGCCAAAGAAAACTCATTCTGCCCTGTTATTTTTTGAGCTAAACTTGTGTTTTAGAATGTCTGTTTCTGTGATATTGAGAGTTATTTTATAAAAATGATTTCTTAATTAGCCGTTGTGAGATATTTCTTGGGTCCTTGCAGAAGAAAATACAGACTGTGAAGAAACCATTCACAGACAAATAGAACAAAACAGAGCCAACAACAGTATTTGAAGGGTCACTTGCCTCCTGTTGACATGATTGTTGCTAAATCAAAAGAAGCATTGTCCAGGTGTGTCTATATCTAGTGTTACTTTTAATGAGAATTTGAATGTTTATTGAACAATAGTACTTGAACGAACATTTATAAATGTAATTATTGCGATCACTGGTTAAGAATGTTTTATATATCCTTATAATATTTTTCACTGATCAAAATGTAGTTTGCTTTTTCATTTCTTAAGGAATTCATGTTTGGGATTTTTATTTTTTACATTTTCGAAGATAAGCTCCAGGACTTATCAGATCCCTTGTAATCTGAATGTGTTTGCACTGGTTCGGTTTTAAAGAGCATTCTGGAAAACCTTTCCCTGCTATGGTGATTGTTGGTAACAGCTTTTTCTATAGTCATTGTAAAATGGCTGCTACCAATAGATCATGATAGAGGGAAATCACTGGAGATCAAATGTGTAAAATCATTTCAAATATAAAATCCAATTTACTCATGGATTTTAGCTATTTTTTCACTGAGTAAATTATACTACATTTATTTACAAATGAGTTTATGCATTTTCCTGGCTCTTAATAAACATACTGTTTTCCCTTGCCTTTTCTCATCTCTTCACTGTTGGGAGTAGCTGGATCTATGTTGGCATAAGGAAGTTATCAACAGGAGCTCTGACAGCTTCGGTGTTGCTTCACCTTTCTGTTCCTGTCCTTCATGCTGAGGTCGCACAGTGGTCAAAGCACCATCAACTTCATGCTTTAAAATCGTATCAAATCAGTCAGCTTCACCGAGAATTAACAGCAGAACCTTAAATTCAAAGAAAATCTAAATTCTCAGCTTCACCGAGAATTAAACAGCTAAGAATGTGCCAGTGATGTGACATCCTAGCAAAGATGAAAAGTGGAGATCCATCCAGGTGCAGAATCCTGCAGCTGTTTGCTGTGAAACCCCTTTCAGTGGTAGAGGGCTTGACTGTTTGTAGATGGGTTCTTTAAGTAAATCCTTAAGGTGGAAAGCAAAGATAGTTTTGGCCTTGCCTTGTGTTTCAAAGAAGGGAACAGACTCCAAGAGGTGGCACACCTTATCCAAGGCCTCACTGCTGCTGGAGAACTGGACCTGAACTGTCACCCAGGACTCTGTGCCAATGCCCCGGTGTTATCCTCACCACCCCATAGTGTAAGTTAATGGTGTTTCTGCAGAGAGCACTTTTCAGCATGTATCTACAAATATCCTCTGGGAGCGATTCCCAATCCAACTAGATAATTTGAAAGGCTAAAATAGTATACTTTTTGAGTCTGGGGTTACATGTCTTATTGTTACTTTAGTTTAAGATCATGATTTCTGTTAAAAACTAAGTCCCAGGTTGTGTGCCACGTGATTTAGGCTCATGATTAAATTTCTTGTCTTCAGTGACCCTATTAGGAAGTAATTAGTACTTTTACAGATTAGGAAACAGGGGCCCTGTGTTGTTAAATAGCCCAAGTTTATAAAGCTCATAAAGATCAGGTCAAATTTAAACTCAGATCTGTTCTCAGTCAAAACCAACACTTTTCCCACAATACGACTCTTCTTCTCTCCACCAAGTATGATATATTTGACAAATTAAAGAAGTGTAAGGAAAGGAAAGTCACCTTTTTTTGACTAAACCAGCTTCCTTGCAGCCCTGAATTTCTCTGAACATATATGAGAGTAATCAGCTGATGTGATGGAACTGAAAAACAAATCACCTAGATAGATGCTTAATGTAGGGATGAAGGAGTCTAGTCCTTATCAATGAAATCTCCATTGAAGAAGGTTTATAAATGGAAGGTATAAAGTAAATTTTCTTTATTTTCCATTTTTAAAAGCTAATAAGACATTAATTTGCAGAACTCTAAGTTTGGGATCTGAAATATTCCAAATGACTTTATTCCCATTCGTCACAGAATACCTGCTCTTTGGGCCACAGAGGCAGAGTAAGTTGTCCTAAGTTGGTACTGTATGTTTCGTAGCCTTGTCTTGTGACAGGGAGGGTGCATGGTTGGCCACAGTGTTGGCTTGGGCCCTCTAGACTGTGTCTTCCAGACTTGGGTCCACCACTGACACATGATCTTGACCAAACCAGTTCACTTTCCTGAGCCTCGCTGCCCAATCTGGAATTGGAAAGAGTTTGGTCAAGTGATTTTCAAGGATTCTAGAACAGTGCTCTTTGTGACCACAGCATGATGCTACTCATGGTGATGCCACCGCCTCAGCTACTGCTGTGTGAAGCCTTGATGCAGCCTCCCTACTTCATCTGTTGGCAGGAATAGCTTAGAGTTCCAGAAGATTTTCCACTCTGACTTGTGTTGGTTGTCAGCTTTGGGTAGGGAAGCCCCAAATTCCAACATTTTTGGGGGTCAGTCACTGGAAAAATAATATGTCGTATATGAATTACGAATATCAAAAAATAATATTTTCAACAAGACAAAATTCTGTCAGCTTTGAACTTGGTCCCATTTACAAAATCTTAGATTATTATTATTATTGTGTTAATCTACTTCTAAGTATAGAAGTATTTATTTTTATTGGCCTTTAAGATATACTAGATTTATGTTCAGTGAATTTTAATTTTTAAGATTAATTTTAATTAAAATTTAGAGACAGAAATCTTAATTTTAAGATTAATAATTTTAAGATTCAAATTATTCATTTCAGACCCCAAATATGTTACCTTTCCATCATCCCAGCAGCCAGACATTCCCATAAGGAGGTAATTAAAGCAGTTTGACTTCATGTTCTAGACATTATTTCAGGCCTATGACCACACTGATGTGTTTGCTTTCTGCACTGAGTCACAAATGCAGAAACTATCACATTATGTAACAAATTAGGAATTTATTTCATTATACAATCAAAATAATGATTTATTTCATTATATAATCAAACTGTAGATTTTATACTATAAAAACCTACAGTATCTCCACAACTAAATTGATGAATGGATAACCTGTCATCAACTCTTGTTTTCAACCTTTTCAAATCTCACCTATAATAACTTTATCTTTAAACAAATTGTAGATAGAATCCTGAATTCCTGTTTTCCCAGGTAGATAGACTTCATGTAAAAATAAATAAACTTGATGTACTTTAAAAACCAGTGTCTAGATCCCTGTATGAATTTGATAGCAGCATTCATGCTAATGAGACAAGTCCCTAGATTATTTCATTCACACTAAAAATGAATATTAAAGCAGTTCACTTGGAGTCAGTGCATTTAAAATTGTGACGTTAACTGTAGCACTTCATTTCTGCATCACAGTTTTGGGGATAAAGGCTTATTTATAAGGTAATTTGAGAGCTTCTAAAGAGGAAGGTGCTATTATCATCTCCAAGGTAATATGCTCAAAACTACTTATTTCAGTCCATTAAGTGTAACTGATAAAATCAGATGATTTGGGATGATTTTAAAATGTAAACTGCTGTATTTCTTCTTCTACGTATCCCATCCTTTAATCATTTATTGGAAGACCAAGAAATTCTATTATAGCATCAAAGAAACAGTTAAACTAAGAAATTAATTCATTGTTTTCAGTAAAGCTGTGTTGTTTTCCTTGTAACAGTTCACATTATTTCTGGAAAGCCACTCTTAAATGACACTGCCCTATGTGTTTATGTGTTACATACTTTGACTGATCTGAGAAAAGAGACACAGTCCCACCAACTTATGATATATGTAGCTTTTTTTCCTAGGTAAACACAGCAAATTAGGACAACACTTTATTTATTTATTTATAGAAACAGGGTCTTGCTCTGTCACCAAGGCTGGATTGCAACCCTGCAACCAGATTATAGCTCACGACAGCCTCCAAATCCTGAGCTCAAGGGGTCCTCCTGCTTCAGTCTCCTGAATAGCTGGAACTAGAGGCACACTACCATGCCCAGTGAATTGTAAATTTTTTTGTAGAGACAGGGTCTCACTGTTGCCCAAGTTTGCCTTGAACTCCTGGCCTCAAGTCATCCACCTACCTTGGCCTCCCAAAGTGCTGAGATTACAGGCATGAGCCACCCATACCCGGCCTGGTACAATGCTTTAAATTATTCCTGATATTTCCTGCCCAAAACCACTTGGGCACAATATTGCCATGATAATGTCTTTGAACAAAAGACATTGACTTCACTGACTTGTTTTTAGCTACATATGTTATCTTACCCACAATTTCAAATAATCTTTTTTTTGAAACCACTACTGTGGGATATATGAAGTTGTAGGAGGTGAGAGGACAAAGAAATCAGTCTTACAGCTGGACAGGAATTACAGTGTTGAGGAAAGAAACAAAAATGATACTTATACATGAATCCGAAGAATATCTGATATGCTAATTGAAGCAGAGAAAATAGAATGAATATGCAACAGTGGGGAGAGACTAAGCATATCTTTTCAAGATTCTGGAAGACAAATTTAGAAGCTGTTTTTACTAGGTCTGTGCTCAAGATGTGTCTTTAGGAAGAGGTCTGTAACAAGGGCTTTTGGCGATTTGGTGGACATTTGTCACACTTGGTGAGTGCTCAGTATCATTTGAACTCCTTTCCTATGTTCCTGTAGCTTTCTACCTTGTGAGCCTTGCTTCTCCAGGACAGAGGCCCTAAGGTGGAGGCCAAGAACTCACTCTCTCAGCCTTCCATTTCACTGGGGTTCAGACATGTGACCTGGACTCCACCAAGCAACAGGGAAACCCTGCATGGAGTCAGTTCATTCTGGCAGGGATGGTGGAGAGATATGCATCAGAAGCAGCAGCAGAAAGGCCCTGAATGGCTGGGGTGTCCCGTATCCCACATACCCCTATTCTGTGTAGGAAGTACAAGCTGATAAAAAGTAGCAGCAGCTGGATTCTCCCAGAGCAGCCCGCAGTGCAACAAGGCATTGTTCCTACTGCTCAGCCACTCACCCTAATTTTCTGTGAGCTACTGAATATCCTTTATTAGTTCCCTTTCTACTTAAACTAGCCAAAGTTCGTTCTGTTATTTGCAGCTAAAAATCTTGACTGATAAAGGCTCTACTCACTAAATCAGTATTTCAACACAGGGCACAACTGGCATTTTGGATTGAAGACTTCTTTGTCATGTGGGATGGTTCTGTGCATAGTGGGTTACCGTTCCAGAGTCCCAGACACCAAATTCCAGTAGCAGATTCTTGTTACTGTGACAACTAAATGTGCCCCATGTATTCCCAATCCCCTTCAGAATGGGATCACACAACCCCCAGTTGAGGAGTACATTAGTAAATCCACTAAATGTACACTAAATACACTAAAAATACAAAAATTAGCCGACCGTGGTGGCACTCACCTGTAATCCCGGCTACTTGGGAGTCTGAGGCAGGAGGACTGCTGGAACCCAGGAGGCAGAGGCTGCAGTGAGCCAAGATTGTGCCACTGCACTCCAGCCTGGGTTACAGTGTGAGGCTCCATCTCAAAAAACAAAAAAACAAAAAACAGTGACTCATTCTTGAGTTTTCATGATGGCAGGAAAGAAACAACGTGCTGAAACATGCTCTGCTAATGAGATAAAAGAACTGCTGACATTGTTTTGAACTAAGATGGCCAACTGGAATTTATGCAGAATGAGCGTGCTGAAGTCCCAGCCTGAATTCCCACTGCGGGTTTCATACTAACACCCCCTGAATTTGCACACGGGACCCATGAAGTAGTATGAACTGCGCATGCCTAAGGACGTTCCAGATCACCCCTTTCCTTCCACCAACCACCTGTTAATCCCAGTATCCACCCCTTAAACCTTTTCTAATATAATTATGACCTTAAGGCCAGCACCAGGAGACAGATTTGAACTTGACTCCCATCTTCTTGAGAGTTGATTTTCAATATAAACTTTTCTTTTCCAAAAAACTTGGTGTCATAGTATTGACTTCTAGCACATCAAGCAGGGAGCCCCATTTGCTCAACAACAGGTTGACATCAGGTAATTGAAACCACAGGTAAGGGGGGACTGCTATGTTTTAATATAAGGAATACTAGTTATATGTTAGAAATATGAGTATTTTAATATAAGAAAAGTATTAATTTTCCCTGAGAATCATGGTACAAATGTTTTATATAGAAATGGGAAAGAACTATTCATTTCAGACTCTACTAACACCTGGAGAAAGTGGCTCCTGATTGACACACCCGGAAATACACAGAGAAGTTCAAGTGAGCATTCATATCAAAGGAATGAAATAAGCAGATGAAAGAGAGTGAGCACATCACATTAAGTGCAGATGCAGAGGATTCAAACTTTATTTTTGCACGGAAATCACCAGACTTTAGTGCATTCAGAAGGTCTTTTAGGCCCATCCTAAATAAATCTTACAGTTTGTCATCAAGCATAATGAAAACCAGTGAATCTTCTAGACCTAACTGTAATAAAACAATGTACAGTTTTTGCTTAATATTTTGGGAGGATTAGTTCCAGGACCCCTTCAGGATACCAAAATCTGTGGATGTTCATATCCTTGACATAAAATGGTGTAGTATTAGCATAAAACCTATGTTCATCCTCCTAATATATTTTAAATAATCTCCAGCTTACTTGTATTACCTAGTACAATGTAAAGGCTATAAATGGTTATTGTATTGGTCTTTTATTTGTATTAGCTATTTTTTTGTTTATTTTCCCCAAATATTTGATCGTTGGTTGGTTGAATTCATTCAAGTGGAACCCTTGGATTCCGAGGACCAATGGTAAACGGGTGTTTATGCCTGAGGTAGATTGGATTATTGTTCCCAATTCTTTTTCTATGTATCCTTTTCCATGTGACTTCCTTTTTCACGTAATTTACAATTAATCTCACCAAAGGCAGAACACAGTTAACCCTTGAACAACACAGGCTTTAACTGTGCACGTTCACTTATACACAAATTTTTTTCGACCAAATGCAGATAAAAAATACAGTCTTCTTGGGATGTGAAATCTGAGTATGGGAGGGCTGACTTGTCCTATATCTGGGTTCATTAGGGCCAGCTGTGGGACTTGAGTATGCACAGACTTGAGTATGCATGAATCCCCATGTATGCTAAGGGTAACTGTATATTGCTTTGCCCTGTTGATGTTGGGCTTGGCCATGTGACTGGCTTTGGCTAACGGGATATTAGTAGACATGAAGCAAGTAACATGTGAAAACCTGAATCAGACCTGCAGCCAGGAGCCAGGCCCTGCCACGTGCATCGTCACCAGCAGACCTGCCCCTGAAGACCTGTGAGTGAGAGGGAAATGATGGTTGGTTGTTATGTAGCATTAATGTGGCAAAACTGAGAAGAGCAGGACCTAGAAGTTAAACTGAAACATGACAGCAAATGTGAGCAAAGTTATATTAAAAAAAATAAAAAGGCCATGGCATCTATGGAGTACATATTATTTTTTGGTCATATAAATTTAGTCTTATAGAATTTAGCTTAGTATTTTTGTTTTTAAGTAACATATATGCTTATATGCATATAAAATGTTAACAGTGATGATTTCTGAGTGGTGGGATTACAGGTGAGTTTGCTTTCTGATTTATGCACTTTAGGAATTTCAAAATGTTACATAATAAATCTTGTTATAAATCAAATTGCAAATGCCATTTTAAAATAAAATGAATATAGTCAGATATTAGACAATTCATTGCATTTAAGCCATATGTAAATACTGCATGAAGATTGAATTGCTCAGAAACAGAGTCCACTCATTCATACATGCAGGCATTTATCATTTCCCATGGGTCAGATACTGGGCTGGGTGCGTAGTATGCAAAGACCCATCCGTCAGAATGCTACATAGCATATTGATATAGATGTATTTATTACTTTCTCTGTAATCTGTTTTGACTCATCGCTTCTCTAATTTCAAATAAGACCTTGCTTTTACGAGAGACTAACCAAACTAGAGAAACCAAAGAGGCTGATTTTCATATATTTTGGCTCTTGAGCTCCCAATCAACTTTTGATATGATCATCAGTTTGCAATGTAACAAGATGTTGACAGGGGACTCTGTTTCCACTGAAGCATCCACAATCTAGACACAGAATACTGATGTGTGTGTGTGAGACAGATGCTTTGCCATGATTATACAAAACAGGGAGTGACACCCAGATGCCTCAGCGAGGTCAAGAACACAAGAAAGGGGCAAAAAGAATTTTGTGAGGAGGCTGTATTTGGAGCAAGCTGTACCTTCCCTTCTCCATGGTGGGGAGTGAAGCTAAGAACTGCAAAATTCTCAGCAGGAAGGAATCCATCCAGATCTGTACTAGGGGACTTGTTCAAACTCTGCCATAGCTTCTGGCAGCCTAAGGCTGTCCCTAAGATAACTCCTTCCCTCCCCTACCTTGAGTTTCCATATGGAAAAGGTCAAGGCTGTCAAAAGAGTTTACCATTTGTTCCGGTCAACACCTGACCATGGACCCTCAACCTGCCTTTCTGAGCACACTTACTTTTAAAGAGCTTAGAACTGTGAAGTCTTCCTCCGTCCTTTTGAGAAGTCTATAAATCTGCTATAACGGAGGAGTGCCTTTGTCAAGAACCTGAAAGTCATTCCTTTGAAATGTAGTCATCAGAAACGATAGGCTTTTTGTTTTCCTGTCCTTTTGGGAGGTCAGAAGCCCCTTCCATAAATACCAGTTAGCAGACACAAATGGCCTTAATTCAAAATAACACATTTATTTTGCATTAACTCTCTTTCTGGCTTTTTGTATTTTTCACTGCCCTAATTCGACTGGAACCCCTGCCTGTTCCCTTCCCTAATTCCTCATTCTCTATTTAAAATGCCCAGGCACTTCTGTGCAAAGTGAAGCGGAGCTCAGCTCTTTCCTGAATAAAACCTGTGGAGGGGAAAAGAAACCTCTTTTCTTCCTATCACTAGACTCAAGACTTAGGCATCTGTAACAAAAGACAGACTAACAAGAGAAAAGCATACAAATGTATCTAATGTAAGTTTCACATGACACAGGAGCCTTCAGAAGTGAAGACCCAAAGAAACAGGGAAACCTGTGTATTTTTATGTTAGATTTGATAGAGAAGTAGAACACTGAGGAGAAATATGATGGGACAAAAAAGATATGAGGGAATGGTGATAAGCTGGGGGAAAGTTAGCAAGGCCTGCTTGTTTCTCTGTGTCCCTATGTCTTCAGAGACAAGGACTTTTTTTTCTAGGATAGGGAGGACATGTCTCCAACAGGGGTCTTATGACCTACTTCAGAGGAAGTCGAGAAGAATTCTTTTATGCCTGCTTTAGGGGAGAAGTGTGGGAGAAGGTCACAAAGTCCCCTTGACTGCCGTTTTCTCAAATGTCAAAGCAGTGCATTTTCAGATAGCCTGCCTTGAAGCCCATCACCTGCTTTTCCACTTTCTTCAATGCCAAGCCTTGTTTATCTCTGATACTTCCTCCTCACCTCTAGCTTCATCCATGGAGGCTTTAAGGACCACATGGAGAACCTGGACTATACTTCCTGTGGTAGAGGATGCAGAGGACTGATAGGCCTGAGACCTGGAGGCAGCCAAAGGGAATGGCAGTGGCCACGCTCCCACCTGGGAATCAAGAGCGAGTGAAAACGTGGTCTCGGGCCTGCGTGGGTGCTACTGCATGGGTCCCTGCCCACAGCCCAGAGTGGACAACTCTGCCTTGTCGGGGAGAGGGGAGGCTGGCTTCCAGGGGCGTGGCAGAGAAGGCCTCACCCAGAATAGGTGGGAGGCCTGAGGAGGTACAACGCTGGCCCCTGACAGCAGGGATGGATCCTCTGGTGTTAAGGGTGTGAAAGGAAAATAAAAACTTGGGATCCCAATTCACTCTGTCAAAAGGAAAAAAAGTTAAGCTGAAAGCTGAGTCATGCAAGCAGCTGCCTTTCTTTTTGTTTCCAAGCAGACAGCTACAGATAAAAGGTTAACGATCTCCACAGGCAGCTACTCTAGGTTCACCTTATCTTATGTAAAGTACTGATTTACTGAGCTGGAGACCAATACATAATTTTTTTTTTCTTTTTGAGTCAGAGTCTCGCTCTGTCACCCAGGCTGGAGTGCAGTGGTGCAATCTCGGCTTACTGCAATCTCTGCTTCATGGGTTCAAGCAACTCTCCTGTCTGAGCCTCCTGAGTAGCTTGGATTATAGGCACATACCACCACACCCAGCTAATTTTTGTATTTTTAGTAGAGATCGGTTTTGCCATGTTGCCCAGGCTGATCTGGAACTCCTGACCTCAGGTGATTCGCCTGCCTCGGCCTCCCAAAGTGCTGGGATCACAGGTGTGAGCCACTACACCTGGTTGACAAATACATAATTGACTCTTCCCCTACTTGCTCCTTTTCTCTTGCAGCATGTGGATTCAGTCACATGACCATACCTCCCCTCTTTCTCCCATCCTGCTTCTCTCCTTTAAATATTGAAGCCCTCAAACAAGCCCATTCAAAATTGGGCAAAGGATATGAACAGACACTTTACGAAAGAAGACATATATGAGGCCAACAATCATATGAAAAAATGCTCATCGTCACTGGTCATCAGAGAGATGCAAATCAAAACCACATTGAGATACCATCTCACGCCAGTTAGAATGGCGATCATTAAAAAATCTGGAGACAACAGATGCTGGAGAGGATGTGGAGAAAAAGGAACACTTTTACACTGTTGGTGGGAGTGTAAATTAGTCCAACCATTGTGGAAGACAGTGTGGCGATTCCTCAAGGCCTTAGAAATAGAAATTCCATTTGACCCAGCAATCCCATTACTGGGTATATATCCAAAGGACTATAAATCGTTCTACTATAAGGACACATGCACGCGAATGTTCATTGCAGCACTGTTTACAATAGCAAAGACCTGGAATCAACCCAAATGCCCGTTGATGATAGACTGGATTGGGAAAATGTGGCACATATACACCATGGAATATTATGCAGCAATCAGAAATGATGAGTTCGTGTCGTTTGTAGGGACATGGATGAATCTGGAGAACATCATTCTCAGCAAACTGACACAAGAACAGAAAATGAAACACCGCGTATTCTCACTCATAGGTGGGTGATGAAAAATGAGAACACATGGACACAGAGAGGGGAGTACTAAACACTGGGGTCTATTGGGGGAAAAGGGGAGGGACAGTGGGAGGGGGAGGTGGGGAGGGATAGCCTGGGGAGAAATGCCAAATGTGGGTGAAGGGGAGAAAGCAAACAAAACACACTGCCATGTGTGTACCTATGCAACTGTATTGCATGCTCTGCACATGTACCCCAAAACCTAAAACGCAATAAAAAATAAAAATTAAAATTACAAAAAAAAAATAAATATTGAAGCCCTCAAAGTTGTCTTTGGAGAAAGACACAGACACAGAAAGACACAGGTCATGGCCTTAACCTAGGCAAAATAAACTTCTAAATGGATTAAGAGCTGTCTCAGACACTTTTTGGTTTACAAAGGCAAGCCCACAAGGCTTAGTGGAACTGTGGGAGCATCCACAAAGAAAGGACACTTGAACTGCTTGTTTTCTCAAGAAGTGTCACGTCTGAGCGCCTGAAGCTACCCAGCCAGGGACCCCTCACATATATATATATATATGTATATATAATACAACCAAGAAAGCCAAAAATCCAAGAAACTGCGAGAATTCTTGTCCTGGTGAAGATTATCCTCACAGAAGGAAGTTTGAAGACATGGGGGAGACAAAAACAAAGCTGTATTTGGATGATGTCACGAGTCCCGTTTGTTCAACAAACTGGTCACAGCAAGACGACTAACTGAATTAGACTCCCATGGCCTCTGCCCAGGATGGATAAGAACCTCAAACCTAGGAGGGAGTGGAGGAGGCAGAGCTTGGTGAGGTGAGTTAGGCATGGGGGAAGGGCTACATCTCCCAAGCGTCCTCTGACTTGCTCTGAGGACTTGGCTGGAGGCGAAAGTAGGACTCTCCACCATCCTTTAAGTTTGGGAAACCTGAGAGTGGAGAGATCTTTTGCCTCGTTTCTGGTGGAAGTGAGACCGCCACGTGGGAAGGGCTCCCTGGTAGAACCTCTGATGGCCTGTGCACCGTGAGGAATGCGCTCTGGTGTGCAGCCCTGGGATGTTCACACCTTTGCAGTGGGGAGGAGCCTGGCCTCTCTCTCCTGTTCTGGGATGTGGTACCTGGAATTCCATCTGCAAGGTGGGAAGCGCACTAGCAGGACTTTGGCCTTGCAGAGAGTCCGTTTCCCTCATTTCCTTTTCACCCAGTAAACCCTGCCTTTCTCACCCTTCACATTGTCTGCGAGCCTAATTTTTTGTGGTTGTGTGATAAGGACCCCCATCTTCAGCTGAACTAAGGAAAGAGTCCTACAACAGAAGTGCCAGAGAGGTGGCCTGCCTGGGATAGAAGTCACCCTTGCTGCTATCCTGGAGGTCGGCTGTAATAACAGGAAGGGTGGTGGGGCTTCTTGGGGCTTGAGAAGGCTGAAGACATCTGTGCCCTACTGCCTGCTGAGATTTCTGAGGACCCAGAGTGCCGTGAAAGATGATCTTCATCAATCACAGAAGAGGCAAAAACATAGTTCCCAGAAAGAGAAAAAAAAATGGACCCAAACTACGTTTAAGATATAGAGCTCAGGCCAGGCTCGGTGGCTCACGCCTGTAATCCCAGCACTTTGGGAGGCTGTGGCGGACAGATCACCTGAGGTTAGGAGTTCGAGACCAGCCTGATTAACATGGTGAAACCCTGTCGCTACTAAAAATACAAAAATTGGCCAGGTGTAGTGGCTGCCACCTGTAATCCCATCTACTCAGGAGGCTGAGACAGGAGAATCGCTTGAACCCGGGAGGTAGAGGTTGCAATGAGCTGAGATCACGTCATTGCACTCCAGCCTGGATGACCAAGCAAAACTCTGTCTCAAAACAAAACAAAAAGAGATATAGACTTCACTAATAATTAAATAAAACAAGTTAAAGCAATAATGAGGTAGCTTTTCAAAAACCTATTAGAGAAGTAAAGATTTAAAAGTCTGATAATACATGAACTCAGTGCCAGTGTGAGAAGCAGGAGCTGTCACATCATTTTGGTAGTGTGATGGTTAATACGGAGTGTCAACTTGATTGGACTTAAGGATGCAAAGAATTGTTCCTGATGGTGTTGACGAAGGAGATTAACACTGAGTCAGTGGGCTGGGGAAGGCAGACCCACCCTTAACATGGCCAGCACAACTTAGTCAGCTGCCAGCAAATATAAAGCAGGCAGAAAAATAAGAAAAGGAGAGACTGGCCCAGCTCCTAGCCTACATCTTTCTCTCGTGCTGGATGCTTCCTGCCCTCAAATATCAGACTCCAAGTTCTTCAGTTTTGAGAATCGAATTGGCTCGCCTTGCTCAAGTTTGCAGACAGCCTATTGGGGGGACTTAATCATGTAAGTTAATACTTAATGAGCCCCCCCCCATTCTTTTTTTTTTTTAGGCGAGTCTCACTCTTGTTGCTCAGGCTGAAGTGCAATGGCGTGATCTTGGCTCACTGCAACCTCCACCTCCTGGGTTCAAGTGATTCTCCTGCTGCAGCCTCCTGAGTAGCTGGGACTACAGGGGCATGCTGCTATGCCCAGCTGATTTTTTGTATTTTTAGTAGAGATGGGGTTTCACCACTTTGGCCAGGCTGGTCTCAAACTCCTGACTTCAGGTGATCTGCCCGCCTTGGCCTCCCAGAGTGCTAGGATTACAGGTGTGAGCCACTGTGCAGGACCTAAACTCCCCTTTATATATTTATATATCCTAGTAGTTCCGTCTCTCTAGAGAACCCTGACTAATACAGATAGAAGTAGAAATTTATACCATATTTTGGGGAAAGAATTTGGTGAAATTTATAATGAAGGTGTTGACCAGCAATTAATTCTATTTCAAAAAAAATTTCAACGGTTATATTTGCGTGTGTTTGCAGAAACATAATACAAGGATTTTCATTGCACCATAGTTTATGATGGCAACAAAATGAAAGAAGAAAACAACTTATACTGAACCAATAAAGGTTTAACAAATTATGGTACATACCAATTATGCTGCTGTTAAAAAGAATGAAGTGGATATAGTTATTTTGAAATACAAAGATCAAGAAGTATATAGAGCAAAATGCAAAGCACAAGACCATAGGAATAATACGCTTCTATTCATACAGGTGTTTCACCTAGGTATAGTGTATAGAGTATGTATATATAGGGAAAATTTGGAAGGGTACCCAAGAAATCATTGATGATGCTTTCTTTGGAGAACATAATGGAGGATCTGGAAGAAAAATCCATTCTCTTTTCATTAACACATGCTGGGAAATGTAAGCAAAATCTCCAGGGAGGAGTCTCAGATCACAGGACTCAGCCAATGTCTGGGCCTAGGGAACTGGAAAACAGAGGTCAGAAGAGGGAAGCCTTCAAGAAAAGTTCAGTGTCTGATGTTGAGGACAAACAGAGTCACCGTGATGGACAAAGACAAGCTAGCAGGGGAGGAAGGACAAGTAGGAAGAGGTAGGAATACCCTGTTCTCAGTGATAGACATGCAGTGTGAAGCACCAAGAGCCAGTTGTGACAAATGTTTAGAGATCCTTAATGAGAGATCCCAAGGTGCACAGTGAGAAGACAGTTTCTCCCCTGATAGGATTTGGATTTGTGTCCGCGCCCAAATCTCATGTGGAATTGTAATCCCCAGTGTTGGAGGAGGGGCCGGATGGGAAGTGATAGCATCCTGAGGGTGGATTTCCCCTTTACTGTTCTCAGGATACTGAGTGAGTTCTCATGAGATCTTGTTTAAAAGTATGTAGCACCTCCCCCTTCACTTTCTTCCCCCTGTTCCAGCCGTGTAGGAGATGCCTGCTTCCCCATTGCCTTCCACCATGATTTTATATTTCCTGAGGCTTCCCCAGCCATGCTTCCTGTACAACCTGCTGAACTGTGAGTCAATTAAACCTCTTTTCTTTACAAATTACCCAGCGTCACGTAATTCTTTATAACAAGAACTATGCGAGAATGGACTAATACATCCCTGTAAGGTTCATGTTAGGCATTTGCTGTTAGTACAGGATTTATAGGACTTAAGGATGAGATGGCTTTGAATACTTCCATTTCCAGAAATGCAGCAAAATAGAAAATGTTCACTCCAGGAAGGGTTTTCAGGTGGAGGCATTAGAATGTTCTGATCATCCAGATCTATAATAAGCTAAAGTGGGAAGTCTTTACTCTCTAATGTAGCCTCTGAGTTTGAAGACAAAATTCTGTATAGCAATAGTGTGTGTTCAAAAATAAAATACCATTCTAGGTTGTAGTAACAACTTGAAAATAGCAAAAGGGAAGGAAACCAAAGAGAATGGGGGAAGGAACAGTGTATGAAAGTCTTCTTTAGACTCTATCATCATTGATACCCAGTTACAAGACAAACCACTTCTCAAAAATGAGCAAATAGCAAAATTTTCTTACAACTTCTGGTTATTCTTTTAAAGAAGAAAGAATCAAGGAAAAATTAAGGGAATTTGTGGTATGAAGCACAGCTTTTTGGGATAGGAGAACAAACATATCTTGTTATTTACATGCCTCACTAATTGTGTATTTTAAAATAGTGGCCCAAAAACTAGAGAAATGAAAGAAGTCAAGAAAATTGGAAAGGTGGATGCTTCACGCCAAGCATCAATTACTGTAGCTCGAGTTGTATTACTTGGTTAAGAAGCTTAGGAAGCCTAGGTGACACTAAAGTAACACTGTTGTGATAATGCTGGAAAAGTAGTGCAGTAACAATGGTCCAGCGATGCTGAGTAATAACCCTGTAATGAGGATTAGGACTGTGGGTGACATGCTGAAAATCAGCATCACTCTAGCCAGGAAATTGTTTTATTGGTACAAAATAGGCACTCTAGTTAAGTTTTAAATCAAATCCATTTTTACATTTTTTGTACAATTAACATGCAATTTTGGGGAGTGTGCAATTCTCTGAGTTTTTATCCATAAATAGATTCTTGTAACCACCACCATGGACGAGATAAAGAACAATTTTAGCATCCTAAAGAATACTTTCAACTTGACCTTTCCCCCCCCACCCCAACCTCTGGCTACCTCTTATGTGTCATCTGTTCCTATATTTTTGCCTTTTCCAAAATGTCACATGAGTACATTCATATGATATGTGCATATTTCAGGCTGGGTTCTTTTGCTTAGCATAATATATACTGTTTTAATTTAAAGTAATACCTATCTTTGCTGAATACAAAATAAGGGAAGAGGGCAGGAAAGACTCAGTGACTGCAGGACTTACTCAGATGCCATCTTGACATTCTAAAAGAAATGGAGAAACATATGAGGCATGGCTGAAACACAGTTTTCCTTCATGTAACAAGAGCTTCATCTATTTAAAGCATATGTATTCTGATTTGCCTTTTCTATTTTGAGCATGTTCAAATATATGTCCTCCAGAGGCATGATGGAAGAAAACTCACCTCCCTGCAGACTTTCCTGAGTCTTTGCCTGTAGAAATGCAATTCTTCATATTTAATTAAATTTTTTTGTTAGTTGGCACTGAGCTTTTTCTCTTGCTAGTGAGATAATCCTTAGCAGCACATTTCCTGGTTTGCTGGAAAACTGCTGACCTTCCAAACAGTCATAGGTTTATTCAGCACAGGTTTTTCTGCACAGCATACCTGTGCATGCCACAAAATTGAGTTGGATCTATAAGAGGTGAGAAGAGGCATGACTTTTATTCTACCGCCTGAGGGACATTTCCAGCTTCCATCAATGTGCATCCACTTCCATTATAAGTAATATATTATCTTTGCTGCAGAGTGCTGCTATTTCACATGCTGGAAACCATTATTTAGGGAGGGAATTAATATTATGCTTTAGAATTCTAACTGAAGTGAACATATTTAGCAGATAGACATTTTAATACTTGTTGAGTAAATAAAAGCAGCGACTCCCCTTTCTGGCTCTCCTACACGCACATATACATTCACTCTCATATGTGTTGTGTGGGGGCTGGGGAGAAGTGGCTTTCAGTTTTGGATAGGATAGCCATTTGCAAATTGGTTTGCTGTTGCGTTTTTAATGGTATGCAAATGTGTTGTGGGATGTATAAAATTCACCACTGAACCTAGATAATCCCTTAGTGAGAACTTGCTTGATTTGTTTAAGTGGTTAATATCAATCTATTTGAATTGATCCAGTTTGCCATTGGGCTCAGTTCTGTACTTCCTGGGGTTTTCTTTCAAATGTGTTACAATTCCAAAAGGATTTGTTTTCAGTTTTCATTTTCTATTGCATTTCCTTTGAGGTGGACCATGTTCTTTATTTGCTTATTAAAAACTTCATGTTTGAAATGATGAAATGTTTATGATTAAAGCCGACTCGTCCAATAACTAAGCAAAGCATTGAAACATATTTACATCATCACTGTTGCGCTGAGCATACCAGAAAACTCTCTACTGAGGCCTGGTGTGGAGGCTCACCCCTGTAATGGCAGGACTTTGGGAGGCTGAGGCTAGTGAATAATTTGAAGACAGGAGTTAGGGACCAGCCTGGCCAACATGGTGAAACCCCATCTCAACTAAAAATACAAAAATTAGCCAAGTATGGTGGCATCCCAGCTACTTGGGAAGCTAAGGCAGGAGACTTTCTTGGACCCTGGAGGTGGAGGTTGGAGGTTGTAGTGAGCCAAGACTGTGCCACTGAACTCCAGCCTGGGCAACAGAGCAAGACGCCATCTAAAAAAAAAAAAAGGGAAACTCTCCAGTAGTTAGTGTTTCACACTGGAGAGAGACTAAAATACTGTACTAAAGACTAAAAAATAGTAGACCATTCATTGTCTATACCTCATTGAGCAAATGAAATTTACTGTATTTCTGTTGGCTGGGGAAACCTCTTTTGCAGTCAGGGATGGTACAATGAAAGATCTGTTTTGAATTGTACATGTTCAGCTGCCATCCAAACAGCAGTGAATGCTTCTTCTTTGTGTGTGCTTTCATTACACCTTCAACATAGTCATCGTCATTAATTTAATGCAGCTGCCCTTCCCTCAGGTGTCTTGGAAGACGTCAATGATAAGGACTTTTTCACTGTAAACAAAGGAGCTCAACCAATATTTGTTTGGCTTTTTTAAAGATGGAGTCTCACTCCACTGCCCAAGCTGGAGTGCAGTGGCATGATCTCGGCTCACTGCAACCTCCACCTCCTGGTTCAAGCTATTTTCATGTGTCAGCCTCCTAAGTAGCTGGAATTATATGCCAGTGCCATCATGTCTGGCTAATTATTTTATTTTTAGTAGAGATGGGGTTTTGCCATGTTGGCCAGGCTGGTCTTGTACTCCTCAAGTGATCTGCCCTCCTCGGCCTCCCAAAGTGTTGGGATTACAAGGTGTAAGCTACCGTGCCTGGCCTCAATCAATGTTTTTGAAAAAATGTTTATGAATTGAAAATCACAGTTTTTCTAGACCTAAAAGATAATATATTATAGCACTGGAAGTGAAGGTTTGGAGACCTCATATTCCATAAAAATAAGCCAGTCATTTCTAGATCATCCTTCCCTGTTCCACAGGCAAGAATTTCTGAGACCTCATTCAGCATCTCATGGCCTAGCTGCCCAGACATCAGACATTGGCTTCTGAGAGTCAAATACTCACTCTCTTTGCTCTGCCATGCAGGCCCCCTTTGGAAGAATGCTGCCCCGAGCCGGGTAGTATTACTTGCTTCCTCACCAAAATAGAAAACCGTTGAGGTGACAGAATGGTACTGCCATCGCTTCAGTCCTCACTAGGTAGAGCCATGATTGTTCCTCACAGACATGGAGAGCATTCCCCTCACCTCAGTACTGTGGCATATTTTATCATCTGGACTTCTGAACACATTTCTTTGTCTAGGAATGCCATTCTTTAAAAACTACTGCAAACTTCCACTTTTGACCATGATATCATTGCCTCAACTCTGTTCCATAAACAACTGGACAAAATAAATGACCTAACAGTTTTCAGACACTGGGCAGCAGGCAGCATAAAGATGTGATCCTTGAAAGAAGAGAAAAAGCCCTAAGTGTCTCAGCTTTCAGCCCAAAGGCAAATTCTAGACTCGTAGGGGAGCTCCAAAATCTCTCAGGGTATCACTGAGTTGAAGATGGAGATAAAAATTCAGGGGAGCTGAGATGACTAGAAGTTGTGGGACAGAGTTCTGGAAAAGGGGACGCTAAAGATAAAAGAGTTCCAGAAATTTGTAGAAGGGTTGTATTGAGTCTTTGTTAAGTTCTAGGGCACATGTGTGCAGAGTGAAACTCCACAACACAAAGAAAGCCTGGGGTGTCATAAGCAGAAAAATTCTCAGAGCTTATACAGGACAGGGTGATGTCTGAACGATGTCCAGGCAACACGAAGATTCCTGAGAGATCTCCAAGGTACCCAGCAGAGATTTCAGAGTGATGTTGCCTTAATAATAGATCTAAACCATCTGTCTTTTTTTGGGGGAAACAGGATCTCAATCTATTGCTTAGGCTGGAGAAGTGCCGTGCCATGATCTCAGCTCACTGCAACCTCCTCTGCCTCCCAGGTTCAAGTGATTCCCGTGCCTTAGCCTCCCAAATGCCTGGCAATTTTTTTTTATGTTTAGTGAAAATAGGGTTTCACCATGTTGGCCAGGCTGATCTTGAACTTCTGGCTTCAAGTGATCCACCCACCTCAGCCCCACAAATTGCCAGGATGACAAGCATGAGCCACCATGCCCAGTCCCTGAACTATCTCTTGAATGAAGGCTATGCTAGAATCATTCTAGCAAAGCTCAAAAACAGAACTGAAAGGCATCAAACTGACCTGTCTTTCAAAATAAAGACTGATGCTGTTAAAAAAAAAAAAAAAAAAGAAAGGCAACAAACTCCAGATACTCAACACCCTAACAATGACAAAGTTTATTGTTTAAGAAAAAATTATTAAGCTTATCAAAAAATAGGAAATGTGACCCATGACCAGGAGAAAAATTGCCAAGAGAAATGGACCCAAAGTATCAGATATGATGATATTAGTAGATAAAATGGTTAGAGCAGGAATTATAAGTATGTAAAGTATTTAAAGGAAAAGAAAAGTGATGAAAAAAGATAGGAAGATGAAAAGGAATTTCTAAAAATGAAAAATCCAATAACTGAAATGAAATTTTCACTGTATAGGATTTACAGATTAGTCACCACAGAAGAGAAGATTAGTGAAATTGAAGACATAGAAGTAGAATCTATCCAAAATGAAACAGAAAGAAAACCCTTGCAGACAAAATGAACAGAGCCCTAATGACTTATGGGACTATGTCAAAGAGTCTGACATACTTATAATTGGAGTCCAAGAAAGATACTGTGGATGGACGAGGGACAGAAAATACAACTGGAGAAACAGTTCCTGAAGATTTTCCAAATTTGATAAAACTGTTACGTCTTAAAAATCTAAGAAGTTCAACAAATTTCAACAAGATTAAACATCTACATATCTGTACCTTCACACAACCAGGCCCACACCAAGGCATACCCAAATGTCTGAAAACCATTTGTAAAATAAGAGTGACAGCAGACTTCTGGTCAAGCTATACAAGCATCTTTAAAATGCTGAGAAAAATATGTCAACACAAAATTTTACAACCAACAAAAATATTCCTCAAAATTAAGGCAAAACCAAAAAACCCTTGTCAGAAGCAAAACAGAGAAAATTAGTTGCCTGCTGACCTGCATTATAAGAAATTTTTAATAGAATTCTTCAGGTGAAAGGAAAATGATACAAACTCAGATTGACACAAGGGAGTAAAGAACATGTAAGATGGCAAATGCCTGGGTAAACCTGAAAGTTATTTTTTTCCAGTTAAAAGGTAAATATTATTAAATTGGATTTTAAAAGTAAGGCTCAATTATGTGCTGTCTATGAGGAGCCTACTTTAATTATAAATACATACATTCAAAGTAAAAGGATGGGAAATATATACCATGGGGACATTACATTTAAGAAAGCTACTGTGGCTGCTTTGCAACACAAGGTAGACTCCAGAAGGAAGGTTGTCATGCATAGGATGCATTATTTCATAATGGTAAAGGAAAAATTCACAAATTAAATACACTGAGTATATTTAACCTGATTCACTATGCAGAAACCCAATAACATAGCTTCAAAATACATGAAACAAAAACTGACAGAACTGAATAACACTGTCAACCAACTTGACCTAATTGATATTTATAGTACATTTCACCCGAGAACAACGCAATAAACATTCTCTTTGAATGCATATGAAGTATTCACCAAAAGAAACCGTGTCTTAATTTTTATTAGACCATAATCTCTAGGTCAATAAATTTAAAAGGATTAAAATATTACAGAGTATGTTTTCTAACCATAGAGAAAATAAGTTAGAAATAAATAAGAGTTATCTGGAAAATGCCTAAATGTTTGGAAACTAAACATAAATTTGCAAGTAATTGATATGTCAACAAGGGCAATTATAAATTATTTGGAATGAGTGAGAATGAAAATAGAGTATATTGAAATTTGGGACACAGCCCAAGTACTGAATGGAGGAAAATTTATGGCTTTAAATGTTATAGTAGAAAAAGGAAAGGTCTCAAATCAACAATCTAAGCTTCTACCTTAAGAAGCTGAGAAAAGAGAAAGAAATTAAACTCAGAATATGTAGAAGGAAACAATAAAGCTAAGAGCAGAAGTCAGTAAAATATAAAATGGGCACAAAATTGAGAACTTTTGAAAAACAACAGATACTAATCAAGATAATAGAAAGAAGATTAAAATTACTAATACCAGGAGTGAAAGAGGAGAGATCTTTACAAATATTATAGATATTAAAAGGCCAATAAAGAAAAATTTTAAAAAGTAAAACTTAGATGAAATGGACCAATTCCCTGAAGTATACACATTAGCCCCACAGACTTAATTTTAAAAAATAGAAAACGGAATAGTGCTATCCTTATTAATAAAATTAAATTCAAAATTTAAAAACCTTTCACAAGGAAAACTGCTGGCTCTGATAGCTTCACTATTGAATTCCAACAAATATTCAAAGAAGTCGTACCAACTTTATGCAAACTCTTCCAGATAATAGAAGAGAGGGAACATTCTTTTTACTTCATTTTATGAAGACAACTCTAACTGCAAAAGAAAAGACAATTCAAGGGAAAATAAAACCAAACTACAGATTGATATCATTCATGAACAGCCACAAAAATAAGTAATAAAAACTTAGCAAATAAAAAACTAGCTGTGTGTGTGTGTATCAAGTGTGAGCAAGTATGTTTTATATAAGATTGAAAGTTTGATTTAATATTTGAGATTTCAATGTAATTTACCTCATTATCAAAATAAAGGATAAAACCACATTTCAAGAGAAGTACAATAAAAACTTGACAAAATTCAACAACATTTCATTATTTAAAAAAAACCTCTCAAAAAAATCAGGAAAAGCAGGGAACTTTCTCATAAAAAGTATTTTTTTAAAACCTATCATTAATGTCACACTTAATGGTGACAGACTGAAGGCTTTACCTATAGGATCAAAAGTAAGAATACCTGTTCTCATAATTTCTATCCAATATTGTACTTGTGGGCCTAGCCAGTACAATAAGACAAGAACAAGAAATTAAAGGAATACAAATGAGAAAGGAATAATTAAAACAGATTTGATTCACAGATGATATAATTGTATACAAAGAAATTCCTGTAGACTCCGTTAAAAAATGGAAAAACTAATAAATGCTTAGCAAGGTCATAGGATACCAGGTCAGTATACCAAATTTAATTATATCTTTAATGTCTTTGCAATGACAATTGAATATTAAAATTTTAAATCATTTACAATAGTATCTAAAACCATGAAAAACAGGAAAAAATGTGTAAGATTGGTAGAATGAATACTATGAAAACATGACCGAGAGATTAAAGAAGTCCTAAATAAATGGAGAGATTTGTGTTTCTGAATTAGAGGATTCGATATTGTTCAGATGTCAGTTCTACCCAAATTTACCTATGGGTTCAGTGCATCCTTTTGGGTAAAGTTTGCTCTCACTTTAGGCAGGGGGAGAGTTCCCTCTGAGATGGTTTATCCCTATATTCTGCTGAGTTGGAATGTCAGTTTTCCTGGAGTTTATGCAGCATGAAGAACATGATATTTTTTTTGTACTTGTTCTTCCATCAAATTTAATATCCTGGAAACATGCTTGTTTGGATGGAATGTTTTCTTTGGTAGCAAAGGTGATGATATTTCAAAATTAACTTTCATAAGATTTTCTGGTTTCAAATTAGTTTTCCACAGAAACCACTCCAGAAACGAAAAGGTTGTGTGAACTAGTAATAAATATTTGAGCACAGCGATTTCAAGTTCATCTGGGGTTGCTGTTACACTAATTGCCAAAATACACCTTTGTTATTCCTTTTCACAAAACAGGTCCAATAACTGGAGTGTCAATGGGCAGTGGTTGAATTCATGGTGATCTGGCACTTGAGATGTTGTCATTGGAAATACAGTTGACAGCAATTACAGTATCTTTTCTTATTCTTTGTTGCCTTAATTCTCAAAGGGTAGAAAATAGCTTAGAAAAGTAGACAAACCAGGGACACCTTAGAAAATAGGTTAGAAAAATAGACAAACCCGGGACACCTGTTAGAAATACAGAAACTCCGTCTCTATCCCCCTCATCAATTCAATCAGAATCTGCATTTTAACCTGATTCACTGGTGATTCCTATGTATATTAAAATTTTAGAAGGGCAGCACATTTATTCTTTAAAATGACTCCCAGCTAATCCATGCTGGCAGATTTTTTTCTGGAGCAAGAGTGAATTGGCAGAGATGTCACCAATAGTAGTATCATCTCACTGGGACAACTTTTCTTCTTAAACTTACCATGTAAAAATCACCAAAAGTTTTATACACTATCTTCCTCTGACAAGATAAATAATCATAAAGAATTGGTCTCAATTAACATATTATTGATGTTTCACAAGCCTTACATTTTGATTTTACTATGTATACACACCTTTTTTTTTCCAACTTTTATTTTAGATCTAGCAGGTACATGTTCAGGTTTGTTACATGGGTATATTGTGTGATGCTAAGATTTAGAATATAAATGATCCATTTCATCACCCAAATACTGAGCACAGTACCCAATAATTAGTTTTTCAGCCTGTGTGCCCTTTCCTCCCTCCCTCTTCTAGTAGTTTTCATGTCCCTGAGTACTCGATGTTAGTTCCCACTTATGTGAGACTATATAGTATTTAGTTTTCTATTACTGCATTAATTTGCTTTGTTTTTATTCCTTTTTATGGCTGCATAGTATTCCATGGTGTGTATGTACCACATTTTCTTTATCCAGTCCACCATTGATGGACATCTGGGTTGATTCATGTCTTTGCTATTGTGAATAGTGCTACAATTAACATGTGAATGCATGTGTCTTTTTGGTAGAATGATTTGTTTTCTTTTGGATATATAACCTAGTAATGGGACTGCTGGGTCTAATGATAGTTCAAAGTTCTTTGAGAAATCTCCAAACTCCTTTCCACAGTGGCTCAACTAATTTATATTCCCACTAACAGTGTATAAGCATTCCCTTTTTTCCATATCCTTGCCAGCATCTGTTATTTTTTACTCTTTAATAATAGCCATTCTGACTGGTGTGAAATGTTATCTCATTGCGGTTTTGATTTTCATTTCTCTGGTGATTAGTGATGTGGAACGTTGTTTTATATGTTTGTTGGTCACTTGTATGTCTTCTTGTCTGTTCATGCCTTTTGCCAATTTTTTGATAAGATCATTTGGTTTTTGCATGTCCAATTGTTTAAGTTCCTTGTAGATTCTGGATGTTCAACTTTTTGTTGAATAGTAGTTTGTGAATTTTTTCTCCCATTCTGTAAACAGACAACCTACAGAATGGGAGAAAGTGCTTACAGACAGCCTCCAGAATGGAAGAAAAAATTCGCAAACTACTTGTTGATAGTTACTTTTGCTGTGCAGAAACTCTTTAGTTTAATTAGGTTCCACTTGTCAATATTTAGATATGTTGCAATTGCTTTAGAGGACTTAGTCATAAATTATTTCTCAAGGCTGATGTCCAGAATAGTGTTTCCTCAGTTTACTTCTTGGATGCTTATATTTTGAGGGCTTACATTTAAATCTTTAATCTATCTTGAGTTAGTTTTTGTATATGGTGAGAGGTAGGGGTCCAGTTTCATTCTTCTGCATATGGGTAGCCAGATATTTCAACACAATTTATTGACTAAGAAGTCCTTTCTGGCCAGGTATGGTGACTCATGCCTGTAATCCCAGCACTTTGGGAGACCACGATGGGTGGATCATGAGGTCAGGGGTTTGCGACCAGCCTGACCAACATTTTGAAAGCCCATCTCTACTAAAAATACAAAAATTAGCCAGGCATGGTGGCACATGCCTATAATCCCAGTTACTCAGGAGACTGAGGCAGGAGAATCACTTGAACTTGGGAGGCAGAGATTGAAGTGAGCCAAGATTGTGCTACTGCACCTGGGCAACAGAGCCAGACTCCATCTAAAAAAAAAAAAAATTTAATAAGTCCTTTTCCTATTGTGTATTTTTGCTGACTTTGTTGCAGATCAGATTGCTGGTTTGCAGCTTCAGTTCTGAGTTCTCTATTCTGTTCCATTGGTCTATATATCTGTTTTTGTACCAGTACCACACTGTTTTGGTTACTATAGCTTTACAGTATAATTTGAAATTGGAGAATGTGATGCCTCTGGCCTTGTTCTTTTTGCTTATGGTTGCTTTGGCTATTTGGATTCCTTTTTAGTTCCATATGATTTTTAGAATAGTTTTTTTCTACTTTTGTGAAAAATGATGTTGGTCAATAGGAATATCATTAAAACTGTAGGTTGCTTTGGGTACTATGGGCCATTTGACTATTGAAAGATTATTTGGGGAAGGATCACATCTGAAGAGAAGATGACCATGGTTTAAGAAATCTCATATATTGTTAACATCTGTTCATGTGGAATAATAAATGTGTGTGTGGAGGAAATGTGTGAGGGGCTTTATAGCATAATGAGATTCATGAAAGTATGGCCATCAAAATGTGAATGGTGCTATTTCATGGTGTTGGAATTCTACGGGGAAAATGAGCAGAGCTGGAAGCAAACTATATCTCATTTAGAAGTGGAAAGATTTATAAATCTCTTTTTTTTTTTTTGAGAAGGATTCTTGGTCTGTCACCTAGGCTGGAGTGCAGTGGCGCCATCTGAGCTCACTGAAACCTCTGCCCCCACAGGTTAAAGCAATCCTCCTGCCTCTACCTCCTGAGGAGCTAGTACTACAGGCATGCACCACAATGCCCAGCTACTTTTTGTATTTTTGGTAGAGATGGGTTTTTGCCATGTTGGCTTGGCTGGTCTTAAACTCCTGGGCTCAAGTAATCCACTTGCCTCCGCCTCCCGAAGTGCTGGGATTACAGGCATGAGCCACCATGCCCGGTCTATAAATCTCTTTCCATTCCTTAAAAAAGAGCAGTTATATACTCTTAAAGAATTCCAAATATGTAATATGTTTTCTTGATTCTCATGTCAACCCAACAATATTGAGAGCATAAATATTCTTACTCTTACCTTACAGATGAAGAAACAGAGGCTCATAGACTAGTGCCTTATTCAAGGCCTCCTACATAATAAAACACCACTCCCACACACTTCCTAAAACTCAGCCTATAACTGTCATATTGTTAGAGCAATCATTGAATGGTAGTTAACAGACTTTTTGGAAGTTTGCCCTAACAATATCCTATGGGAAAGTAGGGTATGGTGTGAAATAATGCATGTATGTCCTTATTTGAATTTTAAGATTGCTTCACATATATTACAGCAATTTTGTAAAGTAGTTCATTATTAACCATGTTTTACAGAAGAAGCTGAGGCTGCAAGAGGTTAGGGAATTGGCCTAAAGGATACAATATGAGTGTGCAGAAACCCTGATACTCAATATTAGTTTCCTCATGCTTTTTCTATTTCAACACGGTTAAAGGACTACTCTCAAGTCACATCACCAACATGGCCTTCTTCTTTGGAATAACTACTCATCAAGAATGAATAAATTTCAGCGAGTAGTTTTTCCTTCTCTCTTAGGATTTCCTCTCTTCTGTGCCTCACTCTTTTTCTGAAGATCTCTGGATCACATCTTCATTTATATCCTGAAGTATCCAAATTGTTTTTTTCTCTCAATTGTTTTACAAGTTTATTGAAAACTAAACAACACCCCACACACTGTGTCCTCCATAGCGCCTAACACAATGTCCTGCACATACAAGTGTTTGAAAGAGGACTAAGTGAACAATTGAGTGAAGAATGAATGGGTGAATGAAAACTGTGGTAATAGGTCTAAAATCACACATAGAGAGCAGAGTGAAGCAAAACTAGAATGAAGGCTCTTGGCTGCAGACCTGGAGACAAATCAATGCAACTCAGCTTACCAGCAACATCTTGAGATAAAAATTTTCAACAAATGGTACTGAAGAGCCAAATTTAGACTTCTTGTCTGGCTCCTATGTTGTGGATGACACCTGGCTTATTTCAGACTTGAAATCCCATTTTCATACAGAATTGAAGTTGGATCAAGTTTTGAATCAAAGCAGCCAAGAGAGGAAACAAGCAGTGACTGCCAATGTAATGTCTGTGCCAGGGTCCAGTCCCAGTGGTTCGTCACTCACATGTCATCATTAGTTATGTGCGTGCTGGAACCTGGGTGGGCAGCTGGGCTCTAGCTTCAGTTCAGCCACACGATGTCTGTTAGACTGTGCATAATTCAGTTAACATTTTCAGACTTCAGTATTCTCCACCGGTGTCCAATAGTGTTCGTATGGGATGTGAGTTGTATTAGATGGCTTCTTGGGATTTCTTAGCTTCAGGGTTTTTGATGTCATACTACCATGCATAATCACCATTCTCTTCTAAACTGAACAAGGGCCATTTTTCTAAGATTTCATGTAAAATTACAATGGTGGGTTTGCAGAGATTGAAGAGTTGTGAGCAAAGAGAGTGCTCAAAGAAATTACTGCTAGAATAATGACTGTTGCTAAAAGTGCTATAACTGAAAATATTTGTTCAAGCAACATATATTGAATGCTTTGGGTATGCTAAGCCCTGGGGATACAAGGTGAACAAAATAGTTGTGTTTGGAAAATTATCGTAAGTTAATGATAAGCCCTCTTAGTAGAGGGCGTATTTCAAGAAAGGACAGCAAGTTTAAAATCTAAAACTGGAGAAAGTGAAAGAAGACATTGTGATTGGAGTGCAGAGACTGAGAAGCTGCATTGTGTGGGAATTGGCTCAGGGGCCTGGTCACAGCCGAGAGGACAAGTAACATGCAGTCTCAAAGTGTCCTTTGGATTTAGCAACATTCTTGAGCTCAAGTGAGATCCCTTTCAAGAAGCAGTGGCGATGACAGGCACAGCAGAATTGTCCAGAAGATAAGCCACAGATGTGGTGAGAATGAGCACTATCTTGAGAAATTTGGTTATGAAAAGAAGAAAAGAGAGGAGAAAATGGATGGGGAATGTTTAGGATTGAGTGTTTGAGTCCCTCCAAAATTTAGTTGCTGATATCCCACTCCCCAATGTGATGGTATGAGGAGGTGGAGCCTTTGGGAGGTGATTAGGTCATGAGGGTGGGGCCCTCATGAATAGGATTAGTGCCCTTATAAAAGGATCCCAGTGAGCTCTCTCATTCTCCTTTCCACAGGCAGACATAGCAGTCAGATAGCTGACTTGGTTTATTAAAACCAAGACGACAGTCCTCACCGTGAACCTGACCTCGCTGGCATCCTTATCTCAGACTTTCAATTTCCAAAACTGTGAGAAATCAATGTTTGTTGTTTCAGCCATAGATTTATGCTATTTTGTTATAGCAGCCAGAGCTAAGACAGAAATGAAATTGGTTGATTTTCTTTTTCCTTTTCTAATGGGAAAAGATAAAATGGAGAGGTTAAAGATGTAGGAGAGAGATGGGATAGAATTCTTGATAGTTGACACATGGGATATGGACCATAAGTAGACAAATTGGCCTTAGGTGAAGGGGCACATTCTTCTACTGTAAACTCTGGCTGTATTGTGCGGGGACAGGGAAGTTAGTGGTATTCTGAGGGTTTCCTAATGTTCCTCTGAGGAAACAAGTTCCTAGATGTCAAAGGGATGGACTGCATGAACATCCTGTGTGAGTCACAAACCAACCAAGAACTGTGAGATTATGCCAGGGACCCTCTGAGTCTGCAGTACTGCAAGGAATGTTGGCAAATTTGTCAACATAGTTTGTCTTCTACAGAACATATTATGTTTTATTCATTATTAGTCTTCATTGGTCTGGAGACTATACACTGTGGGCAGAGAGCTTGGAGTAACTATAGTAAAAATGCAGTTATTGATTAGGCTGAAGCCAACAGGACTGTGAAAACTCAGGTAATTTGTAACAGGAGTGTCGATTCCAGTGATGTAGGTCAGTGTCCTGTGATGATTTGAAGAAGGCATCAAAGATCTGAGTTTCAAAGATCATCCCTCTACAATTTTCCCCATTTCTACCTAATGCTCTCTTTTTAACCAACCACCCTTGCTTTCCTTTTCCCAGAGGTGCTCTTTCCTGCTACATTTGGATACGGGTCTCTGGTGGGCCGTTTGCCCATATCCTTGAGCAAATAAGTGTGATGTCAATTGATCTTAATCTCATATGCAGCCAAGTTAGTGCTAAGGTGTAAGAGACCCTTCAGTAAACGGAATACTCTTGTTGGCTGTTGCCATAGTTATAAAATGTTACCGAAGTAGGATTTTTTTTTAATTAATAGAGAGTCTTTCAAAAGATGTCACAAAGATTAGGAAACATCTACATCTGTTATGGAGTATGTTTTCCATAATGATTCTGTTACCCTGACTACGTTCGCAGCAAGAGTTCCTCTGGCTGGGTGATGCTAAAGGTCATCTCTGACTAGTCCCCAGAAGCCTTCAAAGATCTTTGAAATGTTTTCTTAATGCTCCTCTCTGGCTCCCTAAATCATGGTTGAGGCTTGGATTCTGTTAGAGTGAGCAGGGACTCAAATGAAATTTTGCACCAGGCACACAGTTAATATAATTTCTTTTATTTAGAATTCTGCTCTCTGTATAGTCTGGTTATCAATTCTCTCTTTCATGATTTGGCATTAATGATGGAAAGAAAAATTCAAATGTCCTTTCTCTCTGAGTGATTCATAGTGTGTTTTCCATTTCTGTTGACAACCTTCACAGTATTGTGACAACAACTTCCTCAATATGACACCAAAATTATGTGACTAAATGAAAAGAATTCACAATCACAGAATACATGCCATGTATCAAATATTTTAACATATACCTTAGCATAGACCCCAAAGGATTAGTACTAGGACGTGGCACCAAATTTAAAATTTCTTCCACACACCAGTAATTATAGGGTGACAGTGAAAGTGTGGCACGTGTATATCCCAGTCATCACGCTGCTCTCATTACCATAGCACAGGACAACTGTGGCTTTTCATAGAAACATTATTATAACAACTTTCAACAACAGTGTTCCCAGTTATTTTTCTTGTAATCATAGAAGATAAATGAACTATCCATAAGCACCAACAAACTACATTTAAATGTAAAGGTTTAAAATATTTTTAAGAATTAGGAAATCCGAGTAAATTCTGATTTTTCCTTCTGTGCCTTCTCCCTAAGTCTAAATTTACTTTCAAAATTCAGGTATGATTTATATATTATAAAATTAACCAATTTTAAGGGAATAGTTTGTCTTTATATTTTAACAAAAATAAAAATGTTAGAAGGTAAAAACACTTATTAATTTTTTTTTTGAGATGGAGTTTCTCTCTTGTTGCCCAGGCTGGAGTACAATGGCGTGATCTTGGCTCACCAGAACCTCTGCCTCCTGGGTTCAAGAGATTCTCCTGTCTCAGCCTCCCGAGTGGCAGGGATTATAGGCATGTGCCACCATGCCTGGCTAATTTTGTATTTTTAGTAGAGATGGAATTTCTCCATGTTGGTCAGGCTGGTCTCGAACTCCCAAACTCGAGTGATCCACCCACCTTGGCCTCCTAAAGTGCTGGGATTAGACGAGTAAGCCACCATGCCTGGCCAAGATTTTTTTTGCATTAAGTGCATTAAGACATATGCATTCGTATGTTCATTGTAGCACTATTCACAACAACAAAGGCATGGAATCGACCTAGGTGTCTGTCAACAGTGGACTGGATTTTAAAAAAAAAGAAATGATACCAGTCCTTTGCAGCAACATGGATGCAGCTGGAGGCCATTATCCTAATCAAATGAATGCAGGAACAGAAAACCAAATACTATATGTTCTTACTTGTAAGTGGGAGCTACACATTGGATACACATTGACACAAAGATGGCAACATTAGACAATCGAGACTACTAGAAGGGAGGAGAGAGAGGTGCAAGGATTGAAAACTAACCATTGGGTATTATGATCACTACCTGGGTGATGATATCATTCATACCCAACTCTCAGCATTGTACAATATGCCCATGTAACAAACCTGCACATGTACTCCTGAATCTAAAATAAAAGTTGGCCGGGCGTGGTGGCTTACACTCCTAATCCCAACACTTCGGGAGGCTGAGATGGATGGAGTCAGGAGTGTACCATCAGCTTGGCCAACATGGTGAAATCCTGTCTTTAGCAAAAACAAACAAACAAAAAAACAAAAATCAGCTGGGTGTGGTGGCATGCACCTTTTAGTCCCAGCGACTTGGGAGGCTGAGGTGGGAAAATCACTTGAACCCTGGAAGTGGAATTTGCAGTGAGCTGATATTACACCACTCTACTCCAGCTTGGGTGACAGAATGAGACCCTATCTCAAAATAAATGAATGGATGAATAAATACATAAATAAAGAAAATAAAAGTTGAAGTTTTTTTTTAAAAAAAGTATTTTTAATTGCATAAACACAAATATGGAACAAACTGAGAAAGCTATCAGTATTTCTCCAAAGACATTAAACTCATACCACATTCTTCATTCCAGAATCAGTTAATTTCATTTTATAGAAAGGAGTCTGGGATAGAGAAAAAGATTATATGCTGCTGACTTCATTTTATGAAATAAATATAACCCCAATATCAAGTAAACACAGACAAGATGCCATGGAACAGTCTCACTTATATGTGTATATGAAAAATTATAAACAAAGGATGGAATAGAATTTAGTAGCATGTAAAATAATGACCTGCCCTGTGCAGTGGGAATTATTCTGGGAATATAATGGTGTTAAATCTAATATTATGAAATTCACCAAAAAAATTACTAAATAAATTAGGAATGGTCTATGTTTATTTCAAAGTAGGTTATATGAGTATCTGGGATAATCTCCTCATTTTTTTGTTTAAAATAAGATAAATACATCTCTTTGTAAAGTAAAAGTGGAAGATATAGCCCTTAATGTGACAAAGCATGCCTATTTAAAATCAACAACATAGAGCTTATTGAATGGTGAAACTACAAAATATTTCCCTTAAAATCAGAAATATATTAGGCAAATCCTTTACCAGTATTATTGTTTAATGACACTCCAGAATTTCTGGTCAACACTATAAGACATGAAATTGAATCAGTAGAAATACATATTAGAAAAGAATTCTCAACATTATTATTTTTAGATGACATTATCAAACACTTATCATACATTATCATAAATAACTCAAAAGACTCCACAGAAAAATTCTAGGAATTAATTTTAAAGGTCAATGAAATGGCAGAATACATGATAATCAAACCAAAAAAATCAAATGATTTGCCAGGATTGAGTTTAAATGTAAAAGAAACAGAAATAGCACTCACAATTGCAATAATTATTAATATTTAAATTGGCCACCAAAAATCTTAAGTAATAAATGATCAATCATGAGATTCAGAGTATTCATAAGATACCCCCAAAGAAGTAGTTTAGGAGAAATGCAGATTGTTCCACAATGAGCCCTAGAAAGGATGGGATGGTACAAAGTGGATAACATCCTCAACATGAGTTTTTCTTTTTTGAGACAGAGACTCACTCTGTTGCCCAGGCTGGACTGCAGTGGTGAGATCTCAGTTCATTGCAACCTCCGCCTCCTGGGTTCAGGTGATTCTCCTGCTTCACCCTCTTGAGTAGCTGTAATTACAGGTGTGTGCCAGCACGCCCAGATAATTTTTCTATTTTTTAGTAGAGACGGGGTTTCACCAGGTTGGCCAGGCTGATCTCAAACTCCTGACCTCAGGTGATCCACACGCCTCAGCCTCCCAAAGTGCTGGAATTTCAGACGTGAGCCACCACGCCCGGCCCTCAACATGAAGTTATAAGAGGTACAAAGGTGCTGGGCGTGGTGGCTCACGCCTGTAATCCCAGCACTTTGGGAAGCCGAGGCAGGTGGATCACGAGGTCAAGAGATCGAGACCATCCTGGCCAACATGGTGAAATCCTGTCTCTATTAAAATACAAAAATTAGCCGAGCGTTTGGCACACACCTGTAGTCCCAGCTACTCGGGAGGCTGAGGCGGAAGAATCACTTGAACCCGGGAGGTTGTAGTAAGCCGAGATTGCGCCACTGCACTCCAGGCTGGCGACAGGGCAAGACTCCGTCCCAAAAAAAAAAAAAAAAAAAAAGGTACAAAGGCAGTTTTTTCTAGGGATCACTTCAAGAATTTATCAAAGCATTTCAAACTTATAATCACGCTTAAGTATAATTTGGTGAGAACTGTCTAGGGGACGAATGGTCCAGCTTGATTTATGGACAGATTAAAAATGGAAGGAGCACAGAATTGGCATGGGATCAGTGGCTGTGGGGTTTTGGTGATGTGCACATGAGGCTTTATTGTATTATTTTGTCTACTCCTGTGTGTGTTCGAAATTTTCTGTAGTAAAAGATTAAACAAACAAGACCAAAACAGCAGATCTTAGTACAGGCTCAACCAACCCATAGAGGGGTTTCAGTGGCCCAATAACCCTCCCGAAATTATATGCAAAATGTTTTATGCATGAGCACATGTATAATTTTTTTGAGAGAAGAGTTCCAAAACATGAATCAGATCCTTAGCAGTCTATTTTGCTAGAATGAACAATTGAAGTAAATAGGCTGCCTAACCGTTAGCCAACATTCCATGAGGACCATTTCTTGCAACAAATGTTTATAATAGAAATTGGGAAATAGAGATTTTAAAGCTATGATCCCTTGCAAAGACCCTGAGATAAAAATGTCAAACCATTCTTGAAATCATTGCAGTAAAAGAACTAATAATTGAGAACGCAAGACCTTATGGGAAAACAGAGTTGAGAGGATGCAGAGTTGAGGATGCAAGTGAAACTGTGAAGGCTATTATAAGTCGTTTACTTATAAAAACAATATAACTGGGGCAACGCATTAAATAAAGCAAGTGAAAGTGATATCTTATAAATCTGTCTTATAAATTAAGGACCTTATGGAATTATTTTCCATTTATTATTTCTAACTCCAGAGAAACATATTCATCATCTCCCACTGAGCTCCTTTCAAATTCATTTTGCTTTTCTGCCGATAATTTGCATTCTAAAAAGCTCTCCCACTTCCTGCCTTCCACTGCCTAGCTTGTCTCATTCTTGGTTAAAATGGTCAAGACCTTTTAAATTTTGACACCAGAAATTGTCAAGTTCAACTTCCCAAGCCCACAATGTTCTAGAAACAAATAGAGTGAAATGGCACTTCTTAAGAATGTTTCAATACCCTCTGTTAGAAAAGACTCAGGCCTATGACAATTTTTTTTCTCAACTTTCAATATATTATGCATGGTTTCACTAGAAAACTTCAGCTTCTACTCTGTCACCCACGTTGTCTCTTTTCCTTCTATAAGTAAATGATTTTTTTTTTTTTTTTGAGACGGAGTTTCGCTCTTGTTACCCAGGCTGGAGTGCAATGGCTCGATCTTGGCTCACCGCAACCTCTGCCTCCTGGGTTCAGGC
This sequence comes from Callithrix jacchus, assembly GCF_049354715.1. Lineage (NCBI taxonomy): Eukaryota > Metazoa > Chordata > Mammalia > Primates > Cebidae > Callithrix > Callithrix jacchus. The sequence goes on from NC_133505.1 coordinate 137,981,834, forward strand.
AATTCTCCTGCCTCAGCCTCCTGAGTAGCTGGGATTACAGGCACGCACCACCATGCCCAGCTAATTTTTTGTATTTTTAGTAGAGACAGGGTTTCACCATGTTGACCAGGATGGTGTCGATCTCTTGACCTCGTTATCCACCCGCCTTGGCCTCCCAAAGTGCTGGGATTACGGGCTTGAGCCACCGCGCCCAGCCATGATTTTTAATTAATAAAGAAAAATCCCAAAGTACAGCTATGTGTTGGTGATGATGGGTAATAATCACTCTGTGCCAGGCACTTTTCTATGTGTTTTGCATGTGCTGACACATGCAATTCTCATTGCAATGCTAGGAGGTGTGAAAAAATTACCCGAAATGTAGAAATAGTAAAAGAACGAAACAAAGCTCGTTCTTTTCAGGGCATTGCTGAGGTTGCAACTCTGAATTTCTATTGCCTGGACTATTTTACTACTCCATAGATGCAGAGGTTAACATAGATTTGTGTCAAGAGGTAGATAATTTCTATTGGGTCAGTGGGACGTGTAGGTTTAAGTGCTTGTGTGTGTGTGAGTGTGAGAACGGTGTGGTGATAAACTTAAAGGTTGTAGTTCATTGCTGTCTTGACATTAACCAGTTTTGCTTCTATCCCGGTAATCTTATCCTAACATTTATTTACTAAATTTCCTATAAATGCCTAGCTTCCCAAATGCCCTTTGAACCTATTTTATTGTTCTGTCTTTAATTAATGAATTAAAATCTTTGACACATTTTCTGTTTTTTAACCTTTAAAAAACCATATTCTAACACTAGGTATATTACATGATAACCTTTTAATGGTTGAATATTATTCTATTTTATGAACTACAAACAATTAAGTTATTCCTCCATTATGGGATATTGAGTTTGCTTCCAATATTTCTGTTTTTAAGAAAAAATGATATATTCAATGTTTTGTGGCTAAACATTTGTATTTGTTTAATTATAACATTACAAGTGCAATTTCTGGGTAAAAACCATTCATATTTAAAAAATTTTAGGTCGACCTTGCTTGGGTATCTTCCAGGAAGTTTGTACCAGTTTATACTTCAGCTGAATATAAGGATGTCCACTTAATTCATCAGATTTCTTTTATTTCCTGATTATTCCCATTAGGAGTGACTCACAGGTAACAAAAAAGGAGGAATTGATAAAAAGGTATAACTAAAATTTTGAGAAGAGATAACATACACTTGGAGATAATTTGTTGCATTACATATGAAGGGGAGATTATATGATTTGAGAATTAACTGAGTAGGGCTGACAATATTTAATCTGTTAAGAAATCTAATGTGCTTGGACAACTGTTTAATTCTGCTTTGTGTAAAGACGGGGCAATGGATTATTTCAGAGAGGTCAACATTTCCTTTCTCCCTCCCTTACTTCCTTCTTTTCCAGAAGGGTTAATTTATGTTTTGGAGAATTTATGTTTTGAGTAATTAAAGCTGCAAATTTTTATGTCATAAAGTATGACAACATGAATTTCAGTGTGGAAAATATTCACCCAACTATTGTCTTGCACAAATAACCCAGAGAACATCTAATTTTAACGAATATAACTTTCTTGATACAAATATATTTCTCTAATAAAAGTTAAAATTATTTTCTAAAGTTACAAAAGAAAAAACGCTGAGTGAATTGAAAAAGATTTTAGCAAATACATGTTTTGAAAAACACATAACATGGTAATTTCCTTTATTTTATCCATATACAACTTAATTCTATTTTCAGGGCATTAAAATGTAAATTCCTTAAACTTGTGATTTAAGTTAACTGAAAACAATACCCATGACATTCCTGATATCTGCTAGTTTTACAAACTTTAAGTACTTTATATATATTTGTTTTAATATTTAATGAGGGATGTCAGTAAGTCTAGAGAAAGCGTGGGTTACTCGAAATCTATTTAAGGCTCAAAGAACTAAGAGGAGGGGTGGGTCAGGGAGGGTGAGAGGCAGATGCAGGGAGGGGGTTCCTCTGCTTCCGGAAACAAGTTAAATGTGTTTTTTTTTCTTGCTGTGGAAGAATTTCCAGTACAGTGAAAACACGGAATACTTGCCTTGAACACCTCTCAGCTCTCCGTTTAGTTTCAGAGTGGTCGCAATTGGGAGGAAAAAATAGATATTTTAGCTGGTATAAGCTCATTAATATACTTCAGCTTGAATATAAGCAAACCCACTCAGAGAAATGAAAAAGAAGATTTTGATGGTAAATTAGGCCGCATGGGCCCCAGCATCTGGGATTCCCAAGGAAGATAAGAAGCAGGCAGAGAGGAGGAACAGGGTAGGCAGGAGATCACTGAAGATTCCAGGGAGCATGCCCCCATCTCATCACATCTGAAGCCTGGTATCAGACCTGTGTTTGGAGGGGGAAAAAAACAAACACAATAAAACCACCCTCGTTATGCTATTCCAGGAACTATGAGTTATTATCTTGTGTTTACTGAATTTCCGCTAAAAGCACTGAGTTTTTTTCTATTCCTTAAACATGTTCCAGGTTTTCATAACCATTAAGGTGAGCAATAACAAAAGGGTTACCAAAGTCGTTAACCTCAGTACTCAGATATCCTGATGTTGTGGGATATTTACCAGACATTTACTTTAATGAGCCAGATTTTTTCAGCATACGTTGTCGAGGTCCTTAAAAAGACCTTCTTGGAAATTAGCTTTAAATACCCTCTTTGGCAAAAGCTCCAGGCCTCAGGTCTGAGATATAAAGATTAATTTTAATTGAAACATTTTAAGTCTAGTCAGAAATTAGAATTGAGTTTAGAACAAGGCTTAAATGGCAAAGAGAGTTTAGGGGATGAGCTTTCTTCCTAGTGTAAAAACAGAGTTTTAAGATACATGAGTGTAGCTTTAAAATGACTAATGAACAGATTAGGTCAGTGAGGGAACATGCACTGGGCTTTTGGAAGTCATACCTTTCACTGGCTTCACATCTTGCCTACAAAGTCACGGTACAGGGTTTCTGACCTATAGTAAGTAAAGAATGTCACTTTCTCACAGGCCCAGGAGCCCCAGTTTATCTTGGGACCTCAAGAGGAAAGTAATTTACCCAACTCATAAGTATTGGATGTCATCAAACCGTGGCTGGGCTTGGCTTTGAAAAAGTCTTACCTGAGATTCCTTTTATGGAACAAAGTTCCATCAAAGCCAATTTTAAAAGCCTTTGCGAAAAAGTTATTCTTGTTGCACTTTATACAAATAATCAGGCCAAGTATAAGACTAAGGCTTATTTTTGGCCTTATTAGGACCTTATTTAGACTAAGGTCCTATTATGATTTGTCTTTAATAAAAATGGGAGACTGGAGATAGAAAAATTATGTTTCGAGAACTATGGGACTCCTGTTACTAATTCTAGACTTACCAGTTGTTTTTTAGTTTTTTTCTACAATTTAGACTAGTCTGCTTATTCTTGTGAATCAACCAGTGATCGCTGGCTGCTGCCCAGAAGAAACTAGAGGAACGGGTAATGTAAAAATCTGGATCAATATTCTAATTCTGAGCATGTATTGGAATCAGCTAGCAATCCCATGTCAGTTTGGTGCCAACAGTTATCATAAGAGACTATGTTAACTTCTCTTCCCAGGTCCACAAGGGGCATGGTTTCAAAGGCAAGAACTTTCCAGCACCATGCCTCCATCCACTTCCCCATCCAGGATCCTAGAGTTCTTTGTCTAACTTTCCCACCGGGGGCCCAGGTGAGCTTCCTTTGTTTAGAAAGCCAACCACAAGCACCAAGGGAAGAGGCTTTGATTGTGGGCCAGGCAACCAATCCTACATCAGAGTCGAAGATCAATCACTCCAGAGGAAGTTTGGAAAAGCTCCTCTCATTGGATGAGAACTTGAATGGGGCAGGAGTAACATGGGGTTAAATTCCCACTACTCCCTTACCTATACGGATTTCCCTCTCTGGGATCCCCTCCCACGACAGCATGGGAATTCTCTTTCTATTTCTCTCTCTCTCTCTCTGCCTAATAAATTGCTTTTCTGCAAAGCCCTTTGGGTCTGATATTTACTTGAATGAGCTCACTGTGTCACCAGGGCCATCTCCACATTCCTGGGTGAGTGAGGCCCAAGGACCCAGGAAAACACATTGGACTGTGAACAGTGAGCATCTTTGGGACACCCCATCAGGAAGTTACCCTATATGGTATAAGAACAGGAGGAACCCTCTGTTCTGAGAATTGCCCACCCCTTTCCTGGAAAACTCATGAATAATAGAAATAGAAGTAGAAATAGAAGTAACTACAAGTGTAACTAGTCTGGCAGCCCACGCTGCTGCTCTGTGTATGGAGTAGCCATTCTTTCTTTCTCTACTTTCTCAATAAACTTGCTTTGACAAAAAAAAAAAAAAAAAAAAGAAGTCCTTCCACAACAGCTCTAATTGCCAAATACTCTGCATACCTATATTACCAAGAAAAACATGTTAACTGAAGAAAGAGGCACAGCATAATGCCCCAAGCCTCTCCATCTGATTTCCTTCAGGAAATCCCCTTTTCTTAAAGTGAGTTGTTCACAGGAATCTGCTAAACGTGCTTTGGTTCTCCACTCCCACAGCCTAGCCCCGTCTTCCAGCCCACCTCTGGGATATATAGTCTCAGGTGGGCTAGGCAGGCCTGGGAAACCCAGAGAAATTCTGGAACCCAGTTTGGGGTCTGCTGGGTGTTGCTACTCAAGTGCTGCCTGAAGCACAACTGCAGGACAGTCAGAAGAAGAGAGACTGGGAGACACGGGGCCAACTCAGGCTCCTGGAGCCTTTCTCTGATTGGGAGGATTCCTCATAGATACCAAAAGCTGCTGATGCTCACTCAAGTGCTTGGTTTAAAAAACGATGTGGTATTTGCCTATGACCTATTCACATCCTTCTTTTTTCTTTAGACTTTAAATCAGCTCCAGATTACTTAGAATACCTAATACAAAAGCACTTAGTTTTTTTCTGTTCCTTAAACATGTTCTAGGTTTTCATAGCCATTAAGGTGAACAATAGCAAAAGAGTTACCAAAATCATTAATCTCAGTACTCAAACATCCTGATGTTGTGGCATATTTACCAGACGTTTATTTTAATGAGCCAGAATGCTTCAGCATAGGTTGTGGATATCCTTAAAGAGGCCTTCTTGGAAATTAACTTAAAATGCCCTCTTTGGCAGAAGCACCATACCTCAGGTCTGAGATATTAAAGATTTATTTCTAATTGAAGCATTTTGAGATAAAGAGACAAGTCTAGTCAAATTAAAATTGAGTTTAGAACAAGGCTTCAATGGCAAAGAGAGTTTAGGGAATGAGCTTTCTCCCTAGTGTGAAACAGAATTTTAGGACACATGAGTATAGCTTTAAAGTGATGAATGAACAGATTAGGTAGTGAGGGAACATGCATTGGGCTTTTGGAACTCATACCTTCTACTGGCTTCACACCTTGCCTACACAGTCACAGTACAGGGTTCCCAGAAAGTCTCCTTAGCCAGGTTTAGCATAATAAATATATAAACATAGTCATACCTTTCCTTGAGATCAACTAAATCTCATTCTTTAGTTTTCAGAATTTTTTGATTTCCTATGTAAATAGTTGCTGCACTGTATTGTTTAGAGAATAATGATAAGAAAAAACAAATCTGTACCTATTCAGTACTGACCTCTCCCTACCCAAATAATTTTGATCTGTGATTGGTTGAATCCACGGATATGGAACCCATGGATATGGAGATTGACTGCATATACAAGGAGTCTGTACCCTGGGGGTTTCGCAATATAGTTATTTGTCCTAGGGTTAGTTAGGCCAGGAGAGAGGTGATAAAAGTTGAGATCACTTGTCTTACTCACAACGCGTTTCTCAGTTTGTGTGCATCTAGGTCAGTCATTAGATTTAACTTTAATTCTAGACAGTTGGTCAATTACTTTATTTCATGGTTGCCTTACACTATACTACCTTCCCAGGCATAGGAAACAACTGTGGCAGAAGGAAACCGGAAGCTAAATGGTATTTTTCAGATGGGTGTAGTGGAGAAGAGGACTATGGCTAGAGGTTGAGGTCAAGAATCCAGGAAAGTATCTCTGGTCAGTGCTAGCCAGGGGAAGGAGTGGCTCCAGGGCACCATGTGTGGAGGCAGTAAGGTATCTTGGGTAATCACCGTGAGCTGGAGACAGTCCATGGTCTCCAGCTCCTTCCCCAAAAGTTTTCTCCTCTTTCTTTTAAGATATGATATGACAATTGAAGAAAATGCCAAAGATGATTTCTTTTTTTTTAAAAAAAACATATATATATGTTTTTTGAGTCAGAGTCTCACTCTGTCACCTGGCTGGAGTGCAGGTGTGAGAACATGTTTCACTGCAACCTCAATCTCCTGGGCTTCAGCAATTCTCTTGCCTCAGTCTCATGAGTATCTGAGACTACAGGCATGTGCCACAACACCTGGCTAAGTTTTATTTTATTTTATTTTTGTAAAGATGGGGGGTCTAACTATGTGGCCTAGGCTGGTCTTGAACTCCTGGCCTCAAGTCATTCTCTTGCCTCGGCCTCCTGAAGTGCTGGGATTAAAAGTGCAAACTGTGTTGGAGGCTCCAAAATGGTTTCTTTTGATTGAGAGATTTGATGCAGAGGACATTTAGGGAACTCTTTAAAAAACTGTAATATTGAGAAGGACTCAAGATGGCGCTGTGAGAACAACCCAGGATTGGAGCTCTCGTTGTGTCCGCGGAGAGGTGAGTCTGAGCTGCATTTCCAGACTGATCTTTGTTGCCCACGGAACGGGGAAATTCCCAAGTGAAGAGGAGACGCGGGATGCCAGGCAGAACCTCCGCCTGGCGAAGCCGGCAGCCAGGGTGGCAGCGGCCAGCCCTACCCAGCGCTCCCCACAGGGCGCGCTTGTCCGGGTGCCCCGTTGAACTGGCAACTGGAGACGTGAGAGGGCTGGACTTGAGACTGAGCTAGACTTGGACAGTGGGCCAGCCCAGGGGATTGCAGGGACAGAGCGTTAGGGGTGGCCCAGTGGGATGAACAAAACCGCGATTTCAAACAAGCCCCGTGCAGACGGCCTGAGACGCTCTGAGGGGGAGGGGTGTCCACCACTACCGAGGCAACCCACCCCAACTGAGATACACGCCCATTGCTGACGCAGCCAGCCATTGCCGAGGCAACCCGTCCCTACTGAGATACACGCCCACTGCTGACGCAGCCTGCCATTGCTGAGGCAACCCGCTACAACAGAGAGACTCTGCCGCAGGGTGTGGTGGAGAACACAGCAGAACAGCAGAGCCAGGGCGAGCCTCACAACAGCAGGGCGGAGCCTCGGCAGGCAAACAGTGGCTAGTCTGCGTCCTAGCTGGGCAGGACCTCAACGGACATCCAAAAATAAAGCCCAAACCCCTCAACACAGAGCATTTGAGAGAAAAAAAGGGTTTTTTTAATGAGCTCTGTTGCAGCAGAATCAAACATAGCAGCCTAACAGCCCTGAATGAACAACAGAGCTCACAGCTCAGCAATTAAGCCCCTATAAAGTACAAACTGTCTCCTCAAGCAGCTCCCTGACCCCTCTATATCCAAAAGACTGAAATTAGGCAGGCATGATCCTGGGACAAAGATTGCAGAAAAAGAAACTGGTAGCATCCCTCGCTGTGCCACAGCTGCTAGAGGTGCACCCCAGACAAGCAGGGTCTGGAGCGGACCTCAGCAGTCATACAGCGAAGGTGCTAGACTGGTAGAAGGAAAACCAAGCAACAGAAATACTTCATCATCAACATTCTGGGTGTCCACTCAGAGACCCAATCGAAAAGTCAGCAACTACGCAGATGACCAGCGGACAAATCCACAAAGATGGGAAGAAACCAGCGCAAAAAGGAGGAAAAAACCCGAAACCAGAACACCTCACCTCCTAGAAAGGACCAAAACTCCTCACCAGCAAGGGAACAAAGCTGGACGGAGAATGACTGTGACAAAATGACGGAATTAGACTTCAGAAGATGGATAATGACAAACTTTTGTGAGCTAAAAGATCATGTATTAAATCAATGCAAAGAAACTAAGAACCTTGAAAAAAGATTTGAAAAAAGATTCGAGGAAATGATAACAAGAATGGATAACTTAGAGAGGAATATGAATGAATTAAAGGAGCTGAAAAACACAATACGAGAACTTCGCGAAGCAAGCACAAGTTTCAATAGCCGAATTGACCAAGCAGAAGAAAGAATATCTGAAGTTGAAGACCAACTCAATGAAATAAAACAAGAAACCAAGATCAGAGAAAAAAGCACAAAAAGGAATGAACAAAGTCTCCAAGAAATGTGGGACTATGTGAAAAGACCTAACCTACGTTTGATAGGTGTACCAGAAGGGGACGAAGAGAATGAATCCAAGCTGGAAAATACTCTTCAGGACATCATCCAGGAAAATTTCCCCCACCTAGCAAGACAGGCCAACACTCAATTGCAGGAAATACAGAGAACACCACAAAGATATTCCGCAAGAAGAGCAACCCCAAGGCACATAATCGTCAGATTCAACAGGGTTGAAATAAAGGAGAGAATACTAAGGGCAGCCAGAGAGAAAGGTCGGGTCACCCACAAAGGGAAGCCCATCAGACTCACAGCAGATCTCTCGGCAGAAACACTACAAGCCAGAAGAGAGTGGGGGCCAATATTCAACATTCTTAAAGAAAAGAACTTTCAACCCAGAATTTCATATCCAGCCAAACTGAGCTTCAGAAGTGAAGGAAAAATAAAATCCTTTGCGAACAAGCAAGTACTCAGAGATTTTGTCACCACCAGGCCTGCTTTACAAGAGCTCCTAAAAGAGGCACTACACATAGAAAGGATCAACCATTACCAGCCATTCCAAAATCACACTGAATGCTAAAGAGCATCAACATAATGAAGAATCTATAACAACTAACAGGCAAAACAGCCACTTAGCATCAAAATGGCAGTATCAAATTCACACATAACAATATTAACCCTAAATGTAAATGGACTAAATGCACCAATCAAAAGACACAGACTGGCAAATTGGATAAAAATCCAAAACCCATCAGTGTGCTATATCCAGGAAACCCATCTCACATGCAAGGATACACAAAGGCTCAAAATAAAGGGATGGAGGAAGATTTACCAAGCTAATGGAAAGCAAAAAAAAGCAGGAGTTGCAATTCTCATCTCTGATAAAATAGACTTTAAAACAACAAAGATCAAAAGAGACAAAGAAGGCCATTACATAATGGTAAAAGGATCGATAAAACAAGAAGAGCTAACGATCCTAAACATACATGGACCCAATGCAGGAGCACCCAGATACATAAGCAAGTTCTTAATGACTTACAAAAGGACTTAGACTCCCACACAGTAATAGTGGGAGACTTTAACACTCCACTGTCAATACTAGACAGATCAACCAGACAGAAAATCAACAAGGATATCCAGGGCTTGAACTCAGACCTGGAGCAAGCAAACCTAGTAGACATTTACAGAACTCTCCACCCTAAATCCACAGAATACACATTCTTCTCAGCACCACATCACACCTACTCTAAAATTGACCACATAATTGGAAGTAAAGCACTGCTCAACAAATGCAAAACAACTGAAATCATAACAAACAGCCTCTCAGACCATAGTGCAATCAAGTTAGAACTCAGAATTCAGAAACCGACCCAGAACCGCACAGCTTCATGGAAACTGAACAACTGGCTCTTGAATGTTGACTGGGTAAACAATGAAATGAACGCAGAAATAAAGAAGTTCTTCAAAAGCAATGAGAACGAAGACACAACGTGCCAGAACCTCTGGGACACATTTAAAGCAGTCTCTAGAGGAAAGTATATAGCAATAAGTGCCCATATGAGGAGAATGGAGAGATCCAAAATTGACACCCTATCGTCAAAATTGAAAGAGCTAGAGGAGCAAGATCAAAAAAACTCAAAACCCAGCAGAAGACAAGAAATAACTAAGATCAGAGCTGAGCTAAAGGAGATTGAGACACGAAAAACCCTTCAAAAAATCAATAAATCCAAGAGCTGGTTTTTTGAAAAGATCAACAAAATAGACAGACCACTAGCCAGATTTATTAAAAAGAAAAGAGAGAACAACCAAATAGATGCAATAAAAAATGATAAAGGGGAAATCACCACAGATTCCACAGAAATTCAAACCATCATCAGAGAATATTACAAACAACTCTATGCACATAAACTAGTAAACCTGGAAGAAATGGATAAATTCCTGGACTCCTGTGTCCTCCCAAGCCTAAACCAGGAGGAAGCTGAAACTATGAATAGACCAATAACAAGGTCTGAAGTTGAGGCAGCAATTAAGAGCCTACCACACAAAAACAGCCCAGGTCCAGACGGGTTCACAGCCGAATTCTACCAGACACACAAGGAGGAGCTGGTACCATTCCTTCTAAAACTATTTCAAACAATCCAAAAAGAGGGAATCCTTCCAAAATCATTTTATGAGACCAACATCATTCTGATACCAAAACCCGGCAGAGACCCAACGAGAAAAGAAAACTTCAGGCCAATATCCATGATGAACATAGATTCAAAGATCTTCAATAAAATATTGGCAAGCCGATTGCAACAGCAAATCAAAAAACTTATTCATCATGATCAAGTAGGATTCATCCCGGGGATGCAAGGCTGGTTCAACATACGCAAGTCTATCAACGTAATTCACCACATAAACAGAACCAAAACAAAAACCACATGATTATCTCAATTGACGCAGAGAATGCATTTGACAAAATTCAACAGCCCTTTATGCTAAAAACCCTCAATAAACTCGGTATCGATGGAACGTATCTCAAAATAATAAAAGCTATTTATGACAAACCAACAGCCAATATCATACTGAATGGGCAAAAACTGGAAGCATTCCCTTTGAAATCTGGCACTAGACAAGGATGCCCTCTTTCACCACTCCTATTCAATATAGTACTGGAAGTTCTAGCCAGAGCAATCAGGCAAGAAAAAGAAATAAGGGTATTCAAATAGGAAAGGTGGAAGCCAAATTTTCTCTATTTGCAGATGACATGATAATATACCTAGAAGACCCCATTGCCTCAGCCCAAAAACTCCTGAAACTGATAAGCAAATTCAGCAAAGTCTCAGGATATAAAATCAATGTGCAAAAATCACAAGCATTCGTCTACACCAATAACAGACTTAAAGAAAGCCAAATCAAGAACGAACTGCCATTCACAATTGCTACAAAAAGAATAAAATACCTTGGAATACAACTCACAAGGAACATAAGAGACCTCTTCAAGGAGAACTACAAACCACTGCTCAACGAAATCAGAGAGGACACAAACAGATGGAGAAACATTCCATGTTCATGGTTAGGAAGAATTAATATCGTGAAAATGGCTATACTGCCCAAAGTAATTTACAGAATCAACGCTATCCCCATCAAGCTACCATTGACTTTCTTCACAGAACTGGAAAAAACCACCATGAACTTCATATGGAACCAAAAGAGAGCCTGCATAGCCAAGTCAATTCTAAGCAAAAAGAACACAGCGGGGGGCATCACACTACCGGATTTCAAACTATACTACAAGGCTACAGTAATCAAAACAGCATGGTACTGGTACCAAAACAGAGATATAGACCAATGGAACAAAACAGAGGCACCGGAGGCAACACAACATACATACAACTATACAATCTTTGATAAACCTGACAAAAACAAGCAATGGGGAAAGGATTCCATGTTTAACAAATGGTGTTGGGAAAACTGGCTAGCCATGTGCAGAAAGCAGAAACTGGACCCCTTCCTGACACCTTACACTAAAATTAACTCCAGATGGATTAAAGACTTAAACATAAGACCTGGCATGATAAAAACCCTAGAAGGAAATCTAGGCAAAACTATCCAGGACATAGGAGTAGGCAAGGACTTCATGAACAAAACACCAAAAGCATTGGCAACAAAAGCCAAAATAGACAAATGGGACCTAATGAAACTCCACAGCTTCTGCACGGCAAAAGAAACAGTCACTAGAGTGGATCAGCAACCAACAGAATGGGAAAAAATTTTTGCAGTTTACCCATCTGACAAAGGGCTGATATCCAGAATTTACAAAGAACTCAAACAGATTTACAGGAAAAAAACAAACAAGCCCATTCAAAAGTGGGCAAAGGATATGAACAGATACTTTATGAAAGAAGACATATATGAGGCCAACAATCATATGAAAAAATGCTCATCGTCACTGGTCATCAGAGAGATGCAAATCAAAACCACATTGAGATACCATCTCACGCCAGTTAGAATGGCGATCATTAAAAAATCTGGAGACAACAGATGCTGGAGAGGATGTGGAGAAAAAGGAACACTTTTACACTGTTGGTGGGAGTGTAAATTAGTTCAACCATTGTGGAAGACAGTGTGGCGATTCCTTAAGGCCTTAGAAATAGAAATTCCATTTGACCCAGCAATCCCATTACTGGGTATATATCCAAAAGACTATAAATCGTTCTACTATAAGGACACATGTACACGAATGTTCGTTGCAGCACTGTTTACAATAGCAAAGACCTGGAATCAACCCAAATGCCCATTGATAATAGACTGGATTAGAAAAATGTGGCACATATACACCATGGAATATTATGCAGCAATCAGAAATGATGAGTTTGTGTCGTTTGTAGGGACATGGATGAATCTGGAGAACATCATCCTCAGCAAACTGACACAAGAACAGAAAATGAAACACCGCGTATTCTCACTCATAGGTGGGTGATGAAAAATGAGAACACATGGACACAGAGAGGGGAGTACTAAACACTGGGGTCTATTGGGGGGAAAAGGGGAGGGCCAGTGGGAGGGGGAGGTGGGGAGGGATAGCCTGGGGAGAAATGCCAAATGTGGGTGAAGGGGAGAAGCAAAGCAAAGCACACTGCCATGTGTGTACCTACGCAACTGTCTTGCATGCTCTGCTCATGTACCCCAAAACCTAAAATCCAATAAAAAATTAAAAAAAAAAAACTGTAATATTAAAAAGATCTGAGACCCATTGCTTGCAAATCATGTTGCTTCAGATATTGCAACTTGCGGTTCTGAAATAACAAGGCACAAGATAGGTGTAGCTTTCTGAATAGAAGTACACTGCCTTTTCAGAAGCTCTTATCCAAACCTAATTTGATTTTTCTACATGTTCCCTGTGTTCTATTCATTTCTCAGAAGCCAATTTCAGAGGCAAATGGTTATCTGTCAAATTCACTAGATATAACAAATGTAATATAATTGTATAATCCTTCACTGTTTCCCAATTACTTTTCTTCTTATGCCTCAGATTGCCAAAGGAGCCCATTTACTCATGACATTAACTTGTTGATCTAAATCCTAGGCAACTTAGTTTACAGATAAATGGACATTTATAATCTTTTAATGTGATACTGCAAATGTAAGGCTAATATTTATCATGGGAGTAAGTATATTAAGCACATGGGTTTATTTCCATTTCCTTTCTTCTCATTACTTCTTGGGCTATTTTGTTTGGACAGCTCTCAGATTATTGCCTACTCTCCAAAGAAACTCTTTGCAGATATAAGTATGTCCTATGGTAATTTCTAATCCTGGTCAGAAATATCAGATGATGAAATATGTCGATTTGAGACATTGTTTGGCCCAATCAAGTGAATATGAAGAGGAATTGATATATTTTTTGTACCAATTCAATGAGGACACTAATAAAATTAGCTTTAAAAATGTATGTTATTGACTCAAATGCCTAATGTTTGAAAAATAGGTGTTAAAATTGGTGGATTGCACCAATAATAATAACAATAATAATAGTTCTATATTCTAAGAGTTGAAATAAGCTCTTTGTATTTACTCACTGAATCCTTACAAGACATTGCCAGGTGGATGCTACAAATAAGAAGACTGAGGTTTAGAGGTAAAGGAATTCATCTAAATCTCTAGAAAGAGGTGGATCCAAGGTTTGGACCCAGGTTTCTGATACCAATGCCTTATATTCCCAGAAGTCTTATTAGCCAGATTTAGCATAGTAAACACATAAACATAGACATACCTTTCCTTGAGATCAACTTTATCTTATTTTTTAGTTTTCAAAACTTTCAGATTTCCTAATTGAAAATTCTGTCTATACGAATTACCATATATTATGATGTTTAGCCTCAAGGAAATAGGTTAATATATGGTACTGTATATCTGTAATGTTTTAAAGAAGCTTATAAATTCGTCTTTGCAATATACCTAAATTCTAATGTATGAAGACATGATTAGACACCGAAACTACACTTGTGTCTATCCACCATCTAATTATTTTATTCTAATTCCTGATGCTTGCAGATGGTGTATGTCACTTTCTTTGTCATATGGCTGACTTCTTCCTGGGTACTGTTATGCCAAGGGTCAGGCATTTTTAAAATATGTCTTTGAAATCAAATCTAATTCAAAATCTCTTGAATCTTGATGGCTTAGTCAATGAATGATGCTCCCTAACCATTTGTAGAAAAATACTGGGAGGCCGAGGCGGGTGGATCACGAGGTCAAGAGATCGAGACCATCCTGGTCAACATGGTGAAACCCCGTCTCTACTAAAAATACAAAAAATTAGCTCGGCATGGTGGTGCACGCCTGTAATCCCAGCTACTCAAGAGGCTGAGGCAGGAGAATTGCCTGAACCCAGGAAGCGGAGGTTGCAGTGAACCGAGATCGCGCCATTGCACTCCAGCCTGGGTAACAAGAGTGAAACTCCGTCTCAAAAAAAAGAAAGATGTTCCTTAGGTAACATGTTTCCTGAATTTGTTGTCGACATAAACTGGTGATGATAATAAGAACTTCTTACTCCTTTCTTTTCACTTCATTTTATTATTCCATCCTGGATTTCTATATATGTTATTTATGATTAAAACATTAGTTGTGCCATTAATTTGACTTGTCTGCAAACATCTGGATTCTGAATGGTCTCATTTCCAATGAATCGGGTTCTAATTAGTTAATGGGAAGGTATCTGATTCCAAATATATGTGTTTTAATCCTGATTTTGATCCAGGCATAGAATTTCATGTTTACATTCAGAAGAGTAAAATAGCTCCAGCTAGTGTTCAGTACACAACACATTCACCATTACGGTTTCTTTTGTTGCATTGATGTTCTGTGAATTTGTACATATTTGATTTTGTTTTCAAGTCCTCCACCAAGACCTTTTCTCATACCATTAAATCAAGGAACCATTGAAGAAATTCATAAGATGACCCTTTGCCTTTTCACTTTATTTTATACTATCACACTGTAATAAAGTATATTTTTAAAAAAAGTAATATAGAAAAGAAAACCCAAGGGGAGTATATAAAAATTGAACCTCATCTTCACAACTTCCTCAAGGCCAGTTTTCAACTGACATTGTTTTCACAATAAAGCAGTTGATTTCATATAATATCTCTCGCTATGGTGACAATAGGAGAGTGATAGCTGGAAAAGCTAATAGTGCTTTTCTAACTTGCTTCCTGGAATGTGTAACTGATGTGGAAGCAACAGCAAAGTGATCAGTAAAGGGAGAGGTCAGTGAACCCATCTGGCGAGGCATTGTCTGTTCTCCAAATCAAGAAGGACTAGGGCCTTTGTCCACCATCCTTCTCGAGAGTAATGTCCACGTCCAGCCTTTCATCTGTTTTAGTGCCTGAATTCCCTGATAAGAGGTCAGAGGAACAGCAATAAACAGGGCTAAAAAGAACATAATGGTAGGAGAGAAAGAGGGATGGAGAGATGAAAGCATAAGCAGCAATGTTAGGGCTTCAAATGATCTAAATTAAAGTAATCCCTTTGAGAAGGAAGATTAGGGAGTGGAAATTTCATAACAGTGTAAGTGGGAGGCCAAGAAGAAGGCATGTGAGGCATGGTTTGCTGTCAGCCACATAGCAGTGAACACGGTCTGTGTTACTGACAAGCTTAAAAGGCTTAGCTTTTTTGTGCAATCATATACACGCACATCTGGCTGTTTAGGATTATATGGAAGGAGGATATAATTGCTGACATGGGTTGCCTTGGAGATAATGTGTATGTGGGGAATTGAGGTGGGAGAGGGCAAGTGGGAATCAGGAAAAAATAAGATGAAGCATTGATTTGATCACATTTATGAATGCGTAAGATGATCAAAAGTTATATTAAGAAATTAACTTCTCTTCAGAGTTCTGAGCATCTTAGCACAGACAATCCCCTGGGACTTGCTGAAAAGGTTTTACCTTGGCATGTCAAGTGAGGGGCAGAAATGAACTGGAAGGTAGTAGACAGCTGTTCTATACTGCCCTAGTCCTCAGTTCTCTATAGTTTTCTTCTTATTTTTTTTTAGCAGAGCATAGGGAATAATTTTCTTGAAAGGTAGCAAAACCAGAATTATACCCAAGAGTAGGAAAAAAAATCATTGAGTTATTTGAGAACCTATAAAAAGCCCGTTGTTGAAAAATATCTTGCTTATAGATGCCGGAAGTTCCATTTATAGTTAGACAGTGATGTAAATAGGTTTGAAGTCATGGCCAACTCCAAACTTCATTCTATTGATTGCTTCTATCTAGCATGGCATTCTAATTGTTTATTGCTGTCTAACAAAACATCTCAAAACTTCATGGCTTAAAATAATGTAGATATTTTATTGTCAATCTTGGTTTCTGTAGGTCACGATTTCAGAAAGGGGTTAATTGGGCAATTCTGGTTCAAGGTCTTTTACATAGTTCAGTCAGACAGTGGTTTGGTGTAGTGGGGTCTGGAGCAGCTGGGGGCCTGGCACCTCTCTATGTATTTATAGGTACAAAAATTTATCTATACATACACACATGTATTATTTCTGTAAGGCTAGCCTTCCTTACAGCATGGTGGGCTCAGGGTAACTGAACTGTTCACTTGGCAGCTAAAGACTTCAAAGGCGTGTATTTTACCCTCACGAGTGAGCATTTCAGGTAATAAGGAAAAAGCTGCGTTATTTTTCATAACCTAATCTTGTGAGGTCCGCAGAGTTGCTTCTGCTACCCCCAGTTAGTTACAGGTGAGCCTCAAATCTGCCCAGACTCAAGAGGAGGGGAATTCTATTCCATTTCTCAGAGAATAGCAAACTTCTAGAAAGCTTTGGGGTAGGAAATACAGTTGTGGACATCTTCGAGAGAAACAGAGTCTGTTAAGGGTGTTTTATTGAGAAGAATTTGAAGCCGTGCCATGTTGTATGGGGTGCTGTAATAGGTACTTTGTGCGCATAGAGATATGTGGCAGTGTTAGGTGATGTGCTCATATCATGTCTTTTCTTCTCTAGGCCTTTTGAAAATGAAGCTGCTCTTGGTAAATTTTCTTCTTTGACAGAACAGATCAAGTCTGCCAAAACAAGACACAAAACAAAACAAAAACCATAAAACAAATAAAAACAAACAAACAAACCTCTTTTACTAAATCCAGGGCAGTCTAGAGGATGGAGCATAGGAAGAGATTATACAGAAGTATACAAAAAAGGGTTCTAGAAAAACAAACGCAGGCAAAGGCTGGCTCTGAAAGATACTGGAACCTACAGTTGTAAAGGCTGCAAAGCACAGAGCATTTTTATATTTCCTTGGGATAGAGATTGTAGAGGGGGGATAAACTTCTTTACCAAGACAGAAAAAAAGCCGTCAATAATACAAATTGACAGAATTTTTTACATAGAAATTGAAAGCTTGAGCACAGCAAAAGAAAACACAAAAACAGTCAGAAGACAATCAAACAGATTGAGAGAAAACATTTGCAATGCACATAACAAAGGATTATATTGCAAAGAGCTTCTAGCAAATTATAACCAATTTAGTAGAAAAATGAGCTAAGGAAATCAGCAGGCAGTCCACCGAAAAGAGAAAATGTCTGTAGGGGAGAAAAGCTAATATCTTTTTTGCTTATTGCAAGGTTCACAGTTGACATCCCTATAATGCAAGACAGATTAACAAGAGATAACATTTATTTAACCAAAGTTTTATGTGACACTGGAGCCTTAGAAATAAAGACCCAAAGACCCAGGGAAAACTGTGCATCTGTGCTTAGTCTGATGAAAGAAATAGATAGTTGTGGAGATGTGGAGAAACATGATTGGACAAAAAGAATTCTGATCTAAATAGTAATAAATTGGGGAGGGGGTGGGGTGGAGGACTTAGCTAGGTCTGTTTATTCAAATTTTTTCCTGTGTCTCTATGATACCCTCCATCCCTATGGGGCATGACACCTGTCACATGAGGATCTTCAGGGGTGAAGGGAGGAAGTCAGAAAGTGACCTTTGTAAGTTTTGCAGCTTACTTTGTTGGGTAGGAATGTTGGTTTCCATGACCTGCTGTAGGGGAGCAAGGCTGGTGGGAGAAAGGAGGGCAGGAGAAGGAGAGAGACCTACATGCTTCTGCAGCCTCCAGTCTTCTTCAGTCAAAATACTCAGCATGCCAATGTTCTGAGTCCTGACAGGTTCAATAATTAGATGAACCTTACTGGTCATCTGGAAAATGCAAATTAAAATAAAAACAAGCTACCATTTTTAACTATTAGATTCAAAAATTAAAATATCGATTAGATATACATACATAATGTAAATATATACATATTATATATATATTTTTAGATGAAATGTCACTTGGTTGCACAAGTTGGAGTGCAGTGGCATGATCTTGGCTTGCCAATATATTTATATATTATAATATACAATAATATATTATATATAATAATTATGACATATATTTATATATCAATATAATATATATTATATAACATAAATATATTATAAATATTACATACATGTAATGGTAATCTGGCATTTTTATGAAAATTAAAAATGGATATACTATGTATATATTTGAGCATATAGTCGCAGAAAAAT
Source organism: Callithrix jacchus (assembly GCF_049354715.1). Classification (NCBI taxonomy): domain Eukaryota; kingdom Metazoa; phylum Chordata; class Mammalia; order Primates; family Cebidae; genus Callithrix; species Callithrix jacchus. The sequence goes on from NC_133505.1 coordinate 138,000,683, forward strand.
TATTTGCATATAAATTTATATATTAAAGAATATTTATTGTGGCAATTTTTTATAAAAAACAAGAAAAAATAGAAGATCTGTCACTAAGGTAATAATTGCATTTTTTAAATTATAGAAATTTAGATGATAGAATGCCATGAAGTTAAGTGAAATAATAAGGTATATCCTTACATGCTGTCTTAGTCATATATCAACATATAATAAAGTGGAAAAAGTTATAAAATAATATGTATATGTATATGCCTTTGTTTGCAACATATGTAATATAAGGAAAATAAAAAATATTTGTTCATATGATTATTTAAGTAAAGGAAGAAGCACAGATGAATTCATTTGAAATTTTCAGTGGGATTAACAGAGTTTTGTTAACACCCATTTGGGGTGAAATTGGAGGGGAAAAAATTTTTGTTTTTTGAGACAAAGTCTCATTCTATCCTCCAGGCTGGAATGCAGTGGCACGATCTCAGCTCACTGCAATCTCCTCCTTCCAGGTTGAAGCGATTCTCATGCCTCGGCCTCCCGAGTAGCTGGGATTACTACCATGCCCAGCTAATTTTTGTATTTTTAGTAGAGATAGGATTTTGCCATGTTGGCCAGGCTGGGCTCGCACTCCTGACCTCAGGTGATCCACCTGCCTCAGTATCCCAAAGTGCTGGGATTATAGGCATGAGCCACTGTATCCAACCAAACAGTTTGACTTTATAAACATCTTTGTCTTTTGAAATGTTTCTGCGAGCATGTATTACTGGTATTTGATCCAAAAGATTAAAGAGGTCAGTTCTTGGTACAAATAAATTATCTCTTCAATGAACAAATGAGTGTCTTGGATCGATCATCACACTTATATGTGTCTCTGTTTCCTGCATAGAGGGAGACTGATATTTCTACAGCTAAATCCATTTTAAAAATCAAGAATAATACATTTTGTTCCTTCCCAAGGAAGGTTGTTCCAGTACACCAAGTTTCTATTTTGATAATTCAGCCCTATGTAATTTCTATTGTCAAAATAATTATGGTTAAAAAACAACAGCAAATATAAATGGCTCTATCTGTGCTTTATTTAGTTGGAGGATCAAAAATTTGCAGCCTAAGTTTTTCAACTTGATTCAGTTCCCTGCCCAATTGACTAGAAAATTCTCATTTCACGTAATTATAGATCTTTATTGCCTTTCATTATAGAATGTTCCCCTTAAGGAACAGTCGATTTTTGAGAAAGACTAATCTTCTGGGGTGATTTAAAAAATTGTGGCACCTCATTCGTTTGAGAATTGAATTTGAATAAAATCCAAGGACAGTTTAAAATTCAATTTCTACTTTAGAGGACTTTAAGTCCATCAAAGCCTATAAAGCATGAAGTAAAATTCTCTTTCTACCCATTATTATTACCATCTGATTTCAACAATAGCTCAAATTTTAATAAAAATATTAGTGCTTACATGATTATCATCTTTATTTGAACCAGATGGGCACTAACTAAACTTATTCTCAAGGGAGGAGACTGGAAGAGCCTCCTTCAACTTTCTTGCCTCTCTCTCATGCATCCAAAGCTCCCGTTATGAACATTCCTGGATTGCGAGTTTGTTATATCACACACAGCAGACAGGAGCAGCAGCATCTCTGCATAAAACCTATGAACATCTTTGCATGTATCATGAACCACATGGGTGAACCTGTGCCTCACCTCGGGAGCTGCTCTGTGATGGCAGAACACCCACTAGACAAAGAAGCTTCCCACCAACTTCTGCTTTTCCCAAAAGCAGGAATGTCATAGACTGGTATCTGTGTACTATGCCCCTTGGCAAGGGAGAGTTCATTCTCCTACCTGCAGACTGGTTGGGAGGGGTATGCAGGTCAGGGGTGTATAACCTACCTGACAGAGGCAGAAAGACCTCAGGTGACTTTCAGAGTGTTTGATAACAGGAAATATGATAAAATGCAAGGGTTATTGTGTAGCTGGGAAGTTTTTCAGAGTGGAGGAGTCTTAACCTAGAAGGTCTATTCTCCTATTAAAATGACGTGACCTGCAGTCTTCTTGGGACAGTGACAGGCAACCTCTAGGAGGCACGGAGCCGAAGGAGACTCAGAACTGCACAGTTTCTCCAGGAAAAAACATTTTTTCCAGAGACATTGGAACTCTGGGGGAAGCACTTTGATTAGAGAGTGAGACAGAGCACAGAAATCCAATTCATGCCATCTCAGCATGTAAGATCTAGACTTCGAACATTTGAGGGAGCCTGGGAAGTGTTTGAATGCTGGTATTGTCAAATAATGAGGAAATGGCCATCCCGACAAAGACCATTCTAAATAGAAGAGAAGCAGGACAAAATGCAGACGCTAGACAAAAAAGAAAATCCAGACCAGACCAGGAACAAAGATAATTCCTTTAACTCTATCTGGCTAATGATTTCACTAATCTCTTGTGAAGGGGGATTGAAAGTTAATAGAAAAACCACAGGAGATTCAGTTTGTAGTTTCAGTATATTAGCATATATATTCTTGCTAAAATTACCTAAGTTGTTTTGTATAATTCGTATTTCCTTTGTGTGGCGTTGCACATTCTTACCGTCCCTCATCAAAAGTCGATTGAATGAAGGCTGTCTCAGTCTAGAGGGTTCTGTAGTTACTGAACGCATTATAGAGAAATCACAAGAGGCTTGGTGCTATTACAGACGCCTGACCCCACCCAGTCTGGGTGGGTCCACGACACCCAGGGGTCCTCTCAGGGGTCCTCTCAGGTGTGACCACTATATGGCTCCCAGATCCATTCTTGATCTAGGTACATGGGCCCAGAGAATGTAATTAAAGGATGTAGTCAGAGGTGGTTATTACCTAGATGATGCCAGACAATTAAGGAAATAAGTCATAAATTTCAATTAGAATCACATTTGTAATACCTTCTCTAAGGCAACGTTTTAAAAACTCATTGTTTATAATTTAGAAGTCTAACTTGGTAGAAGGTCTGGAGTGGAGCCCAGAAGCCTGTCTTTTATGTAAGAACCCCAGGTAAATCTGATGTAGGTGGTCCATGGCTCACACTTTGAGAAACTGCTTTAAAGAAAAATTGGTTCCTGAGCTAAATGATTTGCTGGTTTACTAGACAGTAAACAATTGAGGCTGGATGTGGTGGTGCACGCCTGCAGTCCCAGTTACTTGAGATGCTGGGGCAGGAGAACTGCTTGAGCTCAGCAGTTTGAGGCTATGGTGAGCTATGATTATGACCACTTCACTCTAGCTTGGGTGATAGAGCCAGACTCTGTCTCAAAAATAAAAAATAAAAAAAAAAGAGTAAACAATTGAAATTTCATGGCAGACATTTCCAGCCTATGTGTGCAGAAATGAGCTGAGATTCAAGTGTTGTCAACAAGCAGAGTTTCTTTGGCCCAGTTGGCCTGGCTCTCTTTGGGCTGCTGTAAGCACTCTCACACCGTGCAGAGATTTCCTTCTCCAGGAGGTGCCAGATCAGACTGTTACAAATACAGAAAGGGGGAATGGGGACTTTCTTTCATAAGGATTAAAAATAATCCTCCAAATTCAGCCTCTCCACAAAACCGAGTAAATTGATGAAAGTAAAGCTAAAATAGGCAGAAAAGGGCACCACTGCAATGGTTGAAAAAAAAAAGACTGTGGAAATAGTTGTGAAAAAGTCAGCAAAATGCATGGTAAAAAAAGAAGGGACAAGCTTCTGGGTGCAGTGCTAATCTGAAGGCCTCCTTTCTCTTTACAGAAGGGTTCCTGTCATAGCCACATGAGTTCCTCTTTCTGAGTATATACTTAACAGTAGAAAACAGTTTTTTTGTGTGATTGCAGAAATGAGAAATCTGAGTTCTTTCAAAGAGACTGAAAAAAAGACCCGAGTCAGGATATTTTGTGGAAATCACACTTCTGCTGGAGTTTTCCTACCACAGAATCTCAGGGATTGATCCCTGAACTCTAGATTTATGGTGAATTCTTTTAAATGGTCTTGTCTCCAAAAGAGAGTAACTCAAAGCTGAGTTTAAAGTTCTTCCACCTCCTTCTTGATATCATTATTGATAAGGCCAAACCTTCGATGGCTATTGTGACTCTGACCTGGCTTGGTGAAGTCTTGCAGACAACCTCAATCTCGGCTGGAATGACTTGTTAGCAGTCAATACTTAGTTCGAGCTTTAGCTCCTCTATTCACTCTTTGACAAGGACACGGATAAGCCACAAGGAACAAGATACACTTAAAATAATGCAGGTGGGAGTTGGGGATATGTGACCGCAATGCAAAACATGAGAAAATGTCCTGGCTCCTGACCTTGAGGATCTTAATGATCTACCCGAGATACCTCCCTGTCTACCCACTTCACACCTACAGGGAGCAAGCTCATTTCTGGGTACACACAGTAGACTCTTAATAAATATTGCCTGAAAGATGACACTCTATCAGTACAAACTAAGAGCAGAATGAACGTTCATCTTTCTTTTACATTCACCTCATCTCAGTCCAATTGTTGAAAGTAAGTTCTCCTGTTTGGAGAGGCTGCAGCACCCCTGTTTGGAGTCGGGGAGGCTCTGTGGCAGGCAGCACAGCAATTCCATGCTACTCCTTCTTGGTCTGTTCATGTCAACAGTCTATGTATGGAGCACCTATGTTTAGTGGTGGCTGTGTTAAGCACCTTGTAAGTGCGATGAAGATAAAGAGAGAAAAGCAACAGAATCTCCTTTTGTTATAAGTAAAATTTCAATGCTGCAAAAGAAATAGCACTCGAAGGTTAAATCCTCTCAGTAAAGCAGTTTATTTCTGTAGAAGGGTGCGGCATATGGATGGAGCAATGGCGGCTGCATGTTTAGACAAGGCGGGAAGGGGTAGTTATGCCTGACGGGGGTCATCCCTACTGCTGTGTTGTTCCCCTATTGGCTAGAGTTAGACCATGCAAGCTAGACTAATCCCAATGGGCTATTTTAAAGAGAGCAGGGGTCTGAGCCGGAGTGGCAGGGTGAGTGTTTTGGTGGGAAGGATAGTTACGGGTGGGTCAGAACAGGTAGCCAGGGTTGACTCAGGTCAAAGAAGGTGACTGGAGCCAGTGACTGCAGCAGGTGACCAGGATGAGTCAGGATGAAGCCGGGGGCCGGGGCAACAGATGTGAACTACTGATTAGAACCTGTGAAGAAGGTTGTTTACAGGAATTACAAGGAAGTTAAACTTTAAAATAGAGAATTAAAGAATAAAAGAGTTCAACATACTGACATACTGATTCTTTGAAGAGAAACTTGGGGTTCAGTATGTTCCAGTACTGACATACTGATTCTTGAAAGATAATAAGAGAGTTGAACATACTGACATACTGATTCTTTGAAGAGAAACTTAGAGGGGAGGGCAAGATCTTGGTTAAAAACAAAAACAAAGCAGGTTCTATCACTTCATGTATTTGTAGTCACTTTGTAACACTTTTGCTGAGCTCCGGTTTCCTCTCCTGTATAGTGGGAAAAATACATATTTGCACAGTGTCAAATGAAATAATTAGAGTTGCAAGATTTAGCAAATAAAAACAGTGTAAATTATAGTGCACCCAATATTTGGGACATACAAAAGAGTATTTATTGCTTCTCTGGAATTCAGATTTAACTGATGTCCTGTATTTTATCTGGCATCCCTAGAAATAATGTATGATAATAGTAGCCATTTTCTGAGTGCCTATTTCACGTGCCAGACCCCACAAGGTAGCTAGATAACCTTGGTTACAGTTCTAACAGCAACGGGAGGCAGTTATTACTAACTCCATTTTGCATCTAGGATGTTGATGTTTTCCAAAAACAAATAGCCAGTAAATAGCAGAGGCAAGATTCAAATTCACTTTATCATGCTGCCTCTTCAGGAGATGAAAGCACTCTGAAACTACAAAATAGCCTGGGGTTTATGGTCTCTCTGTTCGTGATCTCTGTCCATAGTACAGCAAAGAGACTGTGGAAAGTTATGGGAATATGGACATTAAGAGTTGCCATCAAATGTAGACAAAAGCCTGTATCTACTTCTCAACTTCCAGGAAATCTGTGTTTCTAGGGATACTAAGGCAAGGGCTGTAAATGTTCTAGAACAACCCACAGTGTATGATATGACATGTGAGATTATCTACCCCAAGGCTCATGCCAGAGCAGAGATTTATTGACTAACTGGGTCTTAAAGTAAATCAGTTCTGTAAGCTGCTTAATATCTCCCATTTTTGCCATTAGGTGACCAAAGATTCAGCTTAGCCACCTATGCTTCTAATCTTTAAAGTACATTCAGAGCTTCATTTATTCAAGCATTTCATTCATTCATTCATCCATCCATGTGCCCATTCATCAAACACTTATATAGTACTTTCCAGACATTGTTCTAAGCACTTTACAAGTATTTACTTATTTAATTCTCATAATCGTCCTCTGAGTAGGTATTATTATTACTCCCCCCTTAAATTTGGAACGGTGACCCCAGATTCCTGCTAGAACCTTGTGGTGGCCAGGTGGTCCTCCAGAGATGCCTATGTACTAATCCTTGGAACTTATGGATATATTATATGACATACCAAAGGGATTTTGCAGATGTGATTAAGGTCACCGACCATAAAATCGGAGTTTATCTTGGATTTTTGAGGTGGACCCAATCTAATCACACTGGCTCTTAAATGCAGAGAACGTTCTGTGACTGAAGTCAGGAGAGATGCAGCAGAAGGGGAAGTCACAGAGATTAGAGGTGTGAGAGAGATGGGAGGCACTGGTGCTGGTTTGCGAATGGAGCTTGCAGCATGATGCATAGTGTAGGTGGCCTTGTGTTGCTGAGAGAGGCCATGTCTCCCAGACAGTGAGGAGACCAGAACTCAGCCAGCAGGAAAACAAGAATTCAGAACAGCATTCTGCCAGCAACCTGAATCAGTCTGGAGGCAAATCCTTCCTCAGAGCCTTCAGATGAGAGCCTGGGCCTGCTGAAACTTTGATGTCAACTTTCTGGGACCCAGGGCAGAGGAATTCATTGAGCTCATGTGGCCTAAAGAATGGCAGGATAATCTATTTGTATTGTTTTAAGCCACTAAATTTCTGGTAATTTTTATAGCAGAAATAGAAAATGAATACAGACTGTATCTCTTTAGGGTATTATTTTTTAGATCCCAGTATGATAGTCATGTAATCTTCCATTAGCCAGAATATTTAGTTAAGCAGAATATTTCTTTCTGCAATGACTGTGCTGATCAGAATACTTTGCATTGTCCAGTTTTAGTGGTTCTGTGCCCAATTCTGGGACTCACTCCCTGCATTCTTTATTTACCAAGAAGGGGAATAGGAGACTCTGAAGGAGGGAAGAGGGAAAACCTTTTTGAAATATTGATGAGGAAATGGCAGCAGAGTGAGAAGGCTAAAAGCACAGACTCTCAGCCTGTGTCTGGGCTTCAACTTTGGCTCTGTTGCCTACAAGCATGTGGCTTTGGGCAAGTCACTTAACAGCTCTATGCTTTGGCTTATCTTCAAAATGCAGATGATGATAAGAATAGTACCTGGGGTTGCTGTCGTGATTAACTGAGTCAAAGAATGTGATGTGAGTGTTGCAAGGATGATCTAAGTGTTAGCTGGCCTGTCGTCTCCATTGCAGAAGGGTTTCACAGAGGGGTGAAGATAGAAGCACACCAAATAAAGAAAAGCTCAAAAGGATTTGCAATTGGAGAAGTGGAGATGAAAATAACAGCGAGATATCACTGTAAGCCAGTTAGATGGGCACAAATGGGAAAGCCAGGCGGTGCTGGTGTTGGAGAGGATGAGGGACCTCCTCATGAGGGACCTCCTCATCCTCTGCAGCAACCGCCTCACTGCAGTCGGGAGTGTGATCCGCGCAGTCATTCTGTTGAGCAACCTGATACTACTGAGTCAAGGTAAAGATACATACCCTCCCTGTCTTGGTTTGGGTTCTCCCAGAAATAGCTCCTGAGATAAGGATTTAAGTGGAAGTGGCATATTTAGGAGATGATGCCAGGATATGCTGGTAGGAAGGGAAGGCCCTCATGAGGGTGTGTTTTCAGGCAAGTTCCGCTGTGAGTCACTAGAGCTTAACTGGGGACTTCCAGGAGCCAGTGTAGAACAAGAGCCTCCCAATTTTCCCATCCAAGGGGTGAAAGAGCTGGGGTATTTATATACAATGCTCCTCATGCATTGGCTCAGGGCTGCTGCGAATGAGAATGCAGATGCTCACGACTGGCAGTTAAGGAGGCCTGGCCCACAATAAGACGAGGAGATGTGGGTACGGCACTGAAAAAGTCTATCGCCCACAATGGCCCAGGAAAGCCACTCAAGTATAAACCTAAAGAAATGATCATGATATTTTGGCCAGGTGCTGTGGTTCACACCTGTATCCTAGCACTTTGGGAGGCCAAAATGGGTGGATCATGAGGTCAGGAGTTCAATACCAGCCTGGCCAACAATTTTCTACTAAAAGTATGAAAATTAGCTGGGCATGGTGGTGCATGCCTGTAATTCCAGCTACTTGGGAGGCTGAGGCTAGAGAATTGCTTGAACCTGGGAGGCGGAGGAGGCAGTGAGCCGAGATCGCACCACTGCACTCCAGCCTGGGTGACAGGCTGACTCTGGCTGAAAAGAAAAACAAAAAGAAATGATCACAGCATTTCATTTGGGAGACGTGAGGATGTTTGCAACATTATCTGTGATGGCAGGCATTCTAGGCAGGCTGGATGGCCATCCCTAGGAGAGTGAGTAGAATCCATGTGGGGAACATGCACGTGGAGTATTGTGCAGTAGTTAAAAGTAGCAGATTGGGTTATACATAGCTACATAATGAAGCTTAAAAATAATCCCAAGTGAGAAAAGAAACAGAATGAGATCTATAATACACACACTGTCTTTCTCTCTCTCTCACACACACACCCACCCATCCCCACACACACCAATGAGAATTTTGTAGCAATGCATTTAACAAAAAAAATTCACGTACACTTGTCAGAATGGTTTTTCATAAGGAAGTGGAGGAAAGGCAGTTGGCTCTGGGAATAAGAAGATAAATAGTAATTAATTGATTTACTTTTTTTAACAACACGAAAGGGGAACCTTGTAGAGATCCTTGATGATAATGTGTCGTGAACTGAGTGTGAAGAATTCAACACTCTGCACCTGCCATCCGAGACAAAAAAATGTACAATAGGACTGCTGATCCTCTCCGTTTCTCTGATCTAAAGTGCTTATTTGTTCATTTTCCAGAGTTGTACCTGCTTCTCAGTGGTCAATCCATTGTGTGAGGATGGTGGCTTCAGAGAGAGGGGAGTGGAGGTTGGAACCCTGGAAAGAAAGGGAATTTATCCCGGCACTGAGGTCAAGGTCAAGGTGGGATGGGGTGGTTTCCTAAACATCCTGTCCTGAAGAGGGCCAGAGAGCCCTCTGGGCTAAGGCTAAGCCAAGCCAGCAGAGCAGATGGAGTGATGCCAAGTTAAGGAGGGAACCGGGAAGGAGAACCAGGTCGTGACATTGCCAGGCAGAAGTTAAATGCTGGCTCTGTGTTCATGAAGCGGAGTGCCCAGGCAAAGTCAACAAGTACCCAAATAAATAATGCTTCAAATGCAAATTTTACGTGCTTTTTTTACCTGCCACTGACAGATAATTGGAAGTATTTTTTTTCTCCCCAATGAAGTTGTTAGAAGTTTTAACATTTATATAAAATACTAAACAGAATTTGAAGGTGCTTATGCTAAAGATGGTTTGAATTTTGATTTTAATATAGTTTAAATGCGAACAGCAGACTTGAGTTCCAGATGGGAATTATTATTTTTTTCCTATTGGTCTCTTTAAATCTTAATTTTTCATTTAAAAAATCTTTTGGTACCAGTCAAAAACAACAACCTTGCCTTTTGTGATATCCAGCAAGCACAGTGCAAATATTTAACAAACAAGTATTATGGAGTAGATGGTTTTGTGCAGCATGCATGAGAAATTCATCAATTTAAATTTAATGTGAAAAACATAATGAATTCAAGGGACTATTCCCAGTGCAGTTGTGTAGATAAAGATGAAAAAGTCATAGTTTATAAAATTAATCTGTCTTAAGGGTATATTCTTCTGTTGGAAGTCAGGGGGTGTCTCAGGAACAGCTTACCATGGCAAGACATTTTCAATCAGATGGATTTTTTTTTTTTTTAATCACACTTCCAGAAGAAATTCACAAACAGGCCTTTTTCTCTAAGGCAAGTACCTAGAAAAAAATGATTTGACCAAGGGCTTAGAAAAATTAGCAGTGTTTGCAATTGGTTACAGAGGTCTTATCTTCTATCACAGCTTGCTTAGCTCTCTTGAGCTGTATTTATAAAGCTTTCTGGCTGATCTACTTAGCTAGATGAATAGTAAGATTATTCTTGCCTTTTAGCTATGTGATGCTGAACTCTGATCAATTGAAATGGTTCACGGTGACAGAATGCCTTCTGTTTGCCAATGCAAAAAATCCTAGTAAGTGGCAAATTATAAAATCTCCAAGTAGAACCCAGCTGAAATATTTTGTTTGTATTCTCTATAATAGGTCTTCCCTTTGAAGCAGCTGCTATTTCAGAGGAGACTGTAGACATTTGAAAAATCTGGGTCACTCCTCCTGCATTCCAGAAAGAAATCTGTGATAGTCTAAGGCCTCAGGACCCATCTGTAGCTGTGTGGGAATTGTTTGGAGTTGTAAATAAAACTGGTGGGGGGTCCAGAGAAGTTTTCAAGGCCTGACCCTCAGTGCCAGGATTTCCAAATACTGAAAACTAGTTGGGGGAAATGGGGTCTTCAAAAATCTTTTTAGAGACAGGGTCTCCCTCTGTCACCTAGACTGGAGTGCAGTCGTGTGATCGTGGCTCACTGTCACCTTGAACTCCTGGTCTCAACTGATCCTGCTTCCTCAGCCTTCTGCGCAGTTGGGACTATGGGCATGTGCCACTATGCCAGGCTAATTTATTACAATGTTTTGTTGAGATTGAGTCTTGCTATGTTGCCCAGGCTGGCCTTAAGGTTCTGGGCTAAGTGTTCCTCCTGCTTCGGTCTCCTGAAGTGCTGGAATTCAGGCACGAGCCACAGCTCCTGGCAATTTCAAAAAATTATTTGTAGAGAGGGGACCTCACTATGTTGTCCAGGCTGGTCTCAAACTCCTGGCCTCAACTATTCTGCAGCCTCCCAAAGTGTTGTGATTACAGATGTGAGTCTCCCTGTACCTGACCCTGAAAAACAGTTTTTAGATAAGTACATAATGAAAATGTGAATCATATTTACCTTAGTAATGAGGATTTTAATATTGAGGAAAGAATGACAAAGGAGTTGGATCACATGGGAGGGTCACTGCACTCAGCAAATCATGTTTTTTACCCCTAACAATTGTCCATTCTTAAAATAAAGAGTTACATTAGCCTCTTTTTGCTTAAAAAAGTCACATTCATATTTTTTAGATAAAAAGGTGTTAATAACACTTATCTCTGATTGATAAGTGATCTGAGCTGCAGGAGGTGGGTTTGCTTCCCCTTTGGCGACCTCACCCTTGCGCACACACGAACTCAGAGACTCCCTGGGTACTTTCTGCTTTCCTCTTTCTGTGTTTCCATATTTTCTCAGCAGCTTTCCCTGCTCAGGGGCGAGGGAAAATTTTAGCAGGACACAGTCTGCCGAGCTAGGCATATGGCAGACACTTGATAAACTTCACTAAGATTTCAAGCAAGTGTGGGGAAGATGATTTGTTGGATTTTCCCTAAACAGGAAGGAGAAAGACCAGTGAACAGAAATGGAAAAGAGAGAGAAATCCAGAAAGATGGTGGTAGACTGGGATTAGGTTAACTCAAAATGCCCACAGATATGGGTTGAAAAACATTTTGAAGACTTGTGGTGATTATTCTTCCACTTAAAGTTATTTATAAAATTGTTTGATAAATTAACTTTTCAGGTCCTCAAAAAATGGATCAACCCTTTTGCTTCCAGGGAGATGGAGTAGACATATTTTTCCCTCTTCCTCTTGCTAAGTACAACTAAAAGTCCTGGACATTCTATTAATTTATAAAACAAACATAAGACGACTCTGAAAGGTGGGGAGAAGGTGGCATACTGCATCGGGACCTCTGCACACAAGAAATGATACTGTGGTGAGTTCCTCAGGTTTTCTTTTGGCTTCATAAATTCCAGACCAGGAGGTGAGGCAGCTGGCACTTTAGAAACACCTACAAGGACACATGAAACAGCCCTGATAAAAGCCTACTCTCTCTAGCCAAAGAACCAGGAAAGGGCAGCCTTGCAAAACAGAAAAGGTTTACATAAAGTCTACTCTACTCCAGCCAAACACCACAGGAAGAACTGTGGCCACACCCCCACTTACAGCAGCAAAGGGCTAAGGGGCATCTCGACTTCTACTCTTGTCAGGCTTTAAAACCCTAAATCCTTCACCAAGGCAGTGTCTGAGAATGCTGAGTAGGGGACGAGGCTTTCATTCCCACTGTTTAGTACTGAGATCCCCTCACACTGCAGTATCCCTGAAGGTCATGTGGAAAGTTTAGACTTCCCCACAGTGGGGCAGTGAAGAGGTGCTGCCCCTGACTCCTGCTGGGGTGGAATCAGAGGCAGCCTGCTGGAGAGATAGGACTTCACCACCGCCCAGCAGAAAGGAGGCCACTCACTTCCTTTTGGTGTCAGTGGAAGCTGTATGGGAAGAAGTAATGAGGCACACCAGTCTACCAGTTACAGAAGGATCTATGCAGGTCTAGTGGGGAGCTGGATCTCCCACCTCAGCCAGCAGTAACGAAGAGACCCCTTCGATGTCAATGGAGGTGGTTTTAGTCAAGGTCCTCCAGAGAGGCAGAACCAATAGGACTTCTCTCTCTCTCTCTCTCTATAGAGAGATCCAGAACCAATAGGACCTATATAGGTTCAGTCTCTCTCTATATGTCATATATATATACATCCTATATTTATATAAATATAGGATATATTTAAGTATATATATGTCCATATATAGGATGTATATGTGTATATATACTTATATATTATATATAGGGTATATATGTATATATGTATATATACTGTATATATATCCTGTATATGCTGTGTAAATATAAAATATATACTGTATGCATATTAATATATACATATATACAGTATATATCTTATATATAATATATAGCATATATCCTATATAATGTATAGTATATGTCCTATATGCTTATATGTTATATATATAAGGTATATATGCTTATATGTTATAAAGTATATATGCTTATATGTTATATATATAAAGATAGAATATATAAATATAGAATGTATATATATAAAGGTATCTATATTATATATAAATATATAAAGATATATATATGTATATGTTCTGTCTCTCTATATGTATCATGTGTCTTCTAAGATGTATATCCTAGAGAAAGAGATTATTAATAAAAAAGGGATTTATTAGGGAATGGCTCAGTTGGTTATAGGGGCTGGAAGTCCCACAGTAGGCCAACTGCAAGCCAGAGAACCAGGAAAGCTGGTAGTGTGGCTCAGTCCAAATCTGGAGGCCTCAGAACCAGAGAAGCTGATGGTGTAACCTCTCTGGGAGGTTGAAGGCCAAGATCCTGGGGTAGAGGGGCACTGATACAAGTCCCAGAGTTCAAAGACTAGAGAACCTGGAGCTCTGACATCCAAGGGCAGGAGAAATAGGGCATCTCAGCTTTGGAAAAGAGAGCCAGAATTCACCTTTCCTCTGACTTCTTGTTTCACTTGAGCCACCAGCTGATTGGATGGTGGCCACCCACAATGAGGGTACATCTCCATTCAGTCCACTGACTCAATTGCAAATCTACTCCAAAAACACCCTCACAGACACACCTGGGGCAGCCCAATCATTCTAATCAAATACCACACCTCTTGGGTTTCCCTTTCAGCAGAAAGGCTTGCATTCAATGTCTACTGAAGCATCGAGAATAATGTATGCTTTACCAGCTATATGGGTATTCCTAAATCCAGTCAAATGGACATCCAGAATCAACCATCACAGAGGCCAAGTGGGAATCTTAAACTTCCTCCCTTACCTGGCAGTAATGGGGAAGAGCCTTCCTTTGCCTTGCTGGAAGTGTGTTGATGAAAGCAAGCTAAAATACAAAATTTAACTGAGATCTGGAGTCTCATAACATAAAACCAGAAAAGTCCAGATTTCAATTGATAATCACTCATTATACCAAAAGTGAGGAAGATCTCAAATCCAATGAAAAAAGACTATAAATAGATGCTGTATTAGTTTGCTAGAGACGCCATAACAGACTGAGTGGCTTAAACACATTTCTTAGTTTTCTAGATGTGGGAAAGTCCAAGATCAAGGTGTTGGCAGATTTTGTTTCTACTGAGGTCTCTATTTGGCTTGCAAGTGGCTGTCTCTAGCTGTGCCCTCACATAGCCTTTCTCTGTGAGTGTGCATCCCTGATGCCTCTTTTCTTACAAGGACACCAGTTATATTGGTCCTGCCCTCTGGCCTAATTTTACTGTAATTACCTCTTTGAAGGTCCTGTCTCCAAATACACAGTCACATGGATTAGGGTCCACTCATATGACTTCATTTAATCTGAAAAGTTCTTTAAAGAGTCTATCTCCATGTATGATGACACTTTGAGGTACTGGAGGTTGAGAATTCAATATAAAAATTTTGAAAGGGGGGACACAATTCAGCCCATAACAGATGACTACATCAAGATGACAAAAATTTTAGAATTATCTGACAAAAATTATACTGCTGCCATCATAAAAATGATCATGAACACAATTATGAACAAACTTGAAACGAATGAAAAAATTGCAAGTCTCCGCAAAGAAATAAAAGTCTGAGCAAAGCAATGCAAGTATAATGAAGAACCAGATGGAAATTTTAGAACTGAAAAATAAGATAACTGAAATTTAAAGCTCAGTGAATAAGTTTAATGGCACAATGGGGGAGACAGAGAAAAGAATCAGTGAACTAAAGTAAGGACAATAGACATTACCCAGTCTTAATAAAATAGATGGGAAAAAATTGAACAGAGCCTCTGAAACCTGGGAGACTATAACAAAAGATAAAATTGTTTTTTTTTTCCCATTGGAGGTGTGAAAGGATAGGAGAGGGTGAAACTGAAAAAAAACGGTCAAAAAATAATGGCTCAAAACTTCCCAGAATTGGCAAAAGACATAAATCTACAGATTCCAGAAGCTGAGTATACTCAAGCAGGATAAACCCAAAGAAATCAATACCATGACACACCCTAGTCAAACTTCTGAAACACTAAGTACAGGTGGTGAGTTGTGAATGTGCTCGTCTGCATATTTTGTTTGTAGGAGGGTAGCCATGTAGTGGTTGGAAAATGCATGAATTCTCAGCTCAGGGGAACCTGGTTTTCAACCTGGGATTTGCTACTTCCAACATATTCATCATAGAGCAAATTATCAACTCTCTTTGAGTTTTGATTTTTCATTTCAAAAAATGGAGAAATATGCTTCCCCTGCCCCCATGGAATGATGGTGAGAATTAAGTGAGGAAACAGATGTAAACTCAGGCAGGATTTCTATGCTGTAGTCTTAAGACCAGAGTCCTTCTTTTTAGGGTAACCTGAGTTTTGGCTTGTTGGCCTTAAACTTATGGGATGACACCCATTCATATTATGGAAAGTAATCTGTTTCACTTCCAGTCTATCCATTTAAATATCAATCACATTGGAAAGATGCTAAGATGCCTTTACAGCAACATCTAGATTGGGTTTGACGGAACAACTGGGGAACATAACCTCATCAAGTTGATAGATATAATGAACCATCACATATAGAGGAATTTATTTTACATTTACTGAGGTTGTATGCTTTTTAAATGTTCAAGATACATTTATTTGAACTTGGCAAGTTTTCCAAACTAGGCAACTATCCAAAATTGGGATTTTGCAACTGTCCAAATTGAGATATTAATAAGTGATTCATTCTTATAAATGGTTCAGAATAATCTTCAGAAGTTCAACTGTATGGCTCTGCTGACCTCAGGTAACTGTCTACTGCCTGACTTACAGTGAAGGCGAGGCCTGCAGATGGGGAGGCCTGCAGTGCAGCCTAGTGTATGCATTGCAAAAATACTTGGTGGACTGTTTTTTCTTATATAAATACTCTGACCACTTATGGTAGTGCCCATTTTTATGTCTTCAGGTATGTAGGGAAGCATGTCTGGAGCTTTGAGGTGCTTGGCAATGCATATTTACATTTACTAAATTTAAGTCATGAATTTATTTATGATTTAATAGCATTTGTAGATCAGTGCCGTAGGCAGCTCTGGAGCCAGCTTGGCCTAGACCTGGCTCTGTTACAACATATGAGGTTGGCAAATCTGGCTAAAGCACAGAGAAGGTGACAATTTCCTGAGGAATTCTTTGTCCATTAGGGCACTTCCAAACCATGCTTGATCCACTTCACACACACCTAAGCTGAAAGCTCCACACTCCTGGCCTGAGCAGAGGGAAATGCTTTGGAGACGGAAATTTAGACAGAGGGAGACATTCAGAAAGAGACTCCAAGAAGCAATACTTTATTTTGCCATTTAGATCTAGCAAAACCCATAACAAATATGAATTAGGTAATTTTAATGAAAGTTTGCAGTGTCAAAAAATTATAAGAAAACCCAAATCATGAAATAATAGAAATTAATCAGTTTTATATGGAACAGATCAGAGTGTTTTCATAGTCAGTTAATAGAATCGGAAGCTGTTTCAGAGTCACTTAATCTGAGCTACTTGTTATGAGCCTAGAGAGGGGCTGTGCTTGACAATTACTTAATTAACTGCTAACTAGTAGCTGAACCAAGACAAAAAGCAAGTGTCACAGCCTCCAGTCCAGGGCTTTTTCTCCCATATGCCAAAGTGAAATTATTCTTTACTTTTATCCTTTTAGAGAATTCCTTTGAGACTTAGCTTTGTAAAAATGCAACTTTGCTTCCAATTATAAAACTATTGGGCCCGGCGCAATGGCTCACACCTGTAATTGGAGCACTTTGGGAAGCTGAGGCAGGTGGATCACTTGACACCAGGAATTCCGGACCAGTCTAGCCAACATGGTGAAACCCGACCTCCACTAAAAATACAAACAAATTAGCCGGGCATAGTGGCATGTCCTATACTTCCAGCTACCCAGGAGGCTGAGGCAGGGGAATCACTTGAACTCAGGAGGCGGAGGTTGCAGTCAGCTGAGATTGCACCACTGCATTCCAGCGTGGGTGACAGAACAAGACTTCATCTAAAAAAACAAAACAAAAACAAAATATAAAACTTTTTAATTAGGGAAGGAGAATATAAGCAGAATCACTCAGATGTTTGCATTTGTGTATCAGTGCTTTTTTCCAGATGTTTTCATTCTTGCTACCGTTGGGGGCTTCTATTGTATTCCTACA
The DNA here is from genome assembly GCF_049354715.1 of Callithrix jacchus. Taxonomy (NCBI): domain Eukaryota; kingdom Metazoa; phylum Chordata; class Mammalia; order Primates; family Cebidae; genus Callithrix; species Callithrix jacchus. Next base: position 138,018,054 of record NC_133505.1, read on the forward strand.
GTACATCAGCTGACCTTAAGGAGGAAGCCTGTCGCTGAACTCATTCATTCAACAAATATTGATTAAGCTTGTACTGTGTGCCAGGTAGCATGAAAAGTGCTGGGATTACAGATGATTAAGAGATGATTTTTGCTCGGAAGGGGCTTAGTTTTATTAAAGAAAAGCACCGGGAATCAGATACATTACAATGGTAATATAGTTAGTCCTATAATAGTGGAATATTATGAACACAGGGCTCTAGACTCTAAATAAAAAAAAACCTGTGACTTCATGAGTTCAAAAGAGTTCTTTGCAGAATTATCATTTGAAACAATCTACAAACATGAGTAGTAGTTTATCAAGCAAGGTGGGGAGAAATCTTCAAGGCACGAGGAAGTGTGCATGGGTTGGTATGCAGAGCATGGCTGGGTCAGAAGGCAGGAAGAAGTTGACAATGTGGGAAGAGAGGGAAGAGATGGGGCTTGGAGCCAGCTCTGGAAAGTTCCTAGGATGTTTGCTGGAGAGTGCTTTTCCAAAGGAAGATTTTATGATGAAGGTGAAAATACGTGCCATACAATATTCCATCACAGAAACTTTCAGAAAGAGGGGATGATGCTTAACATAATCAGATTTACTTTTCTGAAAGGTAATGATTATCCTCAGTTACTTCACTTAGGAATGAGCTAAAATAACCATCCTACAACATTTGTTATAAGATCATATAGCATATATGAAAGTGCCTGGCAAATCATACAGCAAGATATAGATGTGAAATACTTATTACTGCCTTTTGGTAATAAAATCACATGGTGAAACTTTTGTAGGGATGAAGTTGAGCAGACAGCATACCTGTGACCATCCATTGCAGTCTGACGTTTATTCCTTAAGATATTTCTGCCAGATTTTTCAGGTACATGACAAAGAATACATCATTCATGCCTCTCTTGCCTTAACTAGGTTGCACATTAACGTTCCACAGTTGGCTTTCAGTTAGGGTCCTTGTAACAAACAGCATAGATATGGTTTCTGCATTCACTAGGAAATTCTTTTCAAGAAATTTGGTCATTAAATATCTTATTTTCTTTTCATGAGTAATGTATTTACAATTAGTGCCAACTAAGGAAATAAGAGAGGATGCACACAAAGATTTTATACACCAGGAGGTGGATCGTGAGGTCGGGCGATTGAGACCACCCTGGCCAACATGGTAAAACCCCGTTCTACTAAAAATACAAAAATTAGCTGGGCATGGTGGTGTGCCTGTAATTCCAGGAAGTCCAATGGAGTGTTATTTATAACAAGGCAAAATTAAAAATGACCTCAGTGCCAATTTCATTAATAAATTATGGTTTGTCCACATGGTGGAATATTTTGCAACTATCAATAATCATGATTTCAAAGACTAATGATATAAAAAAGTGTTCACAATATTAAATGAAAAAAATTGTGGGGCATACTATTTGTTCCTAATTTTAAGACCCCTGAAAAATAGCAATTATCCCTCAAAAGACTGAAAAGAATAGATCTAATTATAATTTTTTTCTGTGTGAAATTATTACAAAAGATTTTTCTTTTCTTTTTTTTCTCAAACCTTAAAAAAGTTAATGTTACTAATTCTATAATCAGGAAAAATGAATTCATTTTTAAAAACAAATATAGTAAGTAATTTTGTACTAAGAAATGATGATCCTTGATTATTCTTCTGTGGTTTATGCTTTGGTATTTTTTATGAGATTTCTGATCCAACTATTATGGCCAGTTTGAGAAATTTTACTCTAATAACAGTATATTTCTGAATTTCTCAATTCCCTTTTCTCTGGGCGTACTGAAGAATTGTGCTACTTTCTTATCATTGTACTGTCAATCGTTTTAGTAACAAAATATAATTTTATTTCAAAAACATTTAAATCTGGCCAACTAAAATATTCTGAGTGACATAAAGCAAATGTGCTGAGGCCACAAAAAGAATTCTAAAGTGTTATTTCTGCATATGAAGAACTTAAGATTTATGGGGGGCCGGGCATCGTGGCTCAAGCCTATGATCTCAGTACTTTGGGAGGCCAAGGCTGGTGGATCATGAGGTCAGGAGATCGAGACCATCCTGGCCAACATGGTGAAACCCCGTCTCTACTAAAAATCTGAAAATTAGCTGGGCATGGTGGTGCGTGCCTGTAATTCCAGCTACTCAGGAGGCTGAAGCAGGAGAATCACTTTAACCCGGAGGCAGAGGTTGCAGCAAGCTGAAATTGTGCCACTACACCACAGCCTAGGCAACAGAGCAAGACTCCATCTCAAAGAAAAAAAAAAAATGTATGTGGGAAGAAGATGAGACAACTGCAAGGATCAATTATGACATAAGAATCATAGTGATTTCCGGCCGGGCGCGGTGGCTCAAGCCTGTAATCCCAGCACTTTGGGAGGCCGAGGCGGGTGGATCACGAGAGATCGAGACCATCCTGGTCAATATGGTGAAACCCCGACTCTACTAAAAATACAAAAAATTAGCTGGGCATGGTGGCGCGTGCCTGCAATCCCAGCTACTCAGGAGGCTGAGGCAGGAGAATTGCCTGAACCCAGGAGGCAGAGGTTGCGGTGAGCCGAGATCGCGCCATTGCACTCCAGCCTGGGTAACAAGAGCGAAACTCAGCCTCAAAAAAAAAAAAAAAAAAAAAAAAAAAGAAAAGAATCATAGTGATTTCATAAGATTAAATGTAATTTTCTGAGATTAGTCTACATTTTTATTTGATAGATGAAAAATATATAGCCAAGAGAGAATAAGTGACTTTTCCAATATCACACAAAGAATTGGGAGTACAGACTCAGGTCTCCTAGTTCCAATGGGCTGTAAAATTGCAGACTAGTTTACAAAATCTAAGAGGAAACCAAGATTAGCCTCCATGAAAGAGTTAAAGAAAGAAGGAATGTGGGGCTGGTTAATAATCCCAGGGACCATGCCTCTTCTTCAGCAGGTAACGAGCCTGTGGAGCCCCTCAACCATTGAGACCATCCTCATTGACAGTATCCCACTTACTGTAGTTACGTCTGTGACATTAGGCACAAGATTGACACATGTACATCACTTTTACAGAGATTAAAATCAAATTTTCAATTGGGCTGTGAATTAGTCAGGATACTTTCAGTTGCAAGTGACAGAAACCCAACCCAGATCATAACAAAACAAACAAATAAAAGTAGGTGTGAAATGTATTGATACATAACTGGGAAGTAGCAGGCCCTGATTTCACTTTTAAATCTCACTTCGTGTCTTAGTCTCTTTCACGTTGCTGTAACAGAATATCACAAACTGTGTGATTTATGAAAAAAATTATTTCTTTTTTTTAAATTCTGGAGCCTGGTAAGTCCAAGGTCAAGGGGCTTGCATCTGGCAAGGGCCTTTTTGCTGTGTGATCTGATGTTGGAAGGTGGAAGAGTAAGAGAGCATGTGCATGCGCACACACACACACGAAAGAGAGGAGAAGAGAGGAGAGGAGAGGAGAGGAGAGGAGAGGAGAGGAGAGGAGAGGAGAGGAGAGAAGAGAAAGGAAGAGAAAAGAGAGGGTCAAACTTTAATAACAAATCCACTCTTACGATAATGAGCCCACTCTTGCAATAATGACATTCATCTATTCATAAGGGCTCTGTGCCCTCACAGCCTAATCACCTCTTAAAGGTCCCACCTCTCAAGATGATTGCACTGGGGATTAAGTTTCCAGGACATAAACTTGGCAGGGTGTGGGGGGACACATTCAAATCATAGCACTTTGTCTCTGCTTAGCTTCATTCTTTGGGCAGGTGTTCCCCAGGCACTTGGCCAGATGGCTGCCACAAATCAAAGGCTCAGACTCTACCACTTAGGAATCCACTGGAGATGTTTCCCTGGAAAGCTCTTGCAGAAAAGTCTCTGGGAAGATCCTCATTCCCCGGGTTGTGCTATGAGCCTGTTCCTGAACCAGTCACTGTTGGAAGGGGATCTGCCTCTTTGGAGAGTCACCTTTTTCCTAAACACATGAAAATGTTTCCCCTTGATAAGTAAGTGTCTTATTAATAGAAGAAGCGTTGAGGAAGAAAGGGGTCTTATTAGGTGTCCACTGTGTGAGGTAGTGCCAGTGACCTAAGCATTAACTGTGCAATATAGATGATAAATGTAAAACAAAGAAAGGAATAATAATGGACTACAATCAGAGTTTCCAGAGAAGGTGGATGATGACACATACTCGGGTAATATGAAATCCTGTTAATAATAGACTAAACAAAGCCTAATTGTAAAGTAAATCTTTTTTTAAGAAAATTTGCGCTCTACTTACAGAGACTAATTTTTTATGACATTTGCTTTTAGTGGTAATTGCAGTGACTAGACCAGTCCAACACAAAGCTATTAGGAATCAAATTTTCTTTTTTGAGCAAACACTTAGTCTGGAGTCTAAAAGTCAGAGTTGTTATAGCAATATCTCGTTAGATAGTGACTTCAGAGGCTAATCATTCATACATACCTAATGGAGACTTTTATTAGGCAGCATAATTTCTGAAAACAAAGGAGAAAAAGAAACACACAAAAACCAGTAGTACCTAAATATGAGTCAGTTCTCTCATCACCAACGTGGTAGGTACCAAATTTAACACAACAAGAATTCCTCCTGACATTTGTGTCATGATTTTATGCTGTCATGTACTAATTCAGTTGATCTTTCGAACATTCTCAGAAAACAGGGATCATTATAGTCATCTACATTACATAGATAAGAACACTGAGGCAAAGACAGGTCACACATTTAATGAGAGGACAACCCTAATTCTCCCACTAGTGTTTTTCCACAGAAGAACACGTGCTCAGCCAGGCACGGTGGCTCACACTTGTAATCCCAGCACTTTGGTAGGCCAAGGCAGGTGCATCATCTGATGTCAGGAGTTTTGAGATCAGCCTGGCCAACACGGTGAAACCTCATCCCTACTAAAAGTACAAAAAGTAGCCATGTGTGGTGGCACATGCCTATAGTCCCAGCTACTTGTGAGATTGAGGCAGGAGAATCGTTGGAAACCAGGAGGTGGAGGTTGCAATGAGTTGAGATCATGTCACTGCACTCCAGCCTGGGCCACAGAGCAAGACTTCAAAAAAAACCCCAAAAACCAAAACCAAGCTCAGAAGTGAGAGAGAACTGAATTTTAATCCTGCCTCCTACTGTGTAATTTAAGTCTTTTTTACTTTGATTTTCTAACTGTAAAAAGGTGATGAATATATCTAATATGAGTAGAGCATTAAAAATTATCTTTCTCCTTAGCTATTCTTGTGAGTTCTCTCTCCTGCACTGTGTATGTCCTTAAGTTTAGCCTTGAGGCTGAAGTGAAAAAGAAGGAAGGCCCTGTGCCTGTCCTCCTAGCATGGGCTTAGTGGAGGAAGTTCATCTGGATAGAAAAGGGAAAGGAACTCTGTCTCTACTAAAAATAGAAGAATTAGCTGGGCATGGTGGCAGGTGCCTATTATCCGAGCTACTTGGGAGGCTGAGGCAGGAGAATCACTTGATTCCAGGAGGTGGAGATTGCAGTGAGCCAAGATCGTGCCACTGCACTTCAGTCTGGGGGACAGAGCAAGACTCCGTCTCCAAGGGGGGGGAAAAAAAAAGAAAAGGGAAAGGAAAGCACAGTCTGCACCTTCTGGTTTGAGAAGTGAAAATCGGAAAATGGAAACGGTAGCAAAGAAAAGGAGCAGAGTTTGAGTTTTCTCCTTCTACCTGCTCTGGCATATATTCAAGGGGAAGGGATATGGGTGAGCCCAGCAACAGAAGGCCTTCTGCTTCTGTTTATGCTCAAGCTCCGAAGGAAATCTCTCCTGCAGGGTGGTCCAACCCTGTGCTGAGTAGCCACATCAAAAATGCTTGGTGCACAGTGTGATCAGGCAGAGAGGACCCAGTTCATGTCCCCGAGACCCCTGGCTTGTCCATGGCAGGGCAAGGCCTGTCTGGGAAAATGCGCATGTCTCAGTGACTGTGCTCCAGGTGGACAGAAGGACCTGGAAGAAGCGCAGGGGTCGAAGTCCAAGGTTTCAATTTGGAAATTGTAAGGCTAATTGAGGGCTTTTGCCTTTCTCCATGAATACGCATTGCTGATTTTGTTAATAAACGTAGCAACTAGGAATTTCTGTGGCAAGTTTATTTTGCAGCCATTATCTCCTCACTCTAAAAGCAAAGAATCCATCATTTGTTTCCAAAGCATTACCTGGTGTGGGATAAATATGAAGGTATAAATCAGTGCAAAGAAAACAGGTTCTTTCCAACCAGTTTTAATGCGTATTTCCTCTGAAATGCTGCTGTTTCTTAAAAAAATAAAAATAAAGTAGTCGCAGTATTAAAACTTGCTCATGTGGCTCTGCATTTTGTTCTAAGAGCCATTGTACCCAGGTCCCCATGGGAATGATCTGCAGTTGGGCTGACACAGTCACTAATTCAGAAGTCCAAACAATTACCAGCAGCATTGAACTTGAAACACAATGTAAACATTGACTTACAGATAATATTTAAACCTGCATTTCTTTCCAGACTTCACCTTAACAAAATGTGGTCTCTTCAGCCAGACACCGTCATTCACAGAAACAACAAACTCTCCTTTGGGACACACTCTCTCCTCTCACGTGTTCATGTAGGGCAGTTTCTCAACCCCAGCGCCATGGCCATTTTGGGCTAGATAATTCTTTGTAGTGGGGAGCTCGTCTGCACGGCAGGATGTTTGGTAGCATCCTGGAACTTTACTCACTGGATACCAGTAACGACCAATGAAATGGTTCCAGACAGTGCCAGATGTCCCCCTGTGTGGGGCAGCGGGAGGGCAGAATCACTCCCAGTTGAGTATCAGTGGTGTGTACTGACATCTGCCTGCTCTTGGTTTACATACAATATATCCCAGTTAAGTACCAGGTATTATTTATGTAAGATTGATTTATTTTAAGCAATAATACTGTTTTGGAAATTGCTAACTACTCTGTAACTGTATGACAACTTGGTGATCAAAAGTCTGCCTTGAAAATAAAAGTTGAGGTCCAGCACGGTGGCCTACGTACTTTGGGAGGTGGAGGTGAAAGGTCTAGGATTGCTTGGGCCGAGGAGTTTGAGACCAGCCTGGGCAACAAAACAAGACCCCATGTCTACAAAAATCAAAATGAAAAAATTAGTTGGGTGTAGTGGTACATGCCTGTCATCCCAGATACTCAGAAAGCTGAGTTGGCAGGATCACTTAGGCCCAGGAGGTTGAGGCTGTAGTGAGCCATGATTGTGCCATTGCACTCCAGCCTGGGTGACAGAACCAGATCCTATTTCATTAAAAAAACAAAGTTGGTCCAGTGTCTTCCTTTTGGGGGTCCTAGTCCCATCCCTTTCTTGGCCCAGCCTTAGCCCTAGTCCAGCTTCAGTCAGCAGTCCAAGGCTGCTTGGCTAGTGGGTGGTTGTGGGTATACAAGCCTGTGAGGGAGTGGGTGGAGAAGGGGGTAAATTCCTGGCCTCTGGCAAAGTCCATATTTGCTTCATTCTCTGTAGTAGTCAGTTAATTATCAATAAAACTACCTTGATAATCAAGGCCTTCTTCAAAAACTTCAGTTAACCCTTAGAAAAGATCTTATCTGTTTATTCTAGTATGCCACAAAGTCTATAATTTTTAATGTGTGTCATGGTAAGAAAAAGTTTTGGGAATCACTGAGATTACTATTCAGAAGGGCTTCCTTAGCTCTCAGAGAGCTAGGTGCAATAAGTGTTTAAAATGCAGGCTCCTGGCTGGGTGCTGCGGCTCATGCCTGTAATCTCAGCACTTTGGGAGGCCAAGGCCAGTGGATCACCTGAAGTTAGGAGATGGAGACCAGCCTGGCCAACATGGCAAAACCCAGTCTCTACTAAGAAAAAAAAAAAAAAAAAAGTAGCTGAGCATGGTGGCAGGCACCTGTAATCCCAGCTACTCAGGAGGCTGAGGCAGGAGAATTGCTTGAACCCAGGAGGTGAAGGTTGCAGTGAGCCAGGAAGGCACCATTGTGCAATGGTCTGGGAGACAAAAGCAAAACACTGTCTCAAAAAATAAAATGAATAAAATAAAATAAAATGCAGGCTTCAGGCTCTCATGCCAGACCAATTTCATCAAAATCTCATGGTTTGGAGACCTGGAAATCTGCCTGTTAAGAATTATTGCATTACAATTTATTTATATTATGAAAAAATTATTTTTACTTTTCCTTCGCAGTCTAGAGATCAAAACTAAAAACACGGGAGAGTAACAAGCAAAGAGACTTCCCTTAGGGGTTTCTCTACATCCGGTTTCTAATGGGTTACTTGCTCACCAGCAGCAGCAGAATTACCGTCTATTTCCTCCCCAGTCCGCTGGAGGGCTTTGTTATTTTCCTGCTAAAATCCAAAATGATGGGGACTCTTACCTAAAAATGACATTTTGAGTATTTGGCTGAATTTCCCCAGAAAATCAATACCCTGGACTATTTACATCTGCAGCCTTTTAATCTTATTTTTCTGACAATCAATGTGCTGGGATCAACTAGTGAAAAAATGAGAACTGAAACCAACAGCTGGATTCATTTAAGACATTTCCTTTTCATTTCAACCTGAAATAAACTTTTCAGCAGATTGTCTTTGTGGCAGTTGAAGGCCAACATAAATTTAAACGATGGGTTGCTTGCCTTTAAGAAACCAAGACTTCCTGGTGCTTCTGCCAACAAAGGCTTCCTCGGGAGTTGGCAGGCGCTCTGCAAAGCACCAGGCTCTGTCGGCATGCACAGAAGGGGGACGCCTGCTTTCGGAGAAGATGTGACCAATTCAGATATAGCCTGGCAGGGGGACTCTGAGGACATGGCTCACAAGTTGTTACCTGATATCATATCCTGTTACTCACCGTGGCCCCCTGCCCAGTTCCTCATTGTTCTTCTCGGTTGCACACCTCCTACTTGGGCGATAGCAGAGAACTAATTTTTTAAAGGGGGGGAAAAAAGGTGAGAACATGCTGTGAAAATCTCTATTGACTGTGCAAAAGCAGTGTTTGTCCTCGTTTCTCAAACCTCAGCTTTTGTTCAAGTTTATAATTTTCTCAGTGGGAACAAAGCTGCCTAGATTACCAAAGGATTTTTGCCCTGAATCCATTGCAGGTATGCCTGTGACTGTATCTATGAATACCACCAAACAAAGCAAGATTTTAAAAAGTGTAGATGAGCAGGCTGATCATTGTGCTTCTTAACTTATTTCACAAATATGTCCGCTGGGTATCAGCTGTGTGTCAGACTCTGTGTTGGATGCTGGAGACACAATGGAAAACATAAGAGATGGGATCTCCACCCTCATTGGGCTCCTTGATGTTAATCAGATAATTGCTCAAATAGACACGAAAGTCTAATTGTGAGAGGGGCCATGAAGAAGGGGTGTAAGAGATTGTGGGAACCCTCATCGGGGATTTGGCCTGGCCAGGAGGTCAGGGAAGGCCTCTCGAGAAAATGAGGACCGATTGACAGCTGTAGGGTAGGAAAAGGAGAAAGGAGTAAGGGGAAGCATTTGTTTGACAGAGAAAAGTGAGTGTTTCCTTGTGGTGGGGATTGCATAATGGCAAACCACCTTTGAGGAACAAAGTGTAGGTGGCTGGGACACAGAGAGCCAATGATGCTGTGGCCAGAAACGAGACTAGAGTCAGACCCAAGGGCCAGACCATGCAGGTCCTGGTTTAGTGTTAAATCTTTGTCCTGTGAGCAGTGAGCTTATGTATCATCAATAGGTTTTTGCAGCAATGTGGTAAGACCAAATTTGTTTTAGATCTTAAAGGAGAGGCAAAATTTACCTCTACCCTCTTAGAGTTTTTCAACTGAGCCTGCAAATTAAACTGACATTAGACCAATTAACAGAAAAGCATGCACGTTTATTTAATATGTTTCATGTAATGTCGGAGTGCTTTGTAAGGAAATGAAAACCCAAAGTGGCAAAACCTAAATGCTTCTATACTAGCTTGAATAAAGAGGCAATTGCGAAACAATAACTAAACTATGTGTGCAGAGGCTAAAGGCAGTGATAAATGATTTTAACAAGGTCTTACAAAATTTCCTCACTTTCAACTTCCTGTCCTTGATAAGAATGTCATTTTCTTCCTGGTGTAAGAATCCCACGTATGGGGTTTTAGCTCTTGCTTTCAGGAAGAAAAAGGTAGGACCAGAACATCCTTCTTGCACCGGCTGCTTTTATTTTATGTGCCTTTAGCTCAAAATATTCTTTATGCCAAAGTGGTATGCTTCCAGCCACTCTTCAATCATTCTCTGCTTATGAGCTGAAACCTGGGCTCCATGACTTCATGGTGTAACATTCAATGCACATTTGAAAGCAGAAGGTATCCGTGTGAGCAAAATCAGAACATGTCACCCCAAAATATGCTGCTTTGGGATAAAAAGTTTTTAAGCTAAAGAAGCAGCAAATGGAGGAAAAGCACTCTATATATACAGTCCCTTTTTTATTGCCAAAAAACAGGATATAAATTCTCCTTTTCTGGAGACAACTGTAGACCCTTAGCAGCCCAGAGACAGCGCCAGAGGAATCAGCAAACCAACATTATTGCATTAGTTTTCTCCATCTGTTTACCTTCCTACAGTTTCCCACCTTGGAAGACTAAATCCACTCTCCTTTGTCCTGTTATTTCTCTACAAATGTATTTTCTTTATTGAAGATGATATAGAAGTGGAATTTGAAACCACTATTTTGAGTTACTTTTCATTAAGGTGTATCCTGCCTAATGTGTACACTGTTAATAAACTTATAAACTTGTTAATACATGTGTTTTTTTTTTCTTGTTAATTGGTCTTTTGATACGGAGTTCTTTCCCGCCCAAGATCCAAGATTGGGAGAGGTAAATTTTAGCCTCTCCTATACTTGTTAGTGCTTTGGAGTAACGAGGATAAAAATGTCCTTTAAAAAATAAAAATCAGAAATTGTTGAGTTCTCTCGTTGACCTCAGCAGATGAAATCAACTGATGTGCCAACTCATTAAGGAAATGACTTGGATCTTGGCGTAGGCAGCGACATAGTCTATGTGCAATGTTAACTAACTACGGACAGCTAATGAGGTTGTTTACTGGGTTACTGTTGGAAATAGGGTCTATGCAGATGTACTTAGTTAAGGATATTAAGATAAAATAACCCTGGATTTAAGGTGGGCCCTAAATCCAAAGACTAATGTCTTCATAAGACAAAGGAGAGACAGTTAGGACACAGAGAGACACAGAAAGAAGAAGGCTGTGTGAAGATAGAGGCGGAGATTGGAACGATGCTGCCGCAAGCCAAGGAATGCCAGAAGGCACCAGAAGCTGAAAAAAGCAAGGAGAGGTTCTCCCCTAGAGCCTGTGGAGAGGCCGTGCTGACCCCTTGATTTTGGACTTCTGATCTGAACTGAGGCAGAATACATTTCTGTTGTTTCAAGGCAACACATTTGTGGTAATTTGTTACGGCAGCCATGGAAAACCAATACAGGGGTGCAAATGGGTTCCCACCTCCAAGACTACACTACAATTATTGAAATTTTTTAGATCAGCAAGGAAACATGACAGAATAGCTTTGTTGTGTCAATTTTAAGTGTATACATAGCTTTCTTTCCTAAGGAAAAAAAAAAAGTAAGTTTCTCATGGTTCATGTTGCCTGCCTTAACAGTATTTGAGGGAGAAGTTTTATACATTTGTCATAGATTAAAAAACAAACCAAGTCCACTGTATTTTAAACCTAAGGTAATAGACAACTGTGGTTCAAACTGCACAGGTAACTTAAATTGCATTGCATTAACCAATATGAATGTCTTTTTGAGACCATGTTATATTAATGTAAATCTTGTTAAAGATCAAGTGAGTAGACAAATAAAAACGACAAAGGTCACTCTGGCTGCGATTGGAAGAAGTCAAGGAAAAGAAATTGGAAGAAGTCATAGCTGGAGACAAAACTCTGCACTGGAAGGGGTTAAGGGTTTTAGTGTGTTTGCAGGTGGGTGGAATTCAGGTTCTGCGGGCAGGGAGAAGCCCAGATGGGAGTGGTCTGGGTCCCGAATAGAGTACAGAGTCTGTTTGTGACTTAAAGAAGACCTAGAGTGGAGGGAGGGAGGGAGGGAGGGAGGGAGGGAGGCTGCTCCAGGTAAGTGGATTGGAACAAAGAGCATCCCCTGAGGAACCATGGCCGTCTGGATACCAGAGGGTTTTTTTTGTTTTAATTTTTGAATTTGGTGGGCACATAGTAGGTGTACATATTTATGGGGTAGATGGGGTATTTTCATACAGGCATGCAATGTGTGATAAGCACATCAGAGTAAATGAGGCATCCATCACCTCAAGTATTTATCTTTGAGTTATGAACAATATGATTATCCTCTTTCAGTTATTATTTTTAAATAAACTAAATTATTTTTGACGGTAATCACAGAGGATTTTTTAAATGTATCATTCTCTAGGCTTAATGCTCCATATAATTTAGTTTAGAAAAGTAAAATAATGTTAATTTTAATAATAGTGACTTGCATATACCCAACATTATAGATCCCCATCATATTGGCTATGTAAAGCTTTTTCTGAAGTTTACACTTTTAGGATGAGACTCTGAACTTTCAAGCACAGAAATACACATGAAAGGAGCTAATCACTGGTTTAGGCTCAGGGACATTTTCCACTAACGATTCTACCAGTCAGAATTACTTCTGCTTCCTCCCACTCTGTTTTTTTGGCTTCCCTGATTGTGGCTGTGTGTCCTTTCTGCCCTGTTTTGTTGCTTATCAGCTCTTCCTCCAGATGGTCTGTTCCCTAAAGGCAAGCTGTAGGAGCACTGATCACTGCCCTCGCAGTCACCTTTGTAGATCCCGAGTAAGTCATCTAACAAGTTAAGCCTACATAGATGCTTGCAATCACATAGTGTATCCCTGGAAGGGGGCACAAGAAACTGATGGAGGCACTGCATCTGGGGAGGAGATATGATGGGCTGGAGGCCAGGGTGAAAAGATGCTTCTCTTCATTCTATATGTTTTGAATGCCTTAATTTCTTTTATGGGTATGTATTGCTTTTACTCTAAAAAGTAAATAAATACTAAGCAAATGGTAGAGATACTGTTTTAAGACAGGCATTTATTCCATGCTTCAACCAGGTGACCCAAATTCCTATAACTTTTTCATGAAGTACCATTTCCTAACCATTTTGTATACATTTACTCATTTAGTTCTTATAGTAACCCCATGTAGTAAATACTACTATTATCCTCATTCTACAGGTGATGAAACTGAGGCACAGATGAATTAAATCACTGTTGAAGGGTTCGGAGCTATTCAATGCCAGGACCAGGGTGAGATCTCAGACAGTCCGAGTCCAGACCCTGCACTCTGGGCACCATCAACTGCCTCCCCTGCAGCTGCTCTGCACAGCTCTGCAGGTTTTCCATGGCTTTCCTTTGTTCCTTGATTCCATGCCTGAGAATATCTGCTAAGCTTGTTGGGGTGGCATCTCTAAGAGTGTGTTTTACCTGAGAGACTAATGATCCTCTTGAGAGAGAAGGCAAAGGAGGATAGGGAAGAGCCGAGTTTGATTCAATGAATGCCTCAGGTCTGTCTCTCAGATTACCTCCCACCTTGGCCCGTGGGGCACTGTGCCTTAGACATTTGGTGAGCAGGCTGCGATGGGTTGCCTGCAAAACTAAAAAACGCTGCAACAGGGAAAGCACTTGCACCTCTATCAGTTGCAGGAGACGGTGATGGAAGGATAGGAAGAGGCGACACCCAGTGTTGGAGTCTCCCTGCTCAGCATGAGCCCTGGTTGCTTTGACTGGGGCATGATGGGTGTCAGCACCAAAGCTGATCTCAATAGCAGAGTTGCAATGTCTCCTATCATCGGTGATAAGACCTGCTCTATTGTGAAGCAGAACAGGCAGAGTCAAATGATAATTGCCATTGTTAAGAGAATCAGCTTGGGAAACAAATATGAAATACTTGTGGACATTCCTGGAGATATTTGAAAGAAATTTCAGGGAGGCTGAGTGACTGCAGAAAAAGTTGCTGTGGAATCAGAAAGCCGGATGTGGTGGCTCACATCTGTAATCCCAGCACTTTGGGAGGCCAAGGCGGGGCGGATCATCTGAGGTCAGGAGTTCAAGACCAGCCTGACCAACATGGCAAAACGCTGTCACTACTAAAAATACAAAACTTAGCTGGGCGTGGTGGTGTGCACCTGTAATACCAGCTATTTGGGAGGCTGAGGAAGGAGAATTGCTTGAGCCTGGAAGGTGAGGGTTACAGTGAGCCACGATCGCACCACTGCACTCCAGCCTGGGTGACAGAGTGAGACTCCATCACAAAACAACAACAACAACAACAACAAGGAATCAGAAAAACACTTTTTGTCTTTGACATTGCTCGTAGGTTGCTGTGGTCTGATTTACTTAGGCTCAAGCATGCATCTAGCTTTTAGAGACTCTGAATATTACACAGTTTGGGAGGCCCTCTTCAAGGATAGAAAATTATGAACATAAAATTAGGTACGGGAACTTGGAAGAGGCCCATTCAAGGCCTTCACTGGTTTCAGCACATTCACCTCTGCAGAGATAGGAGGTGTCAATAATACTTACCCAAATGTATACTGCATTATGGAGTTCTCAACCTGCTTCGCTCAGCTATGGGTTTTGAAAGAGTCTCTTTCTGAGAAAGAAAACAAAACAACATAAAACATAACTGAATGTAAGAGTCAAAGTTGCAGTGGTGTTCTCTGTCCCAAAGCTTCAGTGTGTTGAGTAGTGTGGAAACTATCGTAATTGCCACCCCCAGCAGAAATGTGTCCCTAACATTATCTTTCAATTGAAAGTGTAGCTCTCTTCTGCTGAGTAGCAGATTGAAAGTCATGCCAAGAGAAAACCAATTATCAAGTGTGAAATGCACTGATGCTTAATACTTTTTATAGACACCAAGCAAATTGTTCCAGAAAGGACACATTTGCAATATGAAAAAGCACTTTAAAAAAAAAAAAAAGAAAAAGCACTTAAATAATGACGTTCTAACGACTTTCTATGGATGACATATACTGTAATGTTCATCTCTTGTTGAAGAGGCCAAAGCTGATGAAACTACCCACTGAGCATTACCTGAGAACTAAAGTCACAAGAATTCTCATTTGGTAACTGTAATGAGATAGTAACTGGCAGTGATGGGAAAGGGTAGGTAATTGTAGATATAAATGAATCTTTAGTGAAATTTGTGTAGCCAAAGCGAAGAAGAAAAACTGTAACACTGGATTTCAATACTTTTTTTTCTACATAGTAGTTTCTCAGTATTGCTACTAAGTGTCTCACATTTTGGTTCCATCCATATTGTTAATCTGGAGGCAATTCAAGCTAAGGTAAGTTTCTGCTTACGTTCTGCTCTCTGGCTTCCTCCAGTCCAGCCTCCGTCTGTTCTTGTTGCTTGAGTAATTGTTACTATCCTATTGTTCCACTTAAAATCATTTGGAACTCTGAGTGTGACACACAGGTTTCTCACTCAGAGACCAGCCCTCTGCCCTGGCTCAGCCTCTCTGGAGCTCCTGCCCATCCAGCTGCCTGGCCCTCCACCAGTTTGCTCCCTGGAGCCTGGAATGCTCTTTCCCAGTTCCTGGCACACAATTACTCTCCCTTAAGACTCAGCTGCAGTGACGTTTTCTGGGAATTTTTTTCAGAGGAGTGATCATAGTTTTTCTATATCCCTTCTCCTTCATGGACCTCTGCCCAAAGCATATTGATTTCCTTAGATAATTATTTGCTTGTTTGCCAATCTCTCTCTTCTAGTCTATAAGATCCTGAAAGGCAGAGGGGATCTGAGACCATGCTTTATGTCACCTTGTTTTTTCTGTATCATTGCTACTTAGTTTGTGCTGGATACCTACTGGGCACCTAATAAACATCTGATGAGCCATTAAGTAGTGAATTGGAGCAGAACTTTGAGATAAAAAGTATTATCTTGGTTCTCAAATAGTCTTCCTTTGGTGTCTGCGCAAATGCCACCCTGTGTAAAATAACATCCCTCTTCTAGCTCAGTGGCACTTCCATACTCTGCTTTGTTTTTCTCAATAACATGCTATATATTTATATTTATATATATATTTTTTTATTGCCTCTGTGTCCCTGGGCTCCCTATGAGAATGCAAGCACCATACAATTAAACAACAGCAACAACAACAACGAAAGGACTGCTTGTTAATTTCGATTCCTAGCCCTGAGAACAGTGCCTGGCAGTCAGAACATTTTTGTTGAATGAAATTAGTACAGTGATTCTCAGGCATGCATATCCCAAGGAAAGAGAATTGGTTCCATAGGGATAAGTTGCCAGATATAGCAAATAAAAAAATAGATGCCCAATTAAATTGGAATATCAGCTAAATAATGAATAATTTTTTAGTTTAAGTATGTTCCATTGAATGTTTAGGAGATTTACACTAAAAAATTATTTTCTGTTTATCTAAAATTCAAATGTAGTTGTATGCATTGCAGGTGATCTGGCAATCTGAATTAGGAAGACCTTTTCTTTTTCTTTCTTTCTTTTTTTTTTTTTTTTGAGACAGAGTTTTACTCTTGTTGCCCAGGCTGGAGTACAATGGCGTGATCTCAGCTCACTGCAATCTCCACCTCTCAGGTTCAAGCAATTCTCCTGCCTCAGCCTCCCAGGTACCTGGGATTACAGGTGCCCACCACCAAGCCCAGCTAATTTATATATTTTTAGTAGAAACAGTGTTTCACCATGTTGGCCAGGCTGGTCTTGGACTACTGACCTCAAATGATCTACCTACTATCTCAGCCTCCCAAAGTGCTGGAATTACAGACATGAGGGACCATGCTTGACCTAGGGGGACTTTTTCAGACATCATGTAACTCTTTTCCTCAGAGATTCTGAAAAATTTTGAATTAACAACCGTGTTATATTTTCCCCTTGTCAATGAAATTGTTTCACATCCTTCAGATGTATTAGGGTGAAAAAATGATTATCACCCTTATTTAAGCTGGTGTTTTTACTTTATAAAGAAGGACAACACAGGACCAGGACAAGAATGATAGGAGAAATCTGCTGTAGTTCAGTGAACTTCCCAATATGCCTTATCGCGTTTCATGTGCCTGTCACTCTGGGTGGTCAAACTACACAGTAAAAATTGACCTAATTTCACTGGACAAATAAAATCAACGACATAAAGAAGTATAGAGTAGAGGAAATGCTAAACTCTTTGATGTCAATTCTAAAAGTGATGGCATCTAGAAAAGGTGAGGCCACAAGTGAGTCCAGGTGTGGGGGAAGGTGGCGAACATTGAACTGGCTGGGTACAAGCAAGTGACGGGAGGCCACGCCAGCCTGATGATACAGCAGGCACTTCTCACAGAGGAGACAGGCACCTGGCCTGGACCTCCCTGGAGGGAGCAGAAGGTGTGAGAGTGTAGTAGTGAGTGCTGTGCACACGTGTGTGTGTTTGTAAGGCACAGGGATTATGGACAGAGCCACTACCGAGGCAGTTCTCACAGTAGCTGGGCAGAGCCTGCAGCAGCTCAGCAACGCCTCTGCTGGCAGACTGTGACTAGACTGCTCTGCGCCAGGCAGGGCTTCTATGAAACACAGTGAAAAATTATTTCCTAGCTGCAATAGCCAGAGCTAGTTCTAGAAGTTAGAAGTCTGGTGAACTCAGATGGTTTTTCAGCTATGGGTCTCACAAAGCCTGAATCAAGGTGTCAGACAGACAGGGCTCTTATCTGAGCTTGAGGGAGAACCCACTTTCAGGCTCATTCAGATTGTTGACCAAATTCGGTTTCACGCATGGGTAGAGCTGAGGTTCCTGTGTCCTTGCTGGCTGTCCAGGTGAGGGGTGCTGTTTCCAGCATCTGTAGGCGGCCTGCATCCTTTGGCTCCTGCTCCGCTTTCTCCTTCTTCAAAGCCAGCCACGGTGGGCTGAGTCCTTGCTGTAATTTCAATCTCTGACTTCCACTTCCGCCTTCTCTCTCCTGCCTCTCCTTCTGCTGAGTGATCTCTTTCTTTTAGGATGTATAACCTTAATTCCCTCTGCCATCTCTATTTTGCCATGTAATATAACCTATTCAGAAACATGGTATTGGGGTGAAGATCATGGGGGCCCCAGTTCTGCTTACCAGAGCAGCCTCTGGCCTTAGAAAATGAGAGTATATAGGTATGCATTTGTATAAAGGAACACTTGAGTGATACAAAAAATGTGTGTGTGTGTGTGTGTGTGTGTGTATGGTTAGCTATAGTTGGTGACTGATATAAGGAAAAGGTTATAAATTGTGGCTTCTCAGAGTAAAGCATTTTATAGCATTATGTGTTTTGAACAAAGTGAATGTCTTATCTGGTTTAAAAAATAAGTACCCTCAAAAAATTAAAAACAGAATTATTTTATTGTGATGGTTAATTTATGTGTCAGTTTGGGCCACAGGGTGCCCAGATTGAATATTATTTCTGGCTGAGCCTGTGAGGATGCTTCTGGATGAGATTGGCATTGGAGTTGGTGAATTCAGTAAAGCAGATTGTCCTGCTCAGTGGGTGGCCATCATCCTAGCCACTGAGGGCCTGAATAGAACAAAAAGATGGAAGGAGAAACGTGCTCCTTTTTATCCCCGCTGCCTGCCTAGTTGAGCTGGAACATTGGTCTTCTCCTGCCCTTGAACTGGGATTTGTACTCTCAGCTTTCCTGGTTTTCAGGCCTTTGGATTCAGACTAGAATCATATCACCGGCTTTCCTGGGTCTCCAGCTTGCAGATGGTGGGACTTCTTAGCCTCCATAATCAAGCAAACTGATTTTGTATTATCTATGTATCTTTTTTTTTTTTTTTTTGAGACAGGGTCTCACTCTGTCACCCAGGCTGGAGTGCAGTGGCACCATCTCAGCTCACTGCAGCCTCCACCTCCCAGGTTCAAGTAATTCTTGTGCCTCAGCCTCATAAGAAACTGGGATTACAGGCATGGACCACCATGCTGGGCTAATTTATTTGTTAGACACGGGGTTTTGCTATGTAGGCCAGGCTGGTCTTGAACTCCATCAAGCAATCCACCCACCTCAACTTCTAAAATGCTGGAATTACAGGAGTGAGCCACTGCACCTGGCCTATCTGTCATCTATCTATCTATCTCCCTCCCTCCTGTGAGTTCTGTTTCTGTTGAGAACGATTACACATATGATCCAGCCATTCCACTTTAAGGCATATTTACAAAAGAATTGAAAGCATGGTCTTAAAGAGATATTTTCTATATCGATGTACATAGCAGTGTTACTTACAATAACCAAGAGCTGGAAGCAACCCTAACGTCTATTGATGGATGCATGGATAAACAAAATGTAGTGTATACACACAATGGAATATTAGCCTTGAAAAGGAGGGAAATTCTGACATATGTTTCTGACATATGGTGGAAATTTGAGGACATTATGCTAAGTGAAATAAGCCAGTCACAGACAAACACTATATGCTTCCACTTATATGAGAGATCTAGAGTAGTCAAATTCCTGGAAACAAAAAAGTAGAATGGTGGTGGCCAGGGAAATGGGGAGTTTGTTAATGGGTGGAACTTCAGTTTTGCAAGATAAAAAGGTTGTGGAGATTGGTTGTACAACAGTGAATATATGTGACACTACTGGACTATGTACTTAAAGACAGTTAAACCAAGTGCAGTGGTATATGCCAGTAATGCCAGCTACTCAGAGAGGGGAGGATCGCTTGAGGCTAGGAGATCAAGGAGGTAGTGTGCTATGATGGCACCTGTGAATAGCCACTGAACTCCAGCCTGGGCAACATAGCAAGACTCTGTCTCTTTAAAAAAATGGCTGAGATGGCAACATTTATGTTATGTGTATTTTGCCACAACTTAAAATATTTAAAACTTAAAAAAAATAAGTAAAAGCTGTATTATCTCAGAACGTGAATGAAATGAAGAAGAGGAATTGGCATTCCTGTGGTCCATAGCCCCACCTCTATCCCTCACTCTCTGCTCACACCATGCTACCAACTGGGCAAATATGGCCAATGGCTATTAATCTGACTGGCTAAATTGAAGCTGCTGCTAGGCTTTCTTAACCGGTGGCTTAACTAGCATAAATGCTACAGGGCTGTGTCCACGGAGCAGGGGCTGACTCATCCCTGGGAGTGTGGTAAATCTTGGTCTGTGTCTCGACTTCGGACCGAATTCTCATAAGAATCTCCTGCTCTGTGGTTTGCTTCCCTGGAGATTTTATTTTGTGTTCTAGAAGGAAATACTCCCTCAGATGACTGACAATGAGCACATTCTATTCCTTCAGTTGAATCCCCATCCTTTACCCCTAGAAAGTTATCGTTGCTCAATGTACCCCAACAAGAGAAATATTTCTGAATACAGTAGCCTAACAGGAGTACACTTTGGTCATGACTAACACCATCATTTAGAAGTGACTACCAGCTCTCTTTCTCATTATTAGGTGGAAATGCCATGAGCCGGGTCCAACTTATTTTGTGTTTTCGCTTCAGTTATTGATGGATTCTTTCCTACTCCTTACCTCTTAAAAAAATCTGAAAAAGGCCAGGTGCGGTGGCTCATGCCTGTGATCCAGCACTTTGGGAAGCTGAGGCAGGCGATCACCTGAGGTCAGGAATTGGAGACCAGCCTGACCAACATGGAGAAACCCCATCTCTACTAAAAATACAAAAAAAAATTAACCAGGCATCACGCCTATAATCCCAGCTACTCAGGAGGCTGAGGAAGGAGAATCGCTTGAACTAGGGATGCAGAGGCTGTGGTGAGCCGAGATCCGACCATTGCACTCCAGTCTGGGCAACAAGAGCAAAACTCCATATCAAAAAAGAAACAAAATCTACCTATCAATTGATCATCTATCAGGTGATGTTATGAGCTGAATTGTGCACCCATCCAAATTTATGTCTTGGAGTCCTAATGCTCAGTACTTTCAAATATGACTGTATTTGGAGATAGAGTCTTTAAAGATGTAATTAATTGAAAATTAGGTCAATAGGTGGGTCCTAATTCAATAAGACTGATGTCCTTATAGGAAGAGGAAATTAGCACATAGTCACATAGGGAAGATTTATGAAGAGACTGAGAAAAGAGGACGATCAACTAGGAAGGGAAGAGGTGTCAGAAGAAACTAACCCTGCCAACACCCTGATCTCAGACTTCCAGCCTCCAGAATTGCGAGGAAATAAATTCCTGTTGCTTAACCCATCCAGTCTTTGGCCCTTTGTTATGGCCACCCTAGCAAACACATTCAGGTCAACAGCTGACTCTCCTCAGGAGCCATCACTAATTCCATACAAAGAAGACAAACGTTTTCCTGGAGAAGCCCAATACCCACATCTGCTGAGCATTAGCTCTGGCCAGATGCACACGTTTACTTTGCCACAATGATGACACCCTTTCAGGCTGTAACATCTGTTCCTCTAGTTGTTGAGCGATTTTCTTGAAATGCATGTGCACTGACTTTACATTTGTGTAATTAAAAGTGAGGGGTGTTGGCGCAACTGTGTTGGAGCAGGAAGGAAACTCAGCAATGCGCAGAGGTGGGGGGCCGCTCCAGCTGTCGCTCCAGCTGGGGCCTGTTGGGTCTGTTGTGCCTTAGCCAGGGCCTCTCAGGCACAGAAACATGGAGCTTCTGGAACAGGCTATTGGACCCAAAGGGTGACACAACTGAATTTGGACTGGATTCATCACTGTCCTTTATTCTCCCTTCCACGCCATACTGCCTTCCACTCCACTCTCACTCCCTAAGTCAGTGTGTGTGTGTGAGTGTGTGTGTGAGTGTGTGTGTGTGTGTGTAGGCTGAAATCACTTCAGGAGTGATTTGTACTAAGGGAGAGGCTGTATTGCTAATGACTACAAACCACACCTGCTCCAGGGGCAAAACAAGAAAGACCAGATGATGGCAGGCCTGCCTAGAAGAAAAAAACAAAGCACACAAGGTCCTCTTTCCCTTTATTATATTTCTCCATCTAATTGTGGGAAGATTCATTTTGCTTTGTGTCTCTCTTCATGCAGTGTGTAGGAAGAATGACCCAGGAAGATGACATGTCAGGAAGCCCAGAGACACTCCCATTTGTAATATCGGAAGGGAGAGGGGCCTTAATTTCCCAGGTGGATTTGTAGGCTGTCGATGCTGAGCTGCAATGGTGTCCTTGGCACTGTGGTTAGCACCCACACAGAAACACAGATTTGGCTTCCCTCCTTGAACTTGTGAAGTGTGTGAGGGCTCTTCTAAGTGGAATGGAGCAGTGAGGCAGACTGACCGTGTTAGGATTCTCTATGTGTAGGGCCATTTGGCTGATCAGGTGATTTGAGTGTTGAAAAAGCAAGCTGTCCTAATAGTTGCTTTATAAACATGTTTACACCCAGATAAAAGGCTGAATACTAACTCAGGTATAAAATGGCGGATTTCTTTCTAGCCCTAGAGGCTGTTTAGTTCCTTCAGCTGGGCGGGAATGGGATCATGAAGCCTGAGGGCTTATTTCTAAATACATACACACCCCATGGCTCTAGTTTAGTTATAAAAATACAGACTGCAGACATAAGGACACATCCTTGAGGAACCTTGAGTCCTCTTCATATGCTTAGAACTGAAAGACAAACCTAAGTTATTTTGAGTGTAAACATTTCATCTTTTCATAGAATGGGAGCCTTTCCATCTGACTTCATTGGTCAAAAAGTCAAACTGTTATTAAACAGTGATTGTTGATTATCTGAACTAGGAGGGAAAAGTGTCTAGAATTACCAAGTGTTTATAAAATACGAATTGCCTTTAAAAAAATCACAGGTAGAAACAGAGCCCTGGAATCATCAAAGTCAATGAGATCTGCTGGAACAGAGAATCACCATGAATTCAGCAGGTGAGATCCCCCAAGCCAAGACCTCAGAGGGAAGCTTTGAGCCCCACAGAAACACCCACAATAAAAACAAACAGGTCTTTTGTTTAGTCGTCTTGGGTCTGGGTCAATTTTATCTATTTATACAGATGCAACAGGAGGTCTGAAGCTCGCATTTCAAACATTGAGTCGTTAACCATGAAAAGTCACCCTGCCAAGAGGGGATGTGCAGCTGGTCTGTTTACTGGCAAAAGCAGTGAGACCCAGGGATGGTGTGCCCCTGTCATTAGCGCAGCCAGAGGGCAGCACTGTCACTGGGATACTGCACATTACTGTGGAGCTGGGGTGGCCTGTCACTCAGGGAGTTGGCAGCGCAGAGAAGCTCATCTCCGTGGGCCTCCAGTGTTAAAATGAGGAATTGGCCCAGACTGGCGTTTCCTCAACTATGATCCACAAATATAGGATTCTGTGGGTAAGTTTAGAAAAGTCTGGGTTCAATAAGTTAAATAGGATTCTTTACTTTGATATTTCTTTGATTTAATATTTTAACGATATTGTGACTCCCCCCAGATGGGGATAAGATAAATGATGTTCCCCAAAGTGCTTGAACACAGAATTCTTTGGGAAGTGTTGAGCCAGCAGGTCTAATATTCCAGGATTCCAGACAGAGAATGAGGCCCTGAGATGCAGGAGTGGAGAAAGAGAGAGACCGCGGGCTCCTGCTTCCAGAACCCACTCAGTGGAAGAAGTTGGAAGGAGCTCCTTGGAGTGTTTATGGCAATGGCAAAGGTTATTTTTTTCCAAAAAAACAAACGCCACTAGCACTTTCCGATTAGGATGAAACTTGTGTTTAGGCAGAGTTTATATACTGACCTGTGATGTGCTGGTTTAAGTGCTGAAAAGTTAACCTAACCCTCCCAAAATTCTTTAGCCACTAGCAACGAATCTCTTAATTCCAGTCACATTCTTTGTGTCCTGTTAAAATACAAAGCCCCCAGGAGAGAGATCTAACGTGTTATAAATGTGTATGAAGCTCTTAGATTCTTTTCTGAGGAAAGAAGAAAGAAGGATGGGACAAGGAAAGGAAAGAAGGATGGAAAGAAGGAAGGGAGAGAGGGAGGGAGAAAGGGAGGGAGAGGAGAGAGGGGAAGAGATGGAAGGAGGGAGAAAGGAAGGAAGGAGGGAAGAAAGGAAGGAGGGAAGAAAGGGAGGGAGGGAGAGGAGGAGGAAGAGAGGGAATGAGGGAAGGAGGAAGAAAGGAGGGAAGGAAGGAAGGGAGGAAGAAAGGGAGGGAGGGAGAGGAGAAGGAGGAAGGGAGGGAAGGAGGAAGGGAGGAAGGAAGGAAAGAAGAAATGGAAGGAAGGAAGAAAGAAAGGAAGGAAGGAAGCCTCTTACGTAAATATGGCATAAGAGGGCCTCAGGTTTTCCTGAGGTGCACTAAGATTAGATTCCCTGTAGCAGAGCCTGAGACAGGGATTCTCGTGAAGAGGTCTGTTGTTCTGGGAGAAAGGGAATTGGGAAACCAAGATCTGACAGGGGAAGAAAGCTAAGCAAGGGTGAGTTCTGCCACAGCCAGGCCCCGCAGGAAGTATCTGGGCCATAGCTGTGCCAGGATTTTTCTCACCCCCAGGCAGAGGCCAACCTTTTGTATCTCTGTGTCAGGCAGTCATTAGTTGCAGGCTGCCCCATCCTGTGTCCCTGAGTTGGGTGCAACCTTCCAGACAAGGACGCTCCCATTCAGCTGAGGGCACTGCTGTAGGGAAGGGGCGGTATGAGTAGTCAGGGGCCAACACTCACAGTAACTGCAGCCAGATGGAGAGGCTCTGGGTGAGGCGCCGCTGCACCCACTCCACATGTATTCAGAATTGGCTCTGTTTGACTCACAAAATTTCAAGTAACTGAAATAGCTTATGAAATTCCTCATGTTTCTTCTTCTCTTGGAGTCTTAAGTGTTGATTTTTAAAAAAGCCTTTTCTAGTGAGAGCTTGACATTTCCTTGGGGGGAATTTTAGCAATTCTCTAAGATCCTCTCTCCGTTCCAGTAATTATTAAAGATTAAAGGAATTATGATGTTCTCCAATCTGTCTAGATTATTTTTCTACCAGAAGGATTCTTCAAAGCGCACTTGACATGCCCATATCCCTTTGAGGAATACTAAAGTTCTGTATTTTAAAAAAGGTGTAGGGGGCTAGTTATCTTTTGAGAAGAAAAAGCTAGTTTCCTGGCTTTCATTTTTTTTACAAATCGGCCCACAAAAAAAAAAAAAAAAGGAAAACCTTCTGCCTTTCAGATACTTTTTTTTTTTTTTTAACCATAAAGCAATTCGCGACCTATTTGAAGGAGATTTCAAGGTAATCCTTTTTAGTTCTCAGTGTAAGATAAGGATATTGGCTCTTAATGTAAAAGTTTTTAAAATTCATTTGCCTAATAATTATTATTCAGCTATAAAGTCTTCTCTACAGTGTGCCTTGAAGAACTGAGAAGGACTTTATTTATTTATTTATTTTTATTTTTTACCCTCCAAAAGATCTACTTGAATTGAAGGGCTTAGGTTTCTCTTTTCAAAACCTCCAATTCTCTTTTCTATATATCTGTCACATGATGGAGGGAATTCAGCTTAATCCATTCTCCTGTTTCTTGTGGATGTTTGGTGTAGGAGAGCCACGGGGAAGCTTCCCCCTCCCCCTCTGAAAGTTGTGAACCTGGAATAACTGAGACAGCTCTCAGTTGACTTAGAAAGCTTATTTTGCCAAGGTTAAGGACGTGATCTTGACATAGCCTTAGGAGGTCCTGAGGACATGTGCCCAAGGTGGTCGGGGTACAGCTCGCTTTTATACATTTTTTTTTATTGCATTTTAGGTTTTGGGGTACATGTGAAGAACATGCAAGATTGTTGCATAGGTACACACATGGCAGTGTGATTTGCTGCCTTCCTCCCCATCACCCATATCTGGCATTGCTCCCCATGCTATCTCTCCCCAACTCTCCACCCCCCACTGTCCCTGCCATTTCCCCCAACAGACCCCAGTGTGTCATGCTCCTCTCCCTGTGTCCCCTCCCTGGTTCCCATTGTTCAACATCCACTTATGAGTGAGAACATTCGGTGTTTGATTTCCTGTTCTTGCGTCAGTTTGCTGAGAATGATGGTTTCCAGGTTCATCCATGTCCCTACAAAGGACACAAACTCATCGTTTTTTATGGCTGTATAGTATTCCATGGTGTATATGTGTCACATTTTTCCTGTCCAGTCTATCATTGATGGGCATTTGGGTTGGTTCCAGGTCTTAGCTATTGTAAACAGTGCTTTTATACATTTTAAGAGACATAATACATCAATCAATGTGTGTAAGATTTATATTAGTTTGATGGAAGAAAGAGACAAACTGAAGGGGGTGGGTAGGGGGCGGGGCATCCAGGTCATAGGTAGATTATCCAGGTCATAGGTGATTGGCAATTGGTTAAAAGAGTTATTATCAGTAGAAAGAAATGTCTGGATTAAAGTAAGGGGTTGTGGAGGCCAAGATTTTATCATGCAGATGAAGCTTCCAGGTAGCCGGCCTCAGAGAAAATAGACTGTAAAGGTTTCTTATCAGGCTTAAGGTCTGTGTTGCCATTAATGCTGGAGGGGCACAGTGAGGCATGTCTAAACCCCTCTACCACTATGACCTGAACTGGATTTTCAGGTTAACTACAGAATGCCTTTGGCTGAGAGGAGGGGTTCATTCAGATGGTTGTGAAGGGGAGAGGGATTAGAATTCTATTTTTGGTTTACAAAATTCACTAAAAAAAAATCATCTCCCAAAAGACAGGTTAATTGGAGAAAAGGCATACAGATTTATTTAATGTGTACACAGCATGCACACGGGGAGAACCCCTGAGTGACTGCCCACCCTGCAAGGTGGTTCAGAAGCATGGGCATCATTCTAACAGTACAGGTGGGAGAAGGGAGGATTTGGTTGAGGAGATCTGGGGAGAATGAATGGATTAGGGAGCAGAGATTAATGCATGTTATCTTGTGAACGGATCTGTTTAGGCATGAATAGGTTAGAGGTAGAAGGTATATAAGTCACATGGCACCAAAATACATTAGGGGTGGCAAATATCCAAGTTACTGGCAGCGAATTCTTGTCTTTTCAGAAGGAAGAGTTCGGTTGAGGAGCATACAGTAGAAAAAGAGACCAAGGCAAGTTTCAGAGCAGGAGTGAAGTTATTAAAAAGCTTTTGATGGGATGTCAAGTGGATAGAACTAAAGAAGCAAAAAAAAAAAAAGCTTTCGAGCAGTGGCCAGTCATGGTGGTTCACACCTGTAATCCCAGCACTTTGGGAGGCTGAGACAGGCAAATCACTTTAGGTCAAGAGTTCGAGACCAGCCTGGCCAACATGGTGGAAGCCTGTCTCTACTAAAAATACAAAAATTAGCCGGGCGTGGTGGCTCACTCCTACAGTCCCAGCGACTCAGGAGGCTAAGGCACGAGAGTTGCTTGAACCTGGGAGGCGGAGGTTGCAGTGAGCTGAGATGGTGCCACTGCATTCCAGCCTGGGTGACAGAGTAAGACTCTGTCTCAAAGAAAAGAAAAAAGAACAGGAAGGAACAAAAGGAAAGAAAGTACACTTGGAAGAGACCCACATGGGTGACTTGAAGGACAAGTGGACCAGTGTGGCATTTGACTTTTTGACTTGGAGTTTTATATGCTGGCAGACTTCCAGGATCTTGTGTCCTTTTGCCTGTGATTCTTTCCTTGGAGTGGGCTGCCCGCATGCGTGGTGACTTGCTAACACTGGAAAAGTGAACATGCTCAGTGTGTGTACTGGTGTTGTATGCGTGCTCACGTGTGGTGCTCTTCCCTTTTCCAGTGGAATGCCCCCAGAAAGTCATACTCTGCCATTTTGTCTCTTCATGCACATACTTGAGCCCACCTGACCAATTCCTGAGATTTTAATGGAAGTTGCCAATAACCAATTTCAAGTTTGTGTCTATTGGGAAATTGCCTCACCCTGCACCTTCTATGACCAATTATCATTGTAGAGAGGCAGTATGACATTGCTGGTGGGTGGGGCAAGCCCTCTCTCAGCCCGCTCATGTCTGACTAGCTACCTACTATAATAGTTACAGTCTTGCTTTTACAGGGAGGGGAAGAAAAAACAATTGTTCCTTTTTGTGGGTTGCTTTAAGCAGATGAAGTCATCCTGTGTTTGGGGAAAGACAGTGAAAGAGAGAAGGTCAGCAAGACTTCCTGTAATCCCAGCACTTTGGGAGGCCGAGGCGGGTGAATCACAAGGTCAAGATATCAAGACCATCCTGGTCAACATGGTGAAACCCCATCTCTACTAAAAATACAAAAAATTAGCTGGGCATGGTGGCGCGTGCCTGTAATCCCAGCTACTCAAAAGGCTGAGGCAGGAGAATTGCCTGAACCCAGGAGGCGGAGGTTGCGATGAGCGGAGATTGCGCCATTGCACTCCAGCCTGGGTAACAAGAGCGAAACTCCGTCTCAAAAAAAAAAAAAAAAAAAAAAAAGACTTTGAGGCCTCTTCAGTTCAGCATGGGAAAGTGTCATATTCTAGGGTATTGGTTTCTGAGCTCCAACATTGACAGGCCTATTTAGGTGATCTTAACAACCTGCCTATGCTATAAAGTTGCTTTCCTAGTCCTCCTGGAAATTCACCAAAGGTGCACGGAAATTTCTAGAGGATCCTATCAGAGGCTGTATGGTCTCCCGAAGTTCCAGCACAGAGCCAGGAATCAGCAGTCTTGGCCAGCACGAAAAAGATAAATGACACTTTTTCACATGTTTGTGGAGAGATCCCGTCTATCACCCTTGCCAGATTAGATGATTCTTTTCTGAAAAGAAATTGTCTTTTATTCCCCAAGAGCCTTGCGCAAAAGAGGCACTTAAAATAAATTACAAAACTCTGCATCGCCCTGCCTGATATTCCTTTTGATGATATGAGTGAGCGTGTGGGGTGGGGGTGAGGGGGGTGGGAAAGTGCTGAGGAGGATGCCATCTGGCAAAAACTATTTTGTCATCTTTCCCTTTTCCGTGGCTTATTTGCAAAATATATGCTTTCAATTTTCCAGGCTTTGGCTCTATATTCAAAGTTAAGCTTTCAGAATTCCAAAAATAATATCGCCTTCCCCTTAAAAAAAATAAAAGTTCTCCTATTTTTTTTCCTCTCAAAAAAGCCTGGCTTTTATAAATAAAAAGTACTTTGGCTTCCAAGCAATTTGGTCTGCTATGGATTTACAAGATCCATGCGGCAATTCGTTTGACTTCAGGCTCCCTCCCCTGGAGAACAGTGTGTATCTAAGCACTGTCGTGAAAGCCAAACTATGGCGTCCATGGTGGAAATCTACAAGGGGAAAGGGGAACAGCAGCTTCCTAATATAGCCAAACACCATGCCCAACATGTCAGTACCTGTCTGTAGAATTAGATTGCATGCTGTGGACACAGAGGTTTCCAGCAGGGACTGGGAACTGAAAGCCACGAGCTGGCAGCACATCCAGGTCTCAGGGAACACACCACATAGTGCTTGTCCTCCTCAAGGAATAAACTCGCCTCATCCATCAGATGAAACAGAAGTCCTCAGATCTAATCACCATCCATTCCTTCCCCAGGCCCCCACTTCTAAACTAACCTCAGTGAGTGCCTGTCCTTTCCTTCCTTCTTCCTGACTCCAGAGATGAACTTGTTCCTATTTCTGTCCAGGAAGATGTCTAATTGTCTGTGGGAACGTGGAGTAAGTGCTCTTACGTGGCTCTGTGGTTGATTCAGCATCTGTCACCTCTGTCACCCCAGCTCAGTGCTCCTCCCATCTTGGCACGGCTGTCTCTGCTCTGAATCACATCTGTCTCCCCATGAGGTGGTGAGCTGCTCAAGGATGGAGACTGTACCTGATTCTGTTTTCCCTTCAGAATGTAGCACATCACTTGCAAACTATATGTGCCCCTTAACTGGTTCTTCTAACTAGTTTTATGTTTAATTTTGTTTCCTTTTGTGAAACAGTGACAAAATGAGTCACATGCTTCAAGGAAATCAACATGGAAATGTTGTGTGAAATGGACAGGAGAATAGAAAAATTGTCAATGGGACTAACTGTCAGAAAGCTATCAGAACAGTCTGCTTCATAGGCAATACGCTCCTGAATAGCCAAGTGCGGCAGGTAGAAGAGAAGGATCATCTGCAAGAGAGCGTTCAGAGGCAGACTCAGCAGGCTGGTAAGGAGGGAATGCAGTTTTCCACATTTGGGAACCACTATCAAAGTTTGATAGCATTAATACATTAATTCAATTTGTATATAGTGCCCCTTCTCATGCTAGGTACTATTCTAGGGGCTGGGGACAAAGATAATAACAAAAGGAAACAAAATTAAACATAAAACTAGTTAGAAGAACCAGATTTAAGAGGGGGAAGTGAAGGTAATATTAAGGCTTTTTTTTGCTTGTCAAGTTTGACATGTAGTGGCTAGTGGGAAATCTAGTACTGGAACTTTGGAGAGAATTCAGATGTTTAGATAAATATTTGGGGATCATTATGGAAAGGAAATAATTATTCTAGGAATCCAAGGATAATGATTGCAGGAAGAATTAATGAGAAGTTACAGTCTTGTGAATTTCTTGAAATATAAATTTTGAAACACATCCTACAAACAGTTGAGCAAAACAAGTAGAAGTTACTTTTCTAGGGGGAACACAAGCTAAGAGGTATTAATGAAGCTGCAGAAATAGTCACTGGGACTCATCATAAATATTGTGGTTTTCTCTTCCTTCTGGGAACATGTAGGATTGCACATTCTTAACCCTTAACTTGGTTTTGTCTAATGGACTGTGAGTGGAGTGTGTGGCTGACTTCTAGCTGTAAGCTTTAAAAGACAGTACAGTTTGCCAATTCCCTTTCTCTCCTGTGTGTGCATTAAGACACATATTTAGATGAAGCTCTTCGTTACACAAGGTCCCCAAGTGACTACAGGAGCAGAGCCACTCTGCTGATCTGTGCCAAACCTATGTAGCATGAGTGAAAAATAAGTAAGTAGCTTATTGTGTTAAGCTATGGCTGACTCGGAAATGGCGGCCTCCATGGTCTGCGGCCAGTAGTTGGCCGCCTCCACCCTTTGGAACTGCTGGCCTCAGGTTCTGGGAAAATCTGGATTGTTTAATAACCATGGACTCCAAGTAAAGCAGCAACAGCAAAGGAATCTCTCACTAGATGAATGCGTGAGTATGGAATTACTGCGAGAAGCTGATGTCTCCATTCCCAGAGGATATGTGGCCAAGTCACCAGATGAAGCTTATGCAATTGCCAAAAAATTAGGTTCAAAAGATGTTGTGTTAAAGGCACAGGTTTTAGCTGGTGGTAGAGGAAAAGGAACATTTGAAAGTGGCCTCAAAGAAGGAGTGAAGATAGTTTTCTCTCCAGAAAAAGTAAAAGCTGTTTCTTCGAAAATGATTGGGAAAAAGTTGTTTACCAAGCAAACGGGAGAAAAGGGCAGAATATGCAATCAAGTATTGGTCTGTGAGCGAAAATATCCCAGGAGACAGTACTACTTTGCAATAACGATGGAAAGGTCATTTCAAGGTCCTGTATTAATAGGCAGTTCACATGGTGGCATCAACATGGAAGATGTTGCTGCTGAGACTCCTGAAGCAATAATTAAAGAACCTATTGATACCGTAGAAGGCATCAAAAAGGAACAAGCTCTCTGGCTTGCACAGAAGATGGGATTTCCACCTAATATCGTGCATTCAGCAACAGAAAACGTGGTCAAGCTTTACAGCCTTTTTCTGAAATACGATGCAACCATGATAGAAATAAATCCAATGGTGGAAGATTCAGATGGAGCTGTGTTGTATATGGATGCAAAGATCAATTTTGACTCTAATTCAGCCTAACGCCAGAAGAAAATCTTTCACCTACAGGACTGGACCCAGGAAGATGAAAGGGACAAAGATGCTGCTAAGGCACATCTCAGCTACATTGACCTTGATGGAAATATAGGCTGCCAAGTAAATGGTGCTCATTTGGCTATGGCCACAATGGATATAAAACAACTTCATGGAGGGACTCCAGCCAACTTCCTTGACATTGGTGGCAGTGCTGCAGTCCATCAAGTAACAGAGGTGTTTAAGCTTATCACTTCACATAAAAAGGTACTGCCTATTCTTGTCAACATTTTTGGAGGAATCGTGCGCTGTGATGTTATTGCACGGGGTATAGTCATGGCAGTAAAAGATTTGGAAATTAGAATCCCTGCCGTGGTGCAGTTACAAGGTACATGGGTCGATGATGCTAAGGCACTAATAGCGGACCATGGACTTAAAATACTTGCTTGTGGTGACTGGGATGAAGCTGCTAGAATGGTTGTAAAGCTCTCTGAAACAGTGACCTTTGCAAAGCAAGCACACGTGGATGTGAAATTTCAGTTGCCAATATGATCTGAAAACCCAGTGGATGGCTGAAGGTGTTAAATGTGCTGTAATCATTAAGAATACTGTGTTCTGTGTTATTGTTCTTTTTCTTTTTAGTGTGTGGAGATTGTAATTACTATCTAGGCACAGAAACATTTAAAAGCATTTGGTCTGCATTTAATTCTATCATTCAGAATGAACTGTTTGTACGAAGCATATATAATGCAGGTATCTTCTTTCTTTTGTCCCAACCAGTCTTTTTTGCTTCTTCTACAAAATGTAACTTGCAATATGCCAGTTTATTATTGTTGGGAAAAAAGGCTACTAAGCATTGGGGGTTATTTATTACTGCAACATGACAGAGACTACCCTGACTGATAAACAGGCTAACCTGCTCCAATAAACAACCAGAATGTATGCTCCACTGCATGGTCATTCAGGGTCCTGGGTTCCTTCCATTTTTGGCAGGGCACAGTGGCTCATGCCTATAATACTAGCCCTTTGGGAGGCTGAGGCGGGTGGATCACCTGAGGTCAAGAGTTCGAGACCAGCCTGAAGAACATGGTAAAAGCCTAGTCTCTAATAAAAATACAAAATTAGCTGGCCATGGTGGTGCACGCCTGTAATCTCAGCTACTTGGGAGGCTGAGGCAGGAGTATTGAGTGAACCTGGGAGGCAGAGGTTATAGTGAGCTGAGATCATGCCATTGTGCTCTAACCTGGGTGACAAGAGTGAAACTCCATCTCAAAAATAAACCAAAACAACATATTATAGCCTTCTGTTGCCCTAGTGCATTTTCTCATCCACATAAAGATTGGGCACTAGTTCCACATCTGTATTCTAGCCATAGGGAAGTGGCAAAGAGGAAACAAAAGGCAATCAACTTCCTTTTATGGAAGTAACATTGCAATTGCATATATCACTCCTCCTCATATTGCATTAGTGAGAATCCAGTCACAGGGTCACATCTTACAGCATGGGTCCCACTAAATCTGGATGAGAATGGGATGGGTTCTACTACTAAAAAGAAGAAAGAGGGAATGGATAATGGAACAATTCACAGTGTCTACCACACGGTACAGAGAATGTTCAAAGAACTGATGTAAATGTAGTATGGCTGGAGAGCACAGTGAGACATGGAGCGTGCTCAGAATGAGGCAGTAGAGGTGGGCGGGGGGCCAAGATGAAGGAGGCCTGACAACATTGACTTAGAGGTAAAGGAAAGCCATTGAAGAGTTTTAATTGGAAGAGTACCACAGTCAGAGTTGCATTTTGAGAGATCCTCTTAATTTCAAAAGGGAAGACAGAATGAAGATGAATTAGGCAGTTTTTGCAGGATCCAGAGAAGAGCTGGTGGTCACTTACACTGGGTTAGGGGCTATAGAGAGAGGAAGAGGAAATTGAATTCCATAGCTATGTAGATTACAGAATCAAGAATATTGAAACACACAGATGAGAAATACAAGGGCTGAGGGGAAGAGAAAAGTTAAAGATGTTCCCAGATTTTCTGGCTTTAGGATTGATGTTCTGTCATTTTCTGGAGGGAAAATCCTGGCAGAACAGGTTTGCTTGGGAAGAGATGAGTGCCATATTGAGCATGCTATGTTTAATATGCCTGTGAGACATCCAAATATAGACATCTAGTAGTCAGTTGTATCTATGGGCTTGAGTTCAGGAGAGAGATCTAAGATAGACCTAAAAGGCTGGGAACAGTTAACATATGGATGATCCCTAAATCCAAGGAAGGGGATGAAATGGCCCAAGAAAAGTGGCTTAAGAAGAAGAAAGGAACTCTTAAGAACATTAACATTACAAGGAAAGGGGAAAGAGGGAGAAACCAACTATCAGAATTGAAGAGGAAGTGCCAGAGGGAAGGAGAAACACCTGGACAAAAGTCACTCCATGAACGAAGAAGGAAGCAAGAGTTTCAAGGAGACAGTGAGCAAATGTGTAAAAACTTGCTGAGAAGTAAAGCAAAAGTGGAGAAAATAAAATGGGATAAAATATTAGTCTGTACATCAAGAGGCAGAAAGTGAATAAAACTGCTAGGATGAAAAAAACTAGTCAACTCGTCAGCATAAAAAAATAGGGAGCAATAAAATGATTGAAGTTAGGTCACGTTTGACAACTCTGTCATGAAGAGTAAAGTGCAATGAAAAGATTTCAGATTGTTTTTAAAATCTAAGTACAAATATATGTTACTTACAGAATGCTTGATAAAAACAACACATCAGTAACAATATTTTATGGAACAAACAAGCATTGCTCAGAAAATTGGAATAGCAGCTTTGCGCAGTGGCAATATCGTAGCCAATGAGGTTTATCCGAGGCGTGATTATTACTAATTGAAAACCTTTCCTGCCGTGATGACTTGCAATGTAGTCTGCTGTGGCAATTTTTGACAGTCTCTATGGAGACTCAATTAAAAAAAAAAAAAGAAAAAGAAAAGAAAATTTGAATAGCAAAATAAATAAATAATTATGAAATAATTTATTCCACAAAAAAGCCACTCCAGTTTTAGGTATTCATACAATGATTAAACATAAAACCTTTAGATAAAAAAAGTTAGGAAAAAAATATTGAAATTAACTGAAAGCAGTTAAAAAAAACCTTAACAAATCAACATTAAAAAATCAGAATTTTTTTTAAAATTTGAGAACTGAAAATTCTTATCTGTTAGTCTTTTAAGTCTGACAAATAAAGTACTTTCTTGCTACCTAAACTAATGCAGAATATTTTTAAAAAGTTAAAACACTTTCAAAACGGAAAAAAATAAATTGGACATCATCAAAATTAAAAACTCTTTTTATAACAAAGGACACTATCAAGAAGTTAAAACCCACTGAATGGAGAAAGTATTTCCAGATCACATATCTGATAAAAGTCTAATATCCAGAATATACAAATTACTCTTACCAACTTGACAATAGAAAGACAAGTAACTCAATTTATCTATGAACAAAGGGTTTGAACAGACATTTTTCCAAAGCAGATATACAAATGGCCAATAATTACAGGAAAATCATACTCAGTATTATTAGTTATTAGAAAAATACAAATAAAAACCTCAATGAAATAACACTTCACACCCACTAGGATGGCTAAAATCATGGACAATAACAAGTGTTGATAAGAATGTGGAGAAACTGGAACCCTTATACATTGCTGTGTGATTGCAAAATTGTGCAGCCACTTGGAAAACAGTTTGGCAGGTTCTCAAAAAGTTAACCATAGAGTTACCATGTGACCTAGCAATTTTAATCCTAGGTATACACTCAAAAGAGTTTCAAATATGTTCACCCACAAAAACTTGTACATGAATGTTCATAGCAGCATTATTCATAAAAGCCAAACTGTTGAAACAATCGAAATATCCTTCCACTGATGAATAGATAAACAAAATGTGGTATATTCATACAATGGAATATTATTCAACTATCAAAGGGAATAAAATACTGATGCATGCTATAATATGAATAAATCTTTAAAAAGTTATCCTAAGTGGCAGAAGTCAGTCTAAAAGGTACATATTTCATGATTCCATTTATATTAAATGGCATGAATAGACAAATCCATAGAGACATAAAGTAGATTATTGGTTGCCAGGGGATGAAAACAGAAGGCATGGGGAGGTTGCTATATATTTTTTTCTATTTAAGGGTGATGAGAATGTTCTAAAATGAGACAGTAGTGATAGTTGCACAACTCTCTGAATATACTAAAAACCACTGAACTGTACACTTTAAAAGAATGAATTTTTTTGTATGTGAGATATATTTTCATAAAATATACATTATGATGTCTTTCATATGTACATATTCAGTTGCTTTTACTGATATTCTTTATTTCCTGTGTGGATTCATGTAGCTTTTGAGAGTTCTTTCATGTCAGCCTGAATGGCTCCCTTTGCCCTACCTTTGGTAGGGCAGGTCTGCTAGTGGTAATTTCTCTTGGTTTTTGTTTATCTGGAAATGCCTTAATTTTCCCTAGCTTTTGAAGGCTAATTTTTCTGAATATAGAATCCTTGATGAATTCTTTTTCTTTCAGCCCTTCAAATATGTCATCCTATGGCCTTGTGGCCTCCATGTTCCTGATGAGAAGTCAGCAGTTAATTTTATTATTATAATCCCTTGCATGGATGATTCATTTTTCTTTTGTTGCATTCACATTCTCTCTGTGTATTTTAAAGGTTTGACTACAATGTATCTATATGGGCATCTCTGTGTTTATTTTATGTGGTGTGCTCGCTTAGGCAGCACATATACCAAAATATTTTATGTAGTACTCATTGAGTTTCTTAGATGTGCAGTTGTTTTTAATTACCTTTGGATAGTTTTTAGCCATTATTTCTTTAAATATTCTTTCTATTCCTTTCTCTCTCTCTCTCTCTCCTCTGTGACTCTCTTTATATGTATGTTGGTAAACTTAATGATGTCCCATGGGTCTCTGAGGCACTATCCTTTTTTTTTCCTCTTGTTCCTTAGATTAGATCATCTTAATTGACATATATTCAGTTTTTTCTTATTATTTCTTCTGCTAATTCAATGTGCTGTTGAGCTCTTCTACTAAATTTTAATTTCAGTTGTTTATACTTCAGAATAGCTAGTTTTTAAAAATAATTTTTATTTATTGATATTTAATGTGACATCATACCTTTAATTCCTTAGACTTAGTTTCCATTAGTTCTTTGAGCATATTTAACCTCTTTGTCTTGTAAGTCCAACATCTGAGTTTCTTCAGGGACAGTCTCTACGGGCTGTTTTTCCCCCTTTTTGGGGGGCCATATCATCACGGTTCTTTGTATGTTTCATTTTTTTTGTTCTTAAAGACTGGACATTTTACATAATAAAATGTAGCAACTTTGGGAATCAGATTCCCTTTCTCCCACTGCAGAGTTGTTTGTGACTATCGTTGTTGCTGCTGTTTGTTTGCTTAGTGTCTTTTCTAGATAATTCTGTAAGGTCTGTAGCTTTTGTGTATAACCACTGAAGTCTCTGTAGTTAGCTTAGTGGTTGAGTAATGGTTGGATAGGGATTTCCCTAAGGAATTTGAACGAGTAAGTCTTTCAACCTTTGCCAAATGGCTATGGTGTGTATTGAGGCATGCCTTCAGGGATCTGGCAGGCAATTTTCAACTGTGCTTTAATCTGCCTAAAGAAGTATTTTAGTGTCCCTAAAGCCAAATTTTGCACAGAACCGCAAGATCAGCCTGAGGTGAGAAATTGGAGCCTTTTCAATTCTTTGCTGGGCATTCACACAATCCTGAACACGCATTTGGCCTTCTAGAATCCCAGAAATACGTTGGAATTTTTCAAAGCCCTTTGTGAATATCTAACTCCCCAGTTTTTTCTTTTAAGATTTTTGGTCAGCCTCATATTAGCCTGAAATAGCATCACTGCCTCAGACAGTGGTGATGTGAAACCCTTGCTAGTCATTGATTTTTGACAAATGCTCTAGTGAAAAGATTGCTTATGTGGAACATGCTCAATAAGGTAAAATAATAACAAGCTCTGAGAATGGAGCTTTTTGAAGGAGCTTCCAGAGAGGTCAAATATGACAATTCTCTGGGGATGGAGCTTTTTGCGGGGAGCTCCAAATCCATTCGGCCCACTCCCATGGTTGTTAGGCTGCTTGTTTTCATAGCTATTATGGCAAAAGGCTATCGGTTTTCAAGGCTACAATGGAGCTATAGAGCAAGGGGTGGGGACAGGGTCACTTCACAAAGGTCACTGCTCTTACTGAGTTCATCTGATGTTCTTGAATAAACACTCCTTAGATTGTTGCAAACCTTTGGTTAATTGTCAGAATTCTGAATTTTGACAATTTTTGCCTCTGATCTCATTGCTTTTACAAAGGAGCAGATTTTGAGAAGTACTCATGTCACCATTTTGCAAGTGCTTCTCCTAGTATTTTAAACTGAATGGAAATGAAAGCAAAGCATATCAAATGTTTTGGTATTCTGCTAAAGCAATAATTAGGGAAAACCTTACAGCACTCACTACCTACATTAGAAGATAAGAAAGGATTCAAAACTATGACCTCGGCTCTTACCTTAAAAAGCTAGAAAAAGAAGATTCATGAAACAAGAAGTAAGCAGAAGAAAGAAAATAGTAACAATTAGAGCAGAAATCAATGAAATAGAAGACAGATAAACAACACAGAAAATAATGCAACAAAAGCTGATACATGGAGGAGATGGATAAAATTGATACACCTCTAGATAGATAAATCAGTAGAGGGGCTGGGGGTGTGATAACATAAATATCCAACATTGAGAATGAAAGCAGAGGCATCGCTACACAATCTGCACATACTAAAAGTATAATCAGGGAATATTATTAACAATTTATGCCAACAAATTTGACAATTTATATAAAATTAATAAATCTCTGGAAAGTCAGAAACTATCAAATGTCAGTCAAGAAGCAGATAAACTGAAAGTTCCATATTTATTAAAGAAAGTGAATTCGTAGCAAAATTTTAACCACAAGAACTCTGATTTTAAAAAAAATCAAAGAAGATCTAAATTAATAGAGATATATTCTATGCCCATGGATGGGAAGCTTTGACAGTACTAAGATACCAGATTTTCCCAATTTAATCTAAAGATTTAATGCAATCCAAGTCAAAATACCAGCAAGTTATTTTGTGGTTATTGATGAACTAATTATAAAGTTTATCTGGAAAGGCAAAAGACTCAGAATAGCCAACATAATGTTAAAGAAGTAGAACAAACTCAGAGGACTGGCATTACCTTATTTAAAGACTTATTATAAAGTGCAGTAATCAAAACAGTGTGGTATTGGCATAAGAATAAACAAACAGATCAAATAACAGAATGGAGAACTCAGAAACAGACCCACATAAATAGAATCAACTGACCCTGGTCAAAGAGGCAACAACAGTTCAATTGAGAAAAAAACATTTTCGACAGATAGTGCTGGAACAGCTGGACGTCCACAGGCAAGAAAATGAATCCAAACGCAGACCTTACTTTTTGCAAAAATTAGCTTAAAATAAATCACAGACCTAATGTGAAAATCAAAACTTTAAAACCTCTGGCAGGTAACATAGGAGTTAACGTAGGTGAACTTGGGTTTGGAAATGGGTTCTTAGATATTCTGCCAAAATCTTAATCGATGAAAGAAAAATTGATAAGTTGGACTTCATTAACATGTAAAACTTCTGCCCTGTGAAAAAACACAGCTAAGAGAATGAAAAGGCAAATTACAGGCTGGAAGAAAATCTTTGCAAAACACATGTAACATAGGACTTGTATCCAAAACATACAAAGGACTCTTAAAACTCAACAATAAGAACATAAATACTCAATTTAACAAAAATGGGCAAAAGGTAAGACACTTCAAGAAAGAAGATATTCAGGCAGCAAATAAGCATATGCAAAAATATTATGAAAATAAGCTCAATCTCATATGCCAATTGGAAATTGCATATTAAAAAAAAATGAGATACCACTGTATGCCTATGGAAATAGCTAAAATCTAAAGCACTGATGACGTGTCTCAGAAAAACAATAACTTTTAGTGTTAAAAATGGTCATGGCAGAATCATAACAGTGAAAAAACAGAAAATAATCAAAAGGTCTGTAGGCAGAAGACCAGATTCTATGTATTGAAGTACACTCATACAGTGGAATATTATAGAGCAGTTGAAACAAATGAACGAGAACTATAAGGAACAAGAGGGATGATTTCTAGCAACAAAATAGAGTTAAGAAAGCAAGATGTAGACTATTACAGAGTGTATAAAGCAATTTTTATAAAGTAAATTTGAACAGTATGTTGTTTAGAGATGGGTTCATATGGTGGTAAAAGTATTTTTGAAAATACAAAGTAGGCCAGGCGTGGTGTCTCACCATTGTAATCCCAGCACTTTGGGAGGCTGAGGTGGGTGGATCACAAGATTAGGAGTTCGAGACCAGCCTGGCATAGTGAAACCCCGTCTCTACTAAAAATACAAAAATTAGCTGGGTGTGGTGGTGTGAGCCTGTAATCCCAGCTACTTGGGAGGCTGAGACAAGAGAATCACTTGAACCTGGGAGGCGGAGGTTGTAGTGAGCCAAGATTGCACCACTGCACTCCAGCCAGGGCAACAGAGTGAGACTCTGTCTCAGAAAAAAAAGAAAAAGAAGAAGAAAATACAAAGTAAAACTAAGCTCAAAACTGGCTAGTAGATTCTTCAGGGGAATGGGGTAGAAGGAAGGGAGTCCACAGTGGGTTTCATCATTGTGTGACCATGTCCTACTTCTTAAGCTAGGTGATGGGTTCATTTAAATAACATTGGCTGAGTATGGTGGTTCATGCCTTTAATCCCAACACTTTGGGAGGCCAAGAAAGGAGGATCATTTGAGGCCAGGAGTTTGAGACTAGTCTAGGCAACATAGTGAGACCCCCCCATCTCTACCAAAATAAAAATTAGCCAGGCACGGTGGCATGTGCCTGTAGTCCTAATTGCTCAGGAAGCTGAGAAAGGAAGATTGCTTCAGTCCAGGAGTTGGAAGCTGCAGTGAGAAGCCTCCGTGATTGTACCACTGCATTCCAGCCTGGGTGACAGAATGGGATCCTGTTTTGAAAATACACACACACACACACACACACACACACACACACACACACACACACACACTTCATACCTTGCTTATAAATTATATTTACTCTTTTGTAGTATTTAATATAACATAATTTAAACATTTTAAAAGATGATCTATTTATAACCCAAGATTGAGAAATGCTGTCCCAGACCTATTTTTATTTAAACAAAAATCAGTGTGAACAAATCTCTCATGCCATTAAAATAATCCCCAATGAAGTACTCTCAGAAGTATAAAATTTAATTAATATAACTTCTTTTTTTTTTGAGATGGAGTTTCGCTCTTGTTACCCAGGCTGGAGTGCAACGGCTCGATCTTGGCTCACCGCAACCTCCGCCTCCTGGGTTCAGGCAATTCTTCTGCCTCAGCCTCCTGAGTAGCTGGGGTCACAGGCATGCGCCACCGTGCCCAGCTAATTTTTTGTATTTTTAGTAGAGGTGGGGTTTCACCATATTGACCAGGATGGTCTCGATCTCTTGACCTTGTGATCCACCTGCCTTGGCCTCCCAAAGTGCTGGGATTACAGGCTTGAGCCACTGTGCCCGGCATTAATAGAACTTCTTTTAGATACTTCTGGTACTTGTAAAATGTACTCTTAAGTTAACTTTGAAAGTTGTATTCTCAAATAAAATATTAAAGTCACTTTAAAAAATTACAGCTTTTGCTTTGGAAACATTGAGTTTTAGCTCTTATTTCTAATAGTACTGTAAATAAACAGCAAGGCCAGTCTCTGTTATATTACTGTTGTGTGATGATGAATCATGTTGCCTGCGTGTGGAGGAATGCTTATTGTTTTATTCCTCATGCATTCAATTTACCCAAAAGTAATCTGAAAGTCTGTGTGCAGGGGGTCAGGGCATGCCCCTTATAATTCCAGTAAGCACTGTTATCAGAACCAAATAAACAAGGTTCCCACAGACCTTCACACTTTTAATGATAAGGAGTTAGTCCTCTATTAAAATCAATAGCTGGGGTTATGTTTTGAATTCAAAGAGCTTAGCTCATACTTGGTACCAGCCCATGGCATCAAAAGATGAGTAAAGATCAGTAAAACTGTTAATGACCTTGATTCATTTACCTTGCCCTTAGAAAATTTTTCCATGAGGTGCCACTAACAGGAGAATAGCCACCACTATTGGCCTTAGAAGTACAAATTCATATTATATTAAGAAGGAAATAGATATAGACTTTACACAGAATATCCAATAAGTTATTGGTTAAAATATGGGGGCAGTAGAAGTTTACCTTTTTATTTAAAAAATAGGATAGCTATGTGTACAAGCAAATAATGGTATCAGAAAGTATAGATGTAAATCAAATGGGAAAGCTGCAGTGTTCTTCAGAAGATTTAGGGGCAGGAAATATTCCCTGGGTACTTTGCCTTTCCAGAGGTTTTTATTCTACCTTGGGTGAATTTCTGAATCTAGTCACAGAGAAATGTTGGATTTTTAAGAAGTAATTTTTAGCATCTCATGAATTTTAGACAAGCACATTTATCAAATGGCATTTCCATTTTTGATCTATGTCCTTCAGTTGAGTGAGTACGGGATTGTAATCTGACAAAAGCTGAAAGTATTTTACAAACTTTCAATGTGTAATAACCGGCAGAGCAAGGACCACATTAATTCTTGATAAAAGAAGAACTTCAGCCAAATTAAATTTAAAGGAATATAATATGAACAATGAACAATTCATGAATCGGGCAGCCCCCAGAATCACACAGATTCACAGAGGCTCCAGCGCAGCCAGGTGGTGGAAGAAGATTTATAGACAAGAAAAAGGGAAATGCCATACAGAAATTGGAAGTGAGGTACAGAATGGCTGGATGGGTTATAACTTGGTGTATGCCTTATTTGAACACAGTTTGAACACTCAGCAGTATGAATGGTTGAAGTACAGCCTCTGGGATTGGCTAAGACTTAGCTATTGTTACAGGTGCCTACTACTAAGTTAGGTTTTCAATTTTGTCTGCCTATTAAACTAAGTTATCCACCAGCACTCCAATATAGAAGTACAGAGCTCTTCTCAGCCATATTTAGTTTGCCTTAACATTCTCAACATCATGAAGGCTGATGGTTGCTGATGGCCCTCTATGGGTCTGGCAAAGGCTGAGCCCTTTATGTGTTTCTCACATTCAATCTTCAGAGCACTATGAGGTCAGTGCCACCATTTAGAATGCAGTGCCCCACTTTAGAATGAAGCTTAGAGCCTTAGAGGTTAAAGATTACACTGCTGGATCCAGAGCCTGACTTTTTTCACCAGTGCTATAAATAAACAAATACACAATGTTACGTCTGTGTAATATAACAGACAGGTAGAGGATGTGGAGGAATTTAGTTTCTACCAGTCCTATTAGTGGCATAGTTGATTTATTCCAATGAAACCACTTTTGCAAAAATCCTGACTGAGAGAGAAATCTGACACATAGCTGACTCCATCTTGCTTCAAACCTCAGAAGCTGTCTTTGCCCATTCTTGGGTGTAGGCCAAGCTAACTATGGAGAAATTTAGCTTATAGTTTAACTTTGAAGCAAGGATAATAGTCCCTCCCCAAACTGACCCCCTCTGGGGACTGAAACTGCCTTTGTGAGACTAACGAAAGACCACAAGTTTAGGATTATGGGAAGGGCTGAATTCTGCTAAGATGTAGGTGTAGTTAAACAATAATCAGCCACAGTCCCCTAGCTTGCTTTTCTCTAATAGCTTACTGCTCAATCACTACCCAGAGGTAACATGATCTGTAACCTCCCCAATTGCTCCGACAGATAACATCTCTATTGTCAAAACCTAAGATTGGTCTTTGAGATATTTTTCAGATTTTTACATTTCAGCAGACCAATGGACACCACCCACACTTGTGACTCATACCCAGAAACTGACTCAGCATGGGAAGACAGTTTGGACACTCCTATGATTTCATCCCCAAACACTCTGCAGCATTCTCTAACCTACTGCCCACCAAATTACCTTTGAGAACTCTAGCCTCTGATCTCCTGGGGGGAGGTAAATTTGAGGAAAAGCTCCTGTTCTGTTGCTGGGTTACCTCGTGATAACTAAACTTTTTCTCTGATGTAACACTGCTGTCTCAGTTTTTATTTGTGCAGTGAATTGGTTTTATCTCTACAGTGGGTAAGAAGA
This sequence comes from Callithrix jacchus, assembly GCF_049354715.1. Lineage (NCBI taxonomy): Eukaryota > Metazoa > Chordata > Mammalia > Primates > Cebidae > Callithrix > Callithrix jacchus. Next base: position 138,062,005 of record NC_133505.1, read on the forward strand.
ACCCATTGGGCTTCCACCATTGAGATCAAAGGTAGAAGGAATGGTTTGGAAGATGTGGCACTGACTTCCTATTTCTCTTTGAGGTTTCTTCTCTATATCTGAACCTGAGCAATTCAGTGGCCACCCAGCTCATTGTGGAGCACCACCTAGGCCCTCATGAATGACTACCATTCCTTCATAGATATATCTGCTCATTGCTCTACAATTCAATTCAACAAACACACATTGAATTCTCACTCTATTTACAAGGATAAGTAAGGTAGACAAGGCAGGATACCTTTCTAGTTGGGGAAGTAAGAGGTGTCAGCAAATGGTTACAATATTGTTCAGTAAGTGGTTCATTAGAATAACAATCTATTGGTAGCAGTGCTGTCTCGCTCTTGAACATACTAAGCTCTCCTCGGGGCTTGTATATGCCTTGTGACAGATCTTGCTTGAAACATTTATATCTCCAAATGTCTGAATCATTTATTCTCTTAGGTACTGGATACTCCAT